>NC_062996.1:1936423-7205426 GCF_023078275.1 Leguminivora glycinivorella
TAGTATGATACGTTGCTTTTATTTAAAGCCTATATCTTCACCCACATTATTTGCCATAAACACTGACCCATTATTAAAATCTCCACTTAATGAATTAGATAATTTTATCATTTTTAATTGAAATGACCTCGCTTATATCGAAAAGGAAATGTGGTGAAATAAAACTGTAAATCCAGATTCAATCATATACTTAATGAATTTTATAAATACATCGCATGACGTTTCGAACTCTACTAGCGATTCGTGATTAATCATAGATGAAACACTATGATGTATTATATATTCATTACACGTGATATATGTAATCCGTTTTCATAGTTTTATTTTCATGAGTAACTATCACGCTAACCGAAGACGATATGTAGTGACTTCATACCTGTATTATACTGAATTATCATTACTCTATCACAAGCTATATTTAATACACTTATGTAGGGGGTGAAAAGGTTCTTCCTTCGAATTTTCCCGGCAACGTTCAATGTTTGTCATGCTAGTTCAAACAGTGCATACTGTGCCCTTGTACTGAGACTGACTGAAATAACATGACACGTTCGGACGTTTCCGTAAGAATACGAAGGAAACTCTTTTCGCACCTTCGACGAGCTTTTAACTACCATAGCGGGTGTAGGTACGTTTGAAGTGTTGCTAGCGTTAGATATAACCAGGCTAACCAAAACATAACAAAAACTTCCGATTAGTCGCAACGTTGCTTCTTTCACTGCAGCTAAACAACCCGGCGCCCTGTTTCTTTTCTAGGACAGACCCCGCGATGACAATTATTACACACTAACACCGGACAACAAGTACGCATGCAACGAGATGCGACAAGTCATTACTCTCCCAACCGCGCTCGTCTCGCAGCACTACCGCTTCGTACACCTCAAAAAACGACCCAGAGAATTGGAAGTGTCCACACTGTGACGCCAAAGTCCCAGGCTACCTAAGAGCGTACCACTTAGAAGACGCCCACGGCATACAAGCGCCCACTTGCGGAGTATGCAACAAAAAATTTCGCTTCCCATGCCAAGTATTAGAACATCAGAAAAAAGTTCACATGGGAGAGAAAACAGTCAATTGCAAAATGTGCTCCAAAAGTTTCTTCAATAATCTAAGCTTGAGATTGCATATGGCGACGCATTCTAGCGTGAAGAAGTATAAATGCGAGCAGTGTAGCAGGGAGTTTCGGGTGGGAGAATAACTTGAAAGACCACGTGAAGATACACACGGGGGATAAGAGATATACTTGTCCGGTGTGTGACAAGGCTTTCGTACAGAAATCTACGCTGAAGCAGCATGCGTTGAGGAATCATAGAGGAGTCGATGTCGAGCTTAAAAGATAATGCTAGTCTAGACTTAATAGGTCTACTATACATGTAACAAAAAGTACAAAAATATCCGTCTTTATATGCCTCGAACACTAACTGTGGCCACAGTATTTAGTCAAAACCAGGTTGCCTGTTAAAAAGTTGGAAAGAAAAATCTAAAAACTAAGGTCTAGGAGAAAAAATACATAAGTTGATTGATTGCCCAATTCAAACAACTAATGTCTCTAAAACTGTGAACAATTAAAGTAAGAAGTACTATGATAATAAACCCATCCCATTACATATACATGCCATTTTTATTTAATTTATCTCGCTATTCGAGTCATTTACAATTCCAAATATCTAGGTAGTAAATGCTTACAAATAAATAACCGCCAAAATTAACCAGCCAATCAAGAGCCTCAGGAACCGATGCCATTTCACCTCTCGTTCTTTTCTAGGGCACAACAATTTTACCTTCACACTGGAAGAGGACGGTTCCGAAACGTACACTTGTGACGAATGCGGTAGTGGCTTCAAGAAACGGAACCACTTCAGCCAACACTACGGAGCATGTCCATCTCAAGCTCCGCCCTAAACTTCGCTCATGCTATCTCTGCGAAACTCAAAGTGCCCGCTCACATGCGAGCGTTCCACCTAGAATCTGTCCACGGCTGGCCGGCCCCCTCCTGTGGCGCTTGCGGCAAGAAATTCGCCTACCCCTTCCAAGTACTAAAACACCAGAAAGTCTACCACATGGGTGAAAAATCCTATACTTGCGAAATATGTAACATGAAATTCGCATCGAGATACAGACTCAGCCAGCACGCAATCAAACACACAGAAATGAGAAAACACAAGTGCTCCTTCTGCGGGAAAGCGTTCAGATGGAAGAATAACTTGAAGACGCATATCATGATACATTTGGACGATAGGGCGCACGTGTGCCCGTTCTGTGGAGACGCGTTCGTTCAGCAAAGCAGTCTGAAGTACCACATGTCGAAACGACATTCCGATAAACAAGAGGATTCGTAGGTCACTGCTAAAGTCGCTACTTCGACCACCGTGGGCTCATGAACTCCTGGTCCTTGCGCGTTCTGTTTAAAGCTATACAGCAGTTATTGTCTATAAAGATTCGAGAGGTAGTAGTAATATCGTAGAATAGACGTAATGTAGGTCGTACGATGATTTTCTTGGCGTTGAACGTCAGGTTCGATTTCAAGTTGCTTTTTTAAAATATAATTTTTGAATTATAAGTATTGACGAGGAGTTAGCACAAGCTACATATATGACATTTGAAATGACACAGTGTAGAATGACATTATAAAGTGAAATTTCTCAAGTCTGTGTCAAGTTAGTTTCGATTGATTCTAATGATATTTATAAAAAGTATGTTTATTATTGATTTTAATTATTTCTCTTGTACGTACTAATTTTCTCATTTCTTTTATTTAACGATACTTTAATGTCAAAGACATTAATACAGATATTTTACTAGGATTACAGTTGTAGTATTAGTTTTCTTTAAATAAAAACTTTAGATACGTATGCAGTAACGTTTCATTTAAAACCTTTTTATTACATCATATCATACTCATATTCATAATATTCTTAAAATATTACACGTTAACATCAGATTATAAATCCATAATTGAATAACGTTACGATAATTAATAAGTCACGAGTCACTGTCATTAATATTTAATAAAGTATCTCTATGTAGGTGAGAGTACCCCAGGAATCTAACAACACAGATGTAGTGTTCGTATTGTTACAGAAACGTACGAACGTGTCATGCTATTTCAGTCAGTCTCAGTACAGGATACTGAACAAGCATGACAAACACGAACGTTTCCGGAAAAATAACGAAGGAAACCCTTTTCGCTCCACATCAGCTAATTATTAGATATTTCTTTATCATCTCAATGGCTTTCACGTTAAAGGATTCTATAAATTAACTAAGAAATGTCGCTATAAATCATAAAATTGCCGTTTTCAGTCTGAGCGCCGCACCTTAATTCATGCGCGACTCACCATCGAAAGTTTCTTCCTGTCAAAGGCATACTATTTTACTTCTCAAAGGACGGGCCTTACGGGCGAATTGTGGATTTTCTTAAGACTGCACTACTAAGCCATTCACCCCTAAGTCCCGTATATATGAAGTAATAATATAAAGTCAATGACCGCAACCATCATCATCCTTAACCTCTAAGCCAATTTACCAATAAACCAATGCTTACAACTATTAAAACTAAGCTACCACCTAAGAATCAAATTCGGCCGTTCTAAACATGATATGCTTACCAAATACGCATTCACTTAGCCATACAATTCTTTTTTAGGAGAAGAAACGGCCTCAAGTACAGTGCGAAAAGCGGTTTGCGAAATAACGAGAAACAGCAACGGGGACGAAATATTCACATGCCTCGCTTGCGGACGGCCGTACGTCGAACGCCACCGCTTCACGGATCATTACAAACAGATCCACATGAAGCTTAAGAAAAAGTCCTTTCCTTGTAAAATCTGCGGTATACCTCTCCTTCCACATAGGAGATACGCCCATCTGGAATCTGCACACGGCTTGCCAGCTCCACACATGTAATATCTGTGGCAGGAAATTCTCTGCTCCGCACTTGAGATTTTGCGTCATCAGAGACAATCTCACATGGGGAAAAGAACTTTAAATGCGATGTCTGCAATAAAGGGTTCTTCAATCGTACTGATTTGAAGAAGCATCAGTTAACTCATACGGACGTGAGGATTACTCGTGTGACGAGTGTGGCAAGAAGTTTCGGTGGAAGAAGAATTTGGTGACGCATTTGAATATGCATAACGATATCAGGAGATTCGTGTGTCCGCACTGTGGGGACGCTTTCGTTCAGCAGAGCAGTCTGGCTTATCATGTCACTAAACGGCACCCTGACGTCTAATGCTCTCGAAACTAACAATGTATCACTATAACTATGCCACTTAAGTAAATTAAAAGTATTTTAAGACAATATTCAAGTATTGAAATGAAGTTAAATTTTGAGTGACTATTTCTTGCAAATCAATTTAAAGATTTTTATATTAAAGGAAAAATTGGAAAAATTTACGCTTCCGGCGGGACTTGAACCCGCATCATTTTTGCAATCCGTGCAATGCTCTCACCAATTGAGCTACGGAAGCCACAACCAAGCCAGCGGAAGCCAGTTACAAGACGTAATAGTCTGTCGGTAGATGGCGCTAGACGTCACCCCAAGACGTGTGTACATAAGGAAAGGCATGGAAAGATTTGCGATGTCCGGCGTGGCTTCCGTAGCTCAATTGGTGAGAGCATTGCACGGATTGCGTAAAAATGATGCGGGTTCAAGTCCCGCCGGAAGCGTAAATTTTTCCAATTTTTTCCTTTAATATAAAAATGTTTAGAATCGTTAGCAGACGTTTCTGCTTGTTAAAAATTCAATTTAAAGATTACAAAATATACTTAGTATTGATAATAAATACTTGTTTTCTTTCACATCACCATCATAATCAATATTTCATGGAAAAAATCACAAAACGCGTTTACTAAATTATATAAGATACTTCGATGGCTGAGCCTTTTGTTCTCGTCCATCACCATGGTTTGTGTCCTGATCTCCTGATTCGCAGCATCCTTACTATATCTTTCTCTTCTAGGTCCTAATCGCGAAGAGGCTCTCATTAGTACTGTATATGCTCAGTTCTGCTCAGTCCTCACCACTCAAGAAGGTGAGAAAAAATACGCTTGCACTCAGTGCGACGACAAGCAATACGACGAACGAAAGCGCTTGAACGCACACTACAAGACCGTGCACTTGCGACTGTTTCCCACGAAAAAAACACGCCCTGCGTCATTTGTAAAGAAAGGAAGTTATACCAAGGAACAGGTGGAGGCATATGGAGGAACGCCACGGGTGGACCGCCCCGACTTGTCCCGACTGCGGCAGAAAATTCTCCTACCCATTCCAAGTGCCTGTACACCAGAGAGAGGTCCACCGCCGTCTGGAGAACCTCACGTTTGTATGCGAGCAGTGTGGCGACAAGTTTTCCAGCTTGCCACGCCTAAAACAACACGTAATCAAGCATTCGGACGTAAAGAATTACAAATGCGACCAATGCCCGAAGGCATTTAAAACTATTACCTATTTAAAACAACATATGGTTCGACACTCCGGCGTCAAAGGACACATCTGCGGCGAATGTGGCGCCGCCTTCTGTAACTACAAAGATTTGTACTGTCACATCACCGGGAAACATGCTCTTGAGAAAAAGTTCAAATGTCAGTTTTGCTCCAAAGCCTTCAAAACTCGAAGGCTGTTGAATATCCACGAGAAAATACATACGGGGGACAAGAAACACAAGTGTCCCGTTTGTGAAAAGGCCTACGTGCAGTCAAACAACCTGAAAAGTCACATTAGAAGAAAACATCCGGAAACAGTAGTTAAAACTGAAGAGCGACCAACATAAGCACTTACAATGATAGCTTTTAATCTTGTTAATGTTTTTTAGTCTTAGCTGATTCGACGAATAGGTGGAAAAAGCTGTATTTTATACTTTTGACAACATTGTTTCGATTATTTACATAATACAATTTTGCCTTCTGAAACTGTAATTTTTATTTATTTTTATCAATGGTACTCGGAGCTCAAATTTCGGTCACACAAAAAAAAAAATTATAAAAGGGCTAACATTATTTTGATCTTTAATGGGGATTTGTCCCTTTGGTTTTTTCTACCTTTTTTCGTTAATGCTTTGGGTTCCTTCTGAATAACCTGTATACAATAGGTATTAACCGTATTCCTGTTTGGCGTTCAAAACTATTTCTGATTGCTTTGTGTTATTCATAAACATTCTTTGAACTTGACGCAATATAAATACAATAAGACTTTTTTACAACTTTAAATATAGTTTAAGACAGCGCAGCGTCCGTAAAAGTGGCTGTTAGGACTTGGGCGGTTTAGTAGGTACTTAAAAACTGACATTGAACATCTTCTATTTTCAATATTATAATTGCTTGACAATTCCGCATCCTTACAATATCTTATTCTATTCTAGGGATACCTTCAAATATAAAACCAGAAGTCGCAAAGTACTGCAAAGTAAAACACACGAAGACTGGAACCACGTACAAGTGCGCTATCTGCGAATCCGAATTCGAAAAGTTTAACCAGTGGCACCTCCACTACTTTAGAGATCATCTCAACAAGAAGAGATCTCCTTGCATCGTGTGTCGCACAGTGTTAGCGCCGTGGCAACGATGGCGCCACATGGAGGAGCATCATGGCTGGGAACCTCCGACATGTAGCATCTGCGGGAAGACCTTTGCGCCCCTTACAAGGTCGTCGCCCACATGAAGCAATTCCACATGGGAGAAAAGAATCATATATGCAAACATTGCGGAAAAGCGTTCTCAAGAATCCAAAATTTACAACAGCATATGCCGAAGCATTCACTTGTGAGGGACTTCAAATGCGATTACTGCGAGAAAGACTTCACATCGGTGAGGTACCTGCGGCTACACATGAAACTACATTTGGACGACAAGAAATATGTTTGCTCGGTTTGTGATAAGCCGTATATACAGTTGAGCAATCTAAAATGGCACATTAGAAAGCATCATCCGGACGCTGGTGATGAATCTAGTAACGTCATTAAACATTTACTTAATTAACTTTACTATGAATCAACTAATCATTCTCTTTGTATGAGTGTTCTCATTGTATCTATTTCAAATGCTTCGATTTTTTCTTTTCATCTGCAGTTTTGTTATAAGTAAGTTTACGGTTTTAAATTTGTTTCTAAATACACTTCTGGGAATATATTTTCGTGTTTATTTTCCAGTAACTACACTTCCATCAATCCTATCTTAATAATTTATTAGGTTGCAGGCTGGTCGGATGTGACGTCTATATCTTATGCCTAGCAACCTAGATAAAATTCAAAATGAAAAGTGATTTTTCTGAACGCCCCTTTTCCTTTGCAATTTTTTGACACTCACGGGAAGTAAAACAGGCTGGATGATACGTGAAATTCGTGAGACTGAAGACAAGTAGTATTATTTTCTGTACAAATTTTAAGGTTAGAAATGGAATATTAATTAATAAACACTAGGGATATTTGTTCCTGGCATATGGTTGCAAAAAATAAAACGTACTGCGTAGAGAGTTAAGGTTACTTTAAAAATGTACGCTACAAGCACATACCATACACATAAGGTTTCCTTGCTGAAATGGTAATTAGCTAATATTTCAGAATGTTTGATACTTCGTACGGCCATATTATTTTAAAGAAATACCAAAATGCTGCTACCTTAAATAAAGCAAAATACTTACTAATTATTATTCCATTTTTAACCTCAAAATTTGTACAGAAAATAATACTACTTGTCTTTGTCGTGAGCATGACGAAGTTCTATAGCGTTCAAGACAAAAGGGTAAACTTAGACGTTGATAACGAACTATGATAAAACATGAAATGTGACAAAAATAATCAGTAGGTAAATAATCACAAAAAAAAAACTGTGTTGGTGGTGATACAATAATTTAGGGCAAGCTAGTAGGTTTTTTTATTAATTTTTAATGATTTATTGTTGCTTATGTGTATAACAGCCGCCCGAATACATAGCTAGCACTAGAGGAACATTCAAACATGACACACGTTATGCCAGCAGATCCTCACAATCTGTCCTTCTATTCTAGGGAACCCCCAAGGATCAAAGCCAAACAGAGACGTGGCCGAATACTGCGACGTAAGGAACAAGGAAGACGGCAGTAAATCCTACTCTTGCACTCTCTGCCCCGGTCAATACCACCATTGGACCAACTGGCTGCAACACTATAACCATGTCCATCTTAAACTTAAAAAGAAAACGCACCCTTGCGTCATTTGTCGCGAGGAACTGATACCCAGACACCGCTGGGGTCATATGGAGAAGCACCATGGCTGGAATGCGCCAACTTGCGACGCTTGTGGCAAGAAATTCTCTTTTCCACACCAAGTTCTTAAACACCAGAGGTCATACCATATGGGTGAAAAAACCACATCTGTCACCAATGCGGCCAAGCCTTCTTTAGCACAAAAATTTAAAGCAACACATGCTCAAGCATTCTGATGTTAGAGATTTCAAATGCGAATTTTGCTCGAAGGCGTTTAAAACGCCAAAGTATCTGAGCTTGCATCTGAAGATACACTTGAATGACAAGAGGTGTGTGTGCCCGGTATGCCAGGAGGCGTTTGTGCAGACAACCAGTCTTAAATATCACATGTCGAGGCGGCATCCCGATTATGTACGCTAGTTAAGATTAAACAGCAACAGTGAATTTTGCCATAGTCCATTAAGGGCCACTTGCACCAACGAAAATGGAGGGTTAACCCACCACTTTATATGGAATTTCACAGATGACAGCCCACTAACCCTGAGTTAAATGTTTGGTGCAAGTGGCCATAAATAGTTTGCAGACAAAACGAAACCGTTTAGTGTATCCCACTGAACCATTACGATGGTGCCGAGCGACACACGCATCGATAGGTGATGGTCATATTCGCAAAAGTTTCTACAAATAATCTGTCACAGCGTCCTTTTGGCAAACGACAAAGCGGTATTTTTTGCTTGAAATCGTCATTGAGGACGTACTGGACCTATAAATTAACGCAAGAGAAAGACATTTTGATATTTTTGATGGTATCAAGGTCACCGTCAGTTGTGCTTCACTTATTTGAATTGAAAATATTATCAATAACTAAACTATGCTTTACTTCATTAGGTATATAATTATTGTACTTGATCGGTTAGCTAGCTATGTAGGTATTACTGTCCATTACACAATTGCGTTGCAAATATGTTTTTTTCTATTATGTACCTATCCCTGATCTAAATATTTTCCAATAAAACTTCTTTATGACTCACATGACGCGGTAATAGTCATTTCAACATTGCAAAAGTTATGCGGTAGGAATATTCAATATTCATATCAAGTATCTAAATCCAGGGAAAATAAGTAACGCTTACCTGTCACTGCACAAAAAACCATTTGGCAAAATAAGACTCCTCACAATACGTTAATTCTTTTTTAGGATATGTCAGCGACTACATGAAATACTGCACCCTGACCGAAGAAGACGATTCGATAGGCTGGAAGTGCAACATTTGCTACAAGTCTTTCAAGAAAAAGGGTCTTTTCCGCCAGCACTTCCTGAAAGTCCATTTAAGATTGAACAAAAAAAAGACCTTGCGTCATATGCAAAGAGCAGCTGTCTCCCTATCTGAAGTACAGGCATATGGAAGAGGTCCACGGCGTGGCGCCTCTTACATGCGGAGCGTGCGGAAAGAAATTCCCGTTCCAGAATCGACTGGAGTGGCATCAAAGAGTAGACCACATGGGCGAAAAGGATTACAAATGCGATGTCTGTGACGCGGCATTCGGCACTCGGCAAATGCTCCTCAGACACGCTGCTAAGCATACCGATGGAAGGCCCTTCACGTGCGAGTACTGTTTTAAAGCGTACAAGACTCCGAAAGCTCTGAACTGCCACACGAGGAACCATATGGATGAGGCGAGGTACACTTGCGGGCTGTGCGCAGATACGTTTGTGACTAATGGTACTTTGAAGTACCACATGCAGCAAATACATAGAATATTATGAGCTGATAGTGATTCGACCTTCGGGGAATCTCGAGGGAAATAGTAATAGGTAGGAAAGGAAGAAAATGTGTTGCTTTAAATTTCTTTCAACAAAAACTATACTATTTTACTTAACTAATGGTTCCTTCATTAGGCTCTTTTGAAATTTTTGCTGTCAGACTCCTGTTTGTCATTAGATGAATCATTAAACTACTTTTACTTTTATGTAATTTACGTTAACTACTATAATACACTGTATTGAATGTAATCGTTTGTTTATTTATGAGTTGCTGATGTTGCCGACTTGCCATAGGCAACTGCCTGACCGGCTGCATTTAGGCCAAATATGTGTTGCGAGGAATGTTTCTATGAATCAATAAAAAAAACTGCAACAAATGATTTTGTTTTATCTGTTAAATATACATTCCACGTAACACAGCCTTGGTCAAAATGCTTCTTTATAAAATATAATATTTAGAGCGACGGGGCACTTAATACAAGTCTCCTCAAATTTTGAAAGTGCTTAAACTTCTTGCTCGATGATGCTGCACTGCGTACTGATGTTGTTGCTTAACTTTTGATCATCAAGACCTGAACTGACCTGATGTAAGTACTCAATTCCCCAGTTTTTTCTTCGATTTTTAGATCGCCTAATATTTTTTGGCATAATGATCATTTGGCCTAATTTAAATCTCCTAATATTGTTTCGCCTAACGCCGTTAAAACCCACTTTTTTAGAAGCGACTCGGATTTGTGTGAGGTCACGGTTCTAACCTAACCTAAACCTACCTTTCTAACAGCGAATCGGTTCTGGGTAATGTCATTTTTGGGGCAATATTTAAATTATGCCAAATGATCGTTAGGCCAAAAGAGCGTTAGGCATTTCATAATTCGGCCAAATGAGTTAGGCCAAGTGATTTTCGAACAAACGTCATTAGGAATGTAGAGGTAGTCCCGGTTTCGACACCCCGAAATAAAAAAAGAAAACCCATCATTATGGGAGAACTACTAAGGAATATATTTAGTTTTGTGCCGCCGTACTGAATAAAGTGAAAAGAGAAGAAATAGAAACAGTTAATATTCCCTTTCTTTATTAGCATCAACTGTTGCAACTAGTTACATTTTTGCGCACTATATATGACTTATCAAGTTCATAATCACTACAATATTATACATATGAGTAACATCTCTCAGTCAGCATGCGGGACCTGAGGGTTTTAGACTTTCAGTTACACGGACGGTTGACGAAATGCTGACACAAATTCTGTCAATGCTGACGCTTTTTGCGCCTAGTGAGCTGTTTATGAATGCCGATACGTGTGATATTGTAACATAGGTATGTATATGTGATTCAATAGCTTTTGGGAGAGAATACTTAACAAAATTTTGATTTTTATACTTCAAATAAAAAGTTTAAAATCAAGATATCTTCAAACCTTACGTCACAAAAATCGCGTGGCGATTTTAGTTTCGTTCGTTTTTCCTGGTAATACGGCCACTCTTCTTTATTGGATACATGTTGAGAATACTCAAGTTATTGTCAGATCAAACATGCTCCAATTCCATCCGTTCAAAATCTTGTAAAATATTAGTCACCACTTGGTATCTCTGGAAAAAATACGCCTCAGTTCATACATCATATAAGTTCATAAGACTACAGAAGAAAAATGACGATCAGTATGATGCTTTATTGTACTGTGTAGAAAACTGGACCCCAACGACACGCCTCTCAATTCTCACAAATTCTTAATTCTTTTCTAGGGCGTAGACGTCCCAGCGAGTACTTAAAATACTGCACCAGATCAGGAGAAGGGGCGTCACGAATTTACACGTGCAAAATTTGCGACAAGAGTTACAAGAGGAAGACTGTCCGGGCTCACATTCTACACGTACATTTGAAGAGAAAGAAAAACACGCAATGCGTCTGTGTCATATGCAGAGTGCCTCTGTCCCCATACACGAAGTTCAGGCACATGGAAGAGATTCACGGCCAGAAGCCCCTCGCATGCGGCGCGTGCGGGAAAAAGTTCCCCTTCGAGAGCCGCCTGAAGAAGCATCAAAGACTTTTCCACTTGGGTGAAAAGGATTTCAAATGTGAACATTGCGATATGGCGTTCGCCACTCGACAGCGACTCCAACTCCATGCGGCTTCCAGGCATTCTGATGACAGGCCCTTCATATGCGAGTACTGTTCGAAAGCTTTCAAAATTCAAAAGGCCCTTAGAGATCACATGAGGAAGGTACATTTGAATGAAGCAAGATATATTTGTCGCATTTGCGGAGATGCGTTTGTAATTAATGATAAATTGATGCGCCACATCAAGGCAGCTCATCCAACTCCTGCATGTAACGAAGTTACACCTACTAGCGTACCCGTCGTTTTTGAAAACACTAACAGTTAATAAAAAGGAAGAAAATGTGTCGGTTAGATACCCGTAGTTTTGTAGCTCTCTTGATATGTTTACTTCTTATAAGTCGAAAACTATTAATTAATATGTATCCAAAAGAAACTATCTACGTTCGGTATCGTTTCCCAGCTACCAGCCCCGCTTTGTCGCTTGTAATAAGGACGCTGGGCAGCTAATACAAACAAACTACTTTATTGGTAAGCGACTAATTAGGGCTTTTGACTAGACCTCGATATGTTAGAAAAATGTATTTCCTACTTTGTTACAATAATGCCTATAATAAATGGTTTTGACTGTAACGGTTTGTTTATTTATCAGACAAGAAGAATTGAAAAACTTCTTTGAAACCTTTTTTATTAGCCTGCATAATTAGGTGTTCCACGACTGGGCAAAGGCCTTTCCGCTTCTTCCACGCAACCCTGCCTAATCAACGGTGTTCTGTGAGTTCCATTTGGTGATCACTTTAGCCTCACCGTTCAGGGTGCAAGCGGCAGACATGTCCAATCACTTACAACCTTAAATATCTTACTGTTAAAATTGACCGAAATTGCGACACCGACTTTACTGTCTGGAACATGGGTTGGTGTCAGGGAATCTACAAGTACCGCTCCAGACAAGAGGCTTATGCTCCAAGTCATCAACATCATTCCGGACATATGATCGTGACGCTGACGTGCGGACAGTTCCTTCCAGCACGCCTGTATGAAAGGCCGTGGTGACATAGGTTGTCTACCACCAGTGAGATGTTTGCTGATCCTTCTATTCTGAGATATATGGCCGACCAAAATGTTGTGTTATCCGGCATTGTGCATGCCTAGTGTTGAGGATGGAAAGGAGATGCCTGTTAAAACAAACTTCACTTCGCGTTGGCAAATACGAGCTCGATCTGTCGGGCTGGGCGTAATCTCAAGGGGAATAAGCCTTGTGAGGTGACGGAGAGACTTGTACCAGAACTTTTGTGAATATAGGTAGCTAAGCCTGTCTACGTTGAGGCATGTTAGCGATCATGCATTCCTGACTTCAGTACCGTGTGTACAGTACAATCTATGATGACCATCATGGCCGATTAGTGTATGTGAAAATACATCTATCCTAGTACTAAAACATCGAGAAATTAATTACCTTGTTGCACTCCTTAGGACAAAAAGACAATCAAGTAGCGTGTCTGATCAAATATCACATCACTTTGCCACCAGTGCCACCACTGTACTTTGAAGAGACAATTTTCTAATATCATGCGAGCAAATTCTTTAAAATAATTAGTAATAGGTACCGTAGATAACACGGCATCGGCGTAGTAAAATACTACGTAAGACATACCGCAGCCTTCTAACTATTTAGCTGTTTCATATAACTTATAAGAAATCAAATCCCGAACAAGACGCCTCACAATTTCTTAATTCTTTTCTAGGGCGTAGGCGTCCCAGCGAGTACTTAAAATACTGCACCAAAACGGGAGAAGGGGCGTCAGCTCTTTACACGTGTAAAGTTTGCGACAAAAGTTACCCCAAGAGGAGGACTATTCGGCAACACATCCTACACGTTCATCTGAAGCAAAAAAAGATCACTCCGTGCGTTTGTCTCATATGCAAAGTGCCCTTGACCCCATATACGAAGTTCAGGCACATGGAAGAAGCTCACGGCCAGAAGCCCCATACATGTGGCGCATGCGGGAAAAAGTTCCCTTTCGAGAGCAGACTCAAGAAGCATCAAAGGCTTTTTCACTTGGGTGAAAAGGATTTCAGATGCGAACATTGCGGCATGGCGTTCTCCACTAAACAAAGCCTCCAAAGTCATACTGCTACCAGGCATTCTGATGAGAGGGCCTTCTTCATATGCGAGTACTGTTCGAAGGGTTTTAAACATCAAAAAGCTCTTAGAGATCACTTGAGGAAGGTTCATCTGAATGAAGCAAGATATGTCTGTCGCATATGCGGAGAGGCGTTTGTAATGAATGATAGATTGCAGCGCCACATGAAGCAAGTACATCCAAATCCTGATAATAACGTTACATCTGCGAGTGTCAGAATCCCTGACATCCCAGTCGAATTTGATAATGCTAGCAGTTAATCATAAGGAAGAAAATGTGTCGGTTAGATACCCGTGCTGCACAGGATAAAAATTGCTGGAAAATACTCCACCGACAAGAGATTGACTCTTAAGCTTATGATGATGATGACGATGATGATGAGATACGCGTGGATTTTAGTCTAGGCTCTCTTAATATGCATAAATCCAAATAGGAATGATAAGGAATATATAACTAATGGAAACTACCTACGGTGTAATTTTAGGTCCATTAGAATCGTTTCTGAGTAAACAGGTCCTATTTTGTCGCTTACGATAAAGACGCATAGGCAGGTTATTAGTGTATAAAGATGCAAATATCGTCAATATGGTAAGCGACAAGGTGCTACCTTTGACCTGACCTTGACTTCTTGACACATTAGAAACATGTATTACTTGAATGCTGTAATAAACTGTATCCGACTGTAACGTTTTGTTTATTTATCAGACAAGACGACCTGTTAAAACTTTCGGCCGTTGAGAACCTGCAATACAAAGAGAGCACCTGATGATTTTTTGTAGAAATCTTTTAGTAGTAGCGGTCACATTAGAAGATGTAGTGCTTGGAATGGAAACTTAATGTGGTAACTCTTATCACGAAACGGTCGCATCTTAAATAATTAAAGACAAATTGAATCATAATCCGATGCTATGAAATTTCTCCTTCCAGCCTATGACAAATCTAATGATAACCCCTGATGAAAAATGAAAATGAAAAATGAAAAAATATTTATTAAGTAAAGAGTACATTACAAGTTGATTAACATTGGTAACCGCACTAGGCATGCCTGTATCGCGGCAACCAATAACAAAAGTTGTGCCAAAGTACGATTCATCAACATACTAGACTTTTTATTGTTTTCTCTCCACTTGCTGACTTGCCTGTGCTTTAACAATCAATTATCTATTGCTTATGTTTTCTATCAATCATAATTATGGCAATTATAGACTCATTGACTAGTCGTAATCACTCACTAAAGTGTTTCTAAGTTACCCAATTGGAACCTTGGATTTTGGATAAAATTTTAAACAGTTTGAAAACTTCAAAGTTTATAACTTTGAAATCAGGACATAGCGTTTTTTGAACTAACCCCCAACGTTTCGGGTAGGTACTTAGAAGTTGCGGAACGATTACGATAAACGATTGGGGGCATTTTTAAGCAATATACGAGTATAATGTGCATTAATCGTGAAAGATTAAACCAGTGAATGTCAAAGTTAGTGTAATGATATTAATTAATAACGAAACATTTATGTGCTCTTGGCATTCAAAATGTTAAGAGTTTGTAACATCTGTCTGACCCCAGTTCCAGGCAGGACGGACATTTGAGTAGGTATATCCTCAATACACCTATCACCAATTTTGCTGGTCGTTCTCCTATGAATCCCGATGTACTCTGTGTAAGTACATAATATTACGCTTATTCTAACATCAAGATTAATTGCCTTGTTGCACTCCTCAAGATTAATTTACAAGGATCGTAAGCTATTCAACTCAACATAATGAATTTCGTTGATAATAAATTAATAATCAAGTAGCGAGTGTACGTCGACAGATCAACTATCACAACCACATTGCCACCACTATTTGTAAACTACAATTTTCCAATAGCATCCCATCGAAATCTTTATGAAATGATTGCCGTTATACATATACTGTTACCATATTTTATTAATATAAGATGGCATGCATCAGCGTAGCAAATGTAAGACAAAGCGTATGCTTCGATTGTTTACCTTTTTCATATTACTTATAAGAAATCGGATCCCGAACCAAAAGCCTCACAATTTCTTAATTCTTTTCTAGGGCGTAGGCGTGTCAGCGAGTACTTAAAATACTGCCTCAAAACGGGAGAAGGGGCGTCACTCCTTTTCACGTGTAAAGTTTGTGACAAGAATTACCCCAAGAGAAGGACTATTCGGGCCCACATCCAACAGATTCATCTGAAGCAAAAAAAGATCTCTCCGTGCGTTTGTGTCATCTGCAGAGTGCCCCTGACTCCGTACACGAAGTTCAGGCACATGGAAGAGGTTCACGGCCACAAGCCCCATACGTGCGGCGCGTGCGGGAAGAAGTTCCCTTTCGAGAGCCGACTCAAGAAGCATCAAAGACTTTTCCACTTGGGTGAAAAGGATTTCAGATGCGAACATTGCGGCATGGCGTTCTCCATTAAACAAAGCCTGCAAATCCACACTGCTTCCTGGCATTCTAATGAAAGGCCCTTCATATGCGAGTACTGTTCGAAGACTTTTAAACATCAGAAGGCTCTTCGAGTTCATTTGAGGAAGGTACATATGAATGAAGCAAGATATGTTTGTCGCATTTGCGGAGGTGCATTTTTACTTAATGATAGACTGCAGCGTCACATGAAGGTAGCACATCCCAATCCTGATACACAAGCGAGTGTCCGTGTACCCGTACCCGTACCCCCGTCGAGTTTGAAAATAGGAATAGGTATTAACATTAATTCAAAAGAATACATGTGTCGGTTAAATATCCATGTTTTTGTAATCTAGGCGTGATAAGAACAGTACACGATCTTGCTATACGCCACTCTAAGGCGTTTAAGAATTCAGGGAAGGTATGGAAAAATTCTCACACATCTAGCAAACCGCCATGGCTTAGTTGGTCAGAGCTGCTGTGCGGGTGTTCCAAAAGGTCGCGGGTTTGAGTCCGGCTGGTGTGAATTTTTCCATTTTCCCTTTAGTTTAAAAATATGTAGTGTCGCTCGTAGACTTTTCTGCATGATTTAAAATAAGGTTCTTGATAAGTATACATTCTTATAAATCTAATATTAATTATTCATTAATATATAACTAAATGTAAGTACATGCAGTGTAATAGTTTGTGCATTGGTATCGTTTCCCAGTAAACAGTCAAATTTTGTCGCTTGCGATAATGATAATCTTGTCTTTATGATAAGCGACAAAGTGAGACCTTTGACTAGATCTTGACATATTAGAAAAATGTATTACTTTAGTGCTATAATAAATGTCTTGACTGTAACGGTGTGTTTATTTATGAGACGAGAAGTTTTGAGAAAACTTTCGGTCGTAGAGAACTCTCGGGTTTTAACCTTAAATACAAAAAGATCACAGGGACATAAACTCTTTTATTATATTATACAGTATCATCCAGTGTTCTAATGTTCAAATTCTGCCTAACCAGCCACTTAGAAATTAGTCCCAAGTTTTCCCTCTATCGCCGATATCGTTTGCTTGATCTCCGGTTTGACTCGTGGGTGCTTCGCGATTATCCAACTAGGCGTTCAGGTCGTCCGGAATTCGACAGACATGACCAGCCCCTGTACACATATTACAAAAAATCCCTTACCGGGAGTCCAACCACAGCAATCGTATTTATTATTGACTAGCTTTTGCCCGCGGCTTCACTCGCGTTAAATTCGCAAATTGTGGAATGCTCCATATTAACTTCCACTCCCCATTTTAGGGAAGTGGGGGGTTAGAAAGAGACAAAAAGTAGCCTATGTCACCCTCCATCTCTTCAAATACCTCCACTTAAAAAATCACGTCTGAGGTGGAGACCCTAGTTATAGTTATATGTGACAACCCTAGCTGTAAGTATATCATTCACTGTATTGTGGTTTATTCAGTAATAAATAGTCTTTAACACGATTCACACGTATTCCTATTTACTACTCCCCGCACCACACCTCATGGCGATCCTGCCAGGATATACGCATTGCAGTGCGGCGTATAAATTCGGCGCTTATAGTTCGCCGTATCCACTCACAAGTAATATAACTTTTTATTTTGGCATAAACTGCCTCAATTTTCTCTATAATAGGATCTAAATCGTAATCCGAAAATTCACTAGAGGTACATTCTAAGTTTTGCAAAATTATTGTGTACTCTGCATAGTACCGTCCGTTTTGCCGTGAAAGACTGATAAAGAAACAGACGCACACACTTTCGCATTTATAATATTAATTAATATGGAAATATGGATTAGGTTAAATACCAGTCACAAAACATCAAGTAGAATTGTATAAGAGTAACTGGCAATTTACTAACGTTCAGAAAATATTATATTAGTCCGTAGTAACTAACATAGCAAATTTCGTTGCACCCTAAAGAAAAAAGACATATCGGACGCTATAATTGTACTAAACATCAAGAGATTGATGGCGTTGATGCACCTCTTCTGTAATTTAACTTGAGAAAGAGTGTAAGCTATTAGACACAATACATTTAGATGAGAATAATCAAGGAATCGTTGAGAATAGCGAGTCTTCGTTGCAAGATCAAGAATCCCATCACTTTGTCAACACTGCGTTTGTAAGAGATAATTTTTAACCGACTTCAAAAAAGGAGGAGGTTCTCAATTCGACTGAATGTTTTTTTTTTTTTTTTTTTTTATTTTTTTTTTGTATGTATGTTATTCGATATCTCCGAGAATCGTGGACCGATTTTCAAAATTTTTTTTTTGATCGAACCGGTATAACCCCGAGATGGTCCCATTGGCACCAAGTCAGGGTCTGATGATGGGATCCTGGAGAAATCGAGGGAACTCTTCAAATGTTATAGGCACATGTAATGTTTTTAGTCTATTTTTCAAAGGTACACCAGTATTTACGTCTGATGGTAATAATTTTATGTGGCTGAGCTGATGATGGAAGGTCAACTCCTCAATGGTTAGGAGTTAAAGGATAATTCTTTCACTACTGTACATGTATTCGGACTGATACATATAATATCACTAGGAACCACTAAAAATCAACAAATAAATAAACTTTTTAACAAAAAATAAAACCGCCTTCAAAAAAAAGCGCGTTACAAAACACGGAGAAACTAAAAAGCCAAAAATAATAAACCTTTCAATTCAGATTTCTTATCGTATTGCAATAAGCTAAACATCCAAATTATAAACAAATCAATTATTTTTGGAGTCGGTACCAGCCTGTGTATGGTTGGGTGGGGCAAACAGGCAATAGCAAGGCGACGAACAGGTCTGGTACCGACTACAAAAATAATTGATTTGTTTATAATTTGGATGTTTAGCTTATTGCAATACGATAAGAAATCTGAATTGAAAGGTTTATTATTTTTGGCTTTTTAGTTTCTCCGTGTTTTGTAACGCGCTTTTTTTTGAAGGCGGTTTTATTTTTTGTTAAAAAGTTTTTCAAAACCATCCGATTACTTACAATCTTATTCAATAATTTCCACTCGTCAATATTATAATACTGCATCTGTGTAGCAAAATACTAAGACAGACCATATGCTTCTATCAGTTTAGCTTTTTTATATTACTTATTGGAACTGAACAAGACGCCTCACAATTTCTTAATTCTTTTTCTAGGGCGTAGGCGTCCCAGCGAGCACTTAAAGTACTGCACCAAAACTGGACAAGGGCCGTCGGCTCGTTTCACGTGCAAAATTTGCGACAGGGTTTTCGCCAAGAACAGGATTATTCGGCAGCACATCTTACACGTTCATCTGAAGCTAAAAAAGCCCAAACCCTGCATTTGTCTCATATGCAAGGTGCCTTTGACCCCGTATACGAAGTTCAGGCACATGGAAGACGTTCACGGTCAGAAGGCCATCACATGCGGCGCGTGCGGGAAAAAGTTCCCATTCGAGAGCCGACTCAAGAAACATCAAAGGCTCTTCCACTTGGGTGAAAAGGATTTCAAATGCGAACATTGCGGCATGGCGTTCTCTACTAAACAAAGGCTCCAACAACATGTTGCTTCCAGGCATTCTGACGAAAGGCCTTTTATATGCGAGTACTGTTCTAAGGCTTTCAAACATCAAAAGGCCCTTAGAGATCACTTGAGGAAGGTACATTTGAATGAAGCGAGATATTTTTGTCGCATATGCGGAGAGGCGTTTGTAATTAGTGATAAATTGCAGCGCCACGTGAAGCAAGCACATCCAACCCCTGCTACTAACGATACACCTGGGGGTGTTAGTGTCCCAGTCAAATTTGAAAATATTCACGGTTAATCTGCAAGTAAAACACTGATGGTTTTTTGTAGTGTAGGCTCTCTTGTAAGGTTTAAAATATAAATAAAATTTATTCATTAATGTGTAACAAATGTCGAGCTCATTGAGACCATCTACTGATCAAATTGCATGTTCCCGGCCCTAAATTCCGCATCCAAAAAGGAGTCCAAACCCGCTGTCTCCAAAATTGTTCACCACGTGCTTACAAGCAGATCATCAAGAAGCTGGCTATCAATTGGGAAATAGTCTTGTTCTTAATTACATACTGCACCTCATCTAGTGAATATTGTATGAGACTAGCATGGCATCTCGAAATAAACAGGACAGAAACCCAGCCAAAACCAATGGCCAAAGTCGCAGAACATAGAGTCACGGTAGATGGACAGGATTTACAAAACTCCATAACAGGTATCGCACATATAGGTGTGAAGGCAGCCAAACTCAACTGAGATTATTGGGTGCCGAGATTATCCGGATAGATGGGCAAAAACAGCGACTGAATGAGCCCCACAGATTAAATTACTCGCCTCCGAAGTAGGCCAAAAACGAAATGGCGAAAACTCCTTTTGTGGTGACTGGCACCACTGGCACTCACAACGTCGTGCGTGACGGATGGCGGGTAAAAGGGAGGCTTCTGCCGAGCAGGGCACAAAATAGGTTATATAAAAAAATGTAATAAATTAAAATTGCCGTTCATTTGTATCGTTATCTAAGAAATAATCCCACTTTGTCCCTTGCATTCATGTTGCTTGGACAGGTTATTCGAATAAATATGCAAACAAATCTCGTAAGCTCGGTAAGCGACAAAATAGGACCTTAGACTAGACTTGGCCAAATCGCCACATTATAATTATGTATTGCTTTAGTGCTATAATAAACTTAATTGACTGCATTGGTTTGTTTATTTATCAGACAATAACACTTAACATAACATTCGGCCGGTGAGAACCTTAAAACAAAAAGATGACAGGGTCAAAAACTGCTATTTTCTTGAATTCTTTGTTTTTCCATTTAACTTTGGACACTAGTTTCTTTTTAATACATACATATTTATAGGGAGTATCAGTTTACTAACTATGATATCAAATTAGAAAGTCTTGGTAAAAACTAGTCGTTAATTATTATTGAATTGAACGATCATATGGTAAGTATAAGCCAAAGATAAATCGTTATCGCTAAAGTGTTTCATACCAGTAATACCCGTATCCTTAAGATACGCAATAGGGCCTGTGGGTCCAGAAACAAGATTTTCTAGCATCTACCTGACCTCAGTGCGAGGACGGACAATTCACTAATTGCCTAAAATTAATATCACAAATGGTTTCTGGCCATTTCTCCAATAATTGAAAAGAACGAGGATTCCTACTTTTATGAGTGCCGATATGCGCGTGTGTGTAAGTAAGTACTTCTATGCTTTTACTAAAATACCAAGAAATTAATTGCCTTGTCATGTTGCACCCTTCACTCGCTTCGAATATTTAAATTTATAATAAGACACAATACGTTTCGCTGAAAACAGTGGTAGTAGCTAAACTACGTTGTCAGATAAAGTATTAAATCGTTCCTGGGGGTTACCATGACGTACTAAAGACGTTCAGTTTAGGTTGAGAGAAAGGGACACAGCTATAGCAGTTACATAGCTCCGTCCCTCTCTCAACCTAAACTGAACGGCTTTAGCACGTCATGGTAACCCCCCTGTATTTGTGAGATGATTTTTCCAATATTTTTCGATCAAAATCTTAAAATAAGGGCCACTAAGTTTTAATAATTATCACAGGAAAGCCATATATGAGACGGCATAACAAAATACTGTGTGTGAGACTGACCGAATGCTATTAACAGTTTGCATATTACATGTTACGGCTAAGATACAAAACAAGGCGTCTCACACATTCTTAATTCTTTTCTAGGGCGTAGACGTCCCAGCGAGTACTTAAAATACTGCACCAGATCAGGAGAAGGGGCATCACGAATTTACACGTGCAAAATTTGCGACAAGAGTTACAAGAGGAAGATTATTCGGCAGCATATTTTGCACGTGCATCTGAAACAAAAAAGAACACACCGTGCGTCTGTGTCATATGCAGAGTGCCCTTGACCCCATATACGAAGTTCAGGCACATGGAAGAAGTTCATGGACAGAAGCCGTTAGCATGTGGGGCGTGCGGAAAAAAGTTCCCTTTCGAGAGCCGACTTAAGAAGCATCAAAGGCTTTACCACTTGGGTGAAAAGGATTTCAGATGCGAACATTGCGGCATGGCGTTCGGCACTCGACAGGGGCTTCAGCTCCATTCTGCTAAGCATTCTGATGACAGGCCCTTCTCATGCGAGTACTGTTCGAAAGCTTTTAAAATACAGAAGGTTCTCCGTAAACACTTGAAGTCACACATGAATGAAGCTAGATATATTTGTCGAACGTGCGGGAATGCGTTTGTTACCAATGATAACCTGAAGAACCATGTGAAGCAAGCTCATCCGAATGCTGCTAGTGTTGAAATTGCACCAGTCAGCGTACCCATCGAATTTGAAAAAGATGCTGATAACAATTAATGGAAAGAAAGAAAAGGTGTAGCTTAAATATCACCATGGTTTTATCGTCCTCACCATATGTATGCCGTTTGATAAATCTTAATAAGAATGTTTCATTATGGAATTAAATTAGTTCGAATATTTATTTAGAAAAATATAATACTTTAGTGATGTAATAAATGGTATTACTTTATCGTTTTCTCCAGTATTTAATTTACACACATATCCTTTAAAATCCCACTTCTGATGTCGGAAACTGCGGACGGCTTATACTATAAGATGAACACCAGCCTCTTCAAATTTTAATCATGGGTGGCAAGGATTTCTAATGAAAAACCGTGTTGCGTTGCGACATGTAATATACATCACACGACAAACTATGTTTCTTATTAAACCAAACCAGTAGGTTTAGACCCAAAACTGCCAGCACGTCATTTCCTCTCGTCCGTTCTCTCCTTAAGATTGATTATTACTTCGACTGGTTATATCTGTATAATATAATAGAATAGAATAAATCTTTAACCAATATGTTACACAATAGATAAGATACATAAAAGTGAGGTTTGCATCTATGGGCTGAGTGAATGTTTGCTAGAATCCTGATAAATTACTTTTGCATGACAAACAGGTTCGTATTGACAATGCAATATATCAACGCCTTGTTCCACAAATTCTTAATTCTTTTCTAGGGCGTATCGGGGAATACAGAAAATACTGCACCAGAACGGGAGAAGGCGCATCGCGAGTTTACAAGTGCAACATTTGCGACAAGAAGTTCAGGAAAGAGTCAATTCGGCAGCATGTCTTATACGTCCATCTGAAGGTTAAAAAGGCATGCGTTTGTATCATATGCAAAGTGCCCGTGGCCCAATATTCGAAGTATAAGCACATGGAACAGGTCCACGGGTGGAAGTCCCATACATGCGGGGCTTGCGGGAAGAAATTCCCCTACGAGAACCGACTGAAAAGGCATCAAAGGGTTGATCACATGGGCGAAAAGGATTTTAAATGCGAACATTGCGAATTGACATTTGCCACTCGGCAAAGGCTCGTTAGGCATTCTGCTAAACATTCCAATGTTAGGCCATTCACATGCGACTGCTGTTCGAAAAGTTTTAAAACTAAAAAAACTCTTCGTAACCATGAAAAGATACATTCAAAGGAAGCCAAATATAATTGCAGAATGTGCGGAAATAATTTTCTAACTAATGGTAGATTGCAGTACCACATCAAGCAAGCACATCCAAATGCTGATTATGTTGAGATTGCACCCGTCAGCGTACCCATCGAATTTGAAAAACCAGCAAATAAGAAATAATCGCAAGAAAGAAAATGGTTTTGTCGTCCAGGCCCTCATGATATATTTGCCGTCTAATAAATCTAAATAGGTTGCCGCCAAATCCTTCAGAAATAACCAACTTAAATGTGAAACGTCAAAATTAAGTAGGTCTTTGACTTGTACAATGTCGTCAGTGTTTAGAAACTAGTTTTAGATACTTATTATTTTTAAGGACTTGTGTTTTTGTTGCTTAACGGCATCAACGTCCAATGTCCATTACTTCTTATTTATTTATAATAAAAAGTAATAAAAATGTTCTTCAGTGTACAATGGTTTCTTCATTTATGAGGCATGAAATAGATGCTCAAACAAAACCTGTATCCCAAATTATTATTTTTAAATAAATAATGTCTGTAAATATTTGGCCTCTTAGAGGTTCTTTTAACCATGAAAATAGATGGATTTCGCTAGATGCGGGTTCTACCGAGAGTGATCCATCAAATCATAGCTAATATTTTTGTGACAGCTATCGGACATTTTTTTTTTGCATCAAATCACCTTGGGAAACTTGAATTGTTTCCTTCCGTAAACGCGAAGAAATGGAAGAAAATTTTAATTTACATTAAACATTTTTTTTAAAGACTCTATGATCAAAGTATTCGAACATTAATATTAATACCTACTATGAAGTTTACAAGTACAAAGTAGTTCCCAACGTTATAAAACTTTTCGTGGGTAAGAAAAAGTATTGTATTTAAGAGAAGACAGAAAGATGCCAATATTCTTGATATTTTTTACACAAATTACATATATTTTATGTCACGTGATTCCAAGACGAGACGCCTCACATTCTTAATTCTTTTCTAGGGCCTACCAGCGTGTATTATAAATACTGCACCAAAATCGGAGATGGCGATTTTTACACATGCAACGTTTGCGACAAGAGTTACCAGAAAAGCACGATTCGTCAGCACATCAAAGAGGTGCACCTGAATATGAAGACACACCCTTGTGTCATATGCAGGAAGCCGCTGGTTCCTTGGCTCAGGCCGAAGCATATGGAGGAGGTCCACGGATGGAAGCCACGTTTCACATGCCAAACCTGCGACAAGAATTTCTACTTTAATTACCAACTTACAAAACACCAAAGACTCTTCCATTTAGCCGAAAAGAATTTCAAGTGCGAACATTGTGGAGTCGCGTACGGTACTCGACAAGCTCTAAAGGTCCATTCGTCTAAGCATTCAGATGATAGGCCGTGGTCATGCGAGTACTGTCAGAAGACGTATAAGACGAGAAAGAATCTCCAAACCCACTTGAAGACTCATGCGGGTGAAGCCAGACACATTTGCGAGATATGTGACCACGCGTTTATAACGAATGGCGGTCTGAAACTGCATATGAAAGATAAACATCCAGACGATTAATAGAATATATACTAAAACAATTTTAAATTGGCTTAGTTACAAGACCTATTTGGAGCAATAATACAACAGGATTACTGACAATAATTAAGTTAAATCCATTAACAAAATGTATCACTTTCTCCAAATACTTACACAATATTGATTGCAGTTTATAATTTTCTTATCTTGATTATAATATAAATATTTTAGTTATGTTACTGTGATAAGTCTCAAAGTTCATCAGTAGGTATAAACTAAGCTTCTCACACTTAACGTCATATCTAAATTGCTTCTGTTTGATCGGGCTATCGGTTGTACTTATCTTTCCCAAATCAAAGAAACTATATTTTTCTTACTCAAATGACTTGACTGTAATAAATTGTTTTGAATTAATCAAATGGATCCCGGTACTATTCAATGCAATCAGCAAAACAACATCCTCACAAAATATTACTTCTTTTCTAGGGAAGATCGGTAGAACTGAATTCTTAGAGTTCTGCACCATAACGGAAGACGAAGACGGAGATCAGACCTTCACGTGCAAGGCTTGCCGCAGCCCGTACAAGAGATGGGGCTCCTTCTTACAACACTACAAACACATCCATCTCAAGCTAAGAAAGAAAACTTTTCCTTGTGTTATATGTAAAGAAGAACTCATCCCTTGGCACAGAGCGAAGCATATGGAAGAAAAACATGGCTGGGAAGCTCCTACCTGCAGAGCTTGCGGTAAAAAATTTGCTTACCCACACGAACTGGTAACGCATCAGAAGACTTACCATATGGGCGAAAAGAATTTCAAATGCGACCAGTGTGACATGTCATTCTCCAGATCAATGAGTTTGAAAAAACATTATCTTAGACATTCCGATGTGAGAGATTTCAAATGCGATTTCTGTCCTAAAGCTTTCAAGTGCACGAAGTATTTGCAGGTTCACACGAAGATACATTTGAACGACAAGAGATATGTGTGTAAAATTTGTGAAGAGGCGTTCGTTCAGTCGGGCAACTTGAAGCATCATATGTCGAAAAAACACCCCAATGTTTCTATTTAGGCGCTATGATATGATATATTGACAGACTATCTCATTGGTCTAAAATTATTATATTAATTAGGTCCTTATAGTAAAGTCCTTCTTTGCTGTCATTCGTCTATCCAAGTCCTCGTGTTTTCCCATTTTTTTTAGTTTTTTTGTTCATACTTATAGTGATTTAGGTTAAGATACTGATTTGTCGTTGAAAGGTTTCCAAATTATAGAATTAGAATTTTCCATCGCTAAAATAATCGTTTGTTTGTCTTCTTGAAATTTTCGATAAAGGTATTTTTGGAGACTTTCTACTATGTACACACCTGTAAAAAATACACACCTTTAACCCTTAAATGTATGACCTTGACAAAGATTTATTCAAATTTGAATTTTGACATGCTGTCAATAGAGTCAAAAATGCATGATGCATATATACATCACTATGCATTTAAGGGCTAATATTATATGTGACGTTCTTAATACAAGGTACCACATTGTCGTTTACCTCAAAGACGCTTTGAATGTTATTCGTGTACAGATACAATTTCATCCTTATGGTAAACGAAGCTTTTGCTTGAGAACGTCACATATTTAATTGTTATGAATCCTAATTTTTAATCTAGTTATAATTGTTTTAAAAGTTAAAAGGGAGGAAAAATTTTGTTTGCAAATTCGAACGAAGTCCCTTTTGCATTATCATTAATGTCTTAGTTTAGTATAACTTCTATTCCATTTGTTGGATTGGATTATTTAATGTTAATTGTCAATGTAATTAATAAATACACGAGTGAAATTATTCTTGTTTTATTTATAGTAGTAACTACAAGCCTAAAAATAAAAATATACCTAATAATTAAAAAATATCATTCGATGGATGTCAAATTCCCATTCCCATATTAACTATGGGAAAATTTTTGTTGGCAATTTGAAATTTTGCAAAAAAATCTTTGGTAAATTAAAAGGATCGTAGAGAGATAGACTAGATGGGTCGCGTCTGTGACCGACTGGTGATCCAAGGAAATAGTAACTAAAGTGTGTTTGAATTGTAAATGTTAATAATAGTAAAGTGAAGAATCTGCTCCTTCACTTCAAGTACCTACTTCAAATTACACTGATAAACAATAATGCGGAGCTTTAACCCCTCGTATGCTTAGACACGGATCCGTGCGTGGGTATTTTAATCTATTGTTTTAATGTCATGGTCACTATTTCAATGATCAAAATTGACAGGGCGCATACGAAGGGCTAATCGATATAAGTACAAAAAAAACGAGTATTGACTCTTATAAGTATTTACTTGTGTCAATATCTATTACATGTAGAACAATTCGTAATTACCAAGAATTTAATTTGAAACTGCCTCAGGTTTTGTTTATGCTTTTGACATATTTTATGGTGTCACATAGATAACTACTGAAGTTCTTGAACATATGTCAGAGGTGCTTACTTATAGTCGTTTTACTCGACGTCTCATTAAACCGGCAAGATCATTCCGTAATATCCAAATGCATGATATAGCTATATAATAGAATGCTATTATATTTTTTAAGTGCTTCCTAGTCTGTGCAACTGAATCAAGACAAAGAAGAAGAATACTAACACATCTTCAAATTCTTTTCTAGGGGAATTACCGAAGGAAAAGAAGGACGAAACAGACCAATTAATATGTACCGTCACGCGAGAGGAGGACGGATCCAGGACCTTCACGTGTCTGACGTGCGGCCACCAGTTCAAGCAGCGGCAGTACTTCAGGCTGCACTACAAGCACGTTCATCTGAAGCAGCGCCCGAAAACCAGACCGTGCACCATCTGCGGCGCACAACTCACCCCGCACAAACACGCGAGACATTTAGAACAAGTGCACGGAAAACCAGCCCCCTCTTGCGGGGCTTGCGGCAAAAAATTCTCCTTCCCCTTCGAGGTCATACGCCATCACAAAACCTTCCACATGGGGGAGAAACACTTTCAATGCGATAAATGCTCCATGACGTTCTCTCACAAGAAGAATTTGAATCTCCACATCATGAAGCATCAGGATATAAAGAAGTTTAAGTGCAAGTTGTGCGGGAAGGCTTTCAAGTGGAGGAACAATTTGACTGAGCATGAGAAGACACATGTGAAGGTTAAGAAGCATATTTGTACTGTTTGCGACGCAGCTTTTGTGAAGCATAGGAGTTTGCAACATCACGTCAAGCTGAGACATCCAGAGGCGATATAAGGAAACATAAGGAGAATAAAATATTTTTTAAGAATCTCAGACAACGCATTTTTAGAAGTAAGTTTTACGCTCAACGTTGTGCATGATTTAAATAAGACTGGATTTATATTTTTTTGTGAATAATCTATCTAATTACGATTATTAAAGAGTACCGACAATTAAGTACATTTTAATCAGAAACCGTTATTTGAGTTATGACAAAAAACATTTATTATTATTAGCGATAAAATTGAATTAAGCCACATTTGAAACATAACGATTAGCCAAAAGTTGCCGCATATCTGTTGAAATCAGTTTAATGAATATGAGTGCTGATGTGCTGTCGAAAAGCTTCCAAAAATGCGGAATATTTCCGGACACTTCAAATTTACATAGGTAGGACGATTTTATTGAAGGAAAACGCATGTTTGAATGTAACATTTTCGAGAATTACATGACAATTTGGTTTAATAAAATAATTGGCCGGAGCTCAAAAAAAGTAAATTGTTACATAGCTTTTTAAATAGGTGGACAAGGAGCACAAAGTATTGTCTCATAATATTAGCATTTAAAAATATTAATGTAATGATAACGACTCTATTATATATATGATAAAATTTGGTCTTGTGGTTTTACCCTAGTCAGTCAAAATCACCATTATATTTGTTTATTTATGATGTAGCATTTTTTATTATTATTATAAATGGGCATAAATCGTAACTCATTGTATTAGACTGAGTTCATAATGTAAACTTCGAAATAAAGTTAAAATTGATGCAAAAATGGCATTAGCCATTATGACACAATTAGGTATAATAACCTTATGCAATAAGTATTACATAAATTTCTATTAAACAATATTATAATATTAGGCAAAAAGTGTTAGTATAAGTACTGAATTCATTGTAATATGTATGAAAGTTCAACAACTTATGGATTATAATGAATAAATAGTTGATTGTAAATGGTGTCTTCTTTCCACCGACTCTTTGACCTTTTAACCGCCTTAGTCTGCTATATAAAATAACTAGCTTTTGCCCGCGGCTTCGCTCGTGTTAGAAAGAGACAAAAGGTAGCCTATGTCACTCTCCATCCCTTCTCCACTTAAAAAATCTCGACAATTCATAGCTCCGTTTTGCCGTGAAAGGCGGACAAAGAAACAGACACTCACACTTTCCCATTTATAATATTAGTATGGATATCCAGGCAGGCAAGCACGGTCGTGTGATAAGCGATATAACGCCAGGCCGTCCTTTTCGCACTATTTGTAAGTTTATCGAACTAGTGTGCTACGCCCGCAGGTCACTGTAGTCTGATAAATAAGACGAAACGTCGTGTAACTCCGTACGAGGCACGAGTACCCTGAATGAAAAATACAGCGTTCATTGATCATGATCAATTATGATATTGATTGAATTGATATTTGACGACCGGTCTGGCGCAGTCGGTAGTGACCCTGCCTGCTACGCCGCGGTCCCGGGTTCGAATCCCGGTCAGGGCATTTATTTGTGTGACGAGCACAGATATTTGTTCCTGAGTCATGGATGTTTTCTATGTATATAAGTATTTGTATATTATATATATCGTTGTCTGAGTACCCACAACACAAGCCTTCTTGAGCTTACCGTGGGGCTCAGTCAATCTGTGTAAGAATGTCCTATAATATTTATTTATTTATTTATGATATTGTTTCTCAGAACAAAATGCTGCAGCGCTGTTTTGATGGCGATGATGCCATTATCGGACATGATCTAACTATCCTCATTGATAGATATCAAAAACTAACTAGTGACTCATTGCAATAGTTTTTTTTTTAATTGATTTAATTTACATTCATGGTGCATTTGAAGGTATATTATGAGAATATATTATTAATATTTTTTTCAAATTCAAATGTTACAAATACTAGGTACATTATAATACTCGTGTAAGTTAAGATTTTTTTGTAAACCTTACCTTGCCCTCAAACTGCCCCCTATAGTCCGATGTATGGTTATGATTTTCGCATAAAATCGAATTCTCGGACAACTTGTTTTGTTATAAGTACCTAGGTAATATTTTTAGCCACCACCCAGCTCAGTGTGCGTAGCCGAATGCACAAACGCTCACAATAATATCTCTTTCGTGGCTATCTATCTCTATCGCTCTTGCCTATTGGCGCGACAGAGCCAGACTACCTTTCTGCGGCAATCGGCTACGGGGCCAGGTCTTCATTCTGAAATTACCAAGATTATTTTATCTTCACTAAAGAGCAAAAAAAAATAATGCCACGCTATATCGGGTTTATAAAATGATACTGTTATGTTTGGACGATAGCCATTTTTCAAAGTGTGAGTTTTTATTTTCGCTTTTTTATTTACACAAATCACATAGTAATGATGACAGTTATACAGAAAAAGTCAGTAGATTTGATAAACTAGTACAGTAGTTATAGACAGAACTAGCATGAGCATGAGAAAGTAGTTACAGAGCGCATAAAAATAAAAGTAACACACTTTCTCTTCTTTTTAGGTAAAGCTCACATAGACGAGTTCGTCACAGAGGTCCCACACTTGTCTACAACGAAACAGTTCGTGTGCAAAGCGTGCAAAGTCTCGTACAGACGACTGTCAGATCTGCGCAACCATATATCGCGAACTCATTTGAAACAGAAATTCATCAATTGCTCACTCTGTACTGAAACCTTCATGTATCACGCTCAAAGAAAAAATCACATGTACTCTGCACACTCAGTGGCAAAGCCAGAGAAATTCATCTGTGGAGACTGTGGTAGGGAATTTAGAAGAAAAAATACTTTAGCGGAACATATGATGGATGTACATATAGAAAGAAACTGCGCTCATTGCGAGCTCAAGTTTGTCAGGAAAAAAATACTGTTTCATTTAAACGAAGCTCACGGCGTTCCTATGCCGACCTGTGGCATATGCGGACTAAGATCCGTAAAAGAGAGCGCTCTAATCAGACATCAACGGAACGTGCACTTAAATGAAAAGAACATTGTGTGCAAAATTTGCAAACGCCGATTTTTCACTACATCTAACTTACATGATCACATGATTACGCATAATCAGGAGCGGGTGTTCAAGTGTGACGTGTGTGCTAAAACGTTTGCGCGGAAGGAGTGCTATCGGACGCATTGCAGGATACACACTGGTGAGAAACCGTATAGCTGCGAAGTGTGTGGCGCGGCTTTCGTGCAGCGAGCCGGACTTAGGTTCCATGCGAAGAGTCACCACCAAGACAAGTGAATAAGTGAATTTTAATTTAAAATATTAAATCAATGATGAACCCAAAGTTTGTAAATATGTATACTAACTCAGTAGGTGAAGTGTCACTGTCAGTCATAATAGGCTAGTTTCCTATACTTAACATAAAATTAGAAGAAAAATATGGACAGTAGTTATGTTTTAACATAATTTATATTTAATAAGTCAAAGAGAAAGATATAAAGTAAATGAATTGACCGTGACGTCACTCCTCAGGATTTCATAGTTTTTTTTTATACCACGTCGGTGGCAAACAGGTATACGGTTCGCCTGATGGAAAGCAGTCACCGTAACCTGTAGTAATTCCATCCATATTAGAAAATCGTTTTGACAGTTCATAAAAAGAAGCTGATTTGACTAGTAGGAATTAGGAAACTAGCCTATTGTCTTTAAGTTACTCTTCTGTATTTTTAGATGAAGTGCATATTTGACTGTTTATTTGATCTCAACGTGTATGGATTGTATGAAATTTTGAAAACATTTATAATTTAACTGAATAAAAATAATTATATTCTTTAATATATGAATAGTAGAGTAGAAATTACATATGTATTCTAAATGTTGTTTTATTTTTATGTTTGTTGAGCTACCAATTGTTATGTCGGTAAAAGATATTTAAATATTGTATCCACTACTATATCGCTACGATATTAGTGTGTAGGAAATTTTAACATTGAAACACGTATTTGACGTATTCTTTTATTATGGCCTTTTCACAATAATATAAAACTTTTGGCAACATCTTAACGAATTAGGTAAAATAAGTAGGTACCCAACTGGAAACTATTTCACATATGATACGAGTGTGTTAATCCATGACAATAGTCATCGGAACTGCCGTGATTTTCAAAATTTATTATTGTGTGGATTATTTACTACTTATCCCATCAAAAACATAAATGTAAAATGAGAGCCATGTTCAATAATGTAACTGGTATACTGTAACCGTTCTTGTGAATTGAATGAAATATATGCCTTAGATGTTGACTTCAACGAAAAAAGAAGTGAAATATAAATGGGTGCCAAGTTCAATGGTCCGTCCTGAAATTTATTTATAACAACATAAAATATCATTTCTAGTTATTACTTTGGATAATATATTGTAGTCTGAGGTCTGACTTGGCGAGTTCTCATATGCAAATTATTATGTTCGATGGCTATTTTCTACCAGCAAGCCAAATTTTGGAATAATAAAAAAAAAGCAAATAAGAAGTAACAAGTTTAGAACTTGCGAGAGCCATAATATAATTTGTATATGAAAACTAGCCATGTTTCGTGTAATATTACCATAGAGAATCTCCTATAGAGTAGCAATCTTGTATATTTTGTTCGCGATACGAGTCACCAGTGTTTGGGGTGCGAGGAGCGGGCGGGGAATGTGTTAAGCGCGTTGTGATTGGCCGTTTCAAGGACGGCGGGCAGTCGCGCCAGATGAAAAGGGACAGAAGTATGACTGTCCCTCTACTGACGCGTAAGTGGCCAATGTAAGTTGACCTATGCCGGCTCTGAATAAATTATAAATATGACTTATTTGTGGAATGTAATGCCGTCTGTTTTTAAATTTGAGCTTCTTGTTACCTTTCCATACCATTTCACACTACAGGTGGACATCTTTAAGGCATCAAAATACCCTTTTCCAATTTTTTTGTGCGAAAAACACGCGCTGCTTTCGGGTCTGTTACTTGGTCGATACTGATCGGGCACGGCGAGCGCCCGCGCTTATATCAGTGCAAATACTAGGAAGGCTGGCGACCGCGAGTCGTCTTGTAATGGATGTCTATAGGGGTTGGTCTGTGAATATTACACACGGTGCTGCTCGCTAGTTCTGTTACTTGAACTTGGCTTGACACGCTACCGCGTGTCTAGATTTACGAATGGTGGTTCTGAAATTAAACTAAACAATGTGTTTTGATATTGTGATATTCATATACTTTTAGATACTGAAATTAATTGAGCAGAATGTTATTAGATAAGTAATTAACAACTGTGATAATTATATCTTGAGGTATGTTTCTTCAAATTATACTTTATCTCAGTCATTCTTTACACAAATAAATTAGCTACCAAAATCTAGCCAATCAATCACGCATTACCCTCTGTCCATTGATTTTCAGGTTCATTAATAGAAGAAGAACTCCGTCTCCTTCCTCACGTGTCCATCATCGACGACGCTAGCGTCAAGAAGAAATACCTGTGCACCTGTGACTACCGCACCCACAGCGCATACAACATGCGCAGACACGTCATCACCCGGCACACAGACGTCAAATGCCCCATCTGCCAAGAACAGTTCACAACTACACAGAAGAAAAACGACCATGTCCTCAACACTCACAATATACAAGTAGAAAGCAATAAAAGCACATGCGATATTTGCAAGAAACAATACACGACCAAACTAGGGTTACATAATCACATATTCGCAATGCATACGCTAAAGAAATGCCCAGACTGTCCACTACTGTTCACAGACAGAGATCTATCCTTGCACAGGAACGACGTTCACAAAACGCCAATACCAACATGCGGGATCTGTGGCTATAGAAATAAGAAGTCTAGTTTAGTTCTACTCCATCAACGACAAGTACATTTGCGAGAAAGGACCGTGGCTTGCCAGTTGTGCGATCAGACGTTCTTCGACATGAAGCTTTTGAGGAGGCATTTAATCAAGCATAAACCGGAAAAGATACATGAGTGTGCGTGGTGCCATAAGAAGTTTCCGAGAAAAATGACGCTGCAGATGCATGAGAAGATTCATAAAGGAGAGAAGAATAAGGTTTGCGAGTTGTGTGGACAGCGGTTTGTGCAGAAGGCCAGTCTGAACTATCATATGGTGAAACACCATCCGGATGCTTGTTAACCTCAGGCCCCGTAGCCGAATGACATTTCTGCGACGCGAAACGCCACAGAAATGTAGTCTGGCTCTGTCGCGCCAATACGCAAGAGCGATAGAGATAGATAGCTACGAAAGAAATATTACTTGAACGTTTGTGCTTTCGGCTACGCACACAGGATATATAATACTAACTTATACAGTGGGTTCACCTTTACTTGTCCTATCATGTAAACAAACGAAACGTCAAATATGGTCAAAGACTAGTGATTGGAAATGTCGATAAAACGTATTAACGATAATTTGTAAATAAATGAATGATATTTTTCAGTGGTTTTGTCACCATACGTAACATTTTTAAGTGATTATTAATGTGTACCAAAGTGAGATAATGTATTCCAGCAGTGTTTGTTTACATGATAGGACAAGTAAAGATGAATCCACTTTAGAGAGTGGAGACGCCGCCGGTGGATGTGTCGCAATTGTTATCTATTTTTTCTTTCTTTATATAGTGTATAGATATTCTCATGTGTATCAGTTTATGTACCGTCCTGGCTACGACATTTATCTAAGGGCGACAAGCGGAAGCCATAGGTGCAAATCAAAGGTCTCATCGCTGTGTCTCGCTCGCTCCAATCTAATGCCGCCGCTTGCCGCTTTCGCCTTAGACCAATGTCGTGGCCAAGCCGTAACTATTAATTATATAAGGTACAGTGGGGCAAATCTCGACTGGGGGGCCAATGTAACTGGTTATTTTTTTTCCATATTTTACAATGTTTGCATTATTAAATAGAGTGTCCACCGGTTATATATGGTAGGCGTGTTCTGTGGATACGTGTAGAACTCAACATCATAGTGTAATAATGGAAAAAATGGATCAGTTACAATTGCCCCCAGTCGAGATTTGCCCCGCTGTACCCTACCGTAAATTAAGGCACATATCATATTCGAGTAATAAAACATTATTTGAAACGACAAGTTGTTTCTATCGTTCCTTACATGGCGATGCTGCCGATGCAGCGCGCGCGAAAGTTTTTATGTGTATTGGCAACGTACGTGATGGAGTGGCGCTGATCGTCATCGTCATAAATTCCTAACCTGTCTTTTTGTGTCCAACATTAATGCTAGCGACGGCCGTTGGTACTAATTTGACACTATACAATTTAATATGGAAAAGCCGACAAAATGAGGGTACACTGAGAGAAATTAGCATTGTGAATTTAACAAGTTCGACTTGTTGCGGGTTTATCCGTTTGAAACAAAAGTGTTTTATTACACGGAATAAATCACGATATTGATGGTACAAGACGCATTTGTTCGAACAACAAGGTCAAACTTGTTAAAAGGTATTTGATTGAATCAGCCAAACATATTTTTTTTTTTTATACTACGTCGGTGGCAAACAAGTATACGGCCCGCCTGATGTAAAGCGGTCATCGTAACCTATGGACGCCTGCAACTCAAACAGTGTCACATGCGCGTTGCCACCCCATTAGAAACTTGTACATTCCCTTTTGCTGTGTTAAGTACACAGCAAAAAGGAGTGTACAAGTTCCAAGGAGGGTTCGGGTTGCCGACGACTCAAAGGACAATAAACGGAACAAGTTAGTTCCGTAAGTCCTCCCGTCATCAGCACACCGCACCCTCGTTGAGCTCTGGCAACCTTACTCACCGACAGGAACACAACACTATGAGTTAGGGTCTAGTGCTATTTGGCTGCGGTCTTCTGTAAGGCGGAGGTACTACCCCAGTTGGGCTCTGCTCTAGATTCGAACGAGACGATATCCGCTGTGCTGTGCCCTACCACACAAAGCGGAATATCATTCGCTATGCCCTACCTCCTACTAAAATATAAATAAAAATAAATAAATAAATTCATCAAATGCTCAAATATTATATGTGTCATGTTGCTTTTATATAATCGACTTGTTGGTTCAAATATATTGTTGTTTCAAATGAAAAGTAAGTTGTAGAATGTAGGTACTAGTTACACTTAACAAAATCTAACTTATTTGAACCAAAGAGCACGTAGGCGCTATTTTAACCAAAAAAACTTGTTGAACGAATATGAAAACTAGTTGTTTTATCTTATCTCTCAGTGTAGCATCAGTCGTGCCGTGCATACAACTAGTGGCTCTGTGAGATGTTGACCTACGCGATAGGCTTAACAACGCGAAAGTAAAGAAAAACTTAGTTCTTAAAATCATCATCCAATTCTTGAAGCATTAACCACTTAACAGATTTTTATATATGAAAAATATAGAGCATTAGCTTTTTTCCGCGGCTTCGCTCGCGTTAAGTTCGAATATTGCGAATTTCTCCATACAATCTTCCTACCCCCTCCCCCATTTTAGGAAAGTGTGAGGCTATAAAGAAGCAAAAAGTAGCCTAGTCACTCTCCATCCCTTCTACTACCTCCACCACAGAACTTTATTTATATAGAAGAAACAAGTTCATCTATTTGTATAGGGACCGAGCGTGTCAAATTTTGTACTGAAGTTGTTTCTTGCCTGTAATTTTAAATATGTCTCAGGCTCTTGATTGTTCATAATTTTTGTGTTGTTGCAATTGAATATCACGTAACGAGGCATTTTTTATGTTTTAATTAACTTCAACTTACAAAAATTGACGCCCGAAAGCTGCAAGCTGCGATTAAAGACGGACAACTCAGTGGATTTCACTGAGTTCATTTGACACGCTAAGTAGATACGTTCGCTTGATCTATGGTATATATGACATCTGTGACCTCCACTTAAAAAATCACGCCAATACGTCGCTCCGTTTTGCCTTGAAAGACGGAGAAACTTTCCGATTTATAATATTAGTATGGATTTGACCACAATCTCACCTTATGGTAAGTGCCGATGCTGCCTAGGATGGATCATGCTTGCCTAAAAGATGTCTAATCACTCTTGGTTTATAAATATTCACGTTTTATTGAAATATTTTTATCAGGAAGTGATTTCAACCCTTTAGCCGTTCGCATGATATAGCTGATGGAAGCATAGCGTTTAGTGCGAATCAGATTTAGAGGAAATTTGGTAAATTTGCATGTTCTTATAGTTCTATGTAGTTTTTTTTTAATAGGTAAATATATTTTATTATTAAATGTAGTAACAACTTACATACCTAACTCTTGCTTGATTCATATCTCACTGCTTATTTTTATTATATCGCTTACAGTAGCTTAATACGTACAGCTTAAAAACACAACAAAACAACAATCAATGTATCTACATTTAGTTCTAGATCAATGGTTTAAGCCTCCAGAGAACTGATAAAAGGTAGTAAAAGTAACTAATTAGTAAAAGCCTACTGCCATAGAAAAATATCAAAAAGCAGTCAACACAATACTCTTTTAATATAGGTACCTATTATAATCTCTCGCGTCGCATACATACTACATTATCATCCTCCTTGCGTTATACCGACATTTTGCCATGGCTCATGGGAGCCTGGGGTCCACTTTGACTTTTACGAAACCGATTGCCATCTGACATTCCAACCCGAAGGGTAACTAAGCCTTATTGAAATTAATCCGGTTTCCTTACGACGCTTTTCTTCACCGAGAAGCGACTGGCAAATATCAAAATGATATTTCACACATAAGATCCGACAAACTGATTGGTACGAGACGGGGTTCAACCCGCGACCGCTTACTTACTACAATAATTTTATTATCCATACCTTTTCTCCTCGCAGATCAAGAAAAGCACACCATGAAAGCTTGCTACAAGTGTAAGAAGATACGCAGAATAGAAGACCTAGGCGAAACGAAGAAGTGTCCGGATTGCGCTACAGTCCTCACCAACTGTGTGGTGAGGCTAGTCAGGGAGCAGCTCACAGCGGGGCCTGTCACCAACTTCTTCATCACCACAGACCCGGTCAACGACGGACAAGCTAAATCAGGTAAAAACTTTATACAGTGAGAAATAGCCAAGTTGACAAGGGATTAACACTTTCGAAACCGGGCTCTACGCGGCGCTACTACATTTTCGCTACATACGGGGAAACCCATGTAATCGGCTACGCTTCTACGAGCGGTGTGCCCGACAGTCGGGTTCTTGGTAGCGAAAGTGTTATATACTGTTGTCACCAACTGCGTAGCGAGGCTTGTCAGAGAGCAGCTCACAGCGGTTACTGTCACCAACTTTTTCATCACCACAGGAGACCCGGTCAACGACGGACAGGCTAAATCAGGTAAAAACTTTATACAGTGAGAAGTAGCCAAGTTGACAAGGGAATTAATATACTGTTGTCACCAACTGCGTAGCGAGGCTTGTCAGAGAGCAGCTCACAGCGGTTACTGTCACCAACTTTTTCATCACTACAGGAGAGCCGGCCAACGATGGACAGGCTAAAACAGGTAATAGTACATTACTACAGAGGCCGGGACAAAGGGGGTTGCCGGTCGAAGACATATAGACATAGATAGGTCTGAGGCGGGCAACCCCATTTCCCGCCGAGGTATGTATAGTGCTTTTCTCAAACATGGTATGAAATAAATAAAGTCTACTGAAAATAGTAACTTTGGATGGCTGTATCTCCTAAACGGTGCGTCGTAGCGCAAAAATAATCGAATTTTCGTTCCCCTTTGATACCCCGTATACGCTTATAAAAAAAACAAAAAATAAGAAAAAATTAAAAAAAAAACGAAAAAAATTTTTTTTGTATGAAAACGCACCCAAAATCAAATATTGTCTAGGGCCCGTACCAGTTGCAGTCGGCACGTCTATAAAGCCCCTTATAGTTTTTTTTTTAATTGGCTAAATACCTGGATGTTATGTCACAATTATCTGTGTTTGGAAATTTAAAAAGAGGACTTTGCCGGCCTTGGCCTGCAAGGTTTGTATGAAATTCCATTATCTATCAATCGTCCTAGCCGCACCTGCAACGTCATACTTCGCTGCCAATTATAAGGCACATAACATCAATATTTCATACCATGTTTGAGAAAAAATCTTTATAGACTGAGAACAAGCTAACAACGGATTACGATACTGATGCCAACAGCTGCGTAGTAAGGCTACCTAGTTAGAATGCAACTCTCAACGGGGCCTGTGTAACCAACTTCTTCATTATCACTGAAGAGCTATAGCAGGCAGCTAGACAGGCTGCAGCAGGTAAAAACTTTATAGAGTGAAAACAAGCTAAGTTGACAATGGATTACGGTTTCTAATACCTTTGTATTGCCTTGGTATTTGAAATGGAGTAGGCATACCGCACAAGGGTTTGCAAAGTAAAAAAAAACACATTCTTAAATTTCATGACAAAAACATTTCAAAGATTCGCCATATTATATTTTTGTCAGGTTACATCGAGGACGGCCCAGATACCGCTGGGGAGACAGCGTGATGGCGGATCTGTGTCAGCTACAAGCCGATAATTGGCAGGAAGCTGCGCAGGATCGGGATAAGTGGCGTGCTCTCGTTTTGGAGGCCAAGATCCTCTTTGGATCACAGTGCCATACTAGTTAGTTAGTTAGTTACATCGAGGACCATCCCATCAAGCATTTTCTGACACAGCAGCATAGCAGAAGTGCTCCTAATTAGATTAAAAAAGGCAAACATAAATAATAAATAAATAAATAAATATTATAGGACATTCTTACACAGATTGACTGAGCCCCACGGTAAGCTCAACATGGCTTGTGTTGCAGGTACTCAACAACGATATACATAATATACTACAAATACTTATATACATAGACAACATCCATGACTCAGGAACAAATATCTGTGCTCATCACACAAATAAATGCCCTTACCGGGATTCGAACCCGGGACCGCGGCGTAGCAGGCAGGGTCACTACGCGCTAGGCCAGACCGGTCGTCACACATAAGCCCTATTGTTAACCTTCAAGAACTATCGGGCCTTCGTATTTGAAATAGAGTATACAAAACCAGAGAGAGTCATGAAAGCCCTTTATTCCAGAACCTCAAGCAGCCGGGAGCTCCGCTTCTGACCCGGCCCCGACAAGCGTGCTGCGCAACTTTCTTCTGAGAGGAGCGGGTGAGTACGCACTCAAGGGTTAACCCCTCGTATGCGGCCTGTCAATTTTGATCATTCAAATAGTGATCTTGACATTTAAAATAATGGGTTAAAATTCCCACGCACGGATCCACGGATACGAGGGATTAAATAACAACAGTGTTGTAAATTTCGTCACGATGTTTCTATACATGGTGTAACAAGATTTTAATTACGCACTTATATCTTTATTTTCACGTCAAGGAAATTTCGCCAAAAAAGTTTTTCTGTATTTTTTTTTTTACTTTTTTTTTGGATGTATTTTCACATAAAAAGTAAATGTTTTTCGTAAAACTGGCATTTAAAATAAAAAATTACATTTTTTTTTAAACTATTGCAACGAGTCACTACTCGTAGTAAGTAAGTTTTTGATATCTATCAACGAGGATAGTTAGATTGTCCGATAATGGCATCATCGCCATCAAAACAGCGCTGCAGCATTGTGTTCTGACTAGTTCTGAGAAATAATAAGTAATTATTATTTTCTTAAATGCTTATAACTCTGAAAGTAGATGAAATCCAGAAAAGTTTGTATGACATTTTACTCTTCTAATATGATGAGGAATACGCTGTTAAAATTATTCGGTTTTCTCATGTCACACCGTGTATACTCGTACACACAGTCAGGGCCGGATGGAGTAGAGTGAGTAGAGCAGCCGCTCCTGTCGCCATATGGTAAGGAGGACACCTAAAGCACAGTATAATAAAGAGTACTCTCGTACAGTATGGTCCCTCCCGTTCCCCGCTGAAAGTGTACCTCACAGTTACCGCCTGTCAAAAACGCGACCAGTCGACCTGTGTCATATCTCGCTCATACAAGCACGGTACGCGTTCACCTACACGAGCTTAGACCGCGTAGGAACGCGCCTCTTTCATATATTTGATCGCCAGTGTCCGAGGACTAAAGGCAAAATGATAAAAAAAAAACAGATTTTTTTGGATGTAAAAATGTTAAACAATAGGCCAAAATTATGCGTATGCTCGGGCCGGTACTGCACACAGTCACAGCCGACAATTTGAATCCTAGGCCACTGTAAAACCTTTTGTTCTCTCAGTAAACGTCAATGTGACTTCTATGGCAATTAAAGCACAGTATCTGCTGGTTGGCCAATGACCATACCTCAGCAGTTCTCAAAAAGTTTGTACATAGGCACGTCAGCAAATTTTAATTGATCCTATTTTGTTACCAACATTAATTTAGTGATATAATAAAGTCGACTTTCGTAAGATATATACAGGATAATTGTTATAATAAAGAAAATATAGATACTAGAGAACCTTAATAACCAAAGAAAACTTACTAAAATCTCAATTCATGAAATAAATCTCGGTAAAAAAAAGGAAATCTAAAAATTATTTTATTGAATATTTTTGGATTTGTTCTTTTTTCAAGTAATTACACTAAAATCGCTGTCAATAGAAATTGTCAACAATGTAAACAAACCATTATATAAAATATCAATATTTTAGCACAATTTTATTATTTTAAAGGTTGAGGATCATAATGTGATATGAATTTATTAAATAACACGTGGATTTAGCCAGTATCTGATAAGTTAGAATGGAAATTAAATACATTTTAACTACAAGGTTTGTTTACATTGTTCACAAGTTCTATTGACGGCGACTTTACTATATATAGATTTAAATAGATAATATACACGAAAGAAACAACGACAAGGCCCACTGGTGGCCGAGCTGGGAATGTTAAATTTATCATTTGTTGATTCCCAAGGTTCTCAGTGTTCGACATCTTCAGAATGTTGATTTTCACCCAGCTTCTTACTGTGTTCTTACTACTTCTTACTAATAGGTATATTCATTTTATTTGCAGGTAATTCAAAAACGGAAAACGAAAGCGAAACAAGTGACAGTCTAAAAGTGAAAATAGAAGACTCAGATGACGATAGTTTAGCAAATTTAGTTAAGAAACGTGATAAATTCGAAGTGTACGGCTGTAAAGAATGCCAGAAGACGTTCGATAAAAAGTCCGCCCTCCAAAAGCATATAAGAAGCTTTCACAGAAAGCATACATTTAACTGTCCAGACTGTCCGGAGACTTTCCCTACGAAAAGGACGCTACAGACTCACGCGAAGAAGGTGCACGATAAGAACACCGGTGTCGAGAAAGGTAAGAGTCGTTTTTAATGCTACTCCTCGTTCTCATAAGTCCCTCCTCAGTCGCAAAACTCTTCTTTATTTTGTGGACATTCCAGAAAAGTGTCGGGCACGTAATTCTTTTTAAAAGCTTTTATTCAACTTGCCTTGTTAATGTTAGTTTGGGTGAAAACGTAGAAGCTAAATTTGACCCACTTCCCGGTTTCCGATTGAGCTGAAATTTTGCACACATATGTAAATCGCGTGACAATGCAATATTGTGGTATTATCTAGCTGATGTGATGATGGAGCAGAAAGGTGGTCATAGAAACTATATTATGAAACGTCGTATCCCCATCGAGAAAGGGGTTTTTAGAAACGTCTTGGAGAGCAGTAGATGATAATAAAGATTGATAGAGTTACATTGAAACGTTACATTGGCGATTTTTCATCGATCTTTCATAAAAAAAGTTAGTGTTCTTTGGATATCTGTTCGTAAATTCAATCGAGCGAAGGTCAAAAACTCAGGATTCTAATGGCCTTAAGATCAACTCTTGACATCCGTTGTGTTACTTGTGATCTTATAAAATCACAATTTACTCACAAAAACTCCGGTTTCTGCAGCAAAGGCATCGCACATTTGTATTTGTACCTATTATCACAGAATAAAATAAATATAAAAGTAAGTACCTACTTATGTAAGTACGTACAGAAAGGACACTTGCTATAAAACCGAAGTTTGACAGCTCAACTGTCGTCACAAAACTGACAGCGAGTTAATTTTTCTTAACAACTTACGCTAATTGGGGGATAAGTAGATCTATTTAAGGAATGTTTCTATAATTTTTTTAATTCAATTAAATTTGACAACGTCAATTGCATTCTAAGCAGGGACTTATGAGAACTTTGGGGTAAATATTTATTTAGGATGTGTAAATAATTGTGATGTTTTCAATCAAAAGTTGTCGGTCGTCGACCAGATTGATTTCAAATTGAAGAATTAATGTAAGGTCTGAGTGGACACTCAGTGCGGAGCGTTTAAGTAGCGTCGACTCAGGATAAATGTTTGAGCTTTTATTGTTTGACATGCACGCAGCACACTCAATATGAGCGTGCACTCAAGGCTTACACTTGGAAGTAGCGCGTTATTGACACCGACATCGACAGTACTACTGATGTGCCCACGGAAAGTTTCCTAAATTCTGAAATTTTCCCATAGGGAAACTTCGGAAACTCTCTTCGAAAACTATTGTATGGATCGAAACTTTCCATTTTTTAAATTTAAATTCTCTTTATTTTTCGTGAAAGTTTCAAGAAATTTAATATTTTTTTGGAAAGTTTCCGCAACTTGCACATCACTAGACAGTACACTTTTGATTGGAAAGGGCACAATTATTAGCAGAGAACGAGTTCCCTGCGTATCGAGGAGCAGAGACCTAAGACAGCTCATACAGGTACTGTGGAAGAATTTTCATTTACAGGTTGACTTTTCTCACACACTAGGCATGGTACCATGGTAGGGACATTGGCGGAAATATACAGGCTATTTCAATGAACGTAATACAACACTGATACCATTCCCGTCAAGTTATAACAATTCATACATCATTCAAAAACTATTCTTGGTCTCTAAGATTTATTCGGAATAAACTTAATACAACACTTGTCCGGCTAAAGGTTGTAATTTTTAATGCTTGCGGTCGCGACGATGTTGCATTGCATCAAGTAAATGCAAACTATTGTTTGCTTGAAGTAAACTATTCATTATTAATGTCAGAACATGATACGTGAATGGAAACTAACAGACGTTTCTTTTAAAACAACGCGGACAATATTACGCAAGGTATTATTAAAAAAATGCGTGCCACACTAGTATATTTAAAACTATGACGACATATATAGCGCAGAAGTGTACAATACGTGAACGAGCTAAAGATAAAACGGAGATCCAGCGTAGTAAAGGTAACTTATTTTTAATTTATTACTATTTGAACAAACTCGTAAGAAGTTAGAGAAAAAAAAATCGGTCTGGAAGGAAAGATGAGATTGACCAGAAGACCATTCGCCACTGTAAATCTTTGATAGGTACTTAGCCTTTAGAATATAATTTGGATATGGGTTTAGTCTTAACAGATAACCTAATAGTTTTTATTTATAATATATACTTACTTTTTCCTTTTCCATTTCTTATTTTTCGGCAAGCCGTTATGACTTTTAAACGCTCTCTTTATCTCTTAATCCTCTCATTCACTCACAGGTTAACTGGAAGAAATCTATCAAAGAGATAAGTTCTGTTCTTTACTGTAATTACTGTGTTTTTTGTTATTAATAGTACAATAATGAGTTTACTACTATGTACTACTAAAAGCGGTACGAATTTTCAAAAACTGCGGCTAAACCTTAATATATCTACAAGTATTTAAGATTTAGGTCATAAACACCAATAAAAAGAAATAGGACTCGATCGCGTTTTCGCATACGAACATTTTCTTTTATTCCCAGATGAGATGTCCATAAAATCTCGTTTATCTAGGTTTTTAAAGGACCATAATACCGTCTCCCATTTCCTTTCCTTTGGTTGCAGACACGAGATATAAGACATTTATCAGAGTGATTCAAGGAGAACCGCAAAAAGAGGACATATACACGTGCACGCTTTGCGACTTCAAATTCTACCGGCTCACAGAGATCACAGCTCACACGAAACATCACGCGCGCAAGCTGACATGCCCCGTCTGTTTCGAGTTCATCCCTGACCCAGCTGAGTACAAAGCACACAGAGCGAAGCCACATCCCGATGCCAAAAAATTCACGTGTAAAACCTGCAAAAACCTCTTCGACACCATAACAGAACTGCGGCAGCACAAAAAAGTAACTCATTATCGCTATAAATGTCCTCATTGTCCAGAAATGCTCACCAACAAGTCGTTACGAAAACACCTACGACAATTCCACAGCGACTTCTTACCTACTTGCGGAATTTGCGGATTCAAGTCTTCACAACAATCCATTATAAACCACCATCAAAAAATGGTGCATTTAAAGGAAAAAAATGTAATTTGCGACGTTTGCCAATTTCCGTTTTATAATACTACAGAGTTAAAGAAGCACATGGTGAGTCACAAAGCGGAGAAAATGTTTGAGTGCGGACATTGCAAGAAGAAATTTGCGCGGAAATCAACGTTAAATTTGCACGAGAAGATTCACACAGGGGAGAAGAATAAAATTTGCGTGGCGTGCGGCGCTGCCTTCGTGCAGAAGGCGAGCCTGAACTACCACATGGTGAAGCATCATCCGGACCGTGTTTAACTATGGAAAACTGAATAAATTCATTCACATTGTGCTCGATAAATTAATTTTACATTTTGCCTTTTTAGTTTATGCAATCCTAGTGTTAACTGAAAATGTGATAAATTGATAATATACCTACTTGGAAAGGGATTTGACTCGCGAAAGAGTTATGTACAGGCCTAAATTTTACTAGTACAAGTACATCATCTATATATTTATTAATAGATTTAAATACAATAATCAAGCTTCCACCTAGTTATTTTATTATAATTGTTAACTCACTCCATCGATAAATCCAGTGTAAAAAAAATACAGAATCGTTTACTTAGTTACAAAATAATTACCTATGAACGTGTAATTTTTCATGTTGGTCCTGGGTACTTTTGTTATGCTATTTTTTTTGTTGTCGTTCAAACATTATTTCTCCTGTTACTTCCTGCCAGTTGTTTACCCCGCCCACGCTCCGTCGGCATCCACTTTGTGGCTAACATTTTAGCCAACCTATCGGGATGTATGCGATAGACGTGGCCGACTTAGTCAGATAAATAGATAAATATTAAAAAAAATATACATTTTAAATCTTCTGCTGGTTCTTCGGCATCTGGAAAAACGATTAAAGCATTAAATTTGAGACGGGAGTAGACAAGCCTGTACAGAATTCGAGGACAAGTCCTAAGTAAACTATTTATGTACCTATTTTATCATTATCATCAATCGTGTGCACTATTTTCATTTCAACACAAACAAATTTTTATATAGCCAAAAGCAGCCCGGCATATTATAATCCGGCGGTATTCTATGACTATATAAACTAGGTATCGTATTCCTTGGTTTTTTTATTATCCTTTATTTCCTTTCCTTTGGTTACAGACACGAGATATAAGACATTTATCAAAGTGATTCGAGAACCACCGGGCGAGGTCATATATGCATGTACGGTGTGCGACGTCAAATTTCATCGGCTCGTGGAAATCACCGCGCACACCAAAGTTCACGCACACAAGCGAACTTGCCCTGTGTGTTTCAAGTTCTTCCCGGATCTAGCGGAGTATAAAGCGCACAGAGCCGCGCCTCATCCCGGCGCTAAAAAATTCGCGTGTCATGACTGCGAATGCGTTTACGAGACCGTATTTGACTTAAGGAAGCATAAAATAGCAGCCCATAATAAACGCAAATGTCCTCATTGCGAAGAAATGGTCACCAAAAAGTCGTTAGAAAATCACTTACGAGAGTTTCATAGTGAATCCTTACTAACCTGCGGAGTATGTGGCTATAAAGCGTTAAGACAAGCTAGTATAAACACTCATCAAAAAAAGGTACATTTGAAGGAGAAAAATGTTATTTGTGACATTTGTCATTTCCCATTTTATAATAGCACTGATTTGAAGAGACATATGGTGAAACACAAAGCGGAGAAAATCTTTGAGTGTGGACATTGCAAGAAGAAATTTGCGCGAAAATCAACGTTATATTTGCACGAGAAGATTCACACAGGGGAGAAAAATAAAGTTTGCGTGGCGTGCGGCGCTGCCTTCGTGCAGAAGGCGAGCCTGAACTACCACATGGTGAAATACCACCCAGACCGTGTCTAGCTTTCCATATGGCTGAGGTGGGTTCAAACCTCGGTTCTGACCTCAGAGCATATAACACTAGAGAGCGGCTAAGTCACCGGCGAACATGCGATGACACGACACGCTGGTCGCATTACACAGCATGGAAATGATGTGAGTGTATTGCGCAATAGTCGCCCGGCAAGTCCTATCTCCTCCTTTTCTATATCTATGGTTGTGACGTATGAAGCGGAATATTTTATACCTACTTAACAAATGCCAAACGACTGTTAAAAACGGTACTGCTACGGTACTTGGAGAATCCTTATCGAGTTATTAACACGGATAAGCGGTAGATATATGCATTTTGTCTTTATCCCAATAAGTTTGACCTTTTAATTTGGAGTACGATTGATGTACCTTCATTCCATGCCCCATAGGCTTTTTGTTTCTTTATCTATCAGTGGACTATTTCACTACAGTTACATTGATTGACACTGACAATTCTGTGCCTTTTTTGTTTTTATTGAGCGTCAATATTTCCTTGTCGAACAGGCAATGAACGGCAAAGTGTTACTAATTGCCACTATTTGTGAAATAGCACCGCTTGCGGGGTTGTTAGAACTAGCCTATGAAAAACTGTGCAAAATATCAGTTGTATACTCTGTCAAACAAGTCTGTCAGTAAATAAGAACAAAGAAAACTATATGCATCCTTTTCTTTAGAGTGCTAGAGAAAAGGATACCTATAGTTTTCTTTGTTCTTATTTACTGACAGACTTGTATGTCATATTCTCACAAGTGTTGTTGCGTGAAATAAATTATGTATGTATTAAGCTTAACTTGTTTGACAGAGTATACTCGTACCTTAGGGTGTTTTAGTGTCACGTGGACTGTCCGCGCGGAGCGATCCTTATGAAGGTACCAATTTGTTTGAAGTTGATGTTGCCGTCCGCGCCACCGCCACTCTAAGGCCGGCAACACAGTCTTAAAATTCATAATCTGAAAAAATCATAATCTTACAAAAATCAGATCGAGTGCACGGAGTTCCATACAGTTTCGCGACCGTCCACACACACTCTTGTTTTTTAAGATTATGAATTTTCAGATTGATCTGACAGATTGCATACAAGTATTTTATTAAGATTATGAATTTTAAGACTGTCTGTTGCCGGCCTAAAACGCTCCTTGATGTTAACATATATTCGTCCAGTGCGGATCGCTCCGCGCGGTCGGTCCACGTGACACTAAAACCAGCCTTAAAGTCAGATTGGAACAGAGTCATCGAGAAGTACGTAAACATGTTACACAATCACCATCATCATCATCATATCAGCCCTTTATCGCCCACTGCTGAGCATAGGCCTCTCTTCTAGTACGCTACTTGTCCCGGTCCTGAGCTAGTCTCATCCAGTTGTGACCCGCAATTTTCCGGATGTCGTCCACCCAACGAGCTAACGGATGCCAGGCGCTTCTTACATCTGTGAGCGGCTATCATTCTGTTAACATTTTAATCCATCTGCCATCACTCTGCCTAGCAACATGTCCCGCCCAACTCCATATTAGTTTGGTAATGACGAAACCCACGTCTAGCACCTTGGTGCGACGACGGATCTCGGCATTCCTCACCCGATCTTGAATCTTGATACCGAGCATGGCGCGCTTCATAGCTCTCTGTGCAACTCGGATCTTATGCACAGCCTTTTAAGTGAGCGTCCATGTTTCGGCACCGTAGGTCATGGTGGGCAGGACACATTTGTTACACAATGAAGGACACAAAGTATTCTGACACGATACTTATTATTCGTAAAAAGAGTGTCACACATTTTGGCGGTCTTTAAAAAGTAACATAAATATTGCATGTGACTGCAGTTATCAATATGGCATTTAAATGGGTATTTTATTTTTATTCCTTGTTCATTTGTTTGTAAAGTAATGCATAGTATTCATACAAATTATTATACTTTATGGTAGATAGAGAGGAATGTTGTGACAGTTATTTTATTCTGTCCATTCAATTAAGTTATGTAGTCCGTGTGAATGATTGGGTATTTATTAATTGTACTTTTACTAAGTAACTCAACAGTCGTAAAACTCAACATTGTCAATGAAATTAAACCATGGAAACGGTCAACGGATGAGTCACGCGAAGACATATTGTCAATGATTTATCAATATTGTTGGAAGTTGAAGTTATTTTCGAATTCATTGTTTTTTATCTCAATAAAAATTAGTTTCAATCAATGTGTTTTAATATGAGTGAAGACATCTTACTTAAAAGCTAATCCATTAAACATAGTAGGGGAGCCCCGGAGATGATTTTTGTAAATAATCTATGGAATCAGGCGTTACTTTGTGGAAATCCACGTTAATCACAATATAGAACATTCCTTTGCATTACTTTTTTGCGAATAGATAACGTGCAAGTCAATCAGTGCCAACCCACCAATCAATTCTCCCACCCTCGCACCGCAATATATAAGTACAAATTTACAGGCACACTTGATATGAGATACTAGCATATAAATAAGATATTACATGAAAGGCACAAGTCACATTATTTATAATAGTTTACTATTTCAAACGTTGATGTAATCTCAAAGCAAGCGAGAGAGAGCGTTGTTTTTTAAGCGTTTAACTACTGTAAAATCATTTTAAAAGTTAATAAATAACAAATAACAATTATATCTTACCTCTCTCTCATTTCCTTTGGTTACAGGCTCGCGATATGGCCACTTTATGAAAAAGATACCAGACGCCAAACCCGAACAGAGGTACGCGTGTCAGCTGTGTGACTTCCGAACTAACTGCAAGACCATCTATAACCATGTGCGCAACCACGCGCTCAAGATGCAGTGCCCCATATGTTACCGAATAATCCCCAATAAAGACGACTTAGCAACCCATATAGACCAATCACACCCAGACAAAAAGAAATCTTTACAATTCTGTGAACCGTGCAAACTTGAATTCCCTACCACTGCTGAATTGATAAGACACAAAAACTTCTCACATAACGTTGTCAAATGCACTTTCTGCCACGAGACTATGGTTAGAAATGAAATGGTGAAGCATATGAGACAGCTCCACGAACTCGACTTGCCAACATGCGAAATGTGTGGCTTCAAATCTGTACATAAAAGCAAAGTGAACCGTCACAAGAAACTTGTCCATCTAAAAGAGAAAAAGGTGACATGTGATATTTGCAAATATCAATGCTTCGATACAAACGCTTTGAAAAAGCATATGGTTAGGCACGAAGGGAGTAAGTCGTATGAGTGCAAGTTTTGTAAGAAGAAGTTTGCTCGTAAAACAACTCGTAGTACGCATGAGATGATTCACACGGGGGAGAAGAACAAAGTTTGCGAGTTGTGTGGCGCCGCCTTTGTTCAGAAGGCTAGCTTGAACTACCACAGGTTGTTGTTGTTGATTCTCCGATCTCCGATTCTCCGATGTTGATAATTAGATTTCGGTACTAAAAACAGTTTAAATTTGGGCGATATTCCTTAGTTTCGTTATTCATGCTTCAGTACACAACGATTATTACCAGAAATCGGACGGATTTGGCGACATTCTTAGTGACTTACGTGATTTTAATGACTTTTAGTATGAGATGACGCACAAAATCCAATCTCTGAATTTATTACCGAATGCTCATGAAAGTCGGACATGTTCTTGATTATTTTAAAGGATTATTTTCCTTGTGAGAATATTGAGTTTTTGTGATCTTTAGTGTATTAATTTGGAAAGCAGGGCCACTAGGAATAAGTTTTGGGTCTAGTCTTTTATATTATATCTTCTTTTTCATTGTGTTCTGTGTCGTGGTTCGTGGCGTAGACGTCATAAATATTTCTTTCTTTCTCATGTTTGGCTCTTAATAAAAAAATGCACGAACACTAGTGCTTGGAGACTACACTACTCGGTTAACTGGTTTGCATTAGGTTTTATGGATAGTTATAAAGGTTATTAATTGTTCAAGTATTACATATTGTAATCTAAATATATAAAAGAAGAAGCTGACTGACTGACTGACTGACATATCAACGCACAGCCGAAACCGCTGGTCCTAGAGATTTCAAATTTGGCACGTAGGTTCCTTATATAGTGTAGAGGAGCACTAAGAAAGGATTTTCCAAAATTCACCTCCTAAGGGGGTCAAATGGGGGTTCAAAGTTTGTATGGGGAAACAAGATTAGTTTGACTATTTTATACAAAACTTCAGAGGAAGATTCCTTAAGACATATGACTGAATCCGTGTTTCAGGTTTTTTGAAAATTTAACCCCTAAAAGGGTAAAAAGGGGGTGATAAAGTAAAAAAATCAATATGGGTATCGTTTTTATGGTTTATCGGGTCGCTGATCACGATAAATACAACGTTTTTAAAATCTAACGAGGCGGAAGTGAAATAACTTCTCCCCTGCTGTGGTGCAATGGGGTTTAAATATCAAAAAAATATATAAAAGAAGATATTGACTGACTGACTGACATATCAATGCACAGCCGAAACCGCTGGTCCTAGAGATGTCAAATTTGGCACGTAGGTTCCTCATATAGTGTAGAGGAGCACTAAGAATGGATTTTTCAAAATTCGCCTCCTAAGGGGATCAAATGGGGGTTCAAAGTTTGTATGGGGTAACAATGTTAGTTTCACTGTTTTATTCGAAACTTCACAGGAGGGATCCTAAAAACATATGACTAAAGACGAGTTTCAGGTTTTTTGAAAATTTAACCTCTAAAAGGGTGAAAAGGGGGTGATAAAGTCAAAAAACTAATATGGGTATCGTTTTTACGGTTTATTGGATCGCTGATCACGATAAATACAACGTTTTTAAAATCTAACGAGGCGGAAATGAAATACCTTCTTCCCTGTTGTGGTGCAATGGGGTTAAAATATCAAAAAAAATATAATTATAAAAGAAGAAACTGACTGACTGACATATCAACGCACAGCCAAAACCGCTGGTCTTAGAGATTTCAAATTTGGCACATATGTTCCTTATATAGTGTAGAGGAGCACTAAGAAAGGATGTTTCAAAATTCTCCTCTTAAAAGGGTGAAATGGGGGTTCAAAGTTTGTATGGGGAAACAAGATTAGTTTGACTATTTTATTCGAAACTTCACAGGAGGATTTCTAAAGACATATGACTAAATACATGTTTCAGGTTTTTTTGAAAATTTTACCCCTAAAGGAGTGCAAAGGGGGTAAAGTCAAAAACACAATATGGGTATCGTTTTTATGGTTTATCGGGTCGCTGATCACGATAAATACAACGATTTTAAAATCTAATGAGGTGGAAAAGAAATTTTCTCCCCTGTTGTTGTGCAATGGGGTTAAAATATCCAAAATAGCCATAAGTATAGGTTTAGTTTTTATCTTTACTTCTGGTTCAAGAGATTTCAAATTGACACGGAAGTTCCAGGAGAACTAAGAAAGGATTTTTCAAAGTTCACCTCCTATTAGCATGATAATTTTTGAAAATAAAGGGACGGGACGGGACGGGACGGGACGGGATAGGGTTAGGGATAGGGATAGGGAAGGGATAGGGAAGGGATAGGGATAGGGATAGGGATAGGGATAGGGATAGGGATAGGGATAGGGATAGGGATAGGGATAGGGATAGGGATAGGGATAGGGATAGGGATAGGGATAGGGATAGGGATAGGGGACGGGGACGGGGACGGGGGACGGGGACGGGGACGGGGACGGGGACGGGGATGGGACGGGGACGGGGACGGGGACAAGGATAGAGATAGGGACAGGGATAAGAATAGGGATTGGGGTCGGAATAATCGGTCGGCAATCGATATCTAGGCAGTGTAAAATGCAGGTGGCTCAGTGGGAAGGGATTAGTAAGTAGGCATCGGCGAGTATCCTGCATCTGTAGACTGTAATAACTATTACATTCAATGTGCTGTAAGAAGATCGTTGTTTGCTTGCCTTTTATATGTTTACGTTTGCAATAAGTATATGCAAAATGGAAAAAATTGTAAGCGATAATGCAAGAAAGTACTTTTTACCCTACCGACCATAGCGTCGAGATACTGGCTATGTGGGTTGTATGAAGTTTCCCCAGTATAAATATTCATATAGGTAAAATACATACATATTCGTACCTACTACCTACGCTGTGGTCGCTGTGTAACAATTCTACAATCATTGCAAGAATTTCTTTTAAAACAATAGTAATATGTGTAAGGTACAGTCGGCCAAAAAAGTGGTTTACCACTTTTCGATCAATAGAGTCGAAAAGTGGTAAACCACTTTCTTGGCTGACCGTACAGCAAATAGATCAGTTACAATGGCAATCGAGAATTGCCCCGCTTTACCTTAATCGAAATAATCGCGGACAGATGTACCTACTTACAAAGAAACCTACGGATCCAAATGAAAATCTTATTTTTTGTAAACGTTTCAATAAGAATACTTTTATTACGCGGGCGAAGCCGCGGGTAAAAGCTAGTTAATAATAAAGTCTCTAAGACTTGGAACGTGTTTTAATTGCTTAATTTAATTTTATCCATTGCTTTTATCTTTTAACACTAGGTATGTAAAATACTGTCTACAGTTTTTGACAACTTCTAAAATAAAGTGAAAACCCTATGGTTTATATTCCTATTTTCGGAAGTTGGCCTGATCACTAATCACTAGTGGCACAGCAGTCTGCTGAATCATGTCACTAAAAGGTTTCGCGCTTAGAGTAAGTTTCGAATTTCGACTTATGTATGTATCAGAATTTGATGAGTTCCCTCAATTCTATGGAACGTCATAACTGGATTTTCACTAAAATGGAACCAGCTTGAAATTATTAAGGGAAGAAAATATTCCTCGATTCCGCAGAAATTTGAGATCACGTAATGTACGTGTACACTAGAATATATATTATTTTGAAGCTAATATAGCTGCCTAAGAGGTGCCAAAATGCCGGGTAACATAATTGCTTCCCTATCAATATGACATATTATTATATATTATAAATGATGGAACGACGTTCGTCTCACATACGTGCCACGGCGATTCTTCGTTTTAAGTTTCATTTTTTATTTGCAGGAAAAAACAAGTCGAAATATGAACACCTGTTCAAGGTCGTCCAAGGAGAGGAACCGAAGTACGTTTGCACCCAGTGCGGCTTTGAGAGTAAAGATCGACCTGCGCTGCTTACGCACATGCGATGGAATCACGACAGTCATATCGAGAATATGAGTTGTCCGACGTGTGGCGAAGTCTTTACCGATATAAAACTGCTACAAAAACACAAGGCCCAACCGCACATAGCGAAGTATTCATGTAAACCATGCGGCTTGCTGTTCACATTAAAAAGACTGCTGTCAAAACACAACAGCCACCACCATGGTCTCGCTAAGTGCCATTTATGCCCGAAAGTATTGTCGAAAGTGGAAATGAAAAAGCATATCGAGGACGTTCACAAAGACATTCCCACTTGCGGAGTGTGCAGTTTTAAAGCTGTAACACAAGCTTTAGTGGTAAGGCACCAAAGGAAGGTACATTTGAAGGAGAAAAATGTGACGTGCTCTATTTGCAAGTTTAAATGCTTTGGCACCGCAGAGTTGAATAGACACATGATAAGCCATAAGGTGGACAAGGTATACACCTGCAGGTTTTGTAAGAAGACGTTCCCGCGGCCGACGACGTGTCGGATACACGAGATGATACACACAGGGGAGAAGAATAAAGTGTGCGATGTGTGCGGCGCCAAGTTTGTGCAGAAAGCGAGTCTCAACTACCACATGCTTAAGCACCATCCCGACCATGTTTGATTTGTTTATACAGTGTTGTATAATAAAATAGGTACCTACTAAATAGTGTTGTATTAAACACTATTTATTTTTTGCTCTGAAAACGACTTATCGACTCCCTCTGAAGCGGAAAGTTTTGAGCTTATAGTTATGTTCATCTGCTTTGTCATACCGAATTTTATCTACAAGAGATCGTTCTTAAGTAAAGACGTGCCGACGGAAAGTTTCCAAAAGTCTGAAATTTTCACATAGGAAAACTTCGGAAATTTTCCACAATTGTATGGATGGAAACTTTCAATTTCATAAATTTAAATTCCCTTTATTTTTCGTGAAAATTTCGTGAATTTTTCAAGAAATTTAAGATTTTTTTGGAAAGTTTCCGCAACTTGCACATCACTATTCTGAAGCGATAAATGAGTCATTGATGAAGCGCCACCCTTGGGGCTAGTTGCATCAACCACATTTGACAGACACATCATCGTCACGCAGCTGAGGTATATGGAACTTCCCATACAATAAAATTTAACGAACGCTTTAACAGTGACATACGGTTTGGTGCAACCGGCCCTTATTGTGTTTGCTCAAACGTAGATTGATTGTGGTCTTAAGCTGATGTAATAAGAATTTAAATTGAATATGCAATATACACACAAACACTGTATTTATTCAGTAATTTAAACGAATTAGACTTATTTAAAAATATTTTAAGCGGGTTACTCACGTATTAAGTCGATATAGCGTTCGACATGTCGAGCAAGCGCCCGCAGTATGCGTCGCGCTCTCGACATCTAAAGGCGGGGTCGCTACTCTTGAGCGTGTGCTCCCCGCGTTCGGACGCGTGAGTGTTATCTGTGCACGAAAACAAAATGGCGCAATGCAAAAAATGCAAGCAATTCATATCTGCTAATAAATCGGAGGACTTGATGAACTGCAAGCACTGTGATGCTGTATTCCACAAAAAGTGTACCGGGAAAAATGCAAAGAAAGATGTGTGTGAGAACTGTGTAATTTCTACAACCGAAAAAACACCAAAAATTACGCTCGAAAAGAATGCGACAGCCGAGAGTGTACTTGAGCAAGTAAACAGGAAGATGGATATCATGTATAGCTTGCAAAGTAAATTAGACAAGCTCACGGAAGACGTAAGCTTTTACTCTGAGCAGTACCAGAGGCTGTTTGAGTTCAAGGGCATAGCCGAGAACAAAATAAAAGCCCTAGAAAACAGGAATGTGCATTTGGAAACGCAAAATAAAGCTTTGGAAGAAAGGATCGCAAGGCTGGAATATAAAGAAAAGGAAAATAATGTTGAAATCTGTGGTGTGCAGTGGTCGAAGGAAGAAGATGTCATAACAACAGCGAAGGAAATAGCTGAGAAACTGGGACTAGAGCCTAGTGATATCCGCGAGGTAAAGAGGGTAGGTGAGGATAAACCGGCCGGCATGCCCGGCGAGGACCGCCGAGCTGCAGACAGCGGAGAGGGAACCCCGCGCCCTCGTGCCTCTCGCCGGCGCTCGCTAATCGTTTCCCTAAGCACGCGAACTGCTCGTGACCAGTGGATGACAAGAAGAAAAATGAGAATAACTAATGCCGATATATATGGCGAGAAAGGAGACTCCTCTCCAATCTATATAAATGAAGACCTCACACAACACATGAAGAAACTCCTATGGCGTGTGAAAAGCGAACTCAAACCAGACCCATTCAGATACGTGTGGGTAAAAGACAATAAAATTCTGCTTCGACGAGATGACCCAAACAATAAGAAAATAACTGTTATTAGAACAGAAGAGGATCTAGCAAGAATAAAAGCGGCAAACAAAAAATAAGTTATGCATTTGCGGCCCAGCTTGGGCTCAATGAAATTTGATATGCCTAATTATTTCTTCAGTCAAATTCGAAGATATACTTCAGTCAGTTCAATCAAATATTGAATACACCAAGTATGTAAATGCAAACTTGTGGTGCAATCATATTAATCAAGATAGTGAAGACTTAATTGTGATCCATTTAAACATACGTTCACTACGAAAGCATTATAATGAACTCTTAACACTCCTGGAAGACTGTCAAGATAACTGTGATATAATAATACTATCAGAAATTAACATTCAATCAATCGAGCTCCCATTATTTCAGCTAGATGGATACAACTCCTACGCCCATACAAGGCAAGGAAAGAGAGGTGGTGGGTTACTTATTTTTGTGAAAAAAATGCACAACGTTACGGCGATAAATATTACATCTATGGAATGTGAGATAATACACGCACAGCTGGCGCGAGGTCAAGGTCGAGCGGACACTCATATTGTTGCCGTATACAGGCCACCAGATACAAATAGGCATGTCTTCATAAGCGAGATACAACAATTATTAAAGATGATACCACCCCAATGTGATGTTATTGTGGTAGGTGACGTGAACATGGACCTCAAGGATCCCAAGTTGGACAGTGCTGCTACACGTTATGCTGACACAATGTGCGAGATGGGACTACAGTGTGCAATCACGGATTATACTCGTGAAGAAATATATAATGGAAAACTTGTGCGCTCATGTTTAGATCACATATGGACCCGGGTGTCTGCAAATTGTGTTTCGTCCTTTTTGTTAGCATGTAAAATATCAGATCATTATTTAGTTGGAGTGAGATACAATGATAATACCAGTGTCAGCAAAAATATAAGTGATAATAAGTGTCACAATATGCGTTTGTGTAATAGAAGTGTAGAAAAGAAGCTGGCTGAGTACCCCTGGCATGAACTGTTGGTATGTGACTGTCCTTTGTGGCTTTATGACAAAATTAAATGTATTTTTGGCAATATTTATGACAGTTCCATGATTAACAATACTAAGTCAAAAAAGCGAGTCTCTAAACCGTGGATAAATACCGAGTTGAAGTTGATGATTAAATACAGAGATAAGCTTTTTCGTAAGTGGAAAAGCAAACCACATGATATGAATATACGTTTAGAATATAATAAATATAGAAATCAGGTGAATAAATGCATAAATAATGCCAAAAATAAGTATAGGCGAGAGGAGATTCAAAATTGTAAAAAAGACATAAAAAAAGTATGGAATAAAGTTAACAGTTGGACGGGAAGGGTGAAGGCTAGTCTGGATGATGTAATTAAAAAATATCTTGGAAAAAAGGAATCTTTAACTAATATCTGTAATGCATTCTCAGCCACTTTTACACAGGAAATATTAGACATAAGACACAACTGCAATCGCAAGTTTTTAAATAGGGCGGATTATGTATGTAAAGCCCAACTATCAATGCGTTTGAGGAAGGCCACTAGTCATGATATTGTTAAAATCATAAATAACTTAAGTATTGATAAAGCACCTGGCCAAGATAGAATACGGGTCCGAGACATAAAATATATAAAAGAAAACTTAAGCCCCGTTATTGCTCTGTTTATCAACTTGTGTATCCAAAAAAGTGTATATCCTCTTGATTTAAAAACTGCTGTAATAAGACCAATATACAAACAAGGCTCTCATATGGACTATGCAAATTATCGCCCAATAGCAATATTGTCAGTTATAAATAAAATAGTTGAAAAATTTATAGTGGAACAAATAAGTGATTTCCTAGAAAAAAATAGTGTATTAAATGATGTACAGCATGGTTTCCGACGGGACCGTAGCACGGCGACAGCGCTGGCAAGGTTTGCCGATGACGTGAACAGCAGTCTCAATGACAGACAGCAGGTGGTGGTGGTCTACATCGACTTCAAGAAAGCTTTCGATACGCTGGACCACCACCAGCTGCTGCAGGCTATGGACGAGTGTGGGATCAGCGGCCCGGTAAACAAGTGGCTACAGTCATACTTGTCGGAGCGGTCATTGAGGACTTCTGTCTGCGGCGTGACGGGTAATAGTGCGCGGATAACCTGTGGGGTGCCAACTGGCTCCGTGTATGGTCCCGTGGGATACATCATGCATGTAAACAGTATGTGTAATAGGGTGGAGCGAAAAAACACTTTTCTGGAATTAGCAAACCTAATAGTTATCAATCAATGCCTTTTAGTCTATGAAGCCTTTGTGCAAATTTTCAGCTTTTTAAATCAACATCTTCTGCCTCCGCATTAGGGTTGAAATTTTGAAAATCTCATACAAACCTGAAAATTCAACTTTTAGATAAAAAATGTTTTTCGGCAGTATTATATTCAGTATACATTATTGATACATATTATTACAATAAACTACCAAAAATTGTGAAAATAGCGTTAAAAATCGCCATTTTTCAGTATTTTAGCGGCTATTTTGGCGAATGTACTGAAACTAGACAAACTTTGGCGATTCTTGACGCTATTTTCGCAACTTTTTGTAGTTTCTCATAATGATATGTATCAATAACATATACTAAACATAATACTGTCGAAAATTTTTTTTTATCTAAAAGTTGAATTTTTAGGTTTGTATGAGATTTTCAAAATTTCAACCCTAATGCGGAGGCAGAAGATGTTGATTTAAAAAGCTGAAAATTTGCACAAAGGCTTCATAGACTAAAAGGCATTGATTGATAACTATTAGGTTTGCTAATTCCAGAAAAGTGTTTTTTCGCTCCACCCTAATGTGTAATGTAGTTAAACACTGTAGGGCTTACATGTACGCAGACGATACTTGTCTGGTTTACTCTAACAAAGACATGAAAAACATAGAAGATTGTATACAGGAGGACCTGAACAGTATTATTAAGTGGGCTCATGACAATAGTATCATAATTAATGTCGGGAAGACAAAGTGTATGCATATTTATTCACCCTACAATAAATCCATAATAGGAGCACCAAATATCATAGGTCATAACTTTGATTGTCTACATAGAGATATCAACTCATCTTGTCAATGTGACAGGGTTGAGGTGGTGGAAAGTTACAGGTACCTGGGTCTGACCATAGACTCCCACTTCACATGGAGTGCACACGTGGAGTTGGTGTGTCAAAAGCTGCGGGCTGTGCTTGTGAAGTTTCACCACCTCAAGTTTCTCACAGACAGGGCAACCTTATATGCAGTATATTATGCACTTGCTGACTCGATACTTTCTTATGGTCTTAGCACATATGGCAGAACATTTAAAACATACCTTGATAAAATCAAACTACTGCAGATTAGGTTTATGAAAGCTTTAGTGGATAAGAAAACAAAACTACTTTGTAGAGGAGATTATAATAAATTATTTATTAAATGTAATATGTTGCCGGTCCTTGAGAGAGTGTCTTTTCAGATCGCAGTGGAACAATATGAACCCTGTGAGTTTAAAGTCCCTGTTACTTAAACACTATTGCGTAGAAAATTGGCTAAGGAAGCATTGATTGTACCCAGGAAAGTTAATTATTATGGAAAAAGGACTAGATCTTATCTTGTACCTAAGATTTATAACAATATACCATTAAGCATTAGAAAAAGCACCAGCAAAAATGTATTTAAATCAAAATTAAAAAGTTTATGTTGAAACAATTTGAAACTGATAGCAACTTTAGTTAATAAAATTACGTAATTAAAATAAAATAAAATAATTTAGTAATTAGTATTAAGTAACTAACTATGTTTGTAACTTGTACTAACACTTTAGCACCTAAGGTTAAGAAACAACAGTAAATGTGATGAAAGGGAGCCTATTCCTGCCAACAAACTGTTCTACAGTTTGGCGGAAAGTTTTATGTAAAAACTGTTTTACTTTTATTGAATAAATAATTTAAAATTTTAAATTTTTTTTTTTTTTTTAGATAGTTAGAATTAGACTTATATAGACCGTGATTACCTTTTTGATTAAACCCTCTTAATTTAAACGAATGTTTGTTGCATCACTTGCATCATAATAAACATTTCTACTGTACTGTACATGTTAATGTTGGTATTAAATCTATGTGTATAATTTTGATCATAATTTTTATATCAGTCCTTTATTTATTAATAAAACATGTTAAATTAAGCATAATAATTACGTTGGATATTTTTAAGTGAGCGACCGGTATTTTGTACCATACCCCAGTATTCTTCTTCTTATCGTGTCGAGGTTCCTTTCTTACACAGTAGATGCCCAATAGGCAGCAGCATTAACAGCCCTGGCTGTAGCGTCTCTCAGATCGAACCATAGATTTATATATTATTAAGCTAGATTGAGTTGTTAGGCCAAAAAGTGTGTCCACATGAGAGGGTAAAGTTGGGGCTGGTGTCCCTCTCGCACTTATTGCCACTGTCAAAATCATTTGAATGACGTCATCACTGTCATTATTTGGGTATACCAGTCAATATTCAAAGTTACTACCAAATCTACTAATACCGAATTAAAGGATTTTTTTAATTGCGCAAATCTTTGGTTTTATGGCTTCATAATAATGACTTACCAATTCGTTACAAGGTATTAATATCCTTGCCTCGATATAATACAAAAGTAATTTAAGAAGTTTATAAACTTAGTTATCATACAGGTAAAAATACTACTACTATAGTAATCTCTGTAACACTGGTCACACGTGCGAAAGGGACACCAGCCCCAACTTTGACCCTCTCATGTGGACACACTTTTACTAGTCTAATAAGAACGTCTTTCTGCGCCGGTGATAAAGTTCAATTTAGTATGGCAAAAAAAGTGTGAGCTCAGTCCCTATTGAAAGTCCATGGATCGAACATGGCCAAATGGGGATTGCTCCGCAGCCCTTCGACCCAATGCACCTGCGACACAGCGCCGCAAACCATGGCGCACCTACTGGCTTGCCCCGCGTGCCCGCATCACTGCTCGGAGCTCGATCTGAGAGACGCTACCCCAGTAATTCCATTACCTACATCTTCAATTCATTTCATCATCTCTCAAATAGTCCTTACAATCTGAGACGGGTTCTGCCACTGCGTGCTTCCTATGGCCAGGATACGTTGTCAAATACACAAACGCTCACGATAATGTCTGTTTCGTAGCTGTGTATCTCTATCGCTCTTGCGTATTGTCGCGACAGAGCCAGACTGCATTTCTGCCGGCGTTTCGAGTCGACGATTGCCATTCGGCTACTCCGGCAGATTAAGATCCGCTCAATATATCTTATATTTCATTAAATTCTCAAAACTGCATCAACGTATTAACTTCATCTCCGCACGTGCCTTCCGAATGTCTGGAACACCGTTGTTCTCTCATGAGATAGTCGCCTATTGCTTTCGTATAAATATTCTTAATGAATTTCACATCACACCTTGTCAGTATGTATTAAAATTATCGAAATTTTATTTAATCTTACACAGCTATTAGCGACTTTTATGTGAACCAAATAATAATATTCAAACTGTAGAAAACCGCAGCAATATAAATATCGTATTTCAATGCAAATTATTTTCATCGGATGACTTAAAACAAAATACTTCTCTTTCCAAAATAGGTATAGGTACCTTGAAAATAAGTAGTATTCAATTATAAGTGTTAGTGCTGATAGTTGCTATAAATAATCTTTCAATTTTACCTATCTTCGAAAACAGACAGAAAAAAGGTATTATTATTATTTATAGTTATAGAAAAGTGACCTCACACCTCATAAGTGCTCCATGACCAAATTTTGTACAAAACACTAAAAACCAATGCTTGCCAAATGCTTAGGTACTTTAAAAACCCTTTCTTCCTCATGAAGAATGGTTATCTGAGCGCCATTGTCAAAGGAAATGAATAATCCTTTTCCTTTTAAGTTTCGTTTTTTTTATTTCCAGGACAAAACAGGACCCATACGCCGAGCTCAAAATACCAAAAACTGTTCAAGGTCGTCCCTGGAGAGGAGCCGAAATACGTTTGCTGCCAGTGTGGCTTTGAAAGTCTAGATCGGGCTGAGCTGATCACCCACATCCGCAGAACTCACAGCCACCGGCTGACTTGTCCGACCTGCGGCGAAATCTTTTCCGAAATCATTCAGCTACAAGAACACCGAACACAACCGCATTACGCGAAATATTCATGCGAACCTTGCCAATTAAAATTCACGAAAAAAATACTGCTGACTAAACACAATAAACATCATCATGGTATCGAAAAATGCTATTTCTGTCCGAAAATATTATCAAAAGGGGAAATTAAAAAGCACGTGGAGGAAGTTCACAAAGATATTCCGACTTGTGGAGTGTGCGGATTAAAAGGTCTGACTGAAGGAAAAATAATAAGCCACCAGCGAAAAGTTCATTTGAAAGAGAAAAATAAAACATGTTCTATTTGTAATTTCGAATGCTTTGGATCTACACAAATGAAGAGGCATATGATAAGGCATAAAGTTACTAAGGTGTACTCGTGCAGGTTTTGTAAGAAGACGTTTCCGAGGCCGACGACGTGTCGGATACACGAGATGATACACACAGGGGAGAAAAATAAAGTTTGCGATGTGTGCGGCGCCAAGTTTGTGCAGAAAGCGAGTCTTAACTACCATATGTTGAAATATCATCCTGATTATCACATTTAAGTGGTTTAATAGGAATTCAATATGAGAAGACCGTAGATGCTTCTACGGCCTTCTCATATCAATCAAGGTTTCAGAAGTATTTTCACGATAGCAATGATAGCCTAAGGAAATTTTAATTTAAACCTAGTATAAGGAAATTTTAATTTAAACCTAGTATAAGCAAATATAAAGTTACATTCCAGAAATATTAAGGATTTAGGTATTTTTAATCCTTTTTAGTTGGGGTAGGTAATAATAGGTTGTTTGTTATTGTTTAATATTTTGTTAGGATTATGTTATTTTTTGATTTGAGTAACTTAACGCTTGGGACTGGCGGATAAAACCTATTTATGCGGGCGCTATCGGTATAAATACTTCGACCTCATATAACATATTGTTTTAGCATTTCATTGAACAAAAGTACCTGCATAACTAAAAAAAATATGAATAAAAAAAGCAATGCTTCAAATACTAAAAAAGTAGGTATATCTAATATAGGTGGGTACACCGTTTGTAGTTGTATTGAAAAATGTGAGATATCGAAGTTGATCTGTTTACATTATTCGCATTTTTATTGAATCCCATTTGTGTGTTATTTAAGAGTACACGTACAGTACATACATAGAAGGTTTAGTGTAAAGATTTTACCTATTAAAATATTTTTAAGTTAATAGGTACGTATTTTATTACTTCTGAAAAAATTTCGCATTTTATTTTAATAAACTCGTTAAATGTTGGCCTGTTCTTTTCATTTATTTATTTTTATTTCTTTTTAACCTGGAGTAGCGGGAAGATACTGAAGTGCTACTCGTATTAATCAAAAAAATATTGCTTATATGCGAACAAGTCAGAAATTTCTAGTCTTTCGGTGGAAACACTATTAAATAAATAAAATAAATAAATATTGGGGGACACCATACACAGATCAACTTAGCCCCTAACTAAGCAAAGCTTGTACTATGGGTGCTAATCGACGATATACATACTTAAGGGATAAGTCCGCCTACATTGTATATTACTGACTCTGTAACTGTGTCTCTTTTGTTTCCTTTATGTACAATAAAGCTTATACATACATACTTATATACATAGAAAACATGTATGACTCAGGAAAAAATATCTGTGCTCTTTACACAAATAAATATCCTTACCGGGATTCGAACCCAGGACCGCGGCTTAGCAGGCAGGGTCACTACCAACTACGCCAGACCGGTCGTTAATCAACGCAATTCGTATTTTACTTTATTTTTGCGGTGGGATAATTTGAGTGTATAAAATACACTAGTAAGTATAACGGGTTAGCACTGATTGACTAGCACTTTATCTATTCGCAAATTAGCAAAGTTATCGTCTATATATTTTGATTTATCCTTGATTTTATCAACAGCTTTTATGTTTTTAGTAGCTTATATAATTGAAACATATGAAGGTGCAGTGCAGGTTGATTGAAATCATTACAGGTTCAACCACACACACTCAGCCACAACCGTACCGTTTCCTTTGAGATCGTTTTTTGGTTGCAGGAATGGCAAAGTCAAGATACACGGAATTCATGAAGGTCACCCAAGGAGAGAATCCCTACGCATGCCGCCTTTGCGACTTCGCTTGCGCCGAGCGGAGACCGCTGGTCTCACATATAAGTTCAAAACACCTTCGTCAGATGTCCTGTCCTATATGTGACCAATACTTTCCGGATCAAAAACTACTAGACGCTCACAAAACGCAGCCGCATCACGCAAAGTATTCATGCACAACATGCAATTTAAAATTCACTAAAAAACCCCTCCTGACGAGACATAACAACTGTCATCATGACCTTGTAAAATGCTCTTTTTGTCCTGAGCGAATGTTAAAAAAGGATGTGAAGCAACATTTAAAGAAATTCCATGGAGATAAAATTCCGACATGCGGAGTATGTGGATTCAAAGGAACTCAAGCTAAAGTAGAGAGTCATCAAAGGAAAGTACATTTGAAGGAAAAAAATGTGTCATGCTCTCTTTGTGAATTTAAATGTTTTGATTATTCACAGTTAACTAAACACATGATCAGCCATAAGGTGAGCAAGGTGCACACCTGCAGGTTTTGTAAGAAGACGTTCCCGCGACGGAATACGTGTCGGATACACGAGATGATACACACAGGGGTGAAAAATAAAGTGTGCGATGTGTGCGGCGCCAAGTTTGTGCAGAAAGCGAGTCTTAACTATCATATGTTGAAGCACCATCGCGACCACGTTTAATTGGTACACCGTTTGTAGTTGTATTAAAAAATGTGAGATATCGAAATTGGTCTGTTTAAATACATTCTTCGCATTTTTATTGAATTACATTTGTGTCTTATTTACAAGTAGATACACGTACATAAAAGGTTTATTGTTTAGATATATTATCATTAGTATTAATTAGAAGTTATTTAAGTAAATACGTTTTATACGTACATAAAATCGCATTTTATGCTCTAGAGCGTAAAAGTAAAACTTTCTTCTAAGACTACGGTAATCGGTCTCAACAGCCAAACAGTTAAAACATATTGTACTGAGCAATAAAATTGTGTAGATGACAAAACTTGTTATATTATTTTATTTTTGCTACAATTTATTAGAATTCCGTATTGTCTGTCTTAAATTTAGTAAATCACATAAAATAGGAGTCGATTATCGTTCAAAAATGCTCCGAAATGTTTGACTTGGCAGAAAACCTAGCGTCTGAAACTCTGATCACATGTTGAAAATTAAAAAAAAAAGTTAGTTGGCGGGAATTGGTTATGTATTAAGTTATTTTGCTTTATTTTAACTATAAAACTCCCGTGAGACTCATACATATTTAAAAATATTTTAAGCGGGTTACTCACGTATTAAGTCGATATAGCGTTCGACATGTTTCGGCTCAATTTCGAGAGCCTTTCTCAAGAGTAGCGACACCCCGCCTTTACATGTCGAGAGCGCGACGCATACTGCGGGCGCTTGCTCGGTGCGCGCGGCTGCTGAGGACAGGCGCAGGGGGGGTCGGCGGCGCGGGCGACGTCACCGTGGCGAGATCGGAGCTACCCACTATGTTACTTTTGTCAAAAGCAGGATTGCACACAACACTTATTACGTCACTTGTTAAGGGTGCGTTTACACTGCGCACCTGCTGTGTTGTTTGTTAAGGGTGCGGGGTGTCGCTACTCTTGAGAAAGGCTCTCGAAATTGAGCCGAAACATGTCGAACGCTATATCGACTTAATACGTGAGTAACCCGCTTAAAATATTTTTATTTTGCTTTAATTTCGTGGTGTAAATTACCGTGAAAAATATAATTATTTTCCTCGCAATCGAAGTGAAAAGCAGAGTGTACAGTAACCGGCATAAATAAGTGATGACTTCTGTGCCTTGTCGCTTTTAATCGTTTGACAATTTCGTATGACGTTTCAAACAAGAAGTTAAAGTGACAAGGTATAATGATAGAAATCATCACTTATTTATGCCGGTGACTGTACAACAAGGGCATAAATGTCCATTTTTACCCTAGTCTACTACTAGTTTCTACTACTATTTTTACCCTAGTCTAAAAATTGCCTCAGGAATAAATGGGTCACTTTATGCCCTTGTACAATCAACAATTTTTATTATTTGTGAAGTATTTTGTATTTTATTTTAATACACTCATTAAGTGTTGACTTGTTCTTTTCATTTATTTTAATGTCCTGGAGTAGCTGAAAGATACTGAAGTGCTACTCGTATTAATAAAAAAAATATTGCTTATATGCGAACAAGTCAGAAATTTCTAGTCTTTCGATGGAAATCCTATTAAATAAATAAATATTGGGGGACACCTTACACAGATCAACCTAGCCCCAAACTAAGCAAAGCTTGTACTATGGGTGCTAAGCGACGATATACATACTTATATATAAATACATACATAGAAAACATCCATGACTCGGGAACAAATATCTGTGCTCATCACACAAATAAATACCCTCACCGGGATTCGAAACCAGGACCGCGACTTAGCAGGCAGGGTTACTACCAACTACGCCAGACGGGTCCATATTGGATCATATAAAATTATTTTTTTATACCGATTTGTGCTCCGAATGATCATTTCTCATAATTTTATTTATCATAATTTTGTTTATTTATTATCAATACTACTACTTTTACTGTTTATAATAGTAATTTGGCCGAAATATTTAATAACATTCATAATTATTCACCATAAAGTTATTAAAAAAGGTTTTGGGGAAGTTCTATGAAAAACTTGTGCCATTTATAGAAGCACGCTTGGAGCTTTTAGACCTGATTTAGACGGCGTGCGAACTCGCATGCGATTTTAGTTACATTGCGGGTTGTTGAGGGTAGATATAATTTTGCACAGCCATCAAATACCGCAATGTAATAAAACTCGTATGCGAGTTCTCGTACCGTCTAAATGGGCCCTTACAGTGGCAAATACAAATTACATTAAAAAGTCGTTTCTGGTTTACTTACGGTCAACCTAACACGCTCTTCCTCGCTACGCTCGTCGTCGCACCTAACTGGGCTCTGTCACGTGTGATTTCTTTTCTGTTAACTATAATATAACGATAAATTATATTACTCGCAATCGTTATCTACTTATATAAAAACGAAAAACCAGAAAGGGATAAAAACGAGGGAAGAAACGAGATGGCGCCTTACAAATTTTAAGAACTTTTGGGCCACGTTTCTCGGATACAACGCAAGAATCGTAATAGAAAACTATTTAAATCTATTGTCTAAATATAGGAATAGAAAATGTATATGAAAACTGCCGCTTACGCTGCGCATTTATTTTACAATTAGCTAACGAAAATTTCATAAACTTCACCATTTCAAGACTTCGGCTGTCTTCGGGATCCAATATCCAATCGGCACTTACTCGGTCTTTCGTGTCTTACCAATGTCACCAACTTAATGCAAGCACGTTAAAAAACCTTAATATGTTAAGCAATTTGTCATAATTATTTTATGTTATTTGCAATACTTCGAGGTATAAATGGTCGATTGAATTAAAATGTAGGTATATATTAAACAATAGTCCCAAATCGAAAATGTTTGTTTTTATGGCACACAATGAAATAAATAAATTGTGTTGGATGGATAGTAAAATCAAAAATACGAACGCAAGATTAATAGCTTCAAAGCTTGAATATGAATTGTCAAAAATACGTTAATGTCAATGCGAAAATTGGGAGTTCGAATTGTTTATCGTTTTAATTCGTTGTAGTAGTGTTTTTTCGCAACTGTATTAAGAAACGTCGTTCGTCACACGTGCGAGAATGAGAATGTCATTACTTCACGAGTCCCGAGACATTTTGCCACGAGCGCACTTATAACGAAATGTACTATTTTACTTCTTTGCGGCACATACCCATCATGCAAAAACCTCATTATTGCTAGATAACGAAAAATATATTGTGTCGCATCACGATGAGTCGAATGTGATAGTATCATTAGGTAAGTTCCTGCGCTAAGGCTACGTTTTACCAAACTTTTATTCTAAGAATAACGTTTACTCGGATAATAATGTCAAAAGTCCATAGTAATTTGACATTATTATCCAAAGTAAGCGTTATTCTTGGAATTGGGTCTAAGTATGTTAGGCGGCTTAAGGGTGTATAAGGCTCAAAACACCTGTTTCTAAAGTACCTACTGAATACCCGCGGTCGGGGAACCGCATCAAGCAGTTGAATTACAACCGATCATGTGCTTTGACTCTATAACAGTATACTTAGATTGTTCTATATAATTGCGATAAATAATATTAAAACTGTTTTACAGATGGTTTCATGAATTGTGAAACATGCGGGCTTGAGACAGCAAATGGGCTTAAGCGATCTGAAACCTCATTTATTGAAGAGTTCTCGCTCAGCAACGTAGAACAGCCCAGTTGTCGTAAATTTACCTATTGTTAAGACTGAGTCAACCATCTCAATTTAAGAATAAGTAAGTGATTAGTGTTTGCCAAAATTTTGATAAGTGTTTGCCAAAAATGAGATTTACACTGAGATATTTAGTATGTATATAATTGTTTTATTAAAGAGCGAATTAACTTCAAAAGAAGTGTTCGAGGTAAGGTGCATTAGGGTAATTACGAAAGTCGCGTAAAAATCACCATTATTTCCAGCATATCAAGATTCCCCTTTCGGAATTACCAGAGCATTTCTGCCATTCGGAATTACCATAATGCACCTTATTTAATACTCAAATACTTTTTTAATTAAAAAGAACGAATATTTACTCCCAAAGTAACTTTGGCGCACCCACGCCAGACCAGTCGTCAATCAACTCAATTCGTATTTTTACTTTATTTTTGCGGTGGGATAATTTGGGTGTATAAAATACAAGAGTAAGTATAACGAGTTAGCACGGATTGACTAGCACTTTATCTATTCGCGGATTAGCAAAGTTATCTTCTAGATTTTGATTTATCCTTGATTTTATCAACAGCTTTTATGTTTCTTAGTAGCTTATATAATTGAAACATATGAAGGTGCAGGTTGATTGAAATCATTACAGGTTCAACCACACACACACTCAGCCACAACCGTACCGTTTCCTTTGAGATCGTTTTTTGGTTGCAGGAATGGCAAAGTCAAGATACGCGGAATTCATGAAGGTCACCCAAGGAGAGAATCCCTATGCATGCCGCCTTTGCGACTTCGCTTGCGCCGAGCGGGGACCGCTGCTCTCACATATACGTTCAAAACACCTTCGTCAGATGGCCTGCCCTATATGTGACCAATACTTTCCGGATCAAAAACTACTAGACGCTCACAAAACGCAGCCGCATCACGCAAAGTATTCATGCACAACATGCAATTTAAATTTTACTAAAAAAGAACTCCTGACGAAACATAACAAATGGCATCATGACCTTGTAAAATGCTCTTTTTGTCCTGAGCGAATGTTAAAAAAGGATGTGAAGCAACATTTGAAGAAATTTCATGAAGATAAAATCCCAACATGTGGAATATGTGGGTTCAAAGGTGCAACACAAGCTTTAGTAGTGACACACCAAAGGAAAGTTCATTTGAAGGAGAAAAATGTGTCATGTACTGTTTGTAAATTTAAATGCTTTGATTATGCACATTTAACTAGACACATGATCAGCCACAAGGTGGACAAGGTGTACACCTGCAGGTTTTGTAAGAAGACGTTCCCGCGACGGAATACGTGTCGGATACACGAGATGATACACACAGGGGAGAAAAATAAAGTGTGCGATGTGTGCGGCGCCAAGTTTGTGCAGAAAGCGAGTCTTAACTATCATATGTTGAAGCACCATCCCGACCACGTTTAATTGGTACACCGTTTGTAGTTGTATTAAAAAATGTGAGATATCGAAATTGGTCTGTTTAAATACATTCTTCGCATTTTTATTGAATTACATTTGTGTATTATTTACGAGTAGATACACGTACATAAAAGGTTTTTTTGTTTGTTTATTGTTTAGATATATTATCATTAGTATTAATTAGAAGTTATTTAAGTAAATACGTTTTCACTTCTTATGTTTAAAAAGTGCACCTCTATGTCATGCGCAGACGACATAAAATCGCATTTTATGCTCTAGAGCGTAAAAGTAAAACTTTCTTCTAAGACTACGGTAGTCGGTCTCAACAGCCAAACAGTTAAAACATATTGTACTGAGCAATAAAATTGTGTAGATGACAAAACTTGTTATATTATTTTATTTTTGCTACAATTTATTAGAATTCCGTATTGTCTGTCATTAAATTTAGTAAATTACATAAAATAGGAGTCGATTATCGTTCAAAAATGCTCCGAAATGTTTGACTTGGCAGAAAACCTAGCGTCTGAAACTCTGATCACATGTTGAAAATAAAAAAACAAGTTAGTTGGCGGGAATTGGTTATGTATTAAGTTATTTTGCTTTAATTTCGTGGTGTAAATTACCGTGACAACTTGTTCTTTTTATTTATTTTAATGTCCTGGAGTAGCTGAAAGATACTGAAGTGCTACTCGTATTAATAAAAAAAATATTGCTTATATGCGAACAAGTCAGAAATTTCTAGTCTTTCGATGGAAATCCTATTAAATAAATAAATATTGGGGCACCTTACACAGATCAACCTACCCCCAAACTAAGCAAAGCTTGTACTATGGGTGCTAAGCGACGATATACATACTTATATATAAATCCATACATAGAAAACATCCATGACTCAGGAACAAATATCTGTGCTCATCACACAAATAAATACCCTCACCGGTATTCGAAACCAGGACCGCGGCTTAGCAGGCAGGGTTACTACCAACTACGCCAGACGGGTCCATATTCGACGGGGACACCATCGCGAGTGCAGACTTCTGGCCGAAGGGTGTACCTAGTCTTTCCTTTCGACGGTTCCGGGGCAACCTGCCGAACTCTACGCCCGGACAGACGACGTAACGAAGCCTTGATGTTACGTTTGAACTTTGGCGCACCCACGCCAGATCAGTCGTCAATCAACTCAATTCGTATTTTTACTTTATTTTTGCGGTGGGATAATTTGGGTGTATAAAATACAAGAGTAAGTATAACGAGTTAGCACGGATTGACTAGCACTTTATCTATTCGCGGATTAGCAAAGTTATCTTCTAGATTTAGATTTATCCTCGATTTTAGCAACAGCTCTTATGTTTCTTAGTCGCTTGTATAATTGAAACATACCTTCATATGTTTCAATAATATTGAAATCATTACAGATTCAACCACACACACTCAGCCACAACCATACCGTTTCCTTTGAGATCGTTTTTGGTTGCAGGAATGGCAACGTCAAGATACGCGGAATTCATGAAGGTCACCCAAGGAGAGAATCCCTACGCATGCCGCCTTTGCGACTTCGCTTGCGCCGAGCGGAGACCGCTGCTCTCACATATACGTTCAAAACACCTTCGTCAGATGGCCTGCCCTATATGTGACCAATACTTTCCGGATCAAAAACTACTAGACGCTCACAAAACGCAGCCGCATCACACAAAGTATTCCTGCACACCATGCAATTTAAAATTTACTAAAAAAGGACTCCTGACGAGACATAACAGCTGTCATCATGACCTTATAAAATGCTCTTTTTGTCCTGAGCGAATGTTAAAAAAGGATGTGAAGCAACATTTGAAGAAATTCCATGGAGATAAAATTCCGACATGCGGAATATGTGGGTTCAAAGGTGCAACACAAGCTTTAGTAGTGACACACCAAAGGAAAGTTCATTTGAAGGAGAAAAATGTGTCATGTACTGTTTGTAAATTTAAATGCTTTGATTATGCACGTTTAACTAGACACATGATCAGCCATAAGGTAGACAAGGTATACACCTGCAGGTTTTGTAAGAAGACGTTCCCGCGGCCGACGACGTGTCGGATACACGAGATGATACACACAGGGGAGAAAAATAAAGTGTGCGATGTGTGCGGCGCCAAGTTTGTGCAGAAAGCGAGTCTCAACTACCACATGCTTAAGCACCATCCCGACCATGTTTGATTTGTTTAAACAGTGAATTCATAATACACAAGGTATTAATATTTTATTGTTTATAGCGATTTTCAAAGTATCCTACATTCGAAGTTACCCATTCTTCTGGCTGTTATATTTACTTTACTCCAATTATAGTAAAAAGTACCCACTCTAGCTCTTATTCCTTCATTAAGTACTTACGGTGGATAGCGTGATAACGTGGTCCAAGGTGTAAGCGCCCTGATACTTAAAGATTCATGAGACAAAAGAAAATATGTTGGATATGCTTCCCTTAAACATGTATTCTGTCCTTATCAGCACGGTTTTCTTAAAAAAAGATCCATTGATTCGAACCTTATTTTATTTAATGATTACTTGTCACTTCAATTGGATAAAGGAGATCAAGTCGATGCTGTGTACACAGACTATAGTAAGGCGTTTGATCGCATAGATCATTTTCTACTTCTAGATAAACTTTTATCAGTAGGTATAAGAGGAGACCTCTTCCGATGGTTTTCCTCCTACGTATTGAACAGGTCTCAAGCGGTTGTCCTGAACGGATTTTCATCACCTTGGGTGGAAATCCCCCCAAATGCCTCAAGGATCTCTACTCGGGCCATTATTATTCATTATTTTTATCAGTGATATTTCGCAATGCTTCAAACATTCAAATATTCTCTTATTCGCCGATGACATGAAGGTCTTCCGGGTAGTCAATAACTCTCTGGACTCTACTTATCTCCAGGAAGATCTCCATAGACTAGATCAATACTGCGTTAACAATAAATTAGATTTAAATGTGTCCAAATGTTTTGCTATTTCCTTTACTCGTAAGCGCAACGTCTTTAACTCCAACTATTTTTTAAAGGGTGAACTTATTTCTAAATGCAATGAAATAAGGGACTTGGGTGTCATAATGGATAATAAGTTGCTCTTCGATCGGCACGTAGACTCGATTGTAAACAAAGCTTTCAAAGTGCTTGGTTTCATTATAAGATCGTGTAAAAACCTTAAAAGACTAAAATCAATCAAAATTATCTACTGCGCATTTGTAAGGAGTCATCTTGAATACGCGTCTCAGGTTTGGAACCCGTGTTATGATATTTATATTTCTAAAATCGAAAGAATTCAAAAAAAGTTTATTCGCTTTCTAGGTTTTAAATTTAAACTTCCAAAACTAAGTTACACTGAACATTGTGCCAAACTTCACTTGCTACCTCTTTACGTCCGGCGCAATATCTCTGACGTAATCTACGTTATGAAAATTGCTCAAAACTATGTTGACTGTCCGGATCTCCTGTCAAGCTTGAAGTTCTCAGTCCCCTCACGCCTTTCGTCTCGCGCTAAACGAACGTTTCATATCCCCTACGCTAACACTAACTTTAGAAAGAACTCCTTTATTATAAGAGCCACTAAGTCTTTCAATCAAATTGGTAAGAATCGAGACCTCATCGATCTGTTCTGTGACAGTTTTGCATCAGTACGCTCACTACTGACCCATGACTTCTCCCACTGTTAATTCTCAAATAACACATAAATGTTTTTTTTTTTTTCCTTTTTCTCTTATTCTCTTAAGTATTGTTTGTTTTCAATCATTGCTCAAACTCATTACTGCTGTAGGTACTTTAAATACTGATATTACTGATACATATGTAGTACTAGATCTTCAAATATATTTCAAAATTTTCTGTAACTTTGCACGCATGTACTTTGCCCAGTTTCTATCTGTGGAAACTTGTTATTGGCTCATTGTTTTTATGTTATAAGCCTTATTGTAACTTTAGCTGTAAGTTTTCCTAACAAATAAAATAAAAAAATAAAATATTTCACTAATGTAACATTCCGACTATTTTGTGCGTTAAAAATTGAAGTCTAGTGTTTGGTCCTTATTGTTTTCGACTCGTTTGATGTAAACTTACTAATTATTGAGAAAATATACATTTAGACTACATTTTAACCGTATAAGCTTATGTCCTAGTCAATTCAAGAGTGACAGGTTTCTGAGGTTTTTATTTTTATTTTCTGTGCGCCTGTGTTTAATTTTGGATACGGTGGACTTTTTGTTTAAATCCTGTTGTCGGAAGTTTTAAAGCTATTGGTTCTCCTTAACATAAAATTAAATATACATAAGTGTCCAGCAGCCTGTGTGAATAAATATTAAATTCTATAATTTAGTTACTTTGAAAAATAGTTTCATGACGAGAGCATGTGTGAGATTTGTACTTTGATACACACCTGTATAGTGTATAAGTACTTTACTTACTTTTATATTTGCGCGACTACTCGGGTGTGGTCGGAATAGGTCAATCTTGACCGTGACACTAAACACTGCCATATCTTCGCCAAAGCCATTACTGTCAAAACTTTGTATTGGTCCTGCCGCCACTCGCTAAAATAAGCAATTAAGAAATTTGTACTTATGTCTTAAAATCCTCATGTAAAATCGATGCTAGTGCTAGCTTCCGTACATCGATAATTACTTCTGCCTGATAGTACCTATTGATATATTATCGAATATATAATAGTTATTTTTATTTGTTATACAAGGGGGCAAAGTTGTATTTTAACGCCGAGTGTGGAATTGAAAAACGAGCAAGTGAAAGGATTCTATAGTTGAACCACGAGCGAAGCAAGTGGTTCGAGAATAGAATCCTGAACTTGCGAGTTTTTTAACACACGAGAAGTAAAATACATTTGCACCCGAGTGTAACACAAAACTATTCCCCTCACTATAGCGAGGAAACTATAACGCAAAAAATGCGTTCATCACTGCTTCCAGTAGTTCCACAGGTGGTAAATCATCTTTATTACTAGATTCACCTACTTTTATAAATTTTAAAGCAATTAATTTGACTTTATTCAAGGTCAATTTACTTTACCCACTAGTGGATAAAATGCGTTTTTACCCGCTGGTATTAAATGACAAAACACGTGTTTCCGAGCTAGTGCGGGGAAAAATACTTATATTAGGTACGAACATTTGTGTGGTATACGTAATACGTACATTTACGAGTACGTATAATACGGCTAATGAAATCGAAGAAAGAAAAAGTTGTAGAAAATTCTCTTTTTCAATTAAAAGCGTGAACAGATTTTAAACATTTCGGGGGGTTAATCAGATAGTCCTAAAACGCGAATTTTAAGGTAGTAACCATTAGGGTAAATTAAGAAAATGCGCTAAAAGAATTATCAGATAGCATTCACCTATCCAAATGTCCAATTTAATGTTTCTTTTTAACCCGTCACTAGCCAACAGACCAACATAGAGTTCTAAAGCTAAGGTGTTACTTATTTATATTTCCGCCTATAGTTCTGTTCATTTAAGAACAATATCGAGTAACCTGACATTAAATTTGCTTCCTACCTAGGTTACTTATTTGTACCTAATGTTCCAATCTTAAAACTATTTCTTCCGCGGTTATATTTCTTTTCCCCTCACTAGCTCGGAAACACGTAGGTATTTTGTCCTTCAATACCAGCGGGTAAAAACGCATTTTATCCACTAGTGGGTAAAGTTATTTGACCTTGAATAAAGTCAAATTAACTGCTTTAAAATTGATAAAAGTAGGTGAATCTAGTAATAAAGATGATTTACCACCTGTGGAACTACTGGAAGCAGTAATAAACGCATTTTTTGCGTTGTGGTTTCCTCGCTCTAGTGAGGGGAAAAGTTTTGTGTTACACTCCGGTGCAAATTTATTTTACTTCTCGTGTGTTAAAAAACTCGTAAGTTCAGGATTCAATTTTCGAACCACTCGCTTCGCTCGTGGTTCAACTATAGAATCCTTTCACTTGCTCGTTTTTCAATTCCACACTCGGCGTTAAAATACAACTTTGCCCCCTTGTAACAAATAACTATTATTCACTTTCCATCTGAACATTCCGTTTTTTGTTGCAGGATCGATATACCGAGATTTCATCAAGGTCATCGCCATCAGTGAACGGAAACGGAAGTACGTCTGTCAAGTCTGCAATTATGAGATTCAAAGTCGATCCCGACTGATAGCTCACATCCGTACTAGGCACATCCAGCACCTGACCTGTCCCACCTGCGGAGAAACATTCGCTAACGAAGACTTATTACAAGCTCATGCATCCCAGCCGCACATCAAGAAAGAGTATCCATGTAACTCATGCGAACTCGTTTTCCCAACACACGCAAAGCTTAAGTATCATAGAAAACATAACCACACACAAATACCATGCCCTTTCTGTCCCGATGTTGTATTCAACACAAGCAAGGAGCGGCAAACCCATATGTTCAAGTTTCACAAAGATCGCGTACCAACGTGTGGAATATGCGGTTTAAAAGCCATCTCGCAAAGTCACATAGACAGGCACCAGAGGAAAGTGCATTTGAAGGAGAAAAATGTAACTTGCCCTATTTGTAACTATCAGTGTTACGGCAACCCACAGTTGAAGAAACACATGGTAAGGCATGTAGTGGAGAAGGTGTATTCGTGTAGGTTTTGTAAGAAGACGTTCCCGCGGCCGACGACGTGTCGGATACACGAGATGATACACACAGGGGAGAAGAATAAAGTGTGCGAGTTGTGCAATGCAGCGTTTGTGCAGAAAGCGAGCCTGAACTACCATATGATGAAACATCATCCTGATCATGTTTAGTTTTTTTTTAATTCGCCGGGTGATTACCAAAATTTTCAAGCTGGGATGGGTCGTGAGTCGTACTACCATAATAACAAGATTGATTTTAATTTTATTTATGTTTCAAGAAGTGGGTTTTAGCTGTCACACAGGGGAGAACTGATTTCTCGAGCCTGACTACCATATGTTGAAACATCATACTTTTTTTTATTATTATATATGGGCTTACTCTTGGCCACAGACTAGCGAAATGCAAAGACGTGGCCTACGATGGAGTGAGCTCGCCCAGAAGATGCCTGTTCACTCTTGATTTGAACTGTAGGCCTAGCACATGATGGCCGCGGGAGTATGTCGCCGCGAGATAGATGCCACGTCTTCTTCTAACTGTATTAATGACATAAGGACGGGTAGTCTATCTCGCGGCGACATACTCCCGCGGCCATCATGTGCTAGGCCTACTGATCATAATTAGTTCTGTTTCTTTAATTATCTATCTGATTACCAATGTTCACGAATTCAGATCGCTCGATAGTCATAGTACTATCATAACAAGAATTATTTTATAGTTTTATTTATGTTTTAATTAGTTGGCTTTAGCTATCACGCAGGGGAGAATAATAAAGTGTTTGAATTCTCGAGCCCGAACATGTTGAAACATCATCCTGATCAAGTGATCATGTTTAGATCTGTTATTATTTTTTTTAAATTTTATCACTCTGATTACCGAAATTCACAAGTTCACAAAGATCATAAATCGGAATACTAGAATAACAAGATTGAATTCAATTTATGATATTTAATTGTCACACCTTTTTTAACCATTAAAGGCGTACTCATGGCCACAGCCCTACCGAGGTGAACACGTGGCCTACGATGGAGGTTTATTTTATTTTAGTTGTTACTTGACGAAACCCAAAAATATTCTGAGCGAGAAATACGTTAGGGTAAATAGGAATCGTACAAAGTTGTTGAAATAAATCGTGTCATCCACGTTGCCATGCCTTGGTTCGTATTGTTACGTTAATAAAGGTACATTTTACAAATTTACGTGTCACCGTGATTGACAGGATCTGATGATTGCAGATTGAAATTGCGTTACAACTAGAGATGCACCGAATATTCGGATACAATTCGGTATCCGGCCTATTCGGCCCTTATTTTAATATTCGGCCGGATACCGGATGTGCTATTTTTGATTGATTGATTTTGGAGTAAACAAATTTAAATGTAAAAAAAAAACAGTTACGGTTATAATACTAATAATAATTAGCCCTTTATTATTAAAAAAAATAACATTTAAACAAAAACGGACTCCGCGCGAAGTTCACTACGAAACAAGTCAAAACCTGCACGACGCGCCGCGTAGGTATTGTAGGTAAAATTCTGCTGTCTGAATATTCGGTATCCGGTATCCGGCCAAACTATTCGTTGCATCTCTAGTTAATACAACCATATACATTGTAACGAATACAAAATGTGTTATATTTTTAAGTAGGTAATTACTTTTTCTATAAATAAATACTTTCGAAAGGCTCACTGGTTTTTTTCTGTACCTGTATATTGTATTATTTGAGTCGAACACATTTAAGAGAAAAATTGCTTCTGTGACGAGTACCTAAGGTAATGGCGCTTATTAACGTGGTACTTAAGGGAGATTTCAAAAGATACCAAAAAATTAAGGGTAGCAAAGCTCATTAACGACCACAAATATTTTTTTATGGAAGAGTATTTATTGAACTATTAGTTTTGAAGAGTTTTAGGATCATTTTAGTTTATTATATGTCGTAAAATGATTATTGAAGCCAACATACCAAAATTTTCTATTACCGTGGTAATGAACAGGCTGCAGTTCTATTAACGCGAATTGAGATTTCATTACCGAGGGTATGAATGACAGTGTTTTTCTGCCATCGGTAAATAGAAACCCATCTCAAAATTCGGAGCTTAATACCGACGGTTGAATATACAAATTATGACAAATACATATACCAATACTATCCTCCTTTATGAATACCCACAGAAGACTCAGTTTCACCTAAGAAATCTGTACTTACGGTACACTAAATGTCATATTTTTGATACAAGACTAATATGTCACTCGGTAATAGATACTTCTATAGGAACCCATTACCGACCCAAACAAATATTGCATGGATCGGTAATAGATTCTTATATATTCTATTACCGAGGGTTATCTGATCGTACCATCGGTAATAGGCATAAATTGGAGTATTATAAAATCTAATTCCGACCCATAAAAACAAAGTCATACAGATGTATTTTCATTACAAATCAAAATAAAATATTGCAACCTTATATTAAAACCAAGTTTACATAACTGGTAAGTAAGCATCAGACTTTATGTCAATGTTTAAAAAAATTGACAAATTAACGGTTTTCATAGAAACTACGAAATCAGTCATGAAGTTTTTGCTAAAAATTAAGGTTTTGTTGAATAATTTTCATACCGCGTAAATAGTTCTTTGATAGCGTGAATAGATCAAGATTGAAACAACTGTAAGACATTATATAACTGATCACATATACTTAAAATAAAGCAAAAAAACTAATATCACTACTTTAACTATTACTGTGGTATACCACAGTAATAGAATCTACTCACAAAATGGCGCCTTTCACCGCTGTCTTTTAATTTCCACTTTAAACACATTTCCAGGCTAAACAATACGTAAAAAGTACTCAGAAGTCATGTAGAAAACTATAAACAATAATTTGAAATGCATAACTTTCACCTGTTTGCCATAATTATTACGTAAACTACTAAATGAGATTGGAGTTCACTTAGGTTTAGCGTCACACGTCAGTATGACACAATCTCTTCTCGCGGCCCCGTGGCAAAAACTGTCAAATAGCGAGCGTCTTCTTTCATTCACACTCTCTATCGCCTATATGTGCGTTAGTCAACTAAACAGGCTTCCTTTGTGTGAGTAACTTTTTTTAAGAAATTGGTCGGTTTGCCTATAAAATGCGTATTTGCAAATGCGGCGGTAATGGACGTCGATTTCGATACCCGCGTTGATAGCCGCCGTTACCTTACTACAATAGTTAACGACCCTGATACGTACGTCGTACATACGGGTTACCCTCATCTGGTAGAATAATTTCAGTCCGAAACACACTTCGCATAACATGTTTCGCAGAAACACTTTCAGTCGAATGGTAATTTTGCAGAAAACTTAGTTGGCATTATTACTACCATGCATAAGACACATTTGGCAGAATATTGTTTTACAGAACATTACTTTGGTCGACTTTGATTTAGCATAATTGTATGTACCATAATAATCTTATAGCATAATATATTATTAGCAGAATTATTACACGCTATCATAAAAGAAAAACTGCCCCTGAGTTACCGTTAGGTACGACGACGAGCGAAGCGAGCAACACATCCAACTCACTATCAAATAGCAAATTGCAACTTTATGCCGCCTAAATATTATGCACAAATATTATCTGCAAAAGTATTGTTCGACTAGAAGACTATTATGGACATTATGGTCATCAACATTATGACAACAGACGATTCGGTATTACAAAAATCTGCGAAATGATTTATGCCAAAGCATATTCTGCGCAAGGTGTTTCTGCCAAACGTGACTTCTGCCAAGAACTATTATACGAATCAAATATATGCGTAAAAAGTTTCTGCCAGATAATAGTGAACCCGTACATACAGTAACTAAATTATTTTGCTTATTCTAGTTGAGTACGTTGAGTTTGGTGAGACAGCCAGCCAGGGAAGGGAACGCAGCCAACACAAACGCTCACGATAATATTTCTTTCGTAACTATCTATCTCTATCCCTCATGCGTATTGGCGCGACAGAGCTAGACTGCATTTATGTCTGCGTCTGGCGTCGACGATTGCCAATGGCTACGCCGGCTGATATGATGAAACAATATTAGCGAATGGTATTCCGCTTTGTGGTAGGGCACAGCACAGCGGATATCATCTCGCTCGAATCTAGAGCAGAGCGTAACTGGGAGACCGCAGCCAAATAGCACTAGACCCTACTCATAGTGTTGTGTTCCTGCCGGTGAGTAAGGCTGCCAAAGCTCAACGAGGGTGACACTTTTGAAGGGTTAGAACCTACCTAGTACTACCATAAGTGCTACTTACCATAAAATATGATGAATCGGTCTTCTTGTTGCTCCGCTCTGCTAAAAATATTCCAGACGCCATTCGTTCCTTGCCTCGTCCAACAGAATAAAGATACCCATTCGTAGGCAAAATAAAAACAAGGATCAGGAGAATGCCTGTGTGGTGACGGGTTAAGAATTTCACCACCCCCTTTCTTCCCGTGGGTGTCGTAGAAGGCGACTATGGGATATGGGTTAAATTGTGGCGTAAGCGAGAGGCTGGCAACCTGTCACAGTTTCGTTTTCTTTCAACCCCTTATTTGCCAAGAGTGGCACTGAAGCTTTATTAGTTTTCATGAACTCAGGGGTTGAGAGGGGTTGATCCCATAAAGGTATGGGATACAGGCGTGATTGTATGTATGTATCAGGAGAATAAATACATCTAATGGGAATGTTAATCAATTAATCATTTAATTTCTTACAAAATAATTCCAGGTAAGATTTGTCTTTTACTTTCTTCTAATATAAAGCCTGGCCAGAAATATATGATACGCGCCATCTTGCGGGATTTCATTAGAACTATTTTCTTCATAGGTATTATACCTACCAAAGACATATCGCCACTACTTTTAAAAAAACTTGTATCTTCGTCTGTCAATGAAAAGAAAATTGTAGTAAGTATGTATGGAATGCATATAGACTTACTGCATTTTAACTTTGAGGAACAGCGTGAGATACGAGATTTTTTAAAAGTAGTGACGATATGTAACTCCGTATAGACAGCTACAGTCTAAGAAAAAAACTTACCGAACCATATACATATAAATAGGTACGGTGGCCTATGTAGATGGCGTTACACTTACACCTTTGGGGGACGCTCGGCTAGATGGCGCTAATACTATTTAATACAAATATTTTATATTTTAACACATATCAAGCTAAGAATATGGGCCAAATTGTCAAAACTGAGGTTTAAAAGTTCTAAGCTTGGGTCGAGTGTTGGCGGTCTATGCACTGTGATTACATATTTTACCTACTTTGACAGTTACTTTCTATAATACCATAAATTAAATATAACAAGATCATACCATCCCATACATTAAAATGCAACCGCCTAAGACCGCGCTTACACTCCACCACACATAGATGGCGCCACAAAAAAAATGTCTTGTACCTTTCGATTATACTTGTAGATGGCGTTAAGTGTCACTTAGATTTACGGCTCGGAATTGACACTTAATGCCAATCTACAAATAATCGGTGGCAACAAGGCATTTTGTGTGGCACCATCTATGTGTGGTGGAGTGTAAGCGCGTTCGTAGGCGGTCGCATTTTAATGTATGGGATGGTATGATCTTGTATGATAATACTGATCCTGTTTGATACCTATTGAACTGCCACCGCATACATCAGAATAACAGCGCTCTCTTGACAATACTCATATATTTTGTGGCCAGGCTTTAGTGTTATACTTAACTTAATCCATCAATTTCAATTATGATCTCGACCTCGTGATTATTCTTTTTATATTACTTCTCTCCTGCATGTAGGTAGTGGCGCGATATTGGTGGTTGGAAAATCCGTCATTTCCCCAAAACATCAATAATTATACCTTTGGAATAACCCGAATCACAACTTAAGACCTTAACACAAATCTCTTCGGTGACAGTTTGTCTGTACTTTTTCCTTTTTAAGTGACTATTGACAACTCTTAAACTAACATTCGCTCTCTTCATATTTTCATTTGTTTTTATTAAACGTCTTAATTAAGAATGGCATCGCCCATTGTACAAAATGACTACATTTTACAGTTATTCAAATAAATAATAATAACATCCTAAGTAATTTTACAGTTTCAAAGGATTTGATGTTTTCGGACTCCGCCTTTGCATCAAATGGAATGTCTTAGTGTGAACTGTGAGCGATCTTTGGTTATCAAACGTCTTGGTGCAAGCCTGGCATTGCAGAACTATCGGCTTCACCCCATGGACCTTCACTTCATGGTCGTTCTTCTTGGTGTAATCTGTGAACTTTTCCCCGCAGTACCCACATTTGTTCCGTTTGTTCATTAGAATGTGGACGTTCCGTTCGTGTTCTTGCATTCTTAACTTAGCGTCGAACACTTTAGGACAATAGCGGCAGCTAAAGTCACCAGTGATATGCCTGTAACTATGCGCCTGTAATATCCGCTTAGTCACAAAGCCAGCTCCGCAGATTTCGCAGATGCAGTTCCTGTAGTGTTCATTCATATGCGCTAAAAGCACTTTAAAGTTACTGAATTCTGCTGAGCACTCGACGCAAGTTTGTAAGTTGGATTCGAATCTAAACGGGACTAGATGGTTCTTTAAATCTGTGATGATGGGACGGTCGTGAGCGATTTTCAAGTGGTCCATTAACGGTCCTAGTTCCCTTATAGACAAAGAACAGATGTTACATCTCAGCGATGTTATATCTAGCTTTACTATGAAGCCTACAATGGATTCTCCTTTCATGTAGTTAGCTTTAGTTGTATCGTCGTGGGAGGTTATGGTATGCTGCTTCAAGTCCGCTGGATCGCGGTATTGGTCGCTGCAGAAGCAGCAAGCATACCCCACGCTCCCGCGACAGCGGATCGGAGTCGCATTCGAGCAAAGCAGTATTTCTTTTAGATTCGTCTGGTGTTTGTGAGCTTCGTTGAGTTTCTTAAAGGAAACATTCACAGGTGCCGGCTTAATTTCGATAATCTTGCACCGTTTCTTCCTAGGTTTCTCAGTTTTTGGACTTAAAATTATCGTTTTTAGTTTAGAAGATTTTGTGTTCTTACTTTCTCGGGGTGAAATCATGGATCTCTGGAGCTTCCATCCCACACCTATGGAAATAGAAATCGACATTAGAATTCCAATTAGATACATTTCAGGTAGGTCGGTTATAGTTGCGTCTTCGGTTGCTACACAATGCAGAAACTAGGGAAACTAAGATACCTACTTTTTACAATATCGGTATCAAATTAATACAGACACAGTAAAAAATTAAAATGATAAAACAAACATTTATTAACAGTAAATATTAATACAAAATGGATGTAGATCACACTTCCTCCCCATGTTTAGATCTCATGTGTCCCCTCCAGCTACATTTCTGCACGAACGTCATATCACAGTGCTCGCACTTAAACCGGCGGTCGTCTGCGTGGATCCTCATATGCTCCCTTAGCGTACTCTTCCTGCCGTACGCCTTGCTGCAGATCACACAGTGGAAGTCTCTCTGCCCTGTATGCGACAGCATATGATTCTTAACCTGAGGCGTGGAGAAAAACATTTTATCACACTCCGGACACTTGTGCCGTTTCTCCATCATATGGAACGTCCGCTTGTGTATAGCGAGGTATTTATAGCTTTTAAAAGACTTTTCACACGCCGGACACCTGATCTCAATTGCAGGCTTGCCGTGGATATTGACCATGTGGATATTCTTGGCTATAGTCCCATTGAAGCGCTCCTCGCAGTGATCGCATTTGTTACGTTTTTTGAACCCTAGATGTACGGATTTTTCGTGTTCCTTCAACTTGAGTCTGTTATTGAAAACTCGATGGCATGTCTCGCATTTGTGTTCTCCGTTCGCGTGTATCCGGACATGGTTCTGCAAGCTCCTCAGATTCACATATCCCGTGCCGCAGGCGTTACATACGAAGTTAGGAATATGTGTATTCATATGCTGAACCAAAGTTTTAAAATTGTGGAATTCATTGTCGCATTTCGCGCATTTCAGCTCTGTTCTGTTAGTGTCAAATCTAAAGGGAACCATGTAGTTTTTATCAAAAGAATATATCGTTTCTGAGTGTTCCTTTTTTAAATGCTCCATCAATTTCTCAACGCTGGGGATTTGGCTCTTGCAAAGTTTGCATCGCAAGTCTGTTATATCTACTCTTATTATCAGTTGCGTGATGTCCCGGCCAAAGTAAGCATTGTGTCCAGTGGGATGTTTTTCTGACGTGTGTCTTTTGAGAGCTGCGGTGTCGTCGAATCGTTCAGGGCAACAGCAGCATGTGTACCACTTGCCGTGCAGTCTTAATGGCGTGGCGTTGGAACATCTCATTATTGTGCGCAGATTCTGGATATGCAAATCAAATTCATTACGTTTTCCACTAGAGTAAGTCTGAGCTATTGATTTTGTAGCTGAAGCTGTACTTGTGTCAGTGGTTCGGTCTTTCTTAGACTTTCGTTTATATTCTTTTGCCACCTCGACTTTTATTTGGGAACTTCTTTCTTCAGGTAGATCTGCAAAGATAAGTTTTGTTTTACAAAGGCTATAATTTTTCGTCTCCTTCCTTCGTGTATTGAAAGTTGAAACACGCAAATCGATTGTGATTATTTATTTTCGTAGATTTTTTTTTACATTTTTTTTAATATTGTACATTTTTATAAAGGAAAAAAGTAACAAGATCAAACTTCTTCGCCGTGCTTGGATCGCATGTGCCCCCGCCAACTACATTTCTGAACGAATGCTATTCCGCAGTGTTCACACTTAAACCTGCGGTCATCTGCGTGTATTCTCATGTGTTCCCTTAATGTGCTCTTCCTCCCGTACGATTTACTACAAACAACACATTGGAAATCACGCTTCCCTGTGTGAGTCAGCATATGTTGTTTCAGTCCATGTGTGGAGAAAAACATTTTGTCGCATTCAGTACATTTGTGCCTCTTTTCCATCATGTGAAACGTTCGCTTGTGGATGGCGAGGTACTTATGATTTTTAAAGGTCTTTTCACACGCGGGGCACTTAACTTGGAGCTCTGTCATTCCGTGTACTTCAATCATGTGTGAGGTTTTTGCTACATAGCCAACAAATCGTTCTTCGCAGAAGTCACATTTGTTCCGCTTGTTGTATCCCTGATGCACTGATCTCTGATGCGTCTTTAGTTTGGTCTTGTTATCAAAGACTCGTTGACATTTTGCGCACTTGAATTCTCCGTTGGCGTGCCTGCTGGCGTGGTGTTGGTAGCTCCGTTGGTTGACGAAGCCGCTGCCACAAGATCCGCACACAAAGTTCGGATAATGCATATGCATGTGCTGTACTAACGTCTTGAAATTATGGAACACATGTTCACAGATAACGCACGTTAGTTCATTGCCGGTGTCGAATTTGAAAGGAATCATGTAGTTTTTGATCCGTGTGTATATTCGTTGTGAGTGTTCATCCTTTAAATGTTTTGTTAATTTCTCTAATTCACCGATTTCGGTGTTGCAAAGTTTGCATTCTAAACCTGTTATATCAACTCTTATAATTAGTTCTGACATGGTCCGTCCGACGATTGCTTGTTATGGTTATGGTTATGGTTATGGGCTCCGGTTTCCGCACTTAGCCTCAAAGATAGAGGCCATTGTGCGTGCTGTATTTGCCAGCTAGGGGTCTAGCCAGCCTAACTCCGCCCAGAAGCGCAGGATCCTCCTGGTGTCTCCACAGGCTTCTCGGAGTGACCTCGTCGTTTTGAGGATTTGAGCCCGTTGTGTGTTCACTCCCTCGCATTCCAGGATGACGTGGGCGACCGTTTCTTCGGCCGACAGGCATCCTCGACATAGAGGGCTGTCGGTCTTACCTATAACATGTAAATGTTTGTTAAGTGGGCAGTGTCCAGTAATGTTGCCTACGATTATTCGTAGCGATGCTCTATTCAGAGTTAGTAGGCGCTTTGTTAAGCGCGTATCCGGGTGTGGCACTACTTCCCGGGAATGTCTACAGGTACTGGTGTTTGCCCATTGCTCAGCGTGTTGTGTTCTGGTTTTTTGACGCATCCATGACCTGAGTTGACCAAACGGTAAGGGAAGCATCGGGATTGGCCCAGTCGCTTTCCGGTCCGAACCTTTTCTGGCCAGCTCGTCTGCTGCGTCGTTCCCTAGAGAGCCGCTGTGCCCCTTTATCCATTGTAGCGTGACTAGGTTGTTTGACCCTATCACCTCCAATGCTCGGTGGCACTCTAGTATGAGCCCGGACTGAATGGTCTTACTATCTAGGGCTCGCAGTACTGCAGCGCTGTCAGACACGATGCGTATCTCTTGGTTTGTGATACGTCGCTTAGCCACTGCGTTGGCAGCCTGTATAATGGCGAAGCATTCACATTGGTAGATGGAGCTATATTCGCCTAAGGCTGTTGAGATATGCGTGTTTATTTCGGGAGAATACACGCCCGCACCCGACCCTGTCTTGGTTTTAGAACCGTCGGTGTATATGCGTAGTTCGTGTATTCTCGACCAATCGTTTTCCTCCTCAACAAGTTGTATGTTGTATTTTCTGTTGAAGACGTATACTTTGGGTACCCTGTCATTAGGAGCCATCATTAGTGGTTGGTAGTCAATGGCGTTCCTAAGGATCATGGTGTGAGCCCCGTTCGATGCACCCCAGAGGTTAAGTGATTTAAGCCTCACCGCCGCGGAGGCCGCCTCTTGCTGTATGAATAGGTCCAGGGGCGGTAGTCCTAAAAGGACCTCCAGGGCCTCTGAGGGTGTAGTTCGCATGCAGCCCGTGGTAGCAATGCTTGCTAACCTTTGGAAACGCTGCAGTTTATTCCTCGCTGTGGTGAGTTTGGTTCTAGGCGTACTTGTGTCAGTGGTTCGGTCTTTCTTAGACTTTCGTTTATATTCTTTTGCCACCTCGACTTTTATTTGGGAACTTCTTTCTTCAGGTAGATCTGCAAAGATAAGTTTTGTTTTACAAAGGCTATAATTTTTCGTCTCCTTCCTTCGTGTATTGAAAGTTGAAACACGCAAATCGATTGTGATTATTTATTTTCGTAGATTTTTTTTTACATTTTTTTTAATATTGTACATTTTTATAAAGGAAAAAAGTAACAAGATCAAACTTCTTCGCCGTGCTTGGATCGCATGTGCCCCCGCCAACTACATTTCTGAACGAATGCTATTCCGCAGTGTTCACACTTAAACCTGCGGTCATCTGCGTGTATTCTCATGTGTTCCCTTAATGTGCTCTTCCTCCCGTACGATTTACTACAAACAACACATTGGAAATCACGCTTCCCTGTGTGAGTCAGCATATGTTGTTTCAGTCCATGTGTGGAGAAAAACATTTTGTCGCATTCAGTACATTTGTGCCTCTTTTCCATCATGTGAAACGTTCGCTTGTGGATGGCGAGGTACTTATGATTTTTAAAGGTCTTTTCACACGCGGGGCACTTAACTTGGAGCTCTGTCATTCCGTGTACTTCAATCATGTGTGAGGTTTTTGCTACATAGCCAACAAATCGTTCTTCGCAGAAGTCACATTTGTTCCGCTTGTTGTATCCCTGATGCACTGATCTCTGATGCGTCTTTAGTTTGGTCTTGTTATCAAAGACTCGTTGACATTTTGCGCACTTGAATTCTCCGTTGGCGTGCCTGCTGGCGTGGTGTTGGTAGCTCCGTTGGTTGACGAAGCCGCTGCCACAAGATCCGCACACAAAGTTCGGATAATGCATATGCATGTGCTGTACTAACGTCTTGAAATTATGGAACACATGTTCACAGATAACGCACGTTAGTTCATTGCCGGTGTCGAATTTGAAAGGAATCATGTAGTTTTTGATCCGTGTGTATATTCGTTGTGAGTGTTCATCCTTTAAATGTTTTGTTAATTTCTCTAATTCACCGATTTCGGTGTTGCAAAGTTTGCATTCTAAACCTGTTATATCAACTCTTATAATTAGTTCTGACATGGTCCGTCCGACGATTGCTTGTTTTCCATCTGGATGTTTCTCAATAGTGTGTTTCTTCAAGGCCGCCGTTTTTTCATATCGTTCAGGGCAGAAGCAGCAAGTGTACCATTTCCCATGCATCCTAAGTGGCGTAGCATTAGAACACCTCATGATCGTCTGTAAATTATGTAGATGCATATCCATTTCAGTAGTTCTTTTCAGCATGATTGATCGGTTAGTGAGGATTTCTGGATCATACAAAACTGATTTTTTAGTTTTACTTTTAGCGCCCTTGTAATTTCCTTCTGTTTGTAGTATAAGGATAAACAACAGGATTGCACTAAATAAAAAATGATTTAATCTAGAAACCGTTTTATTTAAGTTTAAAGCAATTTAATTATCTAAGCAAGCATAAGCTAAACGCAAACAATGATTTATCAGAACAAGCTTAAAATCTACTATCCTTAACTTTAACACGATTGCTTATTTATTCACTGCACTGCACTGAACACAAAAGTATGGCTCACGCGACCCTTCGACCACAGAGATTCAGGAGACGTCCGCTCGCTGCAAGCGCCACGAAGTCAATGCCGGACAGCCCGGGTGCCAGCTGCGCGCACGGCGCTATAGCTATGCAGCCAGGTATAGGCAGTGACGTCATTGACAATCAACTAAGGCGTCAACTGATTTGTTCTGCTTATACGGCCTCTCCTGACAGAGTGTCGTCCTCGACACGTGCTGGAGTGGTGTCCATGACAGCAACTGTGCCTGACGTAGTAGGCCCAGTTTCCGCGTCTGCGGCGGTTGCCGAAGATGATGATGTTTCATCACCTTCCAGGTCTTCACCTATGGAAACAAAAACGAAGTTAGAGAAAATTCAAAAGTCTAAATACTTTGGCACTCAAACTTTCAAAACTAACACTCGTTCGTCGTTCAATTAATTCACACATCATTCACACATCAATCAATGCAAAACTGCAACCCGCACACTTTCATCAATCTTAGGTAAGCAGAGACGTCTCTTGTTAAAAAATCAAACCCAGCTGATTCATTGCCTGCAGTGACTATAGTTGCCAGTAGAAGCGGATGCTGTCCCTGGCCTCCGGATGATCAGCCTCTCTCTAAAACATACTTGACGCAGACCATAATCGTACGTCAAGTTACTTGCCACGCAGACCCTAATCATACGTGCAAGCCCAGTTTACACACAGACCGTATTCTTATGTGTAAACTGCATTACACGCAGACCGTATTCAAACGTGTAATTTGTACAGCACGCAGACCGTATTCATACGTGTGTACCTCGCAACACGCAGACCATAATCATACGTGAGTTCTGTTCACCAATCTGTCAAAGAAGTAGTAAACTTACTTTCAAACAGTGCAGCACACGTGTCAGGACACCATTCGCCTCGCCACGGCACCATGTGTTGAGCCGCAGCCTGCGTCGTCTTGCCATAGCCACCAGTAAGCAAACGAAGTGCGTAGCGTCCACTTGGCAGCACCTCCACTACCTTGTAAGGACCACGCATGCCAGAATCTAGCTTCCCTGTTGACTGAGATATTTTTATGACAAATACTAAGTCGTTCAGATTAAATTGGCGTGGTTGATGACGATGCCGATTGACGCGCTCGTCTTGCTGTGCCTGGTTTCTTTTTAGCAAGTTCCTAGTTCTGCTCCTGGTTATCTCACGCAGAGCCTCTCTATTTGGAGAGGATCCTTCAACTGCCAAGTCACGAACTAGGGCGCGAATCGCAGGGGTTGTGGCTTCTGTACCTATCAAAAGATTCAGCGGGGAGGCTTGCGTCGTTTTTTGTTTTGTTATGTTTAACACTAGTTGTAACTTCCATATCGTATCTGACCACGATGCATTTTTGTAGTTTGTTTGAATGCGCAACATGTTAAGGACGGTTCGCATGTAGCGCTCGGCCTGGCCATTAGCATGATGCATCTCCGGCGTTATATAATGGAGATCGCTACCCAGTTCTCTTATCCATGTTACAAAATCGTTAGATTCAAACATACGTCCCTTGTCCGTAATCATAAGCTTGGGCACACCGAATATCGAAATTGCTTGAGTAACCACACGTTTGAGTTCAGCTGCATCTTGTTTATAGATGGGATACAAAAGGGTGAACTTCGTGAACGAGTCCACGATGACGAGAATAAACTTGTACCCTTCTGATGGTGGCAAAGGACCTAAAGCATCAGCGTGAACAGTATGGAATGGGGTATCAGGTTTTTCCCATGATGTAATATTTTGTAAAGGAGCGCGAGGGACTCGTTTTTGCGAAATGCATACAAGACAATGAGCCACATATTTACTAACAAATTGCTTAAGGCCGGGGAACCAAAAGTGTCTCAATATGAGATCTAGGGTTTTGTCTGTGCCAATATGTTCGTGCTCATCATGAAATATGCGCAAAAGACTGAGCCGATGGCCTTTGGGGATATAGCACAACAATCGCGGTTGCCCGCCTACTGGGATATATTTGTAGTACAGGATGTCGTTTTGAACTGAATAACGATCGGCATCGAGGTTACCATCGTGAAGTTTTTGTATAAGGTCTCGAGTTTCGTCATCGGCTAACTGAGCTATTTGGGCCCAGTTTTTAGGTTTCTTAATTTGATTAATATGAACCACTGGGTTCCGACTAAGATAATCTGCGTGCGACATCATAACCCCTTTGCGATATTCGATCGAGAAATCAAAGTCCTGAAGGTAGACCCACCAACGGGCAACGCGAGGCAGTAAGTCCTTTTTCCGCTCGGTAGACTTCAGAGCGTTACAATCAGTGACTACAACAAATTTCAAACCCACGAGATAGTGCCGGAAATTTTGTAAAGCCTTAACGACGGCGAGAGTTTCGAGCTCATAAGAATGATATCTGCTTTCAGCTCCTTGCGTAGACCTACTATAGTAAGCTACTACGTGCTTTGTCAAATCAGGGTAAATTTGTAAAAGAACCGCCCCATATCCTATGCTACTAGCATCGGTGTGGACTTGAGTGGGGAGCTCCCGGTTAAAAATTGCAAGTACTGGCTCATTAGTTAGTTGTTTGATAATCTCTTGACGTATAGCTTCGCACTCTGCTGTCCAATCAAATTTGACATTCTTGCGGGTCAGATGAGCAATCGGGGCAGTTTTAGATGCATAATCTTTAATGTAGCGTCTAAAGTACCCTGCTAAGCCTAATAATTGCCGAACCTGTTTAACATTTTTTGGAGCCGTGGTTGAAGCCAAGGCTTCAACTTTTCTTGGGCTCGGCCTAACCTGACCCTGAGATATTAATTTACCCAAATATTCAACCTCAGTTGTGAGAAAAGAACATTTTCGTAAATTGATTGAAAAACCGGCACTAGTAAGAGTACCGAGAACCTTATCCAACAACTCTATTCCCTCAATCACAGAGTTACTCAAGAGGAGTACGTCATCAACGTAAACTAAAACGTTACCCTCATTGATGTGATCGCGCAAAGTATCGTTAATTATGCGCTGGTAGACTATAGGTGAATTAGCGAGACCATATGGCATTTTGACGTATTCAAAGTGATCTTCAGGGGTTACGAAACCAGTAAGATGAATGCATTCTTCTTTGAGAGGAATTTGGTGAAAGCCTGTTGCCATGTCGAGGCTTGAGAAAAATCTGTAACCACCTAACCTATCTATGTGATCGTCTATGAGTGGAAGAGGATATCGTTCCTTTACTGTGATACGATTCAATGCTCGAAAGTCTACGCAGAGCCTATCCGAGCCATCACGCTTTTTTACGAGTATTATTGGGCTCGCGTAGTCCGATTTTGAACGCCTAATAATGCCTTTGTCTAGCAAGTCTTGTGTTATTTCGCGAACCTTGAGCTTTTCTTGATAAGAGAGCTTGTACGGACGATACACCACCGGTGTGGACTTGGCAAGCCTTATTTCCATTTCACCTGTTTTGACAGTGGTCATAGCGGTACCCGATATTAAAAAGTTTGAGAACTTGTCGATAACAGTCATGAGGCTGGCCAAATCCTCATCCTGAAGTGGTGTATTTATTTTAGCCTGATCGCCTAACTGAACGGTATTGATGTGACTAGGAAAGGTGTTATTGTACGTAAGACAATGTTCATATTTTCTACGAGTAAATGTTATCCCGTCGCGATTCAGCACATCGGTACCGATTATAATGGGTGCGTACATATATTGCGATGGTACAACTAACAAATCTACTTCAATAGCGATGTTGCTAAACTCAACTGTCAGTGTGACACAGGACGTGCTAATAATTTCTTTATCGCTTAGCCCTAGCAGAGGTGTACGTTTAGGTTTAGGCTGGCAAGGTATATGCTTAACGGCATCGGAAGAAATCAAGGAAGTTTCAATGGCACCACTGTCAATGAGTACATCAACCGGTACTCCGTTTATAACGGCCGTTGTTACGTCCTTGCTTCTGGGACTACTCGACCGGCGAGAACAAAGATTCACGTTACGCTGATTACGCTGTTCTGATCGAGTTTTCGCAAAACATTTATCCTCCGTATGTCCCTGCTTCTTGCAAAATGTGCACAAATTACTAGGACCTGAACCGGAGCTTAGGCCTGAAGCTGAACCTGACTTTGGCTGCGTATCGGAAGCGTTGGTAGGTTTCTGACGTTTGCAATCGCGACTAATATGTCCCCGTTGATTACAATTAAAACATTTTTTTCCAGAGAACGGACTATCCCTTGTTTGAGGGCCCTTTCCTTGGCGACTTGTGTTATCTCGTTTTAAAAATTTAGGCTTAGTATAGATTGATAAAAATGAAATGATATTTTCGGGGTTAGATTTGCATTAGCCGCTGCTGCACGTACTTGAGGATTGTCTATGCCGCGAATTACAATTAAAATCCTCAACTCATCGCTTAGACCTTGAACAATCTTCAAACGCAATAATGTACGTCGCGCATATTCTGCATAAGTAGAATATTTGTCCGATGTAGAATTCATGGAGTCAAATAAAATGTTAGCGTGGTCAAGTTTATTAGGACACAAAGCTATAAACTCCCGTTTAAAATTTGACCACGTCCTATCATTCGTAACCCACTCATTTAACCAAACTTTCGCGTCACCTTTCAAGCAAGAGGCTACACGCGACAAACACTCGTGATCATTCCAGTCATTTGCGGTTCTGGCGCGGTCTACTTCTTCACACCACGCTTCGATGTTATGCAACGAGGGATCAAAGTTTGACACATAGTAATGTTGTGATCTGATAGGTTGAACCGATTTAATAGCCTGCATCAACGCTTGTGCAAGAGTAGACGCCTCAGAACCGGGTTCGCGAGATTCTAAAGAATGTTGTCGAGGCGGAATGACCGAAAAATCTGGTAAAGGTGGCGTTCCAGGTGTAAGTACGCGTACAGCACGAGTTTGTTTCTCCGTATCGACGTGAACATGACGTGAATTGCGTCGCGGCTCGCCGCGTAAGCTACTTCGCGAACGATCGCGCCGTGGGATTCGTAAAACATTATGCGAATGACTACGTTTAGCCCTGCTATTAGAGCGAACTGCGGTTTTACTACGCGACCGACGCCTATTCCTACTGCGCGAGCGTTTCCTAATCCTACTTCGTGGACGGCGTTCTTCAGTACTCCACGAATCACTTCGATCTAGAACGCGAGAGCCATTCCGCGAATCACACCGCCGTCCTGCACTCGAGCTACGTCGCGATTCACCGTTACTAATGTCGCTAGATACACTCCGCAAATCACGCCTATTTCGAAAATGACGCCGTTTACGAACGCGCGACCTACCTCGAGTGTGTGGTCTTTCACGGTTACGTGATCGTGATCTACTCCTACTATACACCATTATGCAATTTACTCACAAGTAAAATACACACAAAAGAATCAACAGCTAAGTAGCTAATGTATATGCTAGCGATCAATAAGCAATCGTTGGTATTTAAAATGCAACGCAACACGTAACGGTTTTCTTAATTCAAAACTCAATCACGAAATCCACTTGTGTGAGCAAACTAGTTCTTTATCCCGTTTCTGATATAAGGATAAACAACAGGATTGCACTAAATAAAAAATGATTTAATCTAGAAACCGTTTTATTTAAGTTTAAAGCAATTTAATTATCTAAGCAAGCATAAGCTAAACGCAAACAATGATTTATCAGAACAAGCTTAAAATCTACTATCCTTAACTTTAACACGATTGCTTATTTATTCACTGCACTGCACTGAACACAAAAGTATGGCTCACGCGACCCTTCGACCACAGAGATTCAGGAGACGTCCGCTCGCTGCAAGCGCCACGAAGTCAATGCCGGACAGCCCGGGTGCCAGCTGCGCGCACGGCGCTATAGCTATGCAGCCAGGTATAGGCAGTGACGTCATTGACAATCAACTAAGGCGTCAACTGATTTGTTCTGCTTATAGTAGTATAACAATTTTGCGTAAGCAGTCATCTTCCAGTGATTCTGCTTCCAGGTCAGAGTCGGTCTCGAGTTTTATTATCACGCTCCCTTCCTCGGAATTATCTGTAAAGACAAGTTTTGTTTTATTCTAGCGCTCAAACGTGTGCCCAACATCAATACAATAATCAAAGGATTTACTTATGTAATAGCTGATTTGCATTCCAAAGAGAGCCTTGAGAGTTAAATTAAGTTTGTTTACCATTTAAAATGATATTTCTTGAATTAAAATGTATTTATCATTAAGTATCACTTCGTCGCGTCGAACTATCGGGAGCTAGACAAAAACCAAAAAAGTAATCGCGGTCTATATCCCGGTCAATATAAGTCTAATGAAAATAACCGTGAATCATTCAAAACTCTTAAGTCACTTGTTTGTAAAATAAAACGATGCTAGTAAAATCATAATCATATATATTTTATCTGAAAAAGTTTTCGTTGAAACAATTTTTAGGTATTTAAACATTATTTATGTCTTTATTTTAGCTTACAGAATTTTTCTATTATCATGTGATGTCTTCCCCATGTTTCGAGCGCATATGCGCTTTCCAACTGCATTTTTGTACGAACGCCATGTTGCAGTGTTCGCATTTGAAACGACGGTCGTTATCGTGAATCCTCATGTGCTCTCTTAAAGAGGAGCGCCGGCTGAAAGCTTTCGAACACACCACGCATTCAAAGGCTCTCAGCCCCGTGTGGGTTGTCATGTGGTGCTTCAAAGTATGTTTTCGGAAGAACTTCATGCCACAGTCCGGGCAAGTCTGATTTTTCTCCAACAGATGAAACCCTCGCTTGTGGCTATTCAAAGTCTTCGCACACGAAAATTTCTTATTACAAACTGTGCATTCGTACTCTGGCTTTTTAACCCCATGGACTTTTTCTAAATGGTCCAATTTCCAATTCAGCTCCGCGAATTTTTCCCCACAGTAGCCACATTTGTTTCTTTTAATCCCGAGATGAACTACTCGCGTGTGATTCTTTAGTTTAAGAGTGCTACTAAAGAGTTTGTTACATTCCTTACATGTATATTCGCCTACGTTATGCCCGAGTCGATGAGTTTTCAAACTGTGGTAGCTTAAATAACCTTCGTCACAGACGTCACAAATAAAATTCCTATAGTGTTTACGCATATGATCGAGTAAGGAATGAAAATTATTGAATTCTTGGCTGCAAACGGCGCATTTGAGTTCTTCCTTTTCAAACTTAAAAGGAATTATTACACTTTTAGTGAGTTTATGGAATGGTTCATTGTGTACTTTAATAAGGTGTTCTGACAACTGTTCAAGTTGATCGATAGACTGACCACAAAGCTTACAGTGCAGATCTGTTATATCTAACTTTACGAAGAAATTGGAGTTGTTGCCTTTTATGAATGGTTGATCTTTATAGGAGTGGTTATCTTTTGTATGTTTTTTGAGACTCGAAGCTTCACGATAGGACGTGTTGCAAAAGTAGCACGTGTACCCAAGATTGCTATGGTTACGAATTAGCGTTGCGTCTGAACATCGCAGTATTGTGGATAAATTCTCCTTATGTTGTCTCATTTCTTTTTTCATATAATGTCCCTGTCCACGTGAAACTGATTGATTTTTAATTTCATTCTTCTCTTTTCCTTGTGTTGAATTAGACAACACATTCTTCGACTCGATCTGTTCAATATCTTCAGCCTCTGTTTTTATCTTCGTATTTGGTTCTGTGGTCAGATTATTGACGACTTTTTTGTCCTGGCAAGTCTTTCTTCCGTCTGGAAAAAATATACAAAGTTTCACTGAACATTTACTATGTTTCAAAAAAATAAGAGGTTCAGGAATTTATTACAAATACGAGAGTCATTTAGTGGTTTAGAAGGATATGTTCAAAGATGATAAATGAAAGACATGAAACTTAACAAATTGCAGAATATATTTCCAAGAAATACGTACTTATTCAATTAATTGCCATATATATTTGCTAATTAATTAATTTAAGTTTAATTCAGAGTGGTTAGAACGCATATGCCCCCTCAAACTGCTCTTTTGCACGAAAGCCATTTCGCAATGTTTGCACTTGTACCGGCGATCATCGGTATGGATCCTCATATGATCCGCCAAAGTCTTCTTCCGGCCAAAAGACTTAAAGCACACGGCGCATGAGAACTCCCTCGTACCAGAATGGATCACAAAATGATTCTTCAACTGAGCTTTTGCGTAAAATGACATATCGCATTCAGAACATTTGTGAGGTCTTTGAATTAGGTGATCCCTTTTGATGTGAAGTCGAAGGGCCGCCATGGTCTCGAACGTTCTTTCACAAGCTTTGCATTTCGGAGATTCCCTTTGTATACCATGCACTTCCTTCAAATGTTTTACTTTTTGCCTAAAATCTCTAAATCTTTCATTACAATAAGCGCACAAATTTAGCTTTGGGAGCCGGTGGACTTGTTTTTCGTGTCCCCTTTGCTTAAGTGCCGTGTCATAAACTTTAGGACAAAAACTGCAAATGAAAGATCCGGTTTCATGGGTTTTCTGATGGTTCCTTCTCATGTTGCGCGCAACGAAACCACTATCGCAGATTTCACAAATATAATTTCTGAAATGGACATTCATGTGCTCCTGGAGAACCTTGAAGGTGTTAAAGTCGTTGGGGCAGAAGACGCATCGTAGCGTTTCCTCGTCGAACTTGAATGGTAAGATGTGGCTATCGATATCTGTGTACATTTTTTTGCCGTGCTTGTCGATTAAATGGCTTGTAAATAAGTCTAGCGAATCGACGTTGCTGTTACAGAGTTCACAGCGCAGAGCCGTAATGTCAAGTTTCACGAAGTATTCGGCCATCGCCTTTCCCCTCATGAAGGCGCGTTTAGTCTTGCTGTCGTGACCCTGGATGGTATGTGTTTTGAGATCAGCGGGGTTTGGGTACTGCTCGGGGCAGAAAGAGCACTGGTAGCCAATGCCGCCATGAGCCCGGATCGGAGTAGCATTTGAACTTTCTAAAATAATTCTTATATTATTCCGATGCATTTCTAATTCTGTTGGGCCTTTCGTCTTTACTTTATTGTCCTCGTTTTGAGCTGTCGTCGATTCTTGATTTGTGCGAGATCTCTTGTTTTCGGAGTCTTCTTTTTTCGAAGAGCGCTTTAATTTGAGGCCAAATTGCGTCTCTTCACCTATAAAGAAAATCAGGAATTATTGCGTTTCTATTATCCCAACGACAATAATAAATAAATACGTGCCATTTCTATTAACTACATTACAGTAATATTAAAACAATTAATTACTATTTAGTTAAGAGCGTTATAACATTTCGGCGTCGGGCGAAATTAGGTATTTTACCCGCCGCGCGAGCCCAATATGCCGACCCTTTCTAGCACGTCTTATCACTCGCTCGCACTACAATAATGGACAAAACAATCTTGATCCTTCCTATGGAATTTTGATAACAACCACAATCTACTATCTCGATATAAACTTTTGATTTCTAATAAACATTATTTTGTACGAAAAGACGAGAATATAGCGCAAAATAATATTAATTACGTTAAAATTTATTTAAAAATTTAAAGTAATAATTATAAACTGTGATCATATTTAAGTAGATCCCATCCCAAATGTTTGCTTTTGTTATATGATAAGTATTAGAGTAAAGTATATATTAATATGATGATAAAATAAGTCAAATACAGAGTGGGGCCTGTAACAAAGGCGAAGAATTGAACTGTAGGCTATTCTCCTTATACTGATCAACATTTGTTCAGTGACTTTTAAAAATTATGAAGTCTTTATATGTTTATTTTTTCATACAAAATAAATATCAGCTTCAATGTACGCCATTATTGTTGTCATTGACGTTGTCTGTCACACTTTAGACTTAACAGAATGCGCAATACATTACCTCTTAGAAAAAACTTTCAAGGGTGATAAAAATCTAAATACAAGTTATTTTTAAAAGTCACCGAACAAATGTTGATCAGTAGAAGGAGAATAGCCTAGAGTTCAATTCTTCGCCTTTGTTACAGGCCCCACTCTGTATAATTCTAATTAATTCAAGGTGGTACTCAGGGTCTGATGATGGAGCCAGATGGTGGTCACCTGTACCAATGAACCATGTAACTAAACCACTTCGTGTTTAGGCTCGTTGGGTTCATCTCAACAAGAACTTTGACAAGAGGTGGTACTCAGGGTCTGATGATGGAGCCAGATGGTGGTCACCAGTACCAATGAACCATATGACTAAACCACTTCGTATTTGGGCTCATTGGGTTCGTCTCAACAAGACCTTTGACAAGAGGTGGTACTCAGGGTCTGATGATGGAGCCAGATGGTGGTCACCAGTACCAATGAACCATATGACTAAACCACTTCGTATTTGGGCTCATTGACCACCATCTGGCTCCATCATCAGACCCTGAGTACCACCTCTTGTCAAAGGTCTTATTGAGACGATCCCAATGAGCCTAAAGACGATGTGGTTTAGTCATATGGTTCATTGGTACTGGTAACCACCATCTGGGTCCATCATCAGACCCTGAGTACCACCTCTTGTCGACGGTCTTGTTGAGACGATTTCAATGAGCCTACATACGAAGTGGTTTAGTTCCATGGTTCATTGGTACTGGTGACCACCATCTGGTCCCATCATCAGACCCTGAGTACCACCTCTTGTTAAAGGTCTTATTGAGATGAACCCAATAAGGCTAAACACAAAGTGGTTTAGTCATATGGTTCATTGGTACTGGTGACAACCATCTGTCTCCATCATCAGATCCTGAGTACCACCTCTTGTCAAAGGTCTTGTTGAGACGAACCCAACGAGCCTAAACACGAAGTCGTTTACTTACATGGTTCACTGGTACTGGTGACCACCTTCTGGCTCCATCATCAGATCCCGAGCACCACCTCTTGTCAAAGGTCTTATTGAGACGATCCCATTGAGCCTAAATACGAAGTGGTTTAGTCATATGGTTCATTGGTACTGGTGACCACCATCTGGCTCCATCATCAGACCCTGAGTACCACCTCTTGTCAAAGGTCTTATTGAGACGATCCCAATGAGCCTAAAGACGATGTGGTTTAGTCATATGGTTCATTGGTACTGGTAACCACCATCTGGGTCCATCATCAGACCCCGAGTACCACCTCTTGTCGACGGTCTTGTTGAGACGATTTCAATGAGCCTACATACGAAGTGGTTTAGTTCCATGGTTCATTGGTACTGGTGACCACCATCTGGCTCCATCATCAGACCCTGAGTACCACCTCTTGTCAAAGGTCTTGTTGAGACGAACCCAACGATCCTAAACACGAAGTCGTTTACTTACATGGTTCACTGGTACTGGTGACCACCTTCTGGCTCCATCATCAGATCCCGAGTACCATCTTGATGTGTCTTATCATCTTGACCGTATTGTAATTTTCGCATATTTATCATCATAACGTTGTAATACTTTAACATTCAAACATAACAAAATATTACAAAAGCAAATATTTATGGATCTAGGATCAAATTCGTTGGTCGCTGTTTACACACACACAATGCTAGGATAGCCCGTGTATAAACAAGGCGTCCGACGCACACAACGATAAATATTCTCGACGTTTGCGATGAAAACTCGGAGAGCGAAGCGACATACGTCTCACCTCCTCGAGCTCCGGCGCGGCACTGAAATCGCAGGCGTCCGTCGCCGGTAAAATAGCGACAGGAAGGCTAGTTTTCAAAAAATTGGCAAAAAATCATGATAAAATATTATAACGACAAATGGATAACAGCAATTTAAGCACATTATGCAGATTATTTATATACTAAAATAACTTCGATAACATGTAGATTTTCGGAGAAATGATCACTTGTTTCGATGTATTTTCAAGACAAAATTGAGTTCGTTTTACCTTCAATTTCTCAATTTCAAAGGATTAAATGATAAATATTGTTTAATGGGCCTAAAGTACAAGATATTAGGAATTTAAATTTACCGCATTTATGAGAGTGAGCTTATCAAATTGTACATAATAAGAGCTCCGAAATCTGTGCTTCGCGCGGTTTTTCCTAAACGAGCATCAGAAAAAAAATCATTACTAATTGAAAAAGCTTTTTCTTCCATATGTTTTTTAATGAACCGACAGTTAATTAGATTTTCTAACTGAAACAAGTACTTTTACTGTCTTTTAGTATGAGTAAAGTGTACAATTTTGCCGATAAATATTGTACATTTTACAATATATCGCCTTTTTTTGTCATAGCGCTCTTAAGCTACTTAGGTTGGGAAGCATTCTGCATTTAAGACGAGTCTTCTTGCTCCATATAATGAAAAGTAAACCTTACAAGGTGGGATTTAATTTTAATACTCTTGCGACTGACTCTCTTCAGGTCTTTACCTGAAGATTGCCATAAACTTGCGCGTCAAGAACACCTAAGCCAGGGGTCGGAGGCGCGTCTTGGTAGTCGAAATAACTTTCAAGTCAGGTTCACATTTAGTTTGCGTCCGAGACCGAAGTTTCAGTGTTTTAGTTCAGGACGTAGCCTGTCTAAAAGTACCTATTATTTTGTTATAGACAACTTAACTCAATACGACGAGTTGTCAAAATTATCGAGTTGCCTCAAGTGGTCAATTATTTTCAAATTGCGTAAATTTGTTGATTTAAAATGTAAATCAAGAAATAAATGTTTTTTAACATCAATTCCAATATTGGTAACGGGGTTTCCTTATGACTCTTAAATAAGAGCATGTCACCATAATAGTGATTCGGAAAATTATCATTTCATCATAATTTGCCATTAGGTAATTACACTTATCATCAGAAGTTCGTGTTATCAACATTATGTGATAAGCCGATATGATGAGAATTTGGTGAATTACGAATATGGCTTGGTCTGCTCATAAGCTGTTAAAGTAAAACACAATAATTAAAAAAAAAACTTTATTTTGTAGAAACAAGTTTTTTAAAAACAACAAGACAAAAATGTTACAAGGACTAGACTAAGAATGATCCTAAACAGCTATGAAATGTGGGTGTGTTTAGTAAAACGTCCCACTTTGTCGGTTACCATTAAGGCGAGATTTGCTTGTATCTTTATATGAATAAACTGACAAGGCTTTATAGCAATCGACAAAGTGGAACGTTTTCCCGTGCACACTCACAAATTAACACACATACAACTATAGTCTGTATGTTTAGGTATTTAAATAAAGGTATTAATACAAAATCTACCCTCAAAAGGCTCTATGCCAGTTGAGCCGGACTGTTGATTTAAGTTTTTATTTTTTAGAATAAATGGGTTCAGTCCCAATAATGATTCGGACTATTTCGCCAGTGCCAAGGTGATATGAGCTAATATTAATTAGTGATTTTAGTACGGTAAACGGTACGGTACGGTGTACGGTGAGTTAGCACTTGCAAATTGATAGCTAGATTTTACAAGAGCACGTGGACTACCGGCCGTTGGCCGCGTTGGCGACAAAATAGACGCTAAATGCGTTTCGAGATTAATTCTTCATCAGCTTCTCACTACAACATTAGTTTACTGCATAATAAGCTATCGATATTACACTTTAAGCAACATTAATGAGCAAAAGAAAAATAAATTATTCACGACAATCACGACACGAGACCGCTAAGATGGTGCTCGAACCGGAAATCCGTTTATTTTAGTTATTTTGAAGTATTAACGTTAACGTTGCCCGTGTGGTGACGGGTTAAGAATTTCACCACCCCCTTTCTTCCCGTGGGTGTCGTAGAAGGTGACTGTGGGATATGGGTTAAATTGTGGCGTAGGCGAGAGGCTGCCAACCTGTCACTGCAATGTCACAGTTTCGTTTTCTTTCAATCCCTTATTTGCCAAGAGTGGCACTGAAACGAGTAGTTTCATGTGCTCGTGCCTACCCCTTCATGGGATACAGGCGTGATTGTATGTATGTATGTATGTATGTATTAACGTTATTAAAGTAAAACTATCCCTCACACAGGGGTAAAATAAAAATTAGATTCATTCCTTTAAATTTTTCTTTGATGTCCTTATTCTTTTAAGCTGTAAATGGTACGTCCTATAATGTTCTCTTAGGCGCTCGTAGTTTGCAAACGTTTTATCACACGCCTTGCACTTCACTTCTTTAGGACCAATTCCATGCACTTGTACTACATGATCATACTTCTTGGCAAACCGCGTGAATCTCTCATCACAGTAACCACATTTGAATCTCTTATCTTTCCCCTGGTGGACGCAGGCAATGTGATATTTTAATTTTCGAGAGGAATCATAAACTTGGTGGCACTGGTCGCACTGGTAATCGCCCGGTGCGTGTTCTTTCTTATGCGCTTGCATGCTACCTTTATTAACAAATCCTGCATCACAAACATCACAGATGTGATTCCTAAAATGCTTGTTCATATGTTCTATTGCCATTCTAAAAGCGGAGAATTCGGCAACGCACAGCACGCATTTTATTGGACAACTGTCGAATCGAAACGGAACCAAGTTATTTTTTACGTCAGTGTGAATCGGTTGATCATGATCGGCTCGCAAGTGATCTGTTAATTCGGTAAGTTGTGCGAAACTTTTCATACACACTGTACATTTTAAACCAGTGATGTCAATTTTCACTGAAAAGTCAGTGTAGTTGGTTCGTCGATAATATCGAGGGTCGTGCTTTAAATCCCCGTGGGATGCAAGAGTATGGCTCTTGAGGTCTGCTGGCTCAGGAAATTCTGACGGGCAGAAATAACATATGTATCCAATGCCGCGGTAGCCACGTATCGGCGTCGCGTTAGAATTGCGTAAGACGATCTCTAGATTTTTCTTGGTTTTGTTAACTTCAGTTTCAGGTCGTTTAATAGATTTTTTAGGCTTCTCTTTTGATTTCTCATTTCTCGGTGTTAAAGTCTTGAGGGACACGGTAGACACGAGAATATTAGGGAGTAAGGCTTTACCTGGTGAGACGAGGTGTTTTATCTTAGGGACTGGCGAATGATGCGTAACGTCTGCAAAGAAAGGTAAGGGTCATAGAGGTCGGCTGCATGGACTGTATAAAAGTCATGTTGTATATTGTTATGTTTTTTTTAGAAACGGACATCAAAAATGTCCTCATCAAGTTAGTAACACTCGATTTCAAAATCCATACTAATATTGTAAATGGGAAAGTGTGTGTGTCTGTTTGTTTGTCCGCCTTTCACGGCAAATAGGAGGGACGAATTGTCGTGATTTTTTAAGTGGAGATAGTTGAAGGGATGGAGAGTGAAATAGGCTACTTTTTGTCTCTTTCTAATGCGAGCGAAACCGCGGGCAAAAGCTAGTAGGAAATAATTATGAAATCGAATAAAATATCAACTAACGCATATCATGTAAGTTCAAGAAAGTTCAACATTGCAGCAAATAAATAAATCAGTCAATGGCTTAAACTGCTAACCGTATTTAGCTCATGTTCACGAGGATTCATCATTTCATACGCTGAGGTAAATACAATTTACCAGGTAGGTCAATCCGCGGCAAGAGTAACGTGAGTCACGATTTTATGACATGTTTCATTTATTCACGATACAAGTTCAAGTGATAATATATCTCTAAATAAGTGTTACTTTCCCGATATATGCATAGATCCTTTCATTTGTAGCTGTAGTTCAAATAAACACGCAATGAAGTCGTGACTCACGTTACTTTTACGTAGATTCACCCAGGTGGTTTTAGCAGAATTTCTACTAAATATATAGTATAGTAAAGGCTGATAATAAAAACTCAATCATACATGACAGTAACTTGTGTACTAATTTAACAACATACAACATAATATATGTTTTCAGCATAGGCACATTTTTTTGACAAAGATGACCATTTACTGCCTCATTTTCCCATTTCGACTCCGTGTTGGGAGTGTAAATGTGATTTTAAGCTGCATTTTTGGACGAAGGCCTTAGCGCAGTGTTCGCACTTGTACTTGCAGTCTTTTCTATGTATCTTCAGATGCTGTCTCAACGTAGACTCGTGTCCGTACGCTTTTTGGCAAATCTCGCATTTGAAATTACGATCCCCGGTATGTTTCACCATATGATGTGATAACGCGTCACCTCTCGAAAAAGCCATGTCACAAACTGAACATTTATGTTTCTTAATCATTAAATGGTGTACCTTGTAATGTTCACTTAACGCTTTCTTCGTTCTGAAGGTTTTGTCACAAGCCTTGCATTTGGCTAACGTTGGAGTCACTCCGTGCGCTTCCACTAGGTGCTTACTTTTCTTTATGAAACATGTGAACCTTTCACCGCAATAGGCACATTTGTGCCTCTTTTCTTGACCTAAGTGAGTGTGGCGAATGTGATATTTCAAATGAACTATAGTATTGTAGACTTGGGGGCATTGTTCGCACGGATAATCGCCGGTCTCGTGAGTTCTTTTGTGAGTGCGAAGGCTTAATCTAGTAACAAAACCAGCATCACAAATATCGCAAATGTAATTTCTATAATGCTTATTCATGTGTTCCAGTAGCTTTCTGAAAACCGTGTATTCTGTGTCGCAAACTCCACATGTTAACCGATTACTGTTGAATCTAAAAGGTAACAGGTATTTTTCAGTGTCAGTGTTAACGGGTTGATCATGGTCTACCCGCAAGTGTTGAAGTAAATTAGTAAGTTGGTCGTATTTTATAAAACACATGGTGCATCTTAAATGAGTGATGTCTATTTTTACTGCTAATGTACTGAATCGTACCGGTGGTAAAGTACGGTCTCGCTTGTTATCATGGTGGGATTCTAGAGTGTGTCTCTTAAGTTCGGGCGGATCGGAGAATTGTGCAGAGCAAAAGAAGCAAGCATAGCCGATGCCGCGATGACCAAGTGTTGGAGTCGCGTTGGAATGACGTAGCATGATCTCTATGTTTTGCTTAGTTTTACCAACAACTGATTTTCCTTTTGCCGTTAAAGTCTGAAATTTCTGAGGTTTGGCTTTGGTTACAGGTGTCGACGTGGATTTGATAATGGGCTGTTTGTTTCTTGACGTAACGAGCGGTTCCTTCTTTACGGCCGGTGTATGAAGTGCGACGTCTGAAAAGAAAGGGAATTCGATATACGTGAAGTTACGACGCGGGGATATACACTGTGTAACACGAGGATACCGAAAGATTTTACTTTAACTACGCATTTCTGAGGGCAAAATAAAGATAAAATGTTATAACGTCACAGCAAATTTCGCCAAAAAAACGTTTTTTGTGTATTTTTTTTTTGTTTTTTTGGGTGTATTTTTACATAAAAAGTAAATGTTATTCGTAAAAATGGCACTTAAAAAATTTGCAACAAAATCTCTTTTGCAACGAGTCACTAGTTCAGCAATTCCCGTTAAGTTTGTACATTTAGATCACGTCTCCGATTTGGATAAAAATTGGCAGGCTGATAGAGTCCATGATGCTGAGCAAGATCCACTAGGTTTCCCAAAATGTTCTAAGTTGATTGTAAGAAATTTTCCTTTTTGTTACCGAAAATGTATAGAAATTTGATAACCAAAAAGGAAGGTTTCATACAAACTACATAGGACATTTTGGGAAACCTAGTGGATCTTGCTCACTTTTCTCAGCATCATGGACTCTATCAGCCTACCAATTTTTATCAAAATCGGGGACGTGATCCAAATGTACAAACTTAACGGTAATTGCTCAGCTTTACATTTTGATATCTATCAATGAGCATAGTTAGATTATGTCCGATAGCGTCATTATTGCCATCAAAACAGCGTTTTGTTCTGAGAAATAATAAGTAACTTAAGTATATATTTTTTAAATGCTTATAACTCTGAAAGTAGGCGAAATCAGGAAAAGTTTATATGACATTTTACTCTTCTACTATGATGAAGAATACGCTGTTAAAATTATTCGGTTTCCAATGTTACACAGTGACATGACTAAGAGTAACTTGTTTCTCAGCAAAAGCACTTTGTCGCTTGCTATAGTTGCTATAAAGACGCTTATACTGATTATTCGTATAGGTTATAGGTATAAAGATACAAGAAACGTTTATATATTAACATAAATTTTCTACAATCCAAGTTCCATTTTGTCCTGGTCTCACCGGAAGACCAGCGCTGGAAGTCGCCAGCAATATGCTGAGGTGAGACTATTTCTGACTCTTTATATGTACCTATTTTTTTTTCGGTTTCCACATGTTACACAGTAACATGACTAATAGTAACTTGTTTCTCAGCAAAATCACAAAACTATTTCACTCGATGGCACGCTGTTAGAAGTAGTTGACAGATTTTGCTACCTAGGGTCGACCGTAACGAGCAACCTCTCGCTCGATGCGGAGGTCGACATTCGTATCGGTAAAGCGGCGACCATGTTCGGGAAGCAAGACATACAAGAGTATGGCAAAACAAGCACCTTACATCAAAGACCAAGATGTTAGTCTTTGTTTGAGCCGGTACTCAAGTTTCTTTAAATAAAACAGGTATAAAAATATTACCATTTCCTTTAATGGATTTAGTTACAGATCTTTGTCTAGGACACGCGACAGAGAGAGTTTTCGATATTAGTAAAAAAAGGGACGCTGGTGCCGCGCACCGTGCTTTTATAGTGTCGCGACGGGGGAAACCGCGGCGCTTCAGTCTTCATTCCTATTGGTCCGGCAGATCGAGGCTCTGGCCGCTGCTCATTGGATCAGCGGGGTGACCGGAGGTTGGCTGCCCTGTCAGTGTTGCCAGTCAGGGCGTTAACAGTCTTTCAGGCTTCTATATTAAGCATACTCTTGTACGGAGCTGAAACCTGGACGACGTATGCAAAAGTAGAACGTCAATAAAACTCCTTTTACATGCGGTGCCTTCGTAAGATCTTGGGAATATCATGGCAAGACCGGGTGACAAAAAAGAGGGTTCTAGAAATTGCACAGCTGCCTAGCTTAACCGCGTTTCTTAAACAGAGACGACTACGTTGGTTAGGGCATGTGCACAGGATGGAACCCTCTTCGACTACCTCGTCGTGTTCTTCTTGGTGCTGTTGCGAATGCAAAGCGTAGCGTTGGAAGGCCGTTGCTTCGCTTTAAAGACTGCGCAAAGAGGGACATGATTGCCTTTCATATTGACTATCGACTCTGGGAGAAAGTTGCGGAACAACGAACGGAGTGGCGCAAATGCATTGTGGAGGGTCGCAAAATTTGCGATGAGTCATGGTTTGCTGCACTCGCTGATAAGAGACAGAAGCGACGCCAAGGTGTTTCAGCGCCGATTTCCGCAAATTTCTCTTGTCAGTCCTGCGGTAGACTATGTGAGTCTCGCATCGGTCTAATAAGTCATCAGAAAAGGTGCTCTTCGAATATTACACCATAAATCGTCTGCAACAGACGTTAAGGCCAATGAATATTTTTTGTATGTCTTGAAAATTATTTATTGTCTGTGTAACAACGTGAATAAACCATTATTCTATTATATTTTATCTAACTATATTTGCGATTGAAAACAAAGTTGTTTCTCTGGTTTTTCTACTGTTTAAGAATTTTACATTAATCATGAGGTTATTAGGGTTTTGTGGTGTTTCTCTAACAACTTTGTTGCTAATAAACGTATTTCAGTGTACTTAACTATAAACATGATTTTCATATTTTTTTAGGAACCAGCACCGCTGTATAAAAACAAAATTCGTTAATCAAATTTTATATTTAATAAACTCAACATAGATCAAAAAGGTAACAAGTATTTTAAAATATGTTAAACGACCTCGCCATGCTTGGATCGCAAGTGGCCCTTCAAGCTACACTTCTGAATAAAGGCGAGTCCGCAGTGTGCGCACGCGAACCTCCTGTCGTCATTATGTATCCGCATGTGCTCTCTAAGAGTGGTTTTTCTGCCGTACTCTTTGAAGCACACTTCGCATTTGTAATTCTTAATACCCGTATGTTTAGGTAGGTGCTTCTTAAGCGCGCTGGAGCTGAAAAATTTCATTTCGCAATAAGGACACTTATGTTTCCTTTCCATTAGATGATCTTTCTTCGTGTGTCGAGACAGCGCTCGTTGGTTAGCGAAAGTACGGTCGCAAGCCCCGCAATGCAGGACTACCGAGGGAACTCCGTGTTCTTTCACCATGTGATCGACCTTTTTCCAATAGTCCACAAACTTCTCTTCGCAGAACTGGCATTTGTTCCGCTTGTCCAAACCCATGTGCACGCGTTTTACGTGCTCCCGCATTTTCTGTATGTTGATAAAAGTCTTCCCGCATTCGGGACATTGGACTTCTTCGGTCCCATGCCGACGGATGTGATGCGCCAAAAGACGCTCGACTACGAACCCAGCGTTGCATATATTGCATATATAATTTCTGAAATGTGAATTCATATGCTGCTGCAGGAGTTTAAAACTGCCATAAGTCGCAGAGCAGATAGCGCAACACAACTCTGCCGTGTCAAATTTGAAGGGCAGCAACTGATTACGGATGTCAGTGTACAATTTCTTATCGTGGACGTCTACTAGGTGAAGTATAAAGTCCTCTAGCATGTCGAAGTCGGTGTCGCACAGAGCGCAGTTTAGAAGCGTGATGTCTAATTTGACGACGTGGGTGGAGAGCAGCGGAGAGCCCGTCATGCCTGACATGCTCCTTATTAATTTATCGTCGTTGTGTTCTTCAAGAAAATGTCTCTTCAGATTCTGCGGTTCGGGATACCGTTTCGGACATAAAGCACACATGTACCCCCGCAGATCGTGCGCTTTTATTGGGCTCGCGTTAGAATTGAGTAAGATCTGACCTAGATTATGCAGGTTCTTCCTCGTCTCACTGGGCCCCTTGGTCAGTCGCAAGACGTTCCGCGAGATAGCAAGCTTGATACCCGCTTTTTGATTAGTCGCATCGATTGTGATAATCCTAGTTCTCCGATCGACACCTACAAAGAAAAAACAAAAATAATAGTCAATATAACTCTTCCACCAGTTTCCCCATCCTCAGTAAACAAATAACTGTTAGTACTTTGACAATGGTTTTGGCGATCTAATGTGTGACAGGATCTACTAATGAAGATAAATGTTAAAATAAAACACTTGTATCTAGGAGATGTCTTTTTAATTATAATGTTCACTACGTGTCTTGAATTAATTTCAAGTTGATTCGGAATGTTTAGACCGCAAGTGACCTTTTAGGCTACACTTTTGCACAAAAGTCATTCCGCAATGCGGGCATTCGAATCGACGGTCATTCGTATGTATTCTCATGTGCTCGACTAGAGTTTTCCTCAGTCCGTAAAATTTATAACACACATCACACTGGAACTCTCTCGTGCCGGAGTGTTTCACCAAATGCTGCTCCAACTCTCTAATTGAGTAGAATGCCATATCACACTGGCCACATTTATGGTGTCTCTCTATTAAATGATTGCGTTTAACGTGAACGCCAAGAGCCGAAAGGGAACTGAAGGATTTATCGCACGCTTTGCATTTCGATTTTTCCTTTTTAATCCCGTGGACGTCTTCCAGATGCTTACGTTTTTGTTTGAAGTCTTTGAATTTTTCGCTGCAATGGCCACATTTGTTATACATTATAGTAGTGTGGACTTGTCGTTCGTGTGATTTTAGTTTAAGAACAGTGTCAAACACCTTAGAACAAGTGCTGCATTCGAATTTGCCGGTTAAATGTGTTTTAGCGTGGGCTCCCTGCATTCTTCGGTTGATAAATCCACTGTCACATACGTCACAGACGTAGTTCCTGAAATGCACAATCATGTGTTCTTGTAGATGTTTGAAAGAATTACATTCTACCTTACAAATAACGCATCGCATTTTATCGTCTTCAAACTTGAAAGGTAGGATATGATTCTTAATATCCGTGTACAGTTTCTTTCGGTGGCATTTGATTAAGTGGTGAACCATTTGGTCTAGACTGTCTAGGTTAGTGGCACACAGTTCACAGCGTAAGGAGGTAATATCTAGCTTCACTATATAAGAGTGCATCACCCCGTCTGCCATGAATGTTTGCTTGGTTTTGTGGTCGTGTTCTTGTATCGTGTGATTTTTGAGATCGGCGGGTCTTGGGAACTGTTTCGGGCAGAAACAACAGGTATATCCGATATCGCCGTGGCATCGAATTGGAGTAGCGTTGGAGCTGGCCAAAATCTCTCTTATATTGTGACGATGCATGTGTATCTCAATAGGTTTCTGATTAATCTTGTTTGTCTCTCTCTTACTAGCGCGTTTTCTTATAGCGGTTCTTTCATTATTTCTCTCACTCTCTGCTTTTTCATCTTTTACAGCGCTAGCAATACTACCGGGAGTATCATCTTTATTCTTCCGTTTCCATTCTACTTTCACGAAAGATGTCTTCATGACACCTACAACAAAAGTACAGATTATTGGATTTCTTATGCTTCGGCGAAGTTCTACGGGTGTCTTCTGGTACTACGCAAGTTACAGATTTGGTCAGCTTAAAACATCTACTCCTATTTGACTTTTCCAGCTAATATCATGAGATTCAATAGTTATATTCTTTCTTAAAAAAGTTTCTTTTATCCTTACATGTAATGGGCGTCGTGCTATCTACTCGTAGCATGTGTTTGCTTTATTAGGTAATAGTATTTCTGTTGGAACCTATGGTTATAACCAGTATCCATTATTTAATGAAAGGATATTTAACACTATTTTTAATTTTAAAAGATTAACTAATACCGTTTAGATGTAAAACATAAAGGTAACTGTTTTTTTTAATAGTTTAGTCTTAAATGAAACACATAATTGTTCTTCTACATATTTTATGTATAAATATTTAAGCGCAAGTACTTATTAAAGTTTACACGAATTTAAAACATTGCAATATGCATAAAATAATCAGTCTTTCTATTGAGCTGCTCTACAAATCGAAATTAGTAAAAAACAGTTTTCCAACCAAAAATATTCTGCGATTTGGAATCGATACTTAAATAAATCACAATGATTGATTATAATTATTATAAATTATAAAAATAGGCATTCTAAATAATAGGATGTGACTATTTATAGCTAAAAATACGTATATCAGCAGTTTATTTTCTTAGTTAAATACTTTTCAGATTTATTTACATACACTCATTACACTTTATTTCACTCACGTCCATTATTTAGGAATAGTCTGATTCTGCGCCAACATATTACTCTTAGATATGCCGTGGTTTTTCTTCATATGTTTCCTCCGACTATTCTGAGTAGCGTACGCTTTGCCGCACACATCACATTTAAACTTCCTCTCATTTGTATGCGTCGCCATGTAATGTCCCAACATGTGCCTTTTGATGAAGAAACCCATACTGCACACTGAGCATTCGAAAGGTCTCTCTTTTAGATGTACGCTTCTCATGTGCAACATTAGATTTGACTTTAAATTGAACTTTTTATCGCACATGTCACATTTTATTCCTTCAACATTGTGGACTTGCATCATATGCCTAGTCTTTTGATAGTAGTTCTTAAAACGCGCCTTGCATATTTGACACACGCTGTCTCCAGCGATGCCTTTATGTTCCGTGTTGACATGGGCTTTCTTCTTGGATTCCGCTGCGAACACCTGCCCGCAATGTTTGCACGGGAAGCTGGATTTTTTCTTCCCGTGCGTGGTCTCATGTCTGTTAAGTCTAAAGCTGTTTACGAAACCAGCTCCACAGGTCGTGCAGATGAAATTTCGGTAATGGACGTTCATATGTTGCATGAGGAGCTTCATGTTGTGGTAGGCTTCGTTGCAGAGGCAGCATTTGATCTGTTGCTCGTTAGTAAGTTTGAATGGTTGGAAGTAATCGGTGACGCCTAGGAAGTATTTCTTGTCGTGGACTGTGACTAAATGTTCGGGGAGATCTTTTAGGTTTTCGAAGGGGAGATTGCAGAGGGTGCATTTGAGGTCGACTATGTCGAGGAACGCGACAAAGCTGCTCATGCCTGAGCCGGCCTTGTAGGTTGGTTTCTCTTTGACGTGGTCGTTCTGCGTGTGGTGGCGTAGGACCTCAGGGTCAGGGTAAGTCTTGAAGCAATACGCGCATATGTACCCAGCATCGTTCCTGTCTTTGAAAGGCGTCGCGTTAGAGTACTTGAGCAGGGTGGTGAGGTTGTGCCACTGTTTCTGCATCTCGGGCATGTGTTTTTCTCGTAACACCGTTTTAGGAGCTTCGTTTGCCTCCTTTAGAGCTGTTTTCCGTTTTTTAGTCGCTCCGGTGTCGCCTAGAAAAGAAAAACAGTTGTTCACACGCGATCAGTTTCCTCAATGTTCAAACAAGGCACATGTTTTCCGACGTGATGTAATAATCACATTACTCTTAATTTAATTCAATCTCCTCACTAATATACTTTCGTAAAACGTAATAGAAGAGTATGTATGTAGGTAGGTAAAAAAAGATTATGATATAACGCTACTAACGATGTACCTACATGCAATTCTCTGGCGCGGATTTGTCATTGTTGTATGTATATTTTTTACCGTCCATAATTACTTTTATTTTTTTTTTTCTCTGCAAATAAAACAGATCCTATCCCGGTGTAAAACCAACTGGTTCAATGTACCATTAATGTACCTAATCATAAATAACGGTCCCGGGTTCGAATCCCGGTAAGGGCATTTATTTGTGTGATGAGCACATATATTAATTGTTCCTGAGTCATGGATGTTTTCTATATGTATAAGTATGTATTTATCTATTTAAGTATGTATATCGTCGCTTAGTACCCATAGTACAAGCTTTGCTTTGTTTGGGGCCAAGTTGATCTGTGTAAGGTGCCCCCAATATTTATTTATTATTTATTTACAAAAGCCTTGTACACGTTGAACGTCTCTTTGGCGTCATCCATATATTATGTCACAGTGTACGGGGGGGGGGGGGGGCGGGTCATACTAAATGTGACAATCCCTGTTAAAGGGATACAAAAAAGCGTGACATAGGGGGGGGGAGGGGTCCAAAAACCTGAAATTTGGTGTGACGTAATATGTGGATGATCCTTACGCACTTCGCATTGGCATTTTTGTATGTCGGCTCTCTTTTACTTACTCTTAAACCCCTCGTATGCGGCCTGTCAATTTTGATCATTGAAAATATGACTTTGACATTTAAAACAATAGATTAAAATTCCCACGCACGGATCCGTGTCTAAGCATACGAAGGGTTAAGTCTTCTTCGTCATTTTTACTTTCAATCATGTAGGATTAAAGAGTATTCTTCTGAACTTTTTGGAAATATGCGTTATTTCTACTGATCAATATCGTAATAGATATGGATACATATTAAAGAAAAAACATATAGCAGTAATACATATAATATATTTACTTCAACACACATGGTTCTTGTATATGGTAAAACTTATAAATATAATAATTTTAAATTTAAAGCACTCGTGGCGAGCAGATCTTCCTAACCTATAGTTAGTCTGGATATGACAACTCCTAATAGTTATTCTTTTCGCTTTGTCCCTGACCACTGGCAGCCTAATGTCATTTCCAAAGAGCGGAATTCTTCATAGCAAAAATCAAACTGTCAAAGGGATTGACCTAACTGTTTTATCGACTTATCGATGTTACGGAATAATATCGCATTAGGTATCCATAATCAACTTAAAAGATTATTCTGTAACATTTGACCATTTTGATAAGCAACTTGCATCTCCATATTAAAGTAAATCATGTCAGCGTTACATATGTAATTTATGTCACTTGAGTTTTCATGAGTGATTTCCGTGCCGTGTTACTAAAATGGTTAATAATTTATTAATATGATTTAATAATTTATTAACAGTTTTAGTAACACGGCACGGAAATCACTCATGAAAACTCAAGTCGATAAAACGGTTAGGTCAATCCCTTTGACAGTTTGATTTTTGCTATGAAGAATTCCGCTCTTTGGTCATTTTAAATGTCAAAAACAAAATAGGTACACTTACACCGATTTAGATAAAGTATCTCTTAAAATAATAAATTTTGTTAAATATACATCCGCGATTCAGGTATATGAAGATATAATATAAATAACATAATAAACGATGATAATGGTGATGTAGTTACATTGATAATCTTGTGTAAAACAAATCGTGTCTTCATCATTCATTCATCAAGTTTGAATGAGATCACAAATAGTTTGTATACAATGAAACATAACAGAATGAAAAATACAAAAAAGCTAACGTGAACTGATAATGTTCAAGCAAATAATGTTTTCAAAGCGCAACAGCGACAGGACCCTGTTTCAAAACATCTTTCATTGCAAATATTATGAATATTAACAGTAGGGAATGCAAACCGGTTATAACCGTAACCGAAATAATCGGTTATAACCGGTTATTTGACAAATTTTCATAACCGATGATTATTAGGAAACTCAAATAAAATAACCGGTTACGGTTATTATCGGTCATTATTTTATTTCTGAAATTCGATGGATTTGATCTTTTAGCTACTAGAAAATACTGCCCTTTTGCCTGTGACTGCTGTGACTATCATTTTTGTCATTTGTTTACTTTAGTAATGAAAATATTTCTTCCCTTACTAATGTGAACGATTCTAATTGAATATTATCACGTCAAACTTATTATCACTTTCACTAATACCTTAAATTATTGTATTTTTCGTTTAATTGATTAAACATTTACTACCTTTTATCGAAAATAACCGTAACCGGTTATCGGTTATTTTTCGGGCATAAACGAAACCATAACCGGTTATGAAATTTGGTCGCTTATTGCATTCCCTGATTAACAGTCAGTAACGTTCACTACACATTTTGGAAACCTATTCAACGAGTCCTCGACTTCTACATCTTATCAACGGTTACAACCGGGAGGAATTTCGGTTTTCTTTTCTCCTCCTCGGCCTTCTTTTTGTTTTCGGCCGCGATCTGCTTCAAGGTCAACTCCCTGTCGTCTATCAGATGTTTGACATCATCGAACTCTTTAAAGATGTCTAAATGATCCTGGTGTAGACGCATGTGGCTCTTCAAGCTACACTTCTGCACGAAAGTCTTCTTGCAGACCTCGCATTGGAACCGCTTGTCGTCCTCGTGAATTCTTATGTGCTCCTTCAAGGTTCTCGCTCGAGCGAAGGTTTTGGCGCAAATATCACAGGTGTACACTTCGCCGCCAGAATGCCTGGACAGGTGGTCGACGAGGCCGCGTTTCGAGAAGAATTTAGCATTGCATTTGTCACATAAGAAGCTCTTTTGTTGTAAATGGTGATGTTTAATGTGACGGTTAAGTTCGAACTTCTTTTTGTATACTTTATTGCACGCGTTGCAGGGATACTTGACGGCTTTCTCGTTGTGTACTTGAACTAGATGCTCGCTCCGGTCGTAGTAACTGACGAAGATCTCCGGGCAGTGCGGGCACTTGTTCCTGAGCCAGCCGCCAGTGTGGACGCCTTTCTCGTGGTTCCGCTTCTTAGTGAAGGAGGTGTATGTTTTATCACAGTAGGCGCAGGGGAAGTTGCCCTGCTCGTGGGTTTTCATATGTTTGCGCAGCGCCGCTATGGTGATGTAACCGGCGCCGCATTTGTTGCAACAGTAATTTCTGTAGTGGCTGCTCATGTGATGATAGAGGTTTTTGAAGGAGATGTGAACGACGGAGCATATGACGCAGGTGAAGTTGTGTCCGTCTTCGAGCCGGAAGGGGAGGATGATGTCCTTGATGTTCTTGTAGATGGTCTTGTTGTGGACGAAGACGAGATGGTCCTTGAGCTGGACGAGGTCGCGCATGGGGTGGTGGCAGACGGTGCACTCGAGGCCGGTGATGTCGAGCTTGATGGGGTTGTAGCTGAGCTTGTAGTCGATCATGGAGTTGAGCTTGTCCTTTTCGGGCTGGAGCGCGGTGTGGGCGCGAAGGTCGTCGATGTGTGGGAAGTGCGCGCAGCAGTAGAGACAGGAGAAGCCGCGCGCGGTCTTGTCTCGGAACGGACTGGCGTTGGAGTACTGCAGTATGGCGGTCAGGTTGACCCTGTGCTCAATGCGCTCGGGGGTCGCGCTAGCGTCCGCTTTCTTTTTCTTTTTCTTGCGCTTCTTGGGCGCGTCGCCGTCCGTTCCTATAACAAGAAACGAGCATCTTAGTTTTCTCCGTTCAGTCTTCTTATTATTAGGGGGGCTCTTCCGGTGCCCTTGCGTCCCGCGATTATGGATCGATAATTATGAGCGTTAAAAGCTCAGCTGCTGAGTGCTGAAGTACATTAATAATAATGTTTTAATCGTAAGTGGTTTAAAATATTGGACAAAGTCGGAAATGAACGATAAAGGAATGAAAAAGAAAGGAACGATCAGTTGTTTGGGGAAATTGTCGTAAGTGACCAGATCCCATATAATAACGTACGCAATAAGACGGAAAGAAAAAAAAAAGACGCAGATATTCAGTCCTGCATTAAAAATAAGAACGATATGTAAACTGTGATTATCGGGCGAGTGAGTGAAACGGAGCACAGTCAACTTTGGGAATCACTGTGTTTGCCCTTTAAATAGTAAGTACTTAAACCTAATGTTGTTTAGTTTTGATAAATCTGATGTTTCTGAACGGTAGGTATTACGCAACACTGGTGGAAACTGCTGTCTAAACGCATCTAATTCAAACAGAAGAAATGACGACCGGTCTGGCGCAGTTGGTAGTGACCCTACCTGCTAAGCCGATGGTCCGGGTTCGAATCCCGGTAAGGGCATTTATTTGTGTGGTGAACACAGATATTTGTTCCTGAGTCATGGATGTTTTCTATGTATATAAGTATGTATTTATCTATTTAAGTATGTATATCGTTGCTTAGCACCCATAATACAAGCTTTGCTTAGTTTGGGGCTAAGTTGATCTGTGTAAGGTGTCCCCAATATTTATTTATTTTATTTAATGGGCTAAACCGTGCTTAACCCTGGCGCGATAAACCTGGGTACTTAGCCAAATGCACAAACGCTAACGATAACATCATTTTCGTAACTATCTATCTCTATCGGTCTTCCGTATTGGCGCGACAGAGCCAGACTGCGTTTCAGTCGGTGTCTAGCGTCCACGATAGTCATTTCGGCTAGATCGGCTGAAGTTTGCTCTTCATACTTTACTCACTTCATAACTTTATACTTTGCTCACGCCAGTTTACGCTGACTCCGAGCTCTCGGCCATTGATTTACATATTTTAGAAACTATTTTACATGGTTTAAGACTGGTTGTGGTTGAAGGTGATAAATAATCCATGTTTCGCTGTCATTTTATTTGTGAATTTCTTATCTTTAGTTCTTTTTCACACATTACTGTGTTCTCTTTGGTAAAAAAACATTGTTTGAGATATTTTCTTCGGGATATCAGTACACTCTTGACAATGAGCGTTCGTCGCTTGTGATGTATTGGCCACTTTTGAGGTCACACAGAAATTAGAGCAAGAATATTATCAGTTAAATCTTATCTTCAAATCAATAAAATGCATTAAGAGTTGGCAAAACCAAAAGATATCTCGGTTTCAGTTTAAAGTAATTTTACGTTCTAGCGATATTCATGTCATATTGTATTTTTCGATTATGTGCAATCATAATTTGATTAGGGACAAGACATATAATAAGGCATTATGTGTCACAAAAATATTAGATATTTTGAACAAAAAACACAAAACAATGTAGTCCGTCTAATCCAAATCTGATAGTACATCGTCAGGAAGTGTTATAAACGTCAAATATCAATTAATTTAAAATAACAGTCTCAAACTATGTACCAACAAACATGGCGAAGGATTAGCTTAGACGGAATCTAAATCCCAATAAATAAGATTGTTAAAATTTCTACGAAATTCTTGGTTTTAAATATGCTATGAAAAACGTAGTAAATAAATAAGTAACTTACCTTCATATACTTATGCTTTGGCTCTAATTCTTTGTTAAAATTTGACTTTTCTAACAAAACTGTTATGTTGTTCGTATTATATTTGCAATATTTGCACCTTCTCACTTCCAATAGCGAATTAATCGTCAATCGTAAATTCAATATCGATAGCATCATCAATATCATCATCATCAGCTAACATTCTGACACATTCACTGCTAACGCATTCTCAGTGGGCTATTTCTCCACAGTGGCATTGACACTTGACACTGACAAATTTATGTCTATTTCTGTGTTGATAAGTAACATTGTTACTCAGCGTCAATATTTCCTTGTTGAACAGGCAATGAACGGCGAAGTGTCACTGCCGGGCGACAATTGTCTTAATTGTGAAATATGCCACAGTTCGTAGGCGCATTTTTCTTTTCCCGTGTCATAGGTACTTGTAGCTCGAGCTAGCATTCATTATGTTAAACCATTCTCTAAAGCCATTTTCATTAGGTTTATGTCTCAAAAGGCCTTGGTATGTATAATACAGACATCGGCAATACGCCGTGTCGCGGTTACGATTACGTATATTTCACATATAAGAGCGCTGTGCGAATTTCTCGTAAAAAAGTCAGCTTTGACGATCGCTGTATACACTTTGCCGTAAAAAAAATTATGGGTCAGCCCATACCAGTCACCCCACACTATCGTATTTCGAGTTTCAGTGTCTAGTCAGCGATATTGCGTTGCGTTGAGCAGCCATACTCCATAGTTGACAAGACGACGCCAACGATCGAAAGACGCTAGTGTGGGGTGGCTCTAAAAGTGATTTCGATAATCGATATGCGAAAAATGCCGTGTACTTCGATTCAAAGACGAATAAGCACGTGGTTTATAACAATAATAATCTGTGGTAGGTCATTTAAAAGTTAGAGAGTAATCGTTTGAAAAGCTAGAGATAATATTATAAAAGTTGAAGAAAGGGACAAAAACTTATCATAAATGCTACAATGTTACAATATCGACAGTGTAAACTCACTACAATTGAGATTTTCAGTTAGTTAGATATAAAATGGTATCCAGCCGTTGTCATGTCAAAAGAACACTGTTTAAAAAAATAAATATAATAGCGTTTTAATATTCAATTGTGAGTGTAACTGAGACTCAAAACCTGACAGAAGTGACAGAATACAGTACCCTTATATACCAGGCAAGTTGTTTCCACTACTAACTAGTGAGCTACAACTTCGGAATTGTCGTCACTTTCCATCAGGTGCGAATTGAAATATGTTCCAACTTGCAACGGACTGCATTTTATACATCTTTCGCATGCCAATGGTTTTATAATAGTCACTAGAAAACCCAGCCACAATGATAGTTGAGACAAATCTAAGACACACGTCTCTTAAAAGTCTGAAATGTAAGGCCATAGTTGTGTGCAGCTTGGTCAACTTGTAATTTAAAATGTGATGGATCCTATTTCAGATACAAACATACATACACACAAACACTGTACAGGTTTGTGAATAGATTTTTATAAAGTCAAGCAATAAAAAATATTGAGTACATATAATGTTACTGTCAAAGTAAAATATGTAATCACAGTGTATAGACTAGAGATGGGCCGAATATGGACTTTGCCGAAAACGAATATTCGGCCGAACATTCGGTTCAGCTCTTACCGAACCGTACATTCGGCCGAATATTCGGTTACGACATATTTTTAAAGCGAATGTTAAGATTAAAACTATGAAATGATTGATAATTGTTATACATACTACAACTATGTTCTTTATGAGTTAGTGGTTAACTAAAACTTAGTTCAACTCTGAACTCTTCTCAACTCTTAAACTACGGTTTTTTTTACTTTTTTACAAAACAATTGTGTTTATATTTTGACGCATTTTTAGTAGTTCCTTTGAAAGCTACTAAAATAGGAGCTTATTATGCAATGGAATACGTAAGATCTTCATTAGTTATTTACTTTGTTTATTCGGTAAATATTCGGCAATGTAACCGAACTATTCGGCCGAATACGAACATTGAAAATCTTGCCGAATACCGAATATTTACCGAATATTCGGCCCATCTCTAGTATAGACTGCCATCTCTCGACACAGGCTTAAAACTTTTGAACCTCAGTTTTGACAATTTAGCTCATATTCTTAGCTTGATATGTGTTAAAATGTCAAATATTAATATTAGCGCCATTAGTAGTAAGGTGTAACGCCATCTAGGCCACCATACTCACCATTTTCTTGATGGTTCCGAGGTACGTTTTTTTCTTAGACTATCTGTCTATGTATACGAAGTTACATATGTCTTTGCCATGACTTAGGCTCGGATACTTCCATGGATAAATGTCATATTGTAGCATAGTAACATTAAACCTTACATATAAACGAATAAAGTACTAAATGAAATACGTTAGAAGAGCTGACATATTACTTGAAATAAGTTTTATAAATTGAAAGTATAAACAGTAACCTCGAATAATGGTGGCGATGACTACAGATCAACTGTAGCAAGCAATCCGTTTAAAAAAATATAGGGTTTTAAATTACATAATGTGTATGTGTGCAGCTTTTCTAACACTTTCAAAGTGAACGACGGCCGTATGATAATGCAGATTAGACCTTATGTTATCTTAGTACTCCATAACATGTGTACAAAATTCTGTATTTATATCAAGAAAAGTAATATTGTCTGTATGAAAATAATTTAGACCCACTGCTATGAATCATTGTCCATTGCATTGCAGACAAGCATGACAGGACTAATCTGTTTCTCTCACAATACTAAAATTAATTATAAAATATTATAGGACATCCTTACACAGATTGACCGAGTCCCTCGGTAAGCTCAAGAAGGCTTGTGTTGTGGGTACTCATTCACATATTATCACAGTTAAATTACCGTCATTCATAATCAATGTCATCAAATACACTAAATTGAATTGCACAACCAACATTTTATATAAACAATCAATATTCAGAAGTAACAATATTTCAATTAGTTAAATAGTACACATTTTTGACTTTTTAATCGATAAGAGCTGGGTGCCTACTTCAATTTGGTTTCTATTCAATATTAATCTAGAAACCATTTGCCAAGAAAATTATTGAGCCCCATGAGCCAACAGAAAAAATTGGTATTCAAAATTTCATTTACATAGCTGAAGAAACCGTGGGCACATGCTTATTAATAGTCTGACACCAATATCATTAAATTTACTTAAGTTGAATAGGTAACATTATAGTCAAGTTCAAAAAAGGCAAAATATTCTAACATGATCTTATTTCTAGGGCCAAAAGAGTGTGTCAGATATTTATGCAGCCGTCTATGTTATTGCCGGTGACTGTACTTGCCATTAATCAGTCGTGTTATGGCCTTTAGTCACTATCAACTATTGTTCACTCATGGCAGTAATGGCACGGATAAAACATCCTAATAAATAGTTTGGTATGCAGAGTTGAGCTTTTTAAAGCTTTTTTAAAACGCAAGACATCCCACACTGTATATCCGATTAATATAGACACCCAGCTATCCGCATAATCACACGACCGCCGCCACTAGTAACAGACTATCGACTTACGTTGGGAAGACTCGGGTTCACTCTTGGCCTTCTTGGCGCGGGGCGTGGCGGGCTTGGCCGGACGCTTCTTGGCTTTTGGCTTCTCTTCAATCTCCACTTTGATTGGGACTTCGTATTCTGGAACAAAAGAGTGCATGTTGAACTTGGAAGGTATTAGGAGCAGGTCAGTGAAGAGATATGAAGCATAACAGTGACCATTAATTGACTACAACTCTGTAGTCACTCAGATATCTACTCAGATATGGGCCGAATATTCGGTAAATATTCGGTATTCGGCATATTCGGCAAGTTTTTCAATGTTCGTACTTCGTATTCGGCCGAATAATTCGGTGCCATTGCCGAATATTTACCGAATAAACAAAATAAATAACTAACGAAGATCTTACGTATTCCATTGGATAATAAGCTCCTATTTTAGTAGCTTTCTTCTAAGGAACTACTGAAAAGATATAATTATGCATCAAAATACAAAAACAATTGCTTTGTAAAAAAGCTAAAAAATCGTAGTTTAAGAGTTGAGAAGAGTTCAGAGTTGTTATAACAAAGTTTTAGTTATCCACTAAATCATAAGAACATAGTTGTAGTAACATATTAATGTAACCATTATAATATAATATTCGTATATTATAATATTCATATTCGGCAAAGTTCATATTCGGCCCATCTCTACTACAGAGCAATACTATGAGTTTCAATCGTATTTTAGACTGTAGCTCACAAGGTAACTACACTTCCCTCATAACTAATATTATAATTAAGGATAAACCCTCTTGAAAATCTTACCTTCTGTGAAGTCTTGGTCGGAAAGGTGGTCAGACTCTATGGAGTCCTCCACAGATTCAATTTTTATAGGGTCTGAAACAATGAATTATAACAAATTAATAATGATAACAAATAATAATTGGTTCGGAAAAAGTTTAATTGGTTGGTGCAGGGGTCAGCACACCACAGTTCGCAAAGTACAATTGTAACTCTTCACATCTTTTTCTTCAACCTAATGTTTTCCCAGCCTAGCACCAGGGTCGTACACAAAACATTTGACACTCTCATAAGTTTATTGACCTCTGGCTTGATGTAAGTATAAGAAGGATATGATATTGATGAAGATTTTGGCATTTGGTGGTAAAAAAGAGGGGAGTCTTTTTAAGGCAAGTTTTTAATTTTATGTCAATAACTTCTAGCTGCTAAAGGAAATATTCAAAATAATGAAACACAAACTATGAGGTCGGAGGAACGGTCTATGAGGGGGCTTAATAATTTGAAATATAAAAAAACCGGCCAAGGGTTCTACTTTTGTGATTTTTTTCATATTTTTTAAACATATGGTTCAAAAAGTTAGAGGGGTCCGGGGGACGCACTTTTTTTTCCTTTAGGAGCGATTATTTCCGAAAATATTAATATTATCAAAAAACGATCTTAGTAAACCTTTATTCATTTTTAAATACCTATCCAACAATATATCACACGTTGGGGTCGGGTCGGAATGAAAAAAAAAATCAGCCCCCAGTTTACATGTAGGGGGGGTACCCTAATAAAACATTTTTTTCCATTTTTTATTTTTGCACTTTGTTGGCGTGATTGATATACATATTGGTACCAAATTTCAGCTTTCTAGTGCTAACGGTTACTGAGATTATCCGCGGACGGACGGACGGACAGACATGGCGAAACTATAAGGGTTCCTAGTTGACTACGGAACCCTAAAAACCTAAGAAAGAAATGATAAAATGAAATATTTACTTTTAACATCACGTCCCTGCATTCTTCTCTTGAACTGTTCCTCAGTGTGCAACACCTGTTTCTTGAAGTTGAGCGCGTTCCGCAGCTGTGTGATGCACAACTCGCAGATACCATTGTCCATGTCTTCCGGAGTCTGTATCTGTTGACAAGACATTCTTATTACAAATATTTGTATTTAATAGTACTCTGATGTTTTTTTTTTTACTAAATATATAAACCATGTTTTTTTCTTCTGTCACACACATGTTCAGTATTTATTTTTATTTTTTTAATAACTCGGTAACCATAAGAGTTAAGGCGCTAGTTTCTTAGAGAAATTAATTGTATTTGATCTAAAGAACCTTCCCTTACAGTTAACGGAATGCAATAAAAACACGGTGTATAAATAAACCTTAGTATAAGATTTCCTTTGCCAGTCAGTACAAACTTTGATTTGGTTTGCAGTTCATGTTTCTCTTTTAACTATAACCAAAAAACAATATTCTAGTCAGAAGAAGCTTTTTAACTACTTTTGTTTATTGATATAACTATGCATTTATCAGATAATCCACAGACTCTCCTTAAAAGAATCTAATCAGATTTTATAATTATCATTAGATATTAGAATAGAATAGAATAGAATAAAATTTTATTCGTAAACACACAAAAGAGAAAAATATTACAAATAGGAACACATAAAAACAAGAAGGTGCCACAAAATGGTTTATTTAACCTCAGGATATTGCTGGCGACTTCCAGCGCTGATCTTCCGGTTAAACCATTCGGTGAAAAACAATGACGACAGGTAACATGAACAAAATTATAGAAAACAACATATTACACACAAAAAAGAAAGATATTACATGCTTTTTTAAAAACTATAACTACTACTGAACGAATTATTTACAAAGTTTGGAAATATTCAAGAAAAAGTGTCTTTTTAATTTTAACTTCGGCAAAGCACCTAATTTTATTAGTGCTTAGAGGTAAAAAAGTGTAAACTGAAGATACAGCAGTTTCAAAAATATGCCTTACTTATAATTACAAACGGGGTTTAATCACATAAAAGTATGTTTTAGTATGTGTAAAAATCGTGAAAGTTTATATCAGTTTAAAATAATAATCTTCGACCTCCACTGTGCAAACATATCCACCATTTTGTAAAACTGTGTTCATTGCGCGGTGCGACACTGCGTCGTAACAAAATCAATACGACCATGCAGCAATGTACTTGGTCAATAACAAAAATGAAATGACAAACAATAAACATAATTCTTGAAGTTATTTTTCTCAAGTTTATGGATTCATTTGAGATCTGCTTATTTTAAAAACGCTAACTTAGGCCTTTTTAGCTAATGGATAAGCGCCATTAAACTGACAGGAACGGAAATCGACCTTCCTAAATAGGTAGTAACACAGTTGTTGGAATCCACAAGTAAGCTACCACATTGTAATGCGAATAACACTCTATTAATAAATATTAGTAAACTTACTTTGATATCAAAACAATCGGTTAACATTTCTGCATAAACCTCTTCCTCTCCCATCCAACGATACGTCGTTTTAATGTCTTTGAATGTGCCTTCCGACGAGCAGCATCGGCACATGCCACTATTTAACGTGTTCTGTGCTTCCATCATGTTTAACACTATTTAACAATCATTTACGTATTATTAATAAATCAATTTTAAAACAAAAATTGATGCAGGCAGACGCTATGCAATCGGGCCGCCATTTTCTTTAGCCTATTGGTCCGTTTAGAAATGTGACAAATAAGATTTTAATGTATTTCAAGTTTTTTACTAATTTCATACGTTGATATTAATTTCTAAAACAGAGTAATATTTTACTTTAATTAACAATTAATACATTGCAATTGGAATATGCAAAATACAGCAACATTTACTACAAATAACTTAACTTAATTTGATCATAGTATCAGATATTATTTCTGAACGAAACTGTTTTCAATAAAGGTATCTATAGACGTTTTTAATTTTAATCACAATGGAAAACTTGGCTGACTTGGCTCTTAATTCGCACAGCAATAAATGCTCTCAAAAATGGACATGAATTAAAAAAAAAAACAAATGTCAAATAGCTGTCAAAATTAATTTAATGGGCAGTCGAAACGATCAGAGTTTCTATTTTAATTTCGCTATAATTTCAAGCTGCTAATGAGATCTAGTTATTTCTCTGTAAATTGGTAGCCACCCACAATTTTATCTAATGGAGGAATTAAATTCGTGCCGCTGCTGCTTAATGCGGCCGCCAGATAAGCATTTGCATTCGCCGTATACTCGTCTGGGGCAAACGGAGATATACGCGGATATGCTAAAAGAGTGCTTCGAAATACACGTAATTATCATTTGTTTACTTCTGTGTCGATAGCATAATTGTTTACAATTGCTAAGCAGTGAAATGTTCTAGTACATGATAGGAATATATTGGTTTTTATGTGTCTAATAGTAGCAATAGAATTTTTTCAGTTCCATTTATTTTGTACTAGCTTTTGCCCGCGGCTTCGCTCGCGTTAGAAAGAGACAAAAAGTAGCCTATGTCACTCTCCATCCCTTCAACTATCTCCACCTAAAAAATCACGTCAATTCGTCGCTCCGTTTGGTTGTGAAAGACGGACAAACAAGCAGACACACACACTTTCCCATTTATAATATTAGTATGGCCTTTAACCAACTTCATTATTATTTTTCTTTAACATCTTTCTTATGGTAGAGACATTGCCTACGAAACATGTGGTTACATTTATTTGAATGTTTAATTTATCACAGATAATATTAGCTCACTGAGCAACAGATATTTTCTATGATTCTGTATATAATGTTAATTGCAAGATTTTCCTACTATAATGGTGCATTTCCTTCCAGTTGCCCCTCGAGGACAGCGAGTGTGGCATCTGTGAGATATGTGTAAGCCGCCTCCGGGACGCGAGTGACTTCAAGCTGCAAGTGCAGCGCTGCCAGGTGGAGCTCCAGACACGGCTCACCACGCCTGTCAAAGGTCAGTCAAAACTTTACTGTCTAAGAAATATAGAAATTTCACTTATAAGATGACTTCTAATTAGGTCTTAGAAACATTGCAAGTTAAGTCTTATTATAATACATTTAACTAAGAAATTTAAGGAAAAAGTACGAATTTAGAAAGATTCGAAATAAATTGAGTTCTTGCCCAAAAATATCAGGTTTAAATGTCTAGTCAATTACAATTAATTAATTAATTTTTATTAATTGTGAGTGTGCACAGGAAAACGTCCCACTTTATCGATTGCTATAAAACCGCTTTGTCAGTTTATTCATATAAAGATACTAGCAAATCTCGCCTTAATGGTAACCGACAAAGTGGCACGTTTTACTAAACACACTCACATTTATTGGTGTTAAAAAAATAAACACAAAAAAAATATGTTAACATTAATGTACTATCTAAAACCAGAAATAAATTAATAAGTCGTTATTATTTGTCGTCTCGCCTGATAGAGACCTCAGGCGACCAGAGGGCTGGCCAGTATTTCACGCAACGTATAAGTATCGCTATACAGCGTGGAAATGCTGCCAGCCTTCTGGGTACCTTGCCCATTGACGGCGATTTAGGCCAAATTTTTTATTTATAAGTAGGTTAGGTATTTAGTTTTAAGTAGTTTTAATAAGTTTTTATTTGTTTTATTCATTTATGCAATAATCTAGGTACTTGTAGATTTTACTATCTACATACATTTTGCTAGTTACTATAAATCAATATTTTAAAAAATATGTGGTATTATGTTCACATTAATGTTTTATTATTCTTTATGATTTTAAACCAGAATGTTTCTTTAATTTTGTTTTGATTACTTATATTTGATTTTCAGGTGAAGAACTGAGAGTTAAAATGGAGCTGTCTGATGATGAGGACAATGGAGCGTACATCATCCGTAAGTTTCCTATCTATTTATCTATAGTAGAGATGGGCCGAATATTCGGTATTCGGCAAGTTTTTCAATGTTCGTATTCGGCCGAATAGTACGGTTATATTGCCGAATATTTACTAAATAAACAAAGTAAATAAATAGCGTAAGTTTTTTCATAATTCATCGGATAATGACATCCTATTTCAGCATTCTAAGAAAACACTAAAGGGAGTTAAAAATGCGTTAAAAAAGGTCCTTCAATTATTTATTAATTGTGTTAACAATTATAATAACGTAGCTTAAGAAACAAAACCAAAATTTTCTTATGCACTAAATTATAGGAACATTAAGAGCCTTATTAGTACCTAATGTACCCATTACTTACCAATCATTGAAGAGTTTTTAACTCTAAGCCAGGATTTAAAATATGGCGGAACCGAATATTCAGCCGAATGTTCGGTTCGGTAACAGCTGAACCGAATGTTCGGTCGAATATTCGTACTCGGCAAATTCCGTATTCGGCCCATCTCACTTATATCTAAGTTTTTAATTCAAAGAACTCTTTGTGGTCAACCAACCACCGTTTTAACTTGTATTTAAATACTGCTGCGCTATTAGCGCCTAGTATTGGCACGTCTATATAACAATATAGCAGATTTGCCACGCGTGCACATGGCCTCGCGACGCGCCTCACTCTGTGTGGACCGAATAATGAATCAATAGTACATTGTGCAACAAGGGGGGAAAGTTGGAATGTTGTTAACGAGAGTAAGTTAATTTAAATACTCATGTTTCAAGCGCGGATCCAGCTTCGTGCCCGGGGGTGGGGGGGGGGGGGGGGGCACGTGGTTAAGACCCTGGCTCCAAGGGGGGTCACGTGGTATGACACCCATGACCCCCCCCTGGATCCGCGCATGTCGAGTGTACAATATTCTTTCGCCTCGAGTTACACAGGATGTTTTTCAAAATATGTAAATTGATGTAAAAAAGTTAAGTACGTTTTTACAAATTTCTTAACTCCTTTGGGAGAACGATTTTTCAATAACTCACGCTCCGCGTGCGTGCAATAGCACATTTAGGGACGGTTGCACCAAACCGTCTGTCACCGTTAAAGCCGTTCTATTGTATGGGAAGTTAAGTTCCATAGATCTCTGCTGCGTGACGATGATGTGTCTGTCAAATGTGGTTGATGCAACTGGCCCTCAATGTGCGAGTGGGGTGAAATAGTACATTACGATACAAGTGCGTAAAAAAGGAAGATCGAAACGAGTGGCGATAAATTAAAACACGACCGAAGGGAGTGTTTTAAATCGACACGAGTTACGAATTTCCTTTTTGCACGTGTATCGTACGACGTTTTTCAGTACAGATGGACCTTCGAAGTTTCGACCTGACATATAATGAACCACTTCTCGCACTAGTGACAAAAAACACCAGCTGTACTGAAAACTATGTAACTAATATGTTATTATTTACAGAGCTGAAGGAGGAAATGTCAGATTATGAGGACCTGAAGGAAGAGGACAGCAAGCTAGCCGAGCTGCTCGCCTTCGAGCAAGTCACCGTCAAGCGGCGCAAGACCTCCAAGACTGGTTCGTTATTTTTTATCCTTATATGCCAGAACTTTTTGACTTTCTTTTCTTTCAGAAAAACACAATTTTACAAATTTTTTTTAGGCATTAAGTCCGCCATATGTATACTTTTGTTTTAAATTCTGCAATAAAGTTTAAATAAAGAAATTTTCCCTTGAGAAGTCAATAAAGTAAATAATTTACGATGATCAGATTCCGCGTAATTTCCCCGTCTATATAACGGGGAACGTTCTGACGAACTCTTCGATTTGATGACACCATCGCGCTTTTTCACCGCACCTCGAACGAAACAAAGTTCATCCTCACTTTCTCGACATGACAACTAAAAACGGGCCTCTCGCCCGTTTTTGCCCAGAACGTGCAATTTGTGGAATGAGCTACCTTTTGACGTGTTTCACTTGCGCTATGACATGGAGTTCTTCAAGAAGCAGGTGTTTGGGGTTGCCAAAGTAAGCTTGTGGTTGAATAAAGAATATATCTATCTATCAAAGGTTGGCAAAGCATGAGTGGCTCCCCTGATGTTGCTTAGATATGGGCGATAACTGCTTCCTATATATCAGGCGTTTCTTAATAGGCTAGTTAGCCTATTCATGTTAGTTTTATTTGTTTCTCTACAATAAAACATTACTCAAAGTACCTAATTTTTCTGTTACAGCTCTACCTCTTCGTCAGTTGTCCAAAATAGAGAACGTTAAGATCACCGAACACCGCACAAGCTACGTCAGCGAGAGTCGGAAACACAAACAAAATATAGAAAATCTACTCAAACATTGCAACGGAACACCTTTCTCTAACAAGACTTTATATGGCTACGTTTGCGCTTACTGCAAGGAAACATACCCGGACCCACAAGATCTAAGAGCACACACAGAATCAGAACATAAAGACTCAGAGTTCTACGACACAAAGAGAATGGATAAAAACAACATGTCTGTTAAAATGGACATCACTGACCTCAAATGCAACGTTTGCAACGACAGATTCGAAGACGTAGCCACTTTGAAAAAGCATTTGGTCAAACAACATGATGTGAAGTTTCATCCGGACGTCAAAGATTACATCATGGAATTCAAACTAACTTCAGGAGACATTCTCACCTGCGCTCACTGCAATTCCACATTTGAGACGTTCAAAATGCTTCTACAACATATGAACGGGCATTATAGGAACTATATATGCAATGTGTGTGACATGGGTTTCATAAATAAGCATAGATTGAAAAATCACGAACGCACGCACGATATAGGCACGTATAAATGCGAGTTCTGCGATAAAGTGTTTACTACTAGAGTTAGAAAGATGTGCCATGAAAAATACACTCATAATAGTAGCGCAAGATATACTACCAACTGTCCACACTGCGATCAAAGCTTCACTAGTTATTACCAAAGGAATAGACATATGTTCACTGAACATAACACAGTCGCAGCTTCTTACAAATGCAATATATGCGATAAAAACTTTATTTTGAAATCTAAGCTAACGTCTCATATTAAGAAAGTACATTTAATGGAACGGAATCATATTTGCCCGGAGTGCGGTCAAGGATTTTTCATCAAGCAATCTTTAGACGAGCACATGATCAAGCATAACGGTGAACGGGTGCACAAGTGTAATGTGTGTTTGAAAGCGTACGCTAGGAAGAAAACTCTCCGGGAGCATATGCGGATACATAATAATGATAGACGGTTTAAGTGTGGTGTGTGCGGGCTGGCCTTTGTTCAGAAGTGTAGTTTGAAGAGCCATATGTTGTCGAACCATGGGATAACTCTGTCGGAGTTTGAGAGCCGAGAGTTGAGCAGTCCGCTGGTCACATAAAAACAAAAGTTCAACAAGTTCCTATGAATGTATGAGGTTTATTCTAGTGGTACCTTCACACTTTGGCACATTTAAGCGCAGGGTTAGCTTAGATGGTCTGTATGAAAGTAAAGATCGAATAAATATTGGATAGTGTATACTTGTATAATAATACTTGCCACATATTATAAGTAAAAGCATGGAAATGAATAAAAAAATGTTATACGAAACTTAATAATGAAATTTACTAATTGTGAAGACTTTTTTTAAAGCTTTTCTGTTTAATATGTAATTGGCGTTATTTTATAATAACTGGAACGAGGCCAAGGTGGTGGCTCAAGATAGAAAGGCGTGGAAGGATCTTGTGGAGGCCCTATGCACCTATGGGGTGCCTTAGGACATACAACAACAACAACAACAATGAAATTTTTTGTTGCTTTTCAATGAGGAGGCACACTGACATTTTCTCCCACCTGAGCAAGTGCCTAGGCATGTGAGAGAGAGAGAAAAACATATCATCTTCTCGCTCTCACGTATGAAATTCTTTATCTGTGCAATGGACTAATAAGGTGGCGCCATCTGTCCTTTGAGTGTGCCTTAAGAGGGGGTCGTACGAAATCCTCGAAAAGTGCATTCGGCGTTTAACAAATGCTGCTCACATTTCTCAATAAAATGAAGTAAAATAAATGTAGTTATTATCTTAAAGAGTGTGTCTACAACTTTTGACTATTCAGAATCTCTAATTATTAAAGGTATAATAAATAAACACACGCAAAGTTGACCTAAAATGAGAAAAACGTATGTCGCCGTTTAGTAAACTTTGTTAAAAAAATTCAATACTTTAGTTATAACATTAAGTGATTCTAAAAGCCAGATAAATGGACTAGAAGTTTTGAGGTTTTTTATATTTTTCCTCTCAAAGGCAACAAAGAAATTTTACCTTAAATTTAAACTATCGTAAAATTTCCATACATTCGCCATTGCTGTCAGAATTCTCCTTTCGATTAGATGCCGTGAGCGGCTCATCGGAGGCAGACGTGTCGCCGGTCGCTCCGCGTTGACAATTAAATTTGACAAATATTTTGACAGAAAATGGTGTACGTACACGAAAAACCATACCAGTGTAAAACTGTGCTCAAAATAAATAGGGTAAATCAAATATGTCAGGTGGAGATCCAATCTCATTTAAAATTTAAAGGTGCATGGCTTGTGCATAAAAAATAAATAAAAATATATCACATTATTAAAGAAAATAACGAACACAACCGAATGAGTATAAATGATTTCATTCTAGTTCGGTTAAATTGAAAAAAGTTTCATGTTTTGTTTTACTCATTGGAATACATTTTCATTACGCTGGTATTAACAGTACGTCATTTTAAAAATATATATGACAGTACCTACGTCAAATTTTGTCAACCAAACTTCACAGGTTGTATGTAAACAATTACAATTTATTCATACATATTCAGATACGTAATTAATCGATTCTTATTTAGAATAGAAAAAAGGGGAATGCGAGCGGGTATAGGTATAGTGCTTCTGGTTCAAATTTAATTGTGTATATAAAAAAATGACTCAATTTCATTAAAGATTTACTTTGTGCATACCGCGAACACGTAACCGTAAGTTGAAAACAATAATAATTATAAATCACCTAAATACATCGTTGTTTACAAAGCGCTTGTTTTGAATGGCACTTCTCCACTCAACTACTTAGACCAAATGTTCATGGAACACCAGCTGGTGACCAGCATAAATGACTATGAACAGCCGTGCAAAAATATCTGATTTTCTATAGGGGGCCATAAGTATATGACGACATGTTCCCGGCAAAAATTTGTGATGCTCCGTGACCGGCAAAAACATCGTCTCTCTTTCTAGCGTCTCGCGAGCGTATATCGTCGGGCCAACTGTATGGAAAAAGACGCCGCGTCAGCGCGGCCATACAGTTGGCCCGACGCTACGATCGCAAAACGGTAGATGTGGGAGGGTCCTTATCCGCATACATATCTGATCGGGTCGCTTAAAAATATTTGATTCTTTATAAAAACCTAAATGTGAGAGTGTATCTCACCCGCATAAATATCTATCCATTGTTAAAGCAAATATATATCTTACGGGCTAGAAATCATTAATATGTAATTAAAGTGCAATAATAAACCCTACCTGGTTGCCTTACAGCCGTACTCGTAAATTGTATGAGGTAATTTGACAGTTCACAAAAACGGTATAGACTTGTGTCATTGGATATGTCTGTCTCATCTGTTCTTAAATTATGACAAGTAAACTTATTGCAAATCTAGTATCATAAGCCTTTATAGGTACAAGCTCTTATTCAACTTGCCTTGTTAGTTATGTTAGTTTGAGTCAAAACGTAGAAGCTAAATTTGACCCACTTTCCGGTTTCCAATTGAGCTGAAATTTTGCACACATATGTAAATCAAGTGACAATGCAATATTATGGTATCATGGAGCTAATCTGATGATGGAGCAGAAAGGTGATCATAGGAACTCTGTTATGAAACGTCGTATCCCCATTGAGTCAGGGGTTTTTAGAAATGTCTCGGAGAGCAATAAATATTTTTTTTGCAAAAAAAATACATTATAAATTGGGAGGTGTAATTTTTTATTATCTCTTACATAGCATTTAGAAGAAAAACCGACCAAGAGCGCGTCAGTGTAGGGTTCCGTAGTTTCCGACATTTTACATAATGACAATTTAATAAATACCGTAATTTGGGGTGAAAAGGGTTCCGGGGGTATTTAAATGTTATTATATTTCTTGACATATTCCTTCTATTTTCCGCAATCAAAGTAGGAAAATAATATTATAAGGATAAACAACAGGATTGCACTAAATAAAAAAATGATTTAATCTAGAAACCGTTTTATTTAAGTTTAAAGCAATTTAATTATCTAAGCAAGCATAAGCTAAACGCAAACAATGATTTATCAGAACAAGCTTAAAATCTACTAGCCTTAACTTTAACACGATTGCTTATTTATTCACTGCACTGCACTGAACACAAAAGTATGGCTCACGCGACCCTTCGACCACAGAGATTCAGGAGACGTCCGCTCGCTGCAAGCGCCACGAAGTCAATGCCGGACAGCCCGGGTGCCAGCTGCGCGCACGGCGCTATAGCTATGCAGCCAGGTATAGGCAGTGACGTCATTGACAATCAACTAAGGCGTCAACTGATTTGTTCTGCTTATACGGCCTCTCCTGACAGAGTGTCGTCCTCGACACGTGCTGGAGTGGTGTCCATGACAGCAACTGTGCCTGACGTAGTAGGCCCAGTTTCCGCGTCTGCGGCGGTTGCCGAAGATGATGATGTTTCATCACCTTCCAGGTCTTCACCTATGGAAACAAAAACGAAGTTAGAGAAAATTCAAAAGTCTAAATACTTTGGCACTCAAACTTTCAAAACTAACACTCGTTCATCGTTCAATTAATTCACACATCATTCACACATCAATCAATGCAAAACTGCAACCCGCACACTTTCATCAATCTTAGGTAAGCAGAGACGTCTCTTGTTAAAAAATCAAACCCAGCTGATTCATTGCCTGCAGTGACTATAGTTGCCAGTAGAAGCGGATGCTGTCCCTGGCCTCCGGATGATCAGCCTCTCTCTAAAACATACTTGACGCAGACCATAATCGTACGTCAAGTTACTTGCCACGCAGACCCTAATCATACGTGCAAGCCCAGTTTACACACAGACCGTATTCTTATGTGTAAACTGCATTACACGCAGACCGTATTCAAACGTGTAATTTGTACAGCACGCAGACCGTATTCATACGTGTGTACCTCGCAACACGCAGACCATAATCATACGTGAGTTCTGTTCACCAATCTGTCAAAGAAGTAGTAAACTTACTTTCAAACAGTGCAGCACACGTGTCAGGACACCATTCGCCTCGCCACGGCACCATGTGTTGAGCCGCAGCCTGCGTCGTCTTGCCATAGCCACCAGTAAGCAAGCGAAGTGCGTAGCGTCCACTTGGCAGCACCTCCACTACCTTGTAAGGACCACGCATGCCAGAATCTAGCTTCCCTGTTGACTGAGATATTTTTATGACAAATACTAAGTCGTTCAGATTAAATTGGCGTGGTTGATGACGATGCCGATTGACGCGCTCGTCTTGCTGTGCCTGGTTTCTTTTTAGCAAGTTCCTAGTTCTGCTCCTGGTTATCTCACGCAGAGCCTCTCTATTTGGAGAGGATCCTTCAACTGCCAAGTCACGAACTAGGGCGCGAATCGCAGGGGTTGTGGCTTCTGTACCTATCAAAAGATTCAGCGGGGAGGCTTGCGTCGTTTTTTGTTTTGTTATGTTTAACACTAGTTGTAACTTCCATATCGTATCTGACCACGATGCATTTTTGTAGTTTGTTTGAATGCGCAACATGTTAAGGACGGTTCGCATGTAGCGCTCGGCCTGGCCATTAGCATGATGCATCTCCGGCGTTATATAATGGAGATCGCTACCCAGTTCTCTTATCCATGTTACAAAATCGTTAGATTCAAACATACGTCCCTTGTCCGTAATCATAAGCTTGGGCACACCGAATATCGAAATTGCTTGAGTAACCACACGTTTGAGTTCAGCTGCATCTTGTTTATAGATGGGATACAAAAGGGTGAACTTCGTGAACGAGTCCACGATGACGAGAATAAACTTGTACCCTTCTGATGGTGGCAAAGGACCTAAAGCATCAGCGTGAACAGTATGGAATGGGGTATCAGGTTTTTCCCATGATGTAATATTTTGTAAAGGAGCGCGAGGGACTCGTTTTTGCGAAATGCATACAAGACAATGAGCCACATATTTACTAACAAATTGCTTAAGGCCGGGGAACCAAAAGTGTCTCAATATGAGATCTAGGGTTTTGTCTGTGCCAATATGTTCGTGCTCATCATGAAATATGCGCAAAAAACTGAGCCGATGTCCTTTGGGGATATAGCACAACAATCGCGGTTGCCCGCCTACTGGGATATATTTGTAGTACAGGATGTCGTTTTGAACTGAATAACGATCGGCATCGAGGTTACCATCGTGAAGTTTTTGTATAAGGTCTCGAGTTTCGTCATCGGCTAACTGAGCTATTTGGGCCCAGTTTTTAGGTTTCTTAATTTGATTAATATGAACCACTGGGTTCCGACTAAGATAATCCGCGTGCGACATCATAACCCCTTTGCGATATTCGATCGAGAAATCAAAGTCCTGAAGGTATACCCACCAACGGGCAACGCGAGGCAGTAAGTCCTTTTTCCGCTCGGTAGACTTCAGAGCGTTACAATCAGTGACTACAACAAATTTCAAACCCACGAGATAGTGCCGGAAATTTTGTAAAGCCTTAACGACGGCGAGAGTTTCGAGCTCATAAGAATGATATCTGCTTTCAGCTCCTTGCGTAGACCTACTATAGTAAGCTACTACGTGCTTTGTCAAATCAGGGTAAATTTGTAAAAGAACCGCCCCATATCCTATGCTACTAGCATCGGTGTGGACTTGAGTGGGGAGCTCCCGATTAAAAATTGCAAGTACTGGCTCATTAGTTAGTTGTTTGATAATCTCTTGACGTATAGCTTCGCACTCTGCTGTCCAATCAAATTTGACATTCTTGCGGGTCAGATGAGCAATCGGGGCAGTTTTAGATGCATAATCTTTAATGTAGCGTCTAAAGTACCCTGCTAAGCCTAATAATTGCCGAACCTGTTTAACATTTTTTGGAGCCGTGGTCGAAGCCAAGGCTTCAACTTTTCTTGGGCTCGGCCTAACCTGACCCTGAGATATTAATTTACCCAAATATTCAACCTCAGTTGTGAGAAAAGAACATTTTCGTAAATTGATTGAAAAACCGGCACTAGTAAGAGTACCGAGAACCTTATCCAACAACTCTATTCCCTCAATCACAGAGTTACTCAAGAGGAGTAAGTACGTCATCAACGTAAACTAAAACGTTACCCTCATTGATGTGATCGCGCAAAGTATCGTTAATTATGCGCTGGTAGACTATAGGTGAATTAGCGAGACCATAAGGCATTTTGACGTATTCAAAGTGATCTTCAGGGGTTACGAAACCAGTAAGATGAATGCATTCTTCTTTGAGAGGAATTTGGTGAAAGCCTGTTGCCATGTCGAGGCTTGAGAAAAATCTGTAACCACCTAACCTGTCTATGTGATCGTCTATGAGTGGAAGAGGATATCGTTCCTTTACTGTGATACGATTCAATGCTCGAAAGTCTACGCAGAGCCTATCCGAGCCATCACGCTTTTTTACGAGTATTATTGGGCTCGCGTAGTCCGATTTTGAACGCCTAATAACGCCTTTGTCTAGCAAGTCTTGTGTTATTTCGCGAACCTTGAGCTTTTCTTGATAAGAGAGCTTGTACGGACGATACACCACCGGTGTGGACTTGGCAAGCCTTATTTCCATTTCACCTGTTTTGACAGTGGTCATAGCGGTACCCGATATTAAAAAGTTTGAGAACTTGTCGATAACAGTCATGAGGCTGGCCAAATCCTCATCCTGAAGTGGTGTATTTATTTTAGCCTGATCGCCTAACTCAACGGTATTGATGTGACTAGGAAAGGTGTTATTGTACGTAAGACAATGTTCATATTTTCTACGAGTAAATGTTATCCCGTCGCGATTCAGCACATCGGTACCGATTATAATGGGTGCGTACATATATTGCGATGGTACAACTAACAAATCTACTTCAATAGCGATGTTGCTAAACTCAACTGTCAGTGTGACACAGGACGTGCTAATAATTTCTTTATCGCTTAGCCCTAGCAGAGGTGTACGTTTAGGTTTAGGCTGGCAAGGTATATGCTTAACGGCATCGGAAGAAATCAAGGAAGTTTCAATGGCACCACTGTCAATGAGTACATCAACCGGTACTCCGTTTATAACGGCCGTAGTTACGTCCTTGCTTCTGGGACTACTCGACCGGCGAGAACAAAGATTCACGTTACGCTGATTACGCTGATCAGAAGATCGAGTTTTCGCAAAACATTTATCCTCCGTATGTCCCTGCTTCTTGCAAAATGTGCACAAATTACTAGGACCTGAACCGGAGCTTAGGCCTGAAGCTGAACCTGACTTTGGTTGCGTATCGGAAGCGTTGGTAGGTTTCTGACGTTTGCAATCGCGACTAATATGTCCCCGTTGATTACAATTAAAACATTTTTTTCCAGAGAACGGACTATCCCTTGTTTGAGGGCCCTTTCTTTGGCGACTTGTGTTATCTCGTTTTAAAAATTTAGGCTTAGTATAGATTGATAAAAATGAAATGATATTTTCGGGGTTAGATTTGCATTAGCCGCTGCTGCACGTACTTGAGGATTGTCTATGCCGCGAATTACAATTAAAATCCTCAACTCATCGCTTAGACCTTGAACAATCTTCAAACGCAATAATGTACGTCGCGCATATTCCGCATAAGTAGAATATTTGTCCGATGTAGAATTCATGGAGTCAAATAAAATGTTAGCGTGGTCAAGTTTATTAGGACACAAAGCTATAAACTCCCGTTTAAAATTTGACCACGTCCTATCATTCGTAACCCACTCATTTAACCAAACTTTCGCGTCACCTTTCAAGCAAGAGGCTACACGCGACAAACACTCGTGATCGTTCCAGTCATTTGCGGTTCTGGCGCGGTCTACTTCTTCACACCACGCTTCGATGTTATGCAACGAGGGATCAAAGTTTGACACATAGTAATGTTGTGATCTGACAGGTTGAACCGATTTAATAGCCTGCATCAACGCTTGTGCAAGAGTAGACGCCTCAGAACCGGGTTCGCGAGATTCTAAAGAATGTTGTCGAGGCGGAATGACCGAAAAATCTGGTAAAGGTGGCGTTCCAGGTGTAAGTACGCGTACAGCACGAGTTTGTTTCTCCGTATCGACGTGAACATGACGTGAATTGCGTCGCGGCTCGCCGCGTAAGCTACTTCGCGAACGATCGCGCCGTGGGATTCGTAAAACATTATGCGAATGACTACGTTTAGCCCTGCTATTAGAGCGAACTGCGGTTTTACTACGCGACCGACGCCTATTCCTACTGCGCGAGCGTTTCCTAATCCTACTTCGTGGACGGCGTTCTTCAGTACTCCACGAATCACTTCGATCTAGAACGCGAGAGCCATTCCGCGAATCACACCGCCGTCCTGCACTCGAGCTACGTCGCGATTCACCGTTACTAATGTCGCTAGATACACTCCGCGAATCACGCCTATTTCGAAAATGACGCCGTTTACGAACGCGCGACCTACCTCGAGTATGTGGTCTTTCACGGTTACGTGATCGTGATCTACTCCTACTATACACCATTATGCAATTTACTCACAAGTAAAATACACACAAAAGAATCAACAGCTAAGTAGCTAAGGTATATGCTAGCGATCAATAAGCAATCGTTGGTATTTAAAATGCAACGCAACACGTAACGGTTTTCTTAATTCAAAACTCAATCACGAAATCCACTTGTGTGAGCAAACTAGTTCTTTATCCCGTTTCTGATATAAGGATAAACAACAGGATTGCACTAAATAAAAAAATGATTTAATCTAGAAACCGTTTTATTTAAGTTTAAAGCAATTTAATTATCTAAGCAAGCATAAGCTAAACGCAAACAATGATTTATCAGAACAAGCTTAAAATCTACTAGCCTTAACTTTAACACGATTGCTTATTTATTCACTGCACTGCACTGAACACAAAAGTATGGCTCACGCGACCCTTCGACCACAGAGATTCAGGAGACGTCCGCTCGCTGCAAGCGCCACGAAGTCAATGCCGGACAGCCCGGGTGCCAGCTGCGCGCACGGCGCTATAGCTATGCAGCCAGGTATAGGCAGTGACGTCATTGACAATCAACTAAGGCGTCAACTGATTTGTTCTGCTTATAATATATTATGTTTTTTTATTCTCTTTATTTCTTTCAAATCTTATTTTTTTATTATTATTATTATTTGTATTTAGGACAACAGCCGTAAATATTCAACTTACATAGGTATTTTTACATAGTCTTAGGCCAATAACAGTTATCTGTTGAGTGAAAAGTATTATACACAATATGTTACAAAAAAAAATGTGTGAATATTTAAAATTACAGTGAAAAATAAATGTGCAAGCCACACATTTTTATTTACAGTTTCATGTCTGTCAAAGTTGACGTTCAAATTTATTGGATTTTTACTCATTTTAATCGTTCATTATCCTTTTGAATGTGTATACACTTCTAAAGTTTATGTATAAGTAACAGAAAATCATAAGACATATTTTCATTTTTATAATGGTTTTCATGAAGAAAGCGATGCAACTGTGTTGGGGAATTTTTACGGGATGAATAAATATCCGCGGCCTGAGGGGTGAATGGGATCAGGAATGGGGGGAATCGGGTCGCAAAGGGGGTGAATAGGTTTACGAAGGGGCTGATTAGGGTCGGAAGAGGGGTGAATTGGGATTTGTGGTCAATGCTTGTCACATTGTATAAAATATATATAACTTACTTAAAGTGGTATTTTTATGAATGACCTCTCTGTATATGGACGCAATTTATACGTCAATGTATTGCTTCGTAGTTAGACTAGATACAAGAAATTAACACTTAGAAATGTTAATCACACTTCTGTCTACCTCAACGTTTCTACTTAAGTCCGCAAAAATCACCCATGGTTGCTATAATATAGACGGATTACTTTAAAATAAAAATCATAACTATGAAACTATACAACTAGGGAAGAAATAAAATTATTTTATTGAATCATTTTTGATTTGTTCTTTTTCAAGTTTATATAAATAATAAATTTTCAATTCGCTCAAAGGTTGGAAGAGATCCCTTATAGGGATAAGTTCGCCTTTGTACATCATAACTTTACTGTATTTTTATGTCCTAACTTGTCTTATGTACAATAAAGTGTTCACATACATACATACATATATTGAAATAGATATCATACACGAAAGAAAAAACGACAAGGCCCACGGTGGCTGAGCCGGGAATCGAACCCGGGTCTTCAGCTTACGCAGCTAACGTTATTACCACTAGGCCACCAGGCCAGGTTAAAAAAAACCGGCCAAATGAGAATCTATTTTCGCACAATTGTTAAACTAAATTATTTTTACTAGCTACCTCCAAAATACCAAATAAAATTGGGCTACATAGTACATCGTTTTCTGAAGATTTTGGGTTCATGGGGTCGGAACGGGTATACCTAACGTAATTTATGGTGAATAGGGCCAAAACCGACTTTTGAACGTCGATAGCAATTTTTTTATATGTGCCATGCTAATTTTTTACACAAAAAATCTTCCGGCAGTGTGAACTTCGGTTTGTCTTTGAAAATATGTCGTTTTATTTAGTAATTTTCGCTCACCCTAACGTTGGAGTGAATAGGGTCGGGAAGGGGGTGAATAGGGAAAAGGGTTGACTCTTTCGGATTGCGAACAAAATATGACCTACAACGAGCAAATTATATTTATTTTAACAAAAAATAAGGATTTAATATGTTATGAGTGGTCGGTAATGAAATCTACATATATTATGATAACCCTTAACCAACCTTTATAGTTAGATGGTGCTCTGACGCGGTGAATAAGTAAGTATGGTCGTGGGCAGTGCGGATGTCAAAATATAAGTAAGCATAGTTTGTTGCTATTTTTCATGTTTAAATAAACTTCTAAACTAACGTAGTGGGTATTAAAGTAAAAGGTTCACAGTGAATATTAGGTTGCCAGAAATGTGTTCAGCTATACCATTGTATTGAATTTTGTATCATAAAGTCAAACTAGGTATTTACTACTAATGATTTACTCTGTGGGGTGTCTTTGATCACTTGCATGGGGTAACATTGACCATAATGACACATAGTTAATTATTGTCTGATTTTGTCACGGTACTTGTTGAGGCTGATAATTTGATCGCTTCTTGTGATAAATATTGAAATAATTGCAAATAAAGTTGGATGTCAGTTTATGTTTGATCACATCGTTTTTTTTTCTGCGTACATTATTTTATTTATTTATTCCTTATTGCACATAAAAAAATAAGTACAAATGGTGGACATAATACCTTAAGGCATTCTCTACCAGTCAACCACTGGGTTAAAAGAAACATTTCATACGTGCAGGCATCGTGACAGAAAACAATAATCCTGATATCACTTATTTTGTTACCTTTTTAGATTTTTAGCAGGAAAAGACTAAAAAAGTTGATGGTCCCATTTTTTTTCTTCCTTAGTTACGTTACGTTGACGAATTTTGGAATTTATACTTCTCTAACTCCTACATTTAATGGGTAAAAAGACCCATTAAATGTAGAAGCTAGAGAAGTTTAAATTCCCAAATTGGTCAATGTAACCCTAGTTTACGGTAGACACCGTCAACCTATTCTAATAATTCTCTTTTTATTTGAAAGAAAATTCGTTACGATAATATGCATATAAAATATGCAATCTAAGATAAAAAATACTTTTCATATAGTTACAAACTTAGTTCAGATTTTTTTTTGTACAACTTTTAAAAATTGTTTTACCTATCAAGTTCAAAATAATTTTCCTAGAAAGTCTTTTTTCTACTCCCGAACTACATATTATTCGTCATTTACAGGGTCGTGCATAGATCTTTAAAACCCTACATAAAAGTCTATTCCCCAAAGCCAGTGTCCGCCGGCTTTCCGCGCATGCGCGCAGTATCGAAAAAATTGAAAACGCATTGTTTGGCTCTGTAACCATGGCAACGCCTTATAACGATACGGCGCGCGTGCGCGGAAGGCTTTGGGCAGCTGAGCTGACAGTGCAAACCTTTGCGTCAAAATACAGGAAACAGTGTGAATTTCACGAAAGTTATTCAAGAAACCTATTAAAAACTAAGTGCATGGTCGTAAAAAAAGTATTGTATGCAACGGTGTTTAACTGAGTCAAAAAATACTCGTGGCGTCTTAATAACAATTTTCGGCTTCGCCTCAAATTGTTACCCACGCCACTCGTCTTTTTTGATCTCCTTTAAACGCCTGTTGCATAAAATACTATTTAAAGTTCTGCTTTTGAGATTTTTTCATATTTGAGAAAACAACCCTTATGGCCTGAAACAAGCCCCCCTAATAAAAATTCGTGTAAAATGCATATACTCATCCTTGACTTCCTTATGACTTAGATAATGTATTGAAAAAGGATGGATATATGCTAGTTATTTCTCTTTTTGGTAGGTGGTCCCTGGTTTTGTGTTAGCTAGGGATGTTACTTTGTCGATTCAATTATCGATAAAATATGCACTTACTTACCACCTTAAAAATAATATAAACGTTATATATATAAAAGTAACGAAAACATACAATATTGATATAAACATTTCATTTGGATTATTATGTGGCTTTTTGGCTATGAAAGTCATATATTCATACATTCTTGCCTTCTTGGCTAACCGTACCTACTGATTGCAAATAAATGGTTTGTTTATGTACTTACCTACATAAACGGTCACTTCTCTTCTCTTACCAAGTCCTAATATTACATTATCATACCTATATCTCTGATCATAGGTCTGTATGCCTCCCTTTTTCTGTAACGTGAATAAAAAGGACGGCATGTTGTCTATGACTATATTTCTATGATAGTGTAATATCGGCCTAAATAGTTTGTAAAAAATAGAAGATGGGAGATACGAGTATAATACAAATAAATACATTCTTCTCTTCTCCTTACGCAAAGACCTAAGTAATTTAATTCGTGTAGCATCCCTCTATTAATTTCTAGTCCACCACTCAAGAATCTACTTATACTTACCTCAATAATATTTTCTCTATCAAATAGAAAATAAAACAAAACGGCAGTGTAGGTACCAAAATTTATTATTTCAATAGTTTCACCTATTTTTAGTTTCTTTTTAATAATGTTTGAGAATTTCTGGAAAACTAAAAAATACTATAAGTTTAATTCACTAGAAATGTTACATTACGTTACGATTTACTCAGTCTGTGATACCTGATCATCATTAATCATTTTTATGTCCTTTTCAATGCAAGAATGTCAATAGAGTTAATGTCGGGACGTCGATAAAAATGACACATCACTAGTACAAAAACATAACCTAAAACCAGTTTGAAGAAACTTCAGAACAGAATTTAACATGGTAGTAGTTATTATATAAACTATGAAAAGATCGTATTTTATGCTTTGTTTAGATCCTACAAATAATAGTATCAATAACTGACCGAAATTCACTAATGAAACACAGCAGGTTCTTGGGAGTTTTCTTTTCTCCATGTACGTGAATTACAGTCCTTAATCACACAAGCCATAATCACACAAGGAACTTGAACACATCACAAATAAGAATTTAGCAGGATCATCAACTATCTATCAGGAATAAACACAATTAAATTAAAAATCGGCCAGACGACCGCCGAGATATTTGATCTAATATAATACGATTATGTACAATTGTCAAAGGTAGACACCTGGGGAGACATCTGGGGGCCTGCTCCATTTCAGCTTCTTGGCCTTCTTTTTGGTGGAGTCTTGGGAGTAAAGGAACCGCGAGCATCGCACCTTGAACTTCGTGTTTCCGGTCTTCTTCTTCGGAAATCTAAGAAATATATAAAGTTGAATTTGTAAAATAGCTAAATAACAAGAGAATCATAACAAAGAACAATAATCATTGATGGCGTTTTTAAGGTATGAATATTGATAGGTTATTATTGCAAGGTCGATAAAACACATCACATCACTATGCTAAAAAACATAACCTTTCCGAGTTTGAGAAATTTTCCAAAAAATATGCAAAAATCTATACAGAATTGAATAAGATTTGAATTGTATAAACTACTAATATGTACATTTATATTTCTGCCAGGTCGTATCAATAAATATTATCAAAAACTCAAGAAACTTACCGATGAAATGATATAATATAACTGTCGCGACGTTTCGCGAGTTACCTGGCAACACTACCAACTGAACGAAACAACCTCCATTCAAACCAGTAAAAACCTGTTTGTCACTTTATGGCGTGTTGAATTTAATTATGTAAATTAATATTCGAATCAGTGCTCATCAAGGGGAGCTGAGTCACCAAAGAAAGCTAAGTGGTGTTTTATATCTCTAGGTTAAAAGAGGAGTGGTTCTCCCAAACTTTCTTGTTCATTTCACTTATAACTTTAACTTCTCATGATGGACGATTATTGCTATACATTATTACAAGCTTTATGATAATGATGATGTTTCCGTTATGGATGATATATTGAAATGAGTGTGGCAGGGAGTTGTTACACGTTTATGCATATAAAGATCATGTAGTTAACATGATTGCATCACAAAATGGCGCATGTTGAATGCGGGAAAGAGCCAACGTGGCTGTAAGTCAGCGCGGCCCCAACGAGTTTGGGACCAGGCATCGGGTAGCCCTGATGCTGGTATGACCGCCACCGGGGGCTGGGGGTGCGGTCCAGCCTTAGTAATTGTGCTATCTATTTAATATGAGGAAAGTTATGAGTTTGGCTGGGGTTGGAGTCGCGCCCCAGGCCTTGGTAAACGCCAGTGAGTTTGTGAGACCTGGCCGCTGACACCTGAAGGCCATGGGTTCACGCATCCTCTGGGAGGACCCCCAAGATGGTGATCACTGTAAGGGCCCTCGGGCATGTGTACAGACTAGCGCTACTCTGAGAGGGTTGACGAACCTTCATACACATTTTGGGTCTAATAATGATATTTGTCAAGCGTTGGCCACTAGTGTGGAGCGTTGTGACACCATGTAAATGTATAGCTTTAAGTTTGTATATTGTGTCTAAGAAAATGTATGATTTGATAAAGATGGATTTGGTAATGTGCCAGATGAAAGAACTACCTGATTTCCCTATGGGTTTTTCATGTGTTGGTTAAATTCATGTTTATGAAAGTAATTACTGATATGATAATGTGGTTTATGAAACACCTATGATTTACCTAAAAGTGGCTTTGATAATGTGGTTACCACAGAGAGGTTCTGTGGCTTATGAAACATCTATGATGTAACTATAAGTGGCTTTGATAATATGTGTACGACAGAGGTGTTCTGTTGTTTATGAAATATCTCTAATAATCTGTAATGTGTTGATCTATGTGTGGTGTTAATGTACTTGCCTTAGTTGTGTTTATGAGAGACATGTTTGAGAAGTGTACTTTGTAAGAGAATGGTTACAAAGCTTTCATATTGAGTTTGGCTATTATATATGGAATTTTGTATCCTGAATATGCTGAATTAAGTTGATATATCTCAATACATTAGTTGAGATAATAGCAACTATAATGAAAGACAAATGTTGTTAGAAATTGACTTTGTTTACTGATTTACTGCATTATTTGTGTAGTACTTTGGTATGAATATTGATGCACCATAATGGTGACTGGAAAGTATCTTTGAGATACTTTACATATGTATTTAAGTACTACATTTATGTAGTTCAAAGGGAACTAACATGATGATGGTCATGATAATGATAATGGTCATGATAATGATAATGGTCATGATAATGATAATGGTCATGATAATGATAATGGTCATGATAATGATAATGGTCATGATAATGATAATGATGACGATGATGAAATAGTTGGAACTGTGATAACTTCAATAAGCAACTTGGAATTAATGATTTCAGTGAGATTTGAGAACATATAATGGAAAGAATATAATATGAGATTAACCTTGTAATAATACTTGCATAGAACTAAATGTGTGATATTATATAGAGATAATTTAGTGACTTTGTAAGTCATAGTTACCCCTTTTTAATACAGATCTTGAGATGCCAGTCATGCTGACCAGTGTGGAGACCACGAGGACAGCGGTTAGAGAAAGGCTCTAACAGTCATTCCATACATGCAGTGTAGCCACTGCTAACCAAAGGTATGAATCATTCCTTTGCTTGACTGACGTTTATACAGATTGAGTTATAATGATAGCAGTTATAGTGATAAACCTTTGGAGATGAATTCAGGCAATGTTTAATTCCCTTTGTTCCAAACTTATTCCCCAGAGTTTGAAACAAAATTGGTTGAGTTAGTCTGGGATATTTGGTAGTGGCTGGGGAGACGCTGCCAAAATCACAGAAAGAATAAAGTTAAAAGTACATTTCATTTGTTAAAATTCTATTATGGTATCTGAGAAATTGCATAAAGACGTCAGTTCATGGGATGTGTGATTCATATCATTTAAAATTATTTATTTGTGTTCTACATTCATCAATTTAACGAAAAATAGGTTTAACAGGTACTAGAAGAAGCTGATTTGAAATTATTAATGTCATCTAGCGTCGAGTAGAAGTGATAGCCACGAGATGGACACAGAAATTGGCAGCATAGCATTTACGTTATGTGTGTTATAATAAAGATATATTGCTCTTTTATTTAAGCATGAATGTACGAATTGTATACTTATTTTATTGTGATTTCCCTTCATACCAATTATGTGTAGAAATATTGATAAAGAATGTTTGTTTGTTGTTCGACAAAGTGAGGTTGACAATTGGTGCAAGTTTACGAAGTTTGATAAGTACAAGTTTACGAAGTTTGTAGAGCTCAAGTTTACGAGGTTTGTTAGTACTTACAACATTTTATTTTCAAATGCTTATTATAAATTAATAAATATGTTAAACATTAACAAAATTAATACACAAATAATTGCTTTCTGTAATTATTGTTTCTTAAAACATAAATGAAAAATCGATGTGATCGATAAACACGCATAAAAAGCAGTCGATTTCGGAACGTCTATGTCTTTGACATATGACATTAAAGGATTGAAAATATTGTTACCGGCGAAATATGTATATAAATAAAAGTGAAATTACTTGTTGATTACCTGAAAATATGACGGGGAGTCCGTTTCTACACAGGGAGGTAGTACCAGGATAAATCTACGCTAATTCTAGCCACTGTGGTCCCAATGCAGACATTCGGTTTTATGGCTCATTGGGAAGCAGGCACAGCAAAGAGGTTTGGGGTTTAATCCCTAACAAGGACGCCCTTGTGGCGATATGAACGCCCTTGGGGCAAAATGTTGAAAGACTCGGTGAGTGTTGTAAAAGCTTTTAACTACTTTAAAGTCAGGGGATATGAATGATAAAGGTGTTTTGTACATGTTCAGTTTTGCATCTTTTGGCAAATGATAAATAATGAAATTCCACGCAAATTTGTATTGTACGAATGTGTTCATCTCAAAATATCTTTACGCATTGAGTATAAGTACTCATCATTACAGTGTTATTATGAATCGCTCTGTTTGACATCACATAAAATTGAAATATTGATATGATTCATCATTTGCAATTTCATCACATAAAAATTCTCTTTATCGTTTCTTAGTAGAAACCCATACTTTGAAGATTAACTACGAAATAACCACATAATTGACGTCGTTAAAATACTTCTTATTGGAATCAACCATTTTATGCCAATATTAACAAAGCCGGCTTGCCCAAGTATCCACATTTGTTAGTAATATAGAGAAATTGACCACTGACACCAAGTTATTATGTGCACAAATACCATGAGTTAAAAAACAAATCAGAACAAAGCGTCATCATTTCATCAAAAATTACACACCATACACCGGTTAAATACTGAACTTTATCAGTATTTTAAAATTGTAAACAAACAAGTACCAATGAAATTTCTAAAGTGACTACCTACCTCACAGCTCGGAGGTGAAGAAGTACTAGCTGAATTTGAAAATGCCTTAATTCTACAATTTAATATAAAGGTGTCTAACATACAATTAAGTAAACTACGGGTTAATAAGCGAAGCAAATTATCTGAGTTTATACTCCACAAGTTTAAGTGAAATGTATTGGACTGGTACCCCTTGATGGGACCAGTTTCATTCTTGTATAAGTCAGTGGGACTGATGTGATGTTGATAAATTAATATACTTAAAGGAGGTATGGAGGACCTCAGTACTAAATTGAACTTCTTCAGTTTTGTTAATTTTCATGTGACCTCGAAAGGAGAGAGAGAGGATTCTCTTGCTGTTATAACAATATCAAGTTGTTTTCTAAGTTCTTGTGTAGATTTAAACTTACTTAGTTTCACTTCATATATTATATATTCTGGAAACTTTCTATGAGTATGAACCTCAAGTGATGATGATCAATATTTTCCCCTAATGACTGTCAAGAATATGAGAGGTTATTGGATCTCATTTATGGTCTTGCGCCAATCTTCAAACCTTTCACTCTGTATAGAGTGGCATAATGGATATTAACCACTTGCTTGGGTTTTCAGACCTATTTTTGAGTATATCGACAGCAATATGATAACTAAGGTTGGTTATCTATACTTCATCACCTATTAAAATTTAGGCTTTTTTTAAAGAGGCCTTATGACACCAAAAAGTGAAAATATAAAATATCAACTTAAATGGAAAGCAAGAAAATTTATTTACACTTTGTGAAAAGGATTATTACAGCCTGCCTGTGTGGTGACGGGTTAAGAATTTCACCACCCCCTTTCTTCCCGTGGGTGTCGTAGAAGGCGACTATGGGATATGGGTTAAATTGTGGTGTAGGCGAGAGGTTGGCAACCTGTCACTGCAATGCCACAGTTTTATTTTCTTTTAACCCCTTATTTGCCAAGAGTGGCCCTGAAGCTTTAGTAGTTTCATGTGCTCTGCCTACCCCTTTATGGGATACAGGCGTGATTGTATGTATGTATGTATTATTACAGCGATTTTGCCTTATCTATGAGGTCATGAAAAACCGTATAAGAAATTAACAAACAGCTGCTATATTTGTGTTAAAGGAAGACATAGAGAAAAGAATATAATCAAAATGTCAAATGCGTTCATTACAATACTACAGGGAAAATTAACAAGGCCTCGTGTCCGAAGCTATGACTTTCAAATAGTAAATAAAACCTGTCAACACCTTACACATACACAGAGAAGGAACCACTGTTTTACAAACAGCTGCATTGTCTGCTATAAAAAGGAATGGAATTGTCAAGAAATAAATGTCACTTATTGAGGGACAGTAGTTCTCAAAGAAGTTATATGACACAAAGAATTGAAAATAAATTATATTTAAGCACAGAACAGAAAATTGGCCTATTTATTTTCATATTTGAAACTGAGCAACAAAAGGAAATTAAAAGTAAACTGATTAGAATTTGCTTGAAAATATAGGTATTAAGATTATTGTTTACCAATATGGTACCAGCAATTACACCAAGTGTATCATGTCCCAGAGAAGATCTGCTTACATATGTGAGCAATTACAATAAAAGGATAACTTTAGTAGATGATAACCCTTTGTCAGATCGTATTGACATACTTATAGGAAGAGATTATTATTATTATTTGCATCTCCGTTTAAAATTCTCAGGTCTTTCGAGCCCGCTCATTTATTATTATTATTATTCTTTATGAATACTGAGAAACAGAATTTTCAGAAAATCTATATTAGGCTAGATCTTATCAGGAAAACCTGATCATAAAGACAAAATGACCTGATGGTTTTAACTTACTTTCGGACTCTGTATGAGAATAAATTGACAAAACCTGACCCTACTTTAGATGTAGGAAATGTAAAAGTTGTGTGAGAACTAGAATCCATTATTATCACAGATACTTCTAGCACGGATAGAGACGAAGAAGCTATTAATAATTAATGAGACCACTACTATTATTAACAACCGTTATACGGTTGGCTAGCTGTGTAATGAGTACCCTACGGGTCTACATGCAATAGAGAGTCGCACTGCTCATTTATGAACAAATCCCACAAGACCGATTAAATAAAGAGATCATAGAGTTTGTCCCTAATCACAGCCAGGTAGACCATTCAGTATATTTTGGCCCACCATGGAATTTCATTGAGGGGAAAGGACATGAGAACTGTACAACGTTTCAGCAGAGGGTAGAGAAGATAAAAGCTTGATTGAGTCTATAATTATCATGGCCCTCAGATGCTAAAAGATCTCATCCAACTCGTGGTCAAGTTCAGATGTCATAGAATAACAAATAGCTGATATAGAGAAAGCTTTATAAGAGATGTGACTAGATTTTATAGTTAGTGAACATAAACAAAACGGATTCTATGGATACGAATCCTATGGATCTGGAAAATCATTCCAGAAATAGACAATAAAGGCACAGTAAAAACTTTAGGATTGGTTTGCGATATGTGCAAAGATACTTAAATCAAGAACAAATCCAACAAAAAATACTTTCATCAAAAGAGAAATACTAAATACCATAGCTTACATCTATGATCCGTGTGGGCTTGCAGCGCCTATCTTTTAACCAGCTAAATTGCTCTTACAATCTTCATGGATAAAAAATATTAGATGGAACTCTACCTTATTAAAAGAAATTGTAACATACTGGAAAACTATATAACTGTGTAGAGGTAGTAAAAGAAATATGTAGGTATACTTACCTAGAACTATATCCAGTGAAGAAACTTGTCAAATATATGGCTTCATAGATGCATTAGTCAATGCATATTCTGCTATAGTGCATAGAGATACTAACTATAATGTATACAGCAAAGGCATTAACTGAAATAGACTGACTCTCATAAAAAATCAAGAATGATTTAAAAATAGTCCGTTTAGAACTATGAGGCACCTCAATAGAAAATAGATTAATATAATATGTAAAAAGATATCTCCCAATAAAAGGTGACTAAGCAAACATTAGAGTGTGACAGTCAGATTGTTATAGGTGGCAGTCAAACAAGTTACTTGTACTATTTGTATCAAAAGGGATAGAAGAAATGTAAAAGAACAAAAACTTGGATCTACGTTATGTACCCTCCAAATTGAGTCCGGCTGATGTGGCAAAAGGACCGTTAAATGACATAGAAAAGTTACATTTTTGGTTACTTAAATTGTCCCTGAAGTTCTTGTTATCTAAATGTTTGAGCAATCAGATGATTGACAATTCTTTTTCTGGCGCGGGAGGGTCTCTCGAATTGTGAGAGGTTAAGAATAAACAAGTGAGAGTTCAAGTTAAGGTGGCACCACGTGTTGTGTTGGTGACATAGTATGTACAAATTAAGAAAAAATCAAGAGAACAGAGAGACTCAGAAAGTTGATCGTATATCAAAATTAATTACAGAAATAAATGGGCAATGTAGAGTGGCCAAAGTAAAGTAGGTAATACTATATTTATAGGATATATAGCACATTTGTGTCCTTGAGATAAGAGAATCAATGGTGTCTGTGGATCCTGCAAAAGATATATTAAATGATAAACATCTTATGAGGAAGAAGTGATGGATCTTGATATAGAAGTAGATATACCGGTTCAAAGAGAAGATGTGAAACATAATGGAAAATAGATCAAAGGAAGAGATAGTGGATAATAACATACTAAGTACTCAGAGATAAAATAAGGTGGATATAGGCTTAAGTAGAAGGCATCAATGAAACAGAAATCATGTATACCTCTGAAAATATGTCAGAGTGATTTGCACAAGATGGCATAGAGTCAGTGACGCCTAGAGATGAGAGACAAAAGAGAGCAACAGCGGTCCAAGCAATTGGAGAAGATCAAAGAGTGGTCCCGCCACTTGTTGCTTACACTAACTCCTTTTCATTAAACTTTCGTCGTCGGGTGTGTCGCGACGTTTCGCGAGTTACCTGGCAACACTACCAACTGAACGAAACAACCTCCATTCAAACCAGTAAAAACCTGTTTGTCACTTTATGGCGTGTTGAATTTAATTATGTAAATTAATATTCGAATCAGTGCTCATCAAGGGGAGCTGAGTCACCAAAGAAAGCTAAGTGGTGTTTTATATCTCTAGGTTAAAAGAGGAGTGGTTCTCCCAAACTTTCTTGTTCATTTCACTTATAACTTTAACTTCTCATGATGGACGATTATTGCTATACATTATTACAAGCTTTATGATAATGATGATGTTTCCGTTATGGATGATATATTGAAATGAGTGTGGCAGGGAGTTGTTACACGTTTATGCATATAAAGATCATGTAGTTAACATGATTGCATCACAAAATGGCGCATGTTGAATGCGGGAAAGAGCCAACGTGGCTGTAAGTCAGCGCGGCCCCAACGAGTTTGGGACCAGGCATCGGGTAGCCCTGATGCTGGTATGACCGCCACCGGGGGCTGGGGTGCGGTCCAGCCTTAGTAATTGTGCTATCTATTTAATATGAGGAAAGTTATGAGTTTGGCTGGGGTTGGAGTCGCGCCCCAGGCCTTGGTAAACGCCAGTGAGTTTGTGAGACCTGGCCGCTGACACCTGAAGGCCATGGGTTCACGCATCCTCTGGGAGGACCCCCCAAGATGGTGATCACTGTAAGGGCCCTCGGGCATGTGTACAGACTAGCGCTACTCTGAGAGGGTTGACGAACCTTCATACACATTTTGGGTCTAATAATGATATTTGTCAAGCGTTGGCCACTAGTGTGGAGCGTTGTGACACCATGTAAATGTATAGCTTTAAGTTTGTATATTGTGTCTAAGAAAATGTATGATTTGATAAAGATGGATTTGGTAATGTGCCAGATGAAAGAACTACCTGATTTCCCTATGGGTTTTTCATGTGTTGGTTAAATTCATGTTTATGAAAGTAATTACTGATATGATAATGTGGTTTATGAAACACCTATGATTTACCTAAAAGTGGCTTTGATAATGTGGTTACCACAGAGAGGTTCTGTGGCTTATGAAACATCTATGATGTAACTATAAGTGGCTTTGATAATATGTGTACGACAGAGGTGTTCTGTTGTTTATGAAATATCTCTAATAATCTGTAATGTGTTGATCTATGTGTGGTGTTAATGTACTTGCCTTAGTTGTGTTTATGAGAGACATGTTTGAGAAGTGTACTTTGTAAGAGAATGGTTACAAAGCTTTCATATTGAGTTTGGCTATTATATATGGAATTTTGTATCCTGAATATGCTGAATTAAGTTGATATATCTCAATACATTAGTTGAGATAATAGCAACTATAATGAAAGACAAATGTTGTTAGAAATTGACTTTGTTTACTGATTTACTGCATTATTTGTGTAGTACTTTGGTATGAATATTGATGCACCATAATGGTGACTGGAAAGTATCTTTGAGATACTTTACATATGTATTTAAGTACTACATTTATGTAGTTCAAAGGGAACTAACATGATGATGGTCATGATAATGATAATGGTCATGATAATGATAATGGTCATGATAATGATAATGGTCATGATAATGATAATGGTCATGATAATGATAATGGTCATGATAATGATAATGATGACGATGATGAAATAGTTGGAACTGTGATAACTTCAATAAGCAACTTGGAATTAATGATTTCAGTGAGATTTGAGAACATATAATGGAAAGAATATAATATGAGATTAACCTTGTAATAATACTTGCATAGAACTAAATGTGTGATATTATATAGAGATAATTTAGTGACTTTGTAAGTCATAGTTACCCCTTTTTAATACAGATCTTGAGATGCCAGTCATGCTGACCAGTGTGGAGACCACGAGGACAGCGGTTAGAGAAAGGCTCTAACAGTCATTCCATACATGCAGTGTAGCCACTGCTAACCAAAGGTATGAATCATTCCTTTGCTTGACTGACGTTTATACAGATTGAGTTATAATGATAGCAGTTATAGTGATAAACCTTTGGAGATGAATTCAGGCAATGTTTAATTCCCTTTGTTCCAAACTTATTCCCCAGAGTTTGAAACAATAACCTCTTGCGTGTTTTCTTTTCTTCCTGAATGTGATTTGCAACACTTGATCACACAAGCCATAGTCAGAAATGAAACTTGGAACTATCACAAATATACACTGGGGTATTTTTTCCACGATCTATCAGAAATCCTCACAAAATAAATAAATATCGTCAAGACGACCATTGAAGTCGCGCTAAAAACTCGAACCAATATAATACGACTATGTACAGTTGTCAAAGATGGAGACCGAGTGTGAAATGACAAACGTATATTTAATTTTGTCGTATAATAAATGGACCCCAGGTCCGTTTTGACATCAGCATTTAGGGACAACCTTCGAGAAAACGAAAGAAGTTGTGGAATATTGTCTCATTCGCTCATATAAAAAAGGTAATAGTGTGGTGTGAGTAAGATACATGTCACCGAGCTCTTATTTTAGCATGGCTTCCATGCTTTAGTTATACTTCCGTGGCCTGAAATACGGCATACGGCAGTGATATTGACATTGACATATGCTTTTTCGTATTTTGATGGTATTTTGACTGCACTGTATTTTTTGCCATGCTAATTTGAACCTTATCTCTGAGCGATGTTTTTTAATTTTCAGTTACATCACAGATGTTTATGACATGACATCTAGGTATTTAGCCATTTAAAAGAAACTACAAGGGGCTTTACAGACGTAGCGACTGCAACTGGTACAGGGCCCAAGCCATAATTTAAAATTATATTGTGATTTTTATATGTATTTGTGGTTTATTTAATACTAAGTATGAGTTTCAACATTTTCAACTCAAGGAACTGAAATTAAGAGAAGGGACTCGGAAATTGGGTAAGATCAAGAGTCTGATGCAGATGGCGATGGCAGTATTGGATAAGATAAGATATGCGTCGATATTCCCTGTCTTTCTTTGTGTCTCTGACATGACTGCTGCTAGCTGTACTCTATTCATTAGGTTTTTATTTTATACACATACTTTATTTTTATATCAAAATAAATGATAAATTGATAAAAAATTGGTTGTCTGTAAAGTCGGTTTACGGACGGTAGTTTAACGTGATAACGTCAAACATTACAGTAGTATAGACAGGGGCGGTCAGAGTATAGCAAAAGGGGCCCGATTCTGGGACTTTTTTCACGTTTTTTTATTTATTTATTTATGTGGTAATATAATTATGTACATGTTAAATTGACATAAATAAAAGCAAACACACTTAAAAGTTAAACTATGGTTATTACATTAATCACCTAAGGAGTGTAGAGTCTATGAACCTTAAGAGTTTTCTGTAAAACACACCAACACTATCAGAAAATATGTGTCAATATCGTCTGTCTCCAACATGATGCGGTTAAGAGCAGCTCGGGCTCGAGCGGTGCGCCGGCCGCCGCGAACAGGCGCCGCCGCCGCCGCGCCGGCACCGCGCCCGGCATGCCAACCACCACATTCGCTCTTGGCACTTGCAGCCCCATTCTCTCAAGCACGGATGCGTCATCTACTCTATGGTGAAACAGTTGGCGGTAATGCATAATATGCAGCAGTTTCCGTCTGGTTTCTAGAGTTTGAAGACCAACCATTCCTGTTACGAATAGAGATGGATACATATATGGGTAATATCCGTACAGTCGTTTGTAAATGTGCCTACAGAACTTCCTCTGCACTCTTTCTAGCATAGTGTTTTGTTCTTATTAGAAAGAATGCATTAAAATAAGCATCTTTTATAAATTAAAGTTTTTTTAAAACCTACTAATTTAGGAGTTAGAGTGGTGCAAAGTTGCAAAATTTTCCCGTAGCATTACTAAGGCGCCAGAGACAGAAAGCGATATCGACGGAGCCCCGCTTATTACAGAAACTGCACAGAATAGGAGCCTTCGGCCGTTTGAAGATACCTAACGAACCTAACTTATACCTATATAAAAGTCGTCATTTTGTATCCTAGACCGTTTGCGAGTGACGCGTTAATTTTATTAAAGTGCTAGTGCCATTTACTAATCTTAGAACCCTAATATTCGCAGCTGTGGTGCTTTACTCAGGCCACACGCTACAACCATACCGACTTTTGTGTCAAAATGACAGTCAGCAATGTCAGATTCCACATTGGTCATTAATTTTGGAATCAGCACCCCTAAAACCTATTTTACGACACCCATGATGACTTTTGTGTCAAAGTGACAGTCAGCAATGTCAGATTCCACATTGTTCATTAATTTTGGAATCAGCACCCTCTAAAACCCATTTTACGACACCCGTGACGACTTTTGTGTCAAAGTGACAGTCAGCAATGTCAGATTCCAAATTGGTTATTAATTTTGGAATCAGCACCCCCTAAAACCTATTTTACGACACCCATGACGACTTTTGTGTCAAAGTGACAGTCAGCAATGTCAGATTCCACATTGTTCATTAATTTTGGAATCAGCACTCCCTAAAACCTATTTTACGACACCCATGACGACTTTTGTGTCAAAGTGGCAGTCAGCAATGTCAGATTCCAAATTGGTCATTAATTTTGTAATCAGCACCCCCTAAAACCTATTTTACGACACCCATGACGACTTTTGTGTCAAAGTGACAGTCAGCAATGTCAGATTCCACATTGTTCATTAATTTTGGAATCAGCACTCCCTAAAACCTATTTTACGACACCCATGACGACTTTTGTGTCAAAGTGACAGTCAGCAATGTCAGATTCCAAATTGGTCATTAATTTTGGAATCAGCACCCCCTAAAACCTATTTTACGACACTCATGACGACTTTTGTGTCAAAGTGACAGTCAGCAATGTCAGATTCCACATTGTTCATTAATTTTGGAATCAGCACTCCCTAAAACTTATTTTACGACACCCATGATGACTTTTGTGTCAAAGTGACAGTCAGCAATCTGAGGTACTACATATTTGTAATCTGAAAGTAATCAAGTCAATAATTTCAGTTATTTTGAATCGACTATGATTCCGAATTATTGGTAATAGTAATTATTGTATAGATGATTAGTGATTCCTTTATATGTAATGGTAATTTTCCGTTTCACTTGATTACATTACAAGTAATCTGACACCCAGTAGTGGATTACAAAGTAAAATCAAGTAATCGTGTAATCCGGAATCGATTACGATTTGCCCATCTCTGCGGCGCTGCTGCAAGTTTTGAGACAGAAGTATATGCTAGAAAGAGATGCAGATATTTGCCACTCACTCTTACCTATAGTTGCGTCTCAAAACTTGCAGCAATAACTTGCTGGTCTAAACTCAGCTTAACGAGAACAACACACGGGCGCGCCATCTGTCCCAGCTGTGGTGCTTTACTTAGGCCACACGCTATAACCATACCGAGCGCATCGATCAGCCGCTTAGTTCCAACGCGCGCCAATAGATGGCACAAAAACTATATTGCGAAACGGGACAATGACGTCATCTTTTTCGTGCATGCTGCCCGTAGTAACGAGTTATTAGACGTTATCACGTCAAAAACCTAACGACCAAAAAGAATAAAGTACCTATCTGTTAGTCTTTAATACACCCCGCATATACGTAATGCACAGCACAGGCCTCCGAAGACCGGCAGGGCAATCATGGTCGCGCGATAAATGGTATAACATAGGGCCGTCCCTATCGCACTTACAAATAGTGTGATAGGGCTGATGTTTTATCATTTATCACGCGACCATAATAATTGTCTGCCTGGAGGTATCGGCCTTTAGCCCTTCACACACGTCTTTGAATAATGTTTGCGGGGATAGGCAGGCTGACGATTTTTAATCTAAGTATAGAAAAGTAACGCAAAATGTAGTGCAAAGTAATTTGAAATACACCTAGATAAACAATCAATTGAATAAGGAACGTTATCTACATATTTAGGTAAATTAAATTCACATGAGACATGAACAGAGAAGGAAAGCTAGATGATGCGTATTTTTTCTCTGTCTTCTTGTATGCTACCTTTTTTACAGTTTTAATTTCTCAAAGGAGGTCAGTAGTTGACTACAAACTCAAAATAACACTCTTGAAAAAAATTAAGGGTCACTGACCTTTCACAGTAAATTGAGGTAGTGTGAGTGAAGGGTGTTTGTGTGTGTAATGGGGTAATTTGACAGATTCTGAAAATTCTCCCTGCTCTACCCCCTCTTAAAGCCTGACCAGAACTATATGACTATTGTCAAGAGGCTGTTATTCTGATGTATGCGGTGACAGTAGGGAACTGTAGTTAAAATAAAATATTTTATACAATGCACGAAACAAAGCATCAGATAATTATAAGAAAAACATGGACAGAAGACATTTTTAAATCCAATTTCTATTTATTAAGTCAGGTAGAAATAAATAAAGCAACTGGAAAGGTTGTCTGGTAGAGATCGCTCTTTAGCGATAAGACCGCCTGTTGTCTGCCTCTATTTATAATCATTTATTTTGTCTCCACTGTATCTTTTGCTGAGGTGTGCCAATAAAAAGTATTCTATCTATCTATCTGAGTTGACCGTGACGTAACTCAATTCGATTTCATATTAATTCCATATTAACAAGTCGTTAAAATTCGTTTTGACAGTTCTTAAAAAGAAGCTGATTTGACTAGGAGGCAAATAGCCTGTTGAGTATAGTATGAAGAAAATATTTGGTCGTTTATGTGCATAATATGAAGAATTATTATATTATTTGGCCTGTGTGGTGATGGGTAAAGAATTTCACCACCCCCTTCCTTCCCGTGGGTGTCGTAGAAGGCGACTATGGGATGGGATATGGGTTAAATTGTGGCGTAGGCGAGAGGCTGGCAACCTGTCACTGCAATGTCACAGTTTAGTTTTCTTTCAACCCCTTATTTGCCAAGAGTGGCACTGAAGCTTTAGTAGTTTCATGTGTTCTGCCTACCCCTTTATGGGATACAGGCGTGATTTTATGTATGTATGTATTATGTATATGTATTTTAAATATTTGTAATGTACATAATTGCCACCTTTTATTTTATCTATGAACATACTGTACAAATCTGACAGGCTCATGTAAATATTTAAGAAACGAAATAATGTATATAGATTATAACTGCCAACTAGTATTCTAAAATGCAATAATGTATTTTAAATTTTTAAAGGCCCCTGATTATGGATACAACGGTAATAGTACATTACGATACAAGTGCGGGAAACAGGGAATTCGAAATGAGTGGCGATAAATTAGAATTCGACCGAAGGGAGTGTTTTAAATCGACACGAGTTACGAATTTCCTTTTCGCACGTGTATAGTATGACGTTTTTCAGTACAGATGGCACTCCGAAGTTTCGACCTTACAGGAAATTAACGATACACGTGCGAAAATGAAATTCGTAATGTACCATTATAATTTTATCAAATAAGTAAATTAAAATTATGTAGACTTTAAATGAGAGCTTCGCAGTCGTTATTTTACTTATCTTTGGTTTAACCTCGTAAGGCCACTAATTTCTTTTTTTTTTTTTTTTTTAGAACCTTATTTCGTCTGATTCAGACGATAAGGCCATTAATGTTGATGATATTCATATTGAATTAGTTAATTAACTTAATAATGTTTTAAATGCATTCAGCTATTTTAATGTATGAGGCCTTATGGTACCCCCACTTTGACTGTTGTAATAGCACATTGTGCAATTAGGGGAGGAAGTTGAATATTACTAGCGAGAGTGTGTTAAATCGCGACGGCTTGCCGGAGCGATTTAAAGACTCGAGTTTGTAATATTCATACTCCCCGAGTTACACACAATGTTTTTCATCACACTCGCAATGTAAAAAATATATAAATATATGTAAAAAAAAGTTAAGTACGGTACAAGAAATTTCATTATTCCCTTGGGAGAACGATTTTTCAATAACTCACGCTCCGCCTGCGTGCAATAGCACATTTAAAGTGCGGGTGTGATGAAAAATGTTTTATATCATAATGTGGGACGTAACAGAACTCTATAAATTCGATCATGTTATCCTGTCGCATTATGTTATGTAATACTAGCTTTTACCCGCGGCTTCGCTCGTGTTAGAAAGAGAAAAAAAGTAGCCTATGTCACTCTCCATCCCTTCAACTATCTCCAACAAAAAAATCACGTCGATTCGTCGCTCCGTTTTGCCGTGAAAGACGGACAAACAAACAGACACACACACTTTCCCATTTATAATACACTAGCTTTTGCCCGCGGCTTCGCTCGCGTTAGAAAGAGACAAAAAGTAGCCTATGTCACTTTCCATCCCTTCAACTATCTCCACTTAAGAAATCACATCAATTCGTCGCTCCGTTTTTCTGTGAAAGACGGACAAACAGACACACACTTTCCCATTTATAATATTAGTATGGATTTAATAAGAGGCAAAATGGAAGCACTGTTAGATTTGAAGGTTGAATGTTGATTTGTTACAATGATATTTGTTTAAATATATGTTTATATTATAATTTAACATGAGTATTGCTAAATTATTGTTTCATTTACTGCTCCACTACCCTTTTAGTTTTTTTGTTTCCAGATAAACGGTGTACAGCGTCTTGAATGTGTATGGTGGTCACCATTTGTGCGTCCTTCGGTTGTATTGTCCTGCATCAGAAAAATAAAATGCATAAAAATACTTTAAGAATGTATACAGAATCCTTGTTATTAGATATTAATTATTACTTCATGTTCATACACATTTTACACTGACAAAATCAATCCCGAGTCTCCTCAGCCAAAATTGTGATATGATTCCGAGAGGTATTTATTATATTCTATTCTCTAAGTGCTCAGTAAAAATACTAGCGACATCTAGTGGACAGTAGCGTAACAAAACTAAAAGAAAATGTTTAATGCTACTACCCGCTAGAGCTCGCTAGTAAATAATGTACGGCTATGAAGTTATGCGACCGTATTTAAGTGGTCATGACATAAATACTCGCATCCGGGCCAGGCCACTGTTTTTTTTAAGGAGCAACTGTCATGTCATTTCTATATAATTTCTATGATCTGATTTCTGCCTGTCAGTGTCACATCTCCCAAACGAATTGTTTTTGCTAAATATATAAAACAGTTCCGCTAAGTTGTTCATTTTTAATTGAATAGTGCAATTACTCTTTTCACAAGTTCTAACTCGTAATGACGTCAACGGAGTTTACGGACTTGCGTTCGTGCGGTTGTTGCTTGCTGCGCGCTTCACAAGTATCCGACTCACGTATATTCGGCGATATCAACACGAAGATACACTGGATTATGCTGAAAGAATGCTTCAATATACAAGTAATTATATTTTTCTTAAGGCACCTCCTCATTTGACACATATGAAAACGTATGGACAAGATTGTTTGTCTCTTTTGTTAGGTGTTTAAATATATAAAAGGAAGTTAGATTCGGAGTGCGGGACGGGAGCTGTCAGTTTAAAATTTTCTCGGCCCAAATTCTTATTTAATTTATTGTAGTGATTTTTATCTGAAAATATTACTTTATTTGTTTATTTATTTAATCTATATATATATATTTCAGCTTGTTAGGGACATTACGTTCCCATACGGCCGGCAGAGTGATGGGTTCTTCTAACCCATCGCCCGAGCCGGCCCTTAATCCTGTGATGGACTCGCCGCAAAGTCCCCCGGAGATGGACCGTCAGTCAACGATCTCTCCTGATATAGACGAAGAGTTTGTTCTAGCTAGACCAACCCTTAAACGAGCTGCAAAAAAATTAAAAGAAATGCCGTCTGACATTCCAAAAAAAACAAAAATCACACAGTCAAATAATCACGCATCAGCATCGCCTCCCATCGGGAGACAATGTTACACCAACTCAGACATTGGACCGTATGTAATTCACGTACAACTAAAACCAGTCGGTTCCTCCGATAACGTTTCCCTACAGCTACACCCGGTGAAATTCGGTCAATATTTGTGCTCAAATAATATTAAAGGTCTACACGAAGGGGGAATTCGCAAGATAGGTAGAAATCGTATAAGCCTCGATTTTACTAATGGTGTTGTTCGACAATTAATGGACTGTATGGGGGCGAAAAGGGGAAAACGATAGAGTGGAATTTAGGGTCGAGTCAGCAAGGAAGTTGGTATGGAGTGAAGATGATAAATGTGATGTTAGACGACTAAGTGTGAAATAAGTGTAAGCGAAGTTTACCTTACAGTCCGGGAATGTGAGGACTGAGTCGTTGGTCGCGCTGTAGGCCCGCTGGCGGTGATTTCAGCTCCTTGTCGCAAGCTAGAGGAAGCGTAAAACCGTTACCTTCGAGCTTTCAACTTAGACCTTCGACGTTCTCTCCACGGATGATCCTGGCGCTCTCCGATACACAACACTTATTGAAATGATATTAAACTACGGGTGATGGTGCTTTTAATGATTCACTGCGAGAAATAGCGAGACTAGCTAAGGTGATGGTGGCTGTTCGCGAATCTGTTGCGTACTGGCTCTGTCAATTGCATGACAGAGCAACCGTTTTTTTTTTAATATTCGAATTTCAACCGTGACAAAGTGTTGCCACAGTTAACATGAAAAAATATCCGAAAAATGATGGGCAAAACTGAACATTCCGCCCACCAAAATACACTAGTATTTTGACGTAGTGCGAGAAAAAAAATAATAAAAAAAAAGAATGGCGAAAACGATACGGATACGAAAACATTAAAATTAAACGAGAAAATAGACGACACAATTGAACCGCTTTAGAGCAGCAGCTACACCGGCATTGGGCACAGCTTGACCACAGGCCGTTTGTACAACCCTGTGGCAGTGCGCACGGAAACCACACGACAGATTCCATCGGATCCGGGGTGTGTCTCGACGATGCGACCCAGGGGCCATTTCATTGGGCTCGTCTGCTCGTTTATGACGAGCACGAGTGCTCCGACCTGGATGTTAGACTCTTTGTCGTGCCACTTCATCCTCTGTTGGAGAGTATGCATGTACTCCTTAGACCATTTGCTCCAGAAGTCTTGGTGCATTTTCTGCAGCAGCTTCCAGCGTTGGAGAGGGCCAACCCGGACGTCTGCCAGATCGTCCTCAGGCACGACCGACAGGGGTTCTGTGGTCAAGAAATGACCCGGAGTCAAGGCTGAAAAGTCATTAGGGTCGGAGCTGAGAGGAGTGAGTGGCCTTGAGTTCAGCAAAGCCTCGACCTGAGTTAAGACCGTCGAAAACTCCTCGTACGTCAGCCTTTGGTTCCCTATGACGCGCGAGAGGTGTGTCTTTACCGCCTTGATCCCGGCTTCAGCGAGTCCCGAGAAATGTGGGCTCCCTGGCGGGTTAAATTCGAAATGAATTGCTTCGCGTGCGGCAGCATCCTCCACGAGACGTTGGAGGATGTTGCTCGCACCGACAAAGTTTTTGCCTTGGTCAGAGACTAACCGACTGCACCGACCTCGACGGGCGACGAAACGCCGGAGCGCAGCCAGAAAGGCGTCTGAGGACAACTCCGTAGCCAGCTCAGTATGTATCGCCTTTGTCGCGGTGCAAACGAAGACGCAGATGTAGCCCTTGTACGTCTTGTTCCCGCGACCACGACCAAGGGCGATATCGAAAGGTCCACCAAAGTCGACCGCTGAGCTCGAAAAAGCCTTTAGTTGAGTGATGCGATAAGCTGGTAGGTCTCCCATGAATGGCGCAGGAGCGCCCAGCGGGCGAACCCGGAAGCATTTCATGCACTTTGAGACCACGGCGTAGATAGCCCGCTTAGGACTCATAATCCAGAAATGCTGCGCCAGCAAATTATGGAGCGTTTGGATGCCCGGATGCATAAACCGCCTGTGGTATTCGTCAATCAAGAGGTAGGTCAGACGGTTGTCGCGAGGTAGCAAAAGGGGATGTTTAACATCGAATTCGAGAGAGGCTCGCGACAAGCGTCCGCCCACCCTCAAGAGACCCGCGTCATCTAGGAATGGGCACAGTTTTTTAAATGCCTTCGGGAGAGAGTTCGAAAGACTACTTGTCACCTTCTCGATCCCCAAAGCAAAGTGGTGCTTTTGCACATGGCACACGAGGAACATGAGGGCCTGTTTAAGTTCTAGCGGTGTCAGGGGACCGCTCAACAAGTTGTTGGGCATCTTCTGATTCCTCGCGTTATATGCGAACCTGCGACAGTATGCAAGGACACGTTGCAGTGTCCTTAGCGACGAGAATTTATTCATCAGGTTGTCTGTCCATGATTCTTTCACTGAGACAGTGAGCACAGTGACCTTGCGCTCTTCGTGTAGAACGTCCAGATCCACTGCCACCGTGGACTTAGGCCAGTCAACCTTATCCAAACCTAGCCAAGATGGGCCCTGCCACCAGTTATTGTGGTGAACCAGGTCATCTGGCAAGAGTCCTCGCGATCCACAATCTGCAGGATTGTCACCAGTCCTCACGTGCCGCCAACAGTCTGGAGGGATGATATCCTGAATGTGACTCACGCGGTTAGCCACGAAAGTTTGCCATCTGGACGGGCAAGACTTTATCCACGTCAAAGCAACGCTGGAATCAGACCACGCACAAATTTCACAAATCTTGTGGAGGGGCGTCAGAGCCTCTGCAACAGATGCTATCAAGTCAGCAAGTAGAACCGCAGCCAGCAACTCTAGACGGGGTATCGACAGCTTACGAAGAGGTGCCACTCTTGATTTGCTGCAGACCAGATGAACATATCGCGTTCCATCCTCACCTGACGTCCGTAAATAGACCACCGCGCAATACCCTCGCTCTGAGGCGTCGCAGAAACCGTGGACTTCGAGCGAGACGAAATCCTTGACCATACGGCGCGGGACAGACACCGATTTCAACGAAGGAAGCTGCGCTTTGAATTCTTGCCATTCGGATGCAAGGTTCTCTGGCGCATCATCATCCCATGAAACACCTGAGACCCAGAGCAACTGCATGAGGTACTTCGCGAAGAACGTCACAGGTGAGAGGAGGCCCAGAGGGTCGAAGATTCGAGCGATCTCTGAGAGGATAGTGCGTTTAGTGCACCGTCGATCCTCGACAGACACTTTGAAGGTGAAGTCATCCGTCTGGGGTAACCACGAGAGGCCGAGAATTTTTAGTGAGATGTCCCCAATGGAGTTGAACTCCCGAAAGTCCTCGGAATATAGGTCTGAGGAGGGGACACCCTCGAAGAACTCCTGGTGGTTGGACGTCCATTTCCGTAGATGGAAGCCACCAGAAGCTAAGATGGTAGACAGCTCCGATCGAAGCTTCCGTGCTTCTTCGACAGACTGAGCTCCAGACACCACGTCGTCGACATAGATGTCTCGGTCTAGCACTGCTGAGCCAGAAGGGTATTCTTCTCCTGATTCTTTCGCCAGTTGAGCTATTGTCCGAAGAGCTTGGTAGGGAGCTGAGGACACGCCGTAAGTAGCGGTCAACAGCCGATAGTCCCGGATAGGCTCATTGACAGACGGACGCCACAGGATGCGCTGATATTCAGCATCTTCCGGGGATACTAAGATCTGCCTATACATTTGCTTGACATCTGCTGTGAACACAACACTATGCCACCGAAAACGAAGGAGCAAGTGGAAGATGTTGTTTTGCAGCTTCTGCCCTGGCAGTAGCGCGTCATTTAGTGAGACACCCCGGCTGTCCTTGGCACTAGCGTCGAAGACTACCCGAAGAGGAGTGCTGGTCGACGAGGGCCTCAACACTCCATGGTGGGGTATGTAAAAGAACCCCCCCAAATCCACCTTTGGAGGATCACATTCCTCAAGGTGGCGACAGCTTTTGTAGTCCTTCATGAAGGCTACATAGTTCTGGTAGAAGTCGGAGTTACTTAATAACTTCCGCTCCAACGACAAGAATCTCTTAAGAGCGATGGCTCGAGAGCCCGAGAAGATAGGTTTATTAGAAGTATCAGCAAAAGGTAAAGGAACGACAAATCTACCTTCTTCTGTGCGACGAAAATTAGCGAGAAAGTATTCCTCGCACAGCTGATCTTCCTTCGATAAAATGACGGTGTTCGGAGAGTTGACATCTTCCAACTCCCAGAACCTCTTAATGGAGTCGTCAAGCGATAACTTGCCCACTACCAGCTGACAACTGTTGTTACGGAACCGAGAACGACAAATGTCCGTAGTACAGTCGCCTGCGTCTCCCATCAGAATCCACCCGAAAACGGTGTTGACGGCAGTCGCCTGGCCCGGGGCCCCATGGATTAAACCTGGGCGCAACGAAGAAGCGAAAATATTGACATTCAACAATAGATCAACAGGTCCTGGAATGTGCCAGTAGGGGTCAGCTAATTCTAAGCCCCTAATATGTTGCCATGATGACAGGTCGACAAGATCAGGCGGCATCTCAGGACAAATTTTAGGCAGCAAATAAGCCTGAAACGAGAGGCTAGTATCAGCCTTCCCAACGCTCGGTGTGATGGTACATGACAATGTGCCACCAGGCTTCGACACGAGTTCACCGATACCAGTGATGGCATGGTTCCCATATTCTGCCCGGAGACCAAGTCTCTGTGCACATGCCTCACTTATGAAATTACAACCACTGGCACAGTCAAGCAAGGCCCTTACCTCAACTAAATTACCTCTGGCATTCTCCACCAATACTCTCGCAGTCGAAAATAGAGATGAAGCGGCAACATTATTGGCTACCATCACCAGAGGATTTGTTGAGCTCGATGGATGCTTCAAATTATCCACATCCGTTGCCGGGGGTACGGGCACCTTACCACTATTAAAATGCAACAGCGTATGGTGAGAGAACCGACATTGCTCACACCGCTGCTTCGACTTGCAAGACCTCATAGGATGTGACCCCGACAAACACAGAATACACAACTTGAATAAGTTGTAAGTAAAAGAGAATTCTTTTGCACATTTAAACCGAGAAGCGGGGTCATAATTCAAAAAGGTTGGACAGGATGTAAGACTATGGGCCTGTCCACACACCTCACACTTAGGAGCCGAGACTACCAAGGCTACTTTTGGCTTATTAGATGGCTTGCTACTACTTGGCTGCGGAGCACTAGCGACAAACCCCGATGCCCCTGCCGCGTCTAAGGCACGGTGTCGCTTTTCAATAAAATCCTGCAATTTACTAAACTCAGGAATGTCATCAGAGTTATGTTCTAATTCGAATTGCTCTTTAGTGTTCCTATCAAGCTTCGACCACAGTAGCTGTACAAGAAGGAAATTTTTGTCCGGTAAGTTGAAACCTTTCAAAATCGACAAATTTTCAGCAAAAACCCTATAAACCCGCTGCAGGTCACTAGCCCGAGATGCCTTCACCGGCTCACACTGTACAAGCTTCTCATAGTATGTAGTAGCAATTAATCTAGTTTTGTTATATTGCTTGTACAGCGCTTCATATGCTACCTTATAGTTGTCATCGGTGACAGGATAATTCTTTATAAGGTCATAAGCTTCGTTTTGCACACTGGACAAAAGATAATGTAATTTTTCAACCGGAGCAATGTCAGTCCGCTTGTCCACCAAAGAATTAAACAACTGCATAAATGTTACCCAATTTTCAATTTTCCCATCAAATGCTTTAATTTGCAGTTTTGGTAACTTAGGCAAGACCGGCTGCGGCACGCCCGAGACTGACGAAGTCCCAGCACAAGGCTTCCTATTCTGCAACCTCGACCGTACTGCCCTTACTTTCGAATCGAACATCGCGGTATGTGAGCAGATCTCCCTGTGTTCGGAACGAGGAGCACTACTTAATAACTTTATTTGCGCTTCATGGAAGTTCTTCGCTATAGAACACAGCTCACTCTCGTCACATAGCGCAAGTTCGGAGTCCGACAACATTTGCAAATATTCAATTCTCATTACCTGATAGTCACGAGCAATCATCACCGTGTCAACCTCTGTTCCGACAGACTTATCGCCATTCGTCATTATTACGGCGTTAAATTACACTAAAAACGGCGATATTAATATGAAATTACAACAAAACTAATATTCACAAAATAAATCACAACACAAAAGTCGGTTGATTGACACTGACAGGAGTCACAGGTGTCAGCTGACAGGTGACACTTGACAAAATTGTTGCCAGTAAAATGAAAAGTGAGTGAATGATTTTTGTTAAAGCACCATTACCCGACCAACTTTCTTGCTTACCCACAAATTTTTAACAAGTCTACCCTAAATTTTAAAGTGCGAAAAATGACAATACAAATTTGAGAAAGCGAATATTTAAACGAAAACGACAAATCATAGGCGCTTTATCAAAGTATGCGGGTCGAAGGCCAAAATGTTCGACAATTAATGGACTGTATGGGGGCGAAAAGGGGAAAACGATAGAGTGGAATTTAGGGTCGAGTCAGCAAGGAAGTTGGTATGGAGTGAAGATGATAAATGTGATGTTAGACGACTAAGTGTGAAATAAGTGTAAGCGAAGTTTACCTTACAGTCCGGGAATGTGAGGACTGAGTCGTTGGTCGCGCTGTAGGCCCGCTGGCGGTGATTTCAGCTCCTTGTCGCAAGCTAGAGGAAGCGTAAAACCGTTACCTTCGAGCTTTCAACTTAGACCTTCGACGTTCTCTCCACGGATGATCCTGGCGCTCTCCGATACACAACACTTATTGAAATGATATTAAACTACGGGTGATGGTGCTTTTAATGATTCACTGCGAGAAATAGCGAGACTAGCTAAGGTGATGGTGGCTGTTCGCGAATCTGTTGCGTACTGGCTCTGTCAATTGCATGACAGAGCAACCGTTTTTTTTTTAATATTCGAATTTCAACCGTGACAAAGTGTTGCCACAGTTAACATGAAAAAATATCCGAAAAATGATGGGCAAAACTGAACAGGTGTGTTTGCAAACAGATTTTTAGACACGGTCAACAAGGAGGACTCTCAATACCTGGCGTTTATCCCAAGTTTTCACGTGGCAAGAATATTTATTATTCGCCAAGTTCCTAAAGACCTGACCAATGAGGAAGTAGCTGCGTCTATGGTGACTCCAGAAGGATTTGGTAAGATTATAAAAGCGAGGCGTCTCAATGCAAAAAAGAAGGTAGGTGACGGGTTTGAATGGGTCCCTACGGAGACAATGGCCCTAACTATCGACGGCCAAAAAATACCCCAGAGAGTATACCTATTTCATAACTCTTTCCTCACTGAACAATACAACTTCCCTGTCATTCAGTGCAGGCAATGCTGCCGTTATGGGCATATTATGGCACACTGCAGGTCACAGCCACGGTGTGCAAAATGCAGTCAACCACACCTAAGCTCCCAATGTAACTCACATAATGATTTAGTCTGTCTTTTCTGCTTCGGTGCACACCCAGCAAATGATAAAAAGTGCCCTGAGTATAACCGCCAACACAAAATTAAAGCTGCCATGTCAGAGGAGGCCATTTCTTTCAATGAAGCTTCGCTCCTTTTCCCATCCACAAAACGCTCTTACGCTGATATTGCTGATTCCCCTACAAACTCCTACAAGAAAACAGTTACAGTATCAAGGAAACCTAGAGCCCCCCTTCAAACGGGATATGACAAAGTAGCCCACCAGGAAATAATAAATAGTTACAGAATCCCTGATCCTCGAAACGGTTGTGCCCTCCGTGAAAAGGAGAACACTAACTTAGGAAATATCTCCATCAATGACAATATGTACTCGTCTGCGTCTAATCGTCAACCCCAGGATTCTTCCCGTGGGAAAGCCCAACTAAATGACAAAGTTCTTGATTCCCTTTTATCTTCTCTGTTGATGCTTCTCAGTTTAGACAATTTACCGTACCACGCTGCTTCTAAAATTGAATCCTTATGTGTAATGCTTAATAAACGACTCCAGGATGTGTACGGCTGTACAATGGAATACTCGTAGTATTTTAAACAAAAAATCTGAATTAAAATATCTTCACAATAAACATAATCCAATGCTTTTTGCCATTAGCGAATCTTGGCTCAAACCCCAGCAATTTTTCAAATTGCCGGGATTTTTTGTGTTAAGAGATGACAGAGTCGATGGGTGGGATGGTTCCGCCCTTTTAATTAATAACAAAATTCCCTTTTACCAAATACACCTCCCTTTACACTCTAATAACATATATATCGTTGCAGCTAGCATAAATAATATTTCTTATGTTTCAGTTTATATCCCACATCCCTCCATAGCCAATCTGAACGAATTCTTCTCTATAGTAAAAAATATTCCCAATCCGATTGTTATTATGGGCGATCTGAACTGCCACCATACATCGTGGGGTTCGGGCACCTCTGATAACAATGGCAGGTATTTACTCAGTTTATTAGATAAATTGAACCTTTGTTACTTAAACGACGGCAGACCAACTAGACGTACTGCCCCTAATCAGTTTTCCTCAGCAGTAGATCTGACTCTTTGTTCCTCAAATTTAGTCCCTCAGCTATCATGGAATATCTCATCCCTATCTCATAATAGTGACCATTTTCCAATATTTATTTCCTTACCCGGAAACCTTAATTTTCCAGCGCCTCTACCCCCGCTATTAAAATATAGATTAGGCAAAGCAGACTGGGATAAATACTCATCCACTTTAGATGAAAAAATTCAAACCCTTTTCTCTGTTGCTCACCTAAACATAAACTCTGCCCACGAGTCATTCGTCTCTGCTATCCACCAGTCAGCAGAGGAAACATTCCCTCTGAAAAAACCCTTTATTCGCCGTAATAACAAGCCCTCGCAACCATGGTGGGACTCTGAGTGTTCTGCAGCAGTTAAAGAACGAAACGAGGCCGAATTGGAATATAATAAAAATATAACTATAGAAAATTACATAAAGTTTAAAAAAATTAGAGCAAAATGTCGTAAAATCCTTTCAACTAAGAAAACTGATGGATGGAACACTTTCTGTGAATCTATTTCGCCCTCCACTCCCTCTACATTTGTATGGAGGAATATACGAAGGTTTCGTAGAGGCGTTGCTCCTGTGTCCGCCTCTGGGTCGTCTTTCAACTGGGTAAACGATTTTTTAGATAAACTAGCCCCTCCTGCTGTTCCTAACGAGTCCGATATCACAGTATCTTACTCTTTTAACAAATCTGATAATTTATTAGAGAAAGATTTTAGTTTAGATGAACTCAAAACGACGCTTGCTGCAGTAACGGACTCGTCTCCTGGTGCCGATGGGATCATGTACTCTTTTTTGAAAAAAGCGGGCCCATTTTGTCATGATTTTTATTTAAATCTCATTAATAGAATCTTCGAGTCTGGTAATATCCCTGAATCGTGGAAGCATCAAATCATTCTTCCTATTTTAAAACCGGGTAAAGATCCCGAGCATTACAATTCTTACCGCCCAATTGCTCTGTCGTCAGTTCTGTGCAAGATAGTTGAGCATATGCTTAAAAATAGGTTAGAGTGGTTTGTTGAGAATTCGGGGTTTCTCGCTGAGACCCAATTCGGATTTAGAAAAGGTAGAAGTGTTACTGACAGCCATGCTCTATTATCAACAGATGTCAGAATAGCATTTTCTCAAAAACAATCCGTCGTTGCTGCCTTTCTCGACGTAGCAGCAGCATATGACAATGTTTTACTCCCGGTTCTCTGCAGGAAACTGCGTTCTATGAAAATTCCAGAGAAAGTTGTGCTTTTTATTAATAATCTCTTATCGGGCAGAAAGATTTCTTTAAGAGTACCTAACATGCAGAACAATCCAAAGTTTCTCTGGAGGGGCCTACCACAGGGCTCGGTTTTAAGTCCATTGCTATACAGTATATATACGTCGGACTTGGAACAATCCATTAATAACCATTGCAATATCCTACAATATGCGGATGATATTGCAATCTATTCGGTCCATAAGAACATCGTAGATGCGACCCGTTATGTAAATCATTCTCTGGAATCTCTAGGTTTATGGCTAGATACTCATGGTCTTGACCTATCCCCATCTAAGAGTTCTGCTCTAGTTTTCTCAAGAAGCAAGAATCATCCACCAGTCAATGTTTCATTTCGTTCTCAAAACATCCCAGTCCATAACATTGTAAAATTTCTAGGTGTATCATTTGATTCAAAATTAACGTTTACACAACATGTCGATAATACAATTGGGAAGTGTGAAAAAAACCTAAATATCATTCGTGCTCTCTCTGGCTGTTGGTGGGAGCTCATCCTTACACCCAAAAATTGCTTTATAATGCCTTAATAAGATCACTCATGGACTTTGGTTCCATAATAATAGAACCATGTCGCAAAAAAGATCTTAAAAAATTAGATGCTATCCAGGCAAAAGCCCTCAGAATAGTAACAGGGGCTATGAGATCTTCCCCTGTTAGAGCACTTCAGGTGGAGTGTGCTGACCCTCCTCTAAATTTCCGTCGCCAATATTTGGCTGACAGATACCTACTCCGCGCTTCTCAATTAGAAAATCATCCCATTTTTCCAAAACTCCAAATTTTGCAGGCCCATATTGAAGTAAACGCTTTCTGGCTTAGAAAACAAAAACCAAACCTTTATACCAGTCTAAACAGATTATATGATATCAACGTCCCCATAGCTAAATTTCCAAAAATACCCATTTATACTGTTCCTTATGCTGCCTTAATGTTCGAACAAAAATCTGTCAAAATCGGCGTTACGCGAAGTTCAAATAGCATAAATGAAAAATTCCTGATTGCAATAAGATACAAATGGAAGGAATGGGATTTATTTTTCTCAGATGCTTCTAAATCTGTCAATAGCTTTGTTGGCTGTGCTTTCATTCATGATAACCTCGAATCAGTCCACAAATTTCAACTTCCTTCAGTTTGCTCTATTTTCACTGGGGAATGCGTAGCCATTTTGAAAGCAATCAGATACATTATGGAACACAAACTGTCTAAATCTGTAATCTTCTCCGATAGCTTAAGTTCAATCCAGGCTATCACCTGTAATTCTATCAAAAATTGTGCGAAAACCCCTATAATTTGCTTAATCAAAGAATCCCTCTTTACTTGTCACCTTTTAAATTTAGACGTTCAGTTATCATGGATCCCAAGCCACAAAGGCATTCATGGTAATGAATTGGCTGATAAAGCTGCAAAAGAGGCAACTGTAACTGGTAGTAGGTGTTTCTATCAATGTTTTAGTAAGGACTTGGATGTGATTTCCTCGACAAAGCTGAACTCTGATTGGTCAGATCTTTGGATTACTAATAATAAATTACAGTTCTTTCAAATTCAGCAAAAAATTTACCCCAAACCTTGGTTCTTTAAATTTAAATTTAATAAGAAGGTAACGAGCTGCCTGATTCGCCTTAGACTGGGTCATGTCTGTTCTCCAGAATTCCTATACAAGATAAAGAAAAAAGCTAGCCCAGAATGCCAATGTGGTTATGGCGTGGGCACAATCGAACATATATTTTTTGAATGCCCATCGAACCGTTTTTGCTTATACGATCTCTTACTTAAATTGAAAGTCCCTCTTCCTTGTAATATAAAATCTCTTTTAGCTAGCTCAGATCCCAAAGTATTAAAAATGATAGCACATTTTCTTGAAAAAAATAATATCAGTTTGTAAATATTGCGTATATACCTAGTTGTATATGTTTATTATGTTCATAATATTATGTACCAAGTATGCAACTTATTACTTTTGATGCAAAATTTGGGGTTAAATTTTTAGGTGCACTCCTGAAATCACCCCTACTCACTTGACATTGGCAAAGTGCCCTGGCAGCAAAAGCCAATCCTAACAAAAAAAAAAATATATATATAAAACAGTTCCGCTAAGTTGTTCATTTTTAATTGAATAGTGCAATTACTCTTTTCACAAGTTCTAACTCGTAATGACGTCAACGGAGTTTACGGACTTGCGTTCGTGCGGTTGTTGCTTGCTGCGCGCTTCACAAGTATCCGACTCACGTATATTCGGCGATATCAACACGAAGATACACTGGATTATGCTGAAAGAATGCTTCAATATACAAGTAATTATATTTTTCTTAAGGCACCTCCTCATTTGACACATATGAAAACGTATGGACAAGATTGTTTGTTTCTTTTGTTAGGTGTTTAATGTTTACCATCAAAGCCACCAATTTAGGTATCTCCACGTATATACGTAGTATCTTCTTAGTAGTTTGTGGGTATCTCTTAGGTAAGCGTGCTCCGCCGTAGACCGCATCATCACTTACCATCAGGTGTGATCGTGGTCAAATATCTGAACTTGAAACTTAACACAAAGGAGAACTACTCTAGTATTTATATAATTTGGTTTTAATTTCAATGGATTAAACTGAATATGGTGGGCAGGATGGGGCTATCCTGCCTCACACAGCTAAACTATAGAATGAATTGTATGTGGTATTTCTGGATCAATATATCGACGACAACAACGTATAGGGTGCGAACTGCGATTATTTTTTTCAGAAAATTACACCTTACCCACCAACGTACAAGGTGCTATCTGCTACAAAAAAAAATCGCAGATTTCGCCTTGTACGTTGTTGTCGTCGATATACACCCATCTTAAAGTCCGGCAATGCACCTCCAACCCTTCTGGTGTTTTGAGTGTCCATGGGTGGCAGTGATTGCTTACCATCAGGCAACCTGTCTGCTTGTTTGCCTCCTATCATATAAAAAAATGACTATCCACACCACAAGCCTCCTTAAGCTTACATTTTGGTCAATCTGTTGCAATATAATAGTATGATATTGGATGAGGATGGGTAGAGTCCTTCCTATACAAAATGTACTGTGGAGACGTTTTTTAAATTACATCCGGGCGGCGTGGCGCGGACGTCCGTTCCGCGTCTCAGGACATGCGTCGCCTGTGTGTGGATAGTCTCTTACACTGTGAAAAGACTTATGCTGCTTATTCTGACTGTATGTTTATGTATGCAGGCAATTGAGGCTTCGGAATATGGGATCTGCCAGAAATGCGTGTACTGTTTACGAAATGCATACAGCTTCAAGCTGCAAGTGCAGCGGAGTCAGGCAGAGCTGGAATTGCAGCGTAGCAAGGCAGAGCTGGAAATGCAGCGCAACCAGGCGGAGCTGCAGGCGCGCTTGAAGACTCTACTAGCTAAAGGCAAGTAATGATTGATGGATGAAACTTTAAGAAGTGGCCCACCGAGTTTATTGCTGGTCCCATAGATGTGACCCAGTGGAAGAGACACTTTTTTCACACAAAAGTGAGGGACAGCTATGTCCACTGGGTCACTGCTCGAAATAAAGTAATAAAATAGCAAATCCTATAAAAACATGATGTATTGCATAGCTTGTATATCTGTTTTTAATATAATAAGTATAAACTAATTACACTAAATACAAATTAAATTTTCTGACCACATGTAGTCGACGTATGCGTAATTTTGCTGGCAAAGAAAAGTTGATTCACCCACATGTAATTTTTATTGTTGTTTCAGATAGCTTAGATAAAGAACGTGACGAGTTGGAGGTTGATTACAGGATGAGTGAGGATATAGCAGAAAGTGAATATTTTTTACCGATTCTTTTAATAGCTCCTAACTAGGGATGTACCGACTATTGATTTGGCCGACTAGGCCGATTACCGACTAGTCTGCGCCTGGGTGGCCGATTCGTCGGTCACAACATGATTTACGACTAAATTCACATTTTTAATGTCATTTCTGATTCTTCGTTCGCGCGTTTTATTTGCAGGTTCAAAGGTCTATTTATGATCTATGAGAATATTTATAAACATATTCCATTTTTAACGACCGGTTTGGCACAATAGGTAGCGTATTAGTGATTCTGCTCATCAAATTGATAATCTTAAGTAGGACATAAAATTTTATTTCTGTGATGTTCACAGATATTTCGTCACTACTTTTAAAAAATCTCGTATCTCACGCTGTTCCTCAAAGTAAAAACGCAGTAAGTCTATATTCATTCCATACATACTTACTACTTTTCATTGACAGACGAAGATACAAGTTTTTTTAAAAGTAGTGACGATTTGTTGTTTTGACTATGAAAGGCATAGGTACACATAATACAACCACAACAGCTGTTAATTTATTTTTCTACTGTTTTTCTATCACTAAGGATTTTTTTTATACCTCGTCGGTGGCAAACAGGTATACGGTCCGCCTGATGGAAAGCGCGGTCACCGTAACATATGGACGCTTGCAACTCAAGGGGTGTCACATGCGCGATGTCGACCCATTAGAAACTGGTACACTCCTTTTTTGAAGAACCGTTGAAGAAAAGTTGCCGAATAATCGCTCTTTTTTCTCACTAGTTGTCGACTAATCGCCCTATTTTTCTCACTAGTTGTCGACTAATCGCCCTTTTTTTCTCACTAGTTGTCGACTAATCGCCCTTTTTTTCTCACTAGTTGTCGACTAATCGCCGACTATAGAAGTGGCCGGATACTCGGCTTTCCCGACTAGTCGGTACATCCCTACTTCTAACAAAAGTTAAGAGTTACATATTGTCAAACCACTCCCTTTAGTTATCATTTCATTTTAAAATAACGTGTTTACATTAGAGAAGAAAATAACTATAAAGTTCCGATCACCAACGCTTCAACCTCGTAAGGCCCAATGAACATTACAATGTACATAGTTGCTGCAGTCTAATTTGAATCTTCCATGAATCTTTATTTTTTTAATAACTCGATAACCGTAAGAGTTAAGACGCTAGTTTCTTAGAGAAATTAATTGAATTTGATCTAGAATCTTCCCTTAAAGTTAACTGAATGCAATAAAAACAGGGTGTATAGACAGTTATTCCCTGAGTCTTGACTTGTCATGACCTCCGGAACACCCAACATTTCACATTGCCTCCCGGCTTGCTTCGCTCTGTGATAGAAGAGTGCTTTCCAAGCAAAGGCACAAAATTACAAATAATAGTTTTCTTACTTGACAGTCACCGATCCGCTGTTGAACGTTGACGTGATCATAAAGTTGGAGCGAGAAGAGTCAATCGCTGACTCGACAGCCGGCGACCTTGAGCAGAGCCCGTTGATCTCAAGCGAACAATACCCAAGGGATTGCTTGTTGCGCGGTAATACTGGTAAGTGATAGTTGGAGTTACTGCTAAGCCGTGTTCCACATGTCCAAACGCTGCTAAAACATTATAGTTTTATACTACGTATATGGTCCGCTTGATGGAAAGCGGCCACCGTAACCTATGGACGCCTGCAACCCAAGGAGCGTAGCCAACATTAGAGATGTGTTAAGTACACAGCAAAAAGGAGTGTATAAGTTCCAAGGAGGGTCTGGGTTGCCGACGACTCGAAAGGACAATAGACAGAACAAATTCGTTCCGTAGGTCCTTTCGTCACCAGCACACCGCACCCTCGTTGAGCTCTGGCAGCCTTACTCACCGACAGGAACACAACACTATGAGTAGGGTCTAGTGCTATTTAGCTGCGGTCTTCTGTAAGGCGGAGGTACTCCCCCAGTTGGGCTCTACTCTAGATTCGAGCGAGGTGATATCCGCTGTGCTGTGCCCTACCACACAAAGCGGAATATCATTCGCTATGCCCTACCTCCTACAAGTTAGTTACCGCACAAACGGCTAATGTAGACGTACCTCGGCCGAGGCTGCTTCTTTTTTTGAACTATCGAAACGATATAACTATGATACATAACATCACGGTAGAGACTGTCGAATATTATATGAATATATGTATATAACAACTGGCTTTAGAATTCTGTATGATTTATAAAATAGAAGTATCTAAATATGACTGCTGTCTACAATTTTATTATCTTCTGCTGTTTTACTTCATGCGTGGTGTGAAATAATTTACTGGTAATTCAGTCAAATACCTCATTGAAATATTATTTTCTCAAACATGCAATGAAATATTGTCTTTACGTTCCTTAAAATGGGCTGGGAAGTATCGCTTTTTGGGCGCAACAACTCGAGAGGACTGTCAAGGGATTTCATATTATTTTTAGGCCTAGGCCTGCAAAGTAACTTTTTTTTATAAAATATTGTCCTTAGAGCATTTTTTTTTTATTTCATTGTACAGTCAAGTGCAAAAATACGTATCGATTTTATCCGCTCAAAAATATGTACCGAGACCTTATTCCGCCGACATAAAGTGCTATGGGACATATTTTTGATAAGTTGTACGCACCCATATTTTTACACTTGACTGTATGTTTGAGAAAAGCACTATACATGCCTCGGCGTGAAAACGGATTCCCGGCCTCGTATCCCTATCCGGCCTCGCTCGCACGCTCGCTCGGCCGTATATACCCACGCCGTAAATCCTCATTTTCCCGGCCTCTGATGTAATGTATTTTTGTTTCAGTGGATGCGAGTGCCTGCGAGCAGTCAGATGCTACCACTACCGCAACTCACGGACCAGAAACCAACGACACAGCGAAGAAAAAACACCCCTGCACTATATGTCCAAAAAAATTCACGTTCCTAAGCTCACTACGCAGGCATATACGGCTTCACACAGGCGACAAACCTTACCGCTGCGATGACTGCGAAAAATCGTTCAAGCAACTGTCCCATCTACAAGAACACAGACTGATTCACAAAGGCATAAAACCGTATATCTGCCACGCGTGCCAAAAGAGCTTTTTAAACAAAACCCGCTTAAAAAAACACTTACTATTACATAAAGTGAAACGGGAGACGTTCGTTTGTGAAGTCTGCAATAAGAGTTTGATGTCATTAGGCGGTTTGAAGGCCCACAAACGAGTACACACGGAAGACAAACCTTATGCTTGTGAAATATGTAATAAGGCATTCAGGTTCCCAGAAGTCCTGAAGCGCCATAAGTTCACCCACAGCGAAAAGCCGCTCTCGTGTGAGTTATGCCATAAGAGATTTTCGGATACCGGTGACTTGAAGAGACATACGAGGATTCACACTGGTGAAAAGCCATACTCGTGTGAAACATGTCAAAAAAGTTTTGCGCAGTTAAGTAATTTGAAGCAACACGTGAGAACACATACCGGCGTTAAGCCGTACGTCTGTAAAGTGTGCCAGAGGGGATTTACGAAGACGAGCCACTTGAAAGTGCATATACAGAAATGCGAAATGGTGTTTAAAAGTTTAAACGAAGATGCTTAATACAGATAAAACCGTTCCAAAGAAAACATAGACCGTTTCGAACTCAACCACATGGCAGTTGATTTCCGTAAATTATTTACTTTATTCTTTCCTCAAGAGACTTGTGTTTAATATTTATTTTATTTGTTTTGTAACTTTTAGTTTTTAATTGCTCAAGGACCTCAAGGTTGATTGGAATAGATTCTTTATAGGGGATAAGAATGAAATATTTGTATGAAACGTGTTTTGTAATCTTATGTACAATTTAATGTATTATAATTTTAATAATATAATAAAATTATTGATCCTATGTTGATCGCAGAATAAATAAATGAAATGAATAAAGTGTGTATATAATCTATATAGATCACGTTATATGCTTCGCTTAGGTATAAGCGAATTCCTCCTATAACGTGATAAACTAAATATTCAGATGAAGTTTTATTTTATTCCAATGATAATACAGATACCTAATATTTAAGTACCTCTAATAGTATTTATACAAAAAATATATTTTATACTACTATGGCAACTTCATTAACACTGGCCGCACGTGCGAGAGAGACACCAGCCCAAACAAATGCCCTCTCATGTCGGACCGTTTTCGTTAGTCTGGGACGATCGCCTTTCTGTCTCAGTGAGAAGGTTCAATTTCGCATGGCAAAAATTGTGATTGCGCTGTCCCCTGTAAAGGCCTTTGGTGTCCACTCAATGGATTCGTACTATTGGGTTGAGCATTATCGGTGTGTACAAGCTCGGTCCGGGGCAAGAATGAGAAGCCAATGTCATTTTCAATTTTTCTCAGGGCAATATTGTACTACTCAAATAATACGCGACGCGTCCAAAAAGTAGACGCCTATTATTGGGCTGTACATTAGCGGCCACCGGCCAACATGCGAAGATAACTTCATTAATATCACCAGGCAGGCAATTATGGTCGCGCGATAAGTGATAAAATAGCAGGCCGTCCCTATCGCACTATTTGTAAATGCGATAGGGACGGCCTGATATTTTATCGTCTATCGCGCGACCATACTTCCCGTCATTGAGGTATATGTACTACGTACTAGAGGCGACGCTGCTAAGAGAATTTTTTACACACCCCACTGCGGTCCATGGACCGCAACGTTGTCAATCGTCACCAGGCCCTTGCAGTGCAGTCACGTGCCGTGATGCATTTACTTTCCACGTGAATAATGCGTTCTTGTGTGCTTAAAAATTGTTCTAATCACTCGAAAAAATCAAATAAAAGTCAAGGTGTGACATTTCATCGGTAAATTAAACAAAAAACTCGTCTATAATATTTTAAGATTGAATATTCTACAAATACGCGAGCGGGAGCGGGACTGCCGCCATTTTGGTGACGCAATCAAAGACTAACCGCGCAGATGTGCCATTTACATTGTTCCTACTAATGTGTTTCACCTCTAATATATTTGCGAAATATATATATTTCTATTTGGAAAATGATTAGGTAACTAATTACTACGTCATGAATTATGTTACTATAATATAAAAAAAAACCGGCCAAGTGCGAGTCGGGCTCGCGCACAAAGGGTTCCGTAGCAGCAAATATAATTACAGTTAAATCAACCTATCTCAAAAACTATAAGAGATACTTTGATCAAACCAAAAATCGTTGAAAGAGTTAATTAGCATGCATCACCTCTATTTTTTTTAGAATTTTATACCCCGTAGTTATAAAAATAGAGGGGGGGGGACATACTTTTTACGACTTTGAGAGCTGATATCTCAAAAACCGTTCACTTTAAGAAAAATGTTTTTTAGAAAACTTTATATCATTTTAAAAGACCTTTCCATTGATACCCCACACGGGTATGTACATCGAAAAAAAATTTTCATCCCTCAGTTACATGTATGGGGGCCCCACCCCCAATTCTTTTTTTTTTACTATTTAGTGTCATAATTTTGTAGCGGTTCATACAACACATATTCCCATCAAATTTCATCACTGTAGTACTTATAGTTTCCGAGTAAATCGGCTGTGACAGACGGACAGACGGACAGACGGACAGACGGACAGACGGACATGACGAAACTATAAGGGTTCCGTTTTTGCCATTTTGGCTACGGAACCCTAAAAAGTTTATTTCTTTATTGATTGTTAATATTTTTTGAGTGAAATTGTATTTTTAGCACGCTCACTTTTTGCAGTTTTCTTTGATCTGGTCATGAAAAAAGGGAACAATGGATACGCTTTGTCCAACACATATATATGTTCATTCATTGTATTTTAAAGAAGAAGATAAGTACAGCACAATTATATTAATTTGTATTGTTTAAGTTGTAAATAAATAAATCATTTTGACTAGACTAGCCGTATTTTAAAATATAAAATTTCCGTTAGGCAGAATATAATAATAATGTGTCACATCTGATGGTGGACCTACTCTATGCGTAAATTGCCGCTCCCCCCACCCCGCGCATTTGTCAGCATGTGCAGTGTTTTCGCTTGGCAACGTCGCCTCTAGTACGTAGTACATATACCTCAATGCACAACGCACTGCGGTCCACTGGACCGCAACGTTGTCAGTCCTTACCGGGTCCTTGCGGTGCAGTGACGTGCCGTGATGCATTTACTTTCCACGTGAATAATGCCTTCTTGTGTGTTTAAAAATTGTACTAATCACTCTAGGAAATCAAATAATAAGCCAAGGTGTGACATTTCATCGGTAAATTAAACAAAAAACTCGTCTATAATATTTTAAGATTGAATATTCTACAAACTCGCGAGCGGGCGCGACACTGCCGCCATTTTGGTGACGCAATCATAGACTATAAAAAGTTAACCGCGCAGATGTGCCATTTACACTGTTCCTTCCTACTACATATGTAATGTGTTTCATCTCTAATAGAGTTGCGAAATATAAATATTTCTATTTGGAAAATTAATAAGTAACTACTTACTATTTCATTAATTATGTTACTAAAATATTTTAAAAAAAATATTTTTTTAATATATATAGTTAATAGTTTTTGAGTAAAATTGTATTTTTAGCACGCTCACTTTTTGCAGTTTTCTTCGGCCTGGTCATGAAAAAATGGAACAATTTATACGCTTTGTCCAAAAAAATCGTGCTGAGGAAACTTGGTTACCAACTGACCACACATAATATATGTTCATTGTCTATTTTAAAGAAGAAGATAAATACAGCACATTTATTTTGTATTAATTTGTATTGTTTAAGTTGTAAATAAATAAATAAGTTTGACTAGAATATCCGTATTTAACTATAATGTAAAATTCCCGTTAGGCAGAATATAATAATGTGTCACATCTGGTGGTAGACCTACTCTACGCGTAAATAACCGCTCCCCGCACCCCGCGCATTTGTCAGCATGTGCAGTGTTTTTGTCGCGACGTTTCGCGAGTTACCTGGCAACACTACCAACTGAACGAAACAACCTCCATTCAAACCAGTAAAAACCTGTTTGTCACTTTATGGCGTGTTGAATTTAATTATGTAAATTAATATTCGAATCAGTGCTCATCAAGGGGAGCTGAGTCACCAAAGAAAGCTAAGTGGTGTTTTATATCTCTAGGTTAAAAGAGGAGTGGTTCTCCCAAACTTTCTTGTTCATTTCACTTATAACTTTAACTTCTCATGATGGACGATTATTGCTATACATTATTACAAGCTTTATGATAATGATGATGTTTCCGTTATGGATGATATATTGAAATGAGTGTGGCAGGGAGTTGTTACACGTTTATGCATATAAAGATCATGTAGTTAACATGATTGCATCACAAAATGGCGCATGTGGAATGCGGGAAAGAGCCAACGTGGCTGTAAGTCAGCGCGGCCCCAACGAGTTTGGGACCAGGCATCGGGTAGCCCTGATGCTGGTATGACCGCCACCGAGGACTGGGGGGTGCGGTCCAGCCTTGGTAATTGTGCTATCTATTTAATATGAGGAAAGTTATGAGTTTGGCTGGGGTTGGAGTCGCGCCCCAGGCCTTGGTAAACGCCAGTGAGTTTGTGAGACCTGGCCGCTGACACCTGAAGGCCATGGGTTCACGCGTCCTCTGGGAAGACCCCCCAAGATGGTGATCACTGTAAGGGCCGTCAGGTATGTGTACAGACTAGCGCTACTCTGAGAGGGTTGACGAACCTTCATACACATTTTGGGTCTAATAATGATATTTGTCAAGCGTTGGCCACTGGTGTGGAGCGTTGTGACACCATGTAAATGTATAGCTTTAAGTTTGTATATTGTGTCTAAGAAAATGTATGATTTGATAAAGATGGATTTGGTAATGTGCCAGATGAAAGAACTACCTGATTTCCCTATGGGTTTTTCATGTGTTGGTTAAATTCATGTTTATGAAAGTAATTACTGATATGATAATGTGGTTTATGAAACACCTATGATTTACCTAAAAGTGGCTTTGATAATGTGGTTACCACAGAGAGGTTCTGTGGCTTATGAAACATCTATGATGTAACTATAAGTGGCTTTGATAATATGTGTACGACAGAGGTGTTCTGTTGTTTATGAAATATCTCTAATAATCTGTAATGTGTTGATCTATGTGTGGTGTTAATGTACTTGCCTTAGTTGTGTTTATGAGAGACATGTTTGAGAAGTGTACTTTGTAAGAGAATGGTTACAAAGCTTTCATATTGAGTTTGGCTATTATATATGGAATTTTGTATCCTGAATATGCTGAATTAAGTTGATATATCTCAATACATTAGTTGAGATAATAGCAACTATAATGAAAGACAAATGTTGTTAGAAATTGACTTTGTTTACTGATTTACTGCATTATTTGTGTAGTACTTTGGTATGAATATTGATGCACCATAATGGTGACTGGAAAGTATCTTTGAGATACTTTACATATGTATTTAAGTACTACATTTATGTAGTTCAAAGGGAACTAACATGATAATGGTCATGATAATGATAATGGTCATGATAATGATAATGGTCATGATAATGATAATGGTCATGATAATGATAATGATGATGATGATGAAATAGTTGGAACTGTGATAACTTTAATAAGCAACTTGGAATTAATGATTTCAGTGAGATTTGAGAACCTATAATGGAAAGAATATAATATGAGATTAACCTTGTAATAATACTTGCATAGAACTAAATGTGTGATATTATATAGAGATAATTTAGTGACTTTGTAAGTCATAGTTACCCCTTTTTTAATACAGATCTTGAGATGCCAGTCATGCTGACCAGTGTGGAAGCAACGAGGACAGCGGTTAGAGAAAGGCTCTAACAGTCATTCCATACATGCAGTGTAGCCACTGCTAACCAAAGGTATGAATCATTCCTTTGCTTGACTGACGTTTGTACAGATTGAGTTATAATGATAGCAGTTATAGTGATAAACCTTTGGAGATGAATTCAGGCAATTGTTTTAATTCTCTTTGTTCCAAACTTATTCCCCAGAGTTTGGAACAAAATTGGTTGAGTTAGTCTGGGATATTTGGTAGTGGCTGGGGAGACGCTGCCAAAATCACAGAAAGAATAAAGTTAAAAGTACATTTCATTTGTTAAAATTCTATTATGGTATCTGAGAAATTGCATAAAGACGTCAGTTCATGGGATGTGTGATTCATATCATTTAAAATTATTTATTTGTGTTCTACATTCATCAATTTAATGAAAAATAGGTTTAACAGGTACTAGAAGAAGCTGATTTGAAACTATTAATATCATCCAGCGTCGAGTAGAAGTGATAGCCGCGAGATGGACACAGAAATTGGCAGCATAGCATTTACGTTATGTGTGTTATAATAAAGATATATTGCTCCTTTATTTAAGCATGAATGTACGAATTGTATACTTATTTTATTGTGATTTCCCTTCATACCAATTATGTGTAGAAATATTGATAAAGAATGTTTGTTTGTTGTTCGACAAAGTGAGGTTGACAATTGGTGCAAGTTTACGAAGTTTGATAAGTACAAGTTTACGAAGTTTGTAGAGCTCAAGTTTACGAGGTTTGTTAGTACTTACAACATTTTATTTTCAAATGCTTATTATAAATTAATAAATATGTTAAACATTAACAAAATTAATACACAAATAAAAGGACAAATAATTGCTTTCTGTAATTATTGTTTCTTAAAACATAAATGAAAAATCGATGCGATCGATAAACACGCTTGGAGGCAGTCGATTTCGGAACGTCTATGTCTTTGACATATGACATTAAAGGATTGAAAATATTGTTACCGGCGAAATATGTATATAAATAAAAGTGAAATTACTTGTTGATTACCTGAAAATATGACGGGGAGTCCGTTTCTACACAGGGAGGTAGTACCAGGATAAATCTACGCTAATTCTAGCCACTGTGGTCCCAATGCAGACATTCGGTTTTATGGCTCATTGGGAAGCAGGCACAGCAAAGAGGTTTGGGGTTTAATCCCTAGCAAGGACGCCCTTGTGGCGATATGAACGCCCTTGGGGCAAAATGTTGAAAGACTCGGTGAGTGTTGTAAAAGCTTTTAACTACTTTAAAGTCAGGGGATATGAATGATAAAGGTGTTTTGTACATGTTCAGTTTTGCATCTTTTGGCAAATGATAAATAATGAAATTCCACGCAAATTTGTATTGTACGAATGTGTTCATCTCAAAATATCTTTACGCATTGAGTATAGGTACTCATCATTACAGTGTTATTATGAATCGCTCTGTTTGACATCACATAAAATTGAAATATTGATATGATTCATCATTTGCAATTTCATCACATAAAAATTCTCTTTATCGTTTCTTAGTAGAAACCCATACTCTGAAGATTAACTACGAAATAACCACATAATTGACGTTGTTAAAATACTTCTTATTGGAATCAACCATTTTATGCCCATATTAACAAAGCCTGCTTGCCCAAGTATCCACATTTGTTAGTAATATAGAGAAGTTAACCACTGACACCAAGTGCACTAATACCATGAGTTAAAAACAAATCAGAACAAAGCGTCATCATTTCATCAAAAATTACACACTATAATAAACCGGTTAAATACTGAACTTTATCAGTATTTTAAAATTGTAAACAAACAAGTACCAATGAAATTTCTAAAGTGACTACCTCACAGCTCGAAGGTGAAGAAGAACTAGCTGAATTTGAAAATGCCTTAATTCTACAATTTGATATAAAGGTGTCTAACATACAATTAAGTAAACTACGGGTTAATAAGCGAAGCAAATTATCTGAGTTTATACTCCACAAGTTTAAGTGAAATGTATTGGACTGGTACCCCTTGATGGGACCAGTTTCATTCTTGTATAAGTCAGTGGGACTGATGTGATGTTGATAAATTAATATACCTAAAGGAGGTATGGAGGACCTCAGTAATTGAACTTCTTCAGTTTTATTAATTTTCTTGTGACCTCGAAACGAGAGAGAGAGGATTCTCTTGCCATTATAACAATATCAAGTTGTTTTCTAAGTTCTTGTGTAGATTTAAACTTACTTAGTTTCACTTCATATATTATATATTCTGGAAACTTTTCTATGACTATGAACCTCAAGTGATGATGATCAATATTTTCCCCTAATGACTGTTAAGAATATGAGATGTTATTGGATCTCATTTATGGTCTTGCGCCAATCTTCAAACCTTTCACTCTGTATAGAGTGGCATAATGGATATTAACCACTTGCTTGGGTTTTCAGACCTATTTTTGAGTATATCGACAGCAATCTGATAACTAAGGTTGGTTATCTATACTTCATCACCTATTAAAATTAAGGCTCTCCTTTTAAAGAGGCCTTATGACACCAAGAGTGAAAATATAAAATATCCACTTAAATGGAAAGCAAGAAAATTTATTTACACTTTGTGAAAACAATTATTACAGCCTGCCTGTGTGGTGACGGGTTAAGAATTTCACCACCCCCTTTCTTCCCGTGGGTGTCGTAGAGGGCGACTATGGGATATGGGTTAAATTGTGGTGTAGGCGAGAGGTTGGCAACCTGTCACTGCAATGCCACAGTTTTATTTTCTTTTAACCCCTTATTTGCCAAGAGTGGCCCTGAAGCTTTAGTGGTTTCATGTGCTCTGCCTACCCGTTTATGGGATACAGGCGTGATTGTATGTATGTATGTATTATTACAGCGATTTTGCCTTATCTATGAGGTCATGAAAAACCGTATAAGAAATTAACAAACAGCTGCTGCATTTGTGTTAAAGGAAGACATAAAGAAAAGAATATAATCAAAATGTCAAATGCGTTCATTGCAATACCTTGCAAGGCCTTGTGTCCGAAGCTATGACTTTCAAATAGTAAATAAAACCTGTCAACACCTTACACATACACAGAGAAGGAACCACTGTTTTACAAACAGCTGCATTATCTGCTATAAATAGGAATGGAATTGTCAAGAAATAAATGTCACTTATTGAGGGACAGTAGTTCTCAAAGAAGTTATATGACACAAAGAATTGAAAATAAATTATATTTAAGCACAGAAGAGAAAATTGGCCTATTTATTTTCATGTTTGAAACTGAGCAACTAAAGGAAATTAAAAGTAAACTGGTTGGAATTTACTTGAAAATATAGGTATTAAGATTATTGTTTACCAATATGGCACCAGCAATTACAATAAAAGGATAAATTTAGTAGATGATAACCCTTTGTCAGATCGTATTGACATACTTATAGGAAGAGATTATTATTATTATTATTTGCATCTCCGTTTAAAATTCTCGGGTCTTTCGAGCCCGCTCATTTATTATTATTATTCTTTATGAATACTGAGAAACAGAATTTTCAGAAAATCTATATTAGGCTAGATCTTATCAGGAAAACCTGATCATAGAAACAAAATGACCTGATGGCTTTAACTTACTTTCAGACTTTGTATGAGAATAAATTGACAAAACCTGACCCTACTTTAGATGTAGGAAATGTGAAAGTTGTGTGAGAACTAGAATCCATTAGTATCACAGAGGCTTCTAGCCCGGATAGAGATGAAGAAACTATTAATAATTAATAAGACCACTACTATTATTAACAACTGTCATGTAGTTAGCTAGCGGTAGAATGAGTATCCTACGGATCTACCTGCAAGCTTCGAATTGGCCTAAGGTAGCCTAGTCAGTCAAGTGAAAGGGGCTATAGAGAGTCGCACTGATCATTTATGAAAAAATCCCACAAGACCGATTGAATAAAAGGATTATAGAGTTTGTCCCTAATCACAGCCAGGTAGACCATTCGATATATTTTGGCCCACCATGGAATTTCATTGAGGGGAAAGGCCATGAGAACTGTACAACGTTTCAGCAGAGGGTAGAGAAGGTAAAAGTTTGATTGAGTCTATATCATAGCCCTCTGATGCTAAAAGATCTCATCCAACTCGTGGTCAAGTTCAGATGTCATAGAATAACAAATAGCTGATATAGAGAAAGCTTTCTTATAAATCGGACTAAATGAAAAGGATAAGACATGTGACTAGATTTTATGGCTAGAGAACATTAACAAAACGTATTCTATGGATACAAATCCTACGGATCTGGAAAATCATTCCAGAAATAGACAATAAAGGCACAGTAAAAACTTTAGGATTGGTTTGTGATATGTGCAAAGATACTTAAATCAAGTACAAATCCAACAAAAATTACTTTTACCAAAAGAGAAATACTAAATACCATAGCTTACATCTATTATCCGTGTGGGCTTGCAGCGCCTATCGATTTACCAGCTAAATTGCTCTTACAATCTTCATGGATAAAAATATTAGATGGAACTCTACCTTATTAAAAGAAATTGTAACTTACTGGAAAACTATATTAAAGAATTAGAGGTAGCAAAAGAAATATGTAGGTATACTTACCTAGAAATATATCCAGGGAAGAAACTTGTCAAATATATGGTTTCACAGACGCATTAGTCAATGCATATTCTGCTATAGTGCATAGAGATACTAACTATAATATATACAGCAAAGGTATTAACTGAAATAGACTGACTCTCATAAGAAATCAAAGATGATTTAAAAATAGTCCGTTTAGAACTATGAGGCACCTCAATAGAAAATAGATTAATATAATATGTAAAAAGATATCTCCCAATAAAAAGTGACTAAGTAAACATTTATTAGAGTATAACAGTCAGATTGTTATAGGTGGCAGTCAAACAAGTTACTTGTACTATTTGTAACAAAAGGGATAGAAGAAATGTAAAAGAACAGAAACTTGGATCTGCGTTAATATACCCTCCAAATTGAATCCGGCTGATGTGGCAAAAGGACCGTTAAATGACATAGAAAAGTTACATTTTGGCTACTTAAATGGTTCTGAAGTTTTGTTATATAGCCCATCTAAATGTTTTAACAATCAGATGATTGACAATTCTTTTTCTGGCGCGGGAGGGTCTCTCGAATTGTGAGAGGTTAAGAATAAACAAGTGAGAGTTCAAGTTAAGGTGGCACCACGTGTTGTGTTGGTGACATAGTATGTACAAATTAAGAAAAAATCAAGAGAACAGAGAGACTCAGAAAGTTGATCGTATATCAAAATTAATTACAGAAATAAATGGGCAATGTAGAGTGGCCAAAGCAAATTAGGTAATACTATATTTATAGGATATATAGCACATTTGTGTCCTTGAGATAGGAGAATCAATGGTGTCTGTGGATCCTGCAAAGGATATATTAAATGATAAACATCTCATGAGGAAGAAGTGATGGATCTTGATATAGAAGTAGATATACCGGTTCAAAGAGAAGATGTGAAACATAATGGAAAATAGATCAAAGGAAGAGATAGTGGATAATAACATACTAAGTACTCAGAGATAAAATAAGGTGGATATAGGCTTAAGTAGAAGGCATCAATGAAACAGAAATCATGTATACCTCTGAAAATATGTCAGAGTGATTTGCACAAGATGGCATAGAGTCAGTGACGCCTAGAGATGAGAGACAAAAGAGAGCAACAGCGGTCCAAGCAATTGGAGAAGATCAAAGAGTGGTCCCGCCACTTGTTGCTTACACTAACTCCTTTTCATTAAACTTTCGTCGTCGGGTGTGTCGCGACGTTTCGCGAGTTACCTGGCAACACTACCAACTGAACGAAACAACCTCCATTCAAACCAGTAAAAACCTGTTTGTCACTTTATGGCGTGTTGAATTTAATTATGTAAATTAATATTCGAATCAGTGCTCATCAAGGGGAGCTGAGTCACCAAAGAAAGCTAAGTGGTGTTTTATATCTCTAGGTTAAAAGAGGAGTGGTTCTCCCAAACTTTCTTGTTCATTTCACTTATAACTTTAACTTCTCATGATGGACGATTATTGCTATACATTATTACAAGCTTTATGATAATGATGATGTTTCCGTTATGGATGATATATTGAAATGAGTGTGGCAGGGAGTTGTTACACGTTTATGCATATAAAGATCATGTAGTTAACATGATTGCATCACAAAATGGCGCATGTGGAATGCGGGAAAGAGCCAACGTGGCTGTAAGTCAGCGCGGCCCCAACGAGTTTGGGACCAGGCATCGGGTAGCCCTGATGCTGGTATGACCGCCACCGAGGACTGGGGGGTGCGGTCCAGCCTTGGTAATTGTGCTATCTATTTAATATGAGGAAAGTTATGAGTTTGGCTGGGGTTGGAGTCGCGCCCCAGGCCTTGGTAAACGCCAGTGAGTTTGTGAGACCTGGCCGCTGACACCTGAAGGCCATGGGTTCACGCGTCCTCTGGGAAGACCCCCAAGATGGTGATCACTGTAAGGGCCGTCAGGTATGTGTACAGACTAGCGCTACTCTGAGAGGGTTGACGAACCTTCATACACATTTTGGGTCTAATAATGATATTTGTCAAGCGTTGGCCACTGGTGTGGAGCGTTGTGACACCATGTAAATGTATAGCTTTAAGTTTGTATATTGTGTCTAAGAAAATGTATGATTTGATAAAGATGGATTTGGTAATGTGCCAGATGAAAGAACTACCTGATTTCCCTATGGGTTTTTCATGTGTTGGTTAAATTCATGTTTATGAAAGTAATTACTGATATGATAATGTGGTTTATGAAACACCTATGATTTACCTAAAAGTGGCTTTGATAATGTGGTTACCACAGAGAGGTTCTGTGGCTTATGAAACATCTATGATGTAACTATAAGTGGCTTTGATAATATGTGTACGACAGAGGTGTTCTGTTGTTTATGAAATATCTCTAATAATCTGTAATGTGTTGATCTATGTGTGGTGTTAATGTACTTGCCTTAGTTGTGTTTATGAGAGACATGTTTGAGAAGTGTACTTTGTAAGAGAATGGTTACAAAGCTTTCATATTGAGTTTGGCTATTATATATGGAATTTTGTATCCTGAATATGCTGAATTAAGTTGATATATCTCAATACATTAGTTGAGATAATAGCAACTATAATGAAAGACAAATGTTGTTAGAAATTGACTTTGTTTACTGATTTACTGCATTATTTGTGTAGTACTTTGGTATGAATATTGATGCACCATAATGGTGACTGGAAAGTATCTTTGAGATACTTTACATATGTATTTAAGTACTACATTTATGTAGTTCAAAGGGAACTAACATGATAATGGTCATGATAATGATAATGGTCATGATAATGATAATGGTCATGATAATGATAATGGTCATGATAATGATAATGATGATGATGATGAAATAGTTGGAACTGTGATAACTTTAATAAGCAACTTGGAATTAATGATTTCAGTGAGATTTGAGAACCTATAATGGAAAGAATATAATATGAGATTAACCTTGTAATAATACTTGCATAGAACTAAATGTGTGATATTATATAGAGATAATTTAGTGACTTTGTAAGTCATAGTTACCCCTTTTTTAATACAGATCTTGAGATGCCAGTCATGCTGACCAGTGTGGAAGCAACGAGGACAGCGGTTAGAGAAAGGCTCTAACAGTCATTCCATACATGCAGTGTAGCCACTGCTAACCAAAGGTATGAATCATTCCTTTGCTTGACTGACGTTTGTACAGATTGAGTTATAATGATAGCAGTTATAGTGATAAACCTTTGGAGATGAATTCAGGCAATTGTTTTAATTCTCTTTGTTCCAAACTTATTCCCCAGAGTTTGGAACAGTTTTTGCTTGGCAACGTCGCCTCTAGTACGTAGTACATATACCTCAATGCTTCCCGTGCAGAATTTCTTCCTATCAATGATTATCGTTTGTGAATAATTACTAATTAGTGATTGTTTATATACAAAAAGCGTAATTCAGTCACATCTGTTAATCCATACTAATATTATAAATGGGAAAGTGTGTGTGTCTGTTTGTTTGTCCTTCTCCCACGGCAAAACGGAGCGACGAATTGACGTGATTTTTTAAGTGGAGATAGTTGAAGGGATGGAAAGTGACATAGGCTACATTTTGTCTCTTTCTAACGCGAGTGAAGCCGCGGGCAAAAGCTAGTGAAATATACATAGAATTATGAAAGCAATTCATTCATTTTGAGTTTTATATTGGTTTTATACTTTTTTTTGGCATTTATTTTATGGTCTCCGAACGTACTCGAACGCTTGTCATTTGTCATTCTATTCGTCAAATAGTTGATTACAGTGATTACAGACTTAAGTTTTCTTTTTTGTATTAAATTCAGGATTTTACCTTAACAAATAATCTGATTTTGCTCTTCCGGTTGGGACGCCATCATAGCGGTTTCGTGTCGTGAATAATTTATTTTTCTTTTACTCATTAATGTTGTTTAAAGTGTAATATTGATAGCGTATTATGCAGTAAACTAATGGTGTAGTGAGAAGCTGATGAAGAATTGTTCTCGAAACGCGTTTAGCCTCTTTTTTGTCGTAAACGGCCGGTAGTCCACGTGCTCTTGTAAAATCTAGCTATCAATTTACAAGTGCTAAGTCACCGTACAATATCGTACTTACCGTACAAAAATTACTAATATTAGCTCATATCACCTTGACACTGGCGAAATAGTCCCAATGGACTGAAGCCATTTAATTTTAAAAACTGAACTGAACTAACAAATAATCTATTCATGAGCTATAATGATTAAATAATTAGGTATATTACTAACTTACCTAATTCGCGATTTTAAGCTTTACAATGCCTTCGCAAACCGTGATACAAGAAGATAAACCAAATGAGCCTGAGTTTGTTACAGTAGAGGTAGATCCTTACATATATCCTGGAGATAAGTTTGAAGAGCTAAAGCAGGAACCGGTCTGGGATCAAGACGAGCTCAAAGACTATGTGGAGCCCGAAATCAGTATAGAATTGCTGCCTGGCAGGGTAACAGACAACCGTGAGTTGACATGTTTTTCCCAAATTTTGTAGAACCAAAACTCCCCAACTATAGACGGAAGCTCCCAATAATGGTCCAAAATTTGGTGTAACTTGTCTATTGGTGATAGTTAAATTCTTTCTGAAGTTGTCGATCATAGTTGCAGTATTGGAAGGAATTTACGCCTTACGGAACTTAAATTGTTCGTTTTAATATTTGGAGAAAATATGATTTTGGCCACTTCGAGGCTGCGAATAGCACATCTAGTTTTAAGCCTAAAAGCCGATACATTTCAGGGTATTATATTGTTCATGGTTTTAATGTAATTAAATTAATTGTTTTACTTGTATTGTATTAAACGAAAAATTTTAGTTCCTAACTGTTAATAGTGTCTTGACGCGGTTCACGCGGTGTCAGACTTTGTCATACAGTTGTGCGCTCGTGAGACGATACATGTGGGGGGGCCCTAAGTGACCCACTTGTTTTATACTCTTGAAGAGTTTTTGAACCTACCTATCCTGACATAATATTATAATGAAATTGTAATTTGTACTTAATTACTCTATAATAATCCTGATAACTTTTAAAATTATTATTTATTATTTATATCAATAAATGTATGGTAACTCGGTTGTAATTTGATTTCCTACGGGACAGGCATTGCCTAGTGTAGGAATCACGCCAACTATTGGTAAGGCACAAAGGGTTTGCTTTTCAAATTCAAAGTTCTGTAATTAAATTCTGTGTATATTGTATATGAATTTGTAAAGTTGAATAAATATGTTTTATGTATACAAATCTTAGACATAATACCAACCTGACGTGTAACTTTGTTATTAATAAACTATTTCATTTCATAAGTTGTAAAATGTTTGTTTCTTCATATAAGTTACTGTTGCCACTGTTGGTGAACCCTAATAAAAAATTAAAAAATAAAATATAAATCTGTAATATTTTTGCAAGAAATAAAACGCTTTTTTATAGTAAAAATCTGTGTAATTTCAGGTCAGTGGAAGAGATATTCTCAGGAGGATTTAGATAAGGCCATAGAGGATGTGAAAAAAGGATCGCCCATCGCCCGGGCGGCGAGGAAATATGGCATCCCGCGAATAACCTTGTCCAATAAAGTTAACGGAAAAACGGCACGCAATTGCCGCATGGGTCCAAAAACGTTTGTACCAGAAGATATAGAGAAAGGTTTAGTTAAGTGGATTCAAGATATGCAAAATGCCGGTTTACCTGTCATCAAGGAGCAGTTATTAGACACCGTCCAAACTATAGTTAAGGACAAGAAAATCATAACGCCTTTCAAAAACAACCGGCCCGGCAGACATTGGCTAGAAAGTTTTATGAAAAGGCATCCTGAGTTAAGTATAAAATTTTCTCAGAGTCGGACAATTTCCAGAGTTGCTAAGAACCGAAAAACTAAGAAGAAATTAAAATAAACTATTAACATACTGAAGTGTATGATTACTGATTATGCAATATTTACAGGATTTACGCTGTTTTGACAATGCAGATATTTCAGCGTTTCTTTGATACCTGCGGGTAGATGTAGATGTAGATGTAGTGTAGGGACGCCTGGCCGGATACAGGCGGGCTGTCGATCGCTGGTGCGTTCATTCAGCCCAATTCCCTGGAGTTGGAGCTGCAGGTTACTGTCCCGGCTGCCCTCCCGCACTTCTCTCCTCAAATCTTCTTGTTTTCCTGCAGAACAGAAGGACATCTTTAAGTTCGACATCCTTGAGTTCATCTTCTCCCAAATTGTCTCTGCCGAATGTAATCTCTGCTAGTAAGTGCAAGCTAGTCTCCTCCTTACCACAATGTGGACAGGATTCGTCGCTACTGATATCTATTAACTTCATATGTCTGTTGAGAGTGTTGTGTCCCGTTACGATGCCGGTCAACATTCTTAGACTATTCTTACCTAGTTTCAAAAGATACCTAGTTCTCCTTTGGTCTCTACCTTCTATCATCATCTTCGTTTGTCTACAACTGGTCTCTTTTTCCCAGTCTCTTTGTGCTTCCATCTCTTTTATCTTCTCAATGACTCCTTTCGTGACGTCAGCTGACATCGGCAGAGCCGGTTCCGGACCCAAGAATTCCGTCTCCGCCCCCGCCCTTGCCAACTCGTCCGCTTTCTCATTACCTGTAACTCCCTGGTGTCCCGGTACCCACGCAACCGTTACACTTCTATCCTTGCTTATCGAGTTGAGCTCTTCCCTACATTCTTTCACCAGGGACGAGGTCACCGATATTCTCTTCAGAGCCTTTAGCGCCGCTTGGCTATCAGTGTTTATTACCACGGCTCCATCTTGTATGTCACTTTCTTTTATTATACGTGCACAGCGCGCTATGGCACATACCTCTGCTTGAAACACGCTAGTGTATCTCCCTAGTGGTATTGACACCTTTTCTCCTAGTTTCGGGATTACTATTCCCGCCCCTGCTAACTTTGTAGAGCTTCTCCTAGAGCCATCTGTGAAGCATATAGTCGTTGGGTGCACGACCCCTACCTTCCAGTTGTCTCTTTCTCCTATATGTACCCTGTACTTCTTATCGAAAATCTCCTCCCTCTTTATGAGGTCATTATTGGCCATCAGCATTTCTAGTTTTGATAGTGCCTCTCTTTGTATCAGTGCATGTCTCTTGTCCACACAACTTCCTCTCCATTCCTTACATGCTTTCATTCTGTACCACTGTTCCATGGCTCTCTTCTCTGCCTCAATCCAAAGGGGCTTTAAGCCTATCAGCACCTCCATAGCATGAGTCGGGGTGGTTCTCATAGCCCCCGTCGTCATGAGGCAGGCTAGTCTTTGTACTTTTGTCAGATTCTTCCGATATTCTCCAATATGGGTCCTGTGCCACCAGATCACTGCCCCATATAGCACCCTGGGTAGGATAATAGCCTTGTAAATCCAGTGGATCATACCCGGCTTCAGTCCCCAGTTCTTCCCCACTGCCCTTTTACATTGATACAGCGTTCTTATGGCCTTAGCCGTCTGCTCTCTGATATGAGTCCTGTATATGAGTGAACTGTCAAGAGTAATACCCAGATATTTGAGCTCGTCTACCATTTCTAATTCTACACCCTCTATCTTTATGGGTTCCATCTCTTTTTCCTCTTGTTAGTGAATAACACCAGCTTAGTTTTCGACGGATTGAGATCCAGTCCTCTCCTCTACACCATCCCAGTACCTGCCTGAGACCTCTTACCATTATGTTCCTCATGACACTAAGGACCATACCTCTCACCAGTAGTACTCCGTCATCAGAGTAGGCCTGCATATACAAGCCTCCCTGTTGAGTTCTCTTACCATAGAATCCAGAAGTAGACACCACATCAAGGGTGACAAGCAGCCTCCCTGCGGGAACCCCCTCCTGGGACTAATCGTCTTTGTTGTACCTCCCAACTCCGCCGTTATAGACCTGCACCTAAGCATACTGCCTATCCACTGCGCTAATGTCGGTCGGATGCCTTCTCTCTCTAGGCTCTCTTCAACGGCCTGGAAAGTAGCCCTGTCAAAGGCCCCTCCACGTCGAAGAAGCAGCCTAGAGCGTACTGTTTTGATTCTAGTGCCCTTTCTACCCGCACAGCTAGGTTATGAAGAGCCGTCTCCGTTGACTTCCCAGCCATATATGCATGCTGATTCCCGTGAAGCGGGTGTTCACTGCAGTTGACCTTCTCTCTAATATGCTTGTCCATCACCTTCTCTAGGGTCTTTAGGACAAAAGACGATAGACTTATGCTTCTAAATGATTTGACCTCTTGATATGATTTCTTGCCTGGTTTAGGTAGAAAGACCGCCCTTACCTCTCTCCACACCTTTGGAATGTATCTGAGAGCAATACTTGCCCTGTATAGTTCCAGTAGGTCGTCTTTTATGTGCTCATACCCTTTCTGCAGTAGTACCGGTAGGACTCCGTCCGGACCCGCAGACTTGAAGGGTGCAAAGGAGAAGAGCGCCCACTCTATCCTGCTCTCCTCCACCACTTCCGCTGCTCCCTCCCAGTCGGCCTCCTCCCGGCTTAACTGCTCATCTGTCTCTGTCACCTCTTCACAGCCCGGAAAATGTGTGCTCAGCATAATACTCAGTACCCTCTCCGGTTCTGTGATCAAGTCTCCGTTCACTCTTAGGCTCCCCAGTTGGCACGCCCGGTCTCCAGCTAACAGCTTTACCACCCTCGCACCTTCTGAGTAGCTGTCTATGTCTTCTGTAAATCTTCTCCAGCTCTCCTGTCTAGCTCTCTCTCTTAGTCTGGTATACTTATTCCTGACCACTCTATACTCGTCCCAGCTATGAGCGTCGCCTTTCTTTACCGCTACCCTCATAGCCTTGCGAACCTTCTTCCTTACCTTCTGTAATTCTTTGCTCCACCATGGCTGACCTTTACCTGCCTGCACGAGTCTCTCTGGACATGCCTTGTGGTATGCTGCTGTTACTAGCTCCTTTAGCCTGAGTGCTCCTTTGTCCAGGTCGTCAATACATTCGTACCTTCCACCCGAGACGGATGCTCTCTTTAGCTCCTCTCCGAACTTCGTCCAGTCTGTTTTACGTGGATTTCTTACCTTCATCTTTTCTACCCGACAATCAATGCTGTAGAGTATCCTACGGTGGTCAGACATGCTGTCCTCCTCGTCCACCCTCCAACATTTTACCTTGCCTGATATCTCCCTTGATGCTCCGGTGATGTCCAGCACTTCTCTCCTCGCCCTTGTTATAAACGTAGGTGTATCTCCTGTGTTTATAATTTCCAGGTCATTGCTTATTATGAATTCTAATAGAGATTCCCCCCTTTCGTTGGTGTCGGTGCTACCCCACACCTCATGATGTGAGTTAGCATCGCAACCAACTATCAGGGGTATATTCCTACCTCTATACCTCAGAACCGTTTCTTCCAATTCCTTTGTAGGTGTCTCTGCGTCGCCCGGCTGATAGCAGGACGCCAGCGCCACCTTGCATCTCTTCCCTTCGTCATTGATGAAGTAGGTCTCCACCACGACAAGGTCTCTGCAACACTGAACACATGGTCATGAAACATCCCATATTTCTCACTTTATTACTCACATATATGCATGCTCTAGGAGGTAGCTCACCATTTCCTTCATAGTACAGAGCTCCCCCCAGATGTCCCAGGCCTGCCACCCGGTTTCTCCATGCATAAGGTTCTTGCAGCAGTGCTATTTCAACTTTGGCCCTCCTAACATATTGTCCTAGCTCAGACATAGCGTCCTTGCAGTGTTGGAGGTTTACTTGGCATATGTTTGTGTGTGTGTTTGTGTGTAGGTGCTTGTGTAGTGTTCTTTGTGTGTCCATAGTGTTAGTTGTGTGTAGTGTTGTTGTCCCCGGACTGTTACTCGGAGAGCTCGCCCCCGTCGACGACGTCCATACCCTCCTTCTCTTCCGTATTGACGCCGCTCGGTGCCGTGCCCTCCTTTCTCAGTTCGGGTTCTTCTGTGTCAGGTTCTGAGGGTTGTTGAGTGGTGTTGGCCCTCAGAATCCTGACTCTCACACTGGTGGCGGAGAAGTCCATGACCTTCGTCTTCTCTTCGCCCCAGATCTCCTCTACTCCTTCCGGGACCAAAAAGGTCAACCGGGTCCCTAGCTCTAGAGTGTCCCTGCCTGCAGCCTTCCACTCCAGGAATTTGAGATCCCGGCGATCCGGATTCTGAGCGTAAAGGAATTCCTTAACGTACTCCGTATCCGCATCGCCCGGAACCCAAACTTGCACCCTAGTCTGCTCCAGCTTACGCACGATGATTTCGGTGTCCGCCCAGCACTCCGAAGTCCTGACCCAGCAGCCAGTCCCTAGCCTCCGTCGACTTTGGTGTCACAAGGAAAAATCCTTCCGACACCAAACCCGACGCAGCGAACCTTGGTGCTACTACGCCTGGCTCCCCCCTTACTACCTGCAGGACGACCACCTCTATCAACTGCGTAAGCTTCTTCCTGATGAGCTTCGCCAGAGCCTCGTCCACCGAAGCCCCATCCTCACGACTGACAGCCACAGCCAGACCCCGGTTCGACCTAGCGACGTTCCGTGGTCCATCTGCAGCCGCCCTGCCCTGATTCTGGCGCTTCGCCGGAGGACGCTCCGAACGACCCTCATCAGTACTCTGCCTCTTCATCTTGAGACCGCGTTTGCTCGGGCCAGGTTTGGGGTCCCCCTTAAACTCCACCACCGGAACACCACCCCTTTCCCGAGCAATCGCAGCCTTTCTTCTCAGTTCCTTGGCTCTCTTCTTCTGTGCCTTGGACTCATACTTGTAGAACGGCTCGTTCTCCGCAGGTGTGGCCTCCCTAATGGTTTTCCCCCCCTTTGGTGAACGCAGCAGATCTTCCTCTTCTCTCAGAGACAGGCCTTCCAGTTGTAGGACATCCGGAGTACCCTGCCTAGCTCCTTGCCGTGGTCCACCCAGCTCCTTTTTATCGGAGCTCAGAGGTCCACTCTCCAAAGCGATCGGGGGTCTGTCCGTAGACTTCCCGCCCTCACACCCTTCTACCCTTTCGGGTCGCTTCGCCGCTGACGCGGTGTTGTTTATAGTTTTCTCTAATTTGTGCGTAAGATTCTCCATATTTATCTGTGATTTATAACTATATAAGTGTAGGAGTATTTCAAGACTAGAGTATATGCAGAGCCCCCGTGCATATACCCAGCAAAAAGTTAGCTCCTACGACAGTGGCGCCACCCCCCTGCGCATAGTCGTTAACGACAGCGATTGTGCTGAGTAGGCTCGCAAGCATGGTAAGACAGCTCCTGTGTTGCTTGTTGTAGTGGGAATGTGCGCGTCGGCTCACCCCTAGGAACCCGCTCATGGGCTCCCGAGGCTAGCACTTGCACACATGTTCCCCACCACTCCAGTCGACGGGTCAGAGTGGAAGTGTTTCACCCCTAGGGTATCTCTCCCCGACACCCCGGGGTTCCGCGACAACCACCCCTCCCCGCCAAACCAGACACAACACAGGTCCTGTCCCCCTCCCCTCTCCCGCTTGCGAGCCCAATCAGCACCACCCCCCGCTGCCCACAGCCGGCTGTGGGCACCACCCCCCGCTGCCCACAGCCGGCTGTGAGGGTCCTCGGCACGTCCTCCCACCTTGACCCTGGGGGTTTTGGGGCGAGTTGCCATGACGGGTTACCCCGAGACGACAAAACGACCATTGCACTCCTCATTTTTGTCGGGCTTGTGACCGACTCCTTCGTGTACCATGGATGAATGATACTCGAAGGAGGCTGAGTTAAGTATACCTGCGGGTACTTAAGAAAGTATTCACTATTATTATTATTAGGAGCCTGCTGTGTCCCACTGCTGGGCAAAGGCCTCCCCCCTCTTTTTCCATTCGTCTCTGTTAAGTGCTATGTCTGACCAACCACTCAAAAATGAGTCGAGGTTATCTCGCCATCGCCGATGTGGTCTGCCGGATCCCCGGTTTGACTCGTGGGGCTTTGACTAGGAGAGGATAAATATAAGAGTATTTATCAACGCATTGCAAGCAGTGACAAACAATGCTTGCTTATTTGTGATAATACCTGATAATGCTGCTGGTAAAATGCCACCAATGGTCATAATTAAGTATGAAACTGCCTAAATTTATCGTTCTAATTACGCAAGAAATGGATTAAATAATTTATAATTATAATGGGGCTTTTTTTATTTAATTTTACACACATAATATATGTCCCTAACATTTGCAGTATAAATGAATATTATAGGACATTCTTACACAGATTGACTGAGCCCCACGGTATGCTCAAGAAGGCTTGTGTTCTGGGTACTCAGACAACGATATATATAATATACAAATACTTATATACATAGAAAACGTCCATGACTCGGGAACAAATATCTGTCATCATCATCAATCTTCTTAGTAGTTTGTGGAAACTGGAACAAGTAGGAAAAATAAGAACAACCTATTCAACATAAATAGTTACTCTACTCGACGATAGAGGGCACTAACACACTTTCTAGTATTACATTAGTTCGATTAAACTTTAGATGATTGTAATTTACACCTTGTATATTCACATGCAAAAATATACGTGTATATGTAAAATATAAGCGTATTTTTATTGTTAATATTTGTTCATTCATAAAACATATTTTTATTGTGTTCTTCAGAATTGGAACGCGACAAATATGCTGTCAAATGTCACCTGTCAATCATGACATATTATCTTCGCCCGTCATCTCAATCGTTTATCGGAATATCAGAAAAATCTTTACAATTTAACATACATAGTCACTATAGTCAGATCATCATAGATGCATATAGTACATCAAATATTATTTTGTATTTCTAAGTAATGATATAACGAACAAGATGGAACTATCAAGTGTGTGTCGATGTTGTTTATCCCAGGGCTTGGTCAAGAACTTGTATTCTAGCTATGTGTGGATGGACACCACAGAAGTTTATTCTGATATGCTGCAGGGCTGCTTCAATGTCGTTGTAAGTACACTTTATTATCGTTTAAAACTACTATACAACCACAGAACTACAGCGCAGATAAGCTTACGAAATGGACACTAGCTAGACGTGATATTTGGAAATGAGTTACATTGCGATGTTCTTTTTTTGTTGTTTCACCTCTCATTGTAACACTTTGCTTTTGAACAGTCAGAAATGCGTTTTTAAGTCCTTATCAACTACAGCGTGCATGCGTAAAAAAAGTACTAAAACATATGCGAAAAGGATGTTCGTAATTCGTCTATAATTTTTTCCGCATTTATATCGAAATGTACTATTGTTAGATTTATTTTTACTGTGTGGATGTGCCTAATAACAAGTACAGATATAGTGCGAAAAGGGTTTCCTTCGTATTTTTCCGGAAACGTTCGTATTTGTCACGTTAGTTCAGTCAATGTCAGTACATCTTGTACTGAGGCTGACTGAAATAGCATTACACGTTCGTACGTTTCCGTAACGATACAAAGTCAAATTTTTTCGTACTACATCTGTATATTTTGTTCAGCTAACCAAGTTGGAGAACGGCAACATTTGCGAGGAGTGTATCAAGCAACTGCGGAGTGCGATGCGCTTCAAGGAGCAGGTGATGGTCTCCGAGCGAGAGCTGCTCAAGCAGATACAGCTGTGTGTAGAAATTGGTGAGTAAAATACAACCTTTTTTTTATTTAGGCAACAATCAGTCATACAAATGTAATGTAATAAGTTTTTTTGCAAAAATTACATTTTTGGCACAAGCTTTTATTGCCGACTGTACCTTTCTTTCAACAACAGTCATCTACTGCTCTTCGAGACGTTTTTAAAAACCCCTTACTCGATGGGGATACGATGTTTCATAACAGAGTGCCTATGACCACCTTTGCATGTGTGCAAAATTTCAGCTCAATCGGAAACCGGGAAGTGGGTCAAATTTAGCTTCTATGTTTTGTTTTGACCCAAACTAACATACTAACAAGGCAAGTTAAATAAAAGATACATGATGTGTTAAGCTGAGTTTACACCTGCAAGTTGTGAAACAAAGGTTTTGACGACCGGTCTGGCGTAGTCGGTAGTGACACAGCCTGCTATGCCGTGGTCCCGGGTTGGAATCCCGGTAAGGGCATTTGTTTGTGTGATGAGCACAGATATTTGTTCCTGAGTCATGGATGTTTTCTATATATATAAGTATTTATATATTATATAATATATTGTTGTACTCACCCACAACACAAGCCTTCTTGAGCTTACCGTGGGCCTCAGTCAATCTGTGTAAGAATGTCCTATAATATTTATTTATTCATATTTATTTATTTATTTATTTAAAGGTATATGCAAGAAAGAGATGTAGATATTTGCCACTCACTCTTACCCATAGTTGCGTCTCAAAACTTGCAGCAATAACAAGTTGTATAAGAAATCCTAACTCAGTATGTCAGTATGAAAAATAGTAGGGAGGCTATTGCACAACACCCTGCATTTTCTGATTAAGTACTGAGACTTGGCACAGTTATTCCTTGACTGGCCCTGACTATATTAAGACCGGAGGCATCGAGAGCCCCCCTTAATTTAGGAGGGAGGAGGGGGAAGGTCCTTTGAAACCATATTTCTTTAAAACCATACAAAATAGGACATGTGATATATCATTTTTGGATAAAGTAGAGATGAGGAATTCATTTTTGGAACAAAAAAAATGTAAATTAAAACCGAAATAAATTACACATATGAAAGAAAAAGTGACCAAGTCCTCTGGTGCCTGAGGCTGGAATCGAACCAGCGTACTCTCCAATCTCTCGAGCTGTGTCGAAACCAACCTGAGTTTGGTTCACACGGGGGGCAAGAACCATACCGTTCTGCCCTAGGGATGGACAGAGGGCGCTACGAGTCCTTGTATAGATTACTCATATGAGAGATAATTTCGACCTCGACAGCTGTGACCTGGGTGGCCGAGCGGATAAAGAGGCATTTCCCGCGATTGGAGAGTACGCTGGTTCGATTCCAGCCTCAGCACAGAATATATAATAGTACAAGTACAGAAGGCCCACTGCTTTAATGTTCACGAAATGCCGCCTTTTAAATGCCTACAAAATCCTAACAAAGAAACGAGCCGCACGTGCGCAGCGTCGGACGATAGGGTTGCCTATGGATTAAAACGAATTAATACTCAGATAAAATGTTATACTATTATATTCCAGTTTTGGGTACTTTCTGGGTATATACAGAGTGTAACAAAAATGGTAATCAGGAAAAAGTAGAAGAAAATTTTTTTTTCGCTAAAAAAATTTTCTTCACTTTTGTATGAGCCGGGCCGCGCGAATCGGTCGAATCTCCATACAAAGATAAAAAAATTTTTTGCGAAAAAAAATTTTTATCCTACTTTTTCCTGATGAGAATACGATACTGAATACGCCCTTAAACGGATCACCACCATTTTTGTTACACCCTGTATACAGTATTTATATATTTTTGTGTAAGTCCCAACATCACAAGCCTTATTGACCTTTTCCGTGGGACATAATTGTAAATCTGTGTAAGATTGTCTTATTTTATTCATGATGTCTATTTAACTAAGCATTACTAGCCATTCTCACGTGGATATCGCATATAAAACTTTAAAAAAAACTCGCGACGTAAAGTAACAATAGAAAGTGCGAACGTGCGTTCTATGAGAACGCGCGCCACCCCTGATTAGGCCGCGAACTCGCGGCCGCCAGCATGTACTTGTAGCGCGGCGATAGAATCGCGGAGTGAGCCGCCCCTGGCCTCAGGCACCAGAGGACTTGGTCACTTTTTCTTTCATATGTGTAATTTATTTCGGTTTTAATTTATATACATAGTAGTGTGACTACTTTAAGACAGCACAAGTTGAAATATTTTCAATAGATTATAATTTAACTTCATTAGAATTGAAAAAAAAATGTACTTTAGAACAAAAATACAAAATAAAATGAGGAAATCTTAAAACGAATTTTATTTTTTATACATATTGTTGCGCATTTTATAAAAACTGTAATAGTTATTTTAAAATAAAAAATGTTAATTCTGTTGATAGATTTTTTTTTCTATTACAGAAGAGAAGCCCTTTGAATTGAAGCTGGAGCCCAAGTACGAGAGTGATAATGACAATGACTCCGATAACTACTTCTTGGCAGATACAGGTAGTAATGTGCAAGTTGCAGAAAAATTCCAAAAAAATCTTAAATTTCTTGAAAAATTTACGAAACTTTCACGAAAAATAAAGGGAATTTAAATTTATGAAATGGAAAGTTTCCACCCATACAATTGTCCATACAAATTATGGCAAGCTTCCGAAGTTTCCCTATGTGAAAATTTCAGAATTTTGGAAACTTTCTGTCGGCACATCAGTAGATACAGGTACCTAGTACCTACACTCCCCTACATACATAATACATATACTACTACAAGTACAGAAGGCTCACTGCTTTTATGTTCACAAAATGCCGCCTATCATAATTTTTGCCTACATTAACAAACGGACCGCACGCGAGCAGCCAACATTGAGTTGAGTTCTATATCGCCGCGCGAAGGTCGTCACTGAGTGTAGAGAGTAGACCGATTTTCATGAAACATGGCTAAGAACACTCCCGACTTTCTCAGCTTTCAGACAAAAAAACTAAATCTAAATCGGTTCATCCGTTCGGGAGCTACGATGATTCTAAACTTCAGTGGGGTCCCCATATTGCTACCCTCTCGAATAGACTGAGCTCTGCAGCATTTGCAGTGAGCAAGATCCGTCAGTTAACAGACGTGGAAACAGCTCGATTAGTTTATTTTAGTTACTTTCACAGCATTATGTCATATGGTATTTTACTATGGGGCAGTGCTTCAGAGATAAATACCATATTTGTTCTGCAGAAGAGGGCTATTCGAGCAATATACAAAATGAACCATAGAGACTCACTTAGAGATAAGTTTAAGGACATTAATATAATGACAGTGCATTGTCAATATATTTATGAGAATATTATGTATGTACGTAAAAACATTTGTAAATTTAAGAAAAACTGTGATGTACATAATATAAACACTAGAAATAAGCATAAGCTTGCAGTGCCCTTCACTCGGCTCCATAAAATTAAAAAAATCATTCATGGGTAATTGTGTAAGATTTTATAACAAACTTCCTAATGCCATCACTGAACTGTCTTTTAATCGATTTAAACATTATGTAAAGCGTATACTGATCTCTAAAGCCTAAAGTGTAAGCACACAAGACTACATGAATGATGAAACACCGTGGGATACAAGTATTGCTGAAAACCATTAATTATATAGCTTATTAATGATGATATTGATAATTCAATGTATTTTTATACAATTTTTTTTGACATTTAGAATTTTTTGTAGAAGTTTTTAGACTAGTATTTTTTTTAATACAATTTAGATTGATATCATTTTATTAAATCAATGTAGTTTTAAAACAATATTGTTTATTGCACCAATAAATTGCTCTGATATTTAGAATAAGATGAATATTGTACACTGTTGACAATTTAAAAGTGCTTATTGTAAGCCTATTTGAATAATAGTACATTACATCAGAGGCCGGGAAAATGGGGATTTCCGGCCAAGTGGGTATATACGGCCGAGCGAGCGTGCGAGCGAGGCCGGATAGGGATACGAGGCCGGGAATCCGTTTTCACGCCGAGGCATGTATAGTGCTTTTCTCAAACATACAATGAAATAAAATAAAAAATGCTCTAAAGGACAATATTTTATAAGAAAAAGTTGCTTTTCAGGCCTAGGCCTGAAAAATAATATGAAATCCCTTTACAGTCCTCTCGAGTTGTTGCGCCCAAAAAGCGATACTTCCCAGCCCATTTTAAGGAACGTAAAGACAATATTTCATTGCATGTTTGAGAAAAGAATATTTTGATTGATTGATGCCACAGACAGACACACACAGACACAGACAAACAGACAGACACGTCAAACTTATAATACCCCGTCGTTTTTGCGTCTGGGGTTAAAAATCGTTAGAGCGGTTTCCGAGATCGTCGGATCGTTATATAAATAAATAAATATACAAGAATTGCTCGTTTAAAGGTATAAGATAACTATCAGGCATCGGATACCGGTAAAATTTTCAAACCGTTATCAGTAGGCCTAGCACATGATGGCCGCGGGAGTATGTCGCCGCGAGATAGATGCCACGTCTTCTTCTAACTGTATTAATGACATAAGGACGGGTAGTCTATCTCGCGGCGACATACTCCCGCGGCCATCATGTGCTAGGCCTACAGGTACTTGCGGCAAAACCTTTAAATTTCGTTTTCGCTCGAAAAACCGCTATTTTTTAACCGGTTTTTAGGGGAACGCTTTCATAAAGGTTTCGTTCGATTAACCGGTTTAGAACAAAATAAACCGGTTTATTCCGCAGCATGATAGGTAATACTGTTCTAACCAACGAGTCGCTGCGTGAACGTAGGTATTTACGCGGCGCCGGCGCGTCTCGCAACTCTTCGAATAAACCGGTTTATTTCGGTTAAAATAAAGTTCTCATAACGTTCGCGTTCTTTACAAAGTTCGGAGTAAAATCGAAATAAACTGGTACAAAATAAACCGGTTCCGAGCCTTGATAACTATTGTCTTTCAGGCAGACAAGACGCTCACGTGACAGCGGTGAAGCCCGAAGCCCGGGAGGTTAGAAAGAAGGCCGAGGCGCAGAAGAGGCCGGCCAAGAGCGAAGGAGATAGGGCCAGGAAGATCAGATCTCTTGTCAACAGGCTCGCCACCTCCATGAGTAAGTTTATCTATCTATCTATTTAGCCCCTTTTTTAGGGTTCCGTAGTCAACTAGGAACCCTTATAGTTTCGCCATGTCCGTCTGTCCGCGGATAATCTCAGTGACCGTTGGCTCTAGAAAAATTGACAACGTAAGGCTGCCTTTCCACTCAGGAACAGGATGAGAGTAATAAAATCAAGGGCGTGACGCAGTGGAAAGACAGCCCTAATTGTGTTTATACTCTTTATTGCTAATAATTCAAAAAAATATTTCAAGTTACATAATGACGTATGACAGTCCATGTGTATAAGCATAAGGGTTCTTTATGGGATGGACATCCTAAGCAAAGTCACATATGATGTTTTCCTTTTATCAACTGAAGTGACGGAAATATATCTGTTCCAGATTCCTGTGAACTCCCAGACATAACCACTCTAAAGAAGAAAGAAATAACCCAGATCGCTAAAACTGGGCGCAAGCCTGCCCTACCAGAACCCCTCGGCAGGTTAGACCTTGCCTGGCCTTCACGGGAGAAAAACGACAAGAAAAAACACAGAGCAAACCTACAAACTATACTTACTTACTCCAACGCTACACCTTTCAAGAATAAGTCGCTTTTAGGCTTCCTATGTGGGTATTGCGATGAAAAATTCCCCGACCCAGCTGACTTAAGAATCCACACAGAAAAAGAACATCAAAAAGAACGTTTAGACTTCCAATCTACATTCGATATGACCGAGTACAACGTTAAATTAGACGTAGGAGACCTAAATTGTACTTTATGCGATGAAAAAATTGACAATTTAAACGTTCTGAAGACCCATTTGATTCAGGTGCACAATAAAACTATTTATAACGATATTAAAGATCATATAATACAGTTTAAGCTTAAGAAAGGTGATGTGTACGATTGTGCGTTATGTTCGTCCACTTATGAGACATTTAAGATGTTAAAACAGCATATGAATAAGCACTACCCTAATTATTCATGTAAGAAATGTGATTCTTCGTTCGCTACTAAGCGATCATTGCATTCTCATCGCACAACTCATGTCGAAGGCAGTCATAAGTGCCCACACTGTGACAAAGTGTTTGCTAGCAAGTCCAAACAGCACTACCATGTGAAAATGAAGCATCTAGGCTCAAGAAACATCTCAAACTGCCCGTTCTGTAACGAACCTTTCCGGAGTTACTACCAGCGGAATCAACATTTGGTGAAAGTTCACAACTCCGAAGCGAAATACAAATGTAATGTGTGCGATAAAGCTTATATACTTAAAAGTTTACTTATGTATCATATTAAAAAAACTCATCTGATGGAACGGAATTGCCAATGTACGGAATGTGGGTATAAGTTCTTTAGTAAGAAAGCGCTCACTGCTCATATGGTGAAACACACCGGAGAAAGGAAGTATTCGTGTGAAGTTTGCCACAAGTCTTATGCAAGGAAGTATACGCTGCGAGAGCATATGAGGATACATAACAATGATAGACGGTTCAAGTGTGATGTGTGTGCGATGACTTTTGTGCAGAAGTGTAGCTTGAAGAGCCATCTGTTGTCGAATCACGGTATTAGTATGGCTGCTTGCGATATTCCTTCTATCGAATAACTTAACCGCTGTCACACCTCGGACACTAGCGATTAAATGTATGAAAGGGGCGCGTTCATAGCACACATTCTAAGCTCGTGTAGGTGAACGCGTACTATGCTTGTATGAGTCGGATATGACAGGTTGACAGTTCGCGTTTTTGACAGGCGGTAACTTTGAGGTAACCGAGAGGCGGTGAGCGTCACTTTCAGCGGGGAGCGGGAGTGGCCATACTGTACGATAGCACTCTTTATTAAATACTGTGCCGCTGTAGTCCGATAAGACATAGAAAAACCAGCTCATTTTGCATCTAACTTCGTACCAGTGGCATGGCGGTCTGTACTTGTCTTCCTCTTCCACTCTCCTTTATCTTTCATCTTTATTTGTCATACTCCCCCCCTCTTTCACACAAAAATCCATCAATGTTTGGCGTCTTCATGAACGTTGGCTATAACCACAGAATATATAGTAGTACAAGTACAGAAGGCTCACTGCTTTGATGTTCACAAAATGCCGCCTTTCATAATTCTTTCCTACATTACGACGGACCGCACGCGACCAGCCGACATTGAGTTCTATTGCGCCGCGCGAAGGTCATCATCATCCTCCTTCCGTTATCCCGGCATTTGCCACGGCTCATGGGAGCCTGGGGTCCGCTTTTGACAACTAATCCCAAGACTTGGCGTAGGCACTAGTTTTTACGAAAGTGACTGCCATTAGACCTTATTGGTATTAGTCCGGTTTCCTCAGGATGTTTTCCTTCACCGAAAAGCGACTGGCAAATATCAAATGACATTTCGCACATAAATTCCAAAAAACTCATTGGTGCGAGCCAGGGTTCGCTTCGAACCCACGACCTCCGGAACGAAAGTCGCACGTACTTACCGCGAGGCTACCAGCGCTTCGAAGGCGGAGGTGTCACCACTAAATGGCCGCGAATGCGCGGCCGTCGGCATGGACTTGTTGCTCGGTGAAAAAAACGCTTAAGCCACCCGTGATTTAATGATATTTTGAATTATCGAAGTTAGTTCATAACAGGAACTTTTCTCTTTCAGTCATACAAGGGCTTCATTCATACATATAATCACGCCTGTTTCCCATAAAGGGGTAGGCAGAGCATATGATATGAACTACTAAGTTTCAGTGTCACTCTTGGCAAAAAGGGGTTGAAAGAAATCCAAATTGTGATATTGCAGTGCCAGGATACCAGCCTCTCACTTACCCCACAATTTAACCCATATCCTACAGTCGACTTCTACGACACCCACGGGAAGAAAGGGGGTGGTGAAATTCTTAACCCGTCACCACACGGCCTTCATTTTACATAAAAATATTTAAAATCGGTTATATAAATGTAATTATTGTTATAAACACCTGTAGGTATGTTGTAAATTCAGTTAAATATATTTTTACTTAAACGCCGTTGTAAATAGGTCTAGAAGTGGTTTATTTATTGTTTTTGCTAATAATAAGCATCAAAAATAATACACAGATATGATTAGATGTTGAATTGCAGAATAAAGAAAGAGGTCTCACATAGTTGTGTTTTTTGTTCCCTGTTTTGTCCAATGAATTTAATAATTTTCCCCTCACTAGCTCGGAAACACGTGTTTTGTCCTTTAATACCAGCGGGTAAAAACGCATTTTATCCACTAGTGGGTAAAGTAATTTGACCTTGAATAAAGTCAAATTAACTGCTTTAAAATTGATAAAAGTAGGTGAATCTAGCAAGATAATTTACATACCACCTGTGGAACTACTGGAAGCAGTGATAAATGCATTTTTTGCGTTGTAGTTTCCTCGCTATAGTGAGGGGAAAAGTTTTGTGTTACACTTGGGTGCAATAGTACATTACATCAGAGGCCGGGAAAATGAGGATTTCCGGCCAAGTGGGTATATACGGCCGAGCGAGCGTGCGAGCGAGGCCGGATAGGGATACGAGGCCGGGAATCCGTTTTCACGCCGAGGCATGTATAGTGCTTTTCTCAAACATACAATGAAATAAAATAAAAATGCTCTAAAGGACAATATTTTATAAAAAAAAGTTACTTTGCAGGCCTAGGCATAAAAAACCGGCCAAGAGCGTGTCGGGCCACGCTCAGTGTAGGGTTCCGTAGTTTTCCGTATTTTTCTCAAAAACTACTGAACCTATCAAGTTCAAAACAATTTTCCTAGAAAGTCTTTATAAAGTTCTACTTTTGTGATTTTTTTCATATTTTTTAAACATATGGTTCAAAAGTTAGAGGGGGGGGACGCACTTTTTTTTCCTTTAGGAGCGATTATTTCCGAAAATATTAATATTATCAAAAAACGATCTTAGTAAACCCTTATTCATTTTTAAATACCTATCCAACAATATATCACACGTTGGGGTTGGAATGAAAAAAAATATCAGCCCCCACTTCACATGTAGGGGGGGTACCCTAATAAAACATTTTTTTCCATTTTTAGGGTTCCGTAGTCAACTAGGAACCCTTATAGTTTCGCCATGTCTGTCTGTCCGTCCGTCCGTCCATCCGTCCGTCCGTCCGTCCGTCCGTCCGTCCGTCCGTCCGCGGATAATCTCAGTAACCGTTAGCACTAGAAAGCTGAAATTTGTTACCAATATGTATATCAATCACGCCAACAAAGTGCAAAAATAAAAATAAAAAAAAATGTTTTATTAGGGTACCCCCCCTACATGTAAAGTGGGGGCTGTTATTTTTTTCATTCCAACCCCAACGTGTGATATATTGTTGGATAGGTATTTAAAAATGAATAAGGGTTTACTAAGATTGTTTTTTGATAATATTAATACTCGTAGTTTCGGAAATAATCGCTCCTAAAGAAAAAAAAGTGCGTCCCCCCCCCTCTAACTTTTGAACCATATATTTAAAAATTGTGAAAAAAATCACAAAAGTAGAACTTTATAAAGACTTTCTAGGAAAATTATTTATTTTTGCACTTTGTTGGCGTGATTGATATACATATTGGTACCAAATTTCAGCTTTCTAGTGCTAACGGTTACTGAGATTATCCGCGAACGGACGGACGGACGGACAGACAGACATGGCGAAACTATAAGGGTTCCTAGTTGACTACGGAACCCTAAAAAATAATATGAAATCCCTTTACAGTCCTCTCGAGTTGTTGCGCCCAAAAAGCGATACTTCCCAGCCCATTTTAAGGAACGTAAAGACAATATTTCATTGCATGTTTGAGAAAATGTATTTTATTTCTCGTGTGTTAAAAAACTCGCAAGTTTAGGATTCTATTCAACTATAGAATCCTTTCACTTGCTCGTTTTTCAATTCCACACTCGGCGTTAAAATACAACTTTGCCCCCTTGTATAAGAAATAACTATTATTAGCCGGGTCGGCTATTAGACGAGGCAAAAGTTGCTCGGCCGTAAACATCGTAAGTTATAAAAGGTGTTTTCATCACACCCGCACTTAAAATGTGATATTGCACGCAGGCGGAGCGTGAGTTATAGAAAAATCGTTCTCCCAAGGGAATAATGAAATTTCTTGTACCGTACTTAACTTTTTTACATCTAATTACATATTTTTTACATTGCGAGTGTGATGAAAAACATTGTGTATAACTCGGGGAGTATGAATATTACCAAAGAGGATCGAGTATTAAAGAGAGTTACTGTCAAAGTAAAATGTGTAATCACAGTGCATAGACTGCCATCTCTTGACACAGGCTTTAAACTTTTGAACCTCAGTTTTGACAATTTGGCCCATATTCTTAGCTTGATATGTTTTCAAATGTCAAATATTGATATTAGCGCCATCTAGCCGATCGTACCCCAAAGGTGTATCGCCATCTAGCTCACCGTACCTTTTTCTGTATGGTTTTGTGGTACGTTTTTTTCTTAGACTTTATCGGTCTATATGAAATTATATAGGTCTTTGATATTACTAACTCGAGTCTTTAAATCGCTCCGGCAAGCCGTCGCGATTTAACTTCCTCTCGTTAGTAATATTCAACTTCCTCCCCTTGTTGCACAATGTACTATTACAAGATACTATCTAAGGACCTGAAAACTTTGTGTAATAAGATGGAATGAGTTCTAGCCGTTCTAGGCGATAAGCGACATCTATGAAACAAATAAGAAACTATTTTCAACATATACGACATCTGTTGTCCGATAGTTCAACTAAGTAGAAAGAAACAAGTCTGGCTGTTCCTTTTGGTTTAGCTACTCGCTTCTAGATGACAGTAAAATAAACATTCATAATAAAAATCAACATTGGTAGATGGCACCTATTTGTAAAAAAAAAACGAATACACAACAATAATCTATCAAATTCGTACAAAACCGTACTTCTTGTAATTTATTTTGTACAAATATTTTACGTGTTGTTGATAGCCTTTTACACTTTTTAAGATTATAGATATATTGTCGGCTACTAGTAAAAGTTGTCTAGGCACTTTGGTCGTTCAATACAGGGAGACTAGAGATATATTTCTAATCTCCATAGTTCAATAGTTTCAAGATGGCGTAAAATGTCTAGTTCACGGAAGTAGTTTTATAGTACCGCTACTCCATAGTAGATGGCGTTAACAAAGTCGTGAACGAAAAATTAACTGCCATAAATATCCATACAAAAAAATGTTTATACATATATAATGATATCTTGTTTAATTTGTGTTTACTTCATTATTTTTATGTGTCAATTTATAACCGAAGTTTAAATAAATTAAAAAGGGCGTAGCGTAGGTAGACGGTACTTTTTTGATCGAAGCGTCTTGAAAAAAAACAAGACGTTCTTGACAAAATGGCGGGTGGGCTGTGAAATTATCGACGCTTTGCGTTTTGTAGTAATTTTAAGGGTTTAAAACTGTTATTTGTAATCTTACTATGTTCTATTAGTGTTACGAAAATGGATTTCGATGAAATTGTAGTAAAAGAAAGCCCCGGCTTGTGCCGGTGTTGTCTTTCTGAGGGATGCTACAAGGACCTTGGATCGGAATATAGTTGGATGAGTGAAACAGAAATTTACGCTGATATGTTGCTGGAATGCTTTGATATTAGTGTAAGTTTCTAGTCTTCTTATTTGCACTTAGACGCCCAATATCCGTTTCATAGTTTGTCATTCTTTTGTCTTTGAACTGGACATGGGGTGTGCCAGCCAAAGCTTTGTTTGTCTCTGCATGGGAATTAAATGTAGAAAAAGTAATTTTTGCGCATGTAATATGTACGGTGCAAAGTATTTTGCACCTCTGGGGTGCCTTAGGACTACAACAATATGTATGGAGAATAAAAACGTATACTTTTCATTCTGCAATTATTAATTCCAATGAGCATTGAAATCAAGGACAACAAATTTTTTATAACTTTATAACCTAAGTTGTTTTAGTGTTGTGTTAACAATTCAAAATTAATTATGTATTTTAATTAACCTAAATAAAGTTATAAGTTTGACTTATTTGTGTGTGAATACACCATGTTTTTTTTTGTTTTCCATTAAATTCGACATGTTAGGTTCCTTATCAGGAACCAGCCTGTATATCACTTTTAGTTAAATTCGTAACACAACTTCAGTAATTATTTTTCTTTTTTTGAATAACTCTATAACCGTAAGAGTTAAGATGCTACTTTCTAGAGAAATTAAATGTATTTGATCTAAAGAACCATCCCTTAAAGTTAACGAAATTCAATAAAAACAGGGTGTATAGCACCACAGCTTGATTGAAATAAGTTATTTTGTTTTAAAAAAAACTTAATTAGATGTGCTCTATAATTATTCTCCACTACCTTGGTTGTCTGGAAGAGATCGCTCTTTAGCGATAAGACCGCCTCTTGTTTTACCTCTTAAGTTGTTGTTTATACTTGCTATGTTGTTTCGTGTATTGAGGTGTGCAATAAAGAGTATTTGTATTGTATTGTATTGTATTGTATAATATATATAAACACATTTTAAAGCAGATTTTCTATTTGTTGATCTTAAATCTTATGAATTTATTTCTCTTTGTCAGACATTTGTATCTTATTCTTTCTGTATATTTTTGAATCAATGAGTTAAATTGGTATTCTTACTTGATTCAGATATCTCAACACCCGACGGGCCCGAACGGCTCCAACCGACTGATATGCGAGGTGTGCATCACGCGACTGCGGGACGCCTGCAACTTCAAGAAGCAGGTGCTGGAGTCTGAGAAGAAGTTTGTGGACATGGTCGGTCGCGGGGAGTTTAGGCCAAAAGGTATAAACAATATAAAAACTAATCTTGGAAGAGTAGGAAGGTCACCATGGCATCTTTATATGTATGTGGAGAGAAGAATGTCAGTGAATTATTAAGTTAAAATATGGACTTGGTCAGCCTAGACGGCCTCCACTTTGGTTCTAGATTTTACAGAAGATTTGTAAATTGTAAAACTGCAAATATTTTATTTGACAACCGGTCTGGCGCAGTCGGTAGTGACCCTGCCTGCTACGCCGCGGTTCCGGGTTCGAATCCCGGTAAGGGCATTTATTTGTGTGATGAGCACAGATATTTGTTCCTGAGTCATGGATGTTTTCTAAGTATATATGTATTTATATATTATATATATCGTTGTCTGAGTACCCACAACACAAGCCTTCTTGAGCTTACCGTGGGCCTCAGTCAATCTGTGTAAGAATGTCCTATAATATTTATTTATTATTATTATTATTTATTTAAATATTTTATTTATTATTTGTAAAGCAGGCAGGCAGTTGTAGTAACTGATAATGCCTATACAGGGAGTATTTTGATAGTGGGTCAGTGAGGGGAGCTACCAGACGCTGTGCTGCTACGTGAAAGTTGTCTTAGGAGACCATCCTTCAATTTTTAATTTATGAAAATTGGTGTTTACAAATTTTGGAAAAAACATACAGGGTGCAAGAAAAAGGTCGAACTTGTTCTTACATTCGTTGATAGTTTGGGTCGATATCACTTCCTCCAGGACCTGGTTACAAGTTTTTACTACTATGTTACTAAAAAAATGTCTATGAGGATTGTTGTATGACCTGTGAGAAATCGGCCAGCCGCGAGATACATTAAGAGAATTCCACTTCTAATATCAAAATGTTAGCATTGACATTAACTTAATAAAATAAAAAACTGACTTACAAGGCTGTAATTTTCAGTGCTGCTGTACCAGACACAGATGAAGACTGAACATGTGATGGATCTCGAGGAAGAGACCGGAGGTGACGATGGTGGCGAAGTTGAGTATCTGGAGGAAGATGCGGATTTCGTTGAAGGTGAGTTACAACTCCAATTCAATCATAGCAACAACTGCCTGAGCGTTGGGCTGTTCCGTTCCACCCTCCAATCATTTTGGTTTCATTGTTGTTGTTTATTGTCCTAGGGCACCCCAAGATCCTTCTACGCCTTTCTATCTTGAGCCACCGCCTTAATATGCATAATTCATAATGGTATATTCCGTAATTGCATATGGTTTCATTAATATGCATAATTTAAATGCGTCTTGGTTGTCCCGCCATTTTGTTTATGGTCTGCCTCTATCGTGATAAGTATTTAGTTACTACTTTGGCCTCATCTCATCATGAAGCTAATTAAAAAAAAGCTTTATTAGAAAAACCAATAAAATCAATAAAAGGTAATAAAATCGGTGGTTCTCTAGTAACTTTTCGTCTGAAGCTGGTTTGTGGACTGACCAGGTAGTCTCATAAGAGTACAAACAGAAAAAAAATCAAGTACTCACCTCTGTTTTGAGTCCTTTTTACATGAATTTCTACAGAAAACTGTACATTTTCTGCTTACCTACATTTTGAGGAATTTAGAGATTTATTTTGCTCTTTAAAAAATTATATTTGTATAAGAGATAAGTAGTATTAAGTACATGTTGCATACATGTTTAGTTAGTTTAGTTAATTTTATTATTAAGTATAGTTGTAGAATTATCCTTAGGATATTAAGTCTATACTAACAAGTTTTATAGATTTTTAATGGGTCCAAAATAAACAATTTTAATTCCCACAGACCGGATTTGATTTTTCACTTACTACATCTCAAGTATAACTTCCAGAGGAGCTCCTCAAAAACGAAGACTATGCTGAGGCCTCCGTCTCCGAAGACATCACAGTGTCCACCCTAGCGGTGAAGGGCAAGCGAGGCCGGCCCAAGAAGTCCGCAGCCAAGCCCGAGAAGAAGGCTAAGGTGGCCAAGACTGAAGAAAAGCCGAAGAAAGCTGTTGCTAAAGGTAGGTTGTAACTGTTTGTGTCGCTCGAGAGGGTGTGTTGATAACTTTGTGTGAACAAAATTCTATTGATGAACACTTGAAAAGTAGAAATGAAATATTTTTTATCAAACTTTAAATATAAATCTTCTTAAATCTTAAAGTTTTAAGTATCCATAGGGACAAATAGACAGACAGCCAGAGGGAAGAGACTTTGTTAAATTTATACCCCCTTATTCATAAACTTTCTCTAAAGTTATCAAGCCGATAAATTTTGTTTGTCTCATTCCGATGTATTGGTGTGATAGAAAGGGACAAACGAACTTTATTGGCTTGATAACTTAGTGAACGTTTATTAATAAGAGGGATAGTATGTAGTTGTTGTGTTGTAGTCCTAAGGCACCCCAGAGGTGCAAAGGGCCTTCACAAGCTCGCGCCACGCCTTCCTATCTTCAGCGACCCTCGTGGCCTCGCTCCAGCTCAAACCAGCCGCTCGTAGCTCATTTTCGACTGACCGCTTCCATGAGTGGACTGGGCGCCCGGGGCCACGGCTTGTATTTTGCGGTTTCCAGTCGAGAGCAATGCTCGCGTTATTTCTTTAAATTAAAATCAATACCTACATTATCTGGACATATATGCACCATAGAGCAAAGTTTGACTAAGCCATATAAGGCACATTATTATAATAGGTTATGGTGTGGTATGGTGATATTTCTAGATTATGTGCAATGGAGACTAGTTTGTCTGAAGTTCCAATAGAGATTCTGATAGGTCCTATAGCGTCTGTCTGTAAAAGTCACATTTATTGTGTTCATTTCTTGTGACGACAGTTGAAAACTGCCATAAATATATCCTGATTACGAAATAACGTTAAAAATAAAGCATACCACAATTGGGTACAACTTTACTAATTCTTTAATCTTTCACAAAATTAACAACACATTCTCAAGAAGCTTATGTTTGAAAACCTTATTGTTACCATATGATAAACAAAAAAATTAGTGTGAGGTGAGACAATTTTTTTTCTTTTTGTTTATTTCATTTCTTTAGTTTTTATACCTTTGACTTCTTTGATACTAGTTTTGGTTCTGACTCAGAAGCTAAAATTATTTTATATAACCCAAAACTCTGCTTTATACCAAATTCCATCAAAATTGATTCAGTAGTTACAGTGTGAAGACAGAACAGACACACTTATTTATAATTATACTAACTTCTGTCCGCGGCTTCGCCCTTAAATTCGAAAATTTGTGGAATACTCCATACAAACGTGCACCCCCCATTTTAGGGAAGTGGGGGGTTAGAAAGAGACAAAAAGTAGCCTATGACACTCTCCATCCCTTCAACTATATCCACTTAAAAAATCAAGTCAATTCCTCGCTCCGTTCTGCCGTGAAAGACGGACAAACAAACAGACACACATACTTTCCCATTTTTAATATTAGTATAAGCCCGGATGTTGGCAATAATATACAAAAACTTAAATACATACGAAATATCCATGACCCAGGAACAAATGTGTGCTCATGAGTCATGAGTGTCATGACAAATAGATACCTACTGGGAGTCGAACCCACTCAGGACCATCTTCACAAGCATGTTCAATAGTGCACCAATCATCAGTATGGATGTTTCAAATGGCATGTTTTATTTTATACCTAATGGCAACAGGAAGGTTTTCAAACGCACATGTTTACTGCTTAGTGATTTGACACACGAAGCCAGTTTCACCAACTACTGATATTTATGACAGTGTAGCAGTTCTGTAGATGGTATAAAAATCGTTATGTCAAACAACAAGTGACGACCGGTCTGGCTCAGTCGGTAGTTACCCTGCCTGCTAAGCCGCGGTCCTGGGTTCGAATCCCGGTAAGGGCATTTATTTGTGTGATGAACACAGATATTTGTTCCTGAGTCATGGATGTTTTCTATGTATTTAAGTATATATATCGTCGCTTAGCACCCATAGTACAAGCTTTGCTTAGTTTGGGACTAAGTTGATCCGTGTAAGGTGTCCCCAATAGAAAAAAAAAAAAAATCTTTTGGTAGTTAGTGTAACTGGCACTTAGCATTTACAAAATGGTCCAAAAGTTGGCATAATGTTTATAGACATTTTAATACTGTACATTTCTTACAACATACGATTAAATCTTTAAATTCTTGCCGCAGTAAAATAGAAGTATTAATTTTGGACCATTCTGTATTATTTTTTGGAAAGGCCTCTCGTTTACAAATAGGACCCAGGTATTTCATTCATTGAATGACGAATCAACGGTGATTTCGCTCCGTGACCTTAAACCAGTAGAATTAAGACAAGCTTGCCAAATGCGGTACTGTGGTGTGGTGTTGACCCCAATGAAGTATAGTCTGTAGGGTCGTTTTTAAACATCATACTTGTTAAGGCATAGGTGTCGGGTATATTCAATTCAAGGCCTGTCTTGCCTTTAGGACGTTTCGATTCTTGACGTAATTCATGTGCAAAAGAGATCGCGAGAGTATAAGGAGGCCTTTATTTAATCGCTTAAATTGTGTCAAATCACTCGTTATTAACAGAATGATGTTATAAAAACTCCGTTCTTAGGGTTCCGTACCAAAAAAGTACAAGAGAAACCCTTATTTATTCTTTTATGGTAATCCCTGTAGCTGAGCTACTAAAGACCCGTTGTTTTTGTAATATCGTTCTGTATTGTGTTAATGTTTTGATTCCGTTATCGCCACCGAAGTACGAATGAAACTTATATCTTTGAATTAAACTGAGGTTGCACTTCGACCGCTTGGTCATCGCTGTCTTCATCGAAATATCTATTTTACATACCAACTAAACCTATATTCGATATACAAAAACGTATTTTACACGTCTCTAAACAACAGTCAACTTACCGATATATCTAAGCTCTCAGACAGCAGTCGTCAATTTTGACAGTTATTTCACTTTTTAGGTAAGAAACGGGCCGTAGTACCGAGCGATGAGCCAATCTCGGCCACCAAACGCAACCGGCTCATGAAGGCCAACGCCGCCCTAGTGCTAGAGACCTCCACCGTCCTCCCCTTCAAGTGGCAGAGGCAGCACTACCTCTGCTTCTACTGCCACAAGACTTTTAAAAGCACAGACTCCTTAAAAGACCACACCCGCGACGAACACAAGAGATCTAACATCAAAGCGGCCGTTTCTTACCTAAGGAGAGACGAAAAAGTCAAAATTGACGTCACTGACATCGAATGTAAACTCTGTAACTCTAAATTAGACGACCTTACCTCGCTCTTAACTCATCTCACCTCAACCCATAATAAAACATTCACCGAACAAACCGGATGCTACGGCTTGATCCCGTACAAACTAGAAAGCAGTTCCACCTCTTTCCAATGCGCTATTTGTAAAGAAGAGTTCCAATACTTTATCAAACTCAACGAACATATGAATCTACATTTCGGAAACTACATTTGCGAACTCTGCGGCAAAGGATTTTTGTCGCAAAACCGTCTTAGGTGCCACGTTCTCAGCCACGGCTCTGGATTCAAATGCACCATGTGTTCAGAGACCTTTGATTCTCTAACCTTAAGAATTAATCACGAAACCAAAGTTCATAACAAGGGGAAAGTCTGCAAATGCTTCTACTGCGATGAAACCTTCCCGAGCTACATGCTACGCAAAAGACATCACCACTCTATCCACAATTTAGAGATCCCCACATTCAATTGCCCGTTATGCCACAAGGCGTTTGAAATCGAGAGCAAAATGCAAGTCCATATCAAAGAAGTACATTTACGAGAGAAAAATTACTCGTGCACGATGTGCGACCAGAAGTTTTTCTCCAAAACTCACGTTCAGAAGCACATGGTCAAACATTTCGGGGAGAGAGTCCATCAGTGTGAAATTTGCAAGAAATCGTACGCTAGGAAGCAGACTTTGAGAGACCATATGCGCATACACAGCAATGATAAGAGATATGTGTGCGCGCTATGCAGCCAAGCGTTTGTTCAAAATAACAGTTTGAAGTTGCACATGAGAGTACATCATCCCGAGTCCATCGATGCGTAGATTTTTTTTAAAGTAGTAGGACATCTTTACGTGTATTTAAGTTATTGATATCAAATATATTTTTATAAGGATCTTTATACAAACGAAACATTAAATTATGTTATGCTCCACGCGTTTTTGAATCCACACAATCACATCCCATACGAAATCGAAGCACTTTAAATGTACCCTAGTAGTTTGAAATTGCACCATTTTTTAAAATTTCGAGTGTTTTAGTTTGTCTAACACGGGTACATTTACAGTGGCGAATTTCTTTTCAGATGTAAAACCGCGGAAATACAAGGGCTGCGAATCGTCCTCGATGCGACGACGCAACAACCTCGCGCTGTTGTTCAACAACACCTCCATCGTTCCCTTCAAGTGGAGGGGCAAATACCTCTGCTTTTACTGCAGCAAGGACATTGCCGAATACCCCGCGCTCCGGAAACATACCAAGTCGCACGGACGCTGCTCCACAAATGATCACTCTTTAAAGGTCTTGAAAGGAGGCCAAAATATGGAAATTAAAATCGACATATCTGATATCTCATGCGAAATTTGCAACGAGCCTTTCCCCACTTTAGACGATATTATAACTCATCTATTTATTAAACATAAGTTAGAATACGACCGTGACGTAGAAATGGCCATAGAAGAGTATAGACTAGTCGATCTTAGCTGTTTAGCTTGTGACGAAAAATTCGCGTATTTCGGTTATTTAGTCTCCCATGTTAATAATAGTCATCCTAAAAACTGTCTCATCTGTGATAAGTGCGAGCAGAAGTTTAACAAAAAACGCGATCTCTTCTCTCATATGAAGAACTATCATAGAGAGGGCGGTTACCAATGCGAACTGTGTCCTTTAAGTTTTAGCTCTCTAAATATCCTTAGAAAACATAGGAACAATCGTCATTTAACTAGATGTAGTATCTGTCAGTTAAAACTGCCGTCAGCGGCGTTGAAACAGAAGCATATGGAGGTCGAACACCCTGACGACGGCTCTCTACAATGTGACAGCTGTTTCAAAGAGTTCCACACAAAGCAGGGTCTTAGGATGCACGTAAGAAAGTGCAAGGGAGAGGAAGAGCTTTACAGCATAGACGTTAGGAAAAAAGACTACGACCCGATGGACCTGGATCAGAATTACGAAGACCCAGTCAAAAGACCGAGCGTGAAACAAATCAGGGAGAACATTGTCATAATCATCAACATGTCCACAGCCATTCCATTTAATTTCTATAAAAACAAGTTCAACTGCTTCTATTGTTCCAAAGATTTTCCCGATTCGGACTTAATGAGACAACATACTATAATAGAACACCCTACATGCGATGTCAAACAAAAATGCATTAGGAAGTGTAGGGAATCTGTAGCGTGCGTCAAAATAGATATCTCTGCCCTTGCGTGTAAACTATGCTTCGAGTCTCTACCGGACCTCGACACACTCATCGACCATCTAATTTTAAAGCATAACGCGAATTACGACAAGTCAATAACGACCTGCTTGCAGCCTTACAGACTCATTAAAGACCATATGGCCTGCCCACATTGCCCAGGCGAAATATTCAGATTCTTTGGCACTCTTTTAAAACACGTGAACAACAAACATACCAACAATAATATTATCTGCGTGTATTGCGGTCAAACGTTTAGGCGGGACCAAAATCTTCGTGTTCACATTTGGCGTCACCACAGGGACGGCAGGTTTAAGTGTAACATTTGTGGCGCCGAATGTAATATACCTTCTAGACTGTATATGCATATGGCCAAAGCTCATGGAGTCAAAGCCGCTAAATGTCCTAAATGCTCTGAAAGTTTTTCAACACAATATCTTAGACAAAAACATTTGATCGAAGCTCACGATTCGGGCCACAAGTGTTCTTATTGTGGTAAATTATTCACTAGGAATTCCTTCATGAGGGACCATATTAGACGAACGCACTTAAAGGAGAAAAACGTAGAATGCTCCATATGTAACATGAAGTTTTTCAACAACATTCTTCTGCGACGCCACATGGTGAAACATAGCGGCGAGAAGAATTTCCATTGTGATATTTGCGGTGAAAGATTTTTCTGGCGTAAAAGCCTGCGGACGCATATGGCTAGACATAATAAGCATATTAATCCTGTGCACATTTAAGTATTCTAGTCATTTATTTAATACACTTAGCTTTAGTAATTTATATTGGTCGCCATAAATTTGACCATGGCTGTAAATAAACTTATTTATTTTTATTATACATCAAATAAGCATTTTATTAAAGACTAGCTTATTCCCGCGGCTTCGCTCGCGTTAGAAAGAGACAAAAAACAGCCTATGTTACTCTCCATCCCTTAAACTATCTCCACTTAAAAAATCACGACAATTAGTCGCTCCGTTTTGCCGTGAAAGACGGACAAACAAACAGACACACACACTTTCCCATTTATAATGTTAGTATGGATCATTTGGACGAAGCTAAGAACAAAGCATGCCCGACCTATTGCCTATTTTTCGTCAAAAATAGGCAGATCCTAGTCGAAAAAGTATCAAATGTATTGCAAAGCGTGTTAGCCCCCGATTGACACGTTGTATATATCGTTTCAGATATAAAACAGCGGTCAATCGGCGGGCCGAGTGCCACCGAGCGCAGGCGGCATAACCTCGTCACGCTTTTCAACAACACCTCCGTTGTACCGTTCAGGAGCGGCAGCCAGTACGGCTGCTTCTACTGCGGGGACAAGTACCCCGACTACAAGGAGTTCCTTAAACACACCAAATCACACGGCCCGTGCAATGTCAAACACAAGTCTTTGATAAACCAAAAGTTTGGCACTGTAGAAGTTAAATTAGACATTTCGAGTATAACCTGTGAACTATGCGATGAACCATTTAATAACTTAGACGATATAATATCCCATTTAAATACGAAACACGGTTTGAATTATGATAAGCAAGTCCCGATGTCTTTATCTGCATATAGATTAGTAGATCTCAAATGCACCGAGTGCGGCAAAACGTTTGAATACTTCCGTAATTTAGTGATGCACGTCAGAAAGAACCATATGGAGAAGTTACTCCCCTGCGAGCAGTGTGATAGAAGCTTTAACAAGAAGTCAGAACTGATGGCTCACTGTAGGATATACCACAGACGTGCCGGCTACCAGTGCGTTAAATGCGAGCGCTGCTTCCGTACCTCTAGCTTGCTCCGCCTACATCTCATCAACACCCACGGCTCCTCCGAACGAAAGTGCTCTAGAATCCTGTCCGGCTTGCGAGCAAGAAACTCTTACATCACATCCGAAGACGCCTTAACACCATTCGAAGATTTAGAAGACTGCGAAATTGAAACGCAAAGGAAAAGACTGCGCGAGAGGAACGCTATAGCCAAAAGGAATAGAGAGAATATCGCTTGCATTCTAAATATGACCACGGCGATACCTTTCAAGTACTATCAGAACAGATTCACATGTTTTCACTGTTCGAAAGACTTTAACGAACATGAAGACATGCGAACACACACGCTTATGGAACATCCTTTTTATGATCTAGAGCGAAAATGTCCTAAATCATTAAAAGGTGTCAATTTGTGTATAAAACTTGATATATCATCATTATCTTGTAGAATTTGTTTTGAGCCGTTCACAGATTTTGATTTATTAGTCGATCATTTAATCATGAATCATAAAGCTAATTACGACAAAAATGTATCTGGAATTATGCAGCTTTTTAGACTTGAGAAGTATAATATGGGGTGTCCTCTCTGTCCCGAATCATTTTCTTATTTTAATATACTTCTAAAGCATATGAATCAAGAGCATTCAGCTAAAACTCATCTTTGTTCGAATTGCGGGGCGGTTTTCGCTAGCGAAGCGATTCTAACCATGCACATAGCTAGAATACACGGTCCTAAAGTCTTCAAATGTTCCGATTGTAATATAGAATTAAACTCGGCTTTAAAGTTGAAGAGTCATAGGGCAAAAACACACGGTGTCCGAGAGGTCCCCTGCCATAAGTGCCCTGAAAAATTCCCCTCCGAATACGAGAGACAAAAACACCTAATCCAAGCTCACGACATAGGCCATAAATGCACTTTTTGCGGTAAAATGTTTGTCAAAAACTCCTTTATGAGAAACCACATAAGACGCACACATATGGAGGAGAAAAACGTTCAATGCACAGTTTGTAATCATAAGTTTTTCGACAATATTCTGCTTAAGATTCATATGGTGAAACATATTGGGGAAAGAGATTTCCATTGCGATGTTTGTGGCAAGAGTTTTTATTGGAAGAAGAATTTGCGAGTGCATATGGCTTCGCATAATAAACAAGCTAAAATATTAAATTTATAGTATTAAAAGTCGATTTATTTAATCATATTGTGTACTTTTTATAGGCCTCTGCTCGATATTCTCTTGTATCTCGTTCAATTTACTTTCATTCGTGTTAAATTTACGTAATGACTGAAGTAAGTAGGTAATTTAAGAATTACTTTAAATGAAGTCATGAATGAAATCGAACCACCTCTAATAGACACATAACCTGGGGCATTTATGATATCATAAACCAACCAAATGTAAATTAGAAAATAGTGATACAGTAATCCGAACATACAAAGGAACAATTTGTTTTCAGATGAAACGCACAAAAAGGCCTGCGAAACGGCGAGGCGGCAAAATCTGGAAACGCTTTTTAGCAACTCGAGCGTCATACCTTTCCGATGGAAATGGAACTCCATTACGTGTTGCTATTGTAGATCCAAGGGCCTTCTGAGCGAGGAGCTCCTTAAACACTCTAAATCTCACGATAAAAATCATATAAAGCACTTCTTAGACAAGTTACGGCCAAAAGACGATCTAAAAATAGACGTCTCAAATACGAGTTGTGAACTTTGTGAGGAAAACTTACAAAATCTAGACAACCTTGTTAATCATCTAATAACGAAGCATGAGTTAAAATACAATAGGCATGTAGAAATGTATATAGTACAATTCAAATTAATAGACCTTAGCTGTCCAATTTGTAAAGAGAATTTTACTGAAATGGAAATCCTTAACGCTCATGTTGCTTCACATTCAAACAATTTGCAATGTGAGCTGTGCTCTGAAATGTTTAACAAGAAAAAGGGACTGATGTTACATAAACAGCTAGTTCATAACTACGATTATAATAAATACGACGAGCAAGTAAACATTAAAGAAGAACCAAATATCATAACTAAAGCGAAAACACAAAATTTCGATACATCAGAAAAGAAAAGAATAGCCAAGCTCAGACGAGAGAGCATTTCGTGTATCCTAAACATGTCCACAGCCACACCTTTCAAATTTTACATGAATAGGTTTCGCTGCTTCTATTGCGCAAAAAATCATCCAGAATTTGAACCAATCAAAACACATACTCTCACTAAACACACCTATTGTGACCCTGAGGGGGTAGCCATGAAATCAATCAAAGGAAAAGATGCCATAATCAAAGTAGATATTAGTTCCTTAGCTTGCAAGTTATGCTGCATGTCAGTAACCGATCTAAACGCTCTGTCAGACCATTTAGTATCGGACCACCAAACGAAACACAATAAATTAATGATGGACATAGTCCAACCTTTTAAAATAGCTAAGGATAATATGGCCTGTCCTCTCTGCCCCAATGTAGCTTTTAGGTATTTTGTAAAACTTTTAGAACACATGAACGAAAGCCATTCTAATAATAATGTGATATGCGTGTACTGCGGCCAAGCGTTCAGGAGCACGCCGTCCTATAGGGGTCATCTAGCGAGGTACCACAGACCGAACTCGTGCAAATGTCCCGACTGCGATCTAGTGTTTGCTAATCCGCCTAAGCTTATAACGCATAGAGCCAATGCTCATGGAGCTAAGGCGTTCAAATGTCCCAAATGCAGCGAGAGATTTGCGACTCAGTATCTCAAGGAGAAACATCTCATAGACGCACATGGCTCGGGACACAAGTGCTCATTCTGTGACAGAGTGTTCGCTAGAAACTCCTTCATGAAAGACCATATCAGAAAACTACATTTGAAGGAGAAGAATGTGGAATGCTCCGTATGTAAAGAGAAGTTCTTCGACAAGACGAGGCTGAACATACACATGGTGAAACATATCGGGGAGAGGAACTATCATTGTGATATTTGTGGGAAAACTTTTCTTTGGAAGAAAAATTTAAGAGGCCACATGTCTTCGCACAAAAGGAGCGCTTAGTTTTCCGTCAATTATATTTACTCTAACTGTTATCGGCGTGTCAAATTGTTGTGTACATATTAAGTATATATTTAAATGTTACGAAAGAACGAAAGTTAGACAAAATTTGCTCAAAATTGGCATAAATGTGAATGTGAACTGAAGATTACAGAAAAGTAAATTTCTTTTCAGATGAAATTGGGCTGAAAAACGTGAAAAGCACCAATTATCGGAAGAGAAGAAATCTACAAATAATTTTCAACAACACCTCGATGATACCGTTCAAATGGCGGCAAAAATATCTCTGTTTTTACTGTGGCGACGACGTTCCCGACTATGACGCGCTTAGGACACACACCAGGGCTCACGGGCCATGCTCGCTCCGCGACCGCGCCGTCGCTCGCGTCTCGGGAGCCGATGTCGAGGTCAAGGTCGACGTCTCCGACATCACGTGCCAACTCTGCAACGAATCTTTCCCAACCTTCGACGACATAGTCTCCCATTTAATACACAAACACAACTTGCCCTACGACAAACACGCTGACCTTCTCATTGTCAAATATCGACTCGCCGATCTCAAATGCTTACTTTGCGACGATAGCTTCAATCATTTGGGCAAACTCATCGTTCACGTTAACAACACCCATCCTCAAAAAGTTCTATCCTGTAATGTCTGCCATCAGAAATTTAATAAAAAACGGGACTTGACAGCCCATATCAGATCTTACCACAAAAAAGGAGGCTACACTTGTAACATGTGCGCTATTTCATTTCCCACCAACTGGGGCCTCAGTAATCATAAATCAAAGACCCACGTGTCTCCTTGTAATATATGCTTCAAAAGCTTCTCCACGTCCGATAAGCGACTAAAACATATGAAAACAGAACATGTAGGTGATAGTTTATTCCAGTGCGGATTTTGTTTAAAAACTATGAATACGAAACAGGGTTTTTTGCGACACGCAGCCGGTTGCACTTCCGCGAAAGACGATTCCAAGTCGCAACGTATCATCGATGAAATCGTGTCCGTAGACGATACAGATAGGAGGCCCAAGGTCAAACAGGTTAGGAATAACATCGCGTGTATCCTCAACATGTCCACGGCTGTACCGTTCAAACATTTCATGAACAAATTCAGATGTTTCTATTGCTCCAGACATTTTATAGAATGTGATGAACTCAAAGAACACACTATGATCGAGCATCCTCATTGCGATTCCAAGTACAAATCCATGAAATTACGCAACAGGGAGGACATTTCACTCAAAATAGATATATCTTCGTTATCTTGTAAAATGTGTTTTGAACCTATGACCGATTTAGACCATTTGATAGACCATCTAACCTCCGAACATAAGGCGCGTTTCGACAAGTCTGTAGAAATGAATATTCAACCGTTTAGACTTATAAAAGACAATTTTGCGTGTCCATTTTGCGGAGAAGTGTTTAGATACTTTAGCACACTGTTAAGGCACGTTAGTATGGCCCATACGGACAATAAAAACATATGTATGTACTGCGGGAAATCATTTAGGACGAAACCAAATTTACGAGCGCACATAGCGCGGCGTCACAAGGTAGGCAAGATTTACAACTGTGACGCTTGCAAACTAGAGTTCAGGAGGAAGGTAGACCTGCGTCTGCACATGGGCCGCGTCCACGGCGACAAGGTCGTCGACTGCCCCGAGTGCGCGGAGAAGTTCGTCTCGCAGTACGCGGTGCAGCGCCACCTCATTACCGCGCACGGCTCCGGCCACAAGTGCACCTACTGCGGTAAACTCTTCACCAGAAACTCCTTCATGGACAACCATATCAGGCGTACGCATCTCAAAGAGAAAAACGTGCAGTGTTCCCTCTGCAACGACAGATTTTTCGACGCCGCCCTCCTTAAAAACCATATGGTGAAACATATAGGGGAGAGAAATTTCCATTGCGACGTGTGCGGTAAGAAGTTTCTATGGAAGAAAAACCTCCGGGGCCACATGGCCTCCCATGTTAAACACGCTACTCAAGCGCTTACCTGATATTAAGAGACGTTGTTTAAGTAAGAGTGAATTGACAGCAAGAATCGTTTCTTTTCAGATGAATATCCGCACCGCCCGTACGACAGCTGTACCTCTCAGCGGCGGAGGAAAAATTTACAAATATTGTTCAATAACACCTCCGTGATGCCATTCAAATGGAGAGGCACGTACCTATGTTTCTACTGCGGGAAAAACTATACCGAGTATCCGGAGTTCAGAAAGCACACAAAGTCGCACGGGCTCTGCTCTACGAACGATTACTCCCTTAAAATAATCAAAGGGAACCACATAGAGATCAAAATCGACGTCTCTGATATAGTTTGCGAGATCTGCTGCGACCCTTTTAACAGTTTTGACGAAGTCGTCGAACATTTGAACTCCAAACATGATCTGAGATACGACACTAGCGTGCAAATCCCGTTCCAGCTGTACAGACTTTCCGATTTCCGATGTTTACTCTGTGACGAGCAGTTCAGCTACTTCGGATATTTGGTGAAACATGTGAACAGTGCTCATCCACAGAACTGCTTCATATGCGACGATTGTGGACTTACATTCAATAAGAAGAGAGACCTCGCTCTGCATTCGAGAGACAACCATCGCCAGGGAGGGTACCCGTGTGACCAATGCACTAGTAACTTCAAAACGAAAGGCATGCTCCGGAAACACCAAAACACATTCCATTTCAGAAAATGCAAAGACTGCTCTTTAACTTTCGCGTCTCATAGTCTACTACAAAAACACATGCAGCTAGATCATCCAGACGATGGCAGTTTAAAATGTGTATATTGCGCAAAAGAACTGCATTCCAAGCAGGGTCTAAAACAGCATCTTAATAAATGCGAAGTTAGATTACTTTCTCAAATCGATGCCCCTCTACCCAGTAACGCTTTTGAAGAGTCGTACGTCGAGCCCAGAAAGAAACAGAACATTTTACAAATTAGGGAAAACATCCAATGCGTACTCAACATGTCTACCGCTATACCTTTCAAATTCTTTTCAAAATATTCTTGCTTTTATTGCTCTAAAAAGTTTGTCGAATTTGACGAACTTAAAGAACATACACTGAGAGAGCACCCGGTGTGCGACGTCAAATCTAAATGTATGAAGAAATGCAAAGGTGAAAGGATAAATGTTAAAGTAGATGTCGCCAATCTGGCCTGCAAAATATGCTGTCAGCCTATTGACGACTTAGACATATTAATAGATCATTTAATAACTGACCATAAGGCTAATTACGACAAGTCTTTAAAACGTTGCTTCGAACCTTTCCGTATAATCAAAGACAATATGCCATGTCCCCTATGTTCCGATAAAACATTTAGATATTTCAGCACCCTTCTAAGACATATCAACTCTGAACACAGCAACAACAACAGAATCTGTGATTTCTGCGGACGTAGTTTCAAAAATGTCACCAATCTCAAAGTTCACATCACTTATGCGCATACCGGTTCATGCGAATGTGACGTATGCGGGCTTAAATTTAAAAACCAATGGTGTCTCGCGCGACACAAGGCTAAAACCCACAATGCGAAAGACTACAAGTGCCCCAAATGCCCCGAACAGTTCCAATCTCAGTACCACAAGCAGAAACATCTAATAACGACCCACGACATCGGCCACAAATGCTCTTACTGCGGCAAAATGTTCACAAGAAACTCCTTCATGAAGGACCATATCCGTAGAACGCATTTGAAGGAGAAAAACGTGCCTTGTTCCGTGTGTAACGAAAAGTTCTTCGATAACTATCTCCTTCGCATGCACATGGTTAAGCATGAGGGAGAGAGAAAGTTCAGCTGTGAAGTGTGCGGCAAAGCGTTTCTTAGACGAAGTAATCTCAGTTCACATATGGACATGCATAAAAAATACGGCCATGTTCAGGTTTAGTTCGATCTCATTAAGCGCATAATAACTGATTTGAATAAGTTTTAGTTCAAATTGCGAGTACAATTATTTTTGTATTTGTAAATGGATTAGTTAATAAGGTGATCGTCTTCCGTTTAAGTATTATATTCGTAAGAGTTACAATAGTATTTTGTGCAACAAGGGAGGTAAGGGGGATTTTGTCAACGAGTGTTAATAACTCGCGACAGCCGCAGGCTGGAGAGAGTTATAGACACGAGTTTACAAAATTCTTACCTCCTGAGTTACACACAATATTTTTCATCACATTTGAGAGGAAAACACAGAGAAAAAAAATCATAAGGCAAAACCTTCAATGAATGGCGTTGTTGTACTGCCCGTTGTTATGGCAACGCGGTCAAGCGCAAATCGAGATGGTCGTCACAATTAATTTCAAACAACATTGCAAAAAAACACAATTGAAAAAAAAAACCTTGGCTGATTGAAAGTATTGAAACATCATACTTTGCCTGAAGTATTGTACGGATTGTACCTATGAGATTTTAAAACTAAATCCATTACTTCCTTGGGAATAAAATAGTACATTATTCTTCAGTACACGTAGACGCAATGAGACTTTTAAACAGCAAATGTGATGAAAACGATATTGTTTAAACTTTTCTATTTTCTAGTTACTCAGCTTATATTAGCTTAGTTGTCGAAACACCTTTAGTCTTTTGAACATCTGATAATTCTAAAGTAAGGACGCCAAGTAAGAATAATTCGGTACATTGATTGCGCACAAATATTCTTGTCTTGGTCATGATGCTATAATACTGAATAGGGCAGCAAAGTAGAGAAATGGGGATGTGAATCAATCAATGTACAAATTCTTCGTCCTTCCTTTAGAAATAGTCTTGTTTTTGTGCTAGTGTTACTAACGCAGAAATCATTGATTGCAAATGTGTTATTCCATCGTAAAAGGGTCCTCATGCTCATTACTTTTACCTATGAACTCCACAAATGTTTGTAATCAATAATTTACCCAAAATATCTACCTGTATTTACTTACTGATTGATCAGTTTTTGCCAAGTTAACAAAATACGATTAGTCAAAATTGAATGTCAATAACGTTTGATAATGATTTATTTTGTAAGTATCGTTAAACTATTACCTTAACAACTCTTTTATTTAGGTTGATAAAAAAATCCGCCTGCCAGTTCTATATTAAAAATGTGTTATTAAAAATTCGATAGATCCGAATCTTTTACATATTTTATGTGGAATCTAAATTACTCAATATTGTATATTTATTAATTTTCTTTAAGTTATGATCTGAACAAAAATATGTTTGTATTTATTATAGTATTTTAAAAATACAGATTACAATGTAACTTGAGTTGTGCGAAGGATATTTTGAATAGCATTATTATGTAATTCCATATGTTTGTATGTAAGAAGCGTTACTATTAGCCTTCTAAGTTAATACTCTTAGCCCTAAGGACCTGTATATCAGTGGCGGGGCGTGAACATTTTCGTTGGTAAAACCGGAGGGGTTTTTGGCATCTGTTTTGTATGGACTTCTAACAGATACTAGATAATTTTAGGGAACCCGTTGGGAATCGATTTGTATCGACGCTCCGCCACTGCTGTATATGTATAACAGCTAGTACGGTTTATAAATATACGTACTAAAGTTTTACTTGTTTGTTTTATTGACAGGCCACCTCTCTAATAGAATTTATTTCTTTAAACTTTATTGCACAAAAGAACAACTTAATGTACAAAAGGCGAATTTAAAGCCACTAGGCATTCTCTACCAGTCATCCTTTGGGCAAAGCAGAAGATTGTAGGCGGTGCATTAAGAGACCAATTTTGAAATATCAATCAAAACCTTAGACATATAATATATTATCGTACATGCAATTACATACTATTTTTACATAAATAACGATAGGTTATATTAGTTATACTCATATATATATAAATATAATAGAGATATATTAGAAAAAACACAAGAACGGTTAAATAAACTTAAGTCTACGGTATTCAAGGAAATACCTAGTTAGATTTATTTTAAGTAAAATCAAACAGCAAAAGAAAAACAAAGAGAGTCAATTTCCGCATACATGATGTTTAACCCTATGGTTATAAACTATGTTTAAAAACAGCCAGAATTCCTGACCGATTTTTTAGCTTATTGTGCTTTTCTTCGAGTCTGAGATATGTCATTTCTGCTGTAATATGCAATATACAGCACATTACACGATTTTTAAATACCATGAACTCAAGGTTTTATTCACCTCTTGAAGAAAATATTGATAAATTAATTTGTTAGGTTTATACAAATTAATTTATCAATATTTTCTTCCACGAACGCTAGTTACAGTGTTTAATGAACAGAAAGAGGTGAATAAAACCTTGAGTTCATGGTATTTACAAAAAGTGTAATGTGCTTTATATTGCATATTACAGCAGAAATTAAGTTACAGCTACAACTAAAGGTTTCCCCAAATCTATCGACGAGGAATCTGCTCTAGCCGACCACTAATCGCTCGTCATTATGAAAACATTTACGCGTCGGAGAGCCAAACCGCATGCGTGCGCATGTCCATACTAACGAACTATTTTTGGTCGGCGAAAGCGATGGATTTGGGGAGACCCTAGGAGTCCTGTCAATATCGTTAGGCTACTGTGAAGTGAAAGTGATTAAATGTAGTTATCTTTACTTTGCTCTTTGATGTGTGATTAACCGCACGACCCATAGATATTGAAGCTTAGATAACGCTCCTTCGTCATTGATTTTATATTGGAAGCAAGATGTCTTACTTGACTCAGTGTTCTGTGGCCTCTAGATGGGACTGAGATTGTCCACAGCGCGCCGTCATCTGGATCCGTCTTGAGCTTTGTTTCCCAACAATAACCTTCGCCTCCATTGTAATCCGTCACCATCCTACTGTGGACGAGACCGTTTCAATATCCAAAATGGAGAATACTAAGCAAAGCTCTCGTTTGGTTGCAGGTTCGAAATACCTGTCGCGACTCAACGATACCAAACCAGAAGCTCGATGGACGGTCGACACCAAACGGAGAAATATCGAGACCGTCCTCTTGTACAGCAACGTCATACCCTTTATCTGGCACCGCGGCAAATACAAATGCTTCATCTGCATGGACACGCAGCGAAACCCCAACGAAATACTCTGCCACTACGAAACTCACGACTGCGTCAACTTGCCCGTAGCCGTCAAGAAGTACACTCAGCGACGCGGCAACGGCGAGGCGGCCATCAAAGTTGAAATCACTGATCTACACTGCAAGCTATGCTCGGCCAATTTGCAGGACCTCGACGAACTCATACATCATCTGGTAGACAGTCATGACGTCGAATACGATCTCGCCATACCCAACTGTTTCCTCCCCTTCCGACTCACCTCAATGCCCACCTGCGGCACTTGCGACCAACGATTCGATCTCTTCGAATACCTCTTGCGACACGCAAACAGAGAACATCTAAAACACAGCTTCATCTGCGAATTGTGCGGGAAAAGCTTCTTCTCCGAACGCTATTACTCTGTACACTTAAAATATTTCCACAAGGAAGGAGGATACGAGTGTGAATACTGTGACATAACCTTCACCTCTAACCCGAAGAAGATTCTCCACGAGCAAACCGTCCATCAAGCCAAACTGTACAAGTGCTCGTTGTGTAACGAGACTTTGAGGAGTTTTTACTTAAGGAACGTGCATTTATCTGAAGTGCACGGGGTGGAGGACAAGAGGATCAAATGCCCGCAATGTCCGAAAGTGTTTCCTCAGGATAACATAATGGTGCGGCACCTGAAGCGTGTGCACCAAAAGGTCAAGGAAAACATATGCCCGGTGTGTGGGGACCAGTTCTTCGAGAGCTACCAGATGAAGATCCACCTGAAGGCGCACACAGGACGAAAGGAGTTCAGCTGTGATACTTGCGGAAAAACTTTTATGCGGAACTCGTACCTCACGAAGCATATTAAACTGTATCATTCCAAGTCAGATGTGCAAGATGAGGATAAACTTGAGTCAACGTGAACGTCATACACACGCACAGAAGCAGAATAGATGCGTTTGTAAAATCTTATACTTCTTACAATTAAAAAGTTATAACGTTTTTACCTATATCGTTTCATTTCTACTGTTAGAACTAGTATTATTTTAGATAGAATTACTTCCATTTTTGCATAGATAGGTACAATACACGACGATAGATAGGTATATACACGAGCCACCGAGTAACTTTAATGCATATTGGTCTTCAATTTTGATTCATAACGGCATACCTATGATGTGTGCTGATATCGCTTACAAACGTTTATTCACGTAGATTTAATAAAGCTAGGACCAAAGGTAATTTTATTGCTTTAGTGACACGTACAATTTTAAACTACTGCCAGTTAGTCGAAAATAGCAACCATAAATGCGCCTGGCGACTCTATTCTTCTCGTTATCGAACAAAAGAAAGACCTTCTCGTAAACTATTCAATAGCATTGAGCTACCTAAAACTAAAAACGACTGTGACCCTTTTTTTTGACGGAGTGGGAATGCAGTTACGCACGATGTGTGGGACTCGCCGTTTCTTTCCCCTCCCCTAGCGAGAGGGGGGAAACTTGGCCCTACACACCAGCAGCGGCTGCTCCATACAAGTCGATTCCCACCGGCTTGCCTAAAATTGATTACAAGTAAACGCTACTGCTACACACTAAACCCATTCCGGCGTGTCATCCTTTCTGTCGTTCGTGAGGGCGCGCTGGGATCGATGTATGTTCATCATGTCATTCACCACTGCGCCCTCCGGCAAACTGTGAAGTTCCCCTAACCCGGACTAAGAAGAAGAAGGCGACAATAAACGCTGCGCTTTCTTTACAGATGTCCAACCAAAGGAAAACAAGCAGCAGAAAACCGCGCTCCGGCGCTACAAACTCTCTCTTATTCGGCGGAACGTGCATATCGTGCTAGAGTACGGCAACGTCACGCCCTTCATGTGGGCGCGCTCCACCTACCTCTGCTTTTATTGCAAGCAGCCCGCCACCAACCCCGATGAACTCAAACACCACATAGAGGCCATGCACCAGTTCCTCGACCTCGACCAAATACTCAACATGAGGATATCAACCACGTGGGACAGCGAGTTGCCCGTCAAGCTCGACGTCACAGACATCTCCTGCAAGCTCTGCATACAACCCATCTCCGACTTACAAGGACTCATCGACCATCTCATCCAAGTTCACGACGCAGATTATAACACTTCCATAAAAGACTGTCTTTTCTCCTTCGAGCTCGGCAACGAAAAAGTCACCTGCCCGATCTGTAACATCCAATTCAACTACTTCGAATACCTCCTCAGACACGCGAATAAAAATCACCTCAACCACGACTTCATGTGCTCGGTTTGTGGAAAATCTTTCCATCGCAAAAACGCTCTTTTGACCCATTTCAACGACTACCACAAAGAAGGCGGCTACCCTTGCGATATATGTGGCCTTATATGCACTACAGCCGCGAGACGGTACAATCATAAGAAAAACTACCATCTAATCGACCATTTGAAGTGTCCTTACTGTCCTGAGATATCTAAAAGTAAATATTACAAGAATCTTCACTTGGCGACTGTTCACGGCGAAGAGAAATGTCGCAGCGAATGCCCTCACTGCCAAAAGTTGTTTCCGCAGAAAGGGATAATGCTGGCTCATGTCCGTAGAGTACATTACAAGGAGAGGAACGTAGAATGCGAAGTCTGTAGGTACAAGTTCTTCAACAAGGCGCACTTGGACGCGCATATGGTGAAACACACGGGCGGTCAGATGTACACGTGTGATGTCTGTGGCAAGGCTTATTTGAGGAAGAGTACCCTGAAAGCTCATTTGAAGAGGCACGTTGGGGGACGCATAAAAGTTTAATTGTTTTTACAGTTCGAAAATTATGAAAATCATTCCTTTAGGTCGGAAATTATGTACAGTGGCTTACTAAAATATTAATGTTTCTAAACGCACTTACTATACGTAAGTAGTAATGTAACAAGTCAATTCACGAAATTAAAACTAGCCTTAATATTTACATAGACAATCTGTATCTATCTTTTTCGACTTTCAGTCGGTCGGCACTATTAATCAGTATTTTCATCTTTGAGTGTTAAGTCTTAGGGACTTTTTTATTATTTAATGAAGCGAAATATATTTCGATTTTACGAGAAAAGTTTCTCCTGTTAGTATGCATTTTTAATTGAGTTAAAACAAGTCAATAAATTTCGCTTTAGGGCGGTTTTCTATAGATAATGAGTTGACTATAGAGTATCGTTTAAAATTTTAAATCATTTTGCATATTACGTGATTGTAGCTTTTAATAATCCACCTACTTTAAGAATTTTGTTGCCAAATAAATATAAAAATAATAAAAATGTTTTTTTATTCTTTAGCACATAAACTGTTTACAGTAGCAGGGTAGATGTCTCTTTTTAAGTATCTGAAGATACTTGTGATAAGAGAAATATATTCATATCATTTACTTTTTTCACTACTTCATCCCCGCTATGCGCAGCCAAACCTACTACAGTAAGCATACACGATTTTTTTTAAAAGACAAAACAAATGACGAGCGAAGGGCAGTGGGACAAAATGATGAAACGCTAAATACGACCCGTTTCTTTGCAGGTGCAAAAATCAGTTCAGTGGAGGATAAACATAAGAAAATGGAAATCAAACGTAAACAGTTGATCAAACGGCGGAACGTAGAGTACGTCCTCCAGTACGGGAACGTGACGCCCTTCTTATGGTATAAGGGCAAGTACCGATGCTTTTACTGCACCGAGCCTATGAAAAACCCGGAAATATTGCGAGAACACACCGCTAAAGTTCACCAGTTCGCCAACTTAGAACTCGCCGTGTTCGATCGGACAAAAGACAATCGAAACAAAGACGCGGCCATCAAGATAGATGTCACCGGTATCTCGTGCAAGCTCTGCCCCCAGCCGGTACCCAACCTCGAGCAACTCATCTCCCATCTCATCATCGGCCACGACGCAGAGTATGACGTCAGCGTCCCCAACTGCCTCCTGCCCTTCCAACTCGACAAGGACAACCCCTCCTGTCCCACATGCAACATGAAGTTCGTCTTCTTCGAGTACTTACTCCGACACGCTAACAAATACCACTTGTCACATGAGTACATCTGTGACGTATGCGGCACAAGCTTCCAAGGAGAAAACCATCTAAAAATGCACCACAGATACTACCATAGGGAAGGCGGATACACATGCGACTATTGCGACGTCAGCTTAACAACTCTCTCCAAAAAGATTATCCATGAAAAAAATGTCCATATGGTCAATCTACTCAAATGCCCCCACTGCCCTGAAACTTTCAAAAGTCCTTATTTCAAAAAGCTGCATTTAGCCAACGTTCACGGAGTCGAAGAGTTAAAGATTAAATGTCAGTACTGTCCTAAAGTATTCCCACAGGAAAGCATCATGTCTCGACATATGAGGCGAGTTCATTTAAGAGAACGAAATGTGGAATGTGAGGTGTGCGGTGAAAAGTTCTTCGGTCCTTACGACGTGAAGCTTCATATGCTGAAACACAGCGGGGAGAAAGCGTTCATCTGCTCCGTTTGCGGAAAGAAGTTCTCTAAAAAGAGCAATTTAAATTCCCACTCCGCTATGCATACTGGCAAGAAAGCATATACCTGCAATATATGTAATAAAGCTTTCGCGTATCATACTAACCTTTCCATGCATATGAAGAGCATGCATCAGAGCACAGAGTCGAACGAACACATGAAAGAAGAGATGGTGACAGAAGTTCCGGTATCTGAGGTCGTGGAGGTGGTGTACGCGCAGCACGAGTTTATTCCTGAGGGCTTAGAGGGCGCTGAAGTGGTCGGGACGTATGTTGTCCAATAAGGGAATCGTGGTTTCGGATGTATATTTGTGTTGCTGTACTATATTTAATTATGGTTTAATAAATATCGCTTTTAATAATGTTTTATTTTAGAGACGGTCGAAAATTCTGCCAGGATAATTTAGTAGTAGTAAAACACTTTATTGCACAAAACAAATAAAGTACAAAGAATATAATAAGAGTGTACAAAGGCGATCTGATCGCTTTAAGGGATCTCTTCCAGCTAAGCTTCGAGCAACTGAGAAATACATATATAATATATTTGGCACTAGTTAATTTACTAAATGGTTACCTATAGGGACATGAGAGAAAGAGAGGAGAATACTAACTAAGCAAGTAAATACAATATCTAGAAAACTTTCTTTGACTCACACAACAATAACACCCACTTGGATAGTTTTTTATTTATTAATTAATATTATGAATGGGCTTACTCTTGGCCACAGATTAGCCAAAGGCTGGCCTCGTATGGTGTGAGTACTCCCAATTGCATTCTCTAAGTACTTCTTAAAATTTTTAATACATACTGAAATTTCTAGTCTAGCGAACGACATAATCGCTTACGCTCTCTTTACCTCGCTTCAGTATTGGCGCGATTTAGATCTATAAACGATATTACCGTAGACGATTGCGACGTTGGGTTGGTATCCAGATGTAGTCGACTTTAGATTTCGCTAACTTCAAACGATTTTTTCATGGCGTCTAATTTTTAACCCCCGACGCAAAAACGAAGGGGTGTTATAAGTTTGACGTGTCTGTCTGTCTGTCTGTCTGTCTGTCTGTCTGTCTGTCTGTCTGTCTGTCTGTCTGTTTGTCTGTCTGTGTGTGTGTCTGTCTGTGGCATCGTAACTCCCGAACGGATGAACCGATTTTGATTTAGTTTTTTTTGTCTGAAAGCTGAGTTAGTCGGGAGTGTTCTTAGCCATGTTTCATGAAAATCGGTCCACTATGTCACGGTCGGGGGTTTTTTCAAAATTTTAATTTTTATTAAAATAAGTTAACGTATTGATACACATCACATCACTCGCGCGACAGATAGCCAGTTGGTCTTAATTTTAAGCACCACCCATACAGGGGCAGCCAGGATAGTCGCTAGTGTTAAGATAAGACACCTAACTACATTCTAAACTCTACATCTAATCTACCAGTTATTCAACTACTAAAGTGACTCAACCTTGTGCATCAACATACGGATGTCTTCCCCACAGCGTTACCAACCCGTAAAATGGACTCCTCTCTTTCCAGGCACCAAGCGAAGGAGGGCATACGACACTTATTTGGAACGGCTCAGTACTGTCCGCCAGAACATTCTCTACCTGCTGCGCTACGGTAACGCACTGCCCTTCCACTGGAACACTAAGGGGTTCAGCTGTTTCTACTGCTCCAAGTCTATGAAAGACTGCGACACTTTAAGGGAACATACGCTGACCAAGCATACAAACGTTGATCTAGAAACTTTTATACCCCAGAGAATATTAACCAAAAATGTACCAGTGAAAATAGATGTAACAGATTTAGCGTGCAAAGAGTGCGTTGAACCTCTTAGCAGCGTAGAAGAGCTGATAGCACACATTATATCCATCCACGGAGAATTATACGACAACTCAGCCGGAGTCTGCGTTTTTCCCTTCATCCTAAACAAGGATATCATGCAGTGCGTCTTATGCGAGAACAGATATGACAACTTCCCGTCTATGGTCACACACATGTATAAGGAACATATAACTCATCATTCCATTTGCCAAGTGTGCGGACTTAGCTTCATAGACAAAGTGCGCCTCTCTAGACACATAAACAACTGCCATCTAGGTCACAAATGCAAGATTTGTGACAAAATTTTCGATGCCTCCCACAAACTAGATAGACACAAGGAAAGGATCCACGGACAAACTAAAACGCATGAATGTAATTTATGTAGCGCGAAGTTCGACAACGATTACCAGGTTAAAGTACATCTAGGAAAAGTGCATAATGTTGAGAAGTATAGAATTAAGTGCGAGCACTGTCCAAAGATTTGTACGACTAAAGGAGCGATGTTGCTCCACGCGCAGTCTATGCACTCCGATGTTAGATATGAATGTGATCTTTGCGAGTACAAGACGGCTATAAAATGGATGATAAAGCTTCACAAACGCAAGCACTTCGGGGAGAGAGAGTACGCGTGTAGCATTTGCGACAGGCTGTTCGGAAGGTCGAGCAATCTGCGCGCTCACATGAAGGTTCATACGGGGCTGTTCGGGCGCGTGTGCCGCTGGTGCAAGAAGGGCTTTACTGACTTGGAGACGTTAGAAAAACATGAGAAGGAGTCTCATTATTATAATAATTACGTATAAATTTCTATATATCCTATAGGTCACGACAAATTTGCGAGTCATCGTGAACGTTCTATATCCTTTAATTTTTAGGGTTCCCCCACATCTAGCGTCTCGCGAGCGTCGCGTCGGGCCAACTGTATGGAAAAAGACGCCGCATCGACGCGACGTCGACGCGGCGTCAGGTTTTGCCCATACAGTTGGCCCGACGCGACGCTCGCGAGACGCTAGATGTGGGGGGACCCTTAGAACACCAAAAATATCTAAGGGACTATCTATACAGAGGCGTCGCACGTCGTAAGACGCGGAACGGACGCAAGCGCCGCGCCGCCCGAGTGTAATTTAAAAAACGTCTCCTTTTGTACTCGTATAGGAAAGACTTAAGACGTGCCCCAAGCGACGCGGCGCCACGCCGCCGCCACCGCGCCTCTAGGCGGCGCGTCTTACGTCTTTCCTATACAAAATGTACTGAATATACGTTTTTTAAATTACACTCAAGCGACGCGGCGCAGGCGTCCGCTCTGCGCCCCACGTCCCTCGCCGCCCGTGTGTATTTTACGCCTAAGGCGTCGTAACATAGTCAATATAGTCATGTCCGTTCGCCATGCGAATGATGTTTTTATTTATTACGTAATGCGTTCAAAAGTTCAGTGAAATTGCGACTTGCGACAGTCGTCGTTCTTTTGAAATATGATACTCTAATCACCAAAACTTATAAAGTAGGTAACTAATAGGCATTTCACGTGTTTTGGCTTGCTGAACATAAATCTACTTAAATATTTATTTTAGGTAAATGTCTAGAGCAGGACATAATATACTCAACACTCATTTGTCTCAATCTCATTCTTTATAAACAAGGTTTAAAAACACTTGCGTCGTGGACACCCCTTCCCTTTTTAGAGTTCCGAACCAAAAAGGTACAAAAGGAACCCTTATGGCGCCGCTCTGTCCGTCCGTCTGTCTGTCTGTCACATTTCTAAATATTCCGAGATCTACTTATGCTATCGATTTGAAATTTGGAATAGTTGTGAACATTGTGAACCCTTAGAAATTGAAAGTAGGTATTATTGAAATTGTATTTGAAGTTTGAGGACTTCTATAATGCTGGTGAGAATATGGCAAATTCCCGAATTCTGAAGTACAAGTATAAGGTGTTTAGCTGTTTTCTCGTGATTTTTTATATCAGTGACCAGATACCAGTGACTTGTGCTCAGCAGTTTTATTAAGACTTGATGAAATGATAAATTGATAATTCATATGTAACTACATATGTGAGATGTCCAAGAGTATTGTATTATTTACAATGGTACATTGCTTTACCTTGCCTTGCCTTGTAGCAATCTCTAGTTTTGATTTCTCCAAATCTTAGTTACTTGTCTCTCGTAGGGTGATTTTTTTATTTATTACTATTAGGTACATAAAGTTTCATTAATTTAGTAACTTATCTTAATTATTTAGTTACGTAAGTTTTGGCATACCTGGGGCCCGTTTCTCGAAAGGTACAAGCCTTGTATTACAAGTGCGCGAACTGTCAAATCGTATGGGTTGCCATGGAAACACACTTGTAATACAAGACTTGTACCTTTCGAGAAACGGGCCCCTGTTATGTTACTTGTGATATTAAATGGTTTTTAAATATGTCAACATTTTATTTCTAATACAACTCTCATTATTCCACTACACATTTTGAATGTCAAATTTCATCATTCATATGTGTCGCGTACCTTCAAACTCTGGTAAATCTATTCTGCTTTAAGATTGATTATGTATAAAAATATATATTCTTTATTCTTTATTCTTTATTTCATTGTAGTCATGTGCATGATACAGTAGGTGTTACAAGTATATATAGGTAGGTACATGACGCCCTGTAAGGACACACAATATTCTTAAAGCTATACTTAACTTATGACTTATACAATATATTATCTAATTAATAGTTCTATTGCAATTTTATTAAATAATTGAAATGAGTAACAGTTAGTTTTATTTATTTCTTATTTAGTTTGAGTCAATAGTTCATAAAAAGAAAAATAATAAGGAGAATTCATAATTAAATTTTGTTACCATTGTGGAATTATAATGGGATTATAGCTTCACATTAAGAATCATTAATTAATTGCGTATATAGAATTATAATAATAAGAAATAAATAAATAATATAAGTTCATTATAAAAATATTAGATGTCAGCGGGTAGTAATTTACATCAATGTTTTGTCTTCTAAGAATTCATTTACGGAGTAATATGCTTTGTCAAGTAATATTTTCTTAATGGCAATTTTAAATTTATTATCATCGGGTTCCTGTATAATATGGTCGGGTTCCTGTATAATATCATCTGGAAAGGAATCAACCTTACAGCAGAATGGGTTTACCCGAGTTTGAAGTTAAGCGACACGTATTCATGATCACGGAAATCATGTTAGATACGTCGAAATATCGAGAGCTCAACAAAAATAAAAAAGGTAATCACGGTCTATATGCCGGTCAATATAAGTTGAATAACAATAACCGTGAATCATTCAAAACTCCTACAATTAAATAATTACACAAATAATAATGTTATAATATATTTACGTATATCTAACTTGACATAATGAGTATATCGGAGTACCTGTTCTTCGGGAAATGTTATATGGAATCATCAAAATTTGATGAATTTAATTATCAATTACCTACATGTGATGTGCAGTGATAATCATAGAACTAAGTTTCCCCCTAATTCTTGAGTCTGATTTGTCTCAATTTCTATTAGATCCGCACCGCAGCTCGAATGCGATCAGACTGCAGAGATGCCGCCAACAAAAGATACTCAAGGACCCAGACTACAAGAGAAGAGAGTGCGAGAGAATCAAGAGGTTTCTCAAGAAGAAGAAAGAGTTGATGACCCCGATAGAGTTAGAAGAACTTAGAGCGAGACAGAGGGAGCAGAAACGATTGCAACGGGAAAGGAAACGGCTGCAGAAACTGGATGAAGCCAGGTCAAATGAATCTCGGACATAGGTTAGTTTTAAGATGCCTTCTGACTTACACCACAGTATAATAAAGAGTACTATCGTAATGTATGGCCACTCCCGCTCCCCGCTGAGTCTCTCGGTTACCTCACAGTTACCGCCTGTCAAAAAGGCGAACAGTCGACCTGTCATATCTCACTCATGGTACGCGTTACTACCTACACGAGCTTAAACTGTGTGCTAGGAACGCGCCTCTTTCATATAGGTCACCAGTAGGTAGTGTAGGATCGCCAGTGTCCGAAATGTGCTTATACCTACAAGAAATATGCCTATGTTTAGTCGGTCTCGCGTCTAACTTTGCTGTGGCTTGAAAAGAATAAAGTGGGGGAGAATCGTGATTATATAAACGGTTACATAGATATGATATTATTGGCATCATTAATCATTTCAAATGCCATGCAGAATGCTGTTAGTTTGGTCGGAATCTGTCGTCGATATCAATATCATTTTACAAATATCATTATTATTTGAATTATTTCATGCCCTTCTTAAAAACCCAAATTCAAATTATCTGCGTTTGCTTACTTAATTACAGTGCTATTCTTCATGTCTGTAATGAGTGTTGCCAAACATGCTAACATATTCTAGTCGTATGGATGTTAGGATGTTAGGTTTATAAGTACATTACATTGGTACATCGTACCAATAATACTTAGTATGCAATTTACCGAATTTACGCCTCTGTCAAAACGCTACAAGAAAAATATGAAACTCTTAGGTTTTTAGGAAAACAAATAATAACCATAATTTTTAATCCAGAACTTCACCTTACCTCAAATACCATAACTAGACGGCAATCTACCAAGATAATCCCAACGACATGCATGACTAGGAAATAAGTATAATACCGCAAAGTAACGAAGCAAGACCAATTTTAATTTCAGGCGACGTAGGACCACACAATCAGTCCAAAGACAAACCGGACTCAGACTCGCAAAGCGACGACGAGCCCCTGACGAGCGCCAACAAAACTCTCTCGCCCAAGGAGAAACGGAAGATCTTCCGAAACAATGTCGTCCAGGTCTTGGTCAAGTCCACCGTCATGCCCTTCCGGTGGCTCAAGAGCTCCTACCGCTGCTTTTACTGCTACGACATCTTCCAAGAAGCCTCAGACTTAAAGAATCACCAGCAAGTCCACTCTGGCGACGAAATCAAGGAACAGGCCATGAGTAACTTCTGGGAACCCGTTGTCTACATCGACATATCCAATCTAAGCTGTAGACTTTGTAGCGATAACATAGTAGACTTGTACGATTTAATAGACCATCTAGTCGCTAAACACGGAGTCGTTTATAACAAAGATGTCGGCACCTGCATGGTGGCATTCAAATTGGATAACTTTTCAGTGAACTGTCTCGCCTGTGGACAAAGCTTCTACACATTTGGACCGTTACTCCACCACACAAACAAAGACCATAAAGGTACCTCCGCTATTCTCTGCGACATATGCGGCCAGCATTTCAAAGACGCCAACTTACTCAGACTACATATAAAAACAGTTCACGAAAACACGGGACTCCTCTGCCCTGAATGTGGCGAAAAATTTGAGACCAGAGCCAAGCTGAAAACGCACCAGAAAAATCACCACGACATGGAAAAGAAATACAAGTGTCTCGTCTGTTCTCTTACATTCCAGAGCCACTATAAAAGGTCCCGGCACATGGCGGCAGAACACAAGAACCGACAGGAAGTCAAGTGTCTCCATTGTCCAAAAACGTTTGTCTTCAGAAGTATGATGATGACGCATTTGAGAGACACTCACTTAAAAGTCCGGAACCATGTTTGTGGCGTGTGCGGGTGGAAGGCCTTTAACAGCAATAGACTGAAGAACCACATGTATAAGCATAGCGGAGAGAAGAATTTCAAATGCACCGCTTGCGACAAGGCTTTTACTACGAAGAAGATTATGAAAGCGCACTGCGCGAGGATGCATAAGAATGCGCCTGTAGTTATGAGTGCTTGTGATGGCTATGTGGGGTATTAACATCTAAAAAAATTCTCGGACTTGTCACCTTTTTCACCGAGTCAATTTGAGTTATACCCTTTTTCACTAGACCCACAGAATTATACAGCGCGGTCTGTTTATGACCGTAGTTACTTAAACATCACCGCTTATTTAGATGTCACTAATCTTTTGAACCACCGTAAACCATTTATGCTGCAGTCTCATGACTTCTAGACAAATTTATGGTTTAACACTAAATAACACGTTTCGAATCGATTAGACTGAAACGAACTGAGCTGATCTTTCGAGCTAAAACGATTTTCAATAATACTCGTAGTTATTAGAAAAAAAAACTACAACTTAGATCAACATCTAGTATGTAATATTTCTGCAATGGAGCGCGAGTTGCGAAAAATCCGTCTATCATTTTATGGTTTCATCATAAATCATCATAATTCTAAGTCTGCTTTCTAAGTTCTAGTTTTTAGTATGCTTCTTATATTTTGGTACTGCTAGAGTAATGACGTCTGTACCTGCGTATATTCTAATTTTATTTCAATAAATTATTTTAAAATGAAATCGTATTATCATTACGTAGGTTATATGACCTAAATTATTGAAGATACTTAAGAGAAAGCGTGAAATATTATATTCGATGCTAGAGATTTACGTTTAGGTTTAAAGATATTTATTCTCATAAAAGACATAAAAGTCACTTAATTTTATTTACAGTAGCAAGTCAAGAGGTACACGCTCACGCATCTTTTTTTTAAGGTGGGTAGAGGTTTCTAATGTTAAAGAAAACATCAACTTATTTAGGTACATCCTAATTCGGTCAGTAAAACTCCACTCACCAATAATGCACACGAACGATAGCAAAATAAGGCAAGAAACCCCGAGAATATTAAACCAACAGCCGTCCAATTTCCCTTTCAGACCCCTCAGTGCAAAGTGACCACCTGGAGCGCGCGCGAAAGAGACAACTCCTACACCAGATCATACACTACTCCACCGCCATGCCCTTCCGCCGCGCCGCCAACATCTACAAGTGTTTCTACTGCTACAAGAACATGAACAAGGCCAGTGACCTTCGCGAACATCATGACTCGCACGACGATGATGGACTCAAGTTCCGCACCGTCAAACGATGCGCCATACAGTTCCCAACCTGCTTAGACATCACTGATTTAAAATGTAAACTCTGCCATATGGACTATGACGATTTGAATTCATTTTTAGTTCATCTGCAGGAGGACCATAAGAAAATATTCACAATGGAAGCGACAAAACATATCGAATGCTATAAAATATCTGACGGGAACATGAAATGTCTCATTTGCGGAGAAATATTTGAGTACTTTTACCCCTTACTCATTCACACCGTAAGATCTCATAGAGAAAGCGCATTAAAATGCGAAGCATGCGGACAGAGCTTTAGCTGCAAATACGGTCTGAAAAAACACCAAACAACTCATGAAAACCCAGAAGTGTTCCCCTGTGGACATTGTGAAAAAACATTCACGTCTGCTCGTAACAGGCGCGAGCATGAAAAGCGAACTCACGATGAAAAAGCTAGAAAATGTCATATCTGCGGGGAAATACTAGGCAGTACATTCAAAAAGGCAATGCATTTAGAGAATGTTCATAATATCATGGGAGAGTTCAAATGCGACACCTGTCCTAAAATATTTCGGCTCCGTAACCATCTAGTCAGCCACGTCCAACGCGTACATCTCAAAGAGAGGAACAAAGTGTGCATGGTGTGCGGAGACAAGTTTTTCAACAATAACCTGTTGAGACTCCACATGGTGCGCCATAGCGATGAAAAACCATTCGAGTGCGAAATATGTAATAAGAAGTTTACTAGAAAAAAGGGGTTGGATATGCATGTGAGAACGCATACGGGGGATAAGAGGTGTGTGTGTCAGATGTGCGGCGCGGCTTTCGTGCAGACGGCGAGCTTGAAGTTGCATCTGAGAGTGCATCACGGGATTGAGAAGAAAGCGGAGCAGAACTAATATTTTGACTGATTTGGACAAGGAAATAAATGTGTGGGTAGACAATGTTTTTGTGGTTAACGAGAACCTGGCCCTGTAGCCCAATGGCATTTCTGCAACGCGAGACGCCACCGAAACGCCGCAGAATTGTAATCTGCCTCTGTCGCGCCAATACGCAAGAGCGATAGAGATAGATAGCTACGAAACAGATATTATCGTGAGCGTTTGTGCATTAGGCTACGCACACTGAATTAGATCTAGACGCAATTTCAAAGTTCAATAGATTATTCTGACATCAAAATTCATAAAAAATCTTTCTTCCTACGGATATATCTGTGGGATATACATATAATCTAGTTAAATCCGCCTAAATTTTAATTAATTAAACTATTACTATAATGTAAGTTAGTAACATAATACGTTATAATACGAATGAGTCGTCTATATTTGTCTGGTTATCTTAGAAAACCATTACCTACTACGGTATAAATTAATACTTGGTAATTTACACACTTGTATTGTTGCTGGTATTATGCATAATTATTATAAATAAATACATGTAAAAATAACTAACTAAAAGCTTGTTTTATATTTGAGACCTTCTGAAAGTCGGATACAGATGTTTTCGTTTCGAAAACAGAACTAAGTATATACCCGATAAAAATTCCTAATCGATTGTGAAATAAGTATCAACACAACCATTTATAGGTATGCGTGAGGATCTCAAGATCAGAATAGCTACAGACCACGGCTACCTTAACCCTTAAATGCGTGATTTTTTCTCTTAACGCGATAGGTATATGAGATAGGCAATGGTTGTCTGACTTTGGGAAAAATAATAAAAAAATATTTAACATCGATTTTAATACTAAATCGGTTAATGGTGGAACTTGAGGAGCTCCTGCGTTGCAGCTTGTCATTCACGCTCTCTTTATACTCTATCAAAATGATTAAAACGTTACAAATCTGAATAAAATTATCCGGTAATCATTTAATCGGTAGCGGAAAAATCCTTGCCATCATACTTAAAACCCATCTCTACAATATGACTTACAGTTCAAAATTAAATAACTAGAAACAAACGTCAAATGGTTGAAGGGTTAAACTACTTATAAGGTACAGCGGGGCAAATCTCGACTGAGGGACAATTGACACTAATCCATTTTTTCCATTATTAACGCTATGATGTGGAGTTCTACATGTATCCGCTGAACACGCCTACCATATACAGGGTGGAAAAATCGAATGCCACATGGATGGCAACTACCTTAAATATTGTAAATAGCACATTGTGTGTAAGGGAGACTTTCCTTTGTTTTTAAAAACAATAAATTCTGCATTTAAGGATTTATGAAAAATGGCTTGCCTCAGTCGGGACTCGAACCGGTCAAATGTGACAAAAAAAAACGTGCCAAATAATGTGCCAAATTTTCATGGCCTTCCGTTATTCTGATTGTATTTGTTATTTAGAGAAAAATGAACCTTATCAGTAACCCTTTCAATCTGCATCATAAAATACGGCACGTTATTTTTTGTCACATTTGACTGGTTCGAGTCCCGACTGAGGCAAGCGATTTTTCATAAATCCTTAAATGCAGAATTTATTGTTTTAAAAAACAAAGGAAAGTCTCCCTTACACAAAATGTCCTATTTACAATATTTAAGGTAGTTGCCATCCATGTGGCATTCGATTTTTCCACCCTGTATAACCGGTGGACACTATTTAATAATGCAAACATTGTAAAACATGGAAAAAATGGACTAGTTAAATTTGCTCCCCAGTCGAGATTTTCCCCGCTGTACCTTAAGTATTGTGTTTTACCGGATAAGAAGATAATTATAGTACTCGTAAGTTTACAAGATTTACTTTTCCCTGGTAGGTAGATTTAGTTTTTAATCTGCATTAATTCTGTGTGTTTGCATAACCGTAAAAAAATCCTGATCAATCACAAAAGAGAGCAGCGCAACTATGGCATGCAGAACCGGAGCGGTTCCAAATATTTCATTTCCCGGTTCTAAGTGGAACTGGAACCGGGAGACCCGGTTCTTTCCCGGTTCTTAGTATTTTTAGAGTTCCATACCAAAAAAATTGAAAAGGAACCCTTATGTCTCTGTCAGTCCGTATGAGTTTTTTGAGAGAATAAGCACATTGGATTGGAAATAATTAACAAATTATTGCCCCAAACAATTCTTTACTGTGGTTTGTTTATGTTACCTCTATATAAGGACCATCATTTCAAGCAATGTTGCAAATGGCGCTATTTGCGATAAATATCATGTTTATCTTGTCAGATTTAACTTTACAAATTATTTACAAATACTAAAAATGCCATCGCACAAATCAAAATGCAGATACAATTTAAAAAATGAATAAATCGGATATTTTGAAAAGAACCGGGAGCACCGGTTCCTAAATTTTTGTTCCGGTTCTTTCGCCACCATAAAATTATCGGGATTTTTCGGGAAATCAAGAACCGGGAAATACCGAGAGCATGCCCTAAGCGCAACCAAGTGACAAGAATCTTATCTAATTTCAGACACAGACCAGGAGGCTCGCAAACGGGAGGAGCTCAACAAACTGCTCACCGTACTCATTCAGAACTCCACCGTTATTCCCTTCAAGTGGCACGCCAACGGGTTCCTTTGCTTCTACTGCGGATGCCCTTTCGCCGACTCTTCAACCCTTAAACACCACACGAATACCGAACACGAGGACGCCAAACTCAAAACTGTCTTGAGCACCACAGTATCCAAAAGCAAGAGCATAAAACTAGACATCTCAGAGCTATCTTGCAAGAAATGCAACGAAGCTATGAGTGACTTACAAGAGTTCTTCACTCATATACAAGAACACGGATTCACGATAAACGAAGAAGCTTCCCAATGCTGCTACCCATTCATTCTCAATGACGACGACATGTCCTGTCTGGCCTGTGGGATGTCGTTCCGATTTTTCGGCCCTCTTTTAATACACACGCATAAATATCACACAAAAACTCAGCCGTTCATTTGTGAAATATGCGGACAAGGATTCATAGCTAAAGCGAACGTCGAAAGCCATCGGAAATCACATTACAAAACTTCAAGTTCCTTTAAGTGCAAGGAGTGTGACGAAACATTCGAAACGCAGCACAAACTTATTTATCACAGTCAAAAAAACCACACTAGTGCCAACAAATTCAAGTGTCCGAAATGTCCAGAAGTTCTAGGCAGTAAATACTTGAAGAAACGTCATTTGGCTTTCGTGCACGATGTGAAAAGCGCGCAATTCCAATGCGACGAGTGTCAGAAGATTTTCTCTTTAAAAAACAAATTGCTACAACATAAGTTGCGCGTGCATTTGAAAGAGAGGAATGTAGCGTGCGAGATTTGTGGACATAAAGTGTTTAGTAAAGACCTTTTGAAGCGGCATATGGTAAAGCATGATGATGCTCGACCGTTTGTGTGTGAGTTCTGTAACAAAACGTTTCAGAGGAAGAAGACTTTGGAGTTCCATAGGAGGATACATACGAATGATAAAAGATACCAGTGTAAGGAGTGCGGGAGGTCGTTCGTGCAGTGGACGAGCCTGAAGCTGCATACGAGAGTGCATCATTCCATTGTTTTATAGTCAAACTTGGATGTATTAGAAAATGTTTTTAATAAACACTTATAGATTTAACTTGGGTGTTTCATTGCATGTATAGGTACCTCTCACTCATATTGCCTGCGCGTCTATAAGAAACGTAACTATCGAACGAGGACTGCTCAGGAGGCTTCAGATATATATAGATATTGGCCCGAGACTTTAATATAAAGTTTATGTAGCCCACAAGATAAGATAGCACATTACTACGCACGATAATAGTAAAGGGAGCACTTAGGCGTGAAGAAATCACATTTGTTTATACACATTTCCGATTGAGACCATAAGATAGCAGACTCTCCAACGCGCATGGCGCTTAATTATAAGTATACCTACATGTCAGATGTGCCGGAAAATAAGGATAATTCTGACAAATTTCCACCATGAACGCGGTAACTACAGATTTTTTCTTACTTGGATACCTACCCAACGTCAAAATCGCTTATGCTTCGTAGCGTATCGCAGCCAGTTCTCCCTATTGCTCTTCTATAGTGGCGCGACAAAGTTTAACTGCATTTTTGATCGCCGCGTAGCGTCAACAGTTATCGCATCGGCTAGGCTGGCTGTACCTACTGTACCCAGAATTTCGCAACAGAGAAATATTCGCCTAAGTTACCTCAACTTGTTTTTTATTCCCGGTTGTTATCACGAAAGTATTTCATCGTTGAATACTTACATAACAAAAAACAGTAACCTCCAAATACGAAAATAATATACCTACCATCTACCATCACTGCCTAGTTACTACTACTGCTACAGACTTAACTAACTAGGATAACCTAACCACAAAATTAAAATTTTGAAAAAACCCCCGACCGCGATATAGTAGACCGGTTTTCATGAAACATGGCTAAGAACTGTCCCGACTAACTCAGCTTTCAGACAAAAAAAAACTAAATCTAAATCGGTTTATCCGTTCGGGAGCTACGATGCCACAGACAGACACACACACAGACAGACAGACACACAGACAGACAGACAAACAGACAGACACACAGACAGAACGTCAAACTTATAACACCCCGTCGTTTTTGCGTCGGGGGTTAAAAATAGGTACTTAAGCTTCTTATCCGCGTCACATTTCAGTCACATAGGCGCTTTTAATACTTGCCTTTTCTGTTAAGAGCGCTTTCAAAAAATCTGCTTGCTCGCATTTCGACGCCGGCGGCGCTGGCGTGCGCCTGTGTGCAGACGCACACTATAACCAGAAGCATAACGATTGTAGCCTGCGGTACAGACATAGCGTGCGATCCTCTTCGAACCAACCTTACGTGCGGCTAGAGCGAAAGGGATAGCATTCATGGTCGGTACCGCCACGCCGTCAGTGGCGTTGCGGACTAACCATTATTGATACTTGCGTAAAAACACCACCATATATATTACATATTTGCATACATGATTTCGTGCATAAATACTTGACCTTTTAGTTTAATTATTAAACTTATCACAGTTTTTTTTATTAAAACGTGTGTAGCCTTGGAAGAAATAAATTAAAAACTTTTATAATATAATAAATTGTGTATATAATATTGTCTTCTGTCACCGCGATAGTTACTCATGAAATAAATTTATGGAATCAGATTATATCGCGTATAATGAATATAATCCGTTTTCTTAGTTTTATTTTATTTTGTATATGATATGTTTTCTAGGTTCTTTTCGGTGAAGGAAAACATCGTGAGGAAACCGGACTTATTCCAATAAGGTCTAGTTTACCCTTTGGGTTGAAAGGTCAGATGGCAGTCGCTTTCGTAAAAACTAGTGCCTACGCCAAATCTTGGGATTAGTTGTCAAAGTGGACCGCAGGCTCCCATGAGCCGTGGCAAATGCCGGGATAACGCAAGGAAGATGATGATGTTTTCTAGGTACATATACGGAGTGGGGTCTGTAACAAAGGCGAAGAATTGAACTCTAGGCTATTCTCCTTAAGCCGTTTTCACACTATCCGATCCGATATCGGATGTCGGAAGCATTTCAATAGAAAAAATCCAAGATGGCGCCTGTAATGTATGGGATATCGGTCCGACATCCGATATCGGATCGGATAATGTGAAAACGCACTTATACTGATCAACATTTGTTCGGCGACTTTTAAAAATAACTTGTATTTTGATTTTTATCACCCTTGAAAGTTTTTTCTAAGAGGTAATGTATTGCGAATTCTGTTAAGTCTAAAGTCTGACAGACAACGTCAATGACAACAATAATGGTGTACATTGAAGCTAATATTTATTTTGTATGAAAAATTAAAAATTTAAAGACTTCATAATTTTTAAAAGTCACTGAATAAATGTTGATCAGTATAAGGAGAATAGCCTACAGTTCAATTCTTCGCCTTTGTTACAGGCCCCACTCTGTATATAATGGAACTAAGATCGGTTTTCTTTAATTTTAAGTAGTTTTTTTTTATATTTAAAATGTAAGAGTTTTGAATGATTCACGGTTATTTTCATTAGACTTATATTCACGGTCTATATCCCGGTCAATATAAGTTTAATATTTAAAATGTGTTTTTAGGGTTTCGTAGTCAACTAGGAACCCTTATAGTTTCGCCATGTCTGTCTGTCTGTCCCTCCGTCCGTCCGTCCGTCCGCGGATAATCTCAGTGACCGTTAGAACTAGAGAGCTGAAATTTGGTACCAATATGTATATCAGTCACGCCGACAAAGTGCAAAAATAAAAAGCGGAAAAAATGTTTTATTAGGGTACCCCCTACACGTAAAGTAGGGAGTGATTTTTTTTTTCATTTCTACCCTAACGTATGATTTATTGTTGGATAGGTATTTAAAAATGAATTACTGAAATCGTTTTTTGATAATATTAATATTTTCGCGAATAATCGCTCCTAAAGAAAAAAAAAGAGGGGGGGACCCTCTAACTTTTTAACCATATATTAAAAAAATATTTAAAAATCACAAAAGTAGAACTTTATAAACTTTCTAGGAAAACTGTTTTGAACTTGATAGGTTCTATAGTTTTTGAAAAATATGGAAAACTACGGAAGAGCCGAGCGGCTATTTACCAACGCGGCTTTAAAAACCGGCCGAGAGCGTGTCGGGCCACGCTCAGTGTAGGCACTGAGCGTGACCCGACACGCTCTCGGCCGGTTTTTAAATATTATGTTGTTTTAATTGCATGGAGCACAGGAAGGTCCACATCTATGTATTGGTTTTTTGTAAGGAAATACAACTCTACGCTACGCCTACCTGCTTTAGTTGACTGTTGACACACTGAGACAGTGGATGCGCCAGAGTATAAAAGAGTGATTACCATCTCTTGTCAAAGATCTTGTTGAGACGAATCAAACGAACCCAAACACGAAGTTGTTTCAAGACCTGGTCGTGGAATACTCTTGACTACCTTCCAGCTTCATCATCAGATCCTGGGTACCATCTCTTGTCAAAGATCTTGTTGAGACGAATCAAACGAGCCCAAACACAGAAGAGTTTCAAGACCTGGTTGTTGAATACTCTTGACTACCTTCCGGCTTTACCATCAGATCCTGGGTACCATCTCTTGTCAAAGATCTTGTTGAGACGAACCAAACGAGCCCAAACACGGAGTGGTTTCAAGACCTGGTTCATGAATTCTCTTAACTACCTTCCAGCTTCATCATCAGATCCTGGGTACCATCTCTTGTCAAAGATCTTGTTGAGACGAACCAAACGAGCCCAAACACGAAATGGTTTCAAGACCTGGTTGATGAGAACTCATGACTACCTTCCGGCTTCATCATCAGATCCTGGGTACCATCACCTCTTGTCAAAGATCTTGTTGAGGCAAATCAAACGAGCCCAAACACGAAATGGTTTCAAGACCTGGTTGATGAGAACTCATGACTACCATCTGACTTCATCATCAGATCCTGAGTACCATCTATTGTCAAAGATTTTGTTGAGACGAGTCAGTAACCTCAAATGATATTCAATAATAAATAATACTTACTAAAAATATTAGTCAAGTTAATTAGTTAGTTACCAAAGTCGTCAACCCAAGGATCAAAGTTTTCGGTCGCAGTATACATGCAACAGTACAGCCAAACACGCACACAAGTGCGGTTTTGGACACGGCGGGTGCCGCACACAATGACAAAATAACTTCGCGATCGTCGAGCCGCGTGCGGAGCGGACTAACATACGTCCTGCCTCTACAAGCTCTGCCGCGGTACTGACATCGCAAGCGCGCGTAACCGGTAATAAGGAGGCATTTTTAAAAAATCGTCAAAAATATTAAATTGCAATTAATAGAAAACTTTTGCATAAAATCTGTTTGAGTAAGCGTTGCAGATTATTTTTATATTAAAACTACTTCAAAAACACGTAAGTTTTCGAAGAAATTGGCACTTATTCTGAGGTGATTTCTGAAACAAATTGGATTCATCATATCCTCATTTACTCTATTCTAAAGCCTTATAACAAAGAAGTAGTCTCAGATGATTGTAGTACAGGATATACATAATACAAATTTACCACTTGAAGCATTCAAAACTATCCAAATTTTACAAATTAGACGGACTAAGTCAGCACTTTTCGCGGGTTTTCCTAAACATGCACCAGAAAAAAAATCATAATTAATTAAGTGAGTTAGTTTTTAAAAATCCAGTCTCACAACATGTAAGTTAAGAAGATGTCCTAATCGAATCCTGAACTTAATAAGTCTTTTAGATGACGGAAAGTGTAGCATTTTGCCGACTAAAACTATCAATTTTACATTATTACGACGTTTTCGTTGAATGCCCTCTTAAATTGTTTATCTTTATTTCCACAGATCCAAAGAAGCACGACATCCGCGTACCGACGCAGGTGGAATGGCAGAAGGCGGCCGCGCGGCGCTACGTCCACACTGTCCTCACCCATTCCTCTCTCCTCCCCTTTCGTTGGCGAGGCAACCGCTACATCTGCTTCTATTGCCATTACACCTTCACAGAAGCCTCCGGCTTACGAACACACACCAGGACGCACCAGAATCTGGCTATCATGAAGCATTTAACGCAAACTAGAGACTTCGCTCCTATAAAAGTTGATATCGGAGAAACTTTGAAATGCCTCAAGTGTAAACACGAGGAGGATACCTTAGAAGGACTGATTACGCATCTGAAAACACATAAATTGATAGGAGATATAGATCAAGAGTGTTTCTTGCCTTTCAAACTAGCTGATCATCAGATATCTTGCTTGAAATGCGCTAAATCTTATCAGTTCTTCGGAATGCTTTATTCTCATATGAATAAAGTGCATGTGGAAGGCACTAAGCGCATTTGCGAGACGTGCGGTGAAAACTTCTTTTCAGATTTTAGTTTAAGAAAGCATGTCCAATCTCATCACTCTAATGCTGACTTCAAATGTAGCCACTGCAATCAAACTTTTAAGCTAGACGCGAACCGAATTAGTCATGAATATAAAGAGCATAACATCAAATCCTTCAAATGTTATAAATGCGATGAAATGTTCGGATCTCATTACTTAAGGCGTCTTCATATGCATAGCACTCATATGAAGATGGAGTTCACATGTAAAGAGTGTTCAAAAACATTCTTAAACAAGTCATTGCTAAATCGTCATGTGAGTAGAGTTCATTTGAAGGAGAAAAACTTTACCTGTCCAGTTTGTAGTGAAAAGTTCTTTGATCTGGGAACTTTGAATGTGCACGCGAAGAAGCATTCGTCTCCGGTGCAGAAGAGTTTCCAGTGTAACGTTTGCTCGCTGAGTTTTGGTGGGAAGGGTGAGCTGAACGATCATATTGTTACTCATGCGGGGCAGTCGTTGTCACTGAAGTAAGTTACGTTAATTTTATAAGGTGCAATGAGCTATGAAAGGGCGACAATTTTCACGACAGCGTGGTCGCTAACCGGTCGGTCTCGGACGGTCTAGAACGCCAAATGACCACGTTTTTATATTACCAGATTTATATAGGTAGATTAGCTTCGTTAGGTAGGTATCACTGTAGGTATATCGAAATGGTCGAAGGCCAATCTGCATAGAATAGCTTCGTATCCGCTATAACCGTTTAAAATATAACCACAAAATTAAAATTTTGAAAAACCCCCGACCGCGACATAGTGGACCGATTTTCATGAAACATGGCTAAGAACACTCCCGACTAACTCAGCTTTCAGACAAAAAAAACTAAATCTAAATCGGTGCATCCGTTCGGGAGCTACGATGCCACAGACAGACACACACACAGACAGACAAACAGACAGACAGACAGACAGACAGACGGACAGACAGACACGTCAAACTTATAACACCCCTTCGTTTTTGCGTCGGGGGTTAAAAACGGAAATAATATTTCCTTCGAGACGGTCCGAAATCGACCCTCGCTAACTCTAAGTTGGCGTTTTATAGATATGTATTCCTAATTTCCTACTTTAATTCCAATTATGGCTGTTTTTCTCCTACTTGTATGAGGTTTCTAATAGTTTTTTTTACGAGTCATGCTTTTATTGCTTTTTTTAGTTTAGTGTTGTACCTGGTAGATTGACAAGCATTTATTTTCACCTATACCTATGTATAATTGTATAAGCATTGAGTAAAATCTCATCATTACAGTTTTTTATTTGGTACAGTCAAGTGCAAAAATACGTATCGATTTTATCCGCTCAAAAATATGTACCGAGACCTTATTCCGCCGACATAAAGTGCTATGGGACATATTTTTGATAAGTTGTACGCACCCCTATCTAGAATATACCTATTAAATATACCTCCTTACATAATTGATTATTTTACAGTGGCGGCACATAACTTTAGCGCTGACAGTTATTGCTCAGAAGTCAAACACAGGTATCTCAGGGGATTACAGGGGGCGAAGGGTACGCGTCCCCATGCGCAGCTATCCCCTCCACATTTCACTCAGCGCTAAACTTATGTGCCGCCACTTGGAACTGATGTAAGCAAAATAAAAATTGTAATTATTATTTTGTTTTTTATTTCTCTCCTTTCACCGTGACCGCGCGGGCGGGAGCTAGAAGCTAAATTTAACCCACTTCCCGGTTTCCGATTTAGCTGAAATTTTGCACACACATGTAAATCACGTGACAATGCAATATTATGGTATCATGGAGTTGATCTGATGATGGAGCAGAAAGGTGGTCATAGGAACTCTGTTATGAAACGTCGTATCCCCATCGAGTAAGGGGTTTTTAGAAACGTCTCGGAGATAGCTGTTGAAAGAAAGGTACAGTCGGCAATAAAAGCTTGTGCCAAAAATGAAATTTTTGCAAAAAAACTTATTTGTTAGGTTCAGCCTTAGAAGGCTATACAGCGCGTAAACGTAATAAGGGCGATAAATGAAACCAGGCATATAATTCAATATTGTTATAATTAATTAAGAGGTGTTTTTGAGTTACTCTTAAATTTCACCCCATAGAGAATTTTTTTTCCCAGCAGCAATGTACTGTAAAGGTGGTTGCGATGACAATCAATGACAACTGTCAACGAGAGTTTAATGCGAGTGTTTTTGCATTACGTTGCGGGCCGAATTAATTTGTATGGATAAAAAAAATATTTCAATTTTAAGTAAAAGTTATTTAATTCCATTTTTATGTCCTATACTCACCACTGTTAAGAGGTTCGCCCGTATTAGGTTTACACCCTGTATTAGGGACAGAAATAAAATCAGAATAGACTTTGTACAAATCACAATGTATTTCATCAACTATTTACACCGGCCGCTACGCTAACACCCAAGTATACAAGGCTAGGGTATACGGAACCAACACTTTACAACACTATACAGGGGTTCCCATTTGTCCCAGTAGCCGTTTGGAGCGGGGACAGAGATTCCCATTTGTCCCCACGTGGCCCGTTGGGACAGGGACTAAAGGGAATGTTCCCATCTATGGCTGGGGACAAATGGGAATAAAACCCTGTACGGCCTGTCACATGAGGAGCATTTCTCCATTGTAATGTTGCAATTTTTAACTTTTCTGTGTAACGGAATAGAAAAATTAGAAAGGATATAGAGCTTAGAACTAAGAACTTTAAATGGTTAATATAGATGGCGTTGTTTGTCATAGGTTGTTTAATATTCGATATTTGCTTTTCCGTGGAAACCGGACTAATTCCAATAAGGCCTAGTTACCCTTCGGGTTGGAAGGTCAGATCTTGGGATTAGTTGTCAAAGCGGACCCCAGGCTTCCATGAGCCGTAACAAATGCCGGGATAACGCAAAGAGGGGGATGATGAGACTGGATGAGAGACAAAAATAGACACAGAAAAGTTAAAATTTGCTTGTACAAAAATACTCAGTTTAAAAACAAAGGTTCCTCCTGTTAGTTTCGGACAAGAAAGGCAATTTATTCTATAGTATCGACTCTACAGTTTTTACTTCAAAATCGCGTCCAAAATTACTTACAGGAACAGGAAAAAGATTTTCAATTTGTAGTATACATTTTCTAACAGTGATATTTCTTCATATCAAGATGTTATTCTCATAAAAAAAGTAGATTACTTACATACATGCTAGTAAAGTAAGAAGTCTTCCTGGCAGGCAAGCATGGTCGCGCGATAAATGATAAAACATCTGGGGCCCATTTCTCACAACTGAAAGTTACAAGTTACAAGCGGAAGACACTTGTAAATTGTAACTTGTACCTTCGAGAAATGGGCCCCTGGCCGTCGCTATCGCACATCGCACTCAAGCTGAGTTTAGACCGGCAAGTTATTGCTGCAAGTATTGAGACGCAACTATAGGTAAGAGTGAGTGGCAAATATCTGCATCTCTTTCTTGCGTATACTTCTGTCTCAAAACTTGCAGCAATAACTTGCACGTCTAAACTCAGCTTTACAAGTAGTGCGACAGGGACGGCCTGATGTTTTATCATTTATCGCGCGACCATACCTTCCATGTCACATGTAATTGTCAGCTGAGGCGAAGCCGAGGTCTACAACCATGTGATCTAAGGCTTTTTTTACTGGCCAAGGAGTTTTTCTGTGCGACGGACCCGGGAAGCGATAACTTCGTTTAGCGCAGCGGCCTGAAAAGCTTTCGAGCCGGAGGTCAGAAAAATGTGTTTTTTTTTGAGAAACTTCACTGTTAGAAAATATACTTCATTAATTGGTCAATATCTCCTTAATCTGTAAACGTACTCATTTTAACGACCATGATCAACAATTCGCTAGTCATTTTAACACTCGAATGAAATACATACATCGACATAAAATAAAATTCATTACTTATCCACATGATAACGAAATAGTCGCTCTTTCGAAGCGTTTAAAATGGGCGGCTCTATAAGGCACTGGTACCATCAAAAGCGAGCGATAGCTATCGGTGATAGAAACGAACAAAAGATAGTCGCTCACGTGTAAATGAAAGAGAGAGAGCGATTTAGTGTTCATCCCTCGGCGATGAACTATAACTCGCCCGCGCTATCATCGCGTCTCTTTTTAACCGACGCAAAAACGACGGGGTGTTATAAGTTTGACGTGTCTGTCTGTGTGTGTGTGTGTCTGTCTGTGGCATCGTAGCTCCCGAACGGATGAACCGATTTCGATTTTTTTTTGTTTGAAAGCTGAGCTAGTCGGGAGTGTTCTTAGCAAAGTTTCATAAAAATCGGTCCATAAGTCGCGGTCGGAGGTTTTTTCAACATTTTGTGGTTATATTTACACGGGAGCGACAATCTTTTGTTCGTTACTCGCCGATAGCTCATAGTTTACTCCCTTTGGGTGCAACGAGTGCCTTAGGATTATTTTGATAAGTAGCGACCCGTTTTAAATGCTTCAGAGTGCACCCGCACAACTCACACATTCAGTTGACAGTCACCTTGCCAAATTGACAATCGTTTGGTCTACGAAAACTAACGGTCGATCTTGGATGGTCTGGCCCCGTAGCCGAATGGCATTTCTGCGATGCGAAACGCCACAGAAATGTAGTCTGGCTCTGTCGCGCCAATACGCAAGAGCGATAGAGATAGATAGCTACGAAAGAGGTATCGTGAGCATTGCATTCGGCTACGCTCACTGGAACGCAAAATGACTATTGTAATATTAAGTATTTATATATCGCTAATAGTCTACATAGCAAACAGCCTAAAATGCAAAATGGAAACTTTTTTATATAGGCACCTATACCACCACACCACATTTATATACGTAGGTTAGGTTCGTCAGGTATCTTCAAATGGCCGAAGGTCAATATGCATAGAATAGGCTCCATATCGCTTTAAGATAAAAAGGAAAAAATATAATAGGCATTTTGCGTTCTAGACCGTCCGAGATCGACCGATATTTTTTTACACCAATATGGGATTACAAGTTTTAAAACGAACTTTTTCATAGCGCCGTTTCCTTAAAAAATCGGCATAAAATTTAATTTATTGTACAAATAACGAGACTTGGGCACACAGTCTATGTTACTGCCTAGTTTCTGTATAAGAATTTATATACTCTGTCAACCAAGTCTGTCAGTAAATAAGAACAAAGAAAACTATATGCATCCTTTTCTCTAGCACCCTAAAGAAAAGGATACATATAGTTTTCTTTGTTCTTATTTACTGACAGACTTGTTTGACAGAGTATGATTACAATAATTATTGCATTATTTAAATATACACGGAGTAACACGAGGGAACCGAAAGATTTTAACTATGCATTACTGGAGGCAAAATAAAGATAAAATATTATATGACGTCAAGCAAATTTTGTTTTGTAATTTTTTTCAGTTGGATGTATTTTCATGTAATAAGCAAATGTTATTCGTAAAACTGGCACTTAAGACGCTGACAACACCCAATGACCTTGACGCTAGCGTACACTGTCTATTCGCATGGGAGTAAGTGAGAGCGCGATGTCACTAAAACAGGGCGGCTAGGTACGAAAAGTACGGAAAAATATTGAAATAAAATAGAAAGATGCATTATTTCTGCAAAATGTTTCGTTACTGTTTTAGATATGTATATTTTTGTTATTGTAATTTTAATTAAAGACAACTAAGTGAATGATTGAACGACATAGAACAGTTAAATGACAAACTCGAGACCAATCTTTGCATTTTTTTTTCTATCGAACCGATTTCGTTATATCGTGTATCGAGTACGGCTATGTTTATTGAAATATAATGAATAATAACATATAATTTACTTGCCTTACTTAAACTACTAGTTTGTCTTAAAAAACTGCGCAAGTAACATCAAAATTGCGCAGTTGGGTGTTGTCAGCCCCTTAAAAAAAAAATTCTAAAAGAAATACTTTTTGCAATTAGTTATTTTTTGAATTTATCAACGAGGATAGTTAGATTATGTCCGATAACGGCATTATCGCCATCAAAATAGCGTTTTGTTCTAAGAAATAATAAGTAATTGTTTTTTTTATGCTTATTACTCTGAAAGGCGAAATCCAGAAAAGTTTATGACATTTTACTCTTCTAATATGATGAGGAAAATTAATTATTCGGTTACCTCATGTTGTGCCGTGTATTTTTGCTCTTTTATAATCAACTTTGTTGTTCTACATATAAAACAATTATTGATTGTGATGGTAATGAAACTAATGAATGTTTTTAGAAGTATGATAAAATTAAAATACTTATTTGAATATGGCTCATGAAAGTTACAGATGCGGTGCGAATAGCAATTCCTTCGTATTTTTCTAGAAATGTTAGTATTTGTCATGTTAGTTCAGTCAATGTCAGTACATCTTGTACTGAGACTGACTGAAATAGCATGACACGTTCGTACGTTTCCGTAACAATACGAAGGAAAACCTTTTGTCTCTTTCTGTGTGTGTGTGTGTGTGTGCGTGTGTGCGCGTGGGTGTGTATGTGTGGCCTATGACGTCATCATGTCGTTACACGCGGCTCCGCTGACGGCGCCCTTCAGTAGCTCGTTGATGTCTCGCCGGAACATTGACAGGTTTTGTGTGAATCTGTAACGAAAGCATAAAATATGTATGGCGTTATTCTCAATTATCTGTCATATTATTTTGAACAGCTGACGGAGGGCCGCCGTTTTGCCTAGCGAATGAGGATATAGAGAGTTACTGTCGAAGTAAAATGTGTAATCACAGTTCATAGACTGCCATCTCTTAACACACGTTTGAAACTTTTGAACCTCAGTTTTGACAATTTGGCCCATATTCTTAGCTTGATATTATGTTTTAAAATGTCAAATATTAATATTAGCGCCATCTAGCCGAGCGTGCCCTAAAGGTGTAACGCCATCTAGGCCACCGTACTTTTTTCTCTGGGGCTTTGAGGTACGTTTTTTTCTTAGACTTTATCCGTCTATACGGAGTTACACATGTCTTTGGCCTAGCGAATGGGGAGACACACTGACGTTTTATCCCGCCAAGAGGCGCCTGTGTAGGCGCATAGGTATGTCACTGTCATTCACAACCTGTCACTAGGCGTGAGTGCTTTTTCACATTATCCGATCCGATATCGGATGTCGGACCGATATCCCATACATTACAGGCGCCATCTTATATATTTTTTTCATTGAAATCCTTCCGACATCCGATATCGGATCAGATAATGTGAAAATGGACGAATAACCCCACACATTACCGGTAATAGTACATTGTGCAACAAGGGGAGGAAGTTGAATATTACTAACGAGAGTAAGTTAAATCGCGACGGCTTGCCGGAGCGATTTAAAGACTCGAGTTAGTAATATTCATACTCCCCGAGTTACACACAATGTTTTTCATCACAGTCGCAATGTAAAAAATATGTAAATAGATGTAAAAAAGTTAAGTACGGTACAAGAAATTTCATTATTCCCTTGGGAGAACGATTTTTCTATAACTCACGCTCCGCCTGCGTGTAATAGCACATTTAAAGTGCGGGTGTGATGAAAAAGTTATTGCATATGTGGGAGGGAGAAAAATATCTTCATTATTTTCGCTCTCACGTCACGTATGAAATGACATGGACATTGTCCAGTAATTTTTTATGGGTATTAAACAAACACCGACAGATAAAGTAAAAAGCAGTCTTATTCTTTATCTGTACCAAAGTCGTCTTAAGGTGGCGCCATCTATTATGACCTTTCAGTGTGCCTCTTCATTGACTCGAGGGATATTGAGCGCGCACGAGCATATACGTTGTCCGTGCCAGGCAACACTTTGCGAGGCTGCTCGGTCAGTGAAAATCCAGCTAAAGGTAGTATTTTTGATGCTGAAAGTACTGGACATATATGGGAGTACTGTTGACTTACCCAGACAACCAAACATTGTAAATAAATAAATATTGGGGACACCTTACACAGATCAACTTAGCCCCAAACTAAGCAAAGCTTGTACTATGGGCGCTAAGCGACGATATATGGACGATATACATACTTAAATAGATAAATACATACTTATATACATAAAAAACATCCATGACTCAGGAACAAATATCTGTGCTCATCACACAAATAAATGCCCTTACCGGGATTCGAACCCAGGACCGCGGCTTAGCAGACAGGGTCACTACCGACTGAGCCAGACCGGTCGTCAAATTGTAAATAATAGTTAGTAGTTATAGTTTAAAAAAAGCATGAAATATTTTTGTCTTTTTTGTGTGTATTATGTTGTTTTCCATAATTTTGTTCATGTTACCTGTCGTGATTGTTTTTCACCGGATGGTTAAGCCGGAAGATCAGCGCTGGAAGTCGCCAGCAATATGCTGAGGTTAAACCATTTCGTGGCACCTTCTCGTGTTTATGTGTTCCTATTTGTAATATTTTTCACTTTTGTGTGTTTACGAATAAAATGTATTCTATTCTAGTCTATTCTATATTGACTTTATTTTTTTGGCTCGTCACTATACTCACTTGTCCCTATTCTTAGTAAGCAGATTAGGTTCGATGCCCTGCATAAGGCCGCTGAACCACTGCGCTAGCTGCGGCTGCTTGTCCCTTCATCATCATCATCATCATCATCACCACCATCATCATCATCATACTCACTTGTCCCTATTCTTAGTAAGCAGATTAGGTTCCATGCCCTGCATAAGGCCGCTGAACCACTGCGCTAGCTGCGGCTGCTTGTCTCTTCATCATCATCATCATCATCATCACCACCATCATCATCATCATACTCACTTGTCCCTATTCTTAGTAAGCAGATTAGGTTCGATGCCCTGCATAAGGCCGCTGAACCACTGCGCTAGCTGCGGCTGCTTGTCTCTTCATCATCATCATCATCATCATCACCACCATCATCATCATCATACTCACTTGTCCCTATTCTTAGTAAGCAGATTAGGTTCAATGCCCTGCATAAGGCCGCTGAACCACTGCGCTAGCTGCGGCTGCTTGTCTCTTCATCATCATCATCATCACCACCATCATCATCATCATACTCACTTGTCCCTATTCTTAGTAAGCAGATTAGGTTCGATGCCCTGCATAAGGCCGCTGAACCACTGCGCTAGCTGCGGCTGCTTGTCTCTTCATCATCATCATCATCATCATCATCACCACCATCATCATCATCATACTCACTTGTCCCTATTCTTAGTAAGCAGATTAGGTTCAATGCCCTGCATAAGGCCGCTGAACCACTGCGCTAGCTGCGGCTGCTTGTCTCTTCATCATCATCATCATCATCATCACCACCATCATCATCATCATACTCACTTGTCCCTATTCTTAGTAAGCAGATTAGGTTCGATGCCCTGCATAAGGCCGCTGAACCACTGCGCTAGCTGCGGCTGCTTGTCTCTTCATCATCATCATCATCATCATCACCACCATCATCATCATCATACTCACTTGTCCCTATTCTGAGTAAGCAGATTAGGTTCGATGCCCTGCATAAGGCCGCTGAACCACTGCGCTAGTTGCGGCTGCTTGTCTCTTCATCATCATCATCATCATCATCACCACCATCATCATCATCATACTCACTTGTCCCTATTCTTAGTAAGCAGATTAGGTTCGATGCCCTGCATAAGGCCGCTGAACCACTGCGCTAGCTGCGGCTGCTTGTCCCTTCATCATCATCATCATCATCATCATCATCATCATCATCACCACCATCATCATCATCATACTCACTTGTCCCTATTCTTAGTAAGCAGATTAGGTTCGATGCCCTGCATAAGGCCGCTGAACCACTGCGCTAGCTGCGGCTGCTTGTCTCTTCATCATCATCATCATCATCATCACCACCATCATCATCATCATACTCACTTGTCCCTATTCTTAGTAAGCAGATTAGGTTCGATGCCCTGCATAAGGCCGCTGAACCACTGCGCTAGCTGCGGCTGCTTGTCTCTCGGCTGTAGCGCGATCATCTCGGCTCGGATGCGGCTGAACTGCTCCTCGTTGAGGAGGATGAGCCCGAGGAGCGGCCGCGACATGGACCACTGGTTGCAGCAGTCTTCGAACATTATTACGTTTAGGACCTGTCGGAGAAATATGACATTTAACAAAAGGAAAAATGCAAATTTAGACGACCGGTCTGGCTCCGTCGGCAGTGACGCTGCCTGCTAAGCCGCGGTCGGGTTCAAATCCCGGTAAGGGCATTGATTTGTGTGATGAGCACAGATATTTCTGAGTCATGGATGTTTTCTATGTATATAAGTAGGTATTTATTTATTATAAGTATGTATATTGTCGCTTAGCACCCATAACACAAGCTTTGCTTAGTTGTAGTGTGCTTATAAAAAAACTATGAAGAACGGTTCAAAACCCCGACTCGCACCAATGAGTTTTTCGGAATTTATGTGCGAAATGTCATTTGATATTTGCAAGTCGCTTTTCAGTGAAGGAAAACATCGTGAGGAAACCGGACTAATTCCAATAAGGACTTATGATGAGGAAAACATCGTGAGGAAACCGGACTAATTCCAATAAGGCCTTAGTCCGGTTTCCTCACGATGTTTTCCTTCACTGAAAAGCGACTTGCAAATATCAAATGACATTTCGCACATAAATTCCGAAAAACTCATTGGTGCGAGTCGGGGTTTGAACCGTTCTTCATAGTTTTTTTATAAGGACACTACAACTAAGCGAAATGTCATTTGATATTTGCAAGTCGCTTTTCAGTGAAGGAAAACATCGTGAGGAAACCGGACTAATTCCAATAAGGCCTAGTTACCCTTTGGGTTGGAAGGTCAGATGGCAGTCGCTTTCGTAAAACTAGTGCCTAAGCCAAATCTTGGGATTAGATGTCACAGCGGACCCCAGGCTCCCATGAGCCGTGGCAAATGCCGGGATAACGCAAGGAGGATGAGTCCCCGTTTTATGACGGAAACATTTATATCTAAAATCAAATCCATCCTAATATTATAATTGGGAAAGTGTGTGTGTCTGTTTGTTTGTCCGTCTTTCACGGCAAAACGGAGCGACGAATTGACTTGATTTTTTAAGTGGAGATAGTTGAAGGGATGGAGAGTGACATAGGCTACTTTTTGTCTCTCTCTAACGCGAGCGAAACCGCGGGCAAAAGCTAGTGTTGAATGTTACCGTGGCGAGAAGCTGCTGCATGATTTCGGGCCGCTGCTGCAGGACTTGTATGAACATGTTGCTAGCCTCCGGCTGCCGCCCGTGGGGGATTTTGTTGCTTGCTGGAATTCATACCAAATTATATTTCAGTACATTGGCACAGTATAAACAATAGGGTGGGTCACTCCAAGCACGGATCCAACTTAGTAACAACAACCAAATTAGTTCCAACTCCTAACATATTAACTTTTTTAATTGCATTTACAGTAAGCCCCTTAATACACCCAAAATGAAAAAAAAAAATTCTACCTAAAATAGTCATGAAATTTGAAGCACGAAGATGTCTTCAACTTCGTTTGTTTGTCAATACATATTTACATTTCGTTCAGGCATGTGGTACAGAATAATAAAGAGTACTATCGTACAGTATAGCCACTCCCGCTCCCCGCTGAAAGTGCTACCCGCCCGCTCTCGGTTACTTCACAGTTACCGCCTGTCAAAAACGCGAACAGTCGACCTGTCACATCTCACTCATACAAGCATGGCACGCGTTCACCTACACGAGCTTCGAATGTGTGTCGGAACGCGCCTCTTTCATATATTTGATCGCCAGTGTCTGAGATGTGCCTGTGGTATGAATGAATAAAGAAGTATGAAGGTATACTAAGACGACCGGTCTGGCCTAGCGCGTAGTGTCCCTAGTTCGAATCCCGGTAAGGGCATTTATTTGTGTGATGAGCACAGATATTTGTTCCTGAGGCATGGATGTTTTCTATTGTATTAATCTATCTAAGTATGTATATCGTCGCCTAGCATCCATAGTACAAGCTTTGCTTAGTTTGGGGCTAGGTTGATCTGTGTATTTATTTATAAAAAAATATACTCACATTTCTGTACTAATTGCTTAAATAGATATGTGACTATGTGGTCAAGCGTCGCGCAGCATCCTGTACACACGCTCGTGTCTGCAACACAATTATAAGAAATTATTATCAAAGAGGATCAAGTATTATAGAGAGTTACTGTCAAAGTAAAATATGTAATCACAATGCATAGACTGCCATCTCTCGACACAGGCTTGACCTCCGTTTTGACAATTTGGTCCATATTGTTAGCCTGATATGTGTTAAAATGTCAAATATTAATATTAGCGCTATCTAGCCGAGCGTCCTCCAAAGGTAACGCCGTATATAACAAAAAAAAGTTTTTTTGCAAAAAAAAATATTTTTGGCAAAAGCTTTCATCACCCACTGTACCTTTCTTTCAACAGTCATCTACTGCTCTCCGAGACGTTTCTAAAAACCCTTCACTCGACGGGGATACGACGTTTCATAACAGAGTTCCTATGACCACCTTTCTGCTCCATCATCAGATCAGCTCCATGATACCATAATATTGCATTGTCACGTGATTTACATATGTATACAAAAATTCAGCTAAATCGGAAACTGGGAAGTGGGTCAAATTTGGCTTCTGGGTCAAATAGATTTTAATGAATGGGTAATTGGTTATATCTCTCCTGTGGACATTACAAAAGTTAAGAAAATCTTGTGCTAATTTTTAGACTACATTCTAATGACGGGAAACATTTTTTTAGTTCGTGACACTCAAATAGGAAAAACGGGATACGAATGTACCAGAGTCGTTAACTTTTATAAAAGTATTAATATTATAATATTGTCCACAGAAGTGACGTTTTTACTAAATCTTTTTGACCCTACTACGTTTTGAACCAAACTAACATACTAACAAGGCAAGTTGAATAAAAGTGAAGGTGGTGCTAACCACGTGCATCGAATAGGCTGTGTTTGTCTGATATGACGTTTTTTCGATGTTATTCATGTAATATTCTGATATTAATTACCTAGCGCCGTGAGCCCCTCAGATATAGATGACAGGACATATAGGTTGGTTTCAGGCTGTAGGGACGCTAAAAATGCCATACGATCCTAGGCTAGTCTCTCTAGTAGGACATAGTACGTTTGTAACATCATTGGAACAGATAGACACGCTAACAGTTATAGATACTCACCCCCTAAGTCCCTCTGATATAGATGACATCACATAGAGGGTGGCCTCAGGCTGTCGCGACGCTAAAATGCCATATGACCCTGCGCTAGTCTCTCTAGTAGCACGTAGTACGTTTGTAACATCATTGGAACAGATAGACACGCTAACAGTTATAGATACTCACCCCCTAAGTCCCTCTGATATAGATGACAGCACATACAGAGTAGCCTCAGGTTGTAGGGACGCTAAAAATGCCATATGATCCTGCGCTAGTCTCTCTAGTAGCACGTAGTACGTTTGTAACATCATTGGAACAGATAGACACGCTCTTTCTAGAAGCACGTAGTACGTTTGTAACATCATTGGAACAGATAGACACGCTCTTTCTAGTAGCACGTAGTACGTTTGTAACATCATTGGAATAGATAGACACGCTCTTTCTAGAAGCACGTAGTACGTTTGTAACATCATTGGAACAGATAGACACGCTCTTTCTAGTAGCACGTAGTACGTTTGTAACATCATTGGAACAGATAGACACGCTCTTTCTAGTAGCACGTAGTACGTTTGTAACATCATTGGAATAGATAGACACGCTCTTTCTAGAAGCACGTAGTACGTTTGTAACATCATTGGAATTACTATTCAATATACTCTATGGACACGCTAACAGAGTTACAGATACTCACCTAACGCTGTAAGTCCCTCAGATATAGACGACAGCACATACAGAGTAGCCTCAGGTTGTAGGGACGCTAAAAATGCCATATGATCTTGCGCTAGTCTTTCCAGGAGTACATAGTACGTTTGTGACAGCTTTGGATAATCCTGAAACGAAATAAAATTCTTTATAAATAATCTTTTCAGTACAGATGGTGTTTTTTTTTTCATTATATGTCAGGTTGAAACTTCGGAGGGCCATCTGTACTGAAATATTATTTTACGCACTAGTGCGAGAAGTGGTGCATTATATGCTAGGTCGAAACTTTGGAGGCTCATCTGTACTGAAAAACGTCGTACGATACACGTGCGAAAAGGAAATTCGAAACTCGTGTCTTCCTTCTTTACGCACTTGTATCGTAATGTACTATTTCAGTACAGATGGTGTTTTTTTTACGCACTAGTTCGAGAAGTTGTTCATCATATGTCAGGTCAAAACTTCGGAGGTCCATCTGTACTGAAAAACGTCGTTCGATACACGTGCGAAAAGGAAATCGTTTCGAACTTCCTCTTTTTCGCACTTGTATCGAAATGTACTATTTCAGTACGTATTGTGTTTTTTTACGCACTAGCTAGCATAGAGGAATAAGTAAGGGAAGAGTTGTAACTCCATACATCAGTAAATGCGGGTTATTTGTATAGGCATAGTTAAGTGACATCTAGCGACAATCACGCGTAAGCTAGCGTAAATTATCAGTACTGCTACTTAGTAGTATAATATTAAACCCCGAGCATATATCTTTTAAGAAGAAACGTTGTCATTGATTAAAAAAGAAAATTTTGAGCGTTACGAAAGTTATACCGTGTATAATAAACACCACACAATTATAAAAACATTACAATTCGATTATTTTTATTGAATAAATAGGTTAGTTTTGTAGAAAACAGCTTTATCTTTATTTGTGAGTGTGCACGGGAAAACGTCCCACTTTGTCGATTGCTGTAAAGCAGCTTTATCAGTTTATTCATATATACAAGTAAATCTCACCTTAATGGTAACCGACAAAGTGGGGCGTTTTACTATACACACTCACATTTGAAGACTAGAGAGGCGAGCGTGTGGTGAAAAACATAATGTGAGTGCAAATCGACTTGACATTTCGTAAGTAAATATGAAATATTAAATTAATTTTAGAAAGAATAGTTATATAATTTTAGAAATACTCACTAAGAGATCGCTTTGAGGTATACTTAATAGTAATTTGACAAACATGTTGAGCGCGTTGTCCAAGGATTCATCACCGTATAACCTACAAACAAAAAAAAAACATAAATAAAATTTTGTCACCCTTATTTCTTATTAATCTTATTATTCTAAAAGAATAGTCTACCGCTGTTTTATTATTATGATTGCGGAGAAAGAAAAACAAGCCACAAGTATGTAAGTTAGGCCAAAGAGGATCGAGTATTAAAGAGAGTTACTGTCAAAGTAAAATGTGTAATAATCACAGTGCATAGACTGCCATCTCTCGACACATGCTTAAAACTTTTGAACCTCAGTTTTGACAATTTGGCCCATATTCTGAGCTTGATATGTTTTATAATGTCAAATATTAATATTAGCGCCATCTAGCCGAGCGTACCCCAAAGGTGTATCGCCATCTAGCTCACCGTACCTTTTTCTGTATGGTTATGGGGTACGTTTTTTTCTTAGACTTTATCTGTCTATACGAAGTTATATAGGTCTTTGGTTAGGCTAATTTCATGACGTCGGTTGTGTCTCTCTATACTGTGTTTTCTACTAGATGGCGCTAGCAATCTATAAGCTAGTATCTCTATATATCCTAGCCCCTAGGCTGGGAGCTCATTCCACCGCCGGAGATATTACACGGGAGGAATATGAGATCTACATCCATACTAATATTATAAATGGGAAAGTATGTGTGTTTGTCCGTCTTTCACGGCAAACCGAAGCGACGAATTGACGTGATTTTTTAAGTAGAGATAGTTGAAGGGATGGAGAGTGACGTAGGCTTTTACTTTTTGTCTATTTCTTACGCGAGCGAAGGCGTGGGCAAAAGCTAGTTTAAATATAAAGGCGAGATCACACAGGGCACACGCTTTCGTCTAAGAGTGTTTTCTAAGATTTTGCTCATGATGTCAATTTATTTTTTTACCTGAAGACGCCAAAGTTGGCATAGTTCCCGCACAGCGCAGCCTTCAGTATGCAGAAACAGAGCGAGATGCCTTTCAGCTTCATCGCGTACATTTGCTTCTTGCTCACGTCTATCGTCAATATTCTGCTGCCTGCAATAAAATAGTAGAAATATTCATTTATGCAAACATGAATCATCATTCTCTTGCCCTTATCCCAGTCACTTGGGGTCGGCGTAGCATGTCTTTCTCTTCCATACATCTCTGTCATTCGTCATCTCATCATTAACTTGTTTTAGTTCCATATCATGTCTCACACAGTCCATTCACCTCTTCTTCGGTTTTCCCCTCCCGTTACTTCCACCACCTTCCACATAAATTCGTAATATCTTTCTCGTCACATGCCTTTCATCCCTCCGCATTACATGTCCATACCATGCTAGTCGATTCGCTCTTACTTTTTCAACTATCGGTGCTACTTTCAGACTTCCTCTGATATACTCATTCTTTATCTTATCCATTCTTGTGACGCCACACATCCATCTTAACATTCTCATCTCTGCTACATGCAATCTCTTTTCATCCATTTATGCAAACATTAATAGTAACACAAATTAAGTTTTTTTTTTAATGAAACTCTGTCACTTTCAAATATAGACCGAAGGTTTGCCAAAGTTGTTAAAAACACCCAGAAGATGTCGCTAATAGTCACCAGTTAATATGGGATGCCAGCCTTCAGAAATTGTTACATGCTTGGAATTGTCTCGTAAACAGAGGACCCTGGTTCGATTCGGTCAGCTCAGCTGCGGTCAGCTCAAGACTACTTTTTTGTGATATTTATTTTGGGTTTTAGCTCATATATGATTTTTTAATTCCCACCTATGGATCACCAAAGAGCAGTTCGATAGTGTTATAAATAAATAAATAAATATAAATAAATAAATATTGGGGGACACCTTACACAGGTCAACTTAACAAAGCTTGTACTATGGGTGCTAAGCGACGATATACATACTTAAATAGATAAATACATACTTATATACATAGAAAACATCCATGACTCAGGAACAAATATCTGTGCTCACCACACAAATAAATGCCCTTACCGGGATTCGAACCTGGGAACGCGGTTCAGCAGGCAGGGTCACTACCGACTGAGCCAGACCGGTCGTTGATTTTTTTATGACTTCTAAGCTCACAACAATCCTACTTTGTAGCCTGCCATAAGAGCATTTTTCGTACTGACACAGGGGAATCTCTTTCTTATGGAAAGTTAGGTACTTAGTGGGCTCTTTGACTAGACTTTGATACATTTGTACTAATTTTCGGGTTCTCATAGGGTGATCCATGAACAATCACCATAGGCGCATATGATGTTGGACAGCTCTCTAGGATACCCCTAGGAACATTTGCTCCGACTCTCAGCTTGAAGAGCGGAGCTCGGCCATTAACTTGAGTGTCAGAGACTCACCATGGGCATATATGATGTCGGACAGTTCTCTAAACAGCAGGATCTCTTTAGAATCCAACCAAACTAGAACCCGTTAATGTTTAAGTCATACAGAGCCACCATCCGATGAAAAAATTGACTCTCCCATTGAAAATTTCCAAGTAAGACGAGCAAAATGCTTGAAATGGCCATTTTTTCGCGATTTCGGGGTTGATTTAACAGTTAAAGTAGCTCAGATGAACATTAACTGGTTCGAGTATTTGTTTTTCGTTCAGTTACATCCATACTAATATTATAAATGGGAAAGTGTGTGTCTCTTTGTTTGTCCGCCTTTCACGGCAAAACGGAACTATGAATTGTCGTAATTTTATAAGTGGAGATAGTTGAAGGGATGGAGAGTGACATAGACTAGTTTTTGTCTCTTTATAACGCGAGCGAAGCCGCGAGCAAAAGCTAGTATTTATATTTTCATTACTAAAGTAAACGAATGACAAAAATGATAGTCACAGGCAAAAGGGCAGTATTTTCTTTGTCTCTTTCTAACGCGAGTGAAGCCGCGGGCAAAAGCTAGTACTGTATAGTCTAAAAGTGACTCACCATAGGCGCATATGATGTTGGACAGCTCCCTAAAGAGCAGGATGCCGTTAGGGGAAGACACGTCGAAGTGCAGGCGCTGGTTTCTGTTCTGGGCCAGCTCGGCCGTTTGCTTGAGGACTACAGTAGTTAGTACTCCTTCAGAGCTACATATAGACTCATCATAGGCGCATATGAAGTCGGACAGCTCCCTAGGATACCCCTAGGAACCTCTGCTCCCACTCTTAGCTTGAAGAGCGGAGCTCAGCCATTAACTAGTGTCAGAGAGACTCACCATAGGCACATATGATGTTGGACAGCTCCCTAAACAGCAGGATACCGTTAGGGGAAGACACGTCGAAGTTCAGGCGCTGGTTTCTGTTCTGGGCCAGCTCGGCCGTTTGCTTGAGGACTACAGTAGTTAGTACTCCTTCAGAGCTACATATAGACTCATCATAGGCGCATATGAAGTCGGACAGCTCCCTAGGATACGCCTAGGAACCTTTGCTCCGACTCTCAGCTTGAAGAGCGGAGCTCAGCCATTAACAAGTGTCAGAGAGACTCACCATAGGCACATATGATGTTGGACAGCTCTCTAGGATACCACTAGGAACCTCTGCTCCGACTCTTAGCTTGAAGAGCGGAGCTCAGCCATTAACTGGTGTCAGAGAGACTCACCATAGGCATATATGATGTTGGACAGTTCCCTAGGATACCACTAGGAACCTCTGCTCCGACTCTTAGCTTGAAGAGCGGAGCTCGGTCATTAGCTTGAGTGTCAGAGAGGTATAGACTCACGACTCACCATAGGCGCATATGATGTTGGACAGCTCCCTAAAGAGCAGGATGCCGTTAGGCGAAGACACGTCGAAGTGGAGACGTTGGCTCCGGTTCTGTTATATGTTACCCAGCTCCCTAGGATACCCTTAGGAACCTTTGCTCCGACTCTTAGCTTTAAGAGCGGAGCTCAGCCATTAACTAGTGTCAGAGAGACTCACCATAGGCACATATGATGTTGGACAGCTCCCTAAAGAGCAGGATGCCGTTAGGGGAAGACACGTCGAAGTGCAGGCGCTGGTTTCTGTTCTGGGCGAGCTCCGCCGTCAGCTTGAGCACGGGGGTGGTGAGCGCGGGCTCGGAGAACCACGTCTCGATGCCGCGGAGGAGGACCTTCATGTACACTGGGTAGCTGGAAAATAAAATGGTAATAAATTAATATTAGGACAATACGAATACCCCTGTCAACTTGTCATCCGGTGACGGCGCCATCTATGTTAACTTGAAAATACTAATTCGAACCCTAGATGGCTTATCCCATGAATTTCATGTTCCCGATAAGCCAGTAAACCAAAAGGGATCGAGTATTATAGAGATTTACTGTCAAAGTAAAATGTGTAATCACAGTGCATAAACTGCCATGGGGGACGCTTTGCTAGATGGCGCTAATATTAATATTTGACATTTTAACACATATCAAGCTAAGAATATGGGCCAAATTGTCAAAACTGAGGTTCAAAAGTTTTATGCCTGTGTCGAGTGATGGCAGTATATGCACTGTAATTACACATTTTACTTCCACAGTAACTCTCTTGATCTATAGATGTCTTATAATACATTTATTTATTTATTTTATACTCACATCCAGTCGAAGAGCATCATGTATGTGGTTTTAGTGTTGAACGCGAAGGCGAGGCCCCCGAGGGCCCTGGCGAGCCCGATGAGCGTCGTCTGATGAGGACACTTGTACTCTGACTAGCGTTGTAGCGTTACAGTTAGTGTAATACTCACATCCAGTCGAAGAGCATCATGTAAGTGGTTTTAGTGTTGAATGCGAAGGCGAGGCCCCTGAGGGCCCTGGCAAGCCCGATGAGCGTCGTCTGATGAGGACACTTGTACTCTGACTAGCGTTGTAGCGTTACAGTTAGTGTAATACTCACATCCAGTCGAAGAGCATCATGTAAGTGGTTTTAGTGTTGAACGCGAAGGCGAGGCCCCGGAGGTCCCTGGCGAGCCCGATGAGCGTCGTCTGATGAGGACACTTGTACTCTGACTAGCTTTGTAGCGTTACAGTTAGTGTAATACTCACATCCAGTCGAAGAGCATCATGTAAGTGGTTTTAGTGTTGAACGCGAAGGCGAGGCCCCCGAGGGCCCTGGCGAGCCCGATGAGCGTCGTCTGATGAGGACACTTGTACTCTGACTAGCGTTGTAGCGTTACAGTTAGTGTAATACTCACATCCAGTCGAAGAGCATCATGTAAGTGGTTTTAGTGTTGAACGCGAAGGCGAGGCCCCCGAGGGCCCTGGCGAGCCCGATGAGCGTCGTCTGATGAGGACACTTGTACTCTGACTAGCGTTGTAGCGTTACAGTTAGTGTAATACTCACATCCAGTCGAAGAGCATCATGTATGTGGTTTTAGTGTTGAACGCGAAGGCGAGGCCCCGGAGGTCCCTGGCGAGCCCGATGAGCGTCTTCTTGGCGTCTTCCGATGAGAACAGCGGGCTCTCCGGCGGGCCCAGCAGGCTGACCAGGCTCTCGAAGGCAGCTGGAAATAGAATCAGTTTAGTGTCCGCCTATAGGCTACTTTCCTACTAGTCAAATCTTTCTTTTTAAAGTCGCCGTCAATGGAACTTCCAAACAATGTAAACAAACGGCATCACATGGTTTTATCACTGTTTCTCCTTGAATTCTTACACTACCTCATTAAACACCACTGAAACCATACATTACTGAAACGGTCCTATTATCGTAACATGCAAAACCTTATATTAATAACTTAATCTGGAGATTTCATTAAAAACTTGAAATGGTTAAAAGTTAGGTTATTATGACGAAATAATAATGACGTTATTGTTTCTTTTAAGTTCTACAACTGTCTATGATGGATAGGGCTGGGACCTGGGACTAAAGTTGCCGATATTGTAAAGCCAGCTACAAGCTACCCAACTCACGCTCTATACCAAAATCACGTAGTGATTCAATACCCTTAGTGCCAACTATCATTGTTTAGGTAGGTAAAAAAATAAAAAAATGACGGTACTGATGGTTTCAATATTATTTTACTCGTTAACTGCTTTTCTTGGCATGTACACATGCCGATGCCGCGAACGCGAGTGTGGACTCTTTCTGCATATCGAATATCGCGCGAGTGTGGAGAGCGCTTAATTGACGTTTGGACATTATTTGACAAAGTATTTCGCATCACTAAGAAATTCATCATTCAGAGACAATTTCAAAATGGCGGTTTGTTTACATTGTTTAGTAGTTCCATTGACGGCGACTTTAACCAAAATGACGGGGTGTTATAAGTTTGACGTGTCTGTCTGTCTGTGGCATCGTAGCTCCCGAACGGATGAACCTATTTAGATTTAGTAGGACTGACAAAACGATTTGCTATTAATAAGATAACGCACTTAGTGACGTCACGGTCAATTCATTAATTTATAAATTTCTATCCGATAATATAAATTATGTTTAAAAATAACTACTGTCCAAATTTACTTCTAATTATCTTTTTTTTTAATACTACGTCGGTGGCAAACAGGCACACGGTCCGACTGATCGATTATTTAACAATAATACAGTACAATTTCGATAATCCGGCACTATTGCTGACACGGAGGTACCATATTACTGGAAATTAGAGCCATTTTCCATATACAGAGTGGGGCCTGTAACAAAGGCGAAGAATTGAACTGTAGGCTATTCTCCTTATACTGATCAACATTTGTTCAGTGACTTTTAAAAATTATGAAGTTTTTAAATTTTTAATTTTTCATACAAAATAAATATTAGCTTCAATGTACGCCATTATTGTTCTCATTGACGTTGTCTGTCACACTTTTAGACTTAACAGAATTCGCAATACATTACCTCTTAGAAAAAACTTTCAAGGGTGATAAAAATCAAAATACAAGTTATTTTTAAAAGTCGCCGAACAAATGTTGATCAGTATAAGGAGAATAGCCTAGAGTTCAATTCTTCGCCTTTGTTACAGGCCCCACTCTGTAATTTCATTTCTATGTCGTATAAACAATAATAAGTCAGAAAAGCATTCGTCCATTATCTGGCTTTTAGTCACATTTAAAGTGAAGTCATTTGATAATCAGTGATCGGAAATTCGGGAGCTTCTATACCTAAACTTCGACCTCAGTCTTTTGTTTTGCGTGATGTTGACTAGTATGGAGGCGGACTCAATTTGGTTTTACTAATAAATTTCCCGGGACTTCCCGTAATACCAATACCTAAATTAAGGCCTTAAATGGACTAACACGTGTCCTTTTTGTACATGCTGCCGACATATCGTTACAGTCGCCGACAGTCTGTGCGAATGCGCTCTGCGTGCGGACGTGCGAGTTTATCGTTAACGTGCACATATCGTTAGTGTAAAATGAATCAGTGCAAAAAGTGTAAGCAATTTGTATCGACGACAAAGGATGATGTTGTTAAGTGCAAAGGACAGTGTGACACAGTATACCACAAAAAGTGTCTTAATAAGCAATTTTCTAATAATGGGATGTGCGATTCTTGTTCTAAAAATGAAGGTAGCGCCAGCATTCTGAGCCCGGGTGTGCATCAATCTACAAAAATATCATTTGATATTACCAAAGCGACCCCCGAATCTCGGGCCATACTAGCGCAAATCAATGAAAAACTTGAAGTAATTTTTAATTTAGAAGAAAAAATAGACAGCTTAACTAAGAGCGTGGAGTTTTACTCTGAGCAATATCAGTTAATGACAGAGTTCAAGAAAAATGCCGAAAACAAGATAACAGCGCTAGAGAGGAAAAATGTACACTTGCAAAACATGAACGAGTCACTTGAGGAGCGTATAACACAGTTAGAGATGAAGGAAGTTGAAGAAGAGATTGAGTTGGCAGGAGTAGAGGAGGTTACTAACGAGCAGACAAGTACCATAGTCTTAAAAATTGCTGAGAAAATGAACCTGGATTGTAACGGTATCGAATCAGTAAGTAGGGTAGGGCGACAGAAGCAAGGCGAGACGCGCCCAAGGCCGATTGTTATCAAGCTGCGCTCTAAAGCCCACCGTGCCGCCTGGCTCAAACAGAAGAAAACAAGTCTGTGTAATAAGGACATATTTGACAATAATAACGGTAACCGTATATATATCAATGAGAACCTCACAAAACAATTAAGAAAACTATTTTGGAATACAAAAACCTCTCTTAAAGGAAATTACAAATATGTATGGGTACAAGACCTGAAAATCCTAGTTAAAAAAACCGATTCTTCCAGGATATATAACATAAAATCCGACGCCGATATCGCGAAACACCTGGGTACAGACAACGAACCGGTAGCGGTACCTGCAACCTGCAACTCAATAGCGGTTACGCTAGGGTGTATACACACTACGTGATTTACTTAAATAGCGCATCATAGGAGACATACTTGAAGAAATCAGCGATCATTTTGAGTTTACTAGGTTTGAGAGTATAGACAAATGGAGAAATTATATAAAGAAAAATGGGCAAGACTTACAAATAATTCATTTGAACATCAGATCGCTACGCAAAAATTTTAATGAGCTAAGGGGGCATCCATTAATCGCGTCATACGTTTTTGGCTTATTTTAGACCCCCCCCTCCCCCATGGTGATCTTTGGTGATATTTTCAGGACCCCCTCCCCCCCCCCGGCCAATATGACGTGTAATTTTTTGGCAACTTAAGAGGCCTTATTCCTAAAGACGAGCGTTTTTTGCAAAATAGAACCTTTTTCATTCAAAATTATAAAGAAACTATAAATGATTATTAAAAAAATGATAATGTTCCTAAAAGTACATATCTTAAGCTAGAAAGTCAATTGGTACTACTTTAAAATATGTCTTTTTATACTTCCGAAAAATCAGTTTTTTCGGAAGACGTTTTCAAATTTCGTAGTGGAATAGCTCGTTTAGAATCGTGATTGTGCTGTTAAAAATGTTATTTGGGGTAATAAATGATCACAATCCTATTTGTTATATCCTGTACGAGTTAGCTAATACTTTGACATTTTAAGATTTACTTGAAATGGTGGATAAATAACCTTCCGTATCCTCCCCATTTTTTCGATAAAAAGAGGTTTACATTATGTATTTTTCCTGCGATTCCTGCATTTTTTGTAACTCTTAAATAATATTATCCTAAACTAGAACTTCTTATTGACCTATAAAAAAAAAATCATACATATAAGACATACCTTTCTGTCGATAGATATGTTTTTAAAACACCTAAAATTCGAATAAAAGACACTGTGCTAACGCGAGCCCGCTCAGTCTGCGCCGAGCGCTCGAAGACAACGGACCTGCGTTTGATCGTCCGGCGCACCTAGCTTTCGTAAGCAGCGCGATAGTTCCGAGAAGTGCCGTAAACTGCGACTAAACAAATCTTGATCCTTTTTACACCTTATGCAATTTTAGCATTCGACATGCTTTTCATATGATTTTGGATTTTAAGTTATACGTGAAGTTTGTTGAGAGTTTGAATTATTATTATATTTTGGGACCAGGATGAGGTTCTGGTTCTCATGATGATGGAGTCAGGCAGGAGATGTTCAACAGAACTGCTATTCTACTTATCATAACTCCACCATGTTTGGGCTCATTAGATTTGGGCTGATGAGCACCATCGATCTAGATGAGGTCCAAGGTCTCATGATGGAGTCAGGAGGTGGTCAACAGAACTGCTATTCTCCTCATCATAACCCCATCATGTTTGGGCTCATTAGATTTGGGCTGACGAGCACCATCGAACTAGATGAGGTCCAAGGTCTCATGATGGAGTCAGGAGGTGGTCAACAGAACTGCTATTCTCCTCATCATAACCCCATCATGTTTGGGCTCATTAGATTTGGGCTGACGAGCACCATCGAACTAGATGAGGTCCAGGGTCTCATGATGGAGTCAGGAGGTGGCCAACAGAACTGTTATTCTCCTCATCATAACCCCATCATGTTCGGGCTCATTAGATTTGGGCTGACGAGCACCATCGAACTAGACGAGGTCCAAGTTCTCATGATGGAGTCAGGAGGTGGTCAACAGAACTGCTATTCTCCTCATCATAACCCCATCATGTTTGGGCTCATTATAAATATGTGGAAGGTTGTTAATAATAATAAATGTTTTATTAGGGTACCCCTACATGTAAAGAGGGGACAGATATTTTTTTTTTTATCTACTATTTTTTTTTTATCTGTATTCATATACATTCAATAATTTTTTTTTTAATCGGTCCAGTAACAACGGAGATATCGAGGAACAAAGATAAAAAAATTAAAAAAATAAATAAACATACAGACGAATTGAGAACCTCGCCTCAAATCTCTCAGATTTGAGGCGACGGTTAAAAAGAGACACATCATGAGCAGTTCCAATGCACCAAATGTCACTGTTCTGGACGTAAGTGCATGCTGTTCTTATAAAAATATGAAAGTCACTATAACTGTGATAATTTCCGAAAATATTAATATTATCAAAAAACGATCTTAGTAAACCCTTAGACTTATATTGACCGGGATATAGACCGTGATTACCTTTTTGATTTTTGTCGAGCTCCCGATATTTCGACGCAGTTGCATGCATCATGATCACGGAAAACTGACGAAGGCGGGTGGATGTTAAAGTTGTATAGACAGCGCGCGATCTACCCTCCTTCGCGCGCGTTTGCTGCGTTCACTTTCAGCGTTACCACTGGTCGCGTTCACACTCGATGGTCTGTCCAAACACACTACACTCACAGTGTCACTACGTTTGTTCAATTCTGACTTCACCGGCCAAAGAAGCCATTCAGAGAAGCCATTGAGATTCACAAATATAAAAATTTCAATCGTGAGGATGGCTTCAAACTATCTAATGTATGGAATCCAGTGATTTATTTGTGTAAAAAACCGGTGAAGTCAGAATTGAACAAACGTAGTGACACTGTGAGTGTAGTGTGTTTGGACAGACCATCGAGTGTGAACGCGACCAGTGGTAACGCTGAAAGTGAACGCAGCCGACGCGCGCGACGGAGGGTAGATCGCGCGCTGTCTATACAACTTTAACATCCACCCGCCTTCGTTAGTTTTCCGTGATCATGATGCATGCAACTGCGTCGAAATATCGGGAGCTCGACAAAAATCAAAAAGGTAATCACGGTCTATATCCCGGTCAATATAGTCTAATGAAAATAACCGTGAATCATTCAAAACTTTTAGTAAACCCTTATTCATTTTTAAATACCTATCCAAAAATATATCACACGTTGGGGTTGGAATGAAAAAAAAATCAGCCCCCACTTTACATGTAGGGGGGGGTACCCTAATAAAACATTTTTTTCCATTTTTTATTTTTGCACTTTGTTGACGTGATTGATATACATATTGTTACTAAATTTCAGCTTTCTAGTGCTTACGGCTACTGAGATTATCCGCGGACGGACGGACGGACGGACGGACGGACGGATGGACAGACAGACATGGCGAAACTATAAGAGTTCCTAGTTGACTACGGAACCCTAAAAAACAGAAATCACTATTAAACTATTCTCTAATTTCAAGTTCCTAACTAAAATTTTCCTAATAAAAAAAAAACAAATTGATCCCGCTACAAACTTTCACCCCCTTTTTCCCTCTACTAGGGGTGTAAATTTTCATAATCGATTCTTATCTCTTCGAAATTTTGTTAATGCAATCTATACAAATTTCGACTTTCTAGCTTTCGTAGTTTCGGCTCAGCGGTGTTGGTTGTTGAATCAATCAATTAGGAAACCTGAATTTATATATGTACATGTAGACTAATACTATACTTTTACTACATTCATATACCTTATTTACTACTACCATACCATGAATATGAAATTAAATAAAGAGTCCCCATATAAAATTGAAAATTATGTTATTAGCAATTTAATTCAAAACTATCAAGATTATTCGTGTCTGCGTTGAAACGCGCGTTGAGTTGCCGGTGCTCGCGTACCGAGCGCCAACGCCATCTATCGATGGCCGTTTCGTGAAATTGATGAGCGCTCTAAGGAATAAGGGGTCTTAAGTAGATTTTTTTCGAATACATGAATCAACCAAATCTTGGCACTAAAAATGGCGCGAAATTCAAATTTTCTTAGGGAATCAAACCTCCGCCCTTATCTTATCTTAAATCTGCGGGGGCCTTTCCGGCCAAGATTACTTTGACCCCGTAATGGCCTGTGAACCCCCCCGTTATAATTTGGAGTTGTCTTTTGCCTAGCTTTCCTAGCTTTTTGCTTCATCCAGAGTCAACCCTCCGCATAAAGAGCTTTGAATGCTTCAGATTTACCAGGGCATCCCACTCTTTTTGGTGATTAGCCTTTGTTCGGTCTTTCATAGCCGTTTTAATGGTTACTTGTGAAAGACCCACAAAAGGTTACGGACTTATGAAGTTTTCTTCAGATCCGGCCTTGGCAAGTTCATCAGCATTTTCATTGCCAATGAAGCCTTCGTGTCCCGGTATCCGTACCAGTACCACCTTGTTTTGCCTTCCAAGCAAGAGCTTGGATGCCGAGAACCTTCGCCTTTACATCTTTAATAAATTTTTAAGTGTTATGGCTCGTCGATGATTCCGCCAACAACGTCAAGGTTTAGGAAGGGACAGGTTTTATGAAGACAATTAGCCGTTGAGCCCAACATTTGTGAAATTTGTCGCCTTTTTAACCGCCGCCCAAATCTCAATTCGTCTGTTTTTTTTTAATGTTTGTTATTTGATATCTACTCATTATTGGACCGATTTTGAATTTTTTTTTGACTGAATGTATATACATACATATAGTGATTTTTGTGTTTTTATGAGAACAGCATGCATTTATGTCCAGAAGAGTGACATTTGATGCAGTGGAACTGCTGATGATGATCAGAACTGAACTCCTTAAATCTCAACGGCACACTTATAGTGACTTTGTTATTTTTATAAGAACAGTATAGAACAGTGACAATTGGTGCAGTAGAACTATTTTTATAAGAACAGTATAGAACAGTGACATTTGGTGCAGTAGAACTGCTGATGATGAGCAGAACGGAACTCCTCAACGACGCGTAGCTCATGTTAGGAGATTTATTTTCTTCGTTATGTTCGTTCAGAATGTTGGGTTTTCATGTCACATTTTGGATCAGCTCAAGTTCTAGTGAAGGGATAGTTTAAAGAATACACATTTCTACATAATCCAACATTCGCAAGTTTCTTTCACCAGAAACCCAAAAGCGGCGTTTTTTTTCTTAACAAAATATTTAGTGCCATGATGGTTGACCGTCCGTCTATAAGTAGGTATACGTGATGAGGGCAAACTAAAAAATATATTTGAAAATGAATAATAACCGTTTTGCACCCAGCTGCTCTTTGCACTGCACAACGCAAGTGCCAACTGCGAGGCAAATTACGGCGCATGAATTTTTAAAACTCAGCTCAGGTTTTGACAGTCTGGTCATGTTAAAGTTGATATATTAAAAAAATTGCTCAGAAATATGATTTTTTGTTTACTAACTATAACACAGCACAGTGTATCACACAGGAACAAAAAAAATACACGTGATTTTTGCACCCAGCTGCTCTTTGCACTGCACAACGCAAGTGCCAACTGCGAGGCAAATTACGGCGCATGAATTTTTAAAACTCAGCTCAGGTTTTGACAGTCTGGTCATGTTAAAGTTGATATATTAAAAAAATTGCTCAGAAATATGATTTTTTGTTTACTAACTATAACACAGCACAGTGTATCACACAGGAACAAAAAAAATACACGTGATATGTTCCTGACCCCCCCACCCCCCATGGTGATATTTGGTGATTTTTCTATGACCCCCTCCCCCCCCTATACAGTATGACGCGATTAATGGACGCCCCCTAACATGTTTTCTTAAAAAAACAGAGCAAACAATTGACGTTATAATATTAAGTGAAATTAACGTAAAAAAAGATGAGTTACCTATTTACTTTATCCATGGTTACGATATGCATTCAGTTACGAGAGAGAATCGTAGAGGTGGAGGACTTTTAATGTATACGAAAAATAGTATTGAAGTAAATATAAAAAGTACACAACAGGGATCTGCAATGGAAGTAATACACGCAGTGATAAATGTGTCAAAACATCCTACGCATATAATAGGAATCTACAGACCACCTAACACAAATAGGTTATGTTTTATTCAAGAAATAGATAGCATAATAAAGGATATACCAGAAAAGGATCATATAATATTAACGGGTGACACAAACATCGACCTAATGACATCTAACAACGCCACCGAGGCCTATACAAGCACCTTATGTGGACGCGGCCTACGCTGTCTGATAAACCAGTGCACACGGGAGGAGATAACGGCTGGCCGGCTAGTAACGTCGTGCATCGACCATGTGTGGGTGCGTGCGCCGGCGCACCGCCTCGCCGCACACATCCTCACATATAAACTATCCGACCATTATGTTGTGGGTGCAACCGTAGCGACCGGGAACAGCTGTTCGAGTAAACAAAACAATGGAGGGTCATCGGTATGTGTGTTGAACTCTAATATAATTAAGGAAAAGTTGGACGAAGTGAACTGGAGTGAATTTAAATGCATTACATGTCCTATTATATTATATAAAAAACTGTTTAATCTTTTTAATTCTATTTATGACCAATCAAAAACTACTATTAACAACAAGAAGAGAAAAAAACGGGAGCCGTGGATGGACAGTGTTGTTAGTAACATGATACAAAGAAGAGATGAACTTTTTAGAATATGGAAGAATAATCCAAAAAATTCCACTAATAGATTAAATTATACCAACTTTAGAAATTTGACTAATAAATATATATATACATGTAAACAAAAATATAAACAGAGTGAAATAAAAAGATGCGAAAATAATATTAGAAAAATTTGGGCTACAATAAACTCTTGGCTAGGGGCCCCCAGACCGACGGTCGACTCCGTTGTTTTGAAATACCTAGGAAAGACTGATTCAGTAAAAAACATATGCACAAAATTTGCTAACACGTTTACTCAAGAAATAGTTAATATTAAACATAACTGTACCATTAAGTTCTTAGACCGCCAAAGTTATGTTAACCAATGTAATATTAGTTTTAGATTCCAAAAAATAAATCACATCGAAGTCGAGAAAGTTTTTAATACTATGAGTACAAAATCGCCTGGGTGGGATAGGATCAGATTGCAAGATTTAAAATATGTTTCAAAGGAAATTAGTCCCATTTTAGCAAACTTTGTTAATATGTGTATATCTACGGGAAAATACCCGGATGAACTAAAACAAGCCCTTATACGGCCTATATTTAAGCAAGGAGACCACTTAGATTATGGTAATTACAGGCCTATAGCGATTTTGTCTATAATTAATAAAATAACGGAAAAAATTGTAATAAAACAGATAAGTGCTTTTATAGAGAAAAACAAAATTATCAATGACAAGCAGTATGGTTTTAGAACCGGTCGTAGTACCTCTACAGCCTTGGCAGATTTTACAGATGAAGTAAATAGTAACTTAGATAAGAAGAGGTATGTAGGTATACTTTTCATTGATTTTAAAAAAGCATTTGATACATTGGATCACGAACAGCTGCTGCAGGCGATGGATGAATGTGGTGTTCGTGGTCCAATGTTGAAATGGTTCCGAACATACCTCTCAAGAAGGACACTGCGCGCCGCTATCGACGGTGTCGAAGGCGAAGACGCAGAGGTACTGACTGGTGTTCCGACTGGATCGGTATATGGCCCGGTCGGGTACATAATGCATGTAAATAGCATAACTAATGTGGTCCGCAACTGTTCAATATATATGTATGCCGACGATACATGCCTTTTGTATGCGGATAAAGACATGGATAAGATTGAACAATGTATACAGGAGGATTTTACAAATATTATTAAATGGTCGCATGATAATGGGATTATATTAAACGTAGCAAAAACTAAGTGCATGATCATAAGTTCTCCCTATTTGAAAGCGAATGTTCAGTCTATTAGTGTAGTTGGACACACCTATGATTGCCTGCATAGAAGAGAAAAAGAGTGCAATTGTAAAAGTTTAGAAGTCGTAGAATCATTTAAATATCTTGGCCTAACTATAGATAAACATTTCAGCTGGAAAAATCATGTAGACACACTTTGTAACAAATTGCGTTCAATATTATGTAAATTTATTAATTTGAAAAACGTAGCTAGTAAGAAAATCCTATGTATGATATATCATGCACTGGCAGACGCAGTTATAGGTTATGGAGCTATAGCTTACGGGCGTACTTTTAATACTTATCTTGACAGAATACTACAGTTACAAACTAGGATATTAAAAACCATATCAGATAAGAAAATATTAGAACAGTGCAACCGAAACTATAAAGTCTTATACCAAAAAATGGAAATCTTGCCGGTGCGTGAAAAAATAAAGTACCTAATAGCAACGGACCAATTTAAAAAAACTGATTTTAAAAAGCCTAAATTATATAACCGTAGTTTAAGAGATACGACTATTCAAAAGTATGTTGAACTTTTTAACTATAAAACTCCCGTGAGACTCATACATATTTAAAAATATTTTAAGCGGGTTACTCACGTATTAAGTCGATATAGCGTTCGACATGTTTCGGCTCAATTTCGAGAGCCTTTCTCAAGAGTAGCGACACCCCGCCTCTACACGTCTCGAGCGCGACGCATACTGCGGGCGCTTGCTCGGTGCGCGCGGCTGCTGAGGACAGGCGCAGGGGGGGTCGGCGGCGCGGGCGACGTCACCGTGGCGAGATCGGAGCTACCCACTATGTTACTTTTGTCAAAAGCAGGATTGCACACAACACTTATTACGTCACTTGTTAAGGGTGCGTTTACACTGGGGACCGACGTAGTGCCTAGAACTGTTTTCCAACTCGGTGGCACCGACCAACCACTGTCACGATTGAAATTAGGATGACGACTAATTTCTATAGCTTCCCGTATTTTCCGCTGAACGAAGAACTTTTCTCGCGCCAGTACGGTTACCCTATCAAATCTTACATAGTGCGTCGTGTCCGAATCCAATACGTGTTCTGTCACCGCAGAGCTGTGGGTGTCCCGGCCCTTCATACTACGTATGTGTTCAGAAAGCCTTGTCGAGATGTTCCGGCCGGTCTCTCCAATGTATGACTTCCCACAGGAACACGGGATCCTGTACACCCCGGGAACATTTAAGGGCTCCTTGTCTTTTGGCGAACGCATCCATTTCCTGAGCTGCGTGTGAGGACGGAAAATCGTCTTGATGCTATATCTTCGGCGTAACAAGTGTCCGATCTTATCCGTCACTCCCTTGATGTACGGCAAGTATAAGGGCAGCCTTTCCACCGCCGGTGGTCGTGGTCGCGCGGATGCATTCGCAATTCGATTACTATGCCTCCAGTTGTAACCGTTACTTTCCAAAACACCCCTAACATGACTCAATTCCCGGTTTACGTGCTGAGGATCACACAAACTCAAAACCGTACTGGCGCGAGAAAAGTTCTTCGTTCAGCGGAAAATACGGGAAGCTATAGAAATTAGTCGTCATCCTAATTTCAATCGTGACAGTGGTTGGTCGGTGCCACCGAGTTGGAAAACAGTTCTAGGCACTACGTCGGTCCCCAGTGTAAACGCACCCTTAACAAGTGACGTAATAAGTGTTGTGTGCAATCCTGCTTTTGACAAAAGTAACATAGTGGGTAGCTCCGATCTCGCCACGGTGACGTCGCCCGCGCCGCCGACCCCCCCTGCGCCTGTCCTCAGCAGCCGCGCGCACCGAGCAAGCGCCCGCAGTATGCGTCGCGCTCGAGACGTGTAGAGGCGGGGTGTCGCTACTCTTGAGAAAGGCTCTCGAAATTGAGCCGAAACATGTCGAACGCTATATCGACTTAATACGTGAGTAACCCGCTTAAAATATTTTTAAATAAGTATGTTGAACCTTTGGCTAGTAACTATTACGGGAAGAGAACGCGCAGTTACCTGACACCCCGAATTTTTAACAATGTTTTCCTTGAAGAATCATGTAACAATAGTAGTAGTAAAGTAGTCTTTAAAAACAGAGTAAAAAAGTTCCTATTAGATACTCTCATTTAGATCATTTCAGTGTTAGTTTAAAGAACATAGATACATTTATCAATAAGTAGCTTTAGTATACTATGCTCTTGGGAGGCGGCGTAAGATGTAAACAACCTACGTGCATACATACCTAATGTAGATTGTAGCATAGGATATGACTGGATCTGTTGACATGTTACGTGTCCTCCAAATTCAACTGTTAGTGGTTAGTTTTGTATTAACTGATGGTGCATGTTAATGAATAGTTATAAGTATTTAATATAAGAGTGCATAACCTCGCCGTTAAACTTTGGTTTGGCGAAATTGTAGCAGTAAGCATCTTTAAAGTGTTATTAGAAATAAATTTATACATATGTTGACGAAATTCGCTAAAAAAGGCATAACCCAACGACAATTGATACACATTAACAATTTTCTGATGTTGCATACAATCCCGGGATCCCGGGATTTAAATCATAAATAATATTATTTTTAAGAAGCCGACTCCATACTTGCTCAGTTTAGCTCCCGAATTTGCGTACTCTGCTGATAATTGAAGATCGTTATCAAGGTGCACTTTTCGTGGCAGATGGTACGGTTGGCAAAAAAAAACAAATACATTTAAATATTAACTTTGTTCTTAACTACAAAATAAATACTTACCTTCTTAGGATTACACCTCTACGGTACAATTCTTTTCCGACCAACTATATATTTTTAAAACAATATACGTCAAATGACATTAATTATGTATGTCATAAAAATACATTACGCGAAGTGTATATTATTTTAATCCAAATAATCAAATGCACTCTAAATACGACTAATTATCTAGAATTGTTATTCAAGTAGTTTAAGTCAAAAGCAGTGCACGAAGGAGTGTAATAAAGTGCACGAATAATCCCAGTATGGATATGACACAATACCTAGATTTTATAACAACCTTCCTGTAACTTCTGTCAACGTAGAAAGGTCATTTAGTTATTTAAAATTGATTTTTTCTAATTGACGTGAACGTCTGACAGCCAAATCTATTGAACAAATTTTAGTTATTTATTCAATGTAATTTGGATAAGTAATTATAAATGTGTATATATTTCATAATTTGTTAAGTATATGTAATGTTTTAAATACTTGTGTATTTGTTTTTTTGGCAACCATACTCTGCCACCAATACAGCACGCTGATAACGATCTTTACTGATAATATACGCATAGATAGTAAACTTGTATTTGATTGTACCTGTGAGCGGCATCATGAAGGCGTGAAACCTTTCTTCGTCCTCCCCTAGCTCTACCATCAGCAGCCGCCCCAGAGCCGTGTAGAGCATGGTGCGACATCGCATCTCCGTCGTACCCACTCCCGTGATGCCGAGGAACGGGAAATGCTCTGCCTGTCAACAAAATTATAGTCATCATCCTCCTTGTGTTGGGAGCCTGGGGTCCGCTTGGACAACTAATCCCAAGATTTGGCGTAGGCACTAGTTTTACGAAAGCGACTGCCGTTTGACCTTCCAACCCGAAGGGTAACTAGACCTTATTGGAATTAGTCCGGTTTCCTCACGATGTTTTCTTTCACAGAAAAGCGACTGGCAAATATCAAATGATATATTCCATGAAAATGTATGCAGTTTTAAACGCTTATCATTGCAATGTATCACAGTGTTATAGATATTTGTAATTTTGGTTTGCTTTATACGGTTTTCTTCTTCTGTTTTTGATTGTTTTCTTTTTATTTATTTTTTTTTTTTCTTTTCTAGTTCATTCGAGTTTGCACTTCACATATTGAAAATGTATCGAGCTATCTACTTATAGCATGTTATGGTTTGTAAGTAATATTTTCTTTAAGGAAACTGTAAGTCTGCAATTTAAGTGCTTTAATCTATGTCAATGTACATATATGCGACTGTTTGTTTCTTATTAAAAAAAAAAAATAAAAAAAAATAAAGACATTTCGCACATAAGTGAAAAACTCATTGGTGCGAGCCGGGGTTCGAACCCGCGACCTCCAGAACGAAAGTCGCACGCACTTACCGCTAGGCTACCAGCGCTTCTGATACTTCCGAGTCCATTATAAGATATTTCATTGCATGTTAAAGAAAATCACAGAATTAGATTTAGATAGAAGAAACAAGTTCATCTATTTGTATGACGGCCTAGCGTAGCAGATTTTGTATTGAAGTTTTTACTTGCCTGTGATTTTAAATATGTCTCAGGCCTTTGAGTGTTAATAATTTCTGTGTTATTGCAATTACATATCACGTAACGAGGCATTTTTTTAAGTTTGTTGACTTCAATCGACGCCCGAAAGCTGCAAGCTGCGATTAAAGACGGACAACTCGATGGATTTTACAGAGTTCATTTGACACGCTCCTAGATACGTTTGCTTAATCTATGGTATATCGTCACTACTTTTAAAAAATCTCGTATCTCACGTTGCTTCTCAAAGTTAAAACGCAGTAAGTCTGTATGCATTCCATACATACTATAATTTTCTTTTCATTGACAGACGATGATACAATTTTTTTTAAAAGTAGTGACGATATATGACAACTGTGGAGAATATGCTATGCTATTCTTTATTATTATATACTAGCTTTTGCCCGCGGCTTTACTCGCGTTAGAAAGAGACAAAAAGTAGTCTATGTCACTCTCCATCCCTTCAACTATCTCCACTTAAAAAATCACATCAATTCGTCACTCCGTTTTGCCGTGAAAGACGGACAAGCAAACAGACACACACACTTTGACATTTATAATGTTAGTATGGATTCAGCAACACTCGCTAAAAAGAGTCGCTTACAAAAATACATCAGTAAAAGGGTTAAAACAAGATTTACAATAAAATGACGACTAGGTACTCGAAACACAGAACGTTAACCAGTTTGCTGTCGGTATAGCGACATCTAGCGGTGGTTCGATATTACGTCAATTTAAAGTAAGTAAAGTAAAAGTAAAGTAAAAATCGTTTATTGTTGCACATAAACACAAAGACATTTGTTTTTATTGTTGCACATAAACACAAAGACATTTGTTGCAAAAGATAGTTAAAATTTACATCCATTTGTGCATATCCTAATTATTGTTAACACAAGTTTCCAGGGGTCCCCGCACTAGGCTAGGCCTGTACCGCGGGAGACCTGTATTGCATTTATATGTCATGAAAGTTAGAAAAACAAGTTAGCTATATAATTAAAGTACAGTGTAAACAATGATTAAACATTGATTCTGTTGCCTAAAGTATTACAGTTTACAGAAGTTAATTTATACTATGGTTATAATTTGTATGACCAATCAACCCTGATTGGTACTTGGTACAGTCACCGGCATAAATACGTGATGATTACCTTGTCATATTAACGTCTTATTTGAAATATCGACCAATTAAAAGCGACGAGGTACAGAAATCATCACTTATGGCTGTGACTATACTTATAAAGTCGATGGGCCCTGTGTTCTAATCCAGTAAAGGCAATTGACAACGTTTCAAAATTTTCAATGTCCCTAAATCGAAAACCATTTCGAGATATACGCTTGTAGATTACATAAATCATTTTTTGAAATTTTTTTTTCCGCATTTTTAGTATAAAAAATCTTAAAAATAGGGGAAGTGACGTCAAATAGCTGATTTAGAGCTGCCACTATATCAAAAAAATCTTCCAGTTGGGATGTCACTTGAGTTTGACAGTGAAACTTATCACAGTTCGTAGCAAAGATATTTAAAAAATCATGGCTTAGTCTATGATTCGTAGTCATTCACTAGTGGTTGACAGTCAGATATACCGGACTGTTTAAGCTGACTGTTAAAACTTTTTTTTTAGGAATGATTTTGTCGTTTTCTTAAGTGTATGAAACAACACATGTGAAGTCACGAAGCTGTGTCTTGACGTTTGTAACTTACGCTGTTTCTGCTCGAAGCAGTAATAAAAAGGGAATTTCTCATTAAAATAGCAGTTTTTAGAAAAATAAAAAATACGTGTATCTTTTAGTATTGAGTTCTTTCAAACCAAACAATAAAAAGTAGTACTCAAAAATATGAAATGTTGTCAATTATTTTTGTAATAACCAACATACGTTTCAGCTGTGATTTTTTTCAAATTACCTAACTATTTATAAACGACAGGTCTGGCCCAGTCGGTAATAATAATAACCCTGGCTGGCGGCTGCTAAGCCGATGGTCCTGGGTTCGAATCCCGGTAAGGACATTTATTTGTACCTGAGTCATGTATTCTATGTATATATCTATACTAGCCTTTGCCCGCGACTACGCTCGCGTCGCGTAAAATTACGGAGAGCTCCATACAAACTGTCATCCCCCATTTTGGCGAAGTGGGGTGTTAGAAAGCAACAAAAAGTAGCCTATGTCACTCCCCATCCCTTCAATTATCTCCACTTAAAAAGTCATATAAAAATAAATGACGGATAAACAAACAGACACACTTTCCCATTTATAATATTAGTATGGATAAGTAGAATATGTATATCGTCGATTCGTCGCCTAGCACCCATAGTACATACAAGCTTATTTTGGGGCTTGGTTATCTGTGTACAATGTCAGCCAATATTATGGGCCAATGTATATTTATTTATATCGAATTAGGCTAGTGCGGTTTCGTTCGTTGATAGGAGCGTTCCGATCTCGTTCAATCGCTCGTGGGAGCGATTGAACGAGATTGGTTTGTTGGTGGTTCGTGGGAATTAGTTCGCTGTTTTAGGTCTTTTGCTCATTTAGTTCGGCCAAACCAGCGACCACTACGGTCGGAAAGATCAGAACGAATCGGACCGAATATTGTCAAAATGATACGAATAGTCCACAGATAATAACAATTCCGGGCCGAAAGGTTGTAAGTATCCGAAGATTAATATGAAACTTAACGTTTTTGTGTTGCTCTGCTAAATAGCTCGCTCTCAGTCGGCCCAGTCACACACTCCTCGATCCAAACCGCTCGCGCTCGCCAATCCTATACTGAACTAAATGAGCAAAGACCGATTCACGGAAAGATTGTGTGTGTGTGGATTGAGTGAGCACCTTCCGAAAATAAAAAAAAATATGCTGATCATTTAGTAAAAGTTCTAAAACAATTGTAAAACGAATCTCTGAATTTGTAAAAAGATAAATCAAAAGATACAGCCATTAACATGTGCTCACTCAGTTCTCACAAAATACCAACGAAAACAGTGAATATATTCATTTAACATATAATATTTATATACTAACATTTAGTAAAAAATAGGCCAACCTACCTCTATAAATATTAGATCACCTAGTGACGTATTAAATTTTTTACAAATAGTTTCTTATGCTCACTCAATCCACACACTTTTGAAAAGCCGAATTTTGATGAAAAACATAAGATTTAGACCGCTATTATATGTGTATAGTTTAGCAAAAGTGAAATGGGAATTTGTAAAATACAAAACGAACCACTAACGTGTCAGGTTTTTTATAATAAATTTTTGTAAGTGCTCACTCAGTCCACACGTTTTGAGAAAGTTAAAAATGTAAATATCTTACGATTTGTAGCACCTAAGACACTCGAAAGTACTTCAACATTTAGTAAAAATTTTTACTAAATATCCACCATCTAATATTTTATATTCGTTGTCTGGTTTTAAAGATATTCAGACATAACTTTTCTCATACAAATGTATCAAGTAGGGTGACCACACTATGTCGGCTCCTGATTTTCCCCACCTTCCCATTGTCATATTGAGATTGGGGAGTTTCGTTCAATTTTGATAATAGTTTACCGGATTTGTAAGTGGGAGCGAGAAAAGAATAACTATTTCTCGCTCCCACTTACAAATCCGGTACGCTCATCTGTTAGCGCGATTAGATTACCAGGTTCTGGTTTCTTACTAGTAAAGTATTATATTCTTTGTTTCTTACCAATTATCATTCATGTCCTTTTTAATGCATGCATGTCGATATGGTTATTATCCTGACGTCGATAAAAATTACACAATACACATCATCACTAGGCCAAGATAATAACCTAAAAACAGTTTGCAGATGGATAATTAATATGGTATTAGTTTAATATTATCAAAATTGAACGAACGAAACTCCCCAATCTCAATATGACAATGGGAAGGTGGGGAAAATCAGGAGCCGACATAGTGTAGTCACCCTAATTGATACATTTGTATGAGAAAAGTTATGTCTGAATATCTTTAAAACCAGACAACGAATATAAAATATTAGATGGTGGATATTTAGTAAAAATTTTTACTAAATGTTGAAGTACTTTCGAGTGTCTTAGGTGCTACAAATCGTAAGATATTTACATTTTTAACTTTCTCAAAACGTGTGGACTGAGTGAGCACTTACAAAAATTTATTATAAAAAAACCTGACACGTTAGTGGTTCGTTTTGTATTTTACAAATTCCCATTTCACTTTTACTAAACTATACACATATAATAGCGGTCTAAATCTTATGTTTTTCATCAAAATTCGGCTTTTCAAAAGTGTGTGGATTGAGTGAGCATAAGAAACTATTTGTAAAAAATTTAATACGTCACTAGGTGATCTAATATTTATAGAGGTAGGTTGGCCTATTTTTTACTAAATGTTAGTATATAAATATTATATGTTAAATGAATATATTCACTGTTTTCGTTGGTAGTTTGTGAGAACTGAGTGAGCACATGTTAATGGCTGTATCTTTTGATTTATCTTTTTACAAATTCAGAGATTCGTTTTACAATTGTTTTAGAACTTTTACTAAATGATCAGCATATTTTTTTTTATTTTCGGAAGGTGCTCACTCAATCCACACACACACGAAAGATTCAGTTCATTTCGGTCATTGATAAGATTTTATTCCTAACAATTCATCATAGTCCGTGAACGACACAAGCCTATATCGAATAAAGTCAACGTTCACGTAGCAAATTGCTAGAGAACGCCGTACAAAAAATAGTAAGTAAGTAAGTAAGTGCTTCTTCAACGCATTAAGCGGACTTAGTAAAACATCAATAGCATTTCGTAATCTAGTTTGTTTAAAGGAACAGCGACATCTAGCGAGGGACTGTGTAACTAAAACATAGTAAGTTTTCTTAGAGAGAAAGAATCTAGTGTAGTAATATTACGTGCATTATTATAATGTAAACAATAATTAAGGTGTTACAATAAAAAACGGGGAACCGTTCTATTGAATGTTAGATACTCGTATTTTCTGATAACAAAAAAACTATTTTTTCACTACAGATGGTGTTTTTTTTACGCACTAGTGCGAGAAGTGGTTCATTATATGGCAGGTCGAAACTTCGGAGGTCCATCTGTACTGAAAAACGTCGTTCGATACACGTGCGAAAAGGGAATTCGTAACTCGTGTCGATTTAAAACACTCCCTTCGGTCGTGTTTTAATTTATCGCCACTCGTTTCGAACTTCCTTTTTTACGCTCTTGTATCGTAATGTACTATTTTAGTACAGATGGTGTTTTTTTACGCACTAGTGCGAGAAGTGGTTCATTATATAACAGATCGAAACTTCGGAAGCTCTTCTGTACTGAAAAACGTCGTACGATACACGTGCGAAACTTCCTTTTTTACGCACTTGTATCGTAATGTACTATGATACAGTTGTTCAATGTACGTGGTTGTTAAAAAAATCATAATGTACTAGAGCTTTTTACTTTTCCGTGTTATTTAAAAAGAAAGGGAAGGAACCTAAAGACGTCCCGATTTTCCTATGACATTTTGGAAATAGATTCAGATTCAATAATTTATTCAATGGTAAACACACAATGCCAATAGTGTTTACGATACGAAAGAGGAATTTCGAAAAGATTAAATAATTTGATTTGTTCCCTAAATCGACGATTAAAACAAGACTAAAATTACATCTGTGCGTTGCATTAGCTTCAAAAGAAAAATGAAACTACAAATATTATTGATAGAGTTCACTTCGAATTCAAAGCGAAACTTTAAAGTATAGCCTGTCAACCAAATTTTGGCAGTAGCAATGTACATCAAACTAAAGTATGGTATCCCTATGAAACGAACAAAAACCAGCAATGTACGTCGAACAGCCACAGAGATTTTTTTCAAGGGGCTCGTTGGGCCTGCAACATTGGAATGCCTCCCTAATAAAAAAACATATGAAACGCGTATACTCAATACTCATCCTTTACTTCCTTACGAATTAGATAATGTATTAAAAAAGGATGGATATATGCTAGTTATTTCTCTTTTTGGTAGGGTGGATGTTTCCACAGATAAGATACAAATGACACGCGAATTTCCACCGATTCTCCAATTGCTAATTCGAGTCCAAAAAAACTACGACAGATACGTCAATGTCACAGCTGTCAATGTCACTTATGTCACTGTCAAAATACTTTTCAGGTTTCGCCAACCTTCTACATTCTTTATTTGGCACGTAAGAAATCCAAGAATACTTGATGATAAAATTGTGAAGAAAATTCGTTTTAGTTTTTTTGTTTTAATTCTCATACGTCAAATTAGTTCCACCGGTCGCCACTAATGATAAATGTTGGTAATTCGCATTATATTACGTGTATATGTGACAATCAACATCACCTTCATTCACGTTGCTAATAATAATAAAACTTAAACCAGACAAATGTATGCACTAAAGCTGCCCTATCTCAGTCAGGTGCAATTTTCGCCAATGTTTATTAAATTAGTCATTGGAGTCTAACAACCCATTACCAATATTAGAATGTTATTGCTGAAGGGTAGCACCTGAACTGGCTCACAGAATGGCGCGTGGCGAAGTCAGGGGCTCACGAAAGGTATTTCCTTAGTAACGAGTGCCCAATGTATCTCTGAGACTCCTCAGGAGATTTGGAACCATAAATTGAAGAACATTACTCAAACTTACATACTCTCTTTAAGGTAAAACAATAGATCATTACATGTGCCATTTTTTATCTAAAAGGTTCATAAGTGTCGGTTGTCAATAAAGCGCTACTTGCATATTAACGTCTGTCTATCATATATCAGAGATGTAGTCTGTATATCTGTGTATCATGCATAATAGTAAATTCAAATACAGTTTGACAGACCATGGTGTCATGGCCGCTTCCAAAACAATGGCGGCCGTGGCAACCATAAAGCCCAATATACATTATTTCGCTGATTAGCTAATTGTAAAATATATGTATAAAAAATTGGTCACAATATCTATATCATCAATAGTTTGTTCTATACCGCAAAATATAGCACCAAATGTTATTGATACCTGAAGTGATACAATCGCAATACCAACTTTACAACTAAAAATCACGGAAAAAAAGAAAGAAGATCGAGCGTCCTAGTATTTATGTAAATAATAAAAGACTATTAAATATATAAATCAAAGGATTGAAATAAATAATAAATAAATTATCTTGGCGTGTGTTTTTATAAAAAAGGATTATACTATTTTACAAACATTTTATTGCAGTGGCAACATCGTAGTAGTTTTTTTGGACTCGAATTAGCAATTGGAGTATAGTGTTGCTAGCCCGCGATTTTTCAAATTTGCCGCCTTTTTTTAGTGACAAGATTTGGTTGACGGTCTATAGTGACGCTTGCAAAAATAAGATTGTCACGTTGGACAATCTGTGATTTGCACAAATTCCCTTTCAATAAAAAGATGTATAAATGTAAGTATATGATATTGGGCGACATATCGTTACCCAGTTGTCTCGTGGGTACAGAGACATCTAACGGGCTAATTAGAAACTAAATATTCTCGATTATGGACTGAAGTATTTTTATTTCGCCAAACTGAGCACAGTTTGTTGGTGAATAATGTTCTCTAACATAACAAGTGCGTGTTGATCCAATTATCCTTAGCTTGATATATATTTTTTTTATTATTATAAATGGGCTTACTCTTGGCCACAGACTAGCCAAAGGCAAAGACGTGGCCTACGGTGGAGTGAGCTCGTCCAGAAGATGCCTGTTCACTCTTGATTTGGAGGCTGCCGGGTTATACAATATGTATTAAAATGTCAATATAGCGAAATCGTGCTGTTTCCGAGATCGCAGCATATATAAATAAACTCTCTTTTGCCCGCGGCTTCGCTCGCGTTAGAAAGAGACAAAATGTAGCATATGGTCACTCTAGATCTCTTCAACTATCTGCACTTAAATATCACGTCAATTCGTCGCTCCGTTTTGGCGTGAAACATGGACAAACAAACAGACACACACTTTCGCATTTATAATATTAGTATGGAAGTACGAATATACAAGTGCTCGTCCAAAGAAAATTAAATTAGAAATTACACGAAGCTTCCTTAGCAGTAAGCTAACAGCCTTCATACAAAAATTAATATATAAATACTTAAATACATACCGATCAAACCTGAATGATTTCACTAAGTAGAATTTTGGTTCGCAACTCGTCAGCAAGTTAACTCGCGGGTACAGCGACATCTAGCGGTGAACTGTGTAAACTTATGAAAGAGGTGCGGTCCTACGCACACAGTCTAAGCTCGTGTAGGTGAACGCGTACCATGCTTCTATCTAAATATGATATATCTTTTTATGAGCGAGATATGACAGGTCGACTGGTCGCGTTTTTGACAGGTTGTAACAACTGTGAAGGTAACCGAGAGCGGGTGGGCGGTACTTTCAGCGGGGAGCGGGAGTGGCCTTACTGTACGATAGTACTCTTTATTATGCTGTGCTCACGGTAGTATAAAGTTACAGTGAAGTTTATAACACCCTTTCTGTTATTCTCTAGACGTACGACAGGTGCTAGAATCATTTAATGGTTTAAGATATTTTGTAGGCTTAACGCCCCGGCTACGCACGGCACGCATTATATCATAAAAATGTTGATAGTAAGTTTCCTAATGCATAATTAACCTAATGGTTTATAAAATCTCATATAAACCTGAAAATTCAACTTGATATGAATTATGAATTGATTTAAAAAACTGATTTGCACAAGGGCTTCAGAGACTAAGGGTCATTGAATGATATCTATTTCCAAATATTATAAATGGGAAAGTGTGTGTGTCTGTTTGTTTGTCCGTCTTTCACGGCGAAACGGAGCGACAAATTACTGACGTGAAGTTTTAAGTGAAGATAGTTGAAGGGATGGAGAGTGATATAGGCTACTTTTTGTGTCTTTCTAACGCGAGCGAAGCCGCGGGCAATCGCTAGTGTTTATTTTAAATCGTCACCCACATAGCAGTAAGCTACAGGTGTCGTTCAAAAACTGTAAAATAAATAAATAAATATGACTGTTTTAACATTACACCTGCATAGACTACATTAAACAAGGAGCGCTATCATTATCCAGTTTGCTCGTGGGTATAGCGACATCTACCGTGACCTTGGGGAAACCAAACCTATACAGTATGGAAAGATAAGTCGGGTTCTGGAGGGAAATTACAGACAGGCTGGCTCATTTTACATAAACAAGACATTATTTTTAAGATGCCTGTGTGGTGACGGGTTAAGAATTTCACCACCCCCTTTCTTCCCGTGGGTGTCGTAGAAGGCGACTATGGGATATGGGTTAAATTGTGGTGTAGGCGAGAGGCTGGCAACCTGTCACTGCAATGCCACAGTTTCGTTTTCTTTTAACCCCTTATTTGCCAAGAGTGGCCCTGAAGCTTTAGTAGTTTCATGTGCTCTGCCTACCCCTTTATGGGATACAGGCGTGATTGTATGTTGTTGTTGTTATTTTTAAGAACTTAAACTACATTGCAAAGATTTCCTAAAACTCGCATACCTCGCTCGGGACTAGAACTAACTAAAAGGAAATTTAACGGTCATTTTTATTTTTTCGACCAAATGTTTATTAGATGAATTTTATCCTGAATAATAATCCTATCGATTATTATTTTATTAGGCAGGCGTCCGGTTTTTTATCCCATAGCCCAGTATTTAGTCCATCACTTTCATCCAATAGCCCAGGGGGCCGATTTTTGAATCTCACGGCGTTCGAATTCAGAAAATTGTCACCGAAATTGCCTACTATTTTCAGTGACAATTTTCTGAATTCGAACGCCGTGAGATTCAAAAATCGGCCCCCAGATCATGTTATATTCCATTAACTCTCAAATAGTGCTTACACCCTGGCGGATGCTGCCTCTGCGTGTGTCCCATGATACGGGCAAGGACAACATCCGCTCGGTGTACCCCTTACATTTCATTTAAGTGTCAAAATGGCCTCTACGTGCCTCTACCCTTTGGTTTCGGCGCCGCGCACGCCTCCCAAAGGTCCGTAACACCATTGTTCCGTGATGGGAAAGACATCCTATCGGTTAGTTTAATAAAGTAACAAGGTAAATAATGACTTCTTTAAGTAAAGCGAGAGAGAAAAAAAAACAATTCATCTCGCTCTCATGTATGAATTTTTTATCTGTGCAATGGACTAATAAGGTGGAGCCATCTGTCATAACCTGTTGAGTGTGGCTTCAATTATACATCGACACTGACGTAGCTTCAAGCCACGAGTGACTTTCAAAAACACAATTAACAAATTTAACAAATGATTAATTTTAAACAAACCGTACCTCCACACTGGATGAGACTAGGATCGCGTCTCGTTACCCAGTTTGTTAGAGGGTATAGCGACATCTAACGGGGCATTTGGGGAACCAAACCTATACCTAATCAGAGGCAAACTATAGACGAGCAGTTCCCGTCAACTTTGTACATAGCCACGTCAGCAAATTTTAATTGATCCTATTTTGTTACCAACATTTAGTTATATAAGTCGACTTTCGTAAGATATATACAGGATAATTGTTATAATTAAGAAAATATAGATACTAGAGAACTTTAATGACCAAATAAAACTTACTAAAAATCTCAATTCATTAAAAAAATCTCAGTAACAAAATAGGAATAATAAAAACAAATTTAACTTTTTCCTTAATTTTTGTACAAACTATACATTATCCATCGTCGCAGTATTGAACGAAATACATTGTTTCATACAGAAATCATGGACAAATCCATGTGAATTTTTTATTAATTTTACGAAAATGTGTGTGCCAAATTTTGTGTACAGACACAGAGCCGTCATATTTCGCGCATTTTTAGTTGACATTGTCATCAATGACACTTGGCTCTTGACAAGTAATTATTTAAAGATATTGGTTTACTTAACTCAAGCAGACTCAGAAATAATGACGCATTTTGTCAATAAAGATACATATCGTGTATTTCGACACTGCTAGTGTAAATCGAAATGGCGTCTCGGTCAAATGCATTGACTATGAAACAGAAGATCTCGAGTTCGATTTCGGGCTCTTTTTTAATAATTTGAACTTTTTTTGGATTTATCAAGTTTTATTTTTATTTTTTAATAGAATAAATATTCTATTAAAAAAGACTCTTACTATATTTCTTTCCTATTTATTATTTTCATACAAAAATACATTATAATCTTTATTATGCCTTTGTTGATAAAATAAAATATTACACGTCAGGTCAGGTACATAGGTCATAGCGTGGGCATAGTATTAGTAATGTGCTGACTTCCTTACATTTACTGAGCTAGAGTTGACCTATGTTATTGTTGTGTGAATATTTTTCTTCAACAACTAAATAGTTATATATATGAATATGTATGTAGGTAGCTTTTGCACATTGTAATTTTTCCTCAGTCACACACCCTTTCCCATTTGTAATATTAGTATGGATTTGACATTATTATTTATATTTAAATAATTATATATGTATAGCCCAATTTCATCGGTAACAGCGTGTTATGTAATGGCGTCGTTGGGGAACAATCGTCTGTCACGCCGTGAAGGTGCGTTCGATTCCCAGGATTCTATAAACTTTTTGTATTTTTTTGGATATAAATTTCGTTTTTTTTATTGACTGAGCAAGAATGGAGAGCCGAAGGTATCAATTTTGTCTTAGAGAACATATTGATTTTTTTATTGTCATTTTGATTTTCTATTTATTAAGTTGAGATATAAAACACTACTTTTAATACCCTCGCTAAATATAATATTTTATCTAAATCACTCCTTAGATAAAAAAAGTCCACTTGAGTTTTTAAAGCATTACGTTACTCAGTTAACTATTGCATTTTCATTTACTAATTTAAGATTTCAAAAGCGATTTGAATACCCTTGCTCCATCAAAAATAAACAATTAGAAAAAATAAAAACCGGCCAAGTGCGAGTCGGACTCGCGCACCGAGGGTTCCGTACAAACCTGCAAGGTTTACAATTATTAAAAAAAATATATTATGTGATGTAACTAAAAATTTATGGTTTTCGTAATTTTTCCTTTATCTATGCTATAAGACGTTGCTTCGTACCAAATTTCAAGATTCTGAGTTCACGGGAAGCACCCTGTAGGTTTTGATTCCCTTGCAAGTGTCGAAAATTTGCGGCATAAACGGCTGTATCTTTTGATTGCGTTGGCTTAGAAGTTTGATTTTTTCACAGCTTCAAGGGACAGTAGACCTGAGTAATTGATATAAATTTCAGCTTCATACCTCCACGCGTTCCTGAGCAAAAAGGGTCTTGACAGACGGACGGACGGACGGACAGACGGACAACAAAGTGATCCTATAAGGGTTCCGTTTTTTCCTTTTGAGGTACGGAACCCTAAAAATCATTCGGATCGTAGTTTAGAAACTAAAATTTATCTATACTTTTTGGAATTTTTTAAAATATCAGATTAGGATAATTATGTTAGAAATTCTGAGTTCGACGAACAAAAAATAGTGTCACATAGTGTTGTGTTCCTGCCGGTGAGTAAGGCTGCCAGAGCTCAACGAGGGTGCGGGGTGCTGACGACGGGAGGACTTACGGAACTAATTTGTTCCGTCTATTGTCCTTTGAGTCGTCGGCAACCCAAACACACTTGTACACTCATTTTTGCTGTGCATACGCAGCAAAGGGGAGTGTACAAGTTTCTAATGGGGCGGCAACGCGCATGCGACACTATTCGAGTTGCAGGCGTCCATAGGTTACGGTGACCGCTTTCCATCAGGCGGACCGTATGCTTGTTTGCCACCGACGTAGTATTAAAAAAAAAAGAGAAAAAGTCCTGGATTCGAACCCAGTACTTCCATGCAAATCATGCGATGGCACGTATTTACCGCAAGGCTATTTAGACAAGCTGTCGCCGCGTGAAATTATCGACTAGAATGAATACAAAAACACTGTTTGTATGTGTGAGTGGTACTTAAAAATAGTGTAAAATAGTAAATTTAATAATAATAATAATAAGCCCCCAGGGCAGCTTGTGGCGAGCTGAATGGGAAGTGGCGTCCCTTGGGTCCCATGCCCCCGAGAGTCGGTCAGGCCCCTCCCTCCGGCTTGCCTTCGCTGGCCGGCCGGAGTGAACACTGAGCAGGGGCCGCAGGACTCTCACCTCTGGCTTGCCTTAACCGGCCGTCCAGAGTGGGGTGCCAGAGCTATATGCTCGCAGGGTGGAAGTGAAATATGCATAAGACGCGAGTTGGCACAGTGGCTGTTTCGTACAGACTGGGTAGAAAGCGGCGCACACCTCTCCGCACCCTGAGCCGCTCACGAAATGTTGTCCCCTTGTCGCTCCGTGCGAGCGGCCGTTTTCGGGGACCCATATAGTGAGTTGGCGAGTCACCGCCTGCCTATTTTGTCATGTTTTATAACATATGAGCAAGGCAGGTGCCATAGTATTTCCGATAGTACCGGTTACCAATCCACCAGCAACTCAACCTAATAGCCCGGTTTCTTTTTGTACCGTTTTCTTACAATAGTTCTACATTAACCGGGGCTTGTCCTTGGGTGCATTTCTATAGTGCAGACAGGGATAATCGCCGGTTAGTGTCACATTACTTTTTAAATTAAACTGTCTTAAAGGGCCTCTGCGCTGTTGGCTTCGGCCCCACGCACGCCTCCCAAAAGTCCGGGACCTCATGGTCCCGAGAACTGGAAAGGACATACAAATAATAATAATATATACTTTATTGTGCACCACTTATTAACAGGAGATTACATTAATAAAACGATTAAAACTAGGTAACAACAGGCGGTCTTATCGCTTAAAAGCGATCTCTACCAGACAACCTTTGGGTAGCAGGAAACAAATTACCAGAAACAATGAAACGGGTAGTGCCAACATGAAAATTACGTGTAGAATAAAACTGCACACATCAAAAACTAAGAAATAAGTAGTTACATAAACATAAATATTTTATTTATACCTAAATAATAAATTTATTTACATTAAGGGGATTAACGTTACAATGAGAAGTTGAATGTTTGTTGTAATACGTCAATTTTAATATTAAATGTTCGCGAAGCATAATTGAAAGTATATAAATGCCTGTACGACTCCACAAAAAAAATAAGACTGGTAATTTGCAGATTAACGCCATCTTACGCAGCCTGAGCTTCGGGTAACCTAGGCGAGCCACCTTAAACCAAACCTACGCAAATATGTCAGATTGAATTAGCCAAATGTATGAATCACTACTTCCATACTAATAATATTATGAATGGGAAAGGGATGGAGAGTGACATAGGCTACTTTTTGTCTCTTTCTAACGCGAGCGAAGCCGCGGGCAAAAGCTAGTGTACTATAAAACGTTGTACGATACGTGTGCGTATTTTCAGTTTGTTTTGTATAGGGAACTTGACTGTTCTTAAAATATTTTATACCATGCACGAAATAAAACATCAGATAAATTATAAGAAAAACACATGGTTAATTTTTAATTCAATTTATATTTAATAAGTGAGGTAGAAATATGTTAAGTAACTGTGAATTGACCGTGACGTCACTCAATTCGATTTCATATTAATTCCATATTAGCAAGACTTTCAAATTTTGAGTTCTTAAAAAGAAGCTGATTTGACTAGGAGGCAAGTAGCCTATTGTGCTATAAGATTCTCTCTTGCTTTTTATTTTGCTGACACCTACTGACGTAATGTAAATTTATCAATTTCCACTACCTAAAGTTGTCTGGAAGAAATCACTCTTTAGCGATAAGACCGCCTGTTGTTTACCTTTGTTCGTGTTTCCATAGATTATTAATAAGTTACTAACGTAACAGATCCTTCACTTGCCCGCAAAACGACAAATACCTACGCTTTATTTAACTAATACCAAGGGCGGCTCACTCCGCGATTCTATCGCCGCGCTACAAGTACATGCCGGCGGCCGCGAGTTCGCGGCCTAATCAGGGGTGGCGCGCGTTCTCACGGAACGCACGCTCGCACCTTCTAATGTTACATTACATCGCGAGTTTTTTTTAAGGTTCATATGCGATGCCCGCGTGTTGAATGGCTAATAATGCATAGTTAAATAGATATCATGAATAAAATAAATACCATAGGACATTTTTAAACAGATCTACTACTGATTAACTCCCCCAAAAAGATTCAATGAGGCTTGTGATGTTGGAACTCAAACTAAAATATATAAATACTATATATATACCTAGAAAGTACCTAAGACTTGAATATAATAGTATAACATTTTATCTGAGTATTAATTCGTTTTAGTCCAAAGGCAACCCTATCGCCGGGCGCCGCGCACGTGCGGCTCGTTTCTTTGTTAGAATTTTGTAGGCATTTAAAAAGGCGGCATGTCGTGAACATCAAAGCAGTGGGCCTTCTGTACTTGTACTATTATATATTCTGTGGTAAAACTCAGAAGAATAGTAGGTACGTGCCACGTGACTACACAGGCGGCCCCTCGGCCACTTGTTCCTTCGAATGAACGGCTAGCGTGTAGGTACATACTTAACGCGAGACCGCGAGCGGAGCGAGTGACGTAGGCCTGGTGTTACTTCTTTATTTTGTATCGTTGTATTTTATCAAGGTATGCAATATACAGGGTGCCCGGTAATTAATGGACCTTTTAACCACCAAGAGGGCACCTTATACTGGTCCAGAAAATCGACTTTAAGGTTTAGTAAAAGTCGCCTGGTTTTCGAGATATTTACACTTTTTAAAATTTTAGGTAGTATTAGTCGATTTTCTGGACCAGTATAAGGTGCCCTCTTGGTTAAAAGGTTGTCCATTAATTACCGGGCACCCAGTAGAGTATTTTTATTGGTATGTGCGAATATAATTCGCAACTCGTGTGGAATATCTTATTTAAAGCACTCGTTTCGTAATATACTCTTGATTCAAATTTATATCGACACCGCTGTAGCCGCAAGCTACGGGTGTCGTTCAAAAACTTAATAAATAAATAAATAAATGAGTTACACAAACCGTGTATCTAGACTGGATGAAACTAGGATCGCGTCTCGTTACCTAGTTTGCTCGTGGGTATAGCGACATCTAGCGGGACATTTCGGAAACCAAAAGAAACGAATCGCTGCACTACTTTAGGGACCAACTGAAAGAATAGAACGAGTTATGGCCAGAGAAGCCACGGGTAAAATTTGTATTGGAGTTAAGGAAATATACTAAAAGACGGGTTACTACTTTTTAGAGGCAAAGACGTCGAATTTTGTCTACATTGGCGTGTAGCGTAAGATATATGTAAGATTATCTCCGCAGAGGTTCAGTACAGGTTGTCCATTATTTTAGATACTAGTTGACACTATTATAGCTTCTTCTAATAGATTGTACGAATGCCCTCGCTCTAGTTCTTATGAAAACATGGATATCTCTAGTATGGGGATCTATAAGATTGGGTCCAGAAATTCACCAGACATATATTATGTAACTCCGTATAGACAAATAAAGCAAGAAAAAAACGTACCTCGGAACCATCAAGAGAAAGGTACGGTGGCCTAGATGGCGTTACAACCTGTAGGTCAAGCACATGATTGCCGCGAGATAGATTAATCGTACTTTTGTCATTAATACAGTTAGAATAAATAAATAAATATTATAGGACATTCTTACACAGATTGACTGAGGCCCACGGTAAGCTCAAGAAGGCTTGTGTTGTGGGTACTCAGACAACGGTATATATAATATATAAATACTTATATACATAGAAAACATCCATGACTCAGGAACAAATATCTGTGCTCATCCCACAAATAAATGCCCTTACCGGGATTCGAACCCGGGACCGCGGCGCAGCAGGCAGGGTCACTACTGACTGCGCCAGACCGGTCGTCAAATAAATAAAAAAATAAGTGAAATAAATAAGTTAGAAGATGTCTTATCTCACTTGTATAAGCATGGTACTCGTTCGCCTACACGAGCTTAGACTGTGTGCGTAGGAACCCGTTTCATTCATATATTTGACCGCCATTGTCCGAGGTGTGCTAGTGGGTAGTGGCCCTGACTGCTAAGCTGATGGTGCTGGGTTCGAATCCCGGGTGTTTACTAAGTTTTTATACATATTATTTCGTTTATGCCGCGTTCGCACGTTTGGCAAACCTCTACAAGCCTTCACAAATTCAAACGTGTGGATTGAGTGTTTGGCTTGGTTTGCAAGCGCTTGTAGCCAATCCGTCCAGTGTCGGTTTTTTCGTCACAAGTCAAAGAGATTTGCCGCAAGCGCTTGCGACGCGTACACATGTTTGTGCGCACTCAGTCTCGTACCATCAGACCATAAGGATATGAAAAAAAAGGTGCCGATGCATCGAATCGCATTAAATAAAACAGTAATGGAACTAAAAGCAAAAAAAGAAATTCTTATGGTCACATTTAGAAAACATTAAAAAAAGATTAACACTCATACTAATTAGACTCTGTTCAGATTAACTTGTCTTATTTAGTAAACACATATGTAACCTCAAAACATAATTCTTCTATTTCAAATTGCCATTAAATCGTAAATAGAACAATTGAATTAGGTATGGCCCACACAACAACAACCTCTTGCCTCCTCACAACAAACTAAGGATCTGGCAAGCGTGTGGATAGCGACGTTTGATTTGCAAAATCAAGCCAAACGTTTGTAGAGATTTGAAGTTTGCGGCCAGTGCCAAGCGTGCGGACTAGGGAATGCAATCTCGTTCTCGCGAGATCTCTTTTGTACGAGATCTCGGTCATTTTTAGCGAGATTGATCTCGGCCGAAAAATTGACGAGATCTTGCGAGATCAACGAGATTTAACTCAAGCATAAAAAGCTCGCGAAATGACTAGTCATGTTTCTTTCCCAAGCTGTAAATGATTTATATGAACTATATCATTTAACTGAACTCGCCAACTTGTTAACTCAATAGAGATCGAGAGATTCAACTCGCTTATTTCGCTCAATAATTTACCTATCTGAGTTCGGAATGACGAATGACAGATTCAGACCGTTTCGAAATAATTCGAAAGGTGTCAGCCAGACCTATTTGCGTGATTCGCCATTATGGTATTACACTTATGGCTGTGTGTATATAATCATCTATTTTACGAATTTTCGTGCACAGAGTTTTGTTGGATGTCGAGAGAGCAGAAGCCTACAACAACCTCACTACGACTCTCGTTTGTTAGGCAACCAATAACAATTTCTATTTTACACTCAAAAAATCAAATTATTGTATTATATATTTTTTTATTTCTTTTTTAAATAGTCACACTACTATATATTGTAATATGTTATTATTATATATTTAACGACCGGTCTGGCCTAGCCCAGCGGGTAGTGACCCTGATTGCTACGCCGCGGGCTCGGATTTCAATCCCGGTAAGGGCATTTATTTGTGTGATGAACCCCTGGGCCTGGGCCCCAATCTCGTCGAGATTGCATTCTTTAGTGCGGACGCAGCTGTGTATCACAAATTTTATACTAAATTAAATCGACACCGACGCAGCTTCAAGCTACGGGTGCAGTTCAAAAACTTGAAAAAATAAAATAGAAAAATGAAAATGAAAATAGAAATAAAAATGAATAGAAATGTTAATCGCACATCTAGACTGGATGAAACTAGGATCACGTCTTGTTACCCAGTTTGTTCATGGGTATAGTGACATCTAGCGGGACATTTGGAAAACCAAACATATACCTAATCAGAGGCGAACTATAGACTGGTTACACATTATTGATTTTTATTGAGCTCCCGATATTTCGATGCAGTTACCATCATGATCATGAACCATAGAGGAATAAGAAGGAAAGAGTTGTAACTCCATACATCAGTGAATGCGAGTTATTTGTAGTGACATCTAGAGTCAATTGTCAATAGATGTCATGACGAACGAAAAGTCTAATACTCAACAATTTTTAGTTCATATTAGTTCAATAGTATTAATCAGTATTCTGTTTTCAATTCTTTCTGTTTGTAATATAAGTTGTAAACTGTCTTAATATTAAATTTTTGGCAGGCGAGACACTGTCGACACCTAGTGTTGAGTAGTGGTACTGATAATTTACGCTATTTGACCCGTGATTGACGTATGATTGACGCTAGATGTCACTACAGATAACTTGCATTTACTGATGTATAGAGTTACAACTCTTCCTTTACTTATTCATCTATGAATAAGATGAAAATTGTACATTGTTGACCATTTAAAAGTGCTTACTGTAAGCCTATTTGAATAAAGAATATTTTGATTGATTGATTGATTGTAATTTGGCTCAACAGAGCCATAAAACGCCACCCCATCGTCACGCAAACGATTGTGGATCAGTTGCTATAGCAACGTGCCTCTGACAGAGTTAGACTCACCGTATGGTGTGTGAGCATGAACTGGACCTCCTCCAGCTTGACTAGTTTGCGCACGCAGGAGGATCTGATTGTAATTTGGTTCAACAGAGCCAGAAAAGGGCCACCCCATCGCCACGCAGGCGATTGTGGAACAGATGGTATAGCAACGTCCTTTGACGTGTGAGTTTGACCAAAGACTTATATAACTCCGTATAGACCGATAAAGTCTAAGAAAAAAACGTACCTCAAAACCATACAGAAAAAGGTACGGTGAACTAGATGGCCATAAATCTTTGGGATACGCTCGGCTAGATGGCGCTAATATTAATATTTGACATTTTAACACTTATCAAGCTAAGAATATGGGCGAAATTGTCAAAACGGAGGTTCAAAAGTTTTGAGCCTGTGTCGAGAGATGGCAGTCTATGCACTGTGATTACACGTTTTACTTTGACAGTAATTCTCTATAATACTCGATCCTCTTTGGTTTGACTCACCGTATGGTGTGTGAGCATGAACTGGACCTCCTCCAGCTTGACTAGTTTGCGCACGCAGGAGTACCCGCCGCTGAGGTCGCTGAGCAGTCCGAGCGTCTTCGCGATGATCTGTTCGGAGCCGCCCCAGTACTTCAGGTTGGTGATGCTGGAAACATGCGGCAACGAGTATTAGACATAGACATAGAAAGGCTTTTATTAAATCAAACAAGTGTTTACGACGCCTTTTAATCAATATTCTTATTACTAACAAATACAATGTTTAAACAAGATATGTTATAGATCAAGAGCCCAGGCCCGCCAGACCTTCCTCAAATTCTCAAGGCTGAAACTTTGGGACAATGTAGAGTTCACATCGGCGTTTAATGTGTGCATATTTTCTAGTTCGGCCCATCGGCCAATTTTTTGCTATCAAGTGATGAAGGTGAAAAAAAAAAGTGCTTACTTTCCTTAAATTCTCAAGGCTGATTTTTATATATGTGCTAGAGCACGTTGTTAGAAATTGGTTATCGTCAATGCCAGACCGTTTCCGCCGGCCATAACTTTTACCAGACGCGACAAAGTTGGCAAAAGACGACTCTAACTTACCTCATTTTCTCAAGCCTGATTTTGATATATGATACGCAGGGACCTATAACTAGACCGTTTGTAAGCAGCCAGACCAATCGGATGGACCCAACCATCCGCCAGACCGACTTAAAGTTTCGATATGAGCATTAGTAGAATTGAAATATTCTGGGTCTATAAAAGCTAAAAACTTGAATTTTCTACATTAAGCTACGTGTATATTGTATACTTGACGTAATAAGCGACTTTCAAAAATTTTACTTCTAAGGAAATAAAAAAATGAAAGTTTATATGTGGTGCAAGATTAATTTTAAGCTATGAATTTTATTTACACTGCGTAAGTACATGTGTATTTTATTATAAATATAACTTTTAATGTAGAAAATTCAAGTTTTTAGCTTTTATAGACCCGGAATATTTCAATTTTACTAATGCTCATATCGAAACTTTAAGTCGGTCTGGCGGATGGTTGGGTCCATCCGATTGGTCTGGCTGCTTACAAACGGTCTAGTTACAGGTCCCTGCGTATCATATATCAAAATCAGGCTTGAGAAAATGAGGTAAGTTAGAGTCGTTTTTTGCCAACTTTGTCGCGTCTGGTAAAAGTTATATTTATAATAAAATACACATGTACTTACGCAGTGTAAATAAAATTCATAGCTTAAAATTAATCTTGCACCACATATAAACTTTCATTTTTTTATTTCCTTAGAAGTAAAATTTTTGAAAGTCGCTTATTACGTCAAGTATACAATATACACGTAGCAATGTAGAAAATTCAAGTTTTTAGCTTTTATAGACCCGGAATATTTCAATTCTACTAATGCTCATATCGAAACTTTAAGTCGGTCTGGCGGATGGTTGGGTCCATCCGATTGGTCTGGCTGCTTACAAATGGTCTAGTTACAGGTCCCTGCGTATCATATATCAAAATCAGGCTTGAGAAAACGAGGTAAGTTAGAGTCGTTTTTTGCCAACTTTGTCGCGTCTGGTAAAAGTTATATTTATAATAAAATACACATGTACTTACGCAGTGTAAATAAAATTCATAGCTTAAAATTAATCTTGCACCACATATAAACTTTCATTTTTTTATTTCCTTAGAAGTAAAATTTTTGAAAGTCGCTTATTACGTCAAGTATACAATATACACGTAGCTTAATGTAGAAAATTCAAGTTTTTAGCTTTTATAGACCCAGAATATTTCAATTCTACTAATGCTCATATCGAAACTTTAAGTCGGTCTGGCGGATGGTTGGGTCCATCCGATTGGTCTGGCTGCTTACAAACGGTCTGGTTACAGGTCCCTGCGTATCATATACCAAAATCAGGCTTGAGAAAATGAGGTAAGTTAGAGTCGTTTTTTGCCAACTTTGTCGCGTCTGGTAAAAGTTATGGCCGGCGGAAACGGTCTGGCATTGATGATAACCAATTTCTAACAACGTGCTCTAACACATATATAAAAATCAGCCTTGAGAATTTAAGGAAAGTAAGCACTTTTTTTTTTCACCTTCATCACTTGATAGCAAAAAATTGGCCGATGGGCCGAACTAGAAAATATGCACACATTAAACGCCGATGTGAACTCTACATTGTCCCAAAGTTCCAGCCTTGAGAATTTGAGGAAGGTCTGGCGGGCCTGGGCTCTGGGTCTATTACCAGAAGGAAAGTTCTGAACAAAGTGGCGCTCCGTTCAAAACCATCAAACTCGCTACCTTCGCTCGGGCAAACTCGGAACTATTCGGCTTGCTTGCGAAACTTGTTACGAACTTCCCTGCTGGAATAACCCTAACTAATCATGTTAACATCTTTTTATATAAATCGGCTCAACACAATAAACCTTAAATATATCACTGCCTAAATATGTACATATACAATTTTGTTTGGTTTTATTTATTTGTGCGACAACACTTTATTTAATATCATATTATTACAATGTTACAATTAAAATTATTGGATAAAACAGGTTGATATTAAATAACCTAACCACAAAATTAAAATTTTGAAATAACCCCCTACCGCGACATAGTAGACCGTTTTTTATGAAACATGGCTAAGAACACTCCCGACTAACTCGGCTTTCAAACAAAAAAATCGAAAACGGTTCATCCGTTCGGGAGCTACGATGCCATATACAGACACACGCACACAGACAGACAGACAAACAGGCAGATAGACACGTCAAAAAAATGATATTTAGCGGCTGGCCGCCGCGAGCACTCATGCCTGCATGTCGCTGAACGCGTCCTAGAACTGTAATAGTACGGTCATATTGGACAAATATAACTTAAACTTAAAAAACACTAATAAAATAAAATTATTTAGGCACAGAACTAACTACGGAAAAAAAACTATCTTGGCCGAAGGTGCACAAATGTTTAACTTACCAAAAGATGTTAAGGAAACCCTTTCAAATCAAGTTAAAAGTTTAAAATCAAAGAATATGTAATGAAGTATATTAAGATGTGTTGAAATATATTACATAATCTTACTGTAATCTCATGCAAGTGAACTGTTTTTAACCCCCGACGCAAAAACGACGGGCTGTTATAAGTTTGACGTGTCTGTCTGTCTGTGTGTGTGTCTGTCTTTTTAGTTTTTTTGTTTGAAAGCTGAGTTAGTCGGGAGTGTTCTCAGCCATGTTTCATAAAAATCGGTCCACTGTGTCGCGGTCGGGGGTTTTTTCAAAATTTTAATTTTGTGGTTATTTGTTCTTACGAATAAATGTCTTTAAACCGAAATCTGTAACACAATATAACTCACATCTTTCTCATAAGCACGCTCAGCAACCGGCTCTCGTCGTTGAGCCCGAGCACTTCAGACAACCGTCGGTACACCTGGAAAGTGAAATATCACATTAGAAAGGTCATTTACATCATAGATAAATAAGCTAGGAACATACTACGCGGACGTCCGTCGTCGCGCGACCGCGGACGGGGATCTGGACAATGAATATACCTTAAACAAAGGATACTATAGACTAGACAGTCAAATAATAATACCACTACCGAACGAGATGGTCACATACAAATTATAATAAGAGTGACAGAGAGCAAAATGTTATTGTTTGTCTTTGTCATAGTTTCAGTTTTCCGCCGCTGCCACAAACGAGTTTGTGGCAAACAATAACCCTTTACCGCATATTGTTCCACATTTGGCCGTTATAAATTCTACTCTACTGACAACTGTTATAGTTCAAATTTGAACAAATATTGTATACGTCACATGCGGTAAGGGATATGTACGTGACGTCAAGCTTATTATCCGCCCAGATTACGTAGGTTGTTTATGGTAAACTGTCAGCCATTTTTAAAGTACTTCTTAATTTCGCTCCATTATTCTATATCTGTCCCTTACGGGTGTACGCTTACGTCAAATCTATAGTATTCTTCATCTGAGGAATATACACTTAACCGTGCAAACTATCGGTCGACGGTCGTGGACGTGGCCTTGAGCGCACGGACGTCCGATCGAAATCTGGCTCGCTGGATGTTTTGGTCCGTGCACACTGATCGGTCGCGGTCGCTCGACGGCGGACGTCCGCGTAGTATGTTCCTAGCTATAAGCAGGGCTCGGATACCGGTTAAATTTTCAAACCGTTATCATGTACTTGCGGCAAACCTTTAAATTTCGTTTTCGCTCGAAAAACAGCTATCTTTAAACCGGTTTTTAGTAGAACGGTTTCATAAAAGTTTCATTCGACTAAAGTGTGAAAATAATTGTAAAAAAAATATTATACCGATAATTATTGAATTTACAGTCTCATTTCACCGTACTTTTTCACAGCGTAAACCACATATGGATAGGTACTACACATTCCATTCCGGTTTAGGACAAAATAAACCGGTTTATCCCGCAGCATGATAGGTAATACTGTTCTAACCAAACAAAAAAGTCGCTGCGTGAACGTAGGTATATACGCGCGCCGGTGCGTCTCGCCACTCGTTGAATAAACCGAATAATAATATTACTCGTCGAATAATAATATTTCGGTTAAAATAAAGTTCTCATAACATTAGAGTTTTTTACAAAGTTCGGAGTAAAATCGAAATAAACCGGTTTTAACCGGTAAAAAATAAATCGGTTCCGAGCCTTAGGAATAAGTAAGGAAAGAGCTGTAACTCCATATATCAGTAAATGCAAGTTATTTGTAGTGACATCTAGCGACAATCACGCGTCAACTAGCGTAAATTATCAGTACCACTCGACACTAGGTGCCAACAGTGTCGCGTCTGTCTTAAATGTAATATTAAAACAGTTTACAACTTATATTACAAGCAGAAGGAATTGAAAACAAAGTACTGATGAATACTATTGTAATATTAGCTAAAAATGTTGCAGACCGCGTCCGCAAAGCTTCCTATCGACGGCTCGAAGTGGAGAGAATGTGCTGGAGCTCGTGCGACTCACTCTTTCGTCCCGGGCCTGTACCTTGAGCTTCGATGTCGTCCTCAGCAATCAACCGTACCGATTATGATTTTGGATTAAACTAACTAAAAAACGAATCAAATCAAATGGTTTATATTTACAAAAATCAACGACTCTAATTTTAACGCGGTTATAAAAATACTCCTAAGCTAATATCCTAACTTGATCCTAACGAAACGCTCGGTACGGACGATACGTCGCGATGCTGTCGTTTTCTGCTGCTGCCGCTACCCGTCGTGGAGGGTGGCTGGCTGCTGGCTGTAGGCTGCTAGCTGCTGGCTGTAGGCTGCTGGCTGCTGGCTGTAGGCTGCTTGTAGTAGGCTGCTGGCTGCTGGTTTTCCTTGGAGGCTGCTGGTTCTTCTTGTTCCGGTCGAATTCGAATGTCCCATACCGAGCGATCGTTCCTTTTATACCCCTTTTCAGAATGCGCCTACGCTTCACGGAAAGAAACATTTCAATTTATTCGCCCAATCACGACTCGGCTGAGCGCGAGGCTCCGTGCGATAGAGAGGTAAATAATTGCGCCCGATAGGCGACGGATGGCGCGTCGTGATTGGTCGAACGCGTTACGGCGCTCGATTACGTGAATTTAACGCTATCATTTTTCGTTCAAATCCTAATTACTTATAAACTAATTAGGCTATCGCTTCGAAATTACGTAACAATGCACCTGACACTAGGGTCATTCACCTCGAGTGGAATGCACCTGCGTTTGTTTACGTTTTTACACAATAGAAGAGGTGATTAGCCGTCCGGGCCATACAATAGACTGGTTTCGCGGCTCGCCTTGAGCTCCATTGTTATCGATAACGGAATATTACTATGGAAATGTAGGTTATCGTGTTACGTAAGTTCCCAGCTACGTTTTAAAACTATTTACATCTTCATATGTCTTATAGTTATCGAGTTATTGGCTTGGATTCGAGTAATCCTAAGGCAATTTTCGGGTGAAAGGAAAATGATTTCGGAACTTTAAGGAAATATTTTTAGCCAATCAGAGGAGAGTTCGGTTTTCTCGCTCTAAGCCTCTCACGTTAGTGCTTATTGGCTATTAATCGTAGTCCAATGGACAGTCTGAGTTTAGATTGAACTTTGGACTCGGTTTCCGCGACTTGGGAAGGAAGGAATATGGGAATTGCCTGCTATCGAATACATCACATATGAGTCTTATTATCATACTTAATAATCGGAATTGACAAAATTAACTTAACTAACGCAGTTCTACCCGTTTCCTACCTACGAAATAATCTTTATTGCGAATACAGTCTTAATCGAATTCTTATGCTATTTTACATATATTTCGACGCGTCGCTAACATTTTGTCCCCGCAGTCGAAGACTCCTGGTGCATGGGTTGCGACGCGATGACCGCCAGCCTGCAGCTGGGCCTGCGTAGCGTCCCGTGTCTCGTTCTGATGTCAGCGGAGCGGACCCGTCCATCGGGTCCCGGGTAGGTAGTCTCGACGACGCCTCGGGGCCACACGCTGCGTGGACCATTGGGTTCAGCGACGATGACCACATCGCCTGGTTGAAGTTGCCGCCCTCCGTCGTGGGACGACTTCCTCGGTGCCAGTAGAGGAAAGTACTCTTTGGTCCAGCGCCGCCAAAAGTGGTCGGCAAGCGCTTGGGCCATCTTCCATTGCTTCTTCTCGTTCTCGTCGTAAACGCCAATCATCGGTAGGTTAGCGTTATGAAGAAGTAGAAAGTGTGCTGGAGTCAAACTTTCTTCGGAGTCTGGATCGACGTTGACATGTGTAAGTGGTCGTCGGTTGACGATATTCTCTATCTCGGCGAGTAGAGTTTCGAAAACTTCGGGTTTCGGTGCTCGTTCGTTGAAAGTGTAGGACATCGCTATCTTAACTGTCCTTATCATTCGCTCCCACGCGCCCCCGGCCGAAGGATTGCCAGGTGGGATGAATTTCCACTCCATTCGGTTCTGAGTGGCGTAAGTTTGCAGTACAGGCAGCCATTGCCGGTACGCCTCACGTAGTTCCGTCGCCGCCGCCCTGAAGCACGTCGCGTTATCGCTGTACATCGTCCTGGGCCATCCTCTTCTCGCGGCGAATCTTCGTAGTGATAGTAGCGCGCTGTCGGTTGAAAGACTGTGCACGCTTTCAAGGTGAATAGCGCGCGTCACTAGGCACGTGTATAGACACACCCAGCGTTTTTCTCTGCGCCGTCCGATCGTGACGAACATCGGTCCCATGTAGTCTTGTGCGGTGTGAGTGAAGGGACGTTGATACGCCTGTAGTCGCTCGGGCGGGAGATCGCCTAAGGGCTGCGCTCTCGGTGTTGCTCGTCGTAGTGTGCATAGCGCGCAGTTTCGAGCTACAGACTTCACGGTCGGCCGCAGATGTAGTATCCAATATTCTTGTCGCAGTTCGTTGATTACTGCTTCGTTGTGAATGTGCGCTGATCGTCGGTGAGCTCGCAGGATGAGTAGACGGGTGAACGGCTCGCGGCCATCCAGTATTATCGGTTGTAGCGCGGTGTACAATACTGGAGCGCTGCCCAGCCTCGTCTTCATGCGTAACACGCCGTCATCGCCTAGCTCGGGTGCCAGGTCGTATAATCGCGATTTGCGATCGATGAGCCTATTCTGGCTTAAGGCTCGAAGCTCTTCGGGAAAGCTTCGTCGTTGACTGTATTGCAACCACATGTGTTCTGCCTTTCTCAAATGTCTGACTTGTAGCTGCAAGGCTTTATTCTTCGTTCTCATTTTCTCGATGAATAGCAAGACGTTCGCTGTCGCGTTCAACAGTCTGTCGTAACTGCTAAATCGTCTCACGTCTGGCAGTACGCTCGAAGGGTCTGGCTTCGCTGAGATGATCGCCAGTGATGTCTCGGTTGACGGCCTCGCCTTCCTCTCAGGCAGGTCGTCTGTTCGATTCGATGTGTGACTAGGCCATGATGTCTCGGGTCCATAGAGAAAGCGCGGTCCTTCGTACCACTCGTCCTCGATGCGCACGCTCTGCGCTGGTTGACATCTCGTCGCTCGATCTGCGGGGTTCTGAGCGGTTGGTACATACCTCCACGCGTCTCTATCTGTTTTCTCGGCGATCTCCGCAAGTCGGTGTGACACGTACGGACGATAGTTTCGCGCGTCATCGCGAACCCATCCGAGAACAACCATGGAATCTGTCCAATACGTCACCTTTGTCACAGGATAACGCTGCTCGCGTAAAATTGTCTCCGCCAGCCGCACGCCGACGACTGCTGCGGTTAATTCGAGCCTGGGAACTGTCATTACCTTTAGCGGGCAAACTCGGCTTTTCGCTATAGCTAAGCTCACTTGCGTTTCCTCCTCGTCGTTCGATACTCGCCAATAGGCCGCCGCGCTGTAGGCCTCGGTCGATGCATCACTGAAAATATGCAGTTCTCTTCTAACTGCACCGGTGGGCGTGGCGTATCGTCGGGGTATTCGCAGCGCGGACACGTCGCTCAGTGCCCTCAGCCACCGGAAAAAGTCCTCCGCTTCCTCCGCCGGCAGCCGCTCGTCCCAGTCCGTGCCCTTTGTCCACACACGTTGGAATATGATCTTAGCGCTTATCATATACTGCGCTATGAGGCCTAATGGGTCGTAAACTGACATTACGGCACTCAAAAGTTCCCTTTTAGTGGGCGATCGCTCGTACCTTTTCACGTCGTCTGGCACTCGTAGCATTTTCGTGTTGTACCCCAGCGTATCCGTCTCTGGGTCCCACGTCATTCCGAGGACGGTCTGTTGCTTTTCTCCGAGATGAGAAGGTCCCGTCGCTCGCTCCTCCGGATCGATGTTTCGCATTAACAACTCGCTGTTGCTAGCGTAGCTGCGCAGCCGAAAGCTAGCCTCCGCGTGTGCTAGTCTCACCTGTGTCGCTGTTGATATGAGTTCCCGTTCTGTCTCATATGATGCCACATAATCGTCCATGTAGTGATTATTATGGATATCGTAGACCGCGTCCGGATAGCGATCCTTGTTGTCCGTCGCATTCCTATTCCGCACCGAGTGTGCGAGAAAAGGAGAAGAGATGTTACCGAAACATACCCGGTTTAGCTGGTACGTCCACGGTGTCACGTCACGCCGCGATCCCCTCCAGATGAAGAGCTGACTATGCCGATCCTCTCTTCGCAGCTGTATTTGAAGGAACATTTCCTGTATGTCCGCGGTGACGGCGAATTCCCACTCACGGAATCGAAGTAGTATCCCCAGCAGGCTCTGTAGTAAATCCGGTCCCGCGAGGATGAAATCGTTCAATGCACATCCCTGACTTTTCGCGGCGCAATCGAATACAGCGCGATACTTTCCTTTATTTAAATTGTAGACGCTGAAATGGGGCAGAAACCACATCCGATCTGACTGCGGTGGTTCCATGATGCGCTCTGCGTACCCCTTTTCCAGAAGCTTGTGTATCTGTGCTTGATACTCGTTGGCGAAGTCAGGATCTCTCGACATGCGGGCTTCTAGATTGCGTAATCTCGCCTTCGCCATGTTGAAACTCGGTGGCAGCTTTATGTCGTCGGCAGCCCATAGTTGGCCGACTTCGTATCTCTGTCCTACCTTTTTTACTGTTCGTTCGAATGTATCGATCGCTCGCTGGTCGTCGGGTCGAATGTTGTCCTTTGCCGTTATGCCAAGCGCCTCGACTGCCCAGTGTTTCTTGACCTGCTCCACGAGATCACTGTCGTCACTGTGGCAGTGCATCACGACCTGCTCGTTATTTGGTACATACCTCGGCATTCGCCCGAAGAAAACCCATCCTAACGAGGTTTTAACTGCGCACGGCTCGTCCTCGCCGCCCTGCCTCACCTCCGTCGGGTTTATAAGATGACTGAAGTCTCCGCCTATTAACATCTGCGGCACGCCCATGCCCGTGTAGCACTCGTCGCCCAAGTCCGCCAGATGTTCGTATTCCAATAGACGCTTCTTATTTAATGACTGCGAGCGTATCCCTAGTCCGTCTACCGTTTTTAGGGATATATCGTATGTCAAGCCGCCACGAGCGGGGCTTACTTTAGCCTTGACCGTCTGTGTCACTGAGCTAAGTTTCAACCGCTGAATACCTCTTATGCATAGCGGCTCGTCTTGACCGACCGCGCCGATCTCGTCCGCGACGTCCTGGTCGATCATTGACAAGGTGGATCCATCGTCAAGGAAAGCGAAGATATGCGCCGTTCCCTTTGGACCTGATACGGTTACGGGTAGTACCTTTAGCAGCACGCTGTAGTCCGGTGTTGACGACACGTACACGCGGGCGTCGTTCTCGTCGTCCGCAGCTCGCGGCTCCGTCGTGTCCGCTGGCTCGGCCGATGACGTCACTGCTGACGATGTAGGTACTGACCTGATTTCTTGTGTTAGCACCATAGCCGTATCCTCACGCACTTCCTGCGGCGAGTCCGCATGAAGCAGTCGATGGTGTACGTGAGGACAGCCTGCAACGCCGCACGCTTTGGCCTTGCATTGTGTTTTCATATGCTTCGCGTCGATACAGCGATAGCATATACGATTTAATTTCGCCCACTCCCATCTAGCGCCCACGGATTGGGCGGCTAACTTGCGGCAGTCCGGCGTCAGGTGACCGCCACCGCAGAACAGGCACGTCGTCGAACGGGATGTTGTGGCTTGACGTGTCGCGTACGTCACTTTCTGCACCTCGTGTTGACGTCCTGTGGGAGCTCTCGGCGGGTTGTGCGTTGCGGATATTTTCACGCGAGCGCCGGCTGCGCGCGCGTGCGGCACTGATAACGGCGCCTGCGCTCGCCTCGGGGCGGCGCGGGCGTGACAGAAGGACATCTCCTGTTCGCTCTCCTCCATGAGGAAATCCGCCAACTGCAGAATCTCCGGGTCCTTGCTGTCTCGATGTTTCTTCGCGTAGTCGCACCATCTGCTTCGAAGATGCGGCGACAACCTGTCCGTAACCTCTCTGATGAGCATGGGGTTATCGGCATAGTGCCTTCGATCGATATCCATAACTGTAGATACCACGTTCATTATTTTTATCGCGAAAGTGTTGAGGTCGTTCGCGGTAGGCCCCAACTGCGGCAACTTTCGCAGGTCGTCAATCGCCTTGTCTAACAATACCTCGCTGCGTCCAAACTGCTTTTTCAGTATTCTCACGATCATATCGGGTCTGGTGGCTGTCGATAACACGTGAGACACACACGTCTTTGCGTCCCCGCGTAAAGCCATCCTGAGCCGCGCCACGTTCTCGTAGTCAGTAAACTTATACCGCTTCGATGTCTCTGCGTAGGTATTGTAGAAACTTCTCCACTCGCTGACGTCTCCGTAGAAATGCGGCAGCTCGAATATATCCTTCGGGGCTGGACGGGCCGCCATCTGCATCCTCTCGAACAGGTGCAGCATGGACTCTGCTACAGTACCTTCGGTGGCGCGCGTGTGCGCCGTGTGCGGAGTACGCGCGTCCAGCTGTGGCGACGTCGATCGTTCGCGACGCGCCGGCGGCGTCGTCGATCGCCTGCGTCGCTCCGGTGGCGATATCGATCGCCTACGCGACTCCGACGGTGGCGATATCGATCGCCGATATACCTGGCGGTCCGGTGAGAGGCCTCGAATATGCCGCTCCGCCTGCGCAGGTCGTCTCGGAGTCTCGTACTTGGGTAGAGGTTCGTCGGTTAACCTCTTACAAATGGGTTTTGACGTCGCGTCTCGCGAGTTCTCTAGCCATTCGTCTAATCGATCTTGATTCGAATTCCGCACGCTACCAGCAGATTCGTGCTCGTCTGCGCTATCCGCATTAGCGCGGATCTGCAGTTTTCTGGCGTCTAGCCGTTTACGTACCATGTCCGCTTCTAGCTGCAACTCCCTCCGGGATATCTCCGCTAGCCGTTCGCTGGCCTCGAGCTCCGCCTGAGACAGCTGCGCTTCTATCACAGTGCGACTGCTCGCATGTGATCTGACGGACTGAGCTTTAATAATTGGTTTATTTACCTCCTTGGTAGTTTCCTGCAGCGACTTTCGTTTCTCGGTAGTTCTGTCTATGACGGCAGCCTTGGGATGTCTAGCTGGGATCGGCGTGGGTCTGGAACGACGCCGTAACCGCTTGGCTAAATCCCTTCGCCATAGCAATGTCGTGTCGTAGGACGGTGACCTCGGTGTCTCTACGGTTAATCCATACCTGAGCGTGCTGTTAGCTGTCGCCGCGCCCATCGGTTGCGCGCCGGCGACGCTAAGCCCTTCCGTTACGCCAGCGGGTCCGGAGGAGGTGAGGGAGGGCGCGCCGCGTCGGCGCCCATCGCCCTCTCAGCGCTTGCGCGTGCGGCCTCTCGTTCGCGGGCCGCCGACGCGCCTTCGTCGAGTAGTTGCTGCCTCTCCTCTTCGCTCGTCACTGACGCAGCTCGGTTGGACCTGGACCTCGTCCTTACCATCCTGTCGTCGCTCATGACAGGTACGTCGCTGTAGACCCGTAGTCCGCACGAAGATCCGGCTCGAAGGACCAGAAACTGTTGCAGACCGCGTCCGCAAAGCTTCCTATCGACGGCTCGAAGTGGAGAGAATGTGCTGGAGCTCGTGCGACTCACTCTTTCGTCCCGGGCCTGTACCTTGAGCTTCGATGTCGTCCTCAGCAATCAACCGTACCGATTATGATTTTGGATTAAACTAACTAAAAAACGAATCAAATCAAATGGTTTATATTTACAAAAATCAACGACTCTAATTTTAACGCGGTTATAAAAATACTCCTAAGCTAATATCCTAACTTGATCCTAACGAAACGCTCGGTACGGACGATACGTCGCGATGCTGTCGTTTTCTGCTGCTGCCGCTACCCGTCGTGGAGGGTGGCTGGCTGCTGGCTGTAGGCTGCTAGCTGCTGGCTGTAGGCTGCTGGCTGCTGGCTGTAGGCTGCTTGTAGTAGGCTGCTGGCTGCTGGTTTTCCTTGGAGGCTGCTGGTTCTTCTTGTTCCGGTCGAATTCGAATGTCCCATACCGAGCGATCGTTCCTTTTATACCCCTTTTCAGAATGCGCCTACGCTTCACGGAAAGAAACATTTCAATTTATTCGCCCAATCACGACTCGGCTGAGCGCGAGGCTCCGTGCGATAGAGAGGTAAATAATTGCGCCCGATAGGCGACGGATGGCGCGTAGTGATTGGTCGAACGCGTTACGGCGCTCGATTACGTGAATTTAACGCTATCATTTTTCGTTCAAATCCTAATTACTTATAAACTAATTAGGCTATCGCTTCGAAATTACGTAACAATGCACCTGACACTAGGGTCATTCACCTCGAGTGGAATGCACCTGCGTTTGTTTACGTTTTTACACAATAGAAGAGGTGATTAGCCGTCCGGGCCATACAATAGACTGGTTTCGCGGCTCGCCTTGAGCTCCATTGTTATCGATAACGGAATATTACTATGGAAATGTAGGTTATCGTGTTACGTAAGTTCCCAGCTACGTTTTAAAACTATTTACATCTTCATATGTCTTATAGTTATCGAGTTATTGGCTTGGATTCGAGTAATCCTAAGGCAATTTTCGGGTGAAAGGAAAATGATTTCGGAACTTTAAGGAAATATTTTTAGCCAATCAGAGGAGAGTTCGGTTTTCTCGCTCTAAGCCTCTCACGTTAGTGCTTATTGGCTATTAATCGTAGTCCAATGGACAGTCTGTGTTTAGATTGAACTTTGGACTCGGTTTCCGCGACTTGGGAAGGAAGGAATATGGGAATTGCCTGCTATCGAATACATCACATATGAGTCTTATTATCATACTTAATAATCGGAATTGACAAAATTAACTTAACTAACGCAGTTCTACCCGTTTCCTACCTACGAAATAATCTTTATTGCGAATACAGTCTTAATCGAATTCTTATGCTATTTTACATATATTTCGACGCGTCGCTAACATCACTATAACTATGCCTAAACAAATAACTCGCATTTACCAAAGAGGATCAAGTATTATAGAGTTACTGTCGAAGTAAAATGTGTAATTACAGTGCATAGACTGCCATCTCTTGACACAGGCTTAAAACTTTTGAACCTCAGTTTTGACAATTTGGCCCATATTCTTAGCTTGATATGTTTTAAAATGTCAAATAATTATATTAGGGCCATCTAGCTGAGCGTACCCCAAAGGTGTAATGCCATCTAGGCCACCATACTTTTTTCTGTATGGTACTGAGGTACGTTTTTTTCTTAGACTTTATCTGTCTATACGGAGTTATATATGTCTTTGCATTTACTGATGTACGGAGTTACAACTCTTCCCTTAGAGGTTAGCAAACATTTCAACCGGATATTGAACGTGTATTTGGCAAAGTGCAGTGCACTTACGTCTTAAACAAACGATACTATAGACTAGACAGCCAAATAATAATACCACTACTGAACGAGATGGTCACATACAAATTATAATAAGAGTGACAGAGAGCAAAATGTTATTTTTTGTCTTTGTCATAGTTTCACTTTTCCGCCGCTGGCACAAACGAGTTTGTGGCAAACAATAACCCTTTACCGCATATTGTTCCACATTTGGCCGTTATAAATTCTACTCTACTGACAACTGTTATAGTTCAAATTTGAACAAATATTGTATACGTTACATGCGGTAAGGGATATGTACGTGACGTCAAGCTTATTATCCGCCCAGATTACGTAGGTTATTTATGGTAAACTGTCAGCCATTTTTAAAGTACTTCCTAATTTCGCTCCATTATTCTATATCTGTCCCTTACGGGTGTACGCTTACGTCAAATCTATAGTATTCTTCGTCTGAGACTTACGTAAATGTATTATGTAACGTTGTCTCACCTTACTGTTCTTTTGAACCTGGTCGCCGACGTATATTTTCCTGAACTGCTCGAAGAAAGACATCATAGCCAGTTCTAATTTCTCACAGCCACCCTGAAATGTAAATAATTATTTGTTTTATTACTAACTTTTTCCCGCGGCTTTGCTCGCTTTAAATTAGAAAATTGCGGAACGCTCCATACAAACTTTCACCCCCCATTTTAGGGAAATGGGGGGATTAGAAAGAGACTAAAAGTAGCCTATGTCACTCTCCATCCCTTCAACTATCTCCACTTAAAAAATCACATCAATACGTAGCTCCGTTTTGCCGTGAAAGACGGACAAACAAACAGACACACACACTCTTCCATTTATAATATAAGTCTGGAAGTATGGATATTTTAATTCCTCGACACATCAAAAAGTAGAACACAGCCTCCGCCTTACAGAAGACCGCAGCCAAATAGCACTAGACCCTACTCATAGTGTTGTGTTCCTGTCGGTGAGTAAGGCTGCCAGAGCTCAACGAGGGTGCGGTGTGCTGATGACGGGAGGACTTACGGAACTAACTTGTTCCGTTTATTGTCCTTTGAGTCGCCGGCAACCCGAACCCTCCTTGGAACTTGTACACTCCTTTTTGCTGTGTACTTAACACAGCAAAAGGGAATGTACAAGTTTCTAATGGGGTGGCAACGCGCATGTGACACTGTTTGAGTTGCAGGCGTCCATAGGTTACGGTGACCGCTTTACATCAGGCGGGCCGTATACTTGTTTGCCACCGACGTAGTATAAAAAAAAAAAAGTAGAAGTTACCAGCGTCCATAGGCTATGAGACTACTTTTCACCAGACGACCCGTATGCTTCTTTACCACTAACCTAGTATTAACCTAGTATTCACCATCATCCTCCTTGCGTTATCCCGGCATTTGCGGCATCCCGGCGGCTCATGGGAGCCTGGGGTCCGCTTTTGACAACTAATCCCAAGATTTGGCATAGGCACTAGTTTTTACGCAAGCGACTGCCATCTGACCTTCCAACCCGAAGGGTAAACTAGACCTTATTGGAATTAGTCCGGATTCCTTACGATGTTTTCCTACACCGAAAAGCGACTGGCAAAATATCAAATGACTTATCGCACATAAATTCCGAAAAACTCATTGGTGCGAGCCGGGGCCCGCGACCTCCGGAACAAAAGTCGCACGTACTTACCGCTAGGCTACCAGCGTGTTTTTTTTTTTAGTATCAACCTAGTATTATTGATGTATATATAAGTATGATGATGTTTTATTTATGAAAATAGCACACAATCTCTTGTAAAGTTTATATTCGCATTGAGTGACAAATTTGAGTCTCGAAGAAGCAAAAGATCTTATAATAGAATCACGAGATTCACGAGTGGTTCTAATTTAGAATCTTGAGCGTAGTGAGGGACACGAACAAGTTGCTAAATTTGAACCGGGCTCCATAGATTAACTCATATTAACTATGTTTTTCTGTATAATTATTTGCAGTACGTTCAAAGAACGTTCTTTCCGGTGCTGAGGTGAGGAAGTCATTTCATTCCAATGGAGACTTATCCGGGTAAGGTTCGACGGAGACTATGGCCGGCCGTGACTAGTCCGGCCGAGACTTTATACGACTTAGTTGCGGCCGAGAATCTCGATCGGACCTTACCTATCATCCGGTGACTAGTGAAACACTAACTTACAGTAGCGAGCCTGGAGTCAGTGAGGTCCATGAGCTGTAGGACCCGACAGACGAGTTCTCCGTCCATCGCGTCGTTTTCATCACAGATGTTGACGGACGCTCGACCGCCGATGCAGGCGCCAATCATGTACACCAGCCAAGTTAGTTGTCCTAAAACAGAAAACATTTATTTTAGGCAACAGATAAATATATGCCGTAGTAAAGGCTAACAAAATCTGCTGGTTACTAAAACCAGAGGAGCCTTGGCTGTCCTACCCATACAGTGGAGAGACCTGTGAATACACACAGTATATCTCTGTATATGAATAACCGCTTTAAAAAATCTCGATAGCGCGATGTAGGACATTCCAAATTCAAAATGACGGGCTGACCGACCGCGTGTTCGAAAGCTTCTAGAAAGTTCCATGAGCTGTTCCACATACCTGTTTTTTTTTAAATAATCATGGCCTGGATGCTTTGTCCTTTAAAGCCAAGGCTTTGTTTACACACCTCTGAGCACTGTGAGTTGGTGAGCATTTCCTTCTACACTGTAGGCGGCGGCCGCTCTGTCGAAGGGCCCATTTAGATGGTACGAGAAACTCGTATACGAGTTTTATTACATTGCGGTATTTGATGGCTGTGCAAAATTGTGTGTAACCTCAACAGCCTGCAATGTAACTAAAATCGCATACGAGTTCGCACGCCGTCTAAATCAGGCCTAACAGTTGGCACGTCTTGCCACTCTTGCCTAACCTATTAGGTAGTTGCAATAGTTCTACTACTCACAACTTTACATAAGAAACTATGGGGATATATATTCTCGCGTTAAAAAATTTCGATAGCGCGATGTAGAACATTCCAAATTCAAACTACCTGACCGACCACGCGTTCGAATGTTTTAGAAAGTTCCACATACCTCTGAGCACTGTTAGTTGGTGAGCATTCCCTTCTACACTGTAGGCGGCGGCCGCTCTGTCGAAGTGTGACACTAGCAGTTGGCACGTTTTGCCGTATTCGCACCGTCCGATTACAGATAACTGTTCTAACTGCTGTTGCACGCAGCCTACTTCGTCTAAAGGGTCTTCTAAGCCGTCCCTGGAAAAATATTGAAGCATCGTCGTAACCGGTACCAACAAATACACACACTTATACAATTTCCACACGGGTCATGTGAAAAACAGTATCAAAGAGAATCGAGTATTATAGAGTTACTGTCAAAGTAAAATGTGTAATCACAGTGCATAAACTGCCATCTCTCGACACGAGCTTAAAACTTTTAAACCTCAGTTTTGACAATTTGGCCCATATTCTTAGCTTGATATGTGTTAAAAGGGGAGGAGGGGTACGAACAACATCTTAGTCCCCCAGCTTGTCTCGCCTGCACGTGGTCCTCCTGCTGTTTAACGGAAGAGATAGCACCAGAGAAGGAAAACTTGAAAGAAACCCGGCTCGGTGCCAGCCGTTATGCACCTGCAACCGACCCGACTCCGCGCGTATTGACTTGTCTTTCCCGCGGACCAAGTCGGTGAGGTCGAGAGAGAGTCACAGGTCTTGGGCAACCCTGTGTCTCTTACCTTGTGTCCCAGGCGATGCAGTGTCTGTGGAGAGGAAACTTCACCTACGACGGCCTAGCCGCGTAGAAAACAACACGGGGAGTGGCAGTGACCAGTTATAAGTCCAAATGTATAGGCGTAAATTAGGATGCTAGGGGTCACTCCTGACAGTGGGAGGGTCCATCGTAGGCCCACTGATCAGTTACCGCCCGCTTAAGCTGAGCAGCCCTCGGTCAGTTAGGTACTGATCCGCCTCGGTGCTGGTCTGTTCCCTTTGGGTGTAGGGAGCACTAGCTTCAGCTAGACGACCGGTGTCGTAACATACTTCACCTGCTGAACAACGGTCCAAAACAAAAAGTACAACAACTCGCTTATCCATGCGCATAGCGACATGGAATGTCCGTACTATGAGGACAGGCCTCCCGGACACCGTGGGAGGCTCAAGTACAAGCAACGCATGCGACCTGCGTAAGACTGCTGTAATCAGTATCGAATTGCAAAGGCTTAATGTGGCTATAGCGGCCTTGCAAGAGACCAGGCTTCCGGACGAAGGCTCCTTGCACGAGGCCCACTACACATTCTTTTGGAGGGGTAAAGGGACGGATGCTATTCGTGAGCACGGTGTTGGCTTCGCCGTTCGCAACGATCTGCTTAAGGCAATCGAAAAGCCCCTTGGCGTCTCTGAGCGTATCATGGTGTTGAGAGTTAACACCACCAGCGGCTACGTTACACTCATCTCCGCGTACGCTCCAACACTAGCATCGACGGATGAGGCCAAGGACCGATTTTATGACCAGCTCCATGAAGCAGTGCGTAGGGTAAAATCTTCCGATCGCTTGTATGTTTTAGGCGATTTCAATGCTCGGGTCGGTCAGGACCGTGTTCCGTGGCCTGATTGTATTGGTGAGCACGGTATTGGTAAACAAAACGAGAACGGTCAACGTTTGCTGGAATTTTGTTCTAGGAACCAACTGTGTGTCACCAATACATACTTTAAGGGTAAACTGTCTCGCAAAGTTTCATGGAAACACCCTCGCTCGGGTCATTGGCACCAGTTGGACATGATCCTTTCCAAAAGAAAAGACCTCCGCGAGACACTCCACACTAGAACCTTTCACAGTGCAGAATGTGACACCGATCACTCCTTGGTGGCAGCGCGCATTGCCTTCACTCAAAAGAAAATCCACTCGTCCAGACCTCCTGGTAAAAGGAAAGTTAATGTTCTTAATACCAGGAATGACGAGATGGTGGGTGAATTTGAGAAGTTGGTGAGACGCGCCCAGTCAGCTTGGAGTGAAAATACACAGGCAGATGACATGTGGAGGAGTGTTAAAGCGCTACTGACGGACACTGCTAGTTCTGTTTTTGGCTACCAGGTAACCAAAACCCAGGATTGGTTTGCTGAACATGCAGAACATTTAAAACCTTTGCTGGACTCTAAACGTGAAGCTGCAATCAAACACCGCATGTCGGGCACATCGCAAACACGGGAAAACCTTAAAAACGCCACGTCGACTTTGCAGCGTAATGCGCGTCACTTCGCTAACGTGTACTGGACGAATGTGTGCACAAACATCCAACAGTGCGTCGACACCGGTAACTTCAGCGGTGTTTATTCAGGCATCAAGCAGTTTCTAGGTCCTGTACCTAAAAAGACAGCCCCTCTTAAAGAGTTGGATGGCACTGTCATTACAGATAGCCGCCGTCAACTCGGACGATGGGTGGAACATTACACCGAGCTCTATTCGAATCCGGTTGCTATTGACTCAGAGGCCTTACTTCACACGCCAAAGTTAGGAACCTGGTTCGGACTAGATGCACCACCCACTTTAGAGGAATTTCACAAGGCTGTCAAGCAGCTGAAACGGGGAAAGAGTCCAGGCAGTGATGGCACTCAAGCCGACGTCGTAAAGCTCGAGTGTGTGGGTCCGCTCCTTCATAGTCTGTTGAGGAAATGCTGGGAGGAAGGAAAATTTCCACAAGATATGCGCGATTCTAATATCGTCACACTGTACAAGGGGAAGGGAGACCGTGGTGATTGCAACAATTACCGGGGAATCTCTCTCCTTAGTATTGTAGGCAAGTTATTTGGTCGAGTAGTACTGTCAAGATTACAGCAACTTGCTAATCGCCTATATCCCGAAAGTCAGTGTGGATTCCGTTCCCAGCGTTCCACGACAGACATGATCTTTACACTTCGGCAAATCCAGGAAAAGTGTAGAGAACAGAGGACACCATTGGTTGTTGCATTCGTTGATTTGAATAAAGCCTTCGACACGGTCAGCCGTGAAGGTCTTTATGCTGTACTGGAACACATCGGATGCCCACCAAATCTCTTGAGACTTATAGAGTCTTTTCACGAGGGTATGCGGGGAGCAGTGGTGTTCGACGGCGATGTGTCTGACCCGTTCTCTGTGCGTCGAGGTGTTCGGCAAGGCTGTGTCCTTGCACCTACCCTGTTTGGTATATTCTTCTCGTTGCTGCTCAAAACTGCTTTTGGCGACAACCAACAGGGTATCCATCTGCATACAAGAGCTGACGGTAAACTGTACAACGTTTCCTTGCTAAAATCTAAACGAAAGCGAGACGACTTATTCGTTGACAGTTTGCTGTTTGCCGACGACGCAGCCTTCGTCGCCACATCGCAGTCAGAGCTCCAGAGTATTATGGATAAGTTTTCTCGTGCCTGTGCCCTGTTCTCTATGTCCATCAATCCCCGGAAAACGTTTGTGCTGGCTCAAGGGTGCGCGGAAACACCGATGATAATGTTGGATGGCGCTCCGCTGGAGTCAGTCGACAAGTTTTGTTACCTCGGGTCGACAATAGCTAATAACCTTTCTCCGGATGTAGAAATCGACGTTAGAATCGGAAAAGCCGCGACGATGTTTGGGAAGTTGAGTACAAGAGTATGGCAAAATAAACACCTAACAAGGAAAACCAAGACAATAGTCTATCAAACCTGCATCCTAAGCATACTCTTGTACGGGGCTGAGACTTGGATATCGTACGCCAAGCACGAGCGTCGACTCAACGCATTCCACATGCGCTGCATCCGGAATATTTTGGGCATAAATTGGAAAGACAAGGTCACGAACGAGAGGGTGCTTGAGATTGCTCAGCTGCCCAGCCTCTATGCGCTGCTAAAGCAGAGACGCTTGCGCTGGCTGGGGCATGTGCATCGAATGCAACCTGCTCGTTTGCCACGGCGTGTCATGCTTGGTGCCATAGCTGATGCCAAAAGGAACGTTGGTCGGCCAATGTTACGTTATAAAGATTGCACCAAACGTGACATGCACGCATTTGGCATCCCGGTCCACACATGGGAAAAGCTTGCCGAGGACAGGGACAAATGGCGCAAACTGGTATTCGACGGACGCAAAATCCACGACAACTCTTGGTTTGCGACACTCGCAAGTAAGCGCGCCAAGCGTCATCAGCGCGATACGTGTTCGTCGAAAAACGTGCACACTTCACCTGCCCGAGTTGTGGTCGTGTTTGTCGCTCCCGTATTGGCTTACATAGTCATGAAAAACGATGTCGCCCCTCTTGACACTGCTTCTGTAGTCTGTTATAGACTTTGAGGCCGATGATGATGAGAAAATGAAATAAATCAATAAATTCCAGGGTTCGAAAATATCCGATATTTATAATAAAAATCAAAATATCGGATATTTATGATATATATCAATTTTGTATGGAAGGCATATTATTATTTTGTTGCATTATTTATGAATACAACTTTAGATAAGGAAAATTCTACTAAAAAACAGAACATTTTGTAAAAAAAAACAGTAACAAACACAAAAAAACTATATTTTTAACAATGTTACACTTTTTTTAAACCATTTTTGTATTGCAATATTTATAAAAAAAATATATTCATCAGATATTTATATCCATTGATATATATCGTCGAACCCCGCTGGATATATATCCGATATATATCGGATATATATCTTGACATATATCCATTGATATATATCCTCAAACCCTGATAAATTCATCATTACACAGATATAATACTGAATTTAGGATTTGCCAACACTAAATATGAATAAATTGTAATATTGATAGCGGTCTGTAGTGACTTTATGACAATAATGACACAAAATACAATAGATTTATCATAGAGAAGAAAAAAGTTTCACGCAACAGCAAGTCGAATCGAACCGAAGATGGTTGCTCCCGAGTAAATCAAAGAGACGCGACGATGAAGTAGAAATCGCTAGCTCTTTCTTATTTACACGGGAGCGGTTCTATAGTTCGGTTTTATCGCCGATAGGTCATCGCTTACTCAATTTTGGCGCGACCAGTGGCCCGTTTCTCGAAAGGTACAAGCCTTGTATTACAAGTGCGCGAACTGTCAAATCGTATGGGTTGTCATGGAAGCACACTTGTAATACAAGGCTTGTAGCTTTCGAGAAACGGGCCCCAGAGCCTTAGGCTTGTCAAAAATAATGTAATTGTCTTAAATTGTGTGAGTCCTAAAGGTTGCTCAGAGCAATGCTGAGACGAACGGAACAGTTTGCAAGAGGTGAACAGATTTTCACCACTGGTAAATATATCATTGAATAAACATACATGATAATGATAAATTCAAAAGGTACGTACTTGTAAACTCTGAACTGTGAACTTGGCTATAAGCTCTATGAGACGAGGGTAGTTGTCCACCATGACTAATTCTCCTAGCTGGTAGTTCGACTTGAGCCGCGCTAGCAGCCGGCAGAACTCGTGGTAGTTTGAAGGATCCGAGAGGCCCTGGAATTAAAAAATTATAAATTATTCGACGAACTATCTACGTAAGTTACTTATGGAATCTCTTAGATTATTTCTGGAATATCATGAATCAATTGCTGAATCCTGTGGGAAATTTGATGCAGTTTTGAGAAAAGTTTCTGGAATTTGTAATTAATTTTACAATCTCTAGGATTCCTTCTGGAATATCGTTGTTTTTAACTGGAATCTCGTGGAATATGGATGGAATCTCGAGGATAGTTTCCGGAATCTGTGATTCTATATATATATCTCATTAGTTATTTATGGAATTTCGTGGAATATTCATGGAATCTCGAGAATAGTTTCTGGAAGCTGCGATCAATCGTTGATTAGTTCTGGAATCTCGTTGATTATTTATGGAATCTCGTCTCTATAAGTGCGATAATGAGTGTAGACAGGGACTGCTGCGACTGTCTCTATACTCGTCTCGAGGACTAGCGCACCTGCGTGTTCTCGAGGATGGCGCGCACGCCGTGCGCCAGGCGGTTGAGGAACTTGGCGCGCTCGGTGTTGCCGAACAGCGAGCGGCGCACCGACGCCAGCTGCACCAGGCACGCCAGCGCCAGCCCGGCCAGCCCGCCGCCGCTAAGCGACTGCTGCAGCTCGAAGAACAGCTCTAATGTGCCGCCGCCGAGGAATGAGCCGCGCCAGGATGTGGGGATCTGGAATTAAATCATATTGGGGTGAATCCACGTGAAAGTAACGTGAGTCACGACTTCTGCAAATTACAGCTGCAAATTAAAGGATCTACTTATGCATATATCGGGAAAGTATCACTTAAACATTAAATAAATATCATATACTAAGAAAAAATGACCAATGCCTGCAAGTGTTCCGAGCTGGATACGAACCAGCGTACTCCGTTAACCGAACGGATGCCTCAACCCGAATGTATCACTTATTTAGAGATAGATTATCACTTGAACTTACGTCGTGAATAAATAGAACATGCCATAAAATCGTGACTCATGTTACTCTTCCGACCGGTCTGGCGTAGTTGGTGACCCTGCCTGCTGAGCCGCGGTCTCGGGTTCGAATCCCGGTAAGGGCATTTATTTGTGTGATGAGCACAGATATTTGTTCCTGAGTCATGGATGTTTTCTATGTATATAATTATGTATTTATCTATATAAGTATGTATATCGTCGCCTAGTTTCCATAGTACAAGCTTTGTTTAGTTTGGGGCTAGGTTGATCTGTGTAAGGTGTCCCCCAATATTTATTTATTTATTTATTCTTGACGGATTGACCCATTGATAAGACGATATGGAAATAAATAATAATAGTGAGTGCTTGCGTTCACCAAAAAACTGTCATACAGTTTGGACAAATATTATAATCAGAATAATACTGTGTTACCTTTTTTGAGTAAATAAAAGATAAAAATATTACGGCCTATAATTTTACCAACCATAAGGGTTACATAATACATATTAGTGGAATCTAGTTCCTAGCTGTTGCCATGCTTTGATTATTGAGTGTTATTTGTGGAATCTAATGCCTAGCTGTTTTTATTCTTGGAATATTGATGGTTATTTGAGATATCCAAGCCCACGCTGTTGTTATTTTGTTTTTTATTTGTCATTCATGGAATCTGGAGATCTATTTGTGGAATCTGGTTCGTAGTTCCTAGTTTTTGAAATGTTGAATATAGTGGAATCCGGTTCCTAACTGTTATCAATATTCATTTGTGGAACCTAAGGCTGTATTTATTCTTGGAATCTAGTGTGTTATTTGTGGAATCCAAGTCCTAGCTGTTATTATTCATGAAATATTGAGGATTATTTGTGGAATCTAAGGAAGTTTACCTGCACAGTGCACAAATCATCAGAACACTCGTCGACAGCAGTGCCTATGAAGTCGTATGTAAGACAGTTGTGGGCAAGCCGGAGCAGGCTCGCTATGAGGGCGTGCTGGCTGGCATCTAATGGGTCTAGCGCCTTCCCTCTCGCGCCCGAGAGGAGGGAGCAGGAGAGACGGAACATCTCGAATAGTTGTGTGTCTCTGTGAAAGAATGAAAAAAGAAATTTTAAAAAAAATATTTAAAAATTTATCGGCTTCGGCCAGTTTCAGCCAAAAAAAACATGTTTCGGCCAAAAACGGCCAAATTTTTGACCAACGAAATTCTACTTTTGGGTAGCGTTGGGCTCACTTTTCCAGGATTTTAAAATTCCTGATAAGGCGATAAAGAGTTCAACAAATAACAAATAGTGAACAAAAAAAAACTTACATACAAGACTTCATAGTCTGATCTAGATAATCATCATCCCTCCTTGCGTTATCCCGGCATTTGCCGCGGCTCATGGGAGCCTGAGGTCCGCTGTGACAACTAATCCCCAGATTTGGCGTAGGCACTAGTTTTACGAAAGCGACTACCATCTGACCTTCCAACTAAAAGGGTAACTAGGCCTTATTGGAATTAGTCTGGTTTCCTCACGATGTTTTCCTTCATCGAAAAGCGACTGGCAAATATCAAATGACATTTCGCACATAAGTTCTGAAAAACTCATTGGTACAAGCCGGGGTTAGAACCCGCGACCTCCGGATTGACAGTCGCACGCTCTTACCGCTAGGCCACCAGCGCTTCAGCGGTCTAGATAATATAAGTATAAATAAAACTGGTTTTATACATTTTTTCAGCTATTCTAACAAATATCGGCCGAAACTAGAGCCAAGGCCGAACCTTCGGTTTCGGCCAGAAAGGTCAGTCATGGTTCGGTCGGTCACTGAAGATTTGCCAACTAATTACTAATTTTATACAAATTTAATACATACCTAAACGACGAAGCGATCTTCCTGTGTTTGGCCAGTGAACGGTTCGCATCAGCCTCTGACACTTGATTCATCTCTAGCACCAGCTGCGATAGTAGCTGGACTCCTATTGTACACATTTCTGCCGGACCCTGGATAGAATAAATTTAATGTTACTATTAGATTATCAGAAAAGGTTGTGCGCCTGGTTGCATAGATTGTCCGCTAGGCTTGTGTCGTTTTCGAACTATGAATTTTAGGAATAAAATCCCATCAATGACCGAAATGAACTGAATCTTTCCATGCTCTGTGAATCGGTCTTTGTTCATTTAGTTCAGTATAGGATCGGCGAGCGCGAGCGGTTCGGAACGAGAACGAGTGTGTGACTGCGCCGAGCGAGTGCGAGCTATTTAGCAGAGCAACACAAAAACGTCAAGTTTAATTTTCGGAGCGCTCCGATCAACGAACACACTCACCTGTAGGAAAGTCCCCACGTCTCCCATGACGTTGTGGAACACAAATTCTTCCTTGACCATGTCGAACCAGCCCAGCTTGGTGATGCGTGCGAACAGCGCCACCAATGCCTAGACAAAACAACAATCATTTATTATACTGCTACATTTATTTAACAAATTCAACTCTAAAACAATAGGTTAAATCAAATGCTTAGACATACGACGGTTTAAAGGTGGCCACTGACGAGCCTTCCAACAGTCCAAATGGCGTGGTTGCATTCCAAAATCGGTCCGTGAATGTCAAAAACGTGTAATGTTTTTTAAACGGCATCCTGAACGTGGATTTCCATTTGGATTGAAATCCACCACGCCACGCCATTTGGACGTATCGGCGTGGCGACTTTGATGTGACCGTCAGTGTTAGAAACGTACACAAAACGCGCACCACGCCATCTAGACGCATTCTAAACGCTCCGTAAATGTGCAAAACTGCGTCCATTTTTATTCAGTTTACACGGCACTGCCGCCACATAAAGACACGAACACGATAATAGGTAAAATCAAGCCGAGACTTTCGTTTTATCTATACAAGAAGAGTATCGTGTATATCCATGTTTATGGCAAGTTACAAAGTAGTCGCATAGCGACAACTCTTGAGGTTTCGATAAAATTCATGTCACTTATTTTCTGTATTGAAGTTTTTTTTTATGGGATAGGAGGCAAACGAGCAGACAGGTCGCCTGATGGTAAGCGATCACTGCCGCCCATGGACACCCGAAACACCAGAAGTGTTAAAGTGACCAAGTTCGCAGGCGGCAAAGTCGGGCGCGGGTATCGAACCCGAGTCTTCGGCATTCGCGTAACCGCGGACGGACGGACGGACGGACGGACGGACAGACATGGCGAAACTATAAGGGTTCCAACTTGGGCCATTTTTTTCAAAGTTGTCCACCCCACTTTTTTTGTAACATGGGTATTTTTTACGCGATTCATACTCAGAATCGAGAGCTCTTTCGATCCTGATAGGAGAAAAAAAATGTCCTAAGATTTCCATACATTTTTTCGAACCTTCCATTCCGTTACCGCCATACAAAATGTATGAAAAAGTGGTAACGGAATGGGAAAAAACCTTGGGACACTTTTTTTCTCCTATTAGGATTGAAAGAGCTCGAGATTCTGAGTGGCAAACACATAAAAAATTCCTAATCTAAAAAAAAGTGGGGTGAACAACTTTGAAAAAAAATGGCCCAGTTGACTACGGAACCCTAAAAAAAATGGCAGGGTGGAGTTAATTCTGCACAGAATTCTTGGCCAGTCTACTTATAGGCCAAACAGGAAAGCATAGTTGGTATGTTTCTGGTAATGAACACAAGAACTAGATTTACACATACCTGAACGACAAAGTTTGCGAGCTTGGGGCGGGTGGCGAGGTAGTTCAGGGCATAATTGCGGATGTCTAGACGCTGCTGGACTGTCAAACTCGTCGTCGATCTAAAACAATACAATTTTTTTATATCCACACTAATATTATACATAGGAAAGTGTGTGTCTGTCTGTTTGTCCGTATGGCAAAACGGAGCGACGAATTGACGTGTTTTGGAAGGGATGGAGAGTGACATAGGCTACTATTTGACTCTTTCTAACCCCCCCACTTCCCTAAAATGGGGGATGGAATTTAACACGAGCGAAGCCGCGGAAGCTAGTGACTTAATAAAAGTGAGAGAGCTTTAAGAATAACAAAACAGTGACAAGTATCTGACAGCACATGTCAAAAAATACTACGAGTAAGTAGTAATAAAGGTTGTGGTACACCTTGTTATTCGTCATTTACAGGGTCGTGCACAGATCTTTAAAACCCTACATAAAGGTCTATTCCCCAAAGCCAGCGTCCGCCGGCTTTCCGCGCATGCGTGCAGTATCGAAAAAACTGAAAACGCATTGTTTGGCTCTGTAACCATGACAACGCCTTATAACGACACTGCGGGCGTGCCCGGGAAGGCTTTGGGCAGCCGAGCTGACAGTGCAAACCTTTGATTCAAATACAGGAAACAGTGTGAATTTCACGAAAGTTAGTCAAGAAAACTATTAAAAACTAAGTGCATGGTCGTAGAAAAAGTATTGTATGCAACGGTGTTTAACTGAGTCAAAAAATACTCGTGGCGTCTCAATAACAATTTTCGGCTTCGCCTCAAATTGTTACCCACGCCACTCGTCTTTTTTGACCTCCTTTATCCTTTCGTATGCGTCTGTCAAAAAATTGTCATTAATATATTAGTCATAATAACTACATGTTAAAGTTGAAACAATATGGAGCAGATCTGCTCCTAAGCATACGAGAGGTTAAACACCTGTTGCATAAAATACTATTTTGACGAACTCTATAACAGTAAGAGTTGTGAATGTTGTGATAGCAGCTTCTTAGATAAATAATATTGTAGTTGACCTAAAGAAAATTCCAACGGAAATCAATAAAAACCGGCCAAGAGCGTGTCGGGCCACGCTCAGTGTAGGGTTCCGTAGTTTTTCGTATTTTCCTCAAAAACTACTGAACCTATCAAGTTCAAAACAATTTTCCTAGAAAGTCTTTATAAAGTTCTACTTTTGTGATTTTTTTCATATTTTTGAAACATATGGTTCAAAAGTTAGAGGGGGGGAGACGCACTTTTTTTTCCTTTAGGAGCGATTATTTCCGAAAATATTAATATTATCAAAAAACGATCTCAGTAAACCCTTATTCATTTTTAAATACCTATCCAACGATATATCACACGTTGGGCTTGGAATTAAAAAAAATATCAGCCCCCACTTTACATGTAAGGGGGGTACCCTAATAAAACATTTTTTTCCATTTTTTATTTTTGCACTTTGTTGGCGTGATTGATATACATATTGGTACCAAATTTCAGCTTTCTAGTGCTTACGGTTACTGAGATTATCCGCGGACGGACGGACGGACGGACGGACGGACGGACGGACGGACGGACGGACGGACGGACAGACAGACATAGCGAAACTATAAGGGTTCCTAGTTGACTACGGAACCCTAAAAACAGGTTGTAGAAGGTATAATCAAAGAGGATCGAGTATTATAGAGAGTTACTGTTGAAGTAAAATGTGTAATTACAGTGCATAGACTGCCATCTCTTCGACTAGGGATTGCAATCCGGTCCGGCGGATCCGGTAATCCGGCCGGATCCGGTACTTTTTTCATGCTACCGGATCCGGTGAAATTCGCCGGATCCGGTACCGGATCCGGTAATGTAATTTAATATGTTAGAATAGTGCAAAAAAATAACATTTACGCTAACATTTGAACGTAGCTCAACAGGGGATTGCAATCCGCTCTGATTTCCAATCAAAAAATAATTTAATACATACGTTTTTTGCATTACTACGAGTAGATTTACTAGGCCGTTTGGAAGTAAAATAATGTGCTCAAGTGACGCGTCAAACTTTCCGTCTTTGAATCTTTAGTGAAATCTGTGCAATTGTTTGCTTGGATGCAAAATGTGGAATAGTGGAGAGTGACAAAGGGCCATACGACAAAACTTTTCGTTAACATGTCACTGAGGTCAATCCTTCGCGTTTTCTAGCCAAACACTATCCGAAATCAAGACCTATTGAGTATATGCCAGCAAACACCCATTAGTGAGGAAACCGTGACACAAAAAGTACATTGGTAGCACACAATTCCAAGAGTTTCCTCTAACGAAATAACGCAACCATTTCTTTCGGCTGGAAATCGCCTGCCGCTGGAAGGAGCCTTGGCTCCGGGCGCCCTGTAAACTCATGGAAGCGGTCCGTTGAGGATGAACTACGAGCGACCGGGTCGAGCTGAAGCGAGGCCACGAGGGTAGCTGAAGATAGGAAGGCATAGCGCGAGCTTGAGAAGGCCCTTTGCATCTCTGTGGTGACGTAGGACTACAAGAACAACAACGTTTTCAGCATGATATAAGAAGTATGAGGGCACATTGCTACAAAAATCATAAAAAAACAATTCAAAGCTTAAATATGAACATTTTTAAAAGGTATCCAGTAAGACTCTTGATGACTTTAATTTAGCTACTGTAGTTTTTTAAATTCTTCTTTGCGTGTGAGAAAAGTTAACTGTAAAATAACACATAACATAATTATCTCTTTTTAAATAGTTATCTCATAATGCATGTAGGTAATGTTATAATGTCCGTTCTTAATAACTTAAAAGCTCTATAGGTATTACTTTAAAACAATACAGTAAAAATAATTTTGTTATCCTATGAAAGTTTAAAAAGAACGAAAGAATTTTATTTGCGACTGATTATTTTAGTAAAATTTACTTGTTACCTGGTAAAAATGTTGATTTCTAAGCTTTCAAGTTTTGGTTTATTAATCGTGAAGCAAAATACCATCATATTTCTCATATTATGCTGAAAACATACAAAAAAAGTTACTATTTGGGTACTTTTAATCCTCAAGGTCAATCCGGCCGGATCCGCCGGATTGGGACCAAAATCCGGCCGGATCCGCCGGATTGGGACCAAAATCCGGCCGAATCCGGCCGGATTGGATATCAGACCGGATTGCAATCCCTACTCTTGACACAGGCTTAAAACTTTTGAACCTGTTTTGACAATTTGGCCCATATTCTTAGCTTGATATGTTTTAAAATGTCAAATATTAATATTAGCGCCAGCTAGCTGAGCGTACCCCAAAGGTGTAATGCCATCTAGGCCACCGTACCTTTTTCTGTATGGTACTGAGGTACGTTTTTTTCTTAGACTTTATCTGTCTATACGGAGTTATACACGGTGTTTCCGTTATCACTCAAAACCTCAGACACCCCAACTGATTTTTATTTTTTTAAACTTATCTATAGTATTCATTTTTTAATCTGATGTTTATTAATTTTTTAAATTGAATGTTTAAATTTCTGTGCAGCTCTACTCGACTTTTAACTCTACACTCAAAAAAATAGTTGCTAGCTACCATCATAAACCTTCAAACTACTTATTTGTGTACGTTACTGCAACGAAATAAGGTTTACCATAATGTCACTGTAAAACACTTTAAAGCTTTGTCACAGCAAACTTCAAATTGGACAGATAATCTCAGTAAGCAAATTTAAACCCAACATTTAAAATAACAAGGTTGTAATTAGGTACGAGTTCAATTTGTTATGACTTATGACTTATTAGAGGTAAACGTTAAAATTAAACTGACAAACAACGTCAAACTCGTAGCGGAAAAAATAGTCGTCCAAGTAACCAGCCAGTATGAATACCCCTAAATACTGAAAAAGGTATACAACCTCTAGCAATGCGATATGCACACTGTTGTATTACGAATTTGTAGAATGGGCACGTAAAAAATAACTAATAATACTAATTAAAAAAAAATTACCCCCATCAAGATATAGCTCAATCGATTCTACTCTAGATTCTGAACAAACGGTTTTCAGGTTTCAAAACACAACACTCAAGTGTTAAGTGAAACACGGTGTATATTAGGTATAATACATATTTGCACTAATCAGGTTGCTAGGTGAGTAAGAACAAATACAAATTGCAAGTAAAGATAAGGCACGTGTAGGCCCTGATTTTTATCAAAATTATCTAAACAATTATTATATTCATTACAACTTGCGTTTACATGGTGACACACTACTATGAACAGACTCGTCTGCGTCTGTATATACAGAGTGTAACAAAAATGGTGGTAATCCGTTTAAGGGCGTACTCAGTATCGTATTCTTATCAGGAAAAAGTAGAAGAAAATTTTTTTTTCGCCAAAAAAATTTATAAATTTTTATCCTACTTTTTCCTGATGAGAATACGATACTGAATACGCCCTTAAACGGATCACCACCATTTTTGTTACACCCTGTATTGAGTCATCAATCATCAGCATAGGTCGGCAGGGGTGAGCTGTTTTCATACTACTGGGAATTTTCAGAATTTGAACTTTTTTCGTTTTTCATACATCCATATTAATATTATAAATGGGAAAGTGTTTGTGTCTGTTTGTTTGACCGTCTTTCACGTCAAAACGGAGCGACCAATTGACGTGATTTTAAGTGGAGATAGTTGAAGGGATGGAGAGTGACATAGGCTATATTTTGTCTCGTTCTAACGCGAGCGAAGCCGCGGGCAAAAGCTAGTGTATAATATAGTATTTTATGCAACAGGCGTTTAAAGGAGGTCAAAAAAGACGAGTGGCGTGGGTAACAATTTGAGGCGAAGCCGAAAATTGTTATTAAGACGCCACGAGTATTTTTTGACTCAGTTAAACACCGTTGCATACAATACTTTTTCTACGATCATGCACTTACTTTTGAATAGTTTTCTAGAATAACTATCGCGAAATTCGCACAGTTTACTATAAGTATTTTGACTTGTCCTCTGCAATGTTTCTGCACTCACCCTGTCGATCGCACTCACCGCGCCGCCGCCCGCCCCCGGCCGGCGCCCCGCGGCCCGCTATATCTCTTAAAGGCTACCTAACAATGCTGTAAGAGCTATATCGTATGCGTGAGTGCGCGGGGCGCCGGCCGGGGGCGGGCATCTTTTATGTAGGGTTTTAACGATCTATGCACGACACGGTAAATGACGAATAACAACACGGGAGTAGAAAAAATAAATTAATTAGAATGAGAGGACCTTAATGATAGCATTAAAGGTTAGTCTAAACTGTAAAGAGTTTGACGGCACATGTCAAAACAAATAACATTAGGAAGTGGCAAAGGAGGTCACACACATGTTCAATATTTTTTTTTAATAGAATGGAATAGAAAAACGTTTATTGCAGAAACCATCTTACAGCATCACATACATTAAAAACCGGCCAAGAGCGTGTCGGGCCACGCTCAGTGTAGGGTTCCGTAGTTTTTCGTATTTTTCTCAAAAACTACTGAACCTATCAAGTTCAAAACAATTTTCCTTGAAAGTATTTATAAAGTTCTACGTTTGTGATTTTTTTCATATTTTTTAAACATATGGTTCAAAAGTTAGAGGGGGGGGACGCATTTTTTTTTCCTTTAGGAGCGATTATTTCCGAAAATATTAATATTATCAAAAAACGATCTTAGTAAACCCTTATTCATTTTTAAATACCTATCCAACAATATATCACACGTTGGGGTTGAAATGAAAAAAAATATCAGCCCCCACTTTACATGTAGGGGGGGTACCCTAATAAAACATTTTTTTCCATTTTTTATTTTTGCACTTTGTTGGCGTGATTGATATACATATTGGTACCAAATTTCAGCTTTCTAGTGCTTACGGTTACTGAGATTATCCGCGGACGGACGGACGGACGGACGGACGGACGGACGGACGGACGGACGGACGGACGGACGGACGGACAGACAGACATGGCGAAACTATAAGGGTTCCTAGTTGACTACGGAACCCTAAAAAGAAAGAAAAAAAGAGATCTTAGAACTAAATACTTAAAACTATATTGCTTATTATTAAATACAACAAAAGGTGCTGATGCTGCAGATAGAGGCCACAAAAGGACTCCACTCAGCATATGCTCCAGCATATAATGCTACAGCGCTGGTCTTCCGTGAAGCCCAATTAATGATTCGATAACCGTAAGAGTTCAGACGCTAGTTTTTTAGAGAAATTAATTATATTTGACCTAAAGAGCCTTCCCTTAAAGTTACCGGAACTCAATATAGTAGCAAAGAGGATCGAGTATTATAGAGTTACTGTCAAAGTAAAATGTGTAATCACTAATCACAGCCATCTCTCAACACAAGCTTAAAACTTTTGAACCTCAGTTTTGACAATTTGGCCCATATTCTTAACTTGATATGTATTAAAATGGCAAATATTAATATTAGCGCCATCTAGCCAAGCGTCCCCCAAAAGTGTATCGCCATCCTGGTCACCGTACCCTTTTTCTGTAAGGTTTTGAGATACGTTTTTTCTTAGACTTTATCTGTCTATACGGAGTTACATATCGTCACTACTTTGAAAGAATCTCGTATCTCACACTGCTCCTCAAAGTTAAAACGCAGTAAGTCTATATGCATTTCATACATACTTACTACAATTATCTTTTCATTAACAGAAGAAGATACAAGTTTTTTTCAAAGTAGTGACGATATGTCTTTGCTTAAAGTTAGCGAAATTCAATATAAACACGGTGTATAGAAGGGATGTGGTGGTCTCACCTGCTGATGAGCTTGGCGAGGGTGGTGGCGGCTAGCAGCTGCGAGTACGCAGAGTCCGCGCGCTCCAGCAGCGCCTGGCATTTGCTTAAGGTGTCCGGGGACTCCTGTACATCATAATTTGGGTTATAGCTATAGCTAGAGATGCAATGAATAGTTGTTTGGCCGGATCCCGAATATTCAGCTGATGGGTGGGCCGAATATTCGGTATCCGGCCGCCGAATATTCGGACAGCAGAATTTTACCTACAATTTAAGCAGTAAGACTTGTTTCGTGTGAACTTCGCGCGTACTCCGATTTTGTATCAATGTTTATTTTTTTAATAATAAATGGCTATTATACTGGGGACGCTATTGCACAACACCCTGCATTTTATGATTAAGCACTGAGACTTGGCACAGGTTGTTCCTTGGGTAGCCCTGAGTAGATAAAGATCGGGAGGCATTGAGAGCCCCCCTTAATTTAGGAGGGAAGAGGGGGGGAAGGCTGGCGCCGCCGCGCTTCCTTTGAAACCATATTTCTCTAAAATTATACAAAATAGGGTATGCGATATATCATTTTCGGATAAATGAAGGACGAGGAATTCATTTTTGGAACAAAAAAAATGTATTTTAGAACAAAAATACAAAATAAAATGGGAAAATCTGAAAACGAAATTTTTTTTTACACATATTATTGAACATTTTATGAAAACTGTTATGGTTTTTTCTAAATAAAAAATATTATTTAATAGCTACATTTATCCAGTTTTAGAAAATGTATAATTTGTTATAGAAATATATTATAGGACGAGTGATAAAAAATAATTTACATCGCCCGATAGGGTGATTTGAATGCTAATTTCAATAAGTTTTGTCAATGATTTCAGGTATAATCACTATTTTTAACACACGAAAGCCGTAATCATTGTAGTTTATGGCTATTTTAATGATTAATGTACTTAAAATAAAAAAAATACAAAAAATTTAAAAAATATTAAAAATGTGATAATTTTTTTTAACATTATCCTATTTTGTTCTTTCTACACAATATATATCTAAAAGCAATAAATATCAATAAAAAGCCACATTTATGCAGTTTATAAAAATATATAGTTTGTTATATAAATATATTACAAAACGCGAGATAAAAAATTATGAAAATGAAAATTTTAATGTACGGGTCAGCTTGCAATATTCGATGAGGTGAGGTAAAGGCTATGCAGTGGAGTTCGTCTAGTAATACAGAAATATACTTATTCTAATAACGTTTACACATGTAGGTATATCACGACCCAGTAAAGAAAATTGTAAAAGTCCTATAATATAGTTTATTTTGATTGTAAAATAAAATTACATGTGACTTATATTGCAAAAAAAATGTCTTAATCACGTTCTCCTCTCCTAAAGCAGTTCTGCATGCATAGGCTTGAAGATTTTTTAGTTTACTAGCAGAATTTAGTTACTTCCTTTGGGCCCCCTTAAATCGGTTTTACCGGTTTTATCGTCATATTCTTCCTTTCAGTATCGATGATACTTAGTTATTGCGCAATAGTGCCATAAAAAATAAACTAGATTCGTATTAGCATTAAACATCAATGATTTTTGAACTAAGACATTGCTTTTTTACAAAGGAGAACCTCAAAAAATGGTCTGACTAGACGAAAACATGTGTATCGGGGCTAGTGCTCAAGGCTCTCAAAAAGTGTAGCTATTTTGAGTTATTCAAATAAAACAACATGAATAGTCTGAATTTAATTATGTATATATCACAACATCCACTGCATAAGCACATCAGCTCCGAACATTTAATTTAAAAAGTCTTTTTTTACGATTGCACCTTACGCGGCACTGTTTTTTACACTTGCATCCGACAATTTCGAGGCATGTTTCTGCAGCAACAGGCAACGTTGCGGGCAAGTAGGCTCCCAAATCCCAATTATTACAGACTTTCGTCCAGCCACAAGTAGCAAATAATGGCAAATTTTGAATTGGGAACCCTTACAAAAATGGTGCAAGGCAGCTTTTGTCGGTGAAATGCTGTTAATTTGGCGGTCTTTTTTGGTTAATAACTATTTTCGGCACTCGTTAACCAAAGTACAGGACGCAGATCTGGAATAATAAATATGTCAAGAAAGAATTATCCATAAATTATGCAAATCATATCTAGTCTTGAGCCACCACCTTGGCCTCGTTCCAGCTCAGTCCATATTCCCTCTTAGATAGAAAGGCGTAGAAGGATCTTGTGGAGGCCCTATGCACCTATGGGGTGCCTTAGGACATACAACAACAACAACAACATATCTAGTAGTTATCTACTATTTCACAAGATGTATTAGGATCAGATGTAAGTAAGTAAGTAAGTAAGTAAGTAAGTAAGTAAGTTTATTTGCGAAGAATAAGTAGGTACATTAGTGTCTTAGTTGGTAGGTGACATTTGGTTGCTTATTCTGCTATTTGTACTATACAGGTTGTACTAGCATGCAAAAATGTATATATCTGACCTATCATATCAATCGATCATTTCATGTAATATAAATAGTTAAATTCAGACTATATAGGAGTATGTTGTTTAATTTGAAGTACTCTAAATAACTACACTTTTTGAGAGCTTTGAGTACCTTTACCTCACCTCATCGAATTATACAAGCTGACCCGTACCGTACATCAAGATCGCCCTGCCACGTCACTTTCATTATTTTTTATCTCGCGTTTCGTAATATATTTATATAACAAACTATATATTTTTATAAACTACATAAATGTGGCTTTTCATTCATATTTATTACTTTTAGATATATATTGTACAGAAAGAACAAAATAGGATAATGTTATAAAAAAGTTATCACATTTAAATTTTTTTAATTTTTGTATTTTTTTTATTTTAAGTACATTAATCACTAAAATAGCCATAAAATAGAATGATTACGGCTTTCGTGTGTTAAAAATAGTGATTATACCTGAAATCATTGACAAAACTTATTGAAATGAGCATTCAAATCACCCTATCGGGCGATGTAAATTATTTTTTATCACTCGTCGTATAATATATTTCTATAACAAATTATACATTTTCTAAAACTAGATAAATGTAGCTATTAAATAATATTTTTTATTTAGAAAAAACCATTACAGTTTTCATAAAATGTGCAATAATATGTATAAAAAAAAATCTCGTTTTCAGATTTTCCCATTTTATTTTGTATTTTTGTTCTAAAATACATTGTTTTTGTTCCAAAAATGAATTCCTCGTCTTTCATTTATCCGAAAATGATATATCGCATGCCCTATTTTGTATAGTTTTAGAGAAATATGGTTTCAAAGGAAGCGCGGAGGCGCCAGCCTTCCCCCCCTCCTCCCTCCTAAATTAAGGGGGGCTCTCGATGCCTCCCGATCTCTATCTACTCAGGGCCACCCAATGAACAACTGTGCCAAGTCTCAGTGCTTAATCATAAAATGCAGGGTTCCCATACAAGACATAGCAATAGCGTCCCCAGTATTATTATACCTAAGTATTATAACCATAACCGTTTTTTTTTTACATTTAATTTGTTACCCCAAAATAATTCAATAAAAAATAGCACATCCAGTATCCGGCCGAATATTAAAAAAGGCCGAATAGGCCGGATACCGAATAGTAACCGAATATTCGGTGCATCTCTAATTATAGCAAAAACTATACAAGAGTAAGGGCCAGTTGCATCAATCAAATTTGACAGACACATCATCGTTACGCAGCAGATGGCTATGGAACTTCCCATACGCTTTAACGGTGACCGACGGTTTGATGTAACCGGCCCTAAGAGAAAAAAATGTTCTGTTGTTAATGCATAGAAAAGGCTCCCTAAATTATCAATCAATCAATTAAAACATTTTTTCTACTCCCGAACTGTTATTCGTCATTCAGTATCGAAAAAACTGAAAACGCATTGTTTGGCTCTGTAACCATGGCAACGCCTTATAACGATACGGCGCGCGTGCGCGGGAAGGCTTTGGGCAGCTGAGCTGACAGTGCAAACCTTTGCGTCAAAATACAGGAAACAGTGTGAATTTCACGAAAGTTATTTAAGAAAACTTTTAAAAACTAAGTGCATGGTCGTAGAAAAAGTATTGTATGCAACGGTGTTTAACTGAGTCAAAAAATACTCGTGGCGTCTTAATAACAATTTTCGGTTTCGCCTCAAATTGTTACTCACGTCACTCGTCTTTTTTGACCTCCCTTAAACGCCTGTTGCATAAAATACTATATTAAGAATAAACTTAACCCATAAGTGCATATAGTACCATTTATTTTAGTTCTAAAACATCTAATGTACAAAAAATTTATATTGCACTTGAGATTTTGAATTGATGAGTCTGTAATTGACATTGACTGATATGCCATTTCGGTTGTAGAGATTAGGCTATAGTTAAAACTACATATTATGCAAAAAGGCATTGACTAAAGCTACGGTGGTGAAATTCTTAGCCTTTTACACCCAAGCTGATACAATCATGAGGTTGTTGTTAGCTGGTTGTTAACATTATAATTGTCAATCTTAACATGTTTTCTAAGTTGTCCACCTTACTTTTTTTGTAACATGGGTATTTTTTACGGGATTCATACTCAGAATCGGGAGCTCTTTTGATACTAACAGGGGGAAAAAACTGTCCCAAGATTTCCATACATTTTTCAAACCTTCCATTCCGTTCCGTTACAAAATGTATGAAAAAATGGTAACGGAATGGGAAAAAAACATTGAGACACTTTTTTTCTCCTATTAGGATTGAAAGAGCTTGCGATTCTGAGTGGAAACCACATAAAAATTTCCAAATAAAAAAAAAAAGTGGGGTGGACAACTTTTTGAAATGACCCACGTCATTAAAATTCAAAATTTATTTAGCAAACCTCAATTTTTTTTTTTATACTACGTCGGTGGCAAACAAGCATACGGTCCGCCTGATGGAAAGCGGTCATCGTAACCTATGGACGCCTGCAACTCAAAGAGTGTCACATGCGCGTTGCCACCCCATTAGAAGCTTGTACACTGCCTTTTGCTGTGTTAAGTACACAGCAAAAAATAAATATAATATAAAAAAAACCGGCCAAGTGCGAGTCGGACTCGCCCACCGAGGGTTCCGTACAAACTTTCTTTCAAACTATACCTAGTAAAAATAATCTCATATTTTCATATAACTCTAATGACTTGACTAGAAGACAAAAGTATAGGCACTAATGAGTATTATAGTGTATAGCGCCATCTCCCGGTCAATTTGCTAACTAATTTGCGCGATCTGGTTTTTCAGGGATAATTCTTTATAATGTTAACCGATTTAAACAGTTTTTACTTTATTGGACAGAAGATGGTTTACGTAACATCTCGTATTAATTTTAAGTACGATATACATCCGCAAGGGTGGGTAAATTGAAAGTAAAAATCTGAAAAGTTTTTTGTGAATTAAAAAAAAAGTATTCAAAATACAAACACGATTACATTTTTCCTGTAATATATAGCATAAAACCAATGTTTACTAAAATTTTCATAATTTTTCGTTGGTAACCTTCGGAGATAAGGGGGGAACGGTATTTTTTTTACATTTTCCTTCAAAATTCTTTTTTTTCCACAACAAAAAAATTATAAAAAATAGTTTATTTACGTTCAATTTGAGCTCTTTCCAACGATACCCCACTTGACCTAGTAACTTGAAATTTACAGTTTGCCCCCCTTTCATTTTGGCCATTTTCTACAATTAAAATTAATATATTTAAAAAAAATATACTTTCTATTTGTAGAGGTTTACAATGTTCACAACTATTCCAAATTTCAAGTTGATAGCATTAGTAGTTCTCGAGATATTTAGGAATGTGACAGACGGACAGACAGACGGACAGAGTCGCACCATAAGGGTTCCTGTTGTATCTTTTTGGTACGGAACCCTAAAAAGGGAGTGTTCAATTTCTTCAGTTTTTTTTTTTGTATAGAAGAATTGGGAATTTAGAGGGAACCTCTGTTTTATCCGCAAATCGGACGCCGCAATGTCCCGGAGGGACATCCCGGGGAGTAATTTCTTCAGTTGGAAAGGGCTAACCCTTTTAACCCCGCTCACCACACAGGTACAAAATAAAAATTTACCTGAAAAGCGACGACAGCCTTCTCAGCGCGGTCCCGCACTTCTGGGTCCTGGGACTCGTAAAGTTGCTTGCACAGCAACTCTATCTGTATCACCTCCTGCACACACATATGATAACAAATTACACATAATATAAAAGAAAAAGGGACCAGTGAGTGAAAGTGAGTGAAGCGCTGGTGGCCTAGCGGTAAGAGCGTGCGACTTTCGATCCGGAGGTCGCGGGTTCGAACCCCGGCTCGTACCAATGAGTTTCTCGGAACTTATGTGCGAAATGTGATTTGATATTTGCCAGTCGCTTTTCAGTGAAGGAAAACATCGTGAGGAAACCGGACTAATCCCAATAAGGCCTAGTTACCCTCCGGGTTGGAAGGTCAGATGGCAGTCGCTTTCGGAAAACTAGTGCCTACGCCAAATCTTGGGATTAGTTGTCAAAGCGCACCCCAGGCTCGCATGAGCCGTGGCAAATGTCGAGATAACGCAAGGAGGATGATGATGAAAGAAAAAGTGACCAAGGCCTCTGGTGCCTGAGGCTGGAATCAAACCAGCGTACTCTGCAATCGCGGCAGTTGCCTATTACCACTCGGCCATACAGGTTACAGTTGCTGAGGTCAAAATTATCTCTTGTATGAGTAATCTACTATACCAGGACTAGTAGCGCCCTCTGCCTCTGGTTTTAATTTTATGTATATAGTAGTGTGACTACTTTAAAATAGCACAAGTTGAAATATTTTCAACATAATTATGATAATAGTTCAAATAAATCAGGTTTTTGTCAAAAAAATTGGTTCTGGTACATGTTTTTGGGGGTAACTTCTGTACCTTTCTTGTTACAGGGAACTAATGAGAAATTCAACATAGGAGAAATGTCTAAAATGGAAATGCTCGAACTGACTCCACGATACGGGCTTAGCCTAGTGTGGTGGTCAACAGCAAATAAAACTGTAACACTTTATTTTAATAAATAAACTATTTTTTTATATATTTATACCTAATGCTCAGAGAGACAATTATTTAAATTTCATACTCAATTAGGTTGCATATTTTTATCACAAAGTTCCTACGTCATATACTGAACATTTGGTGCAAGGACTTGAAAGTAAGCAACTTCTATCAGTTTCTTATAGTAGAGGATTAGTGGAGGATTTGGGCGCCATAATAATTACCACAAAACCGAAGTGTGTCTGTATATGTTTATGTGTAATATGACTAATATGATATAGGTCTTAACTAACCAAATTGTTAGGATTTTTTAAAGAACAGTTATATCCACTCTAAACCAAGATGCACAACCAAGATTATTTTTAACGACCACACACATAATAAGGTTAGGCTCATAGTCATAATGAATTATTTGAAAGCTGTTTAAATTATGGTAAAAAATAAACTCAAATATCTACTCAGATTGCGAAAATCTAATAAGAATTCAGGGTTCTTTTCGTTGGTCAAAATATTGATCATGATGTTCAATTAGGAATAAGAATAGAATAGCACAGCTACCTAAGTAAATAAGTGTAAGGTAGATTTGTTTAGCGAACATGTCTCGGATGGCGAAATATTGTGATAGGAACGGCAACGGAATGAAAACATTGACAAGCCAAATTCAAGGGTATGAGGTACACGAAATACGTCAACAACTAGCATCAAAATATAACCAAGGCGCCGGTTTATGTGTCAAGTGTTGCATATTACTACATCTGACGCATAACCGCATACCATATAATCATGTATAATAGGTAAATAACACTAAAATTTATAGCAAAAACTATGTCAAACCATGGTATGGAGTCCGGAAATGCACTTCACGAAACACGTGCAAGTTATGCATGAACTTGGAAAATAAGTTGATAACCTGAATTTTAAAGTATTATAGGATCATCTGTGAGTGTAAAATAGCCCGAATTAAGTTAATATTGCATAAAAATCGCAATATTTTGGTACTCACCTGTTCTTCGGCCATCTTTGTTATTTTCTCGCATTTGAAATGACGTTTCGATATTGCTCAACATTGGGTATGCCACATAAAGTGCGTATTCTCGGTATTCTGGTACATTTGTTCCCTTAAACAACTGCTTACATCCAAAATATGCGAACGTATTTTAAATTATAATTTTAAACATAAAAAGTGACATCAAACTTATGGTAAAAATAATTGTCTTCGGTACCATGCCACAGGGGCCGTTTTTAGATTTATTTTAGTTTAATTTTAGATTTATTTAGTTTAATTTTTATTTTAAGTTTAATTTTAGTATAACTTTAGATTTATTTAATAAATGTGTGCATTTGTATTACAATAATGTACTTATAAAGATTATTAATAAAATAATTGTTACATCTCATTTAAATTATTCGTTTTGCAAAAATGGTAAACAAAACGCGATTATGGATGCGTTCAAAATATTTCATCTAAAGATTCCCATGCGATATCCAACATTCTTTTTCGCCAAATCGTACTGGCCACAAGAATCTAGCCACACATTTCTAGAACTATTAAAGAAAACTTAAAATTAAAATAAATGACAAATAGAAAAATGTATACCTGATTAGTAGTTGTATTTTTAATAAAATAATTATTTAATTACTCCAAATTATCAATGCATCAAACCACGTGCCAATATTAAAAAGAGTTCGATAAAATAATATGGTTCCAAGGATTTTCCGTGAAGGTATCTGCAGACCTAGCAAGTTCCGCAGGCGTAAGTATCTGTTAGGTATAAAAACCTACTTAGACTCTTGATCAAGCTAGGAACATACTACGTGGACGTCCGCGGTCGCGCGACCGCGACCGATCAGTGTGCACGGTCTTCGGGACGAGGCTTCGGCTGACCAAAACATCCAGCGAGCCATGTTTCGATCGGACGTCCGTGCGCTCAAGGCCACGTCCACGACCGACGACCGATAGTTTGCACGGTTAAGTGTATATTCATTGACTAGATCCGCGTCCGCGGTCGCGCGACGGCGCACGTCCGCGTAATATGTTCCTAGCTTTAACGTCGTATAAGCTTGGAATAGTTTTTCCATTTAACCTTTTAGAGGGTGCGCACACGGGCGACTTTTCGATACGACTTTTTGTCGCTCACACCATCGGTCCATGGGCTAGTATGAAAGTGCAACCCACGATGGGACGCCACTTTTCATATAAGTAAACACATCCATGCGACAAAAAAATCGCATCGAAAAGTTGCCCGTGTGCACCTGTCTTGTAAAAGTAAAAAAGGGGATTTGAGGGGAAAGTGATAGACCTACTGACCCTGAAGTATACTTAATAGCTATATCACAGGCTATATAGTCCATAGATGTTCAAAATTCGGTAGCCAGAAATTCGTCGCATAGACTTTTAGACTAGTAGATATCTTTGCAGGAATTGCAGACCAGGTAAGTACCTATTGTTGTACAAAAAGTAAATGCTAGTTGCTAAACAGAATCTTGATACCTACCTATATGTATGCCTTATTGGATTGGCTTAAGATTAAGTAGTGGGTCAGATTAGCTTTTTAATTAGTTTAGAGTTTTTAATTATTCACATATCTGATACACCTATTTTACTAATCAAAAACTGTACCATATTCTCAGAAATAAATGATTATGATTATAATTATGATGTAGATACCTAATTCATTCGAAAATTATAATTTTTTCTTACTTTTGGGCTCAGAAATGCGTGGTCAAAATTAATCGGTTTCCTTAAGTTACACCGTGTATAATATAACTATCTCTGACTATCTGACTATCTTTGTTGAGAGCAACGGGGGAATAAAATATACCTATCTCACTTCTTAGTGCGTTTTCACATTATCCGATCCGATATCGGAATGTAGGACCGATATCCCATACATTTAATCCACCATCTTTGATTTTTGCCCTTGAAATCTTTTAGACATCCGATATCGGATCGGATAATGTGAAAATGCACTTAGCTGGAAGCTAGAAGTATTTCGCGACCGGAAAGTCTGTAATTTTTTTTATTTCAATTTTTGTTACCGTTTTTTTAGCCTATGTCTGTACACTTTTTATCGCTGTATACCAAACACGTAGGAATTATACGCGTTTGCACATTTTATCTTAATATAAAAAACATAAATGTCCATAACTATGTGAATGAAAATTGCGAAAAAAGTCCATGTGTAACTTTATCATTTTATTATTAAAAATATTATCTTTTACTCAAATTTGTAAAATAGAGAGTTTAGTAGAAATATTTTGATATTAACATGGCTTTTTTTCGCTATTTTCAGCAAATACCAACGTGTCGTACAGTATTGAGAGGAACTCGAGCTCTAGCCAGCCACCAGATGGAGTAGATATATACAAGAAGTACCAAAAACCGATTGATTATGCTATTGGCATTCACCAATATGATGACCCCAATATATTAAGACCTATGGTGTACATAGCACAAACCACACTAGTGGATACTGGTAAAGATGGTGATAAACATACTGAAACATTATTAGAAAGTCTTCAAAGAAAACTTGCATCCCAGCAAAGAGTTCCACAACATTTACTTATTGATGATGCAGAACAACAAAATGAGGCATCTGTCGATGAGGCCGCTAAAGCAAAAGCGGATAAGAAAGACCAGTTTTCAAAAGATGATTCGCTGCAAATAGACAACGTTTGGCGATTTGCACCCATACATGATAGTGATGTGACCAAAGACGACCAACTTCTCCAGAAACCCGAACTTATTCGTCAAAATCATGATATCATTTTTGATCCAGCCACGCGTCCCGCAAATATCCGTCACCGATACGAGATAGATTCCTTTGATGAACTAGCAAAAAATTATTTATCAATGGATATAGATGAAGTTGACAAGCGGCTCTTACAAGATATGGAGCGTATGGGTTTACCCATTAACACAAGCGAAGCTATGAGTCCAAATATCAACGTCTCTTGTGAAAAGGAAGATAACAGTGAAAAGCTTTCGTCGAAGCCTGTCGAGTCTCAACAGAAAAAGGCGACTGTAAGCAATCCACATTACTATGACAAAAAACACTGGTGCAATCTTTATTTTAAAGATTTATCTGAAGTTCCAGAGGAAGATGTCCATGAAAATTATAATGTTTTTGCACCTGACAGGACGTTCCACTATGACATGCTACCTTTACATTTCGTAGATTACGATCCGTTTTATAAAAGCAGTAAAATTAATAAACCCCTCCAGAAATTCGGATTTGAAGAACATGATGATATGTTACCATTTCATCTATTCAATTGCCAGGATTTCACCCAACTAGATTTGAGAGTCGGTAATGATTGTAAGATTTATTCCGCCATTGAGAACATAAAGGTTGATGAAACTCAGCCAAGTCACTTTGCCCTTCAAGGAAACTTGAATAATGAGGTTAATTCTGCTTTGAATGCTATTGAACAACTGGAACAGTATGATTTTTGTACATCATCCTTCGAGGAATTACTCTATGGAGATGAAAGAGAACCAAAACCTGAAATGAGTGAAACTGGAATATTTCAGACTTTACTATATGAGGACAGGGACATTACAAATTTTGATTATACTTTTCCATGCTATAGTACAAATGCTGAAGTCCCATTAAGTAATCAACATAAACTAAAAACGGTAACAGACAAAGCACAGGGGTCTAAGCCAATTAGACAAATTGAACAAAAAACAATGCCGGTAGAAGAATTAATAAAGGAGAAAGAACACGTAGTAAAGCCACTGCCTCGCATAAGTCTGTCAAAACCAAAAGATGCTGAAAAATCTGATGCAATAGAAACTATAGAACAGAAAGTTGAACAAAATCATATTATAAATTCGAACGTTATGGAACAGGTTAAATCATATACTCCGGAAAACATAACACAACCCAAAGAAACTCTTGACAGACTTGTACAAGTTCATCCTCAAACAATGCCTCAAGAAAACGTTAAAAAACCAAATTCCGCTAATAACATGATGGATGTACTAAAGAACACGCCAACGGAATACGAAATATCTGAGACAATTATACAAAGTCCACAGGAGCCAAACCCCAAAACTGTTCATTTAAGTAATTTTATAAATGCCAGTGTTATGAAACAAGTTGGTGCACATACTGTTCCAAATAATACAACAAACCCCAATGAAAGATTTCACAGACTTAATTCTCAGTCGCTCCCAAATCCCGAATTAATGTCTCAGGATAACATCGTGAAACCAAATGTTGCGGAGCAGCTGAAGGATGTACTACAAAACGTGCAAAAAGCAACGAAAAGCAATAAACCTGGTACGGTACCACATAACACACCAGATCCCAATAATAAGGAAGTTGAATTAAGGGTTTTTATAAATGCTAAAGTTATGGAACAAATTGGTGCACGTATTGCTTCGAAAAACACGCCACAAGCCCGTGAAGGATTTGAGAGTCTTGTACAAATGAATCCTCATTCACCTGCAAATAACTTCGCCTTAAACAACACGCCGCAACCGCGGGAAGGGTTTGAGAGACTTGTAAAAATGAATCCTCAATCGCCTGCAAATAACCTCACCTCAAACAACACGCCACAACCGCGAGAAGGGTTTGAGAGACTTGTACAAATGAATCCCCAATCACCGGAAAATAACTCCCTATTTGTACACATGAATCCCCAATCACCTGTAAATAATTCGCCACTTGTACAAATGAATCCCCAACCACCTGCAAATAATTCCCCCTTAAACATAATACATGACAAGATAATGGAACAAGTCCGAGCACCGCCACCTAAGTTGAAACACACAACAGATTCGGTTAAGGGTATCCACTCCGTTGTTCAAATGCAGCCTCAAGCAGCACCTGAAACTAATCGTAATCCGCCAAAAGCGACATTCAATGAGCCTTTGAAGGAAACAATGATATATGACCATCCACCTTATCAAGAGACTGCAACGCATGAAAATACTCACGAAACGTTTGAATCCCTGGCGGTACAAAAGCCTAAACAGCTAAATATAAACAATGAGGCTGTGGTGCCGATTGACACACTTGTACAAGCGGAGAAAACGCGGCAGCCGTCCCGAGGAACTGAAACCATGGTACAAAGCTGCGTACAGACGACATCGACACCTACCGAAGATGACGATACAGCAAATAAACTCAAGCTAGATTTGAATTTATCACTTTCAGAGCTCCTTAGACGCGTTCGGGCGCGTAATCGCTTACAATATCTCAGAGAAATAAAAGAACAATTTGAAAGCATGTCAGTATTGTATGCGGAGGAGAAAAGGTGTCCTCCGAGCGACAGGCCGCAATGCCCACCGCCGCCTGAATGCTCCAAGCCCTGTCCACCGCCACCGAAATCCCCATGTCCACCGCCAAAGAAACAACCCGTATGCCCGCCGCCAAAGAAACAACCCGTATGCCCGCCGGCACCGAAATGTCCTCCAGAGCCACCTAAATGTCCACCTCCTAAAGTACCGCCTAAATGTCCACCTGATCCACCTAAATGTCCACCGGATCCACCCAAGTGTCCTCCAGAACCGAAATGTCCGTGCCCTTGTCCTCCACCACCGAAATGCCCCCCTGCACCGCCTAAATGCCCATGTCAATCTACTGACTTTGATGAACCTGTAGCTATACCTTACCTGAACCTTTTTGACACTGGTACTGGTTATTTGAGGTCTGTAATAGAGTTAGTAAAAAAAGGCTTTCTGGAATCGAAAAACATGCTTTTCCCTGGCATGACGAGGGAGACGGATAGGCCTTATGGGTTGAAACTGAATAGAATAAAGGATTTCGAGCCGTGGACGCCGGTTCCGTCGTGGCCGTTCCCCGTGGAGCACAAGAAGAGGAAACTGCAGTGTCCGTACCACGGCTGCCCATACCCGAAGCCCGGCCCAGTCCGACCTAACTGCCCTGAGCTCCCTTGCACTGGTTTCCCGAAACGCCTGACTTGTTCTGACACTGATATTCGGCAAGATTCAAGAGAGACGATTAACATATTATGATGTATCTACTAAATTGGCGTTATAATTAAGCAGGTAATATTTTCATTAACTGGAAAATTATTAATGTAACCACTTAATGCTAAAGTCTGTGTTAGTTCGTAAACCTAAGAATACCTATAACGAACTATGACATTTCCCATTTTCTGACTTCGTCACATGTAGCAGACAGCAGCGTAGCAAACAACGGAGAGTTCAACCTGTCCCCTATCATCTGCAGGATGATGTTGGGACTGGCGCGCACCAGGGACGCTGCAATTGCTGCCCTTTTGCTAGTGGCATAGAAGAAATTGACCCTCCCTTCAGCGAACATCCCTGATGCGCTTAAAGTGCCCTCCACACTGCCGCGCTGCTGAGGCGCGATACGCGCGCGAGTGTGGAGGGCGCTTAAGAATAATTGTAATCCACGTAATTTTTAACCCGCGACGCAAAAACGCCGGGATGCTATTAGTTTGACGTCTGTGGCATCGTAGCTCCCGAACAGAGGAACCGATGTAGAATTCGTTTTTTTGTTTGAAAGCTGAATTAGTCGGGAGTGTTCTTAGCCATGTTTGATGGAAATTTGTCGTCTATGGTTTGTTTTTCAAAATTTAGGCTAGTACCTAATTTAGATAGACAGTATGGCAAAGTCTCATATTGACGTCAATCTGAATAATAGTATGTATATTTGTGACATTTTCAGGGTCATTCTATGGGTAAAGGCATTCTCTAAGTACCAGTCAATCATAACTAGGATTCATAGGGCAAAACAAATTTTTCGCTCAAACACCTAATTGTAAGGCCTGAGTCTCAGACGAATAGACTTGACACAAGCGTACACCCGTAAGGGACAGATATAGAATAATGGAGCGAATTTAAGAATTTAAAAATGGCTGACAGTTTACCATAAACAACCTACGTAATTTGGGCGGTTAATATGCTTGACAAGTCACGTCCTTATTGTTTGCCACAAACTCGTTTGTGGCAGCGGCGGAAAAGTGAAACTATGACAAAGACAAAAAATAACATTCCTTCGCGGGCACTATGCCCAAGTGTCAAAATGTCCATGGGGACAAAATGCCCAATGGTCAAAATGTCTATGGAGTCAATACGTCCAAAGGGTCAATATGTCCAAGGGTCAAAACGTCCAAGGAGTCAATGTGCCCAAAGAGACAAAATGTCCAAGGGTCAAAACGTCCAAGTAGTCAATACGTCCAAGGGTCAAAATGACCAAGAAGTCAATATGTTAATATAGTCAACATGTCTAGGGGTCGAAACGTCCAGGAAGTCAATATGCACAAGGAGTCAATATGTCCAAATGTCAAAATGTCCAAATAGTCAATATGTCCATAGAGTCAACATGTCTAAGAGTCGAAACGTCCAAGAAGACAATATGCTCGAAGAGTCTATATGTCCAAGGGTCAAAACGTCCAAGGAGTCAATATGCCCAAAGAGTCAATATGTCCAAGGGTCAAAACGTCCAAGGAGTGAATATTGAAAAATAGGAATAAATAAATATTGGGGACACCTTACACTAGAGATGGGCCGAATATGGACTTTGCCGAATACGAATATTCGGCCGAACATTCGGTTCAGCTCTTACCGAACCGAACATTCGGCCGAATATTCGGTTACGCCATATTTTTAAGGCGGATGTTAAGATTAAACTATTAAATGATTGATAATGGTTACATATGTTACTACAACTATGTTCTTATGATTTAGTGGATAACTAAAACTTAGTTAAAAAATTCTGAAGTCTAAACTTTGCTCAACTCTTAAACGGGGGGGGGGAGGTTCGCGTAAATATGTTCATGTGAATAAAGGAATTTGTTTATATTTGCGGTAAGTTGTTTTGCCAAACGTTTATTTGGGAAATGATAATTTGGGAATAATAGTTTGGGAAACGTTTGTGAAACTTTGGGAAACGTTTTTTGGCGAATGTTCAGTAAACCCAAATACCTAAACATATTATGTAATATAATGAAGAGACCAACTTTTTAGTTAGAAATAAGTACTATATTCCCGGATTTGTAAGTTCACATTTATTACAACTTGCACATATATAGACTTCTTGACTCCTTTGGCATGTAGATTAATTGAAAGTTTTGACCCTTGGACATATTGACTATTTTGACGTTTTGATTCCTGGGACGTTATGACCCTTGGACATATTGACTCTTTTGACATTTTGATTCCTTGGACGTTATGACCCTTGGACATATTGACTCTTTTGACATTTTGATTCCTTGGACGTTTTGAGACTTGGACATTCTGACACTTGGGCACATTCACTCATTGGACATTTTGACTCTTAGACATATTTACCCTGAGGATATTTTGTCTCTTTGGGCATATTGCCTCCTAGGACGTTTTGACCTTTGGACATGTTGACCCTTGGACGTATTGACCACATAGACATTTTGACCTTTGGGCATTTTGTCCCCATGGACATTTTGACACTTTGGCATAGTGCCCGCGAAGGATAACATTTTGCTCTCTGTCACTCTTATTGTAATTTGTATGTGACCATCTCGTTCGGTAGTGGTATTATTATTTGGCTGTCTAGTCTATAGTATCCTTTGTTTAAGGCCTGAGTGGATGCCCAGAGCGGAGCGTTCGGTGGGGCGTTGAGCGGGGCGGGCGAGCGTGCCTACATTCTATGCAGCGACGACTCAGGACACTTAAAATGAAATGAAATGAAATGAAATATTTATTTTCCAAGTAGGCATATTACAATGCGCTTATGAACGTCAAATAAAACTACGCCGGCTCTAACCCTACGCCTCAGCCTCGAGAAGATTTCAGTCCCCCTCAGTTGGAGGGGGGTATCCACTATTGGACCGGCAAGAAACTGGGCGGGCCACTTCTTTTCAAAACACTACATCTTATAATTAACATGCATTAAAAAACAAGATACAATTTAATAAGCAAAAATATTCATAAAAAAAAAATTAACACACTTAGTATGACTTTCAATGGTTTCACATACACGCTGCACGCCTCGGTCCGCTGCACGCCCAATGTGAGCGTATACTCAGGCCTCAGTATAATAAAGAGTACTATCGTACAGTATGGCCACTCCCGCTCCCCGCTGAAAGTGCCGTCCACCCTCTCGGTTACCTCACAGTTACCGCCTGTCAAAAACGCGAATAGTCGACCTGTCTTATTTCACTCATACAAGCATAGTACGCGTTCACCTACACGAGCTTAGGCTCCCCACAGACAGTCTTAAAAATTCATAATCTTAAAAAAAACTTGTATGCAATCTGACAGTTCAAACTGACACTGACAAGACACTGACAGATCTGAACTGTCAGATTGCATACAAGTTTTTTTTAAGATTATGAATTTTTAAGACTGTCTGTGGGGAGCCTTAGACTGTGTGCTAGGAACGCGCCTCTTTCATATATTTGATCGCCAGTGTCCGAGGTGTGCTCACTGTGCTCAGGCCTTACTCAAAGTTTTCCATTTTCAGTGCATAAAGCTACCCGAGGATTTTGCAAGACCGACTGGACGAAACCAAGGCACCTAAACAAGCCGTATACCGAGCATCGCAGCGATTTGCCGTTGGTCGTTCAAAACAACCCAGGGCAAAAATCCGGTAATTTTAATCGATTTTTCATTTACATACATACATACAGTCACGCCTGTATCCCATAAAGGGGTAGGCAGAGCACATGAAATTACTAAAGCTTCAGTGCCACTCTTGGCAAATAAGGGGTTGAAAGAAAACGAAACTGTGGCATTGCAGTGACAGGTTGCCAGCCTCTCGCCTACGACGCCACAATTTAACCCATATTATCCCATAGTCGCCTTCTACGACACCCACGGGAAGAAAGGGGGTGGTGAAATTCTTGTGAGCGTCAGAATGGCGGGTGTACATCAAGCAATCCTGGTGTGGTATACGTCAGGAGTTAGTGCTAGCAATGTGCCAAATGTGCGCTAAAATTCGAGCAATGTGCTCTTTGAACTCCAGAGATATTTAAGAAATTAATGACACCCGCCATTCTGACGTCAGGTTGGCGGGTGTACTTCCAGTTCTAGCTAATGGCTCCTTACTCGAGGGTGAAAGTACTGCCTAAGGTTAGTGCTCGCAATGTGCTTCCACATGTATGAAACACACACTAATTCATAGAGCCGTTGAAGAGTAATATGGGATTGAATAAATATATCTATAACGCCTGCTGAAATAAAATAGCAATGTTCATTGCCTGCAATGCAGAATTAACATGCAGGCGCTTTTCACAAAAAAGTGATACTCATAGATATATTTATTCAATCCCATATTACTCTTCAACGGTTCTCTGAATTAGTTTGTGTTTCATACATGTGGAAGCACATTGCGAGCACTAACCTCAGGCAGTACTTTCACTCTTGAGTAGGCAGCTATTAGCTAGAACTGAAAGTACACCCGCCAACCTGACGTCAGAATGGCGGGTGTCATTAGTTTCTTAAATATCTCTGGAGTTCAAAGAGCACATTGCTCGAATTTTGGCGCACATTTGGCACATTGCTAGCACTAACTCCTGACGTATACCACACCAGGATTGCTTGATGTACACCCGCCATTCTGACGCTCACAAATTCTTAACCCGTCACCACACAGGCAGCATTTTCATTTACAGCCTGGCAAAAAGAGTAGAAATTATCAGGTCAACAAAATCTTGGCACTAAAAAAGGCGGCTAAATTAAAAATGTAGGGCTCAGTCGGCCAATTATTGTCTGAATCATAAAACGCATGCCTTCGTAAATCTTGACGTTGGCTGAGTCATCGACGATCCATAAAATTTATATTGTAAATTGAAAATTTATGGGCGAAAGTTTAATTTCCATTTAAAATTTAAATTTCGCGCCGTTTTTTAGTGCCAACATTTAGTTGACCGTCTTTAATAATGGCGCCACCGGGTATGTAAACCGATTTTTGCATGTGGCAACTATTAATTGAGTCAGTTTTGTATAGGAACAGTAAAGTGTTGCTATTACAAAAAAAATGTAGTTGTCAGTACAGATGGTGTTTTTTTACGCACCAGTGCGAGAACGAACGTCGAGACTTCGGAGGTCCATCTGTACTGAAAAACGTCGTTCGATACACGTGCGAAAATGTACTATTTTAAGTCTTGAAATATGATCAGGAATACGCAGTTAAAATTATTCAGTTTCCTTATGTTACACCGTGTATTTGTTAAATATCGAATACAGGGAAAATAAGACGAGCAAGGTTTCAAAAACTTAAGTCCAGGGCCATGATTTCATTATTTTCATTCACTTGCATTATGAAATAGATTTATCATCATCTCTAAAGATCGTTATCAGCGTGCTGTATCGGTGGCAGCGTATGGTTGACAAAAAAACAAATACACAAGTATTTAAAACATTATATGGGCCATTTTTTTCAATGTTGTCCACCCCACTTATTTTGTAACATGGGTATTTTTTACGCGATTAATACTCAGAATCGCAAGCTCTTTCGATCCTGATAGGAGAAAAAAAAATGTCCCAAGATTTCCATACATTTTTTCGAACCTTCCATTCCGTTACCGCCATACAAAATGTATGAAAAAATGGTAACGGAATGGAAAAATAAATCTGGGGACACTTTTTTATCCTATTAGAATTGAAAGAGCTCGCGATTCTAAGTGAAAACCACATACAAATTTCCAAATACAAAAAAAGTGGGGTGGACAACTTTGAAAATAAAAATGGCCCATATACTTAACAAATTATGAAATATATACATATTTATAATTACTTTTCTAAATTACATTGAATAAATAACTAAAGTTTGTTCAACAGATTTGGCTTCGCGCATTACTTTTGACTTGAACTACTTGAATAACAATTCTAGATAGTCGTATATAGAGTGCATTAGATTATTTGGATTAAAATAATATTATACACTTCGCGTAATGTATTTTTACGACATAATTTGACGTATTTTGTTTTAAAAATATATAGTTGGTTGGGAAAAGCTTTGTACAGTCAAGTCTAAAAATATGGGTTTACACATCTTACTCAAAAATATGTCCTATAGCATCTTAGTCCGGTGTAATAAGAGCGTAGTACCATATTTATGAGACGATTATTTCGATACGTATTTTTGTACTTGACTGTACCGTAGAGGTGTAATCCTAAGAAGGAAAGCATTTATTTTGTAGATAAGAACAAAGTGAATATGTATTTAAAGTATAATTGTATTTGTTTTTTTTGCCAACCGTACCATTTGCCACGAAAAGTGCACCTTGATAACGATCTTTGCATCTCATATTAAATATTTATTTATTGGAAAACGAATGAAACATAACTTACAAAATTTATTTATTTATTAACTCACTGTCATGAAACTCATGAAATTAAACCATCGATCGTTACATAACACTAATTAAAATTATAGCTAAAAAAACATTCTTTACCACAATATTAGCAATAATTCGTGTTTACTTTTTGCTATTATAGTTCGGTACGGCGAGCTATGGAAAGCATGGTTTGCCATAGAATATGAACTCATCAACTCCATTGCGAAAAACGGCAAAGTTACAGCACCGTTCCTGTTTGACTATAACCGAAACGACGGCATAAAAACCTACACAAATATAGAAAAGAAAGACGATGTTTCGAAAGATGAAGGCGCGAATAAAGATGAAGGCATAAATAGACGACACGTAGATGCGATACTACGGACATATTCTGAATTGCAAGCGTACTCTTCACCAATGGTCAAAAAATCTGGCTTTGTAATGTTAGAAGAAAAAGGTCCGGAAGATATATCTGCAGCTACGGTAAATGTAACAACAAAGAATGTGGAAGATGAAAAGCTTGAACAGAAATTAGAATCAATTGAAGAAGTACCGTTAGTCGAAGCTGATCCCGATATCATTAAACCGCCACAGACTTCAGGGCCCGTCGTGATGAACATGTCTAGTTCTGATATCGAGGAATTTGCCAGGCATTCAGACTTTCAGATTAGCGATGAGCCCGATAGCGCGTCTATTATTCATTACCATTACCAAGTCGATCGACAGAAGGATACAAACTTCATTAAGAATTATTTCGAAAAAGATAGTTGCAGAAAGTCGAATATCACTGATCTTATCACTCTGAATGCCGTCCCGGAAATCAAGGACGAAGAGGAACTATCTCTTATGGATTTAATGCAAAGAGTTCGTCAAAAAAATCGGTTGATCCGCTGTCGCGATATAGAGTGTCAACTGAATGCCTCCGCAACGGATGAAAATGTTATGGCGGACAGGAACACCAATTTCCCGCAGCATCAGTTCCCTTACCAGCAACCTGGGTGGGCCTGGCCGACGCCAACGCCCTTTCCACATCACCCACACAGGCATCCGTCTCCAATGTACCCTCACGTTGCAAGCCCGCATCCTCGCAAGGCAGAGCCCATAACCCCTGACAACCGCCCAGGATATAATAGAGCGACTAAAGTAAATCCTGTGACGCTGGCTCTATATCTCGGTCCTTTGGTTACAGCTTTTAGAAATGCTAGTATCTTATTTCCTCTCCTGACAGCGAGTCTCATCTCGAAGACTTCTAACAAAGACCCGGACATTGATAACATTTGTGTGCTGCACTCCTGCTATGAAAAAGAATCGGGGACAGAGAATTAGTTACTTACTCAAGCATACTTATGATTAGACTAGACCTATAAATTATTGTGTAAATTATTTATTCAATAAAAATAGTAATAAATAATTGTTGGCTTGAATCTGATGTATTTACTATGACGAAAAGCTATATTGTCACAGTCGATGCATTCATTGTTTCATCTTTTCTTGTCACTGAAACTATGTTTGGGTAGGGTTCCAGGGGCCCATTTCTCGAAGCTACAAGCTACAATTTACAAGTGGTTGTCAATGTCTAATGTATGACAAGTTGGAAAGAGACTTCCGCTTGTAACTTGTAACTTTCAGTTTTGAGAAATGGGCCACAGACCTTACAAAAGAACAGTAAGTAGTAAAATGTGCAGTCACAGTGCATAGACCAGCCACGGAAGTATTTAACTAGACTGCCATCTCTCGACGAAGCATAATGCATACTGTCATCCAAAGGGATATTGTCACACATTAATTTTAGCGCCACCGAGACGACTGTATATTTCTCTTGGTGGTTCAGAGGTACGTTTTTTCTTACGGAGTTACTTATAGGTATGTATGTCTTGTCATTGACATAATAATATCGCAATTTGTAACGCCTTCGAGTACTTCAAGATTTACCTACAGGGAATCCCAGCCAGTCACAACTAGAGAAGACAATAACTTCTCATAAATGCATAGCATGACTAAAGACGGCAATATAATAAAAAACAATTTCAAGGTTTTCCGACTGGGACAGCAGATGATACATAGATCAAAGCTCAGGGGCATAAGGTAAGTTACCTGAGTTACTTCTAGATTATAAAAGGGGAAGTATTGCAAACGCTCACGTTTTAGTAATTAGAACACGTTACAGAATGTCCCAAAGCTCGAAACATGTTTTTCAGTAGGTACAGATGGTGCTTTTTGCCCACACTATAGTGCACTCTCAGTTATTCTAAGGTTAGCTGGAAGAGATCCCTTAAAGGGATAAGCTCGCCTTTGTACATAACCGTTATAATTGTTCACTGTACATGTAATTTGTTCTGTACAATAGTGTTTACTACTACTACTACTACAAATTGGTTAGGTCGAAACTTTAGAGGGCCTACTGAAAAACGTCGTACGATACGCGTGCGAAAAGGAAATTCGTAACTCATGTCGATTTAAATTAAAACACTCCTTTGGTCGTGTTTGGCCATAATAAATAAATAAAATAAATAAATATTGGGGACACCTTAACACAGATCAACTTAGCCCCAAACTAAGCAAAGCTTGTACTATGGGTGCTAAGCGACTATGATATACATACTTAAATAGATAAATACATACTTATTTATATACATAGAAAACATCCATGACTCAGGAACAAATATCTGTGTTCATCGCACTAATAAATGCCCTTACCGGGATTCGAACCCGGGACCGCGGCGTAGTAGGCAGGGTCACTACCGATTGAGCCAGACCGGTCGTCAAATAATAAAATAATGGCCATACAAATAGACCACGTGACCCCTCCCCCCCCCTGGAGCCTGATCCGCCCTTGCATACATCTCTATCACCCGTGACCCGTCATCTCATCATTAACTTTCCATCTGCGTTTTCCTCGGGTTTCCTCTCTCGTTACTTCCATTCCATCCACAATCCACATATTCATTCGATAATATTGTCGAAAATAAATGGTGCATTATTTACTTGGCTCCTTGTATATGTTTGTATTTGCGGGACTTCACCCAACACCCACATCTCCACAAATATTTGCAAATATAGTCATAAGGAAAATTATTTCGCATTTAGCACTTTTTATTTATCAAGTACATGTAATGTAAGTAGGTACCTATTTGTGTACTTGTAAGCTACAGAATTTAAAACCGAATATTCGGTATACTCTTGGGTCGACACGTTCGTTTTTCGTCACGTTCCTAAATTTGTCCGATTTTGCTTTCGTCAGCCATTCTTTATTCGTCACGATCATCGATGGTCTTTCTCAACGACGGTCAATTTCGTTGTTCATCTTTATCTTAATTCGTTTCGTTCTGTACTCGTCATAATCTTCTTTCGGCATGTTCGCTGTTAAATTAAATCTATGTTTTTCGTGTTTTTTCGTATTCTTAGGTCGGTACCAACTTAGAATATGACCAAATACGAAATGACGAAAAACGATTGAGTCGAAATAAGAAAAAAGCCAACAACTCACTATGGTCAAAGACGATAATGACTGCAGACTAAGTTGACGAATGAAGAATGGCCGACGAAAGCAGAATAGGACAAATTTAGGAACGTGACGAAAAACGAACGAGTCGACCCAAGAGTATAACGAATATTCACAAACAAACAATTTAGTTTCAATCGGATCATCATAATCGGACTTTCTAATTAGTCGGACATTTTTACAAGCTGCGTCTGCGATCGATGTTATATATTATTAAGCTTAGAATAAATTTCAAAGTAGAAAAAAGCACACTGCCATTTTAGCCACCAGGGTGTGTAGCCAAATGGCACTAACGCTCACGAAACGCTCACGAAACGAAACGCTGGTAGATATCTATCTCTATCGCTCGTGCGTATTGGCGTGACAGAGCCGGACTAACTGGCGCGGCGTTTCGTTTTCGTTTGGCGTCGGAGAAATGCCATTCGGCTACGCACGCAGGACCTTATCCATAGCCAACGAATCTTTCCACCATATCGGCCATTAGAGAGGGCTTAGCAAAATCTACCGTAAACTGTAAAAGGTAATGTGATAAATAAATAGATATACCTACCTAGATTCATACGATATGTGTGACTCGCCATACGATCGATCTTCCCAGGTATAGGGAATTCCCTGGCGCAATGAACTGCCTACTAATGAGCATTTATGGTAATTATTCAACGGTATTGATAACCAGATTTTACCATGTCAAACAATATTAGCGGCATTTGTAGATAAATAAACGTTACTTTGATAAATAAGCCGCATTTTTATTTACATTTGCATATTGGAAAAGTGGCGTAATTGCCATTTTTATTTGAAATTGTATACAGTCAGCACAGTATAATAAAGAGTACTATCGTACAGTATGGCCACTCCCGCTCCCCGCTGTAAGCGCCGCCCACCCCCTCTCGGTTACCTCACAGTTACCGCCTGTCAAAAACGTGAACAGTCGACCTGTCATATCTCACTCATGCAAGCATGGTACGCGTTCACCTACACGAGCTTAGAATGTGTGCTAGGCTAGGAACGCGTCTCTTTCATACATTTGATCGCCAGTGTCCGAATGTGCAGTCGGTAAAATTTTGAAGAGAATTTGTATTTATTAAGATAATACCTCAGATTAATTTATCTCTGGGGACGACAGGTGTACTTCAGGGTCCTTCTTTGCCCTGAAATCAAATGTGGCGACTGGCGATGCAAAAGGCCCACGCCTGGTTCAATTGCGGGTACTTTTGGCAAGATTTTTTTTTATATTTCGTTTCATTATTGATTTTTTTCGTGACATAGGTATTTAAATTTAAAAATAATTTAATTTAACGACCGGTCTAGCTCAGTCGGTAGTGACGCTGCCTGCTGAGCTGCAGTCCCGGGTTCGAATCCCGGTAAGGGCATTATTTGTGTGATGAGCACAGATATTTGTTCCTGAGTCATGGATGTTTTCTATGTATATAAGTATTTGTATATTATATAATATGTCGTTGCCTGAGTACCCACAACACAAGCGTTCTTGAGCTTACCGTGGGACTTAGTCAATCTGTGTAAGAATATCCTATAATATTTATTTATTTATTTATTCATTTATTTTATTTTATTTGTTGGATAAGTAAATAAAAAGTGTTTTGAGATAATACCTACTACCAGTATTTTTGTACCTCTTAGCAACATTTGTATTCGTTTCAAAGTTTCGAAGTTTTTATTGTATATAAGAATCAGGTTACATTGCAGGTCAAAATATACAATTACACATTCAGTTACACTGAGACTACCTTTTCAGGCATATATACATTTATAGCTAAACTTAAATATAAACATTATTACGAGTAACTTAAATAATCATACCTAATCGTTATTCAATAGGTAGCAAAAAAACTCCCATCCGAGCAAGTCTTCTACTTAGTAGTCCAACAGTCATCCCATTCATGCAAAACTTATTACTTATAAGGAAAATAGATGCTTTGTTTACCTTACAACATTTCCACGCTCCGTTTTCAATCACTATCAGTCATAAGTCATAATAAGGAAAAGTTGTACTGATACGAAACTGTAACATGTTATAGATGGTTAGATAAAGGGGCCAAGAGGCCGGACCACGGTTGAACTTGACCACAAAATACAGCATTTGGATCTATAGATATCAAATCAAGCATATCAGATCGACCAAGACAAGTAGTAAAAATATCTGGGGATACCTCTTGACTTGATAATAAAATTTAGAAGAATGAATTGAGTCAATGAAAAATTTTTTACGATTTTTTCCGGTAGGTAATTTGTTTCGTAAACTAAGTAACGTTATTTAAAAGTATTTTATGCAACCGGCGTTTAAAAGAGGTCAAAAAAGACGAGTGGCGTGGGTAACCGAAAATTGTTAATAAAGACACCACGAGTATTTTTTGACTCAGTTAAGCACCGTTGCATACCTATAATACTTTTTCTACGACCACGCACTTAGTTTTTAATAGTTTTCTAGAATGACTTTCTTGAAATTCACACTGTTTCCTGTACCATCCCCCGCCGGCTTCCCGCGCACGCGCGCAGTAACGTTATAACAATGCGTTGCCATGGTTACAGAGCCAAACAATGTGTTTTAAGTTTTTTCATTACTGCAAGCGTGCGCGGGAAGCCGGTAGGGGCTGGGTTTGGGGAATAGGCTTTTATGTAGGTTTTTAAAGATCTATGCACGACCCTGTAAATGACGAAATTCGGGAGAATCGGGAGTAGAAAAAAATATTTATTTATTTACTATTTTAAATTATTTATAAACTTAATGGCACAATAAAAGAAAGTACAAATGGCGGACTTAGGGCCAGTTGCATCAAACCGTCTGTCACCGTTAAAGCGTTCGTTAAATTTTATTGTATGGGAAAGTTCCATAGACATCTACTGCGTGACGATGATGTGTCTGTCAAATGTGGTTGATGCAACTGGCCCTTAATGCCTTAATACATTTTCTATCAGTCAACTATAAAACAAAACAGAAATGTCTGTGCTTACGAATAAATCATACTTATTCGATTACATTGTATTCTTTAGTCAAATTAAACTAAAATAGCAATGAAAGTACTTACGTAGGTTAAGTAGACCTTAAGTAGGTTTAAGTTATTGAATCATTGATAAAACGCATAAGTAATTGTTACTCATATCTTGTCTCCCGGTTCTTTACCTGCTAGTGTATTATAATATTATTCAGAGTGCCGGTGACGAACGAGAACGAGGAAAGCGCCTGTAAATATTGTGCAGTATAAATACGCGTGGAGTCCGCCATTGCTGCAGTGGTTGGGTTCCCGCCAAAGTGTCTACACTTACGGGTGCGTTCAGATTTTAATATAATTTTTTTTCTTTTTAAGTAATTGAAATAAATTATTAAAAATATTGATTTTTAGTTAACGACCCACTGGTGAACAGGAATGTGGCGTTATAATCCTAGATTTTTCAATTTTCCAGTTTAGATAGTTAGCAAAAAAAAATCTAGGATTAAAATAATTGAATTTTTATAAAATTTGGATTTTTGTCAAGAGCTGTGAATAATCATTACTAATATCTTTTCCCCTCACTAGCTCGGAAACACGTGTTTTGTCCTTTAATACCAGCGGGTAAAAACGCATTTTATCCACTAGTGGGTAAAGTAATTTGACCTTCAATAAAGTCAAATTAACTGCTTTAAAATGATAAAAGTAGGTGAATCCAGTAACTAAGATGATTTACCACCTGTGGAACTACTGGAAGCAGTGATAAACGCATTTTTTTGCGTTGTAGTTTCCTCGCTATAGTGAGGGGAAAAGTTTTGTGTTACACTCGGGTGCAAATGTATTTTACTTCTCGTGTGTTAAAAAACTCGCAAGTTCAGGATTCTATTCTCGAACCACTCGCTTCGCTCGTGGTTCAACTATAGAATCCTTTCACTTGCTCGTTTTTCAATTCCACACTCGGCGTTAAAATACAACTTTGCCCCCTTGTATAACAAATAACTATTATACATTTTCTAGGTTTTTAATAATCATGGCTGCGAAAGTATTTCTCCTCTTCGCTGCGAGCGCCGCTTTATGTAAGTAACATCTTCAGTTTTTTAGGGTTCCGTACCTCAAAAGGAAAAAACGGAACCCTTATAGGATCACTTTGTTGTCCGTCTGTCCGTCCGTCCGTCCGTCTGTCAAGACCCTTTTTCTCAGGAACGCGTGGAGGTATGAAGCTGAAATTTATATCAATTACTCAGGTCTACTGTCCCTTGAAGCTGTGAAAAAATCAAACTTCTAAGCCAACGCAATCAAAAGATACAGCCGTTTATGCCGCAAATTTTCGACACTTGCAAGGGAATCAAAACCTACAGGGTGCTTCCCGTGAACTCAGAATCTTGAAATTTGGTACGAAGCAACGTCTTATAGCATAGATAAAGGAAAAATTACGAAAACCATAAATTTTTAGTTACATCACATAATATATTTTTTTTTAATAATTTTAACCTTACTACCCATTTTTTTGCAATAAAAATACCATAGTTATGACTCGATTGTCGTAATGAACGAACTTTGTAAACCTTGCAGGTTTGTACGGAACCCTCGGTGCGCGAGTCCGACTCGCACTTGGCCGGTTTTTTGTTTTAAATTGTGTTGAGCTCTATTTTGATAATAACGTAGCGTAGGTTCCATTCGTCGCATCGGTTTCCGAAAAACAAGCTGTTCTTTAGACTATTAAGTTTTGTGTCTGATCTTAAGGACACCCCCCTGTATTTATATGCCTACGAGTTAAACAGTAATATTAATTTTAAAGTAAAAATACGAATTCATTTTGATATTGATAATCATAGATCATTATCATAGGTCGAGTTCATGACTAACTTCTTACCTACAATAGTTCAAAGGGTACTACATAATGTAATAAAGACACCACGGTAAACGGTTCTTTGAATCCAGGCGGAGCTCAGCCAGTGGACAACAACCTGCCGGTCCTCAAGGAGTCTCCCCCCGAGGTCACGTTCCGGGCGGATGCCAAACCACACTTCTTCAGCATCCCTTGCGCCCTCACCGCGGTTAACGACAAAGTTGTGTAAGTCATAAAAAAAACTATTCCCGAGGCACTGGTCCCACCCACCGCGAGATAGTAAGGTAATGAGTTATCGTCTATAAAAACGAACAAAAGATAAGGACTCCCGTGCAAATAAAAGAGACACGGCGATATTGATAGCTCACCGCTGGGCGAGTAACTATAAACATCGCCGTGTCTCGTTTATTTACACCGGAGTGATTATCTTTTGTTCGTTTTTATAGCCGATAGCTCATATTTTACTAGCTCGCGGTGGGACGGACCCTAAAACCAATGAGAATACACAATACAGGTACAGCTACAGATGTAGCCATGGCCTATGGAAGCCCACTTATTCTTTTTCAATTGAATTTTCGATTTCATAGTCCGATTTCAACATCATTGAAAAATGAATTGGAACTAATTCTTACGTTAGCCTCCACCCTCATTGTTTAGAGCTCGATAGATTTACAATAGAAAACAATCAATAGGTACAATCGATGCCATGTGTGCATCACACATTTCATATTTTATAATTCAATACTTAATACAATATTATACGTCCTTATGGCAATCAACAATGTGGGACTACATTTCACTAGACTGCGACAAAAACATTTTTGGCTGGACTATATAATAGCAGTGTGAACTATAAGTCTGAACTAATGATCTGACTTAATATAAGTCAGTTAGTGGAAACTTCAGTGGAAAGTAGGACTTCACTTGATCATTTTTTAAATCCAACCGTTTCTAACAGCTTCACATGGACGAAAAACGGTAAACCGTTCCCCCTCACCGACAAAACCCAAGGCATCACCATTCGCGCCAACGAAGGCACCATCATCTTCAACAACCCTCAGGACTCCGACGAGGGCGTCTACCAATGCCAAGCGACCTCTCCCGAAGGTGTTGCCACCTCCCGACCAATCCATGTCAAGAAAACCTTCGTAGAAATCCCTAAGTTCACCCTACAGAAGCATACTCCTGAAGAAGGGAAACCTTTCAAAATGGAATGCTCAGTAACCAAAGCCTACCCTAAACCAGTCATTGAATGGTACAGACAAGGCAAGGATGGCAAATACGTGGACATTATGGAGAAGAGATTATTAGAATCTCCGGAGGGTGATCTGTATTTTACAAATGTGACGAAGGAGGATGTGTCGAAGGATGTGAAGTATGTGTGCTTGGTCGCGACGCAGGCTGCTGATGATAAGCTGGTGGCTGCGGAACATATCATTGAGGTTAGTTATTATAGCTTCATACTTACCTACTTTATGCGGTTTAATATAATGAACTTCAGGATTAGTTCTGTTTACTTTAATATTCAGATATTTTTGAATATGTTTACAATTTTTTCTATCAAAGTAACAGTTACAAGACTACCTATTTGAAATAATTTTTTGAAACAGGAATAAGACACGTATTCGTCGTCCGACTCACCGAATTTCTATGATATATATCCAGCTTTTTCGAGATTTCTAGTTTTTACGAAAAAAATAGGTTTGACAACTAGGGCAAGGCTACAACATTGAAGTTTGTCGTCACTCTTTTTTTTTCTGAAATAAATGTTTTTTTTTTTACGATATACTCTGTCAACCAAGTCTGTCAGTAAATAAGAACAAAGAAAACTATATGCATCCTTTTCTTTAGGGTGCTAGAGAAAAGGATACCTATAGTTTTCTTATTCTTATTTACTGACAGACTTGTTTGACAGAATATAACCATGAACTTATAAATAACTAACGTCTAAAGTACGAAAACGTCGAAAACTAAGCACCGATTTCTTTCAGGACCTGACTCCAGCCAAGGGTCCAAAGAGCGGCGAGCTGACTCCGCTGTACCTGAGCAAGGACCTGACCGTGAAGACCGGAGACATTGCCGTCATGATGTACTGCATTTACGGTGGCACGTGAGTTTCTATTCTACTTTACCTATTATCACCATTCATTTTCAATACATCAAACTGGTCTCTTGATACTTCAAACTTGAAAAGCGGGTACAAGTAGCGGTACGTACCTATAAGTTTCGCGCTGACCGTTATTGCGCAGAAGTCAAAAACAGGTATGCGTCAGGCGAAGGGTATTCGTCCCCATGCGCAGCTACTCCACATCTCACTCCGCGCTAAACTTACGTTACATGCCGATTCTTGTAAGAGAGTTGCATTTTATCCACAATATGCTAGTTTCCCACTAGTCAAATCAGCTTCTTTTTAGAACTGTCAAAATGATTTGCTAATATGGAATTTCTATGAAATACTGAGGAGTGACGTCACGGTCAATTCATTTACTTTATATCTTTCTCTTTGACTTATTAAATATAAATTATGTTTAAAAATAACTACTTAATACTGTCCAATATTTTTCTTCTAATGATGTGGTGCTTCATTTCGTGCACTGCATAAAATATTTTTCACCGCACCAACTGGTAAAGGCTTTCTTTGCTATTCGAAAATAGATAGCAAAATTGCATTTTATCCACAAGGGGGCAAAGTAATTTCATACGAATTTTAACTCGATGTCTTAATCTGGCTGCTAGATTTCACCTATATATAAATGATGATTTTGAATCATAAATATTGAATAAATTGATGGATTTCATTTATTTTGATGTTGTAGGGGATGAAAATCCGAAGAGGGGTGGGGCGTGCGCGTGAGCGAAGGAAAAGGCGGCGTGTAGCGGTCTTAGGCGTTTATTCAGCCAACACTAAACTAAAACCTAATCTAACGAAGTGCCAAAGGCCGTACAGCGTCCTTGAGGACAACCGACGAGCGCAAAGGGGAGCGTGGTAAACGTAGTCAAATGGCTTTACAAAGGTCCCAAACGGTACACTATGTGTGCGCAATTGACTCCTAGCTAATTCTCAAATAAAACATTGTTCAGTACATGAGGTCGTTATCCCAGGAAAAATCTTAATAGCGACAACTAACTTTGAAATGCGCCACAGCACAGCGACATCTATTGAGCTTTGTGTGTAACAGACAAGTTGATCTTAGTACCAACATTGGTGTTTGTTTTTTACATGTTTGACTACTTATTTACGATCTTTACATTTACTAGTTACTTCAGTAAAATGCACAGGTTACGGGAACGGCGTTCCATGGCTTAAATATTTAAACAACGAAGCTCAATATCACAATATTGATACCCGTGGCGCCATCTGTTGACGGTCAGCCAAACTAACAATTTGACGAATTTTATCTAAGAGTTACGTATTGACTTGATTACTATAAAATTCTAGGCACCCGTTAACACATGTTGCACTAGGTTTTAGAATTTTAAGTCTACGGGAACACTTAAATATTTGCTAAGTTCACTCGGAAAACCAGTACCGGTGGCGCCATCTAGTAGCGGCCGGTTGAACTAAGCTTGTTTGCACTGAGTTTATACGTTTTGGTAAATGTTCGCGTTACAGTCTCCCCCTCTGGAACTGCAGTCGACCCGGCGCAGTGACAGGAAAGTCGACGTTGAGTTGTAGTCAGTGTGGGAGCACGTCCGCGTTCATTTCCGGTTGCTGGTACAGGGGTAGTCTCTGGGTCTCCCCCTCTTCCATAAGACTGTAGGTGCGTTCCGTAGTGTTTAGCTACTGCACACTTCGGGCAACTGCTCCTAACAACGCCTGGCGTACCGCACCCATAACACGTGTTGACGGGCGGTGGCGGAGACGGCGCTGGCGTTGCCGTTGCAGTTGGCGCAGTGCAGGTAGTAGTTGTGGCTGGTGGCAGCGCTTCAACCTTCACCGTTTCTCGAGCGGCTTCTTGCCTCTCTTTCTTCCGGCATACATCTTCTGTATGGCCCACGATCCGGCAATAGTGACATCGGATACGTTCCTTCCGTTTAGGCACTGTCGGTGTAGGAACTTCGTCATCCAGGAGCAATTCCACCGATTGCGCTGCCTCGAGGAGGGCATCAAAGCTCAGGACAGATTCCCTCGGCACTTTCTCCCTTATCCTCCTGTGTAGAGTCCCGTACACCATGTCCAGTTGCTGCGTTTCCAAGAGCTGGGGCTCCGGCATCTGAGCAATCAAATCCCTCTGCTTGGCGACAAAGGTCTCAGTGAGCTCTTGAGAACCTTGGTCGTTCAGGATGATCTCCTTGTACAACATATGCGCGGGTTTCTTCGGTGAAAACGCTCTACGCAATCTGCTGTCAAAGTCCTTCCAGGTCTTCACAGTCTCGCTTATGCCGTTCCACCAAACGGCTGCATCATCTCTCAGGATGAGAGGTAAACTTTTTAGTGCGTCGCTGTCGCTAATGTTCCCGACACGCTTGAAACACGTCGCTGCCGTCAGGAACGTTTGCACGCAGGCTGGATCCCGTTTTCCGTCGAAGAAGAAAGTTGCCTTCGCGAAGGAGCTATGCTTCACCGGCGGCGGAGCAGGACGTACAGCGCTGGTGATCGCCTCCAATAGCTGCTGGAACTGTCCTTCTGACATGTTAACAGCCATTTTTTCTACACGTTGTTCTCGCAAAACCTTCGCTCTTCGTGTCTCGACAGTCATCAACGTCGTGACGTCACAGCACGGCCTCGAGTTGGGCGCCAGATGTAGGGGATGAAAATCCGAAGAGGGGTGGGGCGTGCGCGTGAGCGAAGGAAAAGGCGGCGTGTAGCGGTCTTAGGCGTTTATTCAGCCAACACTAAACTAAAACCTAATCTAACGAAGTGCCAAAGGCCGTACAGCGTCCTTGAGGACAACCGACGAGCGCAAAGGGGAGCGTGGTAAACGTAGTCAAATGGCTTTACAAAGGTCCCAAACGGTACACTATGTGTGCGCAATTGACTCCTAGCTAATTCTCAAATAAAACATTGTTCAGTACATGAGGTCGTTATCCCAGGAAAAATCTTAATAGCGACAACTAACTTTGAAATGCGCCACAGCACAGCGACATCTATTGAGCTTTGTGTGTAACAGACAAGTTGATCTTAGTACCAACATTGGTGTTTGTTTTTTACATGTTTGACTACTTATTTACGATCTTTACATTTACTAGTTACTTCAGTAAAATGCACAGGTTACGGGAACGGCGTTCCATGGCTTAAATATTTAAACAACGAAGCTCAATATCACAATATTGATACCCGTGGCGCCATCTGTTGACGGTCAGCCAAACTAACAATTTGACGAATTTTATCTAAGAGTTACGTATTGACTTGATTACTATAAAATTCTAGGCACCCGTTAACACATGTTGCACTAGGTTTTAGAATTTTAAGTCTACGGGAACACTTAAATATTTGCTAAGTTCACTCGGAAAACCAGTACCGGTGGCGCCATCTAGTAGCGGCCGGTTGAACTAAGCTTGTTTGCACTGAGTTTATACGTTTTTGGTAAATGTTCGCGTTACAATGTTTTATAGTCAGTATTTTGTTCGTGTTGGTGTGGTGAAAAGAGATTCCACTTTTTGAACCACTCGCTACGCTCGCGGTTCAATTTTGGAATCTTTCGCTTGCTCGGGTATCAATATTGGCACGTGCGGTTAAACAACTACTTTGCCCCCTTGTAAAACAAATAACTATTATTTTGAGTAAGTAAAGGAAACTAGCCTACCTATTCCATAATGTGTGCAACCGTAAATTTTGTGTTTCCCTCGAAGGCAATTTTTTTTAACCCCACGAAATTTGAAACCTAGTACACTCAAGATTCCACTTTTCATTTCCAATCACTCGCTACACTTGCGGTTCCATACTGGAATCTTTCCCTATTGGAATCTTTCGCTTGCTTGAAGGGTATCAACGAGCGGTTAACTGTGGCGGATAACAACAACTTTACTGCCTATTGTGAAACAAATAACTACTTATTGTAATGTATTAGGAATATATGTTAGAGTGTGGCTAATGAAATATTGCCCCAACTTTTGGCGGGAAATTCAAAAAATCTAGGGCTGGTCACACTTGGTATAGTAGGAGATATAGTTTTGATACTAGAAAATATTTTTGTTTTCTGTGCACACTTATATTGAAAATCAATAGAAATTGCACTATCGACATTTTTGCCGCTCATATATAGACATGTTTCACCAAGATATTTTTATATATTTTATATTTTTATTGCCATAATTATAAGCAGTGGTGGCCGAGTGGATATGACGCCCGACTTTCAATCCGGAGGTCGCGGGTTCAAATCCTGGCTCGTACCAATGAGTTTTTCGGAACTTACGTACGAAATATCATTTAATATGTACCACTAGCTTTACGGTGAAGGAAAACATCGTGAGGAAACCTGCATACATCAGCGAAGAAATTCAAAGGTTTATGTGAAGTCTCCAACCCGCATTGGGCTAGCGTGTAGAGTTGGAGACTATATAGCCCGAGCCCTCTCAGACATGAGAGGAGGCCTGTGCCCAGCAGTGGAACGTATATAGGCTAAATTATATTATTTATTTTATTTTTTGTATTTTTATATCAAATTACTACTGACCAGTCACTTCACTGATTTGTTCTAAATATTGGTTTTTCGTAAGTAAGTCGTTACGTTCCAATATTTTTATTTTATGAATGCTTTCCAGAGCTTCGAGTTTCTCCTTGTCTTTACACTCTTTTCCTGTTTATGAGATTTAAGTTTTATTATATTCACATACTTAATCAAAGTTATAGGCAAATGTTAGAACTAGTACTTAAAGTATCAAAATATTAATAGAGCACCAACCTACTATATTGTTTACGACTTGTAAACATTGCAGTTTTTCATTATATGCCGCTTCACGTCGACTTCGCTCTTGGTTGTAATTATTTATTAGCTTAAACAGCAAATTGCGGACCTCGCTTGGTATCGTCATTGTTATAATATTTAAGATTTACCCTTAATAACCCGCGAACAATTTGAATAAGTGACATAAATTGACAGCAGACTTTTAGCCTTTTTTTTTAAACCATAGACAATTGGTGATACCACAAGGAAATATCTGTCAACAATATTTGGCTAGCCAGACTCTAGAATATGATATGATATTGATTCTCAAGCATAGACAATAAACACTATATTTAAAACTGACATAAAATAAAACTATAATGTGCCACAAAATGGCCTCACCGCGGTATATTGCCGGCAACTTATACAAACCTTGAGTTAAAAAATACACTCCTTGAGTTGCAGATGTCCATAGGTTACGGTGACCGCTTTCCATCAGGCGGACCGTAAGCTTGTTTGCCACCAACGTAGTATAAAAATACACCTATTTTTATGGCATATTTTTGGTGCAATTTTGGTTTAATCCCATAAAAAAACTAATTTTAGCCCCTGGCGCAAAAACAACGGGGTGTTTTGGGCGGCGGGGTGACCGGGGTAGTTTGACGTGTCTGTCTGTCGGTGGCATCATAGCTCCCTAACGGATGAATTAATTGATTTATATATTATAGTTTTTTTGTTTGAAAGCTGAATTCTACTGACAAGTTACCAGGATTTCATAAAACCTTAATTTCCTCCAGCCCCATGGCCCACCCGGACTGGTTCAAGATCTCCCCCGACGGCACCCGAACGAACGTGAACGGCAAACCCGGCGACCGCGTGACGCACCGCAACCGCAGCGCCGGCCGCCGTCTCTGGATCACCAAGGTGTTGGCCGAAGATGACGCTACTTATGAATGTGTGGCGAACAATGGTGTTGGCAAGCCACAGAGTCATAAGATTAAGCTGACAGTGCAACGTGAGTTGTGTATTAATAAGATTAAACTAGTTTTCACTAGTAGCTAGTCCTTTAGCGTCACGCACCGCAACCGCAGCGCCGGCCGCCGTCTCTGGATCACCAAGGTGTTGGCCGAAGATGACGCTACTTATGAGTGTGTGGCGAACAATGGTGTTGGCAAGCCACAGAGTCATAAGATTAAGCTGACTGTACAACGTAAGTTATATGTAGGTAATAGTAATATTACTGAGACTTTAACGCGTGCCGTGGAGAAGGAAGCTAGCCGCTGTGAATAATAGAAAAAAACCGACCAAGAGCGTGTCGAGCCACGCTCAGTGTAGGGTTCCGTAGTTTTCCGTATTTTTCTCAAAAACTACTGTACCTATCAAGTTCAAAACAATTTTCCTAGAAAGTCTTTATAAAGTTCTACTTTCGTGATTTTTTTCCTATTTTTTAAACATATGGTTCAAAAGTTAGAGGGGGGGGGGCGCATTTTTTTTTCCTTTAGGAGCGATTATTTCCGAAAATATTAATATTATCAAAGAACGATTTCAGTAAACCCTTATTCATTTTTAAATACCTATCCAACAATATATCACACGTTGGGGTTGGAATGAAAAAAAAAATCAGTCCCCACTTTACATGTAGGGGGGTACCCTAACAAAACATTTTTTTCCACTTTTTATTTTACCACTTTGTCGGCGTGATTGATATACATATTGGTACCAAATTTCAGCTTTGTAATGCTAACGGTTACTGAGATTATCCGCGGACGGGCGGACGGACGGACAGACAGACATGGCGAAAAACCCTAACTATAAGGGTTCCTAGTTGACTACAGAACCCTAAAAAGGCTTTTGTTTAACAGATTACGGCAAAAGCCAAAAAACCATCTCAGAAAATTCATACTACAGGTAGTTTGCACATAAAATTCTCACATAAGTAATTATATTTGACAGAAGCCCCTGAGTTCACGCAGCAGCCCGAGCCCGTGATGCTCGCGAAGGTCGGAGATGACGTCACCATCCCCTGCAAAGTGCGCGGCGCCAAGAAGATCTCCTGGGTGTTCAACGGACAGCCCCTTCAAGGTACCTTACATATTGTGTTTTTAACAGACTTCTTTACTGAAAATAAATAAGAAGGAGGTTATACAATTATACCAAAGAGGATCGAGTATTACAGAGAGTTACTGTCGAAGTAAAATGTGTAGTCACAGTGCATAGACTGCCATCTCTTGACACAGGCTTAAAACTTTTGAACCTCAGTTTTGACAATTTGGCCCATAATTCTTAGCTTGATATGTGTTAAAATGTAAAATATTAATATTAGCGCCATCTAGCTGAGCGTACCCCAAAGGTGTAATGCCATCTAGGCCACCGTACCTTTTTCTGTATGGTACTGAGGTACGTTTTTTCCTTAGACTTTATCTGTCTGTACGGAGTTATATGTATATGTCTTTGATTATACTTATAGGTACGAGTTTATTTTATGTATGTTGCTACATTACTCCGAGACCCGTGGTCCGATGTCAATAATTATTTTTATATTTGAAGTGGTTTGAAAGGAGCTACTACCAAGGTGGTCCCATATTAATCTGGAGCTGTTCTGATGATGGGATCCATCAAGCCAAGGATATACTAGGGGACAAATGTCCCACGACATGTGTCGGCGACATGTCAAGCGAAGCCGGCCGATTTCGCCTGACATATCTGGTGACATCGCGCGACTTATATCCTTAGCGATGTCTAACGAAGACGTACGACTTCGCGAGACTTCGCCTGACATATCTGGCGACATCGCGCGACACCCGATGTCTTTGCCCACACGTGTCGCGCGATGTCGCCAGAAATGTCGAGCGAAGTCTGACAACGTCGCGCTACTTCACCCGACGTCGCTGGCGACACGTGTCGTGGGACATTTGTCCCCTAGTGTATCCTTGGCTAGAGTTGAGGGAACTCCTCAAATTTTAAAGTAACATATGTATAGTGACATTTCACTTTTTTATTGCAGTCAAGGAACCCGCAGACACGCTTACCCTCAGCAAGGTCCAGAAGAAAGACAACGGCTACTATGCCTGCTCGGGCTCCAGCGACCTTGGAGAAGTCTACGCTGAGACCCTCTTACACATCGCTTAGATGTTTCACTTTTGAAGCCTGTCAAACCTTTTCGGTCACCAGAAAAAGCAGCAATTAAAAAAAAGGCGCTATTGTTTATGAACTTTATGGTCCATAAGAACATTTGCTGTTTCTGTTTGAGCTGATGGCCGTGCTGCCAATGCTCTGAATAAATGAAAAAAAAAGAACATTTGCATTTCGCGCTTTTTTTCTGGTTACAAAGTTTGAACGGCGGATTAATTTTGTTAAGTTGATACGTTCTGTGTTTATTTAACGTTCAAGAACCCCTTATAATATGCTAAATATTTTGAATTTTTATTTTGGAATTCAGTGTAATTCAATTTAAGACAAAAAAAAACTTATTTGGGGAACTTAGCGAATCATCACGCGTATAATTAATGTATTGGCCTAACGAACATATTACTGTGTAAGTATTTTATAAGGAATTCAATAAAAAAAACTTTACCTATGTTTACTTGTTTAGTTTTCATTTGATACCTTTTAATAGTTTTAATGTTTATTTTGCATAACCTCTTGGGTTCACCTTTATAGTTATCAATGGAGAAAAGAGAAATTAAATTTTTTTTTGATTGAATGTATATGCATACAGATTGGTCCCATTTTTATCAGGATCCAGTTCTGATGATGGGATCCTGGAGAAATCGAGGGAACTCCTCGAATCTGAAAGGCATACATATGGTGATTTTTGTGTTTTTAAAGGAACAGCATGCATTTAGGTACGGAACAGTGACATTTGGTGCAGTGGAACTGCTGATGATGGCCAGAACGGAACTCTTCAAATCTGAACGGCACGCTTATAGTGACTTTGGTATTTTTATAAGAACAGCATGCACTTTCGTCCAGAACAGTGACATTTGGTGCAGTGGAATTGCTGATGATTGTCAGAACCGAACTCCTCAAATCTGAACGGCACGCTTATAGTGACTTTGGTATTTTTATAAGAACAGCATGCACTTTCGTCCAGAACAGTGACATTTGGTGCAGTGGAACTGCTGATGATGGCCAGAACCAAACTCCTCAAATCTGAACGGCACGCTTATAGTGACTTTGCCATTTTTATAAGAACAGCATGCGCTTACATCTAGAACAGTGACATTTGGTACAGTGGAACTGCTGATGATGGTCAGAACCGAACTCCTCAAATCTGAACGGCACGCTTATAGTGACTTTGGTATTTTTATAAGAACAGCATGCACTTACGTCCAGAACAGTGACATTTGGTGCAGTGGAACTGCTGATGATAGTCAGAACCGAACTCCTCAAATCTGAACGGCACACTCATAGTGACTTTGGTATTTTTCTAAGAAAAGCATGCATTTAAGTTCAGAACAGTGACATTTATTTAGTTATGTTTGTATAGCATATTGAGTTTTCAAGTCAAAGTTTGTCAAGCTTCGATTTCTTATAATATAATCGGATTCATGAGGAATTGAGGAAACTCCTCAAACCTTAACGTTATACGTATATTCATTTGTGTTGCCATCTAATAATTAAAGCATTAAAAGCAGTTTTAAAAAATACTTACACATTTCTACATAATCCAACATTCGCAAGTAGGCCAAGTAGCTTTCACCAGAACCCAAAAGGCGACGGTTTTTTTTTTCTTAAAAATTATTTGCACTTGTATCGTGAAATAGTAACAAACGACCGCACCGCGAGTGAGCGAGAAAAATGAACTCTTTCTCGCTCTCATTTACGTGAAAAAAATCCACGGTCGCGAAGCTGTGCGTTCGTATGTTAGCAATTTTTATGTCTCTTTCTAACAATGGCATTTGCAAGAAAGAGACGAGGATTTTATGAATCAGCCTACTTTTATGACCATTACACTCGTTTTTACAGGATGGATAATGAACAGCAAGCATTAAACCCTTTATTTACGAACGCATCTGACGTTGAACTGACGTTGACGTAACATTTGTCATTGACCTAGCACTTGACAACGCGTATAGCCTCAAAAATACTCAAAAAATATCAAAACAAACGCAAAAACACATAAATAAAACATGTGGTTCTTTTACTTAATTACTATTTTATCACTAATAGTGCAGGCTGTATTTGCCACGTTAGCTTTAGGTAAGTATTTATGGATTTATAACAAAATGTATTTCGTACGAAATGTATCAGAAAAATATAGTTTTATGTATTAAAACGGTATGAAATGAGCTTTTATTTAGTAACGTTTGATAGTACACCAGCTTATAGATTAATTTGTAATTCGAAATTGTGTTATAATAGTGAATAGTAGCCAAATCTGTGACGTTCTTATGTACGCAGTTCGACGCAGCTGTATTTGATTTATACGACAATTAATTACTCACAATAAAGTTTTTATGTCATTATGTAATGATATTAAGGGACTCGGAAACTCAATATGTCGCTATCATTTAAATTTAGGTATATATTTTACTCGTTTAGTATATACTTTGTGTCTTTGTCACACCTAACAAAAAATGTTCATCGTTTATGACGTTTCAGCGGCAGGGCTCTACTACTTAGCTGAACTGGTGGAAGAGTACACAGTGATGGCCAAATATGTGATCTCATGGACAGTTGCAGTAAGTAGTTAAGTACTCAGTTAAATATGTAATTTAAAAAAATACCGAGGCTAACAATTTGTACATCGTAAAAATTGTTCAGAAGCTAAGCTAAGCTAGAAAGCATAGGTATATGATGGTGCTGCATTGACAAAATTAGTCTGTAAAACTAAAAACTATAAAAAATTGCAATCACCTTTTATTGGAATGCAGATTTGCCCCTTTTAGGGCACTGGTCTCAAAAAAGACCACCCACAGAATTTTCAGGACTAGCGGATGGAATTTTTCGGAGTGTTGCACTTAGAGGGTTAAATCAAAGGAATACTTTTTCAGAAGTATTAACTCATTCACTGTTCAGTGATTCTATCTATCTATTTAGCCTTTTCTTCTGAACGTGGTGTTTGTGATTGTTTGTTTAGATGAAGTCGCGTAGTTCAGTGTGCCTGTTGGCATAGGCCTCCTCCAGCTCTTTCCAGTATTTCCTCTGCCTGGCCAGTCTGCCTCAGTGATTAGCAAGTCTTATAATAAAGCTGAAACATTTACAATTCAGACCATGAAAGTCAACGTGTTAAAATACTGTGACACTTCTAACCAACTCATGTTATAAATATAAATAAAATATTATAGGACATTCTTACACAGATGATTGACACAAATATTTATTTACAAAAAGATAGTTACAAATAGATCATTACAAATATTACAAATATGTATCAAGCATCAACAAAACAGGGAAATTTATCAAGTGGAGGAAGGATTGGGTAGGGCTGCGCCATCATTTAAGCCAAAGGAGTTTTTGAACGTGTTAAATTTGTATCGCGTACCCCGGATACACATGCTTGTAGCACGGATTATGGAAATTGTAATTTTTGATCTTAGCCAACCCATAACCACGCTGAGGGATCTGTCCCATCGTTCGGCGATTGCTTCACCCTAAGTGACTGACTAAGTCCCATGGTCTACTAAGCTCAAGAAGGCTTGCGTTATGGGTACTCAGGCAATGATATATATAATATACAAATACTTATTATATACATAGAAAACATCCATGACTTAGGAACAAATATCTGTGCTCATCACACAAATAAATGCCCTTACCGGGATTCAAACCCGGGACCGCAGCGTAGCAGGCAGGGTCACTACCGACTAGGCTAAACCGGTCGTCCACATGTTATGCTTTACATTATGTGATCATTTTTTTTCCAGGTAGTCACACTCATCCACATCGGCCTGCTAGTCTTTGAAGACTTGCCCCTCCACCTAGACATCCTAGGCATAATCCAGCAAGCGCTACATGCGCTCCTCCTCCGAGAGTTCCCGGCGGTGCGGGTCACCAGTGCACCGTTCATATTGGCAGTGGGGACGCTTATAGCACATCACTACTATGCATTGTCGTTCTTTGGGACGGTGCATTACACATTTTCTGAGGTTAGTCTGCTTTGTAAAAAATATGAAAATAATGAGCCTGTGTGGTGACGGGTTAAGAATTTCACCACCCCTTTTCTTCCCGTGGGTGTCGTACAAGGCGACTATGGGATATGGGTAAAATTGTGGCGTAGGCGAGAGGCTGGCAACCTGTCACTGCAATGTCACAGTTTCGTTTTCTTTCAACCCCTTATTTGCCAAGAGTGGCACTGAAGCTTTAGTAGTTTCATGTGCTCTGCCTACCCCTTTATGGGATACAGGCGTGATTGTATGTTGTATGTTATGTTTTATGAAAATAATATGGGTTTCAGTAGAGCAAGAAATTCATGATATCTCCGATTTCACTCAAATTTACTTAATTTACATGAATGACGAGTTATACATAGCCTCCTGAGTCCTGGAAGCATTTGTTTGGATATGTAATTTATACCATTATTCTTTAATCTTAAAAACAGTATCTGAATCCCCATAGCCAATTGCTCTGGTTAGGGCTCCAATCACCATCCTCCCGTTATCCCGGCATTTGCCACGGCTCATGGGAGCCTGGGGTCCGCTTTGACAACTAATCCCAAGATTTGGCGTAGGCACTAGTTTTTACGAAAGCGACTGCCATCTGACCTTCCAACCCGAAGGGTAACTAGGCCTTATTTGAATTAGTCCGGTTTCCTTACGATGTTTTCCTTCACTGAAAAGCGACTGGCAAATATCAAATGACATTTGGTTAGGGCTCCAATCACAGATGTCATATATACCATAGATCAAGCAAACGTATCTACTTAGCGTGTCAAATGAACTCAGTGAAATCCACTGAGTTGTCCGTCTTTAATCGCAGCTTGCAGCTTTCGGGCGTCAATTTTTGTAAGTTGAAGTCAATCAAAACATAAAAAATGCCTCGTTACGTGATATTCAATTGCAACAAAACAAAAATTATGAACAATCAAGAGCCTGAGACATATTTAAAATTACAGGCAAGAAACAACTTCAGTACAAAATTTGACACGCTCGGCCCCTATACAAATAGATGAACTTGTTTCTTCTATATTAAATAAATAAAGTTCTGTGGCTCCAATATTGTTCCCAAATTTTTAATTTATTATTTACTTGTTTCAAGGTGTTGGCATACTTCACTCTCTGCCTGTGGGTGGTGCCGTTCGCGCTGTTCGTATCTCTGTCAGCTAATGACTATGTGTTGCCTACTACGGGGGAAAAACAGCCATTACTCGGTAAGTTTACCAACTTAACTATGTGTGCCGTTATCAATAAAAAGGTATCACAGACACTAGCAAATTTCCTCTTATAGTAAGCAAGAATTGAATTGGGACACATATTTTGACTAGCCTTGCAGTCCTTATAGCAACAAAAATGGAATTTTGATGCAAAACGGGTAACGGATAAGGTACCTTGGGACAAATCTCGACTGGGGGGCAAATGTAACTGGTCCATTTTTTCCATATTTTACAATGTTTGCATTATTAAATAGAGTAGAGTAGAATTGCTCAAACGTTAACTGGAAGAGATCCCTTAAAGGGATAAGTTCGCCTTTGTACTTATAATAAGCTCTTTTTCCTGTGTGTTGTATTATTTTCTGGTACAATAAAGTGTTTTACTACTACTACTACTACTAGAGTGTCCACCGGTTATATACGGTAGGCGTGTTCAGTGGATACATGTAGAACTCAACATCAAGGTGTAATAATGGAAAAAATGGATTAGTTACAATTGCCCCCAAATCGAGATTTGCCCCGCTGTACCTTATGAAAATAAATTTCCAATCCTACTGTTTGAAATGGTGTTGTCTTTTTACATTACTAGATGGCGCTAGTAGTACTCATAAATGCATTTTTAACGTTGAGAAGGTTTAACATTTTTGCATTATATCGTATAATTTTGTATGATTTTCTTTTAACCATTCACTTTTAAATAAAAAGCTGTATTGTTTCATGAATATACAGGTGCGACCAACATCATTGAACACAGTTGGCTACCGTACCATATTTTAATAGACAGAAGAGTCGCGGAAGCAAGTAAATGTATAATTATACACAAAATATCTTTGTGCTTTGAAATACTGGCCGTGCGCACATTTCAATCTGATCTTTTTTGAAATTTTTCTTCATGTTTGTATCTAATCCGAATATAGTGCAGCCTTATTGTAATAGATGGCGCTAGTAGTACTCGAAATCAACCTTATGAAGTCTAAAACCTTTAAAACATGAACCACAAAAAACTTTTAATATGATTATAATCAATAACAAATTGCCACGGCTGTATTCGAATGCAAGATTACTTACTAGTATGTACAAATGTAGAGCGTAGTCCTTTACAATCCTATTTTCGTGGAAACGTGCGAACATATGATTTGTAAAAAAACCGGCCAATAGCGTGTCGGGCCACGCTCAGTGTAGGGTTCCGTAGTTTTCCGTATTTTTCTCAAAAACTACTGAACTTATCAAGTTCAAAACAATTTTCCTAGAAAGTGTTTATAAAGTTCTACTTTTGTGATTTTTTTTATATTTTTTAAACATATGGTTCAAAAGTTAGAGGGGGGGGACGCACTTTTTTTTCCTTTAGGAGCGATTATTTCCGAAAATATTAATATTATCAAAAAACTATCTTAGTAAACCCTTATTCATTTTTAAATACCTATCCAACAATATATCACACGTTGGGTTTGAAATGAAAAAAATATCAGCCCCCACTTTACTAATAAAACATTTTTTTCCATTTTTTATTCTTGCACTTTGTTAGCGTGATTGATATACATATTGGTACCAAATTTCAGCTTTCTAGTGCTAACGGTTACTGAGATTATCCGCGGACGGACGGACGGACGGACGGACGGACGGACGGACAGACAGACATGGCGAAACTATAAGGGTTCCTAGTTGACTACGGAACCCTAAAAAGGGTTTAACTTTAGTTGCGTATCAACTTATAATAGATGTCGCTAGTAGTGATCTGTTAGAGAAACTAAAAGTCTATAGACTCGGGGCTTTTTGTGTGATATAGTTATCTTTATCCTATAACTATATATAGATTTTTATCCATTGTCTTTATGGTACCTTGTTGTACAAATTGCTAGATTTTGTTACCCTCTTTAACTCTTTCCTCTCGTTTACTCAAAGGTTAACTGGAAGAAATCCCTCTATGGGATAAGTTCGCCTTTGTACTTCGCATCTCAATGTATGTTATTTTTAATGTGTTTTTGTACAATAAAGAGTTACTACTACTACTACTACTACTAATAAATAAAATAGTACACCCGAAAACGTAATATAACTGAAAAATATTGTAAAAGTTAAAACATAACAATGGTATAAATCACAATCATGTGTATACCTAAAGCCTAACCAGATATATATGTCTATTGTCAAGAGGGCGCTGTTATTCTGATAGTTTAGTTTGAAGAAAATAGTTGTAATGAAATTCCGCAATATGGCGCGCTGTCATAAATTTCTGGTCGAGGATTAATTATATTAGACGTCGCTAGTCGTAAAATCGAACCTGTCTGTAACATATTGACAATAAGTATAATTCAATTACTAACTTTACTATCGTTGTCAGAGTAGCCAGGCCATTTTTTTCAAAGTTGTCCGCCCCACTTTTTTTGTAACATGGGCGATTAATACTTAGAATCGCGAGGTCTTTCGATCCTGATAGGAGAAAAAAAATGTCCCAAGATTTCCATACATTTTTTCGAACCTTCCATTCCGTTACCGCCATACAAATGTATGAAAAAATGGTAACGGAATGGGAAAAAAATCTTGGGACACTTTTTTTCTCCTATTAGAATTGAAAGAGCTCGCGATTTCCAAATCAAAAAAAAAAGTGGGGTGGACAACTTTGAAAAAAATGGCCCACCCACAACACGAGCCTTCTCGAGCCTACATACAGTGGGACTCGGTCAATCTGTGTAAAGGCATTTTCGCGAGAACAGTCACCAAAAAAATGTTTTTCTAAGGTAGGTAAATTTTATGTTTTTCCTACTCAGAATCACGAGCACTTTCGATCTCGGACAAAAAAATTGTCCCAAAATTTTATATTATTTTGCATATGTTCTTCCCATTTTGTAACCGCTGTACAAATAGTTAAAAAATGGTAACGAAGTGGAAAAAATAAATTTGGGACACTTTTTTCCGCCTAGTAGGATGAAAAGGGCTCGTAATTCTGAGTAGGAAAAACATTAAATTTACTTACCTATTTTAGAAAAAAAAGTTTTTGAATCTTTTTTCGCGAAAATGCCCGTAAGAATGTCTGTAATATTTATTTCTTTATTGGATACGTTTGATTGCAAGTAAATAATGAAATACATGAACTTACTTTCAGGTGACAACAACGTAGTGACGGACTACCTGTCTCGCACGTCCAAGAAGTACTCGCTGCTCTCATTCTTCAGTTTCGCCAAGGACTCCATACTGCCGCAGCGGAGCAAGAAAGCTTTTTAGAACTCCTTGCATTGCTCAAGATTCCACATTTTGAACCACTCGCTACGCTCGCCGTTCAATATTGGAATCTTTCGCTTTTTCGGGTATCAATGTAGGCACGTGCGGTGCAACAACTTTGTCTCCATAACAACGTTGGAATACCGTCGCGCGCGCTCAGTGAAAATGCTCCTCGTTACGGTGCGAAACATGCCGAGCTATTCCCGTCAAGTTTTATGTGAGTGACCTTTAGCACAACCTGCCTTGTTGCGCGCTAGTTAGTACGTTGCTTCTGGAAAGTTATGTATGAAAATATTGGCATAATTAATGGAAGATTTTTTTTGATTGGGATATGTACATTATAGGCCGAAGTTATTTTTCATCAACCCTCCCCATCTCTCCCCCCTCTGCGTCACCCCTCTTCCCCCCCTTAAATAGCCGAAAATGCGGGTTTTCGCTATTTCTGACAAAACCGTTGAAGATACAGAAAAAGTGTGTATAAACAAAGTAATCCTTAATAAATTTACTACAAATCATTCATTGACACTTTGGTTCTAGCACTTATAGTTTTCGCGTGATCCATCACGAAAGTTGGTCCTTTGCTGCAATTTTCTTTAGTGAATGTTAAGTTTTCTCCCAAATTGCTTACGAAATCTGTTTGATGTTACTAAAATATTATAAACTGAAAATGAATTTTAAGGGTAAATATCACTACCATGGGTGGAACTTGAACTCACAGCTTCTGGATTGAAACTCCAGGGCTCTACCAACAGCTACCAAAAGCTCATCCCCAATCATCGATATACTATATGGATCAATGGTACTCCTAGTGACTACTACCGTGAGAATATTACGTCTTAAATAGTTACTGGAATTCCAAGACATATTGGAAATTCCACCCATGGTAGTGATTTTTCCCCCTTAATTTTATTTTAGTCATGGGTTACAATATTTTAGTCATATTAAACAAATTTCGACGATTTCGTAAGCATTTTGGGCGAAAACTTAACATTCATTAAAGAAAATTGCACTAAAGGACCAACTTTCGTGACGGATCACGCGAAAACTATAAGTGCTAGAACCAAAGTGTTAATGAATAATTTGTAGTAAATTTATTAAGGATTACTTCGTTCCTACGCGCTTTTTCTGTATCTTCAACAGTTTTGTCAGAAATCGAGAAAAACCGCATTTTCGGCACTTTAAGGGAGGGTAGAGGGGTGACGCAGAGGGGGGAGGAGTGGGGAGGGTTGATGAAAAATAACTTCAGTCTATAACGTACATATTTCAATTAAAAAAAACCTTCTATTAATTATGCCGTAATTTTAGCTAATTTCCCCCTACTAAGTATGGACTCGCGCGCGACAAGGCATGTTGTACTAGAGAGGCTGATTTTATTTTACATGTTGAATACCTCTATATATTTATGTCAGTGTCTCACGGTAGTTTTATTACAAAACTTGAAAAAAGTCATTATTATCCATACTTTCATACTAATATTGTAAATGTGAAAGTGTGTGTCTGTTTGTTTGTCCGTATTTCACGGCAAAACGGAGCGACGAATTGACGTGATTTTTTAAGTGGAGATAGTTGAAGGGATGGAGATTGAAGCCGCGAGTAAAAGCTAGTTCGATATAATATAGCCGTTTTGATGCTGTCCGAGTATCCATGTCTGACCCTCATATAAGCAATAATTAATAGGATACACCTAGGTAGTTTCTTCCAATGCTAGAAATCTTAGAGGTCTAGTCAAAGACAATTGATGAGGTAAAATCATAGCAGTTACATAGAAATTACCGCCTTTAACCCTTGTAAGTTATAAAACGAGCTGTAATAATAGATTACATACCTAGGTATCTAAAGTAAGATACGCCTCAGATAACATGGATTAGGCGAGACGACTAAAATAAAACTAATTAGTCCGTCAGTTAGGATACGGTAGCGAAAATGCTAAAATGGAAAGGAGCCCCCCTTTCAACTTGGGAATTTTAGTTAAATATACAAGTGTTGGGAATTTTAGTCAAATATACAAATATAAAAATGTCCATTAAGAACAACTCAGTCAAAAGATATTTCAAAAAAATCTTTAAAATCGAGGTTCCGCTCTCGACTCTTTCCTCCTTCTTAACATTAATCAATCGGAACGAAATTTGAGAATCTGAATGACAATGAAATAATCTATGCGGACCGTTTAGCTTTTTTGGTTAATTGTTACCAATCTTGAGAATCACACCTTTTTTTGCGCCACAATGAAAAAGGCCGTTTTTGGAAATTTTTGATTGGCTCTAGAGTCTTTAAAAAGCAGAATATCAAAAAAATCTAAACGGTCCGACACAAATAAAAATAATAACAATCTGTGTTGAAAAAATCATTGCTCTATCTTCAAAAACCAGGGAGGAAATAGTCGAGAGCGTTTGTACGGAGAATTGACCCCTACCGTATCGTCTTAAAGAATTTTAGACACGATTTTTTCTGTTTTCTCGTAAACGAAAAATGACGACGGTACAGTGCGTTGAAGTTTCGCGTGACGTCACGCCTAGGTACAATTTTTACTTAGAAGTGACGTCACAAGCCCCCACTCCGGAATTTTGATGCTCTATATCTTTGTATTTTTTACCCGACTACGGAAACGCAAAAGGAGGGTTATGATTTTGACCGGTATGTATGTTTCATTAATTAGAAAAAGCGAAAAATATGTGTTCAGTATTTTTGGACGATCTAACTGACGGACTAAACAGAATGCCATTTTTTTATGTAGTCGTCATCCCTATTGTCGGCCGAGGCGTAGTAGAGATCCATTCAGTGAGCATGCATTTTTGCATGTGTGTACCTGTGTACATTGTTACTTTGAAACATGACTGTGTGATGTATAGTTTTTGGTTTAAAAATGTTTGTAGTGTAACTCTGTAAATAGGTTTTTTATTTAATTTATTGAATTTGTACATATTATGGTGATATAAAAAGTATTTACTATTTTGGTTGTTTCATTTGTTTTCATCACTCCCACAGTAAATGACAGATGGCGCTACCCTATTAGTCCATACGTGAGAGCGAGAAGATGATATGTTTTTCCTTTCTCTCACATATGAATGACAGTACATGCCTAGACACTTGCACAGGCGCCGCCTGGCGGGATAAAATGTCTGTGTCTCCTCATTGCACGCAGTCGGAGCGAGAGTTTTAGAAAAATCGTTCTTCCTAGGGAGATGACCAGTGGCCCGTTTCTCGAAAGGTACAAGCCTTGTATTACAAGTGCGCGAACTGTCAAATCGTATGGGTTGTCATGGAAACACACTTGTAATACAAGGCTTGTACCTTTCGAGAAACGGGCCCCAGGGCCCGTAACTTTCATGCCGATGACGTAAATTTGACGTCACGTTGCATAAAGTATGATTCAAGAGTTTTATTTAATAATTAATCATTATTCATCAATCATTTTAATCATGACTTCAAAAGTAATCTATTCATACGTGAAATAATTAATACTTACTTGATATGTGAAAAGTAAATTAAATTATTTGTTTATTTTTCATACATACATTTTATTAAATAGTTTTGTTACCATATTTCAATAAATTAAACAAAACAAATTGTTTCCTTTTCGTTTCACGTATCAAGTAGGTATTAATTATTCCACGTATGAATAGCTTTCTTTTGAAGTCATTTGTACATGATTAAATTGATTAATGATTCATTATTACAGTAAAACTATTTGAATCACCTATATGCAACGTGACGTCAAATTGATGTCATCGGCATGAAAGTTACGGGCCCTGGAGATGACATTTCTGGTACCGTTTTTAACTTTTAACATTGCAAGTGTGATAGAAAACATTGTGTGTAACTCGGCGCGTAAGAACATTGCAAACTCGAGTCTTTAAATCGCTCCGGTAAGCCGTCACGATTTAACTTCTCGTTTACAATATTTATCTTCCGTCCCACGTTGCGCAATGTACTATTTCGCAACATTTTTCGTTTTCTTTCACTTTAGATTAAACTATGGGAGGAAGGTATATAAGGATATATGAAGAAAATCACACTATATTACTTAAAAAAAACTTTAATCTTAACATATTGAGTTTATCCAACTATGAGTAAAAAAAAAATACTAACAATTCAAAACTCTAGCACTAATAAATAAACAAGTACGCTATGAGTAACAACAAAACATATCAAATAATGATTAAAATTAATGACGTTTTGGTACGAGACATCCAATTCAAGTTGGACAGTAATAGAAGACTTAGAAGGTAAATATGTATACATATAACTAGTTGGTAGCGTCAAAATCTATCATATAGCCGTGGGGATTAGTCAATCTGTGTGAGAATGCTATAGACGGTCAACCAAATTTTTTGCCAGCGGTTATATTTCCGAGCTCATATAACCCGGCAACCTTCAAATCAAGGGTGAACAGGCATCTTCTGGGCGAGCTCACTCCATCGTAGGCCACGTCTTTGCCTTTGGCTAGTCTGTGGTCAAAAGTAAGCCCATTCATAATAAAAAAAATCTTGGCACTAATAAAAGGGCGGCAGAAAAATGTAAGGCTCGGCGGCCAATTGACTTCATTAAACGCGTACCTTCCTAAACCTTGACGTTGTTGGTGGAATCATCAACGAGCTTAAAAATTTATTGAAAATGTAGGGGCGAAGGAATTCCCATCTTAGAACAATTGAATTTCGCGCCATTTTTTTAGTGCCAAGATTTGGTTGACCGTCTATAACGTTGGTAAAACTATTCACGCATAAAATGTGGCGCCATCTGGTTTTAAAATTATACTTTTATCTGTAAGACTCATTTTATCAATCTAATGGTAAATACATATTTTTAAATATCATATGAGAAAAATGTTGACGCTAACAAGTTTTATTATACAACAATCATCTAAATATAACACAAAATACCTGCTAACTAAAACGCTCCAACGGATTGAAATCTTAAATCGACTGAAATAGTTCTTTTTTGTAAATCTGCAGTTGGAACTTTTTAGTTTTCAGGCGACATTGCAAATTTTGCCTTTTGAACACAAACATGGCGTAACGTTCACATAATTATGCACGATTCGCATAATTTGTATCCATAGTAGTAGTAGGGTAAAACTACCTATCTTGATAAAATTTAGTAAAAATTGCTAAAATGAAAGTTACCAATATACATTTTTTTTATTTTTTTATTTATACTACGTCGGTGGCAAACAAGCATACGGCCCGCCTGATGTAAAGCGGTCACCGTAACCTATGGACGCCTGCAACTCAAATACATTTTTTATATTTAAAAAAAATGTGTAACTTTTCTCTCGCTATATCGGAAACACCGTTTAGGAGGATGCCTCTGACTGGTAGAAACCTTAGAGGTGGCTAGGTGGCGCCACAAGTCCTTAAAGAATTCATATGGTGAAAAATTCCCCCGAACTGTTCCAATAGGCATTTGCTTTGATTTCAGGGTACGCTGGTTCGTTTTCAACCCCGGGCCTTTGGGCCTACTATAAAAGTTTTTAATCTGTATTTCTGTCATGAATTTAGGCACTGGTCCCACCGCGAGCTAGTAAGCTATGAGCTATCGGCTATAAAAACGAACAAAAGATAATCACTCCCGTGCAAATAAAAGAGACACGGCGATATTGATAGCTCACCGCTGGGCGAGTAACTATAAACATCGCCGTGTCTCTTTTATTTACGCAGCAGTGCTTATTTTTTGTTCGTTTTTATAGCCGATAGCTCATAGTTTGCTAGCTCGCGGTGGGTCCAGTGCCTTTATAATAGTTTTACCCTACTTTAAAAGCCTAAGTCGCGTTATTTTGCGACAATCAAACATAAAGTATAACATTTTAGCAATTAATTTCTCAATCACTACAGACACTCAGAAGCACTGAAATTTTAAATCAATAACTTAATATAAAATAATATATTGCTTACAAAATAACACGTTATGAGCACTGCACTAAAAAGTGAATTCAAACTATTCTGTCTAAAATAGTGCATTATTATAAAATGTGTTATTTGTAAAAAAAATACGACAAAATACATGAAAATACATTTATGGATTCATAACTAGAATTTGATAACTATAAGTTTCACCTTTATAAAATAAAGTTCAAACTTAAGGAAAAATATGATTATTTTTTTCAAATAATCATACCTACAGCACAGTATAATAAAGAGTACTATCGTACAGTATCCACTACTGCTCCCCGCTGAAAGTGCCGCCCACCCCCTCTCGGTTACCTCACAGTTATCGCCTGTCAAAAACGCGAACAGTCGACCTGTCATATTTCACTCATACGAGCATAGTACGCGTTCACCTACACGAGATTAGACTGTGTGCTAGAAACGCGCCTCTTTCATATATTTGATCGCCAGTGTCCGAGGTGTGCCTACAGTCATTTTGACTTGAGCATAGGCATTTATAATTCTAGTAAGGAAATTGACTGAATTTTTTTGTCATAATTTTACATTAAGTATTTTCAAGAACGATTTTTACTGTCCATCATAAGTTACAAATATATTTACTTTTACAAATAAATTTGAAGTTTTTTTTACAAATAACACATTTTATAAAAACAATCAGCTTAAACAAAGAATACCTAAGGGTGGGAAAAAAGGTGGTACAGAAACGAAGGCACGAGACACCGACACCAAACGATAGATGGCGCTGGTAAAATTATTAGCAGTGGGCCCGAATTGGTACCTAGCAATTATTAGGGTGGACATAACTTGACGTCCTGTCAGGCAAGTGTGGTCGCGCGATAAATGATAAAACATCTGGCCGCCCATATCGCACTTACAAACAAACACTTACAAACATCGCCTGATTATTATATGAAATTACCTGGTTTTTGACAACCATAAATAGTCGAAAGGTGCATCAGAAAGGGACAACCCCAGTTGGCCTTGAAATGCTGTCAATCTACGGTTTTGTAGGAAGTGTCTTTTCTGTGTAAGTACTATTATTAAATGTATTCTGTGATATTAGCACCAATGCTGAACGCCAACGCTGAGATGAGGCCATTTCGTGGCACTTCATTCCTTTCTGTCTTGTTGTTATTATGTGTATTTTGTACACATTCTTGGATGTAAACGATATCAGCGCCATCTACATTACAGCTTAAAACGTCTCTTAAGTGCCCAAGTCTCTAAATGAGGCTGTTCAGAAAAGCCTAGAAGTATACATATGAATATTAAAATTAACTATCATAAAACATATATGACTCAGAGTAATTATACATTAAGTATATTCTCTCATAGCTTGAAAAACTTATATGACATTACATATAATTCATTCATAAAATATTTTAACATTTGTATGAGGACTAATGTGAAATTCAATTTAGGGTCCCATGCTACATTTACAATGACCAATTTCTGTAGTAATTCCATTATGAAAAAGGTCCTTTTTCCTTTTGAAGAAAGGCCCCTTTTTGCGCAGAAAGTCACAAATATACTTAATTTACAATTCGAAATGAAATGAAATGAAATGAAATGAAATGAAATGAAATGAAATGAAATGAAATGAAATATTTATTTTCCAAGTAGGCATATTACAATGCGCTTATGAACGTCAAACAAAACTACGCCGGCTCTAACCCTACGCCTCAGCCTCGAGAAGATTTCAGTCCCCCCTCAGTTGGAGGAGGGTATCCACTATGGGACCGGCAAGAAACTCGGCGGGCCACTTCTTTTCAAAACATTACATCTTATATTTAACATGCATTAAAAAAAAACAAGATACAATTTAATAAGCAAAAGTATTCATAAAAAAAAAATATTAACACAAGAAATTATACAAAGTACAAAGCTATTATGATTATTAATAAGAGATTTTAGAGATGTATAGAGTCTCTAAGTGTCAAAGTACATCTAAAAAAATTATACATGAAGAAAAAAACCGAATAACTAAAATAACTTTAGAGTTGTAAAAGACTCTTGTTGTCTTAAGCAAAGGAAAAAAAAAATATATGTATACTTAATCTACTTTCGTACTTACGTTCTCATTCTCCCGTACTTACGTCACAAATCTACTTGCATTTCATATTAGAACAGAGTGAGACAGAGACACAATGATATTTGCCTCTCGCTCCAACGACACAAATTTAAACCTAACAGAAACTGTCGCTATGGAATGCTAAATTATATTAAGAATATAATAATTAACATACAATTTTGTATAATTAATAATTAACTAATCTTATAGTAATACATATCAGAGGAACAAATTTAACATATAATAGCGGGGTGGAGCCATAAATATGTACATGGCAACAAATGCAAAAATATCTTAAAATCAAGAGAACTTCATTTTTAATTCATTAATTAGAAGCACATTTTATAGTGGCCTAGCGGTAAGAGTGCGACTTTCAATCCGGAGGTCGCAGGTTCGAACCCCGGATCGTACCAATGAGTTTTTCGGAACTTATGTGCGAAATGTCATTCGATATTTACCAGTTAAATTTCTTGGATATCACACATATTGGATTATTAGTTACTTTGGCGTGTGAGTGAGATTTTTTAACGTCAAATTGTTTTTTAAAAAAAACTCAGGGACTGGTCTACTTTTGTTCCTTTCTATCGCCGAAAGATCATAACTTTCTCGCTTTTGATGGGGTCAGTACCTTAAGACATGTTTTGACATTTTCCAGGTATACATATTTATGACTTCGTTTGGTCGAAGTGCGAACGCTGATTTTTAAGACTCTTTATTCTTAAAGTATTTAATTCAATGTAAGAATTTCAGAACAAATAAGTTTAATTTTTATATTTAAATTACATCTCATATCTTACTCTAAATGATTACTCATTAACTTCACTTTATCATACAAATATATTATGTAAACTATGGCCTAAATATAATATCTTTAACTATATTTTATTACATAATAACATGATATTGATTTTTTAATGTATATTTTGTTTAATTTTAACTTTTACAACTAAAAACGATTAGAAAACGATATTCGATTTTTTTGACAAGTTTTGTTCAAATAACGACGAAAAAGTATTTCATAAAAGGGTAAATTATAGTCTAACGTATTGGCTATGTAAGTGCGTGGTGGGGGCACTAAGGCTGCCTTTCCACCAGATATGCTTAGTAGAACCCGTTCCCACTAGCGCTATGTTTTATGGAACAATGAACATTTTGGTGATTCATGATTGGTGGATATGAAACACATCCACGTAGCGCATCTGGTGGAAAGGCACCCTTAAAGCGAGAATCGCTGGTAAATAAGAAAATATATGCCGTTTTCAAGTTGTAGGTACCACATAAGAGCCCACTAATAGGTTTTTTTTTAAATTTCATTCTTACGATAAGCGACAATTCGGTACCTTTTACTTGAAAATGTCACATATGCACGTACCCTCTACAAGTTTTAGATTGATAATATACAGGATGTATGGAATCACCTGCAATAATTTACAGTTTGAATAGGCCACACTGAGATACTTTCAACATGGGACCCGTAGATCGCCAAAATGTATGAAACACCCAACTTTTTGCCATTTTGGGTTGGTACCAAGTTGCTCAGTGTCATACTGAGTCAGTATGACCTAAATATTAACCAAATACATTATTGTAGATCACTGAATAAGCACTCTGTAGTAAAAATGAAATAATAACGGAAATATATATATTATGATCCGTATATAAAATATATAACTATGCTTATACGTTCACAGGACAACACTTAGGAGTTTATCTTTTAATCTAAAGTAATAGTAAAGCCACGAATGTATTTAACATGTTTTGTCTCTTTCTAACATATAAGTCTCGAAGGAGAACATATCTTGTCTAGTCATTTTAAACACTTAAGTGTAGTATATTTTATTACAGGGTGTATTTTACTCACTTGCGATATTTTAAAGATAAATGTAATGTATTATTGCAAGTGGTAAATTAACAACCTGTATGTCTCATTTGAATATTGTACATAGTATAGTAGTGCTTTTATCAAAAGGATCTACGTTTTACTTCACATGTGTATTTTCTACAAATCCATAGTATATTGCAACATAAAAAAAAAATAGAACTAGGAAAATCAGTTTATACTTTTTCAACAAATATGTACATATTTATGCAATATGTTAGAAAAGTGTATGTATGTGTTATAATAATTATGGATATTGTACAACTCATTAAAGTATAAAAAATGAATGATTGAGAAAGTGATAGATATTAAATTGGTCTGACAATTTGTTTTGGTATGTATAGGTTATAGGCTGGAGTTGGGGTCACACACACAAACACATGATATATCGTCACTACTTTTAAAAAAACTTGTATCTTCGTCTGTCAATGAAAAGAAAATTGTAGTAAGTATGTATGGAATGCATATATACTTACTGCGTTTTAACTTTGAGGAGCAGCGTGAGATACGAGATTTTTTCAAAGTAGCGACGATATGACTTCATGATAACAAGTCAAATTCAATCAAAGTTTCATCAAGGTTGAAAAGCTTTTGAAGATTTGTATGAAACCTGAGGGCTATTTCACCCATGCGCGGATCCAGGGGGGGGGATCATGGGGGTCCCCCTGGAGCCTAGGTTTGCCATACAAATAGACCACGTGACCCCCCCCCCCCGTATTTGCATCGTGTTATGTAAATATAGCTGGGCCATTTTTTTTTCAAAGTGTTTTTGCAACAAAGGTATTTTTTACGCAATTCATACTCAGAAACGCAAGGTCTTTCGATCCTGATAAGCGAAAAAAATTGTCCCAAGATTTCCATACATTTTTCAAACCGTTACCGCCATACAAAATGTATAAAAAAATGGTAACGGAATTGGAAAAAACCTTGGGACACTTTTTTTCTCCTATTAGGATTGAAAGAGACATCGCGATTTTGAGTGAAAAATCACATAAAAATTTCCAAATCGAAAAAAAGTAAGGGGGACGATTAAAAAAAAAATGGCCCAGCTGTGTGTGTAAACTCAACTTGCCTGAAGTGAAGATTATTCTAAGGGTTGGGTAGACTACGAATTGTAATAGCCAGAGTTTTTGGTCGCTGGTCGAGTGGCTCGCGGCAACCTGTGGAAAAAATAACATGTTAGTTATGAGCAAGAAAAGAGTCTTGACTCTTTTTTTTTTTGCACAGCAACACCTAAAATTAACCATACTATCTATACTATACCATAACTACTAAATAAGTGTATAATATTCTGAAACAAAATATTCTATTTGTGAGTTACTATAATTGGCTCTGTATTGCTATTCAAAATGTATATTGTATCAAAGAGGGTCGAGTATTATAGAGAGTTGCTGTCGAAGTAAAATGTGTAATCACAGTGCATAGACTGACATCTCTTGGCACAGGCTTAAAACTTTTGAACCTCAGTTTTGACAATTTGGCCGATATTCTTGATATGTGCAAAGACCTATATAACTTCGTATAGACCGATAAAGTCTAAGAAAAAAACGTACCCCAATACCATACAGAAAAAGGTACGGTGAGCTAGATGGCGATACACCTTTGGGGTACGCTCGGCTAGATGGCGCTAATATTAATATTTGACATTTTAAGAAATATCAAGTTAAGAATATGATATGTGTTATATATATATATGATATGTGTTAAAATGTCAAATATTAATATTAACGCCATCTAGCCGAGCGTACCCCAAAGGTGTAATGCCATCTAGGCTACCGTACCTTTTTCTGTATGGTACTGAGGTACGTATTTTTGTTAGATTTCTGTCTAGATAGAGTTATAAACTCTGTCAAACAAGTCATAAGAACAAAGAAAACTATATGCATCCTTTTCTTTAGGGTGATAGAGAAAAGGATATCTACAGTTTTCTTAGTTCTTATTTATTGACAGACTTGTTTGACAGAGTATATATGTGTTCGGTGGTAGTGACCTCAGATGTGTGTGCGCGATCACGTCTCGTCGCGCTTGTCGTGTTTCTTGGCGGCCACGATGGTGAGGTCGGGGCGCGTGCGCATGAGCAGGCTGGGCGAGGGCGAAGGGGAGGGGGCGGGCGCGGGGGCGCGGTGTCCCCGCGCAGCGCGTCCAGCGAGGCCACGCGGATGGAGGGCCACTTGCCGCCCGCCGGCGGCGCTGCAATAACATCCATAAACTATAGCGATCCTTATTTTTTTTTTATACTACGTCGGTGACAAACAAGCATACGGCCCGCCTGATGTAAAGCGGTCACCGTAACCTACGGACGCGTGCAACTCAAACAGTGTCACATGCGCGTTGCCACCCCGTTAGAAACTTGTACATTCCCTTTTGCTGTGTTAAGTACACAGCAAAAAGGAGTGTACGAGTTCCAAGGAGGGTTCGGGTTGCCGACGACTCCAAAGGACAATAGACGGAACGAGTTAGTTCCGTAAGTCCTCCTGTCATCAGCACACCGCACCCTCGTTGAGCTCTGGCAGCCTTACTCACCGAAAATAGATAGAAAGAATCCCGTGTGGTGACGGGTTAAGAATTTCACCACCCCCTTTCTTCCCATGGGTGACGTAGAAAGCGACTGTGGGATATGGGTTAAAGTGTGGCGTAGGCGAGAGGCTGGCAACCTGTCACTGCAATGTCACACTTTCGTTTTCTATCGACCCCTTATTTGCCAAGAGTGGCACTGAAACTTGAGTAGTTTCATGTGCTCTGCCTACCCCTTCATGGAATACAGGCGTGACTGTATGTATGTATGTGTAAAAAGAATAAACGACAGGGCCCACTGGTGGCCGAGCCGGGAATCGAACCCGGGTCTTCAGCTTACGCGGCTAACGTCCTCGCCACTAGAAAAATATTCAATAAAATAACTTGATTTGTTCCCTAGTTGTATAGCGATCCTTCACAATCTTCCTATGCTCGGCCTCGAAATTCACCGGCAGAAAATGCCTTAGAACATTAAGTCGCCTTTTGTACTGTGAGACTTTTCTTTAGTAGAATAGAATAGAATAGAATATACTTTATTTAACATCAAATTGGACAAATACAAGGTAGAGGTACATACAACTTAAATAAAGATTAAATAAATAAATCATTATTTTGGAGATATACATCGTGTTTTTTTTTGTTTTCCGTTAAATTCGACACGTAGCTAGGTTCATTATCAGGAACCACCCTGTATATCACTTTTAGTTAAATTATCAAAAAAAAATTTTTCATCATTTTCATACATAATAAATTAATTTATTAGTGTGAGAGACCCTTAAAAATAACATTCAAGTTAGTGTCAAGTGATTGACGGCACATGTCAATACAAATAACATTAGGAATTGGTAAAGGTTGTCACACACGTGTTCAGTAATTATCTTTATTTTTTTAATAACTCGATAACCGTAAGAGTTAAGACGCTAGTTTTTTAGAGAAATTAATTGTATTTAATCTAAAGAACCTTGCCTTAAAGTTAACGGAATATGGTTGTATGGTTGTATAGCCTGTGTGGTGACGGGTTAAGAATTTCACTACCCCCTTTCTTCCCGTGGGTGTCGTAGAAGGCGACTATGGGATATGGGTTAAATTGTGGCGTAGGCGAGAGGCTGGCAACCTGTCACTGCAATGTCACAGTTTCGTTTTCTTTCAACCCTTTGTTTGCCAAGAGTGGCACTGAAGCTTTAGTGGTTTCATGGGCTCTGCCTACCCCTTTATGGGATACAGGCGTGATTGTATGTATGTTGTATGTATGTATGTATATATCTTTGTGAATACTTACTTGTGGCAGTGGCGGTAGCGGTAGTAGACTTCTTGCCGTCGCTGGTGGTAATCACCGTCGCAGGGATCGGGTCCTCGTCCGTTATGCTGTTTATCAAGATTTTCTTCGGCTGAAATTATTACACATGTCAATGGATCCATTTTTTGTTAAAATCTATACAAGGTGCTCGCGAGGAACCCGCATAACTTGAACCACGCGTTTCTGAGGCCAAAAAAAAGAAAAAATGTTATAGGAATTTGAAAATTTTTCGCGAAAAAAAAAAATATTTTGTTTGTTTTTTTTTTTAAACTTTTTTGAACGTATTTTCACATAAAAAGTAATTTTTATCCATAAAGTTGTCAATTAAAATGAGTTTCTTAATTTATTTTTCTAAAAACCAAATTTTTTTGAAGTTTTTCTTGTCACACTTTGACATCTATCAATGACGACTGTGAGACTATGCTCCACAATTGCGCATCAGCGCCGTTAAGAAGACCTTTTGTACTGAGTAACAATAAGGAAATGTTTTTTTTTAATTGGCAATAACTCTGAAACTAGACTAAATCTAGAATAGTTTATATGACATTTTAGTCTTAAAATGCCGTTAAAGTTATATGGGTTCCTCGCGAGCACCTTGTATATGACCATCGAAATTGCTGATGCTAACGAGCCTAGCCGTTTTCCCAGCCTAGCACCAGGGTCCGCTAGATTCATACTACTTAAAAAACGACGCCAAAATGCAGTATGGTGCCCATTTCACAAACTGGTTACTGGACTTATTTCCGCTATGAAACGTTCGCATTTTTATTAATTGTCTTATTTCAAATGTGGCAAACAGATCCTCCAGTTTTCGTAGGTATGTAAATATTGTAAATATACAATACAATAGAAATACTCTTTATTGCACACCTCAATACACGAAACAACATAGCAAGTATAAACAACAACTTAAGAGGTAAAACAAGAGGCGGTCTTATCGCTAAAGAGCGATCTCTTCCAGACAACCTAGGTAGTGGAGAATAATAAATTTAACCTTGTAAGTAGGTGTACTAAATGTAGACTTAGATGAAATCTAGCACAAACTATACTACGCAAAACAATATACTACACACATAAAAATAAAATACAATACATAAACATACAAATACATATATATATATATATATATATAACAAATTACATGCCAGCTATATATTGACTTGAAAGGACCCACACAACGATGTTGCACCTTTTAAATTTATACTGTAGTAATGTGATACAATTTTCAAATTCAGTGATATTGTCAACACGACAGCGTGAAAATGACAGTGTCTCGTTCTATCGATGGGGTTAAAAAGTTACGCTTTTTGTGTGTATCAGAAATCATACACACACTGGATGAAAACTCACCCCCTTATTCATAAAACAGTTACTGAACTGATTAGCTATAAAATGTTTGTCCCTTTCTCGCAAAAACATAGGTCAGCAAGAGAGAAAGGGACAAAATACTTTTAACTAATCAGTTCTGAACTTTTTTATGAATAAGGGGGTTAGGATGTGGGTGGGTATATCCAATTATCTACCTTATCCGATTGCGCGGTGGGGTTGACAGTTTTTCTCGTGGATTTCGCTACAACCGTGTAGGATTTTCTTTAATACTTCGTCGGTGGCAAACAAGCATACGGCCCGCCTGATGTAAAGCGGTCACCGTAACCTATGGACGCCTGCAACTCAAACAGTGTCACATGCGTGTTGCCACCCCATTAGAAACTTGTACATTCCCTTTTGCTGTGTCAAGTACACAGCAAAAAGGAGTGTACAAGTCCTAAGGAGGGTTCGGGTTGCCGACGACTCAAAGGACAATAGACGGAACAAGTTAGTTCCGTAAGTCCTCCCGTCATCAGCACCGCACCCTCGTTGAGCTCTGGCAGCCTCAACGAGGCAACGAGGGAGGGAGGATTTCAACGTGAGACTAGTTTATTTATAGGGATTGTCTTGTACTCTGTTCCTGATACAACCTAAATGTACATTACAGTAAAGATTACCTTGTCGGGAGGAGTGGTGGGGTTGACGGCTTTCCTCATAGTCTTCACTATATTCGTGTACGACTTCAACGTAAGTGAGGGGTCAATCTCGATTGGGATCGGCTCGAATTCTGTAAAAAATATAAATACAATAGTATTAACATTTCGTTGTTTAACAATATAAATACTGTAGAACCGGACCAAGCTATCTCTGCATGGTATAAGCTTTGATATGATTGACTTGTTATTATGTTACCATACATTTCATATGTCTATGAAAATACAAAGTTCATGCTTATATTACATTTCGTGGCCTACGTTGTTTTATCAAAATTGATGCAGAGTTAGCTTAGATTGGCGCTCCATAAAACAAGAATTGAGAAATAATTAATAAGAACCAAATAACATACAGTAATAAAAAAGGTAAAATTAAATAATATTGTGCGTTGAAAAAGTAGAAACTAAAATAAATTGGTGTAAATTTCAACGGCAATTAAAACATCAAGAATAATTGTAATCATAAGTAGACAGTGAACCAATAAAAAATAACAAAATAACTAAAAGACATCTGACCAACTCGATAATACACGGTGTAGCGCGTTGCAGATATCATGCAGCAAGATGCAGGAATAACCTCCCACCACCTCAGTACCCGAGACATACCTGTCTATATTGGCCTTGTGGGAGGGCGTACCTCTCTCCACAGGGTTCAGGTCGGCCATATAGACCGCCAGGTTAGAAACGAAACTCCTGGCTGTTTCTTCACGTATGACGTGACTCGACAAACTTGATGCGTTGTAGATATCATGCAGCACGATGTTGGAATAACTTCCCACCACCTTGTTTATACTAGTGTTGGTTGCCATGTTACCTGAGTCTGTATTGGTCTTGTGGGAGGGCGTACCTCTCTCCACAGGGTTGAGGTCGGCCATGTAGGCGGCCAGGTTGGAGGTGGACACCCCCAGGGCGGTGGCGCCCGCGTCGAGAGACAGCTCGCCGCGCTGCAGGCGCTCCAGGACTTCCGACGGGCCTTTGGCTTGCCAGAAGTCGCGGGCGGTCCTGAAACGAAATGATAATAAAAATTTTTAAATTATTTTCAAGGGATAACAAACAACTGTACAACAACATAATAAGTATTGTTTTATGCACAGTCAACAACGTTATCCACGAATTAATACATTTTAACATACAGTTGATGAGGGTAGGACAGGTATACGATTTTGCTATTCTAGTAATAGTTTAAATGTATCTCTGGCTATGATGGCCTTTGCCATCGTAATTTCTTAATAAGTTCATATTTGCCGTGTTAGTTCAGTCAATTGTACCAAAGAGGATCGAGTATTATAGAGAGTGACTGTCAAAGTAAAATGTGTAATCACAGTGCATGTCAAATTTAACAATTTGGCTCATATTCTTAGCTTAATGTGTTAAAATGTCAAATATGAATATTAGCACCATCTTGGCGAGCGTCCCCCAAAGGTGTAACGCCATCTAGGCCACGGTAACTTTTTCTGTAGGGCTTTGAGGTACGTTTTTTTCTTAGACTTTATCCGTCTATACGGAGTTACATATGTCTTTGGTTGTACTAAGTACCTACAGAAAGGTGAGTTTGTAAAAAAATTAAAAAATTTGAGTCTCTTTCTAATGTATGTCCATACGCTTTTTGTTGGAATTGTCAGAAATAAAGTAAAGTGGGAAGAGCCGGAATCGCCCGACCAGGACATTGTTGCGGTCCCTTGAAAATATGATGGTAAAGAACTGGTAAAGAAAGAAAGAAAGAAGATTCGTTTATTGCCACAACACAGCGAATACAAAGATATGAGGTAAGTAAAATCTATACCTAAACTTAATACCTATAAAAGGATATTGCCGGTAAGAATGATTTACCTCAATATTGAATTATTGACCTTAGAATTCCGCTGCTGTTGCCTAATATCTGCCGCTTGCTACATTTACAATTGCAAACTCGGGAATTATTCGTAAAATACCTCAGTTGCTCTCATGGCGACCCTGCCAGGATAAAGGGGTATACTTACCGGTAAGGTCTGTTTATGCAGCCGTAGACGTCTCGGTATCTCCCGTAGAGGGTTCCGTAGCTGACGCCCAGTATCTCCGCCGCTTGTTTCATTTCCAGTTCTTTCACTCGGACTGCCTCCATCACCTGAAGAAGATTTCAAAAAATTAATTTTGTTACAATATTGTCTTTGGTCAGTGCGATAGTTGTTCATGAAATAAAACTATGGAAACCGATTATATAGCGTATAATGAATAGTTCTAAACATACATACATACAATCACGCCTGTATCCCATAAAGGGGTAGGCAGAACACATGAAACTACTAAAGCTTCAGAGCCACTCTTGGCAAATAAGCGGTTGAAAGAAAACGAAACTGTGACATTGCAGTGACAGGTTGCCAGCCTCTCGCCTACGCCACAATTTAACCCATCTCCCATAGTCGCCTTCTACGACACCCACGGGAAGAAAGGGGGTGGTGAAATTCTTAACCCGTCACCACACAGGCTCAGGTTCAGGTACAGGTTCAGGTTCTAAACGTCGGGTATTGTAAATTAGTAGTAGTTGTATACACTTTATTGCACAGAACAAATTACAAGTACAGTGAATAAATTATAATGGTTATGTTCAAAGGCGAGCTTAACCCTTTAAGTGATTTCTTCCAGCTAACCTTAATTCATTATATAATCCGTTTAAATAGTTTTCTTTCACGTCATTTCAGTCATTTCACTTAGTCATTATCAGTATCACTTTAAATTATTGGGAAATGAATAATGATCAATCAATCAATCAAAATATTCTTTATTCAAATAGGCTTAATATAAGCAGTATAAGCACTTTTAAAATGTTTTTATATTAAAGGAAAAAATGGAAAAATTTACGCTTCCGGCGGGACTTGAACCCGCACCGTTTTTGCAATCCGTGCAATGCTCTTACCAATTGAGCTACGGAAGCCACGGAATGTTTAGAATCGTTAGCAGACGTTTCTGCTTAATAAAAATTACTTTTAAAATGAATTGTTAATGAAGATTTTTGACGCATTTGAATTCTGAGACAAGAGTAATTCAGAAGCCCGATGATTTTATATGCTTCTTTGGTTCCTAATATCAGTAATATAATATGATATCTTAACCTAAATTGGACCGATCAAGTTCGAGATCCTTCTTTCAGTGCTTTCTACACGGTCATCAAAGACCACATCTGGGACAATGGCGATCAAATATGTGAGAGGCGCGTTCCTAGCACACATTTTCAGCTCGTGTAGGTGAACGCGTACCATGCTTGTATGAGTGAGATATGACAGGTCGACTGTTCGTATTTTTGACAGGCGGTAACTGTGAGGTAACCGAGAGGCGGTGGGCGGCACTTTCAGCGGGGAGCGGGAGTCATACTGTACGATAGTTTCTTTGTTATACTGTGGCTGGACAGAAACCGAGGCCAATCAACATCTCTATATGTGATCCTGATAATTAGAGGTCATCTACATATTACGTCACAGCGTAAGGGTCATACTGTTCCCCCCATGTTCAAAATGCTCCGATGGCGAATCTTACCTAGAATCTTAAACGTTAGGCGCTCCCGTGTAAATATAACCACAAAATTAAAATTTTGAAGAAACCCCCTACCGCGACATAGTAGACCGATTTTCATGAAACATGGCTAAGAACACTCCCGACTAACTCAGCTTTCAGACAAAAAAAAACTAAATCTAAATCGGTTCATCCGTTCGGGAGCTACGATGCCACAGACAGACATACACACAGACAGGCAGACAGACAGACAGACAGACTGACAGACACGTCAAACTTATAACACCCCGTCGTTTTTGCGTCGGGGGTTAAATAGAGAGAGCGAGCAATTTATAGTTCCTATGAACTATAAATTGCGACGAACTATAACCATAAATAAAATATAACAAGATCATACCATCCCATACATTAAAATGCGACCGCCTAACACCGCGCTTACACTCCACCACACATAGATGGCGCCACAAAAAAATGTCTTGTAGCTTTTGATTATACTTGTAGATGGCGTTAAGTGTCACTTTTGACATAGATTTACGGCTCGGAATGCCAATCTACAAATAATCGGTGGCAATAAGGCATTTTTGTGGCGCCATCTATGTGTGGTGGAGTGTAAGCGCGTTCGTAGGCGGTCGCACTTTAATGTATGGGATGGTATGATCTTGTTATATTTAATTTATGCTATAACTCACGACTCTTTTGTTGGACCAGTGATTATAAGCCAATAGTTAGTACTAACTAATCTACAAATATCTTACCCGTTTGACGTAGTTCTCCTCCCAGAACTGCGGGCGCCGTCCGTGACGCAGATAGTCGTTCAGTTTGACGACGTCCGTGAAGCGGGGATCGGTGGGACCCGACTTAGGTCCCGACGTCTCAGTGACGGGTTCTGAAAATATTATCATGTTGTTAAAAAACAAAGAGGATCGAGTATTATATAAGTAGAGAGTTAATCATCATTCCCTTGCCTTTTTCTTAATTTTTGGGGTCGGCGCAGCAGATCATCTTCCTCCATTCCTCTCTATCAGCCGTCATTTCCATTCTAATACCTTTCACTCTCATATCATTGTTCATACATTACATCCATCTTTTCTTAGGCCCACTACCATTGTATCCATCCACCTTCATATTTACCACTCGTTTTATAACATTGCTGTCATCCCTCCGCATTACATGCCCATACCATGCTAATCTACTTCCTCTCAACTTCTCTGTCACTGGCGCTACTCTCAGACTTCCTCTTACTATATGTAACTCCGTACAGACGGATAAAGTCTAAGAAACAAACGTACCTCAAAGCCATAGAGAAAAAGGTACGGTGACCTAGATGGCGTTACACCTTTGGGGAACGCTCGGCTAGATGGCGCTAATATAAATATTTGACACTTTAATAGGTACATATCAAGCTAAGAATATGGGCCAAATTATCAAAACTGAGGTTCAAAAGTTCTAAGCTTGTGTCGAGATATGGCAGTCTATGCACTGTGATTACACATTTGACTTTGACAGTAACTCTCTATAATTAAATAAAATAAAAAAATAAATATTGGGGACACCTTACACAGACCAACTTAGCCCCAAACTAAGCATAGCTTGTACTATGGGTGCTAAGCGACGATATACATACTTAGATAGATAAATACATACTTATACATAGAAAACATCCATGACTCAGGAACAAATATCTGTGCTCATCAGCATCACACAAATAAATGCCCTTACCGGGATTCGAACCCGGGACCGCGGCGTAGCAGGCAGGGTCACTACCGACTGCGCCAGACCGGTCGTCATACAATTAAATACTCGATCCTCTTTGGTTCGCAAGACTGTTGTGTATTTTTTAAATCGATTTCACTCGAAACTCATAGATATTCAAAGTATGAATCACTATTCTGTAGTACCAGGTTGGTGCTAAATGTGGTAGATAGTCTACGGACGCCTGATTTCGTTTTTAGGCTCATTCCACAGCCAGCAGGACCGTCCATGGGAGAAAAATAGTTATGAAGTTAATAGGCTACTAGACTCGTATCGAATTTAGCACATCAAGTTATTGTTTTCTGTAGTATTTGACTTAAGAAATCAATATTTATAGCTTGCGGGGATTAAAAGTGCGTGATGACTGCGTATTTTTAAATAAAGATGTGTGTATGTTTATTCTTTAAATTATGAACTCCGAAAACGGTGTTGGCCAATGGAGTGACGTCACATAATTCAAATCAATTATGGAAATTAGAGGTACTAATCTAATCTCCATAGAAGCAACCTCTATTTTATTAAAATTCATAGTCGTTGCTCGGCTGTGACAATGTCAAATATTTTTTCTAAATCGACTTACGTCATGTCATAGATATTCTATAGATTAATATGGCTGATGTTGTTTTTGCCTAATCATGTAAAAGTAAACTTTAATTTTTTTTTGCGGGTTTTTAAGTCGTAATAAAATAGGGTATTTTTTTTTTCGTTTAATTAGACAGTAATTAATAGTATAAGACATACTTTGAAAAAGGGTCAAGTAGCCTATTAGGTACGACCATAGATTAAATATAACAAGATCATACCATCCCATACATTAAAATGCGACCGCCTAAGACCGCGCTTACACTCCGCCACACATAGATGGCGCCACAAAAAAATGTCTTGTAGTTTTCGATTATACTTGTAGATGGCGTTAAGTGTCACTTTTGACATAGTTTTACGGCTCGAAATTGACACAATGCCAATCTACAAATAATCGGTGGCAACAAGGCATTTTTGTGGCGCAATCTATGTGTGGTGGAGTGTAAGCGCGTTCGTAGGCGGTCGCATTTTAATGTATGGGATGGTATGATCTTGTTATATTTAATTTATGGTACGACTTACGTTTTGGTACGACGCTGAAGGCTTTGGCCTGCATGTTGGGCAGCTCGATGGCGGAGGTGCCCGCTGACGATGACGTGGACGCTGGAGCACCCTCGTTCGATTCCTCATCTAAAAAAAACAAAAAAATTAAAATAGGCCTCTTATTTAATTACTAGCTTTTGCCCGCGGCTTCGCTCGCGTTAAATTCGAAAATTGCGGAATGCTCCATACAAACTGCCCCCCCCCCATGTTAGGGAAGTGGGGGGGGGTAACCCGTGGAGCACCCGCCCTCCTAAATTATACACTATTTATAAACACCGTGTGTCTATAGGACGCTCCACGGGTTAAAAAGAGACAAAAAGTAGCCTATGTCACTCTCCATCCCTTCAACTAGCTCCGTTTTGCCGTGAAAGACGGACAAACAAACATACACACAGTTTCCCATTTATAATATTAGTATGGATTTGTAAAATAAACAGTCACTTTCCAACGCTAATTGTGACTATAATCCTGGTAGGGTCGCCATGTGATGTGAGGGAGTAAAGGAGAAGTTGATGTTAATGAATATGGGTTTATTGTGCCCAGGATTACAGTGTACGGCAACTTAAATACCATGGTTAGGAGTAGTAGTGTGAGTGTGGCCTGTCACGCTACAATTGCATCGGATTGGTGTGTCTTAAACTCAGCACAGCAACTAAAACAGTTGTCGTTGTGTGCGTACGTGATGCTGATGAGTGATGACATGACTCGCTGTCGTTCGCACGTACACAGACATGCAAATGATGCGCGTGTATAGAGCAATAGGAGCGTCCATCTACTAGTGTATGTGCTTTGGATTCAAGAAATTTCGACAGGCGTATTAAATACAAATCGCCCAGCATGTTCGATCTCCTTAATTCCTCTATCTGTGATATAGAGTATATTGAATAGTATGGTATAGAGTTATCAGTAAAGTTTTTCGAATGCAGCGCCATCTATTATTAAGTTACGACAACTTTTCATGTGACTTTCCACGCGTAAAGGTTCGTCATAGCACTTCAAACATTTAAACCCTTTAGACATGGAACGCCACATATTTATGGCGGGATTTTTAAATAGGTTTGACGTTTTCATGATAATACTGAGCAAAAAAACGAACTTATTTTCCAAAATTCCAATAGTAACATCAAATTTTACAATTTAATTACATAATTATTGTAATTAACCATAGAATGTCGTTCGCTAGTTTGCAGGCGGTACATCGACATCTAGCGAAAAATTTAGGACATTAAAAAATACTTATACATTTTACGACGCCAAGTCGTTAGCCAGATTGTAGTGGTAATAGTGACATCTAGTTACAACTTGCACTACGGTGTATTTGTACGCGTCAGTTTGCGTTTAAATCGTTTTTCACGCCCTCTATCGTTAATTTCCCTAAACGTATCCAAAGTACATCGGATTTCCTTATTTCCTTTGACTGAAAACACCGTGGTAATAGTATAGTATAGTGTACCGGCGCTGTTGTCCCCGTCGACCCGCAGTCTCGTGTGCAGGAAGGAGCCGATGTCCGTGGGCGCGTCCGCCCACTCGTCGTCGGACGCGTCTCGCTCCCAGGACGCGGCTGCGTCGCCATCGCCCCAGCCTACTACGCGTTCTGCTGTTATATCCTACAACAAATTTTGTCAACGTTAATATCGGTTTCATATTATATCAGTTTGTCATAAGGGCATTTTCAGAATTTGGGGCCCCCCAATTAGCGTAAGTTGTTAACAAAAATTAACTCACTGTCCGTTTTGTGACGACAATTAAGCATTAAATTTCTATAAAAATATTGTTTTTGTGTTAATTAAATAAACTTTAAGAGATAATCTACATTCAGAATGTGAAAAAAAAAATATTTTTAGACCGATTTTATATGGACCATTGAGGTACAATTTTTTTTTATTTTAATCCGAAAACCAATAGCTTTTAAATCTAAAATTAAGTTAACAAAAATCATGTTAATCTGTGTTAATTTTAACAGAAAAGCCAATTACAGGTTTCTACAAATAGGAAATTTGTCTCCCAATCCTAACCTACAATTTTTCAAAATTGTATCTCTGTAGGTACACTTTATAACCGCGATCTAGCCTCGTCCTGCCCACCATATACAATTTGAGCCATTGATATTTAAACCAAATTGTTGAATGAATAGAGTAGATTTTCCTGGGTATCACGGTTTAGGTAAAACATTTAAAAATAGGTATTTTATGCCTATCCAGGTTTTTAATAGATAATTTCCAAAAAATGGAATATGTCCTTTAAAATCCACATTGGGCAGGACGAGCCTAGAGAGCTTATGGCCTTCCACTGCAATCCCAATAGTAGCGGCGTAATATTATATTTCTGTCTGTGCACGCAACTCAAACAATTTAAAAAATACTTACCAAGTTTCCGTGTTGCCAGTGTTCTTGATCCCGATCGCTGTAAAAAAAGAAAATTAAAAATTTAAAAATCAATGAAATCTGCTAGCCAGACTGTATTTAAGCACATGAAAATATTGTATAGTAGGGGTAACAAGGGTATAAAGTGAATTTATAGGTCCGAGTGTAAGAGAGGACCGATACAGGTCAAGGAAAATATGGATCATTTATGTCCGAGTTATACAATCTACTTTTTACTTTAACTGTGAGGATATTATGGACATTTTCAGAATTTGGGTCCCCCCAATTAGCGTAAGTTGCAAAAATTAACTCGCTGTCAGTTTTGTGACGACAATTAAGCATAAAATCTGTCTAAAAATTTACTTTTTTCACATTCTGAATGTAGATTATCGCTTAAAGTTTATGTAATTAACACAAAAACAATTATTTTATTGAAATTTCATGCTTAGTTAGCATCACAAAACTGACAGTGAGTAAATTTTTGTTAACAACTTACGCTAATTGGGGGGTCCCAAATTCTGAAAATGCCCTTATACAAAAATCCTCCTTGGAATTTGTACACTCCTTTTTGCTGTGTACTTAACACAGCAAAAGGGAATGTACAAGTTTCTAATGGGGTGGCAACACGCCTGTGACACTGTTTGAGTTGCAGGCGTCCATAGGTTACGGTGACCGCTTTATATCAGGTGGGCCGTATGCTTGTTTGCCACCGACGTAGTATTAAAAAAAAAAGTTCCACATAGTTAATACTCACTCATCTTCCGAGTTTTCGTTCATGCTTGTCATTCTTTGCCGCTTCGGACTAGGACTTTCTCTGAAAACAAAAAAACACAATTTATTTAAGAGTAGCTAGTTTCGAAATATCCTAGGGAGAGACTAACTAACTAACTACTGTTAAAGGGGGAAACACCAGACATCATCAAATACAGGTTTAATACATAACATTTAGAAAACAGAGCGTAGCTTGGGACAATTCACAGCACGACGCAGTAATGGCGGACGATCCTCTGACAGCTCCACCCGCGCCAACTAGTGACGCGACACCGACCGTAGGGCTTGACACAGCAAGCACCACAATCGGTTATCACTACCTAGTATGGCACTGTGATCCAAAGAGGATCTTGGCCTCCAAAACGAGAGCACGCCACTTATCCCGATCCTGCGCAGCTTCCTGCCAATCATCGGCTTGTAGCTGACACAGATCCGCCATCACGCTGCCTCCCCGGCGGTATCTGGGCCGACCCGCCGCGCGGCCACCAGTTGGTCTTCCCAGATACGCCCTCTTGGCAGCCCGATCCGAACCCATTCTTAGTAGGTGGCCGAACCGGCGAAGTCTGTGGGATTTGGTTACGCCGATGATAGGGAGAGACGAGTAGAATAAAATATTGTATTTCTCTATTTATGAGTTTTATAGTCGTTTTTTTTTTGTTTTGGTCCTGAACAGGAATGGAATAAAAATAGTCTTCTCTCGGTAATTCAGATCAAAATGATTAATAGGCTAGTTTCCTACTAGTCAAATCAGCTTCTTTTTAAGAACTGTCAAAACGATTTGCTAATATGGAATTACTATGAAATACTGAGGAGTGAATCACTGTCAATTCATTTACTTTATATCTTTCTTTTTGACTTATTAAATATAAATTATGTTTAAACATAACTACTGGTCCATGTTTTTCTTCTAATTATGTGGTGCTTTATTTTGTGCGCTGCATACAATATTTTATTTTAAGTGTAGGAAACTAGCCTATTATATTATACTCAAAGCTCAAAGGTATTAATTTAAGAGGGCTTTCATGTGAAAAATAGTGAAATTGCAACCGAGCGCTTAATCATACCGTGTGTGGTATCAAATTAAAGAGCTTTCTGAGTAGTTTACAAATATATAACATATTAACAAGAGTGGCACTGAAACCTGAGTAGTTTCATGTGCTCTGCCTACCCCTTCATGGGACACAAGCGTGATTGTATGTATGTATGTATGTATGTATAACATATTATAGGATTTTTTCTACTTAGTCTAACAAAATATGAGAAAATGTCCAGAAGTGGCAATAATTGTGACGGGGAAGGCTCGTTTTAAAAAAATTGCCAAAAATATATAATAGAAATTTATAATCACTAAGGCATAAGAGCAATTTTAGTAAACTTTGCAGATTAATTTTGTACTGAAATAACTCTGAGGTGATGTAGATTTTCAAAGAAATTGTCACTTAATTTTAAGTAATTTCTAAAAAAAAAATGAATTCGTCGTAGCCTTGTTTACTCTTTTTTAAAACTTCATAATAAAAATGTAGTCTGAGAAGTTTGTAGTACAGGATATACGTATTATAAATTTACCAGTTTCAGTATTCCAAATTGTCCAAATTTTACAAATAAGATCGACTAATCCAGCGCTATACGCGGGTTTTCCTAAACGTGCATCGGAGAAAAATTCATAATGAATTTACTGAGTTAGTTTTCTAAAATCCAGTCTGATGAGCATCAAAATAATAAAATGCTCTAATTGAAACTTGAATTAAATATATCTATTGGATAACGGAAAGTGTAGTATTTCACCGACTAAAACTATCAATTTTACATTATTTTGACGTTTTTCTCAAAAGCACCCTTAATGAACAATTTTTTCGATAAATCTAGTTAATAACACTAGTATATTTAACTAAAATTGAAAGGAGCCCCCCTTTTCATTTTAGCATTTTCGCTCCTGTATCTTATACTTACGTGTCAGAGAATTCCCGCTTGAGAGGGCTTGTCTTTTCTTTGGTTGGCAGTTTGATCAGCGGCGGCGGGCCACCTGCGGGACAAGGACAGATGATATTACATACACTTTAAAGGGAGATGGCGCTAGGCTACCCAAATACTGAGTCAAATTCGCTGCCAACTTAACTTTGTATGACCTAAGAGGATCGGGTGTTCTAGGCAGTTACTGTCAAAGTCAAATGTGTAATCACAGTGCATAGGTTACTTACCATTGACGCTAAACTTCTCAGGCTTGATATCCACATCGCTATCTGCTTTTTCCTCGGGAGTAGCGCTGCTCTCGGGTCGCTTCGCTTGCGAGTCGGGTTTGGGCCTCTTCGCCTCGGGTCTGGGGTCGGGTTTAGCGTTGTCCTGTGGCTTTTTTGGTTCAGTGGTGGCTGTCGTCGTTGTTGTTGTTAGGGAGTCTAAATTAAAACAAATTTTTAACATTAGTGTCATGTTGCATAACTTAATGAATTTTTGGAATTTTAATACCTCTTAATATATTCCATAAGGTTTTTTTTTCCGGGCTAGCACTAAGGCTCACACTAAGTAAGGCTAAAATGATGATGTACCTGTATCGGGCGGTTCATCTTTGTTGTTCCACCGGATATCCGTGAGCCCCTTGATCCGGAGCTCCTCTGCCGTCTTCAGCAGGCTCGCTAGCTGCGACTGGAATAAACGTTCACACGTCAGAACTTTCATAAAAGTGAGAGAACTACAAGAGGCATTTTTATGTTAACTAGAGTGGAAGTCACACATAGTGCGCCGCTAGATCTGAGAGATGGTGGGATTGGTCACAGTATAAAACCAGTAATAATTCTTCTAACAAATTTTGCGCCGCGCGGTTTGTCCTTGGGTAGCGCTCGCACGCAGCGAGGTGCAGAGAGTACATGCGAAACTGGATGATGCCGGTCGCGTCAGTACGCGCCGCGCTGCCGTGTAGCGTGCAATCTTGACGTGTTTTAGTTGTAGAACTAGTAAGTTATACAATTTATTGTACAAGAAATCATACAAGACATGATATAATTCTTGTCTTTAACAAAGTCGAACAGTACAAAGGCGAACTTATCCCTTTACTAGATCCCTTCCTGAAATCCGATACTCCGTCTTTGCAGAGACGTCATCGATGGAATAAGTTTTTTTTGCAAATATGTAATTTTTGGCACAAGCTTTTATCGCTGTACCTTTCATTCAACAGTCATCTACTGCTCTCGGAGACGTTTCTAAAAACTCCTTATTCGATGGGGATACGACGTTTCATAACAGAGTTCCTATGACCACCTTTCTGCTCCATCATCAGATCAGCTCCATGATACCATAATATTGCATTGTCGCGTGATTTACATATGTGTGCAAAATTTCAACTCAATCGGAAACCGGGAAGTGGGTCAAATTTAGCTTCTGCGTTTTGACCCAAACTAACATACTAACAAGGCAAGTTGAATAAAAGCTTATAAAAAAAGAGAGGCAGGACTTCGTTCAGAAGTGGACAAGGCATTGGTTCCTTGTCCGCTTCAAGACACCCACTGTCCGATTCAATGAGATAAATAAAATATAGGTTTTTCTCAATAAAAATGGTTTCATTAAAGGGTATTAATAATTATACAATAGAATATCCGAAATTCATAAAGATAGTTAACGAGTTCCCAAGTTTTCAACTACAGCACAGTATAATAAAGAGTACTATCGTACAGTATGGCCACTCCCGCTCCCCGCTGAAAGTGCCGCCCACCCCCTCTCGGTTACCTCACAGTTACCGCCTGTCAAAAACACGAACAATCGACCTATCATATTTCAATCATACAAGCATAGTACGCGTTCACCTACACGAGCTAAGACTGTGTGCTAGGAATGCGCCTCTTTCAATATATTTGATCGCCAGTGTCCGAGGTGTGACTACAGTATGTAATCTTGCTTCAAAGTTAAATGTCTGTTTCATGGCGGATCTCCCCTATAGGACTAGTAGATACACTTCATACACTTACATGGTGCACGTTCATCTCTCCGGTATACATGTAGTCGAGTAGCGCCTTGAGGTGTTTAGGTTCCGCGCCGTCTATGACAAGGACCGGCTCGTGGTCGCCTAGCAACGCGCCTAGAAGTAGTATAGCACTAGATACACTTACGTGGTACACGTTCATCCCTCCCGTATACATATAGTCGAGAAGCACTTTGAGGTGTTTAGGTTCCGCGCCGTCTATGACAAGGACCGGCTCGTGGTTGCCTAGCAACGCGCCTAGAAGTAGTATAGGACTAGATACACTTACGTGGTGCACGTTCATCTCTCCCGTATACATATAGTCGAGAAGCGCCTTGAGGTGTTTAGGTTACCCGTCTATGACCAGGATAGGCTCGTGGTCGCCTAGCAACACGCCTAGAAGTAGTATAGGACTAGATACACTTACGTGGTGCACGTTCATCTCTCCCGTGTACATGTAGTCGAGTAGCGCCTTGAGGTGTTTAAGTTCCGCGCCGTCTATGACAAGGACCGGCTCGTGGTCGCCTAGCAACGCGCCTAGAAGTAGTATAGCACTAGATACACTTACGTGGTGCACGTTCATCTCTCCCGTATACATATAATCGAGAAGCGCCTTGAGGTGTTTAGGTTCCGCGCCGTCTATGACAAGGACAGGTTCTCCTTGCGCCTCATGCGCGCCTAGTAACGCGCCGAGGAGCTCGGAGCAAGCTGCTAGGACAACTCTGGAATAAGAAGAAGTTGAGATATCAACGTGACGTGAGAAACAATTGAATGTACAGAGAAAACAAAAGAAAATGACCTACTTGGGATTTGTAACTCTGATGCTGGCCATCTTTTATTGACTGGGAATAAGATTAGTGTAATGGCCCCTGTACACATATGGCCAACGGTTTCACCAACCCCCTTGGCCAAGCGTGTAGAGGGCTACTTGGCCGTAAGTTGGCAGTTGGCGCTTGCGCTTGCCGGCCAACCGATTGGTGTCGGTTTTTTGTCCACACATCAAAGGATCTTGGCGCCAATGGCCAACTGCGTTTACACGTTGGCGCTTCATTCAGTTGGTCGTCAGCCGTCAGAGGACAGTAGTGAAATATTTACGAAAATAATAAGTTTATCTATGCCAATAATAGTGTAGATCTTAGGAAATAAAATAACCTTGCAAATGTTTAATGTATTTCCTAAAAAAGATAAATGTTCTTATCAGAATATTCAAAAAATTGTTAATATATCAAATAATTTAATTTTACTACGGCGTTATTATTTTTTAATCAAATTTTGCTGACAACGTAAAAGACCTAGAATTTCCTAGCCTTTTCCATTCCACGTCCATCTTTCATGAAGAGCCAATGCCAAGTGATTGGTTCGCCAATGTGTAACCAGCGGCTCTTATCTTGGCCAAGGGGTTTCACAAAGGGTTGGTGGAACCGTTGGCCATATGTGTACAGCGGCCATAAGCTGTCGGGCCGCCGAAGACGAATAAAATGCGTAAATATATATGTCTGTACAGTATATGACAACAATGTACACAAACAACAAGCTATTTACACATAATATTTTACAAAAAAATGTGCAAACGAAACATTTGCCGCATATTGACAGTTCGAGACTGCAAAAATCTGTACATACTACTTCCGTCACCTATATCAGCTTCTTTTTAACCCCCGACGCAAAAACGATGGGGTGTTATAAGTTTGATGTGTCTTTCTGTGTGTGTGTCTGTCTGTCTGTGCGGGTGTCTGTCTGTGGCATCGTAGCTCCCGAACGGATGTACCGATATGGATTTAGTTTTTTTTATCTGAAAGCTGAATTAGTCGGGAATGTTCTTAGCCATGTTTCATGAAAATCGGTCTACTATGTCGCGGTCGGGGGTTTTTTAAATTTTTTTTAAGAACTGTCAAAACGATATTCTAATATGGAATGAATATGAAATCCTGAGTGACGTCACGGTCAACTCATTTACTTTATATCTTATTTCTACATATTTGGTTTATTGAATAGAAATTATGTTTAATAACCTAACCACAAAATTAAAATTTTGAAAAATCCCCCGACCGCGACATAGTGGACCCATTTTTAGGGTTCCGTAGTCAACTAGGAACCCTTATAGTTTCGCCATGTCTGTCTGTCCGTCCGTCCGTCCGTCCGTCCGCGGATAATCTCAGTAACCGTTAGCACTAGAAAGCTGAAATTTGGTACCAATATGTATATCAATCACGCCAACAAAGTGCAAAAATAAAAAATGGAAAAAAATGTTTTATTAGGGTACCCCCCCTACATGTAAAGTGGGGGCTGATATTTTTTTTTCATTCCAACCCCAACGTGTGATATATTATTGGATAGGTATTTAAAAATGAATAAGGGTTTACTAAGATCGTTTTTTGATAATATTAATATTTTCGGAAATAATCGCTCCTAAAGGAAAAAAAAGTGCGTCCCCCCTCCTCTAGCTTTTGAACCATATGTTTAAAAAATATGAAAAAAATCACAAAAGCAGAACTTTATAAATACTTTCTAGGAAAATTGTTTTGAACTTGATAGGTTTAGTAGTTTTTGAGAAAAATACGGAAAACTACGGAACCCTACACTGAGCGTGGCCCGACACGCTCTTGGCCGGTTTTATGGCTAAGAACAGTAAGAACACTCCCGACTAACTCAGCTTTCAGACAAAAAAATCTAAATCTAAATCGGGCATCCGTTCGGGAGCTACGATGCCACAGACAGACAGACACACACACAGACAGACAGACAAACAGACAGACCGACACGTCAAACTTATAACACCCCGTCGTTTTTGCGTCGGGGATTAAAAAGGCACGGCATCCGTACCGGTCAGGCTGCCAACACGCGCGCAGCATGGAGGTTAGATTGAGGTTTCGTCACCTATAATAGGCGAGACGACAAAAAAAAACTAATTAGTCCGTCAGCTACATTATCAAAGAATTTTAGACACGATTTTTTTCTTTTTTCTGACGAAAAGTGACGCGTGAAAAGTTTCGCGTGACGTCACGCCTGGTATACAATTTTTACTCAACAGTAACGTCACAAGCCCCTACTCCGGAACTTTGGTGCTTTATATCTTTGTATTATTTTTTTCATTAATTAGAAAAAGCGAAAAATATGTGTTCAGTATTTGTGAACGATCTAACTGACTGACTAAACAGAATGCCATTTTTTTTATGTAGTCGTCATCCGTAATAGGGATAGATTGTAAGTAAGACACGAACCTGTGTGCTCGTAGTGAGACTCCTCGGATGCTGTCCGGGTCGACCAGGTCTTTGCTGCTGTCGACCTGCGTCGCGAAGCTCGGCGAACAGTATAGCGTCACGTCGCAGAATCGCTCTGGAAAATATCATAGTTGCATTTTAAAACGGATACACGAGGATTGAAAGAGAAAGGTTGTGTTTTAGAAGACATCTATGTAATCATAGATTAAATGTACGAAGATCATACTATCCCATACGTTAAAATGCGACCGCCTAAGAACGCGCATACACTACATCACACATAGATGGCGCCACAAAATAAATAAATAAATATCGGGGACACCGTACACAGATCAAGTTAGCCCCAAACTAAGCAAAGCTTGTACAGTCGACTACAAAGAGATGTATAAATAAATAAATAAATAAATATTATTAAAGGACATTCTTACACAGATTGAATGAGACCCACGGTAAGCTCAAGAAGGCTTGTGTTCTTATTGCATTGTAATAAGGTGAAAAAATGGATACATCTCTTTGTAGTCGACTGTACTATGGGTGCTAAGCGACGATATACATACTTAAGTAGATAAATACATACTTATATACATAGCAAAACATCCATGACTCAGGAACAAATATCTGTGCTCATCACACAAATAAATGCCCTTACCGGGATTCGAACGCAGGAGTCGCAGGACCGAGGCTCAGCAGGCAGGGTCACTACCGACTGAGCCAGACCGGTCGCCAAATGTCTTGTAGCTTTCGATTATACTTGTAGATGGCGTTAAGTGTCACTTTTGAGATAGGTTTATGGCTCGAAAGTGACACTTAACGCCAATCTACAAATAATCGATGGCAACAAGGCATTTTTTATGGCGCCATCTATGTGTGGTGTAGTGTAAGCGCGTTCTTAGGCGGTCGCATTTTAATGTATGGGATGGTATGATCTTCTTATATTTAATCTATGATGTAATGGATCTTATGCTGTACTACACATTTTCCAATAGTTACTCTGACTGCTCGTCTCATGGGAACCAAGAGTCAGCTACCAACCACACTCATAAGACGCATGTCTCGCGGCGCGCAAGGGACGTCTCCGCCACGCCGCCTGAATGTAATTCAAAAAACGTCTCCTCAGTACATTTTGTATAGGAAGGACGTAAGACGCGCCCCAGGTGGCGTTACATTCAGGCGGCGTGGCGGAGACGTCCCTTGCGCGCCGCGAGACACGCGACGCTTAAGTGGGAACGCTGCCTTAGTTAGTACTACTGCCATTTTAACCTCCCAAACCAGAAAGTAAACTAGGCCTTCTTTAGTCCGATTTCCTTACCATGATTTCTACCGATTAAAATTTTTAAAAAACCCCTGACCGCGACATAGTGGACCGATTTTCACTCCCGACTAACTCAGCTTTCAAACAAAAAAAACTAAATCCAAATCGGTTCATCCGTTCGGGAGCTACGATGCCACAGACAGACATACACACAAAGACAGACAGACACGTCAAATTTATAACACCCCGTCGTTTTTGCGTCGGGGGTTAAAAACTGTGCATAGGCGCCATCTAGCCGAAAATCAACCACCTAGGCGAACGTACATTTTTCTTGATGGTTCCGAGGTACGTTTTTTTCTTAGACTTTATCTATCTATATTCAGAGTTACATATAGTCTTTGGTTTCGTAGTAATGTAAAACTGGTGAGAGAAATCATATTCTTATGTCATTTCATTATACTACTCAACCCAACTAACAATATAAGCACAGTTTTTTGCTATTGCACTACTTAGCCGTCTAAACTTAGCTTCCTTCCAATCTTGACCCGTTAATTGCACTCTGTGATTGCACTTATACGGTATAATCTAAAAATAGCCAGCTATTTCGAGTTTGTTGCACCCATTAGATGGCTATAAATATATATTTGCATATGGTCACACTTCGGACACTGGCGATCAAATATATGTAACGCCGTGGCTTGCGTGGGCGACAGTCGCGCGATTGTCGCGCGACGGCGATGCGACGCATACGAAATCAAACCTTATCGATATGGAAGTATGAGAGCAAGACACGGCGTAAGAAGCGCGTTCCTAGCACACAGTATAAGCTCGTGTAAGTGAACGCGTACTATGCTTGTATGAGTGAAATATGACAGGTCGACTGTTTGCGTTTTTGACAGGCGCGGCGGTAACTGTGAGGTAACCGAGAGGGGGTGGGCGGCACTTTCAGCGGGGAGCGGGAGTGGCCATACTGTACGATAGTACTCTTTATTATACTGTGATATAGTCACGCCCTGGTATTTGGCCATGTCAGTCGCACGTGATTGTAACGGATTTGGACTAAGATAAAAAAAAATAAGGTTACTTTTACCATAGAGGAATAATTAAGGGAAGAGTTGTTACTCCACACATCAGTAAATGCAAATTATTTGTAGTGACATCTAGCGACAATCACGCGTCAAATAGCGTAAATTATCAGTACCACTACTCGACATTACACCCTCTATAGCGCAACTTGCCTTCTCGCGCGCGAGTCCATACTTGTAGTCGTTGATATATGGACTCGCGCGTGACAAGGCAAGTTGTGCTAAACTTGCTAAAGGGTTAGCCGGTTAGGTGTCAACAGTGTCGCGTCTGCCAAAAATGTAATATTAAAATTAAAACAGTTATCAACTTATATTGCAAGCAGAAGGAATTGAAAACAGAGTACTAATTAATACTATTGTAATATTAGCTAAAAATTGTTGAGCATTAAGACTTTTTGTTCGTCGCGATGGCCAGTGGCAAAGTACGGCCCGCGGGCCAAGTCCGGCCCGCCACCGGTCCTTTGAAATAGTGTGTGATATGGCCAACACTGTAGTAAAAATGCACTCTAAAATTCCTTCAATTTCGACTCGCAAATCCCGCAATTAAGAAGAAGAATCCCATCCCATCTGTGTAAGAATGTCCTATACTATAATATTTATTTAATTAAAAAAGTTTGCCCACCAGTGGTCTAGTAGTTACGAGAGTAGTTATTTAGTTAACGTGGTCTGTGCTTCGCCCGCATACTAAAAGTAATATTATTCAAACATAGGACCCCATTTCACCAAGGGGGTAAATTTTGAAAAATCCTTTGTTAGTGCTTCTTATACGGAACTTATAAGGAACCTACGTGCCAAATTTGGAATCTCTAGAATCAGGTTTCGGCTGTGCGTTGATATGTCAGTCAATCAGTCAGTCAGTTTCCTCATTTATATATTTAGATCATGTCACTATAAAAACGTCTCCTAATTAAAAGAAATGCCGCTCCCCAAATATTATTATTTTTAAATTATTGATTTGCAATAATTCCAAATACACAATACATATTAAATCGTAACATAAAGTATTAAGATTAGTTTTGGCGTGTCCGTTATCAAATTTCACACATACCGCGAATCGTGATCGAATTTCACGGAGCGCAGGATGCTTCAGAAAACGACTCCGGCGCATTTTTGTGGCCGCCATTTTGGCTTTTTATATAAACATTCGGGCACAGAATATATAATAGTACCAGTACAGAAGGCTCACTGCTTTGATGACCACAAAATGCCGCCTGTCATAATTCTTATTCTTCCCAACATTAACAAACGGACCGTGAAAAGTCAGCCTACCCGAATCAGGGGCGGCTCACTCCGCGATTCTTTCGCCGAGCTACAAGTACATGCCGGCGGCCGCGTATTCGCGGCCCATTGTGTGGTGACGACCTTCGCGCGACACAATAGAACACAATGTCGGCTGCTCGCGTGCGGTCCGTTCGTTGAAGTTGGTAAGAATTGATAGGCGGCATTTTCTACATAGGAATTAGACGATCGGGCTGATGTTACGATCGGCCTCTGCTTCCAAGCAGTACTTATACCATCAATGTTGGCTGTATTTACTATTTGATGGGTCTTATATATTCCATTACACATATCGTCATTACCAAACTAAGGGACCGGCCACATCTAAGAGACGCATGTTCTGAGGTGCGGAACGGACGTCCGCGCCACGCCGCCTGAATGTAATTCAAAAAACGTCTCCTCAGTACATTTTGTATAGGAAGGACGTAAGACGCGCCCCCAGGCGGCGTGGCGGCGGCGTGGCGTGCGCCGCGCCGCCTGGGGCGCGTCTTACGTCCTTCCTATACAAAATGTACTGAGGAGACGTTTTTTGAATTACATTCAGGCGGCGTGGCGCGGACGTCCGTTGCGCACCGCAAGACATGCGTCTCATGAGTGTGGACGCTGGCTAAAGTGGAGGCAGGACATGAGGACATGCTGCTAAGCAGAGTGATGACAGGTGGACTAAAATGTGTACGGATTACGGAATGGTGGCCACTTAGGGACTATCCACACTCAGACGACGCACGCCGCGTCGCCGGAGTGTAATTTAAAATTTTGGAATTCTTCTGGTAAGACTAGAACTGGTCAGTGACGTAAGAGAGCTAGGTAAACATGTTCTGCACATTGGAGTGGTGGTGCTTCCACCGCAAGCAGTACTGTTGTGGCGTCATCATGACACTGGCTTTACTATTCGGTCTTATATTACATTACACAGTTTACACATTACACACCTTTAGCGAGCAGCTGGGCGAACATGTTCTGCACATTGGAGTGGTGGTGCTTCCACCGCAAGCAGTACTGTTGTGGCGTCATCTTCATGACACTGGCTTTATTTGGTCGGGCTTATATTTAATTTGTAGATCTGGAATGTTCTGGTACCTGGAACAAGAGAAAACATAATTAAGTATATCTTAACGTTTCAATACGCAGACCGAAATATGGCGCTGGTTGGCAAGCTTAATGCACGGCCAAGCGGTGTCCGACCCTTTAAAACGGTACGATACTGTTGACTTATCCAGACAACCAAACATTGTAAATTATTGTACTTACTTTTTGGGATAATAAATACCAAGCAACCTCATTACCTATTTGAAAAGTTATCGTTTTCCTCCCGCCCAATGAGAGAAGCGATTCGACTCCTCTGTTCAAGACACGGCAGCTCTGCAGCATTTCGTGGCAGTTTTCGCTACTCTGCCACGAAGTGCTGGAACAACATACCCCTCCCATACGCAACTGCAAAACATTATTTTCCTTCAAACTTAAATTCAAGCAATATCTTTTTAGCTTGCAACTGCCGTGTTCTTCGCGTTCCGTACATCACATTTAGGTAATTTAATGCAAGTAGCCTTTAGCCGTAACACTGTGCGTACCTACCTAATACATACTTAAATGACTTTCTCTATGTCTGAACGGCGTTACAACGATAACTATGAGTATGAGTGTTTAGTTGTTTAAAATCTGATGACTATTTAATTTTATAAACTACTTACGTAATATTTATATATTTTACTTTATTATATATTTAATACATTCACAGACCTGTTTATATATTATTTAAATAATTGCTATCCACTTCCTTATTTTAATCAAATCACTTTTTTTTTGTTCCTTATATTGGCACTGCCTTTAGTTTTCTGAGCTATCTTCTTACTTCCTGGGCTTCACGGAAGACCAGCGCTGTAGCATTATATGCTGGAGCATATGCTGAGGGAGTCCTTTTGTGGCCTCTATCTGCAGCATCAGCACCTTTTGTTGTATTTAATAATAAGCAATATAGTTTTAAGTATTTAGTTCCTAAGATCTCTTTTTTTCTTTCTTTTTTAATGTATGTGATGCTGTATGATGGTTTCTGCAATAAACATTTTTCTATTCTATTCTATTCTAAATGATTCGTTCAGTAGTAGTTATAGTTTAAAAAAAAAAAAGCATGTAATATCTTTGTCTTTTCTGTGTGTAATATGTTGTTTTCCATAATTTTGTTCATGTTACCTGTCGTGATTGTTTTTCACCGGATGGTTTGACCGGAAGATCAGCGCTGGAAGTCGCCAGCAATATGCTGAGGTTAAACCATTTCGTGGCACCTTCTCGTTTTTATGTGTTCCTATTTGTAATATTTTTCTCTTTTGTGTGTTTACGAATAAAATGTATTCTATTCTAATACACATTAACAAATGTAATAGATCTGTATGTCCACTAAATCATTTCTGTCAGAAAAATTAAAAAAGGGCGATAGTTTAAAAAATGGTTAAACACTAGTAACTAAGGTACAGCGGGGCAAATCTCGACTGGGAGGCAAATGTAACTGGTCCATTTTTTTCATGTTTTACAATGTTTGCATTAATAAATAGTGTCCACCGGTTATATATGGTAGGCGTGTTCAGTGGATACATTGTAGAACTCAACATTATAGTGTAATAATGGAAAAAATGGATTAGTTGAGCAATTCCCGAATAGTTTGTACATTTGGATCACGTCTCTGATTTTGATAAAAATTGGTAGGCTGATAGAGTCCATGATGCTGAGCAAGATCCACTAGGTTTCCCAAAATGTCCTAGGTTGTTTGTATGAAACCTTCCTTTTTTGTTACCATATTTCTATACATTTTCGGTAACAAAAAAGGAAGAAAGAAAAGAAGAATTGTCTCCCAGTCGAGATTTGCCCCGCTGTACCTTAAACAAGGATAGCTTTTCACTTTGTAGTATATCACCAGTAAGCAAGATACTTTTGCTCGATGCTTTGCTTATTTAAATAAAATGTTGTGATGCATGAGGTTTCTGTGTTGTGTGTGTGTGTGTGTAGCCAAAGTGGCATTTTCCAAAGTCATCCCCTATCCCTTCCCAATGCGCCTTTTTGCAGAACACTCGGATATTTTGCTGCTAAGTCGGACAGAGAAAGAACGACTTAAATCATTATCTATCCCTCTCAGCAGTGTCCTAAGAAAAGTTAGATGTAAATACCCCAAAATGGTAAAGGATTCGCCAAAACTACCTTCCTGAGACAATTTTTCATTTCAACATATAAAAATGTTCCACTATTAAAAGTTATCTAGCTTAACGTCATTAAACATTATCTATTTCTCATAGACATACCTACCCAAATGTTATTTTGGAACGATAAGTAGGCTTGTGTCGTTCACGAACTATGAACTGTTAGGAATAAAATCCCATCAATGACCGAAATGAACTGAATCTTTCCGTGCTCTGAGAATCGGTCTTTGCTCATTTAGTTCAGTATAGGATCGGCGAGCGCGAGCGGTTTGGATCGAGAACGAGCGTGTGATTGCGCCGACCGAGAGCGAGAGCTAATTAGCAGAGCAACAAAAAACGTCAAGTTTTCATATTAAACTTCGGTTACTTACAACCTTTCGGCCCGGAATGTTACTGTCTGTGGACTATTCGTATCATTTTGACACTATTCGGTCCCATTCTTTCTGATCATTCCGACCGCAGTGGTCGCTGGTCTGGCTGAACTAAATGAGCAAAAGACCTAAAAGAGCAAACTAGTTCGTGGGAGCGATTGAACGAGATCGGAGCGCTCCGATCAACGAACGAAACGGCACAAGCCTAACGATAAGGGCTAAACCTCTGACACTCTTATCAGTTTCCAAAAACACTGGCAAATTTACATTTAGACTTATCTACATATATTTTAAGCTGTTCATACGACTATTTGGTTTTGAGTCGTTTACATAGAAGCACTTGGAAGTAAGGGGTGTATGTTTATATGAAATATGTTGTAGTTAGAACGTTTTGGAATTGATAGAGTTATGTATTCTCGATAGCGCTATCTGTTTTTCGAGTCGAAAACTGTTTAAAAATGTGGCGTGATTATGTGTACTTTGTATGTTTATCGTGTTTTGGTGGTCAAAAGAGTGAATATTATAAAATATGTTTTTGATGAAAGTTTGATATAATATTACTTTTGCCGATTCGTCATACACGTACACTGATGCACAATAGATAACACCCTTGATACCCTTCTGTCACATTTCATCATCATCATCATCATCATATCAGCCCTTTATCGCCCACTGCTGAGCATAGGCCTCTCTTCTAGTACGCCACTGTCACATTTATTGACAATGATTTAAGATTAAACTTGGTATTTACTGGTACACTGTCGAGCACTGATACTTAATAGTTATTTGTTATACAAGGGGGCAAAGTTGTATTTTAACGTCGAGTGTGGAATTGAAAAACGAACAAGTGAAAGGATTCTATAGTTGAACCACGAGCGAAGCGAGTGGTTCGAGAATAGAATCCTGAACTTGCGAGTTTTTTAACACACGAGAAGTAAAATACATTTGCACCCGAGTGTAACACAAAACTTTTCCCCTCACTATAGCGAGGAAACTACAACGCAAAAAATGCGTTTATCACTGCTTTCAATAGTTCCACAGGTGGTAAATCGTCTTAATTACTAGATTCACCCACTTTTATCAATTTTAAAGCTGTTAATTTGACTTTATTCAAGGTCTAATTACTTTACCCACTAGTGGATAAAATGCGTTTTTACCCGCTGGTATTAAAGGACAAAACACGTGTTTCCGAGCTAGTGAGGGGAAAACCTTTTTAGTTCGAGAGATCAATCAGTCCGATTTGTGCTTCAATAACCTACATACATACTAAATAAAGGTTGAGAATCGTACTTAATACACTGTAAAACTGACCGAGTATAAAACGAAAACATATTTTCTAGGAAACCAATCCTTAAAAGTCTTAAAACCACATAAGTCTAAACGAGAGTTTCATTCCTACTTATGCCTTACCGTGACTAAGTTCGCGGCCATACGCGTTGAAAACAAAAAAACAACATAAGAAGAAAGAAGAATTGGTGAACCTCAGGACTGGGCCGTTACATAAGGTCAACGAATTTTAATCCTAGGCCACTCTAGAACCCTGTCTTATTGACACCATGTTCTATTTGCCTAGAAATCACACTAACGTTTACTGTGTAAAGGTTCTACAACTTCTATTAACCTACAGTAAGGGTCTCACATATCGGCGCAGAATCGACTTTTGCCCATAAAATTCGCTCATGTATTGAAATAGTGTTCTAAAATCTTGTATTAAAAATATAGTGGTCTAAGTTTTACGCTGGTTCGCCAAATAGTTTAACTCGCATTGGCGTTGTAAGCGAAGGAATACGCGACCAGTTTAGAAAATACACCTTAACAATACCAAAACGTTCTAACACTTACATTTAAACATCAAATTTAAACTTTACTACAATATGATATGGTATTAATTCAAGTAGTCTGACTTTCCCGTAATAGATATACTGTAGTTTAGCGATTATGATTTTGTTCGTAGTAAGTATAAGGTATATTTTGATTGGTCGGATAATGTAAGATATGGCTTTGCGGTATTATAATGGTGGAGCTAATTTTATTTTTCTCAGAATGGTACAAAAAGCGCAGTTGCAAGAGCGTTGCATTTATAACGGTTGAGCAATGGTTACTATAGGGTTACCGATCATGAATAAACCTTTTTAGCTAGTAACCAATTGAAGTTAATTAATCTTAAAGTATTATTGTTTACTAAGCCGAAAGGCACTATATCAAATAAAAAATAATTGCTAATAGGCTAGTTTCCTATTACTAGTCAAATCAGCTTCTTTTTAAGAACTGTCAAAACGATTTGCAAATATGGAATTACTATGAAATACTGAGGAGTGACGTCACGGTCAACTCATTTACTTTATATCTCTCTCTTCGACTTATTAAATAGAAATTATGTTTAAACATAACTACTGTCCATATTTTTCTTCTAATTATTGTGATGCTTTATATCGGGCACTGCATAAAGTTCCATTTTCAAAATCATTTTGAGATAGCACTACTTGGCTTATTAGTTAGCGTATGCAGTTTTTTCACGTAATTTCCTTTTTTGTTACCGAAAATGTATAGAAATCTGGTAACAAAAAAGGAAGAGTTCATACAATATACATACATTCATTCTATCGCATGTATAACGGGGAGTGCTCCGAGGAATTGTTCGGATTAATCCCTACCGCTTCTTTCCGCCATCGCCCTACGCGACAACATTTCCATCGTCATCATCTAGATGGCTGGCAGTCCTCAACTGTGCGTTTCTCCAGAAACTTCCTGCCCCGCACAGCTAAACTGTGGAATGAATTGTCGCCTGCGGTATTTCCGGACCGATACGACCTTCAAATCTTCAAGAAAAGAGCGTACACCCATCTTAAAGGCCGGCAACGCACCTCCAACACCTCTGGTGTTTCGGGTGTCCATGGGCGGCGGTGATCGCTTACCATCAGGCGACCTGTCTGCTCGTTTGCCTCCTATCCCATAAAAAAAAAAAATACAAACTACCTGGGACATTTTGGGAAACCTAGTGGATCTTGCTTAGCATCATAGACTCATATCAACCTCTATGTCTCTTGCATGTTAAAGCGATTCATATTAAGGAAACTGGCGTTGTAATATGCTGAAAGTTTTCTTCAAAATGGAAAAGGAACCTAACCTTCGCCTTCATGTTTAGGGAAGTTCACCCTTAGCCCTTACCCCTTCGGGTTGGAAGGTCAGATGGCAGCCGCTTTCGTAAAAACTAGTGACTAGCCAAATCTTACGATTAGTCGTTAAAGCGGACCCTAGCCATGAGCCGTCGCAAATGGGGGAGTTAGTTTTATTGGGCATTTTCCGCAAGTCGACATCCATCGTGCCTATTTTGCGTGAAATAGACGAAGTAGCACTACTCTAGCCACCCCAGCTCCTCTACGAATCCTAGCAGTGTTTTCAGGTTGCTAAATACCTCTTTCAGTGTGTTCGGCGTACCTAGGTACTTGTTCCTATATACTTCTACCTGTTTACACTCTAGAAGAAAGTGTTTGATGGTCTCTTCTGCTCCCATGCACGCTCTGCACATGGGGCTATCGGTTATACCTATGTTATTGAGGTGTTTGTTCAGTGTGTTGTGTCCTGTCATTAATCCTACTAGTTTGCGCAGTAAAGTTGCTGTCTGGGTGTTCTGAGTAAGATTTTTGTGAGCTTTGTATTAGGTTCAGCAAGAATTGGGGGAACGAAAGTAACAATACATTTTAAATCAGTGTTTGAATCTGCAGCCGACACCGGCAGCCCTGTGTCGTAATATTTTTACGTCAAAACGCTTCAATCGGTCAATACTTCATACGAAGCCATATCTATCCACATAATTATGTATTGTGTTGTCTGTGTTGCTTTCCAACACTCTGTTCGGTTTGAATAAACTTTATTGTAATGATATAAGGTAGAATTATAGTTGGTCCGTGTAACGGGCGTTTTGTGTGCTGATTTATTTACAGTAGCTAATAAATTGTAAAGTTAATTAGTATTTAGAACTAATTTGAACATCCTGGAGGCTAGGTACCTTCGCGTGACAACATTTTCATTACTAATTTTTAACCCCCGGCGCAAAAACGTTGGGGTGTTATAAGTTTAACGTGTCTGTCTGTGGCATCGTAGCTCCCGAACGGATGAACCGATTTAGATTTAGTATTTTTTTTGTTTGAAAGCTGAATTAGTCGGGAGTGTTCTTTAGCCATGTGTCATGAAAATCGGTCTACTATGTCGCAATCGGGTGTTTTCCAAAATTTTAATTTTGTGGTTAGTTTATCATTACTCAGGTTAACTGGAAGAGATCCCTATGAGGGATAAGGATAAGTTCGCCATTTGTACTTCCTCCTTCATCTTTCTTTTATATTTGATGCCTTGTGTATTTTATGTTGGTGGTGCAATAAAGAGTTTATTTACTAATTCACTATCATATCACATCTTCATCATATTGTTTTATTATAAATGAGCTTACTCTTGGCCACAGACTCGCCAAAGGCAAAGATGTGGCCTACGATGGAGTGAGCTCGCCCAGAAGATGTTCAAGCTATGGCTAGCTGTCCTCAACTGTGCGTTTCTCCAGAAACTTCCTGCCTCACACAGCTAAACCACAGTATAATAAAGAGTAGTATCGTACAGTATGGCCACTCCCGCTCCCCGCTGAAAGCGCCGCCCACCCCCTCTCAGTTACCTCACAGTTACCGCCTGTCAAAAACGCTAACAGTCAACCTGTCATATCTCATTCATACAAACATGGTACGCGTTCACCTACACAAGCTTAGAATGTGTGCTATGAACGCGCCTCTTTTATATATTTGATCGCCAGTTTCCGAGATGTGGCTAAACTGTGGAATGAACTATCGCCTGCGGTATTTTCCGAACTGATACAACCTTCAAGGAAAGAGCGTACGTCGTACACCCATCTTAAAGGCCGGCAACGCACCCCCAACACTTCAGGCCCCGTGATAGCCGAATAAAAGCCGCAGATATGCAATCTATCTCTATCGCTCTTGCATATTGGCGCGACAGAGCCAGACTGCGTTTCTGCGGCGTTTAGCGTCGCAGAAATGCCATTCGGCTACGGCTGCGGGACCTGGTGTTTTGGGTGTCCACGGGCGGCAATGACTGCTTACCATCAAACGAAAGCGAAAGAAACGTAAAACTTCGATGAAACCATTTTTATTATTACCTGATTTTTGTCAAAAAATTAACGTAAACGATTCGACCCTAAACTGCTGTCAAATTTCGGTTTTGTAGGCAGTGTCCTTTCTTGTCGAGTACCTAAGGCCTGATTTAGGGACCGTCCACATTCAAGAGACGCATGTCCGCCGACGCGGAACAGACGTCAGCGCCACGCCGCCTAAATGTAATTTAAAAAACGTCTTCTCAGTACATTGCGTATAGGAAGGACGCGCAAGGGACGTCGCTTGGCGCGCCCTAGGCGACGCGTCGCTCGATCGAAACGCGTCTTAGGCAGCGTTCCCACTTAAGCGTCGCGTGTCTCGGGGCGCGCAACGGACGTCCGTTGCGCGCCCCTAGACATGCGTCTTATGAGTGTGGATGGTCCCTTACATCCTTCCTATACAAAATGTACTGAGGAGACGTTTTTTTAAATTACATTCAGGCGGCGTGGTGCTGACGTCCGTTCAGCGTCGGCGAACATGCGCCTCTTGAGTGTGGACGGTCCCTTAGACAGCGTGCGATTTATTCAATGCGATTTTAGTTACATTGAAGGCTCTTGAGGTTACATACAATTTTGTACAGCCATCAAATACCGCAATGTAATAAAACTCGTATGCGAGTTCTCGTACCGTCTAAATGGACCCTAAGTGTGTACTATTATTTATTCTATGACTAGCTTTTGCCCGCGGCTTCGCTCGCGTTAAAAAGAGACAAAAAGTAGCCTTTGTCACGCTCCATCCCTTCAACTATCTCCACTTAAAGCATCACGTCAATTCGTCGCTCCGTTTTGCCGTGAAAGACGGACAAACAAACAGACACACCCACTTTCCCATTTATAATATTAGTATGGATTATAAGCGCAAGTTATTATCACCTTGTCTAAACCAGCTGATAGCTCGGTGGTTTTGCAAGAGCGGCCAAGTAATTTGTGTTTGATTGGCGTTTTTTGTGAGCGTTTTGAAACCTTTTCCAAATAGCGTGTTTGTGTGACGCAACACTGAAAATCGGCCGGTTTTTATAATAGCGCTGAATTGTTCTGAATGCGTTTATTAACCATAACCAGTGTTGAAAATTTAGGTAAGCCTGGGAATTGGAAAATCATTTAGTATAATTATACAGTCTGTTACCTAGTTATTCTATGGTTCCCCTTGTTTTGGCATAATTTTACAATCGAGAATTCTTTTTGGCATAATCTATATTGGCATAATTCACCTTTCGCATAATCTGTTATGGCATAGTATAGTTACGCATAATTTGTCTAGGCATATTTTTGTTTGTCCGAATATATTTCATGCATAAAGGTTATTCGCCGAATGGTTTTTATGCATAAATTATTTCTGCATAACATGGTTTAGTGGAAATTTACTACGCAGAAATTTTATCATAGGTAAAACTACTATATTAATGTTGCAGTTCTAACCTAACCTAACCGAAATTCTTGACAAAATGTTTTATTTGTTGAGGTCGCAGTTCTAACCTAACCAAACCGACTCTCTTAACAGCATTTAGTATGGGTGGATATTCTGATTTTAAGAAATATGCCAAATACAATTATGCGAATTAATTTTATTCATAAAAACAATCGGCGTAAACAGAATTATGCGAACTTATTTTCGGACAATGTGTTATTCGTATTATTTTAGATTATGACAAATAAGTTTTCTGCCAAATTAACATTCGGCGAAAATCGATTATGCGAAGTCTGTTATGCGAAAATCGTTTCGGACAATTAAAGTTATGCCAAATAGAGGGAACCCTTATTCTATATCTTACATAGTTATTTAACTTAACCATGCCCTTAATTTATTTAATAATAAAAAAAATAACTTTATAAACTTTCTAACTAAAATTTTATTGCCAGCAATGTACAGCACACACACTTGTCAAGTGAGGGCAATGAAATGACAGCTCATAAGTATGAGCGATGTGAGTAATATGACAATTAAGAAGTGCACGCGTTACATTCAATGCTCGGATTTCGGAAAATTATTTTTTCAGTTCATTTAAATAACTATGATTTGCTTTAGGCACTGGTCCCACCGCGAGCTACTAAGCTATGAGCTATCGGCTATAAAAACGAACAAAAAGATAAGCACTCCCGTGCAAATAAAAGAGACACGGCGATGTTTATAGTTACTCGCCCAGCGGTGAGCTATCAAAATCGCCGTGTCTCTTTTATTTGCACAGGAGTGCTTATCTTTTGTTCGTTTTTATAGCCGATAGCTCATAGCTTACTAGCTGGCGGTGGGACCAGTGCCTTATCTTCAACTTTAATACGTTCCAATACAGTATATGAATGAACGGTTTAGTTAATGTTTTGTACGTAAGCCGTTACGGGATGTTACGTTACACGTATCGATCGAGAAATAATACTGGCAACGTAGTATCGAAGCATCCGATTCGTAGACATAATATGTCATAATGAATGAATCATCATCATCATTCTCTTGCCCTGTTCCCATTATTTGGGGTCGGCGCAGCTGATTCTCCTCCATTCCTCTCTATCAGCCTTCATTTCCATACTAACACCTTTCACTCTCATATCATTGTTCACACATTCCATCCATCTTTTCTTAGGCCTTCCACTACCGTTGTCACCATCCACCTTCATCTTTACCACTCGTTTTATAACATTGCTGTCATCCCTCCGCATTACATGCCCATACCATGCTAATCTGCTTCCTGTCACCTTCTCTGTCACTGGCGCTACTCCCAGGCTTCCCCTTATATAAGGTCCTAATTTATTAGTTGCAGATATTTTAACACATGATACTGTACATTAAAATAATTAACTTTAAATATAAATTAAGAAATCTTTTCATGTAACTTTTTTGATTTAATTTTCCAAACAAAAAAATTAATTATAATTTCGTCTAAAAAAATCATCATGTGCATTATCACATGTCACAATAACACTGTCTGTCATGTCAACAATGGTTTCATAATTGTTTGTTGTAAATGTCGTAAAGGTTCGGCGGGAAAACTGCACATGTCATTGAAGTGGCCAGTTACAGTTAAGTGGTACGTAAAAGAGGTACTAGAATCTGGTCAATGAGTTTTCATTTAATAATCACATAAACAGGGTGTTTTTACGTAGCAAATTTGTTTTTCCGTTTTTTCCAAAAAAACATCGTAAAAGCTATAATGTTTCACGGTTTAATATACTCCAGAGACCGAGTACTATCAGCTGTAAAAATATCTGCATCTGATAAATTAGGACCTTATATACTCATTCCGAATTCTATCCCGTCTTGTCACACTACACACACACATCCATCGAAACATTCTCATTTCATTCACATGCAGACTTCTCTCATCCTGCTTCTTGACGGATGAATATAGAATGAATATATCTTATGAATCATACTATTCGTCGTCCGTAACAAAGGTAGGGCTCTCTAAAATTTTCATCCCCAATTTCAAGTTTAAAGCTAAGTTTAGACGTGCAAGTGATTGCTGCAAGTTTTGAGACGCAAATATAGGTAATAGTGAGTGGCAAATATCTTCATCTCTTTCTTGCATATAATTCTGTCTCAAAACTTGCAGCAATAACTTCCTGGTCTAAACTCAGCTTAAAGGTGGAATTTCCACCCCTGCTGGGGTCAAATTTCAAGTCGATACCTATCTTCCCGAGATAAAAGGGATTTTCAGACGGCCTTGGAACATTCGACACATAACATAGGTACTAACTAGTCCGCAAAAGGCACTGTCAACATTTTTCTCCCCTAAAATGTCAAATTTACACCCTTGTTGGGGTATAATTTTGAAGATTACATTGAATACCTGAGATGAAGAGTCTTGACGCAAAAACGGGCGAACTGTATAGTTTCCGTTTTCCGTAAGCTTAAAAATGGCGCTTACTGTCCCGAAACTCGTCCTTAAAGCTTTTGAATGAAATGTAGAGGTACGGTCAACCAATTTGAATCATGGGACACTTTAGAACCCTGTTTCATTCAAACCGGGTTCTATTTGTCATAATAAGTCAATTGACGTTTACTGTGCAAAGGTTCTACAGTAGCCTACGGTTCAAATTGTATACTACCTTACCTATAATAGTAATACAGTTTAATGAGCAGTTCCCGGCAACTTTGTACATAGCCACGTCAGCAAATTTTAATTGATCCTTTTTTGTTACCAACATTTAGTAATATAAGTCGACTTTCGTAAGATATATACAGGATAATTGTTATAATTAAGAAAATATAGATTCTAGAGAACCTTAATGACAAAATAAAACTTAATAAAATCTCAATTCATCAACAAAATATTGGTAACAAAATAGGAATTAATAAAAACAAATTTAACTTTTTCCTTAATTTTTGTACACTTACTACTACTACGTACTTTTCGAGAACTGCTGTAATATGAAGAGAGTATGTAATGCCGTGTCTACTTAGCTCTGAGAATGTGAGAACATATGGAAATAGAGCGATAATTTTAGCTTTGCAAAACCCCCGCAGCCCAAAATAGGACTAAAATAACGCAGCTCAATAAAATGTGAAATATATTCTAAAATTTTATTAATGCTGGGTGTTACTACTAGTTTAATAAAAACACGGAGTTTAGGTTTGTGAGTGGAGAAATTAAAAACCTTATGATTTATGAATAGATGTAAGTACAGTCAACCAATTGGAACCCTAGGCCACTGTAGAACGCTATCACAGTGAAATGAAATGATTCTATTTGCTTTGTACAGCTCCGACTTGGATAGTACAATCCAGCAAATTTAAGCACAGTATGACTTTGTTTGGAAAATGTTCTTTTTTTAATAGGCTTAAGTCTAAGGGTTTTTTTTAATAAAAACACGAAGAAACTAAAAAGCAAAAAATAATAAACCTTTGACTTCCGATTTCTTATCGTATTGCAATAATCTAAACATCCAAATTATAAACAAATCAATTATTTTTGCAGTCGGTACCAGACCTGTTCGTCGCCTTGCTATTGCCTGTTTGCCCCACCCAACCATACGCAGGCTGGCACCGACTCAAAAATAATTGATTTGTTTATAATTTGGATGTTTAGATAATTGCAATACGATAAGAAATCTGAATTCAAAGGTTTATTATTTTTTGCTTTTTAGTTTCTTCGTGTTTTGTAACGCGCTTATTTTTGAAGGCGGTTTTATTTTTTGTTAAAAAGTTTATTTATTTGTTGATTTTTAGTGGTTCCTATTAATATTATATGTATCAGTCCGAATATATGTACACTAGTGAAAGAATTATCCCTTAACTCCTAACCATTGAGGAGTTGACCTTCCATCATCAGCTCAGCCACATAAAATTATTACCATCAGGCGTAAATACTGGTGTACCTTTGAAAAATACACTAAAAACATTACATGTGCCTATAACATTTGAAGTGTTCCCTCGATTTCTCCAGGATCCCATCATCAGACCCTGACTTGGTGCCAATGGGACCATCTCGGGGTTATACCCGTTCGATCAAAAAAACATTTTTGAAAATCGGTCCACAATTCTCGGAGATATCGAGTAACATACATACAAAAAAAAAAAACATTCAGTCGAATTGAGAACCTCCTCCTTTTTTGAAGTCGGTTAAAAAAGGGTCTAAGTCTCAGGGTACTCGTACGTAGCCAAATGCACAAACGCCAACTTACGATAATAAGTTAATAACCTTCCGTACTGCCGCGCCAGAGGCAGACTGCATTCGATCGGCGCAGCGGCGTCTAGCGACAACGATTTTCAATAGGCATCTTACCTAACAGCGAGGACTTCAGTATTAAGTTTTTGTGTAATTGTTTTTATTATGTTGTTTTACGTTATTCAATAAAATTCAAAAATGGTCATGGTCATTTTCGCGAAAAAAGATTCACAAACTTTTTTTTCTAAAATAGGTAACTTTAATGTTTTTCCTACTCAGAATTACGAGCCCTTTTCATCCTACTAGGCGGAAAAAGCGTCCCAAATTTATTTCTCTACTTCGTTACCATTTTTCAAACACTTTGTACAGCGGTTACAAAGTGGAAAGTATGCGAAATAATATAATTGATTATTTTGGGACCATCTTTTTGTCTCTTGTTTTTTGTCCTAGATCGAAAGGGCTCGTGATTCTGAGTAGGAATACTTCTACATAAAGTTTACCTACCTTAGAAAAAAAAAATTGGCGATTGTTCTCGCGAAAATGCCCAAATCACACGTAAAAAGTTGACCAGGCCTATTCGCTTAAACCCTCGCTCAAAACAGCAGCCCGTGTGAAACCTTCTGTTTAGAAACCCGGCGTTCTCCATTTTGCCGCTTTTTCTGTTCCATTTACAATTCAATGGGATAACAAAAACTGGCCGCAAGGTGCGCGCACACAGTGTATTGTGCGCAGTATGTTGACTTTGAGAAAACGCTCAGGATAAAACAAATAAATAAATAAATATTATAGAACATTCTTACACAGATTGGCTGAGTCCCACGGCATGCTCAAGATGGCTTGTGTTGCAGGTACTCAGACAACTATATACCAGCAATTCCCGAAAAGTTTGTACATTTGGATCACGTCTCCGATTTTGATGAAAATTGGTAGGCTGATAGAGTCGATGATGCTGAGCAAGATCCACTAGGTTTCCCAAAATGTCCTAGGTTGTTTGTATGAAACTTTCCTTTTTTGTTACCGAAAATGTATAGAAATCTGGTAACAAAAAAGGAAGGTTTCATACAAACAACCTGGGACATTTTGGGAAACCTAGTGGATCTTGCTCAGCATCGTGGACTCTATCAGCCTACCAATTTTTATCAAAATCGGAGACGTGATCGAAATGTACAAACTTTTCGGGAATTACTCATACATAATATACAAATACTTATATACATAGAAAACACCCATGACTCAGGAACAAGTATCTGTGCTCATAAGCTGGTGAGGACACTTCGAACTATCGATTTAGTCTGGCTATATTAACTGTAGCGATTTTCTATTATTTGTTTATATATATCGAAATGTATACCTTCTCTTCTCAGGACTTTAAATTAACAATCGGCATTTGCCTGAAGTTCTTTTCAGATCTTATTTCAATTAAAATTATCCAACGCTCAAACATTCGTCATAACTAGAATTAAGAACAGGGAAAAACGCAATCGGGGAACCGCCCCACCCCCTCTCGGTTACCTCACAGTTACCGCCTGTCAGAAACGCGACCTGTCGACCTGTCATATCTCACTCATACAAGCTTGATACGCGTTCACCTACACGAGCTTAGAACTTGTGCTAGGAACGCGCCTCTTTCATATATTTGATCGCCAGTGTCCGAGGTGTGCTAGTGCGCTACGCCCGCAGGTCAGCTTTTAAAAGCAAGTTAAAATACTGTGCACAAAGTTTATTTGGTACATTTCCAGCTTAGTCTGTGTATGTGTGCACTTCTACGCTAGTAATAGTTTTCACCGTTCATTCACTCGTGGCTAACGTAATAGGTAGTAGACCATTTCCTTTGTATTGTTTGTAACTTGAAATCGACAACAATGTTCGATTTGACTGTTTCGATATCAATTTTCAGATATCAATAAAACAGTTTTGAAAAGTCACATGCATAAAATAAATATCATATTATGACGAGATGTTTGAATTTGTGGCTGTGTTGCAGGAAAAAAGTTGTCAATTTTGTGAAGATGTGGCGGTGTGGCCATATGGAGATTTTTTTATTGCACAGGGAAACAAACAGCATATAATTACACATACTGTTTAAAAAATTAAAATTTTGAAAAAACCCCCGACCGCGACATAGTAGACCGATTTTCATGAAACATATATGGCTAAGAACACTCCCGGCTAACTCAGCGTTCAGATAAAAAAAAAACTAAATCTAAATCAGTTCATCCGTTCCGGAGCTACGATGCCACAGACAGACACACACATAGACTGACATACAGACAAACAGACAGGCAGACAGACAGACACGTCAACCTTTTTTTCGTCGGGGGTAAACAAATGTAGTTAACACAACGGCCCGAATGGATTTTCCGAATCAATGTAATTTCCAAAAATCTCAAAAATCAATAAACTTGAGATGTGCCCGTTTACCAGACACGGGACGTTGTGCCATTGTGTGTATCCAAAATCAATCGTCCCCTGTCCTTACTTCTAAAGCCCTTATTCCGGAAGTAGTTTAAATGCTGTATGTACACTTCAGGTGTCTGCTTCCGGTATTGTTACACAACAGTTAGTTACAGCAATGTTGCGATTTAAGAAGCAATCGCACTAAGCTCTAATTACAACTAAATACTATGAAGTGTGACGGTCGAAACCAATTGCGTAACATTTTCAATCGGTCATCTGCAACGCCGTTATTTTTTAAGTTCTTTAACAAATTCATCGAGAAATTCACAGGGTTCGAGGATATATATCAAATATCAATGGATATATATCAAGATATATATCCGATATATATCGGATATATATCCAACTGTGTTCGATGATATATATCAATGGATATAAATATCCGATATATATATCATCTTTTTATAATTATTGCAATACAAAAAAGGTAACTAAAATGTAACATTGTTAAAAATATAGTTTTTAAGTGTTTGTTACTGTTTTTCTACTGAATGTTATGTTTTTAGTAGATTTTCCTTTATCTAAAGTAGTATTCATAAATAATGCAACAAAATAATAATCTGCCTTCCATACAAAATTGATATATATCCGATGGTTGACTGGTAGAGAATGCCATTAGGCATTAAGTCCGCCATTTGTACATTTTTGTTTTATTTGTGCAATAAAGTTTAAATAAATAAATAAATATATATCATAAATATCCGATATTTTGATATTTATTACAAATATCGGATATTTTCGAACCCTGAAAATTCATCTGCATCATCATCCTCCTTGCGTTATCCCGGCATTTGCCACGTGGGAGCCTGGGGTCCGCTTTTGACAACTAATCCGTAGGCACTAGTTTTTACGAAAACGATTGCCATCTGACCTTCCGATTAGAGAATTAGTCCGATTTCGTCTAGAGAAAAATTTCCTTCGAGAAATTCATCTGCGATTTGTACAGTCGACTACAAAGAGATGTATCCATTTTTTCACCTTATTGCAGTACCTACACGGAGAAAAAAGTCTCGTCCATGATACCTGAATAGTGTAATCTGAACGAGAAAATCTAGTAAATTCTGGGACAATTGTTCACATAGTATAAATAACTAAACTAGTCTGTTTAAATGCGTTGAGCTTAGTGAACTAGTTATCTTGTAATTGCTACACATGAAAATAGCGTGTATTACTAGAATATTTAGTAATCATAACACGTGGACCGTACAAATAAATAATATTTTCTTGCAGAGCTTAATAAATGAAATGTGACCTTGACAATATATTCTTGTAAAGGTAATATATACATTACGTATCATAAAATAAAAATATTGTAAGGGTCACACAGTCAAATTGTGTGTATTACTAGATTATTCAGTATTTATAACAAATGGAGTGTCTAAATAAACAAAATAATGTAAACTCCACAAGAAATTCTTGTAAAGGTTATAAAACTTTAGTTAGGCCAATAATAGGTATCGTTAAGAATACAAGTCATCTGATATTATATTACATTCTCTTCATTTATGTAAACTTCATTAAATGGTTGATAGAACAAGAAAGTTAGTTACAGCAACTGCATTTATGGTACTCTCTAATAAATATACAATTGCGTTAACGTGTTATATTTTTATCGGTACCTATGAATTTGTCTGTGCACTGTATAGACAACTAACATTTCTTGTAAATGTAAAAAAAGGTTTGTTGTCTATACAAGGTGGTTCAGTAGGATTAAAGGCCGAGCCACGCCAGATACGTGTACGTAGACGTGTGCGTGGCGTGCGCGCTGTAAAGTACGAATCTTCAAAAGAGATGATATAGTATGAATTTTTTGAAACGAACGTTTCTAAACAAAGGCATTGTTCCTTTTGTGTTGAGCGGGAGCTTCTGTTTAGGCACGTGCTAAGACAACAAGTTAGTTTAAAAAGCAACTGTATCCTGATAATTGTAAGGTTCAAATCTGTGCAGTAGCAAATTTGAGATAGATTGTTTTGGAAATGTGAAGCGATAGACCACACCGGTATAGTTGCAAGTACACAGCGCTTCTAATACATACTTTGATACTTGGTGGTGGTGGTGTAAGTAATGAAACACGTAGGTATATCACTGTTATTTTTTATTAATGATTTTGTTAACAATCAACAATTATATATAGCAATATATAAATAATTAATTACATAAATATTAGGTACAAGTCTTGATATATAAAATAACATAAATAACTAAACAAACCGTAATTTAAATTATTAGGAATGTTTGTCTAACAATTAGGAATATAAAAAAATCAATAAAAAAATTTAAATTGTAATAACTACAGTAAAAACAAATAAAATAAATACTTTAGTTACATACAATAAATCTAAATTTCAAAGTATAAATAATACAGTACGAAAAAAATGTGTATGTCTATAGACTTGTACCTAATATTTATGTAATTAATTATTTATATATTGCTATATACAATTGTTGATTGTTAACAAAATCATTAATAAAAAATAACAGTGATATACCTACGTGTTTCATTACTTACACCACCACCACCAAGTATCAAAGTATTAGAAGCGCTGTGTACTTGCAACTATACCGGTGTGGTCTATCGCTTCACATTTCCAAAACAATCTATCTCAAATTTGCTCCTGCACAGATTTGAACCTTACAATTATCAGGATACAGTTGCTTTTTAAATTAACTTGTTGTCTTAGCACGTGCCTAAACAGAAGCTCTTGCTCAACACAAAAGGAACAATGCCTTTGTTTAGAAACGTTCGTTTCAAAAAATTCATACTATACACCGTTAGACACACACGGGTAACACGTCACACAAGCGGTGTAATCTCTAATGAGGATTCGTCATTTACACCGCGTACGCTACGCGCACGTCTACGTACACGTATCTGGCGTGGTTCAGCCTTTAATCCTACTGTACCACCTTGTATAGACAACAAACCTTTTCTTACATTTACAAGAAATGTTAGTTGTCTATACAGTGCACTGAGTGCACAGACAAATTCATAGGTACCTACCGATAAAAATGCAGGTTGCTAGGACCAGTTCCAAGAGACAGAAGCCTAGAGTTGAAACTGGCATCCGGAAACCTGGGTCACCCAGCATATGGAATGGATGCTATGAGCGGTGAAAATTGGTGAATCTGAAAGTAAATAAAATAATTATATAATTTGTTAAAAAATATATTTCAACGATCCTTAGTGCAAGACTTTATTCATATATTCGTCAGTGTTAATAGAACCGTCCTTCATTTCGTCCAAAATTTATATTTTGCAGAATTTTTCCACTTTTGTTCCACAGTATGGCATGGGTCACAGGAAACTTGCAACCATTGTAAATCATCTGAAAAAAACATTAAAATTTCTATGAATAAATTTTACAATAAGTAATATTAATACTACGTCCACTTCAGACATATATAAAGACTGTCCACGATAAAAAGTGGTCATATATAACATGGTAAATCTTTTGATACAATGAGAATTTGAAGCAGCATGTTTGTCAAATAATTTGTAGATATCAAACTACATTATAAAAATACAAACAAATTATAAACTTTAGGTGGCCTATGAATTTTAGCAGTATGTATCTCATGATAACAATATTTTTTTGTACTGTGTCTTCTTGCAGTCTTTAAGTACAACAGTTTTAATGACAAAAATATTTTTTTAATGTTTAATTATAATAGCCAAAATATACCCTATTACATACTGATTTTACGATAGTAATCATTTTTCTGATTGTAATCAGATTAAGAAAGTACTGAGATTTTCTAACTTTGCTGAATTCGACTTTTTGACACTTTTTGGCTCTCCAACTCTCCATACAAAAACAACTGTCAGTGCTTGGAGTAGAAAGTCTTCCTGACTCCCAAAAGTCGAAATGAGTTTCAAAAAGTATTTTTTTGTCTGCTAAGATGTCATTCTAATGTGTGTAAAACAGCTTATAAAAATATAAGTATTTATAAAATTGTGCCAGGAAGCCTGTGAAGTTTGTTAAAAAACACTGTACAAGAAATGAAATGCTTGATGGTATACATTCGGCGAAACCTCAGACACACTAAAGCATTATAAGGAATAGCTTTAATTATTATATAGTTTTATGTATACAGATTTATCAAAATATAATATTGCTTCAAAATGTGCATTCAGGAAGAAAGATTTATCATGTTATGTATGACCACGTTTTATCGTAGATAGTCCTTATTAGTTCAGTATTTAGATTTTGCCCACGTAATGTCGTATGAATTTGTATGCAATGTAAAATGAATACAACATTAAATGCCTTTTTACTAAGTTCTAATTATCTACTAAGTTCTACATGACTCACCTGCTTTTGCCAACTCTGCCATCTCCCATCCTTGCAAGAGTTTTTGCACCTCTTCATCCATTTCCTAAAATGGAAACTACCAAACGAATGGATAATACGTAGTGAGTACGTTTAACGATAAATAATATAACCTATTGCGATCCGCGTCCGCACGCGTGATCTCTCATGACACGTAAATGGCCGCCGACCACGCCGCGAGTGCTTTGACATTGCGTTTCGTTACACAAGCAAAACATTTATTTATGCGGACAATATTTTTGTTATAACAATTATTTTTCGGTGTATATTACGAGAATATCATTGTTATTTTTTTACAAGAGGCGCAAAGTAAAATCAACTATACTGCTATAGCATTCACTAAGATATACAATGGTACTTAAACATGGCGTTTCGTTACAAAAACGAAACACAACATTTATACTAACTAAATAATTTTTCAACAGAACTATTTGTTCACCAGTATACATTACGAGAATATTATTGTCATTATTTACAAGAGCTGCAAAGTAATACCAACTTATAAAACAGTCATATCAACTATACTGCGATGGCATTCGCTACGATACAAATAATAGAGTTGACAGCGATGCGTACATATTTATACAAACTTAATATTTTTAAATATAACTCTTCGTTGAGTTTACATTACAAGAATATTCTTTTTATTTCTTTACGAGAACTACAAAGTAATGGCAACGTATAAAAAAGTTACAGGAAGTATACTGTGATAGTAACCACTAAGATTAAGATTGTAAAGATAATTTTTATTTTTTTGGCATTACAAGAAGCTTCTTGTTAATAGAATTATCGTAACCTTTATTCTATTAGTTGTAAATAAAACTAGAGTTCTCGTATATGTAATTCAAACAGAACTGTTTAGTGCATATTAATGTTTGCTTAGTTCTATTGAATTCAAGATATAGTAAACGTAACAATACAGTTGTTTTTATTACGAGATTGTAGTATCAGTTACGATAAATCTATTTTACTAAACGTTCTGGTAGTATTGTTAAAATATTTTCCGTGTATATTAAAAGAAGAATTTAAATAAATCACCGATTCACACGACTTGGACCTGTGACCGTGTAATCGGTCTAACCAGCTGAGCTACGAAAGCCTACCAGTAGAGCATGAATTTCTTATTTCTTTCTATTTGCAATAAGTTTTTTTGCAAAAAATACATTTCTGGCACAAGCTTTTATCGCCGACTGTACCTTTCTTTCAACGTCATCTACTGCTCTCCGAGACTTTTCTAACCCCTTACTCGATGGGGATACGACGTTTCATAACAGAGTTCCTATGACCACCTTTCTGCTCCATCATCAGATCAGCTCCACGACACCATAATATTGCATTGTCACGTGATTTACATATGTGTGCAAAATTTCATCTCAATCGGAAACCGGAAAGTGGGTCAAAATTAGCTTCTACGTTTTGACTGGAGATGGGCCGAATATTCGGTAAATATTCGGTATTCGGCATATTTGGCAATTTTTTATTGTTCGTATTCGGCCGAATTATTCGGTTGCATTGCCGAATATTTACCGAATAAACAAAGTAAATAACTAATGAAGATCTTACGTATTCCATTGGATAATAAGCTCCTATTTTAGTAGCTTTTTAAGGAACTGCTAAAAAGAGAGAAACTTATGCGTCAAAATATAAATACAATTGTTTTTTAAATAAGTTAAAAAACCGTAGTTTAAGAGTTGAGAAGAATTCAGAGTTGTTTTAACTAAGTTTTAGTTATCCACTAAATCATAAAAACATAGTTGTAGATGGTTGTAGTAACATATGTAATGATTATCAATAATTTAATAGTTTTAATGAATCCCCTTAAAAAATATGGCGTAACCGAATATTCGGCCGAATGTTCGGTTCGGTAAGAGCTGAACCGAATGTTCCGCCGAATATTCGTATTCGGCAAAGTCCATATTCGGCCCATCTCTAGTTTTGACCCAAACTAACTAAAGAATGTAAAAAGTCAAGGAGCCGGCGCGGACGATGTAGCTTCTTTAATGACACCCCAGCACCCCACGGTCTACAAAAACTTCGACTGTAGAACCTTTGCATAGTAAACGTGGCCGGCGTATATTAGTGGCCGAACTTAATATCATCGGCGAAACGAAAGTCCACAGACTCCGCTGGTTCGGTCACTTACTTAAAATGGGAAAAGATCGGGCTGTTATAACACTTATAAGTCTTATAACTTATAAGAGCGTTCTTGGGTTGACCGGCTGGTGGCCGTCCGGCGGATCGACCCAGGCCAGGCATCGCTGGGAGGAGTGTGGCGGCGGATCTGCGTCAGATTCAAGTCAGTGACTGGCAGAAGGCTGCGCAGGGTCGGGACAGGTGGCGATCTAACATTTTGGAGCTTGACTGATAACTCTATACCATACCAAAGACATATGTAACTCCGTATCTTAAGACAGATAGTCTAAGAAAAAACGTACCTCAAAGCCATACAGAAAAAGGTACGGTGACCTAGATAGCGATACACCTTTGGGGGACGCTCGGTTAGATGGCGCTAATACTAATAGTTGACATTTTAACACATATCAAGATAAGAATATGGTCCAAATTTTCAAAACTGAGGTTCAAAAGTTTTAAGCTTGCGTCGAGAGATGGCAGTCTATGCACGATGATTACACATTTTACTTTGACAGTAACTCTCTATAAAACTAGATCCTCTTTACAATGCAGTAAGGTGAAGAGTGGATGCAGTTTGTAGTCCACTGTATATAACAAGCATTACATCACTATTTATCGAATTAAAGGTACATTATGGGCAATTAATAAAAAGTGGAATAATATTGTGTGTGTATGGCTGATCGAGCTTCCAGACCGTCACGCACTTACTAATACAATCATTACAATATTAGTTAACGTGGTGACCCGTAAACGACAATTTGGGGTGAATTGGAACTTTTTTTCAGTACAGATGGTGTTTTTTTTTACGCACTAGTGCGAGAAGTGTTTCATTATATGCCAGGTTGAAACTTCGGAGGCTCATCTGTACTGAAAAACGTCGTACGATACACGTGTGAAAAGGAAATTCGTAACTCGTGTCGATTTACAACACTCCCTTCGGTCGCGATTTAATTTATCGCCACTCGTTTCGAACTTCCTTTTTTACGCACTTGTATCGTAATCTATTACTGTAGGCCAAATACGTATATATAACTCCGTATCTAGACAGATAGTCTAAGTCCTAAGAAAAAACGTACCTACCTCAGAACCTCTTTTTGAAGTAATTTTGCGAATAATCGATATTTTGAACAATTTCTAAAAAAACGAAACAGAAATGAATTTAACACTTTAAGTTCTCGCGCTTTGTACACATATTTAAACATAATGACCTGTGTGTGACTTTAAAGAAATGAATTTATATGATATGTTTACAAAATTTCAAGTTAATCGGTTCAGTAGTTTTGGAGAAAATTGCCTGTGACAGACGGACAGATAGACGCACGAGTGATCCTATAAGTGTTCCTCGGGTTTTCCCTTTTTGAGGTACGGAAGTACGGTACCCTAAAAAATAAGAATTTACTTTGAAAAATAAAATAGAACCATCACAGGGTAGAGCAGTGTATTGTTAACCCTATCCTATGACATCATTTAACAAAAGGAAAAGGAATGAGCCGTATTTTAAGTACCTATATATTTCAATCATGTCGCAACTGCGCAACACATTTGTTTGTACTTATGCCCATTCAGTGCACACAAATAGTACAATAGCTGCAATTTGAATCAGGCCTTCCGGGTGCGTCTTACTGACATCATACAAACTGGGCCTAGTTTTATTTTTACGAAACTGAATCTTAGTATAATATCTAAACGATGTTTCGATATCATCATTATTTTTAAAATCGGGACTTAATCGCGTATAACTACATATTAAACTGACCTCCAACGTTTCAAGGACGGCGTTGTCCCCGTGGTCTCGGAGAAGACTGGCTTGAAATGACATCAACACCTTCTGACAGCCGCGCGAGTTTTTCGAACTACCCGCACTTGGTTTTGATTATCAACTTGAACTGTTTGCGCACTAGGGATGTTACTCTGTCGACATACAACACTGACGATATTTGATTTAACGACTGTCGATATTATTTTCGGCTTACACTTATTAATGACAGGATTCCATGTGGATGAGATCCTAAACCCTTCGTCCCGATTGAAATTGCGATGTTTTTTGATTTCAATGGCTTCACGCACTTTTCTACTGTAGAAATGGCGTTCCGTGGAAAGGACTTTAGGGTCATGTAGTTCGATCCAGTGGTTTGGCCCTGACTCTAACAAATGTTCAGCCACGGCAGACTTGTTGACCTGACGATTTTTCACAGCCGCGATGTGCTCCTTTACCCTTTCTTCTATGGTTATACGCGATTAAGTCCCGATTTTAAAAATAAGGACCAAATAGTGTCAAAATGATATGAATAGTCAACAGATAGTAACATTCCGGGCCGAAAGGTTGTAAGTAACCGAAGTTTAATATGAAAACTTGACTTTTTTTTGTTGCTCGGCTAAGTAGCTCTCGCTCTCGGTCGGCGCAGTCACACACTCGTTCTTGATCCAAACCGCTCGCGTTCGCCGATCCTATACTGAACTAAATGAGCAAAGACCGATTCTCAGAGCACGGAAAGATTCAGTTCATTTCGGTCATTGATGGGATTTTTATTCCTAACAGTTCATAGTTCGTGAACGACACAAGCCTACACGCCACCTGGAGCGCGTCTTATGTCCTTCCTATACAAAATGTACTGAGACGTTTTTTGAATTACATTCAGGTGGCGTGGCGCGGACGTCCGTTGCGCGCCCCGAGACACGCAACGCTTAAGTGGGAACGCTGGCTTAAATAGAGTGTCCACCGGTTATACGGTAGGCGTGTTCAGTGGATATACACGGTGTTTCCGGTATCACTCAAAACCTCAGACACCCCAACTGATTTTTATTTTTTTAAACTCATCTAGAGTATTCATCTTTCAATCTGATCGTTACCTTTTTTTTAATTGAATTTTTAATTTTCTGTACAGCTCTACTTGACTTTTAGCTCTACACTCAATAAAATAATTGCTAACTACCATCATAAACCATAAGACTATTTATTTGTGGACGTTACTGCAACGACATAAGGTTTACCAATAGACAGCTACTAAGATGTCACTGTAAAACACTTTAAAGCTTTGTCACAGTAAACTTCAAATTGGACAGGTAATCGCAGTAAGCAAATAAACTCAATATTCAAAATGACAAGGTTGTAATTAGGTAGGAGTTCAATTTGTTATGACTTATGATAAACATTAAGATTAAACTGACAAACAACGTCAAACTAGTAGCGGAAAAAATAATCGTCCAAGTAACCGGCCAGTATTAATACCCCTAAATACTGAAAAAAGGTAAACAACCTCTAGCAATGCGATATACACAATGTTGTATTACGAGTACAATAGAATGGGCACGTAAAAAATAACTAATAATACTAATTTAAATAAAAATATTACCCCCATCAAGATATAGCTCAATCAATTCTACTCTCGATTCTGAACAAAGTGTTTTCAGGTTTTTAGTGTTAAGTGAAACACGGTGTATGTAGAACTCAACATCATAGTGTAATAATGGAAAAAATGGATCAGTTTTAATTGCCCCAGACGAGATTTGCCCCGCTGTACCTTACACGTTTTTTTTTTTCATGTTTTATATTTTTTGGTTTATTAAATAGTGTCCAGTTAGGCTTGTGTCGTTCACGAACTGTGAACTGTTAGGAATAAAATCCCATCAATGACCGAAATGAACTGAATCTTTCCAGGCTCTGAGATTCGGTCTTTGCTCATTTAGTTCAGTATAGGATCGGTGAGCGCGAGCGGTTTGGATCGAGAACGAGTGTGTGACTGCGCCGACCGAGAGCGAGAGCTACTTAGCAGAGCAACAAAAAAACGTCAAGTTTTCATATTAAACTTCGGCTACTTACAACCTTTGGGCACGGAATGTTACTATTTAAAATTCATTTATTTCAAGTAACGAGGACTCATACAAGGACTCATACAACTATCTGTGTCTACTACTAGTACTATTTGTGGATTATTTGTATCATTTTGACACTATTTGGTCCCATTCGTTCTGATCTTTCCGACCGCAGTGGTCGCTGGTCTGGCTGAACTAAATGAGCAAAAGACCTAAAAGAGCGAACTAGTTCGTGGGAGCGATTGAACGAGATCGGAGCGCTCCGATCAACGAACGAAACGGCACAAGCCTAGTCCAGTGGTCATGTTAGAGATATATACATGGCACGCGGCGCGTTTTTAGAAGATACTTATGAAGCTCAAGTTAATAGTGTACAACATGGAAAAAAACGATCAATTGAAAATTCTGCCGTGCAGACTAAAAACTGCCGAATTTTTCGACCACGCCGAAACTTTACTGTACAAATTGTGCTACCATAATAGTACATTACGATACAAGTGCGTAAAAAAGGAAGTTCGAAACGAGAGGCGATAAATTAAAACACGACCGAAGGGAGTGTTTTAAATCGACACGAGTTACGAATTTCCTTTTCGCACGAGTATCGTACGACGTTTTTCAGTACAGATGGCCATCCGAAGTTTCGACTTGGCATATAATGAACCACTTCTCGCACTAGTGCGTAAAAAAAACACCATCTGTACTGAAATAGTACATTTCGTTATAAGTGCGAGAAGTATGTCATTACTTCACGAGTCCCGAGACATTTTGCCACGAGCGGCACGCGAGTGGCAAATCTCGGGACGAGTGAAGAATGACATTCTCGCACGTGTGACGAACGAAATTTTTTAATACAGTTGCGAAAAAACACTACTACTTACTTACAACGAAATAAAACAATCCAAACTATCAATTTTCCCATGGACATTGACGGATTATTTGACAATTCAAAGGCGTATTTTTGAAGCTTTTAAACTTGCGTGCATATTTTCGAGTTTGCTATTCATCTAACATAATTTATTTCATTGGGTGCCATAAAAACATAAACATTTACGATTTGGGACGATTGTTTAATGTACAACTACATTTTAATTTAATCGATCCATAATGACAAATAATGACAAATCACGTAACATATTGAGGTTTTTTGAACGTGCATTAAGTTAAAACATGGTAGACGCCTCTACTTTGACAGTAGAAGACGCGTTTCGTTCCAATCATGTTCTGTTTACACGACTCATTATGACCGATTTTTCAAAGTATAAACCATTTTATAAATTATGTTTAGTATGACTAAAAGTAAACAATTACATATGAAATATTAACGTTTTAAATATTAATCACTTAATAGTATGTTTATAGTTTTATTCTGTCTTAGTAAACTAGACTAATATGAAAACAGCTCGGTAAGTAGTCGTAAAATGGAACGTATATACTTTTTACGCACTAGTTCGTAAAATACAACTTCTCGCACGCTAAACAGCCAAAAAACGGGCACTTTTTGAGCAACTGTATTAAAAAATAATTTCGGTGTAAAAACATAATTCGGGCGAAACTAGAGCAAAACCTGCGGTTTCGGTATAAATCCAATCTCTTTGACACTAGAGCACCCGGCGTAGAAAAGGTGTCGATCGCTTGCGCTAAGATATTCATATTCATATTTATTGATATTGCACATATACATTACACATCAGAAACATAAACATTCATTAAACTAAATAATTCATATTACTCTAAGAATTAACTTATAATCAGGGAGCGTACTTTTCATGCCGATGACATCAATTTGACGTCACGCTCCATATAGGGTGAATAGGGTGATCACAAATTGTTTTATTGTTAATTATTAATCATTAGTCATCAATCATTTTAAGTTATGAATTTCTTTGCATGGTAATGAATGCAAGAAGGATGGTGTGCTTTACGTTAGAGAGAAATTCTCTTTTCTACGTCTTTATTGTAATGTGTTGTTATCAATACTATTTAATTAAATTTATTTATAAAAACAAATCAAATAATTTTATTCACGTTTCACATTTCAAGTAGGTATTATTTATGCCACATGTAAATGGACTACTGTATTTGAAGTAATTTGTACACGATTAAAATGATTGACGACTAATGATTAATAATTTACAATAAAACTATTTGGGATCACCCTATACGGAGCGTGACGTCAGATTAATGTCATCGGCATGAAAAGTACGCTCCCTGCTTATAATATTAACTTATTATATCGCAATTATTAGACGATTGGCAGTGGCACGTTGGCTACACGGCCTGGTGCCGTAGCGTAGCCGTATGGCATTTCTGCGACGCGAAACGAAAACGAAACGCCGCGAAAGGTAGTCTGGCTCCGTCGCGCCAATACGCAAGAGCGATAGAGATAGATACCTACGAGCGTTTCGTTTCGTGAGCGTTTGTGCCATTCGGCTACGTACACTGTAATCTTCAATATATTTTTTCGTCAAAGTAATTTCTGGATTTTTTTATTGGAAAACACGATTTGCCGTTAGTGTAATAGTTTAGTTAGTAGTCCAGCTACAATTGCAGCTGGCGCTCATACTATAACGAAAACGAAACCGAAAGGTCATTGACCGCGCAGCTGCTGACGCCCTTGTGTCTAGTATACACTGTATCTGTACACAGACAGTTCCTTCCGCTTCTGTAGTAATTAGCAATTTAGGATACCTTGATGTCCAAATTTTTCGCTAGATGTCGCTGTACCACTACCACCTGTAAAAGTGTAAACTAGCGAACGACATTCTATATAGTTAATTTTATGTAATTAAATTACCTATAATTTAACCATAGAAGATTTTCGAATGCAGCGCCATCTATTATTAAGTTACGACAACTTTTCATGTGACTTTCCATGCCTAAAGGTTCCTAATAACACACGAAACATTTGGACCCTTTAACTTGGAAACTAACATCAAAATTTACAATTTAATTATTACATATAATTAATCATAGAATGTCGTTCGCTAGTTTGCAGGTGGTACAGAGACATCTAGCGAAAAATTTGAACATCAAAAAAATACTTATATATTTTACCCATCGACCTACAATAGGGACTGAGCTCACACTTTTTTTGCCATACTAAATTGAACCTTATCACCTGCGCATAAAGGCGTTCTTGACAGACTAGCACAAGTGTGTCCACATGAGAGGGTCAAAGTTGGGGCTGGTGTCCCTCTCGCACGTGTGACCAGTGTTAAAAAATTACTATAGTAGTAGTATTTTTACCTGTATGATAACTAAGTTTATAAACTTCTTGAATTATTTTAGTATTATATCGAGGCAAGGGTATTAATACCTTGTAACGAATTGGTAAGTCATTATTATGAAGCCATAAAACCAAAAAATTGCGCAATTATTAAAAACCTTTAATTGCCACGAAATGCCGCCTTTTTAAATGCCTAAAATTTTTTTACAAAGAAACAAGCCGCACGTGCGCAGCGTCGGATGATAGGGTTGCCTATGGATTAAGGGGCTGACAACACCCAACTGCGCAAAATTGATGTTACTTTGCGCAGTTTTTTAAGACAAATTATTAGTTTTAGTAAGGCAAGTAAATTATATGTTATTATTCATTATATTTCAACGAACATAGCCGTACTCGATACACGATTTAACGAAATCGGCTCGATAGAAAAAAATTGCAAAGATTGGTCTCGAGTTCGTCATTTAACGGCTCTATGTCGTTCAATTATTCACTTAGTTGTCTTTAATTAAAATTACATTAACAAAAATATACATATCTAAAACACTAACGAAACATATTGCACAAATAATGCATCTTTCTATTTTATTTTAATATTTTTCAGTACTTTTTGTACCTAGCCGCTCTGTTTTAGTGGTATCGCGCTCTCACTTACTCCCATGCGAATAGACAGTGTACGGTAGCGTCAAGGCCATTGGGTGTTGTCTGCGTCTTAAAACGAATTAATTACTCAGAGAAAATTGTATACTACTATTATATTTAAGAATGTCCTATGGTACATATTTTATTCATGATGTCTATTTAACTTAGCATTGTTAGCCATTCCACAAGCGTACATCGCATTATATGAACCTTAAAAAAACTCGCGACGTAAAATAACAATAGAAAGTGCGAACGTGCGTTCCGCGAGAACGCGCGCCACCCCTGATTAGGCCGCGAACTCGCGGCCGCCGGCATGTACTTGTAGCACGGCAATAGAATCCCCGACGCAAAAAAGGACGGGATGTTATAAGACTTATAAGTTTCACGTGTCTGTCTGTTTGTCTTTCTGTCTGTCTGTGGAATCGTAGCTCCCGAACGGATGAACCGATTTAGATTTAGTTTTTTTTGTCTGAAAGCTGAGTTAATCGGGAGTGTTCTTAGCCACGTTTCATGAAAATCGGTTTACTATGTCGCAATCGGGGGTTTTTTCAAAACTTTAATTGATTGTCAACTGACCTAATAGATATCTACAGTCGGGTTCATAATCATGTCTACATTCCTTCTCCTTTACCAAACAAGTCTGTCAGTAAATAAGAGCAAAGAAAACTATAGGTATCCTTTTCTCTAGCACCCTAAAGAAAAGGATGCATGTAGTTTTCTTTGTTCTTATTTACTGACAGACTTGTTTGACAGAGTATATTTATGAACTCCACTGTACGTACAACATAACCTAACCACAAAATTAAAATTTTGAAAAAATCCCTGACCGCGATATAGTGGACCGATTTTCATGAAACATGGCTAACAAAACATCACTCCCCACTAACTCAGCTTTCAAACAAAAAAAAACTAAATCGGTTCATCCGTTCGGGAGCTACGATGCCACAGACAGACACTCACAAAGACAGACAGACAGACAAACAGATAGACACGTCAAACGTATTAACACCCAGTCGTTTTTGCGTCGGGGGTTCATAAGCACTTCAATAAGAATTTAGAATCTGAGTCTCAAGTGTTCTTAGAACTTATATTGCTGTTCCCATTAAGCACCAAAAAAATAAAACACAAGTTAGAATAATAATCCTTATGTGAATACTATAAGGTTGATAATCGGTTTGTAATCTGTAAGTCACTTCTTTGGTTGTTTGGTTCAGTCATAATAAAAATAAAGAGAATCCATCCAATGGTCTCATAGCAAAAAGCCTGGATTGACTTGACTGTCACTAGGTGGCAGCAGCGGCTGGTCCATACAAGCCAATTCCCACCGGCTTGCCTAAAATTGATTACTAGTAAAGTACCTAATGTTACGAGTAAGGTAGGTTTCTTTTTGCTTTGGTGTTGCCCAGCAGAAATTTTCACCAGCCGCCACTGCTAGGTGGTTCGTTCAAGGGTCAGATGCAGAAGGTGGTAATCCTGGATATAGAGCGGATAGTCCAACGGTCCCTCTTAGGGTTGTAAATAGAAAAAAAAACAAATGTTTTTTTTCAGAATTGTGAAAAAAAAACATGAAAAAAAACCGAGCACCATGGTTTTTTTTCTAAATATGGTTTTTTTTCAGATGAACAAATAATACGACAATAACGGTTTTTCGTGAGTTGTAACGTGTTTCAATAACAATAACGTACATTTTAATTCAATTAACATTCAGTATACAAACGTTTATTGGGGAATCCCCGATGCTGCGTGTAGCGGTGGTGTTGCCAACAGTAAATAGTGATAACTACCAACTACAGATTTCGTAAATGTTACTTTTATAAGACCAGAAATTAAAGTTATTTGATTAAATTCGTTTAATAGTTAACATTAAGTCTAAAAACCCGTATAGAAGTATTAACTACTTTGCAAATTTTGAGATTTCGTACTTTAGAAAAAAAACATACTCCAGAAAAAAAACTGTTTTTTTTCACGGTTTTTTTTCATGTTTTTTTTCAAGCCAGAAAAAAAACCGTTTTTTTGCAACCCTAGTCCCTCTCTCTGCAGCCCTAACCACCGGCAGCTTGGGCCCTGCTGGCGGCACCCCTAGATTAGGTTTTTCATAATGTGTTTATATGTTTTGTAAGTGTTTTATTATTATAAAGGGCATTTATTTGTGTGATGAGCACAGATATTTGTTCCCGAGTCATGGATGTTTTCTATGTATATAAGTATGTATTTATCTATTTAAGTATGTATGTATATACAACCTTTGCTTAGTTTGGGGCTATTAGTTGATCTGTGTAAGGTGTCCCCAATATTTATTTATGTATACATACTGTAAAAATCCTCACCTTGTATATAGGAGATTTAGGAGAAATGGCATATACTAGAAAAAATTACCAATACCTTTGATACAAATTCCAATAAATTTGATGACAGTTTTTCCAATTTTTTTATATACAAGTATAATAATTGAAGAAAACTTTTTTATTCAAAATTGCAATGAAAGATCTGGAAAGCGGCAGTATTGTGTATTCAGGGCAATGAGCAGTGATCGGAACTATGGGAGCAAAACTTTAACAAAACTTGCTAAGTGGACATTTTAGAGTACTTACAGCCATGAAAATATTAACATCCTTGTAGTAATGTATTAGAAATCTTGGATTTATTAAATAATCAAATTTAACACTGTTCTGAAAATAATAATATTGGTTTTATTTTAAATTTATGTCATCTCTAAGGTTTTGTTAAAGTTTTGCTCCCATAGTTCCGATCACTGGCAATGAGTGAAGATGACATGTCAAGAAATTCCTACAGCATTAAACTCCAATAAATTATAACACTTATGACACGACATCTTGGAATTTAGACATTAAAAAAAACATTACAACTAATGTAAATATTGCTGGACTGACGGTTCCTTAATCAAACAGATTTAAAAAAATAATGTGGCATGTAACTTGAAAAGTTTATTTTTCTTGTAGGCCAGATTTTACAATACTTTGTAATAGTTTTATCAATTTAATTGTGAGTTTGAGATAAGAGACAAACAAGGTGTAATCCTACATAGCTTGTTTGTTTTAAAATCTCTATAGTAATGTACTTTTGCCGTTTTTGTGTGATTTATAGTAAATTTTTTAAATGTGTTTAAAAAAAAACCACCCCAAAAAAAGCCTGACGCAATGGACTATGGCCTGTTTAGTCCTAGGGTAAATATGTGCCTGCTTACAAACACGAACTTTCATATGGATCATCAATTCACAATTCCACTACTGCTGCATCAAATACATATAGTGTTTAGTTTATCCTAATCCAAAGTGTCTAGTCAGCAGTGGCGTAGCATCTATACAACAAGATTCCCAACGGGTTCCCTAAAATTCTGCAGTAACTGTTGAAGTCCATACAGAACAGAGCCCCAAAACCCCTCCGGCTTTACCAACAAAAGTTTTCACGCGCCACCACTGCTAGTCAGTTCCAGTTTTATTTGGCCTTTTCTACCCTGCCTGAATGGGTCCCAAACATGAACAAGTTTAGGGAATCCCGGAATGATAAACAGCCTAGTCTTCAGCTTCTACATGTCATAAAAATTATAATTTGCAATATAGAAACTGATACACCTTTAGTGGTGGTCACCTCCTTTCAAGTTGTTTATGATCCAATGAGATGCTTCTTTGGTATAAAGAAATAGGTAAAACTTTCCCAATAACTTATTGAAATAATTTCTCATTTCTTACTTTGAACACAATTTAACCAAAATGGTACATATTTAACCTAAGTTAGGTTAACTTAAAATAATTTATCTTCAAAAAAATACACAATTTTTTGGCATTTAGTTTAATTAGGCATGTTTTATTTAATCATATTCTCTTTTTATGTTTGAGGAAAAAGATTTTTAATTTTGAATTGTTTGGTTTTAGACAAAACTACCACTGTAATTAATAACTTCATTAAATGTGTTCAAATTGTAAATATAGGTTTACTTGTGTGGTTTGGTGTAATAAACTATTTGTTTTTTATACATTAAAATTGAAGGTAGCTAGACATTTTAATAATGGATTTGTAATCTAAAATGTAACTTTCTAAGTAGCAAGGAATTTAAAAAGTTGTCTCAGCTGATTGCTTAGGACTAACCAAGGTTACACATATGAGTCACAAGACACAAGAATGCCTAAAATGTACTGTCTCACTGTGCCTTAACCTGGACACTGTTTTTTCAATGAGTATGCCATATTTGGACACAAGGCAAGTAAGTATCTCATTCAAATATAGAAGTTGTTGTACACTGTTCAAATATGACACTTATTATGCGGCAGATAGTGTTATCTCAGTAATAAACAACTTTTATAATTAGATAAGTTATTTCAGGAGCCTATGTAACATGTTATACTATAGTTAAGAGCAGTTTGTTTACAGGTGGTGACTGGCCGAATGTCATCCTGCCTTGGCCACCTGCGGTGAACTAAAAGCGAACGAGTTCCAATTTGGAACGGGACGATACTTACTGGCTCGCGCCGACAAGGTCCTCGCATCCACCAGCTCACAGTCACGCCGCCAAAAAGCGGCAATACACCACAATAACACAATTCAACCGCGCACTTTCACGACAAGAATGCACTGCACACAACTATCAAACAAACAAAATAGAGAAACTGTGCACCACACTATCATCACCAAACATTTCAAAACAATTTATCTATCAAAAGTCCAATGTCGCGCGGACTCTGAATTCCTCGCGGAGCACTAACCCATATTCGGGCGTCGTATTACTGTGTAATCAACGGAATTATTACCAATTTACGGCACCGCGCTCGACGTCCGTTCGCCGCTGAGAAAATACTTATAAAACGTTTTTCGAAAGCGCCTAGACGCACGGCCGTGGACCTTTCGAAAAAGTACAAAATATAGTCGCGCGCCAAATAAGAAAATCGATGGTGCCGTTGGGTCGTCGCCGGTTCTAAAGTGGAATAATATTTTATCAAAAAATGTAATAAAAACGACATTATTTCTTGTGACGGTTCCTAGCTGTCAGAATTTTCTATGTATAACCCCACCTATTTGACTGACACTTCGTCAGCGCCATGACAGCACCACGACAGCGACCTTTGCAAACGGCCGGATAACACTGCTTGCTGAGCGATATTCGACCGTAACGTTTGTACCACTTACGACTTTCCTACTTGGCGCTAATCGCGAAAAATACGAAACGGATATGAATTTGTTTTGTAAAACTTACAACAAGCAGTAATCAGTGGATTGGAAAATTCCAAATAAATGAAGCGAGCGAGCGCGCGGTGTCTGTATCCGTGGACAGAAACGCGAGACACTGTTTTCGAAACATTGGCTCGGCACGACGTCATTTTTGGCGTATTTTGAGTTGGATCGTGAACGGGAAAACTCGAAACCGTTCGGTTGCGAGAAAGAGACGCAGCGCCGGTAACTTCGAACGATATTGGACGTTAACGTCAAGGTAGTCGTATACATTTCCGTGCTATTGTCCTATAATGTTGTTGGAAAGTGAAGGAAGCCATACTATTTTGAAGTTTTTTCTATATTACTTGCTTATAGATAGAATGTTAGTTACACAGCTAGGAGAATAGCTGTTTTTCTATGTATATTTGCGCGTGTGTGCGTTACTTCCCGTACGTGTAGTTATCGTATGATAAAATTTGTCTTAGTGTGCGTTTTGTATTACATAAAAATTTGAATGTATAGGGACGGCCTTAAGCGGTCATAGAATCAATAAACTAAAAATTCAATTTTATTTTAGATCGTAGCGCGATCAGCCAAGTTCATAAATTAAGGAAGTAAGTATGTAGGTACATTGTATGTTATGCTCGCTAATTATAAATTACTATATTTTGATTAAAGTAGGAAGTAAGCAGTTTTGCTTGTCAGTAAGTTATTGAAAGTGTTTTTTTTTCCTGGCTTTTGTTACATTAGCCAACGACAAGTGATTGAAAGTGTTGGTTAAGTTAATTATAACAGCAGGTACCTATTTAATGCTGCCGTACATGCTTACGTTAACTTTGTTGCCGGGTATTTTATTACGTATCGATTACGTTGTTGATTTGATTGTCTATTACCTTTGCTTTTGCAGTCTTTGCAGATCGTTGGTGGAATTGCAGAAGTAAATTACTTTACTATTAACCTTTTAACCGCCAGAAATTTTTGATCGAGCGTGCTCGTGTCGCCACCGACAGGTATTGTACCACGGAGAGTAAGGTTGGCATAGTTATGGGAGTTATAAATGGGCTGTAAAAACCAAATCAGATCTTTGTCTTATTTATCAGACTATGGCGGAATGAGCTGGATATGTGATGTCTTATATATCAGACTCTGGCGGTTAAAGGGTTAAACCAATTGATGTTAAGACGCTATAAGAGCGAAAATGCTAAAATGGAAAGGATCCGTTCTTTCAATTTGGGAATTTTAGTTAAATATACTAGTGTAGATTTATTGAAAAGAAATTGTCAATTCAAAACAACTTCAGTTAAAAGATATTGCGAAAAAATCTTTAAAATCGAGGTTCCGCTCTCGACTATTTCCCCCTTCAAAATTTAATCAACCGTAACGAAATTTCAGAATCTGAATAACAATGCAATAATCTGTGTCGGACGTCGCGTCGGACCGTTTAATTTTTTTGGCTAAAAAGTTACCAATTTTGAATACCACACATTTTTTGCACCACAATCAATAAGGCCGTTTTTGGAAAATTTAGATGGGCGTCTTTAAAAAAAATATCAAAAAAAAAATCAAAACGGTCCGACACAGATAAAAAAATTAATAATAGGTACCTAATCTGTTTTGAAAAAATCGAGGAAATAGTCGAGAGCGTTTGTATGGAGAATTCTGTACTTATTCCTACCTATATTCCTCCTGTATCGTCTTAAAGTTGGCTTATGTCTTATGTCTCAGAATATTTAGGTAGGTACAGTACAGTTAGCAACAAAGTTATGAATACAGCTAAAGTCCCAAAAGTCTCATATTCATACCTATTTTGCTGACTGTACCACGAAACCTACACTCAAAGGATAAATCTGTACTTAGCTTATTTTTTATGAGAAGCAGAGGGATCGCATAATGGTAAGCGAATACCTCCAGCCATGGACATTTTAAATAGCCGCATGGTTGTATGTACTTATGTAGGTTAGAGAGGCAAAAATCAAAGAAGAAAGAAGCCTTGAATATGTAGGATATCGGTCCGACTTCCGATATTGGATCGGATCGGATACTGTGAAAACGCACTTATACGCAAATAAGTGTTTGGCCTACCAATACATTGCCGTGCTTGGGTATGATTAGATAAGTTTTGGCGAATAAAATTACCTGCTTATGCTAATACTTACTATTACATACCTACATCCGTTTTTATGGTATTTATTTCATTTATAGCAATAATTTTATATTTAGCGTACAAGTATGCTTAATTTATGGTTCATATGTCACAGATTCAAATTTAGCATTGCAAATCGATTATCACCTTCTACTTAATACTTATATGATCAATTCGATGACGATATTATATTATACAGTGTGTTAACACCCATGTAGGCATTTATTAAAACCGATAATAATATGATCCGTTAGCATGATGAGATGGAGAATTTATATTACATTTATGTACTTATGTTAGAATTTTAAGACGTAAGTTAGTGAAAGTTTTAAGGAAATATGTATGTGTAATCTACGTCTAATCGTCCATCACACAAGATAATAATTCCACGATCCGCCGGGCGGGTGGAAAGCGGTCACCGTAACGTATGGAAGCATACATTTGGGGGGTTGTCACATGCGCGTTGCCGACCCATTAGAATACTGTAATTAATCACAGGGAGTGAGTGATTAGACTCACATAATCACACTAGTGTTGTTTATTGTTCTTACTCGTATATTTATGTGTCAAAAATTATCTGTATATATAGGTATGTCGTAACTCGTATGTATTTGAAAGTTAAGAGATTTTTTTTTACAATAGACTGTGCCTTGTGCCTGAGTAGTTACTTATGATTATTACACGTCGGTTTAAGTACAAAACATGTACTCATTCACACTATTATATTTTTTTGTATATTGAGGAAAACGGATACAAAAAAGATATTTTTACATATAATGCAGATAAGAGCGGAGTATTTGCTAAAAATAATTTTGCTTTAATATTTAAAATCACTAAAAACTGGATTATATGGTCCTCTTAAAAAAAAGATTTTGTCTACAATGCCTACATCTATTAAGTTAGTTTTCTTTTTAAAAATATTCGTTAAATAAATTTGCGTCTTGCTGGACTTGATATCTTTTTAATATTTTTGAAACACAGGGTAATTTCGAAGTAAGGTGCAAAGGTGCTAACTCACTTTAGCTCCTGAATTCAATAGTTGAAAAGTACTTATTTGGATTACGGCAGTTATTGTCGAGAAGGTGCGATACTCTACAAATACGAGCGAGGGCCATATTGGCCCATAATTATAGAGTTTTTAATCCCAAATAGGGGTGAATCATTTCATGCCACTAATTAAGATAACTGTAGAATAGAATAGAATAGAAAAGAATAGAATATTTTTTATTTAACATCAGTTTGGATTTGGACAAATATAACAAAGATAAATTTATACAACACAATCTAGATGTTAAATTGGGAGCCCACTCAGCATATTGCCACGGCATGGCATGCCGAAGCGCTGATTTTCAGTAAATGATTAAATTTCTGATTTTATTAGTAAATCTTATTACTTATCAAATACACATCCCGGGATCGTATAGTGAGCAGCAAAAGTGCATGACCAATTTATCAATGAATTCATTCATCATTTCTCCATGCAATTTTTCAGCTCACGTTGTACTGGGTGCAAATTGGTCGAGAACGATTTTGCTTGTGTAATTTAACGGTTGCACTAAAATTACTCTTGTTTTAATTGTCAATAGTCACCTGCTGTATAACATTAGTCTGAGATTAGTCGCGTTAGCAGTCACATCGCGTACTTGAAGAGAAAGGTGGGAAAATAACTGGATAACTGGATTCACACAATGTCGCCTATTTATGTCATACACTTTACCCAAATTATTTTGCTTTACTAAGGATTTGATGGTCATGGGCCATTAGGAGTATAATTTCATGTGATAACTGCATTAAGAGTACTTATAATTTTCTCTAATTAAAGTGCTATAATTACGCCACTACGTGTACCTATTTAAATTATAAACCAAATAAAACAAACTTTTACAAGTATATCTAATTTGACTAGCTTTTACTTTTATTTACATGAACATCATTAGAAGCTAATGATACTCAAGAGCTAGTTTATATCAATGAAAAAGCCCTTGAGGCATTGTCCCAAAGATGCTGGCGACATTTCCTTGCTGTATCTCGTATGACTATGACAATACGACTGAGTAAGTGTCATAGACAAAAAAGCCTTCCAAATAATTTTCCTATTTCGGAAAGGTAGGCAAGAAGTGCAGCTGCACGGCATTCAAAACCAGACTGTCATATCTTTAAACAAGTTTCTCAGCTTTTTACAACCTTTTTGATATAAGACAAGCTTTATAATTATTCAGAAAACTATATCCACCAGTCAAAACAGTGAGTCGATAGATTATGTTGACCTTTTTAGACATACATGCGATTCCTTATCAGAGGTCACAGTTATACTGGTCTTGAACAGTCCAGGAGTTGAGCTCTCTGAATGCCCCGAGCGCAGTACCGTGACAAATTACAGGCTGACCTGATTTTTTCCGCTATTTCACACTTGCGTAATAAATGTCCGCCAAGACCTTCAACGGTCAAAGCAGATAATGCCCCCTTTGACTGATTTCAAAAAAGTTTCAACTGTTTTTTATCACTTTAATAAATGCTCTACCTAAACCACCTTTAGATTTTACTTAGGTAGGTATTTATAGTTTAAGATTAGTTTTATTATCAAAATTTCAAAGTTGTGCAACTTAGTTACTTAAACACATTAAAAATAAACAAAAAAAAAATGACGTTATGACACTGAGTAATATAAATAAATGATAGTGTGAATACGCAAAACGTTCATTTTATTTTTTAAATAAAGTTTAATAAATTTATTTATTAAAATCAACGTAATATCTGAATAATTATAAGAAACAACAAATGCATACAATATTATATAAGCGTGGCACCTTTTTCTCTTAAGATTATGTTGTATTGTAAACCGTTGCTCCGAAAATGCCATAGTTGCCGTTATCTGACGCTTTGCCTTGCGTCTCCGAGAACTTAAAAATATAATTGTAAAAAACCGTCCAAGTAAAAACATTTTCAATTTTATCGAATGGTGAGCAGTTCTTTTTATTACGTGCTAAGAATGTTTCTCTGCTTCCTAAAATGCCTGTGTTTTCATATTATTCATGTAACTCGTCATTAATTCAATAATTATTGAATAATAAACTTTGGGTACTTTTGCACCAGAAACGATAAGGAGCAGGGTTTAATAGTTAGTTTATTTGTAAAAAAAAAATTTTAAGTTACTTTTAATTAAAGTGTAGTATTTGTCTAGTGGAATAAACTTTTGTTTTAAATCAATATTTAAAAAAAAAATTTCTTTAATGGTTGTCACATATCATATAGTTCAATTTGCAAACTGATTTAAATTAGTGAATTTTAATTTCTTCTCTTTCAGATTTGATTTGAGGTTCTCTTTAGATTAAACTTAATTTAAATGAAAAATACCACATTTATTTATTTAAATGCAAATTTATGTATTTTAGATGTTGTATATTTCGTTATCAAGTCGTTGTAGTAAAATGTATACCTAAACCTAAAGCAGTAACGTAAGATAATATTTTTTTTTATTCAGGCCATTATATTTATTATTTATAATTGAAATTGATTTATTTACTCAAAAAACATAAAAATAAGGCCATTTTCAGGCCATTTAATCTGCAGAATGCAGAGCCTAATATTGGTCAATTTCTCTTTAAAAAAACCGCGAATCAAACAAATTTGAAAGGGTCAAACAGAACGGCTAGGGCAATTGCGTTCATTGCCATGTCAACATGAATCTGTGTCGTTCAAAGACTTCTGTGATGAAAAGCGATCTAATCGCACTCTTAATAAATATACTTTTTATATTATCTTGTTGATTATTTTTTAAATATTATTTAATAAAAATCTGCTGGTTACGAACACATGAAACCATTGGGGTAATGTAATAATTTACATAATTTTTCCTGGTTAAATTATTACAGTAGGTAAATATGTACTATAGGGCATAGGAAACAATTCTCAATTCATTATTTATGTCGGCACTATACGTATTTGTAATGAATAATGATCTTGTTCTTTTAGATACATGTATCTGATGCTGAATGGTGATATTAATTTATTCAAAGTCGATCATTCACTTAAAGCAGTTTGGCTCAGTCAAATACTCAATGTTAGATTAGTTGTTGCATTTCACATCATTTTTGTCGATGTCTTTAATACCAAAAAACGATCACTTAAAACTGGTTTTCACCATATTTAAAAGCTGAAAATATTTAACACAATTAAGTATAAGTAACTATGATCTATAAGCGAACGTAAAAGCACAAAATAAAATTTTTTGATAAGAAAAACAAGTGCTTCATATCAATCCGCATAATATCTGCAAATATTTGATAAAAGTGGTCCACGTCTTACACGTGTTCAAATCGGTACCAGTTTTGAGCTCAACTGGCTCAAACTAATTAAGTATTAATAAATACTTTAGACATTCTACATAGAATCTAGTCAATCCAGTTTATTTCTATCTTCGTCTTCAGCATATTATATTTTTGGCAAAAAATCCGTATGTTCTAATATGAAAATGTACGACTTTTGAAGTATTAAAGCAGCTATTTCCAAATTTAATTAGCATATCATTAATAAAATTCGAATTATTGTTGCTATAAATAGATAACAGGTTTCGGTCGGTGTATTAGCTCCGTCATTCATAGTGGAATATTTGAAAAGTTCATTTCTGTTTTTTGGAACGTCAGTTTAGAAAGGCGTTATTTTTAAAGTAGGAGTATTTTTTTATGCAGGACGGCCTAGTCAGATTTTAGTCATTTGATTTATATTTGTGAACCTCTAGCTAGAGGGTTCGATATTGACGATACAGTTCTTAATTTCACTTACGGCACTTTTGCCATTGGTAAATAAACTCAGTTTGATCAGTTTCGAAAAAAAAAATGTATATGCCTACATTAATTTTACTTTTACAGTCTAGAAAAGGTGGACTTAATACTCTAGCCATTATTTGGCGATTAACCACGGGGCCAAATAAAATACAGAAAATCGTCAGAGTGGGTGCAGCAGTTGCAGTAGGTAACTAAAGTATGATCATTATGCCTTATCACTACAAAAACAATAAAAATATAGAAATAGATGCTTATACATATATTTTCACATACTTTATTGATTGGCACGCTTTTCAAATATTAACATAAAATCGCAAGGCTATTTTCTCATGGTCACTTAAGATTTATATAATTCTATCTCATTTTGGTATTATAAATAAAAGAGAATGACGTCATCACGCCATTCACGCCATTATAGAAATACCAATTTTTTACCTATGTGTGCCAATCAAGCCAATATGAACTTTAATCCAGTTATATAAGTATGATCTTATGTTAATGGTTCAGCTAGAGTCCAAAAAAGTCAAGTTCTTTGCCCTTCGGTCTGTTTATTTCGGAGGCGGTGAATAATTAACACGTATGGGAAATAACTGAAGTACTTTGAAGTACTTTATGACGATACAGGAGGGGACAATTCTCCATACATACGCTTTCGACTATTTCCTTCCTGGTTTTTGAAGATAGAGTAATGATTTTTTTCAACACAGAATAATATTATTTTATCTGTGTCAGACCGTTTTGATATTTTTATTTTTAAAGACGCTAGACTAGAGCCAATCAAAAATTTCTTAAAACGGCCTTTTTCATTATGGCGCAAAAAAAGGTGTGATACTCAAGATTGGTAACAATAAGCAAAAAAAACTAAACGGTCTAACACAGATTATTTCATTGTTATTCAGATTCTCAAGTTTCGTTCCGATTGATTAAGTTTTGAAGGAGGAAACAGTCGGGAGCGGAACCTCGATTTTAAAGATTTTTTCGCAATATCTTTTAACTGAACAATTTTTTTCTTAATGAACAATCTTTTTCGATAAATATAGTTAATAACATTAGTATATTAAACTAGAATTCCGAAATTGAAAGGGGGGCTCCTTTGCATTTTAGCATTTTCGCTCCTGTAGCGTCTCTGACTGAATTAAATTTGCGATGTTATTATTGTAAGAACGTATGTCATATTGAAATAAAGGGACTTGGTTTAAATAATACTTGTTGCCGCAAGAACAAAATAGTACATTACGATACAAGTGCGTAAAAAAGGAAGTTCGAAACGAGTGGCGATAAATTAAAACACGACCGAAGGGAGTGTTTTAAATCGACACGAGTTACGAATTTCCTTTTCGCACGAGTATCGTACGACGTTTTTCAGTACAGATGAGCCTCCGAAGTTTCGACCTGGCATATAATGAACAACTTCTCGAACTAGTGCGTAAAAAAACGACCATCTGTACTGAAAAATATAAATTAATCTCAAAGGAGTCTTAATACTCACCTGTAAAGTAGACTTAACTTAATCCTATCATCCGACTCATACATTATAACTTCTTAAAATATTAGATTTAACAGTTACATACATATCATATTCCACAAAGAACACGAATAGAAAGGTAGGTACCGTAGGTATTAGGTTTTGTAGAAGTCAATACCTACATTTCATGTATAGATTCAGTCAACCAATTACAATCATAGGCCACTGTAGAACCTTTTCACAGTAAACGTTTAATTGACTTCTATGCTAAGCAAAGCACGGTATCCATGAGACAGGGTCCTAGACTAGCTTAGGATTCAAATTGTTTACAGGCTTGTATTCCAAGGTCTAGAAAGTCTCTGACAACTAACGGCAATAGTAAATGCCTATGCAGTATAGATAACCAATTATTTCACCAAAATAATCAATCGTGTCAAACATGGCCATTAATCTCAACAATAATGTAATTTGAGGTCATGAAATGCAGACTGACATGACCGATATGTAATTTTTATAAAGGTCCTTTAAAAATAAATAAAAAAAACATTTCCCCCTTTTATTAGGACATCTGCCAATCATGGGGGCGCACCATTCATTTTCCTGTATTTCTGTCTGTTTTTCTTTTCTCATACGCTATCCCTATTTAATGCTGTTAATTTAATATATTTTAAAGAATAAAATAAATAACTTATTATACGCAACATATTTAATTCGAAAGTAATATATCATAATTTAGAAAGGTTTTATCAAGGTCACACACGCTCACCGGTTATTTCAAAATTACCTATCAGTTATACATATAGTGGTTATACATAAAATCGTATGTATAATACATTCTATGGTACATACAAAATACGTCATATAGCAATCGTCTAAAAAACATACTATTCGCAACATAAAAGCTGTTCCCACAAAATTATGTCTAATTTTATAAAACCACAAACCGCATCGAGTCTAAAAATATCCAATGACAGTTACTGCTACACGTGCCGCGTTAGTACTTTACAAAAACGACAAACACTTTTTTCAAAGACTTGGCCTTAACGCGTCCGTGCACATTCTGAAAAACTAAACTATCGCATCAGTTATTGCGTAGTAAGGAAATTATTAAGCTTTAAAAGTACCTATTACGAAACACCTAAAAAGGTTTAACTTTAATCCAATATCCATCCGTATAACTTCGTATAGAAATACAAAAAATCTATTTTGGCGGCCCCAACATTAATATTTTGGTCGACGGCCGAGTATGTGTGGGGTCACGCACACATAGACATTAATCGAAAACCGAACGGAACTCTGTCTTACCGCCTTCGTACAAAAGTTTAGTTCAGCTTGTAAGAAAAAGTTTTGTACAATTTTGTATAGCTCAGTTCGAAATAGGGTTGCCAGATGGTCGGGATTTTCCCGATTCTCCCGATTTTTGTCATGTCGCCGCGACCCTGACTCCCAACAAAAGGAAAAACTTCCCGAGATTTTACTTTGCAAAAACATCAAATAAAATCGAAACGTTTTGCTACTTCGGCGGGGCGCTTAGAAATAACAAGAAATGTTCATTAAACTTTAATGAAAATGTACCTACACTTAAGCTGAATACTTTCATTAAAATTGGTGGTCATTATCTATTTATATCATATTTGATAATAAGGGACGAAAATCCCATTTTTATTACGAAAACACCTGGAAGTATCGAGTTGGAATAATATCTACTTAATTTGATTTTATTTTGCATTTCCCGACAAGTCCCAAAATCCCAATAAAATGGCCTTTTGTCCCGATTTTGTGGCCATTCGATCTGGCAACTCTAGTTCGAAATCCAAAAGAGTCACACACGCGCCGTCTGATCGATTTTGGAAATGGCGGTTGGAGCTCCCCGCGCCCCGCGCTCGTTCAAATCCAAAATGTAACAACTCCCAGTACTTTGGATTAAGATACTACGTTTTTCCTCAAGACACGAGTTCGGGTTCGGCCGTCGTTTATTTTTTATATTTTTACTTTTTACGTCTTGAGCCAGGCATAGATTTCTTCGAAATTTACTTGGCTTTTTATGTTTATTTGAGTTTCTTATTGGTTAGTTCTAGCCTTTTAGCGATTATTTTACCGACGATTTTCATATTAGGTAGAATTTTGAAATATACAGAAAGGTAATGAGTATAGAACCTAGACAGTAGACACATGAGAATCTACGTAGTAAGTAAGTAGGTACGTAAAATGTGCGTAATGCCATATAATTTTGTTACCAAAAGTTTTCCGGTGTAAGAAAACACTGTAGAGTGTAGAGTTAGTCCCAAATTTTTCCCTGCAAATGTAGGTGCAAGAATATTTACAATTTCTTGTGTTTAGGTAGCTGAGCAGCCCCTCAGCTCCCCAAAAGGCCAATGCTGAAAGATAACGATACAGTTTCCTCATAGAAAATCTGTGAGCGTTTTTTTCTTCACGCCTGGTTTTACAAGTCGCATGATGGTAAGAGGTTGCCGTAGCCGTTGGATGCCTGTAACTTAAGGGTTTTGGAATCAGACAGAGTAGAAGTATTAAAATGAGCCGCTCTCTCTACTCAAAGGTTAACTGGAAGAGATCCCTCAAAAGGATAAGTAAAGTTCGCCTTTGTACTTCATTCATTTCTAATGGGAGAATTTTATTCCCCTTTCGTCCGTGTCGTAGAAGTCGACTGTGGGATATGGGTTCAATTGTGTTATGGGCGATGGGATAGCAGCCAGCAACCAGTCACTTCAACAATCATAAAAGGCGTGAGTTTATGTAGTGCATTAGGGTAATTTCGATAGTCCTCTAATTTCGGAAGCCGTATAAAAACCACCTTTCAAGATTCCCCTTTCGAAATTACCCAAGCATATCTGTGATTCGAAATTATCCTAATGCACCTTTTTCTGGCCTTCGGCCGGAAAGCGTCATATTTCAGGCCGCTGCGCTAAACGAAGTTACCGCTTCTCGTTCAACAGAAAAATAGTAGGTATATTAGTAGGTAGGTAGGTATATTCCTACTTTACTGGCTAATATTATAAATGGTCAAGTGTGTGTGTGTGTGTGTTGGTTTGTCCGTCTTTCACGGCAAAACGGCGTTACGAATTGACGTGACTTTTGAAGTGGAGATAGTTGAAGGGATGGAGAGTGACACGAGGTACTTTGTGTTTCTTTCAAACCCCCACCTCCCTAAGATGGGGGGGGTGGAACTTTGTATGGAACATTCCGCAATGCGAGCGAAACTGCGGGCAAAAGCTAGTTTATTATAATTAAATGGGTTTACTCAGTCGGTAGTGACACTGCCTGAGCCGCGGTCCTGGGTTCGAATCCCGGTAAGGGCTTACTTGTGTGATGAGCAAGGTATTTGTTCCTGAGTCATGGATGTTTTCTATGTACATATAAGTATGTATTTATCTATTTAAGTATGTATATCGTCGCTTAGCACCTATAGCAGGGGCGGCTCACTCCGCGCTTCTATCGCCGTGCTACAAGTATACATGTCGGCGGCCGCGAATTCGCGGCCCATTCAGTGGTGACGACCTTCGCACCGCGCAATAAAATTCAATGTCGCCTGCTCGCGTGCGGTCCGTTTGTTAATGTAGGTAAAAAATTAGAATGGCGGCTTTTTGTGGACATCAAAGGAGTGAGCCTTCTGTACTTGTACTATTATATATTCTGTGCCTATAGTACAAGCTTTGCTTAGTTTGGGGCTATGTTGAACTGTGTAAGATGTCCCCAATATTTATTATTATTTATTTATGAGCTTGGAAATACAGCCGCGCTAGAACCCTCTCTTCGAAACCCTATTTTGCCTGAAATTCGCGTTTTTAATTTTGCGGATTTTGCCTCGTCTTGGCGGCTCCCCCCGCGGGCAGTAAAATTTTTATACCCCGCGGCTGCGTCGAGCAAAAAATACTTTTGATCGATACTCGAGGGCTGTCTAGAAGTCTGTGCAGCTTTTTTATGAAGGAGAGTAATTTTCCAATATGTAGCTTATAAGTTACTATTAGCTTTTTCCCGCGGCTTCGCTCGCGTTAGAAAGAGACAAAAAGTAGACTATGTCACTCTCCATCCCTTCAACTATCTCCACTTAAAAAATCACGATAATTTGTCGCTCCGTTTTGCCGTGAAGGACGGACAAACAAACAGACACACACTTTCGCATTTATAATATTAGTATGGATTATACGTTCTGAGACTTTTGAGCACGGATCATAATGTATTTAAGTTCATGTTATGAATACTATTACGTGGCAAACACGCATACGACGCACCTGATTGTAAGCGATCACCTTAGCCTATGCTATGTCTGAAATACCAGACACACACCGCACCCTCGTTGAGCTTTGTCAACCTGACTCACCGGCCGGAACACAACACAAGTAACACGACGCTACGAGCAGTCATAGATGAGTAAATACATAAGTATAATTATGTCTTTTCCATCACGGAACAATGTGTTCCGGACCTTTGGGAGGCGTGCGCGGGGCCGAAGCCAACGCGTAGTGGCCCTTTTGACACTTTAATGAAAGTAAGGGGTACACCGAGTGGATGTTGACCTTGCCCGTATCATGGGACACACACAGAGGCAGCACCCGCCAGGGTGTAAGGACTATTTTGAGAGTTAATGGAATCTAAAATGAACTGGGCTATTTTGATGAAAGTGATGGACAGGATGGACTATATTATTAAATCGTCCCCTTACTGCAAATACCGACTATGTGCAAAAAAGTGATTTTGAGATAATGCGATTTTAATATTTGAAGGTACGATTTCATATGATAACATGAAAAAAAATACTATTTGTATACAGCATTCTACAGCCCGTATTGTCTTGTTTAATACTCAATCGTAAAAAATATCCAGGCTGTATTTGATTGCCGAAAAAACTACGATTTAAAAAAAATAGTAGCAAACTTAGTTGGTTTTTCCTGTAGAAATAAAAATGTGTATATTTATCTTATTTATACATATAAAGCAGTGTTTCCCTTTGATTAAGCTTTGCTTTTCATACATTTTACTTATGATTTGTAAAAAAATAAAAAATATACAAAAGTTTTGAACTTATTTCAAAATATATTAAATATTCTCACAAACATAGGCGGTTTTAGCTGCAGGAAATATAGCTGCTCTAATTTTATGTTACAAAACTTCACTTATCATTGTTAATTAAAGTGGTGCATTTGTAATAAAACGTTTTTTAACATTACTAACCATTAATAATACTTTATTTGAGGTTTTGAAGGGTTATTCTCAAAAAAAATTTTTTGAAAAAAATCCTCTTCAACCGGTTTTAGGAGATTTTTCACAAAATACTTTAACCGATTTCAGTAAAATTTAACAAGAAGTAACGCAATACCATTTTCTTGAAATCACAAAAAGAATTTTACAAATCGGTTATTGCGTTTTTGGGTAATAGCATAATATGCATAGGTACTTACTACATACTAGTTCACTGTCTCAGCAATCCGAAGTTCGCCATAATTTATGTTCAAAATTTCAATATCTACACTGTTACATTTAATATAGGTAAATAGTTTTTGTACGCTCAATAACCTGAAGTAATAGTTTATTTAAAGTTTTATAGTAATCATTTACGCCAAAGTCACTAAAATGTAGGCGTAGATGAGGTAATAAGTCAGAAAAAGTAATGTGTAACGGTAATTATGTACATAGGTTTCTGGGGCGATTTAAAGCAATCAAGTTTGCAATATTCTTACGCCCCCAGTTACACGCAGTGTTTTTCATCACACTAGCAATAAAAAGAATAAAAAGTATTCCCGGTAGTCCAAAATACAAATTTGAACACTCCCTTGGGAAAAATACGCCTCCTGATACGCCTGCGTGCGATTGCACACTTACTGCGCAAGAGTGATAAAGAGTTATTAAACGACATGTTCATCGCTGGTGGAATTAGATACAAATACATCTGTTACACGGCTGACAATGCTAGACAAACTATAACTGAACTTAAGCCTGGTGTCCACTAAGCTCGCCGAGTCGAATCTCATTAATTCGCCTTTTGCATTTCTTATGAAACTACGTCCATTAGCGACGCGTCGAATCGGTTTGATCGCTCATTGTAAATGTATGCAGGGCTAGATTCGACGCGGCTCGACTCCACCTAAGTGTCCTCAAGGCTTTATGCAGCCTTTGTGACAGAGATTTCATACCTAAAGAGTACTATGGGTGGTTTCAATCACTTAATACTGCAGTTGGTGAAGTGGTATACAGTTGTGACATCTGAAGTCTACTCATACCGTAGTATGCTAGTAAGTAAAGTAAAGTTTATTCTATGTTAACTGTGTACATAAGATGGTATGATATACCGAAAATACAGTATCAACAGTGGCCCATTTCATATCATCTACAATATCAATATCATCTAATTACGTCTACAATACAGTTACTTTGGCGCAGTGCATTTAGTTTCGTAGGCCAAAATATTCCACTTCAAGTTGTTAAGACAATAATACATGTTATGCGATTACTCACAGACGTCTGAAGCGATTTGTATTATTTATCGTAATTCAAAGATTAATTTAAGGTTATTTGCCAACCAGCTTAAGTTACCAAATTAAAATTAGTATAAATTAACTTTGCACTAATGCAATCCACAAGATTTTGTGGATAAAATGCAACTCTCTCGTCCGTTTTTGAAGAACTAAGAGAGCCTTTACCAGTCGGTGAAGTGGCAAAAAAAGATTTGATTTAAATGTAACACTGTAATTAGTAACGGTCATCGAAGTTATGAAACATAAATTTACACTAAATTCGATTCCTGTAGCTTAAACCGTTTGTGTTATTGTATTTTTAACCGACTTCAAAAAAAAAGGAAGAGGTTCTCAACGCACGCTAATCACGAGAACATCATACGAAAAACGAAGCTTAATTTAACAGACAAACAATGGGTTATATGTATAAAGAAGAGAAATATACAAACATTTATTTCTACAGGAAAAACCAACTAAGTAGGTATTCGACTGTTTCATTAAATCGTATTTGATCGTCAACTAAATACATTCTGAATATATATACGACAAAGTCGTAAACAAGAAAATACAGGTTCTAAAATGCCATACACATAACGTACATTTCTTCATGTTTTCATATAAAACTTGCCTTCAAACTTTAAAACCGCATTATCTCAAAATCGCCTATTTACACATAGTCGGTATTTGCAGTAATAGACCGTTATCCTTTCCTTCGTCACATTACATGCAAAACCAATTATAGTCCCTATAGAACTTTTTGGTAGAATGACATTGCTGATGTTTGTAAACAAACATCTTCTGGAAAAACATCTTAAAGACATTTGGTGTGTTTAGCCTGGCTTAAAATAAAGAATTTTGTTGATAGTTTTATTTGCAAAAATCAAATATGTACATATTAAACTTTTTTGTAGAACATAAGATAGCTACTATAACAAAATGTTTAAATGCAAAAAAACACTATACACCATTAAAAGGTTCTACTTGGCGGATAAAGCATAAAAGTTTATATTAAATATTCATATCACATTCTGGCAGTTTATAATGCAACAAATTGACCATTAAGTAACTTTATGCGACAGCTATCTTTTGAATGCAGCGTCGTATCAATACATGGGTTTTAACATATTGTAGCCCTTGAAAACCTTATTCTATAGGTGCTAAAAACTCGATTTCGTCAAAAAGTCACTTAGTCGGTATTTGCATTAATGGGACGAAATATGATATTATTGTAAGTTTGTAAGTATTAGAAGGGTTTAGTCACTAAACCCTTCTAATACTTACATTTAGTGTTATTTGGTTGTGTTTTTTTTTTCAATCAAAGTTGAGGTACGGTTGGATTGTAAGTACTTAATAATTAACTTACGTTCACTACCTTCAGTATATTTCTGTACCCTTAACTTCGAATAGACCACTGTACTTCGTGTATACGTTTTTAAAAACAATAGCCAAGTTTAATGAAAAAAATCCAAATATTCTTGAATAATTGTGTTTTTTCAATGCTTTTTGACAACGCCCCGCGCGTGATCACTAAAAGCAGTTTTAACAAAAAGGCGATAAGGCTCAAAATAAAAATAGACCGAATTAAACTTGAGCGTGCGAAGTAGAGAAAGTATGGAGATTTTCCAAAATGACGCGGCGAAAAATCGGTCGTTGACCCCGCGGGGACGGACCGTTTTGAGACTGAATCGCGGTTCCGTATTCCGTATATCTACAGGTTTGTATAAAAACAGAGATTATTTTAGTCTATTTGATGCTGTTATACTTTAAATTAAACGTTATCTTAACTGGAGCAGATCCCTTATAGTTTCATTTGAGTTATTGACTTATTATTTATTTATTTATTTTTATTTATTTAAACTTTATTGCACAACAAAAAAAAACATGTACAAATGGCGGACTTAATGCCAAAAGGTTATTAATGTTAACTAACCACCTATGTACCTATACCTACCTACCTACTAACTATCTACCATAGGCATAGAAGTTTCTACTTTCAACTTCCAAACACATGTAATTTACCTAAAGATCCCGATCTCACTGACAGTCTGGCACTGACACCAAATCTAATATTTCGCAAACGGAATCCTAAGCACTAACTATTACATATTTCTCAGTTCCCAAAAATCTGTCTCAGGAAACTAATCCAACACAACTTGACCTCAAATCTCGCAATAAAAATGGCGGATCAGAGACCATCAGTATACGAGATTTTGTGGTCAGTGATGAGACTCGTTTAAAGGCCAACGTGCTAACACGTGTGCCGGAGCGAATAACCTTACAAAATAATAAGATAACGCGTGGATGCTATTTTTAAACACAGCTAGCGCCCAAATTAGAAAGACCTATAAAAGTCCGCCATTTTATAGTAAAAAAATCTGCAATCCAAAAGGAAATGACGTAAAATTGGAAACTGCTCAATACATTTTCAACTTTATTGTGATGAGTTAGAATTGAGGTTACATCGCGATTTTAGTGTGAGTTAATACGTTTTTCATGAATAAGGTCATATCGAAAACAACTTGAAAAAACTTAGCATGAATAACCCAAAACTATTAAGACATAACTCGATATAAGTCGTATTTGTATTTTAAACTTTCTTAATAGGCGTTAAGGTGTATTTTTTTTTGAAAAGCTAATATTTTGAACATTTTGTACCGTTTGACGTGTTTATTAAAGTTATCCACAACACAATTCAATTGAAATTTTATTGGAGGCCCCAAAGTGGTGCAAAACTTCATTTCACAGTAATTTGTATTGTATTTATTCGATTTTTTTCGGACTTTTCCTTAACCGTTCACGTGGCGGGCGTCATCGTCATAGGTTGTCAGATGAAGGGTTGAAGACTTGAAGAATATTTATTTTTTATTTTGTGCTCGATACAAATTAGAAGTCAGTATTTTTTTTACTAACCTATAATAGCGTCCTACTGCTGGCATATTATATATTCTGTGCTGCTGGGCAAAGGCCTCTCCCTTTAACCTCCATGACTCCCGGTTTAATCCGTATTATGCCTATAATATCGTGTTTTTTCCGCACTGGTTCGCAAAGTAGGTCAGTTCTTGTCAGGTCGAAACTTCAAAGGGCAATAATTTGTATGCATTGCGCGTGTAAAATTACTAAAATACCTAATACTCACTTGACTCACTTCACTCGTGTTTTAATTTATCACCACTTGTTTCGAATTTCCTCTTTTCCGCACTTGTAGTACTATTATCTTTTCCGCACATGTATCGTAATGTAAGTTAAGTACCTAATTATTTTATAGCCGAAACGCTTTTATAGCACCGCAATGTGTTTATTATGTGGATAGGCTACCAATATTTATCATTCTTTGCACAAAATGTGGTAACGTTTGCTCTTGTAGGTAAGGAAGTGCTAAAGATATTGAAAAACATAAATACTTATACTAAACGCTAAATTTTGAATGCGGAAAAATAAAATCATCACTCATCATCAAACACAAATACACAAACGCATATATGATAAAAACAATAGACAGTCGGTTAGAAGTACCAAAGACATACGGAACCCTAATAATAATAACAAAAGGAAAACACAAAAATATCTTACATGAAAACGCCATCTAACGAATTTAAGATGAAACTAGTGACAACATTTTTAGTACGTTTGCTTTCATTGTAGTTATTCTTATTTTTAATAGATGGCACTATAAACCACTTATGTACGCCATCTAGCGAGTTTTGTTGGAACCAGTTAACAACGTTTTACTCTGAACTTGTAGTGCTCGTTATAGTTCACAAATTGTTCTGAAGATGGCGTCACTACACTTTTCGTATTTTACCCTCTTAATAGTTCAGAGTAATTCTAGTAGATGGCGCTATCATATAACAGCAAGGTACCCCATCTTTGCTAATATTGTAATTCTAAAAGTTGTCAACAGAAGGCGCTAAAATAAATTATTCAAACCAACAAATTTTGATTGTTTAGTATTATTTATTTACAATAGAGTAACGGTTTTAATCATAGCACTAATGATAACAACTTTAATTAATACTCAAAAAACATAAATATGAACGTAGTATAGGTACCTATTCTACTTATTGCAAGTTGTAATGTTGTATGCACAAAAAGTTCACATTAAAATATTTGTATTTAGCTTAAAAGTTCTAAACGGCTGTCCTATTTCTTAGTGGTAGATGGCGTAGCACTCCAAAAGCATATTTAGGTATAAGTATAATTAATAAATATACATTATTCAAATAAAATTTTGTTAACTTTGTAAGTATGACTTGAGTAAATTACAGTTTCTTTTTCACCACACCATCGGGTAAGGGCTTACTTTGCTATTCGAAAACAGATAGCAAAATGGCATTTTATCCACAAGAGTAAAGTAATTTCATACAAATTTTAACTTGATGCCTTAAGCTAGCTGATAGAATTTACCTATAAAATGACGATTTTGATCAAGAATATTGAATAGATCGATGGATTTGATTTAATTTGACATTTTATAGTCAGTATTTTGTTCGAGTTGGATGGTGTGGTGAAAAATTTTGTATTTCACTCGGTGGCAAAGTTTGTTTAACCTTCGTGCCTTGAAACCCTCGCAACGCTCAAGATTCCACTTTTTGAACCACTCGCTACGCTCGCGCTTCAATATTGGAATCTTTCGCTTGCTCGGGTATCAATATTTGCACGTGCGTTTAAACAACAACTTTGCCCCTTGTAAAACAAATAACTATTTATCGTTTACACCAAAGTTTTTTTTTCAACTAAGTAGTTACTAATCTAATCTGTACTGCTAATTCTATTCAGCCAATTGTAGTGACGTATAATAATACGTGTAGTTAGTAGTTAGGCATAGATCTGATAATTATTACTGCTAGGACTTAGAAAATACCTAAGTTTACTTATCTAACGAGATCACAATAAGGACGGACTAGTTTTAATGAAAATCACATTAATTATACTAGACAAACTAGAAGACAACTCTTACTTTTTAACCCCCGACGCAAAAACGACGCGTGACTGTTTGTCTGCCTGTCTGTCTGTCTGTCTATCTGTGTGTGTGTCTGTCTGTGGCATCGTAGCTCCCGAACGGATAAACCGATTTAGATTTAGTTTTTTTTTGTCTGAAAGCTGAGTTAGTCGGGAGTGTTCTTAGCCATGTTTCATGAAAATCGGTCTACTATGTCGCGGTCGGGGGTTTTTTCAAAATTTTAATTTTTAGCAGGCTTCATTATTAAGCTTTCCTCGAATTTGACTATAGACTATAATTGTGTCGCTTAACTTCAAAACTGGGTAAATCCAGTCTGCTTTAAGGTTGATTATCTTTCAGATCATATTATATTTTTTATATATTCAACCATAAAGCAGAATGGATTTACCCAGGTTTGAAATTAAGCGACACAATTTGACTATACATATAATTATTAATTAGTCAGCTGTGGTACTAGTGGGTACGGCTGGCTCATCAGCCGCTAGCAGCGCCCTCAAAGTGATGGCTTCTTGTCTGAGCGCCGCGACATGTGCGCGAAGCGAAGCATTCTCTTGCTCGAGCAGACAAGCTCGCCAGGCGATCTGAAACATGAGTATCTGTTAAAAATTTACACAAGGCACAGTTGCACCAATTACAAGTTATACTCCTCCTCATAGAGTATCATCATCATCATCATATCAGGCCCCGTAGCCGAATGGCATTTCTCCGACGCCAAACGAAAGCGATACGCCGCTGGCTCTGTCGCGCCAATACGCAAGCGCGATAGAGATAGATATCTACTAGCGCTTCGTTTCGTGAGCGTTTCGTGAGCGATTGTGCCATTCGGCTAGCCACCCAGCCCTTTATCGCCCACTGCTGAGCATAGGCCTCTCTTCTAGTACGCCACTTGTCCCGGTCCTGAGCTAGTCTCATCCAGTTGTGCATGACCCGCAATTTTCCGGATGTCGTCCACCCAACGAACTAATGGATGCCAAGCGCTTCTTACATCTGTGAGCGGCCACCATTCTGTTAACATTTTAGTCCATCTGCCGTCACTCTGCCTAGCAACATATAGAGTATATTGAATAGTATCTCCTTCTCGTCATGTCCGGCGATGGCGACCACTCCAACGGTTATTGAATTGAACGCTCTGATGTGGCTTGCGAAACAAAACTTGGTTTTGAAAATGCGATTACAGGGTGCGCAATTACAAGTAACTGATAGCGTCACTTCATAGAGTAATAATTGAGTATGAAGGGTAGAGGTAGGAGAGAAGAGAAATCTCTGTTACATTATGGGGGAACAGTACTGGGGGCCGATTTTTGAATCTCACTTTCACTAAAATACCGGTTGAAAACGGTGAATTGCCTATTATTTTCAGTGACAATTTTCTGAACTCGAACGCCGTGAGACTCAAAAATCGGCCCCCTGGATGTAGCGCCATCTTTTACATACGCCTTTTAAACCCTATATCCGACTTCGGATCGTACAATGTGAACTGAATTCGCTATCAAAGGTGGTGCTCTAGGGTAGGTACTACTTTGGTACTACAATAAAAATAAACGTTAGTTTTTGAAAATTTATATCAGCTACCAGTGTTGGCTTATATTCAGATACTTTAGCACGATCTTAGAACTATGCTGTGTACTATGTTATTTTGATAATAGTGATAAAGAGAAAAAGAGAGATATGCCTGGTGCGTAGCCGAATGACATTTCTGCGACGCGAAACGAAAACGAAACGCCGCGAAAGGTAGTCTGGCTCTGTCGCGACAATACGAGAGCGATAGAGATAGATATCTACGAGCGTTTAGTTTCGTGAGCGTTTCGTGAGCGTTTGTGCCATTCGGCTACGTAATACCCTGTTGGCTTATGGCTTACAATCAGAGGCCTTAGAAAAACTATGATGAGTACCTACTCGTATGTTATTTAGTGTGATAAATTGATAATATAGGCAGAATATCAGTGCTGCTGCCTCAGGGCGTAGCGTAATACTGAACCGTAACCCTTTTGTCTTGTTGCGACGCGCACAGTATCATAGTACGCTATGGTAAAAATCTGTCTAATTTCCTGTTTTCCAATTTGCTTATTATGTATTCTAATTCTTTTTTGTAACTTATTTCTTTTGTGTATTCTGTGTGTATTGTGACAAACAAATAAACGTATATCGTATATAGTAGTGATACAGAGAAATATAGGGATAAGCATACCTGATCTTCTCTCACTCGGCGCGCGTCTCTGGACTTCTTGGCAGCTTGGTTGTTCCGCCGTCGTCTCTCGAAGTACTTCTCATCTTTGACACTCTAATATAAGAAGGACACTAATGATAGCGTGAGACAGATATACCTGGTCCTCTCTCACTCGGCGCGCGTCTCTGGACTTCTTGGCAGCTTGGTTGTTCCGCCGTCGTCTCTCGAAGTACTTCTCGTCCTTCAACTCGGCGGGGATCGGCCGCTTCTCGCCGCGACGGCGGGCCTCCTCTGACAGCCCGTGGAGAGCTTGGGGATGATAAAAATACTGTCAATTCATAGATTTAAGGAAATAGGAAGTAAGGAAGGAGGTAAAGAGTAATACCAAGCAAAGTAAGCAGCGGTTTTAACATCCCGAAGGTGCAGTATCTAAGTCACTGATGAATTAAATTCATACAGAACAGACACGTTACTTTTTTTATGAAAAAACGTAAAATGTTTTTTTTTTAATAATGGCTTTTACTCCTCGGTCTTTTTTCCGAGGTGGATTTTGCCAATGACGACGTTTGGTAAGTACGACAGTGTACGGTGAGTTAGCACTTGTAAATTGATAGCTAAATTTTACAAGAGCACGTGGACTACCGGCCGTTGGCGACAAAAAAGTGGCTAAACGCGTTTAGAGATTAATTCTTCATTTCATCAGCTTCTCACTACAGCATTAGTTTACTGCATAATAGGCTATCGATATTACATTATAACAACACTAATGAGCAAAAGAAAAAAAAAATCACGACACGAGACCGCTAAGAAGGCGCTCGAACCGGAAGTCCGTTAACATGATTATACTGATATGCCGTTTCCTGGCCTCGTAGCCGAATGGCATTTCTCCGTCGAGAAACGAAAACGAATCGCCGCGGAAGGTAGTCTGGCTCTGTCGCGCCAATACGAAAGAGCGATAGAGATAGATATCTACGAGCGTTTCGTTTCGTGAGCGTTTGTGCCATTCGGCTACGCACCCTGGGCCGTCGTTCATCCCGAGGTCGCGGGTTCGAAGTTCGAACCCCGGCTCGTACCAATGAGTTTTTCAGAACTTAGGTGCGAAATGTCAAATTAATATTATTTGCAGCTTTTCGGTGAAGGAAAACATCGTGAGGATACCGGACTAATCCCAATAAGTAGTTACCCCTCGGGTTGGAATGGAAGGATAGCGCAAGAAGGAAATGCTCACGTTGCGGGCTGCGCATGGGCAGATGCTGGCAGTAGGGCAAGCACGGAGGCGGCGGCAGCGCGGCAAGCAGCGGGCCGACCATGCTTGGCACGTCTGAAACAAAATATACATACATACATACATACATACAATCACGCCTGTATCCCATAAAGGGGTAGGCATCAGAGCACAAGAAACTACCAAAGTCTCAGTGCCACTCTTGGCAATTAAGGGGTTAAAAGAAAACGAAAATTGTGACATTGCAGTGACAGGTTGCCAGCCTCTCGCCTACGCCACAATTTTAACCCAAATCCCACAGTCGACTTCTACGACACCCACGGGAAGACAGGGGTGGTGAAATTCTTAACCCGTCACCATACAGGCACAAAATATATGTAACTATAATACGACTATCTTATCACATGAATAACACAGTAAATAGTAGGTATACAAATCTAATCATGGTATAAATATACTCACAAAGGTCTAATTGATAGAGACCTAAAAGCCGTGTCACATATTATTGCGGGCTTTGAAGAGTATCATATTGCAGATGACTTTACGTACACACAACTCTACAAATCTTCACAAATTGAAGGCTCAGGGTGGCTAGCCGAATGGCACAATCGCTCACGAAACTCTCACGAAACGAAGCGCTAGTAGATATCTATCTCTATCGCGCTTGCGTATTGGCGCGACAGAGCCAGCGGCGTATCGCTTTCGTTTGGCGTCGGAGAAATGCCATTCGGCTACGGGGCCTGGGTGGCTAGCCGAATGGCACAATCGCTCACGAAACGCTCACGAAACGAAGCGCTAGTAGATATCTATCTCTATCGCGCTTGCGTATTGGCGCGACAGAGCCAGCGGCGTATCGCTTTCGTTTGGCGTCGGAGAAATGCCATTCGGCTACGGGGCCTGTTCGGTTTCCTACTTAGTTTTCTTGACTGGTTCCTATAATTCATCAGAATCTTAAAAGGAAACAAAATTACATTCTGTCACTTGACACAAGAGTAAAATCAAAGTAGAATCAATACTAGAGTTGTGACACGTTACCAAAATGCATACCAAAAGTATGTACCAAAAGTATTGCCGGTATTACAAGTTTGACCCAAAAAAGGGAATTTAATCGTTTGCCGTGCTTAGGATTTCTACAAATAGGTGTTATTTGTGAATATTTTATCTTTTTGTTAGAAAGCCTCGGACGTATCGCGAAGTTTTGAGTCAAAGCGATTAATCAACTAACATATTTTTAAGCAATATTTTTTTTAATATTTTTTGGTGTAGCTGGCACGACGACGACCGTCTATTAGCAAAAAAACATTTTACTTCAAGTAACAGTGAAAATGGAGATACGAGGTGATAAAAATGTCATATGTTATTTATTTCAAAGATAGAAGTCCGTTCTTTTAAAATACTCAAAAGTTAAAAAATACTCCATCAAAAATACCTGTTCCAAAAATTGAATCCGGTACATTGCCTGAGCTCTAGTACCAACCTAGTACCAATCCAGATGACAGTTGCACGTATTCGACAACCCGTGATCCAATCCACTATCATTTGAGAGTCAACGTGAAACGTCAAATTCGCCGTGCCGAATTGAGCCCCAGCAGTCTCTGCACTCTACTCATCAACCAAAACACCTTGAAATTTGTTTACTTAAAAACATTCTCATAAATCGATACAGCGCTGTGTGTCAAAAGATGCACCGGTAAGTGAACCCTCTAATGTTTGGCGCGGCAACGACCCCTGCCCTCCGTGCTCCCAAATTTACGCTATGCTGTAATTATAAAACTAATAAAAGCACACTCTACTATTTTTTTTTCATCGCAATTAAACTTTGTATCTTTTAGTAAAAATATACATTTGGCAGGTTTTTGAAAAAGCAGAGGAAATGAGAAAATATTCGTATTTGGAACGGTGGCTACTTACTATAGGCACATAGGCATTGCAGTCTATAGTTTGGCGACAATGCTAAATCAGATATTTTAAAACAAAAAGGTGTGTATAAAGTTTTTTGATTAAATAAATATGTATAGCATTGTGTTTCAAACAAAATATCCGTTATTCATAACATTCACATGTCGCTATTTATGTATGCATAGTTAAACCGGTTTCAATTAATTCTGAATCCATTTTTAAAGGACCATAAATATAAAAATAAATAAATAAAATAAAATTTGTTTATTTCCAAGAAAATACAGTCATGTATACAATTAAACTGACCTCCACACTAGGCAGATGCCTGTCCCGTGGAGGAGATGGTTCAGTCTTAGGTATCAATTAAAATAATATCATAACTTCTTACATATAAAAGAAAAACAGAAAAAACAGTAAAGGTAAAAATTACTAAGTGGTAACAAGCACTTAAAGTTTTAAGACAAAATATTAGAGGTACAGTCAAGTATTCTTGTATATATCTTAAAATTCTTAAATAACAAGTATTACTACTTCGCTCAGAGTTAGAAATCCTGAAAATTCGCGTTTCCTCGTCGCCTAAGACTAAGCTCTGTGTTTCCGCATGAGTACAATCCAGGTCTCTTTAAAGCAAGAGTAAATAGGTATCTCATCAGGTAAGCGTGCTCCACCGTAAACCGCATCATCACCAGCAATGCACGGACGAGAAGTTTCCAAAGTTGAAGAACTTTCCTCATGAGAATTTTCGGTAACTTCTGAGAATGTTCTCAAGAACGAGAATTTATCAGAATACTTAGTAACTTCGTAGTTTATACCATGGTTTCTTCGGACTCAGCAAGTCAAGAGGTAGTCCCGTGGTAGTGCGCTGGCTTCGTATGCCGATGTTCTCAGGTTCGATCCTGAGTAAGCTTCATCGCTTACCATCAGGTGTGATCGTGGTCAAACGTCTACCTATTATACTAAAAAAAAGATGGGTCTTTCACATTTCACACGCACGCACCATAGACGCACACACGACCCTTTGCTCGTGCGTACCGGCACGGGCACCTGCGTAATCCCTAAGCCTATATGTCATGATTACCTACAATATAGGGTCTCTCGAAATCGGGCAATCACGGCAACGTTTGATTCGCGAATTACGAATGTAGTGCGAAAAAATTTGCCTTCGTATTCTTACGGAAACGTACGAACGCGTCATGCTATTTCAATGAGTCTCAGTACAAGATGTACTGACATTGACTGAATTAGCATAACAAATACGAACTTTTCCGGAAAAATACGAAGGAAACCCTTTCCGCACTACATCTGTACGTGATTTTTGACACCCTAAATAAGGGCTCTATAGACCATCCTACGCTGGTTGTTCCTTCACAAATAGCTCGTCAACCAACGACTAACCCTTGTGTATGGGCAACCCTTTGACCCGGGCGTGGGTACCGGCACCTGCGTAATCCCTAAACCAACATGTGTGTCATGTTATAGCGTGTACCGTAACAGGTGATGGGACAAACATGCAGTTTCATCGGTTGCCTTTTTTGTTTACTTACATAATAATAATTTTCTTTTAATAAAATTACAACATTTTATAAGTAACAAATTAACGCTTCCTAATTACCATTTTGTAATTGCTAAACAAAAATAAATGTGTGCCTATACAGGGTGGCCCATTCAAATCGGTCAGTATGGGAAAGTCTGAAACTATAAGACATACGAAGATTTGTTCTTAGGAACCATGTCACCGATTTTGATAAAAAGAAAAACTGCATTCGTACAACAAAAAAAAGTGTACCCAGCTGGGGAATCGAACCCGGTTGTTTTGAAAAAATAAACTTACACTATTTCTATTCAGATATCGTTTGTGTAGGTCTTAAGCAGTAAATATCTCTAAGAAACATAATGTCTAAAATGAATAAAATGCAGTGACAAAATTGAAACTTACACATTTCTGACCACGAACTTCCAAATTTTTCTGTACACCGGTGTTTGAACATATGACCCGACATTTTTTTTTGGGAGGTTGTGGTGTTATTTTCTTCCTTTTTGTCCTTGGAACCTTGGTCCAAGGACCTAGGGTTCTGGAAATACGATTTTTTGATTTTTTATGCAATTTATAAATAACACTTAAATAAAAATCCCATACAATACTTATATCATAAAGTATGCAATTAAAAAGAAAACTAAAAATCTAAGTCAGCGGCAGCATTTCCTCGCTGAATTGCAATACTTATACGTTGAGCTAGGAAGCTGCCAGCTCTTTTGTCCCCCGTAGAATCAGTCAGCCGCTGCCACAGTATTTTTTTATTTATTCTTCCTAAATCGTCCAAAATCTGATTGAACAGTCAAAAGGGCTTAGGTACTTTTTCCTAGCATCCTGTCCTAGCTTTGGTTTCAGATTTGGTCTCATGGACTCATCTTTGGGATCTTTAAGTTCTACTTTGTCAAAAGTTGTCTTTAATGCAATACATGATAGTCAGAGAACCAACAAACCTTGCTCGACGAGTTATGACATGACAATTATGAAATGTGACAGACCTTCAAGAAAAGAGCGTACACCCATCTTCAAGGCTGGCAACGCACCTCTAATACTTCTGGTGTTTATGGTGTCCATGAGCGGCAGTGATGCCAGTGATCGTATACGATCAGGCGACCTGTTTGACTATCCTACTGCATAAAGAAAGATAGATGCGTCGAAAAAGGTTCGAGGTAAACCCTCAGGTCTTCGAGACCTCAACGTTCGGCTCCTGGTTATAATCGCTTGCACCACCCCTGCATTTACCTCTGTTTTACACCGTCTCTAATGACGGGAGCGGCCAGGTGGCAGCGTAATGACACTAATGACAGGGCGTGATGACGCACTAATGGCTTGGTTACCTGCCACGGGGCTCAGAGGTCACAGCACTTGTACCTACTAGCAATGCATCCACAGGGTGCTTAGACTTTGGCTGAATCGCTTGCACTTCGATATCGAAACGCTTTGCGTGAATTGCGTGTCTGTTTCATTCGCGCCACGTCGAGCGCGAAGCGAACATTTTCAGGCCCTTATTGGGGACCTCTGGATAAGACGAACGCAGAAACTTTCGTCATCCGGTAAGCTATAATCACATAGTTAAAATACAAAATTTCAAGTTCCGAAGTTAAGCGAAAGCAAAGTTTGATATTTATGACATTCACTCACTCACTCGCTCATGATCATTGAGAATAGAACTACTTAGTACTTCCCATAAACTCAGAGAGCTGAAATTTGGTACAGAGTTAGGGTTTAATGGCGACATAGTATCGTATTATATATCGCTTTTGATGATACCCTTGGTCTCCATGGGTACAACAAATTGAACAAATAGATCAATTTTCTGCAAAAATACCCGTGGTAAGATACTGTGCACCAGGGATTTCAGCAAATCTTTTCTACTCGATTGTCGATAAAATCACACTATCCCCTTGTTACTAAAACCACAAAGCTTTTTGTTGTCTCCCTGATCAATTGCGTCAAATATTTGTTAACAATTAATGAGTTCAAGTGATTTACGTATCGTCGGTGCGTGCCTCGTGGCACGGGCCGAGGGGCGTGAATTCGTGAAGGGCTATTATAACCACGACAGGGGGTTAATAGCGATGTGCAAATGTTTAACCAACTTTTGAGGCAATTTTAGAATGTTAGTCTTTTTATTTATGAGAAGTAAAAGTGACTGGCACTATCATTATATGCCTTCACATTAGACATAATCTTTAAATATATAATCCACTTATTTACATGAATATTTAGTTGTAAGTTTTTTAATATGTTGTAATTAATGAATTGGTTTTGAATTAAACTGTACCAATACATGAACATAACTGACAGTGTTTCGTAAAAGGCCCACTTTGTCGCTTAATGGCGTGATTTACTTATACCTTTATAATTATAATAATTTTTAAGGAAAAAAAACCGCCGCTTTTGGGGTTCTGGTAAAGATAAAGATAAAGATAAAATTTATTTCATAGAAAAATATCTAATATTAAAACAATCACAATTCTCTTAAATAATGCTTAAAAACTATAAATATAGGTACAAACATGGTTTAGAAAGACATAAATAACAAGTGGTGAAAGATACTTGCGAATGTTGGATTATGTAGAAATGTGTAGGTATTTTTTTAAACTGTTTTTAATGTAAATCTTTGATTATTTGATGGAAACTCAAATGAATATACGTATACCCTTACGGTTTGAAGAGTTTCCTCAATTCCTCATGAATCCGATTATAAGAAATCGAGCTTGACAAAATTTGAAAACTCAATATGTAAGCAAAACAAAGAGAACAAATCTCCGAACAAATAAATGTGACTGTTCTGAACTTAAATGCATGCTGTTCCTATAAAAATACGAAAGTCATTATAAGCGTGCCGTCCAGATTTAAGGAGTTCCGTTCTGATCTTCATCAGCAGTTCCACTGCACCAAATGTCACTGTTCTGGACGTAAGTGCATGCTGTTCTTATAAAAATATCAAAGCCACTATAAGTGTGCCGTTCAGATTTAAGGAGTTCCATTCTGATCATCATCAGAAGTTCTACTGCACCAAATGTTACTGTTATGAACGTAAACGCAAGCTGTTCTTATAATAAGCCATTATAAGCGTGTCGTCCAGATTTAAGGAGTTCCGTTCTGATCTTCATCAGCAGTTCCACTGCACCAAATGTCACTGTTCTGGACGTAAGTGCATGTTGTTCTTATAAAAATATCAAAGCCACTATAAGTGTGCCGTTCAGATTTGAGGAGTTCCGTTCTGACCATCATCAGCAGTTCCACTGCACCAAATGTCACTGTTCCTTACGTAAATGCTTGCTGTTCTTATAAAAACACAAAAATCACCATGTATATGTCTTTCAGACTTGAGGAGTTCCCTCGATTTATCCAGGATCCCATCATCAGAACCGGGTTCTGATAAAAATGGGACCAATCTGTATGCATACATACATTCGATCAAAACATTTTTTTTCAAAATCGGTCCAGTAACGACGGCGATATCGTGGAACAATCATAAAAAAAATACAGACGAATTGAAAACCACCTACTTTGAGATTTGGGTGCGGCGGTTAAAAAATAAATACAGACGAATTGAGAACCACCTTCCTTGAGATTAAGTCCATTTTCACATTATCCGATCCGATATCGGATGTTGGTAGGATTTCAATAGAATAAATCCAAGATGGCGCCTTTAATGTATGGGATATTGGGCCGACATCCGATATCGATATCGTGAAAACGCACTTAAGGGCGGCGGTTAATGAACAAACTGACAAAGCGGCTTTATAGCAATCGACAAAGTGGCTTCGCGATTACTGTGAAAACCTGTTCACGCTGGGACCCCAAAGACCTAGAGTTAGAGTTATGTAGGTACATATTCTCGTAAATTTTAAGATACGTCACAAGGTCCATTTAGATTACTTAGCTATGTATCCGCTCTGTACCTATTTCTGTAATCTTCTCTTCAACTGGAAATCTTTAATGAATATTAATAATGAATGAAACGATGTTACCGTAAGCGTTTGTGCTATGTACCCTGAAATGTAGGACGTATATGTGCTTTGTAAATTAAAGGAGCCCCTTGATCGGACAGAGGTGGATTAAAATACCTTGTCATTTTACATGTTGAACGACGCGCTCGGAATGACGACGCATCAGAGGAACAAAAGTCTGTGTATTTATTAAGTTTTATTACCTTTCCATGTTCTATTATTCTATAAAAAAATCTGCAAATGAAATGGTACAAAAACAATAAAATGTTTGTTTTAATATCTGATTCTTGTTTTACCTGATATTAAGAAGTTGCTGTATTTTTTTATTTAATTACAAACAGACATCTCTAATTATTACACAGTATCGTTAAACCAATAAGATTTGTCTCGATACCTATTCCATTCCGCGGTAGATATTATACACCGATGATTTACTCCGTGGCAAGCGAAGTTTCGAACATGGCCATAAGTTTAGACAAGTTTAGAGGTAGGTTTATGTGCTATGATTACTTGACCTTTTAGCACAACCTGCCTTGTCGCGCGCGAGTTCATACATCAAGCGCGACTTCAAGTATGGACTCGCACGCGACAAGGAAAGTTGTGCTAGAGGGGCTCGTGGTAAGAAAAAAAGTGGTTGTAACTCCGTAGAAAGCAGAGGGCGGCCAAAGCACAACCGCGTTAAACATGATCCTAAGTATGGATGAACACGAAACTACTTCTATACTTAGGGTCCCTATTCTGTATTTTCCTGGTGGTGTGAAGTGGTTGTAAAAGTCTGTAGCAAGCTAAACATTGGCTTTTACCCGCGGGTTCGCTTGCGTTAAATTAGAAATTGCGAAGTTCTGCATACAAATGTACACCCCCTATTTTGGGAAAGTGGGGAGGTTAGAAAGAGATAAAAATTAGCCTATGTCACTCGCCATCCGTTCGTCTATCTCAACTAAAATAAAACCGGCCAAGAGCGTGTCGGGCCACGCTCAGTGTAGGGTTCCGTAGTTTTTCGTATTTTTCTCAAAAACTACTGAATCTATCAAGTTCAAAATAATTTTCCTAGAAAGTCTTTATAAAGTTCTACTTTTGTGATTTTTTTCATATTTTTTTAACATATGGTTCAAAAGTTAGAGGGGGGGGGGACGCACTTTTTTTTCCTTTAGGAGCGATTATTTCCGAAAATATTAATATTATCAAAAAACAATATTAGTAAACCCTTATTCATTTTTAAATACCTATCCAACAATATATCACACGTTGGGGTTGGAATGAAAAAAAATATCAGCCCCCACTTTACATGTAGGGGGGGTACCCTAATAAAACATTTTTTTCCATTTTTTATTTTTGCACTTTGTTGGCGTGATTGATATACATATTGGTACCAAATTTCAGCTTTCTAGTGCTTACGGTTACTGAGATTATCCGCGGACGGACGGACGGACGGACGGACGGACGGACAGACAGACATGGCGAAACTATAAGGGTTCCTAGTTGACTACGGAACCCTAAAAATCACGTCAATTAGTCGCTCAGTACTGCCGTGAAAGACGGACAAACAAACAATCACACACACTTTCCCATTTATAATACGATATATGATATGATATACGAGTATGGATAACATGACTTAAGTCAACTTAAGTCTTGTACTAATATGTATTCTGTGCTTGGTGTAGAGATAGGTTTATGATCTACGATTACTGCATGGTGGCAAAGAGGATAGAGTATTAAAGAGAGTTACTGTCAAAGTATAATGTGTAATCACAGTGCATAGACTGCCATCTCTCGACACAGGCTTAAAACTTTTGAACCTCAGTTTTGACAATTTGGCCCATATTCTTAGCTTGATATGTTTTAAAATGACATATATTAATATTAGCGCCATCTAGCCGAGCGTACCCCAAAGGTGTATCGCCATCTAGCTCTCCGTACCTTTTTCTGTATGGCTTTGGGGTACGTTTTTTTCTTAGACTTTATCTGTACGAAGTTATATAGGTCTTTGATGGTGGTAAGAAGAGGCAAGAGCAGTTATGTGCTCTGCCTACCTTTTTGACGATACTGGCGTGAATGTATGTTATATGTTTATTTGTTAATCTTGTTATCCCTGGTATTATTTTGTGATTAATGTTAATTTCTTCTCACATTGTAAAATTCGTTCTGTATCTGTCATTTGTCATTAAATTTAGTTTGTGTAGCGACCATTGGCGCTAGTAACATGCGAACGCTTAATGTCAAGGCACGCTGTGTCCGACCGGACCAATACAGGTTCGATCGCCACATCTATTATTATTGTCAAATATTTATATTTTATAATTTCTATTTTATGCTGTATGTTTCGTTATTTTTGTATTTCGTTCTTTATGCTTCGTGTTTCTCTATTTTTGTATGTTGCCCTCCGTGATTTTTCTCACTTAATGGTCTCACCGAAAGACAAGCGCTGGAAGTTTCCAGCAATATGCTGAGGTGAGACCATTTCGTGGCACTTTATTCTTCTACAATATGTCATTCATAAAAATGAGCAGTTCCCAAATACTTTGTACACAGCCACGTCAGCAAATTTTAATTGATTCTCTTTGTTACCAACATTTAGTAATATAAATCGACTTTCCTAAGATATATACAGGATAATTGTTATAATTAAGAAAATATAGATACCAGAGAACCTTAATCCATACTAATATACTAATATATATACTAATATACTAATATATACTAATACTAATATACTAATATACTAATATACTAATTATACTAATATTATACTAATATACTAATTATACTAATACTAATATACTAATACTAATAATATTATAAATATAATATACTAATATACTAATACTAATATACTAATATACTAATATACTAATATACTAATATACTAATAATATTATAAATGCGAAAGTAACTCTGTCTGTCTGTCTGTTACGCTTTCCCGCTTAAACCACGCAACCGATTTTGATGAAATTTGGAACAGACAATCTTTAGACCCTGAGACAGAACATAGGCTACTTTTTATTTCGAAAAAAAGGGATGAAGGGGTTGAAAAAGAGGTTGAAAGTTTGTATGGGATTTCTTCATTTTAAATGATAAAACCATGAAACTTTATATTTTAGCACTTGATAAGAAATCATTAAACATATATTTAAAGTCACATACAGGTCGAACGCGATTAATTAACATTATTTTTACCTTTAAAATAAACATGGTGGAAAATAAACATTAACTAAAAGCGGGTAGATTATATTTATTTGTCTACCCCGAACATTTATATAAATTAATATCGGGTAGTTTTGTGTTGTTTACATCTCCGGTGACATTTTGCTGGGACGTCAGTCTTCCGCGACCACGGCCAGTGCAACCTGGCCGAAACGTTGGGAAAAAAGGTAAAAATAATGTTAATTAATCGCGTTCGACCTGTATGTGACTTTAAATATGTGTACAAAGCGCGAGAACTTAAAGTGTTATATCATTAAACATCTTGATAAGGGATAGGGACAGGGATAGCGATAGGGATAGCGATAGGGATAGCGATAGGGATAGCGATAGGGATAGCGATAGCGATAGCGTTAGCGATAGCGTTAGCGATAGCGATAGCGATAGCGATAGCGATAGCGATAGCGATACGGATACGGATACGGATACGGATAATATGGGTATCGTTAGAGGGTTACGGATAATCGGTCGGCGGTCTCTTACAATCAATGTGCTCTAAGACGATCGTTGTTTTCTTGCTTGAAGATTACGTTTGCGATAAGTATAAGCAAAATGTAAAAAATTGTAAGGGATAATAGAAAAAAGTACTTTTTACCCACCGATCATAGTGTCTAAATACGGGCTATGTGGGATGTTTATAAAGGTTTCCCCAGCGTATATAGAATTACCTACGCTGTGGTCGATGTGTAATATTTCTACAATCATTGCAAGCAAAAGTATTATGTGCAATCGAAATAATCGCAGATAAATATACCTACAGAGAAACCTACGGTCCCTACGGATCCAAATGAAAATCTTAATGAATACTTTTATTACGCGGGCGAAGCCGCGGGTAAAAGCTAGTGACGAAATAAATCTTATTAAAATCTCATTTCATCAAAAAAATCTTGGTAACAAAATAGGAATAATAAAAACAAATTTGACTTTTTCCTTAATTTTTGTACAAACTTTTCTAGAATTGCTGAAATATTGTTTATTGTCTGTGTGTTTACGAATAAAACTGATTCTATTCTATTCTATTCTATATTATATGGTGTATATTTACCTGGTGGTAAGAAGTGGTTGTAGCTCCGTAGCAAGCGGAGAGCGGCTAACGCGCCGCTGTGCTGCGCCGAACACGGCTCTAAGTCGTAGAGAGGAAGGTTCATATTCACGTTGTTTATGTTTTGGTCCATTATTCACTTCACTGAGGCACTTTTGAAAGTTCACTTTAATAAAAAAAAAGTAATGTTTTAAGAATAAAGTAATCTTTGGAACTCTGAGTATCAGTGAGTAGGTAAGTATGTGAATCACAATAGGCTAGTTTCCTATACTTAAATTAATAGTTATTTGTTATACAAGGGGGCAAAGTTGTATTTTAACGCCGAGTGTGTAATTGAAAAACGAGCAAGTGAAAGGATTCTATAGTTGAACCACGAGCGAAGCGAGTGGTTCGAGAATAGAATCCTGAACTTGCGAGTTTTTTAACACACGAGAAGTAAAATACATTTGCATCCGAGTGTAACACAAAACTTTTCCCCTCACTATAGCGAGGAAACTACAACGCAAAAAATGCGTTTATCACTGCTTCCAGTAGTTCCACAGGTGGAAAATCATCTTTATTACTAGATTCACCTACTTTTATCAATTTTAAAGCAGTTAATTTGACTTTATTCAAGGTCAAATTACTTTACCCACTAGTGGATAAAATGCGTTTTTACCCGCTGGTATTAAAGGACAAAACACGTGTTTCCGAGCTAGTGAGGGGAAAAATATTTTATGCAGTGCACGTTTATTTCGTGCACCACATAATTAGAAGAAAAATATGGACAGTGGTTATGTTTAAACATAATTTCTATTTAGTAAGTCAAAGAGAAAGATATAAAGTAAATGAATTATCGTGACGTCACTCCTCAGTATTTCATAGTAATTCCATATTTAGCAAATCGTTTTACAGTTCTTAAAAAGAAGCTGATTTGACTAGTAGGAAACTAGCCTATTGTGGAACTTTACCGAGTTTGCAAAGTTTAATAGGTATCCTGAAATGTAGACTATTTACATGTTAACAAAATATATAATACTAGCTTTTGCCTGCGGCTTCGCTCGCGTTAGAAAGAGACAAAAGTAACTCTCCATCCCTTCAACTATCTCCATTTAAAAAATCACATCGATTCGTCTCTCCTTTATGCCGTGAAAGACAGACAAACAAACAGACACACACACTTTCCCATTTATAATATTAGTGTTGAAGCAAAAAAATAAGCGCTGGTGGCCTAGCGGTAAGAGCGTGCTACTTTTAATCCGGAGGTCGTGGGTTCGAACCAGACTCGTACCAATGAGTTTTTCGGAACTTATGTGCGAAATGTCATTTGATATTTGCCTATCGCTTTTCGGTGAAGGAAAACATCGCTAAATCACTGGGATTAGTTGTCAAAGCGGACCCCAGCCTCCCATGAGCCGTGGCAAATGCAGGGAATGCAAGGAGGATGATGATGATTGGTTTTATTTCGTCCAGGGGTGTGGGGAGCATGCGGTAACTAACCTAACCACAAAATTAAAATTTTGAAAAAACCCCCGACCGCGATAGAGTAGACCGATTTTCATAAAACATGGCGTTCGGGAGCTACGATGCCACAGACAGACACACACACAGACAGACAGACAGATAGACAGACAGACAGACAGACAGTTGTGTCGTTTTTGCGTCGGGGGTAAAAAAGCTACCCAGGAGCTCCGCATCATCAAACGCTTTAACGCACGCTTGACGATTTAACACAGGGAGATGGTAATAGTACATTACGATACAAGTGCGTAAAAAAGTATCGTGCGGTACACGTGTATCGTACGACGTTTTTCAGTACAGATGAGCCTCCAAAGTTTCGACCTAGCATATAATGAACCACTTCTCGCACTAGGGCGTAAAAAAAACACCATCTGTACTGAAAAAAGCTTTGAGTAGGTGAAAAGGTCACAAGGAGGTAAATTCAAAAAGTTTCCCATGGATCTAACGTATTTCGCGATATTACATATTTTTAACCCCCGACGCAAAAACGACGGGGTGTTATAAGTTTGACGTGTCTGTCTGTCTATCTGTCTGTCTGTTTGTCTGTCTGTCTGTGTGTGTCTGTCTGTGGCATCGTAGCTCCCGAACGGATGAACCGATTTAGATTTAGTTTTTTTGTCTGAAAGCTGAGTTAGTCGGGAGTGTTCTTAGCCATGTTTCATCAAAATCGGTCTTGTATGTTGCGGTCGGGGGTTTTTACAAAATTTTAATTTTGTGGTTAGGTTATTAAATTAAAGGGAAAATTCACACCTCCGGCTGGACTCGAACCTGCGACTTCTGCCTTTGCCGGAGCCAGCCGCGCTCGCAATTGGAGGCCTCTGTGGCCAACTGCGCCATTTTTTTTCAAAGTTATCCACCATACTTTTGTTTTAATTTGGATTTTTTTTATGTGGTTTCCACTCAGATTCGCTAGCTCTTCCAATGCTGAATATTCTGATAGGAGAAAAAAAGTGTCCCAAGTTTTTTTCCCATTCCGTTACCATTTTTTCATACATTTTGTATGGCGGTAACGGAATGGAAAATTCGGAAAATGTATGGAATTCTTGGGACATTTTTTTTCTCCTATATGTAGTAGGTATGAATCGCGTAAAAAACACCCATGTTACAAAAAAAGTGGGGTGGACAACTTTGAAAGAATTGCCCAATTTGGGAGCGCGGCGGTTCGAGTCCTGCAAGAGGTGTCAATTTTTCAATTTTTCCTTTAATTTAAAAATTATATTAATGTATTACAGGACTCTTAATTATGCCACCAAAGTGAACGCGTTGTTAGGAGAAATGCTTTTTAAGTGTCTTTAAAGAAAGTCCTTCAGAGGTTTTTAAATTACTGTGTTTAATGTTCTTTTTAGGGTTCCGTAGTCAACTAGGAACCCTTATAGTTTCGCCATGTCTGTCTGTCCGTCCGTCCGTCGGCGGATAATCTCAGTGACCGTTAGCCAACGACCGTTAGCACTAGAAAGCTGAAATTTGGTACCAATATGTATAGGTATTTAAAAATGAATAAGGGTTTACGAAAATCGTTTTTTGATAATATTAATATTTTCGGAAATAATCCCTCCCTAAAAAAAGTGTGTCCCCCCCCCTCTAACTTTTGAACCATAGGTTTAAAAATATGAAAAAAATCACTAAAGTAGAACTTTATAAAGACTTTCTAGGAAAATTATTTTGAACTTGATAGGTTCAGTAGTTTTTGAAATAAATACGGAAAACTACGGAACCCTACACTGAGCATGGCCCGACACGCTCTTGGCCGTTTTTTTTTTTAAATGGGCTTACTCTTGGCCACAGACTAGCCAAAGGCAAAGACGTGGCCTACGATGGAGTGAGCTCGCCCAGAAGATGCCTGTTCACCCTTGATTGCCGGGTTATATGAGCTCTGAAATATAGCCTCCGGCAAGGAATTACACCAAGTTCGAGTTCTGTTGAAGATTGTGTCCTAGAAAAACTTAATCAAGCACACTGTCAACCTTAGTTTAGTCCACACTTTACACCACCACCGAACTAAAATTTACGCCAACTAAATTAAGAAAGGAAAGCCAGCCGTTAGGTAATTTTCACGGCTCCTCCGATTGGCTATTACGCTAATTATTAGATCATTTCCCGGGCGCCGATTGGTCGGTCTGGCCCCGCCCCCGCGCCTTATGACACGCAGTGTCATAGAATGTAACTATCGTTTTGAATTGTTAATGAAGTGTTATTAACGGTTCGGGTGGGTTCTTTGTTGGGGGCACTTTGCTAATATTTGCTTTTTTTGTTAAATTGTTTGTTGTTGTGATTGTACGGTGTGTACAGGGCTTAAATGAATATGTAAAGTCAATACGGGTAAGTATAACCAGCCTACGCATTCGATTCTAGCAAAGAGGATCGAGTATTATAGGCAGCGTTCCCACTTATGCGTCGCGTGTCTCGGGGCGCGCAAGGGGCGTCCGCGCCACGCCGCTTAAGTGTAATTCAAAAAACGTCTCCTCAGTACATTTTGTATAGGAAAGACGTAAGACGCGCCCCAGGTGGCGTGGCGGCGGCGGGGCGCGCGCCGCGCCGCTTGGCGGCGCGCCTTACGTCCTTCCTATACAAAATGTACTGAGGAGACGTTTTTTGAATTACACTTAAGCGGCGTGGCGCGGACGCCCCTTGCGCGCCCCGAGACACGCGACGCATAAGTGGGAACGCTGCCATAGAGAGTTACTGTCAAAGTAAAACGTGTCATCACAGTGCATAGATTGCTATCTCTTGAGACACAAGCTTAAAACTTTTGAACCTCAGTTTTGACAATTTGGCCCATATTCTAGTAATGAGCAGGCACACTGACATTTTATCCCGCCAGGCGGCGCCTGTGTTAGTGCCTAGGCATGTCACTGTCATTCATATGTGAGAGAGAGAAAATAAATATCACCTTCTCGTTCTCACATATGACATTCCTTATTTGTGCAATAGACTAATAAGGTGGCGCCATCTGTCACAACTTTTGAGTGTGCCTCCTCATTTTTGTGAGTTCATATATTTCCTTCTTGAGTTTGGTAGTAAATAAGTGAATAAAATAATACTAAATAGCTATTACTGAGTGTTAAAACTAGACTCCGGTAGTTGTTATTGTTATTTTGTAATTTAATATTTAATTTGTGAAGATGCCGTAACACCTGTGGTGAGATGAGACAATGAGCGACGTGATTAGCGACTATCAAAAGTTTACATGAGTTATTTTATTTATTCTTCCTTCATTTCACAATACACACTATCCCCTACCCAATCCAATAGCACTAGACCTTACTCATAGTGTTGTGTTCCTGCCGGTGAGTAAGGCTGTCAGAGCTCAATGAGGGTACAGTGTGCTGACGACGGGAGGACCTACGGAACTAAACTTGTTCCGTCTATTGTCCCTTGAGTCGTCGGCACCTCGAACCCTCCTTAGAAATAAGTACACCGCTAAAAGGTATGTACAAGTTTCTAATGGGTCAGCGACGCGCATGTGACACCCCTGGAGTTGCAGGCGTCCATAGGTTACGGTGACCGCTTTCCGTCATGTAGACCGTATACTTGTTTGCCAAGTGGTATTAAAAAAAAATGGCGCAGTCGGTAGGATACACTTCTAAATATTAATAAATTTAAAAATAAATAAGACACTGCGTGACACCCCTGGAGTTGCAGGCGTCCATAGGTTACGGTGACCGCTTTCCTTCATGTGGACTGTATACTTGTTTGCCAAGTGGTATTAAAAAAAAATGGCGCAGTCGGTAGGATACACTTCTAAATATTAATTTATTTAAAAATAAATAAGACTATGCAGCACGAACAAATTTTACATCACGACTTCTCGGTCTGTAAAATTTACCTTAAAGAGATCCAAGACGTATTTCCAAAAACAAAAATGTCACAACATTAATACACCATACATGTAATAATGTACAATCTCTCACCTCAGGATGCCGAAGACCGGGCAAAGTGGAGAAGGCTGAGTAGGAAAGCGGACCCTGACGCTAGGCCGGAAAACGCTAGGTTGAAGAAGAAAAATGTGAACAACATGATTCTGGGACTGACAGTTAATCGGCGGCCGACCCTGCTGGCCGAGCCGCGCGCTCGAACGCAACTCCTTCGCCAGGCCCCTTTCACGCGCGCACTCCGGACCATCAATCGAGTAGCGATCGAGTTAGATATATTCTCTTGTTCTCTGAACGAATTCACAAAGGCTACGCTATATGTTTTGTGCTACGGCAATGTATAAAATGTTGTGTAAATTTCCATACTATCGTATTAGGATGCCCTGTTATTGATAGTTTATGTGTATGTAATAAATAAATAAAAATAAAATAAATAAAATAAAAATCAAAATACGATTGACAGTGTAGCTTCTAAAAGTATTTTCGAGCACCCTTGTCTGCCACCCTGAAGTGTGAACGAACCTTAAGAGTGTTACATTTTTGACTCATAGTAAATGGTTTTTGGTTACAAAGGAAAGTGTGTCTAATAAAACACCCAACGAAGGCAATATGGCGGCGTGGCAATGACGCCGTGTGCGGGTAACAGCACAGCGACGTGAGTGGAGACGAAATATATATTAGATTAAAAGAAAATTATTAGTGATCAAAATAAGTATATTCATTATTTTCAAGAACAATTTACATGATAACCCCCTTATTCATAAAAAGGTTACAGAGATGATTAGTTAAAAGTGTTTTGTCTTTTTCTCACAAATACATGACAGACAATGACAAACGATTATTAGCTAATTCAGGTTTACAAAGCGTTTATGAATGAGTCTGTTTCTGTAATGAAATTTACTCACAAAATAAATTGATAAGCATGGATTTTATCCTGTACCTACAGTAAATCCCCACCCCTCCCTCACCCGTTGACGAGAAGCGATATATAACATTCAAAACGTTTCAATGTATTTGCGACATAAACCGGTTCCATATTAACCACCGGTTTTTTTAATTAATTCCAAATTTTTGTCACATTTTAATTTTAATGTAATAGAACCGAGCGAAACTCGGTCGCCCTGATACTTGAATATTTATGATTCAAAATCATCATTTATCTATAGGTCATTTCTAGCAGCCAGCTCAAGATATCAAGTTAAAATTTGTATGAATTACTTTGCACTCTTGTGGATAAAACGCAATTTTTCTATCTGTTTTCGAATAGCAAGGTAAGCCTTTACCAGTTGGTGTGGTGAAAATTAAATTATTTCTTTGTATTTCAAGGTATATCCTACCGACTGCGCCATGTATTGTGTAATACACGTAAGCTAGTGACTTTTTTTTGTATGAATAGGTAGACGTTTGACCACGATCACACCTGATGGTAAGTGATGATGCGGTCTACGGTGGAGCATGCTTACCTATGAGATACCTATTTACTCTCGCTTTAAAGACTGAATAGGTTTCTATCAAATAGCGTCATAATGAAAAACCAACAGTTTTTTATACCACATCGGTGGCAAACAGGTATACGGCCCGCCTGATGGAAAGCGGTCACCGTAACCTATGGACGCCTTCAACTCAAGGGGTGTCACATGCACGTTGCCGACCCATTAGAAACTTGTACATTCTTTTGAAGGACCCCATACTGTAGCACCTTTATGCTACCTTCTTGATTGAGAATTACTCATATTCACACCATAAATTGTTACAGGGTATAACTCGTTACATGACCTATTTAAGCTCAATTATTTTAACCCAAAGCTTACTCCATGGCTCCCCTGTTCTTGATCGAGGTAATTGCTAGCTGATCACTATTTAACCGCACGGTGAGGACACACGGTTGTTCCTATTGAACGATTAACTCATACATACATAAATAAATAAATATTATAGGACATTTTTTACACAGATTGACTGAGCCCAATGGTAAGCCTAAGGCTTGTTTTGTGGGTACTCAGACAACGATATATAGTAATACTAGCTTCTGCCCTCGGCTTCGCACGCGTTAAAAAAAGACAAAAAGTAGCCTATGCCACTCTCTATCCCTTCAATTATCTCCACTTAAAAACGCTCGTAGATAATATATCTTTATCGCTCTAGCTTTTGAAATAAAACTATGGAAACGGATTAAATCGCGTATAATGAATTTAAAATACATCCCGACATTCATTATACGCGATTTAATCCGTTTTTTTTTTAAATACTACGTCGGTGGCAAACAAGCATACGGCCCGCCTGATGTAAAGCGGTCACCGTAACCTATGGACGCCTGCAACTCAAACAGTGTCACAAGCGCGTCGCCACCCTATTAGAAACCATAGTTTTATTTCATGAGTATTTATCGCGGTAACCGAAGACAATATTACTAGCTTTTGTCCGCGGCTTCGCTCGCGTTAGAAAAAGACAAAATGTAGTCTATGTCACTTTCCATCCCTTCAACTATCTCCACTTAAGAAATCACGTCAATTCGTCGCTCCGTTTTGCCGTGAAAGACGGACAAAATAACAGACACACACACACACACACTTTCCCATTTATAATATTAGTATGGGCCTATTTCGATAGCGACAGAACAATACAAAGTTTATGGGGTGAGCACACACGTGGTGGTTCACACGCCGACACCTGCCCAACATTTGTGATACAACTTGTTTGGTTTACTTAAAATATCCATACTTAGCCCGTGTGGTGACGGGTTAAGACCGGGGGTAAGACGACCGGTCTGGCTCAGTCGGTAGTGACCCTGCCTGCTGAGCCGCGGTCCTGGGTTCGAATCCCGGTAAGGGCATTTATTTGTGTGATGAGCACAGATATTTGTTCCTGAGTCATGGATGTTTTCTATGTATATAAGTATGTATTTATCTATTTAAGTATATCGTATATCGTCGCTTAGCACTCATAGTACAAGCTTTGCTTAATTTGGGGCTAAGTTGATCTGTGTAAGGTGTCCCCAATATTTGTTATTTGTTTGTTGTTGTTATTTGTTAAGAATTTTACCACCCCCTTTCTTCCCGTGGGTGTCGTAGAAGGCGACTGAGGGACATGGGTTAAATTGTGGCGTAGGCGAGAGGCTGGCAACCTGTCACTGCAATGTCACACTTTCGTTTTCTATCGACCCCTTATTTGCCAAGAGTGGCACTGAAACTTGAGTAGTTTCATGTGCTCTGCCTACCCCTTCATGGGATACAGGCGTGATTGTATGTATGTATCCATACTTATGCTTACGTCGAGTTCATAAATAGATGCACATTTTTTCACCTTATTGAGTAATCTCTTGCGTATAGGCTACTAGACTCATATCGAATTAGGCACAATAAATTATTGTCTTCTATAGTATTTGACATAAAACAACAATATTTATAGATTTTGGGTATCAAAAGTTTATAATGACTGGCGTATTTTCGATTAAACGTGTGTGTAATCTTTTATTTATTTTGGCCACCGAAAACGCTGTCAACGATGTAGTAATGTCATTGAATTCAAACCTTATTGCATGTCAAAACAATCACTGACATCAGGGAGACTAGAGATAAGGAGGAAAGTCTGTCGAAGTAGAACCAAGAATATTATATACCATGGATTTTGCGTGCCGACCAATGAGTTGAAGCCAGGTTCATTCACCTTTACTCCTATGTTCTATCTCTTTCCGACACTGTGATGTATTGCCAGATTAGTTACTAAAAAAACGTATAAAACATTCTTCAATCAAATTGACTTACTTTTCTTTGTATTATACGAAAAAAAACTCAATCAAAAACCTTATTTCTCCGGTATTTACCTCCTGCGTACTATGGGAACACTAATAATAAAAAAATATGCCCGATATGTCAGAATTGTCAAAAGTCATTCACCGATTCAGATATTTATTTTGCGAAATAAACGTTTTTCGACGATTTACTTAAGTTCTGCGCTATGTATTGCATAGTGAACCATTGTGGAAGTAAATGGAAACCGAAATCCGACGTAAAATTTCACAAGTAAGTACTTATTTTACCAAAATGTTCATAAACCTCGCTGGCAATAAATTTTCTGCTATTTTGCTTGTAATCTTGGTTAGTTCTTATCATTATATTGTTTTCATTGTCTCAAATTATATCAAAATTCCCACGAATAGGTTTAGAACGATAAATATGACCTTTAAAGAAAAATAATGCTATGTGTGGTTTTACGACTAGGGTGACCAATCTTTTTTCTTGCATGGTATTTACTCTTATTGAATGGAGCTAAATCTATCAACTTGGTACGGTTTCTATGTTCATAGTTCATATCACAGTATAATAATACCAACTTTATTGTTTATGTCTTTACAATTAACATGAATAATATTAAACTTTTCAGTGTTCCAAAAGATGAAGGAAGGAGGCAGCGTTGGCTGTCGATTGTACCGATAAAAGAAAATGTTTCAGAGCGTTCGACAATTTGCAGATTTCCACTTTAAGCCTGAAGATTATGACACAGAAAGAAATTTTAAAAATCGGTCCAGTAACGACGGAGATATCGTGGCATAAACATTAAATTGAGATACATATATATATATATATATACATGCGAAGAGAATTGAAATACGTACGAATTGAGAACCACCTTCCTTGAGATTTGGGGCGGCGCTTAAAAATAAAGATACTGTTTTAAAACGTCCTAGTATTTCATTATTTCCCCATTGACAAATACTTCCCTTATATTTTTGTGGCTATTCCCACTAGTTACCACCAAGTTTTTACCTGTCCTAACTACTGGGATTTTCCCACATTGTTAATTACCACACCGGGGGTTGATAGCTACTGGGATTAGTTTTCCCAGTAGTTACTACCAAAATATTATTGTGATAGTTTAAAGTGACTGAAACATTTTTTAATAAATACAGGTGTCAGTAAAAGAAAAGTTATATTTTAAGCCTCGTGTTGCAACACTCACCACGCTCTTAGGCTCCCCACAGACAGTCTTAAAAATTCATAATCTTAAAAAAAACTTGTATGCAATCTGACAGTTCAAACTGACACTGACAAGACACTGACAGATCTGAACTGTCAGATTGCATACAAGTTTTTTTTAAGATTATGAATTTTTAAGACTGTCTGTGGGGAACCTTATTCTGGAACGGTTCTGAAAAAAAAATCCCAGTAGTTTACCACTGGAAAAAACTGTACGGTATTTTGTGGCGTAAGGCAAAGTAACTGCAGAGTGGTATAGAAATGGACCTTATTGGCGGTTGACAAATTAGTAAGGTGCATTAGAGTAATTCCGAATGACAGAAATGTTCAGATAATTCCGAAAGGGGAATCTTGATATGACGGAAATAATGGTGATTTCTATGCGACTTTCCTAATTAGACGACTTTCGGAATTGCCCTAATGTACCTTACTTTTTGAGTTTGTGAGGATGGATGTTCACTTTCGTGATAAAACGATTGATCGGATTTGAATTTAATAAGTTACAAAATTAATCAGTCGTATAAACGTAATACGTCAAATTCCGCGGGATATCCCTAATGTATGCTTAATCATGGACACTCTAAAGAAAGAGATGCAAGACCGGCGTGACGTAATTCAAGGTCAAATTTTCTGGCTTCAACGTAATGTTCGGCACGCAATATCCATGGTATATAATATTCTTGAAGTAGAACAGTCGCAAAAATGACCGGCTGAGGCCTTGTAATTGCAGTTACAAATCTCTCCGCTTGGAGCGCATGTCTCGCTCAATGATCAGCGATGTGAGATGACATTAGACGTTCTTTTCTCTAGGCTGATTTCGTCAGACTGAGCAAGTCAAGACGTAGTCCCACGGTAGTGCGCTGGCTTCGTACGCAGATGTTCTCGGGTTCGATTCTGACAGCGATCTTTGTGCTTTTTATTTTTTTTTATACATTAATTTTCTTTTTGTGTATTTTATTTGTGTTTATTTATTGTTTTATTCATACAAATGTTAACTTAAGCCCTTTTACATTGTTTGCCCCATCTTAGGATTCTTCGGTAATGTTGTAAGTCTTGCGAATAGAATTTCGAAAAGTTCTAACAAAACAAAATATTTTTGGACATTAAAAAAATAAAATATTTCAAGAAAAATATTAGTAGAAAAAAATAAAATAGGTCTCATCAGGATTTGAACCCGGGACCTCTTGCTCCGTAGGCGGGGTCACTACCGAGAAGGCAAAGAGATTGTCAAACCCTTATGCACCTGCGATTGCAGCGCCACCTATCTTTTCTTTTATATGTGCACTTCTGATACTTAAAGCTTTCGCTCCTTATATTTCTAATCTCCATAACTGACATATTGAACTTTATGCCTTCATACTTAAAAAGTCAGAAAATATTGTTTTCGATGATACCTGATGCACAGACAATCTATAGATTAACATGACTGTGTTGTTTTCGCCTCATTACGTAAAAGTATATTTTAAAAATATTTTTTTCTGTTTTTAAGTTATAATAAAAGTAGCCTATTGGTGCGACAGAACCAGACTACCTTTCTGCGGCGTTTCGTTTTCGTTTCGCGTCGCAAAAATGCCATTCAGCTACGGAGCTTCATGGCTGTGTAGAATCGGTACAACCACGCGCAACTCGCCTTGTGACCTCAGGCTAATTAATCTTTGTGTTGTGATACGCCATTCTACACGGTTTGTCGATAACATACATACATACATAAAATCACGCCTGTATCCCATAAAGGGGTAGGCAGAACACATGAAACTACTAAAGCTTCAGTGCCACTCTTGACAAATAAGGGGTTGAAGAAAACTAAACTGTGACATTGCAGTGACAGGTTGCCAGCCTCTCGCCTACGCCACAATTTAACCCATATCCCATAGTCGCCTTCTACGACACCCACGGGAAGAAAGGGGGTGGTGAAATTCTTTACCCGTCACCACACAGGCAATAAAGGTTAAAGGTTTGTCGATAAAGGTTACTTTATCATTAATTGTACACAAACCCTGGCTTTCAAACGTACTAATAAATGCATAAGTGTATCCGAGAGGCAGCCGAGAGGCAACGGGTCGGAAAACAAGTATTCAAAAATAAAACCTCTTTGACGATATTGCAGCCAAATGCCATAAAACTGAACAAAAAATCAACTGTCAAGCACATTCCAAAACACGAAACGATTTTTTTCCAAATGACATTTGTCATCCACCAAGAAAATTACACAAACCAAAAACTTAATTTTCCACAATATCCAGTAAAAAAATTAATTTAATTTGTAACTAATTGTGAAATGCTAAACATGAGGCTATCGAAACTCGGATTAAATCTTCGTGCAAATGGTAAGTTTTCTTTTTTATTTTCCGTACCTTTTATTTCCCTCCCTTTTTTATTTCTTCCTCGGTTTTTCAAGAAGCAGGTAAGGTAAGGTGGGGAAAGATTGAAGGGCTTTGAAGGATAACATGAAATATATTTCCCACCACAAAATCTTCACCGAACATTCTTATCGTGCGTTGTATGTTTAACGTCGTCGTTGGCAAAATCCCTCTTGCCAAAAGAGGGGAAAGTCATTAAAAAAAAAACCGGCCAAGTGCGAGTCGGACTCGCCCACCGAGGGTTCCGTACAAACTTTCTTTCAAACTACCTAGTAAAAATAATTTCATATTTTCATATAACTCTAATGACTTGACTAGAAGACAAAAGTATAGGCACTAATGAGTATTATTGTGTATAGCGCCATCTCCCGGTCAATTTGCTAACTAATTTGCGCGACCTGGTTTTTCAAGGATAATTCTTTATAATGTTAACCGATTTAAACAGTTTTTACTTTATTGGACAGAAGATGGTTTACGTAACATCTCGTATTAATTTGAAGTACGATGTGCATCCGCAAGGGTGGGTAAATTGAAAGTAAAAATCTGAAAAGTTTTTTGTGAATAAAAAAAAAGTATTCAAAATACACATACGATTATATTTTTCCTGTAATATTTAGCATGAAATCAATGTTTACTAAAATTTTCAAAATTTTTCGTTGGTAAACTTCGGAGATAAGGGGGGGGAACGGTATTTTTTTTTACATTTTCCTTCAAAATTAATTTTTTTTCCACAACAAAAAAAATATAAAAAATAGCTTATTTACGTTCAATTTGAGCTCTTTCCAACGATACCCCACTTGACCTAGTAACTTGAAATTTACAGTTTGCCCCCCTTTCATTTTGGCCATTTTCTACAATTAAAATTAATATATTTAAAAAAATTATACTTTCTATTTGTAGAGGTTTACAATGTTCACAACTATTCCAAATTTCAAGTTGATAGCATTAGTACTTAGTTCTCGAGATATTTAGGAATGTGACAGACGGACAGACAGACGGACAGAGTCGCACCATAAGGGTTCCTGTTGTACCTTTTTGGTACGGAACCCTAAAAACCGGCCAAGAGCGTATCGGGCCACGCTCATGTAGGGTTCCGTAGTTTTCCGTATTTTTCTCAAAAACTACTGAACCTATCAAGTTCAAAACAATTTTCCTAGAAAGTGTTTATAAAGTTCTACTTTTCTGATTTTTTTCATATTTTTGACACATATGGTTCAAAAGTTGGGGGGGGGCACACTTTTTTTTCCTTTAGGAGCGATTATTTCCGGAAATATTATCAAAAAACGATTTTAGTAAACCCTTAAGCTAGGAACATACTACGCGGACGTCCGTCGTAAATCGACCGCGACCGCGACCGATCAGTGTGCACGGAACAAAACATCCAGCGAGCCAGATTTCGATCGGACGTCCATGCGCTCAAGGCCACGTCCACGTCCGTCGACCGATAGTTTGCACGGTTATGTGTATTTCCATTGTCCAGATTCCCGTCCGCGGTTGATTTACAACGGACGTCCGCGTAGTATGTTCCTAGCTTGATTCATTTAAATACCTATCCAACAATATATCACACGTTGGGGTTGAAATAACAAAAAAAAACCGGCCAAGTGCGAGTCGGACTCGCGCACCGAGGGTTCCGTACAAACCTGCATTTGATATGAATTTCAACTTGATAGCTCTACGCGTTCATGAGGAAAAAAGTAATAAGTTTATATTTATTAAAAAATATATATTTTGTAATGTAACTAAAAATTTAAGGTTTTCGGAATTTTTCCTTTATGTGTGCTATAAAACGTTGCTTCATGCCAAATTTCAAGATTCTAGGTCGACTGGAAGTACCCTTTAGGTTTTGATTCCCTTGCGAGTACTTGCGAGTTTCAAAATATGCAGCTTAAATTGCTTTTTCTTTTGATCGCGTTGACATAGAAGTTTGATTTTGTTACAGCTTAAAGGTATTATAGACCTGAGTATTTGGTATGAATTTCAATTTAATACCTCTACGCGTTTATGAGGAAATGGGTAGTAAGGTTAAAATTATTAAAAAAAAATATATTATGTGATGTAACTAAAAATTTATGGTTTTCGTAATTTTTCCTTTATCTATGCTATAAGACGTTGCTTCGTACCAAATTTCAAGATTCTGAGTTCACGGGAAGCACCCTATAGGTTTTGATTCCCTTGCAAGTGTCGAAAATTTGCGGCATAAACGGCTGTATCTTTTGATTGCGTTGGCTTAGAAGTTTGATTTTTTCACAGCTTCAAGGGACAGTAGACCTGAGTAATTGATATAAATTTCAGCTTCATACCTCCACGCGTTCCTGAGAAAAAGGGTCTTGACAGACGGACGGACGGACGGACAGACGGACAACAAAGTGATCCTATAAGGGTTCCGTTTTTTTCCTTTTGAGGTACGGAACCCTAAAAATCAGTCCCCACTTTACATGTAGGGGGGGTACCCTAACTAAACATCCATTTTTTATTTTACCACTTTGTCGGCGTGATTAATATACATATTGGTACCAAATTTCAGCTTTCTAGTGCTAACGGTTTCTGAGATTATCCGCGGACGGACGGACGGACGGACTGACAGACATGGCGAAACTATAAGGGTTGCTAGTTGACTATGGAACCCTAAAAAAGATGAAATATGTTCCACCACGGGCGGTTTTCGATCTTAACCCGCAAGAAAAACCCTTCAATCTTCCCCCATCTTACCTTATTTAGGGTCGGCAACGCATAAGTGGCTCCCCTGATGTTGCTTGTGTCCGTCAGCGGCGATGACTGCTTACTTACCATCAGGCGGCTCGTCAGCTCGTTTGCTGCCTACATCATCATCCTCCTTGCGTCATGGCTCATGGGAGATTTGGCGTAGGCTCTAGTTTTACGAAAGCGACTGCCATCTGACCTTCCAACCCGGAGGGTAACTAGGCCTTATTGGAATTAGTCCGGTTTCCTCACGATGTTTTCCTTCACTGAAAAGCGACTGGCAAATATCAAATGACATTTCGCACATAAGTTCTGAAAAACTCATTGGAACGTATAGGCTACGGGGCCATCCTAATCATCATCATCTCTTCCCACAGCCTGGAACCGCTCGTTCCAGCTCCCCCAGCGCGCGATGAGCATCCCCCCGCGCGACAACGAGTCTCAGCTCCCCGACCTCCGTGAAGTCACGGCCAGCACGCCCAAGCGCTCCATACCCCCGGCCCCCTACTCCCCCAAGATCCAGCAGAAGCCAGACCCCATAGACAAGGTACCCAAAAGTACCACGAAAAAGTTCGTGCCCATGCCCGACCTTGGCCAGTACATGACGTACTACGAACTGCTTAAATCTCTTAAGCCTGCTTTAGTCAAGTATGTCTCTATGATCCCGAAGTATAACGAGTTTCAGCTGCTTTGGAAGAAGTTCAAACACCCTTAGCTTCTTTACAAAGTAAACGAAGCTTAAATTATTTGAAAAAAAAAATTAACTTTCTTGCGGCACAAAGAAACTGAGACTTTAATTTGTGCGCGAGATACGATTTTAATGGATTTTTATTTAGAAAAAGAACGTAGTTTTCGTGGCTTTGTATAAATTGTTTATTGCCAAGAGTAGCCAGAATTTAGAGGCATTTTCTCGAGAAGAATCAACAAAAAAAATTTTTTTCGGCAGGTAAAATTTATGTTTTTCCTACTCAGAATCGTGAGCCCTTTCGATCTACCAGGATAAAAAACGAGAGACAAGAAAATGGTCCCAAAATTTTCTATTATTTTGCATACTTTCCACTTTGTAACCGCTGATCAAAGCGTTTGAAAAATAGTAACGAAGTGGAAAAAATTGGCACGAATTAAAGGCCAAACATTAAATTTGGGACGCTTTTTTCTGCCTAGTAGGATCGAAAGGGCTCGTAATTCTGAGTTGGAAAAAACATTAAATTTACCTATTTTGGAAAAATAAGTTTTTGAATCTTTTTTTCGCGAAAATGCCTTAGGCAACCTACAAATTTTGTGATGCGACAGTCATTCGCTGGAGTGAAATTTTTCGTGAACCAAGTTTTTTGTCAAATGTTTGGTCGGTCTCTGCAAGCTTTTTGCTTGGCAATAAATTATTTTTAAGTAACTATGTAATCTCTTTTATACATTTTTTTAAGTATGTGTAAACATTTTGGTTTACGAAATAAATAAGTTCCTTTTTATTAGCGTTTTTTCTTTCACTCTGTCGTATGACCGCACATCAGAAATATGTTGCTATGTTGGCTGCGATTGATGGCATTTCAGAGCAATATTTCAAATGGCAGACTTCTATAAAATTTTGTTAAGTAGAGTCAACCAATTGGAACCCTGGATAACTATGTCATAGTGACGTTATATATCAGATTGTAAGAAATCTCTTACTGCTTGTCATTTTGACATGGTTGTAGAGTGGCCTAGGGTTCCAATTGGATGACTGTATGAAAATTGCAACCCGCTTGGCTTATTACTTACCCTCTCCTTACTTAACCCCTCGTATGCTTAGACACGGATCCGTGCGTGGGAATTTTAATCTATTGCTTTAAATGTCAAGGTCACTATTTCAATGACCAAAATTGACAGGCCGCATACGAGGGGTTAATCTCTCTGTCCAGTTGGATCCACTAGCTCGATTTATTGAATTGTATAGGACACTGAAGTTCACTGTCATCCACCATTGGACTGGATGGATCCTATGATACTTGCATCTCTTACTTCACCAATGGATCTAACAGAATGTAATCAGTAATTTATTGCAAATTCATAGGTACATATAAAGTTATTACAGTATTTATTTTGTGGACAGCTATGAACCCTGTAAGGGCACTGAAAATTTGTATCCTTATTGCTAGCTTACTATCTAAATTCTAATTAGTAAACTTATTAGTCTTATTACTAGATAGATCTTTATTTATAACTATACAAATTACAGTAAAAATAAAAAATAAAATAAAAAGTCATTTATTGTCGCAAATAATTTTAAAGTACAATTACTTAAGTATTTATTTCTATCATGCAACGAAGAGTAAGCTACGCTATGATACAGTACAATCATGTCTTGTTCTATATTAGCTATGATCACAACTTTGAGGACTAAAATAACTAAGTAACTACCAATAGTTAAATACTAGGTGCGACAATAGGCTCGAGACTCAGCTTGTGCCGCGAGTCTAGTGACTGCACAGCGCTGTTTTTCAGCCCGTAGCCTGCAGTAGAATGCAGGGAGTTTAGATCCACCACTGATTCCGGTGGAACCTATGATAGATCCTACTGGACAGAGGGCACAACGTTAACTTAGTAACCTTGTGTTACTTGTTGAACGCACTGTCTTCGTGCAGGGGTCCATTTCTCAAAGCTGAAAGTTACAAGTTACAAGCGGAAGTCTCTTTCCAACTTGTCATATTAGACATTGACTTCCACTTGTAAATTGTAACTTGTAGCTTCGAGAAATGGGCCCCAGGTCCACGTAGTCATGAACCTTTTGGAGGATTTGCTTGTAACAAAAACATACATCAATCAAACGCCAAGCTCCTAGGCGCAAGAGGCGAGCTATGTAGCGCTTACTTGAAAGCGTAAAAATACATACATACAATCACGCCTGTATCCCATAAAGGGGTAGACAGAGCACATGAAACTACTAAAGTCTCAGTGCCACTCCTGGCAATTAAGGGGTTAAAAGAAAACGAAAATTGTGACATTGCAGTGACAGGTTGCCAGCCTCTCGCCTACGCCACAATTTTAACCCAAATCCCACAGCGACTTCTACGACACCCACGGGAAGATAGGGGGTGGTGAAATTCTTAACCCGTCACCACACAGGCAAAGCGTAAAAATAAAGACAAAATAACAGTGTTCCTCAAGAATACCAACAGGGGCCCACTTCTCGAAGCTACAAGTTACAATTTATAAGTGGTAGTCAATGGGCCCATTTCTCAAGACTGAAAGTTACAAGTTGCAAGCGGAAGTCTCTTTCCAACTTGTCATATTAGACATTGACTACCACTTGTAAATTGTAACTTGCAGCTTCGAGAAATGGGCCCAATGTCTAATATGACAGGTTGGAAAGAGACTTCCGCTTGTAACTTGTAACTTGTAAGTTTTGAGAAATGGGCCACATGACAGGTGGCGCTGGCGTTGTAGGCACGAGATTACAGTCACCCGCCAGATATATGGGAGCGCCCGAGGTGTCCAGCACGGGAAGCATGGTCGCGCGATAGACGATAAAATAGCAGGCCGTCCCTATCGCACTATTTGTAAGTGCGATAGGGACGGTCTGATATTTTATCGTCTATCGCGCGACCATGCTACCCGTGCAGAAATATCTGAACACGCGCTCTAACTTCATTATAATTGACACATGTTTAGATATTTGTTAGCGACTTGGCTGTTGTGTCTGATGGCGACTATACCGACACCTTTAGGTATTATGGGCGTTCAAATGAAGGATTCCGGTCTGTAGCCAAGGGTACAGTCAGCTGCCAAGAAAAGGAGACCCCCTGCCATACAAATTTGTATGCAAGGGGGTCTGCTTTTATCTGCAGCTGACTGTACATCGTTGATACTCCGCGGCAAAAGCAAACGCAACCTGCGCACATATGCGAGTGTGCACGGGAAAACGTCCCCCTTTGTCGATTGCTATAAAGCCGCTTTATCAGTTTATTCATTTTTATTTTTTTTATTTTTATTTTTATTCATAATAATTAACACAGCATTACAGATAAACCAAAGCACTGTGAAAATACATATATGATCCCTATATATACATAACGGGAAAAAGTTGACATACAATAAACACTAATAAGGCACAGAAGAAGGACGAACATCCATCATCTCGCTGAACCTCAGACATTCATCACGTACAACCATCCATCTACTAGCAAACACATCACATTCAGGCGCTGATGCGAGGAGTAAATTCAAGCTGTGTAATGCTCGAACAAAAGGAGAGTTCCTTCTCGACACTGTTCGGGAACTTGGCACTGACAGAAGACAGCGGTTTCGAGGCCGAAACTCAAATTTAGACGGTATCGGGACAAGCAGCCGTACTACTTGTGGTGTCAATTCGACACAGTCAGAGTCACCGCGTAGGATGGTACAAATTGCAGTGAGAAGTGCCGAACTGCGTCTCGTAATAAAGATACTCTCTCATAATAAAGATACAAGTACCCAAATCTCGCTTTAATGGTAACCGACAAAGTGGGACGTTTTACTAAACACACTCACAAGTATATTTTACTTACTGAAGACCGATAGAGACGAGAGATATAACCTAACCACAAAATTAAAATTTTGACAAAACCCCCGACACAGTGGGCCGATTTTCATGAAACACTCCCGACCCGACTAACTCAGCTTTCAAACAAAAAAAAAACTAACTATTTTGGCTCAGTGATCCAAAATGAATCTTGGCCTCCGAAACGAGAGATCGCCGCTTGTCCCGATCCTGCGCAGCCTCTTGCCAGTCACTGACTTGAAGCCGAAGCAGATCCGCCACCACACTGTCCTCCCAGCGATACCTGTGAAAAATAGAAAAACTAAATCTAAATCGGTTCATCCTTTTGGGAGCTACGATGCCACAGACAGACACACAGACAGATAGACAGGCAAACAGACAAACAGACAGACAGAGACGTCTAACTTATAACACCCCGTCGTTTTTGCGTCGGGGGTCAACAGAGCGCCACGGTGTTTTCAGTCAAAGGAAATAGTAAATCCGATGTACTTAGGATATGTTTAGGAAACGATAGAGGGCGTGAAATAATATGCCGCAGTGCAAGTTGTTCGCTAGATGTCGCTGGTACCCCCGCAAACTGGGTAATGACTTGTAAAATGTATAAGTATTTTTTGATGTCCCAATTTTTCGTTAGATGTCGCTGTACCACCTGCAAACTAGCGAACGGCAATGTCCTACTAGACTAAGAGCCTTGGGCCGCCAGACCTTCCTCAAATTTTCAAGGATGAAACATTGGGATAATGTAGAGTTCGTATCGACGTTTAACGTCTGCATATTTTCTAGTTCAGCCCATCGGCCATTTTTTTGCTATCGAGTGCTGAAGGTGAAAAAAAAAGTCCTAACTTTCCTTATATTATCAAGGCTGATTTTTATGTATGTGTTAGAGCACGTTGTTAGAAGTTGGTTATCATCAATGCCAGACCCATATAACCATAATCGGTCGCCGTTCCTACGCAAATCCTCCTATTTTGTGTACACACAGGTCTTCGGGTCTCAATGTTTAGTCGCAGTACGGTCGACGTTTAGTCGCGGCGACCCAAATGGGGACGATTGGTAACAGGCACAAATGGTCACAGAAGTGACAGTAAGTGTGCACTACGCGTGCACACATTGTTACCGTTTGGCGACTACTTTCCGAAAATCATTCGTTCATTTCATTCTTTTCAAATGGCGACTGTCAGAGACGTCAAAGTAAAAAAGAAATAAAACCATTTGACATTAAAATGTAATGGCGTAAGAATTTGTTAAAGATAAATATTGTTTGCATTTGTAATATAATGTGGGCTAATTACCATGGCCAATTAAATTGCTCGAGTGATTTCATAAAATAAGTCTAAATTTATTAACGCGCCATCAATTTACCTCAGTTTAACCAGTAATAATATTATTGACTACTCGGTGTTTGCGTGTTATGTATATTGATTGGTGAAGTTTTAGTGCTCCGGTGCATACACTATACTGAAATATTAAAAATAATGCCTAGAAAACCAATAAAGTTGTTAAAACATGGATTAAGACGGTAATATTCCATGTAAAAAACAGTCGCCAAACGGTCACCAAACGGTCGACAAACGGTCGCAAAATGGTCGCAGCGTACACGCGTGACCGAAAGCTGTTTTCAAAATGGCGTAATTCTTGTATTATTTTTTTCCAGGTATCCTCAAACTTTATAAACAATTAAATATGCCGTCGTACTCAGTTGCCCTCACTAAAGAAGATTTAAAAAAAAATGTAACGTGCGTACCGAGCTGCTGGGTTGTAAAGGATCGGGGATCATATTATTATGGTCTTCTATAGAGCAACTAGTATTTTGCGGCATTTCACAATTGACACTTGTTGAAGTAGTCGTCAATAATATTACTATCAACATTAATTTCAGCGATCTGTACTTCTTTTGTCAAGATTTTTGTATAGATAAGTGTCTACAAATTTGTAATGTTAAAGAGACATAAATAAAACGTAGTAGAGTAAATAAAATGTTTTTTTTTTGTAACCCAAACAAAATACTTGTAGATACGAGTGCGGAAAAGAGGAAAATCGATACGAGTAGCGATAAATTAATACACGAACGAAGGGAGTGTTTTAAATCGACACGAGTTGTGAATGTCCTTTTCGCACGTGTATCGTATGACGATTTTCAGTACCTAAATCCAAGCTAAGAGTTTCGACCAGACAAGAAATGAATCATTGCTTGATTTGCTCGCACTACTGCGTGTAAAAAGCAGCATCTGTACTGAAAAAAACTATCATTGCGCAACAGAAATTCTATTAATATCACAGTAAATACTCTATTTCATTTGATTCCTACTTTTATTGTGTAAAGCAACACTGCACTTCATTTTTATCAATAAGAATTAAAAATTATATATTTAATACATTAAGTAACTATAAAGTGCTTATCTATTTGTATTATCATTCTGCACTTTTCTTAACTTTCCCACATTTCTATAAAATGTCTAAGAGTGCTTAAATGGTCGTCGTCGTTTATTATTATTTAATTCGCTCATATTTAAATGATTCAAAGCAACCAGTCCACAACTTCACAAGAAAGTTTGAGAAACCTTCGTATTTCAGATTGTCATTTGCGGTTACAGTGGTTTAGGAGCAGTTCGGTAATCAGACCTACACATGTGTGTACAAATTCTGTCAATGTCACTGTCAGAAACCGTTCTGACAGTGACAATGACAGCCACAAATTCGTCCACATGTTGTTACCGTTATGTGTGCAAACGTCGACTAATAAAGTGTCGTTAAAAGTCATTCTGACAGTGACATTGACAGCCACAAATTCGTACACATTTTGTTACCGTAACGAGTGCACACGACGACTACACTTTGTTATTGTAACAATACGGTCGCATTGTTTGCACGACGTTACCACGCGTTATGTCACATTTGACAGTTAGTTACTGATTTGAAGATTTTGCGACTGAAATGGTTGTATGGGGATCGTTTCCGCGCCGGCCGTAACTTTTGCCAGACGCGACAAAGTTGACAAAAAACGACTCTAATTTTCCTCATTTTCTCAAGCCTGATTTTGATATATGATACACAGGGAACTATAACTTGACCGTTTGTAAGCAGCCAGACCAATCGGATGGACCCAACCATCCGCCAGACCGACTTAAAGGTTCGCTATGAACATCAGTAACCGAAACTGCAAAACGTAAGAAGTTGAATTTTGCACAGCAGTTTACGTTTATAATGTACATTAGACGTTAGAAGCGGTTCTGAAAAATTTTACCCCTAAGGGGGTTAAAAACGGGATGTCAGAACCACTCGCTTCGCTCGTGGTTCAACTATAGAATCCTTTCACTTGCTCGTTTTTCAATTCCACACTCGGCGTTAAAATACAACTTTGCCCCCTTGTATAACAAATAACTATTATTTATTTATTTATTTCCCTTCCAGAAAGCCCAGAAAGCCGTCCCGATCACCCCGCTTACGGCCACAGCGTCGTCCGGTAACTTTGGACCGCTTCTACCGTCGCCGCCGCCCCTGGGCATGACTCCGTTAGAACAGGTCAGTATAAGCATAAATTAAATATAACAAGATCATACCATCCCATAAATTAAAATGCGACCGCCTACGAACGCGCTTACACTCCACCACACATAGATGGCGCCACAAAAATGCCTTGTTGCCACCGATTATTTGTATATTGGCATTAAGTCGTGTCAATTCCGAGCCGTAAATCTATGTCAAAAGTGACACTTAACGCCATCTACAAGTATAATCGAAATCTACAAGACATTTTTTGTGGCGCCATCTATGTGGTGGAGTGTAAGCGCGGTCTTAGGCGGTCGCATTTTAATGTATGGGATGGTATGATCTTGTTATATTTAATTTATGGTATAAGTCCGTTTTCATATTATCCGATCCGATATCAGACGTCGGAAGGATTTCAATGGAAAAAAATCCAAGATGGCGCCTGTAATGTATGCGATATCGGATCAGGGTCCGTAGCCGAATGGCATAAACGCTCACGAAACGACACGCTAGTAGATATCTATCTCTATCGCTCTTGCGTATTGGCGCGACGAGCCAGACTACCTTTCGCGGCGTTTCGTTTTCGTTTTGTGTCGGAGAAATGCTACGGGGCCAGATAATGTGAAAACTCACTTATTTTTTTTTTTTTTATACTACGTCGGTGGCAAACAAGTATACGGCCCGCCTGATGTAAAGCGGTCACCGTAACCTATGGAGGCCTGCAACTCAAACAGTGTCACATGCGCGTTGCCACCCCATTAGAAACGTGTACATTCCCTTTTGCTGTGTTAAGTACACAGCAAAAAGGAGTGTACAAGTTCTAAGGAGACCTTAGTTTGAAACACGCCAAGACAAAATTACAGAATTCTGTTTTAACCTACGGACCTTTTTGAGCTACAAGCTGGGATCCGGCCAGTGGGATTTGAGGAACCTCGACGACTTTGGTACCGGTTGAATCGAATTAGGCCTGGCCCCGTAGCCGAATGGCATTTCTCCGACGCCAAACGAAAGCGATACGCCGCTGGCTCTGTCGCGCCAATACGCAAGCGCGATAGAGATAGATATTGTTAGCGACGCGTCGAAATATATGTAAAATAGCATAAGAATTCGATTAAGACTGTATTCGCAATAAAGATTATTTCGTAGGTAGGAAACGGGTAGAACTGCGTTAGTTAAGTTAATTTTGTCAATTCCGATTATTAAGTATAATAATAAGACTCATATGTGATGTATTCGATAGCAGGCAATTCCCATATTCCTTCCTTCCCAAGTCGCGGAAACCGAGTCCAAAGTTCAATCTAAACTCAGACTGTCCATTGGACTACGATTAATAGCCAATAAGCACTAACGTGAGAGGCTTAGAGCGAGAAAACCGAACTCTCCTCTGATTGGCTAAAAATATTTCCTTAAAGTTCCGAAATCATTTTCCTTTCACCCGAAAATTGCCTTAGGATTACTCGAATCCAAGCCAATAACTCGATAACTATAATACATATGAAGATGTAAATAGTTTTAAAACGTAGCTGGGAACTTACGTAACACGATAACCTACATTTCCATAGTAATATGCCGTTATCGATAACAATGGAGCTCAAGGCAAGCTGAGAAACCAGTCTATTGTATGGCCCGGACGGCTAATCACCTCTTCTATTGTGTAAAAACGTAAACAAACGCAGGTGCATTCCACTCGAGGTGAATGACCCTAGTGTCAGGTGCATTGTTACGTAATTTCGAAGCGATAGCCTAATTAGTTTATAAGTAATTAGGATTTAAACGAAAAATGATAGCGTTAAATTCACGTAATCGAGCGCCGTAACGCGTTCGACCAATCACGACGCGCCATCCGTCGCCTATCGGGCGCAATTATTTACCTCTCTATCGCACGGAGCCTCGCGCTCAGCCGAGTCGTGATTGGGCGAATAAATTGAAATGTTTCTTTCCGTGAAGCGTAGGCGCATTCTGAAAAGGGGTATAAAAGAAACGATCGCTCGGTATGGGACATTCGAATTCGACCGGAACAAGAAGAACCAGCAGCCTCCAAGGAAAACCAGCAGCCAGCAGCCTACTACAAGCAGCCTACAGCCAGCAGCCAGCAGCCTACAGCCAGCAGCTAGCAGCCTACAGCCAGCAGCCAGCCACCCTCCACGACGGGTAGCGGCAGCAGCAGAAAACGACAGCATCGCGACGTATCGTCCGTACCGAGCGTTTCGTTAGGATATTAGCTTAGGAGTATTTTTATAACCGCGTTAAAATTAGAGTCGTTGATTTTTGTAAATATAAACCATTTGATTTGATTCGTTTTTTAGTTAGTGTATTCCAAAATCATAATCGGTACGGTTGATTGCTGAGGACGACATCGAAGCTCAAGGTACAGGCCCGGGACGAAAGAGTGAGTCGCACGAGCTCCAGCACATTCTCTCCACTTCGAGCCGTCGATAGGAAGCTTTGCGGACGCGGTCTGCAACAGTTTCTGGTCCTTCGAGCCGGATCTTCGTGCGGACTACGGGTCTACAGCGACGTACCTGTCATGAGCGACGACAGGATGGTAAGGACGAGGTCCAGGTCCAACCGAGCTGCGTCAGTGACGAGCGAAGAGGAGAGGCAGCAACTACTCGACGAAGGCGCGTCGGCGGCCCGCGAACGAGAGGCCGCACGCGCAAGCGCTGAGAGGGCGATGGGCGCCGACGCGGCGCGCCCTCCCTCACCTCCTCCGGACCCGCTGGCGTAACGGAAGGGCTTAGCGTCGCCGGCGCGCAACCGATGGGCGCGGCGACAGCTAACAGCACGCTCAGGTATGGATTAACCGTAGAAACACCGAGGTCACCGTCCTACGACACGACATTGCTATGGCGAAGGGATTTAGCCAAGCGGTTACGGCGTCGTTCCAGACCCACGCCGATCCCAGCTAGACATCCCAAGGCTGCCGTCATAGACAGAACTACCGAGAAACGAAAGTCGCTGCAGGAAACTACCAAGGAGGTAAATAAACCAATTATTAAAGCTCAGTCCGTCAGATCACATGCGAGCAGTCGCACTGTGATAGAAGCGCAGCTGTCTCAGGCGGAGCTCGAGGCCAGCGAACGGCTAGCGGAGATATCCCGGAGGGAGTTGCAGCTAGAAGCGGACATGGTACGTAAACGGCTAGACGCCAGAAAACTGCAGATCCGCGCTAATGCGGATAGCGCAGACGAGCACGAATCTGCTGGTAGCGTGCGGAATTCGAATCAAGATCGATTAGACGAATGGCTAGAGAACTCGCGAGACGCGACGTCAAAACCCATTTGTAAGAGGTTAACCGACGAACCTCTACCCAAGTACGAGACTCCGAGACGACCTGCGCAGGCGGAGCGGCATATTCGAGGCCTCTCACCGGACCGCCAGGTATATCGGCGATCGATATCGCCACCGTCGGAGTCGCGTAGGCGATCGATATCGCCACCGGAGCGACGCAGGCGATCGACGACGCCGCCGGCGCGTCGCGAGCGATCGACGTCGCCACAGCTGGACGCGCGTACTCCGCACACGGCGCACACGCGCGCCACCGAAGGTACTGTAGCAGAGTCCATGCTGCACCTGTTCGAGAGGATGCAGATGGCGGCCCGTCCAGCCCCGAAGGATATATTCGAGCTGCCGCATTTCTACGGAGACGTCAGCGAGTGGAGAAGTTTCTACAATACCTACGCAGAGACATCGAAGCGGTATAAGTTTACTGACTACGAGAACGTGGCGCGGCTCAGGATGGCTTTACGCGGGGACGCAAAGACGTGTGTGTCTCACGTGTTATCGACAGCCACCAGACCCGATATGATCGTGAGAATACTGAAAAAGCAGTTTGGACGCAGCGAGGTATTGTTAGACAAGGCGATTGACGACCTGCGAAAGTTGCCGCAGTTGGGGCCTACCGCGAACGACCTCAACACTTTCGCGATAAAGATAATGAACGTGGTATCTACAGTTATGGATATCGATCGAAGGCACTATGCCGATAACCCCATGCTCATCAGAGAGGTTACGGACAGGTTGTCGCCGCATCTTCGAAGCAGATGGTGCGACTACGCGAAGAAACATCGAGACAGCAAGGACCCGGAGATTCTGCAGTTGGCGGATTTCCTCATGGAGGAGAGCGAACAGGAGATGTCCTTCTGTCACGCCCGCGCCGCCCCGAGGCGAGCGCAGGCGCCGTTATCAGTGCCGCACGCGCGCGCAGCCGGCGCTCGCGTGAAAATATCCGCAACGCACAACCCGCCGAGAGCTCCCACAGGACGTCAACACGAGGTGCAGAAAGTGACGTACGCGACACGTCAAGCCACAACATCCCGTTCGACGACGTGCCTGTTCTGCGGTGGCGGTCACCTGACGCCGGACTGCCGCAAGTTAGCCGCCCAATCCGTGGGCGCTAGATGGGAGTGGGCGAAATTAAATCGTATATGCTATCGCTGTATCGACGCGAAGCATATGAAAACACAATGCAAGGCCAAAGCGTGCGGCGTTGCAGGCTGTCCTCACGTACACCATCGACTGCTTCATGCGGACTCGCCGCAGGAAGTGCGTGAGGATACGTGTTAGCGACGCGTCGAAATATATGTAAAATAGCATAAGAATTCGATTAAGACTGTATTCGCAATAAAGATTATTTCGTAGGTAGGAAACGGGTAGAACTGCGTTAGTTAAGTTAATTTTGTCAATTCCGATTATTAAGTATGATAATAAGACTCATATGTGATGTATTCGATAGCAGGCAATTCCCATATTCCTTCCTTCCCAAGTCGCGGAAACCGAGTCCAAAGTTCAATCTAAACTCAGACTGTCCATTGGACTACGATTAATAGCCAATAAGCACTAACGTGAGAGGCTTAGAGCGAGAAAACCGAACTCTCCTCTGATTGGCTAAAAATATTTCCTTAAAGTTCCGAAATCATTTTCCTTTCACCCGAAAATTGCCTTAGGATTACTCGAATCCAAGCCAATAACTCGATAACTATAAGACATATGAAGATGTAAATAGTTTTAAAACGTAGCTGGGAACTTACGTAACACGATAACCTACATTTCCATAGTAATATTCCGTTATCGATAACAATGGAGCTCAAGGCAAGCTGAGAAACCAGTCTATTGTATGGCCCGGACGGCTAATCACCTCTTCTATTGTGTAAAAACGTAAACAAACGCAGGTGCATTCCACTCGAGGTGAATGACCCTAGTGTCAGGTGCATTGTTACGTAATTTCGAAGCGATAGCCTAATTAGTTTATAAGTAATTAGGATTTGAACGAAAAATGATAGCGTTAAATTCACGTAATCGAGCGCCGTAACGCGTTCGACCAATCACGACGCGCCATCCGTCGCCTATCGGGCGCAATTATTTACCTCTCTATCGCACGGAGCCTCGCGCTCAGCCGAGTCGTGATTGGGCGAATAAATTGAAATGTTTCTTTCCGTGAAGCGTAGGCGCATTCTGAAAAGGGGTATAATAGTCAGGGACCAAACGACCTCTTTTACAAAAAGTCGTCGACATCTCTTCTAAATACCTAAAACAGGTATGGATGTGTTCCTCGTTATCTCCAGATTACGAATTGACCTGTTTTAGTTTAAGGAGGGGGGGACGGGTTGAGAAAAAGGGGGGAGAAAGATGGCGGCCGACCATCATAGATATTTATTCACATCTCGAGTCCTATGCCACCAATCTGTTCGTGCAAGGTGTCGTTTGAAAGCTTATTAAACCTACTTTAATTGTTTTTAAATAACTATACTCATAAAAGTAACCGTTTACGAAATATTTGAAAATATGTGTTTTTTTATCGCGCATTAATTGCACAAGTACTAGAAAAAATGCGTCTAACTCAATAAACAATAACTTTACCGCAATTGATGTTATTATAAAATTTTCGCGTCTATTCATGCTCTTTCTAAAAATATAAGTTTCATTGGTATATGATAATATATAACCATGTAATTACGAATTTGGTTTAGCAGGAGTCACTCTGCCCGGTCGCAGAAATGGGCGCTGACCGTAGTAAAGTATTCAATATTTTTGAGGTCCTATTTTACGGATCCATATGCGAGAGGTATCGTTTCAAAGCTAATTAAACCTACTATATTTTTTTATAAATAACTATAATCATAAAGGTAGCTGTTTAGAAAATATTTGAAAATATGTGTTTTATAGACCATGAGTCGCACAAGTACCTACTGGTAAAAAATGCTTCTTAATCAATAAACAACAACTTTCCGGAATTGATGTTAGTATAAGATTTACGCGGAATTTTGTGTGCTTTCTAATAACATAAGTTTTATTGGTGTATGATATTATATAACCAAGTAATTACAAATATGGTTAAGTAGGTGTCACGATTAAGGTCTGAATTACTAGCTAAAAGAGAGAAATGAGTAATCCAAATTCGTGCAAAAAATATTAATTTATTCAAATGTCGGAAACGGAGACGAAGTTCGGAAACGAGAAGTTTAATGATTAAATTTTGAGCTAATTTAGGTCGTAGGTTCTAGTTTTTATAAATTCACACAAAATCCTGTCTACACTGCGGTTAGGTACTCTCGCCTGGTTTGTGCCGTCGGTGGGGGGACGCCCCTCTGGAAATGCAGCCGACCGTAGGTACTCAGGGGCTGTCCGAGGGCTCGGCAAGGGTGGTCTGCTCTGCCTGGCGAGAGTAGCGATGGTGGTGATGTGGCTGAGGTGTGGTCTACACACCAAATGTCAGCCCGAACCTTGGACCCTGGAACGCGTCATCCAAATCCATGAGAAAACAGTCCGGCTGCATGATTTGTGAACATCCTCGGCAAGCGGAAGGAAGAGAAAGCACCTAAGATGTAGCAGTGATGCCGTGGATGTTCACAATCAGAATCGGAGATTACATTTTGGAAAGATGATGCAGCAGTTTACTTTTTTTAAAATGAGGGTGGAAATAAATTCTGATGCAATACCGTTACAACGAAATGATTGTGCAAAATAGTTTACAGTATTTAGTATTTGATAGGTTGATGCTTGAGGAAGATATTTTAAGCACTAAAATTACAACACAAAGTCTTTTAATCTAATAAGCAAAATTAACTACATCTGAGTTATTAAATGTACCACTTACCCAATTTGGGGTTTATTACACTCGCGTTACTATAAAAATATTAACGTTGAGCACTTCGACGAACGTTTAGAGACGACAAAATATTTAATTGGTTACATGTCGAAACGATACATGTATAAAGACCGATATTAATGTGCCGTGCGTTCTGTATCGAATGAAGATCGGAAATGGTCGCGCGGCTAAGCGCCGCTGTGATATAGGTGTCACCAGATGTGACAAACAAAAGGACTAGTTGCCGGGGCGCTAAAATGTTGCACGCGATATTATTCTGGGAGCGCTAAAACGGCGCCGACGAACACTGTTGCACTTTGTTTGTTTAAAATAGATGTATATTGTAAATAGTTATAAGTATTAGCTTGTAAAATATATAGTTTTAAGAGGTACATTTATTTATGATTTTATTTATTTGAGTGATAATAGTTTCATGTAACGTATAACGTTACATAGGGGCCACAGCGCCCGGCCACGTATGGATGCTGACCGTCACCAAATTTTCTATATTTTTCAGATCCTATTTTATTTAACAGGAATCTTTTGAAAGCATATTATGCGTACTATCATTGGTTCTCAATAATTTTAGTTGTAACTGTAGTAGCTAACAAAATATTTGAAAATATGCATTGGAACCGATGTGAGTAAAACATGCTTCTAGCTCAATGAATTATATTTTTTCCGCAATTGATATAATAACAAAATAAACGGCGAAATGTATGACCTTTTCAAATAATAAGTTTTGTCAGTATTGTATAAAGAATTAATGTTAATTTATCCATCATACTCACTGCGCACCGTCACATACATGGATGACCATTTTCGTTGCCGTTTTCATAATTTTTAAGATTGTATCTTGGTGCATGACCAATAAACAATAACTTTACCGCAAATAATGTTATGATAAGATTTACAGGACATTTCATATGCTTTCTAAAAATATAAGTTTTATTGATGTATGATATTATACAACCAAGTAATTACGAATTTGGTTTAGCAGGTGTCACTGCACCCCCGTGACGTAAATAGGTGCTAACCGTCGCCTAATTTTATGTATTTCTCAGATCCTATTTTAGCGATCAATTTGTGAGAGGTATCATTTGAAAGCATATTATGCGTACTATCGTTACTTTTTAATAATGTTTGTCGTAATTGTAGAAGTTTACAAAATATTTGACAATATGTGTATTTTTACTGTATATGAATAGCATTCGCACTGATACGAGTGAAACATGCTTCTAGCTCAATAAATTATATTTTTCCGCAATTGATATAATAACGAAATGAACCGCAAAATGTATGGCCTTTACAAAAAATGAGTTTTGTTAGATTTGCTTAAACAATTAATGTTAATTTATCCACCATACCCACTGCGCACGGTCAATCGTCATATAAACGGATGTCCACCGCCGTTGCCTTAATTTCTTCATCATTTTACAGATTTTATTTTACTGATCAATTAAGTATATAAGTAAATTCGATACGTGATAGATTATATTTATTATGAATATACGATTAGTGAAATAAAATCTGAAAAATCATGAAAAAAGGCAACGACGGTGGACATCCATTTATATGATGGTGCGCAGTAGGTGAGCTGAACAAATTCAAATTAATTGTTCATGCAATACAAACCAAACTTATTTTTTGTGTAAGTCATACATTTTCCGTTTATTTTGTTATTATTTCAATTGCGGAAAACTATAATTTATTGAGCTAGAAGCGTGTCTTATCAATGCCAATGCTATTCATGCACAGTAAAATACACATATTACTAATCAAATATTTTGTAAACTTCTACAGTTTCGACTTGAAATATTAGAAATAAAGATAGTACGCATAATATGCTTTCAAATGATACCTCTCACAAATTTATCAGTAAAATAGGATCTGAGTAACGTAGAAAATTTGGCGACGTCAGTCAGCACCCAATATCGTGACAGGGCGCAGTGACACCTGCTAAACCAAATTCGTAATTACTTGGTCATATATAATCATACACCAATAAAACTTATATTTTTAGAAAGCGCATGAAATTTCGCGTAAATTTTATAATAACATTAATTGCGGTAAAGTTATGGTTTATTAAGTTAGAAGCATTTTTTATCTGTATATGTGCAACTCGTGCTCGAAAAAAAAACCCATGTTTTCAAATATTTTGTGAACAGCTACCTTTATAACTATAGTTATTCAAAAATAATTATAGTAGGTTTAATTTGCTTTCAAATGATACCTCTTACATATGGATCCGTAAAATAAGAACTTAAAAATATTGAATACTTTACTACGGTCAGCGCTCATTTTTATGCGACCGGCGGAGTGACCACGACGAAACAAAATTCGTAATTTAATGGTTATATTATCACTTACCAATAAAACTTATATTTTTAGAAAGCTCATGAATAGTCGCGTAAATTTTATAATAACATCAATTGCGGTAACGTTATTGTTTATTGACTTAGAAGCATTTTTTACCAGTACTTGTGCGATTCATGCTCGATAAAAAACACATATTTTCAAATATTATGTAAACAGCTACCTTAAATACTATAGTTATGTGTAAACAATTATAGTAGGTTTAATTATCTTTCAAACGATACCTCTCACATATGGATCCGTAAAATAAGACCTCAAAAATATTGAATACTTTACTACGGTCAGCGCCCGTTTATGCGACCTGGAGGATAACCCCTGCCAAACAAAATTATTAATTATACGGTTATATATTATCATATACCAATGAAACTTATATTTTTAGAAAGAACATGAATAGACGCGAAAATTTTATAATAACATCAATTGCGGTAAAGTTATTGTTTATTGAGTTAGACGCATTTTTTACTAGTACTTGTGCAATTCATGCGCGATAAAAAAACACATATTTTCAAATATTTCCTAAACGGTTACTTTTATGAGCATAGTTATTTGAAAACAATTAAAGAAAGTTTAATAAGCTTTCAAATGACACCTCGCACGAACAGATTGGTGCCATAGGACTCGAGATGTGAATAAATATCTATGATGGTCGGTCGCCATCTTTCCCCCCTTTTTCTCGACCCGTCCCCCCCTCCTTAAACTAAAACAGGTCAATTCGTAATCTGGAGAGAACGAGGAACATATCCATACCTGTTTTAGGTATTTAGAAGAGATGTCGACGAAAATCGTGAAGGAGACGACTTGTGGCCAAATTGGCTCTAGACTATAAAAGGAACGATCGCTCGGTATGGGACATTCGAATTCGACCGGAACAAGAAGAACCAGCAGCCTCCAAGGAAAACCAGCAGCCAGCAGCCTACTACAAGCAGCCTACAGCCAGCAGCCAGCAGCCTACAGCCAGCAGCTAGCAGCCTACAGCCAGCAGCCAGCCACCCTCCACGACGGGTAGCGGCAGCAGCAGAAAACGACAGCATCGCGACGTATCGTCCGTACCGAGCGTTCGTTAGGATATTAGCTTAGGAGTATTTTTATAACCGCGTTAAAATTAGAGTCGTTGATTATTGTAAATATAAACCATTTGATTTGATTCGTTTTTTAGTTAGTTTAATCCAAAATCATAATCGGTACGGTTGATTGCTGAGGACGACATCGAAGCTCAAGGTACAGGCCCGGGACGAAAGAGTGAGTCGCACGAGCTCCAGCACATTCTCTCCACTTCGAGCCGTCGATAGGAAGCTTTGCGGACGCGGTCTGCAACAGTTTCTGGTCCTTCGAGCCGGATCTTCGTGCGGACTACGGGTCTACAGCGACGTACCTGTCATGAGCGACGACAGGATGGTAAGGACGAGGTCCAGGTCCAACCGAGCTGCGTCAGTGACGAGCGAAGAGGAGAGGCAGCAACTACTCGACGAAGGCGCGTCGGCGGCCCGCGAACGAGAGGCCGCACGCGCAAGCGCTGAGAGGGCGATGGGCGCCGACGCGGCGCGCCCTCCCTCACCTCCCTCCGGACCCGCTGGCGTAACGGAAGGGCTTAGCGTCGCCGGCGCGCAACCGATGGGCGCGGCGACAGCTAACAGCACGCTCAGGTATGGATTAACCGTAGAGACACCGAGGTCACCGTCCTACGACACGACATTGCTATGGCGAAGGGATTTAGCCAAGCGGTTACGGCGTCGTTCCAGACCCACGCCGATCCCAGCTAGACATCCCAAGGCTGCCGTCATAGACAGAACTACCGAGAAACGAAAGTCGCTGCAGGAAACTACCAAGGAGGTAAATAAACCAATTATTAAAGCTCAGTCCGTCAGATCACATGCGAGCAGTCGCACTGTGATAGAAGCGCAGCTGTCTCAGGCGGAGCTCGAGGCCAGCGAACGGCTAGCGGAGATATCCCGGAGGGAGTTGCAGCTAGAAGCGGACATGGTACGTAAACGGCTAGACGCCAGAAAACTGCAGATCCGCGCTAATGCGGATAGCGCAGACGAGCACGAATCTGCTGGTAGCGTGCGGAATTCGAATCAAGATCGATTAGACGAATGGCTAGAGAACTCGCGAGACGCGACGTCAAAACCCATTTGTAAGAGGTTAACCGACGAACCTCTACCCAAGTACGAGACTCCGAGACGACCTGCGCAGGCGGAGCGGCATATTCGAGGCCTCTCACCGGACCGCCAGGTATATCGGCGATCGATATCGCCACCGTCGGAGTCGCGTAGGCGATCGATATCGCCACCGGAGCGACGCAGGCGATCGACGACGCCGCCGGCGCGTCGCGAGCGATCGACGTCGCCACAGCTGGACGCGCGTACTCCGCACACGGCGCACACGCGCGCCACCGAAGGTACTGTAGCAGAGTCCATGCTGCACCTGTTCGAGAGGATGCAGATGGCGGCCCGTCCAGCCCCGAAGGATATATTCGAGCTGCCGCATTTCTACGGAGACGTCAGCGAGTGGAGAAGTTTCTACAATACCTACGCAGAGACATCGAAGCGGTATAAGTTTACTGACTACGAGAACGTGGCGCGGCTCAGGATGGCTTTACGCGGGGACGCAAAGACGTGTGTGTCTCACGTGTTATCGACAGCCACCAGACCCGATATGATCGTGAGAATACTGAAAAAGCAGTTTGGACGCAGCGAGGTATTGTTAGACAAGGCGATTGACGACCTGCGAAAGTTGCCGCAGTTGGGGCCTACCGCGAACGACCTCAACACTTTCGCGATAAAAATAATGAACGTGGTATCTACAGTTATGGATATCGATCGAAGGCATTATGCCGATAACCCCATGCTCATCAGAGAGGTTACGGACAGGTTGTCGCCGCATCTTCGAAGCAGATGGTGCGACTACGCGAAGAAACATCGAGACAGCAAGGACCCGGAGATTCTGCAGTTGGCGGATTTCCTCATGGAGGAGAGCGAACAGGAGATGTCCTTCTGTCACGCCCGCGCCGCCCCGAGGCGAGCGCAGGCGCCGTTATCAGTGCCGCACGCGCGCGCAGCCGGCGCTCGCGTGAAAATATCCGCAACGCACAACCCGCCGAGAGCTCCCACAGGACGTCAACACGAGGTGCAGAAAGTGACGTACGCGACACGTCAAGCCACAACATCCCGTTCGACGACGTGCCTGTTCTGCGGTGGCGGTCACCTGACGCCGGACTGCCGCAAGTTAGCCGCCCAATCCGTGGGCGCTAGATGGGAGTGGGCGAAATTAAATCGTATATGCTATCGCTGTATCGACGCGAAGCATATGAAAACACAATGCAAGGCCAAAGCGTGCGGCGTTGCAGGCTGTCCTCACGTACACCATCGACTGCTTCATGCGGACTCGCCGCAGGAAGTGCGTGAGGATACGGCTATGGTGCTAACACAAGAAATCAGGTCAGTACCTACATCGTCAGCAGTGACGTCATCGGCCGAGCCAGCGGACACGACGGAGCCGCGAGCTGCGGACGACGAGAACGACGCCCGCGTGTACGTGTCGTCAACACCGGACTACAGCGTGCTGCTAAAGGTACTACCCGTAACCGTATCAGGTCCAAAGGGAACGGCGCATATCTTCGCTTTCCTTGACGATGGATCCACCTTGTCAATGATCGACCAGGACGTCGCGGACGAGATCGGCGCGGTCGGTCAAGACGAGCCGCTATGCATAAGAGGTATTCAGCGGTTGAAACTTAGCTCAGTGACACAGACGGTCAAGGCTAAAGTAAGCCCCGCTCGTGGCGGCTTGACATACGATATATCCCTAAAAACGGTAGACGGACTAGGGATACGCTCGCAGTCATTAAATAAGAAGCGTCTATTGGAATACGAACATCTGGCGGATTTGGGCGACGAGTGCTACACGGGCATGGGCGTGCCGCAGATGTTAATAGGCGGAGACTTCAGTCATCTTATAAACCCAACGGAGGTCAGGCAGGGCGGCGAGGACGAGCCGTGCGCAGTTAAAACCTCGTTAGGATGGGTTTTCTTCGGGCGAATGCCGAGGTATGTACCAAATAACGAGCAGGTCGTGATGCACTGCCACAGTGACGACAGTGATCTCGTGGAGCAGGTCAAGAAACACTGGGCAGTCGAGGCGCTTGGCATAACGGCAAAGGATAACATTCGACCCGACGACCAGCGAGCGATCGATACATTCGAACGAACAGTAAAAAAGGTAGGACAGAGATACGAAGTCGGCCAACTATGGGCTGCCGACGACATAAAGCTGCCACCGAGTTTCAACATGGCGAAGGCGAGATTACGCAATCTAGAAGCCCGCATGTCGAGAGATCCTGACTTCGCCAACGAGTATCAAGCACAGATACACAAGCTTCTGGAAAAGGGGTACGCAGAGCGCATCATGGAACCACCGCAGTCAGATCGGATGTGGTTTCTGCCCCATTTCAGCGTCTACAATTTAAATAAAGGAAAGTATCGCGCTGTATTCGATTGCGCCGCGAAAAGTCAGGGATGTGCATTGAACGATTTCATCCTCGCGGGACCGGATTTACTACAGAGCCTGCTGGGGATACTACTTCGATTCCGTGAGTGGGAATTCGCCGTCACCGCGGACATACAGGAAATGTTCCTTCAAATACAACTGCGAAGAGAGGATCGGCATAGTCAGCTCTTCATCTGGAGGGGATCGCGGCGTGACGTGACACCGTGGACGTACCAGCTAAACCGGGTATGTTTCGGTAACATCTCTTCTCCTTTTCTCGCACACTCGGTGCGGAATAGGAATGCGACGGACAACAAGGATCGCTATCCGGACGCGGTCTACGATATCCATAATAATCACTACATGGACGATTATGTGGCATCATATGAGACAGAACGGGAACTCATATCAACAGCGACACAGGTGAGACTAGCACACGCGGAGGCTAGCTTTCGGCTGCGCAGCTACGCTAGCAACAGCGAGTTGTTAATGCGAAACATCGATCCGGAGGAGCGAGCGACGGGACCTTCTCATCTCGGAGAAAAGCAACAGACCGTCCTCGGAATGACGTGGGACCCAGAGACGGATACGCTGGGGTACAACACGAAAATGCTACGAGTACCAGACGACGTGAAAAGGTACGAGCGATCGCCCACTAAAAGGGAACTTTTGAGTGCCGTAATGTCAGTTTACGACCCATTAGGCCTCATAGCGCAGTATATGATAAGCGCTAAGATCATATTCCAACGTGTGTGGACAAAGGGCACGGACTGGGACGAGCGGCTGCCGGCGGAGGAAGCGGAGGACTTTTTCCGGTGGCTGAGGGCACTGAGCGACGTGTCCGCGCTGCGAATACCCCGACGATACGCCACGCCCACCGGTGCAGTTAGAAGAGAACTGCATATTTTCAGTGATGCATCGACCGAGGCCTACAGCGCGGCGGCCTATTGGCGAGTATCGAACGACGAGGAGGAAACGCAAGTGAGCTTAGCTATAGCGAAAAGCCGAGTTTGCCCGCTAAAGGTAATGACAGTTCCCAGGCTCGAATTAACCGCAGCAGTCGTCGGCGTGCGGCTGGCGGAGACAATTTTACGCGAGCAGCGTTATCCTGTGACAAAGGTGACGTATTGGACAGATTCCATGGTTGTTCTCGGATGGGTTCGCGATGACGCGCGAAACTATCGTCCGTACGTGTCACACCGACTTGCGGAGATCGCCGAGAAAACAGATAGAGACGCGTGGAGGTATGTACCAACCGCTCAGAACCCCGCAGATCGAGCGACGAGATGTCAACCAGCGCAGAGCGTGCGCATCGAGGACGAGTGGTACGAAGGACCGCGCTTTCTCTATGGACCCGAGACATCATGGCCTAGTCACACATCGAATCGAACAGACGACCTGCCTGAGAGGAAGGCGAGGCCGTCAACCGAGACATCACTGGCGATCATCTCAGCGAAGCCAGACCCTTCGAGCGTACTGCCAGACGTGAGACGGTTTAGCAGTTACGACAGACTGTTGAACGCGACAGCGAACGTCTTGCTATTCATCGAGAAAATGAGAACGAAGAATAAAGCCTTGCAGCTACAAGTCAGACATTTGAGAAAGGCAGAACACATGTGGTTGCAATACAGTCAACGACGAAGCTTTCCCGAAGAGCTTCGAGCCTTAAGCCAGAATAGGCTCATCGATCGCAAATCGCGATTATACGACCTGGCACCCGAGCTAGGCGATGACGGCGTGTTACGCATGAAGACGAGGCTGGGCAGCGCTCCAGTATTGTACACCGCGCTACAACCGATAATACTGGATGGCCGCGAGCCGTTCACCCGTCTACTCATCCTGCGAGCTCACCGACGATCAGCGCACATTCACAACGAAGCAGTAATCAACGAACTGCGACAAGAATATTGGATACTACATCTGCGGCCGACCGTGAAGTCTGTAGCTCGAAACTGCGCGCTATGCACACTACGACGAGCAACACCGAGAGCGCAGCCCTTAGGCGATCTCCCGCCCGAGCGACTACAGGCGTATCAACGTCCCTTCACTCACACCGCACAAGACTACATGGGACCGATGTTCGTCACGATCGGACGGCGCAGAGAAAAACGCTGGGTGTGTCTATACACGTGCCTAGTGACGTGCGCTATTCACCTTGAAAGCGTGCACAGTCTTTCAACCGACAGCGCGCTACTATCACTACGAAGATTCGCCGCGAGAAGAGGATGGCCCAGGACGATGTACAGCGATAACGCGACGTGCTTCAGGGCGGCGGCGACGGAACTACGTGAGGCGTACCGGCAATGGCTGCCTGTACTGCAAACTTACGCCACTCAGAACCGAATGGAGTGGAAATTCATCCCACCTGGCAATCCTTCGGCCGGGGGCGCGTGGGAGCGAATGATAAGGACAGTTAAGATAGCGATGTCCTACACTTTCAACGAACGAGCACCGAAACCCGAAGTTTTCGAAACTCTACTCGCCGAGATAGAGAATATCGTCAACCGACGACCACTTACGCATGTCAACGTCGATCCAGACTCCGAAGAAAGTTTGACTCCAGCACACTTTCTACTTCTTCATAACGCTAACCTACCGATGATTGGCGTTTACGACGAGAACGAAAAGAAGCAATGGAAGATGGCCCAAGCGCTTGCCGACCACTTTTGGCGGCGCTGGACCAAAGAGTACTTTCCTCTACTGGCACCGAGGAAGTCGTCCCACGACGGAGGGCGGCAACTTCAACCAGGCGATGTGGTCATCGTCGCTGAACCCAATGGTCCACGCAGCGTGTGGCCCCGAGGCGTCGTCGAGACTACCTACCCGGGACCCGATGGACGGGTCCGCTCCGCTGACATCAGAACGAGACACGGGACGCTACGCAGGCCCAGCTGCAGGCTGGCGGTCATCGCGTCGCAACCCATGCACCAGGAGTCTTCGACTGCGGGGACAAAATGTTAGCGACGCGTCGAAATATATGTAAAATAGCATAAGAATTCGATTAAGACTGTATTCGCAATAAAGATTATTTCGTAGGTAGGAAACGGGTAGAACTGCGTTAGTTAAGTTAATTTTGTCAATTCCGATTATTAAGTATGATAATAAGACTCATATGTGATGTATTCGATAGCAGGCAATTCCCATATTCCTTCCTTCCCAAGTCGCGGAAACCGAGTCCAAAGTTCAATCTAAACTCAGACTGTCCATTGGACTACGATTAATAGCCAATAAGCACTAACGTGAGAGGCTTAGAGCGAGAAAACCGAACTCTCCTCTGATTGGCTAAAAATATTTCCTTAAAGTTCCGAAATCATTTTCCTTTCACCCGAAAATTGCCTTAGGATTACTCGAATCCAAGCCAATAACTCGATAACTATAAGACATATGAAGATGTAAATAGTTTTTAAAACGTAGCTGGGAACTTACGTAACACGATAACCTACATTTCCATAGTAATATTCCGTTATCGATAACAATGGAGCTCAAGGCAAGCTGAGAAACCAGTCTATTGTATGGCCCGGACGGCTAATCACCTCTTCTATTGTGTAAAAACGTAAACAAACGCAGGTGCATTCCACTCGAGGTGAATGACCCTAGTGTCAGGTGCATTGTTACGTAATTTCGAAGCGATAGCCTAATTAGTTTATAAGTAATTAGGATTTGAACGAAAAATGATAGCGTTAAATTCACGTAATCGAGCGCCGTAACGCGTTCGACCAATCACGACGCGCCATCCGTCGCCTATCGGGCGCAATTATTTACCTCTCTATCGCACGGAGCCTCGCGCTCAGCCGAGTCGTGATTGGGCGAATAAATTGAAATGTTTCTTTCCGTGAAGCGTAGGCGCATTCTGAAAAGGGGTATAAAAGGAACGATCGCTCGGTATGGGACATTCGAATTCGACCGGAACAAGAAGAACCAGCAGCCTCCAAGGAAAACCAGCAGCCAGCAGCCTACTACAAGCAGCCTACAGCCAGCAGCCAGCAGCCTACAGCCAGCAGCTAGCAGCCTACAGCCAGCAGCCAGCCACCCTCCACGACGGGTAGCGGCAGCAGCAGAAAACGACAGCATCGCGACGTATCGTCCGTACCGAGCGTTCGTTAGGATATTAGCTTAGGAGTATTTTTATAACCGCGTTAAAATTAGAGTCGTTGATTATTGTAAATATAAACCATTTGATTTGATTCGTTTTTTAGTTAGTTTAATCCAAAATCATAATCGGTACGGTTGATTGCTGAGGACGACATCGAAGCTCAAGGTACAGGCCCGGGACGAAAGAGTGAGTCGCACGAGCTCCAGCACATTCTCTCCACTTCGAGCCGTCGATAGGAAGCTTTGCGGACGCGGTCTGCAACAATACGGCTATGGTGCTAACACAAGAAATCAGGTCAGTACCTACATCGTCAGCAGTGACGTCATCGGCCGAGCCAGCGGACACGACGGAGCCGCGAGCTGCGGACGACGAGAACGACGCCCGCGTGTACGTGTCGTCAACACCGGACTACAGCGTGCTGCTAAAGGTATTACCCGTAACCGTATCAGGTCCAAAGGGAACGGCGCATATCTTCGCTTTCCTTGACGATGGATCCACCTTGTCAATGATCGACCAGGACGTCGCGGACGAGATCGGCGCGGTCGGTCAAGACGAGCCGCTATGCATAAGAGGTATTCAGCGGTTGAAACTTAGCTCAGTGACACAGACGGTCAAGGCTAAAGTAAGCCCCGCTCGTGGCGGCTTGACATACGATATATCCCTAAAAACGGTAGACGGACTAGGGATACGCTCGCAGTCATTAAATAAGAAGCGTCTATTGGAATACGAACATCTGGCGGACTTGGGCGACGAGTGCTACACGGGCATGGGCGTGCCGCAGATGTTAATAGGCGGAGACTTCAGTCATCTTATAAACCCGACGGAGGTGAGGCAGGGCGGCGAGGACGAGCCGTGCGCAGTTAAAACCTCGTTAGGATGGGTTTTCTTCGGGCGAATGCCGAGGTATGTACCAAATAACGAGCAGGTCGTGATGCACTGCCACAGTGACGACAGTGATCTCGTGGAGCAGGTCAAGAAACACTGGGCAGTCGAGGCGCTTGGCATAACGGCAAAGGACAACATTCGACCCGACGACCAGCGAGCGATCGATACATTCGAACGAACAGTAAAAAAGGTAGGACAGAGATACGAAGTCGGCCAACTATGGGCTGCCGACGACATAAAGCTGCCACCGAGTTTCAACATGGCGAAGGCGAGATTACGCAATCTAGAAGCCCGCATGTCGAGAGATCCTGACTTCGCCAACGAGTATCAAGCACAGATACACAAGCTTCTGGAAAAGGGGTACGCAGAGCGCATCATGGAACCACCGCAGTCAGATCGGATGTGGTTTCTGCCCCATTTCAGCGTCTACAATTTAAATAAAGGAAAGTATCGCGCTGTATTCGATTGCGCCGCGAAAAGTCAGGGATGTGCATTGAACGATTTCATCCTCGCGGGACCGGATTTACTACAGAGCCTGCTGGGGATACTACTTCGATTCCGTGAATGGGAATTCGCCGTCACCGCGGACATACAGGAAATGTTCCTTCAAATACAGCTGCGAAGAGAGGATCGGCATAGTCAGCTCTTCATCTGGAGGGGATCGCGGCGTGACGTGACACCGTGGACGTACCAGCTAAACCGGGTATGTTTCGGTAACATCTCTTCTCCTTTTCTCGCACACTCGGTGCGGAATAGGAATGCGACGGACAACAAGGATCGCTATCCGGACGCGGTCTACGATATCCATAATAATCACTACATGGACGATTATGTGGCATCATATGAGACAGAACGGGAACTCATATCAACAGCGACGCAGGTGAGACTAGCACACGCGGAGGCTAGCTTTCGGCTGCGCAGCTACGCTAGCAACAGCGAGTTGTTAATGCGAAACATCGATCCGGAGGAGCGAGCGACGGGACCTTCTCATCTCGGAGAAAAGCAACAGACCGTCCTCGGAATGACGTGGGACCCAGAGACGGATACGCTGGGGTACAACACGAAAATGCTACGAGTGCCAGACGACGTGAAAAGGTACGAGCGATCGCCCACTAAAAGGGAACTTTTGAGTGCCGTAATGTCAGTTTACGACCCATTAGGCCTCATAGCGCAGTATATGATAAGCGCTAAGATCATATTCCAACGTGTGTGGACAAAGGGCACGGACTGGGACGAGCGGCTGCCGGCGGAGGAAGCGGAGGACTTTTTCCGGTGGCTGAGGGCACTGAGCGACGTGTCCGCGCTGCGAATACCCCGACGATACGCCACGCCCACCGGTGCAGTTAGAAGAGAACTGCATATTTTCAGTGATGCATCGACCGAGGCCTACAGCGCGGCGGCCTATTGGCGAGTATCGAACGACGAGGAGGAAACGCAAGTGAGCTTAGCTATAGCGAAAAGCCGAGTTTGCCCGCTAAAGGTAATGACAGTTCCCAGGCTCGAATTAACCGCAGCAGTCGTCGGCGTGCGGCTGGCGGAGACAATTTTACGCGAGCAGCGTTATCTTGTGACAAAGGTGACGTATTGGACAGATTCCATGGTTGTTCTCGGATGGGTTCGCGATGACGCGCGAAACTATCGTCCGTACGTGTCACACCGACTTGCGGAGATCGCCGAGAAAACAGATAGAGACGCGTGGAGGTATGTACCAACCGCTCAGAACCCCGCAGATCGAGCGACGAGATGTCAACCAGCGCAGAGCGTGCGCATCGAGGACGAGTGGTACGAAGGACCGCGCTTTCTCTATGGACCCGAGACATCATGGCCTAGTCACACATCGAATCGAACAGACGACCTGCCTGAGAGGAAGGCGAGGCCGTCAACCGAGACATCACTGGCGATCATCTCAGCGAAGCCAGACCCTTCGAGCGTATTGCCAGACGTGAGACGGTTTAGCAGTTACGACAGACTGTTGAACGCGACAGCGAACGTCTTGCTATTCATCGAGAAAATGAGAACGAAGAATAAAGCCTTGCAGCTACAAGTCAGACATTTGAGAAAGGCAGAACACATGTGGTTGCAATACAGTCAACGACGAAGCTTTCCCGAAGAGCTTCGAGCCTTAAGCCAGAATAGGCTCATCGATCGCAAATCGCGATTATACGACCTGGCACCCGAGCTAGGCGATGACGGCGTGTTACGCATGAAGACGAGGCTGGGCAGCGCTCCAGTATTGTACACCGCGCTACAACCGATAATACTGGATGGCCGCGAGCCGTTCACCCGTCTACTCATCCTGCGAGCTCACCGACGATCAGCGCACATTCACAACGAAGCAGTAATCAACGAACTGCGACAAGAATATTGGATACTACATCTGCGGCCGACCGTGAAGTCTGTAGCTCGAAACTGCGCGCTATGCACACTACGACGAGCAACACCGAGAGCGCAGCCCTTAGGCGATCTCCCGCCCGAGCGACTACAGGCGTATCAACGTCCCTTCACTCACACCGCACAAGACTACATGGGACCGATGTTCGTCACGATCGGACGGCGCAGAGAAAAACGCTGGGTGTGTCTATACACGTGCCTAGTGACGCGCGCTATTCACCTTGAAAGCGTGCACAGTCTTTCAACCGACAGCGCGCTACTATCACTACGAAGATTCGCCGCGAGAAGAGGATGGCCCAGGACGATGTACAGCGATAACGCGACGTGCTTCAGGGCGGCGGCGACGGAACTACGTGAGGCGTACCGGCAATGGCTGCCTGTACTGCAAACTTACGCCACTCAGAACCGAATGGAGTGGAAATTCATCCCACCTGGCAATCCTTCGGCCGGGGGCGCGTGGGAGCGAATGATAAGGACAGTTAAGATAGCGATGTCCTACACTTTCAACGAACGAGCACCGAAACCCGAAGTTTTCGAAACTCTACTCGCCGAGATAGAGAATATCGTCAACCGACGACCACTTACACATGTCAACGTCGATCCAGACTCCGAAGAAAGTTTGACTCCAGCACACTTTCTACTTCTTCATAACGCTAACCTACCGATGATTGGCGTTTACGACGAGAACGAGAAGAAGCAATGGAAGATGGCCCAAGCGCTTGCCGACCACTTTTGGCGGCGCTGGACCAAAGAGTACTTTCCTCTACTGGCACCGAGGAAGTCGTCCCACGACGGAGGGCGGCAACTTCAACCAGGCGATGTGGTCATCGTCGCTGAACCCAATGGTCCACGCAGCGTGTGGCCCCGAGGCGTCGTCGAGACTACCTACCCGGGACCCGATGGACGGGTCCGCTCCGCTGACATCAGAACGAGACACGGGACGCTACGCAGGCCCAGCTGCAGGCTGGCGGTCATCGCGTCGCAACCCATGCACCAGGAGTCTTCGACTGCGGGGACAAAATGTTAGCGACGCGTCGAAATATATGTAAAATAGCATAAGAATTCGATTAAGACTGTATTCGCAATAAAGATTATTTCGTAGGTAGGAAACGGGTAGAACTGCGTTAGTTAAGTTAATTTTGTCAATTCCGATTATTAAGTATAATAATAAGACTCATATGTGATGTATTCGATAGCAGGCAATTCCCATATTCCTTCCTTCCCAAGTCGCGGAAACCGAGTCCAAAGTTCAATCTAAACTCAGACTGTCCATTGGACTACGATTAATAGCCAATAAGCACTAACGTGAGAGGCTTAGAGCGAGAAAACCGAACTCTCCTCTGATTGGCTAAAAATATTTCCTTAAAGTTCCGAAATCATTTTCCTTTCACCCGAAAATTGCCTTAGGATTACTCGAATCCAAGCCAATAACTCGATAACTATAATACATATGAAGATGTAAATAGTTTTAAAACGTAGCTGGGAACTTACGTAACACGATAACCTACATTTCCATAGTAATATGCCGTTATCGATAACAATGGAGCTCAAGGCAAGCTGAGAAACCAGTCTATTGTATGGCCCGGACGGCTAATCACCTCTTCTATTGTGTAAAAACGTAAACAAACGCAGGTGCATTCCACTCGAGGTGAATGACCCTAGTGTCAGGTGCATTGTTACGTAATTTCGAAGCGATAGCCTAATTAGTTTATAAGTAATTAGGATTTAAACGAAAAATGATAGCGTTAAATTCACGTAATCGAGCGCCGTAACGCGTTCGACCAATCACGACGCGCCATCCGTCGCCTATCGGGCGCAATTATTTACCTCTCTATCGCACGGAGCCTCGCGCTCAGCCGAGTCGTGATTGGGCGAATAAATTGAAATGTTTCTTTCCGTGAAGCGTAGGCGCATTCTGAAAAGGGGTATAAAAGAAACGATCGCTCGGTATGGGACATTCGAATTCGACCGGAACAAGAAGAACCAGCAGCCTCCAAGGAAAACCAGCAGCCAGCAGCCTACTACAAGCAGCCTACAGCCAGCAGCCAGCAGCCTACAGCCAGCAGCTAGCAGCCTACAGCCAGCAGCCAGCCACCCTCCACGACGGGTAGCGGCAGCAGCAGAAAACGACAGCATCGCGACGTATCGTCCGTACCGAGCGTTTCGTTAGGATATTAGCTTAGGAGTATTTTTATAACCGCGTTAAAATTAGAGTCGTTGATTTTTGTAAATATAAACCATTTGATTTGATTCGTTTTTTAGTTAGTGTATTCCAAAATCATAATCGGTACGGTTGATTGCTGAGGACGACATCGAAGCTCAAGGTACAGGCCCGGGACGAAAGAGTGAGTCGCACGAGCTCCAGCACATTCTCTCCACTTCGAGCCGTCGATAGGAAGCTTTGCGGACGCGGTCTGCAACAGATATCTACTAGCGCTTCGTTTCGTGAGCGTTTCGTGAGCGATTGTGCCATTCGGCTAGCCACCCAGGCGTCGGTAACTGCATGCGCATCGCTGTGGTGGCGCGAGTCATCGGAATGCCAATGTGGCGACCCGGATCAGACAGTACACCACATTGTAGCTCAGTCTGGCACTTGAAAATAGAGTTAGAAGACGTGTCATCTATCTCGCGGCAATCATGTGCTAGGCCTACTGTTATGTAAGTGTTGCTATGACAAAAAAATAGTTTGATTTCTACTCTTTTTCCAAGCTGTACGAGTCAGCTGTCAGTTTCCTGCAGACTTTATACTGTAGGATCCAAGTTCGACGCTTGGATTTGAGATCTCATTTACAGCGGATTAATGGAATATGTGTTACCCATACATCCTATTTAAAGTATAAGGCTTACAGTAGCTTCCATGAGCAAAGTATTGTAGGGCATCAAGTAAACAAATCAATAATTAGCAGTGATCGGTTTTTTGGATTCGACATGGGGTGAACGACCTCAATCATTATGTTAGTATGGATATGCCCCGGGAATCCGGGCTTAATGTTATTAGAAAAGGCAAAAAAATATGTACAATGTCCACCATGCCAAAAGGTTTTATTTCTCAACCAAAAATATAAAGCAACAATGTAATGTAAGGTAATACTTTGTGGAGGTTCTAATATATTTTGCTTAATAGAGTGTAGAGATTAGGAGAAGAATAGAAGTTTTTGTCTCAACTGGTTGCCATGTAAGAGTAAAAAGTTCCTTAGAGATAATTTCGTCGTATCAATATTAACTTTTCTACTTGATATCCCGCGAGGGTGAATCCAAAAAACCGATCACTGATAATTAGGTAAAAACTGACATTCATTCATAACATAGATGAGACCTACCTGTTTATACCTACACAATAGGCTAATTTCCTACTAGTCAAATCAGCTTCTTTTTAATTACTGTTGACAGATTTGCTAATATGGAATTACTATGAAATACTGAGGAGTGAAGTCACGGTCAATTCATTTACTTTATATCTTTCTCTTTGACTTATTAAATATATATTATGTTTAAATATAACTACTGTCCATATTTTTCTTCTAATTATGTGGTGCTTCATTTCGTGCACTGCATAATAGTTATTTGTTATACAAGGGGGCAAAGTTGTATTTTAACGCCGAGTGTGGAATTGAAAAACGAGCAAGTGAAAGGATTCTATAGTTGAACCACGAGCGAAGCGAGTGGTTCGAGAATAGAATCCTGAACTTGCGAGTTTTTTAACACACGAGAAGTAAAATACATTTGCACCCGAGTGTAACACAAAACTTTTCCCCTCACTATAGCGAGGAAACTACAACGCAAAAAAATGCGTTTATCACTGCTTCCAGTAGTTCCACAGGTGGTAAATCATCTTTATTACTAGATTCACCTACTTTTATCAATTTTAAAGCAGTTAATTTGACTTTATTCAAGGTCAAATTACTTTACCCACTAGTGGATAAAATGCGTTTTTACCCGCTGATATTAAAGGACAAAACACGTGTTTCCGAGCTAGTGAGGGGAAAAATATTTTAAGTACCTATAGGAACCTAGCCTATTTAGCAACATACACGTAACTGTATACAACAATAATTTAAATATTAATTTTCTTACTGTCACAGGTTGAGCAGCCTCCACCGGTTCCACATATTCCGCAGGGTCACCGTCCTACAATCAAGTTTAGATCAGTTGCCGGAGCAGACCAACCGAAGACAGATGTAGATCCTCTAGCGAATCCAAATCCAAATATAATCACTCAAGACTTCGAAGGTGTCGCTTTGACTTTCGATTACATCTTTCAAATGGTTCCAGGTGCTTCCAAAACCAATATTAGAACACGACCGATTCTCCCACGGGATCTCGAAGCAGAGACAACTGTCATGTCTCCTGGCATGGCAGCACCTACCGACACCAGCCCATTCTCCCGAATACCTCCTCAGAAAGTACCTCACGAACGATCCATGTCCACCTTCGAGTGCTACAGAGTAGAGGGGCCTGTGGATCTGGAGCCTGTTTTACCTACAGCGGCTACTTACAACCATATAGCGGAGCTTGGGGATCTGTTGCCTGGTAGTAACTGGTCGGAGGGGCTGGCGTCGGTGATCTTGCCTACTGAAGTGCGCGCGAAAGATCCTTGTGCGAAGCCGGTGCAAGATCCTTGTGCGAAGAAAGACCCTTGTGGGAAGTCTGCGAAGCCTCCGCAGGCGAGCGCGCCGGCCAAGGCAGCCGCGGGGGGAGAGGCGAAGGCCGCAGCTCCGAGCAAAGGGCCACCGAAAGCTGCTGGCGCTGGGGCCACTGGCAGGATCATAGCTGGTAAGTGTCAGATCATCCCTGTGTTTGATATCGTCATCCTTTATCCCGGCATTTGCCACGGCTCATGGGAGCCTGAGGTACGCTTTGACAACTAATCCCAAGACTTGGCGCACTAGTTTTACGAAAGCGACTGCCATCTGATCTCCAACCCGAAGCTAGGCCTCATTGGGATTAGCCCGGTTTCCGCACGATGTTTTCCTTCACTGAAAAAATAAAATAAAAAAATAAAAGCGACTGTCATAATGTAACATTTGAAACAGTTAACTTGTCAGGGTTTTCGTTCAGGACATCTATAGGTTAGGTTAGGTTTGTTTTATGGCAATACTGAAGAGTAAATACGCGTTTCTGAGAAAAACCAAATTCTGACTAAGTGCGTTTTCACATTATCCGATCTTATATCGGATGTAGGACCGGTATCCCAAACATTACAGGCGCCATCTTGGATTTTTTCCATTGAATTCCTTCCGACATCCGATATCGGATCGGATAATGTGAAAACGGACTAACATACATTATGGGAACCAATAGAGACCCCAGTCAGATATACGTATAAAAAAACCCCTTGAAATAATACTACGCCTGAAGATACAAGTAACTTGACAAAATTTTAGTGCATTTTCTAAATAGAAAAAAACTTTTCACCACACCAACTGGTAATGGCTTTCTTTGCTATTCGAAAACAGATAGCAAAATTGCATTTTATCCACAAGGGGGCAAAGTAATTTCATACAGATTTTAATTCGATGTCTTAATCTGGCTGCTAGATTTTAGCTATAAATGATAATATTGAATCATAAATATTGAATAAATTGATGGATTTCATTTATTTTGATGTTTTATATAGTCAGTATTTTGTTCGTGTTGGTGTGGTGAAAAATTTTGTGTTTCACTCGGTGGCAAAGTTTGTTTAACCTTCGTGCCTTGATACCCTCGCAACGCTCAAGATTCCACTTTTTGAACCACTCGCTACGCTCGAGGTTCAATATTGGAATCTTTCGCTTGCTCTGGTATCAATTTTGGCACGTGCGGGTAAACAACTACTTTGCCCCCTTGTAAAACAAATAACTATTGTCTTTCACAGTGATCGGTGCCGTAGTGGATGTCCAGTTCGACAAGGGGCTCCCGCCAATTCTAAATGCTCTTGAAGTACCTGGAAGAAGTAAGTATTTTTTAAGAAAATTTAGTTTCGACGGAAAGTTTCCAAAATTCTAAAATTTTCACATAGGAAAACTTCGGAAACTTTCCATACTTTGAATGTACAATTGTATGGATGGGAACTTTCCAGTTCATAAATTTAAATTTCCTTTATTTTTCGTTAATTTTTCAAGAAATTTAAGATTTTTTTGGAAAGTTTCCGCAACTTGCACATCACTAAACATGGTCAATTAAATTTCTCACTTCCAGCCCCGAAGCTGATCCTCGAAGTGTCCCAGCACTTGGGGGACAACGCTGTGAGAACCATCGCCATGGACGGTACAGAGGGTCTGGTCCGTGGACAGGAGATTATAGACACGGGCGCGCCTATCACCATCCCTGTGGGTGCTCCAACTCTTGGGCGGATCATAAATGTCATTGGAGAACCTATTGGTAAGAAATAAACCACCTCTGGTCACTTTTAGGATCGAATAGCAAGATTAAAACGTCGTTTATGAGGGACTAGCGACCCGCCCCGGCTTCGCACGGGTACTATACCTACCTACATGTAAACCTTCCTCTAGAAACACTCTGTCTATTAAAAAAAACCGCATCAAAATCCGTTGCGTAGTTTTAAAGATTTAAGCATACATAGGGACATAGGGACAGAGAAAGCGACTTTGTTTTATACTATGTAGTGATAGTGATAGTGATGATAGTGATAGTGATAGTGAAGTGATAGTGAAGTGATGTACGGTAGGTTTGGTCCGGGGACAGGAGATTATTGACACTGACGCGTCCATCGCCATCCCTGTAGGCGCTCCCACACTTGGGCGGATCATAAATAATGCCATTGGAGAACCTATCGGTAAGGAAAACAGTCTCTGGTCACCTGTAAGGCCGAGTTATCACTCCTTTCGTATTAACTGGTAAAGTCACAGTGTCATAGACCATCGCTGTGGACGGTACAGTGGGTTTGGTTCGAGGACAGGAGATTATTGACACGGGCGCGCCTATCACCATCCCTGTGGGTGCTCCTGCTCTTGGGAGGATCATAAATGTCATTGGAGAACCTATCGGTAAGGAATAAACCAACTCTGGTCACTTTTAGGATCGAATAGCAAGATGAAAACGTCGTAAGGAGCATTATGAGGGATGGTACGGAAGGCTTGGTAAGGGGACAGGAGATTATAGACACTATCTCCGTATAGACAGATAAAGTCTAAGAAAAAAACGTACCTCAGTACCATACAGAAAAAGGTAGGGTGACCTAGATGGCATTTCAACTTCGGGGTACGCTCAGCTAGACGGCGCTAATATCAATATTTGGCATTTTAACATATATCAAGCTAAGAATATGGGCCAAATTGTCAAAACTGAGGTTCAAAAGTTTTAAGCCTATGTCGAGAGATGGCAGTTTATGCACTGTAATTACACATTTTACTTCGACAGTAACTCTCTATAATACTCTATCCTCTTTGCTAGCAGGCAAGCATGGTCGCGCGATAACTGATAAAACATCAGGCCGTGTTTTATCACTTATCGCGCAACCTTACAGTGTTTTATCACTTATCGCGCAACCAAGTTTGCCTGCCATAGTAAGATGGCAACGTCACGTCAGAAGGTCTTGTACGAGTACAGGAGATCGTAGACACTGGTGCGTTCAATCACCATCCCTGTAAGCGGCCCGAACCGAAAGCTCTGAACGTCCACTCGGGTCTTAGAAGGTACTCGTACAATGTTAACTATTAAACGAATTTAATCAAATAACTTTAATTTCCGGTCTTATAAAAGTAACATTTACGAAATCTAGCTGTAGTTAGTAGTTATCACTTTTTACTGTTGGCAACACCACCGCCTCTCCACGCTACACGCAGCATCGGGGATTCCCCAATAAACGTTTGTATACTGAATGATAATTGAATTAAAATTTACGTTATTGTTATTGAAACACGTTACAACTCACGAAAACTCGTTATTGGCGTATTATTTGTTCATCTGAAAAAAAACCAAGGCGCTCGGTTTTTTTTCATGTTTTTTTTCACAGTTCTGAAAAAAAAACATTTGGTTTTTTTTCTATTTACAACCCTACGAAGGAGTAATAAAATTATTGAAACGTTAACTAACGTTTGATGAACAAATAATACGCCAATAACGAGTTTTCGTGAGTTGTAACGTGTTTCAATAACAATAACGTATCAATTATCATTCAGTATACAAACGTTTATTGGGGAATCCCCGATGCTGCGTGTAGCGTGGAGAGGCGGTGGTGTTGCCAACAGTAAAAAGTGATAACTACTAACTACAGCTAGATTTCGTAAATGTTACTTTTATAAGACCGGAAATTAAAGTTATTTGATTAAATTCGTTTAATAGTTAACATTTAGTCTAAAAAACCGTATAAAAGTATTAACTACCTTCAAATTTTGAGATTTCGTACTTTAGAAAAAAAACATACTCCAGAAAAAAAACTGTTTTTTTCATGCTTTTTTTCAAGCCAGAAAAAAAACCGTTTTTTTGCAACCCTACTCCTTCGCCCCACGTGTCGGGGTCCCAGCGAGCAACTCACTCATATAATAAAATCAATGAATGCGTATCATTAATTTCTATACACCAAGCCTTACATTGACCGGGATATAGACCGTTATTATCTTTTTGATTTTTATCGAGCTTCCGATGTTTCGACGCATTGCATGCATCATGATCACGGAAAATTTACGAAGGCGGGTGGATGTCAAAGTTGCGTAGACAGCGCGCGATCTACCCTCTTTCGCGCGCGTCGGCTGCGTTCACTTTCAGCGTTACCACTGGTCGCATTCACATTCGATGGTCTGTCCAAACACGCTACACTCACAGTGTCACTACAGATTCACCGGTTTTTTACACAAACAAATCACTGGATTCCATACGTTTGATAGTTTGAAGCCATCCTCACGATTGAAATTTTTATATTTGTGAATCTCAATGGCTTCTCTACTACTTAATCTCGGTATGTAGCGGCGTTCCGTCGAAACTACCTTAGGACTAAATATACCATGCAATTCGATCCAATCATTTGTACCCGACTCATTGAGATGTTGAGCAATACCCGACTTGCGAGTATCGTTCTTTTTGACTGCAGGCAATTCTGCAGCTGCTAATTCTTTAATTCTGCAGGCAATAGTGCGCTTGGTCTGCCCTATGTAAGAACCATGCGCGGATCCAGGGGGGGGTCATGGGGGTCATGATCATGACCCCCCTGGAGCCTAAGTTGGCCATACAAATAGACCACGTGACCCCCCCCCCCTGGGCACGAAGCTGGATCCGCGCTTGGTAAGAACTGCCACAACTGCACTTAACTTTGTACACCCCAGCTTTTTCCAGAGGAAAATTGTCTCGGTCAATATGTATAAGTCTAATGAAAATAACCGTGAATCATTCAAAACTCTTACCCCTTTATGCATAAACGTACTCTAAAGTTATCAAGCCGATAAAGTACGTTTGTCTCTTTTTATCACACCAATACGTCGGAAAGGAACAAACGAACTTTATCGGCTTGATAATTTTAGAGTAGGTACGTTTATGAATAAGGGAGTTATTCTATACACCTGTTTTCAGATGAGCGAGGCCCCATCGAAACGGATGTGTTTGCTCCCATACACGCTGACGCTCCGCCCTTCGTGGAGATGTCAGTGGAACAGGAGATTCTGGCCACCGGCATTAAGGTCGTCGACCTGCTGGCGCCTTATGTCAAAGGTGATCATCATCAACATCAACATCATCACCCTTCGTGGAGAATCAGTAGAACGGGAGATTCTGGCCACCGGCATTAAGGTCGTCGACCTGCTGGCGCCTTATGTCAAAGGTGATCATCATCATTATCATCAACATCATCAGCCTTCGTGGAGAATCAGTAGAACGGGAAATTCTGGCCACCGGCATTAAGGTCGTCGACCTGCTGGCGCCTTATGTCAAAGGTGATCATCATCATCATCAACATCATCACCCTTCGTGGAGAATCAGTAGAACGGGAGATTCTGGCCACCGGCATTAAGGTCGTCGACCTGCTGCCGCCTTATGTCAAAGGTGATCATCATCATTATCATCATCATCACCCTTCGTGGAGAATCAGTAGAACGGGAAATTCTGGCCACCGGCATTAAGGTCGTCGACCTGCTGGCGCCTTATGTCAAAGGTGATCATCATCATCATCATCAACATCAACATAATCACCCTTCTTGGAGAATCAGTAGAACGGGAAATTCTGGACACCGGCATTAAGGTTATCGACCTGCTGGCGTCTTATGTCAAAGGTGATCATCATCATTATCATCAACATCATCACCCTTCTTGGAGAATCAGTAGAACGGGAAATTCTGGCCACCGGCATTAAGGTCGTCTACCTGCTGGCGCCTTATGTCAAAGGTGATCATCATCATCATCATCAACAAAAGAGTGGTAGATCCAGGATGGATGAAAATCGCAAGAGATAGGGGAGACATGGAAATCTTTAGGAGGCCTTTGTCGAAAGACAAGCTGTCGAAAAACAAAACCCAATCGTCGGAAGAGGAAAAACACGTTATAATGTAAAAGTAAAACTGCAATACATACTTATTTTTTTATCTTTTCCATTTCATTATTATAGCTCTGACAAGGTCGCATTAGCATTGTCGCTGTTGCAGCAGACTCTGCAGACTGCAAAGTCTGGCTGTATCAGTTGTGCTAAACGAGTTTTGTTTGCAGGTGGAAAAATCGGACTTTTCGGCGGCGCCGGCGTCGGAAAAACTGTGCTCATCATGGAACTGATCAACAACGTTGCCAAGGCGCATGGTGGCTTCTCCGTACGTATCTACTTTCTAGTCTAGACTCTAGACTAGATTCTAGAGTATCTAGTGGTTTCCGAATTGTCTGGCACAATGATGTCGCTAGATATTGTCGAGCGGAAATACCGTGCTTAGCGCGGGACACACTCAATCTATGTAAGAATGTCCTATAAGCGGCAACCCACACTCAGGCGACGCACGTCGCAAGACACGGAACGAACGCCAGCGCCGCGCCGCCCGAGTGTAATTTAGGCGTGGCGCCGCGTCACTTGGGGCGCATCTTACGTCTTTCCTATATAAAAAGTATAGAGAAGACGCGCGTGTTTTAAATTACACTCGGGCGGCGCGGCGCTGGCGTCCGTTCCGCGTCTTACGACGTGCGTCGCCTGTGTGTAGATAGTCCCTAATATGTATTTGTATTTATAATTGAAATACTCAAAAGTATAATTAGTCTATTATGGTTTATTGATTGTGTTTTACAGGTGTTCGCTGGCGTGGGAGAGCGCACACGAGAGGGCAATGACCTCTACAACGAGATGAAAGTGGGCGGGGTCATCAAGGAAGACTACAAGTCCTCGAAGGTGGGAAACCACAACATAAATTTAAAAATTAAACCTAGTACAACCGGACAAAAAGAGTAGAAAATAATACTTATGGGCGCCACCGTCTAAACAGCTTTGCATGTGGCAACTAAAATCGCTGTCAATAGAAATTGTCAACAATGTAAATTAACAAACCATTATATAAAATATCAATAGTTTAGCACAATTATATTATTTTCAAGGTTGAGGATCATATGTGATATGAATTGATCACATGGATTTAGCCAGTATCTGATGAGTTAGGACTACAAGGTTTGTTTACATTGTTCACAAATTCTATTGACGGCGACTTTACTTTGACACTTCTGGCAGGCAATCATGGTCGCGCGATAAATAAATGACTTACGGAACTAACCTGTTCCATCTATTGTCCTTTGAGTCGTCGGCAACCCGAACCCTCCTTAGAACTTGTACACTCCTTTTTGCTGTGTACTTAACACAAAGCTTGTACATTCCAAGTTTCTAATGGGGTGGCAACGCGCATGTGACACTGTTTGAGTTGCAGGCGTCCATAGGTTACGGTGATCGCTTTACATCAGGCGGGTCGTATGCTTGTTTGCCACCGACGTAGTATAAAAAAAAATATAAAAACATAGTGCGATAGGGACTCTGCCTGATGTTTTATCATTTATCGCGCGATCATACTTGCCGGCCTGTATGAGAACAGTAGGTAGGTACCTGTTTTGAGAAAAGTACCCAAGGCAGACATTCCATTTATAAATTTATTAGTTTAAGGTTTAACCAAGGACGATATAACACCGGGACACACAAATTCCATACAAAAGCGTACCCCTGAAATGCCTTTTAAGCTTAAAACTAGATGGCGCTGTTTCGCAGCCTGGAAGTGGCTAAAATCATATTTTCAACAAATATTTTTGCGTGTTTTTATTTTTAAGAATAAATGACATGCTTCTTTATTTTAACCCTTAAATGCATGACCTTGACAAAGATTTATTCAAATGTATACTTTGACATGCTGTCAATAGTCAAAAATGCATGATGCATATATACATCCCTATGCATTTAAGGGTTAATATCATGATATTACGTCAAAACACATTAAAAAAAAATTAGGCATGATTACTATAGTTACGATAGTATTTAATAGGTGGCGCTAAAAAAATGAGGTATGCTTAGTATGAAGATTGTAAATCCTATGTAAATCATCCTTGGTTTAAGATTTTGTTTGTGGTCAACAGGTGGCGCTGGTGTACGGACAGATGAATGAGCCGCCGGGCGCTAGGGCGCGCGTCGCGCTGACTGGACTGACGCTTGCCGAACATTTCCGTGACAAAGAGGGACAGGACGTGTTGCTGTTCATTGACAACATCTTCCGTTTCACTCAGGCTGGCTCTGAGGTACAGTTGTAACGTGGTGTATCGTAAATGTTGACTCATGGACGATAGATGGCGCTAGTATTAATAAGCTACTCACTAGGCTGACGCTTGCCGAACATTTCCGTGACAAAGAGGGACAGGACGTTTTGCTGTTCGTTGACAACATCTTCCGTCTCACTCAGGCTGGCTCTTAGGTATAGTTGTTAGGAGTGTGGCCCGATAGTTGATAGATGGCGCTTGTATATGTACATAATTAATTACATACAGACAGATAACGAGCTACGAATGACAGTAGAGCAACTTTGACACCCACCCACTATCTTCAGTGACACACACACGAGTGACACACATGATGCATGATGAACACTTTTCAGCAATCGTTAATTAATAATTATTATAAGTCCATAAATTTAATTTTAATTAAGTTCTAATTAGCCCTGTAAAATTGAGTTTCTTAGTTTTAACCTGTTGAATATTGTTTCATGTTTGTCAGGTATCGGCTCTCTTGGGCCGTATTCCATCAGCTGTGGGGTACCAGCCAACTCTGGCTACTGACATGGGTACCATGCAGGAGCGCATCACCACGACCAAGGCTGGCTCCATCACTAGCGTGCAGGTATGGACTACATCCTTTACACTTAGATGCTGTGAATATAAATATAAATATAAATATTGGGTACACCTTACACAGATCAACTTAGCCCCAAACTAAGCAAAGCTTGTACTATGAGTGCTAAGCGACGATATACATACTTAAATGGATAAATACATCCATACTAATATTATAAATGGGAAAGTGTGTGTGTCTGTTTGTTTGTCCGTCTTTCACGGCAAAACGGAGCGACGAATTGACGTGATTTTTTAGGTGGAGATAGTTGAAGGGATGGAGAGTGACATAGGCTACTTTTTGTCTCTTTCTAATGCGAGGAAAGCCGCGGGCAAGAGCTAGTACTTATATACATAGAAAACATCTATGACTCGGGAACAAATATCTGTGTGCATCATACAAAGAAATGCCCTTACCGGGATTTGAACCCAGGACCGCGGCTTAGCATGCAGGGTCACTACCGACTGAGCCAGACCGGTCGTCAATACACATACAGTATGGTAAAAATTACTATCGTACAGTATGACCACTCCCGCTCCCCGCTGAAAGTGCCGCCCACCCGCTCTGCGGATACCTGACAGTTACCGCCTGTCGAAACGCGACCAGTCGACCTGTCATATCTCACTCGCACAAGCATGGTATGCGTTCGTCCACACGAGCTTGGACTGTGTGCGTAGGAACGCGCCTCTTTCATATATTTGATCACCATTGTCCGAGGTGTGCTCGCTACTAACATAGGCAAGAGCGTATCACCACGAGCGGGCAGGTATGGACATGTATCCCTGGCTCTGTAGAAGCTGTGGGCTACCAGCCAACTCTGGCTACTGACATGGGTTCCATGCAGGAGCGCATCACCACCACTAAGGCTGACTCCATCACTAGTGTCACATCTCGGACACTGGCGATCAAATATATGAAAGAGGCGCGTTCCTAGCACACATTCTAAGCTCGTGTAGGTGAACGCGTACCATGCTTGTATGAGTGAGATATGACAGGTCGATTGTTCGCGTTTTTGACAGCCGGTAACTGTCAGGTAACCGAGAGGGGGTGGGCGGCACTTTCAGAGGGGAGCGGGAGTGGCCATACTGTACGATAGTACGCTTTATTATACTGTGCTAGTGTGCAGCTATGGGTAGTGTAGTGTGTGTGTGTAGTTAGATTGATATTTGGATTCCAATGTTTTAGTAACTTTAACAATAGGGAACTTGACTGTAGTTAAAATAAAATATTTTATACCGTGCGCGAAATAAAGCATCAGATAATTACTTATAAGAAAAACATGGACAGAAGTTATTTTTAAATACAATTTCTATTTATTAAGTCAGGTAGAAATACATAAAGTAACTGAGTTGACCGTGACGTCACTCAATTCGATTTCATATAAATTCCATATAGCAAGTCGTTCAAATTTGTTTTGACAGTTCTTAAAAAGAAGCTGATTTGACTAGGAGACAAGTAGCCTATTCCCAGGCTGATAATTTTAAAACTAAACGTCTATCCGTAAGCACGAACATGACAATATCCGTAAGTGTTACGCGATTAAGTCCCGTTTAGTTCTAAAAATTATGAGTGCAAATCGTGTTACTTTAAATCAATATAATTACTTATTTCCAGGCTGTGTACGTGCCAGCGGACGACCTGACCGACCCCGCCCCAGCGACCACCTTCGCCCATTTGGACGCCACGACGGTGCTCTCTCGCGCCATCGCTGAGCTGGGCGTGTATCCCGCCGTCGACCCGTTAGATTCCACCTCGAGAGTCATGGATCCAAACATCATTGGGCCGGAGCATTATGGAGTGGCGCGTGGCGTGCAGAAGATCTTACAGGTACGTAATGCTTTTGACCTCAAAACACTCCAGGATCTTAGAAATCTACTGCAGAATATTTAAGGTTGTTATGTTATCTAATGGTCATCTCGACCATTATAGTCTACTTAGACGTCACTCGGGTCCTGTTATTAGCCGTCGCTGAGCTGGGCGTGTATCCCGCCGTGGACCCGTTGGATTCCACCTCCAGAGTCGTGGATCCTAACATCATTGGACCGAGGCATTATGGAGTATCGTGTGGGGTGCAGAATTACAGGTTAATTCGATCCCAAGCTTTACAGAATCCGTCGGTGAATGTTGTTACGCCTCACACCCTGGCCCTCTGGATGTGCTGAGTCCTGCCGACTTTGTATGGATGGAAACTTTCCATTTCATAAATTTAAATTCCCTTTATTTTTCGTGAAAATTTCGTGATTTTTTTTTAAATACTTTAAGATTTTTTTGACCTTGCACATCACTACTCTGGATTCTTCCCCAGAGTGATGGATCCAACCAACAGTTTTAGATTATTTTCCAGAATTGTAAAGTATTATCATTTGCAGGACTACAAGTCCCTGCAAGATATCATCGCTATCCTGGGCATGGATGAATTGTCTGAAGACGACAAGCTCACTGTGGCACGCGCGCGCAAGATCCAGCGATTCCTGTCCCAGCCTTTCCAGGTTAATATTCACTCATGATATAATATATACTACGACTCTGTCGCTAAAATACGGCCTCACTTTGAGGATCTACCACAGATCCTGTGACGATGGAGGCAATATCTCTACTGCTGAACTCTCTGTTGCCGAAGCCCATAGAGAAATTGTCAGAAGTTGTATACGACTGGCTTTCCGAACTCCGTTAGCGCGTTGTAGGATTGATACCAATTTCCGCACTTGCCTACTAGCAGACGGTAAGCACCATCTGTTAGGTTATTGTAGTACGACTTTGGCAATGACAGAGGAGACGCCATAGATCCGTAACGGCTGGCTTCCACTTAAGTCGAATCGAGAGACGCGTTGAATCGAGTCGCATTATTTTCACGTGCGTTCTTCAAATACGAATTAAGTCGAGTCAAAGTCACGTGCTTGCACAGTTTGTGCATAGAGAAATAAGTATGGAAAGAGTTGTAAATCCATACTTACATCAGTAAATGATAAAGACATCTCGTCAATCACGCCACGCCTCAATCATGCGTCAAATAGCGTAAATTAGCAGTACCACTACACGACACTAGGTATCAGTAGTGTCTCGTCTGCCAAAAAAATAATATGAAAACAGTTTACAACTTATATTACAAGCAGAAGGAATTGAAAACAGAATACTGATTAATACTATTGTAATTACTACTGATTAAGACTATTCGTTCGTCGCGACATCTATTGACAAGTAGCAGTACTGATAGTTTACGCTATTTGAGGCGTGATGTCACTACAAATAACTCGCATTTACTGATGTATGGAGTTAACTCTTTCCTTATTAATTCCTCTATGGTTTGTGGGAGTTTAGTTTGCGAAGAGAGGGCTTAACTAATGCTGGCTGATTCCATAATTTTAACATGGAAAAGCCCACAAAATGGCGGTGGCATCTGTTGCGCCTCTAACGAATATAATCCATACTAATATTATAAATGGGAAAGTGTGTGTGTCTGTTTGTTTGTCCGTCTTTCACGGCCAAACGGAGAGACGAATTGTCGTGATTTTTTAAGTGGAGATAGTTGAAGGGATGAAAAGTGATATAGGCTACGTTTTGTCTCTTTCTAACGCGTGCGAAGCCGCGGGCAAAAGCTAGTTTACTATATTTTTTTATGCTTATTTAACAGGTGGCTGAGGTGTTCACGGGGCACATTGGCAAGCTGGTGAAGCTTGAAGAGACGATCAAAGGCTTTCAGAGGGTAAGTTTTAAAGACACTGAGGGCCAGTTGCATCAACCACATTTGACAGACACATCATCGTCACGCAGCAGACGTCTATGAAACTTCCCATACAATAAAATTTAACGAACGCTTTAAGGCACTGGTCCCACCGCAAGCTAGTAAACTATGAGCTATCGGCTATAAAAACGAACAAAAAATAATCACTCCCGTGCAAATAAGAGACACGGCGATGTTTATAGTTACTCGCCCAGCGGTGAACTATCAATATCGCCGTGTGTCTTATATTTGCACGGGAGTGCTTATATTTTGTTCGTTTTTATAGCCGATAGCTCATAGCTAACTAGCTCGCGGTGGGACCAGTGCCTATAACGGAGACAGACGGTTTTGTGCAACCGACCCTCAGTCGCTCTCGTTGCCTAAGTAAGTATACAGACGGTTAACCACGTCTTTGGTACTAAAAAATGACGCGAAATTTCTAATTTTCTATGGGAATTAAACCTTCGCCCTGCATTTTCAATCAATTTTTAAGGGTTATGGCTCGTCGATGATTCCGAAAAGATAAAGATTTAGGAAGGCTCGCGTTTCGTGTTTAATGAAGACAATTGGTCGGTCTTTTTTTAACCCTCGACGCAAAAACGACGGGGTTTATAAGCTTGACATCGTAGTTCCTGAACGGATGAACCGATTTAGACTTAGTTTTTTTTTGTTTGAAAGTGGGGAGTGTTCTTAGTTGTGTTTGATGGAAATCGGTCCACTATGTCGGGGTTTCTTCAAAATTTAAATTTTGTGGTTATTATTTAGTGCCATGATTTGGTTGACCGTATATATTTGTAAGTCTGTTTAGTAAAACGTCCCACTTTGTCGGTTACCATTAAGGCGAGATTTGATGGTATCTTTATACCGGGTGCCCGGTAATTAATGGACAACCTTTTAACAACCAAGAGGGCACCTTATACTGGTCCAGAAAATCGACATTAAGGTTTAGTAAAAGTCGCCTGGTTTTCGAGATTTTGACACTTTTAAAATTTTAGGTAGTATTAAATTTTTAAAAAGTGTGAAATTCTCGAAAACCAGGCGGCTTTTACTGAACCTTAAAGTCGATTTATGGACCAGTATAAAGTGCCCTCTTGGTAGTTAAAAGGTTGTCCATTAATTACCGGGCACCCTGTCTGAATAAACTGACAAAGCGGCTTTATATCAATCGACAAAGTGGGTCGTTTTCCCGTGCACACTCACATTTATCGTTTATTTATACAATTTTATCACAGATCCTGGGAGGAGAGTTGGACCACATCCCAGAGGCGGCGTTTTATATGGTCGGCACCATCGAAGACGTCATCGCAAAGTCGCAAGAGCTCGCCAAGAACATCTAGCCGACAGATGGCGCTGTTCATATAGTTTGTAAGATAGGTTACGCTGGTCCATTTTTTTTTCTCTTTCCACAAAGTTTTTTCTATTCGATTGGATTTAAAATGTAAATACAAAATTTCAGCGTGATAAGTCTTAATGGAACAAGAGGAAACTTGTGGAGTGAGAAAAAATCCTTTTTTTTTTTATACATTTGTGGGCCACCCTAATTTAGGTCCTGTACGTCTGGCGAGTGCTCTATAGTGTCTATGGAAATGTTGCAACGGTTTAAGGCACTGGGGGTTACCATGCAGTACTAAAGCTGTTCAGCTTAGGTCGAAAGGGACACAGCTATAGCAGTTACATAGCTCTGTCCTCTCTCTCAACCTAAACTGTAGGCCTAGCATATGATCGCCGCGAGAGTATGTCGCCGCGAGATAGACTACCCGTCCTTATGTCATTAATACAGTTAGAAGAAGACGTGTCATCTATCTCGCGGCGACATAATCCCGCGGCAATTATGTGCTAGGCCTACTGGACGGCTATAACGCTTCGAGTGCTTCACCCCCTGTAGGCCTACACATGATGGCCGCGAGAGTATATGTCGCCGCGAGATAGATGACACGTCTTCTTCTAACTGTATTAATGACATAAGGACGGGTAGTCTATCTCGCGGCGACATACTCTCGCGGCAATCATGTGCTAACCCTGCTGGTCCCGCCAAAAGCGATGACCTATCGGCGATAGAAATGAACAAAAGATGATCACTCCCGTGTAAATTAAAGAGAGAGCGAGAGAACTATAGCTCGCGCTCATTGCATCTCTTTTACACGGGAGCGACTATATTTTGTTCGGTTCTATCACCGATAGCTCATCGCTTAGGGTGCGCGCCCACGGACGACAAAGTTGCTCGGCAACTTTCGTATTTATTAGACTTATATTGACCGGGATATAGACCGTGATTACCTTTTTGATTTTTGTCGAGCTCCCGATATTTCGACGCAGTTGCATGCATCATGATCACGGAAAACTGACGAAGGCGGGTGGATGTCGGGAGCTCGACAAAAATCAAAAAGGTAATCACGGTCTATATCCCGGTCAATATAAGTCTAATGAAAATAACCGTGAATCATTCAAAACTCTGACTTTCGTATTTGTATGAAAAGTTGCGTTGCTTCGTGTGCGCACTTTCATACTAGGCCTTGGCCGCGACAAAAAAGTCGCTGCCAAAAGTTGCCCGTGTGCGCGCTCTCTTAGTCGATCGCTCTTGATGAGACTATAGGTGTATTCATCAGACGGATCCAAAATCCAAAAGGCTGCCTGTTCTATGAGACAAAAAGAGCGGAGATGAGGAAGAAGGCATGCCACAGACAGCCTTAAACATCATAATCTTAAAAAGATTTGTATGCAATCTGTCAGTTCAAACTGTCAGAATTTTCAGATTGAACTGACAGATTGCATACAAATCATTTTTATGTCTGTCTGTGTCGTGTTTACATATTTTTGGCACTTCGTCGTTGAATGTACCAGCAAATTCAAAGTCAGTGTTGACATCCCTTTGGAACAGATAATTACTTTATTTATTTATTTATTTATTGTAAACTTAAAATAGCCAAAAGGGATAGTGCCCTGTGTTAGAAGAGGACAACACGTTTATTTGTTGTACCGTTGTCTAACTTCAGTTTTGTACGAAGTACCTATTTCTTTCTATACGATCGAGTACCTACCTTTATTTTCAGGGTACGTAGCCGAAAGGCACACACGCTCACGAAACGAAACGCTCGTAGATGTCTATCTCTATCGCTCTTGCGTATTGGCGCGACGTGGGCGCGACGAGCCAGACTACCTGTCGTTTTGTTTTCGTTTCGCGTCGCAGAAATGCCATTCGGCTACGGCACCTGTGCTATTGCTTGATTCATCGTGTCTTCGCTTCTCTTTAATGAGGAGGCACACTGACATTTTATCCCGCCAGGCGGCGCCTGTGTCTAGGCATGTCACTGTCATTCGTGTGTGTGAGGGAGAAAAAAAATATCTTCTCGCTCTTACGTATGAAATTCTTTATCTGTGCAATGGACTAATAGGGTGACGCCATCTGCCATAACCTTTGAGTGTGCCTCTTTATTGACGGATAGAATCAGTGCACAATTTTTCATTATTATTTAGTAATATATTTGAAGAAGCATTTTGCTTCCAAATATATTACTTGTGCGTTAGTTCTGTTCAATATTTAAGTATTATTAAATTATTCTGTTACCTTATCTGTTGTTTTATTCTCATTGATGAAAGGTAATTAGTGCTAGTTTCTCAAGTTAGACCTATGGTTTACATGTCCTATTGGCCCACAGAAAACCCAATTGGCCTAACCTAGACCAATCTAGATCAATCTAGATTAGACCAGGTCAATCAATTTTCCAATTTTATTGGATACCTTTGGATTTAATAAGACTGCATATGCTGGTTTTTCACCTACTTGACGGGCTATGCTGCATGTAGTCTGGCAAGAGGCACAACGACTATTTGTGGATAATAGCGGCCAATTTACAAAATGTAGATGCAAAGGGTTGAACTCTCATCTCATAGAACAGTGTTTTTCAAAGTGTGGGTCGCGACCCCCAGGGGGGTCGCGGCACTTATCCTGGGGGGCCACGAAGTTTAGGTTTAATAGAAACTTATGACAGGCTGATTTGATTTTTTCAAACTTAATAAAGTCAAATTCTTATTCCTCTTTTTGTTTGTAGAAAATGTCAGCTCACATGAATATGAAGTAGCAAATGGGATCAAGCCATTATTTGAAAACCCAGAACGCACCAATTTAAATGGATACCAACTCCAATTAATTTGCAATCTATTAGATGCTAGTTCCCAAATTTGCTTCTTTCACCGATAATTATTCAAAAAAGGATTCAAAATCCAACTTTTTTAAGAAATATCTTGAGAGTTGTTTTTTTTTTTTCACTTTGCAAGCTCTCCACCATAACAGAAGATATCTGATGATATATCTTGAATGATTTTAGCTATGCAGGGGAAATAATCAAATTGAATATTGTGTAAAGATCTTGTCCACAACTCTATTTTTGCTAGAAATCCGTTAACTCTATCTGCTGTAGGTAATTATGTTTTCATCAAAGACATCGCGGCAAGATACTCGTTTGCCACTTTCAATAGCCAAACGTGGCCAAACACAGTCAGGAAATAAATCTGGAAATTCAGTTTTGTTATACTTCATATAGCTAATATTTGGCAAAGAAACGAGGTATGGGGGTCGCGAAAAAATTAAGGGATCATAAAGGGCCGTGACACCATAAAGTTTGAAAACCACTGTCATAGAACAACTATGACGTAATGTGGAAAGGAAAATTCCTTTCTACACTCCATAATAGCCATAATATTCAATATACTTATTACCTCCGAGAACATTGTAAATTCGCGCGTATTTCTACTGACAAAGGGTGCGGTTCAGAGCATAGATTTAGAATTATTAAACTAGATTGTGGAATCACATTTTTTGCCATACTAAATTGAACCTTATCAGTCTTATCACTGAGACAGAAAGGTGATCGTATCAGACTAGCGAAAACGGTCCACATGAGAGGGCATTGTTTGGGCTGGTGTCCCTCTCGCACGTGTTGCCAGTGTTAATGAGGTTACCATAGTAGTAGTATTTTTATCTGTATATTACCTGACTTTATAACTTCTTATATTATTTTAGGGTTATATTCAAACTAGGGTTTCGATATATTTCAAAGAATTGGAAAATAATTATAATGTAATTATTTTGATGCCAATAAATCAAAGACTTTTATAATTAAAAAATATGTTTAAATGGGTATTAGTAGATTTGGTAGTAACTTTGAAAATTGACTGGTATCCCCAATGAATGACAGTGATGACGTCACTGAATAATGTTGAAATCAAGCCTCCCTAATAAAAATTCGTGTAAAATGCATATACTCATCCTTGACTTCCTTATGACTTAGATAATGTATTGAAAAGGGACGGATATATGCTAGTTATTTCTCTTTTTGGTAGGTGGTCTCCGGTTATGTGTTAGCTAGGGATGTTACTTTGTCGATTCAATTATCGATAAAATATGCACTTACGTTCGTACCTTAAAAATAATATAAACGTGATAGTATATATAAAAGTCACGAAAACATACAATATTGATTATAAACATTTCATTGGGATTATTATGTGGCTTTTTGGCTATGAAAGTCACATATTCATACATTCTTGGCTAACCGTACCTACTGATTGCAAATAAATGGTTTGTTTATGTACTTACCTACATAAACGTTCACTTCTCTTCTCTTACCAAGTCCTAATATTACATTATCAATACCTATATCTTTGATCATAGGTCTGTATGCCTCTCTTTTTCTTTAACGTGAATAAAAAGGACGACATGTTGTCTATGACTATATTTCTATGATAGTGTAATATCGGCCTATTTAGGCTTCCCACAGACAGTCTTAAAAATTCATAATCTTAAAAAAAACTTGTATGCAATCTGACAGTTCAAATCTGTCAGTGTCTTGTCAGTGTCAGTTTGAACTGTCAGATTGCATACAAGTTTTTTTTAAGATTATGAAAATTAAGACTCGTCTGTGGGGAGGCTTAGTCTGTAAAAATAGAGATGGGAAATACGAGTATAAAATAAATAAATACATTCTTCTCTTCTCCTTACGCAAAGACCTAAGTAATATAATTCATGTAGCATCCATCTAATTTCTAGTCCACCACTGAAGAATCTACTTACCTCAATAATAGCTTCTCTATCAAATAGAAAATAAAACAAAACGGCATTGTAGGTAATATAATTTATTACTTCAATAAGTTCAACACTTTCAACTATTTTCGTTCAAAGTGATCGTGGATTACCTATATTGCATGCAAAATCAATTCTCTGTTGTTCTTCGAATGTTAATAACGGATATACCTGATTTTCGAGAACGACAAAACCTATTTAGTTTAACAAGAGCAAATAAATTGGACTCAAATTTCTTTCAGATACTTACAAGAAATACTGGATTTTCCTCTTTTTCTTGGAACTTGTTATTTTTTGTTCTATTTATAATTGTATTTCATCATTTGCACAAGACATACATACATACATACAATCACGCCTGTATCCCATAAAGGGGTAGGCAGAACACATGAAACTACTAAAGCTTCAGTGCCACTCTTGGCAAATAAGGGGTTGAAAGAAAACGAAACTGTGACATTGCACTGACAGGTTGCCAGCCTCTCGCCTACGCCACAATTTACACAACAAGGTAGATAATAGCATATATACATCACAAGCTTAATACAATACACATAACATACTTTAACAGGTACGAGTGGCAACGAATCTTCTAAGCCAAATATCTATCAATCATTCCTAATATTATTATTTTAAATACCAGTGACCACTAATTCACAGTTATTGACCCTTAAATAATATGGTTTTAGTTAAAAAGCTTCTTATTTTGTCACGAGGTTCACAAGCCTGCTTGATGATGTGGTGGATGCGTGCTGTTAGATATACCTTACACACAGCCTTTATCAGCAACATCCTGTGATTGTTTTCAAATTCTTGTTCATGTGAATGCACCGTTAGATTATCAAAAAGCCTAGTTCCTATAAATGTCCCTCCGACTTTATTTATGATGGACATTACATGTTTTTGACGGCCTAAAAATTCGGCGCGCACGGTGGTTTTTTGCTGCCTTATAATTCTCTCAGTGGTTTCACATATTTTAAACACATCTTTGGATGGCATTATTAGTCCGCCTCGGTCTTTAATACTGATCAATGTTATTATCTCTGAATTTTTTTCTCTGCTGTATAGACTTTCTATGCATTGTTCACACTTTAGAGATTTTTGTAGTTTTCGTACCACATATCCAGCCATGTAATGTACAATGTCTTTTGAATATTCACTCAGCAGACTCGGCGATGGAACATAGTCGTGATCTTCAAGATGGAACTGCATTATATTTGATGATTCTGAGTTTTCAGCATCACGTACAAGACATACATTTCCACTGCTCTGGTTTATAGCATCGACTGGATTTTTAGGCTTGTAGTTCAGAATACTAATCTTTTCCAAAGGTATGCAATTTCCGGTAGAACCATCCTTAAATTGAGCATGCACTAGAAGTCTTTTGTAAGCGGCTTGAAAGTTCCGAGCAGAGGGATTATTATTAGAACCACACTTTGCTCTTATTGCTCCAAAAAAGAGTTCAATCTGGTCTTGAGACATCTTATACGTGCACAGGTATTTTAACTTATTCTTGATTACTGTATTGTCGAAAATTTTTAATAGTGACTTCATGCAGACCAAGAAGCCGTTAAAACCAGTTTTTCGGTTTGAATCAATTATGTATGTTTCGTCATCCATTTTCAAGTTTCGAATGTACCAGTCGGCTGCTTCAAAGAATAGTTTTGTCTCTTCGTAGTTAAAGGTTGACAGTGCCCGTTTCCACCCTTTGGCTCTCAAATTTCGACTGTTAAATATGTCAAAGAGATTGTTGAAGATTCTAATAAATTTTATGGTACCGTCACAATCTTCGAACCCGGGGATCCTCTTATCTTTGCAATATTGCAAAGCATCAGCCACAGAGTTGCTAAAAAGCTGTGTCGCAAGGCGGACCTTCATTTTTTGTTTTATAAAGTTGATATGTGATCGCCTTAGTTTATTGCCAAGATGTAATCCCTCATCTTCTTGTAATTTAACAAGCTGTTCTATATGTGTCCAGGAGATGATATTGTTGTCAGAATCTTTCAATGTTTTTTTATCAGCGAGTGCGTTTCGCACCAACTTTATGTTGTGACAAGGATCTGGCCATAAACATATCTCTGAATTGGATTCGCCACACTGAAACGAAGTGGATTCTGCAGTTACACCACAACCCAAATTATTGCACATGGCAATATTTGAAGCTGCCCCATCGAATGTGAGTGCTACGACAGAGATGCCACATTCTTGTAGTAGATTTACACATTGTCGAACTAGGGTCGCTTTCTGTTCAGAATTTATGGAATGTATAAAAAAATATCCAACAGGTATTTTCCAAGTTTCATTTAAGCATGTAGCCATAAATGTTAAAGCCTGTGTCGCAACGGGGACTGAATCAGAATCTAATTCGCAACCGAGATTAACGAAGCCGTAATAGTTTTGATTATAACTGTCCCACTCAATAAGTTTGCGAATCGCCATTTCGTCAATGGCTAATGTACAGAACAATTGTTTTTTCGGGTTTTCCTGTACTCGAGCTTTGATACTATCAAAAGATTCGGAGGTGAACCCGGGATTGCAGTCAACTCCCTTGTACCATGCAGTAATAGTTTTCGGATGTGGCAAGACGTCTTGGAACTGCTCACGGATGAATAAGTACGCTTTCGGCGAAAGGTAATGTAATGTCACTGCAATTTTTTTTATTTCATGGCTGTACTCTCTCGTTAGGGCTTCACCTCCTTGTTTCTGCAAAAATCTTCGTATAATGTCATTTTGATTAATGTTATGTAACAGTGTAATGTATTCGGTATCAACATTCTCTTCTTTAAGCCGATTAATTAAAATGGTATAGAGATCGTCTGTCTTCTTCCCTAGGCGGGAAAGACGCTTTCTTAAAGACTTGATTTTCTGCAAGCGTCTTTGGGAAACTTTCCTAACTCTTTCTAATTCTTCATTTCATTTCATTTCATTTATTTTGCAATGTGTGTTACAAAGGTCTTAATAAGTATACATGTGAATAGTTTCAACACACCCTGTGAGGGTATTGCAATATATCTAAAGCTAAGATCTAAAACTAGATTTAAAGTTAATATTTCTACACAACGAATGTCATTTCAGTTAAAGTTAATTTTAAGTTAGTAAAGAATACAATTCAATTTAGCCTTAATAAATAATTGATAAATAATTTAATTACATTTAGTTCGTTCATAATTACATTCAATGTTTATAATATAATATATAATTATTTAGAGAGGTGACGGTATTATGTTATAAGTATTGATTTAAATATCCTGGATGTCATCATATTGTAGATATTCCGTGACGGTGTAAAAGGCTTTTTCGACAAGGAAATGTTTTAACAGTCGTATAAATTTATTGTAGTTAGGCTCAGATTTTATGCAGTTCGGTAATTTGTTATAGATCCTTATCGAAGAAGGATATGGTCCATTTTTATGTATCGCTAGTTTAGACGACACTTGCACTAAATTACATTTAGAACGGGACTCAAAACGACGTGGTACATCTCCGATTTTAATGAACTTATCTGGGTGATTTTTAACAAATTTACACGACTCTAAGATATAGATGCAAGGCAAGGTCAGGATGCCAAGGTTTTGAAAATATACTTTGCAGCTTTCTGGGTGTTTCGTGTTTGAGAGTATACGGATGGACTTTTTCTGTAAGATGAATAAATCTGGTGCGTTAGTACTGTTGCCCCATAGGATCACGCCATAGCTAAGCCATGCATGAGCAAACGCATAATACGCCGATAAGGCAGTCTGTAGGTCGGTGGTCCTTTTTAGTTGTCCTAGAGCATAATTGAATTGGCTATATTTGGTTTTTATTTTTTGTACATGATCTTTCCAATTTACATGGGTGTCAATAGTGATGCCGAGGAGTGAGAAAGTGGGGACGCATTCCAATTCAATGCCGTCAAAGGAAAAATGGAAGTCTAATTCGGTTTTTTGGTGGGGCCTAAATTGCATCATTTTTGTTTTGGTAAAATTTATTTCTAGGTTGTGATCATTCATCCATTTTACAATGTTTGTTACAACATGATGTATTTTGTCATTGAGGTGTATATTATTTCTACATGATAGTAGTAGCGAAAAATCGTCGGCAAACATGACACAGTTTTCAGAAAAGGATTTTGGGAGATCATTTATATATATAATGAAAAGGACGCACCCTAGAACACTTCCTTGAGGGATTGAGTCTAACACTGGTTGGATGTCAGATCTAACTATGCTAATCTGTTTCGAGTGTTCGTCCGTATACTCAATATCAACGCATTGCTTTCTGTTGTTTAAATAAGATTGGAACCATTTATGTGTTATACCACGCACTCCGATACCGTATAATTTATCAAGAAGTATGTTAAATTTTACTTTTTCATATGCTTTTGTCATGTCAAATAATATACCAAGTGCGTATTCTTTTCTATCTAAAATTTCTAAAATTTCATTGACGTATTTGTAGACTGCTAAGGTAGTCGACCGTTTCTTGCGGAACCCATGTTGTGAATCAGTAAACAGGTTATATTTTTCACAAAAGGAATTCTTTTTGCATACTTAAGATGGTTCCTTCATGTTGATTGCATGTAGAACATGCAGGCGTCTTGCATATCTCTTTTTTGGCAGAAAACGATTTGGTCATAATATTTTTTCGTGGGGAAATGTTTTTAAATCTATTTAATTCATGCCGCCCTCTTGAAATTTTTGGTACAAATTGACTGTTTGAAGATGCTGACGTCTTGTATCCTAGTTTTGCATTAAAGCTTGGTGCCTATAATGAAAAATATATAACAATACAGGAATGTAGTTCATTATTACCAGCTTCCTCAAAATACGACCACAATTTTATTATTTATATGTACGTTTAAATGTACAAAATATGGGTTTAATACGTAATTATTCTTATGTGTAATATTGAATTACTAAAGTACTAGTGTTTATTAATGAAGTATGGTGTCATGTTTGTACATACATACTATTACATACATACATACATACTTATAATCACGCCTGTATCCCATACACGGGTAGACAGAGCACATGAACTACTAAGTTTTAGTGCCACCCTTGTCACAATTTAACCCATATCCCACAGTCGACTTGTACGACACCCACGGGAAGAAAGGGGTGGTGAAGTTCTTAACTCGTCACCACACGCGCCACAGAGGGGAAGGGGGGGGGGATCATGTTTGTGCCTGAATATATTTCTAATGATGGAGAAAAACTTCAATTTACCAGTTTATTATTGGAATGTGATTTAGACTCGGCACAGTCGACATTTGACTTCATATCCGTGACTTCCAATATAGGTGGCGTTGTCTCAATTGACTAGAAATTAAAACATGAGTATAAATCTCTAATGTGGTATCCTATACTTTCAAGGTACTTATGCAATTCAATGAGCACCGCAAAACAACCGTAAAAAATAACAAATAAACATTATACAGGATATCCTCAGACACCCCGCAGATCATTAAACAACTTCTTTATTCTTCTTCTTTTTTTATTTTTATTTTGTTTTTTGTTGCAAAGAATTTAAGTTTGTGGTTGAATAAAAAATGTATGTATCTATATTTTATCAAGGGGTACATACCAACCCCGAAATCATTTGTGGTAGACCACAGGCAGTATTTACAACTTATTATTGGTTTACTGGTACTGTTATTGATTGACTGGTAGAGGATTCCTCCAGAACAAAAATGATGTAGCGAAATAATTATTCAATAAACTTACCAATTCCAAGGGGATATCAATATTTTTTCCGGAGACTGCATTCAGACTGGATATTTCTATTTGTTCTGTATCACACAAACCCATAGGCACTGGATCACTCACCTTTTAAAATATAATTAAATTACATTAAATCTCTACAGCCGAACGAATGTGCAATAAATAAATAAACTTACCAATTCCAAGGTGATATCAGCGTTTATCCGTGAGCCCGATACATTCGGACTGGACATTTCCATTGGTTTGGTATCACATATATCCATATGCACACCAGGCACTGGATCATTTACCTTAAAACATATAAGTAAATGAATGATAATCGCTATAACCAAACGAATGTGCAATAAAATAATTTTAAGAAAAAAAACCACCGCCTTTGGGGTTCTGGTAAAAGCTACTGGCGAATGTTGGATTATGTAGAAATGTGTAGGTATTTTTTTAAACTGCCTTTAATGCTTTAATTATTTGATAGCAACACAAATGAATATACGTATACCGTTAAGGTTTGAGGAGTTTCCTCAATTCCTCATGAATCCAATTAAAAGAAATCGAAGATTGACAAAATTTGACTTGAAAACTCAATATTCTTTACAAACACAACTAAATAAATGTCACTGTTCTGAACTTAAATGCTTGCTATTCTTATAAAAATACCAAAGTCACTATAAGTGTGCCGTTCAGATTTGAGGAGTTCCGTTCTGACCATCATCAGCAGTTCAACTGCACCAAATGTCACTGGTCACTGTTCTGGACATAAGTGCATGCTGTTCTTATAAAAATATCAAAGTCACTATAAGCGTGCCGTTCAGATTTGAGGAGTTCCGTTCTGACCATCATCAGCAGTTTCACTGCTCTAAATGTCACTGTTTTGTATGTAAATGCATGCTGTTCCTTAAAAAACACAAAAATCACCATATGTGTGCCTTTCAGATTTGAGAAGTTCCCCCAATTTCTCCAGGATCCCATTATCAGAACTGGGTTCTGTGAAAAATGGGATCTATCTGTATACATATACATTCAATAAAAAAAATTCAAAATCGGTCCAGTAACGACGGAGGAAAACATACACACGAATTGAGAACCGCCTTCCTTGAGAGATTTGAGGCGGCGGTTAAAAAAGAAAAATGAAATAAATAAACTTACTGATTCCAGGGGGTTTTCAGTATTTATCCGTGTGCCTGATACATTCGGACTGGACATTTCTATTTTTGCGGCATCACATATATCCATAGGCACATCATGCACTGGATCATTTAGCTTAAAAAATATAAGTAAATGAATTAAAATCGCTATAACTAAACGATTTTGCAATAAGAAAAGAAAAGAAAGATGAAACAAATAAACTTACTAGTTCCAAGGGGATATCAGTATTTATCTGTGAACCTGATGCATTCGGAGTGGACGTGTCTATTTGTTCGGTATCATATATATCCATAGGCACTGGATTATTTGCCTGAGAAATATAACTAAGCTAATTAAAATCACTATACCCAAAGAAAAATAATCCACTATATGTATATTATGAAATCAAATTTACTAGCTATTTTCCTAAACCCATTTCCTATAGTTTCTAATAATGCCTATCGAGGTAAAAAATATAATTTATGTTACTTTTCCAATTTTGCGGCGACTTCTGTACCTATTAATAACTGATACATGAGCATTCAGCGCCGGCCCGTGCACTCGATCAGGGTAGAGCGAGTTTGAGTTTCGGCGCCTTTGGGAAGAAGTTTGACTACGTGGGAAAATAAATCGCGTCGCGAGCGTAGCGAGCGCGAAATTTTTTTCATAGTAATGCCGTAATTAGAAGATTAACGCAATACAAAATTTATGGATTTCATCATACAGAGTGCGAAAGGGACAAATGGTTGAACTTTCGTAGTCGCACGTGGATATCATGTACATAAAATAACAAACAAAAGGGAGCACTATAGTGGCCAAGTGAGGAAAGCAGATTCGGAATTTGTCCTAACTAAAAGAGAAGATAATTATAAATATCAAGCGCGAGCGAAGCGAGCGCGATTTTTTTTCCTATTGGCTCGATTAATTAAGACAACCTGCCAGCGGGGAATCCGCGAAATTTCAAGCTTTTATCGTCTGCAGAGCTGCGGTCTTTGACATATTTTGGGGTATTTTGACTTCACAGGGCGCCTATGTTCCCAACTTTTAGGCCTTATGTTTCGCCATCGCTATTATTTTTATAATACTAAGACTTAATTAAGAGATTAACTGCGGACTCGATCGTCACCGTCGGGATGCCCATTTCGGTATTTTGCCACTAAGTGATCTAAGTGCTTTGAAATTCGCTCACCATTTGCTGTGACTCACAAAATTGCGCCTCTCTGAGACGTTTTGCGCCTTTGGCTTTATGAGGAACTCCGCTTTGGACTATTGGGTAGACTCATATTTTTGCATTTGGATAGCGACGTAACTTTGCCGTTCGCCGCACAACAACGTGGTTTGTCAAGGGCTAGAATCCTAATTTTACGGCGCCCTAGCAATAGCGCCCTTATGAATGGCAATGTGGTGCAACTTTCCACTTAATCTGAATTACAAATCTAGATTTTCAATAGGTGGATTCATTTCCGACTCCTCTCGCCATTTTGTGATATGTTCGCGCCCACGCAACGTATAATTTTTTGTATGGATTTTTCCACATTCTCGATTTTGGCGCCCCCCTACCATGTGGCGCCTAGAGCGGCCGCTCCACTCGCTCTACCCTTAATCCGGCCCTGATTACATGTATAGGAACATTAGGATCAGGAGCACTTCTTTTAAATTAAAATATGACTTATATACCTAAGTAATATTTGCCTATTGCTAGATGCTAACTAGTCTAACTACTGAAACCACAAATATTCGTTTAAATATTACCAAAAAGTCTGTGTTTGTCAAGTGCAACTCTGGTAAAGCCTGACTTTTTAACCTCCTCCATTTAGTAGTTTTACTTGGCAGAAAGGAGTCCGATGAAAAGTGCCTTGAACATATTTTACTATGGCTGTTCCAAGACCAATCTTGCCTATTAACTCGCTGAATCCATAAGCGTTTTAATTGCTCGTCTTTTGGAAATCTAAGAAATATATAAAGTTGAATTTGGGAGATAGCTAAGTAACAAGAGAATCATAACAAAGAACAGTAATCATTGATGTATTTTTTAAGGTATGAATTTCGATATATTATTGCAATGTCGATAAAACACATCACATCACTATGCTAGAATTTGCGAGATAACTAAATAACAAGAGAATCATAACAAAGAACAATAATCATTGATGTCGTTTTAAAGGTATGCATATCGATAGGTTATTATTGCAAGGTCGATAAAACACAACACATCACTATCCCAAAAAACATAACCTTTCCGCGTTAGAGAAAACTTTGAAAAAATATGCATAAATCTACACAAAATCGAATGAGATTTGAGTTGTATAAACTACCAATATGAACATTTATATTTCTATCAGGTTCTGTCAATAAAGATTATCAAAATTTAAAGAAACTTACCGATGAAATGTTATAACCTCCTGCGTGTTTTCTTTCCTCCCTGAATGAGATTTACACCACTTGATCACACAAGCCATACTTGAAACAGAAACTTAGAACTATCACAAATTTATACCCAACTAATTTTTTCACGATATATCAGAAATTCTCAAAAAATATCTAAAAATAGTCAAGACGACCATCGAAGTCCTGCTAGAAATTCGAAACAATATAATACGACCATGTAAAGTTGTCAAAGATGGACACCGAGTGTACAATGACAAACGTATATTTAATTTTGTCGTATAATAAATGGACCCCAGGTCCGTTTTGACATCAGCATTTGGGGACAACCTTCGAGAAAACGAAAGAAGTTGTGGAATATTGTCTCATTCGCTCATATAAAATAGGTAATAGTGTGGTGTGAGTAAGATACATGTCACCGAGCTCTTATTTTAGCATGGCTTCCATGGTTGAAATAGTTATACTTCCGTGGTTGAAATTGTCAGTAAGTGCGAGAGGGACACCAGCCCAAACAATGACCTCTCATGTGGACACACTTTTTGACCTAACTACTCATTCTGGTTTAACTGTAATTCTGTGGTTCAGAGGCAGTTCAGCACAAAGAATACCAGGCCCCGTAGCCGAATGGCATTTCTCCGACGCCAAACGAAAGCGATACGCCGCTGGCTCTGTCCCGCCAATACGCAAGCGCGATAGAGATAGATATCTACTAGCGCTTCGTTTCGTGAGCGTTTCGTGAGCGATTGTGCCATTCGGCTAGCCACCCTGTTGCGGCAGGAGTCTAGCTGCACCTTACATGGATGTACATTAAACTTTGACAGATAGTTTGACATTGACAGTTGACAATTCTGTGACATTGTTTGGATTTGGAACTTCCATTGCCTTGCAAGCTTTTTTGCGATTTTCTCATTGTTCTTTAGTAAATAAAATACTCGGTACGACGTTAACATTCTGAATTTATGAGTTTTCGGCATGGAGGCCCAATACCCGGTACTAAGTGCTATTAACCCCATGAAACCTGGGTCAGAAAAATTCCAAAGAATTCCGATTACAACAAATGTCGTAAGTATTTACAGTAATTAGTAAGCAATAATTCGTTTTAGTGTCCAAAGACAGCTCAAACTGATTCTTTTATTTTATATTTTTAAGGTAGGTATCTTGTAATCATTCCACTGAGGGGTAATATATCGGACATCCATTTTAGTTGCAATAGTTTTATCAATGTCTCTGTAAATTACAGATTATTTTATTTTATTGTTGTATTTATTATTGAATTTGACATTTTCTTATAATATATCAACTTACTATCATTTCACCCTTTGACATTGGCCTCCTCCATAGCTTTCCATTTATCTTTTACTGTTTGTATCCATTTACCTCCAGTATTTTTTCAAATAGTTTTACCATTTAAACTTTTGTGTCCCACTCTTTCTTTTATTGTATTTTTGACATGTCGTCACTACTTTTAAAAAACTTGTTTCTTCGTCTGTCAATGAAAAGAAAATTGTAGTAAGTATGTATGGAATGCATATAAGACTTACTGCGTTTTAACTTTGAGGAACAGCGTGAGATATGAGATTTTTAAAAGTAGTGACAATATTATCTTCGATTTTCAGTTTAAACTTGGCCGCGGGCATCACAACACAGTTGTTATACCCAATAAATGTCTTTCAAAAGACCACTGTTTATTCAAAAAGTCGAAGGTCACTGGACCTTAGAAAACTGCAGCTACTCCAGTATTAAAGTCAACGATAACAAGCTACGCAAAGGCGAAGCACACACTCTCACCGACCAAGATATAATTAAGCTTGAATCGTCAAATGAGTTGGTTTACAAATTTACATCAAATATCAAAAGTTCAAAGCGCAAGCGACGCAAAAATGATGAAAATAAGAAATCCGAGTCACCAAGAAGGACGTCACGTTTAGTTCTTGTAACGAAAAATGAAAAACACATGTCTGGTGATGTAAATAAGAGTTTAGATGATACGCTGAAATTAAAGGAGCAGATATTATCAGAACAGAGTAACAAAGAGAAAGAGATATATGATGACTATGCTGTTCGTATGGAGAGACTGAAAGGGTCTAAAAAGAATGTCAAGAACCAGAAGGCTTTGCTTAAAATGCGGAGGAATAAACAGCTGGAACTTAATCGAATGGAAACGGAAGATAGAATAGCTTCCATGATGGTAAGTTATTGATATTTTATACCCAAATCTGCTAAAGGACAGACATATATTACCCATTCTTTGACAAATCAAAATTGTCAGCTAAAATTGATATGCCCGACACCTGTGATTGTGAGGCCGACGCTCTTACAACGGAGCTACGCACTCTGCGGACAGGCTTCTGAAATTAGCGCCATATTTTGTGTTTAATAATGCGAACGAATAACCTAACCACAAATTTAAAATTTTGAAAAAACCCCCGACATAGTGGACCGAAACAAAAAAAACTAAATCTAAATTGGTTCATCCGTTCGGGAGCTACGAAGCCACAGACAGACACACACACAGACAAACAGACAGACATGTCAAACTTATAACACCCCATCGTTTTTGCATCAGGGCTTAAAAATGCATGAAAACTCGAAAAATCTTGAGACTTAAGACTAAGCTCTATAAAGCTATATCGATTTTTCGCTCCCGAAAACCCTCGCATAACAAATTTTAGCGAGTTAAGAGCTGTTTCCGAAATCACCGGTAATAGTATTTTATGCAACAGGCGTTTAAAGGAGGTCAAAAAAGACGCGTGGCGTGGGTAACAGTTTGAGGCGAAGCCGAAAATTGTTATTAAGACGCCACGAGTATTTTTTGACTCAGTTAAACACCGTTGCATACAATACTTTTTCTACGACCATGCACTTACTTTTGAATAGTTTTCTAGAATAACTTTCGTGAAATTCGCACTGTTTCCTATAAGTATTTTGACTTGTCCTCTGCAATGTTTCTGCACTCACCCTGTCGCTCGCACTCCCCCGCGCCGCCGCCCGCCCCGGCCGGCGCCCCGCGGCCCGCTATATCCCTTAAAGGCTACCTAACAATGCTGTAAGAGCTATATCGTATGCGTGGGTGCGCGGGGCGCCGGCCGGGGGCGGGCATCTTTTATGTAGGGTTTTAACGATCTATGCACGACACGGTAAATGACGAATAACAACACGGGAGTAGAAAAAATAAATAAATAAACAAGAACTGCTCTATTAAATGTATTAGATTCTAGTGCTGAACTCCTGATGACCTTGGGTTCAAGTTGTTGTCTTGGGCCCCCCAGCGGGTTCTTCAGCGTCTGAGCAAAGTTCAGTAGTGCCCATCAGGCGGGTTCATAGTTGCTAAAGTGTTAAACTTAATATTAACATTTAAACATAATATTAACTATTAAAAAATCTGTACAATTTCCTGTTTTCCAATTTGCTTATTGTGTATTTTAATTATTTTCCCCTCACTAGCTCGGAAACACGTGTTTTGTCCTTTAATACCAGCGGGTAAAAACGCACTTTATCCACTAGTGGGTAAAGTAGTTTGACCTTGAATAAAGTCAAATTAACTGCTATAAAATTGATAAAAGTAGGTGCATCTAGTAATAAAGATGATTTACTACCTGTGGAATTACTGGAAGCAGTGATAAACGCATTTTTTGCGTTGTAGTTTCCTCGCTATAGTGAGGGGAAAAGTTTTGTGTTACACTCGGGTGCAAATGTATTTTACTTCTCGTTTGTTAAAAAACTTGCAAGTTCAGGATTCTATTCTCGAACCACTCGCTTCGCTCGTGGTTCAACTATAGAATCCTTTCACTTGCTCGTTTTTCAATTCTACACTCGGCGTTAAAATACAACTTTGCCCCCTTGTATAACAAATAACTATTTTAACCCCCGACGCAAAAACGACGGGGTGTTATAAGTTTGACGTGTCTGTCTGTCTGTGTGTGTGTCTGTCTGTAGCATCGTAGCTCCCGAACGGATGAACCGATTTAGATTTAGTTTTTTTTTGTCTGAAAGCTGAGTTAGTCGTGTTCTTAGCCATGTCTCATGAAAATCGGTCTACTATGTCGCAGTTGGGGGTTTTTTCCAAATTTTAATTTTTGTGATTAGGTTATTTGCACACATGTCATATATACCATAGATCAAGCAAACGTATCTACTTAGCGTGTCAAATGAACTCAGTGAAATCCACTGAGTTGTCCGTCTTTACTCGCAGCTTGCAGCTTTCGGGCGTCAATTTTTGTAAGTTGAAGTCAACCAAAACATAAAAAATGCCTCGTTACGTGATATTCAATTGCAACAACACAAAAATTATGAACAATCAAGAGCCTGAAACATATTTAAAATTACAGGCAAGAATCAACTTCAGTACAAAATTTGACACGCTCGGCCCCTATACAAATATATGAATTTGTTTCTTCTATCTAAATTAAGTTCTGTGGTTATTTGTTATTTGTAACTTTCTTTTGTGTATTCTGTGTGTATTGTGACAAGCAAATAAACAGATATCTATCTATCTAAAGACATCCCTTTTTCAGGCACAACAAGACGAAGCAACAGAGCCCAAGCATTCCAAAGACAAACCGAGACATGGGCAAGGAGACCAGGGCGAGGACAGGCGAGAGCAGGACAGGGCGCGTGCGAAAGAGAGGAGGGAACTCAAGAAACTGCGCAGGGAGACTCGGAGGCTGAAGCTTGATAAAGAGAAAGTAAGTCTTGGTTTACTTACACGGTTTTTACACTAAGATTATGATAGATGGCGCCACCTTATTAGTCCATTGCACAGATAAATAATTTCATATGTGAGAGCGAGAAGATATTTTTTTATCTCTGTCACATATGAATGACAGTGACATGCCTAGACATTTGCACAGGCGCCGCCTGGCGGCATAAAATGTCAGTGTGCCTCCTCATTAGAGTGTAAACGGTATATCGTCACTACTTTTAAAAAAACTTGTATCTTCGTCTGTCAATGAAAAGAAAACTGTAGTAAGTATGTATAGAATGCATATAAACTTACTGCGTTTTAACTTTGAGGAGAAGCGTGAGATACGAGATTTTTTTAAAGTAGTGACGATATACGGCCTGGCAAGTGCTTGACGGCACATGTCAAAACAAATAAGATTAGGAAGTGGTAAGGGATGCCACACACGTGTTCAGTATTTTTTTTTTTTTAATAATCCGATAACCGTAAGAGTTGAGAGGCTAGTTTCTTAGAGAAATTTATTGTATTTGAACTAAAGAATCTTCCCTTAATTTTGCAACCATTAATTTTTTTTTTGCAAAGGGAACACACCGTTCAAATTTCAAATAATGTTTTTTAATAGAACACTCCCACACATTGTCAATACTTTTTTTTACAGAGTCTATTCAGCCAGTATCAATCGATACAAAAGATGAAATCGAGAACAGAATCAATCGATTCTCTGAAGGGTTGTTTTGGCAGATTCTTTAAATGGATTTATCATAGACTAATCCATCTTTAGAGGATACGGTTAAATTCAAGTGTTTGGCAAACTTTTTCTTTGTGAGTTTTTACACGTTGTGGAGTTATAAATGCATGTGGCAACTATTAAGTCAATTTTGTATGATACCATCTTTTTTGCCAGGCATGTAGGAGAAGATTGTAGACGGTTTATGTAGTGTAACGCCGTGTCTTGCGTGGGTGACGGTCGCTCGACCGTCACGCGACCGTCGCCGTCGCGTCTCATACTTCCATATCGATAAGGTTTGATTTCGTATGCGTTGCATCGCCGTCGCGCGACCGTCGCCCACGCAAGCCACGGCGTAAGTGTTCCTAATATTTATTTATTTACTTCGCAGAAGCTAAAAGAGCTTGAAAAGCAGAAGCAACGCAGAGAGAAGGAACTACAGAGCGAGTTAGACAAGGTCAACAAAAAACTGGCGAAAGAGAAGGAACTACATGAGAAAGAGAGGAGGCGAGCGGAGCAACTGCTCGATCAAAAGAAGGCGGCGCTTAAAAAGGTAGTTTTTTATCCATACCACAGAATATATAATAGTACAAGTACAGAAGGCCCACTGCTTTGAAGTTCACGAGATGCCGCCTTTTTAAATACCTACAAAATGATTACAAAGAAACGAGCCGCACGTGCGCAGCGTCGGACGCTAGGGTTGCCTATGTATTAAAAAAAATTAATACTCAGATAAAATGTTATGCTACTATATTCAAGTCTTGGGTACTTTCTAGGTATATACAGTATTTATATATTTTTGTTTAAATCCCAACGTCACAAGCCTGATTGAACGTTTCCGTTGGCCATAAATGACAAAATCAATAGTAGATTTGTGTAAAATTGTCCTATTTTATTCATAATGTTTGTTTAACTAAGCGTTATTAGCCATTCCACACGCGGGTATCGCATATGAACCTTTAAAAAAACTCGCGACGTATTGGCTACGTGCACGACAATTACGCCCACTACCATGTGAAATTGAAGTGGAAAATGTCAAAAAATGACATGTAAACAAACATTATATTTTAACGATTTTTCGTTAATTTTAAATAAATCAAATAACAAGAGCTACTATTTCAAGTGTAATTTAGGTAGATAGATTATAAAGACATGGATATAATACCAAAAATCACTTTCCAAAGCCATTACTCGCGGTATAAACTTCCAACCCCAGACTACAGAAAGAGTCAATAAATTGGTGCTGGCAGGGCATATAAGGAATCTTGAAGAACATAGGAGTAATGGTACAAGTTCTTCGAGCTAGTGATATGGTATTCGCTAAACCTCCGTCCCGTTAATGCCATATAAAACAAATCTAAACGTAAGTACCTAGTCCTGTCCGCGGCCGCAGAAATATCCGCCACGGGCCTATTCCCAGGCTAGACCTGAATCTTTTGCATAATCTTTTACGGTAGGAAAAATACTAACAGCGTATTGAACAATATTAGGTAAACAAAGCTTAAATATAATTTATTATAATGTTTTGTTTTGACATGTCACTTACGTTTTCTTTTCACCGTAGCTATCCATTTAGTTCTTTGATCCAATTTCCAGTGTGCTCTAAGAAACGCATAGAACATGCAACGACTATTTATGCCATTATTTTTACAATTAACAACGAAACAACATTGATGCCCCATATCAAACATTACACATTGTATTATATTTTATATGAGGTTTGATAGATGACAACCACAATCAGTGTCGATTTTGACCACCGCAAGCACTGCGATCGCTTTGCTTACCCCCTCCATGCACTTCGCACGAAGCTAATAGTAATAGAAAGTGCGGACAAGCGTTCCGTGAGAATGCGAGCCACCCCTGATTAGACCGCGAACTCGCGGCCGCCCGCATGTAATGAGCGATCGATTGAATTCCACATAAAATTTTTGAGAGAGTTCTAGAATCTTCTATGGTCGAAAGTATATAAAGGGCGAGTCGCACAGTTTCTCGTCAGTTATTCACTAGCTGTCGCCGAGCTAATATAAGGAAGAAAATGGACGAATTAAAAGTGCATGTAAGGCATTGCTTACTATATGAATTTCAGTCTGGCCATTCAGCCGCCGAAGCAGTGCGTAATATATGTCAGCGTGTTGCTCCTGAAGTTGTGTCTGAGGCCACGGCGAAACGATGGTTCCAGCGGTTTCGTAGTGGCGACTTTTCATTATCAGATCAACCTAAGTCTGGTCGACCGGTGAAGATTGATATAGCCAAATTAAAAACCTTAATTGAAGGAGATCCCAGGCTAACGAGTCGTACTCTTGCTACCGAGTTAGGCTGCTCTCATGTCACCATAGAAACACATTTACACGAGTTGGGAAAAAACTACAAATACAGTGTTTGGATACCGCACGAACTTGATAGAGATCAACTAAACCGCCGTGCCGATATCTGCATACAACTTCTGTCTTTTCGCCGCACATTCAACTGGTTGGACCATCTTATAACTGGAGATGAAAAATGGGTCTTATATATAAATCACACACGCAAACGTCAGTGGCTAGCTCCAAACGAAAAAGGAATAGAGGCACCAAAAACAGAGCCTCACCCGAAAAAAGTTATGCTGTCCGTTTGGTGGGATATTCCTGGTATTATTCACTGGGAACTCCTACCAAGTGGAATGACTGTTACCGCATCAGTATACTGTAATCAGCTTGAAAATTTAAACCAAAAAATCTGTCAGAATCGTCCACAGCATGCTTAAGTTTTTTTCTTACACGACAATGCTCGCCCACACATTGCAAAAGTGACTCGGCTAAAGCTATTGGAGCTAGGTTGGAAAGTGATACCTCATCCACCGTACTCTCCAGACTTGGCACCTACGGATTACGCATTGTTCAGATCGCTAAGCAATGCCTTGAATGAAAAAAAGTTCGATGATCAAGCCCATCTACGACAGTACATAGCTGAGTTTTTTGAATCTAAACCTAAGAACTTCTTCGCCGATGCTATTCATTCTTTACCAGAACGATGGAGACAAGTAGTAGATAACGAAGGCCGTTATATTTTTGATAAATGATTAAAATAATAAATTAAATAAAAATTACAATATTGGTTATGATTCGCTCATTACTTTCTTACCAACCCAATATATTTATTTATTTTAATTTCGTACGTACTCGAGCACGGCTCGGTGAAAAATTCAAAGCGGTTAAAAGGTTAAACGATCAGATTATCCAAACTAAATATACTTATATTATAAATGAGAAAGTGTCTATTTGTTTGTCCGTCTTTCACTGCAAAACGGAGCGATGAATTGACGTGATTGGAGAATGACATAGGTTATTTTTTGTCTCTTTCTAACCCCCAGTTTCCTAAAATGTAAAAGGCAGAAACTAGTATCTATATAAAATTATATTTTCTCAAACATGCAATGAAATATTGTCTTTACGTTCCTTAAAATGGGCTGGAAAGTATCGCTTTTTGGGCGCAACAACTCGAGAGGACTGTAAAGGGATTTCATATTATTTTTTAGGCCTAGGCCTGCAAAGTAACCTTTTTTTATAAAATATTGTCCTTTAGAGCATTTTTTATTTATTTCATTGTATGTTTGAGAAAAACACTATACATGCCTCGGCGTGAAAACGGATTCCCGGCCTCGTATCCCTATCCGGCCTCGCTCGCACGCTCGCTCGGCCGTATATACCCACTTGGCCGGAAATCCTCATTTTCCCGGCCTCTGATGTAATGTACTATTATATGTTTCAAGGTCCCTCCAACCTCGAGTGACTCCAAGCTGGACATGGAATCAGAACTGCAGTGCAGCATATGTTCGGAGCTCTTCGTCCGAGCGACCACTCTCGGCTGCTCGCATAGTTTCTGCCGCTATTGCATACGGAAATGGACTGCTAACAAGAAGGAGTGCCCTATATGCAGGTATAACCATACATACATACTCGCACGCATAAAGGGGTAGACAGAGCACATGCAATTACTCAAGTTTCAGTGCCACTTTTGCCAAATAAGGGGATGCAAGAAAATTAAAATTGGAACATTTTAGTGACAGGTTACCAGCCTCTCGCTTATGCATTATAATAGTTATTTGTTATACAAGGGGGCAAAGTTGTATTTTAACGCTGAGTGTGGAATTTTTTATCACACGAGAAGTAAAATACATTTGCACCCGTGTGTAACACAAAACTTTTCCGCTCACTATAGCGAGGAAACTACAACGCAAAAAATGCATTTATCACTGCTTCCAGTAGTTCCACAGGTGGTAAATCATCTTTATTACTAGATTCACCTATTTTTATCAATTTTAAAGCAGTTAATTTGACTTTATTCAAGGTCAAATTACTTTACCCACTAGTGGATAAAATGCGTTTTTACCCGCTGGCATTAAAGGACAAATCACGTGTTTCCGAGCTAGTGAGGGGAAAATATCTTTGTTCATCATACCAATAATTGCCCTTACCGGGATTCGAACCCAGAAGGCTTAGCAGACAGGGTTACTACCGATTACACCATATCGGTCGACGGTATGTGTGTCTCGCTCTAACAGTGCGCTACACACGAGTAGTACAACCACTCTAGGCTCGCACAGTTTCTGTCGCTACTGCATACGCCAGTCGACTGCTAACAAGGAGTGCCCTATAAATAAAAGACAAGCACTTACTACATCACAAAGATGATGAAGTATTATAGAGTTACTGTCAAAGTAAAATGTGTAATTACAGTGCATAGACTACCATCTCTTGACACAGGCTTAAAACTTTTGAACCTCAGGTTTGACAATTTGGCCCATATTCTTAGCTTGATATGTGTTAAAATGTCAAATATTAATATAAGCGCCAAGTAGCTATAAAAAGTAAATATAAAAAATGACATTGAAAAGTTGCAAAAAGCGCTGGTAGCCTAGCGGTAAGTGCGTGCGACTTTCGTTCCGGAGGTCGCGGGTTCGAACTCCGGCTCGCACCAATGAGTTTTTCGGAATTTATGTGCGAAATGTCATTTGATATTTGCCAGTCGCTTTTCGGTGAAGGAAAACATCGTGAGGAAACCGGACTAATTCCAATAAGGCCTAGTTACCCTTTGGGTTGGAAGGTCAGATGGCAGTCGCTTTCGTAAAACTAGTGCCTAAGCCAAATCTTGGGATTAGTTGTCAAAGCGGACCCCACGCTCCCATGAGCCGTGGCAAATGCCGGAATAACGCAAGGAAGATGATGATGATTAATATAAGCGCCATCTACTCGAGCGTCCCCCACAGATGCAACGCCATCTAGGCCACCGTACCTTTCTTTATGGTTCTGAGTTACTTTATTCTCTTAGGCATTATCAGTCTATACGGCGTTGTTGCCATTATCACAGTATAATAAATAGTACTATCGTACAGAATGGCTACTCCCGCTCCCCGCTGAAAGTGCCGCCCACCCCCGCTCTCGGTTACCTCACAGTTACCGCCTGTCAAAAACTCGAACAGTCGACCTGTCATATTTCACTCACACAAGCATGGTACGCGTTCACCTACACGAGCTTAGGCTGTGTGCTAGGAACGCGCCTCTTTCATATTATATTTGATCGCCAGTGTCCGAGGTGTGCCATTATGGAGAATATAATTTCGCTATCCTCATTGATAGATGTCAAAAAGTGAGGAAAAAAAACCGTTACAACTCATTTTAAGTGCTAGTTTTATGAATAATTTATATAAAAGTACATTCAAAAATAGTAAAAAACCGGCCAAGAGCGTGTCGGGCCTAGGGTTGTAAATAGAAAAAAAACCAAATGTTTTTTTTCAGAATTGTGAAAAAAAACATGAAAAAAAACCGAGCACCTTGGTTTTTTTTCTAAATATGGTTTTTTTTCAGATGAACAAATAATACGACAATAACGGTTTTTCGTGAGTTGTAACGTGTTTCAATAACAATAACGTAAATTTTAATTCAATTAACGTTCAGTATACAAACGTTTATTGGGGAATCCACGATGCTGCGTGTAGCGTGGAGAGGCAGTGGTGTTGCCAACAGTAAATAGTGATAACTACCAACTACAGATTTCGTAAATGTTACTTTTATAAGACTAGAAATTAAAGTTATTTGATTAAATTCGTTTAATAGTTAACGTTAAGTCTAAAAAACCGTATAAAAGTATTAACTACTTTAAAATTTTGAGATTTCGTACTTTAGAAAAAAAACATACTCCAGAAAAAAAACTGTTTTTTTTCACGGTTTTTTTTCATGTTTTTTTTCAAGCCAGAAAAAAAACCCTTTTTTTGCAACCCTAGTCGGGCCACGCTCAGTGTAGGGTTCCGTAGTTTTCCGTATTTTTCTCAAAAACTACTAAACCTATCAAGTTCAAAACAATTTTCCTAGAAAGTCTTTATAAAGTTCTACTTTTGCGATTTTTTTCATATTTTTTAAACATATGGTTCAAAAGTTAGAGGGGGGGGGACGCACTTTTTTTTCCTTTAGGAGCGATTATTTCCGAATATATTCATATTATCAAAAAACAATCTTAGTAAACCCTTATTCATTTTTAAATACCTATCCAACAATATATCACACGTTTGGGTTGAAATGAAAAAAAATATCAGCCCCCACTTTACATGTAGGGGGGGGTACCCTAATATAACATCTTTTTCCATTTTTTATTTTTGCACTTTGTTGGCGTGATTGATATACATATTGGTACCAAATTTCAGCATTCTAGTGCTTACGGTTACTGAGATTATCCGCGGACGGACGGACGGACGGACGGACGGACGGACAGACAGACATGGCGAAACTATAAGGGTTCCTAGTTGACTACGGAACCCTAAAAAAGAAAGAATTTTTGGGCAAAATATACTTATAACATTTTCTCTATCTTTTGGCACATCTCGGACACTGGCGATCAAATATATGAAAGAGGCGCGTTCCTAGCACACATTCTAAGCTCGTGTAGGTGAACGCGTATCATACTTGTATGAGTGAAATATGACAGGTAGACTGTTCGCGTTTTTGACAGGCAGTAACTGTGAGGTAACCTGTGAGGACCCCCTCTTTCGAGGACGGCGCTTTCAGCGGGGAGCGGAAGTGGTATACTGTACGATAGTACATACATACATACAATCACGCCTGTATCCCATGAAGGGGTAGGCAGAGCACATAAAACTACTTAAGTTTCAGTGCCACTCTTGGCAAATAAGGGGTTGACAGAAAACGAAACTGTGACATTGCAGTGACAGGTTGCCAGCCTCTCGCCTACGCCACAATTTAACCCATATCCCACAGTCGACTTCTACGACACCCACGGGAAGAAAGGGGGTGGTGAAATTCTTAACCCGAAAAGTTCTTAAGAGTACGATAGTACTCTTTATTATACTGTGCTTTTGGCCGCAGATATGCGAGCTTAAAATTGAGCGTTTCCTCAGGAGCACTGTAAACTCGTAAAAGAAAAAAACGACACAATACTAATTTTGATTTATTTTTTAGAGCGGCCATTACATCGGAGTGCAGGAGTATAGTGTTGGACTCGCTGGTGGACAAAATGGCCGACACCGCAGACGCCAGGAAGAAACGACAGGAACTCGTCAAATCTAGAGATGGTATATTTTTTTAAATGAATTCAGATTTTTAACCCCCGACTCAAAAACGAAGGGGTGTTATAAGTTTGACGTGTCTGTCTGTCTGTTTGTCTGTCTATCTGTGTGTGTGTCTGTCTGTGGCATCGTAGCTCCCGAACGTATGAACCGATTTAGATTTAGATTTTTTTGTCTGAAAGCTGAGTTAGTCCGGAGTGTTCTTAGCCATGTTTCATGAAAATCGGTCCACTATGTCAGGGTCGGGGGTTTTTTCAAAATTTTAATTTTGTGGTTAGGTTATTAGAACATTCAGTTCTAACGTTTTTTGCCCCGAAAACGTAAAAACGCGCCTTGTGAGAAATGCCCATACTTAGGCCGATAGTCCACTATCATATGTTTATCGTAGAAATATAATCATAGGTCTTTATGCCTCCCTTTTTCTCCAACGTGAAGAAAAAGGACGGTATGTTGCCTATGACCATATTTCTATGATAAACATATCAAATCAAATCAAAATATTCTTTATTCAAATAGGCTTACAATAAGCACTTTTAAATTGTCAACAATGTACAATATTCATCTTATTCTAAATATCAGAGCAATTTATTGGTGAAATAAACAATATTGTTTTAAAACTACTTTGAATTAATAAAATGATATCAATCTAAATTGTATAAATATGATAGTGGACTATCGGCCTAAGTATGGACATTTCTGAGAAGAACTATCATTTTAAATCTTTCTTAGTAACCTGAATTCTGTAACAAGAGATTTTTTATGTCGTGTGATCTTCGTTTTAAAAGTGTTTGTCTTTTCAGAGCTGGAGGCTAAGGAAAAAACAACCACGACCATAGATAAGTACGTATAACTACGCTTAAAATTACAAACTTCACGGTTTTGACCTGACATATAATGAACCACTTCTCGCACTAGTGCGTAAAACAGACACCATCTGTACTGAAATAGTACATTACGATACAAGTGCGTAAAAAAGGAAGTTCGAAACGAGTGGCGATAAATTCAAACACGACCGAAGGGAGTGTTTTTAATCGACACGAGTTACGAATTTCCTTTTCGCACGTGTATCGTACGACGTTTTTCAGTACAGACGAGCCTCCGAAGTTTCGACCTGGCATATAATGAACCACTTCTCGCACTAGTGCGTAAAAAACACCATCTGTACTGAAAAATATCTTGCAAGATTTTATTTATCATAGGAAAACTTACAACTTACTTTTCTCATACAGAAGTGTCATGCATAGACGGTGGCGCTCCTATTATTTTCTAGTCTTTTTTTGCCAGGCGGTATGCGATCACATCAATTAGGCACTCCATTTCTATGTATTTAGATAGTGTTTCAACTGTACACATTTGTGCCGCTTGCTGTGGAGACGGCGGGTCCCTGGGGAACTGGGGCTAAAGCCTTCGTTAAGGAACTTGGTCGCCGACTTAGGGATAGGGGCTGCGATCCGCGTTCCGGGTCGTATCTGGCACAGGGGGTTTCATTGGCTATACAGCGTGGAAATGCTGCTAGTGTGATGGGAACCTTTGGGCCCGGTACGACTCGGGCGGGTCCTAGTTAGTTTGCGCGTATGTTGTTGTTGCAATAACCCACATATGGGTAAATGACGAAGCCTGTTGCGGATAGCTTTATTGTTTGTGTGTAAGGACGACGCCTGTTGCTGATTTATGCCTGTAACCTCATGACGAAGCCTGCGTTGCGGATAATCGGTTGTAAAATATGGAGGGATGAACTGGACTACTTCTTGGAGGAATGGTCAGACATAGCACTGGATAGAGATCAGTGGAAAAATTGGGGGGAGGCCTTTGCCCAGCAGTGGGACACGACGGGCTCCAAATAATAAATAATAATAAATAAAATATTTAGTGTTTTTTTTGTCCAATAAATACCTTTTATTTCCAGTGAAACTCAGAGGTACCTCTTCGACCCAGATTTCATTCGACGTTTTCTCGAAGACGAGAATTCCAACGAGTCCGAATCGAGTTACCACGGCCGAGAATCCTCTCTCGAGCCAGATTTCGACATGCTCGTACCCATGGATACGGACTCCAGCGTTGAGCCTTCCAGCTTTGACTCGGATGATTACTCGAACGAGAACGAGAATTATGACGAGAATGACTATGAAGGGAACTCGGGGAGTGATCGAGAAAATGAGTATGATGAAGGTGAGAATTCTTGTGTTTTACGTATTTAACATTGACATCGACAATTCATACATTTTTATATGTATTCCTTTGAGTTACGATCTTACCAGTTATCTGAGAAGTATAATATAATAAACGAGCAATTCTTGATATATTATGATGATATATTTATTTATACCGGCGATCTCGGAAACAGCATGAACGATTTCGCTGAAATTTGTTATGGGGGGTTTTCGGGAGTGAAAAATCGATGAAATGAAATAATAATAAATTCGATCTATCATGTCCCGAGAAACGCGAATTTTCGACCTTTCATGCGTTTTTCTTAACAAGTAACAACGAAGTATATCGCCCAGGTATTATTTTGTTAATATAACCAGTGTTTTTTTTTAATTTTCTATAGCTCCAGAAGAAGATCACGACAACTCGGAGAATTACGGGCAGGACGAAGAAGGCGAGAACTCTGAGAATTATGAGGAAGGTGAGAATTCTCAGACAGACAACGAAGATCAGGTAATTAATTAATGACTCATGATCGTTAACTTTAAATGTAGTGGCTCTTTTAGTCTCTAGGCGACAACGTTACAGTTAAAAAAATATAAATACTAGCCTACTGTTGCTTAAATGATTTATGCCAAATTCCACCTTGTCGCAACTTTCGTAAAAATAAAATCAAAGAAAATTATTTAACCAATAGTACATTGTGCAACAAGGGGAGGAAGTTGAATATTACTAACGAGAGTAAGTTAAATCGCGACGGCTTGCCGGAGCGATTTAAAGACTCGAGTTAGTAATATTCATACTCCCCGAGTTACACACAATGTTTTTCATCACACTCGCAATGTAAAAAATATGTAAATAGATGTAAAAAAGTTAAGTACGGTATAAGAAATTTCATTATTCCCTTGGGAGAACGATTTTTCTATAACTCATGCCCCGCCTGCGTGCAATAGCACATTTAAAGTGCGGGTGTGATGAAAACATCATTATCACTAAAATAACAAATATTTATAGAGTTACGCATTGCACCAGATGTTAGTCTACGCTAACTATAAATAAGATAAAAAAAATACTAGTCAAATTAATTTTCAGGAGGAGAATCCAGAATGTCATGAAGGTGGAGAATCTGACAATTACGAGGAAGGAGAACCCGAGGGGGATGAAGGCGAGAATTCAGCTTCCGAGAATTACGAGGAACCAGATATCGATGAAGGCGAGAACACTGAGCCCGAGAATTATGAAGAAGGCGAAGGTACAGAGCCTGAGAATTATGATGAAGGCGAGAATTCTGGGTCCGAAAATTACGATGAAGGTGAAGTTACAGAGCCCGAGAATTATGATGAAGGCGAGAATACGGAGCCCGAGAATTATGATGAAGGCGAGAATACGGAACCCGAGAATTACGATGAAGGCGAGAATTCTCCTGGCGATTATTCTGCTCCCGAGTACGATGGAGATTCATACGCGGACGATGGCGATGATGATTATTATTAATAAAAATAAATAGAAATAAAAGTGTTAATGTCACAAGAGATTTTATGATGAGTTTTTTTTAGGGTTCCGTATTTAGTTTGGGCGCCACTGCAGATGTAGGTGTAGAAAATCAGGTCACAAAGTTCTGCTTTGTTTATTATCCATACTGATATTATAAATGGGAAAGTGTGTGTGTCTGTTTGTTTGTCCGTCTTTCACGGAAAAACGGAGCGACGAATTGACGTGAATTTTTAAGTGGAGATAGTTGAAGGGATGGAGAGTGACATAGGCTACTTTTTGTCTCTTTCTAACGCGAGCGAAGCCGCGGGCAAAAGCTAGTACAAAAGATATGTTCTATGAACTAAAATGTTTTGAATGATGAAATAAGATGAACTACACGTTTTTTCATTCGAGATGAAAACCTTGCTACAGATGTACTGCGAAAAGATTTGCCTTCGAATTGTTACGGAAACGTACGAACGTGTCATGCTTTCAGTCAGTCTCAGTACAAGATGTACTGACATTGACTGAACTAGCATGACAAATACCAAAGACATGTAACTCCGTATAGACAGCTACAGTCTAAGAAAAAACGTACCTCAGAACCATATCGTCACTACTTTTAAAAAAACTTGTATCTTCGTCTGTCAATGAAAAGAAAATTGTAGTAAGTATGTATGGAATGCATATAGACTTACTGCGTTTTAACTTTGAGGAACAGCGTGAGATACGAGATTTTTTAAAAGTAGTGACGATATAGGAAAAGGTACGGTGGCCTAGATGGCGTTACACCTTTGGGGGACGCTCGGCTAGATGACGCTAATATTATATATTTGACATTTTAACACATATCAAGCTAATAATATGGGCCAAATTGTCAAAACTGAGGTTTCAAAGCTGTGTCGAGAGATGGCAGTCTATGCACTGTGATTACATATTTTACTTTAACAGTAACTCTCTATAATACTTGATCCTCTTTGCAAATACGAACGTTTCCGGAAAACTACGAAGGAAACCCTTTTCGCACTACATCTGTAGAAATGTGTATGTATTTAAAAAGCATGTAGTCAAGGAATTTAATGCCCTGCTTATTTTAATGAAATGTTAGACATACGTAATGCAATAAGGTCGAAAATTATATTTCAGTGATAGTATTAGAATGGAATTTGGTATTTATTATTTGTCACTTCAAATTACAGATAAACTCTTCTTACTAATGCCATTAAAAACAAAATGCCATAAGATATTGTCAAACCCTTAGACGGCGTGCGAATTCGCATGCGATTTTAGTTACATTGCGGGCTGTTGAGGTTACATACAATTTAAGACAGCCATGCCGCAATGTAAAAAAACTCTCGTACCGTCTAAATGGGCCCTTAGGTCGCTGAGATTGCAGCGCCACCTACCTTTTGTTTTATATGTGCACTTCTGATACTTAAAGAGATTCCTCCTTACCTTTATTCTTCATGAATTTTTGTTCGGCTAGAGTCAATGAGGAGGCACACTCAAAGGTTATGACAGATGGCGCCACCCTATTAGTCCGTTGCACTTGCATAGATAAAGAATTTCATATGTGAGAGCGAGAAGAAGATATGTTTTCTCTCTCTCACACATATGAATGACAGTGACATACCTAGACACTTGCACAGGCGCCGCCTGGCGGGATAAAATGTCAGTGTGCCTCCTCATTCCGCGTAGTGATGTGTATGTTGCGGAAACTTTCCAAAAACATCTTAATGTTTCTTGAAAAGTAAAGGTAATTTAAACTTATGAAATGGAAAGTTTCCATCCATACCATTGTCCATACAAAGTATGGAAAGTTTCCGAAGTTTTCCTATGTGAAAATTTCAGAATTTTGGAAACATTCCGTAGGCACATCAGTCATTCCGCGTCGATATGTTTGGAAGACCATAAAGAGCTTTTAGACAAGTAACATAGTATGGCAATCAATATGGATGTTTGTTGCGTGAAGCAACTGTTGTGATAATTTTAGGTGATTTTGAAATAAATGATTTTGATATATTAACGGACAGTTATTTTACTTACTTACCTTGGGCACTGTGTGTGTAGCTAAATGTACAAACGCTCACGATAATATCTCTTTCGTAGCTATCTATCTCTATTTTGCGTACTGACGCGACAGAGCCAGACTACATTTCTGCGGCGTTTCGGTGGCGTTTTGCATCGCAGAAATGCCATTCGGCAACGGGGCCAGGTCCCACCAAAAGCACAGTATAATGAAGTACTATCGTACAGTATGGCCACTCCCGCTCCCCGCTGAAAGTGCCGCCCACCCCCTCTTGGTTACCGCCTGTCAAAAACGCGAACAGTCGACCTGTCTTATTTCACTCATACAAGCATGGTACGCGTTCACCTACACGAGCTTAGAATGTGTGCTAGGAACGCGCCTCTTTCATATATTTGATCGCCAGTGTCCGAGGTGTGCCAAAAGCGTGTCAGCTATTATCGGCGATAGAAACAAATTTTTCATCACACCCGCACTTTAAATGTGCTATTGCACGCAGGCGGAGCGTGAGTTACAGAAAAATCATCTCCCAAGGGAATAATGATATTTCTTGTACCGTATTTAACTTTTTTACATCTATTTACATTGCGAGTGTGATGAAAAACATTGTGTGTAACTCGGGGAGTATGAATATTACTGAGTCTTTAAATCGCTCCGGCAAGCCGTCGCGGTTTGACTTACTCTCGTTAGTAATATTCAACTTCCTCCCCTTGTTGCACAATGTACTATAATATAATAAGATTTGTTTCCGTGTAAATAAAAGAGACGCGATGATAGCGCGGGCGGCGATGAACTGGAAATCGCTCTCTCTTTTATTTACACGGAAGCTAATATCTTTTGTTCGTTTCTATAACCGATAGCTCATCGCTTACTCGATTCTGGTGGAACCAGTGCCTTAGAGTCAAAGACATAACTCCGTATAGACAGATCAAGTCTAAAAACAAAAATGTGTAATATAAATAAATAGATATTATGGGACATTCTTACATAGATTGACTGAGTCCCACGGTAAGCTCAAGAAGGCTTGTGTTGCAGGTACTCAGACAACGATATATATAATATACAAATACTTATATACATATACTGCAACCTGGCAACCTGTCACTGCAATGTCACAGTTTCGTTTTCTGTCAACCCCTTATTTGCCAAAAGTGGCACTGAAACTTGAGTAGTTTCATGTGCTCTGCCTACCCCTCCATGGGATACAGGCGTGATTGTGTGTGTGTGTTATATACATATAAAACATCCAGTTATATACATATAAAACAAACATTGAGTGAGCATAAGAAACTATTTGTAAAAAATTAAATACGTCACTAGGTGATCTAATATTTATAGAGGTAGGTTGGCCTATTTTTTACTAAATGTTAGTATATAAATATTATATGTTAAATGAATATATTCACTGTTTTCGTTGGTAGTTTGTGAGAACTGAGTGAGCACATGTTAATGGCTGTATCTTTTGATTTATCTTTTTACAAATTCAGAGATTCGTTTTACAATTGTTTTAGAACTTTTACTAAATGATCAGCATATTTTTTTTATTTTCGGAAGGTGCTCACTCAATCCACACACACACCCATGACTCGGGAACAAATATCTGCGTTCATCAAACAAATAAATGACCTTACCAGGATTCGAACCCGGGACCGCGGCATAGCGGGCAGGATCACTACGCGCTAGGCCAGACCGGTGGTCTAGATGGCGATCCTTTGGTTGATTCTTGGCTAGATGGCGTTAATATTAATATGTCAAAATTTTAACACGTATCAGGTTAAGAATATGGGTCAAAATGGTTAAAACCGAGGTTCAAAAGTTACAATCCTATGTCGAGAGATGGCAGTCTATGCAGTGTGACTACACATTTTACTTTGACAGTAACTCACTCTACCTCTATACTCGATCCTCTTTCGATCTGACCCATACAGGAATAAAACCATACATATGTGAACAATGTAACAAAGGATTCATACCTGAGCAGTTCCCAAAAACTTTGTATTTGCAGCAAATTTTAATTGATCCTATTTTGTTACCAACATTTAGTAATATTAGTCGACTTTCATAAGATATATACAGGATAATTGTTATAATTAAGAAAATAATATACCTAGATACTAGAGAACCTTAATGACGAAATAAAACTTACAAAAAAATCAATTCCGCAAATAAATCTTGGTAACAAAATAGGAATAAAAACAAATGATTTAACTTTTTCCTTAATTTATGTATGTACAAACTTTTTGAGAACTGCTGACCTAAAACTTTGGTTGAATTCATAATGAAAACAATTTTTTTTTTCAAAATAAAATTTATTAACAAATCTTATATGTTACAAGTTGTTTTCAATTTTTTTTAACAAATGTTTACCTTCACATTGCGTGAACCTCATTTTAACTACTTTGTGTTTGCTCGACGCATATATACGTCAGGTGCCGTAAAATGTGCCTACTTCGCTCCAAAATAAATGAAATAAGATTAGTTGACATAATATATGAGTGTGTTTAGTAAAACGTCCCACTTTGTCGGTTAGCATTAAGGCGATATTTACTTGTATCTTTATATGAATAAACTGCTTTATACCTTTCGACAAAGTGGGAAATTTTCCCGTGCACCATCACATATTCTGATTTAAAGTACACCATAACTAGTATCATTTTTTAACAACTAAAAGATGTTGTTTTATAATCAAAACCTAGCTGATTACTTTGCTAATCCGCGAATAGACAACGTGCGAAACCGTTATACTTGCGCATTTTTTACATGCAATTAATGTTCCCAGCGTCCCACCGCAAAAATAAATACGCAAATATAACAAACCATCATCAAAAATACAAAACTCGACACGCTCTTCGCCTCCCTACGGTAGATGTTGACAGGGCGAAATCTGGCAACTGACATGACAGTCAGTCAGTAGTCTCAAAGTTAGCACTAGTTAGCACGTTATATATTCGCGGATACAACATTTTTCTAAGGGATTTTGATTCTAGGTATACTTGAAATTGAGTTGAGTTTCATTTGTTCGAAAAATTATAGAATCAAAAAAAAAACTACTTTATTTGTTTACATGAAAGTAGAAATCCCATTGCAACCAAATGTACATCTGATTGTACATTGGGCGGCAAGAGGTTAACACGTTCGGTGCCGCCAAAACAATGTCTGTGATCAAAACAATCAAACTCCTATGCCAGTGACACGTATGTAATGTGTGTTCAAAGAAAACCGGCATATGCCGGCGACACGGCAATTGTGTTTCTATACCGCTGGCATAGGAGTAAAAAGTTTACTTAATGTCAGTGGCATAGGCACTGGTCCCACCGCGAGCTAGTAAACTATGAGCTATCGACTATAAAAACGAACAAAAGATAATCTCCCGTGCAAATAAAAGAGACATGGCGATATTGATAGCTCACCGCTGGGCGAGTAACTATAAACATCTTACTTCTCTTGGATCTTTTGTTCGTTTTTATAGCCGATAGCTCGCGGTGGGACCAGTGCCATGGGAATAAAAGCATAGTAATTTCTACCGGCATAGGCAGTGTTAGCAATGTAATCTCCTAGATTTTCACTATCATGGATTTCCGAAAAGTAACGCCTGATTCAATTGGTTGTGATTGTGATATAGTTTTTGCGTATAAAAATGTTGGAGCGAAATTACGCTATGTCGAGCAAAGCTGGTTCATTTTACGATCAATTCATGCAAAGATTAACATGGACCTTGAAATGCATTTCAAAGTATTTCAAGTATTTTATGCCTCAAAAAAGCATATATTGCACTCAACTGTGGCTTCGCCACAAGTCCTCCGTAGTGGCTATATGACTAGCCTCATAGAATTTAAAAGCTTAAAACACATAACGCCTGTGCACACCGGATGCGTGCGTTCAAGTAAGCGTTGTAATATACTGATCCTTATCAAAGTGGACACACCGTGCGTTGCATATGCGTACACGGCTGAACAGTGTGCTTACATCGATTTTAAATGATAAAAACATATTTGTACGCCTGTCTCATATGAAGTTAAGTTACCAGAGATTTTGACATCGTCGCCAGGGCAAATTTTAAACGTCACACTGCGATGTAATTATTAAGTTTATAGGCTTCTTTTTATTTAAGAGCTAATGTAGCTCTTGTCGGTGGAGTATGCGCCATATTTCCCTATTCTTATATGTATATATATTTCGCCATATTTCTATTAAGTTTATAGGCGCCAATCAAAATTTTTGCTAACTTGTATCTACATCGAAGTACATAGTTTTATAAGCCTGTTTTCACATTATCCGTTCAATGGAAAAAATCCAAGATGGCGCCTGAAATTATGGTATATCGGTCCGACATCCGATATCGGATCGGATAATGTGAAAACTCTTATGCAACTTTATGATGCATGATAACAAAATTAAATAAAAATAGATAAGAAGACAATGTTTCGTGATTTTTTGTTTTCATACTAGCTGAATTTGAATTCATTTTATACTAACGACATAGGGAACAAATCAAATTATTTTATTAAAGCGTATATAAAAATGATAATTTATTTTATTTGCGGTCGGGGTAGTGTAGTGGTTTAGAACGTCAGCCGCGATAGCTGGAGACCCGGGTTCGATTCCCGGCTTCGCCACCAGTGGGCTTGATCGCTTTTTCTTTAGTGTATGGTATCTATTTCAGTTTATCATTTTATACTAGTTTAATCAAATATCACAGAAGGATATACACTACCTCATAAGGCCGCTTATAGAGTAGCCTTTTCCCCTTACTATAGCTACTTTTTATTTTCATATATATCAAAACAAATTCATCTCTGTTTCAATTTAATACGACTTGAATTTAATCGAACTCAATAAGTATTAAAAGTAAGGACTTTGGGCCTTAGGAAGATATGAAAATATATGTAACATTTGATTTAAATATATGTAGATATAAATAGTATATCTAATGATAAATAGTTCATTGAAATAGTTTATTTGAAATGCATTCCAGGTTTGGAAAACCACGCGTTCTAATCTAAATAACATGCATACTGTATTGCCTCTATAAAACTTAATAACAATTATTATTTACATCAAAACCGTCAATTGTGTTGTAAAAATTATACAAACTTTTTTCACAATTTAGTCGTATTTTTTTAAATCTTACAACGCCAAAAATGTTAAGACTAGTAATGGTGTCAAAACAACTTATTTTTAATCCGTTCGCGCTCGACGACGACGACGACCAACGTATTAAGTGATTTGTAAGTAGTACTTTGGCATAAAACGTATGATGTTACAAGATAAATTACATTAATTTATTATTGCCATTAAATTTTGTAAAGACAGGGTGAAACAAAACAGACTTATTTCAACAATTGTGGTACACAAGACCAAAGTTATTGCTACATTTTTGTTACTCGCTAAGACTTCATATTAGAACCACTATATCGCTTGTGGTTACATAGTCTTACTTTGAGACTTAACTAGTATAAAATAACTTTGCTCTCATGACAACACAGGTTTAAAATTTAATGGCAAAAAAGTATATAACAAATAACAATTAAAATTTTAAATGACTTTTTATACATAGTCCGGCCAAATATTTACGTCATTGTCACAAAAAGGCGCGAAAATGACTATATTTTTTTGCGTCATCTTTAGTGTTTTCACATTATCCGATCCGATATCGGATGTAGGACCGGTATCCCATACATTTAAGCCGCCAATCTTTGATTTTTGCCTTTCAATTCCTTCTGACATCGGATCGAATAATGTGAAAACGCACTTAGCGACGTCTTAAGCATCTTTGGCGACATCTTTAGTGACATGTTGGCCAGTCTAAAGTTTTAATTTTGCTTTTTTTTTCTTAAAGAAATACAGGTTTTGGCTGAAAATGTATTTGTTTGTTTCTGCCATAGCTCGCTCATAGTTTATAGTGGCCAACAATTAAATACAATATAAAATGCTAATGTTTCTTAAGATATAACTATAATAATATTTGCAGTGGGCATTTTCTTGTGCATTGGGCGCCCAGTGGGACGTCATTCTGTTAGTATTTGTGCGTATGTTAGTTTTCTTATCATTTGTTATTATTTTCTTGTCTCTGTCTCTGCAACAATATGGACATTTTTTGGTAATCTGCAAAGCATTAGGTCCACACAGAGCGAGCGGCCTCGCGAGGCAATTCTATCGCGCGGCAATTTTCTGGCGAGGCAATTCTTGCCCACGGCAAATAGGGTATTTGTCTGCATATTCAATAAAATATTACACACCAATCATAAATAAAGAACCAGAATATTAATAGAAAAATATAAATACTTATTTTAAGATACAATTAATATTTTCCAAATCGTTTAAAGAGTACTCGGTAGTCTGACTAAAAGGAGTCGAAATCAAAAAATTAGTGTCGTCTCGTTTTCTCACACATATTGATTTGAAAGGGATGAAACTACAATGTTGCCACTTTGTAATAACTACTCTATTTGGGCAGACTGTAACTCGATTGTTTCATACAAATTTCATAGTAATAATTCGTTTTGACAGCTCGAAAAAATTAGCTGATTTGATTGGCAGTCAAGTACCTACAGCCACCGGCACAATAACATCGCAGAAAAAGAAAGCTGCATAACAACTGACACGCTTTCATACCGCTAGAAATCACGTCACGGTGACTGTAGGCTATTAGTAATATAGACGTGCTTTAGCCGAGGCAGAATTCGTTTGGAACACAGAGTTGCCTCGGACGAGGCAAGTGTTGAAGCGAATTGCCTCGCGACTGCTCGCTCTGTGACTTTTATGAGGACCAGCCTATTTATTAATCTACTTAACCTATTTTTACTACTTGCATTGCTTTGCATGACTATTGACTACGTCTAAAACGGTATTGAACCTATATTTAAAAGTGGCTAGCTAATTTGACTCGAAAAGTAAACTTTGCCAGCGTTATTACGTAAAGTGGTCAATAGGTTAAAGTTTAACCTAAACGGGCCATTTTTGCATAGTTGTCCACCCCACTTTTTTTGGATTTGGAAATTTTTATGTGGTTTCCACTCAGAATCGCGAACTCTTTCAATCCTAATAGGAGAAAAAAAGGTTTCTTTCCAACTCCGTTACCATTTTTTCATACGTTTTGTAGGCGGTAACGGAATGGAAGGTTTGAGAAATGTATGGAAATCTTGGGACATTTTTTTTCTCCTATCAGGATCGAACAACCTCGCGATTCTGAGTATGAATCACGTAAAAAATACCCATGTTACAAAAAAAGTGGGGTGGACAACTTTAAAAAAAAAAATGGCCCAGACACATGTGACACTCTCAAATAATAGGTTATATTGTCGCTTACTCAGCTCAGTTTAAGCTGGACTTCCGAGCAAAGCGGCTCCGGCGTCACTAACGCAGCGACACTGACGCGGCGACAGAGCGATAGTACTATGCAGTATGTAAATGTATAAACTTACTTCCGAGCGCAGCGTCACTAACGCAGCGACAGTGACGCCGCGTCAGTATCGCCCGGCGATAGCGGCCGTGGTATGCCTGGCATAGCACTGTCGCTCTGTCGCAGCGATAGCACGTAGTTTCTGGATGTTTTTGGCGCAAGATTTTCAAATAATCGGTGATAAAATAATATCAAATTGAGTTTTTCTAATTAACCAGCGCAAGTTTCTGAAATATCCATCGTTCACGTCAAGATGTATTATTTTTCAAGGTTTTAATTATTGTTCAGAGTCTAAATATTATATCCGTAAATACTATAATGATCCTTAGTAAAGGAGCAAAAGTTCATCATCCTAGACTGCTTCATATCTATATGCCTGGACCTGAATTCTATGGAAAAACAATGGCGACTGTCGCCAGAGTCGCGCCGCTCGGAAGCGAACCTGCGTCTGTTACTGCTGCGACACTGAAGCAGCGGCTCTGGCGCTGCGGCCAGTGCGATAGAGCCGCTTTGCTCGGAAGACCACCTTTAAGACTGTTTCACCGTTAAAAAAATATAAAATGGTTGAGCGTTCTCACGCCAGCGTATTTTGGCAGGTACAAGATTTGAAAGGGATCGCACTACAATGTTGCCACTTTTTAATTTGTTCTTTTTTTGGTGAGAGTAGTGTAAGGTCTGAGTAGAAGCTTGGAGCGTTCGGTTTGGCGGGAAGAACTCGCCCGCATAGCGTGGACATGTATGAGCTTCAATAGGCTAGTTTCCTATACTTGAAATAATAGTTATTTGTTCTACAAGAGTGCAAAGTTGTATTTTACCGCCGAGTGTGGAATTGAAAAACGAGCAAGCGAAAGGATTCTATAGTTGAAGTAGTTCGAGAATAGAATCCTGAGCTTGCTCGTTTTTCAACGCATGAGAAGTAAAAAGCATATGCACTCGTGTGTAACACAAAACTTTTCCCCTCACTATAGCGAGGAAAGTAAAACTCAAAAAACGCGTTTATCACTGCTTCCAGTAGTTCCTCAGGTAGTAAAACATCTTCATCACTAGATTAACCCACTTTTATCAATTTTAAAGCAGAAAATGTGCCTCTATTCAAGGTCAAATTACTATATCCACTAGTGGATAAAATGCGTTTTTACCCGCTGGTATTAAAGGACAAAACACGTGTTTCCGAGCTAGTGAGGGGAAAAATATTCTGGGCAGTGCATGAAATAAAGCACCACATACATATAGTGCTGGATTTTCTACTCCAGCACTCAAATCTGCCAATTAGATTATTGTCAGCAAGGTATCCAAATTAAGTTCATTTGAGTAACGATAAGAAAGTCTATTTGTTCATTTATAGGTTGTCTATAGGTTCATATGATTACTGCTCAGCAGTAATCATATGAATATAGGAGTTCTGTTAATTTTTTTTAAAACACAACTTCCAATTTATCAGGTATGTTTTCATTTGTAACTTTTAATAAATAATATGATGTTAAGGTTCATAATTTAAATCAAGATGAAAAAATAAACTGAAATGCGTTTTACATATTAGATATTGCAAAACAAAGGTAAAAATCATAAGTTTATCAAATAATTTTACATTCGACATTTAAATATTCTTGAACGCAACCACATTTTTCGTAATTGAAAACCGGCTTATTTTCTATTTCTCTTGTCTATGGCATGTTTGACATTTGTAAACTTTTGACGAAACTTTTTGAACTAGTATTTTAGTGTTGTGTAGTTTATTTTAATTCGACGTTATTGTGCAAAAACTTAAGTAATTATAAGTGATTCTGGTGAACTATGTACTTCCGAAGAAATCAAGGCTATGGCGATCAAAGTGACTGACAATTCGTTACCTGAAAAGTCGGGTAAGGAGCACCAACAATGTTATGATTGTTTTGAAATGGAAATTGCAAAAAAATGTTTCAACTTTCTCTGAAACCGCGTTGTTGGCATATTTTGAAGAATTGTGCAACAAGTTCTCGCCATCAACATTGTGGACAGAATATAATAGTTAAGATCCACACAAATATTCCCATTCATTATATGAAGTAGGTAAGCAACCCATTTTATTATTCTCAAATAGGTATTTATTTGGCTGTCGTAGAAAAAGTATAGTATACAATCGTAACATTATGAAGGCTTTATAAAGTCTCGTACCTTACTTAGGCCACTCGGCAAGCCTCGTGACCTAACCGCGGTACTCAACTTTTATAGCCTTCATAACGTTACCGTTATATAATATACTATTATAGATGAACTCTTAACCTAAATATTCCTATTTTCTTATTTAAACTGAGGTACCTAGGCTATGTTGAGGTAAGTTTGATTTAATTTCTAGCTATAGCGTTAATTTTTAGCTTTTTAAAAGTCTATTAGTTTTTTTTTATCCGTGTGTTTAATTTGAAGGACATATGTAGGTATATGTCATTACATAGTTCACTGAAGTTATCCGCAGTTGCAACATCTGGGGCCCATTTCTCAAAACTGAAAGTTACAAGTTACAAGCGGAAGTCTGGGTCTTTCTAGAAGCTACAAGTTACAATTTACAAGTGGTTGTCAATCTAAATATATAAAAGAAGAAACTGACTGACTCACATATCAACGCACAGCCGACATTTAATTTTGATACTAAAAAGTCATATTAATGTGTATGGAATTGTAGTTTTCACTACGTCACGCACGCATGCTGGAATATTATCCCACCGATGGAACGGACATTTCGGGACACTTTTAAAAGAGAAAATATTGCAGATTCCGAGTAGAATGACTCAAATAATGATTTGTAAGAATCAGTATTTTGTTTTTAACCCCCGACGCAAAACCGACGTGTGTTATAAGTTTGATGTGTCTGCCTGTCTGTCTGTCTGTGTGTGTCTGTCTGTGGCATCGTAGCTCCCGAACGGATAAACCGATTTAGACTTAGTTTTTTTTTTGTTTGAAAGCTGAGTTAGTCGGGAGTGTTCTTAGCCAAGTTTCATGAAAATCGGTCTACTATGTCGCTGTCTGGGGTTTTTTCAATATTTTAATTTTTTGGTTAGGTTAGTTATACTCACAAACCTCAGTAATGTATAAAATTGCACTGTATAGATATAATTGACTCAAACGAAGTAGTAGAACGGGTAGAGGTAACGCCACCAGCTGCTTTTCTTCGTTTCTTCTCCATCTGACTCTTCTGATTGCTCCTGTGAGAGAAAAAGACAGGTATAGTAGAAATAAGTAAATGAGCAAATCGAAATTAACTACTTACCTACATTACTTGTACTTAATATTCATAATATATAATGTGGAATAAAAACTAAATCTTCAGTACAGATGGTGATTTTTACCCGCAAAGTGATTCATTTATTGTCAGGTCGAAACTTCAGAATGCCATTTGTACTGAAAAAACGTCGTACGATGCATGCAAAAATAAAATTCGTACGAGGGACGTTAAAAAAGTAATGAGAATGGATATGTTCCTGTATCTTGATTTAATTTTTCTTAACTTGTCCATGTAGCAGTACTCATTAAAGTGAAATTGCATAATTCAAATGTTTACTACTTTCATTTGTTTTTCTTTGATATGTAAATAATTGACACAAGGTGGGGGATGAAAATTTTCAGTAAAATAAGAACATGTTTTCATGAATATTTGACATGTCGTGAGTTCATTTCTGACATGAATATCAAAAATAATCATACTTTAAATTAAAGCTGGGTTTATCCTTTGTTAGTAACAGCAATAAAAAAAGTTCGTATAAATACATTTTCAAACGGTATGGTATCCAAAAAAAATATAGGTGCTGTTTTGGGTCATGTTCACGATTTTTACAGATTATCACGAAAATTGAGAATATAGATTGGAAACAACATTACGTTAGTATTAAAGAAGAACATACAATCATTTTAATATTACAAAAATTATATAAACAATAAGAACATTTTAAACAAAAAAAAAATGTTTTTGGCCTTCAAAATGACAGTCGACAGGGCCGAACCCTCAAATTGCCGAGGGTGTTGCTCAAGTTAGTGTATTTAAAGCTACAAGTGACATACCTAATATTAAAGGCAATATAAGGATCATTACTATTTTATACCCGACCTTTAAATAAAATTGTAATATAATCGCTACTCTGAAGTATAATGAAGTGAAGTGCTTACTGACATGGTATTTAGACTATCGTTAAGATTTTAATTTTTAAAGGGGGCAAAAAAATAATAATTGAAAAAATTAAATATGTGAATAAATCACAAAAGAGTTACTTTTAATTATAAAAATATAAGGATACTTACATTCTTATGTTTTAATACTCATTATCATTACTTATTGAACGCCCCTCGTAACTCGTGTGAATTTAAGAGCATTTCTTTTTTTGCCATTTTTTTTATTTTAGGTCAATTGTACTCAGAATCACGAGTACTTTCAATCTCACTGGGAGACAAAAAGTGTCCCAGAATTTCCATACATTTTTGTTACTTTCCTATTTTGTTACGCCACACAACATGTACCGAAAACGGTAACAAAATAAGAAAAAAATCGTAAGGGAGGATTTTTTTAACTACTAGGATTGAAAATGCTAGTGATTCTGAGTAGAAATAGCATATTTTTTTCAAAAATATCACATTTCATAAAAGTGGCGAAAAAAAAAGAAATGCTCTTAAAACGAACTTCTTTGTATCCGCACTTGTATCGTAATGTACTCTTTATCGTTGTCTAAAATACAGATAATAAGTAAAATAAAAATATGTTTTAGTAAAAATAACTACGTTGTAACTGATCCATTTTTCCATTATTACACTATGATGTTGAGTTCTACATGTATCCACTAAACACGCCTACCATATACAACCGGACACTCTATTTCATAATGCATACATACATACAATCACGCCTGTATCCCATAAAGGGGTAGGCAGAGCACATGAACTACTTTCAGCACACGGGGCAAACATTGCATTTAATAATGCAAACATTGTAAAACATGGAAAAAATGGACTAGTTACATTTGGCTCTCAGTCGAGATTTGTCCCGATGTACGAGTACCTTAATTTGGTGTATAATTTACAACAATAATGAAAGTTAGAAAAAAAACTACTCTATACATTTAATCGAACTACTGAAACATGGTAAAGCATGCGCACCTTGATACAAATGTCAGTAGTTAGTATATAGGGAATTCATGCACGCACGGATAATGCTGAGTGTTCTGAAACAACCCTCAAGTATAAGTGGGCTGTAATGAAAGTTTCTTGTAATAAGGCACTTAAAAATGGCCCAGTGAAATAAAAACTTAAATGATAATAAATAAATAAATAAATAAATATTGGGGACACCTTACAGAGATCAACTTAGCCCCAAACTAAGCAAAGCTTGTACTATGGGTGCTAAGCGACGATATACATACTTAAATATGTATAAATACATACTTATATACATAGAAAACATCCATGACTCAGGAACAAATATCTGTGCTCATCACACAAATAAATGCTCTTACTGGGATTCGAACCCAGGACCGCGGCTTAGCAGGCAGGGTCACTACCGACTGAGCCAGACCGGTCGTCAGATATATATATTTATATATATATATATAGATAAATGAAAATATGTGCAATAGGCGACACGACTAAAAAAAATTAATTAGTCCGCCAGTTAGATTATCAAAGAATTTTAGACACGTATTGTTTCTTTTTTCTCGTAAACGAAAAATGACGACGGTACAGTGCGTTGAAGTTTCGCGTAACGTCACGCCTAGGTACAATTTCTACTTAGAAGTGACGTCACAAGCCTCATCTCCGGAACTTTGATGCTCTGTATCTTTGTATTTTTTCATTAATTAGAAAAAGCGAAAAATATGTGTTCAGTATTTTTGGACGATCTAACTGACGGACTAAACAGAATGCCGTTTTTTTTAATGTAGTCGTCGTCCCTATTTTTCAGCAAAAGGTTCTACTTTGACCGGTCACTCGTATAAAGATCAAAGCAAATATCGTCCTTATGGTAAGCGACTAAGCGGGACGTTTTATTAAACTTCTACACATGTAAGGTTTTGATCATGTTTGTTAGGAATGCAGTTGGTTTAAAAATTGTAATCATTTTACCTAAATGAAAGTAATCTTAACAAGTTCATGTAATTTTGCAAAAAAGGTACTGCAAGCTTTCGAAAATTAGAATAAGCTTTAGCTGACCGCTTGACTCAGTTGATAAAGCAAAAGCTAAATCTAAAAGTGGAATTCAACCCTTTTTCAGATTGCCATACAAAATGTGCTACGGTAGAATTAGAAAAAAAATATTATGTAAAAGGCAGATTTTTTTGTAGTTAAAACGACAGGTATGGCCTCCGTCCGAATGATCTAAGATTGTATGTAATAATCGGCATTTTTGCGAGAAGAGATATAAAAAAAATCTAAGGTAGGTAAATTTTACGTTTTTTCCTACTCAGAATCATGAGCCTTTTCGATCTAGGACAAAAAACAAGGGACTAAAAAATCGTCCCAAAATTTTCTATTCTTTATTATTTTGCATAGGTACTTTCCACTTTGTAACCGCTGTACAAAGTGTTTGAAAAAACTAAGGGCAAAAATTAAATTTGAGATGCTTTTTTTCACCTAGTAGGATCGAAAGGGCTCGTGTTTCCGAGTAGAAAAACATTAAATTTACCTATTCTACAAAAAAAAACCTATTTTAGACAAAAAAAAAAAAAAAACTCCCGTGAGACTCAAACATATTTAAAAATATTTTAAGCGGGTTACTCACGTGTTAAGTCGATATAGCGTTCGACATGTTTCGATCCATTTCCGAGGATCTTTCTCAAGAGCAGCGAGAGAGCGTTGAGAAAGATCCTCGAAACATGTCGAACGTTATAACACGTGAGTAACCCGCTTAAAATATTAAAAAAAAAATCTCGCGAAAATGCACAATCTGCAAAAGAGTGATAAAAAGTGGCTACGAGTTGTGTCCGTACCTCCTTCGCCGGTGCGGTCTCAGCTTCTTTCTCTGACTGTTTACTCGTCTCGTCCGATTCGACATTGTCTGTTACATTCGGTTCCTCGTCCTTTTACATACAAATTATATGTCAGAAGATTTAGTGGCAAAACTGCGTAGCCGAATGCTCAAACGTTCAACAACGCTCACGAATCGAAACGCTCGTAGGGGCATTTTCAGAACATGGGACCCCCCAACCATAGAGTATATTGAATAGTAAGCGAAAGTTGTTAACAAAAATTAACTCATTGTAAGTTTTGTGACGACAATTATTAAGCATAAAATCTGTATATTTTTGGTTTCAAACTATATATCTGGCTTGTTGTATATTACTATTAAAGTAATGTTTATGTAAGTCTATTTATATTCTCTTATAGGTGTATGTTTAAATATTCAATTTGTGTGTTGGAAATAAGAATAATTATGAATTTTTATTTTGAAGCACCTACTCTTTTTGATTATGTTTTTTATTTCCGCTACCCAAAGGTTGTCTGGTAGAGATCGCTCTTTAGTGATAAGACCGCCTGTTGTCTGCCTCTATTTATAATCATTTGTTTTGTCTCCACTGTATATTTTGCTGAGGTGTGCCAATAAAGAGTATTCTATCTATCTATCTATCTACTTTTTTCACATTCTGAATGTAGATTATCGCTTAAAGTTTGTCATTAACACAAAAAAAATATTTTTATTAAAATTTTATGCTTAATTATCGTCACAAAACTGAGAGTGAGTTAATTTTTGTTAACAACTTTCGCTAATTGGGGGGGTCCCAAATTCTGAAAATGCCCGTAGACATCTATCTCTATTCTTACGTATTGGCGCGACAGAGCCAGACTAGCTTTCGCGGCGTTTCGTTTTCGTTTCGCGTCGTAGAAATGCCATTCGGCTACGGGGCCTGGTGGTTTTTAGGAAAACGCTGACAAGTCGTTAACATTTTAAACTTTAGGCTCTGGTCCCTCTGGTATCGGCTTTAAAAACGAACAAAAGATAATCGCGGAGCGATCCGCGCGACCAATTTGTATGAAGTTGTCGTCCGTGCGGACTAGAGATGTGTCGTTCGCGAGTGAGTAATTTAAAAGAACTATATCTTTTGACTGAACTCGTTCACTCTTCAACTCGCTCATTTAGCTCAGTAACTCACTTATCTCATGGCCGCTGTACACACATGGCCAACAGTTCCACCAACCCCCTTGGCCATGTGTGTAGAGGGCTACTTGGCCGTAAGTTGGCAGTTGGCGCTTGCGCTTGCCGGCCAACCGATTCGTGTCGGTTTTTTGTCCACACATCAAAGGATCTTGGCGCCAATGGCCAACTGCGTTTACACGTTGGCGCTTCATTCAGTTGGTCGTCAGCCGTCAGAGAGGACGGTAGTGAAATATTTACGAAAATAATAAGTTTATCTATGTCAATAATAGTGTAGATTTTAGGAAATAAAATAACCTTGCAAATGTTTAATGTATTTCCTAAAAAAGATAAATGTTCTTATCATAATATTAAAAAAATTGTTAATATATCAAATAATTAAATTTTACTATGGGGTTATTATTTTTTAATCAAATTTTTCTGTCAATGTCTATGATCTAGAATTTCCTAGACTTTTCCATTCCACGTCCATCTTTCATGAAGAGCCAATGCCAAGTGATTGGTTCGCCAATGTGTAAACAGCGGCTCTTATCTTGGCCAAGGGGTTTCACAAAGGGCTGGTGGAACCGTTGGCCATGTGTGTACAGGGGCCATCAGAGTTACTTGTGCTCTCTTTCCCATTCATGATTCGAATGAGCGGGCCGAGCCAAAAGAGCGAAACGATGCAAATGTTTTGGATGACAGCTTCGGAGCGATTCGGAAGGATTCGGTTTGGCAATATGGCGGTATCGTGTCTCACGATTCGCCATCTTGCTCAAAATAGTCTGACAGATTCACTGAGCGAAATGAGTGATATATATCACCGCGAGCGAAAGATATGCATCAATCTTTTCATCTCAGTGAAGCGTTTTGTGCATCTCTAGTGCGGACCCGTCCGCACCACGTTAACGGCTCAGCCACGACATTGGTCTAAGCGCGACAGCGGTGAGCGGCGGCCATACATTGGAGCGAGACACAGCGATGGGACTTTTCATCTAAATATATAAAAGAAGAAGCTGACTGACTGACTGACTGACTGACATATCAACGCACAGCCGAAACCGCTGGTCCTAGAGATTTCAAATTTGGCACGTAGGTTCCTTATATAGTGTAGAGGAGCACTAAGAAAGGAATTTTCAAAATTCACCTCCTAAGGGGGTCAAATGGGGGTTCAAAGTTTGTATGGGGAAACAAGATTAGTTTGACTATTTTATTCGAAACTTCACAGGAAGATTCCTTAAGACATATGACTGAATACGTGTTTCAGATTTTTTGAAAATTTAACCCCTAAAATGGTGAAAAGGGGGTGATAAAGTCAAAAAATCAATATGGGTATCGTTTTTATGGTTTATCGGGTCGCTGATCACGATAAATACAACGTTTTTAAAATCTAACGAGGCGGAAGTGAAATACCTTCTCCCCTGTTGTGGTGCAATGGGGTTTAAATATCAAAAAAATATATAAAAGAAGATATTGACTGACTGACTGACATATCAACGCACAGCCGAAACCGCTGGTCCTAGAGATGTCAAATTTGGCACGTAGGTTCCTTATATAGTGAAGAGGAGCACTAAGAAAGGATTTTTAAAAATTCGCCTCCTAAGGGGGTCAAATGGGGGTTCAAAGTTTGTATGGGGAAACAATGTTAGTTTCACTGTTTTATTCGAAACTTCACAGGAGGGATCCTAAAACCATATGACTAAAGACGTGTTTCAGGTTTTTTGAAAATTTAACCCCTAAAAGGGTGAAAAGGGGGTGATAAAGTCAAAAAACTAATATGGGTATCGTTTTTACGGTTTATTGGGTCGCTGATCACGATAAATACAACGTTTTTAAAATCTAACGAGGCGGAAGTGAAATACCTTCTCCCCTGTTGTAGTGCGATGGGGTTTAAATATCAAAAAATATATAAAAGAAGAAACTGACTGACTGACTAACTGACATAATATATCAACACGCAGCCGAATCCGCTGGTCCTAGAGATTTCAAATTTGGCACATAGGTTCCTTATATGGTGTAGAGGAGCACTAAGAAAAATTTTTCAAAATTCTCCTCTTAAAAGGGTGAAATGGGAGTTCAAAGTTTGTATGGGGAAACAAGATTAGTTTGACTATTTTATTCGAGCCTTCACAGGAGGATTCCTAAAGACATATGACTAAATACATGTTTCAGGTTTTTTGAAAATTTGACCCCTAAAGGGGTGCAAAGGGGGTAAAGTCAAAAACACAATATGGGTATCGTTTTTATGGTTTATCTGGCCCCAATTTCATATAGGTGACAGGTGCGACAATTGTCACAAAATCTATCTTCTATCTAAATATATAAAAGAAGAAGCTGACTGACTGACTGACTGACTGACTGACTGACTGACTGACTGACTGACTGACTGACTGACTGACATATCAACGCACAGCCGAAACCGCTGGTCCTAGAGATGTCAAATTTGGCACGTAGGTTCTTTATATAGTGTAGATGAGCACTAAGAAAGAATTTTTCAAAATTCGCCTTCTAAGGGGGTCAAATGGGGGTTCAAAGTTTGTATGGGGAAACAATGTTAGATTCACTGTTTTATTCGAAACTTCACAGGAGGGATCCTAAAAACATATGACTAAAGACGTGTTTCAGGTTTTTTGAAAATTTAACCCCTAAATGGGTGAAAAGGGGGTGAGTCAAAAAAACAATATGGGTATCGTTTTTATGATTAATCGGGTTGCTGATCACGATAAATACAACGCTTTTAAAATCTAACGAGGTGGAAGTGAAATACCTTCTCCCCTTTTATAGTGCCATGGGGTTTAAATATCAAAAAATATATAAAAGAAGAAACTGACTGACTGACTAACTGACATATCAACACACAGCCGAAACCGCTGGTCCTAGAGATTTCAAATTTGGCACATAGGTTCCTTATATATAGTGTAGATGACTTCTAAGAAAGCATTTTTCAAAATTCGCCTCCTAAGGGGGTCAAATGGGGGTTCAAAGTTTGTATGGGGAAACAATGTTAGTTTCACTGTTTTATTCGAAACTTCACAAGAGGATTCCTAAAGACATATGACTAAATACATGTTTCAGGTTTTTTTTGAAAATTTTACTCCAAAAGGGGTGCAAAGGGGGTCAAAGTCAAAAACACAATATGGGTATCGTTTTTATGGTTTATTGGGTCGCTGATCACGATAAATACAACGATTTTAAAATCTAATGAGGTGGAAAAGAAATTTTCCCCCCTGTTGTGAAACGGGATTAAAATATCTAAAATAGCCATAAGTATAGGTTTAGTTTTTATCTTTACTTCTGGTTCAACAGATTTCAAATTGACACGGAAGTTCCTTAGAGGAGCACTAAGAAAGGATTTTTCAAAGTTCACCTCCTAGCATGATAATTTGACAGGGGCAAGGACAGGTACAGGGACAGGGACAGGGACAGGGACAGGGACAGGGACAGGGTCAGGGTCAGGGACAGGGACAGGGACAGGAACGCAGACACCTACACCTTGCAAGTCTTTTGTTCGGTGTCATGAATGATAAGACTCCTGACTATTTGCATGCAAAAATACGCGTTTCCTCATTTCATACACGACACGGTACTAGAGCAACTAGGCGCTGCCTTTTGGAAACACATCCACACAAAACTGTAGCCTTTACTGGGTGCTTCCGGTATCTCGCAACCAAATGCTGGAATAATATCCCTCCACCATTAAGATGCCTTAAGACTAAGAATTCATTCAAATTTCATTTCAAAAAATACCTACTGGACAAGCAAAATTTAGGAATCCCATACGGGTACTTGGTTGCAGATTACCGGATCTAATCTAGTCTGGTCTGTTTTTAGTGTACACACACACACACACACACACACACACACACACACACACACACACACACACACACACACACACACACACACACACACACACAGACACACACACAGTCACACACACACGCACACTCCTTGTAATTTTATTTTTTGCAATTTATGTTTATGTCATGTTACTATAATGCAATCGTTTAGACATAGGCAAACTATTACTATTATTATTACTTTTTTTTTTTACATTTTTTTTGTACAACGATCTGTTAGTGACCTGGGTTCTAGCAGAATTACCAGTTGCTTCGCCCGAAAGAGTGGAGCATATAACTGAGCCAGGACCCTTTTGTTTTTGCTGCAACGCACACAGCAAACCCACCCATATTTTAATGTATGCTATTGTTGTTTTTTCTGTAGTGTTAGTACTTTTTATTGTTTATTTTTGTTTTAATTGTTTAATTTTGGTGTGTATTGTAGCAAACAAATAAATGATTATCTTATCTTATCTTATCTTATCTTAACGGGTTAGGGATAGGGATAGGGATAGATTTAGATTTAGATTTCTTTATTTCATGATAAAAATTACACTATAAATTTGTTACATGCCAAAGTTATGTTTATCTTCTCATCATGATCGTCGAAAATTACATTATAAATTGAAAATAATAAAATGAATATTTTCTCCCAATAAGGATCGTCATTTACAAATAGAAATACACAAAACACAATAAAATTAAGAAATGAAATAAAATCCGAAGTCAGTGTAATCAAATGCATGCTATCACAAATTCAATTCCATGTACTCATTTACAGAGTACAGAGGGTTATCTAACAAAAGGTTTCTCAATTTGCGCTTAAATGCTTCGTCATATGGCTCATTCCTAAGATCGGCAGGTAAGTGTTCGTAGTAAGTAGGGCCGATGACACGCGGGTTCTTTCTTGAAAGTGCCATGCGACGGGGGACTGTTCTCAGACGGCCTGTAGCTCGAAGCTGTTTGCCCGGACAGGCAACGCGAGCAAATAGGGATAGGGATAGGGATAGGCATAGGGATAGGGATAGGGATAGGAATGGGGGACGGAGATAGGGATAGGGAGAGTAGGGGGTAGGGACGGGACGGGGACGGGGTCGGGGACAAGGATAGAGATAGGCAGTGTAAAATGCAGGTGGCTCAGTGGGAAGGGATTAGTATTTAAGTAGGCATCGGCGAGTATCCTGCATCCGTAATAACTATTACATTCAAAGTGCTGTAAGAAGATCGTTGTTTGCTTGCCTTTTATGTGTTTACGTTTGCAATAAGTATAAGCAAAATGGAAAAAATTGTAAGCGATAATGCAAGGAAGTATTTTTTACCCTAGCGACCATAGCGTCGAGATACTGGCTATTTTATTTTTATTTTATTTTATTTTATTTATTTTAGGGATAACAAACAACTATACAATATATAATTACATGTATAAGTACAATAAAAAGAACTTAAAGTATAGCCAACGACATTATCCACGAATTACTACATCAGAAACTATGGTTGGCTTAATAGATAGGAGACAGTTAAGTTTTTGATACATTATTAAAACAACAATATATATCTTAACATGAAAAGAAAGAGGAAGAAAAAAAAATGCAACATAGAATAGGAATGTGTGTGCTAGAGAGAGAGAAAAAAATGTGTTATATACACAGTCAAATAACTTAAACTAGGTACTTATGAAAGTTATGAATTAACATGCAAGCAGGGAAAATTTCAAGCGGGATTTTTTATAGAATCTAAAATAGCATACTTATACTTAGCCTCGGGCAGATGACATATATCCAGGTGGGTAAAAAGTTGATTATACGTAGTAAGGAGCCTGCGAAGAGGCGCGCGCGCACCGGCGTTGGTGCGGCACGGGGCCACCGCGAACAGCCGGTAAGCGCGCGCGTCTCGGCGGTTAACAGTTCTGGGCACTATGTAACATATCTTATTGACAAGCTGTTCACAGTCGAATTTGTTCTGGCATAGTCCGTGGAGGAACATTGCTTGAAGGAGTACGCGTCTATTTTTTAAAGAGATTACTCCATACTTTTGTGTTAAACTACTGTACGTTAATTTCCTATTTCGATAAAGTTTGTAGTTAACATTTTTGAGGAATTTGTATTGTATTTTTTCAATTGCTTCTATATATTTATTATAAAAGGGATCCCAGATGATACTGGCATATTCAAGCTGAGGGCGAACCAGGCTATTAAACAAATAAATATATGTAGTGGCTTTTTTAAAATCTTTAGCTGCTCTTGTAACAAACTGAAACATTTTGTATCCCTTTGAGACAATCATTTCTATATGCTGGTCCAGATGCAACTTGGAGTCAAGAGATATTCCTAGATCTCGTGCGTGGTCTACTTGTTGTAAAGACTCACCGCAAAGCTTATATTCATAACAAATTTTATTTTTGTTTTTAGTGAAACTAATAACGTTGCATTTAGAGATACTTAATTCTAATTTATTTTCATTGCAGTAATCAGTCAGGCGATCAAGGTCATCTTGTAAGAGTTGGCAGTCTTTAGTTTCTGTAACTTTACGGTATATTTTTAGGTCGTCCGCGTATAGTAAGATGTTAGTATTACTAAAACAGGTTTTTATATCATTAATGAAAATATTGAATAGCAAGGGACCTAAAATGGACCCTTGTGGCACTCCAGATGTTACTTCTACTACGTCTGACCTAAAACCATTCAGCACAACTCTTTGGGTTCTATTCGTAACATATGACAGGAACCATCTGAGCAGATTTCCACGAATGCCATTAAAAGCTATTTTGTCAAGGAGTAGCTTATGATCAACCCTGTCAAATGCTTTGCGGAAATCGGTATAAACCGCGTCTACCTGAGCAGCGCGGTTCATATGTTCAAATAGGAATTCAGTAAATATCATTAAGTTGGTATTGGTAGATCTCTTTTTGGTGAAGCCATGCTGCTCAGGTATGATTTGGTTGTTTATAAATGCGCTTAAAGCACTATGAATAAGTTTTTCGCATACCTTGGCCAGTGAACACAATATTGAGATAGGCCTATAATTCTCTATTTCCTGTTTTGATCCTTTTTTAAAGATGGGAATTATATTGGCCGATTTCCATATGGCCGGAAAACTGCCCTCTTGAACGGTTTTTGTAAATAGAGTATGCACAGGCTTTGCTATGGAGTGAGCTGTTTGTTTAAGAAATATAGAAGGCAAACCATCCGGCCCTGCGCCTTTTGAGGGATCAAGACTTTTAAGTGAGCGCTCGACTTGTTCAACTGTAAAGTGTACATTAGAAATGGCATTACAACTGTTAGAATAACACGAGGGTGGCGACCAAGTGTAGCTGTCTAATGTGGAGGGTTCATAGACTGAATTAAAGAAGTTCGAGAATAGGTTACAAATTGTGTTAGGATCGTTGGAACATTGATCTTTGTAAGACATTTCCGCCGGAATGCCGTTTTTATCTTTTCGATTATTTATGTATGTCCAGAAATATTTAACATTTTTTCGTATATTATCTTCTACACTTCTCTTGTACCTTGTAAAACATTTACTACATTCACTTTTAAACCTATCCCTGTAGAGAGAGAAGATTTGATAATCTGAAATATTGCCATAGATTTTCCATTTTATCCAGGCTTTGTTTTTATTTCTGTGGATGTGTATAAGTGATTTGGAGAACCAGATTGGAAAATGTGAGTTTTTTGGTTTGGATTGGGGAATATGAGTCTTTATAATGTGGTAAATTTGTTCATAAAAAATTGCCAGTGCTTTTTCAGCTTGTACATCGTTTAATATATTATCCCAATTTATTTTAGTAATTTCTTGATTAATTAGGTCATAATTTGCTCTAAAAAAGTTATATTTAACTGTGGGGTTGGTCCTCATCGGAGAGCATTTTATATCAATTGGCACTATTGCACAAAATGGTGGATGATGTTGGTCTAGGGGTAAGAGTGGAGTAGCGACCGGACTGACGCTACATTTATTATTTGTTAGGAGAAGGTCTAATATTCTATGATTATGATTTTTTATGTGATTGAATTGAGAGGCTTTGTAGACTGTCATAAAATTATCTAATGCTAAACATATAGGAGAAGACCCCATAAGTTGAAGGCTTCTTTGATTGGTAGCAAGCCAGTTGGCATCAGGAATATTATAATCGCCGAGCAAGATATAACTCTCTCTATTGGGATCATTCAAGAGGTGGGATAATTCGTGAAAGTGATGTTCATAAATATGTTTTGGCGAGGAGTTGACTAGATAAGTTACACTGATGAGATGATGTTTATCTGTGCCCATACAGGGGATGGAAATTACGACATTTTCAATACTGTGAGAAAGATTACTATTCGCTACATTGTGCATAATGTTCGTTGGTTTTAAGGTACGCAGTACGGCTATCAGAACCCCCCCGCCATCTTCCTTTTGTGATGTTTGTCTATTTCTGTCGCATCGAAATACTGAATATCGTTGATCAATAAATTCATTGTCGTGTATTTCTGGAACAAGCCAAGTTTCTGTAAGTGCTATTATATCATAATTGTTTGATAATATATTCATAAACAAAGTGTGAAGTTTAGTTCGAATTCCTCGGCAGTTCTGATAATATATACTTAAGTTGTAAATCACGGTAGGATACGTTTATCTAAAAGTATATGTGTAAGTGTACATTTGTAATTAATGTTTATAATAATCGAAACAGGTTTGCATGAATAAAGATACACGTACGGAAGAATGTAGTATAGTAGTGTCCAGTTGTCAATAAAAATGCTTGCTTGCTCTATTAGATGCCCGTCTGTCAAAATACTTATTATCCGCAAACTGCCCAAGACGTAACATATTATACAAATAAACTCAAAAAACCTGGGAAATATATGTAAAAACAGTCGAGTGGCGTTAAAAGATGTATCAATTGTCATTCGAGGTAGGTGCGACATCACTTTTAATTTTTCTAATGTCATTTTCTGTGTGAATTGCAAGTGTTGGTGACGTATCTGTTTTGCGTACAAGAATTGTTGCGTTAGAAACCCACTTATACTTGTAGTTTGCTTGCTTTGCTGCTTCACGCACTGCCCGAAAAAGCTTCTTTCTGCGCAGAGTTAGGTGTTCATTGATGTATAGCGTGTGTTGTGGCCCGGATATGCCCAGCTCCGCGGACGTCAAGCCTCTCTTGGTGCGATACGCAGCTAACACGTTGTCCCGTAGGACCCGCGTACTGAGCTTCACGATAATGTGCTTTGGTTTATTGCTCTCCACAGCGGGTCGCACACGGCTAATACTGACTATATCACTACGGCTAATGCTGCATCGGATTTTCTCACCCAGTGTTATTAATAAATTGAGAAGATTCTCGTCTTTTTTTTCTGGGAGATTTTGAATTTCTATATTGCATTGTCTTGCTTGCTGTTCTAAGGAGTCAATTTTTAGTTCAATTGAAGTTTTGAAAATTTCCGCTTGGGTGGGATCTGCAGGTTCTCCGGTGCGTTCACTAATGGATTTTTTAAGCTCGTCGTTGTGGGTTGTGGCTATGTGGGTTGTATGAAGTTTCCCCAGTATAAATATTTATATAGGTAAAATACATACATCTTCGTACCTACTACCTACGCTGTGGTCGCTGTGTAACAATTCTACAATCATTGCAAGAATTTCTTTTAAAACAATAGTAATATGTGTAAGGTACAGTCAGCCAAAAAGCGGTGTAAGGTTCTTGGCTGACCGTACAGCAAATAGATCAGTTACAATGGCCCTCCAGTCGACAATTGCCCCGCTTTACCTTAATCGAAATAATCGCGGACAGATGTACCTACAAAAAAACCTACCGATCCAAATGAAAATCTTATTTTTTGTAAACGTTTCAATAAGAATACTTTTATTACGCGGGCGAAGCCGCGGGTAAAAGCTAGTTCGCACATATGGCTGCCGCTCACCGCTGTCGCGCTTAGATCAATGTCGTGGCTGAGCCGTTAGTGTCACGCGGACCGTCCGCGCGGAGCGATCCGGGCGACCAATTTGTATGAAGTTGTCGTCCGCGCGGACCCGTCCACGCCACTCTAAATCGCTCCCTGAAGTTCTTCTTCTTCTTTCTCCTAGACCGTTAGTCCCATTTACTTGGGGTCGGCCCTCCTCGTCCGCAATCTCCAATGAGCACGATTTTGTGCGGCGTTTGTGTCAATTTGAGCTTCTTTAAGGTCTCTTTCGACCGTCGTCAGCCAGGTGGTGGGTGGTCTGCCATTTCCACGTGGTCGGTTTATAGGCAGGTTCAAAGTCAACCTCACCGGGTGGTCTTCTTCACGCTCGCTACAAATCGCTCCCTGAAGTTAACACATATTAGTCCAGTGCGGATCGCTCCGCGCGGTCGGTCCGCGTGACACTAACGGCTCAGCCACGACATTGGTCTAAGCGCGACAGCGATGAGCGGCGGTCATACATTGGAGCGAGACACAGCGATGGGACTTTTCATTCGCACGTACGGCTGCCGCTCACCGCTGTCGCGCTTAGACCAATGTCGTGGCTGAGCCGTAAAACCAGCCTAAATCAAAAAGACGCGACGATAGCGCGGGCGAGTTATAGTTCGTCGCCGAGCGATGAAGTACAAATCGCTTGCTCTCTCTTTTATTTACACGGGAGCGACTATCTTTTGTTCTTTTCTATCGCCGATAGCTCATAGCTAACTTCCTTTTTGGTGGGTGCCTTAACCATTTATGAGAAAACTACAAAACATTACAATATTACACAAATCTGCCGAGTCTTTAAAGCCTGTTTTGTGGACATACGTAAACCTGCTTAATTACCCATAACGGCCGAAACTCGTTACAGATCATCATCATTCTCCATGCGTTATCCCGGCATTTGCCACGGCTCATGGGAGCCTGGGGTCCGCTTTGACAACTAATTCCAAGATTTGGCGTAGGCACTAGTTTTACGAAAGCGACTGCCATCTGACCTTCCAACCCGAAGGGTATCTAGGCCTTATTGGAATTAGTTCGGTTTCCTCACGATGTTTTCCTTCACCGAAAAGCGACTGGCAAATATCAAATGACATTGTGGCAAATATTAGATGTAGTGTGAAAAGATTTTAATTCGTATTTTTACGGAAAAATACGAAAGTGTCATGCTATTTCAGTCACTCTCAGTACAAGCAGCACTAACATGGTCTAAACTAGCATGACAAATACGAACGTTTCCGTAAAAACACGAAGGAAAAGCTTTTCGTACTACAAGTAACTGTGATTAATATGAATACACAAATTCCCATAGGATTCGAACCCGGGAATTTCTGCTTCGAAAGCAGGATTCTACACACATGATTATTTCCGAATAGTAATATCTAGTTTTCCTACATTTGAAATTTTTTTAATATGTTTTCAAAAAGTTGATAAAATTAGTGGAACACGTTCAAAAATAGATCTATTCTAGTTATTAACATAGTTATTAATTCGGGGGAGAACCAAAATTCACACAAAAATAACAATAAAACACTCACCTTATCACTGGACTTGAGTTTTTCAATAACTTTGACTCTGTCGCTGGGTTTGACAGTTTCCGGTGCGGGAACATCTTTCGTTTTGACTGTGTCCGCCATTTTGTCACCATCGGAATTTGTCTGAAAACATAAAATTCTAGTTTCGATATCCTTCAACCTTTATTCACGATCATATGCGCATTGTAATATGCCTACTTGAAAAATAAATATTTCATTTTCATTTTTCATTTTCAACCACTAAATTACTAAAGCCCACTTGCACGAACCACTTAACTCAGGGTTAGTGGGCGTCAACTGTCAAATTCCATATAAAATGGTGGGTTAACCGTTGGGTAAACCCTCCATTTTCATTGGTCCAAGTGGCCCTAAGAAAGTAAGAAAGTAAGTAAAGTGAAACTTGAGATGTGCATGTGTTCTGCCTACCCCTTTTAGAAATACAGGCGTGAGTTTATTTATCTATGTAAAATGTGATTGTGAGGCAAGACGCTCTATCTATTTAATATTATAAACCTAAATACATACTAAAGTCGCCATAGAATCTTCATTTTCACTTACGAACATATATAATTACAATATACATAAGTAGATACATATTTAAATTCATTAAAAATTAATAAAAACGGCATCAAATATAAAAAAAATATTATTTTTACATGTTTTATCGTAATTCACAACTTTAGTACATCTACTCGTCAACAGATGGCGCCACCTCCGAGATAGAACACGCTAACGGTGTGTCGACGTAGAATCATGACTACCGGCATGTGAGATGACTGTTTGTGATTAAGATGGGTAACGGCCTGTAGCGATAAAGCTGGCCACGCTCGATGCTCAAACAAGGCACTTTTTTGGCCACCCTTGAAGTGGGTGGCCGAAATATGAAAAATAATCTCCTCTTGGATTTAAACTATATATATCACAAGTGCGGAATAGAGGAAGTTAAGAACGCGTGGCGATAAATCAAAAACACTGAAGGGAGTGTTTTAAATAGACACGAGTTAAGAGTTCCCTCTTCGCACGTGTATCGTACGACGTTTTACAGTATATATATACATATATATATATATATATATATATATATATATATATATATATATATATATATAGCCCTCCTCACCGATTTCGGCGACGGCGACCTCAGCAACTATATATATATATATATATATGATTACGCCTGTTATAAGCTCTAATATGGCTGGCCAGGCCGAACTTCATCTTAAAGACTCTTTGGCAAGTGCTACAATAGAGTTGGCCAGAGGTATTGTATGTTTATACGTAGGAGGGCTTCGGTCTGTCTTTGCGCTGCTGGCGTTTGGCATCTAAAGTATTGAGGCTTCTAATCTAAAAATATATGGGCCGACGAAGTTTCGATCTGACAAAGAGGATCGAGTATTAAAGAGCGTTACTGTCAAAGTAAAATGTGTAATCACAGTGCCATCACTGCCATCTCTCGACACAGGCTTAAAACTTTTGAACCTTAGTTTTGACAATTTGGCCCATATTCTTAGCTTGATATGTTTTAAAATGTCAAATATAATTTTAAAATGCCATCTAGCCGAGCGTACCCCAAAGGTGTATCGCCATCTAGCTCACCGTACCTTTTTCTGTATGGTTTTGGGGTACGTTTTTTACTTTATCTGTCTATACGAAGTTATATAGGTCTTTGGATCTGACAAGAAACGTACTAATAAGCACAATATATACTGTAAACTAAAATACCAATATCTATGTAGATACATAAAACAGCCAAAATCGTTATATAAATACTTCTTTTTTACGTTTTTAAAAACTTTAGTACACCTACTTGTCAATAGATGGCGCCACCTCCGAGAACACGCTAACAGTGTGTCGACATAGAATCATGACTACCAAACATGTGACATTACTACTGTCCCGGATTCACATTTTTGACACATTTGTTTTGAAGTATGTTGCGATGTGGCTAAGACGTATCGTTTGCCAAATCTAACGATTGATTTCGAATTGGTTGAATCGATTAGCCCCTATGAACAAGGAGGCGCTTAAGAGGGCTTTCATGTTAAAAATAGTGAAATCGCAGCCGAGCGCTCGATCATACCGTGTGTGGTATCAAATTAAAGGGCTTTGCGAGTAGTTTATAAATATATATCACATTATAGGACTTTTTCTACTTGGTCTAACAAAATTTGAGAAAATGTCCAAAAGTGGTAATAATTGTACCGGTGAAGGCTCGTTTTCAAAAAATTGGCAAAAATCAATAATAGCAATTTATAATCACTAAGGCATAACAGCAATTTAAGTAAACGTTGCAGATTAATTTAGTACAAAACTTACTTCGATGTGATGTAGATTTTCAAAGAAATTGTCACTTAATTTTAGGTAATTTCTGAAAAAAATTTAATTCGCCTTAGGCTAGTTTACTCTTTTTCAAAAACTTAAAATAAAAATCTAGTCTGAAATGATTGTGGTACAGGACAGGATATACAAATTATAAATTTACCCGTTTTAATATTCAAAATTGTCCAAATTTTACAAATAAGATCGACTGATTCAGCTCTATACGTGCGTTTTTCTAAACGTCCATTAGAGAAAAATTCATAATTAATTTAGTGAGTTAGTTTTAAAAAATCCAGTCTTATAAAAATCAAGATAATAAGATGCTCTAACTGGAACTTGAATTAAATAAATCTATTGGATAACGGAAAGTTCACCGACTAAAACTATCAATTTTACATTCTTTTGACGTTTTTTTTGAAAGCAGCCTTAAACAAATATACGATTTCTGTCAACTTATTGAAATGTCATTTGAATCAGAATGACAGACTCTGCCATAGCACTAGTTCAAAAATAAAAATGAATGATAAATGACATACTAAGTAAATCCTGCGTGATAAATTAATATCGTAAAATACTCACTAACGAAGATCCGCAAAAATTTAACATGTGTTAGATTATGTTTAAAGTAAGCGAAATATTGTTTTTAGGTACTTGATTTTTTTAAATATTATTACAGGATTTTATTTGAAATTTCATTAGGTTGCGCGAGTTTACGTTTTGTGGACGATGTCATGTGTGAAAAAGAGATTCTTACAAATCTGGGACGATATATATTATCCATCCAGTCCGAAAATCGACTGTGAAACGCCTGGCCATGGCAATAAGACCGCGCTAGCCACTGAATCATTAGTGTGTTATGTGAATAGAATAGAATAGAATTTATTTGCTTAAATATGGTACATTAAGTTGGACAGAATATAAATCAGCAGTCGGTATCACATATTTAGCCAAGGGCGGCATGCAAATATTAATCTTAAATCTAACTATTTACATTATATACATTTTTCATTACAAATTAATATACATTTATAAATTAATTTCAATATTTCCAAATTCAATAATCAATTAACAATTGCAAATTATATATTATTTACATTTCTATCCTATTTAATTTAATTTAATACATTAGAAAATTTAATTTAATAGATTAGAGTTAGAGTGGCGATAGAGGAAGACGGACTGGCTATTTAATATTGAGTTGGGCAATGGCCTGTAGCGATAAAACTGGCCACACCCGATGTTCAAACGAAAAAAAGGCCCTATCTGAAAGGTGGTGAAGAACTTAAAAAATAAATCCAGCACTTGATATCTCCTCAAATGTCGATGTGCACTGTGGGAATAATAGTAATTAAACTTATATTGACCGGGATATAGACCGTGATTAATATCGGGAGCTCGACAAAAATCAAAAAGGTAATCACGGTCTATATAAGTCCCGGTCAATATAAGTCTAATGAAAATAACCGTGAATCACTCAAAACTCTTAATAGTAATTAAAGTACTGAATGAAGCATCTATAAATGAATCCTGAGCGAAGAGAAATATTGCAGTGTTTTGTGTATGCATTTATTTTATGCTATGATAACTGCTTTTCACGTTACCTTAAGAGGAAATTTATTATGTTCCGTCGTTTTATGGCCGTCATCCGCAAAATGTTAGAGATAGAATTTTAATACCAACACCCTAATCAATACATTTTTAGTTACACACACACTAGCGACATCTATTGACAAGTAGCGGTACTGAGAATTATTTTGAATTACTCTTTAATCAGAATATTCTAAATTATAAAGCTAATATAATTAATTAGATATGTATAAGGACTCTAAATAACGAATTACAACTAAAAACTACACATATGGTGCTAGATTTCGACTAATTTAAACGTATACGTTAGAAAACTGCACCAATAGCATGGTAAACGATAAAACATAAGGCCGTCCATTACACTTACAGATAGTGCGAAAGGGACGCCTGATGTTTATATCATTTATCGCACGACCATGCTTGCCTGCTTGATGTTCAAAGTGAGCACTCTATGCTGACATATTTTTCTAACTCTCATCTCTTAATTTATCCTCGTAAGGCCCAATGTACATTACAACGTACATAGTTGTTGCAAACTAATTTGAACCTTTCGTGAAACAAATAAAGTAGATTTTCCATTGTTACATTGATTTTTGAAACAAACGAAAATCTTATTAATTTACTTAAAGAACAAGGTTTATTTATTTAAACTTTATTGCACAAAAGAACAACTTAATGTACAGGTCATGCATTCTCTACCAGTCAACCTTTGGGCAAAGCAGAGAAGATTGTAGGCGGTGCATTAAGAGGGGTATTTTGAAATATCAAGGTTCAAATTCAAAATGGGAAATCTAACTCTGGTGGGCCTTACGAGGTTATATACCATCATCATCATCATCCTCCTTGCGTTGTCCCGGCATTCGGCACGGCTCATGGGAGCCTGGGGCCCGCTTTGACAATTAATCCCAAGATTTTTGCGTAGGCACTAGTTTTTACGAAAGCGACTGCCATCTGACCTTCCAACCCGAAGGGTAAACTAGACCTTAGTAGTAATTTGTTATACAAGGGGGCAAAGTTGTATTTTAACGCCGAGTGTGGAATTGAAAACCGAGCAAGTGAAAGGATTCTATAGTTGAATCACAAGCGAAGCGAGTGGTTCGAGAATAGAATCCTGAACTTGCGAGTTTTTTAACACACGAGAAGTAAAATACATTTGCACCCGAGTGTAACACAAAACTTTTCCCCTCACTAAAGCGAGGAAACTACAACGCAAAACATGCGTTTATCACTGCTTCCAGTAGTTCCGCAGGTGGTAAATCATCTTTATTACTATATTCACCTACTTTTATCAATTTTAAAGCAGTTAATTTGACTTTATTCAAGGTCAAATTACTTTACCCACTAGTGGATAAAATGCGTTTTTACCCGCTGGTATTAAAGGACAAAACACGTGTTTCCGAGCTAGTGAGGGGAAAACCATTTTGACATATTACCCTTTGCCATTAGTAAGTGTTATACCTCATGTTTGATAGGGTCGATTCCCACGTCGCGTTTGTTCTCCAGCGTCTGTGTGCCTTTGTGTCGCGGCTCGTAGATCCCGTCCAACTCTGGGCCTTCTTTCGATGACTGTAAAGACAAAATGCCACTGTTATTATATATACTTCAATACAAATGCGTATAATCCATACTAATATTATAAATGGGAAAGTGTATGTGCCTGTTTGTCCGACCTTCACGGCTAAACGGAGCGACGAATTGACGTGATTTTTAGGGTTCCGTAGTCAACTAGGAACCCTTATAGTTTCGTCATGTCTGTCTGTCCGTCCGTCCGTCCGTCCGTCCGTCCGTCCGTGGATAATCTCAGTAACCGTAAGCACTAGAAAGCTGAAATTTGGTACCAATATGTATATCAATTACGCTAACAAAGTGCAAAAATAAAAAATGGAAAAAAATGTTTTATTAGGGTACCCCCCCTACATGTAAAGTGGGGTCTGATATTTTTTTTCATTCTAACCCCAACGTGTGATATATTGTTGGATAGGTATTTAAAAATGAATAAGGGTTTACTAAGATAGTTTTTTGATAATATTAATATTTTCGGAAATAATCGCTCCTAAAGGAAAAAAAAGTGCGTCCCCCCCCCTCTAACTTTTAAACCATATGTTTAAAAAATATGAAAAAAATCACAAAAGTAGAACTTTATAAAGACTTTCTAGGAAAATTGTTTTGAACTTGATAGGTTCAGTAGTTTTTGAGAAAAATACGGAAAACTACGGAACCCTACACTGAGCGTGGCCCGACACGCTCTTGGCCGGTTTTTAAGTGGAGATAGTTAAAGGGATGGAGAGTGACATAGGCTACTTTTTGTCTCTTTCTAACGCGAGCGAAGACGCGGACTACGCGCCACGTTGCGGAATTTCATTAGAACTATTTTCTTCATAATTTACGGGACTGTCACCCCATTCATCGGCATTAAATCAGAATAACAGCGCTCTCCTGACAATTAGTGTTGTGCCTGCTCGTTCACTGAAAAGATCGCTCCCAACTAATACGAACTCCGAAGTGTACTAGTTCGTTCTTTTAGAACATTTAGTACACCGAGAGAGCGAGAGACAAATTGTGCATATGACAGTAACGGTCGGCCGGCGGCGGATCAGCCGTTTCCGCGCGCTCTCGGTCCGAGTCAGTCGGTTGTGGTCGGATCACACGGATCGCTTTGCTGTCATTGACACTTCTCGTCTCTTCGCTCCTTTCGCTCCCATTCTGTTGCGCGTGTGTGAGTGTACTAAATATACTAGAGAGTAGAATCGTTTGGGTGTAGTTCGGTCTAGTACAGTGCAGGGAATAGTCTTTTGTACTATTAGTACATGTACTACACAAGCCTACTGACAATGTTCATATATTACTGGTCAGGGTTTCACAAAAATATCTGTGATCCGTATAAGCAAAGACCTATATAACTCCATCTAGACGGATAAAGTCTAAGAAAAAAACGTACCTCAGTACCATATAGATAAAGCAGTGGTGACCTAGATGGCGTTACACCTTTGGGGTAGGCTCAGCTAGATGGCGCTAATATTAAAATTTGACATTTTAAAACATATCAAGCTCAGAATATGGGCCAAATTGTCAAAACTGAGGTTCAAAAGTTATAAGCCTGTGTGGAGAGATGGCAGTCTATGCACTGTGATTACACATTTTGCTTTGACAGTAACGCTCTTTAATACTCGATCCTCTTTGGTATAAGTAAAATGACGATCAAATGTATGAAAGAAGCGTGGTCCTACGCATACAGTCTAAGCTCGTATAGGCGAACGCGTGCCATGCTTGTATGAGATAAGACAGGTCGACTGGTCGCGTTCTTGACAGGCGGTAACTGTGAGGTAACCGAGAGGTGGGCGGCACTTTCAGTGGGGAGCGGAAGTGGCTATACTGTACGATAGTACTCTTTATTATGCTGTGTTACGCCGTGGCTTGCGTGGGCGACGGTCGCGCGATGGTCGCGCGACGGCGATGCGACGCATACAAAATCAAACCTTATCGATATGGAAGTAGACGATGCGATGAGACGCGACGGCGACGGTCGCCCACGCAAGACACGGCGTTACAGTATTGAGCCTGTGATATTATATTACTATACCCAGATAATTAATTAATTATTATTAATTATCTCGAGTCCCCGTTTAGGGAATATTGGCTTGAATTCGTGTGTATAAAACATTTGTCAAACATCTGTTTTAAACACAGCATAGGAGCATAATAATAAAACGAACCATATTTTAATAGTTTACATAATTTCTTACATGATTATTCAAGATTTCAGAGATTATTGTTAGGGGTAATTAATAACCTTATGTAAGACCATTTAATCGATAAAAGGATTGTCGATGCTTTTATTTCGTCAAGCACTAACAATTTGACGTTCGTGCCAGAAAAATATCTAAGTATAGATATACAGTACAGACCTCCAAATCCAGTTCGTTGATGACGCGTTGTCTATGCGAGCTGCGAGGCTTGTGGCCCACAGGGCGCGGTTTGGGCTGTTCAGCGTCAAAAGGCTCGAAATCTGGCTGATCCTGAAATGTAGATATAAAAACTATTAGTTTCATATAAGGCTGAAATTGTTAACTTTTCTTGTTCAAATCGGGGAAATATTGCAAAAAGGCCAGGTCAGAAGTACTCGAAACCGACGAGCGTGTATGAGAAACGTTATGAAAGTGTGTGAAGCGAAAGTGATTTGTCAGGATCGTAGTAAATGGAAATCCGTGATCTCTGCCTACCCCTCTGGGGAACAGGCGTGATTGTATGTATGTATGTATAAGGCTGAAATAATTCATCCGAGTTTACATCACACGCTACTTGCTAAATATCAGTATTAAAACTCGGCCACACATGCGCGTTTTGTGAGCGTAGCGTTAGCGGAGCGCCGGACGCTGGCGTTGCGCTCAGCGGACGCCGCCGGGAACTAACGAGCGCGTATTGCGAGCAGAATGCGAGCGCATTCAGCGCTAAGGTTACGCTACTATATCTAAACGCTCTATGTGTGGCGGAGGCTTTAATGTAATATCATTGACGTATCTACAATGTGAATTAGTAGTTTCTACATAATTAATGAATATTTCATGTACATAAAAAATTAATTTTGTTATTATTTTGTTTGTTGTATGCATTAGTTAAATTTATTATTGTACGCCCGAAATGGGCAAGCTGATGAACTTTGTAAATATTTAAAACACCTATGTACCTACACAGCTTTGACAATAAATATCATCTTATGTTATACTAGGGACCACTCACTCGGCGATTCTTTGCCGGCACAGCCCATTCAGTGGTGACGAGTTGACGACCTTACCGCGGCGCAAAAGAGCTTAATGTCGACTGCGTGGTTTGTTCCTTAACGTAGGTACAAAATTTAGAATTGCGGCATTTTGTGAACATCAAAGAAGTGAGTACTTGTACTATTATATATTATTATCTTTTGCCCGCGGCTACGCTCCCGTTAGAAAGAGACAAAAAGTAGCCTATCAACTATCTCCACCTAAAAATCACGTCAATTCGTCGCTCCGTTTTGCCGTGAAAGACGGACAAACAGACAAACACTTTCCCATTTATAATATTAGTATGGATATATGTGAGTGTGCACGGAAAAACGTCCGACTCTGTCGATTGCTATAAAGCCGCTTTGTCAGTTTATAGGTTTAGGTTTAAAGATATTTATTCTCATAAAAGACATACAAGTCACTTACACGAGAACAGAATTTCAAAGTAAAAATAATATTATTTACGCTAGTATACAAAGTCGCTCAAGTCAAGAGGTACACGCTCACGCAACTTATTTTTTAAGGCGGGTAGTGGTTTAAAATGTGTTGCGATAATTTAGTTTTAAAGGTGTTGAATGAGCCTGTGCCTCTTAAATCAGACGGTAACTTATTATAAAGCTGTGCACCTTCATACGTAAACATTTTTTTTCCTGAGTTCTTATTTTGGGCAACACAATGAAACTCGCACGACGAGTAGTTCGTTTAGACATTTGTTTCTTCGTCATAAAGGCTAAGTTAGTATGGAGTGTGCTATTTAATATTTTCCTAACAAGAATACTAGTACTATACATATACAGTTGTTTAATGTTCATCAGGCCAGCTTCTGTGTAAATACGCGTGGTTGTTGTTAGACGGTGATAATTAAATAGAATTTTGATTATTTTGTTTTGAAGTATTCATATAAAGTAGAGATGGGCCGAATACGGTCTTTGCCGAATACGAATATTCGGCCGAACATTCGGTTCAGCCGTTACCGAACCGAACATTCGGCCGAATATTCGGTTCCACCATATTTTAAATCCTGGCTTAGAGTTAAAAACTTTTCAATGATTGCTAATGGGTACTAACTAAGGCTCTTAATGTTCCTTGTAATGTAGTGCATAAGAAAATTTTGATTTTTGTTTCTTAAGCTACGTTATTTTTACTTTTTTACATAATTATTGTAGGTACTTATATTTAACACATTTTTAACTCCCTTTGGTCCTTAGAATCCTGAAATAGGATGTCATTGATAGTCATTATCCCATGAATTACCAAAATACTTACCCTATTTATTTACTTTGTTTATTCGGTAAATATTCGGCAATATAACCGAACTATTCGGCCGAATACGAACATTCGAAAACTTGCCGAATACCGAATATTTACCAAATATTCGGCCCATCTCTAATATAAAGATACAAGTAAATCTCCCTGTAACCGACAAAGTGGGACGTTTTATTAAACACACTCACATACGTTCTGTGGTCATACCGTGTGCATGGCGCGCCATTTAGGGTACTGCAGCGCGGCGCGGTGCATCCGCGCCAGGTAGGAGGGCGCCGCGCGGCCCGTGGCCCACGCCGACACGCCCGCCGGCAGCCCGCCCACCGACGGCTCGTCGTAGTAAGTCAGCACAAACTCCATGCCCACCTGCAAAGTGTTTACAATTTTTAAATAAATAATAGCACATTGTGCAACAAGGGGAGGAAGTTGAATATAATAATATAATAATAATAATAATGGCGTAGGGATGTGACGACGCCCACTGGTTTTACCAGTGCAATCAGTCAACACAGGGCAGCTTGTGGCGAGCTGTTGGGGAACAGCGACCCCACGTACCCGAGTGCTCCTGGGGAGTTCTGTTACCCGTAAGGCGGGTGGGTGGGACAGTACTCTCTACCTCTGGCTTGCCTTGGCTGGCCGTCCAGAGTGGAGTCATTAGGGCTAATATATGCTCCAGGGGTGGAAGTGAAAATTTGCGTAAGACGCGAGTTGGTACAGTGGCTTAGCGGCCACTGGGCAGAAAGCTGTGTACACCTCTCGACACCCTTGAGTTCTCACACCGGTGTTGCCCTTGAGCCATCTTAGATGTCGCTTTTTGTGGGGGCCCATCTTGTACGGACGAGTCACCGTCTGCCAGAAATAAAATTGGATACAGTTTTATTAGGCACGCGTCCGGTTTTTTATCCCATAGCCCAGTATTTAGTCCATCACTTTCATCCAATAGCCCAGATCATCTCAAATAGTGCTTACACCCTGGCGGATGCTGCCTCTGCGTGTGTCCCATGATACGGGTAAGGGCAACACCCGCTCGGTGTATCCCTTACATTTCATTAAAGTGTCAAAAGGGCCTCTACGCGTTGGCTTCAGCCCCGCGCACGCCTCCCAAAGGTCCGTAATACCATTGTTCCGTGATGGGAAAGACATATTGGGGACACCTTACACAGATGAACTTAGCCCCAAACTAAACAAAGCTTGTACTATGGGTGCTAAACAACGATATACATACTTAAATAGATAAATACATACTTATATACATAGAAAACATCCATGACTCAGGAACAAATATCTGTGCTCATCACACAAATAAATGCCCTTACCGGGATTCGAACCCAGGACCGCGGCTTAGCGGTCGTCGATTTACAGATCTACATCTGCGAAAAGATTTGCCTTCGAATTGTTACGGAAACGTCCGAACGTGTCATGCTATTTCAGTCAGTGTCAATACAAGATGTACTGACATTGACTGAACTAGCATGACAAATACGAACGTTTCCGAAGGAAACCCTTTTCGCACGACATCTGTACAATTTTTAAATAAATAATAGTACATTGTCCAACAAGGGGAGGAAGTTAAATATTACTAACGGGAGTAAGATAGAAGTACACTCCTTTTTTAGGGTTCCGTAGTCAACTAGCAACCCTTATAGTTTCGCCATGTCTGTCTGTCCGTCCGTCCGTCCGCGGATAATCTCATTAACCGTTAGCACTAGAAAGCTGAAATTTGGTACCAATATGTATATCAATCACGCCAACAAAGTGCAAAAATAAAAAATGGAAAAAAATGTTTTATTAGGGTACCCCCCCTACATGTAAAGTGGGTGCTGATATTTTTTTTCATTCCAACCCCAACGTGTGATATATTGTTGGATAGCTATTTAAAAATGAATAAGCGTTTACATAAATCGTTTTTTTTTATAATATTAATATTTTCGGAAATAATCGCTCCTAAAGAAAAAAAAAGTGTGGGCGGACACACTTTTTTTTTCTTCCCTATAGTTAACTACGGAACCCTAAAAAACTAGCCTATTACTCACAGTATCGGGTCCGTCGATAGTCCGCACGACCATATGGCTCCAGTACTCTTGGACTCTGATAGCGTGTTTGGTCTCCGGAGCATCCGGGTGGGTACACGATCGCCCCACTATCACGTACACCTGCAAAATGGTACATTACTAAATAAACGTTTACTGGAAGAGATCCCTTATAGTGATAAGTAACCTTTGTACACTATAACCATACTATTCAATATACTCTATGACTATAACTATGGGCACTTTCATTATTTGGGTCCCCCCCCCCCCAATAGGAAGGTTTCCTACTAGTCAAATCAGCTTCTTTTTATGAACTGTCAAAACGATGTGTTAGTATGGAATTACTATGAAATACTGAGGAGTGACGTCACGGTCAATTCATTTGCTATTATTTCACTTTAACTTTTTTTTTTAAATAATAAATGGGCTTACTCTTGGCCACTGACTAGCCAAAGGCAAAGACGTGGCCTACGATGGAGTGAGCTCGCATAGACATTATGTTTAGAAATAACTACTGTCCATATTTTTCTTCTAATTATGTGGTGCTTTATTTCGTGCACTGCATAAAATATTTTATTGACGTGATAACGTCTAATAACTCGTTACTACGGGCTGCATGCACGAAAAAGATGACGTCATTGTCCCGTTCCCCAAGGCCAGCAAGCGAGAGCGCGGCACGAAAGGGTGTGTGTGTGGATTGAGTGAGCACCTTCCGAAAATAAAAAAAAATATGCTGATCATTTACTAAAAGTTCTAAAACAATTGTAAAACGAATCTCTGAATTTGTAAAAAGATAAATCAAAAGATACAGCCATTAACATGTGCTCACTCAGTTCTCACAAACTACCAACGAAAACAGTGAATATATTCATTTAACATATAATATTTATATACTAACATTTAGTAAAAAATAGGCCAACCTACCTCTATAAATATTAGATCACCTAGTGACGTATTTAATTTTTTACAAATAGTTTCTTATGCTCACTCAATCCTCACACTTTTGAAAAGCCGAATTTTGATGAAAAACATAAGATTTAGACCGCTATTATATGTGTATAGTTTAGTAAAAGTGAAATGGGAATTTGTAAAATACAAAACGAACCACTAACGTGTCAGGTTTTTTTATAATAAATTTTTGTAAGTGCTCACTCAGTCCACACGTTTTGAGAAAGTTAAAAATGTAAATATCTTACGATTTGTAGCACCTAAGACACTCGAAAGTACTTCAACATTTAGTAAAAAATTTTACTAAATATCCACCATCTAATATTTTATATTCGTTGTCTGGTTTTAAAGATATTCAGACATAACTTTTCTCATACAAATGTATCAAGTAGGGTGACCACACTATGTCGGCTCCTGATTTTCCCCACCTTCCCATTGTCATATTGAGATTGGGGAGTTTCGTTCAATTTTGATAATAGTTTATATTAAACTAATACCATATTAATTCTCCATCTGCAAACTGTTTTTAGGTTATGTTCTTGGCCTAGTGATGATGTGTATTGTGTAATTTTTATCGACGTCAGGATAATAAGCATATCGACATTTATGCATTAAAAAGGACATGAATGATAATTGGTAATAAACAAAGAATATAATACTTCACTAGTAAGAAACCAGAACCTGGTAATCTAATCGTGCTAACAGATGAGCGTACCGGATTTGTAAGTGGGAGCGAGAAAATAATAACTATTTCTCGCTCCCATTTACAAGCTAGCAAGCATCCATATGGATGACCTTGGTGCGGTACGGTGCTCGTACGGTCATGTGTTAGCAGCTTTACAGCGTGCGTAGCCGAATGGCATTACTCCGACGCCAAACGAAAACGAAACGCCGTGCCAGTTAGTCTGGCTCTGTCGCGCCAATACGCACGAGCGATATAGATGTCGATATGGTTATTATCCTGACGTCGATAAAAATGACACAATACACATCATCACTAGGCCAAGAACATAACCTAAAAACAGTTTGCAGATGGAGAATTAATATGGTATTAGTTTAATATAAACTATTATCAAAATTGAACGAAACTCCCCAATCTCAATATGACAATGGGAAAGTGGGGAAAATCAGGAGCCGACATAGTGTGGTCACCCTACTTGATACATTTGTATGAGAAAAGTTATGTCTGAATATCTTTAAAACCAGACAACGAATATAAAATATTAGATGGTAGATATTTAGTAAAAATTTTTACTAAATGTTGAAGTACTTTCGAGTGTCTTAGGTGCTACAAGTCGTAAGATATTTACATTTTTAACTTTCTCAAAACGTGTGGACTGAGTGAGCACTTACAAAAATTTATTATAAAAAAACCTGACACGTTAGTGGTTCGTTTTGTATTTTACAAATTCCCATTTCACTTTTACTAAACTATACACATATAATAGCGGTCTAAATCTTATGTTTTTCATCAAAATTCGGCTTTTCAAAAGTGTGAGGATTGAGTGAGCATAAGAAACTATTTGTAAAAAATTAAATACGTCACTAGGTGATCTAATATTTATAGAGGTAGGTTGGCCTATTTTTTACTAAATGCTAGTATATAAATATTATATGTTAAATGAATATATTCACTGTTTTCGTTGGTAGTTTGTGAGAACTGAGTGAGCACATGTTAATGGCTGTATCTTTTGATTTATCTTTTTACAAATTCAGAGATTCGTTTTACAATTGTTTTAGAACTTTTACTAAATGATCAGCATATTTTTTTTTATTTTCGGAAGGTGCTCACTCAATCCACACACACACCACGAAAGGTGGTTTGTGTATGGACCATTTTCAGGCACACGCTAGCCGTTCCGCCGGCGTAACAAGTGGCAGAGGAGAGGGCCGCGAAACGCCCGCCTGTATAGTCGCGCGGCACGTTCTGCTTTTCTGAGTATTACGCAATACGTAGTAATTTATTAGTACTAGTGATCTTTTTTGTTTCTGTTTTATAATATTGGTAATGGTGGATATTAGTGAAAACATACATACATATAATCACGCCTATATCCCCTGCGGGGTAGACAGAGCTTGCATTTATGTGACTACACTACAAAGTACGTATATGTATTTTATACCTACCTGCCTAAAGTCTAGGGAAGGTAAAAAAGTAAATGACCATTTTATAAAAGTAAATCATAAAATTCATAAAATATTTTTGCATTTTATTTCATTGGGCCGACCCTAAGTGCGTTTTCACATTATCCGATCCGATATCGGATGTCGGACCGATATCCCATACATTACAGGCGCCATCTTGGATTTTTTCTATTGAAACCCTTCCGACATCCGATATCGGATCGGATAAATTTAATGTGAAAACGGCCTAACGTATTAATCACACCGGCCGCAGTCATCGCGCCTAGCCTAGCATAAAAGATACACGTGAACTCAAATCTAAATATATAAAAGAAGAAGCTGACTGACTGACTGACTGACATATCAACGCACAGCCGAAACCGCTGGTCCTAGAGATTTCAAATTTGGCACGTAGGTTCCCTATATAGTGTAGAGGAGCACTAAGAAAGGATTTTCCAAAATTCACCTCCTAAGGGGGTTAAATGGGGGTTCAAAGTTTGTATGGGGAAACAAGATTAGTTTGACTAATTTATTCGAAACTTCACAGGAAGATTCCTTAAGACATATGACTGAATACGTGTTTCAGGTTTTTTGAAAATTTAACCCCTAAAAGGGTGAAAAGTGGGTGATAAAGTCAAAAAATCAATATGGGTATCGTTTTTATGGTTATCGGGTCGCTGATCACGATAAATACAACGTTTTTAAAATCTAACGTGGCGGAAGTGAAATACCTTCTCCCCTGTTGTGGTGCAATGGGGTTTAAATATCAAAAAAATATATAAAAGAAGATATTGACTGACTGACTGACATATCAACGCACAGCCGAAACCGCTGGTCCTAGAGATGTCAAATTTGTCAAGTAGGTTCCTTATATAGTGTAGAGGAGCACTAAGAAAGAATTTTCCAAAATTCACTTCCTAAGGGGGTCAAATGGGGGTTCAAAGTTTGTATGGGGAAACAAGATTAGTTTGACTATTTTATTCGAAACTTCACAGGAAGATTCCTTAAGACATATGACTGACTACGTGTTTCAGGTTTTTTGAAAATTTAACCCCTAAAAGGGTGAAAAGGGGGTGATAAAGTCAAAAAATCAATATGGGTATCGTTTTTATGGTTTATCGGGTCGCTGATCACGATAAACACAACGTTTTTAAAATCTAACGAGGCGGAAGTGAAATACCTTCTCCCCTGTTGTGGTGCAATGGGGTTTAAATATATAAAAGAAGATATTGACTGACTGATTGACATATCAACACACAGCCGAAACTGTTTGTCCTAGAGATTTCAAATTTGGCACATAGGTTCCTTATATGGCGTAGAGGAGCACTAAGAAAGGATTTTTCAAAATTCTCCTCTTAAAAGGGTAAAATGGGGGTTCAAAGTTTGTATGGGGAAACAAGATTAGTTTGACTATTTTATTCGAAACTTCACAGGAGGATTCCTAAAGAAATTTGACCCCTAAAGGGGTGCAAAGGGGGTAAAGTCAAAAGCACAATATGGGTATCGTTTTTATGGTTTATCGGGTCGCTGATCACGATAAAATTTGGGACGGGGACGGGGACGGGGATTTGGGACGGGGACGGGGACGGGGACGGGGACAAAGATAGAGATAAGAATAGGGATTGGGGTCGGAATAATCGGTCGGCAATCGATATCAAGGCAGTGTAAAATGCAGGTGGCTCAGTGGGAAGGTATTAGTAAGTAGGCATCGGCGAGTATAGTATATTTTTTACATAATTGTAACAGTGTTTGACGGTGTATGATTAGTACCAATAAATGTATCTATCTATCTATCTATCCTGCATCCGTAATAACTATTACATTCAATGTGCTGTAAGAAGATCGTTGCTTGCTTGCCTTTTATATGTTTACGTTTGCAATAAGTATAAGCAAAATGGAAAAATTTGTAAGCGATAATGCAAGGAAGTACTTTCTACCCTACCGACCATAGCGTCGAGATACTGGCTATGTGGGTTGTATGAAGTTTCCCCAGTATAAATATTTAAATTGGTAAAATACAAACATATTCGTACCTACTACCTACGCTGTGGTCGCTTTGTAACAATTCTACAATCATTGCAAGAATTTATTTTAAAGCAATAGTAATATGTGTCAGGTACAGTCAGCCAAAACCGGACCGTACAGCAAATAGATCAGTTACAATGGCCCTCCAGTCGAGAATGGCCCCGCTTTACCTTAATCGAAATAATCGCGGACATCTGTACCTACAAAGAAACCTAAGGATTCAAATGAAAATCTTATTTTTTGTAAACGTTTCAATAAGAATACTTTTATTACGCGGGCGAAGCCGCGGGTAAAAGCTAGTCATGTGTGTTCAATACAATTGCGGCAATATAGATAAGTAATTCTTGCATTTGAATATCTCATCGTTTAATCTATACATCAGAATATATAATAGTACAAGTACAGAAGGCCCACTGCTTTGATGTTCACGAAATGCCGCCTTTTGAATGCCTACAAAATTCTAACAAAGAAACGAGCCGCACGTGCGCAGCGTCGGACGATAGGGTTTCCTATGAATTAAAACGATTTAATACTCAGATAAAATGCTATTATATTCAAGTCTTGGGTACTTTCTAGGTATATACATGTACAGTATTTATATATTATTGTTGAAATCCCAACATCACAAGCCTTATTGAACTTTTCCGTGTGACTTAAGCAATAGTAGATCTGTGTAACATTGTCCTATTATATTCATGATGTTTATTTAACTAAGCATTATAAGCCATTCACTTTAAAAGAAGCTTTAAAAAACTCGCGACGTAAAGTAACAATAGAAAGTGGGAACGTGAGTTCCGTGAAAACGCACCGCGCGCCACTCATTATTAGGCCGCGGACTCGCGGCCGCCAGCATGTACTTTGTAGCGCGGCGATAGAATCGCGGAGTGAGCCGCCCCTGTCTATACTACTGTAATGTTTGACGTTATCACGTCAAACTACCGTCCGTAAACCGACTTTACAGACAACCAACTTTTTTTAAGTATAGGAAACTAGCCTATTACCAAAAGTTGTTAACAAATGTTAACTAGCTGCCAGTTTTATACAAATTTACTTTTTTTCACATTCCGAATGTAGATTATCGCTTAAAGTTTATATAATTAACACAAAAACAATATTTTTATTGAAATTTAATGCTTAATTATCGTCACAAAACTGATAGCGAGTTAATTTTTGTTATGAACTTACGCTAATTGGGGATCCCAAATTATGAAAATGCTCCTATACTGTAACACCGCTAGATCGAAATCACTAGCTCCATCTTGCGCCGAGTAGCGGAGCTTCGCCTTAGAAACGCACATCGCGAGTATCAAGACACCAATAGATGGCGCGCGCAACTAGATAGATGTTACAATACCGTATTTTGTCCAAACTTGTCTTATCTACAATAAAGTGTTTACATACATACATACAAAAATTATATGTATTCAGGTATTTATCTATTACAATTACACCGCATTACATTCTACAAAGAGGATCGATATAATTACAATGTGTAGTCGCAGTGCATGGAACGCCATCTCTCGACACAGAGTTAAAACTTTTGAATCTCCATTTTGACTGATATTTTTGCTATGTTTATGAATGCTACAGCATCGGCTTAATACCTCAAATAGGTGATAAATAACGTTTTTTTAATGACACTTCTTGTTTTATATTATTTGTGACGTTTTAAAGTAAAAGGTACCATATTATCGCGAATACACAGACAGTCCTTATGATTAAGCAAAGCATGCTTAACTCCGTGTAGACAGCGGCAGTCTAAGAAAAAAGACGTACCTCATATAGAAATAAGTACGGTGGCCTAGATGGCGTTACACCTTACGAACGCTCGGCTAGATGACGCTAATATTAATATTTGACATTTTTACACATATCAAGCTAAGAATACGGGCCAAATTGTCAAAACTGAAGTTTAAAAGTTTTAAGCCTGTGTCGAGAGATGGCAGTCTATGCCCTGTGATTACACATTTTACTTTGACAGTAACTCTCTATAATACTTGATCCTATACACGTTAAACTTCCGTGAGACATATTGCAGGAATAGCGATATAATAACGTGAGTACAACCGTATTTCAATTAATTATACTTGATCCTCTTTGGCTTAAGCGACGATTAGCAACATGTACCTTTTAATTGACAACGGCACATTTTTATTTTATTTATTACTAGCTTTTGCCCGCGGCTTCGCTCGCGTAAGAAAGAGACAAAAAGTAGCCTATGTCCCTCCATCCCTTCAACTATCTCCACTTAAAAAATCAAAAATTAATTAATTAATTAAGGAAACTGTGGGTTTAATATAGTTTTACTATATAAATGTCAAAATGATTGTACACAACCGTTTGTTTCTTAATAAACAATAAATAAATAAATAAATAAATAAAAATCACGTCAATTCGTCGCTCCGTTTTGCCGTGAAAGACGGACAAACAGACACACACACTTTCCCATTTCCAATATTAGTATGGATTTTACTAACCTTATTGACCTTCTCTTCTTTCCTACCGCTCCCTATCTTCCTCTCACTTCTCTCCATTTCTTGCGCTTTGAGCTTCGCTCGAGAGTGAACACTGCTCCTCTCTTCGTGCGGTGTCGTACACGGCTCGAGCTTGGGCGTGGTGAATATCGCGTCCTTGTGGGCGAGACACTTGCTTTGGACGTCGAACTCTTTGTGACGGCGGAGGTAGACGTAGTCACGGTTGGCGAATAGTCTCTGAAAAAAAAATATTAAAAAAGTTTCATATAAAAAAACCGACATAGTGGACCGATTTACATCAAACACGGCAAAGAACACTCTCGACTAATTCTGCTTTCAAACAAAAAAAAAACCGGCCAAGAGCGTGTCGGGCCACGCTCAGTGTAGGGTTCCGTAGTTTTCCGTATTTTTCTCAAAAACTACTGAACTTATCAAGTTCAAAACAATTTTCCTAGAAAGTCTTTATAAAGTTTTACTTTTGTGATTTTTTTCATAATTTTTAAACATATGGTTCAAAAGTTAGAGGGGGGGGGGGACGCACTTTTTTTTCCTTTAGGAGCGATTATTTCCGAAAATATTAATATTAACAAGAAACGATCTTAGTAAACCCTTATTCATTTTTAAATACCTATCGAACAATATATCACACGTTGGGAAAAAAAAAATCAGCCCCCACTTTACATGTAGGGGGGGTACCCTAATAAAACATTTTTTTCCATTTTTTATTTTTGCACTTTGTTGGCGTGATTGATATACATATTGGTACCAAATTTCAGCATTCTAGTGCTAACGGTTACTGAGATTATCCGCGGACGGACGGACGGACGGACGGACGGACGGACGGACGGACAGACATGGCGAAACTATAAGGGTTCCTAGTTGACTACGGAACCCTAAAAACGAAATCCCAATCTACGATGCCACAGACAGACAGACAGACAGACACGTCGTTTTTCGTCGGGGGTTAAAAAACCTTTATTGCAATATTTAAAGATATGCCTAATTTTGTTAAGTAGCATGAATTATCAGTACTGCTAGTTGTTTATACTTGTTAATAGATGTCGCGAGGAAAGAAAAGCCTAACTGTCGAAAATTTCTAGCTAGTTAGTCCATGGGCAGCAGTGATCGCTTACCATCAGGCGACCTGTCTGCTCCTATCTCATAATAAAGACGTGACACTAAATTGACACCTAGTGTCAAGTAGTGGTACTGATAATTCCGCTATTCGACGCTAGATGTCGACTGCGTTTCGGTAAGAAATCTCATGAGTTGCAATACCTTTTTTTTTTTTTTTTATGGTGGGTACATACCGGCCACAGCACCTCCCAATGTAACACGGTCTGGGATCGAACCCCGTTGGCTTCTGGCTCCACTATAGACAACGCCGCGACGGCGTCGTCCCATTGTCGGCGGTATGCGGCATCTACCTGGATTTTAGCGAAATCACTGGCTTTCAGGTCTTTGTAGCGTCCGTATACTGTAAAAAATAAAGTTGATTGTCAACACAGTAGATCAAGCAAACGTATCTACTTAGCGTGTCAAATGAACTCAGTAAAATTATAGATTAATGTTACCTTTGTAAGCGAAGAGTCCCCCTGGCTTGTACTCTTTCCTCCATATGATGACGTCATCAGCCTCCATGTAAGGCACCCACCCATCCTGGGATATCAGCGGAGGCTGGGCGTTGGAACATCTGAAATGTTAGATACCATTTGTGATAATTATATACATACTATTTGTGTCCTTTTCGACATAGAGGAATAAGTAAGGGAAGGGAAGACCGGACCGATTCAGGTTCGGTCGCCATCAAAAAGTAAAGTCCGTCTAGCCATGTTTTTATTCTTGTCATGTTTTATTTAGTTTTTTTTTTTATTTATGCTTTTGTTCCTTATGTTTCTTCTTTTGTATGTTACCTTCCGTGATTTTTCTCACTTAATGGTCTCACCGGAAGACCAGCGCTGGAAGTCGCCAGCAATATGCTGAGGTGAGGCCATTTCGTGGCACTTTATTACTTTTCTATGTCAGTGTAAAATTGTTTATTATCTGTGTGCTTTCGAATAAAAAATATTCTATTCTATTCTATTCTAAGAGTTGTAACTCCATACATCAGTAAATGCTAGTTATTTTTATAGGCATAGTTAAGTGACATCTAGCGACAATAACGCGTCAAATATCGCGAATTATCAGTACCACTACTCGATACTAGGTACCACTGTCTCGTCTGCCAAAAAAATAATATTAGGACAGTTTATAACTTATATCACAAGCAGAAGGAATTGAAAACAGAATACTGATTAATACTATTGTAATATTAGCTAAAAATTGGTGAGCATTAGTCTTTTCGTTCGTCGCGACATCTATTGACAAGTAGCAGTACTGATAATTTACGCCAGTTGACGCGTGGATGACGCTAGATGTCACTACAAATAACTTGCATTTACTGATGGATTTACAACTCTTCCCTTATTTATTCCTCTATGGTCGGGAGTGTAAGGAGTTTGTTCATAAGTAAGTAATAATGCAACCTTGCTATTTGTACTACTATAAATTAGGTGTTTATTAAATAAAACCTTAGTCATTATTGAAATGAAATGAAATGAAATGAAATATCTTTATTTGCTTGAATATGGTAACAAGGTAGGTCTTATGGCTAAGTTTTCCATGCATATTCAACCTGCATGCAGGCGTGCAAATTTTTAACATTTTAATATTAAATAATTTATCTCATGCACATTGAATAAACAAATTACAAATTAATTAGGTGTCCTGCAAGTTCTAAATTTCTAAATAAACTAAAATGATTTTAAATGTCAAAGGTTTGCAATAAATAATAAATTAAAAGTAGTAAATCTGAATTATTAACAATTACAATTAAGCTTCACGAGTCAAATATTCCTTAACGCTATAAAAACAATTGTCTAGTAACCATTTCGATAATCTAGTTTTAAATAAATTATTATCTTCTAATTTTAAGTGATCGGGCAGGCTGTTATAAATGACTATACACATGTTGTAGCAGTTTTTTTTGTAAATGGCTGATTGGCAGGAAGGTTGATGTAAAAGGTTTTGGTATTGTGCCCTTGTATGTCTTGTGCTAAAATCGCTACGATTAACAAAATGGCTGGGGTTATTCCTAACGTGGAGACATGCATCTCTGATATAGAGGCACGGTAGTGGAAGAATATTGAATTTCTTAAATAAAGGTCTACAACTTTCTAAAAACCACGCGTTATCTAATGCCCTAATACATCGCTTCTGAATAATGAATGCTCGTTAAGAGTCCACAGAATTCCCCCATAACAATAATCCGTAGTTTAAAACTGAGGAGACGTAACCATGATATGCTATCAGGGCCGCATCGGTGGACACCGTTTGCCTAAGTTTTTTGAGCGCGAAGATAAATCTGTCCAGCTTTTTGCAAATCTGATCTACATGGGCTTTCCAATTTAAATGAGTGTCGATATTAAAACCCAGAAACTTAACCGTATCGACCATCTCAATTATTAAATTATCATATTTAATTTGTAAAGGTGATGGGTTTGAGTTGTAGGAACAGAAATTCATAGCTTGGGTTTTTGTTATATTGATTTTTAAATTATTTATTTCAAACCATTGAATCGCGTCTTTTAATGTATTATTAGCTATTCCGCAGTATTATTGGCTATTCCGCATTCACTGTGTTTAATTGTACGCCCAACTTCCCGCACCACATGGCGACCCTGCCACGTGAGGTGTCGGGTTCGCGCGCCGCCGCGTGTGCAGAACTGCATTAAAGGACGTGATCCGACACACTCGTATATCGCAGTTTTATTTAAAGCTACAAATATGTGCAATTCAAGAGTAGAGAAAGAAAATGTCTTTATTAGCCAAAACGCCGCAGGAAGATCCGCCAACGACGCTCCATTCCACGAGATGAAATATCACTTGTCATCGATCAGGGGTTTACCATGACGTGCTAAAGCCGTTCAGTTTAGGTTGAGAGAGAGGGACGGAGCTATGTAACTGCTATAGCTGTGTCCCTTTCTCTCAACCTAAACTGAACGTCTTTAGTATGTCATGGTAACCCCCCAGTATTGTCATGATAAAAAGAAGTTTAAAACTTACGAGCAGTACAGTACGCCAGGTTGTTTCTTGTCGATAACCAGTCTCCGCTGGCAGCCCTCGCAGAACAGCGTTGTTCGGGAGAGCTCGTCCACTGACTCGAAATCGTGCACCAGCGCCTGCGAACATTACGATTTACTTGTTATTAAGGATTTATTAAATCCTTGCCGTTTACAAGTCGATTTAGATAGGACTAGCTTTTGCCCGCGGCTTCGCTCGCGTTAGAAAGAGACAAAAAGTAGCCTATGTGACTCTCCGTCCCTTCAACTATCTCCACTTAAAAATTCACGTCAATTCGTCACTCCGTTTTGCCATGAAAGACGGACAAGCAAACAGACACTCTTTGCCATTTATAATACTAGCTTTTGCCACCAGCTTCACTCGCATTAGAAAGCGACAAAAAGTAGCTTATGTCACTCTCCATCTCTTGCAACTATCTCCACTTAAAACATCACGTCAATTTGTCGCTCAATTTTACCGTGAAAGACGGACAAACAAACAGACACACTCTTTCCCATTTATAATATTAGTATGGAATGGATTACTTGTAAACTATAGTGAGGTGTGCAACTGTATTACATATATTGAAAAACTCGGAAAAAAACATACCTCGAGGTCTTCATCACTAATATCCTGGCTACAGGGTGCGACATCTTCATCTTCATCATCCTGGTTGTACGCAGCCACGGTGAAGGCCAATGTCCGGTGCGGTCGGAGCAAGGTCTGACGGAGACACGCCCAAACGCGCACACGGTCTCGGCGACATCGCTTCACCACTGAGTTCACTAGCTGAATTTATAAAGTTAAGTTTTACAATACATTACAATATTTACAATACAATTATTCTTTATTGATCAACAGTAATAGGAAGTAGGTAGGAACACAACACTAAAATTCTGGTTTAACACCCACCATACAAATATTTTGATCCTAGTTGCATTTTAAATTGAGTTGAGTTTCATTTGTTCTAAAAATTTTTAAGACAAAAGAAGTGCTACTTTTGTATTAAAATTCTATTGAACCAAAATGTACATCTCATTGCACATTGGGCAGCAAGAGGATAAGGTTGTTTATCTTTCAGATCTTATATATATTAGATATTTCAACCTTAGACAGTTCTTGCAACTTTTCAATGTAATTTTTTTATATTTATGTTTGATTACTTTGTCCTGTGCGAAATATTAAATTTGACATCTCTTGCCACGTTCAAATGGATTGTATATGTGTGCAGTCAGGGCCGGATTAAGGGTAGAGCGAGTGGAGCGGCCGCTCTAAGCGCCACATGGTAGGGGGGCGCCAAAATCGAGAATGTGGAAAAATCTATACAAAAAATAATACATTACGTGGGCGCGCACATATCACAAAATGGCGAGAGGAGAATGGTCTTGAATGAAAGCTACCTATTGAAAATCTAGATTTGTAATTTGGATTAAGGGGAAAGTTGCACCACAATGCCAACATAATACTTATAACAAAATTCAAAATTCAAAAGGGTGCTAGGGCGCCATAAAAGGAGGAACCACTTTGTTGCGCGGCCGAACGACAGAGTTACGTCGCTACCCAAATGCAAAAATATGAGTCTATCTGACAGTCCAAAGCGGAGTTCCTCATAAAGCCAAAGGCGCAAGACGTCTCAGATAGGCGCAATTTTGTACGAGTCACAGGAGATGATGAGCGAACTTTAAAGCACCAGGATCCCGAAGGGCACTTATTGACAAAATACCGAAATGGGCATCCCGACGGTGACGATCGAATCCACAGTAATTATCTCTTAGTATGAACGAATAAATTAAACTATAACTCTGATGGCGAAATATAAGGCCTAAAAGTTGGGAACATAGGCGCCCTGTGAAGTCAAAATACCCCAAAATATGCCAAAGACTGCAGCTCTGCAGGAGATCAAAGCTTGGAAGCTCGCTGCTTCCCCGCTAGCGGGTTGAGTCTTAATAAATTTCATCAACAAGAAAAAATTTCGCGCTTGCTTCGCTCGCGCTTACTATTTTTATCTGTTATCTCTTAGTTATCTATATGGGAAAAATTGTGCGCTCGCAGCGCTCGCGTTTTCATTTCAAGTCTGCTTTCCCGACTTGGTCACTATAGTTGTTATTTAATGTACATGATATCCATATTCAGCCCCACACAACTATATAATACTAGAGTGCGGCTGAGACTGTTCAACCCTTTGTCCATTTCCTACTCTGTATGATGAAATCCATAAATTTTGTATTGCGCTAATCTTCACATTATGGCATTACTATGAAAAAAAATTCGCGCTTGCTACGCTCGCGATTTTTTTCCTCCGTAGTTGAACTTCCTCCCAAGGGCGCCCAAACTCAAACTCGCTCTACCCTGATCGAGTGCACGGGCCGGCACTGTGTGCAGTGGTCAATAATTGTGGATTTAAACATTATTTATTTTGTCTACTTACACAGTCAGGAACTCAGGATACTCAAGTCATATTTTTAGAGGTTAACACTTTCGCTACCAAGAACCCGACTGTCGGGCACACCGCTCGTAGAAGCGTAGCCGATTACATGGGTTTCCCCGTATGTAGCGAAAATGTCGTAGCGCCGCGTAGAGCCCGGTTTCGAAAGTGTTAAACGTGGGTTATACTAACAACGTTAACGTTCGTTAAGGTGTGCAATAAAGAGTATAATATTGTATTGTATTGTAAACTAATTAAATCCCAGTTGTAAAGTCATATTGAATAACAATGTATACAATAATTTAAAACTAATATAAACGGAAATTACACTGCGGCAGCAAAACAAAATTAATACAGTTATGAAGATCTGATACCTTCAGTTCCCAACATAAACATAGGAGGAAAATATTTGATCACATAACAGTCATAGTACACACACTTACCAGACAACCAATTCGAGTCCAATAAGATTTTTTAAGAAGACCACTTGTATAATATGATTGGTAAGGGTGTTACCTGTGTTCTGAAGCAGGCATTCCACAGCCTTGTCACCGTGTACTCCCGTAAAATAAGTCTTAATCTATAGGACGACATTGAGTCAGCTTTATGCCCTCCAAACACAAAATGTTTCCACTGACATTTTGACTTGAACACACCAAAACTACGACTTTGTGAGTGACGAAAAAGCAGCGACTGAAATTGTACTATTTTATTGAATGGTCTCCATAGCATGTCTCGATAATATCAGTAATATTCCATAACCTCTGTAAACTGTAAGCGAGATAATGACATTGATGACAGTTCGATAGTTTTTAAAATTAATTCTTATCGAGAGCTATTTAAGATATTGCTTGGCCAATCTCAGATTGACATCATGATTATCAATGATAATAAATTTATGAAATAATTTTATTATTTTTACACCATCATTTTACAAATGTCCATATCAAAACAATTGATGTTGAATTTTTATTCATAAAAAAACCTTACTCAAATAGCATACAATTTAAAATATACTGATAGAAGCGACATCTATTAGCTAACCGTTATACTACGTCGTAGATGTAATTCTATCCCATGCTAGGTTGATCATTTAACTAGTAGATGGCACTTTATTACATTTTGTCACAGATCAAATAATACTAGTACAGATACCTAATCCCATACTAAAAATGGGCGCCGTCCTAAGTATTCTAGACCTGTAGGCTAAATTTAATCCACACTCAAAGAGCTAGATGGCGCCAGTAGCCACGCGTGGCCAACAAAACTCTTATCAGTATCCTACGTCGAAATAGTCATCAAACTGCAACATCTTGCGACATCTGTTTTAGCTTTCACGCACTAAACCTATAACGTCACATGGACGTTTAAAGTCGAACATTACTAGATGGCGTTGCCGTGCGGCTTGTATGTGTGCTCGCCGCGTACGTATAATATACTCGCTCTGTCCGCAACACATGCAAGCGGAATTGAATGAACGAGATCCGCGGCGCCCCACCCCGCGCCCCACGCCCCGCGCCCCGCGACCACGGCGCCGGCGACCTTGAGTTGAGAGGCCCCAGCCCCCGACCAAAGGATGCATTGATTTGTTAAAATTTAAAGCACTCTAAAGCAGGCGCGTAGTTAATTAGAAATATGGAAATGAATATTATTATGTAAGAAATACATAAGTATAATAGCTAAGAATGTACATGTAGTAAACATAATGAACAAAATGTAAAGTACGTATTTGATAAAACATTTTCGAGAGTAATATTTTTATTCATAAAATTGTGCAAACACTGCAAACTTAATTTAAACTCCGAAACTATTTATTTTCTGAAACATGGTATGAAATGTTGTCATTACGTCCTTTTAAGTTAAAATATGCTTCCCGGTACCACAACATAGTGTAATTTAAAAATACAGATATAAAATTAATACTTCGCAAATAAATTACGACTATAAACACATAAAATTATTAAAACACCAAGACCAGACAATTTAAGCCTGGCGTCCACTAGGCGCGCCGATCGAGCCTTGGTAACCCTTAGGCCGTTTTTACATTATCGTTTTTACATAAAAAAATCGTATTGTTTCTTACTACAAAAGGTCCTTTCTCATTGATAGATGTCGAAAAGTGAAAAGTAAAACCTTTGTTGAAAAATTTAGGTTTTTAGAAAAAAAAACGTTTAAACTCTTTTTAAGTGCCAGTCTGAAAAAATATATTCAAAAATATAAAATACATAGTTATTTGTTATACAAGAGTGCAAAGTTGTATTTTAACGGCGAGTGTGGAATTGAAAAACGAGCAAGCGAAAGTATTCTATAGTTGAACCACGATACACAACAACATTTTCCCTCACTATAGCGAGGAAAGTACAACGCAAAAAACGCGTTTATCACAGCTTCCAGGAGTTCCACAGGTGGTAAAACATATCGTCATCACTAGATTCACTATATGACTATATTCAAGGTCAAATTACTTTATCCACTAGTGGCTTTTTACCTGCTGGTATTGAAGGACAAAACGCGTGTTTCCGACCTAGCGAGGGGAAAAATGCAAAAATGTAGTGTGTTTTGGTTTAGTTTGGTCGGGGGGGGGGGGGGGGGGGGGGGGGGGGGCTGATGTGGTTAGAGATGGGTCGTGGGTAAATACCCAATCTACCCACCCAGGTATTTACCCGGTAAATACCTATCTACCCGGTATTTACCCGTATCTACCCAAATTGACGGGTAGATTCATTTCATGTTGGACATGCTGATTTGTGTTAAAATGGAGATAAATACTAAGTTAGTGGTTGTAATTTTTATACACAATTTGAAACGAAACTGTTCAGTCAAATATACAATTAAGTTTACAGAAGTTTTTAATGTATATTTTTAAAAATAATTTAAAAAATATGTTTTATGAGTGCTTTTTAGATTGCATTAATTAGTCGTATTTATACGATAAAGATAAACTTCCTAGTACTGGTTGGAGGGGGTTATGGTGGGGTTAGGGGGGTAAAATGTATTTTTTTCATATTTCATGGAAACTATCATTAATATCGAAAAGTATTGTATGTACGAACTAAAGTATACACAATTTCCTACAAAAAAGTTTATATGCATTTTTGTCATAAAACATACTATGTATGAGTTATGAGCTTGAAAAAGAGATTTTTAAAATATTTTTATTCACATATTTTTATTTACAGTTTTAATTTATCAAACTTATAATTTATACTAAAAGCATTTGAAATTATTTCCGTATGTCAGAGAATGATATTACACGATTTTTATAGTTGGAGTGATACACTAAAATCACTCTTTATCTCATAGCAACCTATTCGTTCCCAATTTGAATAAACATCATGTGTACAATTACAAAGACTGACTTAAATTAATCTATTTTCGGCCAAACACCATTTAAAAACGTCAAATTTGGAAGAAAAATTAAAATACCCGCGTATTTACCCGCGGGTAGGTAAATATCGGGTATTTACCCGGTAAATACCCACCGTCGGGTATTTACCTGGGTAGTTACCCATCTCTAGATGTGGTTAATAAATAATTATATTTGTACAATAATAATGTTTTAAAATGCTGTTGCGCTTCGCGCGACGCAAGTGCGGCGTCGCGTCGAGGTCTAGGCCCACTCCGCCGCAAATCGGCGACGACGGCGACCGAGCGCGCATTCGTGTGCGTTCGGAAATCCTAGCCAGTCGGCAATCGTCGCGTCTCATACTTCCATATCGATAAGGTTTGATTTCGCATGCATCGCATCGGTCGTGCATGTAGCAAATGTCGGAAGGATTTCAAAGGCAAAAATCAAAGATGGCGGCTTCAATGTATGGGATATCGGTCCTACATCCGATATCGGATCGGATAATGTGAAAACGCACTAACGGTTAATGCTTAGGCCGTTTTCACATTATCCGATCCGATATCGGGTGTCAGATCGACATCCTACATCCGATAAACGCTTCCGATAGTGTCGGATGTACAGTCAACCAATTGGAACCCTAGGCCACTCTACAACCATGTCAAAATGATAAGCAGTAAGAGGTTTCTTACAATCTGATTTATAACGTTACTATGACATAGTTCTACAGTGGCCTAGGGTTCCAATTGGTTGACTGTAGGTCCGATAAAAAGCATTGTTCCAAATCAATGAAGTATGATTTTGTATCAAAAAGTATTTAAAAAATGTTTTATATTTAATAATTATAAGCACTATATTCCAAATATTATATTGTAAAATTAAAATAACGGCATAAAAAATACTCAAGAGTGTCAGGCAAAATAAATAATTTTACATTCAATTGTATCTACTAAAAGATGATAAAACTAATATCCACAATTCGGACCGATGCATTACAAACTTTTTTTTTTTCAATGGAAATTGTTCAACTAATTTGAATTTCGATCATTGGCAGCTGTTTAATAGAAATAGACGACATTTTTGTCACGCACACTACTACAAACGTATACCTACATTATTAACGTACACAAACAAATATTATCGGCTGACAGCTGAATATTCTACGAACACGCGAGCGGGAGCGAGGCTGCGCGATTTTGGTGACGCAGTCATAGACTAAAAAGTTAACCGCGCAGATGTGCCATTTTCATTGTTCCTACTAATGTGTTTCACCTCTAATAGATTTGCGAAATATATTTATTTCAATTTGGAAAATTATTAGGTAACTACTTACTACTTTATGAATTATGTTACTATAATATTAAAAAAAAAGTTAATTTGTTTATTGATTGTTAACAGTTATTGAGTAAAATTGTATTTTTAGCACGCTCACTTTTTGCTGTTTTCTTTGGCCTGGTCATGAAAAAAGAGAACAATGGATACCTACGCTTTGTCCAAAAAACTGACCGCACTATATATATATTATCTAAATATATAAAAGAAGAAGCTGACTGACTGACTGACTGACTGACTGACTGACTGACTGACATATCAACGCACAGCCGAAACCGCTGGTCCTAGAGATTTCAAATTTGGCACGTAGGTTCCTTATATAGTGTAGAGGAGCACTAAGAAAGGAATTTTCAAAATTCACCTCCTAAGGGGGTCAAATGGGGGTTCAAAGTTTGTATGGGGAAACAAGATTAGTTTGCCTATTTTATTCGAAACTTCACAGGAAGATTCCTTAAGACATATGACTGAATACGTGTTTCAGATTTTTTGAAAATTTAACCCCTAAAATGGTGAAAAGGGGGTGATAAAGTCAAAAAATCAATATGGGTATCGTTTTTATGGTTTATCGGGTCGCTGATCACGATAAATACAACGTTTTTAAAATCTAACGAGGCGGAAGTGAAATACCTTCTCCCCTGTTGTGGTGCAATGGGGTTTAAATATCAAAAAAATATATAAAAGAAGATATTGACTGACTGACTGACATATCAACGCACAGCCGAAACCGCTGGTCCTAGAGATGTCAAATTTGGCACGTAGGTTTAGGGTTGCCAACCGTACTATATAATATAGTACTGTACTATATTTTGGCCCAGCGTACTATATTCTATATGAAGCATATACAGGGTGTCCCAAGACTATGGGACATGAACGGAAAGTACCTTAAATATCGTAGATAGGGTATTTTGCTACAAGAAGACTTTATTTTATTTTTAAAACTAAGTAAAACTCCATTCATAGATTTTTAAATAATTACATGGTTAAACCGGGAATCAAACCCGCTACACGAGAAAAAAAAAACATCCTGTAATTTTGTCATACCGATCGATAGGCTTCATCATAAAGATTATCTTTCTCTAAATAACATAGTGTCGGAGATAAAAGGAAGACCATGAATTTTAACATTTTACATGGCAGACTCCTTAGCCTTAAAATTTGTCCATACATTAAAAAAAAAAAAAATTTTTTTTTGAATGCAGTTTTACCAAGTTTTAAAAATAAAATAAAGTCTTCTTTCAGCAATATATCCTATCTGTGATATTTTAGGTACTTTCCCTTCATGTCCCATGGTCTTGGGACACCCTGTATAGTACGCAAAAGTACTATATTTTTGGGGTCCATGCCAGTGGCGAATTTACACTAGGGTCAAACCGCCAAGAGCGGCGTTTCGATACTGAAAAAAATTTCGCTTTTATTCACATTTAGCATTCACTGTACATTTAATTACTTCGTTCTGTTCTGCAAATATTGCAGTTACGTATAAAGCCACCGTTGTTTGCAAAAATTTGTATTTTTTCCATGATATTAAATAACGACATTTCTTAAGGGGATTCTCTACTCCGATGAGCTTCGATTTGAATCTATTGGTATTATGAATATTACGATAGTTTCTAAAGCATATCATAGTAACAGAATCGTCTTTAAACAAACTAGCATCCCATAATTAGGTACCTACTTCACAGCTCATTAATGCTGTGATATTTAGTATCAAAGTTGAACTATTTCAGGACGGAAACTGGTTCTTTGGTCAAAATTTTTGCCTTAATTAGTTTAAACTAAAATAGCTTTTGCATTTTTATAAAAGTCATTTTTATAAAAGTCTTTCATTAAAAAAAATGTTTTTAAAACAATGTCAAATTTCATCAAAAATATAAGTACTTATAATATGGGTATTTTTTTTAATATGGGTCTTGCAAAAAAAGTAAGTAGGTAACTATTGAAATTAAAAGAATATTAATAGGTACGTAAGTAAAAATTGCATACCTGTCAATACATTTAGAAAGTGATAGAAGACTCAATATTGCATATTTTTCGAAATACGCCATATACATTGTTGGTTTTTTTTTTTTTTTTTATACTACGTCGGTGGCAAACAAGTATACGGTCCGCCTGTTGTAAAGCGGTCACCGTAACCTATGGACGCCTGCAACTCAAACAGTGTCACATGCGCGTTGCCACCCCATTAGAAACTTGTACACTCCCTTTTGCTGTGTTAAGTACACAGCAAAAAGGAGTGTACAAGTTCCAAGGAGGGTTCGGGTTGCCGACGACTCAAAGGACAATAGACGGAACAAGTTAGTTCCGTAAGTCCTCCCGTCATCAGCACACGGTGTTGAATAAAACATTAATTGGTATATTACATACAATAAATAAACTAGTTATATATTACGCTAAGTAAAACATTCGACAACATGAAAGTTTGCTTTTTTAAAAAGGCCAAATGTTAAGTTGGTAAATGTGAGCTTGGCAAATAAGATAATAAGTTGGAAAATGAACATTCGGCGGAATAAAATTGCGCGAAACGTGAGTTAGGAAGTGATATTCGGCCATACAACTTTCGACGATACTTAAATAAGAGAACCAATGCAACACAAAACTTGTCAAAAATCGATGAAAACCGAATGGAGCCCCTTAGAGTGGACAGAAAGAACGATCTCTACGACTTGGTTATCGATTATGTGTACCGTACTATATTTTATTTCGGTGTACTATATTTTTTAGATGGAATTTTCTAAAATACTATATTTCCCTAAAAAAAAGTTGGCAACCCTACGTAGGTTCCTTATATAGTGAAGAGGAGCACTAAGAAAGGATTTTTAAAAATTCGCCTCCTAAGGGGGTCAAATGGGGGTTCAAAGTTTGTATAGGGAAACAATGTTAGTTTCACTGTTTTATTCGAAACTTCACAGGAGGGATCCTAAAACCATATGACTAAAGACGTGTTTCAGGTTTTTTGAAAATGTAACCCCTAAAAGGGTGAAAAGGGGGTGATAAAGTCAAAAAACTAATATGGGTATCGTTTTTACGGTTTATTGGGTCGCTGATCACGATAAATACAACGTTTTTAAAATCTAACGAGGCGGAAGTGAAATACCTTCTCCCCTGTTGTAGTGCGATGGGGTTTAAATATCAAAAAATATATAAAAGAAGAAACTGACTGACTGACTAACTGACATAATATATCAACACACAGCCGAATCCGCTGGTCCTAGAGATTTCAAATTTGGCACATAGGTTCCTTATATGGTGTAGAGGAGCACTAAGAAAATTTTTTCAAAATTCTCCTCTTAAAAGGGTGAAATGGGAGTTCAAAGTTTGTATGGGGAAACAAGATTAGTTTGACTATTTTATTCGAGCCTTCACAGGAGGATTCCTAAAGACATATGACTAAATACATGTTTCAGGTTTTTTGAAAATTTGACCCCTAAAGGGGTGCAAAGGGGGTAAAGTCAAAAACACAATATGGGTATCGTTTTTATGGTTTATCAGGTCGCTGATCACGATAAATACGAACGATTTTAAAATCTAATGACGTGGAAAAGAGATTTTCTCCCCTGTTGTTGTGCAATGGGGTTAAAATATCCAAAATAGCCATAAGTATAGCTTTAGTTTTCATCTTTACTTCTGGTTCAAGAGATTTCAAATTGACACGGAAGTTCCTTAGAGGAGCACTAAGAAAGGATTTTTCAAAGTTCACCTCCTAGCATGATAATTTGACAGGGGCAAGGACAGGGACAGGGACAGGGACAGGGACAGGGACGGGACGGGATAGGGATAGGGATAGGGATAGGGATAGGGATAGGGATAGGGATAGGGAAAGGGGAGGGACGGGGACAGGGACGGGACGAGGACGGGGACGGGGACGGGGACAAGGATAGAGATAGGGACGGGGATAAGAATAGGGATTGGGGTCGGAATAATCGGTCGGCAATCGATATCTAGGCAGTGTAAAATGCAGGTGGCTCAGTGGGAAGGGATTAGTAAGTAGACATCGGCATCCTGCATCCGTAATAACTATTACATTCAATGTGCTGTAAGAAGATCGTTGTTTGCTTGCCTTTTATATGTTTACGTTTGCAATAAGTATAAGCAAAATGGAAAAAATTGTAAGCGATAATGCAAGGAAGTACTTTTTACCCTACCGACCATAGTGTCGAGATACTGGCTATGTGGGTTGTATGAAGTTTCCCCAGTATAAATATTTATATAGGTAAAATACATACATATTCGTACCTACTACCTACGCTGTGGTTGCTGTGTAACAATTCTACAATCATTGCAAGAATTTCTTTTCAAACAATAGTAATATGTGTAAGGTACAGTCAGCCAAAAAAGTGGTTTACCACTTTTCGATCAATAGAGTTGAAAAGTGGGAAACCACTTTCTTGGCTGACCGTACAGCAAATAGATCAGTTACAATGGCCCCCCAGTCGAGAATTGTCCCGCTTTACCTTAATCGAAATAATCGCGGACAGATGTACCTACAAAGAAACCTACGGATCCAAATGAAAATCTTATTTTTTGTAAACGTTTCAATAAGAATACTTTTATTACGCGGGCGAAGCCGCGGGTAAAAGCTAGTTATATATAAGTATATATTTGTATTTTAAAGAAGAAGATAAATCTTCAAGAAAAGAGCGTACATCCATCTTAAAGGCCGGCAACGCACCTCCAACACCCCTGGTGTTTCGGGTGTCCATGGGCGGCAGTGATCGCTTACTTGTAAATAAATAAATAAATAAATAATTTTGACAGGCGGAATATAATAATGTGTCACATCTGATGGTGGACTTACTACTCTACGCGTAAATTACCGCTTCGCGCACTCCGCGCATTTGTCAGCTTGTGCAGAGTTTCCGTCTGGCAACGTCGCCTATAGTACGTAGTACATATATCTCAATGAACGGAACGCACACAATCGCACCGTTTCGTTGGCAGTATACTGCAGATAGTGACAGCTCCATCTAGTGACAATATGCAATAAAATTTAGGTAGCTCGATACTGTCGCGCGCAGGTTGTTCACGTTGTTGCGTCATAGTCAGTAGCAATATATTACGTGATATTATTTCTTTGAAAATTTCTAAAATAATGCATTAAATTTGTGTTGTCATCGATGTTTGTATTTAATTTATAATGTACTTAATTTATGACGCTTCAAATACCTTTAAATCTATTTGATAAAAAAATAATAATCGTCAATCGTGACACTTAGCGCCATCTATGATTTCTATTTGGAAATAATTTTGCACTGTTCCGGATGAGACCCCATGGTTTTATACAATCTGTCAGATCTATCTGAAAATTCTGACAGATTGTATACTTAAAACTCTTTTTTTTCAGATTATGAAATTTAAGACTGTCTGTGGCGAGTCTTACACTTATGTCTGATCACAGAAAACTTGAACGAATACGTTAGATGTCGCTCACAGCGTTAATATTTCGAGTTTCGACAAGCAAGCTTTCCGTAAAAGGGGAACCTAAAATAGCTGAGATAAGTAAGGTGAAATACCCCATAATGGACGGTGATGCCATTATGGACAAAAAAACACAAATCCTTAAAAATAAGTATCTAAAATTAGTTTCTAAAAACTGACGGCTATGTACCATAAACTAGAGTTGTAGAGCTGTTTCATTTTGAAGTTTCAATTAATTCGGCTATTTCTGAAGGATTTGGCGACAAGATAAAATTCATCAGTTTACTGAAAAAAATATCAAGACGAATTCTTAGTAATGTTGCTAAGAGAGGTGAGTTCACGCATAAAATAATAAAAAAATAATACTCGGTGAAAACTTGAATGCGTTTTACTTACTGCATTAAGCATGAGATAAGGTATAAAACATACTAGTTTGTTGCTCCAAAGATATAAAGAAATGGCGTTATTTTGCGAGTGTCCATTACTGGAACCGAAAAACTGCCTACCTCCAATGATGGACAAGGAACAATTTACAAAACCAAAATTTACAAGAAACAGTCCTATGTTAAAATAACTCAAACTAATTGTATTTATGGTATATAAAATGGACTCATTGAGTATTAGTTTGCTTTAAAAGTAAAATTTTAAACTTATTTCACTGTCCATAATGGGGGATCCATTACTGGAGAACTGCCGTCCATAATTGGAGAAAAAACACCTAGTTTTAATTTGTTAAGTATGAAGAAACTAATATGAGTATCCATTCTTCAATACGCTTAAAATATAAAAGAAGGATAGGACATTCAAGATTTAACACGCTTAGCGGTAGAATTTTTACATTTATGAGTGAAATATCAAAAACAGGCGAAAATTTTTCTTAAACTGTCCATGATTGGGTCCGTTACCTTATAAAGGTGCATCCAAAAATGTAGGGATTAGGTGATATTCGTGACGCAAACTCTCGCTATCCAAGCGAAATGAAAGAGGCGCCATCACGAATGTGAGCCTATCGGCTGCTTGGATCAAGGTATTATATTCAGTGTATTAGTGTTCCAACTGCTGCCGCCCCTATAGAGGTCAAAATTGCGTCAAAATATATTGTCTTTATACCCAATATACCCTAATCCCACTATTTTTGTCACATGTACATCGATGTGTCAACTACAAAAATCCGTCCCAATATGGACTTTCCTCAATCATTCCCTAAGACTCTTTCGTCTACAAAGTTCCGGCTGAGTCAATAGTGGTCTACGGCCACAGTGTGCTCTGGTCCGACATGTTCGGCTCCGAGGAGTCCGTGAACTCGTGCGTGCGCGGCAGCTCCCGCGGCGGGGCGTATCTCTCTTGAAGCTCCTCCTCCTCGTCCTCGTCGTGAGACTCCTCTGACTCGTCAGATTCGTCGTTGCCTGTAAGTTAGTACAAATTAGCGCGTCCCTGTAGTTTCAAAACGGTTTTGGGGACTGGGCCATTTTTTTCAAACCCCAATTTTTTGTAACATGGGTATTTTTTACGCGATTCATACTCAGAATCGCGAGGTCTTTCGATCCTGATAAGAGAAAAAAATGTCCCAAGATTCTCATACATTTTTCAAACCTTCCATTCCGTTACCGCCATACAAAATGTATGAAAAAATGGTAACGGAATTGGAAAAAACCTTGGGGCATTTTTTCTCTCCTATTAGGATTAAAAGAGCTCGCGATTCTGAGTGGAAACATAAAATTTCCAAATAAAAAAAAAGTGGGGTGAACAACTTTGAAATAAATGGCCCGACTATGCGAGTTTGCACTTGGTACATGTATTTCAGATAAAGAGTAAGGTACAGCAGGACAAATCTCGACTGGGGGACAAATGTAACTGGTCCATTTTTTCCAAGTTTTACAATGTTTGCATTATTAAATAGACTGTCCACCGGTTATATATGGTAGGCGTGTTCAGTGGATACATGTAGAACTCAACATCATAGTGCAATCATGGAAAAAATGGATCAGTTACAATTGCCCCCCGGTCGAGATTTGTCCCGCAGTATGTTGTACCTTAGTTATAAAACGAATATTGTTCACATGCTTCCAGATATTTTTTATAGATTACAATTATAGTAAATAAGAACATGTAAAATAAAAACTTGATCGGATAAGAACACAATTTCTACTCAACTAAGTTCTTCAAATGATGAATATGAGAAATTTTACTCGACTCGACTTATTGACTCGTTCGTAGACTACGAAAAAACATAGATTGAACAGCGAACATGCCGAAGGAAGATTATGACGAGTAAAGAACGGACGGATTAAGATAATGATGAACAACGAATTTGACCTTAGTTGAGAAAGACCATCGACGATCGTGACGAATAAAGAATGGCGAAAAACGACGACCCAAGAGTATACCAAAAAAAATTAACGCAAGCCCTGTTTCTAAATACATATTTCCGATTTTATAAATATGTAAAGTCCCTGCCCGCATCAAGAACGATGGTTGCAGATTGTTATGGTATGAAAAATATTCATCAACATCCATTTTTTAAGAACCATTAAGAACTAAAATAAATAATTAAAAAAAACAATTAAAAGGTTATAAACACACAACTTTATTAAAACTTAATTAACAAAATAAATAGGTACAAAATATAACATGTAGACGAATTCTTAGTTTGTAAAAAAAAACAAAATAACTAAAAATGGATACTAAACCAGAAATTAACATAGGATTACCACTGATTATAAATACAGACAAAGTGAAATAAGGTACAGGACAACAAGATGTTATTGATCTACCCAATAGATCAATAGAGGACAACAAGATGTTATTGATCTACCCAATAGGCTACTTGACCCTTTTTTAAAGTCTATTTTATATTATTTATTACTGTCCAATTAACCGAAAAAAAATACTACCATATTTTATTACGACTTGAAAACCACAAAAAAAAAACATTTAAAAAGTTTAACTTAATTAGGCAAAAACATCATTAGCCATGTTAATCTATAGATTCTCTGCGCATGACGTAAATCGAATTGAGCACAAAATTTTCTGACATTTAAGTTATGAGCAGTAATCGGGGGTTTGGATGCCACACGGGGTGAATGACCTCAAACATTATGCTAGTATAGATATGCCGCGGGATTCCTGGCTTTATGTGGTTAGAAAAATTACAGTTTTTTTTATCATAATATTATGTACCTACCTTTATATTATCAATTTTTTGCTAATATGGGTCAATGTTTTAAATGTCACATCAAATCATCATTGTTATTACTGCTGAGTTTATTTTTGTTAATAATTTTAGTATAGGCCTAATAGTAAAATATGTGAGTTATATAAAAAATCACTTTATTATCGATAAATAGTTTAGTGCAAAATTAACACATTATTTTCTTAGTGACAAAAAAGGTTTGACTTTTTTATATTACACGTAAATGATACCTAAATTTCTGTACTAAATTCGTTATTTTTATTTTTATATAATCATTCCTATTTACCTATAGCATAACCAACACTTGTTTATTCAATATCGTTTGTTTTATAAATATGTTACCTACACGGGAATTGCGTTTACCAGTTTTTTGTAACCTCATTGTTTATGAGCTACGGCAGATGCTTACCATCAGGCGATCCGTCTGATCCTTTGTCTTCTATGGCATAAGAGAAATTATCACGGGCCGTACGGCATAATCCATATCACTGTTTCTACTTGACATCCCGCAGTGTGGCATCCAAATCCCCGATCACTGGTTATGAGGCATAAAGTTCATCATGGTCAGTGATTGACTCGGCATGAAGTTAAGTTAGGTTCTATGACGTCACTATACGTCTGACAGCGTTTTCGGTGGCCAAAGTTAAAATCAATATTACACACATTTTTAATCGCAAATATGAAATACGTAGCCACCATACCTCTACACTTTTAATATCCAAAATCTATAAAAATTGGTTTCTTATGTCAAATACTACAGGACCCAATTATTTCTTGTGCCAAATTCGATAAGAGTCTAGTAGCCTATAGATCAATAACATCTTGTTGTCCTGTACCGTTGTCCAGGAGACAATGGCTCTGTATTATAGAAGACACAACTACATAGGACAGTAGATATTAAAACATTATCTGCTGGTCATGCCTATGTATTCATCATTTACTAAATTTCTGGTTATTATTTTTAGGTCGGTTCCCGCGCATTTACTTCCTCTTTTGATCCTTACATAAAAAAATAATTCCCTGCATTCTTTAATGCTGAAGCATGACCGGTTGCAAATGCAAGATAAGATTAATAAAAAAAAGTCAACATCAAGATTCTCATTTCCAATGAAACAACAAAACTGGCAAATTTACTGATTGGCTTAGCTTCATAAATAAATTTGCCAGTCCGATAAAGTCGGAAATAGCATCTCCTACCAGCGGTAGCGCCACAACACACATTGTGGTCGTCATCACCCCAGTTTTCAGGCGAGGGTGGTGAGTTGTCCGATTCTAAATCAACATCAGACTCGTCGCCGATCTTGTGCGTGTCCTGTTCGTTGTACAGGTTGCCGGCGTCATCGTCGTGGCTCGAGTCCTCGTGTATTTGCAACAAGTCCACGTCGTGGTTCATGTTTGGAGGCTCTGGCTCTTCCTCCACTTCATCCGAGTCTTCCACTATTTGCACTGAATCTGTTTTGTAGAAAATTCTGTAATATGTTAGTACTATTAGCAACATGACTTATGAATATTTCAGTATTTTATAGTTTATTCCTGAAGCAGACTGGCGTCATTTAGAAAACAAATATTTTTTTCTTTGTTGACAACTTTTGATGAATAAATCTGATAGATCCATCAATCATAAGCCTCCTATTCCCGAATCAAGTAAGGTGTATCAAGCTTTTTATAGAATTAGTTCACAGAATATATTAAAAACCATCATTTATTGTCACTTCCTTTTACTTTCAGCACTAAGTGTCTTCAATGGCTATGTTTGCAAAAACATCTAGATAAACACCACTTACCAGCTCACATATTATATTGAATATGGATGTGCAGTTTGTTGACAAGACAGAAGTCAGGGCCAAGTAACAGGTTCAAAAATGGAAGCATGTAACAAAAGCGGCAGACCATCGATTTCAGTCAGTAATAATAGCTCAAACAAAATTTATTTAACAATGGGACACTGTTGAGAGCCGCAGAAATAATAGTTACTCATAATCTTGTTATTTGAAGATATTATTTTATATCCAGCGAAAGGGGATAAGATGACAGTTTATAAATTTTATTGTGAAGATTAAACTCCAGTTAAATTGAAAAAAAAAAATTACTTTGGTGGGATGAATATAAAGGGTGACCAACTATTTTAGGACGCCAAAAGAAATCTAGTATGATCTCAACTTGTCCAATGAAGGACTGATACTCTTTAAAAACTTACATTCCTAGCCTAGTAGTGTAATAGTATTTTATGCAACTGGTGGTTAAAAGAGGTCAAAAAAGGTGAGTGGCGTGGGTAACAATTTGAGGCGAAGCCGAAAATTGTTAATAAAGACGCCACGAGCATTTTTTGACTCGGTTAAACACCGTTGCATACAATACTTTTTCTACGACCAAGCACTTATTTTGAAAGAAAATTATAAATTCAACAAATACCTACTTTCAGTCATCTTAGTTATCTAGTGGACCGCCTACCATTTTGAATATGCAGTTTGAGTGCAAACATGAAAATAAAACTGTCTATGGTATGGTTCTTTGAAGCCTGGCCACTAAGACGAATCGAGCCGAGTTGAATCGAGTTCTCATACATTTGAATGCGATTCGACGCATCGCCAATGAACGCAGCAGAAAACGAAGGAGTCTCGACTCTGCGAATTGGTTTGTTAAGTTGGTAGCAATGTATTTACTGAACTTTAACAGCTATATATCGTGCTACTGCTACTAAATGTTTTCAGGGTATAGACTAGATAGACTTGTCCTGACATCTTTTATGTAGGGTTTTAAAGTTCTATGCACGACCTTGTAACTCACGAATAACAGTACGGGAGTAGAAAAAACAATTTATAGTTCTAGATCAACTAAAAACACACATCCATACTAATATTATAAATGGGAAAGTGTGTGTGTCCGTTTGTTTGTCCGTCTTTCATGGCAATACAGAGCGACAAATTGACGTGATTTTTTAGGTGGAGATAGTTGAAGGTATGGAGTAACATTGGCTACCTTTTGTCTCTTTCTAACACGAGCGAAGCCGCCGGCAAAAACTAGTTTAAAATATTTTTGTGACATAATCTGTCAATCTTTTTAGCAATGATGTAAAAATAATGCTAATAGCACATAGTATTTTCACATCAAGCATGCAAGCACCAGTGCAAAATGTTTCAAAGACTTGGGTTATTTATTAGACTTTGCTGACATAAGCTAGATGTTGTAAGTCTTATACATTAGATTACCGCAGTTACATGTGTTAAAGGTACTTTAAAACATTCATGCTAACATTTTATCTAAGTTAAAACTTTTCATTGATCCAGTGTCATAACAATATTGTAGTACGAACCAAGAATTTCTATTTAAAGTCACATATTTCAACAGAACTCAGTATTTGATAGTAATATGTGATTGTGAAAGCATTATTATGTGCAAATAACTTTGAAACTATGACATAATAAATAACGCTTACACTGTGTGTTATTAAACCGTTTGCTGAACTGCTATGTGTGGGCACAGTTTAATCAGTACAGGGGGCCGATTTTTGAGTCTCATTGTCACTAAAATTCCGGTTGAAAACGGTGAATTGCCTATTATTTTCAATGACAATTTTCTGAATTCGAACGCCGTGAGACTCAAAAATCGGCCCCCAGGCTCTAATAGTTTATAACTTTATATAGCATTAATAGACAACTTTAAGCTTACCCTCTTCCTCTTCAGACTCGCACTCCTCCATGGGCTTAGGGTCGGCCTTACCCAGCGGCGCCCGAGCCTTGTATTGCTGCCCAACATTACTTAACTGCAACGAAATAAATTTAAACTACACCAAACAATATGCCGTGTTGTCGTTGTCTACTTACCAGGGTTTAACCCTTTGAACGCCAAGTCTCGCTAACCAAAATGGTCTCAAGTCCAAGGTGTTCGTTACTCATCTATAGCTTCATTGCCGTGACGGATTATGCCGTCTTTGGCGGTCAAAAGGTTAACATAAACATGTATTAATAAACATACCCAGTTCTGGTTCGATTGTTCCAAAGCCGCCAACTCTGCGTCTTCGTCGTTTTTTTTTTGTAATTTTATGGCCTGGTATCTAAGACCTTTAAGCCAAGTCTTTATTTTTGATGGTGATGAGTCAGTTCTTTGTTCACTTCACAGTTCATATTTTAATATCACTAGTTTCACTAAAGCTGTCTTTATTTTAATGGTAATGCGTTTGTACGGTTTTTTAAGTTGGTTCACTTCACATTTCACACATTTAAAACTCACTTTCGTTGCATACTGTCAAACCGGTGTAACGTCAAACTGAACCAAAAGTGTTTTTAACGAACTTATAAATTGGTTGATAATAGTCCACATTTTGCAACAACACTTTTAGGCGGCGGGAGGGGTCGTCTGTGACTTCAAGCATTCCTTTTCAGTTACCTCAGTGGCCAGAATGAGACGAGCCATGGAATATGCTGGACACGAAAAGACTATATGTTGTACATCACAGATGTTACCACAGTTGGTGCATTTGTCATCACCAATGATCCCAAGTTTGGCTAGGTGTGCAGGTGTTTTAGTGTGACCAAAACGGAGGCGGTTTAAAGTTGTGATGAAGTCGCGACTTGCTGTTCTTAACTTGTGGTACCATGGCTTAACTGGTAAGTTTGCTTGGATACTTCCATACCATTTTCCTTTAATTTCCTGATCTTTTTTCCAAAACTCCTTCCACAAACTTCTTATTTCATTATTTATTGTCGAATAACAATCTGTCATTGGTATATTTATCATTAATGATACATCTAATGGGTTAAGTCCTTCATTTGCAGCCTTATCAGCTATCTCATTTCCGGATATTCCTTTATGTGAAGGGATCCACATAAAGGAAATTTCAATTCCCTTTTTCTTATAAATAGTAATCATTTCTTTTATCTTAAAAATTATATACAAACTTTTGAAATGTATCTTAAAACTTTCTAAAGCTTTAATTAAACTTAAAGAGTCGGTGAGAATAAGAAACTTTTGATGACTATTTACATGACTTATAATTTTAATGGCCTCTAAGACTGCATATGCCTCTGCAGAGAAAATACTAAAGTTACCGTTCAGAACAAAGCTTTGGACAAATTTGGTTTGAGGATTATAAACAGCACTACGTACATGGTGATCTCCTTTACTACCATCAGTATAAAGTTTATAGACTTCTTCATTTTTACTTAAAAACTCTAACATTTCCTCATTATTATTGACTAAATCCTTAATTACTGAAACCTCACAAAACAAACAATCATATGTATGAGAATAGCATGGCCAAGGTGAAATACAGTATATTGATGGGTAATTTTTCTTTAATTCCAGCAAAATGCGAGACAGTTCGGGAGGATGGCCATTGAGAAGATCAGCACCTGTTGTTAGAGGCTCCCTACAGTTTAATTCGCAAGGTATGATTTTCTTCATTATATGTTGATTACTTGAAGCTAGTAGCTTCACACCGAATCTTTCTGCAAGTAGTAACCTTCTCAATGTAAGTGGCATAATATTAGTTTCTATCTCCATTGCCCTTATAGGGGTGGAGCACATAGCTCCTGAAATTATCCTCAAAGCCTTGTTCTGAATAATATCTAATCTTTGTACACACTTACTATCTAAATACGCTAAACAACTATAATCAAAATGACTCCTAACTATGGCTTTATACAAAATAGTGAGTATTTTTGGGTCTGCCCCCCAAGATACTCCTGCCAAACATCTCATTATGTTTAGACCCTTTGCTGAATTTTGTGAAATATATTTAATGTGCTTTTCAAAAGACAGATTACTTTCAATAACTATACCCAAAAATTTATGGTGATCAACATGGGGAATTATTTCATTGTTAAATAAAATATGAAAAGATGGTAAATCTTTGCTAAAAATCATAGCGGAACTTTTAGAGGGATTTATTTGTAGTAGTAATTTATTTGAGTAATATGAATGAAGTTCCTCAAGAGCATAGTTTACCCTATTTATGGCAATGTCTACACTATGATGCACTGAGTATAATACAAGGTCATCTGCAAATTGCAAAATATTTACAAACTGTGTATTTACATATTTACAAATCTCACTAGTGTACAGATTATATAACAATGGGGATAAAATTGCACCTTGCATAGTACCCTTAGATACAGATCTTGGTCCATGTAACATGTTATTATGTTTCACATATAAAATACGGTTACTTAGGAATTCATATATCCATTTTGCAAGTAGACCGGGTATCCCCAAGCCAGTCAAGACTTTAACTAGAACACTAGGCTGGACATTATCAAATGCCCCTTTTACATCTAAGAAAGCACATACAGCACTAGAATGACTATTTTTTGCATATTTCAGGTCAGATATGAGAGAAAGGAAGCTGTCTGCGCAGCTCCTACCCTTCCTGAAGCCATATTGCACATGAGGAATGATGCCGTTAGATTCAACAAACCAGTCAAGTCGACACTTAATAATATTTTCAAATATTTTGCCTATACATGAAGACAAGGATATAGGTCGATATGAATCGGCGTTATTTGGAGGTTTACCAGGCTTAAGGACTGGGATCACACATTGCGTTTTCCAAGACTGCGGAATTATTTGTTTCGACCATAATGCATTGAAGATGGCTAATAAAATATCTAGTACTGTTGAATCCAAATTTTTTATTAATATATAGGGAAAATCGTCTAAGCCAGGGCTAGTATTTTTACGTGATAAAAGACTTGATAAGAATTCAGTTCTTGAAAATGGTTGCAAAAGAAATTTTGTATTTTCGTTGTTATTATTGAGATTGTAGTAAACATCAAGATTATCTAACAAAACTGTGCTGTCATCAGACAACTTATCTAAAAAGGAGGGGACAAATTCATCACTATATGATTTATTTTTATTTGTATTCATACCTTTAAACCTTTTTATGTAGTTCCAAATGATGCTTATTGGCGTAGTTCTATTGAAATAATTACAAAGTCTTTTCCAGCCATTACTTTTTTCCTCTGCAATAGTTCGTTTTTTTAATGCATCAAGTCTTTTGTATTTTATATAATTATCTATAGTAGGATTAGCTCTATAGTATTTTAAAGCTTGATAAGAGTTGATGACACTCTGCTCACATTTTTCATTCCACCACGGAGCGGGAGGTTTGCTTTTAAAAGTTGATGTTTTAGTAAATTTTGGAATACATTGTTGTTTAAGAGTATCAAGACCTATGCAAAATTGATTGTATGACTCTAAAGGATTTTCATAATCAACAGTAAAATTTTCAAAGACGCTACTTGATAACTGATTAAACTTTGTCCAGTCTGCTTTGCTGTATAAATATTTATCAATAGGAGAGTTTACTTGATATCTATCAACTGAAAGTGTAATGTCGGTTATGGTCGGGAAGTGATAGCTTCCCATGTTGTTATCATTTACCAACCATTCGCAAAGAGGGGCAACACTAGGACTAATTAAACTAACATCTATGGCAGAAGGATTACGATTTGGATAATTAAGAGTTGTAAAGCTACCATCATTCAAAATGCATAAATCACACTCTTCTATCATGTCAAATAATTGCCGGCCACGCGGTTTGGTGGACGCACAGCCAAATGCTATATGATGAGCGTTGAAGTCGCCTGATACGAATATAGGTTTAGGTAGATCAAGAATTATTTTCTTTAATTTATTAATTTCTAAAAGACCGCCTGTTGGAGGGCAGTAAACACATAAGATTGTCAACTTACCTGTTTCAACCGACAGTGATAAAGCAATTGTCTGTACATCCTCATAGAAATCTGTTTGTAGTATTTTGTACTTTAAAAATGGTTTAATAAGTATGGCTACACCACCATGTCTATTTTTTGCATTTTTATTATAGAAATTGTATCCAGGAATATTAAAATTATAACCATCTGTGAGCCACGTTTCGTTAAGTAAACAAATATCTATGTTATTTTCTTTTAAAAACTGAATAAGTAAAGGTTTTTTATTTTTAACACTTTGAATATTATGTAAAGCAATTCTTAACTGTGAAATATGAGAGGGACAAGAATCCATGTTATGACAAATTCTTTAAGAGCATATCCTTAATTATTTTGGTGTTAATTGGAGAGTCGTCAACTTTATTTGCTAAATCTACTAAAGTTTGAACAACAGCTGAGGCCAGAACATCGTTGCTCAGTAACTGCGCCTTAACATCGGCAACAGTGGGCAGTGCCGGTGGGGTCTGTGACTTATTTATAGTTACAGGTTTATTTACATTCTTTTTTACATTGGTATTTACATTATTAGTATTTACATTTTGCGCTGCTTGCAGCGGAGCCTTTAAGGCTGGGAAATTAGTCAGGTGTTCAGTATTTACAACAGTATTTACAGTGGAGGCGTAAGTGATTTTACTCCTTTTTTCATTAATTTTCTGCATTTTAATTGGGCATGCCCTGGAAATCGCCATATGAGGTCCGCTGCAATTAACACAATTAAGTTCCGTTGGGGTTTCACAGTCCTTGTAGTGATGCTCACCAGCGCAACAGCTGCAGCGCTGTTTGCCGCTGCAGATCTTGGCCGAGTGATTAAATTTAAAACATCTGTAACATTGCTGCAGAGGAGGAACATAGTCAAAGACTCTGTACGAGAACAGGTCGTATTGGACATTATCCGGTAATGTGTTCGACAAGAATGTGATGCTTACAGTTTGTAAAGGCACTCGGTCTTGACCTACTTTTTTTGTGAATCGTCGAATTGAAATGATTTCGTAAATCGACGACAGCTTCGAATACAAATCCTTGTTAGAAATGGTCGTTGGAACAAATCGTATGATACCAGTTTTTTCTATATGCGCCGCAGGAATGAATGCTCGCAAGCCATTTTTTTCAAGAAAAGCGGAGTTATTTATGAAATTGTTCGCCGTGTTAAATTGCTTAAAGGCCACTACAATTTTATTTGCATTAACTCTGCGAATAGCCTGCACACCTTTGATTCCATTTGTGAATATATGATTCAGGTAAATCGGGCTTTTATTTCCAATTTTGTCCGTGCCGGTTGACTCAACAAAAACTTTAAATTCACTGTTGAGTGAGTTTTCTGGGTAAAGTCTTTTGTAATTAGGCTTGAAGTAAGGTAAATAAGAATTTTCCTCACCGCCGCCGACGCCATTACCATTTTCCTTGTCTAGGTCCACTGTCTTACTCCTTTTATTCTTTTTGTTCCTGGAGGCCGGGGTTTCTCACCCCCGCCCTCGCCGTCACTCATTTTCTATCAGTATATTACACTAATACTATATTACAGACAAAATTACAATATATATATACAGAATTTTGAAAAGTTTGAAAAATATTTGAAATTTTCCGCCCTCTCAGTTCAAATTCCCGCCAAAGAATCACGATTTTATCCGATGTCGGTCGCAAAAATCTCCGAATTGTCAACCAATTCTCCGCCAGACCTTTGCAACCCATATGTTCCGTAACGCATACAAGAACCAGTTTTTTTTCTAGCGAGGGGGGGGGTCTGAAAAAAGTGCGTGCCTTTCGAAACCTTAACGTTGGTGGATTCAACAACCCAGAATATGGGCATATTGAATTACGCGCCTTTTTTGTGCCAACATTTGGTTAACCGGCACGCGTTTTATAAAGACAACTAGCTTTTACCCGCGGCTTCGCCCGCGTAATAAAAGTATTCATTAAGATTTTCATTTGGATCCGTAGGGACCGTAGGTTTCTCTGTAGGTATATTTATCTGCGATTATTTCGATTGCACATAATACTTTTGCTTGCAATGATTGTAGAAATATTACACATCGACCACAGCGTAGGTAATTCTATATACGCTGGGGAAACCTTTATAAACATCCCACATAGCCCGTATTTCGACACTATGATCGGTGGGTAAAAAGTACTTTTTTCTATTATCCCTTACAATTTTTTACATTTTGCTTATACTTATCGCAAACGTAATCTTCAAGCAAGCAAACAACGATCGTCTTAGAGCACATTGATTGTAAGAGACCGCCGACCGATTATCCGAATCCCTCTAACGATACCCATATTATCCGTATCCGTATCGCTATCGCTAACGCTATCGCTATCGCTATCCCTATCGCTATCCCTATCGCTATCCCTATCGCTATCCCTATCGCTCTCCCTATCGCTACCCCTATCGCTATCACTATCGCTTTCCCTATCGCTATCCCTATCGCTATCCCTATCCCTATCCCTTATCAAGATGTTTAATGATATAACACTTTAAGTTCTCGCGCTTTGTACACATATTTAAAGTCACATACAGGTCGAACGCGATTAATTAACATTATTTTTACCTTTTTTCCCAACGTTTCGGCCAGGTTGCACTGGCCGTGGTCGCGGAAGACTGACGTCCCAGCAAAATGTCACCGGAGATGTAAACAACACAAAACTACCCGATATTAATTTATATAAATGTTCGGGGTAGACAAATAAATATAATCTACCCGCTTTTAGTTAATGTTTATTTCCCACCATGTTTATTTTAAAGGTAAAAATAATGTTAATTAATCGCGTTCGACCTGTATGTGACTTTAAATATATGTTTAATGATTTCTTATCAAGTGCTAAAATATAAAGTTTCATGGTTTTATCATTTAAAATTAAGAAATCCCATACAAACTTTCAACCTCTTTTTCAACCCCTTCATCCCTTTTTTTCGAAATAAAAAGTAGCCTATGTTCTGTCTCAGGGTCTAAAGATTGTCTGTTCCAAATTTCATCAAAATCGGTTGCGTGGTTTAAGCGGGAAAGCGTAACAGACAGACAGACAGACAGACAGACAGAGTTACTTTCGCATTTATAATATTAGTATGGATGGATTGGCCGGTGAGCCCCTTTTTTAACATTTCAAATATGCCGCCAATTTTTAGTGCCAAATTTTGGTTCACCGACTACATTTTACACGCAAAAGCTTTGTACTCGCATTTTAATTTAATGGCTGCGCAGTTTGTAGCCGTCAGCGTCACCGACAGAGCTAAATAAAATATTTGTTTTTTTATTTATTTACAACATATCTGTTAGTGACTTGCCACACCAGAGCGTCGCGTGTCTCGGGGCGCGCAACGGACGTCCGCGCCACGCCACCTGAGTGTAATTCAAAAAGCGTCTCCTCAGTACATTTTGTATAGGAAGGACGTAAGGCGCGCCGGGTGGCCGGTCCCGTAAGGGTGCGCGCCCACGGCCGACAAAGTTGCTCGGCGACTTACGTATTTGTATGAAAAGTTGCGTTGCTTCATGAGCGCACTTTCATACTAGCCCATGGTCGCGACAAAAAAGTCACCCGTGAGCGCACCTTCTAAGCCTCTTTCTGCATTTCTTATGAAACAGCGTCCATCAGCGACGCGTCGAATCGCATTCGATTGTATGAGAACTCTATTCGACACAGTTCGGACGGACACTGACAGATCTGTCAGTATCCGTTTGAACTGTCAGTTTGCATACAGTCTTCATTTCATAATCTAAAAAATCATATTATGAAATCAGATCGAGTGCATTGAAAATTCAGATTAATCTGTCAGATCGATCTGAAAAAAAAAACATAATTTTAAAAAAAGACGGACAGTTCGAATTGTATGGAAATCCGTGCACTAGATCTGATTTCTTAAGGCAGGCCACAGACAGTGTAAAACCTGTCAGTTCAAACTGACAGATCTGTCAAATTGAACTGACAGGTTGCATACAAATCCAAATTCAGATAATGAATTTTTCAGACTGTCTGTGGCGTGCCTAAGACTGTCTGTTGCCGGCCTAAGGCGGAATCAAGCCGTATCACATCGAGTTCTCATACATTTTGAATGTGACTCGACGCGGCTCAATTCCGCCTCCGCTTTAATGGACGCGGTCTCATAAGAAATGCAGAAAACGAATTAACGTGGACGTAGTGGACGCCAGCAGGCTTTCGAGACGGTCAATTTAAGTGTTATGGCTCCTCGATGATTCCATTCCTCCACCTTCAATGTTTAGGATACATTTTTCTAATTTGCCGGTTTTTTTACTGCCAAGATTTGGTTGACCGTCTATAAACAAACAAAAATGTTTATTGTGAATTCATACTTTTTATTACTTAACGCTTTTATATCAGAAATGCACAGAAGATTGAGAATATTTCAAATATTTAATTCATGCATTTAGGTTTTCCGAGCGGTTTAACTTTAAAAAATTAGGGACCTTTTCATAATCTCCGAAATTCTCCGATTGTGTCTGATCTCCGTCAATTCTCCGCTAGAGGCTCAAATTCTCCGAAAATCGGAGAAAAATCTCCGAACTGGCAACACTGATCCATTGATATCGTATATCGATCCAGCCGGTGTGTAGACAGTAGACATAGACACAAAGAAAGACAGAAAAGCAAAACCTTGATTTGATTTAAAAAAAAAAATACATTTGACAGTTGCAGCAGGTGTTGCTGCTCTCAATAACGTATGTTGGGGATATTACCAGGTTGATGATGAAAACTATTACTTGTACCATCACATTTACTTTATTCACTTATAACAAACATATTAACAACCAATTTACAATAAATAATTCAAGACTTCTTCACTACTACTCGTCTGTACTCGAACTGGCCCCCGTCACTGCTTGTCCGCCATTTTTATAACATTCCAACATGGCGGAAACCCAGTGACTACTATTAGTCAATTGATATTCTTTAATACTTTCATCATAAATGACAGTAAGATAAATCAAAATAAGGCATTAATAAATAATTACTCTAACAGCTCGGCCATCCTGTTCGAGGCGAGACCCTTCGCCAAAACTTAATGTGAAATAATTCAAAAGAAAGACAATATCAGTTTATACAAGAAAAAGATTATAAAAGTGTAGTATAATATGCATTTGAAATAATTCTTAAACAATAGAAACACAAAACATCACTTCACTTCATACCGATACCTTTACCCCATAATTACGATATCCTATAAAATGGATTTTTAAATATTTCCATAAATCTTATCAAGAAATATAGGCCCGTGAAAAATAAATATATGAATAACATTAACTTCGATACAATTAAATTAATTACATCTAATTAAATTCATTACATCCAATTGAATTCATTACATCTAATTAAATTATGATAATTAAATTAATTTCACAAGTTATAAACATATTTAAGTAAACAATGCAACACTTCACTTCACACTTCACTCGCGAAACAAGCAAAAAGAACACATTTACACGGTTTTATGACATCACCACCTCATCACACGATTGAATGAAATTCCCGTGCCGCCACGGGCTTTGGCAACATGATGTACCCGTCCGCTGCAACAGCATCATGGGCCACCCAAGCTCTGTCAGCCTGGATAGTGCTGCCGATGCTGCTCATCACGGACGCCGGACATTGCGCCGCCAGACGCAAGCTCGCATACCATGCCAGCGTATGAGGACCCACGGTGGACGATCGAAACAGAGGTATCTTTACCCTGACCCTCTCACCTGGGCACTCCTGGGTCGGAAGTGAATCTACACCCCGACCCTCTCACCTGGGCACTCCTGGGTGGTAAACGAATACCAGACCCTGGCCCTTTCACCTGGACGCTCCTCGGTCCTTGATCTGAAACTTGCAACACTTTCTTTAGGAACATAATTTCGACTGTCTTCGAAATTATGGTAAAACGATTATGGTTCGGTAATCAATTCAATAAGTCATAATGTATCGATAGTCGTTATGATTAATTAAATTATTGTCATCGCCTATTAATATATCTACTGTTTATATATACTGAGTAATTATATTCAAGATTTTTCAGATGTATATATCATACACATTTACAGAATCTTTAAATACTCAAATGACCTGTCAATAAAATATCGCGCCTAGTTAATATTTACCATTTGTAACGTAAACATATTGTTGTTTTTTAATATCCAGCAGCGCCATCTACAGTGTATGTTTGAATAAGGAATGCAATGTTCTAAATATAATTTTAAATATGACATGATGTTCATGACATTGTATTCTTGTTGTCACTCAATAAATCATCTTCGGAGCATTTACACGTATTTGATTAACAATAGGTTATGGGTATATTTTATTGATCAATACGGGGGGTTTAGTCAAGTATTAGATTGCAGTTTACAGTGTATTGTGTTATTTATTTATATTGTGAAGTGATCTGTGACTAATCTCCGGAGATGTCGTCACCAAACTATGTGGCGAATGTGCCCAAGTTACGTGGCCGAGAAAATTATTGTGAGTGGGTTTTCGCAGCAGAGAATTTTCTTATCCTAGAAGGCACGCAGAAGTTTGTTACGCGTAAGCCAGAAGCTACGGGTACAGAAGTTGCAGATGACGAAAAAGCCCGTGCGAAATTGATTTTGACTATCGACCCTTCCTTGTATGTCCATGTAAAAGGTGTCAAAACTACGTTTGAATTGTGGACAAAACTCAAAAGCTTATTTGACGACTCTGGTTTCGCCAGAAGAATTACGTTGTTACGAAATTTAATTTCCATAAGGCTCGAAAATTCAAATTCGATGACAGAATACGTAACAAAAATGGTAGAAAATGGTCAGAAATTAAGTGGCACAGGTTTTGCCATTAGTGATGAGTGGATCGGCTCGCTATTATTAGCAGGTTTGCCTGAGAAATATTCCCCGATGATTATGGCAATAGAGCATTCCGGCATTTCCATCACGACAGACGCCATCAAAACAAAGCTTTTAGACATGGAAGAGAAAAATTCAAATTTGACAGGGAATGGGAACGAGACTGAGAATGCATTCGCGAGTACGTCAAGTTACCAACATAACAAGAAAAACAAAACGAAATTTGTCTGTGGTAAACAGGATGGCGGCGAAATGACAACAAAAGTCAGAAATGTCAAAGTCAATTGTTTCAGATGCAAAGAATCGGGTCATTATAGAAATCAATGCCCGAATTACGAAAAGAATTCAGTTAAAAATAAAACTGGTATACGGAAACAGTCTCATGCATTCAGTGCTGTGTTTTTAAGTGCCGATTTTAAGAAAGACGAGTACTATATTGATAGTGGCGCTAGTACCCATTTAACACCAAACGAATGTTGGGTTATGAATGCATCGTACGAGCCGGCAACTAGTGAAATTATAGTTGCAAATAAGGCATGTTTGCCTGTGTTGTGTACCGGAAACGTACAGATTGCGACTGTGACTCCAGATAGTGAATTCGACATAACAGTTGAAGATGTTCTATGTGTACCGAGTTTAACTACAAACCTTTTATCGGTCAGCCAACTGATAAAGAAAGGGAACAGAGTGGACTTCACTAAAAAGGATTGTAAGATTTACAATAGAAGTGGACAGCATGTTGCTACGGCCGCTCTGACAAATGGCGTTTACAAATTGAATATGCCAGAAGATACGACCAACGTTGCTATGGCAGTGTCTGCCGAGACTTGGCACCGACGTCTCGCACATGTTAATGGCTCCTACATGGCGAAAATGAAGGATGCAGTGCAAGGCTACAGTATTGGCGGCAAGATAGACATCAGTAATTGCAAGGTATGTTGTGAAGGCAAACAGTGCAGACTGCCATTTCCTAATAATTGCAACAGAAGTCAGGATTTATTAAATATTATTCACATGGATATAGCTGGTCCAATGGAAGTAAAATCTCTTGGAGGATCAAGATATTATTTGCTATTTGTGGATGACTATAGTCGTATGGCATTTATTTATTTTTTGAAGGAGAAAAGTCAAGCTCTTGATTGTTTTAAAGAGTTTAAAGCTAGAGTTGAAAATGAACTTGACAAAAAGATTAAGATTATAAGAAGTGATAATGGTCTTGAATTTTGCAGTAAGAAGTTCAACGAGTTCCTGAAGCTAAATGGGATACTGCATCAAAGGACAAATCCTTATACACCCGAACAAGATGGATTATGTGAACGGCAGAATCGCGTGGTCTGTGAGAAAGCTAGATGCTTATTATTTGATGCTGAGCTACCCACAGAGTTCTGGGCAGAAGCGTGTAATTGTGCAGTTTACTTAAGGAACCGGACAATAGCTTCAGGTTTGAACAACAAAACTCCTTTTGAAATGTGGACAGGGACACAGCCAGACCTGAGCCATCTAAGGATTTTCGGCAGTACTGTCATGGTCCACATTCCCAAAGAGAAAAGGTTGAAGTGGCAGAAGAAGTCTAAAGAAGCTATCCTAATGGGTTACCCAGAAGGGGTCAAAGGATATAGACTATTTGATCCAGAAAAGAGAACCTTTTTTACAGCAAGGGATGTTAAAATTATTGAAAATAAAGTGACATATTGTCAAATTGAAGTTCAACCACAGATACAGAAAGCTGAGGTAGGATGTCAAAGTTCAGTGGGGGATGAGAGTCCAGATAATTCCAGAACTTTAACTGATACATCATATGATTCGATCAATCCTAGTGAGTATGAGGATCCAGATACCACAGCGGAAAGTGTTTCAGTTCCGGATAATGTTCCTGCTCCTGAGAGAACCGGGCCAGTCCTGAGAACAGCAGAACAAAGAAAAGCTCCTGAAAGGTATGGAATTTCAAATCTTTGTTCAGATGCTAGCCCGAGGGACGATGCCAGTGGTCTGTCACTATCTGAGGCTTTACGCGGACCAGAGAAAGAGCAATGGAGACAAGCTATGGCAGAAGAGTTGAATAGCTTTGAAGAAAACCAGGCCTGGGAGCTTGTCAGTATTCCAAAAGACTCTAGTGTGGTAAAGTGCAAGTGGGTGCTTAAAAAGAAGTATGATAGTGAGGGCAATGTGCGGTTCAGAGCCAGGTTAGTAGCCAAGGGCTATACTCAGAAGTATGGAGTGGACTATGAGGAAACATTCGCGCCAGTGGTAAGGCATACAACTTTAAGACTTTTATTTGCTCTCTCTGTGCAGTTGAACTTAGATATTTGTCATTTAGATGTGACCACTGCTTTCCTGAACGGCTACCTTGAGGAGGATATTTATATGGAGAAACCAGAAGGTTTTCCTTCGCCTGTAGGTAAAGGGCAGGTACTTAAGTTGAAGCGAGCCATATATGGGCTCAAACAATCCTCAAGAGCGTGGTACAGGAGGGTAGATGATTGTTTAACCGAGCATGGTTATACAAGGTCTAAATTAGAACCTTGTTTATATGTGAAAAACGATAACGGTTTGACTGTAGTAGCTCTATATGTCGATGATTTCTTTGTTTTTTCAAACAACGCTGAAGAAACAAAATGCTTGAAACAGGTACTGTCTTCACAATTTAAATTAAAAGATCTTGGTCAAGTGAAACAGTGTTTAGGCATGAATGTTTGTGTTGATAAAGAAAACAATGTTATAACTTTAGATCAAGAAGATTATGTCGACAAATTGTTGCATAAGTTCAATATGACAGACTGTAAGACTGTTCAGACTCCTATGGAGGAAAGGTTGAACTTAGATAAGGGTGAGTGCTGTGATACTGAATTACCTTATCAACAACTCATTGGTAGTCTCATGTACTTAGCAGTTTTGACGCGACCCGACATTTCTTTCAGTGTAGGTTATCTGAGCCAGTTTAATAAATGCCATGGTAAAGAACATTGGGCTCATGCTAAACGTGTTTTGCGTTATCTTAAGAAAACAAAACACTATTGCCTCAGGTATAGTAGTGATTCTGATTCAAAACTTACCGGGTTTGTTGATGCAGACTGGGGCAGTAATGTTCTTGATAGGAGGTCCTATTCAGGATATTGTTTCACTTTGTCGGGAAGTGTAATCTCATGGTGTAGTAAGAAACAGACTAGCGTGTCCTTGAGCAGTTGTGAATCGGAATTCATTAGTATTTCTGAATGTATCAAAGAAGCTATGTACTTACGGTCATTATACCATGAAATTACAAATAAAATTTCATTGATTAGAATATACAATGATAATCAAGGTGCTCTGAAGTTATTGGCCAACCCTGTGTTTCACAATAGGTCGAAACACATTGACATTCGTTATCACTTTAGTAGAGATATAGTTGCTAAAGGTTTAGTAGAAACAAAATACTTATCGACAGCTGAGATGCCAGCCGATTTGCTGACTAAGGGTCTAGGGTTTGTCAAGCACTTTAGATTCCTTGAGAAGTTAGGACTTGTGCCTAAGTAGTAGTAGTAGGTATGTTTAGTTGGTTTTAAACCTGTTTCGCTTAATGCTGATGATGCTGATGGCTATGCTTAGATATAGTGGGGGTGTTGTTTTAATATCCAGCAGCGCCATCTACAGTGTATGTTTGAATAAGGAATGCAATGTTCTAAATATAATTTTAAATATGACATGATGTTCATGACATTGTATTCTTGTTGTCACTCAATAAATCATCTTCGGAGCATTTACACGTATTTGATTAACAATACATATTATATTACGCAACCATTTAAGACTAATCGCAAGTACACGACTACGGTGTAGGTCCTTATTATTTTTTTTTTTTATCCTGTTATTATTATTATTATTTTAGGTACTAGCTAAGATTGATGCAATAGTATGCCGAAATAGAAAAACTCTTTGTACATATACTATTTAGGTTACAGGTCAACAATAGCGACACCCGTCAGACATTATATACATAATCTCTTTTTTTTATAAATACCGTGTCGTATGAAAAACCAAATACGATATCCGACGTATCTTTATTCGCGCTGATTACAAGCCGCAAGTGGTAAGCAATTCATTTAATTATCAAAAGATCTATTCACACATAAAGCAAGTATATATTTTCTTTTCATGAAGAGCTATCGCGAATTTAAAGACAAAAGATTATTAATGTTTGCTCTCTAGATTTCAAATTGCACATTTTCAATTTATTTCTTTTATCTATGAAAGGGAAACTAGTCGTTAGTAACGATTTTATTTTAAATCTAATAGGTCTCTTCATAACCGATACAAAGTTTAAGTACTTCACTTTTAATATTTTACGAGCTAAACCTGCTAGGTAATAAGTTTTATATGTTATCAATAAAGTCTCTTTTTTTGTTACTTTATTCTTGATCACCTAAGACTATAAAACATGTAAAGAACTGGATACACGTATTACACGTAGCCAAAAGATAAATATGTAATTATTGCTGTACTGCTTTATCCAATCAAAAGTCGCAAATAATATACATTCTGATATTAAGGCACAGTCATTTATGTTGTACTTTTATATTCATGTTTCATGTATTTATAAAGGTTGAAATGAAAGTCTTTCACGTTCATCAACGTGCTTAAATGTTATGCACGTATATCCACGCGCTTTGAATCTCGCACGTTCATCCACGCGCTTTAAATCTCGCACGTTCATCCACGCGCTCTAAATCCCGCACATCCATCCGCGTGCGTCAACCATTTATTCCACAAGATACGATTCATTGTGCAATACCCTGGCTCAAGTCATTATTTTATACTGGGGCCAAAATACTCGAGTTTACGCGTACATATGACTATGACCTACATATGACTGACTCTACATATGACTGACTCTACATATGACTGACTCTACATATGACTGACTCTACATATGACTGACTCTACATATGACTGACTCTACATATGACTGACTCTACATATGACTGACTCTACATATGACTGACTCTACATATGACTGACTCTACATATGACTCTACATATGACTACATATGACTCTACATATGACTCTACATATGACTCTACATATGACTCTACATATGACTCTACATATGACTCTACATATGACTACATGTGACCATCACCCATGTCATGTCACATGCACCATAATATATAAGCATATCAAGATTGAATCGTTATTCTTAAGAAGCAAACAGATATTACTTTATTTACTAATAGTCTGAAACATGTCTTAATGATATTTATTCACACCATAGATGTAATTTTTCGATTTCCCATCGAATTATCACTCATGATCACCATGGTAAAATGCGAAGAATTTTGTTTTATACGTTACTTTGATTAAATAATTCTGCCATCACTGGCCATAATAAAATAGTATTCATAAATGTGGTAGCATACCGTCAACAATCAAAATGAGATCAATCAGTCCAATTCGTGAAATAAAACGTTGAAAAACAACACATTACAATTCGTTGAGTTTTAAAACTTTAAAACGCTAAACATTTTTATAACGAGTTATCATAAAATATCTGAAGATGATTAGAGATACAACTTACTCTCCATTATTCATACCAGGGATTGGCAACCTTATTATCAAAGTTGTTTATTTAAATTCAGTACTTAACAGAATTAAACTACCCACAATTGCACAACTTCAATTTTAACGGTTAATATAATATGTTAAATTCACTATTAAATATGTATTTGCAAATGAACAGGAATCGTTTTTGTTCAAAATCGTACTTAAAGCATTAAATATCAAAATTAAGAACTGCATTATAATTCTCAGTTTGAATTGAGATCAACTTTTCATAAGTATACATAATTTTTACCAATCTTGTGTTACCGGACACGAGGGATTAAATTATTGAAGTACTTTATGAGAACATATTTTACACAGCGTATTTCATTCAGCATGAATGTTTAATTGTTTATCTGATCTGTAAAACTTGATAAGCTCGAATATGTATAATTATATTATAATAACAGAATACAACAGCAGGACAATTGCCTCGTTGGAATAAATTACACCACTTTTCGGAAACAACATAAAATGGCTTGTGTTTAACAACTCGAGGCATCGTTAAATAAAGCAGTCGTTTAATCAGAACTTTATTTCTATTGATAAGATACAAATTTACTTTACTCATAATTCCACGATTTCCTTATGCCAATTAATTTATGAAATTTTACTGTCACAAACTGAATGACGTATCATATGACGGCGCTTATTGTGTATCCAGAATATACTAGTCATATAGTTATCAGATGTATGTGTTTCAATAACTAATGGGCAATGTAATGTTACACACCTTTTGTAAAAAGATTTTTAGGTACAAAAGTAAGTCATCTTTTAAATAAAACAATAATGAGAGTTCATCAATTTATACTGCCATGAGGGTAGATTATCAAACCAGTTTCAGAACATGAAGTTTAATTTTAAGAAATAAATATAATACATGTCTCACTTACCAAAGCAATTTAAATGCACGTTTCGTTAAATAAATCCGTTACATTATTTTGACTAAAAAAAAAAAAAAAACCTTACACTTGTGCGGCGTGGCAAAAATCTTATCGATTTTTGTTTCGTCCAACTTCTGAACTGTTGGGGATATTACCAGGTTGATGATGAAAACTATTACTTGTACCATCACATTTACTTTATTCACTTATAACAAACATATTAACAACCAATTTACAATAAATAATTCAAGACTTCTTCACTACTACTCGTCTGTACTCGAACTGGCCCCCGTCACTGCTTGTCCGCCATTTTTATAACATTCCAACATGGCGGAAACCCAGTGACTACTATTAGTCAATTGATATTCTTTAATACTTTCATCATAAATGACAGTAAGATAAATCAAAATAAGGCATTAATAAATAATTACTCTAACACGTAGTGATATGCTCTCTGCTCTCTCGTAAGGACAGTAAAGCTAGGAACACACTACGCGGACGTCCGTCGTAAATCGACCGCGGACGGGAATCTGGACAATGGAAATACACATAACCGTGCAAACTATCGGTCGACGGACGCGGACGTGGCCTTGAGCGCATGGACGTCCGATTGAAATCTGGCTCGCTGGATCTTTTGTTCCGTGCACACTGATAGGTCGCGGTCGCGGTCGTTTTACGACGGACGTCCGCGTAGTGTGTTCCGAGCTTAATACACTGATAAAGTGATAACAGACAGACAAGTTGTTGCAGCTTTTGTATTGCCTGTGGCTTATCCCGCCAGGCGGCGCCTGTGTAAGCAGGGAGACTAGAGATAGATATTTCTAATCTCCATATGTGCAAGTGCCTAGGCATGTCGCTGTCATTCGTATGTGAGAGAGAAAAAACATATCATCTGCTCGCTCTCACGTATGAAATTCTTTAGAGCCCGCGCACACGGGCAACTGTTGCCGGCGACTTTTTTGTCGCGGCCATGGCCTAGTATGAAAGTGCGCACACGAGGCGACGCAACTTTTCATACAAATAGTCGCCGAGCAACTGTTTCCCCCGTGTGCGCGGGCCCTTATCTGTGGCGCCAACTGTCACAACCTGGTGTGCCTCCTTTTGCCGACTCAACATTGGACGACCCGACCCGTCACAAGGTCATGGTGTTGTTATACTAAGTACAATATCAAGAAACGGGTAAAATGTGATAAATATATTACTTATATTAGTGACCTTGCATTTCCATGCGGACCCAAGCCACCAGTCACATTATTAGTACCAATGAAGCATTTTAAAGGGCCTAGTGCCTTCTACTTGCTAACTGGCACCAAAGAGCATTGAATCACTACGTTTTAAGAGTCGGCACTCTCGAACAACCCTCGAACCGATTTATGCAGGCGTTTTTTCGACGGTCGTGAGGTCATGTCACTGCTACCAACACAAAGAAAAAATCGCTAGGGCTCGACCAACCCAGTCCTTAATATTTATCGATATCGATAAATTTGCGATATTTTGCAGTATGGCGACTTAACAGTAAATTTATAGTATTTATACATATATTTAAAAAAATGTCTGGGATGGCTGTCAGAGGCGTATTTCAAGGATTTGGCGTTGGCATCCTGAGGCAGTCAGGATTACCGCCCCGTTAAGTGACGATAAAGTATGAAATTTAAGAAAAACGCTGCTTCGCTATTCTAAAAAGAGCCTGCCGCCTTTAATACGCCCCTGTATAAAATGAATAAAACAAAAGCAAAAAAATATACTATCACTTTTCTTTTACATGAAGTAATTTTTCAACTACTTTACAGCACTTCTCAGTTGAACTAATTTTGAGGCGTTTGCAGAAAATTCCTATGATTTACTGTGCCTGACGTTCATATTTGGCACTGCCTCCTAATTAAGAGTTTTGTTATAAGCCAGTATTTGTTGCTTCAATCTTCGTGTTTCTTGCATGTTTACCAGGGAAGTTAATATTTACTGCAAAAAGCCTTGAAAACCTTTGCCCAACATTGTCTTCATACAGGAGATGGATAAATATGCCGATTCTTCGTTACCTGTTAAAATTTTAACTATAAAACTCCCGTGAGACTCATACGTATGCGTCGCGCTCTCGACATGTAAAGGCGGGGTGTTGCTACTCTTGAGAAAGGCTCTCGAAATTGAGCCGAAACATGTCGAACGCTATATCGACTTAATACGTGAGTAACCCGCTTAAAATATTTTTAAATACCTGTTAAAATTACCCATAATCGTCATCTGAAATAAAGAGATTATCGATAAGTTGGTCACACTCTATTGGTATTTTAGGTTATTTGTTTGTTTACGAAAAAACTTATTTACAGAATGTTTTCGCTTAAATCGTAGACTGTACATGATAAGTACTACTTTAAATTGATTAAATGAGTAGGTAATTATAATTTTGGAACAAAACGGGACTTAATCGCGTAAACACTTACATTTATATTAGGCCCGACGTTTCGAACATCACATTATGTTCGTGGTCACGGGTAGACTGGCGAGGAATTGCATCAACATCTTTTAGCCGCGCGAGTTTCTCGAACTACCCGCACTTGTTCTTGATTATTCACTTTTGCGCTAGGGTTGTCACTTTGCCTACACACAACACTCACGATATCAGCCGGTGTGTCCCTCGGTGTTTTTTCACGCTTACATTTGCTAATCACTGGATTCCACGAAGAAGAAATTCCCTGTCCCTCATTTTGGTTGAAATTTCGATGCTTCCTAATTTGGCTAATTTCAATCGCTTCACGTACTTTTCTGCTGTAGAACAGACGTTCCGTTGATAGAATTTTGGGACTATGGAGCTCGATCCAGTAGTTTGGTCCCGACTGTAGCAGATGTTCAGCTACCGCAGACTTATTAATTTGGCGGTTTTTGACAGCCGCGATATGCTCCTTGACCCTTACCGCTATTGTGCGTTTGGTTTCTCCAATATAGGAACTACCACAGCTGCAATCTATCTTGTACACACCTGGTGTCTGATACGGGATAACATCCTTTGCTGACCTAAGTTGCCCTGACACTTTGGACATCGGTAAGTACACGGTACGTATAGAATACTTCCCTAGTACCGTCCCGACCTTGTCCGTCACACCTCTGACGTAGGGCATAAAAGCTGGTCGCCTTGGAACATCTGGATGCTTCCCCCTCGGCTAATATAAATGTAAGTGTTTACGCGATTAAGTCCCGTTTTGTTCTAAAATTATGAGAGTAGGTAATTGTTAGCAACTCGAAACGAAAATGTAATAAAATACTAGTTACCGACCTGCATATATCCAGTGAAAAGCTAGGCAAAAACAAGCCACCATCACAAATTTCACACTTTCTTATTGGTTTGCCCGAAATTTCAATAATAACTTTAGTTATTTTATTATTTACTTACAAAATTCAAACAAGTTACGACAGATTTGACGTTGACGACTTGACGTTTTGAAAAAAAAACACGTAGGTCAGGCCATAGACTAAGGAAATATGAAACTCTATTATCTATGTATTTTTGCTACCAAAATATAATGGACTTTAGTACTGTGGGAATTCCCACAGGAGGTCCTTGGAACAATAGGAAGGCACTTTGGATTATCCGAACGTTATTTATTTATAATTTATTAATATATATTTACACAAACATGTTTACATCATGAGTCCTGTCAGAAGAGTGTCGTTTGAAAACTCAAAAGTCTGCACATAGACAACTGAGATTCCAAACTTGAACTTGGTCAAGCATGAGTCGATTGCATATTTAACCTTCACAATAACACACCCCCTCAATCGACTCTGCTTGAAGCGTTAGTACATACTTTACAACTTTTATCTAATACTTTACAACTTTTATTTAAAAAGGCCACAATCTCATTTCCAGAAATATTTCAAAAACTTTCATCACATTAGTTTACCAAAAACAAAAGGTTTCAAAAAACATTATCATCAAATATTGATTAGTACATATCTACATGTACTCTCATATAATATAAACTCCCACTAATCGACACATCACTACTAATATATAAATAAGTAGTTAATTATTCAGCTTCTCGCCTCATATTATTCTTTATTCTCCCACTCGATACATCGCTACAAATATATAAATAAACAGTTAATTATTCTACTTCTCGCTTTATATTTATCTTTATTCTCCCACTCGATACATCGCTACTAATATATAAATTAACTACATCTATCTCCCTTATTTATTCCACCTCTCGACTCATACTTATCTTTATTCTCCACCGCTCGATACATCATTACTAATTGCCAAATATATATCGATTATAAAATTTACATATCCTTCCCTTCTCTAAACAAATACTAAAATACTAAAAATTATAATAATATTTGGAATAAATAAAATTTAGAAAAAATACTTAAGGATAACTTCAGAACACTGTGTAAATAATAGTTATTAAATGAATGTGTGGTTTTACTCTTTTTTCAAGTTCGTTTGATGGTTGCTTTTATATTGATTCACTTACCATTAGTACATACACTTACACCCCCTTAAGTGAATCATTATTAAGCACCCCCTTAATTCTAACTTTATTTCATATTTCCAGAATCCTTAAGTTTTCTTTCAATACACATTCCTGTATTATTTTTACACACCCTATAAAAAACTTACATACTACGATAATTATAAACAAACCCCGACATGAGCCGAAAAAATAATTAACGTTCACTTTAGCCCGCACTTATACTACACTCAATGACTCATTTTAGCCACAATATCACTAAAACACTAATCTTCGTTGACATTTTTCAAACTTTACAGCCGGTAAACTTTTAGTTAGTATATCAGCCAGCTGTGATCCCGTCGGACAGTATTTAACTGTAATCTGATTTTCGTCAATTTTCTCTTTTAGGTAATAGTATTTTACGTCTATGTGTTTGCTTCTTCTCCCCATGATTCCTTTTTTCATAAGCCAAATTGCAGATTGATTATCTACTCTCATCTCAACTTCTAGTTTTTCCTTGGTTATCTCAAAAATCAGATCCCTTATGAATAGTAGTTCTTTACAACATTCTGCTGCTGCTATGAATTCTGCTTCTGTGCTGCTCAGTGCGACTACTGATTGTTTTCTTGAGCTCCATGCCACTGGTCCACCATTCAGCCAAATCACAAAACCAGAAGTGCTGCGCCTAGTGTCTGGATCTCCCGCGAAATCCGAATCACAATAACCCCTGAGTACTTTATCATCTTTATTAAAGTGAATCCCTTTTTCTGTTGAGCCTTTCAGGAATCGCAAAATTGTCTTAGCATTATTCAAATCATTTAAATTTGGAGAATTTTGATGCCTCGAACAATAACCCACTTGAAAACTAATGTCTGGTCGCGTTTTATTCGAAAGATATAACAATGACCCTATCATCTCTCGGTAAAGCTCATGAGACTTAGTATCAACCTTTACTGACGGATGCTGTTCTATCAGAATTGTTGGACATTTACATTCTTTGGCATTGTTTAGGTTAAATTTCTTAATGATTTTCTCACTGTATGTTTTCTGAAAAATTTTAATGCCATTTTCATCTTGCTTAATGTCCAAACCAATGTAATTGGTTACTTCATCTAAGACTCTTAGTTCAAAAGCCTTTCTAATTCTTTCTATTATGTACACTAGATCTTCTTCTTTCTCTCCAAGAACTAATCCATCATCGACATATACCGCAAGAATAATCTTTCTTTCACCCTCCATAACAAAAATGCATTGATCAAGTTTCATCTGCTTGAACCCCATCTTTATTAAGAACTCTGTAAACTTAATATTCCACATTAGTGGAGCTTGTTTCAGACCGTATAAGCTCTTGTTTAGTTTGCATACTTTGCCTTCTTTGTTGCTATAGCCTTTGGGTACCTTCATGTATATACATTCTTTCAAGTCTCCATGTAAAAAGGCTGTCTTCACATCAAACTGTTTTATTTTTAACCCTTTTGCCGCTGCAATAGACAGTAAGATTCTTAAAGACGTACTATTAACTACCGGACTGTACGTCTCGTCATAATCTATTTTGTACTTTTGTTGAAAACCTCTTGCAACTAGTCTGGCTTTATATCTGCCATCAGACTTTACTGTAAAAATCCACTTGCTAGTAACTAATTTTCTTCCTTTTGCTTCCTGTTCATCCACAAATGACCACGTCTTATTTTCTTCAAGTGATTTAATTTCTTCTTTTATTGCCTTTTTCCATTTATCCTTTTCTTTTGATTCTATTGCCTCCTCGTAGGTTAACATTGAAGCTTCAGTATCATAATTCATTAAATAATCTTTATATCTATCAGGTAATCTGCGGTCTCTAGCAGGTTGAACTCTTCTATTTTGATTAACATCACTATCAATATTTTGATTTTCAATACTTCCAACTCGATTTTCAACTTCTTCATTATCAAAAAATTCTTCATTCCCATCATAAAATACTTCATTATTTTCTTCTTCTTCAATTGTTTCTATTTCATTTGTTTCATTGTCTTTTGTTTTATCTTCATTTGTTTCGCCTTCATTTATTTCACCTTCATTTGTTTCGCCATCATTTATTTCGCCTTCATTTGTTTCGCTTTCATTTGATTCATCTTCTTTTGTTTCACCTTCTTTTGTTTCATCTTCTTTTGTTTCATCTTCTTTTGTTTCATCTTTTGTTTCATCTTCACTTGTTTCGCTTCCTAATCTTCTTAAATGAATAACACCTTCTCGAATATTCTCTGCATTTCTACTTCTTACTTTTCTTTTTAACATATCACCTTCTCGACTCTTCTCTATATTACTACTTCCTCCAACTCTTCTTGATGTACCTCCTTCTCGACCCTCCTCTCCATTGCTACTTGTTTCAATTCTTCTTAATGTATCTCCTTCTCGACCTTCATTACTGTTGACTCTTCTGACCTGATTTTCTTCCTGCCTGTTTATTTGATCTTCATTTTGTGTTGTGCCTTCCCTAACTGTCTCTTCAGTTTCTTCGTTGATTGTCCAAAGACCTCTAATACTTTCATCATTTTCTTCATTTGTATATATACCTTGCTCATCTTCATTTATTCTTACATCCCTCGCTCTTACAATTGTTTTTGTTTCATCCACCCATATTTTGTAACCATTCCTGATATAGCCAATCAGGATTCCCTTTTGCATCTGACATCTAGCTTTCGTACACCAGAGTTTATTTTATAATAAGTTGTTGAACCAAAACGTCTTACATGTGATACATCAGGTTTGATGCCAAACCACATCTCTGCTGGAGTTTTGTCTTTGCCTTCGGTAGGACTTCTATTGATTAAGAAACTTGCAGTTATAAGAGCTTCACCCCATAGATAATTTGGAACTCGACCATCGAATATTAATGCTCTCGTTCGTTCTAACAAGGTTCTATTTAATCGCTCTGCTTTTCCATTTAATTGAGGAGTGTAGGGTATTGTTAGATCCATAATTATGCCCTTAGAGCTGCACCAAGACATTAGGTTATTGTTCGAGTATTCTTTTCCGTTGTCGCATCTGATTTTCCTAACTTTTGTATTGAAATGGTTCTCCGCTAAAGTCACAAACTGTTTTATTTTATCAAAGGCTTCACTTTTAAAAGTAATTAAGTAGACAACACAAAAATGTGTAAAGTCATCCAAAAAAGTAATAAAATATTTTTTATTATCCCAAGTGGGAATTTCTATCGGACCGCAAATGTCCGTATGGATAATTTCTAAAGGAAATTTTGCTTTAATTCTATTATTTTTGAAAGGTTTTCTAGTCATTTTTGCTTTAATGCATATTTCACAAAAGTTTTCTTTATGTTCCCCCCAATTTTGATACCGTTCACCAGTTTAGCTAGACGCGGCACATCCGATACGTGACCTAGCCGACGATGCCAAATATCGGCGTTCTCAGAAAGCAAAACCTCGCGAACAGTGTTAGCAGAAAATTCTGTTTCATAAAGACCGTTTCTAGTTTTATATCCCGTAAGAATAATGCGATTATATTTCTTTACAGTTACCTTGTTTCCAACGAAGAGTACAGAAGCTGCATGATCAGTGATTGAACTTACAGATATCAGGTTTCTAGAAATTGCAGGAACATGTAGTACATCTTCCAGTTCAAAACCATTTGTTTTTACTGTACCTATGGCTTGTGCGACGAGGTTCTCTGCATTAGCACATCTTATTTCTACATTTACATTTTCTGTGGAGTTAATGACATCATTATTATAGAACATGTGAGAGGATGCACCCGAATCAATAATGGCTCTAATACTAGTTGTATGCTTCTGTTGTTCACTCACCAAACTAAAAGTGCGACAAAATTTTCCAATGTGTCCCTTCCTGTTACATTTCCTACATACCTTTGTAGAAAAACATTCACTGGAAGTGTGGCCACTTTTATTGCATATTGTGCATTTTTTATTATTACATAATCTCGCAATATGCCCTCGTTGGTTACAATTAAAACAAATTCTTTCATTGCTTTTCATTGCTTCCTCTGTTTGGTGATTTATATCTGAATTGACTACAATTGAATAATTATTATCAACAAGCTTAAGTTCTTTTTGAATTCGTTCGATCAAAGTATGTATGGTTTGGTCAGACTTCGGAGTTACCTCCCATACAGTCCTGAAGTAATTTAATGTTGAAGGTAAAATGGTCAAAATCTTTTGTATAAGCATGTCATCATTTATTTTATTTGCGGTAGATTCTAGTTCAAAACACATATTTTGCAATTTGCTAATATCTTGAAGTATATCTCCAGTAAATTTGTAGTTATAAAATTCTATAACTCTGAGGTGACTGTCTTTTTCCACTTTGTAATTGAATACAATATCTAATTTTTCAAAAATATCCTTTGTGGTTGAGCAATTAATCACATAATGTAAAATATTTTCATCTATTGAATTTAAAATATAGTATTTAGCTTTTGCGTCTTTACCTTTATCATCAGCTCCAATTCCTTTTGCATCCAGAAATAATTTAGCTAGTTTTCTCCAATAAGAATAATTCGTATTTAATTTCAAAGTCTTTATGTTGTCCTTGCTGTCCATGATGTAGTTTACTTACGGTTTTTCTTTAACTATGATGTTACTCTCGTTGCTAAGGTTATGTTGTCAACAACTGTGGTTGCTAACGTTATTCTCGCCGTACGAAAGCTGACTAAATAATGCTGAAAAAATACAAACACTTCCTAGCTTTAAATACAATGTTCCTTAACGTCGCGTATGGGCCATAACCTGTGGGAATTCCCACAGGAGGTCCTTGGAACAATAGGAAGGCACTTTGGATTATCCGAACGTTATTTATTTATAATTTATTAATATATATTTACACAAACATGTTTACATCATGAGTCCTGTCAGAAGAGTGTCGTTTGAAAACTCAAAAGTCTGCACATAGACAACTGAGATTCCAAACTTGAACTTGGTCAAGCATGAGTCGATTGCATATTTAACCTTCACAATAACAAGTACTATTAATAATAGATGTCATTTTGATTTGATAGCATTTTTTTTGTGTCGTAATGTTGGGAATCATTGCTTGATGATATTATCATACTATGGAGTGACGACGGGCTGCTAAAATCTACACTATTATTGGCATAGATAAACTTATTATTTTCGTAAATATATCACTACTGTCCTCTCTGACGGCTGACGACCAACTGAATTAGGCTTGTGTCGTTCACGAACTATGAACTGTTAGGAATAAAATCCCATCAATGACCGAAATGAACTGAATCTTTCCGTGGTCTGAGAATCGGTCTTTGCTCCTTTAGTTCAGTATAGGATCGGCGAGCGCGAGCGGTTTGGATCGAGAACGAATGTGTGACTGCGCCGACTGAGAGTGAGAGCTACTTAGCAGAGTAACAAAAAAAGTCAAGTTTTCATATTAAACTCCGGTTACTTACAACCTTTCGGCCCGGAATGTTACTATCTGTGGACTATTCGTATCATTTTGACACTATTCGGTCCCATTCGTTCTGATCTTTCCGACCGCAGTGGTCGCTGGTCTGGCTGAACTAAATGAGCAAAAGACCTAAAAGAGCGAACTAGTTCATGGGAGCGATTGAACGAGATCGGAGCGCTCCGATCAACGAACGAAACGGCACAAGCCTAAACTGAATGAAGCGCCAACGTGTAAACGCAGTTGGCCATTGGCGCCCATAGATTTAGAATTATTAAACTAGATTGTTTAGTTAGGTCAAAAAGTGTGTCCACATGAGAGGTAATTGTTTGGGCTGGTGTCCCTCTCGCACTTGCTGACAATGTCAACATTATTCAGTGACGTCATCACTGTCATAAATTGGGGATACCAGTCAATTTTCAAAGTTACTACTAAATCTACTAACACCCAATTGAAAGTATTTTTTAATTATACAAATCTTTGATTTACTGGCATCAAAATAATTACATTATAATTATTTTCAAATTTTTTGAAATATATCGAAACCCTAGTTTGAATATAACATTAAAATAAAATAAGAAGTTATAAAGTCAGGTAATATACAGATAAAAATACTACTAATATGGGAACCTTATTAACACTGGCAACACGTGCGAGAGGGACACCAGCCCAAACAATGCCCTCTCATGTGGACCGTTTTCGCTAGTCTGATACGATCGACTTTCTGTTTCAGTAATAAGGTTTAATTTCGTATGGCAAAAAATGTGATTGAGCTGTCCCCTGAAAAGGTCTTTGTTGGCGCCAAGATCCTTTTGGCCGCTGTACACACATGGCCAACAGTTCCACCAACCCCCTTGGCCATGTGTGTAGAGGGCTACTTGGCCGTAAGTTGGCAGTTGGCGCTTGCGCTTGCCGGCCAACCGATTCGTGTCGGTTTTTTGTCCACACATCAAAGGATCTTGGCGCCAATGGCCAACTGCGTTTACACGTTGGCGCTTCATTCAGTTGGTCGTCAGCCGTCAGAGAGGACAGTAGTGATATATTTACGAAAATAATAAGTTTATCTATGCCAATAATAGTGTAGATTTTAGGAAATAAAATAACCTTGCAAATGTTTAATGTATTTCCTAAAAAAGATAAATGTTCTTATCAGAATATTCAAAAAATTGTTAATATTGCAAATAATTTAATTTTACTACGGGGTTATTATTTTTTAATATTTTTTTTCTGACAACGTCTATGACCAAGAATTTCCTAGATTTTTTCATTACACGTCCATCTTTCATGAAGAGCCAATGCCAAGTGATTGGTTCGCCAATGTGTAAACAGCGGCTCTTATCTTGGCCAAGGGGTTTCACAAAGGGCTGGTGGAACCGTTGGCCATGTGTGTACAGGGGCCATTTGATGTGTGGACAAAAAACCGACACGAATCGGTTGGCCGGCAAGCGCAAGCGCCAACTGCCAACTTACGGCCAAGTAGCCCTCTACACACATGGCCAAGGGGGTTGGTGGAACTGTTGGCCATGTGTGTACAGCGGCCATTTTGAAAATTATTCAATAGAGGGCTTTCAACTTCCGCTTTCAATACTCGCAAGTCTCGCAACGCTGATAGAAGCACGATATTCATTTTATGGGCAAGTTAAAAACTCAAACTAAATTTGTTTTTTCCTCATTCGTATCAATTATTATTAGCTTTTGTTGTAATTGATTTTCTCCTATAATCAAGCAGTCATTTGATCGATGTTTTTGCAATGGCGGCCGCGGCGTCACCCGCGTCACACAAACACATACAGACGGAAACATTCTAGCCATGCTGGATGCTGGTGATGCCGGTGAATTAATGGAGGTACCGAGGTAGAAATAACTGCTGGTGCTGTATCGTATCGCTCCCCGAACACGGAATAATGGTCTGAAAATGCTGCACACACTTTTTCCTCCTCGATGAAGGTGTACTTATCAAAAGTAAGTTAAATAAGACTCGTTTTCTTTGCCATTCAAAAGTTTCTTTGTACAACTTGACCACGTGTTGACGCAGCGTCATGAAAACACTTGTTGGTTTGGGTTTGTTTTGCTGCTTTTCTTTTAAATACAATTATACCTTGTAAAGAATATTTGTGAATTGACCGTATATTGAAGATTTACAAGTTTAATAACAAGTAGTTTAGACTTGCGTAAGTTTACGTTGAAAATACACGAAATGGCGGTCCTGGCTTCGTACCCAGTACTTATTTAAGTTTTACAAATTCCTCAGTTGTTGAGCTCATGAGCCTAGCTAATGGTTTTCTGTTTAGTAATCATGTCCATTCAATTCCCCTTTCTTCATATGTTTAAGAAATGTTGTGTCTATAGAAGTTATTAACATCCCTTTTGTCTGATGTGCTTGCAAAATCTTCCTGACATTTATGTTATAGTATTTTTTTTCTCTGGCTGCTTTTTAATTTAATTGTCTACTTTTACAGTCCACTGTGGAGAGAATACCATATAACTGAAGGAGTACAAGGGCCCAGTCTGCGAAATGCAAGTTTCTGTTTCATGCAAATGCTACAGAGCCTGGACAAGCTAAAGATGCATGGAAAATGCTCACCAAGCTTTAAGTAAGCATTCTTTTTTCTTTTTTTCGTCATATATTAATGCACAAGATTCCTGTGTATGATGCAATAAGGTGTATGATGCAAACATGCAAAGTTTGTTTATAATAAATTATGTTTATGATACTAAATCAAAGGGATTGAGATCTAATTATGCAATTTGTCTGATTTTTTTTTGTACTTGTGCTATTGGGTATTTCTTTGCACTAAGTCTTTTCCAATAAGCATTTGAAACATAAAATACAAACAAGCTTTTTAAGGTTTTTGCTTGACAACACTAGCTTTTGCCTGCAACTTTGCATGGGTTACTTGTCTAAAGCCTGATAAAGTGAAAGGCAATCATTCAATTCAAGCAAAATGTTTACATCAGTTAACAGGAGGCGCTTCAAGTCTCACTTTCAAGGAAGTGAGAAAATATTTCCCCTAATATTATTTCCCCAATAAAAACTGTCCATCCCTGTGAGCTAAATTATTGGTATTTCTCAATTTCAACTAAATTGGCTAATACATAAATAAAATATAAATAGCCTTTATTTACTGAAGCATTTTTTTTACATTTCATCTACAATATATATTTCTATTGTTCCATCAACAACTTCAGTCTTGTCCTTTGAGAACACGTCATGACGTGAAAAAGATTGTACCTAACAAATTGTATAAGCGAAATACTTCCTACCTACCTACATTAATTATTGCTGCGCCCCGCAGGGCTTCATGTGTCATTTGTGTACCTACCTATACTTTTAAGTACTTGTAAAACCTGTAATGTACATGTGAATTGCAATAAATAAATACAATACAATACAATACAATACATAGGCCTCCTCCGAAGCCTTCCAGGTATAGTGGTCTGAGCCAGTGCACTGATGCACTTTGCCTATCTTTTTAAAGTCATCTGATCATCGGAGATTGGCTAATATCAAATCTAAAAGCAGGGTTTAATTCCTAAATGGTGGTTCACAAACAATATATAAAAGGTCCATGGAATATTTCACACATGCACTACCAGACCAACAATGGCGCACTATGTCAGAAACCGGGCATAATTTCTAACCAGCATCTAAGCAAAGTTTGAGTAAATAAAATATAAATAAATAATAAATATTATATGTAGGACATTCTTACACAAATTGACTGAGGCCCACGGTAAGCTCAAGAAGGCTTGTGTTGTGAGTACTCAGACAACGATATATATAATATATAAATACTTATATACATAGAAAACATCCATGACTCAGGAACAAATATCTGTGCTCATCAAGTCATCACACAAATAAATGCCCTTACCGGGATTCGAACCTGGGACCGCAGCATATCCGGCAGGGTCACTACCGACTGCGCCAGACCAGTCGTCAACCACCCAGCCCACCCACCAGTACCCACCGGGCTAGTTCTTGGTTGCGAAACTGTGAAAGTGGTCTATGACTGCTGAACAAGTTAAGAAACGCTGATAATTATGAACCTTGGCTACCGTTTTTTTTTAATTACATTAAAATTGGTTACTCTTGCCACAGACTAACCAGAGGCAAAGACGTGGCCTACGATGGAGTGAGCTCGCCCAGAAGAAGTCTGTTGTCCCTGTGAACATTTTCTGTTTAAACAAAATGTTTGTCTTTTTCAGCTGAAGAACTAAGTGTGGTGAGCCCATAGATGCTTGCCAACAATTACAACATTGAAATGCAAAGAGATATTTTATGTAAGTACCTTTTCCACACTATACATGTATACAAAATCCTCTTTTTATAAATTCTTTTTTCAACATCTCATTTTTTTGGATTTTGCGACAAGTAAGATTTTTTGCCTTTGTCTTATGAGAAAATGGATGGTTTACTGTTTGCTTACATGTCAGAAAACTTTGTTTTATTTGTTATTTAATTGCATGACATAGTTGTCTAACCTCGTGAGCAATTTCACTAACTTTTTGTTTAATGCTGAAATTTGGCATGAATGTGCATTTCGCAAGGCAATTATGCTGACATGGAGTTGATCTGATGATGAATCTGCAAGGTGGCCACAGGTACAGTGAAACAACACAACCTGCAACGGTGAACATTGAATCCTGAACGAAGCAGACAATTTTATAATTAAATCCTGAGTGTAGTGAGGTATTGAAAATATTAGGGACATAGGGATCTTAGCATAGTGAGGGATTCCAAGTATTCACACAGGCACAGTGTAATAGAGTACTATCGTACAGTATGGCCACTCCTGCTCCCCGCTGAAAGTGCCGCCCATCCCCTCTCGGTTACCTTACAGTTACCGCATGTCAAAAACGGGACCAGTCAACCTGTCACATCTCACCACAGAGAACCTCCTATAGAGTGGCAGTCTTGTATATTTGGTTCGCGATACGAGTCACCAGTGTTTGGGGTGCGAGGAGCGGGCGGGGAATGTGTTAAGCGCGCTGTGATTGGCCGTTTCAAGCAGGGATCGGAACCCGTTCCCAAATACCATTTGATATCGTTCTTAAACCGTTACCTATAAATTTTGTTCAATGGGAACAAAATAATTTCGGTTACGGTTCTTATATAGTTCCCTAAACGAACGGTTCATTATAAATTTTGTTCAGTGGGAACAAAATAATTTCGGTTTCGGTTCTTATTTCGTTCCCTCAAAGAACAGTTCCTTACAGTAACGTTTAAATGAACGAACAGAATTTTAGCGTTCCTAAAACCAATATTATTTCGTTCCGAGCCGCGCGGGAGTAGGTATAGCGACTGTAGCGAGCGCCAGAGCCGAACGTTTTCGCCGACGCACGAGCCGCCTTTCGCTGTCTCTTTTTCACACGAAGTTCATGTATATTTCTGTTTCGGTTAGCCGGCCGGCCGCGGCCGGCAATGAAGGTGAAGGTAGGTTGTTTGTTTTGTTTACTTCATTTACTTGAGTTGCAACTTTCGGCGTATAAACAGCGAACGTGCAGTGATAGTGTATGCTTGATATTGAAACTATTAGGATAGGAAGAAACAGCATAGAATATACACCATGTATAAAGGGCGGCAAATTTTAAAATTGTAGGGGTCACCGGCCAATTGTCTTCATAAAACCTGTCTACTTAAAGTTTCACGTTAACGGAATCATTAAAGGATTAAGACGATACAGGAGGCAAGCACGAATTCAGATTTTTAGGTCTTTATCGCCGTCGCGTTGACGGGGGCGGAACCCACAGAGAGGCCCTGTATAGTAAAGTTGTGTGTGCGCGTGGCGCACGCACACAGACGCGTACGCCGGCGGCGCAAGTACTCGCGCTCGAGCCGACCGGCGCCCGCAATCGCTCTCTATAGTCTCTATCTATATTTTTCTAGTTTTGGACTTCTGATTTGCGCATAGTTTTGGACTCCGTGAAGTATACTCGTACTGATTTGAATAGAATGCAAATTTGTCATATTTTAGATTCTAAATATTATTCCTTACCTTATACATAATGTAATTATCTTAAAAGGAATCATGATACCGAAATAAAGTTATTCGGTATGTAAAAAACTAAAGCCTTTTCGATGTCAAAAAGAAAGTTTAAAATAATTTTGTGATAAAGTAAATATTTTCTGAAAGGATTGGGTTATACCTAGGGATTGCAATAATATAAAATCCGGATTTTCGGATTATTTTTAGGGCAAAATCCGAACTCCGGATTAAATCCGGATTTTTTTTAGTAACTAAAGCCTGACAAGTTTTTATTTGACCCTGGAAGAGTGTCGCTACAAATCGTTTTCATATGGCAATAATGTGCCGACGTCATGTATAATCGGGACAGCGAGTACTGGGTTTCGTTTCGCGTTAATATTTGTAGAAAATTAAAGCATGGTTTTAGAGAATGACAATTTAATAAGCTAGGTTTGAAGACTTGCTACTTCCACACAGCCTAAAATTCATGAAGCTTGTGCCTGTATCGAAGTCGTCGATGTTTATTTTCTTCTTACGTGGGACCTTGTTTTGTACTGGTGGCGATGATGAAACGGCCTCCTTATTTCTTTATATATTTTTCACGGCAGAGCTAAATACAGACACCATAAATAAGAACAAAAAATATATTAAGCTAAATCGAAACCAACTAATCATTGCATGAGAACATTATTAGGGTGCCCGCCCCCTACACGTAAAGTGGGGAGAGATTTTTTTTTCATTTCAACCCTGACGTGTGATATACCTATTGTTGGATAGGTATTAAAAAATGAATAGGGGTTTACTACTAACATTTTTTGATATTGTTAATTTTTTCGGAAATAATCGCTCGGAAATGTATGGGACATTTCAGAGGTAAACTTTTGTATGGGCTTTGTCAGTCCCGGTATCTATCGTCCTTGATATTAGGCAAGTCAATGTGCACCTCTAACGACTCTTACGCAGTGGCCATTGAGGCCAATCAATTAAAGGTGAGGAAACAGTCTCAGCTGTTGCCATTAGATTTGGTGAAAATAACATTGATCGCGTTGGATATGGTAAGTATGGTTAAGAAACTAAAGCCTGACCAGAAATATAAATAACTATTGTCAGGCAGGAGTGCGCTGTTATTCTGATGTATGGAGTGACAGTTCAGTATAGTATGATGACTATGAAGAAAATAGTTTTAATGAAATTCCGCTACATGGCGCATAGTCATATATTTCTGGTCATGCTTTACATGTGTATAAAATAAAACAAAACTTATGAATCTTATGATATAATCTTTCCAGTAATTGCCTATGGGAAAATAACATTGTAGTTACCACTGGTAACAACTTAGTGGTAACTCTGACTAGTGGAATAACCCTTATTTTATACGAAATAACTAACCTAACGAATGTACCAAAATATGATTGACTTTTACACTGAAGCTATAATTATGATAGAGTACACATAATCTTGATACACATTTAATAATATTTTTCTATTTTATTTTCGAGATCTTCTAAACAAGCCCGTAAATTCTCTTCGGGAACTTGTTCTAACTTTTTTCTTATAACGACTGCAACTATATTACGCTTGCATGAACAAGGGCACATCGCGTCCGGTTCCGGTTCACTATAAATGGATTGCATGGGTTGTGCTCTCTCAAGGACTGCATCTTGGTCCTTAAAAACATTTAAAAACATATCACTATTACAAATTCACACAGATTAAGTAACACACATATTTATACAAATTAGTGCAGATTATATTTTATACAGCTTTCTCACACTATAAGCACTTACATCCAACTCAAGGTCATCAGAATCGCTTGGATATGGGGTAGTTTTTTCTCTATATATATTTTTTTGAAGGCTAGATCTTCATCATCTATGTCAAAGCTTTTATCTGCAATAAAAATATCTTATTTATTTTGCATAATGTACTTACATTTCTAGAAAATTATTACAATAAGTTACAAGCTTTTGAGAATTGGGCCCTTGGTGTATCTACATGGAATACACAACTGTAGTTGGCGAGTGTATTAGTGTCTACACTGTCTACAGACGACCAAACCGACCAAGGTCCAACAAGTACGGGATTGTAAGAGCGGGAGAGCTACGTCAACCGGGGTGGCTTTAGGAAAATTTGGGGTTACTTTGATGGTATTTGAACGGCTTTAAAATTAACATCATTCATTATTTACTGAAACTGTTCATGTAATTAGTAGATAGATAATAGATCAATAAATATTCTTGTAAATCTACCATAGAAAATCGCGAATTTACTTACAGTATGACTTTAAAACTAAATTTTCAAAGTCACCCCTGCGTTTTAAAGCCACCCCGGTTGACCGTATAAGGCTTTCTCATTTTTTTACAAATAACTGCGTCCCTAATTGACATATGTCGGTACGGTCGCCTGTAAGTACCTACTTTAGGAGTGACACCGAATAGGGCTTGTATTGTAATCCGGATATATCCGCTGATTTTGAAATTCGGATAATTTGCACGTTAAAATCCGGATAAAACGAATAATTCGAATATTGTGAATGACAGAAATACCATTGCAATTTTTAAGAAGCTGATTTGGAAAACAAATTTTAAAGTAAAATTAACACATTTACGATATTAAAGCGATTTATATCAAAAATTACTCCTTGAGTGACACTACTACCTTATTTAATAATAGTCATACTAGTTATGAAAAGAAAGCTGCACTTTTGGATGGAAGCAAGTCGCTTTGCATGGTGATAGTAGACATCATAGTAAACGATTTTTTCCGAGGATATCGAAATTTCATCCCTTAAGAAGCCGAGCGTAGCGAGGTGTTTTATGAAAATGAAAAAAATTCTATCTTTTTATTGTATCGTCCGATTTTGACAAAACGTATCTCAAATGAAAGGTATTAATTTGTGTAATTAAAAAAAAAATACAAAGAAAAAAAATTTAAAATAAAAGTAAGAAAAAAATAAAAAAGTAAATTTCCGTCTCGCACTGAATAACTTCAAAGAATGACAGACAAATGTGCAAAATGTACAATGTCGATATACAAGTTTTTTTTTAATCGAAGACAGATAAATTTTTAGTTGAAAACTGAAGACCGCATCGAAATCAGATCAGCATTTTTTAAGATACAAGTTGCCAAAGTTGGGAAAGATCGCTTTATATGGCCACTTTGAAATTCCTTTGCCAGAAAGTCAGAAATAATATGTTTTTCGGACACAGAAAAATACATAGTAACAGTACACATCAAAATAAAATTAAAAATTCCGAGGATATTATAATTTCATCCCTTAGAACGACGAGCGTAGCGAGGTCGGTTACGAAAACCGAAAAAAAAAAATCATTTTTTTGTACGTCGTCCGATTTTGACAAAACATGTTTCATTTGAAAGGTAACTTTATGTACCTTAAAAAAAATATTGAAAAAAATTGGAAAAAAAATGTAAGATTTAAAAAAAAAACCTTAATTTTCGTATCACACTGAATAACCGCAAAAAACGGTAGACACGGTGTATAATTTCGATATAGATTTTTTTAAATTAAAGACAAATAAATGTATGATTATAAACTAAAAACCGAATCGAAATCGAATCAGTAGTTTTTAAGATGCAATTTGTCAAAGTTGGCTTAGTTTGTTTATATGGTCGCTTATAAATTCCTTAGCCAGAAAGTCAGAAACATTATATTTTTCTCACAGTTAAAAGTATGCATAGGTAATAGACATCATAATAAACAATTTTTTACGAGGATATAAAAAATTCATCCCTTGGAAAGCCGAGCGTAGCGATGTCTGTTACGACAAACAAAAAAAAGGCAGTTTTTTTTATTGGATCGTCTTTGTAAGGGTTTCTAAGGAATGAAATTTTTATATCCTTGTAAAAAAATGTTTATAATGATGTCTATTACCTATGCATACTTTTAACTGTAAGAAAAATATAATGTTTCTGACTTTCTGGCTAAGGAATTTATATTATAACTATTATAAGCGACCATATAAACAAACTAAGCCAACTTTGACAACTTGCATCTTAAAAACTACTGATTCGATTTCGATTCGGTTTTTAGTTTATAATCATGCATTTATTTGTCTTTAATTTAAAAAAATCATATATCGAAATTATACACCGTGTCTACCGTTTTTTGCGGTTATTCAGTGTGATACGAAAATTAAGGTTTTTTTTTAAATCTTACATTTTTTTCCAATTTTTTTCAATATTTTTTTTAAGTTACATAAAGTAATACCTTTCAAATGAAACATGTTTTGTCAAAATCGGACGACGTACAAAAAAATGAGATTTTTTTTTCGGTTTTCGTAACCGACTCGCTACGCTCGTCGTTCTAAGGGATGAAATTATAATATCCTCGGAATTTTTAATTTTAGTTTGATGTGTACTGTTACTATGTATTTTTCTGTGTCAGAAAAACATGTTATTTCTGACTTTCTGGCAAAGGAATTTCAAAGTGGCCATATAAAGCGATCTTTCCCAACTTTGGCAACTTGTATCTTAAAAAATGCTGATCTGATTTCGATGCGGTCTTCAGTTTTCAACTAAAAATTTATCTGTCTTCGATTAAAAAAAACTTGTATATCGACATTGTACATTTTGTCTGTCATTCTTTGAAGTTATTCAGTGCGAGACGGAAATTTACTTTTTTTATTTTTTTCTTACTTTTCTTTTAATTTTTTTTTCTTTGTATTTTTTTTAAATTACACAAATTAATACCTTTCATTTGAGATACGTTTTGTCAAAATCGGACGATACAATAAAAAGATAGAATTTTTTTCATTTTCATAAAACACCTCGCTACGCTCGGCTTCCTAAGAGATGAAATTTCGATATCCTCGGAAAAAATCGTTTACTATAATGTCTACTATCACCATGCAAAGCGGCTTGCTTCCATCCAAAAGTGCAGCTTTTGGCCAAAAATTCTCCATAACAAGTATGACTATAAGTAAATAAATAATAAACAAAAATATTGGGGGACATCTTACATAGATCAACCTAGCCCCAAACTAAGCAAAGCTTGTACTATGGGTGCTAGGCGACGATACGAATACATACTTATATAGATAAATACATACTTATATACACAGAAAACATCCAAGACTCAGGAACAAATATCTATGCTCATCACACAAATAAATGCCCTTACCGGGATTCGAATCCGCCGGGACCGCGGCTTAGCAGGCAGGGTTTTTTTCATGAATATTTGTGGATAATCTCATGTAAATGTATATCAATTTAACTCAATCAATCAAGTGACACTGAGTACCGTATCAAACGCTGCACTTTCATTATTGTTAGCATCCGAATACATTATAAATAAATAAATAAATTGCAAACAGAACTAAAACTGTTCAAATTTTCTGACAAAAAGAAGTCTTCTATGTATCCCGCGGCGGAAGACCTGTTTAGTATTGAACTGCAGAACAAGATGAAGTAGTTAAGCAGATACGCTTTTACATTTTATCCTTTCAAAATAGGTTGCAAGTGTTGCAACACCAAAACTTTTGCGCTGTATACGTAACGTAAGGCCCTCTGGCTAAGAACGTCTACCCGAGAGTCCCAAGTGTAACTGGAATGGAGTCACGAAGTCATCAAAGATAAGAGGTGAAAATTATTAGAGAGAAAGATCATTCAGCCTTGTTATTTAACAAAGCTAAATGGTGTTTGTAATATGTCATAGTTCTTTTTGCATTTGAATAAATCGGCAATGAAAACCTCGTAAATGCAATCTGATATTTAAACAAGGAGTAGGTAGGTAATACCTTTTTTAGGTAATATTCGATCTAAACGATCACAACATGACGTTTTGCCTCATATGGCAATCAGATTATGTCTCTAGCATTAAAATTCATTAATATCAAATATTAGTCAAAATTACATAAAAATAAAATCATATATCTTATGGGCAACTGAAGTCATTTCATAAAAACCGGCCAAGAGCGTGTCGGGCCACGCTCAGTGTAGGGTTCCGTAGTTTTCCGTATTTTTCTCAAAAACTACTGAACCTATCAAGTTCAGAACAATTTTCCTAGAAAGTCTTTATAAAGTTCTACTTTTGTGATTTTTTTCATATTTTTTAAATATATGGTTCAAAAGTTAGAGGGGGGGGGGACGCACTTTTTTTTCCTTTAAGAGCGATTATTTCCGAAAATATTAATATTATCAAAAAACGATCTAAGTAAACCCTTATTCATTTTTAAATACCTATCCAACGATGTATCACACGTTGGGGTTGGAATGAAAAAAAAATCTGCCCCCACTTTACATGTAGGGGTGGTACCCTAATAAAACATTTTTTTCCATTTTTTATTTTTGCACTTTGTTGGCGTGATTGATATACATATTGCTACCAAATTTCAGCTTTCTAGTGCTTACGGTTACTGAGATTATCCGCGGACGGACGGACGGACGGACGGACGGACGGACGGACGGACGGACGGACAGACAGACATGGCGAAGCTATAAGGGTTCCTAGTTGACTACGGAACCCTAAAAAAGGCAAGAATGAAATAACTAAGTAACCTAACCTAACATTAAGGTTACGAACAACAGCTCAAGCCTGATTATAAAATAACAATTTCCTACGACGTGTTTTTCGTATCGTAATACATAATTATGTTACTAATTATGAGATTTATTAAATAAAATAAAAAATATTCGAAATATCCATTTTATCCGAATATCCGGATTTTCAAATATCGAGTCGAATCATCCGGATTTCGAATTGGACGGATAATTGCAAGCCCTAACACCGAACCACCGGGCAGAGTTTCAAACAAACTAAGCCAACTTTGGCAACTTGCATCTTAAAAACTACTGATTCGATTTCGATTCGGTTTTTAGTTTATAATCATGCATTTATTTGTCTTTAATTTAAAAAAATCATATATCGAAATTATACACCGTGTCTACCGTTTTTTGCGGTTATTCAGTGTGATACGAAAATTAAGGTTTTTTTTTAAATCTTACATTTTTTTCCAATTTTTTTCAATATTTTTTTTAAGTTACATAAAGTAATACCTTTCAAATGAAACATGTTTTGTCAAAATCGGACGACGTACAAAAAAATGAGATTTTTTTTTCGGTTTTCGTAACCGACCTCGCTACGCTCGTCGTTCTAAGGGATGAAATTATAATATCCTCGGAATTTTTAATTTTAGTTTGATGTGTACTGTTACTATGTATTTTTCTGTGTCAGAAAAACATGTTATTTCTGACTTTCTGGCAAAGGAATTTCAAAGTGGCCATATAAAGCGATCTTTCCCAACTTTGGCAACTTGTATCTTAAAAAATGCTGATCTGATTTCGATGCGGTCTTCAGTTTTCAACTAAAAATTTATCTGTCTTCGATTAAAAAAAACTTGTATATCGACATTGTACATTTTGTCTGTCATTCTTTGAAGTTATTCAGTGCGAGACGGAAATTTACTTTTTTTATTTTTTCTTACTTTTCTTTTAAATTTTTTTTCTTTGTATTTTTTTTAAATTACACAAATTAATACCTTTCATTTGAGATACGTTTTGTCAAAATCGGACGATACAATAAAAAGATAGAATTTTTTTCATTTTCATAAAACACCTCGCTACGCTCGGCTTCCTAAGAGATGAAATTTCGATATCCTCGGAAAAAATCGTTTACTATAATGTCTACTATCACCATGCAAAGCGGCTTGCTTCCATCCAAAAGTGCAGCTTTTGGCCAAAAATTCTCCATAACAAGTATGACTATAAGTAAATAAATAATAAACAAAAATATTGGGGGACATCTTACATAGATCAACCTAGCCCCAAACTAAGCAAAGCTTGTACTATGGGTGCTAGGCGACGATACGAATACATACTTATATAGATAAATACATACTTATATACACAGAAAACATCCAAGACTCAGGAACAAATATCTATGCTCATCACACAAATAAATGCCCTTACCGGGATTCGAATCCGCCGGGACCGCGGCTTAGCAGGCAGGGTTTTTTTCATGAATATTTGTGGATAATCTCATGTAAATGTATATCAATTTAACTCAATCAATCAAGTGACACTGAGTACCGTATCAAACGCTGCACTTTCATTATTGTTAGCATCCGAATACATTATAAATAAATAAATAAATTGCAAACAGAACTAAAACTGTTCAAATTTTCTGACAAAAAGAAGTCTTCTATGTATCCCGCGGCGGAAGACCTGTTTAGTATTGAACTGCAGAACAAGATGAAGTAGTTAAGCAGATACGCTTTTACATTTTATCCTTTCAAAATAGGTTGCAAGTGTTGCAACACCAAAACTTTTTCGCTGTATACGTAACGTAAGGCCCTCTGGCTAAGAACGTCTACCCGAGAGTCCCAAGTGTAACTGGAATGGAGTCACGAAGTCATCAAAGATAAGAGGTGAAAATTATTAGAGAGAAAGATCATTCAGCCTTGTTATTTAACAAAGCTAAATGGTGTTTGTAATATGTCATAGTTCTTTTTGCATTTGAATAAATCGGCAATGAAAACCTCGTAAATGCAATCTGATATTTAAACAAGGAGTAGGTAGGTAATACCTTTTTTAGGTAATATTCGATCTAAACGATCACAACATGACGTTTTGCCTCATATGGCAATCAGATTATGTCTCTAGCATTAAAATTCATTAATATCAAATATTAGTCAAAATTACATAAAAATAAAATCATATATCTTATGGGCAACTGAAGTCATTTCATAAAAACCGGCCAAGAGCGTGTCGGGCCACGCTCAGTGTAGGGTTCCGTAGTTTTCCGTATTTTTCTCAAAAACTACTGAACCTATCAAGTTCAAAACAATTTTCCTAGAAAGTCTTTATAAAGTTCTACTTTTGTGATTTTTTTCATATTTTTTAAATATATGGTTCAAAAGTTAGAGGGGGGGGGGGGACGCACTTTTTTTTCTTTAAGAGCGATTATTTCCGAAAATATTAATATTATCAAAAAACGATCTAAGTAAACCCTTATTTAGTTACCCTTAGTTGACTACGGAACCCTAAAAAAGGCAAGAATGAAATAACTAAGTAACCTAACCTAACATTAAGGTTACGAACAACAGCTTAAGCCTGATTATAAAATAACAATTTCCTACGACGTGTTTTTCGTATCGTAATACATAATTATGTTACTAATTATGAGATTTATTAAATAAAATAAAAAATATTCGAAATATCCATTTTATCCGAATATCCGGATTTTCAAATATCGAGTCGAATCATCCGGATTTCGAATTGGACGGATAATTGCAAGCCCTAACACCGAACCACCGGGCAGAGTTTCAGTATTTAGGTTTATGTAGTATAGGTAAGTACTTACTCAGTGGCTCATTCTGTGCATCGATCAAGTCATAAATATCATCATTAGTGCCCCTTTCACTCGCAGCAGTATAAGAACATTGGATGAATTGGGATTCTTCGAGTTCTGGGACACGGGAGTGTTGAATACTAAAAACAATTTATTTTTGTGACTAATTGCACATTTCACATCTTTCATTGTGACGTTTTTAGACTAAGGGCCCGTTGCATCAACCACATTTGACACACACATCATCGTCACGCAGCAGACGCCTATGGAACTGTCCATACAATAAAATTTAACGAATGCTTTAACGGTGACAGACGGTTTGGTGCAACTGACCCTAAAGGTCCATTGTTGATAGTAGCTGATGTAATTTCTATGGTAATTGACTATCTACAGTACCAACGACACAATAAATGGGAAAGTAGTGTATATTGTACACACGCACACGCACACGCACACGCACACGCACACGCACACGCACACGCACACACACACACACACACACACACACACACACACCTGAGATGACCGTACCAAGGTCAAATAAGGACGCTCGCTCTTGCTAATAGCGGCGTCCCGTCCTTATTTGACCTTGGACTGTACGATTGCCTGTAAATAAATACTTAAGCGTCGTGACATTACTTAAATTTTAAAATCGGTAAAATTGAAAGCACTAAGTTAAAAGAAAAAACTTACTTCATTGTGGTTGTGGTGCAGAATGTTTTCGACGTATTTGTTTCGTTCGACGCCACGTTTACTCACCGCTAGTCTCAAATCAAACTAAAGTTACTAAAGTGATGGCCGTGGCCGACACCGCTTGCACTGTTCGTTCAAATTCTTGGAAATAGAAAAACCGAAATAATTTCGTTCCTGCGAACTGTTCTTTAAAGAACGTATCATTTAATTCCGTTCCCGCGAACTGTTCTTTAAAGAACGTATCATTTAATTCTGTTCTTCGGAACAGTTCTCACTCATAAACGTTCGTTCACTGAACGAAAAAGAATACCGGTTAATGGAACCAGAAACGCTAAAGTAAAGTTCTCGGGTCAACGTACGGAACCGTTCCGAAAAAAATACCGGTATCCGATCCCTGGTTTCAAGGACGGCGGGCAGTCGCGCCAGATGAAAAGGGACAGAAGTATGACTGTCCCTCTACTGACGCGTAAGTGGCCAATGTAAGTTGACCTATGCCGGCTCTGAATAAATTATAAATATGACTTATTTGTGGAATGTAATGCCGTCTGTTTTTAAATTTGAGCTTCTTGTTACCTTTCCACACCATTTCACACTACAGGTGGACATCTTTAAGGCATCAAAATACCCTTTTCCAATTTTTTTGTGCGAAAAAGTCGAAAAACACGCGCTGCTTTTGGGTCTGTTACTTGGTCGATAGTGTCGATACTGATCGGGCACGGCGAGCGCCCGCGCTTATATCAGTGCAAATACTAGGAAGGCTGGCGACCGCGAGTCGTCTTGTAATAGATGTCTATAGGGGTTGGTCTGTGCATCTCACTCATACAATCATGGTATGCTTTCACCTCCACGAGCTTAGAATGTGTGCTAAGAACGCACCTCTTTCATATATTTGATCGCCAGTGTCCGAGGTGTGCCCTAGGTGGAAATAATTCTGCTACCATGTGACACATGCTGATTTTTATATTTTATTTTATTTATTTATTTAAGCTTTATTATTCTACAGAAAGATTTTATTTTCTTTTAGTTTTTATTATTGATTGTATTCTGTAGACCCCTTTTGGGTAAAAGCCTCCTCCAGCCGTTTCCATTTTATTTTATCTTTTGCCATGCTTTGCCATTCCTCGCCTGCAGTAGCCACAATGTCATCCTGCCACCTGGATAGTGGATGTCCTCTCTTTCTTGATCCCTGTGGTCCTTTCCACTTAACCTTTCCTGTCCACCTGTCATCGTTTAGTATATGTATTTTTATATTACATGTCCTGAAATCTTTATTTAAAAAAATTTACAAAAATATGTCCTTGAAAAGAAAAGGGACACTGCTCTCCCAGAGGAAGGTACCACTTCGCTCCCTCCTAGCAGAGAAAAACCCTTTAATGGTGACATAAGTAAAAACAATTTTGTGTGCAGGTGACAAGTCGGAGATCGGATCTTCGGTGACTTCCCGCAGACAGCTTGCGATAGCTGGTTCCGTGAATCTTAAACGCCTCTCCGGGGAGTCGGCGCTCCGAGCCAGCGCAGTCACATGACGTCATAAGAAACGAAGCAACCAGCCTGGAGAAATACCAGGTAAGGACTGCGTCGAGATATAATACTAGTATAGAGATAAGTTTGACTAATTAGCGACTGCAATGGTCCTCGCCAACTGAGCATTTTTTTAAAATTATAAATGTGAGTCTGTTTAGTAAAACACTTTGTCGGTTACCATTAAGGCGAGATTTGCTGGTATCTTTTTTTAAATTAATTCTTTATATGAATAAACTGACTAAGCGGCTTTATAGCAATCGACAAAGTGGGACGTTTTCGCGTGCACACTCACAAATGGGCTTACTCTTGGCCACAGACTAGCCAAAGGCAGACGTGGCCTACAATTGAGTGAGCTCGCCCAAAAGATGCCTGTTCATCCTTGATTTGAAGGTTGCGTGAGCTCGGAAATATAGCCGCCGGCAAGGCACATAAAAGAAGAAGCAAAGCGCTTCCTACGAATTCGCAGATATACAACACATCACCAGCATCAACAGGAACTATGATATCAGATAAAAGCTTTCGAACCCAGGGCCGCGGCATAGCAGGCAGGGTCACTAGTCACTACCGACTGAGCCAGACCATCCGTTTAAGAAAAACTCAGTAATAATCCCATTTTGTGTGCAGGTGACAAGGCGGAGGCAACATCTTCGGTGACCACCCGCAGACAGCTCGCGATAGCTGGTTCCGTGAAACTTAAGCGCATCTGCCGGGAGTCAGCGCTACTCCGAGCCACGTCACAACCGAAGTAACCAGCCTGAAGAAATACCAGGTAAGGCGGCAATTACACTGCGCCCTTCCTCTAACCTACTGGAAGTAGGTTGCTAGACAACCGAAATTACGGCAGTGAAATTGCCGCTTAATTAACGTGTCGAAAACTGCGGAGATGACTTCTTAACTAGTCACGGTAACAATCCTTGCTAAGCGTCAACAGGAGAATGTTACTAATGTTACGATGATATCAGATAGTTCACTTCTATAGTCTGTATTTTAGGTATTTAAATAAATTCAAACAAAATGCTTCACCAGTTGAGGGTAAATGAAAAGATGACACAACCAAATAAAGAGGTCAATAACAGATAACAGGGGGGCTACCATGAAGTGCTAAAGCCGTTCAGTTTAGGTTGAGAGATAGGGACGGAGCTATGTAATTGCTATAGCTGTGTCCCTTTCTCTCAACCTAAACTGAACGTCTTTAGTACGTCATGGTAACCCCCCAGGTCGCTCAGTGATAGATCCACTTGATTTTGTATTTGATTGGTTAACTTGCAAATGTATCTACCTGAAAATGTACAGAATGTTTATAATATGAATTTTCTGAGATGATTTTTTGGGTTCTGCCGTAATCTCTTAAACAAAAGCCTTTGTTTCTATTATTCACGGCGGCCAGCTCCCGTCTCCACGGCACGTGCTAAACTCTCAGTGTAGTTAAAAAGCAACTATCATGATCGTAATAAGGTTCAAATCCATAAAAAGCCCTGTTGACTGTAGAATGGAGGCGTGTACCAGGCCGAAGAATAAAACACTATTTTCTCAGTTTACATTTGCTGCGGTGGTGTGTGATGTATGGAGAGCAGCGCGTGCGCGCTCGCTCGCTGTCCGTGATGAAGTGACGCTCCAAGCTTTTTTTTCTGTGCGCTACGGCATCTATGCATAGATTTAGCCGGGGGTCTTAACTGTGCGTGGGAGGGCTCCCTTGGGGCCTCCCGACGCACCGAGGGTTTTTATTCGCGAGCGCTCGTAGTGCGCGGGCACTACGAGGCAGTGTGTGTGAGTATTAGCTAGTATTTACGTGTCATCAAATTTCAAGTGTGTAGTGTGATGTAAATAGGTGCCCGACAGCTATGTACGCCGGGCAACTACGTGTCTTCGTGTGGAGTGTTGTTGTCGCGAGGTGGCCGGCCGCGGCGCCGGCGGCGGCGCCGTGGTCGGTTTTTGAGTTGTATCGTCGTGTCATTGTCAAAAATCCTACTGTCTATGTCCTCTATAGCTTTTGTAATAAAGTCAGTCGTGTCATTCAATGCGTCTTTCGGTCTCCTAACGTCGCGTCCTCTAGGTGTCTTCGTCCTGGTTTTGTTACTGTCAGCCGTGTTTTTGTGGGCGGGGTCGGTCGCCGCGCTCAGTTGAGAGGCGGGGCCGGCCCCGTCCGCCATGTCTGTAGGGGAGTCCGGGGTAGTTTGTGATGTCGGGTAAACTTTAGGAGCGTCTGGTTTTGGGTGGGTTATGTAGTCAGCAGATTTTGTAATGAGTGGGTTCGGGTGGTGAGGGATGTTGTCAAAATAGTGCCGGGTAGATTTTCTTGCGAATTCATATAGTGAGGGGATGTTTAAGTCTTTGTGTATGTCTATGTTCCTCACATACCAGGGGGCTTTGTTTATTCGGCGAAGTATCTTATTTTGGAATGTTTGGAGGGGTTTAAGCCTCCTTTCCCCCTGGTATGTGAAGACGGGGCATGCATATGAGAATATGGGCCTAATTACGGTCTTGTATAAATGCAGTTTGTTGCCTGCAGACAATTTACTCTTTTTGTTGAGCATTGGCCCAAGTCTGCCGGCAACAAACTGCGCCTTTTCCTTAACTTTATTGATGTGTTGCCTAAAAGAGAGCTTAGAATCCAGAGTGACCCCGAGGTATTTTGTGTGTGTGGTGAAGGGTATGGGTTTGTCGTTTAAGGTGATGTGTCTGAAGTTTCTGTGTTGTGTGTCTGTGGGGTGGAAGATGATAGCGGCGCTTTTGTCTGGATTTACTTCCACTCTCCAGAGTTTGCACCAATACGCTAGGGCATTGGTGGCCCTCTGGAGGTGTTTATGTATTACTGAGTCTGTGTGGTGGGTAAAGTATAGTGCGGTGTCATCGGCGAAGAGCGCCAGTTCAACTGATGGTGTGTGTGGGATGTCATTTGTGTATAGCGAGTAGAGTGTGGGTGACAACGCAGAACCCTGAGGGACTCCTGCTCTAATGGGGTGAGGAGCCGAGAGTGATCCTTCCACTCGGTATCTGAAAAGCCGGTCCGACAGGAAGTCTGCTACGAGATGTAGCAAACGATCTGACATGCCTAGCTGGAGTAGCTTGAACACCAACCCAGCGTGCCAGACCCTGTCGAATGCTTTCGACACGTCCAGGAAGATCGCCCCGGTCTTCAGCCCATTTAAGCGCGAAAAACCGTCCAGAACATGTTCCACGATCCTGTGGACTTGGTGTACGCAGGAGTGTTTGGCTCGGAAGCCAAACTGCTCCTGAATGAGGATGTCTTCCTCATTGCACCAAGTCTGGATACGTGTCAAGACGATTTTTCGAAGTTTCCCCAGGGTGCTGAGCAGGCTGATGGGTCTGTAAGAAGTAGGGTCTGTGGAGTCTTTGCCTGGTTTGCGTATACCGATGACAGTAGCCATTTTCCAGGCAGCTGGAAAATGGCTATTTGTCAGAGCGGCGTTGAAGATGTTTGTGAGTATTTGAATATGAGTGTCGGTGAGTGTCTTCAGAATGCGTGTGGGAATACCGTCGGGGCCTGGAGCTTTGCAGGGTCTGAGTTTTTTGAGATAAAATACAAGGTGGTCCGGTTCTACTGGCTTGATTGGAGGGCCTGTTGGGGGTGTGGATGTAATTTTAGATGCAGTTTTTTCCACTGTGTGTATGTGTTCTGTTAATAATATTGTGTGTATTTGGACTGCACTGCTCTTCCAGGCTGTGGGCAAGGCATTCGGCCTTTTCCTCATCCTCGAAGGCCAGTGTGTCCTGACCTGATCTTTTTAGAGGGGGGATTGACGTTACTTGATCTGTTTTGAAATATTTCGCTAGCTTCCAGTACGCTAGGTGACTGGGCGAAATATTCCCTAACAAATCATCAAATTCGTTCGCCCTGAATTCAGCTATGGCAAGCTTAACCTCCCTTTGGAGGGCTCGCATTGCCACTCTGTTTTCGGGCGAAGGGAAACGGGAGTATTTTCTGAGTGCTGCATTTTTCCTGTCTAGCAACCTCCTGAAGCTTTCCGGGAGGGGGCGCCGACGGATGTCGTCCGCCGGAACCTCTCTCGAAGCCTCTCTAATTATAGAGGTGAGGTGGCTGGTATACAGGTCAATGGCAACGTCTGTCTGTTCTTTAGTCATAGTGGGGGATGTGGGGATATGTGTGGGAGCCTTTAGGAGGCCTTCGCTCACTTTTTCCCAGTCCACTTTGGTCCTGGTACTCGGCGGGTTACTGGGGTCAGGTCCAAGTCGCAAGATGACTGGCCTATGATCTGAATCGAGCTCGTGATGTACTTCTATAGCACGAATCGTCAGCGATACGTCCTTTAGAAGTACGATGTCTAGTATGTCAGGTCTGTGGTCAACGATGCTAGGGTAGTGGGTCGGTTCTAAGGGGGAGATCAGGTCGAATTTGATAGTGTTGTGTAACATGAGGTGGTAGAGGCGATTGCCGTTTTTGTTGTTCGCTGCGCAATTCCATGAGGTATGCTTGCTGTTGAGGTCCCCAGCCACTAAGACTGATGGCCCCAACTCGCTAAGAGCCCTCATGTCCTCGCACAGCATGTCTCTGCTTGGTGATAAGTACGCTGAAACTAATATGATGGAAGGGTGACCAGCGGGGGTAATTTTACAAATTGAAGTTTCTATATTGGTTAGTTTAGCGGGCGAAAGGGGGATGACGTGTAGGTCTTTTCTAAAGTAAATTGCTGTGCCCCCGCAGTTTCTATCAGTTCTATCGTTCCTAATAATGTTGTATCCAGGGATTTTGAAGGAATTTACTTAAGGCTTTAGAAAAGTCTCTTGAAGGAGAAGGATGTCAATGTCGTTTTTGATTAAAAATAATTTTATCTCATCTTTCATTCCCCTAATACCATTACAGTTGAAAGTAGCTATATTAAGACTTGTGGGTTTTATTTTGTGTGTGGGGTTAATAAACATTATTTGTTGTAGTTATTGAGCTCGCGTTCATATTCTTCGAGGATAGCGAGTGTCTGTCTTCCGTCGGTGACAGCCAGTCGGGCCTCAATTTCGACAATGCGCGCGCGGAAAGCGCGCGCCTTGTCGAGCAATGGGCTACTGGTGCCACCGACCTGAAGATGGGGTTGGAGGGGAGTGGGGCTTTGTAGGTAATTGGTTTGAGGTCTGGTGGTGGAGAATGGGTTCTGTCTATTTACCCACGCGTTTAGGGGGGGGGGGGGTGTTTAGAGTGAGTTTGGGTCGGAGGGGGGAGGAGTGGTTTGGGTCTTTGAGAGTGGGCCACAGCGGGCTGTGAGGAACTTGGGATCTGTAGTGGGGTGTGTGGTATACGGGTCGGGTTTGGGAGGAGGGCCTTCGGCTGCTGGGAAGGGCAGCCCCTGAAGCTGGCCGGGTGGGAGTTGTCTGTCTCACAGACAGAACAGCCCACCGGGTCTACTCTGGGTTTGCGTTCGCAGTTCCAGGATAGGTGTTTACCCGGGCACCTAACACATCTGGGGGGTGCAGTGCACATCCGCTGTATGGCCTCGGCCTTGGCAGCGGTAACATTGCACCTCCCAGCCGTGCTCCCTCGGGAACTCCGCCCTCACTCCCTGCAGATGGCAAACCTCTTTGACCTGGAAGATTTGGAATTGTTTGTCTCCTTTGGTTATTTTAACTAGAACCATATCGTACTGACCCTTCTTGCGGTTATGTAAACGGTGCACCTCCACCGCCTCGATGCCCTGCGCCACAAGGTCCGCCCTCACCTCCTCCGAGGAGAACTCCTTAGGGACTCCCTTGAGTATGACCCTGAAGAGGCGCTCCTCGGGGAAAGGGTCTCGGACCTTGGGCACCGCAAGCTCTTCGAGGAGGCGGATGACACCTCGGTATGCTTCGGTACCTCTAACGGCAAGCTTTATTCCGTCTTCTGTGTTGCTGCCCGTGACTTGAATTCCTCTTTGGGCTAATATTGTTCTGACCTGGTGATATTTAGACTTGTCCTTAATTACTACATAGTCGATTTTGATCTTTTCTTGAGGGGTGTTTAGCAGGGGGGGGGGAGTCCAATTGGCTTTGCGGGTGGGGGGGCTGGCTTGTGTAAGTATTTTGGGTTAGATTTATGTGTGTGTCTTGTGATGGAGTCGATTTGCTCTGAGAGGGGGGCTGAGTGTTTTGGGTCAGGGGAATATAAACTGAGTCTTGAGATTGTTCTATTGAGGGGGGTGTACCTGCAGGGGAGGGGAGGGTCATCTTTTTTGCGGTTGATTGGGTCGGGGGTGGTGTGTCTTTGTTTTTCCTACGGGTGGCTTTTTTCTTTTTACCCGCTTCTGTCCATGGGATCTCTTCTTCTACTACTTCCATGTCGTCCGAGTGGGGGGTGTCGAATGTCGGGGAGGGGGAGTTTCTCAAAGGGCTTCTAATGGGTGAACGGGAGCAACTTCGGTCTCGCGGTCGTCTCTCAGATGAACGTCGGGGCCCATCCTTACCCGTTTTCCCCTTTGTGGGCGGGGCCGTCGCTCGCGCCGCGGTGTCCGCCGCCATTCGCCCGCGCGCAATGGCGGCCGCCGGGGGCGGGGCCACGGCCGTCGCCCCGGCGACCGCCATGTTTGCCTGCAAGATGGCGGCGCCCACCGCGCTCTCGGCTGCCGGCCCGTTAGCGGGAATTTTGGCGGCAATATCTACTATCACGGGGGAGGATGGTTCCGTCGTATAAGTGCTGTCAGTCGTCTCTTTAGCATTATCCTGGGTGTTTAGACCCGTCACTCCTCGAGGGCTATCCCCGAGACCTTTCCTCTCTATAAATTGTCGGAGGTAGGTCTCGAAGCCGTCGACGAGGGCCGGGTTTATAGTGCGAAGGAAGCCCCCAAACAGCTCCATGAGGGTCTCACCGTCAAGGCGGGGCCCCTGGGGACTTCCTTCTGTCTTGTCATCGTCACTCTTGTTTTCCCTAACGGGTGTAATCGAGCCGCCTGAGACGGCTCGAGATGTGTACTCACAGTTTTTATGGTTTAAATCCTCTTATGTACAAATCCAAACCGGAGCGGCACAACATTTGTGAAAGCACTGTCTTACGGGTTTCGTTCGTTCGCGTCGTCTCTAAGCAAGCGCGGTCGAGCGTCCGTACGGCACGGCGGTAAGCGAGCAACTGAATAATGGACGCTCCGAGCGTCGGGGCGGGTATTTATATACTTTCCCGGCCGCGAGGCTCGTGTACCATTCGTCGAGTGTGTATTGGTGCTGTGTGTGTCTATTGTGTAACAGCAATTCTTTATTTTTCAAATATAATTCTTATGAGATAAACATTAATAATCTTCTTTTACATTCTTATAAGTATTTACGTCAATATATTCTAATTAGATTGTAAGTACCAGTGCCAGTTACTTACTTTTATATTGATTGCCATGCTTTTTGTATATAATTATGTATATACGACTGAACCATGTTTTGGGTTTTTTAAGGATAAGTAAGAATCTGCTAGTTAAAGTTCAGTCGTCTAGTGAAGTGCTTAGGATTGGTGGGGAATAAAACAAACAATATAAATCAATATTTCTTTTATTACTTATTGTCTTAAATCTATGTAATCCTATATCTAACCTACGAGATCGTTGTTTATTTACAGTTTTGGGGCTATTTACGACAACTACCATCTGTGGTGCACCGGCAAAATATTAACTTCAGTATTTCTTCCGGAGCAGCTGGTACTTTTTTTTGCACAGGAATCAGTAAGTTAATTTCGAAAGTAACTTACTGATTCCTGTGCAAAAAAAAGTACCAGTAAGTTAATTTCGAAAGTAACTTACTGATTCCTGTGCAAAAAAAAGTACCAGCTGCTCCGGAAGAAATACTGAAGTTAATATTTTGCCGGTGCACCACAGATGGTAGTAGTGGTAGATGTGGGTGTGAGAAGGCCTTTATGTACAGCAACCCACCGGGTCTATTTTGGGTCTGCGTTCGCAGGTCCAAGATAGGTGCTTTCCCGGGCACCTCACGCATCTGGGGGTTGCAGTGCACATCCGCTGTGTGTGGCCTCGGCCTTGGCAGCGGTAACACTGCACCTCCCAGCCGTGCGCCCTCGGGAACTCCGCCCTCACTCCCTGCAGATGGCAAACCTCTTTTACCTGGAAGATTTGGAATTGGTTGTCTCCTTTTGTTATTTTAACTAGTACCATGTCGTATTGACCCTTCTTACGGTTATGTAGTCGGTGAACCTCCACCACCTCGATGCCCTGCGCCACTAGGTCCGCCCTCACCTCCTCCGAGGAGAACTCCTTAGGGACACCCTTAAGTATGACCCTAAAGAGGCGCTCCTCGGGGAAAGGGTCGCGGACCTTGGGCACCGCTAGTTCTTCGAGGAGGCGGATGACTCCTCGATATGCTTCGGTGCCTCTAACAGCAAGCTTAATTCCGTCTTCTGTGTTACTGCCCGTGACTTGGATTCCTCTGGGCTAGTATTGTTCTAATCTGGTGATATTTTGTCTTGTCCTTTATTGTAACGTAGTCAGTTTTAATCTTTTCTTGTGGGGTGATTTGTGGGGGGGGGGGGGGGGGGATCCATTTGGCTTTGCGGGGGGGGGCTGGCTTGTATGAGTTTTTTGAGTTAGGTTTATGTGTGAGTCTTGTGATAGAGTCGATTGGCTCTGTGAGGGGGCTGAGTGTTTTGGGTCAGGGGAATATATACTGAGTCTTGAGATAGTTCAATTGAGGGGGTGTACCTGCTGGGGAGGGGTGGGTCATTTTTTTAGCAGTTGTTTGGCTCGGGGGTGGTAAGTCTTTATTTTTCCTTCGGGTGGCTTTTTTCTTTTTCCCGCCTCGGTCCACGGGATCTCTATCTCTACTACTTCCATGTCGTCCGAGTGGGGGTGTCGACTGTCGGGGAGGGGGTGTTTCTCAGAGGGCTTCTAATGGGTGAACGGGAGCAGCTTCTGTCTCGCGGTCGTCTCTCAGATGTTCGTCGGGGCCCATCCTTACCCGTTTTCCCCTTTGAGGGCGGGTCCGTCGCCATTCGCTCGCGCGCAGTGGCGGCCATTGGGGGCGGGGCCGAGGCCGCCGCCCCGGCGGCCGCCATGTTTGCCTGCAAGATGGCGGCGCCCACCGCGCTCTCGGTTGCCGGCCCGTTAGCGGGAATTTTGGCGGCAATATCGACTCTCACGGGGGAGGATGGGTCCGTCGTATTTGTACTGTCAGTCGTCTCGTTTGCTTTTTCCTGAGTGTTTTGGTCCGACACTCTTCGAGGGCTATCCCCGAGACCTTTCCTCTCTATGAATTGTCGGAGGTAGGCCTCAAAGCCGTCGACGAGGGCCGGGTTAATAGTGCGAAGGAAGCCTCCAAACAGCTCCATGAGAGTCTCGCCATCAAGGCGGGGCCCCTGGGGGCTTCCTTCGATTTTGTCATCGTCATTGTCGTTCATGTTTTTTCCTAGCACGGGTGTAATCGAGCCGCCTGGGACGGCTCGAGATGTGTACTCACAGTTTATAGTTAAATCCTCCTAAGTACATTTCCGAGCCGGAGCGGCACAACATTTGTGGGGAGCACAGTCTTGCGGGTTACGTTCGTTCGCGTCGTCTCTATGCAAGCGCGGTCGAGCGTCCGTACGGCACGGCGGTAAGCGGGCAACTGAATGAACGCTCCAATTTTTTTTTTTTTTTTTTTTGTTGTGAGAGATGGGAATTTAGAGGTAGACCTCTATCGTATCCGCAAGTCAGGACGCCGGGCAGACCTGGGAGGGCTACCCGGGGAAAGAGTATATGCCTGGTCCCTTACGGGGGCCAGGTCTTTTTGGCTCATGTTGCTTTTTGCTGTAGATGTCGGTGTCAGTCCGTAATTATGTCTTGTGATAACAAAGTATATGTCAGTCATAGCGTGCGTAAGGATGAGGTTGAATGGACGGGGCGAGCTTTTTAAACTAAAGTGAGAGGAGTAACCATGCAGCTCAGGTCGAATCCACAGCGGCCGACTCAGCCGCCTGTTCGCGCGCTGTGCGCACTAGTGCATCTAGATTTTGGATGAAGAGGTGGGGTTCCACCACTCTTTTACCCTGTTTAAGTGACAACGACAGTTCATGCATCTTGTTTAGGATTATTCTGAATTCTCTATCATTTAGGTGTGTGATTTCATACTTTACTACTGTTTCTGATGAGAAGTTCAGTTTGGGCGGATCAGTTGTTAAGCGTTGAGTGATCGCGTCGTCTGGATCCAGTAGTATGTTTTTAGGACGGCGCCTGCCCATTTTGGGATCAATAATTGGGACGTAATTAGAGGCGGCTACAACTAGCGGGTTTGGGTGGTGTGGGCTATTGTCGAAGAATTTTCTAGCTGAGGTTTTTATATAGTTTTTGACTGATGGAATGTTGAAATCGTGATGGAGGTCCTCGTTTGTTATGTATTTTTTCTACTCCCGTACTGTTATTCGTGAGTTACAAGGTCGTGCATAGAACTTTAAAACCCTACATAAAAGATGTCAGGACAAGTCTATCTAGTCTATACCCTGAAAACATTTAGTAGCAGTAGCACGATATAGCTGTTGTTACAGTTCAGTAAATACATTGCTACCAACTTAACAAACCAATTCGCAGAGTCGAGACTCCTTCGTTTTCTGCTGCGTTCATTGGCGACGCGTCGAATCGCATTCAAATGTATGAGAACTCGATTCAACTCGGCTCGATTCGTCTTAGTGGCCAGGCTTCAAAGAACCATACCATAGACAGTTTTATTTTCATGTTTGCACTCAAACTGCATATTCAAAATGGTAGACGGTCCACTAGATAACTAAGATGACTGAAAGTAGGTATTTGTTGAATTTATAATTTTCTTTCAAAATAAGTGCTTGGTCGTAGAAAAAGTATTGTATGCAACGGTGTTTAACTGAGTCAAAAAATGCTCGTGGCGTCTTTATTAACAATTTTCGGCTTCGCCTCAAATTGTTACCCACGCCACTCACCTTTTTTGACCTCTTTTAACCACCAGTTGCATAAAATACTATTTCACAGTTTGTGGCTTTACGCAGGAACCTATTTTGGAGGACTTGGAGGGAGTTAATGTTTTTCTTGGTGGTGTGTGCAAAAACCACTGAGGCATATGTGAAAATTGGTCGGATACAGGTTTTATATAAAGTAATTTTGCTATCAATATTCATTGTGCTTTTTTGGTTAATTAATGGATGTAGTCTACCTAGGATGAAATTGGCTCTATTTCTCACTATTTTTATATGTTGGTTGAAATTCATCTTGGCATCAAGAGTGATGCCAAGGTATTTGGCTGTGAGGCTCCATTTGATGGGTTTTTTCTGTAATTTGATTGGATTATAATTTTGTTCCGTATGGGTAAGAGTGCCCACCGATCTCCTATTAAAGAGGACGGCTACACTCTTGAACGCTCCAAGCGTCGGGGCGGGAATATTTATAGCTTTGCCCGGCCGCGAGTCCTCTGTACCTTTTATCACGAGTGTATTTTGTATTATGTACGTGCCCGCTGTGTAACAGCAATTTCTTTATTGTGTTTTAATTAATTCGTATTAGATAAACAATGATTTCTTACATTATTATAAGAGACTTATATCTAGTTAGATTTCTATGTAAGTATTAGTGCCAATACATTACGTGTTTATTTATGATAATAGCCATATATTATATACATATACGACTGAACTGTTAAAGAATTTAGTAAAGATAGTTAGTCGTCTTCGTGAAGTGCTTGGCGTGAAGGAAAATAAACAAATATCTCTTTATTATTCATCTTATATCTATGTAATCCTACCTATATCTAACCTACGTAATCGTTATATTTTGGGGCTACTTACGACAAGCCCTTTCGGAGATAACACGTTTTGTCATCTTCAAAAAAAGTTACCTGCGCACTGTAAACTGTTTCATAAATTTGAACCTTATTGTTATCATGATAGTTGCTTTTTAACAACACTGAGACTTTAGCACGTGCTGTGGAAACGGGAGCTAGCCGCCGTGAATAATAGAAACAAAGGCTTTTGTTTAACAGATTACGGCCAAAGCCAAAAATTCATCTCAGAAAATTCATACTATACGTATTTTTTAAGTACCTAAAAGTACAGTGTTGATGGTTTATGTAGATAAGCATGTTAGTATAAGGTTGTCATATGGACGTTTGCAAATAGTCGTACGGTATCTCTACTGAAGTCTGTTCTGTATAGTATCCAATAAAATTTCTGACATGGGGACATTAGGATATCCATCAGACAAGGAAATATCACAGTACAAAACATTGGCAACTTTATGCTAGCATACACATTTCTTAAGGATTAGTATGACAATCAATTAAATTAAAGCTAGACAGACCCTGTAGCCGAATGGCATTTCTTCGACGCGAAACGAATACGAAACGAAAGGTAGTCTGGCTCTGTCGCGCCAATACGCAAGAGCTATAGAGATAGATATCTACTAGCGTTTCGTTTCGTGAGTGTTTGTGCCATTCGGCTATGCACCCTGGTAGATAAGGATTTAGTTTGTAACATTTGTATTAATAATAAGACAAGATTAGGTAACATATAAACAGATTGTTTGCGCTAAGTGTCCAAACCATGTAGTTTTAAATAATTATTTTATTCAACTTCGTAAAAGACTGCTTTCTTTTATATCTACGAAAACTGAAACTGGCTACACGTTTTATAGACTACTAGCTTTTGCCCGCGGCTTCGCTCGCGTTAGAAAGAGACAAAAAGTAACCTATGTCACTCTCCATCCCTTCAACTATCTCCATTTAAAAAATCACGTCAATTAGTCGCTCCGTCAAACAGACACACACACTTTCCCATTTATAATATTAGTACGGATTTTGACGAAACATTTATTATTTGCCCTGGCTAAGTGCATCCTACTATAAGATCGTGTTGATATGAATTTGTGATTTCATTTTAGTCCAGCCTTTTGACCAGCGTTACTGTGAAACATTTGGTGGACTACTTGTTTTTCCTGGCATTTTCCACGGCTCACGGGAGTCTAGGGCCTTTGACAATCAACCCTAAGATCTGGCGTAGGCACTAGTTTTTACGTAAGCGACTTTTCCAATTTCCGAAGTTTTCCAACCCAATGGGTAACTAGGCCTTATAGGGCTTAGTTCGGTTTTTATGGCGGCTCTGGCGTGTTGCTCTAATAAACAAATATATTACCTATAACTTTAAAATAACTATATGAAAACTGAATTCAAATTAAAAATATTAGTAGCACTTTATTTTGGGTGTATAATTTCATCCAATTTATTTTCTACTATACATACACAATTTTACTTGCCATGGTTAAAATTAACCATGCACATTTCTGTTATTTCCAAAAAATACAAAAAAGAACAGGGAAGACTAAGGTCCCTTGCGGACAAGTCCTTTCCATTTCAGAAATGGAATACACCATTTTTTTTAAATTGTCCCAACCGGGAATTTAGAAAACTTTTTTGTTGATTATTTGGAGTTCAGAGAAAACTTCTATCATAGTCATCCTCCAAGGGGTGTTCCAAAGTTAATTATTTTGTCTGATAATAAAAATATTATTATAATCAGTCAGAACTTGCTTTGGTCATTGATGGCCTCTTTTAGTTTTTTTTTTTAACTGTGCGGTACAGCATTTTTACGATTTTTTCTGGATGTCTTGGGCAAGGTAAGTGCCTCTTGTAATATATGGCTTTGTCTCCGTTGTGCCACACCTTGTCAAAGGCCTTCGCCACGTCAAGGAAGACCGCACCGACCGCTTCCACCCGGTTATCCAGTAGAGGTGAATTTGATGGGTTCATGAGTGGCCCTGGCGAAATCCAAATTGCTCATTTATGAGCAACCCAGATGAGTAGATGAAATGATTGAGTCTTCTGAGCAGCATGCGTTCGTAGAGCTAAGAGCTTACCCATAGTGCTCAGATGGGATATTGCGATGGCTTCCCAGCTTTGTGGATCCCTATTACATTTGCATGTTTTCCACAAACCTGGGAAGTGGTGATTAGAAAGTGAAATGGAGAAGATCGTTTTTTATTTGTAATGGGCTTTTCTGAGCCCGGCGGCTATACGCCCTGTGCTCTTTAAGTGGACGGTGCTCCATACACACGCGGGGTGCGCAGCGCAGGGCCTTACATCTAGCTTAATTGGTAGAAGGGGCCCCTGGGGTCAACGACCTCAGTGTCAATGACACTCGGGTCGGTGGCCCCAGATGCCCAATGTTTAACCTAACTTACAGGTTACGTGCTCTCAGGAGTTCACCCTGAATGCGTATTTCCTTCTCGTTCGTCAGAGTGAACTCATCATCACTATCCAGGAGCGCATGTCTAGGCCTTCGCTTCCGAAAAGGAATTGATGGTCGGGGGGTATAGCGCCCAACTAACAAAAATTAGTCTTATAGTGGCTTATAATGCCAAAAATAGTACTCTTATAATAACCTTGTAAACCCTTTACAAGAGGGCATTTGGGCACACCTTATAAGGCCAAAAACCTTATATCCCCCTTGTAGTTGCTATATTATTAGCTTTCTTATCTTGTACGTGTTTTATTATGGCATGCAATAAGAAAGTTAACCTTATAATGGCAAGAAAAGTGCTTTTAAAAGGCTAATGTGCTAATAAGAATCATATTTAAAGCTTTAATAAAGGCAATTATACTTGTAAGAATCATATTCAAAGCTTTAATAAGGGCAATAGCTCTTGTACACGTTTTGTGATCATCAGATATAAGGGAGTAAAACTCATAACGGCGAAACAGGATGCTGTTTTAAAAGTTTATTGTGCTTTTCGTAGTGATTTATATGTACATCATCATCAAGTCATCCATTTTGCAAGTTAGTAAACGGTAAGTTAACTTTTACATATTACAATTATTTGCTTATTTATTATGAAAACTGTGTGGGAATCCAATTTCATGGTGAAATGTGATATAAAATGTGTTGTATTATTAATGCGCCCTTGTATTTCAACGGTTTTGTACTAAAAATGCGGTTAATTAATTTTGACATGTCTTGAGCAAGGCTGTTATAAGAGTAAAAGCAGTAAGCACATAATTTACAAATACTCTATAAGAGTAAAAACTTTATAATAGCCACCGGTGTTACTTATGATTCGCCATTTTATATATCTTTAGGGTTCCTTCTCACAATTAGTGAAATCCCGAACCTTACCATCTAGTTAAATATTTGTAACGGATACCAGTTAAAAATTCATAACGTTATCGATAGAGAGCAGATTTCAGGTAGCGATTTAAATATTAATATGAATATGACTCGCATACAATATTTATTATTTTTTCTACACACGAAAAAATGTATGGGAACATAAAAGTAAAACCCTTTTTGGATGCTTTTGTGAATATTGGGCAAAAATTATAATGATAATAAATAAAAATAAAAAAAATATTTATTTATACTTATTTCTTTAATATTTCTTCTGCGCTTTGCACAGTAAAAACTTCTATTATGGCTCAAAGAATTTAAAAATGAAAATAATTCGCTTCTTATATATATTTAAATTGAAAGTCCATTATTTAGAATAAAATACTTTAATTTATAAAATAAAAAATAACATTAATTTAATCTAATTATTCAGTGAAGTTTGTGGTGTGCGATGTAGGTAATAATAATAGATTATAAACCACATGACATGTATTTAAAAAATTGCACTAGTCATATCCATATTAATATTTAAATCGCTACCTGAAATCCGCTGTCTAGTTATCATGTACTTGGCGCAAAACTTTGAAATTGCATTTTTGTTCGAAAGACCGTTCTTTTTAAACCGGTATTTTGGGGAACGCTTTGATAAAGGTTTGGTTCGATTAACCGGCATAGAACAAAATAAAACCGTGTAGTCCGCAGCATGTCAGGTAATACTGATATTTTCAATATTTCATTAGGAAGTTATACCTAGAATTTTCAATTTAAAACAAACTTGTGCTTCGGAATATTTAATCTTCTGGTGCCTTATTTTATTACTTCCTATTGATTTATTGTAAATGCTGAGTCAAATACTCTATTTGATATTTATTATTATGGTTATTGTTACAGAATCTGTGGATGAGATACATAGTCAGCCGTTTTTAGTGACGTGAAGATGACAAACTCTTTTCCTCCTCTTAGTAAGTAAGTGCTATTGAAAACCACAGACGATTTCAGTACCGCCATCACAATGGACTTTGTGTCGATAACTATAAACAGCCTAGCCTAAGACTTCAAATAAATATTTTTTTTTTTTTATTACAGATGAACTACAAAACGGCACATATTCTGATGGAGAAAATCAGTCACAATCATTACTTACACCCAAAAATAAGCCAGGAGTGGTGGATCAAAAAACATGCAAAATGGAAGAGGACGCAGGAAATAGTTTAGGTTGTAAGAAAATCACACCAAGCAAAGATGGCGCTTATAATTCAAAACAAGAAAACGGAAATCAATATATCTTTTATGAATTTGATGAAGACCTCGATAAAAGAAACTACTTATTATTTTGGAAATTTACTGATAGGTTAATTACAATTTCTACCACCGTGTCGGCGCTCTGAAGAATATATTAATATTTTGAAGTATGTAGACTCATTGAAACAGCAACATCGTGAGCAATAGAACTGAAAATATTAATCTTATAAAGTTACTTGTATCGGTTTGGTTTCGTTGCACATAAATAAATATCTTAAAAAGTGAGTTTGTCTTTATTTGTCCTCAATTTTAATTTGTCTTAGTCCCAAAAGGATTACATATAAAATCGGTTTCTTCTTAAAATAGCCGAACATTGTATTCACTTATTCAGATCGTCCAACATTCACAATGATACCCCGCAATAAAAGATTTTTTTTTTTATTTCAGACCAAAGTCCATAAAGTAAGGAATACACTTTTGGAACTTATTCTAATAAAGTTAATCTTAAAAATTAATATTGGTAGGTACTGATGGATAAAAAAACTGAGTGCCTTGGTAATAGTCTCTTATACGCTGTTATGTATAATTGGCCACCTCCGAGTACATGCTAGTCTGGTATAACCGGTGGACACTCTATTTAATAATGTAAACATTGTAAAACATGGAAACAATGGACCAGTTACATTTGCCCTCCAGTCGAGATCTGCGCCGCGGCCCCGCTGTATATACCTTAACATTTTTCACCGCAGAGCTACAGACACCTTAAATAAGAACAAAAAATATAATTATTAAGCTAAATCCAAACTCAATTCATCATTTAACGATATACCTGTATTACTGTCACTGCTGCTTGCCTGCATATTCATATAATTATTCCATAATGGCATCCTCTACGGAACCACTAATCGATAAGTTGGGATCAGATTGTTCACATTCGCTGGATTTTCAAAATGACGAATCAAGTTTTATAAAAACTTTTAATACGACACTTTCAAGAATAATGCCTTTATAATTATTGTATAAGAGAAAATGTATTGCTTTAATTCTTTAAAACACTTTATAAAATGCTATAATTTGTTTGCTGGATAGACGTTTTATTATATGCTCCTATGAGGCATAAAGCATCATAGTTATCTTATGCATTACTTTTATAAGAATAATTGGCCATAACAAAAGCTTTTATAGTGCTTTGAATATTATACAGCGAAAAGGCATTTTAAATGGCTTCTATAAGAATACATATTTTTAAACCCTTATTGCAGTCATATAAATTGGACTTATTAACGTGTACATGGCCAAGTTATAAGAGTAAATGTACTATTGGCCAAATCCTCTTATAATGAGCTACTATAAGAGTAAATATTTTTAAACCCTTATTGCAGTCATATAAATTGGACTTATTAACGTGTACATGGCCAAGTTATAAGAGTAAATGTACTATTGGCCAAATCCTCTTATAATGAGCTACTATAAGAGTAAATATTTTTAAACCCTTATTGCAGTCATATAAATTTGACTTATTAACGTGTACATGGCCAAATTATAAGAGTAAATGTACTATTAGGCCAAATTCTCTTATAATGAGCCGCTATAAGGAACTCTGGCATAATGAATGCTATTTTAAAACTACTATGAGTGTTTAGCCCTTATAGATTGATTTTATAAGGATATTTTGTTTGTTGGGAGCTCACAGCCTAATTCTTATATCTCGTCGGAAAATCTTTGTATGGGTCTACTATGAATCTTTCCGTAATAGCATCGTCGGGGTCGCCGAGAACATTCTTAGGGCGCCTCCTACCCTGCGCAGGGTTATTTAATGGGGTGTAGTTAGAAGCTGCCGTTATAAGGGTATTTGAGTGGTGTGGAGTTTTATCGAAAAATCTCCTGGAGGTGATTTGAAAATGATTCTTAACTGATTGAAGGTTGTGGTCGTGGTGCAGGTCAACTGTGGTTATGTACCAATTAGCGCCCACGGCTCTCCGCAGAAATTTGTTTTGAAGGGTTTGGAGGGTTTTAATGTTTCTATTTGAAGAGTGAGCGAAAGCAACAGAAGCGTAAGAGAATATGGGACGGATACAGGTTTTATAAAGGCTTATTTTGCTGTTGGTGCTAAGGTAACTCTTGTGGTTTAACATTGGGTGGAGGCGACCCATGACAAAAGCCGCCCTGTTTTTGACTGCCTTAATATGCTTGCTAAAGGTCATATGTGAGTCTAATATAATACCCAAGTATTTGGCAGTCAGTCCACTCAATGGGCTTGCCCTGGAGCCTAATAGTTGGGTATTTTTGTTTTATTGAGTCAAGTCCCCCGACACAATTTTTTGTGAAAATGATGGCCACACTCTTGTCCGGATTCACCTCTATTCTCCAGCGGTCGAACCATTCGCCCAGAGTGAAGGCTGCCCTCTGGAGAAGAGAGGTGAGTAGTGTTGGTGATTTCGAACTTGCGTAAAAAGCCGTATCGTCTGCGAACATGGCATAGTGAACGCCTTTAGTTTTTGGGAGAAAAGTGTGGGGGACAGGACTGATCCCTGAGGAACCCCCGCCTTGATGGGGTGCGGGAGGGAGAGGGACCCTTCTACACGGTATGTAAAACTGCGGTCCGAGAGAAATTGCTCTTCCTGCATAATTTTCTTAGAGTTGATGTAGGCCAGAAGTCGGCTGAGGACACATCGTTCAAACAGCTTACCCATGGAGTTCAAGAGACTGATAGGTCTGTAGCTGGTGGGGAAGTTGCTGGGCTTACCAGGCTTGTGGATACCGATGACCACTGCCACCCTCCAGTCGCCCGGAAAGTGGCAATAGTCAAGGGCGGCATTGAATATTTTTACTAAGATATGGATGATAGGTAATAGTTTGTAAATTCTGCCTGGAAGCCCGTCAACTCCCGGCGCTTTTTTCGGTTTCATTTTTCCTATCAGTCTCTTCAACTCCATGAAAGTGACGTGATCTATCGGTGGGTCAGAGGGGGGGGGGGGGGGGGGGGTATTAAAGAAATTATAAATAAATAATAATAAATCTTTATTCACTATAAACCTAACAGTATAGTATTACAATATTAATATTATTCTAGGTACAGAAAAGCTTATTGTTAGGTCGAAACCTGTGACTCGGGAGGCAGCGATTCCTCCACTGATGGTTACATTATAGATAGTGGTTGACAGAATTCTATCATCAAAACTGAAATCTAAACATGTGTAATTTTTTGTGTAATTGTTAACTTCTGTTTCAATAAGTAGGATATGATTGGGATCTGATGGGTTTTTGCCAGGGGAGCATCGTTCCTCTAGACTATCCGCCAGACACTGGGCTTTATCTGTGTCCGTGAATGCGGCTGTTGGAGTACCAGGGCGGACAAGGGGGGGCATGGACGCTTGCGTGTCCGCTTTTAGAGATCTGGCCAGTTGCCAGTAAGCCTGGTGACCTGGCCTAATCTCTTCCAGCATGCCGTTCCACCTGTCCTCCCTATGCTCTTTGAGTCGTTCTTTGATTTGCCTTTGCAGGCGGTTAACTCGGTTTTTATTTTCAACCGAGGGGAAATGGTCGTGCTCCTTGAGAGCAATGTCTTTTTCACGAATCAGAACGGCTATTTCGATGGGAATCTTGAATTTATTATTGAGTTTGTCTGCGGGTATTTCTCTGGAGCAATCTTTAATTGTACGTTGAAGGCCTTCAGTTAGTTTTTTGATAGTGTTGTTGATGTCAGATTTACTGTTTAGAGGAGCGTTGGCCAGGTCAAGTAGGGGGCAGTCTTCTTTTGCAAGGGCTTCTCCCACGTTTGCCCAATTGGTGATCGTCTTAGTGGTGGTAGGGTCTGTGGGGGGAGGTCCCAATCTTAGGACTACTGGTCTATGGTCGGAGTCCAGCATATGAGCTACTTCTATTGAGCGCATCCTAAGGGATACTCCTTTGAGTAGGGCTATATCAAGAATGTCAGGGAGAAAGATGTTGTTACCGGAGTAGTGAGTAGGTTCCAGGGGAGCAATAATGTCAATAGGTGGATTAGCAGCTAAGATGAAGTCAACAAGTAACCTGCCTTTAGTGTTGTTCACCCTACAATTCCATTGGACGTGTTTAGCATTCAGATCTCCGGCCAGTATGACCGAGTCATCCATGCCAAACACGTTATTTAGGTCTTGAGGGTTAAGTTCCTTCTGTGGGGAATTATAAGCTGATACTATGGTGATTGGTCTGTGACCTGTCATGGCTATCCTAAGTGCAGAGATTTCTAAGCTTGTGAGCGTGGGGGGAGGTATTTCAGAGACATGAAGTTCCTTTCGGTAGTAAATTAGTGTGCCGCCTAGTCTGTTGTCTAGTCTGTCATTTCGTATTAATTTGTAATTTGCTATGATTGGGCTGCGGAGAGTAGGTTTCAAGAAAGGGGGCGTCCATTAATCGCGTCATACTGTATAGGGGGGGAGGGGGTCATAGAAAAATCACCAAATATCACCATGGGGGTGGGGGGGTCAGGAACATATCACGTGTATTTTTTTTTGTTCCTGTGTGATACACTGTGTTATAGTTAGTAAACAAAAAAGCATATTTCTGAGCAATTTTTTTAATATATCAACTTTAACATAACCAGACTGTCAAAACCTGAGCTGAGTTTTAAAAATTCATGCGCCGTAATTTGCCTCGCAGTTGGCACTTGCGTTGTGCAGTGCAAAGAGCAGCTGGGTGCAAAACGGTTATTATTAATTTTCAAAGATTTTTTTTAGTTTGCCCTCATCACGTATACCTACTTATAGACGGACGGTCAACCATCATGGCACTAAATATTTTGTTAAGAAAAAAACGCCGCTTTTGGGTTTTTGGTGAAAGAAACTTGCGAATGTTGGATTATGTAGAAATGTGTATTTTTTAAACTATCCCTTCACTAGAACTTGAGCTGGTCCAAAATGTGACATGAAAATCCAACATTCTGAACGAACATAACGAAGAAAATAAATCTCCTAACATGAGCTACGCGTCGTTGAGGAGTTCCGTTCTGCTCATCATCAGTTGTTCTACTGCACCAAATGTCACTGTTCTATACAGGGTGGCTAGCCGAATGGCACAATCGCTCACGAAACGCTCACGAAACGAAGCGCTAGTAGATATCTATCTCTATCGCGCTTGCGTATTGGCGCGACAGAGCCAGCGGCGTATCGCTTTCGTTTGGCGTCGGAGAAATGCCATTCGGCTACGGGGCCTGTTCTTATAAAAATAACAAAGTCACTATAAGTGTGCCGTTGAGATTTGAGGAGTTCAGTTCTGATCATCATCAGCAGTTCCACTGCATCAAATGTCACTCTTCTGGACATAAATGCATGCTGTTCTCATAAAAACACAAAAATCACTATATGTATGTATATACATTCTACTACTATTACTACTTATTGGCGCAGCGACCCAAAATGAGTCTTGGCCTCCGACACGAGTGTACGCCAATCATCCCGATCCTTAGCGACGTCCCTCCAGTAGTATGCTTGGAGATCGTGTATATACATTCAGTCAAAAAAAAAAATTCAAAATCGGTCCAATAATGAGTAGATATCAAATAACAAACATTAAAAAAAAACAGACGAATTGAGATTTGGGCGGCGGTTAAAAAGGCGACAAATTTCACAAATGTTGGGCTCAACGGCTAATTGTCTTCATAAAACCTGTCCCTTCCTAAACCTTGACGTTGTTGGCGGAATCATCGACGAGCCATAACACTTAAAAATTTATTAAAGATGTAAGGGCGAATGTTCTCGGCATCCAAGCTCTTGCTTGGAAGGCAAAACAAGGTGGAACTGGTATGGATACCGGGACACGAAGGCTTCATTGGCAATGAAAATGCTGATGAACTTGCCAAGGCCGGATCCGAAGACAACTTCATAAGTCCGGAACCTTTTGTGGGCCTTTCACAAGGAACCATTAAAACGGCTATGAAAGACCGAACAAAGGCTAATCACCAAAAAGAGTGGGATGCCCTGGTAAATCTGAAGCATTCAAAGCTCTTTATGCGGAGGGTTGACTCTGGATGGAGCAAAAAGCTAGGAAAGCTAGGCAAAAGACAACTCCAAATTATAACGGGGGTGTTCACAGGCCATTACGGGGTCAAAGGAATCTTGGCCAAGATGGGACACGCTGACAACACGGATTGTCGCATGTGTGGAGGAGAGGAAGAGACCGTCAGACATCTAATGTGTGAATGTCACACCTTCGCCAGACAAAGAATGAAGAACTTTGGAGCAGGCTACCTGGTTGGTACCAAAGGACTTCAGAGAGCTACCCATGAGCCTCATCATCCGATACGTGGAGATGGTCGAGAAGCTCTTGAATAGCTGAAGGATCTTAGGATCGTAGGGGGTAGTGTATCCGGAAGGGCCCCCGCAGATTTAAGATAAGATAAGCTAAGGGCGAAGGTTTGATTCCCTAAGAAAATTTGAATTTCGCGCCATTTTTAGTGCCAAGATTTGGTTGATTCGTTGATTCATGTATTCGAAAAAAATCTACTTAAGTTGCCAAAAAATTACACGTCATATTGGCCGGGGGGGGAGGGGGTCCAGAAAATATCACCAAAGATCACCATGGGGGAGGGGGGGGTCTAAAATAAGCCAAAAACGTATGACGCGATTAATGGATGCCCCCAAAGTTTCTTGGATTAAGAGAATGTCTAACTTGAGGGATTTGATTGCCTCAGTCAACTCCTCCCTTTTACCTTTGATGCCATTGATGTTATAAAAACCTATGTTGAGCGATCTGGGTTTGTGTCTGCTATTTGGTGTGCAATCCATTTTCGCTCGAACATAGGTTTTTGATATGAGAAAGGAGAGAGGCATGCTGTGCCATTGCTAGTAACTGCTGGGGAGCAGAGGTTGCACTTCTTATTTTTGATGCCAGAAGGCAGACCTCGTCAATATCTAAGGCGTTGGCCATATTTATGACCAGCTGGAGGTCTGCTTCCGGGTCCCCAATAGGGGGGGGATATTTTTTTATTAAAGGAAAAATTGGAAAAATTTACGCTTCCGGCGGGACTTGAACCCGCACCATTTTTGCAATCCGTGCAATGCTCTTACCAATTGAGCTCTTTTTCCATTTTTTCCTTTAATAAAAAAATGTTTAGAATCGTTAGCAGACGTTTCTGCTTAATAAAAATTAATTTAGTATGGGTTAGCACATTGTTACTGGTGAATTCTCAATATAACTTGAGACTCCAGTGTCGTTACAAGATGTAATAGTCTGTCGGTAGATGGCGCTAGACGTCACCCCAAGACACACTGTACAAAAGGAAAGGCATGGAAAGATTTGCGAAGTCCGGTGTGGCTTCCGTAGCTCAATTGGTAAGAGCATTGCACGGTCTTCACTCATATTATTAAATTAAAACGGGACTTAATCGCGTAAAACTTACGTTTTATATTTAACCCGACGTTAAATATAAAACGTAAGTTTTACGCGATTAAGTCCCGTTTTAATTTAATATGAGCATTGCACGGATTGCAAAAATGGTGCGGGTTCAAGTCCCGCCGGAAGCGTAAATTTTTCCATTTTTTCCTTTAATAAAAAGGCTATTAAGTCTATTGTGTTTTTGTCTGTCATGTACTTGAGTAGAGTTCTTCCTTTAGGGTTGTTGATTCTGCAGTTCCATTGTGTGTGTTTGGCGTTTAAGTCGCCGGCCACAATGACCGACTCGTCAAGGCCAAACACAGTGTCTAGATCTTCAGGTAGTAAGTCCTTTGCTGGGGGTTGATAAGCGGATATTAATGTAATGGGTTTGTGGCCCGTCATGGCTATTCTACAGACTGATACTTCAAGATTAGTGAGGGTAGGTGGGGGGATGGGAGAGCAGTGGAGTTCTTTTTTATAATAGATTAGAGTTCCCCCTAACCTATTAGTTGACCTGTCGTCTCGAATGATTTTGTAGTTTGGAATGTTAGGGTTTTTGTGGCTAGGCTTTAAAAATGTTTCCTGTATTAATATGATATCTATTTTTAAGTCTCTTAAAGCTAAACTTAGTTCCTCTTTCTTATCTCTGATACCGTTAATATTAAAGAATGCTATGGTTACAGATTTTGGTTTTACTCTATTTTGTGTATATTTCATTGTTGTTTAAGCACATATTTTTAATAAGTAGGGTGGCGTGTTGCGCCATTGCTATTAGTTGTTGGGCTGTGGTTTTAGCGCTCCTTATTTTGGAGGCCAGGAGGCAGACTTATCTAATGCATTTGCTATATCCATTACCAATTGTAGGTCCGCCTCCGGGTCTCCACCAGGGCGGGGATGTTATGATGGTAGTGTTTCTGTGGTGGGGGGAGGGGGGGGGGGGGCAGAGCGACTGATTTTTGATTACAGTTTTCTTGGAAGGGAGGAATTTGTTGTACTTTGTAGGAGTGCAATTTAGTGTTTGAGACTTGAGTAATTTTGTTTGGGTTGGGGTAAGTTTGACGCCGTCTGAGTGGAGGGGGCAATTTTATCTGCTTGGGCTACTTGTGCATAATTTCTACTGGTATCGCCAGCCCTGGTTTGTGAGGATTTTGGATGGTGTTGGTTATATTTTTGAGTTGGTCTATTATTTTGGGAGGGAGGGGGTTTTGGGTGGGCTGGATTACAGCTGAGTTCATTGGGAGATCTGGAAAATCTTGAGATTGTTGAGCTTCCGAATGTTGCTGGATTGAGGATTCTTGGGATTGTGAGGGCAGGGGGCGTGGATTTCGGGAGCGGCTTCTCCCTGATCTGCGACCCTTTGGGTTGTAGGTTTTGAGTGGGGGGGCCTTTGGGCATATCATGTAGGCATTTGCCGGGTGATCACCTCCGCAAAGCACACAGGTTGTAATGAATTTACCCGTTTCCGGGTCCGGTTTTCTGTCACATGCTCTGGTGAGGTGATCACCCGGGCATTTTACACATCTGGGAGGCATGCGGCAGTATTTTGCCGTGTGACCATATCTCTGGCAGCGGTGACATTGGGCCACCCTGAGGCTTTTGTGTGGGAGTTCTACTTTTAGGCCACTCAGGCCGCAAACTTTTTCTATGTCGAAAACCTTTTTACCGTTTAATGTTCTATCCAGCGATACGAGGACTGCGTTGAAGGGAACCCTCCTGTCCCTGGGGCCCTTTTCCATTCTAGTGACCTCCAGGACAGGAAGGCCCTGAGCCATTAGCTCTTCTTTTATCTCGTTACATTCTATAGCAACTGGGAGGCCCAATATCACCACCCTAAGTTTCCTTTGTTTACCTGAGGGACGGGTGTGATAACCGTCCTTAAGCAGCCTACGCCACTGTCTGAATTGATCAGCGGTCTGCGTTTCCAAGAAAAGCACCGTGTCTTTTGAAATTTTCTCTATACCTACGTGTGAGCGTAGAAAACCAATATTTCGTCTATGTGCCTCCTTTGAGACTACCGGCCATCTGTTAGGGTCATATAAAACTATGAACTATGGCGGGAGGGGGGGGGGGGTGGACTCGTCTTTTTCCCCCGTTACCTTGTCTACTTCATTCTCTGAGTATTCACTTACGTCGTCTGAGTCGTCGTCGTCATATTCCAGGTCCATGTCTTGGGAGCGTTGAGTGGTTTGGGAGGTGGGGCATGTCCTGTTAGGTGAGAGGGGGGGGGGGGGGGGAGCCTTGGCTATTTTGTTTGTTTTGGGAGCGCGGGAATTTATCCTGCGGCAGGCTTGCTTGAAGTACCCTGTCAGCAGCTCTTCCACCTGCCTCGCATGGGTGTCGTCTTCTACAGGGTTTGGCCTGAACGTATTCTGCAGATAGTCCGCGAATAGTTCTGCCCTCTCTTCGGCCTTGTAGTGGATTTTCCCTCTCTCGTCCACTAACGGTCTCACTGCTTCCTTGGTTTCTCCCAATTGCTTGCACAAGCGATGGATGGATGGCACATCCTCGGTTATGCTGGCTATGTGGGTCTCCCAGTCGGCTGCTGCGTTTTCCCTTAGGGCTGTCTTCACATGCTCCACTGCGTTGTTCAGCTCTGTTTTGAGGGTAGGGCATCTCGAGATGTCCAATCTCCGCATTACCACCCCCTTGAATCCCATTTTTCCGATCGTTGAGGTCGGGGAGGGGGCCCTCCATGGAGGCTCCATGGTGGGTTGAGGGGAGCTTTTTGGTGTTGCAGGTGAGGGCCCCTCCAGCGACCTTGAGCGGCGGCGTAATCTGGGGTCCCGCGATTCCCCCGGCGTCGGGTTCCTGCAGGGGCGTTTCGTGGAGGCTGCTGGGGCGTCCGGGGACCCCCTAGGTCGCTTCTCGGGACGCAGGGCTTCTGGTACGTTCGCCTTTATAAAGGCATGAAGTGCGAGTTCGTCCGGGGTCATTTCTGGGTCATTTTCCATTCCCATTTCGTGGGTCTGGATGCGGACGAAGGTGGCCATCCATTTCTTGAAATACACCGACGGCTGGCTCCACTTCATAATTTGGCGGGCTATATCGGTATCGATGAATAGCTGATCCGCCAACGAGTGGTTCGGGTCCGCAGGTGAAATCGGTGAAAACGGCCTGTCTGTTGGTTCTGGGAGCAGAGATCCGGGTTGATGGTGTGTGTAGCGGCGGCGGGGGTTGTTGGGGCTTCGCCGGCGGTGTCCTCCGCCGTATCGAACTCGTCGCTGCCTGTGATCGATCCGGGGTCGAAACCGGGGGGTAGTGGGAGAAAACCGTCCTCCCAACTACCCACCTCGCCCCCGGATGGCAGCGGTGTCCTCCCCGCTCCGCGACTGGTGTCTTGAGTTTGTGGGTAGGCCGCGAGAGCGAGATCTCGACCTACCCACGCTTGATTTCTTCCGCTCGTCCATGGGCGGGCGGTCTTGCAGGGTCTAGCGACGCTCGTCGACGCCGGCTGGTGCCAGTCTCCGCATTCCTTCGTCCGGGGCGTCCTTTTTAGAGGGACCGGGGTCAGGAGTACGGCGAGGGCGACCGGCGTCGATGTATCTGCTTAACTGCTATCCCCTCCGGCTAGAAGCCGGGCCGCTGTATTCCGTGGATTATTTCTTCAAAAATAATTGTGGAATTCGCGAGAGTTCCCGAATGCGTCCGAACTATAGAGACTCTGCTACAATCCTTGCACTAACCATCGATATCGCGGGAGGTGGCGTGGGCGGTTTTATAATCGCGCGCCCCACCGGAGTAGATTGGCTCCGCCCTTTCATCTCGCGCGCTACACGGCGCGAGTGCGTTTATTAGTATCAACCAATCCCGTTGCGTTATACACAATGTTAGGGGAATTAAAAGGTTAATTATTTTATTAGTGGGAACATCTTAGTTACTATTCTACTTATATCTATGTTAGTAACAATTAACTTATACTAGGTTAGTTATAACTAGGCATGAAAAAAAATGGGATAGTTCTTTATTAACACATACATGCAGTTAAACAACACAAAAGACATTAAAAAGCACATAAAAGACAATCACAGACACACAAGGCAAAATACTGCACGGACAACTAAAATAAAACACAAAAAACTTATACCTATATGCGACAATCTCCCCCGCGTGTGCTAACACCGTCTGCGTGGACAGAGCATATGGAGATAAGCCTGGAAGCTGGGCGACGTACTTCTCCCGCGCGGGTCCGAACTATGGCTACTCTTACGTGGCCATCAGGGCCGGGAAAGAGTTGTGCGATTTCGCCTCTAGGCCAAGTTCCGCGGGGCATGGAGCCGTCGGCTACGATCACGATGTCTCCTACGTGTAATTTGTGTGCCTGTTGATGAGCGCCTGACCGAGGGAGTAAACTGGGCCGGTATTCCTTGATCCAGCGCCTCCAAAAATGATCGCCAAAGTTCTTCAAAAGTTCTGCAAGATCCAGTCGGTGCGTCCACAGTTTTCTCACCGGTCACCGAGCGCAGTCCTGCACTCCACATCGTGGTCCTTCGAGAGCCGGATAAGCAAGAAATAAAAAAGTACGCGCTGAAGTACGGTTGTCCCTCGGCTCAGAATCTTCACCCTAGCAGAAGAAGATGTCTGAAGCAGGAAAAACCCTTCGTCCCCGTAATAAACCGGGCCCGGCGGCCCCCGCGTCGTCAGACCCAACTCCGTCATCGGGTATGACAACCTCGGCGAAGACCAATACGTGGAGCAAAGGCACCGGCGGCAACTCAGACGAAGAGCGTGTCGTTAGTGACAGCGAATCCGTCGAATTAGATGACACTGTTAGGAGTCGTGCTAATACGTTGGTCGGGAAACCAATCGCGAGTAGAAGTCGCGCCGCGTCCGCGAAAGGTAGTCACGCCGCGTCGACCAAAGATCGCGAAAGTAAGTTAGCAGTACTCATGGCCGAGCTTGAAGTTTGTAAAGCCGCCTTGGTCGTGGCTCAGAGGCAGCACAGGTCAGGTTACAGATTGCGCAATGTGAAACGCAATCTGACTGCTAGCGTTTCGTCGGCTGCCCACGAGCGCACCAAGAGTTTGGTAGAACGGCAGGCTAGCCATACTCAGCTCGCGAAAACCGAAAAAATTATTCCCGCGCCATTTAGTAAAGTCGGAAGTTAAGCCCGAACGTCCTAAACCGCACAGTAGTCAGTTCGCGCCGATCGTTCATAAGCCACCTGAACTGCCTGCCTTTGACGGCTGCGTGACAGAGTGGATAGCTTTTCGCGCCGAATTTAATGACACTTCGCCCATGTTCAGTGACGTAAACAACGTGAGTAGGATTAGGCGTGCTCTCAAAGGAGACGCACGAACGGCCGTAAAATCTATTATGTACCTACACCGTTCAAGACCCTCAAGTGATAATGGACGCACAAATAGGCTTGCAAGTTATGGGTTACAAACACAAGCTTAGCTTATAACTAAAATCAATTAATATTAATAGATGTGGAAGTGGATATGGACTCGAGGTAACGGGCTGCAGTGGCTAGGACCTTAGGCTCTGTCTGCGAGAAAATACAGACGTGAAAAAGACGTGCTAATCTCGATTCCCTTGACCTCGTCGCTGTCTCGGACTTTTTTAACGAGATTAATATAGCCGCTAAACGCATTCACCGAAAGCCGACGCATAAGCTGCGAACCGCCGTGCATACGGTTTCATATGAGCACGAGCCTAGGTCATCTGGGCGTCGCGCTCCCGAATACACGCGCGATTACAGCGGCGATTCGGAAGACTGTCGCGACGCACGTCCGCGCACGTACGATAAAAAATGTCATACTAAACATAGTCCGCCTATCGTAGCGCAATTAAAACACCGCGAACATAAAAAAAATAAAACCGCCTTCAAAAATAAGCGCGTTACAAAACACGGAGAAACTAAAAAGCCAAAAATAATAAACCTTTCAATTCAGATTTCTTATCGTATTGCAATAAGCTAAACATCCAAATTATAAACAAATCAATTATTTTTGTAGTCGGTACCAGACCTGTTCGTCGCCTTGCTATTGCCTGTTTGCCCCACCCAACCATACACAGGCTGGTACCGACTCCAAAAATAATTGATTTGTTTATAATTTGGATGTTTAGCTTATTGCAATACGATAAGAAATCTGAATTGAAAGGTTTATTATTTTTGGCTTTTTAGTTTCTCCGTGTTTTGTAACGCGCTTATTTTTGAAGGCGGTTTTATTTTTTGTTAAAAAGTTTATTTATTTGTTGATTTTTAGTGGTTCCTAGTGATATTATATGTATCAGTCCGAATACATGTACAGTAGTGAAAGAATTATCCTTTAACTCCTAACCATTGAGGAGTTGACCTTCCATCATCAGCTCAGCCACATAAAATTATTACCATCAGACGTAAATACTGGTGTACCTTTGAAAAATAGACTAAAAACATTACATGTGCCTATAACATTTGAAGAGTTCCCTCGATTTCTCCAGGATCCCATCATCAGACCCTGACTTGGTGCCAATGGGACCATCTCGGGGTTATACCGGTTCGATCAAAAAAAAAATTTTGAAAATCGGTCCACGATTCTCGGAGATATCGAATAACATACATACAAAAAAAAAAAAAAAAATAAAAAATAAAAAAAAACATTCAGTCGAATTGAGAACCTCCTCCTTTTTTGAAGTCGGTTAAAAAAACCCGCGGTCGCTTCGACAAAACCTAAGACGTACGTACACCTCCACCCCCGTCGCGCAAAGTCACGAGGTCAGGGGAATTGGGATTAGCACGTCTATATTTTGCCCACTCATAACGTAGTATAAGACTCAATTTATCAACGATTTTGTTGACTAACTCTGGCGCGTGAAGCTACTTGTCTTGCCCGAGCGATTTAATGGTAGCTACTGCGTTAGCTACGTGTGCGGCGAACGGCGCGATATTACTGTTATAAATAAATAAATAAAATAAAATATCATTTATTTCAGACCTTGAGCCTATATTAAAATACATCACATAACACTAATTAATTTAATATGAATTGTAAAATTAAATTAAATTAGTAGAAAAATGAAAACAAAATAAATGAAAAATAAATTAAAATGTCTACTGAATCACAGTTATAATTTACATTTATGCTACTTGGCCCATATATGGGAGACTGGTGCATGTACTGACAACCAGTGTCCCATAGATGCGCATACGCTTAATGTTATATCTTTGGCGGATATACTGGTGCAAATCAAATGCTTTTTACATTTAAAATTAATTTAATTAAAAAGATGTTGCTGTTACAAAGATCGGTATGGAAGTGAGCGATGACAATTAAATTGTTCATTCACTGGTTTAGCGCCTGATGTTTGTCCACGAGCAATTATTAACACTAACAGAAAGCACTTCACTTTTACATAGGCATCAAGCCTGTACATACTCCCGGCCGTTGAAAACTTGCTTTTCAACCCTGAAGTTCTTCGGCAGTTGGAAGTTTACACAGACGTACGAGAGATCGACGCATGCAGCCTCTAGTTGTAGTAACGTCTGCTACTCTGGCAATCCCGTCTGATCCTGTGATGAGGCGAAGAATACGGCCGAGCCTCCATGCGAGTGGGGGAACGTTGTCTTCTGCCAGGAGCACCATATCACCGACGCTCAGTTTGGCAGCGTTGCTCTTCCACTTGGTCCTTTGCTGCATTTATGATACGTAGTCGCGCTGCCATCGTTGCCAGAAATGCTGCTGAATTTTTTCCAGGCGTTCATAGCGTTGGAGGTAATTTTCTTTGCAGTCTCCCAGGTATTGCGCTGGTGGAGCAGTTAGCGGCCTTCCGATAAGAAAGTGTCCGGGGGATAGGGAAAGAAGGTCATTGAGACATGACGACAACGGGCATAATGAACGGCTATTCAAAATAGACTCCACTTGTGTAAATAAAGTAGAAATTTCCTCAAAAGTGAGGTGACTACTACCAATAACACGCTTTATAATATGATGTTTTGCCGATTAAACGCCGGCTTCTCAGTCCACCAAAATGAAGAGTGTGAGCCGGAAATAACCTAAACTTTATAAGGTTTTGACTTGCAAAATCAAAAAGAGGTTTTTGGTTATCTTTTATGAATGACCCTAATTCCCTTGCGGTAGCTATAAAATTAGTAGGTAATATATGTATTTACTACTACTAGTAACTATCGCAAAATCTCGGTTGTGAATGCATCCTTAGCTAAATTAATCACTAACGGCTTCTAGATGGATGCATTTGTATCGAATATAGACAAACACAAATATTATGTAGCATTTAAGTAAACGACTTCCACGTCCCTTGCTATATATTAACTGTATTAAAGGGACCAGCAAAGTCCAGCCCAACTTACAAGAAGGGATAGTCGATAGTTAAAATACGTTGGGGTGGTAAGTTACCCATTTTAGGTTGTAATATTTTAGCTCGTAGGCCTACACCTACTTAACAAAATTATTTACAACGCGCCATGCGAGGTGACACCCGCTCACTGCATGGCCATACAGTTTCCCTTACTGTTAAAAATAACAAGAGAGGATCCGCGTGCATATTGACAATGTGTTCTTTTTCAAAGTAAAGTTTAGTTAGCCTGTGAGATGCATGAAGTAAAATGGGGTGTTTTTTATCAAACGAGTAAAATTCTGTTGCATCTAGGCGTCCTCATACACGCATTAATTTATTATCTAATAGAACAGAGACAAACACAATATTTTGCTTTTATCACTCAAAAGGCTTATTATTTAAAAGTACGTAATTCATATTCATCTGTAAAATTTAGATTGAAAAATGTATTAAATCAGAATTTTCATAAATGGATTTCGCATATTCACCTTGAAGTGTAGGATTTTATTTTTTAAATGATTACCTAAATTAAGAAACCGTTTTTTGGCAATATTATAGCTATCTTCTAAACAATTTGTAGATTCTTTTAATGGTAAATTGACACAAAATCGACCTTCCTCATCCCTTATAGTATGAGTGAGGAAGTGTTTCTCACATTGACTTTCTTGTTTGCTTAAGTTTTCCTTCTTGGGAACTCCTTCCAAGACCTCGAATTTCGATACTAACTTTTCAATAATTTCATTTTGATTTGTGGTAACTACAGCATGATTGCAGAGTATCCTCTTGCCGGATATACGACCACATACTATCCAACCGAACTTCGAACTTCTTAACTGCGGGTTATTTGGTCCTAGGGAAATTGCTTCATGACCTAAAATATCCCAGAATAAATCAGCACCTATGACAACATCTATAGGGCCTGGCTGATGAAACATTGGATCAGCCAACTCAACATTTTTAGGCAAATTGAATGATTTAATATCGACGGCCGCCTTTGGTATGCGACCGGTAAGCTCGTCCATAACGTAACACGATAAAATAGCACTAAATTTATTTTTGATTGAATTTAATTGAACATCACAAGTTCCCTTTATTAAATGTTTGGAGGGAGTGTCACCCATGCCTATGACATTCAAACTTTCAAGAGAGCGAGGCTTTAATGACAGCCTGGCCTTAAGAGACTCAGTAATAAACGATGACTCGCTTCCGTTATCTAAAAATGCACGAATTTTTAGCTTTTCATGAGTAAATGGATTTTCGACTTCAATAATTGCCGTGGATAATAGACCACGATTGCTTTGAGTTGTATTTTGATACGCATAATTGACATGCACAGCGTCTTCTTCATCTACTTGAGCGAGATGGCTTGACGAGGAAGATGGCAGGCGGTGGAGAAGACTGTTGTGTCGCTCGGTGCAGCCGTGCTCGCGGCATGGACCCATGCGGCACTCACTCTCAATATGACCTTGCCTCAGACAGTTGACGCACAATTTAAACTTTGTCACATCCATCATTCGTTCGTCAACCCCTTTCGCCTTAAAAGTAGGACAATCATAAATCCTATGACGCTCATTACAAATAACACACGTAAATATGTTTTGCCTTTTATTGTCATTATGATTAGTTGAACTTGCAAAAGATTTCACGTAATTATTTTCAACTGGTCTTTGACTGTAATTATTTTGAGTTGGTCTCTGACTGTAATTATTATTTGTTGTGGAACGAGAAGAGACGCTAGGTGTCTTTGACACACCAACAACATCTGATTTGTTGTTACGATTTAACGATTCGAGCACATCAGCACGATCTATCATAAATTTATAAAATTGTTCTAAAGTGGGTACATCGCCGTCCAAATTATTACGGTATTCCTCCCATTTTAGCAAAGTGTTGCTATCTAACTTAGAAGATAACATGAATATAATCAACACGTCCCACTTGTCTGTGGGCTGCCCTAAGCTGGTTAAAGCGCGCAAGTTTTTGGTCACGTGATCAACCAAAAATCGCAATGATCGCTCTGACTCCCGTGGAAGTTGCTTAATATTGAATAATGAATTTAAATGATGATTAATTAAAACTCTTTTGTTATCATATCGATTGCAAATCATTTTCCATGCTTCACTATAATTATTTGTTGACACTTCTAAATTTGAAATGATTCTTGCCGCGTCACCCTGCAGGTATGACACGAGATAATGGAACTTATGTATATCTGAAATACGTTCATTTTTGTGAATTAAATTTTCAAAAGTATCGCGGAATTCTAACCAACGAAAATATGCGCCATCAAATTTGGCAATTTGTATTTGAGGTAATTTCAACCCTATTTCGTGAGGGTGAGTGCATTCATCTGCACAACATGACATATTATGCGCGGAACTGCGCCTTTTTTCACTTTCAAACTTTTTAGAAAATGTTTCGACCAAGTTTTTTGCCGTGGCAATATTAACAATTATTTCGTGCTCCATAAGGTCACGTTCTTCAATCTCAGCCGAAATATTTTCAAAATTCAAAACCTCTATTTCAGATTGCAATTCATCAACCTTGACGGATAAAGCCTCAAACTTTGCGAGTTTTAAATTTAACTCGGTTAACTGAACATTATCTAGTTCCGTCTTTGGTGCAATACTATCCAAATATTTTCCAAATTTTGTAATTTGTCCTTTGGCGGACGCCCTTTTTCTAGATAATTGAAGCAACATTAACTTTTCAGCCTTTTCAGTTTCGCTAGTCATTTTGTTAATTTATATTTGTATACTTAATTATTTATTTAGATAGTAATGACCAATGATATAAATAAAATGGAAATAGCTCACGTTCCTCGTTCTGATGGTACTTGCCGATGGCAGGGAAACCGGCTGCGCACGCTCAGCAGACTTCTCCCGGCCGATGCCGAACCACGGAGTTTGTTTGCAGAAAATGCTAGCGGCGCACGGCGATATAAAATAACGATTGCCCTGGAATAGTCGGCAAATAATGTTAAATATCTTGTTATATAAAAATAAGGAAAACGGAACCTAAATATAAATTGATTTGATTTTAAACTCAATAAGTGTAAACTGCACTTTTAACTTGGTTAAACAATAAAACGTATTATCAACTTAGTAAAACACTTTGATATTTAATTTACGTAAGTAAGTAATTATAAAATGCAAAGTAACTTTGTTGTTTAAAATTGCAAAGTTCTTTGTTCTATAAAATTGCAAAGTAACGATCACTTTTTTATGTTTCGGGTAGATATGAAATCTGATGCAATGGAATTTTTTGAACTAATTTAAGGATTGTAATGTAATTATAGTTTTGAAAACACTTGATTTACACAAATGAAGATGTATTTCAAATAGTATTATTGCCTGTTGTTAGGATTATTGGAAATTGAATGAAGGATAGACACTTATCTTTGTGGCGGCGCACGAACGTAACTGCTCGATGTGAACTTTAGCTGTTTCACTGGTCGAACCCTGGCTTGGAGATCCTCGCTTCTTGAAGCCTGGTGACTTTAGACATCCCCTGGCAGCTCCAGAATACACAGCAATCCTCTATAGACTAGAATTGCGATGTTGAAGATCCGTTACTCGTCGCGTCGGCCGATGTCGTATTTAATTATTTTGCATTTTCTTGATTATTTCTTCGCGGATTCTTGTTTATTTCCCCTCATGTGGCACCATGTTAATCTTTGGCGGATATACTGGTGCAAATCAAATGCTTTTTACATTTAAAATTAATTTAATTAAAAAGATGTTGCTGTTACAAAGATCGGTATGGAAGTGAGCGATGACAATTAAATTGTTCATTCACTGGTTTAGCGCCTGATGTTTGTCCACGAGCAATTATTAACACTAACAGAAAGCACTTCACTTTTACATAGGCATCAAGCCTGTACACTTAACGTTGTGTAACTCGGTCAATACTATTTCGTCCGTATCGCCGAACTGACGCTCTAGTGCGTCCATTATCACCTGAGGGTCTTGAACGGTGTACATAATAGATTTCACGGCCGTTCGTGCGTCTCCTTTGAGAGCACGCCTAATCCTACTCACGTTGTTTACGTCACTCAACATAGGCGAAGTGTCGTTAAATTCGACGCGAAAAGCTATCCACTCTGTCACGCTGCCGTCAAAAGTAGGCAGTTCAGGTGGCTTGTGAACGATCGGCGCGAACTGACTACTGTGCGGCTTAGGACGTTCGGGCTTAACTTCGACTTTACTAACTGTCGTGGGAATAATTTTTTCGGTTTTTGCGAGTTCAGTATGCCTAGCCTGCTGTTCTACCCAACTCTTGGTGCGCTCGTGGGCAGCCGACGAAATGCTAGCACAGTCAGATTGCGCTTCACATTGCGCTTCACATTGCGCAATCTGTAACCTGACCTGTGCCGTCTCGTTCTGTCTCTGAGCAACTACCAAGGCGGCTTTACGAATTTCAAGATCTGCCATTAGTACTGCTAGCCTACTTTCGCGATCCCTAACCGAACCTTTCGCGTACGCGGCGCGACTTTTACTCGCGGTTGGTTTCCCGACCAACGTGCCTGCACGACTCCTAACAGAGTCATCGAATTCGACGGATTCGCCGTCACTAACTATACGCTCTTCGTCTGGGTTGCCGCCGGTGCCTTTGCTCCACGTATTGGTCTCCGCCGAGGTTGTCATACCCGACGACGGAGTTGGGTTTGACGACGCGGGGGCAGCCGGGCCCGGTTTATTACGGGGACGAAGGTTTCTTCCTGCTTCGGACATCTTCTTCTCGTTCTCTTGCTGATCTTTAACACGCGGGGGTCCCTAACTATTTACACCTATCACTGACCTGCCTAACACCTATGTGTGGACGCTACCGAACGCAGTGTCGACACCCCTAAGCGTAGATCCCACGGTGCGCCGAATCTTCCGTAATGGCGAGGTGCAATGCCTATTCCGTTCGAAAGCGGCGTGAGGACGTCATCATGTGACGCTGCAACTAAAGTTGCCAGGACACGTGAGCGGAGGACGAGCCTACAACGCAACACGGTCCGACCAGCAAGCTGGTAAGGGTAAAGTTACTGAGCCGAGGTGGGACTACCTCAAGGCGTCAGCGCGTACTTTTTCTTTCTTCCAATCCGTTTCGAAGGACCACGTTGTGGAGTGCAGGACTGCTAGGGTTTGCAAGATCCTCCGATTTTTCGGATCCGGATATTTCGGATCTTAAGATTTGCCGGATATCCGGATATTTCGGATAAAACGGATCCGTGTTGAAAAGGTCACTTTTTATAGGGGTTTCGTCTAATCAAAGTTGCTGTTACCGAAATAAAATAATTTAAACTCGCAAAACGACACAACTATAGTCTATTATTGCTTCATTAACTTTTTAGATGAACTTTTAACATACAATTGTGTCGTTTGACTTCAAACTCGCTTAAATCGATTTTTAAAGTTGCTGGCGCCGACTCCTCCACCGTGGGTTTTTCGGAATCCTTGGCATCTGTGGCACTGTGCTGGTCCGCTCTTCCCCCTCCAGGCTTCTATTTTGATGGAATTCAAGAACATCAACTCCTTAATCTTGTAAATGTGCTGGTAGTCCTTGGGGTGGCCCGCCAGCTCGATGAAGTATATGCAGCCGGGCCTTCCTCCTCTTGCGTCTATTTGTTTGATATAGGCAACTGGGTAGCCCAGCTGCTCTAGCGCTTCTGTTATCTCGCTGGTTGGCGTGTCTGCAGGCAGTCCTCGAAGTGCCACTTTCATCTGCTTTTCGCTGTCTGCTTGTAAGACGTGCCATTCCAGCTCGACCGTCTTCTCCAACTCCTCCAGGTGGTCCTGCACACACCTGAATTCTTCGGCGGTCGTGGGCGCGAACCGTACGCCCTTCCCCACTGGCTTGGCGTTGGCGGGTCTGCCTAGTTTCTCCGCTATGTCTTTCACCACCTGGAACCATCTTGGCAGAACGGTCGCGATGATGCCTGGCAGCTTTTCCTTCTTCTTCTTCTCCTCTTCCGGCTTTTTTGGGTCCTGCGACTCGTTCTGCCCTTTGCTCCTGGTTTTCGGAGCTGTTGCCGATGACGTCATTGCGGCGTAGGTTTGTGATGGTCCGGGTGTGGGGGGATTCTTTTCTGGCTCTGCTTCAGCCGCCTTCCTTTCTCCCGCTGCCCCTTGGGTGGTGGTTTGTGGCTGTTGCTTGCTTTGGGCCCTTGCTACGGGGGCCTTGGCTGGGGGTTTGGGCACCTCTGGTGGAACCTGTGCCCTAGCTCCCGCTCTGGCGCGCTGGGGCTTGGGTTGGGTGGGGCTCCGCTGGTGGTTGCAGGCTTGTTCTGCTGTCTTCTGGCACGGCGAGCGGGGGGCTTGGGGGCCCTGCTTTCTGGCATCTTCCTCGCCTGGTCCGGCTCCTTGTGTGGGCTGCTGGGCTGGGAGTTCGATCGTCGGCGCAGTCTGGGGTCGCGTGATTCGCCTGGAGTTGGTTTGCGACAGGCGCGCTTCTTGGGAGCCGCGGGGGCGTCCGGGGTCTCTCTTTGCTTTTTGTTTGGACGGAGCGCCGCTGGGACGTTTGCCTTGAGAAAGGCATGAAGTGCGAGCTCGTCCTGGTTCAGTGTGATGTCCAGGCCCATTTCGAAGGACTGGTTGCGGACGATGGTGGCCATCCAGTGTTTAAAGTATGCCGACGGTTGTTCCATACGCATAATATGGGCAGTAAGATCGGAATCGATAGCTAGCTGTTCCATCGGCGATTGGTTCGGGTCGGCAGGCGATATCGGTGAGAATGGCCTGTTCGTAGGTTCCGGGAGCAGCGCTCCGGGTTCTGAGTCACTGGTGTGGGCGGTGATGGCGGGGGCGGCGGGTGCCTCGCCGGCGGTATCGAATTAATCGCTGCCAGCGATGGACCCAGGGTTGAAGCCGGGGGGTAGAGGGAAAAAACCATCCTCCCAACTACCCACCTCGTCCCCGGGCGGCAGCGGTGTCCTCCCCCCGCTCCGCGACTGATGTCTTGATTGTGTGGGTAGGCCGCGAGAGCGAGATCTCGACCTACCCACATGTTTTTCCTTCCGCTCGTCCATGGGCGGGCGGTCCCGCAGGGTCTAGTGACGCTCGTCGGCGCCGGCTGGTGCCTCTTTTCCGGGTTGACCTCTATTCTCCAGCGGTCAAACCAGTCTCCTAAGGAGTCCGCCGCCCTCTCGAGAAGCGAGGACATCAACGCTGGTAATTTAGACGAAGCATAAAAGGCTGTGTCGTCAGCGAAAAGCGCATACTGGACACCTTTGACTTTAGGCAAGTCATTAACGTACAAGGAGAACGGGGTTGGCGACAGCACCGAGCTTTGCGGCACTCCCGCCCTTACAGGGTGAGGGGGGGAGAGAGTCCCTTCCACTCTGTAGGCAAAGCTTCGATCGGTCAGGAAGTCTCTTAGGATGTAAATGAGACCTCCTGGCACACCTAGTCTTATCAGCTTGCAAAGCAAACCGGTGTGAGTGGGCCTCCTTCCCTCCATCAAACCCCTCAAGATATGTTCGGTGATGCGGTGCACCTGGTGCACGCAGGAGTGACGTGGTCTGAAGCCAAACTGCTCCCCCTGTACGATGTTGTTAGTATCTAGGAATCTGGATAGTCTGGTCAGAGTGGTCAGTATGCACTTTTCGCATATTTTACCAAGGACGTTGAGAAGGCTGATGGGCCTGTAACTGGTGGGATTGTTGCTAGGTTTCCCTGGCTTGTGAATGCCAATAACAACCGCCACCTTCCACGCTGATGGAAAGTGGTAGCTGCTAATGGCTGCATTTAGGATGCCAAGGATGATGTGGAGTAAACTGGCCGGTAATATATTAAAAATTCTGCTCGGGAGCCCATCAACCCCGGCGCCTTTTTTGACTTGAGTTTTTTAATAAGTAACTTAAGTTCCATTAAGGTGATCTGGTCAGGTGGCGGGTCGGTGGGAGGCCTAGCAAAGTAGCTCTCCACTTCCCCTTCCACCAGAGGGATCTGTGCTGGATCAGTGGGTGGACTTCCTGTAGTGCATTGGTCCGCAAGACTGCTGGCCAGACAGACCGCCTTTTCGTCGTCAGTAAAAGCTGGGGTGGGTAGGTCAGGGCGAGCCAGCGGGGTGATGGACACGACTGTGTTTTGCTTGAGGGCTCTGGCCAGGCTCCAATAAGCTAGATGGCCTGGCCTGATTTCCTCAAGCAATTCATCCCACTTCCCCGCCCTGAACTACCTTATTCTTTCTTTTATATGTCGTTGTAATCTGTTGACTGTGGTTTTATTTTCCCTAGATAGGAATACAGAGAGCTCTTTTAGTGCTATGTTCTTTTGGTCGAGTATGTCAGTTGGGAGTTTATTTTTGGAGTAATTGTCTTCACGGATGGATTTTGAGCAAGAGTTAATACTGTTTTGGAGTCCGGAGGTGAGTTTATCGATTTGCGTGTCAATATCTAACTTTGTGTTGAGGGGAGATTTGGAGAGCGCTAGAAGGGGGCAGTCATCTTTGTTAAGTATGACTCCCACTTCGGCCCACAGTTCGTAGGGGCTTCCTCCGAGGGAAGGGGGCCAAGTTTAAGCAGTATTGGTCTATGGTCAGAATCAAGGATGTGCAGTACTTCTATGGAGCGGAACTTGAGAGAAACTCCTTTTAACAGCGCTATGTCCAGAATATCTAGGAGGTATTCGCCTTGAGATGGGTAGTGGGTGGATTCCAGGGGTGCTATAATATCAATGTTGGTAGTATTGCTGGTAAGGTATTTGAGAAGTGTGCGCCCCTTTTCATTGTTTATTCTGCAGTTCCATTGTACATGCTTGGCATTGAGGTCACCGGCCAGAATGACCGACTCGTCAATGCCAAAAATGGCCTCAAGGTCCTGCAGAACAAAGTCTTTGGCAGGGGGCTGATAGGCAGATCTGGCAGATACTAAAGTGATGGGAGAGTGCCCCGTCAATGCCAACCTACAAGCCGAAACCTCCAGATTAGAGAATGGGGGAGGAGTGATGGGTGAGCAATGCAGTTCTTTTCTGTAGTATATTAGGGTGTGTCCCCCAGTTTATTTGTTACTCGGTCGTCTCTGAATAACTTGTAATTTGGGATGTTTGGGTTTCTGTGGGACGGTTTTAGGAAAGTCTCCTGCACGAGTAAGATGTCTATTTTATGTTCGCTGAGAGCTAAGCCTAGCTCAACTTTCTTGTCTCTTATGCCCTTTATGTTGTAGAAGGCTACATTTATTGAATTGGGTTTCAATCTACTATTTATTGTATAATCCATTATCGTTTTGACACATGTTTTTAATGTTGGAAAGGAGAGTGGCGTGCTGTGCCATGGCTAAGAGTTGTTAGGCTGTTGTGGTGGCATTCCTGATTTTTGAAGCCAGCAGCCAGACCTCCTCAATGTCAAGGGCATTCGCGATGTCCATGACAAGCTGTAGGTCTGCCTCTGGGTCTCCACCGGGGCGTGGGATGCTATGGTGGGTTTGCCCTAGCGAGAGCGGGGGGTGGCGGGTTACTTCAGGAGTTTTCCTGTTACCGCCCTCAAATGGGGGAATCTGTTGAGTCCTGAATGAGACAGTGGGAGAGATTTTTGGGGCCACGGGTGGCGGTGGGAGGGGGTAAGCTTTGCCCGATGCCAGTTGGGCAGGAGCGGGTGGGACAGCTACTGGTTGTAAAGCTTGGGCATATTGTTTGTGTGAATTTCCTTTTGGGATCTGGGTGGAGTGCCTGTTGACATCAGTACGTTGTTGAGGCTCCCGGGGAGCTTGGCGGGATTGAGTTTGCTGGGGAGGAGTAGGGAGATTTGAGAAGGAGTTTGGAGTCTCCGTGAGAGTTTGGGAGGTGGGGATGATTGGTTGATCCCCAGGTGGGATGTGTGCTGACTAGAGCGGGGAGGTTGGTACCGTCCTCCCCGGCGTCCTCTAGGTTTGAACTTTTTAAGGGGAGGGGCCTTTGGGCAGATAGAGGCGTTAGCGGGGTGGTCGCCTTCGCAGTGACAGCAAGTAGTAGTGAACTTGCCTGTGACAGGATCGGGTTTTCTGTCGCATAGACGTGTGAAATGGTCACCCGCGCATTTCACGCGACGGGGGGGGCATGCGACAGTATTTAGCGGTATGGCCGTATCTCTGACATCTCTTGCATTGAGCGACTCTGAGGTCGTTCAACTTTGAGCCCGCTGAGCCCACAAATTCTCTCAATGTTGAAGACTTTTTTTGCCATTAAGTGTTTTGTCCAGAACTAAAACAGCGTCAAAAGGGACCCTATTATCTTTAGGGCCTCTTTCCATCCTTTTAACCTCAAGGACTGGGAGGCCTTGGCTGGTGAGTTCATCTTTGATTTCACTTTCGTTTTTGTTACTTGATCTGATTTGAAATATTTCGCTAGTTTCCAGTACGCTAGTTGACTGGGCGATATATTTCCTAACAGATCATCAAATTCGTTCGCCCTGAAATCGGCTATGGCCTGCTTGACCTCCCTTTGGAGGGCCCGCATGGCCACACGATTCTCGGGCGAAGGGAAGCGGGAGTATTTCTTGAGTGCTGCATTGTTCCTGTCTAACAGCTTCCTTGAGAGCTGTCCGGGAGAGGACGCCGGCGGAGGTCATCCGCCGGGACCTCTCTGGAAGCTTCTCTAATAATAGAGGTGAGGTGGCTGGTGTACAAGTCGATGGCAGCGTCGGTCTGTGCTTTTGTCATGTTTGGGGAGGTGGGGATGTGAGTTGAGGAGGCCTTCTCTCACCTTTTCCCAGTCCACTTTGGTCCTGGTACTCGGCGGGTTAACTGGGGTCCGGGCCTAGTCGCAAGATGACTGGCCTATGATCTGAGTAGAGTTCGTGATGTACTTCTATAGCACGCGTCGTCAGCGATACGTCATTTAGAAGCACAAAATCAAGTATGTCCGGTCTGTACTCAACAATACTAGCGAAATGGATCGGTTCTAGGGGAGAGATCAGGTCGAAATTGATAGTGTTTTCCTAACATGAGCATATATCGTTATCGCGGGAGCAAATATGAATTTGTTAAAGAAGTAGTAAAACAGACTCCATTTAGTAAAAACAGACTTTTCTGTTTACACAATATAAGCCTTCAAGAAGTTCATCATAACTAGCACGAAGTGTTTGCTGCATAAGGTTAATTAATCTTTCTTTACACTCTGTTAGTAAATAATAACCTGGAATCGACATATCAACTTAAATAAATATCCATGTTTTAATTTAATACAACTTTATTTACTTTTTGGTGATCTTAGTGATTTTCGTAATATACGACAAAATTTTTCTCGGTTTTCTACTATTAATCTGCGGCGTTGCAGTAAATATCCATTTTAACTGGCTAAATGGTCTGTCGACTGCCACTGTTGTAATGGGTGCATATTTAAAACGACGGAAGTAATCAAATATAGGAAAATAATCCTGTATAAACAACCCCACAAATTCATCACATGTTATTTTCCTTCGAGGCATTTTAAAGAGCAACTTATATTTAATTATGTTGTTACAAATACAGATCAATCAAGAATGATATATGTCTAAAGTGACTGACGAGGTTGCGTTGCGTAACAAATAGATAATCTTTCTAAGTACTAATCAAGTACGGAGGTAAGGGATCATCCATAAATTACGTCACACGAATTTCATGCTTTTTTTGCCCCTCCCCCCCTCCTTGTCACAGCGGGTCACATTTGTGAGACTCCCCCTCCCCAGTGTGACGTCACATATTTTGCAAATTCACATGTAGAAATTATTGATGAAACTAAATCGTTTGATGTTTAGCCAGTTAAGCTTCTCCGCGTGTTAATGTGTGTGACACATTTACTTAACCTACGTGCCTTGAAACCCCCGCAACGCGCAATATTCCAAGCTCAATAAAGATAATAGTTATATGTTTTTGAGGTTTTCATAAAAGAAGTAATAGTTTAAAGTGCGTGTTTTGTATGAATGTCATTTCTGTTTTTGACTATTTTTTATAATCTTTCGTGATGTCAAATCGTTTTTGCTACCGCGATAACCAGAGATGCGATTTATTTGAAATACTTCTATTTTAAATGCAAATACAAAATGAAAAATACCCATTTTGTATTTTGCATTTAAATGCCTTTTAGTAAAAAACATTTTGTATTTTATTTGAAATACTTTTTGAGATGTATTTTGCATTTTTAATATGCATTTCAAAATGCAAAATACTTTATGATTAAATTAAGTTTAGCCAACATTACCAGTCAAACAAAATGTGAACAAATGACGCTTGTATTGCCGAATTTGACCGATAGAGGCGCCTGATAGCCATGCGCGCCTGACTGACTAGTGTCAATTTGACACTGTCAATGTCAATCGAAAACGAATATTATCTATGGAGAGCGACGCCACTGACGCCGACGATTTAACGGATTTATTGTTTGCTGGACTGCTGGTGCTGAGTGCTAATGACTGATTTTGATTTAATTACCTACCTACTTTTAAGTGTTGAGTTATTATTCCTATTGTAAAAATCCTAAGCTATAGAATGAAAATAAATAAAGAGCATTTAGGTGATATAGGTATGAAATATAAGAACTAGATGCACAATCAACAAAATGGAGCCATGGCTCTCTTTTCGTTAGTCTAGTTTTTTTACATTATTTAAGTGAGTAGGTATAATAGGTATAATAGTACCTAAAAATAATAGGCGATCAATAAATTCTGTTATGTTATTAATAAATAAAATAACATAACATAATTTATTGATTGCCTACTGATAAATATGACCAAAATGTCATTCATTACTTTCATTAGGTGCCATGTTATTAGACGTTTTTGTTCGGCATTGTGACTCTATTTCTCATGATTATTAATACAGTCTGAGATTTGGTCAAAAGGTATTTTATATTCAAAAAGTATTTTGAAAATACCTATTTTGCATTTAGCATTTGAAATACAAAACTCAAAACTATTTGGTATTTTGCATTTGAAAGAGTAAATCTGAAAAGTATTTTGCATTTTGTATTTAAATGCTTTTTTAAAACCATTTGATATATGAACATGAGGTTGTATAGTCTATTGCCGTTATGGTTATTTGCTGCAATTCCAGAATCCAGAACCCTGGGGCTTTTGCGTTGGTTTAGGAAGTAGAGCTTTTTGCTGTTGGGCAGGGCAACCTATGAAGCTTGCTGGGTGAGAGTTATCGGTTTCACAGATCAAGCAGCCCACGGTGTCCTTCTTTGGGTTCCTTTTATACTGCCACGAGAAGTGGCGTTCAGGACACTTGTCACACCTGGGGACGCAGTGCACATCCGCTCCGTGTGGCGTCTGCCTTGGCAGCGGAAGCACTCTGCACATCCCGACCATTTTGTCTCTCATTTTTCGTAATTTTAACTAGGATAATGTACGAGGTTGAGATTGCTTTTATCTTATTCTGAGGATCCATTCCTTAGCAGTCTGGTGGGCAGCTTTATCGCTACCGGCTATCGCGACGGTACGCTCCTGGGCAACCGACGTGATGCTGTCGCACCTCCTCGGCCTTGTAATGGGTGTTCTCCCTGTCATCCATTAGAGGCCGCACTGCCTCTTTGGTTGTCCCCAATTGCTTGCATAGACGGTGTATGGAGGGCAGGTCTTCGTCTATGCTTGCGATATGGGCCTCCCATCAGTCCCAGTCGGCTGCAACACTGGCCCTTAGCTCTTGCATGACTTTGTCCGTCAAAGGGTTGAGCTCGGTCTTCATTGTCGAACATTGGCGGGTGTGAGCCAACTTTATCGCTATCGTAACTGTTGACTGTAGATTAGAGGCGGCTACCAGGCTGAAGAAATATATAAAAAAATAATACTTTTTCTCATTTTTCTTTGCTGCGGTGGTGTGATGTATGGGGAGCAGCGCGTGCGCGCTCTCGCTGTCTGTGATGAAGTGACGCTCCATTTTTTTTTTTGGTATGGGCTTCACTGAGCCGGGCGGTTAAACGCCCTTTGCTCGTTAAATGGGCTGGGCGCCTATGCACATTGTGTGCATAGGGCTAATGACCGCGAGGTCGTCGGCCTCAGGGCCCGAGCAGAGCTGGGTGAGCATGGAGGGGTATGTAGATGAGGGGAGTCAGACGGTGATGAAGGTGGAGGTGAGGATGAGGTTGGAGAAGGAGGTGGTGGAGCCTGGTGGAGGTGGATGTGATGGGGACGGGTTGCGGAGGCCCAGGCGCGCTCTCAAGAGTTCACCCTGGATGCGAATTTCATTTTCATTCGCCTTGGTGAACTCGTCGTCGCTATCCAGGAGCGCATGCCTGGGCCTTCGCTTCCGGAAGGGAATTTCGAGTCTGGGGATGTAATTCACCATCTTACTGATCAGAGGGTTTGTGTGGGTTTCGGCTTTCTCGTGAAATCTTTTAGATATGGTTTTAACAAAGTGGCGTATGGAGGGCATTTTTAGGTCGCGATGAAGATCTTTATTGGGTACATAGCCTGGAGCCGCAGAGGCCTTACGGAGGAATTTATTTTGGATGACTTGGTGGGATTTGAGTTTGTTACGGGAGGCATGGGCATAGGCTGAAGAAGCGTAGGTGAGGACTGGACGGATACAAGATTTGTAGAGGGTGAGTTTGTGCTTTAAACGCATTTTGCTTTTCGGATTCACTAGGGCGTGAAGGCGGGAAGTAATGAAAGCTGCCCGGTCGCGGACAACCTTAATGTGCTTGTGGAAGTTTAGGCGACGGTCTAGATGGATCCCCAGATATCTTGCTGAATCGACCCATGGGATGGGTTTATCAAGCAAGCGTATCTGGGGGTGCCTTTTAACCAACGCCTCATACCCATTTTTCCTGGAGAAGATCACAGCCTGGCTCTTCTCAGGGTTGACCTCAATACGCCAGCGGCGAAACCACTCTCCAAGAGAGTCCGTCGCACACTGGAGCAAGGAGGAGTGACGCTCCAAGCGTCGGGGCGGGTATTTATATCTTTTCCCGGCCGCGAGGCTTGTGTACCTTTCGTCACGAGTGTATTTGGTACTGTGTGTGCCCGTTGTGTAACAGCAATTTTCTTTATTGTTTAATTAAATTCTTATAGGATAGACAATGATGATTTTTCTTTACATTCTTATAAGAGACTATATATATATTCTAGTTAGATTTGATGCGTAAGTATTAGTGCCAATACATTACGTGTTTATTTATATAATTGCCATGTTATGTATATATCTGTATACGACTGAACTATTTTGGGTATAAAGGGTAAGTAAAAATAAATATTTTGATTGATTGATTGATAAAGAATCTGATAAGTATTATACTTGATTAGTATTATATTTGAAAATGGAACTGTCATTTAGAAAACTTAAGGTATATGTTTGCATTAAAATTTTATTTGGGATACCGCCAATTGCCTTATGAGGGCTACTATAATAGTTCAGTCGTCTTTGTGAAGTGCTCGGCTTAATGGGAAATAAATCAATATCTCTTTATTATTTTATCATCTTATATCTACGTAATCCTACCTATACCTAACCTACGTGATCGTTATACATTATTTATTTACAATTTTGGGGCTATTTACGACAGTAACATTCTGAGACAGAGCCAATAGAAGACAGAAACTATGGTACTTCATGGTTGGTAAGTGCTAGCCTACATGCAGATGCTTCCATGTTTTTGAGCTGCGGGATATCAGTACTACAACAGTGAAGAGAACGCCTGTAGTAGATGGCCGTGCCTCCTCCATGGGTGGGCCGGTCATTCCTAATTAGGTAGGTTTATTAGGTGATAGTTAGCTATTCTCGGATTACTTGTGCTGGGTTTTAAGAATGTCTCCTGAACCAGGAGAACATCTATCTGATGATCTCATCTCTTTGTTTCTTAAGGCACTGGTCCCACCGCGAGCTAGTAAGCTATCGGCTATAAAAACGAACAAAAGATAATCACTCCCGTGTAAATAAAAGAGACACGGCGATGTTTATAGTTACTCGCCCAGCGGTGAGCTATCAAAATCGCCATGTCTCTTTTATTTGCATGGGAGTGCTTATCTTTTGTTCGTTTTTGTAGCCGATAGCTCATAGCTTACTAGCTCGCGATGGGACCAGTGCCTTAGGCCATTACCGTTAAAGAACGCCAGGGTGAGTGACCTAGGCTTATTTCGAGCTGCGAATTTGCAAAGCCTCTGAAAAAAAAAAAGATAACTATCCATACTAATATTATAAATGCAAAAGTGTGTGTGTCTGTTTGTTTGTCCGTCTTTCACGGCAAAACGGAGCGACGAATTGACGTGATTTTTCACTTGGAGATAGTTGAAGGGATGGAGAGTGACATAGGCTACTTTTTGTCTCTTTCTAACGCGAGCGAAGCCGCGGGCAAAAGCTAGTTCGTCTATAAAACGTGTAAATGGGGCCGACGCGCGACGCGCTTTCAGTTTGATTATACATATTAAGGGTCTTTAATTCTAACTATCAAGCCTGAATGGCCTTATAACAGCGAGCCCCTTAACAGGCCAGCTTTCAACGAAATCCACGCAACACATTATAGTACGTTGCTTCTGGAAAGTTATGTATGAAAATATTGGCATAATTAATGGAAGATTTTTCTTGATTGGGATATGTACATTATAGGCCGAAGTTATTTTTCATCAACCCTCCCCATCTCTCCCCCCTCTGCGTCACCCCTCTTCCCCCCCTTAAATAACCGAAAATGCGGTTTTTCGCGATTTCTGACAAAACCGTTGAAGATACAGAAAAAGCGTGTAGGAACAAAGTAATCCTTAATAAATTTACTACAAATCATTCATTGACACTTTGGTTCTAGCACTTATAGTTTTCGCGTGATCCATCACGAATGTTGGTCCTTTGCTGCAATTTTCTTTAGTGAATGTTAAGTTTTCCCCTAAATTGCTTACGAAATCTGTTTGATATTAATAAAATATTATAAACTGAAAATGAATTTTAGGGGGAAAAATCACTACCATGGGTGGAACTTGAACTCACGGCTTCTGGATTGAAACTCCAGGGCTCTACCGACAGCTACCAAAAGCTCATCCCCAGTCATCGATATACTATATGGATCAATGGTACTCCTAGCGACTACTACCGTGAAAATATTACGTCTTAAATAGTTACTGGAATTCCAAGTAGGGTTGCCAACCGTACTATATAATATAGTACTGTACTATATTTTGACCCAGCGTACTATATTCGATATGAAGCATATATAGTACGCAAAAGTACTATATTTTTGGGGTCCATGCCAGTGGCGAATTTACACTAGGGTCAAACCGCCAGGAGCGGCGTTTTGATAATGAAAAAAATTTCGCGCTCGCTCCGCTCGCGCTTTTATTCATATCTAACCTTCACTGTACATTTCATTACTTAGTTCTGACCTGCAAATATTGCAGTTACGTATAAAGCCACCGTTGTTTGCAAACATTTGTATTTTTTCCATGATATATTAAATAACGAAATTTCTTAAGGGGATTCTCTACTCCGATGAGCTTCGATTTGAATCCATTGGTATTATGAATATTACAATAGTTTCTAAAACATATCATATTAACAGAATCGTCTTTAAACAAACTAGCATCCCATAATTAGGTACCTACTTCACAGCTCATTGATTCTGTGATATTTAGCATCAAAGTTGAACTATTTTAGGACCGAAACTGGTTCTTTGGTCAAAATTTTTGCCTTACCTAATTAGTTTTAAATTAAAATCGCTTTTGCATTTTTATAAAAGTCTAGATTTCATTGAAGTAAAAATGTTTTTAAAACAATGTCAAATTTCATAAAAAATATAATTACTTATAATATGGGTATTTTTTTTTTAAATATGGGTCTTGTAAAAAATGTAAGTAGGTAACTATTGAAATTAATAGTACATTGTGCAACAAGGGAGGTAAGGGGACATTATAGACGTGTGTGCCGCAGGCAGGAGTAAATAATAGACACGTCTTTAATGTCCTTACCTCCTGAGTTACACACAATATTTTTCATCACATTTGAGAGAAAAATACAGAGGAAACAGTCATAAGGCAAAACCTTCAACCGGCGGCGTTGCGCCTAGTAGGTAGTGTATCTTGATCTACATCAGATTATTCATATTAAATCCATTGTTTTTGATAACAAACACTTTTTGAACGAAAACAAACACGAAAATACTGCATATAAATTAAATGCAACGTTCAAAAAAGCATATAAATCATATAATTGAACTAACATTTTGGCCAGTTGTAGCTCAAGATCAGGGGATCAAGGGGGAGGCCTTTGCCCAGCAGTGGGACACAATAGGCTCATAATAATAATACAATTTTACTTATTTTTCATTCATTTAAATATTTTGATCTGTTGTACTATCCGTTGCTAGGCAACGGTGGGTGCCTCGCGTATGCACGCGGTAAATTATAACAACACACTGAAATAATTGTAAAAGATAAATAAAATGCATTTTTCATACCGTATATATCTTTTATAGCTTAATAGTAAAATTTTGGTTGTGCAATAAAAATCCTTGGCAGATTGAAACATCCTTTGCCTGAAGTAATGTACGGATTGTATTCATTTTTAAAACTAAATCCATTATTCCCTTGGGAATAAAATAGTACATTATGCTTCAGTACACGTAGACGCAATGATACCTTTAAACAGCAAATATTATGAAAAAGAATATTAATAGGTACGTAAGTAAAAATTGCATACCTGTCAATAAATTTAGAAAGTGATAGAAGACTCAATATTGCATATTTTTCGAAATACGCGATATATATTGTTGGTGTTCAATAAAACATTTGGTACATTACATACAATAAACATATTACGTAGTTATATATTACGTTAAGTAAAACATTCGACAACATGAAAGTTTGCTTTTAAAAAAAAGGCCAAATGTTAAGTTGGTAAATGTGAGCTTGGCAAATAAAACTATAAGTTGGGAAATGAACATTCGGAGGAATAAAATTGCGCGAAACGTGAGTTGGGAAGTGATATTCGGCCATACAACTTTCGACGATACTTAAATAAGAGAACCAATGCAACACAAAACTTGTGAAAAATCGATGAAAACCGTATGGAGCCCCTTAGAGTGGACAGAAAGAACGATCTCTACGACTTGGTTATCTTTTATGTGTACCGTACTATATTTTATTTCGGTGTACTATATTTTTTAGATGGAATTTTCTAAAATACTATATTTCCCTAAAAAAAAGTTGGCAACCCTAATTCCAAGACATATTGGAAATTCCACCCATGGTAGTGATTTTTCCCCCTTAATTTTATTTTAGTCATGGGTTACAATATTTTAGTCATATCAAACAAATTTCGACGATTTCGTAAGCATTTTGGGCGAAAACTTAACATTCATTAAAGAAAATTGCAGCAAAGGACCAACTTTCGCGACGGATCACGCGAAAACTATAAGTGCTAGAACCAAAGTGTTAATGAATGATTTGTAGTAAATTTATTAAGGATTACTTCGTTCCTACGCGCTTTTTCTGTATTTACAACAGTTTTGTCAGAAATCGAGAAAAACCGCATTTTCGGCACTTTAAGGGAGGGTAGAGGGGTGACGCAGAGGGGGGAGGAGTGGGGAGGGTTGATGAAAAATAACTTCAGTCTATAACGTACATATTTGAATTAAAAAAAACCTTCCGTTAATTATGCCGTAATTTTAGCTAATTTCCCCCTACTATTAATATGAAGCCGCGTATTGACTATGTATACCTTTTCTTTAGAAACATGGTTTGACACATATTTAGCACTTGGAGAGACTACACACCAATTTTGGAATACAATTATAAATGTAATGTTTACCCAGGTAGTGGTTGTTGTATTTTTATGGGGTGTTATGTAATATGAACTGTTTGTATAGTGGTCAAGCAAATTTCGTTACAAAAAAGATGCGAAAATCAAATTTCCTCCTACAAACTTTCAGTCTTTGCACCTACATTTATTAATTTGCCGCCGTTTTTAGTAACAAGATTGCTTAACCGTCTATATTTTTCATGTAATGCAAACCTATTAATTTCATGTAATGTATCTATTGACATGTAAAAGAACCCTTTCAGAATAAATGTAGGGTTTGAAAACAACACTAACCTTAAATTATGCACTATACCAATTTTTTGTAAAATGTACTAGATTAAAATTATTTACTGATGGGCCCATTTTTCGAAGCCACAAGTTACAATTTAGAAGTGGTTGTCATTGTTGTTGTCTAATATGCTAAGTTGGAAAGAGACTTCCGCTTGTAACTTTCAGTTTTGAGAAATGGGCGCCTGGCCTTTCAGGGCCTATGTGGTCCAAAAAAAGAATTGTATATATTATGTATATCGTGTCGTGTATTTGTAATAAAATGGTATTTTTTATGATCCTATTTTTTATTTCTCTACTCATTTACTCATATTTCTGTTTTTAATATCTCTTACTTTTCATGCCTTAAGACGCTACAGGAGCAAAAATGCTAAAATGGAAAGAAGCCTCTTTCAAGTTGGGAATTTCGAAAAAAATGTCCATTAAGAACTCAGTTAAAATATATTGCGGAAAAATATTCATATATAAGGCCGTTTTTGGAAAATTTTGATGGGCTCTCAGAGCCGCTAGACTAGCGTCTTCAAAAATAAGAATATCAAAAAAATCAAAAGGTCCGACACAGATAAAAATGATAATAATCTCTGTTGAAAAGATCATTGCTCTATCTTCAAAAACCAGAGAGGAAATAGTCGAGAGCATTTGTATGGAGAATTGACCCCTCCTATAGCGTCTTAATTGGCTAACAGGGCGAGGGCATAAGTCTGACACATCTAACCCAAAGGGCTCTTACCTTACAGTAGGGTTTGCTCTCGGGAAATACCGGTACCGAAAGTACCGGGAATTCCCGGGATTTTTGGCCAAGAAAAGAACCGGGAAATCAACTTGAAAAATCCCGGTACTTTCGGTACTTTCGGGAAATACTTTTTAGTGACTGTTTTGCTACAACATTATTATTACTATATACATATACATGCTACAATATTATTTATACAGTTAAAAAATAGGCGTAGGTACAGTAACACGCGACTAATCACTATTTAATAGCGGGTGGCAGTGGTAGACTGGCTGCCGTAGCCACCGTGATACCCTATAGCTAGTCCCGCTAGTCGGTAGTGGAGTTTTGTATTTTTGGTGAAGGTTTGTTATATTAATTTGTGTATTTGTTTTATCTCTCTCCGTCTTATTTCTCATTTGACTCATTTCTCTACATGTTATAAAACAAAGTCTCCCGACGCGTATTTCTGTGCGTTCGCTAATTTTGCAATAGACTCAAAAACTACTAAACGGATTTTCATACGTTTTTCACCTATGTATGAATATAGTGATTTTTGAGGAAGGTTTAAGGTTTTGTTATTATAAATTGATTAAAACATGACGGTATGTGCTAATCAAGTCGGTAAAAATGACTTAAATGACGCTGCTTAAGAGCTTCAATCGGAAACCCTGCCCATACCGATCGAAATATAGCTAAATATGGTGGAATTGTATCTCTTATGCATATACATACGTAGGTCTAGAAGAAAGCCGGCGATGGTTTATGTCTAACTTTTAAGGATAACTGCTATAAACATGTTAACTTTTAAAAAACGTTTATATATAAATGTGGTATTGAGATATTCCAAAGAAATGTCCAGAAAAATACCAACGTTCTCGAGAACGTTCCCTCTGACTAGCTAAAAATAGTGCACTATCTCAAATGTTTTGCAAATGCTTGAAATGACGTGCTTGGGGATTTTTGGGAGGTTTTACTGCCGTCTATAATCAGTTATTATATTTCTTTAGTAGTATTTGTCTTATTTCTTTTACTAAGCGATTAAACGTCTCCCAGTAATGGCAGATCACTTAATCGGAGCAATGTATTGCAACAGTAACCATTGGTGCCTATGGTTGCCAGACGGTCGGGTTTAGGTGGAATTCTCACGATTTTTTGCTTGTTCTCCCGAATTCCGCTTTGTAATAAGTAAGTAATAAAAAAAGACAGATACAATAATACGCCGAGCGATGCTGGAACGGCTCGGTTACAGTAATATAATATAATAATAAAAGACGTAAAATCCCAAAAAAAATGTTGTTTTATTTGAAAAAGCTAAATAATTAGACCAGTCCCGAAAGTACCGAAAATCCCGGGAAATCCCGGTTCCATATTGCTTCAGTACCGAAAATCCCGGTTCTTTAAAACAGTACCGGTACTGCAATCCCTACCTTACAGGGTGGCTAGCTGAATGGCACAATCGCTCACGAAACGAAGCGCTAGTAGATATCTATCTCTATCGCGCTTGCGTATTGGCGCGACAGAGCCAGCGGCGTATCGCTTTCGTTTGGCGTCGGAGAAATGCCATTCGGCTACGGGGCCTGTACTTATTGTCTTTACGTATTCAATTTGTATGGCCAACTTAGGCTCTACTGGCAGGCAATTATAATGATAAAACATCTGGCCGTTCCTCACTTACTAATAGTGCGATAGGGACGGCCTGATATTTTATCGTCTATCGCGCGACCATGCTACCCGTGCTGGTCGAGATAAGTACTTATTTCAAAAGAATACTTTTCTAATTTGTGTGTCTCAACGAGTCCCGTATGTCTGGCTGGGCCCTTATGTTCCCAAACGGGGTAGGCAGAAAATATAATAAATAAATAAATAAATATTATAGGACAAGTACACAGATTGAGTGCGTCCCACGGTAAGCTCAAGAAGGCGTGTGTTGTGGGTACTCAGACAACGATATACCTCTATATAATATACAAATACTTATCCTAATCCCAGTCTGACTTCTACGATACCCACGGGAGGAAAGGGTGATGTGGTGAAATTCTTACCCGTCAGCGTCACCACAGGTGGTAGTCGAAACGCCACCGCGAAATGTGTCGCGCCAATACGCAAGAGCGAGAGAGATAGATATCTACGAAAGAGTTATTATCGTGAGCGCTTCGCATTCGGCTACGCAAGTATATACTCTTTATTGTATTGTGGTATAAGTAGGTAAGTACAGTGCAAGGGTAACTAGGATAAGACAAGACGATGGCTGAGATACGCGCCATACTCGTGAACGGGTGCTGTTTGTGAAGACCGGTCTGTTTCAGCTAATAGGGGCTATAACTATTAGATTGTAACATTAATTTTGATTACATTGAGGCACTCTGTTCGGTCCTTGTTTGTTTATTTTCTTTCTGACTCTTGGAGACCATATACATCTCCAAGGAAAAAAGTAGATTACGTATATCAATTTTTTTTTCTTTAGTTGTGACATCAAGAGTCTTTTACAACTCTAAAGTTATTTAAGTTATCTTTTATTTGTATCAGTTAGTTTTTTATTTTTTTGTTTTCATCATGTATATTTTTTCTTTTTTGATGTACTTTAACACTCAGAGACTATACATCTCTAAAATCTCTTATTAATCATAGTAGCTTTGTACTTTGCATAATTTATTGAAATGAATTTCCATAGAGTAGGTACCTAGTCTGTTAATTTAATATTTCTTTTTTTGATGAATACTTTTGCGGATTAAATTGTATCTCGTTTTTTAATGCATGTTAATTATAAGATGTAATGTTTTGAAAAGAAGTGGCCCGCCGAGTTTCTTGCCGGTCCCATAGTGGATACCCCCCTCCAACTGAGGGGGGACTGAAATCTTCTCGAGGCTGAGGCGTAGGGTTAGAGCCGGCGTAGCTTTATTTGACGTTCATAAGCGCATTGTAATATGCCTACTTGGAAATAAATATTTCATTTCATTTCATTTCAAGTAATTAGGTGAGCACTGGGCACATAAATAATGAGCGATTAAAGTGGGTAAAGTGATTTGACCTTGAATAAAGTCAAATTAACTGCTTTAAAATTGATAAAAGTAAAGTCGCCGTCAATAGAATTTGTGAACAATGTAAACAAACCTTGTAGTCAAAATGTATGTAATTTCCATTCTAACTCATCAGATACTGGCTAAATCCATGTGTTATTTAATCAATTCATATCACATTATGATCCTCAACCTTTAAAAGTAATAAAATTGTGCTGAATATTGATATTTTATAGAATGGTTTGTTTACATTGTTGACAATTTCTATTGACGGCGATTTTAGGTGAATCTAGTAATAAAGATGATTTACCACCTGTGGAACTACTGGAAGCAGTGAAAAACGCATTTTTTGCGTTGCAGTTTCCTCACTACAGTGAGAGGAAAAGTTTTGTGTTACACTCGGGTGCAAATGTATTTTACTTCTCGCGTCTTAAAAAACTCGCAAGTTCAGGATTCTATTCTCGAACCACTCGCTTCGCTCGTGGTTCAACTACAGAATCCTTTCACTAGCTCGTTTTTCAATTCCACACTCGCCGTTAAAATACAACTTTGCCCCCTTGTATAACAAATAACTATTTCCAGTGTGGATTCTTACAGAAGTTACAGACAGCTAAATTAAATATTTTTGTCTAAATTGCTTACACTGCTTACAGACTTCACAAGAGTAAGGTTTTGTAATGCATGGCGTTTTATATGCTTAATTAAATAGCTCTTTCCCACATACTCTTCGTTACATTCTGCACATATGTATTTTCTTGCGACACTATGGACTTTTTCGTGAGTCAGTAAACTATCTTTGCGTTTATATCGTTTGTCGCATTGTCTACATTTGTAATATTTGTCGTCATTATGGATTTCCTCGTGTACTAGTAAATGTTTCTTTAATGCAAATGCCTTGTCGCACACCTTACATTTAAGTAATTTCTGCCCATGCGCCACTTTATAATGGACAGTTAAATGATCTGATCGCGTATACGTCATTGTACATTCTTTACATGCATGTGGTTTTTCTCCAGTATGAAGTCTACTATGTCTAATTAAGTGGTTTTTTTGTTTGAATCCCTTATTACAAAGGTCACAAATAAATTTATTATAAGTTTTGTGTATTTTCTGGTGCTCTCTCAAATTCTCAGAGCTTTCAAATTGTTTGTAACATTTTGTACATACATAAGGTGTGATTCCAGCGTGACTTTTTCTTATATGTTTCTGTAAAAGTTCCATATATGAATATTCCTTGTTGCATTCTATACACGGGTATTTAACTCCACTGTGAGCTCGTGTATGTCTATTGAAAACATCTTTTCGTCCGAATCGCTTGTTACATTTATTACACTTGTATGGTTTATGTCCAGTGTGAGTTCTTCTATGTATATTTAAATAGTATTTTGATTCATACCGTTTATTGCATTCTCCGCATACGTGCGGTCTGTCTGCGGAGTGCAATCTTGAATGCTTATCCAGTGCTGAGCTATTTCGAAAAGTTTCTTTACAAACTGCGCATATATATGACGAGTGTGTTTCGATGTGTTGGATTAAAGTAAGTCTTGACGTAAATGTCAAACTACAAGTGTCACAGATGTAGCTCTTTCCATGCGGTTGTGTGATTATACTAGAGTGGTGTGTGAGGTGTGTATCTGGTGTGTCGGTCTGTTGGTCGGGTGTGTTAGCGGGCTTGTGCTGCACGACGACTGCTGACGTCACGGGGCTTGGCGAGCTCTCACGTTGTAGCATCACGACACGTGGCGGGCTCTCGTGTGACGTCACGGGACACGGTTGGCTCTCGCGTTGAGACGTCACGGGGCAGGGCTGGATGTCGCGTTGAGACGTCACGGGGCACGGCTGGCTGTCGCGTTGAGACGTCACGGGGCACGGCTGGCTGTCGCGTTGAGACGTCACGGGGCACGGCTGGCTGTCGCGTTGAGACGTCACGGGGCACGGCTGGCTGTCGCGTTGAGACGTCACGAGGCAGGGCTGGCTGTCGCGTTGAGACGTCACGGGGCACGGCTGGCTGTCGCGTTGAGACGTCACGAGGCAGGGCTGGCTGTCGCGTTGAGACGTCACGGGGCACGGCTGGCTGTCACGTTGAGACGTCACGCGGTTCGGCGAGTTATCGCGCTGTATCGTCTCAGGGCATGGCGAGCTCTTGTGGTGTGACGTCACGGCACGCGGCTGAGTCGCGCGGTGTGACGTCACGTCACGCGGCGGGCTCTCGCGGTGTGACGTCACGGGGCACGGCGGGCTTGCGCGCGCGGAGTCGCGGAGGCGCTCGAGACGCACGAAGCACGAAAGCGCTAGCTGCTGCCTGGCACGCAGGGACAGGGGTGCTGGGCTTACTATGCAATCATCAGGTGCGGACACTGAAACCAAATGTTCAAAATGAAAAAACTTAATAATGTATAAAGTAAATAACAACACAGATGTACCTCGACTCCTTAACTCAGAAAATCTTTTTAATTTAAGATTAGCAGTTGAGTTCACAAATGCACGTATGTTTCTTAGAAATAAAAAGAATATAACTGAAACCTCACACCATGGGGCCGTCTCTGCCTGACTGATTTTAGTGTCACGCGGACTGACGCGCGGAGCGATCCGCGCCGGGCTAACTATGTATCAAAGAGGATCGAGTATTATAGAGTTACTGTCGAAGTAAAATGTGTATAAGGTAACGGACCCAATCATGGACAGTTTAAGAAAAAATTTCGCCTGTTATTGATATTTCACTGATAAATGTAAAAATTCTACCGCTAAGCGTGTTAAATCTTGAATGTTCTATCCTTCTTTTACATTTCAAGCGTATTGCAGTATAGATACTCCCATTAGTTTCTTCAAAGTTAACAAATTAAAACTAGGTGTTTTTTCTCCAATTATGGACGGCAGTTCTCCAGTAATGGATCCCCCATTATGGACAGTGAAATAAGTTTAAATTTTTACTTTTAAAGCCAACTGATACTCAATGAGTCAATTTTATCTAAATATATAAAAGAAGAAGCTGACTGACTGACTGACTGACATATCAACGCACAGCCGAAACCGCTGCTGCTAGAGATTCCAAATTTGGCACGTAGGTTCCTTATGTAGTGTAGAGGAGCACTAAGAAAGGATTTTCCAAAATTCACCTTCTAAGGGGGTCAAATGGGGGTTCAAAGTTTGTATGGGGAAACAAGATTAGTTTGACTATTTTATTCGAAACTTCACAGGAAGATTCCTTAAGACATATGACTGAATACGTGTTTCAGGTTTTTTGAAAATTTAATCCCTAAAAGGGTGAAAAGGGGGTGATAAAGTCAAAAAATCAATATGGGTATCGTTTTTATGGTTTATCGGGTCGCTGATCACGATAAATACAACGTTTTTAAAATCTAACGAGGCGGAAGTGAAATACCTTCTCTCCTGTTGTGGTGCAATGGGGTTTAAATATCAAAAATATATATAAAAGAAGATATTGACTGACTGACTGACATATCAACGCACAGCTGAAACCGCTGGTCCTAGAGATGTCAAATTTCCTTATATAGTGTAGAGGAGCACTAAGAAAGGATTTTTCAAAATTCGCCTCCTAAGGGACTCAAATGGGGGTTCAAAGTTTGTATGGGGAAAGAAGATTAGTTTGACTATTTTATACGGAACTTCACAGGAGGATTCCTAAAGACATAATTATGACTAAATACATGTTTCAGGTTTTTTGAAACTTTGACCCCTAAAGGGGTGCAAAGGGGGTAAAGTCAAAAACACAATATGGGTATCGTTTTTATGGTTTATCGGGTCGCTGATTACGATAAATACAACCGTTTTAAAATCTAATGAGGTGGAAAAGAAATTTTCTCCCCTGTTGTAGTGCAATAGGGTTAAAATATCCAAAACAGCCATAAGAGGAGCATTAAGAAAGGATTTTTCAAAGTTCACCTCCTAGCCTGATAACTAGGGACAGGGACAGGGACAGGGACAGGGACAGGGACAGGGACAGGGACAGGGACAGGGACAGGGACAGGGACAGGGACAGGGACAGGGACAGGGACAGGGACAGGGACAGGGGTCGGAATAATCGGTCGGCAATCGATATCTAGGCAGTGTAAAATGCAGGTAGCTCAGTGGGAAGGGATTAGTAAGTAGGCATCGGCGAGTATCCTGCATCCATGATAACTATTATATTCAATGTGCTGTAAGAAGGTCGTTGTTTGCTTGCCTTTTATATGTTTACGTTTGCAATAAGTACAAGCAAAATGGAAAAAATTGTAAGCGATAATGCAAAGAAGTACTTTTTACCCTACCGACCATAGCGTCGAGATACTGGCTATATGGGTTGTATGAAGTTTCCGCAGTATAAATATTTATATAGGTAAAATACATACATATTCGTACCTACTACCTACGCTTTGGTCGCTGTGTAACAATTCTACAATCATTGCAAGAATTTCTTTTAAAACAATAGTAATATGTGTAAGGTACAGTCAGCCAAAAAGCAGTGTAGTCAGGGACCAAACGACCTCTTTTACAAAAAGTCGTCGACATCTCTTCTAAATACCTAAAACAGGTATGGATGTGTTCCTCGTTATCTCCAGATTACGAATTGACCTGTTTTAGTTTAAGGAGGGGGGGACGGGTTGAGAAAAAGGGGGAGAAAGATGGCGGCCGACCATCATAGATATTTATTCACATCTCGAGTCCTATGCCACCAATCTGTTCGTGCAAGGTGTCGTTTGAAAGCTTATTAAACCTACTTTAATTGTTTTTAAATAACTATACTCATAAAAGTAACCGTTTACGAAATATTTGAAAATATGTGTTTTTTTATCGCGCATTAATTGCACAAGTACTAGAAAAAATGCGTCTAACTCAATAAACAATAACTTTACCGCAATTGATGTTATTATAAAATTTTCGCGTCTATTCATGCTCTTTCTAAAAATATAAGTTTCATTGGTATATGATAATATATAACCATGTAATTACGAATTTGGTTTAGCAGGAGTCACTCTGCCCGGTCGCAGAAATGGGCGCTGACCGTAGTAAAGTATTCAATATTTTTGAGGTCCTATTTTACGGATCCATATGCGAGAGGTATCGTTTCAAAGCTAATTAAACCTACTATATTTTTTTATAAATAACTATAATCATAAAGGTAGCTGTTTAGAAAATATTTGAAAATATGTGTTTTATAGACCATGAGTCGCACAAGTACCTACTGGTAAAAAATGCTTCTTAATCAATAAACAACAACTTTCCGGAATTGATGTTAGTATAAGATTTACGCGGAATTTTGTGTGCTTTCTAATAACATAAGTTTTATTGGTGTATGATATTATATAACCAAGTAATTACAAATATGGTTAAGTAGGTGTCACGATTAAGGTCTGAATTACTAGCTAAAAGAGAGAAATGAGTAATCCAAATTCGTGCAAAAAATATTAATTTATTCAAATGTCGGAAACGGAGACGAAGTTCGGAAACGAGAAGTTTAATGATTAAATTTTGAGCTAATTTAGGTCGTAGGTTCTAGTTTTTATAAATTCACACAAAATCCTGTCTACACTGCGGTTAGGTACTCTCGCCTGGTTTGTGCCGTCGGTGGGGGACGCTCCTCTGGAAATGCAGCCGACCGTAGGTACTCAGGGGCTGTCCGAGGGCTCGGCAAGGGTGGCCTGCTCTGCCTGGCGAGAGTAGCGATGGTGGTGATGTGGCTGAGGTGTGGTCTACACACCAAATGTCAGCCCGAACCTTGGACCCTGGAACGCGTCATCCAAATCCATGAGAAAACAGTCCGGCTGCATGATTTGTGAACATCCTCGGCAAGCGGAAGGAAGAGAAAGCACCTAAGATGTAGCAGTGATGCCGTGGATGTTCACAATCAGAATCGGAGATTACATTTTGGAAAGATGATGCAGCAGTTTACTTTTTTTAAAATGAGGGTGGAAATAAATTCTGATGCAATACCGTTACAACGAAATGATTGTGCAAAATAGTTTACAGTATTTAGTATTTGATAGGTTGATGCTTGAGGAAGATATTTTAAGCACTAAAATTACAACACAAAGTCTTTTAATCTAATAAGCAAAATTAACTACATCTGAGTTATTAAATGTACCACTTACCCAATTTGGGGTTTATTACACTCGCGTTACTATAAAAATATTAACGTTGAGCACTTCGACGAACGTTTAGAGACGACAAAATATTTAATTGGTTACATGTCGAAACGATACATGTATAAAGACCGATATTAATGTGCCGTGCGTTCTGTATCGAATGAAGATCGGAAATGGTCGCGCGGCTAAGCGCCGCTGTGATATAGGTGTCACCAGATGTGACAAACAAAAGGACTAGTTGCCGGGGCGCTAAAATGTTGCACGCGATATTATTCTGGGAGCGCTAAAACGGCGCCGACGAACACTGTTGCACTTTGTTTGTTTAAAATAGATGTATATTGTAAATAGTTATAAGTATTAGCTTGTAAAATATATAGTTTTAAGAGGTACATTTATTTATGATTTTATTTATTTGAGTGATAATAGTTTCATGTAACGTATAACGTTACATAGGGGCCACAGCGCCCGGCCACGTATGGATGCTGACCGTCACCAAATTTTCTATATTTTTCAGATCCTATTTTATTTAACAGGAATCTTTTGAAAGCATATTATGCGTACTATCATTGGTTCTCAATAATTTTAGTTGTAACTGTAGTAGCTAACAAAATATTTGAAAATATGCATTGGAACCGATGTGAGTAAAACATGCTTCTAGCTCAATGAATTATATTTTTTCCGCAATTGATATAATAACAAAATAAACGGCGAAATGTATGACCTTTTCAAATAATAAGTTTTGTCAGTATTGTATAAAGAATTAATGTTAATTTATCCATCATACTCACTGCGCACCGTCACATACATGGATGACCATTTTCGTTGCCGTTTTCATAATTTTTAAGATTGTATCTTGGTGCATGACCAATAAACAATAACTTTACCGCAAATAATGTTATGATAAGATTTACAGGACATTTCATATGCTTTCTAAAAATATAAGTTTTATTGATGTATGATATTATACAACCAAGTAATTACGAATTTGGTTTAGCAGGTGTCACTGCACCCCCGTGACGTAAATAGGTGCTAACCGTCGCCTAATTTTATGTATTTCTCAGATCCTATTTTAGCGATCAATTTGTGAGAGGTATCATTTGAAAGCATATTATGCGTACTATCGTTACTTTTTAATAATGTTTGTCGTAATTGTAGAAGTTTACAAAATATTTGACAATATGTGTATTTTTACTGTATATGAATAGCATTCGCACTGATACGAGTGAAACATGCTTCTAGCTCAATAAATTATATTTTTCCGCAATTGATATAATAACGAAATGAACCGCAAAATGTATGGCCTTTACAAAAAATGAGTTTTGTTAGATTTGCTTAAACAATTAATGTTAATTTATCCACCATACCCACTGCGCACGGTCAATCGTCATATAAACGGATGTCCACCGCCGTTGCCTTAATTTCTTCATCATTTTACAGATTTTATTTTACTGATCAATTAAGTATATAAGTAAATTCGATACGTGATAGATTATATTTATTATGAATATACGATTAGTGAAATAAAATCTGAAAAATCATGAAAAAAGGCAACGACGGTGGACATCCATTTATATGATGGTGCGCAGTAGGTGAGCTGAACAAATTCAAATTAATTGTTCATGCAATACAAACCAAACTTATTTTTTGTGTAAGTCATACATTTTCCGTTTATTTTGTTATTATTTCAATTGCGGAAAACTATAATTTATTGAGCTAGAAGCGTGTCTTATCAATGCCAATGCTATTCATGCACAGTAAAATACACATATTACTAATCAAATATTTTGTAAACTTCTACAGTTTCGACTTGAAATATTAGAAATAAAGATAGTACGCATAATATGCTTTCAAATGATACCTCTCACAAATTTATCAGTAAAATAGGATCTGAGTAACGTAGAAAATTTGGCGACGTCAGTCAGCACCCAATATCGTGACAGGGCGCAGTGACACCTGCTAAACCAAATTCGTAATTACTTGGTCATATATAATCATACACCAATAAAACTTATATTTTTAGAAAGCGCATGAAATTTCGCGTAAATTTTATAATAACATTAATTGCGGTAAAGTTATGGTTTATTAAGTTAGAAGCATTTTTTATCTGTATATGTGCAACTCGTGCTCGAAAAAAAAACCCATGTTTTCAAATATTTTGTGAACAGCTACCTTTATAACTATAGTTATTCAAAAATAATTATAGTAGGTTTAATTTGCTTTCAAATGATACCTCTTACATATGGATCCGTAAAATAAGAACTTAAAAATATTGAATACTTTACTACGGTCAGCGCTCATTTTTATGCGACCGGCGGAGTGACCACGACGAAACAAAATTCGTAATTTAATGGTTATATTATCACTTACCAATAAAACTTATATTTTTAGAAAGCTCATGAATAGTCGCGTAAATTTTATAATAACATCAATTGCGGTAACGTTATTGTTTATTGACTTAGAAGCATTTTTTACCAGTACTTGTGCGATTCATGCTCGATAAAAAACACATATTTTCAAATATTATGTAAACAGCTACCTTAAATACTATAGTTATGTGTAAACAATTATAGTAGGTTTAATTATCTTTCAAACGATACCTCTCACATATGGATCCGTAAAATAAGACCTCAAAAATATTGAATACTTTACTACGGTCAGCGCCCGTTTATGCGACCTGGAGGATAACCCCTGCCAAACAAAATTATTAATTATACGGTTATATATTATCATATACCAATGAAACTTATATTTTTAGAAAGAACATGAATAGACGCGAAAATTTTATAATAACATCAATTGCGGTAAAGTTATTGTTTATTGAGTTAGACGCATTTTTTACTAGTACTTGTGCAATTCATGCGCGATAAAAAAACACATATTTTCAAATATTTCCTAAACGGTTACTTTTATGAGCATAGTTATTTGAAAACAATTAAAGAAAGTTTAATAAGCTTTCAAATGACACCTCGCACGAACAGATTGGTGCCATAGGACTCGAGATGTGAATAAATATCTATGATGGTCGGTCGCCATCTTTCCCCCCTTTTTCTCGACCCGTCCCCCCCTCCTTAAACTAAAACAGGTCAATTCGTAATCTGGAGAGAACGAGGAACATATCCATACCTGTTTTAGGTATTTAGAAGAGATGTCGACGAAAATCGTGAAGGAGACGACTTGTGGCCAAATTGGCTCTAGACTAGTGTAAGGTTTTTGGCTGACCGTACAGCAAATAGATCAGTTACAATGGCCCCCCAGTCGAGAATTGCCCCGATTTACCTTAATCGAAATAATCGCGGACAGATGTACCTACAAAGAAACCTACGGATCCAAATGAAAATCTTATTTTTTGTAAACGTTTCAATAAGAATACTTTTATTACGCGGGCGAAGCCGCGGGTAAAAGCTAGTATACCATAAATACAATTAGTTTGAGTTATTTTAACATAGGATTGTTTCTTATAAATTTTGGTTTTGTAAATTGTTCCTTGTCCATTAAAGGAGGTAGGCAGTTTTTCGGTTCCAGTAATGGACACTCGCAAAATAACGCCATTTCTTTATATCTTTGGAGCAACAAACTAGTATGTTTTATACCTTATCTCATGTTTAATGCAGTAAGTGTAACGCATTCAAGTTTACACCGAGTATTATTTTTTTATTATTTTATACATGAACTCAACTCTCTTAGCAACATTACTAAGAATTCGTCTTGATATTTTTTTCAGTAAACTGGTGAATTTTATCTTGTCGCCAAATCATTCTGAAATAACCGAATTAATTGAAACTTCAAAATGAAACAGCTCTACAACTCTAGTTTATGGTACATAGCCGTCAGTTTTTAGAAACTAATTTTAGATACTTATTTTTAAGGATTTGTGTTTTTTTGTCCATAATGGCATCACCGTCCATTATGGGGTACTTTACCTTAGTGCACAGTGCATAGACTGCCATCTCTTGACACAGGCTTAAAACTTATGAACCTCAGTTTTGACAATTTGGCCCATACTGATATTGTAAGCTTGATATGTGTCAAAATGTCAAATAATAATATTAGCGCCATCTAGCTGAGCGTACCCCAAAGGGGTAATGCCATCTAGCCACCGTACCTTTTTCCATAGCTGGGCATTAACTCGTTAATCCGTTAATCGTTAATTAACGAAGTTAACATTTCGATTAACGGATTAACTTTTAAGTAAACTTTAAAAAATGTTAACGGATTCGTTAACTTCCGTTAAATCTCATCGAGTCCGTTAATCGTTAATCCAGCACCCCAAGCGGCTCGCTGCGCCGCGGAAACCACGTCCTTACTGCTACTGTAAAAGCCCATAGTACCTACGGTAAAACCTAGGATTTATCGGTAAAAGTAGATCCGTCGGTTATAAACAGTCTAAAGACCAATTGGCGACTTTGGATCACTTATTCGAGATTTTCTAAATCTTATTAGGCATGCTAGATCGATCACTAACCTGTAGGCCTAGCACATGATTGCCGCGAGAGTATGTCGCCGCGAGATAGACTACCCGTCCTTCTGTCATTAATACAGTTAGAAGAAGACGTGTCATCTATCTCGCGGCTACATACTCCCGCGGCAATCATGTGCTAGGCCTACTGAGAATAGAGTGCAATCATCAGGCATGGCAGGCAAATCGCGCAACCGACGCATCGAGTTAGAGTCTGGCTCGGGCCTTAGATTACTCTACCAAGTTATCGTGGCCCACAGCATCGAGTTGTCATCTCAAATCTTAATCTATAGAACCGACGCACCACGATCGCGACCGCATGAATGATCCAATAATTACCAAAGTAAAACCTAGGATTTAGCCAATCAACAGCGGTAAAAGCCCGAAGAGACCGTAATTATTACATTTCGGTTTTTTGCCGATTGGCATCACAGGTTTTAATGGTTTTTAGTGGACACTTAGTAAATATAAATACATAATACCTACAGTCAAGTCCTATTTTTATGACGTGTTAACGGATTATCGATTAACTTTAACTTCCGTTAAATCTACCTAAATGTAACGCTTTAACGATTAACGAAGTTAACTTTTTAAGTAACGGATTAACGATTATCGAAGTTAACTATTTGATTAACGGTGCCCAGCTATGCCTTTTTCTCTATGGTACTGAGGTACGTTTTTAGGGTTCCGTAGTCAACTAGGAACCCTTATAGTTTCGCCATGTCTGTCTGTCCGTCCGTCCGCGGATAATCTCAGTAACCGTTAGCACTAGAAAGCTGAAATTTAGTACCAATATGCATATCATACAGATGGCAACCCTGGCTGTCAAACGATAAGCAGCTGATTTTGCTAGGTCCCTTTGAAATAATTATTTTTTAAGCATATTTTAAGTATTAATTAGTATTTAAAGCGTGAAATTAGTATATTTAACATTAAGTTTTGTATAAATATAAGTAGTGAAGTGCTTTAGTGACGTTTACAAGTGTCTTTGATGTCTCAGGTTTGTAGCCGTTATAGGTTATAAATTTGAAATATCTGTTCGCCTTTGTACACTTTCTGAGTCTTATTACCACTAGTTAGTACCGATTGTGTTTCTTTTTCAGTGTTAATCATTGTACAAGGCTTTAACAAGTGTAGGCATAGTGAAACGTCACTATTTCATGTAAGTAACCGCTGAGCTTGAGTAGGCAATTCCTTGCTTTGTTTTGTTTTTAATTCTTTTAAAAACCCATTTACAATGCAAACACGCAGAGCAGCTGCCGCCGCTGCAGCAGCGGCTCTCCAGCAGGAGCCTGAGAAGTGTGATAAGCTCCAACTTACCTTGCTGGAATTAAAACAATCCAAGGAGTTTAGTGCTCAATTGCTCAGTGAAAGAGAAGACAGTGAGAAGGAGCTATTATTGATAATTGATAAAAACGATAAGTTAAAAAAGGAACTGTGTACACTAGAGAGTGATTTTAATAATGTAAACTCGGAGCGGGCCCGGCTTCAGGAGACGGTTGACAGGTTTATGGAGTGTAATGCTGCATATGAACAGGCCCTGAAAGACATCGACTCATTGGAGAGAGCACTGCACGACGCCCACGAACACATCTACGAGCTACGGGAGGCCCAAAACCAAGCAGCTGCGGCACACACTCAGACCTTGTTCGAGGAACTGGTCCGGCCTGCATCTCAGTTGGTTACCGCAGCAATTGAAAACCCTTCAGTAACTACAGACTTAACCAATGATGCCACTACACCAAGGTTAGTAAATTGCAGCGGAAACAAACTAAAGAAGTATATAAAATTAAATAAACTGATCAAAAAAAATCAAAAGATGTCAAAAATTAATAAATTGTTTTTTAAAAAATTGAGATTTTGTAAAGTTAATATAAGTTTAGTAGATAAGTTAGATTTGTATACAGCTCAGTTAGAACACAGTAGATTACAGTATGAAACTGACACACAGGCATTAAAGTTAAAAATTCAAAGCCTAGAGGATTCAATAAAATCTTTAGATGTGATAAATGAGAGTTCAAAAAAAGTTATTAGTGAATATTCTTTAGCCATGGATGATTTAATATCCCAGATTAAGCATAATTCAGAGCGGTTTGAGTCGTTGACAAATGCCCAGGCATGTGCATGTAAGCAAGTGACTGGAGATTTGTCGACCAGTGCGCTTGACCCAAGCCTGTGTGACAGTTTACCGCAGGGGCAAATGAATGATAATGGCCCCTTCCACACTTCACAACAAAGCACACCTAAACCTAATGTTGTTATGTACTGTGATGAGATTGGGAGCAATATGAGCTCATTTTTAAATTTTTACTTAAAGGGACTTAGTACAATCAATAACTGTCTGCCTCATAGCAGCTTTGAAAATATCATTAAACAAATTTTAAACGACAGTAATATCAATAGTAAGACAACACTGCTTATCTTTATGGGGAATAGGGGTAATGTAAACAAAAATAATTTAGTAAAATATTATGAACAATTAAACTCATTGGCAGTGCATGAAATTATTTTCTTTACATTCCCCTATTGTAACCAGATGTCAGAGGCAGAAAAAAAAGAAAATAACACTAGACATAAGTTGAATGTAGCTTTATATAATCTTTGTACATATAGTAGTAAGGTTAGCATAATTGACACTAACAAATTTGTTAGTAAATACCATATGCCTATGGTGTTTTTGACTAAAGGTAAATGTTACCTTTCAAATTATTATAAAAGACAAATAGCTTTATCGCTATCCTATTTATTTGACATTTCTGCCAAGAATTTGGCAGACAACTCTGCTCCTATTGAGCAGCAAAGTATGAACTTGGAATTGGTTCCAGTCATAACCAAGAACGGCGGTTTAATACGAGTGATGAATTTAAAGAACATGTTAAGCAATATTCGAAGAAGTTCAAGATAGATTGTCATATCGCTAAGCGAAATTATAGATAGAAGATAGAATACTCTTTATTGGCACACCTCAGCAAGAGATACAGAAAAAAGATACAGCGGAGACAAAACAAATGATTATAAATAGAGGCAGACAACAGGCGGTCTTATCGCTAAAGAGCGATCTCTACCAGACAACCTTTGGGTAGCGGAAATAAAAAACATAATCAGAAAGAGTAGGTGCTTCGAAATGAAAAATCATACTTAAATCATACTGAAATTATCTTAGTAATAAAATAAAAAATAGCTCTGACATTATTAAAGCAACGTGGAAAGTAATTAATGTGGAAACTGGTCGCTCGAAACACGCAGTAAAAGATATTAAACTGAATATTGATAACAAAATTATAGATTCCAATTTTGAAGTAGCAACAGAGTTCGAAAAATTTTTCACCGAGATACCAGCATTCACAACTAAGGATTTAAATTCATCACCCTTATCTGCCGTCACATTATTAGAGGAAAACGTTCCTGAGTGTTGTAGAGACCTTTATTTTGAACATGTTTGTACCTCAGATATAATAAAGGCATTTAAATCAATTAATGTCAAAAAACTAGTGACCTCTGGGGGTCTCCGTCCATGCCGTAAAATCCTTAGTTGAGATTGTAGCGCCTGACTTAGCAGTTATATTCAACAACAGTGTTGACTGCGGCGAGTTTCCTGATCTAATGAAACATAGCAAAATAACTCCTTTATTTAAATCCGGCAGCCACTCTGACCCCACTAACTTTAGACCAATATCTGTGCTGCCAACTTTCAGTAAAATATTTGAAAAATTAGTTCTTTCTCAATTAGTACGACATTTTAACGTTAATAATTTAATGCATAATAAGCAATTTGGCTTCACACGGGGTCGCTCGACAACCGATGCTGGTGTTGAGCTAATTAAGCATATTTTCGATGCCTGGGAGGAGTCACAAGATGCTTAAGGTATCTTTTGTGATTTATCTAAGGCCTTCGACTGTGTTTGTCATGAAACATTGATCAGGAAACTACATTATTATGGAGTCAGAGGATCAGCACTAGATTTACTCAAGTCCTACTTAAATGGTAGAATACAAAGGGTAGATGTCAATGGACAGAGATCAACTGGGTCATTGGTCTCTATGGGTGTACCACAGGGATCAATATTGGGGCCTTTCCTGTTCCTTATCTACATAAATGACTTGCCATTCCTTGTAAAGACCCACCATGATATAGTATTGTTTGCAGACGACACCTCACTTATTTTCAAACTGAAACGACAGCAACAAGCTCACAGTGATGTAAACAATGCTATCTCTAAAGTAGTGAACTGGTTCAATGCTAATAATTTATTATTAAATGAAAAAAAGACTAAATGTATTAAGTTTGTCACTAATAGTAACGTAAGGAATGAGCAAACAAGTGTCGTTGTGAAGGATGAGGAATTAGAACTGGTAGATAGTACAGTTTTTCTTGGTATAACTTTAGATTCTAAACTTCAGTGGGGTCCCCATATTGTTAACCTCTCGAATAGACTTAGTTCTGCAGCTTTTGCAGTGAGCAAGATCCGTCAGTTAACAGACGTGAAAACAGCTCGATTAGTTTATTTTAGTTACTTTCACAGCATTATGTCATATGGTATTTTACTTTGGGGCAGTGCTTCAGAGATAAATACCATATTTATTCTGCAGAAGAGGGCTATTCGAGCAATATATAAAATGAACCATAGAGACTCACTTAGAGATAAATTTAAGGACATTAATATAATGACAGTGCATTGTCAATATATTTATGAGAATATTATGTATGTACATAAAAACATTTGTAATTTTAAGAAAAACTGTGATGTACATAATATAAATACTAGAAATAAACATAAACTCGCGGTGCCCTTCACACGGCTCTGTAAAATTAAAAAATCATTCATGGGTAATTGTGTTCGATTTTATAATAAACTTCCGAATCATATTACTGACTTGTCAATTAATAAATTTAAGAATCATGTAAAGCGTGTACTCATTTCCAAAGCTTATTATACAACACAAGACTACATGAATGATAAAACAACGTGGGATTAATTGTTATTCGAAATGGTTTCTTATTTTTACGTTTTTTATTATTATTATTGTTGATGAAATTAATATTGTATTTTTTTGGACATTGGATTTTTCCTAGAAATATTCTAGACATGTATTTTTATATATACATATACCTAATTATATATTTTTTGTTTAACGATTATTTTTATATGAAATTGTATATTATAGACTCAATATTATTATGAACAATAATTTACAACAATAAATTGCTCTGATAATTAGGTTAGATTAAGATCATAATATATATGTAATGAACTATTCATAAGAGCTTGTAACTAGGCCTACATGAATAAAGATATTTTGAATTGAATTGAATTTATCAATCACGCCGACAAAGTGCAAAAATAAAAAATGGAAAAAATGTTTTATTAGGGTACCCTCCCTACATACAAAGTGGGGGCTGATATTTTTTTTCATTCTAACCCCAACGTGTGATATATTTTTGGATAGGTATTTAAAAATGAATAAGGGTTTACTAAGATCGTTTTTTGATAATATTAATATTTTCGGAAATAATCGCTCCTAAATGAAAAAAAAGTGCGTCCCCCCCCTCTAACTTTTGAACCATATGTTTAAAAAATATAAAAAAAATCACAAAAGTACAACTTTATAAAGACTTTCTAGGAAAATTGTTTTGAACTTGATAGGTTCAGTAGTGTTTGAGAAAAATACGGAAAACTACGGAACCCTACACTGAGCGTGGCCCGACACGCTCTTGGCCGGTTTTTTTTTTTCTTAGACTTTATCTGTCTATACGGAGTTTTATATGCCTTTGTATGTATTAAGTTCAGGGAGCGTTTCAGAGTTTTAGGGTCCGCGCGGACGACAACATCAACTTCGTACAAATTCGTGGGGATGTGAATTCGTGGGCGTGACACAAAAACCAGCTTAATACGTATAGATTGGATAAAGTAGAATGGAACATGAATACAAGTTGTGGAACATTGCAAAACGTGGGATAAGGGTAGGACTAGGAGAAACACACGCATTTATATCTAAATATAAAATCTTCAGATACTTACGTAAAGGAGACTCGCTGCGTACGTCATCTCCAGGCGACTGGTCCGAGAATTCCTCATCTAAAATAGGTATAACACGTCAATAAGTTTAAACAAATAGCACGTAATAGTAAATGTGTTAATGGAATGGTGGCCATTTATAAATGTACTTAAGAAGTGCCATGCCATAGAATTTGGCATGCGCTTTTGAAGCTCACTGTCACTGTAATCTGTACAGTCAGCCAATTAGAACCCTAGGCCATTGTAGAATATAGACTGTGTCATAGTGAGATAGTGACGTTATAAATCAGATTGCAAGAAATTCTTATTGCGTTGTCATTTTGACATGGTTGTATAGTGGCCTAGGGCTAGGGTTTCAATTGGTTGACTGTACCAAACACTGTGACCACTTTAAGATAGCACAAGTTGAAATATTTTCATTAGATTATAGGTAATTTAACTTGTGTTCATCAGAATTGATTCCTTGTTTGTATTGTTGTATTTTATTAAGGTGTGCAATAAAGAGTATTTGTATTGTATTCATTTAGCAGCGCCATCTCTCGAGCTGGGTTGAAACCAACCTGAGTTTGGTTCACATGGGGGGCAAGAACCATACCGTTCTACCCTAGGGATGGTCAGAGGGCGCTACGAGTCCTTGTATAGATTACTCATATGAAACATAATTTCGACCTCAGCCGCAGTGACCTGGGTGGCCGAGCGGATAAACAGGCATCTGCCGCGATTGCAGAGTACTCTATTTTGCCCTCCATCCGCTACACCATGCATCAACTCTTCTAAATGAAATACTGGCCAGTGACAGCAATCTGGACATGTTTTACAGGGGTGCGTATCGATCAATATAACTTTTTTTTATATATTTTTAGTCGTTATAACGATCATTTGATATAATTATTGAATCATATAACAACAAATAATATACTAACAAATTGTATAATTCTTATTTAATATAATGATAATTTTTTCGAATAACATTTATTATAACATATTTTGAGTATAATGCTTATTTCCGATAATAAATAAATTGTATAACATAAATTCTTTCTAAAGCACAGTTAGAATAAAAAACAATTGTACAATAAATTAGATCCATCAGTTACCAGAAAAGTAGATTAGGTTAAAACTGTGACCCCTACACATAACGCGCTGCTACCAGAAAAATAGGTTAGGTTAGGTTAGAACTGTGACCCTTAAACATATGTACTGCTATCAGAAAAGTAGGTTAGGTTAGGTTAGAACTGTGATCCCTTCAATAAAAGAATAAAATTAATTCATGAAATGTTTTATACTGTTTGCTAGTTAAATCATAAATCATCATAAATCATCATTTATTAATAATATAAAATTACATGTCAATTGGTACTACAATATGTAGGTATATAGTATGTTACTTAGCTTATACTTAGGTTATATTATACTAATCGTATATCAATAGATAGTTATACCATATAACGGTTATTATAAATAATTGTTATACGAAATAATGATTATACAAAATAAAAGTAGATATTTTGTGGTTATACCAAATGTTAATTATGTCAAATGAGTGATTATATCCTTTAAATATATATTAAATGTTGTTATATCAAACGTTATTATACCAAAAAAAGTTATACTAATCATTACACACCCGTTTTACAGCACGCAATCGCAATTCATTTCGATTAGTAGCCGATACCTGGAAGCTAATACGACTCCAAGTTCCATTAGCTACTGATTATTAATCAATCATAAGACCATAAGTGTGTACTAGAGATGGGCCGAATACGGACTTTGCCGAATACGAATATTCGGCCGAACATTCGGTTCAGCTGTTACCGAACCGAACATTCGGCCGAATATTCGGTTCCGCCATATTTTAAATACTGGCTTAGATGTAAAAACTTTTCAATGATTGGTAATGGGTAGTTACATGTATCTAACTAAGACTCTTAACGTTCCTATAATTTAGTGCATAAGGAAATTTTGGTTTTTGTTTTTTAAGTTGCGTTATTTTTACTTTTTAACAAAATTATTGTATTTATATTTTAACGCATCAACTCCCTGCTGAAATACGAGTAGGTATGTAGGAAGTCATTATCCGATGAATTACGAAACAACTTACTCTATTTATTTACTTTTTTTATTCGGTAAATGTTCGGCAATGTAATCGAACTACTCGGCCGAATACGAACATTGAAAAACTTGCCGAATATATATTCGGCCCATCTCTACCTGTGTACCCTATAACCCTATTGTATGAGTCTCTAAAATTACCCTCCTATTAACATGTATAGCTTGTCTGTTAGTATTAATTTTAAGGAATTTATAAATCACTACATAGTATAAAACAAAGTCGCTTTCTCTGTCCCTATGTATGCTTAAATCTTTAAAACTACGCAACGGATTTTGATGCGGTTTTTTTTAATAGATAGAGTGATTGTAGAGGAAGGTTTACATGTAGGTATAGTACCCGTGCAAAGCCGGGGCGGGTCGCTAGTAAAGAATAAAGTACGCTGGTTCGATTCCAGCCTCAGGCACCAGAGACCTTGGTCACTTTTTCTTTCATATGTGTAATTTATTTCGGTTTTAATGTACCAAATATTGCTTATGGTGAGTACTTGCACGTTTCTGTCGAATGCGCGTTGAAGTTTTTGGCGTACAACGTACCTATTATACACTGTGTAATATGAGGAAACCGAATAATTTTAACAGCGTATTCCTCATCATATTAGAAGAGTAAAATGTCATATAAACTTTTCTGGTTTCTTTTTATGAAATAGGCAGCATACGACCTTCCCTGACCGAAATTTCGCCTACTTTCAGAGTTATAAGCATTAAAAAAAATAACAATTACTTATTATTTCTTAGAACAAAAAGCTATTTTGATGGCTATGATGCCGACATAATCTTACAATCCTCTTTGATAGATGTCAAAAAATAACTAGTAACTCATTGCAAAAAAGTTGTTTTTTTTAGAAAAAGAATGTAAATTATTATTTTAAGTGCTACTTTTACCAATAACATGTACTTTTTATGTCAAAATACATCCAATTAAACTAAAAAAAACACAAGAAATGTTTTTTTTTTGCGAAATTTACTTGACGTCATATAAGATTCTATCTTTACTTTGCCCTCAGAAATGCGTAGTTAAAATCTTTCGGTTCATTTGTAAAGTATTATTGCAAAAAGACCACTTACCTAGACAGGGATCTTCAAAAGTCACATCTTCGGACACCAGCAGTAAAACTTCCTCCTCTGAAACAAAACACTTAATATTATATCGTCACTACTTTTAAAAAAACTTTTATCTTCGTCTGTCAATGAAATAGTTATTTGTTATACAAGGGGGCAAAGTTGTATTTTAACGCCGAGTGTGGAATTGAAAAACGAGCAAGTGAAAGGATTCTATAGTTGAACCGCGAGCGAAGCGAGTGGTTCGAGAATAGAATCCTGAACTTGTGAGTTTTTTAACACACGAGAATTAAATACATTTGCACCCGAGTGTAATACAAAACTTTTCCCCTCACTACTGCGAGGAAACTACAACGCAAAAAATGCGTTTATCACTGCTTCTAGTAGTTCCACAGGTGGTAAATCATCTTTATTACTAGATTCACCTACTTTTATCAATTTTAAAGCAGTTAATTTGACGTTATTCAAGGTCAAATTACTTTACTCACTAGTGGATAAGATGCGTTTTTACCCGCTGTTATTAAAGGACAAAACACGTATTTCCGAGCTAGTGAGGGGAAATAGTTATTTGTTATACAAGGGGGCAAAGCTGTATTTTAACGCCGAGTGTGGAATTGAAAAACGAGCAAGTGAAAGGATTCTATAGTTGAACCGCGAGCGAAGCGAGTGGTTCGAGAATAGAATCCTGAACTTGCGAGTTTTTTAACACACGAGAAGTAAAATACATTTGCATCCGAGTGTAACACAAAACTTTTCTCCTCACTATAGCGAGGAAACTACAACGCAAAAAAATGCGTTTATCACTGCTTCCAGTAGTTCCACAGGTGGTAAATCATCTTTATTACTAGATTCACCTACTTTTATCAATTTTAAAACAGTTAATTTGACTTTATTCAAGGTCAAATTACTTTACCCACTAGTGGATAAAATGCGTTTTTACCCGCTGGTATTAAAGGACAAAACACGTGTTTCCGAGCTAGTGAGGGGAAAAGAAAATTGTAGTAAGTATATATGTAATGCATATAGACTTACTGCGTTTTAACTTTGAGGAACAGCGTGAGATACGAGATTTTTTTTAAAGTAGTGACGATATCCTAGGATAAACAGCCCATACTAACCATTATCATCCTCCTTGCGTTGTCCCGGCATTTGCCACGGCTCATGGGAGCCTGGGGTCCGCTTTTGACAACTAATCCCAAGATTTAGCGTAGGCACTAGTTTTTACGAAAGCGACTGCCATCTGACCTTCCAACCCGAAGGGTAAACTAGACCTTATTGGAATTAGTCCGGTTTCCTCACGATGTTTTCCTTCACCGAAAAGCGACTGGCCAATATCAGCCCATATCTACTAACCAGTAAGCCATATAATACAAGGCACTAAGTCCGCCATTTTTTAAATTGTGCAAAAAAGTCTAAATAAATAAATCATTTGTTTTGTCACTGTATCTTTTGCTGAGGTGTGCCAAAATAGTACATTACGATACGAGTGCATAAAAAAGGAATTTCCTTTTCGCACCTGTATCGGACGACGTTTTTCAGTACAGATGGCCTTCCGAAGTTTCGACCTGGCATATAATGAACCACTTCTCGCACTAGTGCGTAAAAAAACACCATCTGTACTGAAAAAGAGTACTGACAACATTTCATATTTTTGAGTACTACTTTTTATTGTTTGGTTTGAAAGAACTCAATACTAAAAGATACACGTATTTTTTTATTTTTCCAAAAACTGCTATTTTAATGAGAAATTCCCTTTTTATTACTGCTTCGAGCAGAAAGAGCGTAAGTTACAAACGTCAAGACACAGCTTCGTGACGTCACTGTCAATTGTGTTAAGAATTAGATTTAAGTCCAAAAAGTGTGTCCACATGAGAGGGTAAAGTTGGGGCTGGTGTCCCTCTCGCACTTACTGCCACTGTCAAAATCATTTGAATGACGTCATCACTGTCATAATTTGGGGATACCAGTCAATATTCAAAGTTACTACCAAATCTACTAATAATACCCAATTAAAAGTTTTTTTTAATTGTGCAAATCTTTGGTTTTATGGCTTCATAATAATGACTTACCAATTCTTTACAAGGTATTAATACCCTTGCCTCGATATAATACAAAAAATAATTTAAGAAGTTTGTAAACTTAGTTATCATACAGGTAAAAATACTACTACTATAGGTACTATAGGTGGTATAAATACTACTCTTTAACCCTTAAATGCATGAATTTTTCTTTTAAAGAGATATTAATATATGTGATAGACAATGGTTTTCTGACTCTGGGAAGAATAATAAAAAAAATATTTAAGATCGATTTTTATACTAAATCAGTGTTAGAAGTTAAATAGGCCAAATCTTATTTATATACATATATCGTAATTGGTAAGTTTTATTTTTAAAAAATGACTACTATTAAAAAGGTTAACTATTTGTGAAACCTTTATGATAAAATGTTTAAACATAAACTAATTACTAACTCCGAAAAATCAGCCTAAATCACATACAAAAAATCGCCATCGTCCAGTTTTTTCACTCTTTTCCGCCATTTCATCTTAATACTTAAATAATAAATAGTAAATCATATTTTATTTAATTGTTTATTAAATAATATAAGTAATGAATAATAATTAAGCAATAAATGTGATTTTGGATAGCTACATATCGAGCCACGGGCCATCAAAGATATGATGCATATATACATCACCATGCATTTAAGGGTTAACACTGGTCACACGTGTGAGAGGGACACCAGCCCCAACTTTGACCCTCTCACGTGGACACACTTTTGCTAGTCTGACAAGAACGCCTTCCTGCACTAGTGATAAAGTTCAATTAGTATGGCAAAAAAAGTGTGAGCTCAGTCCCTTGTGATGTGTAAGCATACCTAATTAGATTAAGTAGGCTAGATGCTTTATATATGGAAACTGTATTACTCATAATGATCAGCTTATTCTATCTGTATTCTAATCGACATTACATATTGATGCCTTGGAGAGTCAACATGTGTTTCATTTATTAAACTCTACTACATCCCTACCGAATAGAACATGCACCAATAGCTTCGACCAATACATGGCGACCTTGCCAAAGCGTGTCAGCGTGTTGAGGAACTACGACCACTAAGGCTTCTCTGCAGCATTTCGTCGGTTTGCTATTTTCAAGATGGGGAAAACTGTGTCTAGAGTGGAGAAGGAAGAGGTCATCATAGCTCAGGCCGGTCAGGGCAATAGCGCCAGGACGAGTCAGGACATCAGCCACGCGGATGGGCAATCATACATAACGATGGCTATGGGAGTGATGATCACCGTTATCTTCGTCTATCTCGTCTGGAAAAGAATCCACAAGTGTCTGACGCAGAAGATCGAGCGCCAGGCGGCTGCTATGGTGATGCGCAGGCGTGCGTCCGTCTAAGGTGGCGGGCAGCGGCTGTCGTGGGGATTCCTGGAGCGCTGCGGATCGGCAAAGCAGTGTGAGTGTCCTACCACGAACTAAGTGACAAAGACTTTCATCGGACTACCGGAAAAATCATGTAAGTGTAGTGAAGTGACAAAGACTTTCATCGGCCTGCCGGGAAATCATGTAAGTGTAGTGAATTATTTTCCTATGGACTGTAGACCTTATCGTGTGGCGTTATATTAGCTTAAGGCTCGTTATAGTTATGCCAGATGTTTTAGAATTTTATAAGCGCATTAATTATTTTAAGGAATATTTGCTTAAGCTTGGGCCAGTTAGAAGAAGCGAGAAGTTAGGGCAGGAAAAATTTTCGGAAGCAAAGTCGGTTTATAACGAGTATAATGCCTATTTAGAGATTTATATTTCAAAGGTAGAAAAGGGGGAAGTGCCCCTCGACAATAAGGTACAACAGTATATTGCGGAAGTCGAAAGAGCATATGCTAAAATATTGCAACTGTTCGGGGAATCGCAACAATTAATTAATTCAAACATGGGTTCCAAATCGAATTTCGACTTGAAGACGGCAGTCTCTCTTTTGCCCGTCATGGATGATACTGAAAAGGTTTCTTTGCAATTAATCGACGCCATAGAGTTGTATGGGACAATGATAGTCGAAGCTGACATCCCGGTGTTGATAAATTTCGTTTTGAAAACACGTTTGTCTTACAATGCAAAACTGCGGTTAACAGGTACCTATACCACAGTAGCGAGTTTAATTGCAGATATGAAACTTCATCTGCTAACTCGGAGGTCGGATACCGCTTTGCAGAAACAGTTGCAGACGGCTAGGCAGGCGGGAAAGAGTATAGAGCAGTTCGGTAGAGATTTAGAGGATATTTTTGTCAAGCTGACAATTTCACAAGCCAATGGTGATTCGAGTGCTTACAGTGTTCTAAAACCCCTTAATGAAAGGCAGGCTATTCACAGGTTTACCAGTGGTTTGCGAAATGACCGGTTAAGTACGGTAATATCGGCTCGCAATTACACGTCTCTTAAAGACGCAATACAGGGTGCTAAGGATGAAGAGATTGCGATGACACCAACACCCTCAGAGCAGGTGTTCGCGGTGCGCGGTAGGGGTGCAAGAGCCCAAATAGCTTCGGGTCGTGGAAATGTATATTTCAACAGTAGGGTAGGTGCAGCGAGACACCCGCAGTACGACTACAGGAAAACCGAAGGACGCGCTTCCTACTTGCCCAGAGGCAGAGGCGGTGGCGCTTTCAGGGGTGGTTTACGCGGCCATGGATATCGTAAGAGCTACGGGCATAATGGTAACGGTTTCGGACCCCGTAAGCCCCATAATAAGCAGTACGTAAACACGGCTCGTGAGTGCAATGACACGAACGAGTCACCAGCCAGATCGTCTGATCTTCAGTTTTTTCGTAACTAACACCTTACCTTATATTATGGCCTTCGGTAACGTGAATTCAGTTCAGCTTCACGTAAATGGAAAGTCGTTGACATGGCTATTGGACACCGGAGCGTCATTGAGTGCAGTCAAATATGGTTCGATAAGACCAACAGCTCCGATGATTCACCCACACACAACAAACGTAAATGGGCTAGGCGGTGTAATTACATCTGTTGGTTACAGCTATCTCGATTTATTTTATGAGACAAATGAATCATTTAGTCACAAATTTCATGTTTTTGAAAATTTACCGGTTGACGCGGACGGGATCCTGGGTCAGGATTTCTTAAAAAATATAGAGGCAATATAGATTTTGAAACGGACGTATTGAAATTGAAAAACGGTAACCGCACATCCTTTATACCGGTACGCGTTTACTCTACACATAGCAGTAACGAACAATCATTCATTGAGTTACCTTCGCGAAGTGAAATTTTTGTAAAAGTTCCCATTAATGTCGCGGGAGATTTTGTTGTTTATGCCAGCGAAGTATGCGAGGGTATTTTCATAGCAAATTCTTTGTCTAGAAGTACGGATGGTAATTTGACTGTTAAACTATTGAACACGCGAGAGCAGGTTGTGAGGATTAAGTGTGTTACTCCCGAAATTAGGCGACTGGAGGAATTTGACGTTCTTAATTCAGTGTGTTTCATTTATTAAACTCTACTACATCCCTACCGAATAGAACATGCACCAATAGCTTCGACCAATACACCCTATTGAAAGTCCATGCTACTAACCTCTGACACGGTGATCTATAACCAATCTCTTCCGCAGCGTAGCCTGGCTGCGCTGCACTTGCAGCTTGAAGTGACACGCTTCCCGCAGCCGTCCCACACACACCTCGCAGATCCCACTCTGACAATCCTCACCCGAAGTTGCCTGCAGAATATAATAATAAAGAGTATAAAACATCAGCACATCACCATCCCATCCCCCATGATGAGAATCTCGTGAAAGCCGAGAAGGACAAGTCCAGTAAGTACCTAGACTTGGCTTACGAGATAACCGCCATGTGGGATGTTGATTCGACGATCATTGGCCCGATAGTCGTTTCAGCGAACGGTCTTATAGCGAAGAGTCTCGACCAACATCTCGAGAGATTCTCGCTAGGTGGTTGGATCAAGGGTCAGATGCAGAAGGCGGTGATCTTGGACACGGCGCGGATAGTCCGACGGTTCCTCTCTCTGCTGCCCTAACCACCGGCAGCTTGGGCCCTGCCCCGCTGCTGGCGGCACCCTAGGTCAGTGGCGTGCCTAGGGTTTCAAAGTGAGGCAAGCCGAAAGGTACGTTTTGGCAATATCTAACTACTTAATCTTCAATTTTCGAACTCACAGCCCTACAAAATGTTCTATTACGCGCCGCACTTTTCTGAGAAATACACAAGCCGGGCGTTGGTTTTCGCGCGGAAATAATGTCTCGTTTTTGGGCAAAATTTAACTACTTTACCTTGCCTTCGTCGAGTAATATGTGTACCACGCATTTGTCACCGTCACAAGGAACAAATTCATCCATTGTCAATTGGATTTTTAAACGAATTAAACACTTAATAACAAGAAAACGAAGAAGAGCACATTCACTTAACGCAAATAAAACTTTCGACTAAATAATAATACACTTGAAGTTGTCAATCAAACGCGCGCTCAATCTTGTTCCTCACTTCATACCAAAAGCCCGGCTTAAATCGTGGAACAAATGTTCTATATATACCTACAAATAGTTATATAAGTTGCTAGGCAGAATGTAGGCTAAAAGCTAGGAAAAAAAGGATGCAAGAGCAAGCCCCATTGCAAGCCAACGAGTGCGAGCGAGCAAGATATAGCTGAACGTAGTGAACGTGCTCTTCCGCGCTGCACTAGCGCCACGGCAAAACATGGAAACATGCTGTGGTCTGTACCGTATGGTCGGTCGGCCGTGAGCTTCACTTATGGAGAACTTAATAATATCTAATATTAGCGCGCGATTTTAAAAATGTTAGGGCAAGCCCGGCTTTTGGGCTTATATGGCTGTACCGCCACTGCCCTAGGTTAGGTTTTTTATAATATGTTTATATTTTTTTTAATTGTTTTGTAAGTGGTTTTGTATTTTACTTTTATATTCGTATTATAAATAGCCTAGTCTAAGACTTAAAAGAAATAAAGAGTATAAAAAAAAATTTAAAAAATAAAAATAGTTTATTTGCCAAAAAATTGTTTTACCTTTGACCACCACACTAGGCTAGGCCTGTGTCGTGGACTGAGTCCATTTACATATTACATTTACATTTTTCCTACGCTGAAGAAACAAATCTAAAGACTTACAGTATGAATATTTAAGACTATGACTAAAGCTAACCAGACTTAACAAGGGTAACACGTTTAATCACAGTATAGTTCAGTAACACCTATACAGTACCTACAGTATAAAGACGCTTATTCTAAAACTTTGAACACAGGTAGATTCAGGATCGGATTAAGGGTAGAGCGAGTGGAGCGGCCGCTCTAGGTGCCAGATGGTGAGGGGGCGCCAAAATCGTAATGCTCGATGCAGACCGATCACACACGACCACCGCCTGCCTCCGTAGGTTGATGACAGAGGCACGGGGACACCGGCCATCCCTTACACATGTGGTCCCTGATAGGTCGAACGTACAGGACACGGTCTAATAGTACGGGGCTATCAAGGGCCTCCGGAGGTGCTCTGCAAAGCAGACTGGTGCTGGTGATACTGTAAAAGTAAAGCGCGAGCGTACCTGCAGCCCACCGCCACAGCACTATGGCGGCAGATGGTGGGGTTGTTTAGTGGGTAGGCTTGGGGTCTCATTAGCCCTTAACAAGGAGTCCCATATAACCCCGCACCCGAGTGGTATGCGTAATGCATTTTTCCCCTCCTATACAAAAAAAAGGCCGAGAAACCTGCCTCAGCCGTGGCACATCTACATTAAGCATTTGCGGCGGCGCAAGAACTTAGACTCGCGACCTGCCTCGTTATGTGTGGACCCGGCTATTACTCAGTTATCTAACTTTGAGCAGGTACTAATACTTACAGGAATTGCAAAGCATTCTTGTAACATGACCAAGTATATCTCCGTCATTCCGAGTCGCGTGTACGGAGTCTTCATATCCTTCGCCGCGGGTCGCCGCAGGCAGCAGTGGCACTGGTTTATCATCTCCATAGCTTGCACTACACCGATTTAAGGGAATATCATTCATAAAAATGGACTCTCCTGCTGAATCAAGCGATTAGCCATGATTAGCGAAATAAGTAAACTTATTTTAGTAAACCTATAACCTATAATCTCCATAAAACTGACATTGACATAAGTAAAGTTTGACAAATAAAATGTTACCAGGAAGAGCAAAAAAATAATAATCATAAGTATGTACCGATCACGGAAGCGGAAGTATATTCTGTCAAAAAGTCTGTCAGTAAATAAGAACAAAGAAAACTATATGCATCCTTTTCTTTAGGGTGCTAGAGAAAAGGATACCTATAGTTTTCGTGTCGTCGAAAGTCATCGAATGTCAGTGATGTAAACAAGAAGTAAATAATTTAAATTTTCTAACGGTTTCATCGCAATTTTCCCCAAAATAATAATAATAAAAGTAAATGAAAATAAATACTGACCAATAAAAGTGAAAACTGAATATGATAAATTACCAGGGACCGGCCCGCTATCCCTTATACGGGGTTTTGTATGGGTATTTCGTTAGGCTTAACTTACCCTACCCTTTTGACGCGATACCCTTTCATTTTGCTTTTAAAGCCCTAACGAAAGCGCTTACCTAAAATAGCCCAATACCCTTTCAAAACCCTTATCATCGGCTCAGCCTAACGCCATAAGGGTAAGCCTTATACTGGGTTTTATTTGCTTTCCCTTATAGCATATCGTGCGAGTTTAAATCCTGTACCTCGCTCATAAAGCACACATTACTCCGAACGAAATAACATACGATCGTTACCTACGGTGGCACTGTGTGTGATATTTGCGCGTTTCTGTTTGATGGAAACGGCTGTAGATAAAATAAGGACTGTATCGTTAATTATAGGGACACAACAAACCTCGTCTAAATGTTGACATGTGCATAATTTTGTATTATTATGGTCCGAGAGTATGATCTGAACGTATTGGTAAGTACTATTTGATATAAGAAGGTCTGATATTTTTTTTATTTTAGGGACTTTATGGTACTTTCATTAAGGTCTAGCAAATACATTTCGGACAACCCCTAATCTGGCTTAATTTGAGAATATCTCAAAGACTTTTTGTACGATTTCGACAAACAAAGGTTAATATGCTGCCAAAATATATTTTTTAACAGTCCTCTTCATGGTTGTTCAATTGGGTACTTGCAGAATAAATGCGGTGAATTTATATAATTTAAAAAAATGCATTTTTGAGCAACGTTCCGGTTTGCCGTAAATTTTTGATACAAGCAGGATGAGAGAAATAGATAAAAAAAATTAGGCATAGGCCAATGTCTAATAGACATTCATGGTGTTTGAACAGTGCCTAAACCAGATCGATATAAACAGTGTATGATAGTTAAATTCGACATCAAAGTCGGAGTTAGCGTAAGCACCATGCCACATTCTCTAAATGGCCGCCATACACAGATCATGAACTTTATTTTTTTAAATAACAGTGGCTAGACTATGTCTAGATATTCTGCTTTGTGGATCATGTGTCATTGAGGTTCGCACTGTACAATATTTTTTCGCAATTGTGTCGTCTTGTACGCACTTTGTGAATTTTCTAGTAGCATTTGTCCGAAATCGTAATTGGTACTCGGGAGGATTAAGTCAATGCTGTCTAAACCACATGCTTTACGTCGAGTTTCTAGGACAAAATGCGTACCTTATTATGTGCCTTATTAAGCCCATGTCTTGTTATAAGAAAAAAATATAATAGCAAATAAATACGGCTACTCAAAGTTGTCCCCATATTTAACGATACAGTCCTTAAGGTTCAATTTTCAATACCAAATACTTATAGTTATGATAGGCTCCTTCTTTGCTCAGGTGTAACACAGGCAAACGCTGCTTTTTAGGGTTCCGTAGTCAACTAGGAACCCTTATAGTTTCGCCATGTCTGTCTGTCCGTCCGTCCGTCCGTCCGCGGATAATCTCAGTAACCGTTAGAACTAGAAAGCTGAAATTTGGTCCCAATATGTATATCAATCACGCCAACAGAGTGCAAAAATAAAAAATGGAAAAAAAAATTTGGGTACCCCCCTACATGTAAAGTGGGGGCTGATAATATTTTTCATTCCAACCCCAACGTGTGATATATTGTTGGATAGGTATTTAAGAATGAATAAAGGGTTTACTAAGATTGCTTTTTGATAATATTAATATTTTCGGAAATAATAGCTCCTAAAGGAAAAAAAGTGCGTCCCCCCCCTCTAACTTTTGAACCACAAGTTTAAAAAATATGAAAAAAATCACAAAAGTAGAACTTTGTAAAGACTTTCTAGGAAAATTGTTTTGAACTTGATAGGTTCAGTAGTTTTTGAGAAACATATGGAAAACTTCGGAACCCTACACTGAGCGTGGCCCGACACGCTCTTGGCCGGTTTTTTTTATCGGACTTGTCTTGATGAGTACCCGATGTCTAGCTGATGCTGAACCCTGGCTGCACCTAGGGGAACTCGGGTTTAGTGTAATACAGGCAAACGCTGATTTCGTCATCGGACTTGTCTTGATGAGTACTCGAGTGAGCAGTACCCGAAGTCCACCTGATGCTGAACCCTGGCTGTACCTAGGGGAACTCGGGTTTAGTGTAACACAGGCAAACGCTGGTTTCGACATCGGACTTGTCTTGATGAGTACTCGAGTGAGCAGTACCCGAAGTCCAGCTGATGCTGAACCCTGGCTGCACCTAGGGGAACTCGGGTTTAGTGTAACACAGGCAAACGCTGTTTTCGTCATCGGACTTGTCTTGATGAGTACTCGAGTGAGCAGTACCCGAAGCCCAGCTGATGCTGAACCTTGGCTGCACCTAGGGGAACTCGGGTTTAGTGAAACACAGGCAAACGCTGTTTTCGTCATCGGACTTGTCTTGATGAGTACTCGAGTGAGCAGTACCCGAAGTCCAGCTGATGCTGAACCCTGGCTGCATCTAAGGGAACTCGGGTTTAGTGTAACACAGGCAAACGCTGTTTTCGTCATCGGACTTGTCTTGATGAGTACTCGAGTGAGCAGTACACGAAGTCCAGCTGATGCTGAACCCTGGCTGCATCTAGGGGAATTCGGGTTTAGTGTAACACAGGCAAACGCTGTTTTCGTCATCGGACTTGTCTTGATGAGTACTCGAGTGAGCAGTACCCAAAGTCCAGCTGATGCTGAACCCTGGCTGCACCTATGGGAACTCGCGTTTAGTGTAACGCAGGCAAACGCTGTTTTCGTCATCGGACTTGTCTTGATGAGTACTCGAGTGAGCAGTACCCGAAGTCCAGTTGATGCTGAACCCTGGCTGCAGCTAGGGGAAATCGGGTTTAGTGTAACACAGGCAAACGCTGTTTTCGTCATCGGACTTGTCTTGATCAGTACTCGAGTGAGCAATACCCAAAGTCCAGCTGATGCAGAACCCTGGCTGCACCTAGGGGAACTCGGGTTTAGTGTAACACAGGCAAACGCTGTTTTCGTCATCGGACTTGTCTTGATGACTACTCAAGTGAGCAATACCCAAAGTCCAGCTGATGCTGAACCCTGGCTGCACCTAGGGGAACTCGGGTTTAGTGTAACACAGGCAAACGCTGTTTTCGTCATCGGACTTGTCTTGATGAGTACTTGAGTGAGCAGTACCCGAAGTGTAGCTGATGCTGAACTCTGTTTGCACCTAGGGGAACTCGGGTTTAGTGTAACACAGGCAAACGCTGTTTTCGTCATTGGACTTGTCTTAATGAGTATTTGGGTGAGCTGTACCCGAGATAGAGCTGATGCTGAAACCTGGCTGTACCTAGGGGAACTCGGGTTTGGTGTAACATAGGCAAACTCTGTTTGCGTCATCGGACTTGTCTTGACGAGGACTTGGGTGCGCAATAGCCAAGACAGCGTTGTAGCTGAGCCCTGGCGGTATCTAGGGCAACTCTGGTTTCGGTGAATTATAATATAGAAATATTTCATGCAATGTCAAGTTAGGCATATATAGACATAATATTAACTGAACAAAAATCCTACCAGAAGTGAATATTAACATCAAGTAGTTAGAACAAATTTATTAATTTGCCATACATAAAACACTTTATTTATGTCTAAAAAAATACGTATGTATATCCATTTGAATATCAAAATTAAGTACAATCGATTTCACTAATAGTAACACAGGGAATAAAGAGAATACTGGAGTTCCAAGCGTCCATAGACTGCGGTAACTATTTACTATCAGACGGGCTGTATGCTTGATTGCCACCAGAAAAGTATTTCTGTTTCAAACGATCTTCATAGAATTCACAACAATCAACAGAAATAGTTTGACAGATTCTATGGTAGGTACTACTCAACTCAACCAAGTACCAGTCATAAAGACGAGTCTAAGATATTTCACACGAAACATACTATGAACAGAAAACAGCGTTTATTTATATTGCACCGGTACCACCAGGTCTCAGCTACAGCACTGGCTTGGGTACTGCGCACCCAAGTCCTCATAAAGGCAGGGCCTATAACGGAAACCGGGTTGTCTATGTTGCACCAAACCTAAGTTTCCCTAGGTACAGCCAGAGTTCAATATCAGCTTTACCAGTACTCATCAAGACAAGTCCGCTGACAAAAACAGCGTTTACCTATGTTGCACGAAACCCGAGTTCCCCTAGGAATAGCCAGGGTTCAGCATCAGCTCTACCTTGGTTACTGCTGACTCAAGTACTCATCAAGACAAATCCGATGACGAAAACAGCGTTTGCCTATGTTGCACGAAACCCGAGTTCCCCTAGGAATAGCCAGGGTTCAGCATCAGCTCTACCCTGGTTACTGCTCACTCAAGTACTCATCAAAACAAGTCCGATGACGAAAACAGCGCTTGCCTATGTTACACCAAACCCGCGTTCCCCTGGGAAAAGCCAGGGTTCAGCATCAGCTCTACCTTGGTTACTGCTCACACAAGTACTCACCAAGACAAGTCCGGTGAAGAAAACAGCGCTTGCCTATGTTACTCCAAACCCGCGTTCCCCTGGGAAAAGCCAGGGTTCAGCATCAGCTCTACCTTGGTTACTGCTCACTCAAGTACTCACCAAGACAAGTCCGGTGAAGAAAACAGCGCTTGCCTATGTTACTCCAAACCCGCGTTCCCCTGGGAAAAGCCAGGGTTCAGCATCAGCTCTACCTTGGTTACTGCTCACTCAAGTACTCATCAATACAAGTCCGATAAAGAAAACAGCGTTTGCCTATGTTGCATGAAACCCGAGTTCCCTTAGGAGTAGCCAGGGTTCAGCATCAGCTCTACCTTGGTTCCTGCACTCACAAGTACTCATCAAAACAAGTCCGATGACGAAAACAGCGCTTGCCTATGTTACACCAAACCCGCGTTCCCCTGGGAAAAGCCAGGGTTCAGCATCAGCTCTACCTTGGTTACTGCTCACTCAAGTACTCATCAAGACCAGTCCGATGACGAAAACAGCGTTTGCCTATGTTGCACGAAACCCGAGTTCCCTTAGGAATAGCCAGGGTTCAGCATCAGCTCTACCTTGGTTACTGCTCACTCAAGTACTCATCAAGACAAGTTCGATGACGAAAACAGCGCTTGCCTATGTTACTCCAAACCCGCGTTCCCCTAGGAATAGCCAGGGTTCAGCATCAGCTCTACCTTGGTTACTGCTCACACAAGTACTCACCAAGACAAGTCCAGTGAAGAAAACAGCGCTTACTCCAAACCCGCGTTCCCCTGGGAAAAGCCAGGGTTCAGCATCAGCTCTACCTTGGTTACTGCTCACTCAAGTACTCACCAAGACAAGTCCGGTGAAGAAAACAGCGCTTGCCTATGTTACTCCAAACCCGCGTTCCCCTGGGAAAAGCCAGGGTTCAGCATCAGCTCTACCTTGGTTACTGCTCACTCAAGTACTCATCAATACAAGTCCGATGAAGAAAACAGCGTTTGCCTATGTTGCACGAAACCCGAGTTCCCTTAGGAGTAGCCAGGGTTCAGCATCAGCTCTACCTTGGTTACTGCTCACACAAGTACTCATCAAGACAAGTCCGATGACGAAAACAGCGCTTGCCTATGTTACTCCAAACCCGCGTTCCCCTAGGAATAGCCAGGGTTCAGCATCAGCTCTACCTTGGTTACTGCTCACTCAAGTACTCATCAAAACAAGTCCGATGACGAAAACAGCGCTTGCCCATGTTAAACCAAACCCGCGTTCCCCTGGGAAAAGCCAGGGTTCAGCATCAGCTCTATCTTAGGAACTGCTCACCCAATTAACTCATCAAGGCGAGTTGGATGACGAAAACGGCTTGTTTTTATGTTGGCAATTAACGTTTTCCATGTGTAATGTTAATGGTTAATTGTATTGATTTTCGCCCAACACTGTATATTTACATGCATACATACATATTTACATAATTATATTCATACTAGCTTTTACCCGCGGCTTCGCCCGCGTAATAAAAGTATTCTTATTGAAACGTTTACAAAAAATAAGATTTTCATTTGGATCCGTAGGTTTCTTTGTAAGTAGGTACATCTGTCCGCGATTATTTCGATTAAGGTAAAGCGGGGCAATTCTCGACTGCCATTGTAACTGATCTATTTGCTGTACGGTCAGCCAAGAAAGTGGTTTACCACTTTTCGACTCTATTGATCGAAAAGTGGTAAACCACTTTTTTGGCCGACTGTACCTTACACATATTACTATTGTTTTAAAAGAAATTCTTGCAATGATTGTAGAATTGTTACACAGCGACCACAGCGTAGGTAGTAGGTACGAATATGTATGTATTTTACCTATATGAATATTTATACTGGGGAAACTTCATACAACCCACATAGCCAGTATCTCGACGCTATGGTCGGTAGGGTAAAAAGTACTTTCTTGCATTATCGCTTACAATTTTTTCCATTTTGCTTATACTTATTGCAAACGTAAACATATAAAAGGCAAGCAAACAACGATCTTCTTACAGCACATTGAATGTAATAGTTATTACAGTTTACAGATGCAGGATACTCGCCGATGCCTACTTACTAATCCCTTCCCACTGAGCCACCTGCATTTTACACTGCCTAGATATCGATTGCCGACCGATTATTCTGACCCCAATCCCTATTCTTATCCCTGTCCCTATCTCTATCCTTGTCCCCGTCCCCCCGTCCCCGTCCCCGTCCCCGTCCCCGTCCCCGTCCCCCCCCGTCCCCGTCCCCGTCCCCGTCCCCTATCCCTATCCCTATCCCTATCCCTATCCCTATCCCTATCCCTATCCCTATCCCTATCCCTATCCCTATCCCTATCCCCCTATCCCTATCCCTATCCCTATCCCTTTATCCCTATCCCTATCCCTATCCCTATCCCTATCCCTATCCCTATCCCTATCCCTATCCCTATCCCTATCCCTATCTATCCCTATCCCCCTATCCTATCCCTATCCCTATCCCTAACCCTATCCCGTCCCGTCCCGTCCCGTCCCGTCCCGTCCCGTCCCTGTCCCTGTCCCTTGGAGGTGAACGGAGGTGAACTTTGAAAAATCCTTTCTTAGTTCTCCTGGAACTTCCGTGTCAATTTGAAATCTCTTGAACCAGAAGTAAAGATAAAAACTAAACCTATACTTATGGCTATTTTGGATATTTTAACCCCATTGCACAACAACAGGGGAGAAAATTTCTTTTCCACCTCATTAGATTTTAAAATCGTTGTATTTATCGTGATCAGCGACCCGATAAACCATAAAAACGATACCCATATTGTGTTTTTGACTTTACCCCCTTTGCACCCCTTTAGGGGTAAAATTTTCAAAAAAACCTGAAACATGTATTTAGTCATATGTCTTTAGAAATCCTCCTGTGAAATTTCGAATAAAATAGTCAAACTAATCTTGTTTCCCCATACAAACTTTGAACCCCCATTTCACCCTTTTAAGAGGAGAATTTTGAAACATCCTTTCTTAGTGCTCCTCTACACTATATAAGGAACATATGTGCCAAATTTGAAATCTCTAAGACCAGCGGTTTTGGCTGTGCGTTGATATGTCAGTCAGTCAGTCAGTTTCTTCTTTTATATTTTTTTTTTGATATTTTAACCCCATTGCACCACAACAGGGAAGAAGGTATTTCATTTCCGCCTCGTTAGATTTTAAAAACGTTGTATTTATCGTGATCAGCGACCCAATAAACCGTAAAAACGATACCCATATTAGTTTTTTGACTTTATCACCCCCTTTTCACCCTTTTAGAGGTTAAATTTTCAAAAAACCTGAAACACGTCTTTAGTCATATGTTTTCAGGATCCCTCCTGTGAAGTTTCGAATAAAACAGTGAAACTAACATTGTTACCCCATACAAACTTTGAACCCCCATTTGACCCCCTTAGGAGGCGAATTTTGAAAAATCCATTCTTAGTGCTCCTCTACACTATATGAGGAACCTACGTGCCAAATTTGACATCTCTAGGACCAGCGGTTTCGGCTGTGCATTGATATGTCAGTCAGTCAGTCAATATCTTCTTTTATATATTTTTTTGATATTTAAACCCCATTGCACCACAGCAGGGGAGAAGGTATTTCACTTCCGCCTCGTTAGATTTTAAAAACGTTGTATTTATCGTGATCAGCGACCCGATAAACCATAAAAACGATACCCATATTGATTTTTTTACTTTATCACCCCCCTTTTTACCCTTTTAGGGGTTAAATTTTCAAAAAACCTGAAACACGTATTCAGTCATATGTCTTAAGGAATCTTCCTGTGAAGTTTCGTATAAAATAGTCAAACTAATCTTGTTTCCCCATACAAACTTTGAACCCCCATTTGACCCCCTTAGGAGGTGAATTTTGGAAAATCCTTTCTTAGTGCTCCTTTACACTATATAAGGAACCTACGTGCCAAATTTGAAATCTCTAGGACCAGCGGTTTCGGCTGTGCGTTGATATGTCAGTCAGTCAGCTTCTTCTTTTATATATTTAGACATACATACCTACATACATTCATACATACCTACATACATTCATACGTACGAACGTACGAGTACATACTGATCTATGGGCGACGATGATCATTTACCATCAGGCGATCCATCACTTCCTTGTCTCCCAGTTCATTAACAATAATTTCTAGCCGTGTTCTACTTTTATCCAACGAAAACATGTTTCGTTGCAAAATTAAAAATGGGGCGCATAGTGCGGAGTGGCAACAGCGCATTTTCCTTCCTGTTCTTACAATAGCTTAGATTCATAATCCTGTCTCTTTTACGCAAGGCTCGACTACGCTTTAACAAAAGGGAAAGCCTTATAAATAGCGCTTAAAATAAGGGTAACCCTTATTAAAGGCTTGCAAGCCGTATCGGATAGCGCTAAGCCAATGCACAGGGCTAGCTTTATTGTTTTGCTTAGTTTTTTGTAAGGGCTAGTCAAATGAATGGGCTTGCAGTTCGAAAGGGAGAGTCTCTCGATTGGGTCGTCCTTACGTTAGGGATTCCCAATGAAAGGCTTGTAGCGCGGAAGGGGTTGTCCGGTCCCTGATTTCGATACCAATGTTCTGAAATCGGTTGTTGACAACTTGACACGTCCGGTACTCACAGTTTATAGTGCAGTTCTCCTGTATTGATTAGTTGGTTTCGCGTTTAGACTAATATATGTTTTGTTCTTATTTAAGGTGTTTGTAGCTCTGTCGTGAAAAATATTTGAATTAAGGAGGCCGTTCCATAATTGCCACCAGTACAGAACAAAGACCCACGTAAAAAGAAAATAAACCTCGACAACTTCGATTTAGGCACAATATTCATGGATTTTAACTGTGCGAAAAAAAGTTGTGTCTTAAAACCTTGCTTATTTAATTTTGATTCTCTAAAACCATGTTTTAATTTTCTATAAATACTAACCTGTACACGCTGTCCCCATTACATATGACGTCGACACATTATTGCCATATGAAAGCGGTTTATAGCGACACTGTTTCAGGGTCAAATAAAATCTTGTCAGGCTTTACACAAAATACACATAGGTATACTAGCTGTCAACCAAGTCTGTCAGTAAATAAGAACAAAGAAAACTATATTATTATATTATATTATATTATATTATATTATTTGATACACTAGCAGCTGATAGCTGATGCGTGTATATCACTGCACTTGTTGTTCTATAGTTAATGTTTATATTTTAGTTTTAAATGTTTATCAAGTCTGTTTTTGAAACTGTTCACTGAGGGAGCACTTATCACTTATGCATCCTTTTCTTTAGGGTGCTAGAGAAAAGGATACCTATAGTTTTCTTAGTTCTTATTTACTGACAGACTTGTTTGACAGAATATATTATATTAACGTCACTGAAAAGGTCTCCCCTCAGCATTTTGTCAAGTTACCAACCAGGTAACTTGACGCTGGTCTTCCGTGGAGACCTGTCCAAGCGATCGCGTCAGTACAAGATGTACTGACATTGACTGAGCTAGCATTACAAATACGAACGTTTCCGGAAAAATACGAAGGAAACCCTTTTCGCACTATATTTGTAAAGATTTGTCATAATTTAAATAAATAGAGTATGTCCGGAAAGTTAAGAGTCGTGGAATGTATTGGATCCGATACATTTCACGACTCTTGACTTTCCAAACAGACTCTAGTGGTTGTATGAAACATTCCTTTTTGTTACCGAAAATGTATAAAAATCTGATAACAAAAAAGGATGGTTTCATACAAACTACTTTGGACATTTTGGGAAATCTGGTGGATCTTGCTCTTCATCATGAACTCTATCAACCTACCAATTTTAAATATCGAGGACGTGATCAAAATGTACCTAAACACTTTTTTGAGAATTGCTGATAAATCATGTGCAACAATTTGCACTTAAATATCAATTAAATCCACATAAAACACTTTATAGAGATCGCTCTTTAGCGATAAGACCGCCTCTTGTTTTACCTCTTAAGTTGTTGTTTATACTTGCTATGTTGTTTCGTGTATTGAGGTGTGCAATAAAGAGTATTTGTATTGTATTGTATAATGAATTCAAACCATACAACTGTAAAGTATACAACAAAAAAATCGCAAAAGAACATTATTTAATTGGCCACGAAGGAACCCATAGAGGCGAAAACCATACACGTGTGATGAATGTAACAAGCAATTCAAACATCAACAGAAAAAAGGTAAATTTGACATGGTTCTCTTAAATATAACTAAGGCCGATATTACACTATCATAGAAATATGATCATAGGCAACATGCCGTCCTTTTTCTTCACTTTGGAGAAAAAGGGAGGCATACAGACCTATGATCATATATATGATAGACATGATAGTGTACCATCGGCCTATGAACTAGAGATAGAACGAGATCTTTAACATCGGGGAGATTTGTTGTCTCCATGGTGTTAGGGCCGAGCACCCAAGGGCTACTGCAAATGCGAGATCCGGGACATCACCCTTGTAGAAATGTCTACGCGACCTAAATTAAGTTAAGTACTAGTAGGATGTTCGGTTTATTGACGCATTGTCGGACAACTCGCCAGCTTTTCCGAATAAAGCTGAAGCCAACTGAAAAATCCTAACCTACTCCTTTACAACTCTTCCCTTCTTTTTGGCATTATTACCACTTAGGATGTCCAATGTACTAGGTATCTCGATCACATGTGCATGTGTATTGTGTATCATAATTTAAATTACTGTGTAAAAACTATCCATCCAGTCTCTATTAGTGAGTTCCTATAATTGGCTCTGTATTGCTATTCTAAATGTATATTGTATCATTCATGGCTGTTGGAATTCCTTGTATAAATAAATAAATTATTTTTAACCATTCTACTCCGCCTTATCTCAGAGATTTTCAAGTTTCTCTCTTCTATCAGATGTTCTCAAACTCATAGGCCGGCAACAAACAGTCTTAAAATTCATAATCTGAAAAAATCATAATCTTACAAAAATCAGATCAACACGTTCAATGGAACAAATGGATTAGTTACATTTGCCCCAAATTAGTATAAAGGGACAGCAAGTAGGCATGTCACTCTCTATTCCTTTACTACTACTGTCGCAGGTATATGTTTTCTATCTGACATTATATTATTTGTTTAAAGATGTATAGTTTACACAGTTTATATCTTAATATGTTTTTCATGATATGTAATGTAATGTAACCCTTGTGGCCTACTTACAGAATGAATGTATTTTGTATTCCAACCGAAATAACATGGTCCATATTGAACCCTTCTGTATTAGAAAGCCACATATGTTGTAAGGTAGCATTATGGGGAATGCTGCTTATGGAATCTCCTGCAAAATATTTATGAAAGGAACCTGAATTAAATATATCCTAATATAGTTTATGATTGTGTACCATTTGGATATCAAAAGGTTGGAAATGATGGAATTAAAAAAAGGTAATAGGAATGGGTGCAAGGATATTAATGAAACTCCAATGTATAAATTTGTTATTTAATATCAAAATTAACATGCAAACATAAGGATTAATGTATTTATAAAGTAATTAACGCTTAATATATCTCAAAACTTTTAATTACTATAAAATAAATGCAATTTTATTGCTTATACAATTGTACTTCCATACAATTCTTGGCATCTTCTCCAAAGCGGTCATGGTACCAGCAGTCGCAACCATCATAGTAAAAGTCTTTCGCTGTGTACTCAGACTTTTCAAATGGAGTACGGAAAACTGTGCAACTTTTAATGGACTCAGATGGATTATTTTTATAATAAGTTCTGTACATGAAGTCACAGTATTTCATTCCAAATTCAATCTTCTTTTGAAATGTATTGGCAGCATGCATCTCCGTCTGGAATAATTTATTATCAACCTCTTTTTTGTCAAGTTTTGTAGCCGCCAAGTGTCCCCCTACAGAAGAGAAGTAGTCCTGGGTGCCTGCTTCACTGTCAGCCACCAGAGCCAAGGCTTCAATATCTAAGTCTTGCAATGTTTCTCGAGATGTTGTCCACAGTTCAAACAGTACAGTTTGTGTCTTTATAGGTAGCAGCATTAACCAAAATGTCCTTATTAAAAGCTTGGGTATAACACTATTCGACTTAACAGCCATGTCATTTAACAATTTATACAAAGGATATGGTGTTAACATTGTAATACGGAAAACAAAGCTATAGACTCCATCATTTTTAATAACATCAAATGTTTTTATTATTCTTTCCTTCAAGTTAGCATACTTGTTTGTCTCTGGCTGGTTCGGCAAATCTGTTAGAAACAAGGCTGCAGTCAGAAGTTCATCAGTCTGCAGCATATCTACTGTATATTCAAACTTGAGTTGATCATCTCCAACACCATTCACAGCAAAAGCTTCATCTAACAAGTAAAACCAGAGCTCTGGATCATTGGGTCTAAAATCAGGTAGTGTTATCTTCCGTTTGTTTGTTCTTGGCTGAGAATGATATTTCTCATAAGCTGCTATGGCATCTGCAACGGCCGCAAGGTCTTCTAGTGTTCTGTCTTCGAAAGGCCGTGGGTCCAAGAGGATCGCTGCAAACAACACCTTCTGGATCTTCCGCGGCAGCCGAGCCAACCAAAACGTTCGCCTCAGATACTTAGGACCTCCAAATACTTTATTCAAGGTCTCAAGGAAGGCTGAAGGCCTCAATTCTCTACAACTGAGCAGCCCTACCCCTCTAACCATTTTCGTCAGTTGGTTACCTTGAAATTCATCGCCTTCGTCCGTATCATAAACATGATCAGGCGTTCCTAAAAAATATTCTTTTAGGCAAAGGTATCTTCGTCCCAGCGGGAACTCCGGTATCGGGTCTAAGACGAACTCTTTAACATTGTCATCCCAACTCCTCGGTAATAGTTCGTTGTCCAATAGATAATCCTTGAAACGATCGTGCATCTCATCATCGGTGTATGAAGCGGCGGTAAATATCAGCTCCACAGATTTAAACCAGAAGTCGTTGGAGTGACTAATTTTCGGCAACACGCAAGTCTTAGTCTGTTCAGACATTGTTAGTCAGCAAACTGAAACTCACTAAATAAAGTAAAATTGATAGGTTAACAAACTAGAATTTTAAAGTTAATTAAATATTTAGTTGCACCGGCGCGTAAATCGTTGTAAAGTAAAGTTCAGGCAATTTTGAGTTTTGACTGACTGTCAAGTCAAAAACCATGAGGATTGAGTGCGTTCAGAAACTAGAAGCAAACCTTGTGCATTTTTTTTAAACATTTAAAGCCCGCTTAGACAAGCTGATCAAATCGACTGATTGGATCAGAAAAACATTGATCGACAATCGCACAAATGGTTCAGAACTGTGGTCCGGTCGTAAATTGCCCCGTTCGGGTGATTCCGGTCCATTCGGCTACACATGGTGAAATAAGGTTAGTATAAGTTGATGCTCTTCTATGTGCGGACTATCCGCTTACAAATGTAAGGCACGCCACAGACAGTCTTAAAAATTCATAATCTTAAAAAAGATTTGTATGCAACCTGTCAGTTCAAACTGACAGAATTTTCAGATTGAACTGACAGGTTGCATACAAATCTTTTTCAAGATTATGAATTTTTAAGACAGTCTGTGGCGTGCCTAAGAAACGCCTGATATCCGTTGGCTCGTTGCGTTGACGACATCCGGAAAATAGCGGGTCACAACTGCATGAGACTAGCCCAGGACCGGGAGAAGTGGCGTACGAGAAGAGAGACCTATGCTCAGCAGTGGGCGATGAGGGGCTGACATGATGATGATGATGATATGTGCGGATACCATACCACACATAAAAATCAGATAATTACTTGACTACTTTATTCTTAAATAAATAAATAAAATTACTTAATAGTTGAAAAGTATACCTATATTAGAACGGGATAGCACGACTCGACCTTGTCCTAAGAGAGCGCGCACACGGGCAACTTTTGGCAGCGACCATGGCCTAGCATGAAAGTGCGCACACGAAGCGACGCAACTTTTCATACAAATACGAAAGTCGCCGAGCAAGTTTGTCGCCCGTGGGCGAGCACCCTAACACTAAATGCCCTTTCTGATTTTTGTGAACAAGGCAAGTTCACTCGTGAGTGAGAAACAAAAAACATACCTTTTTGTATAAACATACATACTTAGGCGCAGGCGTTATAATGATCTGATCTTGGTGTGGTGCGATGAGTGTGATTAATGCAAGTATTGAAGTATGATTTCTCCGTTGTTTCCTGTACAACGCGCGCGAGTCCATACTTGAAGTCGCGCTTGATGTATGGACTCGCGCGCGACAAGGCAAGTTGTGCTAAAGGGTCAGGTGTGAAATTGAACTCCAGAGGCCGTGTTGAAGCTACACCCAAAACAGTTTTTTGACGTGATATTTCTTATGCGACTTCCCACTGACAGCATTGAGCGTAACACGTTAAACGTTAAGTTAGGTAAACTAAACGTTTAACAATAGTACATTGTGCAACAAGGGGAGGAACTTGCATGAATATTACTAACGAGAGTAAGTTAAATCGCGACGGCTTGCCGGAGCGATTTAAAGACTCAAGTTTGTAATATTTATACTCCCCGAGTTACACACAATGTTTTTCATCACACTTGCAATATAAAAATATGTAAAAAAAGTTAAATACGCTACTAGAAATTTCATAACTCCCTTGGGAAAACGATTTTTCTATAACTCACGCTCCGCCTGCGTGCAAAATCACATTTAGTGTGCGAGTGTGATGAAAATAAATTTATTTATTCAAAGATTCAAAGATTTATTTGTTCAACATAGGTAAGTTACAAGATGTTCAATAATTGTTTATCAAAGTATCATATCTTCACCACGCTCCGTAAGTCCCACCGTAGCTTAGTTTTATGTGGTCGGTTTCTTACCCTGGAGGTGGCAGGTTCGAAACTGACAAAATGTAACTTTTTGTAGTTTTTTAAAAGTGAAACTTCTAAGGGTGCGCGCCCACGGGCGACAAAGTTGCTCGGCGACTTACATATTTGTATGAAAAGTTGAGTCGCTTCGTGTGCGAACTTTCATACTAGGCCATGGTCGCGACAAAAAAGTCGCTTCGAAAAGTCGCCCTTGGACGCACCTTCTAATGCGACTTCCAAATGACAGCGCGTAACACTCAGTCAGTTAAATAAATCGAGTGCAAAATGAGTTTAAGTTTACGCAACTATGGGAACAAATCAAATTATTTTAACAAATATTTTAATTTGTGTTTTTTATATAGTCACACTACCTACTATATATAAATGCAGCACTAGTCTCTCTAGCTATATCGAAAACCTGTAAAGGTTTCGTATACTAATGCCGTTTTTTAGTAAAATGATTTTCTTGACACCCAACAGACAATGGTTTTAGACCGTTCAGGATAAATCTCCGTGACAAATCTAGTCCGGTGATGTCCCCATTTAAAGCTCAAAATCTCCTGATTAAATTATCAATTTGATTGTCCTCTCGTCTGGACGGACCATAACCAAAATTTACTTGTAGTTCCTGTCAGTGTCAAATGCTCAAATGTCAATATAATATACCCGCAATTCCAGCCAATGGCGCCAAAGCCAGTTTCAGTGTTTCACTTTAATTTGGGGGTACCAAACCAAAGCGACAACTCCAACAATATTCACAATATAATCCAGATTTCCAGAACTGTACAAGGGAAATCGAGTAGCTGCAGTAGTGATAATGTCATCGAAGCATTTAAAAACGTGGTTTCAACTGCCCAGTATAAAAATTAGTGATTTCGAGTTTTGGCTGAACTCTGTGGAACTAATACTGTCTACAGGGGTCTACTGTGATGAACATAAGTTTGATTACGTCAAGGAATATCTGGAGGCATATGACTATGGATTTTTAATGGAAGATTTACCGGAAAGTGCCAAAGGAAGTAAATATAAAGGACTGCGAGAGCATGTGTTGAGTGTGATAAACGACAGATTTGATTTTGATCCTACTGTTAAAGGAATAGCGTTTTTTCGCTGTACTGATCTTAAACCTTCGGCGTTCCTCGATGTGATGTTCAAGATATACTCATGTAGGCACGCTATTCCTCTGTTTTTCACACGAGTGTTCTTCCTGGCACGATTGCCGCGTCACATCCAGAAACTGATGTTTACAGCCATTCTGATGGACCCGAAGCCGCTGGACGACACTTGCCCCATAGAGCTAGCCACAACAGCTGATGGGATCTCTGCATACATAAAGTACCACACTCTCCCAAGAACAAATAAACCAAAGATAACTTTACCAAAGTTTGTTGCTAGTGACCCAGAACTGTGGTTTTATTCACTAGAGGCTGCCTTTTCAGACAACATTGTCAGAGATGATCAACTTATGTTTGAATACACTATAGACGCTATGCAGTCAGAGGAGCTCCTAACAGTTTCTCTATTTTTGACAGACTTACCCAGCCAACCAGCTGAGAACAAGTATGCTAACTTGAAAGAGAGAATTCTCAAAACTTTTTCACTGATACAAACTGATAAAACATACAGCTTCATCTTTCGAAACATGGATGGATTGAGACCAAAGTCTTTACTGCAGTTTATTAACAACTTAGTTGCTAAAGCTGACAGAATTGTTCCCCAGATCTTGATTAGAACATTCTGGATAATGCTGCTGCCGATCCAAACTCAAGCGGTCTTATTTCAACTGCTTATAAAGTCCCGGGAGCCGTTGCAAGATTTGGACATGGATGCCATGGTTTTAGTAGCCGAAGGAAGGTGGAAAAAAGAAGAATCCAATGAAACCATGACTACTATAAGACGGAGTCTATCATCTCCAGAGCTTGATGATACTCCGATTGATGAGCAGGCTTTTGAAGCTGAATTACAAACGGCAACTACCTTCCAAGAAAAAATTGCACTAGGAACAAAATACTGTGATTACATGTATAGGGTTTTTTACAGGAACAATCATACAGAGTCGATAAAGAAGTGTACAGTATTCACTCCGCGGAGCAATACGGTGACAGAAGCAGAGCACTACTGGTTTGAGGGCTGCTCCTGCCGATACCATAAGAGCTACGGGAAGCTTGCCAAGAATTGTATGCGCATTATTAATAATTTTGATGAAGAGGAATAAACTAATTAAAACTATGAATAAAGTGACTGTGCCATGTTGATTAAGAAGGTTAAGAACTAATTACCTATTATGAAACTTTTATTTTTCAATATTTTGCATTTAAAATAAGATCTGCGCGGTTTCCACTGTGTCTGAACTAGCACTAAAACAATTAATAAAGTGACTATGCCATGTTGATTCAGATGTTTAAGAACTAATTACCTACCTATTATGAAACTTTTATTTTTCTGTATTTTGCATTTGAAATACAACAAAATTTATAAAGTTAAAGTTTAATTATAAAGTTTAATATAAAACAAAATATTTTATTTTTAACCTTAATTTCATTTACAGCCTAGCAAAAAAGAGTACAAAATAATAGGGCCGCCACCATGAATTTGGCAACTATTTTGACAATTCTGTATGAAATAAGTAAGTGTTGCTATTATATAAAAAAAGTTCCATTTCTACTCTCTTTTGCCAAGGTGTAACAACACTCTAGGAACAAATTAAATTATTTTCATAGAAAATATTTTAAATTATTTTCATAGAAAATATTTTAAATTATTTTCATAGAAAATATTTTAAATTATTTTCATAGAAAATATTTTAATTTGTATTTTAAGTAGCTCGGCTCGCATCGGGGCATTCGTGCGCAGTCGGCTTCAGGTAACGGTGATGATAGCACTGTCGCGACGCTTCATCGCCTCTCAGCGCCTAGCCCTATCCGGTTGCCCAGATTAAGTTCCAGAGCCGGGGCGATCGGCGACAGCTTCAGCAGTCTGCAGGCTTTCCCCTCCGGCAAGCCAGGGCCAATCCGACCAAGATTTTTTAAAGAAAATCGCGCAGGATCAGCAGGAGCAGAGAGAGTGGTGCGTACTTCGGCCGTGTGTTGCTTCATCGTGAGGCCTCTGTCCATAGCGACCCCCATGTACTTTGCAGTGTGCTGCCATCCTATCTCTTGCCCCAGGAGTTTCAGCGGCGGCTGGTGATTGGCTGCTCCGCCTGCTCCCATAAGGAGCGCCTGCGTCTTCTGCACATTAACGGCGAGCCTCCACTTCGTCAGCCAGTCCGGGAGGGCGTCAAGTTGGCGCTGGACCTTTGTAGCGGCGTGTCTACTTGTCTAGGTGAGATGGACGACGCGTAGTACGCCGCGTCGTCCGTGAACAAGCCCAACTTGACGTCGCCGACCACTGGGATGTCGTCCGTGTAGTTACCAGGCGTGGCAGGCGGGTGACAGACTGCTTCTTTGTGGGACTCCCGCGAGGATAGGGCGTGCCGAAGACGTAGCATCTTCGACTGCCACTTGGAAGCGTGTGCCACTGAGGAAGGAGCATATGGCGTGTATTACTCGACGTGGGGCCGATGACGTTGACAGTTTGGCTAGCAGGCTGGAGATATCCAATCTCCGCATGACCACCCCTTAAGCCACAGAATATATAATAGTAAAAGTACAGAAAGCTCACTCTTTTGATGTTCACAAAATGCCGCCATTCTAAATACTTACCTACATCACCCTACACTAACAAACGAACCGCACGCGAGCACCCGACATTGAATTGTAATGCGCCGCGCAAAGGTCGTCACCACTGAATGGGCCGCGAACTCGCGGCCGCCGGCATGTACTTGTTGCGCGGCGATAGAATCGCTGAGTGAGCCGCCCCTGCTTAAACCCCAGTTTCTCTATCGTCGAGGTCGGGAGGGTAATGAAAGAAAATCGTCCTCCCATGTACCCTTCCCCTCCCCGGGGGGCAGCGGAGTGCCTCCCCCGCTCCTTGTTTGCGATCTATTTCCTGGCGGTAGGCGAGATCGCGATCGCGACCTACCGACGCGCTTCTTCGTTTCGTCCGCCATCGGCGGTGATCGTCGGTGCTCGGAGACGCTCGGCTAACCTCGACTCATGCCAGTCTCCATATTCCCTCACCCGGGGGTGCCGTTTTAGCGGGACCGGGGTTGGAAATGTGGCGAGGGCACCGGGGTTAGCTGCTCCTCTTGCAATGGTCTTCCCTTCTCCGGCTAGCGCCGGGCTCCTGGGTGAATTTCTCAGCGTATTTTTTTTGTGGCGGAGCTGATAATCATTGTGTGGGGTGGGCTAATTGTTTCCGGGTTTTTATTTTTTTTATGAAAACCAATCCTAAAATACTACCTTCGGCAACATTGCAAATTGTTACAAGTGTGTGGTGTATTGCATGTGTGCGTCCGCACGCACACAGACGCGGCTACCTGTATTTACCATTATCAGTAATAAACGAGCATCTCTCAGAGCCGGTTGTTTCACTTGCAAATACCTCACTGGCGACGATCCGTGCTATACCCGCGTGTGTATTTAAAATGACTACCACTACCTTTATCGGAAATTTGAGCCATTTCGATCATAATACCCAAGAATGGGAAATTTTCAGTAGTCGTTTGAAGCAGTTCATCGTTTTAAATAGTATTAAAGATGATATGAAACAGGCAGTGCTACTGACACATCTGCATGACGATACATACCGGCTATTGAAGAACTGGTGTACCCAACCAAGGTGGAGGATGCCGGGTACGACAAGTTGCTGAAGGTGCTCGACGGTCATTTTACTCCGAGGAGGTGTACCTTCGCCGACAAAGCCAAATTTTACGAGGCAACACGTGACGTAGGGGAGAGTGTCGAGAAGTGGGCGGCTAGGATCAGAGGACTCGCCGTACACTGCGAGTTTGGAAACTCGCTGGACATGCTGTTACTGGACAAGTTCGTGCTGGGCCTACGAGCCGGCAAGGAGCGCGAGCGACTCTTCGAACAGGACGTCTCCACGCTCACGCTGGCGAAGGCGATGGAGCTGGCGCAGCAGACGGAGTGTGCGCTGACGCGGTGGCCGTGGCCGTGAAGCAGGAGCCGGTGTACCGGGCGGGCGCGCAGCCGTCCGCCGGCCGCCGGGACCCCGGCGCGAGGACCTGATCGGTGTGCGGTATGAGGAGCCACGACGAGAGTAGGTGCCGATACAAATCCTACCGGTGTCAGCTGTGCGGTGAAAAGGGACACCTCAAGAAAGTGTGTACTTCAAAGAAACAGTCTAAGTGCCGTGTAAAGCTAGGAACATACTACGCGGACGTCCGTCGTAAAACGACCGCGACCGCGACCTATCAGTGTGCACGGAACAAAACATCCAGAGAGCCAGATTTCGATCGGACGTCCGTGCGCTCAAGGCCACGTCCGCGTCCGTCGACCGATAGTTTGCACGGTTATGTGTATTTCCATTGTCCAGATTCCCGTCCGCGGTCGATTTACGACGGACGTCCGCGTAGTATGCTAACGTGGAAGTGGCAGAATTCTCGACGTCGGAAGGTGGAGACTGTGACAATTGCAAGGAATGTCAACTTTTTAGCTTAAGGTACGTTGCTTATAAGCCAATACTTCTTAAAGTGTCCGTTAACGACCTTGAGTTAAACATGGAACTGGACTCGGGCTCCGGTGCTACCGTTATTAATGACGAATTATATAAGAACATGTTTCCTAATGTGTCGCTGACGTCGCTGTACAAAAGTGATTTAAAAATGTGTCTATACAATTATCATAAAATTACGCCTGTAGGATTTTTCGTGGCAAAAGTAAATTTTATGTCGAAGGAACGACTGTTAAAAATCTACGTTGTAAAAAATGGCGGGCCGCCATTACTAGGGCGTGATTTTATGGCAAAATTTAATTTGTCATTTACTGTAGACAACAAATTAATTACTGATGTAAACATTAATCAGAGCTCGAGCGAGGTGACCAAATTGCTAGATCAATTTAGTAGTTTATTCGAAGGGGGTTGGGCAAATTTAATAAGTTCAAAGTTCACTTGCAATTGAAAGAGAACGTAAAACCTAAGTATTTCAAACCGCGGCCGGTTCCGTTCGCGCTTAAGAAGCGGGTAGAGGACGAAATCGACCGCCTGGTAGATTTAGGTATACTCGTACCGGTTAATTTTTCAGAATATGCCACACCTATCGTTCCTGTTTTGAAGGAAAATGGCAAAATTGCAGGAGATTTCTCGGTCACGTTAAATAAAGACATGGTTATCGATAAGTACCCGATGCCCCGTATTGAGGAAGTTTTCGCTAAACTAGGCGGTGGTGAAAGTTACACGAAATTAGACCTTAGTAACGCGTACAACCAGTTCGTTTTGTCTGATAGCTCGCAGGCGCTTACGACCATTAGCACCACGAAAGGCCTGTATAAATATACTAGGTTAGTATATGGACTTGCTAACGGCCCTGCTATCTTTCAACGTGCAATGGAGTCGTTGTTGGTAGGTATCGAGGGAGTCAGCTGTTGGTTGGACGACGTCTGTGTAACGGGACCGACGAACGAGGTTCATTTGGCGCGATTACGAGAGGTTTTAACTAGGTTTATAGTCAGGGACCAAACGACCTCTTTTACAAAAAGTCGTCGACATCTCTTCTAAATACCTAAAACAGGTATGGATGTGTTCCTCGTTATCTCCAGATTACGAATTGACCTGTTTTAGTTTAAGGAGGGGGACGGGTTGAGAAAAAGGGGGAGAAAGATGGCGGCCGACCATCATAGATATTTATTCACATCTCGAGTCCTATGCCACCAATCTGTTCGTGCAAGGTGTCGTTTGAAAGCTTATTAAACCTACTTTAATTGTTTTTAAATAACTATACTCATAAAAGTAACCGTTTACGAAATATTTGAAAATATGTGTTTTTTTATCGCGCATTAATTGCACAAGTACTAGAAAAAATGCGTCTAACTCAATAAACAATAACTTTACCGCAATTGATGTTATTATAAAATTTTCGCGTCTATTCATGCTCTTTCTAAAAATATAAGTTTCATTGGTATATGATAATATATAACCATGTAATTACGAATTTGGTTTAGCAGGAGTCACTCTGCCCGGTCGCAGAAATGGGCGCTGACCGTAGTAAAGTATTCAATATTTTTGAGGTCCTATTTTACGGATCCATATGCGAGAGGTATCGTTTCAAAGCTAATTAAACCTACTATATTTTTTTATAAATAACTATAATCATAAAGGTAGCTGTTTAGAAAATATTTGAAAATATGTGTTTTATAGACCATGAGTCGCACAAGTACCTACTGGTAAAAAATGCTTCTTAATCAATAAACAACAACTTTCCGGAATTGATGTTAGTATAAGATTTACGCGGAATTTTGTGTGCTTTCTAATAACATAAGTTTTATTGGTGTATGATATTATATAACCAAGTAATTACAAATATGGTTAAGTAGGTGTCACGATTAAGGTCTGAATTACTAGCTAAAAGAGAGAAATGAGTAATCCAAATTCGTGCAAAAAATATTAATTTATTCAAATGTCGGAAACGGAGACGAAGTTCGGAAACGAGAAGTTTAATGATTAAATTTTGAGCTAATTTAGGTCGTAGGTTCTAGTTTTTATAAATTCACACAAAATCCTGTCTACACTGCGGTTAGGTACTCTCGCCTGGTTTGTGCCGTCGGTGGGGGGACGCCCCTCTGGAAATGCAGCCGACCGTAGGTACTCAGGGGCTGTCCGAGGGCTCGGCAAGGGTGGTCTGCTCTGCCTGGCGAGAGTAGCGATGGTGGTGATGTGGCTGAGGTGTGGTCTACACACCAAATGTCAGCCCGAACCTTGGACCCTGGAACGCGTCATCCAAATCCATGAGAAAACAGTCCGGCTGCATGATTTGTGAACATCCTCGGCAAGCGGAAGGAAGAGAAAGCACCTAAGATGTAGCAGTGATGCCGTGGATGTTCACAATCAGAATCGGAGATTACATTTTGGAAAGATGATGCAGCAGTTTACTTTTTTTAAAATGAGGGTGGAAATAAATTCTGATGCAATACCGTTACAACGAAATGATTGTGCAAAATAGTTTACAGTATTTAGTATTTGATAGGTTGATGCTTGAGGAAGATATTTTAAGCACTAAAATTACAACACAAAGTCTTTTAATCTAATAAGCAAAATTAACTACATCTGAGTTATTAAATGTACCACTTACCCAATTTGGGGTTTATTACACTCGCGTTACTATAAAAATATTAACGTTGAGCACTTCGACGAACGTTTAGAGACGACAAAATATTTAATTGGTTACATGTCGAAACGATACATGTATAAAGACCGATATTAATGTGCCGTGCGTTCTGTATCGAATGAAGATCGGAAATGGTCGCGCGGCTAAGCGCCGCTGTGATATAGGTGTCACCAGATGTGACAAACAAAAGGACTAGTTGCCGGGGCGCTAAAATGTTGCACGCGATATTATTCTGGGAGCGCTAAAACGGCGCCGACGAACACTGTTGCACTTTGTTTGTTTAAAATAGATGTATATTGTAAATAGTTATAAGTATTAGCTTGTAAAATATATAGTTTTAAGAGGTACATTTATTTATGATTTTATTTATTTGAGTGATAATAGTTTCATGTAACGTATAACGTTACATAGGGGCCACAGCGCCCGGCCACGTATGGATGCTGACCGTCACCAAATTTTCTATATTTTTCAGATCCTATTTTATTTAACAGGAATCTTTTGAAAGCATATTATGCGTACTATCATTGGTTCTCAATAATTTTAGTTGTAACTGTAGTAGCTAACAAAATATTTGAAAATATGCATTGGAACCGATGTGAGTAAAACATGCTTCTAGCTCAATGAATTATATTTTTTCCGCAATTGATATAATAACAAAATAAACGGCGAAATGTATGACCTTTTCAAATAATAAGTTTTGTCAGTATTGTATAAAGAATTAATGTTAATTTATCCATCATACTCACTGCGCACCGTCACATACATGGATGACCATTTTCGTTGCCGTTTTCATAATTTTTAAGATTGTATCTTGGTGCATGACCAATAAACAATAACTTTACCGCAAATAATGTTATGATAAGATTTACAGGACATTTCATATGCTTTCTAAAAATATAAGTTTTATTGATGTATGATATTATACAACCAAGTAATTACGAATTTGGTTTAGCAGGTGTCACTGCACCCCCGTGACGTAAATAGGTGCTAACCGTCGCCTAATTTTATGTATTTCTCAGATCCTATTTTAGCGATCAATTTGTGAGAGGTATCATTTGAAAGCATATTATGCGTACTATCGTTACTTTTTAATAATGTTTGTCGTAATTGTAGAAGTTTACAAAATATTTGACAATATGTGTATTTTTACTGTATATGAATAGCATTCGCACTGATACGAGTGAAACATGCTTCTAGCTCAATAAATTATATTTTTCCGCAATTGATATAATAACGAAATGAACCGCAAAATGTATGGCCTTTACAAAAAATGAGTTTTGTTAGATTTGCTTAAACAATTAATGTTAATTTATCCACCATACCCACTGCGCACGGTCAATCGTCATATAAACGGATGTCCACCGCCGTTGCCTTAATTTCTTCATCATTTTACAGATTTTATTTTACTGATCAATTAAGTATATAAGTAAATTCGATACGTGATAGATTATATTTATTATGAATATACGATTAGTGAAATAAAATCTGAAAAATCATGAAAAAAGGCAACGACGGTGGACATCCATTTATATGATGGTGCGCAGTAGGTGAGCTGAACAAATTCAAATTAATTGTTCATGCAATACAAACCAAACTTATTTTTTGTGTAAGTCATACATTTTCCGTTTATTTTGTTATTATTTCAATTGCGGAAAACTATAATTTATTGAGCTAGAAGCGTGTCTTATCAATGCCAATGCTATTCATGCACAGTAAAATACACATATTACTAATCAAATATTTTGTAAACTTCTACAGTTTCGACTTGAAATATTAGAAATAAAGATAGTACGCATAATATGCTTTCAAATGATACCTCTCACAAATTTATCAGTAAAATAGGATCTGAGTAACGTAGAAAATTTGGCGACGTCAGTCAGCACCCAATATCGTGACAGGGCGCAGTGACACCTGCTAAACCAAATTCGTAATTACTTGGTCATATATAATCATACACCAATAAAACTTATATTTTTAGAAAGCGCATGAAATTTCGCGTAAATTTTATAATAACATTAATTGCGGTAAAGTTATGGTTTATTAAGTTAGAAGCATTTTTTATCTGTATATGTGCAACTCGTGCTCGAAAAAAAAACCCATGTTTTCAAATATTTTGTGAACAGCTACCTTTATAACTATAGTTATTCAAAAATAATTATAGTAGGTTTAATTTGCTTTCAAATGATACCTCTTACATATGGATCCGTAAAATAAGAACTTAAAAATATTGAATACTTTACTACGGTCAGCGCTCATTTTTATGCGACCGGCGGAGTGACCACGACGAAACAAAATTCGTAATTTAATGGTTATATTATCACTTACCAATAAAACTTATATTTTTAGAAAGCTCATGAATAGTCGCGTAAATTTTATAATAACATCAATTGCGGTAACGTTATTGTTTATTGACTTAGAAGCATTTTTTACCAGTACTTGTGCGATTCATGCTCGATAAAAAACACATATTTTCAAATATTATGTAAACAGCTACCTTAAATACTATAGTTATGTGTAAACAATTATAGTAGGTTTAATTATCTTTCAAACGATACCTCTCACATATGGATCCGTAAAATAAGACCTCAAAAATATTGAATACTTTACTACGGTCAGCGCCCGTTTATGCGACCTGGAGGATAACCCCTGCCAAACAAAATTATTAATTATACGGTTATATATTATCATATACCAATGAAACTTATATTTTTAGAAAGAACATGAATAGACGCGAAAATTTTATAATAACATCAATTGCGGTAAAGTTATTGTTTATTGAGTTAGACGCATTTTTTACTAGTACTTGTGCAATTCATGCGCGATAAAAAAACACATATTTTCAAATATTTCCTAAACGGTTACTTTTATGAGCATAGTTATTTGAAAACAATTAAAGAAAGTTTAATAAGCTTTCAAATGACACCTCGCACGAACAGATTGGTGCCATAGGACTCGAGATGTGAATAAATATCTATGATGGTCGGTCGCCATCTTTCCCCCCCTTTTTCTCGACCCGTCCCCCCTCCTTAAACTAAAACAGGTCAATTCGTAATCTGGAGAGAACGAGGAACATATCCATACCTGTTTTAGGTATTTAGAAGAGATGTCGACGAAAATCGTGAAGGAGACGACTTGTGGCCAAATTGGCTCTAGACTAATCGCACGGAGCCTCGCGCTCGGCCGAGTCGTGATTGGACGAATAATTTAAAATGTATTCTTTCCGTGAAGCGTAGGCGCATTCTAAAAAGGGGTATAAAAGGAACGCTCGCTCAGTATGGAACATTCGTTCTCCCTCCGGGACATCACGGCGTCCGATTTGCGGATAGGATAGAGGATCCCTCTAAAATCCCAATTCTCTTACAAAAAAAAAAATGGAAAATTCGAGGAGAGTATTCGGTTGCGACTGAGGATCGGACGTATAGACATCACAGATCACAGTGCATTTCGTAGCTTATTTTCTAATAAGTTCACGAAATAAAGCCGCCCGGCTTAGGCCGGAGCAGAAGAGACCAGCGAAGAGAAGCAGCTATCCCCGGTGCCCTCGCCGCATTTCCGACCCCGGTCCCACCAAAAGGACGCCCCGGGATAGGGAATGCGGAGACAGGCATTAGCCGAGGATTAGCCGAGCGTCTCCGAACGCAGCCGAAGACCGCCGAATGGCGGACGGAAACGAACGTGTCGGTAGGCCGCGATCGCGATCTCGCGGCCTACCACGCAACAGAAGATCGCAATCAAGGAGCGGGGGGAGCACACCGCAGCCACCCGGGGAGGGGGAGGGTAGTTGGGAGGACGGTTTTCTCCCTCTACCCCCCGGCTTCAACCCCGGGTCCATCGCAGGCAGCGAAGATTTCGATACCGCCGACGATAACACCGGCGAGGAACAAGCCACATTCGCCGCCCCCGCCCCCACCATGGAGTTACCGGACCTGGGAGAGCTGCTCCCGGAACCCACTGCACGGCCATTCTCGCCTATATCGCCAGCCAGCACGGACCGCACGCCGATGGAGATCCTAGAGAGTGATTCCTCTCTGGTCAAACATCTAATGCGGACGGACCGAGCTTCGCGTGACCTTATAGCATGGATGAATATATACATTAAAGTCAGGTCCCAAGAATTGGGACTAGAAGAGGATTTGCTCCCCGAGGACTGGGCTTTCATCCAGTACATGAGGACAGACCCACTAGCAGTAATCCGACCAGATAAACGGCAGAGGACGACACCAGACGCCCCTGCAGCCCCCCCAAAGCGAACCTGTAAGAAGCCAACGCCGGGGGAGTCGCGTGACCCGCGACTGCGCCGCCGCTCAAGGTCGGCGGAGGGGCCTCATACAGCATCGCAGGAAGGCCCGCCGCAGCACACTATGGAGCCCCCATGGAGGGCCCCTTCCCCGACCTCAACGATACTAAAGATGGGATTCAAAGGGGTGGTCATGAGGAGGCTGGACGTCTCCTCCTACCACCCCCTCCATCGCTGATGCCGCCCACAAAAGAGGACGCCCCCCAGCCCAGCAACCACCGCAAGAGACTGGGCGCGAAACCCCAAAAGAAGACACCAGGAGCCGGGGGCCCCCAAGCCCCTCGCTCCCCACACCTGACAACAACGGCGCGGAGACCTTGGGGGCTACACGAGAGGAGCCAAACGTAGCAATAGCTCCCCCGCAGGGGCCGCACCAGACCCCAGGCCCCTCATCAGTAGAAGCCCCCAAGCCCCAGCGCAGTAAACCTAGAGAAGCCGCTCAACCAGCACCGCCAGGTGCAGGAGCAACACCGGGACCCGCAACCACCACCTACGCAACAAAAGCAGCAAAGGAGCCCCGCAAGACCGGGGGCAAGGGGCAAGCTCCAAAGCCAGACACCCAACAACCAGCAGCCAAAAAGATTAGACTACCTGGCATCACGGCGGAGGAGCTTCCCCAGTGGTTCAAGGTCCTGGACGATATTGCAAAGAAGCTGGGCAGAACCCCAAACGCCAAACCTGTGGGGAAAGGAGTAAGGTTCGCCCCCAGCTCAGAAGAAGAGTACCGCTGCGTATACGACCACCTGGAGGAACTCGAAAAGGGGGGGGTCCCCTAAAGTGGCACGTGTACCAACGCGACGAAGAGAAAAACGGATGAAGGTGGCGCTGCGAGGCCTGCCCGCGGACACACCGTCAGAAGAAATAAAGAAGGCATGTGAGCAGCTGGGCTTCCCAGTGGCACACATACGCCAAATAGATGCCAGAGGAGGGAGGCCCGGCTGCATTTACTTCGTGGAGCTGCAGGGCCACCCCAAAGACATGCAAGACTTCTACAAGGTGACGGAGCTACTGTACATGAACTCCATCAAAGTAGAAGCCTGGAAAGGGAGGAGCGGCCTGGACCAATGTCAGCGGTGCCAGGGCTTTAGACATCACTCAAAGGGCTGTCACAGGCCCAGAAAGTGCGTCAAGTGCGCCAAGGACCACGGGTAGGGGGGAAAGTGCGACCTCCCCCGAGAGAAGCTGTGCACATGTGCAAATTGCGCGGGCTCCCACCCCGCCAACTACAGAAGATGACCAGTCTACGCCAGGGAGGCCAGAAACCACAAGGCTGGTACCCTGGCGTACACCACAGCAGCGAAGCGAGGCCCGGCATCGAAGGTAGCCGATCAGAAGCCCACGGTGGAAGAGTCGGCGCCGTCAACCCTGATGGCGCCGGCAAACGCACCCAAACCAAGGGGAGCGAGCGTCACCAACGCTGCAGCCGAGGCAACAAAGAAAAAGAAGAAGAAGAACAAGAAGAGGGCCAGAGAGGTGAATCCAACAGCAACAGCACCCCAATCAGCCCCAAGCAGAGCGGCACAGAAACAGCAACAGCAGAAGTCAGCACCAGCAGCTGGAGAGCAAGACCTGGCAGCGCTCATCGCTGCACTCCTCCAGTCTGCCGCAGCCCAGGGCCCGGATGCAGTCACTAAGGCCCTCCAGAAGATGGCGTTACCCTCTCAGCGCCTTCAACAGTAAGCTGAGAGTGGCCTACTGGAACGCCCAATCGCTGACCAGCAAGGAAGCCCTGCTCCGCACGCAGAATATAGACATATTGCTGGTCAGCGAAACGTTCCTCAAAAAGGACCTCAAGATGGAGACCTCCGGCTCTACACGGTGTACAGGCCCCCACTGACCCTACCGAGGAAGATGAAGCAAGACCTGCGTACTCTTCTCCAGTCCTCAGGGCCGACCATCGCAGCCGGGGACTGGAACGCTAAGCATATGGCCTGGAATGCATCCAGGAACGACGCAGCCGGGAAGGCGCTATACAGCGCAATACTGGAACAAAACTACGATGTCACAGGTCCAGGAGAACCCACACACTACGCGGACGGGCAGATGACCTGTGACATCATTGACTTCGCCATCCACAGAAACATGGACCACGCCATCTTCCACGAAGCACTGCCCCACTTACCATCGGACCATCGCCCGGTGCTCATGGTGGTGGACGCAGCTCCCAACTCTGTGCCCAGGAGAAGAGCGAAGAAGATAACCAGCTGGGAGACCTTCGCTCAAGCCCTTGAAAACCCGCAGATTGGGCCTGTAACCACAGCCGAGCAAGTCGAAACTGCTGCAGCTGCCATCACTCGGAACATAAAACTGGCGCTTGAAGCAGCTACGCACACCACCACCGCGGGGGGGAGATGCAAGCCTCTCCCCGCGGAGTTGAGAGACATGATACAGCAAAAGCGCCAGTGTGGCAGCACACCAGATGCCCAACACTGAAGGCCCAGCTAAACGCCCTGATAGAAGAGGTCAAGACGAGGCTGAGAACCAACGCTGCAGCTGAGTGGGAGACCCACATTGCGAGCATAGGCGCTGACGTTCCCTCTATCCATCGCCTGTGCAAGCAGCTGGGAACAACCGCAGAGGCAGTCAGACCACTGGTGGACGACCAAGGGATCATCAGATACAAGGCCGAGGATCGTGCAGAACTGTTCGCCGACCACCTAGAGCGAACGTTCCAACCTAACCTGTTATTGTGAAGGTTGAATATGCAATCGACTCATGCTTGACCAACTTTAAGTTTGGAATCTCAGTTGTCTATGTGCAGACTTTTGAGTTTTCAAACGACACACTTTTGACAGGACTCATGATGTAAACATGTTTGTGTAAATATATATTAATAAATTATAAATAAATAACGTTCGGATAATCCAAAGTGCCTTCCTATTGTTCCAAGGACCTCCTGTGGGAATTACCACAGGTTATGGCCCATACGCAACATTAAGGAACATTGTGTTTAAAGCTAGGAAGTGTTTGTATTTTTTCAGCATTATTTAGTCAGCTTTCGTACGGCGAGAATAACGTTAGCAACCACAGTTGTTGACAACATAACCTTAGCAACGAGAGTAACATCATAGTTAAAGAAAAACCGTAAGTAAACTACATCATGGACAGCAAGGACAACATAAAGACTTTGAAATTAAATACGAATTATTCTAATTGGAGAAAACTAGCTAAATTATTTCTGGATGCAAAAGGAATTGGAGCCGATGATAAAGGTAAAGACGCAAAAGCTAAATACTATATTTTAAATTCAATAGATGAAAATATTTTACATTATGTGATTAATTGCTCAACCACAAAGGATATTTTTGAAAAATTAGATATTGTCTTCAATTACAAAGTGGAAAAAGACAGTCACCTCAGAGTTATAGAATTTTATAACTACAAATTTACTGGAGATATACTTCAAGATATTAGCAAATTGCAAAATATGTGTTTTGAACTAGAATCTACCGCAAATAAAATAAATGATGACATGCTTATACAAAAGATTTTGACCATTTTACCTTCAACATTAAATTACTTCAGGACTGTATGGGAGGTAACTCCGAAGTCTGACCAAACCATACATACTTTGATCGAACGAATTCAAAAAGAACTTAAGCTTGTTGAAAATAATTATTCAATAGTAGTCAATTCAGATATAAATCACCAAACAGAGGAAGCAATGAAAAGCAATGAAAGAATTTGTTTTAATTGTAACCAACGAGGGCATATTGCGAGATTCTGTAATAATAAAAAATGCACAATATGCAATAAAAGTGGCCACACTTCCAGTGAATGTTTTTCTACAAAGGTATGTAGGAAATGTAACAGGAAGGGACACATTGAAAAATTTTGTCGCACTTTTAGTCTGGTGAGTGAACAACTGAAGCATACAACTAGTATTAGAGCCATTATTGATTCGGGTGCATCCTCTCACATGTTCTATAATAATGATGTCATTAACTCCACAGAAAATGTAAATGTAGAAATAAGATGTGCTAATGCAGAGAACCTCGTCGCACAAGCCATAGGTACAGTAAAAACAAATGGTTTTGAACTGGAAGATGTACTACATGTTCCTGCAATTTCTAGAAACCTGATATCTGTAAGTTCAATCACTGATCATGCAGCTTCTGTACTCTTCGTTGGAAACAAGGTAACTGTAAAGAAATATAATCGCATTATTCTTACGGGATATAAAACTAGAAACGGTCTTTATGAAACAGAATTTTCTGCTAACACTGTTCGCGAGGTTTTGCTTTCTGAGAACGCCGATATTTGGCATCGTCGGCTAGGTCACGTATCGGATGTGCCGCGTCTAGCTAAACTGGTGAACGGTATCAAAATTGGGGGGAACATAAAGAAAACTTTTGTGAAATATGCATTAAAGCAAAAATGACTAGAAAACCTTTCAAAAATAATAGAATTAAAGCAAAATTTCCTTTAGAAATTATCCATACGGACATTTGCGGTCCGATAGAAATTCCCACTTGGGATAAAAAAAAATATTTTATTACTTTTTTGGATGACTTTACACATTTTTGTGTTGTCTACTTAATTACTTTTAAAAGTGAAGCCTTTGATAAAATAAAACAGTTTGTGACTTTAGCGGAGAACCATTTCAATACAAAAGTTAGGAAAATCAGATGCGACAACGGAAAAGAATACTCGAACAATAACCTAATGTCTTGGTGCAGCTCTAAGGGCATAATTATGGATCTAACAATACCCTACACTCCTCAATTAAATGGAAAAGCAGAGCGATTAAATAGAACCTTGTTAGAACGAACGAGAGCATTAATATTCGATGGTCGAGTTCCAAATTATCTATGGGGTGAAGCTCTTATAACTGCAAGTTTCTTAATCAATAGAAGTCCTACCGAAGGCAAAGACAAAACTCCAGCAGAGATGTGGTTTGGCATCAAACCTGATGTATCACATGTAAGACGTTTTGGTTCAACAACTTATTATAAAATAAACTCTGGTGTACGAAAGCTAGATGTCAGATGCAAAAGGGAATCCTGATTGGCTATATCAGGAATGGTTACAAAATATGGGTGGATGAAACAAAAACAATTGTAAGAGCGAGGGATGTAAGAATAAATGAAGATGAGCAAGGTATATATACAAATGAAGAAAATGATGAAAGTATTAGAGGTCTTTGGACAATCAACGAAGAAACTGAAGAGACAGTTAGGGAAGGCACAACACAAAATGAAGATCAAATAAACAGGCAGGAAGAAAATCAGGTCAGAAGAGTCAACAGTAATGAAGGTCGAGAAGGAGATACATTAAGAAGAATTGAAACAAGTAGCAATGGAGAGGAGGGTCGAGAAGGAGGTTCATCAAGAAGAGTTGGAGGAAGTAGTAATATAGAGAAGAGTCGAGAAGGTGATATGTTAAAAAGAAAAGTAAGAAGTAGAAATGCAGAGAATGTTCGAGAAGGTGTTATTCATTTAAGAAGATTAGGAAGCGAAACAAGTGAAGATGAAACAAAAGATGAAACAAAAGAAGATGAAACAAAAGAAGATGAAACAAAAGAAGATGAAACAAAAGAAGATGAAACAAAAGAAGGTGAAACAAAAGAAGATGAAACAAAAGAAGGTGAAACAAAAGAAGATGAAACAAATGAAAGCGAAACAAATGAAGGCGAAACAAATGAAGGCGAAATAAATGATGGCGAAACAAATGATGGCGAAACAAATGAAGGTGAAATAAATGAAGGCGAAACAAATGAAGATAAAACAAAAGACAATGAAACAAATGAAATAGAAACAATTGAAGAAGAAGAAAATAATGAAGTATTTTATGATGGGAATGAAGAATTTTTTGATAATGAAGAAGTTGAAAATCGAGTTGGAAGTATTGAAAATCAAAATATTGATAGTGATGTTAATCAAAATAGAAGAGTTCAACCTGCTAGAGACCGCAGATTACCTGATAGATATAAAGATTATTTAATGAATTATGATACTGAAGCTTCAATGTTAACCTACGAGGAGGCAATAGAATCAAAAGAAAAGGATAAATGGAAAAAGGCAATAAAAGAAGAAATTAAATCACTTGAAGAAAATAAGACGTGGTCATTTGTGGATGAACAGGAAGCAAAAGGAAGAAAATTAGTTACTAGCAAGTGGATTTTTACAGTAAAGTCTGATGGCAGATATAAAGCCAGACTAGTTGCAAGAGGCTTTCAACAAAAGTACAAAATAGATTATGACGAGACGTACAGTCCGGTAGTTAATAGTACGTCTTTAAGAATCTTACTATCTATTGCAGCGGCAAAAGGGTTAAAAATAAAACAGTTTGATGTGAAGACAGCCTTTTTACATGGAGACTTGAAAGAATGTATATACATGAAGGTACCCAAAGGCTATAGCAACAAAGAAGGCAAAGTATGCAAACTAAACAAGAGCTTATACGGTCTGAAACAAGCTCCACTAATGTGGAATATTAAGTTTACAGAGTTCTTAATAAAGATGGGGTTCAAGCAGATGAAACTTGATCAATGCATTTTTGTTATGGAGGGTGAAAGGAAGATTATTCTTGCGGTATATGTCGATGATGGATTAGTTCTTGGAGAGAAAGAAGAAGATCTAGTGTACATAATAGAAAGAATTAGAAAGGCTTTTGAACTAAGAGTCTTAGATGAAGTCACCAATTACATTGGTTTGGACATTAAGCAAGATGAAAATGGGATTAAAATTTTTCAGAAAACATACAGTGAGAAAATCATTAAGAAATTTAACCTAAACAATGCCAAAGAATGTAAATGTCCAACAATTCTGATAGAACAGCATCCGTCAGTAAAGGTTGATACTAAGTCTCATGAGCTTTACCGAGAGATGATAGGGTCATTGTTATATCTTTCGAATAAAACGCGACCAGACATTAGTTTTCAAGTGGGTTATTGTTCGAGGCATCAAAATTCTCCAAATTTAAATGATTTGAATAATGCTAAGACAATTTTGCGATTCCTGAAAGGCTCAACAGAAAAAGGGATTCACTTTAATAAAGATGATAAAGTACTCAGGGGTTATTGTGATTCGGATTTCGCGGGAGATCCAGACACTAGGCGCAGCACTTCTGGTTTTGTGATTTGGCTGAATGGTGGACCAGTGGCATGGAGCTCAAGAAAACAATCAGTAGTCGCACTGAGCAGCACAGAAGCAGAATTCATAGCAGCAGCAGAATGTTGTAAAGAACTACTATTCATAAGGGATCTGATTTTTGAGATAACCAAGGAAAAACTAGAAGTTGAGATGAGAGTAGATAATCAATCTGCAATTTGGCTTATGAAAAAAGGAATCATGGGGAGAAGAAGCAAACACATAGACGTAAAATACTATTACCTAAAAGAGAAAATTGACGAAAATCAGATTACAGTTAAATACTGTCCGACGGGATCACAGCTGGCTGATATACTAACTAAAAGTTTACCGGCTGTAAAGTTTGAAAAATGTCAACGAAGATTAGTGTTTTAGTGATATTGTGGCTAAAATGAGTCATTGAGTGTAGTATAAGTGCGGGCTAAAGTGAACGTTAATTATTTTTTCGGCTCATGTCGGGGTTTGTTTATAATTATCGTAGTATGTAAGTTTTTATAGGGTGTGTAAAAATAATACAGGAATGTGTATTGAAAGAAAACTTGAGGATTCTGGAAACATGAAATAAAGTTAGAATTAAGGGGGTGCTTAATAATGATTCACTTAAGGGGGTGTAAGTGTATTAGTGTACTAATGGTAAGTGAATCAATATAAAAGCAACCAGCAAACGAACTTGAAAAAAGAGTAAAACCACACATTCATTTAGTCATTATTTACACAGTGTTCTGAAGTTATCCTTAAGTATTTTTTCTAAATTTTATTTATTCCATATATTATTATAATTTTTAGTATTTTAGTATTTGTTTAGAGAAGGGAAGGATACGTAAATTTTATAATCGAATATGTATTTGGCAATTAGTAATGATGTATCGAGCGGTGGAGAATAAAGATAAGTATGAGTCGAGAGGTGGAATAAATAAGGGAGATAGATGTAGTTAATTAATATATTAGTAGCGATGTATCGAGTGGGAGAATAAAGATAAATATAAAGCGAGAAGTAGAATAATTAACTGTTTATTTATATATTTGTAGCGATGTATCGAGTGGGAGAATAAAGAATAATATGAGGCGAGAAGCTGAATAATTAACTACTTATTTATATACTAGCTTTTACCCGCGGCTTCGCCCGCGTAATAAAAGTATTCTTATTGAAACGTTTACAAAAAATAAGATTTTCATTTGGATCCGTAGGTTTCTTTGTAGGTACATCTGTCCGCGATTATTTCGATTAAGGTAAAGCGGGGCAATTCTCGACTGGAGGGCCATTGTAACTGATCTATTTGCTGTACGGTCCGGTTTTGGCTGACTGTACCTTACACATATTAATATTGTTTTAAAAGAAATTCTTGCAATGATTGTAGAATTGTTACACAGCGACCACAGCGTAGGTGCGAATATGTATGTATTTTACCTATATAAATATTTATACTGGGGAAACTTCATACAACCCACATAGCCAGTATCTCGACGCTATGGTCGGTAGGGTAAAAAGTACTTCCTTGCATTATCGCTTACAATTTTTTCCATTTTGCTTATACTTATTGCAAACGTAAACATATAAAAGGCAAGCAAACAACGATCTTCTTACAGCACATTGAATGTAATAGTTTACGGATGCAGGATACTCGCCGATGCCTACTTACTAATATATACCTTCCCACTGGGCCACCTGCATTTTACACTGCCTAAATATCGATTGCCGACCGATTATTCCGACCCCAACCCCTATTCTTATCCCCGTCCCTATCTCTATCTTTGTCCCCGTCCCCGTTCCGTCCCTGTCCCCGTCCCTCCCCTGTCCCTATCCCCGTCCCCGTCCCCTATTTTTATCCCTATTTCTATCCCTATCCCTATCCCGATCCCGATCCCGATCCCGATCCCTATCCCCATCCCTACCCCTACCCCTACCCCTACCCCTATCCTTATCCCAATCCCTATCCCTATCCCTATCCCTATCCCTATCCCTATCCCTATCCCTATCCCTATCCATATCCCTATCCCTATCCCTATCCATATCCCTATCCCTATCCCAATCCCAATCCCTATCCCTATCTCTATCCCTATCCCTATCCCTATCCCTATCCCAATCCCAATCCCAATGCCTATCCCTAACCCTATCCCTATCCATATCCCTATCCCTATCCCTATCCCTATCCCAATTCCAATCCCTATCCCTATCCCTATCCCTAACCCTATCCCTATCCCTATCCCAATCCCAATCCCAATCCCAATCCCAATGCCAATGCCTATGCCTATCCCTATCCATATCCATATCCCTATCCCTATCCCTATCCCTATCCCAATCCCAATCCCTATCCCTATCCCTATCCCTATCCCTATCCCTATCCCTAACCCTATCCCGTTCCTGTCCCTGTCCCTGACCCTGTCCCTGTCCCTGTCCCTGTCCCTGTCCCTGGCCCTGTCCTTGTCCTTGCCCCTGTCAAATTATCATGCTAGGAGGTGAACTTTGAAAAATCCTTTCTTAGTGCTCCTCTAAGGAACTTCCGTGTCAATTTGAAATCTCTTGAACCAGAAGTAAAGATAAAAACTAAAGCTATACTTATGGCTATTTTGGATATTTTAACCCCATTGCACAATAACAGGGGAGAAAATTTCTTTTCCACCTCATTAGATTTTAAAATCGTTGTATTTATCGTGATCAGCGACCCGATAAACCATAAAAACGATACCCATATTGTGTTTTTGACTTTACCCCCTTTGCACCCCTTTAGGGGTCAAATTTTCAAAAAACCTGAAACATGTATTTAGTCATATGTCTTTAGGAATCCTCCTGTGAAGTTTCGAATAAAATAGTCAAACTAATCTTGTTTCCCCATACAAACTTTGAACCCCCATTTCACCCTTTTAAGAGGAGAATTTTGAAAAATCCTTTCTTAGTGCTCCTCTACGCCATATAAGGAACCTATGTGCCAAATTTGAAATCTCTAGGACCAGCGGTTTCGGCTGTGTGTTGATATGTCAATCAGTCAGTCAATATCTTCTTTTATATATTTAAACCCCATTGCACCACAACAGGGGAGAAGGTATTTCACTTCCGCCTCGTTAGATTTTAAAAAACGTTGTATTTATCGTGATCAGCGACCCGATAAACCATAAAAACGATACCCATATTGATTTTTTGACTTTATCACCCCCTTTTCACCCTTTTAGGGGTTAAATTTTCAAAAAACCTGAAACACGTATTCAGTCATATGTCTTAAGGAATCTTCCTGTGAAGTTTCGAATAAAATAGTCAAACTAATCTTGTTTCCCCATACAAACTTTGAACCCCCATTTGACCTCCTTAGGAGGTGAATTTTGGAAAATCCTTTCTTAGTGCTCCTCTACACTATATAAGGAACCTACGTGCCAAATTTGAAATCTATAGGACCAGCGGTTTCGGCTGTGTGTTGATATGTCAGTCAGTCAGTCAATATCTTCTTTTATATATTTTTTTGATATTTAAACCCCATTGCACCACAACAGGGGAGATGGTATTTCACTTCCGCCTCGATAGATTTTAAAAACGTTGTATTTATCGTGATCAGCGACCCGATAAACCATAAAAACGATACCCATATTGATTTTTTGACTTTATCACCCCCTTTTCACCCTTTTAGGGGTTACATTTTCAAAAAACCTGAAACACGTATTCAGTCATATGTCTCAAGGAATCTTCCTGTGAAGTTTCGAATAAAACAGTCAAACTAATCTTGATTCCCCATACAAACTTTGAACCCCCATTTGACCCCCTTAGGAGATGAATTTTGGAAAATCCTTTCTTAGTGCTCCTCTACACTATATAAGGAACCTACGTGCCAAATTTGAAATCTCTAGGACCAGCAGTTTCGGCTGTGCGTTGATATGTCAGTCAGTCAGTCAGTCAGCTTCTTCTTTTATATATTTAGATTAGTAGTGATGTGTCGATTAGTGGGAGTTTATATTATATGAGAGTACATGTAGATATGTACTAATTAATATTTGATGATAACGTTTTTTGAAACCTTTTGTTTTTTGGTAATGTGATGAAAGTTTTGATATATTGTTCTGGAAATGAGATTGTGGCCTTTTTAAATAATAGTATTTTATGCAACTGGTGGTTAAAAGAGGTCAAAAAAGGTGAGTGGCGTGGGTAACAATTTGAGGCGAAGCCGAAAATTGTTAATAAAGACGCCACGAGCATTTTTTGACTCAGTTAAACACCGTTGCATACAATACTTTTTCTACGACCAAGCACTTATTTTGAAAGAAAATTATAAATTCAACAAATACCTACTTTCAGTCATCTTAGTTATCTAGGTGGACCGCCTACCATTTTGAATATGCAGTTTGAGTGCAAACATGAAAATAAAACTGTCTATGGTATGGTTCTTTGAAGCCTGGCCACTAAGACGAATCGAGCCGAGTTGAATCGAGTTCTATACATTTGATTGCGATTCGACGCGTCGCCAATGAACGCAGCAGAAAACGAAGGAGTCTCGACTCTGCGAATTGGTTTGTTAAGTTGGTAGCAATGTATTTACTGAACTGTAAAACAGCTATATCGTGCGACTGCTACTAAATGTTTTCAGGGTATAGACTAGATAGACTTGTCCTGACATCTTTTATGTAGGGTTTTAAAGTTCTATGCACGACCTTGTAACTCACGAATAACAGTACGGGAGTAGAAAAAAGTTGTAAAGTATTAGATAAAAGTTGTAAAGTATGTACTAACGCTTCAAGCAGAGTCGATTGAGGGGGTGTGTTATTGTGAAGGTTGAATATGCAATCGACTCATGCTTGACCAACTTTAAGTTTGGAATCTCAGTTGTCTATGTGCAGACTTTTGAGTTTTCAAACGACACTCTTTTGACAGGACTCATGATGTAAACATGTTTGTGTAAATATATATTAATAAATTATAAATAAATAACGTTCGGATAATCCAAAGTGCCTTCCTATTGTTCCAAGGACCTCCTGTGGGAATTCCCACATAACCCCAGCGAGTTCATCAACCACACGAGGGAGGTGGAAAGGAAACTGGCAGGGTACTTTGAGCAGCAGCCGAGCGAAGACGAAGAACCGGTCTTCTTCTCACCCGGCCAAGTTAGACGCGCAACCAGGAGAGTCAACCCAAGGAAAGCCCCTGGCGCCGATTCGATCCCGAACATGGCGATCCGTCACCTGCCACAGCACACCATCGTGGCGGTGACGAGGCTGTTCAATGGGATCATGCGCTCGGGGCATTTCCCAGAGACCTGGAAACTTGGCCGGGTCATCATGCTCCCAAAGCCAGGGAAAGACAGGAGAAGACCCGGTAGTTACCGGTCCATCACCCTGCTCAGTACCCTGTCAAAGGTGTTTGAGAGGCTCCTGCTCGGGAAGCTGCAGCCACATATACAGCCGAGACCGGAACAATTCGGCTTCCGAGCAGAACACTCCACCACGCTGCAACTGACAAGAGTGATTTCCTTCATGGCAGAGAAGATGGCGCGGGGCGAGCACGTAGTCGGGGTCTTCCTCGACATGGAGAAGGCGTTCGACAGGGTCTGGCACGAAGGACTCCTGGCCAAGCTATCGACGTCTTCAGCTCCGAGTCGAGTGGTCCGAGTCATCCGCTCGTTCCTCACAGACAGGCGCTTCCAAGTGGCGGTTGAGGACGCCACGTCATCGGCGCGCCCCATCCTTGCTGGAGTCCCGCAGGGAAGCTGCCTGTCACCAGCGTGTTATGCATGGTTCACGGACGACATCCCGGTGGTCGGCGACGTCAAGTTGGGCCTATTTGCGGACGACGCGGCGTATTACGTGTCGTCCATCTCACCGAGGCACGCCGCAACCAAGATCCAGCGCCAACTTGACGTCCTACCAGAATGGCTGGCCAAATGGAGGCTCGCCGTGAATGTGCAAAAGACTCAGGCACTCTCCTGACAGGAGCGACCCATCAAAGGCACCCGCCGCCCCTTAAGCTCCAGGGGCAGGAGATTTCCTGGAAACACACGGCCAAATATCTGGGGGTTACCCTGGATAGATTTCTTTTATCTTTGTATCTGTTTGCACTTTCTTTATGTATTGATTATAGTTAGTAATAATATGACATTTAGAGACTTTATACATCTCTAATTCTATATCAGTGTATAGCTACTTTGCTTATGATTAATATTTTTAGTTAATATTTCTATTAATTTCATTTGTTTAACTTTAATGAATACTCTGTAATGTTGACATGTAAAAGTGCCCCCGTGGCCTATTTGCTGAATAAATGATTTTGTATTTTGTATTTTGTATTTTGATAGGGGCCTAACCATGATGCAGCACACGGCAGAAGTTGAGGGACGCGCGAAGACCGCACGCACCCTCCTCAGGCCCGTGCTCACCAGCAACCTCCCCATCTCCACGAAGCTGGGGATATGCAAGACGTATGTCCGCTCGAGGCTGACCTACGCTGCTCCTGCTTGGTACGCCAGGACGGCTGAGACGAACAGGAGGAGACTCAGAGCCCAGGAGACGCTCAGCCTCAGAGCGATAGTCAGAGCCCCCCACTTCGTGAGAAACGCAACACTATACCGGGACCTGAGGATGGAGAGCCTGGAAGAGTTCATCGCGCACCTGGCGCGAAGAATGTTCACCCGGGCAGACTCGTCCCATCACCTACTGCTACAGGGCATCGCGCCCCTCCACGCCCGCCCACCAGATAGTAACAGGGCACGAGCCCAACCGCGTGAGCTCGTGCAACTAGCAGAAGACACATAACAACAAAGATGACACAAGATGAAGAAAAAGATGCAGATAGCCACCCATGGCCATCAAACTGAAAAGGGAAAAGAAAGAGAGAAGAAACCCTATTTAAAATAGGGCCAGAAGACCGTGCTGTCGTCACAGCACGCGACAGATTCAGCCAAAGAGGGCCTCGCCCTGAGATGGCCTCCTCTCTCCTCCTCAGAAAGGGGAGGAGTGTTAGATGACCCCGGATCGATCAATATGGAACATTCGAATTCCATCGGAAACCAGAAGAACCAGCAGCCTCCAAGGAAAACCAGCAGCCAGCAGCCTACTACAGCCAGCCTACAGCCAGCAGCAAGCAGCCTACAGCCAGCAGCTCGCAGCCTACAGCCAGCAGCAAGCCACCCTCCACGACGGGTAGCGGCAGCAGCAGAAAACGACGCCATCGCGACGTATCGTCCGTACCGAGCGTTCCGTTAGGATATTAGCTTAGGAGTATTTTTATAACCGCGTTAAAATTAGAGTCGTTGATTAATGTAAAATAAACATACATACATACAACATACATACAATCACACCTGTATCCCATAAAGGGGTAGGCAGAACACATGAAACTACTTACTAAAGCTTCAGTGCCACTCTTGGCGAATAAAACCATTTGATTTGATTCGTTTTTAGTTAGTTTATTTCCAATATCATAATCGGTACGGTTGATTGCTGAGGACGACGACGGAGCTCAGGTACAGGCCCGGGGCGAACGAGTGAGACGCACGAGTTCCAGCACCTTCTCTCCACTCGAGCCGTCGATAGGAAGCTATTGCGGACGCGGTCTGCAACAAATATGATTAAAGAAATCTTGAAAAAAGCAGGTTTTAGGACTTTGTTACAAAAAATAAATACATTTTAGATGCTAAATCTTACAATTAGCACTCATCTTCGATAAAATCAACTAAGACACTAGAAATCATCACAGATTATTCATATAAGTATCACGTATTTGTAATTGCGTAAAGGACAACTACAGCAGACAGGACCCTGGTTCTTATATGCCACCAGAAAAGTGCTGTGTCACACAGCAGGTTATGTCACATCCTGGACTGGCAGATCCCAAGAAAAACGGGCAAGTTTCGTCAAGGGCAAAGATGCAAACACTGCAAACAGATCCTAACCTAAATATACGTCCATTGATAGAGATGGCTTATGAATTCAGTACTTCGATGATCCTCTGCTTCATCGACTATAGCAAAGCCTTTGACTGCATCGTTTTGTCATCAAGCATTTGTTAGCTTTCATTGAATTGAAACTCCGTTGAAAAAGGAAACTGAATTGGCAGAGAAACTTCGAGCCCTTTTACTTTTGTAAAAGGTGTTGATAAGATTACCCGTCACCTGTCTATGGTAAATATGTCATCAGAAGAGCCTGCGGAAGCTGGGAGGGAAGAATCATCATTGGTGCGCACCAAAATAACGAATCTTCGATAGGCAGATAACACTAATTTTCTGGCCGCCAATGAAGCGGAAATGGTTGACAGCACTGGTAAAATGGAACGCATCAGTCTGGAAACGCATCTCAAGATTAACCACAGTAAAAACCAAGCTCATGGTGGTGGATTGTGGTAAGTAGATACAACACACAGATGCTCTTAGGCCAGTAACAGTAGATGACTTCATATACTTCGGCGCAGACATCGACAATACCGGTTCTTCTTAAAAAAAATCAGAATACGCATAGGAATGGCCAAAAGAGTCCCAGCTGTAGAGTCCCATCACTAGGGTGATGGGGACATCACTATTTTGACATTTTTGAGATATAGAATTGGTCTATGAAAATGGAGGATCTTGTTATGGTTATATTCATAAGTTAAATCTGAAATAATCTGAATATAAATGTAAACAATAAAGGTTTATGAATAAAGACAAATACTGATTCACACAGAGTGTTTTACACCAGCTACAAGGATTATCTCCGTAATTCTTGGTTCCTGAGAACCGCATATCTCTGGAAAAACCAAAACCGGATTGGTTTCCGCTCTAGTCTTCTCCATTTTCATCTACGGAGCTGAGACTTGGAGTCTGAAAAAGGCTGCAACCGCATTGACGTTTTCAAGATGTGGTGCTAGATGAAGATTTTGCAAATACCCTGAATTGCCTTCCGTACAAATGTTTATATCTTACGCGAATTGAAAATCAACACCATGCAGGTTATCAACCATCTGTTTATGTAGAATTTTGGAGTTTTGGAGGGAAAAAGGCCACAACCTTGAGCAACTAATCATTACTGGCAAGGTTGATGGCTAACGATCCAGAGGTCGCAAGATGGACAGATGAGATCCCTTCCACCCTCTACACCCAACTTCAGAACCGGAACAGAATGTCAGAATAAAACTGATTCTATTGGTACTTCACGACCCTCAGCAATGAAGATACCAATGCAAGGAGGAGGTGGTCTTATCTTAAAAGCTAATCAAATATGTATATAACAATGAGTGAATTTATGGTCTTATCCTTCATTCGGGGTCTAAATTTGGAGTTTATAAAACCAACTGTGGATAGTGATTGTCCACAGTCCACACTTGTAGGTTTTATAGAAATCAGGTTTTTTTTTATCTTGGAACCGACTAGAGATGCACCGAATATTCGGTTACTATTCGGTATCCGGCCTATTCGGCGCTTATTTCAATATACCGGATAGTACGTCACTATCCGCGCGAAATTCACTACGAAACAAGTCAAAACCTGCACGACGCGCCCGCTCCCTGCTTAAATTGTAGGTATTGTAGGTAAAATTCTGCTGTCCGAATATTCGGCGGCCGAATATTCGGTATCCGGTATCCGGTCAAACAACTATTCGTTGCATCTCTAGAACCGACAATGCAGGCACGCACAGTGCAGGCAACAATGCATGGACTCTAGCCCCTGCAAGAACTCATGCCTGATGATGGGTCTCCAACTCTCCATATGACACGAAACATGTCGGCAGACGCAGCAGCAGAAACGTACCTAAGTAAGGTACGTTTATGAAACGACAACCATTCATCCCTATTATAGTGGGTAAGATATAACAAACATGTTTTCAATACCAGAATATAGCATAGCAATTACACAAAAAATAAACGTTTTCGTGGAGAAAACGAATTCTTGCTAAATAAAGTGTTTACGAGAAGTATCTACAAGTGTTTAGTTACGAAGAAATTGCGACAGAAGTGCTTTTTGTAGTAATTTTTAAGTAAATTTAAATTTCGGTAAAAAACCGGTTTTTGAATATATTTACCGGTAATTTACCGAACCCAAAATTGGCAAAATTACCGGGAAACCGGTTTGTATTCCCTACGAGCGTTGGATCGGCTCGTGCGCCGCGTGCGTGGCCGTGCGCGCCGCCCCGCCCCGCCCCGCTCCCGCGCCCTGGCCGCGTCCCCCCCCCCCCTCTGCGTGGTACCGGGTGCACATCGATTACATGTCTATTCATCAGAAGGTTTACTTAATTGTCATAGACGCATATAGTAAATGGTTAGAATGTTTATTAATGGACAAAGGTACTACCACTCGAGCGCTGATATGTAAACTTAAGGAAATATTTTCTAGATATGGCGTACCGAATGTCATTGTGTCCGACAATGACATTAAAATTAATTCAGCCGAGTTTAATTTATTCTGTACAATGAATGGCATTCGTTACGTCACTTCTCCAGTTTATCATCCGGCCAGTAACGGCCAGGCAGAGAACTCGGTGAAGACGTGTAAAAAGATGATTAAGTGCATAGTTAACGTGGATACCGTAATACTCCTCATTGTGCGACAGGTCAAACTCCAGCGAGTTTAATAATGGGCCGTAATTTGAGGTCAAGGTTAGATCTTGTAATACCAGATGTTAATGTAACCATAGATAGTAATGGCGATAAAAACGATTGTAGAAAATTTAATGTCGGAGATCAGGTATGGGTTAAATGGTTTGCTGAAAAAAAAGAGATTTGGATTTTAGGCACTATTAAAAATAAAATTGGCAACCGAATGTTTCTGATTTACGTGCATGCTAAAAGTACTGTATGTAGACGCCATGTAGATCAAATTCTCAAGTTTACTGGTAATAAATTTGACGACATTAATGCAAACGACAATGTTATAGATCATGAGGACCCGTGGTCACCACTGGTCGCGCCACCGCAAATTTCGGTGGCCCCCGCACCCCCCGCGGCGTGCGCGCCCCCTCCGCCCCCTTCCCCCCGGGCCGACAGTCCCGTACAGGCGAACGTACAGCCGCAGGATGTAGTGAACGATGAGGCGGAGGAGTACGACACGTGGCTCTCTGGGGAGGACGAGGGGTCGCCCGCGCCGTCCGCGGAGGACGCGGCTGCACCTGCCGCGGAGGAGGCGCCCGCCCCCGCCGGCGGCGCCGACGCGCAGTTGCAACCGACACATCCTAAGGTTACTAGACCGAATTTAAGACCCAGAGATAAAGAAATTAGTTATAAGAGTTAGATTTAGTATTAAGTACCTACTGATGTATTGTTTATTTATTTGGCAGGTCTTACAATTAGTGGTGGAGAAATGTGGTGTATTGCATGTGTGCGTCCGCACGCACACAGACGCGGCTACCTGTATTTACATTTACCATTATCAGTAATAAATGAGCATCTCTCAGAGCCGGTTGTTTCACTTGCAAATACCTCAAAGTGTTATGTATATTTATTTAAAAATAATTTTCCATCGAAATTCTAATTTTGGTGTAGCGTCCAGAGCCTGTTTTTAGCGGATTATTGCTATGGTAAATCCAGTAAATCCGCAGCTATAAAGAAAACTTGCCATAACTTCATTCTTTATTACATTAAGTATATTTTAAGATGACATAAGTCAATATTATTATACAATTTGACACTTATAACTGAGCACCAAAAGTTGTCCGGGGGAAAGAACCAATTTTGGTGGTAAGTATTGAAATAATTTTTATGGTTAAACGAGACGCAGCAAGACGAACAAACGTGTCGTAACATGACCATTCAGGTTCGTTCCTGCATTTAGACATGACACAAGTGTCATACCTTGCTGGATTGGTCCGCCCTACACAAAAAATATCTAATTTTGGTGGGTCGTAATACTTTTTCCACCAAAATTGCATAAATTTTGGTGGTGAACAAATTGAGGGAAGTAACGTTTTTGTTTCTATTTGAAAAGTATTTATTACATGTCAAAAGTTTATTATTTCAAGTAGAAAATAATAGAAAAATGAATAAAAGGCTTTATTTTTGATTTTATTTTTTATTTTTGTGGGTAGACCAATTTTGGTGGCGACCAGGTCATTGAAATCGTAATTTCTCTAAAACTACTTATTATAATGAAAGGTCATTGATAATCGTGCAGGATTGTCAGGAGCAGAGAGAGTGGTTGCGTCCGAGCGACTCGACTCGGCGGCAGTTGGGCCTCGTTTTTATAGCTGAACGAGGCCGACCGCGCCCCCTCGGTAATACTACCCCTCGCGACCCTAGGCTGCGCGCGCATGTCTCCTCCCTACCTCATCGAAACAAACCGCCTCTTAAAGGCGGGTCTACGCTAGACGAAACGAGCTCGGCAGCGTCAAGTGTGGACACTGGACTGTGGACGTACAACGAACCTACAACGATCACTTCCCTCGTTTCCTCAAACGTGGTATTCATGCGCGGATCCAGGGGGGGTCACGACCCCCCCTGGAGCCTAGGTTGGCCATACAAATAGACCACGTGACCCCCCCTGGGGCCTGGCCCTTTACCACGTGACCCCCCCCCTGGGCACGAAGCTGGATCCGCGCTTGGTGGTATTCCGCAGTGTGCTCGCGGCACCTTGGCGAATATGATATTACTCAACTAATTGCAAGGAAGCATCTTCGGTCCACTTTTCCATGATGCTCGGCTCGAGCGACCGACGTCTGTCACTAAACACGTCCACGAGCGCGAAGCAAATCCCTTTGCGTTCGTCAAAAGACCGACAGCCGGCAGAAGGCAGCCGAGGCCGAACGAAATGCTCGGAGCGCGCTCGTTCGAGGCTTCACTTCAGGTTCCACACTAGACGAATTGTGTTCGGCTCGTGCTCGGCTCGCCTAGCGTAGACGCACCTTTACTTAAATGAATGTAGGCAGGGATCAAACTGGTTTATTTACAGAATTACAGGTAAGCTAAGTTAAACGCAATTTTACAAAAATGAACTTATTCTACGATACGGTTAAACTCCTCCTGCGTCGTCAACACAAGGGAGCAATTAATAGTTATTTCAATAACTAAAGTACATCCCTTCGGTCGTGTTTTGATTTATCGCCACTTGTTTCGAACTTCCTTTTTTCCGCACTTGTATCTACTGCACTATTAAAGTACGAAAATTCGAACCGCGGTCGGGAACATACTCAGTAAAACTCAGCGCCTCGTTGCCTTCGGCACGCTTTTCGAATCCAACGAATGCCAAGCGCGGCCGAACGCGCAGCGTGACCCGACACGAGGTCTTCCGACGCGTTCCAAACTCGGCCGAGCACCACCGAATCAGTCTCGAACCGGCGGAGGCAACGGACTGGGCCGTGGACCAGTCAAGTCTCGCGTTCCGTCCGATCCGATGTTTTCGCCTCCGTGTCGTGTCGTCTTAGTTTCTTTTTGTGATTATTACCAGGTTGAACTAAATAGTCGCGAACAGTTATTACTTGTGTGATGTAGTTAGTGCTTTCTAATTTAATTTCTACGTACACGTTTGTGAAAAAACAACTTTTGTGATATTAAACTGAGAGCCGTGTTTATAACTGTGTTTGGATGACCAAGTTCCACGTAAGTTTCAATAATTATAAACATTAGGATTAAGCTGAAGTTAAGACAAAGTTTGTTGTAAACTTTCATAGGTTAGGCGGTCGGCGCCAGCGAGGCTAGTTCCTCTGCCGTCCGTTGCTAGTGGCGCCGCGCTGTCTAGGTGGTAGTTCCATAGGTTTAAGTAGTCAAGTACCTACTTAAATAAGATAATTCCAATATGATTACATTGTATATATTTATTCAAGTATGACTGTTTAAAAAGTATTAAACTCAGCGCCGAGATATCATATTCATAATTGCTTTTTAGGAAATCGACACGTGTTCTTTTATTTTCTATTCCTACATCTACAGCGTAAGTGCGTTTTCACATTGTTCGATATCGGATGTAGGACCGATATCCCATACATTACAGGCGCCAACTTGGATTTTATCCATAGAAATCCTTCGGATATCGGATCGGATAATGTAAAAACGGACACAGCGATATCAATTGGCTCGTCAAAGAGAACACTTTAATATTGAAAGGTATTAGTCTGGCTCTGCCGCGCCAATACGCACGAGCGATAGAGATCGTGAGCGTTTGTGCCATTCGGCTACGCACACAGGTCAGACGTACTCGAAACCGACGAGAAACGCAACGAACTCAAATATTAACAATCGCTAGAGAAACGTTATGAACGTGTGTGAAGCGACAGTGATTTGTCCGAATCGTAGTAAATGGAAATCCGTGATCTATGTTGGAAGGTCTAACAGGAATTAAAACTATTTTTGTGTATGTTGCTATAGAAATGTTTTGGGTTACAACTTGGTTACAACTATAAAAAAATGTCTTCTTAGATACCTTTAACACCTTGATGTGAGTATAGAATAAATGATTGTTCACCCGGCCACACACTGAGATATTATTTCTCGCCCAGAACCAGCAGCACAGCTCTTCAACAATCTCTGCCTACCAGTGGCACGTGGCGGCTGGTGAAAATTTCTGCTAGGCAACACTGAGCAAAAATAATCCTACCATAACATAACGTTAGTAAATGAATTTTAGTCAAGCCTGAATCGGCTTGTATTGACCAGCCGCTGCTGCTGCCTACCCCTCTGGGAAACAGGCGGATTGTATGTATGTATGTTCACATCGCCATCGGAGCAACAACTATTCAAGTGAGGGGAAATTTAAGGGTATGTAAATAATATAGATTACTTTATACCGTAATGCATAAGTTTTCTTTATTATTAGAAATAAATACATACTACAAATTATACTAGACTTAGAAAACTAAAACTAATAAGTTTGACGTGTCTGTCTGTGGCATCGTAGCTCTCGAACGGATGAACCGATTTTGATTTAGTTTTTTTTCACCACTTGAGACCACTAGGTCGCGGTCGGGGGTTTTTCCAAAATTTTAATTTTGTGGTTAGGTTATGTTAAACATGTGGCTACATTTTCTAGGCGCGCAAGGGACATTCGGAAACAATGGAAACACATTTTATGTCAACATTTCATCACAAGACGCTTACTCTAGAAAGCTCTGATTCTTTTGATTCTCTGATGCAAAGCTGCGCAATTTCGTTATACAATTTACCGATAGATGGCGCTGTTATACAGGTTATCCTACGCTATATTCTTTTCTATGTACATAGCACCTCTAATAACAGTAATGCAGTGTAAATTTTGAAAGAATGGCCGAGGACTGCACAAAACCACAGAATATATAATAGTACAAGTAAGAGACAAAACCGAGAGGAATGGAAAAAGCGTGGGGAGGTCTTTGCCTAGCAGTGGGACATCGCAGGCTCTCAATGATGATAATTTTACACTGCATCGAGTATTAGTTCGTAGCAGCAAATGAGCGTTGTTTTCCTCGGCAGAGTTTTTCCTGAAAAAATAAAATAAAAATACAATTGTAATAAGGCTAACGATAGCAGATTGATTTTAGGGTGACGGTGTTACCATTTTGGCATTTTTTTAAATTTTTGCAACCTCTTCAGCCTATATCTTATGGCATTATAACGCGCCAGGGGCGCTATCTAGTGGCCTAAATTGCACAGGCACAAGCAGTTGCTGCCCTCTAGAGTGAAGGTGCCATCTATGGCTTAAATTGGAGGTTTAACTTGACATCTGCGCTTTACGCTACTAAACCAGAGGACCCTGTGCTGCCCTCTAGAGTTCAGGGCTTGCCCATGCTCAATGCTCGGACGATTAAACGTTCGATTGACTAGGAAATTAATAGACGCGCAACGCAGGGCACTTTAGAGAAAGTTATACCTCTACATGTTGTGTTGTGCCTGTAATAAATACAAAAGTCTTGGCAAAGAATACCTTTTTGTACCCTTTGGTGTAGAAACTCTAGGTCCATGGGGCCCCAGCGCGAACAAGTTGTTCACAGAAATCGCGAAGCGTCTGGTTGAGGTAACTGGTGACCGAAGAGCTGGCGACTTCCTCGCACAACGTATCAGCATTGCGATACAGCGAGGAAATGTCGCCAGTATCCTTGGTACAATGCCTCAAGGGCCTATTTTAGACATTAGCTAGCTTTTAAGTTTAGTCTTAGTTTCTTATATAATTAAGTTGTGCCTTAGTTGTTTCTGTAACATTAATGTATCAAAGTGGTATATTTACAGATGGCCTGCATCCAACCACATTTGACCTGATGCTTTCCTGTGACTCTTATGTATGAATGTACGAAGGTTCGTAGTAGCCCCTCCTATTGATTCTTCATTATTGGAAATTCTGATTTATACAAAAAACTCTTATACACGGTGCTCGTGAGCATTGCGAGAGATTTTCAACAGTATATTCCTGATCCCATTTTAAGATTTGTCAATTGTCATACGAGTATACTATAATTTTGTAGACTTCACCTAGGTACTTTCAGAGTTATTGCCAATTGAAAAAAATGTCTTATTATTACTCAGTGTAAAAGGCTTTTTTAACTACTCTGATGCCATTATGGAGTATAGTCTCACTAATCTCATTATCCTTATTGGTAGATGTCAAAAAGTGAGAGGTAGAACCATTCAAAAATTTGGTTTTTATAATAGAAAACGTCAAAACTCAGTATGTGCCAGTTTTATGAATAACTTGCTTTTTATGTGAAAAATGTGAAAATACATTGAAAAATATTAAAAAAAAAATACAAAAACAATTGTTTTTGGCATAATTTCTTTTTTGGGTCAGAAATGCGTAGTTAAAATCAAAGCACCGTGTATAGGAGATGCTGCCATCTGTGTATATTATTATATATATTGAGCTGCGAAATTGCATGGAGTTGGAGAAATTTTCTTTTTTTTTTAACCCCCGACGCAAAAACGAAGGGGTGTTGTGAAGTTTGACGTGTCTGTCTGTGTGTATGTCTGTCTGTCTGTCTGTCTGTTTGTTTGTCGGTCTGTCTGTCTGTCTGTCTGTCTGTCTGTCTGTCTGTCTGTCGGTGTGTGTGTTTGTCTGTGGCATCGTAGCTCTCGAACGGATGAACTAATTTTGATTTAGTTTTTTTTATTATGAATTAAATTCGCCATGCAAATTGCAGTTCACAGATTATGTGATACCAGCATAATAAAATTACCTTCTGCATTTTTCAGTGTCTGCCGAGTTGCTGACGCGTACACAGGGTCCTAACGGGGAAGCGCCATCGGTGAGATGAACTCTTTTTCTTTTCTTAATTCGTCACCTGAAAAATGCATTCTTTGTTACACTGTTAACATTGTGCATATTCTGATTTAAATCGCGATTTTTACACATTTCTATATGTTGCAAGAAGAAAGAAATATCGCAGGTTGAAAAACCGAATATCGTGAGTGTTGTGGGTCGATAAGCTGACATCCCTAATAGTGTACAAAGTGTTCAAGTGGGTAGTCAGGAACAAGTGCGGGTAGTTCGAATAACTCGTACAGCTAGAAGATGTTGATGTCAACTTTAGCCAATCTGCTCCGAGACCACGGGTAGAATGCCGTCCTTGAAACGTCGGAGGTTAGTGTTTAAAATATAAACATACACGATTAAGTCCCGTTTGAAATTTTAACATATTTATAACAATCTCCCTGATGAACTAAAAACTCTGGAGGGCAATAAGTTCAGATGTAAATTAAAACAATGGTTAATACAAAAAGTATTTTACAACATTAAGGAATATTTTGAACATGATAGTGATAAAATTATGTAACCACCTAGCTTCACTTCAATTCGCGGTATTACCTAGTTATTTATTTATATTTAAGATTACAACTGAACTAACCATAAGTTTAGGTATTACCTAATTAGTTTAGGCATAATTTGCATGATAGTTAATAAAAGTTACGAGTAATATAGATAATAAGTAGATATAAGTTATACATTGCACGCCCATGTCGGGTAACTGTTGGGACTATACTATATACCATTATACATACCTGCTATCTTTTGTACACAGTTTGTCAATAAAGTGTTTCTATTCTATTCTATTCTATTCTATTCTTAAGTATTGTGTACAATATCTCTACATTATTATCAATATCTCAGATCTGACATCTCTACATCTCTAATTAATTGTATAGAGTTAACTTTAGTTAGAACTTAGAATTAGTATATAATAGTATCAATTGTAATTTCAACTTAATTTTAATTATTTTCTAAATATGTACATGTGACGTGTAAAAGTGCCCCTGTGGCCTATTTGCTGAATAAATAATTTTGATTTTGATTTTGATGATATACCCCAAGAGCTATCCGGTCTTGCTACTACTGGGAAAATAACTTAATTCTATAACAGTACTTTTTATGTCACCAAAAATTAAGTTTGGTAATTTGGTATAGTTCTTTTAGTGAAGCCACCAAAATTTGTGGCAAGAAACGTATGATATAATAAAAAAAAGATTATTTTAATTCACTAAAAATCAGGCGAAAATGGTATCAGGACTTTTGTTTTAAATTCGACTATTTTAATTTACGACCTTTATAACACACTAAGAAACCACCTCTTTTTGTGAATGATACTTCGTAGTAACAAAACGCGAACTAAATAAATTAGTTATGACACAAGCAATAATAGGACAAGTGAAGTTATGGTTGTTTTGTACATACATTATGTGTTGAAACACTATTTCTACTGAAACCACCCTAAAAACAAAACGGAAGTTCAATATTTTACTAGCTCGGAAGAATATCAGCAAAAAAATTGGAACAGACTTTTCGTTAAGATCATAATAAAGAAGTATAAAAAATAAGCCACCTTTAAATGCACGCCAAGAACCGCTAAAACCTGTACTGAAAGAAGTATTTTCATAATTTTCATTTACCTACAAACTCTGCTATTGACGATGTCATTTTCTGCATTATTTCAAAAGTTAGTTATTCATTCGTATTTTCATTACATCGCGGTATAGTAATATATTTCGCCACCTTTACTATCGCTTAAATAGCTCAGTTATAGTAGCGTAAGACAATGGGCACGCTCCTGACCTGACGTCGTGGGTTCGATCCTCGGCAGTAGAAATCTTTTTTTTAAATATAGATTTTTTTAGTATTAGATTTACAGCCCATTTCATTGAAATTTTGTTAGACACATGTACTTGTACTTAATGCAATAAGTTTAAAAATTGTCTTTCAGTATTAGTATTGATTGAAGGTAACCTAAGGTTCAACATCGTTCCTACTAACCACAATACTCTGTCTTAGCTAACCATCGCTAGACGATATGCCCTTGTAATAAGGATTACAAATGTACAGTGACAGTTGTCCGGTATGACTCATAGATTTATATATTATTTAGCTAGATTGAGTTGTTAGGCCAAAAAGTGTGTCCACGCGAGAGGGTAAAGTTCTGTTGGGGCTGGTGTCCCTCTCGCACTTATTGCCACTGTCAAAATTATTTGAATAACGTCATCACTGTCATTATTTGGGGATACCAGTCAATATTCAAAGTTACTACCAAATCTACTAATACCGAATTAAAGGTTTTTTTTAATTGCGCAAATCTTTGGTTTTATGGCTTCATAATAATGACTTACCAATTCGTTACAAGGTATTAATATCCTTGCCTCGATATAATACAAAAATCATTTAAGAAGTTTATGAACTTAGTTATCATACAGGTCAACACTGGTCACACGTGCGAGAGGGACACCAGCCCCAACTTTGACCCTCTCATGTGGACACACTTTTACTAGTCTAATAAGAACGCCTTTCTGCACCGGTGATAAAGTTCAATTTAATATGGCAAAAAAAGTGTGAGCTCAGTCCCTATTGAAAGTCCATGGTATGACTCAATGAAAAATTGGCTAAATAGTGATCGGAAAAAAAGGGTAGAATATATTTCTATAAGTTATTTCTTTGGATTACATTACAAAATGAATGTATTATACATTATAATACTCGTTGTAATTGTATAGATTTAAATAAATAATTTTATTAGTTCAAATTAATGACCGTCAAGGAACAAAAACTATTCAGTCGCTATTAGACCGTTTTCACATTATCCGATCCGATAACGGATGTCGGAAGGATATCAATAGAAGAATCCAAGATTTCGCCTATAATGTATGGGATATCGGTCCGACATCCGATATCGGATCCGATAATGTGAAAACGAACGAGAAATTTTAAAACCAAGATTAATTAGAGTCAGTTGTATGGTCGGTAATGTCGGTATGTAGTGTAAATAAAAAGTAGAAAAATTTTAGGTCCTTTCTATACTTTTTGCTATGTATTTTATATTTCAATAGGCAGGCTTTTGTACCCATATTACAGTACTTTCAAAATGTGCTATCCTATAATTAAATTCGAACACTCGCGTAGACACTTCTAATTCTCCTTTTGAAAATAAATTTTAAAGAATATCCCAATATCAGATCAGAGCCACTGGCAACGAAGTAAGATAAACATGGAAGCCGCTTTTAAGAACATTACCGTTCAAATTCTTGGCACCGTTTAGCACACATACACAATTACGCCTACATTTACACAAGACAATACGTTTACAGGCCCTGTAATCAAAACTGGTAAACAAAACAATAGTCATCTCTTTTATACTAATGCACACAGATAAGTGTAGCTGAAATGCATATAATGTCACTAACTACCAATCAGCGATTTTATTCGGCTAAATACCTTCTTGCTGTACGTACTGGCAGCTAAGAATTCGCGGTTCATATTTGACTAAAATTTGACACGAAAAGGGATGGGTTTATGTCATACATTAAAGAACCAAGCAGAAATAATTTTAATTTTATGCATATTAAAAAATAACTACATAATTAATTTGTTGTTATGAAGTAACAACCTACATATGAAAATAATAATTATGTCTTACACGTATGCCGCTATAATAAGTATTTTTATGGCTAGTTAAATTCAATTTATATCTGTATATCAATGTACAGTCACGTTCAGGTTGTTGTCAGTTGCCATCTATTGTTAACAGGTGTTAAACGTAGGCTTTCATTTTATAAATTTTACCTTTTCAGGGCTGGTCAGGTTTTTCAATCGCCAGATAAATAATATCTGTCAGATAAATGTCAGCTATCACTGTAATTTAAACGTGTGATGAGAAGGATAGTGATAATTTTATCTGGTAGATATATTTATCTGGCGACTAAAAACCGGCCCTTGAATATGTAATTACTTAGATGTCGCCACCGAAAGATAATAACATAGAACACTACTTTAAAACAAAATGCCAGCCGAAAAGTGGTTCCAAGATCATAATACGCCGTACTGACACTGGACGTCACGTCTATTTCTATTCTACAACTTTCTAAATTAACACGTTTAGGGTCGGTTAGTGACGTCATCTGTCATAGACCAAAGGAAACAAATGACTACGCGTATGCTATACCATACGTGTCCACGAATGTGTTCAGATTGGCCATTTAAGCCACTATGCCGGTGACACAAGGTCTGTGATCAAAATAATCGAACTCCTATGCCACTGACACGTACGTGTATTTAAACAAGTTCCAACCAAACATGGTCGCGCGATATTAATAAAATTATACAATAACCTAACCACAAAATTAAAATTTTGAAAAAACCCCCGACCGATTTTCATGAAACATGGCTAAGAACACTCCCGACTAACTCAGCTTTCAGATAAAAAAAACTAAATCAAAATCGGTTCATCCGTTCGAGAGCTACGATGCCACAGACAGACACACACACAAACAGACAGACAGACAGACATACACACAGACAGACACGTCAAACTTATAACACCCCTTCGTTTTTGCGTCGGGGGTTAAAAATGAAAGTTTTAAAATAACAATGGCTCTTAAAAATATTGCATAACATCATCCCCATACAAAAGTAGCTCGTACAAAATAAATCGAAATAATTATGATCCTCGCCAAATTACATATGAAACTTAATCCCATATTTTTCTCCGTATTTGTTGGAACGACTAGCACATGATATTACAAAACAGTACGGCATATTCTTTTTGTAAACATATATTCTAAATATACCGTACTACGACTGTTCCGACTGGCCGCCATTAGCGCACTGACAAGCTCCGTGGCACAATTTTTAGGCCCCGCCCACCGTGGCACAATATTCGTGGGGTCATTTTTGAGAGCTCTTTAGACATCTAGGTATATTAACAATCGCTGGCCTATGATAAATAAATCCGATTAACCTTTGGGTTGTCTGCTGTCGAATTTAATTATTTTCAAAGAAAATATTTTAATTTGTATCCTTCCAGCTCGAGATTCTTGGAAGCCCTGTAAATTTTTCTTTGTGACAACAAGATATGAAATTTATTTCAGGAAATTTACACATACATTACATACATTTATTGTAATAAACGGAGTACAAGTGACCAAGATAAAGATGATACAGTTGGGTATTTTTAACCCCCGACGCAAAAACGACGGGGTGTTATAAGTTTGACGTGTCTGTCTGTCTGTCCGTCTGTCTGTCTGTCTGTCTGTCTGTCTGTCTGTCTGCCTGTCTGTCTGTTTGTCTGTCTGTCTGTCTGTCTGTCTGTCTGTTTGTCTGTGTGTGTGTCTGTCTGTGGCATCGTAGCTCCCGAACGGATGAACCGATTTCGATTTAGTTTTTTTTATTTGAAAGCTGTGTTAGTCGGGAGTGTTCTTAGCTATGTTTCATGAAAATCGGTCCACTAGGTCGCGGTCGGGGGTTTTTAAAAATTTTAATTTTGTGGTTATTAAAGTTAAGTAATGAAGAAGTAAAATTGCGGCCTTTTTTAGGTATTTATATTTATGGAATAAATTGGAAATATCTAATACCTACATACTTATTATATATTGGTAGCGGCTCCATTCGTTCAATATTCGTTCGCAATTCATTTTGACATATAAGTCATTTGAGCATATTATGACAAAAGGTATTTTGATAAAGAGTTTTTAGTGTGTCGCAGTTCCATTTGCAATTTTGATACTTAGGTCTTTATACACTAAGTTGGTTATGGTATGAACAATTTTTTTCCTAAGCAGATAAGAAGTTAACGTTATTAGCATCAACAAGAATGTTATAAATGCAATTTAGACCCAGATTTTTAAAACATTTTTGTTATGAATTGTGCGTCCTTGTATTTAATGTCATTGCAGTAGCTTGTACTCATCAACTTATAAAATAAATAAAACATTAAAAAAATGAATTAAAAAAGCTGTAATATCTACGTATACGACGACTGAGATTTGAACTCGTGACCTGTGGCTTGTAAGTCTAACGATAATCTCCGGGGCTATACCTGGCCGTGACATATGGGTCGAAATTAGACTTTGCATAGCTTTCGCGTGTTTGTAACAAGCGCTGCTTCAACGATTCTGAAGAATGGAAGAATACATTTCACAAGATGACGGAGATCTGTCAAATGGTAGAAGAGAAAAACGTGAGATAGATGTATGTACTGACAAGTATATACTCTTTTCGACGACTGTCAAATCGCATGCCTAAAATAAATATGTAATTTTTTTAATTACTTTGGACTTTATTATCGGTGGGAAACGCCTGTTTTTAATCTACCTAAAATATTACTTATGTAGAAACAGGCATGTAATGAGGAGAAACACTCAAAGGATATGACAGATGGCGCCACCCTATTAGTCCGTGAGATGTGAGAGCGAGAAGCTGATAATTATGTTTTTTCTCTCTCTCAAATATGAATGACAGTGACATGCCTAGACTCTTGCATAGGCGCCGCCTGGCGGGGTTAAATGTCAGTGTGCCTCCTCATTTACGTTAATGTGTAATAGAAGAACAGAATAAAAAGCATGCGACACGGCTCATCACCTACTCTCGGCCCAGCTCCACTGGCGTGGTGGTTTGCCATATGGATTCCTAAATGTAAGACACTAAGGTCCAAACCAAACCACGCAAAAAATGTTAATATATTATTAAATTAAAGTCTTAAATAAAGGTCAAACTTATTGGGTGGATTATCATGCTCAATAAAAGTCAACCTCGTACTATTATCTGTTTCGAATTTGCCCGGTCAAATAAATAGATTTTTTTATTTCCATATAAATATGTTGGTGGGTTTTATATGTTAAATATCTGAAAAATTATGTGCTATTCATTTCTGCTTAAAAATATCTGTTATTATATCAGCTCTAGAGCACGTTAGACAAAATTCATAAATTCTATATAAATAAAAATAGTCTTATTTCCCGTCATATGTTTAGGTGGCTTCAGGTTGTAAACCTTAAAACTGATTTTTTTCTACATGTTTCCACCATTAAATTACTGTTAGGTATTTTGCTGAAAGAAAACGCTTATTTTCTGGACGTAGTTTTTTTTAATATCTTCCATTCCAAACTATTGGTGGATTCGAAAATATAGGTTTTTTAAATTGCGATAAAGCGCTGTATATGAAATAAAACTACTGTTATAGAATTATTTTCAAAAATATCGTACCGGTCTTAGGCTAATACATTGAGTTTAATGATAAATGAATGATTAATGTCAATTAATAATAAAGCAGGTGCTGCCCTCTGTTCTCTGTAGGTGCTGCCATCTTGTGACTTAAATTGAAAGTTTAAACTTGACATCCACTTTGTGCCAATAAGCGGTACTTGTAGTTTTTAATGAATAGAATAGAATAGAATGGAATTCATTTATTTAACGTCACAACATAGTACACACAAAAATAAGAAGGCATGCAAACAAAACATACAATGGACGCTAAATAGGACCCTCACTCAGCATGATGCCGGCAACCCGCAGCGCTGGTTTTCTGTGAGGACCTGACTACAGCTAGTTTTAGTGGCGGCACGTACGCCAACGAAGAATGAAGAGTAGGTATCTCCAAGATATATTAAGAGTAGTAATTAAAAATCTGCTCATTTTGCCAGACTTTGGATTTGTTAAAGTATTATACATAGATACATTATTATACTATAATTTGAACTTGTATCGGTATGGCAACCGCATTGTAAAATTACCTGCCGCATTTTCCAGTATTTGCTGACGCGGCTACGCACCGAGATGATCGGATCGCCCAGTCGTCCCCAAAATGACGACGTCAGACCGCCCCATCAGGATGGGGCGCGCCCCGACACAGCCCCCACAGCGCTCGGCGCGGAAGGGGCCACTCACACCCCAATAGGGGTGTCGAATGCAGACAAACCACCAGGTGAGATGAACTCCAATCTTTTTTTTATTCGCCACCTGAAAAATACATGTAATTTGGTGTTAACTTTATGCACATTCGAGTCATTGCCGACTACACATTTAGTTAGTTACAATAGAACCTTGTTTTTTTTTTAATTATTCATAAGGCACACAAAACAGACATCATTCAATACATTATTATTGGCTTCGTGCGAAGTGCATGGAGGGGGTAAGCAAAGCGATCGCAGTGCTTGCGGTGGTCAAAATCGACACTGATTGTGGTTGTCATCTATCAAAACTCATAAAACATAATACAATGTGTAATGTTTGATATGGGGCACCAACGTTGTTTCGTTGTTAATTGTAAAAATAATGGCATAAATAGTCGTAGCACGTTCTATGCTTTTCTTAGAACACACTGGAAATTGTATCAAAGAGCTAAATGGATAGCTACCGTGAAAAGAAAACGTAAGTGTTATGTTAAAACAAAACATTATAATAAATTATAATTATTTATAGCTTTGTTTACCTAATATTGTTCAATACGCTGTTAGTATTTTTCCTACCGTAAAAGATTATGCTTAAAGATTCAGGCCTGGGCCTGGGAATGGGCCCGTGTCGGATATTTCTGCGGCCGCGGACATGACTAGGTACTTAGGTTCAGACTTGTTTTATATGGAATTAACGGGACGAAGGTTTAGCAAATACCATATCACTCGTTTGTAGAACTTCTACCATTACTCCTATGTTCTTCAAGATTCCTTATATGCCCAGCCAGCACCAATTTATTGCCTCTTTCTGTGGTCTGGGGTTGGAAGTTTATACCGTGAGTAATGCTTTGGAAACTGATTTTTATTATTATATGCATGTCTGTATAATCGATCTACCTAAATTACACTTGAAATAGTAGCTCTTGTTATTGGATTTATTTAAAATTAACGAAAAATCGTTAAAATATTGGGTTGGTAAGAAAGTAATGAGTGATCGATTGAATTCCACATAAAATTTTTGAGAGACGTCTAGAATCTTCTATGGTCGAAAGTATATAAAGGGCGAGTCGCACAGTTTCTCGTCAGTCATTCACTAGCTGTCGCCGAGCTAATATAAGGAAGAAAATGGACGAATTAAAAGTGCATGTAAGGCATTGCTTACTATATGAATTTCAGTCTGGCCATTCAGCCGCCGAAGCAGTGCGTAATATATGTCAGCGTGTTGCTCCTGAAGTTGTGTCTGAGGCCACGGCGAAACGATGGTTCCAGCGGTTTCGTAGTGGCGACTTTTCATTATCAGATCAACCTAAGTCTGGTCGACCGGTGAAGATTGATGTAGCCAAATTAAAAACCTTAATTGAAGGAGATTCGAGGCTAACGAGTCGTACTCTTGCTACCGAGTTAGGCTGCTCTCATGTCACCATAGAAACACATTTACACGAGTTGGGAAAAAACTACAAATACAGTGTTTGGATACCGCACGAACTTGATAGAGATCAACTAAACCGCCGTGCCGATATCTGCATACAACTTCTGTCTTTTCGCCGCACATTCAACTGGTTGGACCATCTTATCACTGGAGATGGAAAATGGGTCTTATATATAAATCACACACGCAAACGTCAGTGGCTAGCTCCAAACGAAAAAGGAATAGAGGCACCAAAAACAGAGCCTCACCCGAAAAAAGTTATGCTGTCCGTTTGGTTCCCACCAAATGGTATTATTCACTGGGAACTCCTACCAAGTGGAATGACTGTTACCGCAACAGTATATATACTGTAATCAGCTTGAAAATTTAAACCAAAAAATCTGTCAGAATCGTCCACAGCATGCTAAAGTTTTTTTCTTACACGACAATGCTCGCCCACACATTGCAAAAGTGACTCGGCTAAAGCTATTGGAGCTAGGTTGGAAAGTGATACCTCATCCACCGTACTCTCCAAACTTGGCACCTACGGATTACGCATTGTTCAGATCGCTAAGCAATGCCTTGAATGAAAAAAAGTTCGATGATCAAGCCCATCTACGACAGTACATAGCTGAGTTTTTTGAATCTAAACCTAAGAACTTCTTCGCCGATGCTATTCATTCTTTACCAGAACGATGGAGACAAGTAGTAGATAACGACGGCCGTTATATTTTTGATAAATGATTAAAATAATAAATTAAATAAAAATTACAATATTGGTTATGATTCGCTCATTACTTTCTTACCAACCCAATATATATTTGTTTACATGTCATTTTTTGACATTTTCCACTTCAAGTTCACAAGGCAGTGGGCGTAATTGTCGTGCACGTAGCCAATAGCAGCTATAAGTTACAGGTTTAAGATAAGAATGCCGTCCAAATCATGTATGCACAGCAAGAAAAACTTATTCTTAAATGAGTATAAAACCTATCCTAAAATTACAAATTACATTTTCCCCTCACTAGCTCGGAAACACGTGTTTTGTCCTTTAATACCAGCGGGTAAAAACGCATTTTATCCACTAGTGGGTAAAGTAATTTGACCTTGAATAAAGTCAAATTAACTGCATAAAAATTGATAAAAGCAGGTGAATCTAATAATAAAGAGGATTTACCACCTGTGGAACTACTGGAAGCAGTGATAAACGCATTGTTTGCGTTGTAGTTTCCTCGCTATAGCGAGGGGAAAAGTTTTGTGTTACACTCGGGTGCAAATGTATTTAACTTCTCGTGTGTTAAAAAACTCGCAAGTTCAGGATTCTATTCTCGAACCACTCGCTTCGCTCGTGGTTCAACTATAGAATCCTTTCACTTGCTCGTTTTTCAATTTCACACTCGGCGTTAAAATACAACTTTGCCCCCTTGTATAACAAATAACTATTATTATTTTATTAAATTATATTAAAATCAATAAATAAATTAAAGTAATCATAATTATAGCATGTTCAATTTTAGTTATGTTGTGGTGTACGATGGCCAAGAAAAGAACCTTGACAGCTTGCTTCCTAAATACGGCTAACCGTTTTATGTGCATTCTTTACATCTGAAATCACAACAGAAATTGTGATTAAAAAGGTCTAATATAAAGCAGGTGCTGCCCTCTGTGTACGTTGCACGTCGTGCAGGTACTGCCATCTTGTGGCCAACATTGGAGGTTTTTTTTAGTTGGAGTTGGCTTCGCGCCTATTCACTACGTGAACGACTAATTTTGTTAGCTTTAAATGGCACGCATAGATTGAAAGTGTGGTGTATAAAATAGAGAAAGCGAGCCCGCAAACGCCCCGTACACACTTGGAGGCGGAGCGTTGAGAACGAGCTGAGGGAATATGGATTGAGCTCACTGAGCTGGAACGAGGCCAAGGCGGTGGCTCAAGATAGAAAGGCGTGGAAGGATCTTCTGGAGGCCCTATGCACCTATGGGGTGCCTTAGGACATACAACAACAACAACAACATAAAACAGTGAAGCGTTATTTTGAAAAGAACAGTTTAGTTGCCCTGACAAGGTCAGGTTTTGATAAATGGAGTCTCCAAATTAATTTGTTTGTTTTCAAGAAATCTTGTCACAAATAGTTGGCGGCAAATAGTTAAATAATGGTTATGGTTTATCGTCCAATAGAAAGTTTATTATTCGTGCCTTTTTTGTGATAAGATCTACAGACAGCATGATAAGGAGAAAATTTCATGACAGAATTAGGTTTATTTAAAATTGCAAACGGGACTTAATCGCGTATTTACTATGTTTTAAACACTAACCTCCGACGAATGCCGTCCTTGAAACGTCGGAGGTTAGTGTTTAAAACATAGTAAATACGCGATTAAGTCCCGTTTGCAATTTTAAATATGTGTAAAAATCGTGAAAGTTTGAATCAGAGAATTAGGTTTAATGAGCCACTGTGCCCTCCTTGACCCTATTCATACATACATACTTACATACATACATACTAAGTTCCAGTGCCACTTGAAAGAAATCCAAATTGTGACTTTGTGGACCCTATTCAATAGATATATAATAAGAAAATACCTACCGTGTATTTCAGGGTCGACTGCTGAAGTTGGGACATCGTCGAACGAAGCAGCAACCCTCCCCTTTGCTGTAACCAGGTGAGCATACTCCAATTTTCATTTCTGTAGAATCCCTGAAAAATACAAACACATTTTTATTTACTAGTAGCGCCATCTTCATTTTCGAGGCAGCATTCTATTTCCCATAAAATCAGGCCCTGGAATTTCTGCGACGCGAAACGCCACCAAAAAGCAGAAATTTAGTCTGCCTCTGTCGCGCCAATACGAAAGAGCAATAGAGATAGATAGCTACGAAAGAGTTATTATCGTCGACCCGACGACTATTGACGACCTTCGAGCGGCGCAATAAAATTTAATGTCGGCTGCTCGCATGCGGTCCGTTTCCGTTTGTTAATGTTGGTAAGAATTTAGAATGGCGGCATTTTGTGAACTTCAAAGGAGTGAGCCTTCTGTACTTATACCATTATATATTTTGTAATAAAATGATAATAGTTATTTACACTCGGTGGCAAAGTTTGTTTAACCTTCGTGCCTTGAAACCCTCGTAACACTCAAGATTCCACTTTTTGAACCACTCGCTACGCTCGCGGTTCAATATTGGAATCTTTCCCTTGCTCGGGTATCAATATTGGCACGTACGGTTAAACAACTACTTTGCCCCCTTGTAAAACACAATATTTTTCACCACACCAACACGAACAAAATACTACTTATAAAACATCAAATTAAATCAAATCCATCAATTTATTCAATATTTATGATTCAAAATCATCATTTATAGGTAAATTCTACCAGCCAGCTTAAGACATCAAGTTAAAATTTGTATGAAATTACTTTGCACTCTTGTGGATAAAATTCAATTTTGCTATCCAAAGTAAGCCTTTAACAGTTGGTGTGGTGAAAAATCAATTTACACGAACATAACTTACACAATTAAATAAGACTAGCTTTTACCCACGGATTCGCTCGCGTTAGAAAGAGACAAAATGTAGCTTATGTCACTTTCCATCTTTTCAACTATTTCCACTTAAAAAATCACGTCTTTCGTCCTACCGTTTTCAAGTTTTCACTTTCCCATTTATAATGTTAGTATGGATATGGATTAGCTAGCTTTTGACTTTTAGTCTATGCAATCTCAAAATAATAGATACCTGTGCCTAACAGTGGCGGCGCGTGAATATATTTGGAAGGCAACACAGAGCAAAAATATAAAACCGGCCAAGAGCGTGTCGGGCCACGCTCAGTGTAGGGTTCCGTAGTTTTCCGTATTTTTCTCAAAAACTACTGAACCTATCAAGTTCAAAACAATCTTCGTAGAAAGTCTTTATAAAGTTCTACTTTTATGATTTTTTTCATATTTTTTAAACGTATGGTTCAAAAGTTAGAGGGGGGGGGGGCGCACATTTTTTCCTTTAGGAGCGATTATTTCCGAAAATATAAATATTATCAAAAAACGATCTTAGTAAAACAATATATCACACGTTGGGGTTGGAATGAAAAAAAATATCAGCCCCCACTTTACATGTAGGGGGGGTACCATAATAAAACATTTTTCCCCTCACTAGCTCGGAAACACGTGTTTTGTCCTTTAATACCAGCGGGTAAAAACGCATTTTATCCACTAGTGGGTAAAGTAATTTGACTTTGAATAAAGTCAAATTAACTGCTTTAAAATTGATAAAAGTAGGTGAATCTAGTAAAAAAGATGATTTACCACCTGTGGAACTACTGGAAGCAGTGATAAACGCATTTTTTGCGTTGTAGTTTCCTCGCTATAGTGAGGGGAAAAGTTTTGTGTTACACTCGGGTGCAAATGTATTTTACTTCTCGTGTGTTACAAAACTCGCAAGTTCAGGATTCTATTTTCGAACCACTCGCTTCGCTCGTGGTTCAACTATAGAATCCTTTCACATGCTCGTTTTTCAATTCCACACTCGGCGTTAAAATACAACTTTGCCCCCTTGTATAACAAATAACTATTTTTTTATTTTTTCACTTTGTTGGCGTGATTGATATACATATTGGTATCAAATTTCAGCTTTCTAGTGCTAACGGTTACTGAGATTATCCGCGGACGGACGGACGGACAGACAGACATGGCGAAACTATAAGGGTTCCTAGTTGACTACGGAACCCTAAAAACCGCAACCTACCTTAATTTAAGGTACCATAGGCGCCCATCCAAGTGCATTTATCATACAGTCCGCTATGAAAGCGCTTAAAAAAGCCATCTCTCCGCTTATAACTTATATTTAACTCTGGACGATCACGGCCTCGCGTGACAATGCATTTCATTATTTCAAATGTTTGCGTCGAAAAACGTGTTGATTCATTTAGTAAGTAATCTATTATACAAATATAAGTCTAATGAAAATAACCGTAATCATTCAAAACTCTTATATATACCTACTTGTTTTTTCCAGTTCCGTCTGAAGATGATAGGCGTTCCAACGATGCAAATCCTGTGGAGCTACGAGCACCGAATGTGAGACCCACGAGTTCCACGATTCGCCGATCTGTAGGTATGTACGCTTACGCGGTATCTGAAAACATTCATATTTATTATTAAAATTCTTAAAACCGTTACAAATTCGTCGTTCGTTCCCTAAGGGTGCGCGCACACGGGCGACAAAGTTGCTCGGTGACTTTTGTATTTGTATGAAAAGTTGCGTCGCCTCGTGTGCGCACCTTCATACTAGCCCATAGACCGAGCGACGGAGACAAAACAGTTTTGTCTCCCGTCTGTGGGGGCCCTAAAAGAATTCCTTACAGTAACGTTTAAATGAACAAACATTATTTCGTTCCGTTCCGAGCCATTGTTTTTCCCTTTGAAGACGCTGACGCACGGTGTCGGCTTTCGCTTTTTTTTTCACACAAAGTTCATTTAATTGCCTAATTACTGATAATAAGTAAATAAATAGTCAAAATGCGTCACAGTTCAAAAATGGCAAGCAATTCGGTACGTTATAAATATATACTACTAGCTTTTGCTCGCGGCTTTGCTGGCATTAGAGAGAGACAAAAAGTAGCCTATGTCATTCAATTCGTCGCTCCGTTTTGCCGTGAAAGATGGACAAACAAACAGACACACACACATTCCCATTTATAATGTTAGTATGGATATACCGATCGTAGGTATTTGGATCACTCGCGACTAACTTTATGTATAAATATAGGTCGTGAAATAAGTCAAATAAGTACACATTATGACAAAGTAATAACATAGGTACATTCGGCCTTACGAACATTTATTACGCAATGATATAATAATGATATCGACCGAAGACGCTGTCACGCTTTTAACAAAAATAGTCTCAACCCATATGGACGAAGGCCGGGCTTGTGTCGGAGTCTTCCTGGACCTAGCAAAGGCATTCGACACAGTGTCTATTCCGGTATTATTAAGAAAGCTAGAAGCGCACGGGTTCCGAGGAAATACTCTGAAATGGTTCGAAAGCTATCTGACTGAAAGAAATCAATGTGTAAAGATAGGTGAGCTTGTGAGTGACCTGAGACCAGTGTCTTGTGGTGTGCCCCAAGGAAGTATCCTGGGTCCTACGCTATTTCTGGTGTACATGAACGACATCTCACTCATACCTTTACAAAATGCGGAGATATTATGTTACGCCGACGACACGGCTTTAATTTTTCACGGGAGTTCATGGAAGGACGTCTATGTTCAAGTCGAGCGAGGTATGACGTTAGTGGCAGGGTGGTTGAAGCAGAACTTGTTAACACTGAACACATCAAAATCTAATTTCTTATGTTTTCATAAGACTTCGGCTTCTTCACCTGGAGCAAATCGGGAGCTTAAAATTCACAGGGTCAATTGTGTAAATTCCCTAGACACAGACTGTGCCTGTGATCACATGACCAGAACGACCTTAGGCACTGGTCCCATCGCGAGCTAGTAAGCTATGAGCTATCGGCTATAAAAACGAATAAAAGATAAGCACTCCCGTGAAAATAAAAGAGACACGGCGATTTTGATAGCTCACCGCTGAGCGAGTAACTATAAACATCGACGTGTCTCTTTTATTTACACGGGAGTGATTATCTTTTGTTCGTTTTTATAGCCGATAGCTCATAGCTTACTAGCTCGCGGTGGGACCAGTGCCTTAACTAAGTACCTTGGCATCGTCATAGACGAAAAACTAAACTTCAAGGAGCATGTGGCAGCAGTCTCGGCCAGAGTTCGAAAGCTGATTCACATAATGAAAATGTTACGAGAGTCAGCTGAATTTTCTTTATTAAAAACTATATATTTATCACTAGGGCAGTCTATAATTAATTACTGCATTTTAGCATGGGGAGGTCAATCCTCTGCCACTCTACTGAAATTGGAAAGAGCAAAAAGGGCGGTGTTGAAAGTTGCGCTGAAGAAACAAATTATGTACCCAACACAGGCATTGTACTACGAAGCACAGGTACTTAGTGTTCGAAAACTGTATTTGATGAGGGTAGCACTGCACGTGCATAAAACAGTTCTTAACTCACCCAACTACGACAATCTACTCAAACATCGTTTAGTTAGAATTCCCACCACAGGTGTTAATACCAAATTTGCATACCATTTTTCAACATTTTTGTTTCCCCGTATTTACACCCGCTTAGTTAGTTTGTATGAGTTTAAAAATCTCTCCATCTACAAGACAAAAAAGTTGCTATCGAAAAGCATGATAAATCTCTCTTATGTAGATACGGAAAATCTAACGAAGATTACGTCATAATCAGACCCAACTTTCAGACACTGAAATACATCTACATACCTACACACACACACACACACACACACACACACACACACACACACACACACACACACACACACACACACACACACACACACACACACACACACACACACACACACACACACACACACACACACACACACACACAGAGACACGCACACGCACACACGTGCGCGCTTGTGCATGTTGTTACGTCATTGTATAAATACTATTTAGGATTCCTTTTGCATGTTACTTACCTACCTATGTACTTGGATCGTAAGCCATAACTTAAGCCTATTCTCTTTATTTAAAATCCCAAGTAACTAAATGTAATTTTTTTTAAATAGTTTCCTAGATTAATGTTGTTACTAAATGCCGCAAATATTTCTGTTAATCTTACATTCTCCTCCACGATACAGGCTACGCCTAGTGTGGAGGTCAGTATAATGTACCACTGACTAAATTTATATTGCCAAATAAACAATTTTGTTTGTAAACAATTTTGTTTGTTTGTTTGTATATACAGCTTTCAATCGTATGTGTTTTTATTCTACATGAAAGAAATACTGTGCTTCATTTTATTTCCTTTACGATAAAAATAGCTATTTACTGAAAATAGGAAAACATAACTTAGAACTTTAGGAATTACCTGTATTTCTGTTTAAATATGTTCATTGTTACTGTGATGGTTATGTAAGTAAGTAAATATGTAAGTCGCAATATGACCGGGAAATGGTACACAATAGAAATTACGTCATACTTATTTTTATCACTCGTGTAACGTGTTTCATAATTTATATTTTTTTCAATTATTCTGAATATATTGATGGTATATACTAGTAGATAGATAGTATATACTGATATAAGAAGCAATAAAGAATCACAATATGACCAGTAAGTTGGTATAACGGTTTACGATGTATGTTTTGAAAATTTACCTTTTTGCGTCGACGACACTTTTCACTTCCCATAATTAAAATTATATTAACTGGCATCCTCAGTATCACGTATTATTAATAAGAACACTCGATATATCAGACAAACTTGAAACAAAATGGATCAAAGGGAGCCGCCGTCCTTTGAAGCGCCGGCGCATCAACTGACGACGTCATACGAAATTTTCAAAAATCTTGGCCCCCTCGCGCATGCGTGTTCTCATTCTCGCGCATGGGAGGGAGTAAGACGGAATGCAAACGAGGGATTTTGATATAAATATAGGTGCCCTGAAAACCCCTTTATTAATCTCGGAGTCGGAGTCGGGAGTCGGGCAGTCGGGCCTCTCATCAAAGAGAGAGAGAAGAAGTGACCGATACCTACTTACTATTACTGTTACTACGATATATTGGTTGGTGACGGCACGTATGGTATGAATATGGAATGAATATCGGCGGGCTTCGGCTAGGTTAGGCTGCACAGACCATCGATCGATATAATATTTTCACCACACCAACTGGTAAAGGCATTCTTTGCTATTCGAAAACAGATAGCAAAATTGCATTTTATCCACAAGGGGGCAAAGTAATTTCATGCAAATTTTAACCCGATGTCTTAATATGTCTGCTAGATTTTACCTATAAATGATGATTTTGAATCAAAAATATTGAATAAATTGATGAATTTGATTTATTTTGATGTTTTATAGTCAGTATTTTGTTCGTGTTGGTGTGGTGAAAAATTTTGTGTTTCACTCGGTGGCAAAGTTTGTTTAACCTTCGTGCCTTGATACCCTCGCAACGCTCAAGATTCCACTATATTGAGAATATTGGAATCTTTCGCTTGCTCAGGTATCAATATTGGCACGTGCGGTTAAACAACTACTTTGCCCCCTTGTAAAACAAATAACTATTGATACTTTTAAAATAATTATATAGGAGGAGGTACCCAAATTTCATATTGACGTACTCAAGTAACTGTTGTTTATTTAACTTAAGATTTTATTTGAAATGAATACCTACTAACCTAACTGAATGAAACCTAACTTCGCGCAACCTAACTCGTTCAAACCTCACTCTACGTGACCTAACTCGGCTCGGATCAGTGATTTAAACTAACTTGCAATAGGTACCTATATTATTAAAAATAATAATTTTACTACAACATTATAATAATTAGAGGTATTATGTGTTTTATATAACGATTGCCACCGTATGTACGGCCTGAAACGAAACTTTTCACATAACATTCTGAACGTATTTGTGGCCCTGAAAAGGGCCGGTTATTGTTTGTTTGACGTACAAACAGACCACACTCTAGCAGCGTGCTCACTTAGAGCTGGTGTACTTGGTGACGGCCTTGGTGCCTTCACTGACGGCGTGCTTGGCGAGCTCGCCGGGGAGGAGCAGCCTGACGGAGGTCTGCACCTCCCTGCTGGTGATGGTGGACCTCTTGTTGTAGTGGGCGAGGCGGGAGGCCTCGGCGGCGATGCGCTCGAAGATATCGTTCACGAACGAGTTCATGATCGACATGGCCTTGCTGGAGATACCGGTGTCGGGGTGGACCTGCTTCAGCACCTTGTATATGTAGATGGCGTAGCTCTCCTTGCGCTTGTGCTTCTTCTTTTTCTTTGAGTCAGACTTGGAGATATTCTTCTGGGCGTTACCAGATTTCTTGGCAGCTTTACCGCTCGTCTTAGGTGGCATTTCTATGTATTAATTAATTAGACGTTCACAGTGCGAAGTTCGAACTGGAAGTGATAATTTTTTTTTTCGAATTTTGAATTTTGTTACTGCTCTGAAAATGAAGTGGGGGGATAATTGATCGAGAGTCGAGTACGCATGTCTCGACCAATAGCGTTCGTGAATCGTTATCAATCTATGTGGCCCGCGTTTATGTATTAATATTATGTTATAATATAATATTATAATATGATAAATTATATATTTTATACTTTTAAACGAGTAATTCATTTTTATTTTTATTTATACATGCCGGCTATTTCGGACACCGCTTATACGATTTCGCTGAAATTTGTTATGTGTGGGTTTTGGAGGGTGGGAAAAATCGATCTAGTTTTTTAGTCTCAGGTCTCGGGAAACGTTAATTTTCAAGTTTTAACTCGGTTTCCTCACACCACATCACGTGACATCATTGCAAAATATGTACGATAATTTCGTCAATACTGTATTAGCGGTGTGTAGCTCAGTTGTAAGAGCCTCTGCTTATTGGCTCGAATTGTCACAGGTGTCGTGAGTTCGAATCCCGGTCGTGTAAAAAGATTGTTTAATATTTTTAAATTTTATTTTTTTTTTTTCTTCAGTTTCTTTTTCACTATATATTATGTATTTTTTATTATTTAATTAATAAAATCGATAAAATAAAACAGAACTCCTAACCTAATTATTTATGTTTTTGTTACAGGCGCACACACACCCCTGCGAGTGATCCATAGAAACGCGTAAGCAGGTAAGGTAAGTGTTTATATATATATATATATATATATATATATATATATATATATATATCGATTGATTAAATATATATATTAGATACTGACTGATTTGTATTTTATGTGTCATGCCGTGAAACTAAAACTTTAGCACAGAATCATATTGTGGCCCTGAAAAGGGCCTTTGGCAACCGGTCACCCGCGCGGTATGTAATGCCGCAGACGTTAATCCGAAAGACAAACGAATGCAACACACATTAACCGAACTCCGGGCGTTACCGCCAGATAGGTATGTAAGAAGGTAAGGAGGCAGCCTAAGCCTTCTTCTCGGTCTTCTTGGGCAGGAGCACGGCCTGAATGTTAGGCAGCACACCGCCCTGGGCGATGGTCACGCCGGAGAGGAGCTTGTTCAACTCTTCGTCGTTGCGTATCGCCAGCTGGAGATGTCTCGGGATGATCCTGGTCTTCTTGTTGTCGCGAGCGGCGTTTCCGGCCAACTCGAGAACCTCAGCCGCCAGGTACTCCATGACGGCCGCGAGGTACACGGGGGCACCGGCACCGACGCGCTCGGCGTAGTTGCCCTTGTACTGGGGACGCTATTGCTATGTCTTGTATGGGAACCCTGCATTTTATGATTAAGCACTGAGACTTGGCACAGTTGTTCATTGGGTGGCCCTGAGTAGATAAAGATCGGGAGGCATCGAGAGCCCCCCTTAATTTAGGAGGGAGGAGGGGGAAGGCTGGCGCCTCCGCGCTTCCTTTGAAACCATATTTCTCTAAAACTATACAAAATAGGGCATGCGATATATCATTTTCGGATAAATGAAGGACGAGGAATTCATTTTTGGAACAAAAAAAATGTATTTTAGAACAAAAATACAAAATAAAATGGGAAAATCTGAAAACGAGATTTTTTTTTATACATATTACTGCACATTTTATGAAAACTGTAATGGTTTTTTCTAAATAAAAAATATTATTTAATAGCTACATTTATCTAGTTTTAGAAAATGTATAATTTGTTATAGAAATATATTATAGGATGAGTGATAAAAAATAATTTACATCGCCCGATAGGGTGATTTGAATGCTCATTTCAATAAGTTTTGTCAATGATTTCAGGTATAATCACTATTTTTAACACACGAAAGCCGTAATCATTGTAGTTTATGGCTATTTTAGTGATTAATGTACTTAAAATAAAAAAAAATACAAAAATTTTAAAAAATATTAAAAATGTGACAATTTTTATTAACATTATCCTATTTTGTTCTTTCTACACAATATATATCTAAAAGCAATAAATATCAATAAAAAGCCACATTTATACAGTTTATAAAAATATATAGTTTGTTATATAAATATAATTATTACGAAACGCGAGATAAAAAATAATGAAAGTGACGTGGCAGGGCGATCTTGATGTACGGTACGGGTCAGTTTGTATGATTCGATGAGGTGAGGTAAAGGTACTCAAAGCTCTCAAAAAGTGTAGTTATTTAGAGTACTTCAAATTAAACAACATACTCCTATATAGTCTGAATTTAACTATTTATATTACATGAAATGATCGATTGATATGATAGGTCAGATATATACATCTGATCCTAATACATACATCTTGTGAAATAGTAGTTATCTATATGATTTGCATAATTTATGGATAATTCTTACTTGACATATTTATTATTCCAGATCTGCGTCCTGTACTTTGGTTAACGAGTGCCGAAAATAGTTATTAACCAAAAAAGACCGCCAAATTAACAGCATTTCACCGACAAAAGCTGCCTTGCACCATTTTTGTAAGGGTTATAGGTATATCAAGGTGTCCATGTATGGGGTCAACTAAACCCAATTCAAAATTTGCCATTATTTTCTACTTGTGGCTGGACGAAAGTCTGTAACAATTGGGATTTGGGAGCCTACTTGCCCGCAACGTTGCCTGTTGCTGCAGAAACATGCCTCGAAATTGTCGGATGCAGGTGTAATAAAAAACAGTGCCGCGTAAGGTGCAACCGTAAAAAAATACTTTTAAATTAAATGTTCGGAGCTGATGTGCTTATGCAGTGGATGTTCTGATATATACATAATTAAATTCAGACTATTCATGTTGTTTTATTTGAATAACTCAAAATAGCTACACTTTTTGAGAGCCTTGAGTACTAGCCCCGATACACATGTTTTCGTCTAGTCAGACCATTTTTTGAGGTTCTCCTTTGTACAAAAGCAATGTCTTAGTTCAAAAATCATTAATGTTTAATGCTAATACGAATCTAGTTTATTTTTTATGGCACTATTGCGCAATAACTAACTATCATTGATACTGAAAGGAAGAATATGACGATTTTTATTTTATCTTTTATGGATGGGTAAAACCGATTTAAGGGGGCCCAAAGGAAGTAACTAAATTCTGCTAGTAAACTAAAAAATCTTCAAGCCTATGCATGCAGAACTGCTTTAGGAGAGGAGAACGTGATTAAGACATTTTTTTGCAATATAAGTCACATGCAATTTTATTTTACAATCAAAATAAACTATATTATAGGACTTTTACAATTTTCTGTACTGGGTCGTGATATACCTACATGTGTAAACGTTATTAGAATAAGTATATTTCTGTATTACTAGACGAACTCCACTGCATAGCGGGTAGTACCTTTACCTCACCTCATCGAATAATGAAACGTAAGATGTACATTAAAATTTTCATTTTCATTATTTTTTATCTCGCGTTTCGTAATATATTTATATAACAAACTATATATTTTTATAAACTGTATAAATGTGGCTTTTTATTGATATTTATTGCTTTTAGATATATATTGTGTAGAAAGAACAAAATAGGATAATGTTAAAAAAAATATCACATTTTTAATATTTTTTAAAAATTTTGTATTTTATTTTATTTTAAGTACATTAATCACTAAAATAGCCATAAACTACAATGATTACGGCTTTCGTGTGTTAAAAATAGTGATTATACCTGAAATCATTGACAAAACTTATTGAAATGAGCATTCAAATCACCCTATCGGGCGATGTAAATTATTTTTTATCACTCGTCCTATAATATATTTCTATAACAAATTATACATTTTCTAAAACTAGATAAATGTAGATATTAAATAATATTTTTATTTAGAAAAAACCATTACAGTTTTCATAAAATGTGCAATAATATGTATAAAAAAAAATCTCGTTTTCAGATTTTCCCATTTTATTTTGTATTTTTGTTCTAAAATACATTTTTTTTGTTCCAAAAATGAATTCCTCGTCCTTCATTTATCCGAAAATGATATATCACATGCCCTATTTTGTATAGTTTTAGAGAAATATGGTTTCAAAGGAAGCGCGGCGGCGCCAGCCTTCCCCCCCTCTTCCCTCCTAAATTAAGGGGGGCTCTCAATGCCTCCCGATCTTTATCTACTCAGGGCCACCCAAGGAACAACCTGTGCCAAGTCTCAGTGCTTAATCATAAAATGCAGGGTGTTGTGCAATAGCGTCCCCAGTATTGCGCAGAAGCCTGTGGATACGACCGACGGGGAACTGGAGTCCGGCACGGTTAGAACGGGATTTTGCCTTTCCCTTAACTTTACCACCCTTGCCGCGTCCAGACATGTTTATAGTAAGTTAATTAATTAATAAATTAACTAAAAACTAAAAAAAATAACACAATCAAACAACACGACAGACAAACGTACTAATCACGTACGATCGTGAGCTGATACTAATGAAAAAAATACCTGTATTTTATTTTATATTTTACGTGCGTATATGATAGTGGGGAGTATGAAGGGCAGAGATGACACGAGCGTGATCGGCCAATCAACGCTCACATAACGAAACCGCGTATCGAAGCAGAGGGAAAGAGACAGTGCGATGAGTGATTAGTGACGTGTGTTCTGCATTTATTTATATGATAAATTTGTAAATTAATTGAATGACTTCACGACTCTATGTATGTTTGCTTATTGCAATGAAACAGAGGTACTAAATAACCGTTCAATATCATACGTTAGCTCTGAAAAGGGCTTTCAGGGAATGAGATGAGGTGAGGTGAGGTGAGGTGAGGTGAGAGGGCGATGAGACGTGAGTGGATGAGAGAATGGCTGGTTACCCTGCATGTTATGTGCACTAATAGGCAAACACTGATTCTAATTGTATATATAATGATCATCATCATCATCGTCGCCTGAAAAAAAAAAAAATCTGGCATGTCGGGGCCGTGTTATGTGTGCACAGTTATGGAATTATTTTTGACTGATGGTGTGAATTAGTGTGTGGATAAAATAAATTTATATGGATGCAGTATACATGGTGAATGATGATTTTCTATTTGGAAAACGTGAGTGTTTCAAATTACTTAATTACTACCTAAATGTTATATCCTGTGTGTGTAGAATATGTAGATATATGTTGAGTCTAGGGAGTCGGGCAGTCGGGCCTCTCATCAAAGAGAGAGAGAAGAAGTGACCGATACCTACTTACTATTACTGTTACTACGATATATTGGTTGGTGACGGCACGTATGGTATGAATATGGAATGAATATCGGCGGGCTTCGGCTAGGTTAGGCTGCACAGACCATCGATCGATATAATATTTTCACCACACCAACTGGTAAAGGCATTCTTTGCTATTCGAAAACAGATAGCAAAATTGCATTTTATCCACAAGGGGGCAAAGTAATTTCATGCAAATTTTAACCCGATGTCTTAATATGTCTGCTAGATTTTACCTATAAATGATGATTTTGAATCAAAAATATTGAATAAATTGATGAATTTGATTTATTTTGATGTTTTATAGTCAGTATTTTGTTCGTGTTGGTGTGGTGAAAAATTTTGTGTTTCACTCGGTGGCAAAGTTTGTTTAACCTTCGTGCCTTGATACCCTCGCAACGCTCAAGATTCCACTATATTGAGAATATTGGAATCTTTCGCTTGCTCAGGTATCAATATTGGCACGTGCGGTTAAACAACTACTTTGCCCCCTTGTAAAACAAATAACTATTGATACTTTTAAAATAATTATATAGGAGGAGGTACCCAAATTTCATATTGACGTACTCAAGTAACTGTTGTTTATTTAACTTAAGATTTTATTTGAAATGAATACCTACTAACCTAACTGAATGAAACCTAACTTCGCGCAACCTAACTCGTTCAAACCTCACTCTACGTGACCTAACTCGGCTCGGATCAGTGATTTAAACTAACTTGCAATAGGTACCTATATTATTAAAAATAATAATTTTACTACAACATTATAATAATTAGAGGTATTATGTGTTTTATATAACGATTGCCACCGTATGTACGGCCTGAAACGAAACTTTTCACATAACATTCTGAACGTATTTGTGGCCCTGAAAAGGGCCGGTTATTGTTTGTTTGACGTACAAACAGACCACACTCTAGCAGCGTGCTCACTTAGAGCTGGTGTACTTGGTGACGGCCTTGGTGCCTTCACTGACGGCGTGCTTGGCGAGCTCGCCGGGGAGGAGCAGCCTGACGGAGGTCTGCACCTCCCTGCTGGTGATGGTGGACCTCTTGTTGTAGTGGGCGAGGCGGGAGGCCTCGGCGGCGATGCGCTCGAAGATATCGTTCACGAACGAGTTCATGATCGACATGGCCTTGCTGGAGATACCGGTGTCGGGGTGGACCTGCTTCAGCACCTTGTATATGTAGATGGCGTAGCTCTCCTTGCGCTTGTGCTTCTTCTTTTTCTTTGAGTCAGACTTGGAGATATTCTTCTGGGCGTTACCAGATTTCTTGGCAGCTTTACCGCTCGTCTTAGGTGGCATTTCTATGTATTAATTAATTAGACGTTCACAGTGCGAAGTTCGAACTGGAAGTGATAATTTTTTTTTTCGAATTTTGAATTTTGTTACTGCTCTGAAAATGAAGTGGGGGGATAATTGATCGAGAGTCGAGTACGCATGTCTCGACCAATAGCGTTCGTGAATCGTTATCAATCTATGTGGCCCGCGTTTATGTATTAATATTATGTTATAATATAATATTATAATATGATAAATTATATATTTTATACTTTTAAACGAGTAATTCATTTTTATTTTTATTTATACATGCCGGCTATTTCGGACACCGCTTATACGATTTCGCTGAAATTTGTTATGTGTGGGTTTTGGAGGGTGGGAAAAATCGATCTAGTTTTTTAGTCTCAGGTCTCGGGAAACGTTAATTTTCAAGTTTTAACTCGGTTTCCTCACACCACATCACGTGACATCATTGCAAAATATGTACGATAATTTCGTCAATACTGTATTAGCGGTGTGTAGCTCAGTTGTAAGAGCCTCTGCTTATTGGCTCGAATTGTCACAGGTGTCGTGAGTTCGAATCCCGGTCGTGTAAAAAGATTGTTTAATATTTTTAAATTTTATTTTTTTTTTTCTTCAGTTTCTTTTTCACTATATATTATGTATTTTTTATTATTTAATTAATAAAATCGATAAAATAAAACAGAACTCCTAACCTAATTATTTATGTTTTTGTTACAGGCGCACACACACCCCTGCGAGTGATCCATAGAAACGCGTAAGCAGGTAAGGTAAGTTTTTTATATATATATATATATATATATATATATATATATATATATATATATATCGATTGATTAAATATATATATTAGATACTGACTGATTTGTATTTTATGTGTCATGCCGTGAAACTAAAACTTTAGCACAGAATCATATTGTGGCCCTGAAAAGGGCCTTTGGCAACCGGTCACCCGCGCGGTATGTAATGCCGCAGACGTTAATCCGAAAGACAAACGAATGCAACACACATTAACCGAACTCCGGGCGTTACCGCCAGATAGGTATGTAAGAAGGTAAGGAGGCAGCCTAAGCCTTCTTCTCGGTCTTCTTGGGCAGGAGCACGGCCTGAATGTTAGGCAGCACACCGCCCTGGGCGATGGTCACGCCGGAGAGGAGCTTGTTCAACTCTTCGTCGTTGCGTATCGCCAGCTGGAGATGTCTCGGGATGATCCTGGTCTTCTTGTTGTCGCGAGCGGCGTTTCCGGCCAACTCGAGAACCTCAGCCGCCAGGTACTCCATGACGGCCGCGAGGTACACGGGGGCACCGGCACCGACGCGCTCGGCGTAGTTGCCCTTGCGCAGAAGCCTGTGGATACGACCGACGGGGAACTGGAGTCCGGCACGGTTAGAACGGGATTTTGCCTTTCCCTTAACTTTACCACCCTTGCCGCGTCCAGACATGTTTATAGTAAGTTAATTAATTAATAAATTAACTAAAAACTAAAAAAAATAACACAATCAAACAACACGACAGACAAACGTACTAATCACGTACGATCGTGAGCTGATACTAATGAAAAAAATACCTGTATTTTATTTTATATTTTACGTGCGTATATGATAGTGGGGAGTATGAAGGGCAGAGATGACACGAGCGTGATCGGCCAATCAACGCTCACATAACGAAACCGCGTATCGAAGCAGAGGGAAAGAGACAGTGCGATGAGTGATTAGTGACGTGTGTTCTGCATTTATTTATATGATAAATTTGTAAATTAATTGAATGACTTCACGACTCTATGTATGTTTGCTTATTGCAATGAAACAGAGGTACTAAATAACCGTTCAATATCATACGTTAGCTCTGAAAAGGGCTTTCAGGGAATGAGATGAGGTGAGGTGAGGTGAGGTGAGGTGAGAGGGCGATGAGACGTGAGTGGATGAGAGAATGGCTGGTTACCCTGCATGTTATGTGCACTAATAGGCAAACACTGATTCTAATTGTATATATAATGATCATCATCATCATCGTCGCCTGAAAAAAAAAAAAAAAAAATCTGGCATGTCGGGGCCGTGTTATGTGTGCACAGTTATGGAATTATTTTTGACTGATGGTGTGAATTAGTGTGTGGATAAAATAAATTTATATGGATGCAGTATACATGGTGAATGATGATTTTCTATTTGGAAAACGTGAGTGTTTCAAATTACTTAATTACTACCTAAATGTTATATCCTGTGTGTGTAGAATATGTAGATATATGTTGAGTCTAGGGAGTCGGGCAGTCGGGCCTCTCATCAAAGAGAGAGAGAAGAAGTGACCGATACCTACTTACTATTACTGTTACTACGATATATTGGTTGGTGACGGCACGTATGGTATGAATATGGAATGAATATCGGCGGGCTTCGGCTAGGTTAGGCTGCACAGACCATCGATCGATATAATATTTTCACCACACCAACTGGTAAAGGCATTCTTTGCTATTCGAAAACAGATAGCAAAATTGCATTTTATCCACAAGGGGCAAAGTAATTTCATGCAAATTTTAACCCGATGTCTTAATATGTCTGCTAGATTTTACCTATAAATGATGATTTTGAATCAAAAATATTGAATAAATTGATGAATTTGATTTATTTTGATGTTTTATAGTCAGTATTTTGTTCGTGTTGGTGTGGTGAAAAATTTTGTGTTTCACTCGGTGGCAAAGTTTGTTTAACCTTCGTGCCTTGATACCCTCGCAACGCTCAAGATTCCACTATATTGAGAATATTGGAATCTTTCGCTTGCTCAGGTATCAATATTGGCACGTGCGGTTAAACAACTACTTTGCCCCCTTGTAAAACAAATAACTATTGATACTTTTAAAATAATTATATAGGAGGAGGTACCCAAATTTCATATTGACGTACTCAAGTAACTGTTGTTTATTTAACTTAAGATTTTATTTGAAATGAATACCTACTAACCTAACTGAATGAAACCTAACTTCGCGCAACCTAACTCGTTCAAACCTCACTCTACGTGACCTAACTCGGCTCGGATCAGTGATTTAAACTAACTTGCAATAGGTACCTATATTATTAAAAATAATAATTTTACTACAACATTATAATAATTAGAGGTATTATGTGTTTTATATAACGATTGCCACCGTATGTACGGCCTGAAACGAAACTTTTCACATAACATTCTGAACGTATTTGTGGCCCTGAAAAGGGCCGGTTATTGTTTGTTTGACGTACAAACAGACCACACTCTAGCAGCGTGCTCACTTAGAGCTGGTGTACTTGGTGACGGCCTTGGTGCCTTCACTGACGGCGTGCTTGGCGAGCTCGCCGGGGAGGAGCAGCCTGACGGAGGTCTGCACCTCCCTGCTGGTGATGGTGGACCTCTTGTTGTAGTGGGCGAGGCGGGAGGCCTCGGCGGCGATGCGCTCGAAGATATCGTTCACGAACGAGTTCATGATCGACATGGCCTTGCTGGAGATACCGGTGTCGGGGTGGACCTGCTTCAGCACCTTGTATATGTAGATGGCGTAGCTCTCCTTGCGCTTGTGCTTCTTCTTTTTCTTTGAGTCAGACTTGGAGATATTCTTCTGGGCGTTACCAGATTTCTTGGCAGCTTTACCGCTCGTCTTAGGTGGCATTTCTATGTATTAATTAATTAGACGTTCACAGTGCGAAGTTCGAACTGGAAGTGATAATTTTTTTTTCGAATTTTGAATTTTGTTACTGCTCTGAAAATGAAGTGGGGGGATAATTGATCGAGAGTCGAGTACGCATGTCTCGACCAATAGCGTTCGTGAATCGTTATCAATCTATGTGGCCCGCGTTTATGTATTAATATTATGTTATAATATAATATTATAATATGATAAATTATATATTTTATACTTTTAAACGAGTAATTCATTTTTATTTTTATTTATACATGCCGGCTATTTCGGACACCGCTTATACGATTTCGCTGAAATTTGTTATGTGTGGGTTTTGGAGGGTGGGAAAAATCGATCTAGTTTTTTAGTCTCAGGTCTCGGGAAACGTTAATTTTCAAGTTTTAACTCGGTTTCCTCACACCACATCACGTGACATCATTGCAAAATATGTACGATAATTTCGTCAATACTGTATTAGCGGTGTGTAGCTCAGTTGTAAGAGCCTCTGCTTATTGGCTCGAATTGTCACAGGTGTCGTGAGTTCGAATCCCGGTCGTGTAAAAAGATTGTTTAATATTTTTAAATTTTATTTTTTTTTTTTCTTCAGTTTCTTTTTCACTATATATTATGTATTTTTTATTATTTAATTAATAAAATCGATAAAATAAAACAGAACTCCTAACCTAATTATTTATGTTTTTGTTACAGGCGCACACACACCCCTGCGAGTGATCCATAGAAACGCGTAAGCAGGTAAGGTAAGTGTTTATATATATATATATATATATATATATATATATATATATATATATATCGATTGATTAAATATATATATTAGATACTGACTGATTTGTATTTTATGTGTCATGCCGTGAAACTAAAACTTTAGCACAGAATCATATTGTGGCCCTGAAAAGGGCCTTTGGCAACCGGTCACCCGCGCGGTATGTAATGCCGCAGACGTTAATCCGAAAGACAAACGAATGCAACACACATTAACCGAACTCCGGGCGTTACCGCCAGATAGGTATGTAAGAAGGTAAGGAGGCAGCCTAAGCCTTCTTCTCGGTCTTCTTGGGCAGGAGCACGGCCTGAATGTTAGGCAGCACACCGCCCTGGGCGATGGTCACGCCGGAGAGGAGCTTGTTCAACTCTTCGTCGTTGCGTATCGCCAGCTGGAGATGTCTCGGGATGATCCTGGTCTTCTTGTTGTCGCGAGCGGCGTTTCCGGCCAACTCGAGAACCTCAGCCGCCAGGTACTCCATGACGGCCGCGAGGTACACGGGGGCACCGGCACCGACGCGCTCGGCGTAGTTGCCCTTGTACTGGGGACGCTATTGCTATGTCTTGTATGGGAACCCTGCATTTTATGATTAAGCACTGAGACTTGGCACAGTTGTTCATTGGGTGGCCCTGAGTAGATAAAGATCGGGAGGCATCGAGAGCCCCCCTTAATTTAGGAGGGAGGAGGGGGGGAAGGCTGGCGCCTCCGCGCTTCCTTTGAAACCATATTTCTCTAAAACTATACAAAATAGGGCATGCGATATATCATTTTCGGATAAATGAAGGACGAGGAATTCATTTTTGGAACAAAAAAAATGTATTTTAGAACAAAAATACAAAATAAAATGGGAAAATCTGAAAACGAGATTTTTTTTTATACATATTACTGCACATTTTATGAAAACTGTAATGGTTTTTTCTAAATAAAAAATATTATTTAATAGCTACATTTATCTAGTTTTAGAAAATGTATAATTTGTTATAGAAATATATTATAGGATGAGTGATAAAAAATAATTTACATCGCCCGATAGGGTGATTTGAATGCTCATTTCAATAAGTTTTGTCAATGATTTCAGGTATAATCACTATTTTTAACACACGAAAGCCGTAATCATTGTAGTTTATGGCTATTTTAGTGATTAATGTACTTAAAATAAAAAAAAATACAAAAATTTTAAAAAATATTAAAAATGTGACAATTTTTATTAACATTATCCTATTTTGTTCTTTCTACACAATATATATCTAAAAGCAATAAATATCAATAAAAAGCCACATTTATACAGTTTATAAAAATATATAGTTTGTTATATAAATATAATTATTACGAAACGCGAGATAAAAAATAATGAAAGTGACGTGGCAGGGCGATCTTGATGTACGGTACGGGTCAGTTTGTATGATTCGATGAGGTGAGGTAAAGGTACTCAAAGCTCTCAAAAAGTGTAGTTATTTAGAGTACTTCAAATTAAACAACATACTCCTATATAGTCTGAATTTAACTATTTATATTACATGAAATGATCGATTGATATGATAGGTCAGATATATACATCTGATCCTAATACATACATCTTGTGAAATAGTAGTTATCTATATGATTTGCATAATTTATGGATAATTCTTACTTGACATATTTATTATTCCAGATCTGCGTCCTGTACTTTGGTTAACGAGTGCCGAAAATAGTTATTAACCAAAAAAGACCGCCAAATTAACAGCATTTCACCGACAAAAGCTGCCTTGCACCATTTTTGTAAGGGTTATAGGTATATCAAGGTGTCCATGTATGGGGTCAACTAAACCCAATTCAAAATTTGCCATTATTTTCTACTTGTGGCTGGACGAAAGTCTGTAACAATTGGGATTTGGGAGCCTACTTGCCCGCAACGTTGCCTGTTGCTGCAGAAACATGCCTCGAAATTGTCGGATGCAGGTGTAATAAAAAACAGTGCCGCGTAAGGTGCAACCGTAAAAAAATACTTTTTAAATTAAATGTTCGGAGCTGATGTGCTTATGCAGTGGATGTTCTGATATATACATAATTAAATTCAGACTATTCATGTTGTTTTATTTGAATAACTCAAAATAGCTACACTTTTTGAGAGCCTTGAGTACTAGCCCCGATACACATGTTTTCGTCTAGTCAGACCATTTTTTGAGGTTCTCCTTTGTACAAAAGCAATGTCTTAGTTCAAAAATCATTAATGTTTAATGCTAATACGAATCTAGTTTATTTTTTATGGCACTATTGCGCAATAACTAACTATCATTGATACTGAAAGGAAGAATATGACGATTTTTATTTTATCTTTTATGGATGGGTAAAACCGATTTAAGGGGGCCCAAAGGAAGTAACTAAATTCTGCTAGTAAACTAAAAAATCTTCAAGCCTATGCATGCAGAACTGCTTTAGGAGAGGAGAACGTGATTAAGACATTTTTTTGCAATATAAGTCACATGCAATTTTATTTTACAATCAAAATAAACTATATTATAGGACTTTTACAATTTTCTGTACTGGGTCGTGATATACCTACATGTGTAAACGTTATTAGAATAAGTATATTTCTGTATTACTAGACGAACTCCACTGCATAGCGGGTAGTACCTTTACCTCACCTCATCGAATAATGAAACGTAAGATGTACATTAAAATTTTCATTTTCATTATTTTTTATCTCGCGTTTCGTAATATATTTATATAACAAACTATATATTTTTATAAACTGTATAAATGTGGCTTTTTATTGATATTTATTGCTTTTAGATATATATTGTGTAGAAAGAACAAAATAGGATAATGTTAAAAAAAATATCACATTTTTAATATTTTTTAAAAATTTTGTATTTTATTTTATTTTAAGTACATTAATCACTAAAATAGCCATAAACTACAATGATTACGGCTTTCGTGTGTTAAAAATAGTGATTATACCTGAAATCATTGACAAAACTTATTGAAATGAGCATTCAAATCACCCTATCGGGCGATGTAAATTATTTTTTATCACTCGTCCTATAATATATTTCTATAACAAATTATACATTTTCTAAAACTAGATAAATGTAGATATTAAATAATATTTTTTATTTAGAAAAAACCATTACAGTTTTCATAAAATGTGCAATAATATGTATAAAAAAAAATCTCGTTTTCAGATTTTCCCATTTTATTTTGTATTTTTGTTCTAAAATACATTTTTTTTGTTCCAAAAATGAATTCCTCGTCCTTCATTTATCCGAAAATGATATATCACATGCCCTATTTTGTATAGTTTTAGAGAAATATGGTTTCAAAGGAAGCGCGGCGGCGCCAGCCTTCCCCCCCTCTTCCCTCCTAAATTAAGGGGGGCTCTCAATGCCTCCCGATCTTTATCTACTCAGGGCCACCCAAGGAACAACCTGTGCCAAGTCTCAGTGCTTAATCATAAAATGCAGGGTGTTGTGCAATAGCGTCCCCAGTATTGCGCAGAAGCCTGTGGATACGACCGACGGGGAACTGGAGTCCGGCACGGTTAGAACGGGATTTTGCCTTTCCCTTAACTTTACCACCCTTGCCGCGTCCAGACATGTTTATAGTAAGTTAATTAATTAATAAATTAACTAAAAACTAAAAAAAATAACACAATCAAACAACACGACAGACAAACGTACTAATCACGTACGATCGTGAGCTGATACTAATGAAAAAAATACCTGTATTTTATTTTATATTTTACGTGCGTATATGATAGTGGGGAGTATGAAGGGCAGAGATGACACGAGCGTGATCGGCCAATCAACGCTCACATAACGAAACCGCGTATCGAAGCAGAGGGAAAGAGACAGTGCGATGAGTGATTAGTGACGTGTGTTCTGCATTTATTTATATGATAAATTTGTAAATTAATTGAATGACTTCACGACTCTATGTATGTTTGCTTATTGCAATGAAACAGAGGTACTAAATAACCGTTCAATATCATACGTTAGCTCTGAAAAGGGCTTTCAGGGAATGAGATGAGGTGAGGTGAGGTGAGGTGAGGTGAGAGGGCGATGAGACGTGAGTGGATGAGAGAATGGCTGGTTACCCTGCATGTTATGTGCACTAATAGGCAAACACTGATTCTAATTGTATATATAATGATCATCATCATCATCGTCGCCTGAAAAAAAAAAAAAAAAATCTGGCATGTCGGGGCCGTGTTATGTGTGCACAGTTATGGAATTATTTTTGACTGATGGTGTGAATTAGTGTGTGGATAAAATAAATTTATATGGATGCAGTATACATGGTGAATGATGATTTTCTATTTGGAAAACGTGAGTGTTTCAAATTACTTAATTACTACCTAAATGTTATATCCTGTGTGTGTAGAATATGTAGATATATGTTGAGTCTAGGGAGTCGGGCAGTCGGGCCTCTCATCAAAGAGAGAGAGAAGAAGTGACCGATACCTACTTACTATTACTGTTACTACGATATATTGGTTGGTGACGGCACGTATGGTATGAATATGGAATGAATATCGGCGGGCTTCGGCTAGGTTAGGCTGCACAGACCATCGATCGATATAATATTTTCACCACACCAACTGGTAAAGGCATTCTTTGCTATTCGAAAACAGATAGCAAAATTGCATTTTATCCACAAGGGGGCAAAGTAATTTCATGCAAATTTTAACCCGATGTCTTAATATGTCTGCTAGATTTTACCTATAAATGATGATTTTGAATCAAAAATATTGAATAAATTGATGAATTTGATTTATTTTGATGTTTTATAGTCAGTATTTTGTTCGTGTTGGTGTGGTGAAAAATTTTGTGTTTCACTCGGTGGCAAAGTTTGTTTAACCTTCGTGCCTTGATACCCTCGCAACGCTCAAGATTCCACTATATTGAGAATATTGGAATCTTTCGCTTGCTCAGGTATCAATATTGGCACGTGCGGTTAAACAACTACTTTGCCCCCTTGTAAAACAAATAACTATTGATACTTTTAAAATAATTATATAGGAGGAGGTACCCAAATTTCATATTGACGTACTCAAGTAACTGTTGTTTATTTAACTTAAGATTTTATTTGAAATGAATACCTACTAACCTAACTGAATGAAACCTAACTTCGCGCAACCTAACTCGTTCAAACCTCACTCTACGTGACCTAACTCGGCTCGGATCAGTGATTTAAACTAACTTGCAATAGGTACCTATATTATTAAAAATAATAATTTTACTACAACATTATAATAATTAGAGGTATTATGTGTTTTATATAACGATTGCCACCGTATGTACGGCCTGAAACGAAACTTTTCACATAACATTCTGAACGTATTTGTGGCCCTGAAAAGGGCCGGTTATTGTTTGTTTGACGTACAAACAGACCACACTCTAGCAGCGTGCTCACTTAGAGCTGGTGTACTTGGTGACGGCCTTGGTGCCTTCACTGACGGCGTGCTTGGCGAGCTCGCCGGGGAGGAGCAGCCTGACGGAGGTCTGCACCTCCCTGCTGGTGATGGTGGACCTCTTGTTGTAGTGGGCGAGGCGGGAGGCCTCGGCGGCGATGCGCTCGAAGATATCGTTCACGAACGAGTTCATGATCGACATGGCCTTGCTGGAGATACCGGTGTCGGGGTGGACCTGCTTCAGCACCTTGTATATGTAGATGGCGTAGCTCTCCTTGCGCTTGTGCTTCTTCTTTTTCTTTGAGTCAGACTTGGAGATATTCTTCTGGGCGTTACCAGATTTCTTGGCAGCTTTACCGCTCGTCTTAGGTGGCATTTCTATGTATTAATTAATTAGACGTTCACAGTGCGAAGTTCGAACTGGAAGTGATAATTTTTTTTTTCGAATTTTGAATTTTGTTACTGCTCTGAAAATGAAGTGGGGGGATAATTGATCGAGAGTCGAGTACGCATGTCTCGACCAATAGCGTTCGTGAATCGTTATCAATCTATGTGGCCCGCGTTTATGTATTAATATTATGTTATAATATAATATTATAATATGATAAATTATATATTTTATACTTTTAAACGAGTAATTCATTTTTATTTTTATTTATACATGCCGGCTATTTCGGACACCGCTTATACGATTTCGCTGAAATTTGTTATGTGTGGGTTTTGGAGGGTGGGAAAAATCGATCTAGTTTTTTAGTCTCAGGTCTCGGGAAACGTTAATTTTCAAGTTTTAACTCGGTTTCCTCACACCACATCACGTGACATCATTGCAAAATATGTACGATAATTTCGTCAATACTGTATTAGCGGTGTGTAGCTCAGTTGTAAGAGCCTCTGCTTATTGGCTCGAATTGTCACAGGTGTCGTGAGTTCGAATCCCGGTCGTGTAAAAAGATTGTTTAATATTTTTAAATTTTATTTTTTTTTTTTTCTTCAGTTTCTTTTTCACTATATATTATGTATTTTTTATTATTTAATTAATAAAATCGATAAAATAAAACAGAACTCCTAACCTAATTATTTATGTTTTTGTTACAGGCGCACACACACCCCTGCGAGTGATCCATAGAAACGCGTAAGCAGGTAAGGTAAGTGTTTTTATATATATATATATATATATATATATATATATATATATATATATATATATCGATTGATTAAATATATATATTAGATACTGACTGATTTGTATTTTATGTGTCATGCCGTGAAACTAAAACTTTAGCACAGAATCATATTGTGGCCCTGAAAAGGGCCTTTGGCAACCGGTCACCCGCGCGGTATGTAATGCCGCAGACGTTAATCCGAAAGACAAACGAATGCAACACACATTAACCGAACTCCGGGCGTTACCGCCAGATAGGTATGTAAGAAGGTAAGGAGGCAGCCTAAGCCTTCTTCTCGGTCTTCTTGGGCAGGAGCACGGCCTGAATGTTAGGCAGCACACCGCCCTGGGCGATGGTCACGCCGGAGAGGAGCTTGTTCAACTCTTCGTCGTTGCGTATCGCCAGCTGGAGATGTCTCGGGATGATCCTGGTCTTCTTGTTGTCGCGAGCGGCGTTTCCGGCCAACTCGAGAACCTCAGCCGCCAGGTACTCCATGACGGCCGCGAGGTACACGGGGGCACCGGCACCGACGCGCTCGGCGTAGTTGCCCTTGCGCAGAAGCCTGTGGATACGACCGACGGGGAACTGGAGTCCGGCACGGTTAGAACGGGATTTTGCCTTTCCCTTAACTTTACCACCCTTGCCGCGTCCAGACATGTTTATAGTAAGTTAATTAATTAATAAATTAACTAAAAACTAAAAAAAATAACACAATCAAACAACACGACAGACAAACGTACTAATCACGTACGATCGTGAGCTGATACTAATGAAAAAAATACCTGTATTTTATTTTATATTTTACGTGCGTATATGATAGTGGGGAGTATGAAGGGCAGAGATGACACGAGCGTGATCGGCCAATCAACGCTCACATAACGAAACCGCGTATCGAAGCAGAGGGAAAGAGACAGTGCGATGAGTGATTAGTGACGTGTGTTCTGCATTTATTTATATGATAAATTTGTAAATTAATTGAATGACTTCACGACTCTATGTATGTTTGCTTATTGCAATGAAACAGAGGTACTAAATAACCGTTCAATATCATACGTTAGCTCTGAAAAGGGCTTTCAGGGAATGAGATGAGGTGAGGTGAGGTGAGGTGAGGTGAGAGGGCGATGAGACGTGAGTGGATGAGAGAATGGCTGGTTACCCTGCATGTTATGTGCACTAATAGGCAAACACTGATTCTAATTGTATATATAATGATCATCATCATCATCGTCGCCTGAAAAAAAAAAAAAAATCTGGCATGTCGGGGCCGTGTTATGTGTGCACAGTTATGGAATTATTTTTGACTGATGGTGTGAATTAGTGTGTGGATAAAATAAATTTATATGGATGCAGTATACATGGTGAATGATGATTTTCTATTTGGAAAACGTGAGTGTTTCAAATTACTTAATTACTACCTAAATGTTATATCCTGTGTGTGTAGAATATGTAGATATATGTTGAGTCTAGGGAGTCGGGCAGTCGGGCCTCTCATCAAAGAGAGAGAGAAGAAGTGACCGATACCTACTTACTATTACTGTTACTACGATATATTGGTTGGTGACGGCACGTATGGTATGAATATGGAATGAATATCGGCGGGCTTCGGCTAGGTTAGGCTGCACAGACCATCGATCGATATAATATTTTCACCACACCAACTGGTAAAGGCATTCTTTGCTATTCGAAAACAGATAGCAAAATTGCATTTTATCCACAAGGGGGCAAAGTAATTTCATGCAAATTTTAACCCGATGTCTTAATATGTCTGCTAGATTTTACCTATAAATGATGATTTTGAATCAAAAATATTGAATAAATTGATGAATTTGATTTATTTTGATGTTTTATAGTCAGTATTTTGTTCGTGTTGGTGTGGTGAAAAATTTTGTGTTTCACTCGGTGGCAAAGTTTGTTTAACCTTCGTGCCTTGATACCCTCGCAACGCTCAAGATTCCACTATATTGAGAATATTGGAATCTTTCGCTTGCTCAGGTATCAATATTGGCACGTGCGGTTAAACAACTACTTTGCCCCCTTGTAAAACAAATAACTATTGATACTTTTAAAATAATTATATAGGAGGAGGTACCCAAATTTCATATTGACGTACTCAAGTAACTGTTGTTTATTTAACTTAAGATTTTATTTGAAATGAATACCTACTAACCTAACTGAATGAAACCTAACTTCGCGCAACCTAACTCGTTCAAACCTCACTCTACGTGACCTAACTCGGCTCGGATCAGTGATTTAAACTAACTTGCAATAGGTACCTATATTATTAAAAATAATAATTTTACTACAACATTATAATAATTAGAGGTATTATGTGTTTTATATAACGATTGCCACCGTATGTACGGCCTGAAACGAAACTTTTCACATAACATTCTGAACGTATTTGTGGCCCTGAAAAGGGCCGGTTATTGTTTGTTTGACGTACAAACAGACCACACTCTAGCAGCGTGCTCACTTAGAGCTGGTGTACTTGGTGACGGCCTTGGTGCCTTCACTGACGGCGTGCTTGGCGAGCTCGCCGGGGAGGAGCAGCCTGACGGAGGTCTGCACCTCCCTGCTGGTGATGGTGGACCTCTTGTTGTAGTGGGCGAGGCGGGAGGCCTCGGCGGCGATGCGCTCGAAGATATCGTTCACGAACGAGTTCATGATCGACATGGCCTTGCTGGAGATACCGGTGTCGGGGTGGACCTGCTTCAGCACCTTGTATATGTAGATGGCGTAGCTCTCCTTGCGCTTGTGCTTCTTCTTTTTCTTTGAGTCAGACTTGGAGATATTCTTCTGGGCGTTACCAGATTTCTTGGCAGCTTTACCGCTCGTCTTAGGTGGCATTTCTATGTATTAATTAATTAGACGTTCACAGTGCGAAGTTCGAACTGGAAGTGATAATTTTTTTTTCGAATTTTGAATTTTGTTACTGCTCTGAAAATGAAGTGGGGGGATAATTGATCGAGAGTCGAGTACGCATGTCTCGACCAATAGCGTTCGTGAATCGTTATCAATCTATGTGGCCCGCGTTTATGTATTAATATTATGTTATAATATAATATTATAATATGATAAATTATATATTTTATACTTTTAAACGAGTAATTCATTTTTATTTTTATTTATACATGCCGGCTATTTCGGACACCGCTTATACGATTTCGCTGAAATTTGTTATGTGTGGGTTTTGGAGGGTGGGAAAAATCGATCTAGTTTTTTAGTCTCAGGTCTCGGGAAACGTTAATTTTCAAGTTTTAACTCGGTTTCCTCACACCACATCACGTGACATCATTGCAAAATATGTACGATAATTTCGTCAATACTGTATTAGCGGTGTGTAGCTCAGTTGTAAGAGCCTCTGCTTATTGGCTCGAATTGTCACAGGTGTCGTGAGTTCGAATCCCGGTCGTGTAAAAAGATTGTTTAATATTTTTAAATTTTATTTTTTTTTTTTCTTCAGTTTCTTTTTCACTATATATTATGTATTTTTTATTATTTAATTAATAAAATCGATAAAATAAAACAGAACTCCTAACCTAATTATTTATGTTTTTGTTACAGGCGCACACACACCCCTGCGAGTGATCCATAGAAACGCGTAAGCAGGTAAGGTAAGTATATATATATATATATATATATATATATATATATATATATATATATATATATCGATTGATTAAATATATATATTAGATACTGACTGATTTGTATTTTATGTGTCATGCCGTGAAACTAAAACTTTAGCACAGAATCATATTGTGGCCCTGAAAAGGGCCTTTGGCAACCGGTCACCCGCGCGGTATGTAATGCCGCAGACGTTAATCCGAAAGACAAACGAATGCAACACACATTAACCGAACTCCGGGCGTTACCGCCAGATAGGTATGTAAGAAGGTAAGGAGGCAGCCTAAGCCTTCTTCTCGGTCTTCTTGGGCAGGAGCACGGCCTGAATGTTAGGCAGCACACCGCCCTGGGCGATGGTCACGCCGGAGAGGAGCTTGTTCAACTCTTCGTCGTTGCGTATCGCCAGCTGGAGATGTCTCGGGATGATCCTGGTCTTCTTGTTGTCGCGAGCGGCGTTTCCGGCCAACTCGAGAACCTCAGCCGCCAGGTACTCCATGACGGCCGCGAGGTACACGGGGGCACCGGCACCGACGCGCTCGGCGTAGTTGCCCTTGTACTGGGGACGCTATTGCTATGTCTTGTATGGGAACCCTGCATTTTATGATTAAGCACTGAGACTTGGCACAGTTGTTCATTGGGTGGCCCTGAGTAGATAAAGATCGGGAGGCATCGAGAGCCCCCCTTAATTTAGGAGGGAGGAGGGGGGGAAGGCTGGCGCCTCCGCGCTTCCTTTGAAACCATATTTCTCTAAAACTATACAAAATAGGGCATGCGATATATCATTTTCGGATAAATGAAGGACGAGGAATTCATTTTTGGAACAAAAAAAATGTATTTTAGAACAAAAATACAAAATAAAATGGGAAAATCTGAAAACGAGATTTTTTTTTATACATATTACTGCACATTTTATGAAAACTGTAATGGTTTTTTCTAAATAAAAAATATTATTTAATAGCTACATTTATCTAGTTTTAGAAAATGTATAATTTGTTATAGAAATATATTATAGGATGAGTGATAAAAAATAATTTACATCGCCCGATAGGGTGATTTGAATGCTCATTTCAATAAGTTTTGTCAATGATTTCAGGTATAATCACTATTTTTAACACACGAAAGCCGTAATCATTGTAGTTTATGGCTATTTTAGTGATTAATGTACTTAAAATAAAAAAAAATACAAAAATTTTAAAAAATATTAAAAATGTGACAATTTTTATTAACATTATCCTATTTTGTTCTTTCTACACAATATATATCTAAAAGCAATAAATATCAATAAAAAGCCACATTTATACAGTTTATAAAAATATATAGTTTGTTATATAAATATAATTATTACGAAACGCGAGATAAAAAATAATGAAAGTGACGTGGCAGGGCGATCTTGATGTACGGTACGGGTCAGTTTGTATGATTCGATGAGGTGAGGTAAAGGTACTCAAAGCTCTCAAAAAGTGTAGTTATTTAGAGTACTTCAAATTAAACAACATACTCCTATATAGTCTGAATTTAACTATTTATATTACATGAAATGATCGATTGATATGATAGGTCAGATATATACATCTGATCCTAATACATACATCTTGTGAAATAGTAGTTATCTATATGATTTGCATAATTTATGGATAATTCTTACTTGACATATTTATTATTCCAGATCTGCGTCCTGTACTTTGGTTAACGAGTGCCGAAAATAGTTATTAACCAAAAAAGACCGCCAAATTAACAGCATTTCACCGACAAAAGCTGCCTTGCACCATTTTTGTAAGGGTTATAGGTATATCAAGGTGTCCATGTATGGGGTCAACTAAACCCAATTCAAAATTTGCCATTATTTTCTACTTGTGGCTGGACGAAAGTCTGTAACAATTGGGATTTGGGAGCCTACTTGCCCGCAACGTTGCCTGTTGCTGCAGAAACATGCCTCGAAATTGTCGGATGCAGGTGTAATAAAAAACAGTGCCGCGTAAGGTGCAACCGTAAAAAAATACTTTTTAAATTAAATGTTCGGAGCTGATGTGCTTATGCAGTGGATGTTCTGATATATACATAATTAAATTCAGACTATTCATGTTGTTTTATTTGAATAACTCAAAATAGCTACACTTTTTGAGAGCCTTGAGTACTAGCCCCGATACACATGTTTTCGTCTAGTCAGACCATTTTTTGAGGTTCTCCTTTGTACAAAAGCAATGTCTTAGTTCAAAAATCATTAATGTTTAATGCTAATACGAATCTAGTTTATTTTTTATGGCACTATTGCGCAATAACTAACTATCATTGATACTGAAAGGAAGAATATGACGATTTTTATTTTATCTTTTATGGATGGGTAAAACCGATTTAAGGGGGCCCAAAGGAAGTAACTAAATTCTGCTAGTAAACTAAAAAATCTTCAAGCCTATGCATGCAGAACTGCTTTAGGAGAGGAGAACGTGATTAAGACATTTTTTTGCAATATAAGTCACATGCAATTTTATTTTACAATCAAAATAAACTATATTATAGGACTTTTACAATTTTCTGTACTGGGTCGTGATATACCTACATGTGTAAACGTTATTAGAATAAGTATATTTCTGTATTACTAGACGAACTCCACTGCATAGCGGGTAGTACCTTTACCTCACCTCATCGAATAATGAAACGTAAGATGTACATTAAAATTTTCATTTTCATTATTTTTTATCTCGCGTTTCGTAATATATTTATATAACAAACTATATATTTTTATAAACTGTATAAATGTGGCTTTTTATTGATATTTATTGCTTTTAGATATATATTGTGTAGAAAGAACAAAATAGGATAATGTTAAAAAAAATATCACATTTTTAATATTTTTTAAAAATTTTGTATTTTATTTTATTTTAAGTACATTAATCACTAAAATAGCCATAAACTACAATGATTACGGCTTTCGTGTGTTAAAAATAGTGATTATACCTGAAATCATTGACAAAACTTATTGAAATGAGCATTCAAATCACCCTATCGGGCGATGTAAATTATTTTTTATCACTCGTCCTATAATATATTTCTATAACAAATTATACATTTTCTAAAACTAGATAAATGTAGATATTAAATAATATTTTTTATTTAGAAAAAACCATTACAGTTTTCATAAAATGTGCAATAATATGTATAAAAAAAAATCTCGTTTTCAGATTTTCCCATTTTATTTTGTATTTTTGTTCTAAAATACATTTTTTTTGTTCCAAAAATGAATTCCTCGTCCTTCATTTATCCGAAAATGATATATCACATGCCCTATTTTGTATAGTTTTAGAGAAATATGGTTTCAAAGGAAGCGCGGCGGCGCCAGCCTTCCCCCCCTCTTCCCTCCTAAATTAAGGGGGGCTCTCAATGCCTCCCGATCTTTATCTACTCAGGGCCACCCAAGGAACAACCTGTGCCAAGTCTCAGTGCTTAATCATAAAATGCAGGGTGTTGTGCAATAGCGTCCCCAGTAGTGGCCCTGAAAAGGGCCTTTGGCAACCGGTCACCCGCGCGGTATGTAATGCCGCAGACGTTAATCCGAAAGACAAACGAATGCAACACACATTAACCGAACTCCGGGCGTTACCGCCAGATAGGTATGTAAGAAGGTAAGGAGGCAGCCTAAGCCTTCTTCTCGGTCTTCTTGGGCAGGAGCACGGCCTGAATGTTAGGCAGCACACCGCCCTGGGCGATGGTCACGCCGGAGAGGAGCTTGTTCAACTCTTCGTCGTTGCGTATCGCCAGCTGGAGATGTCTCGGGATGATCCTGGTCTTCTTGTTGTCGCGAGCGGCGTTTCCGGCCAACTCGAGAACCTCAGCCGCCAGGTACTCCATGACGGCCGCGAGGTACACGGGGGCACCGGCACCGACGCGCTCGGCGTAGTTGCCCTTGCGCAGAAGCCTGTGGATACGACCGACGGGGAACTGGAGTCCGGCACGGTTAGAACGGGATTTTGCCTTTCCCTTAACTTTACCACCCTTGCCGCGTCCAGACATGTTTATAGTAAGTTAATTAATTAATAAATTAACTAAAAACTAAAAAAAATAACACAATCAAACAACACGACAGACAAACGTACTAATCACGTACGATCGTGAGCTGATACTAATGAAAAAAATACCTGTATTTTATTTTATATTTTACGTGCGTATATGATAGTGGGGAGTATGAAGGGCAGAGATGACACGAGCGTGATCGGCCAATCAACGCTCACATAACGAAACCGCGTATCGAAGCAGAGGGAAAGAGACAGTGCGATGAGTGATTAGTGACGTGTGTTCTGCATTTATTTATATGATAAATTTGTAAATTAATTGAATGACTTCACGACTCTATGTATGTTTGCTTATTGCAATGAAACAGAGGTACTAAATAACCGTTCAATATCATACGTTAGCTCTGAAAAGGGCTTTCAGGGAATGAGATGAGGTGAGGTGAGGTGAGGTGAGGTGAGAGGGCGATGAGACGTGAGTGGATGAGAGAATGGCTGGTTACCCTGCATGTTATGTGCACTAATAGGCAAACACTGATTCTAATTGTATATATAATGATCATCATCATCATCGTCGCCTGAAAAAAAAAAAAAAAAAATCTGGCATGTCGGGGCCGTGTTATGTGTGCACAGTTATGGAATTATTTTTGACTGATGGTGTGAATTAGTGTGTGGATAAAATAAATTTATATGGATGCAGTATACATGGTGAATGATGATTTTCTATTTGGAAAACGTGAGTGTTTCAAATTACTTAATTACTACCTAAATGTTATATCCTGTGTGTGTAGAATATGTAGATATATGTTGAGTCTAGGGAGTCGGGCAGTCGGGCCTCTCATCAAAGAGAGAGAGAAGAAGTGACCGATACCTACTTACTATTACTGTTACTACGATATATTGGTTGGTGACGGCACGTATGGTATGAATATGGAATGAATATCGGCGGGCTTCGGCTAGGTTAGGCTGCACAGACCATCGATCGATATAATATTTTCACCACACCAACTGGTAAAGGCATTCTTTGCTATTCGAAAACAGATAGCAAAATTGCATTTTATCCACAAGGGGGCAAAGTAATTTCATGCAAATTTTAACCCGATGTCTTAATATGTCTGCTAGATTTTACCTATAAATGATGATTTTGAATCAAAAATATTGAATAAATTGATGAATTTGATTTATTTTGATGTTTTATAGTCAGTATTTTGTTCGTGTTGGTGTGGTGAAAAATTTTGTGTTTCACTCGGTGGCAAAGTTTGTTTAACCTTCGTGCCTTGATACCCTCGCAACGCTCAAGATTCCACTATATTGAGAATATTGGAATCTTTCGCTTGCTCAGGTATCAATATTGGCACGTGCGGTTAAACAACTACTTTGCCCCCTTGTAAAACAAATAACTATTGATACTTTTAAAATAATTATATAGGAGGAGGTACCCAAATTTCATATTGACGTACTCAAGTAACTGTTGTTTATTTAACTTAAGATTTTATTTGAAATGAATACCTACTAACCTAACTGAATGAAACCTAACTTCGCGCAACCTAACTCGTTCAAACCTCACTCTACGTGACCTAACTCGGCTCGGATCAGTGATTTAAACTAACTTGCAATAGGTACCTATATTATTAAAAATAATAATTTTACTACAACATTATAATAATTAGAGGTATTATGTGTTTTATATAACGATTGCCACCGTATGTACGGCCTGAAACGAAACTTTTCACATAACATTCTGAACGTATTTGTGGCCCTGAAAAGGGCCGGTTATTGTTTGTTTGACGTACAAACAGACCACACTCTAGCAGCGTGCTCACTTAGAGCTGGTGTACTTGGTGACGGCCTTGGTGCCTTCACTGACGGCGTGCTTGGCGAGCTCGCCGGGGAGGAGCAGCCTGACGGAGGTCTGCACCTCCCTGCTGGTGATGGTGGACCTCTTGTTGTAGTGGGCGAGGCGGGAGGCCTCGGCGGCGATGCGCTCGAAGATATCGTTCACGAACGAGTTCATGATCGACATGGCCTTGCTGGAGATACCGGTGTCGGGGTGGACCTGCTTCAGCACCTTGTATATGTAGATGGCGTAGCTCTCCTTGCGCTTGTGCTTCTTCTTTTTCTTTGAGTCAGACTTGGAGATATTCTTCTGGGCGTTACCAGATTTCTTGGCAGCTTTACCGCTCGTCTTAGGTGGCATTTCTATGTATTAATTAATTAGACGTTCACAGTGCGAAGTTCGAACTGGAAGTGATAATTTTTTTTTTCGAATTTTGAATTTTGTTACTGCTCTGAAAATGAAGTGGGGGGATAATTGATCGAGAGTCGAGTACGCATGTCTCGACCAATAGCGTTCGTGAATCGTTATCAATCTATGTGGCCCGCGTTTATGTATTAATATTATGTTATAATATAATATTATAATATGATAAATTATATATTTTATACTTTTAAACGAGTAATTCATTTTTATTTTTATTTATACATGCCGGCTATTTCGGACACCGCTTATACGATTTCGCTGAAATTTGTTATGTGTGGGTTTTGGAGGGTGGGAAAAATCGATCTAGTTTTTTAGTCTCAGGTCTCGGGAAACGTTAATTTTCAAGTTTTAACTCGGTTTCCTCACACCACATCACGTGACATCATTGCAAAATATGTACGATAATTTCGTCAATACTGTATTAGCGGTGTGTAGCTCAGTTGTAAGAGCCTCTGCTTATTGGCTCGAATTGTCACAGGTGTCGTGAGTTCGAATCCCGGTCGTGTAAAAAGATTGTTTAATATTTTTAAATTTTTTTTTTTTTTTTCTTCAGTTTCTTTTTCACTATATATTATGTATTTTTTATTATTTAATTAATAAAATCGATAAAATAAAACAGAACTCCTAACCTAATTATTTATGTTTTTGTTACAGGCGCACACACACCCCTGCGAGTGATCCATAGAAACGCGTAAGCAGGTAAGGTAAGTGTTTTTATATATATATATATATATATATATATATCGATTGATTAAATATATATATTAGATACTGACTGATTTGTATTTTATGTGTCATGCCGTGAAACTAAAACTTTAGCACAGAATCATATTGTGGCCCTGAAAAGGGCCTTTGGCAACCGGTCACCCGCGCGGTATGTAATGCCGCAGACGTTAATCCGAAAGACAAACGAATGCAACACACATTAACCGAACTCCGGGCGTTACCGCCAGATAGGTATGTAAGAAGGTAAGGAGGCAGCCTAAGCCTTCTTCTCGGTCTTCTTGGGCAGGAGCACGGCCTGAATGTTAGGCAGCACACCGCCCTGGGCGATGGTCACGCCGGAGAGGAGCTTGTTCAACTCTTCGTCGTTGCGTATCGCCAGCTGGAGATGTCTCGGGATGATCCTGGTCTTCTTGTTGTCGCGAGCGGCGTTTCCGGCCAACTCGAGAACCTCAGCCGCCAGGTACTCCATGACGGCCGCGAGGTACACGGGGGCACCGGCACCGACGCGCTCGGCGTAGTTGCCCTTGCGCAGAAGCCTGTGGATACGACCGACGGGGAACTGGAGTCCGGCACGGTTAGAACGGGATTTTGCCTTTCCCTTAACTTTACCACCCTTGCCGCGTCCAGACATGTTTATAGTAAGTTAATTAATTAATAAATTAACTAAAAACTAAAAAAAATAACACAATCAAACAACACGACAGACAAACGTACTAATCACGTACGATCGTGAGCTGATACTAATGAAAAAAATACCTGTATTTTATTTTATATTTTACGTGCGTATATGATAGTGGGGAGTATGAAGGGCAGAGATGACACGAGCGTGATCGGCCAATCAACGCTCACATAACGAAACCGCGTATCGAAGCAGAGGGAAAGAGACAGTGCGATGAGTGATTAGTGACGTGTGTTCTGCATTTATTTATATGATAAATTTGTAAATTAATTGAATGACTTCACGACTCTATGTATGTTTGCTTATTGCAATGAAACAGAGGTACTAAATAACCGTTCAATATCATACGTTAGCTCTGAAAAGGGCTTTCAGGGAATGAGATGAGGTGAGGTGAGGTGAGGTGAGGTGAGAGGGCGATGAGACGTGAGTGGATGAGAGAATGGCTGGTTACCCTGCATGTTATGTGCACTAATAGGCAAACACTGATTCTAATTGTATATATAATGATCATCATCATCATCGTCGCCTGAAAAAAAAAAAAAATCTGGCATGTCGGGGCCGTGTTATGTGTGCACAGTTATGGAATTATTTTTGACTGATGGTGTGAATTAGTGTGTGGATAAAATAAATTTATATGGATGCAGTATACATGGTGAATGATGATTTTCTATTTGGAAAACGTGAGTGTTTCAAATTACTTAATTACTACCTAAATGTTATATCCTGTGTGTGTAGAATATGTAGATATATGTTGAGTCTAGGGAGTCGGGCAGTCGGGCCTCTCATCAAAGAGAGAGAGAAGAAGTGACCGATACCTACTTACTATTACTGTTACTACGATATATTGGTTGGTGACGGCACGTATGGTATGAATATGGAATGAATATCGGCGGGCTTCGGCTAGGTTAGGCTGCACAGACCATCGATCGATATAATATTTTCACCACACCAACTGGTAAAGGCATTCTTTGCTATTCGAAAACAGATAGCAAAATTGCATTTTATCCACAAGGGGGCAAAGTAATTTCATGCAAATTTTAACCCGATGTCTTAATATGTCTGCTAGATTTTACCTATAAATGATGATTTTGAATCAAAAATATTGAATAAATTGATGAATTTGATTTATTTTGATGTTTTATAGTCAGTATTTTGTTCGTGTTGGTGTGGTGAAAAATTTTGTGTTTCACTCGGTGGCAAAGTTTGTTTAACCTTCGTGCCTTGATACCCTCGCAACGCTCAAGATTCCACTATATTGAGAATATTGGAATCTTTCGCTTGCTCAGGTATCAATATTGGCACGTGCGGTTAAACAACTACTTTGCCCCCTTGTAAAACAAATAACTATTGATACTTTTAAAATAATTATATAGGAGGAGGTACCCAAATTTCATATTGACGTACTCAAGTAACTGTTGTTTATTTAACTTAAGATTTTATTTGAAATGAATACCTACTAACCTAACTGAATGAAACCTAACTTCGCGCAACCTAACTCGTTCAAACCTCACTCTACGTGACCTAACTCGGCTCGGATCAGTGATTTAAACTAACTTGCAATAGGTACCTATATTATTAAAAATAATAATTTTACTACAACATTATAATAATTAGAGGTATTATGTGTTTTATATAACGATTGCCACCGTATGTACGGCCTGAAACGAAACTTTTCACATAACATTCTGAACGTATTTGTGGCCCTGAAAAGGGCCGGTTATTGTTTGTTTGACGTACAAACAGACCACACTCTAGCAGCGTGCTCACTTAGAGCTGGTGTACTTGGTGACGGCCTTGGTGCCTTCACTGACGGCGTGCTTGGCGAGCTCGCCGGGGAGGAGCAGCCTGACGGAGGTCTGCACCTCCCTGCTGGTGATGGTGGACCTCTTGTTGTAGTGGGCGAGGCGGGAGGCCTCGGCGGCGATGCGCTCGAAGATATCGTTCACGAACGAGTTCATGATCGACATGGCCTTGCTGGAGATACCGGTGTCGGGGTGGACCTGCTTCAGCACCTTGTATATGTAGATGGCGTAGCTCTCCTTGCGCTTGTGCTTCTTCTTTTTCTTTGAGTCAGACTTGGAGATATTCTTCTGGGCGTTACCAGATTTCTTGGCAGCTTTACCGCTCGTCTTAGGTGGCATTTCTATGTATTAATTAATTAGACGTTCACAGTGCGAAGTTCGAACTGGAAGTGATAATTTTTTTTTTCGAATTTTGAATTTTGTTACTGCTCTGAAAATGAAGTGGGGGGATAATTGATCGAGAGTCGAGTACGCATGTCTCGACCAATAGCGTTCGTGAATCGTTATCAATCTATGTGGCCCGCGTTTATGTATTAATATTATGTTATAATATAATATTATAATATGATAAATTATATATTTTATACTTTTAAACGAGTAATTCATTTTTATTTTTATTTATACATGCCGGCTATTTCGGACACCGCTTATACGATTTCGCTGAAATTTGTTATGTGTGGGTTTTGGAGGGTGGGAAAAATCGATCTAGTTTTTTAGTCTCAGGTCTCGGGAAACGTTAATTTTCAAGTTTTAACTCGGTTTCCTCACACCACATCACGTGACATCATTGCAAAATATGTACGATAATTTCGTCAATACTGTATTAGCGGTGTGTAGCTCAGTTGTAAGAGCCTCTGCTTATTGGCTCGAATTGTCACAGGTGTCGTGAGTTCGAATCCCGGTCGTGTGAAAAGATTGTTTAATATTTTTAAATTTTTTTTTTTTTTTCTTCAGTTTCTTTTTCACTATATATTATGTATTTTTTATTATTTAATTAATAAAATCGATAAAATAAAACAGAACTCCTAACCTAATTATTTATGTTTTTGTTACAGGCGCACACACACCCCTGCGAGTGATCCATAGAAACGCGTAAGCAGGTAAGGTAAGTGTTTTATATATATATATATTATATATATATATATATATATATATATATATATCGATTGATTAAATATATATATTAGATACTGACTGATTTGTATTTTATGTGTCATGCCGTGAAACTAAAACTTTAGCACAGAATCATATTGTGGCCCTGAAAAGGGCCTTTGGCAACCGGTCACCCGCGCGGTATGTAATGCCGCAGACGTTAATCCGAAAGACAAACGAATGCAACACACATTAACCGAACTCCGGGCGTTACCGCCAGATAGGTATGTAAGAAGGTAAGGAGGCAGCCTAACCTTCTTCTCGGTCTTCTTGGGCAGGAGCACGGCCTGAATGTTAGGCAGCACACCGCCCTGGGCGATGGTCACGCCGGAGAGGAGCTTGTTCAACTCTTCGTCGTTGCGTATCGCCAGCTGGAGATGTCTCGGGATGATCCTGGTCTTCTTGTTGTCGCGAGCGGCGTTTCCGGCCAACTCGAGAACCTCAGCCGCCAGGTACTCCATGACGGCCGCGAGGTACACGGGGGCACCGGCACCGACGCGCTCGGCGTAGTTGCCCTTGCGCAGAAGCCTGTGGATACGACCGACGGGGAACTGGAGTCCGGCACGGTTAGAACGGGATTTTGCCTTTCCCTTAACTTTACCACCCTTGCCGCGTCCAGACATGTTTATAGTAAGTTAATTAATTAATAAATTAACTAAAAACTAAAAAAAATAACACAATCAAACAACACGACAGACAAACGTACTAATCACGTACGATCGTGAGCTGATACTAATGAAAAAAATACCTGTATTTTATTTTATATTTTACGTGCGTATATGATAGTGGGGAGTATGAAGGGCAGAGATGACACGAGCGTGATCGGCCAATCAACGCTCACATAACGAAACCGCGTATCGAAGCAGAGGGAAAGAGACAGTGCGATGAGTGATTAGTGACGTGTGTTCTGCATTTATTTATATGATAAATTTGTAAATTAATTGAATGACTTCACGACTCTATGTATGTTTGCTTATTGCAATGAAACAGAGGTACTAAATAACCGTTCAATATCATACGTTAGCTCTGAAAAGGGCTTTCAGGGAATGAGATGAGGTGAGGTGAGGTGAGGTGAGGTGAGAGGGCGATGAGACGTGAGTGGATGAGAGAATGGCTGGTTACCCTGCATGTTATGTGCACTAATAGGCAAACACTGATTCTAATTGTATATATAATGATCATCATCATCATCGTCGCCTGAAAAAAAAAAAAAAATCTGGCATGTCGGGGCCGTGTTATGTGTGCACAGTTATGGAATTATTTTTGACTGATGGTGTGAATTAGTGTGTGGATAAAATAAATTTATATGGATGCAGTATACATGGTGAATGATGATTTTCTATTTGGAAAACGTGAGTGTTTCAAATTACTTAATTACTACCTAAATGTTATATCCTGTGTGTGTAGAATATGTAGATATATGTTGAGTCTAGGGAGTCGGGCAGTCGGGCCTCTCATCAAAAGAGAGAGAAGAAGTGACCGATACCTACTTACTATTACTGTTACTACGATATATTGGTTGGTGACGGCACGTATGGTATGAATATGGAATGAATATCGGCGGGCTTCGGCTAGGTTAGGCTGCACAGACCATCGATCGATATAATATTTTCACCACACCAACTGGTAAAGGCATTCTTTGCTATTCGAAAACAGATAGCAAAATTGCATTTTATCCACAAGGGGGCAAAGTAATTTCATGCAAATTTTAACCCGATGTCTTAATATGTCTGCTAGATTTTACCTATAAATGATGATTTTGAATCAAAAATATTGAATAAATTGATGAATTTGATTTATTTTGATGTTTTATAGTCAGTATTTTGTTCGTGTTGGTGTGGTGAAAAATTTTGTGTTTCACTCGGTGGCAAAGTTTGTTTAACCTTCGTGCCTTGATACCCTCGCAACGCTCAAGATTCCACTATATTGAGAATATTGGAATCTTTCGCTTGCTCAGGTATCAATATTGGCACGTGCGGTTAAACAACTACTTTGCCCCCTTGTAAAACAAATAACTATTGATACTTTTAAAATAATTATATAGGAGGAGGTACCCAAATTTCATATTGACGTACTCAAGTAACTGTTGTTTATTTAACTTAAGATTTTATTTGAAATGAATACCTACTAACCTAACTGAATGAAACCTAACTTCGCGCAACCTAACTCGTTCAAACCTCACTCTACGTGACCTAACTCGGCTCGGATCAGTGATTTAAACTAACTTGCAATAGGTACCTATATTATTAAAAATAATAATTTTACTACAACATTATAATAATTAGAGGTATTATGTGTTTTATATAACGATTGCCACCGTATGTACGGCCTGAAACGAAACTTTTCACATAACATTCTGAACGTATTTGTGGCCCTGAAAAGGGCCGGTTATTGTTTGTTTGACGTACAAACAGACCACACTCTAGCAGCGTGCTCACTTAGAGCTGGTGTACTTGGTGACGGCCTTGGTGCCTTCACTGACGGCGTGCTTGGCGAGCTCGCCGGGGAGGAGCAGCCTGACGGAGGTCTGCACCTCCCTGCTGGTGATGGTGGACCTCTTGTTGTAGTGGGCGAGGCGGGAGGCCTCGGCGGCGATGCGCTCGAAGATATCGTTCACGAACGAGTTCATGATCGACATGGCCTTGCTGGAGATACCGGTGTCGGGGTGGACCTGCTTCAGCACCTTGTATATGTAGATGGCGTAGCTCTCCTTGCGCTTGTGCTTCTTCTTTTTCTTTGAGTCAGACTTGGAGATATTCTTCTGGGCGTTACCAGATTTCTTGGCAGCTTTACCGCTCGTCTTAGGTGGCATTTCTATGTATTAATTAATTAGACGTTCACAGTGCGAAGTTCGAACTGGAAGTGATAATTTTTTTTTCGAATTTTGAATTTTGTTACTGCTCTGAAAATGAAGTGGGGGGATAATTGATCGAGAGTCGAGTACGCATGTCTCGACCAATAGCGTTCGTGAATCGTTATCAATCTATGTGGCCCGCGTTTATGTATTAATATTATGTTATAATATAATATTATAATATGATAAATTATATATTTTATACTTTTAAACGAGTAATTCATTTTTATTTTTATTTATACATGCCGGCTATTTCGGACACCGCTTATACGATTTCGCTGAAATTTGTTATGTGTGGGTTTTGGAGGGTGGGAAAAATCGATCTAGTTTTTTAGTCTCAGGTCTCGGGAAACGTTAATTTTCAAGTTTTAACTCGGTTTCCTCACACCACATCACGTGACATCATTGCAAAATATGTACGATAATTTCGTCAATACTGTATTAGCGGTGTGTAGCTCAGTTGTAAGAGCCTCTGCTTATTGGCTCGAATTGTCACAGGTGTCGTGAGTTCGAATCCCGGTCGTGTAAAAAGATTGTTTAATATTTTTAAATTTTATTTTTTTTTTTTTTTTCTTCAGTTTCTTTTTCACTATATATTATGTATTTTTTATTATTTAATTAATAAAATCGATAAAATAAAACAGAACTCCTAACCTAATTATTTATGTTTTTGTTACAGGCGCACACACACCCCTGCGAGTGATCCATAGAAACGCGTAAGCAGGTAAGGTAAGTGTTTTTATATATATATATATATATATATATATATATATATATATATATATATATATCGATTGATTAAATATATATATTAGATACTGACTGATTTGTATTTTATGTGTCATGCCGTGAAACTAAAACTTTAGCACAGAATCATATTGTGGCCCTGAAAAGGGCCTTTGGCAACCGGTCACCCGCGCGGTATGTAATGCCGCAGACGTTAATCCGAAAGACAAACGAATGCAACACACATTAACCGAACTCCGGGCGTTACCGCCAGATAGGTATGTAAGAAGGTAAGGAGGCAGCCTAAGCCTTCTTCTCGGTCTTCTTGGGCAGGAGCACGGCCTGAATGTTAGGCAGCACACCGCCCTGGGCGATGGTCACGCCGGAGAGGAGCTTGTTCAACTCTTCGTCGTTGCGTATCGCCAGCTGGAGATGTCTCGGGATGATCCTGGTCTTCTTGTTGTCGCGAGCGGCGTTTCCGGCCAACTCGAGAACCTCAGCCGCCAGGTACTCCATGACGGCCGCGAGGTACACGGGGGCACCGGCACCGACGCGCTCGGCGTAGTTGCCCTTGCGCAGAAGCCTGTGGATACGACCGACGGGGAACTGGAGTCCGGCACGGTTAGAACGGGATTTTGCCTTTCCCTTAACTTTACCACCCTTGCCGCGTCCAGACATGTTTATAGTAAGTTAATTAATTAATAAATTAACTAAAAACTAAAAAAAATAACACAATCAAACAACACGACAGACAAACGTACTAATCACGTACGATCGTGAGCTGATACTAATGAAAAAAATACCTGTATTTTATTTTATATTTTACGTGCGTATATGATAGTGGGGAGTATGAAGGGCAGAGATGACACGAGCGTGATCGGCCAATCAACGCTCACATAACGAAACCGCGTATCGAAGCAGAGGGAAAGAGACAGTGCGATGAGTGATTAGTGACGTGTGTTCTGCATTTATTTATATGATAAATTTGTAAATTAATTGAATGACTTCACGACTCTATGTATGTTTGCTTATTGCAATGAAACAGAGGTACTAAATAACCGTTCAATATCATACGTTAGCTCTGAAAAGGGCTTTCAGGGAATGAGATGAGGTGAGGTGAGGTGAGGTGAGGTGAGAGGGCGATGAGACGTGAGTGGATGAGAGAATGGCTGGTTACCCTGCATGTTATGTGCACTAATAGGCAAACACTGATTCTAATTGTATATATAATGATCATCATCATCATCGTCGCCTGAAAAAAAAAAAATCTGGCATGTCGGGGCCGTGTTATGTGTGCACAGTTATGGAATTATTTTTGACTGATGGTGTGAATTAGTGTGTGGATAAAATAAATTTATATGGATGCAGTATACATGGTGAATGATGATTTTCTATTTGGAAAACGTGAGTGTTTCAAATTACTTAATTACTACCTAAATGTTATATCCTGTGTGTGTAGAATATGTAGATATATGTTGAGTCTAGGGAGTCGGGCAGTCGGGCCTCTCATCAAAGAGAGAGAGAAGAAGTGACCGATACCTACTTACTATTACTGTTACTACGATATATTGGTTGGTGACGGCACGTATGGTATGAATATGGAATGAATATCGGCGGGCTTCGGCTAGGTTAGGCTGCACAGACCATCGATCGATATAATATTTTCACCACACCAACTGGTAAAGGCATTCTTTGCTATTCGAAAACAGATAGCAAAATTGCATTTTATCCACAAGGGGGCAAAGTAATTTCATGCAAATTTTAACCCGATGTCTTAATATGTCTGCTAGATTTTACCTATAAATGATGATTTTGAATCAAAAATATTGAATAAATTGATGAATTTGATTTATTTTGATGTTTTATAGTCAGTATTTTGTTCGTGTTGGTGTGGTGAAAAATTTTGTGTTTCACTCGGTGGCAAAGTTTGTTTAACCTTCGTGCCTTGATACCCTCGCAACGCTCAAGATTCCACTATATTGAGAATATTGGAATCTTTCGCTTGCTCAGGTATCAATATTGGCACGTGCGGTTAAACAACTACTTTGCCCCCTTGTAAAACAAATAACTATTGATACTTTTAAAATAATTATATAGGAGGAGGTACCCAAATTTCATATTGACGTACTCAAGTAACTGTTGTTTATTTAACTTAAGATTTTATTTGAAATGAATACCTACTAACCTAACTGAATGAAACCTAACTTCGCGCAACCTAACTCGTTCAAACCTCACTCTACGTGACCTAACTCGGCTCGGATCAGTGATTTAAACTAACTTGCAATAGGTACCTATATTATTAAAAATAATAATTTTACTACAACATTATAATAATTAGAGGTATTATGTGTTTTATATAACGATTGCCACCGTATGTACGGCCTGAAACGAAACTTTTCACATAACATTCTGAACGTATTTGTGGCCCTGAAAAGGGCCGGTTATTGTTTGTTTGACGTACAAACAGACCACACTCTAGCAGCGTGCTCACTTAGAGCTGGTGTACTTGGTGACGGCCTTGGTGCCTTCACTGACGGCGTGCTTGGCGAGCTCGCCGGGGAGGAGCAGCCTGACGGAGGTCTGCACCTCCCTGCTGGTGATGGTGGACCTCTTGTTGTAGTGGGCGAGGCGGGAGGCCTCGGCGGCGATGCGCTCGAAGATATCGTTCACGAACGAGTTCATGATCGACATGGCCTTGCTGGAGATACCGGTGTCGGGGTGGACCTGCTTCAGCACCTTGTATATGTAGATGGCGTAGCTCTCCTTGCGCTTGTGCTTCTTCTTTTTCTTTGAGTCAGACTTGGAGATATTCTTCTGGGCGTTACCAGATTTCTTGGCAGCTTTACCGCTCGTCTTAGGTGGCATTTCTATGTATTAATTAATTAGACGTTCACAGTGCGAAGTTCGAACTGGAAGTGATAATTTTTTTTTCGAATTTTGAATTTTGTTACTGCTCTGAAAATGAAGTGGGGGGATAATTGATCGAGAGTCGAGTACGCATGTCTCGACCAATAGCGTTCGTGAATCGTTATCAATCTATGTGGCCCGCGTTTATGTATTAATATTATGTTATAATATAATATTATAATATGATAAATTATATATTTTATACTTTTAAACGAGTAATTCATTTTTATTTTTATTTATACATGCCGGCTATTTCGGACACCGCTTATACGATTTCGCTGAAATTTGTTATGTGTGGGTTTTGGAGGGTGGGAAAAATCGATCTAGTTTTTTAGTCTCAGGTCTCGGGAAACGTTAATTTTCAAGTTTTAACTCGGTTTCCTCACACCACATCACGTGACATCATTGCAAAATATGTACGATAATTTCGTCAATACTGTATTAGCGGTGTGTAGCTCAGTTGTAAGAGCCTCTGCTTATTGGCTCGAATTGTCACAGGTGTCGTGAGTTCGAATCCCGGTCGTGTAAAAAGATTGTTTAATATTTTTAAATTTTATTTTTTTTTTTTCTTCAGTTTCTTTTTCACTATATATTATGTATTTTTTATTATTTAATTAATAAAATCGATAAAATAAAACAGAACTCCTAACCTAATTATTTATGTTTTTGTTACAGGCGCACACACACCCCTGCGAGTGATCCATAGAAACGCGTAAGCAGGTAAGGTAAGTGTTTTATATATATATATATATATATATATATATATATATATATATATATATATATATCGATTGATTAAATATATATATTAGATACTGACTGATTTGTATTTTATGTGTCATGCCGTGAAACTAAAACTTTAGCACAGAATCATATTGTGGCCCTGAAAAGGGCCTTTGGCAACCGGTCACCCGCGCGGTATGTAATGCCGCAGACGTTAATCCGAAAGACAAACGAATGCAACACACATTAACCGAACTCCGGGCGTTACCGCCAGATAGGTATGTAAGAAGGTAAGGAGGCAGCCTAAGCCTTCTTCTCGGTCTTCTTGGGCAGGAGCACGGCCTGAATGTTAGGCAGCACACCGCCCTGGGCGATGGTCACGCCGGAGAGGAGCTTGTTCAACTCTTCGTCGTTGCGTATCGCCAGCTGGAGATGTCTCGGGATGATCCTGGTCTTCTTGTTGTCGCGAGCGGCGTTTCCGGCCAACTCGAGAACCTCAGCCGCCAGGTACTCCATGACGGCCGCGAGGTACACGGGGGCACCGGCACCGACGCGCTCGGCGTAGTTGCCCTTGCGCAGAAGCCTGTGGATACGACCGACGGGGAACTGGAGTCCGGCACGGTTAGAACGGGATTTTGCCTTTCCCTTAACTTTACCACCCTTGCCGCGTCCAGACATGTTTATAGTAAGTTAATTAATTAATAAATTAACTAAAAACTAAAAAAAATAACACAATCAAACAACACGACAGACAAACGTACTAATCACGTACGATCGTGAGCTGATACTAATGAAAAAAATACCTGTATTTTATTTTATATTTTACGTGCGTATATGATAGTGGGGAGTATGAAGGGCAGAGATGACACGAGCGTGATCGGCCAATCAACGCTCACATAACGAAACCGCGTATCGAAGCAGAGGGAAAGAGACAGTGCGATGAGTGATTAGTGACGTGTGTTCTGCATTTATTTATATGATAAATTTGTAAATTAATTGAATGACTTCACGACTCTATGTATGTTTGCTTATTGCAATGAAACAGAGGTACTAAATAACCGTTCAATATCATACGTTAGCTCTGAAAAGGGCTTTCAGGGAATGAGATGAGGTGAGGTGAGGTGAGGTGAGGTGAGAGGGCGATGAGACGTGAGTGGATGAGAGAATGGCTGGTTACCCTGCATGTTATGTGCACTAATAGGCAAACACTGATTCTAATTGTATATATAATGATCATCATCATCATCGTCGCCTGAAAAAAAAAAAAAAATCTGGCATGTCGGGGCCGTGTTATGTGTGCACAGTTATGGAATTATTTTTGACTGATGGTGTGAATTAGTGTGTGGATAAAATAAATTTATATGGATGCAGTATACATGGTGAATGATGATTTTCTATTTGGAAAACGTGAGTGTTTCAAATTACTTAATTACTACCTAAATGTTATATCCTGTGTGTGTAGAATATGTAGATATATGTTGAGTCTAGGGAGTCGGGCAGTCGGGCCTCTCATCAAAGAGAGAGAGAAGAAGTGACCGATACCTACTTACTATTACTGTTACTACGATATATTGGTTGGTGACGGCACGTATGGTATGAATATGGAATGAATATCGGCGGGCTTCGGCTAGGTTAGGCTGCACAGACCATCGATCGATATAATATTTTCACCACACCAACTGGTAAAGGCATTCTTTGCTATTCGAAAACAGATAGCAAAATTGCATTTTATCCACAAGGGGGCAAAGTAATTTCATGCAAATTTTAACCCGATGTCTTAATATGTCTGCTAGATTTTACCTATAAATGATGATTTTGAATCAAAAATATTGAATAAATTGATGAATTTGATTTATTTTGATGTTTTATAGTCAGTATTTTGTTCGTGTTGGTGTGGTGAAAAATTTTGTGTTTCACTCGGTGGCAAAGTTTGTTTAACCTTCGTGCCTTGATACCCTCGCAACGCTCAAGATTCCACTATATTGAGAATATTGGAATCTTTCGCTTGCTCAGGTATCAATATTGGCACGTGCGGTTAAACAACTACTTTGCCCCCTTGTAAAACAAATAACTATTGATACTTTTAAAATAATTATATAGGAGGAGGTACCCAAATTTCATATTGACGTACTCAAGTAACTGTTGTTTATTTAACTTAAGATTTTATTTGAAATGAATACCTACTAACCTAACTGAATGAAACCTAACTTCGCGCAACCTAACTCGTTCAAACCTCACTCTACGTGACCTAACTCGGCTCGGATCAGTGATTTAAACTAACTTGCAATAGGTACCTATATTATTAAAAATAATAATTTTACTACAACATTATAATAATTAGAGGTATTATGTGTTTTATATAACGATTGCCACCGTATGTACGGCCTGAAACGAAACTTTTCACATAACATTCTGAACGTATTTGTGGCCCTGAAAAGGGCCGGTTATTGTTTGTTTGACGTACAAACAGACCACACTCTAGCAGCGTGCTCACTTAGAGCTGGTGTACTTGGTGACGGCCTTGGTGCCTTCACTGACGGCGTGCTTGGCGAGCTCGCCGGGGAGGAGCAGCCTGACGGAGGTCTGCACCTCCCTGCTGGTGATGGTGGACCTCTTGTTGTAGTGGGCGAGGCGGGAGGCCTCGGCGGCGATGCGCTCGAAGATATCGTTCACGAACGAGTTCATGATCGACATGGCCTTGCTGGAGATACCGGTGTCGGGGTGGACCTGCTTCAGCACCTTGTATATGTAGATGGCGTAGCTCTCCTTGCGCTTGTGCTTCTTCTTTTTCTTTGAGTCAGACTTGGAGATATTCTTCTGGGCGTTACCAGATTTCTTGGCAGCTTTACCGCTCGTCTTAGGTGGCATTTCTATGTATTAATTAATTAGACGTTCACAGTGCGAAGTTCGAACTGGAAGTGATAATTTTTTTTTTCGAATTTTGAATTTTGTTACTGCTCTGAAAATGAAGTGGGGGGATAATTGATCGAGAGTCGAGTACGCATGTCTCGACCAATAGCGTTCGTGAATCGTTATCAATCTATGTGGCCCGCGTTTATGTATTAATATTATGTTATAATATAATATTATAATATGATAAATTATATATTTTATACTTTTAAACGAGTAATTCATTTTTATTTTTATTTATACATGCCGGCTATTTCGGACACCGCTTATACGATTTCGCTGAAATTTGTTATGTGTGGGTTTTGGAGGGTGGGAAAAATCGATCTAGTTTTTTAGTCTCAGGTCTCGGGAAACGTTAATTTTCAAGTTTTAACTCGGTTTCCTCACACCACATCACGTGACATCATTGCAAAATATGTACGATAATTTCGTCAATACTGTATTAGCGGTGTGTAGCTCAGTTGTAAGAGCCTCTGCTTATTGGCTCGAATTGTCACAGGTGTCGTGAGTTCGAATCCCGGTCGTGTAAAAAGATTGTTTAATATTTTTAAATTTTATTTTTTTTTTTTCTTCAGTTTCTTTTTCACTATATTGTTAGCGACGCGTCGAAATATATGTAAAATAGCATAAGAATTCGATTAAGACTGTATTCGCAATAAAGATTATTTCGTAGGTAGGAAACGGGTAGAACTGCGTTAGTTAAGTTAATTTTGTCAATTCCGATTATTAAGTGTGATAATAAGACTCATATGTGATGTATTCGATAGCAGGCAATTCCCATATTCCTTCCTTCCCAAGTCGCGGAAACCGAGTCCAAAGTTCAATCTAAACTCAGACTGTCCATTGGACTACGATTAATAGCCAATAAGCACTAACGTGAGAGGCTTAGAGCGAGAAAACCGAACTCTCCTCTGATTGGCTAAAAATATTTCCTTAAAGTTCCGAAATCATTTTCCTTTCACCCGAAAATTGCCTTAGGATTACTCGAATCCAAGCCAATAACTCGATAACTATAAGACATATGAAGATGTAAATAGTTTTAAAACGTAGCTGGGAACTTACGTAACACGATAACCTACATTTCCATAGTAATATTCCGTTATCGATAACAATGGAGCTCAAGGCAAGCTGAGAAACCAGTCTATTGTATGGCCCGGACGGCTAATCACCTCTTCTATTGTGTAAAAACGTAAACAAACGCAGGTGCATTCCACTCGAGGTGAATGACCCTAGTGTCAGGTGCATTGTTACGTAATTTCGAAGCGATAGCCTAATTAGTTTATAAGTAATTAGGATTTGAACGAAAAATGATAGCGTTAAATTCACGTAATCGAGCGCCGTAACGCGTTCGACCAATCACGACGCGCCATCCGTCGCCTATCGGGCGCAATTATTTACCTCTCTATCGCACGGAGCCTCGCGCTCAGCCGAGTCGTGATTGGGCGAATAAATTGAAATGTTTCTTTCCGTGAAGCGTAGGCGCATTCTGAAAAGGGGTATAAAAGGAACGATCGCTCGGTATGGGACATTCGAATTCGACCGGAACAAGAAGAACCAGCAGCCTCCAAGGAAAACCAGCAGCCAGCAGCCTACTACAAGCAGCCTACAGCCAGCAGCCAGCAGCCTACAGCCAGCAGCTAGCAGCCTACAGCCAGCAGCCAGCCACCCTTCACGACGGGTAGCGGCAGCAGCAGAAAACGACAGCATCGCGACGTATCGTCCGTACCGAGCGTTTCGTTAGGATCAAGTTAGGATATTAGCTTAGGAGTATTTTTATAACCGCGTTAAAATTAGAGTCGTTGATTTTGTAAATATAAACCATTTGATTTGATTCGTTTTTTAGTTAGTGTATTCCAAAATCATAATCGGTACGGTTGATTGCTGAGGACGACATCGAAGCTCAAGGTACAGGCCCGGGACGAAAGAGTGAGTCGCACGAGCTCCAGCACATTCTCTCCACCGAGCCGTCGATAGGAAGCTTTGCGGACGCGGTCTGCAACAGTTTCTGGTCCTTCGAACCGGATCTTCGTGCGGACTACGGGTCTACAGCGACGTACCTGTCATGAGCGACGACAGGATGGTAAGGACGAGGTCCAGATCCAACCGAGCTGCGTCAGTGACGAGCGAAGAGGAGAGGCAGCAACTACTCGACGAAGGCGCGTCGGCGGCCCGCGAACGAGAGGCCGCACGCGCAAGCGCTGAGAGGGCGATGGGCGCCGACGCGGCGCGCCCTCCTCACCTCCCTCCGGACCCGCTGGCGTAACGGAAGGGCTTAGCGTCGCCGGCGCGCAACCGATGGGCGCGGCGACAGCTAACAGCACGCTCAGGTATGGATTAACCGTAGAGACACCGAGGTCACCGTCCTACGACACGACATTGCTATGGCGAAGGGATTTAGCCAAGCGGTTACGGCGTCGTTCCAGACCCACGCCGATCCCAGCTAGACATCCCAAGGCTGCCGTCATAGACAGAACTACCGAGAAACGAAAGTCGCTGCAGGAAACTACCAAGGAGGTAAATAAACCAATTATTAAAGCTCAGTCCGTCAGATCACATGCGAGCAGTCGCACTGTGATAGAAGCGCAGCTGTCTCAGGCGGAGCTCGAGGCCAGCGAACGGCTAGCGGAGATATCCCGGAGGGAGTTGCAGCTAGAAGCGGACATGGTACGTAAACGGCTAGACGCCAGAAAACTGCAGATCCGCGCTAATGCGGATAGCGCAGACGAGCACGAATCTGCTGGTAGCGTGCGGAATTCGAATCAAGATCGATTAGACGAATGGCTAGAGAACTCGCGAGACGCGACGTCAAAACCCATTTGTAAGAGGTTAACCGACGAACCTCTACCCAAGTACGAGACTCCGAGACGACCTGCGCAGGCGGAGCGGCATATTCGAGGCCTCTCACCGGACCGCCAGGTATATCGGCGATCGATATCGCCACCGTCGGAGTCGCGTAGGCGATCGATATCGCCACCGGAGCGACGCAGGCGATCGACGACGCCGCCGGCGCGTCGCGAGCGATCGACGTCGCCACAGCTGGACGCGCGTACTCCGCACACGGCGCACACGCGCGCCACCGAAGGTACTGTAGCAGAGTCCATGCTGCACCTGTTCGAGAGGATGCAGATGGCGGCCCGTCCAGCCCCGAAGGATATATTCGAGCTGCCGCATTTCTACGGAGACGTCAGCGAGTGGAGAAGTTTCTACAATACCTACGCAGAGACATCGAAGCGGTATAAGTTTACTGACTACGAGAACGTGGCGCGGCTCAGGATGGCTTTACGCGGGGACGCAAAGACGTGTGTGTCTCACGTGTTATCGACAGCCACCAGACCCGATATGATCGTGAGAATACTGAAAAAGCAGTTCGGACGCAGCGAGGTATTGTTAGACAAGGCGATTGACGACCTGCGAAAGTTGCCGCAGTTGGGGCCTACCGCGAACGACCTCAACACTTTCGCGATAAAAATAATGAACGTGGTATCTACAGTTATGGATATCGATCGAAGGCACTATGCCGATAACCCCATGCTCATCAGAGAGGTTACGGACAGGTTGTCGCCGCATCTTCGAAGCAGATGGTGCGACTACGCGAAGAAACATCGAGACAGCAAGGACCCGGAGTGTTAGCGACGCGTCGAAATATATGTAAAATAGCATAAGAATTCGATTAAGACTGTATTCGTAATAAAGATTATTTCGTAGGTAGGAAACGGGTAGAACTGCGTTAGTTAAGTTAATTTTGTCAATTCCGATTATTAAGTATGATAATAAGACTCATATGTGATGTATTCGATAGCAGGCAATTCCCATATTCCTTCCTTCCCAAGTCGCGGAAACCGAGTCCAAAGTTCAATCTAAACTCAGACTGTCCATTGGACTACGATTAATAGCCAATAAGCACTAACGTGAGAGGCTTAGAGCGAGAAAACCGAACTCTCCTCTGATTGGCTAAAAATATTTCCTTAAAGTTCCGAAATCATTTTCCTTTCACCCGAAAATTGCCTTAGGATTACTCGAATCCAAGCCAATAACTCGATAACTATAAGACATATGAAGATGTAAATAGTTTTAAAACGTAGCTGGGAACTTACGTAACACGATAACCTACATTTCCATAGTAATATGCCGTTATCGATAACAATGGAGCTCAAGGCAAGCTGAGAAACCAGTCTATTGTATGGCCCGGACGGCTAATCACCTCTTCTATTGTGTAAAAACGTAAACAAACGCAGGTGCATTCCACTCGAGGTGAATGACCCTAGTGTCAGGTGCATTGTTGCGTAATTTCGAAGCGATAGCCTAATTAGTTTATAAGTAATTAGGATTTGAACGAAAAATGATAGCGTTAAATTCACGTAATCGAGCGCCGTAACGCGTTCGACCAATCACGACGCGCCATCCGTCGCCTATCGGGCGCAATTATTTACCTCTCTATCGCACGGAGCCTCGCGCTCAGCCGAGTCGTGATTGGGCGAATAAATTGAAATGTTTCTTTCCGTGAAGCGTAGGCGCATTCTGAAAAGGGGTATAAAAGGAACGATCGCTCGGTATGGGACATTCGAATTCGACCGGAACAAGAAGAACCAGCAGCCTCCAAGGAAAACCAGCAGCCAGCAGCCTACAGCCAGCAGCTAGCAGCCTACAGCCAGCAGCCAGCCACCCTCCACGACGGGTAGCGGCAGCAGCAGAAAACGACAGCATCGCGACGTATCGTCCGTACCGAGCGTTTCGTTAGGATCAAGTTAGGATATTAGCTTAGGAGTATTTTTATAACCGCGTTAAAATTAGAGTCGTTGATTTTGTAAATATAAACCATTTGATTTGATTCGTTTTTTAGTTAGTGTATTCCAAAATCATAATCGGTACGGTTGATTGCTGAGGACGACATCGAAGCTCAAGGTACAGGCCCGGGACGAAAGAGTGAGTCGCACGAGCTCCAGCACATTCTCTCCACCGAGCCGTCGATAGGAAGCTTTGCGGACGCGGTCTGCAACAGTTTCTGGTCCTTCGAGCCGGATCTTCGTGCGGACTACGGGTCTACAGCGACGTACCTGTCATGAGCGACGACAGGATGGTAAGGACGAGGTCCAGGTCCAACCGAGCTGCGTCAGTGACGAGCGAAGAGGAGAGGCAGCAACTACTCGACGAAGGCGCGTCGGCGGCCCGCGAACGAGAGGCCGCACGCGCAAGCGCTGAGAGGGCGATGGGCGCCGACGCGGCGCGCCCTCCCTCACCTCCCTCCGGACCCGCTGGCGTAACGGAAGGGCTTAGCGTCGCCGGCGCGCAACCGATGGGCGCGGCGACAGCTAACAGCACGCTCAGGTATGGATTAACCGTAGAGACACCGAGGTCACCGTCCTACGACACGACATTGCTATGGCGAAGGGATTTAGCCAAGCGGTTACGGCGTCGTTCCAGACCCACGCCGATCCCAGCTAGACATCCCAAGGCTGCCGTCATAGACAGAACTACCGAGAAACGAAAGTCGCTGCAGGAAACTACCAAGGAGGTAAATAAACCAATTATTAAAGCTCAGTCCGTCAGATCACATGCGAGCAGTCGCACTGTGATAGAAGCGCAGCTGTCTCAGGCGGAGCTCGAGGCCAGCGAACGGCTAGCGGAGATATCCCGGAGGGAGTTGCAGCTAGAAGCGGACATGGTACGTAAACGGCTAGACGCCAGAAAACTGCAGATCCGCGCTAATGCGGATAGCGCAGACGAGCACGAATCTGCTGGTAGCGTGCGGAATTCGAATCAAGATCGATTAGACGAATGGCTAGAGAACTCGCGAGACGCGACGTCAAAACCCATTTGTAAGAGGTTAACCGACGAACCTCTACCCAAGTACGAGACTCCGAGACGACCTGCGCAGGCGGAGCGGCATATTCGAGGCCTCTCACCGGACCGCCAGGTATATCGGCGATCGATATCGCCACCGTCGGAGTCGCGTAGGCGATCGATATCGCCACCGGAGCGACGCAGGCGATCGACGACGCCGCCGGCGCGTCGCGAGCGATCGACGTCGCCACAGCTGGACGCGCGTACTCCGCACACGGCGCACACGCGCGCCACCGAAGGTACTGTAGCAGAGTCCATGCTGCACCTGTTCGAGAGGATGCAGATGGCGGCCCGTCCAGCCCCGAAGGATATATTCGAGCTGCCGCATTTCTACGGAGACGTCAGCGAGTGGAGAAGTTTCTACAATACCTACGCAGAGACATCGAAGCGGTATAAGTTTACTGACTACGAGAACGTGGCGCGGCTCAGGATGGCTTTACGCGGGGACGCAAAGACGTGTGTGTCTCACGTGTTATCGACAGCCACCAGACCCGATATGATCGTGAGAATACTGAAAAAGCAGTTTGGACGCAGCGAGGTATTGTTAGACAAGGCGATTGACGACCTGCGAAAGTTGCCGCAGTTGGGGCCTACCGCGAACGACCTCAACACTTTCGCGATAAAAATAATGAACGTGGTATCTACAGTTATGGATATCGATCGAAGGCATTATGCCGATAACCCCATGCTCATCAGAGAGGTTACGGACAGGTTGTCGCCGCATCTTCGAAGCAGATGGTGCGACTACGCGAAGAAACATCGAGACAGCAAGGACCCGGAGATTCTGCAGTTGGCGGATTTCCTCATGGAGGAGAGCGAACAGGAGATGTCCTTCTGTCACGCCCGCGCCGCCCCGAGGCGAGCGCAGGCGCCGTTATCAGTGCCGCACGCGCGCGCAGCCGGCGCTCGCGTGAAAATATCCGCAACGCACAACCCGCCGAGAGCTCCCACAGGACGTCAACACGAGGTGCAGAAAGTGACGTACGCGACACGTCAAGCCACAACATCCCGTTCGACGACGTGCCTGTTCTGCGGTGGCGGTCACCTGACGCCGGACTGCCGCAAGTTAGCCGCCCAATCCGTGGGCGCTAGATGGGAGTGGGCGAAATTAAATCGTATATGCTATCGCTGTATCGACGCGAAGCATATGAAAACACAATGCAAGGCCAAAGCGTGCGGCGTTGCAGGCTGTCCTCACGTACACCATCGACTGCTTCATGCGGACTCGCCGCAGGAAGTGCGTGAAGATACGGCTATGGTGCTAACACAAGAAATCAGGTCAGTACCTACATCGTCAGCAGTGACGTCATCGGCCGAGCCAGCGGACACGACGGAGCCGCGAGCTGCGGACGACGAGAACGACGCCCGCGTGTACGTGTCGTCAACACCGGACTACAGCGTGCTGCTAAAGGTACTACCCGTAACCGTATCAGGTCCAAAGGGAACGGCGCATATCTTCGCTTTCCTTGACGATGGATCCACCTTGTCAATGATCGACCAGGACGTCGCGGACGAGATCGGCGCGGTCGGTCAAGACGAGCCGCTATGCATAAGAGGTATTCAGCGGTTGAAACTTAGCTCAGTGACACAGACGGTCAAGGCTAAAGTAAGCCCCGCTCGTGGCGGCTTGACATACGATATATCCCTAAAAACGGTAGACGGACTAGGGATACGCTCGCAGTCATTAAATAAGAAGCGTCTATTGGAATACGAACATCTGGCGGACTTGGGCGACGAGTGCTACACGGGCATGGGCGTGCCGCAGATGTTAATAGGCGGAGACTTCAGTCATCTTATAAACCCGACGGAGGTGAGGCAGGGCGGCGAGGACGAGCCGTGCGCAGTTAAAACCTCGTTAGGATGGGTTTTCTTCGGGCGAATGCCGAGGTATGTACCAAATAACGAGCAGGTCGTGATGCACTGCCACAGTGACGACAGTGATCTCGTGGAGCAGGTCAAGAAACACTGGGCAGTCGAGGCGCTTGGCATAACGGCAAAGGACAACATTCGACCCGACGACCAGCGAGCGATCGATACATTCGAACGAACAGTAAAAAAGGTAGGACAGAGATACGAAGTCGGCCAACTATGGGCTGCCGACGACATAAAGCTGCCACCGAGTTTCAACATGGCGAAGGCGAGATTACGCAATCTAGAAGCCCGCATGTCGAGAGATCCTGACTTCGCCAACGAGTATCAAGCACAGATACACAAGCTTCTGGAAAAGGGGTACGCAGAGCGCATCATGGAACCACCGCAGTCAGATCGGATGTGGTTTCTGCCCCATTTCAGCGTCTACAATTTAAATAAAGGAAAGTATCGCGCTGTATTCGATTGCGCCGCGAAAAGTCAGGGATGTGCATTGAACGATTTCATCCTCGCGGGACCGGATTTACTACAGAGCCTGCTGGGGATACTACTTCGATTCCGTGAGTGGGAATTCGCCGTCACCGCGGACATACAGGAAATGTTCCTTCAAATACAGCTGCGAAGAGAGGATCGGCATAGTCAGCTCTTCATCTGGAGGGGATTGCGGCGTGACGTGACACCGTGGACGTACCAGCTAAACCGGGTATGTTTCGGTAACATCTCTTCTCCTTTTCTCGCACACTCGGTGCGGAATAGGAATGCGACGGACAACAAGGATCGCTATCCGGACGCGGTCTACGATATCCATAATAATCACTACATGGACGATTATGTGGCATCATATGAGACAGAACGGGAACTCATATCAACAGCGACACAGGTGAGACTAGCACACGCGGAGGCTAGCTTTCGGCTGCGCAGCTACGCTAGCAACAGCGAGTTGTTAATGCGAAACATCGATCCGGAGGAGCGAGCGACGGGACCTTCTCATCTCGGAGAAAAGCAACAGACCGTCCTCGGAATGACGTGGGACCCAGAGACGGATACGCTGGGGTACAACACGAAAATGCTACGAGTGCCAGACGACGTGAAAAGGTACGAGCGATCGCCCACTAAAAGGGAACTTTTGAGTGCCGTAATGTCAGTTTACGACCCATTAGGCCTCATAGCGCAGTATATGATAAGCGCTAAGATCATATTCCAACGTGTGTGGACAAAGGGCACGGACTGGGACGAGCGGCTGCCGGCGGAGGAAGCGGAGGACTTTTTCCGGTGGCTGAGGGCACTGAGCGACGTGTCCGCGCTGCGAATACCCCGACGATACGCCACGCCCACCGGTGCAGTTAGAAGAGAACTGCATATTTTCAGTGATGCATCGACCGAGGCCTACAGCGCGGCGGCCTATTGGCGAGTATCGAACGACGAGGAGGAAACGCAAGTGAGCTTAGCTATAGCGAAAAGCCGAGTTTGCCCGCTAAAGGTAATGACAGTTCCCAGGCTCGAATTAACCGCAGCAGTCGTCGGCGTGCGGCTGGCGGAGACAATTTTACGCGAGCAGCGTTATCCTGTGACAAAGGTGACGTATTGGACAGATTCCATGGTTGTTCTCGGATGGGTTCGCGATGACGCGCGAAACTATCGTCCGTACGTGTCACACCGACTTGCGGAGATCGCCGAGAAAACAGATAGAGACGCGTGGAGGTATGTACCAACCGCTCAGAACCCCGCAGATCGAGCGACGAGATGTCAACCAGCGCAGAGCGTGCGCATCGAGGACGAGTGGTACGAAGGACCGCGCTTTCTCTATGGACCCGAGACATCATGGCCTAGTCACACATCGAATCGAACAGACGACCTGCCTGAGAGGAAGGCGAGGCCGTCAACCGCGACATCACTGGCGATCATCTCAGCGACGGCGTGTTGAAGGTGTTCCTCGAGAACGTGATCCGTGACGCCGTCACCTACACCGAGCACGCCAAGAGGAAGACCGTCACCGCCATGGACGTCGTCTACGCTCTGAAGCGTCAGGGCCGCACCCTGTACGGTTTCGGAGGTTAAGAGCGCTGCGACACTATATAGTGTCGTCGTCGTGCGATATAGTGTAACTATACGATATATGTGTCGTTACCGTATCGCGCGCTAGCGCACCGCGTCCTCAGACGCAAATACAAAAAGGCCCTTTTCAGGGCCGCATATCATTCTATAATAACAACTACTAAAAAGTTTCACTAGCGACACAGACGTAAAACAATCGATCTTATCTAAACCTAACATAACTAACTATATGTGTATACAGTACCATATCATTATGAACAATTAATAACAACTTACCCCGTACCGCCACACAGTTTTCTCTCTCGCCGCGCGCCACCCGGCTACCTCCTCTCTGAAACAATAACAATAAAGTTTTTTAACTTACTCTGTATGTATGTATGTATGTATGTACGCATTAATATTACATACCGAAATATATATATATGTATGATATGTTGTTATCGTGTACGTTCATCATCAAACAAACCATATAATAGCTTACATATCTACTGTCTATATTTTATTTAAGTATGTGTATGTATTTAAGTATAGATTCGATCGATTGAACGTCTAAGTGTCATGCTCGAAACAATTAATTAAGTAATTATTATAATCCCACCGGCGTGCGTACAGCCTCGCGTAACGATAATCGCATAAAATCATGCGCCCAATCATCATCGGGTAGGTACCGGGTGGGTACTACCCACCCAACGGGCAGGTGCTATTTTCTCCATACATTCCTCTCCTCCTCCTCTTTGATGCCCGACTGCCCGACTCTATGCACTGCACTTCACACACACTCACTCATAACATAACATAGGTTGTACTGTACTCACGTTTTCCAAATCGCAAATCATGCCTTGCACTGTACATCCATTGGTATTTGTCACACACATTCACTTAATTTTACTTATCACACGTTAATCCGCAACCACCACTTAATTAATTAAGTAATAAATAAATAAACAAACAAAACAAAACAATCATATCACATGCAATCCACACCAAGGCATTTTACTTCACCCGCGCGCGCGCGAACTAAACCGGTGACCCGGCGCACTCTCACCTGATCATCAGAACCGCTTGACCTATCGGCCACCAACTGCCTGATAACTAGGTCTAAGATGAACTGCCCAATTAGGTAAAGGGTTTGCAAATATTGCATAAAAAAGACAGGGACGTCAACTATCTCCTCACCCACTCACGTCACACCAACCACCACCTCACCTCTCACCCCCTCTCTCTCTCCTGAAGTCAAGTTAAGTTAAATAGACTGGACTAGAAAATTCTCAGTGTTCATACGCCGCTAACGTGACATACATAACATATATACTTACTTACTTGAACGGAATTTATATAAAATCAAACATACTATATTCATATAGATATATATACCATACTGTGGTTTTAATACACAAACAGTACTATTTTTATAAATATAATAAAACTCCTATATAATAAACGACCAACACGAATCTCTATCCCTCTACTATGATGATCGCACGTTGTCGAGTGTAGCTGTTACGATACTCGTAGAAGAAGAAGATACTGTAACTAAAATGAACACAATAATGTAGACGGCGTTAACCTACTGTACATTGACACGATATCGATATGTTTAATGAAATATTATTTAAACTTTTCATATAAATTACCTATCCCGTTTTACATCTGTACTAGCAGATACCGAAACCAATGAACGTAGGCAATCCACGTCGCGGTACGGCTGTTTTACGACAGTGAATACAACATGTGAAAATAACATCATAACAATAATTTTCTAATGTTGTTATTGTGTCATATATATCTATGGTATCTTAGCTTTTAACCGGAAGACACACAATACAGTTAAATGTGATTTTAAATAAGAAAAATCACTTTTTAAACTGACCCGAGGCGCCCGCAACCTCTAATACCAAAAGTAAACTTCTCTCATTCGTCCATCTGAGTTTCAAATGCTGTGACTCTTATTAAAATACATATATCAATTCATAAAGAATACACATGTGCAATATTATTATAATAATTTTAATATAATTAACTGTAAATTTAGTTTAATCATAAACGAGTAAGTGAAAAGTTGGAAGTGTTATTACGAGAAAACGTCCCGCGACAGAAGGGTCTGCGTTACGGTTAAGCCGGAGATTATATAAAAAGTGGCGCCCCCAATTGGCGTGCATTAGTACTCGCCAGCGCAGCGCTCCGCTCACACGCGTCCGCTGTTCTCTCTTTGCGCAGTTCGTGCGATTTACTAATTTGAAACTTACACTTGTATTTTTTCGGTTTTTCCGGTAAACATGGCCGACACCGCAGTTGCCGCTGACGCCCCCGCCCCGGCGACGCCCGCGAAGAAGCCCAAGGCCTCCGCCGGCGCTAAGAAGCCCAAAGCGAAGCCCACCCACCCGAAGACTTCCGAGATGGTCAACAGTGCCATCAAGGAGTTGAAGGAGAGGAGCGGTTCGTCCCTGCAGGCTATCAAGAAATACATCGCCGCCCAGTACAAGGTGGACGCCGAGAAGCTGGCTCCGTTCATCAGAAAATATCTGAAGAGCGCTGTCGAATCCGGCGCACTGATCCAGACCAAAGGCAAGGGCGCGTCCGGCTCGTTCAAACTGGAGTCCAAGTCGTCCTCCGGCGCCAAGAAACCCGCCGCCGCCAAGAAGTCTAGCGCCAAATCTTCAGCGGCCGCGAAGAAACCGGCCGCAGCTAAGCCCGCTAAGGCAGGAAGGCCGCCGCCTCTCCCGCCAAGCCTAAGGCCGCCACTAAGGACAAGAAGGCCGCCGCCGCCAAGAAGAAGCCCGCCGCTAAGAAACCCTCCACCCCCGCCAAGGGCAAGAGCGCCGCCGCGCCTAAGGCCAAGAAGACCGCGAAGCCTCCCACCAAGAAGCCTAAAGCTCCCAAACCGAAGAAGGCCGCGGCCGCTCCCAAAGCGAAGCCCGCCGCTAAGAAGGCCGCCTCGAAGAAGTAAGACTGTGCGCGTTCGCTATTGTCGTCGCCGCCGTTCTTGCATCGGTCGTGGTGGTGTTGTTAGTGACGTTGATGGAGATTATGCGACGACTTGTCGCATCACTCTTCTCGACTCACGTCATACGCCTGTGCGCGTTAAACGCACATCAAAAAGCCCTTTTCAGGGCTAACAAACGTATTCAAAGGCTCATCGCCTCTGTTTCATTGCAATAAAGAGCACATAACACAAAGTCGTTCGACCGATCGATCGATCACTCTTATAAATAAGTAAAACAAACTTAAGTGCTTTCCGAAATGGTAAAAAGTCTTATTGAGACTACAAAAAACTAGGCTTCTAATTAAATATATATATCCCCCCCCCCCCCCCCCCCCCCCCCGTCTTATCTAATCAAAACGAACGAACATATATTATTTCTATAAAATTATTATTATAACGATGTGATCTCAATGATAGATCTCGGTTGTTTGGGTTTTAGAAAATTTATACAAAGTTAATATATTAATTATCTAGTAGTAACGCAACGTACATTTTACACGCACGCACATAATTATACATTAATAATACAGACGCAGTATGTATACTGGCGAAAAAAATTTTATACCCGTGCCATTTTGCAAGCGGAAGACATATATATTATAAGTACAAAATATTATTATATTTAAAAAAAATACGAGTAGATAATAAAATTCACAACGTCTGTTTTTATTTATATCTCTATCTCTCTCTAATTTGTGCTATTGCACGAGAATCGGCGATTGGTCGATCGGGCCCGTGTTGTGCCGGCTCGTTATATCCCCACTTATCGGTGCGCTCGTGAGCTTATAAATATTCACGGTAGGATGTTTTTATTATACTCACTGACAAGCATTCGTGCTAGTCGTTTCGTTTGTGTGTAAACCAATCTAACTCTCTTTAAACATGTCTGGACGTGGTAAAGGTGGCAAGGTTAAGGGAAAGGCAAAGTCCCGTTCTAACCGTGCCGGACTTCAGTTCCCCGTGGGCCGTATCCACAGGCTTCTACGCAAGGGCAACTACGCCGAGCGCGTCGGTGCCGGTGCCCCCGTGTACTTGGCTGCCGTCATGGAATACCTGGCCGCTGAGGTTCTCGAGTTGGCCGGAAACGCCGCTCGTGACAACAAGAAGACCAGGATCATCCCCAGACATCTCCAGCTGGCCATCCGCAACGACGAAGAGTTGAACAAGCTCCTCTCCGGCGTGACCATCGCCCAGGGTGGTGTGCTGCCCTAACATTCAGGCCGTGCTCCTGCCCAAGAAGACCGAGAAGAAGGCTTAAGTGTCCCCTCACTTCTCGTCCGTCCGGTGACATCTATAACGGTAACATTCGGCGATCGTCGAATGTGTACATTTGTATCGTGTATATAATACTTATATCACGGGACCTATGTTACATTCCCGACCGAGTGACCGTTACAAAAGGCCCTTTTCAGGGCCACAATATGATTCTGTGATAACGTTATAAGTTTCATGGCATAACGCATACGTATACGAACGTCTTTCGATAATATGAATGAAAATCTCAATTAATTATCCTATAATACTACTTGATATCCTACAATCATATTGAGATATTTATATGCATAGTTCTCAATTGCGAGAACATTATGTTACAAGTAATAATTACACACACACATATCGTAATAATTATAAATGAGATTCCTCGTTATGGTAATAATTGAATAGGGAGATATCGCAAGATGGGATTTCTTTCTTTCATTTATTTTATTATATATACTTTTAAAAACATTTAACAAATGATATTGATGACTCTACAATACGCTGAAAGTAGTAAGCGTAATGAGTTTTAAAAATCCTAAGTAGGTAAGTAAACAAATGGATTTGTTACGTTATACGAATAAGGACTAATAATTCAAAAATACATATAGTTACATACATATTACTAAAATATATTTTTATCAAACTATACTAACCTATAATAATTATTATGTATAATATCTGACTCTCCCCACCATGCCGACCGACGCGACGATGCTAACAATGCACGAACGCTATTGGTCGAGATACAGAGGGCGCGTCGCTCGATCATTAATCCCCCATTTCACGTCCGACGCGCTAACAAAAAGCGGAATTTCAAAATTGCGCGTTACATTTCCAGTTCGACTCTCGTACTGTAAACATCTAACTTAATCGCAATGCCACCCAAGACTAGCGGTAAGGCCGCCAAGAAATCTGGCAAGGCCCAGAAGAACATCTCCAAGTCCGACTCGAAGAAAAAGAAGAAGCATAAGCGCAAGGAGAGCTACGCCATCTACATCTACAAGGTGCTGAAGCAGGTCCACCCCGACACCGGTATCTCCAGCAAGGCCATGTCGATCATGAACTCGTTCGTGAACGATATCTTCGAGCGCATCGCCGCCGAGGCCTCACGCCTCGCCCACTACAACAAGAGGTCCACCATCACCAGCAGGGAGGTGCAGACCTCCGTCAGGCTGCTCCTCCCCGGTGAGCTCGCCAAGCACGCCGTCAGTGAAGGCACCAAGGCCGTCACCAAGTACACCAGCTCCAAGTAAGCGTCGCTCGTTCGTATTTCGACACGACGCGACACGCTGCAAGAGTGTGGTTTGTACGACAACCAAAAAGGCCCTTTTCAGGGCCACAAATACGTTCTGAATATAATATAAATGGTTTCTAGTCTCACATACGCTGTCAATCGGTATTCAAACTACAAACAAACGTTATGTTATTATGATATTTACTACAGTTAGTAGATCGATCTAGACGTGTTCATTACAAAACGAACGAACGAATGATACATAAATAAATACAAACACAATAACATAATTGAAAATACATATATGATATATATGTAACGTTGAAATATTAAGGTCAAAAGTTATGTTAGGTGAGCACAGTGAGGTTTCAACTAGTTAGGTTACAATAAGTGAGGTTTGATAAGGTTAGGTTGTACGAGGTGAGGTTTGAAAAAGTTAGGTTGTACGAGGTGAGGTTTGAAAAAGTTAGGTTAGGTTTAAAAAAAAAAAAGGTCTAATTTTAGCGATAAGAAAGAAGAAAAAAAAAAAAAATTCGTAAAGCATTAAGATTACCTACCTATCTTAGGAAAAGTTAGGTTTGAAAAAGTAAGATTACTTAAAATTAAGAAAAAAAAAAATAACTTTAATAAAAGTAAATAAAAGATACCTACCTAATTATAATAAAATATAATATTAGTACGTTATCAGTAGTCATAAACCGATTTAGAGAGGGGAATTGTATGTGAATTTTATAGCCCTCTCGCTCACACGGACACTAACTCCATCCCTTTCTAACAGGCACATATAAAGCGCCGCGAGAAAAATTTCGCTTATTCCCTCTCGTGACTCGTTATCGTAACGTCCACGCGCGTTGTAATAATTTATCGCAATGGCTCGTACCAAGCAGACCGCTCGTAAATCCACCGGTGGTAAAGCACCCCGCAAACAGCTAGCCACCAAGGCGGCCCGCAAGAGCGCGCCCGCCACCGGCGGAGTCAAGAAGCCTCATCGTTACAGGCCCGGTACCGTCGCCCTCCGTGAGATCCGTCGCTACCAGAAGAGCACCGAGCTCCTGATCCGCAAGCTGCCCTTCCAGCGTCTGGTCCGTGAGATCGCTCAGGACTTCAAGACCGACCTGCGCTTCCAGAGCTCCGCCGTTATGGCTCTTCAGGAGGCCAGCGAGGCTTACCTGGTCGGTCTCTTCGAAGACACCAACCTGTGCGCCATCCCGCCAAGCGTGTCACCATCATGCCCAAGGACATCCAGCTGGCCCGCAGGATCCGCGGCGAACGTGCCTAAGCTGTGTGCCAGTGTTTTAATCACCACACGCTTAAACTGACACGATGCGACATCACCGATCGCAGTCTACGCGAACGCATACTGTTACATTATAATTATGTATTATTTTGTACAAAGCGCGTTTTGCGTTACGGACATGCGAAAGTGAGTGACGCTTCTGTCAAATCAAAAGGCCCTTTTCAGGGCCACACATGATTCGAAAATTAACATTTGTTTCTTTGAACGGATACTTGCGTAGTAGACAAAAATCGATATAAATTATTAATTAATACGAACTATATACATATATGAAAACTAAAAGTAAAATAATAGAAAAGTTCAAGTTCTATGAATGCTTTAAGATACCGAATTGTTATATATAGATATGTACGTACACTGACTGAGCTGTACAAAACAAAGTATTAGAGAATTAAATTATACCCGTGTGCGCTGTGCGCGACTCGTAGAATGTTCTCGCACTCATATTATACCTAAATGGTGGACAAAATTTAAATATTATTATTTGAATTATAATGCCACATACTGAAATATATAAATTATATACAAAAATCCACTATATGCAGTGCATGAGACCGTTCTTTAACAAACTTAAGGAGGCCGTTCGTCGTTATATCAAGTAATATGATGTATATCCCCTGTGTGTAGGTATCCGTAATGAATTTAAATAACAATTATTCATATTACTTTTATATTTATAAGTAAATTAAAAAATAGTTCGCAATACGTGGTCCGATATCTGTATAACCCCGTCCCCCGTCTCCCCGCGGCGGGGTAAAACGTATAAATATACGCGGCGATCGGCTGTAGATTTTATTCCACTCGTGTCGACGCGCGCCGCAAGTCGTGTGTCTGTATTCCGTTCGTTCGAGAAGTCTAATCTCTCTAACAAGTCGCAATGACCGGTCGCGGTAAGGGAGGCAAAGGTCTGGGAAAGGAGGAGCCAAGCGGCACAGGAAGGTGCTCCGTGATAACATCCAGGGTATCACTAAGCCCGCCATCCGTCGTCTGGCCCGCAGAGGCGGCGTCAAGCGTATCTCCGGTCTGATCTACGAGGAGACCCGCGGCGTGTTGAAGGTGTTCCTCGAGAACGTGATCCGTGACGCCGTCACCTACACCGAGCACGCCAAGAGGAAGACCGTCACCGCCATGGACGTCGTCTACGCTCTGAAGCGTCAGGGCCGCACCCTGTACGGTTTCGGAGGTTAAGAGCGCTGCGACACTATATAGTGTCGTCGTCGTGCGATATAGTGTAACTATACGATATATGTGTCGTTACCGTATCGCGCGCTAGCGCACCGCGTCCTCAGACGCAAATACAAAAAGGCCCTTTTCAGGGCCGCATATCATTCTATAATAACAACTACTAAAAAGTTTCACTAGCGACACAGACGTAAAACAATCGATCTTATCTAAACCTAACATAACTAACTATATGTGTATACAGTACCATATCATTATGAACAATTAATAACAACTTACCCCGTACCGCCACACAGTTTTCTCTCTCGCCGCGCGCCACCCGGCTACCTCCTCTCTGAAACAATAACAATAAAGTTTTTTAACTTACTCTGTATGTATGTATGTATGTATGTACGCATTAATATTACATACCGAAATATATATATATGTATGATATGTTGTTATCGTGTACGTTCATCATCAAACAAACCATATAATAGCTTACATATCTACTGTCTATATTTTATTTAAGTATGTGTATGTATTTAAGTATAGATTCGATCGATTGAACGTCTAAGTGTCATGCTCGAAACAATTAATTAAGTAATTATTATAATCCCACCGGCGTGCGTACAGCCTCGCGTAACGATAATCGCATAAAATCATGCGCCCAATCATCATCGGGTAGGTACCGGGTGGGTACTACCCACCCAACGGGCAGGTGCTATTTCTTTCTCCATACATTCCTCTCCTCCTCCTCTTTGATGCCCGACTGCCCGACTCTATGCACTGCACTTCACACACACTCACTCATAACATAACATAGGTTGTACTGTACTCACGTTTTCCAAATCGCAAATCATGCCTTGCACTGTACATCCATTGGTATTTGTCACACACATTCACTTAATTTTACTTATCACACGTTAATCCGCAACCACCACTTAATTAATTAAGTAATAAATAAATAAACAAACAAAACAAAACAATCATATCACATGCAATCCACACCAAGGCATTTTACTTCACCCGCGCGCGCGAACTAAACCGGTGACCCGGCGCACTCTCACCTGATCATCAGAACCGCTTGACCTATCGGCCACCAACTGCCTGATAACTAGGTCTAAGATGAACTGCCCAATTAGGTAAAGGGTTTGCAAATATTGCATAAAAAAGACAGGGACGTCAACTATCTCCTCACCCACTCACGTCACACCAACCACCACCTCACCTCTCACCCCCTCTCTCTCTCCTGAAGTCAAGTTAAGTTAAATAGACTGGACTAGAAAATTCTCAGTGTTCATACGCCGCTAACGTGACATACATAACATATATACTTACTTACTTGAACGGAATTTATATAAAATCAAACATACTATATTCATATAGATATATATACCATACTGTGGTTTTAATACACAAACAGTACTATTTTTATAAATATAATAAAACTCCTATATAATAAACGACCAACACGAATCTCTATCCCTCTACTATGATGATCGCACGTTGTCGAGTGTAGCTGTTACGATACTCGTAGAAGAAGAAGATACTGTAACTAAAATGAACACAATAATGTAGACGGCGTTAACCTACTGTACATTGACACGATATCGATATGTTTAATGAAATATTATTTAAACTTTTCATATAAATTACCTATCCCGTTTTACATCTGTACTAGCAGATACCGAAACCAATGAACGTAGGCAATCCACGTCGCGGTACGGCTGTTTTACGACAGTGAATACAACATGTGAAAATAACATCATAACAATAATTTTCTAATGTTGTTATTGTGTCATATATATCTATGGTATCTTAGCTTTTAACCGGAAGACACACAATACAGTTAAATGTGATTTTAAATAAGAAAAATCACTTTTTAAACTGACCCGAGGCGCCCGCAACCTCTAATACCAAAAGTAAACTTCTCTCATTCGTCCATCTGAGTTTCAAATGCTGTGACTCTTATTAAAATACATATATCAATTCATAAAGAATACACATGTGCAATATTATTATAATAATTTTAATATAATTAACTGTAAATTTAGTTTAATCATAAACGAGTAAGTGAAAAGTTGGAAGTGTTATTACGAGAAAACGTCCCGCGACAGAAGGGTCTGCGTTACGGTTAAGCCGGAGATTATATAAAAAGTGGCGCCCCCAATTGGCGTGCATTAGTACTCGCCAGCGCAGCGCTCCGCTCACACGCGTCCGCTGTTCTCTCTTTGCGCAGTTCGTGCGATTTACTAATTTGAAACTTACACTTGTATTTTTTCGGTTTTTCCGGTAAACATGGCCGACACCGCAGTTGCCGCTGACGCCCCCGCCCCGGCGACGCCCGCGAAGAAGCCCAAGGCCTCCGCCGGCGCTAAGAAGCCCAAAGCGAAGCCCACCCACCCGAAGACTTCCGAGATGGTCAACAGTGCCATCAAGGAGTTGAAGGAGAGGAGCGGTTCGTCCCTGCAGGCTATCAAGAAATACATCGCCGCCCAGTACAAGGTGGACGCCGAGAAGCTGGCTCCGTTCATCAGAAAATATCTGAAGAGCGCTGTCGAATCCGGCGCACTGATCCAGACCAAAGGCAAGGGCGCGTCCGGCTCGTTCAAACTGGAGTCCAAGTCGTCCTCCGGCGCCAAGAAACCCGCCGCCGCCAAGAAGTCTAGCGCCAAATCTTCAGCGGCCGCGAAGAAACCGGCCGCAGCTAAGCCCGCTAAGGCCAGGAAGGCCGCCGCCTCTCCCGCCAAGCCTAAGGCCGCCACTAAGGACAAGAAGGCCGCCGCCGCCAAGAAGAAGCCCGCCGCTAAGAAACCCTCCACCCCCGCCAAGGGCAAGAGCGCCGCCGCGCCTAAGGCCAAGAAGACCGCGAAGCCTCCCACCAAGAAGCCTAAAGCTCCCAAACCGAAGAAGGCCGCGGCCGCTCCCAAAGCGAAGCCCGCCGCTAAGAAGGCCGCCTCGAAGAAGTAAGACTGTGCGCGTTCGCTATTGTCGTCGCCGCCGTTCTTGCATCGGTCGTGGTGGTGTTGTTAGTGACGTTGATGGAGATTATGCGACGACTTGTCGCATCACTCTTCTCGACTCACGTCATACGCCTGTGCGCGTTAAACGCACATCAAAAAGCCCTTTTCAGGGCTAACAAACGTATTCAAAGGCTCATCGCCTCTGTTTCATTGCAATAAAGAGCACATAACACAAAGTCGTTCGACCGATCGATCGATCACTCTTATAAATAAGTAAAACAATAAGTGCTTTCCGAAATGGTAAAAAGTCTTATTGAGACTACAAAAAACTAGGCTTCTAATTAAATATATCCCCCCCCCCCCCCCCCCCCGTCTTATCTAATCAAAACGAACGAACATATATTATTTCTATAAAATTATTATTATAACGATGTGATCTCAATGATAGATCTCGGTTGTTTGGGTTTTAGAAAATTTATACAAAGTTAATATATTAATTATCTAGTAGTAACGCAACGTACATTTTACACGCACGCACATAATTATACATTAATAATACAGACGCAGTATGTATACTGGCGAAAAAAATTTTATACCCGTGCCATTTTGCAAGCGGAAGACATATATATTATAAGTACAAAATATTATTATATTTAAAAAAAATACGAGTAGATAATAAAATTCACAACGTCTGTTTTTATTTATATCTCTATCTCTCTCTAATTTGTGCTATTGCACGAGAATCGGCGATTGGTCGATCGGGCCCGTGTTGTGCCGGCTCGTTATATCCCCACTTATCGGTGCGCTCGTGAGCTTATAAATATTCACGGTAGGATGTTTTTATTATACTCACTGACAAGCATTCGTGCTAGTCGTTTCGTTTGTGTGTAAACCAATCTAACTCTCTTTAAACATGTCTGGACGTGGTAAAGGTGGCAAGGTTAAGGGAAAGGCAAAGTCCCGTTCTAACCGTGCCGGACTTCAGTTCCCCGTGGGCCGTATCCACAGGCTTCTACGCAAGGGCAACTACGCCGAGCGCGTCGGTGCCGGTGCCCCCGTGTACTTGGCTGCCGTCATGGAATACCTGGCCGCTGAGGTTCTCGAGTTGGCCGGAAACGCCGCTCGTGACAACAAGAAGACCAGGATCATCCCCAGACATCTCCAGCTGGCCATCCGCAACGACGAAGAGTTGAACAAGCTCCTCTCCGGCGTGACCATCGCCCAGGGTGGTGTGCTGCCTAACATTCAGGCCGTGCTCCTGCCCAAGAAGACCGAGAAGAAGGCTTAAGTGTCCCCTCACTTCTCGTCCGTCCGGTGACATCTATAACGGTAACATTCGGCGATCGTCGAATGTGTACATTTGTATCGTGTATATAATACTTATATCACGGGACCTATGTTACATTCCCGACCGAGTGACCGTTACAAAAGGCCCTTTTCAGGGCCACAATATGATTCTGTGATAACGTTATAAGTTTCATGGCATAACGCATACGTATACGAACGTCTTTCGATAATATGAATGAAAATCTCAATTAATTATCCTATAATACTACTTGATATCCTACAATCATATTGAGATATTTATATGCATAGTTCTCAATTGCGAGAACATTATGTTACAAGTAATAATTACACACACACATATCGTAATAATTATAAATGAGATTCCTCGTTATGGTAATAATTGAATAGGGAGATATCGCAAGATGGGATTTCTTTCTTTCATTTATTTATTTATTATATATACTTTTAAAAACATTTAACAAATGATATTGATGACTCTACAATACGCTGAAAGTAGTAAGCGTAATGAGTTTTAAAAATCCTAAGTAGGTAAGTAAACAAATGGATTTGTTACGTTATACGAATAAGGACTAATAATTCAAAAATACATATAGTTACATACATATTACTAAAATATATTTTTATCAAACTATACTAACCTATAATAATTATTATGTATAATATCTGACTCTCCCCACCATGCCGACCGACGCGACGATGCTAACAATGCACGAACGCTATTGGTCGAGATACAGAGGGCGCGTCGCTCGATCATTAATCCCCCATTTCACGTCCGACGCGCTAACAAAAAGCGGAATTTCAAAATTGCGCGTTACATTTCCAGTTCGACTCTCGTACTGTAAACATCTAACTTAATCGCAATGCCACCCAAGACTAGCGGTAAGGCCGCCAAGAAATCTGGCAAGGCCCAGAAGAACATCTCCAAGTCCGACTCGAAGAAAAAGAAGAAGCATAAGCGCAAGGAGAGCTACGCCATCTACATCTACAAGGTGCTGAAGCAGGTCCACCCCGACACCGGTATCTCCAGCAAGGCCATGTCGATCATGAACTCGTTCGTGAACGATATCTTCGAGCGCATCGCCGCCGAGGCCTCACGCCTCGCCCACTACAACAAGAGGTCCACCATCACCAGCAGGGAGGTGCAGACCTCCGTCAGGCTGCTCCTCCCCGGTGAGCTCGCCAAGCACGCCGTCAGTGAAGGCACCAAGGCCGTCACCAAGTACACCAGCTCCAAGTAAGCGTCGCTCGTTCGTATTTCGACACGACGCGACACGCTGCAAGAGTGTGGTTTGTACGACAACCAAAAAGGCCCTTTTCAGGGCCACAAATACGTTCTGAATATAATATAAATGGTTTCTAGTCTCACATACGCTGTCAATCGGTATTCAAACTACAAACAAACGTTATGTTATTATGATATTTACTACAGTTAGTAGATCGATCTAGACGTGTTCATTACAAAACGAACGAACGAATGATACATAAATAAATACAAACACAATAACATAATTGAAAATACATATATGATATATATGTAACGTTGAAATATTAAGGTCAAAAGTTATGTTAGGTGAGCACAGTGAGGTTTCAACTAGTTAGGTTACAATAAGTGAGGTTTGATAAGGTTAGGTTGTACGAGGTGAGGTTTGAAAAAGTTAGGTTGTACGAGGTGAGGTTTGAAAAAGTTAGGTTAGGTTTAAAAAAAAAAAAAAGGTCTAATTTTAGCGATAAGAAAGAAGAGAAAAAAAAAAAAAAAATTCGTAAAGCATTAAGATTACCTACCTATCTTAGGAAAAGTTAGGTTTGAAAAAGTAAGATTACTTAAAATTAAGAAAAAAAAAAATAACTTTAATAAAAGTAAATAAAAGATACCTACCTAATTATAATAAAATATAATATTAGTACGTTATCAGTAGTCATAAACCGATTTAGAGAGGGGGAATTGTATGTGAATTTTATAGCCCTCTCGCTCACACGGACACTAACTCCATCCCTTTCTAACAGGCACATATAAAGCGCCGCGAGAAAAATTTCGCTTATTCCCTCTCGTGACTCGTTATCGTAACGTCCACGCGCGTTGTAATAATTTATCGCAATGGCTCGTACCAAGCAGACCGCTCGTAAATCCACCGGTGGTAAAGCACCCCGCAAACAGCTAGCCACCAAGGCGGCCCGCAAGAGCGCGCCCGCCACCGGCGGAGTCAAGAAGCCTCATCGTTACAGGCCCGGTACCGTCGCCCTCCGTGAGATCCGTCGCTACCAGAAGAGCACCGAGCTCCTGATCCGCAAGCTGCCCTTCCAGCGTCTGGTCCGTGAGATCGCTCAGGACTTCAAGACCGACCTGCGCTTCCAGAGCTCCGCCGTTATGGCTCTTCAGGAGGCCAGCGAGGCTTACCTGGTCGGTCTCTTCGAAGACACCAACCTGTGCGCCATCCACGCCAAGCGTGTCACCATCATGCCCAAGGACATCCAGCTGGCCCGCAGGATCCGCGGCGAACGTGCCTAAGCTGTGTGCCAGTGTTTTAATCACCACACGCTTAAACTGACACGATGCGACATCACCGATCGCAGTCTACGCGAACGCATACTGTTACATTATAATTATGTATTATTTTGTACAAAGCGCGTTTTGCGTTACGGACATGCGAAAGTGAGTGACGCTTCTGTCAAATCAAAAGGCCCTTTTCAGGGCCACACATGATTCGAAAATTAACATTTGTTTCTTTGAACGGATACTTGCGTAGTAGACAAAAATCGATATAAATTATTAATTAATACGAACTATATACATATATGAAAACTAAAAGTAAAATAATAGAAAAGTTCAAGTTCTATGAATGCTTTAAGATACCGAATTGTTATATATAGATATGTACGTACACTGACTGAGCTGTACAAAACAAAGTATTAGAGAATTAAATTATACCCGTGTGCGCTGTGCGCGACTCGTAGAATGTTCTCGCACTCATATTATACCTAAATGGTGGACAAAATTTAAATATTATTATTTGAATTATAATGCCACATACTGAAATATATAAATTATATACAAAAATCCACTATATGCAGTGCATGAGACCGTTCTTTAACAAACTTAAGGAGGCCGTTCGTCGTTATATCAAGTAATATGATGTATATCCCCTGTGTGTAGGTATCCGTAATGAATTTAAATAACAATTATTCATATTACTTTTATATTTATAAGTAAATTAAAAAATAGTTCGCAATACGTGGTCCGATATCTGTATAACCCCGTCCCCCGTCTCCCCGCGGCGGGGTAAAACGTATAAATATACGCGGCGATCGGCTGTAGATTTTATTCCACTCGTGTCGACGCGCGCCGCAAGTCGTGTGTCTGTATTCCGTTCGTTCGAGAAGTCTAATCTCTCTAACAAGTCGCAATGACCGGTCGCGGTAAGGGAGGCAAAGGTCTGGGGAAAGGAGGAGCCAAGCGGCACAGGAAGGTGCTCCGTGATAACATCCAGGGTATCACTAAGCCCGCCATCCGTCGTCTGGCCCGCAGAGGCGGCGTCAAGCGTATCTCCGGTCTGATCTACGAGGAGACCCGCGGCGTGTTGAAGGTGTTCCTCGAGAACGTGATCCGTGACGCCGTCACCTACACCGAGCACGCCAAGAGGAAGACCGTCACCGCCATGGACGTCGTCTACGCTCTGAAGCGTCAGGGCCGCACCCTGTACGGTTTCGGAGGTTAAGAGCGCTGCGACACTATATAGTGTCGTCGTCGTGCGATATAGTGTAACTATACGATATATGTGTCGTTACCGTATCGCGCGCTAGCGCACCGCGTCCTCAGACGCAAATACAAAAAGGCCCTTTTCAGGGCCGCATATCATTCTATAATAACAACTACTAAAAAGTTTCACTAGCGACACAGACGTAAAACAATCGATCTTATCTAAACCTAACATAACTAACTATATGTGTATACAGTACCATATCATTATGAACAATTAATAACAACTTACCCCGTACCGCCACACAGTTTTCTCTCTCGCCGCGCGCCACCCGGCTACCTCCTCTCTGAAACAATAACAATAAAGTTTTTTAACTTACTCTGTATGTATGTATGTATGTATGTACGCATTAATATTACATACCGAAATATATATATATGTATGATATGTTGTTATCGTGTACGTTCATCATCAAACAAACCATATAATAGCTTACATATCTACTGTCTATATTTTATTTAAGTATGTGTATGTATTTAAGTATAGATTCGATCGATTGAACGTCTAAGTGTCATGCTCGAAACAATTAATTAAGTAATTATTATAATCCCACCGGCGTGCGTACAGCCTCGCGTAACGATAATCGCATAAAATCATGCGCCCAATCATCATCGGGTAGGTACCGGGTGGGTACTACCCACCCAACGGGCAGGTGCTATTTCTTTCTCCATACATTCCTCTCCTCCTCCTCTTTGATGCCCGACTGCCCGACTCTATGCACTGCACTTCACACACACTCACTCATAACATAACATAGGTTGTACTGTACTCACGTTTTCCAAATCGCAAATCATGCCTTGCACTGTACATCCATTGGTATTTGTCACACACATTCACTTAATTTTACTTATCACACGTTAATCCGCAACCACCACTTAATTAATTAAGTAATAAATAAATAAACAAACAAAACAAAACAATCATATCACATGCAATCCACACCAAGGCATTTTACTTCACCCGCGCGCGCGCGAACTAAACCGGTGACCCGGCGCACTCTCACCTGATCATCAGAACCGCTTGACCTATCGGCCACCAACTGCCTGATAACTAGGTCTAAGATGAACTGCCCAATTAGGTAAAGGGTTTGCAAATATTGCATAAAAAAGACAGGGACGTCAACTATCTCCTCACCCACTCACGTCACACCAACCACCACCTCACCTCTCACCCCCTCTCTCTCTCCTGAAGTCAAGTTAAGTTAAATAGACTGGACTAGAAAATTCTCAGTGTTCATACGCCGCTAACGTGACATACATAACATATATACTTACTTACTTGAACGGAATTTATATAAAATCAAACATACTATATTCATATAGATATATATACCATACTGTGGTTTTAATACACAAACAGTACTATTTTTATAAATATAATAAAACTCCTATATAATAAACGACCAACACGAATCTCTATCCCTCTACTATGATGATCGCACGTTGTCGAGTGTAGCTGTTACGATACTCGTAGAAGAAGAAGATACTGTAACTAAAATGAACACAATAATGTAGACGGCGTTAACCTACTGTACATTGACACGATATCGATATGTTTAATGAAATATTATTTAAACTTTTCATATAAATTACCTATCCCGTTTTACATCTGTACTAGCAGATACCGAAACCAATGAACGTAGGCAATCCACGTCGCGGTACGGCTGTTTTACGACAGTGAATACAACATGTGAAAATAACATCATAACAATAATTTTCTAATGTTGTTATTGTGTCATATATATCTATGGTATCTTAGCTTTTAACCGGAAGACACACAATACAGTTAAATGTGATTTTAAATAAGAAAAATCACTTTTTAAACTGACCCGAGGCGCCCGCAACCTCTAATACCAAAAGTAAACTTCTCTCATTCGTCCATCTGAGTTTCAAATGCTGTGACTCTTATTAAAATACATATATCAATTCATAAAGAATACACATGTGCAATATTATTATAATAATTTTAATATAATTAACTGTAAATTTAGTTTAATCATAAACGAGTAAGTGAAAAGTTGGAAGTGTTATTACGAGAAAACGTCCCGCGACAGAAGGGTCTGCGTTACGGTTAAGCCGGAGATTATATAAAAAGTGGCGCCCCCAATTGGCGTGCATTAGTACTCGCCAGCGCAGCGCTCCGCTCACACGCGTCCGCTGTTCTCTCTTTGCGCAGTTCGTGCGATTTACTAATTTGAAACTTACACTTGTATTTTTTCGGTTTTTCCGGTAAACATGGCCGACACCGCAGTTGCCGCTGACGCCCCCGCCCCGGCGACGCCCGCGAAGAAGCCCAAGGCCTCCGCCGGCGCTAAGAAGCCCAAAGCGAAGCCCACCCACCCGAAGACTTCCGAGATGGTCAACAGTGCCATCAAGGAGTTGAAGGAGAGGAGCGGTTCGTCCCTGCAGGCTATCAAGAAATACATCGCCGCCCAGTACAAGGTGGACGCCGAGAAGCTGGCTCCGTTCATCAGAAAATATCTGAAGAGCGCTGTCGAATCCGGCGCACTGATCCAGACCAAAGGCAAGGGCGCGTCCGGCTCGTTCAAACTGGAGTCCAAGTCGTCCTCCGGCGCCAAGAAACCCGCCGCCGCCAAGAAGTCTAGCGCCAAATCTTCAGCGGCCGCGAAGAAACCGGCCGCAGCTAAGCCCGCTAAGGCCAGGAAGGCCGCCGCCTCTCCCGCCAAGCCTAAGGCCGCCACTAAGGACAAGAAGGCCGCCGCCGCCAAGAAGAAGCCCGCCGCTAAGAAACCCTCCACCCCCGCCAAGGGCAAGAGCGCCGCCGCGCCTAAGGCCAAGAAGACCGCGAAGCCTCCCACCAAGAAGCCTAAAGCTCCCAAACCGAAGAAGGCCGCGGCCGCTCCCAAAGCGAAGCCCGCCGCTAAGAAGGCCGCCTCGAAGAAGTAAGACTGTGCGCGTTCGCTATTGTCGTCGCCGCCGTTCTTGCATCGGTCGTGGTGGTGTTGTTAGTGACGTTGATGGAGATTATGCGACGACTTGTCGCATCACTCTTCTCGACTCACGTCATACGCCTGTGCGCGTTAAACGCACATCAAAAAGCCCTTTTCAGGGCTAACAAACGTATTCAAAGGCTCATCGCCTCTGTTTCATTGCAATAAAGAGCACATAACACAAAGTCGTTCGACCGATCGATCGATCACTCTTATAAATAAGTAAAACAAACTTAAGTGCTTTCCGAAATGGTAAAAAGTCTTATTGAGACTACAAAAAACTAGGCTTCTAATTAAATATATATATCCCCCCCCCCCCCCCCCCCCCCCCCCCGTCTTATCTAATCAAAACGAACGAACATATATTATTTCTATAAAATTATTATTATAACGATGTGATCTCAATGATAGATCTCGGTTGTTTGGGTTTTAGAAAATTTATACAAAGTTAATATATTAATTATCTAGTAGTAACGCAACGTACATTTTACACGCACGCACATAATTATACATTAATAATACAGACGCAGTATGTATACTGGCGAAAAAAATTTTATACCCGTGCCATTTTGCAAGCGGAAGACATATATATTATAAGTACAAAATATTATTATATTTAAAAAAAATACGAGTAGATAATAAAATTCACAACGTCTGTTTTTATTTATATCTCTATCTCTCTCTAATTTGTGCTATTGCACGAGAATCGGCGATTGGTCGATCGGGCCCGTGTTGTGCCGGCTCGTTATATATCCCCACTTATCGGTGCGCTCGTGAGCTTATAAATATTCACGGTAGGATGTTTTTATTATACTCACTGACAAGCATTCGTGCTAGTCGTTTCGTTTGTGTGTAAACCAATCTAACTCTCTTTAAACATGTCTGGACGTGGTAAAGGTGGCAAGGTTAAGGGAAAGGCAAAGTCCCGTTCTAACCGTGCCGGACTTCAGTTCCCCGTGGGCCGTATCCACAGGCTTCTACGCAAGGGCAACTACGCCGAGCGCGTCGGTGCCGGTGCCCCCGTGTACTTGGCTGCCGTCATGGAATACCTGGCCGCTGAGGTTCTCGAGTTGGCCGGAAACGCCGCTCGTGACAACAAGAAGACCAGGATCATCCCCAGACATCTCCAGCTGGCCATCCGCAACGACGAAGAGTTGAACAAGCTCCTCTCCGGCGTGACCATCGCCCAGGGTGGTGTGCTGCCTAACATTCAGGCCGTGCTCCTGCCCAAGAAGACCGAGAAGAAGGCTTAAGTGTGTCCCCTCACTTCTCGTCCGTCCGGTGACATCTATAACGGTAACATTCGGCGATCGTCGAATGTGTACATTTGTATCGTGTATATAATACTTATATCACGGGACCTATGTTACATTCCCGACCGAGTGACCGTTACAAAAGGCCCTTTTCAGGGCCACAATATGATTCTGTGATAACGTTATAAGTTTCATGGCATAACGCATACGTATACGAACGTCTTTCGATAATATGAATGAAAATCTCAATTAATTATCCTATAATACTACTTGATATCCTACAATCATATTGAGATATTTATATGCATAGTTCTCAATTGCGAGAACATTATGTTACAAGTAATAATTACACACACACATATCGTAATAATTATAAATGAGATTCCTCGTTATGGTAATAATTGAATAGGGAGATATCGCAAGATGGGATTTCTTTCTTTCATTTATTTATTTATTATATATACTTTTAAAAACATTTAACAAATGATATTGATGACTCTACAATACGCTGAAAGTAGTAAGCGTAATGAGTTTTAAAAATCCTAAGTAGGTAAGTAAACAAATGGATTTGTTACGTTATACGAATAAGGACTAATAATTCAAAAATACATATAGTTACATACATATTACTAAAATATATTTTTATCAAACTATACTAACCTATAATAATTATTATGTATAATATCTGACTCTCCCCACCATGCCGACCGACGCGACGATGCTAACAATGCACGAACGCTATTGGTCGAGATACAGAGGGCGCGTCGCTCGATCATTAATCCCCCATTTCACGTCCGACGCGCTAACAAAAAGCGGAATTTCAAAATTGCGCGTTACATTTCCAGTTCGACTCTCGTACTGTAAACATCTAACTTAATCGCAATGCCACCCAAGACTAGCGGTAAGGCCGCCAAGAAATCTGGCAAGGCCCAGAAGAACATCTCCAAGTCCGACTCGAAGAAAAAGAAGAAGCATAAGCGCAAGGAGAGCTACGCCATCTACATCTACAAGGTGCTGAAGCAGGTCCACCCCGACACCGGTATCTCCAGCAAGGCCATGTCGATCATGAACTCGTTCGTGAACGATATCTTCGAGCGCATCGCCGCCGAGGCCTCACGCCTCGCCCACTACAACAAGAGGTCCACCATCACCAGCAGGGAGGTGCAGACCTCCGTCAGGCTGCTCCTCCCCGGTGAGCTCGCCAAGCACGCCGTCAGTGAAGGCACCAAGGCCGTCACCAAGTACACCAGCTCCAAGTAAGCGTCGCTCGTTCGTATTTCGACACGACGCGACACGCTGCAAGAGTGTGGTTTGTACGACAACCAAAAAGGCCCTTTTCAGGGCCACAAATACGTTCTGAATATAATATAAATGGTTTCTAGTCTCACATACGCTGTCAATCGGTATTCAAACTACAAACAAACGTTATGTTATTATGATATTTACTACAGTTAGTAGATCGATCTAGACGTGTTCATTACAAAACGAACGAACGAATGATACATAAATAAATACAAACACAATAACATAATTGAAAATACATATATGATATATATGTAACGTTGAAATATTAAGGTCAAAAGTTATGTTAGGTGAGCACAGTGAGGTTTCAACTAGTTAGGTTACAATAAGTGAGGTTTGATAAGGTTAGGTTGTACGAGGTGAGGTTTGAAAAAGTTAGGTTGTACGAGGTGAGGTTTGAAAAAGTTAGGTTAGGTTTAAAAAAAAAAAAGGTCTAATTTTAGCGATAAGAAAGAAGAGAAAAAAAAAAAAAAAATTCGTAAAGCATTAAGATTACCTACCTATCTTAGGAAAAGTTAGGTTTGAAAAAGTAAGATTACTTAAAATTAAGAAAAAAAAAAATAACTTTAATAAAAGTAAATAAAAGATACCTACCTAATTATAATAAAATATAATATTAGTACGTTATCAGTAGTCATAAACCGATTTAGAGAGGGGGAATTGTATGTGAATTTTATAGCCCTCTCGCTCACACGGACACTAACTCCATCCCTTTCTAACAGGCACATATAAAGCGCCGCGAGAAAAATTTCGCTTATTCCCTCTCGTGACTCGTTATCGTAACGTCCACGCGCGTTGTAATAATTTATCGCAATGGCTCGTACCAAGCAGACCGCTCGTAAATCCACCGGTGGTAAAGCACCCCGCAAACAGCTAGCCACCAAGGCGGCCCGCAAGAGCGCGCCCGCCACCGGCGGAGTCAAGAAGCCTCATCGTTACAGGCCCGGTACCGTCGCCCTCCGTGAGATCCGTCGCTACCAGAAGAGCACCGAGCTCCTGATCCGCAAGCTGCCCTTCCAGCGTCTGGTCCGTGAGATCGCTCAGGACTTCAAGACCGACCTGCGCTTCCAGAGCTCCGCCGTTATGGCTCTTCAGGAGGCCAGCGAGGCTTACCTGGTCGGTCTCTTCGAAGACACCAACCTGTGCGCCATCCACGCCAAGCGTGTCACCATCATGCCCAAGGACATCCAGCTGGCCCGCAGGATCCGCGGCGAACGTGCCTAAGCTGTGTGCCAGTGTTTTAATCACCACACGCTTAAACTGACACGATGCGACATCACCGATCGCAGTCTACGCGAACGCATACTGTTACATTATAATTATGTATTATTTTGTACAAAGCGCGTTTTGCGTTACGGACATGCGAAAGTGAGTGACGCTTCTGTCAAATCAAAAGGCCCTTTTCAGGGCCACACATGATTCGAAAATTAACATTTGTTTCTTTGAACGGATACTTGCGTAGTAGACAAAAATCGATATAAATTATTAATTAATACGAACTATATACATATATGAAAACTAAAAGTAAAATAATAGAAAAGTTCAAGTTCTATGAATGCTTTAAGATACCGAATTGTTATATATAGATATGTACGTACACTGACTGAGCTGTACAAAACAAAGTATTAGAGAATTAAATTATACCCGTGTGCGCTGTGCGCGACTCGTAGAATGTTCTCGCACTCATATTATACCTAAATGGTGGACAAAATTTAAATATTATTATTTGAATTATAATGCCACATACTGAAATATATAAATTATATACAAAAATCCACTATATGCAGTGCATGAGACCGTTCTTTAACAAACTTAAGGAGGCCGTTCGTCGTTATATCAAGTAATATGATGTATATCCCCTGTGTGTAGGTATCCGTAATGAATTTAAATAACAATTATTCATATTACTTTTATATTTATAAGTAAATTAAAAAATAGTTCGCAATACGTGGTCCGATATCTGTATAACCCCGTCCCCCGTCTCCCCGCGGCGGGGTAAAACGTATAAATATACGCGGCGATCGGCTGTAGATTTTATTCCACTCGTGTCGACGCGCGCCGCAAGTCGTGTGTCTGTATTCCGTTCGTTCGAGAAGTCTAATCTCTCTAACAAGTCGCAATGACCGGTCGCGGTAAGGGAGGCAAAGGTCTGGGGAAAGGAGGAGCCAAGCGGCACAGGAAGGTGCTCCGTGATAACATCCAGGGTATCACTAAGCCCGCCATCCGTCGTCTGGCCCGCAGAGGCGGCGTCAAGCGTATCTCCGGTCTGATCTACGAGGAGACCCGCGGCGTGTTGAAGGTGTTCCTCGAGAACGTGATCCGTGACGCCGTCACCTACACCGAGCACGCCAAGAGGAAGACCGTCACCGCCATGGACGTCGTCTACGCTCTGAAGCGTCAGGGCCGCACCCTGTACGGTTTCGGAGGTTAAGAGCGCTGCGACACTATATAGTGTCGTCGTCGTGCGATATAGTGTAACTATACGATATATGTGTCGTTACCGTATCGCGCGCTAGCGCACCGCGTCCTCAGACGCAAATACAAAAAGGCCCTTTTCAGGGCCGCATATCATTCTATAATAACAACTACTAAAAAGTTTCACTAGCGACACAGACGTAAAACAATCGATCTTATCTAAACCTAACATAACTAACTATATGTGTATACAGTACCATATCATTATGAACAATTAATAACAACTTACCCCGTACCGCCACACAGTTTTCTCTCTCGCCGCGCGCCACCCGGCTACCTCCTCTCTGAAACAATAACAATAAAGTTTTTTAACTTACTCTGTATGTATGTATGTATGTATGTACGCATTAATATTACATACCGAAATATATATATATGTATGATATGTTGTTATCGTGTACGTTCATCATCAAACAAACCATATAATAGCTTACATATCTACTGTCTATATTTTATTTAAGTATGTGTATGTATTTAAGTATAGATTCGATCGATTGAACGTCTAAGTGTCATGCTCGAAACAATTAATTAAGTAATTATTATAATCCCACCGGCGTGCGTACAGCCTCGCGTAACGATAATCGCATAAAATCATGCGCCCAATCATCATCGGGTAGGTACCGGGTGGGTACTACCCACCCAACGGGCAGGTGCTATTTCTTTCTCCATACATTCCTCTCCTCCTCCTCTTTGATGCCCGACTGCCCGACTCTATGCACTGCACTTCACACACACTCACTCATAACATAACATAGGTTGTACTGTACTCACGTTTTCCAAATCGCAAATCATGCCTTGCACTGTACATCCATTGGTATTTGTCACACACATTCACTTAATTTTACTTATCACACGTTAATCCGCAACCACCACTTAATTAATTAAGTAATAAATAAATAAACAAACAAAACAAAACAATCATATCACATGCAATCCACACCAAGGCATTTTACTTCACCCGCGCGCGCGCGAACTAAACCGGTGACCCGGCGCACTCTCACCTGATCATCAGAACCGCTTGACCTATCGGCCACCAACTGCCTGATAACTAGGTCTAAGATGAACTGCCCAATTAGGTAAAGGGTTTGCAAATATTGCATAAAAAAGACAGGGACGTCAACTATCTCCTCACCCACTCACGTCACACCAACCACCACCTCACCTCTCTCCCCCTCTCTCTCTCCTGAAGTCAAGTTAAGTTAAATAGACTGGACTAGAAAATTCTACATACGCAGTGTTCATACGCCGCTAACGTGACATACATAACATATATACTTACTTACTTGAACGGAATTTATATAAAATCAAACATACTATATTCATATAGATATATATACCATACTGTGGTTTTAATACACAAACAGTACTATTTTTATAAATATAATAAAACTCCTATATAATAAACGACCAACACGAATCTCTATCCCTCTACTATGATGATCGCACGTTGTCGAGTGTAGCTGTTACGATACTCGTAGAAGAAGAAGATACTGTAACTAAAATGAACACAATAATGTAGACGGCGTTAACCTACTGTACATTGACACGATATCGATATGTTTAATGAAATATTATTTAAACTTTTCATATAAATTACCTATCCCGTTTTACATCTGTACTAGCAGATACCGAAACCAATGAACGTAGGCAATCCACGTCGCGGTACGGCTGTTTTACGACAGTGAATACAACATGTGAAAATAACATCATAACAATAATTTTCTAATGTTGTTATTGTGTCATATATATCTATGGTATCTTAGCTTTTAACCGGAAGACACACAATACAGTTAAATGTGATTTTAAATAAGAAAAATCACTTTTTAAACTGACCCGAGGCGCCCGCAACCTCTAATACCAAAAGTAAACTTCTCTCATTCGTCCATCTGAGTTTCAAATGCTGTGACTCTTATTAAAATACATATATCAATTCATAAAGAATACACATGTGCAATATTATTATAATAATTTTAATATAATTAACTGTAAATTTAGTTTAATCATAAACGAGTAAGTGAAAAGTTGGAAGTGTTATTACGAGAAAACGTCCCGCGACAGAAGGGTCTGCGTTACGGTTAAGCCGGAGATTATATAAAAAGTGGCGCCCCCAATTGGCGTGCATTAGTACTCGCCAGCGCAGCGCTCCGCTCACACGCGTCCGCTGTTCTCTCTTTGCGCAGTTCGTGCGATTTACTAATTTGAAACTTACACTTGTATTTTTTCGGTTTTTCCGGTAAACATGGCCGACACCGCAGTTGCCGCTGACGCCCCCGCCCCGGCGACGCCCGCGAAGAAGCCCAAGGCCTCCGCCGGCGCTAAGAAGCCCAAAGCGAAGCCCACCCACCCGAAGACTTCCGAGATGGTCAACAGTGCCATCAAGGAGTTGAAGGAGAGGAGCGGTTCGTCCCTGCAGGCTATCAAGAAATACATCGCCGCCCAGTACAAGGTGGACGCCGAGAAGCTGGCTCCGTTCATCAGAAAATATCTGAAGAGCGCTGTCGAATCCGGCGCACTGATCCAGACCAAAGGCAAGGGCGCGTCCGGCTCGTTCAAACTGGAGTCCAAGTCGTCCTCCGGCGCCAAGAAACCCGCCGCCGCCAAGAAGTCTAGCGCCAAATCTTCAGCGGCCGCGAAGAAACCGGCCGCAGCTAAGCCCGCTAAGGCCAGGAAGGCCGCCGCCTCTCCCGCCAAGCCTAAGGCCGCCACTAAGGACAAGAAGGCCGCCGCCGCCAAGAAGAAGCCCGCCGCTAAGAAACCCTCCACCCCCGCCAAGGGCAAGAGCGCCGCCGCGCCTAAGGCCAAGAAGACCGCGAAGCCTCCCACCAAGAAGCCTAAAGCTCCCAAACCGAAGAAGGCCGCGGCCGCTCCCAAAGCGAAGCCCGCCGCTAAGAAGGCCGCCTCGAAGAAGTAAGACTGTGCGCGTTCGCTATTGTCGTCGCCGCCGTTCTTGCATCGGTCGTGGTGGTGTTGTTAGTGACGTTGATGGAGATTATGCGACGACTTGTCGCATCACTCTTCTCGACTCACGTCATACGCCTGTGCGCGTTAAACGCACATCAAAAAGCCCTTTTCAGGGCTAACAAACGTATTCAAAGGCTCATCGCCTCTGTTTCATTGCAATAAAGAGCACATAACACAAAGTCGTTCGACCGATCGATCGATCACTCTTATAAATAAGTAAAACAAACTTAAGTGCTTTCCGAAATGGTAAAAAGTCTTATTGAGACTACAAAAAACTAGGCTTCTAATTAAATATATATCCCCCCCCCCCCCCCCCCCCCCCCCCCCCCCCCCCGTCTTATCTAATCAAAACGAACGAACATATATTATTTCTATAAAATTATTATTATAACGATGTGATCTCAATGATAGATCTCGGTTGTTTGGGTTTTAGAAAATTTATACAAAGTTAATATATTAATTATCTAGTAGTAACGCAACGTACATTTTACACGCACGCACATAATTATACATTAATAATACAGACGCAGTATGTATACTGGCGAAAAAAATTTTATACCCGTGCCATTTTGCAAGCGGAAGACATATATATTATAAGTACAAAATATTATTATATTTAAAAAAAATACGAGTAGATAATAAAATTCACAACGTCTGTTTTTATTTATATCTCTATCTCTCTCTAATTTGTGCTATTGCACGAGAATCGGCGATTGGTCGATCGGGCCCGTGTTGTGCCGGCTCGTTATATCCCACACTTATATCGGTGCGCTCGTGAGCTTATAAATATTCACGGTAGGATGTTTTTATTATACTCACTGACAAGCATTCGTGCTAGTCGTTTCGTTTGTGTGTAAACCAATCTAACTCTCTTTAAACATGTCTGGACGTGGTAAAGGTGGCAAGGTTAAGGGAAAGGCAAAGTCCCGTTCTAACCGTGCCGGACTTCAGTTCCCCGTGGGCCGTATCCACAGGCTTCTACGCAAGGGCAACTACGCCGAGCGCGTCGGTGCCGGTGCCCCCGTGTACTTGGCTGCCGTCATGGAATACCTGGCCGCTGAGGTTCTCGAGTTGGCCGGAAACGCCGCTCGTGACAACAAGAAGACCAGGATCATCCCCAGACATCTCCAGCTGGCCATCCGCAACGACGAAGAGTTGAACAAGCTCCTCTCCGGCGTGACCATCGCCCAGGGTGGTGTGCTGCCTAACATTCAGGCCGTGCTCCTGCCCAAGAAGACCGAGAAGAAGGCTTAAGTGTCCCCTCACTTCTCGTCCGTCCGGTGACATCTATAACGGTAACATTCGGCGATCGTCGAATGTGTACATTTGTATCGTGTATATAATACTTATATCACGGGACCTATGTTACATTCCCGACCGAGTGACCGTTACAAAAGGCCCTTTTCAGGGCCACAATATGATTCTGTGATAACGTTATAAGTTTCATGGCATAACGCATACGTATACGAACGTCTTTCGATAATATGAATGAAAATCTCAATTAATTATCCTATAATACTACTTGATATCCTACAATCATATTGAGATATTTATATGCATAGTTCTCAATTGCGAGAACATTATGTTACAAGTAATAATTACACACACACATATCGTAATAATTATAAATGAGATTCCTCGTTATGGTAATAATTGAATAGGGAGATATCGCAAGATGGGATTTCTTTCTTTCATTTATTTATTTATTATATATACTTTTAAAAACATTTAACAAATGATATTGATGACTCTACAATACGCTGAAAGTAGTAAGCGTAATGAGTTTTAAAAATCCTAAGTAGGTAAGTAAACAAATGGATTTGTTACGTTATACGAATAAGGACTAATAATTCAAAAATACATATAGTTACATACATATTACTAAAATATATTTTTATCAAACTATACTAACCTATAATAATTATTATGTATAATATCTGACTCTCCCCACCATGCCGACCGACGCGACGATGCTAACAATGCACGAACGCTATTGGTCGAGATACAGAGGGCGCGTCGCTCGATCATTAATCCCCCATTTCACGTCCGACGCGCTAACAAAAAGCGGAATTTCAAAATTGCGCGTTACATTTCCAGTTCGACTCTCGTACTGTAAACATCTAACTTAATCGCAATGCCACCCAAGACTAGCGGTAAGGCCGCCAAGAAATCTGGCAAGGCCCAGAAGAACATCTCCAAGTCCGACTCGAAGAAAAAGAAGAAGCATAAGCGCAAGGAGAGCTACGCCATCTACATCTACAAGGTGCTGAAGCAGGTCCACCCCGACACCGGTATCTCCAGCAAGGCCATGTCGATCATGAACTCGTTCGTGAACGATATCTTCGAGCGCATCGCCGCCGAGGCCTCACGCCTCGCCCACTACAACAAGAGGTCCACCATCACCAGCAGGGAGGTGCAGACCTCCGTCAGGCTGCTCCTCCCCGGTGAGCTCGCCAAGCACGCCGTCAGTGAAGGCACCAAGGCCGTCACCAAGTACACCAGCTCCAAGTAAGCGTCGCTCGTTCGTATTTCGACACGACGCGACACGCTGCAAGAGTGTGGTTTGTACGACAACCAAAAAGGCCCTTTTCAGGGCCACAAATACGTTCTGAATATAATATAAATGGTTTCTAGTCTCACATACGCTGTCAATCGGTATTCAAACTACAAACAAACGTTATGTTATTATGATATTTACTACAGTTAGTAGATCGATCTAGACGTGTTCATTACAAAACGAACGAACGAATGATACATAAATAAATACAAACACAATAACATAATTGAAAATACATATATGATATATATGTAACGTTGAAATATTAAGGTCAAAAGTTATGTTAGGTGAGCACAGTGAGGTTTCAACTAGTTAGGTTACAATAAGTGAGGTTTGATAAGGTTAGGTTGTACGAGGTGAGGTTTGAAAAAGTTAGGTTGTACGAGGTGAGGTTTGAAAAAGTTAGGTTAGGTTTAAAAAAAAAAAAGGTCTAATTTTAGCGATAAGAAAGAAGAGAAAAAAAAAAAAAAATTCGTAAAGCATTAAGATTACCTACCTATCTTAGGAAAAGTTAGGTTTGAAAAAGTAAGATTACTTAAAATTAAGAAAAAAAAAAATAACTTTAATAAAAGTAAATAAAAGATACCTACCTAATTATAATAAAATATAATATTAGTACGTTATCAGTAGTCATAAACCGATTTAGAGAGGGGGAATTGTATGTGAATTTTATAGCCCTCTCGCTCACACGGACACTAACTCCATCCCTTTCTAACAGGCACATATAAAGCGCCGCGAGAAAAATTTCGCTTATTCCCTCTCGTGACTCGTTATCGTAACGTCCACGCGCGTTGTAATAATTTATCGCAATGGCTCGTACCAAGCAGACCGCTCGTAAATCCACCGGTGGTAAAGCACCCCGCAAACAGCTAGCCACCAAGGCGGCCCGCAAGAGCGCGCCCGCCACCGGCGGAGTCAAGAAGCCTCATCGTTACAGGCCCGGTACCGTCGCCCTCCGTGAGATCCGTCGCTACCAGAAGAGCACCGAGCTCCTGATCCGCAAGCTGCCCTTCCAGCGTCTGGTCCGTGAGATCGCTCAGGACTTCAAGACCGACCTGCGCTTCCAGAGCTCCGCCGTTATGGCTCTTCAGGAGGCCAGCGAGGCTTACCTGGTCGGTCTCTTCGAAGACACCAACCTGTGCGCCATCCACGCCAAGCGTGTCACCATCATGCCCAAGGACATCCAGCTGGCCCGCAGGATCCGCGGCGAACGTGCCTAAGCTGTGTGCCAGTGTTTTAATCACCACACGCTTAAACTGACACGATGCGACATCACCGATCGCAGTCTACGCGAACGCATACTGTTACATTATAATTATGTATTATTTTGTACAAAGCGCGTTTTGCGTTACGGACATGCGAAAGTGAGTGACGCTTCTGTCAAATCAAAAGGCCCTTTTCAGGGCCACACATGATTCGAAAATTAACATTTGTTTCTTTGAACGGATACTTGCGTAGTAGACAAAAATCGATATAAATTATTAATTAATACGAACTATATACATATATGAAAACTAAAAGTAAAATAATAGAAAAGTTCAAGTTCTATGAATGCTTTAAGATACCGAATTGTTATATATAGATATGTACGTACACTGACTGAGCTGTACAAAACAAAGTATTAGAGAATTAAATTATACCCGTGTGCGCTGTGCGCGACTCGTAGAATGTTCTCGCACTCATATTATACCTAAATGGTGGACAAAATTTAAATATTATTATTTGAATTATAATGCCACATACTGAAATATATAAATTATATACAAAAATCCACTATATGCAGTGCATGAGACCGTTCTTTAACAAACTTAAGGAGGCCGTTCGTCGTTATATCAAGTAATATGATGTATATCCCCTGTGTGTAGGTATCCGTAATGAATTTAAATAACAATTATTCATATTACTTTTATATTTATAAGTAAATTAAAAAATAGTTCGCAATACGTGGTCCGATATCTGTATAACCCCGTCCCCCGTCTCCCCGCGGCGGGGTAAAACGTATAAATATACGCGGCGATCGGCTGTAGATTTTATTCCACTCGTGTCGACGCGCGCCGCAAGTCGTGTGTCTGTATTCCGTTCGTTCGAGAAGTCTAATCTCTCTAACAAGTCGCAATGACCGGTCGCGGTAAGGGAGGCAAAGGTCTGGGGAAAGGAGGAGCCAAGCGGCACAGGAAGGTGCTCCGTGATAACATCCAGGGTATCACTAAGCCCGCCATCCGTCGTCTGGCCCGCAGAGGCGGCGTCAAGCGTATCTCCGGTCTGATCTACGAGGAGACCCGCGGCGTGTTGAAGGTGTTCCTCGAGAACGTGATCCGTGACGCCGTCACCTACACCGAGCACGCCAAGAGGAAGACCGTCACCGCCATGGACGTCGTCTACGCTCTGAAGCGTCAGGGCCGCACCCTGTACGGTTTCGGAGGTTAAGAGCGCTGCGACACTATATAGTGTCGTCGTCGTGCGATATAGTGTAACTATACGATATATGTGTCGTTACCGTATCGCGCGCTAGCGCACCGCGTCCTCAGACGCAAATACAAAAAGGCCCTTTTCAGGGCCGCATATCATTCTATAATAACAACTACTAAAAAGTTTCACTAGCGACACAGACGTAAAACAATCGATCTTATCTAAACCTAACATAACTAACTATATGTGTATACAGTACCATATCATTATGAACAATTAATAACAACTTACCCCGTACCGCCACACAGTTTTCTCTCTCGCCGCGCGCCACCCGGCTACCTCCTCTCTGAAACAATAACAATAAAGTTTTTTTTTAACTTACTCTGTATGTATGTATGTATGTATGTACGCATTAATATTACATACCGAAATATATATATATGTATGATATGTTGTTATCGTGTACGTTCATCATCAAACAAACCATATAATAGCTTACATATCTACTGTCTATATTTTATTTAAGTATGTGTATGTATTTAAGTATAGATTCGATCGATTGAACGTCTAAGTGTCATGCTCGAAACAATTAATTAAGTAATTATTATAATCCCACCGGCGTGCGTACAGCCTCGCGTAACGATAATCGCATAAAATCATGCGCCCAATCATCATCGGGTAGGTACCGGGTGGGTACTACCCACCCAACGGGCAGGTGCTATTTCTTTCTCCATACATTCCTCTCCTCCTCCTCTTTGATGCCCGACTGCCCGACTCTATGCACTGCACTTCCACACACTCACTCATAACATAACATAGGTTGTACTGTACTCACGTTTTCCAAATCGCAAATCATGCCTTGCACTGTACATCCATTGGTATTTGTCACACACATTCACTTAATTTTACTTATCACACGTTAATCCGCAACCACCACTTAATTAATTAAGTAATAAATAAATAAACAAACAAAACAAAACAATCATATCACATGCAATCCACACCAAGGCATTTTACTTCACCCGCGCGCGCGCGAACTAAACCGGTGACCCGGCGCACTCTCACCTGATCATCAGAACCGCTTGACCTATCGGCCACCAACTGCCTGATAACTAGGTCTAAGATGAACTGCCCAATTAGGTAAAGGGTTTGCAAATATTGCATAAAAAAGACAGGGACGTCAACTATCTCCTCACCCACTCACGTCACACCAACCACCACCTCACCTCTCACCCCCTCTCTCTCCTGAAGTCAAGTTAAGTTAAATAGACTGGACTAGAAAATTCTCAGTGTTCATACGCCGCTAACGTGACATACATAACATATATACTTACTTACTTGAACGGAATTTATATAAAATCAAACATACTATATTCATATAGATATATATACCATACTGTGGTTTTAATACACAAACAGTACTATTTTTATAAATATAATAAAACTCCTATATAATAAACGACCAACACGAATCTCTATCCCTCTACTATGATGATCGCACGTTGTCGAGTGTAGCTGTTACGATACTCGTAGAAGAAGAAGATACTGTAACTAAAATGAACACAATAATGTAGACGGCGTTAACCTACTGTACATTGACACGATATCGATATGTTTAATGAAATATTATTTAAACTTTTCATATAAATTACCTATCCCGTTTTACATCTGTACTAGCAGATACCGAAACCAATGAACGTAGGCAATCCACGTCGCGGTACGGCTGTTTTACGACAGTGAATACAACATGTGAAAATAACATCATAACAATAATTTTCTAATGTTGTTATTGTGTCATATATATCTATGGTATCTTAGCTTTTAACCGGAAGACACACAATACAGTTAAATGTGATTTTAAATAAGAAAAATCACTTTTTAAACTGACCCGAGGCGCCCGCAACCTCTAATACCAAAAGTAAACTTCTCTCATTCGTCCATCTGAGTTTCAAATGCTGTGACTCTTATTAAAATACATATATCAATTCATAAAGAATACACATGTGCAATATTATTATAATAATTTTAATATAATTAACTGTAAATTTAGTTTAATCATAAACGAGTAAGTGAAAAGTTGGAAGTGTTATTACGAGAAAACGTCCCGCGACAGAAGGGTCTGCGTTACGGTTAAGCCGGAGATTATATAAAAAGTGGCGCCCCCAATTGGCGTGCATTAGTACTCGCCAGCGCAGCGCTCCGCTCACACGCGTCCGCTGTTCTCTCTTTGCGCAGTTCGTGCGATTTACTAATTTGAAACTTACACTTGTATTTTTTCGGTTTTTCCGGTAAACATGGCCGACACCGCAGTTGCCGCTGACGCCCCCGCCCCGGCGACGCCCGCGAAGAAGCCCAAGGCCTCCGCCGGCGCTAAGAAGCCCAAAGCGAAGCCCACCCACCCGAAGACTTCCGAGATGGTCAACAGTGCCATCAAGGAGTTGAAGGAGAGGAGCGGTTCGTCCCTGCAGGCTATCAAGAAATACATCGCCGCCCAGTACAAGGTGGACGCCGAGAAGCTGGCTCCGTTCATCAGAAAATATCTGAAGAGCGCTGTCGAATCCGGCGCACTGATCCAGACCAAAGGCAAGGGCGCGTCCGGCTCGTTCAAACTGGAGTCCAAGTCGTCCTCCGGCGCCAAGAAACCCGCCGCCGCCAAGAAGTCTAGCGCCAAATCTTCAGCGGCCGCGAAGAAACCGGCCGCAGCTAAGCCCGCTAAGGCCAGGAAGGCCGCCGCCTCTCCCGCCAAGCCTAAGGCCGCCACTAAGGACAAGAAGGCCGCCGCCGCCAAGAAGAAGCCCGCCGCTAAGAAACCCTCCACCCCCGCCAAGGGCAAGAGCGCCGCCGCGCCTAAGGCCAAGAAGACCGCGAAGCCTCCCACCAAGAAGCCTAAAGCTCCCAAACCGAAGAAGGCCGCGGCCGCTCCCAAAGCGAAGCCCGCCGCTAAGAAGGCCGCCTCGAAGAAGTAAGACTGTGCGCGTTCGCTATTGTCGTCGCCGCCGTTCTTGCATCGGTCGTGGTGGTGTTGTTAGTGACGTTGATGGAGATTATGCGACGACTTGTCGCATCACTCTTCTCGACTCACGTCATACGCCTGTGCGCGTTAAACGCACATCAAAAAGCCCTTTTCAGGGCTAACAAACGTATTCAAAGGCTCATCGCCTCTGTTTCATTGCAATAAAGAGCACATAACACAAAGTCGTTCGACCGATCGATCGATCGATCACTCTTATAAATAAGTAAAACAAACTTAAGTGCTTTCCGAAATGGTAAAAAGTCTTATTGAGACTACAAAAAACTAGGCTTCTAATTAAATATATCCCCCCCCCCCCCCCCCCCCCCCCCCCCCCCGTCTTATCTCAAAATCAAAACGAACGAACATATATTATTTCTATAAAATTATTATTATAACGATGTGATCTCAATGATAGATCTCGGTTGTTTGGGTTTTAGAAAAAAATTTATACAAAGTTAATATATTAATTATCTAGTAGTAACGCAACGTACATTTTACACGCACGCACATAATTATACATTAATAATACAGACGCAGTATGTATACTGGCGAAAAAATTTTATACCCGTGCCATTTTGCAAGCGGAAGACATATATATATATTATAAGTACAAAATATTATTATATTTAAAAATAGTAGATAATAAAATTCACAACGTCTGTTTTTATTTATATCTCTATCTCTCTCTAATTTGTGCTATTGCACGAGAATCGGCGATTGGTCGATCGGGCCCGTGTTGTGCCGGCTCGTTATATCCCCACTTATCGGTGCGCTCGTGAGCTTATAAATATTCACGGTAGGATAGGGAAGTTTTTATTATACTCACTGACAAGCATTCGTGCTAGTCGTTTCGTTTGTGTGTAAACCAATCTAACTCTCTTTAAACATGTCTGGACGTGGTAAAGGTGGCAAGGTTAAGGGAAAGGCAAAGTCCCGTTCTAACCGTGCCGGACTTCAGTTCCCCGTGGGCCGTATCCACAGGCTTCTACGCAAGGGCAACTACGCCGAGCGCGTCGGTGCCGGTGCCCCCGTGTACTTGGCTGCCGTCATGGAATACCTGGCCGCTGAGGTTCTCGAGTTGGCCGGAAACGCCGCTCGTGACAACAAGAAGACCAGGATCATCCCCAGACATCTCCAGCTGGCCATCCGCAACGACGAAGAGTTGAACAAGCTCCTCTCCGGTGTGACCATCGCCCAGGGTGGTGTGCTGCCTAACATTCAGGCCGTGCTCCTGCCCAAGAAGACCGAGAAGAAGGCTTAAGTGTCCCCTCACTTCTCGTCCGTCCGGTGACATCTATAACGGTAACATTCGGCGATCGGTGAATGTGTACATTTGTATCGTGTATATAATATTTATATCACGGGACCTATGTTACATTCCCGACCGAGTGACCGTTACAAAAGGCCCTTTTCAGGGCCACAATATGATTCTGTGATAACGTTATAAGTTTCATGGCATAACGCATACGTATACGAACGTCTTTCGATATTATGAATGAAAATCTCAATTAATTAATTAATTATCCTATAATATCCTACTATCATATTGAGATATTTATATGCATAGTTCTCAATTGCGAGAACATTATGTTACAAGTAATAATTACACACACATATATCGTAATAATTATAAATGAGATTCCTCGTTATGGTAATTGAATAGGGAGATATCGCAAGATGGGATTTCTTTCTTTCATTTATTTATTATATATACTTTTAAAAACATTTAACAAATGATATTGATGACTCTACAATACGCTGAAAGTAGTAAGCGTAATGAGTTTTAAAAATCCTAAGTAGGTAAGTAAACAAATGGATTTGTTACGTTATACGAATAAGGACTAATAATTCAAAAATACATATAGTTACATACATATTACTAAAATATATTTTTATCAAACTATACTAACCTATAATAACTGACTCTCCCCACCATGCCGACCGACGCGACGATGCTAACAATGCACGAACGCTATTGGTCGAGATACAGAGGGCGCGTCGCTCGATCATTAATCCCCCATTTCACGTCCGACGCGCTAACAAAAAGCGGAATTTCAAAATTGCGCGTTACATTTCCAGTTCGACTCTCGTACTGTAAACATCTAACTTAATCGCAATGCCACCCAAGACTAGCGGTAAGGCCGCCAAGAAATCTGGCAAGGCCCAGAAGAACATCTCCAAGTCCGACTCGAAGAAAAAGAAGAAGCATAAGCGCAAGGAGAGCTACGCCATCTATATCTACAAGGTGCTGAAGCAGGTCCACCCCGACACCGGTATCTCCAGCAAGGCCATGTCGATCATGAACTCGTTCGTGAACGATATCTTCGAGCGCATCGCCGCCGAGGCCTCACGCCTCGCCCACTACAACAAGAGGTCCACCATCACCAGCAGGGAGGTGCAGACCTCCGTCAGGCTGCTCCTCCCCGGTGAGCTCGCCAAGCACGCCGTCAGTGAAGGCACCAAGGCCGTCACCAAGTACACCAGCTCCAAGTAAGCGTCGCTCGTTCGTATTTCGACACGACACGACACGCTGCAAGAGTGTGGTTTGTACGACAACCAAAAAGGCCCTTTTCAGGGCCACAAATACGTTCTGAATATAATATAAATGGTTTCTAGTCTCACATACGCTGTCAATCGGTATTCAAACTACAAACAAACGTTATGTTATTATGATATTTACTACAGTTAGTAGTTAGTAGATCGATCTAGACGTGTTCATTACAAAACGAACGAACGAACGAATGATACATAAATAAATACAAACACAATAACATAATTGAAAATACATATATGATATATATGTAACGTTGAAATATTAAGGTCAAAAGTTATAAAGAGAGTTATGTTAGGTGAGCACAGTGAGGTTTCAACTAGTTAGGTTACAATAAGTGAGGTTTGATAAGGTTAGGTTGTACGAGGTGAGGTTTGAAAAAGTTAGGTTGTACGAGGTGAGGTTTGAAAAAGTTAGGTTAGGTTTAAAAAAAAAAAAAAAGGTCTAATTTTAGCGATAAGAAAGAAGAGAAAAAAAAAAATTCGTAAAGCATTAAGATTACCTACCTATCTTAGGAAAAGTTAGGTTTGAAAAAGTAAGATTACTTAAAATTAAGAAAAAAAAAATAACTTTAATAAAAGTAAATAAAAGATACCTACCTAATTATAATAAAATATAATATTAGTACGTTATCAGTAGTCAAAAACTAACCCGATTTAGAGAGGGGGAATTGTATGTGAATTTTATAGCCCTCTCGCTCACACGGACACTAACTCCATCCCTTTCTAACAGGCACATATAAAGCGCCGCGAGAAAAATTTCGCTTATTCCCTCTCGTGACTCGTTATCGTAACGTCCACGCGCGTTGTAATAATTTATCGCAATGGCTCGTACCAAGCAGACCGCTCGTAAATCCACCGGTGGTAAAGCACCCCGCAAACAGCTAGCCACCAAGGCGGCCCGCAAGAGCGCGCCCGCCACCGGCGGAGTCAAGAAGCCTCATCGTTACAGGCCCGGTACCGTCGCCCTCCGTGAGATCCGTCGCTACCAGAAGAGCACCGAGCTCCTGATCCGCAAGCTGCCCTTCCAGCGTCTGGTCCGTGAGATCGCTCAGGACTTCAAGACCGACCTGCGCTTCCAGAGCTCCGCCGTTATGGCTCTTCAGGAGGCCAGCGAGGCTTACCTGGTCGGTCTCTTCGAAGACACCAACCTGTGCGCCATCCACGCCAAGCGTGTCACCATCATGCCCAAGGACATCCAGCTGGCCCGCAGGATCCGCGGCGAACGTGCCTAAGCTGTGTGCCAGTGTTTTAATCACCACACGCTTAAACTGACACGATGCGACATCACCGATCGCAGTCTACGCGAACGCATACTGTTACATTATAATTATGTATTATTTTGTACAAAGCGCGTTTTGCGTTACGGACATGCGAAAGTGAGTGACGCTTCTGTCAAATCAAAAGGCCCTTTTCAGGGCCACACATGATTCGAAAATTAACATTTGTTTCTTTGAACGGATACTTGCGTAGTAGACAAAAATCGATATAAATTATTAATTAATACGAACTATATATATATGAAATCTAAAAGTAAAATAATAGAAAAGTTCAAGTTCTATGAATGCTTTAAAGATACCGAATTGTTATATATAGATATGTACGTACACTGACTGAGCTGTACAAAACAAAGTATTAGAGAATTAAATTATACCCGTGTGCGCTGTGCGCGACTCGTAGAATGTTCTCGCACTCATATTATACCTAAATGGTGGACAAAAAAAATTTAAATATTATTATTATTTGAATTATAATGCCACATACTGAAATATATAAATTATATACAAAAATCCACTATATGCAGTGCATGAGACCGTTCTTTAACAACCTTAAGGAGGCCGTTCGTCGTTATATCAAGTAATATGATGTATATCCCCTGTGTGTAGGTATCCGTAATGAATTTAAATAACAATTATTCATATTACTTTTATATTTATAAGTAAATTAAAAAATTGTTCGCAATACGTGGTCCGATATCTGTATAACCCCGTCCCCCGTCACCCCGCGGCGGGGTAAAACGTATAAATATACGGCGATCGGCTGCAGATTTTATTCCACTCGTGTCGACGCGCGCCGCAAGTCGTGTGTCTGTATTCCGTTCGTTCGAGAAGTCTAATCTCTCTAACAAGTCGCAATGACCGGTCGCGGTAAGGGAGGCAAAGGTCTGGGGAAAGGAGGAGCCAAGCGGCACAGGAAGGTGCTCCGTGATAACATCCAGGGTATCACTAAGCCCGCCATCCGTCGTCTGGCCCGCAGAGGCGGCGTCAAGCGTATCTCCGGTCTGATCTACGAGGAGACCCGCGGCGTGTTGAAGGTGTTCCTCGAGAACGTGATCCGTGACGCCGTCACCTACACCGAGCACGCCAAGAGGAAGACCGTCACCGCCATGGACGTCGTCTACGCTCTGAAGCGTCAGGGCCGCACCCTGTACGGTTTCGGAGGTTAAGAGCGCTGCGACACTATATATATAGTGTCGTCGTCGTGCGATATAGTGTAACTATACGATATATGTGTCGTTACCGTATCGCGCGCTAGCGCACCGCGTCCTCAGACGCAAATACAAAAAGGCCCTTTTCAGGGCCGCATATCATTCTATAATAACAACTACTAAAAAGTTTCACTAGCGACACAGACGTAAAACAATCGATCTTATCTAAACCTAACATAACTAACTATATGTATACAGTACCATATCATTATGAACAATTAATAACAACTTACCCCGTACCGCCACACAGTTTTCTCTCTCGCCGCGCGCCACCCGGCTACCTCCTCTCTGAAACAATAACAATAAAGTTTTTTAACTTACTCTGTATGTATGTATGTATGTATGTATGTATGTATGTACGCATTAATATTACATACCGAAATATATATGTTATTATCGTGTATGTTTATCATCAAACAAACCATATACATAATAGCTTACATATCTACTGTCTATATTTTATTTAAGTATGTGTATGTATTTAAGTATAGATTCGATCGATTGAACGTCTAAGTGTCATGCTCGAAACAATTAATTAACTAATTATTATAATCCCACCGGCGTACAGCCTCGCGTAACGATAATCGCATAAAATCATGCGCCCAATCATCATCGGGTAGGTACCGGGTGGGTACTACCCACCCAACGGGCAGGTGCTATTTCTTTCTCCATACATTCCTCTCCTCCTCCTCTTTGATGCCCGACTGCCCGACTCTATGCACTGCACTTCACACTCACTCATAACATAACATAGGTTGTACTGTACTCACGTTTTCCAAATCGCAAATCATGCCTTGCACTGTACATCCATTGGTATTTGTCACACACATTCACTTAATTTTACTTATCACACGTTAATCCGCAACCACCACTTAATTAAGTAATAAATAAATAAACAAACAAACAAAACAAAACAATCATATCACATGCAATCCACACCAAGGCATTTTACTTCACCCGCGCGCGCGCGAACTAAACCGGTGACCCGGCGCACTCTCACCTGATCATCAGAACCGCTTGACCTATCGGCCACCAACTACTGCCTGATAACTAGGTCTAAGATGAACTGCCCAATTAGGTAAAGGGTTTGCAAATATTGCATAAAAAAGACAGGGACGTCAACTATCTCCTCACCCACTCACGTCACACCAACCACCACCTCACCTCTCACCCCCTCTCTCTCTCCTGAAGTCAAGTTAAGTTAAATAGACTGGACTAGAAAATAGTGACACATTTCATTCGTTTTTGTTTGTGACTAATGATCTAAAAATAATTTACACAAATACATATATAATTTTGTGAAAAGTGATATGTATGTATAAAGTTTGGTGATGATACAAAACTTTATAAAATTAATTTTATTATGTGTGATATTTTCGAATTTCATAACACAGAAGCTCAAGTAAGTAAGCATTCTCAGTGTTCATACGCCGCTAACGTGACATACATAACATATATACTTACTTACTTACTTGAACGGAATTTATATAAAATCAAACATACTATATTCATATAGATATATATACCATACTGTGGTTTTAATACACAAACAGTACTATTTTTATAAATATAATAAAACTCCTATATAATAAACGACCAACACGAATCTCTATCCCTCTACTATGATGATCGCACGTTGTCGAGTGTAGCTGTTACGATACTCGTAGAAGAAGAAGATACTGTAACTAAAATGAACACAATAATATAGACGGCGTTAACCTACTGTACATTGACACGATATCGATATGTTTAATGAAATATTATTTAAACTTTTCATATAAATTACCTATCCCGTTTTACATCTGTACTAGCAGATACCGAAACCAATGAACGTAGGCAATCCACGTCGCGGTACGGCTGTTTTACGACAGTGAATACGACATGTGAAAATAACATCATAACAATAATTTTCTAATGTTGTTATTGTGTCATATATATCTATGGTATCTTAGCTTTTAACTGGAAGACACACAATACAGTTAAATGTGATTTTAAATAAGAAAAATCACTTTTTAAACTGACCCGAGGCGCCCGCAACCTCTAATACCAAAAGTAAACTTCTCTCATTCGTCCATCTGAGTTTCAAATGCTGTGACTCTTATTAAAATACATATATCAATTCATAAAGAATACACATGTGCAATATTATTATAATAATTTTAATATAATTAACTGTAAATTTAGTTTAATCATAAACGAGTAAGTGAAAAGTTGGAAGTGTTATTACGAGAAAACGTCCCGCGACAGAAGGGTCTGCGTTACGGTTAAGCCGGAGATTATATAAAAAGTGGCGCCCCCAATTGGCGTGCATTAGTACTCGCCAGCGCAGCGCTCCGCTCACACGCGTCCGCTGTTCTCTCTTTGCGCAGTTCGTGCGATTTACTAATTTGAAACTTACACTTGTATTTTTTCGGTTTTTCCGGTAAACATGGCCGACACCGCAGTTGCCGCTGACGCCCCCGCCCCGGCGACGCCCGCGAAGAAGCCCAAGGCCTCCGCCGGCGCTAAGAAGCCCAAAGCGAAGCCCACCCACCCGAAGACTTCCGAGATGGTCAACAGTGCCATCAAGGAGTTGAAGGAGAGGAGCGGTTCGTCCCTGCAGGCTATCAAGAAATACATCGCCGCCCAGTACAAGGTGGACGCCGAGAAGCTGGCTCCGTTCATCAGAAAATATCTGAAGAGCGCTGTCGAATCCGGCGCACTGATCCAGACCAAAGGCAAGGGCGCGTCCGGCTCGTTCAAACTGGAGTCCAAGTCGTCCTCCGGCGCCAAGAAACCCGCCGCCGCCAAGAAGTCTAGCGCCAAATCTTCAGCGGCCGCGAAGAAACCGGCCGCAGCTAAGCCCGCTAAGGCCAGGAAGGCCGCCGCCTCTCCCGCCAAGCCTAAGGCCGCCACTAAGGACAAGAAGGCCGCCGCCGCCAAGAAGAAGCCCGCCGCTAAGAAACCCTCCACCCCCGCCAAGGGCAAGAGCGCCGCCGCGCCTAAGGCCAAGAAGACCGCGAAGCCTCCCACCAAGAAGCCTAAAGCTCCCAAACCGAAGAAGGCCGCGGCCGCTCCCAAAGCGAAGCCCGCCGCTAAGAAGGCCGCCTCGAAGAAGTAAGACTGTGCGCGTTCGCTATTGTCGTCGCCGCCGTTCTTGCATCGGTCGTGGTGGTGTTGTTAGTGACGTTGATGGAGATTATGCGACGGCTTGTCGCATCACTCTTCTCGACTCACGTCATACGCCTGTGCGCGTTAAACGCACATCAAAAAGCCCTTTTCAGGGCTAACAAACGTATTCAAAGGCTCATCGCCTCTGTTTCATTGCAATAAGAGCACATAACACAAAGTCGTTCGACCGATCGATCGATCGATCACTCTTATAAATAAGTAAAACAAACTTAAGTGCTTTCCGAAATGGTAAAAAGTCTTATTAAGACTACAAAAAACTAGGCTTCTAATTAAATATATCCCCCCCGTCTTATCTAGTCAAAACGAACGAACGAACGAACATATATTATTTCTATAAAATTATTATTATAACGATGTGATCTCAATGATAGATCTCGGTTACTTGGGTTTTAGAAAAAATTTATACAAAGTTAATATATTAATTATCTAGTAGTAACGCAACGTAAATTTTACACGCACGCAAATAATTATACATTAATAATACAGACGCAGTATGTATATTGGCGAAAAATTTTATACCCGTGCCATTTTGCAAGCGGAAGACATATATGTATATTATAAGTACAAAATATTATTATATTTAAAAATAGGTAATAAAATTCACAACGTCTGTTTTTATTTATATCTCTATCTCTCTCTAATTTGTGCTATTGCACGAGAATCGGCGATTGGTCGATCGGGCCCGTGTTGTGCCGGCTCGTTATATCCCCACTTATCGGTGCGCTCGTGAGCTTATAAATATTCACGGTAGGATAGGGAAGTTTTTATTATACTCACTGACAAGCATTCGTGCTAGTCGTTTCGTTTGTGTGTAAACCAATCTAACTCTCTTTAAACATGTCTGGACGTGGTAAAGGTGGCAAGGTTAAGGGAAAGGCAAAGTCCCGTTCTAACCGTGCCGGACTTCAGTTCCCCGTGGGCCGTATCCACAGGCTTCTACGCAAGGGCAACTACGCCGAGCGCGTCGGTGCCGGTGCCCCCGTGTACTTGGCTGCCGTCATGGAATACCTGGCCGCTGAGGTTCTCGAGTTGGCCGGAAACGCCGCTCGTGACAACAAGAAGACCAGGATCATCCCCAGACATCTCCAGCTGGCCATCCGCAACGACGAAGAGTTGAACAAGCTCCTCTCCGGTGTGACCATCGCCCAGGGTGGTGTGCTGCCTAACATTCAGGCCGTGCTCCTGCCCAAGAAGACCGAGAAGAAGGCTTAAGTGTCCCCTCACTTCTCGTCCGTCCGGTGACATCTATAACGGTAACATTCGGCGATCGGTGAATGTGTACATTTGTATCGTGTATATAATATTTATATCACGGGACCTATGTTACATTCCCGACCGAGTGACCGTTACAAAAGGCCCTTTTCAGGGCCACAATATGATTCTGTGATAACGTTATAAGTTTCATGGCATAACGCATACGTATACGAACGTCTTTCGATATTATGAATGAAAATCTCAATTAATTAATTAATTATCCTATAATATCCTACTATCATATTGAGATATTTATATGCATAGTTCTCAATTGCGAGAACATTATGTTACAAGTAATAATTACACACACATATATCGTAATAATTATAAATGAGATTCCTCGTTATGGTAATTGAATAGGGAGATATCGCAAGATGGGATTTCTTTCTTTCATTTATTTATTATATATACTTTTAAAAACATTTAACAAATGATATTGATGACTCTACAATACGCTGAAAGTAGTAAGCGTAATGAGTTTTAAAAATCCTAAGTAGGTAAGTAAACAAATGGATTTGTTACGTTATACGAATAAGGACTAATAATTCAAAAATACATATAGTTACATACATATTACTAAAATATATTTTTATCAAACTATACTAACCTATAATAACTGACTCTCCCCACCATGCCGACCGACGCGACGATGCTAACAATGCACGAACGCTATTGGTCGAGATACAGAGGGCGCGTCGCTCGATCATTAATCCCCCATTTCACGTCCGACGCGCTAACAAAAAGCGGAATTTCAAAATTGCGCGTTACATTTCCAGTTCGACTCTCGTACTGTAAACATCTAACTTAATCGCAATGCCACCCAAGACTAGCGGTAAGGCCGCCAAGAAATCTGGCAAGGCCCAGAAGAACATCTCCAAGTCCGACTCGAAGAAAAAGAAGAAGCATAAGCGCAAGGAGAGCTACGCCATCTATATCTACAAGGTGCTGAAGCAGGTCCACCCCGACACCGGTATCTCCAGCAAGGCCATGTCGATCATGAACTCGTTCGTGAACGATATCTTCGAGCGCATCGCCGCCGAGGCCTCACGCCTCGCCCACTACAACAAGAGGTCCACCATCACCAGCAGGGAGGTGCAGACCTCCGTCAGGCTGCTCCTCCCCGGTGAGCTCGCCAAGCACGCCGTCAGTGAAGGCACCAAGGCCGTCACCAAGTACACCAGCTCCAAGTAAGCGTCGCTCGTTCGTATTTCGACACGACACGACACGCTGCAAGAGTGTGGTTTGTACGACAACCAAAAAGGCCCTTTTCAGGGCCACAAATACGTTCTGAATATAATATAAATGGTTTCTAGTCTCACATACGCTGTCAATCGGTATTCAAACTACAAACAAACGTTATGTTATTATGATATTTACTACAGTTAGTAGTTAGTAGATCGATCTAGACGTGTTCATTACAAAACGAACGAACGAACGAATGATACATAAATAAATACAAACACAATAACATAATTGAAAATACATATATGATATATATGTAACGTTGAAATATTAAGGTCAAAAGTTATAAAGAGAGTTATGTTAGGTGAGCACAGTGAGGTTTCAACTAGTTAGGTTACAATAAGTGAGGTTTGATAAGGTTAGGTTGTACGAGGTGAGGTTTGAAAAAGTTAGGTTGTACGAGGTGAGGTTTGAAAAAGTTAGGTTAGGTTAAAAAAAAAAAAAAAAGGTCTAATTTTAGCGATAAGAAAGAAGAGAAAAAAAAATTCGTAAAGCATTAAGATTACCTACCTATCTTAGGAAAAGTTAGGTTTGAAAAAGTAAGATTACTTAAAATTAAGAAAAAAAAAATAACTTTAATAAAAGTAAATAAAAGATACCTACCTAATTATAATAAAATATAATATTAGTACGTTATCAGTAGTCAAAAACTAACCCGATTTAGAGAGGGGGAATTGTATGTGAATTTTATAGCCCTCTCGCTCACACGGACACTAACTCCATCCCTTTCTAACAGGCACATATAAAGCGCCGCGAGAAAAATTTCGCTTATTCCCTCTCGTGACTCGTTATCGTAACGTCCACGCGCGTTGTAATAATTTATCGCAATGGCTCGTACCAAGCAGACCGCTCGTAAATCCACCGGTGGTAAAGCACCCCGCAAACAGCTAGCCACCAAGGCGGCCCGCAAGAGCGCGCCCGCCACCGGCGGAGTCAAGAAGCCTCATCGTTACAGGCCCGGTACCGTCGCCCTCCGTGAGATCCGTCGCTACCAGAAGAGCACCGAGCTCCTGATCCGCAAGCTGCCCTTCCAGCGTCTGGTCCGTGAGATCGCTCAGGACTTCAAGACCGACCTGCGCTTCCAGAGCTCCGCCGTTATGGCTCTTCAGGAGGCCAGCGAGGCTTACCTGGTCGGTCTCTTCGAAGACACCAACCTGTGCGCCATCCACGCCAAGCGTGTCACCATCATGCCCAAGGACATCCAGCTGGCCCGCAGGATCCGCGGCGAACGTGCCTAAGCTGTGTGCCAGTGTTTTAATCACCACACGCTTAAACTGACACGATGCGACATCACCGATCGCAGTCTACGCGAACGCATACTGTTACATTATAATTATGTATTATTTTGTACAAAGCGCGTTTTGCGTTACGGACATGCGAAAGTGAGTGACGCTTCTGTCAAATCAAAAGGCCCTTTTCAGGGCCACACATGATTCGAAAATTAACATTTGTTTCTTTGAACGGATACTTGCGTAGTAGACAAAAATCGATATAAATTATTAATTAATACGAACTATATATATATGAAATCTAAAAGTAAAATAATAGAAAAGTTCAAGTTCTATGAATGCTTTAAAGATACCGAATTGTTATATATAGATATGTACGTACACTGACTGAGCTGTACAAAACAAAGTATTAGAGAATTAAATTATACCCGTGTGCGCTGTGCGCGACTCGTAGAATGTTCTCGCACTCATATTATACCTAAATGGTGGACAAAAAAAATTTAAATATTATTATTATTTGAATTATAATGCCACATACTGAAATATATAAATTATATACAAAAATCCACTATATGCAGTGCATGAGACCGTTCTTTAACAACCTTAAGGAGGCCGTTCGTCGTTATATCAAGTAATATGATGTATATCCCCTGTGTGTAGGTATCCGTAATGAATTTAAATAACAATTATTCATATTACTTTTATATTTATAAGTAAATTAAAAAATTGTTCGCAATACGTGGTCCGATATCTGTATAACCCCGTCCCCCGTCACCCCGCGGCGGGGTAAAACGTATAAATATACGGCGATCGGCTGCAGATTTTATTCCACTCGTGTCGACGCGCGCCGCAAGTCGTGTGTCTGTATTCCGTTCGTTCGAGAAGTCTAATCTCTCTAACAAGTCGCAATGACCGGTCGCGGTAAGGGAGGCAAAGGTCTGGGGAAAGGAGGAGCCAAGCGGCACAGGAAGGTGCTCCGTGATAACATCCAGGGTATCACTAAGCCCGCCATCCGTCGTCTGGCCCGCAGAGGCGGCGTCAAGCGTATCTCCGGTCTGATCTACGAGGAGACCCGCGGCGTGTTGAAGGTGTTCCTCGAGAACGTGATCCGTGACGCCGTCACCTACACCGAGCACGCCAAGAGGAAGACCGTCACCGCCATGGACGTCGTCTACGCTCTGAAGCGTCAGGGCCGCACCCTGTACGGTTTCGGAGGTTAAGAGCGCTGCGACACTATATATATAGTGTCGTCGTCGTGCGATATAGTGTAACTATACGATATATGTGTCGTTACCGTATCGCGCGCTAGCGCACCGCGTCCTCAGACGCAAATACAAAAAGGCCCTTTTCAGGGCCGCATATCATTCTATAATAACAACTACTAAAAAGTTTCACTAGCGACACAGACGTAAAACAATCGATCTTATCTAAACCTAACATAACTAACTATATGTATACAGTACCATATCATTATGAACAATTAATAACAACTTACCCCGTACCGCCACACAGTTTTCTCTCTCGCCGCGCGCCACCCGGCTACCTCCTCTCTGAAACAATAACAATAAAGTTTTTTAACTTACTCTGTATGTATGTATGTATGTATGTATGTATGTATGTACGCATTAATATTACATACCGAAATATATATGTTATTATCGTGTATGTTTATCATCAAACAAACCATATACATAATAGCTTACATATCTACTGTCTATATTTTATTTAAGTATGTGTATGTATTTAAGTATAGATTCGATCGATTGAACGTCTAAGTGTCATGCTCGAAACAATTAATTAACTAATTATTATAATCCCACCGGCGTACAGCCTCGCGTAACGATAATCGCATAAAATCATGCGCCCAATCATCATCGGGTAGGTACCGGGTGGGTACTACCCACCCAACGGGCAGGTGCTATTTCTTTCTCCATACATTCCTCTCCTCCTCCTCTTTGATGCCCGACTGCCCGACTCTATGCACTGCACTTCACACTCACTCATAACATAACATAGGTTGTACTGTACTCACGTTTTCCAAATCGCAAATCATGCCTTGCACTGTACATCCATTGGTATTTGTCACACACATTCACTTAATTTTACTTATCACACGTTAATCCGCAACCACCACTTAATTAAGTAATAAATAAATAAACAAACAAACAAAACAAAACAATCATATCACATGCAATCCACACCAAGGCATTTTACTTCACCCGCGCGCGCGCGAACTAAACCGGTGACCCGGCGCACTCTCACCTGATCATCAGAACCGCTTGACCTATCGGCCACCAACTACTGCCTGATAACTAGGTCTAAGATGAACTGCCCAATTAGGTAAAGGGTTTGCAAATATTGCATAAAAAAGACAGGGACGTCAACTATCTCCTCACCCACTCACGTCACACCAACCACCACCTCACCTCTCACCCCCTCTCTCTCTCCTGAAGTCAAGTTAAGTTAAATAGACTGGACTAGAAAATAGTGACACATTTCATTCGTTTTTGTTTGTGACTAATGATCTAAAAATAATTTACACAAATACATATATAATTTTGTGAAAAGTGATATGTATGTATAAAGTTTGGTGATGATACAAAACTTTATAAAATTAATTTTATTATGTGTGATATTTTCGAATTTCATAACACAGAAGCTCAAGTAAGTAAGCATTCTCAGTGTTCATACGCCGCTAACGTGACATACATAACATATATACTTACTTACTTACTTGAACGGAATTTATATAAAATCAAACATACTATATTCATATAGATATATATACCATACTGTGGTTTTAATACACAAACAGTACTATTTTTATAAATATAATAAAACTCCTATATAATAAACGACCAACACGAATCTCTATCCCTCTACTATGATGATCGCACGTTGTCGAGTGTAGCTGTTACGATACTCGTAGAAGAAGAAGATACTGTAACTAAAATGAACACAATAATATAGACGGCGTTAACCTACTGTACATTGACACGATATCGATATGTTTAATGAAATATTATTTAAACTTTTCATATAAATTACCTATCCCGTTTTACATCTGTACTAGCAGATACCGAAACCAATGAACGTAGGCAATCCACGTCGCGGTACGGCTGTTTTACGACAGTGAATACGACATGTGAAAATAACATCATAACAATAATTTTCTAATGTTGTTATTGTGTCATATATATCTATGGTATCTTAGCTTTTAACTGGAAGACACACAATACAGTTAAATGTGATTTTAAATAAGAAAAATCACTTTTTAAACTGACCCGAGGCGCCCGCAACCTCTAATACCAAAAGTAAACTTCTCTCATTCGTCCATCTGAGTTTCAAATGCTGTGACTCTTATTAAAATACATATATCAATTCATAAAGAATACACATGTGCAATATTATTATAATAATTTTAATATAATTAACTGTAAATTTAGTTTAATCATAAACGAGTAAGTGAAAAGTTGGAAGTGTTATTACGAGAAAACGTCCCGCGACAGAAGGGTCTGCGTTACGGTTAAGCCGGAGATTATATAAAAAGTGGCGCCCCCAATTGGCGTGCATTAGTACTCGCCAGCGCAGCGCTCCGCTCACACGCGTCCGCTGTTCTCTCTTTGCGCAGTTCGTGCGATTTACTAATTTGAAACTTACACTTGTATTTTTTCGGTTTTTCCGGTAAACATGGCCGACACCGCAGTTGCCGCTGACGCCCCCGCCCCGGCGACGCCCGCGAAGAAGCCCAAGGCCTCCGCCGGCGCTAAGAAGCCCAAAGCGAAGCCCACCCACCCGAAGACTTCCGAGATGGTCAACAGTGCCATCAAGGAGTTGAAGGAGAGGAGCGGTTCGTCCCTGCAGGCTATCAAGAAATACATCGCCGCCCAGTACAAGGTGGACGCCGAGAAGCTGGCTCCGTTCATCAGAAAATATCTGAAGAGCGCTGTCGAATCCGGCGCACTGATCCAGACCAAAGGCAAGGGCGCGTCCGGCTCGTTCAAACTGGAGTCCAAGTCGTCCTCCGGCGCCAAGAAACCCGCCGCCGCCAAGAAGTCTAGCGCCAAATCTTCAGCGGCCGCGAAGAAACCGGCCGCAGCTAAGCCCGCTAAGGCCAGGAAGGCCGCCGCCTCTCCCGCCAAGCCTAAGGCCGCCACTAAGGACAAGAAGGCCGCCGCCGCCAAGAAGAAGCCCGCCGCTAAGAAACCCTCCACCCCCGCCAAGGGCAAGAGCGCCGCCGCGCCTAAGGCCAAGAAGACCGCGAAGCCTCCCACCAAGAAGCCTAAAGCTCCCAAACCGAAGAAGGCCGCGGCCGCTCCCAAAGCGAAGCCCGCCGCTAAGAAGGCCGCCTCGAAGAAGTAAGACTGTGCGCGTTCGCTATTGTCGTCGCCGCCGTTCTTGCATCGGTCGTGGTGGTGTTGTTAGTGACGTTGATGGAGATTATGCGACGGCTTGTCGCATCACTCTTCTCGACTCACGTCATACGCCTGTGCGCGTTAAACGCACATCAAAAAGCCCTTTTCAGGGCTAACAAACGTATTCAAAGGCTCATCGCCTCTGTTTCATTGCAATAAGAGCACATAACACAAAGTCGTTCGACCGATCGATCGATCGATCACTCTTATAAATAAGTAAAACAAACTTAAGTGCTTTCCGAAATGGTAAAAAGTCTTATTAAGACTACAAAAAACTAGGCTTCTAATTAAATATATCCCCCCGTCTTATCTAGTCAAAACGAACGAACGAACGAACATATATTATTTCTATAAAATTATTATTATAACGATGTGATCTCAATGATAGATCTCGGTTACTTGGGTTTTAGAAAAAAATTTATACAAAGTTAATATATTAATTATCTAGTAGTAACGCAACGTAAATTTTACACGCACGCAAATAATTATACATTAATAATACAGACGCAGTATGTATATTGGCGAAAAATTTTATACCCGTGCCATTTTGCAAGCGGAAGACATATATGTATATTATAAGTACAAAATATTATTATATTTAAAAATAGGTAATAAAATTCACAACGTCTGTTTTTATTTATATCTCTATCTCTCTCTAATTTGTGCTATTGCACGAGAATCGGCGATTGGTCGATCGGGCCCGTGTTGTGCCGGCTCGTTATATCCCCACTTATCGGTGCGCTCGTGAGCTTATAAATATTCACGGTAGGATAGGGAAGTTTTTATTATACTCACTGACAAGCATTCGTGCTAGTCGTTTCGTTTGTGTGTAAACCAATCTAACTCTCTTTAAACATGTCTGGACGTGGTAAAGGTGGCAAGGTTAAGGGAAAGGCAAAGTCCCGTTCTAACCGTGCCGGACTTCAGTTCCCCGTGGGCCGTATCCACAGGCTTCTACGCAAGGGCAACTACGCCGAGCGCGTCGGTGCCGGTGCCCCCGTGTACTTGGCTGCCGTCATGGAATACCTGGCCGCTGAGGTTCTCGAGTTGGCCGGAAACGCCGCTCGTGACAACAAGAAGACCAGGATCATCCCCAGACATCTCCAGCTGGCCATCCGCAACGACGAAGAGTTGAACAAGCTCCTCTCCGGTGTGACCATCGCCCAGGGTGGTGTGCTGCCTAACATTCAGGCCGTGCTCCTGCCCAAGAAGACCGAGAAGAAGGCTTAAGTGTCCCCTCACTTCTCGTCCGTCCGGTGACATCTATAACGGTAACATTCGGCGATCGGTGAATGTGTACATTTGTATCGTGTATATAATATTTATATCACGGGACCTATGTTACATTCCCGACCGAGTGACCGTTACAAAAGGCCCTTTTCAGGGCCACAATATGATTCTGTGATAACGTTATAAGTTTCATGGCATAACGCATACGTATACGAACGTCTTTCGATATTATGAATGAAAATCTCAATTAATTAATTAATTATCCTATAATATCCTACTATCATATTGAGATATTTATATGCATAGTTCTCAATTGCGAGAACATTATGTTACAAGTAATAATTACACACACATATATCGTAATAATTATAAATGAGATTCCTCGTTATGGTAATTGAATAGGGAGATATCGCAAGATGGGATTTCTTTCTTTCATTTATTTATTATATATACTTTTAAAAACATTTAACAAATGATATTGATGACTCTACAATACGCTGAAAGTAGTAAGCGTAATGAGTTTTAAAAATCCTAAGTAGGTAAGTAAACAAATGGATTTGTTACGTTATACGAATAAGGACTAATAATTCAAAAATACATATAGTTACATACATATTACTAAAATATATTTTTATCAAACTATACTAACCTATAATAACTGACTCTCCCCACCATGCCGACCGACGCGACGATGCTAACAATGCACGAACGCTATTGGTCGAGATACAGAGGGCGCGTCGCTCGATCATTAATCCCCCATTTCACGTCCGACGCGCTAACAAAAAGCGGAATTTCAAAATTGCGCGTTACATTTCCAGTTCGACTCTCGTACTGTAAACATCTAACTTAATCGCAATGCCACCCAAGACTAGCGGTAAGGCCGCCAAGAAATCTGGCAAGGCCCAGAAGAACATCTCCAAGTCCGACTCGAAGAAAAAGAAGAAGCATAAGCGCAAGGAGAGCTACGCCATCTATATCTACAAGGTGCTGAAGCAGGTCCACCCCGACACCGGTATCTCCAGCAAGGCCATGTCGATCATGAACTCGTTCGTGAACGATATCTTCGAGCGCATCGCCGCCGAGGCCTCACGCCTCGCCCACTACAACAAGAGGTCCACCATCACCAGCAGGGAGGTGCAGACCTCCGTCAGGCTGCTCCTCCCCGGTGAGCTCGCCAAGCACGCCGTCAGTGAAGGCACCAAGGCCGTCACCAAGTACACCAGCTCCAAGTAAGCGTCGCTCGTTCGTATTTCGACACGACACGACACGCTGCAAGAGTGTGGTTTGTACGACAACCAAAAAGGCCCTTTTCAGGGCCACAAATACGTTCTGAATATAATATAAATGGTTTCTAGTCTCACATACGCTGTCAATCGGTATTCAAACTACAAACAAACGTTATGTTATTATGATATTTACTACAGTTAGTAGTTAGTAGATCGATCTAGACGTGTTCATTACAAAACGAACGAACGAACGAATGATACATAAATAAATACAAACACAATAACATAATTGAAAATACATATATGATATATATGTAACGTTGAAATATTAAGGTCAAAAGTTATAAAGAGAGTTATGTTAGGTGAGCACAGTGAGGTTTCAACTAGTTAGGTTACAATAAGTGAGGTTTGATAAGGTTAGGTTGTACGAGGTGAGGTTTGAAAAAGTTAGGTTGTACGAGGTGAGGTTTGAAAAAGTTAGGTTAGGTTTAAAAAAAAAAAAAAAGGTCTAATTTTAGCGATAAGAAAGAAGAGAAAAAAAAAATTCGTAAAGCATTAAGATTACCTACCTATCTTAGGAAAAGTTAGGTTTGAAAAAGTAAGATTACTTAAAATTAAGAAAAAAAAAATAACTTTAATAAAAGTAAATAAAAGATACCTACCTAATTATAATAAAATATAATATTAGTACGTTATCAGTAGTCAAAAACTAACCCGATTTAGAGAGGGGGAATTGTATGTGAATTTTATAGCCCTCTCGCTCACACGGACACTAACTCCATCCCTTTCTAACAGGCACATATAAAGCGCCGCGAGAAAAATTTCGCTTATTCCCTCTCGTGACTCGTTATCGTAACGTCCACGCGCGTTGTAATAATTTATCGCAATGGCTCGTACCAAGCAGACCGCTCGTAAATCCACCGGTGGTAAAGCACCCCGCAAACAGCTAGCCACCAAGGCGGCCCGCAAGAGCGCGCCCGCCACCGGCGGAGTCAAGAAGCCTCATCGTTACAGGCCCGGTACCGTCGCCCTCCGTGAGATCCGTCGCTACCAGAAGAGCACCGAGCTCCTGATCCGCAAGCTGCCCTTCCAGCGTCTGGTCCGTGAGATCGCTCAGGACTTCAAGACCGACCTGCGCTTCCAGAGCTCCGCCGTTATGGCTCTTCAGGAGGCCAGCGAGGCTTACCTGGTCGGTCTCTTCGAAGACACCAACCTGTGCGCCATCCACGCCAAGCGTGTCACCATCATGCCCAAGGACATCCAGCTGGCCCGCAGGATCCGCGGCGAACGTGCCTAAGCTGTGTGCCAGTGTTTTAATCACCACACGCTTAAACTGACACGATGCGACATCACCGATCGCAGTCTACGCGAACGCATACTGTTACATTATAATTATGTATTATTTTGTACAAAGCGCGTTTTGCGTTACGGACATGCGAAAGTGAGTGACGCTTCTGTCAATCAAAAGGCCCTTTTCAGGGCCACACATGATTCGAAAATTAACATTTGTTTCTTTGAACGGATACTTGCGTAGTAGACAAAAATCGATATAAATTATTAATTAATACGAACTATATATATATGAAATCTAAAAGTAAAATAATAGAAAAGTTCAAGTTCTATGAATGCTTTAAAGATACCGAATTGTTATATATAGATATGTACGTACACTGACTGAGCTGTACAAAACAAAGTATTAGAGAATTAAATTATACCCGTGTGCGCTGTGCGCGACTCGTAGAATGTTCTCGCACTCATATTATACCTAAATGGTGGACAAAAAAAATTTAAATATTATTATTATTTGAATTATAATGCCACATACTGAAATATATAAATTATATACAAAAATCCACTATATGCAGTGCATGAGACCGTTCTTTAACAACCTTAAGGAGGCCGTTCGTCGTTATATCAAGTAATATGATGTATATCCCCTGTGTGTAGGTATCCGTAATGAATTTAAATAACAATTATTCATATTACTTTTATATTTATAAGTAAATTAAAAAATTGTTCGCAATACGTGGTCCGATATCTGTATAACCCCGTCCCCCGTCACCCCGCGGCGGGGTAAAACGTATAAATATACGGCGATCGGCTGCAGATTTTATTCCACTCGTGTCGACGCGCGCCGCAAGTCGTGTGTCTGTATTCCGTTCGTTCGAGAAGTCTAATCTCTCTAACAAGTCGCAATGACCGGTCGCGGTAAGGGAGGCAAAGGTCTGGGGAAAGGAGGAGCCAAGCGGCACAGGAAGGTGCTCCGTGATAACATCCAGGGTATCACTAAGCCCGCCATCCGTCGTCTGGCCCGCAGAGGCGGCGTCAAGCGTATCTCCGGTCTGATCTACGAGGAGACCCGCGGCGTGTTGAAGGTGTTCCTCGAGAACGTGATCCGTGACGCCGTCACCTACACCGAGCACGCCAAGAGGAAGACCGTCACCGCCATGGACGTCGTCTACGCTCTGAAGCGTCAGGGCCGCACCCTGTACGGTTTCGGAGGTTAAGAGCGCTGCGACACTATATATATAGTGTCGTCGTCGTGCGATATAGTGTAACTATACGATATATGTGTCGTTACCGTATCGCGCGCTAGCGCACCGCGTCCTCAGACGCAAATACAAAAAGGCCCTTTTCAGGGCCGCATATCATTCTATAATAACAACTACTAAAAAGTTTCACTAGCGACACAGACGTAAAACAATCGATCTTATCTAAACCTAACATAACTAACTATATGTATACAGTACCATATCATTATGAACAATTAATAACAACTTACCCCGTACCGCCACACAGTTTTCTCTCTCGCCGCGCGCCACCCGGCTACCTCCTCTCTGAAACAATAACAATAAAGTTTTTTAACTTACTCTGTATGTATGTATGTATGTATGTATGTATGTATGTACGCATTAATATTACATACCGAAATATATATGTTATTATCGTGTATGTTTATCATCAAACAAACCATATACATAATAGCTTACATATCTACTGTCTATATTTTATTTAAGTATGTGTATGTATTTAAGTATAGATTCGATCGATTGAACGTCTAAGTGTCATGCTCGAAACAATTAATTAACTAATTATTATAATCCCACCGGCGTACAGCCTCGCGTAACGATAATCGCATAAAATCATGCGCCCAATCATCATCGGGTAGGTACCGGGTGGGTACTACCCACCCAACGGGCAGGTGCTATTTCTTTCTCCATACATTCCTCTCCTCCTCCTCTTTGATGCCCGACTGCCCGACTCTATGCACTGCACTTCACACTCACTCATAACATAACATAGGTTGTACTGTACTCACGTTTTCCAAATCGCAAATCATGCCTTGCACTGTACATCCATTGGTATTTGTCACACACATTCACTTAATTTTACTTATCACACGTTAATCCGCAACCACCACTTAATTAAGTAATAAATAAATAAACAAACAAACAAAAAAACAAACAATCATATCACATGCAATCCACACCAAGGCATTTTACTTCACCCGCGCGCGCGCGAACTAAACCGGTGACCCGGCGCACTCTCACCTGATCATCAGAACCGCTTGACCTATCGGCCACCAACTACTGCCTGATAACTAGGTCTAAGATGAACTGCCCAATTAGGTAAAGGGTTTGCAAATATTGCATAAAAAAGACAGGGACGTCAACTATCTCCTCACCCACTCACGTCACACCAACCACCACCTCACCTCTCACCCCCTCTCTCTCTCCTGAAGTCAAGTTAAGTTAAATAGACTGGACTAGAAAATAGTGACACATTTCATTCGTTTTTGTTTGTGACTAATGATCTAAAAATAATTTACACAAATACATATATAATTTTGTGAAAAGTGATATGTATGTATAAAGTTTGGTGATGATACAAAACTTTATAAAATTAATTTTATTATGTGTGATATTTTCGAATTTCATAACACAGAAGCTCAAGTAAGTAAGCATTCTCAGTGTTCATACGCCGCTAACGTGACATACATAACATATATACTTACTTACTTACTTGAACGGAATTTATATAAAATCAAACATACTATATTCATATAGATATATATACCATACTGTGGTTTTAATACACAAACAGTACTATTTTTATAAATATAATAAAACTCCTATATAATAAACGACCAACACGAATCTCTATCCCTCTACTATGATGATCGCACGTTGTCGAGTGTAGCTGTTACGATACTCGTAGAAGAAGAAGATACTGTAACTAAAATGAACACAATAATATAGACGGCGTTAACCTACTGTACATTGACACGATATCGATATGTTTAATGAAATATTATTTAAACTTTTCATATAAATTACCTATCCCGTTTTACATCTGTACTAGCAGATACCGAAACCAATGAACGTAGGCAATCCACGTCGCGGTACGGCTGTTTTACGACAGTGAATACGACATGTGAAAATAACATCATAACAATAATTTTCTAATGTTGTTATTGTGTCATATATATCTATGGTATCTTAGCTTTTAACTGGAAGACACACAATACAGTTAAATGTGATTTTAAATAAGAAAAATCACTTTTTAAACTGACCCGAGGCGCCCGCAACCTCTAATACCAAAAGTAAACTTCTCTCATTCGTCCATCTGAGTTTCAAATGCTGTGACTCTTATTAAAATACATATATCAATTCATAAAGAATACACATGTGCAATATTATTATAATAATTTTAATATAATTAACTGTAAATTTAGTTTAATCATAAACGAGTAAGTGAAAAGTTGGAAGTGTTATTACGAGAAAACGTCCCGCGACAGAAGGGTCTGCGTTACGGTTAAGCCGGAGATTATATAAAAAGTGGCGCCCCCAATTGGCGTGCATTAGTACTCGCCAGCGCAGCGCTCCGCTCACACGCGTCCGCTGTTCTCTCTTTGCGCAGTTCGTGCGATTTACTAATTTGAAACTTACACTTGTATTTTTTCGGTTTTTCCGGTAAACATGGCCGACACCGCAGTTGCCGCTGACGCCCCCGCCCCGGCGACGCCCGCGAAGAAGCCCAAGGCCTCCGCCGGCGCTAAGAAGCCCAAAGCGAAGCCCACCCACCCGAAGACTTCCGAGATGGTCAACAGTGCCATCAAGGAGTTGAAGGAGAGGAGCGGTTCGTCCCTGCAGGCTATCAAGAAATACATCGCCGCCCAGTACAAGGTGGACGCCGAGAAGCTGGCTCCGTTCATCAGAAAATATCTGAAGAGCGCTGTCGAATCCGGCGCACTGATCCAGACCAAAGGCAAGGGCGCGTCCGGCTCGTTCAAACTGGAGTCCAAGTCGTCCTCCGGCGCCAAGAAACCCGCCGCCGCCAAGAAGTCTAGCGCCAAATCTTCAGCGGCCGCGAAGAAACCGGCCGCAGCTAAGCCCGCTAAGGCCAGGAAGGCCGCCGCCTCTCCCGCCAAGCCTAAGGCCGCCACTAAGGACAAGAAGGCCGCCGCCGCCAAGAAGAAGCCCGCCGCTAAGAAACCCTCCACCCCCGCCAAGGGCAAGAGCGCCGCCGCGCCTAAGGCCAAGAAGACCGCGAAGCCTCCCACCAAGAAGCCTAAAGCTCCCAAACCGAAGAAGGCCGCGGCCGCTCCCAAAGCGAAGCCCGCCGCTAAGAAGGCCGCCTCGAAGAAGTAAGACTGTGCGCGTTCGCTATTGTCGTCGCCGCCGTTCTTGCATCGGTCGTGGTGGTGTTGTTAGTGACGTTGATGGAGATTATGCGACGGCTTGTCGCATCACTCTTCTCGACTCACGTCATACGCCTGTGCGCGTTAAACGCACATCAAAAAGCCCTTTTCAGGGCTAACAAACGTATTCAAAGGCTCATCGCCTCTGTTTCATTGCAATAAGAGCACATAACACAAAGTCGTTCGACCGATCGATCGATCGATCACTCTTATAAATAAGTAAAACAAACTTAAGTGCTTTCCGAAATGGTAAAAAGTCTTATTAAGACTACAAAAAACTAGGCTTCTAATTAAATATATCCCCCCGTCTTATCTAGTCAAAACGAACGAACGAACGAACATATATTATTTCTATAAAATTATTATTATAACGATGTGATCTCAATGATAGATCTCGGTTACTTGGGTTTTAGAAAAAATTTATACAAAGTTAATATATTAATTATCTAGTAGTAACGCAACGTAAATTTTACACGCACGCAAATAATTATACATTAATAATACAGACGCAGTATGTATATTGGCGAAAAATTTTATACCCGTGCCATTTTGCAAGCGGAAGACATATATGTATATTATAAGTACAAAATATTATTATATTTAAAAATAGGTAATAAAATTCACAACGTCTGTTTTTATTTATATCTCTATCTCTCTCTAATTTGTGCTATTGCACGAGAATCGGCGATTGGTCGATCGGGCCCGTGTTGTGCCGGCTCGTTATATCCCCACTTATCGGTGCGCTCGTGAGCTTATAAATATTCACGGTAGGATAGGGAAGTTTTTATTATACTCACTGACAAGCATTCGTGCTAGTCGTTTCGTTTGTGTGTAAACCAATCTAACTCTCTTTAAACATGTCTGGACGTGGTAAAGGTGGCAAGGTTAAGGGAAAGGCAAAGTCCCGTTCTAACCGTGCCGGACTTCAGTTCCCCGTGGGCCGTATCCACAGGCTTCTACGCAAGGGCAACTACGCCGAGCGCGTCGGTGCCGGTGCCCCCGTGTACTTGGCTGCCGTCATGGAATACCTGGCCGCTGAGGTTCTCGAGTTGGCCGGAAACGCCGCTCGTGACAACAAGAAGACCAGGATCATCCCCAGACATCTCCAGCTGGCCATCCGCAACGACGAAGAGTTGAACAAGCTCCTCTCCGGTGTGACCATCGCCCAGGGTGGTGTGCTGCCTAACATTCAGGCCGTGCTCCTGCCCAAGAAGACCGAGAAGAAGGCTTAAGTGTCCCCTCACTTCTCGTCCGTCCGGTGACATCTATAACGGTAACATTCGGCGATCGGTGAATGTGTACATTTGTATCGTGTATATAATATTTATATCACGGGACCTATGTTACATTCCCGACCGAGTGACCGTTACAAAAGGCCCTTTTCAGGGCCACAATATGATTCTGTGATAACGTTATAAGTTTCATGGCATAACGCATACGTATACGAACGTCTTTCGATATTATGAATGAAAATCTCAATTAATTAATTAATTATCCTATAATATCCTACTATCATATTGAGATATTTATATGCATAGTTCTCAATTGCGAGAACATTATGTTACAAGTAATAATTACACACACATATATCGTAATAATTATAAATGAGATTCCTCGTTATGGTAATTGAATAGGGAGATATCGCAAGATGGGATTTCTTTCTTTCATTTATTTATTATATATACTTTTAAAAACATTTAACAAATGATATTGATGACTCTACAATACGCTGAAAGTAGTAAGCGTAATGAGTTTTAAAAATCCTAAGTAGGTAAGTAAACAAATGGATTTGTTACGTTATACGAATAAGGACTAATAATTCAAAAATACATATAGTTACATACATATTACTAAAATATATTTTTATCAAACTATACTAACCTATAATAACTGACTCTCCCCACCATGCCGACCGACGCGACGATGCTAACAATGCACGAACGCTATTGGTCGAGATACAGAGGGCGCGTCGCTCGATCATTAATCCCCCATTTCACGTCCGACGCGCTAACAAAAAGCGGAATTTCAAAATTGCGCGTTACATTTCCAGTTCGACTCTCGTACTGTAAACATCTAACTTAATCGCAATGCCACCCAAGACTAGCGGTAAGGCCGCCAAGAAATCTGGCAAGGCCCAGAAGAACATCTCCAAGTCCGACTCGAAGAAAAAGAAGAAGCATAAGCGCAAGGAGAGCTACGCCATCTATATCTACAAGGTGCTGAAGCAGGTCCACCCCGACACCGGTATCTCCAGCAAGGCCATGTCGATCATGAACTCGTTCGTGAACGATATCTTCGAGCGCATCGCCGCCGAGGCCTCACGCCTCGCCCACTACAACAAGAGGTCCACCATCACCAGCAGGGAGGTGCAGACCTCCGTCAGGCTGCTCCTCCCCGGTGAGCTCGCCAAGCACGCCGTCAGTGAAGGCACCAAGGCCGTCACCAAGTACACCAGCTCCAAGTAAGCGTCGCTCGTTCGTATTTCGACACGACACGACACGCTGCAAGAGTGTGGTTTGTACGACAACCAAAAAGGCCCTTTTCAGGGCCACAAATACGTTCTGAATATAATATAAATGGTTTCTAGTCTCACATACGCTGTCAATCGGTATTCAAACTACAAACAAACGTTATGTTATTATGATATTTACTACAGTTAGTAGTTAGTAGATCGATCTAGACGTGTTCATTACAAAACGAACGAACGAACGAATGATACATAAATAAATACAAACACAATAACATAATTGAAAATACATATATGATATATATGTAACGTTGAAATATTAAGGTCAAAAGTTATAAAGAGAGTTATGTTAGGTGAGCACAGTGAGGTTTCAACTAGTTAGGTTACAATAAGTGAGGTTTGATAAGGTTAGGTTGTACGAGGTGAGGTTTGAAAAAGTTAGGTTGTACGAGGTGAGGTTTGAAAAAGTTAGGTTAGGTTTAAAAAAAAAAAAAAGGTCTAATTTTAGCGATAAGAAAGAAGAGAAAAAAAAAATTCGTAAAGCATTAAGATTACCTACCTATCTTAGGAAAAGTTAGGTTTGAAAAAGTAAGATTACTTAAAATTAAGAAAAAAAAAATAACTTTAATAAAAGTAAATAAAAGATACCTACCTAATTATAATAAAATATAATATTAGTACGTTATCAGTAGTCAAAAACTAACCCGATTTAGAGAGGGGGAATTGTATGTGAATTTTATAGCCCTCTCGCTCACACGGACACTAACTCCATCCCTTTCTAACAGGCACATATAAAGCGCCGCGAGAAAAATTTCGCTTATTCCCTCTCGTGACTCGTTATCGTAACGTCCACGCGCGTTGTAATAATTTATCGCAATGGCTCGTACCAAGCAGACCGCTCGTAAATCCACCGGTGGTAAAGCACCCCGCAAACAGCTAGCCACCAAGGCGGCCCGCAAGAGCGCGCCCGCCACCGGCGGAGTCAAGAAGCCTCATCGTTACAGGCCCGGTACCGTCGCCCTCCGTGAGATCCGTCGCTACCAGAAGAGCACCGAGCTCCTGATCCGCAAGCTGCCCTTCCAGCGTCTGGTCCGTGAGATCGCTCAGGACTTCAAGACCGACCTGCGCTTCCAGAGCTCCGCCGTTATGGCTCTTCAGGAGGCCAGCGAGGCTTACCTGGTCGGTCTCTTCGAAGACACCAACCTGTGCGCCATCCACGCCAAGCGTGTCACCATCATGCCCAAGGACATCCAGCTGGCCCGCAGGATCCGCGGCGAACGTGCCTAAGCTGTGTGCCAGTGTTTTAATCACCACACGCTTAAACTGACACGATGCGACATCACCGATCGCAGTCTACGCGAACGCATACTGTTACATTATAATTATGTATTATTTTGTACAAAGCGCGTTTTGCGTTACGGACATGCGAAAGTGAGTGACGCTTCTGTCAAATCAAAAGGCCCTTTTCAGGGCCACACATGATTCGAAAATTAACATTTGTTTCTTTGAACGGATACTTGCGTAGTAGACAAAAATCGATATAAATTATTAATTAATACGAACTATATATATATGAAATCTAAAAGTAAAATAATAGAAAAGTTCAAGTTCTATGAATGCTTTAAAGATACCGAATTGTTATATATAGATATGTACGTACACTGACTGAGCTGTACAAAACAAAGTATTAGAGAATTAAATTATACCCGTGTGCGCTGTGCGCGACTCGTAGAATGTTCTCGCACTCATATTATACCTAAATGGTGGACAAAAAAAATTTAAATATTATTATTATTTGAATTATAATGCCACATACTGAAATATATAAATTATATACAAAAATCCACTATATGCAGTGCATGAGACCGTTCTTTAACAACCTTAAGGAGGCCGTTCGTCGTTATATCAAGTAATATGATGTATATCCCCTGTGTGTAGGTATCCGTAATGAATTTAAATAACAATTATTCATATTACTTTTATATTTATAAGTAAATTAAAAAATTGTTCGCAATACGTGGTCCGATATCTGTATAACCCCGTCCCCCGTCACCCCGCGGCGGGGTAAAACGTATAAATATACGGCGATCGGCTGCAGATTTTATTCCACTCGTGTCGACGCGCGCCGCAAGTCGTGTGTCTGTATTCCGTTCGTTCGAGAAGTCTAATCTCTCTAACAAGTCGCAATGACCGGTCGCGGTAAGGGAGGCAAAGGTCTGGGGAAAGGAGGAGCCAAGCGGCACAGGAAGGTGCTCCGTGATAACATCCAGGGTATCACTAAGCCCGCCATCCGTCGTCTGGCCCGCAGAGGCGGCGTCAAGCGTATCTCCGGTCTGATCTACGAGGAGACCCGCGGCGTGTTGAAGGTGTTCCTCGAGAACGTGATCCGTGACGCCGTCACCTACACCGAGCACGCCAAGAGGAAGACCGTCACCGCCATGGACGTCGTCTACGCTCTGAAGCGTCAGGGCCGCACCCTGTACGGTTTCGGAGGTTAAGAGCGCTGCGACACTATATATATAGTGTCGTCGTCGTGCGATATAGTGTAACTATACGATATATGTGTCGTTACCGTATCGCGCGCTAGCGCACCGCGTCCTCAGACGCAAATACAAAAAGGCCCTTTTCAGGGCCGCATATCATTCTATAATAACAACTACTAAAAAGTTTCACTAGCGACACAGACGTAAAACAATCGATCTTATCTAAACCTAACATAACTAACTATATGTATACAGTACCATATCATTATGAACAATTAATAACAACTTACCCCGTACCGCCACACAGTTTTCTCTCTCGCCGCGCGCCACCCGGCTACCTCCTCTCTGAAACAATAACAATAAAGTTTTTTAACTTACTCTGTATGTATGTATGTATGTATGTATGTATGTATGTACGCATTAATATTACATACCGAAATATATATGTTATTATCGTGTATGTTTATCATCAAACAAACCATATACATAATAGCTTACATATCTACTGTCTATATTTTATTTAAGTATGTGTATGTATTTAAGTATAGATTCGATCGATTGAACGTCTAAGTGTCATGCTCGAAACAATTAATTAACTAATTATTATAATCCCACCGGCGTACAGCCTCGCGTAACGATAATCGCATAAAATCATGCGCCCAATCATCATCGGGTAGGTACCGGGTGGGTACTACCCACCCAACGGGCAGGTGCTATTTCTTTCTCCATACATTCCTCTCCTCCTCCTCTTTGATGCCCGACTGCCCGACTCTATGCACTGCACTTCACACTCACTCATAACATAACATAGGTTGTACTGTACTCACGTTTTCCAAATCGCAAATCATGCCTTGCACTGTACATCCATTGGTATTTGTCACACACATTCACTTAATTTTACTTATCACACGTTAATCCGCAACCACCACTTAATTAAGTAATAAATAAATAAACAAACAAACAAAACAAAACAATCATATCACATGCAATCCACACCAAGGCATTTTACTTCACCCGCGCGCGCGCGAACTAAACCGGTGACCCGGCGCACTCTCACCTGATCATCAGAACCGCTTGACCTATCGGCCACCAACTACTGCCTGATAACTAGGTCTAAGATGAACTGCCCAATTAGGTAAAGGGTTTGCAAATATTGCATAAAAAAGACAGGGACGTCAACTATCTCCTCACCCACTCACGTCACACCAACCACCACCTCACCTCTCACCCCCTCTCTCTCTCCTGAAGTCAAGTTAAGTTAAATAGACTGGACTAGAAAATAGTGACACATTTCATTCGTTTTTGTTTGTGACTAATGATCTAAAAATAATTTACACAAATACATATATAATTTTGTGAAAAGTGATATGTATGTATAAAGTTTGGTGATGATACAAAACTTTATAAAATTAATTTTATTATGTGTGATATTTTCGAATTTCATAACACAGAAGCTCAAGTAAGTAAGCATTCTCAGTGTTCATACGCCGCTAACGTGACATACATAACATATATACTTACTTACTTACTTGAACGGAATTTATATAAAATCAAACATACTATATTCATATAGATATATATACCATACTGTGGTTTTAATACACAAACAGTACTATTTTTATAAATATAATAAAACTCCTATATAATAAACGACCAACACGAATCTCTATCCCTCTACTATGATGATCGCACGTTGTCGAGTGTAGCTGTTACGATACTCGTAGAAGAAGAAGATACTGTAACTAAAATGAACACAATAATATAGACGGCGTTAACCTACTGTACATTGACACGATATCGATATGTTTAATGAAATATTATTTAAACTTTTCATATAAATTACCTATCCCGTTTTACATCTGTACTAGCAGATACCGAAACCAATGAACGTAGGCAATCCACGTCGCGGTACGGCTGTTTTACGACAGTGAATACGACATGTGAAAATAACATCATAACAATAATTTTCTAATGTTGTTATTGTGTCATATATATCTATGGTATCTTAGCTTTTAACTGGAAGACACACAATACAGTTAAATGTGATTTTAAATAAGAAAAATCACTTTTTAAACTGACCCGAGGCGCCCGCAACCTCTAATACCAAAAGTAAACTTCTCTCATTCGTCCATCTGAGTTTCAAATGCTGTGACTCTTATTAAAATACATATATCAATTCATAAAGAATACACATGTGCAATATTATTATAATAATTTTAATATAATTAACTGTAAATTTAGTTTAATCATAAACGAGTAAGTGAAAAGTTGGAAGTGTTATTACGAGAAAACGTCCCGCGACAGAAGGGTCTGCGTTACGGTTAAGCCGGAGATTATATAAAAAGTGGCGCCCCCAATTGGCGTGCATTAGTACTCGCCAGCGCAGCGCTCCGCTCACACGCGTCCGCTGTTCTCTCTTTGCGCAGTTCGTGCGATTTACTAATTTGAAACTTACACTTGTATTTTTCGGTTTTTCCGGTAAACATGGCCGACACCGCAGTTGCCGCTGACGCCCCCGCCCCGGCGACGCCCGCGAAGAAGCCCAAGGCCTCCGCCGGCGCTAAGAAGCCCAAAGCGAAGCCCACCCACCCGAAGACTTCCGAGATGGTCAACAGTGCCATCAAGGAGTTGAAGGAGAGGAGCGGTTCGTCCCTGCAGGCTATCAAGAAATACATCGCCGCCCAGTACAAGGTGGACGCCGAGAAGCTGGCTCCGTTCATCAGAAAATATCTGAAGAGCGCTGTCGAATCCGGCGCACTGATCCAGACCAAAGGCAAGGGCGCGTCCGGCTCGTTCAAACTGGAGTCCAAGTCGTCCTCCGGCGCCAAGAAACCCGCCGCCGCCAAGAAGTCTAGCGCCAAATCTTCAGCGGCCGCGAAGAAACCGGCCGCAGCTAAGCCCGCTAAGGCCAGGAAGGCCGCCGCCTCTCCCGCCAAGCCTAAGGCCGCCACTAAGGACAAGAAGGCCGCCGCCGCCAAGAAGAAGCCCGCCGCTAAGAAACCCTCCACCCCCGCCAAGGGCAAGAGCGCCGCCGCGCCTAAGGCCAAGAAGACCGCGAAGCCTCCCACCAAGAAGCCTAAAGCTCCCAAACCGAAGAAGGCCGCGGCCGCTCCCAAAGCGAAGCCCGCCGCTAAGAAGGCCGCCTCGAAGAAGTAAGACTGTGCGCGTTCGCTATTGTCGTCGCCGCCGTTCTTGCATCGGTCGTGGTGGTGTTGTTAGTGACGTTGATGGAGATTATGCGACGGCTTGTCGCATCACTCTTCTCGACTCACGTCATACGCCTGTGCGCGTTAAACGCACATCAAAAAGCCCTTTTCAGGGCTAACAAACGTATTCAAAGGCTCATCGCCTCTGTTTCATTGCAATAAGAGCACATAACACAAAGTCGTTCGACCGATCGATCGATCGATCACTCTTATAAATAAGTAAAACAAACTTAAGTGCTTTCCGAAATGGTAAAAAGTCTTATTAAGACTACAAAAAACTAGGCTTCTAATTAAATATATCCCCCCGTCTTATCTAGTCAAAACGAACGAACGAACGAACATATATTATTTCTATAAAATTATTATTATAACGATGTGATCTCAATGATAGATCTCGGTTACTTGGGTTTTAGAAAAAAATTTATACAAAGTTAATATATTAATTATCTAGTAGTAACGCAACGTAAATTTTACACGCACGCAAATAATTATACATTAATAATACAGACGCAGTATGTATATTGGCGAAAAATTTTATACCCGTGCCATTTTGCAAGCGGAAGACATATATGTATATTATAAGTACAAAATATTATTATATTTAAAAATAGGTAATAAAATTCACAACGTCTGTTTTTATTTATATCTCTATCTCTCTCTAATTTGTGCTATTGCACGAGAATCGGCGATTGGTCGATCGGGCCCGTGTTGTGCCGGCTCGTTATATCCCCACTTATCGGTGCGCTCGTGAGCTTATAAATATTCACGGTAGGATAGGGAAGTTTTTCTACATTGATTCGCATTCTGGCTACCGCAGCGGTCCGGTGAGGTCGTGCTTCCTGTGCGCTCTCGCTTGATTGTTGTTGTAGTTCTGAATTCACTCAGATTTATTCTGAACTCTCGCTTTCTGCTCCCCCGAGTGGTAATTTATCGTAAATTACCGCTAGGATAGCACCGGTGTGTTAGTTCAGACTTTCATAAGTCCCCAGTAGACCCGCGCGTCTCGAGCCCCTCTGGAAATCCACGCTCGTAGTGGTCGCTCAGTTGAGATTCGTCAAAACTGAGTGGGCTTGACCCCGATTGCAACTACGGTTTCACCGGCTGTAATTGGGCCGATACCCGATAGTTAAGACTTTCGCAAGTCAGACCCGCGCGTCTCTGCCCGTTGAAAAGACCACGCTCGCAGTGGCCGTTTGTGGTGGATACTATAACAGTGCCAAACGAAGCCGCAAACGGGGTGGATACCACCACGAAGCCCGATCTAGCCAACCCAGTCCGACTCTCGTTCGTGTAGGCACACACATTAAGATGACTGACACGGCGGACTCGCGGACCAACCCGACAACGACCGCAGGATCACAGTCCGGTTCCCCGGTAGGCTTAGTTTTAAGCAACCACGGCGACAATAGCACGGGTGTGCCTATTGAGATCGCAGAGATGAGGGCGCAGATGGCCGAGCTAAGGGCGAGCCTCGACCGGCAAGCGGCCGAGATAAGTACCCTGCGGTCCGAGAACGATCGCTTGCGTACGGCTCTCGGCAAGGTTGTCGACGGGACAAGCCCGGGCAAGGCCAAACGCCCCCCAACCTCTGCGGCCAAAATAGCGCCCACCCAGGCCCCTATGGCCACACCGGCAGGTACTTTGCCTGCCCCGGCCCCTCCGGCCCCCATGGACTCGTCACTGCCGCCGCCGGCACGGACGGCTGCCATGTTGCCCCCCAAATCCCCGGCCCCTAAGGCCATCGCCCCAGCTCCCGCTGGCGCAGCTAGGAAACCCAGTAAGAAGGCAGCCGCGCCTGCCCCCAGCTCACCTCCGGCCCCTAAGGCCCAACCCTCTACGGTATCTAGCGCGAGGAAATCCCGTTCGCGCTCGCCGAAAGCGCGCGACGAGCGGGACTCCAAGCGCGACCGTGGCTTCTCCCGCTCCCCCTACACACCTGACCACGTACTGTCTGACCAGGAGACGATGGACCTCCTCTACTCTGCTGACGAAGACACGGACAACAACACTGACATGGAGTGGAGGGTACAACGCAGCCGGAAGGGAAAACGTGCGCGGCCAAAGTCTCCAGCGGATTCGTCACCGCGGTCGAAGACGCCCAGGACTCCCTCCGTCACAGCACCTTCTGTGCAGGCACCTTCTGTGCAGGCCCATCAGGCCCGTAGTGCCACTAAGGCAAATGGCGGAGGGTCTTTGGCCCCAGAGTTAGATGCGGCGACCCCGTCGACTCCCGCCACCAAGGCGCCATCTGCGTCGGCCCCTCAGGCCCGTAGTGCCACTTCGGCAACAGGGGCGGGTCTTCGGCACCAGGGGTCAGCCATAGTAGGCTCGACTCCATGATTTTAGTGGATGTCCACAAATGGACCACTGCGCGTGCTCTGCACCTTCAGCGGGGCATTCCCGTGGATCACACTGAAATCATGACCGAGCCTTACTATGGTCTCAAGATTTGGTTACAGGGATCCGACAACTACCGCGCCATGGCCACTCTCCTCGAAGAAATTGGCGCCGTATTCAATCGGCGTCAATACGACGAGGAGAAAGACCACAGGGCAATCATCAGGAATGTCCCAAAAAGCATCCCTGTTGATGAGGTCAAGACGGAGCTCCTCAGTATGGGAATCAAAGTGAGGGAGGTGTGTCGCCTCCATCATAAGACTAGGGGCACATACGATATCGTATTGGTGAAAACCGACAATGACGCAGAATCCCGTAGGGCACTTCTTGCCATAAAAACAGTGTTAGGTATAACCGTTAGGATAGAACCTCCTAACAAGAGGAACTACGTCTCGCAGTGTCACAACTGCCAGAGGTACGGCCACAGCGCTCGTGGCTGTAACTCTCCCCCCCGGTGCGTTAAATGTGCCGGCGAACATCCGTCCCGCGAGTGCAAGCGCCCAAAAGGCTGCAAGGATAAGGAGGGTAGACGGTGTTGCAACTGTTTGGAACGGAAGCTCCCCCATGGGCATACTGCCAACTTTGGGGGTTGCCCCTGCCGCCCAAAACGGAGCAACCCGCCTAATCAATCCGTCTCCAAGCAGTCAAAAGGTCGTAAGCATGGAGCAGGGCAGATGTCCCCCCGACCCACTAACACACAAGCCCAACAAGCCCCTCAGGCCGTAGGATTAGGCGTCCCACAAACTAGGCCACCGCCGCCTTCAGCGGCCGCAGGTTCTCGCCCGGTGCCCTCAGCGCCCTGGTCCCCAAGGGACCCCCGCCTTGCCAGGGGTAATCCCGCCAGTCAGGCAGCAGGCCGGTCTGCCATAGCACCCCCTTCAGGTGTCGACCCGCGCATAGCGGCCCTCTCTCCCACGGAGATGAGGGATTTCTATGAGCGTATGGACTACACGTTAAACTACATTCTCGCCACTAGGTCTGGCAGTCAATTCGGTACTCACCAATATGAGTAGTACGGCCCTTAAGCTTAAACCGAATTCGCTTACCATTGGTATTTTTAATGCCAATGGACTAAGCCGAATGAAGGATGAGGTTACAAACTTCCTTCGCGATCATTCCGTCGATATTTTCTTAGTACAGGAGACTTTTTACAAACCGTTCATGAGAAGTTTTCGAGTCCCTGGTTTCACTCAGATTAGGAACGATAGGGTGGATAGGCCATTCGGGGGCACTTGCATTTTCTATAAACGTAGTTTACATTGCATAAGTCTCGACCCACCACCACTGACTAATATGGAAGTGTCGGTCTGCCGCATATCGATGGAAGGTCATCCCCCAATATCGATTGCGTCAACCTACCTTTCACCACAACGCGACTTACTTCAGACTGACCTTGATAGCCTCGCCTCCTTAGGTCCTTCGGTCATCGTGGCCGGAGACCTAAACTGTAAGCATATTGAATGGGGATGCGTAGCATCCAACCCCAATGGCACTCGACTTAATCGCCTTCTGATTGAAAGCCTCCCTTTCGATCTCCTCACTCCCCTTGAGCCTACTCACTTCCCCGGTAACGTAGAGCATCGACCAGACATACTCGACATAGCACTCCTAAAGAACGTAGGGCTGACCCTGCGTTCTATAGAAGTGGTACACGAACTGACATCCGATCACAGGCCGGTCCTTTTGAGACTTGGGCCTCATCCAATCATGCACCTCCTACCAGAACAGTAGTGGACTGGGATCAGGTAGCACAAGGTCTCCTCCAGACAGACTCCCCCATACTAGCTTCAATCCCTGACAACATAACAACAACCCAACAGACAGACGAAGCGATCGACCTATTCACCAACTACCTCAACGCCGTAAAAAGCGAAGCCTCAAGGGAGGTATCGGCTGAGGAAATCCAACGCCGGCCCCTGCCAAGAGAACTGAGAGAGCTGTTGACTAGGAAAAATCGTGCTCTCAAAACCTATTCGATGTGGCCTTCCCCGAAAACCGTCAAATCCTGAGGGACTTGTCCAACGAGTCCAAGCAGCGAATTGCCGAGTTTCGGGAGAACTCGTTCAGGGATCTGATGGGTGAGATCAAACCAGGGCACCAGGCATATTGGAAACTGGCGAGATCTCTCAAATCAGATGCTGTTTGGTCTACTCCCCCCTTGGATCGCCCGGATCACCCGACCCCTGCGTTCGAGGACGACGAGAAAGCCGAATGCCTTGCGAGTAGCTTAGAATCCCAATGTACGCCCAGCCTCCTGCCTGCCGATGAAGCTTTTGTCGAGAGGGTTAATTCTGAGGTAGACAGGAGATCGCGTCTCCCCATAAATTCACCTTTCGTTCCGGTGTCGGTTGAGGAAGTCAGCACCCGCGTGAGGTATCTGCGCATACATAAGTCTCCGGGTGCGGATGGTATATCCAATCGCATGCTTAGATTGATGCCTGCGCACTTACTGCTCGTTTTGGTTGGCATCTTCAATGCCTGCCTGACCAACTGTCATTTTCCTGCCGCGTGGAAAAGGGCGACGGTCATCGGTATCGCGAAACCGGGTAAGCCCCGGACATCCGCGTCCTCCTATAGGCCGATTAGCTTACTTAGCTCCTTAGGGAAACTATATGAGCGAATCATCCTCACTAGAATCCTTAACTTCACGGGCACGAATTCAATCGTCATTGACGAACAGTTCGGGTTCCGGTCAGGGCATTCTTGTGTTCAGCAGGTGCACCGCCTCACGGAGCACGTCTTAGACGGTTTTTCACGGCTAAATGGGGTGAAGACTGGGGCGATCTTTCTGGACGTAGCAAAAGCCTTCGACAAAGTCTGGCACAACGGGCTAATATACAAGTTATACGAGCTCGGAATGCCAGATAGACTCGTACTCATAATACGAGATTTCCTTACGGACAGAAGCTTTTGCTACAGAATGGAGGGAACGCTCTCAGCCCCGCATCCCATTAGGGCAGGAGTCCCGCAAGGCTCCGTCCTCTCTCCGACGCTCTACTCGTTGTTCACTAACGACATCCCAAGGCACCCGATGGTGCAACTTGGTTTGTTTGCTGACGACACCGCGCTTTTCACGTCTCACGTTCGCTACGACCTTATCCAGAGATACCTCCAAGAGGCAATCTTCAACCTCGGTCGATGGTTTCGTCTTTGGCGTATCGAAGTCAATCCGGATAAGAGCGCAGCGATCATCTTCCATCCGACTAATACCGCCCCGATATCTAGAAGGGTGCAAGAGGTACGGTTATTTGACCAGCCCATTCCGTGGGTGAACGAGGTCAAATACCTAGGCGTCACTCTCGATCGTAAGCTGACTTTCCGAAATCACATCCGTAGGGTACGGAACAGAGCGCTGTTCATATTAGGAAGGCTCGGGCCGATGCTAAACAAGTTTAGTAAAATGTCACTTAGAAATAAGCTGACCCTTTACAAGACTTGTGTGCGTCCAGTCATGACATACTCAAGTGTGGTGTTCTCACACGTGGGTATGCCAAGTCTCAAGCCGCTTCAGGTTATCCAAAATCGTTTCCTCCGCAGGGCGACTGGTGCCCCGTGGTACCAGACGAACCTCAGTTTGCACCGAGATGCGGGGCTTCCCTCCCTTAGCGGTTACTTTAAGCAGACTTCGCGGCGTTATTTTGATAACGCTCCCCACCATAGCAATCCGTTAGTTAGGAAGGCTGCGGACTACGTTCCCACTCCTCCGCCCCCCCCCTCTGAAGTAACCCGTAACACATTTGTTAGGGGACGCTCGGTCCGTCGTCCCAGACACACAATCACGGATCCGGACGACGCAATCTCAGCGGACTTCGAAAGAAGGGCCGCTGAGCGTGCAGCGTCCGCCGCGGACACAACGCGTACACAAAGGCTTGCCCGCCGGCGGGGACGCCCACCACGCGACCACATCGACACATTCAGTCCCCTATCGACCCGGTACCGCCGTGTACCGGATAGCATCACTCCGGCTACGGCCGGGCCTAGCTGAGTCTCTTACTGGAGTCTACTCAGCTGGGCTAGATAGAGAACCAGTATCAAAACTCACATTAGTACGATTCCCTCTACACACTCAGATTAAGTTGAGACCGCTCAACTGATCTGCGCTGGGGCGCATAACTCTTTAGGAGTATTCCAGCGTAGCAAAAAACATCGAGTGTGCGGCGGAAGGGTCCTGGATTTTCCCCCGGCTACCTTCCCCACACACGGCCCGACAGCTCCTACGGACAGCCAAGGAGCCCAAGTCAGGTTCAAAAAAAAAAAAAAAAAAAAAAAAAAAAAAAAAAAAAAAAAAAAAAAAAAAAGGGAAGTTTTTCATTCAGTTGCTCGCTTGCCGCCGTGCCGAAAGAAGAGAGACGACGCGTACGAACGGAACCAGCAAGACAGTGACACCACAAATGCTGTGCCGCTCCGGATTGGATTCGCACAAAAGGCAAACATGGCGGCCGCCGGGGCGACGGCCGTGGCCCCGCCCCCGGAGGCCGCCATAGCGCGCGGGCGAATGGCGGCGGGCGCCGCGCCGCGATTGACGGCCCCGCCCACAAAGGGGAAAACGGGTAAGGATGGGCCCCGTCGTTCTACCGAGAGACGACCGCGTGATCGAAGCTGCTCACGTTCACCTATCAGAAGCCCATTGAGAGACTCCCCCTCACCGACTTCCGACACCCCCCACTCATCTGACATGGAAATAGTAGATAATGGCGTCCCATGGACAGAAGCAGGGAATAAGAAAAAAGCTGCCCGTAGGAAAAATAAGGACACTGCACCCCCGAGCCAACCAACCGCCAAAAAGATGGCCCTCCCCTCCCCAACAGGCACTCCCCCTCAGTAGAACAACAACAAACTCAAGACTCAGTCTACATCCCACTAACTCAAAACACTCAACCCCCTCTCAGAGCCAACTGACCCCCACACAAGACACGCTCATTAATTTAACTCAAAATACCTACAAAAGCCAGCCCCCCCGCAAAGTCAATTGGACTCCCCCCTGACAAACACGCCACAAACAAAGATAAAAACAGACCACGTAGTAATCAAAGACAAGACTAAATACCATCAAATAAGAACAATTTTAGCCCAAAGGGGTATTCAAGTTACGGGCAGTAATACGGAAGAAGGTATAAAGCTGGCCGTCAGAGGTACCGAAGCGTACAGAAGTGTAATCCGCCTCCTCGAAGAGCTTGCGGTGCCCAAGGTCCGAGACCCTTTCCCTGAGGAGCGCCTCTTCAGGGTTATACTCAAGGGAGTCCCTAAGGAGTTCTCCTCGGAGGAGGTGAGGGCGGACCTTGTGGCTCAAGGCATAGAGGCGGTGGAAGTACACCGTCTACACAACAGGAAAAAGGGCCAATATGATATGGTCCTTGTAAAAATTACCAAAAATGACAATCAATTTCAGATATTCCAGGTTAGGGAGGTATGTCACCTGCAGGGTGTCAGGGCAGAGTTCCCGAGGGAGCACGGCTGGGAGGTGCAATGTTACCGCTGCCAAGGCCGAGGCCATACACAGCGTATGTGCACTGCGCCTCCCAGATGTGTTAGGTGCCCGGGCAAACATCTGTCCTGGAATTGCGAGCGAAAACCCAGAGTAGACCCGGTGGGATGTTCTGTATGTGAGACAGATAACTCCCACCCGGCCAGCTTCAGGGATGCCCTTCCCAGCAGTCTAGGGCCCTCCTCCCAAACCCGACCCGCATACCACTTACCCCCCAGCAGACCCCAAGCTCTTCACAGGCCGCTGTAGCCCACTCACAAAGATCTAAACCTCTTCTCCCCCCTCCGACCCAACCTCTCCCTAACTACCCCCCCCCTTCCCCCCAAAACGCGTGGGCAAACAGACAGAACCCACTCTCCACCCCCAGACCTCAAACCAATAATCAACAAAGCCCCACCCCCCGCCAACCCCATCTTCCGGCCGGTGGCACCAGTAGCCCACTCCTCGACAAGGCGCGCGCCTTCCGCGCGCGCATTGTCGAAATTGAGGCCCGACTGGCTGTCGCCGACGGAAGACAGACTCTAGCCATACTCGAGGAATACGAACGCGAGTTAAACAACTATAATAAATAATGTATTTAAACCCATCACATAAAATCAAACCAAAAAGTCTAAACATAGCTACCTTTAACTGCAATGGCATCAGAGGAATGAAAGACGAGATAAAGCTGTTCTTAATTAAAAACGACATAGACATTTTACTCCTCCAAGAGACTTTTCTCAAACCCCAGGTAAATTCATTCAAAATTCCAGGCTATAACATAATTAGAAATGACAGAACTGACAGAAACTGTGGGGGCACGGCTATATACTATAAAAAAGACTTTCATGTTATCCCCCTTCTGCCCGCCAAAATGACCAACATTGAAACATCAATCTGTAAAATTACCCCCGCTGGCCACCCGTCCATCATACTAGTTTCTGCTTACCTTTCACCCAGCAGAGACTTGCTGTGTGAGGACATGAGGGTGCTTAGCGAGTTGGGGCCCTCAGTCCTAGTGGCTGGGGACCTCAATAGCAAGCACACCTCGTGGAATTGCGCAGCAAGTAACAAAAACGGTAATCGCCTTTACCACCTCATGCTACACAACACAATTAAATTCGACCTGATCTCCCCCTTAGAACCGACCCACTACCCTAGCATCGTTGACCACAGACCAGACATACTAGACGTAGTACTTCTAAAGGACGTATCGCTGACGATGCGTGCTATAGAAGTACACCACGAGCTCGACTCAGATCATAGGCCAGTCATTTTGCGACTTGGACCTGACCCCAGTAACCCGCCGAGTACCAGGACCAAAGTGGACTGGGAAAAAGTGAGCGAAGGCCTCCTAAAGGCTCCCACTCATATCCCCACATCCCCCACTATGACCAAAGAACAGACAGACGCTGCCATCGACCTGTACACCAGCCACCTCACCTCTATAATTAGAGAGGCTTCGAGAGAGGTTCCGGCGGACGACATCCGTCGGCGCCCCCTCCCGGAAAGCTTGAGAAGGTTGTTAGACAGGAAGAATGCAGCACTCAGAAAATACTCCCGTTTCCCTTCGCCCGAAAACAGAGTGGCAATGCGAGCCCTCCAAAGGGAGGTCAAGCTTGCCATAGCTGATTTCAGGGCGAACGAATTTGATGATCTGTTAGGGAATATTTCGCCCAGTCACCTAGCGTACTGGAAGCTAGCGAGGTATTTCAAAACAGATCAAGTAACGTCAATCCCCCCCCTAAAAAGATCAGGTCAGGACTCACTGGCCTTCGAGGACGTGGAAAAGGCTGAATGCCTTGCCTACAGCCTCGAGGAGCAGTGCAGTCCAAACACACACAACATCGACACTGAACACATACACACGATCGAAACAACCGCTTCCAATATTACATCTACACCCCCAACAGGCCCTCCAATTAAACCAGTTGAACCTGACCATCTAGCATACTACCTTAAAAAACTCAGACCACGTAAAGCTCCAGGCCCCGACGGTATTCCAACACGCATTCTGAAGACACTCACCGACACACATATACAATTACTCACCAACATCTTCAACGCCGCTCTGACAAATAGCCATTTTCCAGCTGCCTGGAAAATGGCTACTGTCATCGGTATACGCAAGCCAGGAAAAGACTCCACAGACCCCACTTCCTACAGACCCATCAGCCTGCTCAGCACACTGGGGAAACTCTTCGAGAAAATCGTCTTGACACGTATCCAGACTTGGTGCAATGAGGAAGACATCCTCATTCAGGAGCAGTTTGGCTTCCGAGCTAAACACTCCTGCGTACACCAAGTCCACAGGATCGTGGAACACGTTCTGGACGGTTTTTCGCGCTTAAATGGGCTGAAGACCGGGGCGATCTTCCTGGACGTGTCGAAAGCATTCGACAGGGTCTGGCACGCTGGGCTGGTGTACAAGTTACACCGGCTAGGCATGTCAGATCGTCTGCTACATCTCGTAGCAGACTTCCTGTCGGACCGGCTTTTCAGATACCGAGTGGAAGGATCGCTCTCGGACCCTCACCCCATTAGAGCAGGAGTCCCCCAGGGTTCTGCGTTGTCACCCACACTATACTCGCTATACACAAACGACATACCACATACACCTCCTGTCGAGTTGGCACTCTTCGCCGACGACACAGCACTATACTACACACACCACACTGACACAGTAATACACAAACACCTCCAGAGGGCCACCAATGCCCTAGCGCACTGGTGTAAACTCTGGAGAGTGGAAGTCAACCCTGACAAAAGCGCCGCCATCATATTTCACCCCACTCACACACACAAAAACGTCAGACACATAACACTAAACGATACACCAATACCATTCACTACTCACACGAAATACCTCGGGGTCACCCTGGACTCTAAACTCACTTTCAGACAACACATAAACAAAGTAAAGGAGAAGGCGCAGTTCGTTGCCGGCAGACTTGGGCCAATGCTAAATAAAAGAAGTAAATTATCTGCAATCAACAAACTGCACCTTTATAAAACCGTAATAAGACCCATTTTCACTTATGCTTGCCCTGTCTTCACATATCAGGGGGAAAGGAGGCTAAAGCCACTACAAACTTTCCAAAACAAGATTCTCCGTCGCATCAACAAAGCCCCCTGGTATGTGAGGAACATTGACCTACACAACGACCTTAATATCCCCTCTCTGTACGAATTTACTAGGAAATCCACCCGCCACTACTTCGACAATATCCCCCATCACCAGAACCCACTCATTGTAAAATCTGCAGACTACATCACCCACCCAAAACAAGACGCTCCCAAAGTTTACCCTACATCACAACATACCCCGGAATCCCCTACGGACATGGCGGACGGGGCTGGCCCCGCCTCGCAACCGAGCGCGGTGGCCGACCCCGCCCACTTAAACATGGACGACAAACACAGGACTAGATTGAAGACACCTAGAGGACGCGACGTTAGGAGACCGAAAGACGCACTTAACGACTCGACTGACTTTATTACAAAAGCTTTAGAGGACTTAGACAGTAGGATTATTGACAATGACACGACCATACAGCTCAAAAACCGACCACGGCGCCGCCGCCGAGGCCGGCCACCCCGCGACATAAACACTTCACAAAATGACACGTAGGTGCCCGGCGTACATAGCTGTCGGGTACCTATTTTCACTACACTACACCCTTTTTCCATTATGACAAATTATTATTATTAGCATATTACTCACCCCACACTGCCTCTTAGCGCCCGAGCGCAAAGAGTGCCCGCGTCAAACAAATAAAACCCCTCGTGCGTCGGGAGGCCCCACGGGAGCCCTCCCACTCACAGCAATGACATCCGGCAAAATCTGTAACAGATGCCGCAGAGCACAAAAAAAAAAAAAAAAAAAAAAAAAAAAGGGAAGTTTTTATTATACTCACTGACAAGCATTCGTGCTAGTCGTTTCGTTTGTGTGTAAACCAATCTAACTCTCTTTAAACATGTCTGGACGTGGTAAAGGTGGCAAGGTTAAGGGAAAGGCAAAGTCCCGTTCTAACCGTGCCGGACTTCAGTTCCCCGTGGGCCGTATCCACAGGCTTCTACGCAAGGGCAACTACGCCGAGCGCGTCGGTGCCGGTGCCCCCGTGTACTTGGCTGCCGTCATGGAATACCTGGCCGCTGAGGTTCTCGAGTTGGCCGGAAACGCCGCTCGTGACAACAAGAAGACCAGGATCATCCCCAGACATCTCCAGCTGGCCATCCGCAACGACGAAGAGTTGAACAAGCTCCTCTCCGGTGTGACCATCGCCCAGGGTGGTGTGCTGCCTAACATTCAGGCCGTGCTCCTGCCCAAGAAGACCGAGAAGAAGGCTTAAGTGTCCCCTCACTTCTCGTCCGTCCGGTGACATCTATAACGGTAACATTCGGCGATCGGTGAATGTGTACATTTGTATCGTGTATATAATATTTATATCACGGGACCTATGTTACATTCCCGACCGAGTGACCGTTACAAAAGGCCCTTTTCAGGGCCACAATATGATTCTGTGATAACGTTATAAGTTTCATGGCATAACGCATACGTATACGAACGTCTTTCGATATTATGAATGAAAATCTCAATTAATTAATTAATTATCCTATAATATCCTACTATCATATTGAGATATTTATATGCATAGTTCTCAATTGCGAGAACATTATGTTACAAGTAATAATTACACACACATATATCGTAATAATTATAAATGAGATTCCTCGTTATGGTAATTGAATAGGGAGATATCGCAAGATGGGATTTCTTTCTTTCATTTATTTATTATATATACTTTTAAAAACATTTAACAAATGATATTGATGACTCTACAATACGCTGAAAGTAGTAAGCGTAATGAGTTTTAAAAATCCTAAGTAGGTAAGTAAACAAATGGATTTGTTACGTTATACGAATAAGGACTAATAATTCAAAAATACATATAGTTACATACATATTACTAAAATATATTTTTATCAAACTATACTAACCTATAATAACTGACTCTCCCCACCATGCCGACCGACGCGACGATGCTAACAATGCACGAACGCTATTGGTCGAGATACAGAGGGCGCGTCGCTCGATCATTAATCCCCCATTTCACGTCCGACGCGCTAACAAAAAGCGGAATTTCAAAATTGCGCGTTACATTTCCAGTTCGACTCTCGTACTGTAAACATCTAACTTAATCGCAATGCCACCCAAGACTAGCGGTAAGGCCGCCAAGAAATCTGGCAAGGCCCAGAAGAACATCTCCAAGTCCGACTCGAAGAAAAAGAAGAAGCATAAGCGCAAGGAGAGCTACGCCATCTATATCTACAAGGTGCTGAAGCAGGTCCACCCCGACACCGGTATCTCCAGCAAGGCCATGTCGATCATGAACTCGTTCGTGAACGATATCTTCGAGCGCATCGCCGCCGAGGCCTCACGCCTCGCCCACTACAACAAGAGGTCCACCATCACCAGCAGGGAGGTGCAGACCTCCGTCAGGCTGCTCCTCCCCGGTGAGCTCGCCAAGCACGCCGTCAGTGAAGGCACCAAGGCCGTCACCAAGTACACCAGCTCCAAGTAAGCGTCGCTCGTTCGTATTTCGACACGACACGACACGCTGCAAGAGTGTGGTTTGTACGACAACCAAAAAGGCCCTTTTCAGGGCCACAAATACGTTCTGAATATAATATAAATGGTTTCTAGTCTCACATACGCTGTCAATCGGTATTCAAACTACAAACAAACGTTATGTTATTATGATATTTACTACAGTTAGTAGTTAGTAGATCGATCTAGACGTGTTCATTACAAAACGAACGAACGAACGAATGATACATAAATAAATACAAACACAATAACATAATTGAAAATACATATATGATATATATGTAACGTTGAAATATTAAGGTCAAAAGTTATAAAGAGAGTTATGTTAGGTGAGCACAGTGAGGTTTCAACTAGTTAGGTACAATAAGTAAGAGGTTTGATAAGGTTAGGTTGTACGAGGTGAGGTTTGAAAAAGTTAGGTTGTACGAGGTGAGGTTTGAAAAAGTTAGGTTAGGTTTAAAAAAAAAAAAAAAAGGTCTAATTTTAGCGATAAGAAAGAAGAGAAAAAAAAATTCGTAAAGCATTAAGATTACCTACCTATCTTAGGAAAAGTTAGGTTTGAAAAAGTAAGATTACTTAAAATTAAGAAAAAAAAATAACTTTAATAAAAGTAAATAAAAGATACCTACCTAATTATAATAAAATATAATATTAGTACGTTATCAGTAGTCAAAAACTAACCCGATTTAGAGAGGGGGAATTGTATGTGAATTTTATAGCCCTCTCGCTCACACGGACACTAACTCCATCCCTTTCTAACAGGCACATATAAAGCGCCGCGAGAAAAATTTCGCTTATTCCCTCTCGTGACTCGTTATCGTAACGTCCACGCGCGTTGTAATAATTTATCGCAATGGCTCGTACCAAGCAGACCGCTCGTAAATCCACCGGTGGTAAAGCACCCCGCAAACAGCTAGCCACCAAGGCGGCCCGCAAGAGCGCGCCCGCCACCGGCGGAGTCAAGAAGCCTCATCGTTACAGGCCCGGTACCGTCGCCCTCCGTGAGATCCGTCGCTACCAGAAGAGCACCGAGCTCCTGATCCGCAAGCTGCCCTTCCAGCGTCTGGTCCGTGAGATCGCTCAGGACTTCAAGACCGACCTGCGCTTCCAGAGCTCCGCCGTTATGGCTCTTCAGGAGGCCAGCGAGGCTTACCTGGTCGGTCTCTTCGAAGACACCAACCTGTGCGCCATCCACGCCAAGCGTGTCACCATCATGCCCAAGGACATCCAGCTGGCCCGCAGGATCCGCGGCGAACGTGCCTAAGCTGTGTGCCAGTGTTTTAATCACCACACGCTTAAACTGACACGATGCGACATCACCGATCGCAGTCTACGCGAACGCATACTGTTACATTATAATTATGTATTATTTTGTACAAAGCGCGTTTTGCGTTACGGACATGCGAAAGTGAGTGACGCTTCTGTCAAATCAAAAGGCCCTTTTCAGGGCCACACATGATTCGAAAATTAACATTTGTTTCTTTGAACGGATACTTGCGTAGTAGACAAAAATCGATATAAATTATTAATTAATACGAACTATATATATATGAAATCTAAAAGTAAAATAATAGAAAAGTTCAAGTTCTATGAATGCTTTAAAGATACCGAATTGTTATATATAGATATGTACGTACACTGACTGAGCTGTACAAAACAAAGTATTAGAGAATTAAATTATACCCGTGTGCGCTGTGCGCGACTCGTAGAATGTTCTCGCACTCATATTATACCTAAATGGTGGACAAAAAAATTTAAATATTATTATTATTTGAATTATAATGCCACATACTGAAATATATAAATTATATACAAAAATCCACTATATGCAGTGCATGAGACCGTTCTTTAACAACCTTAAGGAGGCCGTTCGTCGTTATATCAAGTAATATGATGTATATCCCCTGTGTGTAGGTATCCGTAATGAATTTAAATAACAATTATTCATATTACTTTTATATTTATAAGTAAATTAAAAAATTGTTCGCAATACGTGGTCCGATATCTGTATAACCCCGTCCCCCGTCACCCCGCGGCGGGGTAAAACGTATAAATATACGGCGATCGGCTGCAGATTTTATTCCACTCGTGTCGACGCGCGCCGCAAGTCGTGTGTCTGTATTCCGTTCGTTCGAGAAGTCTAATCTCTCTAACAAGTCGCAATGACCGGTCGCGGTAAGGGAGGCAAAGGTCTGGGGAAAGGAGGAGCCAAGCGGCACAGGAAGGTGCTCCGTGATAACATCCAGGGTATCACTAAGCCCGCCATCCGTCGTCTGGCCCGCAGAGGCGGCGTCAAGCGTATCTCCGGTCTGATCTACGAGGAGACCCGCGGCGTGTTGAAGGTGTTCCTCGAGAACGTGATCCGTGACGCCGTCACCTACACCGAGCACGCCAAGAGGAAGACCGTCACCGCCATGGACGTCGTCTACGCTCTGAAGCGTCAGGGCCGCACCCTGTACGGTTTCGGAGGTTAAGAGCGCTGCGACACTATATATATAGTGTCGTCGTCGTGCGATATAGTGTAACTATACGATATATGTGTCGTTACCGTATCGCGCGCTAGCGCACCGCGTCCTCAGACGCAAATACAAAAAGGCCCTTTTCAGGGCCGCATATCATTCTATAATAACAACTACTAAAAAGTTTCACTAGCGACACAGACGTAAAACAATCGATCTTATCTAAACCTAACATAACTAACTATATGTATACAGTACCATATCATTATGAACAATTAATAACAACTTACCCCGTACCGCCACACAGTTTTCTCTCTCGCCGCGCGCCACCCGGCTACCTCCTCTCTGAAACAATAACAATAAAGTTTTTTAACTTACTCTGTATGTATGTATGTATGTATGTATGTATGTATGTACGCATTAATATTACATACCGAAATATATATGTTATTATCGTGTATGTTTATCATCAAACAAACCATATACATAATAGCTTACATATCTACTGTCTATATTTTATTTAAGTATGTGTATGTATTTAAGTATAGATTCGATCGATTGAACGTCTAAGTGTCATGCTCGAAACAATTAATTAACTAATTATTATAATCCCACCGGCGTACAGCCTCGCGTAACGATAATCGCATAAAATCATGCGCCCAATCATCATCGGGTAGGTACCGGGTGGGTACTACCCACCCAACGGGCAGGTGCTATTTCTTTCTCCATACATTCCTCTCCTCCTCCTCTTTGATGCCCGACTGCCCGACTCTATGCACTGCACTTCACACTCACTCATAACATAACATAGGTTGTACTGTACTCACGTTTTCCAAATCGCAAATCATGCCTTGCACTGTACATCCATTGGTATTTGTCACACACATTCACTTAATTTTACTTATCACACGTTAATCCGCAACCACCACTTAATTAAGTAATAAATAAATAAACAAACAAACAAAACAAAACAATCATATCACATGCAATCCACACCAAGGCATTTTACTTCACCCGCGCGCGCGCGAACTAAACCGGTGACCCGGCGCACTCTCACCTGATCATCAGAACCGCTTGACCTATCGGCCACCAACTACTGCCTGATAACTAGGTCTAAGATGAACTGCCCAATTAGGTAAAGGGTTTGCAAATATTGCATAAAAAAGACAGGGACGTCAACTATCTCCTCACCCACTCACGTCACACCAACCACCACCTCACCTCTCACCCCTCTCTCTCTCCTGAAGTCAAGTTAAGTTAAATAGACTGGACTAGAAAATAGTGACACATTTCATTCGTTTTTGTTTGTGACTAATGATCTAAAAATAATTTACACAAATACATATATAATTTTGTGAAAAGTGATATGTATGTATAAAGTTTGGTGATGATACAAAACTTTATAAAATTAATTTTATTATGTGTGATATTTTCGAATTTCATAACACAGAAGCTCAAGTAAGTAAGCATTCTCAGTGTTCATACGCCGCTAACGTGACATACATAACATATATACTTACTTACTTACTTGAACGGAATTTATATAAAATCAAACATACTATATTCATATAGATATATATACCATACTGTGGTTTTAATACACAAACAGTACTATTTTTATAAATATAATAAAACTCCTATATAATAAACGACCAACACGAATCTCTATCCCTCTACTATGATGATCGCACGTTGTCGAGTGTAGCTGTTACGATACTCGTAGAAGAAGAAGATACTGTAACTAAAATGAACACAATAATATAGACGGCGTTAACCTACTGTACATTGACACGATATCGATATGTTTAATGAAATATTATTTAAACTTTTCATATAAATTACCTATCCCGTTTTACATCTGTACTAGCAGATACCGAAACCAATGAACGTAGGCAATCCACGTCGCGGTACGGCTGTTTTACGACAGTGAATACGACATGTGAAAATAACATCATAACAATAATTTTCTAATGTTGTTATTGTGTCATATATATCTATGGTATCTTAGCTTTTAACTGGAAGACACACAATACAGTTAAATGTGATTTTAAATAAGAAAAATCACTTTTTAAACTGACCCGAGGCGCCCGCAACCTCTAATACCAAAAGTAAACTTCTCTCATTCGTCCATCTGAGTTTCAAATGCTGTGACTCTTATTAAAATACATATATCAATTCATAAAGAATACACATGTGCAATATTATTATAATAATTTTAATATAATTAACTGTAAATTTAGTTTAATCATAAACGAGTAAGTGAAAAGTTGGAAGTGTTATTACGAGAAAACGTCCCGCGACAGAAGGGTCTGCGTTACGGTTAAGCCGGAGATTATATAAAAAGTGGCGCCCCCAATTGGCGTGCATTAGTACTCGCCAGCGCAGCGCTCCGCTCACACGCGTCCGCTGTTCTCTCTTTGCGCAGTTCGTGCGATTTACTAATTTGAAACTTACACTTGTATTTTTTCGGTTTTTCCGGTAAACATGGCCGACACCGCAGTTGCCGCTGACGCCCCCGCCCCGGCGACGCCCGCGAAGAAGCCCAAGGCCTCCGCCGGCGCTAAGAAGCCCAAAGCGAAGCCCACCCACCCGAAGACTTCCGAGATGGTCAACAGTGCCATCAAGGAGTTGAAGGAGAGGAGCGGTTCGTCCCTGCAGGCTATCAAGAAATACATCGCCGCCCAGTACAAGGTGGACGCCGAGAAGCTGGCTCCGTTCATCAGAAAATATCTGAAGAGCGCTGTCGAATCCGGCGCACTGATCCAGACCAAAGGCAAGGGCGCGTCCGGCTCGTTCAAACTGGAGTCCAAGTCGTCCTCCGGCGCCAAGAAACCCGCCGCCGCCAAGAAGTCTAGCGCCAAATCTTCAGCGGCCGCGAAGAAACCGGCCGCAGCTAAGCCCGCTAAGGCCAGGAAGGCCGCCGCCTCTCCCGCCAAGCCTAAGGCCGCCACTAAGGACAAGAAGGCCGCCGCCGCCAAGAAGAAGCCCGCCGCTAAGAAACCCTCCACCCCCGCCAAGGGCAAGAGCGCCGCCGCGCCTAAGGCCAAGAAGACCGCGAAGCCTCCCACCAAGAAGCCTAAAGCTCCCAAACCGAAGAAGGCCGCGGCCGCTCCCAAAGCGAAGCCCGCCGCTAAGAAGGCCGCCTCGAAGAAGTAAGACTGTGCGCGTTCGCTATTGTCGTCGCCGCCGTTCTTGCATCGGTCGTGGTGGTGTTGTTAGTGACGTTGATGGAGATTATGCGACGGCTTGTCGCATCACTCTTCTCGACTCACGTCATACGCCTGTGCGCGTTAAACGCACATCAAAAAGCCCTTTTCAGGGCTAACAAACGTATTCAAAGGCTCATCGCCTCTGTTTCATTGCAATAAGAGCACATAACACAAAGTCGTTCGACCGATCGATCGATCGATCACTCTTATAAATAAGTAAAACAAACTTAAGTGCTTTCCGAAATGGTAAAAAGTCTTATTAAGACTACAAAAAACTAGGCTTCTAATTAAATATATCCCCCCGTCTTATCTAGTCAAAACGAACGAACGAACGAACATATATTATTTCTATAAAATTATTATTATAACGATGTGATCTCAATGATAGATCTCGGTTACTTGGGTTTTAGAAAAAATTTATACAAAGTTAATATATTAATTATCTAGTAGTAACGCAACGTAAATTTTACACGCACGCAAATAATTATACATTAATAATACAGACGCAGTATGTATATTGGCGAAAAATTTTATACCCGTGCCATTTTGCAAGCGGAAGACATATATGTATATTATAAGTACAAAATATTATTATATTTAAAAATAGGTAATAAAATTCACAACGTCTGTTTTTATTTATATCTCTATCTCTCTCTAATTTGTGCTATTGCACGAGAATCGGCGATTGGTCGATCGGGCCCGTGTTGTGCCGGCTCGTTATATCCCCACTTATCGGTGCGCTCGTGAGCTTATAAATATTCACGGTAGGATAGGGAAGTTTTTTTTCTTTTTCATTCAGTTGCTCGCTTGCCGCCGTGCCGAACAGACGCTCGCCCGCGCCTAGAGAGACGACGCGTACGAACGGAACCAGCAAGACAGTGACACCACAAATGCTGTGCCGCTCCGGATTGGATTCGCACAAAAAAGGATTTAAACCAAAGGATTTAATAACTGTGAGTACTCATCTCGAGCCGTCTCAGACGGCTCGATTACACCCGGTAGGGAAATCATGAATGACGAAGACATGACTGAAGGAAGTCCCCAAGGGTCCCGTCTTGACGGTGAGACCCTCATGGAACTGTTTGGGGGCTTCCTTCGCACCATAAACCCGGCCCTCGTCGACGGATTCGAGACATACCTCCGTCAATTTGTAGAGAGAAAAGGTCTCGGTGACAGCCCTCGAGGAGGGACGGGTTTAACCTCACAAGAAAACGAAAAAGAGACGACCGACAGCACCTACGAGACGGAACCATCCTCCCCCGTATTAATAGATAATGCCGCCAAAATTCCCGCTAACGGGCCGGCAGCCGAGAGCGCGGTGGGCGCCGCCATCTTGCAGGCAAACATGGCGGCCGCCGGGGCGACGGCCGTGGCCCCGCCCCCGGAGGCCGCCATAGCGCGCGGGCGAATGGCGGCGGGCGCCGCGCCGCGATTGACGGCCCCGCCCACAAAGGGGAAAACGGGTAAGGATGGGCCCCGTCGTTCTACCGAGAGACGACCGCGTGATCGAAGCTGCTCACGTTCACCTATCAGAAGCCCATTGAGAGACTCCCCCTCACCGACTTCCGACACCCCCCACTCATCTGACATGGAAATAGTAGATAATGGCGTCCCATGGACAGAAGCAGGGAATAAGAAAAAAGCTGCCCGTAGGAAAAATAAGGACACTGCACCCCCGAGCCAACCAACCGCCAAAAAGATGGCCCTCCCCTCCCCAACAGGCACTCCCCCCTCAGTAGAACAACAACAAACTCAAGACTCAGTCTACATCCCACTAACTCAAAACACTCAACCCCCCTCTCAGAGCCAACTGACCCCCACACAAGACACGCTCATTAATTTAACTCAAAATACCTACAAAAGCCAGCCCCCCCCGCAAAGTCAATTGGACTCCCCCCCCCTGACAAACACGCCACAAACAAAGATAAAAACAGACCACGTAGTAATCAAAGACAAGACTAAATACCATCAAATAAGAACAATTTTAGCCCAAAGGGGTATTCAAGTTACGGGCAGTAATACGGAAGAAGGTATAAAGCTGGCCGTCAGAGGTACCGAAGCGTACAGAAGTGTAATCCGCCTCCTCGAAGAGCTTGCGGTGCCCAAGGTCCGAGACCCTTTCCCTGAGGAGCGCCTCTTCAGGGTTATACTCAAGGGAGTCCCTAAGGAGTTCTCCTCGGAGGAGGTGAGGGCGGACCTTGTGGCTCAAGGCATAGAGGCGGTGGAAGTACACCGTCTACACAACAGGAAAAAGGGCCAATATGATATGGTCCTTGTAAAAATTACCAAAAATGACAATCAATTTCAGATATTCCAGGTTAGGGAGGTATGTCACCTGCAGGGTGTCAGGGCAGAGTTCCCGAGGGAGCACGGCTGGGAGGTGCAATGTTACCGCTGCCAAGGCCGAGGCCATACACAGCGTATGTGCACTGCGCCTCCCAGATGTGTTAGGTGCCCGGGCAAACATCTGTCCTGGAATTGCGAGCGAAAACCCAGAGTAGACCCGGTGGGATGTTCTGTATGTGAGACAGATAACTCCCACCCGGCCAGCTTCAGGGGATGCCCTTCCCAGCAGTCTAGGGCCCTCCTCCCAAACCCGACCCGCATACCACTTACCCCCCAGCAGACCCCAAGCTCTTCACAGGCCGCTGTAGCCCACTCACAAAGATCTAAACCTCTTCTCCCCCCTCCGACCCAACCTCTCCCTAACTACCCCCCCCCTCCCCCCCAAAACGCGTGGGCAAACAGACAGAACCCACTCTCCACCCCCAGACCTCAAACCAATAATCAACAAAGCCCCACCCCCCGCCAACCCCATCTTCCGGCCGGTGGCACCAGTAGCCCACTCCTCGACAAGGCGCGCGCCTTCCGCGCGCGCATTGTCGAAATTGAGGCCCGACTGGCTGTCGCCGACGGAAGACAGACTCTAGCCATACTCGAGGAATACGAACGCGAGTTAAACAACTATAATAAATAATGTATTTAAACCCATCACATAAAATCAAACCAAAAAGTCTAAACATAGCTACCTTTAACTGCAATGGCATCAGAGGAATGAAAGACGAGATAAAGCTGTTCTTAATTAAAAACGACATAGACATTTTACTCCTCCAAGAGACTTTTCTCAAACCCCAGGTAAATTCATTCAAAATTCCAGGCTATAACATAATTAGAAATGACAGAACTGACAGAAACTGTGGGGGCACGGCTATATACTATAAAAAAGACTTTCATGTTATCCCCCTTCTGCCCGCCAAAATGACCAACATTGAAACATCAATCTGTAAAATTACCCCGCTGGCCACCCGTCCATCATACTAGTTTCTGCTTACCTTTCACCCAGCAGAGACTTGCTGTGTGAGGACATGAGGGTGCTTAGCGAGTTGGGGCCCTCAGTCCTAGTGGCTGGGGACCTCAATAGCAAGCACACCTCGTGGAATTGCGCAGCAAGTAACAAAAACGGTAATCGCCTTTACCACCTCATGCTACACAACACAATTAAATTCGACCTGATCTCCCCTTAGAACCGACCCACTACCCTAGCATCGTTGACCACAGACCAGACATACTAGACGTAGTACTTCTAAAGGACGTATCGCTGACGATGCGTGCTATAGAAGTACACCACGAGCTCGACTCAGATCATAGGCCAGTCATTTTGCGACTTGGACCTGACCCCAGTAACCCGCCGAGTACCAGGACCAAAGTGGACTGGGAAAAAGTGAGCGAAGGCCTCCTAAAGGCTCCCACTCATATCCCCACATCCCCCACTATGACCAAAGAACAGACAGACGCTGCCATCGACCTGTACACCAGCCACCTCACCTCTATAATTAGAGAGGCTTCGAGAGAGGTTCCGGCGGACGACATCCGTCGGCGCCCCCTCCCGGAAAGCTTGAGAAGGTTGTTAGACAGGAAGAATGCAGCACTCAGAAAATACTCCTGTTTCCCTTCGCCCGAAAACAGAGTGGCAATGCGAGCCCTCCAAAGGGGGAGGTCAAGCTTGCCATAGCTGATTTCAGGGCGAACGAATTTGATGATCTGTTAGGGAATATTTCGCCCAGTCACCTAGCGTACTGGAAGCTAGCGAGGTATTTCAAAACAGATCAAGTAACGTCAATCCCCCCTAAAAAGATCAGGTCAGGACTCACTGGCCTTCGAGGACGTGGAAAAGGCTGAATGCCTTGCCTACAGCCTCGAGGAGCAGTGCAGTCCAAACACACACAACATCGACACTGAACACATACACACGATCGAAACAACCGCTTCCAATATTACATCTACACCCCCAACAGGCCCTCCAATTAAACCAGTTGAACCTGACCATCTAGCATACTACCTTAAAAAACTCAGACCACGTAAAGCTCCAGGCCCCGACGGTATTCCAACACGCATTCTGAAGACACTCACCGACACACATATACAATTACTCACCAACATCTTCAACGCCGCTCTGACAAATAGCCATTTTCCAGCTGCCTGGAAAATGGCTACTGTCATCGGTATACGCAAGCCAGGAAAAGACTCCACAGACCCCACTTCCTACAGACCCATCAGCCTGCTCAGCACACTGGGGAAACTCTTCGAGAAAATCGTCTTGACACGTATCCAGACTTGGTGCAATGAGGAAGACATCCTCATTCAGGAGCAGTTTGGCTTCCGAGCTAAACACTCCTGCGTACACCAAGTCCACAGGATCGTGGAACACGTTCTGGACGGTTTTTCGCGCTTAAATGGGCTGAAGACCGGGGCGATCTTCCTGGACGTGTCGAAAGCATTCGACAGGGTCTGGCACGCTGGGCTGGTGTACAAGTTACACCGGCTAGGCATGTCAGATCGTCTGCTACATCTCGTAGCAGACTTCCTGTCGGACCGGCTTTTCAGATACCGAGTGGAAGGATCGCTCTCGGACCCTCACCCCATTAGAGCAGGAGTCCCCCAGGGTTCTGCGTTGTCACCCACACTATACTCGCTATACACAAACGACATACCACATACACCTCCTGTCGAGTTGGCACTCTTCGCCGACGACACAGCACTATACTACACACACCACACTGACACAGTAATACACAAACACCTCCAGAGGGCCACCAATGCCCTAGCGCACTGGTGTAAACTCTGGAGAGTGGAAGTCAACCCTGACAAAAGCGCCGCCATCATATTTCACCCCACTCACACACACAAAAACGTCAGACACATAACACTAAACGATACACCAATACCATTCACTACTCACACGAAATACCTCGGGGTCACCCTGGACTCTAAACTCACTTTCAGACAACACATAAACAAAGTAAAGGAGAAGGCGCAGTTCGTTGCCGGCAGACTTGGGCCAATGCTAAATAAAAGAAGTAAATTATCTGCAATCAACAAACTGCACCTTTATAAAACCGTAATAAGACCCATTTTCACTTATGCTTGCCCTGTCTTCACATATCAGGGGGAAAGGAGGCTAAAGCCACTACAAACTTTCCAAAACAAGATTCTCCGTCGCATCAACAAAGCCCCCTGGTATGTGAGGAACATTGACCTACACAACGACCTTAATATCCCCTCTCTGTACGAATTTACTAGGAAATCCACCCGCCACTACTTCGACAATATCCCCCATCACCAGAACCCACTCATTGTAAAATCTGCAGACTACATCACCCACCCAAAACAAGACGCTCCCAAAGTTTACCCTACATCACAACATACCCCAAAAAAAAAAAAAAAAAAAGGGAAGTTTTTATTATACTCACTGACAAGCATTCGTGCTAGTCGTTTCGTTTGTGTGTAAACCAATCTAACTCTCTTTAAACATGTCTGGACGTGGTAAAGGTGGCAAGGTTAAGGGAAAGGCAAAGTCCCGTTCTAACCGTGCCGGACTTCAGTTCCCCGTGGGCCGTATCCACAGGCTTCTACGCAAGGGCAACTACGCCGAGCGCGTCGGTGCCGGTGCCCCCGTGTACTTGGCTGCCGTCATGGAATACCTGGCCGCTGAGGTTCTCGAGTTGGCCGGAAACGCCGCTCGTGACAACAAGAAGACCAGGATCATCCCCAGACATCTCCAGCTGGCCATCCGCAACGACGAAGAGTTGAACAAGCTCCTCTCCGGTGTGACCATCGCCCAGGGTGGTGTGCTGCCTAACATTCAGGCCGTGCTCCTGCCCAAGAAGACCGAGAAGAAGGCTTAAGTGTCCCCTCACTTCTCGTCCGTCCGGTGACATCTATAACGGTAACATTCGGCGATCGGTGAATGTGTACATTTGTATCGTGTATATAATATTTATATCACGGGACCTATGTTACATTCCCGACCGAGTGACCGTTACAAAAGGCCCTTTTCAGGGCCACAATATGATTCTGTGATAACGTTATAAGTTTCATGGCATAACGCATACGTATACGAACGTCTTTCGATATTATGAATGAAAATCTCAATTAATTAATTAATTATCCTATAATATCCTACTATCATATTGAGATATTTATATGCATAGTTCTCAATTGCGAGAACATTATGTTACAAGTAATAATTACACACACATATATCGTAATAATTATAAATGAGATTCCTCGTTATGGTAATTGAATAGGGAGATATCGCAAGATGGGATTTCTTTCTTTCATTTATTTATTATATATACTTTTAAAAACATTTAACAAATGATATTGATGACTCTACAATACGCTGAAAGTAGTAAGCGTAATGAGTTTTAAAAATCCTAAGTAGGTAAGTAAACAAATGGATTTGTTACGTTATACGAATAAGGACTAATAATTCAAAAATACATATAGTTACATACATATTACTAAAATATATTTTTATCAAACTATACTAACCTATAATAACTGACTCTCCCCACCATGCCGACCGACGCGACGATGCTAACAATGCACGAACGCTATTGGTCGAGATACAGAGGGCGCGTCGCTCGATCATTAATCCCCCATTTCACGTCCGACGCGCTAACAAAAAGCGGAATTTCAAAATTGCGCGTTACATTTCCAGTTCGACTCTCGTACTGTAAACATCTAACTTAATCGCAATGCCACCCAAGACTAGCGGTAAGGCCGCCAAGAAATCTGGCAAGGCCCAGAAGAACATCTCCAAGTCCGACTCGAAGAAAAAGAAGAAGCATAAGCGCAAGGAGAGCTACGCCATCTATATCTACAAGGTGCTGAAGCAGGTCCACCCCGACACCGGTATCTCCAGCAAGGCCATGTCGATCATGAACTCGTTCGTGAACGATATCTTCGAGCGCATCGCCGCCGAGGCCTCACGCCTCGCCCACTACAACAAGAGGTCCACCATCACCAGCAGGGAGGTGCAGACCTCCGTCAGGCTGCTCCTCCCCGGTGAGCTCGCCAAGCACGCCGTCAGTGAAGGCACCAAGGCCGTCACCAAGTACACCAGCTCCAAGTAAGCGTCGCTCGTTCGTATTTCGACACGACACGACACGCTGCAAGAGTGTGGTTTGTACGACAACCAAAAAGGCCCTTTTCAGGGCCACAAATACGTTCTGAATATAATATAAATGGTTTCTAGTCTCACATACGCTGTCAATCGGTATTCAAACTACAAACAAACGTTATGTTATTATGATATTTACTACAGTTAGTAGTTAGTAGATCGATCTAGACGTGTTCATTACAAAACGAACGAACGAACGAATGATACATAAATAAATACAAACACAATAACATAATTGAAAATACATATATGATATATATGTAACGTTGAAATATTAAGGTCAAAAGTTATAAAGAGAGTTATGTTAGGTGAGCACAGTGAGGTTTCAACTAGTTAGGTTACAATAAGTGAGGTTTGATAAGGTTAGGTTGTACGAGGTGAGGTTTGAAAAAGTTAGGTTGTACGAGGTGAGGTTTGAAAAAGTTAGGTTAGGTTTAAAAAAAAAAAAAAAAGGTCTAATTTTAGCGATAAGAAAGAAGAAAAAAAATTCGTAAAGCATTAAGATTACCTACCTATCTTAGGAAAAGTTAGGTTTGAAAAAGTAAGATTACTTAAAATTAAGAAAAAAAAAATAACTTTAATAAAAGTAAATAAAAGATACCTACCTAATTATAATAAAATATAATATTAGTACGTTATCAGTAGTCAAAAACTAACCCGATTTAGAGAGGGGGAATTGTATGTGAATTTTATAGCCCTCTCGCTCACACGGACACTAACTCCATCCCTTTCTAACAGGCACATATAAAGCGCCGCGAGAAAAATTTCGCTTATTCCCTCTCGTGACTCGTTATCGTAACGTCCACGCGCGTTGTAATAATTTATCGCAATGGCTCGTACCAAGCAGACCGCTCGTAAATCCACCGGTGGTAAAGCACCCCGCAAACAGCTAGCCACCAAGGCGGCCCGCAAGAGCGCGCCCGCCACCGGCGGAGTCAAGAAGCCTCATCGTTACAGGCCCGGTACCGTCGCCCTCCGTGAGATCCGTCGCTACCAGAAGAGCACCGAGCTCCTGATCCGCAAGCTGCCCTTCCAGCGTCTGGTCCGTGAGATCGCTCAGGACTTCAAGACCGACCTGCGCTTCCAGAGCTCCGCCGTTATGGCTCTTCAGGAGGCCAGCGAGGCTTACCTGGTCGGTCTCTTCGAAGACACCAACCTGTGCGCCATCCACGCCAAGCGTGTCACCATCATGCCCAAGGACATCCAGCTGGCCCGCAGGATCCGCGGCGAACGTGCCTAAGCTGTGTGCCAGTGTTTTAATCACCACACGCTTAAACTGACACGATGCGACATCACCGATCGCAGTCTACGCGAACGCATACTGTTACATTATAATTATGTATTATTTTGTACAAAGCGCGTTTTGCGTTACGGACATGCGAAAGTGAGTGACGCTTCTGTCAAATCAAAAGGCCCTTTTCAGGGCCACACATGATTCGAAAATTAACATTTGTTTCTTTGAACGGATACTTGCGTAGTAGACAAAAATCGATATAAATTATTAATTAATACGAACTATATATATATGAAATCTAAAAGTAAAATAATAGAAAAGTTCAAGTTCTATGAATGCTTTAAAGATACCGAATTGTTATATATAGATATGTACGTACACTGACTGAGCTGTACAAAACAAAGTATTAGAGAATTAAATTATACCCGTGTGCGCTGTGCGCGACTCGTAGAATGTTCTCGCACTCATATTATACCTAAATGGTGGACAAAAAAAATTTAAATATTATTATTATTTGAATTATAATGCCACATACTGAAATATATAAATTATATACAAAAATCCACTATATGCAGTGCATGAGACCGTTCTTTAACAACCTTAAGGAGGCCGTTCGTCGTTATATCAAGTAATATGATGTATATCCCCTGTGTGTAGGTATCCGTAATGAATTTAAATAACAATTATTCATATTACTTTTATATTTATAAGTAAATTAAAAAATTGTTCGCAATACGTGGTCCGATATCTGTATAACCCCGTCCCCCGTCACCCCGCGGCGGGGTAAAACGTATAAATATACGGCGATCGGCTGCAGATTTTATTCCACTCGTGTCGACGCGCGCCGCAAGTCGTGTGTCTGTATTCCGTTCGTTCGAGAAGTCTAATCTCTCTAACAAGTCGCAATGACCGGTCGCGGTAAGGGAGGCAAAGGTCTGGGGAAAGGAGGAGCCAAGCGGCACAGGAAGGTGCTCCGTGATAACATCCAGGGTATCACTAAGCCCGCCATCCGTCGTCTGGCCCGCAGAGGCGGCGTCAAGCGTATCTCCGGTCTGATCTACGAGGAGACCCGCGGCGTGTTGAAGGTGTTCCTCGAGAACGTGATCCGTGACGCCGTCACCTACACCGAGCACGCCAAGAGGAAGACCGTCACCGCCATGGACGTCGTCTACGCTCTGAAGCGTCAGGGCCGCACCCTGTACGGTTTCGGAGGTTAAGAGCGCTGCGACACTATATATATAGTGTCGTCGTCGTGCGATATAGTGTAACTATACGATATATGTGTCGTTACCGTATCGCGCGCTAGCGCACCGCGTCCTCAGACGCAAATACAAAAAGGCCCTTTTCAGGGCCGCATATCATTCTATAATAACAACTACTAAAAAGTTTCACTAGCGACACAGACGTAAAACAATCGATCTTATCTAAACCTAACATAACTAACTATATGTATACAGTACCATATCATTATGAACAATTAATAACAACTTACCCCGTACCGCCACAGTTTTTTCTCTCGCCGCGCGCCACCCGGCTACCTCCTCTCTGAAACAATAACAATAAAGTTTTTTAACTTACTCTGTATGTATGTATGTATGTATGTATGTATGTATGTACGCATTAATATTACATACCGAAATATATATGTTATTATCGTGTATGTTTATCATCAAACAAACCATATACATAATAGCTTACATATCTACTGTCTATATTTTATTTAAGTATGTGTATGTATTTAAGTATAGATTCGATCGATTGAACGTCTAAGTGTCATGCTCGAAACAATTAATTAACTAATTATTATAATCCCACCGGCGTACAGCCTCGCGTAACGATAATCGCATAAAATCATGCGCCCAATCATCATCGGGTAGGTACGGGTGGGTACTACCCACCCAACGGGCAGGTGCTATTTCTTTCTCCATACATTCCTCTCCTCCTCCTCTTTGATGCCCGACTGCCCGACTCTATGCACTGCACTTCACACTCACTCATAACATAACATAGGTTGTACTGTACTCACGTTTTCCAAATCGCAAATCATGCCTTGCACTGTACATCCATTGGTATTTGTCACACACATTCACTTAATTTTACTTATCACACGTTAATCCGCAACCACCACTTAATTAAGTAATAAATAAATAAACAAACAAACAAAACAAAACAATCATATCACATGCAATCCACACCAAGGCATTTTACTTCACCCGCGCGCGCGCGAACTAAACCGGTGACCCGGCGCACTCTCACCTGATCATCAGAACCGCTTGACCTATCGGCCACCAACTACTGCCTGATAACTAGGTCTAAGATGAACTGCCCAATTAGGTAAAGGGTTTGCAAATATTGCATAAAAAAGACAGGGACGTCAACTATCTCCTCACCCACTCACGTCACACCAACCACCACCTCACCTCTCACCCCCTCTCTCTCTCCTGAAGTCAAGTTAAGTTAAATAGACTGGACTAGAAAATAGTGACACATTTCATTCGTTTTTGTTTGTGACTAATGATCTAAAAATAATTTACACAAATACATATATAATTTTGTGAAAAGTGATATGTATGTATAAAGTTTGGTGATGATACAAAACTTTATAAAATTAATTTTATTATGTGTGATATTTTCGAATTTCATAACACAGAAGCTCAAGTAAGTAAGCATTCTCAGTGTTCATACGCCGCTAACGTGACATACATAACATATATACTTACTTACTTACTTGAACGGAATTTATATAAAATCAAACATACTATATTCATATAGATATATATACCATACTGTGGTTTTAATACACAAACAGTACTATTTTTATAAATATAATAAAACTCCTATATAATAAACGACCAACACGAATCTCTATCCCTCTACTATGATGATCGCACGTTGTCGAGTGTAGCTGTTACGATACTCGTAGAAGAAGAAGATACTGTAACTAAAATGAACACAATAATATAGACGGCGTTAACCTACTGTACATTGACACGATATCGATATGTTTAATGAAATATTATTTAAACTTTTCATATAAATTACCTATCCCGTTTTACATCTGTACTAGCAGATACCGAAACCAATGAACGTAGGCAATCCACGTCGCGGTACGGCTGTTTTACGACAGTGAATACGACATGTGAAAATAACATCATAACAATAATTTTCTAATGTTGTTATTGTGTCATATATATCTATGGTATCTTAGCTTTTAACTGGAAGACACACAATACAGTTAAATGTGATTTTAAATAAGAAAAATCACTTTTTAAACTGACCCGAGGCGCCCGCAACCTCTAATACCAAAAGTAAACTTCTCTCATTCGTCCATCTGAGTTTCAAATGCTGTGACTCTTATTAAAATACATATATCAATTCAAAAAGAATACACATGTGCAATATTATTATAATAATTTTAATATAATTAACTGTAAATTTAGTTTAATCATAAACGAGTAAGTGAAAAGTTGGAAGTGTTATTACGAGAAAACGTCCCGCGACAGAAGGGTCTGCGTTACGGTTAAGCCGGAGATTATATAAAAAGTGGCGCCCCCAATTGGCGTGCATTAGTACTCGCCAGCGCAGCGCTCCGCTCACACGCGTCCGCTGTTCTCTCTTTGCGCAGTTCGTGCGATTTACTAATTTGAAACTTACACTTGTATTTTTTCGGTTTTTCCGGTAAACATGGCCGACACCGCAGTTGCCGCTGACGCCCCCGCCCCGGCGACGCCCGCGAAGAAGCCCAAGGCCTCCGCCGGCGCTAAGAAGCCCAAAGCGAAGCCCACCCACCCGAAGACTTCCGAGATGGTCAACAGTGCCATCAAGGAGTTGAAGGAGAGGAGCGGTTCGTCCCTGCAGGCTATCAAGAAATACATCGCCGCCCAGTACAAGGTGGACGCCGAGAAGCTGGCTCCGTTCATCAGAAAATATCTGAAGAGCGCTGTCGAATCCGGCGCACTGATCCAGACCAAAGGCAAGGGCGCGTCCGGCTCGTTCAAACTGGAGTCCAAGTCGTCCTCCGGCGCCAAGAAACCCGCCGCCGCCAAGAAGTCTAGCGCCAAATCTTCAGCGGCCGCGAAGAAACCGGCCGCAGCTAAGCCCGCTAAGGCCAGGAAGGCCGCCGCCTCTCCCGCCAAGCCTAAGGCCGCCACTAAGGACAAGAAGGCCGCCGCCGCCAAGAAGAAGCCCGCCGCTAAGAAACCCTCCACCCCCGCCAAGGGCAAGAGCGCCGCCGCGCCTAAGGCCAAGAAGACCGCGAAGCCTCCCACCAAGAAGCCTAAAGCTCCCAAACCGAAGAAGGCCGCGGCCGCTCCCAAAGCGAAGCCCGCCGCTAAGAAGGCCGCCTCGAAGAAGTAAGACTGTGCGCGTTCGCTATTGTCGTCGCCGCCGTTCTTGCATCGGTCGTGGTGGTGTTGTTAGTGACGTTGATGGAGATTATGCGACGGCTTGTCGCATCACTCTTCTCGACTCACGTCATACGCCTGTGCGCGTTAAACGCACATCAAAAAGCCCTTTTCAGGGCTAACAAACGTATTCAAAGGCTCATCGCCTCTGTTTCATTGCAATAAGAGCACATAACACAAAGTCGTTCGACCGATCGATCGATCGATCACTCTTATAAATAAGTAAAACAAACTTAAGTGCTTTCCGAAATGGTAAAAAGTCTTATTAAGACTACAAAAAACTAGGCTTCTAATTAAATATATCCCCCCGTCTTATCTAGTCAAAACGAACGAACGAACGAACATATATTATTTCTATAAAATTATTATTATAACGATGTGATCTCAATGATAGATCTCGGTTACTTGGGTTTTAGAAAAAAATTTATACAAAGTTAATATATTAATTATCTAGTAGTAACGCAACGTAAATTTTACACGCACGCAAATAATTATACATTAATAATACAGACGCAGTATGTATATTGGCGAAAAATTTTATACCCGTGCCATTTTGCAAGCGGAAGACATATATGTATATTATAAGTACAAAATATTATTATATTTAAAAATAGGTAATAAAATTCACAACGTCTGTTTTTATTTATATCTCTATCTCTCTCTAATTTGTGCTATTGCACGAGAATCGGCGATTGGTCGATCGGGCCCGTGTTGTGCCGGCTCGTTATATCCCCACTTATCGGTGCGCTCGTGAGCTTATAAATATTCACGGTAGGATAGGGAAGTTTTTATTATACTCACTGACAAGCATTCGTGCTAGTCGTTTCGTTTGTGTGTAAACCAATCTAACTCTCTTTAAACATGTCTGGACGTGGTAAAGGTGGCAAGGTTAAGGGAAAGGCAAAGTCCCGTTCTAACCGTGCCGGACTTCAGTTCCCCGTGGGCCGTATCCACAGGCTTCTACGCAAGGGCAACTACGCCGAGCGCGTCGGTGCCGGTGCCCCCGTGTACTTGGCTGCCGTCATGGAATACCTGGCCGCTGAGGTTCTCGAGTTGGCCGGAAACGCCGCTCGTGACAACAAGAAGACCAGGATCATCCCCAGACATCTCCAGCTGGCCATCCGCAACGACGAAGAGTTGAACAAGCTCCTCTCCGGTGTGACCATCGCCCAGGGTGGTGTGCTGCCTAACATTCAGGCCGTGCTCCTGCCCAAGAAGACCGAGAAGAAGGCTTAAGTGTCCCCTCACTTCTCGTCCGTCCGGTGACATCTATAACGGTAACATTCGGCGATCGGTGAATGTGTACATTTGTATCGTGTATATAATATTTATATCACGGGACCTATGTTACATTCCCGACCGAGTGACCGTTACAAAAGGCCCTTTTCAGGGCCACAATATGATTCTGTGATAACGTTATAAGTTTCATGGCATAACGCATACGTATACGAACGTCTTTCGATATTATGAATGAAAATCTCAATTAATTAATTAATTATCCTATAATATCCTACTATCATATTGAGATATTTATATGCATAGTTCTCAATTGCGAGAACATTATGTTACAAGTAATAATTACACACACATATATCGTAATAATTATAAATGAGATTCCTCGTTATGGTAATTGAATAGGGAGATATCGCAAGATGGGATTTCTTTCTTTCATTTATTTATTATATATACTTTTAAAAACATTTAACAAATGATATTGATGACTCTACAATACGCTGAAAGTAGTAAGCGTAATGAGTTTTAAAAATCCTAAGTAGGTAAGTAAACAAATGGATTTGTTACGTTATACGAATAAGGACTAATAATTCAAAAATACATATAGTTACATACATATTACTAAAATATATTTTTATCAAACTATACTAACCTATAATAACTGACTCTCCCCACCATGCCGACCGACGCGACGATGCTAACAATGCACGAACGCTATTGGTCGAGATACAGAGGGCGCGTCGCTCGATCATTAATCCCCCATTTCACGTCCGACGCGCTAACAAAAAGCGGAATTTCAAAATTGCGCGTTACATTTCCAGTTCGACTCTCGTACTGTAAACATCTAACTTAATCGCAATGCCACCCAAGACTAGCGGTAAGGCCGCCAAGAAATCTGGCAAGGCCCAGAAGAACATCTCCAAGTCCGACTCGAAGAAAAAGAAGAAGCATAAGCGCAAGGAGAGCTACGCCATCTATATCTACAAGGTGCTGAAGCAGGTCCACCCCGACACCGGTATCTCCAGCAAGGCCATGTCGATCATGAACTCGTTCGTGAACGATATCTTCGAGCGCATCGCCGCCGAGGCCTCACGCCTCGCCCACTACAACAAGAGGTCCACCATCACCAGCAGGGAGGTGCAGACCTCCGTCAGGCTGCTCCTCCCCGGTGAGCTCGCCAAGCACGCCGTCAGTGAAGGCACCAAGGCCGTCACCAAGTACACCAGCTCCAAGTAAGCGTCGCTCGTTCGTATTTCGACACGACACGACACGCTGCAAGAGTGTGGTTTGTACGACAACCAAAAAGGCCCTTTTCAGGGCCACAAATACGTTCTGAATATAATATAAATGGTTTCTAGTCTCACATACGCTGTCAATCGGTATTCAAACTACAAACAAACGTTATGTTATTATGATATTTACTACAGTTAGTAGTTAGTAGATCGATCTAGACGTGTTCATTACAAAACGAACGAACGAACGAATGATACATAAATAAATACAAACACAATAACATAATTGAAAATACATATATGATATATATGTAACGTTGAAATATTAAGGTCAAAAGTTATAAAGAGAGTTATGTTAGGTGAGCACAGTGAGGTTTCAACTAGTTAGGTTACAATAAGTGAGGTTTGATAAGGTTAGGTTGTACGAGGTGAGGTTTGAAAAAGTTAGGTTGTACGAGGTGAGGTTTGAAAAAGTTAGGTTAGGTTTAAAAAAAAAAAAAAAGGTCTAATTTTAGCGATAAGAAAGAAGAGAAAAAAAAATTCGTAAAGCATTAAGATTACCTACCTATCTTAGGAAAAGTTAGGTTTGAAAAAGTAAGATTACTTAAAATTAAGAAAAAAAAATAACTTTAATAAAAGTAAATAAAAGATACCTACCTAATTATAATAAAATATAATATTAGTACGTTATCAGTAGTCAAAAACTAACCCGATTTAGAGAGGGGGAATTGTATGTGAATTTTATAGCCCTCTCGCTCACACGGACACTAACTCCATCCCTTTCTAACAGGCACATATAAAGCGCCGCGAGAAAAATTTCGCTTATTCCCTCTCGTGACTCGTTATCGTAACGTCCACGCGCGTTGTAATAATTTATCGCAATGGCTCGTACCAAGCAGACCGCTCGTAAATCCACCGGTGGTAAAGCACCCCGCAAACAGCTAGCCACCAAGGCGGCCCGCAAGAGCGCGCCCGCCACCGGCGGAGTCAAGAAGCCTCATCGTTACAGGCCCGGTACCGTCGCCCTCCGTGAGATCCGTCGCTACCAGAAGAGCACCGAGCTCCTGATCCGCAAGCTGCCCTTCCAGCGTCTGGTCCGTGAGATCGCTCAGGACTTCAAGACCGACCTGCGCTTCCAGAGCTCCGCCGTTATGGCTCTTCAGGAGGCCAGCGAGGCTTACCTGGTCGGTCTCTTCGAAGACACCAACCTGTGCGCCATCCACGCCAAGCGTGTCACCATCATGCCCAAGGACATCCAGCTGGCCCGCAGGATCCGCGGCGAACGTGCCTAAGCTGTGTGCCAGTGTTTTAATCACCACACGCTTAAACTGACACGATGCGACATCACCGATCGCAGTCTACGCGAACGCATACTGTTACATTATAATTATGTATTATTTTGTACAAAGCGCGTTTTGCGTTACGGACATGCGAAAGTGAGTGACGCTTCTGTCAAATCAAAAGGCCCTTTTCAGGGCCACACATGATTCGAAAATTAACATTTGTTTCTTTGAACGGATACTTGCGTAGTAGACAAAAATCGATATAAATTATTAATTAATACGAACTATATATATATGAAATCTAAAAGTAAAATAATAGAAAAGTTCAAGTTCTATGAATGCTTTAAAGATACCGAATTGTTATATATAGATATGTACGTACACTGACTGAGCTGTACAAAACAAAGTATTAGAGAATTAAATTATACCCGTGTGCGCTGTGCGCGACTCGTAGAATGTTCTCGCACTCATATTATACCTAAATGGTGGACAAAAAAAATTTAAATATTATTATTATTTGAATTATAATGCCACATACTGAAATATATAAATTATATACAAAAATCCACTATATGCAGTGCATGAGACCGTTCTTTAACAACCTTAAGGAGGCCGTTCGTCGTTATATCAAGTAATATGATGTATATCCCCTGTGTGTAGGTATCCGTAATGAATTTAAATAACAATTATTCATATTACTTTTATATTTATAAGTAAATTAAAAAATTGTTCGCAATACGTGGTCCGATATCTGTATAACCCCGTCCCCCGTCACCCCGCGGCGGGGTAAAACGTATAAATATACGGCGATCGGCTGCAGATTTTATTCCACTCGTGTCGACGCGCGCCGCAAGTCGTGTGTCTGTATTCCGTTCGTTCGAGAAGTCTAATCTCTCTAACAAGTCGCAATGACCGGTCGCGGTAAGGGAGGCAAAGGTCTGGGGAAAGGAGGAGCCAAGCGGCACAGGAAGGTGCTCCGTGATAACATCCAGGGTATCACTAAGCCCGCCATCCGTCGTCTGGCCCGCAGAGGCGGCGTCAAGCGTATCTCCGGTCTGATCTACGAGGAGACCCGCGGCGTGTTGAAGGTGTTCCTCGAGAACGTGATCCGTGACGCCGTCACCTACACCGAGCACGCCAAGAGGAAGACCGTCACCGCCATGGACGTCGTCTACGCTCTGAAGCGTCAGGGCCGCACCCTGTACGGTTTCGGAGGTTAAGAGCGCTGCGACACTATATATATAGTGTCGTCGTCGTGCGATATAGTGTAACTATACGATATATGTGTCGTTACCGTATCGCGCGCTAGCGCACCGCGTCCTCAGACGCAAATACAAAAAGGCCCTTTTCAGGGCCGCATATCATTCTATAATAACAACTACTAAAAAGTTTCACTAGCGACACAGACGTAAAACAATCGATCTTATCTAAACCTAACATAACTAACTATATGTATACAGTACCATATCATTATGAACAATTAATAACAACTTACCCCGTACCGCCACACAGTTTTCTCTCTCGCCGCGCGCCACCCGGCTACCTCCTCTCTGAAACAATAACAATAAAGTTTTTTAACTTACTCTGTATGTATGTATGTATGTATGTATGTATGTATGTACGCATTAATATTACATACCGAAATATATATGTTATTATCGTGTATGTTTATCATCAAACAAACCATATACATAATAGCTTACATATCTACTGTCTATATTTTATTTAAGTATGTGTATGTATTTAAGTATAGATTCGATCGATTGAACGTCTAAGTGTCATGCTCGAAACAATTAATTAACTAATTATTATAATCCCACCGGCGTACAGCCTCGCGTAACGATAATCGCATAAAATCATGCGCCCAATCATCATCGGGTAGGTACCGGGTGGGTACTACCCACCCAACGGGCAGGTGCTATTTCTTTCTCCATACATTCCTCTCCTCCTCCTCTTTGATGCCCGACTGCCCGACTCTATGCACTGCACTTCACACTCACTCATAACATAACATAGGTTGTACTGTACTCACGTTTTCCAAATCGCAAATCATGCCTTGCACTGTACATCCATTGGTATTTGTCACACACATTCACTTAATTTTACTTATCACACGTTAATCCGCAACCACCACTTAATTAAGTAATAAATAAATAAACAAACAAACAAAACAAAACAATCATATCACATGCAATCCACACCAAGGCATTTTACTTCACCCGCGCGCGCGCGAACTAAACCGGTGACCCGGCGCACTCTCACCTGATCATCAGAACCGCTTGACCTATCGGCCACCAACTACTGCCTGATAACTAGGTCTAAGATGAACTGCCCAATTAGGTAAAGGGTTTGCAAATATTGCATAAAAAAGACAGGGACGTCAACTATCTCCTCACCCACTCACGTCACACCAACCACCACCTCACCTCTCACCCCTCTCTCTCTCCTGAAGTCAAGTTAAGTTAAATAGACTGGACTAGAAAATAGTGACACATTTCATTCGTTTTTGTTTGTGACTAATGATCTAAAAATAATTTACACAAATACATATATAATTTTGTGAAAAGTGATATGTATGTATAAAGTTTGGTGATGATACAAAACTTTATAAAATTAATTTTATTATGTGTGATATTTTCGAATTTCATAACACAGAAGCTCAAGTAAGTAAGCATTCTCAGTGTTCATACGCCGCTAACGTGACATACATAACATATATACTTACTTACTTACTTGAACGGAATTTATATAAAATCAAACATACTATATTCATATAGATATATATACCATACTGTGGTTTTAATACACAAACAGTACTATTTTTATAAATATAATAAAACTCCTATATAATAAACGACCAACACGAATCTCTATCCCTCTACTATGATGATCGCACGTTGTCGAGTGTAGCTGTTACGATACTCGTAGAAGAAGAAGATACTGTAACTAAAATGAACACAATAATATAGACGGCGTTAACCTACTGTACATTGACACGATATCGATATGTTTAATGAAATATTATTTAAACTTTTCATATAAATTACCTATCCCGTTTTACATCTGTACTAGCAGATACCGAAACCAATGAACGTAGGCAATCCACGTCGCGGTACGGCTGTTTTACGACAGTGAATACGACATGTGAAAATAACATCATAACAATAATTTTCTAATGTTGTTATTGTGTCATATATATCTATGGTATCTTAGCTTTTAACTGGAAGACACACAATACAGTTAAATGTGATTTTAAATAAGAAAAATCACTTTTTAAACTGACCCGAGGCGCCCGCAACCTCTAATACCAAAAGTAAACTTCTCTCATTCGTCCATCTGAGTTTCAAATGCTGTGACTCTTATTAAAATACATATATCAATTCATAAAGAATACACATGTGCAATATTATTATAATAATTTTAATATAATTAACTGTAAATTTAGTTTAATCATAAACGAGTAAGTGAAAAGTTGGAAGTGTTATTACGAGAAAACGTCCCGCGACAGAAGGGTCTGCGTTACGGTTAAGCCGGAGATTATATAAAAAGTGGCGCCCCCAATTGGCGTGCATTAGTACTCGCCAGCGCAGCGCTCCGCTCACACGCGTCCGCTGTTCTCTCTTTGCGCAGTTCGTGCGATTTACTAATTTGAAACTTACACTTGTATTTTTTCGGTTTTTCCGGTAAACATGGCCGACACCGCAGTTGCCGCTGACGCCCCCGCCCCGGCGACGCCCGCGAAGAAGCCCAAGGCCTCCGCCGGCGCTAAGAAGCCCAAAGCGAAGCCCACCCACCCGAAGACTTCCGAGATGGTCAACAGTGCCATCAAGGAGTTGAAGGAGAGGAGCGGTTCGTCCCTGCAGGCTATCAAGAAATACATCGCCGCCCAGTACAAGGTGGACGCCGAGAAGCTGGCTCCGTTCATCAGAAAATATCTGAAGAGCGCTGTCGAATCCGGCGCACTGATCCAGACCAAAGGCAAGGGCGCGTCCGGCTCGTTCAAACTGGAGTCCAAGTCGTCCTCCGGCGCCAAGAAACCCGCCGCCGCCAAGAAGTCTAGCGCCAAATCTTCAGCGGCCGCGAAGAAACCGGCCGCAGCTAAGCCCGCTAAGGCCAGGAAGGCCGCCGCCTCTCCCGCCAAGCCTAAGGCCGCCACTAAGGACAAGAAGGCCGCCGCCGCCAAGAAGAAGCCCGCCGCTAAGAAACCCTCCACCCCCGCCAAGGGCAAGAGCGCCGCCGCGCCTAAGGCCAAGAAGACCGCGAAGCCTCCCACCAAGAAGCCTAAAGCTCCCAAACCGAAGAAGGCCGCGGCCGCTCCCAAAGCGAAGCCCGCCGCTAAGAAGGCCGCCTCGAAGAAGTAAGACTGTGCGCGTTCGCTATTGTCGTCGCCGCCGTTCTTGCATCGGTCGTGGTGGTGTTGTTAGTGACGTTGATGGAGATTATGCGACGGCTTGTCGCATCACTCTTCTCGACTCACGTCATACGCCTGTGCGCGTTAAACGCACATCAAAAAGCCCTTTTCAGGGCTAACAAACGTATTCAAAGGCTCATCGCCTCTGTTTCATTGCAATAAGAGCACATAACACAAAGTCGTTCGACCGATCGATCGATCGATCACTCTTATAAATAAGTAAAACAAACTTAAGTGCTTTCCGAAATGGTAAAAAGTCTTATTAAGACTACAAAAAACTAGGCTTCTAATTAAATATATCCCCCCGTCTTATCTAGTCAAAACGAACGAACGAACGAACATATATTATTTCTATAAAATTATTATTATAACGATGTGATCTCAATGATAGATCTCGGTTACTTGGGTTTTAGAAAAAAATTTATACAAAGTTAATATATTAATTATCTAGTAGTAACGCAACGTAAATTTTACACGCACGCAAATAATTATACATTAATAATACAGACGCAGTATGTATATTGGCGAAAAATTTTATACCCGTGCCATTTTGCAAGCGGAAGACATATATGTATATTATAAGTACAAAATATTATTATATTTAAAAATAGGTAATAAAATTCACAACGTCTGTTTTTATTTATATCTCTATCTCTCTCTAATTTGTGCTATTGCACGAGAATCGGCGATTGGTCGATCGGGCCCGTGTTGTGCCGGCTCGTTATATCCCCACTTATCGGTGCGCTCGTGAGCTTATAAATATTCACGGTAGGATAGGGAAGTTTTTATTATACTCACTGACAAGCATTCGTGCTAGTCGTTTCGTTTGTGTGTAAACCAATCTAACTCTCTTTAAACATGTCTGGACGTGGTAAAGGTGGCAAGGTTAAGGGAAAGGCAAAGTCCCGTTCTAACCGTGCCGGACTTCAGTTCCCCGTGGGCCGTATCCACAGGCTTCTACGCAAGGGCAACTACGCCGAGCGCGTCGGTGCCGGTGCCCCCGTGTACTTGGCTGCCGTCATGGAATACCTGGCCGCTGAGGTTCTCGAGTTGGCCGGAAACGCCGCTCGTGACAACAAGAAGACCAGGATCATCCCCAGACATCTCCAGCTGGCCATCCGCAACGACGAAGAGTTGAACAAGCTCCTCTCCGGTGTGACCATCGCCCAGGGTGGTGTGCTGCCTAACATTCAGGCCGTGCTCCTGCCCAAGAAGACCGAGAAGAAGGCTTAAGTGTCCCCTCACTTCTCGTCCGTCCGGTGACATCTATAACGGTAACATTCGGCGATCGGTGAATGTGTACATTTGTATCGTGTATATAATATTTATATCACGGGACCTATGTTACATTCCCGACCGAGTGACCGTTACAAAAGGCCCTTTTCAGGGCCACAATATGATTCTGTGATAACGTTATAAGTTTCATGGCATAACGCATACGTATACGAACGTCTTTCGATATTATGAATGAAAATCTCAATTAATTAATTAATTATCCTATAATATCCTACTATCATATTGAGATATTTATATGCATAGTTCTCAATTGCGAGAACATTATGTTACAAGTAATAATTACACACACATATATCGTAATAATTATAAATGAGATTCCTCGTTATGGTAATTGAATAGGGAGATATCGCAAGATGGGATTTCTTTCTTTCATTTATTTATTATATATACTTTTAAAAACATTTAACAAATGATATTGATGACTCTACAATACGCTGAAAGTAGTAAGCGTAATGAGTTTTAAAAATCCTAAGTAGGTAAGTAAACAAATGGATTTGTTACGTTATACGAATAAGGACTAATAATTCAAAAATACATATAGTTACATACATATTACTAAAATATATTTTTATCAAACTATACTAACCTATAATAACTGACTCTCCCCACCATGCCGACCGACGCGACGATGCTAACAATGCACGAACGCTATTGGTCGAGATACAGAGGGCGCGTCGCTCGATCATTAATCCCCCATTTCACGTCCGACGCGCTAACAAAAAGCGGAATTTCAAAATTGCGCGTTACATTTCCAGTTCGACTCTCGTACTGTAAACATCTAACTTAATCGCAATGCCACCCAAGACTAGCGGTAAGGCCGCCAAGAAATCTGGCAAGGCCCAGAAGAACATCTCCAAGTCCGACTCGAAGAAAAAGAAGAAGCATAAGCGCAAGGAGAGCTACGCCATCTATATCTACAAGGTGCTGAAGCAGGTCCACCCCGACACCGGTATCTCCAGCAAGGCCATGTCGATCATGAACTCGTTCGTGAACGATATCTTCGAGCGCATCGCCGCCGAGGCCTCACGCCTCGCCCACTACAACAAGAGGTCCACCATCACCAGCAGGGAGGTGCAGACCTCCGTCAGGCTGCTCCTCCCCGGTGAGCTCGCCAAGCACGCCGTCAGTGAAGGCACCAAGGCCGTCACCAAGTACACCAGCTCCAAGTAAGCGTCGCTCGTTCGTATTTCGACACGACACGACACGCTGCAAGAGTGTGGTTTGTACGACAACCAAAAAGGCCCTTTTCAGGGCCACAAATACGTTCTGAATATAATATAAATGGTTTCTAGTCTCACATACGCTGTCAATCGGTATTCAAACTACAAACAAACGTTATGTTATTATGATATTTACTACAGTTAGTAGTTAGTAGATCGATCTAGACGTGTTCATTACAAAACGAACGAACGAACGAATGATACATAAATAAATACAAACACAATAACATAATTGAAAATACATATATGATATATATGTAACGTTGAAATATTAAGGTCAAAAGTTATAAAGAGAGTTATGTTAGGTGAGCACAGTGAGGTTTCAACTAGTTAGGTTACAATAAGTGAGGTTTGATAAGGTTAGGTTGTACGAGGTGAGGTTTGAAAAAGTTAGGTTGTACGAGGTGAGGTTTGAAAAAGTTAGGTTAGGTTTAAAAAAAAAAAAAAAAAAGGTCTAATTTTAGCGATAAGAAAGAAGAGAAAAAAAAAATTCGTAAAGCATTAAGATTACCTACCTATCTTAGGAAAAGTTAGGTTTGAAAAAGTAAGATTACTTAAAATTAAGAAAAAAAAAATAACTTTAATAAAAGTAAATAAAAGATACCTACCTAATTATAATAAAATATAATATTAGTACGTTATCAGTAGTCAAAAACTAACCCGATTTAGAGAGGGGGAATTGTATGTGAATTTTATAGCCCTCTCGCTCACACGGACACTAACTCCATCCCTTTCTAACAGGCACATATAAAGCGCCGCGAGAAAAATTTCGCTTATTCCCTCTCGTGACTCGTTATCGTAACGTCCACGCGCGTTGTAATAATTTATCGCAATGGCTCGTACCAAGCAGACCGCTCGTAAATCCACCGGTGGTAAAGCACCCCGCAAACAGCTAGCCACCAAGGCGGCCCGCAAGAGCGCGCCCGCCACCGGCGGAGTCAAGAAGCCTCATCGTTACAGGCCCGGTACCGTCGCCCTCCGTGAGATCCGTCGCTACCAGAAGAGCACCGAGCTCCTGATCCGCAAGCTGCCCTTCCAGCGTCTGGTCCGTGAGATCGCTCAGGACTTCAAGACCGACCTGCGCTTCCAGAGCTCCGCCGTTATGGCTCTTCAGGAGGCCAGCGAGGCTTACCTGGTCGGTCTCTTCGAAGACACCAACCTGTGCGCCATCCACGCCAAGCGTGTCACCATCATGCCCAAGGACATCCAGCTGGCCCGCAGGATCCGCGGCGAACGTGCCTAAGCTGTGTGCCAGTGTTTTAATCACCACACGCTTAAACTGACACGATGCGACATCACCGATCGCAGTCTACGCGAACGCATACTGTTACATTATAATTATGTATTATTTTGTACAAAGCGCGTTTTGCGTTACGGACATGCGAAAGTGAGTGACGCTTCTGTCAAATCAAAAGGCCCTTTTCAGGGCCACACATGATTCGAAAATTAACATTTGTTTCTTTGAACGGATACTTGCGTAGTAGACAAAAATCGATATAAATTATTAATTAATACGAACTATATATATATGAAATCTAAAAGTAAAATAATAGAAAAGTTCAAGTTCTATGAATGCTTTAAAGATACCGAATTGTTATATATAGATATGTACGTACACTGACTGAGCTGTACAAAACAAAGTATTAGAGAATTAAATTATACCCGTGTGCGCTGTGCGCGACTCGTAGAATGTTCTCGCACTCATATTATACCTAAATGGTGGACAAAAAAATTTAAATATTATTATTATTTGAATTATAATGCCACATACTGAAATATATAAATTATATACAAAAATCCACTATATGCAGTGCATGAGACCGTTCTTTAACAACCTTAAGGAGGCCGTTCGTCGTTATATCAAGTAATATGATGTATATCCCCTGTGTGTAGGTATCCGTAATGAATTTAAATAACAATTATTCATATTACTTTTATATTTATAAGTAAATTAAAAAATTGTTCGCAATACGTGGTCCGATATCTGTATAACCCCGTCCCCCGTCACCCCGCGGCGGGGTAAAACGTATAAATATACGGCGATCGGCTGCAGATTTTATTCCACTCGTGTCGACGCGCGCCGCAAGTCGTGTGTCTGTATTCCGTTCGTTCGAGAAGTCTAATCTCTCTAACAAGTCGCAATGACCGGTCGCGGTAAGGGAGGCAAAGGTCTGGGGAAAGGAGGAGCCAAGCGGCACAGGAAGGTGCTCCGTGATAACATCCAGGGTATCACTAAGCCCGCCATCCGTCGTCTGGCCCGCAGAGGCGGCGTCAAGCGTATCTCCGGTCTGATCTACGAGGAGACCCGCGGCGTGTTGAAGGTGTTCCTCGAGAACGTGATCCGTGACGCCGTCACCTACACCGAGCACGCCAAGAGGAAGACCGTCACCGCCATGGACGTCGTCTACGCTCTGAAGCGTCAGGGCCGCACCCTGTACGGTTTCGGAGGTTAAGAGCGCTGCGACACTATATATATAGTGTCGTCGTCGTGCGATATAGTGTAACTATACGATATATGTGTCGTTACCGTATCGCGCGCTAGCGCACCGCGTCCTCAGACGCAAATACAAAAAGGCCCTTTTCAGGGCCGCATATCATTCTATAATAACAACTACTAAAAAGTTTCACTAGCGACACAGACGTAAAACAATCGATCTTATCTAAACCTAACATAACTAACTATATGTATACAGTACCATATCATTATGAACAATTAATAACAACTTACCCCGTACCGCCACACAGTTTTCTCTCTCGCCGCGCGCCACCCGGCTACCTCCTCTCTGAAACAATAACAATAAAGTTTTTTAACTTACTCTGTATGTATGTATGTATGTATGTATGTATGTATGTACGCATTAATATTACATACCGAAATATATATGTTATTATCGTGTATGTTTATCATCAAACAAACCATATACATAATAGCTTACATATCTACTGTCTATATTTTATTTAAGTATGTGTATGTATTTAAGTATAGATTCGATCGATTGAACGTCTAAGTGTCATGCTCGAAACAATTAATTAACTAATTATTATAATCCCACCGGCGTACAGCCTCGCGTAACGATAATCGCATAAAATCATGCGCCCAATCATCATCGGGTAGGTACCGGGTGGGTACTACCCACCCAACGGGCAGGTGCTATTTCTTTCTCCATACATTCCTCTCCTCCTCCTCTTTGATGCCCGACTGCCCGACTCTATGCACTGCACTTCACACTCACTCATAACATAACATAGGTTGTACTGTACTCACGTTTTCCAAATCGCAAATCATGCCTTGCACTGTACATCCATTGGTATTTGTCACACACATTCACTTAATTTTACTTATCACACGTTAATCCGCAACCACCACTTAATTAAGTAATAAATAAATAAACAAACAAACAAAACAAAACAATCATATCACATGCAATCCACACCAAGGCATTTTACTTCACCCGCGCGCGCGCGAACTAAACCGGTGACCCGGCGCACTCTCACCTGATCATCAGAACCGCTTGACCTATCGGCCACCAACTACTGCCTGATAACTAGGTCTAAGATGAACTGCCCAATTAGGTAAAGGGTTTGCAAATATTGCATAAAAAAGACAGGGACGTCAACTATCTCCTCACCCACTCACGTCACACCAACCACCACCTCACCTCTCACCCCCTCTCTCTCTCCTGAAGTCAAGTTAAGTTAAATAGACTGGACTAGAAAATAGTGACACATTTCATTCGTTTTTGTTTGTGACTAATGATCTAAAAATAATTTACACAAATACATATATAATTTTGTGAAAAGTGATATGTATGTATAAAGTTTGGTGATGATACAAAACTTTATAAAATTAATTTTATTATGTGTGATATTTTCGAATTTCATAACACAGAAGCTCAAGTAAGTAAGCATTCTCAGTGTTCATACGCCGCTAACGTGACATACATAACATATATACTTACTTACTTACTTGAACGGAATTTATATAAAATCAAACATACTATATTCATATAGATATATATACCATACTGTGGTTTTAATACACAAACAGTACTATTTTTATAAATATAATAAAACTCCTATATAATAAACGACCAACACGAATCTCTATCCCTCTACTATGATGATCGCACGTTGTCGAGTGTAGCTGTTACGATACTCGTAGAAGAAGAAGATACTGTAACTAAAATGAACACAATAATATAGACGGCGTTAACCTACTGTACATTGACACGATATCGATATGTTTAATGAAATATTATTTAAACTTTTCATATAAATTACCTATCCCGTTTTACATCTGTACTAGCAGATACCGAAACCAATGAACGTAGGCAATCCACGTCGCGGTACGGCTGTTTTACGACAGTGAATACGACATGTGAAAATAACATCATAACAATAATTTTCTAATGTTGTTATTGTGTCATATATATCTATGGTATCTTAGCTTTTAACTGGAAGACACACAATACAGTTAAATGTGATTTTAAATAAGAAAAATCACTTTTTAAACTGACCCGAGGCGCCCGCAACCTCTAATACCAAAAGTAAACTTCTCTCATTCGTCCATCTGAGTTTCAAATGCTGTGACTCTTATTAAAATACATATATCAATTCATAAAGAATACACATGTGCAATATTATTATAATAATTTTAATATAATTAACTGTAAATTTAGTTTAATCATAAACGAGTAAGTGAAAAGTTGGAAGTGTTATTACGAGAAAACGTCCCGCGACAGAAGGGTCTGCGTTACGGTTAAGCCGGAGATTATATAAAAAGTGGCGCCCCCAATTGGCGTGCATCATCATTCCCGCTCAGCCGTCGCGTCGAGCGCACGCGTGCGCTCCGCGATCATGCCGTTCCTCTCGTGTCACGTTGTAGCTCCGCTCCGTGTTCCCGAGTAAAATAAGGATTGCAGTGAACCTATTAATATTGGTGTTAGTGACAGAGACAGGACTCTTTTAAAGTGGCGTCGCCACCCCGGTGTATTTGCGCGCGAAAGTGCCTGGCCGTGTTATTTGTGAACTTTTGAGACAGTGACTCTATAAAATAATAACAAAAACAAAATGAGTGATTCAGAGTGCCCTTCCCCTCCCCCCACGTCCCAGGCTCCCCCCGTACAGACTACGTGGGGTCAGAGAGCCGGGAATAGCGAGACAAATATAGACATCATGGACAGCTTCATGCAGTCCCACTTCCCCCACCAAGTTGAGACTTGGTTCGAGTACAAGGCAAAGATGGCGGCAGCTATGAGCGTTGAGACGCCGACTGCCCTAGGATCGCAGGGTGAACCGTCCCAGGCACCCCGTCCGGCCGACCCCTGTCAGTTGCCAGCCGCCGCTGACGATATTACACACAACACAAAAGGTAGGGGCACCCCCACATTAAATAGCATTCATTTGCCCAGTAATAATAATAATATTACTAACAGAGCTTTGGACAGTTCATTCACTAATACAAACATACGCGAGGCCGAGGCCCGCAGTAGCCGAGAGCGTCGCAGCCGTTCGCACTCGGCAACTTTAGGGCGTGAAAATTCACGGCCACACCCATATAGTAGAGTTACCTCCCCTTTAAATGGACATAAACAAACAGGTGAAAACCCCCGGTCACGTTCGCGTTCCCGCTCCCGCTCGCCCCGTACGGCCGAAATATACAATATAATATCAGGTCAAATTGATAGTAAAATACAAAACTTGCACAACATAAATAGCTCAAATGTAAAAAATGCCAAAGATCAGTTAAGTTATATAGACTGTTCATCCGGTAGCGACTTCATGTCTCCTTTATCCGACGACGGCTTTACCCAAGTTAAAAAGAAGAAGCGTAGTAAAAAACACTCTAAACAAGGATCGAAATCCTCCTCCCCCACCCCCCCCTCCCAAACTCAATTTGATATTGACATACCGGTAACACATAATAAATTTGATGCTTTGCCGCGGGAAAAATTCCCAAGGCGTTCACAAAACCGTAACAACCAACCTTCCCCCCCCCTTACGCCCAATACGGTTCCCCCCCACACTCAACAGTCCCAGGATATGGACCTGGCTTACGAAGACGACTCCGACGAAGAGGATCTGGAGGATGTTAGTGAATATTCAGATAATGAAATAGACAAAGCCACAGGGGTAAAAAAGCGTATACGCCCCCCCCCGCATTAGTGATTTACGATCCAGACAGATGGCCTGTAGTATCAAAAGAGGCTCACAGACTAAATATAGGCTTTCTCCGCTCACGAGTAGGCATAGAAAAAATCACCAAAGAAACGGTTCTATTTTTAGAGACACAAACTGCCGATCAGTTTAGGAAATGGCGAAAACTATTAAAACACGGCTTCCACACCCGCCCTACAGGTAGGCAAAGGAAGCTCAGGGTTGTCATCCTGGGCCTCCCTGTTTCCATAGACACAGAAGAAATTAAAGAGGAACTAGTAGCACTTGGCCTCCCCGTATTAGAGGTCACCAGGATGCAAAGAGGCCCGAGGAACAAACGCGTGCCCTTTAATGGGGTATTGGTCGTTTTAGACAGAACTTTAAATGGGAAAAAAGTTTTTGACGTAGAAAGAATATGTGGCCTGAGTGGCCTAAAAATAGAACCCCCCCACAAAAGCCTTAGAGTGGCTCAATGTCACCGGTGCCAACGGTACGGGCATACTGAGAAATATTGCCGTATGCCCCCCCGCTGTGTAAAATGCGCCGGCGACCACCACACAAAACTGTGTGACAGAAAACCAGACCCGGTAACGGGTAAATATACAACAATTTGTGTGCATTGCAGGGGGATCACCCTGCAAATGCATCCATCTGCCCAAAGGCCCCCCACCCAAAACCTTTAATCCAAAGGGTCGTCGCGGGAGAAGTCGCTCCCGCTCACGCCCCTCACCCCCCAGTCCCAGTCGGACTCTACTCAGCTCAACCCGGAGGCTCAGTCCCAAAAGACTTTCCAAACCTTCCCTCTAACCCTACTCACACCCAGTCAGTACAAGATTCTCCCCCCCCCCCCCCCCCCAAAATAACAGATCAGCGTCCAATCACAGACACTCGACAAACCCCATTCATCAAAACACAGCAGAGCCTAGCAGAATTTATGCTCAAGTAGCCCAGTCTGTGAAACAAAAAGCCCCCACACAACCCACGCAAATAAAGCCCCCACAATCAAATAATAATAATAAAAAGGGCCCCAATGCCAATCAACAATCATATCAGGTTCAACAAATTCCTCCCTATCAAGAGAAAAGAAAACAAGTATCTATCACCCATCCCGTTCCCGCTCAGAGACAACGCCATCATAACATCCCCCCTCCCGGTGGTGACCCGGAAGCCGATTTACAACTAGTTATGAACATTGCAAACGCATTAGACATTGAAGAGGTTTGCCTTCTGGCCTCTAAAATCAGAAGTGCTACTTCAACAGCCCAACAGCTGATAGCCATGGCCCAACATGCCTCACTTCTATCAAATATCAAAAACTTGTGTGCCTCAAATAATGGATTGTACGACAAATAGAACTAAACCTCGCTCCATAACAATAGCATTTTTTAACATCAATGGAATCAGAGATAAAAAAGATGAGTTAGCTCTAGCACTCAAAGATCTAAAAATAGACATCTTACTAGTTCAAGAAACATTTTTAAAACCTAGTCATAGAAACCCGAATATTCCTAATTACAAATTAATCCGTGATGACAGGGCCACAAACAAACTGGGCGGCACCTTAATATATTATAAAAAGGATCTCCACTGTTCCCCCATCCCCACACCCCCCCTAATTAATCTCGAGGTCTCGGCATGTAGATTGGCTATGACGGGCCATCTCCCAATCACCATCATATCTGCTTACCAACCCCCTGCAAAGGAACTTATCCTGCAGGACCTGGATACTGTGTTCGGATTAGATGAGTCAGTTGTCATGGCTGGCGACTTGAACTCAAAGCACACTCAATGGAACTGCAGGGTAAATAATCCTAAGGGCAGAACCCTATTAAAATATATCCTAGATAACAACTCAATTGACCTAATATCCCCACTCGAACCCACTCACTACCCAGCCCAAAATGATTATCAGCCCGATATATTAGATGTGGCTCTGATGAAAAATGTATCGCTAAACTTGAGAGCCATCGAAGTAGCTCACTTACTAGATTCAGATCACAGACCTGTAGTCCTCAAACTCGGCCCACCACCCACAGACCCTACACCCACTAAGAAGGTAGTAAATTGGGCAGAAGTGGGTTCTCTACTAGCCAAAAATGACCTTCCTATTCTCGCCTTAGCAGACTCACCACCTAATAATCCCTCCGCAATTGATAATCAAATAAAAATACTAACTTCTGACCTTCAAAATGTAATTAGAACCTGCACAAAAACCATCCCCGCCGAAGAATACTCCAAAAACAGGTTACCTCCAGAAATATTAAATAAAATAAAACAAAAAAATAGAGCCTTAAAAGAATTTGCAATTTTCCCCTCGAGAGAGAATAAAAACAATATAAACAGACTACAGAGGCAAATCAAAGAAGAATTAAGGGATTTCAGGGAGGGCAAATGGAGGGAACTGCTTGAGGAGATTGTGCCGGGCCACCAGGCGTACTGGGGCCTGGCCAGAGCTCTAAAAGCTGACACAGTTGTGTCAATCCCTCCCCTTGCTCGCTCTGATCTTCCCACCCCCGCCTTTACAGACGAAGAAAAAGCTGAACTATTAGCAAATAGTTTAGAATCTCAGTGCTCGCCGGGAAATATACCTTCTGACCCCTCCCATATCCCCAAAGTAGAAAAAGAGGTCGAAGACTTCTTAAATAAACCTTTAACCGGTCCGCCCATAGAAAACATTACCTTCACAGAACTAAAAAGACTAATTATTAAACTAAAAATTAAAAAAGCCCCAGGAATAGATGGCCTTCCAGCCAGATTATTCAAATTATTGCCGGACAACTTATTACATATAATATTAAACATATTAAACGCAGCCCTTAGCAACTGTCATTTTCCAAATTCCTGGAAGATGGCAGTTGTTATAGGCATACACAAACCAGGTAAGCCAAGCAACCAACCTAGTAGCTACAGACCAATTAGTTTATTAAATGTGCTAGGTAAATTATACGAAAAATGTATCCTTGTTAGACTCACGAATTTTACCAGTAGCAATAACTTAATTCAGAGTGAGCAGTTTGGGTTCAGGCCTGGGCACTCGTGTGTGCACCAAGTGCACCGATTAACGGAGCACATCCTCCGCGGGTTGACGGAGGGAAGGAGACCCACACCAACAGGTGTGATATTCCTCGATGTGGCCAAGGCCTTTGATAAGGTATGGCACACCGGTTTGCTATGCAAACTTATAAGACTAGGTGTGCCAGGAAGTCTCATACACATCATCAGAGACTTCCTAACCGACAGAGGTTTTGGCTACAGAGTGGAGGGTCTCTTTCCACCCTTCATCCTGTGAGAGCGGGGGTACCGCAGGGTTCGGTCCTGTCCCCAACACTGTTCACACTGTTTGTGAATGACATACCGAAGGTAAAGGGGGCACATTATGCTCTCTTTGCCGACGATACGGCTTTCTATGCCACCACCAAGTCACCAGACAAACTGATCTCGCTTCTCCAGCGGGCTGCCAACTCACTAGGAGATTGGTTTGACCGTTGGAGGATCGAGATCAACCCTGGAAAGAGCGTGGCGGTTTTGTTCTGTAAGAAGAATAAAGCAATCATAGCTCAAAATTACAAAAAGGTAACGTTGCTAGGCACCCCCCTTGACTGGAGTGACTCCGCCAAATATTTAGGCGTCATTCTGGATTCAAGGATGACATTTAACAAACATATAAAACTGGTCAAAAACAGGGCAAACTTTATAATGGGTAGACTTCACCCTTTACTTAACAACAAAAGCAATCTCTCCCTAGACGGAAAATTAACGCTGTACAAAACATGCATCCGGCCTATCTTTACATATGCTTCGGTCGTCTTTGCCCACACTTCAAACAGTAACATCAAAACCCTACAAACTCTACAAAATAGATTTCTCAGGAAAGCCACCAATTCAGACTGGTTTATCACAAATGAAGACCTACACCATGACACAAATCTCCCCTCAATTAAAAATTATTTACAGTCAATATCAAGAAAATACTTCGATTCCACCCCACATCATTCAAACCAACTAATTAACATAGCCTCAGATTACATCCCCATTCCTGACCCGAAACGTGGGCGAAGACGACCAAAAAACATTCTTTTAGATCAAGATGATCCCATTACAATTAGACATAATAAAGACCCAACCATAAAAGAATTTTCTTTCAGTACACTTGTTAACATAGACATAACAAAAGCAACAGAGCTAGAGATCTCTCAAATAATCATAGCAATGAATGAACTGTCCAAAGACTTAAAATCAGGTGCAAAAGTGTGTGTGCCCCTAAACTTTGTAGAAAATACCCTCAACAGGGTTAAAACAGCTCAAAGGATGGCGGCTGAGGGGGTGGCGCTGGCTAATATCTAGTGTCCCCATCTTGGCCTTTCACTTTATAAAAAGGGATGCTTTTCTCGCTTCTCCTGACTCTCAACCCTATATGACATACATACAACAGGACAAATTAAATTTTAAATATTCGCACTGACAGACTAGACAGACACGACACAGATCTAAGAGCATAAGATCTGCCCCCTAATAGGGGTCAGATCCCCCCCCACCTTTTTTCTTCCCCGGGATGTCCCTCCGGGACATCCCGGCGTCATTTCTTGTGGATATGATAGAGGATTCCTCTAAACTCCCATCACTCACCTCAAAAAAAAAAAAAAAAAAAAAAAAATTGGCGTGCATTAGTACTCGCCAGCGCAGCGCTCCGCTCACACGCGTCCGCTGTTCTCTCTTTGCGCAGTTCGTGCGATTTACTAATTTGAAACTTACACTTGTATTTTTTCGGTTTTTCCGGTAAACATGGCCGACACCGCAGTTGCCGCTGACGCCCCCGCCCCGGCGACGCCCGCGAAGAAGCCCAAGGCCTCCGCCGGCGCTAAGAAGCCCAAAGCGAAGCCCACCCACCCGAAGACTTCCGAGATGGTCAACAGTGCCATCAAGGAGTTGAAGGAGAGGAGCGGTTCGTCCCTGCAGGCTATCAAGAAATACATCGCCGCCCAGTACAAGGTGGACGCCGAGAAGCTGGCTCCGTTCATCAGAAAATATCTGAAGAGCGCTGTCGAATCCGGCGCACTGATCCAGACCAAAGGCAAGGGCGCGTCCGGCTCGTTCAAACTGGAGTCCAAGTCGTCCTCCGGCGCCAAGAAACCCGCCGCCGCCAAGAAGTCTAGCGCCAAATCTTCAGCGGCCGCGAAGAAACCGGCCGCAGCTAAGCCCGCTAAGGCCAGGAAGGCCGCCGCCTCTCCCGCCAAGCCTAAGGCCGCCACTAAGGACAAGAAGGCCGCCGCCGCCAAGAAGAAGCCCGCCGCTAAGAAACCCTCCACCCCCGCCAAGGGCAAGAGCGCCGCCGCGCCTAAGGCCAAGAAGACCGCGAAGCCTCCCACCAAGAAGCCTAAAGCTCCCAAACCGAAGAAGGCCGCGGCCGCTCCCAAAGCGAAGCCCGCCGCTAAGAAGGCCGCCTCGAAGAAGTAAGACTGTGCGCGTTCGCTATTGTCGTCGCCGCCGTTCTTGCATCGGTCGTGGTGGTGTTGTTAGTGACGTTGATGGAGATTATGCGACGGCTTGTCGCATCACTCTTCTCGACTCACGTCATACGCCTGTGCGCGTTAAACGCACATCAAAAAGCCCTTTTCAGGGCTAACAAACGTATTCAAAGGCTCATCGCCTCTGTTTCATTGCAATAAGAGCACATAACACAAAGTCGTTCGACCGATCGATCGATCGATCACTCTTATAAATAAGTAAAACAAACTTAAGTGCTTTCCGAAATGGTAAAAAGTCTTATTAAGACTACAAAAAACTAGGCTTCTAATTAAATATATCCCCCCGTCTTATCTAGTCAAAACGAACGAACGAACGAACATATATTATTTCTATAAAATTATTATTATAACGATGTGATCTCAATGATAGATCTCGGTTACTTGGGTTTTAGAAAAAATTTATACAAAGTTAATATATTAATTATCTAGTAGTAACGCAACGTAAATTTTACACGCACGCAAATAATTATACATTAATAATACAGACGCAGTATGTATATTGGCGAAAAATTTTATACCCGTGCCATTTTGCAAGCGGAAGACATATATGTATATTATAAGTACAAAATATTATTATATTTAAAAATAGGTAATAAAATTCACAACGTCTGTTTTTATTTATATCTCTATCTCTCTCTAATTTGTGCTATTGCACGAGAATCGGCGATTGGTCGATCGGGCCCGTGTTGTGCCGGCTCGTTATATCCCCACTTATCGGTGCGCTCGTGAGCTTATAAATATTCACGGTAGGATAGGGAAGTTTTTATTATACTCACTGACAAGCATTCGTGCTAGTCGTTTCGTTTGTGTGTAAACCAATCTAACTCTCTTTAAACATGTCTGGACGTGGTAAAGGTGGCAAGGTTAAGGGAAAGGCAAAGTCCCGTTCTAACCGTGCCGGACTTCAGTTCCCCGTGGGCCGTATCCACAGGCTTCTACGCAAGGGCAACTACGCCGAGCGCGTCGGTGCCGGTGCCCCCGTGTACTTGGCTGCCGTCATGGAATACCTGGCCGCTGAGGTTCTCGAGTTGGCCGGAAACGCCGCTCGTGACAACAAGAAGACCAGGATCATCCCCAGACATCTCCAGCTGGCCATCCGCAACGACGAAGAGTTGAACAAGCTCCTCTCCGGTGTGACCATCGCCCAGGGTGGTGTGCTGCCTAACATTCAGGCCGTGCTCCTGCCCAAGAAGACCGAGAAGAAGGCTTAAGTGTCCCCTCACTTCTCGTCCGTCCGGTGACATCTATAACGGTAACATTCGGCGATCGGTGAATGTGTACATTTGTATCGTGTATATAATATTTATATCACGGGACCTATGTTACATTCCCGACCGAGTGACCGTTACAAAAGGCCCTTTTCAGGGCCACAATATGATTCTGTGATAACGTTATAAGTTTCATGGCATAACGCATACGTATACGAACGTCTTTCGATATTATGAATGAAAATCTCAATTAATTAATTAATTATCCTATAATATCCTACTATCATATTGAGATATTTATATGCATAGTTCTCAATTGCGAGAACATTATGTTACAAGTAATAATTACACACACATATATCGTAATAATTATAAATGAGATTCCTCGTTATGGTAATTGAATAGGGAGATATCGCAAGATGGGATTTCTTTCTTTCATTTATTTATTATATATACTTTTAAAAACATTTAACAAATGATATTGATGACTCTACAATACGCTGAAAGTAGTAAGCGTAATGAGTTTTAAAAATCCTAAGTAGGTAAGTAAACAAATGGATTTGTTACGTTATACGAATAAGGACTAATAATTCAAAAATACATATAGTTACATACATATTACTAAAATATATTTTTATCAAACTATACTAACCTATAATAACTGACTCTCCCCACCATGCCGACCGACGCGACGATGCTAACAATGCACGAACGCTATTGGTCGAGATACAGAGGGCGCGTCGCTCGATCATTAATCCCCCATTTCACGTCCGACGCGCTAACAAAAAGCGGAATTTCAAAATTGCGCGTTACATTTCCAGTTCGACTCTCGTACTGTAAACATCTAACTTAATCGCAATGCCACCCAAGACTAGCGGTAAGGCCGCCAAGAAATCTGGCAAGGCCCAGAAGAACATCTCCAAGTCCGACTCGAAGAAAAAGAAGAAGCATAAGCGCAAGGAGAGCTACGCCATCTATATCTACAAGGTGCTGAAGCAGGTCCACCCCGACACCGGTATCTCCAGCAAGGCCATGTCGATCATGAACTCGTTCGTGAACGATATCTTCGAGCGCATCGCCGCCGAGGCCTCACGCCTCGCCCACTACAACAAGAGGTCCACCATCACCAGCAGGGAGGTGCAGACCTCCGTCAGGCTGCTCCTCCCCGGTGAGCTCGCCAAGCACGCCGTCAGTGAAGGCACCAAGGCCGTCACCAAGTACACCAGCTCCAAGTAAGCGTCGCTCGTTCGTATTTCGACACGACACGACACGCTGCAAGAGTGTGGTTTGTACGACAACCAAAAGGCCCTTTTCAGGGCCACAAATACGTTCTGAATATAATATAAATGGTTTCTAGTCTCACATACGCTGTCAATCGGTATTCAAACTACAAACAAACGTTATGTTATTATGATATTTACTACAGTTAGTAGTTAGTAGATCGATCTAGACGTGTTCATTACAAAACGAACGAACGAACGAATGATACATAAATAAATACAAACACAATAACATAATTGAAAATACATATATGATATATATGTAACGTTGAAATATTAAGGTCAAAAGTTATAAAGAGAGTTATGTTAGGTGAGCACAGTGAGGTTTCAACTAGTTAGGTTACAATAAGTGAGGTTTGATAAGGTTAGGTTGTACGAGGTGAGGTTTGAAAAAGTTAGGTTGTACGAGGTGAGGTTTGAAAAAGTTAGGTTAGGTTTAAAAAAAAAAAAAAAAAAAAAGGTCTAATTTTAGCGATAAGAAAGAAGAGAAAAAAAAAAATTCGTAAAGCATTAAGATTACCTACCTATCTTAGGAAAAGTTAGGTTTGAAAAAGTAAGATTACTTAAAATTAAGAAAAAAAAAATAACTTTAATAAAAGTAAATAAAAGATACCTACCTAATTATAATAAAATATAATATTAGTACGTTATCAGTAGTCAAAAACTAACCCGATTTAGAGAGGGGGAATTGTATGTGAATTTTATAGCCCTCTCGCTCACACGGACACTAACTCCATCCCTTTCTAACAGGCACATATAAAGCGCCGCGAGAAAAATTTCGCTTATTCCGATTTTTATTCATCATTCCCGCTCAGCCGTCGCGTCGAGCGCACGCGTGCGCTCCGCGATCATGCCGTTCCTCTCGTGTCACGTTGTAGCTCCGCTCCGTGTTCCCGAGTAAAATAAGGATTGCAGTGAACCTATTAATATTGGTGTTAGTGACAGAGACAGGACTCTTTTAAAGTGGCGTCGCCACCCCGGTGTATTTGCGCGCGAAAGTGCCTGGCCGTGTTATTTGTGAACTTTTGAGACAGTGACTCTATAAAATAATAACAAAAACAAAATGAGTGATTCAGAGTGCCCTTCCCCTCCCCCCACGTCCCAGGCTCCCCCCGTACAGACTACGTGGGGTCAGAGAGCCGGGAATAGCGAGACAAATATAGACATCATGGACAGCTTCATGCAGTCCCACTTCCCCCACCAAGTTGAGACTTGGTTCGAGTACAAGGCAAAGATGGCGGCAGCTATGAGCGTTGAGACGCCGACTGCCCTAGGATCGCAGGGTGAACCGTCCCAGGCACCCCGTCCGGCCGACCCCTGTCAGTTGCCAGCCGCCGCTGACGATATTACACACAACACAAAAGGTAGGGGCACCCCCACATTAAATAGCATTCATTTGCCCAGTAATAATAATAATATTACTAACAGAGCTTTGGACAGTTCATTCACTAATACAAACATACGCGAGGCCGAGGCCCGCAGTAGCCGAGAGCGTCGCAGCCGTTCGCACTCGGCAACTTTAGGGCGTGAAAATTCACGGCCACACCCATATAGTAGAGTTACCTCCCCTTTAAATGGACATAAACAAACAGGTGAAAACCCCCGGTCACGTTCGCGTTCCCGCTCCCGCTCGCCCCGTACGGCCGAAATATACAATATAATATCAGGTCAAATTGATAGTAAAATACAAAACTTGCACAACATAAATAGCTCAAATGTAAAAAATGCCAAAGATCAGTTAAGTTATATAGACTGTTCATCCGGTAGCGACTTCATGTCTCCTTTATCCGACGACGGCTTTACCCAAGTTAAAAAGAAGAAGCGTAGTAAAAAACACTCTAAACAAGGATCGAAATCCTCCTCCCCCACCCCCTCCCAAACTCAATTTGATATTGACATACCGGTAACACATAATAAATTTGATGCTTTGCCGCGGGAAAAATTCCCAAGGCGTTCACAAAACCGTAACAACCAACCTTCCCCCCTTACGCCCAATACGGTTCCCCCCACACTCAACAGTCCCAGGATATGGACCTGGCTTACGAAGACGACTCCGACGAAGAGGATCTGGAGGATGTTAGTGAATATTCAGATAATGAAATAGACAAAGCCACAGGGGTAAAAAAGCGTATACGCCCCCCCGCATTAGTGATTTACGATCCAGACAGATGGCCTGTAGTATCAAAAGAGGCTCACAGACTAAATATAGGCTTTCTCCGCTCACGAGTAGGCATAGAAAAAATCACCAAAGAAACGGTTCTATTTTTAGAGACACAAACTGCCGATCAGTTTAGGAAATGGCGAAAACTATTAAAACACGGCTTCCACACCCGCCCTACAGGTAGGCAAAGGAAGCTCAGGGTTGTCATCCTGGGCCTCCCTGTTTCCATAGACACAGAAGAAATTAAAGAGGAACTAGTAGCACTTGGCCTCCCCGTATTAGAGGTCACCAGGATGCAAAGAGGCCCGAGGAACAAACGCGTGCCCTTTAATGGGGTATTGGTCGTTTTAGACAGAACTTTAAATGGGAAAAAAGTTTTTGACGTAGAAAGAATATGTGGCCTGAGTGGCCTAAAAATAGAACCCCCCCACAAAAGCCTTAGAGTGGCTCAATGTCACCGGTGCCAACGGTACGGGCATACTGAGAAATATTGCCGTATGCCCCCCCGCTGTGTAAAATGCGCCGGCGACCACCACACAAAACTGTGTGACAGAAAACCAGACCCGGTAACGGGTAAATATACAACAATTTGTGTGCATTGCAGGGGGGATCACCCTGCAAATGCATCCATCTGCCCAAAGGCCCCCCCACCCAAAACCTTTAATCCAAAGGGTCGTCGCGGGAGAAGTCGCTCCCGCTCACGCCCCTCACCCCCCCAGTCCCAGTCGGACTCTACTCAGCTCAACCCGGAGGCTCAGTCCCAAAAAGACTTTCCAAACCTTCCCTCTAACCCTACTCACACCCAGTCAGTACAAGATTCTCCCCCCCCCCAAAATAACAGATCAGCGTCCAATCACAGACACTCGACAAACCCCATTCATCAAAACACAGCAGAGCCTAGCAGAATTTATGCTCAAGTAGCCCAGTCTGTGAAACAAAAAGCCCCCACACAACCCACGCAAATAAAGCCCCCACAATCAAATAATAATAATAAAAAGGGCCCCAATGCCAATCAACAATCATATCAGGTTCAACAAATTCCTCCCTATCAAGAGAAAAGAAAACAAGTATCTATCACCCATCCCGTTCCCGCTCAGAGACAACGCCATCATAACATCCCCCCTCCCGGTGGTGACCCGGAAGCCGATTTACAACTAGTTATGAACATTGCAAACGCATTAGACATTGAAGAGGTTTGCCTTCTGGCCTCTAAAATCAGAAGTGCTACTTCAACAGCCCAACAGCTGATAGCCATGGCCCAACATGCCTCACTTCTATCAAATATCAAAAACTTGTGTGCCTCAAATAATGGATTGTACGACAAATAGAACTAAACCTCGCTCCATAACAATAGCATTTTTTAACATCAATGGAATCAGAGATAAAAAAGATGAGTTAGCTCTAGCACTCAAAGATCTAAAAATAGACATCTTACTAGTTCAAGAAACATTTTTAAAACCTAGTCATAGAAACCCGAATATTCCTAATTACAAATTAATCCGTGATGACAGGGCCACAAACAAACTGGGCGGCACCTTAATATATTATAAAAAGGATCTCCACTGTTCCCCCATCCCCACACCCCCCCTAATTAATCTCGAGGTCTCGGCATGTAGATTGGCTATGACGGGCCATCTCCCAATCACCATCATATCTGCTTACCAACCCCCTGCAAAGGAACTTATCCTGCAGGACCTGGATACTGTGTTCGGATTAGATGAGTCAGTTGTCATGGCTGGCGACTTGAACTCAAAGCACACTCAATGGAACTGCAGGGTAAATAATCCTAAGGGCAGAACCCTATTAAAATATATCCTAGATAACAACTCAATTGACCTAATATCCCCACTCGAACCCACTCACTACCCAGCCCAAAATGATTATCAGCCCGATATATTAGATGTGGCTCTGATGAAAAATGTATCGCTAAACTTGAGAGCCATCGAAGTAGCTCACTTACTAGATTCAGATCACAGACCTGTAGTCCTCAAACTCGGCCCACCACCCACAGACCCTACACCCACTAAGAAGGTAGTAAATTGGGCAGAAGTGGGTTCTCTACTAGCCAAAAATGACCTTCCTATTCTCGCCTTAGCAGACTCACCACCTAATAATCCCTCCGCAATTGATAATCAAATAAAAATACTAACTTCTGACCTTCAAAATGTAATTAGAACCTGCACAAAAACCATCCCCGCCGAAGAATACTCCAAAAACAGGTTACCTCCAGAAATATTAAATAAAATAAAACAAAAAAATAGAGCCTTAAAAGAATTTGCAATTTTCCCCTCGAGAGAGAATAAAAACAATATAAACAGACTACAGAGGCAAATCAAAGAAGAATTAAGGGATTTCAGGGAGGGCAAATGGAGGGAACTGCTTGAGGAGATTGTGCCGGGCCACCAGGCGTACTGGGGCCTGGCCAGAGCTCTAAAAGCTGACACAGTTGTGTCAATCCCTCCCCTTGCTCGCTCTGATCTTCCCACCCCCGCCTTTACAGACGAAGAAAAAGCTGAACTATTAGCAAATAGTTTAGAATCTCAGTGCTCGCCGGGAAATATACCTTCTGACCCCTCCCATATCCCCAAAGTAGAAAAAGAGGTCGAAGACTTCTTAAATAAACCTTTAACCGGTCCGCCCATAGAAAACATTACCTTCACAGAACTAAAAAGACTAATTATTAAACTAAAAATTAAAAAAGCCCCAGGAATAGATGGCCTTCCAGCCAGATTATTCAAATTATTGCCGGACAACTTATTACATATAATATTAAACATATTAAACGCAGCCCTTAGCAACTGTCATTTTCCAAATTCCTGGAAGATGGCAGTTGTTATAGGCATACACAAACCAGGTAAGCCAAGCAACCAACCTAGTAGCTACAGACCAATTAGTTTATTAAATGTGCTAGGTAAATTATACGAAAAATGTATCCTTGTTAGACTCACGAATTTTACCAGTAGCAATAACTTAATTCAGAGTGAGCAGTTTGGGTTCAGGCCTGGGCACTCGTGTGTGCACCAAGTGCACCGATTAACGGAGCACATCCTCCGCGGGTTGACGGAGGGAAGGAGACCCACACCAACAGGTGTGATATTCCTCGATGTGGCCAAGGCCTTTGATAAGGTATGGCACACCGGTTTGCTATGCAAACTTATAAGACTAGGTGTGCCAGGAAGTCTCATACACATCATCAGAGACTTCCTAACCGACAGAGGTTTTGGCTACAGAGTGGAGGGGTCTCTTTCCACCCTTCATCCTGTGAGAGCGGGGGTACCGCAGGGTTCGGTCCTGTCCCCAACACTGTTCACACTGTTTGTGAATGACATACCGAAGGTAAAGGGGGCACATTATGCTCTCTTTGCCGACGATACGGCTTTCTATGCCACCACCAAGTCACCAGACAAACTGATCTCGCTTCTCCAGCGGGCTGCCAACTCACTAGGAGATTGGTTTGACCGTTGGAGGATCGAGATCAACCCTGGAAAGAGCGTGGCGGTTTTGTTCTGTAAGAAGAATAAAGCAATCATAGCTCAAAATTACAAAAAGGTAACGTTGCTAGGCACCCCCCTTGACTGGAGTGACTCCGCCAAATATTTAGGCGTCATTCTGGATTCAAGGATGACATTTAACAAACATATAAAACTGGTCAAAAACAGGGCAAACTTTATAATGGGTAGACTTCACCCTTTACTTAACAACAAAAGCAATCTCTCCCTAGACGGAAAATTAACGCTGTACAAAACATGCATCCGGCCTATCTTTACATATGCTTCGGTCGTCTTTGCCCACACTTCAAACAGTAACATCAAAACCCTACAAACTCTACAAAATAGATTTCTCAGGAAAGCCACCAATTCAGACTGGTTTATCACAAATGAAGACCTACACCATGACACAAATCTCCCCTCAATTAAAAATTATTTACAGTCAATATCAAGAAAATACTTCGATTCCACCCCACATCATTCAAACCAACTAATTAACATAGCCTCAGATTACATCCCCATTCCTGACCCGAAACGTGGGCGAAGACGACCAAAAAACATTCTTTTAGATCAAGATGATCCCATTACAATTAGACATAATAAAGACCCAACCATAAAAGAATTTTCTTTCAGTACACTTGTTAACATAGACATAACAAAAGCAACAGAGCTAGAGATCTCTCAAATAATCATAGCAATGAATGAACTGTCCAAAGACTTAAAATCAGGTGCAAAAGTGTGTGTGCCCCTAAACTTTGTAGAAAATACCCTCAACAGGGTTAAAACAGCTCAAAGGATGGCGGCTGAGGGGGTGGCGCTGGCTAATATCTAGTGTCCCCATCTTGGCCTTTCACTTTATAAAAAGGGATGCTTTTCTCGCTTCTCCTGACTCTCAACCCTATATGACATACATACAACAGGACAAATTAAATTTTAAATATTCGCACTGACAGACTAGACAGACACGACACAGATCTAAGAGCATAAGATCTGCCCCCTAATAGGGGTCAGATCCCCCCCCACCTTTTTTCTTCCCCGGGATGTCCCTCCGGGACATCCCGGCGTCATTTCTTGTGGATATGATAGAGGATTCCTCTAAACTCCCATCACTCACCTCAAAAAAAAAAAAAAAAAAAAAAAAAAAAAAAAAATCGCTTATTCCCTCTCGTGACTCGTTATCGTAACGTCCACGCGCGTTGTAATAATTTATCGCAATGGCTCGTACCAAGCAGACCGCTCGTAAATCCACCGGTGGTAAAGCACCCCGCAAACAGCTAGCCACCAAGGCGGCCCGCAAGAGCGCGCCCGCCACCGGCGGAGTCAAGAAGCCTCATCGTTACAGGCCCGGTACCGTCGCCCTCCGTGAGATCCGTCGCTACCAGAAGAGCACCGAGCTCCTGATCCGCAAGCTGCCCTTCCAGCGTCTGGTCCGTGAGATCGCTCAGGACTTCAAGACCGACCTGCGCTTCCAGAGCTCCGCCGTTATGGCTCTTCAGGAGGCCAGCGAGGCTTACCTGGTCGGTCTCTTCGAAGACACCAACCTGTGCGCCATCCACGCCAAGCGTGTCACCATCATGCCCAAGGACATCCAGCTGGCCCGCAGGATCCGCGGCGAACGTGCCTAAGCTGTGTGCCAGTGTTTTAATCACCACACGCTTAAACTGACACGATGCGACATCACCGATCGCAGTCTACGCGAACGCATACTGTTACATTATAATTATGTATTATTTTGTACAAAGCGCGTTTTGCGTTACGGACATGCGAAAGTGAGTGACGCTTCTGTCAAATCAAAAGGCCCTTTTCAGGGCCACACATGATTCGAAAATTAACATTTGTTTCTTTGAACGGATACTTGCGTAGTAGACAAAAATCGATATAAATTATTAATTAATACGAACTATATATATATGAAATCTAAAAGTAAAATAATAGAAAAGTTCAAGTTCTATGAATGCTTTAAAGATACCGAATTGTTATATATAGATATGTACGTACACTGACTGAGCTGTACAAAACAAAGTATTAGAGAATTAAATTATACCCGTGTGCGCTGTGCGCGACTCGTAGAATGTTCTCGCACTCATATTATACCTAAATGGTGGACAAAAAAAATTTAAATATTATTATTATTTGAATTATAATGCCACATACTGAAATATATAAATTATATACAAAAATCCACTATATGCAGTGCATGAGACCGTTCTTTAACAACCTTAAGGAGGCCGTTCGTCGTTATATCAAGTAATATGATGTATATCCCCTGTGTGTAGGTATCCGTAATGAATTTAAATAACAATTATTCATATTACTTTTATATTTATAAGTAAATTAAAAAATTGTTCGCAATACGTGGTCCGATATCTGTATAACCCCGTCCCCCGTCACCCCGCGGCGGGGTAAAACGTATAAATATACGGCGATCGGCTGCAGATTTTATTCCACTCGTGTCGACGCGCGCCGCAAGTCGTGTGTCTGTATTCCGTTCGTTCGAGAAGTCTAATCTCTCTAACAAGTCGCAATGACCGGTCGCGGTAAGGGAGGCAAAGGTCTGGGGAAAGGAGGAGCCAAGCGGCACAGGAAGGTGCTCCGTGATAACATCCAGGGTATCACTAAGCCCGCCATCCGTCGTCTGGCCCGCAGAGGCGGCGTCAAGCGTATCTCCGGTCTGATCTACGAGGAGACCCGCGGCGTGTTGAAGGTGTTCCTCGAGAACGTGATCCGTGACGCCGTCACCTACACCGAGCACGCCAAGAGGAAGACCGTCACCGCCATGGACGTCGTCTACGCTCTGAAGCGTCAGGGCCGCACCCTGTACGGTTTCGGAGGTTAAGAGCGCTGCGACACTATATATATAGTGTCGTCGTCGTGCGATATAGTGTAACTATACGATATATGTGTCGTTACCGTATCGCGCGCTAGCGCACCGCGTCCTCAGACGCAAATACAAAAAGGCCCTTTTCAGGGCCGCATATCATTCTATAATAACAACTACTAAAAAGTTTCACTAGCGACACAGACGTAAAACAATCGATCTTATCTAAACCTAACATAACTAACTATATGTATACAGTACCATATCATTATGAACAATTAATAACAACTTACCCCGTACCGCCACACAGTTTCTCTCTCGCCGCGCGCCACCCGGCTACCTCCTCTCTGAAACAATAACAATAAAGTTTTTTAACTTACTCTGTATGTATGTATGTATGTATGTATGTATGTATGTACGCATTAATATTACATACCGAAATATATATGTTATTATCGTGTATGTTTATCATCAAACAAACCATATACATAATAGCTTACATATCTACTGTCTATATTTTATTTAAGTATGTGTATGTATTTAAGTATAGATTCGATCGATTGAACGTCTAAGTGTCATGCTCGAAACAATTAATTAACTAATTATTATAATCCCACCGGCGTACAGCCTCGCGTAACGATAATCGCATAAAATCATGCGCCCAATCATCATCGGGTAGGTACCGGGTGGGTACTACCCACCCAACGGGCAGGTGCTATTTCTTTCTCCATACATTCCTCTCCTCCTCCTCTTTGATGCCCGACTGCCCGACTCTATGCACTGCACTTCACACTCACTCATAACATAACATAGGTTGTACTGTACTCACGTTTTCCAAATCGCAAATCATGCCTTGCACTGTACATCCATTGGTATTTGTCACACACATTCACTTAATTTTACTTATCACACGTTAATCCGCAACCACCACTTAATTAAGTAATAAATAAATAAACAAACAAACAAAACAAAACAATCATATCACATGCAATCCACACCAAGGCATTTTACTTCACCCGCGCGCGCGAACTAAACCGGTGACCCGGCGCACTCTCACCTGATCATCAGAACCGCTTGACCTATCGGCCACCAACTACTGCCTGATAACTAGGTCTAAGATGAACTGCCCAATTAGGTAAAGGGTTTGCAAATATTGCATAAAAAAGACAGGGACGTCAACTATCTCCTCACCCACTCACGTCACACCAACCACCACCTCACCTCTCACCCCCTCTCTCTCCTGAAGTCAAGTTAAGTTAAATAGACTGGACTAGAAAATAGTGACACATTTCATTCGTTTTTGTTTGTGACTAATGATCTAAAAATAATTTACACAAATACATATATAATTTTGTGAAAAGTGATATGTATGTATAAAGTTTGGTGATGATACAAAACTTTATAAAATTAATTTTATTATGTGTGATATTTTCGAATTTCATAACACAGAAGCTCAAGTAAGTAAGCATTCTCAGTGTTCATACGCCGCTAACGTGACATACATAACATATATACTTACTTACTTACTTGAACGGAATTTATATAAAATCAAACATACTATATTCATATAGATATATATACCATACTGTGGTTTTAATACACAAACAGTACTATTTTTATAAATATAATAAAACTCCTATATAATAAACGACCAACACGAATCTCTATCCCTCTACTATGATGATCGCACGTTGTCGAGTGTAGCTGTTACGATACTCGTAGAAGAAGAAGATACTGTAACTAAAATGAACACAATAATATAGACGGCGTTAACCTACTGTACATTGACACGATATCGATATGTTTAATGAAATATTATTTAAACTTTTCATATAAATTACCTATCCCGTTTTACATCTGTACTAGCAGATACCGAAACCAATGAACGTAGGCAATCCACGTCGCGGTACGGCTGTTTTACGACAGTGAATACGACATGTGAAAATAACATCATAACAATAATTTTCTAATGTTGTTATTGTGTCATATATATCTATGGTATCTTAGCTTTTAACTGGAAGACACACAATACAGTTAAATGTGATTTTAAATAAGAAAAATCACTTTTTAAACTGACCCGAGGCGCCCGCAACCTCTAATACCAAAAGTAAACTTCTCTCATTCGTCCATCTGAGTTTCAAATGCTGTGACTCTTATTAAAATACATATATCAATTCATAAAGAATACACATGTGCAATATTATTATAATAATTTTAATATAATTAACTGTAAATTTAGTTTAATCATAAACGAGTAAGTGAAAAGTTGGAAGTGTTATTACGAGAAAACGTCCCGCGACAGAAGGGTCTGCGTTACGGTTAAGCCGGAGATTATATAAAAAGTGGCGCCCCCAATTGGCGTGCATTAGTACTCGCCAGCGCAGCGCTCCGCTCACACGCGTCCGCTGTTCTCTCTTTGCGCAGTTCGTGCGATTTACTAATTTGAAACTTACACTTGTATTTTTTCGGTTTTTCCGGTAAACATGGCCGACACCGCAGTTGCCGCTGACGCCCCCGCCCCGGCGACGCCCGCGAAGAAGCCCAAGGCCTCCGCCGGCGCTAAGAAGCCCAAAGCGAAGCCCACCCACCCGAAGACTTCCGAGATGGTCAACAGTGCCATCAAGGAGTTGAAGGAGAGGAGCGGTTCGTCCCTGCAGGCTATCAAGAAATACATCGCCGCCCAGTACAAGGTGGACGCCGAGAAGCTGGCTCCGTTCATCAGAAAATATCTGAAGAGCGCTGTCGAATCCGGCGCACTGATCCAGACCAAAGGCAAGGGCGCGTCCGGCTCGTTCAAACTGGAGTCCAAGTCGTCCTCCGGCGCCAAGAAACCCGCCGCCGCCAAGAAGTCTAGCGCCAAATCTTCAGCGGCCGCGAAGAAACCGGCCGCAGCTAAGCCCGCTAAGGCCAGGAAGGCCGCCGCCTCTCCCGCCAAGCCTAAGGCCGCCACTAAGGACAAGAAGGCCGCCGCCGCCAAGAAGAAGCCCGCCGCTAAGAAACCCTCCACCCCCGCCAAGGGCAAGAGCGCCGCCGCGCCTAAGGCCAAGAAGACCGCGAAGCCTCCCACCAAGAAGCCTAAAGCTCCCAAACCGAAGAAGGCCGCGGCCGCTCCCAAAGCGAAGCCCGCCGCTAAGAAGGCCGCCTCGAAGAAGTAAGACTGTGCGCGTTCGCTATTGTCGTCGCCGCCGTTCTTGCATCGGTCGTGGTGGTGTTGTTAGTGACGTTGATGGAGATTATGCGACGGCTTGTCGCATCACTCTTCTCGACTCACGTCATACGCCTGTGCGCGTTAAACGCACATCAAAAAGCCCTTTTCAGGGCTAACAAACGTATTCAAAGGCTCATCGCCTCTGTTTCATTGCAATAAGAGCACATAACACAAAGTCGTTCGACCGATCGATCGATCGATCACTCTTATAAATAAGTAAAACAAACTTAAGTGCTTTCCGAAATGGTAAAAAGTCTTATTAAGACTACAAAAAACTAGGCTTCTAATTAAATATATCCCCCCGTCTTATCTAGTCAAAACGAACGAACGAACGAACATATATTATTTCTATAAAATTATTATTATAACGATGTGATCTCAATGATAGATCTCGGTTACTTGGGTTTTAGAAAAAATTTATACAAAGTTAATATATTAATTATCTAGTAGTAACGCAACGTAAATTTTACACGCACGCAAATAATTATACATTAATAATACAGACGCAGTATGTATATTGGCGAAAAATTTTATACCCGTGCCATTTTGCAAGCGGAAGACATATATGTATATTATAAGTACAAAATATTATTATATTTAAAAATAGGTAATAAAATTCACAACGTCTGTTTTTATTTATATCTCTATCTCTCTCTAATTTGTGCTATTGCACGAGAATCGGCGATTGGTCGATCGGGCCCGTGTTGTGCCGGCTCGTTATATCCCCACTTATCGGTGCGCTCGTGAGCTTATAAATATTCACGGTAGGATAGGGAAGTTTTTATTATACTCACTGACAAGCATTCGTGCTAGTCGTTTCGTTTGTGTGTAAACCAATCTAACTCTCTTTAAACATGTCTGGACGTGGTAAAGGTGGCAAGGTTAAGGGAAAGGCAAAGTCCCGTTCTAACCGTGCCGGACTTCAGTTCCCCGTGGGCCGTATCCACAGGCTTCTACGCAAGGGCAACTACGCCGAGCGCGTCGGTGCCGGTGCCCCCGTGTACTTGGCTGCCGTCATGGAATACCTGGCCGCTGAGGTTCTCGAGTTGGCCGGAAACGCCGCTCGTGACAACAAGAAGACCAGGATCATCCCCAGACATCTCCAGCTGGCCATCCGCAACGACGAAGAGTTGAACAAGCTCCTCTCCGGTGTGACCATCGCCCAGGGTGGTGTGCTGCCTAACATTCAGGCCGTGCTCCTGCCCAAGAAGACCGAGAAGAAGGCTTAAGTGTCCCCTCACTTCTCGTCCGTCCGGTGACATCTATAACGGTAACATTCGGCGATCGGTGAATGTGTACATTTGTATCGTGTATATAATATTTATATCACGGGACCTATGTTACATTCCCGACCGAGTGACCGTTACAAAAGGCCCTTTTCAGGGCCACAATATGATTCTGTGATAACGTTATAAGTTTCATGGCATAACGCATACGTATACGAACGTCTTTCGATATTATGAATGAAAATCTCAATTAATTAATTAATTATCCTATAATATCCTACTATCATATTGAGATATTTATATGCATAGTTCTCAATTGCGAGAACATTATGTTACAAGTAATAATTACACACACATATATCGTAATAATTATAAATGAGATTCCTCGTTATGGTAATTGAATAGGGAGATATCGCAAGATGGGATTTCTTTCTTTCATTTATTTATTATATATACTTTTAAAAACATTTAACAAATGATATTGATGACTCTACAATACGCTGAAAGTAGTAAGCGTAATGAGTTTTAAAAATCCTAAGTAGGTAAGTAAACAAATGGATTTGTTACGTTATACGAATAAGGACTAATAATTCAAAAATACATATAGTTACATACATATTACTAAAATATATTTTTATCAAACTATACTAACCTATAATAACTGACTCTCCCCACCATGCCGACCGACGCGACGATGCTAACAATGCACGAACGCTATTGGTCGAGATACAGAGGGCGCGTCGCTCGATCATTAATCCCCCATTTCACGTCCGACGCGCTAACAAAAAGCGGAATTTCAAAATTGCGCGTTACATTTCCAGTTCGACTCTCGTACTGTAAACATCTAACTTAATCGCAATGCCACCCAAGACTAGCGGTAAGGCCGCCAAGAAATCTGGCAAGGCCCAGAAGAACATCTCCAAGTCCGACTCGAAGAAAAAGAAGAAGCATAAGCGCAAGGAGAGCTACGCCATCTATATCTACAAGGTGCTGAAGCAGGTCCACCCCGACACCGGTATCTCCAGCAAGGCCATGTCGATCATGAACTCGTTCGTGAACGATATCTTCGAGCGCATCGCCGCCGAGGCCTCACGCCTCGCCCACTACAACAAGAGGTCCACCATCACCAGCAGGGAGGTGCAGACCTCCGTCAGGCTGCTCCTCCCCGGTGAGCTCGCCAAGCACGCCGTCAGTGAAGGCACCAAGGCCGTCACCAAGTACACCAGCTCCAAGTAAGCGTCGCTCGTTCGTATTTCGACACGACACGACACGCTGCAAGAGTGTGGTTTGTACGACAACCAAAAAGGCCCTTTTCAGGGCCACAAATACGTTCTGAATATAATATAAATGGTTTCTAGTCTCACATACGCTGTCAATCGGTATTCAAACTACAAACAAACGTTATGTTATTATGATATTTACTACAGTTAGTAGTTAGTAGATCGATCTAGACGTGTTCATTACAAAACGAACGAACGAACGAATGATACATAAATAAATACAAACACAATAACATAATTGAAAATACATATATGATATATATGTAACGTTGAAATATTAAGGTCAAAAGTTATAAAGAGAGTTATGTTAGGTGAGCACAGTGAGGTTTCAACTAGTTAGGTTACAATAAGTGAGGTTTGATAAGGTTAGGTTGTACGAGGTGAGGTTTGAAAAAGTTAGGTTGTACGAGGTGAGGTTTGAAAAAGTTAGGTTAGGTTTAAAAAAAAAAAAAAAAAAAAAAAAGGTCTAATTTTAGCGATAAGAAAGAAGAGAAAAAAAAAATTCGTAAAGCATTAAGATTACCTACCTATCTTAGGAAAAGTTAGGTTTGAAAAAGTAAGATTACTTAAAATTAAGAAAAAAAAAATAACTTTAATAAAAGTAAATAAAAGATACCTACCTAATTATAATAAAATATAATATTAGTACGTTATCAGTAGTCAAAAACTAACCCGATTTAGAGAGGGGGAATTGTATGTGAATTTTATAGCCCTCTCGCTCACACGGACACTAACTCCATCCCTTTCTAACAGGCACATATAAAGCGCCGCGAGAAAAATTTCGCTTATTCCCTCTCGTGACTCGTTATCGTAACGTCCACGCGCGTTGTAATAATTTATCGCAATGGCTCGTACCAAGCAGACCGCTCGTAAATCCACCGGTGGTAAAGCACCCCGCAAACAGCTAGCCACCAAGGCGGCCCGCAAGAGCGCGCCCGCCACCGGCGGAGTCAAGAAGCCTCATCGTTACAGGCCCGGTACCGTCGCCCTCCGTGAGATCCGTCGCTACCAGAAGAGCACCGAGCTCCTGATCCGCAAGCTGCCCTTCCAGCGTCTGGTCCGTGAGATCGCTCAGGACTTCAAGACCGACCTGCGCTTCCAGAGCTCCGCCGTTATGGCTCTTCAGGAGGCCAGCGAGGCTTACCTGGTCGGTCTCTTCGAAGACACCAACCTGTGCGCCATCCACGCCAAGCGTGTCACCATCATGCCCAAGGACATCCAGCTGGCCCGCAGGATCCGCGGCGAACGTGCCTAAGCTGTGTGCCAGTGTTTTAATCACCACACGCTTAAACTGACACGATGCGACATCACCGATCGCAGTCTACGCGAACGCATACTGTTACATTATAATTATGTATTATTTTGTACAAAGCGCGTTTTGCGTTACGGACATGCGAAAGTGAGTGACGCTTCTGTCAAATCAAAAGGCCCTTTTCAGGGCCACACATGATTCGAAAATTAACATTTGTTTCTTTGAACGGATACTTGCGTAGTAGACAAAAATCGATATAAATTATTAATTAATACGAACTATATATATATGAAATCTAAAAGTAAAATAATAGAAAAGTTCAAGTTCTATGAATGCTTTAAAGATACCGAATTGTTATATATAGATATGTACGTACACTGACTGAGCTGTACAAAACAAAGTATTAGAGAATTAAATTATACCCGTGTGCGCTGTGCGCGACTCGTAGAATGTTCTCGCACTCATATTATACCTAAATGGTGGACAAAAAATTTAAATATTATTATTATTTGAATTATAATGCCACATACTGAAATATATAAATTATATACAAAAATCCACTATATGCAGTGCATGAGACCGTTCTTTAACAACCTTAAGGAGGCCGTTCGTCGTTATATCAAGTAATATGATGTATATCCCCTGTGTGTAGGTATCCGTAATGAATTTAAATAACAATTATTCATATTACTTTTATATTTATAAGTAAATTAAAAAATTGTTCGCAATACGTGGTCCGATATCTGTATAACCCCGTCCCCCGTCACCCCGCGGCGGGGTAAAACGTATAAATATACGGCGATCGGCTGCAGATTTTATTCCACTCGTGTCGACGCGCGCCGCAAGTCGTGTGTCTGTATTCCGTTCGTTCGAGAAGTCTAATCTCTCTAACAAGTCGCAATGACCGGTCGCGGTAAGGGAGGCAAAGGTCTGGGGAAAGGAGGAGCCAAGCGGCACAGGAAGGTGCTCCGTGATAACATCCAGGGTATCACTAAGCCCGCCATCCGTCGTCTGGCCCGCAGAGGCGGCGTCAAGCGTATCTCCGGTCTGATCTACGAGGAGACCCGCGGCGTGTTGAAGGTGTTCCTCGAGAACGTGATCCGTGACGCCGTCACCTACACCGAGCACGCCAAGAGGAAGACCGTCACCGCCATGGACGTCGTCTACGCTCTGAAGCGTCAGGGCCGCACCCTGTACGGTTTCGGAGGTTAAGAGCGCTGCGACACTATATATATAGTGTCGTCGTCGTGCGATATAGTGTAACTATACGATATATGTGTCGTTACCGTATCGCGCGCTAGCGCACCGCGTCCTCAGACGCAAATACAAAAAGGCCCTTTTCAGGGCCGCATATCATTCTATAATAACAACTACTAAAAAGTTTCACTAGCGACACAGACGTAAAACAATCGATCTTATCTAAACCTAACATAACTAACTATATGTATACAGTACCATATCATTATGAACAATTAATAACAACTTACCCCGTACCGCCACACAGTTTTTCTCTCGCCGCGCGCCACCCGGCTACCTCCTCTCTGAAACAATAACAATAAAGTTTTTTAACTTACTCTGTATGTATGTATGTATGTATGTATGTATGTATGTACGCATTAATATTACATACCGAAATATATATGTTATTATCGTGTATGTTTATCATCAAACAAACCATATACATAATAGCTTACATATCTACTGTCTATATTTTATTTAAGTATGTGTATGTATTTAAGTATAGATTCGATCGATTGAACGTCTAAGTGTCATGCTCGAAACAATTAATTAACTAATTATTATAATCCCACCGGCGTACAGCCTCGCGTAACGATAATCGCATAAAATCATGCGCCCAATCATCATCGGGTAGGTACCGGGTGGGTACTACCCACCCAACGGGCAGGTGCTATTTCTTTCTCCATACATTCCTCTCCTCCTCCTCTTTGATGCCCGACTGCCCGACTCTATGCACTGCACTTCACACTCACTCATAACATAACATAGGTTGTACTGTACTCACGTTTTCCAAATCGCAAATCATGCCTTGCACTGTACATCCATTGGTATTTGTCACACACATTCACTTAATTTTACTTATCACACGTTAATCCGCAACCACCACTTAATTAAGTAATAAATAAATAAACAAACAAACAAAACAAAACAATCATATCACATGCAATCCACACCAAGGCATTTTACTTCACCCGCGCGCGAACTAAACCGGTGACCCGGCGCACTCTCACCTGATCATCAGAACCGCTTGACCTATCGGCCACCAACTACTGCCTGATAACTAGGTCTAAGATGAACTGCCCAATTAGGTAAAGGGTTTGCAAATATTGCATAAAAAAGACAGGGACGTCAACTATCTCCTCACCCACTCACGTCACACCAACCACCACCTCACCTCTCACCCCCTCTCTCTCTCCTGAAGTCAAGTTAAGTTAAATAGACTGGACTAGAAAATAGTGACACATTTCATTCGTTTTTGTTTGTGACTAATGATCTAAAAATAATTTACACAAATACATATATAATTTTGTGAAAAGTGATATGTATGTATAAAGTTTGGTGATGATACAAAACTTTATAAAATTAATTTTATTATGTGTGATATTTTCGAATTTCATAACACAGAAGCTCAAGTAAGTAAGCATTCTCAGTGTTCATACGCCGCTAACGTGACATACATAACATATATACTTACTTACTTACTTGAACGGAATTTATATAAAATCAAACATACTATATTCATATAGATATATATACCATACTGTGGTTTTAATACACAAACAGTACTATTTTTATAAATATAATAAAACTCCTATATAATAAACGACCAACACGAATCTCTATCCCTCTACTATGATGATCGCACGTTGTCGAGTGTAGCTGTTACGATACTCGTAGAAGAAGAAGATACTGTAACTAAAATGAACACAATAATATAGACGGCGTTAACCTACTGTACATTGACACGATATCGATATGTTTAATGAAATATTATTTAAACTTTTCATATAAATTACCTATCCCGTTTTACATCTGTACTAGCAGATACCGAAACCAATGAACGTAGGCAATCCACGTCGCGGTACGGCTGTTTTACGACAGTGAATACGACATGTGAAAATAACATCATAACAATAATTTTCTAATGTTGTTATTGTGTCATATATATCTATGGTATCTTAGCTTTTAACTGAAGACACACAATACAGTTAAATGTGATTTTAAATAAGAAAAATCACTTTTTAAACTGACCCGAGGCGCCCGCAACCTCTAATACCAAAAGTAAACTTCTCTCATTCGTCCATCTGAGTTTCAAATGCTGTGACTCTTATTAAAATACATATATCAATTCATAAAGAATACACATGTGCAATATTATTATAATAATTTTAATATAATTAACTGTAAATTTAGTTTAATCATAAACGAGTAAGTGAAAAGTTGGAAGTGTTATTACGAGAAAACGTCCCGCGACAGAAGGGTCTGCGTTACGGTTAAGCCGGAGATTATATAAAAAGTGGCGCCCCCAATTGGCGTGCATTAGTACTCGCCAGCGCAGCGCTCCGCTCACACGCGTCCGCTGTTCTCTCTTTGCGCAGTTCGTGCGATTTACTAATTTGAAACTTACACTTGTATTTTTTCGGTTTTTCCGGTAAACATGGCCGACACCGCAGTTGCCGCTGACGCCCCCGCCCCGGCGACGCCCGCGAAGAAGCCCAAGGCCTCCGCCGGCGCTAAGAAGCCCAAAGCGAAGCCCACCCACCCGAAGACTTCCGAGATGGTCAACAGTGCCATCAAGGAGTTGAAGGAGAGGAGCGGTTCGTCCCTGCAGGCTATCAAGAAATACATCGCCGCCCAGTACAAGGTGGACGCCGAGAAGCTGGCTCCGTTCATCAGAAAATATCTGAAGAGCGCTGTCGAATCCGGCGCACTGATCCAGACCAAAGGCAAGGGCGCGTCCGGCTCGTTCAAACTGGAGTCCAAGTCGTCCTCCGGCGCCAAGAAACCCGCCGCCGCCAAGAAGTCTAGCGCCAAATCTTCAGCGGCCGCGAAGAAACCGGCCGCAGCTAAGCCCGCTAAGGCCAGGAAGGCCGCCGCCTCTCCCGCCAAGCCTAAGGCCGCCACTAAGGACAAGAAGGCCGCCGCCGCCAAGAAGAAGCCCGCCGCTAAGAAACCCTCCACCCCCGCCAAGGGCAAGAGCGCCGCCGCGCCTAAGGCCAAGAAGACCGCGAAGCCTCCCACCAAGAAGCCTAAAGCTCCCAAACCGAAGAAGGCCGCGGCCGCTCCCAAAGCGAAGCCCGCCGCTAAGAAGGCCGCCTCGAAGAAGTAAGACTGTGCGCGTTCGCTATTGTCGTCGCCGCCGTTCTTGCATCGGTCGTGGTGGTGTTGTTAGTGACGTTGATGGAGATTATGCGACGGCTTGTCGCATCACTCTTCTCGACTCACGTCATACGCCTGTGCGCGTTAAACGCACATCAAAAAGCCCTTTTCAGGGCTAACAAACGTATTCAAAGGCTCATCGCCTCTGTTTCATTGCAATAAGAGCACATAACACAAAGTCGTTCGACCGATCGATCGATCGATCACTCTTATAAATAAGTAAAACAAACTTAAGTGCTTTCCGAAATGGTAAAAAGTCTTATTAAGACTACAAAAAACTAGGCTTCTAATTAAATATATCCCCCCCGTCTTATCTAGTCAAAACGAACGAACGAACGAACATATATTATTTCTATAAAATTATTATTATAACGATGTGATCTCAATGATAGATCTCGGTTACTTGGGTTTTAGAAAAAATTTATACAAAGTTAATATATTAATTATCTAGTAGTAACGCAACGTAAATTTTACACGCACGCAAATAATTATACATTAATAATACAGACGCAGTATGTATATTGGCGAAAAATTTTATACCCGTGCCATTTTGCAAGCGGAAGACATATATGTATATTATAAGTACAAAATATTATTATATTTAAAAATAGGTAATAAAATTCACAACGTCTGTTTTTATTTATATCTCTATCTCTCTCTAATTTGTGCTATTGCACGAGAATCGGCGATTGGTCGATCGGGCCCGTGTTGTGCCGGCTCGTTATATCCCCACTTATCGGTGCGCTCGTGAGCTTATAAATATTCACGGTAGGATAGGGAAGTTTTTATTATACTCACTGACAAGCATTCGTGCTAGTCGTTTCGTTTGTGTGTAAACCAATCTAACTCTCTTTAAACATGTCTGGACGTGGTAAAGGTGGCAAGGTTAAGGGAAAGGCAAAGTCCCGTTCTAACCGTGCCGGACTTCAGTTCCCCGTGGGCCGTATCCACAGGCTTCTACGCAAGGGCAACTACGCCGAGCGCGTCGGTGCCGGTGCCCCCGTGTACTTGGCTGCCGTCATGGAATACCTGGCCGCTGAGGTTCTCGAGTTGGCCGGAAACGCCGCTCGTGACAACAAGAAGACCAGGATCATCCCCAGACATCTCCAGCTGGCCATCCGCAACGACGAAGAGTTGAACAAGCTCCTCTCCGGTGTGACCATCGCCCAGGGTGGTGTGCTGCCTAACATTCAGGCCGTGCTCCTGCCCAAGAAGACCGAGAAGAAGGCTTAAGTGTCCCCTCACTTCTCGTCCGTCCGGTGACATCTATAACGGTAACATTCGGCGATCGGTGAATGTGTACATTTGTATCGTGTATATAATATTTATATCACGGGACCTATGTTACATTCCCGACCGAGTGACCGTTACAAAAGGCCCTTTTCAGGGCCACAATATGATTCTGTGATAACGTTATAAGTTTCATGGCATAACGCATACGTATACGAACGTCTTTCGATATTATGAATGAAAATCTCAATTAATTAATTAATTATCCTATAATATCCTACTATCATATTGAGATATTTATATGCATAGTTCTCAATTGCGAGAACATTATGTTACAAGTAATAATTACACACACATATATCGTAATAATTATAAATGAGATTCCTCGTTATGGTAATTGAATAGGGAGATATCGCAAGATGGGATTTCTTTCTTTCATTTATTTATTATATATACTTTTAAAAACATTTAACAAATGATATTGATGACTCTACAATACGCTGAAAGTAGTAAGCGTAATGAGTTTTAAAAATCCTAAGTAGGTAAGTAAACAAATGGATTTGTTACGTTATACGAATAAGGACTAATAATTCAAAAATACATATAGTTACATACATATTACTAAAATATATTTTTATCAAACTATACTAACCTATAATAACTGACTCTCCCCACCATGCCGACCGACGCGACGATGCTAACAATGCACGAACGCTATTGGTCGAGATACAGAGGGCGCGTCGCTCGATCATTAATCCCCCATTTCACGTCCGACGCGCTAACAAAAAGCGGAATTTCAAAATTGCGCGTTACATTTCCAGTTCGACTCTCGTACTGTAAACATCTAACTTAATCGCAATGCCACCCAAGACTAGCGGTAAGGCCGCCAAGAAATCTGGCAAGGCCCAGAAGAACATCTCCAAGTCCGACTCGAAGAAAAAGAAGAAGCATAAGCGCAAGGAGAGCTACGCCATCTATATCTACAAGGTGCTGAAGCAGGTCCACCCCGACACCGGTATCTCCAGCAAGGCCATGTCGATCATGAACTCGTTCGTGAACGATATCTTCGAGCGCATCGCCGCCGAGGCCTCACGCCTCGCCCACTACAACAAGAGGTCCACCATCACCAGCAGGGAGGTGCAGACCTCCGTCAGGCTGCTCCTCCCCGGTGAGCTCGCCAAGCACGCCGTCAGTGAAGGCACCAAGGCCGTCACCAAGTACACCAGCTCCAAGTAAGCGTCGCTCGTTCGTATTTCGACACGACACGACACGCTGCAAGAGTGTGGTTTGTACGACAACCAAAAAGGCCCTTTTCAGGGCCACAAATACGTTCTGAATATAATATAAATGGTTTCTAGTCTCACATACGCTGTCAATCGGTATTCAAACTACAAACAAACGTTATGTTATTATGATATTTACTACAGTTAGTAGTTAGTAGATCGATCTAGACGTGTTCATTACAAAACGAACGAACGAACGAATGATACATAAATAAATACAAACACAATAACATAATTGAAAATACATATATGATATATATGTAACGTTGAAATATTAAGGTCAAAAGTTATAAAGAGAGTTATGTTAGGTGAGCACAGTGAGGTTTCAACTAGTTAGGTTACAATAAGTGAGGTTTGATAAGGTTAGGTTGTACGAGGTGAGGTTTGAAAAAGTTAGGTTGTACGAGGTGAGGTTTGAAAAAGTTAGGTTAGGTTTAAAAAAAAAAAAGGTCTAATTTTAGCGATAAGAAAGAAGAGAAAAAAAAAATTCGTAAAGCATTAAGATTACCTACCTATCTTAGGAAAAGTTAGGTTTGAAAAAGTAAGATTACTTAAAATTAAGAAAAAAAAAAATAACTTTAATAAAAGTAAATAAAAGATACCTACCTAATTATAATAAAATATAATATTAGTACGTTATCAGTAGTCAAAAACTAACCCGATTTAGAGAGGGGGAATTGTATGTGAATTTTATAGCCCTCTCGCTCACACGGACACTAACTCCATCCCTTTCTAACAGGCACATATAAAGCGCCGCGAGAAAAATTTCGCTTATTCCCTCTCGTGACTCGTTATCGTAACGTCCACGCGCGTTGTAATAATTTATCGCAATGGCTCGTACCAAGCAGACCGCTCGTAAATCCACCGGTGGTAAAGCACCCCGCAAACAGCTAGCCACCAAGGCGGCCCGCAAGAGCGCGCCCGCCACCGGCGGAGTCAAGAAGCCTCATCGTTACAGGCCCGGTACCGTCGCCCTCCGTGAGATCCGTCGCTACCAGAAGAGCACCGAGCTCCTGATCCGCAAGCTGCCCTTCCAGCGTCTGGTCCGTGAGATCGCTCAGGACTTCAAGACCGACCTGCGCTTCCAGAGCTCCGCCGTTATGGCTCTTCAGGAGGCCAGCGAGGCTTACCTGGTCGGTCTCTTCGAAGACACCAACCTGTGCGCCATCCACGCCAAGCGTGTCACCATCATGCCCAAGGACATCCAGCTGGCCCGCAGGATCCGCGGCGAACGTGCCTAAGCTGTGTGCCAGTGTTTTAATCACCACACGCTTAAACTGACACGATGCGACATCACCGATCGCAGTCTACGCGAACGCATACTGTTACATTATAATTATGTATTATTTTGTACAAAGCGCGTTTTGCGTTACGGACATGCGAAAGTGAGTGACGCTTCTGTCAAATCAAAAGGCCCTTTTCAGGGCCACACATGATTCGAAAATTAACATTTGTTTCTTTGAACGGATACTTGCGTAGTAGACAAAAATCGATATAAATTATTAATTAATACGAACTATATATATATGAAATCTAAAAGTAAAATAATAGAAAAGTTCAAGTTCTATGAATGCTTTAAAGATACCGAATTGTTATATATAGATATGTACGTACACTGACTGAGCTGTACAAAACAAAGTATTAGAGAATTAAATTATACCCGTGTGCGCTGTGCGCGACTCGTAGAATGTTCTCGCACTCATATTATACCTAAATGGTGGACAAAAAAAATTTAAATATTATTATTATTTGAATTATAATGCCACATACTGAAATATATAAATTATATACAAAAATCCACTATATGCAGTGCATGAGACCGTTCTTTAACAACCTTAAGGAGGCCGTTCGTCGTTATATCAAGTAATATGATGTATATCCCCTGTGTGTAGGTATCCGTAATGAATTTAAATAACAATTATTCATATTACTTTTATATTTATAAGTAAATTAAAAAATTGTTCGCAATACGTGGTCCGATATCTGTATAACCCCGTCCCCCGTCACCCCGCGGCGGGGTAAAACGTATAAATATACGGCGATCGGCTGCAGATTTTATTCCACTCGTGTCGACGCGCGCCGCAAGTCGTGTGTCTGTATTCCGTTCGTTCGAGAAGTCTAATCTCTCTAACAAGTCGCAATGACCGGTCGCGGTAAGGGAGGCAAAGGTCTGGGGAAAGGAGGAGCCAAGCGGCACAGGAAGGTGCTCCGTGATAACATCCAGGGTATCACTAAGCCCGCCATCCGTCGTCTGGCCCGCAGAGGCGGCGTCAAGCGTATCTCCGGTCTGATCTACGAGGAGACCCGCGGCGTGTTGAAGGTGTTCCTCGAGAACGTGATCCGTGACGCCGTCACCTACACCGAGCACGCCAAGAGGAAGACCGTCACCGCCATGGACGTCGTCTACGCTCTGAAGCGTCAGGGCCGCACCCTGTACGGTTTCGGAGGTTAAGAGCGCTGCGACACTATATATATAGTGTCGTCGTCGTGCGATATAGTGTAACTATACGATATATGTGTCGTTACCGTATCGCGCGCTAGCGCACCGCGTCCTCAGACGCAAATACAAAAAGGCCCTTTTCAGGGCCGCATATCATTCTATAATAACAACTACTAAAAAGTTTCACTAGCGACACAGACGTAAAACAATCGATCTTATCTAAACCTAACATAACTAACTATATGTATACAGTACCATATCATTATGAACAATTAATAACAACTTACCCCGTACCGCCACACAGTTTTCTCTCGCCGCGCGCCACCCGGCTACCTCCTCTCTGAAACAATAACAATAAAGTTTTTTAACTTACTCTGTATGTATGTATGTATGTATGTATGTATGTATGTACGCATTAATATTACATACCGAAATATATATGTTATTATCGTGTATGTTTATCATCAAACAAACCATATACATAATAGCTTACATATCTACTGTCTATATTTTATTTAAGTATGTGTATGTATTTAAGTATAGATTCGATCGATTGAACGTCTAAGTGTCATGCTCGAAACAATTAATTAACTAATTATTATAATCCCACCGGCGTACAGCCTCGCGTAACGATAATCGCATAAAATCATGCGCCCAATCATCATCGGGTAGGTACCGGGTGGGTACTACCCACCCAACGGGCAGGTGCTATTTCTTTCTCCATACATTCCTCTCCTCCTCCTCTTTGATGCCCGACTGCCCGACTCCCGACTCCGACTCCGAGATTAATAAAGGGTTTTTCAGGGCGCCTGTATTTATACCCAAAATCTTTGTTTGCATGCCGTCTCACTCGCGCTCATACGCAAGAAAGAAATGGCGCATGCGCGAGGGGCCCCAGAATTTTGAAAATTTGGAGTGACGTCGCCAGTGGGCGTCCCGACGCCGAAGCGAGCGACGGCTCTCAGTGTTCCTAATTTTGTTTCAAATTTGCTAATGTTAATGCATTTTTTTTACATTTCTTCATTATAATACTACATTTTTGATAACGTACGTGATAAAGACTCAACTTATAGTTAAATTTCAACTGTGTCAAGTGAATTGTGCTAATCGTGTGCAGTGAAAAAACATCAAGGTAAATGTTTATAGTAGATCGTTATCTCTATCTTATTCTTTTAGTTATATTACGTAATTAGTCAAATATGACCTGCACAAAAGGTTCGCAGCCTGTGCGGTTACATAAAACAAAAGACGTAATTTCTATTGTGACCGTTACACCGAATGACAAGCGTCTTACGTAATTATCATAATAACATTAATAACAATAAACTGAAACATACAAGTGTTAGCAATTTAAGATATTAGTAATTCGATTTCTTCCTTCTTAAACTAATACTTAATACCTAACTTTGTTGTGCTACGTATTTAGATTTCAAAATTTACATTTTCTAATAAAAACGGCTCATATGAAATTGCATACTATCCAGAAATAATATTTAAAAATGTGATTGTGCACGGGAAAAAACTTTGTCGATTGCCATAAAGCCGCTTTGTCAGTTTATTCATATAAAGATACAAGTAAATCTCGCCTTAATGGTAACCGACAAAGTGGGACGTTTTACTAAATACACTTACACATGTGAACAATAACACATAAATACGTAAATGCATTCGTAGTTAATTGCGTAATAAATAATGGCTAAATTTGGGTGCCTTAACCTTTCCTAATTGTCATGACTAAACGTATCTATTTGTGTCTTACTTAAAGCTTACGACAAAATGTACCTATGCAAATGAAATAAAAATGTGGGAATGTGTGGACTCTAGTATAAGAAACGCCTATAAAGAAATATCTATATGCACCAACAGGGACTATGTTTAAATAACGTCTACACTAACTGCCTGGTTTTATTATACCTACGTCTTGTAAACCGTGTGAGATATCCATTATACAATATTATATGCGTATTTTATCAGTAGGTAATGTTTTATTAACCCCCGACGCAAAAACGACGGGGTGTTATAAGTTTGACGTGTCTGTCTGTGTGTATGTCTGTATGTCTGTCTGTCTGTCTGTCTGTCTGTCTGTCTGTCTGTCTGTCTGTCTGTCTGTCTGTCTGTGGCATCGTACCTCCCGAACGGATGAACCGATTTCGATTTAGCTTTTTTTGTTTGAAAGTTGAGTTAGTCGGGAGTGTTCTTAGCCATTGTTTCATGAAAATCGGTCCACTATGTCGCCGTCGGGGGTTTTTTCAAAGTTTTAATTAATAATTTTGTTATAATCTGTGTATAACGTAAATATATTGTACATACCCACAGGCGAAGATGCTGCTCTCAGCACTTGGTACTGGAATCACAGGATGGTGATCACCATAGATGGTGCTTCTACCGTCGTTGTCGACAAACGCTGGAAAAACAAGTAGGTATTTATATTCATTGTTTATACATATTGTTTTCATTGACGAGTATAGATATCTGTATGGTGCCTTACGTACTTGAAAGATCTGTATTGATGTTAATACCTACTGTTTCGAGTACCAAGGATATACCTAACCTACATGCCTACTAATTTTAAGTAAGTAAGTAAGTAAGTAAGTAAGTGTAAGTACCTAAACCTACTTCCCGCCCGCCCATGTACCTACGTAGTACGTAGGTAGGTAGGTAGGTAGGTAGGTAGGTAGGTAGGTAGGTAGGTAGGTAGGTAGGTAGGTAGGTAGGTAGGTAGGTAGGTAGGTAGGTAGGTAGGTACAACGTGTATCTATCTAAATTTCACATTTTATGTTTGGTGGCCTTGATAATATTAAATACCTACAATCTTCAAATAGTACATACGTAAGTGCAAAAAAGAGGAAGCTTTAAATCGACACTAGTTATGAATTTCGCACGTGTATCGTAAGACGTCTTTTAGTACAGGTGGCGAAGTTTCGACACAGTATTCGAACATGAAGTAAAAACATAAAATGTGTGTTTATAATGTATCTACAGAAATGAACGTTGGTTTGCTCACCGGATAGGCGGGTAATAGCAGAGACATTGCTCGCCGCCGCTGCGCTCGACAGTGCTCGGCACACACAACGACACTGAAAATACACGGTAGGTAGTTTTTCATTATGTGATAGGTACATTATACATTGTATTTATTATGTTCTGTTTAAACTTTTTCTTCTCAGATACTTTTACAGACAGTCAATCGATCAATGAACATTGAAGATGATGTACTACCTACGTACATCATAAAAACTAACTGTCCTTCTCAGGACAACTAAACTGTTCTTCTCAGAGCAATATTTCACACATACAGCCAATCGATCAATACACAGGATGATATACACTGTTCTTCTCAGAGCAATATTTCACACATACAGTTGTACAGAATAATAAAAACTGTTCTTTTAAGAGCAATGTGTCACACATACAACTAATCGATCCATGCACAGAATATAAACTGTTCTTCTATAAGAGCATTGTTTCACACATACAACCAATCGATCAATGCACAGAATAATAAAAACTGTTCTTCTCAGAGCAATGTTTCACTGTTCTACACAGTCAGTCAATCACTCAATCAATGATGTACATACACACATACATACATACATACATACATACAGGCACATATCCTCATCCTGAGTTTTATCATCCCGCCCGCCAATAAAACTGTTCTTTTCACACATTCAATCTATGTGTACAGTCAATCGATCACAGTACATAGACTACAGACGTAACAATGTGTCGTTCCATAACAAAAGGGTCCTTATGCTTCATTTGCTACAAGAGCAATTTTATCAGTATCTCTATAGATTGCACATGAATTAGGGTCCTTAAGTACTAACAAAATAGAGACTAAAAATATGGATAACAATTTCAGGTGGCGAATAAAAAAATTGAGATCGACTCACCCGATGCCAGCAGACTACGGTTCCCCGCTCGGCGATGAAGCTCGATGTGCAGCCGTCACTCACTGAAAAATTCAGCAGGTGATTTTATTATGCAGTTTTCACATTAATCGTAAATGTAAACAGAGTAAAACCCTTAGAACATGATTGGCTTCTAATCGTATTAATCACATAAGGACGGGGTAAATAGTCTATCTCGCTGCGACATAATCTCGTGCCAATACTGCCAATCATGTGCTAATCTTGCAGGCTAGGTAATCTTGTTTCAATAATTCTAACTTAGATTACTATACAATACTTACATATCAACTATAGATGGGCAGCACATAACCCGTGCGTAGCGCAATAGGTAAATATCAACTTTCACAAGATACATACATGAATACATACATACATCTAACGAGGTACCTTAACCATCTAAGGCTCAAGGACCTACCTGTAGTACTTATTCATTAAATTAAAATAGGAACAGAGTTGCATTTGTTCCAGTGGCAGGTTAAAGATTCATGTATGTTTTTCAGGTGGAAAAGTTTGTTACAACGAAACATATGAGATATTCTCACCTGATCGCAGCAGATGGCGGTGTTCGTTCGTGTTGCAGTGTTGCAGTTGCAGCCACACTGGAAAAAGCAGCAGGTATTTTTTAATAATACAACTAAATAAGCATTGCTACACTAGTAATATTCAATCGAATGCCCTATAGGAAATATGCATAAACTGTATGTGTGTATTTTTAAATTTCTTATTCTCTCTGATTTGATATTCTCATATTCTGAATAACTGTTTTATACACGTTACTCGCTTAAAATTACTATTCTGAACTCTAAAAGTGCTCGAACAATCCCCTAATATTGCTGACAATATTTCAAGCAATAGAAAAACCGCCTAGTTGTACTTTTCGACCCAAAGGATAGCTGTAGAGAGCTTATAAAATTAGGATCATGTTTTTATGCCTACTACGAGATATATTTTCAATGTTTAAAAGTGTGTGCGCCTGTTATTCTTTGCGCCGCATTGCATTAAATGTTGTTGGTTGTATGTTATAGTTCATTACTGTGTCACGGACTTTGATAATTATGTATAGCGTGAAATCAACATGCGTTTCAAATGGAATTTTTTTAACGCCTTACAAAATATTATAGCAACAAATCACACGCGAGCCAAATGGTGAGGTGACCTTTTTACAGACATTTTGATAAAAGTACATACGTGTATTTAGTAAAACGTCTCACTCCGTCACCATTAAGGCGAGATTTACTTGTATCTTTTATATGAATAAACTGACAATTTATAGCAATCGGGTTTATAGCAATCGACAAAGTGAGACGTTTTCCCGTGCACACTCACATACATACATACAATCTCTTGACCAGTAACCACACGGGAGGTTCCTACACTGTTATTACAACTACTTCTTCTGTTTTCAGGAACCCAATGAACAACTCGCCTTGACTGCAACGGATTAATGCTACTTGTCGTTCGAAAAACTTCAGTAGCATTCCCCAATTAACACCAGGAACGGGAAATTATCATTATTAAATATTACTTACCCTTCTATTTCATCTTTCTTATTGCTGTTTCCCTTTATGGCATTGGAAATACCCATTTAATACTGATTTCTCTATGATGGCCAATAATAGTATATAGTGACATTTTGAAGTGTGAAAAAATTGATACTTATTATCACTTTGCTAATTGAATGTTCTAATTACCGAGAAACAAAGATGTAAGTACTACTACTACTTCACAAGAAAACATTTGTAACGAGAATCACAGAATGTAATTACCTTCAATTTTAAGTTTGGCGTCTACTAGGCTCGCCGAATCGATCGCAAAAATTCGAATTCAAAACATCTACTATGAATTGTGTCACTTAACTTCAAAACTGGATAAATCCATTCTGCTATAATGTTAATTATCTTTCAGATCATATTGTATTTTTCAGTACAGATGGTCGTTTTTTTACGCACTAGTTCGAGAAATGGTTCATTATATAAAAGGTCGAAACTTCGGAGGCTCATCTGTACTGAAAAACGTCGTACGATACACGTGCAAAAAGGAAGTTCGAAACGAGTGGCGATAAATTAAAACACGACCGAAGGGAGTGTTTTAAATCGACACGAGTTACTTTTTTACGCACTTGTATCGTAATGTACTATTATATATTCAACCTTTTATTATTCTTTACCCACGTTTGAAGTTCAGCGACACAATTGTGAAATTGATTCGATGCGTCGCGAATGGACGCAGTATCATAGAAACCTACCTATTACACGATTACGATTTGTCATTTTGGTTTCATTTGGGTAATACCATAATATAACAGTTAATAAAGGTCGAAATATTTCACTGATTACGTGATTACGCTACCATGTCTGTTTAGCTATACAAATCCAATCTTTGCTAGCGCCATCTATGAAAGCCTTTGGCAGTTGTCAAACCCATCCTTGATATATCTTTGATTTATTACTTACGATTTGTTCAAGAAATATTTACGACTTTCTAGCACATAAGGGCCTTATGATTGTGCAAGACCTTTTTATCAAAATTTCAGTCGCGTTATCAATAAATCAAAGAAATATCTAATGTGAAATAATGCCATCTATTAACAAATTAGAACAACGCAAGCAAAGGTTAAACAGCAGGTTATACTCTGTCAACCAAGTCTGTCAGTAAATAAGAACAAAGAAAACTATATGCATCCTTTTCTTTAGGATGCTAGAGAAAAGGATACCTATAGTTTTCTTAGTTCTTATTTACTGACAGACTTGTTTGACAGAATATAGTTACACAACACAGAGTTCGCAAAAAGCTCAATAGAGGCGCCACCATCTACGCAAAAGAAAACCTCATTAAATAAGTATTATCGATAAATTTTATTATAATTAACTGTATAGATGTTTTATTTCTTGTATAGATATTGGCGTATCATTGTATAAGGCAAACGCAATAAATGCCACTTTCAATCTTAAGTCAGTAATTTTGAATAAATGTAGTCATAAATGTAGCCAAGGTGTTCAAAATGAACTCGACACGCTCTTATTGTCTTAAAAATAAGATCGTGTGTTCATTTTGACATTCTGCATGTGTCATTTGTTGGACATTCGCAAGTCGAGCACTGGTAGTTTTACCTTAATAATAAAAGGAACAAATTTACCATTTATAAACCACACAGATGCACCCGATGCCATCCATCATCATGCACCTTGCAGCGTCTTTCAAACATTACCGCTTTAAGTATAAGCACGTGAGGCGAACTATCCGTAAGTTATCTAGCAGTATCACAGAATACATAATAGTACAAGTACAGAAGGCTCACTCCTTTGATGTTCACAAAATGCCGCCATTCTAAATTCTTACCTACATTAACAAACGGACCGCACGCGAGCAGCCGACATTGAATTCTATTGCGCCGCGTGAAGGTCGTCACCAGTGAACGGGCCGCGAACTCGCGGCCGCCGGCATGTACTTTTAGCGCGGCGATAGAATCGCGGAGTGAGCCGCCCCTGGCAGTATTCGTTAGTGTGAGGCCTGGGGCCCGTTTCTCGAAAGGTACAAGCCTTGTATTACAAGTGCGCGAACTTTCAAATCGTATGGGTTGTCGTGGAAACACACTTGTAATACAAGGCTTGTACCTTTCGAGAAACGGGCCCCTGATAGACGGCGTGCGAACTCACATACGCTTTTAGCACAGTATAACAAAGAGTACTATCGTACAGTGGCCACTCCCGCTCCCCGCTGAAAGTGCTCCCACCCCTCTCGGTTTCACACCTCACACTTACCGCCTGTCAAAAATGCGAACAGTCGACCTGTCATATCTCACTCATAGTCATACAAGCGTGGTACGCGTTCACCTACACGAGCTTAGAAAGTGTGCTAATAACGCGCCTCTTTCACATATTTGATCGCCGAGATGTGCATGCTTTTAGTTACATTGCGGGCTGCTGAGGTTACATACAATTTAGCAAAGCCATCAAATACCGAATATGTGAGTTCTCGTACCATCTAAATAGGCCCTAAGACACCAAAAGAGAGTTAGCGTTAAACTATTGGAGATAAAAAAACTCGCTCCCGTGTAAATAAGAGATAGAACGAGCGATTTATCTCATAACATAACTCAAATCGCTAAAAACATCATCACGTCTCTTTTATTTACACATAATCAACCATCTTTTGTTCGTTTATATCAGCGATAACTTATTACATGCTCGTTTTTGGTAGGATGAGTGCCTAATAATACAGTAAGTGAAGTAAGTCACAGCAAATTATTTCATTGTCATAACCCCTTTTAAAATATTATAGCAACAAATCACAAGAAACGCAAACAAAATCCCGCAGGATACAATTTTCAGGAACTGAAATTACTAATACTGATATGAAGAAAATGGTGCTAGAAGCTGGTATGGTAGCAATTGTGATAGTCCGGTGTCATTTTAAACGTAAAGCTAGCATGCATTGTGACGTTTAAATAACACTTGAAGAAGGCTAAAACTGCTGTGAACCTATCTCGATTTAACCTAACACCAATTTTGACTCTCACCAGTTAGTATTGTTCTAAAATCAATACACAATCTGTAGTTCGGTACCACTTTAGCAGATATAAAGATTAATACTAGAGGCCGATTCTGATAAAAAAAAATTTTGATACGACCTCATCGTGAACCATAGTACTCGACGAGTCGTGTCAAAACAAAATCGAAAAGATTTACTGACCTTTTTGCATCCAAATGAAACCGGGTTGAATTTGTTGTTACTTTGTCTTGTTTTTAATGTCTTGTCTGACATTAAAAAAATTAGCACACATATTTAGCGAGTTCTTAACAAAAAGTTAAATTACCGTCAGTTTTGTAACGATAATTATTAAGCGCGATTTTTTTATAAAAATATCGTTTTTGTGTTAATTACATACTATTTAAGCAAGATTTATCATCATTCAGGACGTAAAAAGTAGATTTTTAGACAGATTTTATGCTTAGTTGTTACAAAACTAACAGCTAGTCAACATTTTGTTAAAAACAGCTAGTCCCAATTTCAACAGGTTTTTAGCTTTAGCAAATATCTGATGGACGCTAATTGTTCACTTTTTTTGTAACATGGGTATTTTTTACGCGATTCAGTCCCGAGATTCGATCTGATGAGAAAAAAATGTCATACAAAATGTATGAAAAAATGGTAACGGAATGGGAAAAAAAGGTTTGAAAGAGTCGAGTAGTGGAAAACACTTTTTTTTTGACAATTGAAAAAAATGGCAACTGTACCATGATTATGAAAGTAATAGTCAAATTGATTACTTTTATACAGATGTAGTATGTAATGGTTATCCTTCGTATTTTTGCGGAAATGTACAAACGTGTCATAGTAATTCAGTCATTCTCAGTCTGAACTAGCATGACAAATGTGTCGCTTAACTTCAAAACTGGGTAAATCCATTCTGCTATAAGGTTGATTATCTTTCAGATCATATTATATTTTTTTATATATTCAACCTTAAAGCAGAATGGATTTACCCAGGTTTGAAGTTAAGCGACACAAATAGGAACGTTTCCGTAGAAATACGAAGTACAAGCTTTTCGCACTACACCTGTAACAGTGGAACAGTTAGAAATAGGATAAAGGACAATATTAAGGTCTTTTGGGAACCTTTTTTTATTCAAGTTAATATTAATTCGTACTGCTTACTAGCTTTGTTACGAAATAGTATATCGACGGCTAAGTAACAAGAACTCCTAAGTACAGTCGACTACAGAGATGTATCCACTTTTTCACCTTTGCATTGTAATAAGGTGAAAAAGTTAGGAAGTAATCGACCTGAAGGAGTTCTTGTTACTTCGCCGCGATAACGATTAAGTGCGGAAAAGAGGAAGTTAGAAATACAAAACACGGAGAAACTAAAAAGCCAAAAATAATAAACCTTTCAATTCAGATTTCTTATCGTATTGCAATAAGCTAAACATCCAAATTATAAACAAATCAATTATTTTTGTAGTCGGTACCAGACCTGTTCGTCGCCTTGCTATTGCCTGTTTGCCCCACCTAACCATACACAGGCTGGTACCGACTCCAAAAATAATTGATTTGTTTATAATTTGGATGTTTAGCTTATTGCAATACGATAAGAAATCTGAATTGAAAGGTTTATTATTTTTGGCTTTTTAGTTTCTCCGTGTTTTGTAACGCGCTTATTTTTGAAGGCGGTTTTATTTTTTGTTAAAAAGTTTATTTATTTGTTGATTTTTAGTGGTTCCTAGTGATATTATATGTATCAGTCCGAATACATGTACAGTAGTGAAAGAATTATCCTTTAACTCCTAACCATTGAGGAGTTGACCTTCCATCATCAGCTCAGCGACATAAAATTATTACCATCAGACGTAAATACTGGTGTACCTTTGAAAAATAGACTAAAAACATTACATGTGCCTATAACATTTGAAGAGTTCCCTCGATTTCTCCAGGATCCCATCATCAGACCCTGACTTGGTGCCAATGGGACCATCTCGGGGTTATACCGGTTCGATCAAAAAAAAATTTTGAAAATCGGTCCACGATTCTCGGAGATATCGAATAACATACATACAAAAAAAAAAAAAAAAAAAAAAAAACATTCAGTCGAATTGAGAACCTCCTCCTTTTTTGAAGTCGGTTAAAAACGACCGAAGTTAAATCGGCACGAGTTACGAATTTACTTTTCGCGCGTGTACAGATGGCCATCTGAAGTTTCGACCTGACAATATGGTTGAATATTTTCACTTCTCGCAAACATAATAAACTAAGCAATCCGCTCATTTTACACATTCTTCGTCAATTTCATCATCAAAAACGTCCACAAAATCCGATGCCTAGACTTATATAGGTCGAATCAGAAGAACTGGCACGAATCAGTGAATTAAAATATGCATGTTTGCGACAAATTAACCATTAAAATGGTGTCATTCATACAAATATTCTTTATTGCTCATCAATATTAATAGATCATGACATCAAAACTTAAGAACACAATTTTAAACTACAACCAAAGTGACAACCTTTACAATCGTTTTTGATCATTCCATTCATGCCAGCTCTCATGAATCGAGCGGAAAGCAGAATCGCTTCTCAAGGTAACTTTCGCAATCTAGCAAGTATCATACATCTCTGAACACACAGACAACATGAGAGCCTGGGGACTAACTATAAAAATCTCTATTAATAGGAAATGGATTCCAGAATGGATTAAGGAAGGAACTATGGTTTTTAATACTTACCCCTTTTGTGTTAAATTACATTGAAATTGAAACAATCATAGACTTAGTTTAATTTTATTACCATCCCCCTAATCAATCTCAACATAAACTAATATAGTATACACAAAATATATTGCAATGTTATTAAAAAATACCCTTAAATACATAATTCACCCTTAAATACACTGTATTGTTTAACATCCATCAATCTAGTACAAAACTCGCAGAGCGTTCGACATTCAATAATTAAACAATATTACAATGATATCAATTCACAATAGACGTGTAAGTTAATGAGGGGGGGGCTTGCCTTCGATGTGGAACGTGTAGCTTTGCTTGGCCCGTATTCGGTGTGCTTCGGTGGTCGTATTCGGTGTGCCTGTAAAAATACAAATAATTAGTAAAGTGTATAGTGACTGTAGAGAATTGAATGTGGGATGTGGATTCATAAGAATACAACCAATATTCTCACTTATTGCGCTTGTGCTTAACCTATTCATAAATAAAAATAAATTATCACAAAATGTTAATAAAATAACAATTGAAATTGTAGTATTACTTGGTACATAACCTAACCACAAAATTAAATATAGTGGACCGACATAGTGGAAATAGCGACATAGAACACTCCCGACTAACTCAGCTTTCAAAACATAAAAATAAATAAATAAATATTACAGACAGACAGAGACGTCAAACGTATAACACCTTGTCGATTGCGTCTGAGTTAAAAAACATTTGTTGCTACTTCACGGTAAGCATTCATTGCCGAAGGTTACTTGAAATGTACAACCTGTAAAAAAGAGTAGAAAAGTACTCAGATAAATTGAGTCACTTTATCAAATAATAACTAGTATAGACAGAACATCTAAGAAAAAAATGACTCAGGAACAAATATCTTTGTGCTCATCACAGCTAAATAAATGCATTTTAAAACTTACCGGGATTCGAACCCGGGACCGCTACAATACTCGATCCTCTTTGCAGGGTCACTACAGTTAAATATTATAAGTTAAATATTATATTTACCTTGATTAGTCATAGATGTACAAATTGAGGTTCGTCGCTGATCAGCTTCCACATGCAGCCGACGACGCGAGCGAGGGCGCCACTGGTGCGGACTGCTCCTGTAACAATGACAAACCGATGTTAGAAACAATATTTGGATGGACATGGAAATTGAAGGTATATTATTCTTTCACCCTATACATATACATATGTAGTATACAGATGAGATTGAACACAAAAGGGACCTACATCGTCACTACTTTGAAAAAATCTCGTATCTCACGCTGCTCCTCAAAGTTAAAACGCAGTAAGTCTATATGCATTCCATACATACTTACTACAATTTTCATTTCATTGACAGACGAAGATACAAGTTTTTTTTAAAGTAGTGACGACATACAATTCGAGATACGGGACCCTAAAAATATAATAGACAACATACTAGGCCAGTAAAGTAAGAAATGAACATTTGATCAGAGGTTTTCTTATTTACTAGCCAAGAAGGTGGCCAAGAAAGAAGGTGTGTAATTTATTTTCCATTCGAAGGATCTTGTTATTCTTGTTATAACCACTTGACAGTCCAGCCCGCGCGACCATTTTCCGGTCAACAGTCCGGATTTTTAAGTGACGCGCGCAGCGCGCTGCGCATCCACAACTTTCTACAAAAACGTCTGTATCTTCTAAACTACACAAGATATAGTTAAAAAAAATTCGTCGGCATAAATGAACGTACAGTAATTGAAATAAAATTATAGTGATAGTAAAATATGTATAATTATATACTATAATTAATTTTGAGCGATGACCCCCTTTTTTTATTACGTATTAGAGAAATATACTATTTTACCTTTATAATGATACCACAACTAACACATACAGTTCTCATGAAGATATCAAAAAAAAATTAAATAACTTCAAAATCAAACACAAACACGCGGAGTTTGACAAGGCACTGCATAATATATTTTTTCATTGACCAAGTAACGAGCGTACACTGCCATCTATACTTTTTGTAGCAAACTATGTAGTTAGGCTACGTTATTGTATCAAGAGAATAAGTAAATAATGCCGCAATATTTCGCTAGATGTCACTTTAATCAACTGTTTCTCCATCCCCTCCTTTGGATAGTAAGGTATCCGGGACTGTCTGCTGCATATTTTTTTTAGATATTATGCTATCGTGGGACTGTCAAGTGGATAACAAATAACTATTAAACAATGTCCAAAGACAACAGACTACAACATAAATACAAGCGTTCGACAGTAAATATCTTGCTCGCAATAAATATTACCCGTCCTTTTGCCAGACCATACAGATTTAAAACATTACTTGATATTCTTACAACAAACAACCACAAATGACACGAGACATTCATAAAATAACTAAAACAACACGTGTTAATTTCCTAGACTAATATTCTAGAATACAATTTATTTATCGATGTACTACGGTTACACTGTGTCTACGTTGTTAAAACCATACTAAAATAAGTACTATTTCAATCTAATTTGAAATAAGTACTATTTCAATCTAACATGAACACACGCCAGTCACTTTAACACCACAAAACTTGAAACTAAACTTCATATTTCGCAACACACCACGGCGTACCCGTACAAATCAAATTAAAGAGCCACCACCACACAAATAATATGACTACCGTTCGCGACTTTTTATTTAAACAATCACTTTAGTAATCAACTCGAACATTTCAAAAAGAATAACGAGATATTTTAAACTAACTAAGCGTGTTATTTGTCGCTTCTTGGAGAAACATTAGAAAATAACATGCGCTGTATCTACAAGTTGTTTTCCCACAGCAATCAATCACGATAGAATTAAATCAACACGTGTTCATTTTAAAAAGAGTAATATTCTAGAATACAATTTATTTCTCGATGCACTAAGAATACGTTGTTATAACCAAACTAAAATAAGTACTATTTCAGTCTAATTAGAATTATCTTATTCAACTACTAATGCCTCTATCTGTACGAGACAGAGCGGCGCCACAAGCGACGGTCGGCGCGCGAACTAGCCGCGCCGGCGCCGGCCGTCTAGCCCGAGCGTTGGGCGAAGACGAATCATAATACAATGCAATGCAAAATAATGAACAAGTCTAGCGACTCGAATGTTCGAAATCACAAATTTGTCTTAGCTCTAGCATAATCATTGAGACTTACATGGAAATTTGTGATCCAAAGCCGATTATGAACACACGTCCGTCACTTTAACACCACAAAACTTTTGTTACTTCGCGATGTGCAAATTACGCGAATCAAGCTACTACACAAAAAAAGGGACCACTGTTCGCGATGATTTAGTTCAATTACCAGTCTGCACTTTAATATTCACAATAAGAATAAAAGACGAACGCGTTCGCGATCGGCGGAAGCGAAACACAACACGGAGGCGACCGTATCGGTCGGCGCGGAAGACTTGACTGATTCGTCGCGACGTGGCGGCGCCGGCGGTGGTCCGGATGGGACTCGGAGATGCTCGGCTGGAGTTCGGAGCGCGTCGGGAGACATCGGGATATTCGGAATGCGCCGAGCGGTCGCATGACGCCGCGACATGCCGAGTTTGCGAACATTACTTTGATGTTTTATTACCGGCTTCGAAGTTTGGTGGAAAGGTGTAGAATTCATACTTCGGCAGATTTCAACGGGTTATCAAAGACATATTTTATGTTAAAAATAACTATGGAACACCTTAGGGGAAATTACCCGTACTTATAAACTTTTATAAGTAACGGCCGTGTAGACGTAATTAGATAGAAAGTTTTAATTTAAATATTATAATAAAATTAACGCGTTCTATTCTAACGCTATTAACCCTATTTATTATATTTATAATATGGAGTAATGTATCGAATAGTTGCTGTAGATCGACACTCTTGTAAAATATGTCGTACTATGTTCCTAGGCACGAAAATAACCACTATACCAAACAAAACCTTCTGAAACCGTTAGTCTAACAGAACGTATGAAAACTAACCTGGTTGCGCTTAGCGACGAGTGTCAGGGGAAGACTCCTGACGTTGTACAGTTCAGTCGCCGTTTCTTAAGTATCAGGTTCTAGAAAAATACAATAAATTTGATACTGAAAGTAAAAGGTATAAATCAGGAACTGAAATGAATACTATTCTGATTCTCGTCTCTTAGTGACAGTTTTAAAATACTCAACGCGTTCGTCACGTGGTATTTTACTACGCCTACTGTACTTATTTTCAAACCAGATTTCGGAGAGTTCTCATTGGTGCATAATTCTTATCAGATATGCTTTGTCTTATATTACATACATTCAGCCTTACTGACAGTCAAAATATTGTAAATAGGAATAATTCATGACCGAATTATAAGTAATTGTGACATTATCTGGGTAACGGGACCTTATTATCGATGGCGCTTATGGCGTTATGAGAGATGTTCGCGTACAAATACGACACTGAATGACGTAAGCGCCATCGACAGTAAGGTCCCTTTACCCAGATAAGGTCACAATTGTTGTTTCAAAGTACTGTGGTAAACTCATGATAAGCAAGTTGACAGCGAATCTCTTAGCCTCGCGTAACAATTATATAAGCAGCATTATGAAAATAGCTGTAAACCAAATTATAATACAAAACTAACCTGACAGACGAGCAGCAGGACATGCAGGCAGCGCAGGCTATCTTTGGGCGATGTAACTCCAAGCCAGATCGGTGTCCACGTGATGACAACGACAGTCACCGGATTGCGCACGAGCAGCGCATGGAAATCAATAATATGATATAAGAATATAAATAAAATAAATATTATAGGGCATACATACATACATACAATCACGCCTGTATCACATAAAGGGGTAGGCAGAGCACATGAAACTACTAAAGCTTCAGTGCCACTCTTGGCAAGTAAGGGGTTGAAAGAAAATGAAACTGACATTGCAGTGACAGGTTGCCAGCCTCTCGCCGACGCCACAATTTAACCCATATCCCACAGTCGCCTTCTACGACACCCACGGGAAGAAAGGGGGTGGTGAAATTCTTAACGGGTCTCTCGACAGAGAGCGCCATCTTTACCTTAAAGGAGACCGTCAAATACTTACACAAAGAAAGACACCAGTTTATGGATGCTTTATGGACTTATCTAAAGCCTTCGATATGGTTTCCTATCAGATGCTGTGGGCGAAGTTAAGGGCCACTGGCATGCCCAGAGAACTTGTTGACCTGTTCAGTCACTGGTATGAGCGGCAGGAGAACTGTGTAAGGTGGGCAGGAGAAGTCTCTGACACATACAGGCTGGAATGCGGGGTGAGGCAGGGGGGGCTAACCTCGCCTAAGCTTTTCTGTCTGTATGTCGATGAACTGATTGCCGGACTCAGCAGCACGTATGCGGGATGTTCCATAGATGGCCATATGGTCAATAATATCAGTTACGCGGATGATATGGTGTTGCTGAGTCCGTCTGTCTGTGGACTTAGGGACCTGCTGCGCAAGTGCGAATCCTATGCCGACTCACATGGTTTGAAGTACAATTGTCTTAAAACCCAGGTCATGGCTTTCGCGGTGCGAGGCAGGTCTCTAGGATATATGCCGCCCATCAAACTGTACGATAAGGAGCTGGAGAGGGTTGACAAGTTCAAGTATCTAGGTCACATTATCAGGAGTGATTTAAAGGACGATAGTGATATTGAGAGGGAACGTAGGGCTTTGGCTGTTCGGGGGAATATGCTGGCTCGCAGGTTCGCTCATTGTTCGGGAGAAGTAAAGCGAACCTTGTTCAAATCCTTCTGTCAATCGTTTTACACCAGCGGCCTGTGGTTTAGTTATACCCAGAGAGCACTCAACGCCTTACGTGTTCTCTATAATAACATGTTTAGGGTTCTGATGGGACTCCCTAGATTCTGCAGCGCATCTGGAATGTTCGCCGACGCTCACGTAGACGACTTCCATGCCGTAATGCGTTTAAAATAACCCGTCACCACACAGGCAAATTATAGGGCATTATTATTATTACACAGATTGTGAGTCCCACAGTAAGCTCAAGAACGCTTGTGTTTTGGGTACCTTCCCAGACAACGATATATATACTTAAATGCATAGGAAAACGTGCATGATTTAGGAACAAATATCTGTGTTCATTACACAAATATGTTTACCGGGATTCGAACCCAAGACCACGGCTTAGCAGACAGGGGCACTACGCGCTAAGCCTAACCGGTAGTCAAACGTCGGTGGTGAGAGCAAACTGTGCGGTTCACTGTCGCTTGCGTCTTTTCTGGGTGGACCTTCATATTATCCCTTTAAAACAATCTGTAAAAAATAATATCAATTATAAATTAAATAATATAAGCCAAATTAGTCTTACTTTTTTTACAAAAGGGCTTCAAACTTGTGTCAGCGCCGTCTCGCGAAAACGATGTCCGTGGCCGCCGCGAGCCTCGCCAGGAGCGCATAAGGACCGAGAACAGGAGACAAGTAATTAATATATGTATAGGACTAAGATACGACATTAATAAGGACTGAGCCCCGCGGTAAGCTCAAGTAGTTGTGGGTAGTCAGGCAAACAAACTACATTCATCTCTTACACATATAAACAATGCCCTTGCCCAGAACCATCAGCTCAACAGGCACAGTGTGAAATTAAACTAGCAAAGTAATACAATCATCCTTTTTATGAAAATACTAGCTTTCACCTGCGGCTTCGCTCGCGTCAGAAAGAGACAAACAGTAACCTATGTCACTTTACATCCCTTCAAATATCTCCACTTGAAAAATCACGTCGATTCGTCGCTCGGCAAACAAACAGACACACACACTTTCCCATTTATAATATTAGTATGGATTACACCCACTTAGTAATCTTAGTACTTTTTATTTGAAAAGGTACAACACAACTCTTTATTGTTAAACATTTGCAGTGTACAATACTAGTATTAACATATATAGAGGTTAACTAACGGTGTTATCGTTAAAAAGAGACATCGATTGATTTGTGTCTGAACGTAGAAACAGGAAGTGTTCTGAAAAGAACAGTTTAATAGTCGTCATGAAACAGTGACATTTGTTCTGAAAAGAACAGTTTTCTTTGCCCTGAAAAGGGCAGTTGTGTTTGTCCTGAGAAGAACAGTTGTGTATTGTGTAACAGGAGCCCAGTCTGTAGAGCCATCTATGGTATGTACCTCCACCTTCTTGAACCACCCAGTATGCAGTGCAGACGAAATGCGAAATAATACTTTTTTAACGATAAGACCGTCCATTGTTTACCTCTGCAAAAGCTAACCAACATGCTGCTACATTCATTTCTCACGTTGAGCTATAAAGAGTGGATGTATGGTTTGAATACTTTGAATCGATTTTGATAAAACATTCGCTAGTAAATGCTTTCAAAACAAAAAAGCATACAAATATTTAAGAAATATAATGAGACGTCATCTCTAGCACAGACGTCTAGCTCATGATTAAACTATCCGTCCTTATGTCATTGAGAAGGAGACGTGTGAACAATGACGTGGCAACATACTCTCGCGCCAATCATGTGTGCTAACCCTACAGAAATCCATCTATAAATGTCTGAATGAAATAAAGTGTTGCCTTTTTTGCAGAAGGGCTCCAAACTTTATGCTTGTATGTTTTGGGGGACTTTCTAGTCAGCTGATAAGTTTCAAATTTTGGGCACAGTGAGATATCATATCTTCAATTCCTCTCTGCATGCTCTCTTCCAGTCCTAGTAAAGACAAACAATAATTAAAACTTATGTACATACATACAATCGCGCCTGTAGGTATCCCATAAAATTAAAATTTTGAAAAAACCTCCGACCGCGACATAGTAGACCGATTTTCATGAGACATGGCTAAGAACACTCCCGACTAACTCAGCTTTCAGACAAAAAAAACTAAATCTTAATCGGTTCATCCGTTCGGGAGCTACGATGCCACAGACAGACAGACAAACAGACAGAGAGACAGACAGACAGACAGACAGACAGGTCAAACTTATAACACCCTGTCGTTTTTGCGTCGGGGGTTATAAAAAGGGATAAGCGGAGCATATGAAACTACTCAAGTTTCAGTGCCACTCTTGGCAAATAAGGGATTGAAAGAAAATGAAACTGTGACATTGCAGTGGCAGGTTGCCAGCCTTTCGCCTACGCCACAATTTAACCCATATCCAACAGTCAACTTCTACACACCCACGGGAAGAAAATGGTGGAGTAGTGAAATTCTTAACCCGTCACCACAAGAGAAATAAAACGCCTAATAAATTATACCGCCTTGTGTGAACTACATAGACGAAGATTTTATTATGTATATGTATACATACCGTCCTATCACAGCAACCACAAGGCCCGCGACTAGAGTGAGGTCGCCACTGTCGGGGACCGATTCTGTAACAACAGTAGAAAACATTATAGGTACATATTAGGTAGGAAATAACAACCGTCAATAATGTCAATTATTAGAAGTTAGGGCCGGTTCCATCAAACCGTCTGTCACCGTTAAATCGTTCGTTAAATTTTATTGTATGGGAAGTTCCATAGATGTCTGCTGCGTGACGATGATGTGTCTGTCAAAGGTGGTTGATGCAACTGGCCCTAAGTCTAACCTTTTTTGCAGGCGGGCTTCAAACTTGTGTCTGGCGCAGACTCGTTCGCACTTAAACTGCGGCAGCTGCGAGACTCACGAGCAGCATTGGAACCAAGAATACAACACAAGTATTAGAGTTAGTATTACCCCAGCTAAATCCCTACGCATGCAATAGTCCACAGATAAAATAGAACTTATACAGACTTTTTTAAAGCATATATGCTTAGTAGCAGATCTGTTCCATTTTGTTTCAACTTTAACATTGTATTATCCCACAACCAAACCAAACCCCACACCTGCCAAATCCCACACCGGGGCAAACGACGCAACGGAGCCACGCTGTGACGTCATCGCCCAAATCAATTGTTTAATTTTATTTTTAATTTTGTTCTATTTATTTTCTCTCTTTTTTGTTAAAATCTAAGTTTCGTGACGCATTTTGGGTTTTACTGTAATGTCATGTAAACATGTTTTTACTAATAAATAATAATAATTATGACTGATAATAAATGACAATTTTTTGACAGGCGCATACGAAAGGTTAAAATATTTCACTAACGTACGTTACTATACTATACTTTGCACACTTAAACAGTTTAGAAATACAAACAAAATAGCAATAAACGGTCTTGTCGTTAAAAAAGAGACATCGATTGAGCTGTATCTGAACATAGAAACAGGAAGTGTTCTGAAAAGAACAATTTTAATAGTCGTTATGAAACAGTGACCATTGCTCTGAAAAGAACAGTTTTATGTTGCCCTGAAAAGGGCAGTTGTAAATCAGGAGCCCGCAGTACGTAGTCCTCGATCCAACTTGAGCAGCGAAAGACGCAGTGCGATGAAAGCAGTCAACAAGACCTAAATCTTTTTAACGATAAGACCTCCTGTTATTTACCTGATTCAACTAAAGTATATCTAAATTATTCTATTGTGTAAAGTTGTGCAATAAAGAGTATTCGTATTGTTTGAATTTTTCTCTTCCTCTATTGTTTTAATCGATTTTGATAAAACAGCATATAATTATTATTTTGTGAGGTTCTATTGAGAAGTCTTTCACAGGGTCACTCGTCTGATTAGAGTGGTGAGACAATATCCTACTGGCATTCACATTGGAAAAGTCCTATTAAAGTGCTATCAGAATGAAATAATATCTTACCTTTTTTCGGATGGGCTCCAAACTTTATGACAATATGTTGAGCGATTTCTAATCAGCTTCAAGCTCTTCTGCGTGGACTGTCAATTGTTATCTCTTCACTTGACTCCTCTCTGCGGAGTGCCGGCGTGTTGATCGGGAGCCTCTCGAGCAGCGCATGGGACCAAGAACACGGCACAAGCATAAGTATTCAGAGAAACAACATCCTTTTTACAATACAACGAGGAATGTAATTTATCAAATGATAAGTTATCGGCCGGATTCGAACCGGCTTCTTTAGCTATAGAGGTCAACTATTCTGTTCATGTGTCACATTTTTTTGTGGTGGTGGCGTGCACAGGTCTCGTGAAGAAGGATGCCGCGAAGTAGTCGCCTTGTACGACCCCTCGGGATGAGATGGGGTGGTGTTATTCTATTCTGATGCCGGCACCGGATTCGAACCGACGTCCTTAGCAATCGTGTCGTGGCTAGCCGTTCTTTAGTCATGTCTGCACTAAAAAGACAGGCCTAAAAAAGTTTATAGTATTTTGAAACTACTTAACATCACTGTTAATATTATCCCTAGGAGTCCTTACTTAAGTAAACGAATACACAGACAGACGGACAGACAGACAAACTTATATAGGATAAACCTATGAGTAGACGAATAAACAGACAGACGGACGGATAGACAAACTTATATAGAATAAACTTATGAGTAGACGAATAAACAGACAGACGGATGGACGGACAGACAAACATAAATGGAATAAAACTACGAGTAGGCGAATAAACAGACGGACGGACGGACGGACAGACAAACTTAAAACATACGAATAGACAGACGGAACAAACAAACTAAATGCGAATAAACTAGAGTAGGACGGACAGACAAACATAAATGGAATAAAACTACGAGTAGACGTAGACAGACGGACGGACGGATGGACAAACTTAAATAGAATAAACCTACGAGTAGACAGACGGACGGACAGACAGACAAACTTAAATAGAATAAACTTATATTGACCGGGATATAGACCGTGATTACCTTTTTGATTTTTGTCGAGCTCCCGATATTTCGACGCAGTTGCATGCATCATGATCACGGAAAACTGACGAAGGCGGGTGGATGTTAAAGTTGCATAGATAGCGCGCGATCTACCCTCCTTCGCGCGCGTCAGCTGCGTTCACTTTCAGCGTTACCACTGGTCGCATTCACACTCGATGGTCTGTCCAAACACACTACTCTCACAGTGTCACTAGTGTCACTACGTTTGTTCAATTCTGACTTCACCGGTTTTTTACACAAACAAATCACTGGATTCCATACATTAGATAGTTTGAAGCCATCCTCACGATTGAAATAGCCCTAAGGTAATTTCGACGGAACGCCACTATATACCGAGATTGGTAAGAGAAGCCATTGAGATTCACAAATATAAAAATTTCAATCGTGAGGATGGCTTCAAACTATCTAATGTATGGAATCCAGTGATTTGTTTGTGTAAAAAACCGGTGAAGTCAGAATTGAACAAACATAGTGACACTAGTGACACTGTGAGTGTAGTGTGTTTGGACAGACCATCGAGTGTGAATGCGACCAGTGGTAACGCTGAAAGTGAACGCAGCCGACGCGCGCGAAGGAGGGTAGATCGCGCGCTGTCTATGCAACTTTAACATTCACCCGCCTTCGTCAGTTTTCCGTGATCATGATGCATGCAACTGCGTCGAAATATCGGGAGCTCGACAAATATCAAAAAGGTAATCACGGTCTATATCCCGGTCAATATAAGTCTAATGAAAATAACCGTGAATCATTCAAAACTCTTAAATAGAATAAATCTACGAATACACGAATAGACAGACGGACGGACAGACAAACTTAAATGGAATAAACCTTACACAGACGGACGGACGGATGGACAAACTTATATAGAATAAACCTATGAGTACACGAATAGACAGATGGACGGACAGACAGACAAACTTAAATGAAATAAAACTACGAGTAGACGAATAAACAGACGGACGGACGGACAGATAAACATAAATAGAACAAAACTACGAGTAGACGGGACATCTCCATACTCATTACATATTTCCATACTCATTACATTTGGCACCTACCAATTACTAAATAAGCAGTGTGGGTCAGACCCACCAGGGCGGCGTCACAGGCTCTTTATGTTAACAACAGGTACACACATGTGTTTACTTATTACCTTGACCGCGACATCCATGTGCCGCCGCAGAGTGAGGGGCAGGAGCGAGCAGCTTCCACGCGAGCCCGCACAAGCGAGCGAGGGCGCCACCGTCAAGGAATTTTGCTATAACAAAAAGATATTTAAACACAATACATTTTATAGTTGAAGACTCTCAAAAATTATGAACATCATATAAATTTTCTGCCAGACTGCACCTTGGCCGCCTTCCAGTTAATATACTGGTAAAGGTCTGATCAGCACTTTTGTGCTTCTAGAAGAATCCGCGGACAAGAGCGAGGGCGCCACCGGCAGGAATTGGGCCTGCAACAACGATAACAAACATTATTTATATATAGTAGGAATCGAATGTTCATAGAACATTAACTAAATCAATTCAATTTCAATTTCAAATATTTATTCAAGTAGGCTTAATTAAATAAGCACTTTTGACATGTCATACAAAATATTAACAATTACAGCTTAAGAATTACAGATATATCACTGGCTTTGTACGTGAACAAGGTTACTTTTTAACAGTGATCAAATCGGGAATAAAACTAACCTGACAGCAAGTTGACGATGGTGTCGAGTAGCAATCACACAGGCGACGCCAGCGATCTTCAGATTGGACACACGCAAACCGCTCCAGAGCGCAAGCGGGACACCGCTATACACGAGCATAGCGCCGTCTCGCTCACACGATGGCCGCGAGCCTCACGAGCACATGCGAACAAAGAACACGACACAAGTATTAGCATGAGATTAAACTGCCCTTACCTAATAGTAAGTAATAGTAACTTCTGTCTTTTGTATTAAAATATGTTCCATTGTTTGAAAAATACTTACGAGGGTACAACACAACTCTATTGCACACATTACACATTAAAAAAAAACAAATATAGAGGTGACAAAAACAGTATTATTTAAATCTTAATACAATTGACAATAAGATTTAAATAATCACATTATTTAAATCTTATTGTCAATCGTTCTATACTTGCAGCCTGTGGGCCAGTTTTACGCAGCGAGCATACAACGCCCTGCGTATTCAATATAATAATGCGTTTAGGATACTGATGGGCCTCCCTCGGTACTGCAGCGCATCTGGGATGTTCGCGGATGCCCATACGGACGACTTTTATGCTATCATGCGTAAAAGAGCGGGTTCCCAGTGGTATCGATTGCAGGGTGGTACCAACGGTCTCCTGAACGCATTAGTCTCCAGGATGGACAGCCCTCTCATGAGACGCTGGAGCAAACTCCATGAGCCCTATAGAAGTTGCTCCAAAATATAATAAAAAATAATTTTTAGGAATGTTATTTGTTTATTGTTGTAGTGTTTTAATTTAATTTATATTGTAATTTAATTTAATTTATTTTTGTTATTATTGTAACTAATATAGAGTAGGGATAGTTTCTTAAGTTTACTAACAAATTTATGGGATCACGCCTGAAATAAAATTTTTTTCATTCATTTTTCATTTCATTTTCATTTCATTATCGTTAAAAAGAGCCATCATTTGATCTGTGTCTGAACATAGAAACAGGATGTTCTGAAAAGAACAGTTTTAATAGTCGTCATGAAACAGTGACAGTTGTTCTGAAAAGAACAGTTTTCTGTTGCCCTGAGAAGAGCAGTTTTATATGAGGAGCCCGCAGTCCGTAGTTCTTGATCCAACCAGCGAGCAGCGAGGTGAAGGCAGCCGACAACAACAAAAGCATTTTAACGATAAGACCGCCTGTTGTTTATCTCTGCTACAGTTGAAGTATATCTAATCTAAATTATTATTATGTGTTGAGGTGTGCAAAAAAGATGTTTGAATCAGGTTTAATACATGTATGCGCCAGGAAAACCGCATCCAAATATTATTTTGTTGGGTTCTAATGAAAGAAGTCTTTCATTAGGTTAATCTGATCAGGGTGGCTAGCCGAATGGCACAATCGCTCACGAAACGCTCACGAAACGAAGCGCTAGTAGATATCTATCTCTATCGCGCTTGCGTATTGGCGCGACAGAGCCAGCGGCGTATCGCTTTCGTTTGGCGTCGGAGAAATGCCATTCGGCTACGGGGCCAGTAGGTAACATGCTATAAGCATACACATCAAATTTCATAAATGCCATTAAATATTTACCTTTTTTCGGGCGGGCTCCACTTAATGCCAATACGTTGTGGGTGACTTTCTTTCTAGGCAGCTTACAAGTTCCAGGGCTTTTGCCTTTTCCATGTGAGCTGTCGTCTTTCATTCTGACTCCTGTCTGTCTGAAGAGTGCTGGACGTCACAGATATGACATAGTAAGGTGAGGTCCGAGCAGAAGTTTGCAGGAGAGCTCCTGCAACAACGATAACGTTATAGATAATAGGCACCAAATGTTCCTACAAGTTTAACTATAGTTGGTAGATCACTGGTTTAGCATGTGGACTACTTTACAACAGTGCTTAAATAAGGGATAATACTAACCTGATAGCATGATGACGAGGTTGAAAAATAGGTAGATTCGTATCTTCTTCGACGTCCCTGCCCCTTCCGCGCCGGGCGCTGTGGGGGCTGCATCGGATCGCGCTCCATTCTCGTGGGGCGGTCTTCCGCAATCGTTTGGGGGATGGCTGTGCTTCCGGTGGTTGCCAGCGCTACCGCTACCCCTAGCCCGGTGATAGCTTTTGAGCGGGTCGGCAGTGAAGGCGATCGGTGGCTTGGACTAGCGTGAGAGCGATGTTCAGTGATCCGACTTCTGTATTAAAAAATATTCCATTTACTAAGTAAATATTTACGAAGTACAATAAAACTCTATTGCACACATGAATACCGTTGTTAGATATTCGTGTTTGCACTAAAAGGACAAGACTAAAAAAGTCTTGAAATAGTTTGTAGTATTTTTTGAAACTAAGTACTTAACATCACTGCTAACATTATCCTAGGAGTCCTTACGTAGTAGACCTTAAGTAGACGAATAAACATACGGACGGACGACGGACAGACAAACTTAAATGGAATAAACCTACGAGTAGACAGACGGACGGACGGATAGACAAACTTATATAGAATAAACCTACGAGTAGACGAATAGACAGACGGACGGACAGACAAACTTAAATTGAATAAACCTACGAGTAGACAGACGGACGGACGGATAGACAAACTTATATAGAATAAACCTATGAGTAGACGAATAAACAGACAGACGGAAGAACAGACAAACGTAAATAGAATAAACCTACGAGTACACGAATAGACAGACAGACGGACAGACCTTAAATGGAATATACCTACGAGTAGACAGACGGACGGACGGACGGATAGACAAACATATATAGAATAAACCCACGAGTACACGAATAGACAGACAGACGGACAGACCTTAAATGGAATATACCTACGAGTACAGACAGACGGACGGACGGACAGACAAACTTAAATGGAATAAACCTACGAGTAGACAGACGGACGGACGGACAGACAAACTTAAATGGAATAAACCTACGAGTAGACAGACAGACGGACGGATAGACAAACTTATATAGAATAAACCTACGAGTACACGAATAGACAGACGGATGGACAGACAAACTTAAATGGAATAAACCTACGAATAGACAGACGGACGGACGGATGGACAAACATATAGAATAAACCTACGAGTACACGAATAGACAGACGGACGGACAGACAAACTTAAACGGAATAAACCTACGAATAGACAGACGGACGGACGGATAGACAAACTTATATAGAATAAACCTACGAGTACACGAATAGACAGACGGACGGACGAACAGACAAACTTAAATGGAATAAACCTACGAGTAGACAGATCGACGGACGGACAGACAAACTTAAATAAACCTACGAGTACACGAATAGACAGACGGACGGACAAACTTAAATGGAATAAACCTACGAAGTAAACGAATAAACAGACAAACTTAAATGGAACAAAACTACGAGTAGACGGGTCATCTCCATACTCATTACATATCGTCACTTTAAAAAAAATCTCGTATCTCACGCTGTTCCTCAAAGTTAAAACGCAGTAAGTCTATATGCATTCCACACATACTTACTACAATTTTCTTTTCATTGACAGACAAAGATACAAGTTTTTTTAAAAGTAGTGACGATATGTACTATTTGGCACCTACCAATTACTAAATAAGCAGTATGGCTCAGACCCACCAGGGCGGCGCCACAGTCGTGAAAGGAGAGGTCAGTTCTTTATGTTGACAACGGTTACATATATATGTGTTTACTTATTACCTTGACCGCGACATCCATGTGCCGCCGCAGAGTGAGGGGCAGGAGCGAGCAGCTTCCACGCGAGCCCGCACAAGCGAGCGAGGGCGCCACCGTCAAGGAATGTTGCTATAACAAAAAGATCTAATATAAACACAACACATTTTATAGTTGAAGACTCTCAAAAATTATGAACATCATATAAATTTTCTGCCAGCTACCTTGGCCGCCTTCCAGATATTATGCTGTATTAAAGCGAGGTCTGATGAGCACTTTTGTGCTACCAGGAAAATCCGCGGACACGAGTGAGGGCGCCACCGGCAGGAATTGGACCTGTAACAACAATAATGTGCAATATTTATATTTAATAGGCACCAATGTTCACACAACAGCTGTAACTATAGTTGGTAAATCATTGGTTTTGTATGTGAACAAGGTTACTTTACAACAGTGATCAAATCGGGAATAAAACTAACCTGACAGCAAGTTGACGATGACGTTGAGTAGCAAGCATGCAAGCGATGTCAGCGATCTTCAGATTGGACACACGCAAGCCGCTCCGAAGTGCAAGCGGGACACCGCTATACACGAGCATAGCGCTGTCTCGCTCACACGATGGCCGCGAGCCTCACGAGCACATGCGAACAAAGAACACGACACAAGTATTAGCATGAGATTAAACTGCCCTTACCTAATAGTAAGTAATAGTAACTTCCGTCTTTTGTATTAAAATATGTTCCATTGTTTGAAAAATACTTACGAAGGTACTTATACTTACACAACTCTATTGCACACATTACACATTAAAAAAAAAACAAATATAGAGGTGACAAAAACAGTATTATCGTTAAAAAGAGCCATCATTTGATCTGTGTCTGAACGTAGAAACAGGAAATGTTCTGAAATGAACAGTTTTAATAGTCGTCATGAAACAGTGACAGTTGTTCTGAAAAGAACAGTTTTCTGTTGCTCTGAGAAGAGCAGTTTTATATGACGAGCCCGCAGTCCGTAGTTCTTGATCCAACCAGCAGCGAGGTGAAGGCAGCCAACAACAAAAGCATTCTAACGATAAGACCGCCTGTTGTTTACCTGCGCTTCAGTTAAAGTATATCTAATCTAAATTATTATATTGTGTGCAAAAAAAGTTAGTATGGTTTGAATCGGGTTTGATAAATATGCGCCAGGAAAACCGCATCCAAATATTATTTTGTTAGGTTCTAATGAGAAGTCTTTCATTAAGTCAATCTGTAGGCCTAGCACTTGATTGCCGCGAGAGTAAATATGTCGCCGCGACAAAGATCACGTCTTTTTCTAATTGTATTAACGACATAAGGACGGGTAGTCTATCTCGCGGCAATCATATGCTAGGCCTACGGATGAGTAATATTTTGTAGGCATTGATATCTAATTTCATAAATCCTATAAAATGTCTAATTTAAATAAAACCTTACCTTTTTTCGGGCGGGCTTCACGTAATGCCAATACGTTGTGGGCGACTTTCTTTCAAGGCAGCTTACAAGTTCCAGGGCTTTTGCCTTTTCCATGTGAGCTGTCGTCTTTCATTCTGACTCCTGTCTGTCTGAAGAGTGCTGGATGTCACAGATATGACATAGTAAGGTGAGGTCCGAGCAGAAGTTTGCAGGAGAGCTCCTGCAACAACGATAACGTTATAGATAATAGGCACCGAATGTTCCTACAAGTTTAACTATAGTTGGTAAATCACTGGTTTAGTATGTGGACTACTTTACAACAGTGCTTAAATAAGGGATAATACTAACCTGACAGCATGATGACGAGGTTGAAAAATAGGTAGATTCGTATCTTCTTCGACGTCCCTCGCCTTCCGCGCCGGGCGCTGTGGGGGCTGCATCGGGTCGCGTCCCATCTTCTTGGGGCGGTCTTCCGCCATCTTTTGGGGGATGGCTGTGCTTCCGGTGGTTGCCAGCGCTACCGGTACCCCTAGCCCGGTGATAGCGTTTGAGCGGGTCGGCAGTGAAGGCGATCGGAGGCTTGTTTCCGTGTTGATGTGGAGTAGGGCTCAGGACAGATCTCTACTTTTGTGTCGTGTAGTGGGGCGCGATCTCTCGAAGACGCTCCAAGTTGCGGGATGCTGGACGTCACAGATATGCCATAGTAAGGTGAGGTCCGGGCAGCAGTTCGGACAAGAGCCCGCGGACACGAGTGAGGGCGCCACCGTCCTGGACAGCTCCTGCAACAAAGAGGGAATTGAAATTTGTATGGCGAATTTAAAATTCTCGCCCAGCACATCTTTGGTGGAAATAGTAAAGATTGACTTGGATGTGCGGGACTTTAATTGAGATATTTGTTAGTGTAAAAACCGGCCAAGAGCGTGTCGGGCCACGCTCAGTGTAGGGTTCCGTAGTTTTTCGTATTTTTCTCAATAACTACTGAACCTATCAAGTTCAAAACAATTTTCCTAGAAAGTCTTTATAAAGTTCTACTTTTGTGATTTTTTTCATATTTTTTAAACATATGGTTCAAAAGTTAGAGGGGGGACGCACTTTTTTTCCTTTAGGAGCGATTATTTCCGAAGATATTAATATTATCAAAAAACGATCTTAGTAAACCCTTATTCATTTTTAAATACCTATCCAACAATATATCACACGTTGGGGTTGAAATGAAAAAAAATCAGCCCCCACTTTACATGTAGGGGGTACCCTAATAAAACATTTTTTTCCATTTTTTATTTTTGCACTTTGTTGGCGTGATTGATATACATATTGGTACCAAATTTCAGCTTTCTAGTGCTTACGGTTACTGAGATTATCCGCGGACGGACGGACGGACGGACGGACGGACAGACAGACATGGCGAAACTATAAGGGTTCCTAGTTGGCTACGGAACCCTAAAAATGAACTGTATTGCTTCCGACTTAAAGTATAAATTAACTCTGATGGTAGTTTTCCACTGGCAGGGCAAGACGAAAAGTGGCTTAGCGTAGAGAGGAGTGGATTGACGTGGATGTGCGGGACGTGAATTGAAATATTTGTTAGTGTAAAAATTAACCGTATTGCTTCCTTATTTAGAGTATAAATTAACTCGAAGCTGGTATTCTACCGGCAGAGTGCGACGAGACATGGCGAGGCGCAGATTGAAGAGGATGTGCGAGACTTGAATTGAGATATTTGTTAGTGTAAAAAATTACCGTATTGCTTTCGACGTACAATCTACGGCAGGCACGCGCGGGCTCGCGCAGGCTCGCGATGGCTATTAATGGCAATTTTTAGTGGAAAAGGGTCCGGGCGATTTCAATTCCCTCCCCGCTCTGCCCATTCACGCCCTGCCGGTGGAAAACCACCTTTATAGACACTGAATGTTCATACAACAACTTGAACTATACTTGGTAAATCACTGGTTTAGCATGTGGTAAAGACTACTTTACAACAGTGCTTAAATCGAGAATACTAACCCGCGACACACACAGCGACGTCAGCGATCTTCACATGGGACGCACGCACGCCGCTGCGGGGCGCGAGCGGGTTGAGTGTAGCGCCGTCTCGCTCACACGATGGCCGCCGTGGGCCTCACGAGCAGCACATGAACACGAGAACACGACACAAGTATTAGTATGAGAATAAACTGACCTAATAAGAACTTAATCCGACTTCTGTATTAAAAAATATTCCATTTACTAAGTAAATATTTACGGGGGTACAACAAAACTCTATTGCACACATGAACACATATTAAAATACTTGTATAAAAACAAACAATAGAAAGAGGTAATAAACGGTGTTATCGCTAAAAAGATACATAGATCGATTATGTCTGTCATTGAAACAGGGAGTATTCTGAAAAGAACACTTTCAATAGTCGTCATGAAACAGAAACATCCGTTCTGAAAAGAACAGTTTTATGTTGCTCTGAGAAGAGCAGTTTACTGTTGCCCTGAAAAGGGCAGTTGTGTTTGCCCTGAGGACACTTGAATTATATCAGGAGCCCGCAGTCCGTAGAGTTCTTCATCCCACCGGTGAGTAGCGCAAGACCTGCTGCGGTGAAAGCAGTCAACAACACTTTGGTGTTAAAGCTTTTTAACAATAAGACCGCCTGTTGTTTACCTCTGCTTCAGTTAAAGTATATCTAATCTAAATTATTCTATTGTGTTGAGGTGTGCAAAAAGCGTATTTGTACTGTTTGATTCTATTTTTATAAAATATGCGGCTGGAAAACAGCATCAAAATAGTATTTCGTTAGATTTTAATGAGAGAAATTTTACGCTGGGTCAATATGATGCGACAATATCCTATTGGCATTCAAATCAAATTTGAAAAATCCTACGAAAATATTTAAATAGAGTCACGTATAGAGTATAATAAAGAGTATTATGATGAAGTAAATAAAGTATTACCTTTTTCCACCTGGGCTCTTTATGCCAATATCTGGGCGACCGAGCTTCGCTCGGTTCTGTTTCGTATCCTTGACATGTGTCGCCATCTAGTTCAAAAATGAATAGTACCTACATCGAGCGAAAGAATTCTCAGCCTTAACAACACAACTACTCCACACGAGATGGCGCGCATTTCGCCACAAAAACTCAAATAGTGTATTTTTCTATTCGTTTTATCCTTGACCTGTGTCGCCATCTAGTGTTTGCAATAAATAGTACTTACATCGACCGAAAGAATTCTGTCTTAACAGTACAACTACTGCACACGAGATGGCGCGCGAAGAAAAACGCATGAAAACTCGAAAATTCGCGTTTTCCGGGACCTAAGGATAAGTTAGACTGATTTTTCACCCCCAAAAACCCCCACATAACAAATTTCAGCGAAATCGTTAGAGCGGTTTCCGAGATCGTCAGTGTAAATAAATATATAAATAAATAAATATACAAGAATTGCTCGTTTAAAAGTATAAGATATGTTGTGGGCGACTTTCTGGGCAGCTTACAAGTTCCAGAGCTTCAGGCCGGCAGGGTCGCGCGATAAATGATAAAACATCGGCCGTCCCTATCGCACTATTTGTAAGTTCGATAGGGACGGCCTGATGTTTTATCATTTGCCTGCCAGGATTTATGTGTGTGAGCTGTCATCTCATCATTTGACTCCTCTCTGCGGAGTGCGGACGTGTTGACCGGGAGTCTCTCGAGCAGCGCATGGAACCCATAACAAGGCACAAGTATAAGTATTTAGAGAAACAACATCCTTTTTACAACACAAGTTTGAGGACTGCAATTTATCCAAATGACAAGTTTTTGGCCGGATTTGAACCGGCTTCTTTAGCTATAGAGGTCAACTGTTCTGTTCATGTGACAGGTATTTTATGTGGTGGCGGCGTGCACAGTTCCCGTGAACAAGGACCCCGCGAAGGATACGGCTTTGCTCGTGCGCATGTCTGCCGCCGTCAGTGTTCCTTTAGTCGCCTTGTACGACACCCCGGGATGAGATGGGGTGGTGTTATTCTATTCTGATGCCGGCACCACACGGCACCTTCACAGTACACATACACTAAAATATACGTGATAATTTATAAGTAATGAATGAAGCCCTCCGAAGTGGTGTAGGCCGGATTCGAACCGACGTCCTTAGCTTCGTGTCGTGGCAACCCGTTCTTTATTCGTGTTTGCACTAAAAGGACAAGTCTAAAAAAATGTAGTATTTTGAAACTACTCAACATCACTTAAATGGAATAAGTCCCTTAAGTAGAATAAACAGACGGACGGACGGATAGACAAACTTATTTGGAATAAACCTACGAATACACAGAATAGACAGACGGACGGACAGACAAACTTAAATGGAATAAACCTATGAGTAGACAGACAGACGGACGGATGGACAGACAAACTTAAATAGAATAAATCTACGAATAGACAGACGGACGGACGGACAGACAAACTTAAATGGAATAAACCTACGAGTAGACAGACAGACGGACGGACGTACAGACACTACAGACAAGCTTAAATAGAATAAACCTAAGAGTACTCGAATAGACAGACGGACGGACAGACAAACTTAAATGGAACAAAACTACGAGTAGACGGGACATCTCCATGCTCATTACATATTTATACACCATTTGGCACCTACCAATGACTAAATGAGCAGTATGGCTCAGAACCACCAGGGCGGCGCCACAGTCGTGAAAGGAGAGGTCAGTTCTTTATGCTGACACCAGTTACATACATGTGTTTACTTATTACCTTGACCGCGACATCCATGTGCCGCCGCAGAGTGAGGGGCAGGAGCGAGCAGCTTCCACGCGAGCCCGCACAAGCGAGCGAGGGCGCCACCGTCAAGGAATGTTGCTATAACAAAAAGATATTTAAACACAATACATTTTATAGTTTTCGCCCGCGTAATAAAAGTATTCATTAAGATTTTCATTTGGATCCTTAGGTTTCTCTGGTATATTTATCTGCGATTATTTCGATTGCACATAATACTTTTGCTTGCAATGATTGTAGAAATATTACACATCGACCACAGCGTAGGTAATTCTATATACGCTGGGGAAACCTTTATAAACATCCCACATAGCCCGTATTTCGACACTATATGATCGGTGGGTAAAAAGTACTTTTTTCTATTATCCCTTATAATTTTTTTTACATTTTGCTTATACTTATCGCAAACGTAATCTTCAAGCAAGCAAACAACGATCGTCTTAGAGCACTTTGATTGTAAGAGACCGCCGACCGATTATCCGTATCCCTCTAACGATACCCATATTATCCGTATCCGTATCCGTTTCCGTATCCGTATCCGTATCCCTATCTCTATCCCTAATCCCTATCGCTATCGCTAACGCTATGGCTATCGCTATCCCTATCGCTATCCCTATCCCTTATCAAGATAACACTAAGTTCTCGCGCTTTGTACACATATTTAAAGTCACATACAGGTCGAATGCGATTAATTAACATTATTTTTACCTTTTTTCCCAACGTTTCGGCCAGGTTGCACTGGCCGTGGTCGCGGAAGACTGACGTCCCAGCAAAATGTCACCGGAGATGTAAACAACACAAAACTACCCGATATTAATTTATATAAATGTTCGGGGTAGACAAATAAATATAATCTACCCGCATGTAATTATTTACGACATCACATTAGAAACCTCAAAAATAACAGTACTTCTCCACTATTTTATGGATGTTATTATACATATAAATTATAAACCTTCCTCTTGAATCACTCTATCTATTAAAAAAAACCGCATCAAAATCCGTTGCGTAGTTTCAAAGATTTAAGCATACAAAGGGACATAGGGACATAGGGACAAAAAAAGTGACTTTGTTTTATACTATGTAGTGATAGTGATAGTGATGATAGTTTCAAATATTTAAGCATACAAAGGGACATAGGGACAGAGAAAGCGACTTTGTTTTATACTATGTAGTGATATCGCTATCCCTATCCCTTATCAAGATAACACTAAGTTCTCGCACTTTGTACACATATTTAAAGTCACATACAGGTCGAATGCGATTAATTAACATTATTTTTACCTTTTTTCCCAACGTTTCGGCCAGGTTGCACTGGCCGTGGTCGCGGAAGACTGACGTCCCAGCAAAATGTCACCGGAGATGTAAACAACACAAAACTACCCGATATTAATTTATATAAATGTTCGGGGTAGACAAATAAATATAATCTACCCGCATGTAATTATTTACGACATCACATTAGAAACCTCAAAAATAACAGTACTTCTCCACTATTTTATGGATGTTATTATACATATAAACCTTCCTCTTGAATCACTCTATCTATTAAAAAAAACCGCATCAAAATCCGTTGCGTAGTTTCAAAGATTTAAGCATACAAAGGGACATAGGGACATAGGGACAAAAAAAGTGACTTTGTTTTATACTATGTAGTGATAGTGATGATAGTTTCAAATATTTAAGCATACAAAGGGACATAAGGACAGAGAAAGCGACTTTGTTTTATACTATGTAGTGATATCGCTATCCCTATCCCTTATCAAGATAACACTAAGTTCTCGCACTTTGTACACATATTTAAAGTCACATACAGGTCGAATGCGATTAATTAACATTATTTTTACCTTTTTTCCCAACGTTTCGGCCAGGTTGCACTGGCCGTGGTCGCGGAAGACTGACGTCCCAGCAAAATGTCACCGGAGATGTAAACAACACAAAACTACCCGATATTAATTTATATAAATGTTCGGGGTAGACAAATAAATATAATCTACCCGCATGTAATTATTTACGACATCACATTAGAAACCTCAAAAATGACAGTACTTCTCCACTATTTTATGGATGTTATTATACATATAAACCTTCCTCTTGAATCACTCTATCTATTAAAAAAAACCGCATCAAAATCCGTTGCGTAGTTTCAAAGATTTAAGCATACAAAGGGACATAGGGACATAGGGACAAAAAAAGTGACTTTGTTTTATACTATGTAGTGATAGTGAAGACTCTCAAAAATTATGAACATCATATAAATTTTCTGCCAGCTACCTTGGCCGCCTTCTAGGGATGATGCAGTAAAGCGAGGTCTGATGAGCACTTTTGTGCTACCAGAAGAATCCACGGACACGAGTGAGGGCGCCACCGGCAGGAATTGGACCTGTAACAACGATAACGTGCAATATTTATATTTAATAGGCACCGATGTTCACACAACAGCTGTAACTATAGTTGGTAAATCACTGGTTACTAACAAGGTTACTTTTCAACAGTGATCAAATCGGGAATAAAGCTAACTTGACAGCAAGCTACCGATGGTGTTGACGAGTAGCAAGCACGCAGACGACGTCAGCGATCTTCAGATTGGACACACGCAAACCGCTCCGGAGCGCAAGCGGGACACCGCTATACACGAGCATAGCGCCGTCTCGCTCACACGATGGCCGCGAGCCTCACGAGCACATGAGAACAAAGAACACGACACAAGTATTAGCATGAGATCAAACTGCCCTTACCTAATAGTAAGTAATAGTAACTTCTGTCTTTTGTATTAAAATATGTTCCATTGTTTGAAAAATACTTACGAAGGTACAACACAACTCTATTGCGCACATTAAAAAAAAAAAACAAATATAGAGGCACAGACCAACCCCTATAGACATCCATTACAAGACGACTCGCGGTCGCCAGCCTTCCTAGTATTTGCACTGATATAAGCGCGGGCGCTCGCCGTGCCCGATCAGTAGCGACCAAGTAACAGACCCGAAAGCAGCGCGTGTTTTTCGCAGTAAAAAAATTAAAAAAGGGTATTTTGATGTCTTAAAGATCCACCTGTAGTGTGAAATGGTGTGGAAAGGTAACAAGAAGCTCAAATTTAAAAACAGACGTCATTACATTCCACATAAAAGTCATATTTATAATTTATTCAGAGCCGGCATAGGTCAACTTACATTGGCCACTTACGCGTCAGTAGAGGGACAGTCCCTTTCATCTGGCGCGACTGCCCGCCGTCCTTGAAACGGCCAATCACAGCGCGCTTAACACATTCCCCGCCCGCTCCTCGCACCCCTGGCACTGGTGACTCGTATCGCGAACAAAATATACAAGATTGCTACTCTATAGGAGGTTCTCTGTGTATAGAGGTGACAAACGGTATTATCGTTAAGAGCCATCGATTGATCAGTGTCTGAACATAGAAACAGGATGTTCTGAAAAGAACAGTTTTAAGAGTCGTCATGAAACAGTGACAGTTGTTCTGAAAAGAACAGTTTTCTGTTGCCCTGAGAAGAGCAGTTTTATATGAGGAGCCCGCAGTCCGTAGTTCTTGATCCAACCAGCGAGCAGTGAGGTAAAGGCAGCCAACAAAAGCATTCTAATGATAAGACCGCCTGTTGATTATCTCCGCTTCAGTTAAAGTATACCTAATCTAAATTATTATGTGTTGAGGTGTGCAAAAAAGAGGTTTGAATCAGGTTTGATACATGTATGCGCCAGGAAAACCGCATCCAAATATTATTTTGTTGGGTTCTAATGAGAAGTCTTTCATTGGGTTAATCTGATCAGTAACATGCTATAGGCATACACATCAAATTTCATAAATCCCATTAAATATTTACCTTTTTTCGGGCGGGCTCCACTTATTGCCAATACGTTGTGGGCGACTTTCTTCCTAGGCAGCTGACAAGTTCCAGGGCTTTTGTCTTTTCCATGTGAGCTGTCTCTCATTCTGACTTCTGTCTGCGGGATGCTGGACGTCACAGATATGCCATAGTAAGGCGAGGTCCGAGCAGCAGTTGGCAGGAGAGCTCCTGCAACAACGATAACATTATAGATAATAGACAACGAATGTTCGTACAAGTTTAACTACAGTTGGTAGATCACTGGTTTATCATGTGGACACTACAACAGTGCTTAAATAAGGGATAATACTAACCTGACAGCATGATGACGAGGTTGAAAAATAGGTAGATTCGTATCTTCTTCGACGTCCCTGCCCCTTCCGCGCCGGGCGCTGTGGGGGCTGCATCGGGTCGCGCCTCATCTTCTTGGGGCGGTCTTCTGCCATCTTTTGGGGGATGGCTGTGCTTCCGGTGGTCGCCAGCGCTACCGCTACCCCTCCGGTGATAGCGTTTGAGCGGGTCGGCAGTGAAGGCGATCGGTGGCTTGGACTAGCGTGAGAGCGATGTTCAGTGATGTCCTCTTCTTCCGTGTTGATGTGAAGTAGGGCTCGGGGCAGATCTCGAGCTTTGTGCATATCCGGCCGGCGTGTGTAGTAGGGCGCGATCCCTCGAAGATGCTCAGAGTTGCGGGATGCTGGACGTCGCAGATATGACATAGTAAGGTGAGGTCCAAGCAGCAGTTTGCACAAGAGCCCGCGGACACGAGTGTGGGCGCCACCGTCCTGGACAGCGCCTGTAACAATAAACATTAAAGATAATAGAAACTGAATGTTCATACACACAGAGAACCTCCTATAGAGTGGCAGTCTTGTATATTTGGTTCGCGATACGAGTCACCAGTGTTTGGGGTGCGAGGAGCGGGCGGGGAATGTGTTAAGCGCGCTGTGATTGGCCGTTTCAAGGACGACGGGCAGTCGCGCCAGATGAAAAGGGACAGAAGTATGACTGTCCCTCTACTGACGCGTAAGTGGCCAATGTAAGTTGACCTATGCCGGCTCTGAATAAATTATAAATATGACTTATTTGTGGAATGTAATGCCGTCTGTTTTTAAATTTGAGCTTCTTGTTACCTTTCCACACCATTTCACACTACAGGTGGACATCTTTAAGGCATCAAAATACCCTTTTCCAATTTTTTTGTGCGAAAAACACGCGCTGCTTTCGGGTCTGTTACTTGGTCGATACTGATCGGGCACGGCGAGCGCTCGCGCTTATATCAGTGCAAATACTAGGAAGGCTGGCGACCGCGAGTCGTCTTGTAATAGATGTCTATAGGGGTTGGTCTGTGTTCATACAACAACTTAAACTATACTTGGTAAATCACTGGTTTAGCATGTGGTAAAGACTACTTTACAACAGTGCTTAAATCGAGAATACTAACCTGCGACACACACAGCGACGTCAGCGATCTGACATTGGACGCACGCACGCCGCTGCGGGGCGCAAGCGGGTTGAGTATAGCGCCGTCTCGCTCACACGATGGCCGCCGTGGGCCTCACGAGCAGCACATGAACACAAGAACACGACACAAGTATTAGTATGAGATTAAACTGACCTAATAATAACTTAATCCGACTTCTGTATTAAAAAATATTCCATTTACTAAGTAAATATTTACGGAAGTACAATAAAACTCTATTGCACACATGAACACAAATTAAAATACTTGTATAAAAACAAACAATAGATAGAGGTAATAAACGGTGTTATCGCTAAGATACATAGATCGATTATGTCTGTCATTGAAACAGGGAGTATTCTGAAAATAACACTTTCAATAGTTGTCATGAAACATTCTTAGCAATCGTGTTGTGGCTAGCCGTTTTTAAGTCTTGTCTGCACTAAAAAGACAAGCCTAAAAAAGTTTGTAGTATTTTGAAACAACTTAATATCACTGCTAATATTATCCTAGGAATCCTTACTTAAGTAGACGAATAAACAGACGGACGGACGGACAGACAAACTTAAATGGAATAAATCTACGAGTAGACAGACGGACGGACGGATAGACAAACTTATATATGTCGGGGACAGGTCAGGATTGGCACCATTTTCAGACATCGGGGCGTTGCTGGGTCATCGAGGATTGAGACGAAGATGATAATAATCAACGATTTATTTTACACACTTTAAATTTTACAATAACTGATAGGTAAACAACTTGGTTTAGAACAATTATAGCGTGGACAGTTCCGAGGAGGCTCTAAGACTTCTTGTCTCTAGCGTGGTCCGCCAGAGAGTGTCGGGTCTCAGGTATCCCGGCTCCGTCCTAGCGCACGAAGTGGGGACAACAACTGGTTGGGTGGACAACTGGTTGGTTGTGACGTCAGCTGTCCAGCTGCAACTCTTCGCGCGCTGCGCTATAATTGACTATCCGTGCCAATATCCGGTCTGTCTCCGACACGGCCTTCCTGCGCTTACACACGTCCTCGTGTGTTTTACTCTGCAACAATAATAGACACGCAAAGTACACCGTTCGGTCACTCCTGACGAAATCTCAAAGAAACTCGGTAATTCAAAGTAAAATGATCAACGTTAAAAACTTTAAGATTGTAAACACTATTACGTAGTGCCAAAACGGTTGTTTAATTAGCAAGTGCCAATTTAGTTATTCTTCACAATAAAATCTTCAAAACTTTAAATTTCAAGAAATGGATAGCATTTATTACACACTATACGCAATGCCAAAACAACCAAGTTCCAATTTAGTTATTTATTCTTCCCAATAAAATCTTCAAAATATTAAATTTGATAAAATGGATAGCATTATTTACACACTATACGCAATGCCAAAACAACCGAGTACCAAATGTTGTCTTTTTTCACAATAAAATCTTCAACACATTTAATTTCATAAAATCCAAACAAGTATCTCATTCGTGGCCTATTGGTTATACCATAACCACACACTACGCGCATCCCCACGGGATCGCCGAGTCAACCCTGTGACTCTACGGTCTCTGCAAGACCCGACCTCCGCCAGAGCTCCCCGCGCATCGCGCACCCACGGACTGCACACGGCAGATACCGACTTCTAACGGGCTACGACTACGGTGAAGCCTCTGGTACGGTCCGACCAGCCGAACTGAGATCCTCATTCTCAATATTACACTCGCTATCATCAAATGGTACGTGGCTATCTGGCATTTTCCTCAATCTATCGTGAGCCCATTAAATGTTAACCTATTTGTTTGCTGTCACAGAACTACCTAAAATTCACGGTTCGCAAAACAACGACTCTAATCCGCAATTAAAATTGTAAGATCAAAAAAAGCCTTTCACTTTTTCTTTATTATGAAACTAACTAAAAACATGACCAAAAAGTCAACTTTACCAGTTTTATATTTTGTCCTATCATTTTAGTTAAGGACAAAAAAACCTTTTCAAAATTGTATGTAGGTACCAAAATAAGTCAACAATAGTAGAATGAAACTCAACGTGTTGATCTCACTGATCAAAATGTCACTAAATCAGAATCAAGGTAATGAGTTACAGTGCTCAGGTGAGTTGCATCCATTCGGCAACTTGACACACGTCATACAGCTGACACACGGCGACATATGAACCACCTCTACCCGGTGTTCATCACATGAATATGGACTACCTCCATACGGCATCCAACATCGACCGATTACACCACCAAACCAAACGCACGCCACCCACACGTGGCCGCACAGAAACGGAAAAATAGATCCGAATTTTACTCCTATTACGTTTACGAATGATTGTAATGGTGTACGCAGTCTGAGCCAAAGCAACACATAGCAATATGGTACAAAATAAAAATTACGTTAACCATGAAAACAACGAGTTTCATTCTTCGATTGCAAACTAATGTTTACCAAAAAAATGAATTTACTTTAGCATTAGCAACAGATGAGTTTCATTCTGTTTAGAAATCACAATCTAAACAGAACAAACATCGCAACAATATCCCAATAAAATGAGAACTGCTCACCAGATAAAGTATCAGAGTCCAAAGGTGTGTTCTTATTCGTAGACTTCACGATGACCAATTCACGCACGAAAGCTCAAGGCTTCAGTTGCCACTGCTATCGCTGCTGCAGCATCAGATGAAATCACGACGCGACGTCGTTTCATAGCTGGCCATTACTGAAATAATAATTTGCACGGTATCAGTTTCATTGTTTACCGAAGTAAAAACTCAAAGGGAAACAAATTCACAAATAAACAACGACTGGCATTGTCTTAGATATGAGATTTAACAATTATTATTTTATGAACTTTCTCTGATACTAAATTAAAAACTTGAAATGAAAACAACAAGTAGGGACATGACCGTGTTTCTAAGTATTTGTCTTTAAATTTTTACTTAGACCTTTGGCTTTTCTTAGATTGCTTAACCATGACACTGAATAAAATTCAATAATAAACAATTGGAACGAAACCTGTCCCTTTTTTTCCATTCTCCAGATCACATTTCATCCTTCAGATCAAGAAATGCAGTGCTGAGCATTGTCTGTGGTACTCGCGTGATGGTACACGCGACTTTAGATACCTCACGTTGTGTAGACTTGACTGTAGCACACTGCAACATAAAATTTCATATGCGTAGCTTCTGTTTTCACTCAATGAACAATTTGAGATAAATCACAAATTTAGGGGTAATACTCTAATACTGGCAATCACTTCAAATTTTATAAACTACGAAACATTATAGAATACTGATCTTGGAAACTAACAAAATCAGAATAAAAAGCTCTTTCATTAACACAAACAATAATTACAATTTTTGGAATTTTATAATCACTACGTTTTCAATAAGAGATTCATTGAGATTGAGAGAGATGATTGTTTTCATTCTCACCAAGTGTACTCTCAAAATTTCCACAAATAGGAATCCACAATTCACCAAATAACATAATGGAATGCATCACTCACCTGCTTTCAAGGTTAGACACGTGACCTTACTACCACGTTTCTAGGTTAGGAATTAGCTCGCATTTTAATCAGCTCCTGGAACTGCTCCCACCTTAGGGTAAACGACACAGTGTAAGGACGACTCAGTAGTAAATCTCCGGCAGGGACGACGCGGTCGGCATTTTTCTGGATATCTAGGAATTCTGAAGAATGTTATTTCCAGATTTTTAGAACTGTTCTCCATACCCCCATAAACACTTCAGTAACGAAATGTCCTCGGCACTGACGTCATTTCACACACACGTCAACACAGCGCGCACACGCGACCGCAACTGTCCAACTCAATATTTCCCAGTTTTGCATGTAGGTACTCGCTGCGTGCGAGGGTAGTTTTTCGACGCACTGCGCGGCGTGAAGTTTGTAACAAGAGTTATTATTGCTATACTGTGTAAACAATTTGCGAACGTAGACGCTGCTCCTTTAAACACGTTGACACATTTTTTAGCGGGTACTTCCTCTTTTTTTTTTCACGGTTATGAAAACGAGTATGACCGTTTCCATTCTTATCACTCATAAACAACATTTTCCTTGATCGCTTCATAGTCACTGCAACTTGCGGATGGCGACGACAAGCTGGTCGCCCTCCAATGGTGCGTTGGCCATACACACGTCGGCGGTAGCACACCATGTCATGGCGTTGGTTTCTTGTTTGTCGGGTTCCAAGTCCGGAAAGGTCACCCGTAGAATTGTAGGTTGATATTGACGAACTTTTCAGTGTCTCGATAAGGGCGCGCATTTGTTGATTTTGCGCTTCGAGAAATTGCCAATATGGCGGCACTTCCGTTCCGGTGCAATTATTTTGCGTCTCTTTGCCTCGATGTGATCCCACCTTCTGATGTCGGGGACAGGTCAGGATTGGCACCATTTTCAGACATCGGGGCGTTGCTGGGTCATCGAGGATTGAGACGAAGATGATAATAATCAACGATTTATTTTACACACTTTAAATTTTACAATAACTGATAGGTAAACAACTTGGTTTAGAACAATTATAGCGTGGACAGTTCCGAGGAGGCTCTAAGACTTCTTGTCTCTAGCGTGGTCCGCCAGAGAGTGTCGGGTCTCAGGTATCCCGGCTCCGTCCTAGCGCACGAAGTGGGGACAACAACTGGTTGGGTGGACAACTGGTTGGTTGTGACGTCAGCTGTCCAGCTGCAACTCTTCGCGCGCTGCGCTATAATTGACTATCCGTGCCAATATCCGGTCTGTCTCCGACATATAGAATAAACCTACGAGTACACGAATAGACAGACGGACGGACGGATAGACAAACTTATATAAAATAAACCTATGAGTAGACGAATAAACAGACAGACGGAAGAACAGACAAACTTAATCTGGTAAAATTGTATTGAAACTTATTAAACATGTACATGTACCATCTTATGTAAACATACAATTTATGGCAAATAAATGAAATAAATAGAATAAACCTACGAGTACACGAATAGACAGACGGACGGACAGACAAATTTAAATGGAACAAAACTACTAGTAGACAGATGGACGGACGGATGGACAAACATATATAGAATAAACCTACGAGTACACGAATAGACAGACGGACGGACAAACTTTAATGGAATAAACCTACGAAGTAAACGAATAAACAGACAAACTTAAATGGAACAAAACTACGAGTAGACGGGTCATCTCCATACTCATTACATATCGTCACTTATCTCGTATCTCACGCTGTTCCTCAAAGTTAAAACGCAGTATGTCTATATGCATTCCACACATACTTACTACAATTTTCTTTTCATTGACAGACAAAGATACAAGGTTTTTTTAAAGTAGTGACGATATGTACTATTTGGCACCTACCAATTACTAAAGATGCACATACTAAGCAGTATGGCTCAGACCCACCAGGGCGGCGCCACAGGCATGAAAGAAGAGGTCAGTTCTTTATGTTGACAACGGTTACATATATATGTGTTTTCTTATTACCTTGACCGCGACATCCATGTGCCGCAGCAGAGTGAGGGGCAGGAGCGAGCAGCTTCCACGCGAGCCCGCACAAGCGAGCGAGGGCGCCACCGTCAAGGAATGTTGCTATAACAAAAAGATCTAATATAAACACAACACATTTTATAGTTGAAGACTCTCAAAAATTATGTACATCATATAAATTTTCTGCCAGCTACCTTGGCCGCCTTCCAGGGATGCTGCAGTAAAGCGAGGTCTGATAAGCACTTTTGTGCTATTAGAAGAATCCACGGACACAAGTGAGGGCGCCACCGGCAGGAATTGGACCTGTAACAACGATAACGTACAATATTTATATTTAATAGGCACCGATGTTCACACAACAGCTGTAACTATAGTTGGTAAATCACAGGTTTTGTATGTGAACAAGGTTACTTTACAACAGCGATCAAATCGGGAATAAAGCAAGTGACAGCAAGCTACCGATGGTGTTGACGAGTAGCAAGCACGCTGACGACGTCAGCGATCTTCAGATTGGACACACACGCAAACCGCTCCGGAGCGCAAGCGGGACACCGCTATACACAAGCATAGCGCCGTCTCGCTCACACGATGGCCGCGAGCCTCACGAGCACATGCGAACAAAGAACACGACACAAGTATTAGCATGAGATTAAACTACCCTTACCTAATAGTAAGTAATAGTAACTTCTGTCTTTTGAATTAAAATATGTTCCATTGTTTGAAAAATACTTACGAAGGTACAACACAACTCTATTGCACACATTACACATTAAAAAAAAAACAAATATAGAGGTGACAAAAACAGTATTATCGTTAAAAAGAGCCATCTTTTGATCTGTGTCTGAACGTAGAAACAGGAAATGTTCTGAAAAGACAGCAAGCTACGGATGGTGTTGACGAGTAGCAAGCACGCAGACGACGTTAGCGATCTTCAGATTGGACGCACGCACGCCGCTCCGGAGTGCAAGCGGGACACCGCTATACACGAGCATAGCGCCGTCTCGCTCACACGATGGCCGCGAGCCTCACGAGCAGCGCATGAGAACAAAGGACACGACACAAGTATTAGCATGAGATTAAACTTATCCTTATCTAATAGTAACTTCGTCTTTTGTATTAAAATACGTTACATTGACTAAGAAATACTTATGAAGGTACAACACAAGTCTATTGCACACATTACACATTAAAAAAAATAACAAATATAGAGGTAACAAACGGTATTATCGTTAAAAAAGAGCCATCGATTGATCAGTGTCTGAACATAGAAACAGGATGTTCTGAAAAGAACTGTGTTAACAGTCGTCATGAAACAGTGACAGTTGTTCTGAAAAGAACAGTTTTCTGTTGCTCTGAGAAGAGCAGTTTTATATGAGGAGCCCGCAGTCCGTAGTTCTTGATCCCACCAGCGAGCAGCGAGGTGAAGGCAGCCAACAACAACAAAAGCATTCTAATGATAAGACCGCCTGTTGATTATCTCCGCTTCAGTTAAAATATATCTAATCTAAATTATTATGTGTTGAGGTGTGCAAAAAAGAGGTTTGAATCAGGTTTGATACATGTATGCGCCAGGAAAACCGCATCCAAGTATTATTTTGTTGGGTTCTAATGAAAGAAGTCTTTCATTGGGTTAATCTGATCAGTAACATCCTATAGGCATACACATCAAATTTCATAAATCCCATTAAATATTTACCTTTTTTTGGGCGGGCTCCACTTATTGCCAATACGTTGTGGGCGACTTTCTTCCTAGGCAGCTGACAAGTTCCAGGGCTTTTGCTTTTTCTATGTGAGCTGTCTCTCATTCTGACTCCTGTCTGTCAGCGGAGTGCTGGACGTCACAGATAGATATGCCATAGTAAGGCGAGGTCCGAGCAGCAGTTGGCAGGAGAGCTCCTGGAACAACGATAACATTATAGATAATAGGCACCAAATGTTCGTACTACAAGTTTGACTATAGTTGGTAAATCACTGGTTTAGCGTGAGGACAAGTCTACTTTACAACAGTGCTTAACTAAGGAATAATACCAACCTGACAGCATGATGACGAGATTGAAAAATAGGTAGGTAAGTATCTTCCTCGACGCCCCTGCTGGGGTGTGAGTGGCCCCTTCCTGGGCGCTGTGGGGGCTGCATCGGGTCGCGCCCCATCTTCTTGGGGCGGTCTTCTGCCATCTTTTGGGGGATGGCTGTGCTTCCGGTGGTTGCCGGCGCTACCGCTACCCCTAGCCCGGTGATAGCGTTTGAGCGGGTCGGCAGTGAAGGCGATCGGAGGCTTGCTTCCGTGTTGATGTGGAGTAGGGCTCAGGACAGATCTCTACTTTTGTGTCGTGTAGTGGGGCGCGATCCCTCGAAGACGCTCCAAGTTGCGGGATGCTGGATGTCACAGATATGCCATAGTAAGTTTGAGAGATCTTTTGTTTGTGAACCACCACACATCAGCATTCCAGACGTTCAGCTGCCGCGAGTGGAGAATTCAATAGAGTCAGTATGCTTCACGCCTGAGAATGTGGCAAAAGCGTTAGTAACATTCAGTGACTCTACATCAATGGGCCCAGATAGTTTGCCCTCAATTTTTCTTAAAAAGTGCAGGAGCGTGCTTGTTGATGAGCTGACTCTTATAATGAATTTATCCCTCAAGAATGGAAAACTACCGCGAGACTGGAAGGAAGCCCATGTAACTCCTATTTACAAGAAAGGTGATAAGTTTGTTGCTGCTAACTACCGTCCTATCAGCCTCACAAGCATAGTCTGCAAAACCATGGAGAAAATTATAGTCACTGAGTTGAGGAATTTTATCAATAAGGAGAATGTAATAATCGATGAGCAGCATGGCTTCGTACCCAAGAGATCTACCGTAACGAATCTTCTTCTATGCCTTGATAAGTGGACACGTGACTGGGACAATCGTCAGCCTACGGACGTTATATACTTAGACTACGAGAAGGCATTCGACCGTGTACCTATTAGAAGGCTTATTGCTAAATTGGAGCACTTTGGGATTCGTGGTCAACTCCTTGAATGGATATCGGACTTTTTATCTCACAGGATATTTAAAGTAAGAGTAGGAGAAACTTTATCTAGTGCTCACAATGTCTATAGTGGTGTCCCGCAGGGCTCAGTGCTCGGACCAATTCTGTTCGGCATATTTATAACAGACCTAAAGAGTGTAGTGCAATCAGAACTATCAATATTTGCTGACGATACCAAAGTTATGGGTAATCCACTTATAACTAATAACATTATCCAAAGTGACTTAGACCGCATAGTCCAGTGGACTAAAGACTGGCTCATATCGCTAAATCCTGACAAATGCACAGTTCTTCACATTGGGAAAACCAACCCGAAACTAGGTTACAACATTGATTCTGTTCCCCTGCAAGCTGTTACCAGTCAAAGAGACCTGGGCATCACTGTTTCGCATGACCTGAAATGGGGCACGCATATCACCAATATAACGAAGAAAGCAAATTCTATGCTGTATATGATTCGAAAGGCATTCCATGTGATCACTAAGGATCTTTTTGTTGGGATTTACAAGACATACCTACGTCCTTTGCTTGAATACGCTTTTCAGGTATGGTCCCCCTACTTCAAAAAGGATATTACACTATTAGAAAAAGTCCAGAGAAGAGCTACTAAAATGGTCGCTTCACTGAAAGATAAGCCATACAACGAACGGCTTCAGGAATTAGGTCTTACATCATTGGAGGATAGAAGAAAGCGTGGTGATCTCATTGAGACTTACAAAATCTTGTCTGGACACTACAATGTGAATAATATGAAAGACCTATATATACTAAGCCAGAACTCAAAACTAAGAGGGCATTCTAAAAAGCTTATCAAACCTCCATGTGCTAGCAACCCTAAGAAACACTTCCTGCCGAATCGCATAGTCAATATGTGGAACTCTCTACCAGAAACTGTTATTAGCGCGCCGTCAGTGAACTGTTTCAAAAATAGACTGGACAATTATATTAGAACTTTGAAGAGTGCAAAATAAACACAAGTGCAGTGATATACACGCATCAGCTCGAAGAGCTGCTAGTGTATCAAATAAATAATAATAATAATAATAATAGTAAGGTGAGGTCCGGGCAGCAGTTCGCACAAGAGCCCGCGGACACGAGTGAGGGCGCCACCGTCCTGGACAGCTCCTGCAACAACGATAACAAACAATGTTCATAATACAACAGCTTTAACTATATAATTATAGTTGGTATACTATCACTGTTTTAGCATTTGGCAAAGGCTACTTTACAACAGTCCATATATCGGGAATAAAACTAACCTGACAGCAAGATCTTCACATTGGACGCACGCACGCCGCTCCGGGGCGCGAGCGGGACGCCTCTTATCAGAGTATAGCGTCGTCTCGCTCACACGATGGCCGCCGTGGGCCTCACGAGCAGCACATGAGAACCAGAACACAACACAAGTATTAGTATGAGATTAAACTGACCTAATAATAACTTAATCCGACTTCTGTATTAAAAAATATTCCATTTACTAAGTAAATATTTACGGGGATACAACAAAACTCTGCACACATGAACACATATTAAAATACTTGTATAAAAAAAAAAAACAACAGATAGAGGTAATAAACGGTGTTATCGCTAAAAAGATACATAGATCGATTATGTCTGTCATTGAAACAGGGAGTATTCTGAAAAGAACACTTTCAATAGTCGTCATGAAACAGAAACATCCGTTCTGAAAAGAACAGTCTTATGTTGCTCTGAGAAGAACAGTTTACTGTTGCCCTGAAAAGGGCAGTTGTGTTTGCCCTGAGGACACTTGTATTATATCAGGAGCCCGCAGTCCGTAGAGTTCTTCATCCCACCGGTGAGTAGCGCAAGACGCGGTGCGGTGAAAGCAGTCAACAACTCTTTGGTGTTAAAGCTTTTTAACGATAAAACCGCCTGGTATTTACCTCTGCTTCAGTTAAAGTATATCTAATCTAAATTATTCTATTGTGTTGAGGTGTGCAAAAAAGCGTATTTGTACTGTTTGATTCTATTTTCATAAAATATGCGGCAGGAAAACAGCATCAAAATAGTGTTTCGTTAGATTTTAATGAGAGAAATCTTACGCTGGGTCAATATGATGCGATAATATACTATTGGCATTCAAATCAAATTGGAAAAAGCCTATGAAAATATCTAAATAAAATCACAGTATAATGAAGAGTAAATAAAATAAAGTATTACCTTTTTCCACTTGGGCTCTTTATGCCAATATGTTGTGGGCGACTTTCTGGGCAGCTTACAAGTTCCAGAGCTTCAGGCCGGCAGGGTCGCGCGATAAATGATAAAACATCGGCCGTCCCTATCGCACTATTTGTAAGTTCGATAGGGACGGCCTGATGTTTTATCATTTGCCTGCCAGGATTTATGTGTGTGAGCTGTCATCTCTTCATTTGACTCCTCTGCGGAGTGAAGGCGTGTTGACCGGGAGTCTCTCGAGCAGCGAATGGAACCAAGAACACGGCACAAGTATAAGTATTCAGAGAAACAACATCCTTTTTACAATACAACGAGGAATGTAATTTTTTCAAATGATAAGTTATTGGCCGGATTCGAACCGGCTTCTTTAGCTAATAGAGGTCAACTGTTCTGTTCATGTGTCAGGTATTTTTTGTGGTGGCGGCGTGCACAGTTCCCGTGAACAAGGACCCCGCGAAGGATACGGCCTTGCTCGTGCGCATGTCTGCCGCCGTCAGTGTTCCTTTAGTCGCCTTGTACGACACCCCGGGATGAGATGGGGTGGTGTTATTCTATTCTGATGCCGGCACCACACGGCACCTTCACAGTACACATACACTAAAATAAAATATAAGTGATAATTTATAAGTAATGAATGAAGCCCTCCGAAGTGGTGTAGGCCGGATTCGAACCGACGTCCTTAGCTTCGTGTCGTGGCAACCCGTTCTTTATTCGTCTTTGCACTAAAAGGACAAGCCTAAAAAAAAATTTGTAGTATTTTGAAACCACTTAACATCACTAAAATGGAATAAACCTACAAGTAGACAGACGGACGGACGGATAGACAAACTTATATAGAATAAACCTATGAGTAGACGAATAAACAGACGGACGGAAGAACGGACAAACGTAAATACAATAAACCTACGAGTACACGAATAGACAGACAGACAGACGGACGGACGGACGGACTGATAGACAAACTCATATAGAATAAACCTACGAATACACGAATAGACAGACGGACGGACAGACAAACTTAAATGGAATAAACCTACGAGTAGACAGACAGACGGACGGACGGACAGACAAACTTAAATAGAATAAATCTACGAATAGACAGACGGACGGACGGACGGACAGGCAAACTTATATAGAATAAACCTACGAATACACGAATAGACAGACGGACGGACAGACAAACTTAAATGGAATAAACCTACGAGTAGACAGACGGACGGACAGACAAACTTAAATTGAAATAAATCTACGAGTAGACAGACGGACAGACGGATAGACAAACTTATATAGAATAAACCTATGAGTAGACGAATAAACAGACAGACGGACGGACACGCAAACTTAAATGGAATAAACCTACAAGTACACGAATAGACAGACGGACGGACGGACGGACAGACAAACTTAAATAGAAAAGTAAACAAAAAACAAACTTAAATGGAATAAAACTACGAGTAGACAGACAGACGGACGGACGTACAGACAAACTTAATTAGAATAAATCTACGAATAGACAGACGGACGGACGGACGGACAGGCTAACTTATATAGAATAAACCTACGAATACACGAATAGACAGACGGACGGACAGACAAACTTAAATGGAATAAACCTACGAGTAGACAGACGGACGGACAGACAAACTTAAATTGAAATAAATCTACGAGTAGACAGATGGACAGACGGATAGACAAACTTATATAGAATAAACCTATGAGTAGACGAATAAACAGACAGACGGACGGACAGGCAAACTTAAATGGAATAAACCTACAAGTACACGAATAGACAAACGGACGGACGGACAGACAAACTTAAATAGAAAAGTAAACAAAAAAACAAACTTAAATGGAATAAACCTACGAGTAGACAGACGGTCGGACGAACAGACAAACTTAAATAGAATAAACCTACGAGTACTCGAATAGACAGACGGACGGGCAGACAAACTTAAATGGAACAAAACTACGAGTAGACGGGACATCTCCATGCTCATTACATATTTATATACCATTTGGCACCTACCAATGACTAAATAAGCAGTATGGCTCAGAACCACCAGGGCGGCGCCACAGTCGTGAAAGGAGAGGTCAGTTCTTTATGTTGACAACAGTTACATATATATGTGTTTACTTATTACCTTGACCGCGACATCCATGTGCCGCCGCAGAGTGAGGGGCAGGAGCGAGCAGCTTCCACGCGAGCCCGCACAAGCGAGCGAGGGCGCCACCGTCAAGGAATGTTGCTATAACAAAAAGATCTAATATAAACACAATACATTTTATAGTTGAAGACTCTCAAAAATTATGAACATCATATAAATTTTCTGCCAGCTACCTTGGCCGCCATCCAGATATTATGCTGTATTAAAGCGAGGTCTGATGAGCACTTTGGTGCTATTAGAAGAATCCACGGACACGAGTGAGGGCGCCACCGGCAGGAATTGGACCTGTAACAACGATAACAAACACTATTTATATATAGTAGAAATCGAATGTTTATAGAACATTAACTAAATCACTGGTTTTGTATGTAAACAAGGTTACTTTACAACAGTGATCAAATCGGGATATTTATAACTAACCTGACAGCAAGTTGACGATGACGATGATGTTGAGTAGCAAGCACGGAGACGACGTCAGCGATCTTCAGATTGGACGCACGCAAGCCGCTCCGGAGTGCGAGCAGGATACCGCTATACATGAACATAGCACCGTCTCGCTCACACGATGGCCGCGAGCCTCACGAGCAGCGCATGAGAACAAAGGTCACGACACAAGTATTAGCATGAGATTAAACTAACCCTTACTGTAACTTCAGTCTTTTGTATTAAAATATGATCCATTGACTAAGAAATAATTACGAAATCAACTTTGTTGCACAAATCACACATTTTAGCCTCCTAAGGCCCAAGGTCCTTCCTATAGTAATAATTAAGTTGGTCATTCAGACCCAGCTTCTTCAACGACTGTATAGTCATAGCGTACCACGGTCCTACCAGTAGGACTTATTATAAAAGCTATAATTTTGATTTAAAATTTCGTGCCAATCTAAACTGACGTATACGATTTTCTAGAGGGGTATTTGAGTTTGAATGTGAACACACTCATAAGCTTGAAAAATAAAAACAAAGTGTCAAACTGACAAGTTACAGACGGCGACATGGGTATTCCGTGAAGGAGAGGTTAGTAAATCCAATTTTATTCATGTAATCTTGAGTAATTTTTTACTAATTTTTAAATTATCTTCTTTTTTATTAGTTATTTTACGGAGTTAAGTAATAATTTCTTTGATTTTGCTTATATTTTACGAAATACGGGATGTAAAAATGTTAAGTCCTATGAGTAGTACCTCGGGTTTATACAAATACATAATTTAATAATAATGTTTGTGATGGTTGCAAAAACTGACACATATTGCTTTTATTTTTGTAGGATTAAATGACAGAGAAACATAATTCGCTCTTAGGGAATCAGAAATAGAAACTGAAGATGAAGAAACAGACTTTTGCGACATAAAACTCATAGAAAAAATTTTGTACAAACAAGATCCCGGTATGATTCCTCTAGTTCCTATATCGATATTTCTCTGTCAGAACTAATTTCAAAGCCTAACCACGGCAGAACCCGATATTTTGCCGTGCAGCTTCTGGACGTCGTCGAGGAGCGCCTACAAGAGGACGATCTCAGGCTCGCAGTGGAGTAACGTTCGTCCAAGAAGAGCGTAAAATCTTAATTTTTGGGTCTAGTAAACCACTAAAGACTGATTAAAAGTGATTAGTGCATTATATTATTTTAATAAGACTATTATTTTATTGTATTCATTCAATAAAACTAAAAAAGAAACAAATCTTTAAGTGAATTTTTTTATTTTCTTAATATAAATTACGTTTTTTTATAAGCCCATGGTCCTTCCTGTAGGACTTTTTAAATTAAAATCAAATTATCCGAAAAGGCATCATAAACTGATAATAAATATGCCCCAAAGCTGTTGGTGGCATACAAGTACAATAACATTTAAAAAATGTGTTCCTAATGTTTGGGCCTGAACGAGTATAAAACAATAGTACTACTAGTAGTACCGTGGTTCGCAATGACTAGGGGCCGAATTTCGCCTTGGGCCTTAGGAGGTTAGAATAAAAACAAATATAGAGGCGACAAACGGTATCATCGTTAAAAAGAGCCATCAATTGATCTGTGTCTGAACGTAGAAATGTTCTGAAAAGAACAGTTTTAATAGTCGTCATGAAACAGTGAAAGTTGTTCTGAAAAGAACAGTTTTCTGTTGCTCTGAGAAGAGCAGTTTTATATGAGGAGCCCGCAGTCCGTAGTTCTTGATCCAACCAGCGAGCAGCGAGGTGAAGGCAGCCAATAACAACAAAAGCATTCTAACGATAAGACCGCCTGTTGATTATCTCCGCTTCAGTTAAAGTATACCTAATCTAAATTATTATGTGTTGAGGTGTGCAAAAAAGAGGTTTGAATCAGGTTTGATACATGTATGCGCCAGGAAAACCGCATCCAAATATTATTTTGTTGGGTTCTATCTAATGAAAGAAGTCTTTCATTGGGTAAATCTGATCAGTAACATGCTATAGGCATACACATCAAATTTCATAAATCCCATTAAATATTTACCTTTTTTCGGGCGGGCTCTTTTCGCTCCACTTATTGCGAATACGTTGTGGGCGACTTTATTCCTAGGCAGCTGACAAGTTCCAGGGCTTTTGCTTTTTCTATGTGAGCTGTCTCTCATTCTGACTCCTGTCTGTCAGCGGAGTGCTGGACGTCACAGATATGCCATAGTAAGGCGAGGTCCGAGCAGCAGTCTGCAGGAGAGCTCCTGCAACAACGATAACATTATAGATAATAGGCACCAAATGTTCGTACTACAAGTTTAACTATAGTTGGTAAATCACTGGTTTAGCGTGAGGACAAGTCTACTTTACAACAGTGCTTAGGTAACTAAGGAATAATACTAACCTGACAGCATGATGACGAGGTAGAATTATAGGTAGGTAGGTATCTTCTTCGACGCCCCTGCTGGGGTGTGAGTGGCCCCTTCCTGGGCGCTGTGGGGGCTGCATCGGGTCGCGCCCTATCTTCTTGGGGCGCTCTCCGCCATCTTTTGGGGGATGGCTGTGCTTCCGGTGGTTGCCAGCGCTACCGCTACCCCTAGCCCGGTGATAAGAGTTTGAGCGGGCAGTGAAGGCGATCGGTGGCTTGGGCTCGCGTGAGCGGTGTTCAGTGATGTCCTCTTCTTCCGTGTCGATGTGGAGTAGGGCTCGGGACAGATATCTACTTTTGTGCCGTGTGTAGTGGGGCGCGATCCCTCGAAGATGCTCAGAGTTCCGGGATGCTGGACGTCGCAGATATGACATAGTAAGGTGAGGTCCGAGCAGCAGTTTGCACAAGAGCCCGCGGATACGAGTGAGGGCGCCACCGTCCTGGACAGCGCCTGTAACAACAAACATTAAAGATAATAGAAACTGAATGTTCATACAACAACTTGAACTATACTTGGTAAATCACTGGTTTAGCATGTGGTAAAGACTACTTTACAACAGTGCTTAAATCGAGAATACTAACCTGCGACACACACAGCGACGTCAGCGATCTTTACATTGGACGCACGCACGCCGCTCCGGGGCGCGAGCGGGACGCCTCTTATCAGAGTATAGCGTCGTCTCGCTCACACGATGGCCGCCGTGGGCCTCACGAGCAGCACATGAACACAAGAACACGACACAAGTATTAGTATGAGATTAAACTGACCTAATAATAACTTAATCAGACTTCTGTATTAAAAAATATTCCATTTACTAAGTAAATATTTACGGGGGTACAACAAAACTCTATTGCACACATGAACACATATTAAAATACTTGTATAAAAACAAACAATAGATAGAGGTAATAAACGGTGTTATCGCTAAGATACATAGATCGATTATGTCTGTCATTGAAACAGGGAGTATTCTGAAAATAACACTTTCAATAGTAGTCATGAAACAGAAACATTCTTAGCAATCGTGTTGTGGCTAGCCGTTTTTAAGTCTTGTCTGCACTAAAAAGACAAGCCTAAAAAAGTTTGTAGTATTTTGAAACAACTTAATATCACTGCTAATATTATCCTAGGAATCCTTACTTAAGTAGACGAATAAACAGACGGACGGACGGACGGACAGACAAACTTAAATGGAATAAATCTACGAGTAGACAGACGGACGGACGGATAGACAAACTTATATAGAATAAACCTACGAGTACACGAATAAACAGACGGACGGACGGACAAACTTAAATGGAATAAACCTACGAGTAGACAGACGGACGGACGGACAGACAAACTTAAATGGAATAAACCTACGAGTAGACAGATGGACGGACGGACAGACAAACTTAAATAGAATAAACCTACGAGTACATGAATAGACAGACGGACGGACAAACTTAAATGGAATAAACCTACGAAGTAAACAGACAAACTTAAATGGAACAAAACTACGAGTAGACGGGTCATCTCCATACTCATTACATATCGTCACTTTAAAAAAAATCTCGTATCTCACGCTGTTCCTCAAAGTTAGAACGCAGTAAGTCTATATGCATTCCACACTTACTTACTACAATTTTCTTTTCATTGACAGACAAAGATACAAGTTTTTTTAAAAGTAGTGACGATATGTACTATTTGGCACCTACCAATTCCTAAATAAGCAGTATGGCTCAGACCCACCAGGGCGGCGCCACAGGCATGAAAGAAGAGGTCAGTTCTTTATGTTGACAACAGTTACATAATATATGTGTTTTCTTATTACCTTGACCGCGGGTGGGGCGCCACTGGTTTTGTATGTGAACAAGGTTACTTTTCAACAGTGATCAAATCGGGAATAAAGCTAACCTGACAGCAAGCTACCGATGGTGTTGACGAGTAGCAAGCACGCAGACGACGTCAGCGATCTACAGATTGGACACACGCAAGCCGCTCCGGAGTGCAAGCGGGACACCGCTATACACGAGCATAGCGCCGTCTCGCCCACACGATGGCCGCGAGCCTCACGAGCAGCGCATGAGAACAAAGGACACGACACAAGTATTAGCATGAGATTAAACTGCCCTTACCTAATAGTAAGTAATAGTAACTTCTGTCTTTTGTATTAAAATACGTTCCATTGACTAAAAAATACTTACGAAGGTACAACACAACTCTATTGCACACATTACACATTAAAAAAAAACAAATATAGAGGTGACAAAAACTAGTCTAGAGCCAATTTGGCCACAAGTCGTCTCCTTCACGATTTTCGTCGACATCTCTTCTAAATACCTAAAACAGGTATGGATATGTTCCTCGTCCTCTCCAGATTACGAATTGACCTGTTTTAGTTTAAGGAGGGGGGGACGGGTCGAGAAAAAGGGGGGGAAAGATGGCGACCGACCATCATAGATATTTATTCACATCTCGAGTCCTATGGCACCAATCTGTTCATGCGAGGTGTCATTTGAAAGCTTATTAAACCTACTTTAATTGTTTTCAAATAACTATGCTCATAAAAGTAACCGTTTAGGAAATATTTGAAAATATTTGTTTTTTTATCGCGCATGAATTGCACAAGTACTAGTAAAAAATGCGTCTAACTCAATAAACAATAACTTTACCGCAATTGATGTTATTATAAAATTTTTGCGTCTATTCATGCTCTTTCTAAAAATATAAGTTTCATTGGTATATGATAATATATAACCATGTAATTAAGAATATTGTTTGGCAGGGGTTATCCTCCAGGTCGCATAAACGGGCGCTGACCGTAGTAAAGTATTCAATATTTTTGAGATCTTATTTTACGGATCCATATAGGAGAGGTATCGTTTGAAAGATAATTAAACCTACTATAATTGTTTACACTTAACTATAATATTAAAGGTAGCTGTTTACATAATATTTGAAAATATGTGTTTTTTATCGAGCATGAATCGCACAAGTACTGGTAAAAAAATGCTTCTAAGTCAATAAACAATAACGTTACCGCAATTGATGTAATTATAAAATTTACGCCACTATTCATGAGCTTTCTAAAAATATAAGTTTTATTGGTAAGTGATAATATAACCATTAAATTACGAATTTTGTTTCGTAGACCACTCCGCCGGTCGCATAAAAATGAGCGCTGACCGTAGTAAAGTATTCAATATTTTTAAGTTCTTATTTTACGGATCTATATGTAAGAGGTATCATTTGAAAGCAAATTAAACCTGCTATAATTATTTTTGAATAACTATAGTTATAAAGGTAGCTGGTTACAAAATATTTGAAAACATGACTTTTTCTTCGAGCACGAGTTGCACATATACAGATAAAAAATGCTTCTAACTTAATAAACCATAACTTTACCGCAATTAATGTTATTATAAAATTTACGCGAAATTTCATGCGCTTTCTAAAAATATAAGTTTTATTGGTGTATGATAATATATGACCAAGTAATTACGAATTTGGTTTAGCAGGGGTCACTGCGCCCTGTCACGATATTGGGTGCTGACTGACCGTCGCCAAATTTTCTACGTTACTCAGATCCTATTTTACTGATAAATTTGTGAGAGGTATCATTTGAAAGCATATTATGCGTACTATCTTTATTTCTAATATTTCAAGTCGAAACTGTAGAAGTTTACAAAATATTTGATTAGTAATATGTGTATTTTACTGTGCATGAATAGCATTGGCATTGATAAGACACGCTTCTAGCTCAATAAATTATAGTTTTCCGCAATTGAAATAATAACAAAATAAACGGGAAATGTATGACTTACACAAAAAATAAGTTTGGTTTGTATTGCATAAACAATTAATTTGAATTTGTTCAGCTCACCTACTGCGCACCATCATATAAATGGATGTCCACCGTCGTTGCCTTTTTCAGATTTTATTTCACTAATCGTATATTCATAATAAATATAATCTATCACGTATCGAATTTACTTATATACTTAATTGATCAGTAAAATAAAATCTGTAAAATGATGAAAAAAATAAGGCAACGGCGGTGGACATCCGTTTATATGACGATTGACCGTGCGCAGTGGGTATGGTGGACAAATTAACATTAATTGTTTAGGCAAAACTAACAAAACTCATTTTTTGTAAAGGCCGTACATTTTGCGGTTCATTTCGTTATTATATCAATTGCAGAAAAATATAATTTATTGAGCTAGAAGCATGTTTCACTCGTATCAGTGCGAATGCTATTCATATACAGTAAAAATACACATATTGTCAAATATTTTGTTAACTTCTACAATTACGACTAAAATTATTAAAAAGTAACGATAGTACGCATAATATGCTTTCAAATGATACCTCTCACAAATTGATCGCTAAAATAGGATCTGAGAAATACGTAAAATTAGGCGACGGTTAGCACTTATTTACGTCACGGGGGTGCAGTGACACCTGCTAAACCAAATTCGTAATTACTTGGTTGTATAATATCATACATCAATAAAACTTATATTTTTAGAAAGCATATGAAATGTCCTGTAAATCTTATCATAACATTATTTGCGGTAAAGTTATTATTTATTGGTCATGCACCAAGATACAATCTTAAAAATTATGAACACGGCAACGAAAATGGTCATCCATGTATATGACGGTGCGCAGTGAGTATGATGGATAAATTAACATTAATTCTTTATGCAATACTGACAAAACTTATTATTTGAAAAGGTCATACATTTCGCCGTTTATTTTGTTATTATATCAATTGCGGAAAAAATATAATTCATTGAGCTAGAAGCATGTTTTACTCACATCGGTTCCAATGCATATTTTCAAATATTTTGTTAGCTACTACAGTTACAACTAAAATTATTGAGAACTAATGATAGTACGCATAATATGCTTTCAAAAGATTCCTGTTAAATAAAATAGGATCTGAAAAATATAGAAAATTTGGCGACGGTCAGCATCCATACGTGGCCAGGCGCTGTGGCCCCTACTTAACCATATTTGTAATTACTTGGTTATATAATATCATACACCAATAAAACTTATGTTATTAGAAAGCGCACGAAATTCCGCGTAAATCTTATACTAACATCAATTCCGGAAAAGTTGTTGTTTATTGATTAAGAAGCATTTTTTACCAGTAGGTACTTGTGCGACTCATGGTCTATAAAACACATATTTTCAAATATTTTCTAAACAGCTACCTTTATGACTATAGTTATTTATAAAAAAATATAGTAGGTTTAATTAGCTTTGAAACGATACCTCTCGCATATGGATCCGTAAAATAGGACCTCAAAAATATTGAATACTTTACTACGGTCAGCGCCCATTTCTGCGACCGGGCAGAGTGACTCCTGCTAAACCAAATTCGTAATTACATGGTTATATATTATCATATACCAATGAAACTTATATTTTTAAAAAGAGCATGAATAGACGCGAAAATTTTATAATAACATCAATTGTGGTAAAGTTATTGTTTATTGAGTTAGACGCATTTTTTCTAGTACTTGTGCAACTCATGCGCGATAAAAAAACACATATTTTCAAATATTTCGTAAACGGTTACTGTTATGAGTATAGTTATTTGAAAACAATTAAAGTAGGTTTAATAAGCTTTCAAACGACACCTTGCACGAACAGATTGGTGCCATAGGAGTCGAGATGTGAATAAATATCTATGATGGTCGGCCGCCATCTTTCTCCCCCTTTTTCTCAACCCGTCCCCCCTCCTTAAACTAAAACAGGTCAATTCGTAATCTGGAGATAACGAGGAACACATCCATACCTGTTTTAGGTATTTAGAAGAGATGTCGACGACTTTTTGTAAAAGAGGTCGTTTGGTCCCTGACTAAACGGTATTATCGTTAAAAAGAGCCATCAATTGATCTGTGTCCTGAAAAGAACAGTTTTAACAGTCGTCATGAAACAGTGATAGTTGTTCTGAAAAGAACAGTTTTCTGTTGCTCTGAGAAGAGCAGTTTTATATGAGGAGCCCGCAGTCCGTAGTTCTTGATCCAACCAGCGAGCAGCGAGGTGAAGGCAGCCAACAACACCAAAAGCATTTTAACGATAAGACCGCCTGTTGTTTACCTCCGCTTCAGTTAAAGTATATCTAATATAAATTATTATATTGTGTTGAAGTGTGCAAAAAAGATGTTTGAATCGGGTTTGATAAATATGCGCCAGGAAAACCGCATCCAAATATTATTTTGTTAGGTTCTAATGAGAGAAGTCTTTCATTGGGTTAATCTGATGAGTAACATGCTATAGGCATACACATCAAAATTCATAAATCGCATTAAATACTTGCCTTTTTTCGGGCGGGCTCCACTTATTGCCAATACGTTGTGGGCGACTTTCTTTCTAGGCAGTCTTTCATTCTGACTCCTGTCTGCGGGATGCTGGACGTCACAGAAACGCCATAGTAAGCTGAGGTCCGAGCAGCAGTTTGCAGGAGAGCTCCTGCAACAACGATAACATTATAGATAATAGGCACCAAATGTGCGTACTACAAGTTTAACTATAGTTGGTAAATCACTTTAGCGTGTGGACAAGTCTACTTTACAACAGTGCTTCACTAAGGAATAATACTAACCTGACAGCATGATGACGAGGTTGAATAATACGTAGGTAGGTATCTTTTTCGACGCCCCTGCTGGGGTGTGAGTGGCCCCTTCCTGGGCGCTGTGGGGGCTGCATCGGGTCGCGCCCCATCTTCTTGGGGCGCTCTCCGCCATCTTTTGGGGGACGGCTGTACTTCCGGTGGTTGCCAGCGCTACCGCTACCCCTAGCCCGGTGATAGCATTTGAGCGGGCAGTGAAGGCGATCGGTGGCTTGGGCTCGCGTGAGCGGTGTTCAGTGATGTCCTCTTCTTCCGTGTTGATGTGGAGTAGGGCTCGGGGCAGATCTCGAGCCTTGTGCATATCCGGCTGGCGCGTGTAGTGGGGCGCGATCCCTCGAAGATGCTCCAAGTTGCGGGATGCTGGACGTCACAGATATGCCATAGTAAGGTGAGGTCCGAGCAACAGTTTGCACAAGTGCCCGCGGACACGAGTGCGAGCGCCACCGTCCTGGACAGCGCCTGTAACAATAAACATTAAAGATAATAGACACTGAATGTTCATACAACTTGAACTATACTTGGTAAATCACTGGTTTAGCATGTGGTAAAGACTACTTTACAACAGTGCTTAAATCGAGAATACTAACCTGCGACACACACAGCGACGTCAGCGATCTTCACTTTTCTCTAAGATTAATTGTTATTTTTCCAAAGTGCTATATTTAAAGTGTTATATTTTCCTATTGCTGTTACCACCGTTACCAATTTAAGAGCTCACACCTTAGTAGGAAGAATCACTGACTCCCGAGTCACAGGCTTGACCTAGTTCGGGATGCAGAGGCTCAACCCCTTACCTAATTGTGTTACAAACCTAATACATAAGTATGTTTCGTGTTACTATCATTATATATGAAATGTAATGTATGGTTTAAAGCAATAAAATATTTTTCATTTTCATTTTCATTGGACGCACGCACGCCGCTCCGGGGCGCGAACGGGACGCCACTTATCAGAGTATAGCGTCGTCTCGCTCACACGATGGCCGCCGTAGGCGTCACGAGCAGCACATGAACACAAACACACGACACACGTATTAGTACGAGATTAAACTTACAAATCAATGGTAATTTTCCTATCATTTTTATTAGAATAATAAATGAACTTTGTATGTATTTACCGGACAACACAACTCTATTGCACACATTACACAGATTACAATACTTTTATACTAAAAATATATGTATAGAGTTTAACTAACGGTGTTATCGTTAAAAAAGCCATCGATTGATCTGTCTGAACGTAGAAACAGGAAGTGTTCTGAAAAGAACAGTTTTAATAGTCGTCATGAAACAGGGACATTTGTTCTGAAAAGAACAGTTGTCAGTTGCCCTGAAAAGGGCAGTTGTGTTTGTCCTGAGAAGGACAGTTGTGCATCAGAAGCCCGCAGATTTCTTGATAATCTTGAATTCTTGCGTTGTGCCAAAATAAAGCTTTTTAACGATAAGACACTTTACATTTTTAAGTTATTGTAAATCTAATTTTATAATGATGTGTGCAATAAAGAGTATTTGTATGATAACAGATTTTAAAACAACATGCCTTCTGTCCAGACAAAAAAAAATCCAATGTTTAATCTCAACATTATGAGCAATACAATAAGATGAGACACCTTATTTCTATTGCCGTAAAAATTCAATTACAAATATAGCAATGTATACAAAAGTAAAAGTATTTTTAGTTATAAGTCTTACCTTTTTGCAGACGCGCTTAAAGCGGAAAACGTTCACATCGGCCGCGGGTGACGCATTTCAGGCTGGCGATGTGCTTCGCATGTTGCTTGCCAGCCGCGTCCGTGTTGACCGCGAGACTCACCACCAGAGCATGTGAAGTAAAAACATGCCGTGTGAGTGTCAAAGAAAAAATTCTTCAATTTGTAGGGGTTAACAATATTCATAAGTTCATAACTATTCCAAATTTAAAATCGATAGCAGAAGTAGTTCTCGAGATATTTAGTAATGTGACAGACGGACAGAGGGGCGCCATAAGGGTTCCTTTTGTGCTTTTTTGGTACGGAACCCTAAAACATCTGAATATACTAAACAGATGGTTCTCCTAAACTGACTTGTGCAATAAAGACTATTTGTTTGGTTGAACCGATTTTGATGTACATAACGGTTGATTTAATTAGTATTATTACTTAACAACTGGTGGTTTCATTTTTTGTCATAAATTTTCTAACCATTTGATAATTCAAACTCTCCATAAACCGTAATATTTTGAAACTACTTAACATCACTGCTAACATTATCCTAGGAGTCCTTACTTAAGTAGACGAATAAACAGACGGACGGACAGACAAACTTAAATGGAATAAACCTACGAGTAGACAGACAGACGGACGGAAGAACGGACAAACGTAAAGAGAATAAACCTACGAGTACACGAATAGACAGACAGACGGACAAACTTAAATGGAATATACTTACGAGTAGACAGACGGACGGACGGATAGACAAACTCATGTAGAATAAACCTACGAATACACGAATAGACAGACGGACGGACAGACAAACTTAAATGGAATTAACCTGCGAGTAGACAGACAGACGGACAAACTTAAATGGAATAAAACTACGAAGTAAACAAATAAACAGACAAACTTAAATGGAATATAACTACGAGTAGACGAATAAACAGACGGACGGACGGACCACAGATTTAGATATTCAGTAGATGAAGTAAATAGCACTATTTGTATGGGAACCAAGCGTGCCGACTTTTTAGCTGTCACTGAGACGTCACGGTCGGCATTTAGTGATGGGAAAACCTAAACGATTCAAAGACACCAATGCCCCTCCGCCCCGCAACAATGCAGCCGTCTCTCTCGTACACATAGATTTTATATCTGTGGGCTCGCTCGCTCACTCCCCGCTCCCCTGCAAACTATCCCAAAAATCGAGTAGTATGACAAAAAGATTCAAAGAGGGAGGTCACGCTCACGTCACGCTATTAAGCGGTTTCATTCTGTCCACGCTTTTGGATACCTTCGCGTAATATTAATATCAAGTAAGTATTTTAAATATATTTGTTGACATTTTATAGAAACAAGAAAGATTGTTACCATTGAAACGCATAGTAAGAGACATAATCAATTCAGATAACATAAAAATCGCAAATCAATTAACATGAATGGTATCGATTTTCTGACAGACGAATGATTTTCAACGGAGTGATTGAATAATTTTTGAATTAAATTTCAGAAATACATTTATTTAGTCGAAAAGCGGTTTTATCTTATACTTTTCCTATATGTTTACAGTATAGGTTAGGTACCTATACAGTATCAGTTTTAACTTTGTAAGCAAGCAAGCAGAATGATAATTTTGAATCATACATATTGAATAAATTGATGGATTTTATTTAAGTAGTTTGATATTTCATAGTGAGTAATTCGATTCAATTCGTGTTGGTGTAGTGAAAAAAAAATTGTGTTTTACTCGGTGGCAAAGTTTGTTCAACCTTCGTGCCTTGAAACCCTCACAACGCTCAAGATTCCACTTCTCGAACCACCACTTCGCGGTTTAATATTGGAATGTTTCGCTTGCTCGAGTATCAATATTGGCACGTGCGGTTAAACAACAACTTTGCTCCTTGTAAAACAAATACGTAACTATTTTATTAAAATTAGAACACGAGTATATTTTTATTAATAACTACTAAATTGTGTTTTGTAATAGACAATAGTGTTTATCATTCGTCTGTTCGATTATCGATTACAAACGATTATTGATATTTATTGTAGAACGAACAACACTAGTCGCTAAATTTGACGGACGAATGAGAAATGGGCTGTACTACGAAGTCGAAGCGATACGCGAGAGTATCGCTAGTCTCATATTCATCATCTCTTTAACACACATGGTCGATCAAACGCTTAAAGCAAACGCAGCAATGCAATGTAAACGCCGGTTTGTAACGTAATTCTATAGTTACTGAGGTACATCCTTGGACGCATAAATAAAAATACGGAAAAAATGATTAAAAATGAATTAACGCACAATATTATTTAAAAATTACTTACGTGTGATGGGAAATATGTTTTTGTTTTTGTGCGCTGGAAATATTTGGGCTGGTGCAGTTAATTATCATGCAATGAGGCATTTTGTATTTTTTTTCTTACGTGCGGCTGCAACAGCTGACGTATGTGGACTGTCATTAGAAATGGCCATCTCAGTGGCTGCCACTGAGTTCGGACACGCGAAGTAGATACATTTGCTTCTTCTAGTGTATATTCATTTCTGTGGGACGGACAGACAAACTTAAATGGAACAAAACTACGAGTAGACGGGACATCTCCATACTCATACATATGTACTATTTGGCACCTACCAATTACTAAATAAGCAGTATGGCTCAGACCCACCAGGGCGGCGCCACAGGCTCTTTATGTTAACAACAGGCACATATATGTTTACTTATTACCTTGACCGCGACATCCATGTGCCGCCGCAGAGTGAGGGGCAGGAGCGAGCAGCTTCCACGCGAGCCCGCACAAGCGAGCGAGGGCGCCACCGTCAAGGAATGTTGCTATAACAAAAAGATCTAATATAAACACAATACATTTTATAGTTGAAGACTCTCAAAAATTATGAACATCATATAAATTTTCTGCCAGCTACCTTGGCCGCCTTCCAGATATTATGCTGTATTAAAGCGAGGTCTGATGAGCACTTTTGTGCTATTAGAAGAATCCACGGACACGAGTGAGGGCGCCACCGGCAGGAATTGGACCTGTAACAACGATAACAAACACTATTTATATATATAGTAGAAATCGAATGTTTATAGAACATTAACTAAATCACTGGTTTTGTATGTAAACAAGGTTACTTTACAACAGTGATCAAATCGGGAATATTTATAACTAACCTGACAGCAAGTTGACGATGACGATGATGTTGAGTAGCAAGCACGGAGACCACGTCAGCGATCTTCAGATTGGACGCACGCAAGCCGCTCCGGAGTGCGAGCAGGATACCGCTATACATGAACATAGCACCGTCTCGCTCACACGATGGCCGCGAGCCTCACGAGCAGCGCATGAGAACAAAGGTCACGACACAAGTATTAGCATGAGATTAAACTAATAAAATATGATCCATTGACTAAGAAATAATTACGAAATCAACTTTGTTGCACAAATCACACATTTTAGAATAAAAACAAATATAGAGGCGACAAACGGTATCATCGTTAAAAAGAGCCATCAATTGATCTGTGTCTGAACGTAGAAATGTTCTGAAAAGAACAGTTTTAATAGTCGTCATGAAACAGTGAAAGTTGTTCTGAAAAGAACAGTTTTCTGTTGCTCTGAGAAGAGCAGTTTTATATGAGGAGCCCGCAGTCCGTAGTTCTTGATCCAACCAGCGAGCAGCGAGGTGAAGGCAGCCAATAACAACAAAAGCATTCTAACGATAAGACCGCCTGTTGATTATCTCCGCTTCAGTTAAAGTATACCTAATCTAAATTATTATGTGTTGAGGTGTGCAAAAAAGAGGTTTGAATCAGGTTTGATACATGTATGCGCCAGGAAAACCGCATCCAAATATTATTTTGTTGGGTTCTATCTAATGAAAGAAGTCTTTCATTGGGTAAATCTGATCAGTAACATGCTATAGGCATACACATCAAATTTCATAAATCCCATTAAATATTTACCTTTTTTCGGGCGGGCTCTTTTCGCTCCACTTATTGCGAATACGTTGTGGGCGACTTTATTCCTAGGCAGCTGACAAGTTCCAGGGCTTTTGCTTTTTCTATGTGAGCTGTCTCTCATTCTGACTCCTGTCTGTCAGCGGAGTGCTGGACGTCACAGATATGCCATAGTAAGGCGAGGTCCGAGCAGCAGTCTGCAGGAGAGCTCCTGCAACAACGATAACATTATAGATAATAGGCACCAAATGTTCGTACTACAAGTTTAACTATAGTTGGTAAATCACTGGTTTAGCGTGAGGACAAGTCTACTTTACAACAGTGCTTAGGTAACTAAGGAATAATACTAACCTGACAGCATGATGACGAGGTAGAATTATAGGTAGGTAGGTATCTTCTTCGACGCCCCTGCTGGGGTGTGAGTGGCCCCTTCCTGGGCGCTGTGGGGGCTGCATCGGGTCGCGCCCTATCTTCTTGGGGCGCTCTCCGCCATCTTTTGGGGGATGGCTGTGCTTCCGGTGGTTGCCAGCACTACCGCTACCCCTAGCCCGGTGATAAGAGTTTGAGCGGGCAGTGAAGGCGATCGGTGGCTTGGGCTCGCGTGAGCGGTGTTCAGTGATGTCCTCTTCTTCCGTGTTGATGTGGAGTAGGGCTCGGGGTAGATCTCTACTTTTGTGCCGTGAAGTGGGGCGCGATCCCTCGAAGATGCTCAGAGTTCCGGGATGCTGGACGTCGCAGATATGACATAGTAAGGTGAGGTCCGAGCAGCAGTTTTCACAAGAGCCCGCGGACACGAGTGAGGGCGCCACCGTCCTGGACAGCGCCTGTAACAACAAACATTAAAGATAATAGAAACTGAATGTTCATACAACAACTTGAACTATACTTGGTAAATCACTGGTTTAGCATGTGGTAAAGACTACTTTACAACAGTGCTTAAATCGAGAATACTAACCTGCGACACACACAGCGACGTCAGCGATCTTCACATTGGGCGCACGCACGCCGCTCCGGGGCGCGAGTGGGTTGAGTATAGCGCCGTCTCGCTCACACGATGGCCGCCGTGGGCCTCACGAGCAGCACATGAACACAAGAACACGACACAAGTATTAGTATGAGATTAAACTGACCTAATAATAACTTAATCCGACTTCTGTATTAAAAAATATTCCATTTACTAAGTAAATATTTACGGAAGTACAATAAAACTATTGCACACATGAACACAAATTAAAATACTTGTATAAAAACAAACAATAGATAGAGGTAATAAACGGTGTTATCGCTAAGATACATAGATCGATTATGTCTGTCATTGAAACAGGGAGTATTCTGAAAATAACACTTTCAATAGTAGTCATGAAACAGAAACATTCTTAGCAATCGCGTTGTGGCTAGCCGTTTTTAAGTCTTGTCTGCACTAAAAAGACAAGCCTAAAAAAGTTTGTAGTATTTTGAAACAACTTAATATCACTGCTAATATTATCCTAGGAATCCTTACTTAAGTAGACGAATAAACAGACGGACGGACGGACAGACAAACTTAAATGGAATAAATCTACGAGTAGACAGACGGACGGACGGATAGACAAACTTATATAGAATAAACCTACGAGTACACGAATAGACAAACGGACGGACGGATAGACAAATTTATATAGAATAAACCTATGAGTAGACGAATAAACAGACAGACGGAAGAACAAACTTAATCTGGTAAAATTGTATTGAAACTTATTAAACATGTACATGTACCATCTTATGTAAACATACAATTTATGGCAAATAAATGAAATGAAATAAATAGAATAAACCTACGAGTACACGAATAGACAGACGGACGGACAGACAAACTTAAATGGAACAAAACTACTAGTAGACAGATGGACGGACGGATGGACAAACATATATAGAATAAACCTACGAGTACACGAATAGACAGACGGACGGACAAACTTAAATGGAATAAACCTACGAAGTAAACGAATAAACAGACAAACTTAAATGGAACAAAACTACGAGTAGACGGGTCATCTCCATACTCATTACATATCGTCACTTATCTCGTATCTCACGCTGTTCCTCAAAGTTAAAACGCAGTATGTCTATATGCATTCCACACATACTTACTACAATTTTCTTTTCATTGACAGACAAAGATACAAGGTTTTTTTAAAGTAGTGACGATATGTACTATTTGGCACCTACCAATTACTAAAGATGCACATACTAAGCAGTATGGCTCAGACCCACCAGGGCGGCGCCACAGGCATGAAAGAAGAGGTCAGTTCTTTATGTTGACAACGGTTACATATATATGTGTTTTCTTATTACCTTGACCGCCAAATCCATGTGCCGCCGCAGAGTGAGGGGCAGGAGCGAGCAGCTTCCACGCGAGCCCGCACAAGCGAGCGAGGGCGCCACCGTCAAGGAATGTGGCTATAACAAAAAGATCTAATATAAACACAACACATTTTATAGTTGAAGACTCTCAAAAATTATGTACATCATATAAATTTTCTGCCAGCTACCTTGGCCGCCTTCCAGGGATGCTGCAGTAAAGCGAGGTCTGATAAGCACTTTTGTGCTATTAGAAGAATCCACGGACACGAGTGAGGGCGCCACCGGCAGGAATTGGACCTGTAACAACGATAACGTACAATATTTATATTTAATAGGCACCGATGTTCACACAACAGCTGTAACTATAGTTGGTAAATCACAGGTTTCGTATGTGAACAAGGTTACTTTACAACAGTGATCAAATCGGGAATAAAGCAAGTGACAGCAAGCTACCGATGGTGTTGACGAGTAGCAAGCACGCTGACGACGTCAGCGATCTTCAGATTGGACACACGCAAACCGCTCCGGAGCGCAAGCGGGACACCGCTATACACAAGCATAGCGCCGTCTCGCTCACACGATGGCCGCGAGCCTCACGAGCACATGCGAACAAAGAACACCACACAAGTATTAGCATGAGATTAAACTGCCCTTACCTAATAGTAAGTAATAGTAACTTCTGTCTTTTGAATTAAAATATGTTCCATTGTTTGAAAAATACTTACGAAGGTACAACACAACTCTATTGCACACATTACACATTAAAAAAAACAAATATAGAGGTGACAAAAACAGTATTATCGTTAAAAAGAGCCATCATTTGATCTGTGTCTGAACGTAGAAACAGGAAATGTTCTGAAAAGACAGCAAGCTACGGATGGTGTTGACGAGTAGCAAGCACGCAGACGACGTTAGCGATCTTCAGATTGGACGCACGCACGCCGCTCCGGAGTGCAAGCGGGACACCGCTATACACGAGCATAGCGCCGTCTCGCTCACACGATGGCCGCGAGCCTCACGAGCAGCGCATGAGAACAAAGGACACGACACAAGTATTAGCATGAGATTAAACTTATCCTTATCTAATAGTAACTTCGTCTTTTGTATTAAAATACGTTACATTGACTAAGAAATACTTATGAAGGTACAACACAAGTCTATTGCACACATTACACATTAAAAAAAATAACAAATATAGAGGTAACAAACGGTATTATCGTTAAAAAAGAGCCATCGATTGATCAGTGTCTGAACATAGAAACAGGATGTTCTGAAAAGAACTGTGTTAACAGTCGTCATGAAACAGTGACAGTTGTTCTGAAAAGAACAGTTTTCTGTTGCTCTGAGAAGAGCAGTTTTATATGAGGAGCCCGCAGTCCGTAGTTCTTGATCCAACCAGCGAGCAGCGAGGTGAAGGCAGCCAACAACACCAAAAGCATTTTAACGATAAGACCACCTGTTGTAACTCTGCTACAGTTAAAGTATATCTAATCTTAATTATTATATTGTGTTGAAGTGTGCAAAAAAGATGTATGAATCAGGTTTGATAAATATGCGCCAGGAAAACCGCATCCTAATATTATTTTGTTAGGTTCTAATGAGAGAAGTCTTTCATTGCGTTAATCTGATGATTAATAATATGCTATAGGCATACACATCAAATTTCATAAATCGCATTAAATACTTACCTTTTTTCGGGCGGGCTCCACTTATTGCCAATAATATGTTGTGGGCCACTTGCTTTCCAGGCAGCTTACAAGTTCCAGGGCTTTTGCCTTTTCCACGTGAGCTGTCGTCTTTCATTTTGACTCCTGTCTGTCTGCGGAGTGCTGGACGTCACAGATATGACATAGTAAGGCGAGGTCCGAGCAGCAGTTGGCAGGAGAGCTCCTGCAACAACAATAACATTATAGATAATAGGTACCAAATGATGATACAACAAGTTTAACTATAGTTGGTAAACCACTGGTTTATCATGTGGACACTACTTTACAACAGTGCTTAAATAAAGAATAATACTAACCTGACAGCATGATGACGAGGTTGAATAATAGGTAGGTAGGTATCTTTTTCGACGCCCCTACTGGGGTGTGAGTGGCCCCTTCCTGGGCGCTGTGGGGACTGCATCGGGTCGCGCCCCATCTTGCGGCTGTGCTTCCGGTGGTTGTCAGCGCTACCGCTACCCCTAGCCCGGTGATAAGAGTTTGAGCGGGCAGTGAAGGCTTGGGCTCGCGTTAGCGATGTTCAGTGATGTCCTCTTCTTCCGTGTTGATGTGGAGTAGGGCTCGGGGCAGATCTCGAACTTTGTGCCGTGTGTAGTGGGGTGCGATCCCTCGAAGATGCTCCAAGTTGCGGGATGCTGGACGTCACAGATATGCCATAGTAAGGTGAGGTCCGAGCAACAGTTTGCACAAGTGCCCGCGGACACGAGTGCGGGCGCCACCGTCCTGGATAGCGCCTGTAACAATAAACATTAAAGATAATAGACACTGAATGTTCATACAACAACTTGAACTATACTTGGTAAATCACTGGTTTAGCATGTGGTAAAGACTACTTTACAACAGTGCTTAAATCGAGAATACTAACCTGCGACACACACAGCGACGTCAGCGATCTTCATTGGACGCACGCACGCCGCTCCGGGGCGCGAACGGGACGCCACTTATCAGAGTATAGCGTCGTCTCGCTCACACGATGGCCGCCGTAGGCGTCACGATCAGCACATGAACACAAGAACACGACACACGTATTAGTACGAGATTAAACTTACACATCAATGGTAATTTTCCTATCATTTTTATCAGAATAATAAATGAACTTTGTATGTATTTACCAGTCAACACAACTCTATTGCACACATTACACAGTTTACAATACTTTTATACAAACAATAAATTGAGGTTAACGGTGTTATCGTTAAAAAGAGCCATCGATTGATCAGTGTCTGAACGGAACAGGAAGTGTTCTGAAAAGAACAGTTTTAATAGTCGTCATGAAACAGTGACATTTGTTCTGAAAAGAACAGTTTTCAGTTGCCCTGAAAAGGGCTGTTGTGTTTGTCCTGAGAAGGACATTTGCGCATCAGGAGCCCGCAGATTTCTTGATGATCTTGAATTCTTGATCCTTTTGCGTTGTGCCAAAATAAAGCTTTTTAACGATATATCTTATTGTTTACATTTTTTAAGTTATTGTACATATAATTTTTTAATGATGTGTGCAATAAAGAGTATTTGTATGAAAACAACATGCCTTCTGTCCAGACAAAAAAAAATTCAATAATCTTTACATTATGAGCAATACAATGAGATGAGACACCTTACTTCTATTGCCGTAAAAATTCCATTACAAATATAGCAATGTATACAAAAGTAAAATTTGTAGTTATAAGTCTTACCTTTTTGCAGACGCGCTTAAAGCGGAAAACGTTCACATCGGCCGCGGGTGACGCATTTCAGGCTGGCGATGTGCTTCGCATGTTGCTTGCCAGCCGCGTCCGTGTTGACCGCGAGACTCACCACCAGAGCATGTGAAGTAAAAACATGCCGTGTGAGCGTCAAAGAAAAAAATCTTCAATTTGTAGGGGTTAACAATATTCATAAGTTCATAACTATTCCAAATTTCAAATCGATAGCAGAAGTAGTTCTCGAGATATTTAGTAATGTGACAGACGGACAGAGGGGCGCTATAAGGGTTCCTTTTGTACCTTTTTGGTAAGGAACCCTAAAACATCTGAATATACTAAACAGATGGTTCTCCTAACTGACTTGTGCAATAAAGACTATTTGTTTGGTTGAACAGATTTTGATGTACATAACGGTTAATTATTAGTATTATTACTTAACAACTGGTGGTTTCATTTTTTGTCATAAATTTTCTAACCATTTGATAATTCAAACTCTCCATAAACCGTAATATTTTGAAACTACTTAACATCACTGCTAACATTATCCTAGGAGTCCTTACTTAAGTAGACGAATAAACAGACGGACGGACAGATAAACTTAAATGGAATAAACCAACGAGTAGACAGACAGACGGACGGACGGACGGATAGACAAACTTATTTAGAATAAACCTATCAGTAGACGAATAAACAGACGGACGGACAGACAAACTTAAATGGAATAAACCTACGAGTAGACAGACAGACGGACGGAAGAACGGACAAACGTAAAGAGAATAAACCTACGAGTACACGAATAGACAGACAGACGGACAAACTTAAATGGAATATACTTACGAGTAGACAGACGGACGGACGGATAGACAAACTCATGTAGAATAAACCTACGAATACACGAATAGACAGACGGATGGACAGACAAACTTAAATGGAATAAACCTGCGAGTAGACAAACAGACAAACTTAAATAGAATTAATCTACGAATACACGAATAGACAGACGGACGGACAGACAAACTTAAATGGAATAAAACTACGAGTAGACGAATAAACAGACGGACGGACGGACAGACAAACTTAAATGGAACAAAACTACGAGTAGACGGGACATCTCCATACTCATACATATGAACTATTTGGCACCTACCAATTACTAAATAAGCAGTATGGCTCAGACCCACCAGGGCGGCGCCACAGTCGTGAAAGGAGAGGTCAGTTGTTTATGTTGACAACAGTTACATACATGTATTTACTTATTACCTTGACCGCGACATCCATGTGCCGCCGCAGAGTGAGGGGCAGGAGCGAGCAGCTTCCACGCGAGCCCGCACAAGCGAGCGAGGGCGCCACCGTCAAGGAATGTTGCTATAACAAAAACATCTAATATAAACACAATACATTTTATAGTTAAGACTCTCAAAAATTATGTACATCATATAAATTTTCTGCCAGCTTGCACCTTGGCCGCCTTCCAGTTAATATGCTGGTACTTGATCAGCACTTTTGTGCTTCCAGAAGAATCCGCAGACAAGAGCAAGGGCGCCACCGGCAGGAATTGGGCCTGTAACAACGATAACAAACATTATTTATATATAGTAGGAATCGAATGTTCATAGAACATTAACTAAATCACTGGTTTTGTATGTGAACAAGGTTAGACTTATATTGACCGGGACCGGGAGTTTATAAGTCTAATGAAAATAACCGTGAATCATTCAAAACTCTTATTGTGAACAAGGTTACTTTACAACAGTGATCAAATCGGGAATAAAACTAACCTGACAGCAAGTTGACGATGACGTTGAGTAGCAATCACACAGGCGACGTCAGCGATCTTCACATTGGACGCATGCAAGCCGCTCCGGAGTGCGAGCAGGATACCGCTATACATGAACATAGCACCGTCTCGCTCACACGATGGCCGCGAGCCTCACGAGCAGCGCATGAGAACAAAGGTCACGACACAAGTATTAGCATGAGATTAAACTAACCCTTACTGTAACTTCAGTCTTTTGTATTAAAATATGTTCCATTGACTAAGAAATAATTACGAAATCAACTTTGTTGCACAAATCACACATTTTAGAATAAAAACAAATATAGAGGCGACAAACGGTATTATCGTTAAAAAGAGCCATCAATTGATCTGTGTCTGAACGTAAAAACAGGATGTTCTGAAAATAACAGTTTTAACAGTCGTCATGAAACAGTGACAGTTGTTCTGAAAAGAACAGTTTTCTGTTGCTCTGAGAAGAGCAGTTTTATATGAGGAGCCCGCAGTCCGTAGTTCTTGATCCAACCAGCGAGCAGCGAGGTGCAGGCAGCCGACAACACCAAAAGAATTTTAACGATAAGACCGCCTGTTGTAACTCTGCTACAGTTAAAGTATATCTAATCTAAATTATTATATTGTGTTGAAGTGTGCAAAAAAGATGTATGAATCAGGTTTGATAAATATGCGCCAGGAAAACCGCATCCTAATATTATTTTGTTAGGTTCTAATGAGAGAAGTCTTTCATTGCGTTAATCTGATGAGTAATAATATGCTATAGGCATACACATCAAATTTCATAAATCGCATTAAATACTTACCTTTTTTCGGGCGGGCTCCACTTATTGCCAATAATATGTTGTGGGCCACTTGCTTTCCAGGCAGCTTACAAGTTCCAGGGCTTTTGCCTTTTCCACGTGAGCTGTCGTCTTTCATTTTGACTCCTGTCTGTCTGCGGAGTGCTGGACGTCACAGATATGACATAGTAAGGCGAGGTCCGAGCAGCAGTTGGCAGGAGAGCTCCTGCAACAACGATAACATTATAAATAATAGGCACCAAATGTTCGTACTACAAGTTTAACTATAGTTGGTAAATCACTTTAGCGTGTGGACAAGTCTACTTTACAACAGTGCTTAACTAAGGAATAATACTAACGTGACAGCATGATGACGAGGTTGAAAAATACGTAGGTAGGTATCTTCTTCGACGCCCCTGCTGGGGTGTGAGTGGCCCCTTCCTGGGCGCTGTGGGGGCTGCATCGGGTCGCGCCCCATCTTCTTGGGGCAGTCTTCCGCCATCTTTTGGGGGATGGCTGTGCTTCCGGTGGTTGTCAGCGCTACCGCTACCCCTAGCCCGGTGATAAAGAGTTTGAGCGGGCAGTGAAGGCTTGGGCTCGAGTGAGCGGTGTTCAGTGATGTCCTCTTCTTCCGTGTTGATGTGGAGTAGGGCTCGGGGCAGATCTCGAACTTTGTGCCGAGTGTAGTGGGGCGCGATCCCTCGAAGATGCTCCAAGTTGCGGGATGCTAGACGTCGCAGATATGCCATAGAAAGATGAGGTCCGAGCAGCAGTTTGCACAAGAGGCCGCGGACACGAGTGAGTCCACCGTCCTGGACAGCGCCTGTAACAACAAACATTAAAGATAATACACACTGAATGTTCATAGGGTCATTCCAGCGAAACCGACACCATAGGCATAAAAATTAAATAACTTAATTCATACTTAAATCTACATCTAGAGAATAGAACATTATGCCTATTTTTATGAATCAATGAGTTTTTCCTTTTTGTGTATTTTTTTTGCATTTTATTCGTGTCCGAACGTACCCCTAGCGCCAGTTGTCTAAGGTGGTATATTTATACCCTAAGTTGGCAGCGCTATTTCGCGCCTTTTATAAACATTACGGAGAAAGTGATATGTGTAAAAGAAAATATATTTAACGCTGTTTAAACCAGGGGCAAGTAAATATAAATTAATCTTCATGGTTAGGATTTATTGGGCTTCTACACAATGCGTAAGTCATATCCCGCCCGTCACAGTAAAACAAAGTTTTTTCTTGTTTACCCTAAAAGTATCTAAGCTCTTGTTGTCTTGCTTTGTGAAAGTAACAATTAGGTTGAGATTGATTATTTTAGCCAAAAAACGCGTTGCATTTGTAAATAAAAAAATACTTTTTAACGCTTTTCAACGTAGGTCCCACCCGTCAGTGACGGGTGAGCAGAATGGGTTATCTGGTAAAACTGGAGTTGGTGAGTATAAAATCGTTCTTTTAAGTTTAGTTAAACCTAGCTGGGTTATACTAAAGCAAATTATATGTGTAATATTGCTTAATTCGGTTGTGGTATTACTTTATAGAACACAATGAATGCTATGAATCAGGAAGAAGTCTCTTTCATTAAAACTGGTATAATTTTAGACATTCTTCCTGAACCGCTGATAAAAGTATGCAGTAATAGACTGTTTGACGATGTTTGACAATTATCTGAACCTTTAAAAATTTAAGATAAAAAATTTTTTTTTTGTCTTAATGCTCCAAGAAAACTATTGAAACTATTACTTGTAACATTAAATAATTCATTAAAGAGCTGATTTAAAGTAAATACAAAAGAACTGTCTTTATATTTTTCATATATTTGTATGCTCAAATGTTACTCGTCCCACCCGTCACAAAGCACTGTCCCACCCGTCACAAGCATTGAGAAGCAAAATTATTTTTGTTTTAAGAGTTATTTGCGTAAATTATACTAATACCTAATCTATACAATATCAGGAATCATATAAAAATTGGTTGTTTAACAAAAGTTTTATAGTTTCTTACCAATTGCGAATTGTGTAAGTCAAGTCGGAGAGGAGAGGCACTTTGAAGTCCCACCCGTCACACTTCTTATACCATCAATTTCTCATAATAATAATGACATTTTCATACTTTTTTCGATGGTACAGTAAACATTGATTATTCAGGTAAGTGATAATGTCGTATTCAATACGCTAATTGTTGCTGTTTGGCAGAAATAAAGCAAAATGTAGGCATTTTTATTAGAAAAAGAGTATAAATGTCCCACCTGTCACAATGGAATGACCCCTGAAAAGAACAGTTTTAATAGTCGTCATGAAACAGTGACAGTTGTTCTGAAAAGAACAGTTTTCAGTTGCCCTGAAAAGGGCTGTTGTGTTTGTCCTGAGAAGGACATTTGCGCATCAGGAGCCCGCAGATTTCTTGATAATCTTGAATTCTTGATCCTTGCGTTGTGCCAAAATAAAGCTTTTTAACGATAAGACACTTTACATTTTTAAGTTATTGTAAATCTAATTTTATAATGATGTGTGCAATAAAGAGTATTTGTATGATAACAGATTTTAAAACAACATGCCTTCTGTCCAGACAAAAAAAAATCCAATGTTTAATCTTTACATTATGAGCAATACAATACTGGACCAACATAGCACGCTTTTCGCAGATGATATGTCTATAATGTGCTCATGTGCTACTACTATAGAAGTTGAGAATAAATTACAGTCAACCTTAGATAAAATTACAAATTGGCTACATTCCCATAACCTAGAGCTCAATATAAATAAAACAAAAATCATCGAATTTAAACCTCATCAAAAATCATCACTGGCAATAGACTTTCAATATAAAAATTCTAAATTAGATACAGTGAGCTCTGCCACCGTATTAGGAATAGAATTAGACTCTAATATGAGCTGGAAAGAACATATTATAAAATTGTCAAAAAAATTATCATCCTTTATATTCGCTCTTCAGCATCTAAAGCGAGTCTCGGATCTACAGACATCCCTTGCAGCATATTACGCATATGCATATTCACGTATATCGTATGGCAGGTGGTTCTTTAGGGAAATAGCTGCGATATTGAAAAAGTATTCATTCTGCAAAAAAAATGCATCAGAACTCTAGTAAACATAGATCAGATGGAATCATGTAAACCTTATTTTATTAAACTTGAAATATTGACCGTTGCGTGTATGTATATATTCGAATCATGTAAATTCGTTAGGAAACACCTAGATTTGTACTCATACCAAGATACAACCCAAATTAAAAGAAATAACCGTAATGTTAACCAACTAAAATTGCCTTTTTCTAAACTAAAACTTGTCACAAGTAGCCCACATTTTATGACTATAAAAATCTACAATCACCTCCCGAACTCTATTAAAGAACTGCAAAACATTAATCAATTTAAAAAACATCTGAAACAGTTTTTAGTTAACGAGTGTTTCTATAATATGAACGAATATTTTAGTCAGTAAGTGAAAATACAATAGTGCTTTATTTTTTGTAAGGATATAATGTAATAGTAAGACCAAATGATAATTATTGAATGTATGTTAATGTAACGAAATGTGTAAAATAATGTATATAATCATATTTTAATCTAAGTAATTACCTACTTGTAGCCCTCTATATTGCTGTGCCCTTACAGGGTGTCACATGTATACCTATATGTTCCACTCCACCCAATGCCTGTAATGTGATATGCAATAAATAATTCTAATTCTAATAAGATGAGACACCTTATTTCTATTGCCGTAAAAATTCCATTACAAATATAGCAATGTATACAAAAGTATAAATATTTGTAGTTATAAGTCTTACCTTTTTGCAGACGGGCTTCAAACTCATGGCGCTCACATCGGCCGCGGGTGACGCGTTTCAGGGAGCTGATGTGCCCCGCGTGTTGCGTACGAGCCGCGCCCGTGTTGACCGCAAGACTCACGAACAGTGCATGTGAAGTAAAAACATGCCGTGTGAGCGTTGAAAAAAATCTTCAATTTGTAGAGGTTAACAATATTCAGAACTATTCCAAATTTCAAATCGATAGTAGTTCTCGAGATATTTAGTAATGTGACAGACGGACAGAGTGGCGCCATAAGGGTTCCTTTTGTACCTTCTTGGTACGGAACTCTAAAACATCTGAATATACTAAACAGATGTTTCTCCTAAACTGACTTGTGCAATAGAGACTATTTGTTTGGTTGAACAGATTTTGATGTACATAACGGTTGATTATTACTTAACAACTGGTGGTTTCATTTTTTGTCACAAATTTTCTAACCATTTGATAATTCAAACTCTCGATAAATCGTAATATTTTGGTAGGTCCATTGAGTTTCAAAAATGCGCTAGTAATTCTCATGCTAAAAGAAAAGAAATCGCTTCTAAATGATTCATCGTTACGTTGTTCAGAAAACTAAGGCAATACAATGAGACGTCACCTCTCTAATGGCACAAGAATCCCATTACAAATATCGAAACGAAATACAAAGTAAAAATACTTGAAATTACAAGTCTTACCTTTTTTGCAGACGTGCTTTCAAACTCATGGCGTTCACATCGGTTCCGGGTGACGCGTTTCAGGGAGCTGATGTGCCCCGCATGTTGAGTCCGAGCCGCGTCCTTGTTGACAAGCATGTGAAGTAACATGCCGTGTACGTATCGGAGAAAAAAACATCTATCTAGAACAGAACTTGTAACATTTATGAGTAACAGTCACTAAGAGGTTGCGAAATAGTTTTTTTATACCACGTCGATGGCAAACAGGTATACGGCCCGCCTGATGGAAAGCGGTCACCGTAACCTATGGACTCAAGTAGCAATATGTATACCAATTACGCCAACAAAGTGCAAAAATAAAAAATGGAAAAAAATGTTTTATTAGGGTACCCCCCTACATGTAAAGTGGGGGTGTCACATGCGCTTTGAAGACCCATTAGAAACTTGTACACTCCTTTTTTTGAAGAACTTCAACTGATAGAACTTCATATTAAAGTATAAGTAGTATGTCCTGTACCTTCATGTGATCGGACGCAGTGCTTAAATCTAAATAAAACAAAGTCCCCCGCCGCGTCTGTCGTATGTGTGTTCGCAATAAACTCAAAAAGTAGTTATAAGTACATATGTACTAAATGTACCATAGTCAAAAGTCCTAGACATAATGCATATACATGACTGCAATAAACCAATATGAATATGAGAAGTATTGAACGGATTTTCACCTAATAATAAGTGATTCTTGAGGAAGCTTTAGGTAGGTACATATATAATTTGTTGAGATTTTGTTTGAATTGGTTGAAGTATGACGATATTTGCTAATCGAGTCGGACAAAATTCCGCTGGCTGAGTGCTCTAATCGAAAAAGCTGCCCAACCTGTTTGAGCTGTATCAGAACAATGTATGGCGAAAATGTGTCTTTCTCATAAGTCTACACCGTCTACATATGTCTATCTTTTACGGATAACTGATTCTAACCATTGTTATGATAATCCCCGTGCGTAGCAGAGGTGGGTCGCTAGTGAGGAATAAAACTAACCTGACAGCAGGGTGACGAGGTAGAAAAGTAGCGGTCACGCAGGCGACGTCCGACGATCTTCATGCAGCTCGCACGCCGCTCCGGGGTGGGACACCGCTATACACGAGCATAGTACCGTCTCGCTCACACGATGACCGCCGCGAGCCTCACGAGCAGAGCAGATGGGAACCAAGAACAAGACAAGTATGAATATGTATAAGATTAAACTGAGTAAGGAATAGTAATCTTTCTATCATTTTTATTAAATAAATGAACTTCGTATGTATTTGAAGATACAGGCCTAGCCTAGTTTGCAGTCCACCGGACAATGCCTATGTTCATGTATAACTTTGTGTTTTTTAAATTAATAAATTTACTTTACTTTACTTTATTTACTAGGGACAACACAACTCTATTGCACACAACACAGTTTACAATACTTTTATACAAACAATATGTTGAGGTTAACTAATGGTGTTATCGTTAAAAAGAGACATCGATTGATCTGTATCTGAACATAGAAACAGGAAATGTTCTGAAAAGAACAGTTTTAATAGTCGTCATGAAACAGTGACAGTTGTTCTGAAAAGAACAGTTTTCAGTTGCCCTGAAAAGGGCAGTTGTATTCGTCCTGAAAAGGGCAGTTGTGCATCAGGAGCCCGCAGAGTTCTTGTTCTTGATAATCTTCATCCATCCAGCTAAAGGCCTAGTGTGTTGTGCCAAAATAAAGCTTTTTAACGATAAGACATTTTACACCTGTTTAATTTATTGTATATCTAATTTTTTTGTGATGTGTGCAATAAAGAGCATTTATATGACAAAAGATTTTGATAAAACATGCACTAGAAAAAACCTTCCTAACATTTTTTTTATACTACGTACAAACAAGCATACAGTCCGCTTGATGGAAAGCGGTCACCGTAACTTATGGACGCCTGCAACTCAAGGAGTATCACATGCGCGTTGCCAACCAATTAGAAACTTATATCTTAAATGTTTCATTGTTACGTTGTAATCAGAAAACTTGGGGCAAATCCGATTACAAGTATCGAAATTAAATACAAAGTAAACATATTTAAAGTTTTACCTTTTTGCAGACGGTCTTCAAACTTATGACGGTCGTCCGTGCGTCGTTTCAGGGTACGTATATTCCAAGTTGAGTGAGAGTCGCGTCCTTGTTGACCTTAAGCCTCGCGATCAGTGCATGGAAACAAATAACCAACATGTAACAAATAACCTAACTACAAAATTAAAATTTTGACAATCCGTGACAGCGACATAGTGGACTGATTTTCATGAAACATGGCTAAGAACACCCCCAACCAATTCAGCTTTCAAACAAAATAAACTAAATCACAATCAGTTTATCCGTTCACAAGCTACGATGTCACAGACAGACAGACACGTCAAACTTAACACCCCGACGTTTTTGCGTCGGGGGTAAAAAAAGACTTAATATTACAGGATTCGGTAAGACTCGAACTTGCCACTTTTCAAAACACTTGGACAATCGCTCTTACTAACTATAATTTTGGTTTAAAGCTTGAACGAGTTTTATCTTCATGTCGCCTCCTCCGATATTTCACCGCACCCTCACGGGAGAGCGACCACACGCAGCCATTGCAGCAGCAATGCTTAAGTGGCCTTTCACACCCAGTTACCCAAGCAGGCGGGTTCTGAGGTGTCGAATACAACCATTCTTTCACCTCTGATGTTAATACTGGAAGCTACTAACATAAGGGTTACCTGTTCGCAGGAGGGCTCCGAGATGTAGGGCAGCATGTGCGGGGCGAGTGTGCAACTGCGCAGGCAGGCGCGGGGCCAGCCCCACACCGGCCGCGGCCGCAAGAGCGCCGCGCGGGACCGAGGACACGACACGAGTATTAGTATGAGATTAGACTGACTAATAACAATACAGAAATGCAGAGACGCTGTTACATTGATGAAAAAAGGAAATAGCATTAAATGTTGTATAATTTAGACAAGACTCGAACTTGCCAACAATTAAAAAAACCGGCCAAGAGCGTGTCGGGCCACGCTCAGTGTAGGGTTCCGTAGTTTTTCGTATTTTTCTCAAAAACTACGGAACCTATCAAGTTCAAAACAATTTTCCTAGAAAGTCTTTATAAAGTTCTACTTTTGTGATTTTTTTCATATTTTTTAAACATATGGTTCAAAAGTTAGAGGGGGGGGACGCACTTTTTTTTCCTTTAGGAGCGATTATTTCCGAAAATATTAATATTATCAAAAAACGATCTTAGTAAACCCTTATTCATTTTTAAATACCTATCCAACAATATATCACACGTTGGGGTTGGAATGAAAAAAAATATCAGCCCTCACTTTATATGTAGGGGGGGTACACTAATAAAACATGTTTTTCCATTTTTTATTTTTGCACTTTGTTGGCGTGATTGATATACATATTGGTACCAAATTTCAGCTTTCTAGTGCTTACGGTTACTGAGATTATCCGCGGACGGACGGACGGACGGACGGACGGACGGACGGACGGACGGACAGACAGACATGGCGAAACTATAAGGGTTCCTAGTTGACTACGGAACCCTAAAAACGAACCATAGCGAAGCTGTTTTCATTTATCAAAACACTAGTCTAATCAATCTTAACTGAGCTCCCAAGACCTGCCATCAGATTCAGGGGTGAATAATTCATGTGGGTAGGTACATTGATTGACGTCAATGTAAGGACCTTTGTAGAGACAGTGACAATTATTCTAATGAGAACAATTTTGAAGTGTTCTATGAAACAGTGAACCGCGTGTTCTGAAAATAACAGTTTTATGTTGCCCTGAAAAGAACAGTTTTGTTTGTTCTGATAAGAGCAGTTTTATGCGAGGCGTCTGCAGCATCGTATTTCTCGGGCTACTTTCCAGTGAGTAGCAGCACAATACCGGAGCAGCTTTTTTACCTGTTACCTTTTCGTTACCTGTTCGCAGGGGGGCTCCGAGCTGTAGAGCAGCATGTGAGGGGCGAGTGTGCAGGCGCAGCGGCGTGGCGGCGGCGCGGGGCCCCCACACCGGCCGCGGCCGCAGGAGTGCCGCGGGGGGACCGAGGACAGGACACGAGTATTAGTATGAGATAAGACTTATATGGGTGATTCTCTGTAAGGATGTTCAACAAACAGTCCCCTGGCAATGATTTTTTGAAATATTTATTAATGAAATCCTAAATAGTTAGTATAATTTAATAAAACCCATTTGCCTTAATTAAATTATACAAACTATTTCTGATTTTATAAATAAATATTTTAAAAAATCATTGCCAGGGGACTGTTTGTTGAACATCCTTACAGAGAATCACCCATAAAAAGGAAACAGCGAAACGCAACGATGCAGGGACGCTGTTACATTAATGAAAAAAGAAATACTTATTATTACAGTATTAAATGATGTCTAATTTAGACAAGACTCGAACTTGCCAACTGTCAAAACACTGGTCCAATCGTTCATTCATTTCCGACGCAAATTCGCGTTTCCGGCAATAAATGGGCTAACTAACTGAGCTTCCACAAATTCGATTCTGTAATTTTGCTTTACAAAATCTTAATGCCTAGTATTAAGAAATTACGATGGCACCACACAATACTCCTTATAGCACATAATGTTGTTTATAATACATGTACAGAAACTGTCTAAAAACTGGTCCTAACTAACTGAGCTTCCACAGCCTGTCATTAAAAACTTGAATTCGATTCTGTCTTTTGCTTAACAAAATCTTAATGCCCTAGTATTAGATGAAATTACGATGGCACCACTACTCCTTATAGCACATAATATCGTTTACAACATATGTACATAAACTGTCTTAAATCTGGTCCTAGCTAACTGAGCTTCCACAACCTGCCATCAGAATAGTGAATTCGATTCTGTAATTTTGCTAAATACCTAACTTAATTCTTAGTATTAAAGTAACTGATAACGATAATGCAACACAATTCTCCTTATTACACAACATCGATTACAATACATGTATAAAAACGTACAAAAGTGGTAGAGGGCAAAAACGGTGTTATCGCTAAAAAGGTACATCGATTGATCTGTAGGTACACATTGAAACAGTGAGTGTCCTGAAAAGGACAGTTTTGAAGTGTCGTTTGAAACAGTGACATTTGTTCTGAAAAGAACAGTTGTATGTTGCTCTGAGAAGAACAGTTTTGTTGCCCTGCGGCCGCGGCGGGAAGTTGTGTTGACAAGGCGGCGCCGATGACGTGTCTTCATTCGTCACACCCCAGGGGGTGTGAGGGGGCCCCTTCCGCGCTCGGCACTGTGTGGGCTGCTTTTGGTCGCGCCTCATCTTCGTGGGGCGGTCTTCCGCCATCTTTTTGGGGGCGGCGCCAACACACGGGCTGACTATATAACGATAACACCGCTTTTGCCTCAACCTGTGTTATTTTACTATATTGAAGTATGCAATAAGGAGTACTTGTATTGGCTTTATTGTATGGATCGACTTTGATGAAATATCTTTAACGACCGACACTAGAAATACGTGTTTTTTTGAAACACGTTTTTCTAGTGTCGGTCGTTCCCTTTAAGTTTACCCATTTAATCTATGGTAAACTAAAAACAGTGAAACATACATAAATTTTGGTTAGCTGGTAGAGAATGACTTCTGGCATTAAGTTCGCCTTTTGTACATTTTTTCTATTGTGCAATAAAGTTTAAATCTACCAGAAGAGAGTCGTTGTTATGGTAGATTATGTATTATTTCTAGAATAACATAAGCATACTAACAATCATCGTCGTATAATCATCGCGACATACATACAGACAGACGAACGGACAAACATGACGAAACTAAAATGGTTCCGTTAGTCTTCAACCTAAACCAATGCACAGAACAGAACATGAGAAATGTAATAAGCCATGTTAGAATTGTTAGATGCATGTGCTTAATTGACATTTCTAATATGTAGGTAATTATATGGTTGCCGCACATCACACCCTAAAAAAAATGTTCACTGTTGTTTTGATCGAAGAAAATGTAAGTAGTCAAGTACCTACTCAATCAGTTTTTTTTTTTATCTGGACCTAATCAAATCTTAGTATATAAAATATGTCAAATAAAAGTTAAAGGGCATAATTAGTTACTTTGAAAAGACTCAAAAGCCTATATTTACCAGCACCAAGCAGTCAACACTTCAAATACATCGCATTCAAACAACACGTGTTAGTTTCTTACACACCACGGCGACAATTTTTACTAATTACTGCACTAGGGCAGCGCTGAGCGGAGATCACATAGTACAATCGTACTACAATATATACCGATAATAATCCTATTTGAAATTCCTTTTTAGAATATGTATTTATAAGTGCACATTTGAACGAGACAGCGCGGCGCCACTAGCGAAGCGACGGACGGCGCGCAAACTAGCCGCGCCGGCGCCGGCCGTCTAGCTTGCGTTAGGTAAATGGTCCTTAAACAATACTACGGAGCTGCAAAGTGACTTCTGTCTTTAGTGCGATAAATTAGGACTATAATCCTATTAAACAATTTAAAAGTTATCATCATCCTCTTGCCCGTATCCCAGTTACTTGGGGTCGGCGTAGCATGTCTTCCTCTTCCATACATCTCATCATTAAGTTGTAGATAACACTGAAACTTACACGAGACAGTCATCCAAAGAGCATGAACAAACGCCAGCCACTTCACCATACTTATCATTCAATCTTTGCGAAAATACCACTATACTAAAAACTATTTACACAGCGACGATCGCGAAAAACATACATACATACAATCACGCCCGTATCCCATGAAGGGTTGGCAAATAATGTTTTTTTTTTCTGCTTTGGCTTCTAGGTACTCCCTGCCAATTGCACGGGGTGAATTTGCCCATGTCAGTCTTGGCTTGGTGTTACGTTACCGTAGTGTACACTTTCACACGCGAGGAGAATGTTCGGTATTTAGGTAAATAAGGGGTTGACAGAAAACGTAATTGTGGCATTGCAGTGACAGGTTGCCAGCCTCTCGCCTACGCCACAATTTAACCCATATCCACAGTCGCCTTCTACGACACCCACGGGAAGAAAGGGGGTGGTGAAATTCTTAACCCGTCACCACACGCGAAAAACTAGCTACAAAAATGTTAAAGGTAAAAAATCTAAATAAATTAAATGTCTAGTTTAAAACTGCAAATGTGAATACATATACTTGAGCAAGATAACACTTTACGTACGCGCGCAGCGAGCGCGCGACATGCGACACGAAGGCGGCCGCTCCGGACGCGCGCGAGACGCGACTCACGGACTCACTCGACTGGCTGACTGGTTCGTGTTCGGCCGCGCTCGGCCGAGCTCGGGCCCGAGCACAGAGCGAGCATCACCGCGGCGCGGCGAACGATCGGCAACCGACCAACATTTAGTTCACTCTACATTTATTTAGTTTATTATCTAAACCAAATTATGATGATTAAATACTTCGAATTAATATAAAATTAGGAGCGTCTGATGCCCTAGCAAAATGCCAATCGCCGCAGCGAACAAACATACACACACAAAGTAACTAACGCTTGTGTCTATTGCCAAAAGCTGCTCTAGTTTCGTCACTATTAGCAATTAATGGGTTGAAAGAAAACGAATTACTTACTGATACTGATGTGATAAATTGCTAGATTTGCTAGCCTACCGGCCATTGCCCATACTACATCCAAACTCACGTGATGTGGAGATTCTTAATCCATCACCAGACAGGGAATCATGGCTGCGACCCGTTTTGTAGTGTGACAAAAACTTCCCTACACATTTTTATACATGCAAAAGAACACTAACCTGACAACACGGTGGCGCTGACGATAGTAACCCACAGAGCACTTCAATCTTCACATTGTACTCGGGATCTTCACATCTCTCCGAGTTGCAGGCATCCAATACGCACCGTTTCGTAACCGCTAGGATCTCGAGCAGCGCATGGAAGCAAAACATAACAAAATATTAAACATCAAAGAAGCAGCCTTAGTCCATTTTTACATTATCCGATCTGATATCGGATGTCGGAAGGATTTCAATGGAAAAAACCCACGATGGCGTCTGTAATGTAGTGATATCGGTCTGACATCCGATATCGGATAATGTGAAAACGCACTTACGCTTCAGTTATATTCATGGGTATGATATGAACCTGTAATTAAATGAAAGTAAATACTATTTTATTTTATTTAAAATTGCACTCATTGATTGATGTAGGTGTAAGTTCATTTGTAGAAACAGTGACAATTGTTCTAATAAGAACAGTTTTGAAGTGTTCTATGAAACAGTGAACCATGTGTTCTGAAAAGAACAGTTTTGTGTTGCCCTGAGAAGGGCAGTTTTATATCAGGAGCCCAGAGCATCATAGAGATCTTGAGATCCTTGTGAGCGGCAGCACAGGATTTTTCCGGCATCATTCTTCATGTTCACTTCTTGTCTTCTGCTTTTCTTAATTCAACGGCACCAATAGGACAGTCTAACTTAGATTTAAATGTCTTTATGAAGCTAGTATAAACTAAGTATAACTCCTCTGTCCATCGGCAGGAGTAGATAATTATTTCCTATCAGGTGATCTGTCTGCTCATTCTGACGACCGGTCTGGCTCAGTCGGTAGTGACGCTGCCTGCTAAGCCGCAGCCATGGGTTCAAATCCCGATAAGGGCATTTATTTGTGTGATGAGCACAGATATTTGTTCCTGAGTAATGGATGTTTTCTAAGTATTTAAGTATGTATTTATATATTTAAGTATGTATACCGTCTCTTAGCACCCATTGAAATAGAAATAATTTATTATGAATAACATAAGTACAGTGGTTATTTTTAAAGACTAAGAATTTTACAAGGGATGATTTATACAAATGCCTAAGCTAGGATAGTTCCTGTGTTATAGTACAAGCTTTGCTTAGTATGGGGCTAAGTTGATCTGTGTAAGGTGTCCCCAATATTTATTTATTTATTTACCTCCTCTACATTACTCTCTCTTCAATATTTCATATAACCTAACCACAAAATTAAAATTTTGAAAAAACCCCTGACCGCGACCTAGTGGACTGATTTTCATGAAACATAGCTAAGAACACTCCCGACTAACACAGCTTTCAAATAAAAAAAACTAAATCGAAATCGGTTCATCCGTTCGGGAGCTACGATGCCACAGACAGACACACACACAGACAGACAAACAGACAGACAGACGGACAGACGGACGGACGGACAGACAGACAGACAGACAGACAGACAGACACGTCAAACTTATAACACCCCGTCGTTTTTGCGTCGGGGGTTAAAAAGAGAGTTTTGCAAACATTTTGGTTAAAGTTAATAGATATACTCCACATTGAGGATTACAATCCATATAGATAACTCTTATTTGTAGTTGTTATATGACTTTATAGAGCATGTAGTTTTCAAATGGCAGGCATGCGGAATAAGTCCGCACCTTTTGTATGGGGATAAGGTAACAACATGATCTACCCTGAGATGAAAATGTTAAGTCGGGTAGTTGCAATGAGAAAAGAAACAGTATATCATCTAATTAGAAAATATTTGTTTTTATAATCCATTACATCTAATTAGAACTTTATCATCACCTTTTTTAATCCAGCACAATAAGTTCATAACAGAAATCTTACCTCTGCATATGGACTCCAAACTTTTAGGAGTGATGAATAGCCGAGTTTATATTTGGTGCCCTCCTATGTAGTTCATAAGTTCTCAACCTTTAGGCATTTCCATTTAAGCTTCTGGCGGTCAAACTTCTTTGTAGATTTCCTAGCAAAGACAAATTTTAATTAGAATTATGATAGAACCATACATACATACATACAATCACGCCTGTATCCCATAACGGGGTAAGCAGAGCACATGAAACTACTAAAGCTTCAGTGCCACTCTTGGCAAATAAGGGGGATGATAAAACCATGTTTTCATGAAAGGCAAGTTAAGAAAAGTTGGAAGAATTATTCAGTTTAGATTCCAATTTCTAATTTTAGTTCTATTGATAAAAGTCTAGTTCAGAATCAAGGATAAAATAAATAATAAATATGATATAAATAAGGGGCACTCTTACACAAACTGACAAAGTTCCACAGAAAGTTTAAGAAGGCTGGTGCTATGGATACTCAATTCTAGGATACACTTATATAATTAATAATCAAATACTTAATAGCTAAAGCTCCCGATCAGGGAATAAATTGTTCCCCTTCACATAAATGCTTTTAATTGGTTTGAACCAACCTGGGTTGATCGGTTCTGTTCTGGGCCCATCAGCTTATAACTTAATAGATTGTTTTATTCTTGTAGACTTAACAATGCTCACCTGACTCAGTCTATGGGTGGCCTCAACATCAGCATGGAGCCGCTCTTTACGTATGGTATGAGAAATCGCTTTGAAAATAGAGAGCGCGCGCACGGGGAACTTTTGGCGGCGACTTTTTTTGACGCTCACATCATCGGTCTATGGGCTAGTATTAAAGTGCACACACGAAGCGACACAACTTTTCATACAAATACGTAAGTCGCCGAGCAACTTTGTTGCCCGTGGGCGCGCACCCTTACGCATCGGAAAGCTGAAAGCATTGGTACGCATGTTCATCTAACTAGCGATTTCTCATACACAATGCGGCTCGATGCTAATAGATGAGACTTACCTTATAAATGACATAAGTACATACCTGATAAAGTGACGCTGAGCTCACGATTGGCGCGATCGCGAACTGCGTATGCATAGGACGCTTCCTCGCGTAGGGACATGCTTTCACGAAGATTCCATGTTAACCTGAAAAAATGCAACATATAACCATTATTCACACTCCTAAAGTGAAATCACTGAACGAAATTCGACTAGAACTTGAGTAGGATGAACTTTTAGTTGTTGCATTTCGTGCCGCACATGTTCAACAAGCTTGCGGCAGGAAAGCGACAACCGAGACAACGCTCGAGTCGTGTTTACGTGATTTATTTACCTATCTCTAAAACCAGTTATCTGACATCGCGTGTTTCTAAAGCTAAACAATATTATAAATTACCTTCAGTATAAAGTTCGTAGCAGCAGCCATTTTTTTTTCACGCGTCCTTGCAAAAGTTGCACACAAACTTTTAACTTTGATCATTGATCAACTTTATTTTCCTCGTTTCAAGGCATGTTTGTCCTTTTAAAATGCAGTTCACATAAATATCACACTAAACTTAAATGTTTATCTGTTATTATTTTCACCTGAGTATTTATTTTATTTTTCGGCAACAGAAAAATAAATGCTGTGAATTGATTCAATATTCTGGAAAAGAACAGAAAAAGCTGTGATTGGTTCATTCGAAAACGCGCGCCCGGCCAAAGCGCCTCTCGTTTTTTTTACAATTATGCTCCGGATACACGTTTTTAAGCCACAGCTCGCCTGATTGAGGCGTTTTTTTGGTAAGTTAAAAAAGATGTTTACTAAAATTATTAACAGATGGTCGCTCTAGACCGCATCCTTTGTGTAGTATTACGTGCGTTGGATCATGTTTACCAATTACGAAGGTTTTTGGCGGGAACTTGAAAAACGCAGTTGGAAAATTCTCGCTTCAGCCTTATAATTATTAATTGCAATTTATTACTTTAAAATAACTTGTTTAAACCATTGAGGTATATGTACTACGTACTAGAGGCGACGTTGCTAAGAGAATTTTTACACAACGCACTGCGGTCCACTAGTGATTATATTCTCTTTGGTCATGTCAGTCCTTACCGGGTCCTTGCGGTGCAGTGACGTGCCGTGATGCATTTACTTTCCACGTGAATAATGCCTTCTTGTGTGTTTAAAAATTGTACTATACACTCGAGGAAATCAAATAAAAGCCAAGGTGTGACATTTCATCGGTAAATTAAACAAAAAACTCGTCTATAATATTTTAAGATTGAATATTCTACAAACTCGCAAGCGGGCGCGACACTGCCGCCATTTTGGTGACGCAATCATAGACTATAAAAAGTTAACCGCGCAGATGTGCCATTTACACTGTTCCTACTACATATGTAATGTGTTTCATCTCTAATAGAGTTGCGAAATATAAATATTTCTATTTGGAAAATTAATAAGTAACTACTTACTATTTCATTAATTATGTTACTAAAATATTTAAAAAAAAAATATTTTTTTAATATATATAGTTAATAGTTTTTGAGTAAAATTGTATTTTTAGCACGCTCACTTTTTGCAGTTTTCTTCGGCCTGGTCATGAAAAAATGGAACAATTTATACGCTTTGTCCAAAAAAATCGTGCTGAGGAAACTTGGTTACCAACTGACCACACATATATATGTTCATTGTGTATTTTAAAGAAGAAGATAAATACAGCACATTTATTTTGTATTGTTTAAGTTGTAAATAAATAAATAAGTTTGACTAGAATATCCGTATTTAACTATAATGTAAAATTCCCGTTAGGCAGAATATAATAATGTGTCACATCTGGTGGTAGACCTACTCTACGCGTAAATAACCGCTCCCCGCACCCCGCGCATTTGTCAGCATGTGCAGTGTTTTTGCTTGGCAACGTCGCCTCTAGTACGTAGTACATATACCTCAATGGTTTAAACCGTGTTTTTTGTTTTCCGTTAAATTGGATACGTCGTTAGGTTCATTATCAATTTATCAGGAACTGGAAATTTTTAGGAGAAACTAAAGAAAGAAATCATCAATTAATACTGGACTAAGAGCTCAGAGCCGCCAGACCTTCCATGAAACTTTGGGTTAAAGTAGAATTCGTATCGACGTTTAATGTCTGTATATTACCGGTCTAATAGTTCGGCCCGTCGGCCATTTTTAGGGTTCCGTAGTCAACTAGGAACCCTTATAGTTTCGCTATGTCTGTCCATCCGTCCGTCCGTCCGTCCGTCTGCGGATAATCTCAGTAACCGTTAGCACTAGAAAGCTGAAATTTGGTAGTAATATGTATATAAATCACGCCGACAAAGTGGTAAAATAAAAAGTGGAAAAAATGTTTTGTTAGGGTACCCCCTCCTATATGTTTTTATTTTTATTTATTCTAATAACACTACAAAGATGCTTACTATATTCTGTCAAACAAGTTTGTCAGTAAATAAGAACTAAGAAAACTATAGGTAATCTTTTCTCTAGCACCCCAAAAGAAAAGGATGCATATAGTTTTCTTTGTTCTTATTTACTGACAGACTTGGTTGACAGAGTATAGTACTACAATTTCGCCAAACCAAAGTTTAACGGCGAGGTTATGCACTCTTACATTAAGTACTCATAACTAGACAGCATTTTTTTTTCTATTTTTTAGGTTTTTTTTGACAAAGCTAACTTTCCTTAAATTCTCAAGGCTGATTTATATATAATGTGATAGAAAATACTGTTATGAGTTGATAATCATCTTTTGCTGACTGTTTGCTCAGTTGGTTGGATTTGGTTGACCGTCTATAAGCCAGACCGTCTATTTTGCCGTCTATAAAGTATAAATGTATGCCTGGCGTCCACTTAGGCAAAATAACTCGATAACAGTAAGACACTAGTTTCTTAGAGAAATTAATTGTAATTTGCCCTAAAGAACCTTCCCAGTTAACGGAAATCAATTGAAACAGGTTGTATAACTACCGAGCTAGCTATGAGCAAAGGTCATAGTAGCTAGCATACCGATTACCGATTTATTGTACCGGACTGCTCAAGTCTCAAAACGTGCATTCTAGGTGAGCTCGCTCCATCGCAAGCCACGTTGGAATGGCCTTTGGCTAGTCTGTGGCCAAGAGTAAGCCCATTTATAAAAAAAACCGGCCAAGAGCGTGTCGGGCCACGCTCAGTGTAGGGTTCCGTAGTTATTCGTATTTTTCTCAAAAACTACTGAACCTATCAAGTTCAAAATAATTTTCCTAGAAAGTCTTTATAAAGTTCTACTTTTGTGATTTTTTTCAAATTTTTTAAACATATGGTTCAAAAGTTAGAGGGGGGGGGACGCACTTTTTTTTCCTTTAGGAGCGATTATTTCCTAAAATATTGATATTATCAAAAAACGATATTAGTAAACCCTTATTCGTTTTTGAATATCTATCCAACAATATATCACACGTTGGGCTTGGAATGAAAAAAAAAATCAGCCCCCACTTTACATGTAGGGGGGATACCCTAATAAAACATTTTTTTCAATTTTTTATTTTTGCACTTTGTTGGCGTGATTGATATACATATTGGTACCAAATTTCAGCTTTCTAGTGCTTACGGTTACTGAGATTATCCGCGGACGGACGGACGGACGGACGGACAGACAGACATGGCGAAACTATAAGGGTTCCTAGTTGACTACGGAACCCTAAAAATGGCGTAATGGTCCTGAACGTGTATCCCAACGACTAAGCCGGAGATCGCTCATAACCGGATCGGGACGAGTGGAAATCGAAGGGGGAGGCCTTTGTCCAGCAGTGGTAGAGTGGTACCACAGTATAATAAAGAGAGCTATCGTACAGTATGGCCACTCCCGCTCCACGCTGAAAGTGCCACCCACCCCCTCTCGGTTACCTCACAGTTACCGCCTGTTAAAAACACGAACAGTCGACCTGTCATATCTCACTCATACAAGCATAGTACGCGTTCACCTACACGAGCTAAGACTGTGTGCTAGGAATGCGCCTCTTTCTATATATTTGATCGCCAGTGTCCGAGGTGTATGGTACACAGTTATTATAGGCTTCTCTGCTTGACCCCATCGTCCCGAGAATTTTTAAGACAAACATTTTTAAACATTATAATAAACTAGCTTTTACCCGCGGCTTCGCCCGCGTAATAAAAGTATTCATTAAGATTTTCATTTGGATCCGTAGGGACCGTAGGTTTCTCTGTAGGTATATTTATCTGCGATTATTTCGATTGCACATAATACTTTTGCTTGCAATGATTGTAGAAATATTACACATCGACCACAGCGTAGGTAATTCTATATACGCTGGGGAAACCTTTATAAACATCCCACATAGCCCGTATTTCGACACTATGATCGGTGGGTAAAAAGTACTTTTTTCTATTATCCCTTACAATTTTTTACATTTTGCTTATACTTATCGCAAACGTAATCTTCAAGCAAGCAAACAACGATCGTCTTAGAGCACATTGATTGTAAGAGACCGCCGACCGATTATCCGTATCCCTCTAACGATACCCATATTATCCGTATCCGTATCCGTATCCGTATCCGTATCGCTAACGCTATCGCTATCGCTATCGCTATCGCTATCGCTATCGCTATCGCTATCGCTATCGCTATCCCTATCGCTATCCCTATCGCTATCCCTATCGCTATCCCTATCGCTTTCCCTATCGCTATCCCTATCGCTATCGCTATCCCTATCCCTATCCCTATCCCTTATCAAGATGTTTAATGATATAACACTTTAAGTTCTCGCGCTTTGTACACATATTTAAAGTCACATACAGGTCGAACGCGATTAATTAACATTATTTTTACCTTTTTTCCCAACGTTTCGGCCAGGTTGCACTGGCCGTGGTCGCGGAAGACTGACGTCCCAGCAAAATGTCACCGGAGCAACACAAAACAACACAAAACTACCCGATATTAATTTATATAAATGTTCGGGGTAGACAAATAAATATAATCTACCCGCTTTTAGTTAATGTTTATTTCCCACCATGTTTATTTTAAAGGTAAAAATAATGTTAATTAATCGCGTTCGACCTGTATGTGACTTTAAATATATGTTTAATGATTTCTTATCAAGTGCTAAAACATAAAGTTTCATGGTTTTATCATTTAAAATTAAGAAATCCCATACAAACTTTCAACCTCTTTTTCAACCCCTTCGTCCCTTTTTTTCGAAATAAAAAGTAGCCTATGTTCTGTCTCAGGGTCTAAAGATTGTCTGTTCCAAATTTCATCAAAATTGGTTGCGTGGTTTAAGCGGGAAAGCGTAACAGACAGACAGACAGAGTTACTTTCGCATTTATAATATTAGTATATTAGTATATTAGTATATTAGTATATATTAGTATGGAATAGTATGGATAGTATGGATGGATGGATATGGAAGTATGGATTAGTATGGATAAGTGCTGCTGGCGTACAACGTCAGGGTTTTTATTGGTTTTTACAATATATTCATATGTTTTTGTATTGTTTTATACTGGTGAATAATTTACTTTTACTGTAAAGAGGTAGCATGATAAGAACGTTATTAGGTAAATGAGGGAAATATTTATTTGTTTTACAAGGGGGCAAATTTGTTTAACCTCACGTGCCAATATTGATACCCGAGCAAACGAAAGATTCCAACATTGAACCGCGAGCGCAGCGAGTGGTTCTAAAAGTGGTATCTTGCGCGTTGGTTCTAAAAGTGGAAAAAAACTTTGCCGCCGAGTGAAACAAAAATTTTCACCTTACCAACACGAACAAAATACTAACTGTAAAACATCAAAATAAATCAAATTCATCAATTTATTAAATATGATTCAAAATCATCATGTATTGGCTGGGTGCACGATGACAGCATCACCTACACCTAGCACTCCTAGCAGTTACAACCAGGGAGAATAGAGGTAAGGAGGAAAATCTGTATCAAAAATGACCGGCTGAGGCCCTTTAATTACAGTTACAAAACTCTCCGCTTGGAGCGCATGTCTCGCTCAGTGATCAGCGACGTGACATGACATTAGACGTTCTTTTCTCTAGGCTGATTTCGTCGTACTGAGCAAGTCAAGACGTAGTTCAGTGGTAGTGCGCTAGTTTCGTATGCAGATTGTCGATAATAACATTCACCTTTTTAAACTCCGTCTAAAATTACACAATCAAAAAATAACGGAGTTTCTCACGGTTGAGTTCACGAAATGCAAATAAAGAAGTAAACCGATTTTAGGTAACAACGCATTTCATATACATTGGAGACGATTATAGTGTCGTTAATAACTCAGAATATTTGTTTATTTTAAAAGTATGTTAGTTTACTTACTTTTTCCTCTTAAAGGGCGACTTTTCGAAGCGACTTTTTTGTCGCTACCATAGGCTAGTATGAGAGTGCGCTTACGAAGCGACGCAACTTTTCATACAAATACGAAAGTCGCCGAGCAACTTTGTCGCCCTTACAGTGATTATCTATTTCATTTGTTTCTTTGTTTTTCCAATTTGCTTGTGAATATTTATAAAATTTGTGATCACTGTTTTTCCCAGAGTTCGTACAGTTAACTACGTGTAGCAAGTATCGTGACGCATATTTCTTTATTTTTAACCGCCACCTCAAATCTCTCAAAAGAAGGTGGTTCTCTATTCGTCTGTACATAGAAATATCGTCTGTCGCAGTTTCGTTTTTTTTTAATCCCTTTTTGCCAAGAGGTGGCACTGAAGCTTTAGTAGTTTCATGTGCTCTGCCTACCCCTTCATGGGATACAGGCGTGATTGTATGTATGTTGTATGTATGTATATATCTCCGTCGTTACTGGACCGATTTTGAATATTTTTTTTGATTGAATGTATATGCATACGTACAGGCTGGTCCCATTTTTCTCAGAACCCAGTTCTGATGATGGGATCCTGGAGAAATCGAGGGAACACGGCGATTGGCGATTTTTGTGTTTTTAAAGGAACAGCATACATTTACGTACGGAACAGTGACATTTGGTCCAGTGGAACTGCTGATGATGGTCAGAACGGAACTCCTCAAATCTGAACGGCACGCTTATAGTGACTTTGGTATTTTTATAAGAACAGCATATAGAACAATGACATTTGGTGCAGTGGAACTTTCATGGTCAGAACGGAACTCCTCAAATCTGAACGGCACGCTTATAGTGACTTTGGTATTTTTATAAGAACAGCATGTACTTACGTCCAGAATAGTGACATTTGATGCAGTGGAACTGCAGATGATGGTCAGAACCGAACTCCTCAAATCTGAACGGCACACTTATAGTGACTTTGGTATTTTTATAAGAACAGCATGCATTTAAGTTCAGAACAGTAACATTTATTTAGTTATATTTGTTAAGCATATTGACTTTTCAAGTCAAATTTTGACAAGCTTCGATTTCGTATAATCGGATTCATGAGGAATTGAGGAAACTCCTCAAACCTTAACGGTATACGTATATTGATTTTTGTTGCCATCAAATAATTAAAGCATTAAAAGCAGTTTAAAAAATACCTACACATTTCTACATAATCCAACATTCGCAAGTAGCTTTCACCAGAACCCCAAAGGCGGCGGTTTTTTTTTTCTTAAAAATTATTACTTTAAATCCGAGGGTTCCTTTTTTGGCCACGGTGCCTACTGCGATCGATTCGCGGTTCTCCCACCACCTACCTACTTCGCACCCAGCCAATAGGTAAAATCTATCAGTCAGCTTAAGACATGAAGTTAAAATTTATATGTAATTACTTTGCACTCTTGTGGTTAAAATGCAATTTTGCTATCTGTTTTCGAATAGCAAAGAAAGCCGTTACCAGTTGGTGTGGTGAAAAATAAATAAATAAATATTATAGGACATTCTTACACAGATTGACTGAGGCCCACGGTAAGCTCAAGAAGGCAAGGAAGGGAAGGGAAGACTACGGAAGGAAAATAAATACATAAAATCACATGGAGTAAGTAGGTATTTAAGTACACAGTAGTCGTAGTACCTAGCTTTATAGGATAACATTCGCAGTTGGACATAAGATAAAGTCGGCGCTTGTTTCATACAAGAAGCAACTAGCGCCATCGCCAGTTCTCCCTTCACCGACTTCGCACTTTGCCTTTCGCCAGGGCCGGCTCACACCGCGATTCTATCACCGCGCTACAAGTACATCCTGGCGGCCGCGAGTTCGCGGCCTACTCAGGGTTGGCGCGTGTTCTCACGGAACGCACGTTCGCATTTTCTATAGTTACTTAACGTCGCGAGTTTTTTAAGGTTCATATGCGATGTCCGCGTGTCGAATGGCTAATAATACTTAGTTAAATAGACATCATGAATAAAATAAATACCATAGGACATTCTTAGACAGATCTACTACTAATTAAGTCCCACGGAAAAGTTCAGTAAGGCTTGTACTGTTGGTACTTGAACAAAAATATATAAATACAGTATATATACCTAGAAAGTACCCAAGAATTGAATATAATAGTATAAAATTTTATGTGAGTATTAATTCGTTTTAATCCATAGGTAACTCTATCGCCGGACGCCGCGCACGTGCGGCTCGTTTCTTTGTAAGAATTTTGTAGGTATTTAAAAAGGCGGCATTTCGTGAATATCAAAGCAGTGGGTCTTCTGTACTTGTACTATTATATATTCTGTGCTTTCGCATACAAAAGACCGAGCAAAAGACATCAACGCACGTACTCCTCGTAACCGCGTAGAGCGCTACAGACATCAACGCTTCTACGGCTCGTAGAACTTGTAATCGTAATCAATCCATGGAAGGCTGCGCGATCATGACTTGCAACGGAACTATATAGCGCCTATTACCTTGAAAATCGGCGACCAAACCCGGTTTTTAGGACCTATTTTAGGTTAAATTTTTTTATAAATTTGTTCATGTAAGTAAATAAATTATTTTACAGATATTCCCGTACATAAGACATCAACGCTGCTACGGCTCTGAGTGTCGTAAGTGGCGCGACTAGAACAGTTTCAAAGCAGTTGATGAATTCCGTTGTAGCAGTTGATGAATTCAGTATATTTTATATGCGGGGAGCAATTCGACACGTCCAATTTGACGTTTCACGTTGACTCTCCGTCGATAGTGGATTGGATCAAGTTGAGTAGTTGATCCGATCAACGGTTCTCGAATACGTAGGTACAACTGTCAGGCAGCATTGATATTAGTACTAGGGCTGTGGCGATGTACCAGATTTGATTTTGTAACAGTTATTTTTGATGGAGTATTTTTAACTGTTGAGTATTTCAAAAAAACGGACTTCTATCTTTTAATTAAAAAACATTTATGACATGTTTGTCACCTCGTATCTCGATTTTCAATGTTACTTGAGGTAATTTTTTTGCTAACAGATGGTCGCCTGGGTGCCAGCTACAAAAAACAATATTTAAAAAAATATTGTATAAATAGTACATTACATCAGAGGCCGGGAAAATGAGGATTTCCGGCCAAGTGGGTATATACGGCCGAGCGAGCGTGCGAACGAGGCCGGATAGGGATACGAGGCCGGGAATCCGTTTTCACGCCGAGGCATGTATAGTGCTTTTCTCAAACATACAATGAAATAAAGGACAATATTTTATAAAAAAAAAGTTACTTTGCAGGCCTAGGCCGAAAATATAATATGAAATCCCTTTACAGTCCTCTCGAGTTGTTGCGCCCAAAAAGCGATACTTCCCAGCCCATTTTAAGGAACGTAAAGACAATATTTCATTGCATGTTTGAGAAAAAATATGTAAATTTATTAATCGCTTTAACTCAAAACTTCGCGATACGTCCGAGTCATTCTAACTAAAAGACCAAATTTGCACAAATAAGACCTATTTTTAGGAATCCCAAGCACGGCAAACGAATAAATTCCCTTTCTTGGGTCAGACTTATAAAACTGGTAATACTTTTGGTATGCATTTTGCCAACGTGTCACATCTCTAGTGTTTAATTTACTTGTGTCAAGTGACAGAATGACATTGCGATTCGGATCATCAGTTCGTTTAGAAGACGCAATTTTACACGAATTTAACCTCTCATGGCCTGACAATATGAACCAATGCACGCGTTGTTGTGAATGACACAGTATGTAGGCCTGTCTTACTCAAGCTAGGAACATACTACGCGGACGTCCGCCGTCGAGCGACCGCGACCGATCAGTGTGCACGGCACGGTCACCAAAACATCCAGCGAGCCAGATTTCGACAGGACGTCCATGCGCTCAAGGCTACGTCCACGACCGTCGACCGATAGTTTGCACGGTTAAGTGTATATTCATTGTCCAGATCCGCGTCCGCGTCCACCGAAGACGCTGGCAGCATTTCCTCGCTGGATTGTCAAGCTAATACGCTGAGCGAGGAAGCTGCCAGCTCTTCGGTCGCCGGTGGCGTCTCTTAGTCTCTTCGATAAGTCCTTGAAGAGACTCAGAGCGCCAGGGCCCCACGGACCAAGGGTCTCGACGCCAAATGGAATAAAAATATATTCGGCGCCGAGACCGCTGTATTTTCCTACCTTTATTTTCTCGGCCGCCTCTGCTGCTGCCGCTGCCCTCACAGAGGTTCGGTGGAGATGAGACGGGGCCAGTGTGTCAACGCAAGTTGCGTCCCAAACCAGCACCCGTCCCATATTCCACGGAACCAACGACATCCCATCCGGTCTCTTACCGTCCGTCCTAGATATGCCGGTCGGCTCTAAAAGGGCCGGCACATTGACTGACGCAAGAGACCGGCGGATCACGTCGTTGAGGGCAGCATGCCTCGAGAAGCGGCCAGCGCTTCGTTGGCAGGAAAGGCCGTGGTGCCCAAGTCGGTCAACCTCATGGCCACAGGGGCAGCGATGGGGGCGCAGACCGGGACCCCAAGACGAAGAGAAACTGAAATACGGAGAGTATCGGGGGTTAAAAATGTGCCCAAATTTGGGGAAGGGTGTGCATGGAGCCAGAACCCTGCTTCGCTGGTTCCAGCTGCTAGGAGTCTGGCTCGTCCCTCAGTGTCGGATTGGGCTAGGAGGGAACTAACGGTCAATTTGCATATAATGTCGTCCCAGCTCCTTTGAGAATTTGGATATTTGGGAAAATTTTGACCGGGGCAAGCAATTGACCAAGCATTTTTGGCGTCAGCCAAGCCCGCAGCCTCACAGTTTGTTCGTAGGATTTTTCCTATGAGACTGGACGAGCTATGAGCTGACGACAAAAAAGCTGGTAATGCCACACTGGAAATTTTGCGGATCCCTAACCCACCGTGCCGGATGGGAAGGGATCCCTGGGTCCAAGACTAGAGTTTGCATTATCCGACGGATTTTTAATATTCGAATAATTCGGATAATACAATTTTTATTATTCGAATATTCGAATAATTCGGATAATTTCGGATAATTTATTAAATGGAACAAAATTAATGTTACAGGTGCGTATAAGCGTGGAATTGATAACGGCTGAGATAGATGAGCGCCATAATGCGAAATTTACCTACATTTTTATTTATTTTTTGCGTAAATCAGCAAACTGTAGAAATTAAAACACACCTAGCTCTCTATCTTTAGTTCTATGACTAGAATCTTGCAATCAGATAGTGAGCTGTCGATATAAGACAGTTAGTAGTAGTGATTAGTTAGGTGTTAGGTATAACGAGAAGTTTTTCTGACAACACCTTTACCTTGGAAATGGATGGTAGAGAGGATGGCTTGTGTAGAGTGGAACGTGAGACAACATCATTGGATATGATGATGGTTATAGGCGATACAGCGTTGTCATATTATCCGTTCCGATATCGGATATAGGAAGGATGTCAAAGGCAAAAATCAAAGATGGCGCCTTGAATGATTTCGAGAATGTATAGGAGTCGGTCCTTCGCTCGATCGGATCGGATACTCATCTTATCTTAAATCTGCGGGGCCCTTCCGGATACACTTCGACCCATCGGGATCTTTTGTGCAATTACCCCCTTAGATCTTAAGATCCTTCAGCTATTCAGGAGCTTCTCGACCATCTCCACGTATCGGATGATGAGGCTCATGGGTAGCTCTCTGATGTCCTTTGGTACTAGGTAGCCTGCTCCAAAGTTCTTCATTCTTTGTCTGGCGAGGGCGTGACATTCACACATTAGATGTCTGACGGTCTCTTCCTCTTCGCCGCACATGCGACAATCTGTGTAGTCAGCGTGTCCCATCTTGGCCAACATTCCTTTGATCCCGTAATGGCCTGTGAACACCCCCGTTATAATTTGGAGTTGTCTTTTGCCTAGCTTTCCTAGCTTTTTGCTCCATCCAGATTCTACCCTCCGCATAAAGAGCTTTGAATGCTTCAGACCTACCAGGGCATCCCACTCTTTTTGGTGATTAGCCTTTGTATGGTCCTTCATAGCCGTTTTAATGGTTCCTTGTGACGTTGTCTTCAGACCTGGCCTTGGCAAGTTCATCAGCATTTTCATTGCCAATGAAGCCTTCGTGCCCCGGTATCCATACCAGTTGCATCTTGTTTTGCCTTCCAAGCTTGTTAAGAGCTTGGATGCCGTTTAATACCAGTCAAGAGTCACCTCTGGGCGATGTGAAGGCTTTGAGTGCCGCCTGACTGTCGCTGAGTATATAGATATTCTTTCCTTGGGTTTGTCTAACTATATTCTTATGTACACAGGTAATTATTGCGTATGTCTCGGCTTAAAAGACAGTGGCATAATTGCCCATGCTGATACTACCACTGTAGTCACTAGTCATTTGCATAAATGCCTACGCCCGTACCAGATGCCATCTTGGACCGGATCGGATACTTAATATAAAAAGTTGAAAACTCTTTTCGTAGGCTCTAAACAAAAGCGTCCTGGTTAGGGTCTTAGAACAGGAATGAGCAACTGAGCATAGGTACTCGTTCAAAACAGAATAACCAAAAAAAGAGAAGACCAATTAGTCGAAGACACTTCCTATCCAGGTGTGGATCATTTTAGACCTTAGTTGCACAGTGGCTGGTACCAAAGTACCAATGGAAGGGGAGAGGCGATAAATAAGTATTGTACCACCAACATAAAATATACAAGACATAAAATTTAAAAAAATGAAGAAGGAGGAGGTACAAAGGCGAACTTATTTAAATATTCAAATCCAAAACGCCTCAAATTGCTCGGCAGCAATTTGATGGGTTTTAGTTTCCAAGCTGATCAGTAGATCGACTAAGATTTCAAAGTATAAGTAGTAATTAGACCGATTTTTGTGTATGAATGTAACTAAGGACTTAAAAGGAAAATGCCTTATATTTCTTAGTGAAGTGGAGGGAATTCTGGCGTACTAAATTGCCATGGAACTGATAACAGCTAAATTCGGAGTGAGGCGCTAAATTTCAATTTCAAAAAACAAGGGACCAGGAAATCTAGGTATAAATCTCTTATTAAGTACGGTTTTACAGATAACTTCACGTTAGCTATTAGCAGTAATGAAAGTAGGTTGGGGTAACGTTTTCATATTAAAAAATAATACTTGAACGTTTTTCTGTTTTTTTAAATCATCCAATTAATCGAATATTTGATAAGAACTGAGTGCGTGGGGTGAGGCATTCTGCTTACTTCTTGTCCACGAATGCTTTCTTTGTTTTGTAAATATTAGTTTGATTTTGAAGATAAATAGGTGTTAACTTGTTAGCAATAACATTGTCCGTATTAAGAATTGATCGAAATTGGTTTCAGTGACGTCTATCTATTAAATATATTACTTATAAATAAAAAATAATGTTTATAGAAATTATCCGTTTATCCGGATAATTTCACTTGGATTATTCGAATATTTTCGGATAAAAATATTGGCGGATATTCGAATAATTCGGATATTCGAATATCCGGATTGCAAACCCTAATTTTGGAAAGATATGTCTAACGGCAATTTTGGATGCTAAACGGCGAAGTGTTGCACCAACAGCAATTGGCCTCACCCCTCCATCCTTTTTAGTTAAAGCTATTAAATTTGCTCCATATAAAATGGGTACAATTTCCGAGTTAATATTTCCTGTGAACATTTTGTTTATTAATTTCGTGATGTTATTGGTTAATTGTTCGCCGACGTCCCCTAAGGACGGGCATGTCAAATCCTTTAGATGTTGTGGGCTGAGGCCATCGAGTCCTGCCGCAGACCCGGTTTTAAAAGAGCAAATGGCATTGAATACTTCAATGTTTTTCGTCTGCAAGCAGGACTCCGTTGCTGTTGGAGGGTCGAAAAAGTAGGGGGTCGCGGGAGCTGGGGGATGTTTAGTTTGTAGGGCCAAAAAGGTATCTGGGTTATCTGGAGACAGCACGTCGCTAGAAAAAAGGCGAGCGGCGCCTTTCAGGTCTCCCTCTGTGATTTTATTTTCAATGGATTTGATTTCGTTGTAGTTTTTAGGAAGATGTCCAGGTGTGGTTGAGGTTGAAGGAAGTAAAAAGTTATTGCAATTATTTTTAATCTTTTGAGTTAGAGATATGTTTTCGTTGTTTATTTTTGCATGTAATATTACGTAAGGAAACAGAAGGAGATTGTGCCAATCCTCAGTAGTGTTAGCATCACAACACTTTTTTATGAGGTGGCTAAGATGGGTTGCTACCGAGATTCGGGCACCGCGCGGGATACGTTTTATTACTGGGACGTTTTGTTTAAGATTACTGAGGCGGATATGGAACGGATGATGATGAATAGGTGGTGTATTGGCTAGGATAAGCGGAGAATCATTCTGGCTGAGAGCATTACGATGGATTTTGGTTTTATGGATATTTAAGCCACGGCTAGTTTCGAAGGTTTTTGAACACAACGGACAAGGATGGATAGTGGAAGACGTGCTATCACCAGATTGGGTCGCGGCCTGCATGAGAATTTAAAAACTAAGTACATTAGAAATACAACTATGTAAAAATATAACTATGACTAAAAATAAATACCTATTAACACTGAAAAAACCACAAAGCACAATATTACTTGAGCGCATCCAAAATATTTGCATTCGGTTCATATTTGGGTTACGCAAGTATGACCATGTATCTCACTTTCGCTCACAGCTCAAGTGGCTTGTGATGTAGTATGTATTTACCTATGTCAGTAGTACGTAAGCACTGCCTATATAATCGTGTACCTTGCCTAATATCAGGCAGAATAAATCATATATTCATCGAAGCTGTTGTTTCTCTAATGCCATCCGTACATGGCGACCCTGCCTTTTAAGGCAGCGGCCTCGTGTTCGCGAGTGCAAGGTTGTAATTAATTAAAAATGAAGGAACTAAATTAAATAAAAATTAAACAATTTGTGGACTAAAGTGGCAGAACAAGCAGTGTTTTGTTAAAGACTGAACAATGTCTGTGGGACTATACCCCATTTGGGCGAAGTGGCAGTGTATTCGTTATAAGCTAATGTCACATCAATAATGCAGTACGACGTTACCTACTGTTAAAATGGGGTCCGGCACATCTAAACCACAAGAGGTAATCATCGCGCAGACGGCTTCAGGAGGAAACAATGAAGCAAATGCCTCGGTGAAGGATTTGGCATACCACGTCAGCAACACCAACATAGTCCTGATGACCATACTTGTCATTATTGCTCTGATCTTCGTGTACGGGCTATACAAGATATATTTGAGATGCCATAAGAAGATGATCCGTAGGGAAATTAACGGTCAAGTGGCCTTCAGGCGATCCTTTGGACTCGGGAAGAGGACCGGAGCAGCAGATGCGGTGTAACAGTTTTTTTTTTTACGACGCCTTCCTCGGACTTTTGACGGCACGGTGACGCAATGCGACGAAAGTGAAGTGTTATGTGGTTCAAATGTGAGTTAGTAGAATTAATTACCTATAACATAGATTAATTTTAATATAAATTTATCTAAAACGTATCATATATGTTCGTCAAGTAAATGCCTTTAAGGCGATGTTTCAAGAGCTTACAGATTTATACAATGAATTAAGCAAACTTAAGCAAAATATTTCTAAGTTAAGTCTTGAAAAAAGAACAGAAAAGAAATTAAATGAAAAGTTGATAACAGCAAAAGAGTTATATGATACGTTTTTGGAGTATTCAAAAGTGATAGATAATAAAATCTTAAAAGGAGAAGTTACCAGCGATACAGTAGTATATATTGACGAATTACGTAATAATATCGAACATCTATATAACAAAATATACCAATTTTGTACGAGCAGTCATATTGTAAAGTCAACCGCCATGGAAAAATTCGATCTCAAAACGGCAGTCCACCTCTTACCTATTATGACCGGTGATGAGGATACGACTAAAAAATTAATCGATGCCATTGAACTATATAAATCAATGTTAGAAACGGACGGTATAAGAAAATTAATTAATTTCGTGCTCAAGACACGTTTATCTGAAAATGCCAAGTTACGAATGTCACAGTCATACACAGACTGTGAGTCGCTTATTCTGGACCTAAAAAATAATTTCCTAACCAAAAAGTCAAGTACTGCTATTCACAGTAAATTAATGCAAATAAAACAGCAATCACTTTCGATTGATGAATTCGGTACACAAATTGAACAGTTGTTCGTTGATTTAACAATTTCTCAAGCCGACGGTGACCAAAATGCGCACAAGGTATTAAAACCTATAAATGAGAAGCTGGCGATAAAAAGGTTCACCGACGGGTTGCGAAATCCTACTTTAGGGATCATACTGGCAGCCAGGAATCTACCAACATTAAAGGATGCGATTCAAGCCGCGAAGGACGAGGAGATTTCGTCCACACGGGAGAACGGCGAGGTTCCAATCTTTGTCAATCGAAGGGGAATTACAGGTCAGTATAACCCACGCACAGGCCGAGGCTTCAATAACTCGCGTCGGGGAGCACCCGGCAACATGCAAGTGCGGAATTCCTATTACGGGAATCGGGCCTCGCGAGGTAGCTATACTCAAAATGAAACTGGGCGCGGTTTTGGAAATCCGACCCGCGGATTTTATAGGTTTAGATCTGATAACGTATTTACCCGAAGGTCCAAAAGTCAGCCCAATATATATGTAGCCGAAGAGCCGCAGCCTTCGACGTCAAGTCAGGATCAGGAAACTAAAAACACGACAGAAAACCCAGGTTACGAATTTTTTCGTCCCTAATACGATATATGCATACAGATACGACAGTTCCTTAGAAGTAGTAATTGGAGACGACACGTTTCAGATGCTAGCAGATACGGGCGCCGCCGTATCGGCCGTGAAATATGAAACAGTTTCGCGGCTAAATATTCCAATCCAAAAGCAAATCGTTCCTATAATCGGTCTCGGCGGCGATCTTTACACAGAAGGCTATGCTTACATAGAGTTTACTTTACATGGACACCGCTTATGTCATAAATTTCACGTACTTAGAAACTTACCTTGCGGTCCTAGTGCCATACTAGGGCGGGACTTTTTACGTAAACATAAGTGTATTATAGACTACGAACAGAACACATTCACCTTAAATACAGCTACATTAGGGAAAATAACGGTACCCTTACAGCTAGGAGCATTAGGTAAAAATAACTATTTAACTTTACCGCCAAGATGTGAAAAAATATTCTTTATAGAAACTGAAGTAACCGAGGATTGTATAGTAATTTCAAAGGAGCTTTGCAATGGCGTATTTTTGGCAGGAGGATTATGTACACCGAAAGCAGGGAGAATACCAGTTCTGTTACTAAATACTAGAGATACAGAAGTGCATCTTAGTTATTTTAGGCCCGAAATACAAAAGATTAGACAATATACTTTATGTATGTTTGAAGATGCAAAAGTTAATGGGGACAGGGTGCGTAAAATGTTTTCACTTTTAGAGTTAAATCATCTAAATAGTGAAGAAAAAACCTCAATTCAGAATATTTGCGCAAAGTTTTCAGATATATTTTATATACCCGGTGATACATTAACGCCCTCAAAATTAGACCCACAGAATATTCACTTAAAACCCGATGCAACACCTGTTTTTGTCAAACAGTATAGATTACCACATTCTCAAAAATCAGAACTTGAAAACCAGGTACAAAAAATGTTACAAGAAAAAATAATCGAACCAACGCAAAGCGAGTGGTCGAGCCCAGTCCTTTTAGTACCTAAACACCCAGATTCAGAGGGTAATAAAAAATGGAGATTGGTAATAGATTTTCGAAAATTAAATGACCGTATAATGGACGATAAATTCCCTCTCCCTAACATCCATGATATATTAGACTCATTGTCCGGTTCTATGTACTTCAGTCATTTAGATCTACATCAAGGGTTCTTCCAACTCAGCTTAGCTGAAAAAAGTAGGCCATACACTTCGTTTGTATCCCCTTCAGGGCAATATTGCATGACTAGGCTACCAATGGGATTAAAAATTAGCCCGAGTTCTTTTTCAAGGGCAATGACGATAGCCATGTCGGGCCTTAACTACGAAAAGTGCTTAATATACATGGATGACCTTGTTTGCTTTGGAAGAAATTTGGATATGCACAACAAAAATCTGATGGCTATTTTCAGTCGCTTACGTAAATTCAATTTAAAATTAAATCCGAACAAGTGTGAATTTTTGAAGAAAGAACTTCTTTATCTAGGACACGTAGTGTCGGCGGATGGTATTAAACCGGACCCGGATAAAGTTAAAGTTTTACAGGGGTATCCGGAGCCACAAAACACAGAGGATGTAAAAAGATTCGTCGCCTTTGCTAATTATTATAGAAAATTTATTCCAAATTTTGCCGCTACATGTATACCTTTAAATAATTTAACACGTAAAAACGTGACATTCAAATGGGACGACGATTGCAAACAAGCATTTTTATCCCTTAAGCAGTCATTAGCCACGCCACCCGTACTTCAATACCCGGATTTTCGAGAAGAGAACAAAGGGCCTGGCCGGACTGCCATGGTAAAATCGCCCCTGGCTAAATATGAAATATTGATATGCAGGATTATTCGTATTGTTACTACATGTACTACTACTGGATATTATGCCTCAAACTGTTTCCGTTTACGAAAAAAATTAAAAAAAAGAAATTTTGTTTTTTATTTTTTTCTTTAAAACCGCGTATCCGATTGAGTTGTTCTTTGGATATTTTATAGATATATTAGGGATACATCAATAAAAAAAAAATTAACTTCCTGACTTTTTGTTAAGTACATTTTTTTTTAATTTATGTTTTAAATATTTTTTTTTTTACCACATACGAGTTAGCGACACCTACTATATTTTTATATAATAATCGCCATTTTATACTCTATTACATATATTTTTATCAAAAATATTAGTTTGGATCAACAATGTCAAAATAAGTTATTTATATATTACTAGTATTACCCTTTAGTACGTTGCTCCTGGAAAGTGATGTATGAAAATTTTGGCATAATTAATGGAAGATTTTTTTTTAATTGGGATATGTAGATTATAGGCCGAAGTTATTTTTCATCAACCCTCCCCACCCCTCCCCCTCTGCGTCACGTCTCTACCACCCCTTAAAGAGCCGAAAATGCGATTTTTCTCGATTTCTGACAAAACCGATGAAGATACAGAAAAAGCGTGTAGGAACGAAGTAATCCTTAATGAATTTACTACAAATCTCTCATAAACATTTTAGTGCTAGCACTTATAGTTTTCGCGCAATCCATCACGAAAGTTGCTCCTTTCTGCAATTTTCTTTAATGAATGATAAGTTTTCTCCTTAAATGCTTACGAAATCGTCGGTTTGATAGTACTAAAATATTATAAACTCAGAATGAATTTCAGGGGAAAAAAATCACTACCATGGGCGGGACTTGAACTCACGGCCTCTAGATTGATAGATATGATAGATAAATGACGCTAGGGCGCTAGGGGTACCATTGATTTTATTTATTTATTTATTTAATCTTTATTGAACAAAGAAACACAATGTACAATAGGCGAACTTAATGCCATAAGGCATTCTCTACCAGTCAACCTTTAGGCAAAGCAGAGAAGTTGTAGGCGGTGCAAAATTACAAAAACAAAAGAACTATATTAGGTACCTACTTTTAAGGACACAATGCATGCAACAAAAAATAATACAGAGGAATAAACATACACATATACATGATATTAATACTAATACATAAAATTACATACATATAATATAGTAGAAATGATTCATATAGTAGAAAGCTGAAAGATTCGCTAGAAACTAGGGATGAGCTTTTGGTGGCTCAGTTGGTAGAGCCCTCGAGTTTCTATCCGGAAGCCGTGAGTTCAAGTCCCAACCATGGTAGTGATTTATCCCCTTAATTTTATTATAGTCATGAGTTTACAATATTTTAGTCGTATCAAACAAATTTCGTAAGCATTTTGGGACAACACTTTAATATTCTTTAAAGAAAATTGCAGAAAGGAGCAACTTTCGTGACGGATTGCGCGAAAACTATAAGTGCTAGTACTAAAGTGTTTATGAGAGATTTGTAGTAAATTTATTAAGGATTACTTCGTTCCTACACGCTTTTTCTGTATCTTTATCGGTTTTGTCAGAAATCGAGAAAAATCGCATTTTCGGCTCTTTAAGGGGGGGTAGAGGGGTGACGCAGAGGGGGGAGGGGTGGGGAGGGTTGAAGAAAAATAACTTCGGCCTATAATCTACATATCCCAATTAAAAAAAAATCTTCCATTAATTATGCCAAAATTTTCATACATCACTTTCCAGGAGCAACGTACTAAAGGGTAATACTAGTAATATATAAATAACTTATTTTGACATTGTTGATCCAAACTAATATTTTTGATAAAAATATATGTAATAGAGTATAAAATGGCGATTATTATATAAAAATATAGTAGGTGTCGCTAACTCGTATGTGGTAAAAAAAAAATATTTAAAACATAAATTAAAAAAAAAATGTACTTAACAAAAAGTCAGGAAGTTAATTTTTTTTTTATTGATGTATCCCTAATATATCTATAAAATATCCAAAGAACAACTCAATCGGATACGCGGTTTTAAAGAAAAAAATAAAAAACAAAATTTCTTTTTTTTAATTTTTTTCGTAAACGGAAACAGTTTGAGGCATAATATCCAGTAGTAGTACATGTAGTAACAATACGAATAATCCTGCATATCAATATTTCATATTTAGCCAGGGGCGATTTTACCTTGGCAGTCCGGCCAGGCCCTTTATTTTAAAAACTGACGCGTCCGGAATAGCAATAGGTTCTCTACTTTGCAACGGAAACGGACACCCCGTAGCGTACGCAAGCCGTAGCTTAAATAAATCAGAAATTAATTATCCAACCGTGGAAAAAGAGCTTCTCGCGATTACGTGGTCCATTAAGTATTTTCGACCTTATCTCTATGGGCGGCACTTCATAGTAGAAACTGACCACAAACCGCTAGTGTATTTATTTAATATGACTAATCCCACTACCAGATTAATTAAATTCAGGCTGCTCCTTGAGGAATATAACTTTGTGGTACGATATGTAAAAGGGACCGACAATGTTTCTGCAGACGCATTGTCGCGTATAACTTTAACAAGTGACGACTTGAAAAAGATGAGCGAAAATTACATATCGGTATTAACTCGCGCGCGAAGAAAACAAATGGAGCAGCAAAATAATACTCATGTTGATAGGGCTTCCGATGATAGGATTGATCACCCTAGAGTCGTAGAAGTACTTAAACCCCCGAGAAGTTATACGGAGCTACGATTTTTAAATGAAAACGAGTGGGAAGTTTTAAGTAGCAAGTGTCACGAAATACATGCCGATTACGCATATGACAAAGCAAAGTCTATTATTTATGTTAGGCCGGTAACCCGATCGCATCGCGCACGAGTTGCCTTTGCGAGGGAACTGAGCGAATTTTGTAATAAAATATCAGTCGACTGTTTATACATTTTTAGGAATATTGAGAACATAACTTTAATTAAAGAACTAGCTCAAACCATTAACGATATGACGCAGTGGTCCGGACCCTTCTTGCGCATATTGAAGAGCACTACCCGGATTGACAACCACGATACACAGCGCGTGATATTAAATGACTACCACATGCTCCCTACTAGCGGACATGCTGGAATCAGACGTATGCTAAATAATATTCGGCAACGTTATTTTTGGCCAGGATTAGAGAAAGACGTTGCAGAATTTGTCAAAAGATGTGACAAATGCCAACGTCAAAAATACTTTAGAAATACAAAGGAACCAATGGTCATAACGACTACAGGTAACTTTGCCTTTGATAGGTTATTTTTAGATTTAGTGGGCCCCTTAGTTAAGGATAGCAATAATTATACTTATATATTAACGCTTCAATGCAACTTGACCAAATACGTCGAGGCGTATCCGCTTACATCTAAGGACACAGTCTCAGTGGCAACCGCTTTTGTTAACAGTTTCATTTTGAGATATGGTATTCCTCGAGAAATAATAACTGACCGGGGTACTGAATTTTTGTCATCCACAATGCAGGAAGTATGCAAACTTTTAAACATAAGTCATTTAAAGTCAACGTCTTACCATCATCAAACCATAGGTTCCTTAGAAAATAATCACAAACATTTAATTTCTTACTTACGCATTCAAACTAATAATGAAACTAACAATTGGAGTTCATGGCTACCCTACTGGTGTTTTGCTTACAATACGACTGTTCATTCAGAAACCCGATACACTCCATATGAACTTGTCTTTGGCCGACGATGCAATATACCGAGTAATCTTTGTGATTCATTAGATCCTATGTATAACTTCAATGACTATTCCTTTGAATTAAAATACCGATTACAAAAATCCCAATATGACGCAAAATGTAATTTAATTCAAGGGAAAACATTAAGAAAAGCTCAGTACGACCACAAGGTTAACCCTGTAACTTATAAATCCGGCGATATGATTTTGATTAAAAATGAAGCGCTTAGTAATAAGTTAGACCCGCTGTATAAAGGGCCTTTCCTAGTTGTAAGACAAATTGACCCTAACGTTGTAATCATAGTTAAGGATAAAGAGGTGTCGGTTCATAAAAACCGTACAAAGTTGTATTCACCTTAGCAAATTATGTTTAAGTACCTATCTTTCTTTTTTTGTTTCTTTATTTATGTAATGTTAAGAAAAAAAAAAAAAGAAAAATAATAATTTTCATTTTTTTTTCCTTTTTTGGTGGGGCGTGTGATGTAGTATGTATTTACCTATGTCAGTAGTACGTAAGCACTGCCTATATAATCGTGTACCTTGCCTAATATCAGGCAGAATAAATCATATATTCATCGAAGCTGTTGTTTCTCTAATGCCATCCGTACAGGCTCCCTATTCGCTATCGTCGTAACCTTCATATCTTGTCCCTCTTGTATTGCATTTTATTTCTTCCTACAACTCCCCAGTATCTCAAGGCGCGTTTTAGTTACCTTAATTCTGTAAGGTTGTCCCGCAGTCTACTTTTGTCTGTCCCATCTTCTTCTTCAAAATTTTACAACTCCTCTTTTACTTTCAAAGCTGTTCGACTCTGGAACTCTCTACCTCAGGGCATTAGACGGGCTCAATCTATTTCTGTTTTTAAAAAAATGCTTAAAGAACATTATTTATCTCTCCCTTAGTGATCGTATTGCTATTTTTACTCTGTGGTTGGTATGATTGCTGTATATTGTTGGTTTGTTACTATATATCTGTCTTGCTGTATATTACTATTTAAGTATGTTTATGTAAGTCTATTTATATTCTCGTATATGTGTATGTTTATTCAATTTGTGTGTTGGAAATTAGAATAAGTATGATTTTTCATTTCGAAGCACCTACTCTTTCTGATTATGTTTTTTATTTCCGCTACCCAAAGGTTGTCTGGTAGAGATCGCTCTTTAGCGATAAGACCGCCTGTTGTCTGCCTCTATTTATAATAATTTGTTTTGTCTCCGCTGTATCTTTTTTCTGTATCTCTTGCTGAGGTGTGCCAATAAAGAGTATTCTATCTATCTATCTATCTATCTATTATATATAAAAAACAAACGTCTGTCACTATTTTGGTAGGCACAGCTGTCACGGCTGGCAGTAGGACTGCGGTGCGCCGTCGCAGGCCGCGGCGGATGCTAGGCCTTTGGCCGCCCGCGGTTCAGTGCTGGTCGGGGCCAGTCGGGGCAGTCTACATTTTTAAGGAGATCATAATTATTTTACTTGAAATGCAGAAACATCGGTGATTTGACAGCGGAATATGTCAATCTCAAGAAAACTGAGGAATTGGAGGAATCACGATTATTACACATCATTATTTTTAAAATCGGGACTAGTGCGCAAACAGTTCAAGTTGATAATCAAAACCAAGTGCGGGTAGTTCGTAAAACTCGCGCGGCTGTCAGAAGGTGTTGATGTCATTTCAAGCCAGTCTTCTCCGAGACCACGGGGACAACGCCGTCCTTGAAACGTTGGAGGTCAGTTTAATATGTAGTTATACGCGATTAAGTCCCGATTTTAAAAATAATGATATTTTGGGTGACCAGCAGGACGGCGTCCATTATTTACCTGTAAGTATTGTTTAATTGCTTTTCTGTGCTAAGTTGACGAATGAAGAATGGCTGACGAAAGCAGAATCGGATAAATTTAGGAACGTGACGAAAAACGAACGAAGTCGACCCATGAGTCAATAAAAATTGCAAAAAGTTAATGAATAGGAGTACAGTTATCATTAAATGTGACGTTAATACGTAAAATGTACCACATTGTCGCTTAGGGCCCATTTAGACGTACGAGAACTCGCATACGAGTTTTATTACATTGCGGTATTTGATGGCTGTGCAAACTTGTATGTAACCTCAACAGCCCGCAATGACATAGACATAGACATTTTATTAATAATATTATAAATATTACACGTTAATCAATAAAATTAATTAATGTGTAACTAAAATCGCATGCGAGTTCGCACGCCGTTGAAATCAGGCCTTAGTCTTGCATTTTTGATTGTATATATCCACTTGGTCAGAGATCCTCATTTTCCCGGCCTCTGATGTAATGTAATTTATTCACTTATAGATTACTAGCTTTCGCCCGCGGCTTCGCTCGCGTTAAGTTCTAAAATTGCAGAATGCTCAATACAAACTTCCACCCCCCATTTTAGGGAAGCGGGGGGCTAGAAAGACAAAAAGTAACCATTGTCACTGTCCATCCCTTCAAATATCTCCATTTAAAAAACACGTCAATTCGTCAATCCGTTTTGTCGTGAAAGACGGACAAACAAACAGGCACACACATTGTAACTAGTTTCTATAATGTACCTACTTACGTAACGTCGGGGATAGTGTAATACCGCGTATCTAACAATTTACAAGGAAATTTGAACTATTGACTTTGTTAGTTACGCGGTATTGCACTATCCCCGACGATAATGTGAGTTACAAGACTTGCAAGTATTATAACTGCTACGAAGGGCTACGAGCCTACGAGGCGTAGAAGCGTTGATGTCTTTTGCGTAGGAAAGTTCAAGGAAGGACATTCCTACCATTTGACCATAGTAAGGCCTGATTTAGACGGCGTGCGAACTCGCAAACTATTTTAGTTACATTGCGGGCTGTTGAGGTTACATACAATTTTGCACAGTCATCAAATACCGCAATGTAGTAAACCTCGTATGCGAGTTCTCGTACAGTCTAAATGGGCCCTATCATTAGAAATCACCCAACAAATATGCTTTTAAAAATCAGTACGTGTTTTCTTTATTGATATTTTTAATTATACCTATAATGGTAACTTTATGAAGGCTATAAAACCGCGTTTAGGCCATGAGCCCGGCCGAGTGGCCTAAGTAAGGTACAGTCGAGATCATAAATATGTATCCATTTTTTCATCGTATTTCAACGAGTTAAGAAATGTATAAGTGAAGAAATGTACACATATTTAGGAACTCGACTGTACGAGACTTTTAGCCTTCATAATCTTAATTTTTATTATGATCCAGTTTTAGCTCAAGATCGAGAAGAATGGAGAAAGAAGGGGGAGGCCTTCGCCCAGCAGTGGGACACAGTAGGCTCATAATAATAATGATCCAAAATATTAATTATTTTTAAAAAGCTACTTATTACTGCAATTGAAAACAAACCCGTTAAATGGAAGTTGAACTTTTAACAAAATAATTTTTAAGAAACAAAACCGCCGCTTTTGTGGTTCTGGTGAAAGGTACTTACTTACTTCCGAATGTTGGATTATGTAGAAATGTGTAGGTATTAATTTAAAACTGCTTTTATTAATTTTAATCTTTGATTATTTGATGGAAACGTAAATTAATATACGTATACCGTTAAGGTTTGAAGAGTTTCCTCATGAATCCGATATCTGATGATTACTTAAAAATACCAAAGTCACGTTCATAAGCGTCCCGTTCAGATTTGAGGAGTTCCGTTCTGACCATCATCAGCAGTTCCACTGCACCAAATGTCACTGTTCCGTACGTAAATGCATGCTGTTCCTTAAAAAACACAAAAATCACCATATGTGTGCCTTTCAGATTTGATGAGTTCCCTCGATTTCTCCAGAATCCCATCATCAGAACTGGGTTCTGATAAAAAAGGGACCAATCTGTATGCATATACATTCAATAAAAAAAATCAAAATCGGTCCAGTAAAGACGGAGATATCGTGGAACAAACATAAATAAAAAATAAAAAATTCAGACGAATTGAGAACCACCTTCCTTGAGATTTGGGTGCGACGGTTAAAAAAAATAACAGAACTCCTATATTCATACGATTACTGTTCAGCAGTTATCATATGAATCTATAGGCAAATAAACTTACTTATCGTTACTTAAATGAAGTTAATATGGATACCGCTGACAATAATCTAATTGACGGATTTAAGTGCTGGAGTAGAAAAAAATGATAATCTATCTTGTTCACACAACGCGCATAAGTTTACCCAAGCAACTTTTTTGTCGCGACCATGGGCTAAAGTATCCAGGGCCCAGGTCCAGGCTCCAGGTCTTTTTCAGAGTAAGTTTGCATGCATATATTATATGCACCCTTTTCATATGTATAAATGACTATTGTGTTCTAAATAAATAAAAATAAAATAAATAAATAAAGTATGAAAGTGCGCACACGAAGCGACGCAACTTTTCATACAAACACGAAAGTAGCCGAGCAACTTTGTCGCCCGTGGGCGTGCACCCTAAGAAGACCTTGAGGACACATGACGTCACATTACGTCACGGCTCCCCGCGCCGCGTATACCTACATTAGACTGCACCTTACAGCCGAAGCGGCTACACATATATCTGTATATATTCATAAGTCGATTTTATACAATCGTGACATAATACAAAGCTTTTTCTACTCCCGAACTGTTATTCTTCATTTACAGGGTCGTCATAGGCCTTTAAAACCCTACATAAAAGTCTATTCCCAAAGCCAGCGTCCGCCGGCTTTCAGCGCATGCGCGCAGTATCGAAAAAACTGAAAACGCATTGTTTGGCTCTGTAACCATGGCAACGCATTGTTATAACGATAACGCGTGCGCGGGAAGGCTTCGGGCAGCTGAGCTGACTGTGCAAACCTTTGCGTCAAAATACAGGAAACAGTGCGAATTTCACGAAAGTTATTCAAGAAAACTTTTAAAAACTAAGTGCATGGTCGTAGAAAAAGTATTGTATGCAACGGTATTTAACTGAGTCAAAAAATACACGTGGCGTCTTAATAACAATTTTCGGCTTCGCCTCAAATTGTTACCCACGCCACTCGTCTTTTTTGACCTCCTTTAAACGCCTGTTGCATAAAATACTATTTCAGTCGAGTACCATGTTTATTTTAAATAGTTAATTAATTATATTGACCAGATCAATTGTAGCATGTTATCTGTTAAATCTATGTTTTTCGTGTTTTTTCGCAATCTTAGGTCGTATCAACAACGTATCGTATCGGTCGAAATAAAAAAAAAAAAAGAAAAAATAATACTTTCTATTTATATAGAGGTTTAAAATGTTTACAACTATTCGAAAGGCCATGCCAGGATAAGCTAAGTGAATCTGCCGTATCAAGTATGCCAAATTTCAGCTCCCAAAACTTTATAGTTTAGTAATTAAAAAAAAAAACAAATTTGAACTTTCTTCGATATTTTTTTTTCTGGGCAGCCGATTTTGACGTGCGTCACGTATATTGTGCATATAGGTAGGAAAATCGTATGATATTAATTTTATGTTATATTGCCATACAAAAACTTAAAAAAATTTTTTTTTTAAAGCAAGCGACACCTCCAGATTTTTCATCAAAGTAGGCAGCTTTAATAAGCTATCAAATGACGAAATCAGAATCGGACAAATTTAGGAACCAGTCGACCCAAGAGTAGGTATAGGCCCCTGGGGCCCGTTTCTCGAAAGATACAAGCCTTGTATTACAAGTGTGTTTTCTCAAACATGCAATGAAATATTGTCTTTACGTTCCTTAAAATGGGCTGGGAAGTACCGCTTTTTGGGCGCAACAACTCGAGAGGACTGTAAAGGGATTTCATATTATTTTTTAGGCCTAGGCCTGCAAAGTAACTTTTTTTTTTAATTTCGACAACATTTTTTATTTCATTGTATGTTTGAGAAAAGCACTATACGCCGAGGCGTGAAAACGGATTCCCGGCCTCGTATCCCTATCCGGCCTCGCTCGCACGCTCGCTCGGCTGTATATAGGTACCCACGGCCGGAAATCCTCATTTTCCCGGCCTCTGATGTAATGTACTATTCCATGACAACCCATACGATTTGACAGTTCGCGCACTTGTAATACAAGGCTTGTAGCTTTCGAGAAACGGGCCCCAGGGGCCCATTTCTCAAAACTGAAAGTTACAAGTTAGAAGCGGAAGCTATTTCCAACTTGTCATATTAGACATTGACTACCGCTTGTAAATTGTAACTTTCAGTTTTGAGAAATTGGCCCCAGATCTACAACAACGGGATTCACGTGGATTGTCATTTCGGCCAGTTGCATTTCGTTCACCGTAAAGCATGATAAGTAACTTGGTCATGACGACGTCGCAACGCATGTTAAACCGCATAATGTATTTTCATTTTTAATTCCATTCCGGTTGTTCGCTTGTAAGTATTTAGTAAGTATTTACCAAGAACCTGTAGGGTTACCATGACTTTTTTAAGTGAAAAAATACGTTACGTTTTCAGTGAGAGTTACGGAAAATGTATGGAAAAACTGAACAGCGCTCCAAGCGGAAACGCTCACGTACTAAAATTTTCATCGGTTCCATAAGTTATTAACGTGTTTTCTCCGAGTTTTCAATACGTTCCTAACTTTACAGCTAAGGCGCTCTCTTTCTAACTGTATGAAGTCAATAGAACCAGAACTATTTGACAGTCTCTAGTGAAAACTCAATACTTTACGTGAGTAATCATTTTACTTACCAGTCATTATATACTTACATATATTAATTTTTGATCGTTGTATCGTTTGGCTGGTTGAATGAATTGAAGTAGCAAATCTCGCTGAAGGGCTGGATCCAAAAGCGGGCTGAAAGCTGTTTTCCTTCGAAAAACCGACATCCTTCCCGACTTTCCTATTGGTAAGTAATAAAGCTCTCTTGATTCTTTAAGACGGAGTTAGTGTTTTGAGTTGTTGTTTAAGTCATAGATAAAGCAAACAATATTGCGCGATCCGAGTGGTTTAAAAAATATGTAGAATCTTGGGTGAAACGAAGGTTAAACAAACTTTGCCACCGAGTGAAACACATTTTTTTTCACCTCACCAACACGAATAAAATACTGACTATAAATCAAACGTAACCAAATCCATCAATCTATTCAATATAAATATATGATTCAAAATCATCGTTTATAGGTAAATTCTACCAGCCAGCTCAAGGCATGAAGTTAAAAATTGTATTAAATTACTTTACACTCTTGTGGATAAAACAATTTTGCTATCTGTTTTCGAATAGCAGAGTAGGCCTTTACTTGGTGTGGTGAAAATTGTTTGAGCACATGTAAGGTCGCAGTGTCTAGCGTGCTAGCTCATCGATCAGCGCCATGTGTATACTTGGCGGGCAAGCACGGCGTGATATGGCCTATCGTTACGGTCTGTTATTCTGTAGCCTAATAGGCGAAGAATACGTGGAGCGATGGCGTGGTGACTGGTGATACGATGTGAACGATGAAGATTACCTACTGCACAAAATCTCAAACCGAAGGCGGGCCACTTGCTCCGTGTAATCTTCTCCTATTTACCTATATTGAGTAGGCTAGGTGGTTGTGGGATTTTTAGGGATTAGTAATACAAGTGGTGGGATAAGGGTAGGAGGAAGGAGTAATACAATTCATTCGCATGATAATTATTTATTAATTAATGACAAGTCGTAATTTTATAACAGGTTAGGAAAACAATTAGGTAAGCACATAAAAATAAACAAGTTTATGATTATTTTTAGTCATATTGTGGCATATTTTCCTTAACTAAAAACATAGAACAATCACATTAAAAGTTAAAACATAAGCAATAAACACAAAGGAAATAAAATTGACTAAAATAGTTGTTACATGAACAGATATACTTACAGCTAAGACTATAAAAATGACACAAATACACTTTATCGCACACCGTAACAGAATACAGCAATACATAGGAAAGTAGAAACACAAAGGTAAACAACAGGTGGTCTTATCGCTAATGAGTCATCTCTTCCAGACAACCTTAAGGTAGCGTAAATTGAAAAATATTTACATAGCCAGTAGGTGCATACCTATATGGTTTAACAAAACAAACTTTTCAACATGTTTAGAAATTAGTGGTTGTTTTTTACATTTTAATCCTTCAGTCTGATGTTTCCTATAAAGCGACCCTTTTTTAAGTTTTTGCTGTGCAACACTTAACATTTTACATACATAATACAATCGATTAATATCTTCAATCAATCAATATCTGTTTGGTTATATAAACAAATAACATAGCACTACAGATTGGTACCTAACTACCTATTCATAATAACCGAGTTATAACGAGCGTTCGTAGTAGTACATAATGTATTATGACATTTATGACATACAAGTAACATAACACAAACAGTCCAGCACATAATAGAGGAATGCCTGCCCTGTGACGCGCTTTGCAAATGGACCTCCAGAAGACCTGATCACCCTTAGCGACGAGGCCAATAAATGGCTGATTGGACCTAATTTTAACCTAAATGAATAAAATACATGAATTATATATATTGAATGCTGTTCAGAGATGGGGATATTTTGCCAATATCCCCCTCCTTGGAGGAGACGACTAAATATTTTGTGTCTGCTTTTGTGTACTAATTGTACTAACTGCATGCCCTTATTGTGTAAGTATATGTTGTTTCCACATAACTGTAACATTCATGTTACAGTTCAGGAAATATAATCTGAACGTTTACCATATAAGTAGTAAACGTTCAAATTATATTTTCTGAACTATATACTCTACGATCATTGGCTTACATTAACAGACTCTGAACCACCAATAGACACAGTGCAGTGTCTAAGCAACCCCCCATCACTCCACAGTCTCCACACCCACAGGAGGAGAGCTGGAGGAAAAACCAACTGTGATACCTTCACTCAAAACCTAAAGCCGGCTCCGTTCATGCGGTATCACCTAGGTACTAGGGTTTGCTCCCGGGAAATACCGGTACCGAAAGTACCGGGAATTCCCGGGATTTTTGGCCAAGCAAAGAACCGGGAAATCAACTTGAAAAATCCCGGTACTTTCGGTACTTTCGGGAAATATTTTTAGTGACATTTTTTGCTACAAAATTTATTTATTTCTGTTTATATTATTTAAACAGTTAAAAAATAGGCGTAGGTACAGTACACGCGCTTAATCACTATTAAATAGCGTGTGGCAGTGGCAGCCTGGCAGCCGTAGCCACCGCGATACCCTAGCTAGCCCCACTAGCCAGTTCAGTAGTCGAGTTTTGTATTTTTGGTGAAGGTTTGTTATATTAAGTTGGGTATTTATGTTTTCTCTCTCAATCTCATTTGACTCATTTCTCTGCATGTTATAAAACCGTGTTCGCGAATTTTGTGATAGACTCAAAAACTACCAAACGGATATTTATGCGTTTTTCACCTATGTATGAATAGAGGGTAATCACCTACATATGTCTTGAGGAATGTTTAAGGTTTTCTTATTATAAATTAATTATTAAAACATGACATATGTGCTAAAAGTCGGTGAAAATCACGCTGCTAAGAGCTTCAATCGAAAACCCTACCCGTACGTACCGATCGACTTATAACAATATAATGTATGGTGGAACTGTCGCTCTGATACATAAATGTAGGTCTAGGAAAAAATCGGCAATGGCTTATGTCTAACTTTCAATGATAACTGCTATAAACATGCTTAACTTTTAAATAGTTGTTTAGATATATTGTGATCTTACGGTATTCCATAGAATTTTTCTCGAGATCGATCCCTCTGACTAGCAAAAAAAAGGTGCACCATCTCAAATGTTTTGTTTCCTGGAGTTTATATTCTTTGATTCAAATAACATGTTTGGGGAATTTTGTAAGGTTTTACTGCCGGTCGATAATAAATTATTATATTTCTTTAATAGTATTTGTCTTATTTATTTTACTAAGCGATTAAACATCTCCCAGTAATGGCAGATCGCTTAATCGGAGCAATGTATTGCAAGTATTGCAACGTTAACCATTGGTACCTATGGCAGCCAGATAGAAGTAGTAGTAGGTTGCAGAATTCTTCACGATTTTTTGTTGTTGTTGCACGGTATAATCTCACTATGAAAATGACTATGAAATAAAAAAGGCAGATAAAACAATACGCCGAGCGAAGCTGGTGCGGTTCGGTTATGGTAATATATCAATAAAAGATGAAAAATGACAAAAATTATGTTGATATATTTAAAAAGCGAAAAAATTTGACCAGTCCCGAAAGTACCGAAAATCCCGGGAAATCCCGGTTCCATGTTGCTTCGGTACCGAAAATCCCGGTTCTTTAGAACAGTACCGGTACTGCAATCCCTACTACGTACCAGGCTAGAAGTGGCGAAGTTGGATAACGGACGGTAGCGATAAACCTGGCCCACACCTGATTGCGTAATAGCAAACCGGCGGGGAACTGCAACACAAAAAGGAAGCCTCTGACGTTGATTGCCCTCGCCGTATCTCCCGTCCGGATCCCGGTCCACTAAAAACGGACACCCCGGGTTACCTGAGGGACTGGCCTGAGCCGAAGTTAGCCGAGCATCATCGAGCCCCGAGACACTGCCCCCGAAGCAAGAGGGAAGCAAGAAACGGGTGGGTAGGCCGAGATCTTGATCTCGCGGCAGCAGCTCCAGGAGGCTTATTTGCCTCAATTTAGGACTGGATCAGTTCTCACAGGGCACTGTACCCTCCCTTACAAGTAGCTCCCCGCTTCCCATAGTTCCCATAGAAGTTAATTCTAATAACTCCGCAATTAAATATCCGATCATCGTGGCAGGGGACTGGAACGCAAAGCACACAGCTTGGCACTCCACCAGGATCGACGCTGCTGGACAGACACTGTACAACGCGATCCTGGACAACAACTATTATGTCACGGGCCCAGGAGAATCCACTTAATTCGCGGACGCCACATCAAATTGCGTACTAAAAGGCAAAAGGCGACGAAAGCTTCCGAACTATGGAGCAATACATCGGCCCCGAAAGGCAGCACCGCTCATGCGGTATCAAATCAACGGATTACGCCGGAGTGGTGGAGTTGGATAACAGCCTGTAGCGATAAAGCTGGCTAATAACACTCGATTTAATAGTCGCACGTCAATATGGGAAAAGAAAAATGCTGCCCAAACCAGGGAAGGACAGGAGGAGACCGGACCGGGAAGTTAGCGGCCCATCCACCTGCTCAGTACCCTGTTGAAAGTCTTCGAGAGGCTTCTGCTCGGAAGACTCCAGCTACACAATGAACCGAGAAGTCTCTTCATCTTCAATTCTGTTTAAAATAAAAACCTGGCCTTAGGTCGCCTAGGGCCAAAGCCCGACCTAGGGTCTAATAAGACCCGAATTAGAAAAAAAAAACTTGTAAGAATTAGAAATAAGGTTTATTAAACAAATTAAATAAAGCGTGTTTCGATAGGGTGGGGAGGAGAGATGCGCGAGAAGCCCCGGTCGTCTATAAAACCGAGCCCCGATCGCTCGCCTGCACACCCCCAGATACGGCTGTTTGGCAAGGGTATCCCCAGGGTCGAGTCAGCAAAGTACCTGGGGGTTCATCCCGATAGGAGGCTGAATTTTCACTATCATATCAAGGTGGTGCGGGACAGAGCCTCCTTCATCTCATCTCGCCTCAGCATCATGTTCAATAGAAAGAGCAAGTTGCGGACAAAGCACAAAGTCACTCTATACAAGGCCTGCATTAGACCTGTCTTCACCTATGCGTGCTCAGTGTTTGCTCACTGCTCACGCAGAAGGTTGAAGACGCTCCAATCCCTCCAGAGCAAGATCCTCAGACGAGCTGCTGGCGCTCCACCCTTTGTCCGCAACTTAGATATCCACAGAGACCTACAGGTCCCTTCAGTCATTTCATGCAATTAATCTCAAAACGGTTTCATGAGGGGGCTGCGGCCCACAGCAACCCTTTGATCAGGGAAGCTGTGAACTACTCCCCCCTCCCTTCAGTTTCATTCAGGAAAAGGAGACCCAAGCATGTGCTTGAAGACAGTGCAACAGTGATGACGAGTTCACCCGGGCGAATGAGGAGGAGATTCGCATTGAGGGCGAGCTCCTTCGAGTACGCTTGGGTCTTCCTATCCAGGACCGGCCAAAGCGCTCTGCCCAGCTGTAAGACAATTTAGAATAAGTGTAGACTGTATTAGTACCGGTCCCGAGATGGCGGCCCGGGGTAAAAAACTCCGGGACGCAGTCTCGCGACTGGCCCTGTTTAGATTTAAGTAGTACTAAGTTAAACGGCGCTACCCGTATGAGAGTAATATATTTATAATGATTTTTTGTATCTTCAATACTGACTAATGTGGGGCGTGGTATTGTAAAACCATCAGAGGCCACACAGGCCCTCTTCCTTCCCCGCAAGTTAGTGCCCCCTATGGCCATTCTAGCCGCCTAGGCAGACTGTAATTAGACTTAAGTTAGTGTACGTTCAAGTTAGTTTAAGTTCGGCCCTCGAGCCCTCGCGGTCTTAGCACTGTACACTTAAGTGCACAGGAGCCATGTCCGTTGCCGAGCAAAGGGTGCCTGCCGCCCGGCTCATAGATGTTCAAGACCAAAAAAAAAAAAAAAAAAAAATCGCCTGCACAAGTCAATCGAACTAAAATAACAACCAAACCAACAAGCAGGATGCCCACAAGTGCATCACCGACTGCTCCTTGCGGACTCGCCGCAGGAGGTAAGAGAAGATACCACACTGGTGCTAAATCAAGAATCAGAGGTGTACCTACACGACACCAAGAAAATGAAATAAAATAAGAGAAAAATAATAATAAGAAAATTTTCCTGCTCAATCGCACCATGACAGTGGTCTCCACGTACCAAGCTAGGAGTAGCGGAGTTGGATAACGGCCGGTAGCGATAAAGCTGGCCCACACCAGATTTCGTAGTCGCTCACTAACACCACCCAGAGCGTGGACGCGAGCTGTGATTGGGCGAAGTCATACGGATTTGCTTCACGTGCCAAGACACGACGCGAATCACTGGAAGACAGGAAATGGAGGAGTTGAATAACGGACGGTAGCGATAAAGCTGGCCCACATCAGATTTCGTAGTCGCTCACTAACACCACCCAGAGCGTGGACGCGAGCTGTGATTGGGCGAAAGTCATACGGATTTGCTTCACGTGCCAATACACGACGCGAATCACTGGAAGACAGGAAATGGAGGAGTTGGATAACGGCCGGTAGCGATAAAGATGGCCCACACCAGATTGCGAAGTCGCCCACTAACACCGTCCAGAGCGTGGGCGCGCGCTGTGATTGGGCGAAAGTCATACGGATTTGCTTCACGTGTCAAGACACGACGCGAATCACTGGAAGACAGGAAATGGAGGAGTTGAATAACGGACGGTAGCGATAAAGCTGGCCCACACCAGATTGCGTAGTCGCTCACTAACACCGCCCAGAGCGTGGGCGCGCGCTGTGATTGGGCGAAAGTCATACTGATTTGCTTCACGTGCCAAGACACGACGCGAATCAATTGAAGACAGGAAATGGAGGAGTTGAATAACGGACGGTAGCGATAAAGCTGGCCCACACCAGATTGCGTAGTCGCACACTAACACCACAGACATTGACGCTTACGCTTAGCTCAGTGACGCAGACAGTCAAAGCTAAGGTAAGTCCCGCTCGTGGCGGCTCGGCACACGACATATCCCTGAAAACCGTAGAAAGACTAGGGATACGGTCACAGTCGGTACGCCACACCAACAGATGCAGTTAGACGAGAGCTGCATATATTCAGCGATGCTTCGACCGAGGCTTACAGCGCGGCGACCTACTGGCGAGTGTCAAACGGCGAAGATGAAGTACGAGTAAGTCTAGCCACTGCTAAGAGCCGAGTTTGCCCGTTAAAGGTAATCACAGTACCTAGACTAGAGTTGTGCCGTTCTCGGGAACGTTCTCATTTTACTATGGAGAATATTCTCCTGAGAGAACATTTCCCATACAAACGGGAGAACGTTCTCGGGAACGGCACAACTCTAACCTAGACTCGAGTTGACCGCAGCAGTTCGTCGGCGCACGGCTAGCAGAAACCATTCTACGTGAACAACGTTATCATGTGGCTAAGGCGAGGTATTGAACTGACTCTATTGTTGCGATGACGCGCGAAACTATCGTCCGTACGTGTCACACCGACTTGCGGAGATCGGCGAGATGACGAGTAGAGATGCGTGGAGGTATGTACCGACCGCCCAGAACCCCGTAGAACGAGCGACGAGATGTCAACCGGCGCAGAGCGTGCGCATCGAGGACGAATGGTACGGGGGACCGCGCTTCCTCTACGAACCCGAGACATCATGGCCTAGTCACACATCACACCGAACATACGACCTACCTGAGAGGAAGGAGAGGCCGTCAACCGAGACATCACTGGCGATCGACTCAGCGAAGCCAGACCCTTCGAGTGTACTGACGTGAGTCGGTTTAGCAGCTACGACAGACTGTTGAACTCCGCTGACATCAGAACGAGGCACGGGATGCTACGCAGGCCCAGCTGCAGGCTGGCGGTTATCGCAACCCATGCAACCGGAGTCTTTGACTGCGGGAACAAAAGTTAGCGACGCATCGAAATATATGTAAAATATTCTAAGGATTTTGTTTAAGACTGTATTCGCAATAAAGATTATTTCGTAGGTAGGAACCGGGTAGAACTGCGTTAATTAAGTATTCTAATAAGACTCGTATTCGATGTATTCGACAGTAGGCAATTCCCATATTCCTTCCATCCCGAATCGCAAAAACCGAGTCCAAAGTTCAATCTAAACTCAGATTGTCCATTGGACTACGATTAATAGCCACTACACACTAACATGAGAGGCTTAGAGCAAGAAAACCGAACTCTTCTCTAATTGGCCTAAAATATTTTCCTACAGTTCCGTTATAATTTTCCTTTCACCCGAATATTGCCTTAGGATTATTTAATAACTCGATAACTATAATACCTACGAAGATGTAAATAGTTTTAAAACGAAGATAAGAGGTTACGTAACACAATGACCTACATTTTCGAAGTAGCATTCCATTGTTGATAACCAATAGAGCTCGAGACGAGTCGAGAAACTAGTCTATTCTGCGGCCCGAGCGGCTAAACAGTAAACACAGTTCCTATTGTCTAAAATCGTAAACAAATACAGGTGCATTCCACTCAAGGTGAACGACCTGAACGTGAGGCACATTGTTACGTAATTTCGAAGGGATAGCTTAATTTGTTTTTAAGTAATGAGCTTTTGAATTTTGAGAAATGATACCAAAAAAATTGTCTAATCGAGCGCAATAACGCCTCCGACCAATCACGACGCGCTATCCGCCTCCTACCAGGCACGATTCGTTTTCTCTCTATCGCACGGAGCCTCGTGCTCGATTGTCTCGTGATTGGACGAACGAATTGAAATGTATTCTTTCCATGAAGCCTAGTAGTAGAGCGGCGAGAGATGTCAGGACAAGTTGATGTCTGGAGTCTATACTGCTGAAAACATTTGATCGGTAGCAGTGAGCACGAAATATGAGCTGTTTTACAGTTCAGTAAATACATTGCTACCAATTTAACAAACCAATTCGAAAAATGAGTCGAGTATAACATGCTGATTAAGATTTATTATATTTATGTTTTGTTAGTTATTTTTTAATTAATAATAATGCAAAAAATACTTTTTTTTTACTCTCTTTTTTGATTTGGCGACTCAAAAAGGCAATGAAAACGCATTCTAAAAAATATGTTATATAAATCATTTAACTACATTATTCAACGATCGATAATAAATAAGCTACAACCACGATTCGTCTTAGTGGCCAGGCAAATTTCGCGTAAAGTTTCAACCATACCATCTAATCTTATTCATCGTAACCTTTATTGGTATCATTTGAAAGTTTAAAGCACTTTAAGAAACAATGTCAATCATTTGCATATTCAATAATCGCCAGTGCGGTGGTTACGGTCCATTTGACTAGATAACTAGGTTTGATACCCTAGACGAGTTTAAAAGGGGAGGTAAAGGTGACATATGGGTTGTTCTCTGGCCTAAAAGCTATACAGAGGGTCAGGGAGCAAAAACTAGGGTTTAAGTTTAGTTTTAAGTTATTTTTTCTTTTATTTGTTGATTTTATTGTATTTAATTTTTTTGTAATTTTATCAAGGATACACGTTGGTTTCTTTTGCTGAAAATTCCCTTTTTTATGAGAAATGTTATGAATTTCATGGCATTTTCCGATAGAGACTAAAATTAACTTTCAAATAAGGCCACATAGTCATACCCTTAATATTATATAAGTAAAAGTATGACTATGTGGCCTACTGATACATAGTCATACCCTTAATATTATATAAGTAAAAGTATGACTATGTGGCCTTATTTGAAAGTTAATTTTAGTCTTTATCGGAAAAAGCCATAAAATTCATAACATTTCTCATAAAAAAGGCAACTTCTAGCAAAAGAAACCAACGTGTATCCTTGATAAAATTACAAAAAAAAAATTAAACACAATAAAATCAACAAATAAAGGAAAAATAACTTAAAACTAAACTTAAACCCTAGTTTTTTCTCCCTGACCCTCTGTGTAGCTTTTAGGCCAGAGAAAAACCCATATGTCACCACCTCCCCTTTTAAACTCGTCTAGGGTATCAAACCTAGGAAACCAGTCAAATTGCATACCCACTGTTTTTCTTTGTAACCACCACAGACTGGCGATTATTGATTTAAAAAAAAATGATTGACATTGTTTTTTAAAGTACTTTAATTGTGCTTTCAAATGATATCAATATTGATAGGTTACGATGAATAAGATTAGAGGTATATCTGCTTGAAACGAATTTTGCGCGAGGTGTAATTTGGTAGACGCCGAATGTATGGGAACGCGTGTCAAGCGGTACTCCCCGCCTACAGGTATGTGGTTGTAGTTTGCTCATTTATTATCCGATCGTAGAAATTCAAAAAGCAACAGATAGCTTAATAATGTAGTTAAATGATTTATATAACATATTTTTTAGCTAAGTGGCCGTTTTCATTGCCTTTTTGAGTCACAAAAATCAAAAAAGAGAGTAAAAAAAGTATTTTTTGCATTATTATTAATTAAAAAATAACTAACAAAACATAGTTAACCCCCCACAGTCTGAGAATGCGACAAGCTCGATTGTCTCGTGATTGGACGAACGAATTGAAATGTATTCTTTCCACATTCTGTAAAGTAGTATAAAAGGAACGCTCTATCGGTATGGAGACAGGCATTAGCCGAGGATTAGCCGAGCGTCTCCGAACGCGGCCGAAGATCGCCGAATGGCGGACAGAAACGAACATGTCGGTAGGTCGCGATCGCGATCGCGATCTACCGCCCAATAGAAGATCGCAATCAAGGAGCGGGGGGAGCACACCGCTGCCACCCGGGGAGAGGGAGGGTAGTTGGGAGGACGGTTTTCTCCCTCTACTCCCCGGCTTCAACCCCGGGTCCATCGCAGGCAGCGAAGATTTCGACACCGCCGACGACAACGCCGGCGAGGAACAAGCTACTTTCGCCGCGGCCGCTCCACTCGCTCTACCCTTAATCCGGCCCTGGCTGGACGTCTCATCCTACTACCCCCCACCATCGCTGATGCCGCCCACTGATGAGGGCGCCCCCCCAGCCCAGCATCCACCACAAGAGACTGGGCGCGAAAGCCCAAAAGAAGACACCAGGAGCCGGGGGCCCCCAAGCCCCTCGCTCCCCACACCGGACAACAACGGCGCGGAGACCTTGGGAGCTACACAAGAAGAGCCAAACGTAACAATAGCTCCCCCGAAGGGGCCACACCAGATCTCAGGCCCCTTACCAGCAGAAGCCCCCAAGCCCCAGCGCAGCAAAACTAGAGAAGCCACCCAACCAGCACCGCCAGATGCAGGAGCAACACCGGGACCCTCAACCACCACCTACGCAGCAAAAGCAGCTAAGGAGCCCCACAAGACCGGGGGCAAGGGGCAAGCTCCAAAACCAGCCACCCAACAACCAGCAGCCAAGAAAATCAGACTACCTGACTACCCAAAGGTTGTCTGGAAGAGATCGCTCTTTAGCGATAAGACCGCCTGTTGTCTACCATAGTTAATTAAAGTTATGTGATGTAATCTTGTTATATTGGTGAACAATAAAGAATATTTGTATTGTATTGTATTGTACCTGGCATCACGGCTGAGGAGCTGCCCCAGTGGTTCAAGGTCCTGGAAGATATCGCAAAGAAGCTGGGCAGAACCCCAAACGCCAAACCTGTGGGGAAAGGAGTAAGGTTCGCCCCCAGCACAGAAGAAGAGTACCGCTGCGTATACGACCACCTGGAGGAACTCGAGAAGGGGGGGGTTCCCCTAAAGTGGCACGTGTACCAACGGGACGAAGAGAAGCAGATGAAGGTGGCGCTACGAGGCCTGCCCGTGGACACACCACCAGAAGAAATAAAGAAGGCATGTGAGCAGCTGGGCTTCCCAGTGACACACATACGCCAAATTGATGCCAGAGGAGGGAGGCCCGGCTGCATATACTTCGTGGAGCTGCAGGGCCACCCCAAAGACATGCAAGACTTCTACAAAGTGACGGAGCTACTATACATGAACTCCGTCAAAGTGGAAGCCTGGAAAGGGAGGAGCGGCCTGGCCCAATGTCACCGGTGCCAGGGCTTTAGACACCACTCAAAGGGCTGTCACAGGCCCAGGAAATGCGTCAAGTGCGCCAAAGACCACGGGGAGGGGGGAAAGTGCGACCTCCCCCGAGAGAAGCTGTGCACATGTGCAAATTGCGCGGGCCCCCACCCCGCCAATTATAGACGATGCCCAGTCTACGCCAGGGAGGCCAGAAACCACAAGGCTGGTACCCTGGCGTACACCACAACAGCGAAGCGAGGCCCAGCATCGAAGGTAGCCGACCAGAAGCCCACGGTGAAAGAGTCGGCGCCGTCAACCCTGATGGCACCGGCAAACGCACCCAAACCAAGGGGGGCGAGCGCCACCAACGCTGCCGCCGAGACAACAAAGAAAAAGAAGAAGAAGAACAAGAAGAGGGCCAGAGAGGTGAATACAACAGCACCAGCACCCCAAACAGCCCCAAGCAGAGCAACACAACAGCAGCAGAAGTCAGCACCAGCAGCTGGAGAGCAAGACCTGGCAGCGCTCATCGCTGCACTCCTCCAGTCCGCTGCAGCCCAGGGCCCGGATGCAGTATCCAAGGCTCTCCAGAAGATGGCGTTACCCTCTCAGCGCCTTCAACAGTAAGCTGAGAGTGGTCTACTGGAACGCCCAATCGCTGACCAGCAAGGAAGCCCTGCTCCGCACGTTTCTTCGCGAGCAGAATATAGACATATTGCTGGTCAGCGAAACCTTCCGCAAAAAGGACTTCAAGATGGGGGGCTACATCGTGTACCAGCGGAACGAAACAAACCAGGTGGGACAACCGTTCCGAAGGTTAGCCGTGATGGTCAGAAGGACCATCATCCACCAGCCTGTCGACTTCGTGCACCACGACTCCTTCCAGGCGCTCGGAGTCGACATTAGGGTGGCAGATGGAGACCTCCGGCTCTACACGGTGTACAGGCCCCCTCTGACCCCACTGAGGAAGTTGAAGCAAGACCTGCGTACTCTTCTCCAGTCCTCAGGGCCGACCATCGCAGCCGGGGACTGGAACGCCAAACACATAGCCTGGAACGCAACCAGGAAGGCGCTATACAGCGCAATACTGGACCAGAACTACGATGTCACAGGCCCAGGAGAACCCACACACTACGCGGACGGGCAGATGACCTGTGACATCATAGACTTCGCCATCCACAGAAACGTGGACTACGCCATCTTCCATGAAGCACTGCCCCACTTACCATCGGACCATCGCCCGGTGCTCATGGTGGTGGACGCAGCCCCCAACTCTGCGCCCAGGAGAAGAGCGAAGAAGATAACCAGCTGGGAGACCTTCGCTCAAGTCCTAGAAAACCCGCAGATTGGGCCTGTAACCACAGCCAAGCAAGTTGAAACTACTGCAGCTGCCATCACTCAGAACATTCAACTGGCGCTTGAAGCAGCTACGCACACCACCTCCGCGGGGGGGAGATGCAAGCCTCTCCCAGCGGAGTTGAGGAGACATGATACACCAAAAGCGCCAGCTCAGAAGGTGGCAGCACACCAGATGCCCAACACTCAAGGCCCAGCTAAACGCCATGATAGAAGAGGTCAAGACGAGGCTGAGAACCAACGCTGCAGCTGAGTGGGAGACCCACATTGCGAGCATAGGCGATGACGTTCCCTCTATCCATCGCCTGTGCAAGCAGCTGGGAACAACCGCAGAGGCAATCAGACCACTGGTGGACGACCAAGGGACTAGTAGATACAAGGCCGAGGATCGTGCAGAACTGTTCGCCGACCACCTAGAGCGAACGTTCCAACCCAACCCCAGCGAGTTCATCAACCACACGAGGGAGGTGGAAAGAAAACTGGCAGGGTACTTTGAGCAGCAGCCGAGCGAAGATGAAGAACCGGTCTTCTTCTCACCCGGCCAAGTTAGACGCGCAACCAGAAGAGTCAACCCAAGAAAAGCCCCCGGCACCGATTCGATCCCGAACATGGCGATCCGTCACCTGCCACAGCACACCATCGTGGCGGAGACCAGGCTGTTCAATGGGATCATGCGCTCGGGGCATTTCCCAGAGACCTGGAAACTTGGCCGGGTCATCATGCTTCCAAATCCAGGGAAAGACAGGAGAAGACCCGGCAGTTACCGGCCCATCACCCTGCTCAGTACCCTGTCAAAGGTGTTTGAGAGGCTCCTGCTCGGGAAGCTACAGCCACATATACAGCCGAGACCGGAACAATTTGGCTTCCGAGCAGAACACTCCACCACGCTGCAACTGACAAGAGTGATCTCCTTCATGGCAGAGAAGATGGCGCGGGGCGAGCACGCAGTCGCGGTCTTCCTCGACATGGAGAAGGCGTTCGACAGGGTCTGGCACGAAGGACTCCTGGCCAAGCTGTCGACGTCTTCAGCTCCGAGCCGAGTGGTCCGCGTCATCCGCTCCTTCCTCACCGGCAGACGCTTCCAAGTGGCAGTCGAGGACGCCACATCATCGGCACGCCCTATTCTCGCGGGAGTCCCGCAGGGAAGCTTCCTATCGCCAGCATGCTACGCCTGGTTCACGGACGACATCCCGGTGGTCGGCGACGTCTAGTTGGGCCTATTCGCGGACGACGCGGCGTACTACGTGTCGTCCATATCACCAAGGCACGCCGCAACTAAGATCCAGCGTCAACTTGACGTCCTACCAGAATGGCTGGCCAAATGGAGGCTCGCCGTGAACGTGCAGAAGACCCAGGCGCTCCTAACGGGAGTCTCTCACCAACGCCGCCCAGAGCATGAGCGCGCGCTGTGATTGGGCGAAACTCATACGGATTTGCTTCACGTGTCTAGACGTGACGAGAAGCACTTGAAAACAAGGAGTGGAGGAGTTGGACAATGGCCGGTAGCGATAAAGCTGGCCCGCACCAGATTGCGTAGTCGCACACCAATGCCGTCCAGAGCGTGGGCGCGCTGTGGTTGGGCGAAACTAATACGGATTTGCTTCACGTGTCTAGAGGCGGCAGCGAAACACTTGAAGACAAGGAATGGCGGAGTTTGGATATCGGCCGGTAGCGATAAAGCTGGCCCACACCAGATTGCGTAGTCGCACTAAACAATGCCATCATGCTACACTGACATCTTATAAGAGTCGCATTAGTTATAATATATAATGTTATGAAACAATGAGCAATTCCCATATTCTTTCCTTCCCGAATCGCGAGAACCGGGTCCAAAGTTCAATCTCGAACTCAGACTGATCATTGGACTACGATTAATAGCCAATAGACAAAGACATTAACATGAAAGGCATGAAAGAGTAAATTGAAATAAAAAAGACTCCGATGACGTTGGAGGTCGAATGATAAAAAAAAAAACATGAAAGGCACATATTTAAATGCAAAGACAGCCCGGCCTGCATATGCGATCCACAAGTAGACGAAAGCGCACTGCACTATATACTGGAATGTCCTGGAAAAGAAAGAAATGACCTGGAAATAGAAAATAACATTAAAATAAGTAAAGATAAGTAACCAAGCATAATGAGAGACAAAACAATTAACCAGAAATTTCTAGCATTTTGTAGCAAAATAGTCACATCAGTAGCTAAAAGAAACAAATAGAAGTTAAAAGGTACACAACAATATATAATAAGTATATATAACTTGTGACCTAGTCGCCTAAGTAATAATGATAATGTTATAAATATGCTAGATATAAGAAAATTGTAATTGAAAACTGTTAAACTCGAAAATAAATATGCTCAACACTGTGTATACTCACTGCAACCCGAATAAATGATAATAAGTAACTACAGTAGCATAGTTGGGAATCCCACCCATTCAAAGAGCGAAAGATGATGAATAAAAGAAAGACCAAGTATTTATGTAGGATAAAAGTACGAGAGGCATAAATGATGGAACTGGAATGAAAACGAAGACAGGAAACACAAAGACTCCGATAAAGTTGGAGGAGCATGTAAAAAAGGCACAGAGCGAAACATCCGAACCCTCATCTAATTGGCCTAAAATACTTTGCTAAAACTCCGACATTAATTTCCCTTCACCCAGATATTGCCGTAAAATTAGTCGCACCCGGGCTAATTACTCGATAACGATAGCACCTACAATGATGTAAATAGTTTTAAAACGAATATATGAGATTACGTAACACAATGACCAACATTTTCGAAGTCGCATTCCAGTCTTAAACAATAGAGCTCGAGACGAGTCGAGAATCGGTCCATTGTGTGGTGCGAGCGGCGAACACAGGGATCAATATATAAAAAACGGCCAAGAGCGTGTCGGGCCACGCTCAGTGTAGGGTTCCGTAGTTTTCCGTATTTTTCTCAAAAACTACTGAACCTGTCGCATATAGGTTAAGTCATGTTTCTATTTTTATTCTTTTTCGTGTTATATTTTTGCTTATGTGTTCGTATTTTTGTGCCTGTTGTAATGTCTTTTGTGTGTCTTCGCATGTATTAATAAAACTACCCTTGCATGCTACTAATTTTAATAACATAGAATAAGTTAATCATTTTTGTACTAAATCATAAAACTAACACTGTAACATGATTGGCTGTTCGGACTAATAAATACATTCGCGATGTGTAGCGCGCGAAGTGAAAGGGGCGGAGCTACACGGCATGGAGGGGCGCGCTGTTACAAAAGCGCCCACGCCGCCTCCGCTCCCTCAATCGCGGGACCCCAGACTACGTCGCCGCTCGAGGTCGGCGGAGGGGCCACCAAGTGCAACACTGAAAAACACCCCTCAACCCGCCACGGAGCCCCCTTGGAGGGCCCCCTCCCCGACCTCAACAATAGAGGCTGGGATTTAAGGGGGTGGTAATGAGGAGACTAGATATCTCCGTACGCCACCTCCCCCCCCCCACCACAGATGCCCGAACCCGCGCCCCAGCCGCCACCAAAAGCGGCCAAACAGGGCGAGGAAGAAGAAGCCAGGGACGGAAGCACACCAAGCCTCACGCTCCCACTAATAGAACAGGACGATGAGGGACCCCAAGGGAACACCGCAGAAGAGGAGCCTAAAGACTCACCAACTCCATCCCCAGGGCCGCACCAGAACCCAGGCCCCACACCATCTGAGGAGCCCAAACCCCAGCGCGACCCAGCCAGGAGCCGCCCAAGCACCAGGCCAGGAACCCAGGACCCACCAGCTGCAACAACAACAGCTACAACAGGGCCTCCAGCGAAGACCCTATCATCAGCAGATAACAGCAAAGCTCCCCCCGCTACACCAGCCGGCTCGGGGACCTACGCAGGCAAAGCAGCCGCGCCCACCCAGGCGCAACCATCCACCTCCAAAGCGCAACCCCAAAAGAAGCAGCAGAAAGCCACCCAACCCAAAAAAGAAAAATACCCTACCATGGTGGTAGAGGACTTTCCCAACTGGATGAAGGAGCTTGCCGCAATCAAAGAAAAGCTCGGAAGATTGGCCAAGAACAAACCTGCGGGGAGAGGCATCATCTTCGAGCCAGCAGACGGAGAAGAATACAGAGTGGTCTACAACCACCTAGACAGCCTTGGGAACTCCATAAAATGGCATGTCTACCAACTAGATAAGGACCGGCAGATGAAGGTGGCACTGCGGGGACTTCCTACGGACACACCCCCCGAGGACATAAAAGCTGCATGCGTGGAACTAGGATTTCCCGTGATCCACGTCAAACAGATAAATGCCAGGGCGGGAAGGCCAGGCTGCGTGTATTTCCTGCAGCTCTCCGGCCCCCCTAGAGAATTCATCAGCATCTACAAACTGAAGGAACTACTATTTATGACCTCAGTCAAATTTGAAGCATGGAGAGGGAAAGAGGGCCCCCCGCAGTGTCACAACTGCCAAGGGTTCAGGCACCACTCCAAAGGATGCCACAGGCCACGGAAGTGTGTGCGCTGCGCAAAGGACCACGGGGGCCAACCCTGCGACTTGCCCGACGAAAAGAAGTGTACGTGTGCAAATTGCGCAGGTCCACATCCAGCCAACTACCGGAAGTGCCCAGTCTACCTCAGAGAACTCAGAAACTGGAAGGCGGGCACAAAGGCACATGCAGTACCAACAAAGAAAGGCCCTGTCACGAAGGCTACGGTTCCCAAACCCACTGTGGCAGAGTCGGCACCAGCCAGTTTGATGGCGCCGGCAAACGCCCCCAAACAAAGGGGAGCTCCAGGAACCAACGCTGAATCGAGACCGTCCAGACAACAGAAAAATAAGAAAAAGAAGAAAAAGAAGAAACAGCTGGAGGAGACAGCAAATCAGCCCCCAACTAACCATGCGAAACCCTCCAACCAAGAGGAGCCAACACACGCGCTAACACCACTAACGAGCCAGGGTGACCTGGCAACAATGATCGCTGCCCTCCTGAAAGCGGCGGCCACCCAGGGACCAGAAGCGGTCGCCAAGGCCCTAGAGATCGCCCTACCCCAAGCATCGCGTTCAACCGAAAATTGAGAGTAGTATACTGGAACTGCCAAACGCTGACTAGCAAGGAGGGTCTGCTCCGCAACTTCCTCCGAGAGCAGAATGTGGATATCCTGTTAGCCAGCGAAACACATGCCAAAAAGGACATCAAGATGGGGGGATATGTGGTGTATCAACACAACGAAACAAACCAGACGGGATACCCGATCCGTGGACTCGCCGTGATGGTCCGAAGAACCATCGTCCACCAGCTAGTCGACTACGTCCACCGTGACTCCTTCACGGCGCTCGGGGTCGACATCCGGGTGGCCGACGGCGACCTCCGGCTGTACGCCATATACCGACCCCCAGGGAGTTCTGCAGTAAGACTGAAGGCCGAGATACGTGCCCTGTTCCAGTCTCCAGTGCCGACCATCCCGGCGGGAGACTGGAACGCCAAGCACGTGGCGTGGAACGCCTCCAGAACCAACTATACCGGACGCATTATACACAGCGCAGCAGTGGACTACAATCTCGACATAGCAGGACCCGAAGAACCGACGCACTATACCGGCAGTTCCTGCGACATCATCGATTTTGTAGTTCACAAGGACGTGACAGCCGCCATGGTCCAGGAGGTTCTCCCCGACCTCCCCTCAGATCACCGGCCAATACTGCTAACCCTAGATTCGTCACCAAACTCCGTCCCGAAGAGGAAGCCACGACGGAAGACGGACTGGGAGGCATTCTCGGAGGTCCTTGTAAACCCCACTACAGTGTAGTGGTAAGACATATATTCATTGTATACTCAACCTTATGTACTCTATATAACCATGCCTTGTACCCAATACAGTTCAGTTAGAGCCTAATGTTTGTTTGATTCACATCCTTCCCAACGTCCTCCGTACATGGCGACTGTGACAGGTTGTCGACCCTCTCGGATCCACGCGTCGTGCCTAATACGGATATGAGACCGTTCTCTATCTATAGGCGGATACATAGATCACTTACGAAGTAACGATGATTCAAATTCAGTTTTGTGATCTTAAAGTGACAGACGTGTGTGTGCATTCGATAAATATACCAGCAAAATGGGAAAGCAGCAATCCAAGTCCGAAGAAACAATAGTGGTGCAGAACGCCGCGGGAGGCAATAACAACGCTTCCGTTGAAGAACTTAAATTTCACATTACAACAACTAACATATTGTTGTCTATAATAGTGTTATCCATAATTTTGGGTCTACTCTACTCCATTATCAAGCTGTATCGGAAGTGCCACGTGGGATGGATAACGCGAGAAATTCATCGCAATACCTTACGGAGATCAGTATTTCGCCGTGCACCAGCGGACCCCGCAGGCAGTGACGGCGTTCAGCCAAAACTATATCCAAGAGTGCCAGGGTATAATACGGTGATTAATGTGATTCTAAGAAGTGAATAAGAATGTTGGAATCTAAATTTCAAATTTGAAACATTTTACAAGTCTACATCTTTTGATAGGGATGGAGCATTGAACTTGCAATTACGAAAGTAGGTACAGTGCACGCGCCACCGCCGCCATACGACACCACTCGTGCCCGATGTTTGCCGCGCGTCCGTAAATGGTCACCGAATGATTCATTGAGTGCTCAACGTTTGATGAACTTTAATTTGATCCGGGAGTTAAGTGAACTTAATTGCATTCCATTTTCATAAAGTGAAGTGATAGTGCTAAATGGTAAATATGAAAGTGCAACATAGAAACTGTAAGTAGATTAGAAAGTTACTTATAACTCACCCCGATGGGAATATATAGCACTGTAATGTTAAATGTCTTTCAATTAAAGACGTTCGATTGATTAGTATTATATCGATCATATATTTATGGCAAGTATCTTAGAATTACTGTTTAATGAGTTGAGGGACGTAAGGACGTACCTAATTAAAATAGGCCCATCCAGAAGGACAGGTCAAATCTTACAAAAAAAAAAGTAACGAAGCGCACGCGATATATGAGCGATATACTACGAGTTTATTAGATATTGACGCTCAAATTACTTCAGGGATTATAAGCGGGAAAGATTTACCCGTTTTGGAGAAATTTAACGAGAAAATAATATCATTATATGACGAGATAGTAAATTTATGTAAGGATATTCCAGTGAACGGAGCCAGCGAGATAAATAGTATAACCATGTCGACATTCGATTTAAAGACGGCCTTGAGCCTTCTGCCATGCATGACAGATGAAGAAAATGCTACTAAGCAATTAATAGATAATATTGAATATTATGATTCAATTCTCACTGACTCTGGGTGTAAGAAAAATTTAATAAACTTCGTTTTAAAGAGTAGATTATCACAGGCTGCCAAACTTAAAATGAAGACTAAATATGACACCGTACAAACTTTGATTTTGGACATGAGGGCAGAATTATTGCCAAAAAAGGCAGCCACGGCTATCCAGAGTAGGATGCAAAAAATTAGACAAAATGATTTATCGGTTTTAGACTACGGGAAGGAGTTGACAAACTTATTTGTTGACCTTACGGTTACGCAAGCCGATGGGAACACGACTTGTTACGATATTTTGAAACCAATTAATGAGAAATATGCAATCAAACAATTTGCCGACGGCTTACGGAACCGTAGATTAAGCACAATAATTTCAGCAAGGAATTATACCTCCCTCAAGGATGCGATTCAAGGCGCTCAGGACGAAGAAATGGGCACAACTGTCACATCGGGAGAAATAATGGGTATGTATAAAAATACCTATTTCTATTCAGACAGAGGTAATAGGAACGGATACAGGGGATTCCGGGGGGCGGCCACAGGGTTGCCTCCGGTTCCAGAGGCCGCAGCTACGAATATTCGAATCAAAGTCGCGAATGGCGACGACAGCCACAGCCATCTACGTCACGAGCTCAGAATCTGCAGACCCGCCCAAACAGAGGTACGTATACCCAACGCTATCAAGGAACGCGTCCTCAACATGATCTTAACATTATGACCGAACCGGTGGATGATAACTCAGACGATGCAAACCTCGTACCGGAAGTCCCAAATCAGTTTTTTCGTGACTAAACCAGAACATACAATTTTAGCCACTGACAGCGACTGTTACGTACACCTTTCGTCAGTATCCTATCTAGCAGATTCTGGGGCATCGTTGTCTGCTATCAAATATAGACATGTAGCTAAACACAAAATTCCAATCCACACTGAGAGCATAGTCATAAATGGAGTCGGTGGAAGGGCAGGAACGATAGGATATGTCTACCTTACTCTCAAATTGGGAGACAGGGATGTGCAACATAAGTTCCACGTATTCAGAACATTGCCGGTGGAATCGGACGGCATATTAGGTCGCGACTTTTTAAGGAAGTATAAAGCTAATATAGATTTCGAATATAATAAATTAAGATTAAAAATAAATGCTGAAACATTTATTTCTATACCTATAACGACAGTCTGTAATACAGCAATAAATATTCCCAAAAGGTGCGAATCAGTACACTATGTAGAAACAGAATTTAACGAGGATTGTGTAGTTTGTTCAGACACAATACAAGAAGGCATATACGTAGCAAATTCAATTGCGACACCCGTCAATGGAGTGATACCGATAAGAATATTAAATGTTACTGACACTGATATATCATTGGAAAGCATAACACCCACGATTCATAACCTTAATGGCTACGATTTATGCGCTTTTGGTAACGTAACAAAAAATGCTGATAGAGTTAAACATTTATTTGAAAAACTAAAGCTAAGCCACCTCAATAAAGAAGAACAATTGACAATCGAGAGTATATGTGCAAAATATGCGGATATTTTCCATTTACCTGGAGACTCTCTAACTACCACAGACATATATCAACACTCCATTACTTTGAAACCAAATACCCAGCCAATATTCACAAAGCCTTATAGGTTACCATTTTCTCAAAGGGCAGAAGTTAGGCGTCAATTAGATAAAATGCTTGAAGAAGGTATAATAGAACCCAGTAAAAGCGAATGGTCTAGCCCAATATTATTAGTCCCTAAGAAGTTGGACGAAAACGGCAAAAAACAGTGGCGTCTAGTAGTAGACTATAGAAAACTGAATAATACTATTGAAGATGACAAATTTCCACTGCCGAATATTACTGAAATCTTGGAATCATTATCTGGAAGCATATATTTCACCCATTTAGATTTATATCAGGGTTACTACAATGTTGATCTTGAGAAAAATAGTAGAAAGTTAACAGCATTCGCCTCAGGGGAATATCAAATGACTCGTATGCCACAAGGATTAAAATCGAGCCCCAGTTCCTTCTCGCGTATGATGAATATCGCCTTAGCTGGACTAAATTATGAAAAATGCTTAATTTACCTCGATGACTTAATTATATTTGGTAGAAATTTAGAAAGTCATAACAAAAACTTGCAGAGTGTATTCGAAAGATTGCGGGAGGTTAAATTAAAATTGAATCCAGTAAAATGCGATTTTCTAAAAAAGAAAATACTTTACTTAGGTCACGTCATTTCAAACGAAGGAATATTACCAGATCCAGAAAAAATAAATGTGGTGAAAAATTATCCGCGCCCACAAAATACAGAAGAGGTTAAGAGATTTGTAGCTTTCACTAACTACTACAGGAAATTTGTTTATAATTTTGCAGCCATAGCGCAGCCTTTGAATGCTTTGTGTAAGAAAAATACACCATTTATTTGGGATAACGATTGCCAGAAATCATTTGATTCATTGAAAGAACATATAGTAACTCCACCAGTTCTTGATTATCCAAATTTAACAGAAGAAAATCAGTTTATAGTGCAAACCGATGCGTCTAATAAAGCGATCGGTGCTATATTGTCGAACAAAAATGGACGACCAGTAGCTTTTACAAGTAGGACTTTAAATCCAGCAGAAAAAAATTATCCGGTTATAGAAAAAGAGCTTTTGGCTATAGTATGGGCAATCAAACACTTCCGTCCATATTTGTACGGACGAGCTTTCAAAATAAAAACAGACCATAAACCGTTAATCTATCTGTTTAATCTAAGAGACCCATCTAGTAGATTAATGAAATTCAGAATGGTTTTAGAAGAATATGACTTCGAAGTTGAATATGTAAAGGGCACAAATAATGCGGCTGCGGACGCGTTGTCTCGTATTACTGTAACATCCGAACAATTAAAAGAATTTCATGACATTCACGTCATGACAAGGGCACAGGCACGTAAGTTGGCAAATATGTGTCCACCGTCAGATATAGTGCACGCTAATGTTAGGTCTGATAGCACGAATCAAAAAGTAGTAAGTACTCATTTTAAGCCAAAACAATCGGTAGAGTTAGTTTTCAGTGACGCTATAGGCATAGAAAATATGAGGAAAAAAGGTATAATTACCAATGAAAGTAAAACATTATGTTATGTTCGCCATAAACAAACCATTTACATAAAGCACTACAACTCATTACCGCTAATAACGCGAGCGGAGTTTGTGAAGGAATTAAATGAAATGTGTATGAAAGAAAACATAAGTCAATTGTGTATAGTTAAAAATAATGACAACGATATTTTTATTAAAAAACTGGCAGAGGAAATGACCAAAACTGAACATAATTCAGGGCTTAGGCTATGTGTTCTAAATAATGTAACAAAGGTATTTGATAAAGATGACCAACGTGTCATTATCAATGACTTCCACCTTTTGCCCAGCAGTGGACACGCGGGTGTAAAGAGAATGATTAATAAGATCAAAAAATATTACTACTGGCCCGGCATTGATAACGACGTAAAAAAATTCGTAGCAAAATGCGATCAATGCCAACGTAATAAGTATTCCTTGCCAGTAAAAGAACCTATGTCACTGACTACTACAGCTGAAACATCTTTTCAAAAGGTTTACCTCGATTTAGTGGGACCGTTAGAAACAGACGATAATAGGTACTCATACATACTAACACTGCAATGTGAACTGACGAAATATATTGAGGCAATTCCATTATACACAAAACAGGCGACAGAAGTTGCAAAAGCCCTAGTTTGTAATTTTATTCTTAGATACGGTGTACCAAAGGAAATAGCCACAGACAGAGGTCAAGAATTCATGTCGACTATATTCCAAGAAACATGTAAGTTGCTAGAGATTAAGAAGTTGTCCTCGACAGCATACCACCACCAGTCAATTGGCGCACTTGAGGTAACACATAAACATTTGAAGTCTTTTCTCCGGATACAAACCGAAAATCACCCAGAAACTTGGAGTCAGTGGCTGCCCTTCTGGTGTTTTGCCTATAATACGGCAGTACACTCTGAAACGAAGTTTACCCCTTACGAATTAGTTTTTGGAAAAATATGCTCACTTCCTAGTAACATTACATCAAACGTTGAGCCCCTTTACAATTTTGACAATTATCCCTGCGAATTAAAATACCGTTTGCAATTGTCACAAAGCGAAGCACGAGAAAATTTACTTTTAAGTAAGAATATAAGAAAGACAAAGTATGATTCATATGTAAATCCTATAACATATAAAACAGGTGATTTAGTACTAGTAAAAAATGAAACAGGGACAAAATTGGATGCGCTGTATTCCGGACCATTTAAAGTAGTAAAAGATATCTCTCCTAATGTTCAAATAACGAAAGATGGAAGACTTGATGTCATACACAAAAATCGTACAAAAATGTACCGTGACCAATTGTAACTAAGAAAGAATACATTAATGTCAAAATAACTTTACTAGGTAATTAAGTAATTAAATCTAAGACTCGTATAAAAAAAAAAAAGGAATTGTATTTCTTTTTTTTTTTTCCCTTCCCCATGGGAGGTGTAGTGGTAAGACATATATTCATTGTATACTCAACCTTATGTACTCTATATAACCATGCCTTGTACCCAATACAGTTCAGTTAGAGCCTAATGTTTGTTTGATTCACATCCTTCCCAACGTCCTCCGTACAACAGGACCAATCAGCACACCTGAAGAAGTTGAGACAGCGGCGCGAGTTCTAACCCAGAACATCCAGCTGGCGCTGCAGACATCATCACACACAGTCCCCGAAAGCGAGAGGTGCAAACCTCTTCCTGCGGAGATAAGGAAACTCTTGCTTCAAAAGCGCCAGCTGCGAAGAAGCTGGCAACGCAACCGCTGCCCCACACTAAAGGCGGAACTAAACCGTCTGGTGGAGCGTGCCAAGGAAGAAATCAGGCGACACAGAGCTCAAGAGTGGGATGCCCACATAGCCAGCATAGACGGCACCATGCCCTCAATCCACCGTCTCTGCAGGCAACTTGGGCAAACGACCGAACCAGTTCGACCTCTGCTAGATGAGGGGGGGCGCCCTCGCTACAAAGCAGAAGAAAGAGCTGAACTGTTTGCAGACAGCCTGGAGCAACAGTTCAGACCGAACCCCTCACACAACCTGGACCACACAAGAGAAGTGGAACAACGAGTGGAGAGGTACTTTCAACAGCACCAGCCGAACGGCGACGAAGAGGACCTGCACTTCTTCTCCCCCGGCCAAGTAAAGAGAGCATTGCAAAGATGCAACCCGAAGAAGGCCCCGGGCCCCGACTCCATCCCAAATGAAGCCCTGCGTCACCTGCCGCAGCACACCATCGCGGCAACGACGCGCCTCTTCAATGGGATACTGCGCACGGGACACTTCCCCACTCCCTGGAAACTTGGCCGGGTTATAATGATCCCCAAGCCGGGGAAAGACCGAAGAAGGCCAACAAGCTACCGACCAATTACGCTGCTGAGCACCTTATCTAAGGTCTTCGAAAAGCTGCTCCTGACGAAGCTCCAGCCCCACATAGAGCCTCGGCCAGAGCAGTTCGGATTCCGCACGGAACACTCCACGACGCTACAGCTAACACGGGTGATATCCTACATGGCGGAACGCATGAACCAGAAGGAGTTTGTAGTAGCAGTGTTCCTCGACATGGAGAAAGCATTTGACAGGGTCTGGCACGAAGGGCTGCTGGACAAGCTGTTAACATCTTTGGTTCCATGTCGAGTGATACGCGTGCTGCACTCCTTTCTGACCCAGCGACGCTTCCATGTAGCAGTGGAAGACAAGATATCTACAGAACGCCCAATCCAAGCGGGCGTTCCCCAAGGAAGCTGCCTTTCACCAGCACTCTACGCCACATTTACCGACGACATCCCGGTGGTCGGCGACGTCAAGCTGGGACTGTTTGCAGACGACGCTGCATACTACGCGGCGTCAATTACTACTGCCCACGCCGCCCTCAAGATCCAGCGACAGCTTGACGCCTTACCCGACTGGCTGACCAAATGGAGGCTCTCGGTAAATGTAGGCAAGACCCAAGCGCTCATGACAGGAGCCAAGAAACACCCGCCGCCACTCAAGCTTCAGGGCGAAGAAGTCCAATGGCAGCACACAGCGAAATACCTGGGGGTCACGATAGACAGGGGTAGGGATTTCGATCAATTCTTAATACGGACAATGTTATTGCTAACAAGTTAACACCTATTTATCTTCAAAATCAAACTAATATTTACAAAACAAAGAAAGCATTCGTGGACAAGAAGTAAGCAGAATGCCTCACCCCACGCACTCAGTTCTTATCAAATATTCGATTAATTGGATGATTTAAAAAAACAGAAAAATGTTCAAGTATTATTTTTTAATATGAAAACGCTACCCCAACCTACTTTTATTACTGCTAATAGCTAACGTGAAGTTATCTGTAAAACCGTACTTAATAAGGGAGATTTATACCTAGATTTCCTGGTCCCTTGTTTTTTTGAAATTGAAATTTAGCGCCTCACTCCGAATTTAGCTGTTATCAGTTCCATGGCAATTTAGTACGCCAGAATTCCCTCCACTTCACTGAGAAATATAAGGCATTTTCCTTTTAAGTCCTTAGTTACATTCATACACAAAAATCGGTCTAATTACTACTTACTTATACTTTGAAATTTTAGTCGATCTACTGATCAGCTTGGAAACGAAAACCCATCAAATTGCTGCCGAGCAATTTGAGGCGTTTTTGGATTTGAATATTTAAATAAGTTCGCCTTTGTACCTCCTCCTTCTTCATTTTTTTAAATTTTGTCTTGTATATTTTATGTTGGTGGTACAATAAAGAATTTACTTACTTACTTATTTATCACCTCTCCCCTTCCATTGGTACTTTGGTACCAGCCACTGTGCAACTAAGGTCTAAAATTATCCACACCTGGATAGGAAGTGTCTTCGACTTATTGGTCTTCTCATTTTTTGGTTATTCTGTTTTGAACGAGTACCTATGCTCAGTTGCTCATTCCTGTTCTAAGACCCTAACCAGGACGCTTTTGTTTAGAGCCTACGAAAAGAGTTTTCAACTTTTTATATTAAGTATCCGATCCGGTCCAAGATGGCATCTGGTACGGGCGTAGGCATTTATGCAAATGACTAGTGACTACAGTGGTAGTATCAGCATGGGCAATTATGCCACTGTCTTTTAAGCCGAGACATACGCAATAATTACCTGTGTACATAAGAATATAGTTAGACAAACCCAAGGAAAGAATATCTATATACTCAGCGACAGTCAGGCGGCACTCAAAGCCTTCACATCGCCCAGAGGTGACTCTTGACTGGTATTAAACGGCATCCAAGCTCTTAACAAGCTTGGAAGGAAAAACAAGGTGCAACTGGTATGGATACCGGGGCACGAAGGCTTCATTGGCAATGAAAATGCTGATGAACTTGCCAAGGCCAGGTCTGAAGACAACGTTACAAGGAACCATTAAAACGGCTATGAAGGACCATACAAAGGCTAATCACCAAAAAGAGTGGGATGCCCTGGTAGGTCTGAAGCATTCAAAGCTCTTTATGCGGAGGGTAGAATCTGGATGGAGCAAAAAGCTAGGAAAGCTAGGCAAAAGAAAACTCCAAATTATAACGGGGGTGTTCACAGGCCATTACGGGATCAAAGGAATGTTGGTCAAGATGGGACACGCTGACTGCACATATTGTCGCATGTGCGGCGAAGAGGAAGAGACCGTCAGACATCTAATGTGTGAATGTCACGCCCTCGCCAGACAAAGAATGAAGAACTTTGGAGCAGGCTACCTAGTACCAAAGGACATCAGAGAGCTACCCATGAGCCTCATCATCCGATACGTGGAGATGGTCGAGAAGCTCCTGAATAGCTGAAGGATCTTAAGATCTAAGGGGGTAATTGCACAAAAGATCCCGATGGGTCGAAGTGTATCCGGAAGGGCCCCGCAGATTTAAGATAAGATGAGTATCCGATCTGATCGAGCGAAGGACCGACTCCTATACATTCTCGAAATCATTTGACATCCTTCCTATATCCGATATCGGAACGGATAATATGACAACGCCTATAACCATCATCATATCCAATGATGTTGTCTCACGTTCCACTCTACACAAGCCATCCTCTCTACCATCCATTTCCAAGGTAAAGGTGTTGTCAGAAAAACTTCTCGTTATACCTAACACCTAACTAATCACTACTACTAACTGTCTTATATCGACAGCTCACTATCTGATTGCAAGATTCTAGTCATAGAACTAAAGATAGAGAGCTAGGTGTGTTTTAATTTCTACAGTTTGCTGATTTACGCAAAAAATAAATAAAAATGTAGGTAAATTTCGCATTATGGCGCTCATCTATCTCAGCCGTTATCAATTCCACGCTTATACGCACATGTAACATTAATTTTGTTCCATTTAATAAATTATCCGAAATTATCCGAATTATTCGAATATTCGAATAATAAAAATTGTATTATCCGAATTATTCGAATATTAAAAATCCGTCGGATAATGCAAACTCTAGACAGGGGCCTCACCATGAGGAAACACGTGGACGAGGTGGTGCAGCGAACAAGGGTCGCACGCGCCAAACTCCGCCCAGTCCTCAGCAGCAGCCTACCGTTCCGCGCAAAGCTGGGGATCTACAAGGCATACGTACGGTCCAGACTGACCTACGCGTCTCCTGCCTGGTACGCCAGGACGGCAGAGTCCAACAGGCGGAGACTCAGAGCCCAAGAGACGCAAAGTCTGAGAACCATCGTCAGAGCCCCACGCTACGTGCGGAACGAAACCATCTACAGAGATTTGAAGCACCAGAGACTGGACGAGTTCATAGGACAGCTAGCGACCAAGATGTTTGCCAGTGCCGACTCGTCTAACCACCAGATGCTGAGAGGGATAGCCCCCCTCCACACCCGCCCCCCAGACGCCCGCCAACAGAGAGCTCAACCCCGCGAGCTCGTGTCAGCCAAGTAGCCCCGTCCTTACAAAAAGCTGCAGATTGACCAACATGACCCCAAAGCCATGAAGGCCAACCAAATCAAAAATAAACGAAGAAAGGAAAAACGTGCTTATAGAAAAGCCGTAACGACAGACCGTGCCGTCATTACGACACGCGACAGATGCTGCCACATAGGGCCTCGCCCTGAAATGGCCTCCTCACACTTCCCCAGAAAGGGGAGGAGTGTCAGAAGACAACGCTGCGCTCCCTCAGAACACCAACATCGCCACCACCACCACGCCCACGCTAGCCCGAGCTGCCGGTCGCCTTCACTGCGGCCCCGAACCTGGCTCCGCTCAAACGGTATCACCAGGCTAGGGGTCGCGGGGTTGGATAACGGCCGGTAGCGGTAGGGCTAGCAATCACCGGATCGCCAAGCCGTCCACAAAAAGACGGCGTCAGACCGCCCCACATGGATGGGGCGCGCCCCGACACAGCCCCCACAGCGCCCAGCGCGGAAGGGGCCACTCACACCCCAGCAGGGGTGTCGAATGACAACTCACACTCACACACCGCTCCCTCATTCCGCTCACTACGCTCACGAGCATAACATCACATCAACGTCTTTACCTTACTAACCCTGGTAGCCCTGGTAACCCTGGCAGCCTTGGTAATGGTATAACTGGTACGAGGTTCCAGTCAGCGCGTCCACAGCTTTCACGCCGGTCAACGAGCGCAGTCCTGCACTCCACAATGTGGTCCTTCGAGAGTCGGATCAGAAAAAAGAAACAAGTACGCGCTGACGCCTTGAGGTTGTACAACCTCGGCTCAGTATCCTTACCTTACCCTTACCAGCTTGCTGGTCGGATCGTGGTGCGTTGTAGGCTCGTCCTCCGCTCACGTATCCTGGCAACTTTAGTTGCATGCGTCACATGGTGACGTCATCACGCCGCTTTCGAACGTAATAGGCATTGCATCTCGCCATTACGGGAGATTCGGCGCATCGTGGGATCTACGCTTAGGGGTGTCGACGCTGCGTTCTGTAGCGTCCACACATAGGCGTTAGGTAGGTCAGTGTTAGTTAGGGACCCCCGCGTGTGCTAAAAAGAAGACCAGACCTTCGTCCCCGCAATAAACCGGGCACGGTTGCCCCCGCGTCGTCAAATCCGACTCCGTCGTCGGGTCTCACCACCTCGGCGGAGACAAATACGTGGAGCAAAGGCACCGGCGGCAACCCAGACGAAGAGCGCGTAATCAGTGATAGCGAATCCGTAGAATTCGACCACACGGTTAGGAGTCGTGAAGGCACGTTGGTCGGGAAACCAATCGCGAGTAAAAACCGCGCCGCGTCCGCGAAAGGTAGTCACGCCGTCGCAAAGGGATCGTGATAGTAAGTTAGCAGTTCTAATGGCATAGCTCGAAGTTCGTAAAGCCGCCTTGGTTGTTGCTCAGAGGCAGAACGAGACCGCACAGATTAAGTTGCAGATTGCGCAATGTGAGGCGCAATCTGACTGTGCGAGCGTTTCGTCGGCTGCTCACGAGCGCACCAAGAGTTGGGTAGAACGACAGGCTAGGCATACGGAACTCGCGAAAACCGAAAATGTCATTCCCGAAATTGAAGTAAAGCCCGAGCGTCCTAAACCGTACAGTAGTCAGTTCGCGCCGATAGTCCACAAGCCTCCCGAGTTGCCTAGCTTTGACGGCAACGTAACAGAATGGATAGCTTTTCGCGCCGAATTCAACGACACTTCGCCTATGTTCAGTGACGTAAATAACGTGAGTAGGATTAGGCGTGCTCTCAAAGGAGACGCACAAACGGCCGTGAAATCGATTATGTATACGGTTCAAGACCCGCGAGTGATAATGGACGCGTTAGAGCGTCAGTTCGGCGATCCGGACGAAATAGTGTTAACCGAATTGCATAGTGTTAAACGTATGCCGCGTCTGGCAGAAGACAATAGTAACATTGCGTCGTTCGCCGCGCACGTAGCAAACGCCGTGGCTACAATTAAATCACTCGGGCAGGACAAATATCTCCACAGGCCGGAATTGGTCAATAAAATAGTTGACAAACTAAATTTAATAGTGCGATATGAGTGGTCGAAATACAGACGTGCTAATCCCAGTTCCCCAGACCTCGTCGCGGTCTCTGAGTTTTTAAACGAGATTAGCATAGCCGCGAAACGCATTACCCGCAAACCGACGCATAAACTGAGAACCGCCGTGCATACGGTTTTATATGAGCACGAGCCTAGGGCATCTGGGCGTCGAGCCCCCGAATACACGCGCGATATCAGTACCGGTTCGGAAGACTATTTTGAACATAATTACAAGTAAAATTAATGATAAAGTACAAAGTCTGCAAAGCATAAATAACAGTAACACTAGCAAAAATGTCAAAGACCAGTTAACATATTTAGACAGTTCATCAGGGAGCGATTTTATATCTCCCATGTCTGATGACGGGTTTACCCAAGTCAGAAGAAAGAATCGCAACAAGAAGCATACAAAACAGGGTTCACAGCCCCCCCCAAATCATCCCATCAAGAGAAATTTAATATTTCACTATCAAACAATCAATTTAGTAGTCAGCCGCAGGAAAAATTCCCGCGCTCCCAAAATAAACAAAACAGCCAATCCTCTCCCCCCTCTCACCAAATAGAACATGCCCCACCTCTCAATCCACTCAACGCTCCCAGGACATGGACCTAGAATATGAGGAAGATGACGACGACTTAGATGACGTTAGCGAGTACTCTGAAAATGAGGTAGATAAGGCTACGGGGGAAAAAAGGCGAGCCCCCCCCCCCCCCCAGCCATAGTCCTATACGACCCCAACAGATGGCCAGTAGTCTCCAAGGAGGCACACAGGCGAAATATCGGTTTCCTACGCTCCCATGTAGGAATAGAGAAAATTTCTTGAGTGTAATGAAATAAAGGAAGAACTATTGGCTCAGGGGCTTCCTGTTCTGGAGGTCACCAGAATGGAGAAGGGCCCCAGAGACAAGAGAGTTCCTTTTAACGCAGTCCTTGTCTCACTAGACAGAACCTTAATGGAAAAAAGGTTTTCGACATTGAAAAAGTCTGTGGCCTATGCGGCCTAAAAGTCGAACCCCCTCAAAAGCCTCAGGGTGGCCCAATGTCACCGCTGTCAAAGATACGGTCATACGGCTAAGTACTGTCGTATGCCCTCCAGATGTGTAAAGTGCCCGGGTGACCACCTCACCAGAGCATGCGATAGAAAACCGGACCCGGAAACGGGAAAATTCATTACAACCTGTGTGCTTTGCGAGGCGATCACCCGGCAAATGCCTACATGATAAGCCCCAAGCCCCCCCCCCCCACTTAAAACCCACAAAGGGTCGCAGAGGAGGGAGCCCTCTGCCCTCACAACCCCTGTACGGGGGGAGCCTGGGACGCGGGGGGAGGGGGAGGGCACTTTGATTCATTCATTTTGAATATTGAAATAGTGTCACTATCACTGTAAATATATCGCAAAGGGCTCAGCCAGGCACAGGCGCGCAAATACACCCGCGGCGAACACCACACACACAAAAAAGAGTCACTGTCTCAAAGCCACTATACAACGTAATAATTAGTTCACTGCAATCCTTTTTGAAATGAGACACGGAGCAGAGCTACAACGTGGCACGATTACGTACATTGCCGCGGAGCGCACGCGTGCTCCGCCTCAAATTGTATTATACGACCCAAATAGATGGCCCGTGGTGTCTAAAGAGGCCCACAGGCAAAACATAGGCTTCTAACACTCCTATGTAGGACTGGAAAAAACCACTAAAGAAAAAGTTCTCTTTATCGAAACGCAAACTCCGGACCAGTTCCGGAGGTGGCGCAGACTCCTAAAATGGGGTTTTCACATACGGAAAACAAGTCAAGCTCACGGTGGTTATACTGGGCCTCCCAGTCGCCATCGAACCAGTGAAATAAAAGATGAACTCATCAACCAAGGCCTCCCAGTCCTTGAGGTTAAAAGGATGGAAAGTGCTCACCCATGCGGAAGAGTCGCTTTCACAGGCGGCGTTTCCCTCAGAGACTGGCACTCAGGACTGCTCCTTGCAGTTAGGCCAGACCTCCCAACGGGCACCCAGTCAACTACAAACACCCAGTCAACAACAAACCGACTGCTCTCTAGATCTAGGGCAAAGGCCTTCCCGCCTCCCCCCCTCACCCTACCAACCGAGGGCTGACACTCCGGTGCCAGCCAACAAGTACTTCTCGGACACCGCATCCACTCTCACAGACGATGGTGGGACCGACGACTGTGAGATGGATTACGAGGACGTGGCATATCTATCAGATGAGTATAAAGAAGTCGTATCTAGGAAAAATATCTTCAGGAACAAAAGAAAAAGGGAGAAACCTGCGGGCCCCACAGACCGGAGGATCCCATTTTCCCCTCAATCCAACTGGCTGGAAAATTCAGGTAATTAATACTAACATTCCCCTTTCAAATTCCTTTGAAAACCTCCCCACCCCTCACAGGGAGGGTGACACCCCTGCTGACCCCCCGTCGGATGACTCGGCGGGGAAGGTGAAAAGACCCAACAGATCCAAATCCGGAAACACCACCCCTACAGGTAAAGACTCTCTGGGCACGTCATCCCAAATGACCGGAAAACCTCTCCCGCCCCCCTCAAACTCTCAACCAGCTGCCCCCCCTCTGATGAGGGGCCCCCAGCAAAAGAAAAAAAGCCCCCGGTCATTCTTCTAAAAGACATAAGAAGATAGACTCCCCTCCAAGAAGAGGCCCAAAGGCTGAAAATTGGCTATAACCACTCGAGATTCATAGAAGGTCGCTGGGGTGGTATGGCCATCTACACTGACTCAATCAAGCAGTACCGAGGCTGGAAATATTTATTAATAAATGGTTACTGCTCCTACAGAACTTACGACGAGGTTGACCTAAGGGTAATCATCAAAAAAATCCCCAAAGAATTCGATGTTGCGGATATTAAAAACGACATCCAGAAACAGGGCTACCCCGCCACTGGGGTCTACCGGAAATTTAGGCTCGCAGATGGTCAAAAAATCCCCTTTGACATGGTAGAGGTCACCCTCCTCAACAATAAGGAGGCCAGGGAGATTTTCTCTATCACCCAGATCCTCGGCATGGCGGTCCCCAAGCCGGAATGGCCACTGCCCTCAACCAGAATTGTGCAGTGTAAAAACTGCCTTGACTACGGTCACTCTGAGAGTGGCTGTAGAATCGACCCGCTTTGCTTTAAATGTGGAGAGGCCCACAATTGGAGGGACTGCAAAAAACCTCCTAATACCCCCCCAAAGTGTGGCAAATGCCTCGGTCCCCACCTGGGGAATAACAGAGGTTGCCCCATGGCCCCGAAGCCGGGCGACCACATACCTTTTCACAGGCCAAAGGCTCCCACATCAGGAAAGCGGGCCTCCGCCCGTGCCTCCCGCCCCGCGAACCCTCTCTCCCAAACTAAGCGCACTCCCACCCACCCCCCTCCCCAGCACTCTCCCTCTCCACCCTCACCCACTCTGGCCCTATCCCAATCCTCACAAAATGACTTGGCAATCCCAGCCCCCCGCCCCCACCCCGACCCACAACCCTTGGGTTAGACCTCTTGAATACACCCCCCCTGCCCTCATCAGAAATCAGGCCATAGAATTGAGCGGTGACTCCCAACAAACCGGAAAGCATTACCCACCTCCCCAGGGCGGCAATACCTCCCTACCGCTCCATCCATCACGCACAAACACAATGCCCTCCTTTCCTCCCCTACCAGCCCTAAAGCGTCACACCTTACCACCCCCCCAGCCTTCCACAAACAACTTCCCCCCCTCTACACCTGTCCACAGGGTGGAGGGGAGATCGAACAGGAGCCTGAGAGTCACCACCCCCAGGCATCCCCCTGTTCGTGACCCACAGACTGACCTGAGGCTGGCGATAGATCTTGCCATTGTCTTTGACGAGATCTGTCAGCTGGCCTCGGAATTCAGGGCTGCGGCGAACGAACAGGACCAGATTGCTGTACTAGTCTCCCACGCTAACCTCCTGCGCTCCCTCAGAGCCTTCTATAATATTACTCCAAATAACAATGTCTCACACCAGATCTAAGCCGAAATCGCTGACCATTGGCTTCTTCAATGCAAATGGTCTAAGGCCACAAAGGGACGAAGTGGCCACCTTTCTTAGAGATCATGGAGTTGACATCTTCCTGGTACAAGAAACCTTCTTGAAACCCTCCTCTGGTAGTAGGGTTTGCAATCCGGATATTCGAATATCCGAATTATTCGAATATCCGCCAATATTTTTATCCGAAAATATTCGAATAATCCAAGTGAAATTATCCGGATAAACGGATAATTTCTATAAACATTATTTTTTATTTATAAGTAATATATTTAATAGATAGACGTCACTGAAACCAATTTCGATCAATTCTTAATACGGACAATGTTATTGCTAACAAGTTAACACCTATTTATCTTCAAAATCAAACTAATATTTACAAAACAAAGAAAGCATTCGTGGACAAGAAGTAAGCAGAATGCCTCACCCCACGCACTCAGTTCTTATCAAATATTCGATTAATTGGATGATTTAAAAAAACAGAAAAATGTTCAAGTATTATTTTTTAATATGAAAACGCTACCCCAACCTACTTTTATTACTGCTAATAGCTAACGTGAAGTTATCTGTAAAACCGTACTTAATAAGGGAGATTTATACCTAGATTTCCTGGTCCCTTGTTTTTTTGAAATTGAAATTTAGCGCCTCACTCCGAATTTAGCTGTTATCAGTTCCATGGCAATTTAGTACGCCAGAATTCCCTCCACTTCACTGAGAAATATAAGGCATTTTCCTTTTAAGTCCTTAGTTACATTCATACACAAAAATCGGTCTAATTACTACTTACTTATACTTTGAAATTTTAGTCGATCTACTGATCAGCTTGGAAACGAAAACCCATCAAATTGCTGCCGAGCAATTTGAGGCGTTTTGGATTTGAATATTTAAATAAGTTCGCCTTTGTACCTCCTCCTTCTTCATTTTTTTAAATTTTGTCTTGTATATTTTATGTTGGTGGTACAATAAAGAATTTACTTACTTACTTATTTATCACCTCTCCCCTTCCATTGGTACTTTGGTACCAGCCACTGTGCAACTAAGGTCTAAAATTATCCACACCTGGATAGGAAGTGTCTTCGACTTATTGGTCTTCTCATTTTTTGGTTATTCTGTTTTGAACGAGTACCTATGCTCAGTTGCTCATTCCTGTTCTAAGACCCTAACCAGGACGCTTTTGTTTAGAGCCTACGAAAAGAGTTTTCAACTTTTTATATTAAGTATCCGATCCGGTCCAAGATGGCATCTGGTACGGGCGTAGGCATTTATGCAAATGACTAGTGACTACAGTGGTAGTATCAGCATGGGCAATTATGCCACTGTCTTTTAAGCCGAGACATACGCAATAATTACCTGTGTACATAAGAATATAGTTAGACAAACCCAAGGAAAGAATATCTATATACTCAGCGACAGTCAGGCGGCACTCAAAGCCTTCACATCGCCCAGAGGTGACTCTTGACTGGTATTAAACGGCATCCAAGCTCTTAACAAGCTTGGAAGGAAAAACAAGGTGCAACTGGTATGGATACCGGGGCACGAAGGCTTCATTGGCAATGAAAATGCTGATGAACTTGCCAAGGCCAGGTCTGAAGACAACGTTACAAGGAACCATTAAAACGGCTATGAAGGACCATACAAAGGCTAATCACCAAAAAGAGTGGGATGCCCTGGTAGGTCTGAAGCATTCAAAGCTCTTTATGCGGAGGGTAGAATCTGGATGGAGCAAAAAGCTAGGAAAGCTAGGCAAAAGAAAACTCCAAATTATAACGGGGGTGTTCACAGGCCATTACGGGATCAAAGGAATGTTGGTCAAGATGGGACACGCTGACTGCACATATTGTCGCATGTGCGGCGAAGAGGAAGAGACCGTCAGACATCTAATGTGTGAATGTCACGCCCTCGCCAGACAAAGAATGAAGAACTTTGGAGCAGGCTACCTAGTACCAAAGGACATCAGAGAGCTACCCATGAGCCTCATCATCCGATACGTGGAGATGGTCGAGAAGCTCCTGAATAGCTGAAGGATCTTAAGATCTAAGGGGGTAATTGCACAAAAGATCCCGATGGGTCGAAGTGTATCCGGAAGGGCCCCGCAGATTTAAGATAAGATGAGTATCCGATCTGATCGAGCGAAGGACCGACTCCTATACATTCTCGAAATCATTTGACATCCTTCCTATATCCGATATCGGAACGGATAATATGACAACGCCTATAACCATCATCATATCCAATGATGTTGTCTCACGTTCCACTCTACACAAGCCATCCTCTCTACCATCCATTTCCAAGGTAAAGGTGTTGTCAGAAAAACTTCTCGTTATACCTAACACCTAACTAATCACTACTACTAACTGTCTTATATCGACAGCTCACTATCTGATTGCAAGATTCTAGTCATAGAACTAAAGATAGAGAGCTAGGTGTGTTTTAATTTCTACAGTTTGCTGATTTACGCAAAAAATAAATAAAAATGTAGGTAAATTTCGCATTATGGCGCTCATCTATCTCAGCCGTTATCAATTCCACGCTTATACGCACATGTAACATTAATTTTGTTCCATTTAATAAATTATCCGAAATTATCCGAATTATTCGAATATTCGAATAATAAAAATTGTATTATCCGAATTATTCGAATATTAAAAATCCGTCGGATAATGCAAACTCTATCTGGTAGCCCCAGAATTGCAAACTATGCCCTGGTGAGAAATGACCGCCCCACCCAGGGGGGTGGCACCCTCATCTACTACAAACGTTCACTCCACTGCTCCCCACTGGACACACCGAAGCTCCAGAATATGGAAGCCTCGGTGTGCCGTGTGGGACTCACGGGCCACCAACCGATCACCTTAGCCTCAGTATACAACCCACCAACAAAGGACATCCTGCAGGTAGACTTAAATGCGCTCTTGGGGCTGGACTCCTCGGTCATCCTGGCAGGGGACTTCAACTCCAAGCATGCGCAGTTTGGCTGCAGTGTCCACAAAAAATGGCAGAGCCCTCAGTTCCTATCTCCTCGCAAATAATCTTGACATTATAGCCCCTATGGAACCCACTCATTATCATCCAAATTCAGCTTATCAACCAGACCTGTTAGATTTTGCAATATTCAAGGAAATTTCCCTGAACCTTAAAACCATTCAAGTCCACCATGAGCTTCACTCAGATCATAGACCGGTTGTAGTGGCCCTGGGTCCCTCACAACCGGACGATCCCCCAACCAAAACGATAGTCGACTGGGTCAAAGTCGGGAAGGTGTTAGACGATGAAAATCTCCCCCTCCTTAAAACCCTCCCAGCTTCTATTCACTCGAAGGAAGATACTGATGAGGCCATTGACCTCATCACTAGAGGCATGCAATCCATTCTTGGGGAATGCTCAAAAGAGGTTCTGGCAGACGACGACCGACGCTGGCGTCTACCTGATGAATTAAAACTCCTAATCAAGAAGAAAAACAAGGCGCTGAAGGTTTATTCTAGGTATCCCAGCCCCGACAATAAAAACATTTTAAACCGCCTTCAAAGAAGAGTAAAGCTGGAGATCTCGGACCACAGGAGGGAGAAGTGGGGGAAATTTCTCGAGGAGATCACTCCAGGTCACCAGGCATACTGGGGCCTGGCGAGATCTCTTAAGAGTGATGTACCGACATCCATTCCCCCACTTCTCGTCCCTGGGTCAGACACTCCAGCTTTTACCGACCATGAAAAATCAGAATGCCTAGCAGACAGCCTGGAAGCCCAATGCTCCCCCAGCACTGTATATAATGAGAATCAGCCCTCCCCCTCCCGCTCCCCGCACAGGGTTCGATCCCCTAGGGAATTTAACACTCAACACACAGATCCCTCTCAAGAGATGGAGGTAGGTAATTTTGACGACTCGGACAACGAAGACTTAGACAGCGTCAGTGACTATACTGAAAACGAATTCGACAGCCAGACTGGAGAAAGGAAACCTAGCAAGCGCACGCCGCCCCAAATCGTATTATACGATCCTAACAGATGGCCTGTGGCTTCTAAAGAGGCCTATAGGCAAAACCTAGGCTTCCTACACTCATACGTAGGAGTAGAAAAAGTCACAAAAGAAAAAGTGCTATTTATAGAAACACAAACTCCGGATCAGTTCCGGAGATGGCGTAGACTCTTAAAAAATGGTTTTCACACCCGCCCATACGGCAAACAAGTTAAACTCAGGGTGGTCATTCTGGGCCTCCCTGTCGCAAAATCGCAATTGAAACCAGCGAAATTAAGGACGAACTTATAAACCAAGGCCTCCCAGTCGCGGAGGTCAAAAGAATGGAAAGGGGCCCTAAAGACAATAGAGTCCCTTTTGACGCAGTATTAGTAACACTAGACAAAACACCAAACGGCAAAAAGGTATTCAATATAGAAAGAATTTGCGGACTCATGGTCTCAAAGTAGAACGACCACATAAAAGCTTAAGGGTAGCTCAATGCAAAAGATGCCAAAGATACGGCCATACCGCCAAATACTGTCGCATGCCCCCCCCCGTTGTGTGAAATGCGCGGGGGATCATTTCACACGACTATGCGACAGCTATTCTCTTTTGGATGAGATAGAGCATCGCTCTAAATTCCAATCACTCTTATCAAAAAAAAAACCGGGCACCAGTACAGTGCAACCGATCCAGTAGTTCCAGCAAAATCAGCTCCAGCAAAGGGAGAGCAGCCAGCCCCCTAGGAGTGATCCGTCACCGTTGTGGCCGTTCAGCACCCTATATACAGCTAGGCAGTGTAGCTAGGCAGAACGTATCTGCAATAGGGAAAGTTTAAATAAAAGTTTTGATTCGTTATAGCTAGTTTATTTTCGTATACACTGAACGGTCACACCTTCTGGTTTCGTCGGGTGCAGTAGTCGACATGGGCATTCGAACTCGTGAGAACGAGAGTGGCCGATGATGTTCCAGTACCTTCTACCGAGAGCTATCGTCGAAGTATAACTGCTGCGAGCGGTTATACTAGCCATCACCATGAACATCCAGCTGGCGCTCGAAAAATCGTCGCACACCATCGCCACAGAAGTACAATCCTCTCCCTGCGGAACTGAGGGACTTAATCCAGCGAAAGCGTCAGCTGAGAAGGAGATGGCAGCACACCAGATGCCCAACTTTGAAGACTGAACTCAACGCCCTGACCGAGGAAGACCCCGCGTGCGTACGGAGCCCGGCCCAGTTACTGCGCAAAGGGCGCCGCCTGGCTCACAAAAAAGCCATATAAAAAAAAAAAGATTTAACACTGTCCCAGAGGGACATCCCGGCGTCAAGATTAATGTTGTGGATATAGTAGAGGCTTTTCTCTAAACTCCCAAAGACTCAATTAAAAAAAAAGATATAACACAGGTCCACCTAAATTGAACCTATCAACGGAAACAATGGTTAAACCTAACCTCCAAGAAAACGAATTTGTACTAGTTCTTAACAAAATGCGTGAATTTGCAAAAGTACTTAAGCAGGGCAAAAGAGTGGTTGTACCCGACGCCTTCATGACACCCATGACTCCGGATCGAACATCCCGGCGTCAAGTCAAATGGACAGGGTAGAATAGAGGTTTGCCTCTAAATTCCCTTAGCACTTAACAAAAAAATAAATAAATAAAAAATAGGGGTCGCGGGGTTGAAACGGTAGCGGTAGAGCTAGCAATCACCGAATCGCCCAGTCGTCCCCAAAACGACGACGACACGCCGCCCCACAAGGATAGGGCGCGCCCCGACACAGCAGGGGTGTCGAATGAAGACCCCACAGCGCCCAGCTCGGAAGCTGTGGTGGGGAGCCACTCCAGAAAAGAGCAGTTCCCCAGATCAGGGTGTCGAACGTTATGCTCACCACATAAAACCGCACCACGGCCTTATTTGGGGCATTACCAGGTGCAAGCTGTGGTGGTGGAGATCAATACCAAATATCAAAGAAAGCGTATAATGACTATTTTTTGAGTTCTTTATTTTTCCAGATCATTTGAATTGTAATTTTAATACAATTGTAATTTATTAATTTTATATTAACTTCTAGCCAACCGGCAAAAAATCCCATTCACAGTAACGTTATGCAATAGATTCTGATTCCATTCCATGGTGAGACGAAGCAAAGTACCTTGCTTGGCATAATTTTGGATAAAAAGCTCAACTTCCTAAAACACATTCGCACGGTCAGAAGTATAAAAATGACCAAAAATAGCGGCATGTCAATACGTAACCAAAACTCCATTCATAAAATAGCCGTAAGCTATAGTATGAATTTTCTGAGATGAACTTTTCGCTTTAGCCGTAATCTGTTAAACAAAGGCCTTTGTGTCTATTGTTCACGGCGGCTAGCTCCCGTTTAAACGGCACGTGCTATAGTCTCAGTGTAGTTAAAAAGCAACTGTCATGATAGTAATAAGGTTCAAATCCATAAAAAGCCCTTTCGGAGATAACACGCATCTTCAAAAAATGTACCTGCATACTGCAAACTGTTTAATAAATTTGAACCTTATTGCTATCATGATAGTTGCTTTTTAACTACACTGAGACTTTAGCACGTGCTGTGGAAACGGGAGCTAGCCGCCGTGAACAATAGAAACAAAGGCCTTTGTTTAACAGATCACGGCAAAAGCGAAACGTTCATCTCAGAAAATTCATACTATACCATCCACACTCATAAGACGCATGTCCTGAGGTGCGGAACGGACGTCCGTGCCACGCCGCCTGAATGTAATTCAAAAAACGTCTCCTCAGTACATTTTGTATGGGAAGGACGTAAGACGCGCCCCCAGGCGGCGCGGTGCGCGAGGAGACGTTTTTTGAATTACAAATTCAGGCGGCGTGACGCGGACGTCCGTTCCGCACCTCAGGCCATGCGTCTCTTAAGTGTGACCGGTACCTAAGAACCAGGGATGTAACGGAAGTGCTTTTAACGGAAGCGGAAGCAGAAGTTTAGAATTTAGTTTAACGGAAGCAGAAGCGGAACCGGAACCAGAAGCGGAACTTATAGATGTTAAAAATGAAAAGAAAAATACCACATAGGTATTACATAAACCAAAAATAACTAAATTACCTAGAACTTTTAGGTGTTTATGAACTAGGAATTGGCTTGGAATATTACTTATACAATCCAAAAATTAAAATCACCTTAGTTGTTTACTCACTAAAAATCACATAAGAATAATCAACCTTTTTTATGCCGTAAAAGGTTTTAGAAACGGAAAGAAAAAGTTACCCGTTAGGTATAATACAATCCAAAACTAACCAGTTAAAGTTATATGTGTAATTATTAGCACACAATTAAATTTTTAAATTAAATGAAGTGATTCTAAAAGAAGTAGGTTGGTAAATTGTATTTAATAAACAAAAGCTTGGCAGCTTTATCTTCCTGCAGTCTGCTTCTAAGGGGATTGTAGATATAAGCCTTGCACCACTGAATAGTTGTTCATTTGCTACAGAACTAGGTGGACAAGACAAAATATTGGCGCGAAAATCGAATGAAGCTATTGATATTTAGTATCGCAACACGTGGCAGCGGAGAGATGAGCGAATGACAGGTATAAACCTGTTGGTCTTTGATAGTACGCCGCTCATGTCCCACCGTCGCGCTAGGTTTCGACATCCGCTATAACTTCCGTTTGAAAAATAACAGAACCGGATGTGTAAAACAAAACGGAAGTTCCGCAGAAACGGAAGCAGAAGCAGAGCTCCGTTACATCCCTGCTAAGAACGTCCTTTCATATTCATCCATAGTTTTCGCCCAACGTTCCCATAGTGCACTTAAATGTTTCCAAGTCCTACAAAATAAATTCCTCGGAAAAATTACAGGCACTCCTTGGTACGTTAAAAATAAAGACCCACTGTTAGCGACGCTACCGAACGCGACCGTAGTTTTAAGTAATCCAATTCGTTAAGATTGTGTTAGCAATAAAGATTTTATCATTAGGTAGGAAATCGCGACTTAGTTGTAATAGCTTTAAGCCGTTATAGTTGTCTAAGCTACCGTTAAGTCAATCGTTACGTGATCTATTCGTTTAAGTTAGGATTTATTCGTATTGGCTACGTGCATGACAATTACGCCCACTACCATGTGAATTTGAAGTGGAAAATGTCAAAAAATGACATGTAAACAAACACTATATTTTACCGATTTTTCGTTAATTTTAAATAAATCGAATAACAAGAGCTACTATTTCAAGTGTAATTTAGGTAGATAGATTATAAAGACAAGGATATAATACCAAAAATCAGTTTCCAAAGCATTACTCACGGTAGTCACGGTATAAACTTCCAACCCCAGACTACAGAAAGAGTTAATAAATTGGTGCTGGCAGGGCATATAAGGAATCTTGAAGAACATAGGAGTAATGGTACAAGTTCTTCGAGCTAGTGATATGGTATTCGCTAAACCTCCGTCCCGTTAATGCCATATAAAACAAATCTAAACGTAAGTACGTAGTCATGTCCGCGGCCGCAGAAATATCCAACACGGGCCTATTCCCAGGCTAGGCCTGAATCTTTAAGCATAATCTTTTACGGTAGGAAAAATACTAACAGCGTATTGAACAATATTAGGTAAAGAAAGCTTAAATATAATTTATTATCATGTTTTGTTTTGACATATCACTTACGTTTTCTTTTCACCGTAGCTATCCATTTAGTTCTTTGATGCAATTTCCAGTGTGCTCTATAAGAAACGCATAGAACGTGCAACGACTATTTATGCCATTATTTTTACAATTAACAACGAAACAACATTGAAACCCCATATCAAACATTACACATTGTATTATATTTTATGAGTTTTGATAGATGACAACCACAATCAGTGTCGATTTTGACCACCGCAAGCACTGCGATCGCTTTGCTTACCCCCTCCATGCACTTCGCACGAAGCCAATTCGTGTATTTTCCTTATCCCAAATCCTAAACTTAAGATCAAGTCGTAAATAAAGTAGGATTTGCTATTGGTGGTCAATTATAACCAATCAGAAAATACTTGAGATAGATATAGTGAGATAACCGATCTTACTCGCTATTGGTTAAAATTGATTCCGACCAAAATCCCATCTTAGTGTAACTTTCACTGTGGACTTAGGTTATCTAGGCTAATAACTGTAAGAAAGCTTAAAGTAGTGACATAATCGTTATCGTATATTGTAAATAGTAGTTTATGTAATCGCTAATCAGTTAGATAACAATCGTAACTCGTAACCGTTCGAAATAGATAAGCGGGAACGCTCGCTAATTCCCCTATTGTTCTCGGTCGTCGCGGAACAATGGGAGCTGTTCATTCAGTTTTAACACTTATCGCAGGTGTAAGACTTTGTTTATGTAGCCTACAAAAGGGACTAAGCGATTACGTAAGCTTCGAGCCGAAAGCTCCTATGATATTTAAAATATTTTTATGCAAACGTTAGATTCACAGTACATTAATTGTAATTCGTAAGCAACCCGAAATCCGACCAATCACGATCCACCGTACGAAATCTAATAAGCGATGATCTTCCATCTCGCTCTTCACGCTGATTGGCTCGTGCGCACAGAAACATTCGTATCGAGTTGCTTAGGAACCGTTACGGAAAGGGATATAAAAGAAAGGCCAGAACGGACCCGACACAGCCCCCACAGCGCCCAGCGCGGAAGGGGCCACTCACACCCCACCAGGGGTGTCGAATGAAGATGTTAGCGACGCGTCGAAACATATGTAAAATAGCATAAGAATCGATTAAGACTGTATTCGCAATAAAGAATATTTCGTAGGTAGGAAACGGGTAGAACTGCGTTAATTAAGTTAATTTTGTCAATTCCGATCATTAAGTATGATAATAAGACTCGTATTAATGTATTCGATAGCAGGCAATTCCCATATTCCTTCCTTCCCAAATCGCGGAAACCGAGTCCAAAGTTCAATCTAAACTCAAGACTGTCCATTGGATTACGATTAATAGCCAATAAGCACTAACGTGAGAAGCTTAGAGCAAGAAAACCGAACTCTTCTCTAATTGGCTAAAAATAGTTCCCTAAAGTTCCGAAATCATTTTCCTTTCACCCGAAAATTGCCTTAGGATTACTCGAATCCAAGCCAATAACTCAATAACTATAGGACATACGGAAATGTAAATAGTTTTAAAACGCAGATAAGAGCTTACGTAACACAATGACCTACATTTCCATAGTAATATTCCGTTATCGATAACAATGGAGCTCGGGACGAGCCGAGAAACCAGTCTATTATGTAGCCCGGACGGCTAATCACCTCTTCTATTGTGTAAGAACGTAAACAAACGCAGGTGCATTCCACTCGAGGTGAATGTCCCTAATGTCAGGTGCATTGTTACGTAATTTCGAAGCGATAGCCTAATTAGTTTTTAAGTAATTAGCATTTGAACGAAAAATGATATCGTTAAATTCGCCTAGTCAAGCGCCGAAACGCGTTCGACCAATCACGACGCGCAATCCGTCGCCTATCGGCACGATTATTTGTCTCTCTATCGCACGGAGCCTCGCGCTCAGCCGAGTCGTGATTGGACGAATATTTTGAAATGTTCCTTTCCGTGAAGCGTAGGCGCATTCTAAAAAGGGGTATAAAAGAAACGTTCGCTCGGTATGGGATATTCGGCATTATTCAGTTCATATTCATTCTCGCTCCGAGCGCAGCGCCGAACGCACGCGTGCTGCTCCTTCTAACCTATCGTCGTTCGTGTCATGCCGCGTCGAGCCCATTGGCTCCGCGTGCTGGATTGCAGTGTGTCATAGCAGTGATTGTTATAAAGAGACAGGACTCAATAGTGAATTGCCACCCTTACACCGGCGTACGGGCCATTAAAGAGATAGTGACTCTAAAGTGCGTGTACGTGCCATTCTAAAAATAGAATTCTCTAAATTCCTCAATACGGGTGAGTGATTTTATTATGACAAATTGTAAGTGTGGTTTCGATCAACATGAATGATAAGAAAATTCCTAGTAGCATAGGCTCAAGCCTCAACCAACTTAAAGTCTTCGAAGTCTTAGAATGGTTTTCAGCAAACTATCCCGATCAAGCGCGCGAATTTATTAGTGAGCATGCCGAGCAGCAAAAACAAGCTAATAATAATAATGCCGCGACCGGCACATCCAGGAAAGTGTCATTAAAAACGAAAGCACAACGAGCTAGTCGTTCCAGCTCACTGAGCTCTAGAGGCCGTAGCCCCCTTAAAAGTAAAGATAAACTATCCAAAATTGAAAAAAAGAAAATCGAACGCGTAAATGTTGCAGTCATAACTGCCGCAGCCGCTTCCCTGCAAAACCCGCGCCTAAACTCTGAATTGTATAGTGCAAATAACGATCGTACTTCTCAGCCGCGACCTCAAACAAATACTCAGGATAAAGACCTCTCTCTCACGAATGACACAACTATTCAATTAGGCCAAAATACTTTTGATAACCTTCCCAGAGACGCTCCCGACTCCGATATGGAGTATGAGGACTTGTCCTCCTCCGAGTCAATAATGGAACCTCCCAGTTATGACGAGGATGGGTTCCAAAAAGTAAGCTATAAAAAGAAAAATAATAAAAACAAAACAAATAATAATGGCCGCAAACCATACACTTCCGCCGCCGCGGCTGCCGCCGCGGCCGCCCCCCCTAGCGCCGCCGACGCCGCCTCGGCCGCCAATACAAAAACCCCTCATAGCAATATCAATATATCTAAACAGAATTATAACTCCAACGTCAAAGTAGCATATCCTGTACAAAACGCCCACGCTCAACAGGGAAATAAAGTCCAACTTCCTAACTACTCGAATATTATAGACAGTCAAATGGGTCAAGACGACACCTTCGACCCAAATGCCCCCATAAACCTCCCTAAACCTCCCAAACCCCCACAAATAATTCTTAGAGACAGAAGCCCACCGGCTTCCACCACCGATGGGTGTCTCCACCGAGGCCATATCGAAACGCATAGGCTGGCTTAGCGCCATGCCTGTAGACGAAACACCATGCTCCCCCTCAGGTATCCAAATCACAACTCAAACTATTGACCAATATAGAGCCTGGACCAACCTACTTGTAAATGGTTATAATAATATAATAATTATACGCACAAATATAGAGACGGTACTGATTTCGACGTAGTGATAAAACGTGTCCCGATAGAGATAGGCGAAGACGACATTTTTGAGGACCTAACACAACAAGGCTTTCATATATTAGCAGTCCATCATATGCGTAGGACTCGCGGTAGGACACCCATGGACTTGGTTTTAGTCACACTAGAAAAATCTATTTTTAGCAAAGGAATATTTAACATTACCCATATATGTGGCCTTATGGGCATTAAAGTAGAACGCCCACGCAGTAACGGTCGCATCCCGCAGTGCTACAATTGATAAGATAAGATAAGATAAGATAATCATTTATTTGTTTGCTACAATACACACCAAAATTAAACAATTAAAACAAAAATAAACAATAAAAAGTACTAACACTACAGAAAAAACAACAATAGCATACATTGAAATATGGGTGGGTTTGCTGTGTGCGTTGCAGCAAAAACAAAAGGGTCCTGGCTCAGTTATATGCTCCACTCTTTCGGGCGAAGCAACTGGTAATTCTGCTAGAACCCAGGTCACTAACAGATCGTTGTACAAAAAAAAAAAATGTAAAAAAAAAAAGTAATAATAATAGTAATAGTTTGCCTATGTCTAAACGATTGCATTATAGCCAATATATAATTGCCAATATTATGGTCACACAGCCAAATATTGTAAACTCGAACCAAGATGCTGTAAATGCCTCGGTGATCATACCACCAGGTCTTGCCCTAGAAATAAAGAGACTGCCACAGAACCAGTGAGATGCGTCCTGTGTACGGGAGAACACTCAGCCAGCTACGGCGGCTGCCCGCACGCACCTCAAGCCAACAAAAGACCCCCTACTAGGAGATATCCCACAAACGCTTGGGGCACATTCAATAGAAATAGATCAAACACACAACAAAATGATAATAATAATTATTATAATTCTAACAATCAACCTTTCAGCCAAAATGACTTTCCCAGCCTTTCAAGACCTGCAAATTCAAACTCTAACAACTTTATCAATACTATACAACAATCTCAAACCCCTTTCCCTCTCTTCCACCCTCTCAAATTACCAATTCCCAGGAGTCATCAATACTAGTAAACCCCTCCCCTTCCCAACCTCTGTCAAGTAACAAAAATAACAATAACCACCAAACAATCGCCCCGCCGCCTACCATCAGAACATGTCCTTCCCCGGCCGCCAATACAATGTACCCCCCTCCAATCCGGGGGGAGGACTAGCTGATGACCTCCGCCTGGTCTTTGACCTGGCTAATATAATAGACATAGACGAGGTATGTCAGTTAGCTGCAGAATTCCGCAGTGCAATTTCCCCCCTTGAAAAATTCCAAGTTATGGCTAACCATGCCAATCTCATCAAGTCAATCAAACAATTCAACATCAACAAATAATGGATCAGCGACCCAGACAGAAAATAAACTCCCTCACCATTGCTTTCTTTAACACGAACGGTATCAACAACAAAAGAGATGAAATTTCATTATTCTTAAAAAACCATGCAATAGATATTCTTTTAATACAAGAAAGCTTCCTAAAACCCAGCCGCCGCGACCCCAAAATAGCTAATTATAACGTTATACGCAATGACAGACAAACAGGGGAAAAGGGAGGAGGCACCCTTATCTATTATAGGCGAGCACTACACGTCTCCCCTCTTACCTTACCAACTTTAGAACAAATAGAGGCGTCAGGCTGCCGTATATCGCTCACAGGACATAGACCCATATCCATTTTTTCAGTCTATCTATCTCCCAACAAATCCATGACTTCCGGGGACCTAACCAACCTATTCGAAACAGATGACTCAGTAATCATAGCAGGCGATCTAAATTCAAAACACACGCTATGGAACTGTAATGTAGACACTACAAATGGCAGGAAACTCCATACCTATACGCAAAAATTGGGTGTGGACATAATTTCACCTCTAGAACCTACACACTATCCAACTCAAGTGGGCTTCAGACCCGACATCCTAGATATAGCTATTTTTAAAGGTATCTCACTTAGACTCCGCTCCATAGAGGTCCACCATGAACTCACATCTGACCACAGACCTGTAATTATTGGCCTTGGCCCCGATCCTAACTATTCTCCTCCTCCAAAAATAATAACGGACTGGTCAATGATCAATAAGGAATTTGAAAAAGATGATAGCCCAATTTTAGATATTGGAAAAGAAGGTCTAAACAGCCCTCAGCAAATAGACGCGGCGATCGATTCCTTCGCCGGCGAGCTCAAGAATATCATCGGCAGATGCTCCAGGGAGGTGCCATCGGAGGATGACCGCCGGTGGTGTCTCCCTGAGCATCTGGTGGCGCTGGTGAGGGAAAAGAACGCTGCAGTCAGAGCCTACGACGCATACCCATCTCCTGAAAATAAAAACATATTAAATAAACTAATCAAAAATCTTAAACGAAAAATAGCTGCATGGCGAAATAATAAATGGACCAACACCCTAAACAACATAAAACCTAACCATCTAGCATTCTGGAAGATCACCAAATCCCTCAAAAACGCAGACAGTAACACCCTCATGCCCCCACTCAAAAGAGGTACCAACCTCCCCCTAGCACACGATGATCAAGAAAAAGCCGAATGTTTAGCTGAAAGTCTAGAAAAACAATGTTCACCAAGTGACCAGCCCTCAGATCCACAGCATCTTTCTAAAATTAACAACTTCCTGGAGGAAAAGAGCCGAGAACCCTTAGACCCTGAACCCATCCCTCCCATCACGCTCACCGAACTTAAAGACCAAGTTAAAAGCCTCCAAAGGAAAAAAGCCCCTGGGTCCGATGGGATATCAAACAAAATAATTAAATCCTTCCCCGAAAATATCCTGACAATACTGCTCCTAATATATAACTCATCAATGATATTCTGCCACTTTCCAGCACGCTGGAAGGAGGCAGATGTCATAGGAATCCCAAAACCTGGCAAACCACGTTGCGAACCCTCCAGCTATCGCCCTATAAGCCTACTGCACACCATGGGAAAAGTATACGAGCGTCTAATCCTTTCCCGGCTCCGTCAACACCTCTTAGACAACAACATCATTATACAGGAACAATTTGGATTCAGAGCCGAACATTCATGTGTCAACCAAATACCTAGAATAGTAGAACACATTATATTTTGGATGACTGCATGGGGTCGTACTGTTTCAACGGGAGTGATATTCTTTGACATCAGCAAAGCCTTCGACAAAGTATGGCATCAGGGGCTCATTTATAAACTATACAACACAGGACTTTCAAATAGACTAGTGAAATTACTTAGCAACTTCCACGACAACAGAACCTTCAGATATAAAGTAGAAAATTCTAAATCAATATCCCATCCAATAACTGCTGGAGTTCCACAAGGCTCCTGTCTCTCACCTACCCTCTTCTCAATTTACATAAACGATATCCCAAAACTGCCTCTAACCAACTATGCACTATTCGCAGATGATACCGCCATATTTGCAACCTCCCCGCGCGTAGAAACGATCTACCGCCTTCTGCAGAATGCATCAGATGCCCTAGGGCATTGGTGCAAGCTGTGGAGGGTGGAAATCAACCCTGGAAAGAGCGTGGGAGTCCTCTTCTCTAGATCAAGCACATACAAAAAACTTCTAGACAAAATCCCCCCAATAACACTTTGTAATAGACCTATCCCCTGGAGAGACGATGCGAAGTACTTAGGAATAACGCTTGACAAAAGGTTAAACTTCCACAAACATATACGCACCGTTAGAAACAGAGCCGTTTTCTACTTGGGGCGTCTTCATTGTATAATGACCAAAAACAGCGGCATGTCATTAAGAAATAAAATATATATATACAAAATAGCAATAAGAACTGTCCTATCCTACTCTTCTATAGTCTTTGCCCAACGATCTAGTAGTGCATTAAAATGCTTTCAAGTACTGCAAAATAAATTTCTAAGAAAAATCACCGGATCACCTTGGTATATTAAAAATAAAGACCTTCACAAAGACCTGGAAATTCCTACAATAGCCCAGCATTTTAAAATTCTGAGCCAGCGTTATTTCAATAAAGCATCAACTCATAGCAATGACCTGGTGAGACAGGCCTCGGTGTACACCCCTGAGGTTCCACCCAGGAAAGGTGTACGTAGGCCGAGGCATGTTTTACTAGACCCAGATGATGAAATAACGCTGGCTCAAATTAAAGAAGCTCAAATAATAAAAGAGCTCCGAGCAAAATCAATACCGTCGCTGAAAACCAAAGCTTATTTTTATAAAAACCGTCCAAACTGGGAAAAACACAGAAGGTTAGTCGACACCACACAGGGCCTTCCGCCCTAGGTCCCTAGGGTCTTGCATTGTATCCTATATCAAAAACACAATTTTTATTTCATCCAATCATGAATATTATTGTATAAATTAAACTCATTAATTTTTTATAAAAATAAAATATTGTATACTTCACTTCTCTATACTAATCTATCATCTATTCTTCTATTCTGTACTTTTCCTTTTCTCTTCTCACTTCCCTTCCCTTCAGGCCGCGCCACTGATCTCACTCATACCGCAGCTGTAACTGGTCCCAGGAGTGGCCAAACAGCAACTATCATGTTAAAAAAAAAAAAATGGGATATTCGAATTCGATCGGAAACCAGAAGAACCAGCAGCCTCCAAGGAAAACCAGCAGCCAGCAGCCTACTACAGCCAGCCTACAGCCAGCAGCTCGCAGCCTACAGCCAGCAGCAAGCCACCCTCCACGACGGGTAAAGACAGCAGAAACGGCGTCATCGCGACGTATCGTCCGTACCGAGCGTTTCGTTAGGATATTAGCTTAGGAGTATTTTTATAACCGCGTTAAAATTAGAGTCGTTGATTATTGTAAATATAAACCATTTGATTTGATTCGTTTTTTAGTTAGTTTATTCCAAAACCATAATCGGTACGGTTGATTGCTGAGGACGACAACGAAGCTCAGGTACAGGCCCGGGACGAACGAGTGAGTCGCACGAGTTCCAGCACATTCTCTCCACTCGAGCCGTCGATAGGAAGCTTTGCGGACGCGGTCTGCAACAGAAGACGCACCACCACCAGAACGGAAGAAATCAAAGAAGAGCCAAAGCAGGCCCCCCCTCTCTCCCCCCCCCCCCAGCTTTCACCGGCTGAAATAACCTCGTCAAACCGTTTTGAAGGCCTTCCTAGGGAAAATGCCCCCACTAAAAATAGTTCAGTAAACTCTCACTCCCAACAGCCCCCCCCCCCTCCCTTCAGGGGGCCCCCCAACAATCTCAAAATCCACAAAACATGGATTTGGATTATAACTCGGAATTCGATTCAGACGAAGATCTAGAGGACGTCAGTGACTATACTGAAGATGAGTCCAACACTAACAAGGATGGCACGCGCAAGATGGCACGACCATTTCCCCTCCGTTGAAAATAAAAACCTAGTTAACCGCCTGCAAAGGCAAATCAAAGAACGACTCAAAGAGCATAGGGAGGACAGGTGGAATGGCATGCTGGAAGAGATTAGGCCAGGTCACCAGGCGTACTGGCAACTGGCCAGATCTCTAAAAGCGGACACGCAAGCGTCCATGCCCCCCTTGTCCGCCCTGGTACTCCAACAGCCGCATTCACGGACACAGAAAAGGCCCAGTGTCTGGCGGATAGTCTAGAGGAACAATGCTCCCCTGGTAAAATCCCATCTGATCCCAATCATATCCCACTTATTGAAACACTTACTCGGACTCCGCCTCCACTCTCGCGGACGACAGTTTCCACACTGACGACCGTGAGATGGACTACGAGGACCAGGAGTACTTCTCGGACGACTACAAGAAAGTCGCCTCTAGGAAGAAGATATTCCGAAACAAAAGAAAGAGGGAGCAGCAAATTGCCCCATCCGACCGGAGGGTCCCATTTTCCCCTCAACCAAACTTGGAGAAACACAACTTAAGCTTCCCCGTCAATGAAAGCATTCCCCTCCAAAATACCTACGATAGCCTCCCCACCCCACCCCCCTGCGATGGGTTTGACCCCGCAGACCCGCCGTCTGACGACTCGGCGGGCAAGGCCAAGCGTCCAAACCGAACAAATTCAGTCCCTACAAAACAACCCTTTAGTGACTCCCCCGCCCCAGTCCCCCAAAAAACAGGGGATCAAAAGTCTAAATCGCCCACCCCAACCCCTGAGCATTACAGCTCCTACAGAACATATGATGAGATCGATCTCAGGGTAATCATTAAGAAAGTCCCTAAAGAATTTGATGTTGCGGACATCAGAAATGACATTCAGAGGCAAGGTTACCCCGCCACTGGAGTTTACCGAAAATACAGGCTTGCCGACGGCCAAAAAATCCCTTATGACATGATAGAGGTCACCCTTCTAAACAACAAGGAGGCCAGGGAGATATTCTCTATCTCCCAGATCCTCGGCATGGCGGTCCCCAAGCCGGAATGGCCACTACCTTCAACCAGGATAGTTCAATGCAAAAACTGCCTAGATTACGGCCACTCTGAGAGTGGCTGTAGAAACGACCCACTTTGTTTTAAGTGCGCAGAAACCCACAATTGGAGGGACTGCAGGAAGCCCCCAAATACCCCCCCAAAGTGTGGCCACTGCCTTGGTCCCCATCTGGGGAATAACAGAGGATGCCCCATGGCCCAAAGCCTGGGGATTGCATACCATTCCACAGGCCAAAGGCTCTTACATCAGGAAAGCCGGAAATAATACCCCTTTTTAGGGTTCCGTAGTCAACTAGGAACCCTTTTAGTTTCGCCATGTTTGTCTGTCCGTCCGTCCGTCCGCGGATAATCTCAGTAACCGTAAGCACTACAAAGCTGAAATTTGGTACCAATATGCATATCAATCACGCCAACAAAGTGCAAAAATAAAAAATGGAAAAAAATGTTTTATTAGGGTACCCCCCCCCCCACACATGTAAAGTGGGGGCTGATATTTTTTTTCATTCCAACCCCAACGTGTGATATATTGTTGGATAGGTATTTAAAAATGAATAAGGGTTTACTAACATCGTTTTTGATAATATTAATATTTTCTGAAATAATCGCTCCTAAAGGAAAAAAAGTGCGTCGTTTTTGAACCATATGTTTAAAAAATATGAAAAAAATCATAAAAGTAGAACTTTATAAAGACTTTCTAGGAAAATTGTTTTGAACTTGATACGTTTAGTAGTTTTTGAGAAAAATATGGAAAACCACGGAACCCTACACTGAGCGTGGCCCGACACGCTCTTGGCCGGTTTTTTCCCCTTTACCCACATGTTGCCTCATCTATGGTGGCAGCGATCTGGGACGCGTTTCCCCCGTCCACCGGGCAAGTGATCTGTGTAGCACAAACATGGCCGCCGCCGATGCGCGCAAGTCGCGCCCCAATCCCCGCCCACTGCCGCCATTAGACGGGTCGGCTGCCAATAGCAACGGCTCGACTGACCCCTTTGAATTTTTCTCAATAAGTCGTGCGGAGTGTTCAAATTCGTGTGCGTTACTAACTATTATATTGCGGTGTCAGCCATCAGAGACATTGAGACATCAGAGACAATCTAAGTTTTTCTATCTTTAAGGTTTTTTAGTGTTTATCCCTAGTTCTAAGTACGTTATTTTTGTATATTACCCCCATCTTCTGGTCGGTGGCACCAGTAGTGCCTTAACCCACTGCTCGACAAATAACATTTTTTATTTTTTGTGTAACGTAATATATTTAAATTCAAATAATTTGGCGCGCGTGCGTACGAGTATTTACTTGAATGTACGGGTATGTATGTGTTAGTGTGTGAGAGATTTATACTATAATATGAATATGATATGAGGATATTAATAATAAATTAAGATGAGATAATAAATTAAGATGAGAAGATAGATATTTATATAGCTATACTTATAAATTGGCGTCATTAAACAAAGTTTATATAACATAAATAAAATAAAATATATACTTAGCTTGCCACATACAGAAGAAGTTCAGTGTCTTGGTAATCTAGCTGGGAAAGCCACTTGGTAAGATACCGTTTGCTAGGTGGTCTATTTGTAGAATCAAGTTTGCAAAAGGATTTCATAACTAGCGGACAAATAAAGGGGTGAAATCTATGGGCAAATTTTGTGCGTGTTTTTGGGGTTTTCCAGCGCTGACGGCGTCTTGTACTTTAAAGACCTTATCATGCAGTTTTCCGTCGCCGACGTAAAGGTGCTGTACCTAGACGGTTTAGACGGTTTTTTGTATATTACATCTTCTCGCCATCCTCGAGGAGTATGAACGCGAGCTCAACAACTACAACAAATAATGTTTATAAACCCAACACACAAAATTAAACCTAAAAGTCTGAATATTGCTACTTTCAACTGCAACGGTATCAGGGGAATGAAAGACGAAATAAAACTATTCTTAATCAAAAACGATATCGACATCCTTCTCCTCCAAGAGACTTTTCTTAAGCCCCAAGTAAATTCCTTCAAAATCCCTGGATACAACATAATTAGGAACGACAGAACTGATAGGAACTGCGGGGGCACGGCAATATACTTTAGAAAAGATCTTCACGTCATCCCCCTTTTGCCAGCTAAACTGACCAACATAGAAACTTCAATTTGTAAAATTACCCCCGCTGGACACCCTTCCATTATACTAGTTTCTGCATACCTATCACCTAGCAGAGACATGCTGTGCGAGGACATGAGGGCGCTTAGCGAGTTGGGGCCCTCAGTCTTAGTGGCTGGGGACCTCAACAGCAAGCACACCTCATGGAATTGCGCAGCGAACAACAAAAACGGTAATCGCCTTTATCACCTCATGCTACACAACAATTAAATTCGACCTGATCTCCCCCTTAGAACCGACCCACTACCCTAGCATCGTTGACCACAGACCTGACATACTAGACGTAGTACTTCTAAAGGACGTATCGCTGACGATGCGTGCTATAGAAGTACACCACGAGCTCGACTCAGATCATAGGCCAGTCATTTTGCCACTTGGACCTGACCCCAGTAACCCGCCGAGTACCAGGACCAAAGTGGACTGGGAAAAAGTGAGCGAAGGCCTCCTAAAGGCTCCCCACATATCCCCACATCCCCCACTATGACCAAAGAACAGACAGACGCTGCCATCGACCTGTATACCAGCCACCTCACCTCTATAATTAGAGAGGCTTCGAGAGAGGTTCCGGCGGACGACCTCCGTCGGCGCCCCCTCCCGGAAAGCTTGAGGAGGTTGCTAGACAGGAAAAATGCAGCACTCAGAAAATACTCCCGTTTCCCTTCGCCCGAAAACAGAGTGGCAATGCGAGCACTCCAAAGGGAGGTCAAGCATGCCATAGCTGATTTCAGGGCGAACGAATTTGATGATTTGTTAGGGAATATTTCGCCCAGTCACCTAGCGTACTGGAAGCTAGCGAAATATTTCAAAACAGATCAAGTAACGTCAATCCCCCCTCTAAAAAGATCAGGTCAGGACTCACTGGCCTTCGAGGACGTGGAAAAGGCTGAATGCCTTGCCCACAGCCTGGAAGAGCAGTGCAGTCCAAACACACACAACATCGACACTGAACACATACACACAATTGAAACAACCGCATCCAAAATTACACCCTCACCCCCAACAGGCCCTCCAATCAAACCAGTTGAACCAGACCACCTAGCATTTTATCTCAAAAAACTCAGACTCCGCAAAGCTCCAGGCCCCGACGGTATTCCCACACGCATTCTGAAGACACTCACCGACACTCATATTCAAATACTCACTAACATCTTCAACGCCGCTCTGACAAATAGCCATTTTCCAGCTGCCTGGAAAATGGCTACTGTCATCGGTATACGCAAACCAAACGCAAACGTTCTGGACGGTTTTTCGCGCTTAAATGGGCTGAAGACCGGGGCGATCTTCCTGGACGTGTCGAAAGCATTCGACAGGGTCTGGCACGCTGGGCTGGTGTACAAGTCCCCCAGGGTTCTGCGCTGTCACCCACACTCTACTCGCTATACACAAATGACATCCCACACACACCTCCTGTCGAACTGGCGCTCTTCGCCGACGACACAGCATTATACTTCACACACCACACAGACACAGTAATACATAAACACCTCCAGAGGGCCACCAATGCCCTAGCGTATTGGTGTAAACTCTGGAGAGTGGAAGTCAATCCAGATAAAAGCGCCGCCATCATTTTCCACCCCACAGACACACAACACAGAAACTTCAGACACATAACACTAAATGATACACCCATACCATTCACTACACACACAAAATACCTCGGGGTCACCCTGGATTCTAAACTAACATTCAGACAACATATCAATAAAGTAAAGGAGAAGGCGCAGTTCGTTGCCGGCAGACTTGGGCCAATGCTCAATAAAAGGAGTAAACTGTCTGCAGTCAACAAACTGCACCTTTACAAAACCGTTATTAGACCCATATTCACTTACGCATGCCCCGTCTTCACATACCAGGGGGAAAGGAGGCTTAAGCCCCTCCAAACTTTAAAAAAAGATTCTCCGCCGTATCAACAAAGCCCCCTGGTATGTGAGGAACATTGACTTACATAATGACCTAAACATCCCCTCACTTTACGAATTCACAAGGAAATCCACCCGCCACTGCTTCGACAATATCCCCCATCACCCGAACCCACTCATTATAAAATCCGCAGACTATATCACCCACCCAAAACCAGACGCTCCCAAAGTTTACCCTACAGCTCAACATACCCCGGACTCCCCTACAGACATGGCGGACGGGGCTGGCCCCGCCTCGCAAGCGAGCGCGGCGGCCGACCCCGCCCACTTAAATATGGCCGACAGTTACAGGACTAGAACGAAGACACCTAGAGGACGCGACGTTAGGAGACCGAAAGACGCACTTAACGACTCGACTGACTTTATTACAAAAGCATTAGAGGAGAGGACATAGACAGTAGGATTATTGACAATGACACGACCATACAGCTCAAAAACCGACCACGGCGCCGCCGCCGCGGCCGGCCACCCCGCGACACAAACACTTCATTCACATAATGACACGTAGGTGCCCGGCGTACATAGCTGTCGGGTACCTATTTTCACTACACTACACCCCTTTTTCCCAAATGACAATACAGTTTTATTAGTTTATCACACACCCCACACTGCCTCTTAGCGCCCGAGCGCTAAGAGTGCCCGCGTCATATAAATAAACCCCCTCGCTGAGTCGGGAGGCCCCACGGGAGCCCCGGAGACATCCGGCAAAATCTGTACCAGATGCCGCAGCGCACAGTTAAAAAAAAGACTGGAGGGATTGTAAAAAACCTCCAAATAGAGTAGGAGGTAGGGCATAGCGAATGATATTCCGCTTTGTGTGGTAGGGCACAGCACAGCGGATATCGCCTCACTCGAATCTAGAGCAGAGCCCAACTGGGGTAGTAGATACCTCCGCCTTACAGAAGACCGCAACTAAATAGCACTAGACCCTACTAATAGTGTTGTGTTCCTGCCGGTGAGTAAGGCTGCCAGAGCTCAACAAGAGTGCGGTGTGCTGATGACGTGAGGACTTACGGAATACACGCCATCCTAAAACACATTCGCACGGTCAGAAGTATAAAAATGACCAAAAATAGACTACATTCATAAAATAGCCATAAGAACGTCCTTTCATATTCATCCATAGTTTTCGCCCAAAGTTTCCATAGTGCACTAAATGTTTCCAAGTCCTACAAAATAAATTCCTCGGAAAAATTACAGGCGCTCCTTGATACGTTAAAAATAAAAACCCACAAATTCCAACAAGAGCACAACATATTATATATATTCATAGCAATGACCTTGTAAGGCAGACCTCGGTGTACACCTCTGAGATTCCTCCCAGGAAACGTGTACGAAGGCCGATGCATGTCTTGTTGGATCCGGATGACGAAATAGCGCTGGCTCAAATTAAGCCGCCAAACACAAGTCATCCTCCATCAAAACAAAAGCTTTCTTTTATAACAGACGCCCCCATTGGGAGAAACATAGGAGAAGGTTGGTCGACGCCAAACAGGGCCCTCTGCCCTAGGTCATTAACTCATTAAGTTGTTTTGCTTTGTATTCCAATAATTTATATCCTTCTGAAATGTGTAGTAATGGTGGTGGTGATGTAATGGAAATAGCTTTGTGTCAAATTGTATACTTCACTTCTCTATCCTATTATCTAATATCTATCTACTATTCTTCCACTCTGTACTTTCCTTCTCCTCTTCTTCAGAAACAGCAAATAAAAGAAATTAAAACATACAAGTTACCACGAAATGGTCCCGACTCAGCATAAATGCTAACTCGATAAATACTGATTATTTTCTTTAATTAAACTTTTGTATTTATTGACTAGGAATCAAACTATATGTCAAGTAAGAAATTAATTAAATGATTAATTTTAGAGACATGTCCACATTATTGCGAGCAATGACGCAAATTTTTCCGATCTCTGGTAATCGCTAATCAGTTATATAACAATCGTAACTCGTAACCGTTTGAAATATGTAGATAAGCGGGAACGCTCGCTAATTCCCCTATTGTTCTCGGTCGTCGCGGAACAATGGGAGCTGTTCACTCAGTTTTAACACTTATCGCAGGTGTAAGACTTTGTTTATGTAGCCTACAAAAGGGACTAAGCGATTACGTAAGCTTCGAGCCGAAAGCTCCTATGATATTTATAATATTGTATTTTTATGTAAACGTTAGATTAATAGTACAATCAATAGTAATTCGTAAGCAACCCGAAATCCGGCCAATCACGATCCGTCGTACGAAATCGAATAAGCGATGATCTTCCATCTCGCTCTTCACGCTGATTGGCTCGTGCGCACAGAAACATTCGTATCGAGTTGCTTAGGAACCGTTACGGAAAGGGGAATAAAAGGAAGGCCGGAAGCTTTGTTGAAAGGCGTATCGCTCAACATGAGAGCCATAGAGGTAGTTCACATATTAGATTCAGACCATAGACCCGTTATACTCAAACTAGGTCCCCCACCCTCAGACCCTTCACCCACCAAAAAGGTGGTAAACTGGGCAGAAGTGGGCTCACTCCTGGCAAAAGAAGATCTCCCCATCCTTACCCTTGCAGAATCACCACCAAACAATCCCTCCACTATAGATAACCATATAGATATATTAACAACTGGCCTCCAAAACGTAATTAAAGCTTGAACAAAAACTATCCCCGCTGAAGATTACTCTAAAAACAGATTACCCCCAGAAATTCTTAACAAAATAAAGCAGAAAAATATGGCGCTAAAAGAACTTGCTATATTTCCCTCTAGAGAAAATAAAAACACCGTAAACAGGCTTCAGAGACAGATAAAAGAGGAAATAAGGGAGTTCAGGGAAGGCAAATGGAGGGAACTGCTAGAGGAGATCAGGCCAGGCCAACAGGCGTACTGGGGGCTGGCCAGAGCTCTAAAAGCGGACACAGTTATGTCAATCCCCCCTCTTGTCCGCCCTGATCTTCCCACCCCCGCCTTTACAGATGATGAAAAGGCAGAACTGCTAGCAAATAGTCTAGAATCACAGTGTACCCCGGGCAACGTTCCTTCCGATCCCTCTCAAATCCCGAAAGTCGAAAAAGAAGTTGAAGATTTCTTTAATAAACCCTTAGCCGACCCACCCATAGAAAATATCACCTTCGCAGAGCTCAAAAGATTAATTATAAAACTCAAAATTAAAAAAGCACCAGGGATAGATGGCCTCCCATCCAGAATATTCAAGTTATTACCAGATAATCTAATACATGTAATTTTAAATATACTAAACGCAGCCCTTAGCAACTGCCACTTTCCTAAATCCTGGAAGGTGGCAGTTGTTATAGGCATTCATAAACCAGGAAAACCGAGTAATCAACCTAGCAGTTACAGGCCAATAAGCTTACTAAATGTATTAGGTAAAATATATGAAAAATGCATCCTAGCTAGACTTACAAAACACATCAGTAGTAATAACCTAATACAGAGTGAACAATTCGGGTTCAGGCCTGGGCACTCGTGTGTGCACCAGGTGCACCAGTTAACGGAGCACATTCTCCACGGGCTGACGGAGGGAAGGAGACCCACACCAACAGGTGTGGTATTCCTCGATGTGGCCAAAGCCTTTGATAAGGTATGGCACACCGGTTTGCTATGCAAACTTATAAGACTAGGTGTGCCAGGAGGTCTCATATACATCCTTAGAGACTTCCTAACCGAGAGAGGTTTTGGCTACAGAGTGGAGGGGTCTCTTTCCACTCTTCATCCTGTGAGAGCGGGTGTACCGCAGGGCTCGGTCCTGTCCCCAACATTGTTCACACTTTACGTAAATGACATGCCGAAGACAAAGGGGGCACACTACGCTCTCTTTGCTGACGACACAGCTTTCTATGCCACCTCCAAATCACCAGCCCTGTTGACCTCGCTCCTCCAGCGGGCCGCCAACTCCCTAGGAGATTGGTTTGACCGTTGGAGGATCGAGATCAACCCTGGTAAGAGCGTGGCTGTTTTATTCTGTAAAAAGAGTAAAGCACTCATAGCACAGAACTACAATAAGGTAACACTGCTAGGCACCCCCTTGAATGGAGTGACTCCGCAAAATACCTAGGAGTCACTCTTGATTCAAGAATGACCTTCAACAAGCACATAAAATTAGTTAAAAACAGGACTAACTTTATAATGGGCAGACTTCACCCTCTACTTAATAACAAAAGTAACCTCTCTCTAGATGGAAAACTAACACTGTATAAAACATGTATTCGTCCAATCTTTGCGTACACTTCGGTCGTCTTCGCCCATACTTCAAATAGCAATATTAAAACCCTTCAAACTTTACAAAATAAATTTCTCAGAAAAGCCACCAACTCAGACTGGTATATCACAAACGAAGACCTGCACCATGATACAAATCTCCCCTCAGTTAAAAATTATTTTCAGTCCATATCAAGGAAATACTTTGACTCCACCCCACATCACTCAAACCAACTTATTAACATGGCCTCGGCCCATACCCCAATTCCCGACCCAAAACGTGGGCGAAGACGACCGAAAAACATTCTGTTAGACCAAGACGATCCTATTACAATAAGGCACATAAAAGACCCAACCATCAAAGAATTTTCTTTCGATACACTAGTAAATATAGATATAACTAATGCAACAGAACAAGAGATCTCACAAATAATCACATTAGTGAATGAACTGTCCAAAGATTTAAAATCAGGTGCTCAAGTGGGTGTGCCCCTTAATTTTGTAGGAAATACTCTTAACAGGGTAAAAACAGCTCAAAGGCTGGCGGCTGGGGAGGTGGCGCTAGCTAATACCTAGTGTCCCCATCTTGGTCACTCACCATTCAAAATAGATGTTTTCTCGCTTCCCCTGGCTCTCAACCCTGTATGACAAACACAGACAACATGACAAATAAATTCAAACATTCTAACTGACAGACTAGACCGACACGACACAGCTCAAAAGAGCATGTGATCTGCCCCCCTTAAGGGGTCAGGTCCCCCCCTCCCCTTTCTCTCCCCGGGATGTCCCTTCGGGACATCCCGGCGTCAAATTTGAAGATATGATAGAGATTATCTCTAAATTCCCAAGACACAGAACAAAAAAAAAAAAAGCTGGGCACAGTGGCAGGCATTCGGCTGCTATCACAGGATCGGACGCATCATAGTGCTGGGGAGGGGGGTGGGTGGGAGTGCGCTTAGTTTGGGAGAGAGGGTTCGCGGGGCGGGAGGCACGGGCGGAGGCCCGCTTTCCTGATGTGGGAGCCTTTGGCCTGTGAAAAGGTATGTGGTCGCCCGGCTTCGGGGCCATGGGGCAACCTCTGTTATTCCCCAGGTGGGGACCGAGGCATTTGCCACACTTTGGGGGGGTATTAGGAGGTTTTTTGCAGTCCCTCCAATTGTGGGCCTCTCCACATTTAAAGCAAAGCGGGTGGATTCTACAGCCACTCTCAGAGTGACCGTAGTCAAGGCAGTTTTTACACTGCACAATTCTGGTTGAGGGTTGAGGGCAGTGGCCATTCCGGCTTGGGGACCGCCATGCCGAGGATCTGGGTGATAGAGAAAATCTCCCTGGCCTCCTTATTGTTGAGGAGGGTGACCTCTACCATGTCAAAGGGGATTTTTTGACCATCTGCGAGCCTAAATTTCCGGTAGACCCCAGTGGCGGGGTAGCCCTGTTTCTGGATGTCGTTTTTAATATCCGCAACATCGAATTCTTTGGGGATTTTTTTGATGATTACCCTTAGGTCAACCTCGTCGTAAGTTCTGTAGGAGCAGTAACCATTTATTAATAAATATTTCCAGCCTCGGTACTGCTTGATTGAGTCAGTGTAGATGGCCATACCACCCCAGCGACCTTCTATGAATCTCGAGTGGTTATAGCCAATTTTCAGCCTTTGGGCCTCTTCTTGGAGGGGAGTCCATCTTCTTATGTCTTTTAGAAGAATGACCGGGGGCTTTTTTTCTTTTGCTGGGGGCCCCTCATCAGAGGGGGGGCAGCTGGTTGAGAGTTTGAGGGGGGCGGGAGAGGTTGGCCGGTCATTTGGGATGACGTGCCCAGAGAGTCTACCTGTAGGGGTGGTGTTTCCGGATTTGGATCTGTTGGGTCTTTTCACCTTCCCCGCCGAGTCATCCGACGGGGGGTCAGCAGGGGTGTCACCCTCCCTGTGAGGGGTGGGGAGGTTTTCAAAGGAATTTGAAAGGGGAATGTTAGTATTACCTGAATTTTCCAGCCAGTTGGATTGAGGGGAAAATGGGATCCTCCGGTCTGTGGGGCCCGCAGGTTTCTCCCTTTTTCTTTTGTTCCTGAAGATCTTTTTCCTAGATACGACTTCTTTATACTCATCTGATAGATATGCCACGTCCTCGTAATCCATCTCACAGTCGTCGGTCCCACCATCGTCTGTGAGAGTGGATGCGGTGTCCGAGAAGTACTTGTTGGCTGGCACCGGAGTGTCAGCCCTCGGTTGGTAGGGTGAGGGGGGGAGGCGGGAAGGCCTTTGCCCTATATCTAGAGAGCAGTCGGTTTGTTGACTGGGTGTTTGTAGTTGACTGGGTGCCCGTTGGGAGGTCTGGCCTAACTGCAAGGAGCAGTCCTGAGTGCCAGTCTCTGAGGGAAACGCCGCCTGTGAAAGCGACTCCTCCGCATGGGTGAGCGGGGGCGACGGCCTCCTTCCATGAGTAGGGGGGGTGTAGAGGGGTTGAGTGGGCAGGTTTTGGCCCGTTTGGGCAAATTTGGGGCTTAGGGCAGCCGCAGCTGCGTGGCCCGCCACTCGTGGGTCCCGGGGGGGACAGCAGAGGGGTGACTGTGGGCGGAGAGGGTGTGTTGATGATGATGATGGAGATGGGTGGGTGAGGCAACCGACAACATACCTGTGGCTTCGGCTTGATGGGCAGACTGGGCTCCATAGAGGGCTCAATCCAACTGGCTGGAAAATTCAGGTAATACTAACATTCCCCTTTCAAATTCCTTTGAAAACCTCCCCACCCCTCACAGGGAGGGTGACACCCCTGCTGACCCCCCGTCGGATGACTCGGCGGGGAAGGTGAAAAGACCCAACAGATCCAAATCCGGAAACACCACCCCTACAGGTAAAGACTCTCTGGGCACGTCATCCCAAATGACCGGCCAACCTCTCCCGCCCCCCTCAAACTCTCAACCAGCTGCCCCCCCCTCTGATGAGGGCCCCCCAGCAAAAGAAAAAAAGCCCCCGGTCATTCTTCTAAAAGACATAAGAAGATGGACTCCCCTCCAAGAAGAGGCCCAAAGGCTGAAAATTGGCTATAACCACTCGAGATTCATAGAAGGTCGCTGGGGTGGTATGGCCATCTACACTGACTCAATCAAGCAGTACCGAGGCTGGAAATATTTATTAATAAATGGTTACTGCTCCTACAGAACTTACGACGAGGTTGACCTAAGGGTAATCATCAAAAAAATCCCCAAAGAATTCGATGTTGCGGATATTAAAAACGACATCCAGAAACAGGGCTACCCCGCCACTGGGGTCTACCGGAAATTTAGGCTCGCAGATGGTCAAAAAATCCCCTTTGCTTTAAATGTGGAGAGGCCCACAATTGGAGGGACTGCAAAAAACCTCCTAATACCCCCCCAAAGTGTGGCAAATGCCTCGGTCCCCACCTGGGGAATAACAGAGGTTGCCCCATGGCCCCGAAGCCGGGCGACCACATACCTTTTCACAGGCCAAAGGCTCCCACATCAGGAAAGCGGGCCTCCGCCCGTGCCTCCCGCCCCGCGAACCCTCTCTCCCAAACTAAGCGCACTCCCACCCACCCCCCTCCCCAGCACTATGATGCGTCCGATCCTGTGATAGCAGCCGAATGCCTGCCACTGTGCCCAGCTTTTTTTTTTTTTGTTCTGTGTCTTGGGAATTTAGAGATAATCTCTATCATATCTTCAAATTTGACGCCGGGATGTCCCGAAGGGACATCCCGGGGAGAGAAAGGGGAGGGGGGGACCTGACCCCTTAAGGGGGGCAGATCACATGCTCTTTGAGCTGTGTCGTGTCGGTCTAGTCTGTCAGTTAGAATGTTTGAATTTATTTGTCATGTTGTCTGTGTTTGTCATACAGGGTTGAGAGCCAGGGGAAGCGAGAAAACATCTATTTTGAATGGTGAGTGACCAAGATGGGGACACTAGGTATTAGCTAGCGCCACCTCCCCAGCCGCCAGCCTTTGAGCTGTTTTTACCCTGTTAAGAGTATTTCCTACAAAATTAAGGGGCACACCCACTTGAGCACCTGATTTTAAATCTTTGGACAGTTCATTCACTAATGTGATTATTTGTGAGATCTCTTGTTCTGTTGCATTAGTTATATCTATATTTACTAGTGTATCGAAAGAAAATTCTTTGATGGTTGGGTCTTTTATGTGCCTTATTGTAATAGGATCGTCTTGGTCTAACAGAATGTTTTTCGGTCGTCTTCGCCCACGTTTTGGGTCGGGAATTGGGGTATGGGCCGAGGCCATGTTAATAAGTTGGTTTGAGTGATGTGGGGTGGAGTCAAAGTATTTCCTTGATATGGACTGAAAATAATTTTTAACTGAGGGGAGATTTGTATCATGGTGCAGGTCTTCGTTTGTGATATACCAGTCTGAGTTGGTGGCTTTTCTGAGAAATTTATTTTGTAAAGTTTGAAGGGTTTTAATATTGCTATTTGAAGTATGGGCGAAGACGACCGAAGTGTACGCAAAGATTGGACGAATACATGTTTTATACAGTGTTAGTTTTCCATCTAGAGAGAGGTTACTTTTGTTATTAAGTAGAGGGTGAAGTCTGCCCATTATAAAGTTAGTCCTGTTTTTAACTAATTTTATGTGCTTGTTGAAGGTCATTCTTGAATCAAGAGTGACTCCTAGGTATTTTGCGGAGTCACTCCATTCAAGGGGGGTGCCTAGCAGTGTTACCTTATTGTAGTTCTGTGCTATGAGTGCTTTACTCTTTTTACAGAATAAAACAGCCACGCTCTTACCAGGGTTGATCTCGATCCTCCAACGGTCAAACCAATCTCCTAGGGAGTTGGCGGCCCGCTGGAGGAGCGAGGTCAACAGGGCTGGTGATTTGGAGGTGGCATAGAAAGCTGTGTCGTCAGCAAAGAGAGCGTAGTGTGCCCCCTTTGTCTTCGGCATGTCATTTACGTAAAGTGTGAACAATGTTGGGGACAGGACCGAGCCCTGCGGTACACCCGCTCTCACAGGATGAAGAGTGGAAAGAGACCCCTCCACTCTGTAGCCAAAACCTCTCTCGGTTAGGAAGTCTCTAAGGATGTATATGAGACCTCCTGGCACACCTAGTCTTATAAGTTTGCATAGCAAACCGGTGTGCCATACCTTATCAAAGGCTTTGGCCACATCGAGGAATACCACACCTGTTGGTGTGGGTCTCCTTCCCTCCGTCAGCCCGTGGAGAATGTGCTCCGTTAACTGGTGCACCTGGTGCACACACGAGTGCCCAGGCCTGAACCCGAATTGTTCACTCTGTATTAGGTTATTACTACTGATGTGTTTTGTAAGTCTAGCTAGGATGCATTTTTCATATATTTTACCTAATACATTTAGTAAGCTTATTGGCCTGTAACTGCTAGGTTGATTACTCGGTTTTCCTGGTTTATGAATGCCTATAACAACTGCCACCTTCCAGGATTTAGGAAAGTGGCAGTTGCTAAGGGCTGCGTTTAGTATATTTAAAATTACATGTATTAGATTATCTGGTAATAACTTGAATATTCTGGATGGGAGGCCATCTATCCCTGGTGCTTTTTTAATTTTGAGTTTTATAATTAATCTTTTGAGCTCTGCGAAGGTGATATTTTCTATGGGTGGGTCGGCTAAGGGTTTATTAAAGAAATCTTCAACTTCTTTTTCGACTTTCGGGATTTGAGAGGGATCGGAAGGAACGTTGCCCGGGGTACACTGTGATTCTAGACTATTTGCTAGCAGTTCTGCCTTTTCATCATCTGTAAAGGCGGGGGTGGGAAGATCAGGGCGGACAAGAGGGGGGATTGACATAACTGTGTCCGCTTTTAGAGCTCTGGCCAGCCCCCAGTACGCCTGTTGGCCTGGCCTGATCTCCTCTAGCAGTTCCCTCCATTTGCCTTCCCTGAACTCCCTTATTTCCTCTTTTATCTGTCTCTGAAGCCTGTTTACGGTGTTTTTATTTTCTCTAGAGGGAAATATAGCAAGTTCTTTTAGCGCCATATTTTTCTGCTTTATTTTGTTAAGAATTTCTGGGGTAATCTGTTTTTAGAGTAATCTTCAGCGGGGATAGTTTTTGTTCAAGCTTTAATTACGTTTTGGAGGCCAGTTGTTAATATATCTATATGGTTATCTATAGTGGAGGGATTGTTTGGTGGTGATTCTGCAAGGGTAAGGATGGGGAGATCTTCTTTTGCCAGGAGTGAGCCCACTTCTGCCCAGTTTACCACCTTTTTGGTGGGTGAAGGGTCTGAGGGTGGGGGACCTAGTTTGAGTATAACGGGTCTATGGTCTGAATCTAATATGTGAACTACCTCTATGGCTCTCATGTTGAGCGATACGCCTTTCAACAAAGCTTCCGGCCTTCCTTTTATTCCCCTTTCCGTAACGGTTCCTAAGCAACTCGATACGAATGTTTCTGTGCGCACGAGCCAATCAGCGTGAAGAGCGAGATGGAAGATCATCGCTTATTCGATTTCGTACGACGGATCGTGATTGGCCGGATTTCGGGTTGCTTACGAATTACTATTGATTGTACTATTAATCTAACGTTTACATAAAAATACAATATTATAAATATCATAGGAGCTTTCGGCTCGAAGCTTACGTAATCGCTTAGTCCCTTTTGTAGGCTACATAAACAAAGTCTTACACCTGCGATAAGTGTTAAAACTGAGTGAACAGCTCCCATTGTTCCGCGACGACCGAGAACAATAGGGGAATTAGCGAGCGTTCCCGCTTATCTACATATTTCAAACGGTTACGAGTTACGATTGTTATATAACTGATTAGCGATTACCAGAGATCGGAAAAATTTGCGTCATTGCTCGCAATAATGTGGACATGTCTCTAAAATTAATCATTTAATTAATTTCTTACTTGACATATAGTTTGATTCCTAGTCAATAAATAAAAAAGTTTAATTAAAGAAAATAATCAGTATTTATCGAGTTAGCATTTATGCTGAGTCGGGACCATTTCGTGGTAACTTGTATGTTTTAATTTCTTTTATTTGCTGTTTCTGAAGAAGAGGAGAAGGAAAGTACAGAGTGGAAGAATAGTAGATAGATATTAGATAATAGGATAGAGAAGTCATCATCAACACACCCTCTCCGCCCACAGTCACCCCTCTGCTGTCCCCCCCGGGACCCACGAGTGGCGGGCCACGCAGCTGCGGCTGCCCTAAGCCCCAAATTTGCCCAAACGGGCCAAAACCTGCCCACTCAACCCCTCTACACCCCCCCTACTCATGGAAGGAGGCCGTCGCCCCCGCTCACCCATGCGGAGGAGTCGCTTTCACAGGCGGCGTTTCCCTCAGAGACTGGCACTCAGGACTGCTCCTTGCAGTTAGGCCAGACCTCCCAACGGGCACCCAGTCAACTACAAACACCCAGTCAACAACAAACCGACTGCTCTCTAGATATAGGGCAAAGGCCTTCCCGCCTCCCCCCCTCACCCTACCAACCGAGGGCTGACACTCCGGTGCCAGCCAACAAGTACTTCTCGGACACCGCATCCACTCTCACAGACGATGGTGGGACCGACGACTGTGAGATGGATTACGAGGACGTGGCATATCTATCAGATGAGTATAAAGAAGTCGTATCTAGGAAAAAGATCTTCAGGAACAAAAGAAAAAGGGAGAAACCTGCGGGCCCCACAGACCGGAGGATCCCATTTTCCCCTCAATCCAACTGGCTGGAAAATTCAGGTAATACTAACATTCCCCTTTCAAATTCCTTTGAAAACCTCCCCACCCCTCACAGGGAGGGTGACACCCCTGCTGACCCCCCGTCGGATGACTCGGCGGGGAAGGTGAAAAGACCCAACAGATCCAAATCCGGAAACACCACCCCTACAGGTAGACTCTCTGGGCACGTCATCCCAAATGACCGGCCAACCTCTCCCGCCCCCTCAAACTCTCAACCAGCTGCCCCCCTCTGATGAGGGGCCCCAGCAAAAGAAAAAAAGCCCCCGGTCATTCTTCTAAAAGACATAAGAAGATGGACTCCCCTCCAAGAAGAGGCCCAAAGGCTGAAAATTGGCTATAACCACTCGAGATTCATAGAAGGTCGCTGGGGTGGTATGGCCATCTACACTGACTCAATCAAGCAGTACCGAGGCTGGAAATATTTATTAATAAATGGTTACTGCTCCTACAGAACTTACGACGAGGTTGACCTAAGGGTAATCATCAAAAAAATCCCCAAAGAATTCGATGTTGCGGATATTAAAAACGACATCCAGAAACAGGGCTACCCCGCCACTGGGGTCTACCGGAAATTTAGGCTCGCAGATGGTCAAAAAATCCCCTTTGACATGGTAGAGGTCACCCTCCTCAACAATAAGGAGGCCAGGGAGATTTTCTCTATCACCCAGATCCTCGGCATGGCGGTCCCCAAGCCGGAATGGCCACTGCCCTCAAGGCCCTCAACCAGAATTGTGCAGTGTAAAAACTGCCTTGACTACGGTCACTCTGAGAGTGGCTGTAGAATCCACCCGCTTTGCTTTAAATGTGGAGAGGCCCACAATTGGAGGGACTGCAAAAAACCTCCTAATACCCCCCCAAAGTGTGGCAAATGCCTCGGTCCCCACCTGGGGAATAACAGAGGTTGCCCCATGGCCCCGAAGCCGGGCGACCACATACCTTTTCACAGGCCAAAGGCTCCCACATCAGGAAAGCGGGCCTCCGCCCGTGCCTCCCGCCCCGAGAACCCTCTCTCCCAAACTAAACGCACTCCCACCCACCCCCCTCCCCAGCACTCTCCCTCTCCACCCTCACCCACTCTGGCCCTATCCCAATCCTCACAAAATGACTTGGCAATCCCAGCCCCCCCCCCCCTCCACCCCGACCCACAACCCTTGGGTTAGACCTCTTGAATACACCCCCCCCCCCTGCCCTCATCAGAAATCAGGCCATAGAATTGAGCGGTGACTCCCAACAAACCGGAAAGCATTACCCACCTCCCCAGGGCGGCAATACCTCCCTACCGCTCCATCCATCACGCACAAACACAATGCCCTCCTTTCCTCCCCTACCAGCCCTAAAGCGTCACACCTTACCACCCCCCCAGCCTTCCACAAACAACTTCCCCCCCTCTACACCTGTCCACAGGGTGGAGGGGAGATCGAACAGGAGCCTGAGAGTCACCACCCCCAGGCATCCCCCTGTTCGTGACCCACAGACTGACCTGAGGCTGGCGATAGATCTTGCCATTGTCTTTGACATAGACGAGATCTGTCAGCTGGCCTCGGAATTCAGGGCTGCGGCGAACGAACAGGACCAGATTGCTGTACTAGTCTCCCACGCTAACCTCCTGCGCTCCCTCAGAGCCTTCTATAATATTACTCCAAATAACAATGTCTCACACCAGATCTAAGCCGAAATCGCTGACCATTGGCTTCTTCAATGCAAATGGTCTAAGGCCACAAAGGGACGAAGTGGCCACCTTTCTTAGAGATCATGGAGTTGACATCTTCCTGGTACAAGAAACCTTCTTGAAACCCTCCTCTGGTAGCCCCAGAATTGCAAACTATGCCCTGGTGAGAAATGACCGCCCCACCCAGGGGGGTGGCACCCTCATCTACTACAAACGTTCACTCCACTGCTCCCCACTGGACACACCGAAGCTCCAGAATATGGAAGCCTCGGTGTGCCGTGTGGGACTCACGGGCCACCAACCGATCACTTTAGCCTCAGTATACAACCCACCAACAAAGGACATCCTGCAGGTAGACTTAAATGCGCTCTTGGGGCTGGACTCCTCGGTCATCCTGGCAGGGGACTTCAACTCCAAGCATGCGCAGTTTGGCTGCAGTGTCCACAAAAAATGGCAGAGCCCTCAGCTCCTATCTCCTCGCAAATAATCTTGACATTATAGCCCCTATGGAACCCACTCATTATCATCCAAATTCAGCTTATCAACCAGACCTGTTAGATTTTGCAATATTCAAGGAAATTTCCCTGAACCTTAAAACCATTCAAGTCCACCATGAGCTTCACTCAGATCATAGACCGGTTGTAGTGGCCCTGGGTCCCTCACAACCGGACGATCCCCCAACCAAAACGATAGTCGACTGGGTCAAAGTCGGGAAGGTGTTAGACGATGAAAATCTCCCCCTCCTTAAAACCCTCCCAGCTTCTATTCACTCGAAGGAAGATACTGATGAGGCCATTGACCTCATCACTAGAGGCTTGCAATCCATTCTTGGGGAATGCTCAAAAGAGGTTCTGGCAGACGACGACCGACGCTGGCGTCTACCTGATGAATTAAAACTCCTAATCAAGGAGAAAAACAAGGCGCTGAAGGTTTATTCTAGGTATCCCAGCCCCGACAATAAAAACATTTTAAACCGCCTTCAAAGAAGAGTAAAGCTGGAGATCTCGGACCACAGGAGGGAGAAGTGGGGGAAATTTCTCGAGGAGATCACTCCAGGTCACCAGGCATACTGGGGCCTGGCGAGATCTCTTAAGAGTGATGTACCGACATCCATTCCCCCACTTCTCGTCCCTGGGTCAGACACTCCAGCTTTTACCGACCATGAAAAAGCAGAATGCCTAGCAGACAGCTTGGAAGCCCAATGCTCCCCCAGCCCAGCGCTGTATATAATGAGAATCAGCCCTCCCGCTCCCCGCACAGGGTTCGATCCCCTAGGGAATTTAACACTCAACACACAGATCCCTCTCAAGAGATGGAGGTAGGTAATTTTGACGACTCGGACAACGAAGACTTAGACAGCGTCAGTGACTATACTGAAAACGAATTCGACAGCCAGACTGGAGAAAGGAAACCTAGCAAGCGCACGCCGCCCCAAATCGTATTATACGATCCTAACAGATGGCCTGTGGCTTCTAAAGAGGCCTATAGGCAAAACCTAGGCTTCCTACACTCATACGTAGGAGTAGAAAAAGTCACAAAAGAAAAAGTGCTATTTATAGAAACACAAACTCCGGATCAGTTCCGGAGATGGCGTAGACTCTTAAAAAATGGTTTTCACACCCGCCCATACGGCAAACAAGTTAAACTCAGGGTGGTCATTCTGGGCCTCCCTGTCGCAATTGAAACCAGCGAAATTAAGGACGAACTTATAAACCAAGGCCTCCCAGTCGCGGAGGTCAAAAGAATGGAAAGGGGCCCTAAAGACAATAGAGTCCCTTTTGACGCAGTATTAGTAACACTAGACAAAACACCAAACGGCAAAAAGGTATTCAATATAGAAAGAATTTGCGGACTCATGGTCTCAAAGTAGAACGACCACATAAAAGCTTAAGGGTAGCTCAATGCAAAAGATGCCAAAGATACGGCCATACCGCCAAATACTGTCGCATGCCCCCCCGTTGTGTGAAATGCGCGGGGGATCATTTCACACGACTATGCGACAGCTATTCTCTTTTAAATTCCAGTCACTCTTATAAAAAAAAAAAAAACCGGGCACCAGTACAGTGCAACCGATCCAGTAGTTCCAGCAAAATCAGCTCCAGCAAAGGGAGAGCAGGCCCCTAGGAGTGATCCGTCACCGTTGTGGCCGTTCAGCACCCTATATACAGCTAGGCAGTGTAGCTAGGCAGAACGTATCTGCAATAGGGAAAGTTTAAATAAAAGTTTTGATTCGTTATAGCTAGTTTATTTTCGTATACACTGAACGGTCACACCTTCTGGTTTCGTCGGGTGCAGTAGTCGACATGGGCATTCGAACACGTGAGAACGAGAGTGGCCGATGATGTTCCAGTACCTTCTACCGAGAGCTATCGTCGAAGTATAACTGCTGCGAGCGGTTATACTAGCCATCACCAGGAACATCCAGCTGGCGCACGAAAAATCGTCGCACACCATCGCCACAGAAGTACAAACCTCTCCCTGCGGAACTGAGGGACTTAATCCAGCGAAAGCGTCAGCTGAGAAGGAGATGGCAGCACACCAGATGCCCAACTTTGAAGACTGAACTCAACGCCCTGACCGAGGAAGACCCCGCGTGCGTACGGAGCCCGGTCCAGTTACTGCGCAAAGGGCGCCGCCTGGCTCACAAAAAAGCCATATAAAAAAAAAAAGATTTAACACTGTCCCAGAGGGACATCCCGGCGTCAAGATTAATGTTGTGGATATAGTAGAGGCTTTTCTCTAAACTCCAAAAGACTCAATTAAAAAAAAAATATAACACAGGTCCACCTAAATTGAACCTATCAACGGAAACAATGGTTAAACCTAACCTCCAAGAAAACGAATTTGTACTAGTTCTTAACAAAATGCGTGAATTTGCAAGAGTACTTAAGCAGGGCAAAAGTGTGGTTGTACCCGACGCCTTCATGACACCCATGACTCCGGATCGAACATCCCGGCGTCAAGTCAAATGGACAGGGTAGAATAGAGGTTTGCCTCTACATTCCCTTAGCACTTAACAAAAAAAAAATAAATAAAAAAAGGGGTCGCGGGGTTGAAACGGTAGCGGTAGAGCTAGCAATCACCGGATCGCCCAGTCGTCCCCAAAACGACGACGACACGCCGCCCCACAAGGATAGGGCGCGCCCCGACACAGCCCCCACAGCGCCCAGCTCGGAAGGGGCCACTCACACCCCAGCAGGGGTCTCGAATGAAGACTCACCACCACCGTATAAAACCGCCCACGGCCTTGGGAGTTCTCTTTTCCAGATCAGGAACATACAACTAACTTCTAGCTAAAATCCCCACAGTAACATTATGCAATAGACCCATTCCATGGTGAGACGAAGCAAGGTACCTTGCTTGGCATAATTTTGAATTAAAAGCTCAACTTCCTAAAACACATTCGCACGGTCAGAAGTATAAAAATGACCAAAAATAGCGGCATGTCAATACGTAACCAAAACTACATTAAAAAAATAGCCATAAGAACGTCCTTTCATATTCATCCATAGTTTTCGCCCAACGTTCCCATAGTGCACTTAAATGTTTCCAAGTCCTACAAAATAAATTCCTCGGAAAAATTACAGGCGCTCCTTGGTACGTTAAAAATAAAGACCAAGTCCAACAAGAGCACAACATATTAAAATATTGAGCCAGCAATACGTCGAAAAAGCATTCAATGATAGAATAGCAATGACCTTGTAAGGCAGACCTCGGTGTACACCTCTGAGATTCCTCCCAGGAAAGGTGTACGTAGGCCGATGCATGTCTTGTTGGATCCGGATAACGAAATAACGCTGGCTCAAATTAAGCCGCCAAACACAAGTCATCCTCCATCAAAACAAAAGCTTTCTTTTATAACAGACGCCCCCATTGGGAGAAACATAGGAGACGTTTGGTCGACGCCAAACAGGGCCCTCTGCCCTAGGTCATTAACTCATTAAGTTGTTTTGCTTTGTATTCCAATAATTTACATATATCCTTCTGAAAATCATTGAATTATGTAATGGAAATAGCTTTGTGTCAAATTGTATACTTCACTTCTCTATCCTATTATCTAATATCTATCTACTATTATTCCACTCAGTACTTTCCTTCTCCTCTTCTTCAGAAACAGCAAATAAAAGAAATTAAAACATACAAGTTACCACGAAATGGTCCCGACTCAGCATAAATGCTAACTCGATAAATACTGATTATTTTCTTTAATAAAACTTTTGTATTTATTGACTAGGAATCAAACTATATGTCAAGTAAGAAATTAATTAAATGATTAATTTTAGAGACATGTCCACATTATTGCGAGCAATGACGCAAATTTTTCCGATCTCTGGTAATCGCTAATCAGTTATATAACAATCGTAACTCGTAACCGTTTGAAATAGATAAGCGGGAACGCTCGCTAATCCCTCTATTGTTCTCGGTCGTCGCGGAACAATGGGAGCTGTTCACTCAGTTTTAACACTTATCGCAGGTGTAAGACTTTGTTTATGTAGCCTACAAAAGGGACTAAGCGATTACGTAAGCTTCGAGCCGAAAGCTCCTATGATATTTATAATATTGTATTTTTATGTAAACGTTAGATTCATAGTACAATCAATAGTAATTCGTAAGCAACCCGAAATCCGACCAATCACGATCCGTCGTACGAAATCGAATAAGTGATGATCTTCCATCTCGCTCTTCACGCTGATTGGCTCGTGCGCACAGAAACATTCGTATCGAGTTGCTTAGGAACCGTTACGGAAAGGGGAATAAAAGGAAGGCCGGAACGGTACTATTGGCCCAAATATTGTTTCCGAATCACAATCTGGTTGTTAACAGATACTTTGTAAATCTTACCCTAGGCCTCTTGTTTTCTTAGTTTTTAGACTTTAGGTTTTATTGTAAGCCAGGTTAAATCCATTTTTGCTCCGTTTGTTCACCCAACATAATTGAGTTACTCCTGCCGTCCAGGCTTTTTATCTGTTTTTGTTTTTGTTTTGTTTTATTGTGTACTGTGTAATGTGACTTAGGTTAAGTTAGCTTGTAAGACTCGGGCCCTGAGGCCGACAACCTCAGCGCTGCGCGCTGAGGTCGTCGACCTCATGGTCTTTGCCCTATACACTCAGGTGTATAGGCGCCCCGTCCCGTAAAGAGTAAAGGGCGCTTAACCCGCCCGACTCAAAGAAATTCAAAATCAAAAAAAAAAAAACCGGCCAAGTGCGAGTCGGGCTCGCGCACAAAGGGTTCCGTAGCAGCAAATATAATAAACTTATTATGTCAATTTATACACCTGCCAAAATTACAGTTAAATCAACCTATCTCAAAAACTGTAAGAGATACTTTGATCAAACCAAAAATCGTTGAAAGAGTTAATTAGCATGCATCACCTCTATTTTTTTTAGAATTTTATACCCCGTAGTTATAAAAATAGAGGGGGGGGGACATACTTTTTACGACTTTGAGAGCTGATATCTCAAAAACCGTTCACTTTAAGAAAAATGTTTTTTAGAAAACTTTATATCATTTTAAAAGACCTTTCCATTGATACCCCACACGGGTATGTACATCGAAAAAAAAAATTTTCATCCCTCAGTTACATGTATGGGGGGCCCCACCCCCAATTCTTTTTTTTACTATTTAGTGTCATAATTTTGTAGCGGTTCATACAACACATATTCCCATCAAATTTCATCACTGTAGTACTTATAGTTTCCGAGTAAATCGGCTGTGACAGACGGACAGACGGACAGACGGACAGACGGACAGACGGACATGACGAAACTATAAGGGTTCCGTTTTTGCCATTTTGGCTACGGAACCCTAAAAAATACCGGGCACCACCCACCCACTCTGTTCTCGCTGTACGTAAACGATATCCAAAAGATCGGAGGCGTACACTACGCGATGTTCGCCGACGATACGGCCTTCTACGCCAGCTCAAAATCCCCAGCTCTACTCACCTCGCTTCTCCAGCGTGCATCAGTCTCGCTAGGAGACTGGTTCGACCGTTGGAGAATCGAGGTGAATCCGGAGAAAAGCGTAGCAGTCATTTTTAGCAAAACTACCGTGGGAGGTCTAAACCACATTAGACAAAAATATCAGAATGTCTGGCTACAAGGTAAACCCATAGAGTGGAGCGACTCGGCTAAATACTTAGGAGTCACACTGGATTCTCACATGACCTTCTCCAAACATATTAAAACTGTTAAAAATAGAGCCGCATTCATACTGAGTCGTTTACATCCTATGTTAAACCATAGAAGCTACCTAAGTACAAGCGTAAAATCAGCCTATACAAAACCTGTATCAGACCCATATTTCCTATGCATCAGTAGTATTTGCCCACACATCTAAAAGAAATATAAAATCACTCCAGACCCTTCAAAACAAGTTCATAAGAAATGCAGCCAAATCTGACTGGTACATAACAAACGTAGAAAATCACCATGATTGGAATCTCCCCTCCGTTAAAAAGCACTTTCAAGACACTTCAAGACGTTACTTTGACAAAACTCCTCATCACCCTAACCCCCTCATTAATGCTGCGTCTAACTATACCCCACTTCCAAATCCAGTTCAGGGCAGAAGACGTCCTAAAAATGTGTTAGACGACCCCGAGGACGACTTCACCACTAGACTAATATCAGACCCATTCAGAGAATATCCAACTCACCTAGCTTTCAAAATCGAACTTACAAAGCTCTCAGCCGAAGAATCCGATTATGTAATTAGAAAGACACAGGAACTGTCAGCACAAATCAAAACGGGACAAAGGGTGGGTGTACCCCTGAACTTTGCTAGTGAACTGGTCCAAGAGGCTAGAACAGCTCAGAGACAGGCTGCGGAGGCTGTTGCTCTGAGCAATATCTAATACTTCTACACACAACTGTTCTACTAATAATAAAATTCTATTTTTGCTCACTTTTAAGAAATCGCCATCAGCCTACTCCTCCTCCGCTCGGGCCTTCCCGGCTCGCCGCTGCTCACTCTCTCTAGCTGACTAACAGACTAACAAGTACTAACAAACATCTATTGTAAAACCACAGACCTTAGGCAGCGTTCCCACTTATGCGTCGCGTGTCTCGGGGCGCGCAAGGGGCGTCCGCGCCACGCCGCTTAAGTGTAATTCAAAAAACGTCTCCTCAGTACATTTTGTATAGGAAAGACGTAAGACGCGCCCCAGGTGGCGTGGCGGCGGCGGGGCGCGCGCCGCGCCGCTTGGCGGCGCGCCTTACGTCCTTCCTATACAAAATGTACTGAGGAGACGCTTTTTGAATTACACTCAGGTGGCGTGGCGCGGACACCCTTTGCGCGCCCCGAGACACGCGACGCATAAGTGGGAACGCTGCCTTAACATACTGACTACCAGTAGGCCTAGCACATGATGGCCGCGGGAGTATGTCGCCGCGAGATAGACTACCCGTCCTTATGTCATTAATACAGTTAGAAGAAGACGTGGCATCTATCTCGCGGCGACATACTCTCGCGGCCATCATGTGCTAGGCCTACAGGACCAATACAAAATCCACAAACTGGATTAAGACCCAGCCCCCCTCAGGGGCCGGGCACTCTCTTTTTCTCCCTTCCCCCTCCCTTCGGGACATCCCGGCGTTCGACTTTGGATAGAATGGAGCATTTGCTCCAAACTCCAACAACACTCATTATAAAAAAAAAAACCGGGCACCACCCAAACACATTAAAACAGTCAAAAACAGGGCTGCGTTCATCCTAGGTCGTTTGCACCCCATGCTAAACCACAAAAGTTATCTAAGCACAAGTAGCAAAATTAGCCTGTACAAAACTTGTATTAGACCAATATTTTCTTATGCCTCAGTCGTTTTTGCCCATATATCAAATAGAAACATAAAATCCCTCCAGACGCTACAAAACAAATTCCTCAGAAGAGCAGTCAATGTAGACTGGTACATCACTAATGGAGATAACCACCATGACTGGAACCTCCCCTCCATAAAGAAATATTTTCAGGACACTTCAAGACGATACTTCGATAAAACTCCCCACCACCCAAACCCCCTCATTAACGCAGCATCAAACTACATCCCACTACCAAACCCAATACAGGGTAAAAGACGACCAAAAAATGTATTACCTAATAAAGATCTTCATCGCGATCTAAAAATGCCCTCCATACGCCACTTTGTCAAAACCATATCTAAAAGATTTCACGAGAAAGCCGAAACCCACACAAACCCAAAAAATGTATTAGATGACCCCGACGATGACTTCACTACAAGACTTATAACTGACCCTTACAGAGATTATCCGACATACCTAACTTTTAAAATTGATCTTACAAATCTCACCGCCACAGAATCCGAATACGTAATAAATAAAACACAGGAACTGTCAGCACAACTTAAAACGGGACAAAGGGTGGGTGTACCCCTAAACTTCGCTAGTGACCTAGTTCACGCGGCTAGAACCGCTCAGAGACAGGCTGCGGAGGCCGTTGCTCTGAGCAATATTTAATAATTAACTTTTAACTCGCAACTCAATTTTTAATCTTAAAATATAACTTTTTCTCACTCATAGCAACGCCATCGGCCTGCACCTCCTCCTCTCGGGCTTGACCCGGCTCGCCGCTGCTCACTCACTCCTGACAAACAGACTAACACGTACAAATAACAGATATTGTAAACCTCTTGACTTTAACAAACTGACTACCAGTACCAGTACTTAATCCATTTAAATGGATCAAGTCCCAGCCCCCTCAGGGGCTGGGCACGCTCTTTTCTTACCCCTGGGATGTCCCTTCGGGACATCCCGGCGTTCGCTATTGGATATAATGGAGCATTGCTCCAAATTCCAACCACACCCATTTCAAAAAAAAAAAAAACCGGGCACCACCGCCCCAGGAGGTGCGTGCGGTGCGCAAAAGACCACGAGAAGGACCCCTGCGACCTCCCAGACGAAGAACCCTGCACATGTGCAAATTGTGCGGGCCCCCACCCCGCAAACTTCAGGAAATGCCCAGTGTTTATCAGGGAGGCCCGGAACCACTGAGCCGGAACCCTGCCACACACAGTACCCAGAAGAAGCGGCCCCAAAACTAAAGCTGACGAGGAGCTGCCCACAGTGGAGGAGTCGGCGCCATCAACCCTGATGGCGCCGGCAAACGCCCCCAAACCAAGGGGGACAACTACATCCAAACAACAAAGTGGAGAGGCACCCAGCAACAAGAAGAAGAAGAAGCCTAAAAAGAAGGTCACGATGGAACCCTCTAAGGCGGCACTGAGGCCGCAGGCAGGAACTTCAACTTCTTCTAAGAAGTCAAAGAAGAACAAACCGGCAGCACAAGGAGAGCAAATTCTGGCGGCGATGATAGCTGCACTCCTCCGAACCGCAGCAGACCAAGGACCCGAGGCAGTGGCAAGGGCCCTTGAGAAGATGGCATCACCACCCAGCAACATTCAATCGTAGTTTGAGGGTGGCATTCTGGAATGCCCAATCGCTGACCAGCAAGGAAGCCCTGGTCCGTCAATTCCTCAAGGACCAGAATATCGACATATTGCTGGTCAGCGAAACCTATGCAAAGACGCTGAAGATGGAGGGTACATCACATAGTCGAGATTGAGGCCCGACTAGCTGTCGCCGATGGTAGACAGACCCTGCAAATTTTAGAGGAATACGAGCGTGAGCTTGATAACTTCAACAAACATGTTAAGTAACAATAAAAACAAAATAAAACCTAAAAGCCTCAACATAGCCACGTTTAATTGTAACGGTATAAAAGGAATGAAGGACGAAATTAAACTCTTCCTACTAAAAAATGACGTTGACATCCTGTTACTCCAGGAAACATTCCTAAAGCCACAACACAAAGCATTTAAAATTCCAGGTTACACTCTCATTAGAGACGATCGTCTCGATCGGAACGGGGGAGGGACCGCAATATATTATAGAAAAGACCTTCACTGCATCCCCCTCTCGCCCATCAAACTCCATAATATAGAGTCATCCATCTGCAAAATAACTCCTACAGGACACCCGCCGATAACACTTGTTTCCGTTTACCTCTCGCCCAGTAAAGATTTGCTGTGCGAGGACCTAAGGACGCTCAGCGGTTTGGGACCCTCGGTCATAGTGGCAGGGGACCTAAACTGCAAGCACTCCTCTTGGAACTGCACAGCAAACAACCGAAACGGGACAAGACTGTACAACTTAATGCTCAACAATACCATAGATTTTGACCTGATCTCCCCCTTAGAACCGACCCACTACCCTAGCATCGTCGACCACAGACCAGACATCCTCGACATAGTGCTTCTAAAGGACGTATCGATGACGATGCGTGCTATAAAAGTACATCACGAACTCGACTCTGATCACAGGCCAGTCATCTTGCGACTAGGACCAGACCCCAGTAACCCGCCGAGTACCAGGACTAAAGTGGACTGGGAAAAAGTGAGAGAAGGCCTCCTCAAGGCACCCACTCATATCCCTGCCACCCCAAATATGACAAAAGCACAGACCGACGCTGCAATCGACCTGTACACCAGCCACCTCACCTCTATTATTAGAGAAGCTTCCAGAGAGGTCTCGGCGAACGACCTCCGCCGGCGCCCTCTCCCGGATAGCTTGAGAAAGCTGCTGGACAGGAAGAATATAACACTCAGGAAATACTCCCGCTTCTCTTCGCCCGAGAACCGGGTGGCCATGCGTGCCCTCCAAAGGGAGGTCAAGCAGGCCATAGCCGACTTCAGGGCGAATAATTTCACAATTACAAATCTGCTTTCTTTTATAATTCATAAAATGGTAGCACATGGTACGAACGGTGGTACGAAGTTCCCGCAACAGACATAAACTAACATGGCCCCATCCCTAGTCGTTTACGTGTAAGGGATAGCATATCGCATTGATAACTAGGCAAAATGGGATGGACGCGTCTCGGCGCCGCTCAGTACAACCATATTGACCAGTATAAATGAACTCCGCGGATAATAAACAGTATTCAACAAAATAATTAATTTGACTTAACTGTGGAATGTTATTCCATCTTTTTTATATGTTATGTGTTAGAAGACTTGCCACACCACTTTGTGCTGCAAGAGACCATTGTTTGCAACCAAATTTAATTATTTAAGATTTTTTCCCGAGCGGACACGAACACTGTATACTTGGGCGCTACTGATCGGTGTCGCGCGCGTTCAAACTTTTATACACCTGATTTGTCGTATGCTTGGTGACCGCGAGTCGCCCTGTAAGGGCCCGTCTTGTTGTATTGGTCTGTGACCATGCACGAACGAAATAAAGCATCAGAAAATTATAAGAAAAACAGAGACAGAAGTTATTTTTAACTCCAATTAATATTTCATAAATCAGATAGAAATATATGAAGTAAATCAGTTGGCCGTGACTTCACTCAATTGGATTTCATATTAATTCCATATTAGCGAGTCGTTCAAAATAGTTTTGACAGTTCTTAAAAAGAAGCTAATTTGACTAGGAGGAAAGTTGTTAATGCAGCAGAAGAAGGTGAAACTGTTGTATTTTCATTAACCTAAGACCCTTTTTCTACAAATAAAGGTATGTCTATTTCAGTGTAGTGTACGAAATGAAAACGGGCTTAATTCCTTACGCATCTCTAATAAGGGTAGAGAAATCGGCAATTGTATTTTGATTAAATGGTTGAAGTTGTTAATTACATTGAGATAGTCGGTATCCAAAAAATAATTTCATATAGATAGTGATATGTGGACTCCACATATCACATATCCACATTGTGGAGGTTCCATATTCAGACGCATGACAGAAGCGAATTTCTTTCCGGTTTGTGGTTGTGAATATATGACCTTGCAGAATCGGTAATTTCACCGAAAAAGATCACAGACATAAGTGACATAACATAACCTATAAATATGTAAATGTAAGTGTGCAGCAGTCAAAATCAACTTTTGACCAAGCAATGAAAGAAAAAATCAGACTGAGATAATTATTCACATTTCGGGCAACAAGGCCTGTAATTTTACACTATTAACAACCCCCCCTAAGACCCATAACCCATATGATTTGATTTTTGATAAATTGAAAGAGACAAAAGAAATGCAACTCTGTTCAAATACATTATGACTTCAATTTAATCGAACTGAATAAGTATTGCATAGTAGGACTTTGGGCCTTAGGGAGGATACCATTTAGCCAACTGTATATAGGCACAACACTAGATATCTTAAAAATACACTCTTATCCTCTTAGGACAAATCTCTATAACATTGCCTTTATAACACCAAGATTGCAACATCCGACGAAATCCTAGACATCCTAAAGAAATAAAGCCTGACATATATTTCTTATAATTATGACTATTGTCAAGATGGCGCTGTTATTCTGATGTATGCGTTGACAATTCAGTATTGTATGAAAAAAATAGTTAAGTACCTACTGAAAGCGTGAACTCCTATATGCCTGAAGAGGGTCCTCCGAATTGGCCCGAAACATGTCGCAGCAATAGCGATATAATAACGTGAGTACAACCGTATTTCAATTAATTATTTGAATGTGTCTCACGAAAGTTTAATGTGTATAGTTAAGTACTATTGAAATTACACAACATGGCGTGTAGACATAATTATATTGTTTGTCAGGCTTTACATATATTTGTCTTCTTTTTGTTCACGCCGAGTCGCCGACACACTCTTCTTGGTGTATAGATCGCTTAATTTATTCCTTATTGCTATTTTACCTGTCAGTACAGGATAATCGCTGAAGACAGGACTCAGGGCGTCGAGACAGCGAAGATCAGACAACAACCGCATGTTACCGCCACCTGAAAAACATACCTATTAATACTCATGTCATGGTTGTACTGGAACAGGGGAGGCTCACTCCGCGATTCTTTCGCCGAGCTACAAGTACATGCCGGCGGCCGGGAATTCGCGGCCCATTCAGTGGGGACGACCTTCGCGCGGCGCATTAGAACTCAAAGTCGGCTGCTCATGTGCGGTCCGTTTGTTAATGTAGGTACGCAATAGATTTAAAATGGCGGCATTTTAGGAACATCAAGGGAGTGAGCCTTCTGTACTTGTACTATTATATATTCTGTGACTGGAAGAGATCCCTCTTATGGAGAAGTTCCCCTTTGAAACTAACCTTTTGTTTCATGTTTTACAGTTAGTATTTTGCTCGAATTGCTGTGGTGAAAGTCGCCGGCCGCGTCTCTCTGTATATGTGTGTTCGCGATAACCACAATAAGCTTAACCACAAAATAAAAATTTTGAAGTAACTCCTAACATAGTGGACCGATTTCCATCAAATATGGCTACAATCCCAACCCAACTAATTCAGCTTACAAGAATAAATAAATCTAAATTTGTTCATCCGTACAGGAGTCACAATGCCATGGACACACACACACAGATAGACAGACACATCCACCTTATAACATCTGTGATGACATGTATCTCTTTTAACAATAACTTGCTATCACTTCCACTATAAAAAAAATATTGTATTTTATGCAACATGCGCATGCTGTATGTATACAGTATGTACGAATTATGTGTATTATTGTGTACAGCGCCATCTCACGGTGAATTTGACAACTAATTTGTGCGACTTGTATGTTAACCGATACAGTTTTTATTCTATCTCGTATTCATTTCAAAAACTATATATCTACATCCGAAAGGCTGGGTAAATTGAAAGTTAAAATCCGTGTGATACTATACAGCACGACTACGGATGATTTTATTAATTCTGTTGCGGTACAAATTCACGAAAAAAATTGTACTTTTTTGTACTCACGTTTAAAAAAAATGTACCCTTAAGGTTTCGGAGTTTCGACATAGGGGCCGTGGTCGTGCTAGGTAGGTACTCCCTGGCACGACCACACTATATTTAATGATTTTTTAAATTTCTGTTGTGGTACAAATTTACGAAAAAAAATGTACTTTTTTGTACTTACCGTTTTAAAAAAAGTACCCGCTTGGTTTCGGAGTTTTGGCATCGGTTGTGGTCGTGCTAGATATGCACTCCCTAGCACGACCATGCTAAGTTTTTGAAGTAAATTACATAGTACAATTTCATAACAGTTGTTTAAATAGCATTTATTTGACCATCAAATTACATATAAATATAGTGTGGTCGTGCCAGGGAGTACCTATCTAGCACGACCACAACCCATACCGAAACTCCGAAACCATGCGAGTATTTTTTTAAAAAAGGTAAGTACAAAAAAGTACATTTATTTTCATGAATTTGTACCGCAATAGAAATTTAAAAAATCATTAAATATAGTGTGGTCGTGCCAGGGAGTACCTACCTAGCACGACCACGGCCCCTATTTCGAAACTCCGAAACCATAAGGGTACATTTTTTTTAAACGTAAGTACAAAAAAGTACATTTTTTTTCGTGAATTTGTACCGCAACAGAAATAATAAAATCGTCCGTGGTCGTGCTTTATAGTATCACACTAAAATCCGAAATGTTTTTTGTCAAGCACAAATCGAGTGTTTCGTAATATTTTCATCATTTTACGTCGGTATTTTTTTTTTTTATTTTTCTTCAAATTTTTTTTTTCAACAAAAAAAAATATAAAAAAATGTTTTCAAATTCCAAATTTCAAGTCGATAGCATAAGTATAGTTCTCGAGATATTAAGCAATGTGACAGACGGACAGAGCGGCGCCATAAGGGTTCCTTTTGTACCTTTTTAGTACGGAACCCTAAAAAACGAGTGGCGTGGGTAACAATTTGAGTCAAAGCCGAAAAATTGTTAATAAAGACGCCACGAGTATTTTTTGACTCAGTTACACACCATTGCACACAATACTTTTTCTGCGACCATGCACTTAGTTTTTTATAGTTTTCTAGAACAACTTTCGTGAAATTCACACTGTTTCCTGTATTTTGACATTTTGACGCAAAGGTTTGCACTACCAGCGCAGCTGCCCAAAGCCATCCCGCGCGCGCGCGCAGTATCGTTATAACAATGCGTTGCCATGGTTACTAATTAGAGCCAGACAATGCGTTTTCAATTTTTCCGTTACTGCGCGCATGCGCGGGAAGCCGGCGGACGCTGGATTTGGGGAATAGACTTTTATGTAGGGTTTGAAATATCTATGCATGACCCATAAAATGACTAATGAAGTACTTACAGTGGTTTCCATTTTCTGTTGGCAGCACTGTCCAGGGTTCCAGGAGCACTGTGCTTCACCGACGCCTTTGAAGAGCCCAGTAGGATGTTATCGCTACCTGGAAACATGAAAGATTTTATTACCATGTTGATGGCAAAAAGCAAACAGTCCGCCTGGTGGTAAGCAATCTCCATGACCTATAGACGCTTGAGACTCCAGATGTGTTTTACATGCACCAAGGACCATATAATACCGGGACAAACAAAGCCCATACAAAAAATCGTACTCTTGAAATGTAGAATAGAGAATTTATTTGCATACCACATACAATACATATGTATTACATACATGGACCCTGATAAGGGCGTAGCAAAGTACAAATGTGTCACTTAGGTACTAACTAATACTAATAATTATACAGTTTGCTTATTTATAATATTTATGATCAGATGTATTATAAAATTACATTGTATGGGCCTTTTAGGCTCAAAACTAGATGGCGCTGTTTCGCAGCCTGGAAGTGGCCAAAATTATATTTTCCAACATTTTTGCGTGTTTTTATTTTTTATAAGAGCAAATGACATGCTTCTCCATTTTGATATCGATATCGTGAAATTCACACTGTTTCCTGTATTTTGACATTTTGACGCAAAGGTTTGCACTGCCAGCGCAGCTGCCCAAAGCCATCCCGCGCACGCGCGCAGTATCGTTATAACAATGCGTTGCCATGGTTACAGAGCATAACAATGCGTTTTCAATTTTTTCGTTGTTACTGCGCGCATGCGCGGGAAGCCGGCGGACGCTGACTTTGGGGAATAGACTTTTATGTAGGGTTTGAAATATCTATGCATGACCCATAAAATGACTAATGAAGTACTTACAGTGGTTTCCATTTTCTGTTGGCAGCACTGTCCAGGGTTCCAGGAGCACTGTGCTTCACCGACGCCTTTGAAGAGCCCAGTAGGATGTTATCGCTACCTAGAAACATGAAAGATTTTATTACCATGTTGATGGCAAAAAGCAAACAGTCCGCCTGGTGGTAAGCAATCTCCATGACCTATAGACGCTTGAGACTCCAGATGTGTTTTACATGCACCAAGGACCATATAATACCGGGACAAACAAAGCCCATACAAAAAATCGTACTCTTTGAAATGTAGAATAGAGAATTAATTTGCATACCACATACAATACATATGTATTACATACATGGACCCTGATAAGGGCGTAGCAAAGTACAAATGTGTCACTTAGGTACTAACTAATACTAATAATTATACAGTTTGCTTATTTATAATATTTATGATCAGATGTATTATAAAATTACATTGTATGGGCCTTTTAGGCTCAAAACTAGATGGCGCTGTTTCGCAGCCTGGAAGTGGCCAAAATTATATTTTCCCCAACATTTTTGCGTGTTTTTATCACTACATAGTATAAAACAAAGTCGCTTTCTCTGTCCCTATGTCCCTATGTATGCTTAAATCTTTAAAACTACGCAACGGATTTTGATGCGGTTTTTTTTAATAGATAGAGTGATTGTAGAGGAAGGTTTACATGTAGGTATAGTACCCGTGCAAAGCCGGGGCGGGTCGCTAGTTTTTTATAAGAGCAAATGACATGCTTCTCTATTTTGATATCGATATCGTGAAATTCACACTGTTTACAGCCATGGTTATAGAGCCAAACAATGCGTTTTTTAAATATCTATGCACGACCCATTAAATGACTAATGAAGTACTTACAGTGGTTTCCATTTTCTGTTGGCAGCACTGTCCAGGGTTCCAGGAGCACTGTGCTTCACCAACGCCTTTGAAGAGCCCAGTAGGATGTTATCGCTACCTGGAAACATGAAAGATTTTATTACCATGTTGATGGCAAAAAGCAAACAGTCCGCCTGGTGGTAAGCAATCTCCATGACCTATAGACGCTTGAGACTCCAGATGTGTTTTACATGCACCATGGACGATATAATACCGGGACAGACAAAGTCCATACAAAAAAGCGTACCCTTGAAATGTATGGGCTTGTTAGGATCAAAACTAGATGGCGCTGTTTCGTAGCCTGCAAGTGGCCAAAATTGTATTTTCCCCAAATGTATGGGCTTTTTAGGATCAAAACTAGATGGCGCTGTTTCGCAGCCTGCAAGTGGCCAAAATTGTATTTTCCCCAAACATTTCTGCGTCTTTTTATTTTTATAAGAACAAATGACATGTTCTTTATTTTGATATCATGAACACCAACACCATCCTGGCCATGATTGCGGACAGACTTGACTGTCTGAGGCGTAGGGTTAGAGCCGGCGTAGCTTTATTTGACGTTCATATGCGCATTGTAATATGCCTACTTGAAAAATAAATATTTCATTTTCATTTTCATTTTTTTCATACATAATAGTTTACAATACGAAATTCGAATGTATTTAGTAGCACAATTGTTGTAACATTCTTCAGAAATGGAAGAGCGGTACCTCCTGGCACAGGCTATATTAAAGCTTAAAAGGACGTTCCAATCACTAGCTTTAGGATGAATATTGTGAAAGTATAATAAACATTAAAAAAAAAAATACATTGCACTATTGTGAACTTCACAAGCCCAGTAACAGTGTACCATTTAGTTAAGTTATTTTTCTACTCCCGTACTGTTATTCGTGAGTTACAAGGTCGTTCATAGAACTTTAAAACCCTACATAAAAGATGTCAGGATAAGTCTATCTAGTCTATACCCTGAAAACATTTAGTAGCAGAATTTATTTTCATGTTTTAAGTATTCAAAATTGTACATAACTAACATCTTATGAGCTGAGTCATGAGCTTGAAATAAATGGAAGTGAGTGAGCATGAGCTTGAAATAAATGGAAGTGAGTGCTGGGCCACCAAGACGAATGATGAGAGAAGACTGCATGTGAATGAAATGAGAATGTTGCGATGGATGTGTGGTGTGACAAGACTGGATAGGATTCGGAATGAGTATATAAGAGGAAGCCTGAAAGTAGCGCCAGTGACAGAGAAATTGAGAGGAAGTAGATTAGCATGTTATGGGCATGTAATGCGGAGGGATGAAAGCAATGTTATAAAACGAGTGGTAAATATGAAAGTGGATGGATACAATGGTAGTGGAAGGCCTAAGAAAAGATGGATGGAATGTGTGAACAACAATATGAGAGTGAAAGGTATTAGTATGGAAATGACGGCTAATAGAGAGAAATGGAGGAAGATGATCTGCTGCGCTGACCCCAAATAATGGGAAAAGGGCAAGGGAATGATGATGAGCTTGAAATAAATGAAATTTAGTTTAATTTAATTTTAATGTAAATTATGTATTAATAACTGTTGGTTCTCCGAACAATAATTAGTAAATACATAACAAATAAATAAAACAAATATCACATTAGTACATATTTTGAAAAAAAAAATAAAGGTAAGCACTAAGCATCATCACTATCATCAGTGTAGTTATGATGGTTTCTCTCCTATATGTCATCTTTGTCAATTATGGTTTTCTGCACGGTGACAGTAATGTCCCACTTGGACTCTACTTTAAATTTGGAACGACTTACATGGATGTTTCGCACAGACAAAATAAAATATTGCTTGTATGTAAAAGGTACTTACAGTTTCTGCCGCTACTCGCCGGCTTCAAGAGTTCCATTCTCTGCAGCTACCTTATGTTCAGAGCCTTGCCTTATGCTGTTACCACCATCGCCACCTGGATATAGATAAATAAATATTGGACTGCACCTTACACAGATGAACCTAACGCCAGGACGGGAGTGGGTTGATCAAAGGATAATTGTGCCGAGAGTGTCTGAGGTTTTGTGAGAAGATGGACGATAGGATTCCCAGCACTTGCATGTAAATTGTCTGAGGTTTTATTTATTACTTAGTTTAATACATATTCTGTAATTATAGTTGTAATTAGTTTAATTATTCGGTGTATTGGCTTAAGCTGTGATGCCGTGTAAATTATTTGAAATAAATGTTTTAATGTTTAAATGGCAGAATCAACATGGGGACATACTTTGCGATTGTGGTATCTCCCAAACAACAACACATATGAGACAGAGACCGGGGACCAGTGCTCAACAGTATGTACTGAAGATCTCTTAAGGGCTACCTCTCAAGGGCTTGAAGTGGCTAAGCATTGACAAACAAAACTTTAATTTTACTTGATCCTTTACACAAAGAAGAAGACCTAGCGCCAAACTAAGCGAAGCTTGTACTATGGGTTCTAGGCGACAATATATTTACTCGTACTTATATAGAAAAATACATAGAAAACATCCATGACTTAGGCCCTTCCTGGGATTCTAATCCGGGACCATCAGCTTAGCAGGCAGGGTCACTACCAAATATGACAGACCGATTGTCAAAAAACACAGGCTATGGGCTTAAGATTCTCATATTACCCAAACAAACCTACTAAACATTTTTTTACATAAAAGCTTGAATTATACTTACAGTTACTGCTCAAGCTATGACCTGGTAACAGCAAGCTCCATGATTGTATACTGCCTGAGGATAGCTTCTCGCCTGAAATAGACAAATTTCCATTACTTCTTACAATTAAATGTAGGTAACATGTTCAGGCGGACTTTGTTTCACAATGGATGGGCATTCGATTCACACACCATGTCTGACCAAGATACATTGTCTTGAACGCATATGTCAATCAAATCAGAGCAATATGGGAATTTCAAGTACCCAAACTCAAACGCGTTATGTAAATCCTCCATAAATCAAGACCTGCGCGGCGCCGGACGATTCATCTGTATGGACTTGACGCTGACCCGTGTTTCAAGGTTTCGTGCGCTGTGTGCACAGCGACGCGCGTCATCACGCGCGGCATATTACTCGGATACACATGTACACTGGACGGTCGCCACACGAGCACATTGCCTCGCTTTCTGGACCAAGCTAATAAACGCCTACTTCGACATTTGCACATCGTAGGAAGGGTAGCAATAGCTGAGAGGCTCTAAGGAACGATTCAGAGATTAATTAGAATATTATTTTTAATCCCAACAAATAAGAAACATAAGTACCTACCTGATCATTTCACTCAATCTTCGGTGTCAAAAATGCGACACAAAAGTAGCTTCCTCTGGGTTAGCGAAGTTTGATTGCAATCTTGCATGTTCTTATATGTAGGTAGGTACCTGAAACAATTGAAAAATCATCAGGTTTAAACTAACAAATGAACAATGTTAAGGATAACATTTACACGCCAGCGTTTTTCTGTAATTGACAAATGCGTAAATTAAACTGCTAGAACCAATTTTAATTACTTATCCATTGTTTTAACTTTTTTTAACCACCTTGAACCAAAATGTTATTACGTCGTAATCTTTTGTTGTTTTTATGTCCTAAGTACGCTACGGTGCCTCGGTTTGAACTTACCTCGTTATATTATATGAGAATGCTTCAATTTTGTCACGCTAACTAGTTATTTTATTTTAACTTCAGAAAACGAGCCGCGTGCTGCTTGTTTCGTAGGTAGGTAGATAAAGAAAAGAAAGACAGTCAGTTGTGAAAATAAAATCAAACCACCAGCCAGACATGTCGCCACTGAGACAAGGAAAGCGAAAGCTGTGCTGTGATTGGTTCATTCAAAAATTTACAGAGACGTTTTCTATCATCTTAACTGAGTGCATGACCAAACAATCGATCGGCGAGTGAGATCCACATAAATAATGATAATGCGGAAATGCCACGGAAGCTAAAGCAGGAAATACAGACTAGCAAGTATTGTCACTAAAACAAGGCGGCAAATTTGAAAATTATAGGCCTACCTGCCAATATTTCATAAAATAAAACGCGCAGTACCTTCCTAAGTAGATAACACACGACCGCACCGTACGGCGAGCTTGCTATGTTTTAACACCATACCGCTCCAACATCCACATATAATTATGATCCTGTAGGTGAGAGCGAGAAAGAGTTATTTTTTCTCGCTCTCACTTGTGTGGTAAACTCTCAAGTTCTTCGTGAGATAAAATCTTGAGTTTTTTCTCAAAAAATAGCGGTAAATTTAAAAGTTGTTCTTCTCTTCTTTGTAGTAAAGGAGCCCGAAAAGTGATTTTGGAGTTACACGTGCGCGTTGTATTGAGATAATGACGAGTATAATTTTACTCATACAAAAATCCTTCTTTGGGGCTCCCTTACCATTAGAAAGAAACAAACTTTGGAATATGAAGTAAGGAAGGATTATTAAATAAATAACTTCTGAGCTTCACAATATGTAATATAATCATTTCACTATGTCATGTTGGGTCTTGTACACTTATTGTACCATGTCATGCTCAGTGGGCAAACTCACAAACTGAGTAGACTCCAAGTATAATTTTAAGACAAGAATAAAGTATTAAAACTAGATGGCACATAATCACATTAAAAACTAATAAAAAAAAACGAATTAATAAGATACCAATCATGGCACAGGAACCTTATAACCCTGTTTAAAACTAAAATAAGTATACTTCCTTAAAGTAAAATTATGTCATAAACATAATAACACACTATGAAATATAATGGTAATGGCACTAATGACAGTAATGACCATTGCACTCATGCATCTCATAATCATCTATTAAAAATATAAGTATTAGGTAGTTTTAAGCTAATCAGTAGGATGAGCCAAGCTGATCTAGCGATATAAAAGGTGTAAATCTAAAACATAATATTATTCTTAATCAAAATTTCTCAAAAAAATCAAAATGAAAACAAATCATAATTTCACTTATTAAAAAAAGTCAACTACATAATAAAGGTGGGACATGCATACATACTCTTAAAGAGCAAAATAAAAATATTCTTAGAAATAAAGGTATACAACCATAATAAACATTACATAGAAGTTATGGTCAGGTGAGACATGCCTGCATGCTTTCTTCCTTAATAGCCGGGTCCACACTGAGCGAGGCTTATTAGGCAAACATCCAATGTAGACATCCTGCCTCGACCAAGCAAGACCGCGCACTGCCTCAGCCAAGACACGTCTATCGTGGACGTTTGTCGCGCGAGCTAATAGCCTCGCGACATGACTCACTCTTTGTGGACACAGATAATAAGCAAGCAAGAAAGTACATACAGATTTACAATATGACATTAAGCTTAAAACTAATCTATTATGCCAAGAGACCAAGGGTCTATTTTTGAACCTGATACAGTTGGTCCATGCTGTCTATTTTAAGACACTCTTAAACTGTTGAACCATTCAAATCATAACTTCATACCACACTTTGTTGCATGTTGCATATTCGGCAAGATTTTCAATGTTCGTACCATTACAAATCAGGAACTACTAAAAAGAGATAATTAACTTCATACCGAATATTCACGAATGTTGTTCGGTAAGAGCTGAACCAAATGTTCGGCCGAATAATCAAAGTCCATTCGGCCCATCTCATTCTGAAGTTGAAGCGAGACAATGCTATGCTACGTAGTGATTAGCAACCTCCTCCTAAACCTCAGAAGAAATATGCAAATAGGATGTAATGTAATGTGATTTACTCCTCCAGTATTGAAAATCCAATTTAGCATGAACACAAAAGTAGCTCAACATCAACCTTAAGAACTAAAGTATCTACAGTTGCAATCAAATAAGTAACAGTAAAAAAGGATTATGTATTGCATCACATCCTTGTTGCCATAGGAATATTAGCTGTAACATGAACAATGTGAATAACTTGACACATTGATATTAAATGAACAGTATCAATAAATATGAGAAAACACCTTGGCTGCCATAGGAACAAAGATGAGTTGTGAATGTTGTGGGACAGTCAACCAATTGGAACCCTAGACCAGTGTAGAACTATGTCATAGTGACATTATAACTCAGATTGTAAGGGACTGGCCACATCTAAGAGATGCATGTCCTGAGGTGCGGAACGGACGTCCGCGCCACGCCGCCTGAATGTAATTCAACAAACGTCTCCTCAGTACTTTTTGTATAGGAAGGACGTAAGACGCTTGGCGGCGCGTCTTAAGTCCTTCCTATACAAAATGTACTGAGGAGACGTTTTTTGAATTACATTCAGGCGGCGTGGCGCGGACGTCCGTTGCGCGCCCCGAGACACGCGACGCTTAAGTGGGAACGCTGCCTAAGAGATCTCTTACTGCAGGTCATTTTGACATGTTTGTAGAGTGGGTTCCAATTGGTTGACTGTACATTTGGTATTCTTCTTCAATTCTTAATGGTACCAGCTTCTAATTAGACAAATATCACTTGACCTTATTTTTAAATGATTATTGATTGATGATCCTATGACAATTTGTTAGTTGAACATAACAATTTACGCATTAAATCACAACAAAAATATAATTATTTCTTCTAGCTTAACAAAAAGGAATTGAGGGTACTGTCATAGGAACCATTGTGAAATATATAAAGTATTGTTATAGCTTAAATGTTGCTACAAGTCCAGGTAGGTGTTGGACAGGCTGGGATATAAAAGTTACAATTTTTTACCCTTTGCCACAAATCAGTACCATCCAGCCGTTTCTTAAGGACTTCATACAAATTCATATTTGGCTTGGCTTTAAGCAGTTTCAAGACCTTATTTTTTTTAAGTCCAGGTGTATCGAGGTAAATTGTTCTTGTAGTGTAATGTGGACCGCTACCAGTAGGGTTGTTTTCTTCATTCGGGTTCATGCAAAGTAGGCCTGGAACATGTCTGACGCAGAATATGCCTTGCTGCAGGGCCTTCACAATGGGATGGTCTTCAGTATTTGAGTCCAGAGTGATTTCGATGTTAGGCAACATGTTGGTTGTCTTACAATTTTCCATGATGATTCTCTTCAACTCACGGTTTATCAGGTCACGGATCTGCTCTGCAGGAGAATAACTCGGTATCTGTATAGTCTCTACTGCAGTGCTAACAGTTAAGGATGGTTTGTCATCTGTTTTATTGTGTTGTTCGCCAATCTCCTTAATGGCTGTTTGCATTTCCTTAATCTCCGACATCACCAGATGCAGTTCACCTTCAAGCTGGCTTATTCTGTGCGATCCAATTAACATCATGGAGGTCTCTTGATTTTGAGCCACTATAGAAGTCTCTTCACCTTTCTTGCCAATATCAGCTTTTATTAGAGTTAATTCTGACAAGATTTGTGTAAATTTAGTCTTAACACTTTCAATTAGTTTAATGTTTCTTATAAATGCTCTTGATAAAAGTTTGATCAAGTCATCAATGACTATAGAATTATCATTTCCATTCTCTTGTTTAGCTTTGCGTCCACTCTCTCCCAAGATTGTTTTTTCTTGAAAACTTGACAGGTCTATGTCCATATCGCAAATACCACTCTCATTTCCAACATCAGTATTATCTTGTATGTTGTTCTTTCCTGGCGTATTGTTGTTTCGAACTTGTTCTTCGAGTCTTTCTATAGTAGACCGCTGTTGGTCCAACTTTCCCTCCATGCAACTTAACTTTTCGTTCATGCTTGTTTGTAAAACGTGTAAGGTGTTCATGTAATCCTTATGTTTATGTAGGTCACGTTGTATTTTTTTTAACATATTCATTTCCATATTAACAGGCATTTTTGATACAAACTTATCAAATTAAATATAAAATGTTAACCGTTCAATTCAATATGAAGAAAAAGCAAGGGAACGTCAAACTTCTAGGAAATAAGTTTTTTTTTTTACAAATTTCGTAATTCTGGCCCGGATGGGAGTTGTTTAAGCCAATTCTTAAAGGGCATTATAGACTTGATTGTGAGTACTGAGTACATATATAATATCATAGGTTTTGGTTTTGGTACTGCTGTGGTACTGCTTTATTTTTCGTTTTATTTCATTACTATTTCATTTTGATAAGTAGTACCCAATAGATATACCATACCCACCGTACCATGCGCATGAGCATCGTGTCGTGTGTCGTTTGAGTTTCCCGCCATTATTGATGTCTGACAGTTGCAATACTTGCAATTTTCTTCTTTACTTTTTATATTGGTAGCATGAGGTAACTTTTAGCTTTTTCCAATTGGCTTTTTCAGCTTCAGCAGTGAGTGTTTTTTAAACATTTTAAATGCAATGGGATCCATAAATGAGTGCCCTTGCTGCTTACTGCGTCCCCGTCCCTCGACGAGACATTTGACGACGTCTAAACTCCTGTCTCGGAGTAACAGATCCATACTCTCTCATGAATGTCGATGGTCGAACCATGCTTCTTAATCAAGGTAAGTTTCTGCACATTGTCTTTTAAGTATTATTTACTTGTTATTTACATCATCATAATCCACCTTGTGTTATCCCAGCATTTTCTGCGGCTCGTGGAAGCCTGGGGTCCGCTGTGACAACTAATCCCAAGATTTGGCGTAGACACTAGTTTTACGAAAGCGATTGCCATCTGACCTTCCAACCCATAGGGTAACTAGGCCTTATTGGAATTAGTCTGGTTTCCTCACGATGTTTTCCTTCACCGAAAAGCGACTGGCAAATATCAAATGACATTTCTCGCATAAGTTCCGAAAAACTCATTGGTACGAGCCGGGGTTCGAACCCATGACCTCCGGATTGGAAGCCGCACGCTCTTACCGCTAGGCCACCAGCACTTCTTATTTACATATTTGCTTTAATTATAGCAGTCTCATTCAAACTTCCGACATCTATATCGCTCTTATAGGGGATGGGTTCAGTCAAAAGTGTTCTCTTAGGCAATCTGGGACATGTGTCAGCTGCGCCATGGCGGCCTTAGTAAAACTCTGGAGGACTGATCTTAGAAGTTAGGTAGGCTTACTGATTTTCATTGTAAGATTAGTTTAAATAAGTAGAAAAAATGCTAGGTATTAGTATTTATAATGTTGTGTCTTTCCCATCTTTTGAGAGACGTGCGGTGAGCCAAAGCCAGCACCTAGATGATCTTTTGACACATTATTTCAAAATGTAACAGGTACATAGAGCCCATACTGGCCTCCTCCGCATTATGAATTTAAAGAAAAATGGCTTACTGGAGGAAATATACATAGACCTATAAAGTTTTGAATTTTAATCCATTGGACAGTATGCCTTCTTGTGTACTTAAGTTACTTGTATGTTTACAGGTAATTCCTGGCAGTGATGGGAAGAGTGTTATGAGCACCTGTGGAAATCATGCTGCTTCAAGTTTTCTGGCTGTACCCTAGCTGCGCTTCATCTATATTGGACAACACACATTCTGTCAGGATTGGATGGAAGTGTCCCACTTAATGAGAAAGGTAAGTGTTTTAAAACTTTTTCACATTCGTTCCAATTCTAAACCAAATAGTGTGTAACTGTAATTCAGGCTACTTATACTTAACTATTTGTAAAGGCATTTTTTTATGCGATTGATGATATGACGGATATAAACCATAAAAGTCCTATAAAAAAAATAAAAAGTTAATTTAAATGCAATATTTTTACAAGGTAATAAATATTAGTAATCATAACCTCATACAGATGGAGTGCTAGTGGCCTAGCTGTAAGAGTGTGCGACTTTCGATCCGGAGTTATTCCGGAGGTCGCGGATGCAAACCAATGAGTTTTTCGGAACATATGTGCGAAATGTCATTTGATATTTGCCAGTCGCTTTTCGGTGAAGGAAAACATTGTGAGAAAACTTGACTAACTGCAATAAGGCCTAGTTAGTTAGTTACCCCTCGTGTTGGAAGGGCAGATGGCAGTCCCTTTCGTAAAACTAGTGCCCACGCCAAATCTTGGGATTAGTTGTTAAAGCGGACCCCAGCCCCCCCTGAGCCGTGGCAAATGGCGGGATAACGCAAGGATGTGAAAATGTTAAATACTCAAAATTTCACCAAACACTCGTTTAAAAAAGTCAAAAGGCATCTTCATCTTCTGGGCGAGCTCACTCCATCGTAGGCCACGTCTTTGCCTTTGGCTAGTCTGTGGTCAAGAGTAAGCCCATTTATAATAATAAAAATAAAAAAGTCTTCACCTCGACATTGGCAGAGGTGCTGAGTAGGGATTTATTACTTGATAATAGCTTAAACGCCTTAAACATAGGTACTTGTAATATGATCCTGGCATCGCCTCTAAGCCGGGATCATGTACAAACTGTATCGTAGTAAAATTTTGTGGTAATATATATTCAAATTTCAATACAGGGGTGACATCGTCACTGCGTGACAAAACCCCTTCTTTTTACATACATACATACATACAATCACGCCTGTATCCCATAAAGGGGTAGGCAGAACACATGAAACTACTAAAGCTTCAGTGCCACTCTTGGCAAATAAGGGGTTGAAAGAAAACGAAACTGTGACATTGCAGTGACAGGTTGCCAGCCTCTCGCCTACGCCACAATTTAACCCATATCCCATAGTCGCCTTCTACGACACCCACGGGAAGAAAGGGACCCCCCCTTCTTTTTGTAACAATAAATATAAAAAAAAAAGACATTGGCAGAATTCACCTTGCCTAAATTAGCAATGCCATGACGGAAAAAAAATGCTCACACATTTTCTCCCCTGTGATACAGTCTATACTAAGTTTATTTACTTATGTTGGTGTTTGAGAATCATACTGTCCACCTGCTGGTAAATGCCTGATAGTGATGGACGGTGCTGAAATTTTATGTCGGTTGTTTTGTTTCAGATGAAGCGTGTGGAGTCAAGTTGGAACCGTCAGCAATGAAATTGCCGAAGACGGTCAGACTGTAGCACGTAAGTTACTTTTCATTTTAGTTGGCGATAAAAAAACAGACTATGCTTAGACTTTACCTAAAGTGAATTCCGAATGGTGACAGACTTAACATTTTCCTACATCCTTTCCCCTCATTGACTTAGGAGAAGTCAACTGCAGGTCATGGTTCAATTGTGGTGTGGGCGACGGGCTAGCAACTTGACACTGCAATGCGCAATTTTGTTTACTTTCAACCCCTTGATTGTTAAGTGTGGACTGAGACTTGAGCTATTTCTTGTACTCTTTTTTGCTCGTATCACTAACATGACTACGTCGCGTTTCAGGCTCAGTCCGCGCGTGGTGACGGGCCTCTGCCAGCTAAAGAACAGACAGCACACAGCAGCGCGCCAGACAGCAGCTCGCGATGACTTGCTGCGTGAGGCTCGCGCGCCTCCGCGACTCCCCGCGCGCGATCCAGCCGTGCCCCGCGCCGCCGCCCCGCGCACCGAGCCCGCCCGCCAGTGCGCAACGGGAGCCCCGCACACAACCCTACACCTGCGATACTTGCCAGGCGCACTTCACAGAGAAGTCTAGATTCATTTATTACACATAATATAGGGACAGATGAAATAGTCAAATAGGTGTAGGTAACAAAACTTGTTTAGAACAGGATATATCTAAAAATTCATAGGTAGGGTATATAGGCACGGCAAGTCCCATTCAGGCGGTCAGGGCCGGTATTCCACAGGGTTCAGTTGTTAACCTCTGCGTCAATGATTTCGAATTTCTGGAGTATGTTATGCCCTGTTGCGGCCACAATCATTGTATCGTCTCCGCTTTTCTGGAGGTTGACTTCCCGTTTCGTGAAGTGCTTACGCCGCTGGAGAATCGAGGTCAATACCGAGAAGTTAGCTGTAATCTTCTCCAGTAGAAATAGTTCAAGGCCCTGGATGACAAGTACCCCCAGATAGGTCTCTTCGATAAGTATATCCATTTCTATTAAAGAAAACTCCACACAAAATTATTATTAATAAACAATTCGAATTCAGGTCTGCTCTCATGTCCCCAGCAGGTCCACCGTAAGTGCCAAACCGGATAGTCCACATTATCAAGGACTATCTCCACAATCGAACCTTTCGCTACCGAGTGGAAGGCACTCTATCAGAGGCACGTGCGGTGCGTGCTGGTGTCCCCCAGGGATGCGTCCTCTCACCGACCCTGTTTACCTTGCGCATCAATGACGTCTCCAAAGTCCCTGGAATAAATTACACCCTCTTTGCCACGGCCATATAGATCTGCGCACCCTTCTAGGTTGACTGGGATCCTCCAGTCTGCTATCAGTTCCCTAGGGGACTGGTGCAGGCGCTGGAGGGTCGAGGTCAACCCGGAAAAGAGTCGGCGTAATTTTCTCCAGGCGATCAAATTACCAAGCTCAAACAGCTGCACACGAGGCAGTCATGATGCACAGGGTACCTATTCCCTGGGTCTCAGTTGCGAGGTACCTGGGGGTCCACCTGGACCACCGTCAAACACATAAAGACAGTCAGAAACACTCGTTCTTTGCGGCCAGACTGAAAGTCTTTATGGGCAGACAGCAGGATGGCCGTAAAGAACAAACTCAAACTCTACAAGACGTGTGTGAGACCTGTATTGTTAGGCACTGGTCCCACCGCGAGCTAGTAAGCTATGAGCTATCGGCTATAAAAACGAATGAAAGATGTTTATAGTTACTCGCCCAGCGGTGAGCTATCAATATCGCCGTGTCTCTTTTATTTGCACGGGGGTGCTTATCTTTTGTTCGTTTTTATAGCCGATAGCTCATAGCTTACTAGCTCGCGGTGGGACCAGTCAGTGCCTTATACCCGTGCCTATGCAAGTACGGTTGTCGCACACGCCTCAAATAATCATATTAACACATTACATATACTCCAGAATAAACTGCTTAGAGATGCCACTGGCGCGCCCTGGTTTGTTAGCAATTTAGATATCCACCGTGATCTCAAAATCCCCACAGTCCGCCAATTCATGAAACGCCTCTCCAGGCGCTTTCATGAAAAGGCGGACTCACATACAAACCAACTTAACAATTTACTGACTAAATATACACCTAACCCCGCAGCAGATAGGTTGCAAAGAAGGCCAAGGAACGTCCTTCTTGACACAGACGATCTCATAACCATAGCCGGCGGTTCATGCGCGCCTACCGTGTACGCATGAACCGCCGACGGGAAACCCTGCTCAACTACCATAGCCATACCTCCCTTAATCTTTTACGCCCTTAGTGGAACACCAGAATTGCAACCTAAAACCAAAGACGATTAACCTAGCAACACTAAACGCAAGCTTTGGGGTCATAGCCATATATTACAAGAGGCATTTACATTGCATTCTCATCATCTCTCCAAAGCTTTAAGACATACGTCGGTCTGCATGATCTCTCGCAGGCTACTCACCCATTACCTACTATCGTTTCTACATATCTCTCCTTCAAAAAACCTGTTATACGAGTACATGAGACTGCTGGCAGAGTTGGGGACCCTCTGGGGGTAAATCTATTTCGCGGCATTATACGGTTCGGACGCACTTAACATTACTTCGCGCTTCTTCGCGATTCGAAATAATCATAATTACAAATAATTTATACGAATAAAGCGGCGCTAGCCAGAAGGGACACGCGTACCTACACAAAGAAGATCGCAGTCGCGGATTGGGAGAAATACTCCGCTGCCACACAGGGAAGGGGTGGGTAGTTGGGAGGACGGTTTTCTCCCACTACCACCCGGTTTCCACCCCGGGTCAGCGACGAGTTTGACACCGCAGAGGAGACCTCCGATGACGCCTCCGTCGCCCCCACTACCACAAGCTTGGATCCCAAACAAACGAAGCGGCCATTGTCGCCCGCAGACCGGTCCCGTTCTCCAATTTAGCAATTGCAAGGGGACTGCTAATTTCCCATTTAATGAGAATAAACCAGCCCTCGGCGACTCTGAAGGCGTGGCTGGCCGTCTTCGTGAGGATTCAGTCCAATTTCATGGGACCAGAAACAGGGTTGCTTCCCGAAGAGCGTGCCTTCATTGAGTTCCTCAGGACGTACTTAGCAGCACTGCGTCCAAGGGGACGCCAGAGGGAGACCCCCCCAGACGCCCCCGCAGACCTCACCAAGCGTCCCTGCAAGAAACCGGCGCCAGGAGAGCAGAGGGACCCCAGATTGCGCCGTCGTTCGAGGTCGGCAGAGGGGCCCCCACCACAACATCAGCAACCCTTAGACCTTCCCTGACCTTACCAGCCGGACGTCCTAGACTTCGCCTTATTAAAAGGCATAGCCCTAAAGCTCACGAGCATCCAGGTCCATCACGAGTTGCACTTAGACCACGGGCCGGTTGTGATGGCCGTGGGAGCTCACTCAAACGACGAAATACCAACGAAAATTATCACTGGTTGGGTCGAAGTCGGGAAGACGAAGACCTTACTCTCCTTGAGACTCCTGATAGTCCTGACCTCTATCCGTACCAGAGAGGACATTGACGAGGCCATCGCGTGCCTCACCACTGGTCTCCAGGCTAGACTAGCAAACTGCTCCAGGGAGGTCTCGGCGAAGGATAACCGACGCTGGTGCTCGCCTACCCAGAAAATAATAAGGCGCTACGAGTGTACTCACGGTTACTAGTCCCGACAATAAGAATATATCAAACTGCTTGTAGAGGTGGGGTAAGGTTCTGTCGGAGATCACGCCAGGCCACCAGGCTTACTGGGCCCTGGCGAGGTCTCTGAAGAGGGACGACACGACAATAATCGGCATACGTAAGTCTGAAAACCCCTCTAACATCTCCAGTTATCGCCTTGTCAGCCTCCTGAGTACACTGGGAAAGCTTTTAGCTCGTATTCGACTCGGGAAGCTGAACCAATTTATTAACTCCTCCGACATACTTATCAATGAACAGTTTGGATTCCGGCAGCATACTCTTGTGTACATCAAATCTATAGAATCGTGCACGACCTCTACTGGCTGAATGGCTGGAAAGGCTCTGTGTCCACGGCAGCCATCTTCCTAGATGTAGTGAAAGCCTTCGACAAGGTGTGGCACGTTTGATCCTCATGCTTGTCAAACTAGGAGTGCCACACAAGATAGTCCTCACCATCTCGGACTATCTCAGTTGTCGAGGCTTTCGCTACAGAGTGAAGGGCACTCTCTCTCCTATTCATCCAGTGAAGACCAGGGTTCCCTAAGGCTCTGTTCTCGCCCCACCCTATTCAATCTCTACGTCAATGACCTCCTTAGAATTCCTGGCGTCTCCGCACCCCTCTAGGTTGTCCTCCCTTCTCCAACGTGCGGTGGATTCCCTTGGAGAATGGTGTCACCGTTGGAGGATGAGGTCAACACTGAAAAGATCCAGGCGGTGATTTTCTCCAGGAAGGCTACTTAAGAAACGCTAGCTGAGAGGCACCCCCAGGTGCAGCTGTTGGGCTAGGGAATACATTGGGTCGAATCGGTCAAGTACATGGGGGTTCATCTCGATAGGAGATTGAAACTTCTATATATACATCAAAGTGGTCCGTGACTTCATCACGTCCCGACTTAACCTTTTGTTCAACGCCAAAAGCAAAATGCGTATCAATCACAAGCTTACTCTGTACAGTACAGAGCCTGCATCAGACCCGTATTTACCTATGCCTCCTCTGTTTTTGCTCGAAGAAGATTAAAAACACCACAAACCCTACAGAACAAGATCCTCCGTTCTGCCGCGCGTTCCCGTTTCCATTTCATTCATTCGCTCGACAACCGGCGTACCATGCAGGCCTTCCAATGGGAAGTCAAGCAGGGTATAGCCGATTTCAAGGCGAACGAATTTCACTATCTTATCCGGAATATATCACCCAGTCTCCTAGCGTACTGGTGTAGTTTTTGTTTATAAAATTGCATGAACCTAGTTTAATAACCACATTTTTTTCTTGTAAATAGTATGTTTAGGATAAGAACTAACATTATTAACTGCATGCCTTAGTACATAAGATAACCTTGGATAAGTGCTTATTAACGTCACCATTTGCTAACATACTTTTAAGTTGAATAGATTTCTAACAATGTTCCCCTAATAAAATTACAGTGAACTTTTATCCTAACGCTGTAATACCGCGCTGTGATTGGTTATCCTAAATAAATGATTCCGCGACGTGTAGCGCGCGTAGTGAAGGGGCGGGGCCAAGCGACCATGGGCCCCAACAACAAGAAGACTCTCCAAAATAAATTCCTTAGAAGAGCAGTTAATGCAGACTGGTACATCACAAATTTCGACATCCATCACGACTGGAACCTCCCCTCCATAAAGAAACATTTCCAGGACACTTCGAGACGCTTTTTTGATAAAACTCCCTTTTTTTTGTGTACATGGAGTTTAGAGATATTCCTCTAGCATATCCAAAATCTGGACGCCGGGATCCCGGGGGACATAAACAAAGGGGGTGCCAGGTCCCTGAGGGGGGCCGGGTCTTTTAATCTAATGACTAGTCGATGAAAAGAGTTGTCGGTCATGTTAGTAGTGACTTGTGTCATATTGTAACAGTAAGTCGGTAAGGAAGTCTGGGAGGGTGGGAGGCAATCATGAGCGAGCCTTGAGTATGTGTAGAGGTCCTATGGCGGTGTGCGAGCTAGAGTCAAAGAGAGAAATAAATTAGGTGTTATCCAGAGCGACGGCCTCCGCAGCCTGCCTTTGTGCGCTGTGTACCGAATTTAATAGATCTCTTGCAAAGTTGAGGGGTACACCCACCCTTTGTCCCGTTTTAATTGATGATGCCAGTTCTTGTACTTGTTCTATAATGTATTTTGTATCTGCGGTAGGGAGGTTAGTTATATTGATTTTAAAAGCTAGATTGTATGGAAAATCTTTGTATGGGTCTACTTTCCGTAATGACATCGTCGGGGTCGCTGCGAACATTCTTTGGGCGCCTCCTACCCTGCACAGGGTTATCTAAAGGGGTGTAGGTGGAAGCGGCCGTTATAAGGGTATTTGCGTGGTGTGGAGTTTTATCGAAAAAACGCCTGGAGGCGACTTGAAAATGATTTTTAACAGATTGAAGGTTGTGGTCGTGTTGAAGGTCAACTGTGGTGATGAACCAATCAGCGCCCACGGCTCTCCGTAGAAATCTATTTTGAAGGGTTTGGAGGGTTTTAATGTTACTTTTGGAAGAATGCGCGAAGACAACGGAAGCGTATGAAAAGATGGGACGGATACAGGTTTTATAGAGACTTATTTTGCTGTTGGTGCTGAGGTAACTCTTGTGGTTTAACATTGGGTGGAGGCGACCCATGACAAAAGCCGCCCTGTTTTTGACTGCCTTAATATGCTTACTAAAGGTCATATGTGAGTCTAGTATAATTAATACCCAAGTATTTGGCAGAGTCAGTCCACTCAATGGGCTTGCCCTGGAGCCTAATACTTGGGTATTTTTGTTTTATTGAGTCAAGTCCCCCGACACAATTTTTTGTGAAAATGATGGCTACACTCTTGTCCGGATTGAGCCCCCTCAAGTTGTGTTCTGTGATTCTGTGAACCTGATGTACACAGGAATGGCCTTCTCTGAACCCAAATTGTTCTTCCTGCATAATTTTCTTTGAGTTGATATAGACTAGAAGACGGCTGAGGACACAACGTTCGAACAGCTTTCCCATGGAGTTCAAGAGACTGATAGGTCTGTAGCTGGTGGGGGAGTTGCTGGGCTTACCAGGCTTGTGGATGCCGATGACCACTGCCACCTTCCAGTCGCCCGGAAAATGGCAATAGTCAAGGGCGGCATTGAATACTTTTACTATGATATGGATGATGTTATCGGGTAGCAGTCTGTAAATTCTGCCTGGAAGCCCGTCAACTCCCGGCGCTTTTTTCGGTTTCATTTTACCTATCAGTCTCTTCAGCTCCATGAAGGTGACGTGATCTATCGGTGGGTCGGAGGGGGGGGGGGGATTAAAGAAATTGTTGACTTCTGATTCAATAAGTGGGATATGATTGGGATCAGATGGGATTTTACCAGGGGAGCATTGAGACTATCCGCCAGACACTGGGCCTTTTCTGTGTCCGTGAATGCGGCTGTTGGAGTACCAGGGCGGAGATAAAACTCCCCACCACCCAAACGCCCTTATTAACGCAGCATCAAATTACACCCCATTACCAAACCCAATCCCGGGCAGGTGCTACAAATCGTAAGATATTTACATTTTTAACTTTCTCAAAACGTGTGGACTGAGTGAGCACTTACAAAAATTTATTATAAAAAAACCTGACACGTTAGTGGTTCGTTTTGTATTTTACAAATTCCCATTTCACTTTTACTAAACTATACACATATAATAGCGGTCTAAATCTTGTTTTTCATCAAAATTCGGCTTTTCAAAAGTGTGAGGATTGAGTGAGCATAAGAAACTATTTGTAAAAAATTAAATACGTCACTAGGTGATATAATATTTATAGAGGTAGGTTGGCCTATTTTTTACTAAATGTTAGTATGTAAATATTATATGTTAAATGAATATATTCACTGTTTTCGTTGGTAGTTTGTGAGAACTGAGTGAGCACATGTTAATGGCTGTATCTTTTGATTTATCTTTTTACAAATTCAGAGATTCGTTTTACAATTGTTTTAGAACTTTTACTAAATGATCAGCATATTTTTTTTTATTTTCGGAAGGTGCTCACTCAATCCACACACACACAGCATCATCAGCATTTGCCCATGCCTCTCGCAATAAACTAAAGTTTCATCAAATCATACTAAACAAGTTCCTCCGAAGGGCCTCGGGGGCACCGGGATATGTACCTAATCTGGACCTCCATCCGTCACTTTGTACAGGCCCTAACGAAAAGATTTCATGAGGGGGCTGAGGCTCACGCCAACCCCCTGATTAGGGAGGCTGTGAGCTACACCCCCCGACCATCAATTGCTTTCCGGAAGCGAAGGCCTAGACATGCGCTCCTGGATTGTGATGATGAGTTCACTCGTGCGAATGAGAAGGAAATACGCATTCAGGGTGAACTCCTGAGAGCACGTATCCGGCACGGTCCTCATAATTCATGGCCGTCCCTAAACCACGCCCCATACCCCGCCCACTTCCCTTATTGGCCGAGCCTGCTATTTTTACTGGTCCTATTGCTCCCAATGCTCCAATTGGCTTACTAGTTGATCCCTTTGTCAATTCTACCCCAAATTCATAAGGTTTAGTGTTTGTAGTTATTCTGGCCAGATTATTGGCCCCAATTGATCTGAACATTATGTATAAAAGAAATAATTACCGTTTTAGACTAAGAGATAATTATTTGAATGTACCACGGAATTGTAAAGTGACGACAGCAAAATTACTAGCTTACAACGTAGAACCGGGGTTTTTTGACATTTCGGCCAGTGGCAACGGTGCCGGCCGCGCGGCGAGCGCCGGCGCGTGCGCAGCCTCCCCCGCGGGCCGCCCACAGCATTTAAACTGACGGCTGAGACAGCGGAGAGGCCCCGTGAGCTTAGGTTAGTTCACCAAAACCTACAGGGCTTCTCCAGCAAAGAGTTAGAGGTGGTTCTTTTCTTAGAATCACAAGATATTGATGTCATGTGCGTTACGGAGCACTGGCTCAAAGAATATGAATTATTAGTATTTAATATCTGTAATTATGACATAATTAGCTCGTTCAGTAGAAAGTCCGCCATTCACGGGGGATCATTGATTATAGTAAAAAATAAATTTAAATGTAAAGAAAGAAATGACATAGTTAAACTTTCTACTGAGCGAACTATAGAAATATCATGTATAGAATTGGAGGATCACATTATAATGTGCGTCTACAGACCACCTTCGGCGGATTTTAGCGTTTTTGAGTCTGTGATGGAAGATGCGTTGAGACGAGTGTTTGTTAGCAGTAAGAAGATAATAATTTGTGGGGACTTTAATGTTAATATACTAGATCCCACGCATGGACACACAGTTAGATTCTTAAATCTTTTTCAGTCTTTTGACTTGTTTCCGCTTTTCCACGAGCCCACAAGAATTACAGCCAGTACGGCGACTTGTTTGGATAATATATTCTGTAATTGTGAAGTTGAAAAGAAAGATGTCTTTAGTTGTTTCAGCTCTGATCACTGTGGTCAGAAAGCTTATTTCCAAGTCAACATTGTAAAACAACAGCAAGCGATTACGTATAGGCCTATCACTGCTAGCCGAATGGATAAGTTTAGAGAATCTATTATATCGCAGGTACCTACTTTGACAGGTATAAGCAAGCAAGATCCTGATACATTATACGGGGAACTGTCGAGTGTCATCCACGACGTCCACAAGAATATTTTTAAGACGAAGACTGTACAGCAAGGCCAATTGAAGTCAAAGTTTAGTGACTGGGCCACCGTCGGTATCCACAGAAGCAGGAAGAGATTGTATGACCTGTATGAAATGAGGAATTTTAACCATGATGAAAATTTTACTGAATATGTAAGGAGGTATTCAAAAGTGTTTAAGAAAGTTTGCGCCGCGGCTAAGTCTGCATTCTTAAGCAAGAAGGTCAGGTCGGCAGACAATAAAATAAAAGCTACCTGGAATATGATAAACGCTGAAACCGGGAAGACGAAACCCCGTGATGGCCATTACACACTAAAAGTTCAAGACCAAGTATTGTCTGCAGACGACGATGTTGCTGGCGCCTTTCAACACTTTTTCACCAACATAGCCACTGATACTACACGGAATTTAAACTCCTCTGTAGTTAAGGCAGGTCTCTACTTGGACAATTACAATGTTAAGAAATGCAGCATGGAATTATATTTCCAATTTACTGACCCCGAAGAGATTATTAAAACTTTCAAGTCCTTAAAAGTTAAAAACAGTGAGGACATTTGGGGATATCTGTGAAAGTCGTGTATTCAATTATTGACGTCGTGGCACCTTATCTAGCCGATGTGTTTAACGCTTGTGTTAGGGAATGTGTGTTTCCCAATCTGATGAAGTATAGTAAGGTTATTCCTCTGTTTAAATCAGGCAGCAAGGATGACCTTGGAAATTTTAGACCAATTTCCATACTTCCCGTTCTCAGCAAAGTGTTTGAGAAAATTATATTGAACCAGTTGCTTCGACATTTTAACACGAATGGATTACTTCAGCATCAGCAATTTGGTTTTACACGAGGTCGTTCGACGACAGATGCTGCCTCTGTGCTAATCAAGCACATATACGATGCCTGGGAACTCTCGTTAGATGCTATCGGTATTTTCTGCGATCTCTCCAAAGCTTTCGATTGTGTGGAGCACGACACACTACTACACAAGCTGAAGCACTACGGTCTATCCTCTAAAGCTTTACAGCTTGTTGAATCTTACTTAAACGAAAGAACCCAGAAAGTGGTTGTAAATGGTACTGAATCTAACGGTACAACTGTAAAGCTTGGAGTACCACAGGGTTCTATTCTGGGACCTTTTCTTTTCCTTGTGTATATAAATGATTTGCCATGTCTTGTAAAGAACAAATGTGAGATAGTCTTATTTGCTGATGATACTTCACTAATTTTCAAAGTTGATAGGCAACTGAGTGACTATAGCCATGTGAATGAAACTTTGAAGGAGGTACTAGAATGGTTTACAGCAAATAACTTGCTCCTTAATGCCAAGAAGACGAAATGTGTTAAATTCTCTTTACCCAATGTAAGGAAGACAGATACTACCATCACGCTGAATGGCGAAAACCTGGACCTTGTCGAGAATACGCTCTTTCTTGGTCTTACTTTAGATTGCAATCTGCAATAGGGTCCTCATATATCTGCCCTAGCAAAAAGGTTGAGCTCTGCCGCGTATGCCGTAAGGAGAATTAGGCAATTAACTGATGTGGAGACAGCTCGCCTAGTTTATTTCAGTTACTTTCATAGTGTTATGTCTTACGGCATATTGGCCTGGGGAAAAGCAGCAGATATTCAAACCATCTTCGTTCTCCAGAAACGGGCAATACGATCTATCTACAACATGGCGTCACGTGACTCACTGAAGGAACGCTTTAAGGAGATAGACATCCTTACAGTAGCTTCACAATACATACTAGATGTGATAATGTATACTCATAAGAATATAGAGTCCTTTAAGAAACTGTCAGATATTCATAGTTATAATACACGGAACAAACATAAGCTAGCGGTTTCCAAGTTTCGTCTACAGAAAGTGAAGAAATCGTTCCTGGGAAACTGTGTAACATTTTATAATAAGGTACCCTTAGAGGCATGGGATCTGCCCTTTACTTCATTCAAGAAGTACATAAAAAGTGCACTTCTCAAAAAGGGGTACTACAAAATTGATGATTACCTGGGAGATACTACACCATGGCCGACTATCCAGGCTCAAAATCTGTCATAGTTTTGCTAGCAGTGTCCCGGGGAGACATTGTGTCATGCTTAAGGCGCTGTTGCTACTGGCTGTTTAAATTATTGATCCTTATTATTGTATAATTATAATTTGGTATATATATATATTGACTTGTTGAGTACATACTAGTTATGTATTCTGTAGAATTAGTTGGAGATTGCTAGCTTAACAGTCTCTTGACGTGAAATTTGTATTTCATACGCATTTTTTTTTTTCTATTTCTAGTTCTTTTGACACTTGGAGAACCTTTACACCTCCAAATTTTTATTTTTTATTATATCCCATTAATTATAATTGACTGTGGGGACCTTTTACATCTCCCAAGATCTTGTTTTCAATTAAGTCAATTTAAACTATGTAACATACAAGCACGGAATGTTGTGTCTTACATCTAGGTATACCGTATTCACTTATTATTGGAATATTTAATACAGCCCGGACAGCTTGAACATGTCATGCTCGCTAAAAAGTCTTTGCTTACGGTGACGTCGTTGATCGGGTCGCCACCTTCCCGAATGAAGGTTGAGGGAGGCGATGGCTGAGATGCGCGCCATATTCGTGAACGGGTGCTGTTTGTGAAGACCGGTCTGTTTCAGCTAATAGGGGCTATGCTATTCTATGTAACATTAATTTTGAATGAGATTACGTTGAGGCACTCTGTTCGGTCCTTGTTTGTTTATTTTTCTTTCTGACTCTTGGAGACCATATACATCTCCAAGGAAAAAAGTAGATTAAGTATACATATATTTTTTTTTCCTTTGCTTAAGACAACAAGAGTCTTTTACAACTCTAAAGTTATTTTAGTTATTCGGTTTTTTTCTTCATGTATAATTTTTTTAGATGTACTTTGACACTCAGAGACTCTATACATCTCTAACATCTCTTATTAATAATCATAATAGCTTTGTACTTTGTATAATTTCTTGTGTTAATTTTTTTTATGAATACTTTTGCTTATTAAATTGTATCTTGTTTTTTTTTAATGCATGTTAAATATAAGATGTAATGTTTTGAAAAGAAGTGGCCCGCCGAGTTTCTTGCCGGTCCCATAGTGGATACCCTCCTCCAACTGAGGGGGGACTGAAATCTTCTCGAGGCTGAGGCGTAGGGTTAGAGCCGGCGTAGTTTTATTTGACGTTCATAAGCGCATTGTAATATGCCTACTTGGAAAATAAATATTTCATTTCATTTCATTTCATTTCATTTCAATCTCCCGTCTGTTTTGTCGACGGCGGTAAATAGCCTTCTGGGCATATGTAAATCTAGTTTTAGGTAGTTCTAAGTTAGTATAGGGTCGTGACTCCGGGGGCACTGAACTGAGGACTTTGACCTCAGGGCGGTGACCCCGGCGCTGACGATATTTTTGTGAATATAGTTAGGTAACTGTTAGTTACACTTACAGTATAATCTCCGGCTTAACCCACGCCGCCCCGGCAATTCAATGAACATCACATCACCATGCCCACGCTTTGTCGAGGCTTTCGCTACAAAGCCGAAGGCACCCTCTCCCCCGTCCATCCATTAAAGGCCGGCGTTCCTCAAGGCTCAGTCCTTACCCCCACCTTGTTTAGTCAATGACCTGCCTAGGGTTCCTGGTGTCCATTACGCCTTGTTCGCGGATGACACTGCGATCTTCGCGTCGTCCCCGCACCCCTCTAGGTTGTCCTCCTCCAACGAGCGATGGATGGATGGATGGTGACACGTCGTAGCCCAGCTCCGTGTTATCTTTTTCATAGAGGGTTACAGTGCGAACATTTTATAATTGCATTCATTCGCGCTTCAGCTGCGAGTCGAGCACACGTATCCCCTGTTGTTGCTCCTCGCTACCTTTTCGTGCCAAGCGTTTACTCTCCCACGCACATGCGTTCAGTCGCACGGTCGAGCTGTGGTTCCCACGCTCCCGTTGCGCCGCTTGAGGCGGCCGCGTCTCTACTCTCCCTCTGCGCGCGCAGCTCTCTCCACTGCGCCAGCCTGGACGCGAGTTTGCCGAGCGGCCGGGCGGCCATTTTGGCCAGCGATCCTTTCGCGATCCAAAGTATCTAATTGCCATTGAGTAATATACTCTATCACCAGTGCGGAGCGTCCAAATTTCAGTGCGGTGTCAGCCAATAGAGACTGACTCTAAGTTCTCGTATCCTTAAGGTTTTTTAGTGTTATCCCTAGTTCCTAAGTGTGTTATTTTGTGTACTGCCATGAATTCCCTGTTGCCCTTCTCAACTGGACGAGCTAGAGGCTCGCCACCCAGGGGTCTTAGCCACCCTCAAAATCTTTACGGAGCCCAACCTGCCCACCAAGCTGAAACTGCAGGTACGTTGCCGGGTGAATCATCTGTCCATCCTCACCCTCATTATCATGCTCACCCCACCCATCACCCCCTCTTCAAAAGCCTCCCCCAGGGACCCGCGCGTGGCGGGTCTTGCTGCCGCGGCTGCCCTTAACCCCGCATTCGCTCAAACGGGCCTCAACCCGGCCGCGCACCCCCCCTATACCCCTCCCACTCATGTGAGGAGTTCGTCGCCTCCACAAACCTACTCGGAACTACCGTCCTCGCAGCCCTCATTCACCTATGAGGCAGAAACTCAAGACTGCTCGTTGCAGCTGAGCCAGTTCTCCCAGCAGGCCCCCAGCCAACAACTTACCGACTGTTCACTGACCCAGGGGCAAAAGTCATCACACCCTTCCCCGTCGCATAGCCAATCACGCGCCGACACTCCGGTGCCATCCGGTAGGTATTACTCGGACTCCGTATCCACTCTCACGGATGATGGTGGAAACACCGACGACCGTGAGATGGACTATGAGGACATGGCATACCTCTCTGACGAATACCAAGAAGCCACATCAAGAAAAAAATATTTACACGTGAGACCGAAGACCGACACTACCAGCTCTGTAAGGAAAGACTCTCCCGCCCCAGCATCCCAAATGACTCGGGAACCCCACCCGTTTACCACCAACCGCAATCACTCCCCGCTCGGTGGAAGGGCCCCCAGCCGAGAGAAGAAGCCTCCTGCCCCCTCCCCCTCCCAGACCAACTCATGACTGCCGAAGTAAAGATCTAATAAACTCAAACCCCACAAGGCCCCAGGGGGCGATGGCCTCTTAAACAGATTATTTAAGCTGTTGCCCGTTGTCCATCATCACTTTCATCACCCTCATATTCGCCACCTCGCTCTCAAACAGTCACTTCCCCAGGCATTGGACTTGCCAATGTAATTTGCAACATTCCATCTAGCTATCGCCCCATTAGCCTCCTCAGCACGATGGGTAAACTCTATGAGCGTATCGTGCTCAGGAGGCTAAATAAATTCATCCACTCTTCTGACATCCTCATCAACGAGCAGTTTGGTTTTCGCCAAAATCATTCATGTATCCATCAAGTTCATCGTATTGTGGAACACAGCCTTTATTGGATGAACGGCTGGAAGCATTCCATCCCCACAGCCGCCATATTCCTGGATGTGGCAAAGGCTTTTGACAAGGTGTGGCACAACGGCTTGATCCTCAAGCTGACCAAACTAGGAGTGCCACACCAGATAGTCCTCACCATCTCGGACTATCTCAATTGTCGGGGCTTTCGCTACCGAGTGGAAGGCACTCTCTCCCCCGTTCATCCAGAAAGGGCCGGCGTTCCGCAGGGCTCTGTTCTCGCTCCCACCTTGTTCAGTCTCTTCGTCAATGATCTGCCTAGGGTTCCTGGCGTTCATTATGCCCTGTTTGCGGACGACACGGCGATCTTCGCCTCGTCCCCGCACCCCTCTAGGTTTTTTTTTATACCACGTCGGTGGCAAACAGGTTGTCTTCCCTTCTCCATCGTGCGATGGATTCCCTCGGGGAGAGGTTCCGTCGTTGGAGGATCGACGTCAACCCTGAAAAGAGTCAGGCCATAATATTCACCAGGAAAGCTATGAGACAATATCTGAGATGCACCCCCAGATACAGCTATTCGGCACGGGCATCCCCTGGGTCGAGTCAGCCAAGTACCTGGGGGTTCATCTCGATAGGAGACTGAACTTTCATCATCACATCAAGGTGGTTCGTGACAGAGTCTCCTTCATCTCATCCCGCCTCAATATCATGTTTAACGCCAAAAGCAAGCTGCGGACAAAGCATCCTCACCCTCTACAAGGCCTGTGTAAGGCCAGCCTTTACCTATGCGTGTTCAGAGTTTGCCCACTGTTCTCGCAGAAGGTTTAAAATACTACAAACCCTTCAAAATAAAATCCTACGGCGAGCCGCTGGTGCTCCACGCTTTGTCCGCAACTTGGACATTCACAGGGACCTACAGGTTTCATCCGTAAGACACTGCATGCAGTTCATCTTCAAAAGATTCCACGAGGGGGCTGCGGCTCACAGCAACCCTCTGATCAGGGAAACTGTGAACTACACCCCCCCTCCCTTCAGTATCATTCAGGAAGAGAAGGGCCAAACATGTGCTTGGAGATAGTGATGATGAGTTCACCCGGGCGAATGAGGAGGAGATTCGCATTGAGGGTGAACTGCTTCGAGTGCGTTTGGGCCTTCTCATCCAGCTTCCACCGCCACCACCACCACCGCCTTAATCACCACCTCCATTACCATCTTCAAGTTCTTCAACTCAGCCACCATCAAAGCCTCTATCACCCCCTATTGCCCAGTCGTCACTACTTGATGACCTGGGCAATAGCCGCTTATCACCCTCATTCCCCCAAACTGCTCAATTCACCACCCCCGCTGTTCTCATTTCATTCACCAACACCCGGCAACAACTCGTCGGGCATAGATACCCCGTTTTCCCCTTTCCATACATGTTGTCCCGTCTATATGGCGGAAGTGATCTGGGACACACTTCACCCATCAACCGGGGAAGTCAACGGGCAAAGCCCAACATGGATGCCGCGTCGCGTAAACCGCGCCCCTTTCCCACTTCCGCCATTGGACGGGCCGGCTACTACTTAGTAGCGTAATAGTAAACTGTGAACCGGACGATTGCCCGCCCGACCCGTTTAAATTCTTTGCACTGAGTCCTTAAGGCTCAGTGAATAGAGTTGTTTTTTCTGTTCTTCTTTTGTCACACCACATATTATATTGTCATCTTTTATTTGATATTATTCCATTAAAACTTGTGCTCACTGACTCCTCCAGAACTTTCTCCCAGGCTTTATCCTCATTCAAATTGAATAAAATTGCATTAGATCTGAAATAGGGTTAGGTTCGTTTTTAGGGTCACCCCCCGGGGACACCGACCGGGGGCCACCAGCCTCCAGTCGGTGCCCCCGTGGACCGGTACAGGCGTGTCTGCCCTGCCACAGACCAAAATTAGACTGTGTAGATTGTAGTAGTACTAGTCCTGGGGACAGCGTCCCGGGGTCAACAACCGCGGGCCGCTGTCCCTAGTGACTGGTCATTGTCTAGGATAAGTAGCCTTAAGATGATGGCGGCCCGCGGGTCACCCCTAGTTTTTAAGCCCTATGCACAAAAGTGTACAGGAGCCCCGTCCATCTAACGAGTAAAGGGCGCTCAGCCGCCCAACTCAAAAATATCCAAAACAACCCCCCTTACCCCCTCTCAATCTCAAAACTCAATTCCCCGAACACAATATAAAGTCAGCTCAATTCCGCAAGACAGCTTTCCTCGTACTCAAAATAGTATGCATAGCCATCCCTCCCCCCGCTCTCCGCACAGGGACCGTTCTCCTAGAGAACCCACTACACAGCACACTCAATCCTCCCAGGAGATGGAATTTGTGTACGATAACGATACAGATGATGACGATGTTGACGACGTAAGCGAATACACCGAAAATGAGTTAAGACAGTCAAACAGAGGAAAAATCGCATGCGCCCCCCTCCACAAATAGTACTCTATGACCCAAATAGATGGCCTGTGGTATCAAAAGAGGCCCATAGATTAAATATAGGATTCCTGCGCTCACATGTAAGAATTGAAAGAACCACCAAAGAAACTGTTTTATTTCTAAAAACTCAGACACCAGACCAGTTACGCAAATGGCGTAAACTTCTTAAAAAGCGATATCACACCAGCCCTACTGGTAAACAACGTAAACTTAAAGTGGTTATTCTGGGTCTCCCGGTTGCCATAGAAACAAAAGAGATCAAAGAGGAACTAGGCCAGGGCCTCCCGGTCCTGGAGGTTACCAGGATGGAAAAGGGCCCCGAGGATAAAAGATTTCGATATAGAAAAACCATGCGGCCTCAACGGGCTAAAGGTGGCCCCCACATAAAAGCCATAGAGTAGCCCAATGCCAAAGATGTCAAAGGTATGGCCATACAGCTAAATATAGCCTTTTTTCAACAACGGTATAAGAGATAAGAAAGTGGAGCCCGGCCTTGCACTAAGAGACTTTAAAATAAATATCCTCCTTATCCTTATCCAAGAGTCCTTCCTGAAGCCCAGCCAGAGGAACCCAAACATACCTAACTACAAGTTAATCAGAGACGACCGAACAGCAAACAAGCTGGGAGGTACCCTCATATACTTCAAAAAAGAACTACACTGCTCTCCCATTCCTCCCCTCATCAGTCTGGAGGTCTCGGCCTGCAGACTCGGAAGGTGCTCACTCAATCCACACACACACCACTGCTCTCCCATTCCTCCCCTCATCAGTCTGGAGGTCTCGGCCTGCAGACTGGCATTGACGCCCCCCCCCCCCCGCCTTCCCATCACAATTGTGTCAGCTTACCAACCCCCTGCCGAGGACTTTGTACTGCAGGACCTGGAGGCATTGGCATGGACGAGACAGTCATTCTGGCTGGCGATCTCAATGCCAAACATGCCCAGTGGAACTATAAACTAAATAATGGCAAGGAGCGCACCCTTTATAAATATCTTACCTACAGCAACACAATTATAGACCTTATTGCACGAATACCTACAGGACATCCTTGACATAGCCTTGTTGAAAGGAGTATCGCTCCGACTCCGACCACAGACCGGTGATCCTCAATCCCCCCTTCCCCTCAGAAGAAACCCCCACTAGGAAGATAACAAATTGGGCAGAAGTAGGCATGAAGTAGGTGTCATTTTAAACCAAGACGATTGCCCCTTATTATCACTTTCAAACTCCCCCTAAGCTCAAAGACCGAAATAGACATTCAAATAGAAAAGCTCACCACCGGACTCCAAAATACCATTAATTCATGTTCAAAAACCATCCATGAAGAAGATTACTCAAAGAATCGATTGCCACCTGACATTATGAACCTAATTAACCATAATAATATAGTCTTAAAAGAATTTTCCGTCTTCCCTTCAAGGGAAAATAAAACCACAATCAACAAGCTCCAACGCCAAATCAAAGAAAGGATAAGGGAATTCAGGGCTCATTGCTTGCAAGTGGGACGAGTTGCTTAAAGAGATCAGGCCAGGCCACCTGGCCTACTGGAGTCTGGCCAGAGCTTTAAAGGCAGACACAGCTGTGTCCATTCCACCACTTGCTCGCCCTGGATTATCCACACCAGCCTTCAGGGATGAGGAAAAGGCTGACTGCTTGGCCAGCAGTCTTGAGGATCAGTGTTCCACAGGCAAGTCACCCTCAGACCCTGCCCAGATCCTACTGGTGGAAGGGGAGGTGGGGCCTACTTCTCTAGACCCTCTACTGACTCACCACTAGACCAAATATCTTTTATGGAACTCAAGAAATTGATATAAAACCTCAAACCAAAAAAGCCCCTGGCGTTGATGGGCTCCCCAGCAGAATTTTCAAAATCATGCCTGATAATGTATCCAATTATTATTCTAATTACTTTTAATATTGTATTATGATCTCTTAAATTCAATTCAAAAATTTAAAGTTTAATTATTATTCTAAATTTTAATATATGAACTGTAACTGTTGACGTGTAATGTATCTGTGCATTTACGAAATAAATGAATATGAATATGAATATGATAGTCTAATCCATATAATCCTTTTTTTTTTTTGTTGACCCAGGGGGAATCCGTTATGGATCCCACTGGCCCAGGAGAAAGCCAGTGGGTATGTCGGACTCACCGACTAAACTCCCTGGGGTGTTCCGCCGTGCGCTTTTGAGAGGGGGTTTCGGGAACATGGTTGTAAGGCACCAATACCCCCTCAGCGTTGCCCTTGCGGGCCCGTCTTCCGTACTGCTCTGGCAGTTTACTTCGCCGAAGGCACCTCGGAACACTTGAGGGCCTTCTAGCTCAGAACCTCTTCACGCGAGTGACAGGACTCCCGACCCATCACTCGCAGGTTCTCCTTAGGGCGGCAGCATTCTGCCTGCATAGGAAGGCTAGCCGCGTCATCCTCGCGCATTCTTTCTGCGGCCTCCTTCTGCGTCATGACTGTGACACAGAAGGAGGTCACAGCAGCCCATGCCTCTTCACTGCCGACCGCAGTGAGAGGTCTCCTCCAATTGCCGCGGACAGGGCAGCGCGAGGCTCCGCCCACGCAGGGCACTCCTCGCGTGTATGCTTGGCCTTGTCCACGGCTTGTCCTCCGCAGTGGTGACACGCCGGTGATGGCTCCCGTCCCAGTATCTCGCACAGGTACTTCCCTAAACAGCCGTGTCCTGTTAGGACCTGTGCGAGATGGAAGGTGATTGTGCCATGTTTACGCTGGACCCATTCTTGTAGAACCGGTCGTACAGCTGCCACCAAGTCCCGGCTAGCTCCCGGGATCTCTAGACGCTCCGCCTATTGCACGTAGAGGACTTCTTGTGCCTCTTTCCGCTATTTGCGTACTTCCTGGGGGGCTGACCAGTTTTCAGCTGCTCTTGCTCGTTGCACCCGCCAATAGACGCTGGAATGAACCGCAGCCTCTAGGTCCCAATCCATATAATCCTGAACCTTCTTAACGCAACCATTAGCAACTGCCACTTTCCCTCAGCCTGGAAGGTGGCTGATATAGGCATACACAAACCCGGCAAACCAAGTAATAATCCCACTAGCTACAGACCTATCAGCCTTCTTAACGTTCTTGGCAAAATTTATGAAAAGTGTTAAGTTAATTTTATTTATTTAAATCGACTGTCAAAGTTCCTAGACTCAAACAATGTCATACAGGGAGAGCAGTTTGGCTTTAGACCGCGCCACTCATGTGTGCTCCAGGTGCACCGTATCACTGAGGACATCCTCAGGGGACTGACAGAGGGAAGAAGGCCCACACCAGCAGGAGCCATCTTTTCGACAAGGTCTGGCACACCGGCTTCCTATGCAAGCTAATCATGCTAGGTGTGCCAGCAGGTCTCATCCACATCTTAAGGGACTTCCTGACCGATCGAAGCTTTGGCTACAGGGTGGAAGGGACTCTTTCCCCCCTTCATCCCGTGAGAGCGGGGGTGCCGCAAGGCTCGGTTGGCGCTAGCCAACTCTCTTCTCCCTATATGTCAACGATCTGCCTAAAGTTAAAGGTGTTCAATATGCATTTTTGCAAATAATACGGCTTTCTACGCCTCTTTAAATCTCCAGCCTTGTTGATCTTGCTTCTCCAGAGGGCGGCAAACTCCCTGTGAGACTGGTTCGACCGCTGGAGAATCGAGGTCAACCTTGACAAGAGCGTCGCCGTTCTATTAAACTAAACAAAAGAACGGTGGGAGCTCTGGAACACACGAATCAAACCTATAATACCATTAAATTACATAATAAACCTATCAAATGGTACTGTACTACTCGTACAGCTAAATACCTAGGTATCACACTAGACGCAAAATGAACTTCAAAATTGTTAAAAATGCTCTATTTTTATATTTTTTATTATGCTTTAATTCTGAGGAGACTACACCCACTGCTGAATCAAAAAAGCCGTATGCCAATAGATAGTAAACTAACATTATTGTCGCATATAGGTATAAGTTTTTTGTGTTTTATTTTAATTGTCCGTGTAGTATTTTGCCTTTTGTGTCTGTGATTGTCCTATGTCCTTTTTTAATTTGTCTTTCATGTGTTTTTATGTTTGCATGTATGCGTTAATAAAACTTACCCCTTTTTGCATGCTACTAACATACTAACCTTTTTTTTTTTTTTTTTTGTTTAGGGGGGGAAAATGCGTTCCGCATACCACTAGGGTGCGAGGGGGGACCCTAGTGGTTATGTGGGACTCCCGTATTGGCTAATGAGGCCACGGTATACCCACTAAAAACCCCCCCACATGCCACCTCGCCGCTTTGTTGGCGGGGTTACCGGAACACTTGCGCTCACAACGGCGACCCCGCCGGCGGCAGCCGCCCACGTGCAGCTTCTCCGCGGATGCCCAAAGGCCCTCCACAGTGAGTGCGCCGGATGACCGGGCGCACCTTCCTCCTCGGCCGCTTATAGGTACAGTGACGGACCCCCTCGAGTCCGCCACAAAGAGGCCATGGGCGCCAGAATGTTCCGGCGCCCAGCGGTGGAAATGGTCTTTGGTTCCACCGCTAACCAAGTCGGCCGCAAAGGATAGGGAGAACGGCGCACCGTAATACCGGCACTCCTCTTCCCTTGCGGCCCCACCAATGCCGCTACAGCGGAGCGGCCCCGCCAAGGTCGCAGGGGGTAGGGAGAGTGGCGCACCGTTATACCATCACGCCTCTCCCCCTGCGATCCCACCTCGGCTACCGTGGGAGGGCACAGAGCGGCATCCCGTACTGCCGGATCTTCCCTCCCACTGGATTGGTCAGTGCTAAAAAACTCGCGCCGTGTAGCGCGCGAGATAAAGGGGCGGAGTCAATCTACTCCGGTCGGGCGCGCGATTCTAAAACCCGCCATCAGAGGTAAAAGCGGGCTTCAACGCTGTGCATGTCAAGCAGATCTCGTCGGGGAACTACAGGGCCGCCAGCCTCTTCTTCGTCCTGCTGGAGGGCGACCTGGTGCACAACAAGACAATGCCAGCAACTCATATCCAGGAAGCGATGGTTGCGGCGGCAGTGGCAGCAACTACGCGTCCCATCTCCCATCACTCAAAACCGAGCTTCACAAGCTCGCGAGCGAGCTCACACAGAAGCTCAACAAACACAGGACCGATGCCTGGGACGCTCACATTGCCGCCATTGACGACGACATGCCATCGATACACCGCCTATACAAATCACTGGGCACAGTCGTCGAGCCTACCCGCCCTCTCCTAGACAGCTGTAACAAGCTCGTCTACCCGGCACAGGAGAGGGCGGAAATATTCGCGCTCAGCTTGGAGGCGACCGAACCCCGACGCCGACCCGGAGCACACGGCGTCGGTCGAGCGCCACCTGACGACATACTTCAACGCCCCGCTCGCCCCGGACGAGGACCCCATACAGGGTTACTTTTTAGTCAGTTAACAAACTTCGTATAAATGATCGCTAAGGTAAATGAAATATACGTTTTGTTTTATTTTTATCCCATCTCAAATAAAAAAAAAGAAAATTGCACCCAAATTATTCCACAAAAACAGTAGAAAACTTGGTCACCCTAGTTACTGACGGCAGCGGCGGAGGCGAGGAGTGAGCGGGGCACTCGCGCGCGGCCAGTGGCAGCGCTTGCGCAGGGGTGGGGAGAGGCGGGTGGGCGGGGAGCTGAGCGGCGTCGGCAGGGTTCAAAGATGGCAGCTTTTGTTCTTAGCCGCGCCGGATTTACAGCGATTCCAAATTTTCCTTCATACTTTCACGGGCTTAGGACCGTCAAAGCCCATGTCGATAGTCAATAAAAAACGTTTAACATTTTAAGACAAATTAATTCACAGAAGAAGTCGATAAAGTGAAAAACGACATGTGCTTAGGCGTATTTAAAAATTGGACGTTTGAATTTTGATTTAGGTACTTACAAATGGAGTCCATTTCTCCTCACTTAACTCACTTACACTAATTGTATTTTAATAATTGTTCAAAATGCAGTCCATTTTGCTGCAAGCACAGTCTAGCGCGTTTTAGGACATTTCCACTAATGTTCCATAAAACAAGATGTTCGTTTTTCACTTCATTAAATGCTAAAATAATTCAATTTGCACAGCTAAACGTGGTGCTCCACGACCTTGAGCATGCGCAGGCACTGCAAACTGTCCATGGTCCAGTAGATTCTGACTCGCCGACAAAATTGTTTGCAGACATGGGAGACGAGCATTAGGCAAACCGGTATTTCTTAACACAGGCAGAATCTCTGCCTCGTACAACCTACGACTCCTACGAGCCGCTCGCAGATTGTTATTAGCCCTGGCGTACACTCTCACCATTTCATACTGTATATTTCTCTTCATCACAAGTGTGGCGAGAAATAAAAAGAGTCAACCCCAGGAAGGCCCCCGGCCCAGATGACATCCCCAACCTGGCGCTGAAGCACCTGCCGTTGAATACGATCGCCGCACTGGCGCGTCTATTCAACGGCGTGCTCCGCTCCGAGCACTTTCCCAGCGGATGGAAAGTGGGGCGTGTCATCGTCCTACCCAAGTCGGGGAAGGACAGACGGAGAGCCGCCAACTACCGTCCCATCACGCTCCTCAGCAACATCTCCAAGATCTTTGAGAGGTTGCTGCTCGCCCGCCTCCTGCCACACATCCAGCCCCGCCCGGAACAGTTTGGATTCCAGCCCCACCATTCGACGACGCTCCAGCTCACACGTGTGCTCCACCACATCGCCTCCAGACACAATCTTAAGGAACACACCGTCGCCGTTATGCTGGTGGACATCGAGAAGGCCTTCGACCGAGTATGGCACAAAGGCCTACTCTACAAGATGTTCACTTCGACGGCGCCCCGTCGCATCGTCCGAGTGGTGGCTTCGTTTCTGAGAGACCGGCGGTTCAGGGTGCTCGTGGAGGGCACCCTGTCGTCGGAGCGACCCATCATGGCAGGAGTTCCCCCAGGGGAGCTGCCTGTCGCCAGCACTGTACGCGAGATTCACGGACGACATCCCCACCGTCGGAAACACCGTGCTGGGCCTGTTCGCCGATGATGCGGCCTGTCTCGCTCATGCAGAGGCAGCTGAACGAGCTCCCAGCATGGTTCTCCAGATGGCGTCTGTCCGTGAACGTGGGGAAGACCCAGACAATGATGATCGGCGCCTTCCAGAACCTACCCCCGCCGCCGACCCTCCATGGCACGCCCCTCACTTGGGTCAGATCAGATCCGCCAAGTACCTGGGCGTTACCATAGACTGCCGCCTCAACCTACACACGCACACCAAGGAGGTGGTGGCCAAGACGAAGCATGCGCGCACCGCCCTCCGGCCAATGCTGGCGAGGAGGCTACTGCGTAGGACAATACTTGAGCTTTACAAAACCTATGTAAGGTCCAGGCTCACCTACGCCGCGCCGGCTTGGTACGGACTGGTGAAGACATGCAATCGGAAGGCCATCTCCCAAGAAAACCAGGCGCTGCGGACGATAGTGGCAGCCCCCCTACGTACGCAACTCATCGATACACCGCGGCCTCAAGTGGCGCACCCTGGAGCAGTTCATCGGGAGATGCGCGCTACCCGCACAACTCGAGCTACCCGCACCTCCAGCGCCCACCCCCACCAACAACATAGCCCCCACCCAGTCCCCACAATGACTGGCAAACGCCCGGCCCATGGCAATGGGACCGCGCCAACCACTGCCTTAGTGGTGCACTCCGCACCAGAGGAGGCCACCCCATCGCCTTAGTAGCGAATAGTGGAATACGAACTGGTTATAAAACGGCCCACGCCACCAACCAAGCGCCAGCAAGTGCGCACAGCGTAGAGGCAGGCGGCCGCTCGCTCCCCGTCCTCAAACCTCTTTTTGACAAATAGACCCATATGACTTATGTTTAACACATGACCCCCGGGGGGGCGAGGTACCCCCCCCCCCCCCCCTTTTTTTCGCCACGGGATATCCCGGCGTCAAGATAAATGTTGTGGATATAGTAGAGGCTTTTCTCTAAACTCCCAATATTGTCTTCGGTTACCGGCTACCGCGATAGTTAGGAACTCATGAAATAAAACTATGGAAACGGATTAAATCGCGTATAATGAATTTAAGATTCATCCCGACGTTTCGAACACTTTACAGCGTCCGTGGTCAACGGGTGACTGAGGAAAAACCTCCGTTTCGATAGTTTCATTCCCAAATACTTAATTAAAAAAAATGAAACCGCCCACGACACGACGCCCCGGAAATTCAGTCACCACACTCACCAGCCCCCGCTAGCCCGAGCTGCCGGCCACCTTCACTGCGGCCAGAAACGGGCCCGCTCAAACGGTATCACCAGGGGTCGCGGAGCTGCTCGTCCCCAAAACGACGACGACAGACCGCCCCACGTGGATGGGGCGAAATATTATCATTCCCACCCCCACCTATTAGAAAAGTAGAACTGGGTCACATACTCACCTTCCTCCTGCCGATGACGATGGGCTCCCTGTCAGCCGGCGCCGCAAGTCCGGGGGCCTCCGGATGGTCTCCGCTCCGCATGACGCCTGACTCAGCAACCGATGTCGCGCCCTCCGGGTCGTCCTCCTGGGGAGACCTCCCATGCTCGCCGCTGGCTTTATCGGTTAAAATGCGGTCTCTGTAACCAACGAGATGCCGACACACACTCCCGCTCAGCCGTCGCGTCGAGCGCACGCGTGCGCTCCGCGATCATGAACGAGCTCCCGTGACACGTTGTAGCTATGCTTCGTGTGCACCTAAAAGGATTGCAGTGATAATTTGTGCCTCCAAATATAAAAACTAACACAGTGACTTATATCAGTGTGCTTGCCGCGCCGTTGGGTTTGCGGCCGGCAAATTGGTGCGAGCCATTACTAGTGTTTTAAAAGTGAGATAGGACTCAAAACAAAATATGGAAATGCAGAAGTGCCCCCCCCCCCCCCCCCCTACCCCCGCGTCCCAGGTCCCCCCATACAGCCTATGTGGGGTGATGAGGGAAGCATGAGCGAGTCAGTGAGGACAATGGAAGGCTTCGTCTCCTTGTCTTCCTGCCCAACCTCCAGAAAACATGGCGCGAGTTCAAAGAGAGAGCGGAGCAGGCGAGCCGCGCATTCGCGGCCGCTAGCTCCCCCATCCCGCCAGTTGAAGCTGTCCAGAGCGGCGACCACAGCCAGCCTGAGCCGAACCAGGACATACCACATTCTCAAGGTAGGGTTACGCCCACACAATTTCCCGCAGTTAATGATGTCAGTTCAAAAAACAATAAAAGTCGAAACCGTGATACAGAAACCCGCGCACGCTCAGATCGTCGAAGCCGCTCGCATTCTCTAACTTCATATAGGGGCGCCTCCCGCCCGCACCCATACGGTCGTATAACATCGCCATCAACAATTCAATAACCTCCCGACCCCGGTCGCGCTCTCGCTCTCCGCAAACCGCGGAGATTTACTATATAATCACGGGCAATAACAGCCGCGCCCCCGACCACCGAAACCCCGCCCCGGTCGACCACCATAACTCCGCCCACAATAGTGAAATTGCCAAAGACGATCTCGCGTATATAGACTGTTCATCTGGCATGGATAGTAGCGATTTTTCCGATAACTCCTTTCAAAAGGTGCAGAGGAAGAAAAACAAAAAGAAATCAAAGAAGAGCCAAAGCAGGCCCCCCCTCTCCCCTCTTCCCCCCAACTTTCACCGGTTGAAATAACCTCGCCAAACCGTTTTGAAGGCCTTCCTAGGGAAAATGCCCCCACAAAAAATAGTTCAGTTAACTCTCACTCCCAACGGCCCCACCCCTCCCCCCAGGGGGCCCCCCAACAATCTCAAAATACACAAAACATGGATTTGGATTATAACTCTGAATTCGATTCAGACGAAGATTTAGAGGATGTCAGCGACTATACTGAAGACGAATCCAACACTAACAAGGATGGCACGCGGAAGCAGATTCATAGTAGACCCATACAAAGATTTTCCATACAATCTAGCTTTTAAAATTAATATAACAAACCTCCCTATCACAGATGCAAAATACATCATAGAACAAGTACAAGAACTGGCATCATCAATTAAAACGGGACAAAGGGTGGGCGTACCCCTCAACTTTGCAAGAGATCTACTTAATTCAGTGCACACTGCACAAAGGCAGGCTGCGGAGGCCGTCGCTCTGGATAACACCTAATTCTCTTTCTCTCTTTGACTCTAGCTCGCACACCGCCATAGGACCTCTACTCTACACATACTCAAGGCTCGCTCATGTTTGCCTCCCACCCTCCCAGACTTCCTTACCGACTTACTTTTACAATATGACACAAGTTACAACTAACATGACCGACAACTTTTTTCACCGACTAGACATTAGATTAAAAGACCCGGCCCCCCTCAGGGACCTGGCACCCCCTTTGTTTTGTCCCCCCCGGAATTTCCCTTCGGGACATCCCGGCGTCCTGATTTTGGATATGATAGAGGAGTATCTCTAAATTCCATGCACACACGATATTAAAAAAAAAAAACGAGACGCCCCGAGGGTTGCCAGTCTCAATAAGTCATTTGTTGCCCCTGCCCTCAGTGTCAGCGTCGTCGCGCCCAAGGAGCAGACGGGTGCCAGAGAAGCGTCAGTGCACCCTGTGCCCGTATTTTAAGAGCAGACACTTGGATCACCACTGTGCAAATCTCCTTAATAAGACAGGAAGGCTCAATGCAGCTGAGGCTCGGCTATTCCTGTCTTTTTATGGCTTTTTCCAAGTGAACTCTCCGACCACAGTATGTCCTCCGGACAGGGCACCTGACAGCCAATAAAACGCAGCCAAAAATACGCAAAGATTTTTCGTAAACCATAAGCAGACATGCAGCCGTGGGCCGAGTGCCGTAGATTCCCTCGCAAGCAGTCCCATGCTATACCTACTAGGCATGCCAGACCGTCTACTTCATCAGTCATCACATACTTTCTGTAAACTGCCAGTTCAAATATCGTGTAGAAAAAACAATCTCGGACTCCACCCTATCTGAGCAGGAGTTTCCCAGGGCTCTGCGTTGTCACGAATACTATACTCTTTATACACAAACGACACTCCGCGCACCCCACCTGTTCAGTTGGCACTCTTCGCAGACGACACAGCAGTATTCTACACACACACCACACACACGCACAGACCACTCTCTTCGTGATTCAAAATGCAGGCAAAGAGCCACCTATGCCCTAGGGAATAGGTGTAAACTTTGGAGAAGTACTGCCAGTCTATTTCACCCTACTTTAGTCACCAAACCAAATATGAAAAACAACACTCCAATCCCGTTTGTTTGACACCAAGGTGAAATACCTTGGAGTCACACTGGATCAACTGCTCACGTTCATGTATACCTACGGCCCGTCTTCTCGTAGATATGGCCTAGAAAAAAGGATACAACCCTCCAAACACTACTAAATAAACTTACGATGCATGCACTGAAACACAAGACTGCCAACCATTTGCACCATTTTTGAGGATCAAGACACTACTTTGATAATGCTCCTCACCATTCGAACCCACTTATTTAAAAATCACTAAACTATATCATAATATCACTTACCCAAAACCAGACCCTCCCCAAGTCATCCCATAAAACCGACTTACTAAAGCTTTCCCTTCAATCATGGCGGACGGGACTAGCCCTACCGCCTCTGCGGCCGTTTGACGGTGGTTCGGTCTAACCGTTCGACCGCTGGAAAATTGAGGTGAATCCAGACAAAAGCGTAGCAGTACTTTTCAGTTAGAAAAGCTACATCACATTATACTGCACTATGACAGAATCAAATAAGACAATAAGCTGTAGTGATTCAGCCAAATATTGGGTGTATTAAAACCCACGGCTGAATTTAAATAGTTATTAGAGACGGATCATACACCGAGACCTCAAAATTCCCATAGTCCGCCAATTTTTGAAGCGTCTCTCCAGGCGATTTCATGAAAGGGCGGACTCTCACACTAAATCTCTTGTCAAGCAATTCAGTAGTTACACACCTAATCCCGCAGCTGACAGATTTAAAAGGAGGGCAAGGAACGTTCTCCTTGACCCTGATGACTCCATAACCATAGCCCAGGAAGAGGAGGAGAGAATTAAGGTCGAGCTTAGGGGCCGGAGTCGGGGACGGGGTGCGGGGTGGGGTTTGGACCACAGTCGTCGTCCGTCCCCCCTCTTTCTCCCTAGCCTCCCTCCGAGCACCGGCTCTTGAGGGGCCGGTTCCTTCCTCCTCTTCCCCCACCCCTGCCATCCTCATCCCTTCAGAATTGTCTATCTACATATCTTCCCATGCAGCTCAGGGACAATTCTTTATAATGGTAACCGATTTCGACAGTTTTTACTTCATTTTAAAGATAATGTTTTAGGTAAAATCTCGTATACTTTTGAAATATGATATGGATGTATAATATGTAGGTATATGCAAGGGTGGTAAAATTGAAAGTTGAAATTGCAAAGTTTTTTGTCAATTAAAAAAACAGTTTCCAAGATACACACTCGATTTAATTTTTCCTGTAATATTTAGCATAAAGCCAATGTTTCGTAAAATGTTCACAATTTTTCGTTGGTAAACTTCGGAGATAAGGGGGGCGGGGGAAAAACGGTGTTTTTTTTAACATTTCCCTTGAAAAATTTTTTTTTCTTCAACAAAAAAATTATAAGAAATAGTTTTGATAATTATGTGCAATTTGAGCTCTTTCTGATTTGACCTAGTAACTTAGTAATCTAAAAAAAATACACAAATATTTTTTTTTTGTAAGATTTTTTTTTGTTTTTGTTATTGTTTATTGCAAATGGGTCATGCAGCCCGATACACGATTAAAATTAAATCTAAATCATCATCAACAAGAAGTATAAGATGCCGTGTGGCTATGCCTGCGGCCCCAACTCCTTCACCTCCTGAGGCATCCAGCGCCGCCCCTGGGTCTGGTCAGCCAACTTCCTCCCCTGCGTGGGAGGGTAGGGACCAACCTTATTAGTTAAGACTCTTTTTTGCTCCTGCTTCGCCCTCTGGCGCTGCAGAGACATTACGATCATAAGCATAAGAGCCTTAAAAAAAAAAAAATCTGAAAAGTTTTTTGTGAATTAAAAAAAAAGTATTCAAAATACAAACACGATTATATTTTTCCTGTAATATTTAGCATAAAACCAATGTTTACTAAAATTTTCATAATTTTTCGTTGGTAAACTTCGGAGATAAGGGGGGGGGAACGGTATTTTTTTTTACATTTTCCTTCAAAATTCATTTTTTTCTACAACAAAAAAATTATAAAAAATAGCTTATTTACGTTCAATTTGAGCTCTTTCCAACGATACCCCACTTGACCTAGTAACTTGAAATTTACAGTTTGCCCCCCTTTTATTTTGGCCATTTTCTACAATTAAAATTAATATATTTAAAAAAATTATACTTTCTATTTGTAGAGGTTTACAATGTTCACAACTATTCAAAATTTCAAGTTGATAGCATAAGTAGTTCTCGAGATATTTAGGAATGTGACAGACGGACAGAGTCGCACCATAAGGGTTCCTGTTGTACCTTTTTGGTACGGAACCCTAAAAAGGCTCGGCTTATTAGCCCAATGTAAAAGAAAAAAAAACAGCTTTTGCACACGTCCTATATTTTCATACACTTTGGTAGTTTTGGCCCACACACCCAATATAATCCTCAAACCCTCCAAAACAAAACTCCACTTTATTTATTTAGTCTTAAATTTAGTTTAGGTTTTTAACGATTCGTTTAGAATAGTTTTCATTTGATTTATTTGGTATTTGTATAATTAGCTTTATTAATAGTGTGTGAACCTGCCTTAGAAATCTATATTATTTGTGGTCATGGTTCGTTAATATTTCTTGTATGTGGGTAGCTTTTGCACATTGTAATTTTTCCTCAGTAACCCGTTGACCACGAACGATGTAAAGAGTTCGAAACGTCGGGATGAATTTTAAATTCATTATACGCGATTTAATCCGTTTCCATAGTTTTATTTCATGAGTCGATCGGTGACCAAAGACAATATTGGTATTTGTATATTTTATGAATAAAATCTATTATTTTAATTCATTTTTCTACTCCCGTACTGTTATTCGTGAGTTACAAGGTCGTGCATAGAACTTAAAAACCCTACATAAAAGATGTCAGGACAAGTCTATCTAGTCTATACCCTGAAAACATTTAGTAGAAGTAGCACGATATAGCTGTTACAGTTCAGTAAATACATTGCTACCAACTTAACAAACCAATTCGCAGAGTCGAGACTCCTTCGTTTTCTGCTGCGTTCATTGGCGACGCGTCGAATCGTATTCAAATGTATGAGAACTCGATTATGTGAGTTCGTTTAGCTGCATCTTGTAGGGATTTTTGTTTCTTCTATTATGATATCTGGTATTGTTTTTATTATCCTTATTGTGTGCTTATTTTTGAATAGTTTTACCTTCCAATTTATAATTTTATTAAGTACCTAATTAAGTATGTTAATGTTTTGTGCAATATTTTTTAGGTTTAGTTTTTTTTTATTTATGTGTAGTACTTGAATTTAGTTTTAATTTGTACTTTTATTGCTTACATGAAATTATTAAATATTGACAATAAAAAAATATAAAATCAACTTCTTTATTATTTATGCTTTTTGATTAGCACGTTCGAGCACGTTCGCATACCTAATTACCTATGGGCGAAGACATAATATGTGAGTGTGCACGGGAAAACGTCCCACTTTGTCGATTGCTATAAGGCCGCTTTGCCAGTTTATTCACAGATACAAGTAAATCTCGCCTTAATGGTAACCGACAAAGTGGGACGTAGTGTGCTACTACACAGAATATATAATAGTACGTAGTAGTAAACTCTTCATTGTACAATTAACAGCGATTGTTAGAAACACAGTAATTACAGTAAAGAACAGTACAAAGGCGAATTTATCCCTTTGAGGGACGTTTTAATAAACACACTCACATAATATATGTAACTCCGTATAGACGGATAAAGTCTAAGAAAAAAACGTACCTTAAAGCCCTAGAGAAAAAGGTACGGTGGCCTAGATGGCGTTACACCTTTGGGGAATGCTTGGCTAGATGGCGCTAATATTAAAATTTGTCATTTTAACACATATCAAGCTAACTATATGGGCCAAATTGTCAAAACTGTGGTTCAAATGTTTTAAGCCTGTGTCGAGAGATGGCAGTCTATGCACTGTGATTACACATTTTTCAGTACAGATGGTGTTTTTTTTACGCACTAGTGCGAGAAGTGGTTCATTATATGCCAGGTCGAAACTTCGGAGGCTCATCTGTACTGAAAAACGTCGTACGATACACGTGCGAAAATGAAATTCGTAACTCGTGTCGATTTAAAACACTCCCTTCGGTCGTGTTTTAATTTATCGCCACTCGTTTCGAACTTCCTTTTTTACGCACTTGTATCGTAATGTACTATTACTTTGACAGTAACTCTCTATGTATCTCGATCGGTGACGGTAAGTTTTATTAAAAAGCCATACTTACTCAACTGTAAATAAAACAGCCGACCACATACAGCCTGGAAAAAAGAATAGAAAATAAGTAACCTGGAGCTATGAAAACTGTTTTACATGTGACAACTATTGAGTGACCTTTGAATGACAAAAAAATGTCCCCTTTCTACTATTTTTGCCAGGGTGTAATAAATATCATACATATAAACATTAAATAAATGTCATATACAAAGAAAAAGTGACCAAGGCCTCCAAGGTGTCAAGTGTGACTTGGAGGCCTTGGTCACTTTTTCTTTGTATATGACATTTATTTAATGTTTATAGTATAATAGTAGTGTTACTACTTAAAAATACAAATTAAAATATTTTCAAATGAGAATAATTTAATTTGTTCTAAGATTTGTACGGCAGCGCCATCTCTCTTCGCTAACTCGTAATCACATGGGTTGATTCAGTTAGGAGGTCGAACTAGTTTCGGTTCTACCTCAGATATGGCCGGGGGGGCGCCATAAGCCTTCGGTAATTGTGTCATATACTTGGAAATTTCGACCCTTGCTTTCGTGATCCGATGGCCGAGAGTGGTTATTACAGGCATCCGTCCGGTTAACCCATTCAGGGCCAGCAACTCAGCGTATGAGTCATGGTGGAACAGTTCCGCAGGGCCGATGACTCGCATGTGAGTCCTGAATAAATTCTGATTTAAACATAAACAAAACGTAATATAACGTAATAATGTAAGTATAGTTTGAGCTAACAACCATTTTCATAAGGTAATAATGAAAAAAAAATGCTAAACATGTTTTTTTTTAGTTAAATGTGGTCGAGAATATTCAAGTTTGGTTTACTATAAGTGTAATATAGTAAATATTCTGAAATTCAAGATACATACGTGTTCCAAACAAATGGATGAATCCACATTTCAAAAATATAAATAATATATATATGCCTGAAGTTATAGACCCGACTCAAGGTATGGGTCACCGTGGCCTGGCGCTACTTGTAAAATCTACACATATTTTCATAGCACGCAAAAATAAACTCTATTGCATCGTTTTAAAGCTTATTTCATGACGAAATTCGTTGCAAATTGTACCATTTTACAACGGATTTCTGTTTGGATGGCAGCAAGCAACATTTCTAAGAACCAAACTTATTACCATGCTATATTTTTTTGTTTCATTACAAAAACAGGGCAGCTTAAACAGTCACAAACTAAATAGTAATTATTGTATTATCATAAAAGTGTGTGACAAATATTTACAAGACAAGTTTTTTTCTAAACATTTGCGTGGTGTTTATAACAGTTTTTAAGTGCTCTATTGTTTCTATTATAATGACGTTTACCAAAAATTAAAATTTTGAAAAAAAACATAGTGGACCGAAAGATCATGACAGACTAACTCAGCTTTCAAACAAAAAAAACTAAATCGAAATCGGTTCATGTTCGGGAACGGTGCCACAGACAGACACACACACAGACAAACAGACAGACAGACAGACACGTTTTAACACCCCGTCGTTTTTGCGTGGGGCAAAATCATGAACAATGAACTTGGCCAATAAACAATGAATGCACCTGAGCGGCGGCGGATTAAGCGGTCGTCTCATCTTTCACGTGGTATTTTTGACAAAAACTCAAGAAATTATTTTTCCCATCCCCTCTATTAGGATGTATTTTCACGATTTATTCGTTGGCGACTTTATACTCGTCCCAGTGCTCTTCAGTGATTTCGTATTTTGTTATTTTTGTAACCTTGGCTATGGATGACTAGAAATATACATAATCACGCGCTAAATTGCGGAAATTCATTATAAATATTTTTTTAATACTTTTCTGAACCGTATAATTAATTACTTATATGAGAATAACAGCATCCTCTTGACAATCATATATTTCTGGTCAGACTATAAAATGTTCATTCTTACAAATAGCAACAAATTAGTAAATACATTTATTTTATAATATGAACAGAAAACAGTTGGTTAGTAAAAATGTTGCATAAAATTGTTCAACTGGCCGGATTCATAAGCGGCAATTTATTTTGCGTTCGCGCCAGGCCAGAGACCCATGAGCTGAGTCACACGTTTTAGCTAAAAACGGTCCTTGGCCATGAATGGGTTAACGGAGTACGCTGGTTCGATTCCAGCTCGGAACACTTGGAGGCCTTGGTCACTTTTTCTTTGTATATGATATTTATTTAATGTTTTTAGTATAATACTGTGGGCCTAGTGAAAAAGGGTATAACTCAAATTGACTCGGTGAAAAAGGTCACAAGTCCGAGGTGGGACTTGTGCCCTTATTCACCGAGTCAATTTGAGTTATACCCTTTTTCACTAGGCCCACAGAATAGTAGTGTTACTACTTAAAAATACAAATTAAAATATTTTCAAATGAGATTAATTTAATTTGTTCTAAGAATCATACATATAGGTACTATACCAGTATAATTATAAAGGGCTTACCTACCCTTACATTTAAGTTTTATCTAAAGGGTACCTTCCTAGACTTAGGTCAAATGAACGGGTAAGCCAAAGGAAAAGGGATGGATGGATTGATGGAAAGAAACTTCAATTAATTTAACAGTAATGTATTTTAAATAATTTTTATTCATCATTAGGTAGGTGCTATAAAATATAGGTAGGTACACACTGGCACTGTACAGTACAGTGATAGTTGTTTTAGTCAATAACAAGATAACATACATTCATAACAAGATTTCTAAGAACATTTTTTTAAAAGCAGAGACGTCTGGTCTACATCGATAGGCTTAGAATAAAAGCAGGTCGCAGAGCGCTGGAGAAACGATTCAGAGGCCCTGAGTCTCAACCAAAGCAGTAATTTCCACTTCGATTTTTTTTTTCTAAGTTTAACATTTTATAACAATAATCACTGATAGGATTGCAAATTATACAATTTAAATTTGACCTCTTGGGTCTCAATCTTTTATTAGTGTTTAGACTCTGTGCATTCAGACTATTTGTTGGGGCACTCCCTATCCTGACAAGCTTGAGAATCAAGCCGTTGTTGTCCCACAGTGTGGCAGCCACACCCTGTTAAACGCTATCGCCACGTCAAGAAAAACCGCTGCGGTTGGCACCGACCGCTTCCATCCGGTCCTCCAGTAAAGGCTGTGCTCGACTATATGGTGAATACAGAAATTTCCCTGGCGAAATCCAAATTGCTCATTTATAAGCAGCACAGAAGAATGAATAAACTGACGGAGTCTCCTGAGCAGTATGCGCTCATAGAGCTTCCCCATAGTAGGTACTCAGGAGACTGATGGAGTTATTGCGTCGGGATGTTTGATGGCTTCCCGGGTTTGTGAAATACCATATACATTGGCGGTTTTCCACAACCCTGGGAAGTGGTGGTTTGCAAGTGATATAGAGAGCGTGAGACCGAGATACGAAATTATGTCTAGGTATATATGTTAGTGTCAAGGTAGCTTTTATGATTAAGCATAGGGTGAAGACGCCCCATGACGTATGCCGCTCTGTTCTTCACTGTTCTAATACGTTCGGTAAAGGACATGTGTGAGTCCAAGGTAACACCTAGGTACTTGGCCGAGTCACTCCACTCTTATGGGCTTTCCCTGGAGATTTATGTTGGGGTAATTTTGCTTATGAAGTTGAGACCCCCCACCCTTTTCTTGTTAAAAAGTATCGCTACGATTTTCTCAGGATTCACCTCTATTCTCCAGCGGTCAAACGAGTCACCTAGAGTGACTGACGCCCGCTGCAGAAGAGAGGTGAGTAAAGCTGGGGATTTGGAGCTGGCGTAGAACGCTATGTCGTTGGCGAACATAGCGTATTTAACACCCTTGGTTTTTGGTAGATCATTTACGTACAGGGAGAACAATGTGGGAGACAGTACTGGGAAGGGAGAGAGATCCCTTCACGCGGAAGGCGAAAGTCCTATCTGAGAAGAAGCCTCTTATGATGTGAATTAGACGGCCTGGCACACCGAGTCTTATGAGCTTGCATAGCAAGCCGGGTGTGCCAGAACTTATCAAATGCTTTGGCTACGTCTAGAAAGACTGCTCCGGTGGGTGTGGGTCTTCTCCCCTCCGTTAGCCCACGCAGAATATGTTCAGTGATCCTGTGCACAGGATGGACACAGGAGTGCTCCCTGAATCTAAATTGCTCTCCCTGCAGTAACTTTTTGGAGTTGATGTAATCTAGTAACCGACTTAGGACACAGCGTTCATACAGTTTTCCTATTTTATTAAGGAGGCTAATGGGTTATAGCTGGTCGGAGAGTTGCTGGGCTTCCCGGGCTTGTGGATGCCTATGACCACTGCTACCTTCCAGTCCTCCGGGAAGTGGCAGCTGTCAAGAGCGCCGTTGAATATAAGATTATGTGGATGATGTTATCAGGTATTCTATAGATTCTGCTGGGAAGCCCATCGACTCCCGGAGCCTTTTTTTGGTTTCAGCCTCATGATCTGTTTCTTTAATTCCATGAATGTGACATGATTGATCGGTGGGTCCGTGAGAGTCTTTGAGAAAGTTGATAACCTCAGATTCGATTTGCGGAACATGATTCGGATCTTCTGGGTCTTTGCCCGGGGAGCATTGCTCCTCCAGGCTATCTGCTAGACATTGGGCTTTCTCTGTGTCTGTGAAAGCTACAGTTGGAGTGTCAGGGCGGACAAGTGGAGGCATGGACGCTTGCGTGTCCGCTTTTAGAGATCTGGCCAGTTGCCAGTACGCCTGGTGCCCTGGCCTGATCTCCAGTATGCTGTTCCACCTGTCCTCCCTGTACTCCTTGAGCCGTTCTTTTATCTGCCTTTGAAGCCTGTTTACTAGGTTTTTATTTTCCCTGGAGGGAAATATGTCATGTTCTTTTAGCGCAATGTTTTTCTCACGAATCATATCAGCTATTTCTAGGGGAAGTTTGTATTTATTTAATTGGTTGATATCTTCCTTTGTATTGAGAGGTGTCGGTAGCCTCAGGACTACCGGTCTGTGGTCTGAGTCGACCATATGGGCGGCCTCTATAGAGCGCATCCTTAGGGATACGCCCTTAAGTAGAGCTATGACTAGAATGACCGGAAGGAAAATATTATTACCTGAGTAATGGGCAGGTTCAAGGGGTGCTATGATGTCTATGGGGGGATTTGCTATTTGGATGAAGTTAATGAGTTGCCTACCTCTGGTGTTGCTTACCCTACAATTCCACTGAATGTGTTTGACACTTAGATCTCCGGCCATTATAACTGAGTCATCCATGCCAAACACACTCTGTAGGTCCTGCGGGTTTAGGTCCTTTAATGGAGTTTGGTATGCTGAAATTATTGTAATCGGCGGATGGCCTGTCTTGGCTATTCTTATAGCAGAGACTTCAAGGTTTGTGAGCGGGGGAGGAGGTATGGCCGATACATGGAGCTCTTTGCGATAATATTGGGTTGGTAAGAAAGTAATGAGCGATCGATTGAATTCCACATAAAATTTTTGAGAGAGTTCTAGAATCTTCTATGGTCGAAAGTATATAAAGGGCGAGTCGCACAGTTTCTCGTCAGTCATTCACTAGCTGTCGCCGAGCTAATATAAGGAAGAAAATGGACGAATTAAAAGTGCATGTAAGGCATTGCTTACTATATGAATTTCAGTCTGGCCATTCAGCCGCCGAAGCAGTGCGTAATATATGTCAGCGTGTTGCTCCTGAAGTTGTGTCTGAGGCCACGGCGAAACGATGGTTCCAGCGGTTTCGTAGTGGCGACTTTTCATTATCAGATCAACCTAAGTCTGGTCGACCGGTGAAGATTGATGTAGCCAAATTAAAAACCTTAATTGAAGGAGATCCGAGGCTACCGAGTTAGGCTGCTCTCATGTCACCATAGAAACACATTTACACGAGTTGGGAAAAAACTACAAATACAGTGTTTGGATACCACACGAACTTGATAGAGATCAACTAAACCGCCGTGCCGATATCTGCATACAACTTCTGTCTTTTCGCCGCACATTCAACTGGTTGGACCATCTTATCACTGGAGATGAAAAATGGGTCTTATATATAAATCACACACGCAAACGTCAGTGGCTAGCTCCAAACGAAAAAGGAATAGAGGCACCAAAAATAGAGCCTCACCCGAAAAAAGTTATGCTGTCCGTTTGGTGGGATATTCATGGTATTATTCACTGGGAACTCCTACCAAGTGGAATGACTGTTACCGTTTGATAAATGATTAAAACAATACATTAAATAAAAATTACAATATTAGTTATGATTCGCTCATTACTTTCTTACCAACCCAATAAATAAGAGTTCCGCCAAGTTTATTACCTAATCTTCTCTCCTAATTAATATGCGTCCGTGGCAAACAAATAGTCTCACCGGAAGATCAGCGACCCTGTGGTTAGCATTACGCTGAGGCGGGACCATTTCGTGGTAAACAATTACATCGATGTGTTTTTTTTTCTTTGTTTTTTAATTATTAATTTTTCTTATAAGTTTTGAATGTGCTTGTATTGTATCTTGTTTATCACGAATAAATGATTTGATTTAATGTCGTTTCTGACAATTTTGTAGTTATGTGAAGTGAAATTCTTTATTCACTTTAAGAAATACATACAGAGTTTAAGTGTCGGTTAGTTATGTTAGATATGTTCGGACTTCTGTGACTTGGTTTGAGAAAAGATTCCTGTATTAGCAAGATGTCCAATTTGAGGGACTTCAAGGCTTCTGTCAGTTCCTCTCTTTTGTCTCTTATGCCATTTATGTTGTAAAAACCAATGTTGAGCGATCTGGGCTTTGTTCTGCAATTTTGTGTACAATCCATTATCGTTTGAGCAGAGGTTTTTAATGTTTGATAGTAAAGTGGCGTGCTGGGCCATTGCTAGATGCTAGAGGTTGCGCTCCTTATTTTGGAGGCTAGGAGGCATACCTCGTCCATGTCTAAAGCGTTTGCCATATTGATGACTAATTGGGATGGTTGTAAATGGGAGGGGGAACCGGGAACTGAAGCAGATTGGACCACCTGAGAATATTGTTTTCTAGCTTGGTCAAATGGTAGGTGGGATGGAGGTTTTGCGCTCTTGTGGGGGGTTGGGTGTGGGTAGTGTGGAGCGCAGACAGTAGGCAGGGGCGTAGAAAGCAGCACGCGCAGCTCAGGAACCTCGTTGAGCTCAACCGTTACCGATACCAGGGAACCAGGGCTACCGGTTAGTAAGAACGCGAGTTGTAATGATGCTCGTTTAGTAGCAGTGAGCGGAATGAATGTGCGGATTTTTTTAATCTGTGCTCTACGGCATCTTTTAAAAGATTTGACCATGATGTCTTAGCCGTGCGTGGGAGGACTCCCTTGGGGCCTCCCGACGCAACGAGAGTTTTGATCGCGAGCACTCGTAGTGCGCGGCCACTACGAGCAGTGTGTGGTGAGACTGGTGAGTAGGTATGAGATATTATTTAAGTGTGTAGTGTAATGTAGCCCGACAGCTATGTACGCCGGGCAGCTATGTGTCATCATGTGGAGTGTTGTTGTCGCGAGGTGGCCGGCCCCGGCGGCGGCGCCGAGTCCGGTTTTTTGGTTGTATGTGTATCGTCGTGTCATTGTTTATTGTCCTACTGTCAATGTCCTCTAAAGCTTTTGTAATGTAGTCCGTCGAGTGAGTCGAGTCGTTTAAAGCGTCCTTCGGTCTCCTAACGGGAGTTTTTGATGAGGGGATTTGAGTGGTGTGGGACGTTGTCAAGGTAGTGTCGGGTGGATTTACGTAGGAAGTCGTATACTGAGGGGATTTTTAAGTCTCTGTGGATGTCTGTATTCCTTACATACCAGGGAGCTTTGTTTATTCTTCGCAGGATTTTGTTTTGGAAAGTCTGTAGAGGCTTTAATCTATGCTCCCCCTGGTATGTAAAGACTGGGCAGGCGTATGAAAAAATCGGTCTGATAACAGTTTGTTCCCGGCGGATATTTTGCTTTTTTGGCTGAGCATGGGCCCCAGTCTGCGGAAACAAACTGCGCCTTCTCTTTGACCTTGGCTATATGTTCTCTGAAAGACATCTTGTAGTCCAGGGTGACCCCGAGGTATTTGGTGTGTGTGGTGAAGTGTGTGTGTGGATTGAGTGTGCACCAGTGTGTATGAGAAAAGTTATGTCTGAATATCTTTAAAACCAGACAACGAATATAAAATATTAGATGGTGGATATTTAGTAAAAATTTTTACTAAATGTTGAAGTCGAGTTACAAATCGTAAGATATTTGTCAAAAATGACTGTGAGCACTCAAATGTTTGGCGTGTTGTTTAGTGTAATGTGTCTCATGTTTCTGTGGTGAGTGTTCGTGGGGTGGAAGCCTATGGTGGCGGAGCTTTTGTCAGGGTTGACTTCTATCCTCCAGAGTTTACACCAATACGCTAAGGCATTGGTGGCTCTCTGGAGGTGTTTGTGGATGACTGTGTCTGTGTGGTGAGTGAAGTAGAGTGCGGTATCATCAGCGAACAGGGCCAGCTCGACTAATGGTGTGTGGGGGATGTCGTTAGTGTATAATGAGTAGAGTAGAGGAGACAACGCAGAACCCTGGGGGACTCCGGCTCTTATGGGGTGGGGAGCCGAGAGCGTGCTTTCTACCCGATATCGGAAAAGCCGGTTCGACAGGAAGTCTGCTACAAGATGCAGCAGACGATCTGGTATGCCTAGTTGATATAACTTGTATATCAAGCCAGAATGCCAGACCCCGTCGAAGGCTTTCGACACGTCTAGAAAGATCGCCCCGGTCTTCAGCCCATTTAAGCGTGAGAAGCCGTCCAGAACATGTTCCACGATCCTGTGGACTTGGTGTACGCAGGAGTGTCTGGCTCGAAAGCCAAACTGCTCCTGAATGAGGATGTCTTCCTCATTACACCAAGTCTGGATTCGTGTTAGGACGACTTTCTCGTAGAGTTTCCCCAGGGTGCTGAGCAGGCTGATGGGTCTGTATGATGTAGGGTCTGTGGTGTTTTCCCCGGTTTGGGGATGCCGATGACGGTAGCCATCTTCCAGGCTTCTGGAAAGTGGCTGTTCGTCAGAGCGGCGTTGAATTTGTCGGTGAGTAGCTGTATGTGTGTGTTGTTGAGTGTTTTGAGTAGTCGTGTGGGGATACCATCGGGGCCTGGCGCTTTCCTTGGTCTTAGTTGGCGTCTATAAAATATCAACTGATCAGGCTCTACAGGTTTTGTCGCTGGGCCGGTCGGGGGTGTAGAGAGTAGGTTGGTGACTATTTTTTCAACTTCTGTAATGTGTTCGTGGTCTATGTTGGTGGTGTTTGGACTACACTGCTCTTCGAGGCTTTCGGCAAGGCACTCTGCCTTGTCCTCGTCCTCGAAGGCCGGTGTGTCGTGACCTGATCTTTTGAGTGGGGGATTGTCATTACTTGATCTGATTTGAAATATTTCGCTAGTTTCCAGTACCTACGCTAGGTGACTGGGCTGGGCGAAATATTTCCTAACAGATCATCAAATTCGTTGGCCCGGAAATCGACAATGGCCTGCTTGACCTCCCTTTGGAGGGCGCGCATTTTTTAAGAGGAAAAGCTATATTTCATCCTTCATCCCCTTTATCCCGTTGCAGTTGAAAGTGGCTAGATTTAAACTTTTGGGTTTTATTTTTTTGTTTGTGACCATTCATTATTTCCTGTTATAATTTTCTAACTCTCTCTCATACTCTTCCAGTATGATTAAGGTCTGCCTGCCATCAGCGACAGCTAGCCTGGCCTCAATCTCGACAATGCGCGCGCCCTGTCGAGCATTGGGCTGCTGCTGCCGCCGATTGGCAGTCGTATTTCGGTTGGGTTGTTTGAGGTCTTGATGAAGTTAGCGGGTTTGGACGATTTGACCAGGCATTTGAGGGGGGGGGGGGGGTGTCTGTAGGTTGTTGACGATGGTAATAGGGGGGGGGGTTGAGGTCTTCGCGGGTAGGCATTTGTGTTTTGTTGGGGGTCTTGGGTGGGGATTGGTGCTCTGCGCGTTTGGTGTCGGGTTTGGGAGTAGTGACTTTTGTTCTATCCTCTTAAAGCTGGCTGGGTGCGAGTTGTCAGTCTCGCAGACCGAGCAGCCCACGGGGTCTTTGTTAGCAATCCTCTTACACTTCCAGGAGAAGTGGTGTCCAGGGCACCTTACACACCTGGGGGGTGCAGTGCACATCCGCTGTGTATGGCCTCTGCCTTGGCAGCGGTAGCACTGCAGCTCCCAGCCCGTGCGCCCGCGGGTACTCGGCCCTGACCCCATGCAGATGGCAGACCTCTTTGATTTGGAAAATGTCATGTTGTCTGTCATTTTTTGTTATTTTCACTAAGACCATGTCATAGTGACCCTTCTTCCTACTGTGAAGTCGGTGGACTTCCACCGCCTCGATACCCTTGGCCACCAGGTCCGCTTTCACTTCCTCCGAGGCGAACTCTTTTGGGACCCCTTTTAGGATTACCCTAAAGAACCTCTCCTCGGGGAAGGGATCACGGACCTTAGGTATTTCCGAGTTCTTCAAGGAGGCGGATGACCCCACGATATTCTTCGGTACCTCTTACTGCCAGTTTGATGCCATCTTCGGTGTTACTCCCAGTAAGTGTAGTAAGACAAGTGTGACAACGTCGGTTTGGTAAAGTCTATTTTATCACTCGAGTTATTTTTGTCTGTCGTTTCTGTAATGTCGTGTGGGTCCTCGCCCGAGACACCCTGTCGGCTGCCCTCGAGGCTTTTCCTTTCGACGAATTGTCTAAGGTAGGCCTCGAAGCCGTCAACGAGTGTCGGGTTTATAGTACGCAGGAAGCCCCCAAAAAGCTCCATAAGTGTCTCGCCATCAAGGCGAGGCCTTTGGGGGTCTCCTGCGGTCCGGTCGTCGTCATTCATGATGCTAAACTAAACTATTCTGAGTGTAATCGAGCCGTCCAGGGACGGCTTGAAATGTGTACTCACAGTTTTTGGTTAGGTCGGCTAGGTCTTTTCTTTTCTTCCTAACATTCCTAGCCGGAGCGGCACAGCATTGGAGAAAAATACACAAGTCTTGTTTTCGTCGATTCGTCGTCACTGATCGCGCGGGCGAGCGTCCGTACGACACGGCGGTTAGCGAGCGAGTGTGTGATAATCGCGCGTCCCACCGAGTAATTTGACTCGAATTTGAATTTTTTATTGTTAGAACATGGTAGTAAATTAGTCCTTAAAACTATGTTAGTATTTATTAACTTAATCTAGATTAGTCTTATTTAAGCATGCAAAATGGGTTAGTTTTTATTAATCAACATATACATGCAAACGCAAAGACAATCACAGACCACATAAAAACAATCACAAACACACAAACAAAGCAAACATTATAAACTAATTAACCTTTGCGCGACACGTAGGATGAGTTGCTTAGTTTTGTTGGGTGTTGCCTGTTGTTGGGATGGGAAGGGGGGTAGTTAGGTTATTGACCTGAGGGGAGGGTAGGTTAGGGAACGCGTACTGATTTGGTACTTCAGTATTACGTTTAGTGTGGTTTTGGTTTGTCTGAGAGTTCGGGGCAGCCGAATGCCTGCGCCCCCCTCAGCGGTTTTTGGGGTTAAAGGGTTTGAGTGGGGGGGGGGGGGGGGCTTTGTGCAAATGGAGGCATTTGCCGTGTGGTCGCCCTCACACAGTACGCATTTAACTGGGAGTGTCCCTGTGATGGGGTCCGATTTACGGTCACAGTTCTTGGTGAAGAGGTTTCCTGCGCATTTGACACAGCGCGGGGGCATGCGACAGGTTGAGAGGTAGCATGGTTGTCTTCAGACGCATTAATGGATGAGGGGATTTTTTCCCGCGGTAAGTTTTCGAATCTGTTTTGGGTAACTATATGGTCTGGTTCCCTTTGGGGCAGCGGAGAAGGGGAGGGGGATTTATTATGTTTTTCTTCTGTTTTTCCTTCTTTGAACTTTTTGGAACAAGTTATCTGAAAGCGCACTACTTTCTTGCTACTGGGGCCCATGGAATAGGTACCCCATTCATCACGACTGCTTTGTGAGCAGATGTAAGTGCTTGATAGTTGCCTCGCCTGGAGAAAATTACGCCCTGGCTCTTCTCCTAGTTGACCTCGACCCTCCAGCGCCTACACCAGCTCTCTAGGGAACTGATGGCAGACTGGAGGATCCCGGTCGGAGCCTAGAGGGGTGCGGGGATGTGGCATAAACAGCCGTGTCGTCCGCAAAGAGGGCGTAATTCACTCCAGGGACTTTGGGGATGTCATTGATGAATAGGGTGAAAAGGGTCGGGGCAAGTACTGACCCCTGGGGGACGCCTGCACGCACTGGATGAGCCTCGGAAAGGGTGCCTTCCACTCGGTAGTGAAAAGTTCGACATTGAAGATAGTCCCTGATGATATGGACTATCCGATTTGGCACTTCGGAGATGAATAGCTTATATAATAAGCCATTGTGCCAAACCTTGTCAAACGCTTTCGCCACGTCGAGGAATATGGCTGCCGTAGGATGTGTTTCCATGAGGTCATCCAGTACAGTGCATGCTCTACTATGCGATGAATCTGTTGGGGGCAGGAGTGACCAGGTCTAAATCCGACTGTTCGTTTATAATTAGATTCATCAGGGTTCGCATCAGCCTATTCAGCACAATGCGTTCGTACAGTTTACCCATTGTACTGAATCCGCAGAATCCTACACCGGGGCAAACGACGCAACGGAGTCACGCTGTTACGTCATCGCCCCAATCTGTGTTTTTGTTAAGTCAGTCTAAGTACTCTTAAGTTTCGTGACGCATTGGTTTTGTTGTCATGTAAACGTGTTTTACTAATAAATAACAGTCTGCCTAGCCGAAGTGACAATCGGTCACGCTCCCGTCGCGTTGTGAAGTTATCTATCTATATCGCTCTTCCATATTCGTGCGACAGAGCCAGCGTATTGATCGCCACTGAGTGTCAACAATTGTCACTTCAGCTAGGCCGACACTTTATTCCTTCAATCACATGTGAGTAGGGTATGCAAACCGGTTAACCGAGACTTTTTGGCCTCGGTTAAAAACCGGTTTTCATAGTTTCTAACCAGTTAATAACCGAAACTATATTTATTTCCCAAAATGACCAAATTAGGCATAAAAACCGGCCAAGAGCGTGTCGGGCCACGCTCAGTGTAGGGTTCCGTAGTTTTCCGTATTTTTCTCAAAAACTACTTAACCTATCAAGTTCAAAATAATTTTCCTAGAAAGGTTTTATAAAGATCTACTATTGTGATTTTTTTCATATTTTTTGAACATAGGGTTCAAAAGTTAGAGGGGGGGGGACGCACTTTTTTTTCCTTTAGAAGCGATTATTTCCGAAAATATTAATATTATCAAAAAACAATCTTAGTAAACCCTTCTTCATTTTTAAATACCTATCCAACAATATATCACACGTTGGGGTTGGAATGAAAAAAAATATCCGCCCCCACTTTATATGTAGGGGGGGTACCCTAATAAAACATTTTTTTCCATTTTTTATTTTTGCACTTTGTTGGCGTGATTGATATACATATTGGTACCAAATTTCAGCTTTCTAGTGCTTACGGTTACTGAGATTATCCGCGGACGGACGGACGGACGGACGGACGGACGGACGGACGGACGGACGGACGGACGGACGGACGGACGGACGGACGGACGGACGGACAGACAGACATGGCGAAACTATAAGGGTTCCTAGTTGACTACGGAACCCTAAAAAAGGGTTAAAAGTACGTAATTCTTCAATGTTTTGTAACAATAAAGATTTATTTATTACTTTTCATTGACAACATTACGCACCTGCACTGAATTTCTTAAAGAAGTCATAGTATAATCATGATTTTATAATCTAACTAAACGTGAAGATTAAACAATAGTCCCGAGTCCACTCTAATATACATTTTATACAATAGAGTCCGGTTACCTGCACTTCCGTTATTCGGTTATTGTAAGCGGTTTGACGTTGGGTAGGTCGTAATACTAACCGGCAGTGCCGTAACTAAGGCGGTGCCAGCAGTGCCCAGGCACAGGGCGCAGACCCTGGAGGGGCGCAGAAATGACCAGACTAGTATCTACTTTTATCTCATGCATGGTAGCTAGTAGGTACATTTTGTTTTATTGCGAACATGGTGTAGACGCGCCCTACTGTACTATCTATAGTTATATTTAAATCGCATTTTCAAGCGATCTTGAAACAACAACACATGTAAAGGTGGATTATCGGTTTTATACATTTAGTATGGTAACGTTCACACTACTGCTTAACGTGTTGTGATGGTTTATGTATGGAACCGATACAGTTCTGACGCGTCAGTCGTCACGTCACGATACATCAGACAAATGTATATCCACCTTAAGTCTTGCTGGCAATATGACATACATAAACAAAAGTACCTACATAAACCGTTATTTTCAATGATATCTCACAACAAAAAAATCTCCAATAAAAATATTTTTATTTTTTTATAAAAATAAAACAAAAAGTAAAACACATGACAGAGCTAAACTAAAAATTACTAAATAGTTACTATGTAAACTTGTCCTTTTAAGAACGCATCCAATATTCATTAATATCTGAACGCATCGATCATGCCGCGCCGCGCCGCCGTCCCAATGTTCGGGGATTCCCCGATACATCGCTAATACGCATTCAATTGGCCGACCGTAGCGGAGGTTATAGTTATTGATTGTTTTGTCAACTATTGTCATTATTCGTATAAAATGACATTAATTTAAAGTAAAATTGTGTGTGAGAGTGAATAAGGTTATTGTTGATTTGTTGTTCGTTGATAAACTCGTTTGGGTAAGTTAGAAAATTGTATTTAAAGATTTAAGGTCCATCAGGCAAAGTGAAGTCAAGTACTAATGAGGAATTTTCAGATAGAAAATTAAAAAAAGAGAATATAAGATCTTATAGAGATGGTGCCCTATGCGTGTGGTATGTCAAAAATAAAGATTTATTGATTGAACGACATATAAATATTACTTTTTCGGCTTTTACGTAAAGAAAGCGTATATTTGCTTTTGACATACATGTCACCTTTTGATCAATCCTTGAACGATAGTTTTTATTTTCTAATTTGCTGTCTGAAAATCCCTCAATAATAAACAATAAAAAAAAATAACGAAAAAATGGCTAGTAAGATAGCCGAAACACGAAGTTTTCCGAACTACATATACAGGATGTAAGTGACAGCGTTGCGAAAACTTTAACCATAGCTTCAGACCATCATCCTAAATATCGTACAGCAAGAACGTTTGTCGGAAATAAAAAAAAAAAAAATTGACTTCTCGTACAAAATCAGCGACCAATTTGAATATTTTGTATGAGAGGTCGGTTCTTGCTGTAGGTTGTTAAGGATGACGGTCTAAAGCCTTGGTTATAGTTTTCACTAGGGTGTCACTTACACCCTGTATTATATACTTATCAGACTAGGCGTGATTCGCGATTCTTTTTTCAGAAATATTACCTGTCGGTTACCGTAAGCTAAGGACTCACGCTATAACAAACAACATGTCACAAAAACGTCCATCTGGTTCTGAATTTCGTAAGAGAAAACGCGTTAGAGAGATGGAAGCAAAAAAAATGGAAAATACCTTACGAAAGTGGACAGTCACACAACAAGAAAACAGTCAGGAAGATGTGTCCAATGATGACGTTTTGGCCCTCACTGGTATGTCTGGAACTAAATCTGGAAACAATTTAAAGATAATATATAAAGAAAAAGAAGACAACCCAGTCAACCCATCCCAGCAAGACTTGACCTACCCATCACCACCAGTCCAAGTTCTGAAATTCAAATTGAAAAAGCAGCTGCTACTGATAAGATCCAGTTAGACATAAACGATCCTGTTTCATGGTTACCATTAACTGATCACATTCGTTGTTTCCTTGTCGAGAAAGGTCCTGATCAAGGAAAAGTAAGTCAAAATATTTCTTCAACTGAAGACGCAGGACGAAAATTTAATATACATTGGTTTACAAAAAAAATGAGCAATGGCGAGATGGTACCCAGGTCTTGGTTGATTTACAGTAAAAAAAGAGATGCAATATTTTGTTTCCCATGTATACTTTTCGGTTCTTCCTCGACTAAGCAAATAATGCCGGCCCTGGCTGATGCACAAAAAGGATTTAATGATTGGCGTCATTTAAGTCCACGTATTCCTGAGCACGAAAACTCTACATTTCATAGAGAAAATTGTATTAAGTGGAAAATGCTTGAACAGAAAATAAAACGTAAGACCACAATAGATGCATCCTTACAAAAGGCTATTGATCAAGAAACAAATAAGTGGAGACATATTTTAAAAGTGTGTACCAACATACTTTTGTTTTGCGCGGAAAATAATTTACCGCTCAGAGGCTCTCATGAGCGTATTGGAGAATCAGGATCTGGAGTTTTCTTAAGTGCCGTCGATATGATTTCAAAATTCGACCCTGAACTTAGAGCGCATATTGAATCGCTTCATAAAGGAAATATTTCATATTTTACGCCTTATATTCAAAACGAGCTTATAGATATTCTTGCCTCTGAGGTCAAAAAACAAATTTTAGACGATGTTCGTGCGGCAAAATACTTTTCCATACTTTTTGATTGTACGCCAGACGTATCGCATAAAGAACAGATGTCACAAATATTGAGATTCGTAAAAGTATCCGAGCAGAAAGTTACAATCGAAGAACGGTTCATAGATTTCATCCAGTCTCATGAAAAAACGGGCGAGGGATTGTCGAAAGAGATTTTAGAGAAATTAGAAGTTGATGGATTGAATATTCAAGATCTTCGTGGCCAAGGCTACGACAATGGTAGTAATATGGCCGGTAAATATAACGGAGTCCAAGCCAAAATAAAACAAATTAATGAAAATGCTGATTATGTGCCGTGTGCAGCGCATTCTTTGAATTTATCTGGCGTACACGCTGCTAGTGTCACACCTGACATGATCACATTTTTTGGATTAATCCAGAAAATATTTGTGTTTTTTTCGAGTTCAACGGTCAGATGGGAAACTTTAATGAAATACTTAAATATTTCTTTGAAAAAACACGCCGACACTAGATGGGCCTCTAAAGCTAGGGCTGCCAAAGCTTTGAACTCGCAAATACCCCAAATCTGGTGTGTGCTAAAGATTCAAACTACCAATGATTACAATGCTGAAACAATTTCTGCAGCTAAAAGCATAATGGACCAAATTAATTATAAATTCATATGTACTCTCCAAATTTGGGATAAAATTTTGGAATCTGTTGACAAAGTGAATGTAGCTCTACAGTCTAAAACTATGACTATCGACAAAGCTTCTGAATTAATAAAGGGATTAACAAACCAGATACAAAATATTCGCGAGACTATAGACATTGTTTTCGAAAAGGCAAAAAAGATTTGTGAACAATGTGGCATTGAAGACAATTTTCCTGAAAAGCGACGAAAGCGAGTAAAAAGACACGATTTAATTGAAAGTTCAGACTCCGGCTACGACATTACTCAGCAACAAAGTTTCAAAATTCAGATAAATGAAGCAATAGATACAATCATTTCTGAATTAAAATGGCGATTCGAAAAACTACGCGACATACATAACTCTTTCGGTTTTTTGACCTTAAAACACATTACTACATATTCGGTTGAAGAACTAAAAAAATATGCAGCTGATTTGAGCATCAAATATTCTGCAGATATAAATGCGACAGAATTTTGGTCCGAAATAGAAACTTTGAAGAGTCAAGTTGAAGCGACTACATTATTTGATAATTGTGAATGTCAGTCAAGTATGGGTCTTCTCAAAGCTATAGTGGAACTGGATTTAAAGGAAATGTTTCCCAATATAGTAGTCGTTTTAAAGATATTTTTAACGATGCCAGTGACTGTAGCTTCTTGCGAGAGATCGTTCAGTAAGCTCAAATTAATAAAAACGTATCTGCGCTCGACGATGGGTCAAGAAAGATTGTCTGGCCTAGCAATTTTGTCGATTGAACGCGACATAGCACGGCTCCTGTCATATGAAAATGTAATAAAGGACTTCGCAATGAGAAAAGCGAGGAAAGTAAATCTTTAAGTAATCTTAAAGTAAGTACTCATTTCTGTATTTGAGCAACTATTTTTGAATAAACAATTTTTATCTTAAAGAAATATACTAAGTAGGTACTTACATACTTTGGTTAACAATAAATAGATAGATTTATTTGTATGCACATTTGTCAATTTTATTTTCAGAGCCTGGTTAGAGCATTTTTCAGGGGCGCAGTTTTGAAAGCTCGCACTGGGTGCATAAAAGGCTAGTTACGGCACTGAGTGCAGGTATTTGTTTGGTTTTCATATGTGATATTATGAAAGTACATCCGTTTATTACGACTCCGGATTTAACGACCAACCGCTTTTTACGACGTAATTTTACACAAAATCCGTTCGTCAAGTCCGGTTACAACGACGAGCGACAACGTTTTTACTAGTAAATTGAGGAACCAAAGCTATTTCCGCCCCAAGCTCGGCCCCGTCTTGCCTACGAGTAGCAAGATGAGATTGTGGCCATGTGACTTTTTGGAGCATTGGTTTTAATAATTTTAACAATTGGTTCGCCTCGGGTCTAATCTTATGAGCTAAATAGAACCCACTTTTTATTTTTCGATTGCGTATAAACTAGTTTTACTTAATAAAAAAATCGATTGTCATAATTACGTAAACCGAGGTTCAAGGAATGCGACTATTTATTATTACGAAATATGACAGTAATTTGCCGGTGATGAGCAACCACGCATACTAAAAAATGACATATCTTTAAACCGAAATGAAATTCGTTTTGTACGACGACGTCCAGTTAGTACGACGTAATATCAGCGGTCCCTTGGGCGTCGTTATAACCGGACTCTACTGTATATTTAAAATTATATTTTTAAAATAAAGGGAAAATGAAGATCTTGGTTTTCTTACGTTAATTCCTTGTATTACTGTCTCTGGGAGCTGTAGACCTTCGCGACATGCTTAGAAAACGCACAACTGACAAATATTTAGTCCTTAAAGTGATTATCACAGTAAAGTCATCTGCATTTTACAAAATTTCCAAAAACTAGATAAAAATGATCTTCATCGTGCAAGTAATACCTGCTACGATATCATAAACAACAGAGTTCTTGAAGGTATTGGTAATATTATTGCGTAGTACGGTAATTTACTAAAAATCCGCAAAACCGGTTAAAAACCGGTTAACCGGTTTTGAAGGTATAGGTTCGGTTATTTACCGGTTTTTAAAGTTAACCGGTTTTTGCAAACCCTACATGTGAGTTTTTTCGTGTAAGTTCTTGCCGGAGACAGATAGGAACTTTAAGCTACAAAAATCGCAAGAGTATGTAGTCTTGCCTGCGTGTGACGCGAAATGCGTTTTGAGATTGTCTAGTCGTTGAAACTCCTTGTTACATATGTCGCAAGCGTAAGGCTTGACCGACGCGTGAATCTTCTCGTGTCGTTTTAAAGAACCTGAGCTTATAAATGCTTTAGAACATACGTTACAGGCATAATCCTTCTGACCGATGTGTGATTTTATATGAGAGATCAGCTCATACTTATGCAAAGTTTGTTTATTACAATAATCACAGATATAGACTTGCTCCCCATGGCTTTGGCAGTTATATCTGCGTTTGTGTTTTTTGAGGTCTTGTTTCCGATGAAATCGCTTGGAACATAGATCGAAGGCGTAAGTATTTGTGTGAAATAAAGAATGTTTACGTAAATCAGCCTTACTCATGAACATTTCACTGCACAATTCACATGTAAAGCATTTGGGATTTGTGTGTATTTCTCTATGTATTTGCAGGGAAAGTAATCGTAAAAATAGCTTGCTACATTTGTCGCACGCATAGGTTTCTCTTTCGAGTGAATTAGTTTATGTCGCTTAAAGCAATCTATATTGCTGAACCGCTTTTGGCACTCTTCACAACTGAAGGGCTTGTCCCCAGAGTGTATTCGTTGATGATGTCTCTTTAATGTGCCCGAACGTGTAAAGTTCTCGTTGCATATTTTACAATTATATTTTTTAATTCCGGTGTGCTGTGGCATATGTGCATTTAAAGCAGCTAGTTGTGTAAACCCCTTATCGCAATACTTACAAAAATAAGGTTTTTCCCCGGTATGTGTCCGCTTATGGACTGTTAACGTGTTGTAATTAGACAGTATCTTATTACATACTAGCTTTTACCCGCGGCTTCGCCCGCGTAATAAAAGTATTCTTATTGAAACGTTTACAAAAAATAAGATTTTCATTTGGATCCTTAGGTTTCTTTGTAGGTACAGATGTCCGCGATTATTTCGATTAAGGTAAAGCGGGGCCATTCTCGACTGGAGGGCCATTGTAACTGATCTATTTGCTGTACGGTCCGGTTTTGGCTGACTGTACCTTACACATATTACTATTGCTTTAAAATAAATTCTTGCAATGATTGTAGAATTGTTACAAAGCGACCACAGCGTAGGTAGTAGGTACGAATATGTATGTATTTTACCTATTCAAATATTTATACTGGGGAAACTTCATACAACCCACATAGCCAGTATCTCGACGCTATGGTCGGCAGGGTAGAAAGTACTTCCTTGCATTATCGCTTACAATTTTTTCCATTTTGCTTATACTTATTGTAAACGTAAACATATAAAAGGCAAGCAAGCAACGATCTTCTTACAGCACATTGAATGTAATAGTTATTACGGATGCAGGATAGATAGATAGATAGATAGATACCTTCCCACTGAGCCACTGCCTTGATATCGATTGCCGACCGATTATTCCGACCCCAATCCCTATTCTTATCTCTATCTTTGTCCCCGTCCCCGTCCCCGTCCCCGTCCCAGTCCCCGTCCCCGTCCCCGTCCCCGTCCCCGTCCCCGTCCCCGTCCCCGTCCCCGTCCCCGCCCCCGCCCCCGTCCCCGTCCCCGTCCCTGTCCCTGTCCCTGTCCCTGTCCCTGTCCCTGTCCCTGTCCCTGTCCCTGTCCCTATCCCTGTGCCTAACCCTATCCCGTTCCTGTCCCTGTCCCTGTCCCTGTCCCTATCCCTGGCCCTGTTCCTGTCCTTGCCCCTGTCAAATTATCATGCTAGGAGGTGAACTTTAAAAAATCCTTTCTTAGTGCTCCTCTAAGGAACTTCCGTGTTAATTTGAAATCTCTTGAACCAGAAGTAAAGATAAAAACTAAAGCTATACTTATTGCTATTTTGGATATTTTAACCCCATTGCACAACAACAGGGGAGAAAATTTATTTTCTACCTCATTAAGTTTTAAAATCGTTGTATTTATCGTGATCAGCGACCCGATAAACCATAAAAACGATACTCATATTGTGCTTTTGACTTTACCCCCTTTGCACCCCTTTAGGGGTCAAATTTCTTTAGGAATCCTCCTGTGAAGTTTCGAATAAAATAGTCAAACTAATCTTGTTTCCCCATACAAACTTTGAACCCCCATTTCACCCTTTTAAGAGGAGAATTTTGAAAAATCCTTTCTTAGTGCTCCTCTACGCCATATAAGGAACCTATGTGCCAAATTTGAAATCTCTAGGACCAACAGTTTCGGCTGTGTGTTGATATGTCAATCAGTCAGTCAATATCTTCTTTTATATATTTAAACCCCATTGCACCACAACAGGGGAGAAGGTATTTCACTTCCGCCTCGTTAGATTTTAAAAACGTTGTGTTTATCGTGATCAGCGACCCGATAAACCATAAAAACGATACCCATATTGATTTTTTGACTTTATCACCCCCTTTTCACCCTTTTAGGGGTTAAATTTTCAAAAAACCTGAAACACGTAGTCAGTCATATGTCTTAAGGAATCTTCCTGTGAAGTTTCGAATAAAATAGTCAAACTAATCTTGTTTCCCCATACAAACTTTGAACCCCCATTTGACCCCCTTAGGTAGTGAATTTTGGAAAATTCTTTCTTAGTGCTCCTCTACACTATATAAGGAACCTACTTGACAAATTTGACATCTCTCGGACCAGCGGTTTCGGCTATGCGTTGATATGTCAGTCAGTCAGTCAATATCTTCTTTTATATATTTTTTTGATATTTAAACCCCATTGCACCACAACAGGGGAGAAGGTATTTCACTTCCGCCTCGTTAGATTTTAAAAACGTTGTATTTATCGTGATCAGCGACCCGATAAACCATAAAAACGATACCCATATTGATTTTTTGACTTTATCACCCCCTTTCACCCTTTTAGGGGTTAAATTTTCAAAAAACCTGAAACACGTATTCAGTCATATGTCTTAAGGAATCTTCCTGTGAAGTTTCGAATAAATTAGTCAAACTAATCTTGTTTCCCCATACAAACTTTGAACCCCCATTTAACCCCCTTAGGAGGTGAATTTTGGAAAATCCTTTCTTAGTGCTCCTCTACACTATATAGGGAACCTACGTGCCAAATTTGAAATCTCTAGGACCAGCGGTTTCGGCTGTGCGTTGATATGTCAGTCAGTCAGTCAGTCAGCTTCTTCTTTTATATATTTAGATGTTACAAATGAATTTCTTGTGAGTTTTTTTGTGACTAATATAAAGAGAATAATTAGAAATCTTTTCCGAACAACATTCACAAGTGTAAGCTTTTGTATGTGTTGATGTTATGTGTGTAGATAAAGTACGCTTAGAACTAAACTGTCGTCGGCAAGTGTCGCAGGTGTAGGGTTGTGTGCGGGGCTCTCGCTGCACAGTGGCGGGCGGCGGCGCGGGGCACGGCTGGCTCGCGCGCGGGGAGTCGCGGAGGCGCGCGAGCCTCACGCAGCAAGCCATCGCGAGCTGCTGTCTGGCGCGCTCCGCTTCCGCGCACCCCACACCGCCCGACGACACTGCAACAACAAATGACAGTCAAAGAGGCGTGATATCCCCAACCCTAAATTATGTACAACTGTCAATGATATATACATATCTGCGTGACATATACTCGTAAGTATTAGGTGTGTGAAATGTTTTTTTTAAGTTATACACATGATATGAGTTTATACGTATATCGTCGCTGGGGTAGTGTTGGTACATGATAATGAAATACGAAGCAGCAACTCACGAGACACGCAGTCTTCTTCGTTCTGCGCGTCCGACACCTCACACTCCGTATTGTTGGTAAAGTTTCCATCTGAAACAAACATATATTCTAATGAAATAATATTTAAAGTGGTTAGTGGTAATATAAGTAGGTATGATATATATGCAGACGTTTTTTTAGTAAATTGAGGAATGTTTGCAATCTGATTTATTCCCCAAAAATTGCGATCTTAAACATATATTATGCATGTTGTAATGAATCCACTGAGAGGGGAATATTGCAGCACAATCATTGATTTCAGTTTTTGCAAGAAAGAGGTCTAATCTGGCAAGATGTCGGAATTTTTCTTTTACATTTAACAGCCTGATATTACATGAAACAATACATTGGACTCTGTAGGGACTGTAGGGTCGGACGTAACCCGCCAATTAGGCGCGCGTACAGTCACACGGAATTGTCACCAAGATGTCGCTCTTAACTACTATTCACTATAACTACAAATTTCTTTAAACTAAAACTATGACAAGTAATAAAATTGTATAAGAATAATTTGATTTTGACACAGGTAAAGGCATCATCCGCTCAGTGTACCCCTTACATTACATTAGTGTCAAAAGGGGCTCTACGTACTGGCTTCGGTTTCGTGCACGCCTCCCAAAAGCCTGGAATACCCTATAGCTTCCGCGGTGGATGAGAAAGACATTTGAAATACATTTCCAAGGACTTGCAGTATTCTTGATGAAAGGGTTACTCTTATAAATAATTTAGCAACATAAACTAGTACCAAACTCATGTTCATGTCACACGCGAGTTGATTTCTTTCAGGGCCAAGGGATTACAACATAAATGTGAATAATATTAAGTCTGTGTAATACAGGAATACTAGCTCAGAACGTGTATTTAAGTTAAGGAGTATTTCTATTTCTACTTCAAAAGCTTATTGTAAAAAATAATAGTAAACTGGTCACTTACAAAGGAAAGGATCTTCACAAGCCTCATCTTCGGCCTCCAGGAGTGTCATTTCCTCATCTAAATCAAAAACATATAGATATTATATACCAGTATATGTACATATCTGTGAATTTAATTCAGGTATATGGTATAGTTATAAAAAAAGATGATAATGATATTTAGTACTTTAGTAACTAGGTGAGTATTTAGGTTGTTTATGTAAAATAAGTGCGTTTTCACATTATCCGATCCGATATCGGATTTCAGACCAATATCGTATAGATTACAGGCGCCATCTTGGATTTTTTCCATTGAAATCCTTCCGACATCTGATATTGGATCGGATAATGTGAAAAAGGACTAAAAACTACAGCAGCGCATACAAATATAGTCTACCAACTTAGCTGACTTATAAGCATCAAGGTAAGTATTAACCTTTGACTCGGTTTATGGTCTTCAAACTCTGCAATAGCGTGACCCGGCTCCGCTGCACTTGCAGCTTGAAATGGCACGCTTCCTGCAGCCGTCCCACACACACCTCGCAGATTCCGCTCTGATGATACTCACCCAAAGTTGCCTGCAAAATATGCATTACTATAACTTTAGGCAATAAAATAAGTACAGTAAGTGATACTGAATGATAAAAAACATTTTGACCTTCAATATAACAGAATGAAAATTTCTTATAAATAAATAAATATTGGGGACACCTTACACAGATCTTGTACTATGGGTGCTAAGCGACATGAAACATTCGGTAGAGACAATTTGGGAGAAGATGAACTCAAGGATGTCAAACTTAAAGATGTCCTTCTGTTCTGCAGGAAAACAAGAAGATTTGAGGAGAGAAGTGTGGGAGGGCAGCCGGGACAGTAACCTGCAGCTCCAACTCCAGGGAATTGGGCTGAATGAACGCACCAGCGATCGACAGCCACAGCGCCAGGCGTCCCTACACTACATCTACAGTATGGGTGCTAAGCGACGATATACATACTGAATAGATAAATACTTACTTATATACATAGAAAACATCCATGACTCAGGACCAAATATCTTTGCTCATCACACAAATAGATGCGGGATTCAAACCCAGGACCGCGGCTCAGCAGGCAGGGTCACTACCAACTGAGCCAGACCAGTCGTCAAATATGCTCAAAATTGGGGAACAGCGACCCCACATACCCGAGTGCTCCTGGGGAGTTCTGTTACCCGTAAGGCGGGTGGGTAGGACAGGACTCTCTACCTCTGACTTGCCTTGGCTGGCCGTCCAGAGTGGAGTCGTTAGGGGCGTTAGGGCTACATGCCTCAGGGGTGGAAGTGAAAATTTGCTTAAGACGCAAGTTGGTACAGTGACTTAATGGCCACTGGGCAGAAAGCGGTGTACACCTCTCGACACCCTTGAGTTCTCACACCGGTGTTGCCCTTGAGCCATCTTGGATGTCGCTTTTCGAGTCACTGTCTGCCAGAAATATAATTGGATACCGTTTTATTAGGCAGGCGTCTAGTTTTTTATCCCATAGCCCAGTATTTAGTCCATCTCTTTCATCCAATAGCCCAGTTCATTTTAGATTCCATTAACTGTCAAATAGTCCTTACACCCTGGCGGGTGTTGCTTCTGCGTATGTCCCTGTGTCCCATGATACGGGGAAGGGCAACATCCGCTCGGTGTACCCCTTACATTTCATTAAAGTGTCAAAAGGGCCTCTACGCGTTGGCTTCGGCCCCGCGCACGCCTCCCAAAGGTCCGGGAACACCATTGTTCCATGACGGGAAAGACATACAAATAATAATATATACTTTATTGTACACCACTTATTGACAATGAGATTACAAAAATAAAACATATTAAGAAGCAGGTAACAACAGGCGGTCTTATCGCTAAAAAGCGATCTCTACCAGACAACCTTAGGGAAGCAGGAAACAGATTGCAAAGAACAATGAAATGAATGAGGTATAGTAAGAAAACAAAGTTTGGTTTAGATAATGTTTTCCACTGGATTAAATAGATTTAGATACAAAACGAAGCATAATATCCATTCTAACTTTACCAAGAGCAATGGTTGGTAGAGAAATGTGACTATTGTCCCAGATTTTTAACGGTTAACTTACTTTGGGGTTACATTTTAAGGGCGCTGAAGGCCACCGGCTTAAAACTGCGTGCGTTGGGCTTCGGCCGACAATTTAAGTTTGAGGGCGCCTTCGGCGCCCGGCTTAGGACCGCGTGCGTCAGGCTTCGCCAGACACTTTAAGTTAGAGGGCGCCTTCAGCGCCCGGCTTGGGAGCGAGTGCGTCGGGTCGCCCGACACTTTAAGTTAGAGGGCGCCCGGCTTAGGACCGCGTGCGTCGTGCTTCGCCCGACACTTCCCGGCTTATGACCGCGTAACACTTCCAATATGAGCCTATGGAGCAGCTATCCTCAAGTGCAACGTGAAGGCCTAATCACTTACATGCACATATGGGTGTTTTTTATATCTATGTAATACACTTGTCATTGGCAAAGTCCTACGAGGCTGCCATATTGAATAAATGAAAATGAAATCTGGGACAATAGAGGGGAGAAAAACATTCTTGCTAAAGCTGAAACGGAGACGCTTTGCTCGCGCTCTATCAGGTATCTAATGCTGAGTAGGTACTAATAGCCACTTACATCAATTGCAAAGCATTCTTCCAACATGTCTAAGTATATCTCCGTTATTCCGAGCCGCGTGTACGGAGTCTTCATATCCTTCGCCGCGGGTCGCCGCAGGCAGCAGTGGCACTGGTATACCATATCCTGCATATCCATAGCTTAGATTAAATCGATGTGAGGAATAACATTTGATTACAAACTACTGTATCCAGAAGCGCCTCGATTTTGGTAGGCTCAAAAAGCGTCAGAGCATTGTTTATTTAATATAGGAGCTCCAAATGAGACTCAGAATAAATTAATTAAAGTGTCTTTTAACCACTATTAAGCAACCAGTAATAGTTGTAATCACTGATCAAACTCAAACTAGAAAACAGCTAGAAAAGAAAACAAACCATGTCCGATCCGATTTCTTTTTATTCGTCCTTCCGAACAGGCTAAGACCATTGGCCATACTGCCTCGTCTTCAGTAATTTTATCATATTAAGGGTGCGCGCACACGGGCGACAAAGTTGCTCGGCGACTTTCGTATTTGTATGAAAAGTTGCGTCGCCTCATGTGCGCACCTTCATACTAGCCCATAGACCAAGCGACGGAGACAAAACAGTTTTGTCTCCCGTCTGTGGGGGTCCTTAGTATGAGGCTCCGCGCACACGGGCGACAAAGTTGCTCGGCAACTTTCGTATTTGTATGAAAAGTTGCGTCGCCTCGTGTGCGCACCTTCAAAACGTAGTGATTCAATGCTCTTTGCGCGGAGTCTGAAAGTGCGCACACGAGGCGACGCAACTTTTCATACAAATTCGAAAGTCGCCGAGCAACTGTTGCCTCCGTGTGCGCGGGGCTTTACGCTCCGCACACACGGATCGGATGCAACAGTTGCACGGCGACATTTTTTGTCTCTGTCGTGCGTACAGGGAGTGACGACAGAGACAAAAAATGTCGCCGTGCAACTGTTGCATCCGTGTGCGCGGGCCCTTATGTATGTTTAGTGGTATGTATGCGTAGTATCTTCTGTAGTTTGTGGTGGTATGCAAGTGGTATGTTTACGTTTGCTTGCATGACGTTGACCACGGGCGTTCATCTACGAAGAACGAAATGCAGTGTGGCCATAGCGATGACCTTGAGGTGGTAGAGAATTTCGATATTGACGTTTACAAAGTCTTCTCCTATTGGTTCTCCCCACCGCTTGTCACTCAGCACTGTCAAAGGTGTCAAATATCTCGCCGTTATAATTTTCATCATTACAATTTTTGCGCCGAGTAGTGAAGTGTTTGCGTTGATTAATTTCCGTACCTTTATTTCTCCGTGATAATTGTGATATTCAGTGCTACTTGGCATGTACACTCACGGGCATATACCGCGGGATGGGTCACAAGAAAAGTATTAAAAATATTGAAATGTAACGATTGTGAGAAAGACTTAACAACTGAAGAAACGGATATCCATAAATGGATATCCAAAAGAGAATACAATGTCATCAAAAAGAATAAATTGACCTATCCCTCGGAACATGCTGTGAGGTTTTTTGGGAACATTGTAGACGAATCGAATGAATATTTGGAACACAATGCCCATAAAGCAAACATCAAAAAACAAATTATTCAAGTTGTACTTTCCAAATATTCATTCGATTTTGTCAAATGCGAAATGCACCGTGTTTTGGCAGGGCAGACGTTTTTATCTGTATCTCTGACATTGTCGATCTTCAACTGGTGCAATACTATAAATAAAATTTTAAAAGGCACTGATGTGTCACGACTGACCATGAAAAACTTGCCTCAAATGCAAGCACAGGCTTTCAGGAAATATAAAAAAAGGTTTAGAAATAAATGATTGTGTTTATATGTGGTTTTATTGTTTATTTATTAAATATAGCAACTATTCTTACAGGCTAATCCTAATACAATAGTGCCTAAAATTAAATTATCCTTACATTTACTTAACTAAAATTTTTTATACAATCATATGCCAATATTACACACAAAATATCAAAATTAAATACATTATTTTTTTATTTCATTCTCATTATTAGTATTACACATACACAATACACATAAACATATTTTTGTCAATTCCCACATGGGGCAATAAAAAAGGTCTGTCCTGTCGGCAACGAGATTCAGTATGTGCAAGGCACGGCTGAAAGGTGCTTTACGCAGTAGGTTCGTCCTGCCGGTTACCTCTGCCAGCAGGCGCGGTAGTCTTCGCCGCTCGGTGTACCGGTCAGGCACGCACAACTTAATGTTCTGCAAAAGGTACGGGTTGCAGACACTACCACGGAGAATCCGAAGCAAGTAACACGCAAGGGCCAGATTCCTACGGGTTTCTAATTTGTCGTAACCGACCATGCCAATTACAAATAGAGTAGGGTACATCAGCGGATAAAAAGGATACACTCCATACAATTTCCAGTATAAGTACCTTGTAAACTTATTCTGTATCCTTTCTATCATGATGTTGTATTTGGCCTCATGTGGAGCCCATACTACCGCGTTGTGTTCTAACTGGCTTCTGACTAGGGCATTGTACAGCGCCGAAACTGCTTTCACGTTCGAGAAGCCCACTGCTCGGCGCAGTACAAAGCCCAGAATTTTGAAAGCCTTGTTTGTTTGAAAGCCTTGGTGTTTTCATTTCAAAAGTTGTTTAAGTTTATCTGGAAGTATTCTGGGTGAACTTAAATAGCTTTCCCCTTTGAAAGTAGCCTGATATTGAAATTTGAGCAGAATTGAACTTTGAATTTCCCGCTTTCTGGTGAGCAAACAATTCAAATTTCACGATTATTCCCGCCATTTTCATTAAAAAAAAAACAAACGTCAGTATCGACATAGCACGACCACAGATACGTAACGACTAAAGTTCAAGTATGGAAGATGTTTGTCTGATACGTAGTATCTTCTTAGTAGTTTGTGACGTTGACTTGACTCCGTTAGCTGATTTTTTTTGTTATATTTGTACAGCAATTTACCTTTGAGTAATAACTAAATATTTTCCGATATCTAATGGAGACGGTAAACCAGTGCCACTGCTGCCTTCAGCGACCCGCGGCGAAGGATATGAAGACTCCGTACACGCTGCTCGGAATAACGGAGATATACTCGGACATGTTACAAGAATGCTTTGCAATTGATGTAAGTACTTATCTGTTCGGAAAAAAGAGTCGTGGGTCTTTGCCCATACTTTCTGAGCTCTCCTTTTCCCGCACTAACTGTGGATTAGTACTCGGAATTGGATAATTTAATTAATTATTTTGTTTTGTTTCAGCTAGGCCAAAACTGTTTTACAGACAAATCTTGGTAAATTTACGAATGATATACCTATTTGTCTAGGGTTGTGTCGGATTCAATTTAATAGGCTAGTTTCCTATACTTTAAATAAAATATTTTATGCAATGCACGAAATAAAGCACCACATAATTAGAAGAAAAATATGGACAGTAGTTATGTTTATACCTAATTTCTATTTAATAAGTCAAAGAGAAGAATAAAGTAAATGAGTTGACCGTGACGTCACTCAGTTTTTCATAGTAATTCCATATTAGCAAATCGTTTTGACCATTCTTAAAAAGAAGCTGATTTGACTAGTAGGAAACTAGCCTATTCCATGGCATTGTAAATCTAAGTAGGATGTTACATTTGTTCACTATTTTAGATATTATGAAAACTTGCCAAAAGACCAGTGTACAATAAAGCTTATACATACATACATACATACCAGTGCATGCAGTATCTCCTACTTCTGTCTAACTCTTGTTTTTACAGTGCAATCATTTTTGAACTAGCTAAATGAAATATAACAACCTACTAGTAGGAATTTAGGTATATCTGAGGTCTATGTAAGTGGGTAAGGCACTTACATTACATAGATGTTTAATACCTACCTAATGTATTATGAGTTTTCATTATCATTTATTAATAATTATTGTGAATATTATATTTGCAGGCGAGTTTGGGTGAGAATGTCAAGAGTGGGATCTGCGAGGAATGTGTGGGACGGCTGAGGGAAGCGCACAACTTCAAGCTGCAAGTGCAGCGCAGCCAGAACACGCTGCGGGAAAGTTGTCTTATAGAACTCCATATCAAAGGTTGGTAGTTACAATGATGCTTAAATGCTAGCCTGCGAGGTTGTAATTCTTATATTACACAAACATAAATAAATAAATTAAAGCTGTGTTGTCTCTGCTAACCTCTTGCATGACTTAACCGTTTGAATGCTTTGACTAGGGAATGCAAACCGGTAAACCAGTTTACCGGTTTACCGGTAAATTTGCCAAATTTGGGTTCGGTAAATTACCGGTAATTATACTCCAAAACCGGTTTTTTACCGAAATTTTAATTTTCTTAAAAATTGCTACAAAAAGCACTTCTTCCGTAATTTCTTCTTAAATAAACACTTACAGATACTTCTGGTAAACACTATTTCGCAAGAATTCGTTTTCTCCACGAAAACGTATATTTTTTGTGTCATTGCTATGCTATATTGTGGTATTGAAAGCATGTATGTTATATCTTACCCTCTGTAATACGTTGCTAGTTAATACGTGCGAGAGGGATGAATGGTTGTCGTTTCATAAACGTACCTATGTCTGTCGACATGTTTCGTGTCATATGGAGACCCATCATCAGGCATGAGTTATCGCAGCGGCTAGAGTCTTTGCATTCCTGCCTGCACTGTGCGTGCCTGCATTGTCGGTTCCAAGATAAAAATTATGATTTCTATAAAACCAACAAGTGTGGAATGTGGACAATCACTATCCACAGTTGGTTTTATAAACTCCAAATTTAGACCCCGAATGAAGGATAAGACCATAGTCACTCATTGTTATATAAATATTTGATTAGCTTTAAAGATAAGACCCCCTCTTCCTCGCATTGGTATCTTCATTGCTGAGGGTTTTTTTTATACTACGTCGGTGGCAAACAAGCGTACGGTCCGCCTGATGGAAAGCGTCAGGGTCGTAAAGTCCCAATAGAATCAATTTTATTCTGACTTTCTGTTCCAGATCTGAAGTTGGGTGTAGAGGGTGGAAGGGATCTCATCTGTCCATCTTGTTGGACTGCGACGTTTGCGACATCTGGATCGTTAGCCATCACCCTTGCCAGTAATGATTAGTTGCTCAAGGTTGTGGCCTTTTTCCCTCCAAAAACTCCAAAATTCTACGTAAACGTTGATAACCTGGTATTGATTTTCAATTCGCGTAGGATAGACACATTTGTACGGAAGGTAATCCAGGGCAAAATCTTCATCAGCACCACATGTCGAAAGCGTCAATGCGGTTGCAGCCTTTTTCAGACTCCAAGTCTCAGCTCCGTAGCTGAAAATTGAGAAAAATGGAGCGTAAACCAAACCGGTTTTGGTTTTTCTAGAGACATGCGGTTCTTAGGAACCAATAATTATGGAAATAATCCTTGTAGCTGGGACCCTTTTGGCCATTCCTATGCGTATTCTGATTTTTTTTCAGAAGAACCGGTATTGTCGATGTTTGCGCCGAAGTATATAAAGTCATCTACTGTTACTGGCCTAAGAGCACCTGTGTGTTGTATCTACCTACCACAATCCACCACCATGAGCTTGGTTTTTACTGTGGTGAATCTTGAGATCCGTTTCCAGACTGATGCGTTCCATTTTACCAGTGATGTCAACCATTTCCGCTTCATTGGAGCCAGAAATTGGTGTTATCTGCCTATCGAAGATTCGTTATTTTGGTGCCCACGAATGATGATTCCTCCCTCTCAGCTTCCGAAGGTTCTTCTGATGATATATTACCATAGGCAGGTGACGGGCAACCTTATCAACACCTTTTACAAAAGTAAAAGGGCTCGAAGTTTCTCTGTCGATTTCCTTTTTCAACGGAGTTTCAATGAAAGCTACCAATTATGCTTGATGTCAAAACGATACAGTCAAAGGCTTTGCTATAGTCGATGTAGCAGAGGATCATCGAAGTACTGAATTCGTAAGCCATCTCTCTCAATGGACGTACATTTAGGATCTGTTCGCACCTTTGCCCTTGACGAAACTTGCCTGTTTTTGAGGGATCTGCCAGTCCAGGACGTGACGTAACCTGATGTGTATTAGCACTTTTGTGGCGTGGGATATAAGAACCAGGGTCCTGTAGTTGTCCTTTACACAATTACAAATACCTGATATTTCAATAATCTGTGATGATTTCTAGTGTCTTAGTTGATTTTATCGAAGATGATTGCTAATTGTAAGATTTAGCAACTAAAATGTATTTATGTTTTGTAACCAAGACCGAAAACCTGCTTTTTTTTTCAAGATTTCAGTAATAATATTTGTCTTTCGAAAGTGGTAGTTTAATGAAAACTACTAAAAAACTACTTAAATATCGATTTTGACGGAGAATATTGATTTTTCATGAAATAAAATAAAAACCGGGAAATTACCGGTTTACCGGTTTTGGCGACGCTATGTCGGTAAATTACCGGTTTTGAAAAACGACCGGTAATTGCATTCCCTAGCTTTGACACAGATCCATTAGTAATAATTTTGAACTTTTGCTTTAAGTGTCAAGGTTGTTTTTTAATGATCAAATTTAATGCACTATTCTTGGTAGGGTTTTGCCTTTCTTGAGGCAAACAAGCAGAAAAAAAATATTATGGTATTTTTTTACATATCCATCCATACTAATATTATAAATGCGAAAGTAACTCTGTCTGTCTGTCTGTCTGTCTGTCTGTCTGTCTGTCTGTCTGTCTGTCTGTTACGCTTTCCCGCTTAAACCACGCAGCCGATTTTGATGAAATTTGGAACAGACAATCTTTAGACCCTGAGACAAAACATAGGCTACTTTTTATTTCGAAAAAAAGGGATGAAGGGGTTGAAAAAGAGGTTGAAAGTTTGTATGGGATTTCTTAATTTTAAAAGATAAAACCATGAAACTTTATATTTTAGCACTTGATAAGAAATCATTAAACATATATTTAAAGTCACATACAGGTCGAACGCGATTAATTAACATTATTTTTACCTTTAAAATAAACATGGTGGGAAATAAACATTAACTAAAAGCGGGTAGATTATATTTATTTGTCTACCCCGAACATTTATATAAATTAATATCGGGTAGTTTTGTGTTGTTTACATCTCCGGTGACATTTTGCTGGGACGTCAGTCTTCCGCGACCACGGCCAGTGCAACCTGGCCAAAACGTTGGGAAAAAAGGTAAAAATAATGTTAATTAATCTCGTTCGACCTGTATGTGACTTTAAATATGTGTACAAAGCGCGAGAACTTAAAGTGTTATATCATTAAACATCTTGATAAGGGATAGGGATAGCGATAGGGATAGCGATAGGGATAGGGATAGCGATAGGGATAGCGATAGCGATAGCGATAGGGATAGGGATACGGATACGGATAATATGGGTATCGTTAGAGGGATACGGATAATCGGTCGGCGGTCTCCTACAATCAATGTGCTCTAAGACGATCGTTGTTTGCTTGCTTGAAGATTACGTTTGCGATAAGTATAAGCAAAATGTAAAAAATTGTAAGGGATAATAGAAAAAAGTACTTTTTACCCACCGATCATAGTGTCGAAATACGGGCTATGTGGGATGTTTATAAAGGTTTCCCCAGCGTATATAGAATTACCTACGCTGTGGTCGATGTGTAATATTTCTACAATCATTGCAAGCAAAAGTATTATGTGCAATCGAAATAATCGCAGATAAATATACTTACAGAGAAACCTAAGGATCCAAATGAAAATCTTAATGAATACTTTTATTACGCGGGCGAAGCCGCGGGTAAAAGCTAGTTTATTCATATATATTTTGCATAAAATATGGTACACAAGGTGGACTTAATATAATTTAGGACATGCATATTTCACCAGCAGGTGGCATGCAAAAACACAAATATAATATATACAACTTTTGATATGTACGGTTTGAGCTCTTTCTTACGATACCCCACTTGACATTGACAGTTTTGCCCTACTTGCATATTGCCCATTTTCGTGAGCGTCAGGACCCCTGGACCACTACAGATATTTGATGTTTAGTACATACTAAAATTTAGTACCTATTTGATACTATTTGGTACCTGAGTACATATATTTGGTACCTCCACTGATATCGAAAAATCGAGCGAATAAAGTGGCCAGACATTCTGACGTCAGGATGTCTGGACCATTTTTGGTTTAGATAGTTCTAGACAACACTACTAATTGATATCTTAGTCAATTTTTCCATATTTTATTTTTGCACTTCGTTGGCGTGATTGATATACATATTGGGACCAATTTCAGCTTTCTAGTGGTAACGGTTACTGAGATTATCCGCGGACGGACGGACGGACGGACAGACAGACATGGCGAAACTATAAGGGTTCCTAGTTGACTACGGAACCCTAAAAACTATAAGGGTTCCTAGTTGACTACGGAACCCTAAAAACAGTATGGGAGTAGAAAAAATTGCATACAGGCACCATCTCCATGAGGCTTAACAATCATACTGTGCAACAGTTTATTTATATACCTATTATTATTTTAGAGGAAGATGTCAACATCAATATGGAGGATGAGGGGTCGCACGCGGCTACCGAAGACTACGTCTCACGTGAGTTTTTGCTTTGTACCTCACTCGTAGTTATGGTTGATTTAGCCAATTATTATTACGCCGCCTGAAAAGGGCATCGTTTTTTGCGGCATGTCATTAACGGCCTAGTCACGACATTGGTCTAAGCGCGACAGCGGTGAGCGGCAGCCATACGTGCGAATGAAAAGTCCCATCGCTGTATCTCGCTCCAATGTATGGCCGCCGCTCACCGCTCACCGAAGTCGTGGCTGAGCCGTGAAGGCACTGAATAGAACAAAGGACTATTTTTCGGCGCCAGGCTGCCCCCTTGCATTTTTTTCGCCTTCGTGTAAACACTTTGGTGCCAGTCGCTAGTCTGCTTCCGTGCTCCTTCGGAGCTCCTGAATTCATTTTAAATGATGGACATCTTACATAGATACCACAGTATAATAAAGAGTACTATCGTACAGTACAGTGCTCCCCGCTGAAAGTGCCGCCCACCCCCTCTCGGTTACCTCACAGTTACCGCCTGTCAAAAACACGGAACAGTCGACCTGTCATATTTCACTCATACAAGCATAGTACGCGTTTACCTACACGGGCTAAGACGTGCTAGGAATGCGCTTCTTTCAATATATTTGATCGCCAGTGTCCGAGGTGTGTAGATACATTGGTGTAATAACTAGCCACGTTAGCTGTCGGCATGCAAAGACTGGTGCTGAAAAGGCATCGTGTAAACGACTCAGGAGTGAAAAAGTCTGTTACCGTTTGTGAAACAGTTTATTTATATACGTATTATTGTTTTAGAGGAAGATGTCAACATCAATACGGAGGCTGAGAGGTCCGACGCGGCGAGCGAAGCGGCCTGCGTCTCAGGTGAGTTTCTGCGTTGTACAGTCAAGTGCAAAAATACGTATCGATTTTATCCGCTCAAAAATATGTACCGAGACCTTATTCCGCCGACATAAAGTGCTATGGGACATATTTTTGATAAGTTGTACGCACACATATTTTTACACTTGACTGTACCTCACTTGTATGTTCTTACGCATGAATTATGTAATAACAAAGACCTATATAACTTCCTAGAGACAGATAGAGTCAAACAAAAAAACGTACCCCAAAACCATACAGAAAAAGGTACGGTGAGCTAGATGGCGATACACCTTTGGGGTACGCTCGGCTAGATGGCGCTAATATTAATATTTGACATTTTAAAACATATCAAGCTCAGAATATGAGCCAAATTGTCAAAACTGAGGTTCAAAAGTTTTAAGCCTGTGTCGAGAGATGGCAGTCTATGCACTGTGATTACACATTTTACTTTGACAGTAACTCTCTTTAATACTCGATCCTCTTTGGTAATAATGTCGTGCCGTTTATTGTTTTTTTTTTTCGACATTCATATATTGTGTCCAGTTGGATACCTGGTTGACTCGCATGACTGCATTATTGTGTCTCCAGTGTCGTCGGGCGGTGTGGGGTGCGCGGAAGCGGAGCGCGCCAGACAGCAGCTCGCGATGGCTTGCTGCGTGAGGCTCGCGCGCCTCCGCGACTCCCCGCGCGCGAGCCAGCCGTGCCCCGCGCCGCCGCCCGCCACTGTGCAGCGAGAGCCCCGCACACAACCCTACACCTGCGACACTTGCCCACGACAGTTTAGTTCTAAGCTTGGTTTGTCCAAACACATATCAGTAACACATAAAACATCTCATACTTGTGCATGGTGTTCTAAACAGTTTTCTTATCACATTCTTCTTCTTGAACACAAAAAAACTCATAAGGAATTCATTTGTGACATATGTAATAAGGTACTATCAAATTATAGCACACTAAAAAGCCATAAGCGGATACATGCTGGGAAAAAATATAATTGTGAAATATGTGACAGGAATTTTGTACGTCCGGACTCATTAAAGAAACATCATCAGCGAAAACACTCTTTGGAGAAGCCCTTCAGTTGTGAAGAGTGCCAAAGGCAGTTCAGCGAAAGAGAAAGCTTTATGAAACATAAACGCATTCACTCGAAAGAGATTTCTATACGTGAGCACATAAATACCCACAAGGAATTCATTTGTAACATATGTAATAAGGTACTATCGAATTACAGCAAATTAACAATCCATCAGCGGATACATACTAGGCCAACATGTGAAATATGTGACGAGAACTTTGCAAGCCCGGACGTATTAAAGTTACATTATCAGCGAAAACACTCTGGAGAGAAACCTTTCAGTTGTGAAGAGTGCCACATGCGGTTCAGCGATAGACAGAGCTTAAGTAAACATAAAATAATTCACTCAAAAGATAAACCCTACGCCTGCGACACATGTGGTAAGCTATTTTTAAGATTAGTTTCCCTGCAAATGCATAAAGAAATACATACAAAGCCCAAATCTTTTACATGTGAATTGTGCAGTGAAATGTTCATAAGTAAAGCTGATTTACGTAAACATTCTTTAGTTCACACAAATATTTACGCCTGCGATCTATGTCCCAAGCGATTTAATCGAAAACGGGACCTCAAACAACACATTAACAGATATAACGGGCAAAGTCATGTGGCGCAAAAGGTCTACATCTGTGATTATTGTAATAAACTAATTTTGTATAAGCGTAGCCTGGTCTTGCACTTGAAAACACACGTCGATCGGAAGGATTATTCCTGTAACGTGTGTGCTAAAGCGTTTCTAAGATTGGATTCTTTAAAACGACACGAGAAGATTCACACGTCGGTCAAACCTTACGCTTGCGACATATGTAACAAAGAGTTTCTACGAAAGGACAATTTTAATGAGCACGTCACGACACACGCGGGTAAGACGACATACTCTTGCGGCTTCTGTAGCTTAAAGTTCTTATCTGTGTCTGGAAAGAACTTACACGAGAAAACTCACATAAGTGATTGAATTAGTAGACCTGTTTCGAGGCTCACGCCGCTACCTCTGAAAAACACCCAACTAGGTCTGTAATTAATAGAGAGCGGGTTTCATGTAGCGATTTAAATATTAATATGGATATGACTAGTGCATTTTTTTTAAGGACATGTCATGTGGTTTATAATAAGGTCTAACAATCTATTCTCTTTATTCATTTTAAATCTGAGGCTAGGTTATTTTATATGATTATAAAAGTAAAATACAAAACCACTTACAAAACAATACAAAATATATAAACACATTATAAAAAACCTAACCTAGGGTGCCGCCAGCAGCGGGGCAGGGCCCAAGCTGCCGGTAGTTAGGGCTGCAGAGAGAGGAACCGTCGAACTATCCGCGCAGTGTCCAAGATCACCGCGTTCTGCACCTGGCCCTTGATCCAGCCACCTAGCGAGAGTCTCTTAAGATGTTGGTCGAGACTCTTCGCTATGAGACCGTTAGCTGAAACGACTATCGGAACAATGATCGTTGAATCAACATCCCACATGGCGGTTATCTCGTGGGCCAAGTCTAGGTACTTACTGGACTTAACAATCTATTATTATTACATCGCATACCGCAAACCGCTGAATTTTTATTGTAAGTTTTAAACTACAGTTAAAGAAAAGTATTTTAGTCTAAATAAATGAGTTTGTTTGTATACAGGAAGCGAATTATTTTCCTCTTTATTTTCTTTGAGTCGCAATAGAAGTTTTAAATGTGCGATGAGCACAAGAAGTATTAAAGAAAAAGAACTTAAATAAATAAACTATTTAAAAAATTAACAAACATTTTTTAATTTATTTTCATCATAATTTTTGACCAATATTCACAAAAGAATTCAGAAAGGGTTTTACTTTTATTTATTTATTTATTTTGATACACTAGCAGCTCTTCGAGCTGATGCGTGTATATCACTGCACTTGTGTTTATTTTGCACTTTCAAAGTTCTAATATAATTGTCCAGTCTATTTTTGAAACAGTTCACTGACGGCGCGCTAATAACAGTTCCGATTAATTTTTTTTGTGTGTAGAAAAATAATCAATTATGCAAGCCATATCCATATTAATGTTTAAATCGCTACCAGAAATCGTTTATTTCTCAATAAATGAAAAAAAAAACCAAATTTGTATTTTGTGAATTTTTTGTTTTTTGACATAAAACCTTCCAGATTAAGAATATAATAGAATAGATCGAGAGGTATTTGTAAAAACCTTCTCTGAAATAAAGTAAGAACTGTTTAAATCAATCAACATTATCGCTATCGAATCGAAATGCTGCCAGCGTCTTCGGTACTATGTCACAGGTTAATTTTAGAATAATTTTATTTTAAGATAATATTACGTACCTACTTAGTACTTACCTATAATTAGGTATTGCAATCCGGTCTGATATCCAATCCGGCCGGATCCGGCCGGATTTTGGTCCCAATCCGGCGGATCCGGCCGGATTGACCTTGAGGATTAAAAGTACCCAAATAGTAACTTTTTTTGTATGTTTTCAGAATAATATGAGGAATATGATGGTATTTTGCTTCACGATTAATAAACCAAAAGTTGAAAGCTTAGAAATCAACATTTTTACCAGGTAACAAGTACATTTTACTAAAATAATCAGTCGTGAATAAAATTCTTTCGTTCTTTTTAAACTTTCATAGGATAACAAAATTATTTTTACTGTATTGTTTTACAGTAATACATATAGAGCTTTTAAGATACAATTAAGAACGGACATTATATAACATTACCTACATGCACTATGAGATAACTATTTAAAAAAAGATAATTATGTTTTGTCTTATTTTACTGTTAACTTTTCTCACATGCAAAGAAGAACTAAAAAAACTACAGTAGCTAAATTAAAGTCATCAAGAGTAATTGACCTTAGTATTATTTGCTATTGCTGAAACCACAATCTTACCGGATACCTTTAAAAAATGTTCATATTTAAGCTTTGAATTGTTTTTTTTTTATGATTCTTGTAGCAATGTGCCCTCATACTTCTAATATCATGCTGAAAACGTTGTTGTTCTTGAAGTCCTACGTCAACACAGAGATGCAAAGGGCCTTCTCAAGCTCGCGTCATGCCTTCCCATCTTCAGCTACCTTCGTGGCCTCGCTCCTGCAGCTCGACCCGGTCGCTCGTAGTTCATCCTCAACGGACCGCTTCCGTGGTTTACAGGGCGCCCGGAGCCAAGACTCCTTCCAGCGGCAGGCGATTTCCAGCCGAAAGAAATGGTTGCGTTATTTCGTTAGAGGGAACTCTTGGAATTGTGTGCTACCAACGTACTTTTTGTGTCGCGGTTTCCTCACTAATGGGTGTTTGCTGGCATATACTCAATAGATCTTGATTTCGGATGGTGTTTGGTCAGAAAACGCGAAGGATCGACCTCAGTGACATGCTAACGAAAAGTTTTGTCGTATGGCCCTTTGTCACTCTCCACTATTCCACATTTTGCATCCAAGCAAACAATTGCACAGATTTCACTACAGATTCAAAGACGGAAAGTTTGACGCGTCACTTGAGCACATTATTTTATTCCAAACGGCCTAGTAATGCAAAAAACATTCGTATTAAATTATGTTTCGATTGGAAATCAGACCGGATTGCAATCCCCTGTTGAGCTACGTTCAAATGTTAGCGTAAATGTTATTTTTTTGCACTATTCTAACATATTAAATTACATTACCGGATCCGGCGAATTTCACCGGATCCGGTAGCATGAAAAAAGCACCGGATCCGGCCGGATTACCGGATCCGCCGGACCGGATTGCAATCCCTACCTATAATGTATTACCTATCAAATAAAAATTTGAATACATATTTAAAAAAATCAGCATTATTTATTTAAGAGTATTTATTAGTAAAACACGTTTATCGCGATCTTGATTTTAAGGGCCTGCGCACACGGGCAACTGTTGCCGGCGACTTTTTTGTCGCGGCCATGGCCTAGTATGAAAGTGCGCACACGAGGCGACGCAACTTTTCATACAAATACGAAAGTCGCCGAGCAACTGTTGCCCCCGTGTGCGCGGGCCCTAACAAGTTTCTGCCATACATTACATGACAGACGACGGACGTCCGCGTAGTATGTTCCTAGCTTAAGGCTCCCCACAGACAGTCTTAAAAATTCATAATCTTAAAAAAAACTTGTATGCAATCTGACAGTTCAGATCTGTCAGTGTCTTGTCAGTGACAGATCTGTCAGTGTCAATTTGCATACAATTTTTTTTTAAGATTATGAATTTTTAAGACTGTCTGAGGGAAGCCTAAGGCTTGCCACAGACAGTCTTAAAAATTCATAATCTTAAAAAAAAATTGTACGCAATCTGACAGTTTCATAGATTTAGAATTAAACTAGATTGTGGAATCACATTTTTTGTCATACTAAATTGAACCTTATCACTTAGTCAGAAAGGGTTTTACTTTTATGTTCCGATTCATTTTTTTTTGTGTGTAGAAAAATAATCAATTATGCAAGTCATATCCATATTAATTTTTAAATCGCTACCAGAAATCCGCTCTCTAATATTTAATGTAACCTGACTACAGCTAATTTTACTGATGTTTATTTAATGACTGTTTTGTGAAAAAATTGTGAAATTTATGTTTTTTGTCATAAAACCTTCCAGATTTAGAATATAATAGAATAGATCGAGAGGTATGTGTAAAAACCTTCTCTCAAATAAAGTAAGAACTGTTTAAATCAATCAACATTATCGCTCAGCTTGACAATCCAGCGAGGAAATGCTGCCAGCGTCTTCGATACTATGTCACAGGGCCGTGTTTAGATTTATGTTAGTTTAATTTTAGGTTTATTTAGTTTCATTTTGACGTGATAACGTCTAATAACTCGTTACTACGGGCAGCATGCACGAAAAAGATGACGTCATTGTCCCGTTTCCCAATATAGCTTAAGCTTGCTTGGAACTAAACGGCTGATCGATGCGCTCGGTATGGTTGTAGCGTGTGGCCTGAGTAAAGCACCACAGCTGCGACAGATGGCGCGCCCGTGTTTATTATTTTTGAGTGTTTGTAATTTAAAAACATGAAAGATTGCATTAAAATAAGCATCTTTTATAGAATGAAGTTGTTTGAAAAACCTACTTATTTAGGAGTTAGAGCAGTACGAAGTTGCGAATTTTCCCATAGTATTTACTAAGGCGCCAGAGACTTAATAAATTTACGATGATTTTTTTTACCAATATAACCTATGTTAATATTGATAAATCATATAGAACACGTTTAAATAAGGATGTTTTGTTATATAAACTTTTTCTTCTCCATTAATATATACTGAGATATTAGGGTTCTAAGATTAGTAAATGGCACTAGCACTTTAATAAAATTAACGCGTGTCTCGCAAACGGTCTAGGATACAAAATTACGACTTTTATATAGGTATAGGTTAGGTTCATTAGGTATCTTCAAACGGCCGAAGGCTCCTATTCTGTGCAGTTTCTGTAATAAGCGGGGCTCCGTCGATATCGCTTTCTGTCTCTGGCGCCTTAGTAATGCTACGGGAAAAATTTGCAACTTTGCACCACTCTAACACCTAAATTAGTAGGTTTTAAAAAAAAATTTAATTTATAAAAGATGCTTATTTTAATGCATTCTTTCTAATAAGAACAAAACACTATGCTAGAAAGAGTGCAGAGGAAGTTCTGTAGGCACATTTACAAACGACTGTACGGATATTACCCATATATGTATCCATCTCTATTCGTAACAGGAATGGTTGGTCTTCAAACTCTAGAAACCAGACGGAAACTGCGGCATATTATGCATTACCGCCAACTGTTTCACCATAGAGTAGATGACGCATCCGTGCTTGAGAGAATGGGGCTGCAAGTGCCAAGAGCGAATGTGGTGGTTGGCATGCCGGGCGCGGTGCCGGCGCGGCGGCGGCGGCGCCTGTTCGCGGCGGCCGGCGCACCGCTCGAGCCCGAGCTGCTCTTAACCGTATCATGTTGGAGACAGACCATATTGACATATTTGCTGATAGTGTTGGTGTGTTTTACAGAAAACTCTTAAGGTTCATAGACTCTACACTCCTTAGGTGATTAATGTAATAACCATAGTTTAACTTTTAAGTGTGTTTGCTTTTATTTATGTCAATTTAACATGTACATAATTATATTACCACATAAGTGCTTTGGTGAAATACTGTTAACTTTTGTGTATTTTTAATAAATAAATAAACGTGAAAAAGTCCCAGAATCGGGCCCCTTTTGCTACTCTGACCGCCCCTTCTATACTACTGTAATGTTTGACGTTATCACGTTAAACTACCGTCCGTAAACCGACTTTACAGACAACCAATTTTTTTTATTTTAAGTTTAATTTTAGAATAATTTTGTTTAATTTTATTTTAAGATAATATTACGTACTTAGTACTTACCTATAATGTATTACCTATCAAATAAAAAATTTAATAAATATTTAAAAAAATCAACATTATTTATTTATTTATTAGTAAAACACGTTTATCGCGATCTTGATTTTAACAATCTGACAGTTCAAACTGACACTGACAAGACACTGACAGATTTGAACTGTCAGATTGCATACAAGTTTTTTTTTAAGATTATGAATTTTTAAGACTGTCTGTGGGAAGCCTCTGCCCATAGATTTATATATTATTAAGCTAGATTGAGTTGTTAGGCCAAAAAGTGTGTCCACATGAGAGGGTAAAGTTGGGGCTGGTGTCCCTCTCGCACTTATTGCCGCTGTCAAAATCATTTGAATCACTGTCATAATTTGGGGATACCAGTTAATATTCAAAGTTACTACCAAATCTACTAATACCCAATTAAAGGTTTTTTTTTAATTGCGCTAATCTTTGGTTTTATTGCTTCATAATTATGACTTACCAATTCGTTATAAGGTATTAATATCTTTGCCTCTATATAATACAAAAGTAATTTAAGAAGTTTATAAATTTAGTTATCATACAGGTAAACACTACTATTATAGTAATCTCTTTAACACTGGTCACACGTGCGAGAGGGACACCAGCCCCAACTTTGACCCTCTCATGTGGACACACTTTTACAAGTCTGATAAGAATGCCTTTCTGCATCGGTGATAAAGTTCAATTTAGTATGGCAAAAAAAGTGTGAGCTCAGTCCCTATTGAAAGTCCATGCATGTATGGCAGAGGCATAATCTATAAATCTATGCTTGCATGACGTTACCGACGTTGACTTGACTCCGTTAGCTGATTTTTTTTGTTATATTTGTACAGCAATTTACCTTTAAGATGCTTTGAGTAATAACTAAATATTTTCCGATATCTAATGGAGATGGTAAACCAGTGCCACTGCTGCCTTCAGCGACCCGCGGCGAAGGATATGAAGACTCCGTACACGCTGCTCGGAATAACGGAGATATACTCGGACATGTTACAAGAATGCTTTGCAATTGATGTAAGTAGTTGTCTGTTCGGAAAAAAAGAGCCGTGGGTCTTTGCCCATACTTTCTGAGCTCTCCTTTTCCCGCACTAACTGTGGATCAGTACTCGGAATTGGATAATTTAATTAATTATTTTGTTTTGTCTCAGCTAGGCCAAAACTGTTTTACAGCCAAATCTTGGTAAATTTACGAATGATATACCTATTTGTCTAGGGTTGTGTCCGATTCAATATAATAGGCTAGTTTCCTATACTTTAAATAACATATTTTATGCAGTGCGTGAAATAAAGCACCACATAATTACAAGAAAAATATGGACAGTAGTTATGTTTATACCTAATTTCTATTTAATAAGTTAAAGATAATATATAAAGTAAACTAGCTTTTACCCGCGGCTTCGCCCGCATAATAAAAGTATTCATTAAGATTTTCATTTGGATCCTTAGGTTTCTCTGTAGGTATATTTATCTGCGATTATTTCGATTGCACATAATACTTTTGCTTGCAATGATTGTAGAAATATTACACATCGAGACCACAGCGTAGGTAATTCTATATACGCTGGGGAAACCTTTATAAACATCCCACATAGCCCGTATTTCGACACTATGATCGGTGGGTAAAAAGTACTTTTTTCTATTATCCCTTAAAAAAATTTACATTTTGCTTATACTTATCGTAAACGTAATCTTCAAGCAAGCAAACAACGATCGTCTTAGAGCACATTGATTGTAAGAGACCGCCAACCGATTATCCGTATCCCTCTAACGATACCCATATTATCCGTATCCGTATCGCTATCCCTATCCGTTATCAAGATGTTCAATGATTTCTTATCAAGTGCTAAAATATAAAGTTTCATGGTTTTATCTTTTAAAATTAAGAAATCCCATACAAACTTTCAACCTCTTTTTCAACCCCTTCATCCCTTTTTTTCGAAATAAAAAGTAGCCTATGTTCTGTCTCAGGGTCTAAAGATTGTCTGTTCCAAATTTCATCAAAATCGGTTGCGTGGTTTAAGCGGGAAAGCGTAACAGACAGACAGACAGAGTTACTTTCGCATTTATAATATTAGTAAGTATAAGTATGGATGAGTTGACCGTGACGTCACTCAGTATTTCATAGTAATTCCATATTAGCAAATTGTTTTGGACTGAGCTGGAACGAGGCCAAGGCGGTGGCTCAAGATATAAAGGCGTGGAAGGATCTTGTGGAGGCCCTATGCACATATGGGGTGCCTTAGGACATACAACAACAACAACAAATTGTTTTGACCGTTCTTAAAAAGAAGCTGATTTGACTAGTAGTCTAGTAGAAAACTAGCCTATTCCATGGCATTGTAAATCTAAGTAGGATGTTACATTTGTTCACTATTTTAGATATTATGAGAACTTGCCAAAAGACCAGTGCATGCAGTATCTCCTATTTCTGTCTAACTCTTGTTTTTACAGTGCAATCATTATGAACTAGCTAAATGAAATATAACAACCTACTAGTAGGAATTTAGGTATATCTGAGGTCTATGTAAGTGGGTAAGGCACTTACATTACATAGATGTTTAATACCTACCTAATGTATTATGAGTTTTCATTATCATTTATTAATAATTATTGTGAATATTATATTTGCAGGTGAGTTTGGGTGAGAATGTCAAGAGTGGGATCTGCGAGGAATGTGTGGGACGGCTGAGGGAAGCGCACAACTTCAAGCTGCAAGTGCAGCGCAGCCAGAACACGCTGCGGGAAAGTTGTCTTATAGAACTCCATATCAAAGGTTGGTAGTTACAATGATGCTTAAATGCCAGCCTGCAAGGTTGTAATTCTTATATTACACAAACATAAATAAATAAATTAAAGCTGTGTTGTCTCTGCTAACCTCTTGCATGACTTAACCGTTTGAATGCTTTGACACAGATCCATTAGTAATAATTTTGAACTTTTGCTTTAAGTGTCAAGGTTGTTTTTTAATGATCAAATTTAATGCACTATTCTTGGTAGGGTTTTGCCTTTCTTGAGGCAAACTAGCAGAAAAAAAATATTATGGTATTTTTTTACATATTTATTCATATATATTTTGCATAAAATATGGTACACAAGGTAGACTTAATATAATTTAGGACATGCATATTTCACCAGCAGGTGGCATGCAAAAACACAAATATAATATATACAACTTTTGATATGTACGGTTTGAGCTCTTTCTTACGATACCACACTTGACATTGACAGTTTTGCCCTACTTGCATATTGCCCATTTTCGTGAGCGTCAGGACCCCTGGACCACTACAGATATTTGATGTTTAGTACATACTAAAATTTAGTACCTATTTGATACTATTTGGTACCTGAGTACATATATTTGGTACCTCCACTGATATCGAAAAATCGAGCGAATAAAGTGGCCAGACATTCTGACGTCAGGATGTCTGGACCATTTTTGGTTTACATAGTTCTAGACAACACTACTAATTGATATCTTAGTCAATATTTACTACCTATTTGGTACCTGTCAATATATTTTTCAAAAGTTAGAGGGGGGGGGGGACGCACTTTTTTTTCCTTTAGGAGCGATTATTTCCGAAAATATTAATATCAAAAAACAATCTTAGTAAACCCTTATTCATTTTTAAATACCTATCCAACAATATATCACACGTTGGGGTTGGAATGAAATAGTACATTACGATACAAGTGCGTAAAAAAGGAAGTTCGAAACGAGTGGCGATAAATTAAAACACGACCGAAGGGAGAGTTTTAAATCGACACGAGTTACGAAATTCCTTTTCGCACGTGTATCGTACGACGTTTTTCAGTACAGATGAGCCTCCGAAGTTTCGACCTGGCATATAATGAACCACTTCTCGAACTAGTGCGTAAAAAAACGACCATCTGTACTGAAAAAAAATTATCAGCCCCCACTTTACATGTAGGGGGGGGGGGGTACCCTAATAAAACATTTTTTTCCATATTTTATTTTTGCACTTTGTTAATTATTGGCGTGATTGATACCTATACATATTGGGACCAAATTTCAGCTTTCTAGTGCTAACGGTTACTGAGATTATCCGCGGACGGACGGACGGACGGACGGACAGACAGACAGACATGGCGAAACTATAAGGGTTCCTAGTTGACTACGGAACCCTAAAAACTATAAGGGTTCCTAGTTGACTACGGAACCCTAAAAACAGTATGGGAGTAGAAAAAATTGCATACGGGCACCATCTCCATGAGGCTTAACAATCATATACTGTGCAACAGTTTATTTATATACCTATTATTGTTTTAGAGGAAGATGTCAACATCAATATGGAGGATGAGGGGTCGCACGCGGCTAGCGAAGACTGCGTCTCACGTGAGTTTTTGCTTTGTACCTCACTCGTAGTTATGGTTGATTTAGCCAAAGCCTTTTTTGATGCTCCTAAACTACGCCGCCTGAAAAGGGCATCGTTTTTTTGCGGCATGTCATTAACGGCCTAGTCACGACATCACTATGGGAGGTTTTCATGATCTACGCGGCCAATACTAGATTTCACTAAATTTAAAACAACGGTCCAAAAAACACTGTATAAGCAAGGTGACATTCCGGGGAACAATATTCATCCCCTCCCACCCCTGTCCAGTGCATGGCGCCTTGTCAGTGTTCGTCGGAATTTGATAATTGAACCTAGTGTACGTGTCAGTTCGCGGCAACTTTGTAAAAACTGATGGCTTTCCTAGTGAATAGTTATTATTCTACGTTGTTTTATAAAGAAAAGTTAATGGATCCTAATTCTGCAGGTAATATGCTATTTCAATGTTTTTTTGTTTGTTTGAATTGTCAGATTTCATGTACAAACTTAGACATTTAAAAAATACCACGTGCAACAAAGATTATCTTAGTATTTATTTTAAATATTAAAGTTTTTAATGTATTATCGGGGTAGATCCGGTATATGTTCTGATTGATATTGATAATTTAGAGTTTTAGGTAATAGATAACAACAAAAACAGCCGCGGTATTTCGCAGTTGTAAAATATCATAGTACATTGAGTTTTTAAGGTCGAAAAAGTATAAAATTGCGAATGTTGATTTATGTTTTTTAACTCAATATTGTAAGTGTTATAGGCTCACCGGGAACATCCGGAGTAAGGACAGTCACCCGTCGATACTTGCTGGACCTAATGAGAAATGAAAATTTGCCGATTTTCAAAAAAAAACTATTTTTTTTTGAAAAATCTTCTACTGTCAGGCGAGGAGTATACTGAAGATGAATAAAAAAAAATTAGTAGCAGTTTCACACATTTCAAATCAGAAATGACACAACTATGGGCCAAAGCGCATAAAAAAGAAGAAACTTTCGTAGTTGTGGTTAGAAGAAACATTGAGATTCCGGTGGCTACACAAAATCGGTCGGACGGACGTCCCAAAAAATAGTTTGAAGAGTCCAGTGAAAGGAGAAAACTAAGAAAAACAGAGGTACTACGTTCGGGTGCAGAGGGTGGACTGATAGTCTACGCAGCCCAAGTTGAGCTGATGAAATCTGGAAAAAGGGATGCCTCCGATATTCTGAAAGATATATAGACGAAAATACGACAAATATGCTTTAGAAACTGCCCGACTTTACGTTGAATATTAAATAATTAGTACCTGTGGCACCCAATGACGCCGAAACTTCATAAAGTGGTAATACATGGAGGTATTATAATAAAACACGCATATCAGTACCGATAGGACAGCTTTCGGAAGAGGCAGCAGAGGCGAGAAATAAACATTTTCGAATATATCGGCAGAACTACTCGAAAAAATGCTCAAGAATAGCTTGCAATCAAGACATATTCAATAGGCTACTTCTAAGCTCAGACCCCCTGCTAAGCAGCATGAGGACCTTAAAGAAAAGGATCATTCGTTTGTTTCTTCCAGGAACTATCGCCCTGCTGCAATTACCTCAGCCAAATGAGAAAAATGATTCTTCAGAAAGTGAAGATGAAGAACATGCTTAGTACAATAAGTGAAAAATAATGTAAACAATTAATTTAATAAAAATACCATGCAAATATTAAAAAAACAGTATTTTTTGTATCATTTACCCCATTTGTAACCATTTTAAGCTATAAAATAGTTTTGGCCGCGTAGATCATGAATACCTCCCATAGTGCGACATTGGTCTAACGGCTCAGCCACGACATTGGTCTAAGCGCGACAGCGGCAAGCGGCGGCCATACATTGAAGCGAGACACAGCGATGGGACTTTTCATTCGCACGTATGGCTGCCGCTCGCCGCTGCCGCGCTTAGACCAATGTCGTGGCTAGGCCGTAAGCGCGACAGCGGTGAGCGGCAGCCATACGTGCGAATGAAAAGTCCCATCGCGCCGTATCTCGCTCCAATGTATGGCCGCCGCTCACCAATGTCGTGGCTGAGCCGTGAAGGCACTGAATAGAACAAAGGACTATTTTTCGGCGCCAGGCTGCCCCCTTGCATTTTTTTCGCCTTCGTGTAAACACTTTGGTGCCAGTCGCTAGTCTGCTTCCGTGCTCCTTCGGAGCTCCTGAATTCATTTTAAATGATGGACATCTTACATAGATACCACAGTATAATAAAGAGTACTATCGTACAGTACAGTTCTCCCCGCTGAAAGTGCCGCCCACCCCCTCTCGGTTACCTCACAGTTACCGCCTGTCAAAAACACGAACAGTCGACCTGTCATATTTCACTCATACAAGCATAGTACGCGTTTACCTACACGAGCTAAGACTGTGCTAGGAATGCGCTTTTTCAATATATTTGATCGCCAGTGTCCGAGGTGTGTAGATACATTGGTGTAATAACTAGCCACGTTAGCTGTCGGCATGCAAAGACTGGTGCTGAAAAGGCATCGTGTAAACGACTCAGGAGTGAAAAAGTCTGTTACCGTTTGTGAAACAGTTTATTTATATACGTATTATTGTTTTAGAGGAAGATGTTAACATCAATACGGAGGATGAGAGGTCCGACGCGGCGAGCGAAGCGGCCTGCGTCTCAGGTGAGTCAGGTGAGGTACAACTACCTCACTCGTACTTACGCATGAATTATGTAATAACAAAGACCTATATAACTTCGTAGAGACAGATAGAGTCAAACAAAAAAACGTACCCCAAAACCATACAGAAAAAGGTACGGTGAGCTAGATGGCGATACACCTTTGGGGTACGCTCGGCTAGATGGCGCTAATATTAATATTTGACATTTTAAAACATATCAAGCTCAGAATATGGGCCAAATTGTCAAAACTGAGGTTCAAAAGTTTTAAGCCTGTGTCGAGAGATGGCAGTCTATGCACTGTGATTACACATTTTACTTTGACAGTAACTCTCTTTAATATTCGATCCTCTTTGTTGGTAATAATGTCGTGCCGTTTATTGTTTTTTTTCGACATTCATATATATGGTGTCCAGTTGGTTACCTGGTTGACTCGCATGACTGCATTATTGTGTCTCCAGTGCCGTCGGGCGGTGTGGGGTGCGCGGAAGCGGAGCGCGCCAGACAGCAGCTCGCGATGGCTTGCTGCGTGAGGCTCGCGCGCCTCCGCGACTCCCCGCGCGCGAGCCAGCCGTGCCCCGCGCCGCCGCCCGCCACTGTGCAGCGAGAGCCCCGCACACAACCCTACACCTGCGACACTTGCCGACGACAGTTTAGTTCTAAGCTTGGTTTGTCCAAACACATATCAGTAACACATAAAACATCTCATACTTGTGGATGTTGTTCTAAACAGTTTTCTTATCACATTCTTCTTCTTGAACACAAAAAAACTCACAAGGAATTCATTTGTGACATATGTAATAAGGTACTATCAAATTATAGCACACTAAAAAGCCATAAGCGAATACATGCTGGGAAAAAATATAATTGTGAAATATGTGACAGGAATTTTGTACGTCCAGACTCATTAAAGAAACATCATCAGCGAAAACACTCTTTGGAGAAGCCCTTCAGTTGTGAAGAGTGCCAAAGGCAGTTCAGCGAAAGAGAAAGCTTTATGAAACATATTAAACGCATTCACTCGAAAGAGATTTCTATACGTGAGCACATAAATACCCACCAGGAATTCATTTGTAACATATGTAATAAGGTACTATCGAATTACAGCAAATTAACAATTCATCAGCGGATACATACTAGGGTAACATGTGAAATATGTGATGAGAACTTTGCAAGCCCGGACGTATTAAAGTTACATTATCAGCGAAAACACTTTGGAGAGAAACCTTTCAGTTGTGAAGAGTGCCACATGCGGTTCAGCGATAGACAGGGCTTAAGTAAACATAAAATAATTCACTCAAAAGATAAACCCTACGCCTGCGACACATGTGGTAAGCTATTTTTACGATTAGTTTCCCTGCAAATGCATAAAGAAATACATACAAAACCCAAATCTTTTACATGTGAATCGTGCAGTGAAATGTTCATAAGTAAAGCTGATTTACGTAAACATTCTTTAATTCACACAAATATTTACGCCTGCGATCTATGTCCCAAGCGATTTAATCGAAAACGGGACCTCAAACAACACATTAACAGATATAACGGGCAAAGTCATGTGGCGCAAAAGGTCTTTATCTGTGATTATTGTAATAAACTAATTTTGTGTAAGCGTAGCCTGGTCTTGCACTTGAAAACACACGTCGATCGGAAGGATTATTCCTGTAACGTATGTCATAAAGCATTAAAAACCTTGTCTTCTTTAAAACGACACGAGAAAATTCACACGGCAGTCAAACCTTACGCTTGCGACATATGTAACAAACAGTTTTTACGAAAGGACAATTTTAATGAGCACGTCACGACACACGCGGGTAAGACGACATATTCTTGCGGCTTTTGTAGCTTAAAGTTCTTATCTGTGTCTGGAAAGAACTTACACGAGAAAACTCACATAAGTGATTGAATTAGTAGACCTGTTTCGAGGCTCACGCCGCTACCTCTGAAAAACACCCAACTAGGTCTGTAATTAATAGAGAGCGGATTTCATGTAGCGATTTAAATATTAATATGGATATGACTAGTGCATTTTTTAGGGTTCCGTAGTCAACTAGGAACCCTTATAGTTTCGTCATGTCTGTCTGTCCGTCCGTTCGTCCGTCCGTCCGTCCGTCCGTCCGTCCGCGGATAATCTCAGTAACCGTCAGCACTAGAAAGCTGAAATTTGGTACCAATATGTATATCAATCACGTCAACAAAGTGCAAAAATAAAAATGGAAAACAATGTTTTATTAGGGTACCCCCCCTACATGTAAAGTGGGGGCTGATATTTTTTTTCATTCCAACCCCAACGTGTGATATATTGTTAGATAGGTATTTAAAAATGAATAAGGGTTTACTAAGATCGTTTTTTGATGATATTAATATTTTCGGAAATAATCGCTCCTAAAGGAAAAAAAGTGCGTCCCCCCCCTCTAACTTTTGAACCATATGTTTAAAAAATATGAAAAAAATCACAAAAGTAGAACTTTATAAAGACTTTCTAGGAAAATTGTTTTGAACTTGATAGGTTCAGTAGTTTTTGAGAAAAATACGGAAAACTACGGAACCCTACACTGAGCGTGGCCCGACACGCTCTTGGCCGGTTTTTTAAGTACCTACATGTCATGTGGTTTATAACAATCTATTCTCTTTATTCATTTTAAATCTTAGGCTAAGTTATTTTATAATATGATTGTAAAAGTAAAATACAAGACCACTTACAAAACAATACAAAATATATAAACACATCATAAAAAACCTAACCTAGGGTGCCACCAGCAGCGGGGCAGGGCCCAAGCTGCCGGTAGTTAGGGCTGCAGAGAGAGGAACCGTCGAACTATCCGCGCAGTGTCCAAGATCACCGCCTTCTGCATCTGACCCTTGATCCAACCACCTAGCGAGAGTCTCTTAAGATGTTGGTCGAGACTCTTCGCTATGAGACCGTTCGCTGAAACGACTATCGGAACAATGATCGTAGAATCAACATCCCACATGGCGGTTATCTCGTGAGCCAAGTCTAGGTACTTACTGGACTTAACAATCTATTATTATTACATCGCATACCGCAAACCGCTGAATTTTTATTGTAAGTTTTGCAATAAACTACAGTTAAAGAAAAGTATTTTAGTCTAAATAAAGGAGTTTGTATACAGGAAGCGAATTATTTTCCTCTTTCTTTTCTTTGAGTTGCAATAGAAGTTTTAAATGTGCGATGAGCACAAGAAGTATTAAAGAAAAAGAACTTAAATAAATAAACTATTTAAAAAATTAACAAACATTTTTTAATTTATTTTCATCATAATTTTTGCCCAATATTCACGAAAGAATTCAGAAAGGGTTTTACTTTTATGTTCCGATTCATTTTTTTTTGTATGTAGAAAATTAATCAATTATGCAAGTCATATCCATATTAATGTTTAAATCGCTACCAGAAATCCGCTCTCTAATATTTAATGTAACCTGACTATAGCTAATTTTACTGATGTTTATTTAATGACTGTTTATTTCTCAATAAATGAAAAAAAAATATTTTGTGAAATTTTTGTTTTTTTCTCAATACATGAAAAAAAAATTATATTGTGAAATTTTTGTTTTTTGACATAAACCTTCCAGATTTAGAATATAATAGAATAGATCGAGAGGTATGTGTAAAAACCTTCTCTCAAATAAAGTAAGAACTGTTTAAATCAGTCAACATTATCGCTCAGCTTGACAATCAGCGAGGAAATACTGCCTGCGTCTTCGATACTATGTCACAGGGCCGTGTTTAGATTTATGTTAGTTTAATTTTAGGTTTATTTAGTTTCATTTTTATTTTAAGTTTAATTTTAGAATAATTTTGTTTAATTTTATTTTAAGATAATATTACGTACTTAGTACTTACCTGTAATGTATTACCTATCAAATAAAAATTTGAATAAATATTTAAAAAAATCAACATTATTTATTAGTAAAACACGTTTATCGCAATCTTGATTTTAACAAGTTTCTGCCATACATGACATGACAGTAAAACCATAGATTTAGAATTATTAAACTAGATTGTTTGGTTATATCAAAAAGTGTGTCCACATGAGAGGTAATTGTTTGGGCTGGTGTCCCTCTCGCACTTGCTGACAATGTCAACATTATTCAGTGACGTCATCACTGTCATAAATTGGGGATACCAGTCAATTTTCAAAGTTACTACTAAATCTACTAACACCCAATTGAAAGTATTTTTTAATTATACAAATCTTTGATTTACTGGCATCAAAATAATTACATTATAATTATTTTCAAATTTTTTGAAATATATCGAAACCCTAGTTTGAATATAACATTAAAATAAAATAAGAAGTTATAAAGTCAGGTAATATACAGATAAAAATACTACTAATATGGGAACCTCATTAACACTGGCAACACGTGCGAGAGGGACACCAGCCCAAACAATGTCCTCTCATGTGGACCGTTTTCGCTAGTCTGATACGATCGACTTTCTGTTTCAGTAATAAGGTTTAATTTCGTATGGCAAAAAATGTGATTGAGCTGTCCCCTGTAAAAGTCTTTGAGTAAAACTAATGCGTCACGAAATAGCAGTGTTGCCAGACGGAATCTGAAGTATACAGTAGAAAAATGAATAAAAAACCAGTAGATCAGGAAAAAAAGCAGTAGACTACAAAATATTGATACTAAGTGAAGAAGAATGAAAGAAAAATTATGCTGTGACACGATCGAACACGGTCCTGGAACTCTTTTAGACTTCTCGCGATTTCAAATTCATGCAGATTGGCGTTGATAGGTTTTGGATAAAACATACGAAGGTCATTTTTGATAATTTTTTTTCTTTCTTATCCATGATTAAATGTTTGTATGAAAAAAAAAGAATCAGAATCCGGCCACACATCAAGAAAAAACTTATCCCATACAATTTTTACGAAGATAAACTTATTCCACACTAGCGGCCCGCCCCAGATACGCATGGGGATTAAAAATGGTTATACATAGTAAGTTATCCGTAAAAGATAGACATATGCTTTCGCGTACTTTTATGTAAACCTATGAGAGATACACTATTTCGCCATACAGCTCATGATATAGCTCAAACGGTTTGGGCAGCGTTTACGATTAAGGCTCTCTCTCAGCCAGTGGGATTTTGTCCGACTTGTTTAGCAAATATCGTTATATTTCAAACAAAGTCTCAACAAATTATATGCTTAAATCTTCCCCAAGAATCACTTATTCATAGGTGAAAACCACATAAAAATCCGTTCAGTAGTTTTTGAGTTTATCGCGAACACACATAGACAGACGCGAAGGGGGACTTTGTTTTATAAGGTGTAGGATTCATTAAATTGATTCCATTCCTATTCAGTATCGATGGGGCAGTTGCACAAATAAGAACTTTTTCTCAAACTTGCAATGAAATGTTGTCGGGACTACTACGTGTCCGGTGAGCTGAGTGAAGATAATATTTCATAGTGTAACAGAACAAGCGTCTATGACGAGGAAATGGACTCGTTATTACATATAAAACTTACGGCGAATCAACTTTTCCTTGACCAACTTTTTGGTGCATATTTCCTTCGGGATTTCATTGAATATTTTAACAAATAATATCTTTGATGGTTAATCACATGTTTAGTTACGTCATCACTGATAAAATTCACTATTATTTAATGTAAAACAGGTTGGAAAAACGTATTTATCAACAAACTACGTTCACATGGACGAAATACTGACATTGACAGTTGTCAACTGCATAGCGTTCCGATATTATGTCTTGGTTCCAATTACAAGTCAGAGAGGTAATAATGACTAATATTGATTATTATACTTCCTGAATATATCATTCAATGTAACAATTAATAACAAATGTGATCTTTCATTGCGAAGTCACTTACTAAATTGATTTAAACAGTCTTTCACAAAATAATATTTACGTAAAAATATTTACGGAACACTCCACTATTGGACTACATAGGTATCAATACCAATAGCTCTGTCTCTCTCTAAAACAGCTGCAATCTGCACGTGTTGATAAGCGAACGTCCGCGTGATGATCGTGAACTTTATTACGTAGGGCGTATGACTTAGTAAACAAAGCATTTATGATCTTTTTCTTATGTGCGCGATTTAATAGCCGCCTAGTCGGAGATAAGTCGGAGATAGGTCGGATGTCGGAGATACGTCGGAGATAGGTCGGAGATAGGTCGGATGTCGGAGATAGGTCGGAGATATGTCAGATGTCGGAGATAGGTCGGAGATAGGTCGGAGATATGTCGGATGTCGGAGATAGGTCGGAGATAGGTCGGAGATATGTCGGATGTCGGAGATACGTCGGAGATAGGTCGGAGATAGGTCGGATGTCGGAGATAGGTCGGAGATAGGTCGGAGATATGTCAGATGTCGGAGATAGGTCGGAGATAGGTCGGAGATATGTCGGATGTCGGAGATAGGTCGGAGATAGGTCGGAGATATGTCGGATGTCGGAGATAGGTCGGAGATAGGTCGGAGATATGTCGGATGTCGGAGATAGGTCGGAGATATGTCGGATGTCGGAGATAGGTCGGATTTAGGTCGGAGATATGTCGGATGTCGGAGATAGGTCGGATTTAGGTCGGAGATATGTCGGATGTCGGAGATAGGTCGGATTTAGGTCGGAGATATGTCGGATGTCGGAGATAGGTCGGATTTAGGTCGGAGATATGTCGGATGTCGGATGTCGGATTTAAGTCGGAGATAGAGGCTATAAAAGGGTCGAAGCGAGCCGACGCGCGTCATTCTTAAAATATCTATAAGACTAACAGTGTCTCTGGCTTTCGTGTGTTATACTGGTGAGTGAAGTTGTTCTGCTATTATTTCTCTGTTTGTTTTTACTTGGAAATTATTCTAAGTGATTGTAAACTTTGAAATTGTGTCTCTGTTTGATTGTGCGGGGACAATATCGTCGTACAGTTGAATTTAGACCTGTGGTGGAATTGCTTTACTGTCAGTTGTGGGGTTAATTTAGTGTTCTATTTATAGTGTAGTGTTACATTTAAATTGATGTGTATAGTGAAGTTTTCTGTGCTTTGTTTCATGAGTGCCGTCAAGCAATACAAAGACTGGGTCGATGTATGGCTGGTGCTTGGAGATGGGTCTGTGTTTGGTTTTGTAGGGAGTAATTCTTGCAAAACTAAGCTTAGATTATAGCACGTAAAGGAAACTTCATTCGTTTATTTAGTTGGTCAGTAAAATTGAATTTAGTAATTTTCTATGGGGTTATTTTGTGAAAGTTATAAGCCAGATCATTGTTTGTGACAGACTGTTGTCCGGCTAAGCGCTTTATACCTTGCGGTGTTAAACATAAGGCGTTTAGGAGTCTTTTTGTTCCAAGTGGAGGCTTGGACGCTTTTCTATACTTACAAAAGCGTATTTTCTCACCGGTCTCAAAGAGTCCAACTGTTAGATGGAAGTGAGGACTTTCACGATTGACGAAAGACATTAGGAGTAATCCTTGCTCACTGAAGTCGGCAGTATTTGAGGCTGGGGTCCTATATATATATATATATTTATTTACTCGGTGTTCTGGTTCATGCTGGCGTTGGTCGCTGGAGATTTCGGTTGTGATCGATCCATATCTAAGTAAAGTCTGATCGCAGCTGGGTCTCCCATGTGGCTGGTACTGGTGTGTCCTAGAATACTGGATATATACACGGATAGGGCGATCTACTCTCTGCTACCCTAGCCCGCGGGCAAAAGCAGAGGGGGGGATCAGAACTCAAGCCTATAGGTTGCCTATCTCAGCTTCGCTGGCTGAACTGTACAGCTTATGGTAGGGATACACTTGTGCATATTTTGAACATTAGATCTATGGTAAGTGACGGTCTTTGTTTCATATATGCTAGAGTAGGGAAAACGATAGGATTAGGGTAGAGTCACACACTATTTCTATGAAAGTAGAGTTCTTTTATGATTGGTCTTGGAATATAATCGGTCAACGTGTATTGTGGAGAAATAATTTAACTACTACTATTATGGTTTTAATGGACTTTAAATGTGGTGTTTACTATCTTAAAATATGTGGTAAAACTGGTAATTTATAAAAACTCTTATTACTTAATTTATTTGAGTGAAATTAATAATTGTGGTAGCAATTTCTGATTTTTCGGTGTGGCTGCGGGACACTTAGTGTTGCTAACTGGTTTTTCAAGGTAAATTCTATCAAGTTGGTTAGGGAAACAAACTATTCTTTGGAATAAAAAGCATAGGTTTGTTATAGGGCCCAGTGGCATGCGAGCGCCGTCCACTGATGGAAAGTCAAAAGCTTAGAAAAGTTAGTAGACTTTTTTTTTTTTTTAATTAGCCTCTTTTGTGTCCCACTGCTGGGCAAAGGCCTCCCCTCGCTTTCTCCACTCGACCCTGTAGACTTAGTTCTTATAAAAGTTAGCAACTGCTCGGTGTTTCGATAAAACATTAGAAAGATCGAGAAGTTATGGTCTATTAGCAGTATTGGGGAAAAGGGGGGTTTAGCTAGGGAAAAAGAAACAAAACAAAAAGGGGGTTAGTTCGTAGATAGATAGCCCTTCAGGCTTACTTGCTTAGGATCCTGATAAAGTGGTTTGATCAGGTCAGGGGTCCCATACCGTATCGCAAGCCCTTGCCCAAGCCGGGACCACTAATAAGGCGTAGCGGATGATTACCAAAATATTTTTTAATATTTATTTCATGTATGTTTCACTCACTAACTTCTATACTAAAAATTTCTTCATTACGTCATTAATTTTCTCACATATAACTTTCTAGGCCTAAATCTGATAAAATACTCTTCTATAACACTATATTATTATGCTACAATAACCTTTATTCTTCTTTAAAATATAAATAAATAAAAATTTAAAAATCAGTCAAAAATACAGCTGATACTCATTAAAGGATCTAGGTTATCGCGGTTCACATCGAAGGGTTCTACTTATTCACGCTAGACGATCACAAGGCCAAATTTAAGGGGTATATTTAAAGGGGGGTTAGCTATAATGTTGGTTAGTCAAGTAAGTAAGTAAATAAGTAAGGTGAGCGGAGGTTTAGTTACAATAGTACAGTTTACAGCAAAAAAAAGCCTGCCTGTAAAGCACCCTCCATTTGTTTCTAAACGTCAAATGCTGACACTACACCATGACATTTAGTAATCAGAAAAAAAACATTAATAGTACTAATGTACCTGAATGTCACCATTTAATAAGTTACCTCAGAGTTAAAAAAAACTTTGGCGCGGAATTAGAAGAGTTTTCTTTTTGCCTAGTTTTATCAAAACTATCACGAGATTTTTTTTTTCATATCATTGCAAGTTTAAGAAAAGTACTATAATTACATGCCTCGCCGTGAAAAGGGCTTACAGGCTTCGTATCACTATCCTACTCAGCTGGATATACCTACACAGCATGTAAGCCCTTCTTTCCCGACATCTGACGTAATGTACTATTATTTGATATGAACACATATTAAACCAGTTAGAATACAAACATCAAACTTCTTGCACCCGCCTAAATCGCTATTGCTAATACCAAGCTACCACTACATTACGAAACATCGCAGATATAAAGTCTGTCAAGCGATTTCTGTCACTAGAAAAAAGCAGCAACTTTAAGAAATGAAGGGATGAAAGTTGGCCCATAGAAAATTTTAATTTCGCGCCTTGACTAAATTGTTGGACTGTCTATAGTAAAAATTTGAAGCCAATCCAATTGTTTATACTGAAAAATATCGATTTGGGAAAAAGCAGGTAGATTTCTTGAAAAATTACAAAAAAAGCAGTAGATCAGTAGATTTTTTCAAAATCAGGTAGATCTACTGCTAAATCAGTAGATCTGGCAACACTGGAAATAGTCACGAAACTTAGGCTCCCCACAGACAGTCTTAAAAATTCATAATCTTAAAAAAAAATTGTATGCAATTGACACTGACAGATCTGTCAGTGTCTTGTCAGTGTCAGTTTGAACTGTCAGATTGCATACAAGTTTTTTTTAAGATTATGAATTTTTAAGACTGTCTGTGGGGAGCCTTAAACTGACATGACAAAAACCGGCCAAGAGGCCTGAGTTTCCCGTCCGCGGTCGATTTACGACGGACGTCCGCGTAGTATGTTCTTAGCTTGAATATACGTGCACTACGTGCACTTCAGTTCGTTTGTGTTGCGAGTGCCGCGGCCGCTGCAGGACACCATCGCGAGTGCAGACTTCTGGCCGAAGGGCGTGGTGTTTCGGCGGTTCCGGGGCAACCTGCCGAACCCTACGCCGTGTCAGACGACGCAACGGAGCCACGCTGTTACGTCGTCGCCTAAATAGAATATTGTTTTTTTTTGTCTGATTTTTACTGTTTTATGTGCTATACCGCTATACCTATTGTTTTTATTTTTTAGTTTCACAGGGCTTTGGTTTTACTGTTATGCTGTGTAACTTATTTGAATAATAAATAAATACAAGCTAGGAACATACTACGCGGACGTCCGTCGTAAAGCTAGGAACATACTACGCGGACGTCCGTCATAAAACGACTGCGACCGCGACCTATCAGTGTGCACGGAACAAAACATCCAGAGAGCCAGATTTCGATCGGACGTCCGTGCGCTCAAGGCCACGTCCGCGTCCGTCGACCGATAGTTTGCACGGTTATGTGTAATGTCATTGTCCAGATTCCCGTCCGCGGTCGATTCACGACGGACGTCCGCGTAGTGTGTTCCTAGCTTTATGTGTATTTCCATTGTCCAGATTCCCGTCCGCGGTCGATTTACGACGGACGTCCGCGTAGTGTGTTCCTAGCTTGAATCGACCGCGACCGCGACCGATCAGTGTGCACGGAACAAAACATCCAGCGAGCCAGATTTCGATCGGACGTCCATGCGCTCAAGGCCACGTCCACGTCCGTCGACCGATAGTTTGCACGGTTATGTGTAATTTCATTGTCCAGATTCCCGTCCGCGGTCGATTTACGACGGACGTCCGCGTAGTGTGTTCCTAGCTTTAAGCTAGGAACATACTACGCGGACGTCCGTCGTAAAACGACCGCGACCGCGACCTATCAGTGTGCACGGAACAAAACATCCAGAGAGCCAGATTTCGATCGGACGTCCGTGCGCTCAAGGCCACGTCCGCGTCCGTCGACCGATAGTTTGCACGGTTATGTGCACAGAACTAAATCAAGATAGAAGGAAAAAGTGTATCTACTTCGCGTGCGGAAAAGTTAAATAGCGAGCGACATTGTTCGCCGCGCAAGTCAGTCTGCTCTCGACCGCTGCCCGCGAGTGACATACAGTGAAAAATACAAAATGGGTCGGTATTCGATAATTAACTGTTCAAACACCACCAATAAAAGCAAGAGTGTTAAACAAAGTGTTTCCTATCATCGGTAAGTACCATTTGTCCTAAAATATTTTTTATTAAATAAAAAACACGATTTTCCTATTTTTATCATCAAAACATTAGCTGACGTACGGCCGTCAAACTAGTTTTCCATTGCGGCTTTAATTTGACGAGTCCGACTTGGCGTGCGTTTAAAACAAGCGATATAAAAATAGGCTATTCAAACTGTCGAGACAAAGGTAGATTTGTTATTTTGTCCGTCGAACTCACGTCGAACTTAAGAATAGTGGTGCACCACGGAACTAAATCGTCATGTATGCTGCGATTTCCTTATTCGATTTAAATCGATTTTGCGAAGCAGTGGAAATTATAAATATGTTTTTATATTGTTATGAACCTATACATATAAAGTACGAGTGAAAAGTAAATTTAACTTTAAAATAGGTTACAGTTACGGTATTAACGTTGAATTTGTGGTCGGCAGAAAAACAAATACAAACATAATACGCTCTATATTTATTATGAATAAAAATAACTCTAAAAATGTGTTAATGGTTAATTATATTTATATATTACTAAAAGTTGTAACAAATAACATGAGGATAATGAAGTGAGTACATGGTCGATTTTCTTAAAAATATTACGAAATATTAACTAGTATTAATACCTACCTACTAAAATCTTTGTTCCTGGCCTTAGGCAAATTATATACCTACTAGTGAATTGTTTGTCATCACACGAATACAGTTATATACTTACTTCATTTCACAACGAAGATGAACATCCGATATTTTTAACTTCGGTGGGCATCCCGCAAGCAACCTCCACAATCGATCGAATAGGTTACGCGGCGACAACGTTCCCATCACTAAAGTACACTCGTGACGTCATAGGCTCGACACAAAACGTTACACGCTCGGTTTCGCTGTTAATCGCCGAGCATTTTCCTTCTATCTTGATATAGTTCTGTGGTTATGTGTATTTCCATTGTCCAGATTCCCGTCCGCGGTCGATTTACGACGGACGTCCGCGTAGTGTGTTCCTAGCTTATGCCGATTCGATTATCGGTTCTAGGCCATTCAAGGTATAAAATAAAACTCTTATAAAACTGACAGAACAGTTTTAGTAGAAAGAAAATACCCCATGGAGAATAGAGGTATCTCTATTCTTCATGAAATACCCTATTTTGAATTTGTCCACTGTCAACCGGGCCAACCGGCTCGTAACAGACAATTCAGACAAACCAGCTTCGACTCTGCTTTCTGCTTAATAGAGAGTAGAGGGTTTTTTACTGGTTTATTATTGCTCAACTTACTTAATTAACTACACCCAAGTAGATATTTTTCAAGTAAATTCATATCAATTGAATACAATGTCCAAGACTACTGGTACATGGTAAGTGAAGATCCCGTTTAGTAATCTATTGCCGCCAATACAGACGGACTGCAACTTGTATCGGAACTGCAGAGCCACTGCAAAGTCGGTGTTCGTTCTCATATAAGCTACTGTCTGTATCGGTTTTATTTTTTAAACTAGACTGCTGAAAATGTACTTATATGTGCCTGAAAAGGTAGTCTTACTGTAACATAATGTTTAATTGTATATTTCGACCTGCAATGTAACCTGATTCTTATATACAATAAAACTTTCAACTAATACTAGCCATAATGAATGAAATACGTTAACTTTATTTCCAGTATAGTGAAGAAACATCAGTGGGGCTCTAATGTGAAGGCCACCTTTTATGTTATGAGATTTGAAGATGATAATGGTGAAATTAGAAGTGATAGCTTTTACCTTGATGGCCGCCCTGAAGCCACAGCTATAGTTTATGCAATAACGACGGGTTACTATAAACATCATAAACCTCCACATTGCCTTGATGTCAAAGTTAAAGTTAAGACAAGCAGTGTAAAAAGAAAAGTTTTTGTTGCAAAGGAGTGTCGCAATATTTTACTAAACATAAAAACCGAAGGATTTGATAAACATCTTCTGTGTCAAAATGAATGGACAGAAGTAATAGTTATAAAAGAAAAACAACCTGACACCTCTGTATGTAAAAATGAAAAAGTTTTTTTGTATACCTTTGATATCAACTTCACAGTAGATGTCTCAACTCAAGAGGACCTCTTAAATGTGTACAGTGAACTTTATCAAGAAATAGAGTTCACCGACTTCAAGCTGCGGGCGACTGATGGCACTGTGCCTGTACATAAAAGTATACTGTTCATTCATAGCGAGATGTTCCGGGCAATGCTGAAGGGGCAGTGGAGAGAGACAGGAGAAGCCAGCATTGACATGGTGGGGGTGACAGTACAGACCTTACAACACTTGAAGGAATACATGTACTTAGGCACTATTCCCAATACAGGGCTAGAACCACTTCTTTTGTTGGCGAGACGCTGTTTGATGGATAAGTTGGCTGCCGGATGCATAAAAAAGTTGATCAAAAATGTAACTCCGGCCTCATTTAATGCTCTTTTTGATCTTGCATTTCAAAACAACATACCTGAACTAATGAAAGGACTTGTATTTGAAAATTCCCAATAATGCTGTAGGTACAGTCAACCAATTGGAATCCTAGGCCACTCTACAACCATGTCAAAATGACAAGCAGTAAGAGATTTCTTACAATCCTACCTCCTCCTACAAACATTTTGTTACTAATTCTTGATAATTAATAAAAAATAATAAAAGTCACTTGGTCTTTTAGTTGTATTTTACAAAAATACGAGTATTGAAGTAATTACCTAATTTTATTTTAGTGTACATATTTAGATATCCAAACATACAGCGAATATGACAGAAAACAAGTTTTTGGTTAATACTTGAATAGTTATTGAACGAAATTCACTATTAGTCAAAAGCCTACAAGTAACAAGTAATTATAATCTCTCGTTTAGGAACCATTCATATTGGTGTCTCGCCCAAGGCAAGGTAAGGCAAATTACTTTCCACTTTTACTTATTCAGATATTTCTTATTCTTGACTGATAGTAAATGCCAAGAGGCGTGATTCCTTTGCTTGCCTTGATTAATATTTTACATACATACGAGTACAGTCACGCCTGTATCCCATAAAGGAGTAGGCAGAGCACATGAAACTACTCAAGTTTCAGTGCCACTCTTGGTGATTAAGGGGGTTGAAAGAAAACGAAATTGTGACTGCTGTTACAGATTGCCAGCCTTTCGCCTGCGCCACAATTTTACCCATATCCCACAGTCTACTTCTACTACACCCACGGGAAGAAAGGGGACGGTGAAAGTCTTAACCACACTATTTATTTATCTTTTAATTAAATATGATTTTTTGCCAAGAGTGGCACTGAAGCTTTAGTAGTTTCATGTGTTCTGCCTACCCCTTTATGGTATACAATACAGGCGTGTTTGTGTGTGATTTTTTACTGCACTACAGTGGAGTAAAATTCATTTACATATCTATCTCATAGAATTTTTTACTAGTTTATATATCATACATTCTCGTCACCGCTTTCAGTTCCGCTTCATCAAAAGCCACCGTTTATAATGTAAATCCTTGATTACTTACACGAAATAACTGGGTTTTAAGTTTAAGTAAATGCCCATTGCACATTCTCTATTGATAAACTTAAGGTCGTAGGATAAAAAAAACACCATAGACAACACGTTTTATTAAATAACATGTGAACTGTATAATATGTTCATGAATCCAAGCCCAAGGGTAAGTAACTAAGTATATTGAAACAAAGATGTAATGTACATTTAAAATTAGGTAAGTAACATAAATAACATCTCAAAGTAAGTAAGGTGCATTAGGGTAATTCCGAAGGCGACTAATTACGAAAGTCGCATGTTTCGTTTTTTTTCAACCCCTTATTTGCCAAGAGTGGCACTGAAGCTTTAGTTTCATGTGTTCTGCCTACCCCTTTATGGGATACAGGCGTGATTGTATGTTGTATGTATGTATGTCGCATATAAAAATCACCATTATTTCCATCATATCAAGATTCCCCTTTCGGAATTACCCTAATGCACCTTAAAGTAAAAAAAAAATACAATTCTTACAAACAAGTACTCTTACTTAAACACAGTAAATACTATTTTGAAGAATACTTAATGTTTACCTATTCGTTTATTTTTTTTGATTTATTTTTTAATACAGGAACTAAGGTACCTATGTAGTCTATCTGTATGCTATTTTCACATTTCGAAAATAAATTATTTTAGTACGTTTATCAATTTCTTAGGGCATTATTCGAAGCCAAAAATAACTTTGAATATAGTACATTGTGCAACAAGGGTGGTAAGGGGGTCATTAAAGACGCGTGTTATCACAACACAAGACACAAGTCTTTAATGTCCTTACCTCCTGAGTTACACACAATGTTTTTCATCACATTTGAGAGAAAAATACAGAGGAAACAGTCATAAGGCAAAACCTTCAACCGGCGGCGTTGGGACCAGTAGTGCATCTTGATCTACATCAACATTATTCACATTAAATCCATTGTTTTTGATAACAAACACTTTTTGAACGAAAACAAACACGAAAATACTGCATATAAATTAAATGAAACGTTCAAAAAAGCATATAAATCATATAATTATTATATATATGTATGTATAATATATATTTATGTATAATATATATTTTATTTTATTCTGAATATGTATTTATTATATGTATATAAGTAGGTTTATTGCGATAAGTATGAATACTGACTTGTGTTTTCTTATTTAATTTTTTTTAATCCTGCACCAAACTAAGCTTTCTGTTTAGCCCAATGGTTGACTGGTAGAGAATGCCTCAAGGCGTTAAGTCCGCCATTTGTACTCTTTTTTTTTTGTAAATTTGTAGGTGTTTGTTTTTGTAAATAGGCAACGGTGGGTGCCTCGCGTACGCACGCGGTATTGTCAGATTGTAAATTATAACAATTTATCTGAGTTAAATATGCAAAACAAACTGAAATAATTGTAAAACATAAATGAAATGCATTTTTCATACCGTATAATATATTTTGTAGTTTAATAGTCAAATTTTGGTTGTGCAATAAAAATCCTTGGCAGATTGAAACATCCTTTGCCTGAAGTATTGTACGGATTGTATTAATTTTTAAAACTAAATCCATTATTCCCTTGGGAATAAAATAGTACATTATGCTTCAGTACACGAAGACGCAATGATACCTTTAAACAGCAAATGTGATGAAAAAGTATATTTCTGCATAACACTAAATAAGACTATGATTTAAATGCTGGACATCATTTACATGTTTCTATATGTCTAAATAGTCCACTTTTTTGAGTAAATTGCTTGTGACACGCTTCACACGAGAAAGGTTTCTCTCCCGTATGTGTCCTCGCATGTCTCTCTAAGTTCACCTTTGATTCAAATAGCTTGTTACAATCTTTACAGGCGTGAGTTCGTTCTCTAGGCTTTCTAGCCACCTTTTCTCCAGTGTGGATTTTTTGATGTGCCTTTAGAGAATAATTCTGAGTAAATTGTTTGTAATCGATGGAATCAGGCGTTACTTTGCGGAAATCCATGTTAATCGTAAACTAGAACTTTCGTTAATCGTAAACTAGACTTGACGTGTCACAGGTTAATTTTAGAATAATTTTGTTTAGTTTTATTTTAAGATAATATTACGTACTTACCTACCTACTTACTTACCTTACCTACCTATAATGTAAAAACCTATGTGTAGTGTATAAAATCAAATATAAATATATGTATGTATCAAATAAAAATTTGAATAAACATTTAAAAAAATCAACATTATTTATTTATTTATTAGTAAAACGCGTTTATTGCGATCTTGATTTTAACAAGTTTCTGCCATACATGACATGACAATAAAACCAATGCGTCACGAAACTTAAACTGACATAACAAAAACCGGCCAAGAGCGTGTCGGGCCACGCTCAGTGTAGGCAGTGTAGGGTTCCTTAGTTTCCGTATTTTTCTCAAAAACTACTGAACCTGTTAAGTTCAAAATAATTTTCCTAGAAAGTCTTTATAAAGTTGTACTTTTGTGATTTTTTTCATATTTTTTAAACATAATTATGGTTCAAAAGTTAGAGGGGGGGAGGGGGACACATTTTATTCCACTTTTTATTTTACCACTTTGTCGGCGTGATTCATATACATATTGGTACCAAATTTCAGCTTTCTAGTGCTAACGGTCACTGAGATTATCCGCAGATGGACGGACGGACAGACAGACATGGCGAAACTATAAGGGTTCCTAGTTGACTACGGAACCCTAAAAAACAGTGAAAATATTAAAATAAAGAATTGTTCCTGAAAAAGTAACATAATCTCTTAGTTGACTTCTACGATCACGGGAAGAAAGGGGTGGTGAAATTCTGAACCAGTCAGCACATGGGATTATACTGTAACCATTTCTTATATGGGTGCACCTGTACCTACTTAAACTTCCAGTATGTTATTCTTATTTATCATACCTTACACCACCAGCGACAAAGCAAGCTAAGGCGTAAAATACACCTGAAACGGCAAGGGACGTGGGGCGTGGAGCGGACGCCTGCGCCGCGTCGCTTGAGTGTAATTTAAAAAACGCCTGCTTAATACATTTTGTATAGGAAAGACGTAAACTTCCCTTCTCCACTCCTTACGGATTGATGTCCGCTATTGCCAGTTGTTACAAAATACGTCAAGGTCGTCCCGCCATCTCTTCTTTGGTCTACCTCTGGCTGGGCTAATTTGCAGTAACCATTCAGTAGTCACTTTGGCCCACCGTTCCGAGTACATTCCGCAAACATGCCCCGCCCAATCCCACTTGAGCTTGGCTGTCTTGACACCCACATCTACTATACCAGTTCTGGAGCGCAGTTCGGTGTTCCTAACCCGATCGGTTCTATGAACTACAAGTATGCTGCGCTCCATTGCTCTTTGGAAAATCTTGAGATTTGGGCGGCGGTTAAAAATGAAATCAACAGAAGAAACGAAAAACTAAGGAAAAACTGATGAGTGAAACACAAAATGCTCAAAGGTAGCTGAGCACTCTAAGCAGTGAGTTGACAGCTGACAATAAAATGACTAATGACAATAATGACATTTTAGCTTTTTTTACAAATAAATATCTAAAATAGTGCTGTCGATTCAATTATCGTTTCTAGGCCATTCAAGGTATAAAATAAAACTCTATGATTGATTTCGACAGAACAGTTTTCGAGGAAAAAAATACCCTATTTATTTGAATTTGTCAACCGACTCCTAAATCCTAATAAACGAAAACGACAAACCACTCGAACGTTTCTATAGGTTAGACTGGTAGAGGGTCTTTATTGAAGTTTATTGAAAACGTAGTGATTATATTCTCTTTGGTTTATTGTTGCATACCGTAACTAACAACACCCAAGTCGAGATATTTCAATTAAATTAATACAATGTCTAACGGTACGTGGTAAGTAAAGTTCCCGTTTAGTACCTACTCTATTGCCGCCAATGTAACTCTCCAACTTGTATGGGATTGGGAACTAATTACAGGGCAACTGTAATGTCGGTGTTCAGTTCTTTATGTTTTAAACTAATATTTGCCATAATGAATGAAATACGTTCACTTCATTTCCAGTATAGTGAAGAAACAACGGAGTGGCTCTAATGTGAAGGCCACCTTTTCTGTTATACGGTTTGAAGATCATCATGGTGATATTAGAAGTGATAGTATTTTCCTCGATGACCGCTCTGAAATCACAGCTGTAGTTTATGCAATAACGACGACTTACTATAAACACCATAAACCTCCATATTGCATTTCAGTCAAAATTAAGGCAAGCAGTGCAAATACAAAAAAATCATATGCAAAGGAATGTCGCAATATTTTACTAAACATAAAAACCGAAGGATTTGATAAACATCTTCTGTGTCAAAATGAATGGACAGAAGTAATAGTTATAAAAGAAAAACAACCTGACATTTCTGTATGTAAAATTTCTAATGAAAAAGTTCTTTTGTATACATTTGATATAAACTTCTCTGTAGATGTCCCAACACAAAATGACCCCTCAAATGTATACAGTGAACTTTATCAAGAAATAGAGTTCACCGACTTCAAGCTGCGGGCGACTGATGGCACTGTGCCTGTACATAAAAGTATACTGTTCATTCATAGCGAGATGTTCCGGGCAATGCTGAAGGGGCAGTGGAGAGAGACAGGAGAAGCCAGCATTGACATGGTGGGGGTGACAGTACAGACCTTACAACACTTGAAGGAATACATGTACTTAGGCACTATTCCCAATACAGGGCTAGAACCACTTCTTTTGTTGGCGAGACGCTGTTTGATGGATAAGTTGGCTGCCGGATGCATAAAAAAGCTGATCAAAAATGTAACTCCGGCCTCATTTGATGCTCTTTTTGATCTTGCATTTCAAAACAACATACCTGAACTAATGAAAGGACTTGTATTTGAAAACTCCCAATAATGCTGTAGGTGCATTGGCTATTTGCATGATAATAGTTTATGTCACTAATATGTTCATCTTTCTTTCAATGATTACAATTATAATGAGTAGTATAAGTGGATAAGTTTTGTTACTAATTCTTGATAATTAATAAAAAAGAATAAAAGTCACTTGGTCTTTTAATTGTATTTTACTAAAATACAAGTATTGAAGTAATTACCTAATTTTATTTTAATGTACATATTTAGATATCCAAACATACATCGAATATGACAGAAAACAAGTTTTTGGTTAATACTTGAATAGTTATTGAACGAAATTCACTATTAGTCAATAGCCTACAAGTAACAAGTAATTATAATCTCTCGTTTAGGAACCATTCATATTGGTGTCTCGCCCAAGGCGAGGTAATAGTTATTTGTTATACAAGGGGGCAAAGTTGTATTTTAACGCCGAGTGTGGAATTGAAAAACGAGCAAGTGAAAGAATTCTATAGTTGAACCACGAGCGAAGCGAGTGGTTCGAGAATAGAATCCTGAACTTGCGAGTTTTTTTAACACACGAGAAGTAAAATACATTTGCACCAGAGTGTAACACAAAACTTTTCCCCTCACTATAGCGAGGAAACTACAACGCAAAAAATGCGTTTATCACTGCTTCCAGTAGTTCCACAGGTGGTAAATCATCTTTATTACTAGATTCACCTACTTTTATTAACTTTGTTAGCAGTTAATTTGACTTTATTCAAGGTCAAATTACTTTACCCACTAGTGGATAAAATGCGTTTTTACCCGCTGGTATTAAAGGACAAAACACATGTTTCCGAGCTAGTGAGGGGAAAAACAAATTACTTTCCACTTTAACTTATTCAGATATTTCTTATTCTTGACTGATAATAAATGCCAAGAGGCGTGATTCCTTTGCTTGCCTTGATTAATATTTTACATACATACGAGTAATGTCACGCCTGTATCCCATAAAGGGATAGGCAGAGCACATGAAACTTCTTAAGTTTCAGTGCCACTCTTGGTGATTACGGGGGTTGAAAGAAAACGAAATTGTGACTTTGCTGTTACAGATTGCCAGCCTTTCGCCTGCACCACAATTTTACCCATATCCCACAGTCGACTTCTACTACACCCACGGGAAGAAAGAGGACGGTGAAAGTCTTAACCACACTATTTATTTATCTTTTAATTAAATACTGCACTACAGTGGAGTAAAATTCATTTTCAGTACGGGTGCGTATCGATCGATATAACTTTTTTTGATATATTTTTAGTCGTTATAACGATCATTTGATATAATTATTGAATCATATAATAACATACTAACAAATTGTATAATTCTTATTTAATATAATGATCATTTTCTCGAATAACATTTATTATAACATACTTTGAGTATAATGCTTATTTCCGATAATAAATACATTGTATAACACAAATTCTTTCTAAAGCACAGTCAGTATAAAAAAAATTGTAAAATAAATTAGATCCATCATTTACCAGAAAAATAGATTAGGTTAGAACTGTGTCAACTGTGACCCCTTCACACAACGCGCTGCTACCAAGAAAAGTAGGTTAGGTTAGGTTAGAACTGTGACCCTTAAACATATGTACTGCTATCAGAAAAGTAGGTTAGGTTAGGTTACAACTGTGATCCCTTCAAAAAAGAATAAAACCAATTCATGAAATGTTTCATACTGTTTGCTAGTTATATTATACTAGTCGTATATCAATAGATAGTTATACCATATAACGGTTATTATAAATAAATATTATATGAAATAATGATTATACAAAATAAAAGTAAATATTTTGTGGTTATACCAAATGTTAATTATGTCAAATGAGTGATTATATCCTTTAAATATATATAAAATATTGTTTGTTATATCAAATGTTACTATACCAAAAAAAGTTATACCAATCATTACACACCCTTTCAGTACAGATGGTGTTTTTTTTACGCACTAGTGCGAGAAGTGGTTCATTATATGCCAGGTCGAAACTTCGGAGGCTCATCTGTACTGAAAAACGTCGTACGATACACGTGCGAAAAGGAAATTCGGAATTCGTGTCGATTTAAAACACTCCCTTCGGTCCTGTTTTAATCTATCGCCACTCGTTTCGAACTTCCTTTTTTACGCACTTGTAATGTACACCTATCTCATAGAATTTTTTTTACAAGTTTATCCATATTAATATTATAAATGGGAAAGTGTGTGAGTCTGTTTGTTTGTCCGCCTTTCACGGCTAAACGGAGCGACGAATTGACGTGATTTTTTAAGTGGAGATAGTTGAAGAGATGGAGGGTGACATAGGCTACTTTTTGTCTCTTTCTAACGCAAGCGAAGCCGCGGGCAAAAGCTAGTATGTCATACATTCTCGTCACCGGCAGTTCCGCTTCATCAAAAGCTACTGTTTATAATGTAAATCCTTGATTACTTACACGAAATAACTGGGTTTTAAGTTTAAGTTAATGCCCATTGCACATTCTCTATTGATAAACTTAAGGTAGTAGGATTATTTAGGTGTCCGTGCCTTCGCTTGAACCACTAATGAGATTAACACCTTCATAACTCGGCCCTAATCGAGTGAATTCCTCAACTAGTAGCGCCATCTGGCGCGCCAGTCAAGTACTAGTGTCGCCCGGTTACCAGCGCTCGGCTGCTTTTTCCTCAGTACGCTTTTGTAACTCGGCCGAGCAACACGTTTACAAAAGCAAGTCTTAAAAAGTTCGAGAAATTTAAAACATCGAAAAGATTATGATTACTTCTAACTTCGTGATATTCCGCTCGGTGCCTTTGGCCCAGCGACGAGACGCAGTGACCTCCTGTAGGCACCGTCATAAATACGCGGATACATATGCCTCACTCACGTGAGACTGACATGGCGTCGTCCCGTGAGACGACAGACGTTGTCCTGTGAGACGACAGACGTCGTCCCATGAGACGACAGACGTCGTCGTGTGAGACGACAGACTTCGTCCCGTGAGACGAAAGATGTCGTCCCGTAAGACGATAGACGTTGTCCTGTGAGACGACAGACGTCGTCCTCTGAGACGACAGATGTCGTCTCGTGAGACAACAGACGTCGTCCCGTGAGACGAAAGACGTCGTCCCGTGAGACGACAGGCGTCGTCCCGTGAGACGACATGACGTCGTCCAGTGAGATGACATGGCGTAGTCCCGTGAGACAACAAGCGTCGTCCCGTGAGACGACAGGTGTCGTCCCGTTAGACGACATGGCGTCGTGCCGTGACACGACAGGCGTCGTCCAATGAGACGACATTGCATTGTCCCGCGAGACGACAGGGTTGTTCCTGTGTGGTGGCATGGAGACGATGAAGAAAATTGACAGCGATGGGACGCAGTGTAATCCTATGCACCGTCATAAAGAATATAAGGGACAAATGCCACACTCACGTAAGACGAGACAGAGCGACGTCCCGTGAGACGACATAGGTTCGTCCCTTGAAAAGTCATAGCTTCGCCTCGTGAGGTGACAGGACACAAGAGATGTCTTGAAACGACAGATGAGGTCCCATTAGATAACCTGGCCTATGAAAAGATAGGGCCCACGATCCGATAGGGCATCGCCTCGTGATATGACAAAGGAGATCATTCATTGTGCAGACATGATTCGTCATTAGAGACAACATGAGTAAAGTTGTGCTGTGCGAAAAAGTACACTGTCATATAAATTGACAAGCGTCGCCCCGTAAAAGATTAAACTTTGCAGCGACTTGGAATTTGGATTTCGTTGCCCTATGCGATGATTTACGACATCCTGTGAGAACCCATTGGGTTATTACATGCTATGCACTAATTCACCTTTCGTGTCATGAGACGAGCGTTATGATCACGAGGCAAAATGTTGTATTTGTACTCGAATCTCAATGAGATTATGTCGCTTTAACATGTACTTCGTAGAAGGTCTTTCGAATCAGAACCACAGCGTACGTGTTAACCTGAGACATACACAATTACACAGTTTAGTCATTGTCTTATTAGACAAAAATCATCACGTGATGGGTTCCCATAAGTGGGGTCATTTTAGACAGGTAAAGTGAACGACATCGGCGTCGTCTCAATTGCCTAATTAGCTAATACATAATCAGCGTGGTCACCTGACCAACACATGAATGATTGTGAGGAATGTCCAAATTTCTCTCACTCGTGAATATCTGAACGGCCATAATGATGACGAATGTGTGATCCAATTACTGTAAAGCAACGCCGTTATTGCCAACCTAATTTGTCATGTCAACTTTTAGAATGCTCGTCATGATAGAGGTTTATTAGCAGGTTTGACGTTGTGAAAATCCACTTCCACATCTAAAAACGTGTGGGTGGAGCTTCGGTAGCAATTAACTAGCACTTTGTTGCCAGATACTAAGCGAATTAAGAAATATACATAATAGTGATGCTAAACAGAATGAAAAACCACTTTATATTACAAAGCCCTTCTTGCCCAATCAGAAAGGGAGAGGGGGAGGCGAAGATACCAATGGGAAAAAGAAAATCCATTAATTTATGCCACTGTTTTACGCTATTCCTAGTGTGCAGATTCTTTTAAATGAATGATTAGAGCTCTAGTCTCATCAACTCACGGGCGTCAATAATTGACGCATGGTCTTGGGTCTTGATACGGACTTTAGAAATGCAGAAGAACCACTCAGGTACTTAGCAAATGTTGACTATTAGCTACAAAATAACTTACCGCAAAGGAAAATTCTTGTACTAGGCTCATTACTCTGTGAAACCTGGATATTCGTCTGTATTTCAGCAAACTTATAGCTGTCCGGCTGAAACATCCAGTCGGACTAATGGCGGATAATGTTCCAGTATATGTTGTTCAGTATACCGAACTGACAAAAGTATTACTTCTGTAACAATCGACCCAGTAGAGACTTCTGAACCAATTCATTCAGAAATAAAAAGATACAGCTCGGAAAGTTTTCTAAGTACGATATATACATATATGTACTACAAATTGACCTCAAACTGCCGTTAATCGACCAACGGTTAGAATACTCAATCATGCATTATTACTAACGTTAGCTAGACCAAGGTTACAGACAATCCTTGAAGAGGTTAATTACAAAGACAACAAACTCGTACCGGAAATCTGACTCCCAAATATATACGATATTTTGTGGATAGTTTGGCAAAATGACTTAAAGGATATGTTATTTAGTACAATAGCATTTTAGTATGCCTTGTTGCATTGTTACTCAGGACGGACTCTCGTCGTAAAAGGATTTGTCGGTTGCCCAGTTCGATGGCGTAATGTTACGAATCCTATGTTTCTATAAATAACTAACGAATTAGATTAAAGAGACAACCGAACAATATTCTCAAACTATTTACAGCAAAGAACTATGGCTTACATCTCTTGACCGAAGTAAATGAAGTTGGTCCTAAACTTAAACAACTACACAAAACAAGGCAAGAAACCGTGTAGGTAAATTGTATTCAAAGTGCTTATTTGTTGTATGATATATGGAAAACACTTTAAGCTCATTAAAACCAATAGGGCAATACATTTTCCGAGAGAAGCCGATTTTCACAATTTGCTAAGGCACTCTTATGGATAAAATGTTGAAAGGTAGTCACTGAATGTGGAGGCCTGTTTCTGAAATAATAAATTAAACGGAAATTGAAGGATGAATCTCTTTCGATTTTAGACCACAGTTTCCTCTTACAAATAAAGAGGCGCTCGCATCCTAAAATTATCGCCCGCTACTGCGGTATTACTAACAGAAAGTTCCCGTTTATTTCATTTGACAAATGTTTTCTGAATAGGTTTCTGGGGCCTAGAGAGATTAACAGAAGTTGTATATTTACAATTAACTTTTGGGAACTCCATTAGCGCGTTGTAGGATCGATACACATTTCCGCAGTTGCTTACTAAGCACCATTTATTAGAATTTTGCGGCGGGACTATTTGTCAGTAACAGAGGAGACGCCACAACTTATTTAAAAACGGTTCGTAAGGTCAGAGGACGAGTCCCAGTCCCAATTGAATTTAGTGTAAGGAACTAGAAATATGATGTTTATAACATTACTGTGCTTATGACTTAATTTAGAAGACTTCGGACTCCTAATATACCTGACATACAATAATTTGTTAGGACACTCATAAAAGGGAGCGCAGATTCTAGGCAAAATGGGTTTCTAGTGGTAACAGAAAACTTAAAATTATTGCCGTTTAAATAGATATTGATGAACTATATTTATCAGAAGTAAGGTCTTGAAACCTAAATGAAAAATAAAAGCTCAGCGCTTAAGGTACGCAGTACTTATAGCTACGATATTTTGACCTATTGGTCTCGGATGACAGGCAAGTGTAAATACCATTGTCATCGTCCGTGGCGCTACATGCTACAGCCGTGCGCACGTACGACTTTTAAGAAAATTCTAATTATATGCCATACGATAAATAAATAATTGTCATCTCGATATAATTGTAGAATCAGTATTACCCTACATAACAGTTGCATCTTGTTTGTGGGAAGTCCCGCTGCATATGGATTTTGGGAAATAAGCAAGAATACAGTAAATATTAACCCGTATGTTTATGTGTATACATCAGTTTATAAAGAACGTGAGATATATATATTCGCACAAAAGAGCAATATAGAATATATTGCTTTGAAATTTGGTGATAAATTACGAAAGTTCTGAAAAGAAAACTATTTACTATCTTAAGCTGATGACTGAATTTTAATTATAAATGGGTAATCGTACATCATTAACCCTTATTTGAAGAGTTATCTGTCGTCTTACATTCTTATTAGAATATCGAAATGGACTAAAGAGCCATAAGTCGTAATGTTTTAGAATTACTAGCTCACGAATCGTACAATTTTGCCTTTATAAATTCGGCTAGCCAGCACATAAGTCATAAAAATGATAAGCCTAAAAATATATGCATCACATATTCATAATTATTCAAACACAAATTAAATATTTCAAATATCGAAAAAAGCATACTAGCTAGACATAGTAAAAGACTAAATAAAGTTGACGCGTACAGTGTAGAGAGGATTCCCGCATTAACATTCATGTATATTCATGGAAGTATCAAAGTCAATTAAATTAGAAATAATTGCCTTCATTTGATCATCGCCTAAGTATGTGTGATTCATTAGATCATTGATTCGTTTCAATCGCTTGTATCCCAAAGCTTTTTGCTCAGTTGACCCATTTTAATTTAATAGGAAAAATTTGCATAGTTTCCGTTCTCGTAAAGACTTTGAGTAGGAGCTTACCTTTTATTATATGTATCCTTAGCTAATCATGGCCATGGTATTGTTAATTCAGTCAGAAGCCGAAAATGTATTATCATCTTATTTGCAGTTTTGCTACCAGTCCAGCAGTAACGCATACATTATCGTGATGTGGGTATACATTACAAATTAACATATGATAGCGTGCAATTTCTTTATACAGAATTCATAACACATTATGCTATGGGAAATGTTGACATTTGGCAGTGGGCTATGTAAGACAATGTTTAAGCTATGTCAATATTGCTTATTACTCAGTATACTAACAATAATATATGCATATTCGGAGATACATATAGGCGCATTACTTATGGTACAGTAATCAATTTACATGAAAAATAAAAATTTCAACATAATGTCATAATGCTCATGGCAGTGCTATGATATAATTGTGTATTATAGTTACATGATATAATTATAGTTATCTTAAGCAGAAGAAGACTAGTATCTTGGTGAATTTATTAGACAAAACATGTATATGATCTTGTTCTGACTAGGGACTGTTGTAAGGGAAACGTGAGACAAATTTAGCCGACGTTGATGTAACACCCATTGATGAAGGGGAAGTTCTTCAGAGTTTGGGTTGCTACAGATATTTTCTCACAAAAATGTTATTAAAATAACAGGTTTTATTTCCGTAAATATTGTAATACCGATCTATTAACTACTGGCTTCCTGTCGGTTTTATGTTATACATAAATTAAGTGATTCACCACCATCATAGAGTCATAATGGATAACTGTGCTGTGCTGTGTGGAGTCAGTTTCAACTCATGAAACCTTAGTGGCTAAATTTTGAAACATCCCTTTGTATACCTTCCTATTTCTTATTATGACATTTCTGTATAAATAAAGTATATCAGTCACAGTACGCCCTAACCAGCGCCGGCAGAGGTTTAAACACGTCTCATTAGTGGTTCAAGCGAAGGCACGGACACCTAAATAGAACCGTTTTTCCCCCGAAGGGTAAAAAACGGATATTTAGGTTCCTGCCGAAGCTTGAACCACCCTTAAGGGCCTTGCCGGCTAAAGGTACTGAGGAAAAAGCAGCCGAGCGCTGGTAACCGGGCGACACTAGTACTTGACTGGCGCGCCAGATGGCGCTACTAGTTGAGGAATTCACTCGATTAGGGCCGAGTTATGAAGGTGTTAATCTCATTAGTGGTTCAAGCTTCGGCAGGAACCTAAATATCCGTTTTTTACCCTTCGGGGGAAAAACGGTTCTATATTGAAATAAAGATGCAATGTACATTTAAATAACATCTCAAAATAAGTAAGGTGCATTAGGGTAATTCCAAAAGTCGACTAATTACGAAAGTCGCATAAAAATCACCATTATTTCCATCATATCAAGATTCCCCTTTCGGAATTACCAGAGAATTTCTGTCATTCGTAATTACCCTAATGCACCTTAAAGTAAAAAAAAAATACAATTCTTACAATCAATACTCTTACTTAGACTCAGTAAATACTATTTTGAAGAACACTAATGTTTACCTATTCGTTTTTTTTTTTAAACAGGAACTAAGGTACCTAATGTAGTTTGTAGTCTATCTATATGCTATTTTCTGATTTCGAAAATAAATTATTTTAGTGCGTTTATCAATTTCTTAGGGCATTATTCGAAGCCAAAAATAACTTTGAGAAAAGTACATTTCTGTATTACACTAAATATGTCTAGTCTATGATTTAAATGCTGGACATGATTTACATGTTTCTATATGTCTAAATAATCCACTTTTTTGAGTAAATTGCTTGTGACACGCTTCACACGAGAAAGGTTTCTCTCCCGTATGTGTCCTCGCATGTCTCTCTAAGTTCACCTTTGATTCAAATAGCTTGTTACAATCTTTACAGGCGTGAGTTCGTTCTCTAGGCTTTCTAGCCACCTTTTCTCCAGTGTGGATTTTTTGATGTGCCTTTAGAGAATAATTCTGAGTAAATTGTTTGTTACAAATTGTACATTTGTACTTTTGACCTGTATGAGTTATTTTATGTCTTATCAAGTTGTTGCGAGAAAGAAATTGTTTGTCGCAAACTTCACAACTGTATTTGTCTCCAGTATGCATTCTTTTATGCGCGTCCAAATTATATTTTACTGAAAACCGTTTGTCACACTCGTTACATCCATATGGTTTTATTCCCGTGTGAGTTGATATATGACTTTTGAGTATACTTTTTTTGTAAAACTGCTTTTTACATATATCGCAGGTGTATGTACTTTCTTTGCACGGAGTTTGTCGATGTTGTTGCAAAAAACATTTTCGTGCGAATGCCCGGTTACATATTTCGCACTTGTATGGTTTATCTCCGTTGTGGCTTACTTTGTGTATTTTTAAATAACTCTTCTGTGTGAATTTCTTGCCACAAATATTACAACCGAACGGCTCGTCCCCGGTGTAAGGGCATTTATGTTTGTTCAAATACACTTTGGTAGTAAATTTCTTTTTGCATTTATTGCAAGTGTACGTTTTCTCTGTCGCGTGAATGTTTCGCTGATGTCGCTTCAAGGTGGACTGGTTGACGAAGTGTTTGTCACACAGCCGGCACTGATAGCGCTGTTGGCCGCTGTGTGGCGCTGCTTCTTCAGAAGTGTCGCTGGTGAATGTCTCGTCGCCGGAATGTAGTTCGGCAGTGTAAGACGCGTCGCTCGCATTACTCGAGGGGCTGAGCCTCTCGGCGCGGGACGTAGTAGCTGTCGGTTCCGTTTCTTCTGCCAAGTGAAAAGAGTTTAAATTTAACCAGTGGATGCGATATCGCCTTAGCAGAAAACTTACCTCTAAAAACGTGTGTGCCCAACCTAGGCGCCAGGAGGTCACATACACACAGGAGGTTAGGAGCCTAACTGCGTAAAAGCGTAAAAGTTTTGTAAAGACCCCCCCTCCATGCATGCATTCTGTACAGCAAGTGCACAGGGTGAGATGGGGTGGAAGGGTGGTTTGACAAAGGGGTTGACCTTTCTGACCCCCCTCTGTCCGTATATACGTGCATACGAACCCTATAAAGGGACAACTACATCATAACGAGGTTTGCAAATCTGAATTATAATGAAATCATCTGTGTCGGACTATATATAAGTACCTGGGCGAACGAGCTTCGCTCGGGGTTTAAAAACTGTAAAATTCGCATTCGCATTTAATTTTATTTAATTGGGCCCTAAGACTAAGCTACATTGATTTTTCACCCCCGAAAACCCCCTCATAACAAATTTCAGGGAAATCGTTAGAGCGGTTTCCGAGATCGCCGGTATATATAAATAAATAAATATACTAGAATTGCTCGATTAAAGGTATAAGATTATTTTGGCAGTTTGAGTTCTGCCGCGCGAGTCCGTAATTGAAATCACGCTAGACCGCCAGTTTTGCATATTATTTACGGCATAGAATGACGCCGTTTTCGTCTAAAAACATGACCATATTAGTTTCCTACTACAAAAATTAATTGTTGAGGCTGGCAACAGTCTTAAAATTCATAATCTTTAAAAATCATAATCTTATAAAAATCGGATCGAGTGCACTGAGTTCCATACAATTTCGCGACTGTCCACACACACTTTTGTTTTTTAAGATTATGAATTTTCAGATTGATCTGACAGATTGCATACAACTCTTTTTTTTAAGATTATGAATTTTCAGATTGATCTGACAGATTGCATACAACTCTTTTTTTAAGATTATGAATTTTCAGATTGATCTGACAGATTGCATAGGTACAACTCTTTTTTAGGGTCCCGTAGTCAACTAGGAACCCTTATAGTTTCGCCATGTCTGTCTGTCCGTCCGTCCGTCCGTCCGTCCGTCCGCGGATAATCTCAGTAACCGTTAGCACTAGAAAGCTGAAATTTGGTAACAATATGTATATCAATCACGCCAACAAAGTGCAAAAATAAAAAATAGAAAAAAAATGTTTTATTAGGGTACCCCCCCTACATGTAAAGTGGGGGCTGTCATTTTTTTTCATTCCAACCCCAACGTGTGATATATTGTTGGATAGGTATTTAAAAATGAATAAGGGTTTACTGAGATCGTTTTTTGATAATATTTATATTTTCGGAAATAATCGCTCCTAAAGGAAAAAAAGTGCGTCCCCCCCCCCTCTAACTTTTGAACCATAAGTTTAAAAAATATGAAAAAAATCACAAAAGTAGAACTTTATAAAGACTTTCTAGGAAAATTGTTTTGAACTTGATAGGTTCAGTAGTTTTTGAGAAAAATACGGAAAACTACGGAACCCTACACTGAGCGTGGCCCGACACGCTCTTGGCCGGTTTTTTTTTTAAGATTATGAATTTTCAGATTGATCTGACAGATTGCATACAACTCTTTTTTTTTAAGATTATGAATTTTCAGATTGATCTGACAGATTGCATACAACTCTTTTTTTAAGATTATGAATTTTCAGATTGATCTGACAGATTGCATACAACTCTTTTTTTAAGATTATGAATTTTAAGACTGTTTGTTGCCCGCCTCATACCGATCATCAATCCCTGCGTCACGTATAGTATCTTGATGAACCAATAAACACATACATACTTAATAGAATGCGCCTAAAAATATGCGTGAGGATCGGAGGAGGAGCCAAGCCCAACCTCAGTAAAGATCGACGAGAAAGAGACGGTTTTGATCAATTTAATGTATTTCTTCATGTAAAAAATAATCACGTACATGTTTTTAATCAATATCATTTTAATATTATCAATGTTATGGTATGATCTTCTTATATTTAATCTATGATGTTACTATCTAAATCAACTAAAATAATACAAATAAGTAAACTATATAAGGTATACTAAAATACCTACTACTACGTATTGAAAATGAAAAAAAATGAAAATGAAATATTTATTTTTCAAGTAGGCATATTACAATGCGCATATGAACGTCAAATAAAGCTACGCCGGCTCTAACCCTACGCCTCAGCCTCGAGAAGATTTCAGTCCCCCCTCAGTTGGGAGGGGGGTATCCACTATGGGACCGGCAAGAAACTCGGCGGGCAACTTCTTTTCAAAACATTACATCTTATAATTAACATGCATTAAATAACAAGATACAATTTAACATGCAAAAGTATTCATCAAAGAATATGAACAGACTAGGTACTCTATGGAAATTAATTTCAATCAATTGAAACTATTAAACACTAGGATAGGTACAGTCAAGTGCAAAAATACGTATCGAAATAATCGTCTCATAAATATGGTACTACGCTCTTATTACACCGGACTAAGATGCTATAGGACATATTTTTGAGTAAGATGTGTACACCCATATTTTTAAACTTGACTGTACATAAGTATTATACCCACATGTAAACCATGATTTTTCTGATTTGCGTTAAATTAGACAATTTTTTTTAACTCAATAACAGTATGAGTTAAGACACAAGTTTCTTAGACTAGGGTAAGGTGGGCAACAGAGAACCAGTGGTACACAAGGAACCAACGGTTTTATTCGAAAATGCGACGTTGCCAAACTGCACTGCGAACATAGGCACGCGCCGCTAAGGTTCCCCCGCTCGCTCCCCAGTCGGCGGCCGGTCCGCGTTGAAATTGCACGTGTAGTGAAGTATTTTGTGATTTTGGACAAGAAAACAAAAAAAAAAGTATTTAGTTTTTTTATTTTCTCAGAATGTAGTTATGTTTGATTTATCTAATTAATCAGTTATGCGGAGTGACTATTTCTCTATCTTTTTGACATTCACTGATGCGGCTTTCTTGTGCCGTTTATTTTTTACCGAATTTAAAAAGTGAAAATGTATATCTAGCACACATTGAACCACAAGGCTAGAGTACTCAATGAACCAGGCGGTTCTCTAGGTAATTCTCTAGTTAGCCTTTGGAAGGTCTATTTTGTACAACTTTTGCCATGTTTAAGAGTTAATATAAATATATCTAATATAACGTTACTATATAGTACAAGAATATATGATAATACATATATTATTTAAGTTTTTTGAAGTGCAAGACTTTATTTTTCATATAACGAAGAATATTGTGATGATTACATTAGTAAACTACTCTTAGTTTAAATAAATAAGCATTTTTGACATTGTAAATGTTGTATTTATTAAATTGCCCCATATTTACCTAAATCAGTTTGTATATTTTGCAATTATTTATCAAAAACTATGCAATTATATAATGGTAGGTTCATTGTGTACTAGGCCGGTTCATTGAATACATAGTACCGGTTCAGTCTGTACCAGCGATTGTACACAATGAGCCATTGTTCATTTTTTTTAAAAACTAAAATATCTCGACTTCTATTCAGTTTTATTAAAAAATAATGATGAAAATTTAGAGCTAGATAAATAACAAATGCACTGAATAAAAAAAATTGAATTTGGACCTATTATGACTGACTTATTAAGATTTAAATTTTTGGTGGCTCATTGTTGGCAACCTCACCCTACTGTATTTGACCTAAAGGATATCGTCCCTTTTTAAAACAATATAAAACTTTGAAAATGTCTGTGTCGACTACTAGTACTACTGTGTCTGGCACAGTCGGTAGTGACCCTGCCTGCTAAGCCGCGGTCCCGGGTTCGAATCCCAGTAAGGGCATTTATTTGTTCCTGAGTCATGGATGTATTTATCTATTTAAGTAAATAAATAAATAATAATAAATAAATAAATATTATAGGACATTCTTACACAGACTGAGTCCCACGGTAAGCTCAAGAAGGCTTGTGTTGTGGTACTCAGACAACGATATATATAATATATAAATACTTATATACATAGAAAACATCCATGACTCAGGAACAAATATCTGTGCTCATCACACAAATAAATGCCCTTACCGGGATTCGAACCCGGGACCGCGGCGTAGCAGGCAGGGTCACTACCGACTGCGCCAGACCGGTCGCCAAGTTATATGTATATCGTCGCTTAGCACCCATAGTACAAGCTTTGCTTAGTTTGGGGCTAAGTTGATCTGTGTAAGGTGTCCCCAATATTTTTTTTTAATACTAAGTTTGGTAAACTTTTTCAATATGTAGATTTGAGAAGGAATCAGTTTTTCTCCTAAATAGTGTCTATAAAATATAGTAATTAGTTGATAAAATAGTACATTACGATACAAGTGCGAAAAATTAAAACACGATCGAAGGGAGCACTACACACGACCGACGCAAGTTACGAATTTCCTCTTCGCACGTGTATCGTACGACGTTTTTCAGTACATATGGCCATTTGAAGCTTTGACATAGACACATAATGAACCATTCCTCGCACTAGTGCGATAATTAGCACTATGAGTACTTAAAATCAGGGATGTAACGGAGCTCTGCTTCTGCTTCCGTTTCTGCGGAACTTCCGTTTTGTTTTACACATCCGCTTCTGTTCCGGTTCTGTTATATTTCAAACGGAAGTTATAGCGGATGTCGGAACCTAGCGCGACGGTGGGACATGAGCGGCGTACATCAAAGACCAACAGGTCTATCTATACCTGTAGGCCTAGCACATGATGGCCGCGGGAGTATGTCGCCGCGAGATAGATGACACGTCTTTGTCTAATTGTATTAATGACATAAGGACAGGTAGTCTATCTCGCGGCGACATACTCCCGCGGCCATCATGTGCTAGGCCTGCTGTCATTCGCTCATCTCTCCGCTTGCCACGTGCTGCGATACTAAACATCAATTGCTTCATTCCATTGCGCGCCAATATTTGTCCTGTCCACCTAGTTAGTAGCGAGTGAACAACTATTCAGTGGTGCAGGGCTTATCTACGATCCCCTTAGAAGCAATTTGTTTATTAAATACAGTTTACTTCTTTTACAATCACACCATTTAATTTAAAAATTTAATTGTGTGCTAACAATTACACATATAATTTTTATTGGTTAGTTTTGGATTGTATTATACTACCTACGAGTAAGTTTTCTTTTCGTTTCTAAAACCTTTTACGGCATAATAAAGGTTTAAAAGGATTCTTATGTGATTTTTAGTAATACCTAAACAACTAAACATCTTAAAGTTCAAGGTGATTTAAATTTTTGGATTGTAATGTAATGAATGATATACTTAAGATAAAATATCAGGTAACTTTTCTTTTCGTTTTTAAAACCTAAGTGGGCCTAAAGGCTAATTACAAACTGCTGATTACAGGCTGAACAGTAAACACCTAAAAGTTCTAGGCAATTTAATTAGTTTTGGTTTATGTTATACCTGTGTGGTATTTTTTCGTTTTGTTTTTAACATCTATAACTTCCGCTTCTGGTTCCGGTTCCGCTTCTGCTTCCGTTAAACTAAATTCAAAACTTCCGCTTCCGCTTCCGGTTCCGTTAAAACCACATCCGTTACATCCCTGCTTAAAATAGTACATTACGATACAAGTGCGTAAAAAAGGAAGTTCGAAACGAGTGGCGATAAATTAAAACACGACCGAAGGGAGTGTTTTAAATCGACACGAGTTACGAATTTCCTTTTCGCACGTGTATCGTACGACGTTTTTCAGTACAGATGAGCCTCCGAAGTTTCGACCTGGCATATAATGAACCACTTCTCGCACTAGTGCGTAAAAAAAACACCATCTGTACTGAAATAATATTTACATTGTTTTTCAATCAAGATAAAAAGACGCTCTAATTGAAACTTTAATTAAATATATCTATAATATATACAACTATAATTGTATACAACGGAAAGTGTCAAGCACGTATATATAGAAAGTCTAAGGGGGGGGTCCGGGTCATGAACTCAACCGGATAAAAAGAGGTCTCGAACATTTAATTAATAATGATGCAAAATAAAAGACACTACTTCGTTATAAAACTTTTCTTCTTATTTTTCTTCTTAAAATTAGTTGATTGACAATATCATTAGCGTCTATTATTACGGCAGCTATTTCCCTATGGATAGACATAAGGGCTAGCCCCGTGAAGCGCTCTTGTCCCGTCCTATTACGCAAAAATGTTTTTAACCTTTTTAAGGTTGAAAAACTTCTTTCAGCAGTTGCTGTTGATACTGGCAAAGTGGCCAGTATCAATAGCAACTTTCTGATCGAAGGAAAGAAATTTGGATCACACTGGTCGATGGCCCCAATAGCAGGTCTAGGTTTTTTTCAGGCTCCAGGGTTGACCAATGACTCGGATCTAACTCGGATATCAAATGTTCCAAGAAAGGATAATATACGTTTCGCCGGTAGTATATCTCCGCAGTTTCCCCTGGAACATTATTGCGATGGGTTTGGCGACCAGTTGTACGAGGTGCCACTAGTTCACCGACAGGGCATAAATTTTCGGCGCCCTTGGGAAGAAGATTCACTACGCAGGAAAATAAATCGCGAGCGTAGCGAGCGCGAAATTTTTTTTTATAGTAATGCCGTAATTTGAAGATTAACGCAATACAAAATTTATGGATTTCATCAGACAGTGCGAAAGGGACAAATGGTTGAACTTTCGTAGTCGCACCCTAGTATAGTTACGTGTGGCTGAACGTGAATATCATGTACATAAAATAACAAACAAAATGGGGCACTATAGTGGCCAAGTCAGGAAAGCAGATTCGGAATTTGTCCTAACTAAAAGAGCAGATAATTATAAATAGTAAGCGCGATTTTTTTTCCTATTGACTCGATTAATTAAGACGACCCGCCAGCGGCGAATCCGCGAACTTTCAAGCTTTTATCGTCTGCATGTGCACTCTGCAGAGCTGCGGTCTTTGACATATTTTAGGGTATTTTGACTTCACAGGGCGCCTATGTTCCCGACTTTTAGGCCTTATATTTCGCCATCTCTATTATTTTTATATTAATGCTTAAGAGTTAATTAAGAGATTAACTGCGGACCCGATCGTCACCGTCGGGACGCCCATTTCGGTATTTTGCCACTAAGTGATCTGAGTGCTTTGAAATCGCTCACCATCTGCTCCGACTCACAAAATTGCGCCTCCCTGAGACATTTTGCGTCTTTGGCTTTATGAGGAACTCCGCTTTGGACTATCGGGTAGACTCATATTTTTGCATTTGGATAGCGACGTAGCTTTGCCATTCGCCGCACAATGTGGTTCGTCAAGGGCTAGAATCCTCCTTTTACGGCGCCCTAGCAACAGCGCCCTTATGAATGGCAATATGGTGCAACTTTCCACTTAATCTGAATTACAAATCTAGATTTTCAATAGGTGGATTAATTTCCGAATCCTCTCGCCATTTTGTGATATATGCGCGCCCACGCAACGTATAATTATTTGTATGGATTTTTCCATATTCTCGATTTTGGCGCCCCCTTACCATGTGGCGCCTAGAGCGGCCGCTCCACTCGCTCTACCCTTAATCCGGCCCTGCCTAAGGGGGGGGTTTGAACCCCCTGAACCCCCCCCTTATATACGTCCTTGGAAAGTGTAGTATTTCACGGACTAAAACTATCAATTTTACATTATTTCGACGTTTTTCTTGAAAGCACCCTTAAGTTTTTGCATGCGCAACTACTTTACTTTTTCGAGAAAATTTCTTCTGGCATACTTTTCACACGCAAAAGGTTTTTCTTCCGTATGTGCTAGAGTTGTGCCTGCTCGTTCACTGAAAAGATCGCTCCCAACTAATACGATCTCCGAAGTGTAGGTACTAGTTCGTTCTTTTAGGACATTTAGTACAGTAGTACACCGAGAAAAAAGTCCAGGTCAGAAGTACTCGAAACCGACGAGCGTGTATGAGAAACGTTATGGAAGTGTGTTGTGCATTTCTTTTTTTTCGCCACTTTTATGAAATGTGATATTTTTGAAAAAAGAAAAATGGTATTTCTACTCAGAATCACTAGCTTTTTCAATCCTAGTAGTTATACAAATTGTCCCATACGATTTTTTCTTATTTTGTTACCATTTTCCGTACATGTTGTGTGGAGTAACAAAAGAGGAAAGTAACAAAAATGTATGGAAATTCTGGGACACTTTTTGTCTCCCAGAGAGATTGAAAGTACTCGTGTCGCCCCGGCGGCGGCGCCGTGGCCGGTGATTTGGTTGTATTGTCGTGTCAGCTTGTATTATCCTATTGTCCATGTCCTCTATTGCTTTAGTTATGTAGTCCGTCGTGTCATTTAGTGAGTCTTTTGGTCTCCTAACGTCGCGTCGTCTAGGCATTTTGCGTCTGGGCGCGTTTGCGCGGTCGGCCATGGTGCGGTGGGCGGGGCGGCTCCGTCCGCCATGTCGGAAGGGGAGAGCAGAGTAGGTTGAGACCCGGGGGTGTCTTTGGGAGCGTCGGGCTTTTGGGTATGTGGTGTAATCTATGGATTTTCTTATGAGAGGATTTGGGTGGTGCGGTGCGTTGTCGAAGTAGTGTCTTGTGGATTTCCTACCTGAAGGTTACTGACGGAAGGGGGGTGTAGTTCACAGCTTCCCTTATCAGGGAGTTGCTGTGAACCGCAGCCCCCTCATGAAATCTTTTAGAGAATGGTCTTATTGAAGTGCCTGACTGAAGGGACCTTGAGGTCTCTGTGGATGTCCAAGTTGTGGACAAACCGTGGAGCTCCAGCGGCTCGCCTGAGGATCTTAGTCTATATTGTTTGCAGGGACTTTATCCTGTTGCGTGAACAGTGGGCATATACTGAGGACGCGTAGGCAAACACAGGTCTAATGCAGGCTTTGTATAAGGTGACTTTGTGGTTTCTCCGCAACCTGCTTTTGGCGTTGAACAGGATGTTTAGGCGGGATGAAATGAAAGAGGCTCTGTCCCGAACCACCTTGATGTAGCGATGGAAGTTCAGTCTCCTATCGAGATGAACCCCCAGGTACTTGGCTGACTCGACCCAGGGGATGCCCTTGCCGAACAGCTGTATCTGGGGGTGCATCTCGGATATCGTCTCACACCCCTAGTGAAGTGACGGCCTGACTCTTCCCAGGGTTGACCTCGATCCTCCAACGGCGAAACCAATCCCTGAGGGAATCCATCGCACGTTGGAGGAGGGAGGACAACCTAGAGGGGTGCGGGTGGGAGCCCTGAGGAACACCGGCCCTTACTGGATGAACGGGGGAGAGGGTGCCCACCACTCTGTAGCGAAAACCCCGACGTATTGATAGTCCGAGATGGTGAGGACTATCTGGTGTGGCCCTCCTAGTCTGGTCAGCTTGAGAGTCAAGTCGTTGTGCCACACCTTGTCGAAGGCCTTCGCCGCAGTGGGGATGGAATGCTTCCAGCCGTTCATCCAGTATTTCCAGTAAAGACTGTGCTCCACAATTCGATGAACTTGATGAACGCATGAATGATTTTGACGAAAGCCAAACTGCTCATTAATGAGGATGCCTGAAGCGTGAATGAACTGGTTTAGCCTCCTGAGTACGATTCGCTCATAGAGCTTGCCCATCGTACTGAGGAGGCTAATGGGGCGATAACTGGTGGGAATGTTGGATGGTTTGCCGGGCTTATGTATACCTATTACGTTTGTGAGTTTCCAGTTTCCTGGGGAAATGGCTGTTGGCGAGTACAGCGGTGGAGATGAGGGTAATGAAAATGAAGGTGATAATGGAATCAGGCAGCAGCTTGAATAGCCTATTCGAGAGACCATCACCCCCTGGGGCCCTGTTTGGTTTTAGGCTTCTGATTAGGATCTTAACCTCAGCAGAAGCGACTGAATCTAGGGGGGGGGGGGTCAGGTGGGGGTGGCAAGAAGCTGTGTGAGGAGGCTCCAAGGCTCCAGTGAGCCTGGTGGCCCGGCGTGATCTCCGAAAGGAATTTCCCCACCTATTCGACCTGAAATCAGCTATGTCCGACTTCCTCTGGAGGCGGTTCAGTATGTTCTTGTTGTCAGGGCTGGGATAACGGGAATAAATTCTAAGCGCTTTATTCTTTTCTTTGATAAGCAGATTGATTTCTTCAGGGAGACGCCAGCGTCGGTTGTCGTCCGCCGGGACCTCCCTGGAGCAGTCATTTAGGATGGTTTGGAGGCCACTGGTGAGGCACTCAATGGCCTGTCATTCTTAGAGTGGATGGTTGCCGGGAGAGCCTCAAGGAGGGGGAGGTTTTCGTCCGCCAAGACTTTGCCGACTTTGACCCAGTCTATTATAGTTTTTGTTGGAGGTTGGGATGGAAGTGAGTGGGCTCCATCGGGGCAATAATGTCTAGATTGTTGGCAAGGAGATATGCGCTGAGGGCTCGGCCGTTCTTGGTGGACACCCTACAGTCAAACTGCGCATGTTTCAAGTCGAAATCCCCGACCAGGATGACCGAGGAGTCCAGCCTGAAGAGCGCGTTGAGGTATGACTGCAGGATATCTTTGGTTGGGGGGTTATAGACAGAGGCAATGGTGATGGGTTGGTGTCCCGTGAGGCCCACTCAGCACACCGAGGCTTCCATGTTCTGGAGCCTCGGTGTGTCCAGCAGGGAGCAGTGAAGAGGGACCGTTTATAGTAGATTAGAGTTCCGCCACCTTGAGTAGAACGGTCATTCCTGACTAAGGTGAAGTTGGCGATTCTAGGGCTACCAGAGGAGGGTTTTAAAAACGTTTCCTGGACCAAGAAGATATCAAAATTATGGTCCTGGAGGAATGTGGCCACTTCATTCCGCTGTGGCCGCAGACCATTAGCGTTGAAGAAGCCAATGGTCAGCGATCTGGGCTTATTTCGGGTGTGTGCCATTATGGGTGGAGGGAACTTTTGAGAAGGCTCTAAAAGAGCGCAGTAGGTTGGCATGGTTGATGAGAACAGTAAGCTGGTCCTGCTCGCTCCTCGCCGCCCCGAAGGCTTAGGCCAGCTGACAGATCTCATCCATGTCAAAGACAGAGGCAAGATCCATCGCTATGAGAGCTAACCCTCCCAGGCACCTGAGCTGGCAAAGGCGGAAAAGGGGAATTGCACTGTGAGAAGCCTTGCCCTGGTCCTGTTTGATTCCTGGGGTTGGTGGTTTAGTGCACTCCCTCCAGTTATGGCGTTTAGCACATTTGAAACGGAGGGGGTCGGCGGGGTCATACCCCGACGTATCATGGTTTGGTGTTAAATAGTATGGGTGAGTTGTAAAGTGGGGCTGGGTTTTTTTTATCTGTGCACTGCGGCATCTTTATAAGATTTCGCCGGATGTCTTAACTGTGCGTGGGAGGACTCCTTGGGGCCTCCCGACGCAGCGAAGGTTTGAACGCGGGCACTACGAGGCAGTGTGCGGTGAGTACAAACTAATAGTTAAATGTCATCAGATGCAAATGTGTACTCGTACTGTAGTGTAGATAGGTACCCGGCGTGCATAGCTGCCGGATACCTATCTAGGCGAGGCGCCGCCGCCGAGGCCCGCTGTTTGGTTGAAAAGTCGTTAGCTTTAGTAATGTAGTCCGTTGTATCATTCAATGCGTCCTTTGGTCTCCTAACATCGCGTCCTCTAGGTGTTTTGCGTCTGTGCGCGTTAGCGCGGTCGGCCATGTTGCGGTGGGCGGGGTCGGCCGTTACGCCCTGTTGAGGGGCGGGGCCGGCTCCGTCCGCCATGTCGGTAGGGGAGAGCAGAGTAAGTTGCGATTCGGGGGAGTCTTTAGGTGCGTCGGGTTTTGGGTGAGTGGTGTAATTTACTGATTTTCTGATGAGGGGGTTTGGGTGATGTGGTGCATTATCAAAATAATATCGGGAGGATTTTCTCAAAAATTCGTAAACTGATGGGATGTTTAGGTCTTTGTGGATATCGGTGTTTCTTACATACCAGGGGGATTTGTTAATTCGTCTTAGTATTTTATTTTGGAATGTCTGAAGTGACTTCAATCTACGCTCCCCCTGGTATGTAAAAGCGGGGCATGCGTAAGATAATATAGGTCTTATTACTGTCTTGAATAGGTGCGGTTTGTTTCCGGCGGACATTTTGTTTCTCTGACTGAGCATGGGGCTCAGTCTACCGGAAACAAACTGCGCCTTCTCCTTAACTTTAGCTAAAGTTAGTTAGCTGCTGTCTAAAAGACAGTTTCGAGTCCAGGGTGACCCCGAGGTATCTGGTGTGAGTTGTGAATGTGAAGGGTATTGGAGTGTCGTTAAGTGTGATGTGATTCATGTTCCTGTGGTGTGTAATCGTGGGGTGAAATACTATTGCTGAACTTTTGTCTGGGTTAACTTCCACCCTCCAGAGTTTCACCAATAAGCTAAGGAATTGGTGGCCCTCTGGAGGTGTTTGTGTAGACTGAGTCGGTGTGGTGTGTGAAATAGAGAGCTGTGTCACCAGCGAACAAAGCCAGCTCGACTGATGGTGTGTGCGGGATGTCATTAGTATATAGTGAGTAGATTAGTGGAGACAACGCAGAACCCTGGGGGACTATGGCTCTTATGGGATGGGGGCCGAGAGCGTGCTCTCTACACGATATCGGAAAAGCCGGTCCGACAGAAAGTCTGCTACAAGATGTAGCAGACGATCTGGCATGCCTAGCTGATATAACTTGTATATCAAGCCAGAATGCCAGACCTTGTCGAAAGCTTTCGACACGTCTAGAAAGATCGCCCCCAGTCTTCAAGCCATTTAAGCGTGAGAAACCGTCCAGAACATGCTCCACGATCCTCTGGACTTGGTGCACGCAGGAGTGTTTTGCTGGGAAGCCGAACTGCTCCTGAATGAGGATATCTTCCTCATTACACCAGGTCTGGACTCGTATTAGGACGATTGTCTCGTAGAGTTTTCCCAGGGTGCTGAGCAGGCTGATGGGTCTATAGGATGTTGGGTCGGTGGTGGTCTTTCCCGGTTTGGGAATGCCGATGACGGTAGTCATTTTCCAGGCTTCTGGAAAGTGGCTGTTTGTCAGAGCGGCGTTGAAAATGTCAGTGCATGTGTGTTTCGTTGAGAGTCTTAAGTATGCGTGTGGGGATACCATCGGGGCCTAGGGCTTTACGTGGCCTTAGGTGCCGTGTGTAGTGTAGTATGTGATCGGGCTCAACTGGTTTGATGAATGGGACAGTTGGGGGAAGAGAGAGTATTTGTGTCACTATGGTTTCAATTTCTTGTATGTGTTCGGGGTCTACGTTCGTCATGTTACGGCCCAGCCACGACATTGGTCTAAGAGCGACAGCGGTGAGCGGCAGCCATACGTGCGAATGAAAAGTCCCATCGCTGTGTCTCGCTCCAATGTATGGCCGCCACTTAACGCTGCCGCGCTTAGACCAATGTCGTGGCTGAGCCGTTAGGGCTGCACTGGCTTTCGGCTAGGCATTCAGCCTTTTCGTCGTACTCGAAAGGCAGTATCATGACCTGATATACTTAGGGGGGATTGTCGTTACTTGATTTGATTTGAAATACGTACCGTTCGTACCGTTTTGATTATTTGCTACACAGTTCCACGAGACGTGCTTGCTATTGAGGTGGCCTGGCACTAGGACTGAGAGCCCCAGCTCGCTAAGCAGCCTCATGTCCTTGTGCAGCAATTCCTTTTTGGGGAGAGATAAGCTGAGACTACTATGATTGGTGTGTGGCCTGCTGGTGAGTCTGCAGGCTGAAGTTTCGATGTTGTGGAGTTTGGGCGGGGATAGGGGGATGCAGTGTAGGTCTTTTCGGTAGTAAATGGCTGTCCCCCCAGCGTTTCTGTCGGTGCGGTCCTCTCTGATCATATTATAGCCTAGGATCTTAAAGGATTTGTTTTGTGGTTTTAGAAATGTTTCTTGAAGTAAGTCTATGTCGTTTTTTAGGAGGAACATTTTAAGTTCGTGGTTCATGCTTTTGATGCCGTTGGTGTTAAACGTGGCCGTGGCTAAATTAAGATTTCTGGGTTTTATTTTTTGTTTATGACTGTCCATTTAGTTCCCGTTGAAATTTGCTCGAAAGTTCTCTTTCATAGTCTTCGAGTATAAGAAGTGTCTGCCGGCCGTCGACAACAGCTAGTCGGGCCTCAATCTCGACAATGCGCCCGCCCTTTCAAGCATTGGGCTACTGCTGCTACCGACGGGTGGGGGGTTTTGGGGGTAGGGGGTCTGTGCTGTCGGTGGGTTTGTTTGGTGGGGGGTATTTGCCCAGGCGGTTTGACTGTGGGAGTAAGGGGGGAGAGGGAGTGCTGTGGTGGTGTCTGTGGGTCTCACAGACCGAGCAATCCACGGGGTCCTTTTTTGGGCTCCCACGAGAAGCGGTGTGCAGGACACCTGACACATCTGGGGGACGCAGTGCGCATCCCCTGCGTGTGGCCTCTGCCTTGACAGCGGAAGAACTGCACCTCCCAGCCGTGGACCCGCGGGTACTCGGCCCTGACACCGTGTAAGTGACAAACTTCCTTGATATTAAAGATCTCATTTTGTCTTTCATTCTTCGTAATTTTAACCAGAACCATGTCGTATTGGCCCTTTTTTCTGTTATGGAGGCGATGAACCTCTACCGCTTCTATGCCTTTTGTTTACCAGGTCCGCTTTCACTTCCTCTGAGGCGTACCCCCCCCTCAGGATTACCCAGAAGAATCTCTCTTCGGAGGAAGGGATCGCGGATCTTTGGTATGTTTAGCTCCTCGAGGAGGCGGATGACCGTTCTGTAATCCTCAGTCCCTCTTACGGCCAGTTTAATGCCCTCCTCTGTATTGCTACCAGTGAATTGTATGCCCCTTTTGGCCAGTATAGTTCTTATTTGATGATATTTAGTCTTGTCTTGTATAGTCACGTAGTCCGTCTTGATTTTATTTGCTGGGGTGGTGGGGGGTTATCATTTTGTTGTTGTTGGGAGGGGGGGGCTGCGAATTTAAAATCTGACTTGGGGGTGTGAGTTGTGAGGGGGTGGTGTGGTGTCTTGTGATGGGGGTGGTCTGCCTCCACTTTATTACTAAGTCAAACTTGATGCCACATAAAAAAAATCATACAGGTCAAAGTTACGAATGTACCATATGTAACAAAACATTTTCTCGGAATTTTTATCTAAAGGTACATCAAAAACTTCACACTGGAGAAAAGGTAATGTGGAATTACCCTGATGCACCTTAAAGTAAAAAAATACAATTCTTACAAACAAGTACTCTTACTTAAACACAGTAAATACTATTTTGAAGAATACTTAATGTTTACCTATTCGTTTATTCTTTTTATTTTGATTTATTACTTAAAACAGGAACTAAGGTACCTATGTAGTCTATCTATATGCAATTTTCACATTTCGAAAATAAATTATTTTAGTAGGTTTATCAATTTCTTAGGGCAATATTCGAAGCCGAAAATAACTTTGAGAAAAATATATTTCTGCATAACACTAAATATGGCTATGATTTAAATGCTGGACATGATTTACATGTTTCTATATGTTTAAATAATCCACTTTTTTGAGTAAATCGCTTGTGACACGCTTCACACGAGAAAGGTTTATCTCCCGTATGTGTCCTCGCATGTCTCTCTAAGTTCACCTTTGATTCAAATAGCTTGTTACAATCTTTACAGGCGTGAGTTCGTTTTCTAGGCTTTCTAGCCACCTTTTCTCCAGTGTGGATTTTTTGATGTGCCTTTAGAGAATAATTCTGAGTAAATTGTTTATTACAAATTGTACATTCGTACTTTTGACCTGTATGAGTTATTTTATGTCTTATCAAGCTTTTGCGAGAAAGAAATTGTTTGTCGCAAACTTCGCAACTGTATTTATCGTTCGTAGTATGCGTTCTTTTATGCACATTCAAATCATATTTTTGTAAAAATCGTTTATCACATTCATCACATTCATAAGGTTTTATTCCCGAGTGAGTGGACATATGTTTTTTGAGTATACTTTTTTTGTTAAATTGCTTTTTACATATATCGCAGGTGAATGAACTTTCATTGCACGGAGTTTTTTGATGTTGTTGCAAAAACCCTTCGCTAGTAAATGTCCGGTTACATATTTCGCATTTGTATGGTTTCTCTCTGTTGTGGCTTGCTTCGTGTATTTTTAAATAACCCTTCTTTGTGAATTCTTTTCCACAAATATCACAACCGAACGGCCCGTCCCCGACGTGAGAGCATTTATGGTTGTTTAAAAACTCTTTTTTCGTAAATTTCTTCTTGCATTTATCGCAAGTGTACATTTTCTCTGTCGCGTGAATGTTTCGCAGGTGTCGCTTCAGGGCGGACTTGTTGACGAAATCTTTGTCACACAGCCGGCACGGATAGCGCTGTTGTCCGCTGTGTGTCGCTGGTTCTTCAGAAGTGTCGCTAGTGTGTGCCTCGTCGCCGGAGTGTGTCTCGCCAGTGTACGACACGTCGCTCGAGGGGCTGAGCCTCTCGGCGCGGGACTTCCTTGCTGTCGGTTCCGTTTCTTCACCGGCTGCGCCTAAAGGGTCTGCATACCCGAAGAAAATAATTCAGATTAGTTGGTTTAGCTCAGTGGATGCGTTATCTTTAAGGGCGGGGCAAATATTCTGTCATAGCATTTTACAATGTAAATTATTCGTTCAATTTATTGCACCCATTTCTTTGGTCAATCATGGCTATGAATTTGCTTGCTCTTAAATAAATATTGTGTGGACACTTTAGGCAAGGGTCGCGCGGTCACACGATCACTGATTACGACTCGCATTGCTACGTAGCAAATATAGGAAAGTTCCTTTGCGTGCTTTAACACAGATAAGAAAATTATTTGTGTTTTGACAACTTTAAAGAGTAGGAATGGATAGTGCCATGCATTAAAAAAGGGGCCACGTGATTTGAACCTGAAATGCTGTCAAATTCGGATTTGTAGGAAGTGACCTATCTGTACGTAAGTATGTACTATTATTTATTCTGTTCTTAGGATCCTCTATTAATTATGCGAGGGGATCGGGAGAGGGGGTCAAACCAAATCACACTCGAATTCCAGGGGAAGAGAGTTTCGGCAAATTTCACTTCAGCTTTTAAGTAACTTCAAATAATACACCCAGAAAAATGATCCCAATAAATGTTTCTGCTAATCAAAAGATAAAAAAAAAATACTACAGAACCTTCACTTAAGTTAACGGAAATCAGTAAAAACATGTTGTATTCGTATAATTGACTTTATTAATAAAAAAGCAATATCAACGTTGGTGTTGGTTTATAGGTACATTGTTCAAAGACAAAAAGTTTTATAAAGGTAATCATATAATTTCTCAATAGTGTGCAAATACTTTTATGATGTCCTACGCTTCTTGCATGTTTTAATATGCGTGGCTAAGTGAGTTTTTTGCTTAAATTTTCTCGGGCATGATTCACACGCAAAAGGTTTCTCGCCAGTATGTATTCTCTCATGTCTAATTAAATCATTATTCGTAAAAAACCGTTTGTTACAATATTTACAAGTATAGAGGCGATGTTCATCACCAGCGTGAATTCTTTGATGTTGCATCAGAATATAGTTACTAATAAATTGTTTGCTACATGTCGTACATTCGTATTTTTGACCTGTATGTTTTAGTTTATGTCTATTCAATTGTCTTTTGTCAAAATATTGTTTGTCACAAACATCACAGCTATATTTTTGTCCAGTGTGCATTCTTTTATGTGCGATCAAACTTTCATTTCTTGAAAACTGTTTATGACATTCATTACAACCATACGGTTTTACTCCAGTGTGAGTTAGTATATGTCTAATGAGAAGCGATTTTATGGTAAATTGTTTTTTACAAATATCGCAAATGTATACGTTTCCTTCACATGGAGTTTGTTCATGTTGTAGCAAGCAGGATTTGTGAGCAAATCTCCGATTGCATTTTTCGCGTTTATATGCTTTCTCTCTGTGGCTGACTCTGTGCATTCTTAAATGACCCATCCTCGTGAATTTCCTCCCACAAGTATTACAGCATAACGACTCTTCTCCGGCGTAAGGGCATTTGTGTATATTTAGATATTCTTTTGTAGTGAATTTTTTGTTACATTTGTAACAAATGTGCATTTTTTCTGTCTTGTGAATGTTTCGCTGGTGTCGCTTCAAGGCCGAGTTGTTCACGAAGTCTTTATCGCACAAGTCGCAGAGATGTCGCGATTGACGGGCGTGTTTCTTTTGTTTTTCAGGGGTGTCGCTGTGCGATTCGTCGCCGGAGTGTGGTTGATCGGCGTCGGACTTGTCGGCTGTAGTACTCGTGTGTCTGAGATCCTTGTGCGACGTGGATGGCCTCGGCTCCGCACCCGCACCCACCGCGCCGGCCAAAGGGTCTGGATGCCAAAAAAGCAGTTTATATTATAGTTCTTTGCCATTGACACTTGGTGCCCACCGTGCTATGGCGTTATCAAACTGTATGTTCCTTTTTAGCGCCGAAGATTTTTTATTTCAAGATACGTTTTCCAAAAATTGACTCATTTGTCCGAAAACTTGGAATGTCTTCAAAAAGGCCGAAATTTCTTTAGTTTATTGAAATTACCTTTTGAGAAACATATGAAAACAATGTATGTTTCTCTTTCGAAGGCATTTCTTAGCTTCACGGACAAGAATTAGCTGGGACTCAAGTCCTAAACTTTACCTTGCTTCTGGTTTACATGTCGTAAAACGACCGCAAGGACAACTTCATATCTTTTTTCGCATGTACCCATTCAATATTTAAGCGCAGTCTATATTCAGATCCCGAGAGGGGACTCCTCTGTGTTATTGTTTATTGTAAGCCTTTAGACATATAAGATCTATCAAAATCCTATTTAGAAATAAATATAAATAGAAATCATTTATTCGTGACAAGTGACAACGGAAATTATTTACACATAACACAAAAAAAAGGTACATATATAATATTTTCCACGAAATGGTCCCGACTCAGCATGGTGTTAGCCTGGGAGGGCCAACGCTGATCTTCCGTCGGGGCGATCGTTGAAATCAGTAAGTGTTGTAACTATTCACTTAATATAATGTTAAATTTCCGAACTCGTAACATTTATTATGCAAAATTATCATTTAAATTAAACGTTTAAGGGCCGGATGCATCAAACCGTCTCGTCACCGTTAAAGTGTTCGTAAAATTTTATAATATGGGAAGTTACATAGACGTCTGCCGCGTGACGATGGTGTGTCTGTCAAATGTGGTTGATGCAACTGGCCCTAATTTTATGCAGATTTTGATAACATGTCAACATTTATATGAAATTACTTTCCACGCTTGTCAATAAAATGCAACTTTCTCATCCGTTTTTAACCCCCGACGCAAAAACGACGGGGTGTTATGTGTTTGACCTGTCTTGTCTCTGTGTTTGTCTGTTTATGTCATCGTAGCTCCCGAACGAATGAACAGATTTAGATTTAGTTTTTTTTTTGTTTGAAAGCTGAATTAGTCGGCAGTGTCCTTAGCCATGTTTGATGGAAATCAGGCCACTATGTCAGGGTTATTAGATAGATAGATAGATAGATAGAATACTCTTTATTGGCACACCTCAGCAAAAGATTCAGTAAAAAGATACAGTGGAGACAAAATAAATGATTATAAATTGAGGCAGAGAAAAGGCTGTACTCAGACAACGATATATATAATATATAAATACTTATATACTATAGAAAACATATGACTTATCTGTGCTTTTATTGTATTTTATTTTGTTGATATTTATGTTATCTTGTTATTTGTTTGTTTTTGCATTGATATGTTTTTTTTTTAATTTTAATTTTGTGGTTAGGTTATTGAAGTGTCAAGAGAGGCTTTACCAGTTAGTGTGATAAAAATAAATGGCAGTTTACAAAATGGTCTTACCCGACTGTGACATGTCATCTTCATTCTTCAAAACATCTTGATACTCCGACTTGACTAACAAGTCATCACCTGTAAAAAAATCGTTGTTACCAGGGCTCAGATACCAGTTAAATTTTTAAACCGTTATCATGTACTTGCGGACAAACCTTTAAATTTCGTTTTCGCTCGAAAAACCGCTATTTTTAAACCGGTTTTTAGAACTCTTTCATAAAGGTTTCGTTCGATTAACCGGTTTAGAACGAAATAAACCGGTTTATTCCGCAGCATGATAACAGTTTACCTGTTCTAACCAAACAAAAAACTCGCTGCGTGAACGTAGGTATTTAGGTGCGTCTCGCCGCTCGTCGAATAAACCGGTTTATTTCGGTTAAAATAAAGTTCTCATAATGTTCGCGTTCTTTAAAAAGTTCGGAGTAAAATCGAAATAAACCGGTTTTAACCGGTAAAAAATAAACCGGTTCCGAGCCTTGGTTGTTACTTTGTTGGCTTATTATATTTTTCAATTACGTGCATGCCTAAAAGTAGTTTTCCTCGTTTACCATAGTAAAACGTACTTATTTATTTTGAGCGTATTATGTCCCACCAGGCCTACGTCATTCGCTCACGGTCGCACCTTAATTACCTACTTGCTAGCCGTTCATTCGAATAAACAAGTGGTCTCCGATTAAATCGACATATAATTATACACTCCGGTCATCTACATCACATTATCTTTGTATCTCTTCTATCTTGACATTCTTAGTTTCTCAATATGCAATTATTCTTAGTACCTGACTTTTAAATTATTATTATTTTATTCTTAATCGTATTCCCTTTTTATAATTTTGTTTTCGTTTATTCTAATTGTAATCTATTTCTATTTTAATTTTTATTTTGACATTACCAGTGATGTAATGTTCGTTACAACTATGTTTGCATGCATTGTATTATGTTTTATCAGCAAATAAAAATTTGATTGATTGATTGAAATCTAATCAAGCATTTATACAGGAGATAGTAGGTTAGATAGGTTATTAAAGCTATATAACTCGTCAACATGGGAAATACAATACAACAAATTTCACGTCATGCTCCACGGCAGCGCCACCTTAGCTTTGATGAACATAAACATATGGGAAAATATCTATATAAAGTCTATAAAATTCTGGACTAGTTAAAAAAATATCTATGTTTCTAGTTTCGTCGTGAGGTCTTATACATTGTGGCGCTGCTGTAGAGCATACTCCACAGCAGCGCCACCATAAAATATCAATTACTGCATATGGTACAGGCACGTATATGGCTTCAAATAATTCTATAACAATTCTATATTGACCTAGCTTACAAAATCCCTACTTTTATTTTCCATATAGGAAAATACGATGCCACAAATCTTTTGTAACAAATAATTATCGCAGCGCCTTAATAAAAAATAAAAAAATTTGCCGAGATTTTCAATAAGGCGCTGCGATAATTATTTCTTACAAAAGGTTTGTGGCATCGTATTATTCTAAATGCAAAATAAAAGTAGGGATTTCGTAATCAAGGTCAATATAGAATTGTTATAGAATTATTTGAAGCCATATACGTGCCTGTACCATATGCAGTAATTGATATTTTATGGTGGCGCTGCTGTGGAGTATGCTCTACAGCAGCGCCACAATGTATAAGACCTCACGACGAAACTAGAAACATAGATATTTTTTTAACTAGTCTAGAATTTTATAGACTTTATATAGATATTTTCCCATATGTTCATGTTCATTAAAGCTAAGGTGGCGCTGCCGTGGAGTATGACGTCAAATTTCAGTTCAAAATATAATCGTCAGTTTTTAGTAATTCTTTTGGCTCCATAAGATTCTATAAAGGAAAATCAACAAAATATGAGTCATCATCCTCCTTGCGTCATTTGCCACGGCTCACGGAAGCCTGGGGTCCGCTTTGACAACTGATCCCAAGATTTGACATAGGCACTAGTTTTTACGAAAGCGACTGCCATCTGACCTTGCAACCCGAAGGGTAACTAGACCTTATTGAAATTAGTCGGTTTCCTCACGATATTTTGCTTCACCGAAAAGCGATTGGCAAATATCAAATGACATTTCGCACATAAGTTCAGAGAAACTTATTGGTACGAGCCGGGATCGAACCCGCGACCTCCGGATCGAAAGTCGCACGCTCTTACCGCTAGGCTACCAGCGCTTCCTACAAAATATGGTTGACTAGTGAATATTATATTTAAATAAATACTTACATAAGACATTTACAGCCCCATCCTCTGCATTGTTTTCCGACTTTATTGTTATTGGTTCGACACCTAAAAAATAAGGAGCAAAAATAATATAAATAAAATTAAAAAATATTATAGGTACTATAGGTACGTAGGTACTAACTAGCGCGAAAAATTGTTGTAATTAGAAGTATTAAACGTACGAGTACCAAAGGGCTTAAACAATCTTTATTACAATTAATTTTTCGACGTATTTAGTACCAGTTTTTGCCTGCGGCTTCGCTCGCGTTAGAAAGAGACAGAAAGTAGCCTATGTCACTCTCCATCCCTTCAACTATGATATTCCGCTTTGTGTGGTAGGGCACAGCACAGCGGATATCGTCTCGCTCGAATCTAGAGCAGAGCCCATCTGGGGTAGTACCTCCGCCTTACAGAAGACCGCAGCCAAATAGCACTAGACCCTACTCATAGTGTTGGGTTCCTGCCGGTGAGTAAGGCTGCCAGAGCTCAACGAGGGTGCGGTGTGCTGATGACGGGAGGACTTACGGAACTAACTTGTTCCGTCTATTGTCCGTCGTCCGTCGGCAACCCGAACCCTCCTTGGAGCTTGTACACTCCTTTTTGCTGTGTACTTAACACAGCAAAAGGGAATGTACAAGTTTCTAATGGGGTGGCAACGCGCATGTGACACTGATTGAGTTGCAGGTGTCCATAGGTTACGGTGACCGCTTTACATCAGGCGGGCCGTATGCTTGTTTGCCACCGACGTAGTATAAAAAAAACCGGCCAAGAGCGTGTCGGGCCACGCTCAGTGTAGGGTTCCGTAGTTTTCCGTATTTTTCTCGAAAACTACTCAACCTATCAAGTTCAAAACAATTTTCCTAGAAAGTGCTTATAAAGTTTTACTTTTGTGATTTTTTTCATATTTTTTAAACATATGGTTCAAAAGTTAGAGGGGGGGGACGCACTTTTTTTTCCTTTAGGAGCGATTATTTCCGAAAATATTAATATTATCAAAAAACGATCTTAGTAAACCCTTATTCATTTTTAAATACCTATCCAACAATATATCACACGTTGGGGTTGGAATGAAAAAAATATCAGCCCCCACTTTACATGTAGGGGGGGTACCCTAATAAAACATTTTTTATTTTTGCACTTTGTTGGCGTGATTGATATACATATTGGTACCAAATTTCAGCTTTCTAGTGCTAACGGTTACTGAGATTATCCGCGGACGGACGGACGGACGGACAGACAGACATGGCGAAACTATAAGGGTTCCTAGTTGACTACGGAACCCTAAAAAACTATCTCCACTTAAAAAAACACGTCAATTCGTAGCTCCGTTTTGCCGTGAAAGACGGATAAACAAACAGACACACACACTTTCCCATTTATTATTAGTATGGAAGTAGATATGGATGATAGACGGGGTGACGGACTAAGGTGACGAAATAACATAAATTATATTAAATATTTTTTTTTTTTTATAAAATGTTTCAAAGGAAACCAACCAGAACGGCGAAACTCTAACCAACTATAATGTTCCCAGTAAAATATTTAAATGTTTAAATATTTTGTTATTATGACCTGTGTGGTGACGGGTTAAGAATTTCACCACCCCCTTTCTTCCCGTGGGTGTCGTAGAAGGCGACTGTGGGGTTAAATTGTGGCGTAGGCGAGAGGCTGGCAATCTGTCACTGCAATGTCACAGTTTCGTTTTCTTTCAACCCCTTATTTGCCAAGAGTGGCACTGAAGCTTTAGTAGTTTCATGTGCTCTGCCTACCCCTTTATGGGATACAGGCGTGAATGTATGTGTGTTATTATGATGTTCGTGCACAAATATTTCATACAAAGATTCGCTGAATATGGAATTGTAGTAGATAAGTTTCGTACAGAATTGGGTCAAATTTAGCTTCTACGTTTTGACACTCTACATACTAACAAGGCAAGTTGAATACAAGCTTGTAATAAAATACATATTTACGTGACGCACCCTCATCCTCTGAGCCATGGTTAGTCTTCTCTATTTTGTTGACTACATTTTCACCTGCAACATGAGACAAATAATTTATTGGAAATCATTGTAGATTGTAGTTGTAGATTAATTGTTAGACACATAGTTTACAAATGACTGAACTAGGAATTATTTAGAGTTTTGTATCATAAAGTTTATCCATACTAATACATATTATTTTATTTTCTGGTACAATAAAGTGTTTTACTACTACTTCTATAAATGGGAAAGTGTGTCTGTTTCTTTGTCCGTCTTTCACGGAAAAACGGAGAGACAAATTGACGTGATTTTTTGTGGAGGAGTTGAAGGGATGGAGAGTGACATAGGCTACTTTTTGTCTCTTTCTAACGCGAGCGAAGCTGCAGCTAAAAGCTAAAAACAAAACAACATAGGTAATTAATTATCTCCTTTTAGTAGTTCCTTAGAAAACTACTAAAATAGGAGCTTATTATCCAACGGAATGTGTAAGATCTCATAAGTTATTTACTTTGTTTATTTGGTAAATATTTGGCAATGCAACCAAATTATTCGGCCGAATATGAACATAGAAAAGCATGCCGAATACCGAATATTCAGCCCATCTCTAATAGCCATTGTTCACTATTTTTGGAACATATCATGGAAGGTTGACTGGAAGAGATCCCTTATAGGGATAAGTTCGCCTTTGTACACCATAACTATACTGTATTTCTATGTCCTAACTTGTCTTATGTACAATAAAGTGTTTACATACATACATACATCATTCTATTTCATTCCACAAGGTGGCAAATCTATATAACATGCTTTTTAAGGCACACATTTATGTTTAGGTCCAAAGGTTATCTGGCCGAGAGTGACTTCTGATATTAAGTTCACGTTTTATACATTATTTAATGTTTAAATAAATAAATGATCTTCAGAACATAGTAAAATAATGTCAAACTAACTATTAGCATGGCACTGTAGCTCTTCCTGGCAGCGCTGCACTTGTAGCTTGAAGTCATTGGCGTCTCGCAGGCGCCCCACGCATGTCACGCAGATCCCACATGAACCATTACCGCTGTGTATTAACTGAAATACAATACATTTTTGCATATAAAACATACCAAAACTTGGTACAAATACCCGCCTCAGATTCGCACGGGTATTATAAACGTTTCTCTTGAATCACTTTTATCTATTTAAAAAACGTATCAAAAATTCGTTGCGTACTTTTACAGATTTTGTTTTATACTATATATGATATAAGCCTGTGCGAGGGAGCTTTAGACTATAAATGCCACACACGTATTTTAAATAAATGTAAAAATTAGATATTTACCTGCAAATCGAAACAGTTTTTAAGCATGTCCGAGTATATCTCGGTTCTGCCGAGGTGTGTGTACGGTATTGTCAAGTCCATCTCCGCGGCAGCCTGCAGGCAGCAGCGACAAGAATTTGACTCATTCATTATCGCAATATAGTTATACGGTCATTTGTTAAAGGAATAGACCATTATAAAACAAAAACTAATACTCCGGTTAATACATAAATGTATAACCTAAAACTACAACTGCATGAAAATTTTTTTTTTTGTTTTTTTTTCAATGTTTTTTTTTGCAAAATTACTCCTGATTGGCAACTTGGCACTTGGCGTCATATTGACTATTCCCATCGTTTGTAAAAAAAAGTTAAATGTCATGGTATGTCAGGCAGTTTGCCACTGATATTTATTTTACTTGTGTTCTTTGTTACATTTCCAAATGATTGCTATGTATTTCAGTGTCTGGCATTTTTGTCTCCTTTCCCGAAACAGATAGGAGTTCCGTTCGGTTCGGATCTCATGGAGGATACGTATTTAATAGAGTTTTTCGAACCATGCGGCCATAAGTTTTTGTCTTATTTTACGCCAACGTTTTAGTTAGGGCTACTGGGTTTACAATGGAAGCTAACGGATCGTGTTGCTGCTGCTTGCTGCGTCCGCCGGACAGGGGCATGAGTACGCCGTACATGCGCCTGGGCGTTACGGAGATATACTCTGATATGCTCGCTGATTGCTTCGATATAAAAGTAAAATGTTCATTTTAAATCATCAATATTGGACGCTGGTCGAAAGATAGAAGTAAAATCATTAGGGATGTACCGACTATTGATTTGGCCGACTAGGCCGACTACCGAATAGTCGGCGCTTGGGTTGCCGATTAGTCAGCGCTTGGGTGAGCGATTAGTCGGCCGACTAGTCGGCTAGTCGGCCAAAACATAATTTTCAACTAACTTAGCAAAATTTTTGAATGACATTGGTCCTTTGTTGGCGCTTTTCATTATTTTTTAAAGGTTCAAAGGTCAATGAGAATTGAGAATATTGATATACAATTTCCATTTTGAATAAACGGTTTGGCTTAGTGCAGGAATCCTGCCTATGAAACCGATAGTCCTAGGTAGGTGATCACAGGTTGTTCTTTTGACTAACAAAGGATAACCAATAGGTTCATAATACAATAATATCAGCTGTTAATTTATGTTTGTACTGTTTTTCTATTATTTATAATGTGCCGACTAAACGGCCTTTTTTGCCTACTAGTCGCAGACTAATCGCTGACTGCAAATGGGTGGGTCAGCGACTAGTCGGTACATCCCTAAAAATCATATGTGTGACACACAAAACAGAAAATCACTATGTGCATTATTTCACATAGACAACTGAGATTCCAAACTCAAAATTGGTCAAGCATGAGTCGATTGCATATTCAACCTTCACAATAACACACCCCCTCAATCGACTCTGCTTGAAGCGTTAGTACATACTTTTGCAACTTTTATCTAATTCTAATACTACAACTTTTATTTAAAAAGGCCACAATCTCATTTCCAGAACAATATATCAAAACTTTCATCACATTACCAAAAAAAACAAAAGGTTTCAACAAACGTTATCATCAAATATTAATTAGTACATATCTACATGTACTCTCATATAATATAAACTCCCACTAGTCGACACATCACTACTAATATATAAATAAGTAGTTAATTATTCTACATCTCGCTTCATATTTATCTTTATTCTCCCACTCGATACATCGCTACTAATATATAAATTAACTACATCTATCTCCCTTATTTATTCCACCTCTCGACTCATACTTATCTTTATTCTCCACCGCTCGATACATCATTACTAATTGCCAAATACATATTCGATTATAAAATTTACGTATCCTTTCCTTCTCTAAACAAATACTAAAATACTAAAACTTATAATAATATTTGGAATAAATAAAAATTTAGAAAAAATACTTAAGGATAACTTCAGAACACTGTGTAAATAATGACTATTAAATGAATGTGTGGTTTTACTCTTTTTTTTTCAAGTTGTTTGTTGGTTGCTTTTATATTGATTCACTTACCATTAGTACACTTACACCCCCTTAAGTGAATCATTACTAAGCACCCCCTTAATTCTAACTTTATTTCATGCTTCCAGAATCCTTAAGTTTTCTTTCAATACACATTCCTGTATTATTTTTACACACCCTATAAAAACTTACATACTACGATAATTATAAACAAACCCCGACATGAGCCGAAAAAATAATTAACGTTCACTTTAGCCCGCACTTATACTACACTCAATGACTCATTTTAGCCACAATATCACTAAAACACTAATCTTCGTTGACATTTTTCAAACTTTACAGCCGGTAAACTTTTAGTTAGTATATCAGCCAGCTGTGATCCCGTCGGACAGTATTTAACTGTAATCTGATTTTCGTCAATTTTCTCTTTTAGGTAATAGTATTTTACGTCTATGTGTTTGCTTCTTCTCCCCATGATTCCTTTTTTCATAAGCCAAATTGCAGATTGATTATCTACTCTCATCTCAACTTCTAGTTTTTCCTTGGTTATCTCAAAAGTCAGATCCCTTATAAATAGTAGTTCTTTACAACATTCTGCTGCTGCTATGAATTCTGCTTCTGTGCTGCTCAGTGCGACTACTGATTGTTTTCTTGAGCTCCATGCCACTGGTCCACCATTCAGCCAAATCACAAAACCAGAAGTGCTGCGCCTAGTGTCTGGATCTCCCGCGAAATCCGAATCACAATAACCCCTGAGTACTTTATCATCTTTATTAAAGTGAATCCCTTTTTCTGTTGAGCCTTTCAGGAATCGCAAAATTGTCTTAGCATTATTCAAATCATTTAAATTTGGAGAATTTTGATGCCTCGAACAATAACCCACTTGAAAACTAATGTCTGGTCGCGTTTTATTCGAAAGATCTCTATCGAAAGAGAAGAATAGAACAATGACCCTATCATCTCTCGGTAAAGCTCATGAGACTTAGTATCAACCTTTACTGACGGATGCTGTTCTATCAGAATTGTTGGACATTTACATTCTTTGGCATTGTTTAGGTTAAATTTCTTAATGATTTTCTCACTGTATGTTTTCTGAAAAATTTTAATCCCATTTTCATCTTGCTTAATGTCCAAACCAATGTAATTGGTGACTTCATCTAAGACTCTTAGTTCAAAAGCCTTTCTAATTCTTTCTATTATGTACACTAGATCTTCTTCTTTCTCTCCAAGAACTAATCCATCATCGACATATACCGCAAGAATAATCTTCCTTTCACCCTCCATAACAAAAATGCATTGATCAAGTTTCATCTGCTTGAACCCCATCTTTATTAAGAACTCTGTAAACTTAATATTCCACATTAGTGGAGCTTGTTTCAGACCGTATAAGCTCTTGTTTAGTTTGCATACTTTGCCTTCTTTGTTGCTATAGCCTTTGGGTACCTTCATGTATATACATTCTTTCAAGTCTCCATGTAAAAAGGCTGTCTTCACATCAAACTGTTTTATTTTTAACCCTTTTGCCGCTGCAATAGATAGTAAGATTCTTAAAGACGTACTATTAACTACCGGACTGTACGTCTCGTCATAATCTATTTTGTACTTTTGTTGAAAGCCTCTTGCAACTAGTCTGGCTTTATATCTGCCATCAGACTTTACTGTAAAAATCCACTTGCTAGTAACTAATTTTCTTCCTTTTGCTTCCTGTTCATCCACAAATGACCACGTCTTATTTTCTTCAAGTGATTTAATTTCTTCTTTTATTGCCTTTTTCCATTTATCCTTTTCTTTTGATTCTATTGCCTCCTCGTAAGTTAACATTGAAGCTTCAGTATCATAATTCATTAAATAATCTTTATATCTATCAGGTAATCTGCGGTCTCTAGCAGGTTGAACTCTTCTATTTTGATTAACATCACTATCAATATTTTGATTTTCAACTTCTTCATTATCAAAAAATTCTTCATTCCCATCATAAAATACTTCATTATTTTCTTCTTCTTCAATTGTTTCTATTTCATTTGTTTCATTGTCTTTTGTTTTATCATCATTTGTTTCGCCTTCATTTATTTCACCTTCATTTGTTTCGCCATCATTTATTTCGCCTTCATTTGTTTCGCTTTCATTTGTTTCATCTTCTTTTGTTTCACCTTCTTTTGTTTCACCTTCTTTTGTTTCATCTTCTTTTGTTCCATCTTCTTTTGTTTCATCTTCTTTTGTTTCATCTTTTGTTTCATCTTCTTTTGTTTCATCTTTTGTTTCATCTTCACTTGTTTCGCTTCCTAATCTTCTTAAATGAATAACACCTTCTCGAACATTCTCTGCATTTCTACTTCTTACTTTTCTTTTTAACATATCACCTTCTCGACTCTTCTCTATATTACTACTTCCTCCAACTCTTCTTGATGAACCTCCTTCTCGACCCTCCTCTCCATTGCTACTTGTTTCAATTCTTCTTAATGTATCTCCTTCTCGACCTTCATTACTGTTGACTCTTCTGACCTGATTTTCTTCCTGCCTGTTTATTTGATCTTCATTTTGTGTTGTGCCTTCTCTAACTGTCTCTTCAGTTTCTTCGTCGATTGTCCAAAGACCTCTAATACTTTCATCATTTTCTTCATTTGTATATATACCTTGCTCATCTTCATTTATTCTTACATCCCTCGCTCTTACAATTGTTTTTGTTTCATCCACCCATATTTTGTAACCATTCCTGATATATCCAATCAGGATTCCCTTTTTGCATCTGACATCTAGCTTTCGTACACCAGAGTTTATTTTATAATAAGTTGTTGAACCAAAACGTCTTACATGTGATACATCAGGTTTGATGCCAAACCACATCTCTGCTGGAGTTTTGTCTTTGCCTTCGGTAGGACTTCTATTGATTAAGAAACTTGCAGTTATAAGAGCTTCACCCCATAGATAATTTGGAACTCTACCATCGAATATTAATGCTCTCGTTCGTTCTAACAAGGTTCTATTCAATCGCTCTGCTTTTCCATTTAATTGAGGAGTGTAGGGTATTGTTAGATCCATAATTATGCCCTTAGAGCTGCACCAAGACATTAGGTTATTGTTCGAGTATTCTTTTCCGTTGTCGCATCTGATTTTCCTAACTTTTGTATTGAAATGGTTCTCCGCTAAAGTCACAAACTGTTTTATTTTATCAAAGGCTTCACTTTTAAAAGTAATTAAGTAGACAACACAAAAATGTGTAAAGTCATCCAAAAAAGTAATAAAATATTTTTTATTATCCCAAGTGGGAATTTCTATCGGACCGCAAATGTCCGTATGGATAATTTCTAAAGGAAATTTTGCTTTAATTCTATTATTTTTGAAAGGTTTTCTAGTCATTTTTGCTTTAATGCATATTTCACAAAAGTTTTCTTTATGTTCCCCCCAATTTTGATACCGTTCACCAGTTTAGCTAGACGCGGCACATCCGATACGTGACCTAGCCGACGATGCCAAATATCGGCGTTCTCAGAAAGCAAAACCTCGCGAACAGTGTTAGCAGAAAATTCTGTTTCATAAAGACCGTTTCTAGTTTTATATCCCGTAAGAATAATGCGATTATATTTCTTTACAGTTACCTTGTTTCCAACGAAGAGTACAGAAGCTGCATGATCAGTGATTGAACTTACAGATATCAGGTTTCTAGAAATTGCAGGAACATGTAGTACATCTTCCAGTTCAAAAACATTTGTTTTTACTGTACCTATGGCTTGTGCGACGAGGTTCTCTGCATTAGCACATCTTATTTCTACATTTACATTTTCTGTGGAGTTAATGACATCATTATTATAGAACATGTGAGAGGATGCACCCGAATCAATAATGGCTCTAATACTAGTTGTATGCTTTAGTTGTTCACTCACCAGACTAAAAGTGCGACAAAATTTTTCAATGTGTCCCTTCCTGTTACATTTCCTACATACCTTTGTAGAAAAACATTCACTGGAAGTGTGGCCACTTTTATTGCATATTTAATTGTGCATTTTTTATTATTACAGAATCTCGCAATATGCCCTCGTTGGTTACAATTAAAACAAATTCTTTCATTGCTTTTCATTGCTTCCTCTGTTTGGTGATTTATATCTGAATTGACTACAATTGAATAATTATTATCAACAAGCTTAAGTTCTTTTTGAATTCGTTCGATCAAAGTATGTATGGTTTGGTCAGACTTCGGAGTTACCTCCCATACAGTCCTGAAGTAATTTAATGTTGAAGGTAAAATGGTCAAAATCTTTTGTATAAGCATGTCATCATTTATTTTATTTGCGGTAGATTCTAGTTCAAAACACATATTTTGCAATTTGCTAATATCTTGAAGTATATCTCCAGTAAATTTGTAGTTATAAAATTCTATAACTCTGAGGTGACTGTCTTTTTCCACTTTGTAATTGAATACAATATCTAATTTTTCAAAAATATCCTTTGTGGTTGAGCAATTAATCACATAATGTAAAATATTTTCATCTATTGAATTTAAAATATAGTATTTAGCTTTTGCGTCTTTACCTTTATCATCAGCTCCAATTCCTTTTGCATCCAGAAATAATTTAGCTAGTTTTCTCCAATTAGAATAATTCGTATTTAATTTCAAAGTCTTTATGTTGTCCTTGCTGTCCATGATGTAGTTTACTTACGGTTTTTCTTTAACTATGATGTTACTCTCGTTGCTAAGGTTATGTTGTCAACAACTGTGGTTGCTAACGTTATTCTCGCCGTACGAAAGCTGACTAAATAATGCTGAAAAAATACAAACACTTCCTAGCTTTAAACAAATGATCCTTAACGTTGCGTATGGGCCATAACCTGTGGTAATTTTTTGATTTTGGTAAAAGTTAAATGATAGTCTGTGATGAATAGATAGCAAAAACACTTAGTAATCTGTAATTTTCAGGTAATAATTTGCAGCAATGAGAGTGGCATTTGCTCTGTGTGTGTTAACTGTCTGTTAGATGCGAGTGACTTCAAAAAACAAGTGCAGTGCAGCCAGGCACAACTGCAGGAGCGCATTGATGCTCTACTGGATATAAAAGGTAAAATACCACTGGTAACGAACACAAGCCTCCTTGGTAGGAAAATGTTACATGAAGCAGTTTGATTTTTGTGAACTTAGGTATCCCTAAACAAGCCATGTGGCAATTTCCTAAAAGGTGGCTTTTCTGTGTGAACTCTCTTAATAAGTATACAAGTAGAGTTTTAAAATGAACACATTTAAGCATGCCACAGACAGTCTGAAAAATCATAGATTAAATATAACAAGATCATACCATCCCATACATTAAAATGCGACCGCCTAAGACCGCGCTTCCACCACCACACATAGATGGCGCCACAAAAAAAAATGTCTTGTAGCTTTTGATTATACTTGTAGATGGCGTTAAGTGTCACTTTTGACATAGATTTACGGCTTGGAATTGACACTTAATGCCAATCTACAAATAATCGGTGGCAACAAGGCATTTTTTTTGTGGCGCCATCTATGTGTGGTGGAGTGTAAGCGCGTTCGGCGGTCGCATTTTAATGTATGGGATGGTATGATCTGGTTATATTTAATTTATGGAAAAATTCATAATCTTAAAAAAGATTTGTATGCAACCTGTCAGTTTAATCTGAAAATTCTGTCAGTTTGAACTGACAGGTGCATACAAATAATTTTTAAGATTATGAATTTTTCAGACTGTCTGTGGCGTGTTTTAGTGTGTGGGGAATTTCGGAAATAGGGTTCAGCAATTAGCATGAAAAGTTAAGTTGGTGTCAGTTTTCTTACCAATGTTAAGCATTAAATATTTACAATAATTTGGTTTTGGTGTTCATTTCATCATTTCATATATACGATTTAATAAAAGTAAAGTTAAACTTACTTATAATTTTGATTACAGAGGAAGAAATAGAATTGGAGACAACAGAAGGTGATGGTATGATATTATGTAAGTATCTTTTTTTTTTATAACCCTTCTTTTATTTCTTTTATACGATTTTAACACTTTGAAGAGGTATGTTGAGAAGCTGTGGTAATTCTTTCTTGCCATCTTCTTATTGCTCTTCTTTTTTGGGATAAAGTCACCGTGCACCTTCTAATCTCGGCCGGCCGAGACTTCATACAAGTTATTCGAGGCCGAGAATCTCGGTCGGACTTTACGTGTAAGTTACAGGCTGTAACGCACAAATCACAGAACGAGGTCTGTCCCCGGACACATTTAAAGAACACCGTGTCATGAATTACTTTGGAGACTGTTTACCCTTATTTGTTGGCGCACCGTCATGACGTGAAAAATATTGTACCTAACAAATTGTATAAGCGAAATACCTCCTACCTACCTACATTAACTATTGCTGCGCCCCTCAGGGCTTCATGTGTCATTTGTGTACCTACCTATACTTTTAAGTACTTGTAAAACCTGTAATGTACATGTGAATTGCAATAAATAAAAACAATACAATACAATACAATACTGATAAGCAAACGACTACCCTACTACCGTAACCAAGACATATATACAAGATATCCACCTTGAACCAAATAAAAATCTATTTATATAAGGATCCCTACTTAAACCTATGTTCCAAAAGTAATGAAATCCAGACAAAGTCATGCCAAGTTTAATAAATAAATAAATATTGGGGACACCTTACACAGATCAACTTAGCCCCAAACTAAGCAAGCAAAGCTTGTACTATGGGTGCTAAGCGACAATATACATACTTAAATAGACAAATACATACTTAAATACATAGAAAACATCCATGACTCAGGAACAAATATCTGTGTTCATAACACAAATAAATGCCCTTACCGGGATTCGAAGCCGGTCTAAGATTCCTTTCTTTTATTATTATAGTTAATGTGGTGTGACTTGGCCGTTGAAGGGTACACAAGGGTACAAAACCAGGTGCTCCATGACATGACACCATTGCACCAATTTGTCGCCAAGACCGCTACCCTTCAACGGCCAAGTCGCACAACATTAACTATAACAATAAACAAATCGCAATAAGGAACCTTAGGCTTGGCACGACTTTGCCGTTGGCCGTTTCTCATTTTATGACTTTGTTTTAGATGAGCCGCCCAAGTTGGAGGTGGAAGATGAGTCGAACGATTATGATTATGACACGGTTCTTACATGTAAGTGCCTATGAAATTTTAATAGACTGCAAGCTTGTTACAAGTAGTTATGTCAAAAACTAATCATTTATGTATATTTACATATTTGATGCCGATGATGATGATGATGCCGTTATAATTAGTTTATAAACTCACGCCTGTATTCTCAAAATGAGTAGGAGCACATGTTTCAGTTCCATTAATCCAAATAACGGGTTGAGGGAGAACTGAATAGGCTAGTTTCCTACTAGTCAATCAGCTTCCTTTTAAGAACTGTAAATAAGATTTTCTAATATGGAATTACTATGAAATACTAAGGAGTGACGTCACGGTCATTTCATTTACTTTATATATTCTCCTCTTTGACTGAATAAATAGAAATTATGTTAAAACATAACTACTGTTCATATTTTTCTGATTATGTGGTGCTTTATTTCGAACACTGCATAAAATATTGTATTTAAAGTATAGGAAACTAGCCTATTGTGACATTGCAGTGACCGATTGGTAACTGCCCTCACGAAAATTAAATCTCTTTCTCTTATAAATTATAAATCTCACAGTCGACTTCTACGACACCCATGGGAGAAAATGAGGTGATAAAATTCTTTTCCCCTCACTAGCTCGGAAACACGTGTTTTGTCCTTTAATACCAGCGGGTAAAAACGCATTTTATCCACTAGTAAGTAAAGTAATTTGACCTTGAATAAAGTCAAATTAGCTGCTTTAAAATTGATAAAAGTAGGTGAATCTAGTAATAAAGATGATTTACCACCTGTGGAACTACTGGAAGCAGTAATAAAGGCATTTTTTGCGTTGTAGTTTCCTCGCTATAGTGAGGGGAAAAGTTTTGTGTTACACTCGGGTGCAAATGTATTTTACTTCTCGTGTGTTAAAAAACTCGCAAGTTCAGGATTCTATTTTCGAGCCGAAACAGGTTCAACTATAGTATTCTTTCACTTGCTCGTTTTTCAATTCCACACTCGGCGTTAAAATACAACTTTGCCCCCTTGTATAACAAATAACTATAAACCGCCACCACACGGCACACGTCGTAATTCAATCAAAAATTCAGAACCTATCCTGTTGACATTATTTGATTATAAAATTTGTTTCAGACGACGATGACAAAAAGTGTGAGCCAGGGTCGCCTTTAAAAGCAGAAATTGCGGGAGCAAGTTATTCCGACAGCTTCGAGTCTTGTAGCCACGACGACGCGAGCGAGGGCCAGGAAACAACTAGCCGTCGACCTATTCTCACAAAGCGTGCGAACCAATCACACGCTGCATCAAGAAAAAATACAAAGGAAAATACTTCTAGGGTCCGCAATGAAATGAAAACGCGCAACGCACACCAATTTGAGAAAGAATCTGAGACATTCAAACATCAACGTAGCAAAGTCAAATCCGCAAAGAAATCCAAACCATATAATGATTATAGACATATTAGCTCAACGGGACCATACACTTGTAAGATCTGTAACGTGGTAATAACCACCAAACGTTCTATGGCATGCCATATGGCAATTCACACCGAACCTAAATCTGAAATACGCGAAGACAATACGTGGGACTGTGACAAGTGTGATAAGATATTTTTTACAAAAAGAGCCATGACTAGCCATATGCAAAATGTACACTCGAAAAAGAAATTCAAATGCGACGTGTGCTCGAAATTATTTAGAACTATTTGGCAGATGAATAACCATAAAGTGATACATACTGAACGGGAAAAGAATTATTGTTGCGACATATGTGGAAAGCGGTTTCCACTAAATACAGCTCTCGTTAGGCACAAACAGGGTCACACAGGAGACAAACCGTTCACGTGCGATATTTGTCAAAAGAAATTCCTGTATAAACGTAGCGTGAAAGAGCATATTTATACCCACATGGGCCTTAAGCTTTATACTTGCAATAAATGTGGAAAACAATTTGTTACTTTGTCGGGGTACCAACGGCATAACTTAATTCACCATGTTCGAAAGAATACTACCATAAAAAGAACTTTTCCATGTGAAATATGCAATAAGCAGTTTAAGCATAAGCACCATCTAAAGAGACATAAGCTATTGCACACAGGCGAGAAACCATACGAATGTGAAACATGCGGGAAGCAGTTTTCTGGTAAATCTTATTTGAGGACCCACATGCACATCCACGTCAAGGGGACTTATTCCTGTGATGTTTGTCCTAAAACATATGCGACCAAAGAGAGCTTGAGGCAACACAAAAGAGTTCATTCTAGAGTGAAAGTTGTAAAAATGAAACTTAAAAAAAGTAAATAACAAATGATATTTTTCATAGATAAATGTTCATCATGTGAACGATTTCAACAACTTTATCTTTATTGTAAGGTGTTAATTAAGTTTATGTCATGGAAAGTATCTATAATAAACACTTCTAAACGGGTTTAGTCGCTTTATTTTATTTATTTAAGTAATTTTCCTGACACAAAATATTAGACGGTCAACCAAATGCTGGCACTAAAAAAGGCGGCAAATTTTAAAAATGTTGGACGCACCGGCCAATTGTCTTCATGAAACGTATGTCTTCCTTATCCTTCAATCAACCGAAATCAAATCTGGAATCATCAACGAGCCATAATACTTAAAAATTGATTGCGAAGGTTTAATAACCATAGAAACTTTGAATTTCGCTCCAATTTTTTGTGCCAAGATTAGGTTGCCTGTCTATAGTAGGTGTGCAGAAGTTAAAAAAGGTTATCATAGAATATTTAATTCAATGATTTATTCATAAAATTTACATTTTATACGTCAACAGGTAAGTACATTAATCCAAATGATTATTTTACACTTTAAATAGGTACAAATATGTTATTCAATTAATATACTTAGATTGTAGCGATTATAGAATAGAAATAGAATAGAATAGAAATCGTTTATTCGTGGTAAATTACAATAGGTATTAAAAATACAAACATTTAATACATAAACAGGCTCCCATGAACCGTGGCAAATGCCGGGATAACGCAAGGAGGATGGAGTTGACTGTCGGCCTATGTTTTTAATATAGCTGGAGCTACCCTGATGTTTGACGCAGGTGAAGGGTGGGGGTATTTTTATGGTCAACGATGTTTAAGGTTGGTAATTGTTTGTCCGTAAGGTGCAACGGGGCAAATGTAACTGGTCAATTTTTTCCATATTTTACAATGTTTGCATCATTCAATAGAATGTCCACCGGTTATATATGGTAGGCGTGTTCAGTTGATACATGTAGAACTCAACATTATAGTGTAATAATGGAATTGCCCCCTAGTCAAGATTTGCCCGGCTGTACCTTAAGTCGTTTAATGACATTTCCAAGTGAATCAAAGATGTAGACGAGAATTTTCATTTAAATCTTATTATTATCTCATACAAACCAATACAGACGTAAGTAGTGCGAAATTTTTTTTTTACTTACAAACAATTATTATCAACCTCTACTGATTTTTTTTTCTAGCCTGCGTTAGTGTCCCACTGCTGGGCAAAGGCCTCCCCTCTCTTCCTCCACTCGACCCTATCACTCGCATTTCCCCACCAGTTAGGATAAATTTTTTCCAGGTCGTCGCATCATCTCCTTTTTGGTGTGCCTGAACCCCTACCTACACCATCTATGGTAGTCCGTGGGTCCCACTCGGTAACCATTTTGGCCCACCTTTCTACTGAAATTACTTAAAAAAAAAGCGAATAAATCCGTTTAAAAGTGTTTATTATAGATACCTTATAATAAAGATTAAGTTTATGAAATTGTTTACATCATGAACATTTACAAAAAAATATCATCTGTTATTCACTTTTTTTAACTTTGTCTCTGGAATGAACTCTTTTGTGTTGCCTCAAACTCTCTTTGGTCGCATATGTTTTAGAACAAACATCACAGGAGTAAGTCCCTTTGACGTGAGTTTGCATGTGCGTGTCTAAATTAAATTTAACAGAAAACTGCTTCCCGCATGTTTCACATTCGTATGGTTTCTCGCCCGTGTGCAATAGCTTATGTCTCTTTAAATGGTGATTATGCATAAATTGCTTATTGCATATTTCACACGAAAACGCCCTCTCTGTGATAGTGTTCTTATGATGAGATAAATCATGCTTTCTGCAACCCGACGAAGTAGTGAATTTTTTCCCACATTTATTGCATGTGTAACGCATAAATCCCATGTGTGTATAGACATGCTCTTTCATGCTATATTTATTCCGGAATTTCTTTTGACAAATATCGCAAGTGAACGGTTTGTCACCCGTGTGACACTGTTTGTGACAAGCGAGAACTGTATTTGTTAAAAATCGTTGTCCACATTGGTCACAACAATAATTCCTTTCCCGTTCAGTATGTATTACTTTATGTTTAGTCATCTGCCGAAGACTATTAAATAATTTCGAGCACACGTCGCATCTGAATGTCTTTTTCGAGTGTACATTTCTCATATGGCTATTCATGGCATTTTTTGTAGAAAATATCTTATCACACTTGTCACAGTCCCACGTATTGTTTTCGCATATTTCAGATTTAGGTTCGGTGTGAATTGCCATATGGCATGCCATAGAACGTCTGGTGGTCATTACGACGTAACAGATATTACAAGTGTATGGTCCCGTTGCGTAGATATTAGTATAATCATTATTCGGTTTGGGTTTATGTTCGAACTTGACTTTGCTACGTAGAGGATATATCGTCTCATTTTCTTTCTCGTATTGGTGTGCGTCGCGCGTCACCTGTTTTTTACAGACTCTAGAAGTATTTTCCTTTGTATGTGTTTTTTTTCTTGAATTAGCGTGTGACTGGTTAGCACGTGTTATGAGAATAGGTCGACGGCTAGTTGTTTCCTGGTCCGCGCTCGCGCCGTCGTAGCTAGAAGGCTCGAAGCTGTCGGAATAACTTGTCCACGCCATTTCTGCGCTTAAAGGCGGCTCCGGCTCATACGGCGCACAATTTTTGTTATCGTCGTCTGAAATTTATCAAAAACACGTGTTATTCCACATTATAAAAAATATAATTATCGATTAATTCCTATAGGCTAGATTATTTTGATATGAATTTTTGATTGACGATCGACGTGGCTCCCGTGTGGTGGCAGTTTCAGCAGGGTGTCGTAGAAATCGACTGTGGGATATATAAGTGACTTAATTTGTCGTGTGGGCAGTTACCAACCTGTCACGTGCAAACTGTGACTGCAATTCAATTCTCTTTTTACCCCTTATTTGCTAAGAATGGAACTAAAACTTGTGCTCCGTCTACACCTTTTAGGAATTTTAAACAAATTATGAGGGCATCATTAAATATGTAATTATAAACAAAGGTTTGCTTTTTGACATATTCATAACTACTTGTAACAAGCTCAGTGTCTTCTCTCAGTGTCATCCACACTAATATTATAAACGGGAAAGTGTGTGTCTGTTTGTTTGTCCGTCTTTCACGGCAAAACGGAGCGACTAATTGACGTGATTTCTTAAGTGAAGATAGTTGAAGGAATGGAGAGTGACATAGGCTACTTTTGTCTCTTTCTAACGCGAGCAAAGCCGCGGGCAAAAGCTAGTACTTACATGTAAAAAGCGTATCATAATCGTTCGCGTCATCTTCCACCTCCAACTTGGGCGGCTCATCTAAAACAACGCCATAAAATAAGAAACAGCATCAACAGTACAGGGTGACTTAAATCGTGGGTAGAAACATTCTTTCTCTATTAGCAATTGTATGTGCATATAAAAAAATACTTGATAGCTTGTATTCTAAAATATAGAATAGAATAGAATAAACATTTATTCGTGAACACAGACAAGACAAAGAACACATAATAACAACAAGACAGAAAGTAATGAAGTGCCACGAAATGGCCTCATCTCAGCGTGTTGCTGGTGACTTCCAGCGCTGATCTTCCGATGAGACCATCAAGTGAGAAAGATTCACGGAGGGCAACAGACAGAAGAAATGCAAAACACATATACAAGAAAAATGGACTACTTACAGTTAAAAAAGAATAAAATTGAAAACGTTACAAAAAATACATACATAACGTTAAACGTTACAAGAAATACTTACATAATATCAGTCCACCACTGATGTCGTTACCTTCTGTTATCTCCAATTTTATTTCTTCACCTGTAATTAAAATTTAGAGTAAGTATAACTTTACTTTTAGTTAAACCTGGACAACAACCATTCCTATAACCTTGTATGACGCACCATAGTTAGTTTTCCCATTTTGAATTTGAACCTTATTCTACAAATAAATTGATGAGATTTTAGTTTGTTTCAAAAATCAATGTAACAATGGAAATTCTTCTTTATTCAGTTCTTTAAAGGTTCAAATTAAAGTGAAGCAACTATGTACATTGTAATGTACATTGGGCTTTACGAGGATAAGGATGGAATCACATCTATCAGTATTAAGCTGCACCAGGGATTGGAAACCGAAAATAACACACATGCATTTTCTCACCAGCAATATTGAGTACATAACTAAATAACTAAAAATGGATGGTGGCTGCAAGGGACCGAGAACAGTGGTCATCACTGGAGGAGGCCTTCACTTTCACAGGAAGGGTTCTTACAAAATAACTTATTAAACTTTGTATTATAATCATACCTCGTAACGGATGTAGCAAAACCGTAGCATTTGAAAGTTTGGCATTAGGGTAAGGTTGGCGATTACGATGAATAAGTTTACCTACATTACTTGTTGCACGTATTATTAAATTACAATTTAATGATAAGTAATGATAAATTTTAGATATACTCGTTTAGGTATCTAAACTTTAATTTTGTATCAGAAAATAAGTAATATGTCAATGTCTTCAATGTTAAACGCGTTTTAATGTGTCTGCCATTTTGTTCATAAAATTACATATTTTCTGTTTTTTTGTAGTATGAATAGGTAGACGTTTGACCACGATCAAATATTAACCTGAAATCTTTATTACTTGAGAATATTGGTATATTGAATGTGCAGGAAATATAAAATCAAAGAAAGACAACGTCGTCAAACATTTACCTATTTTAGTTAATAGAAGCCACCAAGAAAAGAAAAATGGTTACTCTTCACATTCTTTTAAAAGATAACCCAGGATTAGATTACAGGTAACATAACAAAATTTACTGTAGGTAGGTATTTCATTTAATACTTACATTTTCCAAAAAATACAACATTGATCTTCATTCGGCAATAGATAATCATCGTAATATTTCAAAACTAAATTCGTTCCAATTTAATTTAATTTATTTGTACTACATAGTGACAACCCTGACGTAAATTTGCTACAGATTTGCGGGTTCGATTACGGGGTATGATTATAATTAATGTTAAGTACCAAATAGTAAGAAATAAAAGGCTTTTTAATTTTTTAATTTTTATTATTATTATAACTAACTATAGAGTACAATAAATTTAGTTGTTCAACCAATATTGGAGCTTAATTAACTTCTAATATGCTGGAACACGGATCCGCATACGAGGAAACCATATGAAAAATTCATCACGGCATACAAGGGGTCCTATTTTTTTTACTTATTAGGAAAACAATGTGAATATTGTTGGTTTGAAAAGTTGCACACTACAATTCACTACATGTGTTAATTTTATAACTCTAGAGGGACTAAAATGCCAGTTTGAGGAAACAGGCTAGTTTCCTACTAGTCAAATCAGCTTCTTTTGAAGAACTGTCAAAACGATTTGCTAATATGGAATTACTATGAAATACTGAGGAGTGACGTCACGGTCAATTCATTTACTTTATATCTTTCTCTTTGACTTATTAAATAGAAATCATGTTTAAACATAACTACTGTCCATATTTTTCTTCTAATAATGTGGTGCTTTATTTCATGTTCTGTATAAAATATTTTATTTTGAGTATAGGAAACTAGCCTATTGCCACATGGCATAAGGATGTCGAACTCACACAAACCAAACTGCTTCATGTAATATTTACTATCAAAGAGGCTGAATTTGTGGGCATCAGTTGTTACCAGTGGTATTATACCTTTTATATCCAGTAGAGCATCAGCGCGCTCCTGCAGTTTTGCCTGGCTGCACTGCACTTGTTTTTTGAAGTCACTTGCATCCAACAGACGGTCTACACATGCAGTGCAGATGCCACTCTCGTTGTTGCCAATTATTGCCTGAAAATTACAGAGTATTTTTACCATCAATTTATCATACACTATCATTTAACTTTTACCAAAAAGAAACTGAAAATGTTATCTGAAGATCACAAAGGGCTTTAAATTAAAAGGCACGTGGTGATTTTCTTTTCGTGTGTCACACTGATCATTTTATTTCAACCTCTCCACCAGCGTCATAAATGTCATAATATTGATGGTTTAAAGAAGGATTTTACTAACTCGTATATCAAAGCAATCCGCGAGCATTTCCGAATATATCTCCGTAACTCCAAGGCGCACGTACGGCGTACTCATGCCCCTGACCGGCGGACGCAGCAAGCAGCAGCAACACGATCCGTTAGCTTCCATTGTAAACCCAGTAGTCCTAACTAAACGTTGGCTTAAAACAAGACAGACTTATGACCGCATGGTTCGAAAAACAACACGATTGAATACGTATCCTACACGAGATCCGAACTGAACTGAAGTCATATCTAAGCCGTAATTTAGAAATGTAGCAAAGAACACAAGTAAAAATCAGCGGACAAAACGAGATAAAGATAAGATAAGAGCGAAACAGCTGACATACCATGACACATTGACACTTGATTTTTTTTACAAACAATAGATAGTACCGCCCCACTGTTGATTTGATTACCGGTTATCGTCAATTCAATGCCAAGTGCCAAGTCACCAATCAAAATCTATGGCATCAAGTATGGAATTTAGAATCGTCCCACGATAAGTCTGCATAGATTTTAATAGCCCCGCCTCTGCAAGGGTTAAGTAAACGTCATAATTTCATCAAAGTTTATAATTTAAAATAACATCTGCACTGGCGAGGGTGTGAAAATCGTTGCAAACTTATCGTGGGACGATTCTATTTCTTTAAATCCAAAAACTGGGGCTGAATTTTTAGGTGTACTCCTGGAATTACCCCTGTTCAACTGATTCACTTGACAATGTTGACATTGGCAAAGTGGTCTGGCAAAAGCCAATCTTAGCACTTAAACTTGGCCATAAAAACCGGTATGAATCAATTCTCGTAAGCACTACACAAAAAAAAAAGTGTCAATGTCAAACTATCATAACCTATCTTCAGGATTGTTTATTGATTTGGTTACTTTACTTCTTTTATATAACAACTTCATACATTTCTATGTTATTCTGAAAATTTTAATGCAATAAATATGAATAACGTAATGGAGGTGTTGCAGTCCTGCCGCTGTTGCTTGCGACGGTCGCCGGAGAGAGATATGAATATGCCTTATCTGCACTTGGACAAAACTGAGATATATTCGGTCATGCTAGCGGAATGCTTCGATATACAAGTAATATATTGTTTAATCAATTTGCAATCGTTTATCTGGGGTCCGTTTTGTGAATTTCGACCATTCGATTTCGTGAACTTTGTTCAGTAATATCTCCACTACTAGCGTTTTAGATTCTACTAAAAGAATCGAAAAAGAGTGGTGTGGTCACTAGATTTAAAATTATTAGCTGTCCTTTTTTTTTTAAAAAATTACACATATTTATGAACTCGACTATACAATAAAAAGTGCCGACTTAATTTTTCAGAAGTCATTTATTTCTAGTGCCTTACAAAATTGGCTTTTGAAAATACGGAGACATACAACCTTGAACCTAATACCATAAGACATAAAAAGATGAACTGAAATAGACACCATACACTAAAGAAAAAACGATCAACCCCACTTGTGGCGAAGTCGGGAAACAAACCTGGGTCTCCAGCTATCGCAGCTGACATGCTTACTGTTAGACCACCCCGACAAGTAATATAAATTTACACAACTGCCTGCTTGCTTATAAAATAATGAATACATATACATTGACAGGTAACGGACAGCAAGAAGGATGCTGGTATCTGTGAGGTGTGTGTGGGCCGGCTGCGAGATGCCAGCGACTTCAAGCTGCAAGTGCTGCACAATCAGGAGGAATTGCAGCGGATATGGGGGGACTATATAATCAAAGGTGAGATTCAAAGCTGATTTGATAGATATAATTTTAAGTGTGTATTCCTCATCATACACAAGATGGGACGAAGATATTATAAAATCAGTTGGCCCAAACTGGATCCAAACTGCCAAAGATAGGGACATGTGGAAATCGATGGAGGAGGCCTTCACCCAAAAAGGGTCTAATGCACCAGCATAATTAAATAAAAAAATAATGTAGAAAAAAAATGTAATAGTGCAATTAGAATAAAAGGCTTTTTTATTTATTTTATTCCTCATCATATTAGAAGAGTAAAATGTCATATAAACTTTTCTGGATTTCGTCTACTTTCAGAGCTATTTAAAAAAATACTTATTATTTCTCAGAATAAAACGCTGGTTTGATGGCGATGATGCCGTTATCGGACATAATCTTATCCTCGTTGATATTTGATATATATCAAAAAGTAACTAGTGATCATTGGAAAAAGGTACTTTTTTAGAAAAAAATTGTATATTTTAATTCTAAGTGCCAGTTTGTCGATTAACATTTACTTTTTATGTGAAAATACATCCAAGAAAAGTTCAAAAAAAATTACACAAAAAATTTTTTTTCGTGAAATTTGCTTGACATCATATAACATTTCATATTTATTTTGCTCTTAGAAATGCGTAGTTAAAATTTAACGGTTTCCTCATGTTACAACCGTGTATATAAACTCACACCTGTGTCCCCAAACAGTGTAGGCAGAACACATGAAACTGCTCAAGTTTCAGTGCCTCTTAACAATTAAGAAGTTTAAAGAAAAAAAAATGTTATATTTCTGAACTAAATAATTGGAGTGTGCACTAGTTACAATGAAAGCTATCCAAAAGGTATACTGGGTTAGGCCTTATTGAATGTCAATGTTTTTTACAAGCTTTTTTTCATTCACTGAATATATAATAATAATAAACTAGTTTACTAGTTTGGTGTCGATAATTGTGCGGTTATGCATGTACAGCGGGGGGAGGTTGTAAATTCAGAAAATTTACAACTTTCTGAGACGATGTCGTTCAGATCTATCTCTGAATCAGAAACCTATAAGTACCTTGGTATGTCACAGTCGTTGGGTATTGAGGATGTTGGCATTAGACGGTCGGTGAAGGAGCGCTTTTTCAGTCGGCTCACAAAAGTCCTTAACAGTCTTTTGTCAGGAGGCAACAAAGTGCGTGCCTTTAACGCCTGGGTAATGCCTCTACTCACATACTCCTTTGGCATACTACGGTGGACCCAGACTGAGCTGGACGCCCTGGATCGGAGGGTCCGCTCACTGCTTACCACACACCGTATGTTACACCCACGCTCGTCTGTTATGAGATTGTACATCCCACGGAAGTGCGGAGGTCGAGGCTTCCTAAACGCCAAAGATCTCCACAACCGTGAGGTGTACAACCTCAGGAATTACTTCCTTAACAACGAGTGCGGGATGCATCGTGATGTGGTGGCAGTGGACGGAAACCTCACGCCGCTCTCCTTGGCGAAACAGAACTGGCGCAAACCTGTGGTACTAAGTACTGCGGACCGCAAGGCGGTATGGGAGAGCAAGCAGCTACACGGGCGGTTCTACAAGGCCCTCACGGGACCCGATGTAGATCTGCTCGCATCGGTGAACTGGTTACGATTCGGGGACCTCTTCGGAGAAACCGAGGGTTTTGCCTGTGCAATTGCGGACGAAGTTATGATGACGAACAACTACCGGAAATATATCCTGAAGGACGGTACGGTCGACATTTGTCGGGCATGCCGCCGTCCCGGAGAGTCACTCAAGCATATCATTTCCGGTTGTTCTCATCTTGCTAACGGCCTTGTTGACCGCGAAGTACCGTACTACAAGTACTTACCTGCGCCGGTTCTCGAAAATGGTCGTGCCACGCTCTATTGGGATCGATCTATTATCACTGACAGGACTATTGTAGCCAATAAGCCTGACATTGTGATAATAGATCGACTGCAACGCCGGGCAGTGCTCGTTGACATCACCATCCCCCATGATGAGAATCTCGTGAAAGCCGAGAAGGACAAGTCCAGTAAGTACCTAGACTTGGCTCACGAGATAACCGCCATGTGGGATGTTGAATCAACGATCATTGTTCCGATAGTCGTTTCAGCAAACGGTCTCATAGCGAAGAGTCTCGACCAACATCTTAAGAGACTCTCGCTAGGTGGCTGGATCAAGGGCCAGATGCAGAAGGCGGTGATCTTGGACACGGCGCGGATAGTCCGACGGTTCCTTTCTCTGCAGCCCTAACCACCGGCAGCTTGGGCCCTGCCCCGCTGCTGGCGGCACCCTAGGTTAGGTTTTTTATAATGTGTTTATATATTTTGTATTTTTTTGTATGTGGTTTTGTATTTTACTTTTATAATCATATTATAAAACCTAGCCTAAGAATTAAAATGAATAAAGAGGAATAATATATTGAATAACAAGTGGCAAATATCAAATGACGACCGGTCTGGCGTAGTCAGTACTGGGCTACTGGGCAGGTTCACTAAGACACGGTCCTGGGTTCGGATCCCGGTAAGGGCATTTATTTGTGTGATAAACACAGATATTTGTTCCTGAATTGTGTATCATTATATCGATTTGAAATATTGACTTGTCACTTCGTTTCTGTGTCTCGGTGTTGTTATGATCATTTTCTTTTGACTAATTAAAACATCATTTTAAACTGACACGTTGGTATAACTTGTTACATCTGGCACGTCATACTAGAAGATGTTTTGAAACGTTGATTTTGATCACTTACTTTTGACGTTGACTGTACCAGCATAAGCGCCAATACGCACGAGAGATAGAGATAGATATCTACGAGCGTTTCGTTTCATGAGCGTTTCCTGAACGTTTGTGCCATTCGGCTACGCACCCTGTTCTTGTCCTGTACTCTCTCCTTGCAAGTAGGGGGGAAACTTCCCCTTACAAGTTACAACACCCACTTTGCCGTTCAGAGAATGAACTCCATGCCAAAGGCGGTCGATGCGCGGAATTGTCTCTCATAGGTCTACACAAAAGGCCGCGATGGTCGTGTCTATCCTTTAAGCAAACCCAGCTATAGCTAATTAGCTAGCGGGGACTACCCTCCGTGCGAAGCCGGGTCGAGGCGCTAGTTTTAGTAATCTCAATATTATGAACTTGATATAGTATCAGTGTCAATTAAAAAAGAACTTGTATGTACCTACTAGTAAGCATGACATTAAGTTAAAATCGTGTTATTTACTGGGTATATAGCGTGTTATTTTATATGCCTAATACTATTGATATTTTAAATAATTTAAATTTTACCTACCCATTGACATGTAACCAAATGTTACCAATAAATTTTCATTTTCAATATAATAAGTTGTTGTAGTCCTAATAAGGCACCCCAGAGGTGCAAAGGGCCTTCACAAGCTAGCGGCACGCCTTCCTATCTTCAGCGACCCTCGTGGCCTCGCTCCAGCTCAAACCAGCCGCGCGTATTTAGCTAATTTTCGACGGATTTTTTAAATATAATATATAAACGTATTTTTCAACTGAGTTTAATTTTGTTTCAGACGAATCTAAGATAAAACAAGAAATATCAGACGACCACGTGACGGATGACTTCGAACGTAAGTTTTTGTATTGTCTTATTTAATAATTAATCATTTTAGAAGTATAAAATGCATGCCACCACCCCCTTCTTCCCGTGGGTGTCGTAGAAGGCGACTATGGGATATGGGTTAAATTGTGGCGTAGGTGAGAGGCTGGCAACCTGTCACTGCAATGCCACAGTTTCGTTTTCTTTCAACCCCTTATTTGCCAAGAGTGGCACTGAAGCTTTAGTAGTTTCATGTGCTCTGCCTACCCCTTTATGGGATACAGGCATGATTGTATGTATGTAAAATGCATGCTTCGGACAGTTCGGACTTAAAGGTATGTATTGTTCTTTGAATTTTAATTGTTATGAGCAAAGACCTTTACAGGGGACAGCTCAATCACATTTTTTGCCATACTAAATTGAACCTTATCACCGAGAGAGAAAGTTGATCGTATCAGACTAGCGAAAACGGTCCACATGAGAGGGCATTGTTTAGGCTGGTGTCCCTCTCGCACGTGTGACCAGTGTTAATGAGGTTACCATAGTAGTAGTATTTTTATCTGTATATTACCTGACTTTAAAACTTCTTATTTTATTTTAGTGTTATATTCAAAGCAGGGTTACGATATATTTTAAAGAATTAGAAAATAATTATAATGTAATTATTTTAATGCCCATAAATCAAAGATTTGTATAATTAAAAAATACCTTTAATTGGGTATTAGTAGATTTAGTAGTGACTTTGAAAATTAACTGGTATCCCCAATGTATGACAGTGATGACGTCACTGAATAATGTTGACATTGTCAGTAAGTGCGAGAGGGACACCAGCCCAAACAATGACCTCTCATGTGGACACACTTTTTGACCTAACTACACAATCTAGTTTAATAATTCTAAATATATGGTTATGAGCCATACTAACAGGAAAGCATCGTAAAGAAACCGGCCCAATTGCAATAAGGACTAGATACCCTTTGGGTTGGAATTGGAAGGTCAGATGGCAGTTGCTTTCGTACAACTAGTGCCTACGCCGAATCTTGGCATTAGTTGTCACAGTGGACCCCAGGCTCCCGTGAGCCGTTCAGAATGCCGGGATAACACAAGGAAGATGACATGAGCCATACTAACATTAAGATAAACAATAAATCGTGTAACACTGACATGATGCCACAGTTCTCTTCTGTAGAACTTGGCTTGCCTGCTGGCGCATTCATTATTAAGCAGGCAGGCAGTTGTGAAAATATGGCCTGTTTTCAATAACTATCTTGATATTTTAAAATTCACACAATGGTCGAACGCGATTGATAACATTTATAAACTGAAATATATATATATATATATAGTTATATATAGTAGTGTTACTATTAAAGAAAAACAAATCAAAAAATATTTAATAAAATAATTTGATTTGTTCTCTACGAAGATAACATTTTTTACCTTTTTTCCAACGTTTCGGTCAGATTGCACAAGCCGTGGTCGCGAATTCTTTTTTATTAAGAGGGCTTTCGTGTGAAAACCATTGAAATCGCAACCGAGCGCTTGATCATCTTCTTCTTCTTCTTCTAGGTTAGGGGCTTTGTAAGGCTTCAGGGCGCCTTATGTATCACTGCGACCATTTCTGATCTATTGTGATCGCCACCTACTACAACTCTCGATCAAGTCCTACAAATTCAAAGACTTGTAGTATCTTTTTGAGATCGAGATACCTCACATCCTCTGGGTGAAATTGGTAGCTGCCCAGAATCATGTTACGTGTGCGCATTAGAGAGGGGCACTCTGCCAGGATGTGCAGGGGCGTTTCATCAGACTCTAGACAGAATCTGCACCGCCCGTTTGCACGTTTCCCGATAGTGTGCATGTGCTTGTTCAGGTGGCAATGCCCTGTCAGCACCCTCACTAGGTTGCGAAGTTGGTTCCTTGACAGCGCCAAGGCATTTGAGGATGCCTTTTTGCTGTAGGCTCTGATGAGAGCCTTGGAATGGTTCATGCCTGGCGTGTTCCTCCAGAGCTGAATAGTTTTGTATTGACAGTAGGTCTTTAGGGTTAGTTTCGTAAGGCTTTTTGGGGTACCACAGAAAGGCTCTGGGCCATGGTGCTTACCCTTTGCCCCCGTACGTGCAAGCTCGTCGGCTTTCTCGTTGCCTTCGATGCCTGCGTGCCCTGGGACCCATCTTAAGACAACCTTGTTTTTGGATCCAAGGTTGTTTAATAGTTGCCTGCAGTTCTCAACCAGCTTGGACGTTATGACGTCCGAAGTTAGGGCTAAGAGTGCCGCCTGGCTATCCGAGTGGATGTAAATAGTATGGTTGACGTAGTTGCATTGCAGGTTGATTGACGCGCATTCTAAGATGGCGTATACCTGGAATATAGAGCAATACCGTCCTAGATTTAGGCTTTTAGCCCTTCTAGGCGTTTCGCCGTATACTCCGCAGCCTACTTCAGATCCGGATTTGGAGCCGTCAGTGTACCACCTTAGGCTTCCTTCTTTCCATAATATTTGACTGTTTGACCAGTCCTCCCTTTCCGGGATTTCCACAGAGTAGAGTTTCTGTGGGCAGAACTGGGGGTGCATGGTGTCTGTCGGCATCCCCAGTACAGGGATATCAAGCACTGATTCAGTAAATAGTCTCAGTGTTTGTGATATCCACCCTCCTCTCTTTGTAGCCACTATTCTCAGTATGCTGGATCTTTCTTCTAGTTCCAGATAGAGGTGGAGTGGCGACAGGTTCAGCAGGGCCTCTAGTGCCGCTGTTGGAGAGGATGACATTGCTCCAGTAACGATGCTACAAGCAGCTCTTTGCAGTCTGCTGAGCTTCGCCACTGCCACTTTCTGCAACGTCTTCTTGTACCATGCTACAGAGGCGTAGGACACTATTGGTCTCACTATAGCAGTGTACAACCATAAGGCAATTTTGGGTTTAAGGCCCCATCTGTTGCCTGCGAGACGGCAGCATATTGCCAGGGCCGATTTTTCCTTCAGTAGAGTTCCGTTCAGGTGCTGGTTCCAGGTCAGTTTCTGGTCCAGTGTTACCCCCAGATACTTGACTTCTGAAGAAAACGGAATCGTTTTACCATTCATGACCAAAGGTTTTAATTTATCCAGCCTTTGTTTGTTCGTGAATGGAACTATAATTGTCTTGTTTGCATTGATGGACAATTCATTTTCACCACACCAGGCGTTTATGGTGTTGAGAGCCCTCTGCATAAGGTACGATATAGTACTTTGGCAGTTTCCCCTCACCGTCACTACAAGGTCATCTGCGTACCAGCGCTTGATCATACCGTGTGTGGTATCAAATTAAAGGGCTTTGCGAGTAGTTTATATATATAAATCACATTATAGGACTTTTTCTACTTAGTTAACAAAAAAATAATTACAAAAATGTCCAAACGTGGAGGAAGGATTGGGTAATAATTGTACCGGTGAAGGGTCGTTTTCAAAAAATTGACAAAAATAAATAATAGCAATTTATAATCACTAAACGTAAACGTTGCAAATTCATTAAATACAAAAAATATTTCGATGTGATGTAGATTTCCAAAGAAATTGTCACTTAATTTTAGGTAATTTCTGAAAAAAATTGATTTCATCTTGGCCTCGTTTTTTAAAACCTTATAATAAAAATGTAGTCTGAGAAGTTTGTAGTACAGGGTATACGATTTATAATTTTACTTGTTTTAATAATCAAAATTGTCCAAATTTTACAAATAAGATCGACCAATTCAGCTCTATACGTGAGTTTTTCTAAACGTGCTTTAGAGAAAAAATCATAATTAATTTAGTGACTTGGTTTTCAAAAATCCAGTCTTATAAAAATCAAAATAATAAGATGCTCTAACTTAAATTTGAATTAAATAAATCTATTGGATAACGGAAAGTGTAGTATTTCACCGACTAAAACTATCAATTTTACATTATTTTGACGTTTTTTTTGAAAGCAGCCTTAAAATATGTGCGAGAATTTAGTGTTAATATTATATGGTTATAATAGACTTATATTGACCGGGATATAGACCGTGATTACAAAAGGTAATCACGGTCTATATCCCGGTCAATATAAGTCTAATGAAAATAACCGTGAATCATTCAAAATTCTTATGGTTATAATAGGCTAGATTCCTACTAGTCAAATTAGCCTCTTTTTAAGAACTCTCAAAACAATGTGCTAATACTGCTAATATGGAATTACTATGAAATACTGACGAGTGACGTCGCGGTCAATGTTGTTTAAACGATGTTTAAAAATAACTACTGTCCATATTTTTCTTCTAATTATGTGGTGCTTTATTTCGTGCACTGCATAAAATATTTTATTTTAAGTATAGGAAACTAGCCTATTATGAATCAGACTGCCCAGATCTGGTGAACTGCGTTCTCAGATTGTATGTGCCTGATATTCCCAGAATTAGTCTGAGACCGCGTGTGCGCCCGCTGTTGGCGGTCGGTGCCGACGGCGCGCACAGTGTCACGCAAAAACTCACCGCTTCCTCGAGCTTTGACACTTCTCAATGCGCTACTGACGTCAGCACCTGATTGCGATTTGTTTGCATGGAGATGGAAGACAGTGTATCTTGAGATTCTTGAGTGTCTGAGGTATTGCGAGACGATGGATGATAGGCCTTCCACGGTCGGTGTATGATATTTTTAAGTAATTATGTGTCGTTATAATACTTTTTTGTAAATTGTATTTTTTGTCAATGTTAGTTTATTCGGTGTATTGGTGTTTATGCTGTAATGCCGTGTAAACATATTAAATAAATAAATAAAATAAAATAAAAATAAATTGTTTGAACTGACTTACAACACATTGCTAAATACAACGCTACAATGTTTTTTTTTTTGAAGGGAATTGATTTTATATTATCTAATAGCGTGTTAGACTGCGTTTTGACGTTTTGACCAAATGTGTAATGCGAAGCATAATATGCATTTAAGGTGCAGTAGGTTCAGAAAATGAATGTAAAAAAATAAAATTAAAAAAAAACCCCAACATAGTGGACCGATTTTCATGAACCATAGCTAAGAACACTCCCGACTAATTCAGCTTTCAAACAAAAAAAAACCCTTCACTGGTTAGAACCCTGATATCAGCTCCATAAAAAAACAGGAACGTAAGTCTGTTTTTTGTGTATAACGTACAGCGGGGTAAATCTCGACTGGGGGGGGAGGCATTGTAACTGATCCATTTTTTTCATTATTACATTATGATGTTGAGTTCTACGTGTATCCACTGAACACGCCTTCCATATACACACTCGGACTCTATTTAATAATGCAAACATTGTAAAACATGTAAAAAATTGACCAGTTACATTTGTCCCCCAGTCGAGATTTACACCGCTGTACCTTACTAGTGTTCGTAAAGTCTAAAAACATTAAAATTCTTCTAAAAATCGGCAATATTGTATTTGCGGAAATTAATAGATTGTTTTTTTTTTTAATTTATTTATTATTATAACTTACAAAAAAAATGAAGTAAACATGATATCCGCGCTCCCTTGCTCGCGCTTTCGCTTACGGGTTCCATTAGCTACTGATTATTATTAATCTTATTTAACTAATAAGTTATACGAGTACCCTATTGTATAAGTCTCTAATACTAACTACCCTCCTATGCAATCAACATGTATAGCCTGTCTGTTAGTGTTAATATTAAGGAATTCATAAACTAACCTAAACCACAAAATTAAAATTTTGAAAAAAACCCCGATCGCGACATAGTAGACAGATTTTCATGAAACATGGCTAAGAACACTCCCGACTAACTCAGCTTTCAGACAAAAAAAAATTAAATCTAAATCGGTTCATCCGTTCGGGAGCTACGATGCCACAGACACACACACACACACATAGACAGACAGACAAATAGACAGACAGACAAACAGACAGACAGACACGTCAAATTTATAATACCCCGTCGTTTTTGCCTCGGGGGTTAAAAAAGAATAAACAAGGAATAATACATAGTACAACATAGGGTGTGAATTAAATATTACAAACGAGAGTATAGTTACATCGCGACGGCTTGTCGGGGCGATTTAAAGACTCGAGTTTGCAATATCTTCCTCCTTACACTTGCTGCAAATTTTGGGTCTCCCTCGGAATCCCTAATAACGTTTGTTCGAAAATCACTTGGCCTAACTCATTTGGCCGAATTATTTATTTATTTATTTATTAGTAAAAACATGTTTACATGACATTACAGTAAAACCAATGCGTCACGAAACTTAGATAACATAAAAGAAAAAAACAGTATGTAAGAACATGAAAAAAAAAACAAACAATAAATTTTAAAACTAAACAATTGATTTATGAAATGCCTAACGCTCTTTTGGCCTAAAGATCATTTGGCATAATTTAAATTTTGCCCCAAAAATGACATTACCCAGAACCGATTCGCTGTTAGAAAGGTAGGTTTAGGTTAGGTTAGAACCGTGACCTCACACAAATCCGAATCGCTTCTAAAAAAGTGGGTTTAACGGTGTTAGGCGAAACAATATTAGGACATTTAAATTAGGCCAAATGATCATTATGCCAAAAAATATTAGGCAATGTAAAAATAGTTCAAAAAACTTTAGGGATTCTGATATAGATCCCAAATTTTGTATGGAGCATTCGAAATTTTCGAATTTAACGCGAGTGAAGCCGCGGGCAAAAGCTAGCTATCACATAAAAAGTAACATCACCTTAAGAAACAACAAATTATGAGTGTAATTACTGTTGCCTTGCGGTTCTTCGGTCGCTCATTTATTTTACGCTTATTAATCTTATTATTTATATTACTTTCGTTCTTCGTAATCAAGACTTTACGATCACTTATAATTATGTTTTAATTGGGTGTTTTATAACACAGTGTGTTTTATTATTCCCGTTAAAAGATTAGATTAGATTATATTTATTTCTTGATGAAAATTACATGTTATTTTAACTTAAAAATAGCACCAATTCACAAAAAGATCGTCACAACATAATAATAAGAAAATAATTGATACAAACAATAATAATCATCAAATTAAAAAGTAAACCAATAATATGTCATAATAAAGCAATAAAATAAAAAACTAAAATTACATTAGTAATGTCCAAGAAATGAATGTTTGTATATAGTACTAGGGTTTCCTAGTGAATATAATGTCAAACGTCATAAATGCTAAAAACAATGTAAATTCGACGGGACGTTAGGCTAATCAATATAAGTCAGAAACTAATTGGTTTACCGCTTTTTGTTAAATTCGACAGGACGTTACATTACACATCATAAATAATAGTCACTCATAATAGTGGTTCCGTACAAACGCGAATTTTCTGCAAAACAGGGAGCGTTTTTCTGCAAACAAATTCGGGGAGCGTTTTAGTGTAATGCGGATGGCTCCGCGTGGTCGGTCCGCAATTCCGCATCATCCGTATGCCACTAAAACCACCCTAAGAGGATCTATATCCAAGACAATGTGCAGAATTATGCACAAAATAATGATCGTCTGCTTTAAACACTGAAAAAATCGCACACACGAAATATAATGCGTTTGTACGGGACAGCCCATGAAATGATCCAATCAATGAAATAATAAGTGTAAAAGAACCTAAAAGTTAGTGTCAAGTATCTGACGGTGACGGCACATGGCAAAAAAATACTAAACATTAGGAAGTAAAGTATGAAGGTTGTGATCGACTAGTTCAGTCATTTATTTGTGAGTGTGCACGGGAAAACGTCCCACTTTGTCGATTGCTATAAAGCCGCTTTGCTAGTTTATTCATATAAAGATACAAGTAAACCTCGGCTTAATGGTAACCGACAAAGTGGGACGTTTTACTAAAGACACTCACATTTTTTTAATAAACCTATTAATAATAGTACATTTCGTTATAAGTGCGAGAAGTATGTCATTACACGAGTCCCGAGACATTTTGCCACGAGCGGCACGCTCAAATCTCGGGATGAGTGGCTTCGCACGTGTGACGAACGACGTTTTTTAATATAGTTGCGAAAAAACACTACCTACTACTTACTTACAACGAAATAAAACAATCCGAACTATCAATTTTCCCATGGACATTGACGGATTATTTGACAATCCAAAGGCGTATTTTTGAAGCTTTTAAACTTGCGTGCATATTTTCGAGTTTGCTATTCATCTAACATAATTTATTTCATTGGGTGCCATAAAAACATAAACATTTACGATTTGGGACGATTGTTTAATGTACAACTACATTTTAATTCAATCGATCCATTTATGCCCCGACGTATTGCAAATAACGTAAAATAATTATGACAAATCGCGTAACATATTGAGGTTTTTTGAACGTGCATTAAGTTAAAACATGGTAGACGCCTCTACTTTGACAGTAGAAGACGCGTTTCGTTCCAATCATGTTCTGTTTACACGACTCATTATGACCGATTTTTCAAAGTATAAACCATTTTATAAATTATGTTTAGTATGACTAAAAGTAAACAATTACATATGAAATATTAACGTTTTAAATATTAATCACTTAATAGTATGTTTATAGTTTTATTCTGTCTTAGTAAACTAGACTAATATGAAAACAGCTCGGTAAGTAGTCGTAAAATGGAACGTATATACTTTTTACGCACTAGTTCGTAAAATACAACTTCTCGCACGCTAAACAGCCAAAAAACGGGCACTTTTTGAGCAACTGTATTAAAAATTTATTTTTTAATAAACAGTAAAACTACGTCGTGTGTTAATTATCGATAGTCGATAGAATAAATTGTTTTCTCACTTTGACATAAGGATTTTTGCTTCAGAAATTTCGCTCCTTGTTAGTTTTACTTGCTTAAATTTCCTATCCTTCGCTGTGGCATTTGGCATGGGGTAGTGTGACCACATACCGCAGTGAAAGTCATAATTAATAATGTAGCAAGCGATCACTTTCATGGAAATATTTTTAGCTGTTTACGTGTAGTTTTCAAGAACAATTCAATATTTTGTTACAGACGAAGACTCGGGGGAAGAGATAAATGATTTGAAGCCAATAGTAACGTTAACACAACCGAAAGTAATAAAAGTAGAAATAGCGCCGAAAGTAGAGTTCGTCCGCGGCGAGACGGCGAAGCTTGCGAGCCAGCCGAGCCCGCCCGCCATCGGCACTGTGCAGGACAAACCACACGCCGCCACCCGCACCGACCAACTCTACAAGTGCGGAACCTGCTGGAAACACTTCCCAAAGAAGAAGTATTTAATCGGCCACATGAAAACTCACAACGAAGAAAAATCATTCAATTGCGAATTCTGCAAAAAACAGTTTAAACACAAACACCACTTGATCGACCACAGGCGTATTCACACCGGAGACCAACCCTACGGCTGCGATGTTTGTGAGAAGCGGTTTTCACAGAAATCATCTTTAATTGTACACAAGAGAATACACACTGGTGACAAACCTTACAACTGTGACTTATGCAACAAAACTTTTACACAGAGTTCGGCTTTACATACTCATAAACGTACACACGGGGACAAAACTTACTTCTGTGAAGTGTGCGGTAAGGGATTTTCTCTAAAGTGCAATTTTAGTGCGCATGCGCGCACACACACCGGTGAGAAACCGTATGCTTGTAAAGTATGTAAAAAACGGTTCAACGAGCAATCTAGTCTTAAAAGACATACGAGAATTCACACCGGCGAAACGCCGTACGCTTGCAGAACATGTGACAAGAAATTCAAAGATTTTTCCAGTGTCAGTAAACACGAAAAGATTCATACCGGCGATAAACCTTTTACATGTGACATATGTAATAAATCATTCGGCCGCAAAACTCACTTGAACAGGCATAAGCAACTGCACACAGGAGAAAAACGGTTCTGTTGCGATATCTGTGGAAAGCAATTCACTGAAAAATACACATTGGATAATCATAAAATGGTTCACTCGAAAACCCTGTCGTCTAATGACGTGTGACAAACGCTTTGGCTTCTGGGTCCCGGTTTGATTTGTGCTGTGTGGAATTATAGTTAATATATATCTGATAACTTTCTTTTATTTATTTGAGTGCCATGCCCCAATACAATTGAATTATAGAGCCTGTAGAAGTAATGTAATATTTTAGGCAAAGAGAATTGAGTATTATAGAGAGTTACTGTCAAAGTAAAATGTGTAATCACACTGCATAGACTGCCATCTCTCGACACAGGCTTAAAACTTTTGAACCTCAATTTTGACAATTTGGCCCTTATTCTTAGCTTGATATGTGTTAAAATGACAAATACTCGTATTAATATAAGCGTATCGCCATCTAGGTCACCGCACCTTTTTCTGTATGGTTTTGAGGTACGTTTTTTAGGGTTCCGTAGCCAAAATGGCAAAAACGGAACCCTTATAGTTTCGTCATGTCCGTCTGTCCGTCTGTCCGTCTGTCCGTCTGTCCGTCTGTCACAGCCGATTTACTCGGAAACTATAAGTACTACAGTGATGAAATTTGATGGGAATATGTGTTGTATGAACCGCTACAAAATTATGACACTAAATAGTAAAAAAAAGAATTGGGGGTGGGGCCCCCATACATGTAACTGAGGGATGAAAATTTTTTTTTCGATGTACATACCCGTGTGGGGTATCAATGGAAAGGTTTTTTAAAATGATATATTTTACTCATATATAAACATTTTTCTTAAAGTGAACGGTTTTTGAGATATCAGCTCTCAAAGTTATTTTAAAATAGTCCCCCCCCCCTCTACTTTTTATAACTACGGGGTATAAAATTCTAAAAAAAATAGAGGTGATGCATGCTAATTAACTCTTTCAACGATTTTTGGTTTGATCAAAGTATCTCTTATAGTTTTTGAGATAGGTTGATTTAACTGTAATTTTGGTTTGCTGCTACGGAACCCTTTGTGCGCGAGCCCGACTCGCACTTGGCCGGTTTTTTTTTTTTTCTTACTTTATCTGTCTATACGGTTACGGAGTTACATATGTCGTTAGGTAAAAAGGCTGGTTTTTTCAACGTAATTTTCGCAATAATAGAATTTTTAGACGTTAGTTTTTCATACGAGACTAGAACTATTGCGTACAAATTTACCAAATCTACTTATATCTTTTGCGTCACGATTCTTTCGCCGAGCTACATGTACATGCCGGCAGCCGCGCTTTCGCGGCCCATTCAGTGGTGACGACCTTCGCGCGGCACAATAGAACTTAATGTCGGATGCTCGCGAGCGGTCCGCTTGTTAATGTAGGTAAGACTTATGAAAGGCGGCATTTTGAGGACATCAAAGCAGTGAGCCTTCTGTGCTTGTACTATTATATATTCTGTGGCGATGCGAGCGGTTCAGCTTTGGGAAAAATTGCTTCCATCCTGAGGTAATCGACGATGTAAAGAAACTGTACATATTAGGTATATATTTTATGTACCTTATATTCCATTTTTAGGGTTGCAATCCTAACGTGTGACATATTGTTGGATAGGTATTTAAAAATGAATAAGGGTTTACTAAAATCGTTTTTTGATAATATTCATATCTTCGGAAATAATCGCTCCTAAAGGAAAAAAAAGTGTGTGTGCCCCCCCGCCTCTAACTTTTGAACCATATGTTTAAAAAATATGAAAAAAATCACAAAAGTAGAACTTTATAAAGACTTTATAGGAAAATTGTTTTGAACTTGATAGGTTCAGTAGTTTTTGAGAAAAATACGGAAAACTACGGAACCCTACACTGAGCGTGGCCCGACACGCTCTTGGCCGGTTTTTTATTTGATCATATTTATTTTCGACAATTTTATATTAAATAACTTTCCTATATTTTGCTGTATTAAGTGCTATATTTGTATTAATATTTCACCTACTCCAATGTTAGCTAGAAGAAATCCCTTATAGGACTATGTTCGCCTTTGTTTCCTTCCTATCTTGTGCCATATTTATGTTTTATGATTTGAACAATAAAGAGTTTAATACTTACATATATATACAAACAACGTAAAAAAAATTAAACATTCGTAGCGCAACTCTCTGCTTTATATGTGACATTTTCAAGTAAAAGGTACCAACATTTGCACGGGTAGCATGGTCGCGCGATAGACTATAAAATATCAGGCCGTCCCGATCGCACTATTAGTAAGTGCGATAGGGACGGCCAGATGTTTTATCATTTATCGCGCGACCATAATTGCCTGCTTGGACAATGGTACCTTTTGCTTAAAACCGGCCAAGTGCGAGTCGGACTCGCCCACCGAGGGTTCCGTACAAACTTTCAATGGTTAAAATAATCATACTATTCATACTCATATTCATTTATTCATTCAACGCCATGTTACACGTCAAGATTTGATTTAAAAAAATAATATTCATACAACAATAATACTTAGAGAATAATTAGACAGAAGATTGAAATTACAAAAAGTTAGGCAATATTCACATAAAAAATGCACAAATTTTTTTTTTCTAATTAGGTAAATATTTTTAAATATTAATAGGTAATAAAAAATGTCATAAGTGTAGAACGGGTGCTCGACCAGCCAATTTTTTAAGCGATAGGTACTTAAAGTTCGACACACTAGGCGCTTCAACCACATATTGCGGCAATTTTTTATAGACGGCAGGGTCCATCACATGTGTTAATTTGACCGTAAATTGGATTTCGCCAATTTACGGTCGATACCTACCTACTAACTTTCCGGCATTTCAAATGTTGTACTTGGTCACAGAATATATGTATAATAGTACAAGTACAGAAGGCTCACTCGTTTGATGTTCACAAAATGACGCCATTCTAAATTCTTACCTACATTAACAAACGGACCGCACGCGAGCAGCCAACATTGAATTTTTCCCCTCACTAACTCGGAAACACGTGTTTTGTCCTTTAATACCAGCGGGTAAAAACGCATTTTATCCACTAGTGCTTTAAAATTGATAAAAGTAGGTGAATCTAGTAATAAAGATCATTTACCACCTGTGGAACTACTGGAAGCAGTGATAAACGCATTTTTTGCGTTGTAGTTTCCTCGCTACAGTGAGGGGAAAAGTTTTGTGTTACACTCGGGTGCAAATGTATTTTACTTCTCGTGTGTTAAAAAACTGGCAAGTTCAGGATTCTATAAATAACTCGCAAGTTCATGATTCTAAAAATAACTATTATACAAATAACTATTATTGCGCCGCGCGAAGGTCGTCGCCAATGAATGGGCCGCGAACTCGCGGCCGCTGACATGTACTTGTAGCGCGATGATAGTATCGTTTTGTATGCTGAGCCGACGAGTCCCTGGGTTTGTATGTCAATTTGCCATTATGAAAAGTTCTCTCTTACTCGTACATAAATGGCTACCTGCATGATAACTATTGCAGGCAGTGTAATGAGTGTAAGGATTCTTATTTTTAAAGAGTTCTTTGGCCGGAGTGTCTACTGTCTACAGGTACCTGAGAGCAACGATCCTGACAGCTCGGTTCTGAAAGCGAAAGACCCTCTCCCATTCAGCACAACGTCCCCAGAGCTCCGCACCGTACTGTATTAATGAATGGACAGTGGCGAAATAGCATGTCCGGGCTACTTCTGGAGCCACAGACTTTGCAACTCGACCTAAGGCAAAGCACGCACTGCCCCGACTACCACACGGTTTATCTACTTGCTGGTCCCATTTTAAGCCCTGATCAATCTTTAAACCTAGGAAAGTAGTCGTGGATGCCTGTTCAAGTATTTTCCCATTAATTATGAACTATCAACGGCGTGGTCATGCGGCCCGAAAGATTAAAATGCACAAAGTGAATCTTTTTGAGATTTAAAGCTAAGCCATTCCATGCGAACCATTGAGACAGCTGAGTTGTCGTTTCATTCAAGGGTCGCTGAAGACTTTCAGACGTTGGTGCAGTAACTATGGCATCAACATCATCGGCGTACATTAAAATGTTGGCAGCCTGTATCGCAACCGGTAGGTCGTTGAGAGAAGTGAAAAAAGTATGTTAGATACTGACGATTCTTGCGCTACGCCCATATTAGTTGCCTCTGAGGGATCTGATCTTATTTTTTGACTATCCCCTACCACAATTGGTACTCATATAAGACTTGTCTAGAAGCACAGTATAATAAAGAGTACTATCGTACAGTATGGCCACCCCCACTCCCCGCTGAAAGTGCCGCCAACCCCCTCTCGGTTACCTCACAGTTACCGCCTGTCAATAACACGAACAGTCGACCAGTCATATTAAATTTCACTCAATACAAGCATAGTACGTTCACCTACACGATCTAAGACTGTGTGCTAGGAATGCGCCTCTTTCAAATATTTGATCCCCAGTGTCTGATGTGAGGTGTGCTAAGAAACTCAAAGAAGATCGAGTATTATAGAGTTAGAGTCAAAGTAAAATGTGTAATCACAGTACATAGACTGCCATCTCTCGACGTAGGCTTAAGACTTTTGAACCTCAGTTTTGACAATTTGGCCCATATTCTTAGCTCGATATGTTTTAAAATTTCAAATATTAATATTAGCGCCATCTAGCTGAGCCCTTCTTCTGTGTGGTACTAAGTACGTTTTATTCTTAGACTTTATCTGTCTATACGGAGTTATATCATGTCTTTGACTAGAAGTATCTAGGTACTCTAATGAGTATTATTGTATTTAACGCCGTCTCTCGGCAAAATTTACTAAGTAATTGTGATACCCAGGTGCTCAAGTGGGTTTATTGGTAGCATATGGTAATTAATTAATACCAATCTGAATGCTTTAACTATTATTTATTGTAATAAATTGATACACAACAGCTTCACGTTAGTATATCTATCCCAAGAGAGGGAGGGGGGGACGGAGCAGGCGTTTAGTTACCACAACTCTCCCCCCAGCACATTTATAAAAAGAACAGAGTACTTAACCTTACCCTAATTATTACTTATAGCTAACATTTGATTAACATGGCGTTTTATGGTTCTCCCCTCCACCTGTACCATATATGTAACCCCTGGTGTCAGACACTCCTTGACCTCCCCCGCAATCCACTTTCGTTTTTTATCTCTATAATCTCTAACCATGACTTTCATTCCCACGTCAAACGTCACTTTTCGCTTTCCCCTACTGAACTCTACCAATTTTTCATTATTTATTTGCAATCTCGCACTTACAGGCTGTGGTCTAAGCAAGGAAAATCTAGTTCTTAACTCCCGCTGATACATTAGTTTCGAGGGGCTGACACCAGTTGCTCTATTTACACTTGTCCGATAATCGAATAAAAATAAGTTTATAGCTTCCTCTAGTGACTTTCCACTGGCTATTATTTTTTTTACATGGCTTTTAAAAGTCTGTACAAAACGTTCCGCGGCTCCATTCGTGGCTGGATAATAAGGTGGGGTGTAACTTATTTTGATATTTTTAGTTTTACAATAATCTTTAAATTCAGTACTTGTCCACGTTGTTCCATTATCCACCACCAAATGGAGCGGGTAACCATACCTGGAAAATAGTGTTTTAAAGACTTTCAATGTATTAGTGGCCGTTATATTAGACATTAAGTATGCTTCTGGCCACTTTGAAAAGCTATCTATTACCACTAGGAACATCTTACCACAGAAAGGTCCAAGAAAATCCGCATGTAAACGCTCCCAGACTGTATGGGCCTGTGGCCAGGGCGTTAAAGGTACCTTTTCGGGGGCCTTCCTGTTCTCTAAACAAATCATGCATGCATTTGTTATATCTGTGATATCCTTATCTATTGTTTTCCACCAAAAGTATGACCTAGCAATTTGTTTCATTCTATTTATTCCAAAATGGCCAAAATTACATGCAACTCATTCATAACTAAATTCTGCAGGCTTTTTGGAATGATTACCCGTGTGCCCCACAGTAGGCAGCCCTGATCAATACTTAGTTCATTTTGTTTCTCATAAAAAGATTTTAATTCTTCATTTAACATTGTTTTATCAGGCCAACCATCAGTACAATATCTCATTACAGTTGATAGGGTAGTACATTTTTTTGTTTCTTGTTCCACCATTTTCCAATTTACAGTTTCAAAATTTGATAATGACAAGAATTTTAACACACTTATTTCACTACTATCTAATACTGGGTGACTAAAAGTACTATCGTCTGGTGTAGGATTGCGAGATAAGTAATCTGCTGGGTTACAATCAGTTTTTATGTGATGGATAGTGTAGTTAAACCCTGACAAGAATATAGCCCAGTGCTGTAGCCTTCGACATGCCATTTTTGGTATACCCTTTTTTGGGCCAGACTAGACTTGTGCGAACCTTTAGGCATGGAAAGTCACATGAAAAGTTGTCGAAACTAATAATAGATGACGCTGCATTTGAATTTCTTGACTGATAACTCTAAAACTAAATTGAATATACTCTAAGTAGAGCAGAGTCTAACTGGGGAATTACCTCCGCTTTACAAAAGACCGCAATCAAGTAGCACTAGACTTTACTCATTGTTGTGTTCCTGCCGGTGAGTAAGGCAGCCAGAGCTCAACGAGGGTGCGGTACTCCTTCCTTCCTTCCTCCTCCTTCCTTCGGTCCTTTGAGTCGTCGGCACCCAGGCTTCTTCTAAGTACAGGTTTGTACAAGTTTCTAATGAGTCGAGTCGGCAACGCACATGTGCCACTCCTTGAGTGGCAGGCGTCCATATGTAACAGTAACCGCTTTCCATCAGGCGGACCGTATGCATGTTTGCCACCTACGTGGTACAAAAAAAAAACTCTCGACGAATTCACCTTAAACATTAAAAAACCGGCCAAGAGCGTGTCGGGCCACGCTCAGTGTAGGGTTCCGTAGTTTTCCGTATTTTTCTCAAAAACTACTGAACCTATCAAGTTCAAAACAATTTTCCTAGAAAGTTTTTATAAAGTTCTACTTTTGTGATTTTTTTAAATATTTTTTAAACATATGGTTCAAAAGTTAGAGGGGGGGGGACGCACTTTTTTTTCCTTTAGGAGCGATTATTTCCGAAAATATTAATATTATCAAAAACCGATCAAAGTAAACCCTTATTCATTTTTAAATACCTATCCAACAATATATCACACGTTGGGGTTGGAATGAAAAAAAATATCAGCACCCACTTTACATGTAGGGGGGTGTTGCAGACCGCGTCCGCAAAGCTTCCTATCGACGGCTCGAAGTGGAGAGAATGTGCTGGAGCTCGTGCGACTCACTCTTTCGTCCCGGGCCTGTACCTTGAGCTTCGATGTCGTCCTCAGCAATCAACCGTACCGATTATGATTTTGGAATACACTAACTAAAAAAACGAATCAAATCAAATGGTTTATATTTACAATAATCAACGACTCTAATTTTAACGCGGTTATAAAAATACTCCTAAGCTAATATCCTAACGAAACGCTCGGTACGGACGATACGTCGCGATGCTGTCGTTTTCTGCTGCTGCCGCTACCCGTCGTGGAGGGTGGCTGGCTGCTGGCCGTAGGCTGCTAGCTGCTGGCTGTAGGCTGCTGGCTGCTGGCTGTAGGCTGCTTGTAGTAGGCTGCTGGCTGCTGGTTTTCCTTGGAGGCTGCTGGTTCTTCTTGTTCCGGTCGAATTCGAATGTCCCATACCGAGCGATCGTTCCTTTTATACCCCTTTTCAGAATGCGCCTACGCTTCACGGAAAGAAACATTTCAATTTATTCGCCCAATCACGACTCGGCTGAGCGCGAGGCTCCGTGCGATAGAGAGGTAAATAATTGCGCCCGATAGGCGACGGATGGCGCGTCGTGATTGGTCGAACGCGTTACGGCGCTCGATTACGTGAATTTAACGCTATCATTTTTCGTTCAAATCCTAATTACTTATAAACTAATTAGGCTATCGCTTCGAAATTACGTAACAATGCACCTGACACTAGGGTCATTCACCTCGAGTGGAATGCACCTGCGTTTGTTTACGTTTTTACACAATAGAAGAGGTGATTAGCCGTCCGGGCCATACAATAGACTGGTTTCTCAGCTTGCCTTGAGCTCCATTGTTATCGATAACGGAATATTACTATGGAAATGTAGGTTATCGTGTTACGTAAGTTCCCAGCTACGTTTTAAAACTATTTACATCTTCATATGTCTTATAGTTATCGAGTTATTGGCTTGGATTCGAGTAATCCTAAGGCAATTTTCGGGTGAAAGGAAAATGATTTCGGAACTTTAAGGAAATATTTTTAGCCAATCAGAGGAGAGTTCGGTTTTCTCGCTCTAAGCCTCTCACGTTAGTGCTTATTGGCTGTTAATCGTAGTCCAATGGACAGTCTGAGTTTAGATTGAACTTTGGACTCGGTTTCCGCGACTTGGGAAGGAAGGAATATGGGAATTGCCTGCTATCGAATACATCACATATGAGTCTTATTATCATACTTAATAATCGGAATTGACAAAATTAACTTAACTAACGCAGTTCTACCCGTTTCCTACCTACGAAATAATCTTTATTGCGAATACAGTCTTAATCGAATTCTTATGCTATTTTACATATATTTCGACGCGTCGCTAACATTTTGTCCCCGCAGTCGAAGACTCCTGGTGCATGGGTTGCGACGCGATGACCGCCAGCCTGCAGCTGGGCCTGCGTAGCGTCCCGTGTCTCGTTCTGATGTCAGCGGAGCGGACCCGTCCATCGGGTCCCGGGTAGGTAGTCTCGACGACGCCTCGGGGCCACACGCTGCGTGGACCATTGGGTTCAGCGACGATGACCACATCGCCTGGTTGAAGTTGCCGCCCTCCGTCGTGGGACGACTTCCTCGGTGCCAGTAGAGGAAAGTACTCTTTGGTCCAGCGCCGCCAAAAGTGGTCGGCAAGCGCTTGGGCCATCTTCCATTGCTTCTTTTCGTTCTCGTCGTAAACGCCAATCATCGGTAGGTTAGCGTTATGAAGAAGTAGAAAGTGTGCTGGAGTCAAACTTTCTTCGGAGTCTGGATCGACGTTGACATGTGTAAGTGGTCGTCGGTTGACGATATTCTCTATCTCGGCGAGTAGAGTTTCGAAAACTTCGGGTTTCGGTGCTCGTTCGTTGAAAGTGTAGGACATCGCTATCTTAACTGTCCTTATCATTCGCTCCCACGCGCCCCCGGCCGAAGGATTGCCAGGTGGGATGAATTTCCACTCCATTCGGTTCTGAGTGGCGTAAGTTTGCAGTACAGGCAGCCATTGCCGGTACGCCTCACGTAGTTCCGTCGCCGCCGCCCTGAAGCACGTCGCGTTATCGCTGTACATCGGCCTGGGCCATCCTCTTCTCGCGGCGAATCTTCGTAGTGATAGTAGCGCGCTGTCGGTTGAAAGACTGTGCACGCTTTCAAGGTGAATAGCGCGCGTCACTAGGCACGTGTATAGACACACCCAGCGTTTTTCTCTGCGCCGTCCGATCGTGACGAACATCGGTCCCATGTAGTCTTGTGCGGTGTGAGTGAAGGGACGTTGATACGCCTGTAGTCGCTCGGGCGGGAGATCGCCTAAGGGCTGCGCTCTCGGTGTTGCTCGTCGTAGTGTGCATAGCGCGCAGTTTCGAGCTACAGACTTCACGGTCGGCCGCAGATGTAGTATCCAATATTCTTGTCGCAGTTCGTTGATTACTGCTTCGTTGTGAATGTGCGCTGATCGTCGGTGAGCTCGCAGGATGAGTAGACGGGTGAACGGCTCGCGGCCATCCAGTATTATCGGTTGTAGCGCGGTGTACAATACTGGAGCGCTGCCCAGCCTCGTCTTCATGCGTAACACGCCGTCATCGCCTAGCTCGGGTGCCAGGTCGTATAATCGCGATTTGCGATCGATGAGCCTATTCTGGCTTAAGGCTCGAAGCTCTTCGGGAAAGCTTCGTCGTTGACTGTATTGCAACCACATGTGTTCTGCCTTTCTCAAATGTCTGACTTGTAGCTGCAAGGCTTTATTCTTCGTTCTCATTTTCTCGATGAATAGCAAGACGTTCGCTGTCGCGTTCAACAGTCTGTCGTAACTGCTAAACCGTCTCACGTCTGGCAGTACGCTCGAAGGGTCTGGCTTCGCTGAGATGATCGCCAGTGATGTCTCGGTTGACGGCCTCGCCTTCCTCTCAGGCAGGTCGTCTGTTCGATTCGATGTGTGACTAGGCCATGATGTCTCGGGTCCATAGAGAAAGCGCGGTCCTTCGTACCACTCGTCCTCGATGCGCACGCTCTGCGCTGGTTGACATCTCGTCGCTCGATCTGCGGGGTTCTGAGCGGTTGGTACATACCTCCACGCGTCTCTATCTGTTTTCTCGGCGATCTCCGCAAGTCGGTGTGACACGTACGGACGATAGTTTCGCGCGTCATCGCGAACCCATCCGAGAACAACCATGGAATCTGTCCAATACGTCACCTTTGTCACAGGATAACGCTGCTCGCGTAAAATTGTCTCCGCCAGCCGCACGCCGACGACTGCTGCGGTTAATTCGAGCCTGGGAACTGTCATTACCTTTAGCGGGCAAACTCGGCTTTTCGCTATAGCTAAGCTCACTTGCGTTTCCTCCTCGTCGTTCGATACTCGCCAATAGGCCGCCGCGCTGTAGGCCTCGGTCGATGCATCACTGAAAATATGCAGTTCTCTTCTAACTGCACCGGTGGGCGTGGCGTATCGTCGGGGTATTCGCAGCGCGGACACGTCGCTCAGTGCCCTCAGCCACCGGAAAAAGTCCTCCGCTTCCTCCGCCGGCAGCCGCTCGTCCCAGTCCGTGCCCTTTGTCCACACACGTTGGAATATGATCTTAGCGCTTATCATATACTGCGCTATGAGGCCTAATGGGTCGTAAACTGACATTACGGCACTCAAAAGTTCCCTTTTAGTGGGCGATCGCTCGTACCTTTTCACGTCGTCTGGCACTCGTAGCATTTTCGTGTTGTACCCCAGCGTATCCGTCTCTGGGTCCCACGTCATTCCGAGGACGGTCTGTTGCTTTTCTCCGAGATGAGAAGGTCCCGTCGCTCGCTCCTCCGGATCGATGTTTCGCATTAACAACTCGCTGTTGCTAGCGTAGCTGCGCAGCCGAAAGCTAGCCTCCGCGTGTGCTAGTCTCACCTGTGTCGCTGTTGATATGAGTTCCCGTTCTGTCTCATATGATGCCACATAATCGTCCATGTAGTGATTATTATGGATATCGTAGACCGCGTCCGGATAGCGATCCTTGTTGTCCGTCGCATTCCTATTCCGCACCGAGTGTGCGAGAAAAGGAGAAGAGATGTTACCGAAACATACCCGGTTTAGCTGGTACGTCCACGGTGTCACGTCACGCCGCGATCCCCTCCAGATGAAGAGCTGACTATGCCGATCCTCTCTTCGCAGCTGTATTTGAAGGAACATTTCCTGTATGTCCGCGGTGACGGCGAATTCCCACTCACGGAATCGAAGTAGTATCCCCAGCAGGCTCTGTAGTAAATCCGGTCCCGCGAGGATGAAATCGTTCAATGCACATCCCTGACTTTTCGCGGCGCAATCGAATACAGCGCGATACTTTCCTTTATTTAAATTGTAGACGCTGAAATGGGGCAGAAACCACATCCGATCTGACTGCGGTGGTTCCATGATGCGCTCTGCGTACCCCTTTTCCAGAAGCTTGTGTATCTGTGCTTGATACTCGTTGGCGAAGTCAGGATCTCTCGACATGCGGGCTTCTAGATTGCGTAATCTCGCCTTCGCCATGTTGAAACTCGGTGGCAGCTTTATGTCGTCGGCAGCCCATAGTTGGCCGACTTCGTATCTCTGTCCTACCTTTTTTACTGTTCGTTCGAATGTATCGATCGCTCGCTGGTCGTCGGGTCGAATGTTGTCCTTTGCCGTTATGCCAAGCGCCTCGACTGCCCAGTGTTTCTTGACCTGCTCCACGAGATCACTGTCGTCACTGTGGCAGTGCATCACGACCTGCTCGTTATTTGGTACATACCTCGGCATTCGCCCGAAGAAAACCCATCCTAACGAGGTTTTAACTGCGCACGGCTCGTCCTCGCCGCCCTGCCTCACCTCCGTCGGGTTTATAAGATGACTGAAGTCTCCGCCTATTAACATCTGCGGCACGCCCATGCCCGTGTAGCACTCGTCGCCCAAGTCCGCCAGATGTTCGTATTCCAATAGACGCTTCTTATTTAATGACTGCGAGCGTATCCCTAGTCCGTCTACCGTTTTTAGGGATATATCGTATGTCAAGCCGCCACGAGCGGGGCTTACTTTAGCCTTGACCGTCTGTGTCACTGAGCTAAGTTTCAACCGCTGAATACCTCTTATGCATAGCGGCTCGTCTTGACCGACCGCGCCGATCTCGTCCGCGACGTCCTGGTCGATCATTGACAAGGTGGATCCATCGTCAAGGAAAGCGAAGATATGCGCCGTTCCCTTTGGACCTGATACGGTTACGGGTAGTACCTTTAGCAGCACGCTGTAGTCCGGTGTTGACGACACGTACACGCGGGCGTCGTTCTCGTCGTCCGCAGCTCGCGGCTCCGTCGTGTCCGCTGGCTCGGCCGATGACGTCACTGCTGACGATGTAGGTACTGACCTGATTTCTTGTGTTAGCACCATAGCCGTATCCTCACGCACTTCCTGCGGCGAGTCCGCATGAAGCAGTCGATGGTGTACGTGAGGACAGCCTGCAACGCCGCACGCTTTGGCCTTGCATTGTGTTTTCATATGCTTCGCGTCGATACAGCGATAGCATATACGGTTTAATTTCGCCCACTCCCATCTAGCGCCCACGGATTGGGCGGCTAACTTGCGGCAGTCCGGCGTCGGGTGACCGCCACCGCAGAACAGGCACGTCGTCGAACGGGATGTTGTGGCTTGACGTGTCGCGTACGTCACTTTCTGCACCTCGTGTTGACGTCCTGTGGGAGCTCTCGGCGGGTTGTGCGTTGCGGATATTTTCACGCGAGCGCCGGCTGCGCGCGCGTGCGGCACTGATAACGGCGCCTGCGCTCGCCTCGGGGCGGCGCGGGCGTGACAGAAGGACATCTCCTGTTCGCTCTCCTCCATGAGGAAATCCGCCAACTGCAGAATCTCCGGGTCCTTGCTGTCTCGATGTTTCTTCGCGTAGTCGCACCATCTGCTTCGAAGATGCGGCGACAACCTGTCCGTAACCTCTCTGATGAGCATGGGGTTATCGGCATAGTGCCTTCGATCGATATCCATAACTGTAGATACCACGTTCATTATTTTTATCGCGAAAGTGTTGAGGTCGTTCGCGGTAGGCCCCAACTGCGGCAACTTTCGCAGGTCGTCAATCGCCTTGTCTAACAATACCTCGCTGCGTCCAAACTGCTTTTTCAGTATTCTCACGATCATATCGGGTCTGGTGGCTGTCGATAACACGTGAGACACACACGTCTTTGCGTCCCCGCGTAAAGCCATCCTGAGCCGCGCCACGTTCTCGTAGTCAGTAAACTTATACCGCTTCGATGTCTCTGCGTAGGTATTGTAGAAACTTCTCCACTCGCTGACGTCTCCGTAGAAATGCGGCAGCTCGAATATATCTTTCGGGGCTGGACGGGCCGCCATCTGCATCCTCTCGAACAGGTGCAGCATGGACTCTGCTACAGTACCTTCGGTGGCGCGCGTGTGCGCCGTGTGCGGAGTACGCGCGTCCAGCTGTGGCGACGTCGATCGCTCGCGACGCGCCGGCGGCGTCGTCGATCGCCTGCGTCGCTCCGGTGGCGATATCGATCGCCTACGCGACTCCGACGGTGGCGATATCGATCGCTGATATACCTGGCGGTCCGGTGAGAGGCCTCGAATATGCCGCTCCGCCTGCGCAGGTCGTCTCGGAGTCTCGTACTTGGGTAGAGGTTCGTCGGTTAACCTCTTACAAATGGGTTTTGACGTCGCGTCTCGCGAGTTCTCTAGCCATTCGTCTAATCGATCTTGATTCGAATTCCGCACGCTACCAGCAGATTCGTGCTCGTCTGCGCTATCCGCATTAGCGCGGATCTGCAGTTTTCTGGCGTCTAGCCGTTTACGTACCATGTCCGCTTCTAGCTGCAACTCCCTCCGGGATATCTCCGCTAGCCGTTCGCTGGCCTCGAGCTCCGCCTGAGACAGCTGCGCTTCTATCACAGTGCGACTGCTCGCATGTGATCTGACGGACTGAGCTTTAATAATTGGTTTATTTACCTCCTTGGTAGTTTCCTGCAGCGACTTTCGTTTCTCGGTAGTTCTGTCTATGACGGCAGCCTTGGGATGTCTAGCTGGGATCGGCGTGGGTCTGGAACGACGCCGTAACCGCTTGGCTAAATCCCTTCGCCATAGCAATGTCGTGTCGTAGGACGGTGACCTCGGTGTCTCTACGGTTAATCCATACCTGAGCGTGCTGTTAGCTGTCGCCGCGCCCATCGGTTGCGCGCCGGCGACGCTAAGCCCTTCCGTTACGCCAGCGGGTCCGGAGGGGGTGGGAGGGCGCGCCGCGTCGGCGCCCATCGCCCTCTCAGCGCTTGCGCGTGCGGCCTCTCGTTCGCGGGCCGCCGACGCGCCTTCGTCGAGTAGTTGCTGCCTCTCCTCTTCGCTCGTCACTGACGCAGCTCGGTTGGACCTGGACCTCGTCCTTACCATCCTGCCGTCGCTCATGACAGGTACGTCGCTGTAGACCCGTAGTCCGCACGAAGATCCGGCTCGAAGGACCAGAAACTGTTGCAGACCGCGTCCGCAAAGCTTCCTATCGACGGCTCGAAGTGGAGAGAATGTGCTGGAGCTCGTGCGACTCACTCTTTCGTCCCGGGCCTGTACCTTGAGCTTCGATGTCGTCCTCAGCAATCAACCGTACCGATTATGATTTTGGAATACACTAACTAAAAAAACGAATCAAATCAAATGGTTTATATTTACAATAATCAACGACTCTAATTTTAACGCGGTTATAAAAATACTCCTAAGCTAATATCCTAACGAAACGCTCGGTACGGACGATACGTCGCGATGCTGTCGTTTTCTGCTGCTGCCGCTACCCGTCGTGGAGGGTGGCTGGCTGCTGGCCGTAGGCTGCTAGCTGCTGGCTGTAGGCTGCTGGCTGCTGGCTGTAGGCTGCTTGTAGTAGGCTGCTGGCTGCTGGTTTTCCTTGGAGGCTGCTGGTTCTTCTTGTTCCGGTCGAATTCGAATGTCCCATACCGAGCGATCGTTCCTTTTATACCCCTTTTCAGAATGCGCCTACGCTTCACGGAAAGAAACATTTCAATTTATTCGCCCAATCACGACTCGGCTGAGCGCGAGGCTCCGTGCGATAGAGAGGTAAATAATTGCGCCCGATAGGCGACGGATGGCGCGTCGTGATTGGTCGAACGCGTTACGGCGCTCGATTACGTGAATTTAACGCTATCATTTTTCGTTCAAATCCTAATTACTTATAAACTAATTAGGCTATCGCTTCGAAATTACGTAACAATGCACCTGACACTAGGGTCATTCACCTCGAGTGGAATGCACCTGCGTTTGTTTACGTTTTTACACAATAGAAGAGGTGATTAGCCGTCCGGGCCATACAATAGACTGGTTTCTCAGCTTGCCTTGAGCTCCATTGTTATCGATAACGGAATATTACTATGGAAATGTAGGTTATCGTGTTACGTAAGTTCCCAGCTACGTTTTAAAACTATTTACATCTTCATATGTCTTATAGTTATCGAGTTATTGGCTTGGATTCGAGTAATCCTAAGGCAATTTTCGGGTGAAAGGAAAATGATTTCGGAACTTTAAGGAAATATTTTTAGCCAATCAGAGGAGAGTTCGGTTTTCTCGCTCTAAGCCTCTCACGTTAGTGCTTATTGGCTGTTAATCGTAGTCCAATGGACAGTCTGAGTTTAGATTGAACTTTGGACTCGGTTTCCGCGACTTGGGAAGGAAGGAATATGGGAATTGCCTGCTATCGAATACATCACATATGAGTCTTATTATCATACTTAATAATCGGAATTGACAAAATTAACTTAACTAACGCAGTTCTACCCGTTTCCTACCTACGAAATAATCTTTATTGCGAATACAGTCTTAATCGAATTCTTATGCTATTTTACATATATTTCGACGCGTCGCTAACAGGGGGGTACCCTAATAAAACATTTTTTTCCATTTTTTATTTTTGCACTTTGTTGGCGTGAATGATATTCATATTGATACCAAATTTCAGCTTTCTAGTGCTTACGGTTACTGAGATTATCCGCGGACGGACGGACGGACGGACGGACGGACGGACGGACGGACGGACGGACGGACGGACGGACGGACGGACGGACAGACAGACATGGCGAAACTATAAGGGTTCCTAGTTGACTACGGAACCCTAAAAACTAAATCAAAATCGATTGATTCGTTCGGGAGCTATGATGCCAGACAGACATGTCAAACGTCAAACCTATTATTATTATAACACTCCGTCGTTTTTGCATTGGTGGTTAAAAACAAGAAACCTCCTTCAAAACTATAATAAAACACAACTTTCTATGAAAATCGGTAAAGTGCGAGTCGGATTTCGACATTTCCATACAAAAAGGTCATGAGCGCCTGACGACATGTGATGGCAACGTACACTAGATTTGTAGTACTTTAAAGATTTTGCGTATATTTTGGAAACTATAAGAGATAGAGCAAATAGACTTCAGATTTTGGTTGTCCGTGGCACAATTTTTTTGTTTTCGTATATATACACCATTTTTTGGACCTATTAGGGCAATATTATGGTCAGTGCAGTTCTAAACAGTCTTAAGCGCCTCTTTTTAGTAGGAACTTAAGTCATTTTGGCAAATGATTAAAATTTTTAACAATTTCTAAACAGAAATGAATTTCTTTCTACCTGTCCATGGCGCTCACAAAATTTCAAAACATTTAGTAAGTATACTTGCAGCGGCAGTGAGTACTTTTAAATTACCAAAATAAAAACTATAAAAAAATATATTTGAAATGCTTATAAAATGCTCTTTCATTTGATATGTAGCACAATATAGTTCTAATAACTTTGATTTTTAATTTTCAATTTTACCCCCCAAAAGTGCCCCCTATGATTAAATTTCGTTTAATTTAATTTAATTATATTACATGTCCGTCTTTGGGCCACAGGTTTACATACGTGTGCCAAATTTCAAGTAAATCGGTCTAGTAGTTTCGGAGAAATCGGCTGTGACAGAGGGACAGACAGACACGCGAGTGATCCTATAAGGGTTCCGTTTTTCCTCTTTGAGGTACGGAACCTTAATAAAAACGGCTTACATCGCAAACAAATGTGACGCAACCATATATACTGCATCACGCAAATCGCAAATACACTATAAATCACTATAATATTTATAGTGATTTATAGTGTATATTGCGTGATGCAATTATTTATAGTATAAATAATTGCCTCTATTTGGTAAACATTGATTAAGCTATATATAGTATGTATCAGTGTGTAAATCTAATACGGGTGAATTTCACGGTTGTTAGTATACCTAAGACATAAGAAATATAATTTATTTATTTATTTAATCTTTATTGAACAAAGAAACACAATGTACAATAGGCGAACTTAATGCCATAAGGCATTCTCGACCAGTCAACCTTTAGGCAAAGCAGAAAAGTTGTAGGCGGTGCAAAATTACAAACACAAAAGAACTATAATTAGGTACCTACTTTTAAGGACACAATGCATGCAAAAAAAATAATATAGGTGATATTAATTAATATAGGTGATATTAATACTAATACATAAAATTACATACATATAAGTATATATAATACATACAATCCGATGAGGTGTACAAAACAGATATACCTACTACGAATTTTCTGAATTGCCAGCAAAAAATGTGTTGAGGGATTTTTTAAAAGTAAACCTATTCGGAGACTGTCTAATTTTGACAGGGAGACTATTCCACAGACGCGCAACTTGAACAGAAAAGGAATTACTAATATCAATTACTATAATGTAATTACTAATTAGGTAACTTTTACTTAGATGTGAAATAGGCTACTTGACCCTTTTTTAAAGTTTGTCTTATATTATTACTTACTGTCCGACCGAAAAAAATATCACTATATTTTATTATGACTTATTAAACCGCAAAAAATACTTTTAAAGAATACTTTTACCTAATCAGGCGAAAACAACATCAGCAATGTCATCTATAGATTTTCTGTGAATGAAGTCATTCAGTGCGAAAACAACACTATCTGACACTTTAAGTATGAAGCATAAAGATCATTATGTCATAAGTGATTGGATTTGAGCGCATGGACGTCCATGAATTCTATTACGTCACTGACGCGGTCGATTTACGACGGAGCGTTTTCGGTGCGGACCTACCGCGTTTGAGAGGAGGTAGGGCAAAAAACTTTGTGTGGTGACGGATATCGTTTTGAATTAGAAAATACGTAGTCATCACACATTTAATAACCAAAATCATTAAATATTGGTTTCTTATGTCAAATATTACAGAAGACAATCATTTATTGTGCCAGATTAGATATATATGAGTCTAGGAGCCTATTAAAATGTAATCCATAGGTACAGTCGACTACAAAGAGATGTATCCATTGTTTCACCTTATTACAATGCAATAAGGTGCAGTTTGGCAGAAGATTTACTTAATTGTTATAAAAGGGTTTATTTTGAGAATAAACGATTTTTTTTAGGGTTTATTTTGAGAATAAACGATTTTTTTTATCTCTTTGTAGTCGACTGTACATAATAATTCCGTTCGCAATGCCACGTATACTATTTACTACTCATTTCCTCAAAGGTTATATCGATTTAAACTAACACAATTTTCACACATATTATTAAATTAAACCGGGACTTAATTGTGTCACACTTACGTTTACATTTGGCCCGACGTTTCGCACGTGGTCACAGGCGGACTAAGTACGTTTTCACAGAATCCGATCCGATATCGGATGTAGGACCGATGTCCCGTATATTACAGACGGCATCTTGATCTTTCCATTGAAATCCTTCCGATATCGGATCGGATAATGTGAAAACGGACTAAAGTAGTGCCAAATATAAACGTAAGTGTTATGTGATAGTTATTGAATATAATGATAATGAGATATTCGATGGAATCGAGTTGTGCCTAAGAGGCCACAGTACTGGCTGTTGAAGGAATACTGTCATATTTTGTATTTGGTATAGCAACCGATTCTTTGATATGTTTGTTTACGTTTTGTAAGTCAGTCGGTCAATAACAGTTCTCATGTAAACATTGAATAAATTCCTGGTGTACACTTTCTTGGTTTCCTTGTGCTATAGATCTCTGCTATATAGTGTTAGACCTGTGGGATATCCCCCACAATAGTACTAATAGCTTTTACTAAATAATTAAGATTAAGGTCACCACGATTTAAAATTATAATTATGTTGAAGTCTCTGTGTGAAATATAATCCAACAATTTAACATGCAAAAGTATTCATCAAAAATTAAAATTTTGAAAGAACCCCCGACCGCGACAGAGTAGACCGATTTTCCGACCGCGACAAAGAGATTGACTGACAGTTTGAACTGATTTTCAATTTTTTTTTAAGATTATGAAACATGGCTTCCCACAGACAGTCTTAAACAGATCAGATACAGATCTGTCAGTGTCTTGTCAGTGTCAGTTTGAACTGTCAGATTGCATACAAGTTTTTTTTAAGATTATGAATTTTTAAGACTGTCTGTGGGAAGCCTAACTCAGCTTTCAGACAAAAAAAAACTAAATCTAAATATGTTCATCCGTTCGGGAGCTACGATGCCACAGACAGAGACACACACAGACAGACAGACAAACAGACAGACAGACACGTCAAACTTATAACACCCCGTCGTTTCGCGTCGGGGGTTAAAAAAGAAAATTGTGCTAAATCATCCTGTATGCATTGAACCAATAATAATTATCCTAAGCGCATTTAAATGTTTCCGCTAATTTCACATAACATTGATTAATTTGAAAGTGTTTATGGGCGTGATGCAAGTGATGCAACGAACGATAGATGTTCAGTATCGTGATTCGGATATAGTCAGACGACGCAACGGAGCCACGCTGTTACGTCGTCGCCCAAATAGAATATTGTATTTTTTTTCTTCTCTCTGTTTTGTATTTTTTGCTGTGTAACTTATTTGAATAATAAAATAAAATAAATCGCTTCGATACGTGAATGTGACAGCTGGTAACTAGACCTACCAAAATTACAGCAACTGGCAAAAAAGAATAGAAAATAAATAGGAGCATCACCGTCTATCTAAAGCGTTTTGCCGTGTATGTGGCAACTATTATGGCACTTTTTAATCCCCGACGCAAAGACGACGGGGTGTTATAAGTTTGACGTGTCGGTCTGTGTGTGTGTGTTTGTTTGTGGCATCGTAGCTCCCGAACGGATGAACCGATTTCTATTTAGTTTTTTTTGTTTGAAAGCTGAATTATTCGGCAGTGTTCTTATTCTTAGCAATGTTTAATGGAAATCGGTCCACTATGTCAGGGTTATTTTCAAAATTTTAATTTTGTGGTATGAGAAAAGTAAGTGTTGATATGCCATGATTTAAATCTTTAGTGCCACTTCTACTTTTTTTTGCCAAACTGTAAATAAGTGGATACCGGTTCAGGCAAACGACTGTGCAAAATGGATAGAGTTCATTTCACTATCAATGGGAAACCATTTAGCGGTAAGTAAGATTTTACAAAACCTTTTTACATGTAAGTACTTAAAAGTATATACAAAAACATCTTTACAAAAACAACGCTACAATTGAATAAAAATACAATGCGACTGAATGAGGAGTAAACGCGCACCCCGCGCGCGATTGATCGCATATACCTACTGCACGCTTGACTCGCAATCCTGCATAATGTATCAATGACGCCACCGTTTAACACAAAGTTATAGTATTTTATGCAACAGGCGTTTAAAGGGGGTAAAAAAAGACGAGTGGCGTGGGTAACAATTTGAGGCGAAGCCGAAAATTGTTATTAAGACGCCACGAGTAGTTTTTTGACTCAGTTAAATACCGTTGCATACAATACTTTTTCTACGACCATGCACTTACTTTTGAATACTTGAATAGTTTTCTAGAATATCTTTCGTGAAATTCGCACTGTTTCCTATAAGTATTTTGACTTGTCCTCTGCAATGTTTCTGCACTCACCCTGTCGCTCGCACTCCCCCGCGACGCCGCAATCCCCGGCGCCCCGCGCACCCACGCTATATCCCTGAAAGGCTACCTAACAATACTTTAAGAGCTATATCGTATGCGCGGGTGCGCGGGGCGCCGGGCGGGGGCGGGCATCTTTTATGTAGGGTTTTAACGATCTATGCTCGACCCTGTAAATGACGAATAACAGTTCGGGAGTAGAAAAACAATTTAAAAGTACTTGCTATAATTTTAACTATAAAACTCCCGTGAGACTCAAACATATTTAAAAAATATTTTAAGTGGGTTACTCACGTGTTAAGTCGATATAGCGTTCGACATGTTTCGATCCATTTTCGAGGATCTTTCTCAAGAGTAGCGACCCCGCCTTTACATATCGAGAGCGCGACGAATATGACGACGAAAATGTATCGAAACATGTTGAACGACGCTATATCGACTTAACACGTGAGTAACCCGCTTAAAATATTTTTTAAATATATATTGCCTATATAAATAAAGAATAAGTTTAGAAGACAGGGGTGCGTAGCCGAATGGCACAAACGCTCACGAAACGAAACGCTCGTAGATATCTATCTCTATCGCTCGTGCGTATTGGCGCGACAGAGCCCGACTTACCTTTCGCAGCGTTTCGTTATCGTTTCGCGTCGTAGAAATGCCATTCGGCTACGGGGCCTGGATGCTGAGCGCCGTCTCCGCAAGATGCGACTGAAGCCTTCGTATAGCTATATACAACCCAGCCGGCCAGCTTCATTGAGCACCCTGTGATCGCATTTTCAAAACCAAGTTTGGTTTCGCAAGCCACATCAGAACGTTCTATGCTTCGGATCAATAATCATTGGAGGAGTGTATAAATAAAAATATTTTGAATTGTATGGTTACAAATACCAAGCGCGGATCCAGCTTCGTGCCCAGGGGGGGTGGTAAAGGCCCAGGCCCAACGGGGGGTCAATTTGTATACTCCAGGGGGGTCATGACCCCCATGAGATCCGCGCATGACAAATACTAAGTAGTAGATATATACTTAAGTAGTAGAATAGCCGGGTCCACACAGAGCGAGGCAATTTCCTCGCGCGGCAAACGTGCTATAAATAAAAATAAATAAATATTGAGGACACCTTACACAGTTCAACTTAGCCCCAAACTAAGCAAAGCTTGTACTATGGGTGCTAAGCGACGATATACATGCTTTAAACAGATAAATAAATAACTAAATATTATAAGACATTCTTACACAGATTGACTGAGTCCCACGGTAAGCTCAAGAAGGCTTGTGTTGCAGGTACTCAGACAACGATATATATATGTAATATAAAAATAAAATAAAATAAAAATCATTTATTTCAGAAGACAGGTTCCATAATATGGTTAGTAGCTCTAAAACTTAATAACTAAGTTAGAATAATTTAGTACAAATAAAATAAAACATTAACACAACACAAAAAATACTTTCACGGATCCCTCACGTGCAGATCCACGAACCGGCCAAGGACGGGCGAGTCCAGCCTGTCTGCTATCATCCACAGGATGCTGTTGCCGCTCTCTCGCACACGTCTTATTACGGACGCCGACTTTTTGCGCATTATCGCATAAAAACCATCGACAGCGGCGTCCGCAAACATGCCCGACGCGCTACAATGGCGAGGGAGCCTCAACTCAACAATGCCCTGAATGCATTATTATACTGCACTCTAAGTGCACTGTACGCCCGCTGCGTAAAACCGACCCATAGATCACACGAGTAGAAGCTTTGGCAATAGGCTCTAAAAAGAGTAAGCTTTACAGGAACACTACAACGAGTAAATCTATGGGCCAGCATATTGCCACGAACGGACAGTGACCTTCGCTCACGTTCTATATCCCTGTCATCTTTAAGGTCCTCGGTTAGTACATGGGCCAGATATTTAAATTCTGATACCCTCTTTAGAGGCATATTGTTTAGAAGAAGTGGTGGAATGTACAGGGGCAACTTTTGACGACCGGTCTGGCGCAGTCGGTAGTGACCCTGCCTGCTACGCCGCGGTCCCAGGTTCGAATCCCGGTAAGGGCAATTATTTGTGTGATGAGCGCAGATATTTGTTCCTGAGTCATGGATGTTTTCTATGTATATAAGTATTTATATATTATATATATCGTTGTCTGAGTACCCACAACACAAGCCTTCTTGAGCTTACCGTGGGCCTCAGTCAATCTGTGTAAGAATGTCCTATAATATTTATTTATTTAACTTGTTTTTACCTTTGAAAATAACGAACTCACTTTTTTTGACATTATACCTTAAGCCATGTGTAACCGCATACCTTTCACATATTTTTATTAGTTGTTGCAATCCATAGAACGACGGACTCAGCAACACCATATCGTCCGCATAGCTTATATTATTAACACTTATATTATCTAGCCGGCAACCGATATATGTGCTACTCAGCTCGCCAATCAGCTGATCAATATACAAGTTAAATAATCTTGGAGATGTCAAACCGCCCTGTCTGACCCCACAGCTGAGTGAAAACTCGTCAGAATAGACATTTGCCCACCTAACCTTGTTTTTTTGATTACTGTACCAATATATGATAAGAGACTCATGACCACCTCAGGTGCTACGCCCGTAGCCCCCAACTTGTCCCAAAGCAGATTGTACTTAGGACACAAGATCGAATGCTTTGGACAAGTCTAGGAAGCATGCGTACCTATATTGGCGATTTTTTCTTGATATAGTAATCAACAGTATGCTTCAGTGTTAGAATGGCACTTTCAGTACCTAAACCTTCCTGAAATCCAAACTGTGCATTACACGGGTTTATATGTTGACTAAGATGCACATCCAGTATTTTATCTAACACTTTCGCAACAACTGTAGCAAGCGAGATGGGGCGATAGTTCGCTTTATCTGAAATGTCCCCTGTCGAGTCTTTTATCAGCGGTATCGCAACAGTTTTCATAAGGTCGCAAGGTAAGTATGAGTGGCGTAAACAAAAGGTGAAAAACATAGTCATTACTCTATTCAAATGCGGACCTGCGTGTTGCAGATGTTCTATACTTAGCCCATCATATCCAGGAGACTTACCCCTTTTCATGCCCTTAATAGCGCTACCCACCATGGTAGGAGTTATTTCAAAGACAGGAGTCATTGTAGTGTCTACTGGATTAAACATAGCACATGAATTTAGGGGTGAGTCTACTTTAAAACACTGCCCAAACATATATATTTACAGGATCAGAAATACCTTCAACATTAACCGGCAAAGATATCTTACACAAATACTTGTATACATAGAAAACATCCATGACTCAGGAATCTCTGCTCATCACACAAATAAATGGCCTTACCGGGATTCGAACCCAGGACCGCAGCTCAGCAGGCAGGGTCACTACCGACTAAGCCAGACAGGTCGTCAACGTATCTCGGCCGAAACAGTGCGTGCGTTTTGCTCGGCTAAGTGTGTTTTTACATTATCCGATCCGATATCGGATGTCAGACCGATATCCCATTACAGGCGCCATCTTGGATTTTTTCCATTGAAATCGTTCCGACCTCTGGATCGGATAGTGTGAAAACGGACTAAGCAACCTGCCCCGGCCGAAGCACACATTGCACGTTCGTCGCGTGAGCACATTGCCTCGAGACGTGCCTCGCTCTGTGTGGACCCGGCTAACGTAAATAATGTGCAATTTGATCCCAGCGGGCGCGGAGATGTCAGTAGACACGACGCTGACGGAGTACATCCGGCGCTACGCGGAGCTGCGCGGGACCAAGTACATGTGTCTGGAGGGTAGCTGCGGCGCTTGCATCGTGAATGTGTGCGTGCGCACCGCCGGCGAGACAGTCAGCTTCTCTGTCAACACGGTAACGTAGCCAGTGTCAGAGGTGTCAGTGTGTGAAGGTGCGGTGTCAGTGTGTGTAAGCACGATAGTATTTACACTGTGGTGAAGGTGCGGACGGTGTCGTGTGTGTAAGCACGATAGTATTTACACTCCGTCGTCGACCGCGGACGGGAATCTGGTGGTTAGCCGTCGGACGTGGTGAGCGCACGGACGTCCGAGACGCGGTCGCGGAGTACATCCGGCGGTGCGCGGTCCTGCGTCGGACTAATCCGGCGGTGCGCGGTCCTGCGCCGGACTAAGTACATGTGTCTGGAGGGAGTTCTCTGTCAACACGGTAACGTAGCCCTTAGTCTGTTTTATTTTAACTCAGGATATACTTGAGTACCGTCAAATGCAGTGCAACTGCAGTAACTGACCCCTGCGTAGAAGCTTGATTGCAGGGGTGTTAAATATTTCTTCAACTGTCTGTAGAGATGTCTAGAGTGTGGCTGCGGCGAGCGGCTGCGGCGCCTTAGCGAGTCAACTACGCGGACGTCCGTCGTAAAACGACCGCGACCGCGACCGAACTGTCCAGCGAGCCAACACGGTACCTAACATAGCCTTAGTCTGGTTTGAGCGGGAATATGACAGCACTGAGGACTGTTTTGACCTTAATCAAGCGACGCGGAAGGCAGCATTCGTATTCGTACTATTTCTCCTCTGCAGAAGATTATGCTTAAGTATGTAAATTTTGCGCGGTGTGGTTACTCGCTTGTACGTAAAAACAAAAAAAAACATTTCAAAATAGTTATTTGTTTTACAAGGGGGCAAAGTTATTGTTTAACCGCACGTGCCAATATTGATACCCGAGCAAGCGAAAGATTCCAATATTGAACCGCGAGCGTAGCGAGAGGTTCAAAAAGTGGAATCTTGAGCGTTGCGAGGGTTTCAAGGCACGAAGGTTAAACAAACTTTGCCACCGAGTGAAACACAAAATTTTTCACCACACCAACACGAACAGAATACTGACTATAAAATATCAAACTAAATCAAATCCATTAATCTATTCAATATTTATGATTCAAAATCATCATTTATAGGTAAATTCTAGCAGCCAGCTTAAGACATCAAGTTAAAATTTGTATGAAATTACTTTGCACTCTTGTGGATAAAATGCAATTTTGCTATCTGTTTTCGAATAGCAAAGTAAGCCTTTACCAGTTGGTGTGGTGAAAATTGATTTAGCTGTTGGCATAAAAATTGCTAATTAGTTAATAATTGTATTGTGTTTACGTAAGTGAAAGCGAGAAAAAACTCTTTGAAATAATGAGGAGGCACAGTGACATTTTATCCCGCCAGACGGCGCCTGTGCAAGTGCTAGGCATGTCACTGTCATTCACATGTGAGAGAGAGAAAAAACATATCTCGCTCTTACGTATGAAATTCTTTATCTGTGCAGTGGACTAATAGGGTGGCGCCATCTGTCATAACCTTTTAGTGTGCCTTCTCATTCCAAGGTCGCGGTGCGGTCGTATGTTCGCTACTTAATTTATTATCAATTAGAATCCTGCCATATAATTAACAGGCCTATGGTTCTGGTTGTTAATTACCCTAGTTGGACTCATTGAAGATATTTTCCAGTGTCTCGTCACTGTGCTGTCCTGCGATGGCTGGGACATCACCACCATAGAGGGCATCGGCAACAGGAAGAAGGGCTACAACATAATACAAAACCGCCTCAACAACTACTTTGGCTCGCAGTGTGGGTACTGCAGCCCTGGATTCGTTATGAGCATGTACAGGTATGTATATGAACTATAGTTTTTCACGACTTTCGCTTCAACATTTCTTTTGCGAACCGCCAAGGAGTGGAATGCCCTGCCTAAGTCTGTGTTTCCGCACGAGTACAATCCAGGTCTCTTTAAAGCAAGAGTAAATAGGTATCTCATAGGTAAGCGAGCTCCACCGTAGACCGCATCATCACTTACCATCTTTCAAAAAGGCTACAATTGTCAGTGACATATGTCGAGCGACAATTGTCGATGACAGGTGACAAATTACAATTTTATAAAATATTTTCTATAGAATTGCTTACAAACATGACAGGCATTTTGCTACAATTGTATGTATTACAATTATGTTGTGAAACAATAATTATTATTTCTAGGCGACATATTTGTAGAATTGTCGGTGAATCTCGACAGGAGGATTAAGATGTGTCGAATTGTGTGACAATTGTAGTAATTTGTGGTTGACATACGCGTTGTTCAAAATGGCTGCCCATGCGAGTGGTATAGTGACACTATTAGTGATAGTGATAGTAATTCCTTAGGTTTTCGTACTTAGTTAGGAGTTCCTGTTACTTCGCCGTCGATATAAGTTTCAATAATGCTACGTAAATATGAAATTAAAATTGTAGCAAACTACGGATATCTCAATTTATTTTTATCATTGTACCATCGGCAGCAATGTTAGTACCTTATTACAAGGGCATAAAGCCTACCGATGATTAGTTAAGAGTGTTGCTGTTAGTAAACGCTATTGGACCCTTCGTAACATTATTAGTACTTAGGTATATTTTTGAGATTTCTCTGCGTTAATACATATTATTATACTAAATTGTGTTTTTAAACTTATGTATCATAAAAAATACTACATACCTATGCACCTAAATAGCTATCATTAATATTATTTTATACAAATACCCTCAAATTAATTTGAGCGTTTTTAAATGAACGAGTTACCTTCGTATTTAGGTACACCGAATTCCAAATTCAAATATTTTTAGTTTAGTTAAGCATTTTAACTATTAGTTTAGAATAGTTTTAATTTGTTTAATTTGTTATTTGTATATTTTTATTGTAGTACCTAATGGTCAATGTTTTTACTTCTTCTTCTTTTATTCACGTTTATAAGAAATAAATTTTATATATCTTAATAATTCAAACTTATTAAATACTTAGTATAGTGCCAAGTTAGGTATATATCTTAGATATTTCTATTTCTTTGCCATACACCCGTTTCAATCAAACGTTGAGCTATTCCTTTATATTTAAGTATTAACTTTCATTGCGGATATTAATTTGTTATCAAATTTATTAAATAACACGAATTTGCGGTCGGAAATCAATTTTAAGATAGTCATCTTTCTTATTATATCCATACTGCAATATTGTTTTTGAAACAAAATACTAACACATAACCAATGCCTACTTGATACACATAAATAATGTTACCGAAAAAAATTATATAATGGTGGGAGAGGATTTAGGTAATGAATAGTTTAAAATAAGTTTTATCGAAGTTAATAAAGGCATTTAAATTTATAGTCAGCCAATAAATATAAAAATATCCATTAAATAAATTTACTTATTGCCATTTGAGTCAACTACTATTCATAATTTGATACATTTATCCCTATGGTTAGTCGTGACAATTGTATTCTACAATTGTCGCACCTGTCAGCGTGGTGAAACCAATAATTCTACATATGTAATATTTTGTGACAATTGTCGCACCTGTCACCTATATGAAATTGGGGCCGGTGTGATCGTGGTCAAACGTCTACCTATCTATACTAAAAAAAAAAAAAAGACTTCTTATTAAGTATCAGCTTAAACTTACTTGCATTATTAAAATATTCGGTGGTACTATAAAAACATTTCTGACTTCAACGTTTCACTCCTAAATATCTCGAGAACTACTTATGCTATCGCTTTGAAATTTGGAATAGTTATTTATATAATGAATATAATTTTGGTTTATAGTCTAATACAAGGCAGCGAGCACCATTTGACGGAAGAACAAATAGAGAAGTCGTTTGGCAGCAACCTCTGCCGCTGTACCGGCTACCGACCTATTCTGGAAGCATTCAAATCCTTCGCGGTCGACCCTGACCCTAAAATCCTCAACAAAATAAAAGACATCGAAGACATTGACAATTTAGTATGTCCAAAATCGGGAGTAAAATGTGGTGGCACTTGCGGTGACAAAGACCAAGACTGGTGTTTAATCAATGCAAATGTTTCGGGTGAAGAGGCGGTAACTAAGAGGATATCATTGTCTGATGGTAGATTGTGGTTCAGAGTTAATAATATTAAGGAAATATTTGAATCTCTCGATCAAGTTAACGGCTATAGCAACTATATGTTGGTTTCTGGTAATACCTCTAAAGGTAAGTAGTTACATAGCATAGAACAAATAAATAAGGTACGACATTCTTAGTGACACTTCAATGACTTTTAGTATGAGATGACGCACAAAAATCCGATCTCTGGTTATAACGCCAGCCAAGTACCTAAGTAAGTAAGTAGGACAATTTCGACTGGGTGGCAATTGCAACTGATCCATTTTTTCGATGTTTTACAATGTTTGCATTATTAAATAGAGAGTCCACCGGTTATAAATATATGGCACGCGTGTTTAGTGGATACGTGTGGAACTCAACTTAATAGTGTAATAATGGAAAAACTGGATTAGTTACAATTGTCCCCCAATCGGGATTTGCCCCGTTGTATCTTATATAGTTTGATAACAGGGTTGAGTACAGTCGAGTTCATAAATATGTGTACATTTCTTCACCTTAACTCGTTGCAATAAGATTAAAAAATGCACTCATATTTATGAACTCCTCTGTTCCTACCTATAAAGCTATATATCCGCCCTTGTGTACTATTTATATATATTTATTGTATTTTTACAGGAGCATACCCCATCAAGTTCTACCCCAAAGTTCTAGTAGACATAAGCAGTGTCGCCGAGTTGCGTTCCCACTATATAGATGTAAACTTGGTACTCGGAGCTAACACGACGCTAACCGACACTATACACTTATTTGACGAACTGAGCCAAACCAATGCCGATTTTTGGTACTTAGAAGTGTTGAGAAAACATTTAGAGGCAGTTGCTCACATACCTGTTCGAAACGTAAGTACCTGCCTGTTTGTGAGTTAGGTACCTAACATTAAAATGAACAGTTAAGGAAACTGAGTTTTTAGCAGTTAACGGTTCACTTTACATTTGACAGCTCTTAACATAAGTATGTACTTACATACAAACCAAATGTAGGTACTTGAACCGCACATTGCTAAAGAATCAGTAACAAGATTGAAAAGACTGTTGTATAGGTACCTACAATAGTCACTCGACAAAATTGTACGTAATTTGCTAATACAGAAGACATGAACGCGCTAATATGTATTTTCCCCCTCACTAGCTCGGAAACACGTGTTTTGTCCTTTAATACCAGCGGGTAAAAACGCATTTTATCCAATAGTGGGTAAAGTAATTTGACCTTGAATAAAGTCTAATTAACTGCTTTAAAGTTGATAAAAGTAGGTGAATCTAGTAATAAAGATGATTTACCACCTGTGGAACTACTGGAAGCAGTGATAAACGCATTTTTTGCGTTGTAGTTTCCTCGCTATAGTGAGGGGAAAAGTGTAACACAATACTTTCTCGGGTGCAAATGTATTTTACTTCTCGTGTTTTAAAAAACTCACAAGTTCACGATTCTATTCTCGAACCACTCGCTTCGCTCGTGGTTCAACTATAGAATCCTTTCACTTGCTCGTTTTTCAATTCCACACTCGGCGTTAAAATACAACTTTGCCCCCTTGTATAACAAATAACTATTGCATTGGACCGCAGAGATACGGGTATTACTCGTGCGTCTCTCTGTCCGTCTGTCACAGCCAAGTTTCTCCAAAACTACGAAACCAATTACTTAACTTGAAATTTGGCACATATGTTAACCTGTGGCAACGCCACCTATATTTATATACTTATAAATACATATTATTTAGAAATACCTACTTAACACTGGTAAGTTAGATTTGAATTTTTAAGTGCTTAAACAAAAAGACCGTGCGGTCCATCACTTCAAACCTGTGACTCGAAGACGCACATGTAATTTAAATTAAGAAAATTTAATTATAGGGGCCACTTTGGGGGGTAAAAGTGAAAATTAAAAATTAAAGTTTTATGAACTATATTGTGTTACATATGAAATGAAAGAGCTCTATATAAGTATTAAAAAATTATAAATTTTAGTCAAGTAACCGTTCTCTCAAGTAATTTAAGAGAATAGGCAAAAAATTACCAACCTTCTCCTCTGATGAGCCTTCAATCTATAGATTACAGGAAAGCCTATTTAGAAATCTACAGTTAAGCGTAAGTCGGACTTAAATGAAAAACAAACTCAAATTACGAATTTCACTCACTGCCGCTGCAAGGAGTTACCAAATCTCTTGAAATTGTGTGAGCGAGAGTGAGAATTGTTCAACATACATATATACAATCACGCCTGTATCCCATAAAGGGGTAGGCAGAACACATGAAACTACTAAAGCTTCAGTGCCACTCTTGGCAAATAAGGAGCCGACATACTTAGTGTGGTCACCCTACATGATACATTTGTATGAGAAAAGTTATGTCTGAATATCTTTAAAACCAGACAACGAATATAAAATATTAGATGGTGGATATTTAGTAAAAATTTTTACTAAATGTTGAAGTACTTTCGAGTGTCTGTGGTGCTACAAATCTTTACATATTTACATTTTTACATTTTTAACTTTCTCAAAACGTGTGGACTGAGTGAGCACTTACAAAAATTTATTATAAAAAAATTGGTTGTCTGTAAAGTCGGTTTACGGACGGTAGTTTAACGTGATAACGTCAAACATTACAGTAGTATAGACAGGGGCGGTCAGAGTATAGCAAAAGGGGCCCGATTCTGGGACTTCTTTCACGTTTTTTTGTTCTTATTTGAAAGAATGCATTAAAATAAGCATCTTTTATAAACTAAAGTTATTTTAAAAACCTACTAATTTAGGAGTTAGAGTGGTGCAAAGTTGCAAAATTTTCCCGTAGTTTTACTAAGGCGCCAGAGACCGAAAGCGATATCGACGGAGCCCCGCTTATGCGGGGCTCCTATTCTGTGCAATTTGGCCTTCGGCCGTTTGAAGATACCTGACGAACCTAACCTATATCTATATAAAAGTCGTCATTTTGTATCCTAGACAAAGTGCTAGTGCCATTTACTAATCTTAGAACCCTAATATCTCAGTAAATATTAATGGAAAAGAAAAAGTTTATGTAACAAAACATCCTTATTTAAACGTGTTCTATATGATTTATCACTATTAACATAGGTTATATTGGTAAAAAAAATCATCGTAAATTTTCTGTCTCTGGCGCCTTAGTAAATACTATGGGAAAATTCGCAACTTCGTACTGCTCTAACTCCTAAATAAATAGGTTTTTCAAGCAACTTCATTCTATAAAAGATGCTTATTTTAATGCAATCTTTCATGTTTTTAAATTACAAACACTCAAAAATAATAATTAAAAATTTTCTAAGTCCTAAATTCGGGCCCCTTTTGCTTATACCCCAACCGTCCATACACAAACCACTTGCTCTTGCTTGGTGGCCTTGAGGAACGGGACAATGACGTCATCTTTTTCGTGCATGCAGCCCGTAGTAACGAGTTATTAGACGTTATCACGTCAAAACCTGACACGTTAGTGGTTCGTTTTGTATTTTACAAATTCCCATTTCACTTTTGCTAAACTATACACATATAATAGCGGTCTAAATCTTATGTTTTTCATCAAAATTCGACTTTTCAAAAGTGTGAGGATTGTGTGAGCATAAGAAACTATTTGTAAAAAATTAAATACGTAACTAGGTGATCTAAAATTTGTAGAGGTAGGTTGGCATATTTTTTACTAAATGTTAGTATATAAATATTATATGTTATGTTAAATGAATACATTCACTGTTTTCATTGGTAGTTTGTGAGAACTGAGTGAGCACATGTTAATGGATGTATCTTTTGATTTATCTTTTTACAAATTCAGAGATTCGTTTTACAATTGTTTTAGAACTTTTACTAAATGATCAGCATATATTTTTTTTTTCGGAAGGTGCTCACTCAATCCACACGCACACGAAATCTCGCCCAGGGCGCTGGTAGTTTGAAAACCGGCTTGGATGCAGTCCGATATCATATTTCCATAAGTATAATATGTATTTTTTTACAGATCGGTACATTGGCTGGGAATTTGATACTGAAACACGAGCACCCTGACTTTCCGTCAGATATTTTCCTTTTATTTTCGTGTGTTGGAGCGGTTGTTACTCTAGGTAATATTTTTTTACCTACATTACCATGTACGACTATAAGTGCGACTCGAATATCGGATGTCGGACCGATATAACATTGAGGCGCCATCTTGGATTTTTTTGAAATCCTTCCGACATCCGATATCGGATCGGATAATGTGAAAAAGCACTAACATAACATGGATACTTTTTGTTTTGTAGTGGACCGTACCATGTCTCAAACGGAGATGAGCCTGCCTGAGTTTTTGACCGCAAACATAGTGGGCAAGGTCATGACGCAGATTAAACTGCCGCCCTTATCCAGATATCATGAAGTGGTGACTTACAAGGTATGTATCATATGTATGTGATGCTATTACATACGCTGACTTCACGCTAATGGTGCAGTCACTCATAGGATTATGTACATATATAATCTAACGCGCGCGTACCTATATGTATACGAACATATGTGTAGGATCGTATGTAAATCTTGGTACCTATTGGAATTTGGAATACTAGTGTACCTAGTGGTCTCACACAAAATTTATAACCTATCCTTTTGCTTTAATTTATATTAATAAATCTACCGTGGTCTACGTGTCACGTAGGTTACGTAGGTACGTGACGTTACTTCATCATAAATATCATAATGAGCTGGAACAAGGTCAAGGCGGCGGCTGAAGATAGAACGGCGTGGAAGGATCTTGTGGAGGCCCTGTGTAGGGTTGCAAAAAAACGGTTTTTTCTGGCTTGAAAAAAACATGAAAAAAAAACCGTAACAAACCGTTTTTTTCTGGAGTAAGTGTATTCTAAAGTACGAAATCTCAAAATTTGCAAAGCAGTTAATACTTTTTTAGACTTAATGTTAACTATTAAACGAATTTAATCAAATAACTTTAATTTCTGTTAACTAACTGTATAATTTCTAAATAACATTTACGAAATCTGTAGTTGGTACTTATCACTATTTACTGTTGGCAACACCACCGCCTCTCCACGCTGCACGCCGCATCGGGGATTCCCCAATAAACGTTTGTATACTGAATGTTAATCGAATGAAAATGTACGTATTGTTATTGAAACATGTTACAACTCACGAAAAACCGTTATTGTCGAATTATTTGTTCATCTGAAAAAAAAAACAATATTTAGAAAAAACGATGGTGCTCGGTTTTTTGTTCATGGTATTTTTCATAATTCTGAAAAAAAAAGTTTGGTTTTTTTTTATATTTGCAACCATAGCCATGTGCACCCAAGTGTGCACCTATAGGGTGCCTTTAGGACGTTCAAAAACATATCATAAGCGATCGGGAAGAAGCCCTATAGTATACCGGTCTGGCGCAGTCGGTAGTGACCCTGCCTGCTGCGCCGCGGTCCCGGGTTCGAATCCCGGTAAGGGAATTTATTTGTGTGATGAGCACAGATATTTGTTCCTGAGTCATGGATGTTTTCTATGTATATAAGTATTTATATATATTATATATATCGTTGTCTGAGTACCCACAACACAAGCCTTCTTGAGCTTACCGTGGGACTCAGTTAATCTGTGTAAGAATGTCCTATAATATTTATTTATTTATTTTATTTATTTATATACACAATAGGTTGAAATTAAAATATGCAACAAAACTATAAGAGTTAAATACCTCTAAGTTTATAAGTAAGTACCAAGCTTCCATTGCAGATACCACCCAAAGAACAGAACGCTCACGCTGAAGTGAACGGCGCCTTCCTTTTCAAATTCGACCCCAAGTCCCACAAGATTCTCAAAGCATCAATACTATACGGAGGAATAAACCCATCGTTTACTCACGCTTACAACACGGAACAGTTCCTCATCGGGAGGAATCTGTTCACGAATGACACGTTGCAAGGCGCTCTGCATTGTTTGGAAAAGGAGGTGGACCCAGACTTTAATCCACCGGAACCTAGCCCGCATTTTAGGAGGAAAGTTGCTTTGGGTTTATTTTATAAGGTAAGAAGTTATACCTAAGGTACAACGGGGCAAATCGACTGGGAGGCAATTGTAACAGATCCATTTTTTCCATTATTACATTATGATATTGACTTCTACATGTATCCACTGAACACGCCTACCATATATACGGAGACACTCATGGTGGACACTCTATTTAACAATGCAAACATTGTAAAACATGAAAAAAATGGACCAGTTACATTTTCCCCCCAGTCAAGATTTGCCCCGCTTATAGGTATTAAAGGAAACATTTTTTTGTTATGTATGAAGAAGAAGTCCTTTCGTATTATTTTGCCATTTGTTTCTTTGGTTTAAAAATTAGAAGAATCTTTAGCGGACGTTTCTGCTTGCTAAAAATTTGTTAAGTTATAAAATACCTACTTGTGTAAGTATTAAACCTTACTTCTATTTAATTCATTGAACCTACGCTTAGTGTGCGAAATGTAAAATTAACCTCTTCAACATGCGAACAGTTAACATTTGAGCGTCAAATTATGAAATCCACTGAGTTGCCTCGCAGTTGACGTCATTGATATTCAATTGCAGAACAATCAAAAGTTTAAAATTAAGGCAAGAATCAACTTAACATAATCCATACTAATAATTACAAATGGGAAAGTGTGTGTGTTTCTGTTTGTCTGTCCGTTTTCACGGCAAAACCGAGCGACGAATTGATCAACGCCTACCTTATTAATATTTTTCCGTTATTTTTTGTACTAATATGCTCTCTTATAAACAGGCCATCATCAAATTATGTCCACGCGAAATCCTCAGTCCCAAATACGCATCAGGCGCCACTACAGCCTACGAAGACCGGCCTCCCGTGAGTCGCAGTTACCAAGAGTACGACACCGACAGACCAGACTACCCGATCACTCAACCGCTTCTCAAGAAAGAGGGCCTGATCCAGTGTGCAGGGGAGGCGAATTATGCTGATGACATACCTAGGATAACGGATGAGGTGTTCGCTTCGTTTGTTGTGTCTACGATTGCGAGGGGTCAAATAGAAAATATTGATTATGCTGATGTGCTTGTGAGTATTTTTTTAGGGTTCCGTAGTCAACTAGGAACCCTTATAGTTTCGCCATGTCTGTCTGTCCGTCCGTCCGTCCGTCCGTCCGTCCGTCCGCGGATAATCTCAGTAACCGTTAGCACTAGAAAGCTGAAATTTGGTACCAATATGTATATCAATCACGCCAACAAAGTGCAAAAATAAAAAATGGAAAAAAATGTTTTATTAGGGTACCCCCCCTACATGCAAAGTGAGGGCTGATATTTTTTTTCATTCCAACCCCAACGTGTGATATATTGTTGGATAGGTATTTAAAAATGAATAAGGTTTACTAAGATCGTTTTTTGATAATATTAATATTTTCGGAAATAATCGTTCCTAAAGGAAAAAAAAGTGCGTCCCCCCCCTCTAACTTTTGAACCATATGTTTAAAAAATATGAAAAAAATCACAAAAGTAGAACTTTATAAAATTGTTTTGAACTTGATAGGTTTAGTAGTTTTTGAGAAAAATACGGAAAACTACGGAACACTGAGCGTGGCCCGACACGCTCTTGGCCGGTTTTTTTTATTACTGATAAGAAAATCTTTGATACATAGGTACTTATACCTATAGTTTTTAACCTCCGACGCATAAAAGACGGATTTTATAAATTTGACGTGTCTGTCTGTCTCTGTGTGTGTGTCTGTGGCATCGTAGCTCCCGAACGTATGAACCGATTTAGATTTTTTTTTTGTTTGAAAGCTGAATTAGACGGGAGTATCCTGAGCTATGTTTGGTGGAAATTAGTCCACGATTGGGCGTTTTTATTAAGGTGACCTACCAAGTCGGTAGTTACTTTCCTTACAAAGCATTAAAGCTGTGAGTTAAAGTCTCAGTCAGTCTTTATTCTAAGCCTATGTTAAAGTTTGCCAATGTTAGCGTACTTATATGCTCCTTTGAAATAGGTGTGGTACCGGTAAATAAACTGAATAAGTACAAAACTAAAACGTCAATTGAGGAAATGCTTAAATGTTGTTACCTTCTTTTTAGAAAATTGAAGGCGTAACCGCAGTTTACACATCTAAAGATATCCCGGGAGTGAACAGCATCGTCCGCGGAGACTTCCAACTTTTGTTCGAAAATGAGGAGCTTCTCGCCAGCGACCAAGTATACTATTATAACCAGCCGGTCGCTCTCGTCGTGGCCGAAACACAAGTCATAGCTGACAAGGCTGCTTGCCTTGTCACTGTTAAATATAAGAATATATCGAAGAAGAAACTTGTGTTCACTATACAAGACGCTATTGATGCTCCACCCTTGGAGAATAGACTTGTAAGCTATGAAGGTAAGGATATAGGTAGAATCTTAGAAATACAAATATAAAATACACATGTATTGCGAAAAGGGTTTCCTTCGTGTTTTTCCGGAAACATTCGTATTATTCGTAATAGTTCAGTCAATGTCAGTACATCTTTTACTGAAACTGGCTGAAATAGCATGACACGTTCGTACGTTTCCGTAACAATACGAAGGCAAATCTTTTCGCACCAGCTTTTGCCCGCGGCTTCATAATGCTCCTACAACTTCCACCTCCCCCCCCCCATTTTAGGGAAGTGGGTGGTTAGAAAGATACAAAAAGTACCCTATGTCACTCTCCATCCCTTCAACTATCTCTACTTAAAAATCACGTCGATTCGTCGCTCCGTTTTGCCGTGAAAGACGGGCAAACAGACACACACACTTTCCCATTTATATAATATTAATAATAAAATAAGTAATAAATATAAGTTATAATTTATTATTTACCTAGAATCCGTTTTCTGCGCCGTTTGTGCTGTATGCCTACCATCTCCAATTCTCCTTCAATTGCTCAAAGGTTAACTGGAAGAGATCACTTAAAGGGATAAGTTCGCTTTTGTACTACTGATAAACTCTTTTTCTTCTGTGTTGTATTATTTTCTGGTACAATAAAGTGTTTTACTACTACTAACACCTATGAATGTATTAAACCCAATATTCACATATAAATAACTCATTAATTCATTCAAGGGATAACTCCGTCAGACCGAGGAGCCAATGTGCAAAGAATAATAAAGGGTTCTTTCTACTCTCCGCGACAGTACCACAACATGTTAGAGTTGCACTCGACCGTCACGAGTCCGGTGGATAATGGATATGAGGTAGACTGCTCGACTCAGTGGGTGGACGTCACTCAAGCAGCGATCGCGCAGCTGCTGAATATTCCTAATAGTTTGTAAGTATACAATAGCATGTTTATTTTAAATACTAAACAGCATGTAAAATCCAGGTTTTATAAGAACATTTTTTTGGTGTACACAATGCTGTGTGTTCTCATTAAAAGAGAAGTCATTGCAAAACTCGTTGGGAAATTATCAAAACAACGCAGAACTATAGAAGAGATGCATGGTCTGCGTGGAAGCTGCACGCCGTCTTTACAGTCGGCGTTAAGTTCCAGTACTCAGTTGGATTGCTGTCTGTCTGTATCGACTCTTAAGCCTGGCTAAGTGGTTTTCACATTGTCTGATACGATATCGGATGTAGGAAGGATTTCAAAGGCAAACATCAAAGATGGCGGCTTAAATATATCGGTCCTACATCCGATATGGGATCGGACAATGTGAAAACACACTAAGGGTCTTTCAAATCCTTGTCTTTTCATGACATTATCTCTTCTACAGCGTTCTCTGTCATGAACAGCTTGACCTCTATCAAAGACACACAAATAAAGAGGTATATTGGTCAGGTTATAAATGGTTATTTTGTAATTACAGGGTCCGAGTGCGAGCAAGACGTTGTGGCGGTGGGTTCGGGTGCAAGATCACCAGAAACATGTTCGTAGCGTGCGGCACGGCGCTGGTCGCGTATAAGCTCAACCGGCCGTGCCGGATAGCCATGCGCATGCCGGATATCATGCGCATCACTGGCAAGAGGCCGGATAGCAGGCTTGATTATGAGGTCAGTTGTTTACAGAGAGTGAGAACAAGATGTTGCGGTAGTGTAAGATCGCCAGAAACATGTTCGCAGCGTGCGGCACCGCACTTGTCGCGCACAAGCTCAACCGGCCGTGCCGGATAGCCATGTGCATGCCGGATATCATGCGCATCACCGACAAGCGGCCCGATACCAGGCTTGATTACGAGGTCAGTTGTTTACAGAGAGTGAGAACAAGATGTTGCGGTAGTGCAAGATCGCCAGAAACATGTTCGCAGCGTGCGGCACGGCGCTGGTCGCGCATAAGCTCAACCGGCCCTGCCGGATAGCCATGCGCATGCCGGATATCATGCGCATCACCGACAAGCGGCCCGATTCCAGGCTTGATTACGAGGTCAGTTGTTTACAGAGAGTGAGAACAAGATGTTGCGGTAGTGCAAGATCGCCAGAAACATGTTCGCAGCGTGCGGCACGGCGCTGGTCGCGCATAAGCTCAACCCAGCCGGATAGCCATGCGCATGCCGGATATCATGCGCATCACCGACAAGCGGCCGGATACCAGGCTCGATTATGAGGTCAGTTTCCTTCTTAATAGAATAATCTAGAACAATTCTAAAACAAGAGCCTCGGTAGGAAGTATGCACTTGGTGTTGAAGCTTGGATTAGTTCCCCAGCCTAGTTCAGCTACTCATTCAGTCATTCTTTCATACAATCACGCCTGTATCCCATAAAGGGGTAGGCAGAGCACATGAAACTCAAGTTTCAATGCCACTTTTGGTAAATAAGGGGTTGAATGAAAACGAAATTGTGCCATTGCAGTGACAGGTTGCCAGCTACTCGTAGTTCCTAAATTGTACGAGTTGTTTTACAACTTGTTATGACTTGTTTTCAACCCCGACGCAAAAACGACGGGGTGTTATAAGTTTGAAGTGTCTGTCCGTCTGTCTATTTGTCTGTCTGTCTGTGCGTGTGTCTGTCTGTGGCATCGTAGCTCCCGAAGGGATGAACCGATTTCGATTTAGTTTTTTTTTGTTTGAAAACCGAGTTTTCGATTTCCATGCTTCATAAAAATCGGTCCACTATGTCGCGGTCGGGGGTTTTTTCAAAATTTTATTTTTTTGTTTATTCTATTCAAATACTATGTTTCAGGTCGGTGTCGACGGAAACGGTCAGATCCAATATTTAGATGGAACCTTCTATGTCAACGACGGCATGTCCAAAAACGAGAATGAGAACCCGTACGCCACAGAGTCCATGAAAAATTGCTACAATCCTGACAGATGGAAGGTCGACTCCTTCGGCACTATGACTGACGCGCCAACCAACTGCTTCATGAGAGCACCAGGTAAGAAATTCTAAGTTAACATTTAACAAGCAAAAACGTCTGCTAACGAATATCTACGTTCTCAATTGGTTAAGAGTTATGCACCGATTGCAAAAGATACGGGTTCAAGTCCCGCCGAAAACGGTCATTTTTCATTTTTTTCCTTTAATATAAAAATGAAGATAAAATTCTGCATTGTACATACATACATACATACATACAATCACGCCTGTTTTCCATAAAGGGGTAGGCAGAGCACATGGAACTGCTAAAGTTACAGTGCCACTCTTGGCAAATAAGGGTTTGAAAGAAAACGAAACTGTGACATTGCAGTGACAGGTTGCCAGCCTCTCGCCTACGCCACAATTTACCCCATATCCCACAGTCGCCTTCTACGACACCCACGGGAAGAAAGGCATTCTGCATTGTAAACTTCGTAAAACTATCTAAGTACTTCGTGTTGAGCCAATTTTACAAAGACCCACAGCTTACATAGCGAAAGATAAGTAGAAGATCTTGAGCTAGGTATAGTTTCGTTTAGTTTAGTTTATTGATCTCTCAATACAATTTTCATATTTAAAGTAAAAGAGTACAATAGCAATTACTTATTGTATAGCGATCGTCGTAATGTACATAATGTAAACAATTCAATTCATAAAACATTTTAAGAACCATTGGTTACTTTATAAATCGGTTTTATCATTAATTATTTAAATAAAATGGTTTCACAATGAATAAAAAATATTGTACTATTAAATAATGTCAAATTAAAATAAATAAAGACAGAAAGTGTCTAATAAAAATATGTCAAATGAATTAGTTCACCCGTTGACCACGAAAAAAAACTACATAATAAAATAAATTAAATGCTAATACAATGTATTATCTTGGTCATCGTCAGTTGACATTGAGAGATATTCCTGTACTGAGTAAAGAGATTTATTTACTGCTAAAAGTATTATTCTTAGTTTGCGTAACTGAATGTCCACAAAAAAAATAAGACTGGTAATTTGAAGATTAACGCCATCATCGCATGTCTCACTGAGTAAAGAGATTTATTTACTAAAAAGATTCTTAGTTTGCGTCTGAATGTCACATCGCACGTCTCGTTTTTAGGGTTCCGTAGTGAACTAGGAACCCTTATAGTTTCGCCATGTCTGTCTGTCCGTCCGTCCGTCCGTCCGTCCGCGGATAATCTCAGTAACCGTTAGCACTAGAAAGCTGAAATTTGGTACTAATATGTATATCAATCACGCCAACAAACATGCACAAATAAAAGTAAAGTGGGGGCTGATATTTTTTTTCATTCCAACCCCAACGTGTGATATATTGTTGGATAGGTATTTAAAAATGAATAAGGGTTTACTGAGATCGTTTTTTGATAATATTAATATTTTCGGAAATAATCGCTCCTAAAGGAAAAAAAAGTGCGTCCCCCCCCTCTAACTTTTGAACCATATGTTTAAAAAATATGAAAAAAATTACAAAAGTAGAACTTTATAAAGACTTTCTAGGAAAATTGTTTTGAACTTGATAGGTTCTGTAGTTTTTGAGAAAAATACGGAAAACTACGGAACCCTACACTGAGCGTGGCCCGACACGCTCTTGGCCGGTTTTTATTTCAGTTGGTAGGTGTTCGTAGAAAGTCGGGCCTATTACACGTGGGTTTCTTGCATATATATAGAAGGGAGGCTTCGCCGCACTTTCTCCCGAAACATTGGACTTGGCTGGTTTTACGGCTCAGCCACGACGACATTGTTCTAAGCGCGACAGCGGTGAGCGGCGGCCATACATTGGAGCGAGACACAGCGAAGGGACTTTTCATTCGCACGTATGGCTGCCGCTCACCGCTGTCGCGCTTAGACCAATGTCGTAGCTCGTACGTAGCTGAGTCGTTAGTGTCACACGGACCGTCCGCGCGGAGCAATCCGCACCGGAATTAAGCTAGGAACATACTACGCGGACGTCCGTCGTAAAACGACCGCGACCGCGACCGATCAGTGTGCACGGAACAAAACATCCAGCGAGCCAGATTTCGATCGGACGTCCATGCGCTCAAGGCCACGTCCACGTCCGTCGACCGATAGTTTGCACGGTTATGTGTATTTCCATTGTCCAGATTCCCGTCCGCGGTCGATTTACGACGGACGTCCGCGTAGTATGTTCCTAGCTTTAACTTCAGGGAGCGCTTCAGAGTGGCGCGGACGGGTCCGCGTGGACGACAACATCAACTTCATACAAATTGGCCACGCTGATCGCTCGCAGACGGTCCGCGTGACACTAAAACCAGCCTTAAAATATACAATACAACCAGTTATGCATGAATGTTCCCTAACGTACCTACGTTATCTTTTTGCAGGTGGTTTTGAAGGGATCGCAGCTATTGAACATGTTATGGAGCACATAGCCAAAGAAATAAAAAGAGACCCTATCGAGGTTCGTTTCAACAATTACCGAGTTAACGACAACCAGCTCCCAGAAATGATCCCAGAGTTTCTACAGAAAAGTGATTTCAACAAACGACTCGAATATATAAAGGAGTTCAACGCCAAAAACCGTTGGAAGAAACGTGGATTGAGGCTAAATAACATGGCTTTCCCTACACGGTATCTCGGGAACTATGGAGCTTTAGTTTCAATTTTCCACGGAGATGGAAGCGTAGCGGTAAATGTAGGCGGCATCGAGATAGGCCAAGGGATTAATACAAGGATAGCGCAAGTGGCAGCTTCGGAGTTAAAGGTACCTGTTGAAAAGGTCGAGGTTCTGGCTGCGTACGATTTCGCAACTCCTAATAATTTTAGCACGGCGTCGAGTATAACTACTGAATCTTGTGCTTTATCTGTAATAAGATGTTGCCAGCAGCTCAACGCGAGATTGGCTCCGTTTCGAGCGCTGATGCCGAATGCGACATGGGAAGAAGTGGTTTTCGAGGCGGATCGAAGAGGCGTTCTCCTGCAGGCGAACTACGAGACTAGTCCGAACGACCCTCGCCTGCAGAACTATTCCATCTTCGGTGTGGCCGCGACGGAGGTGGAGGTTGACTTGTTGACGGGCACGAAGTCTATAATTCGCGCGGATGTATTTGAAGATGCGGGGCGGACTATCAATCCGGCTCTGGATGTTGGTCAGGCAAGTATTAAGTTTATGTCGCTTTAGAAAGAGGACATGCAGGATTGTAAATAGGTATCATAGATTCATGATAGTCGGGTTATGTTTCATGTTTCTCAAAATAAGGGACCATAGTCGTTAAGAATGAGTATTGACACTGTCTGAACTAGCATTACAACATACATCGTAGCTCCCGAACGGATGAACCGATTTGGATTTAGTTTTTTTTGTCTGAAAGCTGAGTTAGTCGGGAGTGTTCTAACCGGTTTACTATGTCGCGAGCGGGGGTTTTTTCAAAATTTTAATTTTGTGGTTAGGTTAGTTACCTAGTCTGTTATTGAATTTATATACATACATACAATCACGCCTGTATCCCATAAAGGGGTAGGCAGAACACATGAAACTACTAAAGCTTCAGTGCCACTCTTGGCAAATAAGGGGTTGAAAGAAAACGAAATTGTGACATTGCAGTGACAGGTTGCCAGCCTCTCGCCTACACCACAATTTAACCCATATCCCATAGTCGCCTTCTACGACATCCACGGGAAGAAAGGGGTGGTGAAATTCTTAACCCGTCACCACACAGGCTATATAGAATTTATTTATTTTTATGAATTTATATTTTTCTTTATATTTAAAGGTCGAAGGAGCATTCGTACAGACGCTCTCGCTCTGGCTGATGGAGGACACCGTTTACAACCACCACAACGGGGAGATCTACACGGACAGGACGTGGAACTACTACATCATGGGCGCCAAGGATATCCCCAACGACTTCCGAGTGTATCTGGCTAGGAAGAGATTTAATCCCGTCGGTATATTGGGGTCAAAAGGTATGTTATTCCAATATATGTGGGTGTGCAAGGGAAAACATCCCACTTTGTCGATCGCTATAAAGCCACTTTGTTAGATTAAGTAATTATATAAAGGTAAGTAAGTAAACACTTTATTGTACAGAAAAATAATACAGCACATAATATTTAAAATAAAAAGTTTCAGTACAAAGGCGAACTTATCCCTTTAAGGGATCTCTTCCAGTTAACCTTTGAGCATTTGAGGGAGAGTTTGAGACGGTAGACATCCACATAATACAAAAACTACAAAATAATAACAATACATTAATCAATCAATCAATCAAAATATTCTTTATTCAAATAGGCTTACAATAAGCACTTTTAAATTGTCAACAGTGTACAATATTCATCTTATTCTAAATATCAGAGCAATTTATTGGTGCAATAAACAATATTGTTTTAAAACTACATTGATTTAATAAAATGATATCAATCTAAATTGTATAAAAAAATACTAGTATAAAAACTTCTAGAATAAATTCTAAATGTCAAAAAAATTGTGTAAAAATACATTGAATTATCAATATCATCATTAATAAGCTATATAATTAATGGTTTTCAGCAATACTTGTATCCCACAGTGTTTCATCATTCATGTAGTCTTGTGTGCTATAGTAGGCTTTAGAGATCAGTATACGCTTTACATAATGTTTAAATCGATTAAAAGACAGTTCAGTGATGGCATTAGGAAGTTTGTTATAAAATCTTACACAATTACCCATGAATGATTTTTTAATTTTATGGAGCCGAGTGAAGGGCACTGCAAGCTTATGCTTATTTCTAGTGTTTATATTATGTACATCACAGTTTTTCTTAAATTTACAAATGTTTTTATGTACATACATAATATTCTCATAAATATATTGACAATGCACTGTCATTATATTAATGTCCTTAAACTTATCTCTAAGTGAGTCTCTATGGTTCATTTTGTATATTGCTCGAATAGCCCTCTTCTGCAGAACAAATATGGTATTTATCTCTGAAGCACTGCCCCATAGTAAAATACCATATGACATAATGCTGTGAAAGTAACTAAAATAAACTAATCGAGCTGTTTCCACGTCTGTTAACTGACGGATCTTGCTCACTGCAAATGCTGCAGAGCTCAGTCTATTCGAGAGGGTAGCAATATGGGGACCCCACTGAAGTTTAGAATCTAAAGTTATGCCAAGAAAAACTGTACTATCTACCAGTTCCAATTCCTCATCCTTCACAACGACACTTGCTTGTTCATTTTTAGCATTACTCGTTACAAACTTAATACATTTAGTCTTTTTCTCATTTAACAATAAGTTATTAACACTAAACCAATTAACTACTTCGGAAATAGCATTGTTTACATTTTCACAAGTTTGTTTCATTCCTTAGTCTATCACGCAGTATATATTAATAAATATATAAATAATCAATAAATATTTAATATATATAAAATATATATATACTACTTACAAAACCGCATACAATCCCTGTCTCAGTTTTCGTCCGATAGCCACAGTTTCTTTAGATTCGCCTTCAGCGATGCGACCGATTGACACTGTCGAAGAGGAGGTGGTAAAGTATTCCACAGTAGTACAAGTAAATCTCGCTTTAATGGTAACCGACGAAGTGGGATGATTTATACTCACATATAATTTGAATATCGCTTTTTATCAACGCGCGACCGCTTCCTATCAGACAGCTCATCTCATGAAATAAACAAATAAGAATTTTGATTGAAATATATGTTATGGACCAAGTGATTAATAAGGGCATTATGTATAATGCCCGGGCATTATGAATAATGCCTAGCCATATTGGGCAAAGTGATTAATCATCACTTGTTGATTGTCTAGACGCCATTTTTTATCACATTGCCCGGTCATTATGATAATGCTACATGACCATTGGGCAAATTGATAATAAGTTTAACAAGTTTGCCTGAACGCCATTTTTTATCACATTGCCCGGGCATTATGATACTGCTACGTAATTGTTGGGCAATGTAATAATAAGTTTAACAAGTTTGCCGGAACGCCATTTTTTATCACATTGCCCGGGCAATATGATACTGCTACGTGATTTTTGGGCAATTTGATAATCATTTTAACAAGTTTGCCTGAACGCCATTTTTTGTCACATTGCCCGGGCATTATGATACTGCTACGTGATTGTTGGGCAATTTGATATTAAGTTTAACAAGTTTGCCTGAACGCCATTTTTTATCCCATTGCCCGGGCATTATGATACTGCTACGTGATTGTTGGGCAATTTGATAATAAGTTTCACAAGTTTGCCTGAACGCCATTTTTTATCACATTGCCTGGGCATTATGATACTGCAGCTGCCCGTAATAAGTCAACCCCTCTTTTTCTGCTTCGAGAGTACCAGAACCCGACTAAGCGAATGACCACCATTTGCAAATGGTACAATTCTATTTACCAGCTTTGCCAATCGTGAAAGTACACTTTTATGATAGCGCTTACCGCCTTATGGCTCTCCTCTTGCCCTCCCCCGACATCATCTATGTCTCACTAAGGCTGGAGGCGAGCTCTGCTCTGTGGCCTATGTCGGACTTGTCGTTTAACTCTAAATCATCGATTATAAGTCCTATCTTAGCCATCCTTGACATCGAGAGGTCCTACGGCACTGCAGGCGGCTCGCGGCTGTGTCCTTTGTAGTTTGATATGAAACTGCGTACAGTCTCTTGAACAAATCGGCACGAAAGTCTGCTGAACCTGCGCCAATCCATCTATTAGCTTTTCTACATGTTTTATTATTACTCTGCCCGACAGAGGACAAGCATTATGAATAATGCCCGGGCAAAATTGAGATATTCGGTATGTTATTATCACTTTGCCCAACAGAGGATAGGCATTATGTACAATGCCCGGGCAAACTTCAGCTATTCGGTGTGTATTTTGCATATCTCTGGACCGTGGGGTCTCCGACCTTTGCGAAGCATGCGTGGGGCCGAAGCCAACAGCTCAGAGGCCCTTTAAGACATTTAAATCTAAAGGCAAGAGTAGAGACACACGTGGCGGATACCATCCCCGAGCGCACTAACTATATGATATGGGGGAGCCAGGTGCAAAGACTATTGCAGTGCAACACTGTCTTTTGTGCTACGATGGGAGCTAAAGTCATGGGTTATTGTTTTGTAAGTTGGATGAACTGGATAAAGGGCTATGGGAGGAGACTATCGAACACCTGCCGTGACAATAAGTCTCACAATTGTAAAAGACAGGAGGTGACTTGCCAACGCCAACTCATTGAGTGGGCCCTGCAAAACGGGCGCACACACGGTGCGACAACAGAGCAACACTTAAAGAGTCGAGTTGTCGAGAGGTGAAACTGCGGTAGCCAGTTTCCGGTGATCCGTTCAGCAGGCCGCCGACGTTATGACACTTTCCCATTTATAATATTAGTATGGATGCTCATACTGTGTAATTTTTTTTAAATAAATAAATATTATAGGACATTCTTACAAAGATTGACTGAGGCCCACGGTAAGCTCAAGAAGGCTTGTATTGTGGGTACTCAGACAACGATATATATAATATATAAATACTTATACACATAGAAAACATCCATGACTCAGGAACAAATATCTGTGCTCATCACACAAATAAATGCCCTTACCGGGATTCGAACCCGGGACCGCGGCGCAGCAGGCAGGGTCACTACCGACTGCGCCAGACCGGTCGTCTTTGTGTAAATAAAATAAAAAAATGTCTATAAAATGTCTATTCTTGGGCAAAATTCAGTTATTTGGTGTGTTATTTGGCATTGTACTTTGCCTAAAAGAGGATGGGCATTATGTATAATGCCCGGGCAAAATTCAGCTATCCGGTGTGGTATTATCACTTTTCCCAACAGAGGATGAGCATTATGTATAATTCCCGGGCAAAATTCAGCTTTACAATATGTTATTATCACTTTGCCCAACATAGGACGGGCATTATGTATAATGCCCGGGCAAAATTCAGCTATTCAATATGTTATTATCATTTTGCCCAACATAGGATGGGCATTATGTATAATGCCCGGGCAAAATTCAGCTTTCCGATGTGTTATTATTACTTTGCCCAACAGAGGATGGGCATTATGTATAATGCCCGGGCAATTTAATTATTTGAATAGTTATTATCAAACTGCCCACTCACAATGGGCATTATTCATAATGCCCGGGCATTATGTATAATGCCCGATTTATCACTTGGTCCATAACATATACAGGGTGTCCCAAGACTATGGGACATGAACGGAAAGTACCTTAAATATCGTAGATAGGGTATTTTGCTACAAGAAGACTTTATTTTATTTTTAAAACTAAGTAAAACTCCATTCATAGATTTTTAAATAATTACATGGTTAAACCGGGAATCAAACCCGCTACACGAGAAAAAAAAAACATCCTGTAATTTTGTCATACCGATCGATAGGCTTCATCATAAAGATTATCTTTCTCTAAATAACATAGTGTCGGAGATAAAAGGAAGACCATGAATTTTAACATTTTACATGGCAGACTCCTTAGCCTTAAAATTTGTCCATACATTAAAAAAAAAAAAAAAAAAAATTTTTTTGAATGCAGTTTTACCAAGTTTTAAAAATAAAATAAAGTCTTCTTTCAGCAATATATCCTATCTGTGATATTTTAGGTACTTTCCCTTCATGTCCCATGGTCTTGGGACACCCTGTATACTACGACTGTTAGTATTTTAATTTGAATTAGTATTTTAAAATTTATATAATGCCCGTGTGGTGACAGTATAAGAATTTCATCACCCCCGTTCCTTCCGTGGATGACGTAGAAGTCAACTGTGGGATATGATATAAACCCATATCATATCCCACAATCGTGGAGATGGCGCGGCAACCTGTCCTGCAATGTCAGAATTTCGTTTTCTTTTAACCGCTTAATTCCAAAGAGTATCACTGAAACTGAGCTGTGATGTGCTCTACCTACCCCTTATGAGAGTAAAGGCGTTCTAAAGGCACTAAAGTTACCTGGCCCCGTAGCCGAATGGCACAAACGCTCACGAAACGCTCACGAAACGATACGCTCGTAACTATATCTCTATCGCTCTTGCGTATTGGCGCGACAGAGCCAGATTACCTTTCGCGGCGTTTCGATTTCGTGTCGCGTCGCAGAAATGCCATTCGGCTCGGCACCTGGTATTGAATCCATACTAATATTATAAATGGGAAAGTGTGTGTGTCTGTTTGTTAGTCCGCCTTTCACGGCAAAATAGAGCAATGAATTGTCGTGATTTTTTAAGTGGAGATAGTTGAAGAGATGGAGAGGAGAGTGAAATAAGCTACTTTTTAGGGTTCCGTAGTCAACTAGGAACCCTTATAGTTTCGCCATGTCTGTCTCTGTCCGTCCGTCCGTCCGTCCGTCCGTCCGCGGATAATCTCAGTAACCGTTAGCACTAGAAAGCTGAAATTTGGTACCAATACGTATATCAATCACGCCAACAAAGTGCAAAAATAAAAAATGGAAAAAAATGTTTTATTAGGGTACTCCCCCTACATGTAAAGTGGGGGCTGATTTTTTTTTTCATTCCAACCCCAACTTGTGATATATTGTTGGATAGGTATTTAAAAATGAATGAGGGTTTACAAAGATCGTTTTTTGATAATATTACTATTTTCGGAAATAATCGCTCCTAAAGGAAAAAAAAGTGCGTCCCCCTCCCTCTAACTTTTGAACCCTATGTTTAAAAAATATGAAAAAAATCACATAAGTAGAACTTTATAAAGACTTTCTAGGAAAATGTTTTGAACTTGATAGGTTCAGTAGTTTTTGAGAAAAATACGGAAAACTACGGAACCCTACACTGAGCGTGGCCCGACACGCTCTTGGCCGGTTTTTTTTGTCTCTTTCTAACGCGAGCGAAGCCGCGGGCAAAAGCTAGTATGTAATATAACAACGATTGTGCGTTTTCCAGCGGCGGGAGAACCTCCGATCTGCTTAAGCCACTGCGTGGTGGACGCCTTACGGGTAGCGATCGATGCCTCGCGGCGGGACAGCGGGTACGACACGGAACATTTCCTCAATATTGGTAGGTATTGTAATGTTTTGAGGTTAATGGTATTTTAGGTTAATATTATTATAGAATAATAGTTATTTGTTATACAAGGGGGCAATGTTGTATTTTAACGCCGAGTGTGGAATTGAAAAACGAGCAAGTGAAAGGATTCTACAGTTGAACCATAGAATCCTGAACTTGCGAGTTTTTTAACACACGAGAAGTAAAATACATTTGCACCCGAGTGTAACACAAAACTTTTCCCCTCACTATAGCGAGGAAACTACAACGCAAAAAATGCGTTTATCACTGCTTCCAGTAGTTCCACAGGTGGTAAATCATCTTTATTACTAGATTCACCTACTTTCATCAATTTTGAAGCAGTTAATTTGACTTTATTCAAGGTCAAATTACTTTACTCACTAGTGGATAAAATGCGTTTTTACCCGCTGGTATTAAAGGACAAAACACGTGTTTCCGAGCTAGTGAGGGGAAAATATATTAATATAGGTTAATGGTTATTATAACCATTCTTTAAGATAGGTCAAAAAGGCAAGTAGGATAGATAGGAGGTAGGATTTTAAAGATATGTGCACGACCCTATTATAGTATTCTATGCAACAGGCGTTTAAAGGAGGTCAAAAAAGACGAGTGGCGTGGGTAACAATTTGAGGCGAAGTCGAAAACTGTTATTAAGACGCCACGAGTATTTTTTGACTCAGTTAAACACCGTTGCATACAATACTTTTTCTACGACCATGCACTTAGTTTCTAATAGTATTCTTGAATAACTTTCGTGAAATTCACACTATTTCCTGTATTTTGACGAGAAGGTTTGCACTGTCAGCTCAGCTGCCCAAAGCCTTCCCGCGCACGCGCGCAGTATCGTTATAACAATGCGTTGCCATGGTTACAAAGCCAAACAATGCGTTTTCAGTTTTTTCGATACTGCGCGCATGCGCAGAAAGCCGGCGGACGCTGGCTTTGGGGAATAGACTTTTATGTAGGGTTTTAAAGATCTATGCACGATACCCTGTAAATAACGAATAACTGTTCGGGAGTAGAAAAAACAATACTTAAATAAAAAGTACGGGAGTAAAAACAATAGTTATTTGTTATACAAGGGGGCAAAGTTGTATTTTAACGCCGAGTGTGGAATTGAAAAACGAGCAAGTGAAAGGATTCTATAGTTGAACCACGAGCGAAGCGAGTGGTTCAAATAGAATCCTGAACTTGCGAGTTTTTTAACACACGAGAAGTAAAATACATTTGCACCCGAGTGTAACACAAAACTTTTCCCCTCACTATAGCGAGGAAACTAGTTTATCATGCTTTCAGTAGTTCCACAGGTGGTAAATCATCTTTATTACTAGATTCACCTACTTTTATCAACTTTGAAGCAGTTAATTTGACTTTATTCAAGGTCAAATTACTTTTCCCACTAGTGGATAAAATGCGTTTTTACCCGCTGGTATTAAAGGACAAAACATATGTTTCCGAGCTAGTGAGGGGAAAAGTAAATTACCTACTCCCGTAACAACACCAAAATAACCTGCCACAGTAGAATTCTGCTACTATGTGAATTTTAAAATTTTCTTACTAAGGTGCATTAAGGTAATTCCGAATCACAGAAATGCTCGGGTAATTTCGAAATAGGAAACTTGACAGGATGGAAATAATGATACTTTCGAAATGATCATAGTAGCTTTGTACCTTGTAAAATTTATTGAAATTAATTTGCATAGAGTACCTATAATCTGTTAATATTTTTTGATGAATACTTTTGCATGTTAAATTGTATCTTGTTTTAATGCATGTTAATTATAAGATGTAATGTTTTGAAAAGAAGTGGCCCGCCGAGTGTCTTGCCGGTCCCATAGTGGATACCCCCCTCCAACTGAGGGAGGAACGAAAATCTTCTCAAGGCTGATTTAAAAAATGGCGTAATGGTTATGAATATTTAGCGCGATAATGTATTTAAATTGTATAGAACACATTTTATTTGACGTTTGATGAATTACTTGTTTAATGAATAAATATTTCATTTCATTTCATTACCCTAATGTACATTATCAATTAGCAAGCTTATGGTCAAATGCTATGAGCCAACTACAAGTGATACTCAAATACAGATTATTTGCAGATGTTCCGGTTAACAATGAGAGCGTCGTCGAAGCTGCAGATGTCAAAATTAGCGAGTTTCTGCTGTATGAGCCTTAAACATGTTCTCATGCAAAACGCTCCACATCGCCACTTACAATACGCTAGTTTCCTACTAGACAGATATGCTTCTTTTTAAATGTCAAAACGATTTGCTAATATGGAATTACTATGAAATACTGAGTAAGGCGTCACACGTACTTATAACTGTCCATGTTTTTCTTCTAATTACGGGGTGCTTTATTTCGTGCACTGCATAAAATATTTTAAGTATAGGAAACTAGCCTATTAGAACCAAGTTTTTACGAATATTTCTATGAATAACCTGTCAGGGCGTCCTTATGACGACCGAACGTGTGGTCCTTTTTGCTTAAAAACGTAAATTTATGTGTGTGATAAATTTCATCTTTAAGTGTATTTTATGTTAAACATTCAACCAAAAGTAGCCCTAATGTGTTGTTGGTATTGGAAATAAATAAGTATATAGTATTGTAGTTCACGCTTATTTCCGTGTTTTAACCGTGGTACCACGGCTTTTGTCCACAGGGGGACCACGGGTAATTTTTTTCCCCGTAGACCCCACTCCTCCAGTTTTAAGTTATCTTTTTGAATACGAAACTTTCCGTGGGCCCACGAGTCATTCCTAGGAAAAAATTACTTCCCCGCAGTACCACTGCAATAGATATGTCAAGCATCCTTCAGAACTAATGGCGACTGTACCAAGAGTCCAATAGGGAAAAGAGGTCATCCGAAATAGTAAATAAAATAAATAAATAAATATTGAGGGACACCTTACACAGATCAACTTAGCCCCAAACTAAGCATAGCTTGTACTATGGGTGCTAAGCGACGATATACAATACATACTTAAATAGATATAAATACATACTTATATACATAGAAAACATACATGACTCAGGAACAAATATCTGTGCTCGTCACACAAATAAATGCCCTTACCGGGATTCGAACCCAGGACCGCGGCGCAGCAGGCAGGGTCACTACCGACTGAGCCAGACCGGTCGTCTGAATAGTGGTCTATTCATATTTATGTTTTATTATTTAATTTTGATTGGGACCGAATATCGGGGAGACCTTTACTGTGTGGTGCCGGCTGAGAATAGTACCACCCCATCACCTCCCGTGGGTGTCGTAAGAGGCGACAAAGGGATAAATAAAATAAAACCGACGGATGGGCAGCAGCGTCCGTCGAGGATGTATTTACAGCTACTGCGATTGCCAACCCGCCTGCCAAGCGTGGCGACTATGGTATTTCCCTCCAAATAACAAGCGGCTATTTACAAATAAAAAATAAAGCTATAAAAAGTAAAACCAAGTATATTTGTGTAAATAATTCTTAGAACGACAACTTATTACTTGCAGAGCGCCACGCAGAAGGCACTTCATTAATCCACGCCTTGCTTTGCTGGTACTGCATTTATCAGGTGTTCTAATGATGACGTACGAACATTGGTAGTTCGTGTGAGCTGCGCGTCACGCCGACAGCAGTTCTGTCGATGACGTCGCTCTGGCGCAGTCCCCGAGTGAATCACTTTATGCGCATTCAAATTAGATCTCTCTGTAAATTGTTTCCCACAAATCTCGCAACAGAACTGTTTAGTCCCACTGTGGAGCCATTTATGCCTGTCCAGGTGATCCTTACGGGTAAACTGCTTGTTACATTCTTCACACGCATAAGGTTTCTCACCGTTGTGCATACGTTCGTGGCAACTTAAAGTGAACAACGATTTGAAATTCTTGTTGCAAAGCTTGCAATTGTATTTGTAATTTCTTCCCAGTTTTCCTCCAGCGTGAGTTCGCATGTGATGAATAAGAGTAGATTGTTGGCCAAATTGTTTTTTACATACTTCACAATTAAATGGTTTCTCACGAGTATGTACACGTATGTGCGCTGCTAAATTACCCTTTTGTGAAAACCCTTTGTTACATACGCTACAAGTGTAAGCCTTAGGGCCAGTTGCACCAAACCGTCTGTCACTGTTAAAGCATTCGTTAAATTTTATAGTATGGGGAGTTCCATAGACTTCTACTGCGTGACGATGATGTGTCTGTCAAATGTGGTTGATGCAACTGGCCCTTAGTCGCGTCAGTCGCATGAGTTCGTTTATGACTAAGTAAACATCTTTTTTGCGTAAATCTTTTGTTACATGTTTCGCAGCTAAAAGGCTTATCCCCTGTGTGAATCCTATTATGTACTATTAAAGACGACGTCTGTCTAAACCGCTTGTTACAAATTTCGCAGCTGAAAGGTTTTTCGCCTTTGTGAACACGCTTGTGGACAACTAATAACCTAAAACGTTTAAACTCACTGTTGCAAACTTCACACGAAGTAAATCTTGCCTTTGTTATGAACTTTCATGTGGTTCATTAGATTTAGTTTCTTTGCAAATTGTTTTCGGCATGTGTCGCAGGTGTAGGGTTGTGTGCGGGGCTCCTGCTGCACAGTGGCGGGCGGCGGCGCGGGGCACGGCTGGCTTGTAGCTTCTTTGGTCAAGACTTCTTCTTTTCCAAGTTGCTTCTTTTTTGTGAAGTATGTTTCTTGCTCATTGTCATCAAATTCAACTTCTATCTTGGAGACTGTAACAAAGAAGGGTTTTATTTTATTCAGAACTGTCTCAGTTATACCTTCAGCCTGCTACATGCTGTATATGAGTCAAATAGTAAAAAAAAAAACCATCCCTAACTCAAAATCCTTGTGCATTTGATTTGAATGATCCTTTGAGACCTCAATTTAGACTTCCTGGTCCGAAAAAAAAATATATAGAATAAAATACTTTCTAATATCTAAATGGAAAGGGATGGAAGAGGCCTTTGCCAAACGGAAAACAGACCAAACCGATGCTGTCTGAAATCAAAATATCAATATTAATGTAAAACTAAAATTTGTAAACTTTAAAAGAAATTTAATTTGTAAAAAAATTTAATTTGTATCTCCTTTATTTAAAATAATTGTCTGAATAAAATAAAACACTTACAAAACATATAAACACATTATCGAGAGTCTCTCGAGATGTTGGTCGAGACTCTTCGCTATGAGACCGTTCGCTGAATATCATTATTATTATTAATATCTCAGTAGAAAGATCTATGATAAAACACTTGATTACGTAGTGGCAGAAGATTTACGACTCAACAGGTGGTTTTATGACTAATGTTTAGCAAAAGTTTAGCAAAATTATGCGTAAACACTTTTTTTAAGCTATACGTTCACCTCCTTGCTCAAATCAATAATGAATGTGCTACACAACATGTATATTTTTAATTAAAGTATTGTCAGACTATAAGTTATGGAAAGTATGTTCCTGATTAATAATTTTAATATTTTTTATCATATAAGGTTAACAAATTTACATACCTATATGTGGCTTGGCATGTTCACCAGACTCTTCAGATTTCACGATAGATACTTCATCTGAAATAAAATGAACACCATTTATACTGCAATTATATGAGGTATAAGTGCACCAACTAGAAATTAACACATTGAGATAACGTCTTAATAGACATATTTTTCATAGAATTTTGAACATAACTCATTTCAGTTTTAAGCTTGAAGTTTGGTAAATAAGTACTGCTGTTGGAGAGACAAAGGGACTTAAATAAGTAAGTAGTTATACAGTAAGGTAGCATACTACGATTTACAACAAGGTTTTTAGGTTTTGTAGAGCTTGGTTCTCGGTTGTACACGATTAAACATCTGTTATATCTTTGTCAGTCCCAACTGAATACTATTGTCTTGGCAATGTTTTACATGAAAATGTTTGTGATGGGACGAGTTTTCTAGATCTCACCTTTCACACATGGCACTTCCTGCCAAGCTTGCAGTCGAGCCTGACTGCGCTGCACCTGCAGCTTGAAGTCGCTCGCGTCCTGCAGCCGCCCCACACACACCTCGCAGATGCCACACTCCTCATCACCTAACAGTGTGAGCTGCAAGTAAAAATCCTTATTTAATATCAATGATGATCGAGTATTATAGAGAGTTACTGTCGAAGTAAAATGTGTAATCACAGTGCATAGATTGCCATCTCTTGACACAGCCTTAAGACTTTTGAACCTAAGTTTTGACAATTTGGCCCATATTCTTAGCTTGATATGTGTTAAAATGTCTAATATTAATATTAGCGACATCTGAACGTACCCCAAAGTTATCCATACTAATATTATAAATGGGAAAGTGTGTTTGCCATCACGGCCACGACGAATTGACCTTTTGTAAGTGGAGATAGTTGAAGGGATGGAGAGTGACATAGGCTACTTTTTGTCTCTTTTACGGAGTTATATATGTCTTTGTTAAGTTATGTTTATGTTAATATTTAATAGGAGGTAACAATAGGGTGCAATTACAATTTATAAGGATCTCCACAGATTGGAAAATGGATTTATCAGTAAAATAATCAACACCTTAAAATGCTAAAGAAAAAGATACATGACTCATACAATTCGTTTGTGCTTCAGTTCTCAATAAAATTGACATAGAAAATATGGGATAGCTCATGCTTCTTACACGAGTACAGTCGTTTTACTACACACAGTTGTGCGATTCATATTAAGGTAAGTACTTAATAAAGTACTTTAGTAAGTAATTAATTCTTATAAGGAAATACAAAATATCAGAGCTTACATCTATTTCAAAACAATCTCTGAGCATCTCTCCGTATATCTCTGTTTTTCCGCGGCGTAGGTATGGCATCTTCAAATTTTTGTCTGAAGGCCGCATCAGACAGCATTGACACGGATTCTTAAAGTCCATTAATAATCGTAACTTTATGATTTGTAAAGTTTTACTAGCTTTATGATACTCGGTATTTTATAAAATCGAACTCCCCGGTATACAAAAACAATGATAACAGCTGATAAATCGATAATGAAGTGACATTGACATTTAGATTTTAGATTTACGGTTTTTACTATGTTTTCACTTTTTAGGCAAAACTACAAAGACGTATTTTCACAATAACTTATGTTTTATAAATAATCATTCAATGTTTTTATTTTATGATAAAATAGGAAAATGATTCAAAACAATAAAAATGTTTTAAAACTTGGCCGTACATAACTTGGCGAATGAAGGTAATGAAGTACACAACACTAGCGAACTTCACAATATGTCGATATTAAAAAAAAATTAAACGTCAACATCAACAATGGTGGCTGTACCACTGCGGTCTCATATTTCGTAGTGTTTTATTCGCAGTGAAACAATTGTTTTAATAATGGATTTAAAAAACTCGTGTCGCTGCTGTTTACTGCGGCCTCCGGACAAAGACTTGAAGAAGCCGTATTGCCACTCGGGCAAGACCGAGGTCTACGCGGACATGCTCAAGGAATGCTTCGAGATTCATGTAAACATTGTTACTATTGTCTTTTATATCAGAATGTAGTTGGAATCCTCTAAATTTACCGTTGAAATCGGTTTTTCTATTTAAACAAATTTGTATTTGGGTACTATGTTCTTTCCGACTTTATTATGTTTGTATCTAAATAGTATTGCTGAACTGAATTAAAATCCCAACTAGTTAATTTGTTCCATTACACATTATTTTGAAAAGCAGATATAAAAGTACCACTGATGTTCATAAGAAAATAACAGCAATAAAATACTGATTGCACTTGTAAAGTATTTTTTTTTCAAAGAATCAACTTTTATTAAAGGACCAAATTACAAGTATTACTTAATACCTAAAATTATGAGCTGCTGTATTTACTAGTACATTTATTATCTTAACTTATTTTTACAGGCTATTACGAAACATCCACCTTTTAATTAAGATATTATTACTTGTCTTGGTACTTAGGTTAGTGAAATACTCTTAAGTATGTTCTTTTTTTATTTTGTTATAAAAGCCCATCCACATCATCTATATTATAAAATTTATAAATTACATAACAAACATTCAAACAGGTATTAAGTACTGATATACATGACAGTTACGGAGTACATAACATTCTCTCATATAATGCAGTAAGCTCCAACTCATTGACTGATGATTTAATGATATTATAGGTGAATATGTGTACCTAAGGTAAATAAATGTAGGATAACTATTTTTTGCCAACCTAAGTGGATTTGACTATTTATTTTGTAACCAAGTTTCTTTTTTTTTTTATGAAAATTTGTTCAAATTAAAGAAGTACAACCTGTTTTTATTGAATTCAGTTAACTTTAAGGGAAGGTTCTTTAGATCAAATATAAATAATTTCTCTAAGAAACTAGCGTTTTGACTCTTACGGTTATTGAGTTATTAAAAAAATAAGGATAATTACTGAACATGTGTGTGACAACCTTTACCAATTCCTAATGTTATTTGTTTTGACATGTGCCGTCAATCACTTGAAACTAACTTGAATGTTATTCTTAAGGGTCTCTCACACTAATAAATTCATTTATTATGTATGAAAATGATAAAAAAAATTTTTTTTGCGAATTTAACTAAAAGTGATATACAGGGTGGTTCCTGATAATGAACTAGCTACGTGTCGAATTTAACGGAAAACAAAAAACACGGTGTAGAACAAACATTTTTTGCAGTTAACAACAGCATCAAGCGACAGTGTCTGTGGGATATGTGAGGTGTGCGTGAGGCGGCTGCGGGACGCGAGTGACTTCAAGCTGCAAGTGCAGCAGAGTCAGGCCGAGTTGAATGCGTCGCTGCGCAGAGCTATGTCTGTAAAAGGTATTTGTAACAACTAGTATTTTAGATTTGAAAGGGTTGGAGGCCATACCTGGCTATAATATGGGTGTTCACTCTTTTCTTGAAGGTTTGAAGGTTGTATCAGTCTGTAAATACTGCAAGCAACAGTTCAAAGTACTTTTGAAATCTTTGCCTGAATCTGTTGTGTTTGAGTTTGATATGTGCCAGTCGCTTTTCGGTGAAGGAAACCGGACTAATTCCAATAAGGCCTAGTTACCCTTCGGGTTGGAAGGTCAGATGGCGTGAGCGTCAGGACCCCTGGACCACTACAGATATTTGATGTTTAGTACATACTAAAATTTAGTACCTATTTGGTACCTGAGTACATATATTTGGTACCTCCACTGATATCGAAAAATCGAGTGAATAAAGTGGCCAGACATTCTGACGTCAGGATGTCTGGACCATTTTTGGTTTACATAGTTCTAGACAACACTACTAATTGATATCTTAGTCAATATTTACTACCTATTTGGTACCTGTCAATATATTTTTTTCAAATTTTTTTGGCGTACCAGAAAAAAGTTATGATGGAATTTAAAGTTGAAAACTAGTGTAATTACACTAATTACTTTTATATTTCGACTATATTAATGCCACTAGTCAGTAGAAATGATGTGCGAGTGCCTAAAAATAAATTCCTTTTTAAGTTGACGCGCAGGAGGGCAGGCGGATTTGCCTCTATACTTTTGACTGGCGCTACATACTTCAACGGCACGGCCGGGCATACAACTTTAAATTCCGTCATAACTTTTTTCTGGTATGCCAAAAAAATTTGAAAAAAATATATTGACAGGTACCAAATAGGTAGTAAATATTGACTAAGATATCAATTAGTAGTGTTGTCTAGAACTATGTAAACCAAAAATGGTCCAGACATCCTGACGTCAGAATGTCTGGCCACTTTATTTGCTCGATTTTTCGATATCAGTGGAGGTACCAAATATATGTACTCAGGTACCAAATAGTATCAAATAGGTACTAAACATCAAATATCTGTAGTGGTCCAGGGGTCCTGACGCTCACCAGATGGCAGTCGCTTTCGTAAAAGTAGTGCCTACGCAAAATCTTGGAATTGGTTGTCAGAGCGGACCCCAGGCTCCCATGAGCCGTGGCAAATGCTAGGATAACGCAAGGGGTATGAGGATGAATCTTTTGTGTTTAAAACATTGTACTCAATGATGTTCTTAGTGTAAATCCCATGTTATTATATAATTTATTTTATATATTTTTGTCTTTTTTTTTGCAGATGAAGAAGCCTTGGTAAAATCAGAATTGTTGGACGTCGTGGAAAACGAGGCTTTCGTTCGTGAGTACTTGTTTTATGGATATTTTAGTACTAGGTCACTATATTGGAGCAGCAAGTTGTGTGCCGATCGCATTAAAAATACAATACTACGCTCCAAAACTGGGATTACAGACGTAGCACTGCCGCCAAGCTCAAATGGAATTGGGCAGGACACGTTTGCCGGATGCCGGATGACCTGTGGGCAAAAACAGCCACCCGTTGGTTGCCACAAATTACAAGGCCAAGGGGTAGACCACGTCAAAGATGGCGGGACGAACTCGAGGCCTTTGAGACACACTGGTGGGAGACTTCCGAGGATAGGGATACGTGGAAGAGTAAGAGGGAGGCCTTTGCCCAGCAGTGGGACAATGTGGGCTAATAATAATAATAATAAAAAGTTGTGTGCCGCGTCGTATTCAATTGGATATTGATATATTGAACACCTTTCCCAACTGGACACTCAAATGATGCGACTTCTTTTAAATTAACCAAGCAAAATATAATAGATCAAGTACAGTAGAGAAGAAAGTTATTGAATATTGCACACATAATAAAGCCACAGTATAATAAAGAGTACTATAGTACAGTATGACCACTCCCGCTCCCCGCTGAAAGTGCTGCCCACCCCCTCTCGGTTTCCTCAGTTACCGCCTGTCAGAAACGCGAACAGTCGACCTGTCATATTTCACTCATACAAGCATAGTACGCGTTCACCTACACGAGCTTGGACTGTGTGCTAGGAACGCGCCTCTTTCATATATTTGATCGCCAGTGTCCGAGGTAGACGTGCGAGGCCGAGCAAAACGCGCGCATGCCTCGGCCGAGGCACGTGTACGCTATGCTTGCTGCGTGAGCACATTGCCTCGCGGCGTGCCACGCTCTGTGTGCACCAGGCTATTCAGGTACAAAATGCTAATGCGTGAGTAAGTGAGACTTACAAGGCACTTCTTCCAGCTAACCTTTGAGTACAATGAGTACCTTGTAGAGATTTATATATTGGATGAGTTCATTTAGATCACAGACCAACCCCTATAGACATCCATTACAAGACGACTCGCGGTCACCAGCCTTACTTGTATTTGCCATGATATAAGCGCGGGCGCTCGCCGTGCCCGATCAGTAACGACCAAGTAACCGACCCGAAAGCAGCTCGTGTTTTTCGCAATAAAAAAATTGAAAAAGGGTATTTTGATGCCTTAAAGATGTCCACCTGTAGTGTGAAATGGTGTGGAAAGGTAACAAGAAGATAAATTTAAAAACAGACGGTATTACATTCCACAAATAAGTCATATTTATAATTTATTCAGAGCCGGCATAGGTCAACGTACACTGGCTATTTACGCGACTCCCTTTTCATCTGGCGCGACTGCCTGCCGTCCTTGAAACGACCAATCGCAGCGCGCTAAACACATTCCCCTCCCGCTCCTCGCGCCCCAAGCACTGGTGATTTGTAGCGCTGTGACAGAACAAGCATTTGATTCGTGGTCTTGTTCTTGTTTTTTTTCTTAAATGAGACTTACATTGTCAAGGCAACTGGAGACTTCTTTGCTCGACCCTTGGAAAGCATTCATCCAACATTATTTCACTGGATATTTTAATTATTTCACTGTGGTACTTGACCGCATGTTTTATCATATTATCTCACATAAAATTCACTATTATTTGGTGCAAAACAGGATGGAAAAGCTTATTTACCAACAAGCTACGTTCACATGGACGGAATACTGACACTGACAGCTGTCAACTGAGTATCGTTCCAATATTACATCTAGGTTTCAAATACAGGTCTGGAAATTGGTAAAGGTTAATTTTGAACATGCTCCCTGTAAAATATATTTAGAATGCAATATTTGATGTAGCTTTTAAAAGGAAATTGGATATTTTGCAACAAATTTGATTCACAAAATGGATAAAAACCTTTGATAAAGTAATATTTGTATATTTATATTTACCACAATATAAAATGCTTCATTACATACGAGGAATCAATAAAAGAAATCTCCATCTCTCTCTAAAACACGTGCAAGCATGCAGATGTTACTATTGATAGGTAAACGATTATTTGCTGAGAGAACATGGACGTTAAAAGTATAGGGTGTACGGCTTAGTAAACAAAGCTGTCTGCAAAACGTCTGCAGTCCGCATTACGTCTGTATTGTGTCTGCAAATCGTCTGCAGTCCGCGTTATGTCTGTAAAACGTCTGTAGTGTGTCTGTAAATCGTCTGCAGTCCGCGTTACGTCTGTATTGTGTCTGCAAATCGTCTGCAGTCCGCGTTATGTCTGTAAAACGTCTGTAGTGTGTCTGCGAATCGTCTGCAGTCCGCGTTACGTCTGTATTGTGTCTGCAAAACGTCTGCAGTCCGCGTTATGTCTGTATTGTGTCTGTAAAACGTCTGTATTGTGTCTGCAAAGCGTCTGCAGTCCGCATTGTGTCTGCAAAACGTCTGCAGTCCGCATTATGTCTGTAATAGATACTATAAAAGGACCGGGGCAGGCCGTCACAGGTCATTCTTCAAATATCAACGAGACTAACAGTGTCCCTGGCTATTGTGTATTATACTGGTGAGTGAAGTTATTCTGCTATTGTTTCTCTGTTTGTATTTACTTGGAAATTATTCTAAGTGATAGTAAACTTTGAAATTGTGTCTCTGTTTGGTTGTGCGAAGACAATATCTTTGTACAGTTGAACTTAGGCTTGTAGTGGAATTGCTTTACTGTCAGTTGGGGTTATTTTAGTGTTCTATTTATAGTGTAGTGTGACATTTTAATTAAGTGTAGAGTTATTTGTAGTTTAACGTGTATAGTGAAGTTTCTACGCTGTGATTTCCTAAGTGTCATTAAGCAATACAAAGACTGGGTCGATGTATGGCTGAGATTTGGGAAAGCATCTGTGTTTGATTTTATAGGAAGTGATTCTTGTAAAGTTAAGCCCAGATCATAGTAATTAAAGGAAATTTCACTTGTCGGTTTATTTATGTGATTTTACAAAGAGTTGTGTTAGTAAAATTGAATTTAGTTTTCTGTGGGGTTATTTTGCTATTTTACTAAGCCAGGTCATTGCTTGGGCAGACAGTTTGCCCGACTAAGCGCTTCTTACCTAACGGTGCCAAAAAGGAGCGATTAGGAGTCTTTTGTTCCAAGTCTGAGGAGGCTTGGCGTCTTTTTTATACTTACAAAAGGCGAACATTCCTCCCTGGTCTCAAGGTCCAGCTGCTAGATGGAAGTGAGGACTTTCGCGATTGAAGAAAGACATTAGGAGTAATCCTTGCTCACTGAAGTCAGCAGTAATTGAGGCTAGGTCTTGTATTATATATATTTATTTACTCGGTGCTCTGGGTCACGATGGTGCTGGTTGCTGGGGGATTTCAGTTGTGATTGATCCATACCTAAACGACAAAGTTTTGATCGCAGCTGGGTCTTCTCAAGTGACTGGTGTTAGTGTGTCCTAGAATACTGGATATATACACAGATAGGGCGGTCTACTCTCTGCTACCTAGTCTGCGGACGCAGAGGGGGGGATCTGACCGACACAAGCCTATAGGTTGCCTATCTCAGCTTCGCTGGCTGAACTGTACAGCTTATGGTAGGGATACACTTGTGCATATTCTGAACACAAGATCTATGGTAAGTGAAGATCGGTGTTTCAGATATGCTAGAGTAGGGAAATAGATAGGATTAGGGTAACGTCACACACTATTTCTATGAAATTAGGGTTGTTTTATGATTGATCTTGAAGTATAATTGATAGGCGTGTATTTCTATGGATTAAATGGACTTTAGATGTGGTGTTTACTATCTTAAAATATGTGGTAACACTGGTAAATCATAAAATCTCTTAATACTTAATTTATCTGAGTGTAATTAATAATTGTGGTAGCAATTTCTGATCTTTCGATGTAGCTGTGGAGCGCTAAGTGTTGCTAACTGGTTATTCAAGGTAAATTCTATCAAATCGGCTAGGGAAACAAACTGTCTTTGGAATAAAAGGATTTGTTTGTTATAGGGTCCAGTGGCATGCGAGCGCCGTCCACTGATGGAAAGTCAAAAGCTTAGAAAAGTTAGTAGACTTAGTTCTTATAAAAGTTAGCAACTGCTCGGTGTTTCGATAAAACATCAGAAAGATCGAGAAGTTATGGTCTATTAGCAGTATTGGGAAAAAGGGGGGTTTAGCTAGGGAAAAAGAAACAAAACAAAAAAAGGGGTTAGTTCGTAGATAGATAGCCCTTCAGGCTTACTTGCTTAGGATCCTGATAAAGTGGTTTGGTCAGGTCAGGGGTCCCATACCGTATCGCAAGCCCTTGCCCAAGCCGGGACCACTAATAAGGCGTAGCGGATGATTACAAAAATATTTTAAATATTCATTTTCTAAGTGCTGCAATAAACTAGTTCAAAACCCAAAATATTTACATTACATCATTATTCTTATTATAACTTCCTATTTTCTGTAACGTTTCAATTTATAGTATATTCTAACAACAGGTTATTTATATTTACAAACTAAAAAATAACTAGAGTTCAAAATATAGTCGTTACACATTAAAGGATCTGGGTTATCACGGTTCACATCGAAGGGTTCTACTTATTCACGCTAGACGATCACAAGGCCAAATTTACGGGGTATATTTAAAGGGGGGTTAGCTATACTGTTGATTAGTCGAGTAACTAAGTAAAAAAGAAAGTTGAGCGGAGTTTTAGTTACATTTGGTGCCGTGACCAGGATCTAGGATGCGCTCTTTAGAACACATCCTGAATACCAAGGTTTACAAATAAATAATAGAAAGTAGCCGTTACAAGGCTACATTTTGTTGCTGTGAGGCGGAGTGTGTACACTATATTTTGAACTCTAAATAAAATTAAAACAATAAGAAACATTTATTATTCATAAAAATAATAAAAACATATATAATATTCCCATTTATCATTTTTCATTACTTAAAATTAATATCTCCTTGTTTCCTTGATACCTGAAAAAAAAATAGCAAAATTAATACCCATCTTATTAATTTATCAATTATAATGCTTCATTTAAAAGGGGGTAGGTGTGGGAAATGATTTAACTATAGCTGACCCGGACTTTGATTACAATTAAGGTACAGAAAAGAAAGTAAAATGAACAGACCAGCCCGAAAGCGTGTGGCTACAGCCAAAGCTCGAGAGAATGAACCAACTAGAAAAACCAAGAAAAATACTTTGTCTACAATACCGGAGGAACCAACTCAAACAGAAACAACTGCAGCGGAACCCGCTCCAGTGAGACTACGAAGACCAGTTGCACAACCAGCTAAGAAGAAACCGTCTACCCCAACTACCACGGGGAGAGGGTTATTTTACAATATGTTACGAAGGACTGAGCAAAAAATGGTCGCTGGGTTAAGCCAGTTGAGGAACGAGCTGCAGGCGGCGATCTATCCTCAAGAAGAAGCCCTTATGCCTGAGGTCATCACAGAAGACACTATCAATCAAAATGAACACGTCACGAACGAGCCAGAACTAACTCATGAAGAAAGAAGAAATATAATCTATAATCTGAAAAATATCAACGTGGAACGACCTAAATTTGGGAAAACATCGTCGCACCCTGTCACCTTCCTTGAAGATCTAGAAGCCTACCTAAAGAAGACTTCAGCAGAAGGCCATGAACTCGAGACTATCATCGAATGCTTAGAAGGAACTGCAAGAGACTGGGCCAGGGTATACAAGGACCGATGGAACACAGTTGAAGATTTCAAGGAAGATTTTCTAAAATCACATTGGGGGGAATTCGAGCAGAACGAACTAAGAAGAAAGATAGTACATGGATTCTATGACAAAAATGAAGGTTCAATGCACAACTATTTCATCAAGATAGTGGGACAAGCGAAGACACTCAACTACGTCGTGCCCGAGACGCAATTAGTAACTGACATCATGCGCCACTTCCCACGTTACATTCAACAAGCGTTTATTACGTCGAAAGCTATGACCATCTTAGAAGCGGCAGAATTTCTTCGGTCCATGGACGACGTAAATAAGCAGGAACCTCGATTCAACAGCCCCAGCGCTAGTACCACCACAAAACCTGCGGAAAAGAAGAAGTCTCAACCACCAAATAACTACCAGAACTGGCGACGACCTGAAAATCCAGAACGCAAGACATCAGCAATAGAAGTCGAAGACTCGGAAAACTAGAAAAGGCTGTCAAAAATGTCCCCGGATCAGCTATAGATAGGGTCGCTAGTTTAAGAATAATGACTAAAATGAATTGGAAACCCGGGCAGTTGCTAGGTGTGAATGGGAGGGGATTGCGGGCGCCCATAGAGATTAAACCATCTAATAGGGAACATAATGAAGGGTTAGGATATCACCAAAATAATGAATCAGACATTATAGAACTAGATTGCATCGTTAACGTCTTGAAACTAAAAGGAGAACAACTTGAACTAATAGGCAATGAAAAGGTTATTACTTCTGTTTTCGAAGAGTTAGATAATGAAAAAAATAAACGCGATAATTTTAGATCAGAAATAATTATTCACGTTAGGGACTATGATATAGCGGCTTTGCTCGACACGGGTAGTGATGTCACATGCATATCACAGGAATTATGGGATGAAATAAAACACAAACACCCTGATATTCCAATCATGCCAATAAAAACCTTTTTCATAAAATCAGCTTCGGGACATAAAAGTAAAGAAATCAAATACATGGTTTTGCTACCAGTACGTTTAGAAACTCTTGAATTGGACGTTAATTTTGTAGTAATACCTAACTTGAACTTTCCTTTGATATTTGGGTTTGATTGGTTAAAAGAGAAGGAAGCTACCATTCAACTCTGTAAAGATGATTGCGGTGTAAATATTCGTCATAATGGTAAAAATGAGTGGGTTAGATTTCATACTCAGGAAGACGAATTAAATTGGGTAAATCAAGCTCAAATAGAAGATCCTAGACCACGTGGTTCTTATACAACTGGAGTAGTCTTACAAAATAATGAACAAAAAGCCTTGCAAAATGTACTGGGAAAATACAATAAACTATTTGAAGATAGGCTCGGTAGAGCAAATTGTTACAAACATGTCATAAAAATGGAAAAACATACACCTATTGTCAAAAGAACCTACCCTGTACCTTATGCTTATAGGGATAAGGTCGAGAATAAATTGATAGAATTGGAAAAACAGGGAATAATAAGCCGTTCACAAACAGAATACTGCAGCCCACTAACATTTACTCTAAAAAAGGATGGTTCTATACGGGTATTACTAGATGCCAAGGAAATAAATAAATATATGATTGCAGAAACAGAGAAACCGACACTACAACTTGATGTACTAAACTCATTTCATGGGGCAAATTACATCAGTGTAATAGATTTGAACAATGCATACTTCCAGATCCCCATATCGGAGGAAAGTCGGAAATATACCGGTTTTACTTTTAATGGAAAATCATATGTGTACAACGTACTACCACAAGGGCTTAAGACTTCTGTCGGTAGCTTTAGCAGGGCGATGGATCGAATATTAGGACATGACGTGAGAGATTTTTGTGTCAATTACCTAGATGACCTCGCAATTATAACAACCGGCACATTACAACAACACTTAGAGCACCTGGACATAGTCTTGGCAAAGTTGCAGAAAGCAGGGCTTACTTGCAATTTAGAAAAATGCAAATTCCTTTGTAAAGAGGTTAATATGCTAGGATATATAATATCCACAGATGGAATTAGGACTGATCCTGAAAAAATCAAATCAATACAGGATTTTCCAGTCCCAAGAAAAATTAAGCATGTTAGGGCATTTTTAGGTCTTTGCAATTTCTATAGGAGATTTGTACCTAACTACAATAATTACATACAACCCCTGTGCAACCTTTTAAAGAAAAACGTAGTTTGGAAATGGGATTTCGAAGAGCAACAGGCATTTGACAAAATAAAAGCTAGCTTTATTGACATAGTACAGCTACAGCATCCCGACTTTAAAAAGCAGTTCTACCTGGAAACTGACAGTTCAGGTATAGGCTTGGCCGGAGTGCTATACCAACTGGATGAAAAGGGACAAAAAAGAATACTAGGCTTTCATAGTAAATCCTTACGAGGGGCCCAACTCAACTACACCACGACTGAAAAGGAGTTTTATGCAGTAATAGCATGTCTAGAGAAATTCGAGACTTATCTGAGAGGATCAAAGGTCACTATAAGAACGGATCATAAGGCTTTGTTGTTTGTAAAGAATTGGAAGTTGTACAATGCCCGCGTCATAAGATGGATAAACTATCTAGAACAATTCCAGTATGAAATACAACATGTCAAGGGTAAAGAAAACGTGGGGGCCGACGTTCTATCTAGATATCCTCCTCATAGCGACCTATTGCAAGAAGATAAGGTACGATTGCCAGAAATACTTTATACAGAAACCGGTGTAAACAAAGCTTTAATAAACAGAATGAAGAAGATACCCGAATTACAGAAAAATGATCCTGAGATTTGCCAAATAATTCAAGAATTAGAAAATAATACCCATTCGAACAGAGCCGGAAGAATAATACAGAGATGCTCGCTAGAAAATGGGATCTTGTATTTCAGCCCAGGCGGGACGGCAGAGAAGGTCATTTACTTGCCACAAGAATTGATAAACGAAACTGTACAACAGGTGCATTTAGAAATGGGTCATCAGGGTGCTTATAAGGTCATAAAATACATTAAGGACCGATTTTACTGGAGGGGTTTAACAAGACATATTAAGTATATACTAAAATGTTGCCCTGTCTGTCAAATGGTGAAAACTGATCATGTAAAATACGTAGGACCCTGTCAATCGATAACTACTAGCAACATTGGAGACCTAATTATGGCAGACTTATACGGACCCTTACCATCAGGACAATTCGGTATGAGCTACATCTTAGTAATTCAGGATTCTTTCAGTAAATTCGTCAAACTATACGCCCTAAGAAAAGCAACCGCTGCAACTGTAGTAGGAAAAATGAAACAATTCTTCAAAATTATTAAACCAAAAGCAGTAATGACAGATAACGGCAGTCAATTTGCAAGTGACCAATGGTGTAAATTCATGAAAAATGAAGGAGTAAAGGTCATTTACACTACAGTTCGTAATCCAAGGCCGAATACAACTGAAAGGGTAAATAAAGAGCTTGGAAGACTGTTTAGGACTTATTGTGAGAAAAGGCATCAAAGCTGGGTTAAAATCCTACCAAAATTAGAGGTATTATATAACAACACCTTTCACGACAGCATAGGATACACACCATGTGAAGTAATGTACGGACAACCTACTCAACTATCTTTTGATAAAGACATAAGAAAAACAATTCAGTTAAACCTTGAAGATATTAGAAACAAAGTAAAATTAAATTTAAAAAAATCCGCGGAATATAGACAGGCTAAGTTTAATCAAAATTTTAGATTAATTCAGTACCAAGTAGGAGATTGGGTGAAAATTAGGAAAATCAATAAGTCAAACGCTCAGCAGAAAATCACAAAAAAATTTGAGCCTATCTATGAGGGCCCGTACGTCATCGCCGCAATCCCCTTCCAAAATGTTCACATTCTGGTAGATCCGTATACTGACAAGGTGAGGGGTAAGTTCAACACGATTCACCTCTCCAGGTACTACACGGGAAAGGCTGATCCGGGGGCCGAAAGACTGAATTAAACCAGGACTATGAATAAATAAAAAAAAAATTTTTGATTAGATATTGTGATCAAATGTTGATTGGATTTAATGATTATAATTTTATTTGTGTAGCTTAAGTTCATGTGTGTTTTATAACTATGTCTTTGGGTAAATATTGATTAATGATTATTTGTTAATTTTTGGATTTCTTTTTATTTTTTATTTTAATTAAGTAGGTTAAAGTGGTATGTACAACCTTATAATGTAAGAATTGATTAATTTTGTATCCATTAAGCCTGATTAAAAATAATTGGAACATTGAAAACAGAAATATCATGAATATTTTACAATAATTTCTACTAATGTCGACAATTCCCATATTTCACAACATTTTGGAATGTGTCCTAACGTCGAAAGTTTCACCACTGATGTGTATTTGAAATAAATAATTTGTTTTCTATATTACTTTGTTTCCCTTCACTCCCAGATAGAGAACCCTAAACTTTACGTTGAGGCGAGAACATGTTTGTGAGCTAATACATCTATGAAATAAAAGGATTTGAGAACTTTGAGAATCACAGACATGTTTTCGTTGATCAAGTTTATCGAAGAAAAAAAGAAATGATTTTAACATTTAAGTACCTGAGAACCGTTATGGATAGGTGTGTGACAAAAAGGAAATAACAAATAGAACGAGAGCGGCGTTCCATAATCTACTGAAGCAGAGGGGCCGGAGAAAAGAGAGAAATTATACAGGGAAGTATGAGTAAAAGGTGAGTAACTACTAGAAGAAAGTGTATGAAGCCTTAGACACTCTCAAAATATCTTCTTCAGGACCAATCGAGTACTAAGAGTTGGTTTAGGACCACTACTGAATAACAAAACCAGTATAAGGTCTTACTTTAATTTGATCAGAATATTAGCGCAGTGAGAAAGCGTAGTAAGTACCTGATTGAAAGCGACAAGTTTGTTATCGCACTCCGAGTGGAATACATCTTTCATGAATGCAGCTTCTTGAAGTCGGGAAAAACACCGGCATCACACAGTTGATTTTCAGAACATGCAAAATAGTAGTACTTGATGATCTGAAAATAAATAAGTTCTGGTAAGACAAATTTCCTAGTCCATTTATTAAGGAAGAAATGAGTGCAAAATACACAAAATGGTTTTAAATAATAGGGGTAATACTTACTCAGAGCTAGATGACAGATATAGGCAAGAAGAGTATCTGAAGAAAGACGTCAAGTATAGTTGACATCACTTTCATCATGCTTGTAAAATTATAGAACGTCAACTAAATATAATAGGATTCTTCTCTTTCCTGAAAAGTACAACAGAAAATATTTATTAAAGTACAATCAATCGGTCTAGATACAAGTACAGAAGGATCGCTGTCAGCAACTACTCAAAGGACTGCGTGCGCCATTGAGTTCTATGGTGAAACAAGGGGGCTGTTATCCTTTAAGGACAAGACTATAAGCACGTGGCCATCGGGAAGTTTAACAGAAACATTGAGTAAGTCACACTTGGCGTTATGAAAAATTACTATTTTGCCGGAGCGTTCAGGATATAAATAACTAGGAACATATTGTTATAAATAGCAGGATACAAAAGGGTAATTTAAGAGCAATTAGAACTAGGTGGAGAATTAAAGTTACATTGTTCCGCAAAAGATTAAAGAGATCTAAAAAAGGAAAATATTTACCTGTGATTTGATTATAACATCGTGATCAATTAAATGAAAATACAGTTGATTATAATGTTCTTCTTCATGTGATTAATTTGATTGAAAATTAGCAAATCTGAAACAAGAACAAACATGAATTGAGCGTAAGAGAATTACTGTAAAGTTGTTTAGAAACCGAGCAAAACTGGTACATATCGACACACTTAAGAGGAAAATTGGGACATTATGACAGTCTAAAAGAGGAAACGGCATTTAAAGTAATAATCATCAAGCATAGTAACCCAGGGAAAAACAAAGAGAGGTTATAAATATTATAGAGCATTTTGACACCAATTTGGCTCGAAAAAGTTCGTTAATAGGTTGTCCATAGAATATAATTAGCAGTGGCGGCGCGTGAATATATTTGGAAGGCAACACAGAGCAAAAATTAAAAACCGGCCAAGAGCGTGTCGGGCCACGCTCAGTGTAGGGTTCCGTGGTTTTCCGTATTTTTCTCAAAAACTACTGAACCTATCAAGTTCAAAACAATTTTCCTAGAAAGTCTTTATAAAGTTCTACTTTTGTGATTTTTTCATATGGTTCAAAAGTTAGAGGGGGGGGACACACTTTTTTTCCTTTAGGAGCGATTATTTCCGAAAATATTAATATTATCAAAAAACGATTTTAGTAAACCCTTATTCATTTTTAAATACCTATCCAACAATATATTACACGTTGGGGTTGGAATGACAAAAAAAAATTAGTCCCCAATTTACATGTAGGGGGGGGGGGGGTACCCTAATAAAACATTTTTTTCCTCTTTTTATTTTACCACTTTGTCGGCGTGATTGATATACATATTGGTACCAAATTTCAGCTTTCTAGTGCTAACGGTTATCCGCGGATTATACTGAGATTATCCGCGGACGGACGGACGGATGGACAGATAGACATGGCGAAACTATAAGGGTTCCTAGTTGACTACAGAACCCTAAAAAACGCAACCTACCTTAATATTAGGTACCTTAGGCGCCCATCCAAGTGCATTTATCATACAGTCCGCTATGAAAGCGCTTAAAAAGCCATCTCTCCGCTTATAACTTATCTTTAACTCTGGACGATCACGGCCTCGCGTGACAATACATTTCTTTATTTCGAATGTTTGCGTCGAAAAACGTGTTGATTCATTTAGTAAGTAATCTATTATACAACAGTCAAAATGAATTAACGCTGCCATTACTAAACAAACCAAAGAAAGTCCTAACTATCTCTTAAAAAATTAAAATTTTGAAAAACCCCCGACCGCGACCTAGTGGACCGATTTTCATGAAACATGGCTAAGAACACTCCCGACTAACACAGCTTTCAAATAAAAAAAACTAAATCGAAATCGGTTCATCCGTTCGGGAGCTACGATGCCACAGACAGACACACACACAGACAGACAAACAGACAGACAGACAGACAGACACGTCAAACTTATAACACCCCGTCGTTTTTGCGTCGGGGGTTAATAATATCTAACCTTGAAACTCTGGCTTGCACTGTCACTAAAACACGACACCGAAACACTCCAAATCATTTAAATTTCACTGATATATTGCACGTAATGAGCAAGTTAATAAAAAAAACTTAGAGAATAACACAAAACATTTGAAAGCACACGAAGCCTCGGTAACAAGCGGGACGCAAGTGTTGCAGTGATATTATTCCAATTTCACCCACGAATTTAAAAACCTTTTCATACAAACAAAGTATATCTGAAGTAACGTTCATTATCACATTACTAAACTTAAATTAAATAAAATTCTCGGTTTTTTAATAGAAACTATCAATATTTAAAGGCTTTTATTTAAAATAAATATCTGTGCGATAACAAAACACAATCAAATATTACCCATTAATACATTTATAATTTTAGTATGGCAATATTTAGCATGCAATTATTACACTGTAATATCAATCTTATTTGTTTCACTCGAAGCTTTAAATTCAAATGAACAAGTGCGAGCAATCGAATGTTGTGCGCTTGGCTGTCTATGTGTTCGCAAATGGCGGTCACCCTTCTCTGTCATCTCAATCCTGCTATGAGTAGAGTAAAAGAGATAGTTGCGCCCTAATTACGTACATAGGAGTTCGCGATAGGCAAACACTCACACGCGCGGACTTTGTGAATGTGTATGGGCGTGTTTTCAAATATAAACCTTATAACGCATTGTTTACGGTTTTTATTCAAATGAATAACTCGATAAGAAGCCGAGTTGCTTTGGAGTTTAGTTGAGCGGGCTGTCTTTATCAGCGTGTGCGTGATTTTTGTATCTGTGTGGAGTGACCATGAATGAATATGAAAGCTTAGGCATAAGTAGCTTCACTTCTCGTTCGCGCGCCCGATAATTTTAGGTACATATTTGAATCTAAGCAAATGGTGTTATTATTTGTGAGGCAATACGTAATGTTTTAATTATAACTATTATAAGTATATTTTTTTATTTCAATGGTGGTTTGTAACTTTGGTATTTGTTGCGGAACATCAAGGGCAACTCGGTGGGAATTGGATTGTATGAGCGCGCCGCCACTGATAATTAGAGAAAATGTATATATAAATACGATAACATATGGTTGAAATGCAATAAAAGATGAGATAAACACACAGCATCAAATCTAGGCAATCCATCATAACCTCAAACTTCACTATGAAAATATTTTGCTTACAAAGGCAATTTATGCTTACTTTCACGATTTCCACATGTTGTGATAAAGGAACAATTAGGATAAACCCGTTTGGAACCTTCTAAAGAAGGAATTTCCGTCGTTTTCACATATTTTCCTGACTTTACAATGGCGCAGGAGTTGAAACTGACATGACATTGTACGTCCTGGGACATGGAGAATAAGGATAAAGGAGCAACCTTTTTATGTATCAAGAGTGTACATATGAAAGAAAAAAGTAGATGGCACTGCATTTGCAAGTATTTAAGGGTCAACGATCTCTCAAATATCTCGATAATATCATCACTTACGAAGCAAAAGGTTCCGGGTTCAAAATCCTGATGAAAATTTTTTTATTTCTATAGTTATCCTGAAATATTTTGTTACAGCTTTTCGAAGTTTCATTCGCAAGATTTACCTAAGATGGGGCAGACAAGTAAAATAAATAAAACAACAACTAGACATATTTAAAACGTACAAAAGGACCGTTATCAGAATCGAATCAGGGAACACCTGCAAGCGAAGCCGGCGTGCAGCTGCGGGAATACATCTTGAGTAGCTCAATCAACATACAGAATAAAACGTCTAATGCCAAGACGCTGAGCCTTGAGAGAGATATGCACTCCTAGCGGGGAGATTTATAACTACAATTTTTGCGGCTGTTTTACTTCGACGAATTTTCCTCCCTACCTATATTCTCCATAACCTAAGCTTTGTGTCGTTCGAAAATTTACAAACGTCAAAAGAATTCTAACATGGTTAACATGGATTAAAAATAAATAATTAATGAAATTTTACACTATATGGCGTTCAATATCATTAGAAAGGAGTGATTTCACATTAAAAATTATGTATCAATAAAAATAAGGAACAAAGAAGGAAAACAAGAATCACATTCCTGAACTATTATCATGTTTTGAGTTTTGAACGAATTGGGTCTGTTCGAAGTAATTAAAAAACCGTCCTGAATTGTCGAAAGAAGATTTCACAGAAATATCCTCAAGTAAAATGTAGAAACAAATAAATATAAAAAAATTATATATATGTATATTGGAATAAAATAAAGGGAAATAAATTTGAAAAATAAGAAATTCAAAAGGAATTGATGCCCTATGTTGCATGAAAGACTGTCAGACATGACAGTTGTCAGGCTGTCAGATCTAGTAAATTCTGTAATTTTAAGAGAGATTTTCCGATTTTCTGATATTGTAAAGGATAAAATAATTACCTTCTAATTGATTGAGGTGAAGATAAAATGTATATTACATCCGTTAAAGGGTTGAAGAATCCTGAAAGCAGAAAATTAATGTGTGATATACAATATGATATGAGATGAAATTAATTAATGAAATATGATTGACAGGGAGGTTACTGCATGGTTATTAGGACAATCATGTAGAGAATGTACTTTCAAGAACTATTACACAATAATAGACCAGTTAAGAGAGAGAAACAAGGAACATCAATATCACATCTCATATAAACTGAAGTCAGGAAACAGTGAGACCTTGGCATCCTGGAAATACCATGATGAAATTAAATCTGGCCTACTAGGAAAATAGGAGTGAATTAGGAAGCAATCCACATGAGAGTGCTTGTATCATTTGCATTAATGATGTGCGTCTAGCATGTAAAGAAAAAGAAAAAAAAATGGAAATATATTTACTTGTGTTGGCCAATTTGCATTACTTTCAGTGCCAAGAATGCCCAACTGAAATGAGAAAGGAATGATGTTACATAATGTTGAAAGTTAAAGAAGAGGGCAGGAGATACAAATACATTACCTCTATCTCGAATATATCATTTATATTTCCATCTTGTGGCCTGTCTCCACCTTGTGGCTCAGCTATCTGACGAAAGAAAATTGATGTTTAGTTTTAATAAATAAATGTGAAGTGCTAGAATAGAAAATTATTGTAGTATCATTTACCCTAGAATCATATAACTAATCAACGGTGAACTAACATGACAATGTGACCTAGTGGTGGTACTACAATTATCTCACATATATCTGTATGCATATTTTTTGTGTATACTTACTGTAACTAATTGCTCTAAAAGAAGCTCTTCGGATGGCTCTAGAAATATTTCTTGATTTGGTTCTTGACAAACTTGATCCGGAATGATTGTCATAGGATCACAGGTCGGCATCGCTTCGGGCTTGTTTGTCTATAAAATAAAATAGATTAGTGATTATTAGTTTATTTGTATTCATAATTTATGTAAGGGAAGATGGTTATATTACTTACTTCAGTTGTGAGTCCTCGGTTAAATTCATCTATAGTCGGAAGGAAAACTTCGATCTCCGTGGTCTAAAAGAAAAATATATATATATATTGTAATGATCAAATAATGTACTTTGTCGAATGTAAGCACAAGTAAGGAACATTTTATACTCAAACTTTTGTAGACAACCTGGTTCGGTGCAGCAATAAAGATAGCATATATTTTGAACAAGTGCTTACCCGAAGTGTATTATTGTAGGTTGCGGTTTCTTTGGTAACCGACACAACTTTTGGAGGTAGTTTCACTTGTTTCTAACGAAAAAGGAAACAAAATAAAAATATATACACTGTCTATTGCAGTATAGCATTCTTGTTAATCATGTAGACATACCAACAAAAAAAAAAAAACAGACTATTTACCTTTTTACGAACTTGTCGTTTTTGAACAGTAGCAATGAATTTATTCACTTCTTTAATATTAAAAATAATACCAAAATTTGAATAATAATTGGAGATAAAGTTTCGTTTGGCTTTACGTCGTAATATACGACTCTTAGATTCGGGGTGAGTCACATCCCACAGCATGGGATAATTTTCTTCTAAAAAATCCTGAGGATTCATTTTCATTTACAAAGGAAAACTAATAATATCGAAGACTAAAATTACTTAAGTTTTGTTTTTTTTTTAATTTTGAAAATTAACCGAAAAGTGCATTTCGTTTACCAATAATTTTTTTTTTTTTCAAAAGGATGGCGCTAAATTTAAATTACAAAATGGTTGTCAATTTTCGCAAATTAAAAATTCATTTGTTGTAAAAATTTACGTTAGTTATCCATAAAATTGATTTATGTAAGTTTTGGAAAGTAACTTGCTCTAAAAATAGACAAAATTTGTTACTATCAAAGTAAAGGGTTCTCACACACAAACATACAAGCACCGAACCACTGCATCGAGATCATTCGCTTACAGATGTGGTATGACTGTGTGTTCCTGGCTTAAGGATAACAAAGTGATGCTGCTACTCAACGCTAGATGGAGTAAAATAGTCGATAATCCATGAAATATGACAGATGACGTATGACAGTTGACGTTTGACATATGACGTATGTCAACGTGTCAGTGTCAGATTGACATTGACAGTCGCAAATGTTTTGCAAACAAGAATCGGTTTTGTTTATCGTTCCTTTGGAAGATAATAATATTTGGAGCAGTTTTATTCGGGAACTTCATAAGTAAAATTAGTATAGTTATAGAAAAGCTAATGTCCGAAGTGCGAACAATAAATTAGATCAAAATATGCGATGTCGGTTTACGGAGACGCGGAAACCGAAATGACCGTGCTTGAGGTTATGGATGTTATGTTTATTTTATGTTGTGGACGCAATAAGGGAAAGTAAAAGAGATAATCGATCACAGAAAAGTTTACCAGACAGTGAATTAATGTAAAAGTGTCTCTATAAGTGAAATGTTCAAGTGAATAAGTCCATAATGGTATATTAAAATTTTAAGTGTGAAAAGTGAATATACGTTCAGGCTGGTCTTTCTACATGAACATGGAGCCAACAAGTTTTGAAGACATTGGAAATCGCAGGTCAATACCAGTGCAATGTGTCAGTTTTCACAAAAAAATATTAAAATCCAGTTTTGGAACTGAATTTGTCAACTGAAAGGAAATAAATGTGGTAAGTGCTCAGAAATTTTATTAATGAGTTTTATTTCTGTTATATTGAGCAAACGAGACAGAAAGTTGTGTATCTTGTACAGTAATTTTGTGTTTTTAAGGAAAACTGAAAATAAATGAAAGCTAATAGCCAATTCTGAAATATTATTGCGTATATATAATGAAATGCTCCGATTCTTTTATTCTGTGTAAATAGCGTAGCTTGCTGTTCATTTTCATCATTCTTGTGTTGACTAATTAAACCCTCCAATAGTGACTTTTAACATAGTTGTTCGAGACATGTTCAAGATACCACAGGAATATTAATTTCTGGGTAAAGCGTGCACGGTATGTTGGAGAATTGGTAAAAATTGATCGGTGTGTGAAGTGTGACTAAAGTGAAATTTTAACAGTGTGATATTACATTTGTGTAGCATTTCGGTTTGTCAAAGAGTTTGAAATACGAGGAAGACGTTCGGAAGAAAAGGTGACAGTAAGGTTCTTGAGTCACTGTCCTACTTGTTAACAAGTTATCGAGTCTACTGGTGGCGCGGAGTGCCTGAGTGTTAGAAGAATAAAGTTTTGAATTTTTTTAATTAAGGAATTAATTTGTAAGAAAACTTGTAGAGGTATCAAAACCACTTCAAAAGGATGATTCATGTTGTAGACCTAAAACTCCTATAAACGCGTAGGGTTTTCACAAGCTCACGCCACACTTTCCTATCTTCAGCGACTCTTGTGACTTCACTGCAGCCCAAACCAGCCACTGGTAGCTCATTGTCAACGGACTACTTCCATGAACGAACAGAATGCCTGGGTCCACCGCTTGGATGATACAAAATCAATAAAATTTGTTGTAATATGTGAAATAAGTGTACATGTTGGTTTTGTTATTACATGGTGTAATGTAAATTTTATGAATACATTGACCGCATGGGTCAACAACCTTTAGTAGAGATGTACGGAAAAATCCAAATAATACATAATTTAATTTATTGCAGCACACAAATATGATAAATTATCTTTTAGTATTTTTTTTTATTTTTACCATTTTTAATGCTTTATGAGGTTCTTTGAAAAAAAAAAAATTGGGATACAGTATTTTGAAAAAAAAAATTTTATTATGAATTAATTTTATACTAATCTCTTTGTTTGGTAATATTTTAAAATATTAAATGAGAAAAAAAAAAAACTTAGTACATACCTCTCCAACGGTAAGAAATGCCAGTCCATACTTGGTCATCTATCCTTTTCAATTTTTTTTTAGTATCAGATTAAACAACCGTTTGGTTGGTCTTTGACATAATAATAATTGTAGATACATAGTAAAGTCCAGATTGTCTGGAGTAGACATTATAAAAGGATGAGTATGGTTAGGAATGTGTTATATCATTCACGTTTTAATTGTTTTATAAATTTTTCATGAGGGTTTTATAACCTGAAAATGATATTTTGTACCCCAAAAACCTTCCCTCTGTACGATGCCTATATAAGCAAGAGTACAGATCCTTGCTCCTGTCCTTGTTTGCTTAGTTTATTGTACGAACATCAGACTAGAACGAGTCGCTATTTCTGCAGCTGACCGTATGTTTCATATGACTTATTGCGTAACTTATTTTGACGTTGCATTATGACTTGTAATAAAGTATAATAAAAAAAAATTGATAATAGCATGAAATTATTAATAATGAACGATTTATTACAAGGGGGGCAAATTTTATTTTGTACAAACATTTTATTTAAAGTATCTTTGTCGGGAAAAAAAAAATTGTTGGGTAATCGGATTACTTTAAATAAATAGTTACTAGGGAAAAAAAAAATGACAGGGGAAAATGGGGTAAGATGGGCTAGATATATATTTTTTTTTAATTTGTACAGTAGTTCATTTCCTTTTTGAAGTATTATTTATTGTGATCACTTTTGAAGGTGCTGACTGTGTGTTGATATCGTGTGAAAGCGAAAATGAGGAGGGATGATTGTGTGTGTGTGGTTGAGACTCTATAGACAAATTTGGTGCTTAATGCATGTTCAGAGGTGGTGGGTGCTTTGATTGCATTAGTTATGAAATAAATGGATTGATACAGATAGACAGTGCTGGAAGGTGATCACAACTAGGTTGGTCGGGGTTATTCAGGGGAATAAACAGCGGGGGGCCGAGGGAAACACATTAGCCATAAAAAGCTTATCGGTTAGGTTAAAATCCATTTGGATTAGACCCATTTCAAGGGTAGTTTTTCGTGGCTACTCACTCTACAAGGTAATAAGACCCACACTGAATCCACACACCTCATCTTGACTGGGATGTATATGACATTTGACATAGTTATGAGCCACAATCGTCTGGAGAGAACGAAGGCTCTTATGAATTTTGTTTTGTTTGTTAAGTATTCAAAGATGAAAAGTGTAGTATCTTCAAATATTGTTTCATTTGATTAAATCATTCTTTGATGATGGAAAAAAAATATTGTACCATGTCAAGGTACATGCTTTTGTCATTTAAGGTTTGTTTTATAAAAAAAAAAAAAACATCACACCCAAACAAACCTTAAGTCATTATATTTTATTCAAGTATGAGACACGCGCCAAAACATGTGGCTGGGAGTGATTAGGTAGAGAAATTGGTTCGAGCTTCGACAATGGGATTTGAAGGCTTTGGACTTATAATGAGAGCTCAAAAGGTTTTCTTTATTCTGCATGGGAAGTTCTTGCGAAGCTTGTTTACACTAAGAAAGGTGGTTCTGGTCCAACAATGCGGATGGAATGAATATTCGTAGCGAACAGAGACAAGTTAGCGTAGGAACGGGTTAATAGGACCTATCAGATTCACAACCTGGTATCCCTGGCGGGCTGAAGATTACTGGGAAAAAGGTTATCATGGCTCATTGTCGGAATTCTGTTGAGCTGTTTTCAAAGCTAAGTCACTGGCAGTCGCATAGTATTGGAATACACACTACACGTTTAATAAAAAAAAAAAGGGGAGGCAACATTCCTGACCAATCTAGAAATAAAAAATATTTTATTTTATGGTATCGATTATTTAGAGTAGATTGAAAATTCTTACAAAATTAACTTTGTAATTTGTAAGAATTTGTCAATCGGGGCCGAAATGTGACAGAACAAGCATTTGATTCGTGGTCTTGTTCTTGTTTTTTTTCTTAAATGAGACTTACATTGTCAAGGCAACTGGAGACTTCTTTGCTCGACCCTTGGAAAGCATTCATCCAACATTATTTCACTGGATATTTTAATTATTTCACTGTGGTACTTGACCGCATGTTTTATCATATTATCTCACATAAAATTCACTATTATTTGGTGCAAAACAGGATGGAAAAGCTTATTTACCAACAAGCTACGTTCACATGGACGGAATACTGACACTGACAGCTGTCAACTGAGTATCGTTCCAATATTACATCTAGGTTTCAAATACAGGTCTGGAAATTGGTAAAGGTTAATTTTGAACATGCTCCCTGTAAAATATATTTAGAATGCAATATTTGATGTAGCTTTTAAAAGGAAATTGGATATTTTGCAACAAATTTGATTCACAAAACTGGATAAAAACCTTTGATAAAGTAATATTTGTATATTTATATTTACCACAATATAAAATGCTTCATTACATACGAGGAATCAATAAAAGAAATCTCCATCTCTCTCTAAAACACGTGCAAGCATGCAGATGTTACTATTGATAGGTAAACGATTATTTGCTGAGAGAACATGGACGTTAAAAGTATAGGGTGTACGGCTTAGTAAACAAAGCTGTCTGCAAAACGTCTGCAGTCCGCATTACGTCTGTATTGTGTCTGCAAATCGTCTGCAGTCCGCGTTATGTCTGTAAAACGTCTGTAGTGTGTCTGTAAATCGTCTGCAGTCCGCGTTACGTCTGTATTGTGTCTGCAAATCGTCTGCAGTCCGCGTTATGTCTGTAAAACGTCTGTAGTGTGTCTGCGAATCGTCTGCAGTCCGCGTTACGTCTGTATTGTGTCTGCAAAACGTCTGCAGTCCGCGTTATGTCTGTATTGTGTCTGTAAAACGTCTGTATTGTGTCTGCAAAGCGTCTGCAGTCCGCATTGTGTCTGCAAAACGTCTGCAGTCCGCATTATGTCTGTAATAGATACTATAAAAGGACCGGGGCAGGCCGTCACAGGTCATTCTTCAAATATCAACGAGACTAACAGTGTCCCTGGCTATTGTGTATTATACTGGTGAGTGAAGTTATTCTGCTATTGTTTCTCTGTTTGTATTTACTTGGAAATTATTCTAAGTGATTGTAAACTTTGAAATTGTGTCTCTGTTTGGTTGTGCGAAGACAATATCTTTGTACAGTTGAACTTAGGCTTGTAGTGGAATTGCTTTACTGTCAGTTGGGGGTTATTTTAGTGTTCTATTTATAGTGTAGTGTGACATTTTAATTAAGTGTAGAGTTATTTGTAGTTTAACGTGTATAGTGAAGTTTCTACGCTGTGATTTCCTAAGTGTCATTAAGCAATACAAAGACTGGGTCGATGTATGGCTGAGATTTGGGAAAGCATCTGTGTTTGATTTTATAGGAAGTGATTCTTGTAAAGTTAAGCCCAGATCATAGTAATTAAAGGAAATTTCACTTGTCGGTTTATTTATGTGATTTTACAAAGAGTTGTGTTAGTAAAATTGAATTTAGTTTTCTGTGGGGTTATTTTGCTATTTTACTAAGCCAGGTCATTGCTTGGGCAGACAGTTTGCCCGACTAAGCGCTTCTTACCTAACGGTGCCAAAAAGGAGCGATTAGGAGTCTTTTGTTCCAAGTCTGAGGAGGCTTGGCGTCTTTTTTATACTTACAAAAGGCGAACATTCCTCCCTGGTCTCAAGGTCCAGCTGCTAGATGGAAGTGAGGACTTTCGCGATTGAAGAAAGACATTAGGAGTAATCCTTGCTCACTGAAGTCAGCAGTAATTGAGGCTAGGTCTTGTATTATATATATTTATTTACTCGGTGCTCTGGGTCACGATGGTGCTGGTTGCTGGGGGATTTCAGTTGTGATTGATCCATACCTAAACGACAAAGTTTTGATCGCAGCTGGGTCTTCTCAAGTGACTGGTGTTAGTGTGTCCTAGAATACTGGATATATACACAGATAGGGCGGTCTACTCTCTGCTACCTAGTCTGCGGACGCAGAGGGGGGGATCTGACCGACACAAGCCTATAGGTTGCCTATCTCAGCTTCGCTGGCTGAACTGTACAGCTTATGGTAGGGATACACTTGTGCATATTCTGAACACAAGATCTATGGTAAGTGAAGATCGGTGTTTCAGATATGCTAGAGTAGGGAAATAGATAGGATTAGGGTAACGTCACACACTATTTCTATGAAATTAGGGTTGTTTTATGATTGATCTTGAAGTATAATTGATAGGCGTGTATTTCTATGGATTAAATGGACTTTAGATGTGGTGTTTACTATCTTAAAATATGTGGTAACACTGGTAAATCATAAAATCTCTTAATACTTAATTTATCTGAGTGTAATTAATAATTGTGGTAGCAATTTCTGATCTTTCGATGTAGCTGTGGAGCGCTAAGTGTTGCTAACTGGTTATTCAAGGTAAATTCTATCAAATCGGCTAGGGAAACAAACTGTCTTTGGAATAAAAGGATTTGTTTGTTATAGGGTCCAGTGGCATGCGAGCGCCGTCCACTGATGGAAAGTCAAAAGCTTAGAAAAGTTAGTAGACTTAGTTCTTATAAAAGTTAGCAACTGCTCGGTGTTTCGATAAAACATCAGAAAGATCGAGAAGTTATGGTCTATTAGCAGTATTGGGAAAAAGGGGGGTTTAGCTAGGGAAAAAGAAACAAAACAAAAAAAGGGGTTAGTTCGTAGATAGATAGCCCTTCAGGCTTACTTGCTTAGGATCCTGATAAAGTGGTTTGGTCAGGTCAGGGGTCCCATACCGTATCGCAAGCCCTTGCCCAAGCCGGGACCACTAATAAGGCGTAGCGGATGATTACAAAAATATTTTAAATATTCATTTTCTAAGTGCTGCAATAAACTAGTTCAAAACCCAAAATATTTACATTACATCATTATTCTTATTATAACTTCCTATTTTCTGTAACGTTTCAATTTATAGTATATTCTAACAACAGGTTATTTATATTTACAAACTAAAAAATAACTAGAGTTCAAAATATAGTCGTTACACATTAAAGGATCTGGGTTATCACGGTTCACATCGAAGGGTTCTACTTATTCACGCTAGACGATCACAAGGCCAAATTTACGGGGTATATTTAAAGGGGGGTTAGCTATACTGTTGATTAGTCGAGTAACTAAGTAAAAAAGAAAGTTGAGCGGAGTTTTAGTTACAGCGCGCACAAAATTTACACTATTGGCACTCTATAGGAGGTTCTCTGTGATTTAGATACAGCTTGTCTCAAGTTTACATTATTGACTAAATACGGAAACTCGCCGCGGGAAATCAAAATACGTCGGATATTTGTTATTTTTACAATATTTACCATTTCAGATGTGGAAGTAAAACTTGAGAGCACGGAGGACCCTCTGCCCAATGATGAGGATGATGTCTTCAAGGAGTTTGTGTTAAGTATGTATCCATTTCACTGCTAGTCAAGTAGTAATGAAAAGTTATAACATTAATTTGCATAGTAACATAGCTTTTCCATTAGCAGCTCCAATGTTAAGTCCTGTCCTAATACTACTATACCAAGAATCTTATATACATGGATGTTGCACGCCGAACATTACTTTGAAGCCAGAAAATTTGACCTTGAATTACGTCACGCCGGTCTTGCATCTCTTTCTTTAGGGTGTCCATGATTAAGCATACATTAGGGACATCCCGCGGAATTTGACGTATTACATCTCTCGATACAGGCTTAAAACCTTTGAACCTCCGTTTTGACAATATTCTCAGCTTGATATGATATTGATATGTGTTAAAATGTCAAATATTAATATTAGCGCCATCTATCTGAGCGTACCTACCCCAAAGGTGTATCGCCATCTAGCTCACCGTACCTTTTTCTGTATGGTTTTGAGGTACGTTTTTTTCTTAGACTTTATCTGTCTATACGGAGTTACATAAGTATTTGTCTTTTACTAACTGACACCTGTGTTTATTAAAGCATGCAATGGAATATATATTTTAGTGTTTTGGTCACTTTAAACCATCACAATAATATTTTGGTAGTAACTACTGGGAAAACTAATCCCAGTAGCTATCAACCCCCGGTGTGGTAATTAACAATGTGGGGGAAATCCCAGTAGTTAGGACAGGTAAAAACTTGGTGGTAACTAGTGGGAATAGCCAGGAAACCAGAAAATATAAGGGAAGTATTTGTCAATGGGGAAATAATGAAATACTAGGACGTTTTAAAACAGTATCTTTATTTTTAAGCGCCGCCCCAAATCTCAAGGAAGGTGGTTCTCAATTCGTACGTATTTCAATTCTCTTCGCATGTATATATGTATCTCAATTTAATGTTTATGCCACGATATATCCGTCGTTACTGGACTGATTTTTAAAATTTCTTTCTGTGTCATAATCTTCAGGCTTAAAGTGCAAATCTGCAAATTGTCAAACGCTCTGAAACATTTCCCTTTATCGGTACAATCGACAGCCAACAGCCAATGCTGCCTCCTTCCTTCATCTTTTGGAACACTGAAAAGTTTAATATTATTCATGTTAATTGTAAAGACATAAATTATAAAAAGTTTGTATTATTATACTGTGATATGAACTATGAACATAGAAACCGTACCAAGTTGATAGATTTAGCTCCATTCAATAAGAGTAAATACCATGCAAGATAAAAGATTGGTCACCCTAGTCGTAAAACCACACATAGCATTATTTTTCTTTAAAGGTCATATTTATCGTTCTAAACCTATTCGTGGGAATTTTGATATAATTTGAGACAATGAAAACAATATAATGATAAGAACTAACCAAGATTACAAGCAAAATAGAAGAAAATTTATTGCCAGTGAGGTTTATGAACATTTTGGTAAAATAAGTACTTACTTGTGAAATTTTACGTCGGATTTCGGTATCCATTTACTTCCACAATGGTTCACTATGCAATACATAGCTCAGAACTTAAGTAAATCGTCGAAAAACGTTTATTTTGCAAAATAAATCTCTGAATCGGTGAATGAATTTTGACAATTCTGACATATCGGGCATATTTTTTTATTATTAGTGTTCCCATAGTACGCAGGAGGTAAATACCGGAGAAATAAGGTTTTTGATTGAGTTTTTTTTTGTATAATACAAAGAAAAGTAAGTCAATTTGATTGAAGAATGTTTTATACGTTTTTTTTATTAACTTATCTGGCAATACATCACAGTGTTGGAATGAGATAGAACATAGGAGTAAAGGTGAATGAACCTGGCTTCAACTCATTGGTCGGCACGCACTATCCAGAGATATATATAAAATTCTTGTACTATACTTACTAGTACTTATATGTGTATGTTTGTGTACATGATATTTTATTTATTTATTTTTATTACTTACTTTACTAATAATGATTAATTGATTATCAATGAAGTCAATATTGACGGAAATTTGAGAACTTGTATTATCAGAGTAAAATCGACAACCTTTGATTATGCTTAGGCAATTTCTGAAATAATAAAATTCTAAATAATGTATTTGTTTCAGACATGGGACACAGAGTGTCAGATGTTTGGAAGCCAGAGCCTCTATTCGAGTTCGCCCCGATCATACCCCTCGCCGGCCCTTCTATAAGCGCCCCGAAGCTTGAACATGCCCAAAATAACACAAAGAAGTCTCCATTCACTCACCCAAACACCTGTGACATTTGCGGGAAACGGTTCAAACTCAAAACTGCCCTCGCCAACCACCAACGTAAACACATGAATGCCCGATACAACTGTGAAGAATGCAACCAACAATTCAAATTTAAAGGCCAGCTAGACACACACATAAACATTTTCATGATGGCGTAAAACCATACTTGTGCAATACTTGTAACAAGCGATTCGCACACAGGCGCGGCTTATACAGACATGTAAAAGTGATGCACGATAAAAGGCGGTTTCAATGTGAAGAATGTGATAAACTATTCACAGATGCATCTTATTTGAATAGACACAAAATGTTACACAGAGGTGAGATGCCCTTCAACTGCGATATATGTAAAGCGAAATTTAAAAGCAAATATATGTTGGTCTCGCACATGGGGCGGCATACAGGACAGATGCATTATAGTTGTAAATATTGTGAATTAAAGTTTTGGGATTACAAGAGTTTATTGTATCATAGAAAAATACATACTATGGGGGATCTTGAAAGTTATTGCTGTGAGGTGTGCCAGAAAGTTTTTACGATAAGAGGGAGTTATATCAGTCATCTAAAAACGCATACAGAACGGGAACCGTTCCCCTGCGAGTTTTGTCCAGCAAAGCTGACGACTTTAGGCAGTTTGAAGCAGCATAGAAAAAGACATACTGGTGAACGACCATACGCCTGCGAAATGTGTAACAAGCAATTCCGATTCAAACACAACCTGAAAGCTCACATGCCCATACACACCGGTGAGAAAACACACTGCTGCGAAGTATGCGGGAAGCAGTTCGCGAGGCCGGATAACTTGAAGACGCATTTAGCAATACATGTTGAAGGAATTTCGTATTCGTGCGAGCTTTGTACCAAATCTTATTCGACTAAGGAAGGTTTGCGACAGCACCGGCGATCTCACACGAAGAAGAACGACTTAACTAAACCTTATAGAAAAAAGCAAAATAAAATGAATTCATTGGATTTTGATCAAAGAGCAGATGATATACAAATTATTCTTCATTAAAGCATTCTCCGATTTTTATGTACAGTCGTAATGATTGAGGATCGCAGGGAATATAAAAAGGTAGAATGAGAAAAAAAAATGTTTATTTATGTAAATACAGATATAAACTAATTAAAAATTCAAGACCTTGAACCCCTCACTCTTAGGACTGCAAGTCATTAAAATTATGTCACAAATATATTGTAAATAATATTTCAATGTTAATGAATTATTAATTGATGTATTTTATACCAATGGTCTTTCATTTCCACTGTATGCAGAATGTCCCATGGTATGTATTTTGCCTGTGTGGTGACGGGTTAAGAATTTCACCACCCCCTTTCTTCCCATGGGTGTCGTAGAAGGCGACTATGGGATATGGGTTCAATTGTGGCGTAGGCGAGAGGCTGGCAACCTGTCACTGCAATGTCACAGTTTCGTTTTCTTTCAATCCCTTATTTGCCAAGAGTGGCACTGAAGCTTTAGTAGTTTCATGTGTTCTGCCTACCCCTTTATGGGATACAGGCGTGATTGTATGTATGTATGTATTTTATTACCACTTTCGCAACCAAGAAGCCGCGTGGTGGGCACTCGTGAACTTTACTCAGATACTGGAGAACCCACTTTGTGGGATCTTGACATAAAAACGGGCGGTTATAAATTACGGTTTATGATGTAGTGCGCCATTTTTTGTCTGGTAGCGAATGTGTTAATGATAGCCGGGTCCACACTGGCCGCATGCCTCGCAAAGCAAACTAGCGCTCATGAGCACAGAAGTTTTTCTCGCGAGGCGTCCGGCCAGTGTGGACCCGGCTATTTAGGTATTTTATGCATAATGATTTGATTTTTGTTAAAAAAATTAAAATATATTTCAGCTCTGATCACGCACAAACACGTCATTAGATTAGGCTGCTCTTAGAGAGAGGTAATGTGCTCACTTGGCAAACGTCTAAGGGTCGGCTCACACCGGAATGGCAGCGACGCAGCGAGCTCTTTTAGTGTGAAATAATTTTAAACTTTATCTCTTTATCTACATATTTAAAAAGCCTTGCCTGCCAGTATTACTTGACTATCTCAATCAGGTATGTAGACAAACTTTAAAATTATTCCGGTGTGAGCCGACATAAACGTAGCTGTGCCTTGTACAGTCAACCAATTGGAACCCTAGGCCACTGTAGAACTATGTCATAGTAACGTTATAAATCAGATTGTAAGAAATCTCTTACAGCTTGTCATTTTGACATGGTTGTAGAGTGGCCTAGGGTTCCAATTGGTTGACTGTACGTGGCAGGCTTTTCGACCGAGGATACTCGCGCGCTGTCTCGGTCGAGGCACTGCATTAGCCGTTTGCCGCGCTGGGACATTGCCGCACGGCGTGCCACCCTGAATCTACAGATGCCTGAGGCTGGCCTTACTTTTCATTTAAATGGGCGGAGTGTGCTAAAGTCTAGACAATAATAGCTTATAAACTATTATTGTCTAGACTTTAGACTAGATGGAATTATAAGGAATTCCTTCGAACAAAAAATTGTTGAAATATTAATAAAGAAAGTACCTATAACAACACGAGTGCGTATTATACATAATAGTTCTAAAAATCATCAAACCATCTAGTTTTTCTTTTTAATTTATTTTTAAAGGTGTTGCGAACGCAACCTTTTATTTGTATACTTATCGCTCGGCTAGTTCCGTAAGATTTATCTAGAGCCAATAGGAGCGCACCACATACGATGTATCGCGGCCAATGAGGCACCTAAAACTTAACCAACGTTTTTAACAGCTCAAATCTTGCAAATCACTCTTTCATCATCTTCGCTACCTTAAACACCACTTCCATACTTAACCGTTTAGTCTAATCACCCTTGTAAACCAGCACCTATTTGGAATATAATATTGTCTACTTATATTGAAGTTTTTATAAGTCGTCGGCTCCTGATCCTGCACGGCGGCTACATATGGTCCTTCGAAGCCTTTAAGACAAGGGCTGGTTTGACCATCTGCGGGTTCATCGTGGAAGTGGCCTTTCATCATACTTCGCAACGCAGCCATCACCGTTGTCTTCAGTTTCTTCGGCATAGGAAGAACACGCAGCGGGCGTTGCAGTCAAGGGTCCCATCCCAGCGTCTACCGGCATAAGGCAGACGTTCGTCGGCATCCACCACATCAAGGACATCAGTTCCAGTACATCGCATCACCTGAATACGTAGGACTAGACAGAGTGAGTTCGTTCCAATATCCTTCATTTCCCTTCTATACCTACTTTTCTTGGAATTTAGAATAGCTCTTTACGTATCAGGCACAAATAATTCATATTTCATACAATCAATTTCTTATTACATTTTAAATCATAATTCGTCAAAATAAAATAGCTTAGCTTCACAACATTGCATTCCCTATAATTCTTAATACATATTAAAAAGCCATATCCATAAATTATTATCATCGCCTCAGTAACGTATTTTTGCTAAATCATCATATTCCGCGCGCAGCTGCTTATCTTAATCCGCTTCCTTTGTTCGCATCAGTTGCATTTAAACTCGTTAGTGTTCACACCTCTCGTACGCATATTAGGTAAATTTAATTTTTAAAGTTACGTTTAAATCAAAATGGCTGACACATTAAAAGAGTTAGTTAAGAAACGTGGCAGTCTTAAGGCTAAATTAACTCTCTTTAATACTTATATTAACGTGGCTAAATCGTGTGAAAGATTAAGTGAGTTACAAATAACGGAGTTGCAGTGTCGTTTAGATAAAATAGAATCGGTATATCCAGAGTTTGACGCTTTGCAGATGGAGATCGAAGCGTTATCTGAGAAGCCCGAGGAGGCGTACGCGGAGCGGGAGCAGTTTGAAAGCCATTTCTTTGTGTTGGTCTCGACTGCTCGACTTCTTTTGAGTCCGACGGTGCAGGCGAGCGGCGACCGGGCCGGCTCCGGCTGCGGAGCGGCTTCCACGTCATGCTGCGCCGGCGCCGGCCGGCAGGACTTCGTTCGTCTGCCCAAGATCGACCTGCCTCACTTCGATGGGAACTATCAGCATTGGCTCGGATTTAGAGATACGTATATTTCCCTTATTCATAATAATCCCTCAATAAACGACATTAGCAAATTTCACTATCTTCGTGCATCTTTAAAAGGCAGTGCCGCCCTTGTTATTCAAAGTCTTGATTTTAGCAGTGATAATTATCATAAAGCATGGCAATTAGTGTCGGAGCGGTTTGATAACCCGCGCCTCTTAATAAATAATCATATCCAGGCCCTGTTTAACCTTGAACCTATGCAACGTGAGTCGAGCTGTTTGTTACGTGGCATGGTGGACGTGACAAACAAAAATTTGCGTGCGCTCAGTACTTTAGGAGAACCTACCGATCATTGGGACACGTTAGTTATTTATATAATGTCTAAGAAGTTAGATGCAGTAACTAAGCGTGAATGGGAAGAGCATAGGAACCTGTTAACAGGTTCGCCGACGTTGCAGCAATACATTACATTTTTAAATAACAGGGCCGACTTATTAGAGTCTCTTGGCAGTGATAACTTTAATAAAGTTAGTGACAATTGTGACAAAACATCGAAACATAAATTGCAGTCTCATTACGAGCCGCAAAAAATACATACTTATCTTACAACTACAACTACTAACAAGTCTTATCGCAAACCTATTGTTTGCCCTTATTGTTCACAGGATCATTTCTTATTTACCTGTGAATCTTTTCGCAAATTAGATGTTGATAGTAGAATAAATAAAGTGAACGGTTACGCAGTATGTAAAAACTGTCTTCGGCCGGGACACTTAGAAAAACAATGTGTATTATCTCATTGCAAATACTGTAAACATAAACATAATACTCTTTTACATAAGGACATTGAAAAAGAGCCTTCTAGCAGTGACGTTCCGATGCCAGCAGTTCATTTTAGCGGCCACCTACAAACTAAACTGTTCAACCCTACTGAGACTTCCGGACTACTGTCCACAGCGTTGGTGCACGTGAGTGACGCGAATGGGGTGCTGCATGAGGCGCGTCTGCTCCTGGACAACGGTGCTTCCCCCAACTTTGTGACGCGTGATCTGTGCGGGCAGCTCGGCCTAGCGACACACTGCGCTGGAGCTACGATCACAGGTATCAATGAGCAGTCTTCACATTGTCCGGAGTCTTGTGATATTACTATTCATTCACTTCATAACAAATATAAGACGACCGTTAGCTGTTACGTTGCGGAGGTAATAAATAAATCACTGCCGCCGAGTCGCATAGATCTTAGAAATATACCTATTCCTGCCGGCATCACATTGGCAGACCCTTCATTTTACGAGCCTTCCGTGATCGATATATTGGTCGGGGCGGCGGAAGTGTTTTGGGACGTCTTAGGTACTGCGCGTATTAAATTAGGTAAACATAAAACTCAACTACGTGAAACATCGTTAGGTTGGATCGTGTGCGGATCCATACCTGCCTATTGTAAAAATACGAACCCATCATATTTTTGTTCGTTCCTCAGGCATGATGAGGAGACAAATCCTACACGTTGCTTGGTGCAAGACTCCGGGCAAAAGTTATTTCATCGATGACCGTGAAGGTTGATCATAGTTACTTTGGTCTGACCCTATGATCCTGCTGGTCTTAAAGGCATATAAAAGCTGAACCCGGCAGATCTGGTGTCACAATCTTAATATACATACATCGTATAATACATATCTTATTCCTAAATCATATCTTCATAAATATCATATACCTACTGCCTAATATATTAACATACCTACCTATATTAATACGTATTATACATAACTATAAAACAATAAAATCATAATTCATATCTTACTTTATATATAATATATATATACGTACATAAATATACAATCTAATAAATGAAACCTTTAGAACTCGTAAAATACCTACAAAATTCCCCTAAAGAATATTATCTTTTTCTTACCTATCTAATATCCTTTAATCTTATTGTGTGTTGTATTTAAACCTAACTGGTCTTTAATAATGCAACATATGTCGTTATTCACCATCCCACCTGTTATTACTTGTAAACATCTAGCAAACATACATTAATGCCTACTATCTATCGTTGGTAGGTAGAAACCCAGCTCGTTACTCACTTCACAAATTGTGCATTGCATTAGGTTCAAGGCTAAACGTCTTTAAATGTCTATGGGAAATATACCTACAAATAAAACAGAATTCAAAATTATCGATTTTACACATGTTATTTTTTGCCGGACCAATGCTTATCGCTCATCGAAGAGTAGGGGTAGCAAAACCATTAAATCATATAATTTAACATTTGTTTGTCTTTCAGTCAAGGCATTTGGAACTTGTCACAAGTCTTCAGGCAGAGTCGTTTCTTACTGCTCTCCACCACTTCATGAGTCGTCGTGGAAAGCCTCAAACTCTGTGTTGTGTCAACCATACTTCGTTTGTTAGGACATCAAACGAACTCCGTAACCTTTTAATTTTTAATTTAACACAATAAGCTAAGCTGCAGTCTGGTATGGCAGCAAATTCTACCTATCTCAAAATTAGCCTCATTTTTTACATACCTACTCTTTAGCGGATCTTAGAAAACAGTTATCTTAAACACATTTTATACCTACACTCAATATACCTTTTAGAATTAAATTGTTGCCTGATTCAGATAGTAGCTATTTCGAATTCTAGGCCCCTTACACCCTTACCTTCTGATTCATTTGATCTTACCTAATACATACCTATCACTTTTAATTTCCTTATTGGACGTTCTCTTCTGTCAGTCTTACAAAAAGTCGGACTGAAGAAAACATCTCAAGGCCTAAAAGTTTCCGGGGAGTACTGGAACCGCCTTTCTAATGAGTATGTTACTCTCCTCCAGCAGAAGACGCAGTGGCACACCGCGCACTTCCGCCTCTCCTGTGACTGCTGGGACGCGTCACGAAGCTGCACCTGGGCATGGACATCGTCACCAGAGTCGCCGACATCCGTCCGAAGAAAAAAGACATCCGTATTCTTCTATTACGTCGCTTGTCGTTTTACTTCCTTGCTTGTTAATTTTCAACTTTAATTTCCCTTTTATCCTTGTTTATCTTGAGTCTCTCACTCAAAGCCCGGGAGTATTGTGGTGTATGTGTATCTATAGATATATATGTCATGTATCATCCATGTATTGAGTAGTCTGTAAGTTGAGTTTGAACAATAAACACATGTAATCGAGCTCCGTATTTTATTGTTATTCCGCCAACCGTACATGGCGACCCTTGGCCAGTCGCCACGCGCCGCGCGTGTTTGCCTAATAAGTCAGTGATCAGACCAAATATGTGCGTCGCGAGTGATTCGAAACCGAGACTGTTTGCGGCCTTACTAGAACAGACAGTATTCCAGCCGATAATTTGCATAATCGCAGTCCAACCGTTAGCAGGAAAAGTTTTAGTGTCTAATAACACCAGTGCAACGAAAATTCCAAATGTGTTCTTCAACTTCCACTGAGAAAAAAAGAAGAAGTGATAATCGCTCAAACTGCAGCAGGGGGCAGCAACAATGTCGACTTGCAACAATTGAAATTTCATGCCTCCACCACCAACATCATCCTAGCCATTATATTATTCATTGTTTTGCTGACGTTACTTTACGGAATATATAAAATATACCATAAGTGCCACAAGAAGTGGATTCAACGAGAAATCAACCATCACGTCATGTTCAGAAGATCGTTCGTATCGTAGAAGGGATAAGCGGCCAGCAGACGACGACGTCTAGTGCAGGAGGAAATGCAGGAGCAGTGTTAAACAACGGTGTCGTAATAGTGAGTGTTAAATTCACGTAAGAAAAAAAAACAGTGTGCTACATAGTGCAATGTGTCCTAGTTATAGTATGTAATGGTGGAAGAACTTTCTAGTGTCTTCGACAGTTTAAAAAAAAAACTTAAAGACAATACACAAAAATTAGCAAAAATTAAAAGAACTCCTAATGTGTTGCAAAAAACCTTGTTAAAAGCTACTCAATTGTATACACAATACCTAAAGTGTTCAGAGACATTAGATGCAGATATATCAAAAAATCTTATTAAGGGTAGTGACATAATTCCTATTAAAGAAATTTGTATTCGAATAGAAAACTTGTACGTACAGTTACAAGAATTTTGTACGGCACAGGGCATTGAAAGCAAAAACACCATGGAAAAGTTTAACCTTAAAACGGCGGTGTCTTTATTGCCTGAAATAACGAGCGATGAAGACAGCGTCAAGAAGTTGATTGACGCCATAGAATTGTACAGTGACATGATTGACTCGGATAGTCAACCGAATTTAATAAAATTTATTTTAAAAACTAGGTTGACAGAAAGCGCAAAATTACGCCTATCATCTTCTTATACGTCCTGTAAAAACCTGATAGACGACCTAAAATTGCATTTATTAACAAAAAAATCCCCTACCGCGCTTCACGCTCAACTAATTCAAGAAAAACAAGGCACTAGCACTATCGATGAGTATGGTAAAAGATTAGAAAAACTTTTCGTAGACTTAACGATATCGCAGGCCGACGGTGACAAAAAAGCATTCGACGTGTTAAAACCGATTAATGAAAAATTAGCAATTAGAAATTTCACTGACGGCCTGAGATCACGTAACTTAAGCATTATATTAACAGCGCGTGACTACAAATCCTTAAAGGACGTCATAAGAGCTGCTAAAGACGAAGAACTTTCTTCAAGGGAGCAGCAGTCGCAAGAGGAGATGTTTACGGGATCCCGAGGAAGACCCTCAGGTGAGTATAACACCCGTCCATTTACAGGCCGAGGCAGGAACACATGGTACAACCAAAGTAGTAGGGGTCAACACGCCTACTCACACGCAACTCGAAATGATTCGACTGCGACTTATAGTACGGGCAGCCGCGGGCGCCCGCTCTATCGAGGACACATGCACCGGGGTAATCGTTACTCGCGTAGCATGTATCGAGGTAATTACAACTACAACCGCCCGAGTGTAAATTACATTGAAAACCAAAATTTACCCAATTCAAGCGAGACTACAAATAATCCGGCAACACAGGAAAATGAATCAGAGTTTTTTCGTGCATAACATATTTTCATGTGATAGTAGTGACTACATAGAATTACCCGTCAATGACGTAACATGTTCTTGGCTATTAGATACGGGCTCATCATTATGCGCTATAAGCCTTGAAACTGTAATTGAGCTTAGCATTCCGATTACTAAAAGTAGCATTCCCGTAAATGGCCTCGGGGGACGTCTCGATACCGAAGGATATGTTTACATTAGCTTCATTATAAATGGTGCGGAATTTGAACACAAGTTTCACGTCATAAAAGATTGGCCGTGTTGGACGAATGCATTGATAGGTAGAGATTTTTTTAAAAAATATTATTGCTTCATAGATTATTACGACGATATGTTCTCATTATTTAACCATGACTTAAATAAGATTATTACGTTACCAATATGTACAAGACAACCGGATGACAATGATAACTTATTCATACCGCCGCGATGCGAAAAAATAATATTTATAAGGACAAATTTCGAAGAAGATTGCATAGTAACTCCGAAACAAATAGGTAAAGGGATTTTCATTGCAGGAAGTATTAGTCCGCCTATTAATGGAAAAATTCCCATACAAATACTTAACACCCGGGAAGATGGCGTGACCTTAACGAACTTAAATCCGGAATTGACTACTTTAAACAACTACAATATTTGTAACTTTGAAAAATGCGACAATATAGACAGTGAACGTGTTCGAAAAATGCTGTCGTTTTTAAATTTGTCTCATTTAAATACAGAGGAAAGACGCTCAATACAAAATATTTGCGCAAAATACTCTGACGTATTCCATTTACCAGGAGATAAGTTGTCGACCACAAACATTTATCAACCTAATATTACACTGAAACCAGACTCCGTTCCTGTTTATGTGAAACCCTATCGGTTGCCACAAATTCATAGGGATGAAATAGATAAAAAAATTAAAGAAATGTTGGCAGACGACATTATCGAACCATCCAATAGTGAGTGGTCTAGCCCAGTTCTCCTAGTTCCAAAAAAATCTAACTCTGACGTAAAAAAATGGCGATTAGTTATAGATTTTAGAAAACTAAACAATCAGATCGTTGATGACAAATTTCCGCTTCCTAATATAACGGACATTTTAGACTCGCTTTCAGGAGCGATGTATTTCTCACATCTTGACCTAAGCCAAGGTTATTATCAATTAAATTTAGATCCAAATAGTAGAAAACTAACAGCATTCACTACACACTCAGGGCATTACCAGCTAACTAGATTACCCCAAGGTCTGAAAACAAGCCCTAATTGTTTTTCCAGGGCCATGACAATTGCAATGGCGGGTTTGCATCATGAAAAATGTCTTGTGTACCTTGATGACCTAATTTGTTACGGCCGAAACCTACAAACCCACAATAAAAATCTTATAGACATATTATCTCGACTTAGGCAAGTTAATCTAAAATTAAATCCTAATAAATGCAACTTTTTAAAGAAAGAATTATTATATTTAGGGCATATAGTGTCATCAGACGGTGTCAAACCTGATCCAGAAAAAACAAAAGCTATTGATAACTATTCAACTCCAGAAAATATAGATGACGTTCGTAGATTTGTTGCATTCGCAAACTACTACAGAAAATTCATACCCTCTTTTGCAGAAATTACTTTACCATTAACAAAACTATGCCGGAAAAATGTGCCATTTGTTTGGACAAATGACTGCAATGCAGCCTTTAATGAAATAAAAAAAAAATTAGCAAATCCACCCATACTTCAATACCCAAACTTTGACGAAAATAACACATTTATTTTGAAAACTGATGCTAGTGGTTATGCGTTGGGTGCGATTCTGAGTAACGGCGATAATAGACCCGTAGCTTATGCCAGTCGCACTCTGAATAAAGCGGAAATCAACTACTCTACTATAGATAAAGAACTTTTGGCGATTGTCTGGTCAATAAAATACTTTAGACCATACCTGTATGGTAAGAAATTTAAAATCGAAACAGATCACAAACCACTAATATATTTATTTAATATGTCTAATCCAAATAGTCGCCAAATGAAATTCCGTTTAGTACTGGAAGAGTACGATTTTGACGTCGAATATGTCAAAGGGACAAACAATGTCGCAGCCGATGCATTATCTCGTATAAGAATCAGTAGTGACGAATTAAAAGCAATGCATGAAAACATCATAGCAGTTCTAACTAGGGCTCAACGAAGGAAACATGAAAATATGTTACAACCACAAAATAAATCTCCTGACAGTCAAGTAGTTATAACACCCCAACCCCGAGTGGTAGACATGTTAAAAGTACCAAATAATTACACAGAACTCTTGCTAAATCTACATGACAAAGATATCAATAATTTGCAACATTATGTCACAAAAGAGAGCGAAGACTTCGCATTTTTGGAAACGAAGTCTATAATTTACGTCAAACCATCATCCCGATCGTATTGCGCACGAGCTGCCTTTGCGAGGGCGTTGAGTTTGTTTTGTACAAATATAAATGTAAATAACTTGTATGTTATAAAGAATGACAATAATAAAGAAAAAGTAGAAGAGTTAACGCGTGCCATTAATAAATTACCAACGTGGACCGGCCCACGGTTACATATTTTAAGAGGAATAAAAAGGATTACCGATACAGACACAATCCGTGTCATACTAAATGACTACCACATGCTGCCAACTAGTGGCCATGCTGGCATTAGGCGAATGTTAAACAATATTAAAAGACTGTATTTCTGGAACGGCATGGAAAAAGATGTCATAAATTTCGTGAAAAAGTGCGATTCATGTCAGAGACAGAAACACAGTAAGTATATACGAGAACCAATGTCAATAACTGACACAGGTAAGTCAGCTTTTAGTAGAATATTTTTAGATTTAGTTGGCCCGTTAATTAAGGATGACAATGGTTATAATTATATATTAACATTACAATGCGACCTCACAAAGTATGTCGAAGCCTATCCCCTAACAACTAAAGAAACGGTGGCGGTTGCTACTGCATTTGTAAACAACTTCATTCTACGCTACGGCATACCTAGTGAGATCGTTACCGATCGAGGGACGGAATTTATTTCAGCTACCATGCAAGAAGTGTGCAAACTCTTAAAAATTACACACTTAACCTCAACCGCTTATCATCATCAAACTATAGGTGCGTTAGAAAATAGTCATAAAAATCTAATTTCCTTTTTACGTATTCAAACAAACAACGCGCCCCAAAATTGGAGTACATGGTTACCTTATTGGTCTTTTGCTTTCAATACCACTGTACACAGTGAAACTAAATATAGCCCATTTGAACTTGTTTTTGGCAAATTATGTAGTATACCGACACATCTAACAGATACTTTAGACCCATTATATAACCATAACGATTACCCATGCGAATTAAAATATAGGATTCAAAAGTCGCAATTAGATGCTAAGACAAATCTTTGTAAAAGTAAAGAGGTAAGAAAATACAGATACGACACTGATGTAAACACTGTAAAATATGCAGAAGGCGATTTAATTTTGGTAAAAAATGAAGCTCGCGCCAATAAATTGGACCCTTTATATTTAGGCCCATATAAGGTAGTTAAGGATATACAACCAAATGTAATCATTTTAGATAATAAAAACTAGTTTTTTAAAGGTGCGCGGGGCCCGAGGGCCCCGCGGTCTTTCTTGTTGCTTTTTTGTTTTTTTTTTGCTTTGCTTGTTTGTTTTTTTGCTTTGCTTTTTTGCTTTTTTGTTTCTTTGCTTAGATTGTTTGTTTTTTTGCTTTACTTGTTTGCTTTTTTGCTTTAGCCTTTGTGTGCTTGGATTGGAAGCACTCTCTGCCCGCAGCTCGGCCTGCGGCCTTCGCGTGCTTGGGAGCCTGTCAGACACGCTCCGGGCCTTCGGACCTCCGCGTAGTTACTGTGGGGGTTGTAGGGAAGTTGGAGCTTAAACACGACCCAATAGTAAAAGTGTCTTAGAGAAGCGAAACGACGGGCCGGAGGCCGCAGGCCGCACTTCCCGGACCGCCAGAGAGCCGATCAGGGACGCTCCGGGCCTTCGGCCCTACGCGGAGCTCGGCCTTCGGCCTTCGCTGGGTTTCGTTTCGAAGCTCCGCGTCGGGATTTTGGCCCGCCGCGTCGCTTTTTAGAGACTTTTATTATCGTTCTGCTTGGGAGCACAGTCTGTACGCAGCTCGGCCTGCGGCCTTCGCGTGCTTGGGAGCACTCTGCCCGCAGCTCGGCCTGCGGCCTTCGCGTGCTTGGAAGCCTCTTAGGCACGCTCCGCGTAGTTACTGTGAGATTTGTAGGTAAGTTGGAGCTTAAACACGACCCAATATTAAAAGTGTCTTGAGAAGCTCACGACGGGCCTGCGGCCTGCGGCCTCCGGCCCGTCGTTTCGCTTCTCTAAGACACTTTTACTATTGGGTCGTGTTTAAACTCCAACTTCCCGGTCCGCCGGCGAGCCGATCAGGGACGCTCCGGGCCTTCGGCCCTACGCGGAGCTCGGCCTTCGGCCTTCGCTGGGTTTCGAAGCTCCGCGTCGGGCCTTTGGCCCGCCGCTTCGCTTATTTAGATACTTTTTGTTATTGTTTTCTTGGGAGCACAGTCTGCACGCAGCTCGGCCTGCGGCCTTCGCGTGCTTGGGAGCACTCTGCCCGCAGCTCGGCCTGCGGACTTCGCGTACTTGGGAGCCTGTCAGACACGCTCCGGGCCTTCGGCCCTCCGCGTAGTTACTGTGGGGATTGTAGGATTTGTACGGAAGTTGGACCTCCGGCCTGCGGCCTCCGGCCCGCCGCGTCGCTTTTTAGACACTTTTACTTATATTTTCTTGCTTGGGAGCACTGTCTGTACGCAGCTCGGAACTTGGACCGGAGCAATGACCGTCGGGCCGTAGAACGCTCCCTCAGGCTGGTAGGGAAATTTGACTTTGTCCCCTCTCGCCGCCGTTTTTGACTTTTCCAAAAATTTTTTTTTCTCATTTCTATTTTTGGCCCCCGTTCTTACCACGTGCCAAATTTGAACGCGCTCGGACCGAAAATAAAAAAAAAAATTTTAAAGTCGGCCATTTTGAAATTTTGTAAATGCCATTCGATGGACCTCAGATAACTGTACAACATTAGTTTAAGCACTATTAACCTTTTTCCTACCGTTACGGAGCTATGGGGATTTAAAAAAAAAACCTCCATACAAACTGGTAGGGAAATTTGACTTTGTCCCCTCTCGCCGCCGTTTTTGACTTTTCCAAAAAATTTTTTTTCTCATTTCTATTTTTGGCCCCCGCTCTTACCACGTGCCAAATTTGAACGCGCTCGGACCGAAAATAAAAAAAAAAATTTCAAAGTCGGCCATTTTGAAATTTTGTAAATGCCATTCGATGGACCTCAGATAACTGTACAACATTAGTTTAAGCACTATTAACCTTTTTCCTACCGTTACGGAGCTATGGGAATTTAAAAAAAAAACCTCCATACAAACTGGTAGGGAAATTTGACTTTGTCCCCTCTCGCCACCGTTTTTGACTTTTCCAAATTTTTTTTTTCTCATTTCTATTTTTGGCCCCCGTTCTTACCACGTGCCAAATTTGAACGCGCTCGGACCGAAAATAAAAAAAAAAAATTTCAAAGTCGGCCATTTTGAAATTTTGTAAATGCCATTCGATGGACCTCAGATAACTGTACAACATTAGTTCAAGCACTATTAACCTTTTCCCTACCGTTACGGAGCTATGGGGATTTAAAAAAAGGACCTCCATACAAATTTCAATTGGCCTTCAAAGGGCGCCATTTTGAATTTTTCAAAATTTTCTTTTTGTATACTAATCTTGGGGTGGCTGTCTACCCGTGTGCAAAATTTCAGCGCGCTCGGACCATTTTGAAATTTTTCAAAAAAAAAAGTCGGCCATTTTGATTTTTTTTTAATGCCATTCGATGGACCTCGGGTGACTGTATAACATTTGTTTGAGCACTTTTCACTTCTTTGTACCGTTACGGAGCTATGGTAATTAAAAGAAAAACCTCCATTCAAATTTCAATTGGCCCTCAAAGGCCGCCATTTTGAATTTTTCAAAATTTTCTTTTTGAATACTAATCTTAGCGCGACCGTCCACCCGTGTGCCAAATCTCAGCGCGCTAGGACCATTTTGAAAAATTTAAAAAAAAAAAGTCGGCCATTTTGATTTTTTTTTAATGCAACTTTTTTCTACTCGGATACCTGTATGACATTTGGTCGAGCACCCCCCGGCTATCTCTTACGGTTTAAAAGTTGCCATACAAAATAAAAGTGGCCAGTTTTCCCACATTTGTAGCATTTTTCAATTTTTTTTTATTTCATTCGAATCAAGGCCTCTTGGAGATTCTACGACCAAAATTTGAGCTCTCTACGATAAATTTGAAAAATTGACAAAAAAAAAAGTCGGCCATTTTGAAAAAAAAAATGGCGGCGTCAAAAACTGCCCAGGGTCCTCTATGACATTTGGTCGAACACTCCCCGGCTAACTCCAGCCGTTTGGCCAGGCCGTCCAACATTTTTTTACCCGGAACCGGTAGACCGACGGTCTGATCTATCCGGGGTCGCAGGACCAAACTCTATACGACCACACCAAACACTGCCACCCGCAAAAACCCCCTCTGCCTATTTTTTGAAAAATGTCAGTCGGGTTGTAGCTTTATATTATATAGATAAGCAAAATATATTGCACAAAAATAGGACTAAGCCATATGTTTCCTAAAAAAAAAAAAAAAAACACACTCTCTATTATGTATTTTTTTTTAAATGAAGAGGGGGCGTGTGGTGTATGTGTATCTATAGATATATATGTCATGTATCATCCATGTATTGAGTAGTCTGTAAGTTGAGTTTGAACAATAAACACATGTAATCGAGCTCCGTATTTTATTGTTATTCCGCCAACCGTACAGTATGTTGCGAACGCAACCTTTTATTTGTATACTTATCGCTCGGCTAGTTCCGTAAGATTTATCTAGAGCCAATAGGAGCGCACCACATACGATGTATCGCGGCCAATGAGGCACCTAAAACTTAACCAACGTTTTTAACAGCTCAAATCTTGCAAATCACTCTTTCATCATCTTCGCTACCTTAAACACCACTTCCATACTTAACCGTTTAGTCTAATCACCCTTGTAAACCAGCACCTATTTGGAATATAATATTGTCTACTTATATTGAAGTTTTTATAACCTGATCCTGCTACAAAAGGAAAAATTACATATCGGCCCTGTCAGTCTGCTTTTCATGGCCTCAAATAACTCAAATTACATTGTTAAGAATAGCGTTCGCCAACCTATACACCATATTGGCTGTGTTTGATGTTAGTTTACTCAAAATCTGTATAAAGGCGCAAACGTCATATGGGTTTAGGGTGGCGGAGGCTAAGCTTCCCACAGACAGTCTTAAAAATTCATAATCTTAAAAAAAAAATTGGTTGTCTGTAAAGTCGGTTTACGGACGGTAGTTTTAACGTGATAACGTCAAACATTACCGTAGTATAGATTAAAAGCACATTAAAAGATGAGATTTTCAAATGCAAGAATTACTTACCTACCTCTATATTGCCGCAATTGTATTGAACACACATGAAAATCACACACATACACATGCGTAATGTACTATTTTTGAATAACTCGTATTATGAGTTAAGACACTAGTTTCTTAGAACTTTATTGTAAAAAAAGAGCTAAAGAACCTTCCCTTAAATTTGACGGAAATCAATAAAAACACGTATCCTCTTCCTCTTAAAGTTTCCGCTATGTCTATACTCTATACGTGCAATGCTAACCTAACGATTTTTTAAGATCTTTGGTAGGTTGTAAGTTTACTCAAGGGCTTTAATTGTTGAGCCATTTAGATGTCACAATAATTTTGCTATTTGCTTGACTATGGCGTGTCTAGTATAAAACGAGTTAGAAGTGATAATAGTAGTATTTATATATATATATATATATATATATATATATATATATATATATATATATATATATATTACCTGACTTTATAACTTCTTATATTATTTTAGTGTTATATTCAAACTAGGGTTTCGATATATTTCAAAGAATTGGAAAATAATGACAATGTAATTATTTTGATGCCAATAAATCAAAGATTTGTATAATTAAAAACGACGTTCACTGAATAATGTTGACATTGACAGTAAGTGCGAGAGGGACACCAGCCCAAACAATGACCTCTCATGTGGACACACTTTTTGACCTAACTACACAATCTAGTTTAATAATTCTAAATCTATGATGAGTTCAGACGGGATATGTTCTGTAAAAAGTCGTATAAATTAAAATAATTAATTTTGTAAAGCTGAGTTTAGACATGCAAGTTATTGCTGCAAGTTTTGAGACAGAAGTATATGCTAGAAAGAGATGCAGATATTTGCCACTCACTCTTACCTATAGTTGCGTCTCAAAACTTGCTGGTCTAAACTCAGCTTAACGAGAACAACACACGGGCGCGCCACCTGTCGCAGCTGCGGTGCTATAGGCTTCCCACAGACAGTCTTAAAAATTCATAATCTTAAAAAAAACTTGTATGCAATCTGACAGTTCAAATCTGTCAGTGTCTTGTCAGTGTCAGTTTGAACTGTCAGATTGCATACAAGTTTTTTTTAAGATTATGAAAATTAAGACTCGTCTGTGGGGAGGCTTACTCAGGCCACAGGCTACAACCATACCGAGCGCATCGATCAGCCGCTTAGTTCCAACGCGCGCCAATAGATGGCGCTTAAGCTATATTGCGAAACGGGACAATGACGTCATCTTTTTCGTGCATGCTGCCCGTAGTAACGAGTTATTAGACGTTATCACGTCAAAAATTGTATGCAAATTGACACTGACAGATCTGTCAGTGTCTTGTCAGTGTCAGTTTGAACAAGCCATACTCTATGGCTAAGAGCGCGATGTCGCAAATAGGGGAATTGACTTTTTTCATTAAAAACTTAAATTTGTTAAGAGGGCTTTCGTGTTAAAAATAGTGAAATCGCAACCGAGCGCTCGATCATACCGTGTGTGGTATCAAATTAAAGGGCTTTGCGAGTGGTTTATAAATATATATCACATTATAGGACTTTTTCTACTTGGTCTAACAAAATATGAGAAAATGTCCAAAACTGGTAATAATTGTACCGGTGAAGGCTCGTTTTCAAAAATTTGCCAAAAATCAATAATAGCAATTTATAATCACTAAGGCATAACAGCAATTTAAGTAAACGTTGCAGATTAATTTAGTACACAACTTACTTCGATGTGATGTAGATTTTCAAAGAAATTGTCACTTAATTTTAGGTAATTGCTGAAAAAATTGAATTCGCCTTAGGCTAGTTTACCTACTCTTTTTCAAAAACTTAAAATAAAAATCTAGTCTGAAATGATTGTGGTACAGGATATACGAATTATAAATTTACCCGTTTTAATATTCAAAATTGTCCAAATTTTACAAATAAGATCGACTGATTCAGCTCTATACGTGCGTTTTTCTAAACGTGCATTAGAGAAAAATTCATAATTAATTTAGTGAGTTAGTTTTCAAAAATCCAGTCTTATAAAAATCAAGATAATAAGATGCTCTAAGTGGAACTTGAATTAAATAAATCTATTGGATAACGGAAAGTGTAGTATTTCACCGACTAAAACTATCAATTTTACATTATTTTGACGTTTTTTTTGAAAGCAGCCTTAAGGGGTCCATGGCCACATCTTAATCTATGTGCAGTGACTATCTTATTACGGCCAAAATCAGCGTTTAAGAACCATGGAACCCTCGGAGGCTCAATCACAATCATACTATTTGTAAGTGCGATAGGGACGGTCTGATGTTTTCGCGCGAACATGATTGCCCTGCTCACCCTGCAGGTCAAACAATTCGTCACCAGAAATAAACGCGAAATTCTAATTTTCTATGGGAAGATATACATCACACCAACATTTGCGTGGGATTGTGCAATACAATGTGCGTACCTGTCGGACCCCAGGTCCAAGGTTATAGATTTAGTTTTAAATTTGGTTAAATGTGGTCTAAAAGACAGAAACGTATAAAAGTTAGGTTTGGTTGTAGTTTGTTTTCAATTTTAACTCTGTTAATTAAGTCGTTATGTTGCTGTAGAGGCGACATCTTCGTGAAACGAAAAAGCCTCAAATAAAGAATAAAAAAAAAAAAAAAAAACCAACATTTATTCAATTTGCCGCTTTTTTCTAGTGACGAAACGTCTTGACAGACTATATTTGAAGTGCGAACACACGACACGACCGTACCACACCAAGGTCATCCGCATATAATACTGTACGTGAGAGCGGGAGAATTTTTTCTCGCTCTCACTTACGTGAAAAGTTACAAATTCTCAGGGTAAATTTCCATAGCTGACTGTTTTGTATACTTTTAACCGTAACTTGACCACGTAATTGAGTTGGCCAAGTTTTGGTAGTAGAACCGGAATCGTAAAACATAATCAGTGCCCGTGGCGTCCGTCAAAATTTGTAGAAAAAACAAAGAAAACAATGTCTTGTCTATGTTATGTTTATGTCAAAAGGGTCTACGACTACGAATTATCAAGTAAATATGTATTGTTTATTCATAAATTCTTAAGAAAATAATAACCCTTTTCGACATAAGGAGTCTTATGTTAGCCCTGACCCATCTTTTCTCTCAAAATGACTGAAATCGATGTAATAGAATCACTGTATTTGTGCCGGTGCTGCTTATGGCGCCCCCCAGACAAGGATTTGATGAAGCCTTACACATTTCTTGGTAAATCAGAAATATTTGCAGAGATGTTGACTAAATGCTTCGATATACGTGTAAGTATTCTTGTAGTTATCGTGAAACACTTCTATGGCATAACCTATACACATATTTAATTTGAAAATGAACTCTCATCATCTCAGCGTTTTCCACTTTTTTGCCACACCCAATGAAGCATTGGGACTGTAGGATATGGATCCCATTATGTTGGCAATGGCTCGCAACCTATCACTGTATGGGTCAATCCACGTAAAAGTAACGTGAGTGACGATTTCATTGAGTGTTTACTTGAACTACAGCAGCAAATCAAAGGATCTATGCATATTTCGGGAAAGTAACACTTATTTAGAGATAGATTATTACTGCCATGATTATTCTGATAGATTATTAGAGCCTGTGTGGTGACGGGTTAAGAATTTCACCATCCCCTTTCTTCCCGTGGGTGTTTTAGAAGGCGACTATGGGATATAGGTTAAATTGTGGCGTAGGCGAGAGGCTGGCAACCTGTCACTGCAATGCCACAGTTTCGTTTTCTTTCAACCCCTTATTTGCCAAGAGTGGCACTGATGCTTTAGTAGTTTCATGTGTTCTGCCTACCCCTTTATGGGATACAGGCGTGATTGTATGTATGTTGTATGTATGTAGTATTACTTGAACTTGCATCTTGAATGAATAGATACATTTTATCTTTAGTTGTGACATTTAGATTAATTTGCACCTCTAAAGTAATTTTAGACTTCTTTTTTTTTGTATTTGTACTTCTTATTTTAAGTGTAGTTTTGTTGTAATTCGGCATTTAGAGACCTTATACATCTCTAAGTAATTGTAGTAGAGTTATACTTTAGTTAGAACTTAAAATTATTATTGAAAATGAAAATGAAAAAAGTTTATTATATAAATTAACAATTAGATCGCGACTGAGCTAGGAAACCCTGTGTTACAGGACGCAGTTTATCGCATTATCATTTGTAATTTCAATTCTATTTTAAATGTTTTCTAAATATGTACATATGTATAAAATTGCCCCTGTGGCCTATTTGCTCAATAAATTATTTTGATTTTGATGCTATAAAATCATGCACTCGCTGGGCAGACGACATTGAGGCAGTGTCGAGCAACTGGCTCACAGAGGCACAAGACTGAGAACGGTGGAAAAAGTTGGAGGAGGCCTATACCCGGAAGGGGTCCTAACCACTAATAAAGAATAACTTATATTTAAATTTAGTTTATAAGGAAAAAAATTGTAAAGTGTTTATGGAATAAAAAGGCTTTTTATTTTATTTTATTTATAAAATCATGACTTATGTTACTCTTGCCCCGGATTGACCCGTATCACAATTTCAACCACTTAATTGCTAAGAGGGGCACTGAAGCTTACAGTTTCATGTGCTCTGTTTACTCCATTTGGAAATACAGGAATGAGTTTGTATGTTAATTAATTATGTTAAAGCTACCGCTGGATGACGATGATGAGTGTGGGATCTGCGAGGTGTGCGTGGGACGGCTGCGGGACGCGAGCGACTTCAAGCTGCAAGTGCAGCGCAGCCAGGCCGAGCTGAAGGCACAGCTACGTAAGGTGCTGCGAGCCATGGGTATGTTTTACTTTTCAAAGACGTTGTTCTTGATCATAGACAAACAAGTAAAATCATAGACAGACTGAAAGAGACAATATGATAATATGGTAAACATATATCACACAGATATTTACATTTCGTTTAAAGCCTGGCCCCGTAGCCGAATGGTATTTCTGCGACGCGAAACGAAAACGAAACGCCGCCAAAGGGAGTCTGGCTCTGTCGCGCCAATACGCAAGAGCGATAGAGATAGATGTCTATGAGCGTTTCGTTTCGTGAGTGTTTGTGCCATTTCGGCTACGTACCCAGACTAGAAATAAATTACTTTGCGTCATGTTGCGGAATTTCAACAGAGCTGTTCATAGTTAATATTACATTACGATACAAGTGCGTAAAAAAGGAAGGTCGAAACGAGTGGCGATAAATTAAAACACGAGTTACGAATTTCCTTTTCGCACGTGTATCGTACGACGTTTTTCAGTACAGATGAGCCTCCGAAGTTTCGACCTGCCATATAATGAACCACTTCTCGCACTAGTGCGTAAAAAAACACCATCTGTACTGAAAATTATTTATTATAAACATGACATTACCAGCACCCTCTTGACAATGTTAATATATTCCTTAGGCTTTAAACTGTTACACTTAAGCCATGACATGACTAGTCTGTGCAATTTTCAATTTAATTTAAGGTAGTAACTTTGAAAATGTTTGCTTCATTTCGCCGTTAAACGTAAGTTTGGAAACTGTATAAGTAATCTTTGTTTTCAATAAATTAAAAAAAAATCTGCAACTTAGATTTTACTAACTGCATGTAAAAAATGTGTGTTTTCATTTTTTTTTTCAGATCAAGTACCAGAGGCTAAAGCGAAGTTGACTCAAAAAGAAGCAAAAGTTACAGTAGATGATGACGTCATATTGATAAGTAAGTATGTGTGTGCAACTGTGCATTCTCATTCTGAAACCTATTTCTTTTTGCTTAAGGAAAAAAAATGCCACCATTCATTGAAAATAGTGTGGTTTGCCGAAGCAACATATACGTATTTCACCTTTGCTTGATAAATGAAATTGATAATATAATCTGTTTTATAAAGTTTAACATGTGTTTGAAATAACATACATACTGATAATCTCATCAGAAAGTTCCGAGAAACTTCAAAAAGAAGATTCGACGAGGCAGGTTTACAATTAATTGATAATGTTTTTTCCTTCAGGTGGAGAATCAGCCGCGTCAGAGACAGAGATGCCGGCTGGCGCGTTCAGCGACGAAGATGCAGCAAAGCGTATGTAGACACCCATACATACTTCTATTTCAATATTAAAATAGTTATTTGTTTTACAAAGGGGCAAACTTGTTTCTTCCTGATGCTTGTTACTAACCCGTTGACCACGAACGCAGTAAAAGGTACGTAATGTCGGAATGTATTAATTATATTACTAGCTTTTGCCCGCGGCTTCGCTCTATACTAACGTCCACCATTTTAGGGAAGTGGGGGGGTTAGAAAGGGACAAAAATAGTCTATGTCACTCTCCACCCCTTCAACCATCTCTCACCTCCTACTAAAAAAATCTCGTCAATTCGTCACTCCATTTTGCCGCGAAAGACGGATAAGCAAACAGGCATACACACTTTCTCATTTATAGCATCATCCTCATTCATCCTCCTTGCGTTATCCCGGCATTTGCCACGGCTCATGGGAGCCTGGGGTCCGCTTTGACAACTAATCCCAAAATTTGGCATAGGCCCTAGTCTTACGAAAGCGACTGCCATCTGACCTTCCAACCCGAAGTGTAACTAGACCTTATTGGAATTAGTCCGGTTTCCTCACAATGTTTTCCTTCACCGAAAAGAGACTGGCAAATATCAAATGAATTCAAATGACATTTCGTATACATATAAGTTCAGAAAAACTCATTGGTACGAGCCTGGTACGAGCCGGGTTCGAACCCGCGACCTCCGGATCGAAAGTCACTTTCCCATTTATAGCATTAGTAGATATTATATAATTCATTACATGCGATATAATTCGTTTCCATAGTTTTTGAACAGCTAAATAGTTTTATTGTCTTTCTAGCGGCATGGGACAGCGCAGCTGATTCGCAGGCGGGCCCACGGCTGCCTCTGTCCGCCGGCGCCAGGGAGCTGCTCACAATGGCTTACAACATGAACCACGAGAGCCTCTCCGATATCAAGGATCTCCACAATAACCCAGATTTTTGTCCTAACGAAACTCCGCAGGAGAAAAATAGAACGCGGAACACCAACGCTGAGCGTATCTCGCCAAATCAAAAGTTGAATAAGAAAAAAAAACAACGATTTCGTGAAAATCAATTTTCAGACAAAAATAATTTGATAACACACAGTCTAACGCATACGGTGAACGAACAGAAATCTGCCCCTAACGTTGACGAGACATATCACTCTGTATTCGATAAATGGGAAAAAGAATACACATCTAAACTGAACTTGAAAAGAAAATTTCTTAAATGTAATACCTGCCTTAAACGGTTTGCACAAAAAGAAGCTTTGGACAATCATTTACTGTTTGATTGCTTTGAATACTTTTGCGATTTCTGCAAACGCGGCTTCCAAACTAAACACAAGTTGATACATCATATGTCCCTTCACATGGGTATAAAGACTTGTGAAATATGTCAGAAAGACCCCAGAAACATGAAGAAATACTTTTGTGGTTCATGTCATAAAGGTTTCATCAATAAACCGATGTTGTCAAAACATTTGCTAACACACGCAAAAAGGAAATCTTATGCTTGTGAAGTATGTAATAAAGAGTTCCGATATAAAACTCAATTTCATATTCATCTCCTCACACCGGGGCACTTCAGCAGACGTCATGAAGAATTCAAAAGTAAAGAACACATGAACACACACGTGTCTGAAAAACGATTTTCAGAAAAGCTTGCCGTGATGAATTTACTGAAGCAGCCGTCTGACGTATCAATTCAGTATTTATCCAAAAAAGAATATAAATGTAAAGAAATCTCTGATTCTCGTCCGAAAAGTCAAGCAACTCAATACTTTTGCCATACTTGTAAAATACAATTCACTGAAAAGGAGGAATTCCTGAACCATAAATGTAAAAAGGAGTACTATTGCAATTTTTGTTCTATGTGCTTTACACAAAAAACCGTTTTAACAAATCATATCCGTACACACACAGGCGACAAACCTTATTCCTGTGATATATGTCATAAACGATTCGGACGCACACATGTATTGAAAATGCACAAGCTTATTCATAGTGGACTGAAGCCACATTCTTGTAATATTTGCAATAAGCAATTTAGACTAAAAACTGCATTAAAAAACCACGTGCAACGATTGCACACTGCTATAAAACCATATGCTTGCGATGTATGTTTTAAAAGATTTACTCGATCGTTTGAACTAAAATATCATTATAGAACGCACACTGGTGAAAAACCAAATATTTGTGAAATTTGTCAAATGAAATTTACTCAACCCAACGCCGTCAGGAGGCATATCATACGTGTTCATGTTGGAGAAACCTATCGTATTCATAAAACATAATTTTAACTAAAGATGTATGCTATACAGTTGTATCACAGTATAATAAAGATACTGTATATTTGAGGTTTAGTAATTTAGTTATGGTTTCACACAAAATCACGTTTGTTATTGTCTTGTTGTGACAAACCTGTCTTTTAGTTAGTGTAGCTACCGCTGGCGCTAGTTGCAACTAGCAATTGCCGCTTTAATGTACACCCATAGTATGGTTCGACCAAACGTTAAAACGCGGCGTGCGCGATCTGGTGTACGACTCTTTTTCTTTTGTACTTCGGAATGTAAACAGAAGATATTGAACGTCTGAAACATATATTATCAGTAAAAATAGAAAAACCTAGTACATCTTTACCTTAGTGCTGTCGAAACATGGACCAGGATGGGGCATTTTGGAATTACACAGAAATTTTACACCGGTGAGCCACAGTACACTATTTTTTGGAAAACTTAGAATAGGAACCATTCCTTCCATCACTCACACATAGATAACTTTCAAAATAACAGCAATAAATTGAAAAAATAAGGATTAGAAGTGAGGTATTTCACCTACTGTATCGTGACGTATTGAATGAATGACATCTGACATTTGCGTTCCGTTTCGCACGACGGCAAGATTAGATAAGTACGTTCGGAAACTGGATACATAAAGGATACTTGTCAAGAAAATTTAACAACAATCAGTTCAACATTGTTTATTCAGAGTACTTAACGTAATAACATTGAAATAAAAACAGAAATCTTACAACTACTTAATTATAATATTGAATCGACAAGAAATAACGATTACAAGGGAACTTAAAAAATGCCACCGAAAAAAATCCCTATTGTTTGCACACAATGTAAAAACACAATTAAGACTAGGCAGTTCTTAAAATGCTTATCATGTAAAAATGTTTATGATGTAACTTGCCACAAAGGTCAATGAAACTCAATTTCGAAGTATGTCTAAGGAAAGTAAAGAGCTCTGGCTATGCACTCCTTGCACCAAAGCTAAAGAAATCATGGAAAGGTCAAAAAAAAGTAGCTCTAGTACATCGCAGTCACCTTCTCCACTTTCTAAGAAAGATAATAAGAACAAAAAATATGACATTACAATATCAACTAAGAACTCCTTTGAGTCTCTGCCAGATGAAGATGATCTAAACTCATCATCAAACTCTGCCGAAGATTGCAGCAAGATAAATAGGAGCTGCCCAGAGATTGGCGAAGGTCTTAGGGACAAAATTGAAGTTCTACAAACCAAAGTCGATGACCTTCAAGAAAAACTAGTGATAGCTGATCATGAGATAGAGAATCTGCTTGCTGAAAATAAATCCCTAAAAAATACTATTGATAATTTAAAAAGCAAGGTCACAAACTTAGAAGTTATTTGCAAGTCCAGCACGAAAAAAAGCAAGAAAAATCAAAATAAGTCGACCCTGATCTTTAAGCCAAATGCAAACGCGACTAGGCAAAATGATAGTATAGATGAGCTGATTCCGGTCGATAAACCTCGAACTGTTACTGATATGGTCAACGACCTAGAACAGAGGGAAAAATCATCGGTACCACAAAATGGTGAAGATATGTCTAAGCTGTTGCCGCAAGAGGACGCTCACACAGCTAATGAGTTAAAAGGAATGAACGACCCCGGTAAAAAATCACTGACAAATGATGATGCTGTACAGGAGGACCCTAATAACATAGAAATTAGCAGAAAGAAGGCCAATAAAATATGTATGATTAGTTCTCACAAGTACAATAGAACCTTAGAAGTTGCCACTTGTCACCTAGGTGAAAACTATAATATGTGCCACTATCTCTATCCGGGTGTTGGGGTTCGTACACTTTTTTGTGACCTGGAAAAGAAGTTGGTAAACTACACAAAAGAAGACTACTGTATAATTTTTATTGGTGAAGAGGATTTCAAATATTCCCAATGTTATGACAATTTAGTGCTCTATATAAGGAAGATAACTACCGCATTAACGCACACAAATGTTATTGTATGTTATCCTACTTACAATATTGGTTATTTTAATAATATGTTTAATTCTAGAATAGAATTGTTCAACCAACTATTGTACAATGACAATTCAAAGTATAATTATGTATATTTATTAGATAGTAATCGTAACTTAGCCTATGATCACGAAATGTTTTACTTTAAGTCGGGTCGCATCAACAAGTACGGTATTAATATAATTTTTAATGATCTAATGACCCTTATACATTTAATTCAGAATGATAATAATAACATCTCATTACATGACCATTGTTCGTGTCAAAGCAGCCTAAAAGAATTGGAGTTTTTTCGTGAATAATGATTACATAATTTCTGACATGAATGGTTCTAATAAACTGACAATTTTTCATCAAAATATAGGGGGACTATTAAGTAAGCTAGATCAGCTTCAAATTGTAATGAGCGATTTCCACACAAAAAACCAAGAGATAGATATAATTTGTCTTAGTGAAACGTTTCTAAAAAAAGGTTCAGAAAAAAATGTCAACATAGAAAACTACGCACAAGGAGCCTTTTATAGTAGACACAAATGTAGGGGTGGAACTGCTATTCTTGTGAACAAAAATTTACAGTTCAAACAAATTGTGTTTGAGCCAAAATTGGTGTCAGATTATTATTTTGAATCCTGCGGTATAGAAATTATTGGTTTGGATGTAATAGTCATAGTAATTTACAGAATACCAGTACAAACAAAATCCCATGTCGGAATATTTTTTCACAAGCTAAACAAATTATTATTTCAGCTAACCTCCAAATACAAGAAAAAGAAAATTGTAATTTGTGGAGACTGGAATATAGATGTGTTAAAAGATAGTCCTCACGCAAAAGATTTAAAAAGTACATGCCATAATTATAATTTTACATTGCACATTAATTCGCCCACTAGAATAAATACATGTATCGACCAGATAGCTAGTAACATAGAGAAAGTTAAGGTAGCTACACATCAATTATGCTTATCTGATCACGATATGGCTCAAACTATCACTTTTAGGGTAAAGCAAAAAAATATATGTCAAACATGGTTTGAATACAAGAGAGATTTCAATAAAGAGAATATTGATAAGTTCATACAGTGTATATCTGCGTTATCGTTCTACGATGTTATGTCTTCAACTGACCTAACGGAAGCATTTAATTCGTTTTATGACATAGTGTGTTTGTTTTATAACTTATGCTTTCCAATCGTAAAGGTCAAGATGAATAATCTCTTCAGAAGAACTGCATGGTTAACAAAAGGACTACGAAAGTCATGTCACACTAAACGAAAACTGTATTTAAAATATAAATTTTCTAAGACAAATAAATCAATTTATAAAAATCAACTAATAAATTACAATAAAATTTTAAGAAAATGTATTTACAAATCGCAAAAAATTTACAATTCAAACCATATATCTTGTAGTAAAAATCAGTCTAAAGCTACATGGGACATTATCACAAAAAAATTTGCAAGCATTAACAGTTATAATGAAATTGATTATTTAAATTATAATAATATGACATTTAGTAAGCCCGAAGATATTTGTAATTTAATGAATGATTATTTTATTGACATAACTTTATCAAAATCGAATCCAAATGGCAATGTGAATAATGTAACAAATAATATAAATAACTTTCCTTCTACAATATTTTTAAGACCTGCTGATGCCCAAGAAGCTTTCAAAATCATAATGTCCCTTAACAATAGTAAGACGTCCGGATATGATGACATTACAACATACATTCTCAAGCTAAGCGCTCTATGGATATGTCACCCTATAGCCCATATAATCAACCTATCATTAGACCAAGCGGTTTTTCCCGCACAGTTAAAACTGTCTGTGGTAAAGCCCTTATTCAAGAAAGGTGACCGCAAAGATCCCAATAATTATAGGCCCATAACAATTGTTCCAGTTATTTCTAAAATAATTGAGAAGGCAATGTGTGAACGGCTAACGGGATTTCTCGAAAGAAACAAGTTATTGCGACCAGAACAATACGGTTTTAGAAAAGGTCTTTCAACTAAACTGGCGTGCTTTGATTTTGTCAGATATGTTACTGAAAGTCTAAACAACAAATTACCTGTATTGTCAATATTTCTGGACTTAAGCAAAGCGTTCGACTGCGTTGATCATAGTATACTACTAGCCAAACTTGAGTATTATGGTATTAGAGGATTGGCGAATAATTGGATAAAAAGCTATTTGTCACATAGAAAACAATGTACAGAAATACTAAAAATTGAAAAGGTCGGGAAAACCTTTACAAAAATTAATTACCGTTCAACAGTTCGTGAAGTTAAATCAGGTGTCCCTCAGGGGAGCATCTTAGGGCCTCTTTTATTCTTAATATACATTAATGACCTTCCTCTAGCCATCTCACATAAGTGTTTACTTTTCGCGGACGACACAACTTTATTAATAAGGGGTGAAGACGCTGATTCCTACGAAAATACTGTAAACAATGCGTTAGCTGACATAAAAAATTGGACATGTAACAATAATCTAGATATTAATATGACTAAGACATTCTATATTCAATTTCATTCGTATAACAGTGTGCCAATTCAATTAAATATAGATTATAATAGTGTACCTATATCAATATGTGAAAATATAAAGTTTTTAGGATTAATTATAGATGAGCATCTAAATTGGAAGGAACATATCAATAACGTTTGCAGTAGATTGGCCAGATTTGTATTTGCATTAAGAAAACTGAGAAATACTGTTAGCATGGAAGCAGCACTCACTGCATATCATGGTGTTGTGTCGTCTGTGCTCAATTACGGGCTATTACTGTGGGGTAATTCGGTGGATGTCGACAGAGCCTTAATATTACAAAAAAGTTGTGTCCGTGCAATCATGAATGCGTGGTTTGATGATCATTGTCAGCCGCTCTTTAAGAGATCAAATATATTGCCACTGCCATGCATGTATATAAAAAAAGCATGTATACTTGTAAAAACCCGCCCAGATTTATTTAAAATGAGGTCAGAATTTTTTGGAACCCAGAGATCACAATATCTAAATCTTTTACACCAACCTCGATGCCACTTAGCCATTTACAAAAAGAATGCATATAATATGTGCATAACTCTATATAATGCCTTGCCAAATAGTGTAAAACTTTTGAATGGTACGCAATTTAAAAAGAACTTGACTAGTTTTCTCTTGGAGCACTGTTTCTATAGTGTACAAGAATATACTGACTTTAGTAAGCGAATGGCGCAATAAAATCACCCTCGTGCATCTTCTGGTCCGGCAGGGGTACATGTTGGCGGTCTATTTCACCCGGTTTCTCGTTCTGTAACAAGGGAATACATAGTTAATTTCATTTATTTCACATATTTAATTATTTTTTGGTTATCAACGGGTACTCTCATCTTTTAAATTCTACAAAGATCAAAGTATCGTTATAAAGTAAAAAAGATTTATGACTTACCCTGTAGTCTCGACGAACACTTGAAGACAGTCTTTTGTAGCACGATCAGCCATCTCTGGGTTCACAAAATCTCGATTTGTCAGTTAAAATTAATTTTTAATTTTAAGATAATTTTACAAAATGGAGGATAAAAATGAAGAAGGAGCCAACTTCAAAGGTATGTGTGGCTACCGCCAATATCGTGGAATGAATGAGGGATGGATGGTAGTGGAACGGGAAGGAAGCATAAACGAATGAACGGAAGTGACTGAATGGAATATTGTTTTATTTTATAATTTTTATTTTTACATTCCTAGTAATGATATATTGAATTTTATAAATTAATTTTAATTTTTTTAATTGTAATTTTAAAACATATTGTAACATTGAATAATAATAATTGTGAATTTGTGATTTACGTGACAATAACTCTTTTAATTATATTTAGTCGTTGACATACTTTTTTATTTATATAACAATGGAATGAAGTTAATTATTATTGTTGAATGTGTAGATTTTAATTTTGTAATTTTTTTAATATTAGTTATATATTTTGTATAATTAATAAATTTAATACTTAGTTTTAAGAAACATTTGCATGTCGTCATGACGATGACTGAATACTTTTACTTGTCTACTTACACGAACATCTGTACCTTACATCGATTTAAACTTCTCTAGATACACTATCGCCTACAAATTCGGCACTCAAAAGTGTCCGATCGCTTAGTTGCAAATGTGTGCGTCCAGTTGACAAACGAAAACTTCGCAATGTAGTAAAAACTACTTTCATTTTTTTACAAAAACAACGTTATTTCTTAGTACTTAAAGTTCAATTTCAAATGCAAGCAATTGGCGGTTATGACATTAATGAATGTGATCATCGCGAAAGCCATAAAATTTTATTACCGCAGATCGCAGGTGTGCATATTTTTAAAAAAATCTACGTCTTATTGCAACCAACTTAAGTTTAATTTCGTTTGCGCTGCAACAATCTAAACGCCATTTTTACATTGGGAACGAGGATGGACAGAGGCATCATGGGAGTCGCGCTATGAGATGAAAGGCGAGAATGAGGAAATTTGCGGTATTTTTGCGAAAAACTGTTTTAAAAAATCCTATTAGATAGAAAATTTCTTAAGGAACAAAACGTTTGGTATAACATTTTTCGAGGTGTTGCGTATTTTAAGCGAAAAAAAATGAGTTTTTACTGTACGATATTTTTATTGATATTATCTCAAACAAAAAAATATATAAGGTACGGCGGGACAATTTGGACTGGGGGACAATTGCAACTGAACTGATTAATATCTCCACGTTTTGCAATGTTTGCATTATTAAATAGAGTCAACTGAGGATATATATATATGTGTGTGTGTGTGTGTGTGTAGGTATGTATATATATATATCATATGTGTGTGTGTGTGTGTGTGCGTGTAGTGAGTGTATGTGTAGCGATTATGTGAAGGTAAACAGTTGAGGGATTGTATGTGGTGTGTGTGAGGGTGCACTTGGAGAATATGAATTAAGTAGCTATTAAAACAAAGAAGAATTGAACGATGACATTAATTTATTATTCTACGTATAATTTCTTTCAAAGCTTTGTTTGGGTAAATCTTCTCTCCGCTCCTCAGCTATAATCTTGCGCCATTTTTCCCTTTCAACGTCTTGTTTTGGGAATCTGGAATAAAAAGCTTTTTTATTACTTAAAAACGAATTTGCTATTCCCGGGTTGTTTCTTTTTATAATTAAAGTAATTTATAAGATATGTATTAATATTATTGAATTGAAATCATTTATTTCAGACTTATTGGTCCATAATAATAAATAAATACATACATTATTAATATGAAATAGGCTTCTTTTACAAAAAATATAAATTAGCGACTCCATCATTCCATTTTTAACTATGTTCCACTTCATCCATCTTTTGTCGCCGTCCGCTCATTACTAGTATAGCGCGAGAGAAAGAGACAAAGTGCGTAAGACCAAATCAAGGAATTTACTTTAATTATTCTAGAAAATAAATGTTTTTTGTAAGTTAGGAAGCCATTTTGACCACAAATGCATAACATTATAAAATTATTAACAATTACTTACCGGAAATACGATACGTCATCCTTTTTCAACGTATATAAGGTGTTATTTTTGCACTTTTTTACGGAGCACTTAGGCATGTTGCCGACACGGCGGATGAAGCGCTACTGACCGCCCAATTGTGCTTAGAACATTTTCAAGCACAATTTGCTGCGGACACATTCTAAGCCGTGATGGTGCATCTAGGTAGTTTAGATCGATGGTACCTTAGTTATAAGTATTCTAGCAAATAAATTTCTTTCTTTCTTCTTCTTTCTTCTTCTTCTTTCTTCTTTTTAATTCATTTGTTTTTTTCTGTTTATAATTATTCTTTTTATTCTATGTTTCGATCACAGTCTGTTGTTATTTTTCTTGTAACGTTTTCACTTTCTTAACTGTTTGACCCTTAAACAAAGAATACTATAGACTAGACAGCCAAATAATAATACCACTACCGAACGAGATGGTCACATACAAATTATAATAAGAGTGACAGAGAGCAAAATGTTATTTTTTGTCTTTGTCATAGTTTCACTTTTCCGCCGCTGCCACAAACGAGTTTGTGGCAAACAATAAGGACGTGACTTGTCAAGCTTATTATCCGCCCAAATTACGTAGGTTGTGTATGGTAAACTGTCAGCCATTTTTAAAGTGATTCTTAAATTCGCTCTATTATTCTATATCTGTCCCTTACGGGTGTACCCTTGCGTCAAGTCTATAGTATCCTTCGTCTGAGGTTTGACCACGTTCTTGTATGTGTTTTGTATTTCTTCTGTCTGTTACCCTCCGTGAATCTTTCTCACTTGATGGTCTCATCGGAAGATCAGCGCTGGAAGTCACCAGCAACACGCTGAGATGAGGCCATTTCGTGGCACTTCATTCCTTTCTGTCTTGTTGTTATTATGTGTATTTTGTCTTACCTGTGTTCACGAATAAACGTTTATTCTATTCTATTCTAAAGAGTACTATCGTACAGTATTCGCTCTCCACTGCAAGTGCCGCGATTGGTCTCGGTTTCGTCGCAGTTACCGCCTGTCAGAAACGCTTGGTGCGCTTTAAGAGGGCTTTCGTGTGAAAAACAGTGAAATCGCAACCGAGCGCTTGATCATACCGTGTGTGGTATCAAATTAAAGGGTTTTGCGAGTAGTTTACAAATATATCACATTATAGGACTTTTTCTACTTGGTCTAACAAAATATAAGAAAATGTCCAAAAGTGGTAAGTAATAATTGTACCGGTGAGGGCTCGTTTTCAAAAAATTGCCAAAAATAAATAATAGCAATTTATAATCACTAAGGCATAACAGCAATTTAAGTAAACGTTGCAGATTAATTAGGTACAAAAACTACTTCGATGTGATGTTGATTTTCAAAGAAATTGTCACTCAATTTTAGGTAATTTCTGAAAAAAAATTAATTCGTCTTAGCCTCGTTTACTCTTTTTCAAAACCTTATAATAAAAATATAGTCTGAGATGATTGTAGTACAGGATATACGAATTATAAATTTACCTGTTTTAGTATTCAAAATTGTCCAAATTTTACAAATAAGATCGACTAATTCAGCTCTACGTGAGTTTTTCTAAATGTGCATTAGAGAAAAATTCATAATTAATTTTGTGAGTTAGTTTTCACAAATCCAGTCTTATAAAAATCAAGATAAGAAGATGCTCTAACTGAAACTTGAATTAAATAAATCTATTGGATAACGGAAAGTGTAGTAAGTATTTCACCGACTAAAACTATCAATTTTACAATCTTTTGACGTTTTTTTTGAAAGCACCCTACCTACACGAGCTTAGACTGTGTGCGGAGAAACGCGCCTCTTTCATATATTTGATCGCCATTGTCTAAGGTGTGGTTGTACAGGCAACTGCATAGGAAAGGAGACCCAAGGGCGTCTACTTATCTTTGCATCTGACTGTACCATGGTCAACACAACATTGCAACAGCCAGTTTCATATACTGGGTGCGTAGCCGAATGGCACAAACGCTCACGAAACGAAACGCTCGTAGATATCTATCGCTCTTGCGTATTGGCGCGACAGAGTCAGACTAATATATCTTTCGCGGCGTTTCGTTTTCATTTCTCGCAGAAATGCCATTCGGCTACAGGCCCTGATCGATATGTTTTAATTGTACATGTTTGTCTGGTAAACAGCAACGTTTCAATTGTGTTTGATTAAGCGCTATTTCATTTGTAAAATGTATGTCAAAAATGTGTGTTTTAATTCACAGTATTGTGTTATTTTTCTAAAATTCCTTCCGATCCATTTCATGTTTCCGTCTATTTTAAATTTACACTATTTCAAAACAAACATTATAAGGAACACTTAGCTCATAAAAAATAGGAGTTACGTTACATTAAAGCATAATAAAATGTACGGAAAAATACCACATATAATAGAAAACAAAATTAAGGCCGTGTCGCCACCAAAAAATAGTTATACAAATAATATTACAATATTAGCGTTTCAAGATATAATTTATCATAAAATACCACGAGCTATACTGGTTCGGTAAAAGGATAATCCTATAGGACGTCTTTGTTATCGCTTATCGCTGAAATATTTTTTCCTTATCTTACTCGAGTGTTAGAAAGAGAGAGAAAATACCATTGTTTACAAACGTTTGCCGATAAAGATGGTCTCTAAAGAGCAGGTACGATTTATTTTACTAGTTTCATTCCAGTACTGGTTCTGACAACACCCCAATCTTGCTAAGTTGCTACTTATTCAGTTACAGTTTCAAATTTTTAACTACATAATTTGATTTGCATCGATTGCGTTTATAGGGTAAGTTTTAACTATAATTTTTTAACATATTGCTCTTTATCGTTTTTTTCTTACATACCTATAGTTTTAAATGTGAATGTATTCAGTAAAACGTCCCACTTTGTCCCCATTAATGCGAGATTTACTTGTATCTGTATAAGAATAAACTGACAAAGCGGCTTTATAGCAATCGACAAAATGGGACGTTTTCCCGAGTACACTCACAAATATTCTGGTTCACCGCCGCCGTCGAAGAATGAATTAAGATTTTCCGTGTTTTTTATTTAATGTGTAGATTTGTATCACATAGATTTCTCTATTGTAATTAATTATTTCTTTCTATTTCAGATAAATCTTGGAAAAAGAGCAAGCGAAGTCTATCTCTGGAGTTCAGCCTGCGACGACGCGACCGCAAATGGATGAACTACCGGCCACGTACGAACTCTATCTAGCACAGATCAACCAACTCCAGGCAAACAGACAGGCCAGGTTGATAAACCGAAGAAATGATCCCTTTTACAACAACAAGAAAAAGCTCAGAAGCGCCATCAAGAAAGCCACAGAAAAATGTGATGAACTAACCAAGCTAGAAGTCAGAGCGAGTACAAGTTTCTTAGAGGCAAAGAAACCTGTGTTTCACGATTGTGAACATCAACATCCGCTGAATTTTCTAGACAAATTGAATACTTACCTGAAACAAGTACCAGAGGAAGAGCAATCAAACGCGGCGTACGAATGCTTAGATAGTAGTGCAAAAAACGGGGCAGGGTCTACATATATAATGAATCATTTTCCTTATAGCGGATAAAGAAAGTTCAAAAGATGTTGGATGGAATGCCAGTCAAAAGAGTACAGTTTTAGAAGCGGTGGAGTATTTAAGGAAACTGGATGAAATAGAAATGTTATCAGACTTGAAAGAAAATCAGCAGAATATGAATATAAACTGCAAGTATCGGGTACGTGTAAAAGAGAATGTGGCAAGTGGTAGTAAAACTACAGGTGGTGATTTAGTTAACTATGAACCTGTTAATAAGAAAATGAGAACTGATTTGTAGAATTAATTTGTTGCATGTATGTTAGTATTTAGGTATTACTATGGGCCTAGTGAAAAAGGGTATAACTCAAATTGACTCGGTGAAGAAGGGCATAAGTTCCACCTCGGACTTGTGCCCTTTTTTACCTAGTCAATTTGAGTTATATCCTTTTTCACTAGGCCCACAGTTTAATGTTAGTGATAAGTTGTATTGTAACCTAAACGCTTTTGTGTAAAATTTATTAAATAATATAAAGTAGGATATGCATAAATATCAGCTAGCTTTTAAGTTTAGTCTTAGTTTGTTATGTAAATAAGTAAAGATATGTCATTATATATACTTAATTTGGTTTCATTACACTCTGCACCTGTCATAATAACTTCCTTACCTAAAATAACGACAAAAGGTCAAGTCCGTGGAGCTGTGACTATTTAAATATGTATTACCTAGATATCAGGGGGCCGTTTCTCGAAAGGTACAAGCCTTGTAGTACTAAGTGCGCGAACTGTCAAATCGTATGAGTTGTCATGGAAACACACTTGTAATACAAGGCTTGTACCTTTTTTTTTTTTTTTTTTTTTTTTATTATGGACTGATCGGCGATTGACCCTAGTCACACCTGATGGGAAGTGAAGACAGAGTCTAAGATGGAGCTCACCGATTCAGTAACCTTTCGAGAAATGGACCACAGTTTGTACTTACAAACTTAGTATACTTTAATATTGTCTTCGGTTAGCGCGATAGTTACTCATGAAATGAAACTAAGTATGGAAATAGATTATATTAATGAATTTACAATTCCTGCATCCCGACATTTTGAACACTTTATAGCGTTCGTGGTCAGCGGGTGACGTAGGTTTCGATTATACGTTTCCATGTGGTTTCCATAGTTTGGTTGCATAAATAGTAGATAAGATATCTTATACATATTTTGCCACTTAGACATTTGCCATATTTATATTTGACCACAATAACATAATACATTTTAGTATTTAATAAGAAATATACAGCTGATTTACTTTTGAATAAATCGGCATTTTTTTTATGAACAAAATAAATCAAAAAAATATTAACACATGCGTAGGTAACTAAAATGTTTTATAGATTTTAGTCAAGTCTCAGTTTAAATATGTGAATTAAATGGAATAGGTAGGTATATAACTGCAAATGTCTTAGTAGGTCGCACCAAATCAGGAAGTAATCACGGTTCGTCAATTATCATCTAGATACAACGTAATAAAGTTATTTATTTAAAATGACCATCCCATTCCCATCTAGATATAAAGTTATTTAAAATAAAATGATATGGATCTGCTAATCTAAAAATTAAATCCGCCTGTGAGTGTTATTACACATTAACATTCATTTTACTTAATTGCTAGAATATAAAGAGGATTCCCGAAATACAATCACCACGTGGTATATTCTAAAACGTATCACTATGGATGGAGATTAGAGGTTCCGTTCTTACCTCCATACGTATCAACATGGTGCTACCTACTTAAATCAATTTAATATTAGGCCACATCTAACACTAAGTAAGTGCGTTTTCACATTACCCGATCCGATATCGGATGTAGGACCGATATCCCTATACAGTATACATTTAAGCCGCCATCTTGGATTTTTGCCTTTGAAATCCTTCCTATATCGGATCGGATATTATAGTAGAAAACGACCATAATTCAGGAAAAATATATGTGTTCATCACACAAACAAATGCCCGTTTATTGGCATTCGAAAGCAACAATAACTCACTAGTGAAGGAATAAGCTATTTTAGTACCTACTTATTGCCTGTGTAGGAAACTTAACGGGCCATATACATATCTATGTACTAATCTCATGCCTGTATATCCAAAAGTGGTAGGCAGAACCCATGAACACTGAAAGTTCCAGTGTCACTTCTAGCCATAAGTAAAACGTCATGCAGTACACGTGTGAATAGGTAATTCGCACCTCGTGTAGATTTCAAACCACAGAACTTAATTTAGATAGAAGAAACAAATTCATATATTTGTATAGGGGCCGAGCGTGTCAAATTTTGTACTGAAGTTGATTCTTGCCTGTAATTTTAAATATGTCTCAGGCTCTTGATTGTTCATAATTTTTGTGTTGTTGCAATTGAATATCACGTAACGAGGCATTTTTTATGTTTTGGTTGACTTCAACTTACAAAAATTGACGCCCGAAAGCTGCAAGCTGCGAGTAAAGACGGACAACTCAGTGGATTTCACTGAGTTCATTTGACACGCTAAGTAGATACGTTTGCTTGATCTATGGTATATATGACATCTGTGTTTCAAACACTCCCTTCGATCGTGTTGTAATTTAACATAACTCGTTGCAAATAAAAATGTACTCGGGGTAAGGCATGTACCTACCTATCGGAATTTAGAGATGGGTAAGGGTGAGTATTTACTCAGCTCGCTCGCGTTAGAAATAGACAAGACAACAAGTAGCCTATGTCGCTCTACCATCTGGAATTTACTCAAAGCGCCGAGTAAATACTCGTATTTACTCATTTGGGTGAGTAGAAACTATATTAACCACATATCCATACTAATATATTATAAATGGGAAAGTGTGTGTGTCTGTCTGATGTTTGTTCGTCTTTCACGGCAAAACGGAACGACGAGTTGACGTGATTTTTTAGGTGGAGATAAGTAGTTGAAGGGATGGAGAGTGACATAGGCTACGTTTTGTCTATTTCTAACGCGAGCGAAGCCGCGGACAAAAGCTAGTATAATATAAAAACCGGCCAAGAGCGTGTCGGGCCACGCTCAGTGTAGGGTTCCGTAGTTTTTCGTATTTTTCTCAAAAACTACTGAACCTATCAAGTTCAAAACAATTTTCCTAGAAAGTCTTTATAAAGTTCTACTTTTGTGATTTTTTTCATATTTTTTAAACATATGGTTCAAAAGTTAGAGGGGGGGGACGCACTTTTTTTCCTTTGGGAGCGATTATTTCCGAAAATATTAATATTATCAAAAAACGATCTTAGTAAACCCTTATTCATTTTTAAATACCTATCCAACAATATATCACACGTTGGGGTTGGAATGAAAAAAAATATCAGCCCCCACTTCACGTGTAGGGGGGGTACCCTAATAAAACATTTTTTTCTATTTTTTATTTTTGCACTTTGTTGGCGTGATTGATATACATATTGGTACCAAATTTCAGCTTTCTAGTGCTTACGGTTACTGAGATTATCCGCGGACGGACGGACGGACGGACGGACAGACAGACATGGCGAAACTATAAGGGTTCCTAGTTGACTACGGAACCCTAAAAAATGATATTTAAGTAACTAATTAGTTGTGTTTATATTAGTTTGAGTAAAAACAAGTAAATACGGATATTTTAAGTAAAATACTGAATATTTTCTCGATATTAACTCTACCCAGCTCTACTTAATCAGAATTAATTATTTTTGTCTCTTACTAATGAAATGAAGTTACAGAGAAACACTCAAATTTTTAACTTAAAATAAATAAACAATGAAAGTATCGCTATCTCTTTCTATCCCATCCTTTCGGCGCTCTAGTGCCACTATCAATGAAAAGAGATAGATAAGGAAGAATAGCATAAATACCATGATTTTGTCCATTTATTAACAGTACAATTTAGACAGCGGTCAGTTGAACACGTGAAGGACATACTTAAGCATTTCAATTAAACATCAAGTGTTTTGTATTTTATTACACTCTAAGTGTATCAGTGAATATTTTCTACTGAGGGAGCTCTTTTGGTGTATATATACGAACTACGAAATAATTGTTTCTGGTAAGTTGTTTTTAAATTTAATTAATGTCTTCGAATAATGCGATACCCATAGAATAAAACTATGGAAAGATTGCATTATTTACCTAATTCATTTATAAATTTTATAATACATCCCGTTCATCTGTGGACTACGAACGCTCAGATGCTTTTGGTAGCTCTAGTTACCAGCTGTCACCTTTATTTTACTTGATAATAAATAGTCTATTGAAACTTTTAGATCAATTGAGTGGCTAAGAGTTCGAAATGTCGGGAAGTAATATAAATTCACTACATATATGCAATAAAGCAATCCATAGTCTTATTTAATTACGATTAAGTGCGTTTTCACATTGTCCGACCGATCCGATATCGGCGATCCCATACATCTTTGATTTTTGCTTTTTAGGGTTCCGTAGTCAACTAGGAACCCTTATAGTTTCGCCATGTCTGTCTGTCCGTCCGTCCGTCCGTCCGTCCGTCCGCGGATAATCTCAGTAACCGTTAGCACTAGAAAGCTGAAATTTGGTACCAATATGTATATTAATCACGCCAACAAAGTGCAAAAATAAAAAATGGAAAAAAATGTTTTATTAGGGTACCCCCTACATGTAAAGTGGGGGCTGATATTTTTTTCATTCTAACCCCAACGTGTGATATATTGTTGGATAGGTATTTAAAAATGAATAAGGGTTTCCTAAGATCGTTTATTGATAATATTAATATTTTCGGAAATAATCGCTCCTAAAGGAAAAAAAAGTGCGTCCCCCCCCTCTAACTTTTGAACCATATGTTTAAAAAATATGAAAAAAATCACAAATGTAGAACTTTATAAAGACTTTCTAGGAAAATTGTTTTGAACTTGATAGGTTCAGTACTTTTTGAGAAAAATACGGAAAACTACGGAACCCTACACTGAGCGTGGCCCGACACGCTCTTGGCCGGTTTTTTTTAAATCCTTCCTACATGCGATACCGGATCGGATAATGTGAAAACGCACTAATATGTATACAAATACCTACTAAGTTATCTAGAGTCACTATCCACTTTAACTGATTTATTGAAATACTCATATTTTAATAAAATATGAGTCATATTTTAATAAAATATGAGTATTTTAATACTTTTCAGTACAGATACTTAGCGCGATTTTTTTATGCACTAGTGCGAGAACGTGGTTTATTTCTTGTCAAGTCGAAACTTCGGAGGGCCATCTGTACTGAAAACCGTCGTATGATACACGTACGAAAAGGAAATTCGTAACTCGTGTAGGTCATGTTTTAATTTATCGCCACTCGTTTCTAACTTCCTCTTTTTCGCACTTGTATCGTAATGTACTATACCTATTGTCATTCATTTTATCAATTTCTGTTTTGAGGCGTAATAGTAGATACCAGTAATATCTGTATCTTTGTAGGTACAACTTTTTAATGTAGCTTCTTTAATATAGCTCTTTGTATGTAACTTTTTAGGGTTCCGTAGCCAAAATGGCAAAAACGGAACCCTTATAGTTTCGTCATGTCCGTCTGTCCGTCTGTCCGTCTGTCCGTCTGTCCGTCTGTCACAGCCGATTTACTCGGAAACTATAAGTACTACAGTGATGAAATTTGATGGGAATATGTGTTGTATGAACCGCTACAAAATTATGACACTAAATAGTAAAAAAAAGAATTGGGGGTGGGGCCCCCATACATGTAACTGAGGGATGAAAATTTTTTTTCGATGTACATACCCGTGTGGGGTATCAATGGAAAGGTCTTTTAAAATGATATAAAGTTTTCTAAAAACATTTTTCTTAAAGTGAACGGTTTTTGAGATATCAGCTCTCAAAGTCGTAAAAAGTATGTCCCCCCCTCTATTTTTATAACTACGGGGTATAAAATTCTAAAAAAAATAGAGGTGATGCATGCTAATTAACTCTTTCAACGATTTTTGGTTTGATCAAAGTATCTCTTATAGTTTTTGAGATAGGTTGATTTAACTGTAATTTTGGTTATTGGTTTATTATATTTGCTGCTACGGAACCCTTTGTGCGCGAGCCCGACTCGCACTTGGCCGGTTTTTTAATGTACCTGCAGTATTATTATTATCGTATGGCTTTATTAAACAAAGGATTTACAAAAAAAAAGGTTTCATGCATGTTTAAATCTATAATTTTACATTTACATCTAAGTTAGATATCCATTCCCTGGCAATGCAATGTAATTTATGTATGTTTAAATACCACGATGTTTTAGCGATAGCTCAGATATAATAATAATGATAATTTGGATAGTTTGAAAAATACATCTTAATTACCACGCGAAGAATATGGAGACAAGTACCTAATTATTTTTTTATCTTTTCAGATTTCACGACAATGGCGATGAAAGCGAAAATACTAGAATTGAAAACTGCACTCGAACGAGCCATGCACGTGAGAGAAGGCCTCAAAGTCGCAGAACACACGTTATCTAAGATGTGTTTATCACCACAAGAGAGACAATGCGCGATTACCATACAGAACGAAAAGATCCTTGCAACGATAACAAAAGTGGAAAGCATACAAACAAAACTAAATGAACTAGAAGCACAGATGAAGGCAGACTTGAATAATATTAAAAGGCCAGAATTCACATCACCCAAATTTCGTCATCCGATAAATTTTCTCGAAGATCTCACCGATTACTTGAACGGGATACCTGCAGAATATCGCACAGTCGAAACCATCATTGATTGTTTTCAAGGAGATGCTTACAGCTGGGCGATGATATTCAAAGAACGCTGGTCGACTATTGAAGATTTTAAGAAAGACTTCCTTGAACAATACTGGGGCCACGCCGAACAGAGTTTGCTGAGAAGAGAAATTGTTTGTGGTGTTTGGGATATTAAGCAAGAGACTATGGCGGAACACTTTTCTCGCCTGGAAGCTCAAGCGAAGTTGCTTACAAGGAAAATCGCCGACGAAGATCTGATTGTTGACATAATGAGTCATTTTTCAGATGTAGTTCGAGGCAAGTGGTATTCAAGTAGACAACGCGGTATCCCAGCAGCAGCTGCTTTCTTACAGCGAATGGATACTGAACTGGAGGACAGGTGGAAGAGGACTGAACCGAAACTTAGGACTGGCGACAACGTAATGGATCTTAATGATTCTGATGATGACTACGACGATATGCATGATGAACCTCTGATGACATTCAACGGAAGTCAAGCTACCTCAACGGAACAACGTGAAAAGTTGGCTAAAGAAGTAATCAATATGGCGACAAAATGTTCAGAAAAAGCTAAAGAAAAGCCTGAAATATTGACTCTACTTGATGAAAGACCAGCCTGGGATATGGTGTGGACGAAGATAGAAGAAATATCGAAATTCATTCAAAATGCTGAAGCCCAAAAAAGACGTAATAACTTAATAATTAAGTTACAATAATGTCAATTGTAAAGAATTATATCGCTTATAATTAATGTACCTATTGTTAATTAATTAATAGTACTCATGTGTTTTTCTTTGTCTCTTTTATATTCCGAATGTAAGTCGAAAGGGGAAGTAATATATATTAGGTATACTATTTACCCTAATGTGAAATTACTAAAAATATACCTATACACGTTTGTTAACAAATCTATGCACCACATATTTTACTCTATCTATGTATGCGCTTATCCTTATACCCATGTACGATTATAATAAGTATCTTGGATGAATAAATGTGATTATTATGAAGTAACATGTTTTTTATTAAAGTTTCCTTCTGTCACTCCTCTATAATTATTCGTTTGCGTCACTGCAATGTACAGATGTAGTACGAAATGTTTTCCTTCGTATTATTACGGAGACGTACGTACTATTAAGGAACGAACTATTTCAGTCAGTCTCCGTACAAGATGTACTGACGTTGAACTGAACTAGTATGACAAATACGACGTTTCCTGAAAAATACGAAGGAAAACCTTGTCGCACTACATCTGTATTAAATTATTTGCCTTTAGGCACCAATAGTACAATTAACAAAAGTACACAACAGGGGACAGTTGATTTGTAGGTATGTGCACCATAGCAAGCAAATATATTATGCAAAAGTAACGTCTTTAGATACCACTTACAGATAAAAATAACTTATTTGCTACTTAACAATGATACTTAAGTTTAACCACAGAATTACAGTTAAACCAGAATGAGTAGTTAGGTCAAAAAGTGTGCCCACATGAGAGGTCATTGTTTGGGCTGGTGTCCCTCTCGCACTTACTGACAATGTCAACATTATTCCATCGACTTACAATAGGGACTGAGCTCACACTTTTTTTGCCATACTAAATTGAACCTTATCACCGGCGCATAAAGGCGTTCTTGACAGACTAGCAAAAGTGTGTCCACATGAGAGGGTCAAAGTTGGGGCTGGTGTCCCTCTCGCACGTGTGACCAGTGTTAAAAAATTACTATAGTAGTAGTATTTTTACCTGTAGGATAACTAAGTTTATAAACTTCTTAAATTATTTTCGTATTATATCGAGGCAAGGGTATTAATACCTTGTAACGAATTGGTAAGTCATTATTATGAAGCCATAAAACCAACAAATTGCGCAATTATTAAAAACCTTTAATTGGGTATTAGTAGATTTGGTAGTAACTTTGAATATTGACTGGTATCCTCAAATGATGACAGTGATGACGTCATTCAAATGATTTTGATAGTGGTAATAAGTGCGAGAGGGACACCAGCCCCAACTTTAACCTCTCATGTGGACACACTTTTTGGCCTAACTACTCATTCTGGTTTAATTATAATTCTGTGCATTATTCAGTGACGTCATCACTGTCATACATTGGGGATACCAGTCAATTTTTAAAGTTACTACCAAATCTACTAATACCCATTTGAACATATTTTTTAATTATACAAATCTTGATTTATTGGTATCAAAATAATTACATTATAATTATTTTCCAATTCTTTGAAATATATCGAAACCCTAGTTTGAATATAACACTAAAATAATATAAGAACTTATAAAGTCAGGTAATATACAGATAAAAATACTACTACTATGGTACTACCTCATTAACACTGCCACACGTGCGAGAGGGACACCAGCCCAAGCAATGCCCTCTCATGTGGACCGTTTTCGCTAGTCTGATACGATCACTTTTCTGTCTCAGTGATAAGGTTCAATATAGTATGGCAAAAAATGTGATTCCACAATCTAGTTTAATAATTCTAAATCTATGAGTTTAACGCATTCACTGCTGCCACCCTCTTTTCCCGGCCATAAACACTTTGATGTGTGCCCCAAATGTACATGTGCGTCCCGAAACTTAAAAATTCGAGATACATACGTATTCCAAGCAAATGGATGAATCCACATTTCAAAAATATAAATAATATATATATGCCTGAAGTTATAGACACGACTCAAGGTATGGGTCGCCGTGGCAACTGACATAACCAAAAAGAGAACAATATTGAAATAAACAATTGATCGAGACAAACCTTATAGGTTTAACGATACTGTGTAATTAATTAGAGATTTTTGTTTGTAATTGCCTAAATAAATAAATAAAATAATAAATAATTTGGGCGATGACGTAACAGCGTGGATCCGTTGCGTCGTTTGCCCCGCCGCGCTGTAGGATTTGGCAGTTGCCCCGGAACCGCCGAAAACCACTATGTACGCGTCTGTGCGATGAAGGCACTGGGTGGAAGTTAATCAAAACGCGTATATGTATACATTGGCCGTCGGACCGGTTGTAGTTATATTTTTATCAACATTTATTCTGAATGTACTTACAGGCACCTTATCTGAAAAGATGATATGAAATAATACAAAAATTAAATTAATTGTACAATTTTAATACATAAAATATAAACAGAACAATTGTAAAAACTACTACTCCATTTCATTAAATAAATAATTTAATATAATCGAAGCATTGTGATGTAACAGAGATCTTATTATCATTTAACTCAGATATTACAAACAAAAAAACGCCATTACATTTAGTTGACGTACATGGCATCATGCCTTTCCAGAGAAATAACTACACTGAAATGTTGTTAACACATTCTGTACCAGTGACCCGAAAGTCGGGTTCTCCTGTTTATTATACGAATATGCGTAGATGCCCTGTAAAATAAGGGAGTCCATTTTAAAACTGGTTTACCTCTACTAACAGAAATGTCTAGTCTAAGTATATACAAGATGTATCTTTGACAGAATAGAAATAAACATTATTTTATCACATTTGGTACTATTTTATTACAATATACCTAGAAGGTGACTCGTTGTGAACGCGCCTAAGATGCCTCCTGACTGTACTAGGGAGTCGAAATTGTTTAGTACATACTTTACAGGCATACGGTTTTTCACCAGTGTGCACACGATAATGCATTTTTAACGAGGCCAAAACTATAAATTCCTTTTTACATATATCACACGAATGCGCCTTCTGCCCTGTATGTCGTTGGCTGTGAACTTTTAATGCAGATTTATGTCTAAACTCTTTATTACACACTTCGCAAGAATATGGTTTAATTCCTTTGTGTATCATAATGTGGTCTTGTAAAGCTGAGCTCTGTCTGAATCGCCTGTGGCAAATCTCACAGGGATAAGGCTTCTCTCCCGTGTGTATTAGCATGTGGCCTCTCAAAGTGTTTTTGTCTGCGAATGGTTTGTCGCACAAATTACAGTACTCTAGTTTCACTCCCATGTGACTGTTCATATGGAGCTTCAAATAATTTCTTAAGTCTATATTGCTTTCCGCATATTTCGCAGCAGAATAATTTGTCCGAAGGATTTACTGTTTTGTTATGTGTTAGTTTGTTTTGTTTGAGCGTCGTTTGCGGTTTCATTTGGTTGTTGCTGTTTCTTATGTCGTTTCTTTGTGGGCACTTGTTTTGTATCTTTAATTCCGTGTAAACTTACAATGTGTTCATTTAATCCAGTTTCATTTGCAAATCTCTTCTTACAAAATTTGCAACATATTGGAAGTAAGTGGCCGGAGCTCGTCAAATGAGTTTTTAAAGTAAGCTTTTTTGAGAACTCTTTAAAGCAAACTTCACACGAAAATGGTTTTTCACCTGTATGTACACGCATGTGAGATTTCAAGTTGTGCCTGTAAGCGAATTGTTTTTGGCATATCTTGCACGAGAACTTGTCCGTGTGACTTTTAAGATGATTCTTCAAAACTGATTTAAGTGAATATTGTTTGTTACATACTTCGCAGGTGTACGGTTTAGCGCCAGTGTGTCGCGGCATATGTTTCACGAGGAGGCTTTTGTATTGGAATTTCTTCTTGCAAATATCGCAGGAGACAGGTATGGGGGGTCCTTTAGAGCGGGGCACAGGGCCGGTGGGTGGGGCGTCTAAGGGTGGGGCGGGGGGTAGGTGGATGAGCTTTTCTATCTGTTTCCTGGCGATGGCTGACGCAGCTGACTCTGTGAGGTCCTCGATGTCGGCCACCTTTTCGAGTTCTGACGCGTGGTCGGAAGCATCGTCTGACTCAACCGGAGCAGGTGTCGGGATGGCCAATGGCACTAGAAAGAAAATATATTTACAGTATTTCATCAGAACATTAACTTTATCCTGACAGTTATGTGTCAGGAACATAAAAATCAAATAATATTATGAGTGTTACGTTCATATTTTTTCCATAGAACTTTTTTTTTCATGGTTTCCACCTCACTACTTTAGGTAGTCTAGTTGTAGGTTTTTGTGCTAGCGATGAAGTACTTCTAAATTGGCTTTTTAAATAAATTCCATAGTAATTTTTGAGTGATATGTTGTATCTCATATCGTAAATCACTATATTTAATTGCATAATTCATCAAGATTTTGTACAAAATTACTGGTTATTATGCAATCTACAAACGTACATATCGTCACTACTTTAAAAAAACTTGTATCTTCGTCTGTCAATGAAAAGAAAATTGTAGTAAGTATGTATGGAATGCATATAGACTTACTGCGTTTTAACTTTGAGGAGCAGCGTGAGATACGAGATTTTTTAAAAGTAGTTACGATATGTCGCGATTGTCGCGTCTGCCGGTACTTTATGTCACGATTTCGTGTAAGGCACACCTTAATCAGAACTATTTTGAACAGCTGACTGTGGGCCGCCATTCGGCCGAGCAAAGGGCTCGGGTGAAGCAAACATGCGCGCACGCGAACGGACGTTTTGAGGATGGCATTTTCGGGAAAAAATATTCAAAACCTTTCTTTTTTTCAAAATAGGTAAAATTTAATGTTTTTACTACTCAGAATCACGAGCCTTTTCGATCCCACTAGGTAAAAACAGCGTCCCAAATTTAATTTTTCCTCTTCGTCACTATTTTTCAAACACTGTAACGGTGGTTACAAAGTGGAAAGTATGCAAAATAATAGAAACATTTTGGGACCATTTCTTTGTCTCTTGTTTTTTGTCCTGGATCGAAAGGGCTCGTGATTCTGAGTAGGAAAAACATAAAATTTACCTAGCTTAGAAAAAATATTTTTGGTGATTGTTCTCGCGAAAATGCCCAGGAATTCTCGGCCAGCGTGGGTCAGTTGAATATATTTTTTATTTGAAAATGAACAAAACAAAATGAAAGTTACTACACCTCGAACACTGGCGATCAAATATATGAAAGAGGCGCGTTCCTAACACACAGTCTAAGCTCGTGTAGGTGAACGCGTACTATGCTTGTATGAGTGAAATATGACTGGTCGACAAACAATTTTCACACATATGGGTAATTTATTGAAAACCTGTCAAATATCACTTGAATCACAAATTTTACTTTGACAATAATAAACCTCGCATATTTAAGCCGTTTTCACATTATCCGATCCGATATCGGATGTCGGAAGGATTTCAATAGAAAAAATCCAAGATGGCGCCTGTAATGTATGTGATATCGACCCGACATCCGATATCCGATCGGATAATGTGAAAACGCATTTATTGTCTTTGGCCTATGTTACCTGGCCCTATTCAATAGCTATAAAAATAGTACTTACGTGCTTGTACCAATTCTTCGCTGTTGTTCGTTTCTCCTTCCAGCATCTTCGCCTCCAACTTGACCGGGTGCACTTCGCCTGAAACAAAAGCTGCTTTACACACAGATATTCGATTAATTCTAATCTTTGTTATTTTTCATTCTCTTTGCTCCATTTTTACTTGTCTCTGTTTGGCCCGATGGTATAGAATGCCATTGGGCATTAAGTCCGCCATTTGTACACTTTTTTTTACTTATGTGCAATAAAGTTTAAATAAATAAATATCGGAGAAATTCAAAGTTACTTCACTAAACAGGGTTCAGAGCAAATTTTATCATTTTTGTTCGATGTAATTCCTGGTTTGATATAAAATTAAATAGAATATTTAAAATATTAATGGCTCAAATACAGAAAGCTAAAAGTAATAATGCACACCTTGCCATGGGCTTGCATTTATTGCCTGTACTTACTTAGTGTATTGTAACTCTGATGATGATGAATTCAAATATCTTATTGTTCCGGAGCTGTAAGTTCACATTTTTGACATGAGAGCGTCCACAAAACGTAAACTGGCGCGACCTAATGAAATTTTAAATAAAATGCTATAATATTTAAAAAAATCAAGTACTTAAAAACAATATATCGCTTACTTTAAACATAATCTAACGCATGTTACATTTTTGCGGATCTTCGTTAATGAGTATTTTACGATATTAATTTATCACACAGGATTTACTTATTATGTCATTTAACTCATTTATCATTCATTTTTATTTTTAAACTAGTGTTGTGGTGCGGCAGAGTCTGTCATTTCGATTCAAATGACATTTCAATAAGTTGATAGAAATCGTATATTTGTTTAAGCGCCTCCTTGTAAAAGGGCCTAATGGATTCTATGAATTCGTAAATAATCGCTAGATTTGGCAAACGATACGTCTTAGCCACATCGCAACATACTTCAAAACAAATGTGTCAAAAATGTGAACTTACAGCTCAGGCACAATATATCTACTTTGTCTTAAATTATATTCATACCAGATACAAATCGTGTCTGAAGTATGAGCGTGACGACAGATAAACAGACAGAGTTACTAACGCATTGACATCATTAATCTAGACACGCGGTAGCGTGTCAAGCCAAGTTCAAGTAATAAAAGAACTGGCGAGCAGCACCCTGTGTAATATTCCACAAACCATTTGGAGCCACCTTTGACCCCCTCATAACTCAAAAACTATTTTACATAAACGTGTCAAATTTGGTTCATATATTGACACTTGCGAGATACATATGTGCTCCAAATTTCATATACACATCTCAAACAGTTGTTTAGATAGTAACGTCCAAAAATCGTCATTTTTATCAGGTACATACCTATAGACATAAACTCTAACCCAGTTGCAAAACATCCAGAAAGATCAAATTTGGCATGAAACTAGGTAATTACGTGAATACACAGAAGAAAATCAGAAATTAGTAAACTTTGTCATTTTCTAAAAGTGACTCGCAAAAAAAATTTTGGCTGTTTCATACATTCCGACTGTCATGATATTGTTCATTTCTATGGAAAAGCCAATTTTTTTTCGCGATTTCGCCATTGGTCCCATAGTAAAAGTATTTGTTGTTATAAATAAATTTCAGGACTGACCATTGAATTTGGCACCCATTTAGATATATAGATTTTTCTTTGAAGTCAACAACCAAGGCATATATCATATTATTGAACTTGGCTCTCATTTCACATTTATGTTTTTGATGGGATATAATTAAGATCTGAATAATCTGATTTAGAACTACTTACGTAGTGTAAAACCGTCGTTCGTGGTTCCCTCCACACTCTCATCCTTTATGGCAGGTTTCTCGTCTGAAACAACAAATGTATTTGCATTACTCTGCAATTTCTAAATAATAACAAACATAAACTTAAGCCTGTATTCCTAAAAGGGGTGGCAGAGCACATGACTCTGTTTGAGGTTTCAATGCAAAATTTACCACTTAGGGCCACTTGCACCAACGAAAATGGAGGGTTAACCCGAGGGTTTTTTTTCTGCTTTGGCTTTTACTCCCTGCCGAGGGTTAACCCACCATTTTATATGGAATTTGACAGATGACAGCCCACTAACCCTGAGTTAAGTGGTTGGGTGCAAGTGGGCCTTAAGGGATTAATAGATAACAAAATTGATTTCAAGTCACAGCACAGTTGAACCCATATCCCACAGTCGACTGCTATGACACCCACAAGGGGAAAGGGGTGGTGAAATTATTATATTATTTAAAACACTCGCAGCTGATGGCTAATGCGTATACAAATCACTGAACTTGTTTTTTTTTTTTTTAATTATTAATCCTCATATTTTAATTTTAAATGTTTATCCTGTCTTATTTCACTATTCAATGAAGGAGCACTAATAACTGGAAATTTATTATATATTCTGTCAAACAAGTCTGTCAGTAAATAAGAACTAAGAAAACTATAGGTATCCTTTTCTCTAGCACCCTAAAGAAAAGGATGCATATAGTTTTCTTTGTTCTTATTTACTGACAGACTTGGTTGACAGAGTATAAGTGTCAACTTTACCCTGTTAGTGGCCCGTGTGGTGATGGGTTAAGAATTTCACCACCCCCTTTCTTACCGTGAGTGAGTGTCGTAGAAGTCGACTGTGGAATATGAGTTAAATTGTAGCGTAGGCGAGAGCCTGGCAACCTGTCACTGCAATGTCACAATTTCGTTTTATTTCAACCCCTTTTTGCCAAGAGTGGCACTGAAACTCGAGTAGTTCATATGCTCTGCCTACCCCTTTATAGGATACAGGCGTGATTGTATGTATTTATTATTATTATTTATTTTGATACACTAACAGCTCTTCGAGCTGATGCGTGTATATCACTGCACTTGTGTTTATGTATGTTGTATGTTTGTCAACTTCTTTTAATGCTGTCAGCAAACGAGCAGACAAGTCGCCTGATGGTAAGCAATCACAGCCGCCCAAGGGCACCCAAAACAGCAAAAGTTTTGGAGGTGCAATGCCAGCCTTTAAGATGGTTGTCTTTTATCTTTTTTTTCCTTATGAAGGTCATATAAGTTGGGAAATACCGCAGGCGACAGTTCATTCCACAGTTTAGCTGTGCGAAGAAAAAGTTTAGCCGTGTGCAGGAAGTTTCTTCCTATGAGATGACTGTCGTCATCATCATCATTTCAACCATTAATCGCTCACTGCTGAGCATAAGGCCTCCCTTCGTGTACGCCACTTATCCCGGTCCTGGGCTAATCTCATACAGAAGTGCCCCATAATTAAATATTATAGGACAGGACATTCTTACACAGATTGACTGAGGCCCACGATAAGCTCAAGACGACTTGTGTTGTGGGTACTCAGACAACGATATATATAATAAATAAATACTTATATACATAGAAAACATCCATGACTCAGGAACAAATATCTGTGCTCATCACACAAGTAAATGCCCTTACCGGGATTCGAACCCGGAACCGCGGCGCAGCAGGCAGAGTTACTACAGACTGCACCAGACCGGTCGTCAAAGTTTTTTGAATGTTGTCGAACCAACGAGCCAACAGATGCCAGGCACTTGTTACATCCGATGGCGGCCACCATTCGGTCAACATTTTGGTCCACCTGCCATCACTCTGCCTGCTGCTGCTGATGACTGTATACTTGTATAAGTATCAAAGTGTACCAAGGAAGTGTATGAACTGCAGTCGCTGCAGCTCGGCCTGGCTGCGCTGCACCAGCTGCTTGAACTGGCTCGCGTCGCGCAGGCGCCCCACGCACGCCTCGCAGATCCCGCTCTCGTCGTCACTACGCATTACAACCTGCAATGCAATTTAGCTGTTAACAATTATACACCGTGTTTTTTTTTTTTTTTTTTTTTTTTGGTCTCCGTTAAATTCGACACGTAGCTAGGTTCGTTATCAGGAACCACCCTGTATATGACTTTTAGTTAAATTCGCAAAAAAAAAATTCTCATCACTTTCATACATAATAAATGAATGTATTAGTGTGAGAGACCCTTAAGAATAACATTCAAGTTTGTGTCAAGTGATTGACGGCACATGTCAAAAGAAATAACATTAGGAATTTGTAAATGTTGTCACACACATGTTCAGTGATTATCTTTATTTTTTTAATAACTAGATAACCGTAAGATTTAACACGCTAGTTTCTTAGAGAAATTAATTGTATTTGATCTAAAGAACCTTCCCTTAAAGTTAACGGAATTCAATAAAAAAAGGTTGTATTGAAGTTGCACAAATAGCGTAGGATGCACTACTGAAGTCGTCAGTGTGAGTTTAGCTGAAAAACACCTGCAAGTTATTGCTGCAACGCGACGCAACCATGGGTAAGAGGGAGTGGCAAATATTTGCATCTCTTTCTTGCATATACCCTAGTTCAAAACTTGCAGCAATAGCTTGCAGGTGTATACTCAGCTTTAGATGGTCATTAGCAGAGTTCACACAACGCGAAACGGTAATTTTTTCGCGCGAGTATCGTTATCATACTTCTGCACCTTTGATCTCAATCTCCAGTCACTATCGCAATTTCAAAAGCAGTTTTTATCTATGTATGGTATTACAATATAAAATGCCTTTTTTTTAATTAATACAATCGGTTTTAAAGAATAATAAATCCATACTTAATTATATAAATGGGAAAGTGTGTGTGTCTGTTTGTTTGTCTGTCTTTCACGGCAAAACGAATAGAATAGAATAGAAATATTTATTTGCATGAATACGTTACAATAAGATCTTATACGTAAAATATTTAGTCACAGTATCCCGTCGACATAACATCAACATGCAAATTATTTACAGTTTGTACATGAAGCGACAAATTGACGTGATTTTTTAAGTGGAGATAGTTGAAGGGACGGAGAGTGACATAGGCTACTTTTTGTCTCTTTCTAACGCGAGCGAATCCGCGGGCAAAAGCTAGTTAGTGATTAATAAACGTAACTGTGGCAACGACTAACAAAAATTTGATCGACCTAATTTAGCAAGCTATAATTATATGCAGTTGCATATAATTATAGCTTGCTAATTGCTGCTCCGACTTCCGGTACCTTGGGTCATTATTCCAAAATGACGGAAGCATCGACCGTGACGTGAAAAATAGAATAAATGCAGGATGGATGAAATGGTGACAGGTCTCAGGGACAACATGCGATCGACGGATGCCCCTTAAACTTAAGGGGAAAATCTATAAGACGATTGTAAGGCCTGTTGTATTGTATGGATCTGAATGCTGGGCGACAAAGGTGGAGGATGAAAGGAGAGTGCACGTAGCGGAAATGAGAATGTTGAGATGGATGTGTGGAGTGACCAGAATGGATCGGATCAGGAATGAGTATATTAGGGGAAGTTTGAAAGTTGCGCCTATAACGGAAAAGATGAGGAGTGGCAGGTTGGCGTGGTACGGTCATGTAATGAGGAGGGATGAGTGTCATATAGGCAAAAGAATGTTGGAGATGAATGTTGATGGATGGAGAGGGAGGGGTAAACCCAAACAACGATGGATGGATTGTGTGAAAGAGGACATGAGAAAGAAAGATGTGAGTGTTGAGATGACGAAAGATAGGGGAGAATGGAAGAGGAAGACATGTTGTACCGACCCCACATAACGTGGGATAAGGGTAGGAGGAAGAAGAAGAAGAAGCATATAATTAAGTTAATTTACCATAAAACGTTGTACACAATGTACAATAACTGAAAGGCGGCCTTACTTGTATATTAAAGCATTCTTCAATCATGTCCAAATATATTTCCGTTTTCCCGACATGAGTATATAAAGTCTTCAAGCCCTTGTCTGGAGGGCGACGAAGGCAGCAGCGACACGAATGCAACGCCTCTAGGGCGTCAATCATTGCATCACTATCGTAATCTTCCATGATTGACTTTTAGATTGAAAACATTTAATTATATTAATGTTATTTGTTTTGTGTTAGCTTTTTTAGATTATTATTTACAAAATAATATGACAGCTGATCCAGAAGATGGCGTTGGCATGCAGTGTTACCATATGATTAACCAAAAAAGCCTGTAACACAGAGTATTTAACTTCAATACTACACTTAACATACGTAAATTTAAAGTTCAACTCAAATACAACTTAATATTAATCAAACAGTTCGTTTACTATCTTGCGAGACAAGATTATAATGTACGAGAATTTGCATGTGAATTGGTTCTTGTGAAAGAGATCCTCGTCATAAATGTGAGATTCAATATGATATAAATTAACATAGTCAATACTGTTAAGAAATTTTAAGGATGCTGTTGCGCTGACAGCACGATTAGATTATCGAAATAGTACATTACGATACAAGAGCGTAAAAGAGGAAGTTCGAAACGAGTGGCGATAAGTTAAAAACCGACCGAAGGGAGTGTTTTAAGTCGACACGCGTTACGTTTTTGCATGTGTATCGTACTAAGTTTTTCAGTACAGATGAGCCTACGAAGTTTCGACCTGGCATATAATGAACCACTTCTAGCACTAGCGCGTAAAAAAAAAACCATCTGTACTGAAAAATAAGATAAATACAGTTAAATCTTTATGTCTGGCAACATTATACAACACCATAGACTAATGCAATGTGTTTTATATGCAACAATATGAAAGGATGTCCTCATGTTCTTGGCTTATTGTACCGGTTTTATATTTGCCAAGTTTCGGCATAGACAAAAATTAACTTTTTAACAAAAAATAAAACCGCCTTAAAAAAAAGCGTGTTACAAAACACGGAGAAACTAAAAAGCCAAAAATAATAAACCTTCGAATTCTGATTTCTTATCGGATTGCAATAATCTAAACATCCAAATTATAAACAAATCATGTATCACATATGTATCAGTCCGAATATATGTACAGTAGTGAAAGAATTATCCTTTAACTCCTAACCATTGAGGAGTTGACCTTCCATCAGCATCAGCTCAGCCACATAAAATTATTACCATCAGGCGTAAATACTGGTGTACCTTTGAAAAATACACTAAAAACATTACATGTGCCTATAACATTTGAAGAGTTCCCTCGATTTCTCCAAGATCCCATCATCAAACCCCGACTTGGTGCCAATGGGACCATCTCGGAGGTATACCCGTTCGATCAAAAAAAAAATTTTGAAAATCGGTCCACGATTCTCGGAGATATCGAGTAACATACATACAAAAAAAAAAACATTCAGTCGAATTGAGAACCTCCTCCTTTTTTGAAGTCGGTTAAAAAGTGAAGTAACAAACCGGCAAACAAGAATATTATATACCATATATGGTATATAATATTCTTGCCGGCAAACATCATTTGACAGTTTCGTTCAGGATCTTTATAATCGTTCGAAAATCGAACAAAGATATCTGACTGACAATGGCTGCGATAACATCGCTTCTTCAATGCTGCTTTGTTTTCTCTCGGCACCTAATAATCTATTTATTGTTATTTAATACGTTTATATTTCAAATTTATCGGTTTAAATTGGCGTTAGAATGCAAATGAGCAATTTGTGTCGTTGTTGCTTGCAGCGGCCTCCTGAAAAGAAATTGAAGTCTCCTTACACACGATCGGGGAAAATAGAAATATATTCGAATATTCTCAAGGAATGTTTCGAGATACATGTAAGTCGACGTCCCTTCTTATGAAGCATTACTTAATTTAGTCAAAAAAAACTGCCACAAAAACATCTAACCAGTTCTATAATTCAACTGAAAACCTATTCAGCTTTTTCAGGGGCAAAGCATATACTAGTTTAGCAACCAAGAACCTGCGTGGTGGGCACTCGTGAGCTTTGCCCAGAAGCTGGAGAACCCGCTATACGGGTTGTCGCCATACAAGCAGGCGGTTATAGATAACAACCGGTTTCTGACGTAATGCGCCATTTTTGGTCTGGTAGTGAATGTGTTAATATAAATTGTATTTTATCTCTATATACCTAGATGTAAAAGTAATTTTTATATATTTATTTACCCCCTTATTTATAAACATTCACTAAAGTTATCAAGCTGACAAAGTTTGTTTGTCCCTTTCTATCACATCAATATGTCTAAAAAAATAAAAGGGACAAACAAACTTTATCGGCTTGATAACTTTAGTGAGTGTTTATGAATAAGGGGGTTAAACTTTATTGCACAAATTTACAAAAATAAAAGAGTACAAATGGCGGACTTAAGGCCTGAGGCATTCCCCACTAGTCAACCATCATTTAATTTATTATTTCCTTTCAGTTAACCTACCTGCCAAATGATGATGAATATGGGATCTGCGAGGTGTGTGTGGGACGGCTGCGGGATGCAAGTGACTTCAAGCTGCAAGTGCAGCGCAGCCAGGAGCAGTTGCAGGCGTGGCTATGGCGAGGGTGCAATGTCAAAGGTATTGCTCAATTATTATGTTCTGCAGGGCCCGTAACTTTCATGCCGATGACATCAATTTGACGTCACGCTGCATATAGGTGATTCAAATATTTTTATTGTAATAATTAATCATTATTCATTAATCAATTTTTATCATGTACAAATCACTTCAAAAGTAAGCAATTTGTTTTATTTTAATAATTTATTGAAATATGATTCACAAAACCTATGTTAGGCCTATATTGGAATACGCGTTTTAAGTGTGGAGCCCTTATTTTATCAAGGACATCGATTTGTTGGAGAAAGTTCAACGCAAGTTCACCAAAATACCGAAGAAACTTAAAAAAAGTCCTATGAGGAAAGATTGGAGTTCCTAAAGCTTACAAGCCTGAAGGAGCGTAGAGAGAGTATAGGCCGCCATTAAGTAATTTTGAATTATTTGAAAGCATAATGGAATCTGTGCTACTGAAAATATCGCCTTCCAGCAAGAAATTACTTTTTTGCGGCGACTTTAATGTAAATATTTTAGAAAATTCGACATTAAGTTGTAGGCTGTTGAATTTTTTCAAATCATGTAATCTGAACCACATTTTTATGGAGCCTACTAGAGTGACTGCTACTAGTGCAACCTGTATAGATAATATTTTCACAGATATTTTTCCTATTACAAAAAATGTAATCAGCAATTTAGAGTCCGACCATTTAGGTCAATTAATGGTATTTGAAGCTGCTAGGAAAAATACCTGGAAAAAACAGATAACTTTTGTACCAGTAACCTCGGACCGCGTGGAAAGAATGAAACAGAGTTTAGTTCAGGCGCTACCCGTTCTGTCTCCAAACATGAGTCCTAATGATATGTATAATTCATTCTTTCACACATATATGGAAAATTATAATACGATATTTACAACAAAAACGGTCACGGTTAGTGATGCATCAGTTTTTAGTGAGTGGGCAACTGCAGAGTTACATCAACGAAGACGTGCATTGTATGCCTTGTATGAGGAACGGCGGTTTAATACGAGTGATGAATTTAAAGAACATGTCAAACAATTTTCGAAACAGTTTAAATTAGATTGTCATACCGCTAAACGTAATTATTTAAGCAAGAAAATTAAAAGTAGTTCCGATATAATTAAAGCAACGTGGAAAGTAATTAACGTGGAGACTGGTCGGTCAAAGCAAAGAACAAATGAACTGAAATTAAAAATTGATGGCAAAATTGTAGATTCCAATTTAGAAGTAGCAACAGAATTTGAAAAGTTCTTCACTGATATACCAGTTTCCACAACTAGGCACTTAAATTCATCACCCGCATCTGCCGTTACATTGTTAGAAGATAATGTCACAGAATGTAGTAGAGACCTTGTATTTGAACATGTTAGTACCTCAGATATAATTAAGGCATTTCAATCAATTAATGTTAAAAAAACTTGTGACCTCTGGGGAGTCTCTGTCCATGGTGTTAAATCTTTAATAGAAATTGTAGCGCCTGACTTGGTAGTTATCTTTAATAACAGTGTTGATTGTGGTGAGTTTCCTGATCTTAAGAAACACAGTAAAGTCATTCCATTATTTAAATCTGGTAGCACATCCGACCCCACTAATTTTAGACCGATATCAGTGTTACCGACATTCAGCAAAATTTTTGAAAAGTTAGTGTTATTTCAGCTATTGCAACATTTTAACATCAATAATCTAATGCACAATAAACAATTTGGTTTTACACGGGGTCGCTCAACAACCGACGCTGGTGTTGAGCTAATCAAACAGATTTTCGATGCCTGGGAGGAGTCACAGGATGCCTTGGGTATCTTCTGTGATTTATCTAAGGCTTTCGATTGCGTCTGTCATGAAACACTGATCAGGAAATTGCACTACTATGGAGTGCGAGGATCGGCACTGAATTTAGTCAAATCTTACTTACACGATAGAATACAAAGGGTCGACGTGAATGGACAGCGCTCACCGGGGTCACTAGTCTCTATGGGTGTACCGCAGGGATCAATATTGGGGCCTTTCCTGTTCCTTATCTACATTAATGACCTGCCATATCTTGTAAAGACCCACCATGATATAGTATTGTTTGCAGATGATACTTCCCTTATTTTCAAAGTCAAACGTCAGCAACAAACTTGTGAAAATGTAAACAATGCTATTTCCGAAGTAGTTAATTGGTTTAGTGTTAATAACTTATTGTTAAATGAGAAAAAGACTAAATGTATTAAGTTTGTAACGAGTAATGCTAAAAATGAACAAGCAAGTGTCGTTGTGAAGGATGAGGAATTGGAACTGGTAGATAGTACAGTTTTTCTTGGCATAACTTTAGATTCTAAACTTCAGTGGGGTCCCCATATTGCTACCCTCTCGAATAGACTGAGCTCTGCAGCATTTGCAGTGAGCAAGATCCGTCAGTTAACAGACGTGGAAACAGCTCGATTAGTTTATTTTAGTTACTTTCACAGCATTATGTCATATGGTATTTTACTATGGGGCAGTGCTTCAGAGATAAATACCATATTTGTTCTGCAGAAGAGGGCTATTCGAGCAATATACAAAATGAACCATAGAGACTCACTTAGAGATAAGTTTAAGGACATTAATATAATGACAGTGCATTGTCAATATATTTATGAGAATATTATGTATGTACATAAAAACATTTGTAAATTTAAGAAAAACTGTGATGTATAATATAAACACTAGAAAAAAGCATAAGCTTGCAGTGCCCTTCACTCGGCTCCATAAAATTAAAAAATCATTCATGGGTAATTGTGTAAGATTTTATAACAAACTTCCTAATGCCATCACTGAACTGTCTTTTAATCGATTTAAACATTATGTAAAGCGTATACTGATCTCTAAAGCCTACTACAGCACACAAGACTACATGAATGATGAAACACCGTGGGATACAAGTATTGTTGAAAACCATTAATTATATAGCTTATTAATGATGATAATTGTTGATAATTCAATGTATTTTTATACAATTTTTTTGACATTTAGAATTTATTCTAGAAGTTTTTATACTAGTATTTTTTTATACAATTTAGATTGATATCATTTTATTAAATCAATGTAGTTTTAAAACAATATTGTTTATTGCACCAATAAATTGCTCTGATATTTAGAATAAGATGAATATTGTACACTGTTGACAATTTAAAAGTGCTTATTGTAAGCCTATTTGAATAAAGAATATTTTGATTGATTGATTGATTGAGAGCGTGGAGACCTGATCGAGACATACAAAATACTAACCCAACATTTTGACCTCAAAGATTTTCATAAAATGCTAGAACGTAATAACAACACCCGTCTGAGAGGTCATCAGTATAAACTGGTCTCTCGCAGGTCATACAACAATCCTCATAGACATTTCTTTAGTAATAGAGTGGTAAAAGCTTGGAATCAGCTCCCGGAGGATGTAATATCGGCCCAAAGTGTAAACGAATTCAAGAATAAGTTAGACAAGCACAGTGCTAATTCCACATAACACCTGAAACCTCTACCGACAACTGGATACAGGCTTTATCAGTTACTACAACTGCCTGCCTGCTTTACAAATAATAATATGGTAACAAACATATTTAATAAAATGGATTTAAATAAGTAAACAAGTAATTTAATTTAATTTTCACGTATCAAGTAGGTATTAATTATTTCACGTATGAATAGATTAGTTTTGAAGCCATGATTAAAATGATTGATGAATAATGATTAATTATTACAATAAAAATATTTGAATCATCCTATTGACATCCCGTGACGTCAAATTAACGTCATCGGCATGAAAGTTACGGGCCCTGATGTTCTGTTTTCATTTTGCAGAAACTTAATTCACGTATTCTAACATTATACATTTGTTTCAGAAGAAGAAAACTCACTGAAGGCGGAAAATCCCGATAACCCCACTGACGAGGAATTACTGCGTTCGTATTTGGCTACTTTTTAACCCACTACGCAAAAACGACGGGGTGTTATAAGTTTGACGTGTCTGTCTGTGTGTGTGTGTGTGTGTGTGTCTGTTTGTGGCATCGTAGCTCCCGAACGGATGAACCGATTTAGATTTAGTATTTTTTTGTTTGAAAGCTGAGTTAGTCTGGATTATTCTTAGCCATGTTTCATAAATTGGTCCACTATGTCGCGGTCGGGGGATTTTTCAACATTTTAATTTTGTGGTTATTGGAAAGTTACTTGTGGATCTTATATTATTTTAATATTATTATAGTGCTCAGTGCACACTATACTCCATACCTGTTACAAAAATTAAAAATCCTGAAATACAAAAATATAAAAGTTTATTACATTACCAGACAAGACCGATGTTTTTTGTTCTTTTTTTATCAAGACAAACCAAGACAAGCTTGGATCAATAAAATTGGCAATAAAAAAATTTTTCAAGTACAATTTCTCATTTCTCACACTCTGATGTGTATGCTTTTCCCAAAATCTTTAATCGCCAATACTCATTAATTTGAAACGAAGAGGAGGTTTTCTGAGATCGTTTCCGTATGTGTGTGTGCGTGCGTGCGTGCGTGCGTGCGTGCGTGAGTGCGTGCGTGTTCAGTGTGTTGCATCAACCACATTTGACAGACACATCATCGTCACGCAGCAGATGTCTATGTAACTTCCCATACAATAAAATTTAACTAACGCTTTAACGGTGACAGACGATTTGATGCAACCGGCCCTTAATTGATGTAATTGTTTTCAGAATTGGATCAACCAATCAAGATAGAGGTCTCAGATCCCTTACCCACAGAGGAAGAGGAGTTCAAGCTATCAATAAGGGGTAAGTGAGAACGAAAGGTATATGTTGTTACCACAGAACTTTATTTATATAGAAGAAACAAGTTCATCTATTTGTATAGGAGCCGAGCGTGTCAAATTTTGTACTGAAGTTGTTTCTTGCCTGTAATTTTTAATATGTCTCAGGCTCTTGATTGTTCATAATTTTTGTGTTGTTGCAATTGAATATCACGTAACGAGGCATTTTTTATGTTTTGATTGACTTCAACTTACAAAAATTGACGCCCGAAAGCTGCAAGCTGCGATTAAAGACGGACAACTCAGTGGATTTCACTGAGTTCATTTGACACGCTAAGTAGATACGTTTGCTTGATCTATGGTATATATGACATCTGTGGTTGTTACCTAAGGCAGGGCTTTCGCATCACTACATAGTATAAAACAAAGTCGCTTTCTCTGTCCCTATGTCCCTATGTATGCTTAAATCTTTAAAACTACGCAACGCATTTTGATGCAGTTTTTTTAATAGATAGAGTGATTCTAGAGGAAGGTTTACATGTAGGTATAGTACCCGTGCGAAGCCGGGGCGGGTCGCTAGTTTCTTTATAAAAGGAGCTTAGCTCAATTGTTCTTTACAATTTACAAGTGGTTGTCAATGTCTAATATGACAAGTTGAAAAGAGACTTCCGCTTGTAACTTTCAGTTTTGAGATATGGGCCCCTGGCCGCTAAGAAAACAAAGTACGGCCATATCGCGCGCGTTTTGTGTTTTAACCCCCGACGCAAAAACGACGGGGTGTTATAAGTTTGACGTGTCTGTCTGTGTGTGTGTGGTTTTTTTGTCTGAAAGCTGAGTAAGTCGGGAGTGTTCTTAGCCATGTTTCATGAAAATCGGTCTATTATGTCGCGGTCGGGGGTTTTTTCAAAATTTTAATTGACAAATAAATTGATTGGGTTAAATTGTGGCGCAGGCGAGAGGCTAGCAACCTGTCACTGCAATGTCACTTTCGTTTCCTTTCAACTCCTTATTTGCCAAGAGTGGCACTGAAACCTGAGTAGTTTCATGTGCTCTGCCTACCCCTTCATGGGACACAGGCGTGATTGTATGTATGTATGTATGTTTAATTGACAAGGCGGCTGCTTGACTTTAAAATGTATATATTTATAATCGTGCCCCTCACGCTATTGAAATACGTTACACGAGTTGTCTACGTGCATTTTTAAAGTTGATAACGCACACTTCATTGAATCACCTACGAAAATGTTAAGGTGACGTGTCGTGTGCCCTTCACAAGTTCTAAAAAGGCAACAGAACATGTCTTGGCCACGCTCTATGTCATCTTTGAGTAACTCTCAATTACAAGATATAAAATCATGCCTACTTTTCAATCTTTTCATCGTGCTATTCCTGACATCTACAATAAAGCAGTATTTTGTTTCAGACCTCGAAAACCACACACTAGATGTGTGCAAGCAAGAATCGATTAAAATGTCCATAATTGAACACAGTCCCCGTGCAAAGAGCTGCATCGATGAGTTTGGTCCTGGCGTGGCGCTGAAAAAGGAACGAAAATTCCGGATGAACGCGAAAAACAAAAACCAAACATACAACTGCGATACTTGCGGAAGACAGTTTAAGCGGGAAGTCGGGTTGAACATTCACAAAAAAACTCACACTAAAGGAGCTGTTGCTTGTGAAATATGCAACAAACAATTTAGATTTAGATCTCGCTTAGAAGTGCATAAAAAAATACATACTGGAGAGAAACCTTTTTGGTGTGAACAATGCAAGAAATGTTTTTCAGACAACTCAAATTTATTGAAACATAAACTCACACATAATGGTGAAAAACCATTCGGTTGCGATATATGCAAGGCAAGATATGCTTCAAAACAATACCTCGCGTCTCATATGGCGTTACATATGGGTGTGGTTACACATTATCGTTGCAAATTATGTCCAGTAAAGTTCACGGATCGAAAAAAATTAAGGATACATGTTAAAGGAAACCACATTGGTCTAAAGTATACTTGTGATGTATGTCAGCGAGTGTTCTATACTAGAAGCGAATTAACTCAGCATTTGAATGTACATTTTAAGTGGTCTATGCATCCTTGCGATATTTGCGGTTTGACACTCTCGACAAAGAATAGTTTGCAAAGGCATAAATTGGTGCACACGGGTGATAGACCATACACCTGTGAAATATGTAACAAACAGTTTAGGCACAAGCACTCCCTGAACGATCACATACTAACACACACCGGTGAAAAACCACACTGCTGCGAAGTATGTGGGAAAAAATTTGGAAAAATGAGTAATTTAAAGAAGCATTTAGAAATACATGTGGAAGGAAAAATATACGCGTGCGAATTTTGTACCAAGTCGTATTCGACTTCTGAAGGTTTAAGGCAGCACAGACGCACGCACACGAAGAACAAACTGCAAGTGAAACCTAAAATCAAAAAGGAAAAGAAACATAAGTCATTGGAGTCTTAATCGGTTGTTTACATATTAATATAGCGAAATTTAGTAACATTACAGTTGTTTTATTTTTCTTCCTATTTACCTACTAACAGGGTGTCCAACTGTCCACTTTCTGGAAAGTCAGGGAAGCTCATAGTAGTCAAGGAAAAATTTGGCACCAAGAAAAAAAAAGCAAAAAGTATTGATAAAAAAATGATTACTTGGTTTGGCCACATTCATGACAACAGAGTTGGATTCCCAGTAGTGATTTTAAGGGAAATTGGAATTGTTAGAAAATAGTACCTGGCCTTCATCCCAGTGATCGCTAATGAGGGATATTTATATTGATGCTCTGGGTGGATCTAATTTATCCGGCCCTGGTTGTATGATTTCAAAAATCCTTTTATTAACAATACAATCACTAATGATCCATAATTAAAAAATAATAATAAGTCTCTAGTATGTTACGTAATATTATTTACTTAAATCACAGAACACCCCACTAGAAGCCTAATGCAAGCGATATTGTTCGAGACGCAAATCACCAATCCTTGCGGGGTGAGGCGGGCGCGCACGGTGCTGCCATTGGTCGTTTCAAATAATGGCGCGCCTTTACGATTAGCAGCAGGGATGGGAATGGGACATGTCTATTATAGACAATGGTACCGGTACCAGTACTGTGGTGAATTTGTTTTGCAACAAATTATAATATTATAATTAAATTATAATATTATAATTAAATTATAATAAGGCCTAGTTACCCTTCGGGTTGGAAGGTCAGATGGCAGTCGCTTTCATAAAACTAGTGCCTTCGCCAAATCTTGGGATTAGTTTCCAAAGCGGACCCCAGGCTCCCATGAGCCGTGGCGAATGCCGATGCCGGGATAACGCAAGGTGGATGATGATTGTGATAGCACCTCAATAAAAATCATTCTAGTAACTAACAACTAAACTGTGCATTTTTACTTACGTTTACTAAGTTAAATTACCAACTAAATATTCTAAACTAATCAATCAACTAAATAACACTACAGATTCTAGATAATTATTCACAATTACAAATCTGCTTTCTTTTATATTTCATAAAATGGTAGCACATGGTACGAACGGTAGTACGAAGTTCCCGCAACAGACATAAACTAACATGGCCCCATCCCTAGTCGTTTACGTGAAAGGGATAGCATATCGCATTGTTAACTAGGCAAAAAGGGATGGACGCGCCTCGGCGCCGCTCAGTACAACCATATTGACCAGTATAAATGAACTCCGCGGATAATAAACAATATTCAACAAAATAATTAATTTGACTTAACTGTGGAATGTTATTCCATCTTTTTTATATGTAGAAGTGTTAGAAGACTTGCCACACCACTTTATGCTGCAAGAGACCATTGTTTGCAACCAAATTTGATTATTTAAGATTTTTTCCCGAGCGGACACGAACACTGTTAGCGGGTCGTATACTTGGGCGCTACTGATCGGTGTCGCACGCGTTCAAACTTTTATAAACCTGATTTGTCGTATGCTTGGTGACCGCGAGTCGCCCTGTAAGGGCCGTCTTGTTGTATTGGTCTGTGACTTAAATACTCAAAAGGAGATACAAAATGAACAATGCGTGGAGTCCCACCTCGTGGACCACTCCCGCTCCCCGCTTAAAGTGCCGCCCACCCCCGTCGGTTACCTCACAGTTACAGCCTGTCAAAAACACGAACAGTTGACTTGTCATATTTCACTCATACTTCTCTACTCATATTACTCTAGGAACGCGCCTCTTTCATATATTTGATCGCCAGTTCCGAGGTGTGACACAATCTTAAAAACATTTTGTCAGGTGACCATCGCGTTTTCGCGTTTAGTTACCTCTATCTAAATTATGCTGTACCACTTATTTGAATAATAAATAAAATAAAATAAATATAAAACACACACATTCCAACCAACCATTCCACCATTCTGTGCATTGTGTTCTGTCACTGAGTAAATACATACTAATATTATATATGGCAAAGTGTGTGTGTCCGTTTGTTTGTCCGTCTTTCAGGGCAAAACGGAGAGACGAATTGACGTGCTTTTTTTAGAAGAGGTAGTAGAAGGAAAGGAGAGTGACATAGGCTACTTTTGTCTCTTTCTAACCTCCAACTTCCCTAAAATGGGGGGTAGAACTTTATACGGAGCATTCTGCAATTTTAGAATTTAACGCGAGCGAAGCCGCGGATAATAGCTATTAAGTAAATGAATGGAATGAGTGAGTCGCGTTGAGCGCAACGACACTGACAGAATGTTTCGCGCTGAGTGAGCGGCATTTCACGCAACGTAACAATGACAGTGTTATGCGCTGTTAGTTGGATGACGTATTAGAAGTTTCACTTAAAAAAAACAAATGTTTCTTTTAAGTTACTGTAGCGAGGGTGCGTGCGGGGAGAAAAGGGAAAGCCTCAGTGATGTGTACGTGAACTTTAATAAACAGTGATGACGAAGCTGACGCGTTCCCCAACCGACAAGAGTGGTTTTCCACCGGCAGGGCGTGACCCTTTTCCACTAAAACTTGGCATTCACGCCCTGCCGGTGGAAAGCCACCAGCGGGAGCACGTTCTGACAAACGCTAATTAGCTATAGTAGGTAGTTCCACATGGGAAGCAGGGGACTATAGGTAAAAATTGTCTGCACCTATGCTTCGATCCGTTGCAACTTTCAAGCGGCGAGCCTAACCAAATCGGAAAAAATCTTAACACCGCGACCTACAGTTCTATGGAACTAAATCGGCGTCGCCGCTCGGCGTTGGAGGCCGCTGATGCTTGCAGCATATGCGCTATGGATAGTGTGCTAGTTAGCGGTCTTGCCGTCAGATGGCGCTAGTGGTCCGTGTATGCAAGTGTATGTGACGATTGGTCGGTGTAATATTTGGTGCTGTTACATTACCTATTTTTGTATCGGATGCATCCGGACAGATGGGCCAATATAGCGAACAAATGGCCACCACCAATTACCCGAAGCCGAGGTAGGCCAACAATGAGATGGCGAATCTTCTTTTTCATGGCCGCTGTACACATGTGGCCAACGGTTCCACCAACCCTTGGTGGAACCCCTTGGTCAAGATAAGAGTCACCGTTTACACATTGGCGAACCAATCACTTGGCATCGGCTCTTCATGAAAGATGGACGTGGAATGGAAAAGGCTAGGTAATTCTAGGTCATTTACGTTGTCAGCAAAATTTGATTAAAAAAATAATAATCCCGTAGTAAAATTAAATTATTTGAAATATTAACAATTTTTTGAATATTCTGATAAGCACATTAAACATTAAATAAATGTCATATACAAAGAAAAAGTGACCAAAGCCTCCAGTGCTCCGAGCTGGAATCGAACCAGCGTACTCCGCTTACCGGGCGAATGCCAGAACCACTCGGCTATCGGTCCACGAAAGCAAGGGTCGAAATTTCTAAGTATATGACATTTCCGAAGGCTCGTGGCGCCCTCTGGCCATCCCTGAGGTAGAACAGTATGGTTCGACCTCCTAGCCGAATCAACTCAGGTGATTACAAGCTAGCGAAGAGAGATGGCGCTGCCATTAACACTCTAAGAACAAATTAAATTACTTTCATAGAAAATATTTTAACTTGTTATTTAAAGTAGTAACACTACTATTATCACTTTTTCTTTGTATATGACATTTATTTAATGTTTAGAACATAATAGTAGTGTTACTACTTAAAATAACAAGTTAAAATATTTTCTATGAAAGTAATTTAATTTGTTCTTAGAACATTAAACATTTGCAAGGTTATTTTATTTCCTAAAATCAACACTGTTATTGGCATAGATAAACTTATTATTTTCGTAAATATTTCACTACTGTCCTCTCTGACTAGAACTGTTACTTAATAAGTCCTAAGGCTACACTTTAGTTAACCTCCTTGTGCAACCTATTTCTAGCTTTCTGGCCGCTCAGCTGCAATGTTTTGATTGATAGATGTCAATGTCGACATATGAAAATTCATTGAAAATTGTTATTATCCATGTGTATTTCTTTTCGTGTAAAAATATAGTTTACTATGTTCACTTCACTTTATAAACATTTAACGAAAACATGAAATAAAACTATGGAAACGGATTAAATCGCGTATAATGAATTTAAAATACATCCCGACGTTTCGAACTCTTTACAGCGTTCCAGCGTTGGGATCCAGTAGTACATCTGATAATGGAACAAGCACGACGAAGGCTGTGAGGCATTTGTGTTGTATGGTGTTGGACATTTGCAGTTTGTTTCTTTGTCAATTTTGTGTAGATTAATTGGTTAATTATTTTTTAACAGAGTAATGGTAAATTTTTTTAATATTGTATAACTGGCTTTATTAATAGTGTGTGAACCTGCCTTAGAAATCTATATTATTTGTGGTCATGGTTCGTTAATATTTCTTGTAAGTGGGTAGCTTTTGCACATTTTAATTTTTCCTCAGTCACCCGTTGACCACGAACGCTGTAAAGAGTTCGAAACGTCGGGATGTATTTTAAATTCATTATACGCGATTTAATCCGTTTCCATAGTTTTATTTCATGAGTAACTATCGCGGTAACCGAAGACAATATTATTTAACGAAAACAGTTCACGTGTATCTTTTGCGCTAGGCTAATCGAGTGGAAGGGAGATAGATGCAGCACGAACCGAACTGAGCCGATCACGCTTCTCTCTCGTTCGTTTCGTGCCGCGCTCTCGCTTGCTAGGCTTGTGTCGTTCACGAACTATGAACTGTTAGGAATAAAATCCCATCAATGACCGAAATGAACTGAATCTTTCCGTGGTCTGAGAATCGGTCTTTGCTCATTTAGTTCATTATAGGATCGGCGAGCGCGAGCGGTTTGGATCGAGAACGAATGTGTGACTGCGCCGACCGAGAGCGAGAGCTACTTTAGCATAGCAACAAAAAAAGTCAAGTTTTCATATTAAACTTCGGTTACTTACAACCTTTCGGCCCGGAATGTAACTATCTGTGGACTATTCGTATCATTTTGACACTATTCGGTCCCATTCGTTCTGATCATTCCGACCGCAGTGGTCGCTGGTCTGGCTGAACTAAATGAGCAAAAGACCTAAAAGAGCGAACTAGTTCGTGGGAGCGATTGAACGAGATCGGAGCGCTCCGATCAACGAACGAAACGGCACAAGCCTATCGCTTGCGGAACGGGACAATGACGTCATCTTTTTTGTGCAATGCATGCAGCCGTAACGAGTTATTAGACGTTGTCACGTGAAAAAAGTGTGATAGAATAGAATTTTATTGTATAACTAGGTGCATGCATAGGTGTTTTTTTTTATACAATAAGTATCAACAGTTGCCTGCTAGGGCGTACAATTATGGTAGGTAACCTACCCATTTTATAACTAAGCTTATTATCTCACATTACATACATAGGTATCTTATTAACTAGCAAAAAATGCTTTTGTGTCATAAAAAACTTGCTCAATCAGCCAACTCTTGAATCAACACTGTTCCAACACATAAACATAATTCCGTCTAGCGCGTCTATATTGAATACCTGCAGCAAAAGTAGGAGGGTTGATAATAGGGGGGGGGGGAGCGAATGGGTGCGAATGTTGTGTGATACTATACAGCACGACCACGGATGATTTTATTAATTCTGATGCGGTACAAATTCACGAAAAAAAATGTACTTTTTTGTACTGACGTTTAAAAAAAATGTACCCTTATGATTTTGGAGTTTCGACATAGGGCCCGGGGTCGTGCTAGGTAGGTACTCCCTGGCACGACCACACTATATTTAATGAAATTTTAAATTTCTGTTGCAGTACAAATTCACGAAAAAAAATGTACTTTTTTGTACTTACCTTTAAAAAAAAAATACCCTCATGGTTTCGGAGTTTTGACATGGGGTGTGGTCGTGCTAGATAGGTGGTACTTCCTGGCACGACCACACTATACTTATGTTTAATTTGATGGTCAAATGAATACTAAACAAGTGTTTTGAAATTGTACTATGTAAATTACTTCAAAAACTTAGTGCGGTCGTGCCAGGGAGTACCTATCGAGCACGACCACAACCCATGTCGAAACTCCGAAACCATGAGGGTAATTTTTATAAAAAGGTAAGTACAGAAAAGTACATTTTTTTTCGTGAATTTGTACCACTACAGAAATTAAAAAAATCATTAAATATAGTGTGGTCGTGCCAGGAAGTACCACCTATCTAGCACGACCACACCCCATGTCAAAACTCTGAAACCATGAGAGTATTTTTTTTAAAAGGTAAGTACAAAAAAGTACATTTTTTTTCGTGAATTTGTACTGCAACAGAAATTTAAAATCTCATTAAATATAGTGTGGTCGTGCCAGGGAGTACCTACCTAGCACGACCACGGGCCCTATGTCGAAACTCCAAAATCATAAGGGTACATTTTTTTTAAACGTCAGTACAAAAAAGTACTTTTTTTTTCGTGAATTTGTACCGCATCAGAATTAATAAAATCATCCGTGGTCGTGCTGTATAGTATCACACCGAATGTTGATTGTGACTCATTTATATCTCTTCCCCCACCCCAGTCTACCTGTTTAATAATATTTTAATATTCTAATTTTGTCTCAATATTTTAAATGTCTTTTCTGTTTTTTTTTGTTTGACTATCATTCGATTGTGCTTAGTTATTTTTATTACTTTCATATGTTATTTTCATTTTTTATCATATAAGTTCGAGGGTCCACTGAAAATCAGCGTCGTGGCGCTAAGTGCTTCGACACACGCTGAGTGGCATCCTCTTTGGAACAACAATCTGTACATTTACCACTGATGTAACTGCCAAGATGTAACGTGTTGTTTGGAATACATTTTATTCCATTTCAATTCAAACGTTATTTTAAACGTTACACTTTGAATGACCTTTACTTTTAACTTTTGCACAGGCAGGACTATCAAATAGTTATTTGTTTTACTAGGGGGCAAAGTTGTTGTTTAACCGCACGTGCCAATATTGATACCCGAGCAAGCGAAAGATTTCAATATTGAACCGCGAGCGTAGCGAGTGGTTCAAAAAGTGGAACCTTGAGCGTTGCGAGGGTATCAAGGCACGAAGATTGAACAAACTTTGCCACCGAGTGAAACACAAAATTTTTCACCACACCAACACGAACAAAATACTGCCTATAAAACATCAAAGTATATGAAATCCATCAATTTATTCAATATTTATGATTCAAAATAATCATTTATTGGTAAAATCTAGCAGCCAGATTAAGACATCGAGTTAAAATTTGAATGAAATTACTTTGCCCCCTTGTGGATAAAATGCAATTTTGCTATCTGTTTTCAAATAGCAAAGAAAGCCTTTACCAGTTGGTGTGGTGAAAAGTATATTACCTTTCTACAACAAAAGAAATGATATGAGTAGGATGAATAATGAAACAATATTAATGTAATGAATAATAATTATATTTCACTATAACAATTAGTGTGTAAGCGAATACGTTACGACAGAAATGACGTATTTTTCTTTTCCTTTTTGACTTTAGGTTTGACTTGAAGTTTATTCTTCGTGTGTGTTCGTCTGTGCTGCCTCAAACCTTCAGAAGTAGAATACGATTTGGTACATAACTCACACGAGTATACTTTTCCTTCCACGTGTATTTCTAAATGCTTCTTCAAATTGGTCATTTCTGCAAATTTTTTGCCACAAACTTCGCAGCAGTGAGGCCTCTCCCCAGTGTGTGTGCGCATGTGTGTTTTCAGTGTGTGCGTGTATCTAAACTGTTTATTACAGATTTTACACGCGTATGATTTCTCACCCGTGTGCACCATTGTATGCCGTCGCAAACTACTCTTCGTCGCAAGCGTCAAACCGCAAATATCGCAAGCATAAATAGTCCACTTGAAATGCGTATTCAGATGCTGAATTAATTCAGCTTTATAATAAAATACTCGCTGACATACATCGCAGGTATACGTTTGAGTTATGTGAGTTTCTCTAATATGCGCCCTTAAACTTTTATGAGTCGGGAACTTTACTGGACATAATTTGCAGCGAAAATGTCCAAAATCCGAATGTGACGACATATGCGAAACGAGGTTTTCCTTTATAGTGTATCTTGCCTTGCATATATCGCAAGCGAATGGTTTGTCTCTCCTATGTGTACGTTTATGTTTGTTGAAGTTAAACTTGTCTGAAAAAAATGTGTTACATTTTTTACACCAAAAAGGTTTTTCACCGGCGTGTGTTTTTTTATGCTCGTCTAAGCGTGATTTTATTTTAAATTGTTTTTTGCATATTTCACAAACTAATTCTTGTCTAATGTGACATTTTTTGTGAATGTTTAACCCGACTTCCCGTCCAAATTTCTTTCCGCAAGTGTCGCAATTGTATATTTTGTTTTTGTTTTTCCTTATGCGATATTTTCGTTCCTTTTTCGGCTTCACGCCGGGACCAAACTCATCGATGCAGCTCTTTACCGAGGTCGCATGGGGGCTTTGTTCAATTACTCGTACAGGCATTTCAAGGGGTTCTTGCTTGCATTCGTCTAGTGTCTGGTTTTCTAGGTCTGAAACAAAAGTCTTGTGTTGAATAAATAAAATAACTGGAAATGGTACTTTTTTACTATCTGAGAGGATGAAACAGTGCGCATGGCTTTATCATTCTTGAGAGAGAGTTAAGTTACCTCTAAAAGATGACATTGAGCGTGGCCAGGACTACTACTGTTATTTCTTAGGGCTAATACCTAAAGGGCACACATTATAGTCGCCACGTAAAAGTAATGAAGTCACCAACTCCAAAAATAGAACGTGAAGAACTCGTATCATATAATTATTTAAATCATACCGCGTGGGGCACGAAATGTATTGACTTATATCAAAGACATATATAACTCCGTATAGACAGATAAAACAAAGAAATAAACGTACCTCAGTACCATACAGAAAATTGGGGTACGCTTAGCATGGTGGCGCTAATATTAATATTTGACATTTTAACACATTTCAAGCTAAGAATATGGGCCAAATTGTCAAAACTGAGGTCAAAAGTTTTAAGCCAGTGTCAAGAGATGGCAGTCCATGCACTGTGATTACACATTTTACTTCGACAGTACCTCTCTATAATACTCGATCCTCTTTGTGATAGGCTAGTATACAACTAGATAACGTATTGTATTAGTGATATGATACATAAAACACCTCTCTATGCGAAAAAGGATTGTCTCTCAGTAGCATGGAGGTTAAATAGACCAACCAACCTAGAAAGAGGATCGAGTATTATAGAGACTATCAAAGTAAAATGTGTAACCACAGTGCATAGACTGCCATCTCTCGACACGAGATTAAAACTTTTGAACCTCAGTTTTGACCCATATTCTTAGCTTGGTATGTTGTAAAATGTCAAATATTAATATTAGCGCCGTCTAGCCGAGCGTTCCTCAAAGGTGTAACGCCATCTTGGCCACCATACCTTTTCCTATTTGGTTCTAAGTTACATTTTTTCTTAGAATGTAGCTGTCTATATGGAGTTACATATGCATTTGGTAGCATGTAGGTTAATTATATATATAGCATATATCTCGGAGATTGTGAGATGTTAGGAGATAGATTGGAAACTGTACCAGAGTACTTAGTAAACATATACAACATCTACCGTATCTATACTAATATTATAAATGGGAAAGTGTGTGTGTCTGTTTGTTTGTCCGTCTTTCACGGCAAAACGGAGCGACGAATTGGCGTGATATTTTAAGTGGATATAGTTGAAGGGATGGAGAGTGACATAGGCTACTTTTTGTCTCTAACCACCCATTTCCCTAAACTGGGGGGTGGAAGTTTGTATGAAACATTCCGCAATTTACGAATTTAACGCGAGCGAAAGCAACAGCTAGTTAAAATATACTCTGTCAAACAAGTCTGTCAGTAAATAAGAACAAAGAAATATATATAAGGTCCTAATTTATTAGTTGCAGATATTTTAACACATGATACTTTACATTAAAATAATTAACTTTAAATATAAATTAAGAAATCTGTTCATGTAACTTTTTTGATTTCATTTTCCTAACAAAAAAATTAATTATAATTTCGTGTGATACTATACAGCACGACCACGGATGATTTTATTAATTCTGATGCGGTACAAATTCACGAAAAAAAATGTACTTTTTTGTACTGACGTTTAAAAAAAATGTACCCTTATGATTTTGGAGTTTCGACATAGGGCCCGGGGTCGTGCTAGGTAGGTACTCCCTGGCACGACCACACTATATTTAATGAAATTTTAAATTTCTGTTGCAGTACAAATTCACGAAAAAAAATGTACTTTTTTGTACTTACCTTTAAAAAAAAAATACCCTCATGGTTTCGGAGTTTTGACATGGGGTGTGGTCGTGCTAGATAGGTGGTACTTCCTGGCACGACCACACTATACTTATGTTTAATTTGATGGTCAAATGAATACTAAACAAGTGTTTTGAAATTGTACTATGTAAATTACTTCAAAAACTTAGTGCGGTCGTGCCAGGGAGTACCTATCGAGCACGACCACAACCCATGTCGAAACTCCGAAACCATGAGGGTAATTTTTATAAAAAGGTAAGTACAGAAAAGTACATTTTTTTTCGTGAATTTGTACCACTACAGAAATTAAAAAAATCATTAAATATAGTGTGGTCGTGCCAGGAAGTACCACCTATCTAGCACGACCACACCCCATGTCAAAACTCTGAAACCATGAGAGTATTTTTTTTTAAAAGGTAAGTACAAAAAAGTACATTTTTTTTCGTGAATTTGTACTGCAACAGAAATTTAAAATCTCATTAAATATAGTGTGGTCGTGCCAGGGAGTACCTACCTAGCACGACCACGGGCCCTATGTCGAAACTCCAAAATCATAAGGGTACATTTTTTTTAAACGTCAGTACAAAAAAGTACTTTTTTTTTCGTGAATTTGTACCGCATCAGAATTAATAAAATCATCCGTGGTCGTGCTGTATAGTATCACACATAATTTCGTCTAAAAAAAATCATCATGTGCATTATCACATGTCACAATAACACTGTCTGTCATGTCAACAATTGTTTGTTGTAAATGTCGTAAAGGTTCGGCGGAAAAACTGCACATGTCATTGAAGTGGCCAGTTATAGTTAAGTGGTACGTAAAAGAGGTACTAGAATCTGTTCAATAAGTTTTCATTTAATTATCACATAAACAGGGTGTTTTTACGTAGCAAATTTGTTTTTCCGTTTTCTCCAAAAAAACATCGTAAAAGCTGTAATGTTTCACGGTTTAATATACTCCAGAGACCGAGTACTATCAGCTGTAAAAATATCTGCATCTAATAAATTAGGACCTTATATATACACACATACATATGTGTAAATTATTTCATACTTAAGCTTGCACTTGTATAACTTCTATTATGGTATTTTGTGTTCACAGTGAGATACTTTTAAGGAAACATCTGTATTCAAACATGTAACCAACATTTTACTGTACTTATTTTTCATGTATGTTTCTGTGTTATCTCCTTGATAAAATAAATAAATAAATAAATATATGTATCCTTTTCTTTAGGGTGCTAGAGAGAAGGATACCTATAGTTTTCTTTGTTCTTATTTACTGACAGACTTGTTTGACAGAGTTTATAATCTAATGAAAAATCGAGTCTACCGGCCCCGCTTGAGAAAGTACGTCCTTCGTTCTCACTTATAAATAAACAAAATAAAATAAAAAAGCCGTTTATTTCTCACCAGAATAATTAACATTATAACGAATTCACAATAACACTAATTAGTAACTAAGTAAGGTAAGTTCAGGAGTCTTTTTCCTGAGTGAGAACCCCTTTTTATAGGGTATAGGCCTCCTCCAAGGATCTCCAGAGTTCTCTGTCTGAAGCTGTCGTTATCCAGTTGGGGCCGGCGGCGGCGGCGAGGTCGTCTGACCAGCGCGTGCGCGGCTTGCCTCTGCCGCGCTTACCCGTGGGCCCGGTCCACACCGTAGCTTCTTTTGTCCAACGACCATCCTGCAGCCGTGCCAGGTGGCCTGCCCATCTCCATTTCAACTTGAGTGCCTGTACCAAAAAATCTAGGAATTTGGTTTTTTTCTCTTATTTTTGCGTTGCGCACCTTGTCTATTCTCCTGATTTTTAGTACTGACCTTTCCATCGCTGATTGACATGAACGTATGCTCTGCTTCATATAATTTGTTAGTGGCCATGTTTGCGCGCTATATGTAAGGCAGGGTAAAATACACAGACCAACCCCTATAGACATCCATTACAAGACGACTCGCGGTCGCCAGCCTTCCTAGTATTTGCACTGATATAAGCGCGGGCGCTCGCCGTGCCCGATCAGTAGCGACCAAGTAACAGACCCGAAAGCAGCGCGTGTTTTTCGCAGTAAAAAAATTGAAAAAGGATATTTTGATGTCTTAAAGATGTCCACCTGTAGTGTGAAATGGTGTGGAAAGGTAACAAAAAGCTCAAATTTAAAAACAGACGTCATTACATTCCACATAAAAGTCATATTTATAATTTATTCAGAGCTGGCATAGGTCAACTTACATTGGCCACTTACGCGTCAGTAGAGGGACAGTCCCTTTCATCTGGCGCGACTGCCCGCCGTCCTTGAAACGGCCAATCACAGCGCGCTTAACACATTCCCCGCCCGCTCCTCGCACCCCTGGCACTGGTGACTCGTATCGCGAACAAAATATACAAGATTGCTACTCTATAGGAGGTTCTCTGTGGTAAAATACAACTGTCCATAACTTTTTTCTTTATTGATAAGGGCAAATCGCTTTTAAAAATGTCCTTTTGGGCCCAAAACTTTTTCCACGATAGGTTTATTCTACGCTTGATTTCATCGGCAGCACTATTTGGGTCAAAAGAAATCCTTTTTCCTAGGTAAATATATGACTCTACATATTCTATATTTATTTGACAAGCTTTGATCGGCGTTTTGAAACTGTTCGTCATTACTTTTGTCTTATCGAAGTTCATCTCTAGTCCTATACGTTGGCAAGCTTCGTTTAAATCGTTGATCATGTATTCCAATTTGTGACCTGACTCTGCGAATAAAATAATATCGTCTGCAAAGCGGAGATGTGTTAGGCGTCGGTGTTCTCACTTACCCGTCATAAATAGCTTGAAATCCTCCTCCTGGGTCGGCAAGGGATCCGAGATCTCTATCTTTATTGGTATCTCAAAATCTGAAAACAATGCAATCAATAAATAAAAACATTTCCGTGTGTACCCTTAGATGAATATGGCATAATGTAATGAATATGGGAAAAGCGATACTAAATTATACAACTACAGATCAGATTGACGTTAGTATGAGACTTGGTCAAATTATATCAAGAGCATGCGGCGTAAAAAAAAACCGGCCAAGAGCGTGTCGGGCCACGCTAAGTGTAGGTTCTGCAGTTTCCCGTATTTTTTTCAAAAACTGTTCAACCTTTCAAGATCAACTTAATTTTCCTAGAAAGTCTTTATAAAGTTCTACTTTTGTGATTTTTTTCATATTTTTTAAACATATGGTTCAAAAGTTAGAGGGGGGGGGGGGGGCACTTTTTTTACTTTAGGAGCGATTATTTCGGAAAATATTAATTATATCAAAAAACAATTTAGTAAACCCCAATTAATTTTTAAATACCTATTTAACAATATATCACACGTTGGGGTCGGAATGAAAGAAAAAAATTCTCACTTTACATGGGTAGGGGTACCCCAACAAAACATTTTTTCTTCTTTTTATTTTACCACTTTGTCGGCGTGATTGATATACATATCGGTACCAAATTTCAGCTTTCTAGTGCTAACGGTCACTGAGATTATCCGCGGACGGTCGAACGGACGGACGGACAGACATGGCGAAACTATAAGGGTTCCTAGTCGACTACGGAACCCTATAAAAAAAATGGACCGCATGACTCTCCCCCCTCCTGAGTACGAAGTTATCCAACCTTACAACCGTCTTTACCTACAACTAATTTGAAATAGAAATGGGTAGCAAAATACGTACGCACTAACTCCTCATCAACATCGTTTGTTGACTTTTCCACCTTCGGTAAGTCTTCTTCTTCTGAAACAAATGTGTAATGTTTGATTTTTTTCCCGTCATTGACTACAAGATAGCTGTTAGCAAATGGCCATTTTCGCGAAGATTCAAAAACTTTTTTTTGGCAGGCAATCTGTGTAAGAATGTCCTTATAATATTTTATTTATTAACATGAGATTGCAAGTAAGATATGGCTATCATAGTCATGTGTGTATAAAATACATAATATTTAAAATTGAGTTTCCATTAAGTTTCCACAGCACATTTAATAAAAACTCCAGTATTCACATTCAATACAGTTTATTACATCAAACTACTATGACTATTAATTTACAATTCCATTTCAATAGCAACCTTTATGTTATTTTAATAAAATGGCTATGACATACGGACCACCCGTAATCTGACCGTATGTCTTGTAGCTAACTTGTTTACATTAATCAAAGACCTATATAACTTCGTATAGACCGATAAAGTCTAAGAAAAAAACGTACCCCAAAACCATACAGAAAAAGGTACGGTGAGCTAGATGACGATACACCTTTGGGGTACGCTCGGCTAGATGGCGCTAATATTAATATTTGACATTTTAAAACATATCAAGCTAAGAATATGGGCCAAATTGTCAAAACTGAGGTTCAAAAGTTTTAAGGCTGTCGAGAGATGGCAGTCTATGCACTGTGATTACACATTTTACTTTGACAGTAACTCTCTTTAATACTCGATCCTCTTTGCATTAATTATTACTTCCCAAATACAGAAATATCATTATACAATATTGACACTTAATCTAGAACTTTTAACAGGATTTCTAAACAAGAACTGGTGAACTTTAATACACTCGCCAGCAGCACTTGCCCTCGACAAATGCCCGATAACAACTGCCGCTCGTCCTTCCCAACAGCTGGTTATAACCCCCGTCTTTCCACTACTTCATCAGTGGGAAGCGGGTAGTTATCAAAACAGTGTTATTGTTACCACACAAACCAAGTTTATATAAAATTATTCTAAAACTAACTTTAATTTACTAAAATGATCACACACATAAAAACAGAACATAACTATTGAACAATACCTTTGACATGGCACTGCCTCCTTAGCCACGCCTGCAATACCTCCTGGCTGCGTTGCACTTGCACCTTGAAGTCACTGGCGTCCCGCAGCCGTCTCACACACACCTCGCAGATCCCACACTCATCATCACTTGGCAGGTAGGTTAGCTATAAGCAAAGAGAATCAAGTATATAGAAAATGTGTAGTCATAGTGCATAGACTGCCATCTTTTGGTTTGGACACAGGATTAAAACAGTTTTGAGAATTTGACTCATAACCTTTACCGGTTTTTGAAATTCGAACTATGTGTAATTTCCACAATATTGTTATTTCAAGGACAAATTATCTCGATTTATCGGGTTTCACCAGTAAACCCTCGAAATATTAATACAGGGCGTATTTTATCACGCAAAATAGCCGCAAGACGTCGAGTTACGGAAAATCGCCCGTACTAAAATACAATACAGGGCGTATTTTTTATATTAATTTTAACCAGATCAAGGTTTTAGTGCTAAGAACTTATACAACAAGTAATTTAAGTGTGGTCCTAACTGCCAGTGTTAACTAAAATTGTAAATTAATAAAAAAAAAACGGTGAGCAGCGATTTATTGTGTACAGCTTGACAGTTTGTACGTCAAGTCAGCTAACGAAAATAGCATTCGTTGCGTGCTGAATTATTTTGTATGAAAAAATAAAACAAGTATTTTTTAATTGCCCGCTGGGTGGACAGCGTTAAGAAGGCCTGCCAGGGATGAACACAGGCACCTATCATAGGGAACTAGACTGTTCTTAAAATAAAATAATGTATACCTTGCACGAAATAAAGCATCAGATAATTATAAGAAAAACATGGACAGAAGTTATTTCTAAATCCAATTTCTATTTAATAAGTGAGGTAGAAATATATAACGTAACTGAATTGACCGTGACGTCACTAAATTCAATTTCATATTAATTCCATATCAGCAAGTCGTTCAAATTCGTTATGACAGTTCTTAAAAAGAAGCTGATTTGACTAGGCAAGTAGCCTATTAGGACTGCAGAAGACCATGGACGGAATGGAGAGCTTTAGTGCGAAAGATGACGACCTCATGTGGTCGCGACCCTCAGCTATGAAGAACCGAGGAAAAAGATTTTTTAATTAAATCATATGAAACTTTGTTCCATAGGGCTTATACTAATAAATAAATAAATAAATAATAAATATTGGGGACACCTTACACAGATCAACTTAGCCCCAAACTAAGCAAAGCTTGTACTATGGGTGCTAAGCGACGATATACATACTTAAATAGATAAATACATACTTATATACTTAGAAAACATCTATGACTCAGGAACAAATATCTGTGCTCATCACACAAATAAATGGCCTTACTGCGATTCGGACCCAGGACCGCGGCTTAGCAGGAAGGGTCACTACCGACTGAGTCAGACCGATTGGTATAAAGTATCTACGGGAAAGTAAGCTGATCACAATGAAATAGAATCAATAATACAACGATAAAGTGAATGTTTGGATACGAGACACTTAATCGGATCCTGTAATATGCAATATAGTAAGGCGGCGGAATTGAAAAAAGTCGTCTAGTTTTGAAGTTGATGTGACTGGAGAGTATACTGCTGACAAGTGGTATCGTTGTGATCGGTAGACTTTACTGAGTACGAAATAATGACTTGTCGCATTCTCAGACTGTGGGGGGGTTAACTATGACGTCACAAAGATCGCGGTCCCGGGTTTCAATTTTTTGCCAATTTGTCTAGAACCCCTTATCCAATTTTGAAAAATGAGATGTCGATTGAAAGCGTATAACATGCTAATTAAGATTTCTTATATGTGAAAAGTATAGTTTTGTTAGTTATTTTTTAATTAACAATAATGCAAGAAATGCTTTTTTTTTACTCTCTTTTTTGATTTTTGTGACTCAAAAAGGCAATGATAACGGCCACTTAGCTAAAAAATATGTTATATAAATCATTTAACTACATTCTTAAAATCAATAATCGCCAGTCTGCGGTGGTTACAAAGGAAAAAAGTGGGTATGCAATTTGTCTGGTTTCCTAGGTTTGACACCCTAGACGAGTTTAAAAGAGGAGGTAAAGGTGACATGTGGGTTTTTCTCTGGCCTAAAAGCTACACAGAGGGTCAGGGGAGAAAAAACTAGGGTTTAAGTTTAGTTTTAAGTTATTTTTTCTTTTATTTGTTGATTTTATTGTGTTTAATTTTTTTGTAATTTTATCAAGGATACACGTTGGTTTCTTTTGCTGAAAATTCCCTTTTTTATGAGAACTGTTATGAATTTCATGGCATTTTCCGATAGAGACTAAAATTAACTTTCAAATAAGGCCACATAGTCATACTTTTACTTATATGTATAATATTAAGGGTAATGCTTGACCGCTTGAACTCAAACGACTTAGAGGTGCGGTTTTTTGACCCAGTAGGTATTAAAAAGTAATCGTAAAATCAAAGCGATTGGTCTTCGGTCGTTATACACATTAAATCACTAAAATGAAGTTACCTATAATGTTTAAGTAATTATAATCCTCACTTTTAGTCACTTTTCTCAAAACATAATTATTCAACATCAGAAGTCAAGATAACATTAAGAGCATATTTATTATTAATAATGCGTTATAAATATGAAATAGTTGTTGATGTACACTTGTTAAGTACATGCAGCTCCTGCAAATACACTCAGTGTCAAAAAAATCACACATCTCAATCGTTTGTGTTGAAGCTGTATTGACCCACATATTAGAGAGCACGCAGGCCGCCTCGTAAGACTATGTGTGGCACTGCGGAACCAGTGAAGTCAGGTCTATGGATTGCTACCTGCTGTCCCGCTTGCACTACTTCGCCGGGGCTATTACCCTTAATATTATATAAGTAAAAGTACGACTATGTGGCCTTATTTGAAATTTAATTTTAGTCTCTATCGGAAAATGCCATGAAATTCATAACATTTCTCATAAAAAAGGGAATTTTTAGCAAAAGAAACCAACGTGTATCCTTGATAAAATTACAAAAAAATTAAACACAATAAAATCAACAAATAAAAGAAAAAATAACTTAAAACTAAACTTAAACCCTAGTTTTTTCTCCCCTGACCCTCTGTGTAGCTTTTAGGCCAGAGAAAAACCCACATGTCACCTTTACCTCCCCTTTTAAACTCGTCTAGGGTAATCGTAAACTAGAACTTTCCTTTGCTAATCCGCGAATAGATAACGTGCAAGTCAATCAGTGCTAACCTGTTATAATTACTTGCGTATTTTTTACATGCAATTAATTTTCCCACCCTCCCACCGCAAAAATAAAAATAAATACGCAAATAAATATAACAACCCACCACCAAAAATACAAAACTCGACACGTGTTTCGCCTCTCTACGAGGCATCCTCAGGAGCTGATGTTGACGGTCCGAAGTCCCGCAACTGGTCAGTTGCGGGACTTCGGACCGTCAACATCAGCTCCTGAGGATGCCTCGTAGAGAGGCGAAACACGTGTCGAGTTTTGTATTTTTGGTGGTGGGTTGTTATATTTATTTGCGTATTTATTTTTATTTTTGCGGTGGGAGGGTGGGAAAATTAACTGGTCAGTTGCGGGACTTCGGACCGTCAACATCAGCTCCTGAGGATGCCTCGTAGAGAGGCGAAACACGTGTCGAGTTTTGTATTTTTGGTGGTGGGTTGTTATATTTATTTGCGTATTTATTTTTATTTTTGCGGTGGGAGGGTGGGAAAATTAATTGCATGTAAAAAATACGCAAGTAATTATAACAGGTTAGCACTGATTGACTTGCACGTTATCTATTCGCGGATTAGCAAAGGAAAGTTCTAGTTTACGATTAACATGGATTTCCGCAAAGTAACGCCTGATTCCATCGATTATTCGTCTAGGGTATCAAACCTAGGAAACCAGACAAATTGCATACCCACTTTTTTCCTTTGTAACCACCGCAGACTGGCGATTATGGATTTTAAGAAAATGATTGACATTGTTTCTTAAAGTACTTTAATTGTACTTTCAAATGATACCAATATTGATAGGTTACGATGAATAAGATTAGAGGTATATCTGCTTGAAACGAATTTTGCGCAAGGTGTAATTTGGTAGACGCCGAATGTATGGGAACTCGTATCAAGCGGTACTCCCCGCCTACAGGTATGTGGTTGTAGTTTGCTTATTTATTATCCGATCGTAGAAATTTAAAAAGCAACAGATAGCTTAATAATGTAGTTAAATGATTTATATAACATATTTTTTAGCTAAGTGGCCGTTTTCATTGCCTTTTTGAGTCACAAAAATCAAAAAAAGAGAGTAAAAAAAAGTATTTCTTGCATTATTGTTAATTAAAAAATAACTAACAAAACTATACTTTTCACATATAAGAAATCTTAATTAGCATGTTATACGCTTTCAATCGACACCTCATTTTTCAAAATTGGTTAAGGGGTTCTAGACAAATTGGCAAAAAATTGAAACCCGGGACCGGGATCTTTGTGACGTCATAGTTAACCCCCCCACAGTCTAAGAATGCGACAAGTCATTATTTCGTACTCAGTAAAGTCTACTGATCACAACGATACCACTTGTCAGCAGTATACTCTCCAGTCACATCAACTTTTTCCGAGACCCTCTCGCCACTCTACTAATAGCATATTCGATATTGTGTCTCTATGTATTACAATGAAATGCAATAAAAGTATTAATATGCAATGCAATTTATTATTATTATTATTATTTAATAAGCAGGCAGGCAGTTAAAGAACTGATATAGCCTGTATCCAGTGATCATTGTGACAGTAATCATAGCCGAGTTGTAGATGTGATGTGCTTGTCTAGTCTATTTTTAAACTGATTCACATTTTGTGCTGAGACCACGTCTTCTGGGAGTTTGTTCCAAGATCTCACTACTCGATTGCTCAAAAAGTGTTTATAAGGGTTACTGTGAGATCTATCTCTCTCTAGCTTTAAGAGGTGACCTCTCAAACGAGTGTTGTTATTACGCTTGAATATCTCTTGAAATTCCTTGAGGTCGTAATGTCCAGTTAGTATTTTGAATGTCTCTATTAAATCCCCACGTTCTCTGCGGTCTTTTAGAGTAGTGAGCTTTAGTTCTTTTAGCCTTTCCTCATATGGCTTGTTTTTAAGTTGTCTTGGCAGTTTAGTGAAGCTACGTTGGACTTTCTCTAGCATATCAATATCTTTGGCAAAGTAGGGACTCCAGGCTTGAAAAGCGTACTCCAGTATAGGTCTGACATAAGTTTTGTATATTTTTAGCATCATATCTGGTGTCAAAGTCTTGAAAGCTTTTCTGATCAGATAAATTATACTTCTGGCTTTTTTGACGATTGTAGATATGTGCTCCTCCCATTTCAAGTTTTCGGAGATCTTAACGCCCAGGTCAGTTTGCGTTTGTACAACCGTTAGTGGATTGCCTTCCAAGTGATAAGTCAGACGGGGATTCCTATTTCCTATATGGAGTACTGTACATTTAGCAGAGTTTAGATTGATTAACCATTCTTTAGACCAGCTTGCTATGGCATCTAGATCACTTTGTAGTTGGTTATAGTCAACAAATGGGTTAGAAAATATCTTAGTATCATCCGCAAAAGTACTAATACTGCACTTGATGCGCTGTGGAAGGTCAACTGTGTACAGTATGTAAAGCACCGGGCCTAGGACTGAACCTTGTGGTACTCCACTATTGATCCGTCTTTGCCGAGACTTGGTCAAACCAACTCTAACTTCAAAGGTTCTTTGTTGCAGGAAAGCCCTTATCCATAGTAACAGTTTCCCACGGATTCCCAAGTGTTCTAGTTTAAGAAGTAGCCTTTCTGTGGGAACTTTGTCAAATGCCTTTTCATAATCAAGATAAATTACATCCGTAGGGTCTCTGTTGTCAAAGCTTTTTGTCCAGGAAGAGAGGCAAGATAACAAGTTGGATACTGTAGATCGATGAGGGCAGAAACCATGCTGTTGGTCACCTATTACACTGTGCAGGGCAAGAAATCCTCTCATGTGTTTAACTATAATTTTTTCCATAGCTTTGGATGCTACACTAGTAAGACTTATCGGCCTGTAGTTCGATGGTTCAAGCTTGTTGCCCTTTTTGTATATTGGAGTGACAGTAGCTGTTTTCCATTGCTCTGGTAAAATGCCTGTGTCATATGATGTCTGCATTATCAATGCTAATGGGCCGAGTAAGGCGTCACACTTTTGCAGTAGTATAACTGGGATGCCATCTGGTCCTGGTGCAGAATCTGTTTTCATATCTTTAATGACTTGTTTAAGTTTATCTACTGAAAAGGTAACATCTGTAATGCTCTCCTGAACTCTGAGTGATGGATCTAGTTGTGGTAGCTGTCCCTGGGGTTCTATCTGAAAGACATCCTCAAATTGGTCCGCAAAGGCCTCAGCAATGTCAGGGGCACACGTTACAGTAAGTCCTTGTTTGTTGCAGACAACGCTGGGTGTGCTCACTTTCGATGCTATTTGCTGGCGAATGTAGGAGTAAAATCGCTTTGGGCCAGTTTTCAATAAGCTAGTTTCATATTTAATTCGGCACGCTTTTATACGGTTAGTTAACTTGTTATTAAGCCTTCGGTAATCTTTGTGATATTCTTCCAAACCAGTTAGCACATATTTATCCCAAAGTTCTGTTTTCTGCTTTATCATATCTCGAGTCTCTTTACAGATCCACGGTTTATCACGTACAACAGTATTTGTTTTAGTCTGCGGCACATGTAGGGCCATGGCATTCTTCACTTCAGCAAGGAAAATATCGTATTGTGATGTGACATTCTCCACTGAGTCCATTCTGTGTGGTAACCTAGGTAATAGTGTGTCATTTATTTTGTTAAAATCTGCTTTATTGTAGTTGTATCGAAAATGTCTTGTAGCGTTAGGTATCTTTGTTTGGAACTGTATGGTAGCTTGCAGGCAGGTATGATCACTTTTACCAATAGGAGCTTGGTGGTCTACATTTGATATGAGTATATCATCATTAGTTAGTATAAGATCTAAGCAGGATGGCTGGTTGCCCTGGCGATATCTGGTGTCTTTATTTACTAGTTGATGGAAGTTGGAGTTGTTGTACCACTGCACGAAGTTGTTCTCTCTAGGTGTCAGGTATCCTGAACTTTCCACTGGCCATTTGACGCCCCTGTAGTTAAAATCCCCCATTACGATTAGCAGATTAGACTCCGAAGCTTCGTTCAGCATATTAAGTAGGATATTGTCCTGATCAATTGTTGAGTCCTGTCCCCTATATATACCACACAATATGAACTTGTAGCTACCAATTTCTACGTCCAAGAATAGGCATTCCAAAGATGTATGTTTAGTGTTATACTTGCTGTTAAGTTTCGTTCTCATTGTAATATCCAGTTCATTTGCAGCATATATTGCTACTCCACCACTACGTTTTTTAGTCCGGTCATCCCTGTATAAGTCATAGCCTGGTATTTTTATCATAGAGTCGGGAATAATTGGTTTTAGCCATGTTTCTGTAATAACAATGAGGGTAGGTTTCAGATTATTTATTCTAGTCAGAAAAAGGTCGAATTTAGGCATAATTTATAATTAAATTTATGAGTGAATGTAACTAAACATTATAATATCTGTAAGTATTATGAATTGCATTAGATAGGTGCATAAAATGAAGTAGGGCTGATACAATCAGTTATCATCAATAAGTACCTAATATTACGCCTATCATGACGATAGACGCCTGTCAAGTGTTCTATTTAAAAAAATGTAAATCATGAAACAGGTGTGAAATTAGTGAAATATTATATTGTACATACAAACATATATACAATCACGCCTGTATCCCGTAAAGGGGTAGGCAGAGCACATGAAACTACTAAAGCTTCAGTGCCACTCTTGACAAAATAAGGGGTTGAAAGAAAACGAAACTGTGGCATTGCAGTGACAGGTTGCCAGCCTCTCGCCTACGCCACAATTTATCCCAAATCCCATAGTCGCCTTCTACGACACCCACGGGAAAAATGGGGTGGTGAAATCCTTAACCCGTCACCACACAGGCAAAACCTTATAAACCTTTAAATATGAGGAAATATCAAAAATACGCTCTGAATAGCTACAGTTAACCATTTGGAAACCGAGGCCACTGTAGAACTGTCATAGTGACATTATAAATCAGATTGTAAGAAATCCCTTACTGCTTGTCATTTTGACTTGGTTGTAGAGTGGCCCAGGGCTCCAACTGGTTGACTGTACTATCTATCAAGAATCATCCAAAGGTGTGGTGCCGCCAGTTTCTTTACGGTGCTGAGGTACATTTTTTTCTTTATTTTCCTTTCACTAAGCTTACGTTTTTCTCTCTTCTATAAGGGAATAAACATAGCATTAAATAATACCAATTATAACTCAAGTATTGATGACTGTGGATAAGGTTTAAGACAATGTAAGACTACTAAGATTGGGTAGAATATTAAATTACTTTTTAGTCTATGTCTTCCAACTTGGCTTACAGCTTGTTTGTGTTGTCGTAAATCATAGTTTAGTTTATTTATTACATAATGATAAATTACAGTATAAATTAATCTACATTAACCTATATGAATTAACATTATGATCGCCAATAATGATAATTATAATTTGGCATGCAAACATATAGATACAATAATATTAATGTCAATGATGATCACTACCATCATTAAAAAGTTAATAAACAATAAAATACAGGTCAAATTAAAATCTCATAGAATGTAGTTTTGGTCACCAATTTCATAATTATAAAAATTGGTTAAAGATAAGGGCAGAATCCCATCTATCAGCGCCGAGCCGCATATTGTGTATGAGAAATCACTTGTTAGTATGAACATGTGTAATTGTGTATGCATGCTTTCAGCTTTCTGATGTGTAAGCGTCTTCATACTAAATAAAAAACAAATTATTTCTCATAGATAAATGTGGCTTGATGCTGACAAATGTGACCACCCTAAATGAGAACATTCAAACATCAACAGCTTGCTATGACTCAGTGACATTGCTATGATTCAGTAAATGCTTACCATTGAGCTCTGATAACACTAAGATAATACTTTAGGTTTTTTAACATTAGTAATGGGGCAAACAATGTTAATATATTTATATTAGGCGGGTCCACAGCCACACAGAGCGAGCATCGTCGCAAGGCAATTCCCATTTACGGCAAATTGCCAATGTAGACGAGCCTAAAGGCAGCGAACGCTTTAACGTTGGGAGAGTATACTACCACGGCCGAGTTCATCTAAGTTGTTACTTTCAACACCCACACGTTAGCCCAAATCAAATGTGACGCTCAAAAATATCAAATCAATAATTAAAACTGGTTACTTACATTTATCTCAAAACATTCCTTAAGCATATTCGAATATATTTCTGTTTTGTCCGATCGTGTATATGGGGTTCTCAAATTCTTTTCAGGAGGCCGCAGCAAGCAACAACGACACGAATTGCTCATTTTCATTGTAACACTAAATCAATTTACGAATAAATATGAAATAGCGAAATTATTTTACGGAAAAAAAATAGTTGACAATCAGATCAGACTGTCCGACAGTGGCGACAGTTGACATGACAAGATAAGAATGACAAGAAAAGGAAACAGTTTGTGTAGGGAGGTACCATTATAGCCAAGATGAACGCCAAGTATCCCTTTTCTACATAAGATAAATAATATCGTCCTAGTATTGTAAAATAGAAGTGTACACAAGAATTTTTGTAATTAAAGAAAGTTAACAGAATTTTTTCACGTGATCAAAATATTATTTTGCAAATTGACTAATAAAACCGGTATTAGCTAGTGCAGCGCAAATCATCGCAACAACGATTTGTAAAAAAATAAATAAATAAGGAGCGTTTGGAAATGACCACATATTGTAAACAAATCATTAAAAAAACACTCCATTGTTATTTGTAAATATGTATTAAAATAATATTTCGTCACTAAAGTAACAAGAAATTGCATGATATTTTAAAGTAATTTTAAACAATAATCGCAACAGTGTCGTAGGTATCTTTTGTGGAAACTGAACGGTCTCCATTGAATTGATCGGGATTTAGTATTTTTATTTAAAGAAACTAGAATTCTATTATGTGCCTTAGGAAAGCACAGCGTCGCTTTATGAAGATGCAATGTATTTTCTCACCTATTGTCAGATATTTTTATTCGATTTCTGAACGTTTTTAGCGTTTCTGAACGAATTATCTGTCACCAGAGGGCGCGCGCGCTTTAGACTTGTCATTGCGTGCAGGGGCAGGAAACTTAGAAGAGGCCCCTTTTTGCATAGAAAGTGGCTACATCGTGTAAGTTTTGGTACCAAAATTTCTTAAGTTGGTACTTTCAACTATAGCTACTAGATGGCGGGGTCACTAAAATACGTTTCTAAAAGTTTCTATATGAAATATTCCATTTCAAGCACAGAACATTTAATGTTATTTTGTAACAAAGATTTTTATTGAAAAATTATTTTTTTACTGAGAAGTTAAATATCAGTATTTTAGAATTATCATTATTAACATTTATTACTTATTACAAACAATGTCCGAATATGCCCACCGTAAAACGAAACGTTTGGAAAAATGGCGTTACAAAAGTCATATTTTTTTTAGGTTAATTTACTTGGTTTATTATTTTATAATTTATTTATTAGTTTATTATTTTTGATGTCTTTTTTATCACTTTATTAAATAAAAATTAAATGTTCCATTTTTTTTTTCAATTCAAATTCGAAATTGTGATTTTGTTAATTTCTTGTTAAAAATGAGTGAACCCGGCAGAAATAAACGGTATTGCATTTTCAGCTGTGCGGATTTGGGTAAGTAAAGTAGTTTTTGATACATTTTCCATTTGCGTGGTAATTATTTCTTCATATTTATTGCGTTGTGGTGCATACACTTGGCCTATGCGTTTTGGATATTTATAATTTTTCTTATAAGATTAAACAAGACGGTTTACCACCACATATGTTGCAGGTGCACCCATGCACGGTATTCCTCATCCGGAAAGAAAAGTCGAGTTATTTGCTATTTGGCTGTCAATTGCTGGATAGAAACTGAAGGAGACTGACCCTTGGAAGATATATAAAAAGGTTTGTGACCATCACTTTACATTACACCAGAGCAAAAAGTAGCATGCCCGGTGGCATGTGTGAATTTTGAAGGTGGGTAAATAATTATACACCATATTTTTATTGAATTCCGTTAACTTCGGCATATAGTTAGGTCCACAGAACTTAATTTAGATAGAAGAAACAAATTCATATATTTGTATAGGGGCCGAGCGTGTCAAATTTTGTACTGAAGTTGATTCTTGCCTGTAATTTTGAATATGTCTCAGGCTCTTGATTGTTCATAATTTTTGTGTTGTTGCAATTGAATATCACGTAACAAGGCATTTTTTATGTTTTGGTTGACTTCAACTTACAAAAATTGACGCTTGAAAGCTGCAAGCTGCGAGTAAAGACGGACAACTCAGTGGATTTCACTGAGTTCATTTGACACGCTAAGTAGATACGTTTGCTTGATCTATGGTTTATATCTGTGGTTAGGTCCATTATAGGAAACAGAATAGCATGGTTAGTTTTTTTTATTTCGTAACTTTTTTTGAAAAATCCCATACACCTGCAATAGATGTTACATCAATTGCGGTTAAGAAACGGGCTCTGTGTGTTTGATATGCGATTTAGTACGAGTTCTTAACCAGTCCCGTCTGGCAGAAAGCATGAAATTTATGTAGCTTATAGGGCATGTATGTAGCTTATAGGGTTATAAGAAAAAATAGAAGTAGAAACACGCCGAGCTGTCAATGTTTCCCCTCTTTCCCCCACTTTTGTATCCCTGTTTTCAGTTTTTTTATATTTCCATGAAAACCGTAAAAGCTACAATAATAACGTCTAAAAGAAGTATATTCTCTATAAAATTCCCTACAATATTGTCTTTGTTAGCTAGAACTTATAATTTTCAAACTATGCTCATTTTCCCTTTGCCATATTTGTGTTTGGTGACCAGTAGGATAAGTAAGGCCAGCGACTTTGCACTTTTGCCTGTGGCGACGCTGCTTGGCAAAATTGTTCCTTGGGTCAAACTGATCCGATTTACCCCAATAGTCATGAAATCGCACGTGACTACTCCCCACAAAGAGCGCGATCGCGCGCGCACACGTACCTTGTATCGCCGCTCAAATAAAATCAAAATATACGAAATTAGTTGTGCCCTAAGTGATATTTGCATTAAAGTGGAATCTAGATACGTGAAGTATGTGACCTGCTAAATATTATTCGTGAACTATCTTTGAAAAGTGCAATTTTGGTGAAATAACTAAGATGAAATAAAATCCAATTAAACGCCATAGCGCACAGCTGACCGGCCGTTATCGCGGCCGTTAGTTGTCCTTGTCGCGCATACTCAAACTAAAGTGCAGCGGTCCTGCTTACACACGGCGAAATAAAAAAGCATACCCTCAAGATGGAAAAATGTGCACTATGTTCTGAAATAATCGAACAAAGTGAAATACTAAAATGCACAGTTTGCAAAAAATGTTACCATTACAGATGCCTGCTTATAACTACGGCGAAATATATGGCTCAAAATTATGAAATCAAACGCTCATGGCGCTGCTCAGAGTGTTCTAACATAACATATAGGAAAAATAACAACAGTACACCACCAGGTCAAAAACTATCAGCATCATTAAGCGAACTGGACATGTCCGTGGACCACCTACTAGACGAAAACGACCTGCAAGGTGATACTCTTTATGTAAGCCCTAACAAAACCCTAAGGGAAACTAGTTTACGCGTCAACGCAACCCCAAGCACCTACGGGCCAAACCCTATTTCTTTACAAGCAAAACCTGTCACGCTGGAGAGCATTTCGAACCTTTTGGACATGAAATTCGAGGCTAACAACAATTATATGCTTACAGACCTAAAAAAGACAATTAAATCTGAAGTTATTAACGCAATTAATGAACTAAGGGCGGAAGTTGAAGTAAAATTAACGGATATGAACCAGGAACATGAACGACTAAAAAACCTAATTAATCAAGCAAACACAAGGATTCAGTCACTTGAATCTGAAAAACGAAATTTAAAATCTGAATTAAGTGACTTAGAAAATCGTCTGCTTACGAAATTGTCCACCAACAACGAGCCCGTCGATAGTAACGCCAAAAAAATTATTATTTACGGATTAACCGAATACCACTATGAAACGTCACATGACCTATATGAGCGAATTACGAATATTTTCTATGACAGATTAGAAGTGAACGTAAACAGCTATATCGAAGACATAAAACGATTAGGTAAACAGGGGCGTCGGCGTCCAGTACTCGTCGAATTTATCAGCAAGAGGGTAACGACCTATATACTTCAAAATAAACAATATTTCAAGAACACTGGAATTGCAATCTCGACTGTTTTGGACAAGAAAGCGCTACTGGAAAGAAAAACATTGAGAAAAGGCTTGATACAAGCGCGAGCCAGCGGCAGACATGCCATTATAAGAAATGAAAAACTGATAATCGACGGTCAAGAATATACCGTGGACTCTATGGCAAATCACTACCTATTCAATAGGGTTTGCAAAAACCGGTTAACTTAAAAAACCGGTTAATAACCGAGACATTTCCTTCAAAACCGGTTAACCGGTTATTAACCGGTTTTGAGGATTTTTAGTAAATGGCCGTACTACGCAGTAATTACCATTACCTTTAAGAATTCTGATGTTGATGATATCGTAGCAGGTATTACTTGCACGATGAAGATCATTTTTCTCCAGTTTTTGGAAATTTTGTAAAATGTAGAAATTGCAAAAAAAGGCTTGTGTGGTTTGAATGTGACGTCAGTTTTGCGTTTTCTAGGCATGTGGCGAAGGTCTACAGCTCCCAGAGCCCCTAGTAATACAAGCAATTGATGTAAGAAAACCAAGATCTCCATTTTACCTTTCTTTTAAAAAATATAGTTTGAAATATACGGAAATAGACTCCGGTTACAACGACGCTCAAGGGACAGCTGATATTACGTCGCACTAACCGGATGTCGTACAAAACGAATTTCATTTCTTTTAATTAAAAATAATATCTACATCTCTATTACTAGAACATTTCAATCAATAGGTTTATTTGTTGTTGTTGTATGTCCTAAGGCACCCCATAGGTGCATAGGGCCTCCACAAGATCCTTCCACGCCTTTTTTAACCCCCGACGTAAAAACGAAGGGGTGTTATAAGTTTGACGTGTCTGTCTGTCTGTCTGTCTGTCTGTCTGTCTGTCTGTCTGTCTGTCTGTTTGTCTGTGTGTGTGTCTGTCTGTGGCATCGTAGCTCCCGAACGGATGAACCGATTTCGATTTAGTTTTTTTTATTTGAAAGCTGTGTTAGTCGGGAGTGTTCTTAGCCATGTTTCATGAAAATCGGTCCACTAGGTCGCGGTCGGGGGTTTTTTCAAAATTTTAATTTTGTGGTTAGGTTATATCTTGAGCCACCGCCTTGGCCTCGTTCCAGCTCAGTCCATATTCCCTCAGCTCGTTCTCAACGCTCCGCCTCCAGGTGTGTACGGTGCGTTTGCGGGCCCGCTTTCCTCCTTGAGGCCGCCACTCAAACGCGATACTGGTGCTGTTGGTAGCTCCTTTCCGAAGGGTATGACCGATCCATCTCCATTTCCGCGAGCCACTTCCTGGGCGATCGGAGGTTGTCGGCACATACTCCACAGATCCTCATTTCTTATAGTTTCGGCCAGAAGATACGGAGGATCGACCGGAGGGACTTATTGACAAACACTTGTAGCTTGTGTGTCAGCCCCTTTGTCACTCTCCATGTCTCACAGACGAAGAGAAGCACGGTCTTGACAATAGATTCGAAGAGGGAGATTTTCACGCGACGAGTAAGCACGTTTGAATCCCAAACAGGCTTGAGTTGAGCAAATGTAGCTTTTGCCTTCTTAATTCTGCTCTCGACGTCATCGTCTGCACCTCCCTGACACGACAGTGTACTGCCGAGGTACACAAACTTGGAGACTGATTCAAGGCGGTCGTTTTTGAGCAACAAAGGTTCCTTACAAGCTGATTGTACTCGCATATTGACAGTCTTTCGTCGGTTGATTCGCAGGCCCATGGCTTCAACTTCCTCTTGAAGACTCTCAAGTTATTTACAGGGTATTATTATCATAGTATTAATACCTTATTTTATTGTGACTAGTTTAGTTAGAAAAAGTCGTTTTTAGTATGCGTGCTTGCTCATCATTTGTAAGTAAAGCTAGTTTATACGCAATCGAAAAATACAAATTGGGTTCTATTTAGCTTATTAGGATTAGACCCGAGGTGAACAAATTGTTAAAATTTTAAAAGTACTCCAAAAAGTTACATGGCCACAATGTCATCTTGCTACTTGTTGTAGGCAAGACAGGGGGCCGTGCTCGGGTGGAAGTAGCTTTGTTTCCTCAATTTACTAGTAAAACTAAAAACGTTGTCGCTCGTCGTTGCAATGGACTTGACGGACGGATTCTGTGTAAAATGTGTCGTAAAAAGCGGCTGGTCGTTAAAATCGGAGTCGTAATAAACGGATGTACTTTCATACTATCACATACGAAAACCAAATAAATGCCTGTGCTTATGTCGTTGTAAGAGGTTGGACGTTAGGTCTATGCGGAGTCGTAATAAACTAACCGGACTCTACTATATTGTATAAAATGTATAATTGAATAGACTCGGGACTAATTTTTAAAATAAAATCATTACAGATAATAATGTTGTCAATGAAAAGTAATGAATAAATCTTTATTATTACAAAACATTAAATAATTACGTATTTTTTAACCTTTTTATGGCTAATTTTCCAAATTTTGAGAAATAAATACAGTTTCGGTTATTAACCGGTTAGAGACTATAAAAACCGGTTTTTAACAGAGGCCAAAAAGTCTCGGTTAACCGGTTTTTCGGTTAACCGGTTAACCGGTTTGCACACCCTACTATTCAATGATAGTTATAAAATAAAAGCAAGCAACTCTAATCACGAGCAGCAAAGTACAAATTTATCTATTGAACTTACGCAACATAAAACCCTGAATGGATCACAGACCGCCCAACAGAACAACAATAATATAGATCTGCAAAATGGTCCTTTTTTTCGTAAGTAATTCGGAAGAAATTAATCTATTATTCCAAAACATGCAAAGTTTGAAAAATAAATCTCATCTTCTTGAAGAATTCGTGCATGATAACGACTTTCTAGCTATATGCCTAACGGAGACGTGGATTTCTGAAGCGCAAAAAAATCTAATCCACATAAACGGATACGAAGTTGCTGCAGCATACCACCGACGAGAGCGCCCAGGTGGCGATACTCGTAAGGGATAATATTAACTACATCGATAGACAGGACATAGCGGACTTATCAATTGAAGGTAACATAGAATGCTGTGCGATAGAAATACCTCAATATAGCCTCATGATCGTTAACATATATAGGCCAGATAGAAATATGACTACTTTTTTCGACACGTTGAATACAATGTTATGTAAAATTAAATGTAAAGAAACAAAAATGCGTATAGTTATAGGAGGAGATTTTAACATAAATATGCTCAAAAATAATACTGTTTCTCAAGATTTACTAACTGAAATGTCCTCCTATAATTATAAATTACTTGTTAAGCAGCCAACTAGGATAAATAACAATTCTGAATCATGTATTGACTTAATATTTTCAAACTGCTCTGATTGTACAATAAAGGTAGAAGAAAACGGTTTATCTGACCACCGAAGTGTGTTATACTCATATAATTACCGGTGTACAGTGCGCAAAGCGGTTGAAAAATTTACTTACAAAAGAATATTTTGCGACACAAATATACAATTGTTTAAAGAAGCGCTGAAGAAAGTAAATTGGTATGAGTTAATGTCAATAAATTTTGATACTAATGTGAATTATAATATATTTCATGATAAGCTACAAGAAATTCTCCACAATGTCATTCCAATAAAATATATAAAGGTAAAATCGAAATTTAATAAAAAAACGTGGCTAACCGCCGGCATAAAAACTGCATGTAGAAATAAAAGACTTTTAAGAACACTTAATAATCAAATAAAAGATAAAACACTTAGTAATTACTGCAAAAAATACGGGAAAATTCTAAAAAAATGCATTAAAATGTCAAAAAAACAGGTCTACATTAACCAAATGAATAAAGCGCCGAACAAAACTAAAGCCATGTGGGACATAATAAAAGATACTACCAAAAGACAAAACTCAAACTTGCGTTTCGAAAATCTAAAAATAAATATCAACGGATCTATAATAAATTCGCCCAACCTTATAGCTGATGCGTTCAATGAGTACTTTGCGAGCGTAGGTATATCACCTGCTCTCGGCAACAATGCCAACATACCGACGGAACCGGGCCGGCCGGTACCTACGCCCGTTATCAATTCAATGTACCTGCGCCCGGTCACAGAGCGTGAAGTTATAAAAACTATAAACAGTCTTCAAAATAAACGAAGTTTTGGTTACGACAATATACCTACCTGCTTATTAAAAGTTTGCGCAACTGAACTGGTAGGCCCTCTAACTTTATTAATTAACAAATCATTTAGTGAGGGGATATTTCCCGACAAACTCAAGGTATCAAAAATAAAACCTATATACAAAAAAAGTGGGCAAAAGGATGACATAAGCCAATACAGACCAATATCTCTCTTACCTACAATTTCAAAAATCTTTGAGAAAATAATGTCAAATAGATTATATTCTTTTTTAGATAAATATCAAATACTAGATGAGAACCAGCACGGTTTTAGACAAAACCACTCCACAACCCTTGCTGTCTATAGTTACATACAAAGCGTACTTAACATTATAAACAACAAAAAATACGCCTTAGGCCTATTATTGGATTTAACAAAAGCGTATGAAAAAGTTTCACATAAAATACTTTTAGATAAATTGTACCAGTGTGGGGTACGGGGTATAGCCCATAAATGGTTCTCCTCATACCTAAATAACCGCAAACAATTCGTGGAGATAGAACACACAAATACCGACACAGGCGAGATCCTTTCCGTACCATCTAATATCCGTGATATAAAGACATCAATTCCTCAAGGAAGCGTTTTAGGATGTGTACTATTTTTATTATACGTGAACGACCTACCAAGGGCCCTTAATACTACATGTGTCATGTTCGCGGACGATATCTCAATACTTCTAGAATGCTCTTCTAGCCTTGAATGTAATAACCAACTAGAAAAGTCTATAAACGCGATTTCAGAATGGCTCACAGATCATAGCCTAGATATTAACTTAAAGAAAACAAAAGTTATACAATTTAAACCGCGGCAAAAGCAAGATCTAGAAATTAATCTTTTTAAAGACTGCAAGAAAATAGAAGAAGTTAGCACATTTACCTTGTTAGGACTGACGATCGACTCTAACGTCGACTGGAAAGTTCACATCCAAAACACAAAGTCGAAGCTATCAAGTTTTATCTATGCGTTAAGTATACTAAAAGTAAATACTGACTACGAGGCTGCCCTCACAGCATACTTTGCTTACGCCTATGCATGGTTAAGATACGGGGTGATCCTATGGGGCCACAGTACCGATGCCCACAGCCTATTCTTAATGCAAAAAAAGTGCTTGCGTATTCTTGCTAACGCCCGCCCCCGACAAAGCTGTAAACCCTTATTTATTCAAAAAAACTGCTTACATTGTCATCTATATACATTTTGGAGGTAGCAATATTCGTTCGAAACCATACACACCTTTTTAGACAAATAAAGGACGCACCAAACCGTACCATGAAAACGCGGCATGAGAACCGACTAGCAATACCACAGTCGCGCTTGCAAATGCATAGAAACAGCCCTCATTCCCGTTTTATAGATATTTTTAACAAAATTCCCGGAAAAATTAAACTAGAAACAAATCCAACCGCCTTTAAAAATAATCTTAAGAAGCTGCTAATTGATAAGTGCTACTACACTGTGAACGAATTTCTTAACGACGCTAATCTATGATGTTACCTAAACTTATTGTACCTGCCTATACTTAAATAATTTATATTAATAATGCTGATTAAAACTTAAGTTTGACATAAATTTTACTACGACTGAATATTTAACTGTTAGAATAATATGTTGTGCAGGCAAAATTTATTTGTGCGAGTAGATAGTGTTAGTTATAAGTTATAAGTATGTACTAAATTGCTTTACCCTACCCGGGTCCATGTAACATAGTCATAAGTCCTAGACGTAATGCATGTACATGACTGCAATAAACGAATATGAATATGAAGAGAAGGGGAAGTGGCCGGTTTCCTCGATGAAATCTATGCAATACTTCTTCTTGCTCCTAGCGACTAGGGCAAATCGTATATCATTTCCGTGTTAATCGTTTCTGCAAAAATCGTTGCTCCTTTTCATACAAAAAATAACGATTTTATAACAAAATAATGTTTTTAGGGTTCCGTAGTCAACTAGGAACCCTTATAGTTTCGCCGTGTCTGTCTGTCCGTCCGTCCGTCCGTCCGTCCGTCCGTCCGCGGATAATCTCAGTAACCGTTAGCACTAGAAAGCTGAAATTTGGTACCAATATGTATATCAATCACCAGAACCCCAAAGGCGGCGGTTTTTTTTTTCTTAAAAATTATTACATTATCCGATCCGATATTGAATGTCGGACCGATATCCTATACATTAATTACAGGCGCCATATTGGGTTTTTTCTACTGAAATCCATCCGACATCCGATATCGGGTCGGATACTGTGATAACGGCCTTAGGGTCATTACGCACCAGATCGGTCGTCATATATTATGGGTTCGTAGCAAAAATGTACAAAACGGAACCCATATAGTTTCATCATGTCTGCCTGTCCATATGTCATTGAATTATTAATTTTGATAACAAGTAATTTTTTCCTAATTCTTATTTATAACTGCAGGTTCATCACAGTTCCTGCACAAGGAAAGTAAATCTGCACAAAAGGACATCAGAAGTTTAAAGAACAAGTTGAGGAAGTCAGTGAAACAGGCAGGACATAAAAAAGCAAGACTCGCCACGGTTTCTAACCTGTTACATAGATCTGACGATATGGCAAGATTTACAAAAAATATGAGCCGATCATGCCGCATTTTTACGGGCATGCAATAACGCCAAGCATCAAAAAAACCAAAAGGAAGAAGATATAACATGGAAGAAAAAGTATTGGCGCTATCCATTTTCAAGAAAAGCCCTAAATGCTATAATTTATTGTATAAATATTTTAAATTATCATCAGCAAAATCATTGAAAAACTTGTGCGACATAAAAATATTGCCAGGTATTAACAATTGCATTTTTGAAAAATTAAAAGAAACTGTTGATGAGCTCATTGAAGAAGACCGATTGTGCACTTTAATGTTCGATGAAATGTCACTGACACCTCATGTTCAATATAACCCTGGAACAGATGAACTGAAAGGTTTTGTAAGCCACGATGATAAATTAAAAATCGCCAACCATGCCATGGTTTTCATGGTAAAAGGTATAAAAAAGAATTTCAAACAACCTCTGGCATACTATTTCACACAAAGTCTGAAAACGATTGAATTAAAGTAAAGGCGATTATAAAAGAAGGCTATACACAAAACTGGCCTTAAAGTGATATGCACGGTGTGTGATCAAGGGGCAACGAACGTGAGCGCTATAAACAGTCTCGTTAAAGACACTAGAGAAATGTATATAAAGGCAGGAAAACAATGGCGGGAGGAATGTTTCGAAGTCGAAGGAGCCAAAATTATTCCACTTTACGATGTCCCCCATCTTATCAAAGGATTACGAAATAATCTGTTAAACAAAGATATACAGTATAAAGATTCAAGCCAAAATGATAAAATTATAAAATGAGAGTTCTTCGAACAGCTTTATGAAGCCGATAAAACACGCGGAGAGCTTAGGTAAGTCAGCATTCATAATTACCAGGGTTCGAAAATATTCGATATTTATAATAAATATCAAAGTATCGGATATTTATGATATAGTATATCGGATATATATCAGCATTGATATATCCATTTTGTATGGAAGGCATATTATTTTGTTGCACTATTTATGAATATAACTTCAAGTTCAAATAAGGAAAAATCTTCAAAAAACATAACATTCAGTAGAAAAACAGAATCAAACACAAAAAAAAAATATCTTTAACAATGTAAAAATTTTTTTAAACCATTTTTGTATTGCAAAATTTATAAAAAAATTGTGTGTTTTTATTGAATTCCGTTAACTTCGGCATATATTTAGGTCCATTATAGGAAACAGAATGGCAAAGTTAGATTTGTTAAATTCGTATTTTTTCTAAAAAAACCATACACCTGCGATATATGTTAACTTCGATTGCTGTTGAGAAACGGGCTTTACAATTAACTCACACTAAGTAAGTGTCAAAACTATGTCATGTCAATCGCGTATCAAACACACAGAGCCCGTTTCTTAACAGCAATTGATGTAAAATCTATCGCAGGTGTATGGGATTTTTAGAAATTAGCGCGACCTGTATTGTATGTCGGTTTTTCAGGGATAATTATTTATATTGTTAATGCAATTCAACAGTTGTTATTTAATTCGAAACAAAATATTTTACACTAGGTTTTTTACATTTTCCTGAGAGGGTTCCTTTTCTATGACCTCACTTACCTCACTAGTAGTGTACATATCAGAGTGTTCTTGCTGAAATGTAATATTATTTTAGCACTAATGTATTAATTTTGTTCCTTGTCTATTTTCAGGAGCCTTCACAAACTAAGCCTTCAAAAAGATGAGAGTGAAGATGGCTGCCCAGATTTTTAGTCATAGCGTGGCTACAACAACAGACCATTTCGTTGCCAGAGGACTCTTGCCCGAGGAATGTCGACAGTTAATAAATCCTGTTCTCTTGATTGATAAGCTATTCGTTAGCTTGAATGCTGGTACATTTCATGTGCCAAATGGCAAATTATATAGAGGAGCTGTGCGCAAAACATCAGAGCACCATGAACTGTGGCGAAAGGCAATAACTTTTTTTAAAAATGCTAAATTTTTATCAAAAAAGAAGATAGGAAACAAAATTAGACTCGTCGAAACAAATATTCCTAGTACAAAAAATTTAATTAAAACTATCGAGGGAATGCAAGCCATCTGGAAAATTCTTAGCCAAAAATATTCTCTAGATAGCATGTTAACAAGAAATTTTAATCAGGACCCGGTTGAAAACTTTTTTGGAAATATTAGAAGCTTGGGAGTACGAAACAATTCGCCAACATGCACTACTTTTGAAGGTTCATTTAAATCTCTGCTCTTAACCCTTAATTTGGCAGAGACTCTGGTGACATAAATTTTCCGATTTTACTTAATATATTGAATTACAGGTGTTTTTAAAGCGTCCGAAAAATATTTAAAAAAATCTAGATTTATTAGTTTTGGAAAAAAAATATGTCCGCCACAGCGGACTCTGCCAAATATTGGGATAAATTAATATGTCCGCTGAGGCGGACACTGCCAAACATACGGTCATTTAAAATAAACAAGTATTTCTTAACATATATTTATTTTAAAAATTAACAAATATAATAATTTTGTATGAAAATCAAACTGACACATATTTATAGTCAAATATCATAATTTTAACTTTTTTCCGACTTTTTGGCCAGATTACACAGGCCGTGATTACGACAGACTGATGTGACAGTGATGTCCCAGCAAAATGTCGTCGAAGATGTAAACAACACAAAACTACCCGAAATTAATTATATCAATGTTCGGGGCAGACAAAGAAATTATAAATTTTGATCTACCCGGTTTTCATTAATGTTTATTGCCCCTCGCGCGACATGTAACATTCACAATATCCGCGCACTACGTATACCTAAAAGTGCCAAAATTTTAACTGCTTGGTCCAGCACCACACGCTGTTGGATTAAATAAAAAATCTAAGCATAAAAGCAGGCCACCAAAACAAGAAAATCAAAATAATAAACAAAACAATATAATAATTTGTTACAATACGTGTCACCGTAACATTGGCATAGTCCGCCACGGCGGACAAATCGTATTTAGTATATATTTGGCACTGTCCGGTGCGGCGGACAACTTGTTTAGATGATGATTATGAGTATTAGATATTGAGAAATAAATTGAAAACATAACCACTTGCAACTATTATGTAATATATTTTATTATTTATACAACAGAAATACCCTGTTCTTACAAAAACCAAAAGAAAAACGCATAAATATTTTGCTAAAAACAGTTGACTTCTGATGCGGTGCCATCTTGACGAGTAACTGTCAAACGAGTGTAGACAGTGGTCAAATAGTATTTTTATACAAAGCATGTATCATAAAAGAGTCTCTTTCCATATGTTAAATTAAATAAAATTCTACCTAAAAAGCGAAATATTTTTTATTATCACCTGTCCGTCCCACCGGACTTTGCCAAATTAAGGGTTAAATAACTTTAGTTCCCAACAGGCAATCAACGCTGCTAATTAATTAATTATAAACACATATATTACATGCTTTTTTATAATGTTGGATATAATTTACTTTGGATTTATTTGAATTTAAGAGGAATAGTACCCAATAATATTAAAAACACTATAAAATATTTATGACGGTCTAAATAATAATTATATAATAGGGAAAATAATGAATTCGACCGTAGCGTTACCTAGTTAATAAAATCTTGGTTGCGATACTTGCTATTAGGTTTAGGATATTATTGAACATAAAATATAGATAAGATTTATTTTAAATGATAGCATTCACTATATAATATTGATAATGATAACCCTAATTTATTTTTGGCTTTAGCTGTTACTGAGAGTTAGCTGTAAATATAAAAATACCATGGTTTCTGTTTCTAGATAAAGAGAATTAATTTCGACTGTAGCGCATAAACTCGTATACGATTCTCGCATACGTGTTTTGTTTACACGGAGACATACAAACATCAAAGGTGAGGCGATTATCGCCTCCTCCCGAGCGATATCGTACGCATAGTTTACATGATACGATATTTTTTCTCGTACTTCGATAATCGTACGTTCGAGGCGAGAAACTCGTACCATCTAAATGGGGCTTTAAACTTAACATCACAGTTGTGTTGGAAAACTTTTAGCTAATTTCATGGCGTACAACATACAGACAATATCATATCAATGATTGTACAATTATTGTTTAACATGGGTATAAATATTAGTACTTTTGGCTCTGAACAAATTTGATCATACAATAAAATAGTAATAGTAATTAAAATACGAATGAAATGCAATGTACAAGTGTGTATGGCTTTCATCTGCTTTAGATATTGCTGCTTGTCTCATAGGAACATTTTCAGTTACAAACTGAAGGTATTTATCCAACCCAAGCTTTTTCCTGTGTGCCTACTAAAGTAGGCAAAGTGGGTATAATTCAGAATAACATTGGATATTTTCTTTGTTTTTCCAAAAACTTCCTTAAATTTTGGCTAGGATTGATAACATGACACTATGTTAGCCATTGAAGCTTCTTAATCCTATGAATCACAACGAACGCATGAAATAGACATTCTAGTATTTTCTTTCAGTCATCTTTATTAAACACATCATATATATTCAGACGGGCGATGGCTGAAAAATAATACCAGTATGTATATCTCATGCGTTTGTTATGATTAATAGGAATGAATAGCTTGAATGGCTAACATAATCTCATGTAATCAATCCATGCCAAAATTTAAGGAAGTTTTTGGAAAAATAAAGAAAATATCAAATGTCATTCTGAATTATACCCACTTTGCCTACTTTAGTAGGCACACAGGAAAAAGCTTGGGTTAGATAAATACCTTCAGTTTCTAACAGAAAATGTTCCTCCGAGACAATCAGCGATATCTAAAGCAGATGAAAGCCATACACACTACTACATTGCATTTCATTCGTATTTTAATTACTGTATGATCAAATTTGTCCAGAGCCTAAAGTACTGATATTTATATTAATTATACTCATGTAAAAAATTAATTGTACGATCATTGATATGTTATTATCTGTATATTATACGCCATGAAATTAGCTAAAAGTTTTCCAATACAACTGTGATATTAAGTTTAAGGGTAAAGAAATTACAATAGAAAGTTTATTTTATATTATCAGTGTATGATGCATTTTGTCCAGCACTTACTGTATTTAAAAACAATTTTGAGTAAAAATAATATAAAAGAAAATATAATGAATTTAACAGATTCTTTTGTCGCCTTTCCTTCGAATTGTGGAGAGCATCATGATTCATTTAAACATTTTTTCACTAAAACTACTAATAATGTATTAATACATAGTTGGTGTCGCTCTGTAAATAGAATTTTGTCGAGGAAGCAAACATATACAGAGAACGACGATCCTATTTAAAAAAGTGCTCAAATTTATTACAATATTCATAAAAATAAGAAATAATTATTTATATTAATATTAATACTTAAAATTGCAAACGGGACTCGCGAGTAACTATGTTTTTAAACTAATTTCCGTTGTTTGAAGGACGGCTTTGTCCCCGTGGCCTCGGAAAAGACAAGTCAAGAAGTCTTCTCCCAGACTACATGAACAACGCCGTTCTTCAAACGTCGTCGATTGGTTTAATCATCAATCATTCTATTTATCAATGATAACATTGAAATAATTGTGAAGGCTCGTTAAGTTTTAATGAAAATAAGTATATTTAAATTTCTGTACCTCAAAAACTATGTTTTTAACAATATTTGGTTATGCAAAATGTCATTTACTTTTGTCCTCCTAAGGCCTTATTTTGTTACTCAATAAAAGTTCAAAATTAATTTTGAATTTGTACAAAAATTTGTACACATAACACGAGGACTGAGATGACTATAAAAAGAAGTTAATGTGCTTGCATTATTTGCCATTTTTATTTCGGTTTTGGCGTAGAGCTCCTCTTGTAAAGACTGTACACGATAAAATCCGGCCATGCATAATATGGAATATTTTTTCACCGAATCCACATTTTGAAGTAATGTTTGTACTTTTATTAACCAGTATATCTTAAACTATGTAATAATAGTAGCTTTTCGTCGTGATGCATGAGTATGTGTGAGTTTCGCCGAATATAGTGCAAAGTACATTTCAATTTTTTGTCCAGCGTTTTTTGACAATCTTCACAGGCTTCCTATCCCACTTTTCACAATTGTAGTTATATTTTTAAAAGCTGTTTTACACGCATTAGAATGTCATCATACCAAAAAAATAGTTATTGTAACTCATTTCGACATTTAGGAGTCAGGAAGACTTTCTACTCCAAGCACTGAAAGTTGTTTTTATATGGGAAAGCCAAAAAGTGTCAAAAAGTCGAACTCAGCAAAGTTAGAAAACCTCAGAACTTACTTAATCTTATTACAATCAGAAAAATGTTTACTATTGTGGAATCAGTAGGTATGTCATCAGTTATATTTTGGCTAATATTATTGAACATTAAAAAATCTTTGAAAGTTTTGTAAAGACTGCCAGAAGACAGTGGACAAAAAATACTGGTACCATGAGATATACACTGCTAAAATTCATAGACCAACTAACGTTATGGTATGTTTATATCTTTAATTTGTAGGTTGATATCCACAAATTATATGGAAACGGTCCTGCTTGAAAATTCACTTTCTATTAAAAGATTTGCCATATTATGTTTGGCCAGATTTTATCGTGTACAGTCTTTATTATAGACGTTAAAATTTCGTGAGACTGCTGCGACAGGTTTCGGGCCAATTTCCTCTTGTATTAGTGATTTATTTACTATTAGCACACTTATTGTTAATTATTTTACCCTGTCATGTAATACAATAATAATTTAAATCCTGACCAGAAATGACTATGACCGACGCTGTTATTGTGATGCATGCGGTGACAATTCAGCATAATACCTATGAAGAAAATAGTTTTTATGAAATTCCGCAACAAGGTGCCTAGTCATGTATTTCTGGTCAGGCTTGCTTGTGTAAACATTATAATATGTGATCAAACAATAAATTGAACATCAATCGGCACATATTGATTTTTTTTTACTTTTTCATGACTGCCCCTTGACTGTGTAGTCACCTATAATGAGATGTTTTGTTTTTACATTTTATTGTCTGCAACAATATTATACGAAATAAAAACGCGATGATATTATTGTAGTCAATAAAATAAAAAATAAATACATCTCATTGTTGGTGACTACGAGAGCCCGGAATGTAATAATTATAGGTAAACATGTGTGCGTGCACACATACATAAGATTTAGTATAGCAAAAACACGCTTGGGGCGCTTGCATCAACGTGCGTCCACGTTTGGTCGAGAGATGGCTCTCTTTTTATAATACTATTATTATACTCTTTGATTGCGTGTATTTCTCGCCGCCATATCGGTATTGAAAAATGAGATTGTGAAGAAAAAATAAGAAATATGAGTGCGGAAGTATAAAGCGCGTCGGCCTTCCACGCCTTGCTCTCATGAGCCAGTGTTTTTGAGCATCGGCGATCCTCGCCATGTTATCATGAACCATGACCCAGCGTTTTCAGCTCATTAGCGGCTCGCGGGTGAAAGAGAGCATCGGCCATCTTCGCCATGTTCTCATGAGCCATGATCCAGCGTTTTCAGCACTTTAACTGCTCGTGGGTGAAGAAGAACATCGGCGGTCCTCGCCATGTTCTCAGGAGACATGACCCAACATTTTCAGCACATTAGTGACTCGCGAGTGAGAAAGAGCATCGGCGATCTACGCCATGTTCTCATGAGCCAGAGTTTTCAGGCTGCTCGTCGTGGTCGTAAGGCGATATAGTGTTGGCTCGAAGCCAACCATCAAGCCGTTATCAATCAATGCTGTTGTTGCTTCTAAATCAAGATTTCCTGGCGACCATGCCACTACAAGCATCCAGGCACGAAGCAGAACCTTCCGGAGAATTAAAGAGTGACAGAGATGAAACAAGATGAAAAAGTCAAAGTGAAATTAAAGATTATTCTGTAATCTTTATGAAGCCTTCCAGAAAGGACCTGCTACTAACGTAGAGGGGCTAGACAATTGTATAATGAACCAGTATTAACAGACTTTGCAGTAAACAAAGAACTTTCCTCTAAAGAAGGGGAATGAACGTCTCAAAACATAGAGTTATGCAAGTTTGTTTAGTGCAATACTGAGACAAAATGAACTGGTTCGCACAGGCCTACACTTACACTATTGTATTTACAAGGCTACCCGGAAGGTGAACAGCATGTATTTCAGAAGAGAAAGTGTGGAAGACAGCAAGTTGTAGAAAACGGAATATTCATGTTGATATTGGAAGAACAATAATGCTACAGGATAATAGATAGATAAGAAGATTTAAAAGTAGAACCTTACTAAGAAGAATTCAAACCAACCATGAGAGCAATACACTAGAATTGTTTGTAAAACTTTAGGCAGAACATGGCAAAAGGGAAGAAATTCAATATTTCTACGGGACAATTATATCATAACCCGCTTGTGCCTATGTTTTCAGTTGCTTCTTGGTTTCATTAAATAATTTATTAGGAGAGTTAAGAAAGAGATGAAAAGAAAGAGAACTAAGTTATATGGAAAACCACACAGTCACTGCACTACAGGTAAAGTTTTGTGATGAAGTTGATAATATGATGAGCTCAGGCTCAGAACCAGTAAAGTTGTCACCAGTGACAAATCTAGCGTATCTTTTACTCAAGAGTAGCCAGTTATTTTTCACAACACCTGTAGTAAAGCAATTAACAACTAACCCATTCTAAGAGAGAATAGAAGAAGAGTTTGAGTGTATTAAGCGAGTGATCTGAGTATGGTTTAGTATACCAAATAAATGTATATTATGCTTGAAGATTTAAGTAAATAATGAATGAAAGATGGATCTATCTGGCAACCCCAGGCACGGTAAACATTGAGCGCAAACTGTTTTAATCGAAACAATACCAAAATAGTGTGTCTAAACAAAGCTGAGACTTTTTATAACGTGCTGAGTGGTAAATTTTCATATCCTACGTTATCCCTAGAGAAGAGTGAGTAACAATAGTGCGAAATAAACTCAACCGGCTAACTTCATGCGACTACAATATCAACAATTTCAACAACAAGTGCGCAGTATTGGGAGATGTAACAGTATTGCGGATTACTTACGGTATGTTAGTACACAATACACTCGCATATTAACGTAAAATCACGAATAATTTCTTCCAACATCACCGTTAAATTTGCAAATCACTGACCACTGCACCTATTGGCGTATATGACAAGTAAACAAATGACAACTAACCAATCACCTGATATCTGTCATCATTGACAAGTGTGTTATTGTTGCCATACTAAACGAAATATCAGACGTTAACATTATTGATTCAAGCGCCATCTATGAACAACCAGCGGAACTCACTATAACAACTATCGAATAGATCACAACATGTCTTACAAAGTAAACCAGAAAGTTACCACTAGGGACAGCAAGATGGCAGGACAGGCCCAAGTTCAATGCTTTAAATGCAAATCTTATGTAGATGAAAAAAAGACATTATCATGCTCAGAATGTAAAAGAAAGTATGAATTTAACTGTGCTGGCTTCTCTGAAAAGCTATATCTGCTCATGAAGGAAGAATCAAAGAATAAATGGAAGTGTAAAGGATGTTACGCAAAGAAAGCTGGCAGGACAACTAGTATTACACTTAGAAACTCGAACAAAAACCTACCTAAGAAGGACGGCGCACCTATAGCCTTGCTGACGTCACCCTCAAATACAAACACTTCTTTGGACTCTCTGTCAGAATTAAATCTGCGCTCACAGAATAACAGCCGCAGAGAGGAAGTCATGTCACCGTCTTCGCCTGCTGAATCAACTCTGAACGATAAGGAAAATGACAACAAGCAACTGAATGACAATTCAAATATATCTCAAACCTCAAATTCCCATATCCTCACGGGAAACGACTCCTCGTCAGATGACTCTATTTCGACATCTGAAAAAATGTCTAAAAGTGTTGACGGCCTGACGCCGGGAACCAAACAGTTACCATTGCATGAGCTACAAGAAAAAATATCGGAGCTTGAAATTGCACTCATTAGTACCCAAAACGAATTAGATAATAAGATAATAGAAAATAATGACCTTCACAAAAAAATACAGAAATTGACAATGGAAACAGAGGTACTCCAGTCTCTGTGCTGCCACTCTTCACCTATTCAAGCTAAAGGCAGCTGCAGTGCAAGAAAAAAAAATCGGCTCTCTCTACTACCTGTATCTTCGACGCCGTCTTCGACAACCGGTTCCCAAAGTGTAATAGAAACATCTGCAGATGCAATCAATAAAAACTTATTAAAATTACATGTAAAAATCCTTGACCTGGAAAAGCTGGTTAAAAATATGGGAAATGAAATCTTCAGCCTAACAAAACAAATAGAAGATGTAACACAAAATGTAGGAAAAAAATCTAATACAAGATTGATCACGATGCATTCTACGTCAGAGGCAGCTAATACGGATATACTAGTTAAAGGATCTGGAATCCCGCCACCTCCGAAAAAATCCATGACTCGTACTATAAGTCCTACAGGCCCAACAATTTACGTGTATGGCACACAGCAGTGCGTGGGCGTGGCTTCGGCATTGGCGCGCTCAAGAGAAACAAGTAACTACGTAAAATACAATACAATCGGTTTTATAAAACCGTACGCTTGCAGTGCGGAACTAATGAAGAACTGTCTAAACACCGAACTGCTGCAACCGCAAGACAAACTCGTGATATGTATGGGTGAAAATGATTATGACGTAGAGTCAACTTTATCGCATCTAAAAACTGTAATTAAGAAATTTAATGACCGTACTATTATAATATTAAGTCTAAAAAAAAATGATTATGTCAATACCTTTAATTTGAATGTACAGATCGAAAAGATATGTAGTATATATAAAAATTGTCATTATATTAATTGTATGCGAAGTAATACTTTTGGGATGTGTAACTTAATTAGTCATACCATAGATTGTCTAGACTATAATCATAAATATCTAAACTTTTGTGAGATGAAAAAGTTGATAACGCGCAAACAAACAACTTCAGTTTTGAAAAAACCCTCCACTCAGCCAGAAAAGGGCACTATCCCGTACTTTTTTGAACGCATTAGGGCTAAACTTACGAGTCAAGGAAACAAAATGTCTGTATCGCAAAACCATTCACAGACAAATGAGTCAAAAAAAGGAACCATTTTAGATTATTTCCCAGTTGTCAAAAAAATACAACGAAATGAACCTGATGATGATTCCTTTCGTTCCCAATAGTTTTAAGGTTCTACATCAAAATATTGCAGGGGCATTGTGTAAAATGGATACTCTTAACTTAATAATTAGGGAATTTAGTACACCTATAGATGTTATCTGTTTGTCTGAGCATTTCATTATGCTGGGAAATGAAAATAATTTAGTATTAGACGGCTACACGTTAGCGGCGAATTACTCGCGAAAAAAGAATAATAGAGGTGGTACATGTATTTTGTTACGAGACCATTATGATTTTGAAACACTGCCATGGTTAAATGATTTATGCGTTGAAAAAATATTTGAATGCTGCGGAGTTGACATACCATCAGTAAATGTTATTATTGTATGTGTATATAGGATACCGGGTGCTGATATAGACGTATTTTTTATGAGATTGGAAGAAGTACTGGCAAAAATGTCATTAAAGCGCAACAGAAAGGTCGTCGTCTGTGGCGACTTTAATATAGATAGAATGAAAAACGATCTTGAAATCGGAAAAGAGTTCGAAAGACTATTGAACTGCTATAACTTTAAACTGCAAATTAGCGAACCTACAAGAATAACGGCACGATCTAAAACTTGTATCGACAATATTGCCATAAATTTTAACAACAATCATAAGGCTATAGTACATCATTTACAAATCTCTGATCACTCTGCGCAAGTCATAGACATTCCAATAAAACCTATTATTAGATATAAATATTGGTATGTCTGGAAACGCAATATGTCTGCTGAAAATAAGAAAAAATTTCATGAATGTTTAAAAGCTCTAACATTTAGTGAGACATATACATGTGAAAACACTAACACTTCATTTCAGTCCTATCATGAATTAATTACTCTGTTTTTTGGCCTCTGTTTTCCTCTGCTCAAAGTGAAAATAAAAGCTACAGTTACTAAATCGTGGGTAACACGTGGTATCCGAACTGCATCTAGAACTAAACGTAGGCTGCATCAAATCTACACAATGAAACCTACTATACAAAATAAAACCAAGTACAAAAAATACTCTCAATGTTTAAAGAGAGTAATACGCTACAGCCAGAAAAAAACCAACGAACAATATATTGAGCACACGGACAGCGTAGCCAAAGCTACCTGGGGTCTTATTAACCAAACATTTGGTATTAAGCAGCCAAAGAATATACTTGATAAAATTATGTTTAAAGATAAACTTGCAGAAGATCCAAGGGAAATTGCTAATATGTTCAATGAGCAATTTATACAAGTTGTGGAAAATGAATATAATGAAATACATAAATTGGATACTCTGCCAAATGTTGAGAACTCAATTTTTCTGAAACCTACTGACGTGAGCGAAATAAGTAAAATAATAATGTCACTAAAGAACACAAGTTCAACAGGCTACGATGAATTTCCAACACGCCTTCTTAAAGAAAACTGCACTGCCCTGGCACCACCCTTAAGCTTTATTATAAACCAGTCCATTGATCAAGGCATCTTTCCAGAGCAGTTGAAAATTACAATAACCAAACCTATTTTCAAAAAGGGCGACCGTCAGGATTCTGATAATTATAGACCCATAGCGCTGGTGCCTATCCTTGCTAAAGTCTTTGAAAAGGTATTATATAGTAGAACAGTTTCTTTTTTCAATAAATATGACTTATTATCTAGCAGTCAATTTGGTTTTAGTAAAAATAAAACGACTGTGATGGCCATTTACGAAGTATTAAAAATCATAATGGCCTGTCGAGATAAAAATATTCCAGTGATGACAGTTTTTATGGACATGTCAAAAGCTTTTGACAGAGTATCACATCAGGTATTGCTGTCAAAGTTACATAGCTTAGGAATAAGAGGGAATGCATATAAATGGTACAAATCTTATCTGCTGGACAGACTTCAGTGCACTGAGATAGCTAACTTTTGCCACAAAACAAAAACAGTAGTTACTTATAGATCAGAATACAGTAATGTCAAATATGGAGTACCACAGGGGAGCATCCTAGGACCCCTTCTTTTCTTGGCCTATATTAACGATTTACCTGACGTGACGAAGCATAAAATTGTATTATTCGCTGACGACTGTTCTCTGGTCGTAAGAGGTGATGACCCTATGTCCTATGAGTTCGAAGCGAATCTAGCATTTAACAATGTAATTACATGGCTGGAAAAAAACAATCTCAAAATTAACGTTACTAAAACAAAATTGATGGAGTTTTATGCTCCCCAAGGTAATCCTAAGTGTGTTCGATTATCATGTAATCAAAATTGTAATCAAGAAATAGAACAAGTGTCATCGATTCGTTTCTTAGGTGTCACTATGGATTGTCATAATGATTGGAAACAACACACCGAAAATCTTATTAATAGGTTGAGTCGATTTGTTTTTGCACTAAAGCGACTAAAATCCATAACATCACTTAAAACCGCCCTTATGGCTTTTCATGGTTACGTAATGTCAAATCTTAGGTATGGCCTAATACTATGGGGCAACAGTACAAACGTTCCAAAGGTATTTTTGCTACAAAAAAAATGCTTGCGAGCAGTATACGGCGTCAGTCAAACTGACTCATGTCGACCAATCTTTCGAGAATTAAAGGTTTTAACACTTTATTCTCTTTATATTTATGAGGCGTGTTTATTTGTAAAAAGTAACATTAACTCTTTCTGTAGTTTTGCCTCCACCTCGAGGTATAATACTCGTCATGGATTAAACCTACATTACCCGGGAACAACATCTGCCCTCGTTAATAAAAATATAGTATTCATGTGTGTAAAAATTTATAACCACCTTCCTAATGATCTGAAGGAACTAGAATTGCCGAATTTCAAATCAGAATTATACAAGTGGTGTTTGGAAAAAATGTATTATGGCAACTCGGAACACTTTGCACCTGACATTCCTTAAATCCCAATGTAAATATAGTTATAAGTTTTGTAAATATAGTTGTTAAGGTCATTTTATTTGTATGTCTATAATAGGCTGAAAGTGGAGATACTTTTCATAGAATAAGATCTTTTATATACACCCATTTTTATTGACAAATAAATATTTCATTTCATTTCATTTCAAGAGAGATGGTTTATCCATGTTCGAGTAACATAGGACAAGGCAAGAACTAGAGAAAATAATTTCTCTTATGTGCCACCTATAATATATATGAGAGATACTCCTAAGTACTTCTCCCTTTTGGCCTTTTATTGGCACCCTGCCCCTGTGCAGGATTAACTTTCTGGGTCGCGGAGACCTTTATGAAAGACACACTGCCTTTACCACTCCATGTGCCAGCATCTGTCTTGGCCCTTTCCTTGTCACAGCAGTCACAGCACTTCTATGTGGAAAGAACGAGCTGGGTAGTGTTGACGCTGCAAAAGAGATGCCTTGCAATATTTTAGCGAAACAAAGTTCTGATTGCCGTTACCACCTTTCCTTGTGAGGGATTAACATGCTGGGTCTCGGAGACCACATGTGAGTGAGGTTGCCTTGGGCTAGTAAACCTACATGATTCCTTGTCCCATCTGAGCATTTTGCAGTCCTGAGTAGGGCCAGACAACAGTGTGGTTGGACATTATTAGGAAAATAATCTGGACTGGTGTCAACTTGTCGAGTGTCATGGAACTCATGCCTATGTCAGAGCTGACGGTGATGCCTACTAAATCAATAGAGTATCCTGCATGAAAAGAGAAGATTATTTCTCAGTCCAGAAAAGTCTGGAGAATAACCACATGAATTGCAACACCGGCTGTGACTCCTGAACAGATAAATATATTTTATTCATACACAGTGTAAACAAAGATTAAAGAACTGATGTACAACAATAAGAGTAGCGCCAGATACTTAAAGTTGACTCATTACTCTCACTTGCAAGTAAGGAATTCTAGAGAGGATAGAAACGTTAGATAATAGAACGGTGGGTCAGAGTTATCCATCAGGCAGCAGTAATAATTCACTCTACTGAGTTGCCTAAACTGTGATGTTTAAGATGGCATAAAGACTAATTTAATTGAAGATGAAAAAGCAAGCAGATTAAAATGCATTTATGAAGGCTAAATAAAACTATATGCATAGCTTATATGCCAGTTTTTTTATACAAAGTCTCGCACAGCTTCTCAATTTGGCTATGGCAGATCAATGTTACTACTGTTAGACATACATCACAATTGCAAACTGACTGCTTTCTACAATTGTCAGCTGCTACACAATAGCCTGTTGTGAAAGGCACCTAACCTAACTCTGGCAGACACCTAGACACCTCGGAAGTGGTCACCCTGCCATATCAAGCCATTGTGTTAAAAGACTTCAGATTGAATTTCAGAGACAGTTAACAAATTGTGAAACAACCTTGATGAGGCGATAATCTAGCCTTCTTCCTTGTGAGTTAGAATACCAGATGAATCCACTTAGTGCTCAGGGCACTAGCGGGTTGTACACACTGAGTCAGGCAGACTTGCTGTCAAGAACAACAGTGGACCATTTCAGGTTATAAAGATTTCATGAGGTGGATAGAGTTGACTCCAGGCCTACCTTCCCCAGCAATAGAGACGGTACAACTGCTGAAAAAGGGGGGGGGACAAAGGATATTAAGATACTAAGGAAGACAAAAGTGTTATTGAAAATGAGACTATTTCTATGTAAGTGTTTTAAATAATATAGACAGTAGAACACCAGAGCAGAGGTACATAGATCAGCTGTTCTGGACTAAAACCTCCTCTAGTTATAATAGTTATAAAGTTAGAAACTGCTTTGAAGGTCCCCCAACTAGGACGTCAGAATTGCAGATGCCCTCATCTGCAATGCTGCTCACAGTGGTCCAGATCACTCCAGCTGAGCTCACTCTTGTCCTCCCAGGCTGCGGAAGCTAGTATATGACACGCAAGGTGTCACACGGAGAAGATACCCTAGTGCACAAAGGTTGGCTGGTACGAATTGCCCTTTAGTGACCAACTGCCTGTTGGTGTACAACTTTTGAAGTTGCAGTGTAAGTTACTGTATTGTTTCTGTATTGAGGTGCACAATAAAGAGTATGTCTGGTATTATACCTTTAGCTTTGTGTTAGCTAATACATACAAAATATTTAAGGCTATATACATATGTATATATATTCTTAAAATTAAATAAATTAAATTATGTAGTTTAGACAGTCAAGATTACACATCCCTGAAGATTGGAAATCTAATGAAGAATCTCTGAAAAGCTTGAAATTCCAGGTTCTTGAACACTATACCCATCATGTTTCAATTACCTTCAGTTGGTACTCAGACTGGTAGGTAACCAGGGCAATCAACAACCATAAGTAAGTTGCCACATTTGTGAGGGCTTATAACCATTGAGGAAAGCCCCCTTGGGCCAGTAGTGCCAGAAAGCAAGAAAGGAAGGTAATAAATCTGTATTTTATTTATTTACAGTCAAGTTCCTACACTATCCTGCAGCTTGGTGCAGACTGGACACCTTGAGTTGTAGTACCTACAGTAGTAGGTACTTAGTACAGGGTACGGGCATAGGTGCCCACTGAGCAACTACCGCTCTACCGTCTCCTGCCTTGGACAGACTGTAGGAACTTACTATAGAAGCTTGCCTACAAACAGGTAGTTGGCAGAGCTACAATATTTAAATAAGTACTAATGCCGAGAGATTGATTGCACAGGTACGCGACATATAATTTAAAGCTATCTTAAACATTGTAACATTTAGTTTGATTGTTACTGACTATCATGATCAATTGTGTGTTTAAGGTAAGACATGATATCTCAGATCAAATGCTATGAGAGACAGGACTGACTGATATAAGCTATTGCTATTAGAACAGTCTGCAAATATACTTTAGTCCGTATGAGAACAGACCCTTGCTTTAAGTCTGTTAGTTTTGTACCTTAAAATATTAATAAAAAATTAGGGACATGCCTCCCATCTAATCAGTTTATGTTCATTCTTACTAATGAAGTGATTAACATTATCATCAAATTGCGTGTAATATTGTCACCAGCAGATAACAAACACGTCTTCATAAAGCGACGCTGTGCTTTCCTAAGGCACATAATATAACCGTTTTACATAACAATAAAACGATTATTATGTGCCGAGAGAAAGCACAGCGTCGCAGGAAGTTTCTTCCTGGTGAAGTACGCCATGACAAGTCTAAAGCGCGCGCGCCCTCTGGTGACAGATAATTCGTTCAGAAACGCTAAAAACGTTCAGAAATCGAATAAAAATATCTGACAATAGGTGAGAAAATACATTGCATCTTCATAAAGCGACGCTGTGCTTTCTCTCGGCACATAATAATCGTTTTATTGTTATGTAAAACGGTTATATTTAAGTATAAATACCAAAGTCATGCTTTTTTGATCATGACCAAATGAAAACCATGCGCGTCAGTTACCCGATTGCAGCAGTGGCGATATATTTTAAAAATGGATTTGCACTGCAGCTGCTGCCTGCTGCGGCGGCCGGAGAGGGGACTCGCTACGCTGTACAACCACAACGGCAGGACGGAGGTGTACTCCGACATGCTAAGAGAATGCTTTGATATCAATGTAAGTAAAAGGCTTCCAACGTATCAGTAGATTCTATAGGGCATAGCTAGATAGCTACAATACTAAAGCGGTAACAGGTAAGCTATCCGAACCCAGAATGCATAATTACTTTGGTGACAGATCGCTAAAAAAGCGCATCTCATATCTGCTCAATAGCTTACCTGAAGCCATCCGAAGTGAAAAGCACCCTAATAAACTTAAAACTCAGTTAAAAAAGCACTTCCTGAATACATTAATTTAAATTCTCCTATTTTTGTTGAACTGACTGTTCATAAATTAAATTATTAAGTTGAAGTAAATTATATACAAATGAGAGACTGCTGATCCCGCAGTCAAACTCTATCCAGAGTTTTGCGGGGCAATATTGTAATTATAAGGTTACCACTGTATTTTAATAAATAATAAAGAAAGAGAATAATAATAATTAAAAAAAGTATCACAATGTTTAATAGTGAATTCAGTGTTCAGCTAAGTGCAAGCTACCTCTTGATGAGGTTGTTGTATCCCATAGGTTAGAGGTGGCAAAATATTTTTTTTCTAGCCTGCGTTAGTGTCCCACTGCTGGGCAAAGGCCTCCCCTCTCTTCCTCCACTCGACCCTATCACTTGCATTTCCCCACCAGTTGGGATAAAAATTTTCCAGGTCGTCGCACCATCTCCTTTTTGGTCTGCCTGTACCTCTACCTACACCGTCTATCGTAGTCCGTGGGTCCCATTCGGTAACCATTTTAGCCCACCTTTCAGGATGCATGCGGCAGACGTGTCCAGCCCAGTCCCACTTAAGCTTAGCGGTCTTGGCACCTACATCTACTACTCGAGTTCTGGAGCGCAGTTCCGTGTTTCTGATTCGATCAGTTCTGCGAACACCCAGTATACTGCGCTCCATCGCCCGCTGACAAACCTTGAGTTTGGACTTTAAAGCCTCCGTTAACGACCACGTTTGAGCACCATAGGTTAGGATAGGCAGGATACACATGTCAATGAGTTTGCGCTTGAGACACAGGGGAAGGTCACCCTTCAATAGCGCTTTCATGGACCAGAAGCTCTTCCAGGCGTTTTCGATGCGTCTATTGACTTCTAGAGTTTGCCTGTTTTCGAAGGATGCTATCTGGCCCAAGTAAATGTACTCATCGACATATTGTATATCCTGCCCATCTACCGTGACCCCATCTTTTGCTCCGTTAGTCATCAACTTGGTTTTCGCTCTATTCATTGTGAGTCCAACTTCAAGGCTCGCAGTGCTGAGATCTTGTAGCATGCGTTGTAGTTGAGGTGCCGTGTGGGAGAAAAGGACAATATCGTCTGCAAAACGTAGGTCAGTTAGCCTTTTGTTACCGACAACAATGCCCAACTCCTCCCACGAGACCGCCAGCTTTTTAAATATCTCCTCTAGGCAACTGGTGAACAGTTTAGGAGACAGAGGATCTCCTTGTTTAACGCCTTTATCTATTGTAAATCTAGGACCAGGTGTGTGTAATTTAATGCTGGCTGTACTGTTACTATAAATTGTCGTAACGAGCTCAACATATTTGGGATCTATACCCTGATTCTGCATGGCGGAAAATATAGCGGAGTGTTTAACGCTGTCGAATGCTTTGCTATAATCTACGAAAGCAAGATATAGAGGTACGTTGAACTCGTTAGACTTTTCTATTAACTGATTTAATGTATGGAGGTGGCACAATATTATCTAGTTTAAAAATTATCCCTTTACATGTGAAGATAATACGAGCCAAATACTGAATTTCAATCCGTTTTTCTATTTTTTGAGCCAGTTTGAGAATCTAGAGTGCATTCCCATACATAAAATGGTGACGAATGGGAATGATTTGTGTGAATGGAGAGATTGGAAATATGAATGGGAATACACAACAGACTACATTCACACCTCATTAATGTAATGTTTTGAAAAGAAGTGGCCCGCCGAGTTTCTTGACTCTTGCCGGTCCCATAGTGGATGCCCCCCTCCGACTGAGGGGAGGCTGAGGCGTAAGGTTAGAGCCGTCATAGCTTTATTTGACGTTCATATGCGCATTGTAATATGCCTACTTGGAAAATAAATATCTCATTTCATTACATTTACAGGTGTAGTGCGAAAAGGGTTTCCTTCGGAAACGTTCGTATTTGTCATGCTAGTTCAGTCAATGTCAGCACATCTTGACACTGACTGAAATAGCATGACATGTTCGTATGTTTCGGTAACAATTCGAAGGCAAATCTTTACTCACTACATCTGTACAGTTTTACTGGTTGAATAGCATGGTTCAAGCTTAACTCATTTATAAATATGCCAAATTTGAGTGCTGGTTGTAAATGTTCATACCATTGGACAAAGAATGTCCATACTAAATGACTATGAGAGAACATACTATAAGTAGGTAATGACTTTAATTTAGTTTGCATACTCCATCTAGTAGTTAAGGTGGTCTGTGGAATGCGCTGCATCTCAAAATGTTTAAAATTAAATAGAAATAGCCTGTATTATTGAAGTGTTTTTGTTAATAAGTATATTATCAATTGCATTGGCAACTCCAACTTGTCCCTTGACATAAGCCTCTTCCAAAGTCTTCCAGTCTCTGTTTCTCTCCAGTCTTAGGTCATTGGACCAATATGTTTATCATCATCCTCCTTGCGTTATCCCGGCATTTGCCACGGCTCATGGGAGCCTGGGGGGTCCGTTTTTGACAACTAATTCCAAGATTTGGGGTAGACACTAGTTTTTTTATGAAAGTGACTGCCATCTAACCTTCCAACCCGAAGGGTAAACTAGACCTTGTTGGAATTAGTCCGGTTTCCTCACGATGTTTTCCTTCACCGAAAAGAGACTGGCAAATATCAAACGACATTTCGCATAGAAGTTCCAAAAAACTCATTTGAATGAGCTTATATATGTCTAAATTATTTCATATAATGTTATCTTTCAGCTGATCTCAACATATGATAAGTACGGCATCTGTGAGGTGTGCGTCGGCCGCTTGCGAGATGCCAGTGATTTTAAGCTGCAAGTGAAGTGTTGTCAGGAAAAGCTACATCAATGCCTGCAAAGAGAGTTCTCAGACACAGATAAAATAGAAGAAATAATACTCAAGGATAAGCTTCAAATAGGTTAGTAAATGATTACCATGAATATGCACTGTAAAATAGATCAGCTTAAAAATATGTATGTATGAAAATATGTGCTATCCACACATTCTAAGCTTGTGTAGGTGAACGTGTACCATGCTTGTATGAGTGAGATATGACAGGTCGTCTGTTCGCGTTTTTGACAGGCGGTAACTGTCAGGTAACTGAGAGGGGGTGGGCAGCACTTTCAGCGGGGAGTAGGAGTGGCCATACTGTACGATAGTACTCTTTGTTATACTGTGCCATTGTTAAGCACATTCATTAATTAAATAATTATGTAAAAAATCATAAAGTCCTGCCAGAAGGTGAAATTTATTTATTCCTTTAATAGGTTTAAAACATATACTATTTGCTTGTAGTGTATATTTGCTTGACAAAAAATGCTTCTACCCACTAGTTGTCACAGTAAGAGTAAAGGACCTGGGGTCTCTTTTGGCATCTGAATGGTGTATAAGACTAAAGAGGGTGTAACACGTAACTTCTTTTAGTATTTACATTTGCCCCTGTATTTATAAAAAAGAAAAGAAAGAAAACGTTTATTTGGTGTATTAAAACTTTGACTGTACGTGGTAAGATTTATGAAAGAGTGTCGTATAAAAAAATGCTTTTATTTCAGCGTCGATATACGGCGGGGCACCAACGCCGGCGCCCGCTGACGCAGACATATGCGACTCCCAGAACCGGCCACATATTCCGGCGACACTGCGCATACATGCAACGTCTGCCAGAAATCATTTGACCACAAATCAAGGCTCAAAGTTCACCGTCGAATACACACAGGAGAAAAACCGTACTCGTGCAATGTATGTAATAAAAAATTCGCACAAAAAGGCAACTTGAACGCTCACTTCAAGTACCACATGGGTGACTTTAAGTTCTCCTGTGACAAGTGCGATACGCGATTTACACAGAAATCTCACTGGAGCAAACACATGTTGATACATACCGGTGAAAAACCTCACAAATGCAAAGTATGTAAGAAACGATTCAGACAAAAGGGCAGTTTAAATGTTCATTTGAAAATACATTTGAAATCTGACAGTAATCGTCTTGAACCAGGAGAAGTGATGGAATGTAAAATAGAAACAGCAAACTTAAAATTCGTTCAAAAGGTTTCGGAGAAAAACCTCACACCTGTGATATATGTAAAAAACAATTTGCAGAAAAATGTAACTTAACAGCCCATCTAAAACATCACACGGGGGATTATCAATTCTCCTGTGATGTTTGCGAGAGGAAATTCTCTTCAATATCTAGCTTGGATACTCACAAATTTGTCCATATGGGAGGAAAACCATTCACTTGCGACGTATGTCACAAAAAATATACTACAAAAAGTGTTCTAAAATTACATTCTAAAATTCATTCAGGGGATTACAGCTTTTCTTGTGACGTGTGCAGCAAAAGGTTTATACAAAAAGAAGCCTTGATAAAACATATGCGCGTACACACTGGTGAAAAACCTTATTCGTGTGATATTTGCAAAAGGAAATTCTCGTATAAATGCGGCTTAAAGAGTCATCTAATAGTTAGACACGGCCAAGTTCTCGATAGTCCCAATCAACCCGTCCCGTCCTATTCATGTGAATTCTGCACTAAGCAATTTAAATTCAAGTCCGCTTTAAAAAGACATGTACAAACACACACAGGTGAAAAAGAGTTTAGCTGCGACATATGCGGGAAACAATTTTCCTTAAAGAGTTCTTTAACTAAACATATAGATATACATATGGGTAAAAAGCCACATATGTGCGAAATATGTAGTAAGCGATTTACTCTTAAAAGCACGTTGAGAGCTCACAGGAGACCCATAATGAAGAACGACCATACTCCTGCGATAGATGTAGTAAGTCATTCAGACTGAGCAAATGTTTGCAAGACCACATGAAGGTGCATGAAGACTTTAAGCAGCATTCTTGTGAAATTTGTGGCCAGCAGTTTAGACATAAATCTGCTTTAACAGTTCACATCCGGCGACTGCATCTTAAAGAGAGACCGCATACTTGTGACGTATGTGGTAAGACTTTTCCAGTTCTTGCTGAACTAAAGACGCATTACCGTGTACATACTGGTGAGCGGCCGTACGCTTGTTCGGTTTGTCAGAAGAAATTTCATCGACACGACGGAATCAGGCGCCATCTTATACGAGTTCATCATGAGAAACCCACGAAGTATATTAAATTAAAGGAATTTTATGAGAATAGCTAAATAGAAAATATAGAAAAGACGAGCCAAGCGAAGCACAAGGGTTAATATTACAGTATTCATAATCAACTTTCTATAAGATGAATCTGGATTACATGTAATGGTTATGGGTAAATATGGTCTACCACAATATTGCATGCAAAATCTTATACTAACTTAATACCTAAAAATAATACTAATGAAATCAAAATGTCATGATCTGAAAATATTCATTGAAATTATAAAATGGTCTTATTAATAGAAATGATTTTAATTTTTTTGTAAAATCTATATTGTCACATAGATGTCCTCGTTTAAAAAAATATAAATCTGGATTATTTTTATAATGTGAAAAATTTTTCGATTCTGGTAGCTGTATATCAAATTTATGTCTTAGTCTAGGCTGTCTGTTTTTACATTTACATGAAAACCGAGTTTTATTTTTATAAACAATAAGTTGTTATTTATTTCTAAAGACACAATTTATTATGACTGTTATTACATGTAATAAGCATTTTGTCGTTAATAAATAATGTGAGCTGTAGTAATGTCTTAATTTCTCCTTTATTTTGTTGTGAAATCTAAAGTTGTGGCACTTGTTTAATTTAAGATTGTGGTAGTCCCTTGTCCTTCAGTGGGTCATTATCAGCCGGCTTAGCTTAAGTGACAATCGTTAATGCACAGCTCTGTCGCGCGACTATAGAAGAGTGAAAGAGCTAGCTATATTCTAGGGAATGCAAACCGGTTATAACCGTAACCGAAATAATCGGTTATAACCGGTTATTAGACAAATTTTCATAACCGATTATTAGGAAAGTCAAATAACCGGTTACGGTTATTATTTTATGTCTGAAATTCGACGAATTCGATCTTTTAGTGACTAGAAAATACACCTCTTTGTCTGTGACTATTATTTTTGTCATTCGTTTACTTTGGTAACTAAATTAAAGCATATTTCTTCCCTTACTTGTCTCATTAAATATTATATCACGTCAAAGGCCTTATTATCACTCTCACAAATTTTCGGGTTTTCTTATAAAAACACCGACTATTCTTATATTCTCTAATAAGTTACCTTAAATTATGGTATTTTTTTTTTCGATTAATTGATTGAAAATTTATCACTTTTTATCGAAAATAACCGTATCCTGTTATCGGTTATTTTTCGGGCATAACCGAAACCATAACCGGTTATGATATATGGTCGGTTATTGCATTCCCTACTATATGCTTACGAAGTGTCAGCAATTGTAACATTGGCTCATAAATTTCCCGTTTTCAGTGTCTGGGAGAGGACACTGACTACTATAAGGCCTGATTTAGACGACGAACTCGCATGCGATTTTAGTTAAATTGCGGGCTGTTGGGGGTACCTACAATTTTGCACAGCCCTCAAATACCACGATGTAATAAAACTCGTATGCGAGTTCGAAAGCCGTCTAAGGGTACCAAAAGTTTTAACCCAGCTCAGAACTTGAGGACTTCAAAAACGACCTGTACCTCTACATGTCTTTTGTCAATAAAAACATTTAAATTATATAGCATCGAAACGTCGGTGAGAGAGGGATAGCAAGAGGTGGGAAAGGGACAGGGAGAACAATTTGAATGGTGAACGAGCGAACGTGCGATAGAAGTTATAAAATCCTGTGAAATAGTTTAAGCTGTGGAAATAAAACAAAATTGTGTGTTACTTCGGTTTTTACTCGAGGTCTATAATAACTCAACAATTATTTTGTTAAGAACGATATAATACGGGACTGACAAAGCCCATATAAGAAGCGTACCCCTGAAATGTATGGGTTTTTTGGCTTAAAACTAGGTGGCACTGTTGCGCAGACTGGAAGTGGCCAAAATCATATTTCCCCCAAATATTTTTGCGAGTTTTTACACGTACAATTAAAGATAAAAAAGTATAACTAATAATAACTTAACTAACTAACTTATAACTTTTTTACACTGTGTATTTTCATTTTATGCTGTTTTAAAGTATCCGAATACCTGAACGCCAAGTTGCACATAGAGCATGTGTAGGGCTTGTCACCGGTGTGAATAAGGTTATGTCGGTTCAAACTTTCTAATCGGCCGAAAGGTTTTTTACATATTTTACAGAAAAACGACTTCTTTTCATGAATTCGTTGGTGCCTCTTAAGCAGATCTGATCGTGAAAACCTATAAGTGCATATTTCACACGAGTACATCTTAGAATTTGCGTGTAAACGTTTATGTTTCTCTAAACCATGTTCATCTTTAAATTGGTTGTCACATATTTGGCAAGAGAAGGGTTTCATAGTGTGGACCAATCGTTTGTGTGTGCGTAAATTACTAGACTGCGTGCTTCTGTAGTTACACATGTCACAGGCATAAGGCTTGTCACCGGTGTGGATTCGTTTATGAATCTTCAACTCACCCGGAGTGAGAAATAGTTTTTGGCATATTTCGCAGTTATAGTACAGCTTTACTTCAGAATGACCTTCTTTGTGTTGTCTTAAATTACTTGGAGTCTTAAACTTTTTTTTACAAATGTTACAAGAGTATGCCTTTACTGTCGAATGAACATGCATGATATGAGCCTGTAAATGGCCCATTTGCGTGAACGTTTTGTAACAATGTTCGCACGAATAAGGCTTTTCCCCCGTGTGTATGAGCATATGCCTTTTCAAAGTATCCGCTCGCGCGAACTTACTGTGACATATATGACACGATTGGAGCCTCTCTCCTGTGTGAGTTTGTTTATGCGTCCTTAAAGCACTCGATTGATTGAACGCCATTTTACAAATTTCACAAGAATAAGGTCTTTCACCCTTGTGAATTCGTTGATGTGTCCTTAGATTACTAGCTTGTCGAAAGTATTTTTGACAAACATCGCAAGAGTACGGTTTAGCTCCCTGGTGGATGAGTAAATGTTGTTTTAAACCATCGGCTCCCTTAAACATCTTATCGCATATCTCACAGGGAAAAAGCGCTCCTAAATGTGTAAGGATATGATTCCTTAAACCAGTCGATCCGGTGTAGCTCTTTTTACATATTTGACACGAATATGGCTTCTCGCCACTATGCACTAGTTTATGACACTTCAAACCACTCCAATATGAAAACCGTTTGTCACATATGTCGCACGAATACGGTCTTTCTCCAGTGTGCGTTCGTTTATGAATAATCAAACCAGTTGATTTCTTATACAGCTTGTTACAGATTTCACATTTATATGATTTTTGGGTAGTATGTCTTTGTATGTGTTTTGCCAAGTATGCTTTTTGTATATATTTTTTACCACATAGATCGCAGGTATATGGCTTCTCTTTCCCCACATGATTTCGATTGATTTTTGATGTCTTTTCAGTTATGTTAAATGAGTGTAGTTGAATATGACGTATCAAGTTATGTTTCTGTTCAAATGTTCTACCACAAATGTCACATACGTATGTATTTATCTCAGCGTCATTCTGAACTGTAGCATTAACTTTTTCATGTAAAGTTGTTCTGACAATACTTCCTCGTGATTGATCGTGCGGCCCAAAGTCATCTTTGTCCATTTCAGCTGGCGAGTAGATATGAATCATAACATGTTTCTTCAAATCAGATCTAAGCGCGAAACTTTTGCCGCAATGATCGCAAACTTGGATTGGAACATGTTGGTCAGAGCTATCAGCGGTGTCTCCGTCCGTGTTGCCCGCCTCGGTTTCTGCTCCGGGCAGTTGTAAGCGCTCGAGAGCCACCCAGCAGTCCCTCATGCGAGGGGCGCCGCAGACGACCGACGGCGAGGACCAGACACCCTCGGATACCATAGCCTCGCCTGTTAAAATACATGATAGATATATTTTGGATACTTATATTCGATTATTGGAGGATAATGAAGGGAGAACTACTTCTATCGCTTAAACGTAGGCTCATGGACACGTGCGTACTGTCAGTTCTCAACTACGGTACTCAGAGCTGGTCTTTGACGAAAGCTCAGAAGTCTAATCTCGGAGTAGGTCAGAGAGCTATGGTGTGAATCCATATAAAAGTAATGTGAGTGACGACTTCATCGAGTGTTTATTTGAACTACAGCTGTAAATGAAAGGAGCTATGCATATATCGAGAAAGTAACACTTATTTAGAGATAGATTATCGCTTGAACTTGCATCATGAATAAATGGAACATAACATAAAATCGTGATTCATGTTACTCTTGCCGTGGACTGACTGCGCTCCATGCAGCATATTAACACTTTCGAAACCGGGCTCTACGCGGCGCTACGACATTTTCGCTACATACGGGGAAACCCATGTAATCGGCTACGCTTCTACGAGCGGTGTACCCGACAGTCGGGTTCTTGGTAGCGAAAGTGTTAAGGGATCGGATTCGGAACACCACGCTGCGCTCTAAGACTCAAAAATAGAGCTCGGAAAGTGGCTAACTTGAAGTGGGACTGGGCTGACCATGTCTGCCGAATTCCGGACGACTTGTGGGCCAAGACGAACATGAAGTGGGAGCCCCACGAATCAAATCTGGGATCCGACAGACCACAGCGATGGTGGGATAACCTGGACTCAGTTTTGATTGGTTGGCCAGACATAGCACCAAACAGAAATGAATAGAAACAGAGTTGGGTCTTCTACATACATACATATATACATATACATATAAATCACGCCTGTATCCCATAAAGGGGTGGGCAGAGCACATGAACTACTAAGTTTCAGTGCCACTCTTGGCAAAAAGGGGTTGAAAGAAATTCAAATTGTGACATTGCAGTGACAGGTTGCCAATCTCTCGCCTATGCCACAATTTAACCCATATCCCACAGTCGAGTTGGGTCTTCTAAAAATAAATAAGGAATAACCATAGAATACTCACCTTTTTCTTCAAAACCATACTCCTCTGTTATTGTGTGTTCTTGTCTAGTGTTCCCGTTCGAGAATGGCTCGATTAAGCGTTCAAGCTGCACAAAACAGTCCCTTGATACAATATTATGGATATCTCTCTCACAGTTTATCATATTGTTTTCTTTGGTTTCATGCTCGCCGTCAGACGCGCTTTCTCACAGTTGTCATTGTGACTCGATGTATGTGTAACACCGGCCTCTGCAAAGTGTAAAGAGCTGATCTCAGATAGCAGATTTTGAATGGATATGACTAGTGCATTTTTTAAATACCAAATCACGTACAACATTAACATCGTGCAATCTTCCGTCTGTCTGTCCGTTTTTCACAACTAAATATCTCGAGAACTACTAATGCTATCAATTGAAATTTGGAGTTTGTGAACATTGTAAAGCGAATAGAAATTTATTTTTCTATTAATTGAGTCGTAATAGAACTGTGCAAAGCGCAAAATGAAAGGGGGGCAAACTGTAAATTTCAAGTTACTAGCTCAAGTGGGGTATCGTTAGTAGAGCGCAAAAAACGTATATAAACCTTTTTCAAAATTTTTTTCCTAGAAAGTCTTTATAAAGTTCTACTTTTCCCCCCCTTTTTTTCATATTTTTTAAACATATGGTTGAAAAGTTAGAGGGGGGGGGGGGACGCATTTTTTTCCTTTAGGAGTGATTATTTCTGAAAATATTAATATTATCAAAAAACGATCTTAGTAAACCCTTATTCATTTTTAAATACCTATTCAACAATATATCACACGTTGGGGTTGGAATGTACTTCAAAAAAATATCAGCCCCCACTTTACATGTAGGGGGGGGGGTACCCTAATAAAACATTTTTCCATTTTTTATTTTTGCACTTTGTTGGCGTGATTGATATACATATTGGTAGTCCAAATTTCAGCTTTCTAGTGCTAATGTTTACAGCTGAGATTATCCGCGGACGGACGGACGGACGGACAGACGGACGGACAGACAGACATGGCGAAACTATAAGGGTTCCTAGTTGACTACGGAACCCTAAAAAGAGGAACTTAAATTGATTGAACTAATTAAAAAATTAACAAATTTTTTTTATTGTATTATCATCATAATCTTTGCCCAATATTCACAAAACCATTTTATATTCAGATACATTTTTTTGTGTGTATAAAAAATAATAAATTATGCGAGTCATATCCACATTAATATTAAAATCGCTACCTGAAATCCGCTCTCTAGTAATGTGGACGTCTGCATTTTCAGACTCGCTACCATTGTCAGATGCCCTGTTATCCCTGTCAGTGTCTCCATTGTACTCCTGTTTTAATTTGTTAAGACTCGTGTGTATTATGCAGCTATCTTTACTAACAGAATCGCTGTCAGTTATGTCCTCACTGTCCACTAGTACTGGTTGTTGTATGAGTGGATCAGCAGCAGGTGCCCAACCTGGTGACAAAAAGCTACTGTCAAAATCAAATATCTAGGTGCAATAATAGCATCTGAAAGTATTGTAAAAAAAAGAACATAGTGAAATGTGAAAATCTTCTATTATTTTATCCTCTAGTGTGGGCCACATTTGCCAAACAAATTTGAATTAATGGTACAATACAATACAATACAATACAAAGCATTTATTCATGGTAAACACACATAAAAAAAAAAAATATAAACAAATGGTTATAAAAAAAAACAGTATAAATGTTGTTTACCACGAAATGGTCCCGCCTCAGCATATTGCTAACCATAAGGTCAGCGCTGATCTTCCGTCGAGACCATTTGTGGGCCACGAACGCAAACGTGCAGCACGGCCTTAACAGTTATCCTGAACGCGTCCATTAGGAGCGCGCCATCTTGTATTCGGCCTGCGCGTTAAATGTCATGAATGACACTTGAGAAGATCGTGCTGCACGTGTGTTACTAAATATAATTTCTACATTAATGAAGTATTTATTTGCTAAAGAGTACATATAACGGACATGTCGAAGCAAAGAAAAATAAGTACATTTATACACTTTAAAATAAACAATACAATGGTACTAGAATACAGGGCTGAATTTCTTTTGTTTGAGAATCGAACGAATATAAACAAAAGCAACTCAATTCCATTTAACGAGATTAAAATGTCACCGTAGGTATTTTGTCCTAGTACTAGGACATTGAACCTCAGGGGGCTAAAACAACTTACTGCAAACCGTAGGATCAACGTCAGGTGGGTGTGTGCACTCTTTGGCAGACAAGTCCGCAAGTAGTTTTTGCACCTTGTGGTCAGCTTGCACCTCAGTGGGTGCCCCGTCATCAGAACAGGGCCCTTCTTTGATGTATTCCACTTTCTTATGCCCAAACTCTGTATCCTTCTTTACTTGCACTGCACAAAAAAACATGAAAATATCTACCCACAGTAAGTTAAAAGGACTACTAGTAATTTAGGTTACAATGAGAACTACAAGTAAGTTAGGTTATTTCTTTCCTGTGATATATAAGTAAACAAAAATATTTTCTTGTATAAACATATCCTCACCTTGGACCAATAACTATGCATTCACATACATAAAATAAATAAAAATAAATAAATATTATTAGGACATTCTTACACAGATTGACTGAGTCCCACGGTAAGCTCAAGAAGGCTTGTGTTATGGGTACTCAGACAATGATATATATAATATATAAATACTTATATACATAGAAAACATCCATGACTCAGGAACAAATATTTGTGCTCATCACACAAATAAATGCCCTTACCAAGATTCGAACCCGGGACCGCGGCTTAGCAGGCAGGGTCACTACCGACTAGGCCAGACCGGTCGTCAAAAAGAGAGAAAGTTGTAAAAAAGATAATATTAGTATAAGTAAACATATGATATCTCTCAATTCTGACAGTAATGATGGCTAAAATTGTAATTCACCACTTATGCATTTCTGTTGTCACGCCTCAAGTCATAATAATAATAAGGATGTAGTGTAATATGTATTCGGAAAAGATAATTTGAACTATTTCAAGTGACAAATAAAAAACTATAACATTTCTTCTTCCTTTCCTATGATATCTCGTTGTTTCCGATTATTCTACCATTGTCATTTTTCCTTCTCCTTGCACCATTTTTACATGTCTCTGTTTAGCCCGATGATTGACTGGTAGAGAATGCCATTAGGCATTAAGTCCGCCATTTGTACATTTTTGTTTTATTTGTGCAATAAAGTTTAAATAAATAAATATCTAAGTAAACAAAATTTTTCTGGTATAAACATATCCTCACCTTGATCCGATAACTCTTTGGGTTGTTTCCTGGCGCTACTGTCGCACTGGTGTTCCTCCTTAACCGTTCCTTCCGTAAACATCTTAACCCAACTGTTAAAGACGTACTCGTAGTTACAGCCAGATATCAACCTCTGAGTATTTTAAGGAAGCTTTGCGATGATGCGCCTCCGGTATGGGTGAACACACATCGAATTTTTTTAACTTTTCTGTAGTTTCCATGTAGTTTCACAGGTAACCGGGCCCAGCCAGTCTTCCGCTGTCCTTTGACGTTTGATAATGACAGTGACAGCTGACTGTTCCGAAAGGAAGTATTACAGTGAATTTGTAGGCTTTTATAGCATAATGTTTCTACTATGATCATTCTGTATATGAATTTATATAACTAATAAATAAACACACTCTTCAATAATGTCATCTATTAATATTTTCATAGCTGAAAACTGAAACTTGGCACAAGTTGTTATCACTTGGCCCCATGAGTGCAACACTACAGCGATAAATCATTAAAAAAAAAACAAAACGTCAAGCATGTCAATGACATGGACGCTTTCAATATTTCCGATCGATATGTGGCCCCTGTTTTGATTATAAACCTTATAATAGCAAAGTAATATTCTAAAGTGTATAGGTTTTTCATCAGTTATAATTATGATCTAAATACTGTAGTGATTAAGACGTAAAATGGAGGAATTACAGTGCAGCTGCTGTCTGTTGCGCCCCCCGGAAAAGGGTCTCAAGACCCTGTATAAACATCTCGGCAGGACGGAGATATATTACGATATGCTGAGGGATTGCTTCGACATTAATGTGAGTTTTACAATTCGAAGACTAGATTGAAGTTATTGCTGAGATTTGCAGACATTTTCTTGAACCTCAATTCCTAAACAACACAACCAGCACAAAAAGTTGTCAAGCTCTCTTTAAATTTCAACCAGCCTACATTTATCGGACAACTATTAAGACTAAAATAAGACTGATGATAAGCTTTCAGATACACATAATTAAGTACCTAGAAACTAGGATTGATAAATTGATGTAGACTATAACTTTTTATAAGTTTGCACACAACGTTTGGCCATAGGGTATATTCTTAATTACGCTATTATAACACAGAGAGTTTTCTCACAAGAAAGCATCAATATTATACGACATTCTTACACATATTGACTGAATCCCACAAAAAGCTCAAGAAGGAGCAAATATCAAATGTGTATGAAATAAAAATGAAATCAGGAGCAGGTGCCTTATATAGAGTCAGACCAATTTATTTATTTAAACTTTATTGCACAATACAAAAAAGTACAAATGGCGGACTTAATGCCAGATGGCATTTTCTACCAGTCAACCATGGGCTAAACCGAAAGATTAAGTAGGTGCAGGGTCCTAGTATACTTAGCACGTTATTTATGTTGGTACAAATTTTAATTGCACACTCATTGACCCTGAAGTTAAAAAAGATGTGTTTTGATATCCAAAAGGAGTGTAATACTAACCCATTCTGAAATAGTACATTCCTATACAAGTGCGAAAAAAAAAGTTCGAAACGACTGGCGATAAATTAAAATGCGATCAAAGGGAGTATTTGAAATCGACACAAGTTACGAATTTCCTTTTAGTACGTGTATCATATGACGTTTTTCAAAACAGATGGACTCCGAAGTTTCGACCTGACATAATTATAATGAACCACTTCTTGCAAAACTTTCAAAAAACACCATCTGTACTGAAAAAGTTTTTTTTTATAAGTATGGTTACAGTGATATCCGTTTTTTAGGTTGAATTTGTACAAATAGCTAAAATACACCTAAATCAAGCCAATTTACTATCTGGAAGAAATTGCAATTCTGGCATTAGAAAAGTTTTAACAGTAGATATTTTCTAAGGGGTGAATGAATTTACCTAAGTTTTATTTAGACACAATAATTTAATCTTAAAATTTGTAAAAAATAAGTATTTCATTATAGGTATCAAAACCAATAAATCAATTTTTTTTTTCATTGAAATAATAATGTTGCGGAAATTGCACATAGGTACAGATGTGGTGCGAAAAGATTTGCCTTCGTATTGTTACGGAAACGTACGAAAGTGTCATGTTATTTCAGTCAGTCTCAGTAACTGACAAATACGATCGTTTCCGGAAAAATACGAAGGAAACCCTTTTCGGTTTGACTTATTGGGTTTGACCACACACCCCTTGATCCTATGAACTGCAATTGTTTAACGATTAGTCTTTGATATTTTGATGCCTATACATAATGATACATTTAAAGTTTAAACCATAGAGGAATAAGTAGGGGTAGAGTTGTAACTCCATAAATCAGTAAATGCGAGTTATTTGTATAGGCATAGTTAAGTGTCATCTGATGACGACCGGTCTGGCTCAGTTGGTAGTGACCCTGCCTGCTGAGCCGTGGTCCCAGGTTCGAATCCCGGTAAGGGCATTTATTTGTGTGGTGAGTACAGATATTTGTTCCTGAGTTATGGATGTTTTCTATGTATATAAGTATGTATTTATCTATTTAAGTATGTATATCGTCGCTTAGCACCCTTAGTACAAGCTTTGCTTAGTTTGGGGCTAAGTTGATCTGTGTAAGGTGTCCCCCAATATTTATTTATATTTATTTATCTAGCGACAATCACGCGTCAAACACGCGACAACTAGCGTAAATTATCAGTACTGCTACTTGTCAATAGATGTCGCGACGAACGAAGAGTTTAATGCTCACCAATTTTTAGCTAATATTACAATAGTATTAACCAGTATTCTGTTTTCAATTCCTTCTGCTTGTAATATAAATTGCAAATTGTTCTAATATTACATTTTTGGCAGACGAGACAGTTGCCACCTAGTATCGAGTAGTGGTAAAAAAACCGGTTCCGGTGCTAAATAAGTAAGACGTTTGTCAAACGCTCCCGTGAAATAGTGAGAAATTAGTGCAAAAACAAGGAAACTCTACGCGAAAGTGTTGATAAAAACATTAATTAATCGTGTGTGAACTAGATAAATTATAAATAACACTACCAAACTCGATATCTTTCGTGAAAATTAGTCGGAGAAATCCACAAAACGGCTTTGAGGTTATCTGTCGGAAATCAGACAAAAACCGAAGCGTTACTGAACTGACAAACAACGCAAAAGATTGATGAAAAATTACAACTGAACTACCAACCTAAAACGAGAAGGCGCGTTCGGAAATCAGACAAAAACTACGTTCCGTTTCACGACAAAATGGCTACCGAGCTGTCACCTGAGATGTCACTTTTGTTGACAAAACTTGAAGAGCAATTAAAACTACAAACCGCTGAACTGACAAACAACATAACGGCAATTGCTCTACAAAAGATTGATGAAAAATTAGAACCCATTCGTGCAGAGAACGTTAAACTGAATCGAGCTAGACTTAAGAACTTCGAACGGAGAGAAAAATTTGCGTATCAAATATGTAAAAAAAATGTAACTCAGTTCACAGGTCTGTCAGATCGTGTAGCAATATTAAACCTAACATTTAACGATTGTTCAACTGGAGCCACTGAAAAACTAAATGCGGAAAATACACAAATACTAAAAGAATGAAGATACGAAATGCGGATAACTTAACACTGCGGATACCACAGAAGAGTTGGGGAAGAAATAGCATCATCTATGAAGTTGAACGAATAAAAAAAGAACCCAAGAAATAACAAATTGCCGAGAGACATTAAGGAGTCTAAGTCTATAATAAGTTTCATAAAAGACCTTAAATTCCATATGATCAATAATTTACGTCTAAAATAATAATGTAAAATTAATTGTTATATTAAGTATAATAATTAATTAATTACCTAATAGTAATTTACAATTTAAAATAATTAAACTTTTCAATATTAATTAATAAAAATACTTATATAATAAATAATTATGTAAAATATGTCGAAGATGTAAAAAAAAAACTAAAATTCTTATAATATAAAGAGGTAGGCAGAGCACATTTCTTATAATAACTTTTATAGTCTAGTTCATATTAAACAAATAAGTTAAAACAAAAATCATGTTAATCAATAATATAAATAAATCAATATACTAAACATATAATAAATTAAATGACTACAAGTAAAACCATCTAAATAACCAACAAATAACAACATCTGTAGTGTGCACACTTGCACTGTTATGCGGTGCATCCACTAACTGTCAAACGAGTGTTGACAGTCATTATACCTCCTTAACACTCATATTCTTACTTGTTTATTATCTACGCTGCGACGCATCTGAACCGCCGTTAATAACTAATGATTTCTACCCACTTTTTTCTGCCATGTATGCATAATTGTAAATAGTACTTAAAATAATTAATTTGCAAACCCTTATAAAACTAAATATTTATGTAGTGAACTGCACGTTAGCCATAAGATATTATTTGTAATGTAATTGAATCTCATGTAAGCGAATTTTGTAAATTCTTTATGAGATAATAAATGTCTTAAACCAGAATTTTAAAATCTATAATAACCTAACCACAAAATTAAAATTTTGAAAAAACCCCCAACTGCGCCATAGTAGATCGATTTTCATGAAACATGACTAAGAACACTCCCGCCTTACTCAGCTTTCAGACAAATAAAACTAAATCCAAATCGGTTCATTAGTTCGGGAGCTACGATGCCACAGACAGACACATACACAGACAGACGGACAAACAGACAGACAGACAGACACGTCAAACTTATAACACCCCGTTTAAGTATTTCATTATAGGTATAAAGTATATCTCGAGGGGTGAGTGATCAAACCCAATAAATCAATCCTTTTTCATTGAAATAATAATGTTGCGGAAATTGCACATAGGTATTTTGAATTTTAAAAATAAATTTACCTAAAAACTTATTGGATTTGACCACTCACCCCTTGATTGTATCAAAAATTGTTTAACATTTAGTCTTTTATTTTTAGTTGTCTACACATAGTGATAAAAAATTTCATGTTAACTTGCAGCTAAGTTTAGGCAATGATGAGTGTGGCATCTGCGAGGTGTGCGTGGGGCGGCTGCGGGACGCGAGCGACTTCAAGCTGCAGGTGCAGCGCAGTCAGAAAGAGCTGCGCGCACGCCTTAAAGGAGTCCTCACTGCCAGTAAGCTGTCACAGGTCTTTTTAAATATGTAGATTCTACCATCGGACACTTAGACGCACGGCCGGTTTCCATCCTTACTTGGTAGTAGATATTCCGCGAATTCGCACGAAGCGCTTGTTTCTTCTTTTCTTCGGCGGCTATATTTCCGAACTCATATAACCCGGCAACCTACAAATCAAGATTGAACAGGCATCTTCTGGGCAAGATCACTCCATCGTAGGCCACGTCTTTGCCTTTGGCTAGTCTGTGACCAAGTGAAAAAAAATGGGTTTATTTATAATTTAAAAAAAGATAAAGTTAAAAATTATTTCACACTAAAAGTGCTGCCATTTCGGTGTGAGCCGACCCTTACTGGCCAATTTAGAGCTGGTATGAATCGCACGAATGAGTTTCGACAACGAAAAGCGCTTATTTCATGTATAACATAGAACAAGTAAACACTTCTGCACCGTGGGCCTGAATAACCCGAAAAATTGTATTCACGTATTTTTTATGTAAAAACAAACAAAAAATAGTATATGACTTTTGTAATTTTTTGAGATATTTTTTTTGTACTTGTTTTTTACATTTTTGAATGGGCTTTTGATAAGTCATGACCAAAAAATTAAGTTTTGATGTCTTTTTTTGAATAAGAGGCTTTTCCAAAATTATCCTTTTTTTATTAATATCTGTCAATTATTATAACAAGACAATACATAGTGGTGTAAACTTTAGTCAAAAATGCGTTATTGCCCGAGTTATGACGAAAAACAGTTTTAGAGAAAGATGTAATTAAATATCTCTGAATCTAAACCAAATCCAGATATTTCATACTGACATTATAGTCTCTAAATGGGGTCACTTGTTCAGGAATGCACTGTTAATTTTGTTAGGATTATTCAGGCCCACGGTGTATATAGCGTGCCCGAACTCGGCCAAACCGTCTAGGTATCTAGTCAGTCCCTACTCACAGCTCTCACTTTATTGGTGGAAGTAAACTCAAACATACAAAATAATAATGAACACTCAAGGGTCAGAAATGGGCAAGTATTGTTTTTTGGCCTGACCACTGGTAAATTTTTTATACTACACTGCTAGATGTTATGGGGGGGAGTTACAGTAGCGCTCTAGCGCTGCCTCGTTTTTCAAGTATCCTCATTTTAAAATAGTCATAATGGTCCATTTTATTTTTTTATATACGATAAACTGCGCCAAAAAACACAAAGTAACGCCTTTCGATATTAGTTTAGAAACATGTTTTATTGATATAATAAATCTTAGATGAACTAATCATACTTTTTTGTTGCAGGTGACAAGCTGAAAATCAAGCTGGAGAGAGCTTCTAAAGAGATATCCTTTTTGCGTGAGTATATGAAACCCATTTAAATATTTACTAGTAACGTGCTCCTCCTTTCATGTTTTGAGGCAAAAATATCAAAAAAAATATGTACCTAACTACTAACAACAATGATCTCAGTTAGTCCTTAAATAAATGAAATTGAATTGAATTAGGACTCTAGCCTAGTGTGAGTAGGGCTTAAAGAAAAACAATGAGGTGTGCCGTATAGTTATGTGATGTAGGGAAGTTGTGTAAAGTAAATCCAACTCCAAAATTTTACGACAACTTTTAAGTTAAATAATAAATATTTTTATTTTGCAGCGGACGATATCAAACTTGAGAAATCCGAAGTGGAAATGGCGGATGGCGAGGTCGTATCAGGTGTGTACCTATTTGATTGTATGTCTTACTAGCTTCTGCCCGCGGCTTCGCTCGCGTTAAATTCGAAAATTGCGAAATTCTCTATACAAACGTCCACCCCCCGTTTAAGGGAAGTGGGGGTTAGAAAGAGACAAAAAGTACCCTATGTCGCTCTCCATCCCTTCAACTATCTCCACTTAAAAAGTTACATTAATTCGTCGCTCCGTTTAGCCGTGAAAGACGGACAAACAGACACATACACTTTCCCATTTATAATATTAGTATGGATATAGGGCTACAAAAAAGTCCGAGGTGGCATACGTTTAACTTTTAAAGATCATCATACAATCATACAATCACGCCTGTATCCCATAAAGGGGTAGGCAGAGCACATGAAACTACTAAAGCTTCAGGGCCACTCTTGGCAAATAAGGGGTTAAAAGAAAACGAAACTGGCATTGCAGTGACAGGTTGCCAGCCTCTCGCCTACACCACAATTTAACCCATATCCCATAGTCGACTTCTACGACACCCATGGGAAGAAAGGGGGTGGTGACATTCTTAACCCGTCACCACACAGGCAACTTCTGTCACTTTTAAAGATAACTTACTATAACCGTTTTTATGTACTCTAGAGCTTAGCCAGGGTGGGTCGCTACTCGCTAGTTAGAGATATAGCCTTGATGGAGATTCTTACACTACGTATTGTTTCAGTGGCAATATACGGCGGGCCGCCGGCGCCCGCAGCGCAGCCCGTGCCCACCGCCTCCCGCGTCTCGTTCCGGCCGGCGCCCTCCGTCACCAACCTCGACGACTCAGACCCCGGTGGAGGGGACACCCCCCACCGCACCGTCCACACCTGCGACATCTGCCACAAGTCCTTCGACCACCAAGCGAGACTCAAAGTCCACCGCCGCTCGCACACAGGAGAAAAACCCTACTCCTGCAAAGTATGCAACAAGAAATTCGCCCAAAAGAGCAACTTGAACGCTCATTTCGCGTACCACATGGGAGACTACAAGTTCTCCTGCGACTTGTGCGACACCAGATTCACACAGAAATCCCACTGGGTGAAACATATGCTTATACATACTGGTGAGAAACCGTACGCTTGTGATATATGTAACAAAAAATTTAGACAAAAAGGAAACTTAAATGTTCACAAAAAGATTCATTTGAAAAATGACGTGGAGCCCGGAGAAATAACTGCGTGCAAGAGAGAGTCTGATGAATTTAAAGATCGAATACCCACTGAATTTTTCACATGCGATATATGTAAAAAACAATTTGCAGAAAAAAGCAACTTGAACGCACATTTGAAAAATCACTCTGGAGATTATCCTTTCACTTGTGAAATCTGCGAAAGAAGGTTTAATACACAATCTGCCTTAGATGTTCATAAATTTGATCACACGGGAGGCAAACCTTTTTCATGCGATGAATGTAATAAACAGTATACAACGAAAAGTGCTTTAAGACTTCACTCCAGAATTCATACTGGGGATTATAGGTACGCGTGCGATGTATGTAGCAAAAGATTTATTCAAAAAGAGGTGTTAAGGCAACACATGCGCGTGCACACAGGTGAGAAGCCTTACACCTGTGAGATATGCCAAAGAAAGTTTCCATACAGATGTGGCTTGAAGAGTCATCTGTTAGTTATACATAACCAAGTCATGAACAACCCCACTAAACCTATTCCGACCTATATATGTGAGCACTGCAACAAGCAGTTCTCAAATAAACCCGCATTAAAAAGACATGTACTAACACACACTGTGGGGAAACAATTTTGTTGCGACGTTTGTGGCAAACGATTCGCCATAAAGAGAACTTTAGTGAGACACATGGAGAAGCACGCCCAGAAAGACGGAGAGAAGGAACCGGAAGACCCAAAACCATATATGTGTGAAATATGTAGCAAACGGTTTTCACTAAAAAGCACATTAAGAAACCATAGAGAAATACATAACGAGGAAAGACCGTTTGAGTGCGAAGTGTGTCACAAGAAATTCAGGATGAAGAAGTGTTTGCAAGACCACATGAAGGTACATGAGGACTTTAAGCAGCATTCTTGTGAAGTGTGCGGGCAGCAATTTAGGCATAAGTCGGCTTTGACAGTTCATATTCGACGGATGCACTCAGAAAATAGGCCACATATCTGCGATGTTTGTAAAAAGCTTATCCAGTTCTTGCTGAGTTGAAAGCTCATTATCGGGTACACACCGGTGAAAGACCATATGCTTGCGAAGTATGTTACAAAAAGTTTCCAAGACACGATGGGGTCCGAAGACATCTTATACGAGTTCACCATGAGAAACCTTCCAAATATATTAAACTAAAAGAATTTAATAATCCTAACTGAATTCAAAGAGCAATGACCTGTTTGTTGACCTTGTCAAATATAAAGGAAGGAAGGATTTCGGACATGCCTAGCGATTTGTATTGAATACGCCTGTCGCTTTCTTGAACCCACACACACTTGTAGGTGGACTCTTTTGCTCAATACTCATGCGCATTATTTCCATGCCTGGTTACATGCGAACGACCAGCGACTCGTGGCATCAGGCACGCACACAACAACTGTATGCTCAGTGAGCTAACAACTGCGACTCGTCCGCCGCCGATGTGTCCACTGTAGCAGGGTTCGAAAGGATTATCAACCCGGCAACCTTCAAATCAAGAGTGAACAGGCAGATGCCAAGAGTAGGCCCATTTATAATTTAAAAAAAGTCAACGATAATTATCATGACAATAAAAAGTGTATAATTATCGCTTGATAATAACAAACAAAATGGAAGATCGTAATTGTTGTTTTTTTTTCTGAAAAAAAGTACAAGAGAGTGTACAAGTAGCGTAGGGAGTGTACAAGTTTCTAATGGGGTGGCAACGCGCATGTGACACTGTTTGAGTTGCAGGCGACCATAGGTTTCGGTCACTTTACATCAGACGGGCCGTATGCTTATTTGCCACCTACGTAGTATAAAAAAAGTAAGAAGTAATTTTCCTATACACGATCCGAGCGTAATTATCTTAATAATTTCGAACCCTGCTCTCTAGTATTATACACATGCTCTGAGGTTTTTGTAATATTAATATAGGCAATGTTGTATGGAGAAAAGGCAATGTTAACTACTTATGGCAATGTGAAACTCTGATTATTTTTTCACTACATTAGTTTTACATCTCTGTAAGGGCATTTTCAACGGTTTGCCCAATTAGCGTAAGTTGTTAACAACAATTAACTCACTGTCAGTTTTTTGATGACAATTAAGCATAAAATCTGTTTTTTTTTCACATTCTAAATGTAGATTATCGCTTAGTTTATAATTAACACAAAAACAATATTTTTATTGATTTTTCATGCTTAATTATCGCCACATAACTGACAGTGAGTTAATTTTTGTTAACGACTTACGCTAATCGGGGGGGGTGCCAAATTCTAAAAATGCCCGTGAGGGCATGAGAGCTTGGAGATATTTAAAACAAATCGTTCGAGATGCAAGCAGTCAGTTTTCTTTATAAATATACTAGTTAATAAGAATGTTATGTTTTTCTTTATAATTTGTGATACGACATATAATTTTAACTATAAAACTCCCGTGAGACTCAAACATAATAAAAAATATTTTAAACGGGTTACTCACGTGTTAAGTCGATATAACGTTCGACATGTTTCGATCCATTTCCGAGGATCTTTCAAGAGTAGCAACCCCGCCATTACGTGTCGCGAGCGCGACGCATACTGCGGACGCTTGCTCTGTGCCCAATATTTTTAAATACGACATATAATGTTACACTTTTCATATTGCAATTGTTTCAACTCTAGATGTCTCCTAGACTAGTCTTAAGCAATAACTATATTTTAATTATTTTAAAGCTTTTAAATGCTTCGATGTTAAATAGTTTACATTTACATTACAACTAAAGTCTGACCAGAAATCTATTATTGTCAAGAGGGCGCTGTTACTATTATGTATGCGTTCAGTTCAGTTTATTATGAAGAAAATAGTTCTAGTGAAATTCCGCAAGATGGCGCAGGCCTTAGATTTAAGTCGAATCGGCTGAATATGTTTTTGAACATATGACTTACTTACGTCTTACTTACTTAGGACATATGCAAGAATATTTATTAATTTAAAAATATTTTGCAAATGCAATACTTTTACTTATATTATTCGAGATTGTAATTTTGAGATTAATTATATTTTTACAATAAGTTATATTCACAAATTATGGTATTATTAATTTATATTGTAAAGGTTATCCTATTATTGATTTTATTAAATATAAGGTAAGGTACAGCGGGGCAAATCCCGACTGGGGGACAAATGTAACTGATCCATTTTTTCTATGTTTCACAATGTTTGCATTATTAAATAATAAAGTGTCCACCGGTTGTAGGCGGGTTCAGTAGATACATGTAGAACTCAATATCATAGGGTAATAATGGAAAAAATGGATTAGTTACGATTGCCCCCCAGTCGAGATTTGCCCCGCTGTACTTACCTCTAATTTTCTGCTCTTTAAAATCTAGCTCTTTAAAAAAGAAGACACCCCCTTATTCATATACGTTCACTAAAGTTATCAAGCCGATAAAGTTTGTTTATTTCCGACGTATTGGTGTGATAGAAAGGGACAAACGAACTTTATCGGCTTGATAACTTTATTGAACCTTTATGAATAAGGGGGTAAAAACTTACAATCATTGTGGTCAAAATTAACACAATATCTGTAAATTCCTTGTCATCTTTATGGCAGTTTTGGTCAAATTATTTCAATTAAGTTTTTTTTGTCTCTAAGCACGTTATGGTACAGTCAACCAATTGGAACACTAGGCCACAGTAAAAAAAAAATCGTTTATTCTCAAAATAAACCCTTTTTTAACAACATTAAATCTTCTGCCAAACTGCAGGACAGTAGAACTATGTCATAGTGACGTTATAAATCAGATTGTAAGAAATCTCTCACTGCTTGTTATTTTGACATGGTTGTAGAGTGGCTTAGAGTTCCAATTGGTTGACTGTACACACTATTCTCGAAAAACTTAGAGACCGCGCACACGGGCAACTTTTGCCAGCGACTTTTTTGTTGCGACCATGGCCTAGTATGAAAGTGCGCTCACGAAGCGACGCTACTTTTCATACAAATACGAAAGTCGCCGAGCAACTTTGTCGCCCGTGGGCGCGCACCCTTAATTCATTATTTAAATGTGCTGCTCGGTTTTAACGTGTTATAGTTACATGATTTATAAGTACACAATGTAAATTGTTTTAAGTGTCTTAGCGGCTTAGCTAAACTAAGCTTTAAAAATGTTAAGTTGGTCAGAAAACCAATAAAAGTAAGTCACAGATATATCTATTACTTTTATTGGTTTTCTATATTAAAATAACAAGTTCAATATTGAAACATTTAAAAAGAACTAGTTTTAAGAAGATATACTTAAACATGCAATAATAAAAGTGTTTCTGTTTTTTTGGCTTCAACAGATCTGGATAAGAGCAGTTCCCGGCAACTTTGTACATAGCCACGTCAGCAAATTTTAATTGATCCTATTTTGTTACCAACATTTAGTAATATAAGTCGACTTTCGTAAGATATATACAGGTGAATTGTTATAATTAAGAAAATATAGATACTAGAGAACCTTAATGACGAAATAAAACTTACTAAAATCTCAATTCATCAAAAAAACCTTGGTAACAAAATAGGAATAATAAAAACAAATTTAACTTTTTCCTTAATTTTTGTACAAACTTTTCGAGAACTGCTGATAAAGTGTATAATTATTATCTTAGAAACCATTAAAACAATATATAAAGGTACAGATTAACTGTTGTCTGCTTAAGTGCAATAGGGTTTCAGATACGAAATATACATTTCTGAAATATAAATGACATTTTATTTGGCCAAGCAATTATTCCACTATAACCTTTATTCCCATCCTTTTCATCAGAGCTCAACTACTAGGTACTCTTAGTAGTTTGTGCTAGGTACTATAGACAACATATGAAACTATGAGATAGGAGGCAGAAAGCCCCCTAATGGTAAGTTATCATCGAAATGGAGACCCGAAACAGGTGCGTTGGCGGCTTAGAGACAACCAAAACGTAGTGATTTGATGCTCTTTGGAGACAACACCTTTATTATGTTTTAATGCTAATTTATTCGTAAATCAGTCATTTTAGCGAAATAAAGAATTTTGTTTTCGGTAATTTCCTTACATACAACTTACACAGAAACAATTCTTTCCATAAAACTGTATCGCTTGACTTGGCATGTTATTGGAATAACTTGGCAAATTACTTGGTGCAGCACTACATGACACATTAGAAAAAAAACAAGCTGTCAAACTGGATTGGACGGATTGCGAGAGAATCTCTATATACTAATATTACTCTTTAGAGAATTTTTCTGATCGATATGTAGCTACAAATCCGCTATTTTTTTAACAAAGAACTGCATAAGTCTTAAAGTATACATTATATGAATTTTTGGGTTTGTAAACCATTTGCCAGTGTTTCATATGAATTATAAGTAGCATATTGGAAGACTTACATTAACATTTTAATTACTCCATAAGTGCTTTGATGTTATACTGTTAGATCATGTGTTAAGTTTAATAAATAGAAGAAATAAATATGGAAGAGCTGCACTCATGTAGTTGTTGCTTGGTGCGGCCTCCGGAGAAGGGCCTCAGGACGTTATATAAACATCTCGGCAAAACTGAGATTTATTATGAAATGCTGAAAGACTGTTTCGATATAAATGTAAGTACAATTAACTTGTGATTCTTTGCCGTTGTTGCTTAAGTGCTCTTAGTATACTACTATAGATTTGAATATTAGTAATTTATTTGTTAATTTAGGTAAAGGTAAGGTAGGTCGATTTATTTAAATAAAAAATTAAATCCTTTAAAAAAAAATAGGTACTACTGAAGACTTAGAACAGTACAAGTTCCACAGCATACAAGTTATTATACCACATTCAATGGTTTGTTTCTAATTTCAGAGAAATTTTAAGGTAATTGAAATAGTGCTAGTTTTACTGAAATGAAATGAAATGAAATGAAATATTTATTTCCAAGTAGGCATATTACAATGCGCTTATGAACGTCAAATAAAACTACGCCGGCTCTAACCCTACGCCTCAGCCTCGAGAAGATTTCAGTCCCCCCTCAGTTGGAGGAGGGTATCCACTATGGGACCGGCAAGAAACTCGGCGGGCCACTTCTTTTCAAAACATTACATCTTATATTTAACATGCATTAAAAAAAAAACAAGATACAATTTAATAAGCAAAAGTATTCATAAAAAAAAATATTAACACAAGAAATTATACAAAGTACAAAGCTATTATGATTATTAATAAGAGATGTTAGAGATGTATAGAGTCTCTAAGTGTCAAAGTACATCTAAAAAAATTATACATGAAGAAAAAAACCGAATAACTAAAATAACTTTAGAGTTGTTGTTCTCTGTAAGAGAACTGTAATTCAGTAAATACTTAATCTAAATATATAAAATAAGAAACTGACTGACTGACAGACATATCAGCGCACAGCCGAAACTGCTGATTCTAGAGATTCCAAATTTGTCATTTAGATTCCTTATAAGATGTAGAGGAGCAAGGGTTTCTTCACCTCCTAAGGGGATGAAATGGGGTCCAAAGTTTGAATTATTTTAGTATGCGGGTGAAGCCACGGGAAAAAGTTAGTTTCTAATAAATGTCAGTCATAACTTTATCTTAAATTAGTTATGATAATACGTCATGCCATCAAATTTAAGATAACATTCTGTGATTTGTAGCTCGGCATTGGAAATGACGAGTGTGGGATCTGTGAGGTGTGCGTGGGCCGGCTGCGGGACGCGAGTGACTTCAAGCTGCAAGTGCAGCGCAGTCAGGCCCGGCTGCATGCTCGGCTCAAGGGTGTGCTTACTGCCAGTAAGATACACTACATACTATATTTTAGTGGTACATTAGTGTCCATTATTCCTTGCAACTACTTAACCTTACTTGAACAAAACAATTGCTAATCAACTTACCCTGTTTTGGTTGAGTTCATTCAGTCTGTGGCATGTTATAAAACAAACTGGCAAAATGATTATTTTTGCCAGTTTATTTGTCAGTACCTAAATGATTATTCATTGAAAAGATTGAAAAATATAAACCCACCATTTTTCGAAAACCTTTCCTTTATTTTCATAATTCTTGAATTTAATCTTTCTTGATTAAGTGTGAAGACTGTGAAGCCTAACTACAGTAACTACTCTAACTAGCCCTGAACTATCTTTTTTGTTTGCAGGTGACAAGTTCAAAATCAAATTTGAGAAAGCATCTGCAGATGAAAGTATCACTAGTAAGTATATTAGTTGTACAGTAATTACTCTGGAGGTATGTAAGGCTTGCATGATTATTGGTATTATAAACTTTGTGAGGTGTGCATGAAAGTGTACTGTAACTCTGACCATGATACCCTTGCGTAAACAGGTTACTAAGAATGCATACATATTATATATCCCTGATGGACATGTCTTGCATATATTAGTATTAATGCAGGATCAATGGAGAGTCCTTTAGATGCAAGCGTCATAATATGTGCCATTACTTTGAAACCTAACTATTTAATTCTTTTTTTATACTATGTCGGTGGCAAACAAGTATACGGTCCGCCTGATGGAAAGCGTTCACCGTCACGTCACCTATGGACGCCTGTAACTCAAAGAAAGTCACGTGCACGTTGCCAACCCATTAGAAACTTGTACACTCCTTTTTGCTGTGTACTTAACACAGCAATGTTCTAAAGAGAGTTTTGGTTGCGGACGACTCAAAAGACAATAGACGGAACAAATTAGTTCCGTAGGTCCTTCCGTCACCAGCACACCGCACCCTCGTTTAGTTCCACTATTTCTGGTTAATGGCCAATGTACCTACTAAATTTATTTTGTTTCAGATGACATCAAGCTGGAGAAATCCGAGGTAGAGATGGCTGACGGGGAGGTTGTGTCAGGTGTGTACATATAATGAGTGAATTTTCCCTTTGTTCGTTAATCGGTTATTAGAACCTAGGCTGGAAACATCAGCTGTGATGTTGTAATCACTGTTTACCGTTGCAGTGGCAATTTACGGCGGACCTCCAGCGCCTTCAGCGCAACCCGTTCCTGCCCCAACCGACCGAGTTTCTTCTGCATCAGATCCAACCCTCACCAACCTCGATTCTGTCGAACCAGCTCCGATTTCAACTCGCGGTAAACACGAGTGCGACATATGTCACAAAACATTCAAGAACCCAAACGCGAAAACTAAACTCATAATTCACCGCCGCACCCACACTGGCGAGAAACCGTACTCGTGCAATGTATGCGACAAAAGATTCGCACAAAAAAGCCACTTAAATAGTCATTACGCGTACCACATCGGGAAGTTCAAATTCTCTTGCGAACAATGTGACACGAAATTCACGCAGAGAAACCAATGGGTGGTACATATGCGGATACACACGGGTGAAAGACCGTATTCTTGTGAAATATGCAACAAGACATTCAAGCAAAAAGGACACTTAACCGTTCATAAGAAAAATCATTCGAAATATGATCCTAGTTGCATAGAGCCCGGAGAGTTAGCAATAAAAACAGAGTGTGTAGAAGAATTAAAAAATCAATTAATCACAGAACTTAAGTTTTTTCCATGTGACATATGCAAAAAACAATTCGCAGAAGAAAAGTATTTAAATGTTCATTTAAAACATCATCCTGGTGATTATCCATTCGCCTGTGAAACTTGTGATAGAAAATTCAAGTCGCAGTCTGCTTTAGATATCCATAAGTATGATCACATTGGGGGGAAACCATTTAAGTGTGAAGAATGCAGTAAAAGATATACATCAAAAAGCGCTTTAAGACTTCACGCGAGAATTCATTCTGATGACTATAGGTTTCAGTGCGATGTGTGTAATAAACGATTTCTACATAAAGACGCTATGATCATACACATGCGTGTACACACTGGTGAAAAGCCTTATACCTGTGCGATATGCCAAAGAAAGTTCCCATATAGATGTGGCTTAAAGAGTCATTTATTAGTACAACATAAACAAATAATGGACAAACAATTCTGTTGCGATATTTGTGGGAAACGATTTGCACTGCAAGGGACGTTAAGTAAACATATGAATAAACACGCTGAGAAAGAAAGGGCAGAACAGGCTATCAAGGAAGGGAGACAGGATGATCTCAAAACGTTTATGTGCGAGATATGTAGCAAACGGTTTTCAACGAAAGGTATCTTGAGAAACCATAGAGAAATACACAATGAAGACAAACCTTTTGAATGCGAAGTGTGCCAAAAGAAATTTCGGATGAAGAAGTATTTAGAAGACCACATGAAGGTTCACGAGAGTTTTAAACAGCACGCTTGCGAAGTATGTGGCCAACAGTTTAGACACAAGTCTGCCTTAACGGTTCATATTCGGCGAATGCATTCGGATATCAGGCCACATTGTTGTAATGTTTGTAAAAAGGCTTTTCCGGTACTTGCTGAGTTGAAGGCGCATTATCGAGTACACAGTGGTGAAAGACCCTACGCCTGCGAAATATGCTATAAGAAATTTCAGCGCCATAATGGAGTTAAGAAACACCTAATAAGTGTTCATCATGAGAAACCTTCCAAGTTTATTAAATTAAAAGAGTATAATAATCCTTACTGAATTTTGAGTAACATTCTTCCAAAAAACTTAATATTTTTTTTTGTTGTAATAATTGCTATGTATTAAAAGATATATAACTTTTCTTTATAAAATTACTAGCTTTTGCCCGCGGCTTCGCTCGCTTTTGATTCGAAAATTGTAGAATGCTCCATACAAACTTCCGCTACTCATTTTAGGGAAGTGGGGGGTTAGAAAGAGACAAAATCCCTTCAACTATCTCCACTTAAAAAATCACGTCAACTCGTCGCTCCGTTTTGCCGTGAAAGACGGACAAACATCAGACAGGCACACACACTTGCCCATTTATAATATTAGTAGAAATGACTTATTAAAGGTTACGAAAGCAAATAGCTTGCGTTGTTTAATCACTGAGATCCTGTGACCACATCCTATCTCCATCATAAGATCAGCTTGATGGTACTCATGGTAGTTACCGGAATAAATAAATGATGATTTATGTACCTTGTCACTTTAGCGTCGTGTCTGAGATGCCATACAAAATTTTCCAACGATTTAAAGCGACAAGGTACTGAAATCATCACTTATTTATAACGGTGACTGTACCATAATATGATTTACCTACATAAGTAGACGTGAATATCTTCAGATTCGTCGGAGGAAGGCCAAAATTTAATTTGCAAGATTTGACTGACAATCAGGACTATTGGAAATAATTATAAGCTTGAAATATTACATTACGGTACAAATGCGGAAAACTATGACTATGAGTTACTAATTTCCTTTCCGCACGTGTATCGTACGACGTTTTTGAAGTTTTGACCTGGCAAAAATGTACTACTATGAGAACTACTGCGGAAAAAGCACTATCTGTACTGAAAAAAAAAAAAAACCCAACTCGAGCACATATAGGCATATCCATCACACCATTGACCATATCTAACTTCAAAGGAACTGTTAGAAAAATAAAAACATGAAGTGCAAACAATATTTTTTATTGAATTATAGTTGCCATAACAAATAACATGAGATTTGTGAACATCGTCCAGTGATAAGCAAAACTCGTGAATTAACACAAGATGAAACTTGTGAACTTTATTACTAAATATTAAATGTGTTGCTTAACTTCAAACCTGGGTAAAACCATTCTGCTTTAAGATTGAATATATAAAAAACATAATATGATCAGAAAGATAATAAACCTTATAGCAGAATGGATTTACCCAGTTTTGAAGTTAAGCGACACAAAAGACAAATACTTTATATGATTAAAGAGTTTTGCGTGTCACACGACGAAATGCTCAATACAAGCACAATTTTCTACAAAACCTAAATTTGGAAGCTAAATGTCTTGTCCCTTTCCACTTACTAGGGTTGTCAAAATTAAATTTTGGGTTGAACCCAGGACTAACACTTAAATATTAGCGTCGTCTCGATACCACTAGAGGTACTATACTGTATATCTATAGTAAGCTAAAATGGAAACGTGCAAAAAATGCCCATTGTGTAATAGCTAACAACAAATTAGGAAAGTGTCTCTTTATGAACACTTGTGAGATGTCTTTTGAGATGAGAACGTCGAGCAAATTTCATTGGACATATTTCACAACCGAACGGCTTTTCTCCAGTATGCGACATATAATGGTATTTTAAGGCGGATAGCTCAGGGAACCCCTTTTGACACACATCGCAGGTATATGGTCGTTCGTCGGTGTGCAATCGTCGCATATGAATGTCTAGTGTCGACTTTAATCTAAATTCTTTATTACATACTTTACAAGTGTGTAGCTTAATCCCGGCATGTATAAGCATGTGGTCTCGTAAAGTTGCAGAGCGATCAAATCGCTTCTGACATACTTCACAGGCGAAGGGTTTTTCTTCCGTGTGATTTCTAATATGACGTTTAAAACTCGCCCTGTGTGTAAATTGTTGGCCACAAATTTCACAGGCGTGTTCCTTCGTCTCTTCGTGCACTTTTATGTGATTTTCTAAATACCTCTTCAACTGAAATTTCTTATGACACACATCGCATTCTAAAGGGGGTCCTTGTGAGTGTATTTCTTTATGAACTTTTAAAATACCTTTCAACGAAAACCGTTTGAAACATATGTCACACTCGTATGGTTTTGGATCCTTCTGTTTCCCTTCTTTCTTTGCCTTTTCCTCTTTCTCGTGTCGTTCTTTATGATTAAATAAATTCCCTTGTAGTGCAAATCGTTTCCCACAAACGTCGCAAGCATACTTTTTGTCCACGGTATCAGTATTGAAATGACTTCTTTTATGAATAGTTAATTCGCCTTTTTGTCTATATTTCTTATCGCATATATCACAGGCGAACGGTTTTTCACCAGTGTGTATCCGCATGTGTAAGATGTATTGGTTTTTATGAAGGAATCTCTCGTGACATACTTCGCAAGAGAAGTTAAACTTCCCCAGGTGGAGTGCGTAATGAATATTTAAGGTTGCTTTTTGTATGAATCTTTTGTCGCATACGCTGCATGCGAAAGGCTTTTCTCCAGTGTGTGAGCGGCGATGGATGGCTAGATGATATCGGTCTGCGAACTTTTTTTGGCATATGTCACACGCTTGCCGTTTCGATTGGCTGGTTGAAGTTGACTGGGAATGCTCGTGGTCGGTGAGGGTCGAATTCGACACTGAAGGACTGGGGTTGTGCTGTGTAGTGGTAGATGTCGTCGGTCCGTTTTGTATAGCCACTGAATCTGGAAAGAAAAATTAAAACCTTTACTTTAACGAACTAAAGTCAAGGACGTTTGCAATAGTAAATTATGGTTGTTGGTGGATTGTTTTCATTGCATACAAGCGTGTTGCATCTTAGCGTGTATAAAAGGAGCCCGGACGTTAATTTTGGTTTTATATTCCATGGGACTCAGTCAATCTGTGTAATAATGTCCTATAATATTTATTTATTTATTTTTATCTATTAGGTATGAGCTTAATTCTAAAGGTCCTAATATTGTCTTCGGTTACCGCCAGGGGCAGCTCACTCCGCGATTTTATCGCCACGCTACAAGTATATGCCGGTGGCCGAGAGTTCGCGGCCTAATCAAGGGTGGCGCACGTTCTCACGGAACGCACATTCGCTCTTTCTAATGTTATTTTACGTCGCGAGTTTTTTTTAAGGTTCATATGCGATGTCCGCTTGTGGAATGGCTAATAATGCTTAGTTAAATAAACATCATGAATAAAATAGGACAATCTAACACAGACCTACTATTGATTTTGGGATTAGGCTTGTAATTTTGGGACTTAAACAAATATATATAAATAGCATATATACTTAGAAAGTACCCGAAACTTTAATATAATAATATAAAAAATGTTCCGAGTATTAATTCGTTTTAATCCATAGGCAACCCTATCGTCCGACGCTGCGCACGTGCGGCTCATTTCTTTGTAAGAATTTTTTAGGCATTTAAAAAGGCGGCATTTTGTGAAGATCAAAGCAGTGGGCCTTCTGTACTTGTACTATTATATATTCTGTGTTACCGCGAAAGTTACTCATGAAATAAAACTATGGACACGGATTACACGGACGGATGAATTGTAAATTCATTATACGCGATATAATCCGTTTCCATAGTTTTATTTCTAAAGGTCCAGCATTTTTCTAGCACTATACATTCAGTACCTAAAGCGAACTCATCGTCGTCATCTGCTATCTCGACATCAGCCTTCTCCATCTTGATATCGCCTGGAGGAAAAAAAACACTTGTAAACATACGTTTTCAGTACAGATGGTGTTTTTTTCCTAACGTGTCGTAACTCGTGTCGATTTAAAACACTCCCTTCGGTCGTGTTTTAATTTATCGTCACTCGTTTCGAACTTCCTTTTTTACGCACTTGTATCGTGATGTACTATTATTTCATGACCATCATGACTGACATAAAATACGGCTTTTTCTTCCCTATGGTTGTTTTTCCATTCACTATATTGGGTTTAATAGTCAGGGTTTTGAATGCACAATTGCACATACATACACCATAAAGGGAAAAGTATAATATCCAATTAAAGGGTGAAATTTTACAATCAAATTAAAAACGTAGACAGATTTGAGACAGATCAGAAAGTTGATTCGCCCATGAAGCATACAAGAAACAGCTAGAATAGCAACTTAATTGTCATGGATAATACTCACGTATAATTGTTTCACCTTCAGGGGCTTTTTCCACCTTGATTTCTATCTTGTTACCTGTGGGTACAAAAATACCTGACATTATAGCTTTTACTTAGTTTTAAAATATTTTTCATCACACCCGCACTTTAAATGTGCGCAGGCGGAGGGTGAGTTATAGAAAAATTGTTCTCCCAAGGGAATAAATTAAATTACTCGCGTTCCCAGCACAAGCAATCCTAATCAATTCCTATCAAACCGTGTCGTACGCGAGTGGAATAAACTACCAGAAACAGTGATAAGTGCTCCTTCAGTGAACAGTTTCAAAAACAGACTTGATAAACATTTAAAACTAAAATATAAACAGTAACTTAAAAACAAGTGCAGTGATATACACGCATCAGCTATCAGCTGCTAGTGTATCACACCACACATAGATGGCGCCACAAAAAATGCCTTGTAGCCATCGATTATTTGTAGATTGGCGTTTAGTGTCACTTTCGATCCATAAATCTATGTCAAAAGTGACACTTAACGCTATCTACAAGTATAATCGAAAGTTACAAGACAATTTTTTTGTGGCGCCATCTATGTGTGGTGTGGTGTATGCGCGATCTTAGGCAGTCGCATTTTAATGTATGAGATGGTATAGTCTTCTTATATTTCAATCTATGGTTATATTTCATTGCCTAGGTAATAAAGGATGATGACACTGATTAAAATAGTTCTGACATGGAATTCAGCTTAGCGCCCACAGAACTAAATAAATTCTATGGCAGATTTTCTTCATTTTTGTAGTTCATGGTCTTTAAACTTATCAAAACATTTGTTACAACTTACATGGTTGCATTTATAGGTCTCAAAGAGATCAGATAATATGTTGTGTTGTAACTTACTTGACATTACCCCTTTCTTAAGCCTTGCCTGCAGCTTTGTCTGGCTGCTTTGCACTTGCTGCTTGAAGTCAGTTGCGTCCCGCAGCCGTCCCACACACACCTCGCAGATGCCACACTCCTCATTTGCCATGCTGAGCTGGAAGTTGAAATGAAAATAAAGTAGTTACTAAAGAGGAAGGTGGCCATTCACTTCTCCATGGAAACATAGTTTAGTTAGTTGAATACACATGATATCAAATAATTTCCCTGTTTTAGTTTGTAAGTTATTTTTTCTGCCTGAGATACAGGATCTCCCTATTTTGTGTTAATATAGTTTATGGCCTGTTTATAACTGCTATTTTTGGTACACGAATAATTTTTTTTTTTTTTATAGTTCCAATTCTCCTTCCTAGATTTATGCATGAAGACTGATTTACATTGGTAAAAATAGATGTACAAAACATTTATTCAGCAAATAAGCCACAGGAGCACTTTTACAATGTCATGTCAACATTATTCAAGATTATAATGAATAATATGAATTCAACTAAAATAGAAAGCTATTAAAATGAATATGAGATGTAAAGAAAATGTCTAATTTAATTACATCTTAAAACTACACATCATATATAATAACTTAACCACAAAATTAAAATTTTGAAAAAAGTCCCGACCATACACATAGTGGACCGATTTTCATGAAACATGGCTAAGAACACTCCCGACTAACTCAGCATTGAGACAAAAAAAAACTAAATCTAAATTGGTTGATCCGTTCGGGAGCTACGATGCCACAGACAGACACACACACAGACAGACAGACACATCAAACTTATAACACCCCATCGTTTTTGCGTCGGGGGTTAAAAATACAAACTTAAATAATCTAAAATATTAAACTTCAGAGGTGTAAAAGACTCTAAAATGTCACTACAGATAACATACCTAGGGCGGGTTGCATCAAACCCTCTGTCACCGTTAAGGTGTTTGTTAAATTTTATTGTATGTGAAGTTCCATAGTCATCTGCTGTGTGACGATGATGTGTTTGTCAGATGAGCAATTCCCGTTTAGTTTGTACATTTGGATCACGTCTCCGATTTGGATAAAAATTGGTAGGCTGATAGAGTCCGTGATGCTGAGCAAGATCCACTAGGTTTCCCAAAATGTCCTATGTAGTTTGTATGAAACCTTCCTTTGTTGTTACCAGATTTCTATACATTTTCGGTAACAAAAAAGGAAAGTTTCATACAATCAACCTAGGACATTTTGGGAAACCTAGTGGATCTTGCTCAGCATCATGGACTCTATCAGCCTACCAATTTTTATCCAAATCGGAGACGTGATCCAAATGTACAAACTAAACGGGAATTGCTGAGATGTGGTTGAGGCCTTAACTTAACCTATATTAGATTAGGCCATAGGGCCTTTAACATGTCAACATTGCAATAAAATAATATGTAAATACAACAAAAAAATGTGATCTAACTAAAGCATCATGTTTGAATGTGAGCCTGAGGCCAGGATTGGGCGTAGAATTTCATCATGAAACTTAATATGGTAAAAGATCTTTCAGATCTAAAGTTGCTTTTATTTTACTAAGTTTTTTTTTTTTTTTTTTTAGTATAAGTCAATTTTATTTTATATTGTATAACACAAAGTACACTAAAACCACAGAATATATAATAGTACAAGTACAGAAGGCCCACTGCTTTGATGTTCCCGAAATGCCGCCTTTTTAAATACCTATAAAATTCTTACAAAGAAACGAGCTGCACGTGCGTGGCGTCCGGTGATAGGGTTACCAATGGATCCAAACGAATTAATACTCACATAAAATGTTATACTATTATATTCAAGTCTTAGGTACTTTCTAGGTATATATGCTGTAGTTATATATTTTTGTTCAAGTTCCAACATCACAAGCCTTATTGAACTTTTCCGTGGGACTTGATCGATAGTAGATCTGGGTAAGAATGTCTTATGGCATTTATTTTATTCAATATGTCTATTTAACTAAGTATTATTAGCTATTCCACACGCGGACATCGCTTAAAAAACCTCACGACGTAAAGTAACAGTAGAAAGTGCGAACGTGCATTCCGTCAGAACGCGCGCCACCCCTGAGTAGGCCGCGAACTCGCGGCCGCCAGGATGTACTTGTAGCGCGGCGATAGAATCGCGGAGTGAGCCGCCCCTGCTAAAACATAATAAATATTAAACTAAAACTAACTTAAACTATAAATATATCAAAAAAACTTATACAATAAAAAAAATACAACAACTCAATCATAAAAAAAACACCCCCTCCAGCTGTTCCGCCTGCGGCATGGTGCCAATTACACTGGCAGCGTTTCCTCGCTGTATTGCTAGGGCAATGCGTTGCGAGAAATACGCGCCAGCCCTCGGGTCCCTTGTGGTGTCCACCAGCCGAGTCGACAGAGCTCTTACAAAGGCCTTCATGTTGGCCGACCAAGGGCCCAGCGTCTCCCCCGCGAGCGCCGCAAACTCGTAGTCCTTATGCAAGGACGAGTATTTGCGGCGCTTAAGGACCTGAGCCTGGTCAGCCGCACCACCGGCCTGGATACGGGTTGCCCCAATGTGGGACCCTGCAAGGGTGTCAACGCATGTAGCGTCCCACACCAGGGCTCTCCCTAACTTCCACGGCACCAATGTAACTCCATCGGGACGCTTGCCGTCATCTCTCGCCATACCCACTGGTTCCAAAATTGAAGGCACAGAGACGGTAGCAAGCGCGCGACGAACTAAATCGTTGATGGTACCGTGGCGGTATATACGGCCGGCGCTTTTGACGCAAGAGAGGCCATGGCGACCCAGCTGATCCACACCTTTGCCGCAGGCACACGTGTGTGGAACACATATTGTGCACCCAAGCCTCAAACCAATGGCTATTCTTAGGCTGCTCGAGTCCAAAACAGTGCCTATTGTTTTGGAAGGGAGAGCCTGTAACCAATGGCCCGACTCGGGGGCCGAAACCGCCAGGGTGCGGGCGCGCTCGAAATCGTCCAGAGTATTTTCAAGGAGCGAGGAATGAACAGCTTCCAAACAAGGGACGTCCCAAGCACGCTGAACGTGCCTAGCGTCTGGGATGTCCGCACTCGGGCACGACTGGCACCATGTTTCTCTGGCCTCCGTAAGGCCCGCTACCTCATCATCGAGTATCTGTGGAAGGTTTAGAATGACACCGATGAGAGACAGGGAGCCGTATACGGAAGACAGAAACGCAGGTAAAGCGGTACTAGCCGAAGTGCGTATTCCAAGACCATCAAATTTAATCGGGAGAACTCAAATCCTCAAACGATATATTTAAAACTTTGGATAGTGTATCCTGAAGGGAAATGTCAATGGACTCAGTAATTGAAGGATATTTCCAAATTGCGCAGCTACGGAGCAAGTACATAAATTTCGGGGTAAATAGGCAGAAGCGGATGATAAACAGCACCATATGAGGGTTAATTTTGAAAAGAAATTCTGACCTACTGTTAAATAAATTTAGATGGTGGTTAATGACCGGTGCAATAGATTCATTAAAAATTGGTGAGCCTAAAAGGGTGAGAGTTGAGATTGAACAGCTTGAAATATTCGGCAAAACTGCACTAAAATTGCACAAAATTTCGTTTTTCCTGTCATTCGGAAGATTGTCAGGTATAAAGATTTCGCATTTTGCAGGATTAAGTGACAATCCGATTTCTGAAAACTTCTCTATAATGAATTTTAAATCCTCTAAAACTGTTAAAGCCTCTCCTCCCAGTGACCCATCGTCTAAATACCATAAATTAAATTTTGATTTTAAATTTGATATGATTGGATGAATGACAAGGCTAAAGATGGCTGGCCCAAGCGGGTCCCCTTGTTGGCAGCCCATGCTAGAAGAAATGATGTACTCTCCGAATAGCAATTTAGACGGCGCTCCGTAGCATTGCCACATATATTTGTAGATATCCGGCAAATCGTTTTTCACAGCCGCCAGCAGAGCACCACGATCGATCGAATTAAAAGCGTTTTTCACGTCTATTTTCACAAAAACTCCGTCCGCTCAGTTATAGTACAAATATTGCTGTGGAGACCTAGACTGGGAAGCCGAGGTGACGGGAAACCACGAGCCAGATGGTCGGACGACATCAAAAAGACGGCAGGGCCGACCTGGCACAGAACCACCGCTTATAGAACAGAATGGAAATCCATGAAAGAGGCATATGTTCAGCAGTGGACGCAAATATGCTGAGAAGAAGAAGAAGATACTACAAATATTAGTTAGTCCGTATTTACCATAGAAATAGGATGTCAGTAAGCGGCAGCGAAATGTCTGTGGTATTTATTCTTATAATACTGTGTACAATTTATTGTGTAATTGTTTACTTACATTAATATCGAAGCAGTCTCTCAGCATGTCGTAATATACCTCTGTTTTGTCGAGATGTTTATACATAATCTTAAGGCCCTTTTCCGGCGGCCGCACCAGGCAGCAAGTACATGAATGTAACTGCTCCATTGCCAAATATATAAATGCACTGACAATGGGTCACAAACAGCTTAATACTACTGGAACTTTATAATATATATTAAATACATCTAATGATGAATTTCATGCAGAAATATTAAAATTAGACAGAAAATATACAACAAATTTGACATAGTCATAGACATTATAGACAATGTGAAGTTTTTTTTTATAACTGTAGTGCTGTACCTCTACTATAAAAACACAAATATTTATTTACAAAAAGATAGTTACAAATATTGTAACTGTACCTCTACTATTGATAGCCAAGTTTGTGTGCCAAGTTTCTGTTGATGATTTAGTCCATTTTAGACAATAGAAAAAGTCGGCAAGTTGAAAATATAACCATGGCCTACTTAACTTTCTAGATGACAGAGATAATGGTAAAAACTTGGCAAGTTTTGATTTGACAAACTAGCCCATCTGCAGTAGCATCACTAATAGCAGGGGCGGCTCACTCCGCGATTCTATCGCCGCGCTACAAGTACATCCTGGCGGCCGCGAGTTCGCGGCCTACTCAGGGGTGGCGCGCGTTCTGACGGAATGCACGTTCGCACTTTCTACTGTTACTTTACGTCGTGAGGTTTTTTTAAGCGATGTCCGCGTGTGGAATAGCTAATAATACTTAGTTAAATAGACATATTGAATAAAATAAATGCCATAAGACATTCTTACCCAGATCTACTATCGATCAAGTCCCACGGAAAAGTTCAATAAGGCTTGTGATGTTGGAACTTGAACAAAAATATATAACTACAGCATATATACCTAGAAAGTACCTAAGACTTGAATATAATAGTATAACATTTTATGTGAGTATTAATTCGTTTGGATCCATTGGTAACCCTATCACCGGACGCCGCGCACGTGCAGCTCGTTTCTTTGTAAGAATTTTATAGGTATTTAAAAAGGCGGCATTTCGGGAACATCAAAGCAGTGGGCCTTCTGTACTTGTACTATTATATATTCTGTGCTAATAGTAAAAATCTGATGTCTTGTCTATTAGGCTTGTGCCGATCTGGGCTGGGTGTAGGTATTCAAGTCAAGAGTGAATAGGCTATTACTGAACCAGTGAGCTACAACTTCGGCCTTGTCGTCACTTACCATCAGGTGCGATTAAGGTCAATCACAGGCCAGTTTATAATAATAAAAAAAACGTACAATTCAGAACACCAATGAAAACGCATACGAGTTACGCACCATGTAAATGGGCCATGTTTAGGAATCGTGCTCCTACTAGGTACCACATAAATAATAAAATAAAAATATTATAAGGACATTTTTACACAGATTGACTGAGTCCCACGGTAAGCCGAAGAAGGCTTGTGTTGTGGGTACTCGGACAACGATATATATAATATACAAATACTTATTCAAATTCGAACCCGGGACCGCGGCTTAGCAGACAGGGTCACTACCCGCTAGGCCAGACCGGTCGCCACATACATTTTAACTGTGGTAATATCGCAAAGATTATTGGTGTCAACTGCCAGGAATATTTTTTAGTTGTATATAGATCTGAGGATAGATCCGAAAAAGATAACATTTGTAACAAATGTTATAAAAAAACACGAACTATTTTAAATGATTAATATGATTATATTTTCCATCATCAAAAAGTAAAACTGGGTTGTAAAATTAAACTAATACTTACATACATTTTTTTATTCAATTTGTATATACTTGAAATACTTATAAGGAAAAAAAAAACCTGGGACATGAAATGTGAATATATTTTTCTATTATTTACTGATTTCATCAATTCTATAAGTATGTTAAGCTTTCTACATGACATAAATTGCACAATGTAAACTATAATTATGGTATGTACATAGTTACAGCCTTATACTACTGCGGACATCTTTTCTATTTAGGTATAACTATAAGTATTCATTGTTTTTAATTTAATAAACCTCGTAGGCTTCTCGTGGTGCACGCTTACAAGATGTTTCTTCACCCCACTGTGTCGCTGAAATTTCTTGTAGCATATTTCGCAAGCATATGGTCTTTCCCCCGTGTGAACACGATAGTGTTCCTTCAATGCAGCAAGGACCGGAAAAGCTTTTTTACATACATCGCAAGCATGCGGCTTTACAGTAGAGTGAACTCTTCGAACATGAACTGTCAAGGCAGACTTATGCCTAAACTGCTGCCCACACACTTCGCACGCGTGCTGTTTAAAGTCCTCGTGCACCATCATATGGTCCTGTAAATTCCTCTTCTTCCGGAATTTCTTATGACACGTTTCACACTCGAATGGTTTTTCATCTGAATGTGTTATACTGTGATTTCTTAAAATACCTTTAGTTGAAAACCGTTTGCTACATATCTCACACATATATTCCTTTCTACCTTCCCTTAAAGCTTTATCTTCCATTTCTTTCTCGGCATGTCTATCCATATGCTTAGCTAAAGTCCCTTGTAGTGCAAATCGTTTCCCACAAATGTCGCAACAGAACTGTTTGTCCATAACTTGGTTGTGTTGGACTAACGGCCTAGCCACGACAATGGTCTAAGGCGGCGAGCGGGGCGGCTGGGCTGCGCGGGAAACGCGCGCGGGCGCTAGCCATGCCACGTACTTTTAGAAGCGGCGGCAGGGCCTAGTTGCGGCCAGGACGCTTTCATATTTAAAAACATGTTTTTTACTGTCTAATATGACTCTAAAGTGCATAGAATGCTTTAATTAGTCAATTACGTCTTGTACAAGAAAATATGTGTGATAACTAAATACAGGACATTTATTTTATGGCTAGTTAAATGATACTTAATATAAATAACCAATCAGAAAAAAATTAAGAGTAAATACGAATAAATACTATACAAAAATATGTTTGAAAACATTATTACATACTACACACGCGAAAGTAGGTACATTTCAATTTTTAGTAAATAATGGTTTCGGGTTCAAGACGCTCATAATAAAAACATAATAGATGTCTCTTTAAGCTACATCTATAACGGAAGTTCATTTGACATATCTCACAGTTATAAGGCTTTTCTCCAGTGTGTACTCCAAGATGTATACTCAAAGCGTCCTTTTTAATGAAACGTTTGTTACACACGACACACGAATACTTATAATCCTCATCGTGAAGTTTCGAATGGAGTTTTAAAGCACATTTTGATGTATACCTTTTACTGCATTTGTCACACTTGAAAGGTTTGCCTCCAGTGTGATCAAATTTATGATTTTTCAACGCAAACTGCGTATTGAATTTCCTTTCACAAACATCGCATTTGAATGGGTAGTCACCGGAATGATTATTCTTATGAGCATTATAAGTGCTTTCTTCTGCAAATTGTTTTCGGCATATATCGCAAGTGAATACTTGTTGATCTGCAGATAGTGGATTTATAGGGTCATCTGCAGACTCTCTCTTGCAAGCTGTTATCTCTCCTGGCTCTACTTGACTGTGATCAAATTTCAAATGTGTCTTTTTATGAACAGTTAAGTGACTCTTTTGTCTATATTTCTTATTGCATATATCACACGAAAAGGGTTTTGCAGCGGTGTGTATCCGCATGTGTATAACAAATTCATGTAACACCTCTACACCATACCTATTTTCAAAGGAACTGGTAGAAAAATAAAAACATGAATTGCATTAATTATTTTTATTAAATTAAAGTTTGCCATAACAAATAACATGAGATTTGTGAACATCGTCCAGCCAGTGATAAGCAAAACTCATTAATTAACACAAGATGAGCCTAGTGAACGTTGTTACCATTTTTTTTATACTACGTTGGTGGCAACAAAAAATACTACAAGTTCCGAGGAGGGTTGGGGATGCCGACGACTCAAAGGAATAGACGGAACAAATTAGTTCCGTAGATCCTTCAATCACCAGGTGCCGTAGCCGGATGGCATTTCTCCGACGCGAAACGAAAACGAAACGCCGCGAAAGGTAGTCTGGCTCTGTCGCGCCAATACGCAAGAGCGATAGAGATAGATATCTACGAGCGTTTCGTTTCGTGAGCGTTTGTGCAATTTGGCTACGTACCCAGCACACCGCACCCTCGTTGAACTCTGGCAGCCTTACTCACCGGCAGGAATACAACACTATGAGTAGGGTCTAGTGCTACTTGGCACTAAGATTGACATTAATTCATTCATTCATTCACAACGAAATGTTCAACACAAGCACAATTATCTACAAAACCTAAATTTGGAAGCTAAACGTCTTGTCCCTTTCCCCTTACTAGGGTTGTCAAAAATAAATTTTTGGTTGAACCGAGGACTAACACTTAAATATTAGCGTCGTCTCCATACCACTCGAGGTACTATACTGTATATAGATATATACACAATAGTACCTCGAGTAAGCTAAAATGGAAACGTGCAAATAATTCCTAATGTGTAAACAAATTAGGAAAGTGTCTCTTTATGAACACTTGTGAGATGCCTCTTGAGATGAGAACGTCGAGCAAATTTCATTGGACATATTTCACAACCGAACGGCTTTTCTCCAGTATGCGACATATAATGGTATTTTAAGTCGGATAGCTCAGGGAACCCCTTATGACACACATCGCAGGTATATGGTCGTTCGTCGGTGTGCAATCGTCGCATATGAATGTCTAGTGTCGACTTTAACCTAAATTCCTTATTACATACTTTACAAGTGTGTAGCTTAATCCCGGCATGTATAAGCATGTGGTCTCGTAAAGTCGCAGTGCGATCAAATCGCTTCTGACATACTTCACAGGCGAAGGGTTTTTCTTCCGTGTGATTTCTAATATGACGTTTAAAACTCGCCCTGTGTGTAAATTGTTGGCCACAAATTTCACAGGCGTGTTCCTTCGTCTCTTCGTGCACCTTTATGTGATTTTCTAAATACCTCTTCAATTGAAATTTCTTATGACACACATCGCATTCTAAAGGGGGTCCTTGTGAGTGTATTTCTTTATGACCTTTTAAAATACCTTTCAACGCAAATCGTTTGAAACATATGTCACACTCGTATGGTTTTGGGTCCTTCTGTTTCCCTTCTTTCTTTGCCTTTTCCTCTTTCTCGTGTCGTTCTTTATGATTAAATAAATTCCCTTGTAATGCAAACCGTTTCCCACAAACGTCGCAAGCATACTTTTTGTCCACGGTATCAGTATTGAAATGACTTCTCTTATGAATAGTTAATTCGCCTTTTTGTCTATATTTCTTATCGCACATATCACAAGCAAACGGTTTTTCACCAGTGTGTATCCGCATGTGTAAGATGTATTGGTTTTTATGAAGGAATCGCTCGTCACATACTTCGCAAGAGAAGTTAAACTTCCCCAGGTGGAGTGCGTAATGAATATTTAAGGTTGCTTTTTGTATGAATTTTTTGTCGCATACGCTGCATGCGAAAGGCTTTTCTCCAGTGTGTGAGCGGCGATGAATGGCTAGCTGATATCGGTTTGCGAACTTTTTTTGGCATATGTCACACGCCTGCCGTTTCGATTGGCTGGTTGAAGTTGACTGGGAATGCTCGTGGACGGTGAGGGTCGAATTCGACACTGAAGGACTGGGGTTGAGCGTGACCTGTGCAGTGGTAGATGTCGTCGGTCCGTTTTGTATAGCCACTGAATCTGGAAAGAAAAATTAAAACCTTTACTTTAACGAACTAAGTCAAGGACGTTTGCAATAGTAAATTATGGTTGTTGGTGAATTATTTCCATTGCATACAAGCGTGTTGCATCTTAACGTGTATACCTCTAAAAGGAGCCTGGTCGTTAATTTTGGTTTTATATTCCATGGGACTCAGTCAATCTGTGTAGAATGTCCTATAATATTTATTTATTTATTTTTATCTATTAGGTATGAGCTTAATTCTAAAGGTCCTAATATTGTTTTCGGTTACCGCGATAGTTACTCATGAAATAAAACTATGGAAACGGATTACATGGACGGATGAATTGTAAATTCATTATAAGCGATATAATCCGTTTCCATAGTTTTATTTCTAAAGGTCCAGCATTTTTATAGGACTGTACATTCAGTACCTGAAGCGAACTCATCATCGTCATCTACTATCTCGACATCAGCCTTCTCCATCTTGATATCGCCTGAAGGAAACAAAAACACTTGTATACAGTTGCTATGAAATAGTACATTACGATACAAGTGCGTAAAAAAGGAAGTTCGAAACCAGTGCGATAAATTAAAACGACCGAAGAAAGTGTTTTAAATCGACACGAGTTACAAATTTCCTTTTCGCACGTGTATCGTACGACGTTTTACAGTACACATGGCCCTCCAAAGTTTCGATCTGACATATAATGAACCACTACTCGCACTAGTGCGTAAAAAACACACCATCTGTACTGAAATAGTACATTACGATACAAGCGCGTAAAAAAGGAAGTTCGAAACCATCTGTACTGAAAAATACGTTTATTTCATGACTAAAATAAAAGTTTTCAATGATTCACGGTTATTTTCATTAGACTTATATTGACCGGGATATACAAAAATCAAATATCACGGTCTATATCCCGGTCAATATAAGTCCTTTTTTATGACTGACATGAAATTTGTTTTTTTTTTCTCTTTGGTTGTTTTTCCAATGGAAATATATGAGATATGTCTCGTAACCATTCACTATATTGGGTTTAACAATTAGGGTTTTGAATGCACATACATACACCAAAAGTATAAAATCCATTATTAAATGGTGAAATTTTACAATTAAATTTAAAACCTAGACAGATTTGAGTGGTCAGAAAGTTGATTCGCCCATGAAGCATACAAGAAACAGTTAGAATAGCAACTTAATTGTCAGGGATAATACTCACGTATAATTGTTTCACCTTCAGGGGCTTTTTCCACCTTGATTTCTATCTTGTTACCTGTGGGTACAAAAACACCTAAGTAACATTATAGTCTTTATAAATTGAAATAGATATCATACAGATACACGAAAGAAAAAATGGCAAGGCCCACTGGGCGGGCGTGTGGTCTAGTGGTAAAGACGTTAGCCGCGTAAGCTAAGACCCGGATTCGATTCCCGGCTCGGCCACCAGTGGGCCTTGCCGTTTTTTCTTTTGTGTATGATATCTATTTCAATTTATAATTTATATTGAAAAAAAAAGAACAAATCAAAAAATATTCAATAAAACTAGTTCTATTATAGTCTTTACTTAGTTTTAAAATATTTTATTTATAAACAACATAGGGTATAATTTTATTTATGTAGGTAGGAGTCATTTCTTAAGTCCCATACATTCCATACATTAAAATGCGACTGCCTAAGAACGCACGTACACTACACCACACATAGATGGCGCCACAAAAATATGCCTTGTAGCCATCGATTTGTAGATTGGCGTTTAGTGTCACTTTCGATCCATAAATCTATGTCAAAAGTGACACTTAACGCCATCTACAAATATAATCGAAAGCTAAAAGACAATTTTTTTTGTGGCGCCATCTATGTGTGGTGTGGTGTATGCGCGATCTTAGGCAGTCGCATTTTAATGTATGGGATGGTATAGTCTTCTTATATTTTAATCTATGGTTATATTTTATTGCCTAGGTAATAAAGGATGATGACACTGATTAAAATAGTTCTGACATGGAATTAAGCTTGGCGCCCATAGAACTAATTAAATTCTATGGCAGATTTTCTTCATTTTTGTAGTTCATGGTCTTTTAAACTTATCAAAACATTTGTTACCATTTACATGGTTGCATTTATAGGTCTCAAAGAGACCAGATAATATGTTAGTGTGTTGTAACTTACTTGACATTACCCCTTTCTTAAGCCTTGCCTGCAGCTTTGTCTGGCTGCTTTGCACTTGCAGCTTGAAGTCAGTCGCGTCCCGCAGCCGTCCCACACACACCTCGCAGATGCCACACTCCTCATTTGCCATGCTGAGCTGGAAGTTGAAATGAAAATAAAGTAGTTACTAAAGAGGAAAGTGGCCATTCACTTCTCCATGGAAACATAGTTTAGTTAGTTGAATACACATGATATCAAATAATTTCCCTGTTTTAGTTTGTAAGTTATTTTTTCTGCCTGAGATACAGGATCTCCCTATTTTGTGTTAATATAGTTTATGGCCTGTTTATAACTGCTATTTTTGGTACATGAATAAATGTTTTTTTTTTTATAGTTCCAATTCTCCTTCCTAGATTTATGCATGAAGACTGATTTACATTGGTAAAAATAGATGTACAAAACATTTATTCAGCAAATAAGCCACAGGAGCACTTTTACAATGTCATGTCAACATTATGTTCAAGATTATAATGAATAATATGAATTCAACTAAAATAGAAAGCTATTAAAATGAATATGAGATGTAAAGAAAATGTCTAATTTAATTACATCTTAAAATTAAAATTTTGAACAAAGTCCCGACCATACACATAGTGGACCGATTTTCATGAAACATGGCTAAGAACACTCCCGACTAACTCAGCATTGAGAAAAAAAAAACTAAATCTAAATTGGTTGATCCGTTCGGGAGCTACGATGCCACAGACAGACACACACACAGACAGACAGACAGACACATCAAACTTATAACACCCCATCGTTTTTGCGTCGGGGGTTAAAAATACAAACTTAAATAATCTAAAATATTAAACTTCAGAGGTGTAAAAGACTCTAAAATGTCACTACAGATAACATACCTAGGGCGGGTTGCATCAAACCCTCTGTCACCGTTAAGGTGTTTGTTAAATTTTATTGTATGTGAAGTTCCATAGTCGTCTGCTGTGTGACGATGATGTCTTTGTCAGATGTGGTTGAGGCCTTAACTTAACCTATATTAGATTAGGCCATAGGGCCTTTAACATGTCAACATTGCAATAAAATAATATGTAAATACAACAAAATAATGTGATCTAACTAAAGCATCATGTTTGAATGTGAGCCTGAGGCCAGGATTGGGCGTAGAATTTCATCATGAAACTTAATATGGTAAAAGATCTTTCAGATCTAAAGTTGCTTTATTTTACTAAGTTATAGTACAAATATTGCTGTGGAGACCTAGACTGGGAAGCCGAGGTGACGGTGGAAACAACATCTCCGAGCCAGATGGTCAAGAACTTGCGATGAGTACACTCAACAACTCAGCTCTATCTCAAGGTAGCCGTTCACTCATGGTCACTGCAATATCCATGAGTATATCAAATATAGCAATGTCTCACTTACCAAGAGCGTCGTACACGTGCCACACGGCGAATTACGTACCAGTACTCAGAGCATCTCTCTCCACGTGTCTCAACTCGTTTCCGCTCTTTTCTCCCCGCGGTCACCTCTGACACTTGCTCACCTCCATCGCCAGTGTTACCAGTGAAGAATACGCTAAGAGTGACGGTTTGGATACATACCACAATAACAGACTTCGCGATCTCCGCGACACTCCCGAAGGCGAGAAGATCACATAAGTAGCGTCATCAACTGGCGCGTCCATTCGGCTATTCGTTCTCTAGCCCAAATGGCAGCGTTCCGCCTTGCTCTAGTCACTTCCTGTGGCTGGTCTTCCATAACAATTGTCTCTTTCACTTCTGTCTCGTCGGGTATATCATTATCAGAAGCTTGCTCAGTTTGCATAGGACTAGTTTCAGAATCTAACACAACTTCTCTCTCGATTGTCGATTCAGTAGGGATTGTTAACTCATCAATCTCCATCTCGGGCTCAGGAGATACCATCGTATCAGGTACTTTCGGGGGTTCTCTAATTTCAACTATCTCCATTGGCTCAGCTGGTATCTCTGCCATTTCAGTGTCTTGTGTTGGTAAACGTGCATAATCTGTTGGGCCGTACGTGTCAGACTCTAACGGATACAGGTGTGCTATGGATCTCGTGAATTCTGTATTCCCAACTACCACTTTGGCTGCTCGGCATTCACCGTCATGGCTTCGGATCAAGCTTGAAATTCTGCCAACCTTCCAATTGATCCTATGTTTGGAGTCATTCTTGATCTGAACGATGTCACCAACTTCTGGAGACTTCTTAGATATCACTCGCGGTTGTTTATGAGAGTGGCTGAATCTATCCCGCAGACTTGGTAGGTATTGGTTGGTGAACATCTCTTTATATTCGTTAAGTATCCTCTGACCTCTCTTCCAGCCTTCGACCAAGTCGACTTTCGTATTGGTGCCTTGTGAGGTTCCTTCGCAAAGTTCTGAGTTTATCTCTAGGCACTCACCTAGGGATAGAAAATCTGCTGGCCGCAGCACTGCCTCTGGGTCAGAACCCACTGCAGTCAAAGGTCTAGTGTTCAAGACAGCCTCAATCTCCTTCACTACTGTCTGCATTTGACCATCAGTTAATAAATGCTTATCAAGTGTGCGCTTCAAGCAGTGTTTCACCAGTCCAACTAAACGTTCATAGAAACCGCCTTGCCAGGGTGCAAGCTGCGTAATGAATTTCCACTTGATATGTTTCTCCTGGCAGTATGACTTGATCAGTACTTCACTCGTCAGCTTGAACTGTAGTGCATTGTCAGATATCAATACTTTAGGTGGTCCTCTAGCAGCTACGAAACGCCGTATCGCTAGCAAACACTCCTCAGCTGTCAAAGCCTTGACCAACTCCAAATGTACAGCACGAACTGCTAGGCATGTCATAAGACAAATCCATCGTTTTTCTCTGCCAGTATTTGTCTCCAAACCCTCAACTGCTTGAAGGGCTGGTCCCTCCAAAGATGCTAGCAGGTATGAGAGCTTCTCCACATTGGCAATATCCTTATTGTCTACATTGGCTGCAAACTTGTCCCAGAATGTATTCCACTTTAGGACATCACCATTATATTTGCCGAGTTCTAATTTAGGTAGACGTGTCCTATTATTGTTATCTCCTTCGTGGCAGTAGAGTTTCATGGCAATTTCCAATTCCGTTAGCACGTCCTCCGCTTTAATCTGCACGTCGCGACACTGTTTCCAAAGATCTTCTCTTACATTGGCGCTATCACCAGACAAATATCTGTTGAGGTCTGTTGTGAACGACGATAATCTATTATTAACATTAATTTTGACGGCAACTATCCTGTCCCTTTCTACGCCGGTCCCCATACTATGAAGAGCCTCGGCGGCTCCCGTTAAAGCTTCTGTTAGCCTCTCTAAGCGCAATTCTAATGTTGAAAGTAAAAGGTCCATTTTGTACGCAATGCAAGCTACTGATACTCTTCATTTACTTATTAATCTTATGTGTGTCCTATTTGATGCTAATCTGCAATGAAATGCATTGATTTTAAGTCCACTTTAAACCATAGAAGTTTGCTAGTTTTACAAGAAGATGTTAATTACTATATTTACTTAATAGTGAAGTCGTCTTAAATTTATTACTTACAGCGAGTTATTTAGCAATCTGCTCACACACTTTAGCACTCCTAAATTAAGTAATTGCACAGTTTTATTTAATTTTTACTTCTAGAAACAAACTTTTATCACAGCACGCGAAAACGAAAAGAAAACCGGGTAAGTTTACAAAACTTAAGCCATAGACTAAACTTCACTCTATTTCTTAAGCCTCCTTTACACGACCTGACCTATCAATCTGTCGTGTCCGCTGCCGATTCGTTCCAGACACAACAAATATACCGCACCGTAAATATAGCCGTGAGGGAAATAAAACAAGTAAATGTTTTAATATTTATTATTATCCTTACACCTAAATTAATTTGTAATAAAACAAACGAAGTAAGGTGCACAGAATGACAGATTTATATAATAAATTCCGAACGTGATGAGTTGTGTATTTCCGAACGTGGACAGAGCAGTGTTGCCAATGTTTAAAAAATTTAGACTTATAGAACAAATAAAACTCATCTGTCGGCCGGTCCTCCGTGCAACATTAAGTACGGAGCTCGAGACGTGCACATTCTCTTCATGGTTGGGTAGGTAATATTACTACCTGTCTATACCCACCACAATGGTCATAACTACCCATGTGTATACACCACTATGGGCATACCCAAACCAAAAAAAAAATTGAGTTGAACAGAAAATTCTCAATATTAAGTTCATACTTAATTCCTTTATCTCTCCAAAGACGTCAACCGCAACCGACAGACCGCTTTAAGTTCGGTTTTAAGCATCTCCACCAAAAATGTAGCGACAACATCAAACAGACGGCAGGGCACACCTGGGCCGACCTGGCACAGAACCACCGCTTATAGAACAGAATGGAAATCCATGAAAGAGGCATATGTTCAGCAGTGGACGCAAATATGCTGAGAAGAAGAAGAAGATACTACAAATATTAGTTAGTCCGTATTTACCATAGAAATAGGATGTCAGTAAGCGGCAGCGAAATGTCTGTGGTATTTATTCTTATAATACTGTGTACAATTTATTGTGTAATTGTTTACTTACATTAATATCGAAGCAGTCTCTCAGCATGTCGTAATATACCTCTGTTTTGTCGAGATGTTTATACATAATCTTAAGGCCCTTTTCCGGCGGCCGCACCAGGCAGCAAGTACATGAATGTAACTGCTCCATTACCAAATATATAAATGCACTGACAATGGGTCACAAACAGCTTAATACTACTGGAACTTTATAATATATATTAAACACATCTAATGATGAATTTCATGCAGAAATATTAAAATTAGACAGAAAATATACAACAAATTTGACATAGTCATAGACATTATAGACAATGTGAAGTTTTTTTTTATTAACTGTAGTGCTGTACCTCTACTATAAAAACACAAATATTTATTTACAAAAAGTTAGTTACAAATATTGTATACAAGACTGCCACTCTATAGGATGTACCTCTACTATTGATAGCCAAGTTTGTGTGCCAAGTTTCTGTTGATTATTTAGTCCATTTTAGACAATAGAAAAAGTCGGCAAGTTGAAAATATAACCAAATACTATATACTATAATACGTGCAGCTTCTGACGTTTCCCATACAATTGAGCGGCAACAATTTTACTAGCGCCATCTAGCGGTTCGAGTTGATCAAAGTAGTTGTTCAGACTTTTATTTGAGTAAATTAAAATAGAAAATGCTATTACTTGATCTACTTTAACATTTTTAGACGGAATAAAACTAAAAAATAAGAATTTGTAATTTTTTTTAATTTTATGCTGTATGAAACTAAACTATTTTGATCAACTCATGCCGCTAGGAGCGCTAGTGTGCCTGTTGCCAACTTTGGCACCGAGCTGCACGTATTAACTCGTAGAGTTTACATAGTATTTGATTACAGAGATAATGGTAAAAACTTGGCAAGTTTTGACTTGACAAACTAGCCCATCTGCAGTAGCATCTGCAGTGCATTAAAAATGCACTATACAAATGGCTAATGGCAAAACTGTTCTACTCGATTAAAGTGTAAAATTGTAATATCTTAGTTTAATAATAATAAGTAATTAAGTTAATTTTTAATGTAGTTTTGTTATTGTATAATTTGACAAAACACAGCTAAAAAGTTGGTACACACAATTTATGTAAGACCTATCAGTTAACACTTTTTAAATGCGAATAAAGAATTATGAATTATGAATTATGAATCACTAATAGTAAAAATCTGATGTCTTGTCTATGGATACTGTATGTCAATGTCATGGGTTCGAGATATTCGAGAGAACCGCTCCCGAAATTCATATGTCTGTACAAAGTGGTATAAATATAGATTAGTGTGTTTATTCATTGTGATACAATTGCCAGTACCAACACCGTACATAATGGAGGAATTACATTCGTGTAGTTGTTGCCTGGTGCATCCTCCAGCAAAGGGGCTCAAAATTGTGTATAAACATCTCGGCAAAACAGAGATATACTACGAAATGCTAAGAGACTGCTTTAATATAAATGTAAGCTTTCATGGTTTCGTAGATGCATAGGGTTAGAAGTGCCACGAATATTCGGCACACAGAGCGAGGTAATAAGCAGCTTGCTTGGCCATACAAAAGGCGCGCACTGCGTCAGCCGAGGCACGATAACGGACTTGACACCCGGGACATGGGCTACGGTTCGCTCCCCCTTAGACCCTGTTCTGGATTCACGTCAGAAATAGAGCCGGCCCAGTCAACATTTGGAACAGGCAGGCTAAGAATATTTACATAGAGGAAACTGCGATTTTGCTTCATCCTTGCCTTGCAGAAACTTCAGACCCGGAAATAATAATAAAAATGCCAAGTGAAATGTTCATATAATGTTTGATTTGGATTTTAGCCAGTTTAGATATTATTAATGGTACAATTAAAACAAAGTTGTAGTTTATAATTTAATCCAAATATATTATAAGTAGAGATGGGCCGAATATTCGGTATTCGGCAAGTTTTTCAATGTTCGTTGAATTGCCGAATATTTACCGAATAAACAAAGCAAAGCAAATGTATGAAGATCTTACGTATTCCATTGGATAATAAGCTCCTATTTTAGTATAGTTTTCTAAGGAACTACTAAAAAGAGATAATTATGCGTCAAAAATTCAAAATGTAAATACAATTGTTTAAAAAAAAAGTTAAAAGACCGTAGTTTAAGAGTTGAGAAGAGTTCAGAATTATTATAACTGAATTTTAGTTATCCACTAAATCATAATTCATAAGAACAAAGTTGTAGTGACATATGTAACCGTTATCAATCATTAACTAGTTTTAATCTTAACATCCACTTTAAAAGTATGGCGTAACCGAATATTCGGCCGAATGTTCGGTTCGGTAAGAGCTGAACCGAATGTTCGGCCGAATATTCATATTCGGCAAAATCCATATTCGGCCCATCACTAATTATAAGCCAACATTCTAAACTACACAAGTGTTTTTTAAGCGGGTTACTTACGTTTTTACCCAAGTTGAAATAACACTCAACATGTTTCTATCCATTTCCAAAATTCATTTCCTCGGAAATGGATTAAAACATGTTGAGAGTTATTTCAACTTGAGTAAAATGTGAGCAACCCGCTTAAAATATAAACAAGTGATGTTTAATGTTCAGCTAGGTTTGGGGAATGATGAATGTGGCATCTGCGAGGTGTGCGTGGGGCGGCTGCGGGAGGCGAGCGACTTCAAGCTGCAAGTGCAGCGCTGCCAGGCTGAACTACATGCACGACTCAAGGGAGTCATCACTGCAAGTAAGATGCGTGTGTATTATACCTAACTTGATGGTGCTATGCGTAGAGTATGGTGGTGGCTTTCCAAAGAAGAAGAAAGAGCGGGTAATGGAGTCTTTAAGGTACATTTTATGATTAAATTAATAACAATTAAATGATTTATCTAAAACATAAGTATTACACTTTTTAATTCTTATTCAAGTAGTGCCAAAGTTTTTAAACTAAAAGTATATAGTTTAATGCCTCAATTACCTCAATATAACAATGACAGTCCAAAAAGGAATTGAAAATTTAAGCTGCTATGGTCTAGAGTCTAGAAGAAAGAAGAGGACCTGCCATTCCCCAGAAATGGGACACTCAATATTTTACCTGTTTTCAGGAGGTCTTAAGCCATTGATTACTTTAGTAAGAACAAAAAGTTAGTAGATAATAATGACTCCATTGCCCGCTCTGTCCAGAATGCCACCACATTTACCTACGCTAGTTATGAAAAAGCCCCTTACAAAAAAATTCTACCAACACTAAGCTAGTTTGTGTCTGATAACATTTTAATGAGCCAACAACAAGTCAAGGCATAGTCATTATGTAATGGGTATTGTTTGTTAATGTTATTTTTCTCATGACCAACATAAACATTCACTAACCCAACCTTTATGCAATAATCATAACACATGTTCATTCATAAACATTCACTAACTCAACCAAATATATGATTATTGTGTTCAACAGGTAACAAGTTAAAAATCAAGTTGGAAAAAGCTTCTGGGGAAGAAACAATTTTAAGTGAGTATTATTACCATCATAATAGTACATTACGATACAAGTGCGAAAAAAAGGAAGTTCGAAACGAGTGGCCATAAATTAAAAAACGACCGAAGGGAGTGTTTTAAATCGACACGTTTCTAACTTCCTTTTTTACGCAGTTGTATCGTAAAATGTACTATTAGACTGTCTTACCCTGAAACCCTGCTGTACTGTATTGTTGTATTAATATTACACTTAATAAATACCTATACTTATTATTTTATCAACCGCAATTAAGCTCAATGAATTCATATATGTGTCTGTTCATTAATATTACAAATATTCGGTTTAAAGAATATTTATTGTCTAAAGAAATTACAAAATTTCACTTATAAGACAACAATTTACTATATTATATATGACTAGCTTTTGCCCGCGGCTTCGTTCGCGTTAGAAAGAGACAAAAAGTAGCCTATGTCACTTTCCATCCCTTCAACTATCTCCACTTAAGAAATCACGACAATTCGTCGCTCCGTTTTGCTGTGAAAGAGGGACAAACAAACAGACCCTTGCACTCTTTTCCACAAACAAACAGGCACACAATTTCCCATTTATAATATGAGTCTGGATAAGTATGTTAGCAGTAGCAAGCATAATTGCTAAAACAAATATTTGTTTTTTAATGCAGATGATATTAAAGTGGAAAAGTCAGAGGTCGAGATGGCAGATGGCGAAATCGTTTCAGGTACTTGATGTCTATTGTACACATTTACAGATGCATTGGTCGCAACCCACACTCAGGCGACGCACGTCGTAAGACGCGGAACGGACGTCAGCGCCGCGCCGCCCGAGTGTAATTTGAAAAACATCTCAGTACATTTTGTATAGGAAGGACGCCCAGGCGACGCGTTCCGCGTCTTAAGATATGCATCGCCTGTGTGTGGGGATAGTCCCTTGGGCGTACATATATACTTATTCCTATGTTAAGGTCCACATGACCACTTTTAGTCGATTCCTATAAGCTTACCATACAACCGGTACATTTTGTACAAGTCTTGTATAAAAAAATGCTCCAGCTTATTAAACTGATATATTCAACGCGGCTGTATTAATAAAAATATTGAAGATTTCTTTATGGATGTAAGATTTACATCTATACTTTTGCCTGACAACCACCTGCAACGTAAAAGTTTCATTAAAATTTATTACTGGAAATTTCAACATGGCATACCAGGGGCCCATTTCTCAAAATTGAAAGTTACAAGTCACAAGCGGAAGTCTCTTTCCAACTTGTCATATTATTAGACATTGACTACCACTTGTAACTTGTAGCTTCGAGAAATGGGCCCCAGTCTGAATAATTAAGTTGTAAATATTATTGTCAGTTTCAGTGGCCTTACACAAGCAACCGAGAACGCCTTCAGCAGAACCCGTTGTGCCAACGTCCAGCCCTACATCTGCGCGCGATCCTACTCAAAATAACCTTGACAATTCCGAGCTAGCTCCAGTTCCCAGTCACCCTAAAGAACACACCTGCGATATATGCCAAAAAACCTTCGACAACCCAAATGCAAAATTTAAACTGACAATCCATCGCCGCTGCCACACCGGAGAGAAACCTTACGCATGCAACGTGTGCGATAAAAGATTCGTACAAAAAAGCCACTTGAATACTCATTACGCCTACCACATGGGAAAATTCAAATTCTCCTGCGAAGTATGTAACGCGCGATTCCTCCATAAAAACCAGTGGATCGTACATATGCGGATACACACCGGGGAAAGACCTTACGCGTGTGATATGTGCAACAAAAAATACAGAGAAAAAAGCCACTTGACTTTTCATAAAAAGAGTCATTTCAAATCTGATCCTGTCGACAAAAAGTACGATTGTGATGTTTGTGGGAAACGGTTTGCTTTACAAGGAAATTTTTACAAACATAAGGCACTACATGATAAAAACGAGAAAGAAAAAAATGAAGGAAAACAGGAGGACCCAAAACCATACGAGTGTGAAATATGTCACAAACAGTTTGCATTAAAAGGTGTCTTGAAAAATCATAGAGAAATACATACTAATGAAACACCCTTCGAATGTGAAACGTGTCATAAGAAATTCCGAGTGAAGAAGTATTTAGAGGTGCATATGAAGGTACACGAAAACACAAAGCAACACGCCTGTGAAGTTTGTGGCCAACAATTTACTCACAGATCGAGTTTTAAACGTCATATTGAAATACACAAAGGCGACAAACGCTTCTCCTGTGAAATATGTCACAAGCGATTTGGACGCTCAACAATTTTGCGAAATCACATGCTTATACATAGCGGGCTGAAGCTACACTCTTGTAAAGTGTGCGACAAGCAATTTAGACATAAGAATGCTTTATATATACATGTGAGGAGACTGCACACCGACGAACGACCATATCCTTGCGATATATGTAAAAAAGGGTTTGCTGAATTATCCGCCTTGAAATTCCATTATAGAACTCATACTGGAGAGAAACCATATGTTTGTGAAATTTGTCAAATGAAATTTGTTCGACCTGAAGGTGTTAGGAAACATCTGATACGTGTTCATAATGAGAAACCTAATAAATTTGTGGTAATCAAATAATGCATATAATAAATAAACATACCAGCCAGTTTATAAGATACAGGATTCCGTCGCTAATTAGGTACTGGTCCTAAAACGGCTAAAAACTGGCTATAAAACGAACAAGAGATAATTACTCCCGTGTAAATAAAAGAGACACGGTGATGTTTATATGTAGTTACTAGCCCAGCGGTGACCTATCAATATCGCCTTAGCCGATAGCTCCTAGCTTACTAGCTCGCAGTGGGACCAGTGCCTTACTTGTTAATTTTTCCTCATTTTGAAGGAAGTTACTATAAAAACTAATATATGTATTTACGTGAGTAGTAAAATGTCAAATTATTTTATCTTAATTAAATAAAGTTAGCTTATATGTATTAATTGTTAGAAGTTATGGACCATTGTGATGTCTGAATATGTTATCATATAAAAAAATACAATTTTATTATAAAAAATGTTTAATTTATATAAAATATTTTATTTAGTGTTATTTCAAAAAATACGCATTACTTTTTCAATTATTAACCAAAATATATGTCAAAACAGAACCAATGCATTTTGAAACTATGATTTTTTTTGTATTACTTAACTTTGTCTGGTAATAAATAAAATAAAATAGCCTTTTATTTATTGCTAATTTTAATAATTTCTATAGTTTTTAATATCTTGCAAGAACCCCGTCCTCGCAGGTGAAGGCCTCCTCCAGAGTTTTCCACTCGTCTCTCTCCTGGGCTATTTGCATCCAGTTTTGACCGGCGACATTTTTTATTTCGTCTTCCCATCGGGTAACAGGTTTACCTCTGCCTACTCCGTTTTCTTAGTGGCCCTTTCCTTGACGTCACTATTTTAATCCAGCACTGTTAATAGCTGTACATAATTAATAATCATAATCAAAATATTTATTTGTAATAAACTTAAAAACTACACATTATGCCACAGGGTGTCCACTTTCTGGAAAGTCAGGTAAAGTCAGGGAAAAGTCAGGGAAGCTCATAGTGGTCATGGAAAGTCAGGGAAATGATTTGGAGGTCAGGGAAAAACTTGGCATCAAGAAAAAAATCAAAAAGTATTAAAAAATAATATGATTTCTTGATGGGTTGACCACATCCATGACAGCAAAGATCGATTCCCGGTAGTGATTTTAAGGCATCTTAAAATTGTCACTTTAGACTTTTCATTACATGTATAGTACCTGGCCTCCATCCCAGTGATTGCTAATGAGAGATGTCAGAGACTCAGAGATATCTTCATGCTCTAGCTGACCTTATCTGGCCCAAAATCGTAAATGTGGAAAAATCAGATTTTTTTACATTGCGTGCCCTACCCACATATTCCAAAATGGCGAAGGGGGTCGGGAATAAATTCAATTATTGTGATTCAGATTAACTGGAAAGTTGCACCACAATGTCACCATATACAATAATTCATAATTTGCTTTTGCTAGGGCGATGTGAAAACGACAAAGACAAAGTTACGTCGCTGTCCAAATTTAAGTATCTATCCGACAATCCAAAGCGGAGTTCCTCATAAAGCCAATGGCGCATAACGTCACATAGAGGCGCAATTTGGCATGAGTCAAAGGAGCATAGGAGGATAATATGCGTGACGATGAAAGAACTTCAAAACACTTGGAAACCTAAAGGCATGTAGTGGCAAAACACCTAAATGGGCATCCCGACGCTGACAACAAAGAAAAAATTTCGCGCTCACTTCGCTCGCGTTTAGTATTTCATCAATTTTAATTCCCTTTATTTTTCGTGAAAGTTTCATGAAATTTAAGAGTTTTTGGAAAGTTTCCGCAACTTGCTCATAACTACTCTGCTCTGATAGACTAGGTACTCCATTTTGTTTCCTATGTTATGTACTTAATAACTATTATCAGCCCCAGGGACGTATAAAAGTGGAAAAATTTTCGCGCTCGCTACGCTCGCGATGTTTTTTTCTAGCCTGAACTACCCATTAGGGCGCCGAAACTCAAACTCGCTCTACCCTGTTAGAGTGTACGGGCCGGCACTGGTATAGCCAAAAGTAAATGGCGATAACTTTACTACCAACTACAGATTTCGTTAATGTTAGTTCTATATAACCAGAAATTAAAGTTTGATAGTTAACATAAAGATAAAAAAAAGGTAGGTATAAAAGTATGAACTGCCTTGCAAATTTTAATATTTCGTACTTTAGAAAACAAACATATTCCAGAAAAAAAAATTCTGTGACAGACGGACAGACAGACGCTCGAGTGATCCTATAAGGATTCCGGTTTTCCCTTTTTACGGTACGGTAAAAACTTATATTTTTCAGGTTTTTTTTTTCAAGACAAAAAAAACCGTTTTTTGCAACTCTAAGCAAAAGTGGTAATAGTTGACTGAAAATTTGGTCAGGGAAATTTTCTTGAATGGTCATGGAAAGTCAGGGAAAAGTCAGGGAATTTTTTTTGGGTTTAGTAGTGGACACCCTGTGCCATAAAGTATGACCTAGACCATAGATTTAGAATTAATAAACTAGATTGAGGAATCACATTTTTTGCCATACTAAATTGAACCTTATCACTGAGACAGAAAGGTGATCGTATCAGACTAGCGAAAACGGTCCACATGAGAGGGCATTGTTTGGGCTGGTGTTCCTCCCGCACATGTGGCCAGTGTTAATGAGGTTACCACAGTAGTAGTAATTTTATCTGTATATTACCTGACTTCATAACTTCTTATATTATTTTAGTGTTATATTCAAACTAGGGTTTCGATATATTTCAAAGAATCGGAAAATAATTATAATGTAATTATTTTGATGCCAATAAATCAAAGATTTGTATAATTAGAAATATGTTCAAATGGGTATTAAGTAGTAGATTTGGTAGTAACTTTGAAAATTGACTGGTATCCCCAATGTATGACAGTGATGACGTCACTAAATAATGTTGACATTGTCAGTAAGTGCGAGAGGGACACCAGCCCAAACAATGACCTCTCATGTGGACTAGACACTACAGATCTGATGTAGGTACAAGGGATTGGTAAGTTTATCACGAAATGGTCCCGTCTCAGCATAATGCCGACCCGGAGATCAGCGCTGATCTTCCGACGAGACCATTAAATTTACAAGACACGAACGAGGCCGCGCGGTACGGCCCGTACGAAGGGAGCCGAAAGGCGAGTTTGATAGTAAAACAAATATTCTAATGCCTAAGGCTGGGCGCACACGGAGGCGACAGTTACACGGCGACATCTTTTGTCTCTGTCGTTACTATATGCGTCCAAGACAGAGACAAAAAATGTCGCCGTGCAACTGTCGCCTCCGTGTGCGCCCAGGGTAAGGATGCTTTCAACTTACAGTAGGCCTACTGTAAGTTGAAAGCATCCTTAGGCATTAGAATATTTGTTTTACTATCAAACTCGCCTTTCGGCTCCCTTCGTAAAACAACACGCCCTTAATGCCTCTCATTATGCACCAGTCACATTAGGACTTATTTAACCAGCGCGATCGATTATAGTTACAATGCACACAGTTGAGGTTACGTATTCATCTATTCCCGGCTGAATACAATCTGAGGTTACGTATTCATCTGAATTCAAGTCAAGAGTGAATATGCTATTACTGAACCAGTGAGCTACAACTTAGGCCTTGTCGTCACTTTCCATCAGGTGCGACTAAGGTCAATCACGGGCCAGTTTCTAATAATAAAAAAACCGGCCAAGTGCGAGTCGGGCTCGCGCACAAAGGGTTCCGTAGCAGCAAATATAATAAACTTATTATGTCAATTTATACACCTGGTGAATGGAGCCTAAACTCTCCCGATATTTTGCCTTGTACTTTTATGTATGAATATTAATTTTATATATGTATTTATAAATTTGCTTGAATAAGCTAATATTTCTCGTAAAAAGTACCTACATTATAAAGATTTTATATCATCGCGGATTTTTAAAGGTGTACAATACTGTAGTATATTTTTTGATCTATCTTATAAGGTTCAGCCATCGTTTTCAGTGTAAGCACAATAACTTAACCAAAATTACAGTTAAATCAACCTATCTCAAAAACTATAAGAGATACTTTGATCAAACCAAAAATCGTTGAAAGAGTTAATTAGCATGCATCACCTCTATTTTTTTTAGAATTTTATACCCCGTAGTTATAAAAATAGAGGGGGGGGGGACATACTTTTTACGACTTTGAGAGCTGATATCTCAAAAACCGTTCACTTTAAGAAAAATGTTTTTTAGAAAACTTTATATCATTTTAAAAGACCTTTCCATTGATACCCCACACGGGTATGTACATCGAAAAAAAAATTTTCATCCCTCAGTTACATGTATGGGGGCCCCACCCCCAATTCTTTTTTTACTATTTAGTGTCATAATTTTGTAGCGGTTCATACAACACATATTCCCATCAAATTTCATCACTGTAGTACTTATAGTTTCCGAGTAAATCGGCTGTGACAGACGGACAGACGGACAGACGGACAGACGGACAGACGGACATGACGAAACTATAAGGGTTCCGTTTTTGCCATTTTGGCTACGGAACCCTAAAAAAACGACAATTCAGAACACCAATTAAAACGCATACGCGTTACGCACCATGTAAATGAGCCATGTTTAGGAATCGTGCTCCTACTAGGTACCACATAAATAATAAAATAAAAATATTATAAGGACATTTTTACACAGATTGACTGAGTCCCACGGTAAGCCGAAGAAGGCTTGTGTTGTGGGTACTCGGACAACGATATATATAATATACAAATACTTATTCAAATTCGAACCCGGGACCGCGGCTTAGCAGACAGGGTCACTACCCGCTAGGCCAGACCGGTCGCCACATACATTTTAACTGTGGTAATATCGCAAAGATTATTGGTGTCAACTGCCAGGAATATTTTTTTAGTTGTAGATAGATCTGAGGATAGATCCGAAAAAGTTAACATTTGTAACAAATGTTATAAAAAAACACGAATTATTTTAAATGATTATATTCGCCATCATCAAAAAGTAAAACTGTGTTGTAAAATTAAACTAATACTTACATACATTTTTTTATTCAATTTGTATATACTTGAAATACTTATTTAAAAACTTGAAATACTTATTTAAGGAAAAAAAAAACCTGGGACATGAAATGTGAATAAATTTTTCTATTATTTACTGATTTCATCAATTCTATAAGTATGTTAAGCTTTCTACATGGCATAAATTGCACAATGTAAACTATAATTATGGTATTTACATAGTTACAGCCTTATACTACTGCGGAAATCTTTTCTATTTAGTTATAACTATAAGTATTCATTGTTTTTAATTTAATAAACCTCGTAGGCTTCTCGTGGTGCACGCTTACAAGATGTTTCTTCACCCCACTGTGTCGCTGAAATTTCTTGTAGCATATTTCGCAAGCATATGGTCTTTCCCCCGTGTGAACACGATAGTGTTCCTTCAATGCAGCAAGGACCGGAAAAGCTTTTTTACATACATCGCAAGCATGCGGCTTTACAGTAGAGTGAACTCTTCGAACATGAACTGTCAAGGCAGACTTATGCCTAAACTGTTGCCCACACACTTCGCACGCGTGCTGTTTAAAGTCCTCGTGCACCATCATGTGGTCCTGTAAATTCCTCTTCTTCCGGAATTTCTTATGACACGTTTCACACTCGAATGGTTTTTCATCTGAATGTGTTATACTGTGATTTCTTAAAATACCTTTAGTTGAAAACCGTTTGCTACATATCTCACACATATATTCCTTTCTACCTTCCCTTAAAGCTTTATCTTCCATTTCTTTCTCGGCATGTCTATCCATATGCTTAGCTAAAGTCCCTTGTAGTGCAAATCGTTTCCCACAAATGTCGCAACAGAACTGTTTGTCCATAACTTGATTGTGTTGGACTAACGGCCTAGCCACGACAATGGTCTAAGGCGGCGAGCGGGGCGGCTGGGCTGCGCGGGAAACGCGCGCGGGCGCTAGCCATGCCACGTACTTTTAGAAGCGGCGGCAGGGCCTAGTTGCGGCCAGGACGCTTTCATATTTAAAAACATGTTTTTTACTGTCTAATATGACTCTAAAGTGCATAGAATGCTTTAATTAGTCAATTACGTCTTGTACAAGAAAATATGTGTGATAACTAAATACAGGACATTTATTTTATGGCTAGTTAAATGATACTTAATATAAATAACCAATCAGAAAAAAATTAAGAGTAAATACGAATAAATACTATACAAAAATATGTTTGAAAACATTATTACATACTACACACGCGAAAGTACATTTCAATTTTTAGTAAATAATGGTTTCGGGTTCAAGACGCTCATAATAAAAACAAAATCTTTTGTTTCGCGTGGAATCGCTAGACCCATCTAGCCGCCTAGGCCGGCCGCGCCGCTCCAATGTCGTGGCGGTGCGGGCGCGGCGCGCTACAAGTTGTTCGAGTCGCGCGCCGCCCCGCGCGCCGCTGCCGCGGGTAGGCCCGTGAAACCCGCGCGCGATTTCGAACAGCGGCGCGAGTCGTGGCATGCCTCGCGCGCGCTGCGTTTTTGTTTTTGTGACTTACCGCTTGCCGCTGCCGCAAAACGCCTTAGACCATTGTCGTGGCTAGGCCGTAATCGATGTCTCTTTAAGCTACATCTATAACGGAAGTTCATTTGACATATCTCACAGTTATAAGGCTTTTCTCCAGTGTGTACTCGAAGATGTATACTCAAAGCGTCCTTTTTAATGAAACGTTTGTTACACACGACACACGAATACTTATAATCCTCATCGTGAAGTTTCGAATGAAGTTTTAAAGCACATTTTGATGTATACCTTTTACTGCATTTGTCACACTTGAAAGGTTTTCCTCAAGTGTGATCAAATTTATGATTTTTCAACGCAAACCGAGTACTGAATTTCCTTTCACAAACATCGCATTTGAATGGGTAGTCACCGGAATGATTATTCTTATGAGCATTAAAAGTGCTTTCTTCTGCAAATTGTTTTCGGCATATAGGTATCGCAAGTGAATACTTGTTGATCTGCAGATAGTGGATTTATAGGGTCATCTGCAGACTCTCTCTTGCAAGCTGTTATCTCTCCTGGCTCTACTTGACTGTGATCAAATTTCAAATGTGTCTTTTTATGAACAGTTAAGTGACTCTTTTGTCTATATTTCTTATTGCATATATCACACGAAAATGGTTTTGCACCGGTGTGTATCCGCATGTGTATAACAAATTCATGTAACACCTCTACACCATACCTATTTTCAAAGGAACTGGTAGAAAAATAAAAACATGAATTGCATTAATTATTTTTATTAAATTAAAATTTGCCGAATTAAAATTTGAAAAAAACGCCGCGAAAGGTAGTCTGGCTCTGTCGCGCCAATACGCAAGAGCGATAGAGATAGATATCTACGAGCGTTTCGTTTCGTGAGCGTTTGTGCAATTTGGCTACGTACCCAGCACACCGCACCCTCGTTGAGCTCTGACAGCCTTACTCACCGGCAGGAATACAACACTATGAGTAGGGTCTAGTGCTACTTGGCACTAAGATTGACATTTATCAAATTTATATGACTTAAAGAGTTTTGCTTGTCACACAACGAAATGTTCCAACACAAGCACGGTTTTCTACAAAACCTAAATTTGGAAGCTAAACGTCTTGTCCCTTTCCCCTTACTAGGGTTGTCAAAAATAAATTTTTGGTTGAACCGAGGACTAACACTTAAATATTAGCGTCGTCTCGATACCACTCGAGGTACTATACTGTATATAGATATACAGGGTGGCCCATTCAAATCGGTCAGTATGGGAAAGTCTGAAACTATAAGACATACGAAGATTTGTTCTTAGGAACCATGTCACCGATTTTGATAAAAAGAAAAACTGCATTCATACAATTAAAAAAAAAGTGTACCCAGCTGGGGAATCGATCCCGGTTGTTTTGAAAAAATAAACTTACACTATTTCTATTCAGATATCGTTTGTGTAGGTCTTAAGCAGTAAATATCTCTAAGAAACATAATGTCTAAAATGAATAAAATGCATTTTTTTCACATACTTTAATTTATCATAGTAGGTGTTCAAAGTGACCACCGTATTTTTCAATACAATATTCAACACGTCTAGGTAACGATCTTACTATTGCATTTTGTATCTTCATGTGGTGAATCTGCGTTAAAGTTGACTCTATGGCTACTTTTAGGTCTTCAACGGTGTTATAGCTATTTTTGTACACTGTTGTAAAGATGAAGTGAACTTGCTGAATATTGTAACGGTGGTCACTTTTAACACCTACTATGATAAATTAAAGTATGTGAAAAAAATGCATTTTATTCATTTTAGACATTATGTTTCTTAGAGATATTTACTGCTTAAGACCTACACAAACGATACCTGTAGGCCTAGCACATGATGGCCGCGGGAGTATGTCGCCGCGAGATAGACTACCCGTCCTTATGTCATTAATACAGTTAGAAGAAGACGTGGCATCTATCTCGCGGCGACATACTCCCGCGGCCATCATGTGCTAGGCCTACTGAATAGAAATAGTGTAAGTTTATTTTTTCAAAACAACCGGGTTCGATTCCCCAGCTGGGTACACTTTTTTTTTAATTGTATGAATGCAGTTTTTCTTTTTATCAAAATCGGTGACATGGTTCCTCAGAACAAATCTTCGTATGTCTTACAGTTTCAGACTTTCCCATACTGACCGATTTGAATGGGCCACCCTGTATACACAATAGTACCTCGAGTAAGCTAAAATGGAAACGTGCAAATAATTCCTATTATGTAAACAAATTAGGAAAGTGTCTCTTTATGAACACTTGTGAGATGCCTCTTGAGATGAGAACGTCGAGCAAATTTCATTGGACATATTTCACAACCGAACGGTTTTTCTCCAGTATGCGACATATAATGGTATTTTAAGTCGGATAGCTCAGGGAACCCCTTTTGACACACATCGCAGGTATATGGTCGTTCGTCGGTGTGCAATCGTCGCATATGAATGTCTAGTGTCGACTTTAACCTAAATTCCTTATTACATACTTTACAAGTGTGTAGTTTAATCCCGGCATGTATAAGCATGTGGTCTCGTAAAGTCGCAGTGCGATCAAATCGCTTCTGACATACTTCACAGGCGAAGGGTTTTTCTTCCGTGTGATTTCTAATATGACGTTTAAAACTCGCCCTGTGTGTAAATTGTTGGCCACAAATTTCACAGGCGTGTTCCTTCGTCTCTTCGTGCACCTTTATGTGATTTTCTAAATACCTCTTCAATTGAAATTTCTTATGACACACATCGCATTCTAAAGGGGGTCCTTGTGAGTGTATTTCTTTATGACCTTTTAAAATACCTTTCAACGCAAATCGTTTGAAACATATGTCACACTCGTATGGTTTTGGGTCCTTCTGTTTCCCTTCTTTCTTTGCCTTTTCCTCTTTCTCGTGTCGTTCTTTATGATTAAATAAATTCTCTTGTAATGCAAACCGTTTCCCACAAACGTCGCAAGCATACTTTTTGTCCACGGTATCAGTATTGAAATGACTTCTCTTATGAATAGTTAATTCGCCTTTTTGTCTATATTTCTTATCGCACATATCACAAGCAAACGGTTTTTCACCAGTGTGTATCCGCATGTGTAAGATGTATTGGTTTTTATGAAGGAATCGCTCGTCACATACTTCGCAAGAGAAGTTAAACTTCCCCAGGTGGAGTGCGTAATGAATATTTAAGGTTGCTTTTTGTATGAATTTTTTGTCGCATACGCTGCATGCGAAAGGCTTTTCTCCAGTGTGTGAGCGGCGATGAATGGCTAGCTGATATCGGTTTGCGAACTTTTTTTGGCATATGTCACACGCCTGCCGTTTCGATTGGCTGGTTGAAGTTGACTGGGAATGCTCGTGAACGGTGAGGGTCGAATTCGACACTGAAGGACTGGGGTTGAGCGTGACCTGTGCAGTGGTAGATGTCGTCGGTCCGTTTTGTATAGCCACTGAATCTGGAAAGAAAAATTAAAACCTTTACTTTAACGAACTAAAGTCAAGGACGTTTGCAATAGTAAATTATGGTTGTTGGTGAATTATTTTCATTGCATACAAGTGTGTTGCATCTTAACGTGTATACCTCTAAAAGGAGCCTGGGGCCTATTGCATAACAATTTACAACTCATATTACAAGCGGTAGTCCCCCTCCAATTCATTTTATAAGAAAGAGAGTTCCACTTGTAATACAAGTTGTAAATTGTTATGCAACAGGTCCCTGGTCGTTAATTTTGGTTTTACATTCCATGGGACTCAGTCAATCTGTGTAGAATGTCCTATAATATTTATTTATTTATTTTTATCTATTAGGTATGAGCTTAATTCTAAAGGTCTTAATATTGTCTTTGGTTACCGCGAAAGTTATTCATGAAATAAAACTATGGAAACGGATTACAAGGACGGATGAATTGTAAATTCATTATACACGATATAATCTGTTTCCATAGTTTTATTTCTAAAGGTCCAGCATTTTTCTAGGACAACACATTCAGTACCTGAAGCGAACTCATCAACGTCATCTGCTATCTCGACATCAGCCTTCTCCATCTTGATATCGCCTGAAGGAAAAAAACACTTGTAAACAGGTGCTATGAAATAGTACATTTCGTTATAAGTGCGAGAAGTACTCGCGTGCCGCTCGTGGCAAAATATCTCGGGACTCGTGAAGTAATGACATTTTCGCACGTGTGACGAACGACGTTTTTTAATACAGTTGCGAAAAACAATACTACAACGAAATAAAACAATCCGAACTCTCAATTTTCGCATTGACATTGACGCAGTATATTTGACAATTCAAAGGCGTATTTTTGAAGCTTTTAAACTTGCGGACATATTTTCGATTTTGCTATTCATCCAACACAATTTATTTCATTGGGTACCATAAAAACAAACATTTACGATTTGGGACGATTGTTTAATATATACTAATATTTTAATTCAATCGACCCATTTATGCCTAAATATATTGCAAATAACATTAAAGAATTATGACAAATCGCGCAACATATTAAGGTTTTTGAACGTGCTTGCATTAAGTGACAACTTAATTTGACAGAAGACGCGTTCCGTTCCGAAAGTTATTCTAGAAAACTATTAAAAAGTAAGTGCATGGTCGTAGAAAAAGTATTGTATGCAACGGTGTTTAACTAAGTCAAAAAATACTCGTGGCGTCTTAATAACAATTTTCGGCTTCGCCTCAAATTGTTAGCCACGCCACTCGTCTTTTTTGACCTCCTTTAAACGCCTGTTGCATAAAATACTATTTCAGTACAGATGGTGTTTTTTTCGTAACATGTCGTAACTAACGATTTAAAATACTCCCTTCGGTCGTGACTTAATTTATCGCCACTCGTTTCGAACTTCCTTTTTGTTTTGAACTTGTATCGTAATGTACTATTATTTCATGACTGACATAAAATACCGCTTTTTCTTCTCTTTGGTTGTTTTTCCATTCACTATATTGGGTTTAGTAGTCAGGGTTTTGAATGCACATACATACACCATAAAGGGAAAAGTATAAAATCCAATTAAAGGGTGAAATTTTAAAACCAAATTTAAAACCTAGACAGATTTGAGTGGTCAAAAAGTTGATTCGCCCATGAAGCATACAAGAAACAGCTAGAATAGCAACTTAATTGTCATGGATAATACTCACGTATAATTGTTTCACCTTCAGAGGCTTTTTCCACCTTGATTTCTATCTTGTTACCTGTGGGTACAAAAATACCTAATATTAGTCTTTATTAAGTTTCAAAATTTCGAAATATTTTATTTACAACCAATGTATAATTGATGTAGGTAGGAGTCATTTATTAATTAGAGATTACTTGTGTCAGAAGTCTCTTGCACAGCAACTTGTGTAAATTTATTATTTATTTCAATTTCATTCCAGTTTGTGCAAACAAGCAACATCTTATGTTTATGTAACTACAAATACGTAAAATAAATAATTCATGGTTCAAAAAAAATATATGGATATCATATTTTAAATATTTTCTTGTTTTAATGTTTCCTTTCTATTGCCTAGGTAATTGAAAAGTGGAAGATTCTTCTAAGAGCCCCATGTCCCTAGTGAGGGATAACAGGATCACAACATCATCATCATCATCATCATTGCCTAGGTAATAAAGGAAGAACACTGATTTAAAAGACTCAGTTCTGACATGGTACTCCGCTTGGTGGCCATAGAACTCTGCTCATTTTTGGATCAATCTCTATAAAAAGTAGTTCATGGTCTTTTAAACATTTTAATTTCATTTCATTTCATTTTCATTTTAAACATTTTTCATCTCTGTTTGGCCCTATGGTTGACTGGTAGAGAATGCCTTTTGGCATTAAGTCCGCCATTTGTACATTTTTGTATATTTTGTGCAATAAAGTTTAAATAAATAAATAAATTTAACATATTCGCTAGCACAATTTTATTATTAAGCTTAAATGAGAGATCAGATAACATGTTAAGATGTGTTGTAACTTACTTGACATCACCCCTTTCTTAAGCCTTGCCTGCAGCTCGGCCTGGCTACGCTGCACTTGCAGCTTGAAGTCAGTTGCGTCCCGCAGCCGTCCCACACACACCTCGCAGATGCCACACTCCTCATTTGCCATGCTGAGCTGGAAGTTGAAATGAAAATAAAGTAACTACTAAAGAGGAAAGTGGCCAATCACTTCTCCATGGAAACATAGTTCCAATTCTGCTTTTTAGATGTTTGCATGAAGACTGATTTACATTGGTAAAAACAGATATACAAAACATTTATTCAGCAAATAAGCCACAGGAGCACTTTTACAATGTCATGTCAACATTATATTCAAGATTATAATGAATAATATGAATTCAACTAAAATATAAAGCTATTGTAATGAATATGAGATGTAAAGACAATGTCTAATTTAATTACATCTTAAAACTAGACATCATATATAAAAATACAAACTTAAATAATCTAAAATACTAACTTTAGAGCTGTAAAAGACTCTAAAATGTCACTACAGACAATATACCTAGGGCCGGTTGCATCAAATCCTCTGTCACCGTTAAGGTGTTTGTAAAATTTTATTGTATGGAAAGTTCCATAGACGTCTGCTGATGTGTTTGTCAGATGTGGTTGATGCAACTGGCCCTTATCCTATATTAGATTAGGCCATAGGGCCTTTAACATGTCAACAATAAAATAAAATAATATGTAAATACAACAAAATAATGTGATCTAACTAAAGCATCATGTTTGAATGTGAGCCTGAGGCCTGGATTGGGCGTAGAATTTCATCATGAAACCTATTTATTAGAACGCAACCTCTATGTCATTAAAAATACCTAGCAGCCTTTACAAAAAGATGTCAGGTGTCATGTCAAGATGTCTGTTATTGTTCTTTCAAAAATGCATAAATAAAATATAAACTCTGTTTTAAAACTATTACGGTAAAAGATCTTTCAGATCTAAAGTTGCTTTATTATACTAAGTTATAGTAAAAATATTAGTTGGACGCACAGAACTAAATCAAGATAGAAGGAAAAAGTGTATCTACTTCGCGTGCGGAAAAGTTAAATAGCGAGCAACATTGTTCGCCGCGCAAGTCAGTCTGCTCCCGACCGCTGCCCGCGAGTGACATACAGTGAAAAATACAAAATGGGTCGGTATTCGATAATTAACTGTTCAAACACCACCAATAAAAGCAAGAGTGTTAAACAAAGTGTTTCCTATCATCGGTAAGTACCATTTGTCCTAAAATATTTTTTATTAAATAAAAAACACGATTTTCCTATTTTTATCATCAAAACATTAGCTGACGTACGGCCGTCAAACTAGTTTTCCATTGCGGCTTTAATTTGACGAGTCCGACTTGGCGTGCGTTTAAAACAAGCGATATAAAAATAGGCTATTCAAACTGTCGAGACAAAGTGAAGGTAGATTTGTTATTTTGTCCGTCGAACTCACGTCGAACTTAAGAATAGTGGTGCACCACGGAACTATATCGTCATGTATGCTGCGATTTCCTTATTCGATTTTGCGAAGCAGTGGAAATTATAATTATGTTTTTATATTGTTATGAAACTATACAAATAAAGTACGAGTGAAAAGTAAATTTAAATTTAAAATAGGTTACAGTTACGGTATTAACGTTGAATTTGTGGTCGGCAGAAAAACAAATACAAACATAATACGCTCTATATTTATTATGAATAAAAATAACTCTAAAAATGTGTTAATGGTTAATTATATTTATATACATATTACTAAAAGTTGTAACAAATAACATGAGGATAATGAAGTGAGTACATGGTCGATTTTCTTAAAAATATTACGAAATATTAACTAGTATTAATATCTACCTACTAAAATCTTTGTTCCTGGCCTTAGGCAAATTATATACCTACTAGTGAATTGTTTGTCATCACACGAATACAGGTATATACTTACTTCATTTCACAACGAAGATGAACATCCGATATTTTTAACTTCGGCGGGCATCCCGCAAGCAACCTCCACAATCGATCGAATAGGTTACGCGGCGACAACGTTCCCATCACTAAAGTACACTCGTGACGTCATAGGCTCGACACAAAACGTTACACGCTCGGTTTCGCTGTTAATCGCCGAGCATTTTCCTTCTATCTTGATTTAGTTCTGTGGTTGGACGTGATTAGAATGGACGAGGCCAGAGTACCCAAACGCCTTTTAGATGGCCGACCGGAGGGCAGCAGAGGTAGAGGCAAGCCCAAGCTCAGATGGTTAGACGGCGTATACCAGGACATCAGGACCCTAGGAGTGAAAAGTTGGAGAAGGAAGGCCAGAAATAGATCGGACTGGAGAGACCTGCTTGACCAGGCTAAGGCCCACCTGCGGCTATAATGCCTCAGATGATGATGATAGTACAAATATTAGTTAGTCCGTATTTACCATAGAAATAGGATGTCAGTAAGCGGCAGCGAAATGTTTGTGGTATTTATTCTTATAATACTGTGAACAATTTATTGTGTAATTGTTTACTTACATTAATATCGAAGCAGTCTCTCAGCATGTCGTAATATACCTCTGTTTTGTCGTGATGTTTATACATAATCTTAAGGCCTTTTTCCGGCGGCCGCACCAGGCAGCAAGTACATGAATGTAACTGCTCCATTGCCAAATATATAAATGCACTGACAATGGGTCACAAACAGCTTAATACTACTAGAACTTTATAATATAATATATATATATTATATTAATAGATGTATTCATCTAATGATGAATTTCATGCAGAAAAATATACAACAAATTTGACGTAAGTAGTCACTAGTCATAGACGTTATAGACAATGCTAATTTTTTTTTGTTAACTGTAGTGCTGTGCCTCTACTATTGATAGCCAAGTTTGTGTGCCAAGTTTCTGTTGATGATTTAGTCCATTTTAGGCTTCCCACAGACAGTCTTAAAAATTCATAATCTTAAAAAAAACTTGTATGCAATCTGACAGTTCAAATCTGTCAGTGTCTTGTCAGTGTCAGTTTGAACTGTCAGATTGCATACAAGTTTTTTTTAAGATTATGAAAATTAAAGCTAGGAACATACTACGCGGACGTCCGTCGTAAAACGACCGCGACCGCGACCTATCAGTGTGCACGGAACAAAACATCCAGAGAGCCAGATTTCGATCGGACGTCCGTGCGCTCAAGGCCACGTCCGCGTCCGTCGACCGATAGTTTGCACGGTTATGTGTATTTCCATTGTCCAGATTCCCGTCCGCGGTCGATTTACGACGGACGTCCGCGTAGTGTGTTCCTAGCTTAAGACTCGTCTGTGGGGAGGCTTAGGCTCCCCACAGACAGTCTTAAAAATTCATAATCTTAAAAAAAACTTGTATGCAATCTGACAGTTCAGATCTGTCAGTGTCTTGTCAGTGTCAGTTTGAACTGTCAGATTGCATACAAGTTTTTTTTAAGATTATGAATTTTTAAGACTGTCTGTGGGGTTAGACAATAGAAAAGTCTTGCCAAGTTTTTACAATTAAGTTAGAAAAGTTAAGTAGGCCATGGTTATATTTTCATAACCATGGCCTACTTAACTTTCTAGATGACAGAGATAATTGTAAAAACTTGGCAAGTTTTGACTTGACAAACTAGCCCATCTGCAGTAGCATCACTAATATTAAAAATCTGATGTCTTGTCTATGGATACTGTATGTCAATGTCATGGGTTCGAGATATTCGAGAGAACCGCTCTCGAAATTCATATGTCTGTACAAAGTGGTATAAATATAGATTAGTGTGTTTATTCATTGTGATACAATTGCCAGTACCAACACCGTACATAATGGAGGAATTACATTCGTGTAGTTGTTGCCTGGTGCATCCTCCAGCAAAGGGGCTCAAAACTGTGTATAAACATCTCGACAAAACAGAGATATACTACGAAATGCTAAGAGACTGCTTTAATATAAATGTAAGCTTTCATGGTTTCGTAGATGCATAGGGTTAGAAGTGCCACGAATATTCGGCATAGAGAGCGAGGTAATAAGGCAGGTTGCTTGGCCATATAATAGGCGCGCACTGCGTCAGTCGAGACACGTCCATATAGTGATAACGGACTTGACACCCGGGACATGGGCCACGGTTGGCTCCCCCTTAGACCCTGTTCTGGATTCACATCAGAAATAGAGCCGGCCCAGTCAACATTTGGAACAGGCTAACTACTCAGCAGTTGCTTTTGGCAACTCTAGTTTCCAGCTATCACCTTTATTTTACTAGATTAGAGTCCATTGAAAATTTTAGAGCAATTGAATGTGTAGGAAATATATTTCCATGGATGAAACACACACACACACAGTCTCTCTGCTTAGCCTCGAGGTTGACTGATAGAGAATGCTTTATAGCATTAAGTCCGCCTTTTTTGTACTGCAAGATTTTTCTTTCGTGCAATAAATATTAAATAAATAAATAAACTGTGATTTTGCTTCATCCTTGCATTGCAGAAACTTCAGACCCAGAAATAATAATGAAAATGCCAACTGAAATGTTCATATAATGTTTGATTTGGATTTTAGCCAGTTTAGATATTGTTAATGGTACAATTTACAATTAAAACAAAGTTGTAGTTTATAATTTTATCCAAATATATTATAAGCCAACATTCTAAACTACACAAGAGGTTTTTAAGCGGGTTACTTACGTTTTTACCCAAGTTGAAATAACACTCAACATGTTTCTATCCATTTCCAAAATTCATTTCCTCGGAAATGGATTAAAACATGTTGAGAGTTATTTCAACTTGAGTAAAATGTGAGCAACCCGCTTAAAATATAAACAAGTGATGTTTAATGTTCAGCTAGGTTTGGGGAATCATGAATGTGGCATCTGCGAGGTGTGCGTGGGGCGGCTGCGGGACGCGAGCGACTTCAAGCTGCAAGTGCAGCGCTGCCAGGCTGAACTACATGCACGACTCAAGGGAGTCATCACTGCTAGTAAGATACATGTGTATTATACCTAACTTGATGGAGCTATGCGTAGAGTATGGTGGTGGCATTCCAGACAGAGCGGGTAATGGAGTTGCCTAGGTACATTTTATGATTAAATTAATAACATTAAATTATTTATCTAAAACATAAGTATTACACTTTTTAATTCTTATTCAAGTAGTGCCAAAGTTTTTAAACTAAAAGTATATATATTTTTGCCTCAATATAACAATGACAGTCCAAAAAGGGATTGGAAATTTAAGCTGCTATGGTCTAGAGTCTAGAAGAAAGAAGAGGACCTGCCATTACCCAGAAATGGGACACTCAATATTTTAACTGTTTTCAGGTCTTGAGCCATTGATTACTTTAGTAAGAACAATAAGTTAGTAGATAATAACAACTCCATTGCCCACTTTGTCCAGAATGCCGCCACATGTCCATACGCTAGTTTATGAGAAAGCCCCTTACAAAAAACTTCTAAAAACACTAAAACACTACGCTATTTTGTGTCTGATAATATTTTAATGAGACAACAATAAGTCAAGGCATTGTCATTATGTAATGGGCATTGTTTGTTAAAGTTATTCTTTTTATTGTCTAATGAATCTTTTAAGGGCCACTTGCCCCACCTTAACTCAAGGTTAGTGGGCTGACAACAGTCAAATTCCATATAAAATGGTGGGTTAACTCTCCATTTTCGGTGGAGCAAGTGACCCTTGATGAATGAGTAATTGAGTATTATGTTATGTTGTATATTCACCTTTAGATTGAATTGTCGTTTTGAATAAAATAAAAACATTTGCACTATAGAGAATGAAATCTCCTGTTGATATTTCTAACAGCCATGATCTACATCAATTTCACCAATTTTGCACTGTAGATTCATGACCAACATAAACATTCACTAACACAAACAAATATATTATATGATTATTGTGTTCAACAGGTAACAAGTTAAAAATCAAGTTGGAAAAAGCTTCTGGTGAAGAAACAATTTTAAGTGAGTATTATTACCATCATACAATATTTTAGAATGTCTTTCCCTGAAACCCTGCTGTACTGTTTTGTTGTATTGATTTTACATTAAATAAATACCTATACTTATTATTTTATCAACCGCAATTAAGCTACTCAATGAATTCATGTATGTGTGTGTTTATTAATATTACAAATATTCAGTTTAAAGAATATTGATTGTCTAAAGAAATTACAACATTTCACTTATAAGACAACAATTTACTATATTATATATGACCAGCTTTTGCCCGCGGCTTCGCTTGCGTTAGAAAGAGACAAAAAGTAGCATATGTCACTTTCCATCCTTTCAACTATCTCCACTTAAGAAATCACGTCAATTCGTCGCTCCGTTTTGCTGTGAAAGACGGACAAACAAACAGACACACAATTTCCCATTTATAATATGAGTCTGGATAAGTATGTAAGCAGTAGCAAGCATACTTACTAAAACAAATATTTGTTTTTTAATGCAGATGATATTAAAGTGGAAAAGTCAGAGGTCGAGATGGCAGATGGCGAAATCGTTTCAGGTACTTGATGTCTATTGTACACATTTACAGATGCATTGGTCGCAACCCACACTCAGGCGACGCACGTCGTAAGACGCGGAACGGACGTCAGCGCCGCGCCGCCCGAGTGTAATTTGAAAAACATCTCAGTACATTTTGTATAGGAAGGACGCCCAGGCGACGCGTTCCGCGTCTTAAGACATGCGTCGTCATGTGTGTGGGGATAGTCCCTTGGGCGTACATATATACTTATTCCTATGTTAAGGTCAACATGACCACTTTAGTCGATTCCTATAAGCTCACCATACATCCGGTACATTTTGTACAAGTAAAGTCTTGTATAAAAAATGCTCCAGCTTGTTAAACTGATATATTCAACGCGCCGCCATTAAATTAAACAGTATACTGTGTAGTATCTCTGTTTGGCCCAAAGGTTAGCTGGTAGAGAATGCCTTCTGGCATTAAGTTCGCCTTTTGTACATTTTTTACTGTGCAATAAAGTTTAAATAATTAAATTAATTAAGTAATTAAATAAATAAAGCTGTATTAATAAAAATATTGAAGATTTCTTTATGGATGTAAGATTTACATCTATACTTTTGCCTGACAACCAACTGCAACGTAAAAGTTTCATTAAAATTTATTACTGGAAATTTCAACATGGCATACCAGGGGCCCACTTCTCAAAATGTAAAGTTACAAGTCACAAGCGGAAGTCTCTTTCCAACTTGTCATATTAGACATTGACTACCACTTGTAACTTGTAGCTTCGAGAAATGGGCCCCAGTCTGAATAATTAAGTTGTAAATATTATTGTCAGTTTCAGTGGCCGTACACAAGCAACCGAGAACGCCTTCAGCAGAACCCGTCGTGCCAACGTCCAGCCCTACATCTGCGCGCGATCCAACTCAAAATAACCTTGACAATTCCGAGCTAGCTCCAGTTCCCAGTCACCCTAAAGAACACACCTGCGATATATGCCAAAAAACCTTCGACAACCCAAATGCAAAATTTAAACTGACAATCCATCGCCGCTGCCACACCGGAGAGAAACCTTACGCATGCAACGTGTGCGATAAAAGATTCGTACAAAAAAGCCACTTGAATACTCATTACGCCTACCACATGGGAAAATTCAAATTCTCCTGCGAAGTATGTAACGCGCGATTCCTCCATAAAAACCAGTGGATCGTACATATGCGGATACACACCGGGGAAAGACCTTACGCGTGTGATATGTGCAACAAAAAATACAGAGAAAAAAGCCACTTGACTTTTCATAAAAAAAGTCATTTCAAATCTGATCCTGTGGACAAAAAGTACGATTGTGATGTTTGTGGGAAACGGTTTGCTATACAAGGAAATTTTTACAAACATAAGGCACTACATGATAAAAACGAGAAAGAAAAAAATGAAGGAAAACAGGAGGACCCAAAACCATACGAGTGTGAAATATGTCACAAACAGTTTGCATTAAAAGGTGTCTTGAAAAATCATAGAGAAATACATACTAATGAATCACCCTTCGAATGTGAAACGTGTCATAAGAAATTCCGAGTGAAGAAGTATTTAGAGGTGCATATGAAGGTACACGAAAACACAAAGCAACACGCCTGTGAAGTTTGTGGCCAACAATTTACTCACAGATCGAGTTTTAAACGTCATACTGAAATACACACAGGCGACAAACGCTTCTCCTGTGAAATATGTCACAAGCGATTTGGACGCTCAACAATTTTGCGAAATCACATGCTTATACATAGCGGGCTGAAGCTACACTCTTGTAAAGTGTGCGACAAGCAATTTAGACATAAGAATGCTTTATATATACATGTGAGGAGACTGCACACCGACGAACGACCATATCCTTGCGATATATGTAAAAAAGGGTTTGCTGAATTATCCGCCTTGAAATTCCATTATAGAACTCATACTGGAGAGAAACCATATGTTTGTGAAATTTGTCAAATGAAATTTGTTCGACCTGAAGGTGTTAGGAAACATCTGATACGTGTTCATAATGAGAAACCTAATAAATTTGTGGTAATCAAATAATGCATATAATAAATAAACATACCAGCCAGTTTAAAAGATACAGGATTCCGTCGCTAATTAGGCACTGGTCCCACCGCGAGCTAAACTATGAGCTATCGGCTATAAAACGAACAAAAGATAATCACTCCCGTGTAAATAAAAGAGACACGGCGATGTTTATAGTTACTCGCCCAGCGGTGAGCTATCAATATGGCCGTGTCTTTGTTTGCACGGGAGTGCTTATCTTTTGTTCGTTTTTATAGCCGATAGCTCATAGCTTACTGGGGCGGTGGGACCAGTGCCTTACTTATTAATTTTTCCTCATTTTTAAGGAAGTTAATATATGTATTTATTTATGTGTAGTAAAATGTCAAATAATTAAGTTAGCTTATATGTATTTTAATTGTTAGAAGTTATGGACCATTGTGATGTCTGAATATGTTATAAAAAAATATATTATAAAAATGTTTAATTTATATAAAATATTTTATTTACTGTTATTTCAAAAAATACACATTACTTTTTCAATTATTAACCAAAATATATGTCAAACAGAACCCCAGAACTTATGTGTTTTATTTTGTATTACTTATCTTTGCATATTTTATGTATGTCTGTTAATAAATAAAATAAAATAGCCTTTTATTTATTGCTAATTTTAATAATTTCTATAGTTTTTATTATCTTCCAAGAACCTCGTCCTCGCAGGTGAAGGCCTCCAGAGTTTTCCACTCGTCTCTCTCCTGGGCTATTTGCATCCAGTTTTGACCGGCGACATTTTTTATTTCGTCTTCCCATCTGGTAACAGGTTTACCTCTACCCCGTTTTCTTAGTGGTCTTTTCCTTGACGACACTTTTAATCCAGCACTGTTAATACCTGTACATAAATTAATAATCATAATCAAAATATTTATTTGTATTAAACTTAAAAACTACACATTATGCATAAAGTATTACTAGAAACTACAAATGTACAAGAAATTGGTAAGTTTATCACGAAATGATTCCGTCTAAGCATAATGCGGACCCGGAGATCAGCGCTGATCTTCCGACGAGACCATTTGCAAGACACGAACGCAGCCGCGCGGTACGGCCCTACTGTAAGTTGAAAGCATCCTTAGGCATTAGAATACTTGTTTTCCTATCAAAGCTCCTCTCATAAAACAACCCGCCTTTAATGCCTCTCATTATGCACCAGTCACATTAGAACTTATTTAACCAGCGCGATCGATTATAGTTACAATGCACACAGTTGAGGTTACGTAGTCATCTATATTCTGGCAGGCAGGCTGAATACAATCTGGGCTGGGTGTATTCAAGTCAAGAGTGAATAGGCTATTACTGAACCAGTGAGCTACAACTTCGGCCTTGTCGTCACTTTCCATCAGTGCGACTAAGGTCAATCACAGGCCAGTTTATAATAATAAAAAAAACGTACAATTCAGAACACCAATGAAAACGCATACGAGTTACGCACCATGTAAATGGGCCATGTTTAGGAATCGTGCTCCTACTAGGTACCACATAAATAATAAAATAAAAATATTATAAGGACATTTTTACACAGATTGACTGAGTCCCACGGTAAGCCGAAGAAGGCTTGTGTTGTGGGTACTCGGACAACGATATATATAATATACAAATACTTATTCAAATTCGAACCCGGGACCGCGGCTTAGCAGACAGGGTCACTACCCGCTAGGCCAGACCGGTCGCCACATACATTTTAACTGTGGTAATATCGCAAAGATTATTGGTGTCAACTGCCAGGAATATTTTTTTAGTTGTAGATAGATCTGAGGATAGATCCGAAAAAGTTAACATTTGTAACAAATGTTATAAAAAAACACGAATTATTTTAAATGATTAGTATGATTATATTTGCCATCATCAAAAAGTAAAACTGGGTTTTAAAATTAAACTAATACTTACATACATTTTTTTATTCAATTTGTATATACTTGAAATACTTATAAGGAAAAAAAAACCTGGGACATGAAATGTGAATATATTTTTCTATTATTTACTGATTTCATCAATTCTATAAGTATGTTAAGCTTTCTACATGACATAAATTGCACAATGTAAACTATAATTAGGGTATTTACATAGTTACAGCCTTATACTACTGCGGACATCTTTTCTATTTAGGTATAACTATAAGTATTCATTGTTTTTAATTTAATAAACCTCGTAGGCTTCTCGTGGTGCACGCTTACAAGATGTTTCTTCACCCCACTGTGTCGCTGAAATTACTTGTAGCATATTTCGCAAGCATATGGTCTCTCCCCCGTGTGAACACGATAGTGTTCCTTCAATGCAGCAAGGACCGGAAAAGCTTTTTTACATACATCGCAAGCATGCGGCTTTACAGTAGAGTGAACTCTTCGAACATGAACTGTCAAGGCAGACTTATGCCTAAACTGTTGCCCACACACTTCGCACGCGTGCTGTTTAAAGTCCTCGTGCACCATCATATGGTCCTGTAAATTCCTCTTCTTCCGGAATTTCTTATGACACGTTTCACACTCGAATGGTTTTTCATCTGAATGTGTTATACTGTGATTTCTTAAAATACCTTTAGTTGAAAACCGTTTGCTACATATCTCACACATATATTCCTTTCTACCTTCCCTTAAAGCTTTATCTTCCATTTCTTTCTCGGCATGTCTATCCATATGCTTAGCTAAAGTCCCTTGTAGTGCAAATCGTTTCCCACAAATGTCGCAACAGAACTGTTTGTCCATAACTTGGTTGTGTTGGACTAATAGATGTCTCTTTAAGCTACATCTATAACGGAAGTTCATTTGACATATCTCACAGTTATAAGGCTTTTCTCCAGTGTGTACTCAAGATGTATACTCAAAGCGTCCTTTTTAATGAAACGTTTGTTACACACGACACACGAATACTTATAATCCTCATCGTGAAGTTTCGAATGGAGTTTTAAAGCACATTTTGATGTATACCTTTTACTGCATTTGTCACACTTGAAAGGTTTGCCTCCAGTGTGATCAAATTTATGATTTTTCAACGCAAACTGCGTATTGAATTTCCTTTCACAAACATCGCATTTGAATGGGTAGTCACCGGAATGATTATTCTTATGAGCATTATAAGTGCTTTCTTCTGCAAATTGTTTTCGGCATATATCGCAAGTGAATACTTGTTGATCTGCAGATAGTGGATTTATAGGGTCATCTGCAGACTCTCTCTTGCAAGCTGTTATCTCTCCTGGCTCTACTTGACTGTGATCAAATTTCAAATGTGTCTTTTTATGAACAGTTAAGTGACTCTTTTGTCTATATTTCTTATTGCATATATCACACGAAAAGGGTTTTGCAGCGGTGTGTATCCGCATGTGTATAACAAATTCATGTAAAGCCGATAGCTCATAGCTTACTAGCTCGCGGTGGGACCAGTGCCATAGAAGCAGCTATACAAAATTCAAGTCTAACTTTTCTATTATACTTTTCTACGCACCTTTCTTTTGAATCTGGCTTTTGTTTTTGTATTTGTAGCGTCCATCAACCTGCTATGTTAGATCTGATTTAGACGACGTGCGAACTCGCATGCGATTTTAGTTACATTACGGGCTGTTGAGGTTACATACAATTTTGCACAGCCATCAAATACCGCAATATAATAAAACTGTGAGTTCTCGTACCGTCTAAATGGGCCCTAACTTGAGCATATGACCAGTCATGCTATTACAAGTACAACACTAGAGATAGCACTATATTGTTCCTTCATATCTAGCTTAGTGCCCTCCAAACCCATTAATGTAGTTGATCAAATGACCAGTCAATAACTACAAGTGAGGAGTGTCTTTTCAAAAGGGCTTATTTCCATTTTTTCTTTTTTTTAAACTATGAATGCAGTTTTTCTTAGCATAGAAAATTACGCGTTGTTTTGAGATAAAAGTTCAAAAAGTCACGCCTTGATCTTTAAAAAAAAGATTAACATCAAAGTTTAGAACACATTTTGAAAAATGTGTAATGATTATTTATGTGGATAAACCAATGCATGTATTACAACAACATTCATATCAACTAACGTTAATACAAAATCCAAAAATAAAATAAAACTATTTTAAAATAATAACATTTACGCTACTAGGCCACCACAAAAGGGCTTAATTCCCAAAAGTTCGCATCAAAAGTGCTTAATTCTCAAAAACATGGTAATTAAATATTTATTTAGGTACACATGTTATGTTTGATGTAATTATAGCATTAACGTCAACTTACGAGTACAATATTACAATTTTGCAAATTAAATATTAATTTCAAAATCAATACCGTGGAATTATGTTTTTCTCGATTTCCCAAAAAAAGTTACAAGTGGAAATAAGCCCTTTTGAAAAGACACTCCTCATCCTCAAGTATCATTGAGTATAGAAAATATCTCAGCCCAGTACCACACCTCGGACACTGGCAATCAAATTGTATATGAAAGAGGCGCGTTTCTAGCACACAGTCTAAGCTCGTGTAGGCGGAACGCGTACTATGCTTGTATGAGTGAAATATGACAGGTCGGTTTTTGACAGGCGGTAACTGTGAGGTAACCGACAGGGGGTGAGTGGCACTTTCAGCTAGGAGCGGGAGTAGCCACACTATGATAGTACTCTTTATTATACTGTGCCAGTACACACCTGACACAACCTCGCCATCAGCCATCTCCACCTCAGATTTCTCCAGCTTGATGTCACCTGCACCAAAGGAATACTATTTTTGATACTTTCATAGAAATAGTAAATAATACACATAATAAAGTAGCTAACTTTAGCAAAAAATGTATTTTTGTACAAGATTATATTGCTGTTCAAAATTGAATTAAATATCACAGAGCTAAGGCTAGCTCCCGACTCCATTGTCAAAGGAAGTCCTTGTTATCATAAAAATGCATGGTCATCCAATTAAACATTAAATATAATATTGACATTTATGTAAAATGTCCTCATAATAAATAGTTAAATAAAAAGTTACAAATAAATTGTTATTGACTTAAATTTACATATGAAAAAAATGTATAGAATACTACAACAAATATATGCTTTACTCACCAATAATGTTTTCTTCACCAGCAGCTTTCTCCAACTTGATTTTGAGTTTATCACCTGTAGCAAAAATACCTAATATAATTTCATTCATGAGTGCCTTCTCTTACATATAATTCATAATATAAGTGATCATCAAATGAGATAAACCGGTTTTAAAGGCAAAACAAATTATAAAAATGTAAGTAAGTAAGTAAGTAAGTAAGTAAACACTTTATTGTACAGAAAAATAATACAGCACATAATATTTAAAATAAAAAGTTTCAGTACAAAGGCGAACTTATCCCTTTAAGGGATCTCTTCCAGTTAACCTTTGAGCATTTGAGGGAGAGTTTGAGACGGTAGACATCCACATAATACAAAAACTACAAAATAATAACAATACATTTTTCATTCCTTAGTCTAACACGCAGTATATATTAATAAATATATAAATAATCAATAAATATTTAATAAATATAATATATATATATACTACTAACAAAACCGCATACAATCCCTGTCTCAGTTTTCGTCCGATAGCCACAGTTTCTTTAGATTCGCCTTCAGCGATGCGACCGATTGACACTGTCGAAGAGGAGGTGGTAAAGTATTCCACAGTTTGACCGAGTACACCGTAAACGAATTATTATATGACCGATGTTTGTGGGGTGGGATACCTAGAGTGAGATGAGTGAGTGAGTGAATGTACCAATTGACAACGTTTCAAAATTTTCAATGTCCCTAAATCGAAAACCATTTCGAGATATACGCTTGTAGATCACATAAATATTTTTTTTAATTTTTTTTTCCGTATTTTTAGTATAAAAAATCATAAAAATAGTTTAAAGGGGAAGTGACGTCAAATAGCTGACTTAGAGCTGCCACTATAAGAAAAAAATCTTCCAGTTGGGATGTCCCTTGAGTTTGACAGTGACACTTATCACAGTTCGTAGCAAAGATATTAAAAATTTCATGGCTTAGTCTATGGTTCGTAGTCATTCACTATGGGTTGACAGTGACACTTGACAGTCAAACATACCGGACTGTTTGAGCTGACTGTTAAAACTTTATTTTTTTAAAAAGATTTTGTCGTTTTCTTAGGTGTATGAAACAACACATGTGACGTCACGAAGCTGCGTCTTGACGTTTGTAACTTACGCTCTTTCTGCTCGAAGTAGTAATAAGAAGGGATTTTCCCATTAAAATAGCAGTTTTTGGAAAAATAAAAAAATACGTGTATCTTTTAGTATTAAGTTCTTTCAAACCAAACAATAAAAAGTAGTACTCAAAAATATGAAATGTTGTCAATTGTTTCATATTTTAAATGAACAGTAGACAAACAGTCTACACCTCCTCCAGCTATAATTTAATTTTAAGTTAAATTCTTTATTTGTATTGTAAATTTGTGATTGATGAACAATTAATAATATTTGCAGTCTTTAAATAATTTTAAGAATGATTAAATAGAGGAGCTTAAGCCGCGTATCGACTGCGGGCGGCTGCCGCGCGAGCCATGTTCGACCGCGCCAAACCTGCGTTTTGGTGCGCGAGCCAATTTAAAGCTCAACATTTTCATATAGCGCGGCAGCGGCGCGCGGCAGGCGATCCGTGACCAAACATTCATTTAGGTCCGTCCCAATTGCGCACGCACAACACACTGACGCTCCTTTGCCGCGCCACCAAAAACCGACACGAACTGGTTCGCCGCGCGGCACGTTCGAGCGCGCCAATGTTCAAGCTGCCGCGCGCGGCAGACCCGTCCCCATATTGCGCGGCCGCCGCGCGAGCCAATGTTCGATGGTTTGCCGCGCGCAGTCGATACGCGGCTTTAGAAGAACTAAATACAGGGGGTATAGCTATGGTTTCTATGTAAATTTAAAGTGAAAGAAAAATCTAAAATATCCCCAGGGGAAAGTAGAGAATTTTAGGAAAATTTAATGTAATAATTTGTGTAGGGTAATTGCCTTACCATACACCAAAGTGATGAAGTAAGATGAGTTTGATATCTGATGTAACTTACTGGCAGTGATGACACCCTTGAACCTGGACTGCAACTCAGCCTGGCTGCGCTTCACTTGCATCTTGAAGTCATTTGCATCCCGCAGCCGTCCCACACACACCTCGCAGATCCCGCACTCTTCATTTCCTATGCCTAGCTGCAAGATAAAATTAAGTCATAAAAATAGGGATATTAGGTTAGTTTCTTATACTTAAAATACAATATTTCATGACACGCATGAAATAAAGCACCACATTATTAGAAGAAAAATATGGACAGTAGGTATGTTTAAACATAATTTACATTTGTCAAAGAGAAGGATATAAAGTAAATGAATTGACTGTGACGACACTCCTCAGTATTTCATAGTAATTCCATATTAGCAAATTGTTTTGACAGTTCTTAAAAAGAAGCTAATTTGACTAATAGGAAACTAGCCTATTGAAAAAAAATGACAAACTTTATTCTAGTATACTTCTTATCATTAAGACAGATTATAACCTGTGAACCATTCCATTGATTATTAGGAACTTTGATTAGCGAGACTACCATGCAAAATGGTACCTATGCAATAATCACTTCTACAGTCTCATAGAAACAAATGTATAATACCAAAATGAGCATAACAGCTGCTGAAAGCAAGATAAAATGTTCTAACTTACGTTTATATCGAAGCAGTCTTTCAGCATCTCGTGGTACACTTCTGTTTTGCCGAGATGTTTATACAGTGTTCTGAGCCCCCTCTCCGGCGGTCGCACCAGGCAACAGCTACACGAATGTAACTCTTCCATTGTTACTTATAAAACACTGTGCTAGCACTGACACAAATGATTTAGCTAATACATAGTACACTCTAAAATCCAATTCTGCCATTCCATTCATATAAAGATAGCAGCCACATATTGATTGCTAATTGGAATAAAATTAGGGATATCGACTCCAAATACTCCGAAAATGGGCAAAATGGCTGATCTTCTGTCACGTGTCTGTCACTTGTCAGTCTGTTTTTTTTTCACTTTTTTTACACTAGTGCTGTAGTATTTTTGTGGGCCAAGTTAGTTAAAATAATGCCAAGTTTATTGCTAGACCATAAAATGGGCATTTTTAAACACATTTAACACTTTTAATGAAGTGAAATTAATCTTGTGATATAAGTAATATGGTTCTAGATACTATGTCACTTAAAAACCAGTGCATAGCAGAAACGAAACGCAATTATCACTGTGTAGTTGCGAATGGAATGTTTTCAACTTGTCACTTTCTGTCAAAGCGCCGAAGTCAATAGTTGTATTATCAATACGCTTATCTAGTTTCTTTTCTAGAACTTGCATTTTCAGACCTTATCTTAATATCTACAGGTAAATAACTTAATTCCCGAATACAAATTCATAAATAAGTTCTTATTGAATCTGAAAATTATGCTCTTAGATCTGGTTCCTGCTCTCGGTCGATAAAATAACCTAATACTAAAACTCTTTTTAGGACCATGGCTCAAGGTTTGACTAACGAAGAAGTCGACGCTCTCTGTGTGAAGCCCCATGAAGGAACTAAGGTACTATTTTATTATTATTTCCACAGGACTATCTCTATTAAAGATAAGAACAAGTGGCCACTTGATTAGTGGCATCTGCATAGTGATATCAGTAAATTTAGCTCTTACCTTCAAGCTCTTTACTCAGTTAACATATTTTCATCAAAAACTTGTAATAGCTCATTTATTGTATTCACTTAATAGCTTAGATAGGAATTAAATGCTGGAAGAAAACTGCTGCATCAAATAACATTCAGATTATTTGTTTTGGAAATAATGCGTAAAGTTTCCAAAGCACTGTGTTGTGTTATGTGTGTGAGGGTAGAGAATGCACACACATAAGGAGTTGCAAACAGTCATAGACTATGGTAAACTATGCTATGGTTACCATCAGGTGGTCTGTATGCTATTAAATTTATTCAAAATGGTACTATTAGCTGCAAAAGTGCATGGAGAAATTATGAATCAATTCATTGATAAATTCGCCATGCACTTTTGCAGCTGATAGTACATAAACTGTATTCTCGATGAGCTAACATCTGTGTCATGGATGCCAGTGGCTTGTCCACTCTCTATATGCTCTGAGGTACTATTAATTATTATTATTATTATTTGTTTCTCCGTTTTTAAACTCTCGGGTCTTTCGAGCCCGGTCATTTATAAGGCGTGCGTGGGGATATAGATCCAACACGTAGAGGCCGTTTGGAGATATTTGATGTCATGTAGAACGCCTGCTGGAACCCATTCACGGGTACATGAATAGATACCCGTGAACCGGTTTCAGCAGGCATTGGAAACTATTGTCAATAAAATGGAAAGAATAGATCAGGTCTATGGGTTGAAGTTTGGATGAGTTATGAAAATGGGCTATTGCAAAGGTCCGGACACCTACCATAACATTGCGTTAACAAGTTATCGAGGCAGGCGGTGACTCGCCACTCGGTAGATGGGCACCTGATTTGCCATCATAAAGACGGCCAGGCGCAACACCGGCGTGAGTGGCTCAGGGGTGTCGAGAGGTGGTGCTGCGCTTTCTCCGTAGTTACTCGCGGCGTTATGCCCTTTAACACTTCCACCCCTGGAGCGACAGCTCAGACGTTCCTCTCTGGACGGCCAATGAAGGCAAGCCAGAGCTGAGAGTCCTGCGGGTCCCCTTGGGGTTCCACTCCGGCCGGCGAAGACACGCCGGAGACGGAGACCCTGACCGACTCTCGGGAACACTCGGGTCCGTGGGGTCGTCACTCCCCAACAGCTCGCCACAAGCTGCCCTGCGGGCTTATTATTATTATTATTATTATTTATATAATTCAGGCAGGCAGTTGAAAAAACAACTGATATGGCCATATAATTCAGGCAGGCAGTTGAAAAAACAACTGATATGGCCTGTATCCTGGTATCTTTTTCTAGGTTTATCTCATATTATTATGTGTTAAAGCGTTTGGGATTCTTACACCTGACATGATGCTCAAGATCTACAAAACATATGTTAGGCCAATACTGGAATATGCCTTTCAAATTTGGAACCCTTACTTTGTGAAAGATATTGACCTACTGGAAAAGGTGCAGCGTAGCTTCACTAAAATACCAAGGCAGATCAAGAGATTTTTTAATTAATTTCATAAACATATATCGTTTGCCCCCAGGACTTCATGTTCCAACAAACCATGTACCGCATCAAGGACCCGCGCAAGTCGCTCCCGTTCTACACCGGCGTGCTCGGGATGACCCTGCTCAAGAAGCTGGACTTCCCTGCGATGAAGTTCTCTCTGTACTTCATGGGGTACGAGAACCCGGCTGACGTGCCGCAGGACGAGGCCAAGAGGCTCACTTGGGCTACCACGAGGAAGGCTACGCTGGAGTTGACACAGTGAGTATACAACAATACTGTTTAGGCACTTGTTTTGATGTTAAGTAATTTTATTCTAAACCAGCTTTTGCCCGCGGCATCGCTCGCGTTAGAAAGAGACAAAAAGTAGCCTATGTCACTCTCACTCTCCATCCCTTCAACTATCTTCACTTAAAAAATCACAACAATTCGTCGCTCCGTTTTGCCGCGAAGGTTGGACAAACAAACAGACACACACACTTTCCCATTTATAATATTAGTGTGGATTCATAAGCTTTGTGGAAAATGGATAATATTTATTTTATTATTTGTAAAGCAGGCAGGCATTTGTAGTAACTGATAGGCCTGTATCCAGTTGTCAGCAGAGGTTTCAGGTGTTATGTACAATTGGCACTGTGCTTGTCTAACTTATTCTTGAATTTGTTAACACTTTGGGTCTATATAACATTATCCGGGAGCTGGTTCCAAGCTTTTACCACTCTATTACTAAAGAAATGTCTATGAGGATTGTTGTATGACCTGCGAGACACCAGTTTATACTGATGACCGCTCAGACGGGTGTTGTTGTTACATTCTAGCATTTTATGTAAATCTTTGAGGTCATAATGATCACTGGATACAGGCTATATCAGTTCTTTAACTGCCTGCCTGCTTATTAAATAATAATAATAATAATAAGCCCGCGGGGGCAGCTTGTGGCGAGCTGACGGTGAGTGGCGACACCGCGGACCCCTATTCCAGAGGGCACTTCCATCTAGCCCTCGCCTCTGCGCTTGCCTTAACCGGCCGGCCAGAGTGGATTCGCAAGAGCGGGACCTATGCTCCAGGTTGGAAGTGTAAAATGTCATAACGCCGGCGGCCTGCTGAACGGATCACCGGGATCTGGCTACCGCAGTCTCACCTCTCGACAACCTTTCAGCCACTCTTCAAGTGTTGCTCTGTTGTCGCACCATGCGTGCGGCCGTTTTGCAGGGCCCACTCAATGAGTTGGCGAGTCACCGCCTGTCTTTTACAATCTTGAGACTAGTTGTCATGGCAGGTGTCCGATAGTCTCCCCCATAGACCATTATCCAGTCCATCCAACTTGCACAACAATAGCCTATGACCTTAGTTCCCATCGCAACACAAAAGTGCTGCACTGAAATAGTCTTTACACCTGGCGGGGACCATCTCCGGATGTATCATATTGTGCGCTCGGGGATGGTATCCGCCAGGTGTATCCCTTGCCTTTAGATTAAAGTGTCTAAAAGGGCCTCTGTGCTGTTGGCTTCGGCCCCACACATGCCTCCCAAAAGTCCGGGACCCCATGGTCCCGAGATATGGTAAGACATACAAATAATAATAATAATGTTGGGTTAGTATTTTGTATGTCTTGATAAGGTCTCCATGCTCTCTATTTCTCAGTATGTTGTGATGAATGCAAATATAAAGTCATCATTTTATAGTAGATTGATAGGATTTGAAATCTCTGAAGTGAAAATCATATGTGTTAAATGTTTCTCAAATATAGACATTTGAGAATGAGAGACCTTTCATTTTTATCTTGAAGATAAGCATTTTCAATGTTAAAGGTAACATGTTACATGATGCTTTATATCTCCTCCAGTTTTGAAGTTCGAATGGCTGCCTCTTTTGTAGAAACTAGGTACGTAGATCCTGGACCAATTTTTGGTATTTAGTTGCTAAGTATTATGCAACCATAATGCTCACATAATGCTCATTTAAGTTCAAAATATTTTAAGATTATTTTTTTAAATTTCTTTATATGTTAATCTGAAGGAGATATTTAATAAAATAATTTGATTTGTTCCATACATCGATAGATGCACCATCTATCTCGCTATATCGTAATCCTGCAAAAGGATTCATATAGGAGGTGCAAGTAGGGTTGTAAAAAAACGGTTTTTTTTCTGGCTTGAAAAAAAAACATGAAAAAAAACCGTGAAAAAAAAACAGTTTTTTTTCTGGAGTATGTTTTTTTTCTAAAGTACGAAATCTCAAAATTTGCAAAGTAGTTAATACTTTTATACGGTTTTTTAGACTTAATGTTAACTATTAAACGAATTTAATCAAATAACTTTAATTTCTGGTCTTATAAAAGTAACATTTACGAAATCTGTAGTTTGTAGTTATCACTATTTACTGTTGGCAACACCACCGCCTCTCCACGCTACACGCCGCATCGGGGATTCCCCAATAAACGTTTGTATACTGCATTAAAATGTACGTTATTGTTACGTGCGAATGAAAAGTCCCATCGCTGTGTCTCGCTCCAATGTATGGCGGCCGCTCACCGCTGTCGCGCTTAGACCAATGTCGTGGCTGAGCCGTAACGGTTTTTCGTGAGTTGTAACGTGTTTCAATAACAATAACGTACATTTTAATTCAGTATACAAACGTTTATTGGGGAATCCCCGATGCGGCGTGAGTTAATAGTTTTATACGGTTTTTTAGACTTAATGTTAACTATTAAACGAATTTAATCAAATAACTTTAATTTCTGGTCTTATAAAAGTAACATTTACGAAATCTGTAGTTTGTAGTTATCACTATTTACTGTTGGCAACACCACCGCCTCTCCACGCTACACGCCGTTGTTATTGAAACACGTTACAACTCACGAAAAACCGTTACGGCCCAGCCACGACATTGGTCTAAGCGCGGCAGCGGTGAGCGGCAGCCATACGTGCGAATGAAAAGTCCCATCGCTGTGTCTCGCTCCAATGTATGGCGGCCGCTCACCGCTGTCGCGTTTAGACCAATGTCGTGGCTGAGCCGTTATTGTCGTATTATTTGTTCATCTGAAAAAAAACCATATTTAGAAAAAAAACCAAGGTGCTCGGTTTTTTTTCTATTTACAACCCTAGGTGCAAGCACAAATTGCTCGCCCTTAGAGTTGGTCAAAGGCGCCTAGCCTTCAGGGATAACATATTGGGTAACATGACGGGTACCTCGCCGGTCGAGGTGATATAACGGTTTAACACGTCAGCCGCGTTAGCTTTCTAGGTTCGATTCCCGGCTTCGCCACCAGTGGGCAGTAGTGTTACTACTTAAAAAAAAACTAATAAAAAATATTTAATAAAATAATTTGATTTGTTCCATATATCGGTTCTTTATATGTTGTTCTGTTAATTGTCAATTAGATCGAAACATCGTGGAATGTTGCATAATTTGCAGGTGGTTGTGTAATGTGGGAGTCACGTTGCCTGCACGAATGGAATATGATACTTCTAGTTCAGCTTATTTTTCTTTTCAGTGAGATTCATTCAATCTCTAGAAAATCGATAATACTTTATTTACAAAAATAATGCTGGCTCTGGCTCTAAGCGCCGGTGGCCTAGCGGTAAGAGCGTGTGACTTTCAATCTGCAGGCCGCGGGTTCGATCCCCGGCTCATATCAATGAGTTTTTCGGAACTTATGTGCGAAATGTCATTTGATATTTGCTAGTCTCCTTCGGGTTGGAAGGTCAGATGGCAGACGCTTCTATAAAACTAGTGCCTGCTTGGGATTAGTTGTCAAAGCGGACGCCAGGCTCTCACGAGCCGTGGCGAATGACGGGATAACTCAAGGAGGATGATGAATATTGGCTCTGTGAGACCGCAATTTGCTTAGAAAACGCCATGTGAAAAACACATAGTTCGTAGAGTCATAAACCTAATACGCTGTAGTTTTTTTTATGGGATAGGAGGCAAACGAACAGACAGGTCGTCTGATGGTAAGCGATCACTGCCGCCTATGGACACCCGAAACACTAGAGGTGTTGGAGGTGCGTTGCCGGCCTTTAAGATGGGTGTACGTTATTTTCTTGAAGATTTGGAGGTCGTATCGGTCCGGAAATACCGCAGGGCACTTAAGACTTCATAGACGGTTTAAGTAAGGTTTCACTACGCTTCAGTTTTGTCAACCCCCGACACTCCATAGGTTACGGTGACCGCTTTCCATAAGGCAGCCCGTAAGCTTGTTTGCGACCGACGTAGTGTAAAAAAAAGATCCCAAAAGTCACTAGGCAAAGTTTTCTGGTCCTTTTTATTTAACCGTGTAGAAAGGTTTGTTTTTAGTACATCAAACTACGATTTAAATGAAATTTGTTTATTTCAGCAACTGGGGCACTGAGAGTGATGACTCCAGCTACCACAACGGCAACAGCGAGCCACGTGGCTACGGGCACATCGGCATACTAGTGCCCGATGTGGAGGCAGCTTGTGCCAAGTGAGTATCATCAGTTACCATGGCAACACAGTGACTAGGGCCGCGAGAGTGCGTCCGGTTACCATGGTAACAGCGAGCCACGTGGCTACGGGCACATCGGCATACTAGTGCCCGATGTAGAGGCAGCTTGTGCCAAGTGAGTATCATCAGTTACCATGGCAACACAGTGACTAGGGCGGCAAGAGTGAGTCCGGTTACCATGGTAACAGCGAGCTGCGTGGTTACGGGCACATCGGCATACTAGTGCCTGATGTAGAGGCAGCTTGTGCCAAGTGAGTAATTGAGTATCATCAGTTACCATGGCAACACAGTGACTAGGGCGGCGAGAGTGAGTCCGGTTACCATGGTAACAGCGAGCTGCGCGGTTACGGGCACATCGGCATACTAGTGCCTGATGTAGAGGCAGCTTGTGCCAAGTGAGTATCATCAGTTACCATGGCAACACAGTGACTAGGGCGGCTTGAGTGAGTCCGGTTACCATGGTAACAGCGAGCTGCGCGGTTACGGGCACATCGGCATACTAGTGCCTGATGTGGAGGCGGCCTGCGCCAAATGAGTACGAGTATCATCAGTTACCATGGCAACACAGTGACTAGGGCGGCTTGAGTGAGTCTGGTTACCATGGTAACAGCGAGCTGCGCGGTTACGGGCACATCGGCATACTAGTGCCCGATGTGGAGGCAGCTTGTGCCAAGTGAGTATCATCAGTTACCATGGCAACACAGTGACTAGGGCGGCTTGAGTGAGTCCGGTTACCATGGTAACAGCGAGCTGCTCGGTTACGGGCACATCGGCATACTAGTGCCCGATGTGGAGGCAGCTTGTGCCAAGTGAGTATCATCAGTTTCCATGGCAAGTGGCAACACGTGACTAGGGCGGCGAGAATGAGTCCAGATACCATGGTAACAGCGAGCTGCGCGGTTACGGGTACATCGGCATACTAATACCAGGGGCCCGTTTCTCGAAAGGTACAAGCCTTGTATTACAAGTGTGGTTCCATGACAACCCATACGATTTGACAGTTCGCGCACTTTTAATACAAGGCCTACCTTACCTTACCTTTCGAGAAACGGGCCCCTGTAGGCCTAGCACATGATGGCCGCGAGAGTATGTCGCCGCGAGATAGATCACACGTCTTCTTTTAACTGTATAAATGATAATATCTGGGCGACCGAGCTTCGCTCGGTTGTATTTTAATATGTCACGTCTTTAGATTAAAAAAAAAAACTCTTATAAATACAAAAACAAAAAAAAAACAAAAAACAAAAACTTAATTTCTGGCCGGGATTCGAAACCCTGACACCTACGATCTATCTGCGTACATTAGACCGACCTCGTACGACTGAGCTAAGCGGAATCGATGCGCGCGCGGCGAAATTAAGGACCATATTTTATGTTTACAAACGCGAAAGAAAAACTCATGAAAACTCGAAAATTCGCGTTTTCCGGGATCTAAGGCTACGCTAGATCGATTTTTCACCCCCGAAAACCCTCACATAACAAATTTCAGCGAAATCGTTAGAGCGGTTTCCGAGATCGTCGGTATATATAAATAAATAAATATACAAGAATTGCTCGTTTAATAGTATAAGATAAGGACAGATAGTCTATCTCGCGGCGACATACTCTCGCGGCCATCATGTGATAACCCTGCTGGTGTAGACGCAGCCTGTGCCATTTTACAATATACATCATTATATTCAGCAACTAGCGTTTACATTATACCTTCCTTCACCGCTTTTACGTTAAAAGTTTCTTTAAAAACGTCCTGAACGTAGCAACTTCAGTCATGTAACCTACGTTTTACCAAAGACATATGTAACTCCGTATAGACGGATAAAGTCTAAGAAAAAAACGTACCTCAAAGCCATAGAGAAAAAGGTACGGTGGCCTAGATGGCGTTACACCTTTGGGGAACGCTCGGCTAGATGGCGCTAATATTAATATTTGACATTTCAAGGTAACAATATGGGCCAAATTTTCAAAACTGAGGTTCAAAAGTTTTAAGCTTGTATCGAGAGATGGCAGTCTTTGCACTGTGATTACACGCTTTACTTTGACAGTAACTCTCTATAATACTCGATCCTCTTTGGTTTTACTCTCGTACTCTAAAGTTTTGAACGTTTAAAAGCTAATTGTTCTAACATGGAATTTATATTGCAGGTTCGAGGAGCAAGGCGTGAAGTTCATTAAGCGACCGCAAGATGGCACCATGAAGGGCCTCGCCTTCATCCAAGACCCAGACGGTTACTGGATCGAGATCTTCAAGGCCATGTAAACATACTAAACATTTTGTGAAACCAGGAGAGTGTCGCTTACGATATGCTTTTGCCGTGTAAATAAAATAATGCGAAAGCTCTGGAAATATTCTGCTTAGTGATGTGCAAGTTGCGGAAACAAAAAAATCTTAAATTTGTTAAAAAAATTACGAAACTTTCACGAAAAATAAAGGGAATTTAAATTTATGAAATGGAAAGTTTCCATCCATACAATTGTCCATACAAAGTATGGAAAGTTTCCGAAGCTTTCCTATGTGAAAATTTCAGAATTTTGGAAACTTTCCGTCGGCACATCAGTAATTCTGCCGATTCGTTAATAAAATCATAAAATCTAATTTAAAATACGTGACACTCGGCCATCGTGAACGCTACTCTACTTTATAGGTATGTATGTACTGGCGTTCGAATGTAAAAAAAAAAATAATAAACTTTTAAATGATTTATATGTAGTCAGGGTTTTCTACAGTAAAATGGAGCGTAAATTGAAATAAAAATAGCTACTTGTTCATCTCATGAAATATTAGCACACATAATGTTGCTGATTATTTTGAGAAGTAATAAAACTATTAAAATAATCGCATTTCGTAAGTGATATTCTTGTGGAAAGCCTTTAACATGTTCAGACCTCCATCATAATCAAGAGGGGACTGAATTGTCTTATTCAGAATAATACAGATGTATGTAATATCAAAATCAAATCAAAAAAATCATGTACCTATTTTTATAACTCTACCTACTCTGTTAAAATAAAACTCATCATTAACTATCGCGGTAACCGAAGACAATATTATCTACTCTGTTAACTTTATAAATACTCATTTCTGTTTGTCTTCTGCCAGATTTTCTAGCTATTTCTTTTTATTCAGATTTTTTTCAGATTTTCTAGCTATTCATAGTTTATTTTTTATAGTATCTAAATGACCTTATCGGTTATCATTAAGATTTAAATTGGGCCATAAAATGTTCTAAAAACTATTGTTGATAAGAGAAAGTGAGATTTTAAATTTTGTACACTCTGTTATGTAATGAAATAAAATGTATACGTTAAACGTGTTTCTATTTTTTATTTGAACCACGAACACAATGGCCTGCCTTACCTTCTCACCATATATTATAAGTTTCGTCGTTTTAACTATAAAACTCCCGTGAGACACAAACATATCGTCACTACTTATAAAAAATCTCGTATCTCACGCTGTTCCTCAAAGTTAAAACGCAGTAAGTCTATATGCATTCCATACATACTTACTACAATTTTCTTTTCATTGACAGACGAAGATACAAGTTTTTTTAAAAGTAGTGACGATATTTATAGTACATACGATACTAGTGCGTAAAAAAGGAAGTTCGAAACGAATGGCGATAAATTTAAACACAGGGAGTGTTTTAAATCGGCACGAGTCACGAATTTCCTTTTCGCACGTGTATCGTACGACGTTTTTCAGTACTGGTGGCCCTCCGAAGTTTCGACCTGGCATATAATCACCTCTCGCACTAGTGAGTAAAAAAACAAAATAAGTTTCGTAGTATTTTCGATAAAACATAAAGGGAAAAAAATAATGACCTTTTTCAATTCATTTATTTAAAGATCAACTGAGATCATTATTGTTAGTATGTATACAATATGTACACACAATTATATGTTGTGAATAATAATTATAGTTGGTACCTAATATACTCTATAAAATTACATTTTATGTAATAGTTACGGATTTATAAATGAATACAAATACAATCTAGAATAAAATATATGATTAGGTATACCTATATTTGATAAATATTTTTCATAGTTAATTAAAAAATAAAACAGGAATTTATATTTTGATGATATCTGTTTCCGCTCATTGTTGCATCTCAAATATGGTACTACATGGTAGTACTAATATTATACTGAATAAACAGGAACATCAATACAATTTGATATTGGTACAATCGACATTAAAATAGTACATTACGATACGAGTGCTCAAAAGTGGAAGTTCGAAACGAAAGTGTTTTTAATGGACACGAGTGTCGTGTTTTAATTTATCGCCACTCGTTTCGAACTTCCTGTTTTCCGCACTTGTATCGTAACGTACTATTATATTTTCTGCCTTAAAGTATTGGATATTTTTTTTTTATGAAATAGGCAGCAAACGAGCAGACGAGCCGCCTGATGGTAAGCAGTCATCGCCGCCCATGGACATAAGCAACATCAGGGGAGCCACTTATGCGTTGCCGACCTTTGAGAACCCTAAATACCTGCTTCTTGAAGAACCCCATGTCATAGCGCAAGGGAAACACGTCGGATATATAGGTAAAATGGCAGTATGGGATGATGAACAACCTATATATTACAATATTAGCATAATAAAGTTGCGCAACTTGTGAGCTATAGTAACTCTAAATGATCGCATAATTCTTACATGTCTTATAACAATTTAGATTATTTTTAGAAAATAATCTTATTTGTTTTATATGAAGTGGAACACTACTACTTAAATAAATACTAAGAAAAAGTGACAACAAAGCACCGGCCGCTGGCCGTAACGCTGGTTACATTCCACTTGCATTGCCATGGTCACTTTTTCTTAGTATATTGCATTTACTTAAGTTTATGTTACAAAACCTTAAAAATAACACAATTAAATTATGCGATTTCTTGTTCACACATTTCATTAAGTGTCTGACAATTGCAAATATCTGACTCAGATTGAGTCTCTTAGATCAAATTAAACTATTTTCTCATAGAAAATATTTTAATTTGTATTTTTTAAGCAGTTTCACTACTATTATACTATAAAAATTAAATAAATGTCATATACAAAGAAAAAATGACCAATGCCTCCAAGTGCATCCAGCTTGGAACACTTGGCGGCATTGGTCATTTTTTCTTTGTATATGACATTTATTTAATGTTTACAGATTGAGTCTATACACATATTGTTAGTATGCACATGTATAAGACATCATCATCCTCCTTGCGTTATCCCAGCATTTGCCGCGGCCCACGGGAGCCTGGGGTCTGCTGTGACAACTACTATACATCTGTGCCACACTATTTCCTGTGCGGACATGACTGTATGTGTATTTCATTATTTATTATAAGGGTTATTAAACTCTTTTAATTTAATATATTTGGAAGGTTTCTCGTGGTGAACTTTTCTAAGATGCCTTCTTACACCATCTTGCCGAGGAAATCTCTTATAGCATATTTCGCAAGCGAATGGTCTCTCCCCAGTGTGCACGCGATAATGTTTCTTTAATTCAGCTATAACTGGATATGATTTATCACACACATCGCAAGTGTGAGGCATGCTTTTAGAATGCATGCGACGGATATGCACTGCTAAAGCGGACTTATGTTTAAATTGCTGGCCGCATACTTCACATGAGTGTCGCTTAAAGTCCTCGTGCACTTTCATGTGATCTTGCAAACTCTTCTTCATCCTGAAGTTCTTATGACATATTTCGCATTCGAAAGGTCGTTCTTCATTGTGCGTCTCTCTGTGATTCCTTAAGATACCTTTCGTTGAAAACCGTTTGCTACAAATTTCGCACATGAATGGCCTCTCTTCTGCCCGCCCTTCTCTTTTGGCTTCTTCCTCCCTTTTTTGCTCAGCATGCTTTTCCATGTGTTTACTTAATGTCCCCTGTAATGCAAATCGCTTCCCACAGATGTCGCAACAGAACTGTTTGTCCATGACTTGGTTGTGTTTCTCCAATAAATGTTTCTTCAAGCTGTATCTATAGCGGAACTTAGTCTCACATGTTGCACAGGTATAAGGCTTTTCCCCAGTGTGTGTGCGCATATGCACATTTAAATTCTCCTTTATTATGAACCGTTTACTACACAGCAGACATGCGTGCTTATAATCCTCACTGTGAAATTTCAAATGTAGATTTAAAGCACCTTTGGACGTGTACCCTTTATTGCATTTTTCACATTTAAAAGGTTTCCCTCCCGAGTGATCAAACCTGTGATTATTCAAGGCAAATTGCGTATTAAACTTTCTTTCACAAATATCGCACGTGAATGGATAGTCACCGGTATGATTTTTTTTATGAGTCTTTAAGGCGCTTTCGTCTTCAAATTGTTTTCTGCATATATCACATGTAAATCCGTCAAGTTCATCAGAAAATTCTGATTTAGTTATCTCTCCCGGCTCTACGCGACTAGGATCATACTTCATATGTTTCCTCATATGAACGGTCAAGTGGCCTTTTTGTCTGAAAGTTTTGTTGCATAAATCACACGAATACGGTCTAGCACCTGTGTGTCCCCGCATATGCACAACGTACTGATTTTTTTGAATGAAACGCGTGCCACATACTTCGCAAGTAAATTTGAATTTACCTATGTGATAAGCGTAGTGCGTGTTCAAGTGGCTCCTCTGCGCGAATTTTTTGTCGCATACATTGCACGAGTAGGGTTTTTCTCCAGTGTGTGACCGGCGATGGATCATGAGTCTGGTTTTCGCGTTAGTGTTTTCGAATTTCTTGTGGCAGATGTCGCACTCGTGAACTTTACCGCGGCCAGAAGATCGAGTCGGCTTGGAGTTGTGGTCGGTGGCCGTCTGCTCCACGGGTGAAGACTCACGGTCGGAGAGGGGAGAAACAGGCTTTGCTGAAGGCCCTGGTGGGTCAGTGAATATGGCCACTGTAACAATAATGATTAAATCTCTATCATAACTTAAAATAATATTGTATGATTAAAAAAACGCTCAGTGTAGGGTTCCGTATCCGTACTTTTCTCAAAAACTACTGAACCTATCAAGTTCAAAACAATTTTCCTAGAAAGTATTTATAAAGTTCTACTTTTGTGATTTTTTTCATATTTTTTTAAACATAAGGTTCAAAAGTTAGAGGGGGGGGACGCACTTTTTTTTCCTTTAGGAGCGATTATTTCCGAAAATATTAATATTATCAAAAAACGATCTTAGTAAACCCTTATTCATTTTTTAATACCTATCCAACAATATATCACACGTTGGGGTTGGAATGGAATGAAAAAAAATATCAGCCCCCACTTAACATGTAGGGGGGGTACCCTAATAAAACATTTTGTTGGCGTGATTGATATACATATTGGTACCAAATTTCAGCTTTCTAGTGCTAAGGTTACTGAGATTATCCGCGGACGGACGGACGGACCGACAGACATGGCGAAACTATAAGGGTTCCTAGTTGACTACGGAACCCTAAAAACGAATGTTTTCCAGGCTCATTTTAGGCATTATCAACTAACCAACCGTTTTTGTATTACTATGTCAGTAACAGTCTACCGCAGTTAAGCTCAGTGATCACTACAAAAACATTGCTACAAACGTCACTACTTTTTAAAAAACTTGTATCTTCGTCTGTCAATGAAAAGAAAATTGTAGTAAGTATGTATGGAATGCATATAGACTTACTGCGTTTTAACTTTGAAGAACAGCGTGAGATACGAGATTTTTTAAAAGTAGTGACGAAATACACCATAAAGATCATGTCTGTAAGTGCTAAAAGTCACACATAGAGTGACCAGATTTTTTTAAATCAACCGTGTTGTCGGATATGTATTTCTAAAAAATAGATGGTCTTGAGTATCATTGTTCAGATTTTGATTGAAATAAAATAGACTAAAATTATTTTAGACATATCGTCACTACTTTAAAAAAATCTCGTATCTCATGCTTCTCCTCAAAGTTAAAACGCAGTAAGATGGACTTACTGCATTCCATACATAGTACAATTTTCTTTTCATTGACAGACGAAGATACAAGTTTTTTAAAGTAGTGACGATATATTGCTTACTAAACAGAGTACACACCTGACACGACCTCGCCATCTGCCATTTCGACCTCAGACTTCTCCAGCTTGATGTCGCCTGCACCAAAACAAACATCTGTTTATACATTACTAGCTTCTGCCTGCGGCTTCGCTTGCGTTAGAAAAAGTAGCCTATGCTATGTCACTCTCCATCCCTTCAACTATCTCGACATTGAAAAATCACGTCAATTCGTCGCTCCGTTTTGCCGTGAAAGACGGACAAAAAAACAGACACACACACACACTTTCCCATTTATAATATTATTATACATGGGTGAATCAACTTTTTCTTGCCTGTTATTGCCATGGTTACTATCCTCCGAGTCACGCTGGTTTTATGCAAAATGATGCTACTTAAACTATGCAAACATGCATTTTTCTGGTTTTAACAAGCCCTTTCCTTAATTTGCCACCTACAAACATGGACTACATGCATGCTTGCATAATTTCAGTAGCATAATTTTTCATAAAACCAGCGTGACTCAGGCTCAGGGGACCGTAACCATGGCAATAACAGGCAAGAAAAAGTTGATTCACCCACATATACATTATAATTTATATGTATAGCTTGGCGAGGAAGAGATGCCTTTGGACGGACCTAGTCTTCAACAGAATCACATGCAGTCACGATCCTCAGCATTGAGGGAACGACTGAAGAAGAAGAATATGTATAGCTTGTCCCTTAGTCTGATCAGAGTTGAGTGTAGAGAAATATCCGTTGGCGACTTTAAAGTTTCAGGACGTATACTCAAACCATTTTGGGCGGGGGGGTTTCAAGCACAACAATTTTGTTTTCGCAAAAATAGTGTCAATATAGATATGAGAGAGATCCGCACATCATTAAACAGATAACAAAATTATTTTACTATATTAAGCCTTTCGGAAGTAGTTGTTATATGGCAAGTATTGTTTAAAATACTCACATTTGATGGTCTCATCTCCACCAGCTTTCTCCAGCTTAATTTTGAACTTGTCACCTGAAACAAAGAAAAATAAATATAATAACCTCTGAAGCGCAGTTTCATTTGCTGGCAACTGAAGTCATATTGCTATCTCTTTCTTGCTAATGGAGACCCAGTGAGATTGAGAAGGATAGTACTATGCTGTAACCAGGTGCGGCTCACTCCGCGATTCTATCGCTGAGCTACAAGTACATGCCGGTGGCCGAGAGTTCGCGGCCCATTCACTGCTGACGACCTTTGCGTGGCGCAATAGAATTCAACGTCGGCTGCCCGCGTCCGGTCCCTTTGTTAATGTAGGTAAGAATTTAAAATGGCGGCATTCTGTGAACATCAAAGGAGTGAGCCTTCTGTGCTTGTACTATTATATATTCTGTGCCATAACATCAGTCGCCATTTGGTATTGTGGCAGAGGACAGGTCCCGAACTTCGTGAAAAAAGACAGTAAATTTAACAAGGTTAGTTTGTTTCACTCAAGACAAATAATCTTTTATATTACCAGTAATTGCATAATACAAGTAAATGATATATATTTAAATTTACCTTTGCAATATTTATTTCTTGAACTCAACTTTTCTTATTACTTTAAAAACATTTAATATAAATAAATGTCAACTAAACTACTAAACTATTTTTCATGCAAAAAAAAGTACCTCTTTCACCTGTTTCTTATATTTAATTCTTTAGAATGACATCTTAAAAGATTGTGTGTGCTCTCTAGAGAAACCTATAACCCTTTATAGAGTTAAAGGTGCACTCTTCTCAAAAAAGTCCACAATGTAAGATTATCTTCTTGTATCAGAATTTTTATAACTACAGGATGGCAATGAGGTTATTCACGATGTTTTTTAGGTCTTAGTGTTAAGGGGTAAAATTCATTAAGACTCATCACTAAAACTAGTGTGCATTTAAACCTGATTATAAATAAATAAATATTATAGGACATTCTTACACAGATTGATTATATTTTTAGCTTGTATGTGAAATATCTTACTGGTAGAGAGTACTCCTTTAAACCGAGCATGCAGCTCGGCCTGGCTGCGCTGTACTTGCTGCTTGAAGTCACTTGCTTCTCGCAGCCGCCCAACACACACTTCGCATATGCCACACTCTTCATTTCCAATGCCAAGCTGTGAGATTACATATCAAAGTTATATCTATGCCATTATGTCAGAGACAATTTAAGACAAATAGAGTAATTGATTAACTGGTGCCAAGTTGTGAACAATAATTTAAGTTTGATTCTGATATGATACACAAATTATTTAATTTACGTGCATTATTACGCAAATACACAAATTAAATATTTTTTTTATAATTTCCACTCACTGCACTAATTGTAATAGTGGACAAAATTATACTTTAGTAAGAATGCAGAGAACTCCCAATGACTTAAGTATGAACAGAACCGTTTGATCGAGAATTAGATGAGAAATTCCCGAAAAGTTTGTACATTTAGATTATGTCGCCTATTTTGATAAAAATTGGTAGGCTGATATAGGCTTCCCAAAATGTCCTAGGTAGTTTATATGAAACCTTCCTTTTCGCCATGTCTGTCTGTCCGTCCGCAGATAATCTCAGTGACCGTTAGCACTAAGCCGCGTATCGACTGCGCGCGGCTGCCGCGCGAGCCATGTTCGACCGCGCCAAACCTGCGTTTTGGTGCGCGAGCCAATTTAAAGCTCAACCTTTTCATATAGCGCGGCAGCGGCGCGCGGCAGGCGATCCGTGAACAAACATTCATTTAGGTCCGTCCCAATTGCGCACGCACAACACACTGACGCTCCTTTGCCGCGCCACCAAAAACCGACACGAACTGGTTCGCCGCGCGGCTCGTTCGAGCGCGCCAATGTTCAAGCTGCCGCGCGCGGCGGACCCGTCCCCATATTGCGCGGCCGCCGCGCGAGCCAATGTTCGATGGTTTGCCGCGCGCAGTCGATACGCGGCTTTTTTGGCATCTGTTTTTTATGGACTTCTAATAGATACAGAGAATTTTAGGGAACCCGTTGGGAATCGAGTTGTATCGACGCTCCGCCACTGATAAGTATATCAATCACGCCGACAAGGTGGTAAAATAAAAAGTTGAATAAAATGTTTTCTTGGGGTACCCCCCCCCCTACATGTAAAGTGGGGATAGTTTTTTTTCATTCCAACCACAACGTAGGATATATTGTTGGATAGGTATTTCAAAATGAATAAGGGTTTACTAAAATCATTTTTTGATAATATTAATATTTTTTGCAAATTATCGCTCCTAAAGGAAAAAAAAGTGTGTCCCCCCCCCCTCTAAATTTTGAACCATATGTTTAAAATATATGAAAAAAATCACAAAAGTAGAACTTTATAAAGACCTTCTAGGAAAATTATTTTGAACTTGATAGGTTCAGTAGTTTTTGAGAAAACTCGGAAAACTACGGAACCCTACACTGAGCGTGGCCCGACACGCTCTTGGCCGGTTTTTTTTTGTTACCAGATTTCTATACAAAATTGGAGACGTGACCCAAATGTACAAAGTTTTCGGGAATTGATATGCATAAAATGAAACTGTAAGAGTAAGATATTGCAAAGTAAGCAACTCTCAATGCAGCGGGCTGTAGAGTAAGGAACGTAATCTAAACTAAGTTGAAATAGTAATTCTCATTTGTTGGTGTATTTACATTAATATCGAAGCAGGTTTTCAGCATGTCGTAGTATATTTCTGTTTTGCCGAGATGTTTATACATTGTCTTGAGACCCTTTTCCGGAGGGCGTACCAGGCAGCAACTACACTCGTGCAATTCGTCCATTTTTCAGTTGAGATTCACTACACGAATTAGTTCTTATTCACAACGGAAATTTACATATTTCATACGAAAACAGGCATATCGATCGAAAACTTGGAATGGGAAGCGACTACAGCGTCGTCTGGCGTCTGAAACGTCACATTTATTTGACGTTTAACTTTTTTTACTTGCTGATAGTGCTGTACTGTCAGTTCTCTGTATTGTCTTTTCTATGATGGCCAAGATCGGAAACAGTAGGCCAACACCTTGCTTGTGCAGCACTATCAGCGATTAGATTTAAAAAAACTAAACGTCAACGTCATGAGCTGACGGATCAATGACCCGACCTATCAGTGACAGATTCTGATGAGACGCCATTGCAAGATGCAATAGCAAAGATGTTAGACGACGCTACGGTTAACGGTGTCGACGTGCGCCACCCGTCCATCTTTACTGAAAATAACAGCCTTAGTCGCCCATCTATTGTAGTTTATATTCAACCGATACTTTCTTAAGATAGTCAATGCTAATGTGAAAGACCCGTTTGTGTTTGTGACTCGCAAGCAAAAAATGGAGGAGTTGCATTCGTGTAGCTGCTGCCTGTTGCGGCCGCCTGAGAAAGGACTCAAGACGCTATATAAACATCTCGGCAAAACGGAGATATATTACGACATGCTGAAAGACTGCCTCGATATTGATGTAAATATAGCAACAATTGACAATTACTATTTAATTTTAGTTATGATTACGTTTATTTCTCTACAGCTATATTGCGAGATGCTTACTTTGCAATATTTTTCTAATTACGTGGAATGCCGTAAAACAACCCATTATACTATTACAACCATGATCCACAAGTTTGAATACATAATTATGTAGGAATAACAAATTAATAAATTAGAAATAAAATGTTCTAATAGGATTTCTCTTCATTAAGTTTATACAAATAGCTTAAATGGAAGTTATCTCTCAGGGATAAGTTTGCCTTTCTCCTGTTTCTTTTCACCTTCACCTTCTTGTTTTTTTTATATGTAATGTTTGTCTGTTTTGTGATGTAATGTTTGCTTACTTACAAATTGACACCTGAACAATAGTATTTATTTATTTATTTAAAATACTTACACAAAAAAAAACTTAATGAACAAGAGGCAAGCTTAATGACAGTGAAAAAGTGAAAGGTGCTTTGAATAGTTCATGTCTTTAACACCTTTAATAATAAATAAACTCTATATGTGAGTGTGTTTAGTAAAACGTCCCACTTTGTCGGTTACCATTAAGACGAGATTTGCTTGTATCTTTATATGAATAAACTGACAAAGCAGCTTTATAGCAATCGACAAAGTGGGACATTTTCCCGTGCACACTCACATATTTTTCTTTACACTAACACATCCTACAAATACACATGACGAAATAAGTCATTTTTATAATAAATTTTCAAGAATAGTGGTAAACCAATAAGTTATTTTTTGTACTGTTTGTAGGATGTGTTAGTGTAACAAAAAATAACTTATTGGTTTACCACTAATCTTGAAAATTTATTATAAAATTGACTCATTTCGTCATATTATATTATTTACAGCTTGTGATGGGTAATGACGAGTGTGGCATCTGCGAGGTGTGTGTGGGGCGGCTGCGGGACGCAAGCAACTTCAAGCTGCAAGTGCAGCGCTGCCAGACTGAGCTGCAGGCTCGGCTCAAGGGTGGTGTCCTCTCTACCAGTAAGATATATACTTACTAAACTCGGGCACACAATTTGTCTAAGGTTTAAGTTACAATTGTAGTATGTATTTTCCTATGTTAGACAAATCAGATTGACTTTTTAAAAATCTGTCAAAATTTTTAATATTGAATCACATGAGATACATTCATGTGCCCGTTTTTTCTATAAAATTGTTTTCAGAAAAATTTAGAGGTAGGGTAACCTGAAAGAATAATTATTTTGGATAATTTCTTACTAGAACGAGAAGAAATAATTTAAAAAATAAAGAAATAATTAAAAAGTAAATACTAAAAATAAAGCCATCAGATTTTATTTTTTAAAATCACATATGAATTGATTGACACCTTAAAAATCATTAAAAAACAGAAAAAATCTTTGTCAACATAGTTTTAGACTTGTCCATAAATAAATAGTTTTGTACTTTCCCATTAGTTAATACTAAATAAACACTTACTCCGATTTTTTTTTAAATACTCTGCAATAAAAATTATCATTAGTTATTTGCTTTCGGAACAAAATAATGTGGCAATATTACTAACATAATTATTTTAATTAGGTATAGAAATAAGTATTCTTTAAAAAGCATACTGAAATTGATAACTAGTTCTGCTTCTCAAAATAATCTTCGCTAATCTGTTTCAAATGCTAAATTGGGAATGGCCATGCTATTGAGACTGTTATCTTCATAACTGTTTTAATTACTAATAAATAATCTTTTGAAGTAATATTTAATTATAATTTTAATATTGATTCTTTTACTTTCAGGTGACAAATTTAAAATAAAGTTGGAGAAAGTGGGCAGAGATGAAACCCCCATACGTATGTATATTCATTAAAATGATTAATTTAAGAATTGTGGATTATTGTAACATTTCTAGGAATCATAACTGTGTTATATTTATTTAGTTTTATTATGGATCAGGAGCCTAGAGCCGCCAGACTAGGGTTGCAAAAAAACGGTTTTTTTCTGGCTTGAAAAAAAAAAACATGAAAAAAAACCGTGAAAAAAAACAGTTTTTTTTCTGGAGTATGTTTTTTTTCTAAAGTACGAAATCTCAAAATTTGCAAAGTAGTTAATACTTTTATACGGTTTTTTAGACTTAATGTTAACTATTAAACGAATTTAATCAAATAACTTTTATTTCTGGTCTTATAAAAGTAACATTTACGAAATCTGTAGTTGGTAGTTATCACTATTTACTGTTGGCAACACCACCGCCTCTCCACGCTACACGCAGCATCGGGGATTCCCCAATAAACGTTTGTATACTGAATGTTAATTGAATTAAAATGTACGTGATTGTTATTGAAACACGTTACAACTCACGAAAAACCGTTATTGTCGTATTATTTGTTCATCTGAAAAAAAAACCATGGTGCTCGGTTTTTTTTCACAATTCTGAAAAAAAAAACATTTGGTTTTTTTCTATTTACAACCCTACGCCAGACCTTCCTCATTTTCTCAAGGATGAAACTTTGGGATAATGTAGAGTTCGTATAGACGTTTAATGTCTGTATATTACCTACTTCGGCCCGTCGGTCATTATTTTGCTATAAGATTAAAAAAAAACACTAACTTTCCTTGAATTCTCGGCTGATTTTTACGTATGTGTTAGAAAAGACTAAAGATTTAATAATCATCATTTTCTGACCATTTCCGCCGGCCGTGACTGTTACCAGATGCTTGAAAGTCTCTCTATCTTACCCTAATTTCTCAAGCTACGGCCGGCGCAAATGGTTAGGAAATGATGATTATCAATTCCTAGCAGTATTTTTTATCACATATATAAACATCAGCCTTGAGAATTTAAGGAAACTTAGTGTTAAAAATCATTATAGAAAAATTGGCCGACGGGCCGAACTAGGTAATATACAGACATTAAACGTCGATACGAACTATACATTATCCCAAAGTTTCATCCTTAAGAAAATGAGGAAGGTCTGGCGACTCTGGGCTCTTGGTCCATTATATTTGTTTAATCAAGACTTTATTTAAATAACAGATACAAATCATATATTCAGGAAATAGGCCACAGAGGCACTTTTATATGTTATTATATAAAAGATTTAAAATTGAATTGAAACTACAATTGTTAAAATATTCATTCTAGTTATGTTTAAACATGATTTATATTTAATAAGTCAAAGAGAAAGAGGATCAGTATTTCATAGTAATCCCATATTAATATTATAGCCAAGAGATTTACCTGATCGAGTATTAAAGTGATTTACTGTCAAAGTAAAATGTGTAATCACAGTGCATAGACTGCCATCGCTCGACACAAAGTTAAAACTTTTGAACCTCCGTTTTTACAATTTGGCCCATATTCTTAGCTTGATATGTCTTAAAATGTCAAATATTATTATTAGCGCCATCTAGCCGAGCATCCCCCAAAGGTGTATCGCCATCTAGGTCACCGTACCTTTTTCCGTATAGTTTTGAGGTGCGTTTTTTTCTTAGACTTTATCTGTCTATACGGAGTTACATATGTTTTTGATTCTAACTAAAGTATAAAGCTACTACAGTCGGTTCATCTTTACTTGTCCTATCATGTAAACAAACGAAACGTCAAATATGATCGATGATTAATATCGATCGTTCCTAACGATAAGTTGTCATCCCAACATTACGACTCATAGACAATCTAGACTTCTTAATGTCATCCGTTCGTAATTACGACTATTGATGAAAATCGTTTTAGAAATGATATTTTTCAGTGGTTTTTTTGATTGATTTCAATACTTTGTGAGTTTATTTAAGTGTATAATAACATATTTAGTGATGGTTAATGTGCAATTCCAGAGAAAAGTGAGATAATGTTTTCCAGCAGTGTTTGTTTACATGATTGGACAAGTAAGGTTGAACTGAGTGTACATACATTCAATCTTGTCGTCATGTCGTTTCTCGATTTTTCTAGAACATTCTAGGTTTGTTAATATAAGTTTGTTTTTGGTGCAGGCGATATTAAGCTGGAGAAAGACGCGGATAAGTCGGACAAGTCAGACACGGAGATGGGTGATAGCGAGATCGTATCAGGTATGTATTCAGTCAAAGCATGTAAGCAGTTCTGTATACCGGGTGCCCGGTAATTAATGGACAACCTTTTAACCACCAAGAGAGCACCTTATACTGGTCCAGAAAATCGACTTTAAGGTTTGGTAAAAGTCTCCTGGTTCAAAAGTAAAAGTGTGAAAATCTCGAAAACCAGGCGACTTTTACTAAACCTTAATGCCGATTTTCTGGACCAATATAAGGTGCCCTCTTGGTGGATAAAAGGTTGTCCATTAATTACCGGGCACCCTGTATGTCGGGGCTCATACTAGAGCCTCATTAAGGAAATATCATCATCGTCCTCCTTGCGTTATCCTGGCATTTGCCACGGCTCATGGGGGCCTGGGGTCCACTTTGACAATTAATCCCAAGATTTGGCGTAGGAACTAGTTTTTACGAAAGCGACTGCCATCTGACCTTCCAACCCGAAGGGTAAACTAGACCATATTGGAATTAGTCTGGTTTCATTACGATGTTTTCCTTCACCGAAAAGTCACTGGCAAATATCAAATGACATTAAGCACATACATTCCGAAAAACTCATTGGTGCGAGCCGGGATTCGAACCCGCGACCTCTGGATTGAAAGTCGGACGCTCTTACCGCAAGGCCACCAGCGCTTTTAAGGAAACATACCTGAAAATAATATTTAAAGGAATGCAGTGTAGTTGACTGCGATATGTTCCAATTCAAATTTGACTGACGGTTCCTCTCAGGATCCCAACTGCCCACGGCTGTCATTAATGTCATCTTAACCAGCCAGGAACCAATCCTTTTAACAGCTGTTCGGGTCATATAAATAACAGGCGCTATATCGCAGCCAAACACACTCAAGCATAGACTATTTCCATACTTGACATTCCACCAGACCAAAAGTATCTGATACACTAAATATAGATAAATCTGTACAGTTCGTAGTCAGAAATGTCAGACATTGATTATTTTTGCTATGTATAGACACACATCTCTTTTTTGAGCACACAGAATGGTAGTTACTTCTGATGCGTACAAAAATACTTATTCTCAATAGGATATGCATACAGCGTGACATAATTTTTCCGTCAACGGGACATCGCACATACGATTCCTGATAATAATGTTTTCTTTTACAATACAGTTTCATGTGAAGTCGAATTGTGTCGTGATAGTAAATACTTTCTAAGTTCGAACATTAATTTTTACTGTTTCAGAGACCATATTCGCTGAATCGCCGTCAAGCGTACCTCCCGGGCCTTCGGCGCCCGCCCAGGAAAAACCGCCCGCTAAACGCGGCCGCGGCAGAGTGGTCGAGTGCGACATATGCCACAAGACATTCGACACCAAAAACGCAAACACCAGGCTCATGATCCATCGCCGCTCACACACCGGAGAAAAACCTTACGCGTGCAAAATCTGCGACAAAAGATTCGCACAGAGGAGCCACTTGAACACACACAACGCGTTCCACATGGGCAAGTTCAGGTTCTCCTGCGAACAGTGCGACGCGCGATTCGTTCAGAAAAATCAATACGATGTACACATGCGTGGACACACAGGCTCAAGGCCGTTCTCGTGTGAAAACTGCAAAAAGACATTCATACAAAGAGGCCACTTAACCCGCCACAAAAGAAAATGTGATCCCATTCACGTAGAGCCAGGGGAGATCACATGCAAACTAGAGTATTCAGACGATATTGTGGATTTAACTTGCGATATATGCAAAAAACAATTTGCAGACGAAAGCGCCTTCAAAGCTCATAAAAAAATTCATTCCGGTGAGTACCCATTCTCTTGCGAAATTTGTGAAAGGAAATTTAATACGCAATTTGCGTTGAACAATCATAAATTTGAGCACTCGGGAGGGAAACCTTTTAAGTGTGAGAAATGCAATAAAGCTTATACAACAAAAAGTGCTTTAAATATGCACATGAGAGTTCACACTGAGGATTACAAATATGAGTGTGACGTGTGTAAGAAACGATTTATACTGAAGGAGAATTTGAACGTACATATACGTGTACATACAGGGGAAAAGCCTTATACCTGTGCAACATGTGAGACTAAGTTCCGCTATAGATACAGCTTGAAGAAACATTTATTAGAAAAACACAACCAAGTTATGGACAAACAGTTCCATTGCGATAAATGTGACAAGCGATTTGCTCTACAAGGGACTCTAGCTAAACACTTAGAGAGACATGTCGACAAAGAAATAGAAGATAGAGCGTTAAGAGAAGGGAGGAAGGAATACATGTGTGAAATATGTAGTAAACAATTTTCATCGAAAGGTATCTTGAAAAGTCACAGGGAGACACACAATGAAGAGAAAGCTTTCGAGTGTGAAGTGTGTCATAAGAAGTTTAGAAGGAAGAAGGTTTTGCAAGACCACATGAAAGTGCACGAGGATTTTAAAAGATACTCTTGTGACGTGTGCGGAGTACAGTTTAAGCATAAATCTGCATTAGCAGTGCATATTCGACGAATGCATTCAACGATCAGGCCTCATGTTTGTGACATTTGTAAGAAGGGTTTCAAAGTTCTTGCTGGATTGAAGGAGCACTATCGGGTTCACACTGGGGAGAGACCATTCGCTTGCGAAATATGCTACAAGAAATTTCAGCGTCACAGTGCAGTTAGGAAACATCTAATAAGTGTGCACCACGAGAAACCTAACAGATTTATAAAATTAAAAACGTCGAACATTTATAACTAAATTAAAAATAATTATCGTGTAGAAACTAGGCAAATGCGTAAGAAATTATTGAGAATATTTTGTAAACTTGGTCGGTAAGACCAGTTTGCAAAATTGCTCAGTCAATTTAGAACAGAAAAGTATATATTTAAGTATATATTACTAAAAACCAATAAATACTCTCGGCTGCAGATATAACTAACCCCCTGTAAACATGTCAAACCTTCAAGAAAAGAGCGGACATCATAAAAGGCTCAAAAGGCCGGCAACGCACTTCCAACACGTCTGGTGTTTCGGGTGTCCATGGGTGGCAGTGTTCGCTTACCATCAGGCAACCTGTCTGCTTGTTTGCCTCTTCTAAAAAAAGTTTATATGCAGGGAGTACGGGTCTGGTATCTCTGTAGCTTACTGTACTATTCAGCTTCAATTTCGCATGAATCAGGTAAAAAAAGGTTGTAATATTGGTATTATTAGCTTTATGATACGACTCTATTTTGTATAATTATGTAGTTATCAGACAATCCAACTATAACTATATAAATATATAGTTTTTGCGTATTTGTGCAAGTTCTTAATATGATCTTGTAGTACCTAAATATATTTTTATTCGGTAACCTTGAATGCTTCGTTCGAGATATTTCGAGTCAAAAATCATCGCATTGAGTGCAATTCTCTATTCCTAATGTTTTTATTTATATGTTGTTGAGTGTTGTAGTTTATATGTTAGTTATTACATATACTTACCCCCTTATTCATAAACGTACTCTAAAGTTATCAAGCGGATAAAGTTCGTTTGTCCCTTTCTATCACACTGATATGTCGGAAAGGGACAAACGAACATTATCGGCTTGATAACTTTAGTGTACGTTTATGAATAAGGGGGTTAGTATTGTTTTCACCACACCAACTGATACCCTCCCTTGCATGTGCGAAAACTGATTTAAAAAGATATACATTATTATTATACACAAACCGCAAATGGTTTTCTTGTGTTGGTACGTGCAATTGACATTTAAATTGTGATTTTAGATGATATTTATTTAATAAAGATAATTTTTTTTACAGTTAGTATTATCCTCGCATTGGTGTGTTGAAAATATTTGCGTTTCACTCGGTGGCTATATTGCCTCCTTGTAACCGCGTACGTTTGTTCGTGTTGTCGTGCAATTAAAGGTTAGACAAGTCAGATTCGCGCGCCATCGTAAATGGCACTAATTATTGTAAGTGTTTAAATCGTGTAAAAAATATATTTAAAAATAAATATATGTGGAGTTCCCTTTACTGTCTTGCTTCAATGTGTAATTGAAATTGCAAAATATTTTTGTTGTAATATTTTTAATGTTTAATTTATAAATTTTAATTTTGTAATAATAAAAACTTTACCGAAGAGAAATCAGGAGAATCATAAGATTAATCAAGGATTAATAAACATGTTTTATTGACTGTAAAACTTTTCATTGCCCTTATCCTTCTTAGTGTAAGCACACCTCGGACACTGCCGATCAAATACATGAAAGAGGCACGTTCCTAGCACACATTCTAAGCTCGTGTAGGTGAACGCGTACCATGCTTGAATGAGTGAGATGACAGGTCGACTGTTCACGTTTTTGACAGGCGGTAACTGTGATGAAACCGAGAGGGGGTGGGCGGCGGAGCGGGAATGGCCATACTTTTTTTTTGTTAATACTACTTCGGTGGCAAACAAGCATACGGCCCGCCTGATGTAAAGCGGTCACCGTAACCTATGGACGCCTGCAACTCAAACAGTGTCACATGCGCGTTGCCACCCCATTAGAAACTTGTACATTCCCTTTTGCTGCGTTAAGTACACAGCAAAAAGGAGTGTACAAGTTCTAAGGAGGGTTCGGGCTGCCGACGACTCAAAGGACAATAGACGGAACAAGTTAGTTCCGTAAGTCCTCCCGTCATCAGCACACCGCACCCTCGTTGAGCTCTGGCAGCCTTACTCACCGGCAGGAACACAACACTAATACTGCCGGATAGTACTTTTTATTATACTGTAGTGTAAGGTCCTCAGCGTTCGGCAGGGCGGGCAAGCGTGCATACAATCTATGCAGCATTGCCACAGGACACGTGTATGAGTCCCGCCCCATTAGAGTTGTGCCTGCTCGTTCACTGAAAAGATCGCTCCCAACTAGTACGATCTCCGAAGTGTACTAGTTCGTTCTTTTAGGACAGTAGTACACCGAGAGAGCGAGAGATAAATTGTGCATATGGCGTACAATAACGTTCGCTTTCGGTAGGATCACACGGATCGCTTTGCTGTCATTGTCACTCCTCGGCTCTTCGCTCCCATTCTGTTGCGCGTGTGTGAGTGTACTAAATGTACTAGAGAGCAGAATCATTTGGGAGTAATTCGGTCTAGTACAGTGCAGGGAATCGTGTCTTTTGTACTATTAGTACATGTCCTACTCAAGCCTACGCCCCATATGAGCGTGCACTCACTTACACTTATCTAAACAGTGGCACACGCAGAGGAACTTCGAGTTGTATCTGATGCCGGAAGTGCCCGATCGGGAGAGAGTCCGACCTTTCTTATAAATGGCTATTCTTTACAAAAAGGTATTTATACATTACTAGCTTTTGCCCGCGGCTTCGCTCATGTTAGAAAGAGGCAAAAAGTAGCCTATGTCACTCTCCATCCCTTCAATTTCTCCACTTAAAAAATCACGTCAATTCGTCCCTCCATTTTGCCGTGAAAGACGGGCAAACAAACAGACACACACACTTTCCCATTTATAATATTAGTATGGATTTACTGGGTCTCTTATGGACCTTTTAAAAATTCAGGCGCTAGCCTTTTAAGGCACTGGTCCCACCGCGAGCTATAGGAAACTATGAGCTATCGGCTATAAAAACGAACAAAAGATAATCACTCCCGCGTAAATAAAAGAGACACGGCGATGTTTATAGTTACTCGCCCAGCGGTGAGCTATCAATATCGCCGTATCTCTTTTATTTGCACGCGAGTGCTTATTTTTTGTTCGTTTTTATAGCAGATAGCTCATAGTTTACTAGCTCGCGGTGGGACCAATGGCTAACGTTACGCCACAACAGCGTTCCTCGTTAGAAACGAAACCCCAAAACCGCTTTAAGCGGTGCCTTTTCCACAATGAGCCATAAATCCTTAAGACTGCGGCTAAATTTAACGTAGATCTATCCTGGTACTACCTCCCTGTGTAGAAACGGACTCCCCATAAGTTTTAAGTGCCGTAAGAACGTTTTCATATGAAATTCATATTTCTTGCGGGACCGTGTGAACGGCCGCCTCGTATACGGTAAAACCGTATAAAGGAAATTATCGAATCGAATAGTCGACATGAATCAATAAATGAAATCAACACAAAAGTATTTGCGTTTTATTTATTAAACATATTTTGTACAACAAAGAAAATAATATAGACTTACATAGGTAAGTTGTAATTTTAAAGTATAATAATTTATATAACATGATATTATACAGGATAATAGTAACCATTAGGAATACAAACTTTACAATATTATTCTAATTCTTACAAAACCTCTTCAAATCATTTCTCTTACCATACGTATATATAAAATTATTTATATATTATGAGATTTAGGAGTATATACTAACTGCTTAGCAAGGATACCAAAACACGTAGGGTAGTAATATGTAGTAGTCACTCACTATACAAAGGCGAACATAGTTTTAAGGGATCTTTTCCAGCTAACCTTAGATGAGAAGAAAATTAAAGTAGGTAAGATAATCGTACAGAAGTAAGGTAAGTTATAGTTTATGCTGATAGAGGTAAGAGAAATCATATAGGAAAAAAAACTATATGATTTCCGTTAATTTGATGTATGGATTAGTTTTAATATTTAAAGTTAATTTAGAGGCCAAGCACTGTCCGGAAAAATATAAAATTTCAAGGAGCGTTCCCAGAGAAATAAAAATGGGATTTTCAAAACTAAATACATCGAAACCGTTACAGCTGTTTCTAAGGTTCCCGAAATATAAACAAGAATTGCTCATTTAGACTTACTGTGATTTTCTATAAAGACAAGTTAACATCAAAAGTTTCTTTATAAGTAACTTCATTATTCTATGAGTTCAATAAGGATTATTAAATTCCTTTAATTTAATGAACTTGGTAGGCTTCTCATGGTGAACTCTAATAAGATGTCTTTTAATCGCGTCGTGCCGCGGAAACTTCTTATAGCATATTTCGCAAGCATATGGTCTTTCTCCAGTGTGTACGCGATAATGCGTTTTCAATTCAGCGAGGACTGAAAACGGTCTTTTACATACATCGCATGCATGTGGCTTTGTTTCTGTATGAAGTCTTTGGATATGAACTGTTAAACCAGATTTGTGTCTAAATTGCTGTCCACACACTTCACAAGAGTGTTGCTTAAAGTCCTCGTGCACCATCTTGTGATCCTGCAAATGTCTCTTTTTACGGAATGTCTTGTGACAAATTTCACATTCGAACGGCCTTTCCTCAGAGTGTGTTATTCTATGATTTTTCAAGATACCTTTAGTTGAAAACCGTTTACTACAAATTTCACACATAAAGTCCTTTCGCTCTTCCTTTTGAGTTTTATCTTCTTTGTTATCTTTCTGAAGGTGTTTCTTAATATGTCTAGTTAAAGGCCCTCGCAAAGCAAATAGTTGGCCACAAATATCACAACAAAACGGTTTGTCAGCAATGTTGTGTTTTTCAAACAAATGTTTTTTAATGCTACCTTTAAATCTGAACTTCCTTTGACATATTTCACAGGTAAAAGGCTTTTCTCCGGTGTGTGTTCGCAAATGTTCAATCAAATAATCTTTGCTTTTGAATTGTTTATTACATGTATCGCAGTCATACGTTCTTCTTTTGAAACCTTCTGAAAACTCTGTTTTGCATTCTGTGCCGTCTTCTGAAACGATACCTTTCTTCTCATCGTGCCTTTCCATATGTTTAGCTAACGTCCCCTGCAGCACAAATTGTTTCCCACAAATATTGCACGAAAACTTTCTGGCCATAACTTTGTTGTGTTTCACTAATAAATGTTTCTTATAACTACATCTGTACGGGAACTTCTTCTGGCATATTTCACAGGTGTAAGGTTTCTCACCGGTATGTACACGCATGTGCTGAACTAAGCCTGCTTTTTGTATGAACTGTTTATCACACACTTCGCACGGGTACTGAAAGTCCCCGGTGTGAATTCTTAAATGAAGACCGAACGCACTCCTTGCTACAAATTCTTTACCACATTCTTTACATTTGAAAGGTTTTCCCCCTTTATGATCGAACTTGTGACTATCTAATGAGGACTGCGTCTTGAATTTTTTATCGCAAACTTCACACGTGAACGCATAATCTCCAGTGTGATGTTTCATATGAGTGTTTAAGAAGTGTTCTTCAGAAAATTGCTTCTTGCATATATTACATATGAAATTGATTTGATCTGTGGGTTGATTTTTATATTCATCTGAAGACTCCCTTTTGCATTCTGTTATTTCACCCGGCTCTACGCTATTAGGATCATATTTGAAATGACTTTTTTGATGAACATTTAAGTTGCACTTAAGTCTGAACGTTTTGCTGCATATTTCACAAGAGTATGGTCTTTCACCTGTGTGTATCCGCATGTGAACGAGATAAGGGCTTCGTTGTGTGAATCGCATGTCACAGAACTCGCAGGAGAATTTGAACTTTCCCATGTGTTGGGCATAATGAGTGTTTAAGTGGCTTTTTTGTACAAATTTTTTGTCGCAAACATCGCAGGTATAAGGTCTTTCTCCTGTGTGCGAGCGGCGATGGATCATGAGCTTCCTCTTGGCGCAGGGGTTGTGGAACCGCCTGCGGCATATGTCGCACTCGTAGATTTTGCCACCCTCGGTAGGAGCTGATTTGGAGTCGTCGAGGTCAGTTAAGGTTGGTTCCAGCGTGAAGGTCACGGCGTTGGACTCGGCGGGAACGGGCTGCGCTGAAGGGGCTGTTGGGCCGCCGAATATTGCCACTGAAAGTCAAAGTTAATATTAAGAGAGAGATAATTCATAAGAGTTTTGAATGATTCACGGTCATTTTCATTAGACTTATATTGACCGGGATATAGACCGTGATTAGTTTTTGATTTTTGTCGAGCTCCCGATATTTCGACGCCGTTGCATGCATCATGATCACGGAAAACCAAAATTAAAAAGGTAATCACGGTCTATATCCCGGTCAATATAAGTCTAGAGATAATTCATGTCACAAAGTCACAGTACTTCTATGTGCAGCCTATACCAATTAAGAATAAGATGATAATTGTACATAGAAGACAATTTAAGAGTGCTTATTGTAAGCCTTTTTGAATCCATACATTAGTATAATATTAATTATAAATCGGAAAGTGTGTGTGTCTGTTTGTTTGTCCGTCTTTCACGGCGAAACGGAGCGACGAATTGACGTGATATTTTAAGTGGAGATAGTTGAAGGGATGGAGTGACATAGGGTACCTTTTGTCTCTTTCTCATCCCCCACTTCCCTAGAATGGGGGGTGGAAGTTTGTATGGAGCATTCCGAAATTTTCGAATTTAACGCGAGCGAAGCTGTGGGCAAAAGCTAGTAAAGAATATATATTGACTTTGTCTTTAACACATACTGTTAACATTTGGTGTGTATGGTCAACTACAAAGAGATGTATACACTTTTTCACCTTATTGCATTGTAATAAGGTGAAAAAATGGATACATCTCTTTGTAGTCAATAGTACGTACCTTCCCCTGTTACTGTGGCCGCTGTGGATGACGCCATTATATATTTTTTTTATTTATACAATATGTTACGTAAATGAGTTGAATAAGAGACACACCTGACACTACTTCGCCGTCAGCCATTTCTACCTCAGACCGCTCCAGCTTGATATCGGCTGCAGAAAAACAAGGACTTATTAACGCACACGTTTTTACATCATTGACAAAACATTCAAAGTTGTAATAGCTATTAATTTTTAACATAAAGGAAAAATGGAAAAATTCACACCTCCGGCAGGACTCGAACCTGCAACCTCTGGCCTTGCCGGGGCCATCACGCTCCCAACAGCTTTCCATTTTTCCTTTAATTTAAAAATATGTAATATCGCTCACAGACGTTTCTGCATGATAAAAAAACAATTTTTCAATATGTATATTACTCACGAATGGCGGTTTCTTCCCCAGCAGCTCTCTCGAACTTAATTTTCATCTTATTACCTGCAGCAAAAGAAAAGCTCACTCGTTGTGGTATAAATCATTACACTGCAGAGTCAAGGAGCTATAAATATAGGAGTAAATCTTCATTCCGATATTATTACATAGCTTCACTTTAAAATAGTTAATAGCCCTTAGCCTTTATTAAGGTTGTCTGGAAGACTGTTTAATTTGTTTTTGTTTCTTGTGCATTACTTGTAAACTATGTGAGGTGTGCAATAAAGAGTATTGTATTGTATTGTATTTTTTAGCCCACTTTTCTAAAAGTATGCCATAGTACTTAGTAAGAATATGAAGAGCTTAATCATAGCAAAACAAACAGGCTATACATCATTACATATTGATGTATGTACTTTAGTACCTGAATGTATGTATATCTCAAGCTACGTTATTGAGAGAGTTACTCCCTATGAGGTTCCGTCAAATTTGATCATTGAAAATTGACCTTGACATTTGGAACATTTGAATAAAATTCACGCAGATCCGTGATTAATAGTGACCGACCGAAGGTTGGGTTTCGATTTCGGCCTGTTTCGGCCAAAAAAATCATGTTTCGGCCGCAGTCCCGGTTTCGGCCAAAAAACGGCCGAATCTCTCGGCAGGGCCGATCGACTTACAGAATAGTACTTTTGGGTCGCGTTGGGATCACTATTCCAAGATATTAAAAGTTCCTGACAAGGTGATACGAGTTCAAAAAATAACAAGTGACAAATAGTGAACACAAAAACAAAAATCTTACATAATATACAATGCAGGAGTAAGGTCAAGTTAAGATGAGTCAAGCGCGGATCCAGCTTCGTGCCCAGGGGGGGTCACGTGGTAAAGGCCCAGGCCCCCAGAGGGGGGGTCACGTGGTCTATTTGTATGGCCAGCCTAGGCTCCAGGGGGGAGGGGGGTCATGACCCCCATGGACATATTTTTGGCGATTTTAACAAATCTTCTAAAGTTTCCGTTTCAGTTTCGGCCGACACTAGAGCCAATGCTGAACCTTCGTTATTTCAGTTTTGGCCAGATAACATGTTTCGGTCGGACACTAGTGATTAAGTATAGGAGGGTTTAAGCTGAATCCCATTAATTTCATACATAAGTGTTTCATTAATTCCGGTTTTGCTGTTATATATAGTTCTAATGCTGTTATAATCAGTGCCTCACTCGAAAGGGTGAAGCGTATAGCAGAGTCGGAACCCTTTTGTTTTTGCTGCAATGCACGCAGTGTAGGTAAGCTATTTTTTTTTGTATACGTAATTTTAAGTCAATTGTATGTTTGATTTCTTTTTTCTTCTTGTTGTTCTGTGTTGCATTTGTAAATTGTGTGCTATTGCAGCATTCAAATAAAGCTTCTATCTATCTATCTATTTCCTACCTTAATAGCCTAGCTAGTTGGTAGTGATATTATTTATTTGATACACTAGCAGCTCTTGCTGATCTTGTTGATCATGTTAATCACACACTTTCTCATCACACACGCAGATACCGTGGGGATTTAATAGAGACATTCAAAACACTAACTGAGCATTATGACCTCAAGGAATTTCAAGAGATGTTCAAGCGTAATAACAACACTAGTCTGAGAGGTCATCACTTAAAGCTAGAGTGTGATAGATCTCTAAGTAACCCTTATAAACACTTTTTGAGCAATCAAGTAGTGAAGATCTTGGAACAATCTCCCAGAAGACGTGGTCTCAGCACAAAATGTGAATCAGTTTAAAAATAGACTAGACAAGCACATCACATCTACAACTCGGCTATGATTACTGTCATAATGATCACTGGATACAGGCTATATCAGTTTTTTAACTGCCTGCCTGCTTATTAAATAATAGTAGTAATTTTTTTGTGCTTATTTTATACTTTTTTTTAAGTAACATTGATTTTAAGGATGGATGTTGATGCTTGATTTGCTTTCACTTTGTGTTTATCTCAAATAAGATATGATTTAAAACAACTTGCTAATATGGATTTTTTATGAAATCAAATTGAGTGACGTCATGGTCAACAGTAACTTACTTTATATTTTTTTCTATCTGATTTATAAAATATAAATTAAGAGTTAAAAATAACTTCTGTCCCTGTTTTTCTTATAATTATCTGATACTTTATTTTGTGCATGGTAAAAATTATATTATTTGAAGTATGGTGAAGTTGCCTATTGTTTCATTTTATAGACTATTGTACTCAGAATATAAGCCTTAGTCTTAATGATTTTACTCTTTGATTTAATTTATGGAACATTTATTTATTAACCTAGAAAGGCCCACTATAGTTAATTTTCCCAATTTGAATTTGAACCTTGTTCTATAAGAAAAATTGGTATGAATTTCGTTTGTTTCAAAAATCAATGTATTAATGGAAATTCAACTTTATTTGGTTCATGAAAGATTCAAATTAGATTGGAATAACTATGTACATTGTAATGTACATTGGGCCTTAAGACGTTAATTAAGCTACTAATCACAAGTTATTTGTTCCTTGTCTAAAAACTATAAAATAGTCTTTTTCTGTAAGTACTTCAAATTAGTATGTCGTATAGCTTACTGGTGGTGAGCACTCCCTTGAGCCGTGCGCGCAGCTCGGCCTGGCTGCGCTCCACTTGTTTCTTGAAGTCATTTGCATCCCGCAGTCGCACCACGCACACTTCACAGATCCCACACTCATCATTTCCCATGCCCAGCTGAAAGTTACAGTTTACGATCAAAAATCAAAATATTTGCTTGTGACAATCTTAAACTAAAATGTATACAAAGACATTACTATCACTAAAGATAATATTAAACAATTTTCAAGAGTAATGTCTCAGTCTCGTTATAGTCGAGTGATAACAACCAGTTATAGAGTAATCTTTTAGCTACATGCACAGTACTGGTTTTGTATACTGGTTTTGTATATTGTTATTATTTGTGAATTGTTAAGTTTACTACAAATTTTATTTTAATTTTTTAATTTGAATAGTTCATTTAAAGTAATTATTTTATTTACAGTTTACCTCATTTCAGGTTCTAGGCTAGTTATCAACATCACACAATAAGTACAATACATTGTAAGTTGTTCGCTTTTTGAGATTGATAATCCTATTATGTTGTTGCACTAAATAAATGAAAATAAATAATCAAAAAGGAGAAGATACAACGTAATAATATACATCTATAAGAAGAGATTTGATATAAACTTAAGGCTGTTTATATATTATGTTTTAAATTGTAAGAACAAGAAACATATAAAATAAGATGAGCTTAGTATCCTTACTTGCGACAGTGACCAACATTATCACTATAACACAAAACTGAACTAATTTGAGGTTGAAATTCTAATAGCGAATGGGGAGAGCATGTTTTGAACACCTAGACTTCATAATTTACATACATATTGAACCAAACTATCAAATTGATTATGTATTAAAAACACAGTTCGATAAAGTTAAAATGTATACTTACATTAATATCGAAGCAGTCTTTTAGCATATCGTAATATACCTCTGATTTGCCGAGATGTCTGTACAAGGTCTTGAGCCCTTTCTCAGGCGGCCGTACAAGGCAGCAGCTACACGAATGCAGCTCCTCCATTGTTTTTCTTGAAAACCACAATTGGAATTCTCTTATTTTCGTAAGACGTAAGGGATTATCGATCGAAAACTAGAAATTGGGGAGCGACCGAGCAATGGCGTCATGTCGTTCAATGTCCGATAATAATCACAATGACATTGACGAGACGAGACATTTGTTTTTTTTTCTAGATATTAATGGTAGTGGTATTTGGATTATTCATCTGGTTAATACTTAAGTTTTACTTTTGATTAAAGATTGGAAAAAAAATTTGGGGATACAACATAGATACAAAACGTTCAAAAAACAAATTAGTGCTTGGCTTTATTTAAACCACAGACTACTAAGAGGCAAGTTTCTATAATGAACTACATCACTATAAAAACTTGGCGAATTATTTTTCTATGTGGCAATAAACTGTCCGAAAAATTTAAAATGTCAAATGATATTGTCAATGGTTCTTAATGGCGGTGGCTGATCCGCTGACTTTTTGACATTTCAATATTTATGTTTATTTCATATGTAGATTAGATGGGGCTTCTTAGAAAAGAAAATACATAACTGTATAAGAAAAATTTAACAATGGAGGAGTATTATTCCTGTAGTTGTTGCCTGGTGCGACCTCCGGAAAAAGGCCTCAAGACTCTATACAACCATCACGGTAAAACAGAGATATATTATGATATGCTGACAGAATGCTTTGGTTTAAATGTGAGTATGAAGCGCTAAGTTTCGAGCGGGCTCCTTAAATCATGATATTAATGCCACACCCAATTATATTTATTAATTTTAACATTCTCAGTTCCAAACACCCTGTTTCCATGAAATGCCGAGTAGTTTGTGAGCAGGCAGGCAACTTGTAATGTTTAACCAATTAAATTCTACAGCTTTATAGGTTTTGCAGAGATTACTTTTTTCTTACCTAGTAAAAAAGTTAAAGCATTGTAGGAGAACAAAAAAATAATTTTCTCGCTGCATGACAAAGCTCACTCCACAGCCAAAACGTAAAATATAATATACGTTATAGAGGTATATTTATATATTTTTTTTATATAAGGCTAATTTACTACAGAGATTTATCTTGCCTTAAATGTTTGAGCATCAAAAATGTTCATCCAATATACCAGTCACATAAAATTTTGTATCACTTCAACATGTCCTGTACTACAAATTTAATAGCTGCATTATTACCATGACAAGTTCTGATGAGCATTATTTCTATTTTATTTTCCAGCTTAGTTTTGGCAATGAGGAGTGTGGTATCTGTGAGGTGTGTGTGGGGAGGCTGCGGGACGCGAGCGACTTCAAGCTGCAAGTGCAGCGTGTCCAGGGAGTCCTACATGCACGGCTGAAGGGATCAGTCCCTGTCAGTAAGTATATATGTATAGATTGATTGTTGATAGTCTGAACCTCAGATTTATATTATAATATGTGGACAGTCAGTGGCAATTTTTAATAGGTGGATTCGCGCAGTATCAGCATTACTCCTTGGTTTGAGTAGCTACTGTTATTCTAATTGAATTGGGCCATCTGGGCCCATTCTTCATCATATGTGTGTGTAACAGAATCACAACCATTTCACATGGCTCTTCACCTTCAGATAGACAGTTAAATTTTAAATTGAAAAGGTCTAAGCTACAAGTCTAAACTTTAGTGCTGAGTGAAATGTAGTTGGGATAGGTATGATGACGCATAGTTACCCTTGGCCCCCTGTAATCCCCAGAGATACCTGTTTTTGACTTCTGCACAATAATGTTTAGTGCCAAGCTTACATGCCGCTACTTGTAACACAAGTGCCGCTACTTGGAATTGACTATGTAAGTAAAAAGAAAAAAAATTGTAGGAATCATATTCTCTATCCCAGTATAGTCAATATACTTGATGTGTGAAAGAGATCTAGTTTACAAGCTGGGATAATAATAATATTAAAAAAAAATATATAGGACATTCTTACACAGATTGACTGAGGCCCACGGTAAGCTCAAGAAGGCTTGTGTTGTGGGGACTCAGACAACGATATATATAATATATAAATACTTATATACATAGAAAATATCCATGACTCAGAAACAAATATCTGTGCTCATCACACAAATAAATGCCCTTACCGGGATTCGAACTCGAGACCGCGGCGTAGCAGGCAAGGTCACTACCAACTGCGCCAGACCGACCGGTCATCATAAATAATAAAATAGTATAATATTTATTTCTAGCTACTGCTGACAACATCAAAGTCAAAATCAAGTTAGAGAGACTAACTGGAGATGACGCTACTTCTGACCATCCCCTGTGCCCCCTCGGGAGATCCTCCTCAGCGCCGTGCAGCCCAGTGTAAGTTTGAAACAAAATGATGATACTTTTGTATTACATTTACAAAGTACATTATGAGAAATCATGTAAAAATTGTTTTATATTATGAAATAAATAAATCTAAATCTAAGAGGCGGCCCTCATATTAATGTGTAATTGGGCTAGTTTCCTACTAGTCAAATCAGCTTATTTTTAGGAACTGTCTTTAGTTAGGAACACTTTAAGTTCTCGCGCTTTGTACACATATTTAAAGTCACATACAGGTCGAACGAGATTAATTAACACACTCCGGTGACACTTTGCTGGGACGTCAGTCTTCCGCGACCACGGCCAGTGCAACCTGGCCGAAACGTTGGGAAAAAAGGTAAAAATAATGTTAAATAATCGCGTTCGACCTGTGTGTGACTTTAAATATACTGTCTGATTTTCTAATATTGAATTACTATGAAATACTAAGGAGTGACGTCACGGTCAATTCATTTACTTTATATCTTTCTCTTTGACTTAATAAATATCAATTATGTTTAAAAATATCTACTGTCCATATTATTTGTCTAATAATATGGTGCTGTATTTCGTGCATTGCATAAAATATTTTATTTTGTATAGACAACTAGCCTATTGTGTACCTATGTTGTAGAAAGTCTACAAAAGTTCTAGGATATTCAGGGTATTTTCACTAGAAACTAGGAGATCCTTAATTTCGGATTGGGTGCGCAATTTTCACATGTAGATGAATATAGATTGGTAGTGAATTATTAGTTGGTTGTTGTATAATTTATTCCGAAATGTTACTCTGTTCATATAATTCATCATCATCCTCCTTGCGTTATCCCGTCATTTGCTACGGCTCATGGGAGCCTGGGGTCCGCTTTGACAACCCCAGGCTCCCATCTCACTCTGTTCATATAATTAAAAGTAATAAACAAACTGGCACAATACACCATCATCTATATACATCTTTAAAAAAATATGTAAAGTTTTTACATATTGAAACTAGGACCAAACTAGATACTAACACTTATATTAAGTTTATTGGCTACGTGCACGACAATTACGCCCACTACCATGTGAACCTGAAGTGGAAAATGTCAAAAAATGACATGTAAACAAACATTATATTTTAATGATTTTTCGTTAATTTTAAATAAATCGAATAACAAGAGCTACTATTTCAAGTGTAATTTAGGTAGATACATTATAAAGACATGGATATAATACCAAAAAATCAGTTTCCAAAGCATTACTCACGGTATAAACTTCCAACCCCAGACTACAGAAAGAGTCACTAAATTGGTGCTTGCAGGGCATATAAGGAATCTTGAAGAACATAGGAGTAATGGTACAAGTTCTTCGAGCTAGTGATATGGTATTCGCTAAACCTCCGTCCCGTTAATGCTATAAAACAAATCTAAACGTAAGTACCTAGTCATGTCCGCGGCCTCAGAAATATCCGACACGGGGCTATTCCCAGGCTAGACCTGAGTCTTTAAGCATATTTTTTTACGGTAGGAAAAATACTAACAGCGTATTGAACAATATTAGGTAAACAAAGCTTAAATATAATTTATTATAATGTTTTGTTTTGACATGTATTATCTGAATCATATTTTTATCTGCCTTACCTAAGTTATGTTTTAGCAGGTGGGATCAAGCAGGAGAGGTCGGAGTAAAGGCAGACACTGACATCATTACAGGTGAGTAAAAATTAATGACTAACAACATCGATTTAGTGGTCATCATGTGTTGTGACATAGGCCTCGCCCAGCTGTTTTCCATTCTATTTATTTCTTTCCTAGTTCAGTACGCCCACGAACATAACCTATCAATTATCCTCCTGTCCCGACCACAATACGGGCGAGGTAATAAAATGTTGTTCAGCTCATATATTCGAAATAATTCTTAGTTGTTGCGATGATGATGATGATGTTGATATTCCATCTATTATTATTTTCTTATACTTCCAGTAGTTCTTATTATTACTTTCTTCCAGTAAACCTAAATGGTTGGTTCCATGTTAAAGATTAATATTAACGACTAATGAAAAACACAGAAGGCCCATCTAAATAAACTCGAAAGTTCGAAACGAGTGGTGATAAATTAAAACACGACCGAAGGGAGTGTTTTTTGAATCGACACGTGTATCGTACGACGTTTTTCAGTACTTTTTGAACGCTCGATCTATCTCTATTGCTCATGCGTATTGGTGCGACAGAGACGTACCTTTCGCGGCGTTTCGTTTTCGTTTTTCAGTACAGATGGCCCTCCGAAGTTTCGACCTGACAAGAAACGAACCACTTCTCGCACTATTGCGTAAAGCACCACCTGTACTGAAAAAATATTTATGTAAACTTCACTTTTTGAAACGGTTTCTGGCTGAATCAACTTCCAAATACTATTTCTTATTCCAGTTACATTAGAAGAAGAATTGCCAGCGCCTGATGCTGAACCAGCTCCTACGGCGTCCCAGAGCGTCCCAGACGCGCCAGCTCCGAGCGAAGCCCAGCGCAGCTCCAACACTGGAGACAAACCTTATTCTTGCAACAAATGCGACAAAACATTCGGACAGAAGGGACACTTAAACGCTCATTACGCAACCCATACAGGGAAATTCAAATTCTACTGTGAGTTATGCAAAAGGGGATTCATACATAAACATCAATATGCTACTCACATGCGGAGACACACTGGTGAGAAACCTTATGCTTGTGACAAATGCGACAAAAAATTCCGACAAAAGGGCCACTTCAATGATCACTACGCTACACATTTAGGAAAATTCAAATTCACATGCGAATTTTGCGTAGAGCCAGGAGAAAAACTGCATGCAAAAAAGATCAGAAGAATCGATAAAGAAACTCGATTATGATAGCCATATGTTGATTCACAGTGGAGAAAAACCATACGAAGAAACATTTATTAGAGAAACATAATCAAGTTATGGACAAACAATTCAGTTGTGAGACTTGTGGGAAACAATTTGCACTACAGGGGACTTTAGGAAAGCATATGGAAAAACACACTGAGATGGAAACGGTAGACAAAAAGAAAGAGCTAGCATTCATGTGTGAAATATGCAGCAGACGATTTTCGACAAAAGGCATTTAAAAACCCACACAAGAACACATAACGAAGAAAAACCCTTCGAGTGTGAAATATGTCATAAAAAATTTCGAACAAAAATGAATTTACAGGACCACATGCAGGTTCACGAGGAAAAGAAGCACTCTTGTGAAGTATGCGGTCAGCCTTTCAGACACAAGTCAGCCTTGAACGTTCATATTCGTCGGATGCACACCGGTAGCAGACCACATGTTTGCGATATTTGTAAAAAGTCCTTCGTAGTCCTGGCTGAACTTAAAATTCATCATCGGGTACATACGGGTGAAAAACCGTATGCTTGCGAAATATGCTGCAAGAAATTTCAAGCCCTTACTAAAGTGAAGAATCACCTTATAAATGTGCACCATGAGAAACCTACCAGATTTGTTAAATTGACTGAATTGAATAGATATGATTAAACTTGTTTTGTTAAATATATTATATATACTACCAGTTAACCTTTGAGCAAAGCAGTAGGTTATTGTTAAAATATGTATAAATATCCTTAAATAAGATACATTATTATAATATACTCAAAATTATTATTACTAACGTGATTCTATAGAATTGTAGACTTATCACTGTAACTTCAAACTGTTTTTATAAATTATGTATGTCAATTGCCATCGTTCTATCAATAAAAGACACCTATTAACTAATAATATAGAAATTAAGACTCAATACTTGAAATATTTTCAGGTAGTCTGCGCGCTATGAGAACAATTCAAAGACCTTTCATTTGATACACATTCCTAAACTTAGTGATTAGTTTGAGTACACAAGTTTAAATAAAATCAAAATACAATGCCTGGTTATTTTATTTTTCACTATAAGATGTTTAACAATCTACAAATAATAAATAAATAAATATTGTAAGACATTCTTACACAGATTGACCGAATAACTAAACTAAGCTAAACCTAACTTTACCTAGGGGACTACAATTTATATCTCCCAAGTCGCTGCCAGTACATAATGTGCCCATAAGACTGGCCGCGTTTCCTCGCTACCTGCAATGCCTGCTTGTAAATCTCCACCGGAGGTATATTAGACTGGATTGCACTATTACGCACGCAGTTCCGAAGTAAAACCCTAATTTCACTCTTTTTTTTTTTCTAGTGCTAGTCAATGACAAACAAGAACTTGAATTGCCGTACATTTGTGAACGATAATGCTCAATGGAACGGATTTCGTATCGAGGTTCAAATTATCCAAAATACTAGCTTTTACCCGCGGCTTCGCCCGTGTAATAAAAGTATTCATTAAGATTTTCATTTGGATCCTTTGGTTTCTCTGTAGGTATATTTATCTGCGATTATTTCGATTGCACATAATACTTTTGCTTGCAATGATTGTAGAAATATTACACATCGACCACAGCGTAGGTAATTCTATATACGCTGGGGAAACCTTTATACTCGTAAACATCCCACATAGCCCGTATTTCGACACTATGATCGGTGGGTAAAAAGTACTTTTTTCTATTATCCCTTAAATTTTTTTACATTTTGCTTATACTTATCGCAAACGTAATCTTCAAGCAAGCAAACAACGATCGTCTTAGAGCATATTGATTGTAAGAGACCGCCGACCGATTATCCGTATCCCTCTAACGATACCCATATTATCCGTATCCGTATCGCTATCCCTATCCCCATCCCTATCCCTATCCCTATCCCAATCCCTATCCCTATCCGTTATCAAGATGTTCAATGATTTCTTATCAAGTGCTAAAATATAAAGTTTCATGGTTTTATCTTTTAAAATTAAGAAATCCCATACAAACTTTCAACCTCTTTTTCAACCCCTTCATCCCTTTTTTTCGAAATAAAAAGTAGCCTATGTTCTGTCTCAGGGTCTAAAGATTGTCTGTTTCAAATTTCATCAAAATCGGTTGCGTGGTTTAAGCGGGAAAGCGTAACAGACAGACAGACAGAGTTACTTTCGCATTTATAATATTAGTATGGATTAGTATGGATAGTATGGAAGTATGGATGGATGGATATGGATGGATGGATAGTATGGACTAGTATGGATGGATATGGATGGATTACGATAACTATCATACGCCTGGCAACCCTGCGAATGAGACTTTTTTCTTTGCTGAATGCTAGTGTTGTACCGTTATCGGTTATTTTTTTGGCCAAGTTTAAGTTGCATTGGCTTCTAAAACGCATCAATAAACGTTGTCAAAAAATAAAGTATCAATTCCTATTGTCAATGGTCAGATCAGTGAAATGTCAATGGCGTCTTTGTCGATTATCGCTCATTTTTTGTTTTTTCATTTTCCGATAGCGTGCCGATGAATGAGTGTGAAATAATATATGTATTACTTCTGAAATCCTTCTCACGGCTGATTCTGTGTTAGGATTTTGACTGTTGGGACGTTGACACAAGCGCTTGGTCACTTGAAAAAATCTCAAGTTCTCGGTGAAATTTCCGGTGACTATTCACTAAGAATGTTTATCTAGTTTTGTATTAACTTAGTCTCGATCAGCTGTTAGTGTCGAGCAGCTATCATGTTCAGTCAAAGGTTCATCCTCATAGATGGGGGGACACTAATGTTATCTTTATAACTAGAATACACTAAGAGTGACCAATGTAATGGACATTAGACATACATTATGCTCTGCAACGAAAACGTAGGATTTCTACCGTACCCCTTACATTATAATATACTAGCTTTTGCCCGCAGCTTCGCTCGCGTTAGAAAGAGACAAAAAGTATCCTATGTCACTCAATCCCTTCAACTATTTCCACTTAAAAAATGACGACAATTCGTCTCTCCGTTTTGCCGCGAAAGACGGACAAACAAACAGACACACACACATTTTCCCATTTATAATATTAGTATTGATTACCTAACCCCTAGCTATGTGAGATTTACATAATATTTTGAATAAAATTTTAACTTAAGATCTTTAATTCTTAATTTCTTCTTAGTTTTATATCGGAAGTATATTCAATTTAGTTTTTTTGCAGGTTGGTCAGATGAACACCATTTATTGCAGAACTTTGAAACAACTTATATTCCCAGCCCGGACCCAATTTTATCCAACCTGGTATTGGCATAATAAATGCCATAATAATGATTGATTGAGAAGAGTTGAGTAGTGTTTAACAATTTCAATATCAACCCGTTCGTAACTATTAAGAGTATGGAGGAATACTACTCATGTATTTGTTGCATGATGCGTCCTCCGGACAAAGGCCTCAAAACGCTATACAATCATCTCGGCAAAGCGGAGATATATGATGACATGCTGAGAGAATGCTTCAATTTAAATGTAAGTATAAAGTGTTTAATCTAATTAATGAATATATGGCTGTTACTCACGTTATTATATCGCTACTGCTCCAACATGTTTCAGACAATTCAGACCAATTTTGGAGGCCCCTCTTCAGGCAATTGGCCTGAAGCATGTCGCAGCAGTAGCTATATAATAACATGAGTACAACCATAGATTTATTAATTGAATATGTCTCATGAATATTTAATGTCTGTTTTATTTATCAAAAGCTTTATTGTGGCAATATATCTTGTAGAGGTCTTGTTTGCATAAAACAATAAAAATATATTAGTTTTAAACCAAGTGCCCTATTTCAGTGTGTGCTTAACTAGTTTGGGCCTGTCTAATAGACAAGAAAGTTAAGAGAACCAAAAGTTAATTTTGATGATATACCTATCCTTAGGATAAAAGTGCTTAAATTTATTTTAATTAAATAATCTAGGCTTAAGACTGTTTATAAAAGTGACTTAGGTATTTCTAAAATGTACTCTTCAAACAAGTTTGTCAGTAAATAAGAACAAAGCTAAATCTAAAGCACCTTAAAGAAAAATACTAACAATAAATACAATAATGTTGTATTATTTTAACCTAACCATTGGATATTTGTTTCTAGTCATTCACTGAAGTGTAATTCTTATTGTACGGATGCACTTTTGTTTTGCCGCCCGATGTACATTCAGGTGTCCATTTGGTTGCAATGGAACTTTAACTTTCATGTAAATAAATAATAGTACATTGTGCAACAAGGGGAGGAAGTTGAATATTGCTAACGAGAGTAAGTTAAATCGCGACGGCTTGCCGGAGCGATTTAAAGACTCAAGTTAGTAATATTCAATTATTCATAGTTGTTTCCCTGAGTTAGGCTCTTGACACAATTGAATATTTTCATCACTTACTCTGCAATGTACGGAAAAATATGTAAATAGATGTGATCTATGGTAAAAAGTTCTGGAATGGTACAAGCAATGTAAAAAATTTAATAGATTTTCGGAATGGTACAAGAAATTTCATTTTTCCCTTGGGAGTACGATTTTTCTATAACTTACGCTCCGCCTGCGTGCAATAGCACATTTAAAGTGCGGGTGTGATGAAAAGTTGCATTTCTTTTGTTTCGAAAATTTCTCGAACAACTGAAACTCTAGTCTAGGTTAAGTATGACGGCAAGTATTTTGCCGCTACTAATTAAAGAATAGAATAATTTATTTACCAAGACCAGGAATAGCTACAATTTTATCATTGACTGTGACTTCCACATTAGGCAAAGCCTGTATCGCGGAAGTCCGGTTGAACGTTAAGTAACTTAATGATAATTTTGTGTTCCAGCTAATTTTCGTCAATGATGAGTGTGGGATCTGCGAGGTGTGTGTGGGCGGCTGCGAGACGCGAGCGACTTCAAGCTGCAAGTGCAGCGCGTGCAGGGAGTGCTTCACGCGAAGCTCCAGGGAACATTGCCTGACAGTAAGCTTATACAGTATTTTTATTCAATTTTCTTGCACATTTAGAAAACTAGTTTAATAGCCGGGTCCACACAGAGCGAGGCAATGTGCTCACGCCGAAAATGTCCTATGTAGAAAGAAAGAAAGAAAAATACATTTATTCCGTACAGCACACAAACACAGGACAAAATAGTGAAATTAAAAAAAAAGGAACAGATAATAAATACAAATACACAAAAACGTCGTAAGAAAATTATATACACACAAACAGAAAATTACACTTGTGTGTCCAGCAATGTGTGCAGTAGGGAAAAGGCTTTGACTCAGCATGTTGTTTGCAAGACGCAGGCGAGGCGAAATGCAACGCTGTTATTCTGCCAAGGCCTGAGGGAGTGACTTTTTTGTTTAAATAAAATCAACCAAGATATAACAAATAGTAAAAGTGTAAAAAAAGAAACATAAATATCAACTATTTTTAAGTGATGATACATGCAAACAAGAGAATGAATAATACATTATAAGTGGGCAATGATATGTAATATATAAGTGCCACTATTCTATTTTACTTTTTAGTATTTGAGCAAAGGCAGCTCTAAAACTAAAAAGAAAAAAAAGAGAAAGTATTTAAAAAAATAAACAAACTACTGTGCAGCGAGTCCAGGTTATAATTGTGTGCCTAAAAGTATTTGACTAAGTAGACTTTAACTATGTAGGCATGCCTCGGCCGAGGCAGGTTGCTCGACTGAGCAAAACGCGCGCACTAACTCGACTGACGCACTGACGTCTACATTGGACGTTTTCGGCGTGAGCACATTGCCTCGCTCTGTGTGGACCCGGCTAATGATGAATCTGATTGCCGATTAACCATCACACTTGATGGTAAGTGAGGGCTGAAAATGGGACTCACTAGTTCAGTAATAACTTATTCACTCTAGCTTTAAACAGGCTGAGATTTACTTCTGAAACATATTTCTATAATGTAGCTTAAGCTTAATTTTAACTTCTGATTAGCAGAAACGTCTGCAACCGATGCCACTAGGCTTAGAATAAATTTAAAAGTGGAAAATGTCTGCCTTGGGTGAGACTTGAACTCACGGCCTCTGGATCAATATTCCAGCGCTCTGCCAACTGAGCCACCAAGACTACAGACAACAACAACAACAAGATTTAGCTTAAGCTTAGTTCTACAATGTAAACTGTTAACTGGTTCACCGCGATACAGGCGTAGCCCATATAACCATAATCGGTCGCCGTTCCTACGCAAATCCTCCTATTTTGTGTACACACAGGTCTTCGGGTCTCAATGCTTAGTCGCAGTACGGTCGACGTTTAGTCGCGGCGACCCAAATGGGGACGATTGGTAACAGGCACAAATGGTCACAGAAGTGTGCACTACGCGTGCACACATTGTTACCGTTTGGCGACTACTTTCCCAAAATCATTCGTTCATTTCATTCTTTTCAAATGGCGACTGTCAGAGACGTCAAAGTAAAAAAGAAATAAAATCATTTGACATTAAAATGTAATGGCGTAAGAATTTGTTAAAGATAAATATTGTTTGCATTTGTAATATAATGTGGGCTAATTACCATGGCCAATTAAATTGCTCGAGTGATTTCATAAAATAAGTCTAAATTTATCAACGCGCCATCAATTTACCTCAGTTTAACCAGTAATAATATTATTGACTACTCGGTGTTTGCGTGTTATGTATATTGATTGGTGAAGTTTTAGTGCTCTGGTGCATATACTATACTGAAATAATAAAAATAATGCCTAGAAAACCAATTAAGTTGTTAAAATATGGATTAAGACGGTAATATTCCATGTAAAAAACAGTCGCCAAACGGTCACCAAACGGTCAACAAACGGTCGCAAAATGGTCGCAGCGTACACGCGTGACCGAAAGCAGAATGGCTTCTTGTATTCATTTTTTTCAGGTACCCTCAAACTTTATAAACAATTAAATATGCCGTCGTACTCAGTTGCCCTCACTAAAGAAGATTAAAAGAAAATTGTAACGTGCGTACCGAGCTGCTGGGTTGTAAAGGATCGGGGATCATATTATTATGGTCTTCTATAGAGCAACTAGTATTGTGCGGCATTTCACAATTGACACTTGTTGAAGTAGTCTTCATTAATATTACTATCACCATTCATTTCAGCGATCTGTACTTCTTTTGTCAAGATTTTTGTATAGATAAGTGTCTACAAATTTGTAATGTTAAAGAGACATAAATAAAACGTAGTAGAGTAAATAATGTGTTTTTTTTGTAACCCAAACAAAATACTTGTAGATACGAGTGCGGAAAAGAGGAAAATCGATACGAGTAGCAATAAATTAATACACGAACGAAGGGAGTGTTTTAAATCGACACGAGTTGTGAATGTCCTTTTCGCACGTGTATCGTACGACGATTTTCAGTACCTAAATCTAAGCTAAGAGTTTCGACCAGACAAGAAATGAATCATTGCTTGATTTGCTCGCACTACTGCGTTAAAAAAAGCAGCATCTGTACTGAAAAAAACTATCATTGCGCAACAGAAATTCTATTAATATCACAGTAAATACTCTATTTCATTTGATTCCTACTTTTATTGTGTAAAGCAACACTACACTTCATTTTTATCAATAAGAATTAAAAATTATATATTTAATACATTAAGTAACTATAAAGTGCTTATCTATTTGTATTATCATTCTGCACTTTTCTTAACTTTCCCACATTTCTATAAAATGTCGAAGAGTGCTTAAATGGTCGTCGTCGTTTATTATTATTTAATTCGCTCATATTTAAATGATTCAAAGCAACCAGTCCACAACTTCACAAGACAGTTTGAGAAACCTTCGTATTTCAGATTGTCATTTGCGGATACAGTGGTTTAGGAGCAGTTCGGTAATCAGACCTACACATGTGTGTACAAATTCTGTCAATGTCACTGTCAGAAACCGTTTTGACAGTGACAATGACAGCCACAAATTCGTCCACATGTTGTTACCGTTATGTGTGCAAACGTCGACTAATAAAGTGTCGTTAAAAGTCATTCTGACAGTGACATTGACAGCCACAAATTCGTACACATTTTGTTACCGTAACCAGTGCACACGACGACTACATTTTGTTATTGTATCAATACGGTCGCATTGTTTGCACGCCGTTACCATGCGTTATGTCACATTTGACAGTTAGTTACTGATTTGAAGATTTTGCGACTGAAATGGTTGTATGGGAGCCTTGTGCAGAGATTTTTGACAAATACTGTAATATTACATACATACATACATTCATATAATCACGCCTGTATCCCATAAACGGGTAGGCAGAGCACATGAACTACTAAGTTTCAGTGCCACTCTTGGCAAAAAGGGGTTGAAAGAAATCCAAATTGTGACATTGCAGTGACAGGTTGCCAGCCTCTCGCCTACGCCACAATTTAACCCATATCCCACAGTCAACTTCTACGACACCCACGGGAAGAAAGGGGGTGGTGAAATTCTTAACCCGTCACCACACGGGGTACTGTTTTCCTTGATAATAAACGTATTTCTATTCTATATTCATCAAATCTACTTTAATATATAGGTTGAAATAAAAAGGAAACGTTCAAACTTTGTATAGTGACTTTTGAGATCGTAATGAACAACTTTTATTATGGGACTAATGCTGAAATCGCAAAAAAAAAATGACTGATTAATACATTTCGTTTGTTTCAGCTCCGGTCGACAACTTCAAAATAAAGCTAGAGAAACCAACTGGATATGACCCCATTTCGCGTAAGTAACTTATACCAAAAAACATATAACTCCATCTAGACAGATAAAGTCTAAAAAACAACGTACCTCAGTACCATACAGAAAAAGGTACGGTGGCCTAGATGGCGTTACACCTTTGGGGTACGCTCTGCTAGATGGCGCTTATATTAATATTTGACATTTTAACACATAAGCTACGAATATGTGCCAAATTGTCAAAACTGAGGTTCAAAAGTTTTAAGCCTTTGTCAAAAGATGTCAAGAGAAAGAAGTCTATGTACTTTGATTACACATTTTACTTCGACAGTAACTTTCTATCATACTTGATCCTCTCTGCTTATACGAAGGGTGGCTTTTAGCGCCTATGTGTACCGTGTTTTTCATTTAATACAGCAGTCAAATTTAGTATCATTTCGCGGTACTTCATTCCAAACATTCCTTTCTGTTTTTGTTATAATTTGTATTGCCCGTGTTCATATATAAATATATATTATACTAGCTTCTGCCCACGGCTTCGCTCACGTTAAATTTTATGAAACAAAAAGTAGCCTATGTCACTCTCCATTCCTTCAACTGTCTCCATTTAATAAATCAAGTCAATTCGTCGCTCCGTTTTGCGGTGAAATACGGACAAACAAACAGACACACACTTACCCATTTATAATATTCATAGTAATACTACTGGCCTTAGCGTCTATTTCAGACGAATTATGGTGCAATGTCCGAGAGACATCGCTTTTGATGACTAAAGAGACCTATGCGAGAGCGACATATTTTGCCACATCGCTGACAAGGGAAGCTTGCAACCGATTGCGACGTTCCGCTATGGTGTCTTCTTTCCCTTTTGTCAGCAAGTGGCGCAAACCAGGTCTCATCGACGAACTTGCGACCATCTCCAACGCACTTTCGCCATTCCGTTCGCTTCTCCTTGCGTTGTTCATAGTAATAATAGAATGGATATTAGTATGGATTCTATTTAGTCTACAATCTACATACTGTGTCTATTATAGCCAAAACACGTCTCACGTTGATGTACTGCTGACTTGCGTTTGAATCGCGTGTTTACAAATGCAAAACAAACGCGCATCAAAGACGAGTTAAAATAAAACAACGCGGTGTGCATAGACCTTTAAGGGCCACTTGCACCAACAAAAATGGAGGGTCAACCCCCTATTTTATATGGAATTTGACAGATGACAGCCCACTAACCCTGAGTTAAGTGATTGGTACAAGTGGGCCTAAGTCGTGTTATATATTTTTTCCCCTCACTAGCTCGGAAACACGTGTTTTGTCCTTTAATACCAGCGGGTAAAAAAACATTTTATCCACTAGTGGGTAAAGTAACTTGACCTTGAATAAAGTCAAATTAACTGCTTTAAAATTGATAAAAGTAGGTGAATCTAGTAATAAAGATGATTTACCACCTGTGGAACTACTGGAAGCAGTGGTAAACGCATTTTTTGCGTTGTAGTTTCCTCGCTATAGTGAGGGGAAAAGTTTTGTGTTACACTCAGGTGCAAATGTATTTTACTTCTCGTGTGTTAAAAAACTCGCAAGTTCAGGATTCTATTCTCGAACCACTCGCTTCGCTCGTGGTTCAACTATAGAATCCTTTCACTTGCTCGTTTTTCAATTCCACACTCGGCGTTAAAATACAACTTGTATAACAAATAACTATTAAACACAATTAACTATTAAGACAATTCCCTCTCCAACGCTATTTGTTTTCCGCAGAGCTCTCCGTGTTGGCCGACGGGATCAAGCAGGAGAGCGCAGAGCAGACGGCTGTTAACAACGTGCCAGGTGTGTACTCTTAGACAATTCATATCAATCCAACAAACTGAAGTTGTTTTTTTACAAGCTTTTATTCAACTTGCCTTGTTAGTATGTTAGTTTGGGTCAAAACGTAGAAGCTAAATTTGACCCACTTCCCGGTTTCCGATTTACCTGAAATTTTGCACACATGTAAATCACGTGACAATGCAATATTATGGTACCATGGAGCTGGTCTGATGATGGAGCAGAAAAGTGGTCATAGGCACTCTGTTATGAAACGTCGTATCCCCAATCCCCATCGATTATGGGGTTTTTAGAAATGTCTCGATGAGTAGGATGACTGTTGAAAGAAAGGTACAGTCAGCGATAAAAGTTTGTGCCACAAAAGAAATTTGCAAAAAAACTTATTTTTTATGAGGAACAGGTAGGTAAATCATTTGACCACAATCTCACCTGATGGAAAGTTCTGGTGCAGTCTAGGATGAAGCATGTTTACCCAAAAAATGTCTATACACTCTTGATTTAAAAATATGCCGGAAGTGAGTTCCACTCCTTAGCCGTTCGCATGATAAAGCTAAAAGCAAATCGTTTAGTGCGAATCAGTGGTAGAGAAAAGACGTAAGGGTGAAACGCAACTCTAGTTATCTAAAAAGGGGAAGTGGAGTTTGGGAAGACCAGAGTTCGCAAAGGGTGAGCTTTTGCCTTATAATATGTCGTCAGCAGGGTTAGCACATGATTGCTGCGAGAGTATGTCGCCGCGAGATAGACTACCCGTCCTTATGTCACTAATACCACACCTCGGACACTGGCGATCAAATATATGAAAGAGGCGCGTTCCTAGCACACAGTCTAAGCTCGTATGAGTGAAATATGACAGGTCGACTGTTCGCGTTTTTGACAGGCGGTAACTGTGAGGTAACCGGGAGGGGGTGGCGGGGAGCGGGAGTGGCCATACTGTACGATAGTACTCTTTATTATACTGTGCTAATACAGTTAGAATAAGGACGGGTAGTCTATCTCGCGGCGACATACTCTCGCGGCAATCATGTGCTAGGCCTACAGATATATTCAATTTGAAGGAATATAGCTCATCCTCGCCCACCTCTGCAGGGTTAGCACATGATTGGCGCGAGAGTATGTCGCCGCGAGATAGACTACCCGTCCTTATGTCATTACAACTAGAAGAAGACGTGTGCTAACGATGCTGGTGAGAACAAATGTAATCCATACTAATATTATAAATGGGAAAGTGTGTGTCTGTTTGTTTGTCCGTCTTTCACGGCAAAACGGAGCGATGAATTGACGTGATTTTTTAAGTGGAGATAGTTGAAGTGATGGAGAGTGACATAGGCTACTTTTTGTCTCTTTCTAACGCGAGCGAAGTCGCGGGCAAAAGCTAGTGTAATATATGCCCATGCAGGGGAGAAACCTTGCAAATGCTTGCTCCGTCCCTTCTGTGTCACAGACACAGTTTTGACACAGACACAGTACATTCTAACAGCAGTGGACATTATGAGACAGTATGGACCTATGGCACTGGTCCCACCGCGAGCTAGTGAACTATGAGCTATCGGCTATAAAAACGAACAAAAGAAAATCACTCCCGTGTAAATTAGACACGGCGATTTTTTTAGTTACTCGCCCAACTATGAACTATCAATATCGCCGTGTCTCTTTTATTTACACGGGAGTGCTTATCTTTTGTTCGTTTTTATAGCCGATAGCTCATAGCTTACGAGCTCGCAATGGGACCAGTGCCTAAAGGTTGTTGACCATGTGTGTACAAAATATTTTAGAACAAAAAGTTTTTATGGTTGCACTTCCTAATAATTCTCATTGTTTCAGTTTCATTGCAAAAAGGATGTCCAGCGCCTGTCGCTCAACCCGTTCCTACCGCGTCTCCCAGCGTCTCCGCGCCCGCTCCAAACGTTCCCAAGCGCAGCTCACATGCTGGAGACAAACCTTACGAGTGCAAAATATGTAACAAAAGATTCGGACAGAAAGGCCACTTCAATGCACACTACGCAAACCATATTGGAAAATACAAATTCACCTGTGAAATATGCAAGAGAGGATTCGTACACAAACATCAATATCTTACTCATATGCGGATACACAGCGGTGAAAAACCATACGAATGTGATATATGTAACAAGAAATACAGACATAAAGGCCAATTAAACTTACATAAGAGTAAACATTTTAAATACGATCAGAATCAGTTGGAGCCAGGAGAAATAACTACACGTCAAAATGAATGTCCAGAAGAATTGGAAGGTCAAGGACCTGCAAAAGGTTTTACATGTGATATATGCAAAAAACAATTTGGGGATAAAAAATATTTAGAAGCTCATTCAAAACATCACACTGGTGATTATCGATTCTCATGCGACATTTGTGAAAAGAAATTTAACACTCAGTTCGCTTTGAATACTCATAAAGTCGACCACGCCGGAGGAAGACCTTTTAAGTGTGAAAAATGTAACAAAGGATACACAACGAAAGGTGCTTTAAATCTACATTACAAAGTTCACAATGAGGACTATAAATACGCGTGCCATCTGTGCAGTAAACGTTTCATGATAAAAGAAATATTAAACGTCCATATGCGCGTACACACAGGGGAAAAGCCTTATACATGTTTAACATGCGAAACTAAGTTTCGCTATAGATATAGCTTGAAACGACATCTATTGGATAAACACAACCAAATTATGGACAAACAGTTCGCTTGTGATAAATGTGACAAACGATTTGCTTTACAAGGAACTTTAGCAAAACATATGAACAAACACACTCGGAAGGAAATTGCTGAAAAAAAGAGAAAGATAGAAAAGGAAACGGGAGAGAAAAAGGACGAACTAGCATTTATGTGTGAAATATGCAGCAGAAGATTCTCCACGAAAGGTATTCTAAAAACCCATATAAATACACATGGGGAAGAAAAGCCTTTCGAATGTGCACTGTGTCATAAACACTTCCGAACTAAGATGAACTTACAAGACCATATGCAGGTTCACGAGGAAAAAAAACACTTCTGTGAAGTATGCGGTCAGCCATTCAGACACAAGTCAGCCTTGAATGTTCATATTCGAAGAATGCACTCCGGAAACAGACCACATGTTTGTGATATTTGTAAGAAGAGTTTTGTAGTTCTTGCTGAACTAAAAATCCATCAACGGATACACACTGGAGAAAAGCCGTATGCTTGCGAAATATGTTGTAAGAAATTTCAGGGGCTTAGAAAAGTTAAGAATCATCTGAAAAATGTCCACCACGAGCCGCCTACGAGATATGTTATATTGACAGAATTTAATCAATACGACTAAATTAAAAATTACTTGTTATGTAAAATACATTAGATAGTATGGACTTTAAGAAATACTATCATTTTTGAAGTTATATAGTCAACAAAGAAGTGTTACTAACTTACTATAAAAAAAAACTTACTATATAACTTCAACATTTTATGAGCGTAAGTTTTAAGAGAAATAATTTTTGTTATACTAGTTATATTTCGAAATTTATCCTTGTTTGGAGGTACATGATTGTACAAAAAAGTAAATGCAAATTAGTTATTCTACGAAATGAGTGTTAGAATTGATATTTATGTTACATGATGCTTTGTTGATGTTTATTATTACGACATGATTACACTGATTAAATAAGCAATGCCACGTGTTTATGTATTACCTACTTTAGATTTGGCACTTGTTATGTTATGATTGAGGAGTGTCTTTTCAAAAGGGCTTATTTCCACTTTGAACTTTTTTTGGGAAATCGAGAAAAACATAATTCCACGGTATTGATTTAGAAATTAATATTTAATTTGCAAAATTGTAATATTTTAAGTTGACGTCAATGCTATGATTAAAAAAAAAAACACAAAATTACATCAAACGTAACATGTGTACCTAAATAAATATTTAATTACCATATGTTTTTGAGAATTAAGCACTTTTGATGCGAACTTTTGGGAATTAAGCCCTTTTTTTGTGTCCTTGTAGCGTAAATGTTATTATTTTAAAATAGTTTTATTTTATTTTTGGATTTTGTATTAACGTTAGTTGATATGAATGTTGTTGTAATACATACATTGGTTTATCCACACAAATAATCATTACACATTTTTCAAAATGTGTTCTAAACTTTGATATTAATCTTTTTTTTAAAGATCAAGGCGAGACTTTTTGAACTTTTATCTCAATACAAGGCGTAATTTTCTATACTAAGAAAAACTGCATTCATAGTTTAAAAAAAAGAAAAAATGGAAATAAGCCCTTTTGAAGACACTGCTCGATTGATATGATTTTTAAACTTGAAATTGTATCAGTCACCCTAAATGCTGAGTATATAACTCTAGTAATAAGTAGAAAATATAGAAATTAAACAAAGTATAATGTATAAAAGAAATAAAGATTTTTATTTGAACCTGTTTCTAACATGCTTCTGTTGTGTTTCATCCCGTGGGTGTCGTAGAAGTTGACTGTGGGATATGGGTTAAATTTTGACGTAGGCGAGAGATTGGCAACCTGTCACTGCAATGTCACAATTTTCGTTTTCTTTCAACCCTTTAATTGCCAAGAGTGACACTGAGACTTTAGTAGTTTCTTGTGCTCTGCCTACCCCTTTATGGGATACAGGCATCAATGTATGTATGTATGTTTCTAACATATTCATTCCGCACTCAAGAACTTTTCCGAAATGCCGTACAACCTTCTAGGCGATCGCTGTACAAGATAACAGTTGTAGATAACGATGTGTTTCTGGAGTAGTGCGCCATTTTTGTCTGGCAGTGAATGTGTTAAGTTTAGGGCTTAGTAAGTACATAGGGAAAATAAATTGCCAGTATGTGGCCGGCGTCCTTTTTACGTATAAACACAGTAAAACTGAGCCACGGCTCACGGAAGCCTGCGGTCCGGTTTGGCAACTAATTCCAGGATCTGGCGTAGATACTAGTTTTTACAAAAGCGACTGCTACCTGATTTTCCAACCCAGAGGGTAAACTAGGCTCTATTGGGATTAGTTCGGTTTCCTTTACGATATTTTTATTCACCGAAAAGCGACTGGCAAATGACATTACGCACATAAGTTCCGATAAACTCATTGGTACAAGCCGGGGTTTGAAACCGCGAACTCCGGTTTGAAAGTCACACGCTCTTACCGCTAGGTCACCGGTGCTTCCAATAACTAGTCACGTTATGCTAATAGTTATTTGTTATACAAGGGGGCAAAGTTGTATTTTAACGCCGAGTGTGGAATTGAAAAACGAGCAAGTGAAAGGATTCTATAGTTGAACCACGAGCGAAGCTAAAGTCTCAGTGTCACTCTTGGCAATTAAAGGGTTGAAAGAAAACGAAACTGTGACATTGCAGTGACAGGTTGCCAATCTCTCGCCTACGTCAAAATTTAACCCATATCCCACAGTCAACTTCTACGACACCCACGGGAAGAAACACAACAGAAGCATGTTAGAAACAGGTACAAATAAAAATCTTTATTTCTTTTATACATTATACTTTGTTTAATTTCTATATTTTCTACTTATTACTAGAATTATACTCAGCATTTAGGCACTGGTCCCACCGCGAGCTAGTAAGCTATGAGCTATCAACTATAAAAACGAACAAAAGATAAGCACTCCCGTGCAAATAAAAGAGACACGGCGATATTGATAGCTCACCGCTGGGCGAGTAACTATAAACATCGCCGTGTCTCTTTTATTTACGGGAGTGATCATCTTTTGTTCGTTTTTATAGCCGATAGCTCATAGTTTACTAGCTCGCGGTGGGACCAGTGCCTTAGGGTGACGGATACAATTTCAAGTTTAAAAATCATATTAGTCATAACATAACAAGTGCCAAATCTAAAGTAGGTAATACATAAACACGTGGCATTGCTTATTTAATCAGTGTAATCATGTCGTAATAATAAACATCAACAAAGCATCATGTAACATAAATATCAATTCTAATATTCATCTCGTAGAATAACTAATTTGCATTTACTTTCTTGTACAATCATGTACCTCCAAACCAGGATAAATTTCAAAATATAACTAGTATAACAAAAATTATTTATCTTAAAACTTACGCTCATAAAATGTTGAAGTTATATAGTAAGTTAGTAACACTCCTTTGTTGACTATATAACTTCAAAAACTGATAGTATTTCTTAAAGTCCATACTATCTAATGTATTTTGCACAAGTAATTTTTAATTTAGTCGTATTGATTAAATTCTGTCAATATAACATATCTCGTAGGCGGCTCGTGGTGGACATTTTTTAGATGATTCTTAACTTTTCTAAGTCCCTGAAATTTCTTACAACATATTTCGCAAGCATACGGCTTTTCTCCAGTGTGTATCCGTTGATGGATTTTTAGTTCAGCAAGAACTACAAAACTTTTTTTACAAATGTCACAAACATGTGGTCTGTTTCCGGAGTGCATTCTTCGAATATGAACATTCAAGGCAGACTTGTGTCTGAATGGCTGACCACATACTTCACAGAAGTGTTTTTTTTCCTCGTGAACCTGCATATGGTCTTGTAAGTTCATCTTAGTTCGGAAGTGTTTATGACACAGTGCACACTCGAAAGGCTTTTCTTCCCCATGTGTATTTATATGGGTTTTTAGAATACCTTTCGTGGAGAATCTTCTGCTGCATATTTCACACATAAATGCTAGTTCGTCCTTTTTCTCTCCCGTTTCCTTTTCTATCTCTCTCTTTTTTTCAGCAATTTCCTTCCGAGTGTGTTTGTTCATATGTTTTGCTAAAGTTCCTTGTAAAGCAAATCGTTTGTCACATTTATCACAAGCGAACTGTTTGTCCATAATTTGGTTGTGTTTATCCAATAGATGTCGTTTCAAGCTATATCTATAGCGAAACTTAGTTTCGCATGTTAAACATGTATAAGGCTTTTCCCCTGTGTGTACGCGCATATGGACGTTTAATATCTCTTTTATCATGAAACGTTTACTGCACAGATGGCACGCGTATTTATAGTCCTCATTGTGAACTTTGTAATGTAGATTTAAAGCACCTTTCGTTGTGTATCCTTTGTTACATTTTTCACACTTAAAAGGTCTTCCTCCGGCGTGGTCGACTTTATGAGTATTCAAAGCGAACTGAGTGTTAAATTTCTTTTCACAAATGTCGCATGAGAATCGATAATCACCAGTGTGATGTTTTGAATGAGCTTCTAAATATTTTTTATCCCCAAATTGTTTTTTGCATATATCACATGTAAAACCTTTTGCAGGTCCTTGACCTTCCAATTCTTCTGGACATTCATTTTGACGTGTAGTTATTTCTCCTGCACTCGTAAGGTTTGTCTCCAGCATGTGAGCTGCGCTTGGGAAATAGAATCCTGAACTTGACATCCTTTTTGCAAGTTTTATTAACAACCATAAAAACTTTTTGTTCTAAAATATTTTGAAGTAAAATACACTGGTTGCTGAACCCGAGTATAACACAAAACTTTTCCCCTCACTATAGCGAGGAAACTACAACGCAAAAACATGCGTTTATCACTGCTTTTAGTAGTTCCACAGGTGGTAAATCATCTTTCTTACTAGATTCACCTACTTTTATCAATTTTAAAGCAGTTAATTTGACTTAATTCAAGGACAAATTACTTTACTCACTAGTGGATAAAATGCGTTTTTACCCGCTGGTATTAAATGACAAAACACGTGTTTCCGAGCTAGTGAGGGGAAAAATGAATTATGTTTACCACTATACAGGATTCATTTTAGTAGGTGGCCAGTTATTGGCAACTTACCTTACTAAGAAGTTTCAATAACAATGTGAAGGGTTATCCTTGCGCTGCGATCGCTTTAGTTACCCTGAAGTCCTCGTCAATCAGGAGAAAAAATACGCTCGTATAGATGTCGCAACACCTTTTGTTGATAATGTCTGACCAGAAGAGAAGTATATGACATCTACTGACATAATGTAAATTTATCAATTTCCGCTACCTTAAGGTAGTGTCTGGAAGAAATCGCTCTTTAGCGATAAGACCGCCTGTTTACCTTTGTTCGTGTTGTTTCTAAATTGTGTATTGTTTTTTATCAAGATGTGCAATGAAGAGTATTTGTGTGCAATTCCAGAAAAGTTTGTACATTTGGATCACGTCTCCGATTTGGATAAAAATTGGTAGGCTGATAGAGTCCATGATGCTGAGCAAGATCCACTAGGTTTCCCAAAATGTCCTATGTAGTTTGTATGAAACCTTCCTTTTCTGTTACCAGATTTCTATACATTTTCGGTAACAAAAAAGGAAAGTGTCATACAATCAACCTAGGACTCAGCCTACCAATTTTTATCAAAATCGGAGACGTGATCCAAATGTACAAACTTTTCGGCAATTGCACTTGTATGACTATTGTCAAGAGGGCGCGCTATTCTGATATATGGGGTGACAGTTCAGTTTAGTATGAAGAAAATAGTTCTAGTGAAATTCCGCAACATGGCGCGTCATATATTTCTGGTCAGACATTACTCGGTATCACGCAGCAGGTAAAAGATGGTCAAATTGTCTAAATTTGTGGTTGTAAATATTTAAATTAGAGTTGGCAGTGCAATCTGAAAAAAAATTTTACTCGACAGTAATCTCAATTTGTAGAAATAAATTGGACATTTAAAAATTATTTGTTATTATTATTTAAAGCCTATATTGTGTCCCACTGCTGGGCAAAGGCCTCCCCCTGATTTCCACTCGTCCCGGTTAAAAGCGAATTACACGTCCAGGTCGTCCCGCCATCTCCGCCTGGGTAATCCCCGCCCGTCTTCAATTTTAGCCCAGAAATGCCCAGTCCCAATTGGCGGTCTTAACCCCAACATCTGTAATGCGTGTTTTTGAGCGCAGCGTGGAGTTGCGGATTCGGTCAATCCGTTTTAAGCTCTTTGGCAAAATTTGGTCTTTTGCGCCTCGGTGAGTGACCACGTTTGAGCACCGTAGGTTAGGTTTTAAATTTAAAAATAGGAAGATAAAAAAAACACAACCCTACAGTTTCATAATTTAACTTTTATTTGATTTTCACGTAGGAACAATAGTAGTATTCGAATCATTTGAAATCAATATTATACACCAACTATACATTATAGGTAATATACTATACATGTACAATATTTCACCAGGAAATTCGCAATTACCTTGTTTTCCTTATAGGTGGCTTTAATTGGTGATTTTACATTATACGAGTTAGCGTGAATGTTTACTCACGCCACATGGTAGCCTTAGGGCCAGTTGTATCAACCACATTTGACAGACACATCATCGTCAAGCAGCAGACGTCTATGGAATTTCCCATACAATAAAATTTAACGAACGCTTTAACGGTGACAGACGGTTTGGTGCAACCGGCCCTTAGAGTTGGTTCTGACTTAAATCTGTCAATTTTACAAATCTCGTAGGTTTCTCATTATGGACTTGTCTGAGATGTCTCTTAACTCCGTTTTGCCACGAAAACTTCTTATAACATATTTCGCAAGCATATGGTTGTTCCCCTGTGTGTACCCGGTGATGATCTTTTAGTTGAGCAAGAACAACAAATGACTTTTTGCAAATATCGCAAACATGTGGTCTGTTTCCTGTGTGTATCCTTCGAATGTGAACTATCAAGGCTGACTTGTGTCTGAACGGCTGACCGCATACTTCACAGGAGTGTTTCTTTTCTTCATGAACCTGCATGTGATCCTGTAAATTCATCTTCGTTCGGAATTTTTTATGACACACTGCGCACTCGAAAGGTTTCTCTTCATTATGTGTTCTTCTGTGAGCTCTTAAAATACCTATTGTAGAAAATCGTCTGCTGCATATTTCACACATGAATACTTTTTCCCCGTGTCCTTTTCATTGTGTTTGTTCATATGCTTCACTAAAGTCCCCTGAAGTGCGAATCGTTTCCCACACGTATCACAACTGAACTGTTTGTCCATAACTTGATTGTGTTTCTCTAGTAAATGTTTCTGTAGGCGATGTCTAGAGCGGAACTTCGTTTCACATGTTGCGCAGGTGTAAGGCATCTCTCCCGTGTGCGCGCGCATAATATGTAAATTTAAATTCTGCTTTACTATGAACCGTTTATTACACACGTTACATGCGTGCTTAGGGCCCTCTGTGTGGCCCAACATATGGATTCTTAAACCGGTTTTTGTTCTGTAACTTTTACTGCATTTGTCACACTTATAAGGCCTACCTCCCGAGTGGTCAAACTTATGAGTATTCAAGGCAAACTGAGTATTAAACCTCCTTCTACAAACGTCGCAAGAGAACGGGTAATCTCCAGAGTGGTGTTTTGTATGAGCCTCTAAATAGTGTTTACTGGCAAATTGCTTTTTACATATATCACACGTAAAATATTTTCCTTGATCTTCTGATTCATCTGACGATTCTCTCTTGCATGTAGTTATTTCTCCTGGTTCTACGCGATTCGGGTCATATTTCAAATGATTATTCTTATGTACGTTCAAGCTTCCCTTTTGTCTAAATTTTTTGTTGCATACGTCACATTCGTAAGGTTTCTCACCAGTGTGTGTCCGCATATGAGTAAGATACTGATGTTTGTGGACGAATCCCCTTTTGCATAATTCGCATGAAAATTTGAATTGTCCTAAATGGTTTGCGTAATGAACATTTAAGTGGCTCTTGTGTCCGAATCTTTTGTCGCACATATCGCATGCGAAAGGTTTGTCTCCAGTATCGCAGCGGCGGCGCCTGGCAACCGTTGGAGCTGACGCGACGCTCCGGGACGCAGTAGGAACGGGTCGAGCAACCTTTTGCTCTGGCAATTTTTTTTCTAATGTAACTGAAACAGTAAAATATATATTTTTTTAAGTTTTTGTATGGCAATATAACACAAAATTAATATCATATAATTGTCCTTACTACATGCACAATATACGAAACGCACGTCAAAATCGGAGACAGACAGACACACACACAGACAAACTTATAACACCCCGTCGTTTTTGCGTCGGGGGTTAAAAAATTAATATGAATTAGCTTTTTAAACTTTGTACCCTCTGTGTGCGAGTCCGACTTGCACTTGGCCGGTTCTTGAGCTCTAATCTCACTTCTATAGTAGTTACTCCCGTTCGTAAAGATATAAGTAACTTTCTTGACGACCGGTCTATTACGCCTGCTAAGCCGCGGTCCCGGGTTCGAATCCCGGTAAGGGCATTTATTTGAGTGATGAGCACAGATATTGGTTCCTGAGTCATGGATGTTTTCTATGTATATAAGTATGTATTTATCTATATAAGTAAGTACATTGTGGCCTAGTATCCTTAGTACAAGCTTTGCTTAGTTTGGGGCCTAAGGTTGTCCCCCTATATTTATTAATTTATATTTTATTTGTAGAATATTCACCTGCAATGATATTGCTATCAGCCTCCGCTTCGGGCCGCTCCTGCTTGATCCCGCCTGCCGACAAACAACATAGTTATAAACACTAGACTAGACAAGTCCACTCAGAGTTAGGCATGTATATTAAACCGTATAACGTATGTAAAGAAGTATCTTAAAGATCGAAAATACAGAAAATTAGACAGAAGATAATAGTTATTTGTTATACAAGGGGGCAAAGTTGTATTTTAACGCCGAGTGTGGAATTGGAAAACGAGCAAGTGAAAGGATTCTATAGTTGAACCACGAGCGAAGCGAGTGGTTCGAGAATAGAATCCTGAACTTGCGAGTTTTTTAACACACGAGAAGTAAAATACATTTGCACCCGAGTGTAACACAAAACTTTTCCCCTCACTATAGCGAGGAAACTACAACGCAAAAATGCGTTTATCACTGCTTCCAGTAGTTCCACAGGTGGTAAATCATCTTTATTACTAGATTCACCTACTTTTATCAATTTAAAAGCAGTTAATTTGACTTTATTCAAGGTCAAATTACTTTACCCACTAGTGGATAAAATGCGTTTTTACCCGCTGGTATTAAAGGACAATACACGTGTTTCCGAGCTAGTGAGGGGAAAAAGTAGTTGACGCTCTCACACACGCTCTAACCTTGAAATGCCGTTGGGCTGGGCACTTATCGCGCTACTCTGGCCGAAGATGGACCATTGAGGCAACAAAATGGAAAGGTCCACCAGGAGAGCGGCGCGAAGGTCGACCAAACAGAGTGGGCTGACGATGTAACCCAGGCCGCAGGGAAACAGTGGATGACGCTAGCCCTAGATAGGGACACTTGGAAAGAGATGGAGGAGGCCTTCACCCAACGAGGGGTTCAAGAATATACATGTAAAACAACAACAACATACAATCACGCCTGTATCCCATATAGGGGTAGGCAGAACATATGAAACTACTAAAGTTTCAGTGCCACTCTTGGCAAATAAGGGGTTGAAAGAAAATGAAACTGTGACATTGCAGTGACAGGTTGCCAGCCTCTCGCCTACGCCACAATTTAACCCATATAAGGAATAGTCGCCTCTACCCGACACTCACGGGAAGAAAGGGGATGTAAAACAATTGATGAATAAATGGCTTTTTTTTTATTAACTCGTATGTAACACACTGTATATTAAAGTTAATTGAAATATAGGATACTTACGAGAAATGGCGTCATGTCCAGTTGGTTTCTCTAGCTTGATTTTGATTTTGTCACCAGCATCTGAAGAAAATGTTTATTTTGTTTATTTATTGTATCTTTGTAAGCTGTATTAAAAAAAATCTTTATTTCCGACTAAGTCCATACAGTGAGGAATATACTTTAAAACTTATTCTAATTAAGTTTATCTTAACATATGTAGGTACCGGACAAAAAGCTGAGTGCCTTGGTAAGGTAACACACTCAGTACTAGTGCACCGACACCGACCGAGTGCATTCTAGTCCAGTGTTCATGAGGAGCTGTCTATCCCAGCGATCAGCTAAGACGGCCAGAAGGCTGTTTCGGCTGCCACGCAGGCGGCGCAAAGATTACTCGTATCCATACTATATTATAAATAGGAAAGTGTGTGTGTCTGTTTGTTTGTCCGTCTTTCACGGCAAAACGGAGCGTCGAATTGACGTGAATTTTTAACTGAGATAGTGGAAGGGATGGATAGTGACATAGGCTACTTTTTGTGTCTTCCTAACTCCCCACTTTCATAAAATAGACTTTTGTATGAAGCATTTCGCAATTTTCGAATTTGACGCGAGCGAAACCGCGGGCAAAAACTAGTATTTTTACAAGTAGTTATTATTATTAAATTTCTATTTAAATGTTATATTTAATCCAGCGTCAACCAATCTGTTTAACTTTTACGTCATATCAAATTGTATTGTCTTCAACTGTATTTCTAAAACATTATTAGGGCCTATACAGAAGAAACTTCTGTGCATGCCAATGTCACTGCAAAAAGTAGCTTGGTCTGGGCGAACCCTATCAAAAAAAGGTACCAACTAAGCACTAAAAGTCAAAATATAAAAGGAATTTTAGAGGCGGGCCATATTTTTACACCAAAAATGCTTTGTTACTACAATGCTGGCAAATCTGGCTATATCATAACATCACACACACTATTTTGAAGGACCGCTGGCGCGCTGGATACAATCACTTCGCGGACCGGACAGGGCCTGCGGGCCGTACTTAGCCCACCACTGGTCTATGTCTTATCTCTTATAGCTTACTGGCAAGCAGTGCTCCCTTAAGATAAGTTTGCAGCGATTTTGATTGCCTAGCCTCTGTAAGGGTTAAGTAAACATCATGATTTCATTGATGATTGATCTCCGATGCTGTCAAAATCCTTAACAACTTAGACAGACTCTATTTATTGTTCAGAGTCTAAAGCTGGACTTAAAAATTAAACACTTAAGTTTAGTGAATCATAAAGCTTACTGGCAGGCAGTTCTCCCTTGAGCCTTGCATGCAGCACTCCCTGCACGCGCTGCACTGCATCTTGAAGTCGCTCGCGTCTCGCAGCCGCCCCACACACACCTCGCAGATCCCACACTCCTCATTGCCGAAGCTTAGCTAAAACACAATATACATGTTCTTTACTTGGTGTAAATTTTAATGTTTAAAACATAGCCACCAAGTGGATGCCGACGAAGAAGCGTGATCCGGGTAGGCCCAGGCAAGATGGCGGGACGACCTTGACGACTGTCTAACTAAACAACTGGCCGGAAGTAACGGAGAATTGGGAATTATGGAGAGCCAGGGGAGAGGCCTTTGCCCAGCAGTGGGACACTCCAATAGGCTAAGAAAAAAAAACCGGCCAAGAGTGTGCGTTGGGGTTGGAATGAAAAAAAAAATCAGCCCCCACTTTACATGTAGGGGGGGTACCCTAATAAAACATTTTTTTCCATTTTTTATTTTTGCACTTTGTTGGCGTGATTGATATAATACATATTGGTACCAAATTACAGCTTTCTAGTGCTAACGGTTACTGAGATTATCCGCGGACGGACGGACGGACGGACAGACAGACATGGCGAAACTATAAGGGTTCCTAGTTGACTACGGAACCCTAAAAAACAGTTCCTGTGACTGAGTGATTACATAAATTCATACACAGCCACTTGTACAGTCAACCAATTGGAACCCTAGGCCACTCTACAACCATGTCAAAATGACAAGCAGTAAGAGATTTCTTACAATCGATTTATACCGTCACTATGACATAGTTCTATAGTGGCCTAGGGTTCCAATTGGTTGACTGTACAGTCAAGGTATTAAATATAGTTGCAAACAAAGTGCCAAAAACATGTACGAGTATACACAAACTTAACGCATAAGCAAGGACCATATAATACCGGGACAAAGTCCATAGAAATAAGCGTACCCCTGAAATGTATGGATGGGCCTTTTAGGCTTATAACTAGCCTGTTTCGCAGCCTGGAAGTGGCCAAAATCATATTTTCTCCAAATATTTTTGCGTGTTTTTATTTTACTATAAGAATAAATGACATGCTTTGCAGACTAAATGGCAGAATTTGGGTCCCCCCAATTAACGTAAGTTGTTAACAAAAATTTACTCGCTGTCAGTTTTGTGACGACAATTAAGCATAAAATCTGTCTAGAAATTTACTTTGCTTGCTTAATTATCGTCACAAAACTGACAGTGAGTTTATTTTTGTTAGCAAGTAACACTAATTGGGGGTCCCAAATTCTGAAAATGCCCTAAAAACCTTTTGTTTTTCTTTCATACATGTTGTTTACTATGTGTCTATAGAATATGTTGCCAAAGAGTTTGTCAGAAGCCAAGATATCACTGAATTATAGGTAATAGTAGGTAATTTCTTTTTAAATAGCCTATAATGTGTCCCACTGCTGGGCAAAGGCCTCCCCTGTTTTCCACCACTCGTCACGGCTCTGTGCATGCTCTCCCCTGCCGCCACAAAATGAGTCCAGGTTTTTCCGCCATCTCTCATCTTTGGTCTACCTCTGCCTCTGGTGCCTCTGGTATTATTAGTTTTTTATACTTACATTTAAACCAAAGCATTCTTGCAGCATATCATAATATATTTCTGTTTTGCCGAGATGATTGTAGAGAGTCTTGAGCCCTTTGTCTGGAGGGCGCACCAGGCAACAGCTGCATGAGTAATAGCTCTCCATGGTGCTATTAGCTGTGGATTAATATTATGTCACTGCCTCATCAAGCCTTTATCTTGCTAATATCAAGGTTGGATAAGACTGGGATGGAGAGAAGCCTTTTAAACCAAGATATTAGGTGGACTGTTCTAGCAACCAAAGGACCTCTTGGGAACAGAAACAGAGGGAAACAAAGAAAAAGATGGAATGATGACATCATAGAAACCGCAAGAAATAATTGGGAGCATATTTCAGAAAACAAAATCAAATGGAAGAAGCTGGAGGAGGCTGTTACCCTCACGGGATCACACATCAATATACAATAATAAAAAAAATATAACAACATAAATTTATATAGGATGTGTGAGTACAAAAGCTAATAATAATAATAATGACTGGGTTTAGGTTAAGTAAGTAAACTCTTTACTGCACCAGCAACAGTAGATTGGATTTACAAACATCAAATATAAAAGAAAGAAGTACAAAGATGAACTTATGCCTAATAGGGATCTCTTCCAGTTAAGTGTAGTTGTTTGGAAGTTCAGCAATAGATGGCGTTCAGTAGGTTGGCCAGAGAATCTATAAAGAATAATAGAACTTCATCATCATCATCATCATCATCATGTCAGCCCTTTATAATACAAAGTTACAAAATGTGATTACAACAATTTGCTTTTAGTTTGAAATTTGTTTAAATTATCACACAAAACTTATATATGATGGACAATTTATCCCCACTATTTATGATGAAATTTAAGACACTTAATGATAAATGTAATTATAATCCAACAGTGCAATTCATATTTATGGAATTTATATGCAGGGCAACATGCAGATCTACATTTCGTTCAAATTGTCGATTTTGCTATTGGATAGTTGTATTGTAGACAGGCTACATTGGAGACTCAATGACAGAGAGAGCCTTATCTGATATTATACTATTGATTTCTTACCCGTAGAAGCTAGCAAGGCTGATAGTTTACTGAACTAAAAACACAGTGAAAAGACACACGGATATTTAACGGAAAACAGTTTTTTCAATCGGCTCCAGGGTTTGTTTCAATTCCAAGACGGGCAAGATGCAGGTTTCAATCATTAAAAATGTATATAACATTAACAATAAGTTAATAGGCTTTCATCGCCCACGTTATCGAACGCCTGGACGCCATACGCCAACATCAACATATTCTCCTCACCGACCACTGACAATATGAATTGACATTTTGTTTTTTTTAGTGCTGCGCTTCCTAGGCCAAGTTCAAAACATTACGCCAAGATTGTTAGTACAATCAATTTATTAATAAATTATTGATACGACAAAACTCTTAATTAGGATAAAATAAGTCGTAAATATTATGTAGAAATTATATTTTAGCTAATAGCGAATATGAAATGTTATTTCATAAACTTGACGTGACTGTATTATATTCTTTGGCGTGACTTGAACACTGCAATAAATATTGCGATAAAAAAAAAACGCAAAATGTCAATTACTATTGTCCATGGTCAAGTCAATGAACTTTTCATGGAGTTGTGAATGTTGTGATGTGATGTGATGATGGATTTTCTTTCGATAAAGTCGATGATGGCGTGAATGGCGTTCAATAACATCTACGGTTAACGCCTCTAAACAAAATCAAAGTAAACTTACGTTTAGAGATGCCTAGCACAGCTGGCTTTCTTACTGGATTCTGCCCGTGAAGCGTGGACAAACTTATGCTGGAATGGACAGACGAAAAATATCTTAGTGAAATTTCCGAGTCTTTTTATTCTTTTGATGTGATAATTTGGCACTAACTCTCACAGTTCGCAAGTATCAATGTAATCTTATTATCAATTTTGAAAGTGGTGTAACAAAGACAATACACACAAAACATTGATATTTCTAAATTGGACATTCGCTCAATCGCAGCTAATAAGACCATGGAGAGCTATTACTCGTGCAGCTGTTGCCTGGTACGCCCTCCAGACAAAGGGCTCAAAACTCTCTACAATCATCTCGGCAAAACAGAAATATATTATGATATGCTCACAGAATGTTTTAATTTAAATGTAAGTATAAAACTTTTACCTTCTTCTAATATTTTGTAAATTTTTTTGGCAATACGATATGAAGTCTTCATTAACTCCTCGAGTGCCAGACAGATTTTTGATTTTATTCTAATTAATCAAATTTGAAATTTGATTAACATAATCGACCAGGAGTTGACTGGCCGACACTCCAAAGGTTAACAACATGTTTGGTATATTGTAGTTTGCTTGGCAGTTGCAATGTTCTAATGATTTTTTTTTTCACAACAGTAACAAACACAATCTTGATTGTTTGTAAATCAATGAGAAGGTTGCATTTCATCCTCATTCACTTGATTCCATTTAGTACTAGCTTTTGCCCGCGGTTTCGCTCGCGTTAGAATGAGACAAAAAGTAGCCTATGTCACCATCCATCCCTTCAACTATCTCCATCTAAAAAATCACGTCAATTCGACGCTCCGTTTTGCCGTGAAAGACGGACAAACAAACACACACTTTCCCATTTATAATATTAGTATGGATTTTCCTTCCATTGGTGTGAAAAAAAAAAAAAAACATTTTTCATTTTGGTGGCAAGTAATCCTTGTGACCCAAATAATTGCAATGCCTAAGATTCCACTTTTTGAACCACTTACCTTGCTTGCTTGGGTTTCAATATTGAGTGGTTTAAACAACAGCTTTATATCCTACTAAAACATGACTATTATTTTGTGTTCCAGCTAAGCTTCGGAAATCAGGAGTGTGGTATCTGCGAGGTGTGTGTGGGGCGGCTGCGGGACGCGAGCGACTTCAAGATGCAAGTGCAGCGTGTGCAAGATGTCCTACATGCAAGACTCGAGGGAGGAGTCCCATCCAGTAAGCTATATGATTCACTAAACTTAAGTGTTTAACTTTAAGTCCACTTTTAGACTCTGAGCAATAAATAGAGTTTGTCTAAGTTGTTAAAGATTTTGACAGCATCCGAGATCAATCATCCATGAAATCATGATGTTTACTTAACCCTTACAGAGGCTAGGCAATCAAAATTGTTGCAAATTTATCTTAGCCAAAGTCTAGTTATCAAACTAACTTTCAAAGCAATAAATCCCATGCAGTCCTGTAGACTTTTCAAATCAAACTCTGGAAGCCACAGATTAGCTGCATGCTTTAAAAGAAGATTCAGTTGAATTAAGAACCTCCTCCTTTTTTTGTAGTTGGTCAAAGTCTCAAAAACGTAAATCACTTTCCTGTCCATTTGACCACAAGCTTGGTTTGTAAAATAGGATTTACTGCATACACGAATACCAGTATATTTTCGTATTTTATTTTAAATGGGGACTGACTAATAATTTGCTGTAATCATATAAAGAGCATAAAATGATTCATAATATTTGGCTACTTCAAGAATTTTTAATAATACTAATTTGGCACAGATGGTTGGAACCATTGAGCACATTATACAGCGTGCTGCCCTTTGCATGTTTTCCCAGGCCCTCCCGAAGACCTGTTTAAATTAATACCTCGTGGCTTCGGACCCTGAATGTACATACATGTACATATTTTGAAATGATGAATACATCATACGAATAAATAAATACATTGGCAAAATGTTATATTTGTATACCTACTTACCTATCCTCTTTTTAATTGTTGAAACATGATACAAGCTGTCCAAACCTTTTGGAAACTATGAACACACAGTACACACACATCGATATAATAATACAACTTTTTGTTTTAGCTGCGGATGACAATGTCAAAATTAAGTTAGAGACACCTACAGGAGATGACACCACTTCGCGTAAGTATTCTATAGCGTAAGTATCCTAACTTCTAACATATTACAGGAAAACTTCACAAGGAACAAGAGAGAATTTCTTTGCAGGAATGGAAATTTTCGAGCCCCATAAAGAGTATTGATATAAAACATTTTGCACATATTTTTCAATAGACATACACATTTTGTACATATTTTTAGAATGGAAATCTCGGGACTGACTAGCCGTACGTTAATATTCCCAAAATACTAAGTTTGTGACTTTCAGTTAGAAACAGGAACAGTCAGAAAGTATTTACCTAATCTTGAGTTATAACTTTTGCCTATGTGTTTGTACAACCACCAACTAAGTTGTGTTTTCGGTAGGTGGAATCAAGCAGGAGAAATCAGAAGCGGAGATGGCTGATAGCAAAATCACATCAGGTATGTAATAATCCTTAGAATTTTCGAAATATTTTTCGATGAACTAGAATGAAAGGGCTAACAAGCCCATATTGGGATTACAATATGTCGCCGGCAACAATTGGCGTCCCTCTCTTACTCACACGTTAGAAAAAGTCTGAAATAGTTGCCGGACAAATATTGCAGTAAAAATATTTTCCGTTTAGAAGCCGTCTGAAGCAGATTCGATATGTGTTGTTCTTACTTACTTGTTTCTGGTAACTCAGGTTAATATAATTTTGTATAGATCATTTTAATGTGATTTCGAAATATGTAAAAACCATCCTATTACAAAATTGTAGATAAATTTATGAAAAATCATTTATACATATTGTAAGGCTTCCTCTTTTTCAATACTTGTACCTACTAAAGATGTTTTAAACTCCTTTACATCCCGACCATTCATTGAGTCATGTTTCTAATCTATTTATTTTTTGGTTGTCTGGAAGAAATCGCTTTCAGCGATAAGACCGCCTGTTGTTTACCTTTGTTTTGTGTTTTATCGAGGTGTGCAAGTGACCCCGCCTGCTGCGCCGCGGTCCCGGGTTCGAAGAGCATTTATTTGTGTTGTATTGTCTATCAGCAAAACTAAACCAAAATGTTATGAGCGCACATTCCACTTCCTATTTTTTTTTGTTCCAGATACATCAGAAGAAGAAAAATTGCCAGCGCGCGCAACTCGTGCTTCTACCGCGTCCCACAAAATCTCGGCCGCATCATCTCCAAACGTCACCAGGCGCCGCCGCCACACTAGAGAGAAACCTTACGCGTGCAACATATGCGACAAAAGATTTGTACAGAAAGGCCACTTAAATACTCATTACGCGTACCACATGGGAAAATTCAAATTCTCCTGCGAATTATGCAAACGGGGATTCGTACAAAAATATGAATATGCTACTCATATGCGAATACACACTGGCGAAAAACCGTACGAATGTGACGTATGCAACAAAAAATTTAGACAAAAGGGCAACTTAAAAATACATAAAAATAGTCATTTAAAATATGACCCGAATCGTGTAGAGCCAGGAGAAATAACTGCATGCAAGAAAGAGTCGTCAGATGAATCGGAAGATCAAGAAACTACAAAATATTTTTCGTGTGATATATGCAAAAAGCAATTTAAGGATAAAAGTTACTTAGAGACTCATTCAAAACACCATTCTGGAGACTATCCATTCGCATGCGATATTTGTCAAAGGAAGTTTAATACACAGTTCGCCTTGAATACACATAAATTTGATCACTCGGGAGGGAAACCTTTTAAGTGTGATAAATGCGATAAAAGTTACAGAACCAAAAGCGCTTTGAATACTCATTCGTTAGCTCACACAGAGGGTTATAAGCACGCATGTCACTTGTGTAATAAACAATTCATAGTAAAGCAGAATTTGAACATACATATGCGCGTACACACGGGAGAAAAGCCTTATACCTGTGCAACATGTGAAACCAAGTTTCGTTCTAGACATTGCTTACAGAAACATTTATTAGAGAAACACAATCAAGTTATAGACAAACAGTTTAGTTGTGATACATGTGGGAAACGTTTTGCATTACAAGGAACTTTAGAAAAACATATGAAAAAACACACTGAGAAGGAAACAGGAGATAAAAAGAAAGAACTTGCATTTATGTGCGAAATATGTAGCAAACAATTTTCGACAATAAGTATACTTAAATACCATAGAGAAATTCATAATGAAGACAGACCATTCGAGTGTGAAGTGTGTCATAAAAAATACCAAACAAAAAGGAATTTACAGGACCATGTGAAGGTGCACGAGGAGAAAAAACACTCTTGTGAAGTGTGCGGGCAGCCATTCAGACACAAGTCAGCCTTGAAAGTTCATATTCGACGAATGCACTCCGAAAACAGACCACATGTTTGCGATGTTTGTAAAAAAGCTTTTGCAGTTCTTGCTGAACTAAAAATTCATTACAGAGTCCACACTGGGGAAAAACCGTATGCTTGTGAAATATGCTGTAAGAAATTTCAGCGCCTCAGTGGGATTAAGAAGCACCTTATAAATGTCCACCACGATAAACCTACAAAATTTGTTAAATTAAAAGAACTGAATAAATACGACTAAACTGTAAGTTACTTCTTTATAAAGATAAAAAAGGAAGTATTTATGATATTGAGAATATCCTACATTTTAGACTTATTATTTTATTTTATTTATTTACAAAACAAGTGATAGACATTAATAGAAGAAAAAATACAGGTACTGATCTGGCTTATAATTGTAGACATTGGTATTGATTTTCCATGATATGGTTTCTTTAAATTAAGATGTATAAATTAATGCTTAAGTATCTAATAAAGCGCTTTTTTCCAGCTAAGTATGCCATCAAATGGATAATTTGCCAAAAATGAGTGTGAGGTATGTGATGTTAGTAGACAAGTTGTAGTAGGTATATTTTAAGACTTCGTATTTGTTTGAGATATTACTCTGTACATTATTGTATTAAAAAAGTATTTTATGTAAATAATTACATCGCTTCAACCAAAATTTCCATTTGTAATGTGTGTATTAACATCAGATTTTGTATTAAGAATATTATGAATTATAAAATAAATATTATAGGACATTCTACACAGATTGAATGAGGCCCACGGTAAGCTCAAGAAGGCTTGTGTTGTGGGTATTCAGACAACGATATAATATATATAATATGTAAATACTTATACACATAGAAAACATCCATGACTCAGGAACAAATATCTGTGCTCATCACACAAATAAATGCCCTTACCGGGATTCGAACCCGGGACCGCGGCGCAGCAGTCAGGGTCACTACCGACTGCGCCAGACCGGTCGTCAATTATATAGCGATATCATGTTAATATTTGTATAATGTACATCAGGCCCCGTAGCCGAATGGCATTTCTCCGACGCCAAACGAAAGCGATACGCCGCTAGCTCTGTCGCGCCAATACGCAAGCGCGATAGAGATAGATATCTACTAGCGCTTCGTTTCGTGAGCGTTTCGTGAGCGATTGTGCCATTCGGCTAGCCACCCTGTCATTCAATGTAACTACCTTTTATCGAATAAATTAATAAGGTCAGTGTGGGGATGATCATCTACCCGGAAAGAGAGTAATTATCTAGTTTTATCCGCTAAAACTCTATTTCAAATAAACTATGCCGGTCTTGCCCGCACTGACCTTATAACTGTTATAGATACTCTTGTTACACTGTAACTTTGATTGTTCATTTGGAAGTCATAAAGAATATGAAAATAAATAAAAGCTTTTTTATTTGCCTTGTTATTTGCTGTTCTGTTGTTTTAATTTAAAGCTGTATAGGTACACAACTTTCAATAAAATGTAATAGAATAGACTCGACTTGCAGCACATACTACAAGTACAGAAGGCTCACTCCTTTGATGTACACAAAATGACGTCGTTCTAAATTATTACATAAATACATTAACAAAGAGACCGCACGCGAGCAGCCGACATTGAATTCTATTGCGCCGCGCGAAGGTCACCAGTGAATAGCCGCGAACTCGCAGCCACCGGCATGTACTTGTAGCGCGGCGATAGAATCGCGGAGTGGGCCGCCCCTGCTTGCAGTGCAGAGAATGCCCATAGCGCTAAACCTATGGCGGACGCTGTCAATTTAACCTCATTCAAATACATACCTACATTAGTCGTTTTTGTATAGAGTAAAAAGCGACCAAAATGGTAATTAGAAGGAAACAGCGATTGTGTTCAGTTAGTATCTTTGTATAGGCGAAGTCCCGGGCACATGTAAGTATGTATAAAAAACCGGCCAAGAGCGTGTCGGGCCACGCTCAGTGTAGGGTTCCGTAGTTTTTCGTATTTTTCTCAAAAACTACTGAACCTATCAAGTTCAAAACAATTTTCCTAGAAAGTCTTTATAAAGTTCTACTTTTGTGATTTTTTTCATATTTTTTAAACATATGGTTCAAAAGTTAGGGGGGGACGCACTTTTTTTCCTTTAGGAGCGATTATTTCCGAAAATATTAATATTATCAAAAAACGATCTTAGTAAACCCTTATTCATTTTTAAATACCTATCCAACAATATATCACACGTTGGGGTTGGAATGAAAAAAAATATCAGCCCCCACTTTACATGTAAGTAGGGGGTACCCTAATAAAACATTTTTTTCCATTTTTTATTTTTGCACTTTGTTGGCGTGATTGATATACATATTGGTACCAAATTTCAGCTGTCTAGTGCTTACGGTTACTGAGATTATCCGCGGACGGACGGACGGACAGACAGACATGCGCTAAACTAGTTATACGGAACCCTAAAAAGCGACCAAAATGGTTAGAAGGAAACAGCGATTGTGTTCAGTTAGTACTACGGAAGTCCCGGGCCTATAAAAAAGATAAACATATTTTCAGATTTTAGTTACGCAATGGTTTGTCTGACGGATATACATAACATTTTTTAATGAAGTAGGTCTCAACCAATACAATTTGAAACAACATTCCGTGCATTAATTGTAAACAAAATACTTCATGCAAGTTTATGCAATATACTTATATAGTATAGTATTTTATGCAACAGGCGTTTAAAGGAGGTCAAAAAAGACGAGTGCCGTGGGTAACAATTTGAGGCGAAGCCGAAAATTGTTATTAAGACGCCACGAGTATTTTTTGACTCAGTTAAACACCGTTGCATACAATACTTTTTCTACGACCATGCACTCAGTTTTTAATAGTTTTCTTGAATAACTTTTCTGAAATTCACACTTTTTCCTGTATTTTGACGCAAAGGTGTGCAGCTCAGCTGCCCAAAGCCTTCCCGCGCACGCGCGCAGTATCGTTATAACAATGCGTTGCCATGGTTACAGAGCCAAACAATGCGTTTTCAGTTTTTTCGATACTGCGCGGAAAGCCGGCGGACGCTGGCTTTGGGGAATAGACTTTTATGTAGGGTTTTAAAGATCTATGCACGAGCCTGTAAATGACGAATTACAGTTCGGGACTTCGGGAGTAGAAAAAATATTTTAAGAGTCATTAGAATTCAGAAACATACGAAATAAAGCCAAAGAACGAACTCAAGGAACCTGGCTTGCCGGCAATTTTTAAATTTGCCGCTTTTTTCCAGTAACAAACAAGTTTATTGAAATTTTATTTTATAAGCTTGCTTTTTTTACAAACCACAGGTATAGAACAGAGAAAATATTTTACAACAATTACTTTGCATAAATATTCTAAGACAAAATGTGATTTAGCAATTTAAGAAATCATTTATTACTTAACTTTAAATGTATATACCTAAATATACAGATCATGTATTACTAAAATGAATGTATTTTTTCTGAAATCGAAGAAAAACTTGGCCTAGTATTTTGAACTTGGCTGATACTGACACTAACCTTACCAATAAAAAAAAACAATATGTCAACTGGAATTGTCAATGGGATTCAATAAAATATGTACGTGCAGTAGTAGTACTCTGGAATTTTAATATTTTCAATCGATATGCCGGATCTTCTTGAGAATGGAATGGCATAAGTCTATTTTACAGTGTGGACCGTGTACTTTTAAATCACCGGAACTTTCACTCAATTACAGTAGTGCGTTTATAAGCATCTAATAAGAATGGAGGAGTATCATTCTTGTAGCTGCTGCCTGGTACGCCCTCCGGAAAAAGGGCTAAAAACGATGTATAAACATCTTGGCAGAACAGAAATATATTTCGATATGCTGAAAGACTGCTTTGATATAAGTGTAAGAATTTTATTTCACTTGTTTGTCTAAATATATAAGTAAATATAAAATGATCATTTCTACATTTTCTACAACAGAACCAATGTTTACAGCTAAAGGATACTGTTAAACTTGCAAATGATATTAATATCTGTAGGATTTTGTGTTATACCCTATCAAAAGTGTAAAAAAAACTACATAAGTTCTTTAATGAGATTTTATAGCAAGCAATTAAGCAGTATACTTGCTACATCAGAGGGGTTGTAAGGGTGTATGTGTTTCTTACCAGCATTTAAATTGTATCAGACTGGAAATACTGCAGGTGGCATATCATTCCAAAGACAACTTGCTCTACCCCTTTTTACATAGAGTTTCAAATTACTTTTTTATTAATCAAATAATAGAAACCTCTTAAAATAAAAAGAAAATAACGCTCTTTTAAATGCACCGGGATAAAGCTGGAGCAAATTTGTATCTAGCTGAGTCAGTTTCGTTCTAAATGTGCGAAAGCTTCACATTCAGGAACCATTTTTAAACCATGTTTCAGTTTTCATGGAATATTTCAGTTAAGTTTAGGCAATGACGAGTGTGGAATCTGCGAGGTGTGTGTGGGGCGACTGCGGGAGGCGAGCGACACTTCAAGCTGCAAGTGCAGCGCTGCCAGACTGAGCTGCAGGCACGGCTCAAGGGAGTCATCACTGCAAGTAAGTTATATGCACTATTGTGAACATTGTTGAAAAGCCTGCAGGTTTATATTGAACTGTAGCCACAAGTATGTGCAGTCATGGCAACAACATTTATTTTATATAAAATTGTTGATGTTCGAAAACCCTTTGAACATGTGTGCTGTGTTATAATATCCAATTTAATATTTAAAAATTGTATCTATACTATTGTAAAAAATGTCATATACCTATTGATTTTTCTCGCCTATGATGATATTGATATTTATATTAAACTTTACAATTAAAAATAATAACATAACATTTTTTTTTGCTACAGGTGACAAGTTCAAAATTAAGTTAGAGAAAGCTACTGGCGATGATGCCATTTCTAGTAAGTGCATTCATATAATTGCGATATAATAACGTGACTACAACCATAGATTCACTAATTATTTGAATATGTCTCACGAAAGTTTAACATGTAAAAGTATTCATGTTTTCATAAGTATGACTTAGTTAAAAGAAACCCTTTAATTATTGCAAGAGTTATTCATAATTATGTGTGTTATTTGTATTCATACTTTTTTAGTTTTACTACTAAATAAATTGCTAATAAAGAAGTTGTTTATGGATATAATGCCTCCTTCTGTGTCCACTATCAGATGAGTTTGATGGTAACATAATTATAATCTTCTTCTTCCTCGGTTCCTCATGGCTGAGGGTCGCGACCACATGAGGTCGTTATTTTTCGCACCAAGGCCCTCCACTCTGCGCGGTCTTCTGCAGTCCTCATAATAGGCGCCTGTGTTAATCCCTGGCAGGCCTTCTTAAAATTATAATACTAAAGGGCATTTTCTTAATTAGGGGCCAAAATTAGCATAAGTCGTTAACAAAAATTTACTCGCTGTCAGTTTTATGACGACAATTAAGCATAAAACCTGTCTAAATTTAACAATTATCACGTTCTGGATGTAGATTATCGCTTAAAGCTTATGTAATTAACACAAAACTGACAGCGAGTTAATTTTTGTTAACAACTTACGCTAATTTTGGGTCCCAAATTCTGATACTTCTTGATAGAATAATTATTAAGAATTGGATATAATTTAGCTCTGAAAAAACATTGTAAGTATCAGGGATGGACATTCGTGTTTGGTTTGGATTTTACATTTAAAAATTGCATGACCAGATGAAATCAAATCACTTCATGACAGATAACAGAACATGCAGGATATACAGGTTGTGTGATTGAGTATAATATAAAAACATTATAAGTGAAACTACATTTTATTATAAATTAAGGAAATGGCTGACTATTAATGCTTTTTACGACATCTCAGAATATTATAATAATAATGCATTTTAATGTTTCATGCAATTATATTTTTTTTATTGTTCGACATCTATTTTTTAAATTAATTATTGAATTTCTTTGAGAGTGTTTTCTATTTTTAAAATGTTATATTGTATTGTACCCCAATTATGATAATTTAACTTTGACATGTAAATTTTTTAATTTTATGAATAATAAATATGAATATGGCCTGTGTGGTGACGGGTTAAGAATTTCACCACCCCTTTTCTTCCCGTGGGTGTCGTAGAAGGCGACTATGGGCAGGGGCGGCTCACTCCGCGATTCCATAGCCGCGCTACAAGTACATGCGGGCGGCCGCGAGTTCGCGGCCTAATCAGGGGTGGCTCGAATTCTCACGGAACGCACGTTCGCACTTTCTATTGTTACTATACGTCGCGAGTTTTTTTAAAGGTTCATATGCGATATCCGCGTGTGGAATGGCTAATAATGCTTAGTTAAATAAACATCATGAATAAAATAGGACAATATTACACAGATCTACTATTGACTATGTCATTTATGCCCCACGGAAACGTTCAATCAGGCTTGTGACGTTGGGACTTAAACAAAAATATATAAATACTGTATATATACCTAGAAAGTACCCAAGACTTGAATATAATAACATAACATTTTATTTGAGTATTATTATTTTTTAATCCATAGGCAACCCTAACGTCCGACGCTGCGCACGTGCGGCTCGTTTCTTTGTAATCATTTTGTAGGCATTTAAAAAGGCGGCATTTCGTGAACTTCAAAGCAGTGGGCCTTCTGTACTTGTACTATTATATATTCTGTGCTATGGGATATGGGTTAAATTGTGGCGTAGACGAGAGGCTGGCAACCTGTCACTGCAATGTCACAGTTTCGTTTTCTTTCAACCCCTTATTTGCCAAGAGTGGCACTGAAGCTTTAGTAGTTTCATGTGTTCTGCCTACCCCTTTATGGGATACAGGCGTGATTGTATGTATGTAAATATGAATATACGCTTGTTAAAATTTATCTTTTTTCTGCAGATGACATCAAACTGGAAAAATCAGAAGTGGAGATGGCTGATGGCGAGGTCGTGTCAGGTGTGTACTTTGTCTATGGCTAAGGTGTGTCCAGACGTGGTGCACAATACAACCACATAATGTATAATAGTACAAGTACAGAAGGCCTAAGTCCTTTGATGATCACAAAATGCCGTCATTCTAAATTCTTACCTCGTACATTAACAAACGGACACGAGCAGCCGACATGGAAAGGTCGTCACCACTGAATGGGCCGCTAACTAAGTCCACCATTTGTAAATTGCTGTGGATAGAACATTGCACGTAGAACCGATAGCCGTTGGGGCGGAAAGGTTCACGAGCGGCGACCGCGTACCGGAAGGCGCAGCATGGGTAAGCCCCCCACAAGGTGGACTGATGACCAGGTGAAGATCGCAGGAGTCCGCTGGATGCGTCTGGCGCAGGACAGGTCATTGAGACAATCTTTAGGGAAGGCCTATGTCCAGCAGTGGACGTCTTTCGGCTGATACGATGATGATGTGTATAGAAACTATGGTACTTAACAGGATTTTTATTTAGAGTGAACAGTACACAATATTTCAATGTTGTCAATTTGTTACCTGTCAGCATGGCAGTAAATCTGTTTATTATAGAGGATGTGAGTAAAGAGAAGAGTTAAGAGCTTCATGCCTCTTTTCTCACAGACTTTTTACTAATAACACTAAGTTCTCGCACAAGTACACATATTTAAAGTCACATACAGTTCGAACGCGATTGATTAACATTGTTTTACCTTTTTTCCAACGTTTCGGCCACGGTTCGGTTTCGGTTTGCTGGGACGTCAGTCTTCCGCTACCACGGCCAGTGCTACGGCCGAAACGTTGGAAAAAAGATAAAATAATGCTAATTTATCTCGTTCGACCTGTGGCTTTAAATATGTAGACTTTTTACTAGTAAGTATGTATAATTGTAATTACCTCATTCCACTGCCTAATATTAATATTTATTGTTTCAGTTGCTTTATACGGAGGACCGCCAGCGCCTTCGGCCCACCCCGTTCCTACCGCCTCCACCAGCGTGTCGCCCGAACCAGCTCCAACCGTCACAAACCTCGACTCCAAGCCGCCTCGGTCCAAACGTGGCGCGCACACCTGCGACACATGCCACAAAACCTTCCACCACCACGCCCGCCTCAAACTGCACCGCCGTTCACACACAGGCGAGAAGCCATACACTTGCAATGTTTGCGACAAACGATTTGCACAAAAGAGCCATCTCAACACTCACTACGCGTACCACATGGGGAAATTCAAATACTCCTGCGACCTATGCGACACTCGATTCACTGAAAAAAATCAATGGGTCATACACAAGCTGATACACACAGGAGAAAAACCATTCGAATGTGATGTATGCAACAAAAAATTTAGACAAAAGGGCAACTTAAACGTTCATAAGAAAATTCATTTGAAATTTGATTACAATAACATGGAGCCGGGAGAAATATCAAATAAGAACGAGTCGTCGGGGGAATCGAAAACTCTACTTGCAGAATACTTCACTTGTGATATATGCAAAAAGCGATTTGCGGAAAAAAGCAGTTTAAATGCACATATAAAACATCACTCCGGAGATTATCCATTCACTTGTGACATTTGCGAAAGGAGATTTAATACGCAGTCTCGCTTAGATAATCATAAACTGGATCATACGGGAGGGAAACCTTTCCAATGTGATGAATGTAGTAAGCAATACACATCCAAAAGTGCTTTAAGACTTCATTCAAAAATACATTCTGGGGATTATAGATACGTGTGCGACGTGTGTAATAAACGTTTCATACAAAAAGATGTATTAAAACAACATATGCGAGTGCATACAGGTGAAAAGCCTTATAACTGTGAGATATGCCAAAGGAGGTTCCCGTACAGGTGTGGCTTGAAGAGTCATTTATTAGTGAAACACAACCAGGTTATGGACAAACAATTTTGCTGTGATATTTGTGGGAAGCGGTTTGCACTACAAGGGACTCTAGTCAAACATATGAATAAACACGCCGAGAAGGAGAGGGGAGACAAAGCTCGAGAGGAAGGAAGGATGGAAGACCTAAAACCATTCATGTGTGAAATATGCAGCAAACGATTTTCGACAAAAAGTATTTTAAGAAACCACAGAGAAATACATAATGAAGAAAGACCTTTTGAGTGTGAAGCGTGTCACAAAAAGTTCCAAATGAAGAAATATTTACAGGACCACATGAAAGTGCACGATGACTTTAAACAGCATGCATGTGAAGTATGCGGACAGCAGTTTAGGCACAAGTCTGCCTTAACAGTTCATATTCGACGAATGCATACAGAAAACAGACCACACGCGTGTGATGTTTGTACAAAGGCTTTTCCAGTACTTGCAGAGTTAAAAGCGCATTATCGAGTACACACTGGTGAAAGACCATACGCATGCGAAATATGCTATAAGAAATTTCCTCGACACAACGGAGTTAAACGGCATCTTATACGAGTTCACAATGAGAAACCTTCGAAATTTATAAAATTGAAGGAATTTAATAATATTAGTTAATTCAAAGAATACCTTGTGTTTGCAAATGTGAAAGATTTACATCTCGCCATGGAGAAGCTAGTCAAATGAAAAAAGAAATCTTATTTTGGTGGTATTATAAAATTCTTGATGCAAGAGGATAACCTTGAAACAAGAAAACTTAGTATAAGATGAAAATTTACATAACTAAAGTTCAGACTCGTATAGTTCAGTAGGATTTCTAATTAGATCAGAAATTAAATATATTTTATTTTATTGTTTTTTTTTTATATTGTATTTGTATGTATTTAGTAGAGCGGCGAGAGGGTCTCGGAAAAAGTTGATGTGACTGGAGAGTATACTGCTGACAAGTGGTATCGTTGTGATCGGTAGACTTTACTGAGTACGAAATAATGACTTGTCACATTCTCAGACTGTGGGGGGGTTAACTATGACGTCACAAAGATCGCGGTCCCGGGTTTCAATTTTTTGCCAATTTGTCTAGAACCCCTTATCCAATTTTGAAAAATGAGGTGTCGATTGAAAGCGTATAATATGCTGATTAAGATTTCTTATAAGTGAAAAGTATAGGTTTGTTAGTTATTTTTTAATTAACAATAATGCAAAAAATACTTTTTTTTACTCTCTTTTTTGATTTTTGTGACTCAAAAAAGCAATGAAAACGGCCACTTAGCTAAAAAATATGTTATATGAATCATTTAACTACATTATTAAACTATCTGTTGATTTTTAAATTTCTACGATCGGATATTAAATAAGCAAACTACAAGCACATACCTGTAGGCGGGGAGTACCGCTTGACGCGCGTTCCCATACATTCGGCGTCTACCAAATTACACCTCGCGCAAAATTCGTTTCAAGCAGATATACCTCTAATCTTATTCATTGTAACCTATCAATATTGGTATCATTTGAAAGTACAATTAAAGTACTTTAAGAAACAATGTCAATCATTTTCTTAAAATCAATAATCGCCAGTCTGCGGTGGTTACAAAGGAAAAAAGTGGGTATGGAATTTTACTGGTTTCCTAGGTTTGATACCCTAGACGAGTTTAAAAGGGGAGGTAAAGGTGACATATGGGTTGTTCTCTGGCCTAAAAGCTACACAGAGGGTCAGGGGAGAAAAACTAGGGTTTAAGTTTAGTTTTAAGTTATTTTTTCTTTTATTTGTTGATTTTATTGTGTTTAATTTGTTTTGTAATTTTATCAAGGATACACGTTGGTTTCTTTTGCTGAAAATTCACTTTTTTATGAGAAATGTGATGAATTTCATGGCATTTTCCGATAGAGACTAAAATTAACTTTCAAATAAGGCCACATATACATACTTTTACTTATATAATATTAAGGGTAATACCAAGTAATACCGTTTGAACTCAAACGACTTAGAGGTGCGGTTTTTTGACCCAGTAGGTATTAAAAAGTAATCTTAAAATCAAAACGATTAGACTTCGGTCGTTATACACATTAAATCACTAAAATGAAGTTACCTATAATGTTTTAGTAATTATAATCATTACTTTTAGCCACTTTTCTCAGAACATAATTATTCGACAGAAGTCAAGATAACATTAAGAGCATATTTATTATTAATAATGCGTTATAAATATGAAATAGTTGTTGGGGTACACTTGTTAAGTACATGCAGCTCCTGCAAATACACTCAGTGTCAAAAAAATCACACATCTCAATCGTTTGCGTTGAAGCAGTATTGACCCACATATTAGAGAGCAGGGCGCGCAGGGCACCTCGTAAGACTATGTGTGGCACTGTAACGTAGTACATTTTCTTACAACGCGTTATTTTTAGCTATCTGGCAACCCGTGCACAGATTATGCAGAAAAGTGCATACATGTGTGGATGCAAGTATTTTTGATCAGGATTTGAAACAGAATAAAATCAAAGAAATTTCGATTTTAGATTTATAAAAAAAAATATTAATTACGACCAAGAAAATGTACTACGTTACAGCACTGAGGAACCAGTGAAGTCAGGTCTATGGATTGCTACACTGCTGTCCCGCTTGCACTACTCCGCCGGGGCTATTACCCTTAATATTATATAAGTAAAAGTATGACTATGTGGCCTTATTTGAAAGTTAATTTTAGTCTCTATCGGAAAATGCCATGAAATTCATCGATTTTCTCATAAAAAAGGGCATTTTCACAAAAAGAAACCAGCGTGTATTCTTGATAAAATTACAAAAAAATTAAACACAATAAAATCAACAAATAAAAGAAAAAATAACTTAAAACTAAACTTAAACCCTAGTTTTTCTTCCCCTGGCCCTCTGTGTAGCTTTCAGGCCAGAGAACAACCCATATGTCACCTTTACCTCCCCTTTTAAACTCGTCTAGGGTATCAAACCTAGGGAACCAGTCAAATTGCATCCCCGCTTTTTTCTTTGTAACCACCGTAGACTGGCGATTATTGATTTTAAGAAAATGGTTGATATTGTTTCTTAAAGGACTTTAATTGTACTTTCAAATGATACCAATATTGATAGGTTACGATGAATAAGATTAGAGGTATATCTGCTTGAAACGAATTTTGCGCAAGGTGTAATTTGGTAGACGCCGAATGTATGGGAACGCGTGTCAAGCGGTACTCCCCGCCTACAGGTATGTGCTTGTAGTTTGCTTATTTATTATCCGATCGTAGAAATTTTAAAAGCAACAGATAGCTTAATAATGTAGCTAAATGATTTATATAACATATTTTTTAGCTAAGTGGCCGTTTTCATTGCCTTTTGAGTCACAAAAATCAAAAAAGAGAGTAAAAAAAAAGTATTTTTTGCATTATTGTTAATTAAAAAATAACTAACAAAACTATACTTTTCACTTATAAGAAATCTTAATCAGCATTTTATACGCTTTCAATCGACACCTCATTTTTCAAAATTGGATAAGGGGTTCTAGACAAATTGGCAAAAAATTGAAACCCGGGACCGCGATCTTTGTGACGTCATAGTTAACCCCCCCACAGTCTGAGAATGCGACAAGTCATTATTTCGTACTCAGTAAAGTCTACCGATCACAACGATACCACTTGTCAGCAGTATACTCTCCAGTCACATCAACTTTAAAACTAGACGACTTTTTTCAATTCCGCCGCCTTACTAATTATGTAGAGCTTACAAATGCTTAATAATAAATTTACAGATTTGTTGTTTTTTTTTTCATTACATTATACATATTTTAATAATAAACGAACTTTACTTGTTTTAATGTATTTTATTTATCATTCGTTTTTTTGGATAAACTAAATATCATGCCATTAAATACAAAGCATGTAAATGAAAACGAAATATTTATTTTTCAAGTAGGCATATTGCAATGTGCATATAAAACATCAAATAAAGCTACGCCGGCTCTAACCCTACGCCTCAGCCTCGAGAATAACCTGTAAATAACATAACCATAAAATTTAAATTTAAAAAAATCTCCCCTGACCGCGACATAGTGGACCGATTTTCATGAAACATGGCTAAGAACACTCCCGACTCACTCAGCTTTCAAATATAAAAAAACTAAATCTAAATCGGTTCATCCGTTCGGAAGCTACGATGCCACAGACAGACACGTCAAACTTATAACACCCTGTCGTTTTTGCGTCGGGGGTCAAAAAGAACAAGCCTCACATCTTAGTTAGAATAAAATGGAAAAGAAAAGTCCGTTTTTGTATTGTGTGATGAGTTTCTCTCTTTGATTTTGCTGGCACCTACAATGTTATTTTTTAATTTCCGCTACCTTGAAGTTGTTTGGAAGAGATAGCCTTTCAGCGATAAGACCACCTGTTGTTTACCTTTGATTGTGTTGCTGATTTCACCTGTATTACAGTATGCAATAAAAAGTGTTTGTATTTTATGTAAGAAGAGCAGTATTATTAGCACAGGTATTATTTTACCTAAAAAGAGACAATAAATATTATAGGATATTCTTACACAGATTGACTGAGACCCACGGTAAGCTCAAGAAGGCATTGTGTTGTGGGTACTCAGACAACGATATATATAATATACAAATACTTAATATACATAGAAAACATCCATGACTCAGGAACAAATATCTGTGCTCATCACACAAATAAATGCCCGTACCGGGATTTGAACCCGAAACCGCGGCGCAGCAGGCAGGGTCACTACCGATTGCGCCAGACCGGTCGTTAACACAATCACAGTAATACGTAAACTTGCGAATTGAATAAATAATTTTTCATTTCATCTTTTCATTGTACTATACTATCATCCTGTTTCTGTTATAGAAGCATTGTGCTACGCCTCATATGAGCCTGAGGTACACTTTGACAGCTTTTTAGCTGAGTATTGTTATTCCAAGTTTTGGTGTGAGTACTAGTTTTTATGAAAGCAACTACCATCTGAACTTCTAGGCATTATTGGAATTAGACTGGTGTCCTCTCGAGGTTTTCCTTCACCGAAAAGAGACTAGAGTCTGTCTGTTCGATTTCGATAGGTCTTTGTACGCCGCCGCGATTCGACGCCGAATGGAATAAAATTATACAAAAGAGGCTGCTGTATTGTTGAAGCTATATTTACAATGCAATAATTATGTAGATTTGACAGGTTTTGTATTGTAACTTTAGTACTGATTTGTAAATACGAATAACACTGAAAAATAAAAATAAGGTGACGATGGTGTGTAGACATGGTTGACCTGATGACATCATGACAGTGACTGATGACACTGACGTATCACGCCATGATGTTTTTGTTTTAAGTAGGGATGTCCAAGTGATCCTCTACTTTATCGGTTTTTACGGTTGTGCCAAGTTCTTACACTAAATAAGTCAATTAAAACGCAAACAGACTTTGAGGCCGTGCTACGATAGTCCCAAAGTGAGGGCTGATAAAGAGCTATTACAAAAATGCCGTTCGGAAAAAAAAACAGTAAACCGGTGCACACGTGGGTGCACACGTCTGTTATAGCTACGATTAGCTATCAACCCCCGGTGTGGTAATTAACAATGTGGGGAAAATCCCAGTAGTTAGGACAGGTAAAAACTTGGTGGTAACTAGTGGGAATAGCCACAAAAATATAAGGGAAGTATTTGTCAATGGGGAAATAATGAAATACTAGGACGTTTTAAAACAGTATCTTTATTTTTAAGCGCCGCCCCAAATCTCAAGGAAGGTGGTTCTCAATTCGTACGTATTTCAATTCTCTTCGCATGTATATATATATATATATATATATATATATATATATATATATATATATATATATATATATATATATGTATCTCAATTTAATGTTTATGCCACGATATCTCCGTCGTTACTGGACCGATTTTTAAAATTTCTTTCTGTGTCATAATCTTCAGGCTTAAAGTGCAAATCTGCAAATTGTCGAACGCTCTGAAACATTTCCTTTTATCGGTACAATCGACAGCCAACGCTGCCTCCTTCCTTCATCTTTTGGAACACTGAAAAGTTTAATATTATTCATGTTAATTGTAAAGACATAAACAATAAAGTTGGTATTATTATACTGTGATATGAACTATGAACATAGAAACCGTACCAAGTTGATAGATTTAGCTCCATTCAATAAGAGTAAATACCATGCAAGAAAAAAGATTGGTCACCCTAGTCGTAAAACCACACATAGCATTATTTTTCTTTAAAGGTCATATTTATCGTTCTAAACCTATTCGTGGGAATTTTGATATAATCACAGAATATATAATAGTACAAGTACAGAAGGCTCACTGCTTTGATGTTCACGAAATGCCGCCTTTTTAAATACCTACAAAATTCTTACAAAGAAACGAGCCGCACGTGCGCGGCGTCCGGTGATAGGGTTACCAATGGATCCAAACGAATTAATACTCACATAAAATTGTGTACTATTAATACTATTATATTCAAGTCTTGGGTACTTTCTAAGTATATATACTGTATTTATATATTTTTGTTCAAGTTCCAACATCACAAGCCTTATTGAACTTTTCCGTGGGACTTAATCAGTAGTAGATCTGAGTGAGAATGTCTTATGGTATTTATTTTATTCAATATGTCTATTTAACTAAGTATTATTTAGCCATTCCACACGCGGAAATCGCTTAAAAAAACCTCGCGACGTAAAGTAACAATAGAAAGTGCGAACGTGCATTCCGTGAGAACGCGCGCAACCCCTGATTAGGCCGCGAACTCGCGGCCGCCAGGATGTACTTGTAGCGCGGCGATAGAATCGCGGAGTGAGCCGCCCCTGATATAATTTGAGACAATGAAAACAATATAATGATAAGAACTAACCAAGATTACAAGCAAAATAGCAGAAAATTTATTGCCAGCGAGGTTTATGAACATTTTGGTAAAATAAGTACTTACTTGTGAAATTTTACGTCGGATTTCGGTTTCCATTTACTTCCACAATGGTTCACTATGCAATACATAGCGCAGAACTTAAGTAAATCGTCGAAAAACGTTTATTTCATAGCTACGATATAAATGTCTATGGTTAGAAAAAAAAACATTGTCAACTAAACTAAACTTGTCTATGTAAAGTCAACGCTTACGCTTCTATTCTATGATCAATTTTATTCGCTTCGTAATTTATTTTGTGGTTGAAATAGAATTCAAAAACTTTTAGCATTGTTACATTTATCCTCTTCGTGTATAAGCACAGCGTGTTCTTCGAAACAAGGTAAAGTTTAGTGATTTTTACTTATTACATATTGGTTATGTACACGGATTAATCTAACCACAAAATTATATCAGACTTGTTAGTTTACACTAATCAAATAGCGGTTCAACGGTGGTAGGAATAATTGCGAGTTGTTTTATTTCTAATAAGAAAGCAGCGGTTTCATAACTGTCTCAATTAATCATAAAACACAAAAGGTCAATGTTATGCTAAATGAATAGTTACGTTGTAAGGTTCTGACTTCTGACCGCCTGATATGCCGGTAGGATACCTAAGTTTATAGAGTTTTGTTTTCTTGAGCGGGCCTACAATACTGACAATATGAGTTGACTCAACTCTCTTGACTAATAATCCTATGAATGACATTGAGCGGCTACTCAAAAGCACCCACTGCTTAAAACACCTAAATGTGTCAAGGTAACACATTGGTTATGGAATTGGAGGATACTTTATTTACAACAGATGACACATTTTGTTAAAAATGCTATTAAAAAGTCCCTTTTTATAAAGGATACACAAACTGTACCAGAATACTGACTGGGAACCTAATATATATATATATCAACTGACTAGTAGCAACAGATCTCAGACAACAACTAATCAGACATGCAGGACTAGTGTTCTGTTCATTCCTGTCTTTTCAAATCTTATTTACATTTTTAACCCTAGGCATTCCACAGTCCTATTACTCATTTTTTTTTTTTTTTTTTTTTTTTTTTTTTTTAATTTATTTAGAACAACACTGAAAAACTCATCTGAAAATGTAAACCATTGTGGAGGTGAAGTACCATGAACTCCTAACTCCTATTTAGGTTTTCATAGCTCTATCTATCAAATCTATCTATCTATCGGAGGTACTTTGCCATCAATTGTTATAATAGAACAGATACATTGCTGATGGTGATCAGAATGGAACTCTAACATTGCATACATATTTCTTGTCCAGAAGATTTTTTTTGAAAATTACAACACATGATCAGTTTACTTCAGACTTCTGTTCAAAAGTGGCAACAGCTAATGACAAGCATTGTCATCCAGCTAACTGATGCCAATGTTATAATATAATATTGACTCATACTAGAGATGGGCCGAATATGGACTTTGCCGAATACAAATATTCGGCCGAACATTTGGTTCAGCTCTTACCGAACCGAACATTCGGCCGAATATACGGTTACGCCATATTTTTAAAGCGAATATTAAGATTAAAAGAAATGATTGATAATGGTTATACATACTACAACTATGTTCTTATGATTTAGTGGATAACTAAAACTTAGTTTAAACAACTCTGAACTCTTCTCAACTCTTAAACTACGTTTTTTTTTACTTTTATACAAAACAATTGTGTTTATATTTTGACGCATTTTTAGTAGTTCCTTAGAAAGCTACTAAAATAGGAGCTTATCCAATGGAATACGTAAGATCTTCATTAGTTATTTACTTTGTTTATTAATTATTAATTATTCGGCCGAATACGAACATTGAGAAACTTGCCAAATATGCTGAATATTTACCGAATATTCGGCCCATCTCTAACTCATACCATACATGCATACTTTGTTTTTTTTTTCTTTTTTTTAATTCATGAAAAAAATACTAAGTAGCCTTCATCCTTTACTTATTATTACACATTACAAACAACCCTGATATACTGACTGTACTGGCTATGTGCGTGACTGAGACTTTGACGCTATTGTAAGACATTTTTTTTTTTCATTTTTTGAAAGTAGACATTGAATATAGAATATGGACAGATGACATACTACATTAACTCAGTGGTTGAATGAGTTAAGAGTCGAGAGAAGTTAAGAGTCTGACCAGGTTAACTCTGCATGGCATTTGCAATAACAAGACAAGACAATGTATTATTGATGAATGTTTTCTCTGAAAATATGACGTTTATAATAATACTCACTTTGTTCTATTCACATTACAGTTGATTAGACTTTAACTCCCCGCTCCCTGCACCAGGCAGGCACATAGCCAATGCACAAAGTATAGTCAGCGACAATGACGACTCACAGACCTGTCTATTTCAGTTTGACGACGCTTGAGAGAACTGAGTTTGACCTGAACTGACCGGACTCCAGTACTGCAGACATGGCTACCCGGGACGAGGAAGTTAGCCCTCCCTACTCCAGGGTCTTCGTCGTCTGTGGCAAACTCAATGAGGACGACCTCAGACCTCTATTTGAAAAGCACGGCGACATCGAAGACCTTTACATACCTAGAGACCGAAACACCGGACAGAGTAAAGGCGTAGCCTACGTAAAATACTACAAAACTTCAAATGCAGCCGCAGCCATTGAAGATCTCCACCTTAAAAAAGTTGACAAGCACTCCAAACCTCTCAAAGTCATGGTTGCTAATCAAAAACACGACACTGACTCAGCCAGCGAGGATAAATATAAGCGCCTGTTCATCAAAATACCGAGACAAGCATCAGAGAGTGACATAAAAGACCATTTCTCCGAGTTTGGCTGTGTGGAACATGTCAAGATGCCCAAGGACAGATCGACTCAAGAAAGTAAAGGTATCGCCTATGTCCAGTACAAGTCGTTCCTTGAAGCTGCGAAGGGGTATGAAGGGTGTGATCGCAAGTACCGGGCAATATTCGCGATACCTAAAGAGGAGTTGCAACGTGGTAAAAGTGGACAAGGTCATGATAATTTTATGGATTCTATGCGACCCGACAATGGATTCTACCCTCAACAGGCCTACCCGCAACCGGTTTACTCCCAAAATTCTGTGAGCTCCATGATAAATACCCCACCTGACGGCTACGTCACGGTCAATGCAACCTGCAGCCCTCAAGTCCTTCAGCAGCCTCTCGAGCAGCTCTTCAACATTGTGCCTGGAATGCAACAGTTCCAGTACTCCGTCGACCCTTACAACGGCTATTCGAAAGCGTTAGTCACGTACTCAAACCCGTCCGCGGCAGCGTATGCCGTCGAAAAAATAAACAACTACCAATTCCCTTCAGGCGAAATTCTTACTGTGAAACCGGAGAACCAGTTAAAGAAAGTGGCGAACGATTTGACTAATATGGTCGACGTTTTCAAGAAGTCTCTAGACGGGAGTGGTCCGAGCCCGAACCTCTTGCAGCTAGCTGACGCCATAGCTCAAGCATCGACGTTGATTAAAAAAGCGACCTCCATGCAAGTTGAGACTGAACACGGGTATCAACATGATACCCGTGTAGATCGCCCTCAGCTTGATGATTTTTGGAGCTCTTTGCCGCCACCGCAGCCAATGCTGGACCGTGACACTAGGGTCGCAAAGCGTTGCTTCCTTGTTTTCCACCCTCACCCGCCTCCACCCGCTTGCTTAAAAGATATCTTTTGCCGTTTCGGAGACCTTATTGACGTGTCGACATTCGCTAATAAAACTTATGGCTATGCGAAGTATGGGTCTAGTGGAGCCGCCGATAACGCGATCGCGTGTCTCCACGGTAAGACTGTAAACGGGGTTCGAATGAAGGTCCTGGAAGCCGATGAGAAACCGACGAGAAATGACGATGATGAAATGGACGGTAGACGAAAGAGGTCAAGGAGAGACGATGACTAAATACTATTTTTAAAGGGACTTGAATAAATTAATGAGAAGTTACTTCCGCAAAGAGACGAGTATTAAAAATAAAGAGACTAAGGGCCAGTGGCATCAACCTCAATTTTATTGACAGTCGACACTTCGACAGTGAACTAATATCGTATACTATTAAATTTAATTCACGTTCTTTATTTGCATTTAATGGCTACACGGTTTGATGCAACCTATCCTTACTGAAATATGATATGGGTATTTACTAAAGTTTGGACACTAAGGACGAAGAATTTCGTACAACGGCCACATCCACATCCTATAACCAATAGCTCTAATACGCTTATAATACGCGCGAGGGAAAGAAATAGGAAATTAGGAATTGACTGGTCCTGAGGTCATGGTCAATGTACGAAATTCTTCGTGTTTTTTACTGGTAAGTACAGTCTTTAGATAGATAGTAGAGGTACCAGAATAGTTATTTGTTATACAAGGGGGCAAAGTTGTATTTTAACGCAGAGCTTCCAGTAGTTCCACAGGTGGTAAATCATCATTATTACTAGATTCACCTACTTTTATCCATTTTAAAGCAGTTAATTTGACTTTATTCAAGGTCAAATTACTTTACCCACTAGTGGATAAAATGCGTTTTTACCCGCTGGTATTAAAGGACAAAACACGTGTTTCCGAGCTAGTGAGGGGGAAAAAAAACATTCAAGTGAAAGAAAGACAGAAACTATACCTCTCGTACTCTAGCAAATTTAGTATTGTTAAGGCGCTATTTATTCAAAAAATTGTTGAATAGGAGACGTAAGACGCGCCCCAATGCAACGCCGCGCCGCCGGGGGCGTTTTAATTTTGTCCATTGATGGCTTAGCATGCGTCTCTTAAGTGTGGCCGGTCCCTAAGAGATAAGATGTCCTTGATGGCTTAGCAGAGCGTTGGAACAGTAGTGTGAGATGGATTACCCGTTCCTTTCTGATAAATACAGTTAGAAAAAGATGGGGATGTTGCCGTGGCGATCCTGTAATAAGTTCACTGAATTACTTTCAGGGATAAAGATTTCATACTTAACATAGTATACAGTAAATTTTATTTTTATACCAAATTAATTATTCAATCTATTTTGCAAATGTTATAAATTTACCTAAAATTAGGTAAAAAAATGTTGTGTAGTGTATTTTCACACTAATATTCTTACATTATAAACAGTGTAGCTTCAATTATTAGTGCAGTTAGACCAACCTACGTTGGCATTGAGCAAGAGTTAATTTAAACGTCAAACTTCTAAAAAACACTAACATTTAGGTACTGTAGAATTTCACAGGCAGGCAGGACTGTCAAAATCACTGAAAACTTAACTTGGTCTGACATTGTAAAGGTAGCAGGAAGGAACTTGGACATATAAACATTTTCTATACTGTCAAATATCAAATTAAATGAAAAGTTTTTTAATTCAATAAATGCCCCTGATGAGTAGATAAAAGATATTCATCATAAGCTATATAAACATTTTCTATACTGTCAAATATCATTTTTTTTAATTCAATAAACCGAGTAGAGATATTCCACTTTTTTTTTTTTTTTACCGGCTGGCTCGACAGACTTTTTGTTTAGTTTATTTAATATTAGATTTAAAGATTTATAAGCCTTGAATGTGAGTTTTAATATTACATATAATTAAATAAGTACATTTGTAGGAGGCAAAATGTGAAAAGAGCGACTTAATATCTGGGGAAAGATTATCCCATGTAGGTTTGTTGCTCGGGATGATTTGTAAGTAATATAAGTAATATGTTCATACAACCGATCCGTTCAATTCATTGGCTACGATATTCTAATCAACTTATACTCGGTTTCTTTGAAAGTTAAATACATCTTGTACATTTTTGTCTTCTGTTAATAAAAAAAATCTTCTTTAATTTACTTGTTTTAATTATGTTCATATACATATACATATATTGCTGTAGTTAATTAACCCTTAAATGCATGACCTTGACAAAGATTTATTCAAATTTGAATTTTGACACACTGTCAATAGAGTCAAAAGTGCATGATGCATATATATCACTATGCATTTAAGGGTTAAACAGCTCTGAAAACACTTTTAGAAAGCAGAATACTTAAAAAAAAACTTACTTGGTATGGGAGTGGACAAGGATAGGATTTTGCACAGTAAACCACATAGATTTCAAATCAAACACAACATCTATTGAATTTTCGTCAGAAGCAGGGACGACTCACTCCGTGTTTCTTTCACACATTCCGGCGGCCTCGAGTTTGACGACCTTCTCGCTGACAGTGAGCCTTCTGTACTATGTACTTTTATATATTCTGCGTCAGAAGGTAGATACTTGTTTCTTCTGACGAACTAACTTGGTGACAGCCAAAGTAATTATTAATATTTCGCTACTTTATTATTTCTTTGGTAAAACTCTTTCGAAGCTTATATACATTTTCAATATATTTGGTGCTGACTGCACCATCTAGGCGGCATCTACTACTGTTACAGTAGATAAGATACCGAAAGTACTCTAAAATATGGCGACTTGGCAAGTGATGGATATGAGATCCCTAAAGAAACGCAAATACTTTTGTTAGTAAATTAGTGCCTCCCTTAAGTACAGACCATAACTAATGTTTTGATAATTTGATTACAGGATATAAAACATGATACCAACGCACATACTGTCAAGAATATGTCGAACACATCATTTACTCAGAAGATTCAACCACGCCAAAACATCCACAGGGGACGAAAAGCAAGAAAGAGATTTCAAAAGCCTTTTCGAAAAACATAAAGACAAAATCACGTTCAACTCCTACTTGGAACAAGACAAGTTAGAAATGGGATACTTTAGGTATTATATAAGGAATGTTAAGAAGGCAAAAGAAAAACAAGATCAAGAATATCAGCAAAAGAGTCTACCGCCCCTGCCTGTTGCTTTAAAGTATTTTGTCAAAGAGGAACAATTGTTGAAGAACGATGAAAATGTAATCACAGAAGAACCAGAAAAAGCTTTTCAGTTGCCTTTTGCTAATACTGCAAAAATCGATAAAGCTATTGCAAAAGAATCCAACGAAATTGATGGTGAAGAAAAAGCTGACGTTAATAAATGGATGACGAATTATGAGTACTTTGACGATAGTCAACTCGAAGAAGATACTATAGATAATCAGTGGAGCCATAACTATGGAACTCCTGATCCTAACGCGAGGGTTAGTATGACTCAATGCGGAGGCTGCGGCGCTTTACTACATTGCAATGATCCGGCTATACCAGGATACTTACCAAGTGAAATCTTCAAGCAAAGAAAAGACACTGAGCTTAAGACTTTGGAATGCCAGCGTTGTCATTTTCTTAAAGAATACAATATTGCACTAGACGTGACTGTAGAACCAGAAGAATACGAAAAATTATTGGAATCTATCAGACACAGGAAATCTTTAGTGGTGCTCATGGTAGACTTGCTCGATTTTCCATGCTCGATATGGCCTGGTATTGTTGATATTATAGGTACCGACCGTCCGATTATTATAGTGGGAAACAAAGTTGATTTAATACCGGCCGATAGCGTAGGTTACTTGCAAAGGATCAAGGACTCTTTAATGCAAGAAATAAGCAAGACTAAACTAGGCGAGGCTAATATAAAGTATGTGTCTCTCATTTCAGCTAAAACAGGATACGGTGTTGAAGATTTAATATCAGCCATGTTCAAAACATGGCTTTATAAAGGCGACGTATTTTTAGTTGGATGCACAAATGTTGGGAAAAGTTCACTGTTCAATGCTTTACTACAATCAGACTACTGTAAAGTTCATGCAGTAGATATAATCAAAAGAGCTACTGTTAGCAGATGGCCCGGGACGACCTTGAATCTGCTTAAATTCCCTATTAACAGACCGTCTGGGTGGAAAATGTATGAGCGAGCGAATCGGTTAAGATCGCAGTCCAAACTCATGAAGATAGAAAAGGAGATAAGAAAGGCACAGTTGGAGGAGCAGACGATACGCGAGATGCCATCTTTGATCGGCCATATTGGTAGAACGTTTTCAGATCCATTGGACTTCGAAGACGGCGCAGAAGAAAGTATAGCTGATAAAAAGCGAAGGATGATGGTTTTAGACGAGAAAGACAAATTATTCGTCAACAGCAGATGGTTTTATGATACACCAGGAGTAGTACACCCAGATCAAGCACTCTCGCTCCTAACTACAGAAGAGTTATTGGCCACCATACCTAAAAGATTGATAAGACCGCAGACTTATTATTTGCACAAAGGTTCCACTATTTTCGTGGCCGGACTTGCGAAATTGGACCTCACAGATTGCGAGAACCCGTGTCGCTTTACAATCTTCTGTTCAGAACAACTGCCTATCACTGTTACGAAAACTGAAGACGCTGACGAGGTGTATAATACGTTTTTGGGTACGGAGTTACTCGCGGTACCATCTGGAGGGACTGAAAGATTAAATAATTGGCCAAACATGGAGAGAAAAGTTCTAGAGTTTACAGGAGAAGGTCCTAAAATGTGTTGTGGTGATATAGTATTATCGTCCATAGCCTGGGTGTCTGTAATTGCAAAAAAGGGTGACACATGCCTAGCAACGGCATGGACACCTGAAGGCAAAGGTATATATAGGCGATATCCTTCATTACTGCCATACTCAATAAACCTGAAAGGTAAAAGATTGAGAGATACGCCGGCATACATGATAGGGAAAATATATTCAGATAAAGATGATGTATAAAATGGCTAGATTTATTAAATTTGAAAGGTGAAGAAATCGAAATCTAATGACAAACATGTACTTTTACTCATGAACAATAAAATTGTGAGTAATGGTAGTATACCAAAAAGGTAATTAATGTAATTATTTGTAAAGAATAAGAGCTGTTGTCAAATAAATAAATCAAATGTTGTAATATGTTTTATTATAATATCATATTGATGCAATACATATAAAAGTAATAGACCAACCGTCTAGCACAGGATGGATGAGACAGTATCAAAGGTAGATTTTGATACAAATAATATCCATCCCCGAGAAAAAGACGGATATCTCTCTCAGATTTGATGTTGTTGCACCTCACCTGTGCTAAGCCAACCATATAAGGTACAATACAAAGCTCTTAGAATAACCATTTTAACTTACTTCCTTTAACCCTCATTTTGCCTTAAATATGTAACATCATTGATCCCTGACAGTAACTTATTGACTATTTCCTCATATTGGCTTGTTGAGTTGTGTCCATTCTGGAAGTTAGATCCACTTTCTGCACTACATTTGCTTAACAATGCATTTCCTTCTGTCATCTGAAATAAATAAGTCTTGTATTATAAGACTTATATTGACCGGGATATAAACTGTGATTACTTTTTGATTTTTATTGAGGTTCCGTGATCATGATGCATGCAACTGTGTTGAATTTTATTTTACTTTATTATATAAGACACACCAACAGTACATAAACAATTCAAAGAATATAATGTGACAATAGAGGACACCCATAATATTTATGCACCAATAACAGGCGTGCAGCAACATTCAAACAGTTCGAGGCTTTTACACTACTACCTAGCTAAAATATATTACAAACTATAATTATCTTATATTATTGAAATATCAGGACCTCAATAAAAATCAAATAGGTAATCATGGTTTCTATCCCGGTCAATATAAGTCTTATCAAACGAAGTCTTAGAGAGACCGATTGGACGCCGTCCTGCTGGACACCTAAAATATTGTTGGGCAGATAGAGTGGAGGTAGACCTTTGTGAGCTCGGTGTCGGCGAAAATTGGCGCGATATAAGACCGAGCAAAATGGCGTGATCTAGTGTTGGAGGCCAAAAGTTATCGCGCCAACCAAGTAAGCAGTAGTAAGTAAATACAATGTCAGTTTCAAAACTATACTGTTGTCTTAACCAAGCATATATTATTATTATGTAGGACCATTTGCTTCATCTTTATATGAATAACCAGTCAAACAATTTTTATATAAAGCTACAGACATTTGAACTTACCACTGACACAAATATCTATATTTATGGTTCGAAAGTACATTATGTAATTATTATTCTGTCTCACTAATCTTTAATTAATATAAAATAGATTGCATACTAAAAACTGATGTCTGCAATGAAAGAGCAGAATTGAATCTTGTATTAGATTAATAGAAGTATTTACTGACTATTAGAATATAAATAATAATTACCTCTTTAAATAACTTAACATTTTGGTTCAAAGTTTCCAATTTTTCCTCCATATTCAAATCCTTTGTAGTTGCCTCTTGCTTCAAGTTCTGTCTTATATGAGCGAGGCGCTTATTCAGTTGCTCCAGACTAGCAGCGTACTGACTAACATCAATAGGTTCCGAATTATGAACTGCTCCTTCAACATTTGTTTGGGATTCAATGACAGGTAAATTGCTTTTTAAATGATCCGCATGTTTCTTCATAGTCGCCAAAATTTCATCAACTTCACCCTCAAATTTAATGTCTCCAAAATCTGGTGTAACCAGTTTTAAAGGCTCGGCTTCGAGAAATTTAGACACGGCATCTCTGTCCAAGTTGTGAACTGATAAATTTCTGTTTTTTAAATTGTTGATGGAAGAGAATATGTTTGAAATTTCGTTTAAAGTGTTTTGAGAATCGAGCAGTTCTTGATCAAGAATTTTAGTCATATTTGCTATATCGTCAACGTTTATTGATGTGCGAAGGTGAGCTCTAAATTTACTGGCTCCGGTTTGAGTTTGATCCATTTTCAGTTTCTACGAACTTCCACTGTTCCAAGGTTAAAGTATTTTTTACAGAAACTTTAATTTACCTTTATAATAATTATTTCAATTTAATTTCAAAGAATGCAATTCAAAACATAAAGACAAAATTGCCATTATTGCCAATAAAAGCCGCATAACGGAAAGCGGAAATGAAATAAATGTCAAACTCAAAATGTCGTTTCTTGTAAACGTGGTCCAAATAAGACTAATGTGATCAATTCTGGCACACATTTGCGAAGTTAATTATGTTTTATTGATTTTATATTCATCAATATTTTAAATATACGACAGAAATAAATAGGTTAAAGCTAAATTATGCGATTGTTTATCCGTAACTTTAAATTTGGACTATTGATTGCAGTCAGAGAAAAAAAAAACATTTGTAGTGTTGCAAGTAAAGAAAAATAAATTATAACAAGTATTATTTCTTAATTCTAGTTAATTACAATGTAATTAACTTTTATTTACTCACTTTGGCATATATTATCTCAACATGTTTTATTTTATATCAGTAATAAAATTTATTTGTTCATCATGTTATGTGGCACTGCCACATAATGTGGCAGCATCACATTTTTTTTGCAATGGCAACAAAATCAAACAATTTTTCTTTCATTTCTCCGACGGTCGACGAGGCATTCGTTCGATCGTTTGGTCACGTCATCTTTTTTATCCTGTAATGACTGATTTTTGCGTCCCACATGCTTAGGGGTAATCGAATTAAGAAGAAATCCAAGAATCCCCGCACTAGAAGAAAAGTTCGAGTGACCGCGGACGTAAATGTGAACTAGAAAGTGTGTGAACGGAGTCGCGAGGTGTCTCGTCCGTCCGGTTCGATCTGGATTTTAGCAGTTTGAACCGCGAGTCGGGCTCCCTTTTCCCCGTTAATCATTAATTTTAAAGTTTGGTGGTGTATTTAAAGACTTATTTATTTATTATTGTCCGTTATTCGGAGTGTTTTAGTGGTGTAATCGTTTTATAAGTCGCGTATCAAGATGTCTGAAGAGTCGTCCGCCGATCGTAATGTCGAAATATGGAAGATCAAGAAGCTCATAAAGAGCTTGGAGATGGCCAGGGGGTGAGTTTTTCGGGGGTTATTGTCTATTTTTAACGTTTATTGGTGGTTTTTTTGGCTGCATGGACGGTGGGATTTGCCAGCGAGGCTGCGTCACTTGTCAGTGACATGCGCACCTCAGTCTGCATGCGCAAAGTAACCTCAACTCGCATAGCATCGTAAATAGAAGCACTATGCGCATTTATACATACTAGCATACGCACGCCGATCGATTCTCGTCACCTGAGTGACGAGTGCAAACAAACATCCCAATATGATGCTGATATGAGTAATTTACATGAGAATGTTCAGTCTTAGATGCCAATGAACTTTTATTGTTGAGTCATTCTTTGTTGTATTCTTGCATTGTCGCTCAAATGCAACAAGGTATCTATTAATTCAATTAGATTCTTATTAATATGAAATGCAGATCAATGCTAGGACTGAAATCTGTAATGATTTCTCTAAATTTGGTCATAAAATTATTGCAACTGCAGTCTCTTATTGCACAATGAATAGCAAAAACATTCAAGTTTAGTATTAAACAACAATGTATTTATTTATAAATGCAGATTTTATGAAATTGTGTATTTACATTTGAGAAGCTAGGTATAGTAAACCAATTGGAACCCTAGGCCACCGTAGAACTATGTCATAGTGACATTATAAATCAGATTGTAAGAAATCTCTTACTGCTTGTCTGTAGAGCGGTCTAGGGTTCCAATTGGTTGACTGTACATACATACTGTTCAATCAGCTGACTATGCATTTAATAAAATGTAGTAATTTCCTAATAACAAAGTGAACTAATTACAATCCGTTTCTGTAAATTTATTTGTTACAGTTCAAAGTGCTTAAAATATAATACACAAATGAGCTGATTTGGCATTAAATTTCTTGTAAATTGTTACTGTGACCAATTCCTAAGTAGACCAGAAATTATTGATTGTATAAACACTAAAATGACCTCCATATAGATCAGGGACTGCATCAAAGTTCTGTTATTAATAATGGAAAATTGCTCTATTTGACAATTCCATTTTTTTTTATTGGGAACTAGGTATTGCTTCTGAAACCTTTCACCTTTTTTGTATCCTTTTTGTTCGATGTTATTGCTGGGACTGTACTACAAAAAATAAACATGCTATAAACATACTAAAAGATTTCCTTTGGTAGGATTGGTCCTTAGGGCCGAAGGATGGATTTTCGAAGTGGGGCCACCGTGATTTTTGATGTTAGTTTTTGAGGTTTTGGTAGCTTCTGCTCTGGAGGAAAATAGGGTCTCAATTATATAGAGGTATTCATTATGCTACTATTCCAAGTTTGGTACCATATTTGTATGACTTAAGGATGTCAAACACATTATAGGACTCATATGTGGACGAGGAAGATGTTAAACTACGTAAAATAAAAAAAATAAGTAAAGATTACAGTACCTATTTATTAAAAAAAATCTAAGACAAAAAAATCCAAAAAATTGGCACGATGGTTCCTAGGATCCTAGCCCTCGTCTTCCAATACCTCTAAATCCTATTCTATATCATCTTCGATGAGTGCTTACAGTCCATTACACTGTAACAAAAAATAAAACAATGATTATCCAAAAAGTTGAAACAAACCAGCAAGAAAACTAAAAGCGAGAATTATTCAAACACTAATATACCTAGAATTATCGCAGTTGCCATTACAGGTCTTGGATAGGAGTGTGCACGGCATTCTTTTTCGTCTACAAGAACAACGGCCTCTACATCTGTTCTTACATCCACATTTTACCAACTCTCGCGCCGTATTCCAGATAATGTGCTGGGTTGTCCATATGAGAGCTGGTAAAATGTGGATGTAAGAACAGCTGTAGAGGCCGTTGTTCTTGTAGACGAGAAGGAATGCCATGCACACTCCTATGCAAGACCAGTAATGGCAACTGTGATAATTCTAGGTATATTAGTGTTTGAATAACTGTCACTTTTAGTTTGCTTGCTGGTTTGTTTAAATTTTTTTGGATAATCATTGTTTTATTTTTTTTTACAGTGTAATGGACCGCTAAGCATTCATCGAAAATGATATAGAATTGGATTTAGAGTTATTTGAAGACGAGGGCATGGATCCTAGGAACCATCGTGCCAGTTTTTCGGATTTTTTTGTGTTAGATTTTTTTAAATAAATAGGTACTGTAATCTTTACTTATTTTTTTATTTTACGAAGTTTAACATCTTGCTCGTGCACATATGGGTCCTATAATGTATTTGACATCCTTAAGTCATACAAATATGGTACCAACTTGGAATAGTAGCATAATGAATACCACTATATAGATTGAGACCCTATTTTCCTCCAGAGCAGAAGCTACCAAAACCTCAAAAAACTAACATCAAAAATCACGGTGGCCACACTTCGAAAATCCATTCTTGGGCCCTAAGGACCAATCCTACCAAAGGAAATCTTTGGTTCAGCAAAAGCCGTATTCTTCGTTTTTTTGCCTTGTACAACTGCAACTACTACGCAATGTCCATGCATTTCACTTTGCTGTTGTATATTACTACCTTGAAGTGACACAATGTATGTCCTAATACTTTATCACTACTATCATGAAGAATGTTTGCCTAATAGCGATTCCTCAACTTATTAGATAAAAATAATTTACAACAATTTATTGCAAAACCTTGAAAGTGCATCATAACTGTGACTAACAAAAAAGAAAAACTATTTCCTGTTAATGGAAAAAAAAAGTATGGAATATGGTTAGATATGAAAACCATATTTATACAGTTTCCAGTTTTCTTGTTACAATTTTTACTTTTCCCTCAAAATAGACTTGTTTTACGTAGTTTTTTTGATGTAAACACAGTACTGGATATAGGTGAATAGACTACAAACACGCATTTTTTGCTATAGTCCATTTACAAAAAAATTACTTTCTTTGTCATTACAAATGCCATGCAAAGTTATTCTGGTCTGACTCTATAACCAGTGCAATAATTTCCGAAAAGAGTGAAGGCATCATATTTTTCAGTCCTTCTAATTTACTATGATCAGACATATTCAAAAAAGAGTTACTCACATATTAAGTCGCATCAAATCCAGTTTTCGAGGATCTTTTTCCTTCTAATTTACTATGAGTCTCAGGTTAAAATTTTGAGGTTTTGATTAACAAATTTTAACAATATGAGTATTTGATAGCCAAAATAACTAATTTATGAACCCGCACCATTTTTGCAATCCGTGCAATGCTCTTACCAATTGAGCTACGGAAGCCACGCCGGACCTTTTGTACACACGTCTTGGGGTGACGTCTAGCGCCATCTACCGACAGACTATTACATCTTGTAACGCATCTTGTTGTTGCATTGCACGGATTGCAAAAATGGTGCGGGTTCAAGTCCCGCCGGAAGCGTAAATTTTTCCATTTTTTCCTTTAATATAAAAATGTTTAGAATCGTTAGCAGACGTTTCTGCTTAATAAAAATTAATTTAAAATAACTAATGTTCCTTTCTCATTCCAGCAATGGCACATCCATGATATCCCTCATAATCCCGCCCAAGGACCAGATCTCCCGCGTGTCCAAGATGTTGGCCGACGAGTTTGGCACCGCGTCCAACATCAAGTCGCGAGTCAACCGGCTGTCCGTGCTGGGCGCTATCACCTCTGTACAGCACAGGCTCAAGCTCTACACTAAAGGTACAGTCACCACTTCAATATTGAGTCAGTGCCTTAGGGTTTTCCTATAATATGACTTATTTAATTGAGCAGTTTTCTTTGTTTGCGACGTTGCTCTCTCTGTGTGGACTCGCCAAATCATGTTTCAATACAATTTTGTAGCTCACTTTATATTGTGGCCATTTGTGGCAATCCAAATTGCTAATTCAACTTTGTCAAACTACAAATTGAAATCTCTGCTACAAGTATAGTCTATGTCTCGTATCGAACAAAACAATATCTATTTGAATATAGTAGAAAAAATGAGGATATGTTTTGTTAAACAAGATCATTGCTTTGCGTAACTTCGATATTCTTTAAGGAAATATTTATAATACCTCTCATAACTTGATTAATATATGTTTTAAACTAAAATAGATATCATACATCAAAGAAAAATGCGATCTAAACCATTGATTGTGAACACTGACTGGTTCCAAAAAAAATATCAAAAATTCTGAATATATAAAAGAAGAAACTGACTGACTGACATATCAACGAACAGCTGAAACCGCTGGTCCTAGAGATTCCAAATTTAGCACGTAGGTTCCGTATGAGGCGTAGAGGAGCACTAAGAAAGGATTTTTCAGAATCGGCTACTTGACCTTTTTTTAAAGTTTGTCTTATATGATTAAGTACTGTCCAATTAAAATAAATAAAAATATAAATAAAAATAAATATTATAGGACATTCTTACACAGATTGACTGAGGCCCACAGTAAGCTCAAGAAGGCTTGTGTTGTGGGTACTGATATATATAATATATAAATACTTATATACATAGAAAACATCCATGACTCAGGAACAAATATCTGTGCTCATCACACAAATAAATGCCCTTACCGGGATTCGAACCAATTAACCGAAATAAAATAATATCATATTTTATTATGACTTAAACACAGCAAAAAATATTTTTAAAGTATACTTGTGTCGCTTAACTTCAAACCTGGGTAAATCCATTCTGCTTTAAGGTTGAATATATGAAAAATATAATATGATCTGAAAGATAATCAACCTTATAGCAGAATGGATTTACCCAGTTTTGAAGTTAAGCGTCAAACTTTTACGTAATCAGGCGAAAACAACACAGTCCTGTTAATCTATAGATTATCTGTGTAGCAGGTCATTCTATTCGAAAACAACATTTTCTGACTTATTAAGTATGAAGGCATAAAGATCAATATGTCAGCGATGGTTTTGACATGCAGTAAGGTTCGAATTCGATGACGTCACTACACCGCTGACAGCGTTTTCGGTGACTAAAATAAATAAAAAAATTACACAAATTTTTAATCGAAAATACGTAATCATCAATGTCATCATACGCTTTTAATACCCAAAATCTATAAAAATTGTTATTTTATGTCAAATACTACAGAAGACAATCATTTATTGGGCCAAATTCGATATGAGTCTAGTAGCCTATTCTCATCCTAAGGGGGTGAAATAGGGTCCAAAATTCAACGTTTGAATAAGATTAATTTTAGTACGCGGGCGAAGCCGCGGGAAAAAGCTAGTATTTAATAAATAACTTGATTTGTTCCCTTTTTGTTGAACAGTGCCTCCAAACGGCCTAGTGATCTACTGCGGCACCATAGTCACGGAAGAGGGCAAGGAGAAGAAAGTGAACATCGACTTCGAGCCGTTCAAGCCGATCAACACCTCGCTGTACCTGTGCGACAACAAGTTCCACACGGAGGCGCTCACGGCGCTGCTGGCCGACGACAACAAGTTCGGCTTCATCGTCATGGACGGCAACGGCGCGCTGTTCGGTACCCTCCAGGGCAACACTAGGGAGGTAAGCATTTTTTTAGTCTACCGATTGTTGACAAATTGATTGATCTTTAAAATTTAATTAATTATAATTCATATTATTTATATACCGACACCGACATGTAAATTTCATTTCATTTCATAGGAACAGTCTTTAAAAATGTAAACTAAACCACAGATTATTAATAAGTTAGTAACGAAACAGATCCTTCACTTGCCAAAACGACAAATAACTACGCTTTATTTACCTTTAAGTTACCTACTACGAAAAACTCTGAAGAATAGTAGGTACGTGCTACGCGACTATACAGGCGGGCGCGTGGCGCCTTTCGGCCACTTGTTACCTCGAGGCAACTGCTAGCGGGTAGGTACTGAACGCGCGAGCGAGTGACGTAGGCCTGACTAAACACAGAAGAAACGTGCCTGGTACTGCACTATTATATATTGCGTGCTGGTATGAGTGTGGAGCGTCTACACCACGTCTACAAGAACAGTACTGTTACTGATAAGAGCGAAATACGTATACAAGGATCGAGCTGCATGGCGCGGGCATATTCTTGAGTCGAGAAGTAATATAATTCTCGTACATAACGTACGTGCATCTCACACCGTACGTGCATCTAATCTAAAGCATATCATAATGTGTAGTCTTAGCCAAAAATAAACGCAAAAACGATGGGTTGTTATAAGTTGGACGTCTCTGTCTGTCTGTGTGTGTGTATGTCTGGTCTGTGGCATTGTAGCTCCTGTGCGGATGAACCGATTTAGATTTGTTTTTTTAGCTGAATTGGTCGGGAGTTTTCTTAGCCATGTTTGATGGAAATCAGAAAGAAAGAAAGAAAGAAAAAGACATTTATTCAGTACATCACTAGCAGTACAGCAGCAAATCAGTCCACTATGTCGGGGGTTTTTTCAAAATTTAAACTTTGGGGTTAGGTTATTAAAATCTCTCTATTGTTTTCCAGGTGCTTCACAAGTTCACAGTAGACCTGCCGAAGAAGCACGGTCGCGGTGGTCAGTCCGCGCTGCGTTTCGCGCGTCTGCGTATGGAGAAGCGACACAACTACGTGCGCAAGGTGGCCGAAGTGGCCACGCAGCTGTTCATCAGTGCGGACCGTCCCAACGTGGCTGGTCTCATCCTGGCCGGTTCCGCTGACTTCAAGACGGAGCTCAGCCAGTCTGACATGTTTGATCCTGTGAGTATGTTTCTATAGATGACATAACTATGTGCGCAAGGTGGCTAAGGTGGCCACTCAGCTATTCAAAAAGTATGAAAGAAGATAATTTGATTTGTTACATACTTCGATGCATACATGTTCTTTAAGTAACATGTTTACTAACAGTATTATTTGTCTTGTAGCGCCTGCAAGCCAAGATCATCAAGCTGGTGGACGTGTCCTACGGAGGAGAGAACGGTTTCAACCAGGCCATCGAGCTGGCGGCCGAGTCTCTGCAGAACGTCAAGTTCATCCAGGAGAAGAAACTCATTGGCAGATACTTCGATGAGATCTCACAGGTATGTCCTATACCTATATTAGTATAAAGCCTCCGCCACACATAAAGCGTTTTGATAGCGTAGCGTTAGCGGAGCATCAGCGGAGCGCAATGATAGCGGTGCGCCGGCGGAACGCTGGCGTTCCACTCGCAATCCGCGCTCGTTAGTTCTCGCCGGCGCCCGCTGGGCGCAACGCCAGCGTTCGCCCAGCGCACCGCTATCATTGCGCTCCGCTACTGCTCTGCCTGCGCTATAAAAACGCGCATGTGTGGCCGAGGTTCAAGCCTGTGGATTCAACGATTTCATCCAGGCCATAGAGCTTTAGTGAGCACAGGTTGCATTGCAGAAATTAAAAAAAAAAAAAACTTTGGAAATATCTAGTTATAGTAAAATCTTATACCTTTGAAAGAGCAAGATTTATATCATATTTATTTATTTACGTTCACCCTCGATCTTGGAAACCGCTCTAACGATTTCGCTGAAAATTTTTATGATAGTATAATAAAAGTAGCAAACAAGAACACATAACAAAAATGTGTGTTATTTCGGATATAAACGTCGGCAGATATTGGCTAGTATATTTAACTTTCATAGTTAGTAATATTAAAATTATATCAACCATATTATTTGTGCTGCACGGGAAGCATGGTCGCGCGATAGACGATAACATAGCAGGCTGATATTTTATCGTCTATCGCGCGACCATGCTTCCCGTGCTGTTCTCGAGCAAAAGGTATAGGCAAGGTATAGGTGAAAAACTTAAGAAAGTCACCAGTTGTATGTGTGAGTGACGTGTTCGAATAGGCGTTTGTTTTGTTTGTGTTACTAATTTTAAATATGTGTTCTCTATTCGAACTTTCGAACACGTCCCTCACACATACAACAGGTGACTTTCTTAAGTTTTTCACCATCAGATTGCCATTTCATAAGGACGTTTTAACAGGATATTCTTATAAAGATACGAGCAAAATTCGTCCTTTTGGTAATCAACAATGACGAATGCAAGACGGTGTATTCTGTATGACCTAGTTATACCTCTTCATATTTAAAAGAATAGGCTAATTTCTTTTACTTAAGAATGTTACAGTCTTTTATGGAAAAGTGCAAACAGTGACGTTGAGGAGTTGACAACCGACCAAATTTAGCCGGTACAGTTTATTTTCGTCGCCAAACTTCCTCGTTGCAGATTGATTGATGGCGCGATAGCAATTTGTGCCGCAGTCAAGGTTGCTCGCTGTCGGTGATGTAAGAGGAAATATTTGGACGTATTTGGAGCGTCACACTAAATTGAACACTAGGGTCGTAAGCTTCTCATTCACACTTACGTATTTATGTCATATCATATCGTCACTACTTTTAAAAAAACTTGTATCTTCGTCTGTCAATGAAAAGAAAATTGTAGTAAGTATGTATGGAATGCATATAGACTTACTGCGTTTTAACTTTGAGGAACAGCGTGAGATACGAGGTTTTTTAAATGTAGTGACGATATACCGCATATGCGGTGAGATTAATTTACTTGGTCACTACAGGATCTATCAAATTATATACGAACTAGCTTTTGCCCGGGGCTTCGCTCGCGTTAGAAAGAGACAAAAAGTAGCCTATGTCACTCTCCATCCCTTCAACTATCTCCACTTAAAAAATCACGACAATTCGTCGCTCTGTTTTGCCGTGAAAGGCGGACAAACAAACAGACACACACACTTTCCCATTTATAATAGAATAACTCCGCATTATATATGTCTTTGGTCGGGATATACCTATTATAAATTCATTACATTATACGCGATATAATCCGTGTTCATAGTTTTATTTCTTGTGTAAAAATGTCGTGGAATATTTGTTTATTTATATATGACGGTGACGTCGGTTTCAGGACACGGGCAAGTACTGCTTCGGCGTGGACGACACGCTGCGCGCGCTTGAGCTGGGCGCTGTCGAGACGCTCATCTGCTGGGAGAACCTCGACATACAGAGGTCAGTTCAACAAACAACTTTTTGTCCAACTGCTGTCCAAAAACTCCTTAAATAAAATAAAATAAAATAGTACATTACGATACAAGTGCGTAAGTTCGAAACGAGTGGCGATAAATTAAAACACGACCGAAGGGAGTGTTTTAAATCGACAAGAGTTACGAATTTCCTTTTCGCACGTGTGCACAGAACACAAGAAGACATTACACATGTACATGCAACATGTACACAGTAATAAAATCCTCTTTGTAATATTTCCAGATACGTTCTGAAGTCGCACGCCACCAACCAGGAGACCATCCTGCACCTCACGCCTGAACAGGAGAAGGACAAGTCACACTTCACCGACAAAGAGGTTACATGCTACCTATTACTACTCCTAACCTCCTAAGTCCCAAGCGACTTGTAAAAGAACAAAATGGCGTTTGTTTTTGAATCCTGGGTTTAACTGCGAAGAAGATGTCATAGACTGAAAGTTCTTTCAAAATCTCTAAAGCGTTATAGTCACTGTGTCCTGAACTTTAAAATACAATGTACATTCGTGCGTAATGACATCTGTTGCTATCGAAACATCAGGACTTAACAGTGTTGACATTTTAGCCTTTTAAAAGCTCTCTTGGTCTTTATAACAAGTTTTTCTGATGTGGTAAATACTAAACTGTTATTACTGATCGGTTCACGAATGTAATAAACAAAACTTGGATCGTATGAGTGAAATTCGCTGACTGGACAGTCAGCAACACACCTATGAATACAGCCAGTGGCAAAAACATGTATACACGACCTCATTCATCGAATAAAGTCCTGCATTCATATTTTTGGCACTTCGGCTGTATTCGTATGTGTTGCTGACGGTACAGTCGCCGTCAATAAAATCGTACAAAAAGTAGGCTGCATCAATATCTGACACGATCTAAAGGCTCTAGAAATAATATTGCGAATAAGATCACGTCTACAAAAAGCTACAACCACAGTATAATAAAGTGTACTATCGTACAGTATGGCCACTCCCGCACCCCACTGAAAGTGCCGCTCACTCCGTCTCGGTTACCCCACAGTTACCGCCTGTCAAAAACGCGAACAGTTGACCTGTCATATTCCACTCATACAGGCATAATACGCGTTCACCTACACGAGCTTAGACTGTGTGCTAGGAACGCGCCTCGTTCATATATTGCAGAGTTGCACCGAATATTCAGTTACTAATAGTAACTGAATATTCGGTGCAACTCTAAAATATATGAACGAGGCGCGTTTCGCGTTAGAGATGCAATCAATAGTTGTTTGGCCGGATACCGCATACCGAATATTCGTCCCAACCATCGACCGAATATTCGGTATCCGGCCGCAGAATATTCGGACAGCAGAATTTTACCTACAATTTAAGCAGGGAGAGGGCGCGCCGTGCAGGTTTTGACTTCGCTCGGAGTCCGCTTTTGTTAATTTTTTTTAATAATAAAGGGCTATTATAGCGGTATAATATTATAACCGTAAATGTTTTTTTTACATTTAATATGTTTACCAAAAAAAAATCAATCAAAAATAGCACATCCGTTAAAGAGCCGGATAGTAAGTACGTTACTATCCGGTATCCGGCCGAATATTAAAATAAGCGCTGTATAGGCCGGATACCGAATAGTAAGTCTTACTATTCGGTATCCGGCCTATTCAGCGCTTATATTGATGTTTTTGTATATATTTGATCGCGAATGTCCGAGGTGTGCTAACACAACATCGTGTTGCAGAGCGGAGTGGAGCTGGAGCTGGTGGAGTGCCAGCCGCTGCTGGAGTGGCTCGCCAACAACTACAAGTCCTTCGGCGCCACGCTCGAGATCATCACCGACAAGAGCCAGGAGGGCAGCCAGTTCGTGCGCGGCTTCGGAGGCATCGGCGGTCAGTACACCACTACTAACTTATTCATATTACAGCACGGAAAGCATGGTCGCGCGATAGACGATAAAATAGCAGGCCGTCCCTATCGCACTTACAAATAGTGTAAAATACAAACCTATTTTTTAATGATGCAGAAACGTCTGCGAGCCATACTACATAATTTTAAATTTAAGAAACAAGCCACACCTCTGGCAGGACTCGAACCTGTGGCCTTCTGTTCAAGCAGTACTGGAGGTGTAATTTTTCTTTAATTTAAAATTATTTTAGGACTGTCTAGCACAAATTGACTGAGTACCATGGTAAGCTCAAGAAAGCTTGGGTTGTGAGTAAAAACATCCATGAATCAGTAACAAATGTCTGCTCAGCCCACAAATATAATACTACTAGCTTTTGCCGGCGGCTTCGCTCGCGTTAGAAAGAGACAAAAAATTAAAATTTTGAAAAATCCCCCGACCGCGACATAGTGGACCGATTTTCATGAAACATGGCTAAGAACACTCCCGACTAACTCAGCTTTCAGACAAAAAAACTAAATCAAAATCGGTTCATCCGTTCGGGAGCTACGATGCCACAGACAGACACACACACAGACAGACAGACAGACGGACGGACAGACAGACAGACAGACACGTCAAACTTATAACACCCCTTCGTTTTTGCGTCGGGGGTTATAAAGTAGCCTATGTCACTCTCCATCCTTTCAACTATCTCCACTTAAAAAATCACGTCAATTCGTAGCTCCGTTTTGCCGTGAAAGACGGACAAACAAATAGACACACACTTTCCCATTTATAATATTAGTATGGATTACCGGGTTTCGATTAGTTGATATAAGTACTTATAAAGGAGGCATATTTCTCTTAGGGTCGGTTTTTCAATCGCCAGATTAATATATCTATCAGATAAAGTTATCACTATCCTTTTCATCACACGTATAAATGACAATGACAGCTAACATTTATCTGACAGATATTATTTATCTTGCGATTGAAAAACCTGCCCTTAAACTATCGCTATATTAACAGTAATTTGATAAATTTACAAATATGCTTACTAATCTACAGATGTATTGCGAAAAAACTTGCCTTCGTATTGTTACGGAAACGTACGAACGTGTCATGCTATTTCAGGCACTCTCAGTACAAGATGTACTGACATTGACTGAACTAGGAGGAGGTAGGGCATAGCGAATGATATTCCGCTTTGTGTGGTAGGGCACAGCACAGCGGATATCGTCTCGCTCGAATCTAGAGCAGAGCCCAACTGGGGTAGTACCTCCGCCTTACAGAAGACCGCAGCCAAATAGCACTAGACCCTACTCATAGTGTTGTGTTCCTGCCGGTGAGTAAGGCTGCCAGAGCTCAACTAGGGTGCGGTGTGCTGGTGACGGGAGGACTTACGGAACTAACTTGTTCCGTCTATTGTCCTTTGAGTCGTCGGCAACCCGAACCCTCCTTAGAACTTGTACATTCCTTTTTGCTGTGTACTTAACACAGCAAAAGGGAGTGTACAAGTTTCTAATAGGGTGGCAACGCGTTTGTGACACTGTTTGAGTTGCAGGCGTCCATAGGTTACGGTGACCGCTTTACATCAGGCGGGCCGTATGCTTGTTTGCCACCGACGTAGTATTTAAAAAAAAAAACTAGCATGACCAAAAAATACGAAGGAAACCCATTTCGCACTACATCTGTACCCCTTCTTGTACAGTCGACTTCACAATAATCTTCACAAACCAACTTTTAAAACTACAATACATATACACTTGCCCTAATGATGCTTTCAAGTTGTGAGAAATGCAAGATATTTGTGATCTCGACAGTACCAACTTGTACATATTATTGTTGTAAAGTTATGAATATTGTGCTATATTATATGCTTATGTCTAACCTGATCTGCTGCAAATACTAATCTATATGTTTTCTCTCTTTTCCTGCTGCTTGGATAACAACGCTGGACTTCTGATAAAACAAACAAAACAATAAATACATATCTGGTAAAAAATATAACAAAATTTGATTGCATAAACAAACTTAATTCTCAAAAAAAACGAAAAAAAAACTACACTAAAATGGCCTTAATCTTAACCATTTTTTTTTTATAAATACCAATGTTAAATATAAAACTTACTTTACATCAAAACATGGTGAAAACAGGCATACTTCGATACAAAGTTGATTTCCAGTCTCTTCAGTTGGATGAACCGCTGGACGATGTCGACCTCGACGACTATTAAACGACCGTAGATTTTCAGAAAACGACCAACTCTACTTTTTAAAAAAAAATTACTAACTCCACTACTGAATCACTTTAAAAAAAAAAGTTGGTCGCGTTCTATAAACTATGGTACGGTAGAATCTCAAAACGTTGGTGCACTTAGTACCCTGTCGTTCTACACTCGGAGCATTAAACGTTAAATGCACTGCAGTGTATCAGTTACTGAGACAGCACTATAGTGATCAATGTTTTGAGGACTTATATGGAGCGATTTACATTAACATACAATCTATTTTTTTTTTGCAATTTTAGTGCATCAATTTTTATCCTACAGACTTTGATCTTTGTCTCCGTTGCTATCGAGTACGGCGCGTCGTTTTAACACGTTCAAACGAGCAAGACATTTAAAAAACATCTATATTATCAAGCGCCTCGAAGGGGTTAAATGAAAACGCAAAAGATTTATATAAGGTCTTGTTTTTATTTCGTAATATTAGTCAATGTGAATCGCTCCAAATGTGTGTGGGACGAAATGACGTTTTTAGAATCACTAACGAAATATGCTTGCAGTATAAATACCCTTAGTTTTAACCACCACTTGGATTATATGTTCTGTATCACAGTACCTTACTGAAGACTTTACTGGACGTAACGATCAAGAATAGAAGAGAAACGTTTTAACGTGTTGTTATCATCCTGCGCTTATCAAGATTTTAAAGTGTATGAAACTAAATAAATAAATAAATATTGGGGGACACCTTACACAGATCAACCTAGCCCCAAGCTAAGCAAAGCTTGTACTATGGGTGCTAGGCGATGATATACATACTTATATACATAGAAAACATCCATGACTCAGGAACATATCTGTGTTCATCACACAAATTAATGCCCTTACCGGGATACGAACCCGGGACCGCGGCTTATCAGGCAGGATCACTACCAACTACGCCAGACCAGTCGCCATAATTCCGAAAACTAGTAACTTCCTCCCTTACAATTTCATCACAAAGTTTTTAATACAATACTTTGAGTTATTTTGCCTTGGACTGATCGAAGGTCTTTAATATCAAATATGACTTCAACACATATATTTCCTAGTGGTGGTCACCTCTGATCTTAATCTACATCTGCAAGCGATGCGACACGATTGTCAGACATGTTGAATTGGACATTATGTTCAAAACCCAACGTGAAATCGTGTTGAAGTCCATTGATAATTGTAGGTTAGGATCGGGACATATTCCGACGCTTTGCAGCCCACCCCAAGCTTGATACAATCTCGGTATTATATATTGTTTTGCCGTCCCTTCGCCTGTACTAGACCTTAGACCACCCAGCGGGAGTGTCCCACGTCACTTAAAAATAAAGATACACGTACCATTCCATCACGGAAATCCTACTCTACGTTAGAAGTGTTAGAACGCCCAAATATAAGATTTCGCGAACAAGTTTTGGGGTTTCGCGTACGATGGATTCTAAATTCAAAATCATAACATTCATAAGGAGGTCACATATCAAATTGTCTAACAAAATGCACTTTAGCAATTTTTACTGGAAGAAATCCCTCTAAGGGATAAGTTTGCCTTTGTACTTCGCATCTCAATGTATGTTATTTTTAATGTGTTTTTTTACAATAAAGAGTTACAACTACTACTTTTAGACAACGACTATGACTGCGTAGTTTTGTATCAATATTATCTGCCTGATAATAAGACCATTTCTATTACTTTTACTTGATTTTGAATTATTTTCAAAGTACCGTGTTGTGTGAACACTTTCCGCTGGCGTGACACTAACGTATTTAAATATAAACGTATGTATGACCTTTGTTTGAAACCATGCAATGCCTTCAGCATTAAAAGCAATAGTAACATAGGCGCGTTATATACATTATTACATAATAATAAACGAAACACCAATTGTCTGCCCAGTTTTGAATAATACTCATAAAATTGGGTTTATTTAACACATTCATTGACAGACAAAAAATGGCGCACTATGGCAGAAACAGGTCGCTATCTATAACCACCCCCTTTTGTGACGACTACCCGCACCCGCCCAGCGGGTTCTACAGCATCTGACCAAAAGCGGGTTCTTGGTTACTAAGGCGTCAACAGTATCATAGTAAATCTTTTTACGCGGTTTTAGTATTAAAAATAAGCTTGATATTGATATTTTCATTTCACGAATTTCATGCTAAAATCGTATCTAATCTCTTTATTTACATGAACATATGTACATAATTATATAAGAAACTGAGACTAAACTTAAAAGCTAGCTAATGTCTAAAATAGGCCCTTGAGGCATTGTACCAAGGATACTGGCGACATTTCCTCGCTGTATCGCAATGCTGATACGTTGTGCGAGGAAGTCGCCAGCTCTTCGGTCACCAGTTACCTTAACCAGACGCTTCGCGATTTCTGTGAACAATTTGTTCGCGCTGGGACCCCATGGACCTAGATATGCTAAAATCTATAAAGTTGTGATTTTTTCGCTTTAGAGATTCACGCACATAATACCTACAATTGTTTATATCACTCTGGGCAGACATACACATATTAACCTACGAATATAGACGCCTGAAAGGCATACACTGTACGACCAGTTAAGAATGAGATGGCTTATAAAATATATTTTGTATTAAGTACTATAGTTTATCCAGAGTTATCCCATTAGATAACTCCTATATATAACTATAATTTTATCCACAGTTTGGTATGTTCTAGTCATAGGTTTAGGTTTTAAACGGTTTTAATTTTAGACCCGCTAAGTTATAATTTTAAAGAATAATGATAATTTTTAGAATGTACTCGTGAGGTCTAAGAAGAAATTGTAAAATGGTTTGACAAAATTGTATGCTTTTCTGGTAATAAAAACATTTGCAACGGCAATTCGTTTAAATATGTATTGAAACTCTTAGTTCCCTATATTTTATAATGTAAGAACAAATGTTTTGAAAAACCAATAATATCTACCTACAAAAGAAATCATAATTCGAAAAAAAATACACAACGATAAAAAAAAGAAAACAATAAATGGTCGCCAACCCAAATTCGCAAATCCTGTTTTGAATTTCTGTTACGTAAGTAAAATTGTTGTGTGTATTTACAATAAAGAGTTACAACTACTACTTTTAGACAACGACTATGACTGCGTAGTTTTGTATCAATATTATCTGCCTGATAATAAGACCATTTCTATTACTTTTACTTGATTTTGAATTATTTTCAAAGTACCGTGTTGTGTGAACACTTTCCGCTGGCGTGACACTAACGTATTTAAATATAAACGTATGTATGACCTTTGTTTGAAACCATGCAATGCCTTCAGCATTAAAAGCAATAGTAACATAGGCGCGTTATATACATTATTACATAATAATAAACGAAACACCAATTGTCTGCCCAGTTTTGAATAATACTCATAAAATTGGGTTTATTTAACACATTCATTGACAGACAAAAAATGGCGCACTATGGCAGAAACAGGTCGCTATCTATAACCACCCCCTTTTGTGACGACTACCCGCACCCGCCCAGCGGGTTCTACAGCATCTGACCAAAAGCGGGTTCTTGGTTACTAAGGCGTCAACAGTATCATAGTAAATCTTTTTACGCGGTTTTAGTATTAAAAATAAGCTTGATATTGATATTTTCATTTCACGAATTTCATGCTAAAATCGTATCTAATCTCTTTATTTACATGAACATATGTACATAATTATATAAGAAACTGAGACTAAACTTAAAAGCTAGCTAATGTCTAAAATAGGCCCTTGAGGCATTGTACCAAGGATACTGGCGACATTTCCTCGCTGTATCGCAATGCTGATACGTTGTGCGAGGAAGTCGCCAGCTCTTCGGTCACCAGTTACCTTAACCAGACGATTTCTGTGAACAATTTGTTCGCGCTGGGACCCCATGGACCTAGATATGCTAATCTATAAAGTTGTGATTTTTTCGCTTTAGAGATTCACGCACATAATACCTACAATTGTTTATATCACTCTGGGCAGACATACACATATTAACCTACGAATATAGACGCCTGAAAGGCATACACTGTACGACCAGTTAAGAATGAGATGGCTTATAAAATATATTTTGTATTAAGTACTATAGTTTATCCAGAGTTATCCCATTAGATAACTCCTATATATAACTATAATTTTATCCACAGTTTGGTATGTTCTAGTCATAGGTTTAGGTTTTAAACGGTTTTAATTTTAGACCCGCTAAGTTATAATTTTAAAGAATAATGATAATTTTTAGAATGTACTCGTGAGGTCTAAGAAGAAATTGTAAAATGGTTTGACAAAATTGTATGCTTTTCTGGTAATAAAAACATTTGCAACGGCAATTCGTTTAAATATGTATTGAAACTCTTAGTTCCCTATATTTTATAATGTAAGAACAAATGTTTTGAAAAACCAATAATATCTACCTACAAAAGAAATCATAATTCGAAAAAAAATACACAACGATAAAAAAAAAGAAAACAATAAATGGTCGCCAACCCAAATTCGCAAATCCTGTTTTGAATTTCTGTTACGTAAGTAAAATTGTTGTGTGTAAATCAATATTAAAATCACACATTTTATATTACCAAAACATCAAAAAGTTAAATTCATTAATAAAAAAAAACAGTTGTTTGTGTTCACTTTAATTTGAAACCAAATCTATATCGCTATAATCTTTCATAATTTCCATGTGTTCACCTTATTTTTACATGCATACTAACTTGGAGAAAAGGTAATATTGAGTGTAGCCAATATTGTTTCATTTGCTTTTTATTTGTCTTGTTCTAGATGTTTTTTCTTTTCTTATTTTGGTCTAGAAAAGAGATCATTGCATGTTATAGCAGCTACTTGGTTACTATGTGTTTCCTAACACAGTAAAGTGTAAAAATATGGGCGTACAAACGTTGTTCAGTTTTGTATAGGTAATTAAGGGACTAATTCATTTTATTACGTAGTCACACTACTATGTACCATGTATATCTGAACTAGCTTTTGTCCGCGGCTTCGCTCGCGTTAGAAAGAGAAAAAAAGTAGCCTATGTCACTCACCATCCCTTCAACTCTTTGCACTTAAAAAATCACGTCAATTCGTCGCTCCGTTTTGCCGTGAAAGACGGACAAACAAACAGACGCACACACTTTCCCATTTATAATATTAGTATCTAAAATTATAAACTGAAATACATATCACACACGAAAGTGAATATGGAAGCTTTTTCTTCCATGTATGTTATAATATATTTAAGGTTATTTTTGTAGACCTATATTTTTACACATGACTACAGTAAACGGCGATAAGGAATGCACATCGGGTTTTGGAAAGAGATTAACATCACATTAGCAAGAAATAGACAACTCTCTACTAAAACCAAAAACCGATGTGCAATCATTATCGCCGGGTACTGTACTTTCTGCTAGTTAATAGTTATTTGTTATACAAAAGTGCAAAGTTGTATTTTAACGCCGAGTGTGGAATTGAAAAACAAGCAAGCAAAAAGATTCTATAGTTGAACCACGAGCGAAGCGAGTGGTTCGAGAATAGAATCCTGAACTTGCAAGTTTTTCAAACACGCGAGAAGTAAAATACATTTTGCACTCGTGTGTAACACAAAACTTTTCCCGTCACTATAGCGAGGAAAGTACAACGCTAAAAACGCGTTTATAACTGCTTCCAGTAGTTCCACAGATGGTAAAACATCTTCATCACTAGATTAACCCACTTTTATCAATTTTAAAGCAGAAAATTTGTCTCTATTCGAGGTCAAATTACTTTATCCACTAGTGGATAAAATGCGTTTTTAGCCGCTGGTATTAAAGGACAAAACACGTGTTTCCGAGCTAGTGAGGGGAAAATGATTTGAACTACATGTATTGAATATGTGGTACGGAAGTTTCTTGTATAACTAACGTCTGTTTCTCCCGCAGGCCTCCTCCGCTACAAGGTGGACTTCCAATCCATGCAGCTGGACGACGAGGAGATCGACAACATTTACGACATCGACGACTATTAGGCCGTCCGCACCCCCACCCCCCCACCATCTACTCGACTGACCATGTTCGCCTTACTCTAGCCCGGTTATACTCAACCTTGATTTAACCTCCTTATTCATTTCAAATTAAATACAATAAAAAGAAACCTACATTAAAACTAAACCCAAAACTCGTTCGTAAACAAAATAGATCGTGATCAGCAGCTGGCTTCGTCAAGTGGACATAAAACAAATTAGCTACAGGCTTTGTCAAACTTAAACACTAAATCACCTAGGGTCCCATAACACTGACCGCGTTACCCCGTTGTACAGCCAGGGAAATTTGTTGGACCCGGAACGAGGATCGCTACCCCTTTCTCTAAGCCGACGACCCAATTCCCACACAAACTCTGGCCTCCGCACCCCAAGGCCCTGCAGTCTCCACCGCAACTGGTTTAAAATCATACGTTAGTTCCTTATTGATTAGTTCCAAATTCAAAAACAATACAAACACTTCCGGGACTGGAAGATTTTAAGGCCACAACGTTTTTGCCATAGAATAAATTATAGTAGGACTTTCGATTGATACATAGAACATGGTGGATCGTCGGAAGCTCATCTGTACTGAAAAACGTCGTACGATACACGTGCAAAAAGGAAATATGTTTTAAAACACTCCCTTCGGTCGTGTTTTAATTTTTGCATTCTGCTGTTTAATGTATTAATTTGATAGGATATTATACAGTAAAGCCTGCACAAAGAGGGTACTTAATGAAGAATTCTTTTGGAGATACGAATAACCAATTCTACGGATATCTCGGCAGTTTGTGGTCCCGGCCGCCATCATGCTTTGTACTGGGCCTAAGGCCTCGTTTAAAGAAGCTAATCACTGTTTTGTATATCTATGTAATTCACTTGACATTGGCGAAGTGCTTTGGATGCAGAAAGCCATTATACGAATAAATTATAGCACTGCCGGCCAAGCCGAAGTGACAATCGTTGGCGCAAAGAGATCGAGATCGCAGTCTGGCTCTGTCGCGACACAGAAGAGGGAAAACTAGTTACGAAGCATGACCGATTTACACGTTGGCTAAGTACCCTGTAATTCTTTACAGAGGGCCTACCACAGACCTATCATATCGCTTAGGGCCACTTGCACCAACGAAAATGGAGGGTTAACCCACCGTTTTATATGGAATTGGACAGATGACAGCCCACTAACCCTGAGTTAAGTGGTTGCAAGTAGGCCTTAGTCCGTTTTCACATTATCCGATCGGATGTCGGAAGGATTTCAATAGAAAAAAATCCAAGATGGCACCTGTAATAAAAGCAAAGCCAATTAAAAGCAAAAGGTAAAGCAAATTTATTAATTAAATAAAAACGCAAAGTTCTACACGCAGGCATTATCCGGTGGACTGCAAACTAGGCTATGCCTGTATCTTGCAGCCCACCGTGTGTTACATTTACAGTTGTTAATTAATTAAAAGTAATTAAGATAATGACTAATTAACATTTTTATATAATTTTAGATTTTAACATGTACCTAAGTAATGTAATGTATGGGATATCTTAGGCTCATATCGTACATGTTGAGTATGGCTGTTCTAGAGTAATAAGAAATCTGGTCAGTTGATGTTTAGTACAATAGTTCCTCCGTCCTGTGTGAGGCTCGATCGTTTCATTGCGATATACTCTCGTTCTTTACACAATAAACTTAACGGCTCAGCCAAGACATTGGTCTAAGCGCTACAGCAGTGAGCGGCGGCCATACATTAGAGTGAGATGCAGCGATGGGACTTGTCATTCGCACGTAAGGCTGCCGCTCACAGCTGTCGCGCTTAGACCAATGTTGTGGCTGAGCCGTAAAACTACTAACAAATACCTCTCATGAGCCGTGGCGAATGCCGGGGATAACGCAAGGAGGATGATGATGACCCTTAGAAAAAAAAAGCAAGTGAATGAGGCATTTAAACCCATTCAGTGCTACTAGTGCTAGTCACGACACATAGTCGTTTCGCCTCTACGGCCCATTTTCATTACATACGGGGAAAACCATGTTATCAGCCGTAGCTCTGCGGTGAATGTGTTAATATGTTTCACGTTTTTCTTGTTTTCTAAAGAGATAAACAACGTATCTTCATTATGAATTGTAATGTTTTTTGCGAATTTCAATATGTATTTATTCACGGACACGTGATAAGAATAGTTTTAAGGGGACGGTGGAACTATTGCCAGGCTAACTTATACGTTGATTCATCTTTCCTCCCGAGGTCTATCATAGAACAACAGCCAGCGTGATTTTGAATCTGTTTATAATACAAAACTGATTGATATAGAGGTAATTTAAGAAAAACATGCTCTCTATGAGCTTGTGGCTTTCTTTTCCTAAAGAGTGCTTATGCTTCAAGTGTATCGGATTTCAAGTAAAAGTACCCTTATTTGGGGGAAAGCTACATTTTATTACACTTTCAACTTACATGACGTTTTTTCATAAACTTGAGTTAGCTAAACTAATCCAGTAACTTGTTTATGAATAAGGAGGTCTGTGTCTAAATAGACCTCAGGAGGGTACTGAAAGTTGTAAGGGACTATTAGATCATATCGCATATATCTAGACGATCAATGTGCTCAAAATATCACACAATTCAGTTTTTCAGCTCCCATCTCTCGTCTAGATATTTGCCACTAAAATGTTAAGTAAATGCACAAACATTGATACGGCTCACGTTTCGAAGGCATATGTTTGAAGTCGTATAATAGGATAATAACAACAATTACTTCGAACAGAGGAAATATGTGATATTCCATGCCTTAGGGCCTTATTAAATTGCGGTATTTGAGGATTGTGCAAATATGTTTGTACCCTCAACAGCCCGCAATGTAACTAAAATCGCATGCGAGTTCGCACGCCGTCTAAATCAGGCTTTTTGCAGTAAGGATGAATTTCAAATGAAAATATCTTTATTGCACCTTTTTGGTATGGAACGTCACATATATGTATGCTTTGGGGACTCGGGCCAAGCACTGTCAGCAACCTTGTTGTATACAATAATAGAAATAAACTATTTCTTTTGTGATGCTTTCAATTAAAAGGTATCCTACTTTTGTCTGTGGGGTTGAATTTCAAAAGGAACCTATTGAGAATTGGCGGCTTATTGACAATTTAAGTACCCTTTTAATTGAAAATGTCGCGCTAGTATGCGTTGCGTCTTTAGGTGGCCTTATATGCAATGCTATGCAACAGAGTCGATCTTAAAAAATATTCCTTGAATGAAAGTTATATTTATATTGACAGCAGACGCTTAGTCACAGGTTCGAACCTTTGCGGAAAAGTGATTTCCATTTTTCCTTAAGAAATGAAAGTTGAGAATGGTTTATTTCTACCGTTGTGCTAGCAAATTACTCGACTGATTCTCGATAACAGCGACAAGGTTGCCGGACGAATTGTATAATATTATGTATTTAGTTAATCCGAGTTTAACCGGTTTTTACTTGTTATAAGTCAGTGCGCTTGTGTTAAATAGTAATCTTCTTCGGGTGTTCTACCACACTTAATTTGTATTTGAAAAAAGTTTACAATTTTAGGTAGAAATTATATGAACACTCCTGTTTTTACCTTGACTAAAATCTAAAATGGGTACTAGTTTTTTTTGTATGTTAGTAAAAGGCCCAAAATATGTTAAAGCTATAAGTGTTTTCGTTTCATTGGATATATTACGGATAGTAATTTATTTCGGTTACTTAAAACTTGAAACACATGTTCGTCGATTGAAAAATTTAAATTTTAATTATCAATATTGTTGGATGTTAAAACTGAAAAAAAAAGTTAAGTGTCGTGTATTTTAATTCTTAGTATACGGATGTACATAATCTCTTGTGCAATCGTTTTTTTTTTATATCTCAAAAGCAAAATACACGTCCCACCTTCCTATATCGTCACTACTTTTAAAAAAACTTGTATCTTCGCCTGTCAATGAAAAGAAAATTGTAGTAAGTATGTATGGAATGCATATAGACTTACTGCGTTTTAACTTTGACAAGCAGCGTGAGATACGGGATTTTTTAAAGTAGTGACGATATGTTGCTCATTATATTTACCTAACAGTATGCACTGAGCGTTTGTATCCCAAGACACAATATTCATGTTTTCAAAAACATTCCGTGTTGTGTGACCTTGTGACTGTCATTTTTAACCGCTATGAAATACTTAAACTGTTAAAGGAAATAGCATGATGTTGCATATAATATAGTCATGTGTTCTAAACTAATGCAGTTATAAACGCTTTATAAGCCTGTATTATTTAATAATTTTTCAATTCAATTCAATTCATTTTTTATTTCAAGGACCAACTGAGATCATTGTTGTTAGTACGCAATTACATAATAATTAAATATATGGTTAGTATTCTACAAAACTAAATTTTCTATCAATGTCATTACAAAATTAGAATAAATAAATTAATTGAAAACCATGGAAGCGAAATTAAATCAAATATAACTAAAATAAATGTCAGTAAAACAATATTAGTAAATTAATTCACGTAGAATAAAATAATAGTTATTTGTTTTACAAGGGGGCAAAGTAGTTGTTTAACCGCACGTGCCAATATTGATACCTGAGCAAGCGAAAGATTCCAATATTGAACCGCGAGCGTAGCGAGTGGTTCAAAAAGTGGAATCTTGAGCGTTGCGAGGGTATCAAGGCACGAAGGTTAAACAAACTTTGCCACCGAGTGAAACACAAAATTTTTCACCACACCAACACGAACAAAATACTGACTATAAAACATCAAAATAAATCAAATCCATCAATTTATTCAATATTTATGATTCAAAATCATCATTAATAGGTAAAATCTAGCAGCCAGATTAAGACATCGAGTTAAAATTTGTATGAAATTACTTTGCCCCCTTGTGAATAAAATGCAATTTTGCTATCTGTTTTTGGATAGCAAAGAAAGCCTTTACCAGTTGGTGTGGTGAAAAATATATTTAAAATAATAATAAGTTCCGAGGTATAAAAATGTAAATGTCAAATTTGATAAAATCTCCTCTTTCTATCTTCCTCCTTTTATACATCACCTTACAAATTTTACGGATGTCAGTGTAGATATTTGACATCGCAGTTTAGATGTATATTACAACATCGGTTCAGATAAACACAGTCTGTCCGTTCAGATATCATCTTCAGAATGCCGTTGGTGCTGGCGCGAATCCGGCGCACCAGGGATGTACATCGTTTTCGCATAGTCGCGTAAAAACAATCCACCTGCGCCTCAGCAAACATCCCTGATGCACTGCAGTATGGCGACAGCCCCATCAGCATCCTGAAGGCGTTATTGAACTGAACACGAAGAGCACTGTACCTTGTTACTGCAAAATTCGCCCATAGGCCACATGTATATAATGAGGTACAGTAAGCCCTGAAAAGAGTAACCTTAACTTGTTTAGAGCATTTAGCGAACCTCCGTGCGATCATGTTTGCTCTAACAGACAATGCTCTCCGTTCCCGCTCAATGTCTGTATCGTCCTTAAGATCAGATGTCACAATATGCCCGAGATATTTGAACTGTGACACTACATTGAGTACTTCCCCGTTTAGCTTTAGTGGTGGGATATCGCATGGGCAACTGTTTCTAACCTTAAAGACCATACATTCACTTTTTTTGACGTTGTATTTCAAACCGTGACTATTAGCATACCGCTCACAAATACCTAATAATAGTTTCTCCTTATCTGTCATGTTGACTTATGTATTTGGGAGAAAGGGACAAACACTTTCGAACTAACCAGGACCGTACTATTGTTATGAATATCAGACAGAATACGCCTGTCGCCAGTTCTTGAACCTTGTGCGTTGTTTGCTCAATGAGCTATGGCAGCGTCCCCACTCAGGCGACGCATGTCTCGCGGCGCGGAACGGAAAGTCACCGCAACACCGCCTGAATGTAATGGGGGCGCGTCTTACGTCCTTCCTATACAAAATGTACTGAGGAGACGTTTTTTGAATTACATTCAGGCGGCGTGGCGCTGTCGTCCGTTCCGCGCCGCGAGACCTGCGTCGCCTGAGTGGGGACTGCGACGGAAGGACCTTCGGAACTAATTTGTTCCGTCTATTGTCCTTTGAGTCGGCAACTAAAACCCTCCTTAGAACTTGTGTACTTAACAAAAGGGAGTGTACAAGTTTATAATGGGTTGGCAACGCGCATGTGACACTCATAGAATTGTAGGCGTACATAGGTTACGGTGACCGCTTTCCATCAGGCGGACCGAATGCTTGTTTGCCACCGACGTGGTATAAAAAAACTGCGACATGTCCGCCGGCGGCTTGTCTGCTCTCTAGCCTCGTAGCGCCCACCATACAACATTTTTGTTAGGGAATTTTGATTCTTATTGTACTTAAACTGAATTCAATTTCATTTGTTCGAAAAATATTAGAAACAAAAGAAATTACATTTTATTTGTTTACATGAAAGTTAAAATTCTATTGAAACCATTATGTACTCTAGGAAGTACATTGGGCGCCACGAGGCTAGTATTATGTGCTCCGAAGTGAAAATGTTAGACTGTAAGGTCTCAATGAAATCTGTAGGTTGGTTTGTAAATCGTGGGTCCGCTTCGCCCATGTGTGAGCTTGCGCACTCGACGACCCGTTTATGTATGTATTCAAATTACTATATAATGTGCCTTATCGAAATAAAACGTGGAAAACTGATTATTGTTTTATTTTAAATAACAATTGTGATACCCATGTACAGTCAACCAATTGGAACCCTGGGCCACTGTAGAACCACACCTCGGACACTGGCGATTAATAGTCTAGAGCCAATTTGGCCACAAGTCGTCTCCTTCACGATTTTCGTCGACATCTCTTCTAAATACCTAAAACAGGTATGGATATGTTCCTCGTTCTCTCCAGATTACGAATTGACCTGTTTTAGTTTAAGGAGAGGGGACGGGTCGAGAAAAAGGGGGGGAAAGATGGCGACCGACCATCATAGATATTTATTCACATCTCGAGTCCTATGGCACCAATCTGTTCGTGCGAGGTGTCATTTGAAAGCTTATTAAACCTACTTTAATTGTTTTCAAGTAACTATGCTCATAAAAGTAACCGTTTAGTAAATATTTGAAAATATGTGTTTTTTTACTGCGCATGAATTGCACAAGTACTAGTAAAAAATGCGTCAACTCAATAAACAATAACTTTACCGCAATTGATGTTATTATAAAATTTTCGCGTCTATTCATGCTCTTTCTAAAAATATAAGTTTCATTGGTATATGATAATATATAACCATGTAATTAAGAATTTTGTTTGACAGGGGTTATCCTCCAGGTCGCATAAACGGGCGCTGACCGTAGTAAAGTATTCAATATTTTTGAGGTCTTATTTTACGGATCCATATGTGAGAGGTATCGTTTGAAAGATAATTAAACCTACTATAATTGTTTATACATAACTATAGTATTAAAGGTAGCTGTTTACATAATATTTGAAAATATGTGTTTTTTATCGAGCATGAATCGCACAAGTACTGGTAAAAAATGCTTATATGTCAATAAACAATAACGTTACCGCAATCGATGTTATTGTAAAATTTACGCGACTATTCATGAGCTTTCTAAAAATATAAGTTTTATTGGTAAGTGATAATATAACCATTAAATTACGAATTTTGTTTCCTAGTGGTCATTCCGCCGGTCGCATAAAAATGAGCGCTGACCGTAGTAAAGTATTCAATATTTTTAAGTTCTTATTTTACGGATCCATATGTAAGAGGTATCATTTGAAAGCAAATTAAACCTACTATAATTACTGTTGAATAACTATAGTTATAAAGGTAGCTGTTTACAAAATATTTGAAAACATGAGTTTTTTTTTCGAGCACGAGTTGCACATATACAGATAAAAAATGCTTCTAACTTAATAAACCATAACTTTACCGCAATTAATGTTATAATAAAATTTACGCTAAATTTCATGCGCTTTCTAAAAATATAAGTTTTATTGGTGTATGATAATATATGACCAAGTAATTACGAATTTGGTTTAGCAGGGGTCACTGCGCCCTGTCACGATATTGGGTGCTGACTGACCGTCGCCAAATTTTCTACGTTACTCAGATCCTATTTTACTGATAAATTTGTGAGAGGTATCATTTGAAAGCATATTATGCGTACTATCTTTATTTCTAATATCTCAAGTCGAAACTGTAGAAGTTTACAAAATATTTGATTAGTAATATGTGTATTTTACTGTGCATGAATAGCATTGGCATTGATAAGACACGCTTCTAGCTCAATAAATTATAGTTTTCCGCAATTGAAATAATAACAAAATAAACGGAAAATGTATTTCTTACACAAAAAATAAGTTTGGTTTGTATTGCATAAACAATTAATTTGAATTTGTTCAGCTCACCTACTGCGCACCATCATATAAATGAATGTTCACCGTCGTTGCCTTTTTTCATGATTTTTCAGATTTTATTTCACTAATCGTATATTCATAATAAATATAATCTATCACGTATTGAATTTACTTATATACTTAATTGATCAGTAAAATAAAATCTGTAAAATGATGAAAAAATTAAGGCAACGGCGGTGGACATTCGTTTATATGACGATTGACCGTGCGCAGTGGGTATGGTGGACAAATTAACATTAATTGTTTAAGCAAAACTAACAAAACTCATTTTTTGTAAAGGCCATACATTTTGCGGTTCATTTCGTTATTATATCAATTGCGGAAAAATATAATTTATTGAGCTAGAAGCATGTTTCACTCGTATCAGTGCGAATGCTATTCATATACAGTAAAAATACACATATTGTCAAATATTTTGTAAACTTCTACAATTACGACTAAAATTATTAAAAAGTAACGATAGTACGCATAATATGCTTTCAAATGATACTTCTCACAAATTGATCGCTAAAATAGGATCTGAGAAATACATAAAATTAGGCGACGGTTAGCACCTATTTACGTCACGGGGGTGCAGTGACACCTGCTAAACCAAATTTGTAATTACTTGGTTGTATAATATCATACATCAATAAAACTTATATTTTTAGAAAGCATATGAAATTTCCAGTAAATCTTATCATAAAATTATTTGCGGTAAAGTTATTGTTTATTGGTCATGTACCAAGATACAATCTTAAAAATTATGAAAACGGCAACGAAAATGGTCATCCATGTATATGACGGTGCGCAGTGAGTATGATGGATAAATTAACATTAATTGTTTATGCAATACTGACAAAACTTATTATTTGAAAAGGTCATACATTTCGCCGTTTATTTTGTTATTATATCAATTGCGGAAAAAATATAATTCATTGAGCTAGAAGCATGTTTTACTTACATCGGTTCCAATGCATATTTTCAAATATTTTGTTAGCTACTACAGTACAGTTACAACTAAAATTATTGAGAACTGATGATAGTACGCATAATATGCTTTCAAAAGATTCCTGTTAAATAAAATAGGATCTGAAAAATATAGAAAATTTGGCGACGGTCAGCATCCATACGTGGCCGGGCGCTGTGGCCCCTACTTAACCATATTTGTAATTACTTGGTTATATAATATCATACACCAATAAAACTTATGTTATTAGAAAGCGCACGAAATTCCGCGTAAATCTTATACTAACATCAATTCCGGAAAAGTTGTTGTTTATTGATTAAGAAGCATTTTTTACCAGTAGGTACTTGTGCGACTCATGGTCTATAAAACACATATTTTCAAATATTTTCTAAACAGCTACCTTTATGATTATAGTTATTTATAAAAAAATATAGTAGGTTTAATTAGCTTTGAAACGATACCTCTCGCATATGGATCCGTAAAATAGGACCTCAAAAATATTGAATACTTTACTACGGTCAGCGCCCATTTCTGCGACCGGGCAGAGTGACTCCTGCTAAACCAAATTCGTAATTACATGGTTATATATTATCATATACCAATGAAACTTATATTTTTAGAAAGAGCATGAATAGACGCAAAAATTTTATAATAACATCAATTGCGGTAAAGTTATTGTTTATTGAGTTAGACGCATTTTTTCTAGTACTTGTGCAAATCATGCGCGATAAAAAAACACATATTTTCAAATATTTCGTAAACGGTTACTTTTATGAGTATAGTTATTTAAAAACAATTAAAGTAGGTTTAATAAGCTTTCAAACGACACCTTGTACGAACAGATTGGTGCCATAGGACTCGAGATGTGAATAAATATCTATGATGGTCGGCCGCCATATTTCTCCCCCCTTTTTCTCAACCCGTCCCCCCCTCCATAAACTAAAACAGATCAATTCGTAATCTGGAGATAACGAGGAACACATCCATACCTGTTTTAGGTATTTAGAAGAGATGTCGACGACTTTTTGTAAAAGAGGTCGTTTGGTCCCTGACTATAAATAATGAAAGAGGCGCGTTCCTAGCACAGTCTTAAGCTCGTGTAGGTGAACGCGTACTATGTTTGTATGAGTGACATATGACAGGTCGACTGTTCGCGTTTTTGACAAACTGTGAGGTAACCGAGAGGGGGTGGGCGGCACTTTCAGCGGGGAGCAGGAGTGGCCATACTGTATGATAATACTCTTTATTATACTGTGGTAGAACTATGTCACAGTGACGTTATAAATCAGGTTGTAAGAAATCTCTTACTGCTTATCATTTTGACATGGTTGTAAAGTGGCCTAGGGTTCCAATTGGTTAACTGTACTATCAGCTGCAAAAGTGCATGGAGAAATTATGAATGAATTCATTGATAAATTCGCCATCCACTTTTGCAGCTGATAGTACATGTAACATACAGCCTGGCAATCGTAGAAAATACTAGGGGCGCCACTGTCTATGTAAATCGTCTTGCATGTGGCAACTATTGAGATTGTGACAGATTTTGTCACGTTTCAATGAGAACAGTTAGGTGTTGCTATGATAGAAAAATTTAGTTCCATTTTTACTTATCTTTTTTTCTTTTAACCCCCGACGCAAAAACAAGGTGTTTGACGTGTCTGTCCGTGGCATCGTAGCTCCCGAACGCATGAATCGATTTAGATTTAGTTTTTTTTGTCTGAAAGCTGAGTTAGCCGGGAGTGTTCTTAGACTGCTATCTCTTGACTCAGGCTTAAAGCTTTTAACCTCAGTTTTGAAAATTAATTAATTTGACCCATATTCTTAGCGTCAAATATTAATATTAGCGCCATCTAGCTGAACGTACCCAAAGGTGTATCGCCATCTAGGTCACCATGCCTCGTTCTGTATGGTACTGAGGTACGTTTTTTTCTTAGACTATCTGTCTAGGTGGAGTTGTATAATTATGTCTTTGGTTCTTAGCCATGTTTCATGAAAATCGGTATACTATGTCGCTGTCGGGGGTTTTTTCAAAATTTTAATTTTGTGGTTATATTATAATAGTATTAAGTGATATTTTAAATTGCCCCGCTCAAATTCCGATGGAGGCTAATAATTTCGACTATTTGGTAGTCTGAATTTGTCAAGCTGTAAGTACGCCGTGGGCCTGAATAACCGAAAGATTAAAACAATGTCATTATGAAATATCTGGATTTGGCTTAGATTCAGAGATAACTACATCTTTCTCTAAAACTGTTTTCGTCATAACGCGGGCCAAACGCATTGAAGTTTACACTATGTATTCTCATACTAATTAACTAATACTACAGCAGTTCTCGAAAAGTCTGTACAAAAATTAAGGAAAAAGTTAAATTTGTTTTTATTATTCCTTTTTTGTTACCAAGATATCTTTCATGAATTGAGATTTTAGTAAGTTTTATTTGGTCACTAAGGTTTTCTAGTATCTATATTTCCTTAATTATAACAATTATCCTGTATATATCTTACGAAAGTCGACTTATATCACTAAATGTTGGTAACAAAATAGGATCAAAAAAATTTGCTGACGTGGCTATGTACAAAGTATTCGGGAACTGCTCACTAGAAAAAAAAAACTTTGCAATAAAAACCTCTTACCCAAAAATTATGAAATCCCACTCCAAAACTTAATTTTTTGCTTATGACCACCATATTAAAGGCCACCTAAAAAGATTCAAATATCTAAAATTAAGTTACAAAAAAGAATTTTATTTTGTCCAAAACTTTTTACAACGTTTTCTACTTATAAACTGAAATAGACACCAAAGAAAAAGCGTCAATCCCACTGGTGGCGATGCCGGGAAGAAGCGAACAAAAGATAGTCACTCCTGTGTAAATAAAAGAGACGCGATGATAGCGCGAGCCGAATTATATAGCTCTCTCTCTCTCTATTTACACGGGAGCGGTCATGTGTAAACACTGTATAAAAGAAAATGTTTGCCGAACTTCTCAATAATTGGATTCTTATGTACATATCCCAGGTCTGCAACCCTTTCACATTTTTCGGCTTTCATAGCAATTTTCAGATTTCAGATCATTATTGGTAAAAATTTAAAATTTATACATTTTTACGAGTCATATTAAAACAGCAACATGCATTTAAGACTAAGCTTAAATTATGTGATAGGTGTATTATTACAATTGCTCGATAATCATAAGTTCAGTTAGGTATACATTTCAAATAAATAATTGTTCAAAATTACATTAAATTAATTATGAAATAAGTAGGTAACCTTCGTTCGGTACTTGATCTACAGACATAGCTGGGTGTTAAGTTTTAGTTCGAATTAAACACCATATTTAATAACTGTAGTTTTATTTAGTTTCTGCATACACTTTAAATTAATAACCCAAACATTATTTAGCTTTTTCTTGTGCACCATCGCAACGGCCACAGAGTAAGTACACCATAGACTTATCAATAGATTAAACAATAATAATAGAAAAAAAGGGGATGTACATACATTGTAATTCAACACTCTCCCTCAATGTTTGTACATCAACATTTAAACAAATTAAGTAAATTACACATCCTTTGAAATTTTTCACCTGAGAGAGGCTTAGTTAATATATCAGCAATCTGATCAGTTGTAGTTATGTATTCAATATTAATCAAGCCTTCCTCAACTTTTTCTTTTATAAAATTACATTTTACATCCACATGTTTCAAGCGTTTCTGATCAGGATTATAAACAACTTTCATTGTACTCTGATTATCTTCAAAAATTACAGTGTTACTAATTTCTATATTAAAATCTGATATTAATTTAATTAGCCAATAAGCTTCTACAGATGCTTCACATAAGGCAACTAGTTCCGCCTCTGTTGTACTTAAGGCAACTGTTGCTTGTCTTTTTGACCTCCAAGTCACTGTATTATTGAACAATTTGAATAAATATCCACTTGTGGATTTTCTGTCATTATCATTTGCAAAGCTTGCATCTGCAAAACCTATTAAACTGTCATCTCTACTTTTAGAATAAATTAGATTATAATCAACAGTGTTTTTTATGTATCTTAATATTCGCTTTAACGCTACCCATAGTTTTAACGTTGGTTGGCTCTGAAATCTGCTTAAATACGAAACTGCTGTTGCTAGGTCTGGCCTTGTGCTTACCATGGCATACATTACTGATCCAATCAATGATCTACACTTGTGTTCCAATGTCAAGTCAATTTCATTTAAGTCAAAGTCCAGTTTAAAGTTAGGATCCATTGGTGAATTAACACCTTTGCAATTCTCCATATTATAAGATTGAAGTACTTTCTTTAAGTAATTAGTCTGGTTAAGATAAATACTGTCATGTCTCCTTTGAATATTAATACCTAAAAAGGTCAGATTTTCATTACCTAAATCTTTCATTTGAAATTTTGAATTTAGAAACTTCTTAACACTCTCTATTTCAGTCACACTCTGTCCTACAATCAACATGTCATCAACATACAAAATCAAGAATAATTCACCTTTGTCAGACATACAGACAGTAGTCATTTTTCGAACGTGTAAATCCATATTCAGTGATAACTTCTGTGAATTTCTCATACCAATACTTAGGACTCTTTTTTAATCCATATAGAGATTTTTGCAGTTTTAAAACATTGCCTTCTGGAACTTTCAGTCCTTGTGGAGGTTTTAAGTATACCGCTTCATCTATTCTTCCATACAGGAAAGCACCTTTGACATCCATTTGATGTATTTCATAATCCTTTTGAGCTGCCACTGATAAAAGAACCCTTAATGTTTGTAATTTCAAAACCGGTGAATATGTATTTTCCAATTTCTCCTTCTGTTGGTAACCTTTCACAACTAATCTTGCTTTACATATTTCTTCTTCTCCTACATTCTTCTTTGTAAAAATCCATCTGCTATCTAGTAGTTTCTATTTCTTAGGTACAGGTACAAATTTCCAGGTTTCATTATCATTTAAGGTCTTGAATTCTTCAGCTATTGCCTGCTTCCATTCATTTTCATCCTCTCTTCCTTTAATTTCTTCATAATTTGTGGGAATATCCTGAAAATTAGTAAATAATGCATACAGTGCTGAATCATCTTTGTCCAAGTTCATTTCATAGTCTTTTTGCCAATGTGGCTTTCTCACTTCTCTTTTTACTCTCCCTTTTTCTGAGCTATCTTTCTTCTCTGTCATATTCCTTAACTTGTTCTTATCATTATTATTTTTACTTTCCTCATTTTCTTTACTCTTTGTCTTCTCTATATCCTTTTCCAACACATTGTCTTCTTCAGTTTTCTCTTCATTGTCTTGTTCATTATTACTCACTTCCTTTTCCGTTTCTTCTGTCTTGTCCAGTATATATTTTGTGTAGTCGTCACTTTCTCTTTTTTTCTGATTTTGTCTCATCAAAGATCACATTCCTGGCCACCACAATTTTCTTTGTGTAAGGGTCATAAAGTTTATATCCTGTAGTATAATATCCAATGAATATCAGCTTCCTGCTTGAATTGTCCAGTTTTTGTCTCAACTCTTTGGGTACATGGTTATATGCGGTGCATCCAAACACTCGCATATTTGAGACATTGGGTTTCCTTCCTTCCCATAACTCTGACGGTGTTTGACTTCTTCCTTCAGTTGGGCTTCTGTTGGTCACATATGCTGAAAATAACACTGCATGTCCCCAAAACTCTTTATTAAGCTGTGAATCAATTAAAACTGTTTTAGCCTTGTCTAATAAGGTGCGGTTCATTCTTTCTGAGAGGCCATTCATTTCCGGATTATATGGTACTGTATACTGCATCTGTATTCCTCTATTGTAACAAAAGTCTTGAAATTCTTTAGAAATATACTCACCTCCGTTGTCCGATCTCAACTTCAATATGTTTGTATTAAAATGGTTTGTCACATGGAAATAGTACTGCTTAAATTTGTCAAAAACTTCACTCTTGTTTGCTAATAGATATACCCATACAAAATGAGTATAATCGTCAGTAAATGTCACAAAGTATTTATATCCTTCTTCTGTCACTGGGGTTATTGGTCCGCAGACATCTGTGTGTACTAATTCAAGGGGTCTAGTCGCTCTACGTCCTGGTCTGTTAAAAGGTTGTCTAGTCATCTTACCTAACACGCATGATTCACAAACTGAAATATTATTTTTATATTTAGTCAAGTCATCTAAACCGTTAACCATCTGTTGTGATGATAATAATGTTAGTGTGAGAGAGGGCGCTAGTAAGCTCACGTTAACATCAGCTGATCTATATTAACGAATTTAAAAATAGTTACTTAACAATAAAGTGCTAAACAACGTCTAAAATCGATTGAGTACTATTAGTGCCAGATGTGACATTATTTGTGATCCGTTTCTATCAAGTTAATAGTGAAAAAATGTAAATATTATGTGGAAAGAAACCGTTACTTAAGTGTTCGACATCTCAGTTGAAAAGTGCCAAAAGGACAAATATAGTAAAAGTGTGTGTCATGAAAAGGTCAAGAACAATACCGAACTCCGTTTAAATTAAATTAAAAGACCTTTTATTTAATATAAATTACCAAAGTTTGCAAGAAATAAACCCACAAATAACAACGCCATCTAGCGATCGCACGCCGCGCTATTTAACACGCACCAGATCTTCGCATGAGATAGACGATTGCATTTTCAAGTTAACAGTGCAAGGAGCAAGTGAGACAGCTGTCGTTCTGTGGACTTCGAAATATTCTACGCAAATCAGAAACGAACATCCCCTCCGGCACCTAACTTGCCGTCGGCAAATGTAAAACAAAAGAAAATAGGCCTACTCTATAAACAAATGCTTGTTTGCGGACTTAGCTTGTTTTAAAGTTTACTTTTATTATAACACATTTATTTTTGCGAGCAAACAAAATGAACTGCCAAGCATGCCCATCCCAAATAACCAGCGCCTTGGACCTACTACGGTGTGTTGCATGTAGCGATACCTATCACTTTAAGTGCTTATGCATGACTTCAGCCTATGTAAGGGAAAACGATCATAAATTAAAACTCTCATGGCTTTGCCCCCGTTGCACAAATGTTACCTCTCGACGTAAAGATGACGAAACCCCTATCCGTAAGAGACACGAACAAAGATTAATTAATGATCCAGATATGTCAGTCGACGACCAGTTCCAAGAAGATAGAAGTTTAATAGATGACACTAACTACTCCCTAAACCTAGACTCTACCCATAAACAAACGCCACAAGTACAACAGAAAATTGAAATTGGCCTTGAACAATTTAGCAAACTTCTCAGCCAAAAATTACAGGAAAATAACGCAATAATTATGAAAACTATGAAACAAATGATATTATCAGAAATGAGTACAACTATAAAAGAGCTGAAGGACGATTTTCTGCAGCAAAATAATGTAATCACATCTCAGCAGGCCGTCCTGAAAAATGATATAACTAGTATTACAAACAAGATTGAGAAACTAGAACAAGAACACTACAAACTAACCTGCGAACTCATTGAAATAAAAAATCTCGCACAAAATACAAAAACAACCGACCAAAATAATCAGAAAAAAATAGTATTATACGGCCTCCACGAGTACAACGTCCCCGAGAGTGAGTCAGAATTGGTAAACCGTATATCGAATATGTTCTATGATTTTCTAAACATTGATATCACAAATTATGTTGATTCGGTTATCCGCTTAGGAAAAAAAGGAACACGAAGGCGGCCGATCCTTATAGAACTAACAAACAAAAGGCTAACTAAGCACATACTAGAGCATAGTTACTGTTTTCATAAAAGCGGATATGCAATTTCAGAAGTACTAGAACGCGAAGCTTTACAAGAAAGACGCCAGCAAAGAGAATTGTTATTACAGGCGCGACGAAATGGGAAACACGCAGTTATACGTAACAACATATTATATGTGAACGGACAAGAGTTCATACCACCATCTACATCAAACCGCCAGCCGTTAGTCTCAGACACTAGTGGCGAAAGCAACGACTCCTCATCCAGACATCAACAAAATCGATCCTCCATTCAAAGCGAATTGGAGTCGCATACGTCTCACAAAGACCACTCTTACAATCGAGAGGAACATAACAATTCCTTTCGTGACTACACCCATACAGAATAATGTGAGTATACTTGTGCAAAACATTCGAAGTATAAAAAATAAAACGGAACTGCTTGAATGCTTGCTTCATGAATATAAGTATCCGATTGTATGCCTAACGGAAACCTGGATAGCTGCACACCAGAAAGACATAATACAAATTCAGGGCTACGTCTTCGGAGCGGCCAGCTACAGGACCGGGAGAAGAGGAGGCGGCACGGCGATCCTCATCAAACAAGGAACTTCATACAACGAGAGGAAAGATATATCTGAACTGTCTATAGATAACATTATGGAATGTTGTGCGATAGAATTGTCCCCTAATATTTTGCTAATAACAGTATACAGAGTAAATAACAACATACATATATTTTTTGACGCTCTAAACCAACTATTGTGTAAAATTAAATCAAATAAAAACAAAAATGTCATTGTTGTCGGAGATTTTAATCTAGATGTTTTTCAAAATTCAAATGATTACCGTAAGCTGTTAAACATAATGTTAGAATATAACCTACATCAAAAAGTTACAGAACCAACTAGGGTCACTAGTACAAGCTCAACATGTATCGATTTAGTTTTTACGAATAACAAACAAAGTACCACTTTTGTGAAAGATCTAGGCATATCGGACCATATGGCTGTGATTCATGAATTCCTAGCGGGTAAAACTCCTGAAAGTTCTAACATGTATATAAAAAGAAGGTTGTTTACTCCTCAAAATATGGAACTTTTTAGGGACGCATTAAAAAAACTGGATTGGAATAATATCGTCAAAGACTGTTGTAAAGTAAATGAAAACTATAATCGTTTTGATAGTAAAATGCAGGAACTATTAAATAAGTACATACCTTTAAAAAAAATCCAAATCAAACGCCATAGCAGGAAAACTTGGATCACAACCGGTCTCCAGCGTTCATGTAGGCACAAAAGACTGCTACAGATGTTAGTAAATCAGTCTAACGACCAAACACTAAAAAAACACTATCGCACATATAAAACTATATTAAAAAAAACCATAAAAACATCTAAAAAACTAAACTATGCCCGTGAAATTCTTGGTTCAAGTAATAAAACTAAAAGTATGTGGAGCATCGTAAACAACATAATCGGGTCAAAAACAACAAATCATTGTAATATAATATTAAAACACCACAATTCCACTACCGAATGCCCTCGATCAGTCTCAAATCTATTTAATCATTACTTTTCGACCGTGGGCGCATCATCTTCCACGGAAGGCGACCCATTAACTGGCCGACCGGTTATGCAACCTGCAATAAACTCGATGTTCCTGAGCCCCGTAACTGATAACGAAGTACTCTCAATAATAAGGAAACTACCAAACAAATACAGTGCCGGCATAGACGAAATACCCACCGCCTTGATAAAAAACTGTAGTACTGAACTGTCACCTATAATTACCAAATTAATTAACCAATCCTATACGCAATCAACTTTCCCAGATAAATTAAAATTTGCAATAATAAAGCCAATTCTAAAAAATAAAGGCGATCCACAAATTTCAAGCCAATATCGCCCCATAGCCCTACTACCTGTAATATCAAAACTTTTCGAAAAAACAATGGCAAATCGCATTTACAAGTTTTTAGAGAAATTTGAATTATTGGATGTAAATCAAAATGGTTTTCGAAAAAAACACTGCACCACGCTCGCAGTATATAAATACGTAAATGAAATCCTAAATCACCTCAGGGACAAACATCACGCTATTGGTTTAATGTTGGATATGACGAAAGCATACGACAAAATTTCACATACTATCTTACTAAATAAACTGTATGGAATAGGCATTCGCGGCGATGCACATAAATGGTTAAAATCATATTTAAAAGACAGGGCGCAATGCGTACAGATCCAACATCATAACAAAAACACAGGTGAAGTCTCAAACGTCCAATCAGACACCCTAATAATAAATTGTTCGATACCTCAGGGGTCAGTTTTGGGATGTATCCTATTTTTAGTGTATATTAACGATTTGCCCAAAATAACATCACACACTTGCATAATGTTCGCGGATGACGTGTCCCTCTTGTTCAAAAGTCCGAAAAATCATAATTTCCATAGCGATATCAAGAAAACTTTAACAGACATTTCGAATTGGTTAAATGAACACAGTTTGGAGCTAAATATGAAAAAAACAAAATTAATACAGTTTCATCCATATCAAAAAGATCCCTTAGACTTGTCGGAAATGATAAACGAACTTGGCATCGAAGAGGTCAACTCCTTTAAACTATTAGGATTAAATATAGACACTAATTTAAATTGGAAAACGCACATTGAAGAAGTTAGAAATAAATTATCACGTTTTATATTTGCATTGAGTGTATTGAAAAGAAACACAAACGTAAAATGTGCACTTTCGGCATATTATGCTTATGCTTATGCATGGTTACGGTACGGAGTAATCTTATGGGGGAATAGCACAGACGCCGAAGACCTATTTATAGCTCAAAAAAAATGCGTTCGCGTGATAGCTAACACCCGTCAACCAGAAAGCTGTCGACCACTTTTTGTAGACCTCAAGCTTCTTACCTTACCGTGTATATACATATTGGAGGTCGGACTATTTGTGAGAAAACACATAACTGACTTTCAGTTTGTTAAAAGCGCGCGTAGAAATAATCTTCTAGTTCTTCCAGAACCTAAATTAGCTTTATATAAAAACGGACCTTATTACCAATCAATAAAAATATATAATAATATCCCCGAATCTATCAAACAAGCCCAAACATTCAATATATTTAGAAATCAACTTAAATCGTGGTTAATTAGTAAAACATTTTATTCTTACCAGGAATTTATGACACATGAAACTTAATTGATGAACATACAATATTTATAGGTACCTTTTATGACATCTTTCAATTCTTATCTTGTAATGTAATGTAATTTAATGATAATAACTAATAATAATAATGTAATTTGATGATAATTTGATTTCTATGTAATGTAATGTATTTTTTTGTTTTTTATTTAAGTTAGTGTATATATATAATTATGTTGCTATGCCCTCTCAGGGTTCATGTTGAGACTATATTATACTTAGCCTAAGATCATTATGTGTACACATGAATTGCAATAAAGCATTGAAATTGAAATTGAAATGTTAAATTTTTTATTCCTAGATGAGCAAATCGACGATGCCACAGCTGTTTCATATTTTTGTCACTGTTATTACTAAAGTTACATTCATTTTCAATTAAACTTTCCATTCTTATTGTGTATAAAGAGCCTTCACGGTTACCTATCATTGACAAATAATTATGCTTGTAAATTCTTACCTTTCCAGATCTAAATTCAACTCTGTAATCATTATCTTCTATTTTTGATACAGACAATAAGTTTTTCCTCAAATCAGGTACATAAAACACATTTTTTATAGTTAATATAACTGGTCTCTTACCTATGTAACACCTAGCACGAATATTGCCAACTCCAATTGCCATCAAATTCACATCATTCTTTGCTACTGAGATTACCTTTGGTTGGGACAGTTCAATATATTCTGAATAATACCTTTTGTCATTCACATAATGGTCCGAGCAACCCGAGTCTGTATACCACACTAAATCACACCTGTCTTCCTTGTCAAGTCCTTGGTATCCATCATCTGCAAGAAACGCATGTTCACTGCCTCCTGAAGCCGCATAAGAATGTGCATGTCCACTATCAAAGTTTCCATAAGATCCTCTTCCTCTATTTGAAAAGCCCCGTCCTCTGTTATTAAATCCTCTTGCTCTTGATGAAAAACTCCGTCCTCTAGATATAAAACCTCGTCCGGTTGATGAAGAACCTCGTTCTGAGTAACTTGTCTGTGCTTGGTATCCACGTCCATTTGCAGGTCGAGTACTATGATAATAATTCTCTTTACTTTTTTCTTTACATTCATATTTCTTATGCTTCTTATTACGAATGCTGACTTATTGTATTCAGGCGCGCGTGGCATGTTATGCTTTCTTTTCTCCTCTTCGCCTAGGAGTCTATCTTTGACAATGTCCACTGTGAGGTTAGGAATGGACTCAATAGCCGTGACTATTATTTCATAACTCTCCGGCATAGATAATAACAGGAAATTAATTTTTTCTTCGTCCGATATTTCGCTGCCTGCATCCTTTAACTGATTGAATATTTTTGACATAAAAACGAAGTGCTCTAACATGGGCGTGCCCTCTTTGTATTTACTGTCATTAAGTTGACGCCTCAAAAATAATTTGCTTCTAGTTCCTTTCTTCATAAATTGGTTCTCCAACTTTTGCATCATTTTGAATGCTGTGTTCTCGCATTGTATATACTCTATGTGGCTGTCCGCTACGCCATTTATAATTATCGCCTGTGCTTTGGCCTCCGTATTTTTGTTATCTGCGCCGGCTGCGAAGGTCTCCGTTTCTATGGCTTTTAGGCAATCAAACTGCCTCAAAATGCTGCTTATCCTAAACTTCCATATGGCAAAGTCTTCACCAGCAAATTGCTTTATCTTAATCGAATTAAAACTTGCCTCGGACGATGACGACGCCATTTTTTCTACAAAGTTCTGTTCGTCACAATTTTTTACAATTCTCGTCGAAAGACGCACAACCACGATCTGCTACCACTGTTAAGTTTTAGTTCGAATTAAACACCATATTTAATAACTGTAGTTTTATTTAGTTTCTGCATACACTTTTAATTAATAACCCAAACATTATTTAGCTTTTTCTTGTGCACCATCGCAACGGCCACAGAGTAAGTACACCATAGACTTATCCATAGATTAAACAATAATAATAGAAAAAAAGGGGATGTACATACATTGTAATTCAACACTGGGCACCGTTAATCAAATAGTTAACTTCGTTAATCGCTAATCCGTTATTAAAAAAGTTAACTTCGTTAATCGTTAAAGCGATACATTTCGACAAATTTAACGTAAGTTAAAGTTAATCGTTAATCCGTTAACACGTGAAAAAAAATGAACTTTTCTTTAAATATTTAGTTGCATCAGTATCCACTATAACGTATTATATTTCTGTAAAAGGCCGAAGTACATCTAGCCTATTGAACTCTAGGCTGCACGTGGAAGGCAGTGATCGCCTGAGCTACTGCCAAGAGCTGTGTCAGGAGAGATGCTGGCGGTGACGGGACTGTTGTGGCACTTTGGGCGGTAGAGGATAGGGAAGCGAATGTGGTCGGAAATAGGGCTGGAATTTGCTGCCCTATCACTACAACAATCGCCATGGTAAAGCTTAGGATTCACCGAATCAAAGTTAGTAAAAGCAAATCCACGTGAAGAATACTTTTTTAGGTAAAATTTCGGACTTTTAGCAATCGACATCGGTAAAACCTAGGATTTACCGGCAAATCATAGGATTTGCCGTACTTCGGGCTTTTATAGTAGCGTTCAGAACGTGTTTTTCGCAGCGCAGATGGCGCCTGTGCCCTACTAGATTAACGATTAACGGACTCGGAGAAATTTAACGGAAGTTAACGAATCCGTTAACATTTTTTCAGTTAACTTAAAAGTTAATCCGTTAATCGAAATGTTAACTTCGTTAATTAACGATTAACGGATTAACGAGTTAATGCCCAGCTATGTCTACAGACAATAAAAATGGTGTACTTTGCCTTGGCACAATCATTGCTAACGTATTGCATTAGTGTATGGGGCGGTGCTGCGAAAACTCTCCTCTTGAGCTTAGAAAGGGCGCAACGTGCAGTCTTAAAAGTAATTTATAGAAAACCCTTCAGGTATCCCACTATTGATCTTTACAGGGAGAGTAAAGTATTGTCAGTGAGAAGTTTGTTTATTCGCCAAGTCATTATTAAAAAACATAAGTCTATCACATTTGATAAGAGTCTCTTAAGTAATACGAATAGACGGCGAGTCCGTGTTTGTGATGTAAAAAAATTTCGCCTTGCAGTTGCTGGACGCCATGTTGACTATATTGGTTCTAAATTGTACAATAAGGTTAACGAACTTATTGATATATACGCTCTTACACTAAGAGAATGTAAGCAGAAAGTCACTGATTTTCTACAAACGTTAACCTATGACGAGATTGAGAATTATGTAGCAATTGTAGCATATCATTAACATCACACGACCCTCTTCACTACCCACTTTTACATTTTAACTCACATTCTCCTGTTTTAAATATTGTAGCATGCATAAGTGTTAATTATTTGTTATTTCAGTATTTTATTTTTCTTGCTTTTCCTTCTTCTTTCATTTCTTGTTATTTTTTGTATGTTTTTATTCTGTTATCAGTTCTGTTGTAATTACCTATATGCTTGTACTTAGTCTTTAAGTACATGATAGTGTAGGTGTAGTATTTTTTCTCCGGGGTGAGAGCCTGGTGATCTGTAATACAGGTCTAAACCTAGTTCAGACTCCAGTCTCTCACAAAGGATTTTCAACAACTTGATTCACCTATTAAATTGTTAATTTAGTTAATTTTAGTGTAAAATTCGGAATCCTTTGTGAGCTGATAAATAAACATTTTTTTATTTATTTATTTATTTAACATTATCTAAGTGACCGGCCACACCAGAGCGTCGCGTGTCTCGGGACGCGCAACGGGCGTCCCTAACAACCATCATCAACAATTTTCTACTCTGCCCGCATGAGTATTAACATGAGTTATTAAACTGGCTTCATCGAAGAATAAAGATTCGCATATCTCGCACTCGTACGACTCCTCTCCGGAGTGGATCCTCTTGTGTCTGTCTAACTCCGACTGTGATGGAAACTGGTTCTTACATTCTTCACAAGTGTATGGCTTCACTCCAATATGCGTATCTGAACTATTTCCATCATATGTATGTTTGTTACTTTTTTCATTATTCGGCTGAGTTGTTTCATGATTTTCTGTAGCCCCTTTTCGTGTTAAATGCATGTCATAGGCTAAACCTTTATATGACATGGCTCCATCGTGGGCTCTTTTTCTATGTGTATCTAAATAAACTTTTCTTGTAAACCCTTCATTACATTCCTCACAACCGTATGGTTTCATTCTCTTTTTTTTTGTGCTGTATGTGCTTTGACACCACGGTGAGTTATCTCATGACGTTTTAAAGTCGACTTTAGTGCAAACCCCTTGTTACAAACCTTACATACATGTGGCTTCACTCCACTGTGAGTAGTCTCATGACTTTTTAAATTAGATGTAGATGTAAACCCCTTGTTACAAACCCTACATACATATGGCTTCACTCCACTGTGAGTACGCTCATGATATTTTAAACTGTATTTTTGAGTAAATCGCTTGTTACAAATATTACATACATATGCCGTCACTCCACTGTGAGTATTCTCATGATATTTTAAACCCCCTTTTTGTGTAAACTGCTTGTTACATACCTTACATGCATATGGCTTCACTCCTCTGTGAGTATTTTCATGACTTTCTAAATGCCCTGTAGATCTAAACCGCTTGTTACATACCTTACATGCATATGGCTTCACTCCTTTGTGAGTATTTTCATGATATTTTAAGTTCCTTTTATGAATAAACCGCTTGTTACAAACCTTACATACATATGGCTTCACTCCACTGTGAGTATTCTCATGATATTTTAAGTTCCTTTTATGAATAAACCGCTTGTTACAAACCTTACATACATATGGCTTCACTCCACTGTGAATATTCTCATGATTGTTCAAACTCCCTTTTTTAATAAATCCCTTGTTACAAATTTTACAAATATATGGCTTCACTCCACCGTGAGTTATCTCATGACGTTTTAAATCCCCTTTTTGTGTAAACCGCTTGTTACAAACCTTACATACATATGGCTTCACTCCACTGTGAATATTCTCATGATTGTTCAAACTCCCTTTTTGAGCAAACCCCTTGTTACAAACTTTACAAATATATGGCTTCACTCCACCGTGAGTTATCTCATGACGTTTTAAATCCCGTTTTTGTGTAAACCGCTTGTTACAAACCTTACATACATAAGGTTTCAGTCCACTGTGATATTTTTCATGTATACGTAAGTTATACTTTCGACTAAATCGCTTCATACATTCCTTACATTCGTATAGTTTAACTTCAGTCTGAGTATTCTCATTTGTTTTGACTTTCCCTTTATGTGTAAACAGTTTTAAGGAGGTTTCACGTTTGTTTCTTCGTTCGCAAAGGTTCTGTATATGTGTGAGTAAGGTGGACTTGTGTGTGAAGTGCGCCCGGCAAGTGTCGCAGGTGTAGAGTTGTGTGCGGGGCTCTCGCTGCACAGTGGCGGGCGGCGGCGCGGGGCACGGCTGGCTCGCGCGCGGGGAGTCGCGGAGGCGCGCGAGCCTCACGCAGCAAGCCATCGCGAGCTGCTGTCTGGCGCGCAAGGACACTGACGGCGCCGGCTCCGGGTCCGCTCCAGCCGCGCCGACTAATGCTACTGAAACAAAAGCATGTCTGGATTTGAGTCGACGCCGAGTTTGGTTAGACGGTTGGACGACAGCGGCGGCGGGCGGCGAGGCTGCGCCGTGTCAAGTCCGCATATACAGGAAGTGGCTGGTTAGGAGAGCCAAGCGAAACCTTTCGATGTAGACCACAAGAAGGGAACGTATGATGGACTGAGGCAAGGTTTAACGAATTTTTAAGGCAAGGTTTATTAGCAATGAAATTGAACAGTTATGTATGGTAGTCTGTAATGTATTCATGTAAATATTTCAGTGTGGAAGCCTTATACGGGCGATAAATTACAAACAGAAACATTACATATAGAGACACTAGTTGTACCCGCGGCTTCGCCCGCGTACTAAAAGTATTCTTATTCAAACGTATACAAAAATTAAGATTTTCATTTGGATCCGTAGGTTTTTCTGTAGGTACATTTGTCTGCGATTATTTCGATGACACATATATTACTACTACTATTGTTTTTTAAAAAATGAATGCAATGATTGCAGAAATGTTACACATTCGACCACAGCGTAGGTAGTAGGTATGAGTAGGGGAGACCTTCATAAACAACCCACATAGCCCGTATTCCGACACTATGGTCGGTGGGTAAAATGTACCTACTTAATTCGCTTACAATTTTGCTTATATTTATTGCAAACGTAAAATTATAAAAAGCAAGCAAACAACTATCTTCTTTCAGCACACTGAATGTAATAGTTATTAGGAATGCAGGACACTCGCCGATGCCTACCTACCTACTAATCCCTTCCCACTGAGTCACCTGCTTTTTGCACTATCTAGATACCGATTGCCGACCGATTATTTATTTATTTATACACCGTGTCGTTTTTGTTTTCCGTTAAATTCGACACGTAGCTAGGTTAATTATCAGGGACCACCCTTTAAGTTAAATTCGCAAAAAAAATCATTTTCATATATAAATCAAAATAAATGAATTTGTTAGTGTGTGAGACCCTTAAGACATTCAAGTTAGTGTCAAGTGATTGACGACATATGTCAAAACAAATTACATTAGGAATTGGTAAAAGTTGTCACACACGTGTTCAGTAATTATCTTTATTTTTTGAATAAATCGATAACCGTAAGAGTTAAGACGCTAGTTTCTTAGAGAAATTAATTGTATTTGATCCAAAGAACCTCCCCTTAAAGTTAACGGAATTCAATAAAAACAGGGTGTATAAACTTTATTGCACAAATAAAACAAAACTGTACAATTGGCGGACTTAATGCCTAATGGCATTCTCTACCAGTCAACCATCGGGCTAAACAGAGACATAGAAAAATCCCTATCCGTCTCGTCCCGTCCCTCTCCTGAATCAGAAGTAAACATAAAAACGAAACCCATAAGGCTACTTTAGATATTTAAACCCCATTGCACCACAACAGGGGAAAAGGTACTTCACTTCCGTATCGTTAGATTTTAAAAGCGTTGTATTTACCCTGATCAGCGACCCGATAAACTATAAAGACGATACCTACATAGATTTTTTGAGATTATCATCCCCCTTTCACCCTTTTAGGGGGTACCTTTTCAAGAAACCTGAAACACGTATTTAGTTAATTTAGTCATGTCTTTAGGAATCCTCCTGTGAAGTTCCGAATAAAACAGTCAAACTAATTTTGTTTCCCCATACAAACTTATAACCCCCATTTGACCCCCTTAGGAGGTGAATTTTGAAAAATTCTTTCTTAGGGCTCCTCTACACTATATAAATAACCTACGTGTCAAATTTGAAATCTCTAGGACCAGCGGTTTCGGCTGTGCGTTGATATGTCAGTCAGTCAGTTTCTTCTTTTATATACAGGGTGGGCCAATAATTTTTGCAAATAGCAAGACTGAATTTTTTTTTAACTATCAGAGCTAGAGGCGGGAAAATGGCGGGAAACCATGTGTCACTAAGTGCAGTTTTTTTTTAAATGGAGCGTTTCTCGGGAAAACAGCGTGCTTTTTGTGTTAAGCAGTTTTATAAAAACGACGGTTTCTATGTGACTGGTCAAATATGTATGTAATTGGTCCGTATTTCTTTGAAAATAATGAAGGAAAAAACGTAACTGTCAATTCAGTGGAATATGTGAAGATGTTGCAAGAATGTTTGGGACCACAGTTGAAAGAATTTCAAGGATACAATAGCAGGACATGGATGCAACAAGAAGGAGCAACGTGCCATACGTCAAACATGAGTTTACCCATAGTCAAATAAATGTTTCCGAACAAATTGATTTCTCGCAGAGGTGACATCCATGGCCGCCGAGGAGCCCCGATCTCACACCTTGCGATTTTTTCCTGTGGGGATATCTTAAGAGTCGAGTTTACGTTAACAAACCAACGACTATACCTCAATTAAAGCAAAACATTCGGGATGAGATATCCGCGATACCCCGCAGCATGTGCCAGCGAGTTTTTCAAAGTTTGCGTAGCCGATTGCAAGAGTGCCAACGACGAGACGGAGGTCATCTAGATGACGTAATTTTTAAAAATAAATTGCATTTCATTGTTATTATGTTGAATAAATTAGATTTTAAATAACACATATAGTTTCATTTCTATCGATGTTTCAAATATGCAAGAATTTCTGGCCCACCCTGTATTTAGATAGATATAATTTATTAGTGTTACCATTAATCATGAGGTGTTTTTCAGTTAGTTTTCACAGCATAATTAATTTTTGGAAAATTTATCAACAGCAATGTAATGTAAATATGTTTGCGATAACAGTTAATGACATAACATAAGCGATATGAGCTTTTAAAAGAACCTAACAGTCAACGAGCGTTAACGCGTGTGTGTCTCCGATACAAGGCAGGCTGCATTATTTTATTAGAATTACACACTGTCTTTGGGTCTAGCTTGATTTATATATAAATAAATAATAAATATTGGAGACACTTTACACAGATCAACTTTATAGCCCCAAACTAAGCAAAGCATGTACTATGGGTGCTAAGCGACGATATACATACTTAAATAGATAATTAAGTACCTACGTATATATACATAGAAAACATCCATGACTCAGGAACAAATATCTGTGCTCAAAACACAACTAAATGCCCTTACTGGGATTCAAACTTGGGTCACTACCGACTGAGCCAGACCGGTCGTCAAATATAAATAAAGCTATGGGTGGTCCTGTCTGAAATAATGATCTGATAGACATAGTTTCATCTTATTTTTTTCAAGTCTTATTTGGCTGTACTATGTAGCAATGGCAATAGACTTCACTCAAGATGAAGAGACAGGGTTCCGATACTGGCTGTGGCAGGAGTAATGACTAACCCAAGCTCTTTCATGCGGCACATGGAAAAAAATAAGTTGGCTCCATTCTGATATTTCTTTTAGCGGTCTCAAGTTTTATCACTTACCCGACACCGGCTCGTCACCGGCCACATCTCCATACTCCGTTTCTGACTCCACTATTAATTCTTCTTCTAGAACAAACAAACACAATACACTCAATGTACTTGATAACCGCAAAACTTATTGACACATTTATTTATATACTTTTAATCATGTGAAAGATAATAGATTTTTAGAAAATTCCCACCTCATGCAGGACCTGAACTTGTGGCCTTGCGAGTGCAATTTGTGCCACCAGAGCAATTTTATTTAAAATTATCAAAAAATATTCTATGATCAATATGTAGGTCACTACAAAAAGTCAAGAATAGCTGACAAACAATGTCCTTGGAACGACTTGTAGACAGGACCTCAAGCTTTGCAAGCATTGTCGCCTCCAACTAGGCTAAAACACCTTCTTAATTTTGCTAATTAAACTCATTAACTCTTTTGTTGTTATGAAACAGAATACAATTTAACAGGTATAAATATGACTAGCTAACTTTTAACATGCGCCTCTTGTTGCAGCCCCGCCTGCAGCTCCGCCTGAGTACGCAGCACTTGCAGCTTGAAGTCACTTGCATCTTGCAGGCGGCCCACGCACACCGAGCAGATCCCATAAGAGTCTTCACTGCTCAGTGCCACCTGCAACCATTAGGTTTAACTGACATATGTAAAGTTACTAGCAAACGTAATTGTTTCCATCCAACAAACTAACTCTACAATTGATTCTAATTTAGAAGTTAAACCAACAGTATAATAAACAGGGTTCGACGATATTTATATCAATGGATGTATATCAATAATCAAGATATATATATAGGATATATATCCAGCTGGGTTTGACGATATATATTGTTTAATGGTGAACTAATTGAGCGGACTGTAATTTAATAAAATATCTTTAAGACGAAATTGACAAAGATAACTCGAAATTTTAGAGATTTAAACAAACACTTACTGGGGAAAAAACAGTGCATATGTCACATACCTTTTAGCATGAGGTTCCAGTGGGTTGGTTTCAGCTCGCTTACCATCAGCCTTGGTATGCAAGGCGCACGTGCGGGCCCGGCTTACCGTCTCCTCGAGCCCAGAACTGTTCTTGGAGCAGAGCTTTCTTCCTGTCCACTTTGATAATGTGACTAGCACTGAGTTTAAACTTAATTTAACGATAATTGTTGGGAAAATGTGACTTTAACTATTTTATTAGCAATAAATGGCAATTTTAATGCAGCGACGCGTTCGCAAGTTAGATCGAGAGCGAAAAGAATGTGAGGTAATGGCTACCGGAAATGATTAGTGCCGGGCTAAACACACCGGAAGCTAAAGACAAAATAGTGTTGTTTCTTTAAAAAAACCGATATTCATACGAAAGTTGAACATACCGCTCACCTAAATATGCAATATTTACTCTACAAATAGTGCTAGAGTTCGACAAACTACTTAAAAACTATAATGTTAAACTAAGTGATAATACTAGAACGACGAAAGTTAATTTGAAAGTGGTAAAGGACACAGCTTCACAACTGGTCTTCTGTACTGACCAGTGGCAGTTTGAATTGTGACCACTCTACAGACACCGTCAACTCCGGGATGTAGAGCAACGATGCGCCCAAGAGGCCATTTTAAAGGGCTTGTCTGTTCGTTAATCAACAAGACCAAGGAACCCACGACAATGTTTGTATTTACTTTATTCCATTTAGTCCTCTGTTGTAGAGTATGGACGTACTCAGCGTGCCATCTACGCCAGAAGTCTTGATGCATTTTCTGTATCATTTTCCAACGATTACAGACACTTACTTTTTTATCTACAAGATTTTCCTCTGGGACAATCGACAACGGTTCCAGAGTTAAAAAATGGCCTGGAGTTAAGGCTGAGAGATCACTAGGATCCGAGCTAAGAGGTGTCAATGGACGAGAGTTGAGCATGGATTCAATCTGAGTCAGAATTGTATAAAATTCCTCGAAGGTTAACCTTTGATTACCTCACAGATCAATACAACAAGATGGCCCTTACAGGGCGACTCGCGGTCACCAAGCATACGACAAATCAGGTTTATAAAAGTTTGAACGCGTGCGACACCGATCAGTAGCGCCCAAGTATACGACCCGCTAACAGTGTCCGTGTCCGCTCGGGAAAAAATCTTAAATAATCAATTTTGGTTGCAAACAATGGTCTCTTACAGCATAAAGTGGTGTGGCAAGTCTTCTAACACTTCTACATGTAAAAAAGATGGAACAACATTCCACAGTTAAGTCAAATTAATTATTTTGTTGAATATTGTTTATTGTCCGCGGAGTTCATTTATACTGGTCAATATGGTTGTGCTGAGCGGCGCCGAGGCGCGTCCATCCCTCTTTACCGAGTTAACAATGTGATATGCTATCCCTTTCACGTAAACGACTAGGCATGGGGCCATGTTAGTTTATGTCTGTTGCGGGAACTTCGTACTGCCGTTCGTACCATGTGCTACCATTTTATGAAATATAAAAGAAAGCAGATTTGTAATAGTGAATAATTATCTAGAATCTGTAGAGTCTGTAGTGGTATTTAGTTCATTGATTAGTTTAGAATATTTAGTTGGTTATTTAACTTAGTAAACGTAAGTAAAAATGCACAGTTTAGTTATTAGTTACTAGAATGATTTTTATTGAGATGCTATCACAATTATCATCCTCCTTGCGTTATCCCGGCATCGGCATTCGCCACGGCTCATGGGAGCCTGGGGTCCGCTTTGGAAACTACTACCAAGATTTGGCGTAGGCACTAGTTTTATGAAAGCGACTGCCATCTGACCTTCCAACCCGAAGGGTAACTAGGCCTTATTATAATTTAATTATAATATTATAATTTGTTGCAAAACAAATTCACCACAGTACTGGTACCGGTACCATTGTCTATAATAGACATGTCCCATTCCCATCCCTACTGCTAATCATAAAGGCGCGCCATTATTTGAAACGACCAATGGCAGCACCGTGCGCGCCCGCCTCACCCCGCAAGGATTGGTGATTTGCGTCTCGAACAATATCGCTTGCATTTGGCTTCTAGTGGGGTGTTCTGTGGATTACCTACAACCCGTGCGAGGTGAGCCTTAACCGAGCGTATCCCGGCTTCAGCTAATCCGTTAAAATGAGGCGTACCCGGAGGGTTAAACGAGAATTTAATTTCTTGGGCATCAGCAGCACCTTTCATGAGTGAACCAAGATAGTTACTAGCGCCCACAAAATTCCTACCCTGGTCAGAGACGATGTTACTGCATCGACCACGACGAGCGACAAACCGTTTAAGAACACAGAGGAAAGCTTCTGTCGACAACTCTGAAGCAAGCTCTATGTGAATGGCTTTGGTACTAGTACATACAAAAACACAGATGTAACCTTTGTACGTTTTCGCACCACGGCCACGACCGAAAGCGATATCAAATGGTCCTCCATAATCAATGGCGACACTCGAAAAAGGTTTAATTTGCGAGACGCGAAAAGTAGGCAAATTTCCCATAAGCGGCGGAGATGCCGCAGAGGGATTGGCACGAAAGCATTTCACGCAGCCTCCAATCACTGCCTGAATTGCTCGCTTTGGCGACAAAATCCAAAACGTTTGCGCAAGTAAATTTTGTAAAGTTTGGGCACCTGGATGTAAAAATCTTTTATGATATTCGTCAATTATTAAAATAGTGAGTCGGTGGGAGCGAGGCAATAAAATGGGATGTTTGACAGAAAATTTAATAGGAGAATTTGCCAAGCGACCGCCCACCCTGACAATACCCTGACTGTCAATGAATAATGAAAGCTTGCGCAAACCCTTTGGCAATGCGTTCAAACGATCCTCCCTTAATTGATTGATCTCTACACTGAACGAAGTGAGCTGCACATGTTTTACTAAAAACATGAGAGCTGCAGTGGTTTCAGCTGACTGTAGAGATCCGACAACTTTTCCATCCTTAGCTGACCGTAAAAAACGGAAACAGTAGGCTAACACACGCTTTAATGTGAAAAGCGAGGAGAACCTGCTAAGGACTTCATCAATTAAGTTAGGATCGGCCGTCACGAGTAAGCTACAAATACGTTGTTCCTCTACAATACAGTCATTGCTTGGATCGTGCAAAGGTGAGCAAGGCCAATCCTTCTCTTCCTTTACCAACCACGACGGACCCTTCCACCAAATATCACACTCTACCAAATCTTCAGGCAGTAACCCCTGGATCCTGCATCAGCAGGATTGTGGTGTGTACTGACGTGACGCCAGCGATCAGGAGCAACAAGATCCTGGATATGGCTCACACGATTTGCAACAAATGTTTTCCAGCGTGAAGGGCACGACTTGATCCAAGCTAACGTTACGGTCGAGTCTGACCATGCAAATATTTCCTGAACAACATAGAGAGGTTTTAATGCCTCTTGTGTTGACTGCATCAGGTCTGCCAACAACACGGCAGCCTGCAGTTCCAATCGAGGAATTGATAATTTACGCAGAGGCGCAACCTTACTTTTGGCACAGCAAAGCTCTACAAAAGTAGAGCCTTGTGTGTCATCGACACGACAGAAGACGACAGCAGCGTAACCACGCTCCGACGCATCACAAAATCCATGCAATTGTAATGAAACAAACGAATGGATGATGCGACGGGGAATAACGACAGATTTCAACGACGGAAGTTGATCGGTAAATTTCATCCATTCTGATGTGATTGCTTCTGGAACATCATCGTCCCATTGCACCCCAGATGACCGCAAGACCTGCATTAAATATTTAGCGTGAAACGTGACAGGACATAAGAATCCTAGCGGGTCATATATGCGCGCTATATTCGATAAAATAGTACGTTTAGTACATTTCTGATCACGTGGTGTTGCAACCTCAAATTGGAACGAATCTGTTTGTGGACGCCATAACAATCCCAATATTTTAAGGGACAAATCCGAAAGTTCATCAAAATGTTTAAAATCACTCGAATACAACTCAGAAGATGGAAGGTCAACGATAAAACCTTTATGGTTGGAGGTCCATTTTCTCAAATGGAACCCACCCGACGACAAAATTTCAGATAAATCTGATCTAATTTTTAAAGCTTGCTCAATAGAGTCAGCGCCTGTCACGACATCATCAACATAAATGTCTCTCCCAAGCACTTGTGACCCTTCAGGATAGGAGTCAGCAGTCTCCTCCGCTATCTGTGCTATTGTGCGCAAAGCTTGATACGGAGCCGATTTCACACCATAAGTTACCGTCCGCAAACGATAGTCTTTAACTGGGCCGTCAGTCGAAGGTCGCCACAATATCCGCTGATACTCAGCGTCCTCGTTTGGCACGAGGATTTGACGATACATGGCCTTTATGTCACCCGTAAAGACTATTTTATGCCATCGAAACCTAGTAAGGACATCAAAAATATTAGTTTGTAACTTAGGTCCAGCTAGTAGTGTATCATTAAGCGAAATCCCATTGCTGTCACGACAACTTGCGTCAAAAACGGCTCTCAGAGGTGTACTGACAGATTCGGGGCGCAAAATACCATGATGTGGGATGTAATTAAAATTCCCGACACTAGAGACAGGCGGCGCAACCTGCTCCATATGACCACTGACCTCATACTCTTCCATAAAGGAGGCATAAGCTTTACGAAAATCCGCATGCTTTGTAAGCTTGCGTTCCAACGAAAAAAATCTCCGCATTGCAATTTCACGAGTGTGCGAAAAGGTAGGCTTGTTCGAAGGATCGACGAAAGGTAGAGGTACCTCGAACCGGCCTTCACTCGTGCGACAATAATTTGCACGGAAGTTATCTTCACATAGTTGATCCTCTTTCGACAAGATAGGTTTACTCGGACCACAAATATTTTCTAGTTCCCAGAACCTTTTAAGAGAATCATCCAACGACAGCGACAAGTTTGATTGTGAAGCATTCGACACGAAAAAAACAATCTTTCCGACAATTAGTGAAAGATTGTGTACGAGAGGCATAACAGTCACCCATCAGAACCCATCCGAAAACAGTCTCCAAAGCCTTTGACTGCCCCTTCCGGCCCTCCTTCTTACCACTTAAAATGGAAGATGCAAAGATCTCTGCATTTAAGAGTAAATCTATTGGGCCCGGCTTCGCAAAGTCAGGGTCAGCGAGAGGTAGACCTTGAATGTGATGCCATTCCGATGTATTGACTCTATAGTATGGTTGCTCCGGACAGATAACTGGAAGCACTGACGCTTGGAAGTCAAAATTAACCATTTCTGATCCAATAGGTTTAACAGAGCATGATAACATACCCTTAGGTGCAACTTCAGATAGTCCAATTCCAGTAATTGGCTCGCTAGTATCATCTACCTGTAAACCTAATCTTCGAGCACAGTCATGGGAAATAAAATTGACACCACTAGCACCGTCCAAAAGAGCACGAGCTATTTGATAATTGCCTGAACTATCCCGAACAGCTACCCGAGCAGTAGCAAATAAAACTAATCCATTACTTTGGACCGACGTCAAAGTCACTTTGCTATTTAAACCGCTCACCGTTGGCTGAGGTGCTGGTTCAGCCTCTGGCGAAGCCGGTTCCCTTTTTCCAAAGTGTAATAAAGTGTTGTGGGAACAACCGCATATACTGCACCGACAATCCGATCGACATTGTTTAACTTTATGAGTTTTGGAGAAACAACAAACACACAAGCCCTTGTTTTTCACCACCTTGAACCGCTCCGAAGTGTCTAAAACTTTAAATTTTTTACAATTTTCTAAGTTATGCAGTTCAGTACAGAAAACACATATATTTTGTTGTGTGGCAACTAGTGTTACCTTGCCTTTACCTTTAATGGCACTTGTTACGGGCTTAACCTCCGTTACTTCCAGAGCGCGGACTTGTTTTTCAACAAACTCTTGTAGCAATTCAAACTTTGGAATTTCATTGGAATTGAACTCGAGGAGGAAGGCCTCCCGAGTCGCCTTGTCCAATTTTCCCCACAACAGATGAAATAACATAAAGTTTTTATCGGGTAAGTCGAATCTTTCTAACACTTGTAATGTTTCTCTAAAAACACGGTTAACTTTATCTAGTTCAGTTGAAGACTTGGTCTTCACCTGTTCACAAAGTAAAATCTTTTCATAATACCCAAAGGCAATTTGCCGTTTTCTATTGTAAAAATTGTTTAAAGCATTGTAAGCATCCATGTAACTGTTGTCCGAAATTGGGTAATTCTTAATCAAATCTAAAGCCTTACCTTGACACGATGTCATAAGATAATGCAGCTTTTCAATGTTCGAAATATTCCTTTTATGAATTAAGGAATCAAAGAGTTCCTTAAATGACAACCAATTGTGCAAGGAGCCATCAAATGGTTTCACAACAATTTTAGGTAACTTCGCTGAATTATTATCACTACTATCATGTTTGTCAACAGTTTCATGTTTGCTTGTAATGACAGGCTCAGCTTTCCTTAACCTTGTCAAGATTGACTTTTAGTCAGGGACCAAACGACCTCTTTTACAAAAAGTCGTCGACATCTCTTCTAAATACCTAAAACAGGTATGGATGTGTTCCTCGTTATCTCCAGATTACGAATTGACCTGTTTTAGTTTAAGGAGGGGGGGACGGGTTGAGAAAAAGGGGGGAGAAAGATGGCGGCCGACCATCATAGATATTTATTCACATCTCCAGTCCTATGGCACCAATCTGTTCGTGCAAGGTGTCGTTTGAAAGCTTATTAAACCTACTTTAATTGTTTTTAAATAACTATACTCATAAAAGTAACCGTTTACGAAATATTTGAAAATATGTGTTTTTTTATCGCGCATGAATTGCACTACTACTAGTAAAAAATGCGTCTAACTCAATAAACAATAACTTTACCGCAATTGATGTTATCATAAAATTTTCCCGTCTATTCATGCTCTTTCTAAAAATATAAGTTTCATTGGTATATGATAATATATAACCATGTAATTACGAATTTGGTTTAGTAGGAGTCACTCTGCCCGGTCGCAGAAATGGGCGCTGACCGTAGTAAAGTATTCAATATTTTTGAGGTCCTATTTTACGGATCCATATGCGAGAGGTATCGTTTCAAAGCATGTTCAAAGCTAATTAAACCTAGTATATTTTTTTTAATTAACTATAATCATAAAGGTAGCTGTTTAGAAAATTTTTGAAAATATGTGTTTTATAGACCATGAGTCGCACAAGTACCTACTGGTAAAAAATGCTTCTTAATCAATAAACAACAACTTTTCCGGAATTGATGTTAGTATAAGATATACGCGGAATTTCGTGCGCTTTCTAATAACATAAGTTTTATTGGTGTATGATATTATATAACCAAGTAATTACAAATATGGTTAAGTAGGGGCCACAGCGCCCGGTCACGTACATGGATGCTGACCGTCGCCAAATTTTCTATATTTTTCAGATCCTATTTTATTTAACAGGAATCTTTTGAAAGCATATTATGCGTACTATCATTAGTTCTCAATAATTTTAGTTGTAACTGTAGTAGCTAACAAAATATTTGAAAATATGCATTGGAACCGATGTGAGTAAAACATGCTTCTAGCTCAATGAATTATATTTTTTCCGCAATTGATATAATAACAAAATAAACGGCGAAATGTATGACCTTTTCAAATAATAAGTTATGTCAGTATTGCATAAACATTTAATGTTAATTTATCCATCATACTCACTGCGCACCGTCATATACATGGATGACCATTTTCGTTGCCGTTTTCATAATTTTTAAGATTGTATCTTGGTCACAGATCAATACAACAAGATGGCCCTTACAGGGCGACTCGCGGTCACCAAGCATACGACAAATCAGGTTTATAAAAGTTTGAACGCGTGCGACACCGATCAGTAGCGCCCAAGTATACGACCCGCTAACAGTGTCCGTGTCCGCTCGGGAAAAAATCTTAAATAATCAATTTTGGTTGCAAACAATGGTCTCTTACAGCATAAAGTGGTGTGGCAAAACTTCTAACACTTCTACATGTAAAAAAGATGGAACAACATTCCACAGTTAAGTCAAATTAATTATTTTGTTGAATATTGTTTATTGTCCGCGGAGTTCATTTATACTGGTCAATATGGTTGTGCTGAGCGGCGCCGAGGCGCGTCCATCCCTCTTTACCGAGTTAACAATGTGATATGCTATCCCTTTCACGTAAACGACTAGGCATGGGGCCATGTTAGTTTATGTCTGTTGCGGGAACTTCGTACTGCCGTTCGTACCATGTGCTACCATTTTATGAAATATAAAAGAAAGCAGATTTGTATTAGTGAATAATTATCTAGAATCTGTAGAGTCTGTAGTGGTATTTAGTTCATTGATTAGTTTAGAATATTTAGTTGGTTATTTAACTTAGTAAACGTAAGTAAAAATTCACAGTTTAGTTATTAGTTACTAGAATGATTTTTATTGAGATGCTATCACAATTATCATCCTCCTTGCGTTATCCCGGCATCGGCATTCGCCACGGCTCATGGGAGCCTGGGGTCCGCTTTGGAAACTACTACCAAGATTTGGCGTAGGCACTAGTTTTATGAAAGCGACTGCCATCTGACCTTTCAACTCGAAGGGTAACTAGGCCTTATTATAATTTAATTATAATATTATAATTTGTTGCAAAACAAATTCACCACAGTACTGGTACCGGTACCATTGTCTATAATAGACATGTCCCATTCCCATCCCTACTGCTAATCATAAAGGCGCGCCATTATTTGAAACGACCAATGGCAGCACCGTGCGCGCCCGCCTCACCCCGCAAGGATTGGTGATTTGCGTCTCGAACAATATCGCTTGCATTTGGCTTCTAGTGGGGTGTTCTGTGATCTTGGTGCATGACCAATAAACAATAACTTTACCGCAAATAATGTTATGATAAGATTTACAGGACATTTCATATGCTTTCTAAAAATATAAGTTTTATTGATGTATGATATTATACAACCAAATAATTACGAATTTGGTTTAGCAGGTGTCACTGCACCCCCGTGACGTAAATAGGTGCTAACCGTCGCCTAATTTTATGTATTTCTCAGATCCTATTTTAGCGATCAATTTGTGAGAGGTATCATTTGAAAGCATATTATGCGTACTATCGTTACTTTTTAATAATTTTAGTCGTAATTGTAGAAGTTTACAAAATATTTGACAATATGTGTATTTTTACTGTATATGAATAGCATTCGCACTGATACGAGTGAAACATGCTTCTAGCTCAATAAATTATATTTTACCGCAATTGATATAATAACGAAATGAACCGCAAAATGTATGGCCTTTACAAAAAATGAGTTTTGTTAGTTTTGCTTAAACAATTAATGTTAATTTGTCCACTGCGCACGGTCAATCGTCATATAAACGGATGTCCACCGCCGTTGCCTTAATTTTTTCATCATTTTACAGATTTTATTTTACTGATCAATTAAGTATATAAGTAAATTCGATACGTGATAGATTATATTTATTATGAATATACGATTAGTGAAATAAAATCTGAAAAATCATGAAAAAAGGCAACGACGGTGGACATCCATTTATATGATGGTGCGCAGTAGGTGAGCTGAACAAATTCAAATTAATTGTTTATGCAATACAAACCAAACTTATTTTTTGTGTAAGTCATACATTTTCCATTCATTTTGTTATTATTTCAATTGCGGAAAACTATAATTTATTGAGCTAGAAGCGTGTCTTATCAATGCCAATGCTATTCATGCACAGTAAAATACACATATTACTAATCAAATATTTTGTAAACTTCTACAGTTCCGACTTGAAATATTAGAAAAACAGATAGTACGCATAATATGCTTTCAAATGATACCTCTCACAAATTTATCAGTAAAATAGGATCTGAGTAACGTAGAAAATTTGGCGACGGTCAGTCAGCACCCAATATCGTGACAGGGCGCAGTGACCCCTGCTAAACCAAATTCGTAATTACTTGGTCATATATTATCATACACCAATAAAACTTATATTTTTAGAAAGTGCATGAAATTTCGCGTAAATTTTATAATAACATTAATTGCGGTAAAGTTATGGTTTATTAAGTTAGAAGCATTTTTTATCTGTATATGTGCAACTCGTGCTCGAAAAAAAAACTCATGTTTTCAAATATTTTGTAAACAGCTACCTTTATAACTATAGTTATTCAAAAATAATTATAGTAGGTTTAATTTGCTTTCAAATGATACCTCTTACATATGGATCCGTAAAATAAGAACTTAAAAATATTGAATACTTTACTACGGTCAGCGCTCATTTTTATGCGACCGGCGGAGTGACCACTACGAAACAAAATTCGTAATTTAATGGTTATATTATCACTTACCAATAAAACTTATATTTTTAGAAAGCTCATGAATAGTCGCGTAAATTTTAAAATAACATCAATTGCGGTAACGTTATTGTTTATTGACTTAGAAGCATTTTTTACCAGTACTTGTGCGATTCATGCTCGATAAAAAACACATATTTTCAAATATTATGTAAACAGCTACCTTTAATACTATAGTTATGTGTAAACAATTATAGTAGGTTTAATTATCTTTCAAACAATACTTCTCACATATGGATCCGTAAAATAAGACCTCAAAAATATTGAATACTTTACTACGGTCGGCGCCCGTTAATGCGACCTGGAGGATAACCCCTGCCAAACAAAATTCTTAATTACATGGTTATATATTATCATATACCAATGAAATTTATATTTTTAGAAAGAGCATGAATAGATGCAAAAATTTTATAATAACATCAATTGCGGTAAAGTTATTGTTTATTGAGTTAGACGCATTTTTTACTAGTACTTGTGCAATTCATGCGCGATAAAAAAACACATATTTTCAAATATTTCCTAAACGGTTACTTTTATGAACATAGTTATTTGAAAACAATTAAAGTAGGTTTAATAAGCTTTCAAATGACACCTCGCACGAACAGATAGGTGCCATAGGACTCGAGATGTGAATAAATATCTATGATGGTCGGTCGCCATCTTTCCCCCCTTTTTCTCGACCCGTCCCCCCTCCTTAAACTAAAACAGGTCAATTCGTAATCTGGAGAGAACGAGGAACATATCCATACCTGTTTTAGGTATTTAGAAGAGATGTCGACGAAAATCGTGAAGGAGACGACTTGTGGCCAAATTGGCTCTAGACTATTTACTTTTTGTTCAAAATCGACAGTAACCGAGAACTCCGTATTTACATCCTTTGTTTTCTTCATTATAGCCTTTTGGGCACGATGAAAGTCTTCAACTATTGGGTTTAAGTCGGCCGCGACATAACCCTCTAAATCTATACAATCAAAGATTAACTCTAACCGCATAACCGCGTAATTGCGTTCAACCCTATCCATGTCAACGTCTCTATTGCTCACATCAATGTCCGACATTTTTCACGTAATAATCACTGTTGATTTATCGAAAAACGAGAACGAAAATATAAATTAACAGTTTACGTTACTCAATAAAATTAACTTGTTGACTTTGACAATGACAGATGAGATGACAACCGAATTGTTGCCATACACCAAAGCATAGACTAAGACCGAACGAGATGAGCGGATTGAACGAACTGTCACACTGCTACCAACCTAAATTCTACTATAAAAGTCACACTTCCGGTCAGCCATTAACCGAATCGAGAATTAAAGTTTTACCCACCAATTTATTAGAAAAATATTACGACACGACAAATTTGATATTTTACTAAAAATAGGTAACTTTTCAACGGATCCGGCCGAAGGAACAAATGTTTAATGATGAACTAATTGAGCGGACTGTAATTTAATAAAATATCTTTAAGACGAAATTGACAAAGATAACTCGAAATTTTAGAGATTTAAACAAACACTTACTGGGGAAAAAACAGTGCATATGTCACATACCTTTTAGCATGAGGTTCCAGTGGGTTGGTTTCAGCTCGCTTACCATCAGCCTTGGTATGCAAGGCGCACGTGCGGGCCCGGCTTACCGTCTCCTCGAGCCCAGAACTGTTCTTGGAGCAGAGCTTTCTTCCTGTCCACTTTGATAATGTGACTAGCACTGAGTTTAAACTTAATTTAACGATAATTGTTGGGAAAATGTGACTTTAACTATTTTATTAGCAATAAATGGCAATTTTAATGCAGCGACGCGTTCGCAAGTTAGATCGAGAGCGAAAAGAATGTGAGGTAATGGCTACCGGAAATGATTAGTGCCGGGCTAAACACACCGGAAGCTAAAGACAAAATAGTGTTGTTTCTTTAAAAAAACCGATATTCATACGAAAGTTGAACATATATCAATGGATATAAATATCTGAAGTATATCACGTTTTTATAAATATTGCAATACAAAAGTGGTTTTAAAAAAATATAACATTGTTAAAAATACAGTTTTTTTTGTGTTTGTTACTGTGTTCTACTAGATGTTTGTTATTAGTAGATTTCTCCTTGTCTAAAGTAGTATTCATAAATAATTCAACAAAATAATAATATGCCCTCCATACAAATTGGATATATATCAAAGTTGATATATATATCCGATATTTATTATATTTATCAGATATTTTCGAACCCTGATAATAAAATTGAACATCTTCTTAGTGTATCATGTAATTCATTCATTAGTCATAGAGATTGTTTTGCTATCTCAATTATATCTTGTCATATGTTTTTGGTTTACTTTACACTTTTTCAGCAACCATCACTAATTAGGATTTCTGATGGTAGAGTATCATTATTTAAAATAAAAAATAAACAATTATTAGAAAAATAACATACGATTTTACTATATCCATGGTCCCACACTAGGCGAGGCCTGTGTTGTGGTGACCGTTCTACAGAAATTTCTACATAATATATTTAGGGGCATCCTATCCTTTAGACAATTATTACATTACAATAGAAAAAGCCTGTGTGGTGACGGGTTAAGAATTTCACCACCCCTTTTTTCCCGTGGGTGTCGTAGAAGGCGACTATGGGATATGGGTTAAATTGTGGTGTAGGCGAGAGGCTGGCAACCTGTCACTGCAATGCCACAGTTTCGTTTTCTTTTAACCCCTTATTTGCCAAGAGTAGCCCTGAAGCTTTAGTAGTTTTATGTGCTCTGCCTAGCCCTTTATGGGATACAGGCGTGATTGTATGTATGTATGTATGTATGTACAATAGAAAAAGAAGCAAAAATGTGAAAATAAAATAAACATGCAAAGTTCATACTAAACTAAAGATTTAATACAAAATAGTATTATTTTCTATTTACAGTATTAAGTATTTTTATTTTAAATCTGACGTACGATACACACACACACACTCTCGCTGTGTGAGCGTATGTGTAGGTATCTGTTGTATGGGTGTGTGTTTGTGTGTCAGTGATTGTATTTGTAATTGTACGAGCTACCTTAGGGGATTTGGATCAACATATTCACCATTATACTCTCTTCAGCTCTGTAACAAGAAATTCTGCGCAATTCGCTATTGTTTTATAGGTAACATTGAGGCGCCAAATCGTATATGTGATTTCATACAAAATATAATTTCATTTAAAATAGGCTTGTGTCGTTCACAAACTATGAACTGTTAGGAATAAAATCCCATCAATGACCTGAGAATCGGTCTTTGCTCATTTAGTTCAGTATAGGATCGGCGAGCGAGCGGTTTGGATCGAGAACGAGTGTGTGACTGCACCGACCGAGAATAGAGCTACTTAGCAGACCAACAAAAAAACGTCAATTTTCATATTAAACTTGGGTTACTTACAACCTTTCGGCCCGGAATTTTACTGTCTGTGGACTATTCGTATCATTTTGACACTATTCGGTCCCATTTGTTCTGATCTTTCCGACCGCAGTGGTTGCTGGTCTGGCTGAACTAAATGAGCAAAAGACCTAAAAGAGCGAACTAGTTCGTGGAAGAGATTGAACGAGATCGGAGCGTTCCGATCAAAGAACGAAACGGCACAAGCCTAATTTAAAAACTCTAACTTTACACAATCTCAATACAAAGTAGATTGTGTAAAGTTAAGAAAATAAAGTGTATATTTGTACGTGTTATTCAACAAAACTACACCCAAATCACTTCAACAAACTTACGTGAATGCCGAAGCATTCTCGGAGCATGTGGGCGTAGACCTCGGTCGCGCCGAGCCGGGTGTACGGCGCCTGCAGCTCCTTGTCCGCGGCGCGCAGCTGGCAGCAGCCACACGGGGTCAGCGGCCCCATCACCAACAAATATACGTTCAAAACAATAGAATCAACACGCCGATCCCATGTAATTGCAACCCACACCACTCGCGTTACTAATATGAAATGACACTAATGACAGTGACGTTTTATTTTTTTAACACTAGGGATGTGGGATGTCTGATGAGCAGTATCGGTTTTTAGCGGCTAGCTATACGGAACTTCGAGAATCAAATCAATATACGTACAACCTGGCAAAGAACTCTTCGTGCCAGACTGTACTGTACCTTTGATAGAATTACTATTTCACAAGTAGGTATGGCTTTTATTTATTTATTTAAACTTTATTGCACAAATTATCAATAAAAAGTACAAATAGCGGACTTAACGCCTTAAGGCATTCTCTACCAGTCAACCATTGGGCAAAACAGAGATAGTTAGTTTGGTGCACAATATTATAGAGTCAGTATGAGATTGTAATGATTAATTAAATAGAAAGAAAGAAAGAAAGAAAGAAAGAAAGAAAGAAAATATTTATTTGGCATACAGATACATAATAAAAACAAGTACATAATACTTAATAACTAGTACACCAAATAGGATGCCACTCAGCGAATACCGTGTCTTATAGACGCGGCACTGGTTTTCAGGGCAAATACAAGTCGATACCTACTATTATAAAATAAACCTACATATATATTAGTATAATACAAATATATAAATAAAATACACATACATAAATAAATAAATGTACCTAGTGCGAGATATCAAGTAGAATTTAATTTCGAATGCTTGCAAATAAGTGCTTACGCAACTTGCTTTTAAAAGAGAGTTTACTCTGAGCTTGCCTGATAGGCAGAGGGAGGGCATTCCATAGACGAATCGCCTGACAGCTGAAAGAGTTGGACAAGAATCCAGTGCGATGAGGGAGGACAGCCAGTTTCAGCACACGAGAAGGACGCAGCTCACAACCCGGCCGAGCCACTACGAACTGAAAGTTGGTCCTGAGATAATTGGGCGCAGCTGGGTCAAATAGGATCGAATAAAGAGCACACAAGATTCGCAATGACCTACGTTCACGAATTGGGAGCCAATTAAGTTTACGGCGAAAGGCGGAGACATGGTCATATTTGCGAAGATTAAAAACGAATCTTATACAGTTATTTAGGAGACGATCAAGCTTGGACAGCGAGGCTTGTGTAATGTTGGTGCAACATACATCAGCGTAGTCAATAATTGGCAGTATCAGCGACTGTACGAGAAGCGTTTTAGTGCTGACCGGTAAAAAATGTTTGTGTCGGTAAAGCGCCCGTAATATGTTTGTCACCTTCTTACTAATGTCTGTTACGAGAGGCTCCCATGTCAAACCACTGTCAATAATGAGACCGAGATTTTTAACCTGTGTTGACAGAGGGATCAACGTGTTCTCGAAGAGGATCGGTGAAATATGAGCCAGATCTGTTGACGCAAGCAAGCGGGGGCTTCCCAAAACAATCGCTTGGCATTTAGTGGGGTTAACGGCAATTCCGAAATCACGGGACCAAATAGAGATGCGATTAAGATTATCGTTTATTTTGGAGATTGCACACCCGATATCATTAATACTCGCTTGCGTATAGAGTTGCAAGTCAACAGCATACAGGTGGTAAGAACAGCTAAGGCTACGTGTAACGGAGAACAGAAGAGGAGACAATATACCACCCTGTGGGACACCAGAGGTCAGCTCCAGCCAGTCAGAAAAACACTGACCAGAGCGGACCGTCTGCCGTCGGTTTTTGAGGTAGGAAGAGAACCACTCTGCCACCGATGATGAGATATTCAATTGTTTGAGAGTTGCAAGTAGAAGATCATGATCAACTGCATTAAAGGCGTTGGAAAAATCTATTAAAACTAATACAGTCACCATGGAGTTTTCCATACCATGCCTTACATCCTCAACTACCTTAAGCAAAGCTGTCGAGGTACTGTGGCCAGGTCGAAAACCAGATTGAAAAGGCGACAGTAGCTGGTTGGAGTAGATGTGGGCAGATAATTGTTTATGAACCACTGCTTCCAGGATTTTTGACATGAACGGAAGAATTGATATAGGCCGAAAGTCTTTAAGAGGGCTTTCGTGTTAAAAATTGTGAAATCGCAACCGAGCGCTCGATCATACCGTGTGTGGTATCAAATTAAAGGGCTTTGCGAGTAGTTTATAAATATATATCACATTATAGGACTTTTTCTACTTGGTCTAACAAAATATGAGAAAATGTCCAAAAGTGGTAATAATTGTACCGGTGAAGGCTCGTTTTCAAAAAATTGGCAAAAATCAATAATAGCAGTTTATAATCACTAAGGCATAACAGCAATTTAAGTAAACGTTGCAGATTAATTTAGTACAAAACTTACTTCGATGTGATGTAGATTTTCAAAGAAATTGTCACTTAATTTTAGGTAATTTCTGAAAAAAATTGAATTCGCCTTAGGCTAGTTTACTCTTTTTCAAAAACTTAAAATAAAAATCTAGTCTGAAATGATTGTGGTACAGGATATACGAATTATAAATTTACCCGTTTTAATATTAAAAATTGTCCAAATTTTACAAATAAGATCGACTGATTCAGCTCTATACGTGCGTTTTTCTAAACGTGCATTAGAGAAAAATTCATAATTAATTTAGTGAGTTAGTTTTCAAAAATCCAGTCTTATAAAAATCAAGACAATAAGATGCTCTAACTGGAACTTGAATTAAATAAATCTATTGGATAACGGAAAGTGTAGTATTTCACCGACTAAAACTATCAATTTTACATTATTTTGACGTATTTTTTTAAAGCAGCCTTAAGCGAAACGGGACTAGAAATTTTGGGCAAAAGGGATAACATGGGCATTCCGCCATATTGACGGAAAAACCCCACTGAACATAGAAGAGTTAATGAGAGAAGTGATAACCGGGAGAATACATTCTAAGATGCAGATAACCATTAACCTACTCAAGTCGTCATTGCCAACTGCATTAGCTTTTTAACTAAATAACAAAAAAATCTATGATGTTTCAAATTCTAAACAAAATAATTAGTAGGATTACGGTACCAGTGCGAAAGAGAGCAAGTTAGTAACGAGTGGCGATAAATTAAAACACGACAGATGGAAATGTATTATATATGTATTGACAAGAGCTACGAATGCACTCTTCACACGTGTATCGTACGTTTTTTTAAAGTACTTATGGCCTTAAGAAGTTGCGACCTGGGTCCCATTTCTCGAAGCTACAAGTCAATGTCTAATATGCTTAGACTATATACCTATGATACATCAATGTCTAATATGACAAGTTGGACAGAGACTTCCGCTTGTAACTTTCAGTTTTGAGTTTCAGGGGCCAATTTCTCGAAGCTACAAGTTACAATTTACAAGTGGTTGTCAATGTCTAATATATATGTATGTCGACGAGTTAGCTGGTATCGCAACTCGTACTAGATTTAAGGGTCAATTAATTACTTTCTGAGCAGAGCAGCGCCATCTATGGTAACCTGCATTGATTTCTTGCCAATTGATTTTATCGCCATCTACCGGTGACCGCTAGAAACGCCAAGCGGTAAGCTTGGGTGTGGTCGATGCAGAGCTAGCGCTGGTAATTCGTTAGGTTGGCAAACCGGACAAAGGGGAAGTGTCAGGTAGGCCAACCGTCGAATGGTCCCCTCCACGTGGTCGTCCCGGATGACGACGGCAACGACATTCGGGTCGTGACGATCGTGGCGAGTGCACGCTAAGCTAGCTCTGTGACGAACGCACCGCGTTTCTTAGAATAAAATTGTGTCTACTTAAATTCTAATCCGCTTACATCTAAGTAATCATAGTTGATTTTTGTATTGTTTGAATTGGAATCTAATTATAAAAATCTTATCCAACGTTACCAAGTTTTATTTTGGAATTCGTTTCGGTTTTTATCGAAAAATAGTTGTGTGCCTAAAATGGATGAAATCGATAATAATGGGAACCCAGACGGGGACCCGACATCCGAAGTGGTGGGATCCAATCGCCCGCAATCTCCGCGCCTGCCGGCAAGACGAAGTGGTGATCAAAAGTGGCGGCTATTGATGGAACAGCAGAATCGGAATTTCTTAGCTCTATTGGAAACTTTGAACAAGCCGCAACAGTCAACATCAAAGGAAATTCGTCTGCCAGAATTTGATCCTGACAAACCAGATGTCGACGCACGAGCCTGGGTATCCACCGCCGGCATGTGCATCGATGATCCACAATGCCAAGGAACACCTTTAATGATGGCACTGAGTCGAGCGCTTAAGAAGCAAGCGTCCACCTGGCTTGCCACCGTCGCCTTCCCAGGAATGAAATGGAGCGACTTCAAAGAACTTTTTATTACAAGGTATGACTCATGTGAAACAGCAGCTGCTTTCTTAATTAATCTGAATTCGAAGAAACCAGACGAAAAAGAATGCCTCGCTTCCTACGCATCCGGTTTAATGTCGTCACTTATGTCAAGATGGAAAGGACTTACTACCGAGCAAATAGCCATCGCTACTGTTTTGAATCACTTATCACGTTTTGAGCCACGTGTTCAACGGTTGTCATTTACAACGGATATCAAGACCCGAAATCAACTACAACAGGAGCTTAAGGCAGTCTCGTTTTTGAAACGGAAATCTTCATCGAATAATGACGACGATGAGCCTGAGCCTAAGAAGAGTCAAATAGCTGGAGTCAACACAAACATTAAGTGCTACTTTTGTGGAAAATTAGGACACAAGTCAAATCAGTGTTTTTCAAAAAGAAAAGAAGAAAACCGACTGAAGATTGACGCTATCAGGAAGGATCCAACTGCAGAGAGGCCAATCACTTGCTTCTCGTGCCGCGAGCAGGGCCACTACGCGAGCAGCTGTCCGAAGAGGAGTGCACCAGGGGAGAGCAGCACCGAGCCGACAGCCGCCAAGAAGAAACGAGTGGACTTATGCGTCGTTGCTAACCCAACTGGACTCATGCGACTATCCGGTGAGCACTTTTCATTCTGTTATGACTCTGGAGCTGAATGTTCACTAGTCAAAGAATCTGTTGCATGCAAGTTTAGCGGGAAACGACTTCATGACGTTGTGACTATGACTGGTATAGGGCAGACTGACGTAAACTCTACCACACAAATATTGACGATTGTTGAAATCGATGGAATTAGTTTGGAGATTCTGTTTCATGTCTTACCAGACATTTATCTTCGTCATAGTGTACTGGTGGGACGCGAGATATTAGCTCAGGATTTATCTGTTCAAATGACATCTAAAAAATTACAGTTCACTAAGTTGAAAGTAATAGAATCATGCCCAGTCACAGCGAACAGCGCGATAGATTTCGATTCCCTAAATACTGACGTTCCTCTAGATAAACGGGAGTCGCTCATAGAGACATTAAGACCTTTTAAAGCTTCATTTATAACGGGTGTGCCGACTACCCGAGCTGATACAGATCCAATGCAGATCCGCCTTAAGGACCCCCATAAAACCGTGAATCGCCGACCATATAGATTAAGCCCCGAAGAAAGACAGATAGTTCGTAACAAAATAAGCGAGTTACTCAATGCAGGTGTCATCAGACCTAGTGCTTCTCCTTTCGCTAGTCCAATCCTCCTAGTTAAAAAGAAAGACGGCTCTGATAGGATGTGCGTAGACTATCGCGAATTAAATGACAACACAATACCTGACAGGTTTCCGCTGCCCCTTATATCGGACCAAATAGCAAAATTACATGGAGGTCAGTACTTTACCATCTTAGACATGGCTTCAGGGTTTCACCAAATCCCAATCGATCCTGATTCAATTGAGCGTACGGCTTTCGTGACCCCTGAAGGCCAGTTTGAGTACCTCTCCATGCCATTTGGGTTACGCAACGCGCCATCAGTCTTCCAACGAGCCATTATAAAGGCACTAGGTGACCTCGTTAACACTTTTGTTGTCGTTTATATGGACGACGTCTTAATTGTTGCGGATAGTGCAGATCAGGCCATTGAACGCCTCGAAATAGTCCTGAAAACTCTCACTGAAAAAGGTTTTTCTCTTAACATCAAGAAATGTCAATTTCTTAAAAAAAAGGTAGAGTACCTAGGGTTCGAAGTTTGTCAAGGTGAGGTGCGTCCAAATCCTCGTAAGATCCAGGCATTAACAGCTCTTCCACCACCCGAAACCGTAAGACAACTGCGGCAGTTCATCGGACTAGCGTCTTATTTTCGCCAATTTGTACCTCAGTTCTCCCAAATTATGGCACCCCTTTATGCCCTTACCGCACAAGGCAGTGGCAAACTTAATTGGCAGCAGGACCACGAGGAGGTAAGACAGCGTATAATTAAAAGCCTTACAAACGAGCAGGTGCTGATGATCTTTGACCCCAGTTTAGACGTAGAACTGCATACCGACGCAAGCGCTATAGGGTACGGTGCCGTTCTAATGCAGAGAAAAGAAGGTAAGTTGCGCGCAATTGCCTATTTTAGCAAGCGCACATCGGCCGCGGAGTCAATGTATCATTCATACGAATTGGAAACTCTCGCGGTCGTCAATGCCGTAAAACACTTCAGGCACTTTTTGCATGGCCGCAAATTTTTAGTTGTCACGGATTGCAGCTCCCTTCGTGCCACTAGGAAGAAGCTCGACTTAACACCAAGAGTTCATAGGTGGTGGGCATTCCTTCAAAGCTTCGACTTCGACATCGTTCATGTAGACGGTAAGCGCATGTCTCATGCAGACTTTTTCTCAAGAAACCCGCTGCCTGATGATCCTACAGTTGAGGTTGAAAAAACCGAGATAAAGCGGATTGACGTCACTGAAATATCCGACAACTGGCTTCTTGCTGAACAATACCAGGACGCCGAGTTAAGCAAGATTATAGCCGACCTGCAGGAAAATAGGCTGCCTGAAAACATTGCAAAAACTTATGAGCTGCGGGCTCGTATATTACATCGAAAAATACAACGCCGAGGTAAGACCCGCTCCTTACCAATTATACCTCGTTCCCTCCGATGGACAATTATCAACAACGTGCATGAAAGCCTTATGCATCTAGGATGGCAAAAGACACTGGAAAAGGTTTTCGAATTATACTGGTTCGAAAACATGCCTAGGTATGTTAAAAAGCTTGTCACAAATTGCGTGACGTGCAAGGTTTCCAAGTCTCACTCTGGCAAAGTGCAAGCAGAAATGCATCCAATCGCAAAAATAGGTATCCCTTGGCACACAATACATATTGATGCAACTGGGAAACTAAGCGGCCGAAACAACAAAAAAGAGTACGTATTTGTTTTAATAGATGCGTTTACTAAATATGTCTTGCTTCATCACACCCTGCATATAGATGCTGTCAATAGCATTAAAGCGCTCAAAGCTAGCGTTTCCTTATTTGGTGCACCGATGCGCGTCATTGCAGATCAAGGTCGTTGTTTCGCTAGTAAAGAATTTAAGGAGTATTGTGACAAACATAGTATCAAATTACATCTGATCGCGACAGGAAGTGCTAGAGCTAACGGTCAGGTAGAAAGCGTAATGGGGACTCTAAAAAATATGCTCACATCGGCAGAGGCAACCGGTCGTTCTTGGCAGGACGCTCTATCCGATATACAACTCGCAATAAACTGCACTCATAATCGCGTCACTAAGTGTAGTCCACTAGAACTCTTCATTGGTAAAGTTGCTAGACCTTTGTCTGTAGCACCAGTCGATGAAACAGAAATTGAAGTTGACATAGAAGAAGTAAGGAGTCAAGCGTTGGAAAACATAGAGAAAGGAGCTGCTTATGACAAGGCCCGGTTCGATAAAACAAAAGCAAATTTCACTCCATTTGCCATTGGTGATTTTGTTCTTCTCCAAAATGAAGAACGAAATCAGACAAAACTTGACCCGAAATATAAAGGCCCCTTTCAAATCATCGAGATTCTAGAAGGTGATCGCTATACCTTAAAAGCCCTGAATTCAAACCGGACCTACAAGTACGCGCATGACAGACTTCGAAAAATGCCAGACAATAGTGTACAAGAAGATGACATTGACAGTAATGATAATGACGATTCCGATGCACAAACAGATTCTTTGTCTTTAGAACTGAATTGAACTTGTATTTATGTTGGTATAGCTAATGTAAGCGTAATTATTTATTGGATATTAAATATTAGCTGGTTGTTATTATCGGTCGCCCTTGGAGGTTGTCCATGAGGTCATGTCGATGACCATCGGTCGCCTCTAGGGGTTGTCCAGGAAAAGCCGGATGGAGGCGAATATCGGTCGTCTTTATGGGTTGTCCATGGGGTTGCCAAGAGGTAACCCATCGGTCGCCTATAGAGATTGTCCAGGAGAAGCCGGATGGAGGCGAATGTCGGTCGTCCTTATGGGTTGTCCACGGGGTTGTCAGCAAGAGCAACCATCGGTCGCCTGTAAGGATTGTCCAGGTGTATTTTTTTGTTATGATCGGTCGCTCTAAGGGATAATTTATTGGCAGTCAAATAGAGATAACCAATAGACGTCCCCAAGAGTTGTCCCAGAGTTACCACATGGAAGCAACTGTAGATTGTTTATGTGTCTTAGTTATTATCTGTTTTACATGTCCCAATGTTATTTTGATGGGTTCTGTAAACTCGGGGACACGGCCATTTTATTTTACATCAAATCACTCTAAAAATGGTCAGGTTGGCCGAGACGTAGAGTGCTTGCTGTTGAAAGTTTGTTTTCTTTTTCAGGTACGTCACACGAGGACGTGTGAGATGTCAAGATGGCCGTGTCGACGAGTTAGCTGGTATCGCAACTCGTACTAGATTTAAGGGTCAATTAATTACTTTCTGAGCAGAGCAGCGCCATCTATGGTAACCTGCATTGATTTCTTGCCAATTGATTTTATCGCCATCTACCGGTGACCGCTAGAAACGCCAAGCGGTAAGCTTGGGTGTGGTCGATGCAGAGCTAGCGCTGGTAATTCGTTAGGTTGGCAAACCGGACAAAGGGGAAGTGTCAGGTAGGCCAACCGTCGAATGGTCCCCTCCACGTGGTCGTCCCGGATGACGACGGCAACGACATTCGGGTCGTGACGATCGTGGCGAGTGCACGCTAAGCTAGCTCTGTGACGAACGCACCGCGTTTCTTAGAATAAAATTGTGTCTACTTAAATTCTAATCCGCTTACATCTAAGTAATCATAGTTGATTTTTGTATTGTTTGAATTGGAATCTAATTATAAAAATCTTATCCAACGTTACCAAGTTTTATTTTGGAATTCGTTTCGGTTTTTATCGAAAAATAGTTGTGTGCCTAAAATGGATGAAATCGATAATAATGGGAACCCAGACGGGGACCCGACATGTATAATATGTTTAAGTTGGAAAGAAACTTTCGGTTGTAACTTTCAGTTTTAAGAAATGGGCCTCTGGTAAGAAATGTTCCATCGGGGCGGTATTTATTTTTTACATTTTCCTTCGTAATTTTTTTTTTTTTTCATAACAAAAAAATTATAAAAAATAGTTTTGATATGACCAATTTGAGCTCTTTCTAAAGATACCCCACTTCACCTAGTAACTTGACATTTACAGTTTGCCCCCCTTCCATTATGGCCATTTTCTATAATTAATATTTTTTTAAATAATACTATATAATAACAGCTTGTAGAGGTTTAAAATGTTTATAACTGTTCCAATTCCAAATCGATAGCATAAATAGTTCTCGAGATATTTAGAAATGTGACAGACAGACGGACAGAGCGTCGCCATAAGGGTTTCCTTTCGTACCTTTTTGGTACGGAACCCTAAAAACGACAAAAAAAAATACTAAAAACACTTTGCATTTCCGAAAAATTGTATTAGCATTAAATAAGCTTAAATAATAGGTACCAACGTAAACATATGTTATAAACATTATTCCGAAACCTTGGTTTTCCAATTTTTAACCCCCGACGCAAAAACGACGGGGTGTTATAACTTTGACGTGTCTGTCTGTGGCATCGTAGCTCTCGAATGGATGAACCAATTTTATTTAGTTTTTTTTTTGTCTGAAAGCCGAGTTAGTCGGGAGTGACGTTCTTAGCCATGTTTCATGAAAATCGGTCCACTATGTCGCGATCGTGGGATTTATCTAAATTTTAATTTTGTGGTTATGTTAGGTTACTATTTCTGTAAGGCACACTATGTAAAGTAAACATACATACAAACGCAACGAGTTGACAACTATGAAACAAAAACAAACTAAATTGGTTCATCCGTTCGGAAGCTATGATCCCACGCATGCTTTTGAACACGACGACAGCAAAATATAGTGTTTGATCTGAGTAATCGACCAACACTAGGATGTCTGGTCCCATTAAGCAGAGTTGCCTTACTATTTTAAGAACCAACTCATTACTTTTTTGCGATTCTGCCCGCATGGGAATTAACATGAGTTATTAAACTGGCTTCATCGAAGAATAAAGATTCGCATATCTCGCACTCGTACGACTCCTCTCCGGAGTGGATCCTCTTGTGTCTGTCTAACTCCGACTGTGATGGAAACTGGTTCTTACACTCTTCACAAGTGTATGGCTTCACTCCAATATGGCTATCTGAACTATTTCCATCATATGTATGTTTGTTACTTTTTTCATTATTCGGCCGAGGTGATTCATGATTTTCTGTAGCCTCTTTTCGTGTTAAATGCACGTCATAGGCTAAACCTTTGTATGACATGGCTCCATCGTGGACTCTTTTCCTATGTATATCTAAATAAACTTCTCTTGTAAATCCTTCATTACATTCCTCACAACCGTATGGTTTCATTCCTCTCTTTTTTTGTGCTGTATGTGCTTTGACACCACGGTGAGTAATCTCATGACGTTTTAAAGTCGACTTAAGTGCAAACCCCTTGTTACAAACCTTACATACATGTGGCTTCACTCCACTGTGAGTAGTCTCATGACTTTTTAAATTAGATGTAAATGTAAACCGCTTGTTACAAACTTTACATACATATGGCTTCACTCCACTGTGAGTATTCTCATGATTTTTTAAATCCCCTGTTTTTACAAACCCCTTGTTACAAACCGTACATACATATGGCTTCACTCCGTGAGTACCCTCATGATATTTTAAACTGTATTTTTGAGTAAATCGCTTGTTACAAATATTACATACATATGCCGTCACTCCACTGTGAGTATTCTCATGATATTTTAAACCCCCTTTTTGTGTAAACTGCTTGTTACATACCTTACATGCATATGGCTTCACTCCTCTGTGAGTATTTTCATGATATTTTAAGTTCCTTTTATGAATAAACCGCTTGTTACAAACCTTACATACATATGGCTTCACTCCACTGTGAGTATTCTCATGATATTTTAAGTTCCTTTTATGAATAAACCGCTTGTTACAAACCTTACATACATATGGCTTCACTCCACTGTGAATATTCTCATGATTGTTCAAACTCCCTTTTTGAGTAAATCCCTTGTTACAAATTTTACAAATATATGGCTTCACTCCACCGTGAGTTATCTCATGACGTTTTAAATCCCCTTTTTGTGTAAACCGCTTGTTACAAACCTTACATACATATGGCTTCACTCCACTGTGAATATTCTCATGATTGTTCAAACTCCCTTTTTGAGCAAACCCCTTGTTACAAACTTTACAAATATATGGCTTCACTCCACCGTGAGTTATCTCATGACGTTTTAAATCCCGTTTTTGTGTAAACCGCTTGTTACAAACCTTACATACATAAGGTTTCAGTCCACTGTGATATTTTTCATGTATACGTAAGTTATACTTTCGACTAAATCGCTTCATACATTCCTTACATTCGTATAGTTTAACTTCAGTCTGAGTATTCTCATTTGTTTTAACTTTCCCTTTATGTGTAAACAGTTTTAAGGAGGTTTCACGTTTGTTTCTTCGTTCGCAAAGGTTCTGTATATGTGTGAGTAAGGTGGACTTGTGTGTGAAGTGCGCCTGGCAAGTGTCGCAGGTGTAGAGTTGTGTGCGGGGCTCTCGCTGCACAGTGGCGGGCGGCGGCGCGGGGCACGGCTGGCTCGCGCGCGGGGAGTCGCGGAGGCGCGCGAGCCTCACGCAGCAAGCCATCGCGAGCTGCTGTCTGGCGCGCAAGGACACTGACGGCGCCGGCTCCGGGTCCGCTCCAGCCGCGCCGACTAATGCTACTGAAACAAAAGCATGTCTGGATTTGAGTCGACGCCGAGTTTGGTTAGACGGTTGGACGACAGCGGCGGCGGGCCGCGAGGCTGCGCCGTGTCAAGTCCGCATATACAGGAAGTGGCTGGTTAGTAGAGCCAAGCGAAACCCTCCGATGTAGGCCACAAGAAGGGAACGTATGTGGACTGAGGCAAGGTTTAACGAATTTTTCGGCTGGTACGCGGTCTATTAGTAATGCTCATGAAATTGAATAGTTATGTATGGTAGTGTGTAATAATAATAATAATATAATAATAATAATAAATGTTTTATTGCAGGCAAAAAAAAAAAAAACCCATACATGTCTTAAGAACTATCTATAAAACTATCTATAAACTAGCTAATATTAGTATTCCAAAATAATAATTCTATTATTATTTCCGATTCTCGTTCTGGTGAACAGATAGCCAATGCCTAAAAATATGACTATTTGGGTTCTCGCAGATTGTCTCTAAAATTTCGTTTTTGGAGTTCCTAATAGCTGTCCAAAATGAGGCAACTCTAGCTCTTAGGATCGCGAAAAAATCAGGTACTCTGGCCGTCGCAAACATGTCTGATGCACTGCAGTATCTAGGCTTTCTCATCAGGATACGATATGCATCATTATATTGTACCCTGATGCTACTGTATGCCCGTCTCGTGTACTTTGTCCACAGCTGACACGTATAAAAATTGTACGTAATTAAACGTAATGTATTAATGTAAATATTTCAGTGTGTAAGCCTTATACGGGCGATAAATTACAAACAGATACATTACATATAGAGACACTGGTTTGTACCCGCGGCTTCGCCCGCGTACTAAAAGTATTCTTATTCAAACGTATACAAAAATTAAGATTTTCATTTGGATCCGTAGGTTTTTCTGTAGGTACATTTGTCTGCGATTATTTCGATGACACATATATTACTATTACTATTGTTTTTTAAAAAATGAATGCAATGATTGCAGAAATGTTACACATTCGACCACCGCGTAGGTAGTAGGTATGAGCTGGTATGAGTAGGGGAGACCTTCATAAACAACCCACATAGCCCGTATTCCGACACTATGGTCGGTGGGTAAAAAGTACCTACTTAATTCGCTTACAATTTTGCTTATATTTATTGCAAACGTCAAATTATAAAAAGCAAGCAAACAACTATCTTCTTTCAGCACACTGAATGTAATTGTTATTAGGGATGCAGGAGGACACTCGCCGATGCCTACCTACTAATCCCTTCCCACTGAGTCACCTGCTTTTTGCACTATCTAGATACCGATTGCCGACCGATTATTTATTTATTTATACACCGTGTCGTTTTTGTTTTCCGTTAAATTCGACACGTAGCTAGGTTCATTATCAGGGACCACCCTTTAAGTTAAATTCGCAAAAAAAATCATTTTCATATATAAATCAAAATAAATGAATTTGTTAGTGTGTGAGACCCTTAAGAAGAACATTCAAGTTAGTGTCAAGTGATTGACGACATATGTCAAAACAAATTACATTAGGAATTGGTAAAAGTTGTCACACACGTGTTCAGTAATTATCTTTATTTTTTGAATAAATCGATAACCGTAAGAGTTAAGACGCTAGTTTCTTAGAGAAATTAATTGTATTTGATCCAAAGAACATACATACAGTCACGCCTGTATCCCATAAAGGGGTAGGCAGAACACATGAAACTACTAAAGCTTCAGTGCCACTCTTGGCAAATAAGGGGTTGAAAGAAAACGAAACTGTGGCATTGCAGTGACAGGTTGCCAGTCTCTCGCCTACGCCACAATTTAACCCATATCCCATAGTCGCCTTCTACGACACCCACGGGAAGAAAGGGCGTGGTGATCCAAAGAACCTTACCTTAAAGTAAACGGAATTCAATAAAAACAGGGTGTATAAACTTTATTGCACAAATAAAACAAAACTGTACAAATGGCGAACTTAACGCCTAATGGCATTCTCTACCAGTCAACCATCGGGCTAAACAGAGACATATAAAAATCCCTATCCCTGTCTCGTCCCGTCCCGTCCCGTCCCTCTCCTGAATCAGAACTTCAGAAGTAAACATAAAAACGAAACCCATAAGGCTACTTTAGATATTTAAACCCCATTGCACCACAACAGGGGAAAAGGTACTTCACTTCCGTATCGTTAGATTTTAAAAGCGTTGAATTTTCCCTGATCAGCGACCCGATAAACTATAAAGACGATACCTACATAGATTTTTTGAGATTATCATCCCCTTTTCACCCTTTTAGGAGGTACCTTTTCAAGAAACCTGAAACACGTATTTAGTCATGTCTTTAGGAATCCTCCTGTGAAGTTTCGAATAAAACAGTCAAACTAATCTTGTTTCCCCATACAAACTTATTACCCCCATTTGACCCCCTTAGGAGGTGAATTTTGAAAAATTATTTCTTAGGGCTCCTCTACACTATATAAATAACCTACGTGCCAAATTTGAAATCTCTCGGACCAGCGGTTTCGGCTGTGCGTTGATATGTCAGTCAGTCAGTTTCTTCTTTTATATATTTAGATAGATATAATTTATTAGTGTTACCATTAATTATGAGGTGTTTTTAAGTTAGTTTTCACAGCATAATTAATTTTTGGAAAATTTCTCAACAGCAATTTAATGTTAATATGTTTGCGATAACAGTTAATGACATAACATAAGCGATATGAGCTTTTAATAGTATTTTATGCAACAGGCGTTTAAAGGAGGTCAAAAAAGACGAGTGGCGTGGGTAACAATTTGAGGCGAAGCCGAAAATTGTTATTGAGACGCCACGAGCATTTTTTGACTCAGTTAAACACCGTTGCATACAATACTTTTTCTACGACCATGCACTTAGTTTTTAAATAGTTTTCTTGAATAACTTTCGTAAAATTCACACTGCTTCCTGTATTTTGACGCAAAGGTTTGCACTGTCAGCTCGGCTGCCCAAAGCCTTTCCGCGCACTCGCGCAGTGTCGTTATAAGGCGTTGCCATGGTTACAGAGCCAAACAATGCGTTTTCAGTTTTTTCGATACTGCGCGCATGCGCGGAAAGCCGGCGGACGCTGGCTTTGGAGAATAGACCTTTATGTAGGGTTTTAAAGATCTAGGCACGACCCTGTAAATGACGAATAACGGTTCGGGAGTAGAAAAAAGAACCTAACAGTCAACGAGCGTTAACGCGTGTGTCTATGGGTCTAGCTTGATTTATATATAAATAAATAATAAATATTGGGGACACTTTACACAGATCAACTTTATAGCCCCAAACTAAGCAAAGCATGTACTATGGGTGCTGAGCGACGATATACATACTTAAATAGATAATTAAGTACCTACTTATATATACATAGAAAACATCCATGACTAAGGAACAAATATCTGTGCTCAAAACACAAATAAATGCCCTTACTGGGATTCGAACTTGGGTCACTACCGACTGAGCCAAACCGGTCGTCAAATATAAATAAAGCTATGGGTGGTCCTGTCTAAAATAATGATCTGATAAGACATAGTTTCATCTTATTTTTTTCAAGTCTTATTTGGCTGTACTATGTAGCAATGGCAATAGACTTCACTCAAGATGAAGAGACAGGGTTCCGATACTGGCTGTGGCAGGAGTGGTTCACTATTATCTGGCAGAAACTTTTTACGCATATATTTGATTCGTATAATAGTTCTTGGCAGAAGTCACGTTTGGCAGAAACACCTTACGCAGAATAGGCTTTGGCATAAATCATTTCGCAGATTTTTGTAATACCGAATCGTCTGTTGTCATAATGTTGATGACCATAATAGTCTTCTAGTCGAACAATACTTTTGCAGAGAATATTTGTGCATAATATTTAGGCGGCATAAAGTTTCAATTTGCTATTTGATAGCGAGTTGGATGTTTTGGGGATGCAAGATACCTAACACTCCTCCTCGCTTCGCTCGTCGTCGTACCTAACGGTGACTCTGGGGCAGCATTTCTTTTTTGATAGCGAGTAATAATTCTGCTAATGTAATATTAGGGTCCCCCCACATCTGGCGTCTCGCGAGCGTCGCGTCGGGCCAACTGTATGGAAAAAGACGCCGCGTCGACGCGACGTCGACGCGGCGTCAGGCTTTGCCCATACAGTTGGCCCGACGCGACGCTCGCGAGACGCCAGATGTGGGGGGACCCTTACCTATGCTATGAGATTATTATGGTACATACAATTGTGCTAAATCAAAGTCGACCAAAGTAATGTTCTGTAAAACAATATTCTGCCAAATGTGTCTTATGCGTGGTAGTAATAATGCCAATTAAGTTTTCTGCAAAATTACCATTCGACTGAAAGTGTTTCTGCGAAACATGTTATGCAAAGTTTGTTTCGGACTAAAATTATTCTGCCAGATGAGGGTAACCCGGCAGGAGTACTGACTAACCCAAGCTCTTTCATGTGGCACATGGAAAAAAATAAGTTGGCTCCATTCTGATATTTCTTTTAGCGGTCTCAAGTTTTATCACTTACCCGACACCGGCTCGTCACCGGCCACATCTCCATACTCCGTTTCTGACTCCACTATTAATTCTTCTTCTAGAACAAACGAACACAATACACTCAATGTACTTGATAACCGCAAAACTCATTGACACATTTATTTATATACTTTTAATCATGTGAAAGATAATAGATTTTTAGAAAATTCCCACCTCATGCAGGACCTGAACTTGTGGCCTTGGAGTGCAATTTGTGCCACCAGAGCAATTTTATTTAAAATTATCAAAAAATATTCTATGATCAATATGTAGGTCACTACAAAAAGTCAAGAATAACTGACAAACAATGTCCTTGGAACGACTTGTAGACAGGACCTCAAGCTTTGCAAGCATTGTCACTGTGTTCTGCTAATTAAACTCATTAACTTGTTTGTTGTAATGTTATAATAATCAGAAAACAATTTAACAGGTATAAATATGACTAGCTAACTTTTAACATGCGCCTCTTGTTGCAGCCCCGCCTGCAGCTCCGCCTGAGTACGCAGCACCTGCAGCTTGAAGTCACTTGCATCTTGCAGGCGGCCCACGCACACCGAGCAGATCCCATAAGAGTCTTCACTACTCAGTGCCACCTGCAACCATTAGGTTTAACTGACATATGTAAAGTTACTAGCAAACGTAATTGTTTCCATCCAACAAACTAACTCTACAATTGATTCTAATTTAGAAGTTAAACCAACAGTATAATAAACAGGGTTCAAGGATATTTATATCAATGGATGTATATCAATATTCAAGATATATATATATAGGATATATATCCAGCTGGGTTTGACGATATATACCAATGGATATAAATATCTGAAGTTAAATATCACGTTTTTATAAATATTGCAATACAAAAGTGGTTTAAAAAAAATATAACATTGTTAAAAATACAGTTTTTTTTGTGTTTGTTACTGTGTTCTACTAGATGTTTGTTATTAGTAGATTTCTCCTTGTCTAAAGTAGTATTCATAAATAATGCAACAAAATAATAATATGCCCTCCATACAAATTGGAAATGAAATGAAATGAATGAAATGAAATGAAATTTATTTGATAACAGATCGTTACATGTCAGTACTAAATAATATATTATGTTATTATTGTGTATTAAACTCAAATATATTTATTTCATTTGGTATAAACAATATGTATGTTAAACTATATTATAGTTATAGTATACAGTTATAATTATTTATATTTATGTATATTTATTTATATTTATCACATATTTATCGTACTATTAAAGTGTCAACGGCAATTCAAAGAATTCGTCGTAATCGTAAAACAATTCAAGCAATAGCCACTTTTTTAATCTGGCTTTAAAAATGGCGGTGGTAGCTGCATCTCTTATATTGTGAGGCAAGCGGTTATACACGGCGGGTCCTAGGTGGTAAATATGTCTTTTTGACTTAGCAAGTCTGTGCGCTTCGGCAACAAGTCTGTTATGGTGTTTATTGCTGCGGAGATTGTACTTGGAATTGGTACCCTTTCGTTTAAATATCTCGATGTTCGTTCGCGTAAACATTGCTACTTGATATATGAATAAGCAAGGTAACGGCAAAATTCTAAGGTCATGAAAAAGTGGTCGTGCTGGAGCGTCCGCAGGCTTGCCGGACATTGCGCGGACCGCTCGCTTTTGCATAACGAACGCACGGTTCCAGTCAGAGGCGCGCGCCCAAAGCTCAACACCCATGCGCGGATCCAGGGGGGGGTCATGGGGGTCATGACCCCCCTGGAGCCTGAGTTGGCCATACAAATAGACCATGTGACCCCCCCTGGGGCCCGGGCCTTTACCACGTGACCCCCTGGGCACGAAGCTGGATCCGCGCTTGTCAACACCGTAGGTAAGGAGGGAGTGCACTGTTGCGAAGTAACACTCACGCACTGCGTCCCTACCCGCGGTGTGCACCAGGCGCCGTAGAGCGAAACACGCGCGCCCCAGCCTGCCGCACAGTTCATCTATGTGCGGCTCCCACGTCAGCGCGTCGTCAAGCTGAAAACCAAGGAGGCGCGTGCATGACAGGTGCTGTATAGCTGTGCCGCCCGCACACACCCTCAAAGTTTCGCTTGTGTGCCCGTTTAATTTAAATGTCATGTAGCACGTTTTGTCCTTGTTGAGTGCCAGACCGTTCGATTGGAACCACTCATGGAGCTGTTCCATCACGTGATTTAGCGCCTCTCCCAGGTCCTGCTCGGCGGAAGTGCTGACGACAGCCGTGACATCATCGGCGTACATAAATAACTCCGCGCCTTGTATTGCCATTGGCAAGTCGTTCAGTAGTATAGTGAATAAGGTATTGGAGAGACAGGATCCCTGGGGCACTCCCATCAGGTTTCGCAGTTCCGAGGACACGACGTGACCCCCGTCCCCGACAACAACTTGGGCTCTGTTTGTCATGAAGGAGAGTATCAGTTGACTCGCCGGACCGCGGATCCCGTAGTGGGCGAGTTTGTCAGCGATAAGCGAGTGGTCCGCAGTGTCGAACGCGCGCGAGAGATCGCAGCATATGACCGCTACCGGTCGTCTTGCCTCGCGGGCGCTCATCACACAGCGCACCACTTTTCGCACTAGATCGGTGGTGGACCGGCCGCTAAGGTAGGCGTATTGGTTATCGGATAGTACGTTTCTTGGTGTCCAGAAATTAAGCAACCTTTTATTTATGCCAACTTCAAAACATTTACTAAGGCCTGGTACTAAGGATATTGGGCGGTACGACTTGATAGCCGATTTTTTACCTTTTCCTTTGTATAATGGGCATATTTTAACCTTTTTCATGCTATCCGGGTACACCCCCGATCGCATGCAACTGTTGTACAATTGGTCGAGTACGTGACTTATTGAAGGGCTGGCTTGTTTTAATAACTTGGAGGATAGGCCGTAAGTGTCTGTGCTATTTTTAGAGGCAATTAAGTTTTTAAAAATGCTTTCAACCTCGTCGTGAGTGAATGGCTTAAGTCTCATGGAAGAGTCACTTGCGCCATACCCGCGCGATAGTGCGGTTATACAACGGCCGCGGTTGGCCGCGGGCGCTCCGCACGCGGCAGCGGCCGATACGAACTCGTGATTGAGGGCGGTGGACGCCCTCAATCACGAGTTTGGTCGCGAACGGGCGGTTGGCGCTGTCCACCAGCAGCTCGGTGTAATCGACGCGCTCCCGAACCTTCCGAGCTAATTCAGTATTTATGGCTGACCACATAGCCTTGCTTTTATTAGGGTTGTTAGTGATTACAGAGTTGAAATAAGCAGTACGTTTAGCTTTAAGTTCCCGGTTGTAAGAGTTTAGTTTTTTCTCGGAGGACTGAATCAATGAGGTGTTATGAGGGAATTTTTTTGATAGGTTACTCAGTTCATTTGATAAAAGTCTGAGTTCAATTATTTCAGAATCTATCCAGGGGCAGACTTTACGTTGTGGTATGATCTTTTTTAATGGTATGTGGATATCCAGTAAGTTTGTTAAAATTATTATTATTTTTTTAGCAAAGGTGTTACAGTCACTAAGATAAGTAGTTACTATCCTATTCCAATCTATAGAATCCAATGCGGAAACAAAAGATTCTCTGTTTTTATTACTGTAAACTCGTTTTGTTATCGGTGCAGGTGTTGCATGGCGGGGGCCGCGGGACGGTTAACCTTTGAGCTACGTGGTCGCTCAGATTAGTGTCTATACAGGTGGCGGCTACTCGGTCGTCGCGAATGTTACAGTACGCGTGGTCCAGTAAGGTAGCACTTGTACCGTCTCGCCTGGTCACATCTTGGACGTACTGACTGAAACCGTGTGAACTAAGTATGTCTAACAGCTGTCTTTTTATCGAAGTATTGTTCAGTAAATCGATGTTTATATCACCCATTATTATTGCTGATAATTTGTCGTCGTTAATCTTGGTTAGTAACGCGTCGAACAATTTTAAGTATTCAGTATGGCTAGTGAGATTAGAGTGATATATTCCCACAATTAAAATATTTTCGTTTACGAGATATATAGCACATACATCGAATATTTGTTCCCGGGATAAATCACAATAATCGGGTCTATTTATAGCCTTGATATGCGACTTAACGTAAATGCAGCTACCTCCGCGTTCGATATTCGGTCTACAGTAGTACGAAATAAGGTCGAAATTAGTTAATGTTACAGATATAATTTCGTAGTCGCGTAAAAAATGTTCGGTTAGAATTAGCACGTCACAGAGTAGCTCGTCAGCCAGCAATACTTCTAATTGTCTAGTTTTACTATTAAGGCCTCTAATATTGTGGTGACATGTAGTTATAACTTCTTGGGATGCTTTGCGCTGATAAGGCCGCGCTGGTGTTGGATGTGGCGGGGGCGCGGCGGGAGGGGCGAGCGCGCCTCGCGCGCCCGGTGCCGCCTCGAAACCACTCGCTGACTTCTGTCCCGGATGGCCACATTTCGGCGGACATAAGACTGTCAAATAAGCTCTGCGGGGCCGTTATTGCGAAAGACGCATAATGATTGTGTTTAAGCTGTAACTTAATAACAGTACAGTCTGTACTGCCCGTTTTCTTTGTTATGTATGATTTGATCGCCTCAGCGGTGGTGTCTTCTTTAAAAAAACAAGTATGTAGTTTTTTGACTCGCTCAGACGTTTTTAGGTTTATATCTAAGAGTCCGGTGCCTGTTATCGAGACGCGCGTTGGTTTCTATCGCATGCGGCCTTTAGAATATGATGCGATGTTCCATTTCTCATTGCACAAGTCTTCGGGTGGTTGAGTCGGGTCAGGTGTGTTGTTTTTATAGTGTAATGAATTATTTAAGTCAACCACCTGTATCGGTGGTGTCGGTGTTATATTTTCACTAGCTTTTACCCGCGGCTTCGCCCGCGTAATAAAAGTATTCTTATTGAAACGTTTACAAAAAATAAGATTTTCATTTGGATCCGTAGGTTTCTTTGTAGGTACATCTGTCCGTGATTATTTCGATTAAGGTAAAGCGGGGCAATTCTCGACTGGGGGCCATTGTAACTGATCTATTTGCTGTACGGTCAGCCAAGAACCTTACACTGCTTTTTGGCTGACTGTACCTTACACATATTACTATTGTTTTAAAAGAAATTCTTGCAATGATTGTAGAATTGTTACACAGCGACCACAGCGTAGGTAGTAGGTACGAATATGTATGTATTTTACCTATATAAATATTTATACTGGGGAAACTTCATACAACCCACAAAGCCAGTATCTCTACGCTATGGTCGGTAGGGTAAAAAGTACTTCCTTGCATTATCGCTTACAATTTTTTCCATTTTGCTTATACTTATTGCAAACATAAACATATAATATAAAAGGCAAGCAAACAACGATCTTCTTACAGCACATTGAATATAATAGTTATCACGGATGCAGGATAATCGCCGATGCCTACTTACTAATCCCTTCCCACTGAGCCACCTGCATTTTACACTGCCTAGGTATCGATTGCCGGCCGATTATTCCGACCCCAATCCCTATTCTTATCCCCGTCCCTATCTCTGTCCTTGTCCTCGTCCCCGTCCCCGTTCCCGTCCCGTCCCTGTCCCCGTCCCTCCCCTATCCCTATCCCCGTCCCCGTCCCCTATTCCTATCCCTATCTATACCTATGCCTATCCCTGTCCCTGTCTCTGTCCCCGTCCCCGTCCCCGTCCCCTATCCCTATCTTTATCCCTATCCCGATCCCTATCCCTATCCCGATCCCTATCCCTATCTCTATCCCCATCCCCACCCCTATCCCTATCCCCGTCCCCGTCCCCTATTCCTATCCCTATTTCTATCCCTATCCCTATCTATACCTATCCTTATCCCTATCCCTATCCCTATCCATATCCCTAACCCTATCCCGTTCCTGTCTCTGTCCCTGTCCATGTCCTTGCCCCTGTCAAATTATCATGCTAGGAGGTGAACTTTGAAAAATCCTTTCTTAATGCTCCTCTTACGGCTATTTTGGATATTTTAACCCTATTGCACTACAACAGGGAGAAAATTTCTTTTCCACCTCATTAGATTTTAAAATCGTTGTATTTATCGTAATCAGCGACCCGATAAACCATAAAAACGATACCCATATTGTGTTTTTGACTTTACCCCTTTGCACCCCTTTAGGGGTCAAATTTTCAAAAAACCTGAAACATGTATTTAGTCATATGTCTTTAGGAATCCTCCTGTGAAGTTTCGTATAAAATAGTCAAACAAATCTTGTTTCCCCATACAAACTTTGAACCCCCATTTGAGTCCCTTAGGAGGCGAATTTTGAAAAATCCTTACTTAGTGCTCCTTTAAACTATATAGAGAACCTACGTGCCAAATTTGACATCTCTAGGACCAGCGGTTTCGGCTGTGCGTTGATATGTCAGTCAGTCAGTCAATATCATCTTTTATATATATTTTTGATATTTAAACCCCATTGCACCACAGCAGGGGAGAAGGTATTTCACTTCCGCCTCTTTAGATTTTAAAAACGTTGTATTTATCGTGATCAGCGACCCGATAAACCATAAAAACGATACCCATTTTGATTTTTTGACTTTATCACCCCCTTTACACCCTTTTAGGGGTCAAATTTTCAAAAAACCTGAAACACGTATTCAGTCATATGTCTTAAGGAATCTTTCTGTGAAGTTTCGAATAAAATAGTCAATCTAATCTTGTTTCCCCATACAAACATTGAACCCCCATTTGACCCCCTTAGGAGGTGAATTTTGGAAAATCCTTTCTTAGTGCTCCTCTACACTACATAAGGAACCTACGTGCCAAATTTGAAATCTCTAGGACCAGCGGTTTCGGCTGTGCGTTGATATGTCAGTCAGTCAGTCAGTCAGTCAGTCAGCTTCTTCTTTTATATATTTAGATAGATTCACGACATCATCATCAGGAATGCGTACCGGGGTCTTCTCCGCTTTGTCCACTTTAGCGGGTAGCGACGTGCGGCGATCGTTAGCGCTCACGCTCGATCTCGCGGGTAAGTTTCTGTTAGCGATAACTGTCGGCATGGTCGCTGCTACGGGATTTTCTCCGCGCGTCTGGGGAGTCGTCGATCCGTTTGGGTTACAATCGCTTGGTGAACACGGACGGCACTTTTTACACTGTTGCTGAGCACTTTCGATTTTAATTATTTTCTGTTCTAACTTTTTAAGCTCGGTGAGAACACTTCCTATTTTAGTCTCTATGGGTGTCATATATTTCTTAATTACTTTTTCTAATGCGTCAACCGTGGATTTCGACATCTTTCAATTTTTTGCAAATAAATTTATACGCGAGCACTCGTAATCGGTGCTTGTCGTGCGGCGCGCGCGACCTTCTTCTTGGATATATATCAAAGTTGATATATATCATAAATATCCGATATTTTGATATTTATTATATTTATCAGATATTTTCGAACCCTGATAATAAAATTGAACATCTTCTTAGTGTATTGTGTAATTCATTCATTAGTCATAGAGATTGTTTTGCTATCTCAATTATATCACGTCATATGTTTTTGGTTTACTTTACACTTTTTCAGCAAATTTCAGCAAGCATCACTAATTAGCATTTCTGATGGTACAGTATCATTATTTAAAATAAAAAAAATAAAAAATAAACAATTATTAGAAGAAATAACATACGATTTTACTATATCCATGGTCCCACACTAGGCGAGGCCTGTGTCGTGGTGACTGTTCTACAGAAATTTCTACATAATATATTTAGGGGCATCCTATCCTTTAGACAATTATTACATTACAATAGAAAAAGCCTGTGTGGTGATGGGTTAAGAATGTTTTCACCACCCCCTTTTTTCCCGTGGGTGTCGTAGAAGGCGACTATGGGATATGGGTTAAATTGTGGTGTAGGCGAGAGGCTGGCAACCTGTCACTGCAATGCCACAGTTTCGTTTTCTTTTAACCCTTTATTTGCCAAGAGTAGCCCTGAAGCTTTAGTAGTTTCATGTGCTCGTGATTGTATGTATGTATGTACAATAGAAAAAGAAGCGAAAATGTGAAAATAAAATAAACATGCAAAGTTCATACTAAACTAAAGATTTAATACAAAATAGTATTATTTTCTATTTACAGTATTAAGTATTTTTATTTTAAATCTGATGTACGACACACACACACACACACTCTCTCGCTGTGTGAGCGTATGTGTAGGTATCTGTTGTATGGGTGTGTGTTTGTGTGTCAGTGATTGTATTTGTAATTGTATGAGCGACCTTAGGGGATTTGGATCAACATATTCACCATTATACTCTCTTCAGCTCTGTAACAAGAAATTCTGCGCAATTCGCTATTGTTTTATAGGTAACATTGAGGCGCCAAATCGTATATATGATTTCATACAAAATATAATTTCATTTAAAATAGGCTTGTGTCGTTCACGAACTATGAACTGTTAGGAATAAAATCCCATCAATGACCTGAGAATCGGTCTTTGCTCATTTAGTTCGGTATAGGATCGGTGAGCGCAAGCGGTTTGGATCGAGAATGAGTGTGTGACTGCACTGACCGAGAATAGAGCTACTTAGCAGAGCAACAAAAAAACGTCAAGTTTTCATATTAAACTTCGGTTACTTACAGCCTTTCGGCCCGGAATTTTACTGTCTGTGGACTATTCGTATCATTTTGACACTATTCGGTCCCATTCGTTCTGATCTTTCCGACCGCAGTGGTCGCTGGTCTGGCTGAACTAAATGAGCAAAAGACCTAGAAGAGCAAACTAGTTCGTGGGAGAGATTGAACGAGATCGGAGCGTTCCGATCAAAGAACGAAACGGCACAAGCCTAATTTAAAAACTCTGGGACTTTGTATTGAGATTGTGTAAAGTTAAGAAAATAAAGTGTATATTTGTACGTTTTATTCAACAAAACTACACCCAAATCACTTCAAAAACTTACGTGGATGCCGAAGCATTCTCGGAGCATGTGGGCGTAGACCTCAGTCGCGCCGAGCCGGGTGTACGGCGCCTGCAGCTCCTTGTCCGCGGCGCGCAGCTGGCAGCAGCCACACGGGGTCAGCGGCCCCATCACCAACAAATATACGTTCAAAACAATAAAATCAACACGCCGGTCCCATGTAATTGCAACCCACACCACTCGCGTTACTAATATGAAATGACACTAATGACAGTGACGTTTTATTTTTTTAACACTAGGGATGTGAGATGTCTGGTGAGCAGTATCGGTTTTTAGCGGCTAGCTATACGGAACTTCGAGAATCAAATCAATATACGTACAACCTGGCAAAGAACTCTTCGTGCCAGACTGTACTGTGCCTTTGATAGAATTACTATTTCACAAGTATGGCTTTTTAACTAAATAACAAAAAATCTATGATGTTTCAAATTCTAAACAAAATAATTAGTAGGATTACGGTACCAGTGCGAAAGAGAGCAAGTTAGTAACGAGTGGCGATAAATTAAAACACGACAGATGGAAATGTATTATATATGTATTGACAAGAGCTACGAATGCACTCTTCACACGTGTATCGTACGTTTTTTTAAAGTACTTATGGCCTTTAGAAGTTGCGACCTGGGGCCCATTTCTCGAAGCTACAAGTCAATGTCTAATATGCTTAGACTATACAGGGTGTCCCAAGACCATGGGACATGAAGGGAAAGTACCTAAAATATCACAGATAGGATATATTGCTGAAAGAAGACTTTATTTTATTTTTAAAACTTGGTAAAACTGCATTCAAAAAAAAATTTTTTTTTTTTTAATGTATGGACAAATTTTAAGGCTAAGGAGTCTGCCATGTAAAATGTTAAAATTCATGGTTGTTCTTTACGGGATAAGGTTCAATTTTGCTTGGGAGCAAGTAGTAAGTCAAACGCGTCTGGATATTAAACTGGATTTATTGCAACTAAACGAGAGGGTAAAAATGCATAAGTATAGCTACGCAGATAGGTAGGTATAGGTATAGTACGGGGACGGAAATCGACACAACATACCGCCCACCAAAAACAACAGTTTTTAACTTAACTAGGAAAAAAAGCTTAACCTAAAACTTACGGACATACTTAGTTGCTTGAACAATATCATATTATCCAAAATGCATTCCAAATTCCAACACATCTTAGGTATCACAAGCACTAACATCACTATCGTATGTTTTAAGTTCAACACTAATTAACGAAACTAATGATTTTGATACATTTCACTTTCTTATCACTAAATAACGAATTATAATCCGAGCGACGCTGGCAGGAGCCAAAGCAAGAGGATAACTGATAAACAAGTTCAATTTCTTGAAGTAAACAACAAACTGCCTGCGTTGCGTAGGTAATAATCGAGTGCCCGCGTAGGGTATCATTATCAACATTTTAGTACCTAATATAATGCTTACTTTCTAAGTACTAAATTTATAGTAAATGGGTCAACCATAACAACAAAATATGTGTACATACATACATAGGTACATTTTAGTGGACTGTATAACTAAAAATATTTTATTTAACTAACTTCATAGAAATGAGGTTCTATGTTTGTATAGGTATATGTATGTTCGCTCGTTTTTATGGATGACTTAAAACATAATAACTTTATAACTAGATAATGTTTTAACTAACACATCTTCTATTTTAAAGATAAACAAGATGAATAGGTAAGTAAACAAGGAAAACTTAATAATAATTATCTAAACAAATTAAGGATTTACATACCTATTTATTCATATGTAGTTTAGCATTTAATTACATTTGCAGAGGTAATGAGTTACATTGGTATGTTTAAGTACTAACTATAGGCAATTTGGGATCCGCTCGGTGACCCAATAATAGGAAGTGACTATGTTTTACATTTAACATCTACAAAATTGTAATCGATGCATTTACCTATAAATTACATACTTAAGAGTTCTATACACTTGGCATAAATTACATAAGACAAAGTAGGTATATTTACTTAGCGCTTGGAATAAAGAGTAACAACAATTTTCTCGCAAACCTTTGTGCTTATGTATTGAGTAGGTATTACAAATTACAACTACAGTCGGCCGGAATTATAAGTACCTAAAAATTTATTAACATGCGAAATAAATTTAACCGCCCACCATAGCTCATTATTTTTTACCTTGTGATGTATGTTATTTATTCATCGGCAGTTTTAGGTAACAATATCAATTTAGATAACGGTCTTTTTAGAATATGATCGCCCTTGCATTGGACCGTCGCAACACGAACTAAATTGTCGGGCCCTGCGTGCAGTGCCGTGATTCTACCTAACAACCACTTGGCTGGTGGTAAATCCTGCTCCTTTATAATAACAACATCTCCTATACAGGGTGCTGTTACAGCGTCATACCACTTATGTTTTTGCTGGAGTGTGTTTAAATAATCTGCTTGCCATTTCTTCCAGAAGTCTTGCATTTGTTTTTGTACGAGCTGCCAGCGTGTTAGCAGATGTAACTTCTTGGTTTCATAACTTGTATCTGGAACGTTCTTCAGAGCCTCGCCTACCAGAAAGCGTCCTTGCGTTTGCATGATTGTGCCATGTAAAGTCTTGGCGTGTGCATCCGCTATTATTAACCTTGCAACGTGTTGCTTGCTTGGTACAATAATCGGGTGTTTAGCGTCTTCTGGCAAATCTGCTTCACTCAGCCGGCCTCCAACTCGCAGTAAATCGCGTTCATCTACGTACGGGGTAAGTTTAATCAGTGAACTTTTGTTTCTAACCTTTCCTTTCTTTTTCAGGTCTTCAAACTCTTGGCTGTATACTGCTTTCTGATAATACCTCACGCAGCAGATTTCAACGTCCTCTAATTCTTCGGCACTCAAGATTTCTTCATTTCTTTTGTTTTTATAGTTTATAAATCTCTTACAATGAGCTATCACTCTCTTCATCCTGACCATAGACGAAAATCTTTCCCATATGGGCGTGTCTTGTACTGATGTATGAAATGTTTTCTTGCATTCTAGGTCTGTTGTTGGAATTGTAATGGCCCGTAACACCTCAGTGTTTGTATTCTTTAACCATGCGGGTCCACTCCACCAAAGGTCATTGTTTGGAAGTTCACTTGCCTTGATACCTCTTGAGGCAAGATCAGCTGGATTGTGTTCCGTCGAGACGTGTCTCCACCTGTCGTTATCTATATGCTGGATGATCTCCGATACTCTGTTGCCAACGAACACCTGCCATCGGCTGGGCGGGGACTGCAACCACGAAAGCACCACCATCGAGTCTGTCCACGCGTACATTCTATGCATAGGTATGTTCAATAGTCCTGAAATTTCATATAACAGCTTTGCTAATAATACCGCAGCACACAGTTCAAGTCTCGGGACCGTTAATTGTTTCAGGGGAGCTACCTTTGTCTTTGAAGCTAGCATCGTGACATGAACAACATCGTGCTCGTCTACCACTCTTGCATACACAACGGCTGCAAGTGCAAGTGTCGAGGCATCAGAGAACCCGTGAAGATCAACTTCTTTGCAGCGAGACGACATCTTGATCCATCTTGGAATCTCAATCGTCTCCAGCTCTTGTAGTTCGTCTCTGAAGCTCGTCCATTCGTCAACTAACTCTGAAGATAGCTCATCATCCCAACCACAATGACAAAGCCATAATTTTTGGATCATGATCTTCGCTGTAATTACAACAGGTGAGAGCCAGCCAAAAGGATCAAATAAGCTAGCGACATCAGATAAAATTACTCTTTTTGTTACAGGTGTCCTGATCGCTGGTAAGTTTACTGAAACGTGAAAAGTGTCATCCTTTCTATCCCAGGTAAGTCCCAGTATCTTTATTATTTTATCTAATTTAATTTCTTTCTTGTCTTTTACAGGTTCCGGAGTCTTCGAGTCATCAGTCAAGTCCTTCAGGAGTTCTTCAGAGTTGCTAGACCACTTCTGCATCTCGAAACCACCTGCCTTTAGTAATGCCTTAATTTCTTTACAGGTTTCTTTCATTTCGTCGAGATCTTCGTGTCCTGTCATAAGGTCATCCATGTAGAATGAGTTTCTTACTACCGCCGCTCCTCGAGGGTAGTTGACTTGTTCATCATCAGCCAAACGTTGAAGAGTACGTACAGCCAGATGAGGTGTCGCTGCTGTACCGAATGTAACTGTAAGTAGCTTATAACTATCTATTCTTTCAGATGTGTTATCCCGCCATACAATGCGTTGTAAGTCTGTGTGTTTGTCATCCATTCTTACCTGACGATACATCTTTATAATATCGCCAACAACACAGATTTTGTGAGTTCTCCATCTAAATACCAGACTACGTAAGTCTGGCTGTATTGTAGGTCCTACCATCATGCTGCTGTTTAAAGAACATCCGTTTGGGGCCTTTGCTGACGCGTCAAAAACTACGCACAGCTTCGATGTCTCTTTATCTTCTCTTATTACAGCACAATGAGCTAGATATACTGCATTATCTTCGTCTTCTGGGTCGACCTTCTTCATGTGGCCCAGCTGTAAGTATTCGTGTATTACCTTAGTGTATTCAGCTTTCAGATTCTCGTTCCTTGCGAACTTTCTTTCCAGCTGCTGTAGCCTCACTACTGCCTGATGCTTTGTATCTCCACACGATTTTACAGTGTCTTCAAAGTTTGTCTTTAAAGGAAGTTGTACTACGTACCTCCCTGTGTCGTCTCTCCTTGTTGTTTGTTGATATATTTCCTCGCACCGTTCTTCCTCCTTTGTCCACATGCTCTGCTTCGTGTATAGTTCAGATTCAACCTCCCAAAACTTCTTCAGGAGATTATTATCCTCTTCAATTTGTCCAGTAACATGTAGACTTGTAATGTGCTGTGAAACAGTAAATGATGTATTATTATTACCCCCTGACAAAATCCAGCCCAGGTGTGTTTTTTGTGCAATAAAGTTTCCTGGTCCCTTCATTAAACCTGCTTCTAGGATTTTGCTGTAAACTTTCGCACCAAGGAGAATATCAATCCTACCGGGTGAGCCAAAGGTGGGGTCAGCTAAATCTATTTCGTAAACTTGTGGCCAATTAAGACTTCTAATTTCCCTAGATGGTAGCTGACGGGTTATAGTTTTCAATACATAAGCATCTACATTTAAACAATAGGAAATATCGTACCTTGATTGAATGTTCAACGTTACCCTATGCTTGATTGTCGTCTCACACTCTTCAACGGCAGAGATCACTCCGCTGACCTTGGTTTTCTTCAAACCCAGCAAATCGACCGCCCTTGCAGTCGCGAAGGACTCCTCCGAGCCCTGGTCGACGAGAGCCCGCAGCACGTGTGACTGCCCCGACTCCGCTGTGACGTGCACCAATGCTGTCGTCAGCAAGGTGCCTAGACCAGGTTGTAGACCTCGTGATGCGCTCGACGACGTGTGCGCAACAACGACGGTTTGTATCTTCTCTTTGTTGTTGTTATTTGTTTCTCCAGACGTATGTGACTCTTCACTTGCTTGTTTCTCTCGGTGCAATAACGAATGATGTTTTCTTTTACAAATCTGGCAAGTTGTCTTCTGTTTACACTTGAATACATTGTGATTCGGTATCAAACAATTAAAACAGAGATTATTCTTCTGTACAAAACTGTATCTATCTTCAATCGATTGCTTAGAAAACTGTTTGCATTGATATATATAATGATCTTCATTGCAGAATGTGCACTTCACTTCGCTCGTTGCAGTTACATGAAACATCTTTGTTTTCACAGGTTTGTATACTTTACTTGCAGGTTCAACCATCTCCAGGGTACGAAATCTGTTTTCCAGGAACGATTTTAATTTATCAAAACTAGGTAAGTCGTCAGACTCATCTCTGCTAATTAACTCTTCCCATTCCTTGTGAGTGCTCGAGTCCAGTTTTGATACTATAGAATAGTTAACGATTGCGTCCCAATGATTTGTAGGTAAGCCTAGATGTTTCAGTGCACTCATACATTCTACCGAAGTGTCTAACAGTTGTCTTAAAGCTGTAGCTGATTCTTGTGTTATCGTTTTTTGTGTATAGAATTTCTTAAAAACACAGTTCGCTATATATCTCTTATTGGCATAACGTTTCTTCAGTACTAACCAAGCTTCCTTATAATTTTCAGCAGTTATAGAAAATTGTCGTAACAATGCTTCCGCTTCTCCAGCTAAACTGCTCTTTAGATAATGTAGCTTCTGAACATCTTGTAAAGATTCATTGTTATGCACTAATGCCATAAATAAGTCATGGAAAGACTGCCATTCAGTGTAGTTGCCATTAAAAGAAGGTAGCGAAATTCTTGGCAATTTAACTTCCCTACTATTCGATGTACTAGGTGTACTAGGTGTAGGTGTGTTTTTAGACTCACTTTTTGTCGGCTCCATACTTTCTAACTTAGACATCATTTCGCCTTTGTAAGTGTAATACACTTCCTCAAAATCCTCACACATGTTGTCAGCGAAATAATTTGTAGCTTGACGCTGTTCCATAGCGACCGACAAAATTAACATTTCATGTACGGCTTTAAACTCCTTCCAGTACGTTTCCAGTGTATCTATTCTTCCCTTCACATAACCAGCTGTTAATCTCTCCCTGGGAGATTTCTTGTAGTTAACGTACGCCTTTTTCACCTTCTCTAAAGTATCGGCCTGAATAACTATGTGTTTTTCAATGTTTTCCATTGTAGTAAATGTCTATCACAACATACAGTCAAACAAACACCAAGTTAAGTACGTAACCACTGTAGGAAAGTTCCAGTCCTTTGTTAACTTTTTATGAGTAGGGTAAGCGAGCGCCGCACAAAATTGTCCAACAATTTCACCCAAATCACGGCGGCTCACTACTGTAATACACGGCACAGTACTGTCTTATTTGTAGTTAAGAACCACAAAACGTTTGTATGCACAATACACCTTGTCCTTAGTTCGATTATAGCACTTTAATTAATATGCAAAACTGTTTTGTTAAAAACACCGAATTGTCTTAATCCTTATCGTTCTTTTTGCTTAATTCACTTGAGTTGCATATTTGTCCAACGAATTAAACACATTTCAACTGTTATTTAACGTTATTTCACCGAAATTACACTAATTTTCTATTGAACCAATTATTTTTACGAGTCACTGTCCGAGCATCTTGGTTCGTATGGACCATGTTCTTTACGGGATAAGGTTCAATTTTGCTTGGGAGCAAGTAGTAAGTCAAACGCGTCTGGATATTAAACTGGATTTATTGCAACTAAACGAGAGGGTAAAAATGCATAAGTATAGCTACGCAGATAGGTAGGTATAGGTATAGTACGGGGACGGAAATCGACACAACAATGGTCTTCCTTTTATCTCCGACACTATGTTATTTAGAGAAAGATAATCTTTATGATGAAGCCTATCGATCGGTATGACAAAATTACAGGATGTTTTTTTTTTCTCGTGTAGCGGGTTTGATTCCCGGTTTAACCATGTAATTATTTAAAAATCTATGAATGGAGTTTTACTTAGTTTTAAAAATAAAATAAAGTCTTCTTGTAGCAAAATACCCTATCTACGATATTTAAGGTACTTTCCGTTCATGTCCCATAGTCTTGGGACACCCTGTATACCTATGATACATCAATGCTAATATGACAAGTTGGACAGAGACTTCCGCTTGTAACTTTCAGTTTTGAGTTTCAGGGGCCAATTTCTCGAAGCTACAAGTTACAATTTACAAGTGGTTGTCAATGAGAGTTTTGAATGATTCACGGTTATTTTCATTAGACTTATATTGATTAGATTATATTGACTTATATTGATTGGTTGTCAATGTCTAATATATATATGTATAATATGTTTAAGTTGGAAAGAAACTTCCGGTTGTAACTTTCAGTTTTAAGAAATGAGCCTCTGGTAAGAAATGTATTATCGGCGGGCGGTATTTTTCTTACATTTTCCTTCGTAATTACTTTTTTTTCATAACAAAAAAATTATAAAAAATAGTTTTGATATGACCAATTTGAGCTCTTTCTAAAGATACCCCACTTCACCTAGTAACTAGACATTTACAGTTTGCCCCCCTTCCATTATGGCCATTTTCTATAATTAATATATTTTTTAAATAATACTATATAATAATAGCTTGTACAGGTTTAAAATGTTTATAACTGTTCCAAATTCCAAATCGATAGCATAAATAGTTCTCGAGATATTTAGAAATGTGACAGACAGACGGACAGAGCGTCGCCATAAGGGTTTCCTTTCGTACCTTTTTGGTACGGAACCCTAAAAACGACAAAAAAAAATACTAAAAACCCTTTGCATTTCCGAAAAATTGTATTAGCATTAAATAAGCTTAAATAATAGGTACCAACGTAAACATATGTTATAAACATTATTCCGAAACCTTGGTTTTCCAATTTTTAACCCCCGACGCAAAAACGACGGGGTGTTATAACTTTGACGTGTCTGTCTGTGGCATCGTAGCTCTCGAATGGATGAACCAATTTTATTTAGTTTTTTTTTTTGTCTGAAAGCCGAGTTAGTCGGGAGTGACGTTCTTAGCCATGTTTCATGAATATCGGTCCACTATGTCGCGATCGTGGGATTTATCTAAATTTTAATTTTGTGGTTATGTTAGGTTACTATTTCTGTAAGGCACACTATGTAAAGTAAACATACATACAAACGCAACGAGTCGACAACTATGAAACAAAAACAAACTAAATTGGTTCATCCGTTCGGAAGCTATGATCCCACGCATGCTTTTGAACACGACGACAGCAAAATATAGTGTTTGATCTGAGTAATCGACCAACACTAGGATGTCTGGTCCCATTAAGCAGAGTTGCCTTACTATTTTAAGAACCAACTCATTACTTTTTTGCGATTCTGGCTGCATGAGTATTAACATGAGTTATTAAACTGGCTTCATCAAAGAATAAAGATTCGCATATCTCGCACTCGTACGACTCCTCTCCGGAGTGGATCCTCTTGTGTCTGTCTAACTCCGACTGTGATGCAAACTGGTTCTTACATTCTTCACAAGTGTATGGCTTCACTCCAATATGCCTATCTGAACTATTTCCATCATCTGTATGTTTGTTACTTTTTTCATTATTCGGCTGAGTTGTTTCATGATTTTCTGTAGCCCCTTTTCGTGTTAAATGCATGTCATAGGCTAAACCTTTATATGACATGGCTCCATCGTGGGCTCTTTTTCTATGTGTATCTAAATAAACTTTTCTTGTAAACCCTTCATTACATTCCTCACAACCGTATGGTTTTATTCCTCTCTTTTTTTTGTGCTGTATGTGCTTTGACACCACGGTGAGTTATCTCATGACGTTTTAAAGTCGACTTTAGTGCAAACCCCTTGTTACAAACCTTACATACATGTGGCTTCACTCCACTGTGAGTAGTCTCATGACTTTTTAAATTAGATGTAAATGTAAACCGCTTGTTACAAACTTTACATACATATGGCTTCACTCCACTGTGAGTATTCTCATGACGTTTTAAATCCCCTGTTTTTACAAACCCCTTGTTACAAACCGTACATATATATGGCTTCACTCCGTGAGTACCCTCATGATATTTTAAACTGTCTTTTTGAGTAAATCGCTTGTTACAAATATTACATACATATGCCGTCACTCCACTGTGAGTATTCTCATGATATTTTAAACCCCCTTTTTGTGTAAGCCGCTTGTTACATACCTTACATGAATATGGCTTCACTCCTCTGTGAGTATTTTCATGACTTTCTAAATGCCCTGTAGATCTAAACCGCTTGTTACAAACCGTACATACTCGTACATATGGCTTCACTCCACTGTGAGTATTCTCATGACTTTTTAAATGCCATATAGATCTAAACCGCTCGTTGCAAACCGCACATATATATGGCTTTACTCCACTGTGAGTACCCTCATGATATTTTAAACTGTCTTTTCGAATAAATCGTTTGTTACAAATCTTACATACATGTGGCTTCACTCCACTGTGAGTATTCTCATGACGTTTTAAAGCCCCTTTTTCTGTAAACCGCTTGTTACAAACCTTACATACATATGGCTTCACTCCACTGTGAATATTCTCATGATTGTTCAAATTCCCTTTTTGAGTAAACCCCTTGTTACAAACTTTACAAATATATAGCTTTACTCCACCGTGAGTTATCTCATGACGTTTTAAATCCCCTTTTTGTGTAAACCGCTTGTTACAAACCTTACATACATAAGGTTTCACTCCACTGTGAGTATTCTCATGACTTTTTAAATGCCATATAGATCTAAACCGCTCGTTGCAAACCGCACATATATAAGGTCCTAATTTATTAGATGCAGATATTTTTACAGCTGATAGTACTCGGTCTCTGGAGTATATTAAACCGTGAAACATTATAGCTTTTATGATGTTTTTTTGGAGAAAACAAAAAAACAAATTTGCTACGTAAAAACACCCTGTTTATGTAATTATTAAATGAAAACTCATTGATCAGATTCTAGTACCTCTTTTACGTACCACTTAACTGTAACTGGCCACTTCAATGACATGTGCAGTTTTCCCGCCGAACCTTTACGACATTTACAACAAACAATTATGAAACAATTGTTGACATGACAGACAGTGTTATTGTGACATGTAATAATGCACATGATGATTTTTTTTAGACGAAATTATAATTAATTTTTTTGTTAGGAAAATGAAATCAAAAAAGTTACATGAAAAGATTTCTTAATTTATATTTAAAGTTAATTATTTTAATGTAAAGTACCCTCATGATATTTTAAACTATCTTTTCGAATAAATCGTTTGTTACAAATCTTACATACATGTGGCTTCACTCCACTGTGAGTATTCTCATGACGTTTTAAAGCCCCTTTTTCTGTAAACCGCTTGTTACAAACCTTACATACATATGGCTTCACTCCACTGTGAATATTCTCATGATTGTTCAAATTCCCTTTTTGAGTAAACCCCTTGTTACAAACTTTACAAATATATGGCTTTACTCCACCGTGAGTTATCTCATGACGTTTTAAATCCCCTTTTTGTGTAAACCGCTTGTTACAAACCTTACATACATATGGCTTCACTCCTCTGTGAGTATTTTCATGACTTTTTAAATGCCCTGTAGATCTAAACCGCTTGTTACAAACCGTACATACATATGGCTTCACTCCACTGTGAGTATTCTCATGACTTTTTAAATGCCATATAGATCTAAACCGCTCGTTGCAAACCGCACATATATATGGCTTCACTCCACTGTGAGTACCCTCATGATATTTTAAACTGTATTTTCGAATAAATCGTTTGTTACAAATCTTACATACATGTGGCTTCACTCCACTGTGAGTATTCTCATGACGTTTTAAAGCCCCTTTTTCTGTAAACCGCTTGTTACAAACCTTACATACATATGGCTTCACTCCACTGTGAATATTCTCATGATTGTTCAAATTCCCTTTTTGAGTAAACCCCTTGTTACAAACTTTACAAATATATGGCTTTACTCCACCGTGAGTTATCTCATGACGTTTTAAATCCCCTTTTTGTGTAAACCGCTTGTTACAAACCTTACATACATAAGGTTTCCGTCTGCTGTGATATTTTTCATGTATACGTAAGTTATACTTTCGACTAAATCGCTTCATACATTCCTTACATTCGTATAGTTTAACTGCAGTCTGAGTATTCTCATTTGTTTTGACTTTCTCTTTATGTGTAAACAGTTTTAAGGAGGTTTCACGTTTGTTTCTTCGTTCGCAAAGGTTCTGTATATGTGTGAGTAAGGTGGACTTGTGCGTGAAGTGCGCCTGGCAAGTGTCGCAGGTGTAGGGTTGTGTGCGGGGCTCTCGCTGCACAGTGGCGGGCGGCGGCGCGGGGCACGGCTGGCCGCGCGCGGGGAGTCGCGGAGGCGCGCGAGCCTCACGCAGCAAGCCATCGCGAGCTGCTGTCTGGCGCGCAAGGACACTGACGGCGCCGGCTCCGCGTCCGCTCCAGCCGCGCCGTCTAACGCAACTGAAACAAAAGCATGACTGGATTTGACTTGACGCTGAGTTTGGTTAGACGGTTGGACGACAGCGGCGGCGGGCCGCGAGGCTGCGCCGTGTCAAGTCCGCATATACAGGAAGTGGCTGGTTAGCAGAGCCAAGCGAAACCCTCCGATGTAGGCCACAAGAAGGGAACGTATGATGGACTGAGGCAAGGTTTAACGAATTTTTCGGCTGGTACGCGGTCTATTAGTAATGCTCATGAAATTGAATAGTTATGTATGGTAGTCTGTAATGTATTAAGGTAAATATTTCAGTGTGTAAGCCTTATACGGGCGATAAATTACAAACAGACACATTACATATAGAGACAATAGCTTTTATTAAAACCGAAATAAATTACACATATGAAAGAAAAAGTGACAAAGTCCTCTGGTGCCCTGGACAGCTGTGACCTGGGTGGCCGAGCGGATTAAGAGGCATCTCCCGCGATTGGAGGGTACGCTGGTTCGATTTCAGCCTCAGGCACCAGAGGACTTTGTCACTTTTTCTTTCATATGTGTAATTTATTTCGGTTTTAATTTATATACATAGTAGTGTGACTACTTTAAGATAGCACAAGTTGAAATATTTTCAATAGATTATAATTTAACTTGTGTTCATTACAATAGCTTTTACCCGCGGCTTCGCCCGCGTACTAAAAGTATTCTTATACAAACGTATACAAAAATTAAGATTTTCATTTGGATCCGTAGGTTTTTCTGTAGGTACATTTGTCTGCGATTATTTCGATGACACATACATTACTATTGTTTTTTAAAAAATGCATGCAATGATTGTAGAAATGTTACACATTCGACCACAGCGTAGGTAGTAGGTATGAGCTAGTATGAGTAGGGGAAACCTTCATAAACAACCCACATAGCCCGTATTTCGACACTATGGTCGGTGGGTAAAAAGTACCTACTTAATTCGCTTACAATTTTGCCTTATATTTATTGCAAACGTAAAATTATAAAAAGCAAGCAAACAACTATCTTCTTTCAGCACACTGAATGTAATAGTTATTAGGGATGCAGGAGGACACTCGCCGATGCCTACCTACTAATCCCTTCCCACTGAGTCACCTGCTTTTTGCACTACCTAGATACCGATTGCCGACCGATTATTTATTTATTTATACACCGTTTCGTTTTTGTTTTCCGTTAAATTCGACACGTAGCTAGGTTAATTATCAGGGACCACCATTTAAGTTAAATTCGCAAAAAAAATCATAATTATCATACATAAATCATAATAAATGAATTTATTAGTGTGTGAGACCCTTAAGAAGAACATTCAAGTTAGTGTCAAGTGATTGACGGCATATGTCAAAACAAATTACATTAGGAATTGGTACAGGTTGTCACACACGTGTTCAGTAATTATCTTTATTTTTGAATAAATCGATAACCGTAAGAGTTAAGACGCTAGTTTCTTAGAGAAATTAAAATTGTATTTGATCCAAAGAACTTTCCCTTAAAGTTAACAGAATTCAATAAAAACAGGGTGTATAAACTTTATTGCACAAATAAAACAAAACTGTACAAATGGCGGACTTAATGCCTAATGGCATTCTCTACCAGTCAACCATCGGGCTAAACAGAGACATATAAAAATCCCTATCCCTGTCCCGTCCCGTCCCTCTTCTGAATCAGAAGTAAACATAAAAACGAAACCCATAAGGCTATTTTAGATATTTAAACCCCATTGCACCACAACAGGGGAAAAGGTACTTCACTTCCGTATCGTTAGATTTTAAAAGCGTTGTATTTACCCTGTTCAGCAACCCGATAAACTATAAAGGCGATACCTACATAGATTTTTTGAGATTATCATCCCCTTTTCACCCTTTTAGGGGGTACCTTTTCAAGAATCCTGAAACACGTATTTAGTCATGTCTTTAGGAATCCTCCTGTGAAGTTTCGAATAAAACAGTCAAACTAATCTTGTTTCCCCATACAAACTTATAACCCCCATTTGACCCCCTTAGGAGGTGAATTTTGAAAAATTATTTCTTAGGACTCCTCTACACTATATAAATAACCTACGTGCCAAATTTGAAATCTCTCGGACCAGCGGTTTCGGCTGTGCGTTGATATGTCAGTCAGTCAGTTTCTTCTTTTATATATTTAGATAGATATAATTTATTAGTGTTACCATTAATCATGAGGTGTTTTTCAGTTAGTTTTCACTGCATAATAAATTTTTGGAAAATTTATCAACAGCAATGTAATGTAAATATGTTTGCGATAACAGTTAATGACATAACATAAGCGATATGAGCTTTTAAAAGAACCTAACAGTCAACGAGCGTTAACGCGTGTGTGTCTCCGTTACAACTGTTACAAGGCAGGCTGCATTATTTTATTAGAATTACACACTGTCTATGGGTCTAGCTTGATTTATATATAAATAAATAATAAATATTGGAGACACTTTATACAGATCAACTTTATAGCCCCAAACTAAGCAAAGCATGTACTATGGGTGCTAAGCGACGATATACATACTTAAATAGATAATTAAGTACCTACTTATATATACATAGAAAACATCCATGACTCAGGAACAAATATCTGTGCTCAAAACACAAATAAATGCCCTTACTGGGATTTGAACTTGGGTCACTACTGACTGAGCCAGACCGGTCGTCAAATATAAATAAAGCTATGGGTGGTCCTGTCTAAAATAATGATCTGATAGACATAGTTTCATCTTATTTTTTTCAAGTCTTATTTGACTGTACTATGTAGCAATAGCAATAGACTTCACTCAAGATGAAGAGACAGGGTTCCGATACTGGCTGTGGCAGGAGTAATGACTAACACAAGCTCTTTCATGTGGCACATGGAAAAAACTAAGTTGGCTCCATTCTGATATTTCTTTTAGCGGTCTCAAGTTTTATCACTTACCCGACACCGGCTCGTCACCGGCCACATCTCCATACTCTGTTTCTGACTCCACTATTAATTCTTCTTCTAGAACAAACGAACACAATACACTCAATGTACTTGATAACCGCAAAACTCCATTGACACATTTATTTATATACTTTTAATCATGTAAAAGATAATAGATTTTTAGAAAATTCCCACCTCAGGCAGGACCTGAACTTGTGGCCTTGGAGTGCAATTTGTGCCAACAGAGCAATTTTATTTAAAATTATCAAAAAATATTCTATGATCAATATGTAGGTTACTACAAAAAGTCAAGAATAGCTGACAAACAATGTCCTTGGAACGACTTGTAGACAGGACCTCAAGCTTTGCAAGCATTGTCGCCTCCAACTAGGCTAAAACACCTTCTTAATTTTGCTAATTAAACTCATTAACTCTTTTGTTGTTATGTAACAGAATACAATTTAACAGGTATAAATATGACTAGCTAACTTTTAACATGCGCCTCTTGTTGCAGCCCCGCCTGCAGCTCCGCCTGAGTATGCAGCACTTGCAGCTTGAAGTCACTTGCATCTTGCAGGCGGCCCACGCACACCGAGCAGATCCCATAAGAGTCTTCACTACTCAGTGCCACCTGCAACCATTAGGTTTAACTGACATACGTAAAGTTACTAGCAAACGTAATTGTTTCCATCCAACAAACTAACTCTACAATTATTTAAAGTCACATACAGGTTGAACCAGGTTGAGATTTATATCAATGGATGTATATCAATAATCAAGATATATATCGGATATATATCCAGCTGGGTTTGACGATATATATCAATGGATATAAATAACTGAAATATACTGATAGTATACTGGGGAAGTGCTGGTAGCCTAGCGGTAAGTGCGTGCGACTTTCGATCCGGAGGTCGCGGGTTCGAACCCCGGCTCGCACCAATGAGTTTTCCGGAACTTATGTGCGAAATTTCATTTGATATTTGCCAGTCACTTTTCGGTGAAGGAAAACATGGTGAGGAAACCGGACTAATTCCAATAAGGTCTAGTTTACCCTTCGCTTTCGTAAAACTAGTGCCTACGCCAAACCTTGGGATTAGTTGTCAAAGCGGACCCCAGGCTCCCATGAGCCGTGGCAAATGCCGGGATAATGCAAGGAGGATGATGAAATAACTGAAATATATCACGTTTTTATAAATATTGCAATACAAAAGTGGTTTAAAAAAAATGTTACATTGTTAAAAATACAGTTTTTTTTTTGTGTTTGTTACTGTGTTATACTAGATGTTATGTTTTTAGTAGATTTCTCCTTATCTAAAGTAGTATTCATAAATAATGCAACAAAATAATAATATGCCCTCCATACAAATTGGATATATATCAAAGTTTATATATATATTCGATTTATATCATAAATATCGGATATAATATATCTTATATATCAAAGTTGATATATTATGTCCAATATTTATGATATATCTTATAAATATCCGATATTTTGATATTTATTATATTGATCAGATATTTTCGAACCCTGATAATAAAATTGAACTTCTTCTTAGTGTATCGTGTAATTCATTCATTAGTCATAGAGATTGTTTTGCTATCTCAATTATATCACGTCATACGTTTTTGTTTTACTTTACACTTTTTCAGCACAAATTTCAGCAACTGATTAGCATTTGTGATGGTATAATATCATTATTTAAAAAACAAAAAAAAAATATTAGAAGAAATAACATAAGATTTTACAACTATATCCATGGTCCCACACTACGCGAGGCCTTTGTTGTGGTGACCATTCTACAGGAATTTCTACATATATTTAGGGGCATCCTATCCTTTAGACAATTATTACATTACAATAGAAAAAGAAGCAAAAATGTGAAAATAAAATAAACATGCAAAGTTCATACTAAAGATTTAATACAAAATTGTATTATTTTCTATTTACAGTATTAAGTATTTTTATTTTAAATCTGATGTACGATACACCCACACACACACACCCACTCTCACTGTGTGAGCGTATGTGTAGGTATCTGTTGTATGGGTGTGTGTTTGTGTGTCAGTGATTGTATTTGTAATTGTACGAGCTACCTTAGGGGATTTGGATCAATATATTCACCATTATACTCTCTTCAGCTCTGTAACAAGAAATTCTGCGCAATTCGCTATTGTTTTATAGGTAACATTGCGGCGCCAAATTGTATATATGAATTCATACAAAATATAATTTCATTTAAAAACTCTGGGACCTTGTATTGAGATTGTGTAAAGTTAAGAAAATAAAGGGTTGGGGTGTAGGAAAGGGTGGCCGTACCTGGGACTTAGAAAAATTTTGACCAAAATTTTTTTTATTTATTTTCCATTGTAATCATATTTTATATGTCGAAAAAACCATATTATTTCAAATAAACTTTTTTCTACGAGCCACCATTACGAAGTTATCACAGTATGAAGGGCGCAGGACTTAGAAAAAATTTGATGTATGTGGTGTCATTATGACACTTATATTTTATGATGCTATCGTCTAGAAGACGTTAAAATATGCATGTTTTGTATGGGCAACTTTTCTGTAAACTTGTTTTTTTTTTTTGAAAATTTCGATAAGATATTAAGGAAAAATGTATGGAAAATTTTAAACAAAATGTACAAAAACCGAATCAGAGCACCCCACTTTCCACGTGGTCTTGTCTGTCCTAACCCTAGAGTGTATATAAAATAAAGCGAAGGCGCGTAGGGGAGCAGCCCTCGCCCGCCGTGACGGAGCGCGGGAACGAGAGAGGCGAGCGGCTGAGGCTGGTCGCCGAAGGCGACCAACAAGCCGAAGCTGCGGAGCCGAGTGAAGTGACCGTGCTCTGGCACGCAAGGGCGAAAGGGCTGCTAGCCGAAGCGCCGAAGCCCACAGAAAACTAGAGTCGCCTCCTCCCCCCCTCCCATGATACAATGACTTAATTTTATTATTATCTCTGCCATTAGTAGTAACCCCGCGAATGTATATAAAAAATTATTGTCAACTGAACCTCTGCGTTCATAATTTTACGGATTTATTTTCGTTAAATTATAATATAATGGCGAGAATCTGTTAAATTGTAAAACGAAATTTAACCAAAATAGTTTCAAATTTTGTAACGGGGCCCCAGAGTAAGGTTAGGTTAGGTTGGTTAGGTTTCTTCCAAAATGCGCGAAGCGCATAACCACCCAGAATAGAAGCCCCCGCGCAGCGGGGGCTTCGTCGACCCTGTCACGGAATTTACTATCGGGTTCTATTGACAATTTTCCGATAGATTACAATCTGACTAGTAAAATTATAATCTAACGGTTTTTACAATCTTGCGGTGACATATATATTTCATTCATCCAAAATAGGTGTTATAATGACACCGTTCAGCGTGAAAATTTTCTAAGTGTTGAAATTTATAAAACTTTGTGTCGCTATATTTCGGCCATTTCTCAATTTAGAGAAAAAAAGTTCCAGTAAAAGATGCTTATTTTGATGTGTTCTATATGTTTCATTCATCAAAAATAGGTGTTATAATGACACCGCTCAGTGTGAAAATTTTCTAAGTGTTGAAATTTATAAAACTTTGTGTCGCTATATTTCGGCCATTTCTCAATTTAGAGAAAAAAGTTCCAGTAAAAGATGCTTATTTTTACATATTCTTTAATGTTCTGATCAAAAAAGTAGTAAAAACGAGCAAAAAAAAAAAATTAAAATTTTTCTAAGTCCTATATATGGGCCACCCTTTGCTACACTCTGACCAAATAAAGTGTATATTTGTACGTGTTATTCAACAAAACTACACCCAAATCACTTCAACAAACTTACGTGGATGCCGAAGCATTCTCGGAGCATGTGGGCGTAGACCTCAGTCGCGCCGAGCCGGGTGTACGGCGCCTGCAGCTCCTTGTCCGCGGCGCGCAGCTGGCAGCAGCCACACGGGGTCAGCGGCTCCATCACCAACAAATATACGTTCAAAACAATAAAATCAACACGCCGATCCCATGTAATTGCAACCCACACCACTCGCGTTACTAATATGAAATGACACTGACAGTGACGTTTTATTTTTTTAACACTAGGGATATGAGATGTCTGGTGAGCAGTATCGGTTTTTAGCGGCTAGCTATACGGAACTTCGAGAATCAAATCAATATACGTACAACCTGGCAAAGAACTCTTCGTGCCAGACTGTACTGTGCCTTTGATAGAATTACTATTTCACAAGTATGGCTTTTTAACTAAATAACAAAAAATCTATGATGTTTCAAATTCTAAACAAAATAATTAGTAGGATTACGGTACCAGTGCGAAAGAGAGCAAGTTAGTAACGAGTGGCGATAAATTAAAACACGAATGGAAATGTATTATATACGTATTGACAAGAGCTACAAATGCACTCTTCACACGTGTATCGTACGTTTTTAGGGTTCCGTAGTCAACTAGGAAAGGAACCCTTATAGTTTCGCCATGTCTGTCTGTCCGTCCGTCCGTCCGTCCATCCGTCCGTCCGTCCGTCCGTCCGTCCGTCCGTCCGTCCGTCCGCGGATAATCTCAGTAACCGTAAGCACTAGAAAGCTGAAATTTGGTACCAATATGTATATCAATCACGCCAACAAAGTGCAAAAATAAAAAATGAAAAAAAAATGTTTTATTAGGGTACCCCCCCTACATGTAAAGTGGGAGCTGATATTTTTTTTCATTCCAACCCCAACGTGTGATATATTGTTGGATAGGTATTTAAAAATGAATAAGGGTTTACTAAGACCGTTTTTTGATAATATTAATATTTTCGGAAATAATCGCTCCTAAAGGAAAAAAAGTGCGTCCCCCCCCTCTAACTTTTGAACCATATGTTTAAAAAATATGAAAAAAATCACAAAAGTAGAACTTTATAAAGACTTTCTAGGAAAATTGTTTTGAACTTGATAGGTTTAGTAGTTTTTGAGAAAAATACGAAAAACTACGGAACCCTACACTGAGCGTGGCCCGACACGCTCTTGGCCGGTTTTTTTAAAGTACTTATGGCCTTTAGAAGTTGCGACCTGGGGCCCATTTCTCGAAGCTACAAGTCAATGTCTAATATGCTTAGACTATATACCTATGATACATCAATGTCTAATATGACAAGTTGGACAGAGACTTCCGCTTGTAACTTTCAGTTTTGAGTTTCAGGGGCCAATTTCTTGAAGCTACAAGTTACAATTTACAAGTGGTTGTCAATGTCTAATATATATGTATAATATGTTTAAGTTGGAAAGAAACTTTCGGTTGTAACTTTCAGTTTTAAGAAATGGGCCTCTGGTAAGAAATGTTCTAACGGGGCGGTATTTATTTTTTACATTTTCCTTCGTAATTACTTTTTTTTCATAACAAAAAAATTATAAAAAATAGTTTTGATATGACCAATTTGAGCTCTTTCTAAAGATACCCCACTTCACCTAGTAACTTGACATTTACAGTTTGCCCCCCTTCCATTTTGGCCATTTTCTATAAATTAATTAATTTTTTTTTTAATAATACTATATAATAATAGCTTGTAGAGGTTTAAAATGTTTATAACTGTTCCAAATTCCAAATCGATAGCATAAATAGTTCTCGAGATATATAGAAATGTGACAGACAGACAGACAGACGGACAGAGCGTCGCCAAAAGGGTTTCCTTTCGTACCTTTTTGGTACGGAACCCTAAAAACGACAAAAAAAAAAATACTAAAAACCCTTTGCATTTCCGAAAAATTGTATTAGCATTAAATAAGCTTAAATAATAGGTACCAACGTAAACATATGTTATAAACATTATTCCGAAACCTTGGTTTTCCAATTTTTAACCCCCGACGCAAAAACGACGGGGTGTTATAACTTTGACGTGTCTGTCTGTGGCATCGTAGCTCTCGAATGGATGAACCAATTTTATTTAGTTTTTTTTTGTCTGAAAGCTGAGTTAGTCGGGAGTGTTCTTAGCCATGTTTCATGAAAATCGGTCCACTATGTCGCGATCGTGGGATTTATTAAAATTTTAATTTTGTGGTTATGTTAGGTTATTATTTCTGTAAGGCACACTATGTAAAGTAAACATACATACAAACGCAACGAGTCGACAACTATGAAACAAAAACAAACTAAATTGGTTCATCCGTTCGGAAGCTATGATCCCACGCATGCTTTTGAACACGACGACAGCAAAATATAGTGTTTGATCTGAGTAATCGACCAACACTAGGATGTCTGGTCCCATTAAGCAGAGTTACCTTACTATTTTAAGAACCAACTCATTACTTTTTTGCGATTCTGCCCGCATGGGAATTAACATGAGTTATTAAACTGGCTTCATCGAAGAATAAAGATTCGCATATCTCGCACTCGTACGACTCCTCTCCGGAGTGGATCCTCTTGTGTCTGTCTAACTCCGACTGTGATGCAAACTGGTTCTTACACTCTTCACAAGTGTATGGCTTCACTCCAATATGCCTATCTGAACTATTTCCATCATATGTATGTTTGTTACTTTTTTCATTATTCGGCCGAGTTGATTCATGATTTTCTGTAGCCTCTTTTCGTGTTAAATGCACGTCATAGGCTAAACCTTTGTATGACATGGCTCCATCGTGGGCTCTTTTCCTATGTATATCTAAATAAACTTCTCTTGTAAATCCTTCATTACATTCTTCACAACTGTATGATTTAATTCCTCTCTTTTCTTGTGCTGTATGTGCTTTGACAACATGGTGCGTTATCCCATGACGTTTTAAACTCGACTTTAGTGTAAACCCCTTGTTACAAACCTTACATACATGTGCCTTCACTCCACTGTGAGTATTCTCATGACTTTTTAAATTCCATATAGATGTAAACGGCTTGTTACAAACTTTACATACATATGGATTCACTTCACTGTGAATATTCTCATGACGTTTTAATTCACTTGTTGATGCAAACCCCTTGTTACAAACCGTACATACACATGGTTTCACTTCACTGTGAGTATTCTCATGATTTTTTAAATGCCCTGTAGATCTAAACCCCTTGTTACAAACCTTACATACATATGGCTTCACTCCACTGTGAGTAGTCTCATGACTTTTTAAATTAGATGTAGATGTAAACCGCTTGTTACAAACTTTACATTCATATGGCTTCACTTCACTGTGAATATTCTCATGATTTTTTAAATCCCCTTTAGTTTTAAACTGCTTGTTGCAAACCGTACATACATATGGCTTCACTCCACTGTGAGTACTCTCATGATATTTTAAATTAGATGTAGATATAAACCGCTTGTTACAAACTTTACATTCATATGGCTTCACTTCACTGTGAATATTCTCATGACTTTTTAAATGCCCTGTAGATCTAAACCCCTTGTTACAAACCTTACATACATATGGCTTCACTCCACTGTGAGTAGTCTCATGACTTTTTAAATTAGATGTAGATGTAAACCGCTTGTTACAAACTTTACATTCATATGGCTTCACTTCACTGTGAATATTCTCATGATTTTTTAAATGCCCTGTAGTTTTAAACTGCTTGTTGCAAACCGTACATACATATGGCTTCACTCCACTGTGAGTACTCTCATGATATTTTAAACTCACTTTATGAGTAAATCTCTTGTTACAAATCTTACATACATGTGGCTTTACTCCTCTGTGAGCGTTCTCATGACATTGTAAACTCCTTCTTTGAGCAAAGCGCTTGTTACACACGTTACATACATATGGTTTCTTTTCATTGTGTTTAACTAAGAGGGTTTCACGTTTGTTTCTTTGTTTGCAAAGGTTCTGTATATGTGTCAGTAACGTAGACTTGTGAGTGAAGTGCGCCTGGCAAGTGTCGCAAATGTAGCGTTGTGTGCGGGGCTCTCGCTGCACAGTGACGGGTTGGCTCGCGCGCGGGGAGACTGAAACAAAAGCATGTCTGGATTTGAGTTGACGCTGAGTTTGGTTAGACGGTTGGACGACAGCGGCGGCGGGCGGCGAGGCTGCGCCGCGTCAAGTCCGCATATACATACAGGAGTGGCTGGTTAGGAGAGCCAAGCGAAACCCTCCGATGTAGGCCACAAGAAGGGAACGTATGTGGACTGAAGAGAGTGAAATAAAACAAAAATGTACAAATGGCGTACTTAATGCCTAATGGCATTCTCTACCAGTCAACCATCGGGCTAAACAGAGACATGTAAAAATCCCTATCCCTTCTCCCTGTCCCGTCCCTCTCTTGAATCAGAAGTAAACATGAAAACGAAACGGTCTATAAGGCTATTTTTGATATTTAAACCCATAGCACAGATCAAATAATACTAGTACAGATACCTAATCCCATACTAAAAATGGGCGCCGTCCTAAGTATTCTAGACCTGTAGGCTAAATTTAATCCACACTCAAAGAGCTAGATGGCGCCAGTAGCCACGCGTGGCCAACAAAACTCTTATCAGTATCCTACGTCGAAATAGTCATCAAACTGCAACATCTTGCGACATCTGTTTTAGCTTTCACGCACTAAACCTATAACGTCACATGGACGTTTAAAGTCGAACATTACTAGATGGCGTTGCCGTGCGGCTTGTATGTGTGCTCGCCGCGTACGTATAATATACTCGCTCTGTCCGCAACACATGCAAGCGGAATTGAATGAACGAGATCCGCGGCGCCCCACCCCGCGCCCCACGCCCCGCGCCCCGCGACCACGGCGCCGGCGACCTTGAGTTGAGAGGCCCCAGCCCCCGACCAAAGGATGCATTGATTTGTTAAAATTTAAAGCACTCTAAAGTAGCCGCGTAGAAATATGGAAATGAATATTATTATGTAAGAAATACATAAGTATAATAGCTAAGAATGTACATGTAGTAAACATAATGAACAAAATGTGAAGTACGTATTTGATAAAACATTTTCGAGAGTAATATTTTTATTCATAAAATTGTGCAAACACTGCAAACTTAATTTAAACTCCGAAACTATTTATTTTCTGAAACATGGTATGAAATGTTGTCATTACGTCCTTTTAAGTTAAAATATGCTTCCCGGTACCACAACATAGTGTAATTTAAAAATACAGATATAAAATTAATACTTCGCAAATAAATTACGACTATAAACACATAAAATTATTAAAACACCAAGACCAGACAATTTAAGCCTGGCGTCCACTAGGCGCGCCCACAGAACTATGGGCGCGCCGATCGAGCCTTGGTAACCCTTAGGCCGTTTTTACATAAAAAAAATCGTATTGTTTCTTACTACAAAAGGTCCTTTCTCATTGATAAATGACGAAAAGTGAAAAGTAAAACCTTTGTTGAAAAATTTTGTTTTTTAGAAAAAAAAAACGTTTAAACTCTTTTTAAGTGCCAGTTTGAAAAAATATATTCAAAAATATAAAATACATAGTTATTTGTTATACAACAGTGCAAAGTTTTATTTTAACGGCGAGTGTGGAATTGAAAAACGAGCAAGCGAAAGTATTCTATAGTTGAACCACGATACACAACAACATTTTCCCTCACTATAGCGAGGAAAGTACAACGCAAAAAACGCGTTTATCACTGCTTCCAGGAGTTCCACAGGTGGTAAAACATCGTCATCACTAGATTCACTATATGACTATATTCAAGGTCAAATTACTTTATCCACTACTGGGTTTTTACCTGCTGGTATTGAAGGACAAAACGCGTGTTTCCGACCTAGCGAGGGGAAAAATGCAAAAATGTAGTGTGTTTTGGTTTGGTTTGGTCGGGGGGGGGGGGGGGGGGGGGGGGGCTGATGTGGTTAATAAATAATTATATTTGTACAATAATAATGTTTTAAAATGCTGTTGCGCTTCGCGCGACGCAAGTGCGGCGTCGCGTCGAGGTCTAGGCCCACTCCGCCGCAGATCGGCGACCGAGCGCGCATTCGTGTGCGTTCGGAAATCCTAGCCAGTCGGCAATCGTCGCGTCTCATACTTCCATATCGATAAGGTTTGATTTCGCATGCATCGCATCGGTCGTGCATGTGGCAAATGTCGGAAGGATTTCAAAGGCAAAAATCAAAGATGGCGGCTTCAATGTATGGGATATCGGTCCTACATCCGATATCGGATCGGATAGTGTGAAAACGCACTAACGGTTAATGCTTAGGCCGTTTTCACATTATCCGATCCGATATCGGGTGTCAGATCGACATTCTACATCCGATAAACGCTTCCGATAGTGTCGGATGTACAGTCAACCAATTGGAACCCTAGGCCACTCTACAACCATGTCAAAATGACAAGCAGTAAGAGGTTTCTTACAATCTGATTTATAACGTTACTATGACATAGTTCTACAGTGGCCTAGGGTTCCAATTGGTTGACTGTAGGTCCGATAAAAAGCATTGTTCCAAATCAATGAAGTATGATTTTGTATCAAAAAGTATTTAAAAAATGTTTTATATTTAATAATTATAAGCACTATCTTCCAAATATTATATTGTAAAATTAAAATAACGGCATAAAAAATACTCAAGAGTGTCAGGCAAAATAAATAATTTTACATTCAATTGTATCTACTAAAAGATGATAAAACTAGTATCCACAATTCGGACCGATGCATTACAAACTTTTTTTTTTCAATGGAAATTGTTCAACTAATTTGAATTTCGATCATTGGCAGCTGTTTAATAGAAATAGACGACATTTTTGTCACGCACACTACTACAAACGTATACCTACATTATTAACGTACAACGTACACAAACAAATATTATCGGCTGACAGCTGAATATTCTACGAACACGCGAGCGGGAGCGAGGCTGCGCGATTTTGGTGACGCAATCATAGACTAAAAAGTTAACCGCGCAGATGTGCCATTTTCATTGTTCCTACTAATGTGTTTCACCTCTAATAGATTTGCGAAATATATTTATTTCAATTTGGAAAATTATTAGGTAACTACTTACTACTTTATGAATTATGTTACTATAATATAAAAAAAAAGTTAATTTGTTTATTGATTGTTAATAGTTATTGAGTAAAATTGTACTTTTAGCACCGCACTATATATATATTATTATATATAAGTATATATTTGTATTTTAAGGAAGAAGATATATCTTCAAGAAAAGAGCGTACACCCATCTTAAAGGCCGGCAACGCATCTCCAACACCCCTGGTGTTTCGGGTGTCCATGGGCGGCAGTGATCGCTTACTTTGTATTTTTTAAGTTGTAAATAAATAAATAAATAATTTTGACAGGCGGAATATAATAATGTGTCACATCTGATGGTGGACTTGCTACTCTATGCGTAAATTACCGCTTCGCGCACTCCGCGCATTTGTCAGCTTGTGCAGAGTTTCCGTCTGGCAACGTCGCCTATAGTACGTAGTACATATATCTCAATGAACGGAACGCACACAATCGCACCGTTTCGTTGGCAGTATACTGTAGATAGTGACAGCTCCATCTAGTGACAATATGCAATAAAATTTAGGTAGCTCGATACTGTCGCGCGCAGGTTGTTCACGTTGTTGCGTCATAGTCAGTAGCAATATATTACGTGATATTATTTCTTTGAAAATTTCTAAAATAATGCATTAAATTTGTGTTGTCATCGATGTTTGTATTTAATTTATAATGTACTTAATTTATGACGCTTCAAATACCTTTAAATCTATTTGATAAAAAAATAATAATCGTGACACTTAGCGCCATCTATGATTTCTATTTGGAAATAATTTTGCACTGTTCCGGATGAGACCCCATGCCCATAGCTGGGCACCGTTAAGAGCCCGTCACGATGGGTAAAAATTCAGTATCTGTCAAATTACCCCATTTACACACACTAACGCACGTCACACTCACCAACATACTTTTCGCACACTACCGCAATTTACTGGAAGAGGTCAGTGACCTAAGTGAGAGGAACTTAAGACAGGTCTATAGTTTCACTGAAGATCAGTTGTAACGTTAAAATCCCATCAAAACCAAAAAAGGGAAATATGAGCCAAGTTCAATATTATATATGCCTTGGTTGTTGGCGTCAACGACAAAAGCAGTGAGATCTAAACGGGTGCCAAGTTCAATGGCAGTCCTCCAAATGTTTTATGACAATTGATGACATAAAATATCATTTCTTATAACTTTTATAATAGAATAGAATATAATTAATTTATTCGTTAACACACACACAAAATAAACGTTACAAATAATAAGACATAAACAAGAAGGAGATCCAACGAAATGGTCTAATCTTCCGATCAGACCATCCGGTGAAACAAACACGACAGGCACATAATATGTATGTCACAAATATAAGAGCCAAATTTAAGACGTTTATTTGAAATAGTTTTTGTTGTGAGGACGCCCATAGAGACTCCAAATAGTTCGTGTAATATTACACACGATGTTGTCTGCCAGTTCGGTTACTTGAACTTGACTTGACACGCTTCCGCGTGTTTAGATTGCGGACAGTGTCAATTTAGTATTACCATCTCACACGAATTGACTCCGATTATTTTTCAAAATAAATTTGTGCAAACACCATATAAAATCAAAACAACTCTGGTGTAAAAACAGTGCTTCGTTTATTCTAATTATAAATGGTTAAACCCTTTTCCGAATGAATTAAAATAATTCACTGTTCCTGATCGGTTTAGCCATTATAACATCCGTTATAAATGCACTGAGACAAAGGTTGAGGTTATGTATGAACAGAGGTTGACAGTCAGTTTACATGTAAAATTGTTGCCATATACAGAATTATTCATTAAAATAATAATTTTCAAAATTTAGTTAAAGTTGTCTGAATCTAAGGTTATTTGCCCCGTGTGCAAACACCATTTAAAAATTATATTGAACGTAAGAAGGTAAATCATACAGAACAATTTTGTGATAAGATAATATATTATTACAATTAATATACTCTGTCAACCAAGTCTGTCAGTAAATAAGAACAAAGAAAACTATATGCATCCTTTTCTTTAGAGTGCTAGAGAAAAGGATACCTATAGTTTTCTTAGTTCTTATTTACTGACAGACTTGTTTGACAGAATATAATTTCGCCATTTACGTATAGTCATACTTGTTATGGAGAATTTTTGGCCAAAAGCTGCACTTTTGGATGGAAGCAAGCCGCTTTGCATGGTGATAGTAGACATCATAGTAAACGATTTTTTCTGAGGATATCGAAATTTCATCCCTTAGGAAGCCGAGCGTAGCGAGGTGTTTTATGAAAATTAAAAAAATTCTATCTTTTTATTGTATCGTTCGATTTTGACAAAACGTATCTCAAATGAAAGGTATTGATTTGAGTAATTTAAAAAAAAATACAAAGAAGAAAAAATTGAAAGAAAAGTAAGAAAAAAATAAAAAAAGTAAATTTTCGTCTCTCACTGAATAACTTCAAAGAATGACAGACAAAATGTACAATGTCGATATACGAGTTTTTTTTAATCGAAGACAGATAAATTTTTAGTTGAAAACTGAAGACCGCATCGAAATCAGATTAGCATTTTTTAAGATACAAGTTGCCAAAGTCGGGAAAGATCGCTTTATATGGCCACTTTGAAATTCTTTTGCCAGAAAGTCAGAAATAATATGTTTTTCTGACACAGAAAAATACATAGTAACAGTATACATCAAAATAAAATTAAAAATTCAGAGGATATTATAATTTCATCCCTTAGAACGACGAGCGTAGCGAGGTCGGTTACGAAAACCGAAAAAAAAATTTCATTTTTTTGTACGTCGTCCGATTTTGACAAAACATGTTTCATTTGAAAGGTATTGCTTTATGTAACTTAAAAAAAATATTGAAAAAAATTGGAAAAAAATGTAAGATTTTTTATAAAAAAAAACCTTAATTTTCGTATAACACTGAATAATCGCAAAAAACGGTAGACACGGTGTATAATTTCAATATATGATTTTTTTAAATTAAAGACAAATAAATGCACAATTATAAACTAAAAACCGAATCGAAATCGAATCAGTAGTTTTTAAGATGCAAGTTGTCAAAGTTGGCTTAGTTTGTTTATATGGTCGCTTATAAATTCCTTAGCCAGAAAGTCAGAAACATTCATTGAGTAAGTATTACTTCGTATAGAGGAGCTATAGCAAACAACGAACGTGTCACAGCCTGTAAGCTGAAGGCGGGGCGAGGGGGCGGGGTGTGAACCAATGGCCTGCTTCCGTAACGTCGCAAGCACTACGATTTTACTCGGCGCTTACGACCTGTCGGTCGCAATGATGAGCCCTGCATAGAGTGCATAGATTAGAAGTCGTAGTATAGAAGTGACATGGGTTTACATGGGCATTTTTTTAATTTATGACTCTCAATTAGCGTGAGTTGTTAACAAAAAACATAAATCGCTGTTAGTTTTGTAACGACAATCAAGCTTGAAATGTGTATTTAAAACTAAACTTTTTTCACGTTCTGAATTTAGATTATAGCTTAGTATAATTTACATAATTAAAACAAAAACGATGTTTTTATTGAAATTTCATGCTTAATAATTATCGTTGCAAAACTGACAGCGATTTAACTTTTTTTTAACAACTCTGTGAGTCCCAATTTTTTTAAATGCCCACATATAAAGCTGCATACGGACTGACGAGCGTACATGTGTACACGTAGCCGCAACTGGATATTAGTTATTGATGTGACATTTGCATAATGGTAGGCATTAAAACATGAGTGTTGTTTTTGTTGTGTTAATAAGATAACATGAGTGTTTTAACGCCTAATTATGTATAGTCGCATACATAACTTTATCTACATCCATGTATGTATGGGCGCGGGTTTATCGTCCCATAGAAAATTTTAATTTCGCGCGTTTTTATACTCTCATAATTTGCTTGACCGTCTACCTACCCAAATTCATTCAGATAGGTTAGGTACTGCACTTACATTTACATACTCACATGAAATTCGACACGCGTATTGAGAATCTGTTATAGACCGACATGTCGGAAAACTGTGCAATTCTGACAATAATAATTAAATAACCTTTTTTGCGTCGATAAATATATATAATTTAATGTATGATAGGAAACTTGAACTAACTTGCAATATTGTCACGTCTGCTTTTGTTGCATTTTTTACTCTTTGGTTTCAACGAAACATGGCCGCCGCAACATGGCGCTTCGGCATGAGTTTATATTGATACATTTTTTTTAAAATAAGCGTGTTTAAACAAAATTGCAGTTAACCTACGTATGAAAAGTCACTCCTTGGCTTTTGTTAGATTTTCCTGAGCAGTTTGTACAGTACCTAACTACACATGACGGCATTATTTAGACGAAATATTTTTCATTGCGATACGTCAATCTACCACAGCCGTTCGGCACAGACTAAGCGCGTTTGTGCCGATCGGCTCTAAGTGTTGTTACACAAAATCAAGTTGAGGTGCCCTCTCTAGTTAACATAATTACTCAAAGGAAACATTATATTTTTCTTACAGTTAAAAGTATGCATAGGTAACAGACATCATTGTAAACATTTTTTTACAAGGATATAAAAATTTCATTCCTTAGAAACCCTTAGAAAGACGATCCAATTAAAAAAAACTGCCTTTTTTTTGTTTTTCGTAACAGACATCGCTACGCTCGGCTTTCCAAGGGATGAATTTTTTATATCCTCAGCGAAAATCATTTATTATGATGTCTTCTATCAATACATACTCTTAGTGTAAGAAATAGTACATTTCGTTATAAGTGCGAGAAGTATGTCATTACTACACGAGTCCCGAGACATTTTGCCACGAGCGGCACGCGAGTGGCAAATCTCGGGACGAGTGAAGAATGACATTCTCGCACGTGTGACGAACGAAGTTTTTTAATACAGTTGCGAAAAAACACTACTACTTACTTACAACGAAATAAAACAATCCGAACCATACGAACTATCACTTTTCCCATGGACATTGACGGATTATTTGACAATTCAAAGGCGTATTTTTGAAGCTTTTAAACTTGCGTGCATATTTTCGAGTTTGCTATTCATCTAACATAATTTATTTCATTGGGTGCCATAAAAACATAAACATTTACGATTTGGGACGATTGTTTAATGTACAACTACATTTTAATTTAATCGATCCATTTATGCTTTATGCCCCGACGTATTGCAAATAACGTAAAATAATTATGACAAATCGCGTAACATATTGAGGTTTTTTGAACGTGCATTAAGTTAAAACATGGTAGACGCCTCTACTTTGACAGTAGAAGACGCGTTTCGTTCCAATCATGTTCTGTTTACACGACTCATTATGACCGATTTTTCAAAGTATAAACCATTTTATAAATTATGTTTAGTATGACTAAAAGTAAACAATTACATATGAAATATTAACGTTTTAAATATTAATCACTTAATAGTATGTTTATAGTTTTATTCTGTCTACTAAGACAATAATCGCAATAATTAATTAATAATTAATAATCTAGTTTACTAAAACTAGACTAATATGAAAACAGTTCGGTAAGTAGTCGTGAAATGGAACGTATATACTTTTTACGCACTAGTTCGTAAAATACAACTTCTCGCACGCTAAACAGCCAAAAAACGGGCTCTTTTTGAGCAACTGTATTAAAAAATATATTATTTCTGACTTTTTGGCTGAATAATTTAAAAGCGACCATATAAACAAACTAAGCCAACTTTGGCAACTTGTATCTTAAAAACTACTGATCCGATTTCGATTCGGTTTTCAGTTTATAATTATGAATTTATTTGTCTTTGATTGTAAAAACTCATATATCGACATTGTATATCTTATCTGTCGTTCTTAGCAGTTATTCAGCGTGATACGAAAATTTAAGTTTTTTTTAATTTTTTCTTACACGTTTTTAGCAATTTTGTTTTTAATTTTTTTTTCGATTACATTAAACAATACCTTTCAATTGACAAATTTTTTGTCAAAATCGGACAAAGCACAAAAATAATAGATTTTTTTTAACAGTTTTTAATAGTCCTCACTACGCTCGTCCTTCTAAGGGCTTAAATTATGATATCCTCGAGAAAAAAACTTTTATTTTGAGGTGTACTGTCACTGTGTACTTTTATGTCTAAGAAAAATAGATTATTTCTGACTTTCTGGCAAAGGAATTGCAAAGTGATCATATAAACTAAACTTTTCCAACTTTGGCAACTTGTACTTTGAAAACTACTGATCCGATTTCGATGCGGTTTTTAGTTTTCAATTATGAATTTATCTGTCTTCGATTAAAAAAAACTCGTATATCGACATTGTACATTTTGTCTGTCATTCTTTGAAGTTATTCAGTGCGAGACGTAAATTTACATTTTTCAATTTTTTTGTTACTTTTCTTTCAAATTTTTTTTCTTTGTATTTTTTTTTAAATTACTCAAATCAATACCTTTCATTTGAGATACGATTTGTCAAAATCGGACCATATGATAAAAAGATAAAATTTTATTCATTTTCATAAAACACCTCGCTGCGCTCGGCTTCCTAAGGGATGAAATTTCGATATCCTCGAAAAAAATCGTTTACTATGATGTCTACTATCACCATGCAAAGCGGCTTGCTTCCATCTAAAAGTGCAGCTTTTTTTTCATAACTAGTATGACTAGTAAATAATAGTTCTGTTAGTTTTTTCATACGCCACACTGAATGTCTCTTCGGGAAAGAGAATGTTACTCACACTGACACACTAAATAATGTGACCAGTATAATGAAAATAAAGTCCAACAAGTTAAAAAAAAAACGATTTTAAACCGAGACTCTTTTAGACGTGACGATATTTATTTACCTTATTCCTTTTGAATACATTCATAGCACTGGCAATCTTTTTGTATCCGTATATGATTTCCAGTGTCAAAAACAAATGTCATTGAAGCAAATTTGGCGACACGTCTGCTCTGAACGAGCCCGATCGGTTTTTTTTTCTGCTTCGGGCGTTCGAGTGGTGCACGCGCGGGAAAACTAAATTTTGGATTTTTTGACCAAAAGCGGTCTTTTTAAAGGGTAATACCTGTTTTGTCTGTGTTTTGTTATTATTGTATTGTATAATATTAGTTTTAGTGTTAATAGTGTAGTTATTTAAGTTATCGGGAGAAGACGGCAACTTCTCGGATGTGAGGCAGTTGCCCTCTTCTTTCCTCTCTCTAAAATGGAGTCAGATCAGTTTGACCCAGGGATCCTTGGGATTATTGTAAACCCGCCTTCACCGGCATGTCATATGGAGGTGGAAGAAACTCAGGCTGTCGTTTCGTTAGGTAAGATAATTAAATCATCCTCCTCTTCTAATATTACTCACACCAACAAGGACCATAGATCTAAAAAAAAGGGATATGAAATCTGACATTTCTAACTCGGACGAACATGACGATTCATGTAAGATTCCTCGTACCGACCAACATCCGCCTTCTGAAATAGTTGCTCAGTCGAACATCCCAATTTCTTCTGATAGTGAGCCTGTTAGAGAAAACTCGGAAAAGAAATCTTCGGACAGATCTGTTCCTCAGTTTCAGTCCAGAAACCTATACAATGACTCAGATAAAGGTCCATACATCGTGCATGTGGCTCGCGAGGCTTCGGAGGCGGACTCCGGTGCCTACATGCATCCGGTGAAATTTGGCCAATTTCTGTATACAAATGGCATATCTAACCTGAAGGATGGTGGAATTAAAAAAATTGGAAGAAATAGGCTGAGTGTAGAATTTTTATCCGCTGCCGGGGCTAATCAGTTTTTGTCGTGCTCATTGGCCACTAATAATTGCAAGAAATTCATTCCTTCATACCACGTCACCAAAACGGGTATTGCACGTAACATCCCGACTGACTTATCGAACGAGGACCTACCAAATTTAATTTCCACTCCTTTCGGTTGTGGTAAGGTTGTAAAGGCGAGACGATTAAACTTTAAAAAAGGAATCCTTCCGACAATTCCACTCAATGGGCCCCATCAGAAACTGTAGTTCTGACGTTTGACGGCCAAATTCTCCCGGACAAAGTGTTTTTATTCAGCTGTGCATTGGACGTGGTTCAATATTATTTCCCTACTGTGCAATGTTTCAAGTGCTGTCGCTTCGGCCATGTTCGGGCGCAATGCCGGTCTCGTCCTCGTTGTTCCAAATGTGCTCAGCCTCATGAAGGCAGTACCTGTTCGGCTGTCCCATCCTGCCTTAACTGCTTAGGTAAACATTGTGCTACGGACAAGGTTTGTTCCGAATTCATCAGGCAACAACAGATAAAAAGAATAATGGGAGATGAAAGTTTATCCTATCAGGAGGCGGATAGAAAGATTCCTAAAGCTCGCAGACCGTACAATGAAGCTGCTCAAACGAAGTCTTATAAAAAAACTGTTTTAATTCAAAAAAAACTCCTGCCCCATCTAATCCTCATGGGTATGATGAGAAATCTCACAGGGCCTTAGTAGCAGACTACAATGCTCCTCAACCTGCTAATGGGGTTATGTTTAGGAATGGTCCATTTAGTAGCCAATGTTCTTCTCCAGTTGCACCAGCGCCGACTGAACTGTTTTCTTTGGTCCATATTTTACCTACGCTCTATTCGGTGATCTCATCTCTTGTATCTACTCTTCAGCAAAATGCTATCTCTCTACCGTCCAACGTTGCCAGTATTTTAAAGGATTTATCTCCCTTCCTTTCCAGTGGCCCTGTCTGTGGGCCTTATGAAAATGGCGGTCAATTTTATCCAGTGGAACATCAGGAGCATCAGTCGTAACAAGACTGATCTTCTGTATGTCATTCGGAAATACAATCCTGTCTGTTTAGCTATTTCTGAAACCTGGTTAAAACCTGATTCTCATTTTAACTGTCCAAATTATGTATGTCTAAGACAGGATAATCCAAAAGGTCACGATGGCTGTGCCCTTTTGATTCGGAAAGATATTGACTTCTCCCTCTTTAACATCCCATCTCACCCTTCTCTTTATATCGTTGCATGTAAAATTTTCAACTTTACAGTAATATCTGTATATATTCCTCACCTCACCCCTCTGCTACTATTATTAATGACTTTTGGTCTCTCTTGGATAATGTCCCTGGTCCTTATCTTATGTTAGGTGATTTCAATTGCCACCACTCTCTTTGGGGTTCTCATCTCACCAATGCATCAGGTCGAAAAATGCTCCAGTTTATGGACTCGTTTAATTTGTGTGTTCTAAACGATGGTCGTCCTACTCGACGCACCGCTCCGTCTCAGAATCCCTCAGCAGTTGACATCTCTATTTGTTCACCTTCCCTGTCTTCTCTTCTTTCCTGGGATGTTCTGCCTTTTAGTTTTGGGAGTGACCACTTTCCTTTGCTTATTACTTATTCTTCTAGCTTCCAACCTCCTTCGGCTCCCCCTCCTCTTCAAAAGTTTAAGTTAGCTATGGCTGACTGGCCCCTTTTCTCTATTCTTACAAAAAATAAAATGAAGTCTTTGCCGCCTGTCTCTCGATCCAACTGTCTACATTGCTATAACCTTTTTTGCCAGGTTTTATTGGATTCAGCCGAAGTAGCCATACCCCTCAAGAATGTTTCTTCTAATCGTCGCCCTTCTCCTCCCTGGTGGGATTCCGAGTGTACCTCTCTGGTTAAGGATAGAAAATCTGCAGAAAGGGCTTTCTCGTCTGAGATGACCATGGAAAATTATCTGAACTTAAAAAGGGTGCAAGCCAAAACTAAAAAAATACTGCTTTCGAAAAAAAGAGATGGTTGGACAAAGTTCTGCGAATCTTTATCTCCAGCCACTCATCCTTCAGTTGTATGGCGCAGTATTAAATCTTTCAGAAATGCCTGCTCCTCGTCGTCTCCGCCCTCGTCCTTTTCTAACTGTCCTTCTTGGCTGTATGAATTTTCCGATAAACTGGCTCCTCCTTATGTGCCTAACTGGTCTGAACTTCCATCTAAGAATACTGAACTCCCTAATTATGATGACTTCTTATCTTCTCCTTTTCATCTTTCCGAATTACAACTTGTCATGAACTCCCTTTCTGATTCTTCTCCCGGCCCCGATGGTCTCTCATATTCCTTTTTAACCAGATCTAGTATGACGGCTGTCTCTTATTACTTAGATCTTATTAACACCTTCTTTAGCTCTGGACTTGTCCCCGACTCCTGGAAGGAACAATTTGTCATCCCGATTCCTAAACCCGGCAAGGACTCAATCTTGGTTCATCTTACCGCCCTATTGCCCTTTCGTCCACTCTTTGTAAGATTATGGAGCATCTGTTGAAAAACCGTCTGGATTGGTTTTTGGAAAGTCGAGGTATTCTTCCTCGTTTCCAGTTTGGTTTTAGTAAGGAAAAAGTATCACTGATAGTCACAGTATATTATCTACTGACATTCGGTTATCATTCTCTAGGGGTGAGTCTATGGCTGCAGTTTTTCTTGACATCTCATCCGCGTATGATAATGTTCTTCTATCTGTACTTAGAGATAAATTGTCCCAACTGAATATCTCTCCTAAGGTAGTCAATTTTATTTGTAATTTGCTGATGTTCAGAATTATCAACGTGAGATGGCAGGGTGAAGTTAAGGCTGTACGTCACACATGGAAAGGCCTACCTCAGGGCTCAGTCCTGAGCCCGATTCTTTTAATATTTATTCGTTTGACCTTGATAAGTCGGTAAATTGGGCTTGCAGATTGTTACAATATGCAGATGATGTAGTCCTCTACTGCTCAGATAAAAGTCCACTTCGTGCTGTGGAAATGGTTAATGGGGCTTTAGTATCATTAGGTTCATGGTTAAATATGCATGGTCTCTCCTTATCTTCAGCTAAAAGTTCGGCCATTGTGTTCTCTAGAAGTCTGATTACTCCAGCCTGTCGTTTTGTTTTTAATGAGGAGCCTATCCCCTTAGTAGATTCTGTTAAATTTCTTGGAGTGTTCTTTGATCGGCGATTTGTGGGCTCTTCTCATCTTTCTTATATAGCTAAAAAATGCGAAAGGAATATTAACATTCTTAAGGCCCTATCAGGTGCTTGGTGGGGAGCCCACCCATATTCCCAAAAATTGTTATATAACGCTTTAATCCGCAGCCTTTTAGATTTTGGTACTTTTATATTCGAACCCTGTAATAAATCAGCTCTCACTGTGCTAGAACGTATTCAAATGAGGGCTCTCAGAATTGTTACGGGTGCCATGAAGCCTTCTCCAAACAGAGCTATCCAGGTTGAATGTGTGGATCCTCCGTTGGATTTAAGACGGCAACTTCTTGCAGACCGCTTTTTATTTAGTATCTCTGCACTATCTTCTCACCCTCTTCTTCCAAAACTGCGTCTTCTTCAATTATATGGGTCAAGCAAAGCATACTGGCGTAATAAAGATCAACCCAATTTGGTTAATAGTCTAGTGAAAATAGCAGCTCTTAAACCCCCTATTATGAAATCTTCTACTCTACCTATTTATTCTGTTCCTTTCGAGGCTCTTACGCATGTACCCAAAGTCGTAACTAATATTGGCATAGATAAAGGGTCTCCTTCTGCTAATTCGACTTTCTCTAAGTTTGTTCACTCATACTATTCAGGTCATCGGCTCTTTTTTACTGATGCATCTAAATTATCGGATCAGGGTTGTGTAGGGGCAGCTTTTCTCATATCAAACTCGGATATCTTAGCAAAATTTAAACTTCCTCCTGAAGCGTCAGTATTTTCTGGTGAATGCTTGGCCCTCTTAAAAGCTCTAGAATATATCTTTGTCCATAAGTTGCCAAAATGCGTAATTTTTTCTGACTGTCTCAGTGCAATTCAGTCTATTATGTTACGCCCTTTCAAGAATTTCGCACGTAGCTATCTTATTTGTCAACTAAAAAACAAAATTTTTGAATGCCATTCTGCTGGCTTAGAGATAGTATTTGTTTGGATCCCTAGTCACTCGGGCATTGTAGGTAATGAGAAGGCGGACATAGCCGCCAAAGAAGCTGTTCTTGATGGGGATGACTCCTTTTTAGGGTTCCGTAGTCAACTAGGAACCCTTATAGTTTCGCCATGTCTGTCTGTCCGTCCGTCCGTCCGTCCGCGGATAATCTCAGTAACCGTTAGCACTAGAAAGCTGAAATTTGGTACCAATATGTATAGCAATCACGCCAACAAAGTGCAAAAATAAAAAATGGAAAAAAATGTTTTATTAGGGTACTCCCCCTACATGTAAAATGGGGGCTGATTTTTTTTTCATTCCAACCCCAACGTGTGATATATTGTTGGATAGGTATTTAAAAATGAATAAGGGTTTGCTAAGATCGTTTTTTGATATTATTAATATTTTCGGAAATAATCGCTCCTAAAGGAAAAAAAAGTGCGTCCCCCCCCTCTAACTTTTGAACCATATGTTTAAAAAATATGAAAAAAATCACAAAAGTAGAACTTTATAAATACTTTCTAGGAAAATTGTTTTGAACTTGATAGGTTCAGTAGTTTTTGAGAAAAATACGGAAAACTACGGAACCCTACACTGAGCGTGTCCCGACACGCTCTTGGCCGGTTTTTTTAAATATATTCGCCTGATATTCTGAACATCCCCTTCGAGTTCATGAAGAAAAAATGGGCTACCCGATGGACCCGTGCTAAGAAATGCTTCTTTTCTGAAATTCAGTCATCTATCCCATCCCGTCCATGGTTTTTCAAAAATAGATCTCTTTCGAAAAGACACACTAGCATTATTATTAGACTCAGATTAGGTCGTGTTTGTTCGTCCGAGCAATTACATAGTTTTAAAATGAAAGATTCTCCTATATGCGACTGTGGTACTGAAGTTGGTAATATTGATCATATTTTCTTTAACTGTCCGCTGAATAACAAATCTCCTGATCTTTATTATTCTTCTTCCAAATATTAATGTACAGTCGAGGTCAAAAATACCTTTACAGTTGAGTGTTACAAAAATACCTTTACATTTAAATAGTTTTACACACTGCATGACAAAAACATGCTTCCAACACACATGACAAATTCATCTTTTCACTTATCGCACCAAAGTTCAGTTTACAATCTGTCTTCCATAGAAACATTGTCACAAATTGTGACATAATAGGTTTACATTGCATGTTACAGAATAAGATTTCCTGTGAATGTGCCGTAAATATGTTTACATTTGCAGTAGCATTATAAACTTTACGTTATAGCTTACTTTTCGTTTACTTACACCTATTGCTACATAAACATCTTTACATATTTCATTGGGATTTGATTCTTAATTTGAATAATGACAATCACCGAAAACAGTACCATACTGTCAAATAACCTATCTCTTTCATTCGTCGTGTTTGGCCTAGTTATTATCCTCTCGATGAGTTATTGATGATTGTGCAAAAAAGTACAGTTTGCAATAAAAGCCTGTACAGTCAGCGGCATAACCTTGGTAGCATTGGAAGTAGCAGAGTTGGGCAAAAAGTAAACGACTAACGATTACCGATTAAAATAAGACGATTAATTTGCAATAAAAAAATGTACAGTCAGCGTCATAACCTTGGTAACATTGGAAATAGTAAATACGTTCGTTATATGGATAAATTCTATGGAGTAACGAACTTGTTGACTACTGTGAATGCTACCCAGGTTATAACGCTGACTGTACCATTTTTTTATTACTTACAGATTACAACACAACTTACAATGATTAATAACTAATAAGTACCGTGAAATGGAGTGAGTAGGGATTGCGAGGAAAACATAGTCATGAATCGGTTGGGTAGGGATGCGGATGGTGTGATGGAGTGAGAAGGTATTTCACATTACATACCTACATTCTGTAGGAATTGCAGCGGTTGTAATATCATCACTCCCATATCACTCCATTCTTCAGTGTCCATGTGACGGAGGCACAATTTCGTGTGAGGGGGTAAATACAAATTAAATTTGCACAGCAACATCGCCTTATGGAAATCTGACGGCCGATAGAGATTCACTTCATAGCACCCGTTAAAGGGACATTTATTTTGTTCTACTAGGTATAGTATGCTCTCTTCAATGGATTTACGTTTTCCATACCTATTGGTTATCTAGTTAAGTAAGGTAGTACAGTACGATTAATATCAGTTAACGATTTGGATTGTACATTTATCTTGCTCGCACTTATGCGATCTCGATAAGAGCGTGCGAGAAAGGGGGAAAGCCGAATAGTTAACTGATTTTAATCGCACTGTAAGGTCGGGGAAATTTCTAAGATCCAGGATTTAATAATACCACGCACACTTGTTAGCTATCTGACGTATGTGAGGTGACCTTGAATGTCAAACTATCCTACTAATATTATAAACGTGAAAGTTTGTGAGGATGTAAATTTGTTTGTTTGTTGCTCTTTCACGCTTAAACGGCTTGACCGATTTTGATGAAACTTGGTAGGTATACATAAATAATATGACCTAGAATAACATATAGGCTACTTTTTACCGCGGGGAAAATGATAATTACCACGCGAGCAAAGCCGCGGGTGACAGCTAGTAACAAATATTTTAATTCATATATTTTATATCCATATGAATTAGTTCAAAATAAACACTATTCTGCATTGGAAACCAGTTTACTTGATTAGAAAAACAAAAATATATTGATATTTATGACGATATTGATATTTATAAGATGTCAATATTCAAATTATTAACAGACCAATCAAATCTGTAAAGATGTTTATGTAGCAATAGGTGTAAGTAAACGAAAAGTAAGCTAGAACGTAAAGTTTATAATGTTACTGCAAATGTAAACATATTTACGGCACATTCACAGGAAATCTTATTCTGTAACATGCAATGTAAACCTATTATGTCACAATTTGTGACAATGTTTCTATGGAAGACAGATTGTAAACTGAACTTTGGTGCGATAAGTGAAAAGATGAATCTGTCATGTGTGTTGGAAGCATGTTTTTGTCATGCAGTGTGTAAAACTATTTAAATGTAAAGGTATTTTTGTAACACTCAACTGTAAAGATATTTTTGACCTCGACTGTACCTTTACCTACTAATATGTCTTCATTGTTGTACCTAACTAGTAATAATAAAGTGGTGTATGCTATAAGTAAATTTATGTCAAAAACAATACTAACGATTTCGCAGAAATTTGTTATGTGGGGGTTTTTGGGGGTGAAAAATCGGTTTAACTTATCCTTAGGTCCCGGAAAACGCGAATTTTCGAGTTTTCATGCGTTTTTCTTCGCGCGCCATCTCGTGTGCAGTAGTTGTACTGTTAAGACAGAATTCTTTCGGTTGATGTAAGTACTATTTATTGCAAACACTAGATGGCGACACAGGTCAAGGCTAAAACGAATAGAAAAATACACTATTTGAGTTTTTGTGGCGAAATGCGCGCCATCTCGTGTGGAGTAGTTGTGTTGTTAAGGCTGAGAATTCTTTCGCTCGATGTAGGTACTATTCATTTTTGAACTAGATGGCGACACATGTCAAGGATACGAAACAGAACCGAGCGAAGCTCGGTTGCCCAGATATTTGTCCTTTAAAAGGCACCTTTTTTACTTAGTGTTGAACATAAATGTTTGTTTTTGTATTAAATTATAATAATATTATAATCAAAAGAATGTTTGTTTAGAATAAGTAATTTTTGTTAGTCATTTTCTTATATTGTTCTGCAGGTATTACCGATCGGGCGTCTGACTCAATAGAATCTGTTCGCAGTTTTGACGTTTGTATGGAAAATTTACGAAAGTTTATATTCAACATTGATTTTATTATTTCTCTTTGTAAGGAAAAATATAAAAAGGTAATAATTCTGTAGTCCAGTTATCTAGCTTATAAAATAACATTATTTTAAAACTAAAACACGGTCGTACATATTCAAATTTATGAAGATACCGACAGGGGCCGACCGCATTTTAGTTACAACTTTAAGTAAGTATGTATCTAAAATTGGAAGTGTTTCCTGATTTGTATTACACACTATTTTTCATACACATACTTAAAGTTTATAATTATCAAGAAAGCCTTTTGTTTGCCTAAAAGGTTTTCGAAGTAATTGCCATTTGATTCGAAGTATTTTTAGACAAATATTGATGTCGTTTAACTTCCATTTACTGTATTTTAGTAGCATGATAACACACATGTAAACTACTGAATTTTTAGTTTAGGATATAAGTAATGTGACAACATCAATTTTAGCAGTCTAAAGTATACAAAATTGAGCTCAGCTCACTCAGACGTGAGCACTATTTGCGGGTTTTCTTAAACTAGCGTCAGGAAAAAATTCATAATTAATTCAGAGAGTAACTTTTCCTTGATGTTAACTACTGATTTTGTAGATAAGAATACGCGCTGTTTCAAACAAGTGCTTTTCTTATCAATAAGTATATACTGAAACTAAAACCGGACGTAGAAAACTACCAATTTTACGATTTTCTACTTTTTGATATTGACGGCCTCTTAATCAAATAGTTAACTTCGATGATCGTTAATCCGTTACTAAAAAAGTTAACTTCGTTAATCGTTAAAGCGATACATTTCGACAAGTTTAACGGAAGTTAAAGTTAATTGATAATCCGTTAACACGTGACAAAAATTGAATTTTACTTGCATCAATTATCCATTATATTGTATTATGCTATTATGTTACTGTACAGTACAGCAAAGCCTCTCAAAACATATATCCCTGATGTCAATAGCTCAAAGCCCGAAATGTTCACAAATGCGAGTGTGTTTATTAAAACGTCCCTCTTTGTCGGTTACCATTAAGGCGAGATTTACATGTACATAGTTATATGAATATACTGACAAAGTGGCTTTAGAGCAATCGACAAAGTGGGACGTTTTCACACTCACAAATATCGTTTTGAAGGGAATGTGGTCATAAATTGTGCTCCAATTAGCGGCCCTGACACAATCGCCATGGTAAAAACCTAGGATTCACTGAGTCAACGTTGGTAAAAAGCGAAGCGAAGAGAACAATACTAGCTTATATATTTCGTATTTTTAACGATCGACATCGGGTTTTTTCAGTAGCGTTTACAACGTGCTTTTCGATGCGCCGCTGGCGCCTGCCATGTCATCCTAGTCCATTAACGATTAATGGACTAGGATAAATTTAACGGAAGATAACGAATCCGTTAACATTTTTAAAAGTTAACTTAAAAGTCAATCCGTTAATCGAAATGTTAACTTCGTTAATTAACGATTAACGAATTAACGAGTATTAACTCATTAATTCGTTCATTAGGGCATTAGCCCAGCTATGATGTTTAAACCCCACTGCATCACAACAGAAGAAAAGGTATTTCACTTCCGCCTCGTTAGATTTTAAAAGCGTTATTTATCGTATCGGCGACCCGATAAACCATAAAAACGATACCTACATTGGTTTTTTGAATTTATCACCCCCTTTTCACCCTTTTAGGGGTTACATTTTCAACAACCAGAAACACGTACTTAGTCATGTGTCTTTAGGAATCCTCCTGTGAAGTTTCGAATAAAATAGTCAAACTAATCTTGTTTCCCCATACAAACTTTGACCCCCATTTGACCCCCTTAGGAGGTGAATTTTGAAAAATCCTTTTTTAGTGCTTTTCTACACTATATAAGAAACCTACGTGCCAAATTTAAAATCTCTAGGACCAGCGGTTTTGGTTGCGCGTTAATATGTCAGTCAGTCAGTCAATTTCTTCTTTTATATATTTTTTTAGCCTGTGTGGTGACGGGTTAAGAATTTCACCACCCCCTTTCTTCCCGTGGGAGTCGTAGAAGGCGACTATGGGATACGGGTTAAATTGTGGCGTAGGCGAGAGGCTGGCAACCTGTCACTGCAATGTCACAGTTTCGTTTTCTTTCAACCCCTTATTTGCCAAGAGCGGCACATGTATAATTATATTTTTTTGATATTTAAACCCACCACATTGATTACCACATTTATTTGATATTGCACCACAACAGAGGAGAAGGTTTTTCACTTCCGCCTCGTTAGATTTTAAAAGCGTTGTATTAATCGTGATCAGCGACCCGATGAACCATAAAAACGATACCCATATTGTTTTTTTGACTTTATCACCCCTTTTCACCCCTTTAGGGGTAAAATTTTCAAAAAACCTGAAACACGTGCTTAGTCATGCATGTCTTTAGGAATCCTGTGAAGTTTCGAATAAAATAGTCAAACTAATCTTGTTTCCCCATACAAACTTTGAACCCCCATTTGACCCCCTTAGAGGTGAATTTTGAAAAATCCTTTCTTAGTGCTCTTCTACACTATATAAGGAACCTACGTGTCAAATTTGAAATCTCTAGGACCAGCGGTTTCGGCTGTGCGTTCATATGTCAGTCAGTCAGTTTCTTCTTTTATACATTTAGATATACTTACTTAATTTATTAGTGTTACAATTAATTATGAGGTGTTTTTAAGTTCGTTTTCACAGCATAATTATTTTTTGAAAAATTTCTCAACAGCAATGTAATGTAAATATGTTTGCGATAGCAGTTAATGACATAACATAAGCGATATAAGTTTTTAAAACCTATAACAGTCAACGAGCGTTAACGCGTGTGTGTCTCCGTTACATGGCAGGCTGCATTATTTTATTAGAATTACACACTGTCTAATATGGGTCTGGCTTGATTTAAAACTTACAATATATAATAAATATTGGGGACACTTTACACAGATCAACTTTATTAGCCCCAAACTCAGCAAAGCTTGTATTATGGGTGCTAAGCAACGATATACATACTTAAATATATAAATAAGTACATAATTAACGTATGCGGAATGAAATCTGGACAAAGTTTTGATATCGTACAGAGTAAGTAAATAAATAAACTAAAATAATGTATAAATGCCAGATTAAAGTTTACATATCTGTCATTTAAACTGGTAAGTTTCATGAGTATTGGATTCCTTTTCTCGAAATGATGGCCAATCGAGAAGGACGACCTAGCGAAACTGTTTGTAATTTCTACATACCAATTTTCTGTGACCGAATGCAAAGCCCGAGGAAAGTTTTGTAGGAAGGGTTAGAAGCTAACAGTCAATTTATAATATTTTTGCGTCCTTTTTCTTTACAAAAACTACCGCAACAAAGCGTGGTCCAAGAAAACATTACAGCATTGGCAAGTTTTCTGGGAGAGATTTGATTAAAAGAAATGTCGGCCCCCTAAGGCACAAAATCTCACAGAGAGCTCGAGACAGCATTCGAATGGGGCAGCGAAAGTGATAAAAATTATCTTGAAGACATGAGTATCTATACACACTCAAAAAAAGTTAGGCCTATAGTCTTCAAAAATAAAATAAACAACTTTGAAAATGCTGCTACGCCGTTAAGTGAAAAAATGTAAAAAACAGCTGCTTTTGCATTTCTGGGTTTATTAATGACTAATAATATGTCGAGTAAATGGAATTTCACGACAAGAAAACTATTATTTTGAGAACACTAATGATCCTACGGACAAGAATGTGAAAAATGTCGAGCATACGAAGCTTCTTTAAAAAGTTATCACATGGAAGATAAATTTGGACCTTAAAAAATGCTAACATTGGTTTTGTCGACACCGATGGACATAAAGTATCACAAGTTCTGTTAGAAGCCTCACATTGGCGAAAACTAACTCTTTTATTTATCGATATTCAATACATAATTAAAATCACGAAAGATATCAAAAATAAACTATGTTATATTAATTTTATAAGACATTGAATTTTGTCCAGATTTCATTCCGCATACGTTATATATACATAGAAAACATCCATGACTCAGGAACAAATATCTGTGCTCATCACACAAATAAATGCCCTTACTGGGATTCGGACTCGAGTCACTACCGACTGAGCCAGACCGGTTGTCAAATATAAATAAAGCTATAGGTGATGGTCCTGTCTGCAATAATGATCTGATAGACATAGTTTCATCTTATTTTTTCAAGTCTAATTTGGCTGTACTATGTAGCAATGGCAATAGACTTCACTCAAGATGAAGAGACAGGGTTCCAATACTGGCTGTGGCAGGGGTAATGACTAACACAAGCTCTTTCGTGTGGCACATGGATAAAACTAAGTTGGCTACATTCTGATATCGACTGCGCGCGGCTGCCTCGCGAGCCAATGTTCGATGGTTTGCCGCGCGCAGTCGATACGCGGCTTTAGCGGAGTCAAGTTTTTATTATTACTTACCCGACACCGGCTCGTCACCGGCTACATCTCCATGCTCTGTTTCCGAGTCCACTATTAATTCTTTGTCTAGAACAAACAAACACAATACACTCAATGTATTTCATAACCGCAAAACTCCATTGACACATTTGTTTATACACTTTTAATCATGTTGAAACCTCTGGGAAAGATAATAGATTTTTAGAAAATTCCCACCTCATGCAGGACTTGAACCTGTGGCCTTGGAACAACAGTGCAATTTTATTGAAAATTTTCAAAAAGTATTCTATGATCTATACGTAGGTCACTACAAAAAGTCAAGAATGGCTGACAAACTATGTCCTTGAAACGACTTGTAGACAGGACTTCAAGCTTTGCAAGCATTGTCGCCTCCAACTAGGCTAAAACACCTTCTTAATTTTGCTAATTAAACTCATTAACTTGTTCGTTTTAATGTAATAAAAATCAGAAAACAATTTAACAGGTATAAATATGACTAGCTAACTTTTAACATGCGCCTCTTGTTGCAGCCCCGCCTGCAGCTCCGCCTGAGTATGCAGCACTTGCAGCTTGAAGTCACTTGCATCTTGCAGGCGGCCCACGCACACCGAGCAGATCCCATAAGAGTCTTCACTACTCAGTGCCACCTGCAACCATTAGGTTAAACTGATATATATACTCAGGGTAAGTAATACGAGATATAAGAACATATCGTATATTACTTATAAAATATACGCTCACTTTGTATAAGCTTGTTCAGCATAACGTTCACTGGTTATAATGCTCAAAATCGATAATAGCAAATCATCTAATTTCGAAGTGGATAATGCTTATTCTCTATAATATCAGTGTATATAAAGATTAATGTATATAACGTTAAGGATACCTAATATTTATAACACATATTAATCAATTATTCTAACATCAAAAGGTGTAATGTTCATAATATCTAAGATCTATGTTTATAACGTTTGGGATACCTAATATTAATAACATATATTTTTCAATTAATCTAACTTCAAAAGGCGTAATGTTCATTCTGTGTGTAAGATTTTAAATGCATAATAACCTAACCTAACCCACTTTCTTATCAACAGTTTTGTATGGGGGTCGCAGTTCTAACCTAACCTAAACCTACTTTCTTAGCAACAGTTTTGTGTGGGGGTCGCAGTTCTAACCTAACCTAAACCTACTCTCTTAACAACAGTTTTGTATGGGGGTCGCAGTTCTAACCTAACCTAAACTAAACCTACTTTCTTAGCAACAGTTTTATGTGGGGGTCGCAGTTCTAACCTAACCTAAACCTACTATCTTAGCAACAGTTTTGTATGGGGGTCGCAGTTCTAACCTAACCTAAACCTACTTTCTTAGCAACAGTTTTGTGTGGGGGTCGCAGTTCTAACCTAACCTAAACCTACTCTTTTAGCAACAGTTTTGTATGGGGGTCGCAGTTCTAACCTAACCTAAACCCACTTTCTTAGCAACAGTTTTGTGTGGGGGTCGCAGTTCTAACCTAACCTAAACCTACTTTCTTAGCAACAGTTTTGTGTGGGGGTCGCAGTTCTAACTAACCTAAACCTACTCTCTTAGCAACAGTTTTGTATGGGGGTCGCAGTTTGTAACGTTGCACGTACATGTTTTAATTATAAGCTTTAATTTTATTATTTTACAATTTTAATTATACAAATTTTAACCAAATAACTTATTTATAAATTAATTCTAATTATAGCTGCATGAATTATTTTAATCAATTATTATTTTTATTATTTATTTTAATCAACTAACTATTTATTTTTACAAATTTAACAATCAATTTTAAATTTACATTAATTATCTTATTCTACTTTTCTATTTTAAAGTACGACTAACAATAAAATAAAATAATTATGTTTTAAAAAACCTCTGTAATAGACATCGCAAGGTTAATCCGACCGTCCATGCGCTATTCGTATCAACTGTACTACGACCGGTCTGAGCTGACGTCACGGAATAATCTGGAACTGGCGCGAGCGCTGCCCCGCCGCGCCGCCCAGTCATCAGTCCGCGCCAGCCGCCAAACGTTACGCACGTACGTACCGTCGCGCACACGGGCCAGCCCGTGTCGTCTCGCGCGCTGTACGAATTATAATTTTAATTATTTTCTGGTGGGCGCGGACACCTGCAAATTTATTTAGTTTAAATATATTCGGCGACGTAATCACGAAATAACGAGTTCCCGCACCCACGTACTGGTAAGTGCAAAGTGTTGAACGTTATTTTAAAAAATAGTACATAGTGTAATTTTAATCCTAATGTGAGCTCACTTGTAATTATATTTTGTTAACTGTGTTAGATCCTTAATTTAAATTACTCATTCCCATTTTATGCTAAACGCTTTTAGAGAGAATGACTTTGCAATTTCCTTTGTTCTGTTAGTGCTAAGTAATGTAATGGCGGGTACGAATAAGTATGTGTGCGTACCTCCTTCTTAATTTAGTCACTTTCTTTGTTCTTTCTTCCTTACTTCTGTGCTTTTCCTTGCTGTGCTTGTAACTCCGCTCTGATTTGTGAACACAAACACGCTATCTGCTTATGCACTTATGCTGCTGGTGCACCGGCTTATTCTTGGTCCCACCTTCATCATCATCATCGTCACAGGGTGTTCACCTATCAGAGCGAGCAAGAACAAGGTCTCATCACTAAGACTATGCGTGGAAATTTACAGGGTGCGCCGTTATTTTTAAAAAAGAAGACCGTTCGGCCGACGTGTCACACCGTCACCAGCATCCACACACACAACATCCAGACGGCTGGGTTGGAGCCTGACTCGTTCGCCCGCCGTCGCCCCTGCTCCTCTTCAGCGCTGGCCCCACACCTGCTGCGGACCTTCATCATTACCACCAGCCAGGGCAGTACCGCTCCGCGGTGGCAAATTTTAGACCCGGGCCTTGACCACCCACGACCCTATTCCAAATTTTAGTTTTTTTAATAAATTATTTTTGTTAACGTACTGGTAGAATTTTTATTTATGCCCTACCAGTCCTAGACGTTACATTGGCGCCTAAAACGTGGTCTTAAGGTCTAAATTTGCCCCGCAGAATTTGTGTGTTTGTTGTTTTTTTTGTGAAACGTTTTTATTTTTTGGTTGCAAGTAACTAAGGTGTACCTAAATAATAGTAATAATTGTAATTATTTATTTATTGTGGAATTGTAATTTTAATAATAATTTTAAAATAATTTTATTTTGAATGACATTATTTATTGTAATTTTATCATCACCCTGTACTATTGTAGTGTAGACTAGTACAGTCGGTCGAATATTTTATGAATATTTTTTTTATGGTGCAATATTTTAAATTGTTTGTGGTACACATTAGTTGCAATATTTTAATGCTTCTTTTCTTTTTATTTTTGTGACTGTCTATTTAATTTTTTTGATTTTGCTTGATTTTTTATTTTTTTTAATTTAGCCAACCAAAACGTTACTTAGTTAACATTGTAACAGGCGGAGTAGTGTTAATTAGGTACAAACGTTCAACACTTTCCACGGTTGCCAATTTTTTTTTGTGCACGTTATTATTATTATTTTATTTTAAATTTCATTGAAAATGGAGTTTCCCGTGAAATTCTTGTCTTTACAAAAGCCAGAGTTAGAGTATGAGGTTAGCATTCGTGGTGAGACACCCGGTTCTACAGTCCAGGACTTGCGGAAACAGATTGCAAAGTTAGGGCCTTTGTTTCCTTCCGAGGATATTTTAGAAAGTAATTTCACTGTCGCTGCCGATTTGAGAGGTGTTAGTGATGCCCTCGCGAAGGTTCAGTCGAACTTAGATTCACGACCTGATAGGAACGTTTTGCTTCGCACACAAAACCTTTTAAATCACTTGCATCATCGTCTTAATCGTATTGTTTGCGATGAATCGACACAGCCCATGTTTGATGTTTGTGACCAGGAGTTTCGAACTCTGACGGCTAGGTTTAATTCTATGAAGGACACTGCTGCCGCGACCGTCTTGCCAGCTCCGAGCGCAGAGCATGTAGTTAGCACGGCACCGATAAATGTTAACGTCACTTGCGACCGCGGTAGTCATAACGAGCTTTGTAAGATCAAGTTCGATGGCAAGTCTTGCGTCCGTGCCTTCGTGGAACGTATAACGGAATTTTGTGAAGCTAGGTCGATTTCGGATTCGAAGCTTTTGTCGTATGCGACAGAGATTTTTACTGGTGATGCACTTCATTGGTACCGTAATATTAAGGGTCAAGTGTCCACCTGGGTTGAACTCTCCACATTGCTCAAGCAAGATTTTGGTCAGAAGGACTATGATTATAGGCTCGGTAATGAGATTCGGTCACGTACGCAGGGTGAATCCGAGAACATTACCGTATACTTATCAATCATGGCTGGTTTATTCTCGCGTCTCTCTAAGCCATTGCCGGAGGACGAAAAGTTGGAGATCCTTCTCCATAACATCAGGCCTTGCTATGCCAGTACCTTAGCGTCAGCGTCCGCGATTACTGATATAAATACATTGCGTAATCATTGTCGTAATTACGAAAGTATTCAGGCACGTCTTGCTGACTTTCGTGAACCACCCAGGCGTACAGCTGACACTTTGGCACCTGAGTTTGCTTGTAGTGGTACTAATAAAAATAATAGCTTCCATAATAACAAGAATTTCACATACAGGAATAACAATAATAAACAATATAATAATAACGCTAATGCTAATACTAACAATAATAATAGGTCTTATACTAATAATTTTAACAAATATAACAACAACAACAACGGCAACGAGAAACAGGTACATGCACTTACTTCTACACCCTCGGCCAAACCCTTATTTTGTCCTAGATGTCGTAATAATAGCCACAACTTGCGTCAATGCCCAGCTAATAAGGATGACATTTATTGTTTTAAGTGTGGTCATAAGGGTGTCAAGTCTCCTGATTGCCCTACTTGCAAGAAGGCGAAGCCTTCCTCTTCAAAAAACTAAAAGGACAGAATTGCGCCAACCATCACATTAATCATTTTGATCCTGTAGATTGGAGCGATTGGTTGAAAACTATTAAAATTTATTTCAATTCGTATAAGATCGACGCAATTCTGAATGATGATCCTAGTATTGATAATCGTCCTTATGCAACGGTACACGTTAATGGTATTGAGATGAAGGGTTTGCTAGATTCTGGTGCTGCCGTAACTGTTTTAAAGAGTGATGCTCATACAGCATTACAAGGTTTACCTTTATTTAAAGATAAATTTATCACAGCCGTTGGGGCTGGCGGTCGTATAATGCAGAGCCGGGGTTATTTTAACTTGCCTGTACATTTTCGTGATAAGTTTCACTTTATTACTGCTCATATTGTCCCAGAAGTTAATACTGATTTTATATTAGGCGTAAATTTTTGGCTTAAGTTTAACATTCTTCCAAATTTAAGTAGTATCACTTTTCCTAATGCTACAGTCGATATTGAAGAACCGAAGTCTAGTGATACTTCGTTCATTCACGGTTATGATCATTTAAGCGTTTCGGAGAAATCCATAGCTGACAACATCATTGCACAGTTTGAGGATATTTCTGCTGAACGGAAAGGCTTAGGTAAGACCAGTCTTATTGAACACCATCTTGATACTGGAGATGCGCAACCGATCCGGCAACGGTATTATCGAATGTCACCGGAGAAGCAACGGATCCTCGTTGAACAGGTAGATGAAATGCTTGGTCTCGACGTCATCGAGCCCTGCGAAAGCGCTTGGTCTTCACCTGTCCTGCTTGTCACCAAGAAGAACGGTCAACCTCGTTTCTGTCTCGACAGCCGTAAGTTGAACTCCGTTACTCGAAAGGATGCGTATAGTTTACCTTACGTATCGGAAATACTAGATAACTTACGTGACGCTCGTTACCTTTCGAGTATCGATTTATCGAAAGCCTTCTGGCAAATTCCAATTGCTGTCGAGGACAGGGACAAGACCGCGTTTTATGTTCCTGCTCGTGGTACATATCGTTTCAAAAGGACCGCGTTTGGTTTAACCAACGCGCCGGCGACGCAGCAGCGTTTAGTTGACCTTCTCTTCAGAGAATTTGACTTAAAAGTCTTTGCCTACTTAGACGACATTATTATAATATCGGAGGACTTCAATTCTCATGTGTCGCTACTTCTTCGGGTATTAGACAAACTTCGCCAAGCAAATCTGACGGTGAACTTGGAGAAGTGTCAATTCTTTAGAAGTCAACTTAAGTATTTAGGATACGTTGTTGACAGCCATGGTCTTCGCACGGACCCAGGTAAGGTAGAAGCTATTTTAAACTATCCAACACCTACCAGTGTTAAGGACATAAAGAGATTCTTAGGAACTGCCACCTGGTACCGTCGGTTTGTGCCACAGTTTAGTACGATAGCGGGCCCTCTTAACCAGCTGACATCTACTAGGAAGGGTAGACCGTCTTTTAAGTGGACTCCTGAAGCTGATGCTGCTTTTACCAAGCTAAAAGAATGTTTAGTCTCGGCTCCAGTGTTGTCTTGCCCTGATTATAGTAAGCCGTTCGAGGTTCATACAGACGCAAGCAACTATGTTGTAGGTGGTATGCTGACTCAAACAATTGATGGTAAGGAGCATCCAGTAGCTTACATGAGCAAATCGTTAACACAGGCTGAGCGTAATTATAGCATAACGGAGCGTGAAACACTCGCGGTAATTATAGCACTCGAGCATTGGAGGTGTTACTTGGAGAATGGTAAACCGTTCACTGTCTTTACAGATCACAGTGCCTTAAAATGGTTCCTTTCTCTAAGTAATCCTACCGGTCGTCTCGCTCGTTGGGGCGTACGTTTGTCGTGTTTTAACTTCGAGCTCAAACATCGTCGAGGAGTGGATAACGTGATTCCCGACGCTCTGTCGAGAGCTGTTCCGATTAGCGCTATTGACTTGTCCAATTCTTATCGTAACACGTCAGATGCATGGTACAAAAATATTTATAATTCTTGCTTAACTAAACCTCAAAATTTTCCTAATTTTCTCATCAAGAATGGCTCTTTGTATAGGCTTTGCAAAAATAAACACGAGAAAACCTCCGAGTTCTCTTGGAAGGAAGTTGTCCCAAGCGAATTTCGTCATGATGTTTTGGAACAAAATCATTCTGAGCCTATGGCTGGACATCTAGGTATCTTTAAAACGTATCGTAGATTGGCGTTGAGATACTTCTGGCCAGGGATGCATAATGACGTCGTGAAATTTGTAGGATCTTGTAATAAGTGTTTACAATACAAACATCAAAATCATCAGGTGCTTGGTGAAATGGGTCGCCCTAAACAATGTTGCCGACCTTTTCAAATGGTTTCGATTGACCTCATGGGCCCTCTGCCTATCACTCGGAAACAAAACCAATATATCCTGGTCATCACTTGTTGTTTTTCAAAATTTTGCCTCATTTTCCCTATTCGTAATGCTACTTCCACTATAATCACCAAAATTATAGAGGACCAACTCTTTCTAGTTCATGGGGTTCCTCAAACAATCTTTCTTGATAACGGCAGTCAGTTCACTAGCGGCATGACCGTAGATTTATTTAAAAAATATAATGTGCCGAATGTCTTCTACACGCCTAGGTACACGCCACAAGTTAACCCCGTGGAACGTCAGAATCGCACGATCGTTACTTGTTTATCAACATTTGTCAATGAAGATCATAGGACCTGGGATTTGTTTATACCGAAAGTACAATTTGCCATAAATAACTCTGCAAATGAAGTAACAGGTTATAGTCCTTCGTTCCTCGTATTTGGTCGAGACCTAGTGACTTGTGGTACGCATTATGTCGATAGTGACCTTGGCAGGGATTTAATGTTCTTACCACGTGACTTTTATGCCGAAAATTTAGGTTGCATGTCCGAAATATTTGATAATGTACAGGCGAAGTTACATCAAGCTCATGCAAAGAATACCGCACATTACAATCTACGCCGTAGACATGTAGAATTTAAGGTAGGGGACATAGTCATGAAACGTGCTTATGTTTTAAGTGACAAAGATAAGTACTTTAGTAAAAAATTAGCCCCTAAGTTTCTACAATGTCGTGTTGTTGAAAAGAAGTCACCTTTGGTGTATGTGTTGGAGGACATGTCTGGAAAAAATATAGGGACTTGGCACATCAAAGATTTAAAATTGTCAAGTTTTAATAAATAATATAATAAAAGTTACATTAATTTCCCAAGTCGCGCGTATTTACCATCTATTACAGTGCATAAAATGTATTTGTATTGGTTTCTGGTTGAACGATAACTGGTTACCTGCAAGTCTGGGCGCATTAGCATCTGTAGTTTAAAACTAGATACTAATGTTTTTTTATGATTGCGTGATGTATGATGGACAGTATGAAGTAGTAAATGCAAATACGCAAACGTATATTGCGCGGATTTTATTCTGAGGAACAAAATCCTTTTCCGGCGCGAGGGGGTAATGTAACGTTGCACGTACATGTTTTAATTATAAGCTTTAATTTTATTATTTTACAATTTTAATTATACAAATTTTAACCAAATAACTTATTTATAAATTAATTTTAATTATAGCTGCATGAATTATTTTAATCAATTATTATTTTTATTATTTATTTTAATCAACTAACTATTTATTTTTACAAATTTAACAATCAATTTTAAATTTACATTAATTATCTTATTCTACTTTTCTATTTTAAAGTACGACTAACAATAAAATAAAATAATTATGTTTTAAAAAACCTCTGTAATAGACATCGCAAGGTTAATCCGACCGTCCATGCGCTATTCGTATCAACTGTACTACGACCGGTCTGAGCTGACGTCACGGAATAATCTGGAACTGGCGCGAGCGCTGCCCCGCCGCGCCGCCCAGTCATCAGTCCGCGCCAGCCGCCAAACGTTACGCACGTACGTACCGTCGCGCACACGGGCCAGCCCGTGTCGTCTCGCGCGCTGTACGAATTATAATTTTAATTATTTTCTGGTGGGCGCGGACACCTGCAAATTTATTTAGTTTAAATATATTCGGCGACGTAATCACGAAATAACGAGTTCCCGCACCCACGTACTGGTAAGTGCAAAGTGTTGAACGTTATTTTAAAAAATAGTACATAGTGTAATTTTAATCCTAATGTGAGCTCACTTGTAATTATATTTTGTTAACTGTGTTAGATCCTTAATTTAAATTACTCATTCCCATTTTATGCTAAACGCTTTTAGAGAGAATGACTTTGCAATTTCCTTTGTTCTGTTAGTGCTAAGTAATGTAATGGCGGGTACGAATAAGTATGTGTGCGTACCTCCTTCTTAATTTAGTCACTTTCTTTGTTCTTTCTTCCTTACTTCTGTGCTTTTCCTTGCTGTGCTTGTAACTCCGCTCTGATTTGTGAACACAAACACGCTATCTGCTTATGCACTTATGCTGCTGGTGCACCGGCTTATTCTTGGTCCCACCTTCATCATCATCATCGTCACAGGGTGTTCACCTATCAGAGCGAGCAAGAACAAGGTCTCATCACTAAGACTATGCGTGGAAATTTACAGGGTGCGCCGTTATTTTTAAAAAAGAAGACCGTTCGGCCGACGTGTCACACCGTCACCAGCATCCACACACACAACATCCAGACGGCTGGGTTGGAGCCTGACTCGTTCGCCCGCCGTCGCCCCTGCTCCTCTTCAGCGCTGGCCCCACACCTGCTGCGGACCTTCATCATTACCACCAGCCAGGGCAGTACCGCTCCGCGGTGGCAAATTTTAGACCCGGGCCTTGACCACCCACGACCCTATTCCAAATTTTAGTTTTTTTTAATAAATTATTTTTGTTAACGTACTGGTAGAATTTTTATTTATGTCCTACCAGTCCTAGACGTTACAAGTTCTAACCTAACCTAAACCTACTTTCTTAGCAACAGTTTTGTGTGGGGGTCGCAGTTCTAACCTAACCTAAACCTACTTTCTTAGCAACAGTTAAATGTTATAATATATGGAGAACGGTATGGTATAAACTGATATTAAGCTAATATAATTGTTATATTAAGTAATGTTATTTATGGTGGACGGTATACTTAGTGTATGGTATATAAACTGAAATTAGCTAATTTAAACATTATATTAAGAAATGTTATGCATGGTGAACGGTATACGTAGTGCATGGTATATAAACTGATATTAAGTAACGTAAACGTTATATTAAAAAACGTTATGTAAAACTAATATTATGGCAATTCAGCGTTATTTCTTACAAAAGTATTGATGTTGGTGTTATATCTAACGTTCATTATTGCTGCTGAACGTTAGTAACATGAAATTATATATATTAACGTTATATCTCGTGGGACGCACCCATATAATTATGAGCAAGTGTAATTATTTCCATCTAAAAACAAACTCTACAATCAATTGTAATTCAGATTAACTAAACAGTGTAACAAAATTGATTTTTTTCTTCTTAGTGTATCGTGTAATTCATTCATTAGTTTTTTTTTTTTCATTCATGGCCTCAGTCCCATTGGTGGGACTATTTTGCCAGTGTCAAGGTGATATAAGCTACTTGTTTTAGATTTTGGTACGGTAAGTATGACGTCGTTCGGTAGTTGGCACTTGTAAATTGATAACTAGATTTTGCAAGGGCATGTGGACTATCGGCCGTTGATGACAAAAAAGGGGCTAAACGCGTTTCGAGATTAATTATTCATCAGCTTCTCTTTATAACATTAGTTTACTGCATAATAAGCTATCAATATTACTTTAAACAACATTATGAGCAAAAGAAGAAATTATTCACGACACAATACCGCTAAGATGGCACCCGTACCGGAAGTCCTCATTCATTAGTTATAATTGTTTTGCTAGCTTAAGGGGTGTCCATTATATCACGTCATTCGTTTTTGATTTATTTTACCATACTGGATTTATAGATCGAAATTTCAGCATTTTTAAGCATGAGTAATTGCATTTGTGATGTTGTAATATCCTTATTTAGAGCGACATATTCATCATTGTACTCTCTTCGGCTCTGATACAAAAAATTCTGCCCAATTTGCTATTATTTTATAGGTAACATTGCGGAGCCAAGTCTATATGTGATATCAGACAAAATGTAATTTCGTTTAAAAACTTTGGGACTTTGTATTCTGATTGTCTGTAAAGTTAAAAACGTAACGTTGTTATTCTACAAAACTAAACCTAAATCATTTCAACAAACTCTTACGTGAATGCCGAAGCATTCTCGGAGCATGTGGGCGTAGACCTCGGTCGCGCCGAGCCGGGTGTACGGCGCCTGCAGCTCCTTGTCCGCGGCGCGCAGCTGGCAGCAGCCGCACGGGGTCAGCGGCCCCATCACGAACAAAATAATAAAATCCCCAAGAACAGCAACTCACACCTCACTCGGTAATAACAATAACAAGAAATGTGACAGTGACGCTTGTGTTTTTTGCTGACTAGGGATGCGAAACGCCAGGTTAGCGGTATCGGTTTTTTGCGTTTGGCTCATACGTCTACAGAATTAATAACTATATTGTAGAAAAAAGACGAAACTACGACTTTAACTTTAATATTATTTTATTTGAAGGCACGCCACAGACAGTCTGAAAAATTCATAATCTAAAAAAAAATTGTATGCAACTGTCAGCTCAAACTGACAGAATTTTCAGATTGAACCAAACAAAATCTTTTATGGACTTTCGATTGATCCATGGAACATGGCGGATCGTTCTCCAAATATGTATTTTTTATTTTTGCATTATGCTGTTTAATGTATAAGTTTGATAGGATATTATGCAGTAAATAGCCTACGCAAAGGGTGCAGTTGATGAAGAATTCGTTTGGAGATGCGAATATCCAATTCTACGGACATCACTCGTCAGTTCGTGGTCCCGGCCGCCATCATGCTTTGTACTGCTGCTCCAGCTAGAGTCTGGCTAATGAAAGTTGAACCCAGTATTTTTTTAAAACAGCAACTCTGGATGTCATATCATCGATTGTCATCTGTCAGTGTGACTGTCACTTTAACGAATTTCGGTAAAAGTTAACAGCGAAATCTATAAATAATAATGAATAACACCATAAAAATGAGTAAAGTAAGTGCTGTAAATTAATTAGATTTAATAAAAAAGAAACCATGTTATCAATGTGTTGCCAGCTCCAATTTTTTTGAAATTGCCACGTTTTTTCGGGCTCAACTTTCATTAGCCAGACTCTATCCTCAAGTGCATCGCGAAGGCCTCGTTCGCAAAAAAACTACCTATACTGTTTTATATATCTCTGTAATTTACTTGACATTGGCAAAGTGCCCTGGTAGCAGAAAGCCATTATTAAGCGAATAAAAAAAAATCTTTTATAGGCCGGCAACAGACAGTCTTAAAAATTCATAATCTTAAAAAAGATTTGTATGTAAACTGACACTGACAGATCTGTCAGTGTCAGTTTGCATACAAATCTTTTCTATGATTATGATTTTTTAAGACTGTCTGTCTGTGGCGTGCCTTAAATTATGAATTTTTCAGATATGGCGTGCGTGGCGTGCCTTAGGCTTGCCACAGACGTAGTATCTTCTTAGTAGTTTGTGCCACAGACAGTCTTAAAAATTCATAATCTTAAAAAAAAAAAAATTGGTTGTCTGTAAAGTCGGTTTACGGACGGTAGTTTAACGTGATAACGTCAAACATTACAGTAGTATAGACAGGGGCGGTCAGAGTATAGCAAAAGGGGCCCGATTCTGGGACTTTTTTCACGTTTTTTATTTATTTATTTATTAAAAATACACAAAAGTTAACAGTATTTCACCAAAGCACTTATGTGGTAATATAATTATGTACATGTTAAATTGACATAAATAAAAGCAAACACACTTAAAAGTTAAACTATGGTTATTACATTAATCACCTAAGGAGTGTAGAGTCTATGAACCTTAAGAGTTTTCTGTAAAACACACCAACACTATCAGCAAATATGTCAATATCGTCTGTCTCCAACATGATGCGGTTAAGAGCAGCTCGGGCTCGAGCGGTGCGCCGGCCGCCGCGAACAGGCGCCGCCGCCGCCGCGCCGGCACCGCGCCCGGCATGCCAACCACCACATTCGCTCTTGGCACTTGCAGCCCCATTCTCTCAAGCACGGATGCGTCATCTACTCTATTGGCCCCTGTACACATATGGCCAACGGTTTCACCAACCCCCTTAGCCAAGCGTGTAGAGGGCTACTTGGCCGTAAGTTGGCAGTTGGCGCTTGCGCTTGCCGGCCAACCGATTGGTGTCGGTTTTTTGTCCACACATCAAAGGATCTTGGCGCCAATGGCCAACTGCGTTTACACGTTGGCGCTTCATTCAGTTGGTCGTCAGCCGTCAGAGAGGACAGTAGTGAAATATTTACGAAAATAATAAGTTTATCTATGCCAATAATAGTGTAGATTTTAGGAAATAAAATAACCTTGCAAATGTTTAATGTATTTCCTAAAAAAGATAAATGTTCTTATCAGAATATTCAAAAAAATGTTAATATTGCAAATAATTTAATTTTACTACGGGGTTATTATTTTTTAATAATTTTTTTCTGACAACGTCTATGACCTAGAATTTCCTAGATTTTTCCATTCCACGTCCATCTTTCATGAAGAGCCAATGCCAAGTGATTGGTTCGCCAATGTGTAAACAGCGGCTCTTATCTTGGCCAAGGGGTTTCACAAAGGGCTGGTGGAACCGTTGGCCATATGTGTACAGCGGCCATATGGTGAAACAGTTGGCGGTAATGCATAATATGCAGCAGTTTCCGTCTGGTTTCTAGAGTTTGACGACCAACCATTCCTGTTACGAATAGAGATGGATACATATATGGGTAATATCCGTACAGTCGTTTGTAAATGTGCCTACAGAACTTCCTCTGCACTCTTTCTAGCATAGTGTTTTGTTCTTATTAGAAAGAATGCATTAAAATAAGCATCTTTTATAAATTAAAGTTTTTTTTAAAACCTACTAATTTAGGAGTTAGAGTGGTGCAAAGTTGCAAAATTTTCCCGTAGCATTACTAAGGCGCCAGAGACAGAAAGCGATATCGACGGAGCCCCGCTTATTACAGAAACTGCACAGAATAGGAGCCTTCGGCCGTTTGAAGATACCTAACGAACCTAACCTATACCTATATAAAAGTCGTCATTTTGTATCCTAGACCGTTTGCGAGACACGCGTTTGTTAAGTTTTAGTTCGAATTAAACACCATATTTAATAACTGTAGTTTTATTTAGTCTCTGCATACACTTTAAATTAATAACCCAAACATTATTTAGCTTTTTCTTGTGCACCATCGCAACGGCCACAGAGTAAGTAACACCATAGACTTATCCATAGATTAAACATTAATAAGAATAGAGAAAAGGGGATGTACATACATTGTAATTCAACACTCTCCCTCAATGTTTGTACATCAACATATAAACAAATTAAGTAAATTACACATCCTTTGAAATTTTTCACCTGAGAGAGGCTTAGTTAATATATCAGCAATCTGATCAGTTGTAGTTATGTATTCAATATTAATCAAGCCTTCCTCAACTTTTTCTTTTATAAAATTACATTTTACATCCACATGTTTCAAGCGTTTCTGATCAGGATTATAAACAACTTTCATTGTACTCTGATTATCTTCAAAAATTACAGTGTTACTAATTTTTATATTAAAATCTGATATTAATTTAATTAGCCAACAAGCTTCTACAGATGCTTCACATAAGGCAACTAGTTCCGCCTCTGTTGTACTTAAAGCAACTGTTGCTTGTCTTTTTGACCTCCAAGTCACTGTATTATTGAACAATTTGAATAAATATCCACTTGTGGATTTTCTGTCATTATCATTTGCAAAGCTTGCATCTGCAAAACCTATTAAACTGTCATCTCTACTTTTAGAATAAATTAGATTATAATCAACAGTGTTTTTTATGTATCTTAATATTCGCTTTAACGCTACCCATAGTTTTAACGTTGGTTGGCTCTGATATCTGCTTAAATACGAAACTGCTGTTGCTAGGTCTGGCCTTGTGCTTACCATGGCATACATTACTGATCCAATCAATGATCTACACTTGTGTTCCAATGTCAAGTCAATTTCATTTAAGTCAAAGTCCAGTTTAAAGTTAGGATCCATTGGTGAATTAACACCTTTGCAATTCTCCATATTATAAGATTGAAGTACTTTCTTTAAGTAATTAGTCTGGTTAAGATAAATACTGTCATGTCTCCTTTGAATATTAATACCTAAAAAGGTCAGATTTTCATTACCTAAATCTTTCATTTGAAATTTTGAATTTAGAAACTTCTTAACACTCTCTATTTCAGTCACACTCTGTCCTACAATCAACATGTCATCAACATACAAAATCAAGAATAATTCACCTTTGTCAGACATACAGACAGTAGTCATTTTTCGAACGTGTAAATCCATATTCAGTGATAACTTCTGTGAATTTCTCATACCAATACTTAGGACTCTTTTTTAATCCATATAGAGATTTTTGCAGTTTTAAAACATTGCCTTCTGGAACTTTCAGTCCTTGTGGAGGTTTTAAGTATACCGCTTCATCTATTCTTCCATACAGGAAAGCACCTTTGACATCCATTTGATGTATTTCATAATCCTTTTGAGCTGCCACTGATAAAAGAACCCTTAATGTTTGTAATTTCAAAACCGGTGAATATGTATTTTCCAATTTCTCCTTCTGTTGGTAACCTTTCACAACTAATCTTGCTTTACATATTTCTTCTTCTCCTACATTCTTCTTTGTAAAAATCCATCTGCTATCTAGTAGTTTCTCATTCTTAGGTACAGGTACAAATTTCCAGGTTTCATTATCATTTAAGGTCTTGAATTCTTCAGCTATTGCCTGCTTCCATTCATTTTCATCCTCTCTTCCTTTAATTTCTTCATAATTTGTGGGAATATCCTGAAAATTAGTAAATAATGCATACAGTGCTGAATCATCTTTGTCCAAGTTCATTTCATAGTCTTTTTGCCAATGTGGCTTTCTCACTTCTCTTTTTACTCTCCCTTTTTCTGAGCTATCTTTCTTCTCTGTCATATTCCTTAACTTGTTCTTATCATTATTATTTTTACTTTCCTCATTTTCTTTACTCTTTGTCTTCTCTATATCCTTTTCCAACACATTGTCTTCTTCAGTTTTCTCTTCATTGTCTTGTTCATTATTACTCACTTCCTTTTCCGTTTCTTCTGTCTTGTCCAGTATATATTTTGTGTAGTCGTCACTTTCTCTTTTTTTCTGATTTTGTCTCATCAAAGATCACATTCCTGGCCACCACAATTTTCTTTGTGTAAGGGTCATAAAGTTTATATCCTGTAGTATAATATCCAATGAATATCAGCTTCCTGCTTGAATTGTCCAGTTTTTGTCTCAACTCTTTGGGTACATGGTTATATGCGGTGCATCCAAACACTCGCATATTTGAGACATTGGGTTTCCTTCCTTCCCATAACTCTGACGGTGTTTGACTTCTTCCTTCAGTTGGGCTTCTGTTGGTCACATATGCTGAAAATAACACTGCATGTCCCCAAAACTCTTTATTAAGCTGTGAATCAATTAAAACTGTTTTAGCCTTGTCTAATAAGGTGCGGTTCATTCTTTCTGAGAGGCCATTCATTTCCGGATTATATGGTACTGTATACTGCATCTGTATTCCTCTATTGTAACAAAAGTCTTGAAATTCTTTAGAAATATACTCACCTCCGTTGTCCGATCTCAACTTCAATATGTTTGTATTAAAATGGTTTGTCACATGGAAATAGTACTGCTTAAATTTGTCAAAAACTTCACTCTTGTTTGCTAATAGATATACCCATACAAAATGAGTATAATCGTCAGTAAATGTCACAAAGTATTTATATCCTTCTTCTGTCACTGGGGTTATTGGTCCGCAGACATCTGTGTGTACTAATTCAAGGGGTCTAGTCGCTCTACGTCCTGGTCTGTTAAAAGGTTGTCTAGTCATCTTACCTAACACGCATGATTCACAAACTGAAATATTATTTTTATATTTAGTCAAGTCATCTAAACCGTTAACCATCTGTTGTGATGATAATAATGTTAAATTTTTTATTCCTAGATGAGCAAATCGACGATGCCACAGCTGTTTCATATTTTTGTCACTGTTATTACTAAAGTTACATTCATTTTCAATTAAACTTTCCATTCTTATTGTGTATAAAGAGCCTTCACGGTTACCTATCATTGACAAATAATTATGCTTGTAAATTCTTACCTTTCCAGATCTAAATTCAACTCTGTAATCATTATCTTCTATTTTTGATACAGACAATAAGTTTTTCCTCAAATCAGGTACATAAAACACATTTTTTATAGTTAATATAACTGGTCTCTTACCTATGTAACACCTAGCACGAATATTGCCAACTCCAATTGCCATCAAATTCACATCATTCTTTGCTACTGAGATTACCTTTGGTTGGGACAGTTCAATATATTCTGAATAATACCTTTTGTCATTCACATAATGGTCCGAGCAACCCGAGTCTGTATACCACACTAAATCACACCTGTCTTCCTTGTCAAGTCCTTGGTATCCATCATCTGCAAGAAACGCATGTTCACTGCCTCCTGAAGCCGCATAAGAATGTGCATGTCCACTATCAAAGTTTCCATAAGATCCTCTTCCTCTATTTGAAAAGCCCCGTCCTCTGTTATTAAATCCTCTTGCTCTTGATGAAAAACTCCGTCCTCTAGATATAAAACCTCGTCCGGTTGATGAAGAACCTCGTTCTGAGTAACTTGTCTGTGCTTGGTATCCACGTCCATTTGCAGGTCGAGTACTATGATAATAATTCTCTTTACTTTTTTCTTTACATTCATATTTCTTATGCTTCTTATTACGAATGCTGACTTATTGTATTCAGGCGCGCGTGGCATGTTATGCTTTCTTTTCTCCTCTTCGCCTAGGAGTCTATCTTTGACAATGTCCACTGTGAGGTTAGGAATGGACTCAATAGCCGTGACTATTATTTCATAACTCTCCGGCATAGATAATAACAGGAAATTAATTTTTTCTTCGTCCGATATTTCGCTGCCTGCATCCTTTAACTGATTGAATATTTTTGACATAAAAACGAAGTGCTCTAACATGGGCGTGCCCTCTTTGTATTTACTGTCATTAAGTTGACGCCTCAAAAATAATTTGCTTCTAGTTCCTTTCTTCATAAATTGGTTCTCCAACTTTTGCATCATTTTGAATGCTGTGTTCTCGCATTGTATATACTCTATGTGGCTGTCCGCTACGCCATTTATAATTATCGCCTGTGCTTTGGCCTCCGTATTTTTGTTATCTGCGCCGGCTGCGAAGGTCTCCGTTTCTATGGCTTTTAGGCAATCAAACTGCCTCAAAATGCTGCTTATCCTAAACTTCCATATGGCAAAGTCTTCACCAGCAAATTGCTTTATCTTAATCGAATTAAAACTTGCCTCGGACGATGACGACGCCATTTTTAGGGTTCCGTAGCCAAAATGGCAAAAACGGAACCCTTATAGTTTCGTCATGTCCGTCTGTCCGTCTGTCCGTCTGTCCGTCTGTCACAGCCGATTTACTCGGAAACTATAAGTACTACAGTGATGAAATTTGATGGGAATATGTGTTGTATGAACCGCTACAAAATTATGACACTAAATAGTAAAAAAAAGAATTGGGGGTGGGGCCCCCCATACATGTAACTGAGGGATGAAAATTTTTTTTTCGATGTACATACCCGTGTGGGGTATCAATGGAAAGGTCTTTTAAAATGATATAAAGTTTTCTAAAAAACATTTTTCTTAAAGTGAACGGTTTTTGAGATATCAGCTCTCAAAGTCGTAAAAAGTATGTCCCCCCCCCTCTATTTTTATAACTACGGGGTATAAAATTCTAAAAAAAATAGAGGTGATGCATGCTAATTAACTCTTTCAACGATTTTTGGTTTGATCAAAGTATCTCTTATAGTTTTTGAGATAGGTTGATTTAACTGTAATTTTGGTTTGCTGCTACGGAACCCTTTGTGCGCGAGCCCGACTCGCACTTGGCCGGTTTTTTCTACAAAGTTCTGTTCGTCACAATTTTTTACAATTCTCGTCGAAAGACGCACAACCACGATCTGCTACCACTGTTAAGTTTTAGTTCGAATTAAACACCATATTTAATAACTGTAGTTTTATTTAGTTTCTGCATACACTTTTAATTAATAACCCAAACATTATTTAGCTTTTTCTTGTGCACCATCGCAACGGCCACAGAGTAAGTACACCATAGACTTATCCATAGATTAAACAATAATAATAGAAAAAAAGGGGATGTACATACATTGTAATTCAACACTGGGCACCGTTAATCAAATAGTTAACTTCGTTAATCGCTAATCCGTTATTAAAAAAGTTAACTTCGTTAATCGTTAAAGCGATACATTTCGACAAATTTAACGTAAGTTAAAGTTAATCGTTAATCCGTTAACACGTGAAAAAAAATGAACTTTTCTTTAAATATTTAGTTGCATCAGTATCCACTATAACGTATTATATTTCTGTAAAAGGCCGAAGTACATCTAGCCTATTGAACTCTAGGCTGCACGTGGAAGGCAGTGATCGCCTGAGCTACTGCCAAGAGCTGTGTCAGGAGAGATGCTGGCGGTGACGGGACTGTTGTGGCACTTTGGGCGGTAGAGGATAGGGAAGCGAATGTGGTCGGAAATAGGGCTGGAATTTGCTGCCCTATCACTACAACAATCGCCATGGTAAAGCTTAGGATTCACCGAATCAAAGTTAGTAAAAGCAAATCCACGTGAAGAATACTTTTTTAGGTAAAATTTCGGACTTTTAGCAATCGACATCGGTAAAACCTAGGATTTACCGGCAAATCATAGGATTTGCCGTACTTCGGGCTTTTATAGTAGCGTTCAGAACGTGTTTTTCGCAGCGCAGATGGCGCCTGTGCCCTACTAGATTAACGATTAACGGACTCGGAGAAATTTAACGGAAGTTAACGAATCCGTTAACATTTTTTCAAGTTAACTTAAAAGTTAATCCGTTAATCGAAATGTTAACTTCGTTAATTAACGATTAACGGATTAACGAGTTAATGCCCAGCTATGTCTACAGACAATAAAAATGGTGTACTTTGCCTTGGCACAATCATTGCTAACGTATTGCATTAGTGTATGGGGCGGTGCTGCGAAAACTCTCCTCTTGAGCTTAGAAAGGGCGCAACGTGCAGTCTTAAAAGTAATTTATAGAAAACCCTTCAGGTATCCCACTATTGATCTTTACAGGGAGAGTAAAGTATTGTCAGTGAGAAGTTTGTTTATTCGCCAAGTCATTATTAAAAAACATAAGTCTATCACATTTGATAAGAGTCTCTTAAATAATACGAATAGACGGCGAGTCCGTGTTTGTGATGTAAAAAAATTTCGCCTTGCAGTTGCTGGACGCCATGTTGACTATATTGGTTCTAAATTGTACAATAAGGTTAACGAACTTATTGATATATACGCTCTTACACTAAGAGAATGTAAGCAGAAAGTCACTGATTTTCTACAAACGTTAACCTATGACGAGATTGAGAATTATGTAGCAATTGTAGCATATCATTAACATCACACGACCCTCTTCACTACCCACTTTTACATTTTAACTCACATTCTCCTGTTTTAAATATTGTAGCATGCATAAGTGTTAATTATTTGTTATTTCAGTATTTTATTTTTCTTGCTTTTCCTTCTTCTTTCATTTCTTGTTATTTTTTGTATGTTTTTATTCTGTTATCAGTTCTGTTGTAATTACCTATATGCTTGTACTTAGTCTTTAAGTACATGATAGTGTAGGTGTAGTATTTTTTCTCCGGGGTGAGAGCCTGGTGATCTGTAATACAGGTCTAAACCTAGTTCAGACTCCAGTCTCTCACAAAGGATTTTCAACAACTTGATTCACCTATTAAATTGTTAATTTAGTTAATTTTAGTGTAAAATTCGGAATCCTTTGTGAGCTGATAAATAAACATTTTTTTATTTATTTATTTATTTAACATTATCTAAGTGATCGGCCACACCAGAGCGTCGCGTGTCTCGGGACGCGCAACGGGCGTCCCTAACAACCATCATCAACAATTTTCTACTCTGCCCGCATGAGTATTAACATGAGTTATTAAACTGGCTTCATCGAAGAATAAAGATTCGCATATCTCGCACTCGTACGACTCCTCTCCGGAGTGGATCCTCTTGTGTCTGTCTAACTCCGACTGTGATGGAAACTGGTTCTTACATTCTTCACAAGTGTATGGCTTCACTCCAATATGCCTATCTGAACTATTTCCATCATATGTATGTTTGTTACTTTTTTCATTATTCGGCTGAGTTGTTTCATGATTTTCTGTAGCCCCTTTTCGTGTTAAATGCATGTCATAGGCTAAACCTTTATATGACATGGCTCCATCGTGGGCTCTTTTTCTATGTGTATCTAAATAAACTTTTCTTGTAAACCCTTCATTACATTCCTCACAACCGTATGGTTTCATTCCTCTTTTTTTTTGTGCTGTATGTGCTTTGACACCACGGTGAGTTATCTCATGACGTTTTAAAGTCGACTTTAGTGCAAACCCCTTGTTACAAACCTTACATACATGTGGCTTCACTCCACTGTGAGTAGTCTCATGACTTTTTAAATTAGATGTAGATGTAAACCCCTTGTTACAAACCCTACATACATATGGCTTCACTCCACTGTGAGTACGCTCATGATATTTTAAACTGTATTTTTGAGTAAATCGCTTGTTACAAATATTACATACATATGCCGTCACTCCACTGTGAGTATTCTCATGATATTTTAAACCCCCTTTTTGTGTAAACTGCTTGTTACATACCTTACATGCATATGGCTTCACTCCTCTGTGAGTATTTTCATGACTTTCTAAATGCCCTGTAGATCTAAACCGCTTGTTACATACCTTACATGCATATGGCTTCACTCCTCTGTGAGTATTTTCATGATATTTTAAGTTCCTTTTATGAATAAACCGCTTGTTACAAACCTTACATACATATGGCTTCACTCCACTGTGAGTATTCTCATGATATTTTAAGTTCCTTTTATGAATAAACCGCTTGTTACAAACCTTACATACATATGGCTTCACTCCACTGTGAATATTCTCATGATTGTTCAAACTCCCTTTTTTAATAAATCCCTTGTTACAAATTTTACAAATATATGGCTTCACTCCACCGTGAGTTATCTCATGACGTTTTAAATTAAAGCCCCTTTTTGTGTAAACCGCTTGTTACAAACCTTACATACATATGGCTTCACTCCACTGTGAATATTCTCATGAATGTTCAAACTCCCTTTTTGAGCAAACCCCTTGTTACAAACTTTACAAATATATGGCTTCACTCCACCGTGAGTTATCTCATGACGTTTTAAAGCCCCTTTTTCTGTAAATCGCTTGTTACAAACCTTACATACATAAGGTTTCACTCTACTGTGATATCTTTCATGTATACGTAAGTAGTGCTTTCGACTAAATCGCTTCATACATTCCTTACATTCGTATAGTTTAACTTCAGTCTGAGTATTCTCATTTGTTTTGACTTTCCCTTTATGTGTAAACAGTTTTAAGGAGGTTTCACTTTTGTTTCTTCGTTCGCAAAGGTTCTGTATATGTGTAATTAATCTAGACTTGTGTGTGAAGTGCGCCTGGCAAGTGTCGCAGGTGTAGGGTTGTGTGCGGGGCTCTCGCTGCACAGTGGCGGGCGGCGGCGCGGGGCACGGCTGGCTCGCGCGCGGGGAGTCGCGGAGGCGCGCGAGCCTCACGCAGCAAGCCATCGCGAGCTGCTGTCTGGCGCGCAAGGACACTGACGGCGCCGGCTCCGGGTCCGCTCCAGCCGCGCCGACTAATGCTACTGAAACAAAAGCATGTCTGGATTTGAGTCGACGCCGAGTTTGGTTAGACGGTTGGACGACAGCGGCGGCGGGCGGCGAGGCTGCGCCGTGTCAAGTCCGCATATACAGGAAGTGGCTGGTTAGGAGAGCCAAGCGAAACCTTTCGATGTAGACCACAAGAAGGGAACGTATGATGGACTGAGGCAAGGTTTAACGAATTTTAAGGCTGGTAAGGTTTATTAGCAATGAAATTGAACAGTTATGTATGGTAGTCTGTAATGTATTCATGTAAATATTTCAGTGTGGAAGCCTTATACGGGCGATAAATTACAAACAGAAACATTACATATAGAGACACTAGTTGTACCCGCGGCTTCGCCCGCGTACTAAAAGTATTCTTATTCAAACGTATACAAAAATTAAGATTTTCATTTGGATCCGTAGGTTTTTCTGTAGGTACATTTGTCTGCGATTATTTCGATGACACATATATTACTACTACTATTGTTTTTTAAAAAATGAATGCAATGATTGCAGAAATGTTACACATTCGACCACAGCGTAGGTAGGTGAGGTATGAGTAGGGGAGACCTTCATAAACAACCCACATAGCCCGTATTCCGACACTATGGTCGGTGGGTAAAATGTACCTACTTAATTCGCTTACAATTTTGCTTATATTTATTGCAAACGTAAAATTATAAAAAGCAAGCAAACAACTATCTTCTTTCAGCACACTGAATGTAATAGTTATTAGGAATGCAGGAGGACACTCGCCGATGCCTACCTACCTACTAATCCCTTCCCACTGAGTCACCTGCTTTTTGCACTATCTAGATACCGATTGCCGACCGATTATTTATTTATTTATACACCGTGTCGTTTTTGTTTTCCGTTAAATTCGACACGTAGCTAGGTTAATTATCAGGGACCACCCTTTAAGTTAAATTCGCAAAAAAAAATCATTTTCATATATAAATCAAAATAAATGAATTTGTTAGTGTGTGAGACCCTTAAGACATTCAAGTTAGTGTCAAGTGATTGACGACATATGTCAAAACAAATTACATTAGGAATTGGTAAAAGTTGTCACACACGTGTTCAGTAATTATCTTTATTTTTGAATAAATCGATAACCGTAAGAGTTAAGACGCTAGTTTCTTAGAGAAATTAATTGTATTTGATCCAAAGAACCTCCCCTTAAAGTTAACGGAATTCAATAAAAACAGGGTGTATAAACTTTATTGCACAAATAAAACAAAACTGTACAATTGGCGGACTTAATGCCTAATGGCATTCTCTACCAGTCAACCATCGGGCTAAACAGAGACATAGAAAAATCCCTATCCGTCTCGTCCCGTCCCTCTCCTGAATCAGAAGTAAACATAAAAACGAAACCCATAAGGCTACTTTAGATATTTAAACCCCATTGCACCACAACAGGGGAAAAGGTACTTCACTTCCGTATCGTTAGATTTTAAAAGCGTTGTATTTACCCTGATCAGCGACCCGATAAACTATAAAGACGATACCTACATAGATTTTTTGAGATTATCATCCCCCTTTCACCCTTTTAGGGGTACCTTTTCAAGAAACCTGAAACACGTATTTAGTTAATTTAGTCATGTCTTTAGGAATCCTCCTGTGAAGTTCCGAATAAAACAGTCAAACTAATTTTGTTTCCCCATACAAACTTATAACCCCCATTTGACCCCCTTAGGAGGTGAATTTTGAAAAATTCTTTCTTAGGGCTCCTCTACACTATATAAATAACCTACGTGTCAAATTTGAAATCTCTAGGACCAGCGGTTTCGGCTGTGCGTTGATATGTCAGTCAGTCAGTTTCTTCTTTTATATACAGGGTGGGCCAATAATTTTTGCAAATAGCAAGACTGAATTTTTTTTTAACTATCAGAGCTAGAGGCGGGAAAATGGCGGGAAACCATGTGTCACTAAGTGCAGTTTTTTTTTAAATGGAGCGTTTCTCGGGAAAACAGTGTGCTTTTTGTGTTAAGCAGTTTTATAAAAACGACGGTTTCTATGTGACTGGTCAAATATGTATGTAATTGGTCCGTATTTCTTTGAAAATAATGAAGGAAAAAACGTAACTGTCAATTCAGTGGAATATGTGAAGATGTTGCAAGAATGTTTGGGACCACAGTTGAAAGAATTTCAAGGATACAATAGCAGGACATGGATGCAACAAGAAGGAGCAACGTGCCATACGTCAAACATGAGTTTACCCATAGTCAAATAAATGTTTCCGAACAAATTGATTTCTCGCAGAGGTGACATCCATGGCCGCCGAGGAGCCCCGATCTCACACCTTGCGATTTTTTCCTGTGGGGATATCTTAAGAGTCGAGTTTACGTTAACAAACCAACGACTATACCTCAATTAAAGCAAAACATTCGGGATGAGATATCCGCGATACCCCGCAGCATGTGCCAGCGAGTTTTTCAAAGTTTGCGTAGCCGATTGCAAGAGTGCCAACGACGAGACGGAGGTCATCTAGATGACGTAATTTTTAAAAAATAAATTGCATTTCATTGTTATTATGTTGAATAAATTAGATTTTAAATAACACATATAGTTTCATTTCTATCGATGTTTCAAATATGCAAGAATTTCTGGCCCACCCTGTATTTAGATAGATATAATTTATTAGTGTTACCATTAATCATGAGGTGTTTTTCAGTTAGTTTTCACAGCATAATTAATTTTTGGAAAATTTATCAACAGCAATGTAATGTAAATATGTTTGCGATAACAGTTAATGACATAACATAAGCGATATGAGCTTTTAAAAGAACCTAACAGTCAACGAGCGTTAACGCGTGTGTGTCTCCGATACAAGGCAGGCTGCATTATTTTATTAGAATTACACACTGTCTTTGGGTCTAGCTTGATTTATATATAAATAAATAATAAATATTGGAGACACTTTACACAGATCAACTTTATAGCCCCAAACTAAGCAAAGCATGTACTATGGGTGCTAAGCGACGATATACATACTTAAATAGATAATTAAGTACCTACGTATATATACATAGAAAACATCCATGACTCAGGAACAAATATCTGTGCTCAAAACACAACTAAATGCCCTTACTGGGATTCAAACTTGGGTCACTACCGACTGAGCCAGACCGGTCGTCAAATATAAATAAAGCTATGGGTGGTCCTGTCTGAAATAATGATCTGATAGACATAGTTTCATCTTATTTTTTTCAAGTCTTATTTGGCTGTACTATGTAGCAATGGCAATAGACTTCACTCAAGATGAAGAGACAGGGTTCCGATACTGGCTGTGGCAGGAGTAATGACTAACCCAAGCTCTTTCATGCGGCACATGGAAAAAAATAAGTTGGCTCCATTCTGATATTTCTTTTAGCGGTCTCAAGTTTTATCACTTACCCGACACCGGCTCGTCACCGGCCACATCTCCATACTCCGTTTCTGACTCCACTATTAATTCTTCTTCTAGAACAAACAAACACAATACACTCAATGTACTTGATAACCGCAAAACTTATTGACACATTTATTTATATACTTTTAATCATGTGAAAGATAATAGATTTTTAGAAAATTCCCACCTCATGCAGGACCTGAACTTGTGGCCTTGCGAGTGCAATTTGTGCCACCAGAGCAATTTTATTTAAAATTATCAAAAAATATTCTATGATCAATATGTAGGTCACTACAAAAAGTCAAGAATAGCTGACAAACAATGTCCTTGGAACGACTTGTAGACAGGACCTCAAGCTTTGCAAGCATTGTCGCCTCCAACTAGGCTAAAACACCTTCTTAATTTTGCTAATTAAACTCATTAACTCTTTTGTTGTTATGAAACAGAATACAATTTAACAGGTATAAATATGACTAGCTAACTTTTAACATGCGCCTCTTGTTGCAGCCCCGCCTGCAGCTCCGCCTGAGTACGCAGCACTTGCAGCTTGAAGTCACTTGCATCTTGCAGGCGGCCCACGCACACCGAGCAGATCCCATAAGAGTCTTCACTGCTCAGTGCCACCTGCAACCATTAGGTTTAACTGACATATGTAAAGTTACTAGCAAACGTAATTGTTTCCATCCAACAAACTAACTCTACAATTGATTCTAATTTAGAAGTTAAACCAACAGTATAATAAACAGGGTTCGACGATATTTATATCAATGGATGTATATCAATAATCAAGATATATATATAGGATATATATCCAGCTGGGTTTGACGATATATATCAATGGATATAAATATCTGAAGTATATCACGTTTTTATAAATATTGCAATACAAAAGTGGTTTTAAAAAAATATAACATTGTTAAAAATACAGTTTTTTTTTGTGTTTGTTACTGTGTTCTACTAGATGTTTGTTATTAGTAGATTTCTCCTTGTCTAAAGTAGTATTCATAAATAATTCAACAAAATAATAATATGCCCTCCATACAAATTGGATATATATCAAAGTTGATATATATATCCGATATTTATTATATTTATCAGATATTTTCGAACCCTGATAATAAAATTGAACATCTTCTTAGTGTATCATGTAATTCATTCATTAGTCATAGAGATTGTTTTGCTATCTCAATTATATCTTGTCATATGTTTTTGGTTTACTTTACACTTTTTCAGCAACCATCACTAATTAGGATTTCTGATGGTAGAGTATCATTATTTAAAATAAAAAATAAACAATTATTAGAAGAAATAACATACGATTTTACTATATCCATGGTCCCACACTAGGCGAGGCCTGTGTTGTGGTGACCGTTCTACAGAAATTTCTACATAATATATTTAGGGGCATCCTATCCTTTAGACAATTATTACATTACAATAGAAAAAGCCTGTGTGGTGACGGGTTAAGAATTTCACCACCCCCTTTTTTCCCGTGGGTGTCGTAGAAGGCGACTATGGGATATGGGTTAAATTGTGGTGTAGGCGAGAGGCTGGCAACCTGTCACTGCAATGCCACAGTTTCGTTTTCTTTTAACCCCTTATTTGCCAAGAGTAGCCCTGAAGCTTTAGTAGTTTTATGTGCTCTGCCTAGCCCTTTATGGGATACAGGCGTGATTGTATGTATGTATGTATGTACAATAGAAAAAGAAGCAAAAATGTGAAAATAAAATAAACATGCAAAGTTCATACTAAACTAAAGATTTAATACAAAATAGTATTATTTTCTATTTACAGTATTAAGTATTTTTATTTTAAATCTGACGTACGATACACACACACACACTCTCGCTGTGTGAGCGTATGTGTAGGTATCTGTTGTATGGGTGTGTGTTTGTGTGTCAGTGATTGTATTTGTAATTGTACGAGCTACCTTAGGGGATTTGGATCAACATATTCACCATTATACTCTCTTCAGCTCTGTAACAAGAAATTCTGCGCAATTCGCTATTGTTTTATAGGTAACATTGAGGCGCCAAATCGTATATGTGATTTCATACAAAATATAATTTCATTTAAAATAGGCTTGTGTCGTTCACAAACTATGAACTGTTAGGAATAAAATCCCATCAATGACCTGAGAATCGGTCTTTGCTCATTTAGTTCAGTATAGGATCGGCGAGCGCGAGCGGTTTGGATCGAGAACGAGTGTGTGACTGCACCGACCGAGAATAGAGCTACTTAGCAGACCAACAAAAAACGTCAATTTTCATATTAAACTTGGGTTACTTACAACCTTTCGGCCCGGAATTTTACTGTCTGTGGACTATTCGTATCATTTTGACACTATTCGGTCCCATTTGTTCTGATCTTTCCGACCGCAGTGGTTGCTGGTCTGGCTGAACTAAATGAGCAAAAGACCTAAAAGAGCGAACTAGTTCGTGGAAGAGATTGAACGAGATCGGAGCGTTCCGATCAAAGAACGAAACGGCACAAGCCTAATTTAAAAACTCTAACTTTACACAATCTCAATACAAAGTAGATTGTGTAAAGTTAAGAAAATAAAGTGTATATTTGTACGTGTTATTCAACAAAACTACACCCAAATCACTTCAACAAACTTACGTGAATGCCGAAGCATTCTCGGAGCATGTGGGCGTAGACCTCGGTCGCGCCGAGCCGGGTGTACGGCGCCTGCAGCTCCTTGTCCGCGGCGCGCAGCTGGCAGCAGCCACACGGGGTCAGCGGCCCCATCACCAACAAATATACGTTCAAAACAATAGAATCAACACGCCGATCCCATGTAATTGCAACCCACACCACTCGCGTTACTAATATGAAATGACACTAATGACAGTGACGTTTTATTTTTTTAACACTAGGGATGTGGGATGTCTGATGAGCAGTATCGGTTTTTAGCGGCTAGCTATACGGAACTTCGAGAATCAAATCAATATACGTACAACCTGGCAAAGAACTCTTCGTGCCAGACTGTACTGTACCTTTGATAGAATTACTATTTCACAAGTAGGTATGGCTTTTATTTATTTATTTAAACTTTATTGCACAAATTATCAATAAAAAGTACAAATAGCGGACTTAACGCCTTAAGGCATTCTCTACCAGTCAACCATTGGGCAAAACAGAGATAGTTAGTTTGGTGCACAATATTATAGAGTCAGTATGAGATTGTAATGATTAATTAAATAGAAAAGAAAGAAAGAAAGAAAGAAAGAAAGAAAATATTTATTTGGCATACAGATACATAATAAAAACAAGTACATAATACTTAATAACTAGTACACCAAATAGGATGCCACTCAGCGAATACCGTGTCTTATAGACGCGGCACTGGTTTTCAGGGCAAATACAAGTCGATACCTACTATTATAAAATAAACCTACATATATATTAGTATAATACAAATATATAAATAAAATACACATACATAAATAAATAAATGTACCTAGTGCGAGATATCAAGTAGAATTTAATTTCGAATGCTTGCAAATAAGTGCTTACGCAACTTGCTTTTAAAAGAGAGTTTACTCTGAGCTTGCCTGATAGGCAGAGGGAGGGCATTCCATAGACGAATCGCCTGACAGCTGAAAGAGTTGGACAAGAATCCAGTGCGATGAGGGAGGACAGCCAGTTTCAGCACACGAGAAGGACGCAGCTCACAACCCGGCCGAGCCACTACGAACTGAAAGTTGGTCCTGAGATAATTGGGCGCAGCTGGGTCAAATAGGATCGAATAAAGAGCACACAAGATTCGCAATGACCTACGTTCACGAATTGGGAGCCAATTAAGTTTACGGCGAAAGGCGGAGACATGGTCATATTTGCGAAGATTAAAAACGAATCTTATACAGTTATTTAGGAGACGATCAAGCTTGGACAGCGAGGCTTGTGTAATGTTGGTGCAACATACATCAGCGTAGTCAATAATTGGCAGTATCAGCGACTGTACGAGAAGCGTTTTAGTGCTGACCGGTAAAAAATGTTTGTGTCGGTAAAGCGCCCGTAATATGTTTGTCACCTTCTTACTAATGTCTGTTACGAGAGGCTCCCATGTCAAACCACTGTCAATAATGAGACCGAGATTTTTAACCTGTGTTGACAGAGGGATCAACGTGTTCTCGAAGAGGATCGGTGAAATATGAGCCAGATCTGTTGACGCAAGCAAGCGGGGGCTTCCCAAAACAATCGCTTGGCATTTAGTGGGGTTAACGGCAATTCCGAAATCACGGGACCAAATAGAGATGCGATTAAGATTATCGTTTATTTTGGAGATTGCACACCCGATATCATTAATACTCGCTTGCGTATAGAGTTGCAAGTCAACAGCATACAGGTGGTAAGAACAGCTAAGGCTACGTGTAACGGAGAACAGAAGAGGAGACAATATACCACCCTGTGGGACACCAGAGGTCAGCTCCAGCCAGTCAGAAAAACACTGACCAGAGCGGACCGTCTGCCGTCGGTTTTTGAGGTAGGAAGAGAACCACTCTGCCACCGATGATGAGATATTCAATTGTTTGAGAGTTGCAAGTAGAAGATCATGATCAACTGCATTAAAGGCGTTGGAAAAATCTATTAAAACTAATACAGTCACCATGGAGTTTTCCATACCATGCCTTACATCCTCAACTACCTTAAGCAAAGCTGTCGAGGTACTGTGGCCAGGTCGAAAACCAGATTGAAAAGGCGACAGTAGCTGGTTGGAGTAGATGTGGGCAGATAATTGTTTATGAACCACTGCTTCCAGGATTTTTGACATGAACGGAAGAATTGATATAGGCCGAAAGTCTTTAAGAGGGCTTTCGTGTTAAAAATTGTGAAATCGCAACCGAGCGCTCGATCATACCGTGTGTGGTATCAAATTAAAGGGCTTTGCGAGTAGTTTATAAATATATATCACATTATAGGACTTTTTCTACTTGGTCTAACAAAATATGAGAAAATGTCCAAAAGTGGTAATAATTGTACCGGTGAAGGCTCGTTTTCAAAAAATTGGCAAAAATCAATAATAGCAGTTTATAATCACTAAGGCATAACAGCAATTTAAGTAAACGTTGCAGATTAATTTAGTACAAAACTTACTTCGATGTGATGTAGATTTTCAAAGAAATTGTCACTTAATTTTAGGTAATTTCTGAAAAAATTGAATTCGCCTTAGGCTAGTTTACTCTTTTTCAAAAACTTAAAATAAAAATCTAGTCTGAAATGATTGTGGTACAGGATATACGAATTATAAATTTACCCGTTTTAATATTAAAAATTGTCCAAATTTTACAAATAAGATCGACTGATTCAGCTCTATACGTGCGTTTTTCTAAACGTGCATTAGAGAAAAATTCATAATTAATTTAGTGAGTTAGTTTTCAAAAATCCAGTCTTATAAAAATCAAGACAATAAGATGCTCTAACTGGAACTTGAATTAAATAAATCTATTGGATAACGGAAAGTGTAGTATTTCACCGACTAAAACTATCAATTTTACATTATTTTGACGTATTTTTTGAAAGCAGCCTTAAGCGAAACGGGACTAGAAATTTTGGGCAAAAGGGATAACATGGGCATTCCGCCATATTGACGGAAAAACCCCACTGAACATAGAAGAGTTAATGAGAGAAGTGATAACCGGGAGAATACATTCTAAGATGCAGATAACCATTAACCTACTCAAGTCGTCATTGCCAACTGCATTAGCTTTTTAACTAAATAACAAAAAAATCTATGATGTTTCAAATTCTAAACAAAATAATTAGTAGGATTACGGTACCAGTGCGAAAGAGAGCAAGTTAGTAACGAGTGGCGATAAATTAAAACACGACAGATGGAAATGTATTATATATGTATTGACAAGAGCTACGAATGCACTCTTCACACGTGTATCGTACGTTTTTTTAAAGTACTTATGGCCTTAAGAAGTTGCGACCTGGGTCCCATTTCTCGAAGCTACAAGTCAATGTCTAATATGCTTAGACTATATACCTATGATACATCAATGTCTAATATGACAAGTTGGACAGAGACTTCCGCTTGTAACTTTCAGTTTTGAGTTTCAGGGGCCAATTTCTCGAAGCTACAAGTTACAATTTACAAGTGGTTGTCAATGTCTAATATATATGTATGTCGACGAGTTAGCTGGTATCGCAACTCGTACTAGATTTAAGGGTCAATTAATTACTTTCTGAGCAGAGCAGCGCCATCTATGGTAACCTGCATTGATTTCTTGCCAATTGATTTTATCGCCATCTACCGGTGACCGCTAGAAACGCCAAGCGGTAAGCTTGGGTGTGGTCGATGCAGAGCTAGCGCTGGTAATTCGTTAGGTTGGCAAACCGGACAAAGGGGAAGTGTCAGGTAGGCCAACCGTCGAATGGTCCCCTCCACGTGGTCGTCCCGGATGACGACGGCAACGACATTCGGGTCGTGACGATCGTGGCGAGTGCACGCTAAGCTAGCTCTGTGACGAACGCACCGCGTTTCTTAGAATAAAATTGTGTCTACTTAAATTCTAATCCGCTTACATCTAAGTAATCATAGTTGATTTTTGTATTGTTTGAATTGGAATCTAATTATAAAAATCTTATCCAACGTTACCAAGTTTTATTTTGGAATTCGTTTCGGTTTTTATCGAAAAATAGTTGTGTGCCTAAAATGGATGAAATCGATAATAATGGGAACCCAGACGGGGACCCGACATCCGAAGTGGTGGGATCCAATCGCCCGCAATCTCCGCGCCTGCCGGCAAGACGAAGTGGTGATCAAAAGTGGCGGCTATTGATGGAACAGCAGAATCGGAATTTCTTAGCTCTATTGGAAACTTTGAACAAGCCGCAACAGTCAACATCAAAGGAAATTCGTCTGCCAGAATTTGATCCTGACAAACCAGATGTCGACGCACGAGCCTGGGTATCCACCGCCGGCATGTGCATCGATGATCCACAATGCCAAGGAACACCTTTAATGATGGCACTGAGTCGAGCGCTTAAGAAGCAAGCGTCCACCTGGCTTGCCACCGTCGCCTTCCCAGGAATGAAATGGAGCGACTTCAAAGAACTTTTTATTACAAGGTATGACTCATGTGAAACAGCAGCTGCTTTCTTAATTAATCTGAATTCGAAGAAACCAGACGAAAAAGAATGCCTCGCTTCCTACGCATCCGGTTTAATGTCGTCACTTATGTCAAGATGGAAAGGACTTACTACCGAGCAAATAGCCATCGCTACTGTTTTGAATCACTTATCACGTTTTGAGCCACGTGTTCAACGGTTGTCATTTACAACGGATATCAAGACCCGAAATCAACTACAACAGGAGCTTAAGGCAGTCTCGTTTTTGAAACGGAAATCTTCATCGAATAATGACGACGATGAGCCTGAGCCTAAGAAGAGTCAAATAGCTGGAGTCAACACAAACATTAAGTGCTACTTTTGTGGAAAATTAGGACACAAGTCAAATCAGTGTTTTTCAAAAAGAAAAGAAGAAAACCGACTGAAGATTGACGCTATCAGGAAGGATCCAACTGCAGAGAGGCCAATCACTTGCTTCTCGTGCCGCGAGCAGGGCCACTACGCGAGCAGCTGTCCGAAGAGGAGTGCACCAGGGGAGAGCAGCACCGAGCCGACAGCCGCCAAGAAGAAACGAGTGGACTTATGCGTCGTTGCTAACCCAACTGGACTCATGCGACTATCCGGTGAGCACTTTTCATTCTGTTATGACTCTGGAGCTGAATGTTCACTAGTCAAAGAATCTGTTGCATGCAAGTTTAGCGGGAAACGACTTCATGACGTTGTGACTATGACTGGTATAGGGCAGACTGACGTAAACTCTACCACACAAATATTGACGATTGTTGAAATCGATGGAATTAGTTTGGAGATTCTGTTTCATGTCTTACCAGACATTTATCTTCGTCATAGTGTACTGGTGGGACGCGAGATATTAGCTCAGGATTTATCTGTTCAAATGACATCTAAAAAATTACAGTTCACTAAGTTGAAAGTAATAGAATCATGCCCAGTCACAGCGAACAGCGCGATAGATTTCGATTCCCTAAATACTGACGTTCCTCTAGATAAACGGGAGTCGCTCATAGAGACATTAAGACCTTTTAAAGCTTCATTTATAACGGGTGTGCCGACTACCCGAGCTGATACAGATCCAATGCAGATCCGCCTTAAGGACCCCCATAAAACCGTGAATCGCCGACCATATAGATTAAGCCCCGAAGAAAGACAGATAGTTCGTAACAAAATAAGCGAGTTACTCAATGCAGGTGTCATCAGACCTAGTGCTTCTCCTTTCGCTAGTCCAATCCTCCTAGTTAAAAAGAAAGACGGCTCTGATAGGATGTGCGTAGACTATCGCGAATTAAATGACAACACAATACCTGACAGGTTTCCGCTGCCCCTTATATCGGACCAAATAGCAAAATTACATGGAGGTCAGTACTTTACCATCTTAGACATGGCTTCAGGGTTTCACCAAATCCCAATCGATCCTGATTCAATTGAGCGTACGGCTTTCGTGACCCCTGAAGGCCAGTTTGAGTACCTCTCCATGCCATTTGGGTTACGCAACGCGCCATCAGTCTTCCAACGAGCCATTATAAAGGCACTAGGTGACCTCGTTAACACTTTTGTTGTCGTTTATATTAGGGTGTTTCATATTTGTATGGGAAAAAAAAAATTGTGATATTTTTTCTGATTTCGCTCGGCTTTCGGTTCTAGCTTATCTTAAACGCCTATATACCAATTTTCAAGTGATTTGGACGTTGTTTAGAGGTCGCACACATGAACAGTTTGAAAAAAAGTCGCTAAAAAGTAATGTTACTCAATTTTATTTTCAAATAAAACAATAGAGTAGTTGTAACTTATTTGAAAGTAAAACTAAACTTAAAATACAACAGTTGTAACATCCATTCTTCATAAAATAAGTCATCATCATCATCATTTAGCTTACATGTGTAAGCCGCAACCTTATCTTTTGTTCGCAAGTAGTAACGCATTTTCTGTGATGTTCGACGACTTTCAGCGAGAACCGTTTTGCTCTTCATCTTTGACTGGAGCGTTAATTTTTTTATTAAATATATAGGTATACTTACTCTTCTTTGCGGTATGATAGACTATTGTTAGACTATCGACCAAGTCTGGTGTTAGGGCTACAATAATCGCTAACATCCTGAACATTAAATAGTTCTAAGATAAAAATCAAAAATGTAAGTAGGGTCTATATCCCGATCAATATACTTAAGTCAAAGAACGATCTTGTTTTCTTCTTTGTCGTCACACTCTTGGCAGAGTGGTCGTGGCCGTCACATCAGGGGTGGTAGCAAGCTTAACAATGCATCGACATTCCTTACGCATTCGTAGAGTGGGCCACTAAGTGCAGCCTTGACTTGGCTGGTCCATCGCATCTGAACCTTCTGCAGGATACTCTTAGCTTTCTTCTGCAGCACCACATTTCTAGGAAATCTATCTTCTTTTCCCTTGAAGTCCACGTCTCAGCACCGTAAAGAAATATGGGAAAGTTGGGAGATACTAATGCCCTGACAAGTCGCATTTTAGTGGCATTTGTGATGAAGATTCTCCATATTTTGCCGAGCCGGTCCATGGCGGACCAGGCCACGGACCGGCCTGGTCGGCTACGGAGCCGAATGGCATTTCTCCGACGCCAAACGAAAGCGATACGCCGCTGGCTCTGTCGCGCCAATACGCAAGTGCGATAGAGATAGATATCTACTAGCGCTTCGTTTCGTGAGCGTTTCGTGAGCGATTGTGCCATTCGGCTAGCCACCCTGATGATAGCCAATGTACCGCTTGATATCATCCACCTATCCTCTTATCAGTGCCCCGAGAGGGCCGAGAGACCACTGCTTCATGCCAAAAACAGGACAAAAAACTAAAAAAAACTTGTTCCTTAGAAGGAAGTCGAGCGTCCAAAAAAATACCATAAGAAACCTTGCCTAGAAACTAAATGCCACGTCAACTAGTATTTTTTTTTAAAAGAACTTGCTTCAATATAAAAACTTTTCATTAAAATCACTTTTAAACCACCTACTACAAAAAGTGACATAAATTTTGTTTCTAGCCTTTCCTGCGCCCATACTAACTTCTTCAGACAAAAGTTGCCACAGTGTGCGACCTCTAAATATTGTCCGATTTCCCTGATTTTTGGTATATGGGCTCTGTATAGGTGTAGAAACAAGAAGAAAAGCGAAGTCAAAGATAAATCAAAATTTTGGAAAAATGAAACACCCTAGTTTATATGGACGACGTCTTAATTGTTGCGGATAGTGCAGATCAGGCCATTGAACGCCTCGAAATAGTCCTGAAAACTCTCACTGAAAAAGGTTTTTCTCTTAACATCAAGAAATGTCAATTTCTTAAAAAAAAGGTAGAGTACCTAGGGTTCGAAGTTTGTCAAGGTGAGGTGCGTCCAAATCCTCGTAAGATCCAGGCATTAACAGCTCTTCCACCACCCGAAACCGTAAGACAACTGCGGCAGTTCATCGGACTAGCGTCTTATTTTCGCCAATTTGTACCTCAGTTCTCCCAAATTATGGCACCCCTTTATGCCCTTACCGCACAAGGCAGTGGCAAACTTAATTGGCAGCAGGACCACGAGGAGGTAAGACAGCGTATAATTAAAAGCCTTACAAACGAGCAGGTGCTGATGATCTTTGACCCCAGTTTAGACGTAGAACTGCATACCGACGCAAGCGCTATAGGGTACGGTGCCGTTCTAATGCAGAGAAAAGAAGGTAAGTTGCGCGCAATTGCCTATTTTAGCAAGCGCACATCGGCCGCGGAGTCAATGTATCATTCATACGAATTGGAAACTCTCGCGGTCGTCAATGCCGTAAAACACTTCAGGCACTTTTTGCATGGCCGCAAATTTTTAGTTGTCACGGATTGCAGCTCCCTTCGTGCCACTAGGAAGAAGCTCGACTTAACACCAAGAGTTCATAGGTGGTGGGCATTCCTTCAAAGCTTCGACTTCGACATCGTTCATGTAGACGGTAAGCGCATGTCTCATGCAGACTTTTTCTCAAGAAACCCGCTGCCTGATGATCCTACAGTTGAGGTTGAAAAAACCGAGATAAAGCGGATTGACGTCACTGAAATATCCGACAACTGGCTTCTTGCTGAACAATACCAGGACGCCGAGTTAAGCAAGATTATAGCCGACCTGCAGGAAAATAGGCTGCCTGAAAACATTGCAAAAACTTATGAGCTGCGGGCTCGTATATTACATCGAAAAATACAACGCCGAGGTAAGACCCGCTCCTTACCAATTATACCTCGTTCCCTCCGATGGACAATTATCAACAACGTGCATGAAAGCCTTATGCATCTAGGATGGCAAAAGACACTGGAAAAGGTTTTCGAATTATACTGGTTCGAAAACATGCCTAGGTATGTTAAAAAGCTTGTCACAAATTGCGTGACGTGCAAGGTTTCCAAGTCTCACTCTGGCAAAGTGCAAGCAGAAATGCATCCAATCGCAAAAATAGGTATCCCTTGGCACACAATACATATTGATGCAACTGGGAAACTAAGCGGCCGAAACAACAAAAAAGAGTACGTATTTGTTTTAATAGATGCGTTTACTAAATATGTCTTGCTTCATCACACCCTGCATATAGATGCTGTCAATAGCATTAAAGCGCTCAAAGCTAGCGTTTCCTTATTTGGTGCACCGATGCGCGTCATTGCAGATCAAGGTCGTTGTTTCGCTAGTAAAGAATTTAAGGAGTATTGTGACAAACATAGTATCAAACTACATCTGATCGCGACAGGAAGTGCTAGAGCTAACGGTCAGGTAGAAAGCGTAATGGGGACTCTAAAAAATATGCTCACATCGGCAGAGGCAACCGGTCGTTCTTGGCAGGACGCTCTATCCGATATACAACTCGCAATAAACTGCACTCATAATCGCGTCACTAAGTGTAGTCCACTAGAACTCTTCATTGGTAAAGTTGCTAGACCTTTGTCTGTAGCACCAGTCGATGAAACAGAAATTGAAGTTGACATAGAAGAAGTAAGGAGTCAAGCGTTGGAAAACATAGAGAAAGGAGCTGCTTATGACAAGGCCCGGTTCGATAAAACAAAAGCAAATTTCACTCCATTTGCCATTGGTGATTTTGTTCTTCTCCAAAATGAAGAACGAAATCAGACAAAACTTGACCCGAAATATAAAGGCCCCTTTCAAATCATCGAGATTCTAGAAGGTGATCGCTATACCTTAAAAGCCCTGAATTCAAACCGGACCTACAAGTACGCGCATGACAGACTTCGAAAAATGCCAGACAATAGTGTACAAGAAGATGACATTGACAGTAATGATAATGACGATTCCGATGCACAAACAGATTCTTTGTCTTTAGAACTGAATTGAACTTGTATTTATGTTGGTATAGCTAATGTAAGCGTAATTATTTATTGGATATTAAATATTAGCTGGTTGTTATTATCGGTCGCCCTTGGAGGTTGTCCATGAGGTCATGTCGATGACCATCGGTCGCCTCTAGGGGTTGTCCAGGAAAAGCCGGATGGAGGCGAATATCGGTCGTCTTTATGGGTTGTCCATGGGGTTGCCAAGAGGTAACCCATCGGTCGCCTATAGAGATTGTCCAGGAGAAGCCGGATGGAGGCGAATGTCGGTCGTCCTTATGGGTTGTCCACGGGGTTGTCAGCAAGAGCAACCATCGGTCGCCTGTAAGGATTGTCCAGGTGTATTTTTTTGTTATGATCGGTCGCTCTAAGGGATAATTTATTGGCAGTCAAATAGAGATAACCAATAGACGTCCCCAAGAGTTGTCCCAGAGTTACCACATGGAAGCAACTGTAGATTGTTTATGTGTCTTAGTTATTATCTGTTTTACATGTCCCAATGTTATTTTGATGGGTTCTGTAAACTCGGGGACACGGCCATTTTATTTTACATCAAATCACTCTAAAAATGGTCAGGTTGGCCGAGACGTAGAGTGCTTGCTGTTGAAAGTTTGTTTTCTTTTTCAGGTACGTCACACGAGGACGTGTGAGATGTCAAGATGGCCGTGTCGACGAGTTAGCTGGTATCGCAACTCGTACTAGATTTAAGGGTCAATTAATTACTTTCTGAGCAGAGCAGCGCCATCTATGGTAACCTGCATTGATTTCTTGCCAATTGATTTTATCGCCATCTACCGGTGACCGCTAGAAACGCCAAGCGGTAAGCTTGGGTGTGGTCGATGCAGAGCTAGCGCTGGTAATTCGTTAGGTTGGCAAACCGGACAAAGGGGAAGTGTCAGGTAGGCCAACCGTCGAATGGTCCCCTCCACGTGGTCGTCCCGGATGACGACGGCAACGACATTCGGGTCGTGACGATCGTGGCGAGTGCACGCTAAGCTAGCTCTGTGACGAACGCACCGCGTTTCTTAGAATAAAATTGTGTCTACTTAAATTCTAATCCGCTTACATCTAAGTAATCATAGTTGATTTTTGTATTGTTTGAATTGGAATCTAATTATAAAAATCTTATCCAACGTTACCAAGTTTTATTTTGGAATTCGTTTCTGTTTTTATCGAAAAATAGTTGTGTGCCTAAAATGGATGAAATCGATAATAATGGGAACCCAGACGGGGACCCGACATGTATAATATGTTTAAGTTGGAAAGAAACTTTCGGTTGTAACTTTCAGTTTTAAGAAATGGGCCTCTGGTAAGAAATGTTCCATCGGGGCGGTATTTATTTTTTACATTTTCCTTCGTAATTTTTTTTTTTTTCATAACAAAAAAATTATAAAAAATAGTTTTGATATGACCAATTTGAGCTCTTTCTAAAGATACCCCACTTCACCTAGTAACTTGACATTTACAGTTTGCCCCCCTTCCATTATGGCCATTTTCTATAATTAATATTTTTTTAAATAATACTATATAATAACAGCTTGTAGAGGTTTAAAATGTTTATAACTGTTCCAATTCCAAATCGATAGCATAAATAGTTCTCGAGATATTTAGAAATGTGACAGACAGACGGACAGAGCGTCGCCATAAGGGTTTCCTTTCGTACCTTTTTGGTACGGAACCCTAAAAACGACAAAAAAAAAATACTAAAAACACTTTGCATTTCCGAAAAATTGTATTAGCATTAAATAAGCTTAAATAATAGGTACCAACGTAAACAATAAACATATGTTATAAACATTATTCCGAAACCTTGGTTTTCCAATTTTTAACCCCCGACGCAAAAACGACGGGGTGTTATAACTTTGACGTGTCTGTCTGTGGCATCGTAGCTCTCGAATGGATGAACCAATTTTATTTAGTTTTTTTTTTGTCTGAAAGCCGAGTTAGTCGGGAGTGACGTTCTTAGCCATGTTTCATGAAAATCGGTCCACTATGTCGCGATCGTGGGATTTATCTAAATTTTAATTTTGTGGTTATGTTAGGTTACTATTTCTGTAAGGCACACTATGTAAAGTAAACATACATACAAACGCAACGAGTTGACAACTATGAAACAAAAACAAACTAAATTGGTTCATCCGTTCGGAAGCTATGATCCCACGCATGCTTTTGAACACGACGACAGCAAAATATAGTGTTTGATCTGAGTAATCGACCAACACTAGGATGTCTGGTCCCATTAAGCAGAGTTGCCTTACTATTTTAAGAACCAACTCATTACTTTTTTGCGATTCTGCCCGCATGGGAATTAACATGAGTTATTAAACTGGCTTCATCGAAGAATAAAGATTCGCATATCTCGCACTCGTACGACTCCTCTCCGGAGTGGATCCTCTTGTGTCTGTCTAACTCCGACTGTGATGGAAACTGGTTCTTACACTCTTCACAAGTGTATGGCTTCACTCCAATATGGCTATCTGAACTATTTCCATCATATGTATGTTTGTTACTTTTTTCATTATTCGGCCGAGGTGATTCATGATTTTCTGTAGCCTCTTTTCGTGTTAAATGCACGTCATAGGCTAAACCTTTGTATGACATGGCTCCATCGTGGACTCTTTTCCTATGTATATCTAAATAAACTTCTCTTGTAAATCCTTCATTACATTCCTCACAACCGTATGGTTTCATTCCTCTCTTTTTTTGTGCTGTATGTGCTTTGACACCACGGTGAGTAATCTCATGACGTTTTAAAGTCGACTTAAGTGCAAACCCCTTGTTACAAACCTTACATACATGTGGCTTCACTCCACTGTGAGTAGTCTCATGACTTTTTAAATTAGATGTAAATGTAAACCGCTTGTTACAAACTTTACATACATATGGCTTCACTCCACTGTGAGTATTCTCATGATTTTTTAAATCCCCTGTTTTTACAAACCCCTTGTTACAAACCGTACATACATATGGCTTCACTCCGTGAGTACCCTCATGATATTTTAAACTGTATTTTTGAGTAAATCGCTTGTTACAAATATTACATACATATGCCGTCACTCCACTGTGAGTATTCTCATGATATTTTAAACCCCCTTTTTGTGTAAACTGCTTGTTACATACCTTACATGCATATGGCTTCACTCCTCTGTGAGTATTTTCATGATATTTTAAGTTCCTTTTATGAATAAACCGCTTGTTACAAACCTTACATACATATGGCTTCACTCCACTGTGAGTATTCTCATGATATTTTAAGTTCCTTTTATGAATAAACCGCTTGTTACAAACCTTACATACATATGGCTTCACTCCACTGTGAATATTCTCATGATTGTTCAAACTCCCTTTTTGAGTAAATCCCTTGTTACAAATTTTACAAATATATGGCTTCACTCCACCGTGAGTTATCTCATGACGTTTTAAATCCCCTTTTTGTGTAAACCGCTTGTTACAAACCTTACATACATATGGCTTCACTCCACTGTGAATATTCTCATGATTGTTCAAACTCCCTTTTTGAGCAAACCCCTTGTTACAAACTTTACAAATATATGGCTTCACTCCACCGTGAGTTATCTCATGACGTTTTAAATCCCGTTTTTGTGTAAACCGCTTGTTACAAACCTTACATACATAAGGTTTCAGTCCACTGTGATATTTTTCATGTATACGTAAGTTATACTTTCGACTAAATCGCTTCATACATTCCTTACATTCGTATAGTTTAACTTCAGTCTGAGTATTCTCATTTGTTTTAACTTTCCCTTTATGTGTAAACAGTTTTAAGGAGGTTTCACGTTTGTTTCTTCGTTCGCAAAGGTTCTGTATATGTGTGAGTAAGGTGGACTTGTGTGTGAAGTGCGCCTGGCAAGTGTCGCAGGTGTAGAGTTGTGTGCGGGGCTCTCGCTGCACAGTGGCGGGCGGCGGCGCGGGGCACGGCTGGCTCGCGCGCGGGGAGTCGCGGAGGCGCGCGAGCCTCACGCAGCAAGCCATCGCGAGCTGCTGTCTGGCGCGCAAGGACACTGACGGCGCCGGCTCCGGGTCCGCTCCAGCCGCGCCGACTAATGCTACTGAAACAAAAGCATGTCTGGATTTGAGTCGACGCCGAGTTTGGTTAGACGGTTGGACGACAGCGGCGGCGGGCCGCGAGGCTGCGCCGTGTCAAGTCCGCATATACAGGAAGTGGCTGGTTAGTAGAGCCAAGCGAAACCCTCCGATGTAGGCCACAAGAAGGGAACGTATGTGGACTGAGGCAAGGTTTAACGAATTTTTCGGCTGGTACGCGGTCTATTAGTAATGCTCATGAAATTGAATAGTTATGTATGGTAGTGTGTAATGTATTAATGTAAATATTTCAGTGTGTAAGCCTTATACGGGCGATAAATTACAAACAGATACATTACATATAGAGACACTGGTTTGTACCCGCGGCTTCGCCCGCGTACTAAAAGTATTCTTATTCAAACGTATACAAAAATTAAGATTTTCATTTGGATCCGTAGGTTTTTCTGTAGGTACATTTGTCTGCGATTATTTCGATGACACATATATTACTATTACTATTGTTTTTTAAAAAATGAATGCAATGATTGCAGAAATGTTACACATTCGACCACCGCGTAGGTAGTAGGTATGAGCTGGTATGAGTAGGGGAGACCTTCATAAACAACCCACATAGCCCGTATTCCGACACTATGGTCGGTGGGTAAAAAGTACCTACTTAATTCGCTTACAATTTTGCTTATATTTATTGCAAACGTCAAATTATAAAAAGCAAGCAAACAACTATCTTCTTTCAGCACACTGAATGTAATTGTTATTAGGGATGCAGCAGGAGGACACTCGCCGATGCCTACCTACTAATCCCTTCCCACTGAGTCACCTGCTTTTTGCACTATCTAGATACCGATTGCCGACCGATTATTTATTTATTTATACACCGTGTCGTTTTTGTTTTCCGTTAAATTCGACACGTAGCTAGGTTCATTATCAGGGACCACCCTTTAAGTTAAATTCGCAAAAAAAATCATTTTCATATATAAATCAAAATAAATGAATTTGTTAGTGTGTGAGACCCTTAAGAAGAACATTCAAGTTAGTGTCAAGTGATTGACGACATATGTCAAAACAAATTACATTAGGAATTGGTAAAAGTTGTCACACACGTGTTCAGTAATTATCTTTATTTTTTGAATAAATCGATAACCGTAAGAGTTAAGACGCTAGTTTCTTAGAGAAATTAATTGTATTTGATCCAAAGAACATACATACAGTCACGCCTGTATCCCATAAAGGGGTAGGCAGAACACATGAAACTACTAAAGCTTCAGTGCCACTCTTGGCAAATAAGGGGTTGAAAGAAAACGAAACTGTGGCATTGCAGTGACAGGTTGCCAGTCTCTCGCCTACGCCACAATTTAACCCATATCCCATAGTCGCCTTCTACGACACCCACGGGAAGAAAGGGCGTGGTGATCCAAAGAACCTTACCTTAAAGTAAACGGAATTCAATAAAAACAGGGTGTATAAACTTTATTGCACAAATAAAACAAAACTGTACAAATGGCGAACTTAACGCCTAATGGCATTCTCTACCAGTCAACCATCGGGCTAAACAGAGACATATAAAAATCCCTATCCCTGTCTCGTCCCGTCCCGTCCCGTCCCTCTCCTGAATCAGAACTTCAGAAGTAAACATAAAAACGAAACCCATAAGGCTACTTTAGATATTTAAACCCCATTGCACCACAACAGGGGAAAAGGTACTTCACTTCCGTATCGTTAGATTTTAAAAGCGTTGAATTTTCCCTGATCAGCGACCCGATAAACTATAAAGACGATACCTACATAGATTTTTTGAGATTATCATCCCCTTTTCACCCTTTTAGGAGGTACCTTTTCAAGAAACCTGAAACACGTATTTAGTCATGTCTTTAGGAATCCTCCTGTGAAGTTTCGAATAAAACAGTCAAACTAATCTTGTTTCCCCATACAAACTTATTACCCCCATTTGACCCCCTTAGGAGGTGAATTTTGAAAAATTATTTCTTAGGGCTCCTCTACACTATATAAATAACCTACGTGCCAAATTTGAAATCTCTCGGACCAGCGGTTTCGGCTGTGCGTTGATATGTCAGTCAGTCAGTTTCTTCTTTTATATATTTAGATAGATATAATTTATTAGTGTTACCATTAATTATGAGGTGTTTTTAAGTTAGTTTTCACAGCATAATTAATTTTTGGAAAATTTCTCAACAGCAATTTAATGTTAATATGTTTGCGATAACAGTTAATGACATAACATAAGCGATATGAGCTTTTAATAGTATTTTATGCAACAGGCGTTTAAAGGAGGTCAAAAAAGACGAGTGGCGTGGGTAACAATTTGAGGCGAAGCCGAAAATTGTTATTGAGACGCCACGAGCATTTTTTGACTCAGTTAAACACCGTTGCATACAATACTTTTTCTACGACCATGCACTTAGTTTTTAAATAGTTTTCTTGAATAACTTTCGTAAAATTCACACTGCTTCCTGTATTTTGACGCAAAGGTTTGCACTGTCAGCTCGGCTGCCCAAAGCCTTTCCGCGCACTCGCGCAGTGTCGTTATAAGGCGTTGCCATGGTTACAGAGCCAAACAATGCGTTTTCAGTTTTTTCGATACTGCGCGCATGCGCGGAAAGCCGGCGGACGCTGGCTTTGGAGAATAGACCTTTATGTAGGGTTTTAAAGATCTAGGCACGACCCTGTAAATGACGAATAACGGTTCGGGAGTAGAAAAAAGAACCTAACAGTCAACGAGCGTTAACGCGTGTGTCTATGGGTCTAGCTTGATTTATATATAAATAAATAATAAATATTGGGGACACTTTACACAGATCAACTTTATAGCCCCAAACTAAGCAAAGCATGTACTATGGGTGCTAAGCGACGATATACATACTTAAATAGATAATTAAGTACCTACTTATATATACATAGAAAACATCCATGACTAAGGAACAAATATCTGTGCTCAAAACACAAATAAATGCCCTTACTGGGATTCGAACTTGGGTCACTACCGACTGAGCCAAACCGGTCGTCAAATATAAATAAAGCTATGGGTGGTCCTGTCTAAAATAATGATCTGATAAGACATAGTTTCATCTTATTTTTTTCAAGTCTTATTTGGCTGTACTATGTAGCAATGGCAATAGACTTCACTCAAGATGAAGAGACAGGGTTCCGATACTGGCTGTGGCAGGAGTGGTTCACTATTATCTGGCAGAAACTTTTTACGCATATATTTGATTCGTATAATAGTTCTTGGCAGAAGTCACGTTTGGCAGAAACACCTTACGCAGAATAGGCTTTGGCATAAATCATTTCGCAGATTTTTGTAATACCGAATCGTCTGTTGTCATAATGTTGATGACCATAATAGTCTTCTAGTCGAACAATACTTTTGCAGAGAATATTTGTGCATAATATTTAGGCGGCATAAAGTTTCAATTTGCTATTTGATAGCGAGTTGGATGTTTTGGGGATGCAAGATACCTAACACTCCTCCTCGCTTCGCTCGTCGTCGTACCTAACGGTGACTCTGGGGCAGCATTTCTTTTTTGATAGCGAGTAATAATTCTGCTAATGTAATATTAGGGTCCCCACATCTGGCGTCTCGCGAGCGTCGCGTCGGGCCAACTGTATGGAAAAAGACGCCGCGTCGACGCGACGTCGACGCGGCGTCAGGCTTTGCCCATACAGTTGGCCCGACGCGACGCTCGCGAGACGCCAGATGTGGGGGGACCCTTACCTATGCTATGAGATTATTATGGTACATACAATTGTGCTAAATCAAAGTCGACCAAAGTAATGTTCTGTAAAACAATATTCTGCCAAATGTGTCTTATGCGTGGTAGTAATAATGCCAATTAAGTTTTCTGCAAAATTACCATTCGACTGAAAGTGTTTCTGCGAAACATGTTATGCAAAGTTTGTTTCGGACTAAAATTATTCTGCCAGATGAGGGTAACCCGGCAGGAGTACTGACTAACCCAAGCTCTTTCATGTGGCACATGGAAAAAAATAAGTTGGCTCCATTCTGATATTTCTTTTAGCGGTCTCAAGTTTTATCACTTACCCGACACCGGCTCGTCACCGGCCACATCTCCATACTCCGTTTCTGACTCCACTATTAATTCTTCTTCTAGAACAAACGAACACAATACACTCAATGTACTTGATAACCGCAAAACTCATTGACACATTTATTTATATACTTTTAATCATGTGAAAGATAATAGATTTTTAGAAAATTCCCACCTCATGCAGGACCTGAACTTGTGGCCTTGGAGTGCAATTTGTGCCACCAGAGCAATTTTATTTAAAATTATCAAAAAATATTCTATGATCAATATGTAGGTCACTACAAAAAGTCAAGAATAACTGACAAACAATGTCCTTGGAACGACTTGTAGACAGGACCTCAAGCTTTGCAAGCATTGTCACTGTGTTCTGCTAATTAAACTCATTAACTTGTTTGTTGTAATGTTATAATAATCAGAAAACAATTTAACAGGTATAAATATGACTAGCTAACTTTTAACATGCGCCTCTTGTTGCAGCCCCGCCTGCAGCTCCGCCTGAGTACGCAGCACCTGCAGCTTGAAGTCACTTGCATCTTGCAGGCGGCCCACGCACACCGAGCAGATCCCATAAGAGTCTTCACTACTCAGTGCCACCTGCAACCATTAGGTTTAACTGACATATGTAAAGTTACTAGCAAACGTAATTGTTTCCATCCAACAAACTAACTCTACAATTGATTCTAATTTAGAAGTTAAACCAACAGTATAATAAACAGGGTTCAAGGATATTTATATCAATGGATGTATATCAATATTCAAGATATATATATATAGGATATATATCCAGCTGGGTTTGACGATATATACCAATGGATATAAATATCTGAAGTTAAATATCACGTTTTTATAAATATTGCAATACAAAAGTGGTTTAAAAAAAATATAACATTGTTAAAAATACAGTTTTTTTTGTGTTTGTTACTGTGTTCTACTAGATGTTTGTTATTAGTAGATTTCTCCTTGTCTAAAGTAGTATTCATAAATAATGCAACAAAATAATAATATGCCCTCCATACAAATTGGAAATGAAATGAAATGAATGAAATGAAATGAAATTTATTTGATAACAGATCGTTACATGTCAGTACTAAATAATATATTATGTTATTATTGTGTATTAAACTCAAATATATTTATTTCATTTGGTATAAACAATATGTATGTTAAACTATATTATAGTTATAGTATACAGTTATAATTATTTATATTTATGTATATTTATTTATATTTATCACATATTTATCGTACTATTAAAGTGTCAACGGCAATTCAAAGAATTCGTCGTAATCGTAAAACAATTCAAGCAATAGCCACTTTTTTAATCTGGCTTTAAAAATGGCGGTGGTAGCTGCATCTCTTATATTGTGAGGCAAGCGGTTATACACGGCGGGTCCTAGGTGGTAAATATGTCTTTTTGACTTAGCAAGTCTGTGCGCTTCGGCAACAAGTCTGTTATGGTGTTTATTGCTGCGGAGATTGTACTTGGAATTGGTACCCTTTCGTTTAAATATCTCGATGTTCGTTCGCGTAAACATTGCTACTTGATATATGAATAAGCAAGGTAACGGCAAAATTCTAAGGTCATGAAAAAGTGGTCGTGCTGGAGCGTCCGCAGGCTTGCCGGACATTGCGCGGACCGCTCGCTTTTGCATAACGAACGCACGGTTCCAGTCAGAGGCGCGCGCCCAAAGCTCAACACCCATGCGCGGATCCAGGGGGGGGGGTCATGGGGGTCATGACCCCCCCCTGGAGCCTGAGTTGGCCATACAAATAGACCATGTGACCCCCCCCTGGGGCCCGGGCCTTTACCACGTGACCCCCCCCTGGGCACGAAGCTGGATCCGCGCTTGTCAACACCGTAGGTAAGGAGGGAGTGCACTGTTGCGAAGTAACACTCACGCACTGCGTCCCTACCCGCGGTGTGCACCAGGCGCCGTAGAGCGAAACACGCGCGCCCCAGCCTGCCGCACAGTTCATCTATGTGCGGCTCCCACGTCAGCGCGTCGTCAAGCTGAAAACCAAGGAGGCGCGTGCATGACAGGTGCTGTATAGCTGTGCCGCCCGCACACACCCTCAAAGTTTCGCTTGTGTGCCCGTTTAATTTAAATGTCATGTAGCACGTTTTGTCCTTGTTGAGTGCCAGACCGTTCGATTGGAACCACTCATGGAGCTGTTCCATCACGTGATTTAGCGCCTCTCCCAGGTCCTGCTCGGCGGAAGTGCTGACGACAGCCGTGACATCATCGGCGTACATAAATAACTCCGCGCCTTGTATTGCCATTGGCAAGTCGTTCAGTAGTATAGTGAATAAGGTATTGGAGAGACAGGATCCCTGGGGCACTCCCATCAGGTTTCGCAGTTCCGAGGACACGACGTGACCCCCGTCCCCGACAACAACTTGGGCTCTGTTTGTCATGAAGGAGAGTATCAGTTGACTCGCCGGACCGCGGATCCCGTAGTGGGCGAGTTTGTCAGCGATAAGCGAGTGGTCCGCAGTGTCGAACGCGCGCGAGAGATCGCAGCATATGACCGCTACCGGTCGTCTTGCCTCGCGGGCGCTCATCACACAGCGCACCACTTTTCGCACTAGATCGGTGGTGGACCGGCCGCTAAGGTAGGCGTATTGGTTATCGGATAGTACGTTTCTTGGTGTCCAGAAATTAAGCAACCTTTTATTTATGCCAACTTCAAAACATTTACTAAGGCCTGGTACTAAGGATATTGGGCGGTACGACTTGATAGCCGATTTTTTACCTTTTCCTTTGTATAATGGGCATATTTTAACCTTTTTCATGCTATCCGGGTACACCCCCGATCGCATGCAACTGTTGTACAATTGGTCGAGTACGTGACTTATTGAAGGGCTGGCTTGTTTTAATAACTTGGAGGATAGGCCGTAAGTGTCTGTGCTATTTTTAGAGGCAATTAAGTTTTTAAAAATGCTTTCAACCTCGTCGTGAGTGAATGGCTTAAGTCTCATGGAAGAGTCACTTGCGCCATACCCGCGCGATAGTGCGGTTATACAACGGCCGCGGTTGGCCGCGGGCGCTCCGCACGCGGCAGCGGCCGATACGAACTCGTGATTGAGGGCGGTGGACGCCCTCAATCACGAGTTTGGTCGCGAACGGGCGGTTGGCGCTGTCCACCAGCAGCTCGGTGTAATCGACGCGCTCCCGAACCTTCCGAGCTAATTCAGTATTTATGGCTGACCACATAGCCTTGCTTTTATTAGGGTTGTTAGTGATTACAGAGTTGAAATAAGCAGTACGTTTAGCTTTAAGTTCCCGGTTGTAAGAGTTTAGTTTTTTCTCGGAGGACTGAATCAATGAGGTGTTATGAGGGAATTTTTTTGATAGGTTACTCAGTTCATTTGATAAAAGTCTGAGTTCAATTATTTCAGAATCTATCCAGGGGCAGACTTTACGTTGTGGTATGATCTTTTTTAATGGTATGTGGATATCCAGTAAGTTTGTTAAAATTATTATTATTTTTTTAGCAAAGGTGTTACAGTCACTAAGATAAGTAGTTACTATCCTATTCCAATCTATAGAATCCAATGCGGAAACAAAAGATTCTCTGTTTTTATTACTGTAAACTCGTTTTGTTATCGGTGCAGGTGTTGCATGGCGGGGGGGCCGCGGGACGGTTAACCTTTGAGCTACGTGGTCGCTCAGATTAGTGTCTATACAGGTGGCGGCTACTCGGTCGTCGCGAATGTTACAGTACGCGTGGTCCAGTAAGGTAGCACTTGTACCGTCTCGCCTGGTCACATCTTGGACGTACTGACTGAAACCGTGTGAACTAAGTATGTCTAACAGCTGTCTTTTTATCGAAGTATTGTTCAGTAAATCGATGTTTATATCACCCATTATTATTGCTGATAATTTGTCGTCGTTAATCTTGGTTAGTAACGCGTCGAACAATTTTAAGTATTCAGTATGGCTAGTGAGATTAGAGTGATATATTCCCACAATTAAAATATTTTCGTTTACGAGATATATAGCACATACATCGAATATTTGTTCCCGGGATAAATCACAATAATCGGGTCTATTTATAGCCTTGATATGCGACTTAACGTAAATGCAGCTACCTCCGCGTTCGATATTCGGTCTACAGTAGTACGAAATAAGGTCGAAATTAGTTAATGTTACAGATATAATTTCGTAGTCGCGTAAAAAATGTTCGGTTAGAATTAGCACGTCACAGAGTAGCTCGTCAGCCAGCAATACTTCTAATTGTCTAGTTTTACTATTAAGGCCTCTAATATTGTGGTGACATGTAGTTATAACTTCTTGGGATGCTTTGCGCTGATAAGGCCGCGCTGGTGTTGGATGTGGCGGGGGCGCGGCGGGAGGGGCGAGCGCGCCTCGCGCGCCCGGTGCCGCCTCGAAACCACTCGCTGACTTCTGTCCCGGATGGCCACATTTCGGCGGACATAAGACTGTCAAATAAGCTCTGCGGGGCCGTTATTGCGAAAGACGCATAATGATTGTGTTTAAGCTGTAACTTAATAACAGTACAGTCTGTACTGCCCGTTTTCTTTGTTATGTATGATTTGATCGCCTCAGCGGTGGTGTCTTCTTTAAAAAAACAAGTATGTAGTTTTTTGACTCGCTCAGACGTTTTTAGGTTTATATCTAAGAGTCCGGTGCCTGTTATCGAGACGCGCGTTGGTTTCTATCGCATGCGGCCTTTAGAATATGATGCGATGTTCCATTTCTCATTGCACAAGTCTTCGGGTGGTTGAGTCGGGTCAGGTGTGTTGTTTTTATAGTGTAATGAATTATTTAAGTCAACCACCTGTATCGGTGGTGTCGGTGTTATATTTTCACTAGCTTTTACCCGCGGCTTCGCCCGCGTAATAAAAGTATTCTTATTGAAACGTTTACAAAAAATAAGATTTTCATTTGGATCCGTAGGTTTCTTTGTAGGTACATCTGTCCGTGATTATTTCGATTAAGGTAAAGCGGGGCAATTCTCGACTGGGGGGCCATTGTAACTGATCTATTTGCTGTACGGTCAGCCAAGAACCTTACACTGCTTTTTGGCTGACTGTACCTTACACATATTACTATTGTTTTAAAAGAAATTCTTGCAATGATTGTAGAATTGTTACACAGCGACCACAGCGTAGGTAGTAGGTACGAATATGTATGTATTTTACCTATATAAATATTTATACTGGGGAAACTTCATACAACCCACAAAGCCAGTATCTCTACGCTATGGTCGGTAGGGTAAAAAGTACTTCCTTGCATTATCGCTTACAATTTTTTCCATTTTGCTTATACTTATTGCAAACATAAACATATAATATAAAAGGCAAGCAAACAACGATCTTCTTACAGCACATTGAATATAATAGTTATCACGGATGCAGGATAATCGCCGATGCCTACTTACTAATCCCTTCCCACTGAGCCACCTGCATTTTACACTGCCTAGGTATCGATTGCCGGCCGATTATTCCGACCCCAATCCCTATTCTTATCCCCGTCCCTATCTCTGTCCTTGTCCTCGTCCCCGTCCCCGTTCCCGTCCCGTCCCTGTCCCCGTCCCTCCCCTATCCCTATCCCTATCCCCGTCCCCGTCCCCTATTCCTATCCCTATCTATACCTATGCCTATCCCTGTCCCTGTCTCTGTCCCCGTCCCCGTCCCCGTCCCCTATCCCTATCTTTATCCCTATCCCGATCCCTATCCCTATCCCGATCCCTATCCCTATCTCTATCCCATCCCCACCCCTATCCCTATCCCCGTCCCCGTCCCCTATTCCTATCCCTATTTCTATCCCTATCCCTATCTATACCTATCCTTATCCCTATCCCTATCCCTATCCATATCCCTAACCCTATCCCGTTCCTGTCTCTGTCCCTGTCCATGTCCTTGCCCCTGTCAAATTATCATGCTAGGAGGTGAACTTTGAAAAATCCTTTCTTAATGCTCCTCTTACGGCTATTTTGGATATTTTAACCCTATTGCACTACAACAGGGGAGAAAATTTCTTTTCCACCTCATTAGATTTTAAAATCGTTGTATTTATCGTAATCAGCGACCCGATAAACCATAAAAACGATACCCATATTGTGTTTTTGACTTTACCCCCTTTGCACCCCTTTAGGGGTCAAATTTTCAAAAAACCTGAAACATGTATTTAGTCATATGTCTTTAGGAATCCTCCTGTGAAGTTTCGTATAAAATAGTCAAACAAATCTTGTTTCCCCATACAAACTTTGAACCCCCATTTGAGTCCCTTAGGAGGCGAATTTTGAAAAATCCTTTCTTAGTGCTCCTTTAAACTATATAGAGAACCTACGTGCCAAATTTGACATCTCTAGGACCAGCGGTTTCGGCTGTGCGTTGATATGTCAGTCAGTCAGTCAATATCATCTTTTATATATATTTTTGATATTTAAACCCCATTGCACCACAGCAGGGGAGAAGGTATTTCACTTCCGCCTCTTTAGATTTTAAAAACGTTGTATTTATCGTGATCAGCGACCCGATAAACCATAAAAACGATACCCATTTTGATTTTTTGACTTTATCACCCCCTTTACACCCTTTTAGGGGTCAAATTTTCAAAAAACCTGAAACACGTATTCAGTCATATGTCTTAAGGAATCTTTCTGTGAAGTTTCGAATAAAATAGTCAATCTAATCTTGTTTCCCCATACAAACATTGAACCCCCATTTGACCCCCTTAGGAGGTGAATTTTGGAAAATCCTTTCTTAGTGCTCCTCTACACTACATAAGGAACCTACGTGCCAAATTTGAAATCTCTAGGACCAGCGGTTTCGGCTGTGCGTTGATATGTCAGTCAGTCAGTCAGTCAGTCAGTCAGCTTCTTCTTTTATATATTTAGATAGATTCACGACATCATCATCAGGAATGCGTACCGGGGTCTTCTCCGCTTTGTCCACTTTAGCGGGTAGCGACGTGCGGCGATCGTTAGCGCTCACGCTCGATCTCGCGGGTAAGTTTCTGTTAGCGATAACTGTCGGCATGGTCGCTGCTACGGGATTTTCTCCGCGCGTCTGGGGAGTCGTCGATCCGTTTGGGCTACAATCGCTTGGTGAACACGGACGGCACTTTTTACACTGTTGCTGAGCACTTTCGATTTTAATTATTTTCTGTTCTAACTTTTTAAGCTCGGTGAGAACACTTCCTATTTTAGTCTCTATGGGTGTCATATATTTCTTAATTACTTTTTCTAATGCGTCAACCGTGGATTTCGACATCTTTCAATTTTTTGCAAATAAATTTATACGCGAGCACTCGTAATCGGTGCTTGTCGTGCGGCGCGCGCGACCTTCTTCTTGGATATATATCAAAGTTGATATATATCATAAATATCCGATATTTTGATATTTATTATATTTATCAGATATTTTCGAACCCTGATAATAAAATTGAACATCTTCTTAGTGTATTGTGTAATTCATTCATTAGTCATAGAGATTGTTTTGCTATCTCAATTATATCACGTCATATGTTTTTGGTTTACTTTACACTTTTTCAGCAAATTTCAGCAAGCATCACTAATTAGCATTTCTGATGGTACAGTATCATTATTTAAAATAAAAAAAATAAAAAATAAACAATTATTAGAAGAAATAACATACGATTTTACTATATCCATGGTCCCACACTAGGCGAGGCCTGTGTCGTGGTGACTGTTCTACAGAAATTTCTACATAATATATTTAGGGGCATCCTATCCTTTAGACAGCCTGTGTGGTGATGGGTTAAGAATGTTTTCACCACCCCCTTATTTCCCGTGGGTGTCGTAGAAGGCGACTATGGGATATGGGTTAAATTGTGGTGTAGGCGAGAGGCTGGCAACCTGTCACTGCAATGCCACAGTTTCGTTTTCTTTTAACCCTTTATTTGCCAAGAGTAGCCCTGAAGCTTTAGTAGTTTCATGTGCTCGTGATTGTATGTATGTATGTACAATAGAAAAAGAAGCGAAAATGTGAAAATAAAATAAACATGCAAAGTTCATACTAAACTAAAGATTTAATACAAAATAGTATTATTTTCTATTTACAGTATTAAGTATTTTTATTTTAAATCTGATGTACGACACACACACACACACACTCTCTCGCTGTGTGAGCGTATGTGTAGGTATCTGTTGTATGGGTGTGTGTTTGTGTGTCAGTGATTGTATTTGTAATTGTATGAGCGACCTTAGGGGATTTGGATCAACATATTCACCATTATACTCTCTTCAGCTCTGTAACAAGAAATTCTGCGCAATTCGCTATTGTTTTATAGGTAACATTGAGGCGCCAAATCGTATATATGATTTCATACAAAATATAATTTCATTTAAAATAGGCTTGTGTCGTTCACGAACTATGAACTGTTAGGAATAAAATCCCATCAATGACCTGAGAATCGGTCTTTGCTCATTTAGTTCGGTATAGGATCGGTGAGCGCAAGCGGTTTGGATCGAGAATGAGTGTGTGACTGCACTGACCGAGAATAGAGCTACTTAGCAGAGCAACAAAAAAACGTCAAGTTTTCATATTAAACTTCGGTTACTTACAGCCTTTCGGCCCGGAATTTTACTGTCTGTGGACTATTCGTATCATTTTGACACTATTCGGTCCCATTCGTTCTGATCTTTCCGACCGCAGTGGTCGCTGGTCTGGCTGAACTAAATGAGCAAAAGACCTAGAAGAGCAAACTAGTTCGTGGGAGAGATTGAACGAGATCGGAGCGTTCCGATCAAAGAACGAAACGGCACAAGCCTAATTTAAAAACTCTGGGACTTTGTATTGAGATTGTGTAAAGTTAAGAAAATAAAGTGTATATTTGTACGTTTTATTCAACAAAACTACACCCAAATCACTTCAAAAACTTACGTGGATGCCGAAGCATTCTCGGAGCATGTGGGCGTAGACCTCAGTCGCGCCGAGCCGGGTGTACGGCGCCTGCAGCTCCTTGTCCGCGGCGCGCAGCTGGCAGCAGCCACACGGGGTCAGCGGCCCCATCACCAACAAATATACGTTCAAAACAATAAAATCAACACGCCGGTCCCATGTAATTGCAACCCACACCACTCGCGTTACTAATATGAAATGACACTAATGACAGTGACGTTTTATTTTTTAACACTAGGGATGTGAGATGTCTGGTGAGCAGTATCGGTTTTTAGCGGCTAGCTATACGGAACTTCGAGAATCAAATCAATATACGTACAACCTGGCAAAGAACTCTTCGTGCCAGACTGTACTGTGCCTTTGATAGAATTACTATTTCACAAGTATGGCTTTTTAACTAAATAACAAAAAATCTATGATGTTTCAAATTCTAAACAAAATAATTAGTAGGATTACGGTACCAGTGCGAAAGAGAGCAAGTTAGTAACGAGTGGCGATAAATTAAAACACGACAGATGGAAATGTATTATATATGTATTGACAAGAGCTACGAATGCACTCTTCACACGTGTATCGTACGTTTTTTTAAAGTACTTATGGCCTTTAGAAGTTGCGACCTGGGGCCCATTTCTCGAAGCTACAAGTCAATGTCTAATATGCTTAGACTATACAGGGTGTCCCAAGACCATGGGACATGAAGGAAAGTACCTAAAATATCACAGATAGGATATATTGCTGAAAGAAGACTTTATTTTATTTTTAAAACTTGGTAAAACTGCATTCAAAAAAAATTTTTTTTTTTTTTTTTAATGTATGGACAAATTTTAAGGCTAAGGAGTCTGCCATGTAAAATGTTAAAATTCATGGTCTTCCTTTTATCTCCGACACTATGTTATTTAGAGAAAGATAATCTTTATGATGAAGCCTATCGATCGGTATGACAAAATTACAGGATGTTTTTTTTTTCTCGTGTAGCGGGTTTGATTCCCGGTTTAACCATGTAATTATTTAAAAATCTATGAATGGAGTTTTACTTAGTTTTAAAAATAAAATAAAGTCTTCTTGTAGCAAAATACCCTATCTACGATATTTAAGGTACTTTCCGTTCATGTCCCATAGTCTTGGGACACCCTGTATACCTATGATACATCAATGCTAATATGACAAGTTGGACAGAGACTTCCGCTTGTAACTTTCAGTTTTGAGTTTCAGGGGCCAATTTCTCGAAGCTACAAGTTACAATTTACAAGTGGTTGTCAATGAGAGTTTTGAATGATTCACGGTTATTTTCATTAGACTTATATTGATTAGATTATATTGACTTATATTGATTGGTTGTCAATGTCTAATATATATATGTATAATATGTTTAAGTTGGAAAGAAACTTCCGGTTGTAACTTTCAGTTTTAAGAAATGAGCCTCTGGTAAGAAATGTATTATCGGCGGGCGGTATTTTTCTTACATTTTCCTTCGTAATTACTTTTTTTCATAACAAAAAAATTATAAAAAATAGTTTTGATATGACCAATTTGAGCTCTTTCTAAAGATACCCCACTTCACCTAGTAACTAGACATTTACAGTTTGCCCCCCTTCCATTATGGCCATTTTCTATAATTAATATATTTTTTAAATAATACTATATAATAATAGCTTGTACAGGTTTAAAATGTTTATAACTGTTCCAAATTCCAAATCGATAGCATAAATAGTTCTCGAGATATTTAGAAATGTGACAGACAGACGGACAGAGCGTCGCCATAAGGGTTTCCTTTCGTACCTTTTTGGTACGGAACCCTAAAAACGACAAAAAAAAATACTAAAAACCCTTTGCATTTCCGAAAAATTGTATTAGCATTAAATAAGCTTAAATAATAGGTACCAACGTAAACATATGTTATAAACATTATTCCGAAACCTTGGTTTTCCAATTTTTAACCCCCGACGCAAAAACGACGGGGTGTTATAACTTTGACGTGTCTGTCTGTGGCATCGTAGCTCTCGAATGGATGAACCAATTTTATTTAGTTTTTTTTTTGTCTGAAAGCCGAGTTAGTCGGGAGTGACGTTCTTAGCCATGTTTCATGAATATCGGTCCACTATGTCGCGATCGTGGGATTTATCTAAATTTTAATTTTGTGGTTATGTTAGGTTACTATTTCTGTAAGGCACACTATGTAAAGTAAACATACATACAAACGCAACGAGTCGACAACTATGAAACAAAAACAAACTAAATTGGTTCATCCGTTCGGAAGCTATGATCCCACGCATGCTTTTGAACACGACGACAGCAAAATATAGTGTTTGATCTGAGTAATCGACCAACACTAGGATGTCTGGTCCCATTAAGCAGAGTTGCCTTACTATTTTAAGAACCAACTCATTACTTTTTTGCGATTCTGGCTGCATGAGTATTAACATGAGTTATTAAACTGGCTTCATCAAAGAATAAAGATTCGCATATCTCGCACTCGTACGACTCCTCTCCGGAGTGGATCCTCTTGTGTCTGTCTAACTCCGACTGTGATGCAAACTGGTTCTTACATTCTTCACAAGTGTATGGCTTCACTCCAATATGCCTATCTGAACTATTTCCATCATCTGTATGTTTGTTACTTTTTTCATTATTCGGCTGAGTTGTTTCATGATTTTCTGTAGCCCCTTTTCGTGTTAAATGCATGTCATAGGCTAAACCTTTATATGACATGGCTCCATCGTGGGCTCTTTTTCTATGTGTATCTAAATAAACTTTTCTTGTAAACCCTTCATTACATTCCTCACAACCGTATGGTTTTATTCCTCTCTTTTTTTGTGCTGTATGTGCTTTGACACCACGGTGAGTTATCTCATGACGTTTTAAAGTCGACTTTAGTGCAAACCCCTTGTTACAAACCTTACATACATGTGGCTTCACTCCACTGTGAGTAGTCTCATGACTTTTTAAATTAGATGTAAATGTAAACCGCTTGTTACAAACTTTACATACATATGGCTTCACTCCACTGTGAGTATTCTCATGACGTTTTAAATCCCCTGTTTTTACAAACCCCTTGTTACAAACCGTACATATATATGGCTTCACTCCGTGAGTACCCTCATGATATTTTAAACTGTCTTTTTGAGTAAATCGCTTGTTACAAATATTACATACATATGCCGTCACTCCACTGTGAGTATTCTCATGATATTTTAAACCCCCTTTTTGTGTAAGCCGCTTGTTACATACCTTACATGAATATGGCTTCACTCCTCTGTGAGTATTTTCATGACTTTCTAAATGCCCTGTAGATCTAAACCGCTTGTTACAAACCGTACATACTCGTACATATGGCTTCACTCCACTGTGAGTATTCTCATGACTTTTTAAATGCCATATAGATCTAAACCGCTCGTTGCAAACCGCACATATATATGGCTTTACTCCACTGTGAGTACCCTCATGATATTTTAAACTGTCTTTTCGAATAAATCGTTTGTTACAAATCTTACATACATGTGGCTTCACTCCACTGTGAGTATTCTCATGACGTTTTAAAGCCCCTTTTTCTGTAAACCGCTTGTTACAAACCTTACATACATATGGCTTCACTCCACTGTGAATATTCTCATGATTGTTCAAATTCCCTTTTTGAGTAAACCCCTTGTTACAAACTTTACAAATATATGGCTTTACTCCACCGTGAGTTATCTCATGACGTTTTAAATCCCCTTTTTGTGTAAACCGCTTGTTACAAACCTTACATACATAAGGTTTCACTCCACTGTGAGTATTCTCATGACTTTTTAAATGCCATATAGATCTAAACCGCTCGTTGCAAACCGCACATATATAAGGTCCTAATTTATTAGATGCAGATATTTTTACAGCTGATAGTACTCGGTCTCTGGAGTATATTAAACCGTGAAACATTATAGCTTTTATGATGTTTTTTTGGAGAAAACAAAAAAACAAATTTGCTACGTAAAAACACCCTGTTTATGTAATTATTAAATGAAAACTCATTGATCAGATTCTAGTACCTCTTTTACGTACCACTTAACTGTAACTGGCCACTTCAATGACATGTGCAGTTTTCCCGCCGAACCTTTACGACATTTACAACAAACAATTATGAAACAATTGTTGACATGACAGACAGTGTTATTGTGACATGTAATAATGCACATGATGATTTTTTTTAGACGAAATTATAATTAATTTTTTTGTTAGGAAAATGAAATCAAAAAAGTTACATGAAAAGATTTCTTAATTTATATTTAAAGTTAATTATTTTAATGTAAAGTACCCTCATGATATTTTAAACTATCTTTTCGAATAAATCGTTTGTTACAAATCTTACATACATGTGGCTTCACTCCACTGTGAGTATTCTCATGACGTTTTAAAGCCCCTTTTTCTGTAAACCGCTTGTTACAAACCTTACATACATATGGCTTCACTCCACTGTGAATATTCTCATGATTGTTCAAATTCCCTTTTTGAGTAAACCCCTTGTTACAAACTTTACAAATATATGGCTTTACTCCACCGTGAGTTATCTCATGACGTTTTAAATCCCCTTTTTGTGTAAACCGCTTGTTACAAACCGTACATACATATGGCTTCACTCCACTGTGAGTATTCTCATGACTTTTTAAATGCCATATAGATCTAAACCGCTCGTTGCAAACCGCACATATATATGGCTTCACTCCACTGTGAGTACCCTCATGATATTTTAAACTGTCTTTTCGAATAAATCGTTTGTTACAAATCTTACATACATGTGGCTTCACTCCACTGTGAGTATTCTCATGACGTTTTAAAGCCCCCTGTAAACCGCTTGTTACAAACCTTACATACATATGGCTTCACTCCACTGTGAATATTCTCATGATTGTTCAAATTCCCTTTTTGAGTAAACCCCTTGTTACAAACTTTACAAATATATGGCTTTACTCCACCGTGAGTTATCTCATGACGTTTTAAATCCCCTTTTTGTGTAAACCGCTTGTTACAAACCTTACATACATAAGGTTTCCGTCTGCTGTGATATTTTTCATGTATACGTAAGTTATACTTTCGACTAAATCGCTTCATACATTCCTTACATTCGTATAGTTTAACTGCAGTCTGAGTATTCTCATTTGTTTTGACTTTCTCTTTATGTGTAAACAGTTTTAAGGAGGTTTCACGTTTGTTTCTTCGTTCGCAAAGGTTCTGTATATGTGTGAGTAAGGTGGACTTGTGCGTGAAGTGCGCCTGGCAAGTGTCGCAGGTGTAGGGTTGTGTGCGGGGCTCTCGCTGCACAGTGGCGGGCGGCGGCGCGGGGCACGGCTGGCCCGCGCGCGGGGAGTCGCGGAGGCGCGCGAGCCTCACGCAGCAAGCCATCGCGAGCTGCTGTCTGGCGCGCAAAGACACTGACGGCGCCGGCTCCGCGTCCGCTCCAGCCGCGCCGTCTAACGCAACTGAAACAAAAGCATGACTGGATTTGACTTGACGCTGAGTTTGGTTAGACGGTTGGACGACAGCGGCGGCGGGCCGCGAGGCTGCGCCGTGTCAAGTCCGCATATACAGGAAGTGGCTGGTTAGCAGAGCCAAGCGAAACCCTCCGATGTAGGCCACAAGAAGGGAACGTATGATGGACTGAGGCAAGGTTTAACGAATTTTTCGGCTGGTACGCGGTCTATTAGTAATGCTCATGAAATTGAATAGTTATGTATGGTAGTCTGTAATGTATTAAGGTAAATATTTCAGTGTGTAAGCCTTATACGGGCGCTAAATTACAAACAGACACATTACATATAGAGACAATAGCTTTTATTAAAACCGAAATAAATTACACATATGAAAGAAAAAGTGACCAAGTCCTCTGGTGCCCTGGACAGCTGTGACCTGGGTGGCCGAGCGGATTAAGAGGCATCTCCCGCGATTGGAGGGTACGCTGGTTCGATTTCAGCCTCAGGCACCAGAGGACTTTGTCACTTTTTCTTTCATATGTGTAATTTATTTCGGTTTTAATTTATATACATAGTAGTGTGACTACTTTAAGATAGCACAAGTTGAAATATTTTCAATAGATTATAATTTAACTTGTGTTCATTACAATAGCTTTTACCCGCGGCTTCGCCCGCGTACTAAAAGTATTCTTATACAAACGTATACAAAAATTAAGATTTTCATTTGGATCCGTAGGTTTTTCTGTAGGTACATTTATTTGTCTGCGATTATTTCGATGACACATACATTACTATTGTTTTTTAAAAAATGCATGCAATGATTGTAGAAATGTTACACATTCGACCACAGCGTAGGTAGTAGGTATGAGCTAGTATGAGTAGGGGAAACCTTCATAAACAACCCACATAGCCCGTATTTCGACACTATGGTCGGTGGGTAAAAAGTACCTACTTAATTCGCTTACAATTTTGCCTTATATTTATTGCAAACGTAAAATTATAAAAAGCAAGCAAACAACTATCTTCTTTCAGCACACTGAATGTAATAGTTATTAGGGATGCAGCAGGAGGACACTCGCCGATGCCTACCTACTAATCCCTTCCCACTGAGTCACCTGCTTTTTGCACTATCTAGATACCGATTGCCGACCGATTATTTATTTATTTATACACCGTTTCGTTTTTGTTTTCCGTTAAATTCGACACGTAGCTAGGTTCATTATCAGGGACCACCCTTTAAGTTAAATTCGCAAAAAAAATCATCATTTTCATACATAAATCATAATAAATGAATTTATTAGTGTGTGAGACCCTTAAGAAGAACATTCAAGTTAGTGTCAAGTGATTGACGGCATATGTCAAAACAAATTACATTAGGAATTGGTACAGATTGTCACACACGTGTTCAGTAATTATCTTTATTTTTGAATAAATCGATAACCGTAAGAGTTAAGACGCTAGTTTCTTAGAGAAATTAAAATTGTATTTGATCCAAAGAACTTTCCCTTAAAGTTAACAGAATTCAATAAAAACAGGGTGTATAAACTTTATTGCACAAATAAAACAAAACTGTACAAATGGCGAACTTAACGCCTAATGGCATTCTCTACCAGTCAACCATCGGGCTAAACAGAGACATATAAAAATCCCTATCCGTCTCGTCCCGTCCCGTCCCGTCCCTCTCCTGAATCAGAAGTAAACATAAAAACGAAACCCATAAGGCTACTTTAGATATTTAAACCCCATTGCACCACAACAGGGGAAAAGGTACTTCACTTCCGTATCGTTAGATTTTAAAAGCGTTGTATTTACCCTGATCAGCGACCCGATAAACTATAAAGACGATACCTACATAGATTTTTTGAGATTATCATCCCCTTTTCACCCTTTTAGGGGGTACCTTTTCAAGAAACCTGAAACACGTATTTAGTCATGTCTTTAGGAATACTCCTGTGAAGTTTCGAATAAAACAGTCAAACTAATCTTGTTTCCCCATACAAACTTATAACCCCCATTTGACCCCCTTAGGAGGTGAATTTTGAAAAATTATTTCTTAGGGCTCCTCTACACTATATAAATAACCTACGTGCCAAATTTGAAATCTCTCGGACCAGCGGTTTCGGCTGTGCGTTGATATGTCAGTCAGTCAGTTTCTTCTTTTATATATTTAGATAGTAGATATAATTTATTAGTGTTACCATTAATCATGAGGTGTTTTTCAGTTAGTTTTCACAGCATAATTATTTTTTGGAAAATGTATCAACAGCAATGTAATGTAAATATGTTTGCGATAACAATTAATGACATAACATAAGCGATATGAGCTTTTAAAAGAACCTAACAGTCAACGAGCGTTAACGCGTGTGTCTCCGTTACATAACAAGGCAAGCTGCATTATTCTATTAGAATTACACACTGTCTATGGGTCTAGCTTGATTTATATATAAATAAATAATAAATATTGGAGACACTTTACACAGATCAACTTTATAGCCCCAAACTAAGCAAAGCATGTACTATGGGTGCTAAGCGACGATATACATACTTAAATAGATAATTAAGTACCTACGTATATATACATAGAAAACATCCATGACTCAGGAACAAATATCTGTGCTCAAAACACAAATAAATGTCCTTACTGGGATTCGAACTTGGGTCACTACCGACTGAGCCAGACCGGTCATCAAATATAAATAAAGCTATGGGTGGTCCTGTCTGAAATAATGATCTGATAGACATAGTTTCATCTTATTTTTTTCAAGTCTTATTTGGCTGTACTATGTAGCAATGGCAATAGACTTCACTCAAGATGAAGAGACAGGGTTCCGATACTGGCTGTGGCAGGAGTAATGACTAACCCAAGCTCTTTCATGTGGCACATGGATAAAACTAAGTTGGCTCCATTCTGATATTTCTTTTAGCGGTCTCAAGTTTTATCACTTACCCGACACCGGCTCGTCACCGGCCACATCTCCATACTCCGTTTCTGACTCCAGTATTAATTCTTCTTCTAGAACAAACAAACACAATACACTCAATGTACTTGATAACCGCAAAACTCATTGACACATTTATTTATATACTTTTAATCATGTGAAAGATAATAGATTTTTAGAAAATTCCCACCTCATGCAGGACCTGAACTTGTGGCCTTGCGAGTGCAATTTGTGCCACCAGAGCAATTTTATTTAAAATTATCAAAAAATATTCTATGATCAATATGTAGGTCACTACAAAAAGTCAAGAATAGCTGACAAAAAATGTCCTTGGAACGACTTGTAGACAGGACCTCAAGCTTTGCATGCATTGTCGCCTCCAACTAGGCTAAAACACCTTCTTAATTTTGCTAATTAAACTCATTAACTCTTTTGTTGTTATGTAACAGAATACAATTTAACAGGTATAAATATGACTAGCTAACTTTTAACATGCGCCTCTTGTTGCAGCCCCGCCTGCAGCTCCGCCTGAGTATGCAGCACTTGCAGCTTGAAGTCACTTGCATCTTGCAGGCGGCCCACGCACACCGAGCAGATCCCATAAGAGTCTTCACTGCTCAGTGCCACCTGCAACCATTAGGTTTAACTGACATATGTAAAGTTACTAGCAAACGTAATTGTTTCCATCCAACAAACTAACTCTACAATTGATTCTAATTTAGAAGTTAAACCAACAGTATAATAAACAGGGTTCGACGATATTTATATCAATGGATGTATATCAATAATCAAGATATATTTATTTATTTATTTAAACTTTATTGCACAAAAGACAAACTTAATGTACAAAAGGCGAACTTAATGCCATGTGGCATTCTCTACCAGTCAACCTTAAGGCAAAGCAGAGAAGATTGTAGGCGGTGCATTGAAAACAAAAGAACAGAAAAAGAAAATCAGAAATTTAAAACATACTTACATCAAATAATACATAAATACATATAATACATAAATATAATTTAATGATATATAAATATACTCATATATACATAATTAATATATACATTTAAAACTTGTTAGATAGATACTTAATTCTACTTTGAACTACCAACTTGTACTATTTTATATTATGTGGAACTACCAGCAAAGAAATTACGCACAGATCTTTTGAATGTAGTCTTATTGGGTGCTTTCCTGATGCTAGGGGAAGACCATTCCAGAGGCGGGCCACCTGAACAGCAAAGCAATTGGACATGAAGCCCGTACGATGAAGAGGGATTGAGAGAGAGAGATTGCCAGTTGAACGAAGATTACGATCACGAGAGGCACCAAAAAAGTGAAACAAGGACTTTAGATATTCAGGGGAGTGAGGGTCATTGAGAATGGAATAGAGTGTGCAGAGCATGCGAATATTCCGCCGTTGCCGAATAGGGAGCCAGCCGAGCTGTGTGCGAAATGAGGACACGTGGTCGTATTTCCGGAGGCAGAAGATAAAGCGAATACAATTATTAAGGAGCCGGTCCAACTTATTAAGAAGTTCTACGTTTAAGTCCGGGTAACACACATCACCATAATCGATAATGGGTAAAATCAAGGTGTTGACTAACAATATCTTGGTTTTTACTGGCAAGAAGTGTCTAAGCCGGTTGAGTGCATGAAGGGTGCCAGTAACCTTCCGACTGATCTCCGCAACGTGCGGTCTCCAACTCAGTGTGCAGTCCAAGTACACTCCCAGGTCCTTGACGCTCGGGCTAAAAGAAATAGGAGCGCCATTGAAGTGCACCGGCCTAACCGAATCTAGGTCCAGCTTGGCAAGTTGTCGCGAACTACCCAGGACAATAGCCTGACACTTTGCGGGATTCACAAATAAGCCAAACTTCTCCGACCATCGTTGAACATGCAGGAGATCCCCATTTAATTTATCAATGGCATTTGTTATGTCTGTTACATGGCATTTCTCGTAAAGTTGCAGATCATCCGCGTACAGATGGTATGCACAGCCTAACTCAGGGGTGATAAAGTTTATAAATGTAGAGAAGAGGAGAGGAGAGAGAATACCACCCTGAGGAACGCCGGTGACTAGGTCGCACCAGTCCGACAAGGACCGGTCAGCTCGGACGGCTTGCTTGCGTCCCCCAAGGTAGGCAGAAAACCATCTTAGAGCTTGGGGCGAAACATTTATATGGTTAAGAAGAGCAAGAAGAATGTCATGATCAACAGTATTAAATGCGTTAGAGAAATCAACTAAAATAAGGACTGTGACCATTTGATCCTCCATGCCCTGTCTTATGTCTTCAGTTACCTTAATTAAAGCAGTACATGTACTATGGCTAGGTCGAAAACCAGACTGAAGCGGACTTAGCAATTTGTGTGTATGTATAAAGTTTGAGAGTTGTTTGTGGGCGACAGCTTCAGCGATCTTTGATAGAAAAGGAAGTATTGAAATTGGTCGAAAATTACTAAGCAAAGTGGGGTTTTTAGTTTTAGGAAGTGGGATCACAAGTGCCTTTCGCCAAAGCTCAGGAAATTGGCCATTCACCAGAGAGAAATTAATGATGTGAGTAACCACAGGCAGTACACAATCAAGAATTGAGACTATCATGTAACGACTCACATCATCGCATCCAACGGCCTTAGATTTGATGGCCCGAATAATATGTTTTACTTCTGTTTGAGAGGTAGGGTTAAAACAAAAAAATGCGGACAAAGAAGAGGGTAGGGACGAAATAATCGAGAGAGTGATTGTCTTGACACCGTCGTTAACTGAACGAGCAGAGGAAAAGTGTTTATTCAGTTGATCCAGTGAGAAAGGAGTGCCATCATAGCTACTGTGTTGTTTCCCTATGCCTAGTGATTTCAGAAACTTCCATACATCGGCCATAGAGGAAGAGGACACATTTTGGTGAATGAAGCGACGCTTCGCCGCACGCACCAACTGGTTGCACCGATTGCGAGCTTGTTTAAACAACATCCAGTTTTCCTCAGTCCGGTCATGCTTATATATTCTGAAGGCACGGTCCCTTCTCCTCATAGCCATACGTACGCCATCGGTAATCCACGGTGCCGGGGGACGCCTGACACGAACATCACGTAATGGTGCATGTTTGTCGAAAAGTTCTAGTACGACAGCATTGAAGAGTGATACCTTGTCATCAATAGAGGGAGCAGAATATACACGTGTCCAGTCAATAGCCGCTGCATCCCTAGATAGAGTATTAGTATCTATTTTGGTAAAGCAGCGCATGCTTATAAGTGCAGGCATGTACTTGGGGGGCTTGATTTTGTAACACACGTATATCAAGTCGTGGTGAGAGAAACCGGGGGCAAGATGTTGGCCGTGCTTCACAACAAGATCAGGAGAAGACACCATAATAACGTCTAACCACGTGTCAGTAGTGGAAGTGTGATGAGTTGGAGCCAGAGGAAGCAGAGAAGTTGACAGATTGAATCAACGCCTTCAATTTTCGGCTGTGGGTCGTATCCTTGCAAAGGTCGGTATTAAGGTCACCCATTATCAAGTGATGCGTGTAATCTGTGCTCAAGGACTCAAGGACTTGTTCCAAGCTCGAAAAATAGTCGATCGTTGGAGGACAGTAGATTACGCCGAGAACGGCTTTGACCCCCTTAACATTTACCTCAAGAAACATCCATTCTCCAGACCCAGAATAGAGAGATTGTGAGGAGTATAAGATTTTATATGGAATAGAGCTCTTGAGGTAAATAGCCACACCACCGCCCCCCTTTCCTGTACGGTCATTCCTAATTAAAACATATCCCGGCAGAGCGTAAGATATTGAGTCCAGAGATGGTTTTAACCAACTTTCTGACACCAGAACCGCATGAACAAGGTCAGTCTGGAACGTATCAATAAGGTCCGTGTAATGTGACGGTATGCTTTGGGCATTGATGTGGCACACGTTAAAATGACGAGTATCGAATTCATGAGTTAAAATATGATTTAATGTGCGTGAAGTATTAAAAGAATTTAGGGATAAAAACGTCGAACTGTTATTGCTGGCAGAGTAAAAAGTATCATCTTGAGACATTCAGTGAATAAATACAGATAAATAAATAAAATAAAATTAATAAAAGTAATGGAAATACCTACAATAAATAACAAACATTAACAGCACAAGACAATCTTACAATCCTGCTAATCCTGCCGGTTTACCTGTGTGAGATTACATAAATAAATAAATAAAATTCATTTATTTCAAGCCAATTATTGCTCATACAGGTTGATTCCAATACAATCTTATATTATAAATAAATTAAAACTTATAATTAAATTACATTAAATTAAATTTACTAATTAACATTATATTAAATTAAAATGAAAACAATTTACATTTATATTTACATAAAAATAATATTAACCGACCCCAGTCCGTACATGCCTGTTACAACAGTGGACTATGTACGGGCAGTCAAGACGGTCAGCAATCATTGCCAAGACAGTGTTAGAGCTGGCCCTCACGCGCTGCACCATCGCAGCGGCGCGCAATCGCATGGTGGTGTGGAAACAGGCCGTGCGGGCCTCCGCAAACATTCCCGAGGCGCTACAGTATCGGGGTAACCCCAACACCGCCCTGAACGCGTTATTATACTGGACGCGGAGAGCATTGTACGCCTTCTGCGTGTAGTCCGCCCACAGGCCGCACGTGTACAGCGAGGTGCAGTACGCTTTAAAAAGCGTTACCTTCACCTCACTACTACAACGAGCAAACCTGCGAGCCAACATGTTCGCCCTGACGCACAACGCTCTCCGCTCCCGTTCCATATCAACATCGTCCTTGAGGTCCGCAGTGACAATGTGCCCTAAGTACTTAAAACTCTGAACTCTGTCTAAAAGGGTTCCGTTAAGCCTAACGGCAGGTACATTTGAAACATCGCTATTGCGGGCCTCAAAGACCATGTATTTACTTTTTGCCACATTGTACCTCAAGCCGTGACTGACTGCGTACGCTTCACATATTTTTAACAACCGCCTGAGACCACAGACTGATGCGCTCAACAGCACCATGTCATCTGCGTAGCTCAAATTATTAACGCAGACCCCGTCTACCTGACATCCTGCATGTTGACTGCTGAGCGCCTCAATTAAGTCGTTCATATACAGGTTGAACAGTGCGGGAGAAGTTAGACCGCCCTGTCTCACCCCGCATTCCAACCCATACTCGTCAGACACTGCTCCTGCCCACCTGACAGCATTTACCTGATGTCCATACCAGTACTTAAGGATATTAATTAGTTCTAGCGGCAAGTTAATCGACTCCAACTTTTTCCATAGCACTTCGTAGGACACCAGGTCAAAAGCCCTGGAGAGGTCAAGGAAGCACGCAAATACCGGGGTCTCTCGGTCAGTATAATACTTGACAGTATGTTTAAGACTCAGTATGGCACTTTCTGTAGACAATTGAGGTCGAAATCCAAACTGGTTATCATGTAGCTTTAAGTATTTGCCTAACTCTGTATTAAGCATAGCGTCAAAAACTTTTGCAATGACTGTCGCAAGAGAAATGGGCCGATAGTTACTCTTATCTGACAAATTACCAGTTTTATTTTTCACTATCGGCACCACTATTGTTTTCAGCATGCTTGGTGGCAGATATGAATGACTCATACACAAATTATAGAACATTGCTAGGACTCGTGATATGTGTGGACCAGCATGCTGAAGATGCTCAATGCTCAGACCATCATGACCAGGAGATTTACCTCTTGAGATCGATTTAATAGCATTAGCCACATTTTTGGCTGTAAATCTTATCCCTACTGCGTCATTGATGGTCGGAGCACCGGGTTTAATACAGGACAGTCCCAACGGTGATTGTACATGAAAGTGATCCTTGAAAACTTCTGCTATGCCTTTCGAGTCACTCACCCCGTCAACACTCATCGGGAGGCCAGGCCGCACGTTCATCTTTTTAGTGTTTTTCCAAAAACCACGAAAATTTCCTTTAGAGTGCTGTTCCGCTAAGGCGTTCATTTTAAGTTGATCTTCGTGGTTTTGACACCATTTCAGTCTTGATTTAAACACCTTACGACTGTCACACATCTCCTTATATACTGTGCCAGATCTAGGCCTTCCGCAAGAAACCCATTCTATGAAACTCAACCTAGCCACCCGATGAGCATCGGCCACGTGTTTATTCCATCCCACCACACGTGGACCTTTACCCCCTACCTCTGCTACCCCTCCCACAGACCGCTGCCTCACATAATGCTGTCACAATATTGTTATACATTTTGTCTAAGGCACGTGTATGAGCGATGTCGTTACAATAACAATCTGCACATTTAGTAAATTCCCTATCAAAGTCTATACATCTTAGTCTAATATGTACCTCTTTACAATATAATGCTATCTGCTTCTCATTTCTTTCACCCCACACAACCTTTTTATCCGTCACGGTTACATTTGATTGTTTAGGTGACACAATTCGCAAATCACACTCAACAATTAAAGGAAAATGATCTGACCAGAAACAGTCGTATTTAACATATACATTACGCACAGAATTCACCGCCGCCTGGGTCAGTATACAGTGGTCGAGCCAGCTAGGCGTTCCGTGCGCTTCACTAATAAAAGTGTAGGTACTTGACGTTAAACCTAGAGTATCAATGTCAATACAAGACCAATTTTGTTCACCGCAAAAATGCATTAGTTCTGTATAAAAGAGCTCCCCCGGGGTCGCATTAAAATCTCCTAAAATATACACAGAATCTACGTTGTATTCGTCTATAATAGCACTTACCGTACCCAGACAGTCGGTGAATTCCGGCAGATTAATAGTTGAATTCGTAGGCATATACACACTCATAATAACTATGGGACTATCTTTCACTGACACCTTAATCGCACATACTCTTTTACTATGACAGTTTATCACTGATACGTTGGTAAACACACTATTTCTCCATAGCAAAGCCACACCGCCATACGGCCTGCCTCTTAGGATTCCCGATGACGTGTCCATTGCCGATGTTCCTGTGTATCCAAATAAGCAATCTATGGTGCTTAGATAAGGAATCTCCTCCTCTGTCAACCATATTTCCTGTAGCGCAATCACATCACATGTACGGCACAATTCCCTTACTCCATTTATAGAACGTTTTACCGACTTGCAATTAAAACTTGCAAACTTACAACAACTATAGGTACTGTTCTTGTCACTGTTATTTGTTATTATTTTTATTCATGCTGGTCACGTCAGAGTTAGTTCTGTTCGCATATTTATACTTATCATTAACAAAACGTCTAAAGATAATATTTTCAGGCCATATTTTCTCATCTAGGTACATATGGAGTTTATTTTCAGATACGAACACTTTAAAAGCCTTATAGTCGCGTCTGTTTTTTGCGTGTATTTCTCGTAAGAACACAGAATCGTTGGTGTGCCTACATATGTACTGTATTACGTCCTCTTGCGTCGTGTCTTTATGTACATTCGTTATAAGAAGCGGAACTTTTCTGTCTGCGGCTTTAAAATAGACATAGATCATAACTTAAAGATAACGGAATAGTCCATTGCAAGAAAATTACTCAGTAGAAAATGGTGATTAAAAATGGATCTCAAACAGCAAACATTGAGCATAGACTAAAATATGAAGTGACATTGACATTAATGACAACTGTGACAGCTGACAGTTGGAAGCAAGATAAAAACGTAGATTTATTTTATTAGACGGACTTCCGGTACGGGCGCCATCTTAGCGGTATCGTGTCGTGAATAATTTCTCCTTCTTTTGCTCATTAATTTTGTTTAAAGTGTAATATCGATAGCTTATTATGCAGTAAACTAATGTTATAGTGAGAAGCTGATGAAGAATTAATCTCGAAACGCGTTTAGCCCCTTTTTTGTCGTCAACGGCCGATAGTCCACGTGCCCTTGTAAAATCTAGCTATCAATTTACAAGTGCCAACTACCGAACACTGTCGTACTTACCGTACCAAAATCTAAAACAATTAGCTTATACCACCTTGACACTGGCAAAATAGTCCCACCAATGGGACTGAGGCCATGTAATTTTAAAAATCTAATCTAATTTTATTAGACAAAACTGAACTAATATATATATAGGATATATATATATAGGATATATATCCAGCTGGGTTTGACGATATATATCAATGGATATAAATATCTGAAGTATATCACGTTTTTATAAATATTGCAATACAAAAGTGGTTTTAAAAAAATATAACATTGTTAAAAATACAGTTTTTTTTGTGTTTGTTACTGTGTTCTACTAGATGTTTGTTATTAGTAGATTTCTCCTTGTCTAAAGTAGTATTCATAAATAATTCAACAAAATAATAATATGCCCTCCATACAAATTGGATATATATCAAAGTTGATATATATCCGATATTTATTATATTTATCAGATATTTTCGAACCCTGATAATAAAATTGAACATCTTCTTAGTGTATCATGTAATTCATTCATTAGTCATAGAGATTGTTTTGCTATCTCAATTATATCTTGTCATATGTTTTTGGTTTACTTTACACTTTTTCAGCAACCATCACTAATTAGCATTTCTGATGGTAGAGTATCATTATTTAAAATAAAAAATAAACAATTATTAGAAGAAATAACATACGATTTTACTATATCCATGGTCCCACACTAGGCGAGGCCTGTGTTGTGGTGACCGTTCTACAGAAATTTCTACATAATATATTTAGGGGCATCCTATCCTTTAGACAATTATTACATTACAATAGAAAAAGCCTGTGTGGTGACGGGTTAAGAATTTCACCACCCCCTTTTTTCCCGTGGGTGTCGTAGAAGGCGACTATGGGATATGGGTTAAATTGTGGTGTAGGCGAGAGGCTGGCAACCTGTCACTGCAATGCCACAGTTTTGTTTTCTTTTAACCCCTTATTTGCCAAGAGTAGCCCTGAAGCTTTAGTAGTTTCATGTGCTCTGCCTAGCCCTTTATGGGATACAGGCGTGATTGTATGTATGTATGTATGTACAATAGAAAAAGAAGCAAAAATGTGAAAATAAAATAAACATGCAAAGTTCATACTAAACTAAAGATTTAATACAAAATAGTATTATTTTCTATTTACAGTATTAAGTATTTTTATTTTAAATCTGACGTACGATACACACACACACTCTCGCTGTGTGAGCGTATGTGTAGGTATCTGTTGTATGGGTGTGTGTTTGTGTGTCAGTGATTGTATTTGTAATTGTACGAGCTACCTTAGGGGATTTGGATCAACATATTCACCATTATACTCTCTTCAGCTCTGTAACAAGAAATTCTGCGCAATTCGCTATTGTTTTATAGGTAACATTGAGGCGCCAAATCGTATATGTGATTTCATACAAAATATAATTTCATTTAAAATAGGCTTGTGTCGTTCACAAACTATGAACTGTTAGGAATAAAATCCCATCAATGACCTGAGAATCGGTCTTTGCTCATTTAGTTCAGTATAGGATCGGCGAGCGCGAGCGGTTTGGATCGAGAACGAGTGTGTGACTGCACCGACCGAGAATAGAGCTACTTAGCAGACCAACAAAAAAACGTCAATTTTCATATTAAACTTGGGTTACTTACAACCTTTCGGCCCGGAATTTTACTGTCTGTGGACTATTCGTATCATTTTGACACTATTCGGTCCCATTCGTTCTGATCTTTCCGACCGCAGTGGTTGCTGGTCTGGCTGAACTAAATGAGCAAAAGACCTAAAAGAGCGAACTAGTTCGTGGAAGAGATTGAACGAGATCGGAGCGTTCCGATCAAAGAACGAAACGGCACAAGCCTAATTTAAAAACTCTAACTTTACACAATCTCAATACAAAGTAGATTGTGTAAAGTTAAGAAAATAAAGTGTATATTTGTACGTGTTATTCAACAAAACTACACCCAAATCACTTCAACAAACTTACGTGAATGCCGAAGCATTCTCGGAGCATGTGGGCGTAGACCTCGGTCGCGCCGAGCCGGGTGTACGGCGCCTGCAGCTCCTTGTCCGCGGCGCGCAGCTGGCAGCAGCCACACGGGGTCAGCGGCCCCATCACCAACAAATATACGTTCAAAACAATAGAATCAACACGCCGATCCCATGTAATTGCAACCCACACCACTCGCGTTACTAATTTTTTTTTTTTTTTTTTAATTTATTTAGAGCATTGGCAACACGGCCATCAGCTCAAACAGAGACATAACAAAGATACAAAAAATACATAAACAACAACAAACAAATTAGTAATTTACAACAGGCCGAAGGTATGCTTGGTAAACTCATAAACTACTCTATACAAATCATAATGCTTTAGAAGTTCCTGTACGGAAGTAGGAAACTTCTTGTCCTTTAATATATCTTTACAATTACAAACAAAGAGTAATCTCTGCAAATTGAAATAAGGACAAACAAAAAACAAATGATCCAAATTGCAATCCTCAGCAGCACAAAAGCCACAAATGGCGTCATTAGACATTCTTAATCTAAAAAGATGAGCTGGAAAATGGCAATGGCCGAGACGCAGTCTACATAAGCTTTTAATGAACTCTCTGCCTGAGTATATCTTTCCTTTTTCAAACCAGGCCGAAGTGGATGGAATAGACTGAATCTCAGCCAGCCATTTCCCTTTAATGTTTCTGGAAGCAATCAAAGAAACATTCCAACGCTTTAACATCATATCTTTAAGGGGTTTAAACAAATCAGTACGTGGAACTTTAAAATTACAAATTTGGGGATTTACTGCCTGTCTAGCTAGAGTGTCAACAATTTCATTGCCGAGTACGCCTGAATGACCGGGTACCCAGCAGAACTCTATATTAATATTACATTTAATGAGGTCATCAAATAATTTACGTAACTCATAAATTAAATAATTGGCATTTGCTTTAATTTCTTTTCTAGTAATAGCTTGAAGAGCACTCATAGAATCAGATAAAATCAAAAAATTGTAAGATTCAAAATGATTACATTTTATATACTTCAAAGCATAAATCATACCTAAAATTTCAGCTGAATAAATTGAAAAAAGATTATTGCAAGAGAACACTTTGCCTATTTTAGCAGAGGAATCATAAAAAGCAAAGCTAGTGCGACTACTAGTTTTAGAACCGTCCGTATATATCTTAATGTAGTTTGACTTTTCATTTAAAAACTCAAAGAATTCAAACTTACATCTAAAATGAATTATAGTAACCGGAATATCTTTCATCAAACATTGATAGCTGTAAGTATAACAGGGTAATAGATTGTGCCAATAAACAGTATCTTGAAACTCAAAATTTAAATATGTAATCGATTCAGCAACGGTATTACTAAAAGGCATAGATGTTAAGTTATAGTTAGGAACAGTAAAATCTTCCAAATACCGACTCACAAGAACGTTATCAGAGCTCACTAAGGAAAGGCAGAATTTGTCAGTAAGATAAGTTCTCCTTATAAATAGCGGTGAAACACCGGATTCAACTTCTAAAGAATTTATAGGGGAAGAAATCATGGCACCGGTTATAACACGTAAGGCTTTATTTTGAATGATATCAAGCTTTTTAAGCAAGTTATTTGACGCGCTAGCATAGAAGATGCACCCATAATCGAATTGACTACGAACTAAGGAAATATATAAAGTTTTTAATATCTTAGGGTCAGAGCCCCAAGTAACGCCAACCAGTGACTTCAAGACGTTTAAGCGAAGCTCAGCTTTTTACAAATATACTCAATATGTTGAGTCCAAGATAACTCAGAATCTAAAATTAAACCTAAGTATCGTTCGGAAGTACTAAATGGTAACAGTATATTGTTATAATAAACTTTGGGTTGAAATAAGCAAGTAGGACTAAATATCATAACCGAACTTTTTTGGACATTAACTTCTAGTTTGAGTTCATTATGAAGTAAGTTATGCACAACTAATAAACACTGATTCATTATAGTCTCACCGGCTGCATATATCATCACAATCTAAATATAAAACTAAGTCGTCGGCGTAAAATGAATACTTGATATACTTTGGAATATGTTTCATAAAATCAACGAGACTTAAAATAAATACTAAAGGAGAAATAACAGATCCTTGTGGGGTTCCTTTGAAAGTAGATTTTGGGCCATAGAAATTATTTTTTATTTTAAGTGAGACACTGCGATCATTTAGAAAATTGAAAATCCAATATAAAACAGGTCCAGGAATACCAAGATTGTGTAGGCTTTTGATCAAATATTCATGATTAATATTATCAAAGGCCCCTTTTATGTCCAGAAAAACAGTTAATGTTAATTTATTATTCCTCATGTTGTTTCTGATATCACCTAATAAGCAACCTAAATTATACATAGTATTTTTGCCTTTGCGAAAACCGTATTGTAAATCTGGAATTAAAGAATTATGTTCAATAAACCACTCAATCCGATTCTTTAACATAGTTTCAAATAACTTAGCAAAACATGAAGTAAGAGAAATGGGACGATAAGCATCTAAACTATTCGAATCCTTGTTCGGTTTTAAAATGGGAACTACATTTTGAACTTTCCAGATACACGGGATTTCCTTATGTGACCAAAGTTGATTGTAAATACAGAGTAAAATTTTTTTTACGTTAACAGGTAATGTTTTAATAACCGAATACGGAACGAAATCCGGGCCAGGTGTTGTGTTTTTTTTGTTTTCCAAGGAAGCTTCAAATTCATCATATTCAAAGGAGTTGAGAATCCATTGAGATGATTCGGAGCCTTCAGACGCGAAATATAAGTCTAAAGAATTACGATCCGAGTCAACGCAGTTAGAAGGTGCAATTTTATCTAAAAAATCATTGGCATTAGATGGGTCGTCGAAAAATTTGGATCTAAAATTACTATTGTTTAATTTAGCTAACTTAAATCTTTTAACATGGTCCCAAATACGTTGTAAAGGAGTCATTCTATTAAAAGAAGAACAAAGTTCAACCCAACATAATAAGAGTATAAGCACAGAATATATAATAGTACAAGTACAGAAGGCCCACTGCTTTGATGTTCACGAAATGCCGCCTTTTTAAATGCCTACAAAATTCTAACAAAGAAACGAGCCGCACGTGCGCGGCGTCGGACGATAGGGTTGCCTATGGATTAAAACGAATTAACACTCAGAACATTTTTTATAATATTATATTCAATTTTTGGGTACTTTCTAAGTATATATGCTATTTATATACATTTGTTTAAGTCCCAAAATTACAAGCCTTATTGAACTTTTCCGTGGGACTTAATCAATAGTAGATCTGTTTTAGATTGTCCTATTTTATTCATGATGTCTATTTAACTAAGCATTATTAGCCATTCCACACGCGGACATCGCATATGAACCTTAAAAAAAGACTCGCGACGTAAAGTAACAATAGAAAGTGCGAACGGAACGCCGTGAGAACGCACGCCACCCCTGATTAGGCCGCGAACTCGCGGCCGCCAGCATGTACTTGTAGCGCGGCGATAGAATCGCGGAGTGAGCCGCCCCTTCTATCGAAAGCTAGAAAGTCGAAATTTGTATAGATTGCATTAACAAAATTTCGAAGAGATAAGAATCGATTATGAAAATTTACACCCCTAGTAGAGGGAAAAAGGGGGTGAAAGTTTGTATCGGGATCAATTTTTTTTTTTTTTATTAGGAAAATTTTAGTTAGGAACTTGAAATTAGAGAATAGTTTAATAGTGATTTCTGTTTTTTTATTGAATGTATATGCATACTGATTGGTCCCATTTTTATCAGAACCCAGTTCTGATGATGGGATCCTGGAGAAATCCAGGGAACTCCTCAAGTCTGAAAGGCATACATATAGCGATTTTTGTGTTTTTATATGAATAGCATGCATTTACGTACGGAACAATGACATTTGGTGCAGTGGAACTGTTGATGATGGTCAGACCGGAACTCCCTAAATCTAAACGGCACAGTTATAGTGACTTTCATATTTTTATAAGAACAGCATGCACTTACGTCCAGAATAGTGACATTTGGTGCAGTGGAACTGCTCATGATGTTGTGTCACTTTTTAACCATCGCCTCAAATCTCTCAAGGAAGGACGGTTCTCAATTAGTCTGTTTTTTTTTGTTTGTTCCTCGATATCTCCGTCGTTACTGGACCGATTTAAAAAATTTAATAATTAAAGCATTAAAAGCAGTTTTAAAAATACCTACACATTTCTACATGTGCTCTGCCTACCCCTTTATGGGATACAGGCGTGATTGTATGTATGTATTTGTACATAATCCAACATTCGCAAGTAGCTTTCATCAGAACCCAAAAGGCGGCGGTTTTTTTTTCTTAAAAATTATTAAACGTTTTTTTTATGGGATAGGAGGCAAACGAGCAGACAAGTTGCCTGATGGTAAGCGATCACTGCCGGCTATGGACACCCGAAGCACCAGAAGTGTTGGTGCGTTGCCGGCCTTTAAGATGGATGTACGTTCTTTTCTTGAAGGTTTGAAGGTCGCATCGGTCCGGAAATACCGCTGGCAACAATTCATTCCACAGTTTAACTGTGCATGACGTGACCTGTGCAAAACATTGCGTCTTAGAAACATTTGAAAGGGTGAAAATCAAATTATGTACATGTTCGTTCTAAAAGTAGCTGATCAAACATCGTCGGTTTGGAAAGCCTGCGGTTAAATTTTTGCTCCTTCCTTACTATACATATTTTATTTAGAGGGTTTTGAGATTTAGGTAATAAAACAACGCTTCATTAGGTTTAATAGCATTATGTAAAGTATAATGTCAATGTAAGTGCAAGCAGTCTTATGAATAGAATAGCAGTTCTGTTGACCACCTCCTGACTCCATCATGAGACCTTGGACCTCATCTAGTTCGATGGTGCTCGTCGGCCCAAATCTAATGAGCCCAAACATGATGGGGTTATAATGAGGAGAATAGCAGTTCTGTTGACCACCTCCTGACTCCATCATGAGACCTTGGACTTCGTCTAGATCGATGGTGCTCGTCAGCCCAAATCTAATGAGCCCAAACATGATGGGGTTATGATGAGGAGAATAGCAGTTCTGTTGACCACCTCCTGACTCCATCATGAGACCTTGGACCTCATCTAGTTCGATGGTGCTCGTCGGCCCAAATCTAATGAGCCCAAACATGATGGGGTTATGATGAGGAGAATAGCAGTTCTGTTGACCACCTCCTGACTCCATCATGAGACCTTGGACTTCGTCTAGTTCGATGGTGCTCGTCAGCCCAAATCTAATGAGCCCAAACATGATGGGGTTATGATGAGGAGAATAGCAGTTCTGTTGACCACCTCCTGACTCCATCATGAGACCTTGGACCTCATCTAGTTCGATGGTGCTCGTCAGCCCAAATCTAATGAGCCCGAACATGATGGGGTTATGATGAGGAGAATAGCAGTTCTGTTGGCCACCTCCTGACCCCGTCATGAGACCTTGGACCTCATCTAGTTCGATGGTGCTCGTCAGCCCAAATCTAATGAGCCCAAATATGATGGGGTTATGATGAGGAGAATAGCAGTTCTGTTGACCACCTCCTGACTCCATCATGAGACCTTGGACCTCATCTAGATCGATGGTGCTCATCAGCCCAAATCTAATGAGCCCAAACATGGTGGAGTTATGATAAGTAGAATAGCAGTTCTGTTGAACATCTCCTGCCTGACTCCATCATCATGAGAACCAGAACCTCATCCTGGTCCCAAAATATAATAATAATTCAAACTCTCGACAAACTTCACGTATAACTTAAAATCCAAAATCATATGAAAAGCATGTCGAATGCTAAAATTGCATAAGGTGTAAAAAGGATCAAGATTTGTTTAGTCGCAGTTTACGGCACTTCTCGGAACTATCGCGCTGCTTACGAAAGCTAGGTGCGCCGGACGATCAAACGCAGGTCCGTTGTCTTCGAGCGCTCGGCGCAGACTGAGCGGGCTCGCGTTAGCACAGTGTCTTTTATTCGAATTTTAGGTGTTTTAAAAACATATCTATCGACAGAAAGGTATGTCTTATATGTATGATTTTTTTTTTATAGGTCAATAAGAAGTTCTAGTTTAGGATAATATTATTTAAGAGTTACAAAAAATGCAGGAATCGCAGGAAAAATACATAATGTAAACCTCTTTTTATCGAAAAAATGGGGAGGATACGGAAGGTTATTTATCCACCATTTCAAGTAAATCTTAAAATGTCAAAGTATTAGCTAACTCATACAGGATATAACAAATAGGATTGTGATCATTTATTACCCCAAATAACATTTTTAACAGCACAATCACGATTCTAAACGAGCTATTCCACTACGAAATTTGAAAACGTCTTCCGAAAAAAGTGATTTTTCGGAAGTATAAGAAGACATATTTTAAAGTAGTACCAATTGACTTTCTAGCTTAAGATATGTACTTTTAGGAACATTATCATTTTTTTAATAATCATTTATAGTTTCTTTATAATTTTGAATGAAAAAGGTTCTATTTTGCAAAAAACGCTCGTCTTTAGGAATAAGGCCTCTTAAGTGCTAAAACGAAAGACTCAAATTTTTCAGTACAAAGTTTAGTAAACGTTTCCCAGTTGACCTTATTAAAGTTAACATTTGAAATGGAAGCTGTATCGGTTGGAGAGTCAAAATCTGAATGTTGTGAAGAAGAACGGCCTGAATCATTAAACATAACACTAATTAGAATTGGGAAGTGATTACTGCTTAAGAGATCATCGTGAATAGAAAACGAGCAACTAGAGCTTACTGCAGGAGAAGCAAATACTAAATCAAGAGTGTTACCTTGCTGACCAAACGGGGCAAAAGTGGTGTCTGAAAAGTCATTTAAACAAACTAGGTTATATTTGTCTACAAAAGAACAAACAGCATTGCCTCTACTATTATTACGGCGACATCCCCAAGCAGAATTATGAGCATTAAAATCGCCTATTAGCAAGTGGTTCCTACTAGTGATTTTAGAAAAGGAATTTTGTAACATTTCTATATTAAACTTACCATTAGGAGGAGGAGGTATATATAGACAAAGAATTTCAATAATAGTAGAGCCAATGTTTAAGGACAATAATAGGTTTTGAAAATGATAACTGGAAGGTGTGTTAATGATAGTGAAAGAAAACTTAGCTTTAACTGCAACTGCAATGCCTCCATGGGGGCGATCAGAGTCCCGACGAACAATCCTATAACCAGGAAGCTTAAAAGATTTTGAAGGTTCCAACCATGTTTCATTAAGTAAAATTATATCAATGTCATTACAAGAAATAAAGTGTTTTAATTGATCCATTTTAGTTATAATGCTACGCGAATTCCAATGAAAGATATTAAGGTTAGTAATAATAGGGTCAGTATACATTATTGAGCAGATAGATTATTAATTAGTGATTCTTTTATCAGCTTACTTGAAATAATAGCATCACTATGCAGCTGTTTAGATTTAATCAATTCCATCATTGTTTTGGTAAAAATGTTTATTACCTCATCGGAATTGATCAAGTCTGTGAACAGAGCTCTTGATTGAGGACTAGACTTCTTGGGATTAGTGTGAATGGGTCTTGAATTTGTTGGGGCTGAAGATGAAGACTTAGCAGACACTGTTGCATAGGTGCTCTTACCGCTAATCCTATCTTTAATTTCCTGATTTTTTGCAGCCTTAATAGGGCAGCTATTGCTGACTGCCATGTGAGGTCCGCTGCAGTTGACGCATTTTAAGTTTGACGTATCCGGACAATCTTTGAATATATGGCCTGCCCCACAAAAGGAGCAAACTTGAGTGCTTTTGCAGGAGCCACGTCCATGACCAAATTTGTAGCAAACAAAACACTGACGGATTGGCTTAATATATTCTTTAACATCTAGCCAGATGTAGTCGAATGTTACATGGTCCGGTCGTTGAGAACCCAAGAAAGTTATGAGTACTGTGGGTGTAGGTACAGTAGATCCATCTGTAGTATTTTTCCTGGTGAATCGCTTTACTCCAATAATGTCAGAACTGGACTTTAGACTGGTTAATAGTTCTTCCTCAGTAATTTCTATAGGCACTTTAGCCACACCTAAACACTCAAGGTGATCGTAAGGTATTTTGGCTTGCCAGTTGTGTTTTTCCATCAGCTGTGTATTGAGCAGGAAGTTGTTTGCATCCTTTTTGTTCGAGAAGAAAACTTTCAGCATAAAGTTACCAATTGGTTTTACATAGCAGAGGCCTAAGCACTGTTTAAGAATACCTGTGGCTTGAAGCACGTCGATTTTTGTGTTAGGTTGCGACATGGACAGTAAGATAGGGTACTCCTTTTTGTTGTCTTCGGTGTATATGTGGGTGTAATCTTTAAATAACCCCCTTTTGTTCTGAATATAATTCGCCGCCATTTTTGTTGGAGACTGCTCGTCTTCGGCAGCCTCCCCAGATTTACGTTTGGCGGCGGCCGCCTTACCACCACTCCCTTTCTTCATCCCCCATGTAGTTAGTTAATTCAAAAAAGCTTCTAAAATTGGTAACTGGATGATAAAAGGGCTAAATGTAATACTTTTGAAAATAATTTCAAAAATTCCGCCTGATCTCCTCGAAGTTCCCGCCCTTCTCGCGTTACTAATATGAAATGACACTAATGACAGTGACGTTTTATTTTTTTTAACACTAGGGATGTGGGATGTCTGATGAGCAGTATCGGTTTTTAGCGGCTAGCTATACGGAACTTCGAGAATCAAATCAATATACGTACAACCTGGCAAAGAACTCTTCGTGCCAGACTGTACTGTACCTTTGATAGAATTACTATTTCACAAGTAGGTATGGCTTTTATTTATTTATTTAAACTTTATTGCACAAATTATCAATAAAAAGTACAAATAGCGGACTTAACGCCTTAAGGCATTCTCTACCAGTCAACCATTGGGCAAAACAGAGATAGTTAGTTTGGTGCACAATATTATAGAGTCAGTATGAGATTGTAATGATTAATTAAATAGAAAGAAAGAAAGAAAGAAAGAAAGAAAATATTTATTTGGCATACAGATACATAATAAAAACAAGTACATAATACTTAATAACTAGTACACCAAATAGGATGCCACTCAGCGAATACCGTGTATTATAGACGCGGCACTGGTTTTCAGGGCAAATACAAGTCGATACCTACTATTATAAAATAAACCTACATATATATTAGTATAATACAAATATATAAATAAAATACACATACATAAATAAATAAATGTACCTAGTGCGAGATATCAAGTAGAATTTAATTTCGAATGCTTGCAAATAAGTGCTTACGCAACTTGCTTTTAAAAGAGAGTTTACTCTGAGCTTGCCTGATAGGCAGAGGGAGGGCATTCCATAGACGAATCGCCTGACAGCTGAAAGAGTTGGACAAGAATCCAGTGCGATGAGGGAGGACAGCCAGTTTCAGCGCACGAGAAGGACGCAGCTCACAACCCGGCCGAGCCACTACGAACTGAAAGTTGGTCCTGAGATAATTGGGCGCAGCTGGGTCAAATAGGATCGAATAAAGAGCACACAAGATTCGCAATGACCTACGTTCACGAATTGGGAGCCAATTAAGTTTACGGCGAAAGGCGGAGACATGGTCATATTTGCGAAGATTAAAAGCGAATCTTATACAGTTATTTAGGAGACGATCAAGCTTGGACAGCGAGGCTTGTGTAATGTTGGTGCAACATACATCAGCGTAGTCAATAATTGGCAGTATCAGCGACTGTACGAGAAGCGTTTTAGTGCTGACCGGTAAAAAATGTTTGTGTCGGTAAAGCGCCCGTAATATGTTTGTCACCTTCTTACTAATGTCTGTTACGAGAGGCTCCCATGTCAAACCACTGTCAATAATGAGACCGAGATTTTGTAACGTAGTACAATTTTCTTGGTCGTAAGAAATACATTTTTTTATAAATCAAAAATCGAAATTTCATTAATTTTATTTTCTTTCAAAAGTTGCAATCCTGTCTTGGTGCAAAAATACTTGCATCCAGACATGTATGCACTTTTCTGCATAATCTGTGCACGGGTTGCCAGACAGCTAAAAATAACGCATTTTATGAGATTTTTAATTGTTACTCCAGTACATTTTGATAAATTAAATTAATATAATTATATAGAAATAATGCAGAAAATTATCTTAAATACATAACTAAATACTGTAATATTAATACTCTAAATAAGAGGCCTGTCTGGAGTGACAATCTTGCTATGTACATCATAATAAATCTTTCATGACTCTGATGGAGTCTCAAATAAATATATTATATTAATTCGATATATTATGTCTTCCTGGGTCTGTCACCCTATGTCCTTGATTGATCGATATGCAAATAGGTTAATGATCATGGGTGGTCCATTTCCTTTTTTGACCCTTTCGGGTGCGCACGCACTTTCTCCATAAGACCAACCTCATGGTGGTCGAAAACGTGGAAGCAGAAGGCCTGCAATAATCCTCGATTCGAGTGAGTATTTGAATTGTTCAGATCAACTCCATAATGGCGTGAAATGTTATGGGTTTGTTCCTAACCATGTGCTTGGTTATTCACAGGGATGATCTGTCTTCTGCTGTGGGATTGGGAGCGCTCCGCTAGGAAATATTTTTGACCTTCAGCGGTGAGCAAATTAATCAGATTTTCTTCTATTTTGTCATGCTGGTCTTGAGAGCATTAGACTAATGTATTCTTATGTCGCTTTCAGGAGCCGGGATAAATTTTGATCATTAATTATGATTCTTATTTCAAATCTTATACTACTATGGAAGTCCTTCTTTGAGATCCTTGTGACCGGCGCACGTTTTGGGTCTTGTTGGCTGGAGGATGGCCTGCCGCTGCCGCATTTGCCTCGGTGTCCACGTGGCACGCGTTCTGGGTTGACAAGTCACCGCAGAGCTGCCAACATGCCCGGGAGGTCCTGTGACACGTTCCACAGCTTTCCCGAAGGTTCACCATTTTAGAGGTCGGTCCGATTTATCCTTCTAATAGTCAGGGCATCTGCGCCTGTCTGCAATTTAGTTAAATTCATAGAGTCAGTAATTTAGAGCAAGCAGATATTTTTGAGAACTGGTACCTAGGTATTTTAGTAGTATAATTTCTAGTTAAAAATTAAGATAACTTGTGTGAAAATTTACTTTGAACCCTTTTAAGCGACCTAGCTTCCCGCTGAGCTCTGTACATTTCATTGGTGTCGAACAAGAGAATTATAGGTCAGTTTTCACACGGTTAGCGCAGTAAGTAACTAAATTAAGAACCAACTATACAACGCACTTTGGCAAGAATTTTCCATATAAATAAATGTTATAAAATATAAACAATTTTAAATTATTTATCTCCACCTAGATTTCCCCTAGCAAGCTTATTTCGACACCGTTTTTATTATTTTCAGTTTCTGTAATTTTTTCTATTATTATCACTTGTGTCCTTAATTTTGTACAGCCGGAGCTTTAAGTTTATTTACCAGTAAGGCACCCGGTGATAATTTTTAACCTGTGTTGACAGAGGGATCAACGTGTTCTCGAAGAGGATCGGTGAAATATGAGCCAGATCTGTTGACGCAAGCAAGCGGGGGCTTCCCAAAACAATCGCTTGGCATATAGTGGGGTTAACGGCAATTCCGAAATCACGGGACCAAATAGAGATGCGGTTAAGATTATCGTTTATTTTGGAGATTGCACACCCGATATCATTAATACTCGCTTGCGTATAGAGTTGCAAGTCATCAGCATACAGGTGGTAAGAACAGCTAAGGCTACGTGTAACGGAGAACAGAAGAGGAGACAATATACCACCCTGTGGGACACCAGAGGTCAGCTCCAGCCAGTCAGAAAAACACTGACCAGAGCGGACCGTCTGCCGTCGGTTTTTGAGGTAAGAAGAGAACCACTCTGCCACCGATGATGAGATATTCAATTGTTTGAGAGTAGCAAGTAGAAGATCATGATCAACTGCATTAAAGGCGTTGGAAAAATCTATTAAAACTAATACAGTCAGCATGGAGTTTTCCATACCATGCCTTACATCCTCAACTACCAAAGCTGTCGAGGTACTGTGGCCAGGTCGAAAACCAGATTGAAAAGGCGACAGTAGCTGGTTGGAGTAGATGTGGGCAGATAATTGTTTATGAACCACTGCTTCCAGGATTTTTGACATGAACGGAAGAATTGATATAGGCCGAAAGTCTTTAAGAGGGCTTTCGTGTTAAAAATTGTGAAATCGCAACCGAGCGCTCGATCATACCGTGTGTGGTATCAAATTAAAGGGCTTTGCGAGTAGTTTATAAATATATATCACATTATAGGACTTTTTCTACTTGGTCTAACAAAATATGAGAAAATGTCCAAAAGTGGTAATAATTGTACCGGTGAAGGCTCGTTTTCAAAAAATTGGCAAAAATCAATAATAGCAGTTTATAATCACTAAGGCATAACAGCAATTTAAGTAAACGTTGCAGATTAATTTAGTACAAAACTTACTTCGATGTGATGTAGATTTTCAAAGAAATTGTCACTTAATTTTAGGTAATTTCTGAAAAAATTGAATTCGCCTTAGGCTAGTTTACTCTTTTTCAAAAACTTAAAATAAAAATCTAGTCTGAAATGATTGTGGTACAGGATATACGAATTATAAATTTACCCGTTTTAATATTAAAAATTGTCCAAATTTTACAAATAAGATCGACTGATTCAGCTCTATACGTGCGTTTTTCTAAACGTGCATTAGAGAAAAATTCATAATTAATTTAGTGAGTTAGTTTTCAAAAATCCAGTCTTATAAAAATCAAGACAATAAGATGCTCTAACTGGAACTTGAATTAAATAAATCTATTGGATAACGGAAAGTGTAGTATTTCACCGACTAAAACTATCAATTTTACATTATTTTGACGTATTTTTTGAAAGCAGCCTTAAGCGAAACGGGACTAGAAATTTTGGGCAAAAGGGATAACATGGGCATTCCGCCATATTGACGGAAAAACCCCACTGAACATAGAAGAGTTAATGAGAGAAGTGATAACCGGGAGAATACATTCTAAGATGCAGATAATCATTAACCTACTCAAGTCGTCATTGCCAACTGCATTAGCTTTTTAACTAAATAACAAAAAAATCTATGATGTTTCAAATTCTAAACAAAATAATTAGTAGGATTACGGTACCAGTGCGAAAGAGAGCAAGTTAGTAACGAGTGGCGATAAATTAAAACACGACAGATGGAAATGTATTATATATGTATTGACAAGAGCTACGAATGCACTCTTCACACGTGTATCGTACGTTTTTTTAAAGTACTTATGGCCTTAAGAAGTTGCGACCTGGGTCCCATTTCTCGAAGCTACAAGTCAATGTCTAATATGCTTAGACTATATACCTATGATACATCAATGTCTAATATGACAAGTTGGACAGAGACTTCCGCTTGTAACTTTCAGTTTTGAGTTTCACGGGGCAATTTCTTGAAGCTACAAGTTACAATTTACAAGTGGTTGTCAATGTCTAATATTATGTATCTTATACTTTTAAACGAGCAATTCTTGTATATTTATTTATTTATTTATTTATATATATATTTATTTACACTGACGATCTCGGAAACCGCTCTAACGATTTCGCAGAAATTTGTTATGTGGGGGTTTTTGGGGGTGAAAAATCGGTCTAAATTATCCTTAGGTCCCGGAAAACGCGAATTTTCGAGTTTTCATGCGTTTTTCTTCGCGCGCCATCTCGTGTGCAGTAGTTGTACTGTTAAGACAGAATTCTTTCGGTTGATGTAAGTACTATTTATTGCAAACACTAGATGGCGACACAGGTCAAGGCTAAAACGAATAGAAAAATACACTATTTGAGTTTTTGTGGCGAAATGCGCGCCATCTCGTGTCGAGTAGTTGTGTTGTTAAGGCTGAGAATTCTTTCGCTCGATGTAGGTACTATTCATTTTTGAACTAGATGGCGACACATGTCAAGGATACGAAACAGAACCGAGCGAAGCTCGGTTGCCCAGATATTAATATGTTTAAGTTGGAAAGAAACTTTCGGTTGTAACTTTCAGTTTTAAGAAATGGGCCTCTGGTAAGAAATGTTCTATCGGGGCGGTATTTATTTTTTACATTTTCCTTCGTAATTACTTTTTTTTCATAACAAAAAAATTATAAAAAATAGTTTTGATATGACCAATTTGAGCTCTTTCTAAAGATACCCCACTTCACCTAGTAACTTGACATTTACAGTTTGCCCCCCTTCCATTTTGGCCATTTTCTATAAATTATTTTTTTTTTTTAATAATACTATATAATAATAGCTTGTAGAGGTTTAAAATGTTTATAACTGTTCCAAATTCCAAATCGATAGCATAAATAGTTCTCGAGATATATAGAAATGTGACAGACAGACAGACAGACGGACAGAGCGTCGCCAAAAGGGTTTCCTTTCGTACCTTTTTGGTACGGTGCGGTACGGTGGTGCTAAAAACGACAAAAAAAAATACTAAAAACCCTTTGCATTTCCGAAAAATTGTATTAGCATTAAATAAGCTTAAATAATAGGTACCAACGTAAACATATGTTATAAACATTATTCCGAAACCTTGGTTTTCCAATTTTTAACCCCCGACGCAAAAACGACGGGGTGTTATAACTTTGACGTGTCTGTCTGTGGCATCGTAGCTCTCAATTGGATGAACCAATTTTATTTAGTTTTTTTTTTGTCTGAAAGCCGAGTTAGTCGGGAGTGACGTTCTTAGCCATGTTTCATGAAAATCGGTCCACTATGTCGCGATCGTGGGATTTATCTAAATTTTAATTTTGTGGTTATGTTAGGTTACTATTTCTGTAAGGCACACTATGTAAAGTAAACATACATACAAACGCAACGAGTCGACAACTATGAAACAAAAACAAACTAAATTGGTTCATCCGTTCGGGAGCTATGATCCCACGCATGCTTTTGAACACGACGACAGCAAAATATAGTGTTTGATCTGAGTAATCGACCAACACTAGGATGTCTGGTCCCATTAAGCAGAGTTGCCTTACTATTTTAAGAACCAACTCATTACTTTTTTGCGATTCTGCCCGCATGGGAATTAACATGAGTTATTAAACTGGCTTCATCGAAGAATAAAGATTCGCATATCTCGCACTCGTACGACTCCTCTCCGGAGTGGATCCTCTTGTGTCTGTCTAACTCCGACTGTGATGGAAACTGGTTCTTACACTCTTCACAAGTGTATGGCTTCACTCCAATATGTGTATCTGAACTATTTCCATCATATGTATGTTTGTTACTTTTTTCATTATTCGGCCGAGTTGATTCATGATTTTCTGTAGCCTCTTTTCGTGTTAAATGCACGTCATAGGCTAAACCTTTGTATGACATGGCTCCATCGTGGACTCTTTTCCTATGTATATCTAAATAAACTTCTCTTGTAAATCCTTCATTACATTCTTCACAACTGTATGATTTAATTCCTCTCTTTTCTTGTGCTGTATGTGCTTTGACAACATGGTGCGTTATCCCATGACGTTTTAAACTCGACTTTAGTGTAAACCCCTTGTTACAAACCTTACATACATGTGCCTTCACTCCACTGTGAGTATTCTCATGACTTTTTAAATTCCATATAGATGTAAACGGCTTGTTACAAACTTTACATACATATGGATTCACTTCACTGTGAATATTCTCATGACGTTTTAATTCACTTGTTGATGCAAACCCCTTGTTACAAACCGTACATACACATGGTTTCACTTCACTGTGAGTATTCTCATGATTTTTTAAATGCCCTGTAGATCTAAACCCCTTGTTACAAACCTTACATACATATGGCTTCACTCCACTGTGAGTAGTCTCATGACTTTTTAAATTAGATGTAGATGTAAACCGCTTGTTACAAACTTTACATTCATATGGCTTCACTTCACTGTGAATATTCTCATGATTTTTTAAATGCCCTGTAGTTTAAAACTGCTTGTTGCAAACCGTACATACATATGGCTTCACTCCACTGTGAGTACTCTCATGATATTTTAAATTAGATGTAGATATAAACCGCTTGTTACAAACTTTACATTCATATGGCTTCACTTCACTGTGAATATTCTCATGACTTTTTAAATGCCCTGTAGATCTAAACCCCTTGTTACAAACCTTACATACATATGGCTTCACTCCACTGTGAGTAGTCTCATGACTTTTTAAATTAGATGTAGATGTAAACCGCTTGTTACAAACTTTACATTCATATGGCTTCACTTCACTGTGAATATTCTCATGATTTTTTAAATGCCCTGTAGTTTTAAACTGCTTGTTGCAAACCGTACATACATATGGCTTCACTCCACTGTGAGTACTCTCATGATATTTTAAACTCACTTTATGAGTAAATCTCTTGTTACAAATCTTACATACATGTGGCTTTACTCCTCTGTGTGCGTTCTCATGACATTGTAAACTCCTTCTTTGAGCAAAGCGCTTGTTACACACGTTACATACATATGGTTTCTTTTCATTGTGTTTAACTAAGAGGGTTTCACGTTTGTTTCTTTGTTTGCAAAGGTTCTGTATATGTGTCAGTAACATAGACTTGTGAGTGAAGTGCGCCTGGCAAGTGTCGCAAATGTAGCGTTGTGTGCGGGGCTCTCGCTGCACAGTGACGGGTTGGCTCGCGCGCGGGGAGACTGAAACAAAAGCATGTCTGGATTTGAGTTGACGCTGAGTTTGGTTAGACGGTTGGACGACAGCGGCGGCGGGCGGCGAGGCTGCGCCGCGTCAAGTCCGCATATACATACAGGAGTGGCTGGTTAGGAGAGCCAAGCGAAACCCTCCGATGTAGGCCACAAGAAGGGAACGTATGTGGACTGAAGAGAGTGAAATAAAACAAAAATGTACAAATGGCGTACTTAATGCCTAATGGCATTCTCTACCAGTCAACCATCGGGCTAAACAGAGACATGTAAAAATCCCTATCCCTTCTCCCTGTCCCGTCCCTCTCTTGAATCAGAAGTAAACATGAAAACGAAACGGTCTATAAGGCTATTTTTGATATTTAAACCCATAGCACAGATCAAATAATACTAGTACAGATACCTAATCCCATACTAAAAATGGGCGCCGTCCTAAGTATTCTAGACCTGTAGGCTAAATTTAATCCACACTCAGAGCTAGATGGCGCCAGTAGCCACGCGTGGCCAACAAAACTCTTATCAGTATCCTACGTCGAAATAGTCATCAAACTGCAACATCTTGCGACATCTGTTTTAGCTTTCACGCACTAAACCTATAACGTCACATGGACGTTTAAAGTCGAACATTACTAGATGGCGTTGCCGTGCGGCTTGTATGTGTGCTCGCCGCGTACGTATAATATACTCGCTCTGTCCGCAACACATGCAAGCGGAATTGAATGAACGAGATCCGCGGCGCCCCACCCCGCGCCCCACGCCCCGCGACCACGGCGCCGGCGACCTTGAGTTGAGAGGCCCCAGCCCCCGACCAAAGGATGCATTGATTTGTTAAAATTTAAAGCACTCTAAAGTAGCCGCGTAGAAATATGGAAATGAATATTATTATGTAAGAAATACATAAGTATAATAGCTAAGAATGTACATGTAGTAAACATAATGAACAAAATGTGAAGTACGTATTTGATAAAACATTTTCGAGAGTAATATTTTTATTCATAAAATTGTGCAAACACTGCAAACTTAATTTAAACTCCGAAACTATTTATTTTCTGAAACATGGTATGAAATGTTGTCATTACGTCCTTTTAAGTTAAAATATGCTTCCCGGTACCACAACATAGTGTAATTTAAAAATACAGATATAAAATTAATACTTCGCAAATAAATTACGACTATAAACACATAAAATTATTAAAACACCAAGACCAGACAATTTAAGCCTGGCGTCCACTAGGCGCGCCCACAGAACTATGGGCGCGCCGATCGAGCCTTGGTAACCCTTAGGCCGTTTTTACATTATCGTTTTTACATAAAAAAAATCGTATTGTTTCTTACTACAAAAGGTCCTTTCTCATTGATAAATGACGAAAAGTGAAAAGTAAAACCTTTGTTGAAAAATTTAGTTTTTTAGAAAAAAAAAACGTTTAAACTCTTTTTAAGTGCCAGTTTGAAAAAATATATTCAAAAATATAAAATACATAGTTATTTGTTATACAAGAGTGCAAAGTTTTATTTTAACGGCGAGTGTGGAATTGAAAAACGAGCAAGCGAAAGTATTCTATAGTTGAACCACGATACACAACATTTTCCCTCACTATAGCGAGGAAAGTACAACGCAAAAAACGCGTTTATCACTGCTTCCAGGAGTTCCACAGGTGGTAAAACATCGTCATCACTAGATTCACTATATGACTATATTCAAGGTCAAATTACTTTATCCACTAGTGGGTTTTTACCTGCTGGTATTGAAGGACAAAACGCGTGTTTCCGACCTAGCGAGGGGAAAAATGCAAAAATGTAGTGTGTTTTGGTTTGGTTTGGTCGGGGGGGGCTGATGTGGTTAATAAATAATTATATTTGTACAATAATAATGTTTTAAAATGCTGTTGCGCTTCGCGCGACGCAAGTGCGGCGTCGCGTCGAGGTCTAGGCCCACTCCGCCGCAGATCGGCGACCGAGCGCGCATTCGTGTGCGTTCGGAAATCCTAGCCAGTCGGCAATCGTCGCGTCTCATACTTCCATATCGATAAGGTTTGATTTCGCATGCATCGCATCGGTCGTGCATGTGGCAAATGTCGGAAGGATTTCAAAGGCAAAAATCAAAGATGGCGGCTTCAATGTATGGGATATCGGTCCTACATCCGATATCGGATCGGATAGTGTGAAAACGCACTAACGGTTAATGCTTAGGCCGTTTTCACATTATCCGATCCGATATCGGGTGTCAGATCGACATTCTACATCCGATAAACGCTTCCGATAGTGTCGGATGTACAGTCAACCAATTGGAACCCTAGGCCACTCTACAACCATGTCAAAATGACAAGCAGTAAGAGGTTTCTTACAATCTGATTTATAACGTTACTATGACATAGTTCTACAGTGGCCTAGGGTTCCAATTGGTTGACTGTAGGTCCGATAAAAAGCATTGTTCCAAATCAATGAAGTATGATTTTGTATCAAAAAGTATTTAAAAAATGTTTTATATTTAATAATTATAAGCACTATCTTCCAAATATTATATTGTAAAATTAAAATAACGGCATAAAAAATACTCAAGAGTGTCAGGCAAAATAAATAATTTTACATTCAATTGTATCTACTAAAAGATGATAAAACTAGTATCCACAATTCGGACCGATGCATTACAAACTTTTTTTTTTCAATGGAAATTGTTCAACTAATTTGAATTTCGATCATTGGCAGCTGTTTAATAGAAATAGACGACATTTTTGTCACGCACACTACTACAAACGTATACCTACATTATTAACGTACAACGTACACAAACAAATATTATCGGCTGACAGCTGAATATTCTACGAACACGCGAGCGGGAGCGAGGCTGCGCGATTTTGGTGACGCAATCATAGACTAAAAAGTTAACCGCGCAGATGTGCCATTTTCATTGTTCCTACTAATGTGTCTCACCTCTAATAGATTTGCGAAATATATTTATTTCAATTTGGAAAATTATTAGGTAACTACTTACTACTTTATGAATTATGTTACTATAATATAAAAAAAAAGTTAATTTGTTTATTGATTGTTAATAGTTATTGAGTAAAATTGTACTTTTAGCACCGCACTATATATATATTATTATATATAAGTATATATTTGTATTTTAAGGAAGAAGATATATCTTCAAGAAAAGAGCGTACACCCATCTTAAAGGCCGGCAACGCATCTCCAACACCCCTGGTGTTTCGGGTGTCCATGGGCGGCAGTGATCGCTTACTTTGTATTTTTTAAGTTGTAAATAAATAAATAAATAATTTTGACAGGCGGAATATAATAATGTGTCACATCTGATGGTGGACTTGCTACTCTATGCGTAAATTACCGCTTCGCGCACTCCGCGCATTTGTCAGCTTGTGCAGAGTTTCCGTCTGGCAACGTCGCCTATAGTACGTAGTACATATATCTCAATGAACGGAACGCACACAATCGCACCGTTTCGTTGGCAGTATACTGTAGATAGTGACAGCTCCATCTAGTGACAATATGCAATAAAATTTAGGTAGCTCGATACTGTCGCGCGCAGGTTGTTCACGTTGTTGCGTCATAGTCAGTAGCAATATATTACGTGATATTATTTCTTTGAAAATTTCTAAAATAATGCATTAAATTTGTGTTGTCATCGATGTTTGTATTTAATTTATAATGTACTTAATTTATGACGCTTCAAATACCTTTAAATCTATTTGATAAAAAAATAATAATCGTCAATCGTGACACTTAGCGCCATCTATGATTTCTATTTGGAAATAATTTTGCACTGTTCCGGATGAGACCCCATGCCCATAGCTGGGCACCGTTAAGAGCCCGTCACGATGGGTAAAAATTCAGTATCTGTCAAATTACCCCATTTACACACACTAACGCACGTCACACTCACCAACATACTTTTCGCACACTACCGCAATTTACTGGAAGAGGTCAGTGACCTAAGTGAGAGGAACTTAAGACAGGTCTATAGTTTCACTGAAGATCAGTTGTAACGTTAAAATCCCATCAAAACCAAAAAAGGGAAATATGAGCCAAGTTCAATATTATATATGCCTTGGTTGTTGGCGTCAACGACAAAAGCAGTGAGATCTAAACGGGTGCCAAGTTCAATGGCAGTCCTCCAAATGTTTTATGACAATTGATGACATAAAATATCATTTCTTATAACTTTTATAATAGAATAGAATATAATTAATTTATTCGTTAACACACACACAAAATAAACGTTACAAATAATAAGACATAAACAAGAAGGAGATCCAACGAAATGGTCTAATCTTCCGATCAGACCATCCGGTGAAACAAACACGACAGGCACATAATATGTATGTCACAAATATAAGAGCCAAATTTAAGACGTTTATTTGAAATAGTTTTTGTTGTGAGGACGCCCATAGAGACTCCAAATAGTTCGTGTAATATTACACATATGGAGATTAGAGGGAGGAGCGATATCTTTAACTATCAAATGTGCACATATAAAAGAGGAGATAGGTGGCGCGGCAATCGCTGGTACATAAGGATTTGACAATCTCTTAGCCTTCTCGGTAGTAACCCCGCCTACGGAGCAAGAGGTCCCGGGTTCAAATCCTGATGAGGGTTTTTTATATGTTTTTCTACAGATATTTTTTCCTTATTTTATTATTATCCATAAATCTTGTTACAACATTAAAATTAAATTTATGCGAAAATAAAGGAAATTTCATTCGAAAGACTTACAACATTACCTAGGATGGGACAAACAATGTAAATAGACATATCATAAATAAAACAGTAACTAAACACAATTAAAATATACAAAAAGATAATTCAAATAAAATAAAAATAATAACAAAAAGACCGCTTGTCAGGATCGAACCTGGTTACATCTGCATACGAAGCAAGCGCACTACCACGGGACTACGTCTTGACATGTACAACTTGACGAAATCAGCCTACAGAAACGAACGTCTAATGTCATGTCATGTTCCTGTCCATTGAGTGACACATGCGCTCCTAGCGGAGAGATTTGTAACTTCAGTTTAACACTGACAGCCGGTCATTTTTGCGACTGTTCTACTTCGACAGTTAGGCTTCCTTTAAATTCTACATTCCATAATTACACACGATGTTGTCTGCCAGTTCGGTTACTTGAACTTGACTTGACACGCTTCCGCGTGTTTAGATTGCGGACAGTGTCAATTTAGTATTACCATCTCACACGAATTGACTCCGATTATTTTTCAAAATAAATTTGTGCAAACACCATATAAAATCAAAACAACTCTGGTGTAAAAACAGTGCTTCGTTTATTCTAATTATAAATGGTTAAACCCTTTTCCGAATGAATTAAAATAATTCACTGTTCCTGATCGGTTTAGCCATTATAACATCCGTTATAAATGCACTGAGACAAAGGTTGAGGTTATGTATGAACAGAGGTTGACAGTCAGTTTACATGTAAAATTGTTGCCATATACAGAATTATTCATTAAAATAATAATTTTCAAAATTTAGTTAAAGTTGTCTGAATCTAAGGTTATTTGCCCCGTGTGCAAACACCATTTAAAAATTATATTGAACGTAAGAAGGTAAATCATACAGAACAATTTTGTGATAAGATAATATATTATTACAATTAATATACTCTGTCAACCAAGTCTGTCAGTAAATAAGAACAAAGAAAACTATATGCATCCTTTTCTTTAGAGTGCTAGAGAAAAGGATACCTATAGTTTTCTTAGTTCTTATTTACTGACAGACTTGTTTGACAGAATATAATTTCGCCATTTACGTATAGTCATACTTGTTATGGAGAATTTTTGGCCAAAAGCTGCACTTTTGGATGGAAGCAAGCCGCTTTGCATGGTGATAGTAGACATCATAGTAAACGATTTTTTCTGAGGATATCGAAATTTCATCCCTTAGGAAGCCGAGCGTAGCGAGGTGTTTTATGAAAATTAAAAAAATTCTATCTTTTTATTGTATCGTTCGATTTTGACAAAACGTATCTCAAATGAAAGGTATTGATTTGAGTAATTTAAAAAAAAATACAAAGAAAAAAAAATTGAAAGAAAAGTAAGAAAAAAATAAAAAAAGTAAATTTTCGTCTCTCACTGAATAACTTCAAAGAATGACAGACAAAATGTACAATGTCGATATATGAGTTTTTTTTAATCGAAGACAGATAAATTTTTAGTTGAAAACTGAAGACCGCATCGAAATCAGATTAGCATTTTTTAAGATACAAGTTGCCAAAGTCGGGAAAGATCGCTTTATATGGCCACTTTGAAATTCTTTTGCCAGAAAGTCAGAAATAATATGTTTTTCTGACACAGAAAAATACATAGTAACAGTATACATCAAAATAAAATTAAAAATTCAGAGGATATTATAATTTCATCCCTTAGAACGACGAGCGTAGCGAGGTCGGTTACGAAAACCGAAAAAAAAATTTCATTTTTTTGTACGTCGTCCGATTTTGACAAAACATGTTTCATTTGAAAGGTATTGCTTTATGTAACTTAAAAAAAATATTGAAAAAAATTGGAAAAAAATGTAAGATTTTTTATAAAAAAAAAACCTTAATTTTCGTATAACACTGAATAATCGCAAAAAACGGTAGACACGGTGTATAATTTCAATATATGATTTTTTTAAATTAAAGACAAATAAATGCACAATTATAAACTAAAAACCGAATCGAAATCGAATCAGTAGTTTTTAAGATGCAAGTTGTCAAAGTTGGCTTAGTTTGTTTATATGGTCGCTTATAAATTCCTTAGCCAGAAAGTCAGAAACATTATATTTTTCTTACAGTTAAAAGTATGCATAGGTAACAGACATCATTGTAAACATTTTTTTACAAGGATATAAAAATTTCATTCCTTAGAAACCCTTAGAAAGACGATCCAATTAAAAAAAACTGCCTTTTTTTTGTTTTTCGTAACAGACATCGCTACGCTCGGCTTTCCAAGGGATGAATTTTTTATATCCTCAGCGAAAATCATTTATTATGATGTCTTCTATCAATACATACTCTTAGTGTAAGAAATAGTACATTTCGTTATAAGTGCGAGAAGTATGTCATTACTACACGAGTCCCGAGACATTTTGCCACGAGCGGCACGCGAGTGGCAAATCTCGGGACGAGTGAAGAATGACATTCTCGCACGTGTGACGAACGAAGTTTTTTAATACAGTTGCGAAAAAACACTACTACTTACTTAACGTATGCGGAATGAAATCTGGACAAAGTTTTGATATCGTACAGAGTAAGTAAATAAATAAACTAAAATAATGTATAAATGCCAGATTAAAGTTTACATATCTGTCATTTAAACTGGTAAGTTTCATGAGTATTGGATTCCTTTTCTCGAAATGATGGCCAATCGAGAAGGACGACCTAGCGAAACTGTTTGTAATTTCTACATACCAATTTTCTGTGACCGAATGCAAAGCCCGAGGAAAGTTTTGTAGGAAGGGTTAGAAGCTAACAGTCAATTTATAATATTTTTGCGTCCTTTTTCTTTACAAAAACTACCGCAACAAAGCGTGGTCCAAGAAAACATTACAGCATTGGCAAGTTTTCTGGGAGAGATTTGATTAAAAGAAATGTCGGCCCCCTAAGGCACAAAATCTCACAGAGAGCTCGAGACAGCATTCGAATGGGGCAGCGAAAGTGATAAAAATTATCTTGAAGACATGAGTATCTATACACACTCAAAAAAAGTTAGGCCTATAGTCTTCAAAAATAAAATAAACAACTTTGAAAATGCTGCTACGCCGTTAAGTGAAAAAATGTAAAAAACAGCTGCTTTTGCATTTCTGGGTTTATTAATGACTAATAATATGTCGAGTAAATGGAATTTCACGACAAGAAAACTATTATTTTGAGAACACTAATGATCCTACGGACAAGAATGTGAAAAGTGTCGAGCATACGAAGCTTCTTTAAAAAGTTATCACATGGAAGATAAATTTGGACCTTAAAAAATGCTAACATTGGTTTTGTCGACACCGATGGACATAAAGTATCACAAGTTCTGTTAGAAGCCTCACATTGGCGAAAACTAACTCTTTTATTTATCGATATTCAATACATAATTAAAATCACGAAAGATATCAAAAATAAACTATGTTATATTAATTTTATAAGACATTGAATTTTGTCCAGATTTCATTCCGCATACGTTACAACGAAATAAAACAATCCGAACCATACGAACTATCACTTTTCCCATGGACATTGACGGATTATTTGACAATTCAAAGGCGTATTTTTGAAGCTTTTAAACTTGCGTGCATATTTTCGAGTTTGCTATTCATCTAACATAATTTATTTCATTGGGTGCCATAAAAACATAAACATTTACGATTTGGGACGATTGTTTAATGTACAACTACATTTTAATTTAATCGATCCATTTATGCCCCGACGTATTGCAAATAACGTAAAATAATTATGACAAATCGCGTAACATATTGAGGTTTTTTGAACGTGCATTAAGTTAAAACATGGTAGACGCCTCTACTTTGACAGTAGAAGACGCGTTTCGTTCCAATCATGTTCTGTTTACACGACTCATTATGACCGATTTTTCAAAGTATAAACCATTTTATAAATTATGTTTAGTATGACTAAAAGTAAACAATTACATATGAAATATTAACGTTTTAAATATTAATCACTTAATAGTATGTTTATAGTTTTATTCTGTCTACTAAGACAATAATCGCAATAATTAATTAATAATTAATAATCTAGTTTACTAAAACTAGACTAATATGAAAACAGTTCGGTAAGTAGTCGTGAAATGGAACGTATATACTTTTTACGCACTAGTTCGTAAAATACAACTTCTCGCACGCTAAACAGCCAAAAAACGGGCTCTTTTTGAGCAACTGTATTAAAAAATATATTATTTCTGACTTTTTGGCTGAATAATTTAAAAGCCTGTCACTGCAATGTCACAGTTTCGTTTTCTATAAACCCTTTATTTGCCAAGAGTGGCACTGAAACATTAGTTTCATGTGCTCTGCCTACCCCTTCATGGGATACAGGCGTGATTGTATGTATGTATGTATGTATGTAATTTAAAAGCGACCATATAAACAAACTAAGCCAACTTTGGCAACTTGTATCTTAAAAACTACTGATCCGATTTCGATTCGGTTTTCAGTTTATAATTATGAATTTATTTGTCTTTGATTGTAAAAACTCATATATCGACATTGTATATCTTATCTGTCGTTCTTAGCAGTTATTCAGCGTGATACGAAAATTTAAGTTTTTTTTAATTTTTTCTTACACGTTTTTAGCAATTTTGTTTTTAATTTTTTTTTCGATTACATTAAACAATACCTTTCAATTGACAAATTTTTTGTCAAAATCGGACAAAGCACAAAAATAATAGATTTTTTTTAACAGTTTTTAATAGTCCTCACTACGCTCGTCCTTCTAAGGGCTTAAATTATGATATCCTCGAGAAAAAAACTTTTATTTTGAGGTGTACTGTCACTGTGTACTTTTATGTCTAAGAAAAATAGATTATTTCTGACTTTCTGGCAAAGGAATTGCAAAGTGATCATATAAACTAAACTTTTCCAACTTTGGCAACTTGTACCTTGAAAACTACTGATCCGATTTCGATGCGGTTTTTAGTTTTCAATTATGAATTTATCTGTCTTCGATTAAAAAAAACTCGTATATCGACATTGTACATTTTGTCTGTCATTCTTTGAAGTTATTCAGTGCGAGACGTAAATTTACATTTTTCAATTTTTTTGTTACTTTTCTTTCAAATTTTTTTTCTTTGTATTTTTTTTTAAATTACTCAAATCAATACCTTTCATTTGAGATACGATTTGTCAAAATCGGACCATATGATAAAAAGATAAAATTTTATTCATTTTCATAAAACACCTCGCTGCGCTCGGCTTCCTAAGGGATGAAATTTCGATATCCTCGAAAAAAATCGTTTACTATGATGTCTACTATCACCATGCAAAGCGGCTTGCTTCCATCTAAAAGTGCAGCTTTTTTTTCATAACTAGTATGACTAGTAAATAATAGTTCTGTTAGTTTTTTCATACGCCACACTGAATGTCTCTTCGGGAAAGAGAATGTTACTCACACTGACACACTAAATAATGTGACCAGTATAATGAAAATAAAGTCCAACAAGTTAAAATTAATTTTAAAACTCTTTCATTTTAATGAAGTTTAGAAGACAAAAAATACCTATATTTCTTATCATTGTATTAAAGTTACATATATTTTTTTATTTCTCAACAATAATAAGTAGTAAACAACACAAAAAAAACGATTTTAAACCGAGACTCTTTTAGACGTGACGATATTTATTTACCTTATTCCTTTTGAATACATTCATAGCACTGGCAATCTTTTTGTATCCGTATATGATTTCCAGTGTCAAAAACAAATGTCATTGAAGCAAATTTGGCGACACGTCTGCTCTGAACGAGCCCGATCGGTTTTTTTTTCTGCTTCGGGCGTTCGAGTGGTGCACGCGCGGGAAAACTAAATTTTGGATTTTTTGACCAAAAGCGGTCTTTTTAAAGGGTAATACCTGTTTTGTCTGTGTTTTGTTATTATTGTATTGTATAATATTAGTTTTAGTGTTAATAGTGTAGTTATTTAAGTTATCGGGAGAAGACGGCAACTTCTCGGATGTGAGGCAGTTGCCCTCTTCTTTCCTCTCTCTAAAATGGAGTCAGATCAGTTTGACCCAGGGATCCTTGGGATTATTGTAAACCCGCCTTCACCGGCATGTCATATGGAGGTGGAAGAAACTCAGGCTGTCGTTTCGTTAGGTAAGATAATTAAATCATCCTCCTCTTCTAATATTACTCACACCAACAAGGACCATAGATCTAAAAAAAAGGGATATGAAATCTGACATTTCTAACTCGGACGAACATGACGATTCATGTAAGATTCCTCGTACCGACCAACATCCGCCTTCTGAAATAGTTGCTCAGTCGAACATCCCAATTTCTTCTGATAGTGAGCCTGTTAGAGAAAACTCGGAAAAGAAATCTTCGGACAGATCTGTTCCTCAGTTTCAGTCCAGAAACCTATACAATGACTCAGATAAAGGTCCATACATCGTGCATGTGGCTCGCGAGGCTTCGGAGGCGGACTCCGGTGCCTACATGCATCCGGTGAAATTTGGCCAATTTCTGTATACAAATGGCATATCTAACCTGAAGGATGGTGGAATTAAAAAAATTGGAAGAAATAGGCTGAGTGTAGAATTTTTATCCGCTGCCGGGGCTAATCAGTTTTTGTCGTGCTCATTGGCCACTAATAATTGCAAGAAATTCATTCCTTCATACCACGTCACCAAAACGGGTATTGCACGTAACATCCCGACTGACTTATCGAACGAGGACCTACCAAATTTAATTTCCACTCCTTTCGGTTGTGGTAAGGTTGTAAAGGCGAGACGATTAAACTTTAAAAAAAGGAATCCTTCCGACAATTCCACTCAATGGGCCCCATCAGAAACTGTAGTTCTGACGTTTGACGGCCAAATTCTCCCGGACAAAGTGTTTTTATTCAGCTGTGCATTGGACGTGGTTCAATATTATTTCCCTACTGTGCAATGTTTCAAGTGCTGTCGCTTCGGCCATGTTCGGGCGCAATGCCGGTCTCGTCCTCGTTGTTCCAAATGTGCTCAGCCTCATGAAGGCAGTACCTGTTCGGCTGTCCCATCCTGCCTTAACTGCTTAGGTAAACATTATGCTACGGACAAGGTTTGTTCCGAATTCATCAGGCAACAACAGATAAAAAGAATAATGGGAGATGAAAGTTTATCCTATCAGGAGGCGGTTAGAAAGATTCCTAAAGCTCGCAGACCGTACAATGAAGCTGCTCAAACGAAGTCTTATAAAAAAACTGTTTTAATTCAAAAAAAACTCCTGCCCCATCTAATCCTCATGGGTATGATGAGAAATCTCACAGGGCCTTAGTAGCAGACTACAATGCTCCTCAACCTGCTAATGGGGTTATGTTTAGGAATGGTCCATTTAGTAGCCAATGTTCTTCTCCAGTTGCACCAGCGCCGACTGAACTGTTTTCTTTGGTCCATATTTTACCTACGCTCTATTCGGTGATCTCGTCTCTCGTCTCTACTCTTCAGCAAAATGCTATCTCTCTACCGTCCAACGTTGCCAGTATTTTAAAGGATTTATCTCCCTTCCTTTCCAGTGGCCCTGTCTGTGGGCCTTATGAAAATGGCGGTCAATTTTATCCAGTGGAACATCAGGAGCATCAGTCGTAACAAGACTGATCTTCTGTATGTCATTCGGAAATACAATCCTGTCTGTTTAGCTATTTCTGAAACCTGGTTAAAACCTGATTCTCATTTTAACTGTCCAAATTATGTATGTCTAAGACAGGATAATCCAAAAGGTCACGATGGCTGTGCCCTTTTGATTCGGAAAGATATTGACTTCTCCCTCTTTAACATCCCATCTCACCCTTCTCTTTATATCGTTGCATGTAAAATTTTCAACTTTACAGTAATATCTGTATATATTCCTCACCCCTCTGCTACTATTATTAATGACTTTTGGTCTCTCTTGGATAATGTCCCTGGTCCTTATCTTATGTTAGGTGATTTCAATTGCCACCACTCTCTTTGGGGTTCTCATCTCACCAGTGCATCAGGTCGAAAAATGCTCCAGTTTATGGACTCGTTTAATTTGTGTGTTCTAAACGATGGTCGTCCTACTCGACGCACCGCTCCGTCTCAGAATCCCTCAGCAGTTGACATCTCTATTTGTTCACCTTCCCTGTCTTCTCTTCTTTCCTGGGATGTTCTGCCTTTTAGTTTTGGGAGTGACCACTTTCCTTTGCTTATTACTTATTCTTCTAGCTTCCAACCTCCTTCGGCTCCCCCTCCTCTTCAAAAGTTTAAGTTAGCTATGGCTGACTGGCCCCTTTTCTCTATTCTTACAAAAAATAAAATGAAGTCTTTGCCGCCTGTCTCTCGATCCAACTGTCTACATTGCTATAACCTTTTTTGCCAGGTTTTATTGGATTCAGCCGAAGTAGCCATACCCCTCAAGAATGTTTCTTCTAATCGTCGCCCTTCTCCTCCCTGGTGGGATTCCGAGTGTACCTCTCTGGTTAAGGATAGAAAATCTGCAGAAAGGGCTTTCTCGTCTGAGATGACCATGGAAAATTATCTGAACTTAAAAAGGGTGCAAGCCAAAACTAAAAAAATACTGCTTTCGAAAAAAAGAGATGGTTGGACAAAGTTCTGCGAATCTTTATCTCCAGCCACTCATCCTTCAGTTGTATGGCGCAGTATTAAATCTTTCAGAAATGCCTGCTCCTCGTCGTCTCCGCCCTCGTCCTTTTCTAACTGTCCTTCTTGGCTGTATGAATTTTCCGATAAACTGGCTCCTCCTTATGTGCCTAACTGGTCTGAACTTCCATCTAAGAATACTGAACTCCCTAATTATGATGACTTCTTATCTTCTCCTTTTCATCTTTCCGAATTACAACTTGTCATGAACTCCCTTTCTGATTCTTCTCCCGGCCCCGATGGTCTCTCATATTCCTTTTTAACCAGATCTAGTATGACGGCTGTCTCTTATTACTTAGATCTTATTAACACCTTCTTTAGCTCTGGACTTGTCCCCGACTCCTGGAAGGAACAATTTGTCATCCCGATTCCTAAACCCAGCAAGGACTCCAATCTTGGTTCATCTTACCGCCCTATTGCCCTTTCGTCCACTCTTTGTAAGATTATGGAGCATCTGTTGAAAAACCGTCTGGATTGGTTTTTGGAAAGTCGAGGTATTCTTCCTCGTTTCCAGTTTGGTTTTAGTAAGGGAAAAAGTATCACTGATAGTCACAGTATATTATCTACTGACATTCGGTTATCATTCTCTAGGGGTGAGTCTATGGCTGCAGTTTTTCTTGACATCTCATCCGCGTATGATAATGTTCTTCTATCTGTACTTAGAGATAAATTGTCCCAACTGAATATCTCTCCTAAGGTAGTCAATTTTATTTGTAATTTGCTGATGTTCAGAATTATCAACGTGAGATGGCAGGGTGAAGTTAAGGCTGTACGTCACACATGGAAAGGCCTACCTCAGGGCTCAGTCCTGAGCCCGATTCTTTTAATATTTATTCGTTTGACCTTGATAAGTCGGTAAATTGGGCTTGCAGATTGTTACAATATGCAGATGATGTAGTCCTCTACTGCTCAGATAAAAGTCCACTTCGTGCTGTGGAAATGGTTAATGGGGCTTTAGTATCATTAGGTTCATGGTTAAATATGCATGGTCTCTCCTTATCTTCAGCTAAAAGTTCGGCCATTGTGTTCTCTAGAAGTCTGATTACTCCAGCCTGTCGTTTTGTTTTTAATGAGGAGCCTATCCCCTTAGTAGATTCTGTTAAATTTCTTGGAGTGTTCTTTGATCGGCGATTTGTGGGCTCTTCTCATCTTTCTTATATAGCTAAAAAATGCGAAAGGAATATTAACATTCTTAAGGCCCTATCAGGTGCTTGGTGGGGAGCCCACCCATATTCCCAAAAATTGTTATATAACGCTTTAATCCGCAGCCTTTTAGATTTTGGTACTTTTATATTCGAACCCTGTAATAAATCAGCTCTCACTGTGCTAGAACGTATTCAAATGAGGGCTCTCAGAATTGTTACGGGTGCCATGAAGCCTTCTCCAAACAGAGCTATCCAGGTTGAATGTGTGGATCCTCCGTTGGATTTAAGACGGCAACTTCTTGCAGACCGCTTTTTATTTAGTATCTCTGCACTATCTTCTCACCCTCTTCTTCCAAAACTGCGTCTTCTTCAATTATATGGGTCAAGCAAAGCATACTGGCGTAATAAAGATCAACCCAATTTGGTTAATAGTCTAGTGAAAATAGCAGCTCTTAAACCCCCTATTATGAAATCTTCTACTCTACCTATTTATTCTGTTCCTTTCGAGGCTCTTACGCATGTACCCAAAGTCGTAACTAATATTGGCATAGATAAAGGGTCTCCTTCTGCTAATTCGACTTTCTCTAAGTTTGTTCACTCATACTATTCAGGTCATCGGCTCTTTTTTACTGATGCATCTAAATTATCGGATCAGGGTTGTGTAGGGGCAGCTTTTCTCATATCAAACTCGGATATCTTAGCAAAATTTAAACTTTCTCCTGAAGCGTCAGTATTTTCTGGTGAATGCTTGGCCCTCTTAAAAGCTCTAGAATATATCTTTGTCCATAAGTTGCCAAAATGCGTAATTTTTTCTGACTGTCTCAGTGCAATTCAGTCTATTATGTTACGCCCTTTCAAGAATTTCGCACGTAGCTATCTTATTTGTCAACTAAAAAACAAAATTTTTGAATGCCATTCTGCTGGCTTAGAGATAGTATTTGTTTGGATCCCTAGTCACTCGGGCATTGTAGGTAATGAGAAGGCGGACATAGCCGCCAAAGAAGCTGTTCTTGATGGGGATGACTCCTTTTTAGGGTTCCGTAGTCAACTAGGAACCCTTATAGTTTCGCCATGTCTGTCTGTCCGTCCGTCCGTCCGTCCGCGGATAATCTCAGTAACCGTTAGCACTAGAAAGCTGAAATTTGGTACCAATATGTATAGCAATCACGCCAACAAAGTGCAAAAATAAAAAATGGAAAAAAATGTTTTATTAGGGTACTCCCCCTACATGTAAAATGGGGGCTGATTTTTTTTTTCATTCCAACCCCAACGTGTGATATATTGTTGGATAGGTATTTAAAAATGAATAAGGGTTTGCTAAGATCGTTTTTTGATATTATTAATATTTTCGGAAATAATCGCTCCTAAAGGAAAAAAAAGTGCGTCCCCCCCCTCTAACTTTTGAACCATATGTTTAAAAAATATGAAAAAAATCACAAAAGTAGAACTTTATAAATACTTTCTAGGAAAATTGTTTTGAACTTGATAGGTTCAGTAGTTTTTGAGAAAAATACGGAAAACTACGGAACCCTACACTGAGCGTGTCCCGACACGCTCTTGGCCGGTTTTTTTAAATATATTCGCCTGATATTCTGAACATCCCCTTCGAGTTCATGAAGAAAAAATGGGCTACCCGATGGACCCGTGCTAAGAAATGCTTCTTTTCTGAAATTCAGTCATCTATCCCATCCCGTCCATGGTTTTTCAAAAATAGATCTCTTTCGAAAAGACACACTAGCATTATTATTAGACTCAGATTAGGTCGTGTTTGTTCGTCCGAGCAATTACATAGTTTTAAAATGAAAGATTCTCCTATATGCGACTGTGGTACTGAAGTTGGTAATATTGATCATATTTTCTTTAACTGTCCGCTGAATAACAAATCTCCTGATCTTTATTCCTACCTTCCAAATATTAATGTACAGTCGAGGTCAAAAATACCTTTACAGTTGAGTGTTACAAAAATACCTTTACATTTAAATAGTTTTACACACTGCATGACAAAAACATGCTTCCAACACACATGACAAATTCATCTTTTCACTTATCGCACCAAAGTTCAGTTTACAATCTGTCTTCCATAGAAACATTGTCACAAATTGTGACATAATAGGTTTACATTGCATGTTACAGAATAAGATTTCCTGTGAATGTGCCGTAAATATGTTTACATTTGCAGTAGCATTATAAACTTTACGTTATAGCTTACTTTTCGTTTACTTACACCTATTGCTACATAAACATCTTTACATATTTCATTGGGATTTGATTCTTAATTTGAATAATGACGATCACCGAAAACAGTACCATACTGTCAAATAACCTATCTCTTTCATTCGTCGTGTTTGGCCTAGTTATTATCCTCTCGATGAGTTATTGATGATTGTGCAAAAAAGTACAGTTTGCAATAAAAGCCTGTACAGTCAGCGGCATAACCTTGGTAGCATTGGAAGTAGCAGAGTTGGGCAAAAAGTAAACGACTAACGATTACCGATTAAAATAAGACGATTAATTTGCAATAAAAAAATGTACAGTCAGCGTCATAACCTTGGTAACATTGGAAATAGTAAATACGTTCGTTATATGGATAAATTCTATGGAGTAACGAACTTGTTGACTACTGTGAATGCTACCATGGTTATAACGCTGACTGTACCATTTTTTTATTACTTACAGATTACAACACAACTTACAATGATTAATAACTAATAAGTACCGTGAAATGGAGTGAGTAGGGATTGCGAGGAAAACATAGTCATGAATCGGTTGGGTAGGGATGCGGATGGTGTGATGGAGTGAGAAGGTATTTCACATTACATACCTACATTCTGTAGGAATTGCAGCGGTTGTAATATCATCACTCCCATATCACTCCATTCTTCAGTGTCCATGTGACGGAGGCACAATTTCGTGTGAGGGGGTAAATACAAATTAAATTTGCACAGCAACATCGCCTTATGGAAATCTGACGGCCGATAGAGATTCACTTCATAGCACCCGTTAAAGGGACATTTATTTTGTTCTACTAGGTATAGTATGCTCTCTTCAATGGATTTACGTTTTCCATACCCACTGAGCATGAAACTTACAATAACTTGCAGTAAGTTTACATACCTCACATTTGTAAGTTTAGAATGTAAGGTCGGAGAAATATGACAACAACATTCAACTTATTGGTAATTTGAAACTTTCAGAAAATTAGTAGTGCTATATTATTGTAACATGACAAATGAAAACTAATATTATAATATTGCAAGGATGTTTTGATTACAAGTTATTTAAATGTTCATTTATTACATTGCTGCAACAAGGTATTAGCTATATTACATATGCAACGTTACAGCAACATTAACTTTTAAACATCAAGTTTTCAATGTTACTTCAATGTCTAAACTTAAAGTTTCCCAAATGTTCAAAATCAATATTACTGCAACTGACCACTTGAAATATTGGTTTTATGCAGTTGCTGCAATATCACAAATTAAGATTTACTTCAATAAAACCTTTTGATATAACCGGTATATATTTTTTTGTAACATTACAGATAATTATAAATACAATGTCACAGCAATTGCTTTTTTTAAAGAATTCATTTCTCAATGTTGCACCAATTTGTAATATTTACGTTTATTGAACATTTCACATCAACATTACAGTCATTGACCGTTTTAAATATACGTTTGATAATTTTGCTGCGATATCACAAAATTAGCACTCTTTCAATGAGTCTATTTATAAGGGCATAACATTACGGTAAATTATAAACAGTGTAAATGTTTAAGCTAGATTTTTTTACATTGTTTTTCTACTCCTCTTTTGGAGATTTCACATTCGGTTATTCTCGAGAAAATTCAAAATTGTTATTTCTTGATTAAACTATAGTCTGTCAAACAAGTCTGTCAATAAATAAGAACAAAGTAAACTATATGCATCCTATTCTTTAGGTGCGGTCGCTAGACGGCGGACGCAGATCTGGACAATGAATATACACTTAACCGTGCAAATTATCGGTCGACGGTCGCAGACGTGGCCTTGAGCGCATGGACGTCCGATCGAAATCTGGCTCGCTGGATGTTTTGGTCAGCCGAAGCCACGTCCCGAAGACCGTGCACACTGATCGGTCGCGGTCGCGGTCGCTCGACGGCGGACGTCCGCGTAGTATGTTCCTAGCTGTAATAGTTTTCTGTTCTGAGATTAAAGCTAGGAACATACTACGCGGACGTCCGTCGTCGCGCGACCGTGGACGCGGATCTGGATAATGAATATACACTTAACCGTGCAAACTATCGGTCGAAGGTCGTGGACGTGGCCTTGAGCGCATGGACGTTCGATCGAAATCGGGCTCGCTGGATGTTTTCATCAGCCGAAGCCACGGCGTGATACTCTGCAGCCGTACCACCTCGCTTTATTGTGCTCAGATTACCATGGTGGAATATACCTCTGACGTACCTCTTGTACCTCGTCGGAAATTAAATGTACTGTACATGTAGTTTACCAGAAATATGGGTTTAAAGGGGTCCGACTGGGGAGTACTACTCCCCAACTTGAAGTTAGGTTCTGTAGACCCTGATGAATAGGTCAGATGGAAAAGGCGGTATTCCTAGGCATGGCACACATGTACCCTTGTTTCGCCGATAAACTTTTCATCGACAACAAATCATCGAAAATTTAGTTCGAGTAATTTTGTTTCAACTACTATTTATTTGAAATTTTCTTAGGTATTATTAGGTACCTACGAGTATAACGTGCGCATCCCGTACGTAGCGGCGTGTGCATCAGTGGGGTTCGAGCCAAACCACAGACCACATTAATATTATATATATTGTGGAACTGGTAAAGGGTGTGATGGTGTTCCCTTTACTGAGCGCAGACTATTTAGCTTGAGGTTCCCAATAAGTTGGCACTCTTAAAAGACGGTGAAGGGTTCAGGCCTGGCTAATTAGAACAACAGCAATAGGATTCATTAGTAGGTACTATCTAACACTAATACCGTAAGTGGTATATCTGTACACTGTCTTTGCTTACACTGAACTGCACTTTGACTATGGCCGCGACGGCAGCGGGTGGACTGAAAAGGGTCCGATATCGGAGGCAAGACCGATATCGCATACATTACAGGCGCCATCTTGGATTGTTTTCATCGAAATCCTTCCGACATCCGATATCGGATCGGATAATGTGAAAACGGACTTACTAGGAAAGATACAACGTGTGATCGGAATTGCGACCTTACGCCATAGGTACGCTATTAACTAACTGGATCTTATCTTGGGTAGTTAAGAAGCCTTTCCAAGCAAGCGTAACACACGTTTTTGTATGGGATACAATTCATGTAAAGATGGCAAACAGACAATAAAATTTATCAACGTAGCTACTCATAAACTCATTCAACATTAAGTGACTCATAAACTAAAAGAAAATACTTACCTCATAAACTATTTCAGAAGACGTCGCGTCGCGTCGTTCATAAATGTTGGAGATAAGGTAATATAATAGGTGGAAACTTGAATTCGATCTTTTACTTAGAATACATACGATTATATTTAATTTTACACAATAGGATCTACCGAACTACAGATTATTATAAAAATGCACTGCTTTAAAATGATCACAAAATAAATAATCTAAAATCGGTGCTGCTGCTTTTTTTTTCCGAATCAGTCTTTACACTGGCTCTAAGACCCCTAACCCTCCATAACTGACTCGAGAAAATTTAAATTTCTTAAACTGTTTTACAGTATTCAACTATGGGACTGACAAGAAACTCGCCATACGTATTTCTTTTACATCTTAACACGTTCGCCCCGGTACTGTTTTACTGAATTGCCTATACTATGCCAGTAAACATTATCTTAATCACACATTACAATACATGCTACTGGTATTCTACGAAATTCATAGTCCTATGCCACTAGCATTAAGGCTGGTTTTAGTGTCACGCGGACGGTCCGCGCGACTGAAGTTGATGTTGTCGTCCGCGCCACTTTATAATGCTCCCTGAACTTCATACATACATATTACATACATACGTACGAGAACTCGCATACGAGTTTTATTACATTGCTGTATTTGATGGCTGTGCATAATTGTATGTAACATCAACAGTCCGCAATGTGATTAAAATCGCATGCGAGTTCGCACGCCGTCTAAATCAGGCCTAACGATAAACTATTTGTTGCTTATTTGGTTTCTATCACTTTCATCATTCGATATCCGTTATCTTATAATATCCATATTACATATAGATTCTAGGATTATTGTCATAAATAAGTAATGTAGTAACCGAAGACAGTATTATAGAGATTATTTGTTGAATTCATTTAGACACAATAAAACTATGGAAACGGATTATATCGCGTATAATGAATTTACAATTCATCCCGACGTTTCGAACACTTTACAGCATTTGTGGTCAACTGAGGAAAAATTACAATGTGCAAAAGCTACCCACATACAAGAAATATTAATGAAGACACAGTTAATAAAGCTAGTTATACAATATTTAACAAATTTTACATTACTAGGTATGTAAAAACAATTAATTAGTTAATCTACACAAAATTTGCAAAACCAAATGGCGAATGTCCAACACCATACATTCTGGGTAGATACCGCTTCTCCTTAGCAAGAAACAGCTTATCAAACTTTATAGCGTGATTGACTTTATCCATGACATGTTCAGAGACTGCAGACCTTTGCCAACGGTGCTTGACATCCGCTATGTGTTCCTTCACCCATGTGGAAATACTTCGTTTCGTCTGCCCTACATATGACAGGCCGCACTCACAGTCTAACCTGTACCCTCCTGCATTTTGTAGAGGAGTTTGACACTTCATAGACCTCAGGAATTGTGACATCTTCTTCATGGGCTTCAAATAAGTTTTAATGAAAGTCCGTTTCAAGATGTGACTGATCCTATATGTGACCCCTCTAAGAAAAGGCAAAATAGCAAGCTGGCGCTCGACTGTAGGGATCTTCAAACAGGCCTTCTGCTTGACATGCAGTATCTTGAGCTTTTTCGTCAACAGCGCCTGCCTGGCATGTCGAAGCTCCGCGGCCAAATTCTGGTTGTCACATATCCTCTGAGCTCCCTGAAACAAAGATTTGCCCATAGTAGCTAGTTGACAGGGATGGTGGTGAGATTGGCCATTTATGTACCTATCAGTATGAGTAGGTTTTCTATACACAGTGCAACCTAAGCTATTATCAGGATTCCTCAAAATGAGAACATTCATGAAGGGACGAGAACAGTCTTTATCCATAGTAAATTGTATCGTATGACCATTTAAATTCTATCCATAGTGAACTATGAAGAAAGTTGAAACACTACTTTTAGGAAGCATAGTAAAAGTGCCATCTACATATCTTTTGAATATCTTCGGCTGGACGGCAGCCAATGAGAGTGCTGTCTCCTCGAAGTCCTCCATAAAGATGTCGGCAACTACTGAAGACACAGGAGACCCCATTGTCACGCCATCCACTTGAAGGTAGAATTCATCATTCCATAGCAAGTAGCCCATATGTTCTGCTCTCGCACCCTCTTCTTGACAATTTCATTGCAGTCTTTTATATTCTTGGGGCCTTTGGTTTACTTATTTAGTCTTCACTTCTTCAATGTCATAATTTGGATTTCTTTCCACCCCTTTTTGCCAAGAGTGGCACAGAAACTTAGTAGTTCATGTGCTCTGCCTACCTCTTTATGGGATAGAGGCGTGATATCTTTTTCTAAGGCCCATATTTCCCTCTTGTGCCGTCTTCTCTTCTTCAATGGCCCATTGTAGTTATTCAGTACAATATTTTTCTTCTAAAATTTGCTTCTGGACTTTTCCAACCTGCCTTGGTTTATCTATAACAAAGTAATGTTTCAGAATAGAATTGCATAAAAACAATGGGAAAAAAATTGATAGTATATAAAATAAATATTACTAGCTTTTGCCCGAGGCTTCGCATAAGTCACTCTCTGTCTCTTCCACTATTTCCACTTAAAAAATCACATCAATTTGTCACTCCATTTTGCTGTGAAGGACGGACAAACAAACAGATACACACACTTTCCCATTAGTATGGATGGGCCGGACAATGTCTGTCTCATGCACACACAGAGTTGAGCAAAAATTGCCACAATGCGACGAGTCAGAGATTGCTCAAGACCGTGACAAATGGAGATCCATGGGTGAGGCCTTTTCCCAGCAGTGGGACACTATGTAGTCTATTAATATAGCCCGAAGCTTTAAGCAGGGTCACTACACTGGCCAGACATGTCATATTAACATATAATAACTTACATAAAGCGGGATTTCGTCTTGTTCACAATGAGGCCGACTTCCTTTGAGACCATATATTATTTTCATCATCTCAGAACTAACTTCCCTCAATTATCCTGTGGACTGCAAAATACTTAGATGTAGTTTATATTATTAGACCTGAAGTTTAGAATTTTTAGCAGTATGTTTATGATTCATAAAATTATTTTCTTTCTTTGACATTTGCATTACGTTTCATCTTCATCCACATAAAATTTCTTAAAAAAGTTGTATCATTGAACAATGTTGTAGGAAGAATATACATTTAAAGTAATCAATATTAAATACATAATCATGTATAAAATCAATAAAATGTGCAAAATTTCAAAAGGCGTTATAATATGGACCACGTATTCCGTAAATCGAAACGTGAGAAACGTCAATATACAATGTTGCCAGCTGTAACTTACAATTAACGTAGTATCTTCTTAGTAGTTTGTGCAATTAACAAATTGACAATTTTTATTTGGTAAAATAATTTATTGATTAGCTATACTTTAGTAAGACATTGTTAAACAGACCCTAAATATTTTTAACATCGTCAAAAGATTTTAACAGTGTATTCCTGACCACTTTTAGAGACTATAATGTTATGTACTTATACTTTTCTGGATATTGCCTAGCTTCAGAGTTATTACCAATTGAAAAAAGATGTTATTGTTAGTCAGTAAAAAGATCCTTTACGGGAGTTGATGCCACTATGGAGATTATGGTCTCATCGCATCGTCTACTTCCATATCGATAAGATTTGATTTCGTTTGCGTCGCATCGCCGTCGCGCGACCATCGCCCACGCAAGCCACGGCGTCACTATCCTCATTGATAAATGTCAAAAAGTAAAAAGTAAAATCTTTCAAGAATGAAGTTTTTAGAAAAAAAAGTTAAAACTCGTTTCAAGTGCTAGTTTTATGAAAAACATTTACTTTTTACGTGAAAATACATTCAGAAACAAAATTCATGTAATATCTTTTTTTTGATTTACACAAAAAATGGGTGGTTAAATAGTATATTTCGGCTTATTCACTCCCAGGGTGTATAAAGGGAATTAAGATATACAAGAAGCAAGGCCTTTGACACTGTCTCAGTTACCTTACCATCCTACTCAAAAAGCTAGAACATTGGGGGATTCGGGGGGTCGCATTGGATTGGCTTGCTAGCTTACAGGGCGCACACAAATTGGATCACCGATCCTAAAAACCGGCCAAGAGCGTGTCGGGTCACGCTCAGTATAGGGTTCCGTAGTTTCCCGTATATTTTTTTCAAAACCTGTTTAACCTATCAAGTTGAAAATAATTATACTAGAAAGACTTTTTCAAGTTGTTGTTCAAAAGTTAGAGGGGGGCACACTTATTTTTTTCTTTTTAGAGCCATTATTTATGAAAATATTAAAAATATTTTTATATTAAAGGAAAAAATGGAAAAATTTACGCTTCCGGCGGGACTTGAACCCGCATTAAAAAAAAAAAAAAAAAAAAAAAAAAAAAAAAATGTTTAGAATCGTTAGCAGACGTTTCTGCTTAATAAAAATTAATTTAATATTAAAAATGTCAAAAAAAATATTTTTGTAAACCCCTATTCATTTTTAAATACTTATCGAACAATATATCACACGTTAGGATTGAAATGAAAAAAAAAAAATTCACTCCCCACTTTACATGTACGGGAGGGTATTCTAATATAATTATATTTTTTTTCACTTTTAATTTTACTACATTGTCGGCGTGATTGATATACATATTGGTACCACATTTCAGGTCTCTACTGATAACTTCTCTCGTCTTTAATTTTTTGAGGCCCAAAAAAGGTGTTTGAGGCAACGTGAAAGTAGAGTTCCTCAGAAGTCGCATAGTATTTATTCTAGATCATTTGGCCGGGTCCTTCACCGTGCCAGAACAGTGCAAAGTGTTAAAAAAATAATCCAAAAAAGGTTCTTGAGGCAATTTGTCATTTTTACCAGTAAAAGATGAGGGTCTAAATAGCCATGGAAAAATAATGCCATGACATGAGGTGGGGTCCATACCCAGCCATTCGATCTTGAAAGTCAATTTTTTAGTTTTCCGTAAATAACTCGTAAACGGTGGCCCACAGCAAAAAAATATGGTAAACAGAAAATATCTACATTAAATTGTCTACAAGAAAGGTTATGTACGTTTTTTCGATAGGAACAATATATAAGTGGATAATTTAGTAAGAAAGTTTTTTTTAATCGATTACATGCTCCGTTTTTCGTCAATACCTCGTAAACGGTGGCACACAGCAAAAAACTTTGTTAAACAGAAAATATCTACATAAAATTTCCTATAAGAAAGGTTATTATAAGGGGTTACCCTCATCTGGCAGAATAATTTTAGTCCGAAACACACTTCGCATAACATGTTTCGCAGTAACACTTTCAGTCGAATTGTTTGTTTGTTACAATACAGTAAAACGGAGGTATTTTGCTCCCCCATGGGTAACTTTGCACCACCTTTAAATATGGTTTGATTGCCTCAAGGATCAAAATGTATGGTTGATTAGATGAATTATTCAAATCCACCCTCATACACATATCATAAAAGGGTTACCCTCATCTGGCAGAATAATTTTGGCCAAAAACACACTTAGCATAACATGTTTCGCAGAAAAAACATTCGGTCGAATGGTAATTTCGCAGAAAACTTAGTTGGCATTATTACTACCACGCATAAGATACATTTGGCAGAATATTGTTTTACAGAACATTACTTTGGTCAAATTTGATTTAGCGTGATTGTATGTACCATAATAATCTTATAGCATAATATTACAATAGCAGAATTATTACACGCTATCAAAAAAGAAAAACTGCCCCAGAGTCACTATTAGGTACGACGACGAGCGAAGCGAGGAGGAGTGTTAGGTATCTTGCATCCCAAACACATCCAACTCGCTATCAAATAGCGAATTGCAACTTTATGCCTCCTACATATTATGCACAAATGTTATCTATTTCATGTAATCTATTTCAAAAAACTTACCTACTAAAACATTGATCCTAGCGAAAAATCTTATAGAACCTTTCTTGTAGGAAATATTATGTAGATTAATTCTGTGTAACATCATTTTTGGCTGTGTGCCACCATTTTTGAGTTATCAACAAAAAACTGCCCATGTAGTCTATTTAAAAATACTTTCCAACTAAAAAATTGATCCTAGCGAAAAAACTTATATAGGTTCACTATTCTCTGGCAGAAACTTTTTACTCATTTGATTCTTGGCAGAAGTCACGTTTGGCAGAAACACCTTACGCAGAATATGCTTTGGCATAAATCATTTCGCAGATTTTTGTAATACCGAATTGTTTCTTGTCATAATGTTGATGAGCATAATAGTCTTCTAGTCAAACAATACTTTTGCAGATAACATTTTTTTTTTAATGTTTTTATCTCTTTAATATCTGGGCAACCGAGCTTCGCTCGGTTCTGTTTCGTATCCTTGACATGTGTCGCCATCTAGTTCAAAAATGAATAGTACCTACATCGAGCGAAAGAATTCTCAGCCTTAACAACACAACTACTCCACACGAGATGGCGCGCATTTCGCCACAAAAACTCAAATAGTGTATTTTCTATTCGTTTTAGCCTTGACCTGTGTCGCCATCTAGTGTTTGCAATAAATAGTACTTACATCGACCGAAAGAATTCTGTCTTAACAGTACAACTACTGCACACGAGATGGCGCGCGAGAAAAACGCATGAAAACTCGAAAATTCGCGTTTTCCGGGACCTAAGGATAAGTTAGACCGATTTTTCACCCCCAAAAACCCCCACATAACAAATTTCTGCGAAATCGTTAGAGCGGTTTCCGAGATCGTCAGTGTAAATAAATATATATATAAATAAATAAATAAATAAATAAATAAATATACAAGAATTGCTCGTTTAAAAGTATAAGATTTACATGAACATATTTACATAATTATATAAGAAACTAAGACTAAACTTAAAAGCTAGCTAATGTCTAAAATAGGCCCTTGAGGCATTGTACCAAGGATACTGGCGACATTAAATGGGCCGCTTTTTGTTGATCGATTTTGAGATTTGAGTTGAAACTCCTAAATTTGCACTTCAGAAAGAATTATAAGACAAACTTTCCTACTAAAATATTGATCCCAGCGAAAATTCTTATATATCCTTTCTAGTAGGCAATATTATATAGATTATTTCCGGTTATGAGCCACCGTTTTCGAATTATTTACAAAAAGCGGCCCATGTAATCTATTTAAAAATACTTTCCAACTAAAAAATTGATCCTAGCGAAAAAACGTATAGAACCTTTCTTATAGAAAATTTTATTTAAATTTTTTCTCGTGAACATTTTATTTAGCTGTGGGCCACCGTTTACGAGGTATTTACAAAAACGGCCAATGAAATCTATTTAAAAATAATTTCCAACTAATATTGATCCTAGCGAAAACTCTTATAAAACCTTTCTTGTAGGAAATATTATGTAGATTATTTCTGTATACCATTATTTTGGGCTGTGAGCCACCGTTTTTGAGTTATCAACAAAAAACTTCCCATGCAATCTATTTAAAAATACTTTCAACTAAAATATGTGAGTGTGGACGTGAAAACGTCCCACTTTGTCGATTGCTATAAAGCCACTTTGTCAGTTTAAATGCATAAAAGATACAAGTAAATCTCGCCTTAATGGTAACCGACAAACACACTCACACATTGATCCTAGCGAAAAAATGTATAGGACCTTTCTTGTAGGAAATTTTATGAAGATATTTTCTTGTGAACATTTTATTTAGCTGTGAGCCACCGTTTACGAGGTATTTACAAAAAACGGCCCATGAAATCTATTTAAAAATACTTTCTAACTAAAATATTGATCCTAGCGAAAAATCTTATAGAAACTTTCTTGTAGGAAATATTATGAAGATTAATTATGTATAACATTATTTTTGGCTGTGAGCCTCCGATTTCGAGTTATTAACAAAAAGCGTCCTACGTAAGCTATTTAAAAATACTTTCCAACTAAAATTAATCTATTTAAAAAAACTTACCTACTAAAATATTGATCCTAGCGAAAAATCTTATAGAACCTTTCTTGTAGGAAATATTATGTAGATTAATTCCGTGTAACATTATTTTTTTTTAGCTGTGAGCCACCGTTTTTAAGTTATCAACAAAAAACGGCCCATGTAATCTATTTAAAAATACATTCCAACTAAAAAAATGATCCTAGCGAAAAATCTTATATAACCTTTTTTATAGGAAATTTTATGTAGATATTTTCTGTTTAACATAGTTATTTGCTGTGGGCCACCGTTTACGAGGTATGGACGAAAAACGGAGCATTTAATCGATTAAAAAAACTTTCTTACTAAATTATCCTTTTCTATATTGATCCTATCGAAAAAATGTATATAACCTTTCTTGTAGAAAATTTTATGTACATATTTTCTGTTTGACATATTTTTTTGCTGTGGGCTACCGTTTACGAGTTATTTACGAAAAACTAAAAAAAATACTTTCAAGATCGAATGGCAGGGTACAGACCCCACCTCATGTCATGGCATTATTTTTCGATGGCTATTTAGACCCTCATATTTTACTGGTAAAAATGACAGATTGCCGCAAGAACCTTTTTGGAATTCTTTTTTTACCACTTTGCACTGTTCTGGCTCGGTGAAGGACCCGGCCAAATGATCTGGCATAAATACTATGCGACATCTGAGGAACTCTACTTTCACTTTTTAATAATTCCAGGTTGCCTCAAACACCTTTTATGGGCCCCAAAAAATTAAATCTTTAATAATTCATAGCTCGATAAAGCCCCACTCCCCAGCTGCCAGACTTGCAGACCTGATGTTGGTTATGATCAGAGAAGCATCTGAGCACCTTTACAGGTTGCCTCAAGTACCTACTCCAAAATCCTGCCAGCTCTTGGAAGTCTTGGACCATTAATTGATCATTTCACGTAAATTAATATTTTCTTCTTTAAATACTTATAAATTATATGCCAGAGACTAATTACTAAGAGGGGCCGTTTCTTATCAAATACAACTTATTATACTGTTCGCCCGTATTAGGTTTACACCCTGTATATACCCGTCCTAGCGAAATCACGATATGCATTTTCGCCACTGACGGTAACGGAACTAAATAATATTAAATATAATTTTCCCTCGGTTTCTGAACACGGTTTTAGAGTTGGCAACCCCGGACCGCGACGCGACGCCATCTTTTATTTATTCTATCGTGGTGCGCGTCCTTCTGTGAGTTAGCTGACGGAAATATGGTGAGATTTGCTATTTAATTACCAATTTACAGCCTATGTGGCAGTTAACTGTTAGATAGTTTATTGTGGGACTAGGTTGGTTTGTGTAATATATCATATTACAGAAAAACGGCTCGTCACGTCGCGGGTAGCGCTTACGCCGCCTTCGCGCCCCACTTGAATCGACGACCTACATGTCGCATCCGCGAATTATTTTTAACATTATAAATCAATATATTTTTATACTGTGTTCAGGTTCAGGGTTGTTTTTGCCCATGCCCCATCATCTGCCGCGATCCTGGACAAGTTGGCGATCAACAACAGGATCCGGCCTGCGTGCAATGGCCAGTGAAGTCTATCCCAGTGCCTGTATTATTATCAAGTCATCACGCTGTCGTCGTCGGACTCGTCGGTTACAAATGACGCGGCAGATCTCTCTTAAGCTTAGAAAGGTATGTAGTTGCGCGTTCCATTTATACGTCTACTTTGATTTCCTTTTTGACTTGTGAATATTGTCGTGAGTTCGTGGCATAATAATTAGTGTTACTTAGTATTATCAAAGCTTGTAAAATCGTAAGTGACATACAGTTAATCTAGTACAGTTGTCGGTACGTAATTGCAAAGGTTGTATTTGGTTCTAATTTATCAACACAGAGTTGTTTTCAAGTTTCCAAGTAACTTGTTATTTACATGCATATAAATTTAAAGATAAACTGAATGTTTATGAAAAAAAAATAGTGTTTCTTTGTTCAGTGTCTGCTACTTTATAAAGTTGTAGTTATCCACCTACGTAAATACGTACAGATACAGAATCAGATTTATCGAATCTTTAGTGCCTCCGTCAGATATTTAGGGCCCAGTTAAGCATAAATTCATTTAGGGCCACTTGTACCAACTGCTTAACTCAAGGTTAGTGGGCTATCAACTGTCAAATTCCATATGAAATGGTGGGTTAGCCTCGGGTCAACCCTCCATTTTCGGTGGTGCAAGTGACCCTTAGGTATATAGTCAGTTGTGATTGCCTGATATTACAACTTGACAATATAAAGCCGTCGAGGGTACAATATTTGTATCTTGTCTACAACATTTATTTTGTGTTTCATTGTGTACCAAGTATAAAAACGTCACGTCACGTAAATAGTCCCACATGACCCTTTGATAGTCCAAGCTCAGTTTAATTAACCCAAGAGATTTGTGTAAATTAAGCATTTGGGTTCATTTAATTGCTAATTATTTGTGTGTGTTCATAAATATTCCTGGGTTTTCTTATTAACTGTTTCTGCACCTCATTAACTAACACTGCATATTTGCTTCTCCCTGTTATTTTCACTTGCTTAGCTCACGCACCGGACATTTCAGATGGTTGTGGCGCAGTGCTCTGCTACTTCGTGCCACAGGCCATTCTCCAACTGCAGATCTACGTGTCAGCGCGACAGTGCACTCACTCACCTTGTTTGGCCCGGTGGAATTTGGTTAGCTTGCACATTTTACCCTTCTCTTCATTAATTTATTTCTGTATTTTCATTCAGTAAATACAAAATGTCAACAATGACAGTAGTGATAACAAGAGCGAGGATATTGACGAAGCAAAACTTAAATAGAAATTTCCTTTAAAAATAATCTGCCATATTTTTAAACCCAATTTCTATTTAAATCTCATTGAAATTTATAATGATCATAGGAGTTGACCGTGACGTCAGTCGACACGTTTTCGTTTAATTTCCATATCAGCAAATCATTCAAATTCGTTTTGAGAGTTCTTAAAAAGAAACTGATTTTACTAGAAGGAAAGTAGCCTATAATAAAAATGTATTGATAAATAATCATCTCAATCTCACATCATTTTTAGAATTCTATAGTCAACTAGCAACCCTTATAGTTTCGCCATGTCTGTCTGTCTGTCTGTCTGTCTGTCCGTCCGTCCGTCCGCGGATAATCTCAGTAACCGTTAGCACTAGAAAGCTGAAATTTGGTGCCAATATGTAATTATGTATATCAATTACGCCGACAAAGTGGTAAAATAAGAAGCGGAAAAAAATGTTTTGTTAGGGTAAAGTGGGGACTGATTTTTTTCATTCCAATCCCAACATGTGATATATTGTTGGATAGGTATTTAAAAATCAATACGGGTTTACTAAAATCGTTTTCTGATAATATCAATATTTTCGGAAATAATCGCTCCTAAAGGAAAAAAGTGTGTCCCCTCTCTAACTTTTGAACCATATGTTTAAAAAAAAAAAATACAAATGTAGAACTTCACTCTAAGACCAAATTAAATTATTTCATAGGAAATATAGAATGCCTTGGTCATTTTTTCTTTGTATATGACATTTATTTCAGTTTATAATGTAGAACTTTATAAAGACTTTCTAGGAAAATTGTTTTGAAGTTGATAGGTTCAGTTGTTTTTAATAAAAAATACGGAAAACTACGGAACCCTACACTGAGCGTGGCCCGACACGCTCTAGGCCGGTTATTTTTACACTTTACTATGAATAACAAATCTCATAAGTCGATTAAATTTATTGTAGACTAGGGTGGTCCAAAAAAAAATGTTTTTTATTGTTTGAGCTCCACATGGTTATTTCTACACGAAAACTTATTAAAATCATGTCAACCAATTTTGAGAACAATCAGACTTTATTTAGAGGTCGCTCAAAATAAAGCAATAATGCCATACTGAAATGTATGAAATGAACTTGACTAAAGAAAAAATCTTACATGGAGGTATTTTAATGGTTTAATTATATTTTTCCCTATTTCATTAGAGCTAAATAAAACATGAACCGGGCAGTTTGCAATGTTTTAATTATTTCGGTTTTTATTTTATTATAGGAGATATCCAATTTTAAATGTATCTTGAGCGACCTGTAAATAATGAGCAAATGGGTTAAAATTTGGTACATAAACTACTAATTCATAATAGAACAAAGGGAACCATGTGGAGAAAGGATTAGTCATATTTATTTTTCTTCCATACAAATGTGGACCACCCTATTGTAGACCATGTTTCAACAAATTTGAGAGCCTTGAATTCGCTTAGGGAACGCACTGACCTGTGGGTCACTCTTATAATATATATAGTTGTCCAAAAACTGGACAGTGTAACTAACGCCGTGTCTTGCGTGGGCGATGCGACGTATACGAAATCAAACCTTATCGATATGGAAGTGTGAGACGCGACGGCGACCGTCGCCCTCGCAAGACACGGCGTCACTAGCAATACTAGCATTAAGTGGAAAGAATAGTCTACTTTCCTTTTAGTCAATTCAGCGTGTGCTACTCTGCGGCGCGGCGGCGGCGGCGGCGCCTTCATAATGAACTTCAACTAACTATATGGTAAAATGATGTACGTAATTACGTATAACGTACAATATGTACGTATGATGTTTATGACTGCACCTATAGGGAGAAACGAAATAATGGGCTTTGATTGTATCAGTACTCATAGATAGAATCTACATTATTTACTTTTTTCTTATGGAAATTGATGTACAAATGTCGTTTATTATGTACGTATTGAAAAAATCATTACTTTCAGTAATTCCGCATTACACCTGAACCTTATGAACTATTATGCCAGGTGTACAGGTAAGTGAGACGGAGATTTGTTCCTTCCACGCTCAAAGCCCATTATTTCGTTTCCCCCTATACTTAGGAGGCCTAAGCCGAAAAGCGCTATCTTAAACGAAAATCCATAATTAACTTATAAAGTATCTATAGGTATCTGTGGAATAGGTATCGAGACAAACCTTATTGGTTTAACGATACTATGTAAATTAATTAGAGATTTATGTTTGTGATTACCTAAATAAATAATAATATCACTGACGTTTACGTTTCCAAAATCATTTGGTTTTGAGACAGCGCCACTCGGCTTAGCAGGGCAGTATAGGTATAGTCATAAACATCATACGTACATATGCCGCCGCCGCAGAGTAGCACACAAATCAGCTTCTTTTTAAGTTTGCTAATTATGGAAATAGTACGACTTTCGTGTTTAGTGACGTCAACTCATTTAGGGTGCGTTGGGGCAATTTCGAACCACAGAAATGCTCTGGTAATTTCGAAAGGGGAACATTGATATGATGGAAATAATGGTGATTTTTCTGTGACTTTCGAAATTACCCCAATGTACGCTATCAGACATATTCAATAGAAATTTGATTTAAAAATAACTTTTGCCAATGTGTTTCTTATAATTATCTAATGCTTCATTTGTAATTTTGTATGGTATAAAATATTTTAAGTACAGGAAAATTCCATGTACAAAACCACACTGCAAAGTCTCCTCTTGAAGACTTATCAGTTTCTAAGAAATCGTGCAGACGTATTGGAGACTGTGCAGGATGAGAGCAGGCAAATAATAATAATTGGCTAGTCACCGCCTGCCTATTTTTTCATGTTTTTATAACATAATATGATCAAGGCAGGTGCCATAGTCTCCCATAGTACCGGTTACAAGTCCACCAGCAATTCAACCTAATAGCCCGGTTTCTTTTATTTACCTTTTTCTATCAATAGTTCTACACTAACCGGCGCTTGTCCTTGGGTGCATTACTATAGTGCGGACAGGGATAATCGCCGGGTAGTGTCACATTACATTTAGAGTAAATTGTCTAGAAAGCACAGCCGAAGCCAACAGCACAGAGGCCGTGCTGTTGGCTTCGGCCCCACACATGCCTCCCAAATGTCCGGGACCCCATGGTCCCGAGTACTGGAAAGGACAAACAAATAATCAATAAGTTAAATCATACAAAATAATTATCATAAATCCTTCATCTCATCAGCGGCAAACTCATGTTTCATGTGTACAATCAGAATTATAGATTGAATGAATTTATTTTTTTGCAGGTATGTCACTTGAGGCGAGGAGGACTTGAGAAGGTGCGTCTGCGAACGGCCTTAGTGACGCCTCTTCAGCGCGACGGGTGGTCTCCTCAAATATGAGAAGGAGCTCGGGTCCTGCGGGCTCTTAACCGTCGTAGTATTCACGCAGTGTTTTAAAATAGTGTTTGTGTGTATTATGATAACATTTATGTTCAATTCAAATGTCTAACTCTACATAAGTATTCATATAATTTTTCATTAGTATGGTGCTGTTTTTGCGGTCTGAAGAAAAAACTTTAAATAAAATAATTATGTTGTCTGTATATCCATGTTTTTGTTTTACAATCAATGATTTTTGTGTGAGGTATTTTTTAAGTTTGACTTTTTCGTTTATAGTTATTTTAATCATACATAATCATTAAAATTATGCTGGGTAGTATCTGTAAGCTGCGCACGGATCCGAACCTGTCGAGCGTACTCGCGCGCTAGCCTTTGGCTGTCGGCTTTTGGAGAGAATCTAGCTTGTTTCAATAGAATCGCGATCGAATCAAGCGAGTTCTCTTTGAACCGGCAGCTGGCAGCCGCACGAGGCTCGCTCAGGCTCACGCAGCTTGCAGAGCACCTTGCGGGCAGTTATATTTGTGACGTCCTACCAACCACAAAAATCACGTTCCCTGAAATATCCCTATGAAATATTGTGTGAACGGTTCACAAGTAACTTTCACAAAAGTTACCAGTGATTTGTTGACACAACATACCAAATATAATCATTTCCAGAAGTTTCAAATGAAACATTATGAGAGCTACTTTTAGGTACATTACATGCGTAACTTGCAAGGAACTTCATTAGAGTTATTAAAGCAATGTTATATTTGTAACGCATTGAAAGGTATCGGTGAAAAGTCAATACAATATACAACATCAAACTTTTTGGTGTATTATGAATGTAACATTGCCGCAATGAATAGCATGTATGTTACGGACAAGTTGCATAATGTGCTATTGATGCAATGTACAAAAATGAACTTCTTAAAAGTTTTCGTCATAACTTTCTAGTAAGTTTATATTTCAATGTATCAGCAACATTGCTATTCAAAGTTATAGAAAGTTGTAAAAATCCGATCTGGGAAACTTACAGGGTTTATCTACAGCGCGGCCGAAAGCGTTTAACATCAATATGGCTCAAACGTTGCTCAAACGTTTCAAGCTTGCAATTGTAAGTTTCAAGCTCCCAGATGTAGCATTGAGCAATGTTACCGCAAGTTCTGCTTGCTTAACGGGTACCTATTGGTTATCTAGTTAAGTAAGGTAGTACAGTACGATTAATATCAGTTAACGATTTGGATTGTACATTTATCTTGCTCGCACTTATGCGATCTCGATAAGAGCGTGCGAGAAAGGGGGAAAGCCGAATAGTTAACTGATTTTAATCGCACTGTAAGGTCGGGGAAATTTCTAAGATCCAGGATTTAATAATACCACGCACACTTGTTAGCTATCTGACGTATGTGAGGTGACCTTGAATGTCAAACTATCCTACTAATATTATAAACGTGAAAGTTTGTGAGGATGTAAATTTGTTTGTTTGTTGCTCTTTCACGCTTAAACGGCTTGACCGATTTTGATGAAACTTGGTAGGTATACATAAATAATATGACCTAGAATAACATATAGGCTACTTTTTACCGCGGGGAAAATGATAATTACCACGCGAGCAAAGCCGCGGGTGACAGCTAGTAACAAATATTTTAATTCATATATTTTATATCCATATGAATTAGTTCAAAATAAACACTATTCTGCATTGGAAACCAGTTTACAAAACAAAATATATTGATATTTATGACGATAAGATGTCAATATTCAAATTATTAACAGACCAATCAAATCTGTAAAGATGTTTATGTAGCAATAGGTGTAAGTAAACGAAAAGTAAGCTAGAACGTAAAGTTTATAATGTTACTGCAAATGTAAACATATTTACGGCACATTCACAGGAAATCTTATTCTGTAACATGCAATGTAAACCTATTATGTCACAATTTGTGACAATGTTTCTATGGAAGACAGATTGTAAACTGAACTTTGGTGCGATAAGTGAAAAGATGAATCTGTCATGTGTGTTGGAAGCATGTTTTTGTCATGCAGTGTGTAAAACTATTTAAATGTAAAGGTATTTTTGTAACACTCAACTGTAAAGATATTTTTGACCTCGACTGTACCTTTACCTACTAATATGTCTTCATTGTTGTACCTAACTAGTAATAATGAAGTGGTGTATGCTATAAGTAAATTTATGTCAAAAACAATATTGTCCTTTAAAAGGCACCTTTTTTACTTAGTGTTGAACATAAATGTTTGTTTTTGTATTAAATTATAATAATATTATGATCAAAAGAATGTTTGTTTAGAATAAGTAATTTTTGTTAGTCATTTTCTTATATTGTTCTGCAGGTATTACCGATCGGGCGTCTGACTCAATAGAATCTGTTCGCAGTTTTGACGTTTGTATGGAAAATTTACGAAAGTTTATATTCAACATTGATTTTATTATTTCTCTTTGTAAGGAAAAATATAAAAAGGTAATAATTCTGTAGTCCAGTTATCTAGCTTATAAAATAACATTATTTTAAAACTAAAACACGGTCGTACATATTCAAATTTATGAAGATACCGACAGGGGCCGACCGCATTTTAGTTACAACTTTAAGTAAGTATGTATCTAAAATTGGAAGTGTTTCCTGATTTGTATTACACACTATTTTTCATACACATACTTAAAGTTTATAATTATCAAGAAAGCCTTTTGTTTGCCTAAAAGGTTTTCGAAGTAATTGCCATTTGATTCGAAGTATTTTTAGACAAATATTGATGTCGTTTAACTTCCATTTACTGTATTTTAGTAGCATGATAACACACATGTAAACTACTGAATTTTTAGTTTAGGATATAAGTAATGTGACAACATCAATTTTAGCAGTCTAAAGTATACAAAATTGAGCTCAGCTCACTCAGACGTGAGCACTATTTGCGGGTTTTCTTAAACTAGCGTCAGGAAAAAATTCATAATTAATTCAGAGAGTAACTTTTCCTTGATGTTAACTACTGATTTTGTAGATAAGAATACGCGCTGTTTCAAACAAGTGCTTTTCTTATCAATAAGTATATACTGAAACTAAAACCGGACGTAGAAAACTACCAATTTTACGATTTTCTACTTTTTGATATTGACGGCCTCTTAATCAAATAGTTAACTTCGATGATCGTTAATCCGTTACTAAAAAAGTTAACTTCGTTAATCGTTAAAGCGATACATTTCGACAAGTTTAACGGAAGTTAAAGTTAATTGATAATCCGTTAACACGTGACAAAAATTGAATTTTACTTGCATCAATTATCCATTATATTGTATTATGCTATTATGTTACTGTACAGTACAGCAAAGCCTCTCAAAACATATATCCCTGATGTCAATAGCTCAAAGCCCGAAATGTTCACAAATGCGAGTGTGTTTATTAAAACGTCCCTCTTTGTCGGTTACCATTAAGGCGAGATTTACATGTACATATTTATATGAATATACTGACAAAGTGGCTTTAGAGCAATCGACAAAGTGGGACGTTTTCACACTCACAAATATCGTTTTGAAGGGAATGTGGTCATAAATTGTGCTCCAATTAGCGGCCCTGATACAATCGCCATGGTAAAAACCTAGGATTCACTGAGTCAACGTTGGTAAAAAGCGAAGCGAAGAGAACAATACTAGCTTATATATTTCGTATTTTTAACGATCGACATCGGGTTTTTTCAGTAGCGTTTACAACGTGCTTTTCGATGCGCCGCTGGCGCCTGCCATGCCATCCTAGTCCATTAACGATTAATGGACTAGGATAAATTTAACGGAAGATAACGAATCCGTTAACATTTTTTAAAGTTAACTTAAAAGTCAATCCGTTAATCGAAATGTTAACTTCGTTAATTAACGATTAACGAATTAACGAGTATTAACTCATTAATTCGTTCATTAGGGCATTAGCCCAGCTATGATGTTTAAACCCCACTGCATCACAACAGAAGAAAAGGTATTTCACTTCCGCCTCGTTAGATTTTAAAAGCGTTATTTATCGTATCGGCGACCCGATAAACCATAAAAACGATACCTACATTGGTTTTTTGAATTTATCACCCCCTTTTCACCCTTTTAGGGGTTACATTTTCAACAACCAGAAACACGTACTTAGTCATGTGTCTTTAGGAATCCTCCTGTGAAGTTTCGAATAAAATAGTCAAACTAATCTTGTTTCCCCATACAAACTTTGACCCCCATTTGACCCCCTTAGGAGGTGAATTTTGAAAAATCCTTTTTTAGTGCTTTTCTACACTATATAAGAAACCTACGTGCCAAATTTAAAATCTCTAGGACCAGCGGTTTTGGTTGCGCGTTAATATGTCAGTCAGTCAGTCAATTTCTTCTTTTATATATTTTTTTAGCCTGTGTGGTGACGGGTTAAGAATTTCACCACCCCTTTCTTCCCGTGGGAGTCGTAGAAGGCGACTATGGGATACGGGTTAAATTGTGGCGTAGGCGAGAGGCTGGCAACCTGTCACTGCAATGTCACAGTTTCGTTTTCTTTCAACCCCTTATTTGCCAAGAGCGGCACATGTATAATTATATTTTTTTGATATTTAAACCCACCACATTGATTACCACATTTATTTGATATTGCACCACAACAGAGGAGAAGGTTTTTCACTTCCGCCTCGTTAGATTTTAAAAGCGTTGTATTAATCGTGATCAGCGACCCGATGAACCATAAAAACGATACCCATATTGTTTTTTTGACTTTATCACCCCTTTTCACCCCTTTAGGGGTAAAATTTTCAAAAAACCTGAAACACGTGCTTAGTCATGCATGTCTTTAGGAATCCTGTGAAGTTTCGAATAAAATAGTCAAACTAATCTTGTTTCCCCATACAAACTTTGAACCCCCATTTGACCCCCTTAGGAGGTGAATTTTGAAAAATCCTTTCTTAGTGCTCTTCTACACTATATAAGGAACCTACGTGTCAAATTTGAAATCTCTAGGACCAGCGGTTTCGGCTGTGCGTTCATATGTCAGTCAGTCAGTTTCTTCTTTTATACATTTAGATATACTTACTTAATTTATTAGTGTTACAATTAATTATGAGGTGTTTTTAAGTTCGTTTTCACAGCATAATTATTTTTTGAAAAATTTCTCAACAGCAATGTAATGTAAATATGTTTGCGATAGCAGTTAATGACATAACATAAGCGATATAAGTTTTTAAAACCTATAACAGTCAACGAGCGTTAACGCGTGTGTGTCTCCGTTACATGGCAGGCTGCATTATTTTATTAGAATTACACACTGTCTAATATGGGTCTGGCTTGATTTAAAACTTACAATATATAATAAATATTGGGGACACTTTACACAGATCAACTTTATTAGCCCCAAACTCAGCAAAGCTTGTATTATGGGTGCTAAGCAACGATATACATACTTAAATATATAAATAAGTACATAATTAACTATATATACATAGAAAACATCCATGACTCAGGAACAAATATCTGTGCTCATCACACAAATAAATGCCCTTACTGGGATTCGGACTCGAGTCACTACCGACTGAGCCAGACCGGTTGTCAAATATAAATAAAGCTATAGGTGATGGTCCTGTCTGAAATAATAGACATAGTTTCATCTTATTTTTTCAAGTCTAATTTGGCTGTACTATGTAGCAATGGCAATAGACTTCACTCAAGATGAAGAGACAGGGTTCCAATACTGGCTGTGGCAGGGGTAATGACTAACACAAGCTCTTTCGTGTGGCACATGGATAAAACTAAGTTGGCTACATTCTGATATCGACTGCGCGCGGCTGCCTCGCGAGCCAATGTTCGATGGTTTGCCGCGCGCAGTCGATACGCGGCTTTAGCGGAGTCAAGTTTTATATTATTACTTACCCGACACCGGCTCGTCACCGGCTACATCTCCATGCTCTGTTTCCGAGTCCACTATTAATTCTTTGTCTAGAACAAACAAACACAATACACTCAATGTATTTCATAACCGCAAAACTCCATTGACACATTTGTTTATACACTTTTAATCATGTTGAAACCTCTGGGAAAGATAATAGATTTTTAGAAAATTCCCACCTCATGCAGGACTTGAACCTGTGGCCTTGGAACAACAGTGCAATTTTATTGAAAATTTTCAAAAAGTATTCTATGATCTATACGTAGGTCACTACAAAAAGTCAAGAATGGCTGACAAACTATGTCCTTGAAACGACTTGTAGACAGGACCTCAAGCTTTGCAAGCATTGTCGCCTCCAACTAGGCTAAAACACCTTCTTAATTTTGCTAATTAAACTCATTAACTTGTTCGTTTTAATGTAATAAAAATCAGAAAACAATTTAACAGGTATAAATATGACTAGCTAACTTTTAACATGCGCCTCTTGTTGCAGCCCCGCCTGCAGCTCCGCCTGAGTATGCAGCACTTGCAGCTTGAAGTCACTTGCATCTTGCAGGCGGCCCACGCACACCGAGCAGATCCCATAAGAGTCTTCACTACTCAGTGCCACCTGCAACCATTAGGTTAAACTGATATATATACTCAGGGTAAGTAATACGAGATATAAGAACATATCGTATATTACTTATAAAATATACGCTCACTTTGTATAAGCTTGTGAAGGATTATTCGTGGTTTTATTCGGAGATTTTAGAGAAAGAAAACTAGCATTCTTGACTAACGGTATATTTCACAGCAATTGACAAGCAAGTGACAGATGACAAGTAAAAAGGCGCCAGAGGCGACGGATAAAAAAAAAAAAAAGATTGGCTGCGTTCTAAAACAACTTAACACCCACCCCTAGAACGCAAGCCTACTCTTGCTAAACAATACAACATCTTATTGGTAGTTACACCTTTTGTTAAAATGTCTGCTAACATTTCATCACCCTTACAATAACAAAATTTTATCTTAGAATTACAAACATGTTCTTTGAGAAAGTGAAAACGAATATCTATATGTCTAGACCTAGGCAAATAACAATCATTTAATGATAATTTTATCGCACTTTGATTATCACTGAAAATGATGAGTGGCTCGCCCAGACTTTGACCAAGCTCTGCGCTAAGTTGTCTTAGCCACAGTGCCTCTTGAGTGGCTGAGGACATTGCCATGTACTCCGCTTCGGCCGTAGATAGGGCCACAGTCTGCTGCTTACGCGACGACCATGAAATTGCACCGCCCTGTAACATGAAGATGTAGCCCGTGCAGGATTTGCGGTCTACCACATCTGCAGCCCAATCAGCATCACAATATCCTGTAATATTCGAGACACCACTCTTGGTATAACTTAGTCTGAGATCTTTAGTGCCTTGCAAGTATCTCAATAGTCTTTTGACTGCGGTCACATGGTCCGTCTTTGGTTCAGCATTGTACCGGCTCAATGCATTGACTGCAAATGAGATATCGGGTCTCGTTGCTTGGGCTATGTAGAGAAGACAGCCAATGACTTGCCTGTATGGATACTTATGGTCTGGTTCTGCATCTTGGCTAAACTTGATAGCAGGCTCTATAGGCGTTTTTACCGCTTTGCACTCTGACATCCCAAATCTATCTAGTACCTCATTAATATACTTTTTCTGATCCAACATAACTGTATCTTCTTGCCTCGTAATGTTGAATCCTAGGCACTGACTAGCTTTTCCTAGATCTTTCATCTCAAAATGTTTCATCAACTTCTTCTTCAACATATCCTTGACATCTTGTTGAGAAGTAAAAATAAGTAGGTCATCGACCCACACTGCAATGAAAGTGTTCCTTTCTTCATTGAAATATACACATGGATCAGTCTTGGACTGCTGCATCCCTATATTTTGTAGTACATAATTTAGTTTCATGTTCCATAAGCGGCTGGCTTGCTTTAGGCCATATATTGACTTATGTAAACAGCACACTTGAGATCCTCGTACATATAGTTCTGGTTGTACCATGTAAATATCAGTGTCTATTTCTCCCTGTAGAAATGCAGAAACGGCATCCATCTGGTCTATATCCATGCTATATTTTGCCGCTAAGGCAAACAGAAAACGTATAGTTGTATACCTCACTACTGGCGAGTAGATCTCCTCATAGTCTATCCCTTTCCTTTGAGCAAATCCTTTTATGACAAGTCTGGCCTTAAAACGTGTAACTTTTCCAGCTTGGTCAGTTTTGGTTTTGAACACCCATTTGGAGGGTAAGGCTTTCTTATTGGTTGGAAGTTCAGTCAAGCTCCATGTGTTGTTCTTCATTAAGGAGCTATACTCTTCGTCCATGGCCTTTTTCCATTCAGCAGCGTGTGGGGACGACATGGCTTCTTCTACTGACTGTGGATCAGATAAATTAGTAAATAAACAGAATAGACTATTTTCCTTTTGTCTTTTACGGGGCCTCAGATTCATTTTCGTATCTTGGGTTTGCGGCAAACTGGTTTTTACAGGGGGATAGTAGGTCTCATCAAGATCATCTGTATCAGTTTGATATTCAGTACTAGAGTCTTCACTGTTACTATCCTCAATAGGCTCTTTTGCCTTACCTTCGCTGCAAGGTGTACCGATGACCCTCATGGAACTCGATTGGTCTTCGGTGCCAGCTTTAGCGCTGTCGTTGCTGGTCCCTGGACTCTCCTTTTCCTCGGGAACAGTACTGGAGCTGACTGACGGCAGGTTTTCTTCATGGATGTCAACTGAAACAGTGTTTTCATAAATATATTGATAATTTTCATGAAAAATACAATCCCTGCTCTTTATGATTTTTCTACTGGTTGGATCTAGTAGCCGGTATCCTTTTGAGTCTTCACAGTATCCCACGAGTATTAACTTTATAGATTTCTTGTCCCATTTTTGTCTTTTCTGCTTGGGTATATGGACCATAGCCTCCGTGCCAAATATTCTAATATGGGACAAGTTAGGTTTACGCCCATACCACATTTCATAAGGAGTTCTACCTTCCAGGCTCCTGGACGGGGAGCGATTTGTGATATAGGCAGCTGTGGCTATGGCTTCGGCCCAATACCTTGGCTCTAATTTGGCATAAAATAGCATACACCTTGCCCGTTCTACGAGTGTGCGGTTTCCGCGTTCTGCCAATCCATTATGTTCAGCGGTGTAGGGTGTCGTGGTCTGATGGATGATACCATTACTACTTAAATATTTTTCAAAATTATTATTGCAGTACTCTTTGCCTCCATCGGTGCGAATCATCTTAATCTTTCTTTCAAGCTGTAGTTCAACTCTAGCCTTGAAATCTTTAAACACTTCTAAAATATTCAATTTATCTTTCAAAAAATACACATGAAACATACGAGTGTAGTCATCTACAAAAGTGATAAAATATTTCATACCTGAGACTGACAGGTGCTCCATTGGCCCACATAAGTCAGAATGTATCAGCTCGAGGGGCTGTTTGGCTCTGGAACCCACCTTGTTGAACGGCAGTCTTGTCTGTTTTCCTTCGGCACAGTGAGTACATCTGATACTGTCACTTTTTGTTTCAATAATCACACCTTCGGCAGCAGTAGGCAGCTTGTTGACATCTGATACATTTAAATGTGACATTCTTAAATGCCATAAAAAGGTATTATCAACGTTACCTCTGGCTGTGGTAAATTGAGCAGTTTCAATGGTATTTGCTGTATCTAGCAAATAGAGCCTGTTTATCTGCGTTCCTGAACAGATGATCTTCCCTTTTGCATCCAAAACATGGCACCCTTTTTCAAAAAATCTAACTTCATAACCATTCTTTGTAATACTGCTCACTGATATCAAATTGGAGGCAAGTCCAGGGGCATATAAGACGTCTTTCAACTGAAGAATCCCGCCTTTGCTTAACTTGACGTTAACACACCCGTTTCCTAATATAGGTAATGTTTCTTTGTTAGCCACAGTGATTGAATCAAATGGTGGCTTACTTAAGTTATACATTAAGTCCTTCCTTGCTGTCATGGTCTTCGAAGCTCCTGAGTCGATAAACCACTTATTACTATCTTCACCTCCCAATGATGCAGAAAACGCTGCCACAAAATTTGTACTATCTCCATTCTTATGCTGTTTGTGTGTTGTTTTCTTAGGATTCTTGCAGAACTTAGCATAATGGCCATGCTTATTGCAGCTGTAACATCTAGGACCCTTCGGTTTGCTAGGTTGGTCCTGTTTAGTCTTCTTAAAGTTTGTGTACAAGGCAGCGCCTGAGTCTGTAGATTTAATTTCTTGTAAAAGTTTTGTTTTCACAAGATCAGCACTAATTGTTACACCTGAACTTTCGAGTCCCATTATCATAGGCATGTAGACTTCTGGTAAACCAGCTAGCATTAGTGTGCCCAGCCACTCGTCGTTTACATCGAACCCTATATTGCGAAGTTTGTGAGCGGTTGTCATAATCTTATTGATATAATCTTCAACACTATTGCTTGATTCTAAAGATGTGTTCACCAAGTCCTTCAGCAAACCCACTTTCCTTGTCAAACCATTGTCATCAAAGGCCTTTTTTAGATTTGCCCACACTTCTTTTGACGTTTTGCAATCTTGTACATGAATATAATTCTGAGGATCCAACAGCAGAATCAATTTCGCTTTGGCTTTCATGTCCTTTTTGGCGTCTATGGCTTTCTTGTCGTCACTTGGTTTCACACACTCCCAAAGATCTTCATGTTCCAGGTACGTCCTCATACTAAATTTCCAGGTAGCAAAGTTGTCCCGGCCTGTCAATTTCTCTAAATTGAACAAGTTTGTGCCCATATTGATGTTCAATTATCGGTATAATAGCTGTTTCGTTGTATTACGACGATCTGCAGACGATATGCCCGGCGACTGTTTCGTCGTACTGTACGAACAATATATATTCTTGTTTTTCTTGAAATACTTCGGATTTTCCTTCAATTACTGATCTTGAACCACGCTCTGCTACCATGAAGGATTATTCGTGGTTTTATTCGGAGATTTTAGAGAAAGAAAACTAGCATTCTTGACTAACGGTATATTTCACAGCAATTGACAAGCAAGTGACAGATGACAAGTAAAAAGGCGCCAGAGGCGACGGATAAAAAAAAAAAAAAGATTGGCTGCGTTCTAAAACAACTTAACAGCTTGTTCAGCATAACGTTCACTGGTTATAATGCTCAAAATCGATAATAGCAAATCATCTAATTTCGAAGTGGATAATGCTTATTCTCTATAATATCAGTGTATATAAAGATTAATGTATATAACGTTAAGGATACCTAATATTTATAACACATATTAATCAATTATTCTAACATCAAAAGGTGTAATGTTCATAATATCTAAGATCTATGTTTATAACGTTTGGGATACCTAATATTAATAACATATATTTTTCAATTAATCTAACTTCAAAAGGCGTAATGTTCATTCTGTGTGTAAGATTTTAAATGCATAATAACCTAACCTAACCCACTTTCTTATCAACAGTTTTGTATGGGGGTCGCAGTTCTAACCTAACCTAAACCTACTTTCTTAGCAACAGTTTTGTGTGGGGGTCGCAGTTCTAACCTAACCTAAACCTACTCTCTTAACAACAGTTTTGTATGGGGGTCGCAGTTCTAACCTAACCTAAACTAAACCTACTTTCTTAGCAACAGTTTTATGTGGGGGTCGCAGTTCTAAAACCTAACCTAAACCTACTATCTTAGCAACAGTTTTGTATGGGGGTCGCAGTTCTAACCTAACCTAAACCTACTTTCTTAGCAACAGTTTTGTGTGGGGGTCGCAGTTCTAACCTAACCTAAACCTACTCTTTTAGCAACAGTTTTGTATGGGGGTCGCAGTTCTAACCTAACCTAAACCCACTTTCTTAGCAACAGTTTTGTGTGGGGGTCGCAGTTCTAACCTAACCTAAACCTACTTTCTTAGCAACAGTTTTGTGTGGGGGTCGCAGTTCTAACCTAACCTAAACCTACTCTCTTAGCAACAGTTTTGTATGGGGGTCGCAGTTCTAACCTAACCTAAACCTACTTTCTTAGCAACAGTTTTGTGTGGGGGTCGCAGTTCTAACCTAACCTAAACCTACTTTCTTAGCAACAGTTAAATGTTATAATATATGGAGAACGGTATGGTATAAACTGATATTAAGCTAACATAATCGTTATATTAAGTAATGTTATTTATGGTGGACGGTATACTTAGTGTATGGTATATAAACTGAAATTAGCTAATTTAAACATTATATTAAGAAATGTTATGCATGGTGAACGGTATACGTAGTGTATGGTATATAAACTGATATTAAGTAACGTAAACGTTATATTAAAAAACGTTATGTAAAACTAATATTATGGCAATTCAGTGTTATTTCTTACAAAAGTATTGATGTTGGTGTTATATCTAACGTTCATTATTGCTGCTGAACGTTAGTAACATGAAATTATATATATTAACGTTATATCTCGTGGGACGCACCCATATAATTATGAGCAAGTGTAATTATTTCCATCTAAAAACAAACTCTACAATTAATTGTAATTCAGATTAACTAAACAGTGTAACAAAATTGATTTTTTTCTTCTTAGTGTATCGTGTAATTCATTCATTAGTTTTTTTTTTTTCATTCATGGCCTCAGTCCCATTGGTGGGACTATTTTGCCAGTGTCAAGGTGATATAAGCTACTTGTTTTAGATTTTGGTACGGTAAGTATGACGTCGTTCGGTAGTTGGCACTTGTAAATTGATAACTAGATTTTGCAAGGGCATGTGGACTATCGGCCGTTGATGACAAAAAAGGGGCTAAACGCGTTTCGAGATTAATTCTTCATCAGCTTCTCTTTATAACATTAGTTTACTGCATAATAAGCTATCAATATTACTTTAAACAACATTATGAGCAAAAGAAGAAATTATTCACGACACAATACCGCTAAGATGGCACCCGTACCGGAAGTCCTCATTCATTAGTTATAATTGTTTTGCTAGCTTAAGGGGTGTCCATTATATCACGTCATTCGTTTTTGATTTATTTTACCAAACTGGATTTATAGATCGAAATTTCAGCATTTTTAAGCATGAGTAATTGCATTTGTGATGTTGTAATATCCTTATTTAGAGCGACATATTCATCATTGTACTCTCTTCGGCTCTGATACAAAAAATTCTGCCCAATTTGCTATTATTTTATAGGTAACATTGCGGAGCCAAGTCTATATGTGATATCAGACAAAATGTAATTTCGTTTAAAAACTTTGGGACTTTGTATTCTGATTGTCTGTAAAGTTAAAAACGTAACGTTGTTATTCTACAAAACTAAACCTAAATCATTTCAACAAACTCTTACGTGAATGCCGAAGCATTCTCGGAGCATGTAGGCGTAGACCTCGGTCGCGCCGAGCCGGGTGTACGGCGCCTGCAGCTCCTTGTCCGCGGCGCGCAGCAGGCAGCAGCCACACGGGGTCAGCGGCCCCATCACGAACAAAATAATAAAATCCCCAAGAATGCTGTTCTTGGGGATTTTATTACTCACACCTCACTCGGTAATAACAATAACAAGAAATGTGACAGTGACGCTTGTGTTTTTTGCTGACTAGGGATGCGAAACGCCAGGTTAGCGGTATCGGTTTTTTGCGTTTGGCTCATACGTCTACAGAATTAATAACTATATTGTAGAAAAAAGACGAAACTACGACTTTAACTTTAATATTATTTTATTTGAAGGCACGCCACAGACAGTCTGAAAAATTTATAATCTAAAAAAAAATTGTATGCAACTGTCAGCTCAAACTGACAGAATTTTCAGATTGAACCAAGATTGCATACAAAATCTTTTATAGGCCGGCAACAGACAGTCTTAAAAATTCATAATCTTAAAAAAGATTTGTATGCAATTGCAAACTGACACTGACAGATCTGTCAGTGTCAGTTTGCATACAAATCTTTTCTAAGATTATGAATTTTTAGAGTCTGGCTCACGTCTGGCTAATGAAGGTTGAGCCCGAAAAAACGTGGCAATTTCAAAAAAATTGGAGCTGGCAACACATTGATAATATGGTTTCTTTTTTATTAAATCTAATTAATTTACAGCACTTACTTTACTCATTTTTATGGTGTTATTCATTATTATTTATAGATTTCGCTGTTAACTTTTACCGAAATTCGTTAAAGTGACAGTCACACTGACAGATGACAATCGATGATACATCGACCTACAATAGGGACTGAGCTCACACTTTTTTTGCCATACTAAATTGAACCTTATCACCCGCGCATAAAGGCGTTCTTGACAGATTAGCAAAAGTGTGTCCACATGAGAGGGTCAAAGTTGGGGCTGGTGTCCCCACAGAATTATAATTAAACCAGAATGAGTAGTTAGGCCAAAAAGTGTGTCCACATGAGAGGTTAAAGTTGGGGCTGGTGTCCCTCTCGCACTTATTACCAGTATCAAAATCATTTGAATGACGTCATCACTGTCATCATTTGGGGATACCAGTCAATATTCAAAGTTACTACCAAATCTACTAATACCCAATTAAAGGTTTTTAATAATTGCGCAATTTTTTGGTTTTATGGCTTCATAATAATGACTTACCAATTCGTTACAAGGTAGTAATACCCTTGCCTCGATATAATACGAAAATAATTTAAGAAGTTTATAAACTTAGTTATCATACAGGTAAAAATACTACTACTATAGTAATTTTTTAACACTGTTCACACGTGCGAGAGGGACACCAGCCCCAACTTTGACCCTCTCATGTGGACACACTTTTGCTAGTCTGTCAAGAACGCCTTTATGCGCCGGTGATAAGGTTCAATTTAGTATGTCAAAAAAAGTGTGAGCTCAGTCCCTATTGTAGGTCGATGGGTGTCCCTCTCGCACGTGTGACCAGTGTTAAAAAATTACTATAGTAGTAGTATTTCTACCTGTATGATAACTAAGTTTATAAACTTCTTAAATTATTTTCGTATTATATCGAGGCAAGGGTATTAATACCTTGTAACGAATTAGTAAGTCATTATTATGAAGCCATAAAACCAAAAAATTGCGCAATTATTAAAAACCTTTAATTGGGTATTAGTAGATTTGGTAGTAACTTTGAATATTGACTGGTATCCCCAAATGATGACAGTGATGACGTCATTCAAATGATTTTGATAGTGGTAATAAGTGCGAGAGGGACACCAGCCCCAACTTTAACCTCTCACGTGGACACACTTTTTGGCCTAACAACTCATTCTGGTTTAATTATAATTCTGTGCACTAAGGTCATCCAATTAGGTACTACTGTCCTTTTAGTAGAAGCGAGAAAGAGTTATTCGTTTCTCGCTCTCACATAAATATACGGAGTTATCACTACTTAAGATACATGGGTTAGCAGTGTTAGCACATGCATCGCCAATATCACCATGGCCACATCCACTAAGTAGAGACATCAGCGGCGGGCCACAAATGTTTGTCATATTATTCTGTACTGCCACAATCCCGGATAGGATTGTCCGGTTTTCGGATAACAGGATAACAGTAGTAGTTAATAATTTGATGATTCTATGCTCTAAATGAGCATAATTTTAAAACTCCATATTATGTCATTGAAATCTAGTAAGACGTCTAAATTCCATACTTACGATAAATAAATAACTGGGTCGAAACATGTTGAGATTTATTTGACTTGAAAGTATAAACCCATTAAAACTACATTTCATGAGTTATGTGGACTGGTAGGTGGGATAGTACAAAACAAAGGGTAAGCTTAAAGATAAACCAAAGATAGTAAGAAATGTAATTTATGGAATAAAACCGACGTAGTTTTACATTAAATTTCCTTATATAACCAATGGTTTTAAATAATGGCACAGAGGACGACGTTACATATATATTTTACGAACGGTGCCGGAAGAATAAAAGAAAAATATATAAAGGTCATTCATTCTACGAAATAAACGACTAAAAAGATTGTGATTAGGGCTTGCAATATCGGACGGTTTTCAATTCCGGAACTGGTTTTCGAGATTGGACTTCAATTCCGGAATTCCGGAACTAGTTCCGGAACTGAACAATTTTTTTTGGTTTGGTTTTCTGGTGGATATTTGATGAAATAATACAATTTTAAACTGAAATTTGTTATAAATCGACGTTTAAGACAATAACTCCGTACCTGAAAAGCATATAAATATAACACTGAAATTTTCATTTTAGTAATTTTACAGGAAAGCCCATTTTGCGTCAAAATCGGTCTTGCAAGGTATTTCGAACTACAGTTAACGATACCAACGAGGTTTTAGTGCCAGTTTTCTGATAGTGGTCAACGTTAAAGTTTTTTTTTTATCCATTGAGCATCGAAATAATATAAAAGTAATAATTTACAAGAATTGCATAACGTCTTATTCACATAACTGTAATATAAGTAATATCAAATTACCTTTATCAGACTCGAGTAGGCACAAAAGATATCCAAGCTATCCCAAAAAGACAGATTTTATGATTTATTCCTAGGTAAAACAAAAATAATCATTCTTTTATATTCATAATTTTCCATACATTTGCTTCTCAAATCTTTTGATTTTGTGGTAAGTGGTAATAGACTTATAGAGTTTAGTAAAATATGCACACGTCTTTGTGAAAAGTGAATAAAGTAACTACGACGTTATGCTTGTGAATGAATGTAATACCAAATACTACGATTTGCTTCTGAACTTAATACTTTATGCCTAAAATATTCAGTGCTATGAGAAAAGAAGTAAAATTTTATGCCGCTTTAATACCGATTAATTTAGATTATTACTGAAATTTAAGTTCGATCTAATAAATTGAGCATAAATAACGCCAATAAAATAATAATATTAATAATGTACCTAATGTTATTCATGTTTAATTGTCCTTCAGTATTCGAGCATAACACTCAACTCCCGTCTAGTAATTTTAAATTATCACAAAACAAAACTTTTGATAGCAAATATTTACTTTAAAATGATTATATTTCACTTATTAGCTAAAACAATTGAAAGCAAAACCAGAAAGTGACAATGGTATAATATTAGCGGGTTAAAACTACACTATCTCGCTCTAACTAGCCCTGGATGCAACCTTTTGGTCATAAAATAGGCACTACTGAATCCGAGGAGTGTCTTAACTTAATGAATTTACATAATATCTTTTATAGACGCGGTGGTAGTTTTGTAAAATAACCAGGCTGATATTACACGTTTTCGTCCAAAAATATATCTTTTTTCAATTCCGGAATTTTTGAGATTATGTGTTTCAATTGGAAAAATTGTCCGAAATTCCGGAATTTCGAGATTCCGGAATTCCGGAATGCAAGCCCTAACTGTGATTGACCACAATACTCCACCAACAGATCCATACTTATGCAGAGTTGCCTACCTAACAACCTACTCCTTAAATTTTAGCTACTCTGCCCGCATGAGTATTAACATGAGTTATTAAACTGGCTTCATCGAAGAATAAAGATTCGCATATCTCGCACTCGTACGACTCCTCTCCGGAGTGGATCCTCTTGTGTCTGTCTAACTCCGACTGTGATGGAAACTTGTTCTTACACTCTTCACAAGCGTATGATTTTAATCCAATATTCTTATCTAAACTGTTTTCTTTTAACTGTTTGTTAGTTTCTTCCGCACCGTGTTGAGCTCTTTTATTTTCTACAGCACCTTGCTGTGTTAAATGCATGTCACAGGCTAGACCATGTGTGTGTGCATCTAAAGTTTTTCTTATAAATCCTCCATTAACTGATTTGACATCATGATAAGTTATCTCATGACGTTTTAAATTCGATTTTTGTGTAAACAGTTTGTTACAAACCTTACATACATATGGCTTCACTCCACTGTGAGTATTCTCATGACTGTTTAAAAAGTCTTTTCGTGTAAACCGCTTGTTACAAACCTTACATACATATGGCTTCACTCCACTGTGAATATTCTCATGAATGTTCAAACTCGATTTTTGAGTAAACCGCTTGTTACAAATCTTACAAATATATGGCTTCACTCCACTGTGAGTATTCTCATGACGTTTTAAATTCGATTTTCGAGTAAACCGCTTGTTACAAACCTTACATACATATGGCTTCACTCCACTGTGAGTACTCTTATGATTTTTTGACACCATGATTGATTTGACACCATGATAAGTTATCTCATGACGTTTTAAATTCGATTTTTGTGTAAACAGTTTGTTACAAACCTTACATACATATGGCTTCACTCCACTGTGAGTGATCTCATGACGTTTTAATTGGTCTGCTAGTGCAAACCCCTTGTTACAAACCTTACAACTATGTGCTTTGACACCCTGGTGAGTTATCTCATGACATTTTAATTTCGATTTTAGTGTAAACCCCTTGTTACAAACCTTACATACATATGGCTTCACTCCACTGTGAGTATTCTCATGACTGTTTAAATGCTCTTTTAGTGTAAACCCCTTGTTACAAACCTTACATACATATGGGTTAACTCCACTATGAATATTCTCATGAATTTTCAAACTCGATTTTCGAGTAAACCGCTTGTTACAAATCTTACAAATATATGGCTTCACTCCACTGTGAGTATTCTCATGACTGTTTAAAATGTCTTTTCGTGTAAACCGCTTGTTACAAACCTTACATACATATAGCTTCACTCCACTATGAATATTCTCATGAATGTTCAAACTCGATTTTTGAGTAAACCGCTTGTTACAAATCTTACAAATATATGGCTTCACTCCACTGTGAGTATTCTCATGACGTTTTAAATTCGGTTTCAGAGTAAACCGCTTGTTACAAACCTTACATACATATGGCTTCACTCCACTGTGAGTATTCTCATGACGTTTTAAATATCCTGTTTTTGAAAATCCCTTGTTACACACGTTACATACATGTGGTTTATTTTCATTGTGTTTAACTAAGAGGGTTTCACGTTTGTTTCTTCGTTCGCAAAGGTTCTGTATATGTGTGAGTAAGGTGGACTTGTGTGTGAAGTGCGCCTGGCAAGTGTCGCAGGTGTAGGGTTGTGTGCGGGGCTCTCGCTGCACAGTGGCGGGCGGCGGCGCGGGGCACGGCTGGCTCGCGCGCGGGGAGTCGCGGAGGCGCGCGAGCCTCACGCAGCAAGCCATCGCGAGCTGCTGTCTGGCGCGCAAGGACACTGACGGCGCCGGCTCCGGGTCCGCTCCAGCCGCGCCGTCTAACGCAACTGAAACAAAAGCACGACTGGATTTGAGTCGACGCCGAGTTTGGTTAGACGGTTGGACGACAGCGGCGGCGGGCGGCGAGGCTGCGCCGCGTCAAGTCTGCATATAAAGGAACTGGCTGATTAGCAGAGCCAAGCGAAACGATGTAAACCACAAGAAGGGAACGTTTGTGGACTGAGGCAAGGTTTAACGAATTCTAGCTGGTCCGCGGTCTAGTAGCAATGAAATTGAACAGTTATGTATGGTAGTCTGTAATGTATTAATGTAAATATTTTAGTGTGTAACCCTTATACGGGCGATAAATTACAAACAGACACATTACATATAGAGACACTAGCTTTTACCCGCGGCTTCGTCCGCGTACTAAAATTATTCTTATTCAAACGTATACAAAAATTAAGATTTTCATTTGGATCCGTAGGTTTTTCTGTAGGTACATTTGTCTGCGATTATTTCGATTATTATTGTCTTTCCCATCACGGAATAATGGTATTCCGGACCTTTGGGAGGCGTGCGCGGGGCCGAAGCCAACACGTAGAGGCCCTTTCGACACTTTAATGAAATGTAAGGGGTACACCGAGCGGATGTTGCCCTTGCCCGTATCATGGGACAGACGCAGAGGCAACACCCGCCAGGGTGTAAGGACTATTTGAGAGTCAATGGAATCTAAAATGAACTGGTCTATTTTTAACCCCCGACGCAAAAACGAAGGGGTGTTATAAGTTTGACGTCTGTCTGTCTGTCTGTCTGTTTGTCTGTCTGTGTGTGTGTGTCTGTCTGTGGCATCGTAGCTCTCGAACGGATGAACCGATTTTGATTTAGTTTTTTTTGTCTGTAAGCTGAGTTAGTCGGGAGTGTTCTTAGCCATGTTTCATGAAAATCGGTCCACTATGTCGCGGTCGGGGGTTTTTTCAAAATTTTAATTTTGTGGTTAGGTTATGATGAAAGTGATGGACTAAATACTGGGCTATGGATAAAAAACCGGACGCCTGCCTAATAAAACGTTATCCAATTTTATTTCCGGCAGACGGTGACTCGTCCCCACTAGATGGGCCCCCACAAAAAGCGACATCCAAAATGGCTCAAGGGCAACACCGGTGTGAGAACTGAGAACTCAAGGGTGTCGAGAGGTGTACACCGCTTTCTGCCCAGTGGCTGTCAGGCCACTGCACCAACTCGCGTCTTATGCAAATTTTCACTTCCACCCCTGGGGCATGTAGCCCTAACGACTCCACTCTGGACTGCCAGCCAAGGCAAGCCAGAGGTAGAGAGTACTGTCCCACCCACCCGCCTTACGGGTAACAGAACTCCCCAGGAGCACTCGGGTACGTGGGGTCGCTGTTCCCCAACAGCTCGCCACAAGCTGCCCTGCGTTGACTGATTGCACTGGTAAAACCAATGGGCGATGGGGTCGTCAGCGTCACATGTATCCCTACGCCCCTGGGTGAATTGCAGAAAATATGTACCTTTTGGATTTAGTAACTAAACTGAGAAAAAACGAAACTGATAATTGCTGTTAAAATCCCTTGTAATAAACGAACGTTGAAACCTTGGATTACTACGGGTGTACTAAAATGTATTCAACACAGAAATAAATTGCAAAGAACACTAAGACATGACCCTACTAACGATATACTTCGCATAACTTATCGCCGGTATAGGAATTATTGTAATAATTTAGTTAAAACTTTAAAACAAAAATATGAACGTGATCTTCTAAATGAGGCTAAAAATAATAACAAACTATTATGGAAATCAATAAAAAGCATAACAAATTTAAATAAACCTAAAAGTAAAAATAATGAACTAGTAAATCTATCCGATTCCCCTGTCTCTTCAGCAAATTTGATAAATAAACATTTTACTTCCATCGGTCAACATCTTGCAGAAAAAATACCACCGGTACCGAACAGCAATTCCAATTTAACGTCATATTTAAACTCCTTACCCTCACATTCATCATCAATCGGCATAATTGGGCCAGATCTGGGAGAAATTGAATCCATAATACTAAATCTTAAAAGTAAATCTGCGTCTGGGTGGGATAACATACCAGCTAACTTTGTAAAATTGGCAAAATCAGAATTGACTCCTATTCTATGCCACCTAGTCACACTTTGCTTTTCCAGTGGTACCTTTCCTGACCCACTTAAACGAGCAATTATTCACCCAATACACAAGAACGGGGACAGAACAGATATTAACAATTATAGACCCATATCAGTCCTTTCCACGATTTCCAAAATCATGGAAAAAATTATAAATCGTAGATTAATAAATTATTTAAACAAATACGGTCTTCTGTCTGAGCGGCAATATGGCTTTCGTGAAGGCAAAAGCACAGAAGAAGCGGTACTTGAATTAACAAATAACGTCACAAAGCACTTAGACAATAAAAGCAAGTGTTTATGTATCTTTTTAGACTTACAAAAAGCTTTCGACACTGTGTCTGTCCCCGTCCTAATTCGTAAACTGGAAATTATGGGCGTTCGCGGAAACTTCGCAAAACTAATATCTTGTTATCTACATAATAGAACGCAACGTGTTAAGATAAATAACGAGATATTTAGCTCGGATGAGCAACTAACCCAGTACGGCGTGCCTCAGGGCAGTGTGCTGGGCCCTACTCTTTTCCTGACATACATTAACGATCTAACCAATATTCAACTTACGAACGGACTAGTGATTTCGTATGCTGACGATACAGCTTTACTATTTCATGGGGAAAACTGGGATGAAGTCTATGCCCATGCTGAGGCTGGTCTTTCAAGGGTTATGATGTGGTTACAAACCAACCTACTTACATTAAATATTAAAAAAACTAATTATATAACTTTTTCTATCCTACAAAACTCACAACCAGATAGGCAAAAATATAACTTAATTGCTCACAATTGCGTTTATCAATCACACAATAATTGTTCTTGCTCAAGCATCAATCATGTCACCTGTACAAAATACCTTGGCGTCCATATAGATCAATTACTTTCTTGGAATGAGCAAAATGAAGTAACTGCAAATCGAATAAGAAAACTAAATTGGTTATTCAGATATCTTAGACATGTATCAGATAAAGAACTTTTGATATACATTTACAAGACGCTAGTACAATCCATAGTTCTCTATTGTTTGCCAATTTGGGGAGGCACCCATAAAACTAAACTCATAGGACTCGAGCGGGCGCAACGATCTGTTCTGAAGGTACTTCTAGGTAAAAACATAAGATATAGTACTGTTGATGTCTACCGCGATGCTGATGTGCTTACAGTGAGACAACTTTATATATTTAATAGTATTCTTAAAGTCCACAAATCTTTGAAAATTGACGAAAATATACTAAGAAAACGTAATCCATATACCGTAATTATACAACCTTATGCTAAGACTTCCTTTGCACGAAGACAATTTTATGTACTATCAATAATTCTATACAACAAAGTAAATAGACTAATAAACATTTACACAAAGAGCTACGGCGAATGCAAGACACTTTTGTTAAGCTGGCTAAAAAGCAAAACTTACGATGAAACTGAGTCACTCATAGAATAGTCCTGTTACTTACTAAAAAAAAAAAGGAAAAAAAAAATATTATTGTAGTCAAATCAGCTTCTTTATTCTTCTTTTTTAGAACTGTCAATACGAATTAGAACGAATTTATAATATGTAATATAGATATATACGAAATCGTGTTTAGAGATGTCACAGTCAACTTCGTTTACTTAATATCTTTCCATCCGACCTATTAATTAGAATGTGGGTTTTGAAAATGACTATTGTCCATGTTTTTTCTTTATAATTACTAATATGATGCTTGATTTCGTGCATGGTATAAAATATTTTATTTTATATTCGTTAATCTAATAATTAAAACGTGATAAATATACTTACTTTGTCGTGCGACTCGCATGTGCGAGTATTTGCATGGACAATCCTCTGTCTTTATCTTTATTATAATAACTAGCTTTTACCCGCGGCTTCGCCCGCGTAATAAAAGTATTCTTATTGAAACGTTTACAAAAAATAAGATTTTCATTTGGATCCGTAGGTTTCTTTGTAGGTACTGTACTGTATCTGTCCGCGATTATTTCGATTAAGGTAAAGCGGGGCAATTCTCGACTGGAGGGCCATTGTAACTGATCTATTTGCTGTACGGTCCGGTTTTGGCTGACTGTACCTTACACATATTAATATTGTTTTAAAAGAAATTCTTGCAATGATTGTAGAATTGTTACACAGCGACCACAGCGTAGGTGCGAATATGTATGTATTTTACCTATATAAATATTTATACTGGGGAAACTTCATACAACCCACATAGCCAGTATCTCGACGCTATGGTCGGTAGGGTAAAAAGTACTTCCTTGCATTATCGCTTACAATTTTTTTCATTTTGCTTATACTTATTGCAAACGTAAACATATAAAAGGCAAGCAAACAACGATCTTCTTACAGCACATTGAATGTAATAGTTTACGGATGCAGGATACTCGCCGATGCCTACTTACTAATACCTTCCCACTGGGCCACCTGCATTTTACACTGCCTAAATATCGATTGCCGACCGATTATTCCGACCCCAATCCCTATTCTTATCTCCGTCCCTATCTCTATCTTTGTCCCCGTCCCCGTTCCGTCCCTGTCCCCGTCCCTCCCCTATCCCTATCCCCGTCCCGGTCCCCTATTTTTATCCCTATTTCTATCCCTATCCCGATCCCGATCCCGATCCCGATCCCTATCCCCACCCCTACCCCTACCCCTACCCCTACCCCTACCCCTACCCCTATCCTTATCCCAATCCCAATCCCAATCCCTATCCCTATCCCTATCCATATCCCTATCCCTATCCCTATCCCTATCCCTATCCCTATCCCTATCCATATCCCTATCCCTATCCCTATCCCTATCCATATCCCTATCCCTATCCCTATCCCTATCCTTATCCATATCCCTATCCCTATCCCAATCCCAATCCCTATCCCTATCCCTATCCCAATCCCAATGCCTATCCCTAACCCTATCCCTATCCATATCCCTATCCCTATCCCAATTCCAATCCCTATCCCTATCCCTATCCCTAACCCTATCCCTATCCCTATCCCTATCCCTATCCCTATCCCTACCCCAATCCCAATCCCAATCCCAATCCCAATGCCTATGCCTATGCCTATCCTTATCCATATCCATATCCATATCCATATCCCTATCCCTATCCCAATCCCAATCCCAATCCCTATCCCTATCCCTATCCCTAACCCTATCCCGTTCCTGTCCCTGTCCCTGTCTCTGACCCTGACCCTGTCCCTGATTTTCATTAGATAAAAATTTTATTTATCGTGATTGCGACCCGATAAACCATAAAAACGAACCCATATTGTTTTTTGACTTTACCACCCTTTGCACCCCTTTGGTCAAATTTTCAAAAAATGAAACATGTATTTAGTCATATGTCTTTAGGAATCCTCCTGTGAAGTTTCGAATAAAATAGTCAAACTAATCTTGTTTCCCCATACAAACTTTGAACCCCCATTTCACCCTTTTAAGAGGAGAATTTTGAAAAATTGCTCCTTTCTACGCCATATAAGGAACCTATGTGCCAAATTTGAAATTTCTAGGACCAGCGGTTTCGGCTGTGTGTTGATATGTCAATCAGTCAGTCAATATCTTCTTTTATATATTTAAACCCCATTGCACCACAACAGGGGAGAAGGTATTTCACTTCCGCCTCGTTAGATTTTAAAAAACGTTGTATTTATCGTGATCAGCGACCCGATAAACCATAAAAACGATACCCATATTGATTTTTTGACTTTATCACCCCCTTTTCACCCTTTTAGGGGTTAAATTTTCAAAAAACCTGAAACACGTATTCAGTCATATGTCTTAAGGAATCTTCCTGTGAAGTTTCGAATAAAATAGTCAAACTAATCTTGTTTCCCCATACAAACTTTGAACCCCCATTTGACCTCCTTAGGAGGTGAATTTTGGAAAATCCTTTCTTAGTGCTCCTCTACACTATATAAGGAACCTACGTGCCAAATTTGAAATCTCTAGGACCAGCGGTTTCGGCTGTGTGTTGATATGTCAGTCAGTCAGTCAATATCTTCTTTTATATATTTTTTTGATATTTAAACCCCATTGCACCACAACAGGGGAGAAGGTATTTCACTTCCGCCTCGTTAGATTTTAAAAACGTTGTATTTATCGTGATCAGCGACCCGATAAACCATAAAAACGATACCCATATTGATTTTTTGACTTTATCACCCCCTTTTCACCCTTTTAGGGGTTAAATTTTCAAAAAACCTGAAACACGTATTCAGTCATATGTCTTAAGGAATCTTCCTGTGAAGTTTCGAATAAAATAGTCAAACTAATCTTATTTCCCCATACAAACTTTGAACCCCCATTTGACCCCCTTAGGAGATGAATTTTGGAAAATCCTTTCTTAGTGCTCCTCTACACTATATAAGGAACCTACGTGCCAAATTTTAAATCTCTAGGACCAGCGGTTTTGGCTGTGCGTTGATATGTCAGTCAGTCAGTCAGTCAGTCAGTCAGTCAGTCAGTCAGTCAGCTTCTTCTTTTATATATTTAGATAGATATGTTTTATATTCCTGGTTCACCCTGTTTAATATTGAATTTACCTTAACCTAAATTTACTTTCAGATACAAAAAAAACATTATTACCTAACTACCTAAAAATCTACTTTGAAAATTGTAATGTAACATAGTTGAGAATAGCATGTACCTACCTATTTTATATAAGATCACAATTGTACTTTAATATTATTTTAAGCGCTGAAGATAACCCTGTATGAAAGAGCGAATACCTCCTAATACAAGTTTTAAACTTAAAAGGAGGATTCGGCCCCTACGCATGTGTACTTTGCTGAAAAATAAATAATTTTGATTTTTTTTTTTTTTTGTAACGAAACTGATAGCATAAGGTGGAACACATGGGAATAAAAATGTTGCCCGGTTCTATATAAAACAGAATTATCAATGAAACATTATAATTCTAATCAACAATATTTATTATAAATTTTTGACATACATAATCGCAGTGAAAATAGTTTCGTTACGTAACGAAAAATAACGAAACTGAGAAAGATATATGAGAAATCATAACCTCAAAAAATATTTATCGTCAAACATGTCACATATTGCTTTAAAATCTTGTAAATTTGTAGAAAACATTGTAAAAACAATCATTTATGAATAAAACTGTGTACGATAATCAAACTATTTACCTTGGAAACTCACCGTTAATCACCCTGAGATTTTATAGCAATAAACACCACGTGTCCATCCATGAGCCACTACGTTGAAAAACAAAATGGATGCCGCTGTTCAACAATTTGACAGTTGTTCCCTCTGTGTAATAATAATAATGAGAAGTAATTCTACTCAAAGAGCATTGAATCACTACGTTTTAAGAGTCGGCACTCTCGAACAACCCTCGAACCGATTTATGCAGGCGTTTTTTCGACGGTCGTGAGGTCATGTCACTGCTACCAACACAAAGAAAAAATCGCTAGGGCTCGACCAACCCAGTCCCTAATATTTATCGATATCGATAAATTTGCGATATTTAGCAGTATGACGACTTAAAAGTAAATTTATAGTATTTATACATATATTTAAAAAAATGTCTGGGATGGCTGTCAGAGGCGTATTTCAAGGATTTGGCGTTGGCATTCTGAGCCAGACAGGATTACCGCCCCGTTAAGTGACGATAAAGTATAAAATTTAAGAAAAAACGCTGCTTCACTACCCTAAAAAGAGCCTGCCGCCTTTAATACGCCCCTGTATAAAATGAATAAAACAAAAGCAAAATATACCATCACTTTTCTTTTACATGAAGTAATTTTTCAACTACTTTACAGCACTTCTCAGTTGAATTAATTTTGAGGCGTTTGCAGAAAATTCCTATAATTTACTGTGCCTGACGTTCATATTTGGCACTGCCTCCTAATTAACAGTTTTTTTATAAGCCAGTATTTGTTGCTTCATTTAATCTTCGTGTTCTTTGCATGTTTACCAGGGAAAGTTAATATTTACTGCAAAAAGCCTTGAAAACCTTTGCCCAACATTATCTTCATACAGGAGATGGATAAATATGCCGATTCTTCGTTACCTGTTAAAATTACCCATAATCGACATCTGAAATAAAGAGATTATCGATAAGTTGATCACACTCTATTGGTATTTTAGGTTATTTGTTTGTTTACGAAAAAACTTATTTACAGAATGTTTTCGCTTAAATCGTAGACTTTACATGATTAGTACTACTTTAAATTTATTAAATGAGTAATTGTTAGCAACTCGAAACGAAAATATAATAAAATACTAGTTACCGACCTGCATATATCCAGTGCAAAGCTAGTCAAAAACAAACCACAAGTTGATATTTTCAAATATCTAACACCACAAATTTCACACTTTCTTATTGGTTTGCCCGAAATTTCAATAATAATTTTAATTATTTTATTATTTACAAAATTCAAACGAGTTACGACAGATTTGACGTTGACGACTTGACGTTTTGAAAAAAAAACACGTAGGTCAGGCCATAGACTACGGATATATTTTATGAAACTCTATTATCTATGTATTTGTGCTACCAAAATATAATGGACTTTAGTACTATTAATCATAGATGTCATTTTAATTTGATAGCATTTTTTTTTGTCGTAATGTTGGAAATCTTTGCTTGATGATATTATCATACTATGGAGTGACGACGGGCTGATTCTACTAATATTTTTAAACTAATCTTTGGGATATTCCTCCGTAACTAACCCTGAGTAACGAAAGTTCTATAAGTTGGGACAATATGTAATATTACCAAAATAATATATTATTCCTAATTTAAGTAAATATTTTCGTACTGAACATAAAGAAGAACATGTAAAGACTGAATAATTTACAATTAAACTTTTAAGAAACTAATATGAGTCGTAACAACCTTCCTCGATAGAAGTACGGTCAACATTGGGACCAGCCCGTCGTCACTCCATAGTATAATAATATCATCAAGCAAAGATTGCCAACATTACGACAAAAAAAAATGCTATCAAATTAAAATGACATCTATGATTAATAGTACTAAAGTCCATTATATTTTGGTAGCACAAATACATAGATAATAGAGTTTCATAAAATATATCCGTAGTCTATGGCCTGACCTACGTGTTTTTTTTTTTCAAAACGTCAAGTCGTCAACGTCAAATCTGTCGTAACTCGTTTGAATTTTGTAAATAATAAAATAATTAAAATTATTATTGAAATTTCGGGCAAACCAATAAGAAAGTGTGAAATTTGTGGTGTTAGATATTTGAAAATATCAACTTGTGGCTTGTTTTTGCCTAGCTTTGCACTGGATATATGCAGGTCGGTAACTAGTATTTTATTATATTTTCATTTCGAGTTGCTAACAATTACTCATTTAATAAATTTAAAGTAGTACTAATCATGTAAAGTCTACGATTTAAGCGAAAACATTCTGTAAATAAGTTTTTTCGTAAACAAACAAATAACCTAAAATACCAATAGAGTGTGACCAACTTATCGATAATCTCTTTATTTCAGATGTCGATTATGGGTAATTTTAACAGGTAACGAAGAATCGGCATATTTATCCATCTCCTGTATGAAGATAATGTTGGACAAAGGTTTTCAAGGCTTTTTGCAGTAAATATTAACTTTCCCTGGTAAACATGCAAGGAACACGAAGATTAAATGAAGCAACAAATACTGGCTTATAAAAAAACTGTTAATTAGGAGGCAGTGCCAAATATGAACGTCAGGCACAGTAAATTATAGGAATTTTCTGCAAACGCCTCAAAATTAATTCAACTGAGAAGTGCTGTAAAGTAGTTGAAAAATTACTTCATGTAAAAGAAAAGTGATGGTATATTTTGCTTTTGTTTTATTCATTTTATACAGGGGCGTATTAAAGGCGGCAGGCTCTTTTTAGGGTAGCGAAGCAGCGTTTTTTCTTAAATTTCATACTTTATCGTCACTTAACGGGGCGGTAATCCTGTCTGGCTCAGGATGCCAACGCCAAATCCTTGAAATACGCCTCTGACAGCCATCCCAGACATTTTTTTAAATATATGTATAAATACTATAAATTTACTGTTAAGTCGTCATACTGCTAAATATCGCAAATTTATCGATATCGATAAATATTAGGGACTGGGTTGGTCGAGCCCTAGCGATTTTTCTTTGTGTTGGTAACAGTGACATGACCTCACGACCGTCGAAAAAACGCCTGCATAAATCGGTTCGAGGGTTGTTCGAGAGTGCCGACTCTTAAAACGTAGTGATTCAATGCTCTTTGATTGGGACATGATTATACTGCTGTGAAGTTACTGCATGCATCACCGAAAAAAAAAAAGAAAAGCTACAATTGTCTTAAGATTAATTTTTAGATGAATCAAAATATTCGCTTTTATTAAATTAACGTAACTCCGGTGTGCCTTATTTCTCAAAATATATTTTTAAACCCTCCTTGTTTTCACGGGACACTAAATTAGCTAAAAGGTACACATTTTCTGCAATTCACCCCCCTACGATTATTATTATTAATTTAATTATTATAATAAAAGGTAACAATGGTATAAATATACAGTGCTCCACAAAACTATGTTATAAGTTTCACTGTGGAGTCAAGAAATCAAATACTTCTATAAGGTCAGATATCATCAAAATTGACATTTGAGAAACATTAAAATAACATAAACATAAATGCAGGAAGAGAGATACTTTTTTAACCGTCTTTTGAAGGTATTTTTGTTTTGTTCCTGTGTTATGTCACTTGGCAATGAGTTCAGTAAGTAGGGTATGCATTTTTTAAGTGTCCTATCACGGTAGTAATCGATGACACATATTACTTACTATTGTTTTTTAAAAAATTCATGCAATGATTGTAGAAATGTTACACATTCGACCACAGCGTAGGTAGTAGGTATGAGCAGGTATGAGTAGGGGAAACCTTCATGAACAACCCACATAGCCCGTATTTCGACACTATGGTCGGTGGGTAAATAGTACTTGATTCGCTTACAATTTTGCTTATATTTATTGCAAACGTAAAGTTATAAAAAACAAGCAAACAACTATCTTCTTTCAGCAAAAACTATTTTGGATAGGCTCTCAATTTCATAAAAAAAGAAAAAGTTGCGTCCGTGGTATCCAAATGGCTGCTGTACACATATGGCCAACGGTTCCACCAACCCTTTGTGAAACCCCTTGGCCAAGATAAGAGCCGCTGTTTACACATTGGCGAACCAATCACTTGGCATTGGCTCTTCATGAAAGATGGACGTGGAATGGAAAAGGCTAGGAAATTCTAGGTATTTTACGTTGTCAGCAAAATTTGATTAAAAAATAATAACCCCGTAGTAAAATTAAATTATTTGATGTATTAACAATTTTTTGAATATTCTGATAAGAACATTTATCTTTTTTAGGAAATACATTAAACATTTGCAAGGTTATTTTATTTCCTAAAATCTACACTATTATTGGCATAGATAAACTTATTATTTTCGTAAATATTTCACTACTGTCCTCTCTGACGGCTGACGACCAACTGAATGAAGCGCCAACGTGTAAACGCAGTATGCCATTGGCGCCAAGATCCTTTGATGTGTGGACAAAAAACCGACACCAATCGGTTGGCCGGCAAGCGCAAGCGCCAACTGCCAACTTACGACCAAGTAGCCCTCTACACGCTTGCCAAGGGGGTTGGTGAAACCGTTGGCCATATGTGTACAGGGGCCAAAAGATTATAGAATTAGTCTATGGTAATATCTTCTTAGTAGTCTGTGGTTGCGTCGCTGTCGTTCCCGTGTGCGCACCTTGGAAATTGTCGCAAGGGGTGACGACAGAGACAAAAAAGTCACCGAGCAACTGTTGCATCCGTGTGCGCGGGCCCTTAGGCCCCCCACAGACGGGAGACAAAACTGTTTTGTCTCCGTCGCTCGGTCTATGGGCTAGTATGAAGGTGCGCACACGAGGCGACGCAACTTTTCATACAAATACGAAAGTCGCCGAACAACTTTGTCGCCCGTGTGCGCGGAGCCTTACTCTTAGGTTGGCAACAGACAGTCTTAGGCCGGCAACAGACTAGTCTTAATTTTCATAATCTTAAAAAAAAATTGTATGCAAACTGACACTGACAGATCTGTCAGTGTCAGTTTGAACTGTCAATTTGCATACAATTTTTTTTTAAGATTATGAATTTTTAAGACTGTCTGTGGGGAGCCTTAAATTTCATAATCTTAAAAAATCATAATCTTATGAAATCAGATCGAGTACACGGATTCCCATACAATTTCGCAACTGTCCACACACAGTCTTATTTTTTAAGATTATGATTTTTTTCAGATTGATCTGACAGATTGCGAATAATTTGAATTTTAAGAATTTGTGTGGCAAGGCAGTCAATTTTATTTTATAAGATTATGATTTTTTAAGATTATGAAAATTAAGGCCGGCAACAGACAGTCTTAAAAATTCATAATCTTAAAAAAAAATTGTATGCAAATTGACAGTTCAAAACTGACACTGACAGATCTGTCAGAGAATATTATGAAAATTAAGACTCGTCTGTTGCCGGCCTAAGACTGTCTGTTGCCGGCCATAGTCTTTAAAATTCATGAGAAAGAGTTATCTTCTTTTCGCGTACGATTATGTACCTACGAGAAAAAATACAAGGTCGCGGTATGGAACGGTCGCTTATTAGTTACTTCACGATTGGAAGTGCAATCGCCTCGGTGCTAAGCTAAAACTTCAAAGAATTACAAGGGGTTTATGCATGGATTTTATCATTGTTTGTGAGGAAATCAGTTCAATTGCAAAATTGTTATTGAACATTACGCTAATAGTGCTAACACATGACTGTACGAGGACCGTACCGCACTAAGGTCATCCAATTACTACTGTCCTTTTAGTGGGAGCGAGAAAGAGTTATTCGTTTCTCGCTCTCACATAAATATACGGAGTGATCACTACTTAAGATACATGGGGACTTCCGGCCGAGCGTCAATCGCGGTCTGACGTGCTATTAGCGGTTAAAATCTGAAAATTAGTTTATTTTCCTAATTTACTGCTCAGATCTGGGTAGTGTGTTATTGTGGTGTTGGGTGAAGGTGGTAAGTGGTGTTTTGTGTTGTCCTGTTTGTAGATTACTGTAATTTTGTAGTAAATTTTTTTACACTTTGTGCGGGTAGGACCCGCCATGGGCGATGAGAGCCCCGGCGATCCGGGAGGGTCGAACGAAAATTTTCTTTCGGCTCCCCCATCGCCGGCAGCTTTTATTACGGTAAAAGGTAACGCTGTGGATACGGAAATGAGGGAAAGTAGGAAAGGGAGACGGAAAAATCGTAAACAGAAAACAAAGAAATCTAACAATGACTCGTACTCTCGATCTAGATCGCGCTCATCCCCGTCTGAGTCAGACCGGGAAATAGGACTTAAAAATACGTTTTCGGTTTTACCAATGTCCGATTCCCAAGACTCGGTGATTGATCTTGGACAAAACTGTAGAGAATCGCAAATTATAACCCCAACGAATACAACCCCGCCCACCCCCTACAGACGTCTCCCCCGGTATCACAAACTAAAAGTCTACCCCCGACTCCTTCGTTGGTGGTCACGGACAGGAAAATGTACACAAAGAATGATCCTGGTCCATTCACTGTACACGTGCAATATGACAGTGAATTCCCAGGCGCTACGCTGCACCCTGTGACCTTCGGACAATTTTTACATAGCCATCATAGGGAATTTCCAAACGTGGTTGACGGATCCGTCAAAGGTTTAGGACGAAACAGGGTGTCCGTCAGTTTTCACACGGCGAAAGATGCAAATAACTTCTTATTATTGAACACCGTCGCAAATAAAAAGTATAAAGTGTTTATCCCGGCATTTAATGTAACCAGAGTAGGAATCGTCAGAGGAATACCAACTGAATGGACACCAGAGGATATTCAAAATTTCATTAAGGTCCCTGCCGGGTGTGGCCCAATAATCAAATCTAGGCGCCTTAATTTAAAAAAAAATAACTATCAGGACGGTACGTTCAAGTGGTTCCCATCGGAAACGGTGGTGTTAACCTTTGACGGTCAGGTCTTGCCCAAAAGGATATTCGCTTGTTTCAACTCTTTCCAGGTGGAGGTATACACGTTTCCCACAACACAATGCCACAACTGTTGTAGATACGGACACACAAAAATGACGTGCCGATCAGCCCCTCGCTGTTTCCGCTGCAGTGGTAATCACACGGGTGACAAATGCGAAGAAGATAGCGGTATTACAAAATGTGTGAACTGTAGGGGTGAATCCGGCCATCCTGCGACTAGTAAGGCTTGTCCCGAATACACTAGACAGTGTAATATTAAAAAAAAATATGTCAGAGAGTAATATTTCCTATTCAGAAGCAAACAAAATCCATCATACATTAGGTAAGTCATATGCAAACGTGGTAACATCTTCGGCAACGAACACAACTTCACATAAAAAAACTGTATTCTTGAAACCTCGTTCTCCACCTCCTACCCGCAAAGGCTACGATAAAGCTGCCCATATGGCCCTCATTAATGAAGAAGCAGATTCCTTGCCCAATGGATCAGCGTTAAACAATCCATATGCCTCATCACCTTCGGAAATTATTATTGCCCTACTCACACAAATCGTATCTACCATTTCGAAATCGAAATGGTCCCCATCGAACAATTTGATGTCCCACGTTGCCTCTTTTCTTTCCTCTTTTATTTCAACTTTCAATAATGGATCAGTTGATCCTACAGTGGAACATTCGGAGCATCCTCAGTAAAAAACACGATTTAACTTTTTTAATTAACAAATATAAACCTAAGATCCTTGCACTGTCAGAAATATGGCTCAAGCCGGAGACAAACTTCCGAATCCCAGGATTCGTCAACATCCGTGACGATAGACAAGATGGTTACGCCGGCTGTGCTATATTAATTAAAGACAATATTACATTTAAAGTAATTTCAGTCCCCCCAGTTGAAGGTTTACATATTGTCGTTATACAAATTAAAAAATATACTCTTGTATCTCTCTACATACCAGACCCTTCGAAATTTATTTTGGATGAACTATTATTAATTTTACAATCCCTACCTCCCCCATTACTAGTACTAGGAGATTTTAACTGTCATAATCAGGTATGGGGCAGTGGTAAGACTGAACCTGAAGGCATTCAACTACTTAAAATAATTGACGAATGCAACCTGTGCATTCTGAACTCCGGTTCTGCCACTAGACGCACACGCCCCAGCGAAGTTAAAAGCGCGGTAGATGTTTCATTGTGTTCACCCGATTTAGCTTCCCTATTGACATGGAAAGTTCTAGATTCATCTTTTGGAAGTGATCATTTCCCCATTTTAATAGATTTTCCACCTTTGGATCTTAAAAATAAAAGCCCAATGGTTCCTCTTCTCAAATTTAATATAATAATTGACAGATGGAAGGAGTTTAAAGACAATCAAGCTGATTTTGGTTCATTACTGATTCCTGTTTCTCCTGATCGAATTGAGAACTGTGCCACGTCTTTTACGAAAGCTCTTAATAAATGTGCGGAAACCGTTTTTCCGTTTAAAAATGCAGCATCTGATAAAATTCCGTCCCCCCCATGGTGGGACCAGCAGTGCACCAATAAAGTTAAAGAAAGGAAAAATGCTGAAAAACAATATCGGTTAAATCTCACCCACGATAACTACCTATTGCTTAACAAAATATCAGCTGAAACTCAGTTATTTCTGCGGTCTAAGAAGAAGGAAGGATGGAAATCATTTTGTGCATCTATTTCCCCTACCACTCCATCGGGCATAGTGTGGAAAAACATCCGAAAATACAGAGGCTCTAAAAACCTGACTTCTTATACCCACCCAACCTCCCCTGAATGGGCTGATGATTTCATGGATATGCTGGCTCCTCAATATGCTCCGAATGAACTGGAAACTAATTTTGGGTACCTACTGCCTAAATTCTCCTGAACCTCTTGATTCTCCATTTACGATCGTAGAATTAAAAAACGTCTTAAGTTCTGTGAGTGATTCCACTCCTGGGCTGGAAGGTATTCCCTATTCCTTCCTATGTAATTCCAATGATCAATTTTTGCAGTATTACTTAGATCTAGTTAATACTATTTTCATTTTTGGTTACATACCCGAATCGTGGTGTAGTGTATACTATGTATAGTTATGTACGTAGCTGATAAGTTATATATAAGGACCAATTACTCATGTATGAGAGTAGTATTAAATCATCATTTAATCTAAACAGTCGTTTCCACTCTACTCCGAACCCTCACCTTACATGGCGACCCTGCCATATACGGTGTCGCGCGTGCGGTCAGTCACCGATCGGTATTGAGAGCGCAGTTCATTACCATGTTAACATAGCTCAAGTGGACAATTAGAACAAAAGTAAATAACTTGATGTTTTTTCTCGCGGTTAAGGTTTTCTGATTTAAAAAGTTTCACTATGGGGGCTACAAAATCAAAAGAAGAGGTAATTATTGCACAAACTGCGGCCGGAGGTGACAATAAGGCTTCTGCGAGCACCGACGAACTTCGATTCCACGCAAGTGTCACTAATATTATCTTGGGTATATTGCTCGTCATAATCGTCATCGGAGGAGGCTACGCCCTGTACAGAAGGTGTAAGAAAACCTACAAAAAATGGATGCGCCAGGAGGTCGCTCTAGCTGAGCTGCAGCGTGCTGCTCGTACGGCTCCGATAAGTGTTTGATTGAAGTGTTAACGGAAATTGTGTAATGTGCGTTTCGTTTTTTTTTTTTTGGTGCCAGTGTTTCAACGGACAGTAAATGAACTATTACTACGAGTAAGTGATACTGTGAACAATCATTTCGCGTGAAGTAAGTTAAGGACAATAATGTGACGTCAATGTAAGTTAAAATAGGTATGTATTAAATTAGGTACTTAGATATAATTTTGTGATGGCAGATGAATTATTGAAATGTTACAACGAGTTAATTGTCATAAAAAAATATTTAGTTAAAAAAGGGAAATCAAGGTTTGAGGGTAACATAACAAAAAATCAACTGTCAAAAGTGAATGATATTATAAATAGGTGTAACAATATTATCTCCCAATTTTCCCTGTTAAAGGACGTAAACTCAGGAGTTATCGAGGAGACCAATAAATTGTACATTAAAATTACTACTCTGCATAAAGAAATTTTAGAGTTATGTTCAAAGCCTGAGGTAGAGGAAAATACGAGTACAAGTAGCGATAGCGAATATAGTGAATGTGACACCATGGAGTTCGATTTAAAGTCAGCTTGTAGTCTTATACCTCTCATGGATGGTACTGAGGAAACAACAAAGAGATTGATCGATGCTGTTGATATGTATTCGGGTATGTTGAACGAGATAGGCAAAAAGTCGCTTATTACATTTGTGTTAAAAGGAAGGTTATCTGAAAGTGCGAAACTGCGTGTGTCAGCTACTTATTTGACCGTAGAGCAACTTATAAGTGATTTACGTAACTCACTTTTACCTAAAAAGTCTTTTACAGCAATCCATTCCCGGCTTCAGAATATAAGTCAGGGTTGGCGTAGTATAGATCAGTATGGATCCGAGATAGAAAAACTTTTTTCCGAGTTAACTATAACTCAGGCAGAAGGTAATTCGGCGAGTTATGATGTGCTAAAGCCGTTGAACGAAAAAATGTGTATTAAAAAGTTCACAGATGGTTTGAAGGACCCAAGGCTCAGCACTATCATTGCAGCGCGTAACTTCAGCAGCCTGAAGGACGCGATACAGGCAGCGCAGGACGAAGAAGTATCGAGACCGACAACGTCCAGCCAGCCGGAGATCATGGGTATGTACCGCTCACATAACTCTTTTAACAGGTACCACAGAGGATTCGCTCACAACTGGCACAGAGGTCATCGTTATCGTAATCAAAGGGGTCCGCGACAGTTTTCTTATGGTCGATATGCTCAATCCCAAACCGCGCAAGGAAACTCGCGAGGAGGTGGCCGTGGAAACAAATCACGAGGCAGGCCGGCACGAGGGGGTTCGTATTTCGGGTCCCGTGCCCGAGGGGTCAACGCTCGTGGCAGCCTGCACGTGATATCGCACAGCGAGAATGGCTCGACCGGTCAACACCCGAGTGCACCAAATACGGAATCGCTGAATCATTTTTTTCGAGACTGATGTCATTTACACGTGCAATGATTTAAATAGAGCAACCTTAAATATAGGAAAAACCGCTTATAACTGGTTATTGGATACGGGAGCATCTTTGTGCGCGATAAAGTATGAAATTATACAAAATTGGGACATTCCGTTCCATGATAAGAAAATATATGTCACAGGCATAGGCGGACAAGTCACATCTAACGGATATGTTATATTGAAATTAAATTACAACGGTTGCGAATTCGAACATTCATTTTTTGTTTTTAAAAATTTATCATGTAACGCGGATGGTATTTTAGGGCAGGATTTCTTTGGAAAACATAAAGCAAATATTAATTTTGAAACAAACACGTTACGATTATTATCACGACACGGACAAGTAGTTAACATAGATTTTAGAAGCTCATCAGAAATGGTAAATAGTTACCTTACTATACCCGCGCGTAGTGAAATCATACATTACATGGATACTAGTATTACGGAGGATTTTGTAGTAAATAGTCAGGAATTATGCGACGGAATATACGTTGCGAGTGCTATAGTCAAACCGATTCAAGGTAAAATACCCATTAAAATATTAAACACAAGGGATAGTGACGTAAATTTAAGCCGTTTCACAATTAATAAGAGTAGATTGAGTGATTTCTTTATTTGTGAATTTAGCAAGCCAACTATGAACGCCGAAAGGGTAAAATCGTTGTTTTCTGCATTAGATTTGAGTAAATTAAACGAAGAGGAACAGAAATCAATTGAGAATATATGCGCAAAATATCCGGATGTCTTTTTCCTACCGGGCGATAAATTGACCACTACAATGCTTTACAACCAGACGATAGAATTAAAACCGGGTAGTTCACCAGTTTATGTCAAACCTTACAGATTGCCACACTCGCAAAAGGCTGAAATTGATAGGCAAATTAAAGGAATGCTAGATGATGGAATAATTGAAGAGGCAAGAAGTGCGTGGTCGAGTCCGTTATTATTGGTTCCTAAAAAGTTAGATGCTTCAAAACAAAAGAAATGGCGCGTGGTCATCGACTATAGAAAGTTAAATAATCAAATTAAAGATGATAAATTCCCACTTCCAAATATAACTGAGGTTTTAGACTCCTTATCAGGTTCTATATATTTTTCGCATCTAGACTTATATCAAGGATTTTATCAAATAAATTTAGATAAATCAAGCCGACCACTCACAGCATTTCAAACAAGTAAAAATCAATATCAAATGACCAGACTTCCCCAAGGCTGTAAAACTTCACCTAACGCTTTTTCACGCATGATGACTGTGGCCATGTCAGGCCTCAATTATGAGCAGTGTTTGGTATATCAGGATGATTTAGTTGTTTTCGGAAGAAGTTTAGCCATACACAATCAAAATTTATTAGACGTTTTCAGTAGATTAAGGAAAGTAAATTTAAAGCTTAACCCTGCCAAGTGTCAATTTTTACGAAAAGAAATATTATATTTGGGTCATGTTGTTTCAGAAAAGGGCATTTTGCCAGATCCCGAAAAAACCAAAGTTCTAAATAATTATCCGACTCCTCAGACAGCTGACGAAGTTAAACGTTTCGTGGCATTTGCAAGTTACTATCGTAAATTTATTGTCAATTTCGCAGACAAAGCTTATCCACTCAATAAATTGTGTTGTAAAGATGTACCATTTATATGGACCCAAGAGTGTGAACAGTCATTTCAAACATTAAAATCTGCACTAGTTAAACCACCGGTACTGCAATATCCAAATTTTTCGGCGGAAAACCAATTTCTTTTACAATGTGATGCGTCAGGAAAAGCTTTAGGTTCAGTTTTGTGTAACGGTGATGGTCGACCAGTCGCTTACGCTAGTCGAACTCTTAACAAGGCAGAATTAAATTACCCTACAGTTGAAAAAGAGTTATTAGCGTTAGTATGGAGCATTCGCTACTTTAGACCCTATTTATATGGTAGAAAGTTTAAAGTACAAACGGACCACCGACCACTAGTGTATTTGTTTACTATGAGAGACCCTACCAGTAGGTTATTAAAGTTCCGTTTACAATTGGAGGAGTATAACTTTACAGTTGAATACTTAAAAGGTTCTCAGAATTCCGTGGCAGACGCTCTGTCTCGCATAAATATTACGTCAGAGGATTTGAAACAAATGAATGAGCAAGTTATAAATGTGATGACACGAGCGCAAAGACGAAAGATCGAGAGTACGCAAGGTACAGACAGTACAAGTTCTTCGGTTCTTAATATACCTACTAATTCGAGGCTTGATCACCCAAGAATTGTGGATATCATTAAAAAACCGGAAAATTTTACTGAGTTGTGTATTACTTCATGTAGAGATTATAAAAAAAATATGAGAGAGAATTTCGTAAAAGAGACGTCTAAATATTTTAATTACGTGCCCAGCAAATCGTGTATTTATTTTAATCCAACATCTCAATCGCTACTATCGCGAGCCGAATTAGCGAGAGATTTGGATGCAATTTGCAAGAAAATAAATATAAAAGAATTATGCGTCATAAGAAATGAATTCAATAAAGATTTTATTGCGGGCTTAATACAAGAAATAAATAGCTATGACGTTTGGTCCGGACCACGAATATGTGTGTTAAGTAATGTACAAAGAATAAATGATTTACATGATAGACGCGTAATAATTAATGACTTTCACCTACTCCCCACAAGTGGCCACGCGGGGATTAGGAGGATGTCTAATAACATAAAAAAGCACTATTATTGGCCTAGTATGGAAAAGGACATACGAGATTTTGTATCAAAATGCACCCAATGTCAAAAACAAAAATATTGCGCACCAACTAAACAGCCGATGGAAATAACAACTACAGCCAATAGCGCGTTAGAAAAGATTTATTTAGACACAGTAGGACCCTTGCCAAAAGATGAACATGGTTATTGTTACGTGCTAACTCTACAGTGTGAACTGTCAAAGTTTGTGGAAGCATATCCATTACGTTCCAAAGATACAGTTACTGTAGCTCGATCATTTGTTGAGAACTTTGTACTGCGGTATGGAATTCCATTGGAAATAGCCACTGATCGAGGAACCGAATTCATCAGTAACACGATGAAAGAGGTATGTGATTTATTAAAAATTACTCATTTACCCTCCACAGCGTATCACCATGAGTCAATCGGTGCTCTAGAGAATTCGCATAAAACCATGGGAGCTTATTTAAGAATACAATGCGAAAATAAACCGAATTCTTGGAGTGACTGGTTGCCTTACTGGTGCTTTACGTATAACAACACCGTGCACACGGAGACGAAGTACACACCCCATGAATTAGTTTTCGGTAAGTTATGCATACTTCCTAGCAATTTAAGAAATAGTAACGTTAATCCCTTATATAATCATGGCAGTTATCCTTTAGAATTAAAGTATAGATTAGAGCTGGCACAGGCAGATGCGCGTACTCATTTAATAAACAGCAAACTTAAAAGGAAGGAGAAATATGATTCCCATTCAAAGCCTGTTAGCTATAGCAAAAGTAGTTACTTATGGTTAAGAAATGTATCAGACAATAAAATGCAAAGCATTTATGTAGGACCTTATTTAGTTTTAGAGGATTTAGGATGTAATGTGAAAATACTTAAAAATGGAAAAGAAGATGTCGTGCATAAAAATCGCACCAAACCTTGTATTTTATAAGTTTTTTTTTATGTCTTAGCTTCATTTTACTATAAACTTTAAATATAATTGGAGAATGTATTATTATTGTAAGAAGGTAATATTAAACAAAAATAAAAATAAAATGTTTATTATTTTTATTTTTTAACATGCGATGGATGGTGTAGTGTATACTATGTATAGTTATGTACGTAGCTGATAAGTTATATATAAGGACCAATTACTCATGTATGAGAGTAGTATTAAATCATCATTTAATCTAAACAGTCGTTTCCACTCTACTCCGAACCCTCACCTTACAGTGGCGACCTCAATTAGTTATGCCTATTCATAAGACCAACAAAGATCCATCAGACCCACGGTCATACCGTCCTATAGCTCTGTCATCAGTTATGTTAAAGATTATGGAACACCTAGTTAAGAATCGATTGGAGTGGTTTGTGGAGGGGAATGATTTATTGGCCAGGTCACAGTACGGTTTCAGGAAGGGAAGAAGTACCTCCGATAGCCTTGGTATATTTACAACCGATATTCGATTGGCCTTTTCTCGTAATAAATCAGTGGTCGCGGCATTCCTTGATGTAACAGGTGCATATGATAATGTTCAGCTTCCCTCTCTCAGGAAGAAACTTCATGAGCTGAGAGTTCCGGCGAGACTGAGCAGTTTCATTATGTTAATGCTGTGCGATCGACACATTACATTTCGTGGCCATTGTAATATTTGTAATACAATATCGCCATCTAGAAATGTCTGGAAGGGCCTACCCCAAGGGTCAGTGCTTAGCCCCCTTTTATTTAATATTTATACTTCTGATTTGGAACGACATGTTGGACAATCGAATATCCTCCAATATGCTGACGACATTCTTCTTTTTCTTCAGCGACTCTAATATAGAAACAGCGGCTGAAGCAGTCTCAACGTCATTAGAGTCTCTTAATGTGTGGTTGGAAGAACACGGTCTTGATTTGTCCACAGAAAAAAGTAATATTGTCATCTTCTCTAGGAAACGTATGATGCCGGATGTTTCAATAACAGTTAAAAATAACCCAATCCCAATAAAATCCCAAATTAAGTTTTTAGGACTGATATTAGACTCAAAGCTTACAGGATTACCCCACTGCGAATATGTAGCTACAAGATGTGAACGGAATATTAACATTCTTAGATGCTTATCCGGAGTATGGTGGGAAGCACATCCGTTTTCCCTGAAGCTTTTATATAATGCAATTATCAGAAGTGTGTTAGACTATGGGACATACTTATTGGAGCCAGCTAGTAAGGTGGGTATAGGCTATCTAGATCGCGTCCAAGCTAAGGCACTCCGGGTAATACTAGGGGCTATGAGATCAAGTCCAATTAATGCTATGCAGGTGGAGTGTTTGGACCCTCCCCTTGATCTTCGCCGACAGTATTTGTCTGACCGATATTTGTTTCGAGTTTTACAATACACGACCCATCCCATGTACTATAAAATTAAATTACTAGAGGAATATGCTCGTAGAAACAAATATTGGGTAAACAAACGCTGTCCATGTCTGGTCAATAGCTTCCGAAAATTCAATAACATCCGGGATCCTGTACACCACTCTCTGAAACTTCCAGTATTTGAACACCCATATGAAACGGTTATACTTTGCCCTCGGGTACTACTAGATTTTAAAATCCCAAAAAATGATCCTCTGGCAAATGTTCGTTCCAGATCTATCCTAGGGGAAGAGTGGGCGGAGTGGCACACACTGTACTCTGATGCCTCTAAACTATCACCTCAGGGCTGCGTTGGGATTGGAACTTATCACACCCAATATGAAATCGTCCAAAAGACAAAATGTCCACCAGAGTCTTCGGTGTTTACTGGGGAATGTCTAGGCATTCTTAAGTGTCTGGAATATATTTTTCTGGGAAGGCTTAGCCGTTCTATTATCTTTTCTGATTCCCGTAGTGCCTTTTAGAAGCACTATTGACAAATCCTTTCTCCTCTAAGTTACCTACATAGCCCACTCACTTTCCTAATTAAAGAAGCATTAATACTCTGTAACCAAAGAAAGCTGGAAGTGGTGTTGGATTGGATTCCAGGCCACGCTGGTATAGCGGGCAACGAAAGGGCGGACCAAATAGCTAAAGAGGCAGTAGTGCATGGCGATAAGTTCCCGTTTAAAAATTATTGTTATGATCTTTTATCCTTACCAAAAGTTTATTTATATAACTCCTGGAAATCGCGTTGGAGATCGGGTACTAGAACAAAAGCACGCCACTATTATAAAATACAACCAGACATCCCTCACAAGCCATGGTTCTCTAAATTAACTTTAAAAAAATCATCAACTTCCTCAATCATCCGTATGAGACTTGGGCATTGCGGTTCTGCAGTATTTCTTAAAAAACTTAGAATACATGACACGTCTGTATGTGAGTGCGGTCTAGAAGAGGGTACATTAAATCACATTCTATTATCTTGTCCTCGCCTAGATCATAAACAATTATATCGTGGTTTGATAAAACAAAAAATTCCGTTACCCACACACGTTTACTCCCTTCTGTCGTTTAACCCACGAATATTTAGATTTATAGCAATATTTTTAGAGACTAATAAACTCAAAATCTAATACATACATGATGTTTTAACCCTTTAAAGTAAGTATTTGTTTTAATTGGTAACTCACACACTAATATCCGTAGTCGGTAGGTATTATGAATTGTACTAACCCTTTATAAATTCTATCATCTAACAATTATTTTTTCAGCCCAGTTCTGAGTCTGCCAATAATCATTGAATTTCTTCTTCGTAATCTTTTCCTTTATTATATTGACGTGAAGCTGGCAAAAATGTCTTAAGACGATTGCCATAGCATAATAAAAAAAGATACAAGGGTTAGCAGTGTTAGCACATGCATCGCCAATATCACCATGGCCACCACCACTAGAGACATCCGCGGCGGGCCACAAATGTTTGTCCCGGATAGGATTGTCCGGTTTTCGGATAACAGTAGTAGATAATAATTTGACGTTTCTATGCTTTAAATGAGTATAATTTAAAAACTCCATATTACGTCATTGAAATCTAGTAAGACGTCTAAATGCCATACGATAATAGTTATTTGTTATACAAGGGGGCAAAGTTGTATTTTAACGCCGAGTGTGGAATTGAAAAATGAGCAAGTGAAAGGATTCTATAGTTGAACCACGAGCGAAGCGAGTGGTTCGAGAATAGAATCCTGAACTTGCGAGTTTTTTAACACACGAGAAGTAAAATACATTTGCACCCGAGTGTAACACAAAACTTTTCCCCTCACTATAGCGAGGAAACTACAACGCAAAAAAACTTACTGCTTCCAGAAGTTCCACAGGTCGTAAATCATCTTAATTACTAGATTCACCTACTTTTATCAATTTTAAAGCAATTAATTTGACTTTCAACTTTTGATTCAAGGTCACATTACTTTACCCACTAGTGAATAAAATGCGTTTTTACTTTTTACCCGCTGGTATTAAAGGACAAAACACGTGTTTCTGAGCTGGTGAGGGGAAAATAAATAAGTGGGTCGAAACATGTTGAGATTTATTTGACTTGATTAATTAAAATTTAAAGTATAAACCCATTAAAACTACATTTTATGAGTTATGTGGACTGGTAGGTCGGATAGTACAAAACAAAGGGTAAGCTTAAAGATAAACCAAAGATAGTAAGAAATGTAATTTATGGAATAAAACCGACGTAGTTTTACATTAAATTTCCTTATATAACCAATGGTTTTAAATAATGGCACAGAGGACGACGTTACATATATATTTTACGAACGGTGCCGGAAGAATAAAAGAAAAATATATTAAAGGTCCTTCTTTCTACGAAATAAACGACTAAAAAGATTGTGATTGATCAAAATACTCCACCAACAGATCCATACTTATGCAGAGTTGCCTACCTAACAACCTACTCCTTAAATTTTAGCTACTCTGCCCGCATGAGTACTAACATGAGTCATTAAACTGGCTTCATCGAAGAATAAAGATTCGCATATCTCGCACTCGTACGACTCCTCTCCGGAGTGGATCCTCTTGTGTCTGTCTAACTCCGACTGTGATGGGAACTTGTTCTTACACTCTTCACAAGCGTATGATTTTAATTCAATATTCTTATCTAAACTGTTTTCTTTTAACTGTTTGTTAGTTTCTTCCGCATCGTGTTGAGCTCTTTTATTTTCTACAGCACCTTGCTGTGTTAAATGCATGTCACAGGCTAGACCATTGTATGACATGGTTCCATCAGGGGCTCTTTTTCTGTGTGTATAGAAAGTTTTTCTTATAAATCCTTCATTAACTGATTTGACACCATGATAAGTTATCTCATGACGTTTTAAATTCGATTTATGTGTAAACAGTTTGTTACAAACCTTACATACATATGGCTTACTCCACTGTGAATATTCTCATGACGTTTTAAATCCCCTGTTTGTGCAAACCGCTTGCCACAAACCTTACATACATATGGCTTAACTCCACTGTGAGTATTCTCATGACTGTTTAAACTCCCTTTTTGTGTAAACCGCTTGTTACAAACCTTACATACATATGGCTTCACTCCACTGTGAATATTCTCATGAATGTTCAAACTCCCTTTTTGTGTAAACCCCTTGTTACAAACTTTACAAATATATGGCTTCACTCCAGTGTGAGTTATCTCATGACATTTTAAATGCCCTGTTCGTGAAAACGCCCTGTTACAAACCTTACAAATATGTGGCTTCACTCCACTGTGAGTATGTTTATGACGGGTTAAATCCCCTATTTGTGCAAACCCCTTGTTACACACGTTACATACATGTGGTTTCTTTTCATTGTGTTTAACTAAGAGGGTTTCACGTTTGTTTCTTTGTTTGCAAAGGTTCTGTAAATGAGTAATTAATCTAGACTTGTGTGTGAAGTGCGCCTGGCAAGTGTCGCAGGTGTAGGGTTGTGTGCGGGGCTCCCGCTGCACAGTGGCGGGCTGGCTCGCGCGCGGGGAGTCGCGGAGGCGCGCGAGCCTCACGGAGCAAGCCATCGCGAGCTGCTGTCTGGCGCGCAAGGACACTGACGGCGCCGGCTCCGCGTCCGCTCCAGCCGCGCCGTCTAATGCTAAGGACAAAAGCATTGATGTTTACTCACGGCACTGGGCGGAGGCACTAGAAATACGACTCACGTGCACTGTATGCGACAGCACCGACTTCATTAGCCGGGTCCACACTGCCGGCATGCTTTTGTAGGAGATAGGGCATAGCGAATGATGTCCCGCTTTGTGTGGTGGGGCACAGATCAGCGGATAACATCTCGCTCGAATCTAGAGCAGAGCCCAACTGGGGAAGTACTTCCACCTCCGTCATACAGAAGACTGCAACCAAATAGCACTAGACCCTATTCATGGTGTTGTGTTCCTACCGGTGAGTAAGGCTGCCAGAGCTCAACGAAAAGTGCGGTGTGCTGACGACGGGGGGGCCTAAGGAACTAATGTAATCCGTCTATTGTCCTTTGAGTCGTCGGCACCCTGAACCCTCCAGAGATAAGTATACAGCAAAAAGTTTTTAATGGGTAGGGCACCGCGCATGTGTCACACGGTGACCGCGTTTCATCAGGCTAACCGTGTGCCTATTTCCAACCGACGTGGTATTAAAGAAAAACGCGTCATGCGCGCACGTTTGGCTCGTCCAAGCAAATTTGGCATCGGCAAAATGGCGGCCCACGGCTGTTCGCTATTAGCTGTTCAAAATAGGTCATTGTATCAGCTGTCATTTAAACAGACTAGTTTCCTACTAGTCAAATGAGCTTCTTTTTAAGAACTGTCAATACGATTTGCTTATTAAATATGAAATTACTATGAAATACTGAAGAGTGACGTCACGGACGTCACGGTCAATTCATTTACTTTTCCCCTCACTAGCTCGGAAACACGTGTTTTGTCCTTTAATACCAGCGGGTAAAAACGCATTTTATCCACTAGTGGATAAAGTAATTTGACCTTGAATAGAGGCAAATTTTCTGCTTTAAAATTGATAAAAGTAGGTTAATCTAGTGATGAAGATGTTTTACCACCTGTGGAACTACTGGAAGCAGTGATAAGACGCGTTTTTTGCGTTGTACTTTCCTCGCTATAGTGAGGGGAAAAGTTTTGTGTTACACACAAGTGCAAATGTATTTTACTTCTCGTGTATTGAAAAACTCGCAAGCACAGGATTCTATTCTCGAACCACTCGCTTCGCTCGTGGTTCAACTATAGGATCCTTTCGCTTGCTCGTTTTTCAATTCCACACTCGGCGTTAAAATACAACTTTGCACTCTTGTATAACAAATAACTATTATATCTTTCTCTTTGACTTATTAAATAGAAATTATGTTTAAAAATAACTACCGTCTATACTTTTGTTCTAATAATGTGTGCTTTATTTTGTCCACTGCATCAAAACATTTTATTTTTAAGTATAGGAAACTAGCCTTGGGGGCAAACCTTCAAGCAAATGTGAAGTTTGTGGTGTGAAATGTGTAAGAAAAAAAAATTCCAACTCCTGATATATCTTGGCCAGGTTTGTGGTAGGCTGTGTCTCAGACGTAGACTACCATGTGTTTTAGGGCAGTTTTTTTTTTCTTTTCATCAATCTGGAGAGCATTAAGAAACAATATAAATGAAAAATACATAACAGTTATAAAGAAGATATACGCTCAAAGTGTGAGCAAAGTCAAACTGGAACGAGGAGATGAAATTATAATAGGACGCGGCTTGAGGCAAGGCGACCCCCTCTCTCCCAAGTTATTCATAGCCGTTCTAGAAGATATTTTTCAAAATATAGACTGGAAAAAACCGGCCAAGAGCGTGTCGGGCCACGCACAGTGTAGTGTTCCGTAGTTTTCCGTATTTTTCTCAAAAACTATTGAAGCTATGAAGTTCAAAACAATTTTCTTAGAAAGTCTTTATAAAGTTCTACTTTTATGATTTTTTCATATTTTTTAACCATATGGTTCAAAAGGTAGAGGGGGGGGGACGCACTTTTTTTTCCTTTAGGAGCGATTGTTTCCGAAAATATTAATATTATCAAAAAACGATCTTAGTAAACCCTTATTCATTTTTAAATACCTATCCAACAATATATCACACGTTGGGGTTTGAATGAAAAAAAATATCAGCCCCCACTTTACATGTAGGGGGGGTACCCTAATAAAACATTTTTTTCCATTTTTTATTTTTGCACTTTGTTGGCGTGATTGATATACATATTGGGACCAAATTTCAGTTTTCTAGTGCTAACGGTTACTGAGATTATCCGCGGACGGACGGACGGACGGACAGACAGACATGGCGAAACTATAAGGGTTCCTAGTTGACGACGGAACCCTAAAAACGAGGGTGTGTGGCTAAAAAATAGACAAGTCACACACTTGAGGTTTGCAGACGATATAGTCCTGTTTAATGAAACAGCTTACTGGAATAAGAAACATGCTGCAAGCCCTAAACACAGAGTCAGAAAATAGGACTACAAATGAATGCCACAAAAACAAAAGTGATGACTAACAGCTACGCGAAACCAATAAATATAGAAGGAAGAAAAATAGACTATGTTCAAGAGTGTGTAATATATTTGGGAAAACTGATATCCTTTAACAAAAACAGTAACGACAATGAAATAGACAGAAGAGTAAACATAGCGTGGACTAAATACTGGTCTCAAAAAGATATTTTAAAGGGAAACTATGGCTTGAAACTGAAGAAAATTATAATGGACTCCTGCATCATACCCAGCCTCACTTATGCCAGCCAAACATCACATGGGTGTACACCAAGAGGGTAAAGAGCAAAATCCTCGCATGTCAACATGTAATGGAAAGGAGCATCTTGAAGTTAAGGATCCAGAAAACTAGAAATGAAGAAATAAGGAAGAAAACTAAGCTGACAGATGCTCTTCAACATGCACTATCGCAAAAATGGAAATGGGCTGGACATTTGGCGAGATACCATGATAAGAGATGGACTCTACATTAGGCTTGTGTAGGACATGTAGGTATTAATAGTACAAAAGACACGATTCCCTGCACTGTACTAGACCGAACTACTCCCAAATTATTCTGCTCTCTAGTACATTTAGTACACTCACACACGCGCAACAGAATGGGAGCGAAAGGAGCGAAGAGCCAAGGAGTGACAATGACAGCAAAGCGATCCGTGTGATCCTACCGAAACCGCCCGAGAGCGCGCGAAAACGGCCGATCAGCTCTCGGCTAGTACACGAGCGAATGTTACTGTATGCCATATGCACAATTTATCTCTCGCTCTGTCGGTGTACTACTGTCCTAAATGTCCTAAAAGAACGAACTAGTACACTTCGGAGATCGTACTAGTTGGGAGACTCTACATGCAACCAGATGGCCAGGCCCCACTGGAAAGAGGAAGGATGGGAAACCACGCAAAAGATGGGTTAATGACAAATTGTGAAAGGTAAAGCAGGAAGGAACCGGATGGACACCGCTCAGAAGAGTAAAATGGCTAAGCTTGGAGGAGGCCTTTACCCTATCAGGGACCACAAATAACAAAAAAAAAAGAGAAATTAAATGAAAAGTTTTAGGGCAGTAAGGTTCTAGGTATTTATTTATATGATATAACGTCTATATTGCTGTAGTTTGTAGGTTAGGTATAGGTTTAGCTTAGGAACGTCTACCATCTCCAATTTCCTTTAACTGCTCTAAGGTTAACTGGAAGAAATCCCTTATTAATGGGATAAGTTCGCCTTTGTACAAATGATGTGTGTGTTCTTTTTTTCTTTACTGTGTGTGTTCTTATCTTTGTACAATAATAGTACATTACTATACAAGTGCGTAAAAAAGGAAGTTCGAAACAAGTGGCGATAAATTAAAACACGACCGAAGGAAGTGTTTTAAATCGACACAAGTTAAGAATTTCCTTTTCGCACTCGTACGACGTTTTTCAGTACAGATGACCCTCAGAAGTTTCGACCTGTCATATAATGAACCACTTCTCGCACTAGTGCGTATAAAAAACATCATCTGTACTGAAAAGTGTATTACTACTACTACTACTACTACTATAACTCACTCCACACCGGCTCGTCACTGCAGTCACTGCCGGCGTCCCCCCACTCTGTTACCGACTCCAGCGCTGATTCTTCACCTGTAACAAACACTAGCTTGCATTAAATAAAAATAATATGATAAATTATATGTGTTACACAGTAATGAAATTTGAATTAGCTCTAACTTCGTTCAGTTCAACATTCAAGCAATATTTGGGTTTGCACAAATTGATGTCCTATCCTATCCATTCACATAATTGTTTAATTTTTGACAACCTGAAATAGGCTCCGACTCGAAAAAGGATATCGTCTTGCATTAAAATGGAACAATTCTATCCTGAACCGCTATAACATTTTGGTTTTGTAGGAAGTTTTTTCATACTGCAACAGTACCAACCAGGCTTAAATGCCTTCTAAAAATCCTTTAACTCGAAATTATTCTAAACTTTAACTCAAAATAATTCAACATGTTTTTATAATACAATGATTACTAACCATTACCGGGAGTTTCTTCTTTCAGCCGCGCCTGCAGCTCCGTCTGAGTGCGCTGCACTTGCAGTTTAAAGTCACTCGCATCTCGCAGGCGGCCCACGCACACCGAGCAGATCCCACATGAGCCTTCACCACTCAGTGCTACCTGAAGCCATGAGGTTTAAGTCATGTAAATTTCTAGCTACAAAATTAACTTTACAATTTCTTCTAATGCATTAAGTATTTCTATTAACAGCAAATAATTTCATTATTCATTAAAATGAAATGTTTTTCTGTTTTTTTTTTTTTTTATTTCAGCACTTTTTATCCACGAGTTAAATTTAATTTTCCATGTCGTTGTTTCGAGCAATACATTTATCATTGCACTTTTTGCCTTATCAGCTCTGACACAAGAAATTATATTATGTACATTTCGCTATTATAACATCGCGGAGGCAAAATCGCATACGTAATTTCATGTAAAATGTATAAAAACTACGAGACTTCCTTGCTTTTTAAAATCGTCTTTAAAGTTAAGAAAAGAACAGTGTTATTCTTCAAATCAACGATACTTACGTGAATGCCGAAACATTCTCGGAGCATGTGGGCGTAGACCTCGGTCGCGCCGAGCCGGGTGTACGGCGTCTGCAGCTCCTTGTCTGCGGCGCGCAGCTGGCAGCAGCCACACGGGGTCAGCGGGTCCATTACGAAAAAAATAATAAAATCTTTTAGAACAGCAACGCACACCGCACGCGTAATAACAATAACAAGAAATGTGACAGTGACGCTTGTTTTTTTTTCTGACTAGGGATGTGAAACATCATAACGGTATCGGTTTTTAGCGTGCTGCTCATACTGCCACATCTCTAGCTCGATATAGTAAAACCCTCGGAATAATTATTATTTGCTGACGATTTAAATTGAGCGAAGTTAAAGCTAGGAACACACTACGCGGACGTCCGTCGTAAATCGACCGCGGACGGGAATCTGGACAATGGAAATACACATAACCGTGCAAACTATCGGTCGACGGACGCGGACGTGGCCTTGAGCGCACGGACGTCCGATCGAAATCTGGCTCTCTGGATGTTTTGTTCCGTGCACACTGATAGGTCGCGGTCGATTTACGACGGACGTCCGCGTAGTATGTTCCTTGCTTTAATATACACAAGCTAGGAACATACTACGCGGACGTCCGCGACCGCGACCGATCAGTGTGCACATACGTAGTATCTTCTTAGTAGTTTGTGGTGTGCACGATCACAAAACATCCAGCGAGCCAGATTTCGATCGGACGTCCATGCGTTCAAGGCCACGCCCACGTCCGTCGACCGATAGTTTGCACGGTTAAGTGTATATTCATTGTCCAGATCCCCGTCCGCGGTCGATTTGTCCGGTTTTCGGATAACAGTAGTAGTTGATAATTTTATGCTCATTTACTTTTAAACTTCATATAAAGTGGGTCGAAACATGTTTAGATTTATTTGACTTGATTAATTTATGTCACCCATTAAATATATGTAGTATAAAATTATTATTTATTAACTATAAATTATAATTGATCAAAGTACTCAACCACAAGATCAATAGTTGCCTATCTAAGAACCAGTTGGAAATATCCGTGGACACAGTAAATAAAATACTAGATAGTTTTCCAATGTATATTTGTGCCGACCGCACAGGCAAACGAACTGAACCAAACTGACATGTTTACATTGTGTGACATTGTCTAGAAGACGATTCTATTCAACCAGTAGAGTTTATAATGGTGCACATACGAACTTCATAGTTAATAAACTTACGTAGGTTCTAACATTGGCCCTTGAACCAATATAAACTCATGTACATCACATACATTAAACACATAGTAATCTAAGCAAATACATTAGACACATCCGCTGTCTAAAAACAAAACATTACCTACAACACAAAAATAGGCATAGCAAAGGTATCAGTAAATTTCGTAAAGTATCCGTAACATATAAAACTACAAATAGTCAAAACATACATGAAACGGATCTAAAACAAACTATACCTTCACAAGTATATAGTATATTGCTTAGAGCCAAGTCACTTATTTAATGATACAAATAAATGACTAACAAACTTATCATGTTTTTCTTTTGCTAACGGTTTCGTTAAAACATCGGCCACCATTTCATCAGTTGATAGGTATTTTAAAACGACAGTACCTTCCTCAATGATTTGCCTGATGAAGTGATGCCGTACATCGATGTGCTTCGTTCTGGCGTGGTACATAGAATTAGCACACAATTTCAGTGCAGACTGATTGTCATTAAACAAAGCAATCCTATACTGTACCCCGTAAATTTCGAACAGAAACTTGCGTAGAAAGAGAGCCTCTTTACAAGCATCTGACAGACACATGTACTCACTCTCCGTGCTTGAAAGAGCGACTGTCTTTTGTCTCCTACTCTCCCATGAGATAGTAGAATTTCCGATTTTGAACACAAAACCGGTATAAGATCGGCGATCGATCTCATTTGACGCAAAATCAGCATCAGCATATGCGACGATGTCTAAACCTGACTTCTGAAAAGTTAAACAATGATTAAGCGTACCTTTCAGATAGCGAAGAACGCGTTTCGCCGCTTTCCAGTGGTTCTCGTCGTACGCGTCGTTGAACTGGCTGAGTGAGCTGACAGCATGCGCAATATCAGGTCGCGTACATACTGCTATGTACATTAGACATCCTATCAGGCCTCTGTAGTCGTGCGTACAATCTTTCTTTGTAGATTTCACGAGCTTCAGACCTGTTTCCATAGGTGTTCGCGCAGGTTTCCAAGAATGTGATGACCTACTCATAACATTTTAGCTACTCTGCCCATAGACATGAGTACTTTAACACCGTTTGAAAGAGATTTCTTGCTTTTTGGTGTAAACTTTATCTTCTTTTTTTTGCCTTTTTTGTTACATTATTGCATTTTAGTATAAATATATCATCTGTATTTCCGTTTATTTCGTAGTTACATATTGTCATTATTGCTTAGTATAAATATATCATCTGTACCTTACGTATACTGTCATGCTCATGCTATGGGAATTTGGATGTATGATTAAGTTGGGCATACATTTTTTCTTTCATAATTTATTATGTAGCTATAAAGTGAAAACCTGAAATTGGTTTTGTATTTTTTTAGATATACATACAACGTGTTTCCGATATCACCCAAAACCTCAGACACAATACAATAAGATATATACTCTTTATTGCACACCTTGATAAAATACAATACAAAACAAGGAAGCAACGTGAACAAAGGTAAACAACAGGCGGTCTTATCGCTAAAGAGTAACTTAAACTCATCTAAGAGTATTCACCTTTAAATTTAATGGTTACTTTTTTAAAAATTGAATTTTTAATTTTCTGTACAGCTCTACTTGACTTTCAGCTCTACACTCAATAAAATAATTGCTAACTACCATCATAAACCATGAAACTATTTATTTGTGTACGTTACTGCAACGACATAAGGTTTACCAATAGACAGCTAAGATTTCACTGTAAAACACTTTAAAGCTTTGTCACAGTAAACTTCAAATTGGACAGGTAATCGCAGTAAGCAAATTTAAACCCAATATTCAAAAAGACAAGGTTATTATTAGGAACGAGTTGAATTTGTTATGACTTATGATAAACAGTGAGATTAAACTGACAAACAACGTCAATCTCGTAGCGGAAAAAATAATCGTCCAAGTTACCATCCAGTATTTAACCCCCAAATACTGAAAAAGGTAAACAACCTCTATCAATGCGATATACGCAATGTTGTATTACGAATACAGTAGAATAGGCACATAAAAAATAACTAATAATACTAATTTGAACAAAAATATTACCCCCGTCAAGATATAGCTCAATCGATTCTACTCTCGATTCTGAACGGTTTTCAGGTTTTCAGTGTTAAGTGAAACACGGTGTATAGCGCTGTTGGTTTTCCATGAAACAAAATAAAATAAAGATTCGCATATCTCGCACTCGTACGACTCCTCTCCGGAGTGGATCCTCTTGTGTCTGTCTAACTCCGACTGTGATGGAAACTGGTTCTTATTTTCTCCACAATGATTTTAATCCAACTATTTTTTTTTCTGTGTTAAATGCATGTCGTAGGCTAAACCTTTGATAAGGTTCCGTCATGGGCTTTTTTTCTATGTGCGTTTAAACTCCCTTTTTGTGTATACCGCATGTTACAAATCTTACATGTATATGGCCTCTCTCCAGTGTGGATTCTTGTATGCATAATTAAGCTTTCTTCTCGTGTAAATCGCTTGCGACATAAGTTACATGAGTAAAATTTAAATTCACTGTGAATTTTCAAATGTGTTTTTAAATTTTCTTTTAGTATAAACCACTTTTTACACACGTGACATACATGAGGTTCCATTCTAGTGCGCTTAACTAAGAGGATTTCAAGTTTGTTTTTTCGTTTACAAAGGTTCTGTATATGTGTGAGTAACTTAGACTTGTGTGTGAAGTGCGCCTGGCGAGTATCGCAGGTGTAGGGTTGTGTGCGGGGCTTCCGCTGCACAGTGGCGGACTGGCTCGCGTGCGGAGAGTCGTAGTCGCGGAGGCGCGTGAGCCTCACGCAGCAAGCCATCGCGAGCTGCTGTCTGGCGCGCAAGGACACTGACGGCGCCGGCTCCGCGTCCGCTCCAGCCGCGCCGACTAATGCTACTGAAACAAAACAAAAGCATCACTGGATTTGAATTGAGGACGCCAGCGACGGCGGGCGACACGGCTCCACCGCGCGCAACGCCGATCGTCGGGTCGATGACAAGCATTAGAAAAGGCCAACACGATTCGTGAAGGGTTCTTATTTCAAACTAGTTACCACCAAGTTGTTACAAGTGATTTGACGATTGATACTATTTGTGACTGGTAGGATTTTTTCCCAGTAGCTCATCTATCAGTAATCATCATCAAGTTCGTATCATATCATAGCGATAGTCCATTCCACAGCCTTGCAAGGCGAGAAGTTTATGGAGAAACGCACGGTTTATGGGGAATTGAGGACTGCCAACCATCTAATTGTTGATAAATAAATAAATATCATAGGACATTCTTCCATAGATTGACTGAGTCCCACAGTAAGTTCGTCAAGAAGGCTTGTGTTGCGGGTACTCATCAGACAACGATATATGTAAAATCAGCGGTCTCGCTGAGTCCCATCCATTTTACTGCACACACTTCTGAAAATGAAATGAAAATGAAAATGAAATGAAAATGAAATATTTATTTTTCAAGTAGGCATATTACAATGCGCATATGAACGTCAAATAAAGCTACGCCGGCTCTAACCCTACGCCTCAGCCTCGAGAAGATTTCAGTCCCCCCTCAGTTGGGAGGGGGTATCCACTATGGGACCGGCAAGAAACTCGGCGGGCAACTTCTTTTCAAAACATTACATCTTATAATTAACATGCATTAAATAACAACATACAATTTAACATGCAAAAGTATTCATCAAAGAATATGAACAGACTAGGTACTCTATGGAAATCAATTTCAATAAATTATATTATTGCTTAATAATACGTCGTTCTTCTTCAGAGAAAACATATCAAATTGTCATAGTAGAAAAAGATAATATGAATCTCAATATCATTAAATATGTAATTTACCTACACAACATAAAATATAAAATATTTGATGTGCTTTCTTATCTGAACTGTGTCCTCTATACATAATACAATTATTTTAATTGCTATTCGTTTTTTGTAGTTTCTGGTTCGGGCCATGCATGTTTGTCTGTCAAATAGTCCTCGACTCTGTAATAAGCCTTTGCTTAGCACTTCGAGCTAGAGCAGACCGGCCGTCAAAGACCCGTCCGGTTGACGATGGAATTCTTGTCGCTTAGAAACATGGCGGAAGAGATTATTCTAGACAAATTAGGCTCCGGTACAAGCGTTACAAAATGCTGAGCGAGGCTAAATACATCATCACCTTCTCCATTTTATCTTCATAGAGCTGTGCTAATCTAATAGAGAGTATAGCTACCTAGCTAGGATTCCGTAGTCAACGGTTTTTGCTACCGCATGTGCTGGGAATCTCGACTGTTTGTGGGGTTCTTCCTACTAATAGTCACTTAATCTAAATATATAAAAGAAGAAGCTGACTGACTGACTGACTGACTGACTGACATATCAACGCACAGCCGAAACCGCTGGTCCTAGAGATTTCAAATTTGGCACATAGGTTCCTTATATAGTGTAGAGGAGCACTAAGAAAGGATTTTCCAAAATTCACCTCCTAAGGGGGTCAAATGGGGGTTCAAAGTTTGTATGGGGAAACAAGATTAGTTTGACTATTTTATTCGAAACTTCACAGGAAGATTCCTTAAGACATATGACTGAATACGTGTTTCAGGTTTTTTGAAAATTTAACCCCTAAAAGGGTGAAAAGGGGGTGATAAAGTAAAAAAATCAATATGGGTATCGTTTTTATGGTTTATCGGGTCGCTGATCACGATAAATACAACGTTTTTAAAATCTAACGAGGCGGAAGTGAAATACCTTCTCCCCTGTTGTGGTGCAATGGGGTTTAAATATATAAAAGAAGATATTGACTGACTGATTGATATATCAACACAGCCGAAACCGCTGGTCCTAGAGATATCAAATTTGGCATATAGGTTCCTTATATGGCGTAGAGGAGAACTAAGAAAGGATTTTTCAAAATTTTCCTCTTAAAAGGGTGAAATGGGGGTTCAAAGTTTGTATGGGGAAACAAGATTAGTTTGACTATTTTATTCGAAACTTCACAGGAGGATTCCTAAAGACATATGACTAAATACATGTTTCAGGTTTTTTGAAAATTTGACCCCTAAAGGGGTGCAAAGGGGGTAAAGTCAAAAACACAATAAGGGTATCGTTTTTATGGTTTATCGGGTCGCTGATCACGATAAATACAACGAATTTGAGGTGGAAAAGAAATTTTCTCCCCTGTTGTTGTGCAATGGGGTTAAAATATCCAAAATAGCCATAACTTTAGTTTTTATCTTTACTTCTGGTTCAAGAGATTTCAAATTGACACGGAAGTTCCTTAGAGGAGCACTAAGAAAGGATTTTTCAAAGTTCACCTCCTAGCATGATAATTTTACAGGGGCAAGGACAGGGACAGGGCCAGGGACAGGGACAAGGACAGGGACAGGGACAGCGACAGGGTTAGGGATAGGGATAGGGATAGGGGTAGAAATAGGGATAAAAATAGGGGACGGGGATAGGGATAGGGGAGGGACGGGGACAGGGACGGGGACGGGGACAAAGACAGAGATAGGGACAAGGATAAGAATAGGGATTGGGGTCGGAATAATCGGTCGGCAATCGATATATAGGCAGTGTAAAATGCAGGTAGCTCAGTGGGAAGGGATTAGTAAGTAGGCATCGGCGAGTATCCTGCATCCGTAATAACTATTACATTCAATGTGCTGTAAGAAGATCGTTGTTTGCTTGCCTTTTATATGTTTACGTTTGCAATATAAGCAAAATGGAAAAAATTGTAAGCGATAATGCAAGGAAGTACTTTTTACCCTACCGACCATAGCGTCGAGATACTGGCTATGTGGGTTGTACGAAGTTTCCCCAGTATAAATATTGGTAAAATTCATACATATTCGTACCTACTACCTACGCTGTGGTCGCTGTGTAACAATTCTACAATCATTGCAAGAATTTCTTTAAAAACGATAGTAATATGTGTAAGGTACAGTCAGCCAAAACCGGACAGTACAGCAAATAGATCAGTTACAATGGCCCCCCAGTCGAAAATTGCCCCGCTTTACCTGAATCGAAATAATCGCGGACAGATGTACCTACAAAGAAACCTACGGATCCAAATGAAAATCTTATTTTTTGTAAACGTTTCAATAAGAATATTTTTATTACGCGGGCGAAGCCGCGGGTAAAAGCTAGTAATAATATAATAATGACCACGACTTAAGACGAAAGATGAATAAAGGATATAATAATCACTGAAGGTAAATTTTGTTGGTGATTGGTAGTTGTAAACATGGATATGGAAGAAGATATCAAGCCCCCAGATAAAAATGGTGGCCTTTCTGGTAATCAAAGCGTTCGAGGGTAACAAAGTGGAGCAGATCCACGGCAAAAAACCGGCCAAGAGCGTGTCGGGCCACGCTCAGTGTAAGGGTTCCGTAGTTTTCCGTATTTTTTTTTCAAAAACTGTTCAACCTATCAAGTCCAAAACAATTTTCCTAGAAAGTCTTTATAAAGTTCTACTTTTGTGATTTTTTTCCTAGTTTTTAAACATATGGTTCAAAAATTAGAGGTTTTTTCCACGTTTTTTTTTCAATATTATCAAAAAACGATCTTAGTAAACTTTAAAGTGTCAGACAAATGTGTGCGTCATCGTCAGGTATTTCGCAAGGCGATAGTTAGGCAAATACCCCTGAACTGGACCCTACATAGGCTAAGTAAAAAAAGATAATTGTAAAAGGACGTCGTATTTGGTAGCCCACCAGAACAGTTCAAACTCCCCTCGGAGAGATTTTGCATGAAAAACTCTATGATCCTGTCCCTGTTCCCAGATATTATTAACTGCCTATAATCCAATGTCGAAAGTGTGTAAGATTTGATGCCGAACGATTAAAGAACAATGCCGCTCCAACCCTAGATGTTCACAAAATAACGAACCAACTGAGTGTTCAGTTCCCGATACCGAGGTATCCTGTCTTTACTGTTCTGGCCCGAATTTCGCAACCAATCAAAGTTGCGCAGAATGTTTTACATGGGTAACCTAACCTAACTTAAACTGACTATAAGGTACAGTCACTGTCACAAGTCACAATAAGTGATGATTTCTGTATCCTGTTGTCTTTAATCATTTGACAATTTCGTATGACATTTCAAACAAGACTGTAATGTGACTAGGTATAGAAATCGTCACTTATTTATGCCGGTGACTATACCTTCAGTCAATCACGCTACATATTATGGGGTTTACAGGTAAACAAAAATAGATTGTTCGTACAGTCAACATCTAAGACATGTTTACACCTTATAATATTCTATTGTAATGAGGCAAAAAAATGCAAAGATATGTATTTGACGCCGACTGGACTTACATATTTGTTTATGGACAGAGTTGTATATTCTAATAGACATTAGAAAGTTCCGTCGCTCACCGGTTTAATGTGATAATTCATAAAGCATTGTTCGATGCAAAGGTTGACATCGCATTCCATGCATTTCCAAACGGTCCTAGTGGTGACCTTGCGCTGGGCACACAGCCAACACCGACTTTGCTTAAAGCCGGTACGCGTCGGGAAGTGCCGGTGCTCCAGCTGAGGCCTCTGGTGGGTTTTCTGTCTGGTAGCAGATATCGTTGTCGTCAGCCCAGACCTTCTAGTTAGAAGTCTCCTTTCACCAGTCAGGTCGATTTGCCGATGTATTTTCAGCAGGTCCTCTGCCAGCATTGTTCTGAATTGTCGATGGTTTATTTTTGGATTCGATTTGGCAAATATGACAAAACAGTTAAATATGGCCGCATGAAACATGCGACGGAAAAGCTTTTTATACCAAACTCTGTTTTTGTTTCTTATTGTAAGATGACCAGACAGGTATTGATCCTTCCTATAAGTTCCTCCCGTTGACTTATTGTAGTCCAGAACGATGCTAGGTTTGGACGTCACTCCGTTGTACTTGGTTTTTGTTCCAACTTGTAAGGAATGGTAAGTGGATATGAAGCTAACTATGTTTGCGTCCCGCCATACAGTCACAGACAAGTCGGGACAATAACTAGCCACCACTTCACCGCGTCGGAGGTCTGAATTGTTTAAATCTTTAAGGGAATCGGGAACAAATTCACGGTTAAGTCGAAGTGTGCCGTAACAGTCAGTATTTTGTCGTTTCAGAAACCGCGCCAGTAAAGGACAGTTATAAAAACTGTCCATAATTAATGTATGGCCTTTGTGAAGTAGCGGTTCTACCAAGTCGTAAATGATTTTTGCAGTCGCGTTGGTGTCGTTTTCAGGACTAGTCATGTCATGGGAGTGTAAGTACAAGTTCAGTCATATCGTCTCCTACGGGGGGAGTATTCATAGCCTTAGTGTTTCCAGCAGATACAAAAAACTTCCACAGATAACCACTAGACGACTCGCATAAGTTCGAAAGTCTTTACACCTACTTGAGCAGCCTTTGACAGAACTTTTTGGGCAAAGCCTAACCGTCCGTGCCATTTCAGTAGAGTTTCGTCAATAACCACCTCCTGACCAGGATAGTACAGGCTAGAAAACTTTTCGTTGAAGTAATCCGTTATTGGTTGAATTTTACTTAACTTTGTAAGTTCTGTTAAATTTTCATTATCTACGAAATGTAGCAACGATTTTATTAAAAAATATCGGTTGTAGGACATTATTCTGGAAAAGTACGGCATCGAGCCAAAACCAATAAATGAAAAGTATGACTGCTCATCTGGAAGGGGGTATAGCCCTTGCAAGATAGTGAGCGCAAGAAAGCTGATCATTTCGTCTTTATCGATCGGAGTCCAACGATGCAGCCGCGAGTTGGGTAATAGCTTGTTAGCAGTTTTAAGTAAAGTAATTTTTTGGCTCGCGTACCTATTTGTCTCCAAGCAAAGTAGGTCCAGTAAGTCACTGTCACACATTTTATAAAAAATATCTACGGCACGGGTTTGATCTGTTACTTGGAATGTCGGTCCTGAAGAAGCTGTAAATATTTCTCTCTGTCCTTTAAATATTCGTATATCTTCGTCCCACTCAAAATTGTAGTCGGCCGTAGATACTATTTCGCGTAGTGCCTGGTCGTTTAGTTGGTCTTCTGCCGCCAGCACTTGGACCTCAAAATCTGTTAAATCAGCTTCTGTGGCAGGTCCTATTAAAGCGTTGCGCGCTGACATATTCGCAATGTGGCTAACTGCTTCGTCGTCTTGATCCACATCCATATCACAGTCACTCAACTCGTCAACCAGCCGCATCCACTCGTCATTTGTTTCGTTAAAGTGTGTGTCATTGACCCCTAGAAGCGAATTAATAATATTGAATAAAATCGAAAAAGGTAGGTAACATTTATAAAATGAACAACGAAAGGTATAAAGTATATATTGCGCATATGCCAGGAATAGAGCAGCAGAAATAGTCTTTATGAATGTCCCTGCTACGCTGCAAATGTTCAATAAAGGACCTCATGCAATGGCTATGACGATTTTTAATAAAATTCCTCAAAATATATTAAGCGAGAGAAAACACAAAACTTTTGTAAACAAACTAAAGTCCTATCTACTAAATTTGTGCCCATATTCCTTGCATGACTTCCTAGGAGACCAAACTTAGCTGTAAGTGCAGGTTGGTAAACTTTTTGTATTTTATTTTTTACATTTTCCTTCATAATTCTTTTAATTTTCCACTACAAAAAAATTTTGTTTTTTGTTTTGTTGTACTTATTTATATGTAAAAAAAATGCTACAGCGTAAGTAGTTCCTATTAGTGAGGTCCATGTTTGTACCTACAATCTGTAAACACCTCTGTAAAATACCATGGTTGCATTGAATAAATGAATATGAATATGAATATTGACTTCAGCACAGTTCGAATAACTAGATTAAAATTGTAATCTTCATAATATCCATTTGCGTATCGCTCGTAAGCATAAAGGCAAAAAACCATGACACTTTACGTGAAAAATTAAAACCAATAAATTATCATCTTTGCTAAGATGGCGGTCTCCATGAGACCTAGCATCATTTTCATGTTGCTAAGATACTTTAGAGGAGTCGCTTTGCATCTGTTCCTTTATACTTCTACCTGTTTCATCATACAAATTTTCTCTTTATCGCCCACTGCTGAGCACAGGCGTCTCTTCTAGTACACCACTTGTCCCGATCCTGAGCTAGTCTCATCCAGGTTGTGACACGCTATTTTCCGGATGCCGTCCACCCAACAAGTCAATGGTTGCCATTGTTGCCATGCGCTTCTTACCTGTTTATTATAAGTAGCGGCACGGCAAGTTCGCTAAGTGAAATGTGGAGGTGATAGGCAGCGTCCACACACAAGAGACGCATCTCGTGCGACTCGAAAGGGACGCGCAAGAGACGTGGCTTCGTATACAAAATGTACTGAGGAGACGTTTTCTAAAATTACATTCAGGCGGCGTGGCGCTGACGTCCGTTCCGCGCCGCAGGACATGCGTCTCTTGAGTGTGGACGGTCCCATAGCTGCGCATGGGGATGCATACCCTTCGTCCTCTGTAACCCCCCAGAGACCTGTTTTGAATTTTGCGCAACAGCGGTCAGCGCTAAACTTACGTGCCGGTAGTAAACACATGATTGTATTTGATCACACGTCTTGTTCTAACTGTATTAATGACATAAGGACGGGTAGTCTATCTCGCGGCGACATACTCCCGCGGCAATCATGTGCTAACCCTGCTGTTTGTTGTTGTTGTCGATCGTCCTCGGACACCCCATAGGTGCATAGGGCCTCCACAAGATCCTTCGACGCCTTTCTACCTGTTTACAGGCTAGGAAATGGGAGTTACCATGGAACATAAACAATTTAAATTACAACTTACTTCTTTTGGACTTGTATCATTTTCCTGATGACTGCACAGTATAAACTTGTAAGTATTGGGTCCGACTCTGCACACTGAGCGCTCCATGTCTATATGCATGCGCTCCAGACTAACAGTGCAGGTTTTATCTGGTGCTGGATTCCATGCTGCTTGCTTGTTGAGTGTTGCTGTAATAAGTATATAAATAAAAAATTGTGCAAAATCACTCCGCGTGGAAGAAGCGACAATTCGTATGTGGAAATGAAAATAGGAAGGGGTATTTTATTTCATAGAGTTTGCAACACTGAGCGTTAAACGTTTAACACTGTCAGTGAGTGTGTTTAATAAATGTTTAATAAATTAATACTGTCCGTCCGCGGATAATTTTTAGCTGAAATTTGGTACCAATTTTTCAATCACGCCAACAAAGTGCAAAAATAAAAAATTGGGGGAAAGTGGGGGCTGATATTTTTTTTTCATTCTAACCCCAACGTGTGATATATTGTTGGATAGGTATTTAAAAATGAATAAGGGTTTACTAAGATTGTTTTTTGATAATATTAATATTTTCGGAAATAACTCTAAAGAAAAAAAAAGTCCCCCCCTAACTTTTGAACCATATGTTTAAAAAATATGAAAAAAATCACAAAAGTAGAACTTTATAAATACTTTCTAGGAAAATTGTTTTGAACTTGATAGGTTTAGTAGTTTTTGAGAAAAATACGGAAAACTACGGAACCCTACACTGAGTGTGGCCCGACACGCTCTTGGCCGGTTTTTTACACAATTTTTTTAATATTGGGGGACACCTTACACAGATCAACCTAGCCCCAAACTAAGCAAGCTTGTACTATGGGTGCTAGGCGATGATATACTTACTGATATAGATATATACATACTTATATACATAGAAAACATCCACATCTGTGTTCATCACACAAATAAATGCCCTTACTGATATTAGAAGTTTCAGACCGGTCTAATTTGTGTGTATTAAAAGTTTCACTTAATATAAGCTTTTGGCAAGGACATCAATTTTGCTACAAGTATCTTCTGTCAAGTGGTTTCTTTGCACAGGTTAGGTTGTATTAGGTTCACAGAAACTGAAATTTAACATATGACCTGTGGCTTGTCAAATGTTTACTTAAGTTATGTATTTATCTTATATCAAGGGCGGATCCAGCTGTGTACCCCAGGGGGTCACGTGGTAAGTGTGTGTGCCCAGCCCAGGGGATCACGTGGTCAATTTGTATAACCAACCTAGGCTCCGCGCATGTCTTATACATTTTTTTTACTTTCTCATTGCCTGTAATGCTGATGTTACTTATTTCACTAATACTTAAAATTAATAAAAAAGTGTAATTAAATAATATTGAAGTTGGAAAAATTAAGTTACCAATTGCACAATAACAATAGGCTACTTGCCTCCTAGTCAAATCACCTTCTTTTTAAGAACTTTTAAAACTAATTTCAATGTCTTGCTAATATAGAATTAATATGAAATTGAATTGAGTGATGTCACAGTCAACTCAGTTACCTTATACATTTCTACCTGACTTGTTAAATAGAAATTGGATTAAAAATAACTTCTATACATGTTTACCTAATATTAATCTAATAGAAATCCTAAGATGAAGAAAGTTGCTAGTGTCCTTTACCCTAGTGTCCTAAACAGAATAAAAAATGAATTACCTCTATGGTATTCCTCGGGGCCCACCACTAGCCCATCTTCAACCTCATGTTTCAGATAAAGGCCTGCCTGCTCTGCCGTGCTCATACTACTCACAGTCTTCTCACTCTCAAATTCATAATCTAGAACCACAGGCTCTATCCAACTACTGTATTTACTCTCATGCTCCGAGCCAACTCTTTCAGCCTCTTCCTTCAATACTGCCTTCACTACAGGGTCCATGTGACAAAGTGCGCTTTCCTGGCCATTGCATAAGCCGGCTTGCAAAGCTGGTTCAAATATATCAGCCAAGTTCTCAGCTTCTGCCTTAACCTCTGGTTCCTGCTTTAAATGCCCATCTTGTACACTCTCAGGCTCCTCTTGCTTTACGTACAAGCCAGCCCCAGCTATTTCATCGACAACACACATCTCCTTCGGCTCTGATTTAAATTCCATCTTCACATTCTCTGTTAGTTCCTGTTCTTGCTTTGCCTCTACCCATACGTACTTTGCGCCGCCTAAAGACATCTTTTGCTGGATCTTGTGTTTGATACGCAACTACTGCTAATGCTCGTGAATCTCGTGATCACTAGTTACGATACATTGCAGTTCTATCTGTGTCTGATTAAACTAAGAAATTCAATGATAACCTGATAGCGTGCAGGATTAGCCAGGAACTTAATTTGGAATTGCGAAGACGTAGTTATGTTGAGACTTAAGACCTAAACAGTATTAGGTACTAAAGGAGAAAGGAGGTACAAACAGTGACCCACAGCAATTTTTTTATACTTCCGTGCTCACAACGATTTTATTATCGCCTAATTATCGTATGCATTAGCTAATAGGTTTGCATTTGCTGGACCAGTGCTGGTGAGTGGTGACTGAGGACCAATGCTGTGCATTGACAAATTGTCAATTCGACAGCGTCATAAATGTCATTTTGATTTCGAGGAGAGGCGCCGTTTAAGCCACATAATAAAACGCTGTTTTACCGTTTTGGGAGTATCAATCGTATCCATAGACTAAATTCTTTTGTCTTTGGTCTTTACCTTAGCACATGCTTAGCACTATTTATTAGCACTAAGATATGCTATTAGTTTACATCGAAGGAAAAAACAGCCTGCAAATTGATGATTCTCGGAATTTCGTACTAGGCTTACTAGCCAGGCGCTAAAAACCGATACTGCTCAACAGACATCCAGTATCCCTAGTATTTAAAAAAAATAAAACGTCATGACGTCACTGTCATTAGTGTCATACCGTGTTAGTACCGCGAGTGGTGCTGGTTGCCTTACGTGTGACCGGCGTGTTGATTTTATTATAACCGTTTTACATAACAATAAAACGATTATTATGTGCCGAGAGAAAGCACAGCGTCGCTTTATGAAGATGCAATGTATTTTCTCACCTATTGTCAGATATTTTTATTCGATTTCTGAACGTTTTTAGCGTTTCTGAACGAATTATCTGTCACCAGAGGGCGCGCGCGCTTTAGGCTCCCCACAGACAGTCTTAAAAATTCATAATCTTAAAAAAAACTTGTATGCAATCTGACAGTTCAAACTGACACTGACAAGACACTGACAGATCTGTCAGTGTCAATTGCATACAAAATTTTTTTAAGATTATGAATTTTTAAGACTGTCTGTGGGGAGCCTTAGACTTGTCATGGCGTACTTCACCAGGAAGAAACTTCCTGCGACGCTGTGCTTTCTCTCGGCACATAATAATCGTTTTATTGTTATGTAAAACGGTTATATTATGTGCCTTAGGAAAGCACAGCGTCGCTTTATGAAGACGTGTTTGTTATCTGCTGGTGACAATTTTACACGCAATTTGATGATAATGTTAATCACTTCATTAGTAAGAATGAACATAAACTGATTAGATGGGAGGCATGTCCCTAATTTTTTATTAATATTTTAAGGTACAAAATTAACAGACTTAAAGCAAGGGTCTGTTCTCATACGGACTAAAGTATATTTACAGACTGTTCTAATAGCAATAGCTTATCAGCAGTCCTGTCTCTCATAGCATTTGATCTGAGATATCATGTCTTACCTTAAACACACAATTGATCATGATAGTCAGTAACAATCAAACTAAATGTTACAATGTTTAAGATAGCTTTAAATTATATGTCGCGTACCTGTGCAATCAATCTCTCGGCATTAGTACTTATTTAAATATTGTAGCTCTGCCAACTACCTGTTTGTAGGCAAGCTTCTATAGTAAGTTCCTACAGTCTGCCCAAGGCAGGAGACGGTAGAGCGGTAGTTGCTCAGTGGGCAGCTATGCCCGTACCCTGTACTAAGTACCTACTACTGTAGGTACTACAACTCAAGGTGTCCAGTCTGCACCAAGCTGCAGGACAGTGTAGGAACTTGACTGTAAATAAATAAAATACAGATTTATTACCTTTCTTGCTTTCTGGCACTACTGGCCCAAGGGGGCTTTCCTCAATGGTTATAAGCCCTCACAAATGTGGCAACTTACTTATGGTTGTTGATTGCCCTGGTTACCTACCAGTCTGAGTACCAACTGAAGGTAATTGAAACATGATGGGTACAGTGTTCAAGAACCTGGAATTTCAAGCTTTTCAGAGATTCTTTATTAGATCTCCAATCTTTAGGGATGTGTCATCTTGACTGTCTAAACTATATAATTTAATTTAATTTATTTAATTTTAAGTATATATCTATGTATATAGCCTTAAATATTTTGTATGTATTAGCTAACACAAAGCTAAAGGTACAATACCAGACATACTCTTTATTGTGCACCTCAATACAGAAACAATACAGTAACTTACACTGCAACTTCAGAAGTTGTACACCAACAGGCAGTTGGTCACTAAAGGGCAATTCGTACCAGCCAACCTTTGTGCACTAGGTTATCTTCTCCGTGTGACACCTTGCGTGTCATATACTAGCTTCCGCAGCCTGGGAGGACAAGAGTGAGTTCAGCTGGAGTGATCTGGACCACTGTGAGCAGCATTGCAGATGAGGGCATCTGCAATTCTAACGTCCTAGTTGAGGGACCTTGAAAGCAGTTTCTAACTTTATAACTATTATAACTAGAGGAGGTTTTAGTCCAGAACAGCTGATCTATGTACCTCTGCTTTGGTGTTCTACTGTCTATATTATTTAAAACACTTACATAGAAATAGTCTCATTTTCAATAACACTTTTGTCTTCCTTAGTCTCTTAATATCCTTTGTCCCCCCCCCCCTTTTTCAGCAGTTGTAGCGTCTCTATCGCTGGGGGAGGTAGGTCTGGCGTCAACTCTATCCACCTCATGAAATCTTTATAACCTGAAATGGTCCACTGTTGTTCTTGACAGCAAGTCTGCCTGACTCAGTGTGTACAACCCGCTAGTGCCCTGAGCACTAAGTGGATTCATCTGGTATTCTAACTCACAAGGAGAAGGCTAGATTATCGCCTCATCAAGGTTGTTTCACAATTTGTTAACTGTCTCTGATATTCAATCTGAAGTCTTTTAACACAATGGTTTGATATGGCAGGGTGACCACCTCCGAGGTGGCTGCCAGAGTTAGGTTAGGTGCCTTTCACAACAGGCTATTGTGTAGCAGCTGACAATTGTAGAAAGCAGTCAGTTTGCAATTGTGATGTATGTCTAACAGTAGTAACAGTTGTATGACATCTTATGCTTCAGTGATCTGCCATAGCCAAATTGAGAAGCTGTACGAGACTTTGTATAAAAAACTGGCATATAAGCTATGCATATAGTTTTATTTAGCCTTCATAAATGCATTTTAATCTGCTTGCTTTTTCATCTTCAATTAAATTAGTCTTTATGCCATCTTAAACATCACAGTTTAAGCAATTCAGTAGAGTGAATTATTACTGCTGCCTGATGGATAACTCTGACCCACCGTTCTATTATCTAACGTTTCTATCCTCTCTAGAATTCCTTACTTGCAAGTGAGAGTAATGAGTAAACTTTAAGTATCTGGCGCTACTCTTATTGTTGTACATCAGCTCTTTAATCTTTGTTTACACTGTGTATGAATAAAATATATTTATCTGTTCAGGAGTCACAGCCGGTGTTGCAATTCATGTGGTTATTCTCCAGACTTTTCTGGACTGAGAAATAATCTTCTCTTTTCATGCAGGATACTCTATTGATTTATTAGGCATCACCATCAGCTCTGACATAAGCATGAGTTCCATGACACTCAACAAGTTGACACCAGTCCAGATTATCTTCCTAATAATGTCCAACCACACTGTTGTCCGGCCCTACTCAGGACTGCAAAATGCTCAGATGGGACAAGGAATCATGTAGGTTTACTAGCCCAAGGCAACCTCACTCACATGTGGTCTCCGAGACCCAGCATGTTAATCCCTCACAAGGAAAGGTGGTAACGGCAATCAGAACTTTGTTTCGCTAAAATATTGCAAGGTATCTCTTTTGCAGCGTCATCACTACCCAGCTCGTTCTTTCCACATAGAGGTGCTGTGACAAGGAAAGGGCCAAGACAGATGCTGGCAAGGCAGTGTGTCTTTCATAAAGGTCTCCGCGACCCAGAAAGTTAATCCTGCACAAGGGCAGGGTGCCAATAAAAGGCCAAAAGGGAGAAGTACTTATGAGTATCTCTCATATATATTATAGGTGGCACATAAGAGAAATTATTTTCTCTAGTTCTTGCCTTGTCCTATGTTATTCAAACATGGATAAACCATCTCTCTTTCATTCATTATTTACTTAAATCTTCAAGCATAATATACATTTATTTGGTATACTAAACCATACTCAGATCACTCGCTTAATACACTCAAACTCTTCTTCTCTTCTCTCTTAGAATGGGTTAGTTGTTAATTGCTTTACTACAGGTGTTGTGAAAAATAACTGGCTACTCTTGAGTAAAAGATATGCTAGATTTGTCACTGGTGACAACTTTACTGGTTCTGAGCCTGAGCTCATCATATTATCAACTTCATCACAAAACTCTGCCTGTAGTGCAGTGACTGTGTGGTTTTCCATCTAACTTAGTTCTCTTTCTTTTCATCTTTTTCTTAACTCTCCTAGTAAATTATTTAATGAAACCAAGAAGCAACTGAAACATAGGCACAAGCGGGTTATGATATAATTGTCCCGTAGAAATATTAAATTTCTTCCCTTTTGCCATGTTCTGCCTAAAGTTTTACAAACAATTCTAGTGTATTGCTCTCATGGTTGGTTTGAATTCTTCTTAGTAAGGTTCTACTTTTAAATCTTCTTATCTATCTATTATCCTGTAGCATTATTGTTCTTCCAATATCAACATGAATATTCTGTTTTCTACAACTTGCTGTCTTCCACACTTTCTCTTCTGAAATACATGCTGTTCACCTTCCGGGTAGCCTTGTAAATACAATAGTGTAAGTGTAGACCTGTGCGAACCAGTTCATTTTGTCTCAGTATTGCACTAGACAAACTTGCATAACTCTATGTTTTGAGACGTTCATTCCCCTTCTTTAGAGGAAAGTTCTTGTTTACTGCAAAGTCTCTTAATACTGGTTCATCATACAATTATGTAGCCCCTCTACGTTAGTAGCAGGTCCTTTCTGGAAGGCTTCATAAAGATTACAGAATAATCTTTAGTTTCACTTTGACTTTTTCATCTTGTTTCATCTCTGTCACTCTTTAATTCTCCGGAAGGTTCTGCTTAGTGCCTGGATGCTTGTAGTGGCATGGTCGCCAGGAAATCTTGATTTAGAAGCAACAACAGCATTGATTGATAACGGCTTGATGGTAATATGTATTAATCTTGAAATGAAACACTTAAAATATGATAACTGTTTTAATTAATTATTTTTGCTTTCGCCATGACACATAGCCGGCTCATATTCTAGTTGTCATGCTCTATGCGCGCTATGCGCTATTTGAGACATATGAATACACGACATTCGTCCCCTTTTTAAAATGAATGCACTTACTCTATCTTACAAATCTAATTTTTCAGGAGCTCTCCTGATTCTCGTAGACCGTCTCAGATCCAAGCCAGTCTCTTGCGATGATTGCGTTTCAGGGATGCTTTCATACAATTGTGGTTGTGCAGTTACTTCCACTCTATCTGATGATTCAGCTAAAGGTCTCATATCTTCTAAACTAATCCCTTCATTTTCCCCCGTTTCCTGAACCAGACTATCCTCATCTCTGTCATTTCTTTCTATTTCTGTTGGAATTGGAGGTGTTATTATAACAGGATGTGTGACCTCTGCTGATGCACTGGACCTATTTTCAGCTGGAATCTGAGGCAGTTCTACACATGGTCTTAAATCAGACACATGGAAATATTTTTGTATACCATTACAATCAATTATATACCTAACTGGGCTTAAAATTTTAACAATAGTGGCTTTGGTCCATCCTTTTCCCTCTTTTAAATTTTTTGACCACACTTTTTGTCCTTCCTTAAATACTAAAACGTTATCCAGTTTATTATCTTTTAAAACTTTTTTAGACAAGGCATTTGAAGGTTTTATTAATTCAAAACGTGTTCTTGGTTTATGTTTGAAAACAATTTCATTTGGAGACATGCCAGTAGAATTTGGACTATTTCTATATGTAAATAAAAAATTTTGTAACAAAAGTTCTCTTGAAGGTCTAGATTCCTGTTCAACTAATAACTTATTTAATGCTTGTTTGGCTGTCTGAACAGTCCTTTCTGCCATTCCATTCGATTCAGGATGGTATGGGGGGCTCTTTAAAGGCACACACCCATTATTTTTTAGAAATGTAATAAATTGGTCCGAGGAAAAGGGTGGCCCATTGTCACTGACAAGGTATACAGGAATACCAATTATAGCAAATGTTTTACACAGTTTTTCTATCACCTGTGAGGCTGAAGTACCATTATTCATTATGTGCACATCCAGCCACTTGGAAGTAGAATCCACTACTAACAAATAAGTTACAGAATCTTTCATAAAAAAATCTACATGCACTCTTTCAAAGACATTTTCACATTTCTTCCAACTGACTGGTGTACTTACATTTGTAAAATTTCTTGATGATTGACATACCTCACAATTAGCAACAATTTTTTCAACATCTTCATTCATATTAGGCCACCAGCAATAACTTCGCATTAACATTTTTGATTGAACAATTCCCTGGTGAGATTCGTGAAATAGTCCTAATACTTTATCTCTTAACTTCGTAGGAATAATAACTCTATTTCCCCATAGTACACATTTCTGTTCAGTGCCTAATTCTGCCCTTTTATTAAAATATGGCTTCATGAACTCATCAGTCATTGAGTTGGGCCATCCAGATAACACATATTCATACACCTTACTTAATGCTACATCCTTTTGTGTATACTTTGCTATTTCCTGAAAGTCCAATGGAACATCATCTTTAAAATTAAAGTAATTTATGCAGTCTGCTACATTTGCTTTTTCTGGCAATGGTAATCGTGATAGAGCATCAGCATTTCCTAATAGTGTACCCTTTCTATAATTTATTTCATACTGATACCCTGATAATATTAAAGCCCATCTTTGCAACCTAGCATTAGCTGTAATTGGAATTTTTTTTAAAGGATCAAATATAAATTTTAAGGGCTGATGGTCTGTCACGAGCACAAATTTTCTACCATACAAAAATTTATGAAATTTTTGAACTGCAAAGATTATTCCCAAAGCCTCTTTTTCAACTTGGGAATAATTTCTTTGAGCCTCATTTAAGGTAGCCGATGCAAAACATATAGGTTCACTATTTATTTCATGACTTAAAACTGCTCCCAAGCCGTATTGACTTGCATCTGTTGTGACAAATAGCTCTTTATTACAGTCATAATGCACTAGTAAATTACTATCTGTGATTAACTTTTTACTTGTTACAAAAGACTCATGACATTCTTTTGTCCATTTAAAGGGAACATTTTTTCTTAATAATGCATGTAGTGGTGCTAGTTTATCTGAAAGTCGAGGCAAAAATTTCCCATAGTAATTTAATAACCCTAAATATGCCTGTAATTGTGTAATGGATGTAGGCTCTGGTGCCTTTGTAATAGCCTCTACTTTTTCAGGCAATGGTTTTATTCCCTCTTTACACACTAAATGCCCTAAAAACTTTATTTCGCTACAAAAAAATTGGCATTTATCCAAATTTACCTTGACATTATATTGTTTTAGTTTTTCCAGCACCTTTTCTAAATTCTTATGACAGTCTTCTAAGTTAGTACCTGTTATGATCAAATCATCAATATAAGTTTTAACATTATTTACTCCCTGTAACATTTGGTCCATAACACATTGAAAAATGGACGGACCTGATGATACTCCAAATTGCAAGCGAGTGGGCCTAAACAGTCCTAAATGCGTATTAATAGTCATATATTCTTGAGATTTTTCATCTAATAATAATTGTTGGTAAGCACCACTCAGGTCCAGGACACAAAATACCTTGGCTCCAGCTAGCTCTGCAAATATATCTTCTGGAAGAGGCAAAGGGTAGTGATCTATGTCTAACATCTTATTTAAAGTAACTTTATAGTCCACACACACTCTAATTTTTTTATCATTCTTTTGAACTACAACGATAGGGCTAGCCCAGTTACTATGAGTTACTCTCTTAATAATACCTGCTTTTTCCAAATTTAGTATCTCGCTTTCTACTTCCTTTTTCTTAGCATAAGGAATAGAGTAAGCCTTATGGAAAATAGGAGTTGCCCCCTCTTTAAGCTTCAAAGTAGCCTGCATGTTGACAATTTGAGAGGATCTATCTTTATCAAACACACATTTATATTTGTTTTTAACACTTTCAACCAACTCACTTTTTTTTCCTTGAGACTTCCCCTCTTGTATACAACCTACCTTGTACTTAAATTTCTTTTGCCAATTTGGGAATAATATTTTCAACCAATTCCTACCCACTAAAGGTTGAAAATAAGTATTACAGTCAATGACTATGAGATACAGATCACTTTTTATATTTCTGGGTTCTATTTTAACAGCTCCAAGTATGGACAAGGGATTTCCTGACACAGCCTTTAACTTAACTAAACATTTTCTTAATTTGTACCCAGAGAAATATGTTTTATAGTCTTGGAGATGAATCACAGACTTGCAAGCTCCCGTATCAATCTGCATCTTCAATTTCCTGTTACCTAGTCACAAAGGGAGTTCTGCGCAGTCCTCTTCTGATACATTTGCGATGCTGCCCAGTACCACATCTTGCTCCGGCTCCTGCTTGTTTTCCCCAGGTCCTTGATCGACATTTCTTATATTTCTATAACGACACTTGTGAGCTAAGTGCCCTTGTTTGCATACAAAGCAAACACATTCTTTTTTGTAACACCTATCTGTTGTATGCGCACCCCCACAGCATCTGCATTCTAGCTTTTGGGTGTTGTTATATGAACTGTATCCCGCTCGAGTGGGGACGGTTGGCGCCTTGTGATTATTGAATACTTTCTTCCTTTGGTTTATTAATTGTATGTTTTCCGCGCCTGGCTGAATATTCTTAGTATCTTTCGCAGCACTCTCAAACGCAGTAGCCAACTTAACTGCCCTTTCTAGAGTCAAATTGTCCTCTGCTAGCAGTTTACTGATTATATTTTCATTTTTCAATCCACATACTAATTTGTCTCTTAATGCATCATCCAAAAACGTTTTAAAATCACATTTCGCCGCTAACCTTTTAATCTCCACGACAAAATCGCTGATAGACTGGTCGTCTTTCTGCCGGGAGAGGTAAAAGTCATATCTCCAAGCTACAATGCTCCTCTTTTCCACATAGTGCTCTTTGAGAGTATCTGTCAATTGTTTGTATGTTTTGTCTTTCGGAATCGCCGGAGACAATAAGTTTTTTAGTACGCCATAACATTCTGGTCCTATTAATGTGATTAATAATGCCACTTTTTTATCTTCGTCCTTGATATTGTTCACAATGAAGAACTGCTCCATCCTTTCTATATACGCCACAAAATCGCCACCATGGCGATAATTTTCAATATTGCCTATCAAGGCCATGATTTTGTTTTTTCTTCGTCGCCAATAATATGTATTAATCTTGAAATGAAACACTTAAAATATGATAACTGTTTTAATTAATTATTTTTGCTTTCGCCATGACACATAGCCGGCTCATATTCTAGTTGTCATGCTCTATGCGCGCTATGCGCTATTTGAGACATATGAATACACGACACTCTTTCACCCGCGAGCCGCTAATGAGCTGAAAACGCTGGGTCATGGTTCATGATAACATGGCGAGGATCGCCGATGCTCAAAAACACTGGCTCATGAGAGCAAGGCGTGGCAGGCCGACGCGCTTTATACCCTCGAGCCGCCAAATAGCTGTAAATGATGGGCCATCAGCATCATACCTCACGAGAGCAAGGCGTGGGCCGTTACTCTCGTTAGTTTACCCGTAAGGGTAGGTATTCAGGTTCCAACTCCGAGTCGGAAAACGAAACATAAACAGCCCTGAAGCTAGTTTCCGTCTCTGTGGCCTTTTTGTGCTCTTCCGCACTCATATTTCTTATTTTTTCTTCACAATCTCATTTTTCAATACCGATATGGCGGCGAGAAATACACGCAATGACAAGTCTAAGGCTTCCCACAGACAGTCTTAAAAATTCATAATCTTAAAAAAAACTTGTATGCAATCTGACAGTTCAAATCTGTCAGTGTCTTGTCAGTGTCAGTTTGAACTGTCAGATTGCATACAAGTTTTTTTTAAGATTATGAATTTTTAAGACTGTCTGTGGGAAGCCTAAAGCGCGCGCGCCCTCTGGTGACAGATAATTCGTTCAGAAACGCTAAAAACGTTCAGAAATCGAATAAAAATATCTGACAATAGGTGAGAAAATACATTGCATCTTCATAAAGCGACGCTGTGCTTTCCTAAGGCACATAATGTAGACTTGTGCCGTTTCGTTCGTTGATCGGAGCGCTCCGATCTCGTTCAATCGCTCCCACGAACTAGTTCGCTCTTTTAGGTCTTTTGCTCATTTAGTTCAGACAGATCAGTGACCACTGCGGTCGGAAAGATCAGAACGAATGGGACCAAATAGTGTCAAAAAGATATGAATAGTCAACAGATAGTAACATTCCGGGCCGAAAGGTTGTAAGTAACCGAAGTTTAATATGAAAACTTGACTTTTTTTTGTTGCTCTGCTAAGTAGCTCTCGCTCTCGGTCGGCGCAGTCACACACTCGTTCTTGATCCAAACCGCTCGCGTTCGCCGATCCTATACTGAACTAAATGAGCAAAGACCGATTCTCACACGTCTCAGAGCACGGAAAGATTCAGTTCATTTCGGTCATTGATGGGATTTTATTCCTAACAGTTCACAGTTCGTGAACGACACAAGCCTATTTTATTGTTTTGAATGTATATTTGTTCGTGATGGGGCCGCTAACCCCGTGTGGCTGCTGTCAGCTGCGCGCCGCGGACAAGGAGCTGCAGGCGCCGTACACCCGGCTCGGCGCGACCGAGGTCTACGCCCACATGCTCCGAGAATGCTTCGGCATCCGGGTGAGTTTTGGGTTGTTTATTTGGTGGGATGTAGAATAATTTACTTAACACAGCAAAAGGGAATTTACAAGTTTCTAATGGGGTGGCAACGCGCATGTGACACTGTTTGAGTTGCAGGCGTCCATAGGTTACAGTGACTGCTTTACATCAGGCGAGCCGTATGCTTGTTTGCCACCAACGTAGTATTAAAAAAAAATTGCTTAAACCTGCAAATGCTAGATAAATACACAGTCTCAAAAACCTCGGAATCGGAGTTTTTTTTTTCGTTTTGTTTGAAAACCCATGTTCGAATTGATCAGAATTTCTTGTGTTAGAGGTGATGAAGGACCTTGATAAACATGCCGTTTTTGACAACAACATAACAATGCATCTAAATTAAATCTATTAGAGTACCCGGAATTTTAATATTTGTACATGAGAAGTCTTGAGCGATATCTCTTCTAAATATTACATGCTTCCGGTACAAACGCCATCTTATAATTTCTCCTTCTTTTGCTCATTAATGTTGTTTAAAGTGTAATATCGATAGCTTATTATGCAGTAAACTAATGTTATAGTGAGAAATTGATGAAGAATTAATCTTGAAACGCATTTAGCCACTTTTTTGTTGCCAATGCCCTTGTAAAATCTAGCTATATATGACGATATCCCAGCATCTCCAGCTTACCTGCAAAGGCATGCGTCACAATTGCAGACTACTGATATTACAGATATGTCGATAGTCGACGAACATGACGTCACAGACACCTCAGCGAATACTGCAACAGAGTCTTCGTTAAGTATACAATTAATACAATATCAGCAAGACAGACCTAGACACTCGAACATTCCCAGCAATGTAACAACCACCGATACGATTACTTATGACAAATTTACCCAACTGATAAAAACTGAATTTGAAGTTATAAAAGCAAGCTTGACCCAGTCCATTACGGAAAACATCACAAAGGCTGTTATCAAAGAGTTTAACACCAAGATCACGGACATGAAAATGGAAATGACACAAAAGACTACAGTACTACAAGAGGAACAGACAAGCTTTAAAGAAAAGATAAAAAGCATTAATGAGACTATCGAAAAGCTCCAATCCCAAAATGACAAACTATTACAGGAGTTAGATTCAGTGAATAAAAAAATTGAAAACCAGACACATAATACGACCCTTAGCCCTGCACGAGACCACTACACTGGCAAGAACTCAATAGTATTGTACGGATTAAACGAATTTAGAGGAGAGAACGAATACGTTCTAATAGAACAAATCAGTAACATATTTTACGAAATTCTTGGAGTAGATATTAATGGATTCATTGACGGTGTAAGAAGAATAGGTAAACTTGGAAATAGAAGACCAATTGAAATTGAAATGATAAATAAGAGAATGACAAACTACATCCTTAGAAACAGCCATAACTTCAGAGATACAGGACTAGCAGTTTCAAAATTCATGGATCGAGAGGAACTCAAACATAGACAACTAATTAAAAACACATTTAGAGATGCCCGATCAAAAGGTCTTAACCCCATTGTAAGGAACAATAAAGTATATGTAAATGGAAGCCAATACATACTCCCAACAACTTCACAGCAACCACTAATTAAGGAACCGAACGATAGCCTGAGTGACACAAACACAAATTCAAATAACTTATTTCGCAGCCAATAGCCTTCTATCACTAGACACTAGGAATGGTAATGTAAGTGACGGCGCTGAAAATTATGGCCTAGTTTTAAGTACAATTAGAACTTTACATCAAAACATAGCAGGTCTCTGTAATAAATTAGACATAATTGAACTAGCTTTAACTGAATTATCAAACAAGGGCAAAGAGGTTGATATCATATGTTTCAGCGAGACATTTGTTAAGAAAGGGTGCGAGAATAATATTAAATTGAACAATTATCAATTGGCTGCATCATATAGTAGGGATCATAGTAGAGGCGGCACTTGTATCCTAGTACACAAGATGTTCGAATTCAAATCTGTACCGATTCCAACAGAAATAACAATGAAGCTCAATTTCGAATGCTGTGGGGTTGAAGTAACCGGCCTAAACATCGTAGTGTTTTGTATATACAGAATACCATATAGAGATAAATCACGTATACAATTATTTATGAGTAGTATGGAAAAATTGCTACACTTTGCTGCAGAAAAATATAAACGAAAAAAAATTATCATTTGCGGTGATTGGAATTTGGACATTTTGAAAGATGATACAAATACTAAGGAATTATTAAGTATATTACACAGCTACGATTTTAAAATTCATATTAAGACTCCGACAAGACAGAATTCGTGCATAGACCAAATAGCAAGTAATATAAAAAATGTCAATTCAGAACTAGCATACTTAGGATTATCAGACCATGAAACCGCGCAAATTTTAGAAGTAAAAGCTCCTAAACAAAGGGCCATAACCACATGGTTCGAGTACAAAAAAGACTACAGTAAAGATAATCTCCAAAAGTTCGCGAATCACATCTCCATGTTATCTTTTAATGATGTTTACGAATCCCAGGTGGCCTCAGAGGCGTTTAAAAATTTTTACGATATCTTTACTCTACTATACAAATTATGTTTTCCAACTATCAAAGTAAAAATAAACAATCGACCTAGGAAAATTAAATGGCTAACGCCGGGTTTAAAAAAGTCTAGTAAAACCAAACGGACCTTATATTTCAAATACAGAAGAGCCGGTAGAAACAACAAAATAAGTAAATTTGAGTTTGATAAATATAACCGTATGTTTAAATGGTGTATACGTAGAGCACAACAGATTTGCAATAGTAAGTTCATACAAAGTAACACAAATAAATGTCGCGCAACTTGGAAAACCATATCTACATCTATATCAAATGACTTTCACAAGCACGAAATTAACCACATTGAATATGAAAATAGTTCTCACAGTGATCCTAATGAAATATGTAACTTTTTCAATAAATATCTCATAAATCAGACAAATATTACACAACCAAAGCCGTCAAAAGTAAAACTAGACAGCTCATTATTCAACACTAAAACGATTTTCCTTAAGCCTACAAATGAGCAAGAAATTTATAGAACGATTATGTCCTTAAAGAACACCAGAACAACAGGTCATGACGAGATCACAACAATGGTTCTTAAATTATGTGCTCCCGAAATCTGTCGACCTCTCTCGCATATAATTAATTTATCTTTCACGGATGGAGTCTTCCCAAATGAATTAAAACTATCGATTGTGAAGCCCCTGTTTAAGAAAGGGGACAAGTCAGACCCAGCCAATTATAGACCCATTACCATGATACCCGTTCTGTCTAAAGTGTTTGAAAAGTGTATATTAAGCAGACTAAATGACTTTCTAGAGAAATACAACATTTTAACATCAAAACAATTCGGGTTTCGGAAAGGAAAATCGACTACATTGGCCGGCATTAACTTGGTAAAAACTATTACACAATGTCTAAATAGCAAACACCCAATTATGGCTATCTTTCTGGATCTCAGCAAAGCCTTTGATTTTGTCGACCATTCAATACTCACAAAAAAACTAGAAACGTACGGAATAAGAGGCAAAGCACTTGAATGGATAGAAAGTTATTTAAGGGGAAGAACGCAATACACGGTAATTGAAAAAATGGTTAGGAAGAATACAAATACACTCATAAAGGAAAAATTCAAGTCCGATGTAATGACCAACAAAACTGGTGTACCTCAGGGAAGCATTCTCGGACCACTGCTATTCTTAATTGCAATTAATGATTTTCCAAAGGCCATAAAACAAGAATGCATTATTTTCGCTGACGACACTACTCTTATTATAAAAAGCGACAGCGGAAATTACACAAGTCTTGAGTCAATAGCCAATAATACATTAAAAGACGCGATTCAATGGTTTGAAATAAATAATTTAAAAATCAATATAACAAAAACCCAAGCTATGAATTTCTGTTCCTACAACTCAAACCCATCACCTTTACAAATTAAATATGATAATTTAATAATTGAGATGGTCGATACGGTTAAGTTTCTGGGTTTTAATATCGACACTCATTTAAATTGGAAAGCCCATGTAGATCAGATTTGCAAAAAGCTGGACAGATTTATCTTCGCGCTCAAAAAACTTAGGCAAACAGTGTCCACCGATGCGGCCCTGATAGCATATCATGGTTACGTCTCCTCAGTTTTAAACTACGGATTATTGTTATGGGGGAATTCTGTGGACTCTGAACGAGCATTCATTATTCAGAAGCGATGTATTAGGGCATTAGATAACGCGTGGTTTTTAGAAAGTTGTAGACCTTTATTTAAGAAATTCAATATTCTTCCACTACCGTGCCTCTATATCAGAGATGCATGTCTCCACGTTAGGAATAACCCCAGCCATTTTGTTAATCGTAGCGATTTTAGCACAAGACATACAAGGGCACAATACCAAAACCTTTTACATCAACCTTCCTGCCAATCAGCCATTTACAAAAAAAACTACTACAACATGTGTATAGTCATTTATAACAGCCTGCCCGATCACTTAAAATTAGAAGATAATAATTTATTTAAAACTAGATTATCGAAATGGTTACTAGACAATTGTTTTTATAGCGTTAAGGAATATTTGACTCGTGAAGCTTAATTGTAATTGTTAATAATTCAGATTTACTACTTTTAATTTATTATTTATTGCAAACCTTTGACATTTAAAATCATTTTAGTTTATTTAGAAATTTAGAACTTGCAGGACACCTAATTAATTTGTTGTAGTGGGCATAAGTATTGCATGCATGTGTAAGCGAGTTAGTATTAATAAATCGTTTGAACTATCAACACGTGTTCACCATTAATCGAACCTGACTCCGATCCCCACATGGCGACCCTGAGCCATGAACGCGCATATCGCCCGCCGCCGGGTGCATTCCAAGGCGACGGCGCCGCGCGCGTCAGCATTTTGGACGGTCCGGTGCAGTGATGTTGCTAATATTATTGAGTAATACCTTCATGACTTTTGCAAAGACAATACTTGTTCGTTCGGTCAGAAACAACCGTGGTGATCGATTTAACTGATTTTATGAACTTTACCTATTCGCGTCGTGTTGTGTTGGACGTTTCGTCTGTTGTGCTACATTTAAAGGACGATGGGAAAATCCTACTCGAAACAAGAGGAGAAGGAAGTTATAATTACGCAAAATGCGGCAGGTTCCAACGAAGGACAAGGCATCTCAGAGCACACAGAGCATCTGCAGGTCAACAACATTTTAGTGTCATGCATATTGACCATCGTCGCTATCGGTGTTTTGATCTACGCGTTCTACCGATATAGAAAATGCCACCATAAATGGATACGACGAGAAATACAAAGTGACATGGTACGGCGCAGTCGACTGAGGCTTTCCGGACGCAGGCAGACTCGAGGCGATGACGCTGGTCCCGGTGACGTTGCAGAAGAAGAAACACGTGTGATGTGAAGTGAGATACGATAAAAGTGAGGTATGATAAAAGGAGTGTTTTTCGTATTAATTGACGCGATTATTCTTAATTTTAGCAAGTAGTTTAGCAATTACTATAAAAACTTGGCATGTTTTACTTATGGAAGCAGAATTAAATACCATATTAAGTGAACTTGGCAAACTACAAGTAGATTTAAGTAAATTAGGACCCAACCGCCGTTTGCAAAAGATAGGGGTCGATAAAATTAAAAAGGCCCAGGAACTATATTTGTGTTATGTAAAATTAATTGAGTCTACCTCAAGCAGCAGTACAGCGGAACAGTTTCCCGGCTGCATATTTGATGTTCTATGCGATAAAATCGATAAAATATATAATAAAATACTAGAGTATAGTAATTACAGTACTTGCGGAATCCAAAAACGAATCGAAATGGCTGAGAAATTTGACTTAAAGGAAGTAGGGTCTCTGATTCCCTTGTACGACGGCAAGGATGAAACTGTTGAAAGAATTATCGAAGGCATTGAAATGATGGAAAGCATATTACAAGAGGCAAGTAACAAGAAATTGCTGATTTCTTTTGTCCTTAAAACAAAATTGACTAAAAATGCGAAACTCAAATTAAAAACAAGCTACGATACTGTTTCAGCATTAGTTTCAGACATTAAAAAATATTTACTCCCGAAAAAGTCAGCAAATTCATTGTTAATGCAACTTAATAGCATTACACAAAATAATCTATCACTTTCAGACTATGGCGATAAAATTGAGGAATTGTTTACAAATCTCACGATTGCGCAAGCGGACAATGATACAAAAGCTTGCGAAATCCTGAGACCTATAAACGAAAACTTAGCTGTAAAAAGATTTGCAGATGGTTTGCGTAACAGGAGGCTAGGTACTATCATTGCGGCAAGGAATTACAAGGAATTGAAAGAAGCGGTGCAGGCTGCGAAGGATGAGGACAACAGCCAGCCAACACCAGTAGTGATGCACATGAGAGGCTACAGGAGAGGATATCCGGTAAGTAGACACTTCAACAGCCGTGGATACTACTCTCAACGTTATAGTGGTCGATCTAATAGCCGTGGCTCATATCCGCGTTATAACCAATACCACCATACCAGCAACTGGGCACCAAATAACTTTAACAGGTATAGAAGTAGCAACAGTTATCAGCAATATAGAGGACGAGCTACGCGCAATAATTCGCGTACTAGGAGCCAGAGTGCGCGGGACAACCGCGGCACCTCACGGAATGTGACCTACACTGCTACAACAAGAGAGGGAAACCAGGTAAGTGACGAACACCCCAACCTTTCAGAATTTTTTCGTCCATAAAGTATTAACATGTGACGGAGTAGATTACGTGTTTACATGCGAAGGGTTAAATTATGTAAGTTTAAAAGTACAAGGACAAGAATTAATTTTCATTATTGATACAGGGGCGACGTGTTCATTAATTCATATAGATAGAGTTCCAAATAACTTATTGCAAAAGGTAGATGCAACAATAAAAGGCGTGGGAGGTGATATCACCTGCAATAACAAAGCTTATGTATCGCTAGAGAACGGTAACCAGATATCATTCACACAGAAGTTCTACGTATTAAATGAAATGCCATGTCATGCGGATGGACTTCTCGGTTCAGATTTCTTACGAACTTATGGCGCAGATATCAACTTACGGACGAACTTGTTAACTTTGCATTCTGACGATCGAATGTGTGTGTTACCAATTCACGGAAATGGTGACACCAATACACATTTATCAGTACCAGCTAGAACTGAGACATTGCATTTGATAAAAGTCGATTCATCTTTTCAAATAGGAAATGAATATGTAATTAGCGCAGGAGAGTTATTCGAAAATGTTTTTATAGCCGGTAGTATAGGAAAGGTCAAAAATAATAGGATACCGATTAAAATATTAAATACAACTGACAGGGACATTCAAATACCTATTTTCACGCCAAAACTTACTCCCTTGAAGGACTATGACATATGTTACTTTTACAAATATGACAATGGAGTAGATAGGGTTTCACGATTGCTACAAACATTAAAGTTAAATCACTTAAATAAAACCGATAGGAAGCTTATTGAATCAATTTGTGTGAAATACGCAGACGTTTTTTACTTAGATGAAGACAAGCTAGGCACTACAAATATATTAAGTCAGAGTATTAGTGTTAAACCCAACACCAAACCAATATACGTAAAACCATACAGACTACCAGAAACTATGAAGCCAGAGATTAGTAGACAGATTAAAAATATGTTAAAAGATGACATCATAGAACCCGCAAATAGTGATTGGAATAGCCCAATACTTTTAGTTCCCAAAAAATCGGACGGTAATACGAAAAAATGGAGGTTAGTCGTAGATTATAGAAAAATAAATAACGTAATTCAAGATGATAAGTTTCCACTACCTAACATCAACGAGATTTTGGACTCATTATCAGGCGCAGTATATTTCAGTCACCTAGACTTGCAACAATCTTATTATCAAACAGCATTGGATGAAGACAGTAGAAACATTACATCATTTACCACCAGTCAAGGACAATTTAGGATGAAAAGGCTCCCAATGGGATTAAAAATAAGTGCCAGTGCGTTTTCGCGTGTCATGTCAATCGCCATGTCAGGACTTTCGTATGAACAATGTTTTGTTTATATGGACGACCTCGTGGTTTTTGGTAGAAATATGGAACAGCATAACAAAAATTTAACTAACGTTTTAGAACGATTGCGAAAGGTAAATCTCAAGGTTAATCCGCAGAAATGCGAATTTCTAAAAACTCAACTTTTGTACCTAGGTCATACAGTAACATCCGATGGAGTTTTTCCAGATCCTGAAAAAACTAGAGTATTAAAAAATTATCCAGAACCCACAAATAGCGATGAAGTAAGACGTTTCGTAGCGTTTTGTAATTATTACAGGAAATTTATACCCAATTTTGCATCAATCACATTACCATTGAATAAATTAAGTAGGAAAAATGTTACTTTCGAATGGACGGATGAGTGTAAACAAGCATTTTCAACTCTGAAGCAAAAGCTTATTTCCCCACCAATCTTGCAATATCCAGACTTCTCAGAAGATAATGAATTCATTTTACAAACAGACGCCTCCGGATTGGCGATAGGCTCTTGTTTATGTAACAAAGATATGAGACCAGTGGCGTACGCAAGTAGAACATTGAACAAAGCCGAGTTAAATTATCCGACTATTCAAAAAGAGTTATTAGCTGTGATATGGAGCGTCAAGTACTTTAGACCATATTTGTACGGAAAAAGTTTTACCATTATGACCGACCATAAACCTTTATTGTATTTATTCAGCATGAAAGACCCGTCCACCCGTTTAATTAAATTCAGATTGCAACTCGAACAATATAACTACAAAGTTGTTTACATTAAGGGCAAAGATAACGTCGTCGCAGACGCGTTGAGTAGAGTGACCATCACTTCGGATGAGTTAAAGAGTATAGGAGAACAAGTTTTAGTTACAACTAGAGCGCAAAGCAAAAAAGCTTTACAACAAAACGCAGATTCGGGAAATACCGCGGATCTTAATATATCCAATGATTCGGGGCCTGATCAACCTCAAATTTCGGAAATATTAAGAAAACCGAGTAATTCTGTTGAGTTACAATTTATAAAAAATATAGAATTAGACAAGTTACGACAAAGAGGTGAAGTAACTACGGAACAGGAATGTTTTTCGTATGTTGAGGCAAAGTCAATTATATACATAAACCTTAGTTACATGTCGCACTATACGCGAGTCGATTTTGCGAATAAACTGAGTGTTTTTTGTAATAAATTAAATATAAATGAGATATTTGTCATCAAGACAGTAGATAACGCGTTATTTTTAAAGAATCTCAGTGAAGAAATAATGAATAATAATCAGTGGTCCGGACCACGCATTAGCATTCTCAGAAATGTTAAAAGGATAATTGACGAAAAAGAAAAAACTATCATATTGAACGACTATCACTTATTGCCAACGAGTGGGCATGCCGGCATACGACGCATGATAAATAATATCAAAAGTAAATATTTTTGGCCAAAACTAGAACACGATGTTAAAAATTTTGTACGAAAATGTAGTAAATGTCAATTTACGAAATATTCGCGAGAAAATAAGGAACCAATGCAAATAACGACAACAGCCACTGCGGCAATGGAAAAAATATTTCTTGATATCGTAGGACCATTACAAACAGACTCAGACGGATTCACCTACATCTTAACTGCACAATGCGAGCTAAGTAAGTATATAGAAGCGTACCCGCTACGCAATAAGGACTCAGTCAGCGTGGCGCGAGCTTTAGTCAACAATTACATATTACGGTATGGTATCCCCAAGGTCATTGCTACAGATAAAGGGACCGAGTTCACGTCAACAATATTCAATGAGGTATGTAAACTTTTAAAAATTAATAAAATTCATTCGACAGCTTACCATCATCAATCCCTAGGATCAATAGAAAATATGCATAAACATTTAGCGGCATTTTTACGAATTTATTGTGACGAACGTTCTGATACGTGGAGTAGTTGGCTACCCTTTTGGTGTTTTGCCTACAACACCACAATTCATAGCTCAACTAAATATTCACCATTTGAGCTCGTTTTTGGAAAAGTATGCCAAGTACCTAGTAATTTAAGTAACACCTTGGATCCATTGTATAATCCTAATAACTACATGTTAGAATTACGATATAGGCTACAATTAGCACATAAGGATGCCAGAGAGCATTTGCTCCGGAGTAAATTAGCTAATAAGAAATTGTATGACCAGAATGCTCATTCTTTTGTTTACAATAAGGGTGATTTAGTATTAATGAAAAACGAAACTGCAAAGAAATTGGATAAATTATATAAAGGACCATTTAAAGTTGTTCAAGATTGTGGACCAAATATAAAAATAATAAATAAAGGAAAAATTGAAACAATTCATAAAAACCGTATAAAATTGTTTATTGAGTAAAATTCAATGATTTATTATTTGTGTAATAGATACAGGTATAGGAATATATATAACAATTTGAGTCATTTTGACTTTTTCCAGGCTTTTCTTGTTATTAAATAGAAATATAACAAAAAAAAAATTGTAATAAGTACTATTTTTTTTTCTTTTATTAGCCCGGTGATGTAGTGGGCATAAGTATTGCATGCATGTGTAAGCGAGTTAGTATTAATAAATCGTTTGAACTATCAACACGTGTTCACCATTAATCGAACCTGACTCCGATCCCCACATTGTAACTTGTTTATTCAATGTGCATGAGATAAATTATTTAATATTAAAATGTTGAAAATTTGCACGCCTGCATGCAGGTTGAATATGCATGGAAAACTTAGCCATAAGACCTACCTTGTTACCATATTCAAGCAAATAAAGATATTTCATTTCATTTCATTTCATTTCATTTCATTTCATTTCATTTCATTTCATAAAATCTAGCTATCAATTTACAAGTACCAACCAACGAACACTGTCGTACTTACCGTACCAAAATCAATAACAATTAGCTTATATCACCTTAGACAGTATTTCACACAAAAGTATATGGGAAGCTCTTAGAGCTATAAGAAATATAATATTCTAACATTGCCTTGTCTGTATATCTTTGAATCAGCCGTCTATGTCAAAAATAATATTAGCCAATTCTCTGTTTCCAATAGCGCTCGGCGATGTAATCAAGTTTACACACGTTCAATAAAAACGGCTCTTCTTGCGAAAAGTATTTTCGGTATGGCACCTAAGATTTACAATAAATTACCAAACAACATACTAGAATTAGGTGACATGGTAGATTTTAAAAAAAGTCTATTTAAATTTTTGGCAAGGAAAGCCTACTATTCTATTAAAGAATTTCTCTCCGATTCTGAATTGTAGAATATCATTAAGATTAGGTTTAGTCTCAGGTCTTATTTGTTTAATATTTGCTGCATGCTCAATCGCCACAAAAAATATTTGTATGCCTACAGGCAAAGCATAGCGACACTGACACAACTCCATGTAAGATCTATATGTACCTATGTTTACAAATAAAATATGATTTATGATTTATGATTTATGCTCTAAACAAACAAGGAATAAATAACACATACATAAACATCTTAAAAGATATATACTCCCAGAGCACAAGTAGAGTTAAACTAGACAGATTAGGCACAGATATAGATATTGAACGTGGAGTAAGGCAGGGCGATCCACTTTCTCCAAAATTGTTCATAGCTGTTCTTCAAAATTTGATGAGTGAATTACCATGGTCAGAAAAAGGAATTTGTGTAAGTGGAAAATATATAAACAATTTGAGATTTGCGGACGACCTAATACTGCTATGTGAAAACCCATCCAAACTGGAGTCAATGATAAATGAATTAATGGCTGCTAGCGCAAATGTAGGACTAGAGATGAATCTCGAAAAAACTAAACTTATGACCAATAATAAAGAGATACCAATTTTAGCAAACAACACTGCACTCGAATATGCCCAAAAATATATATATCTTGGTAAACAAATATCATTTAACCCTGAAAGACATACAGAAGAAATAGAAAGAAGAATAGCCAATACATGAAAACAATTTTGGGCGCATAAAGAAATCCTTAAATCACAACTTCCGATACACCTAAAGAAAACGGTAATGAACTCAACCATATTATCTTGCCTTACCTAAGTATGGCTGTCAAACTTGGACCCTAAACCAGTCAACCAAAAATAAAATACAGACCACGCAAAGAGCAATGGAAAGAAGCTGTTTAGGCATCAAGTTAAAGGACAGAATAAGATGCTCAGATATTAGACAGAAGACGCAAGTAACTGATGCCTTACGCTTTGCTCAAAGCATGAAATGGAGATGGGCGGGTCACGTGGCAAGGCTAAACGATGACAGGTGGACAGGAAAGGTTACAAAGTGGAAAGGACCACAGGGATCAAGAAAGAGAGGACATCCACTATCCAGGTGGCAGGATGACATTGTGGCTACTGCAGGCAAGGAATGGCAAAGCATGGCAAAAGATAAAATAAAATGGAAACAGCTGGAGGAGGCTTTTACCCAGAAGGGGTCTACAGAATACAATCCATCCATACTTCCATACTAATATTATAAATGCGAAAGTAACTCTGTCTGTCTGTCTGTCTGTCTGTCTGTCTGTCTGTTACGCTTTCCCGCTTAAACCACGCAACCGATTTTAATGAAATTTGGAACAGACAATCTTTAGACCCTGAGACAGAACATAGGCTACTTTTTATTTTGAAAAAAAGGGATGAAGGGGTTGAAAAAGAGGTTGAAAGTTTGTATGGGATTTCTTAATTTTAAATGATAAAACCATGAAACTTTATATTTTAGCACTTGATAAGAAATCATTAAACATATATTTAAAGTCACATACAGGTCGAACGCGATTAATTAACATTATTTTTACCTTTAAAATAAACATGGTGGGAAATAAACATTAACTAAAAGCGGGTAGATTATATTTATTTGTCTACCCCGAACATTTATATAAATTAATATCGGGTAGTTTTGTGTTGTTTACATCTCCGGTGACATTTTGCTGGGACGTCAGTCTTCCGCGACCACTGCCAGTGCAACCTGGCCGAAACGTTGGGAAAAAAGGTAAAAATAATGTTAATGAATCGCGTTCGACCTGTATGTGACTTTAAATATGTGTACAAAGCGCGAGAACTTAGTGTTATATCATTAAACATCTTGATAAGGGATAGGGATAGGGATAGGGATAGCGATAGGGATAGCGATAGGGAAAGCGATAGGGATAGCGATAGGGATAGCGATAGCGATAGGGATAGCGATAGCGTTAGCGATACGGATACGGATAATATGGGTATCGTTAGAGGGATACGGATAATCGGTCGGCGGTCTCTTACAATCAATGTGCTCTAAGACGATCGTTGTTTGCTTGCTTGAAGATTACGTTTGCGATAAGTATAAGCAAAATGTAAAAAATTGTAAGGGATAATAGAAAAAAGTACTTTTTACCCACCGATCATAGTGTCGAAATACGGGCTATGTGGGATGTTTATAAAGGTTTCCCCAGCGTATATAGAATTACCTACGCTGTGGTCGATGTGTAATATTTCTACAATCATTGCAAGCAAAAGTATTATGTGCAATCGAAATAATCGCAGATAAATATACCTACAGAGAAACCTACGGTCCCTACGGATCCAAATGAAAATCTTAATGAATACTTTTATTACGCGGGCGAAGCCGCGGGTAAAAGCTAGTCAATAATAAAAACTAAATTGAAAGAAAAGAAAATCTTTCTGTAGAATAATAAAGCTTAAATAAATAAATAAATATATCACCTTGTCACTGGCAAAATAGTCCCACTGGACTGAGACCATTTAATTTTTAAAATTCAATTCAATACAAATATTACATGTTAGGGAATTAGGTACGTATAATCTTTTGTGTCAGAGCAGCTACTCCGAGTATGCAACTAAGAAGTACAATCAATTTTATCATCCCATTATATGTATATTATTAATATGTCTTTCCCATCACGGAACAATGGTATTCCGGACCTTTGGGAGGCGTGCGCGGGGCCGAAGCCAACACGTAGAGGCCCTTTCGACACTTTAATGAAATGTAAGGGGTACACCGAGCGGATGTTGCCCTTGCCCGTATCATGGGACACACGCAGCGGCAACACCCGCCAGGGTGTAAGGACTATTTGAGAGTTAATGGAATCTAAAATGAACTGGTCTATTTTGATGAAAGTGATGGACTAAATACTGGGCTATGGATAAAAAACCGGACGCCTGCCTAATAAAACGGTATCCAATTTTATTTCCGGCAGACGGTGACTCGTCCCCACAAGATGGGCCCCCACAAAAAGCGACATCCAAGATGGCTCAAGGGCAACACCGGTGTGAGAACTGTACCAACTCGCGTCTTATGCAAATTTTCACTTCCACCCCTGGGGCATGTAGCCCTAACGACTCCACTCTGGACGGCTAGCCAAGGCAAGCCAGAGGTAGAGAGTACTGTCCCACCCACCCGCCTTACGGGTAACAGAACTCCCCAGGAGCACTCGGGTACGTGGGGTCGCTGTTCCCCAACAGCTCGCCACAAGCTGCCCTGCGTTGACTGATTGCACTGGTAAAACCAATGGGCGATGGGGTCGTCACATCCCTACGCCTTATATTATTAATATTATTATGTATCTTAAAAAAAGGGTATATTGGAAACTGGAATAGATAACATATACCAAAGAAAAAGCGATCAAGTCCACTGGTAGCAGAGCCGGGAAACAAACCCACCACCAGTGGACTTGAGGGCTTTTTCTTATGCTGTCTATTTAAATTTTGAATCTATATGCATATAGGAGCGTGACTACTTAACTAACAAATTAAATAATATTTCATTAAATAATTTGATTGGTTCTTTAGTTCATGAAATTTTTTGATTTACAGATATATTGCAGATAAATACTTTATTGGGTTTTAGGTGACTTTGAGTGGTGAAGGCTCATGTGGGATCTGCTCGGTGTGCGTGGGCCGCCTGCGAGACGCGAGTGACTTCAAGCTGCAGGTGCAGCGCACTCAGGCGGAGCTGCAGGCGCGGCTGCAAGGAACTCCTGGTAATGATTAGTAGGATTGAAACATTTTATTATTTGTTAATAGTTTTGAATGATATCGAGTTTATGGATTTTAGAAGGCATTTGAGCCTGGTTCGTACTGTCACAGAATGAATAACAGTAGCTACTGCTATCCAAAAAGGAAACTTCCTATAAAACCAAGGTATTATAGCGGCTCAGGGTTGAATTGTTCCATTTTGCATGCAATGGAAAAAAATATTTGCATGGAAAGGAGATATCAAATTGTGCAACCCAAATAATTGCTTGAGTGTTGAGCCAAAGTCAAACGAATTGGGAGCCAAATCAAAGTTTGTATCATTTATTTTTAATTCCTATCGCGCTCGCGCGCGTATTATTGTGTTTTTATGTAATGTAAGGTTCTATCCCGGCTATTAAAGATAAAATGATTGTATACAATACAATACAAATCCACTTTATTGCACAACCTCAGAAATGTACATAGGAACACACACATTACAATAAATTTTATTACAGAGATAAACAATAGGCGGCCTAATGTATATTTATGTGTTAATTTGTTATAGGAGAAGAATCAGCGGTGGAGTCAATAACAGAGTGTGGGGACGCCGGCAGTGACTGCAGTGATGAGCCGGTGTGGAGTGAGTAATAAAACCTTATTGCCCTAAAAACAGTCTACGTCTGAGACACAGCCTACCACACTCCTGGCCAAGATATATTACAAGTTGGACAGTTCCACATTTCACACCACAATCTTCACATTTGCTGTTGATTCTTTATGACTGTATGAGATAATATTTACATACATACATATAATCACGCCTGTATCCCATAAAGGGGTAGGCAGAGCACATGAACTACTAAGTTTCAGTGCCACTCTTGGCAAAAAGGGGTTGAAAGAAATCCAAATTGTGACATTGCAGTGACAGGTTGCCAGCCTCTCGCCTACGCCACAATTTAACCCATATCCCAGATAATATTTACTATAATTATTGAAAATAAAGTACTATAATAATAGGTACGCTATATCACGCATAGCGTAACCACGTCACATTTCTCATCAATGAAGTAGGTGCTGTCCTGTACCACAGTGGTTTTGAAGTAAGGCAAGCCGAAAGATACGTTTTAGCAATATCTAACTAATCTTCAGTTTTCGGACTCACAGCCCTACAAAATGTTCTCTTATGCGCCGCACTTTTCTGAGAAATACACAAGCCGGGCGCTGGTTTTGGCGCGGAAATAATGTCTCGTTTTTTGGGCAAAATATATTAAATATAATGACTTTACCTTGCCTTCGTCCAGTAATATGTGCACGCATTTGTCACCGTCACAAGGAACAAATTCATCCATTGTCAATTTTACGCAAATAAAACTTTCGACTAAATAATACACTTGAAGTTGTTCATAGAGGTAATAAAACGCGCTGAGCGCTCATCTTGCACCTCACTTCATACCAAAAGCCCGGCTTAAAGCTAGGAACATACTACGCGGACGTCCGTCGTAAATCGACCGCGACCCCGACCGATCAGTGTGCACGGTCACAAAACATCCAGCGAGCCAGATTTCGATCGGACGTCCATGCGCTCAAGGCCACGTCCACTTCCGTCGACCGATAGTTTGCACGGTTAAGTGTAACATATTCATTATCCAGATCCCCGTCCGCGGTCGATTTACGACGGACGTCCGCGTAGTATGTTCCTAGCTTAAAGCTAAGAACATACTACGCTACGCGGACGTCCGTCGTAAATCGACCGCGACCGCGACCGATCAGTGTGCACGGAACAAAACATCCAGCGAGCCAGATTTCGATCGGACGTCCATGCGCTCAAGGCCACGTCCACGTCCGACGACCGATAGTTTGCACGGTTATGTGTCATTTCATTGTCCAGATTCCCGTCCGCGGTCGATTTACGACGGACGTCCGCGTAGTATGTTCCTAGCTTTAATCGTCGAACAAGTGTCCTATATATACCTACAAATAGATATGTTGCTTGCTAGGCAGAATGTAGGCAAAGTGCTCATAGAGCAGGATGAAAGAGCAAGCCCCGCTGCATGCCAACGAGTGCAAGACAAGGGTGTACTGTACCCTTGTTTCGCCGACAAACTTTTCATCGAATATCATTTCATCGACAACAAATCATCGAAAGTTTAGTTCGAGTAAAATTGTTTCAAGTATATGTATTATGTACTACTATATGTATTTATATATTTTTGTTCAAGTTCCAACATCACCAGCCTTATTGAACTTTTCCGTGGGACTTAATCAGTAGTAGATCTGTGTAAGAATGTCTTATGGTATTTATTTTATTCAATATATATATTTAACTAAGTATTATTATCCATTCCACACGCTGATATCGCTTAAAAAACCCTCGCGACGTAAAGTAACAATAGAAAATACGAACGTGTGCATTCCATGAGAACGCGCGCCACCCCTGAGTAGGCCGTGAACTCGCGGCTGCCAGGATGTACTTGTAGCGCGGCGATAGTATCGCGGAGTGAGCCGCCCCTGGCTGAACGTGCTTCGACTTCAAGTCTCGTTCCTTCCGCGCTGCACTATAGTAGGGGGAAATTAGCTAAAATTACGGCATAATTAATGGAAGGTATTTTTAATTGAAATATGTACTTTATAGACCGGAGTTATTTTTCATCAACCCTCCCCACCCCTCTCCCCTCTGCGTCACCCCTCTACCCTCCCTTAAAGTGCCGAAAATGCGGTTTTTCTCGATTTGTGACAAAAATGTTGAAGATACAGAAAAAGCGCGTAGGAATAAAGTAATCCTTAATAAATTGACTACAAATCATTCATTAACACTTTGGTTCTAGCACTTATAGTTTTCGCGCGATCCGTCACGAAAGTTGGTCCTTTGCTGCAATTTTCTTTAATGAATGTTAAGTTTTCGCCCAAAATGCTTACGAAATCGTCGAAATTTGTTTGATATGACTAAAATATTGTAACTCATGACTAAAATAAAATTAAGGGGGAAAAATCACTACCATGGGTGGAATTTCCAATATGTCTTGGAATTCCAGTAACTATTTAAGACGTAATATTTTCACGGTAGTAGTCGCTAGGAGTACCATTGATCCATATAGTATATCGATGACTGGGGATGAGCTTTTGGTAGCTGTTGGTAGAGCCCTGGAGTATCAATCCAGAAGCCGTGAGTTCAAGTTCCACCCATTGTACTGATTTTTCTCCCTGAAATTCATTTTCAGTTTATAATATTTTAGTAATATCAAACAGATTTCGTAAGCAATTTGGGAGAAAACTTATTTAACATTCACTAAATAAAATTGCAGCAAAGGACCAACTTTCGTGATGGATCACGCGAAAACTATAAGTGCTAGGACCAAAGTGTCAATGAACGATTTGTAGTAAATTTATTAAGGATTACTTTATTCATACACGCATTTTCTGTATCTTCAACGGTTTTGTCAGAAATCGCGAAAAACCACATTTTCGGCTATTTAAGGGGGGGAAGAGGGGTGACGCAGAGAGGGGAGGGATGGGGAGGGTTGATGAAAAATAACTTTGGCCTATAATGTACGAGTACATATCCCAATCAAAAAAAATCTTCCATTAATTATGCCAAAATTTTCATACATAACTTTCCAGAAGCAACGTACTACTAGCGCCACGGCAAAACATGGCAACATGCTGTGGTCTGTACCGTGTGGTCAGTTGGCCGTGCGCTTATGGAGAATTTAATAATACCTAATATTGGCGCTCGGTTTTTAAAATGTTAGAGCAATCATGACTTTTGGGCTTATATGGCTGTACCGCCACTGCTGCCCCATACAGTGCACGTGAGTCTTATTTCTAGTTCCTCCGCCCAGTGCCGTGAGTAAACTTTAATAAATGAATGCTTTTGTTTCAGTAGCATTAGACGGCGCGGCTGGAGCGGACCCGGAGCCGGCGCCGTCAGTGTCCTTGCGCGCCAGACAGCAGCTCGCGATGGCTTGCTGCGTGAGGCTCGCGCGCCTCCGCGACTCCCCGCGCGCGAGCCAGCCGTGCCCCGCGCCGCCGCCCGCCACTGTGCAGCGAGAGCCCCGCACACAACCCTACACCTGCGACACTTGCCAGGCGCACTTCACACACAAGTCTAGATTGATTACACATATACAGAATCACTTAACAGGAAGAGATGAGCGTATAAATCACTTCGTTAAACAAAATAAAGACAAACCACACGTATGTCACGTTTGTGACAAGAGGTTTGCACTTAAAGGAATTTTAACTAAGCATTTGACAATACACACTGGAGTCAAACCATACAAGTGTAAAGAATGTAACAAACCATTTAGACAAAAAGATCACTTACATAGGCATGAAAGAATTCACGGTGGGTTAAAACCGTACGAATGTGAGGTTTGTGGTAAGCAGTTTACAGAAAAATCGTATTTAAATACACACGAGAGGACGCACACTGGAGTCAAATATGAATGTACAGTTTGTAACAAGCGATTTACAAATAAATATCATTTAAAAAGTCATGCGGAGGCTCACAGTGGAGACAAGCTATACAGGTGTAAAGAATGTAACAAGGAATTTCGACGGAAAGACTACTTACACGAACATGAAAAAATCCACAGTGAGGTAAAACCATACGAATGTAAAGTTTGTAATAAACGCTTTGCACACAATCGAAGTTTGAAACACCATGAGTTTAGCCACAGTGTCGACAAGCCATACAAATGTAGCGATTGTAGCATGCAATTTGCCTTCAAACATCTTCTAGTACGTCATGGGAGGGTACACAGTGGACTGAAACCGTATGTGTGTAAAGTTTGTAGCAAGGGATTCACACAAAAAGCGAGATTAAGTGCCCATGAGTATACTCACAGTGGAATCAAACCATACATATGTGAAGAATGTAACCAAGCATTTCCATCGAAAGTTACATTAGATGTGCATGAAAAAATCCATAGTGGAATCAAGCTACATATATGTAAGGTCTGTAACAAACGATTTTCACTTAAAGGGGGTTTAAAGCATCATGAGAAAACTCACAGAGGTGTCAAATCATATAGATGTACAGAATGTAGTTGCTATTTGTAACAAAAAATAGTTTAGTTCGTCATGAGAGAGCGCACAGTACAGTACACTACAATAATTTAGATTCATACAGAAAAACAGTTGATAGTGAAATAACCCCTTATACCACACATATTGGAATAAAGCCATACGCTTGTGAAGAGTGTAAGAACAAGTTTCCATCACAGTCGGAGTTAGACAGACACAAGAGGATCCACTCCGGAGAGGAGTCGTACGAGTGCGAGATATGCGAATCTTTATTCTTCGATGAAGCCAGTTTAATGACTCATGTTAATACTCATGCGGGAAGAATAGGGACAAAATAATGAGTTGGTTCTTAAAATAGTAAGGCAACTCTGCGTTATGGGACCAGCTGCCCTAGTGTTGGTCGAGTACTCTGAGCACTCAGCATATTTTTCAGTCGTATTCAAAAGCACGAATGGTCTTTACACATAGTACATCTTTAATTTTTGTAACCATTGCCACATGAAGACATTTTTAATGGCCCTAAATGTCTGCCTCTGCCCATACAAGTATAAAAGTTCGTATTTACTTTAAACATTTCTGTTTCGAAACACGGTTTCTTAAGGCGAGACTAGCGCCACTTTCGATATTTTTTACATCTATGATCAGAATTATCTCTACAACAGTCGCTAATATAACACCTTTAGTATTTTATAAAACACTGTATACACTTTTTCGTTTTGTAGTTATCCTTAAAAACTTGGTACAAAATAAAAATGATTACTTTTACCTATCTAAGTTTTTGGGGATAACTATTACAAGGAAAACATGTATACAGTGTTTTATAAAATTAGGTACTTCAGTTTTGTTAGCGACTGAAGTAGAAATATTACTGAAAAAAATATCTAATTTTGAAGGTAAAAAAAATATCGAAAGTGGCGCAAGTGTCGCCTTACCCTACGCCTTAACAATGTTTCGTAATGAATACCATACAGTTGTTGAGAAACAATGTTTATAAATCGTGTTTCGAAACAGAAATGGTTATAGTGAATACGCACCTTTATAAATGCTAAACATGTTTTGATCCAGTCATTGACGAAAACCGGCTGTGGCATTACAGGATAGTACGGCAAATATTTAGTGTCCCGGGCGGATGTCTCGTGTGGCGCTGGCAATGGATGCGCTGACCACTGCATCTAATGTAGATTAGACATGTTGTGGTAGAGGCTCTCAAAATCACCTGCTTTTTAACCCCCGACGCAAAAACGACGAATAAGTTTTACGTGTCTGTCTGTCTGTGTGTGTGTGTGTGTGTGTGTTTTGTGTGTGTATGTGCGTGTCTGTTTGTGGCATCATAGCTCCCGAACGGATGAACCAATTTAGATTTTTAGTGATAAATCATATAGAACACGTTTAAATAAGGATGTTTTGTTATATAAACTTTTTCTTTTCCATTAATATTTACTGAGATATTAGGGTTCTAAGATTAGTAAATGGCACTAGCACTTAAATAAAATTAACGCGTGTCTCGCAAACGGTTTAGGTTACAAAATGACGACTTTTATATAGGTATAGGTTAGGTTCGTTAGGTATCTTCAAACGGCCGAAGGCCAAACTGCACAGAATAGGAGCCCCGCCTAAGCGCCTAAGCGGGGCTCCGTCGATATCGCTTTCTGTCTCTGGCGCCTTAGTAATGCTGTGGGAAAATTTTGCAACTTTGCACCCACAGAACTAGATTTAGATAGAAGAAACAAGGTCATCTATTTGTATGGTGGCCGAGCGTGTCAGATTTTGTACTGAAGTTGTTACTTGCCTGTGTTTTTAAATATGTCTCAGGCCTCTAAGTGTTCATAATTTTTGTCTTGTTGTAATTAAATATCACGTAACGTTTCTTTTCTTTGAAAGCTGAATCAGTTGTGAGAGTTGTTTCATGAAAATCGGACAATATGTCAGGGTTTTTTCCAAATTTTAATTTTGTGTTTATATTGTAGTATATTGCTTTATCGACGCGTTGTGTTTGTATGTATGTTCTTTCAATAATGTGCCTTACAAAAATAAAAACTGAAAAACTGAGGTTTCGGAACACTGTTTATAACATGTGTACGTAGGTACCTATTATTACGGCTAAGAGAGCGCGCACACGGCAACTGTTGTCGCGACCATGGCCTAGTATGAAAGTGCGCACACGAGGCGACGCAACTTTTCATCATATAAATACGAAAGTCGCCGAGCAACTGTTGCCCGTGGGCGCGCACCCTAATGCAATTTTTCAGAAATGCAAAGGATTTTTCAGTAAAAAACAAAATTGTCTTTTTTTTTCTTGTTTTCCCGCAGAAGTTCGCAAAGTAGAACGTTTCTTACCAGGGGCCCATTTCTCAAAACTGAAAGTTACAAGTTACAACCGGAAGTCTCTTTCCAACTTTTACTTGTCATATTAGACATTGACAACCACTTGTAAATTGCAAGAATCTTATATACATGTATATAAGATTCTTGGTAAATTGTAATCTGTAGCTTCAAGAAATTGGCCCCTGGGGCATATTAAACATTGACTTGTAGCTTAGAGAAATGGGCCCCAGGTCGCAACTTCTAAAGGCCATAAGTACTTTAAAAAACTGGCCAAGAACGCTCAGTGTTTCCAGTTGTGATTTTTTCACTTGTAAACCATACATGACAGTTATAAACATTGGTTAAAACTTTAGGAGCGATTATTTTGTATATTTAGAGAAATGGGCCCCAGGTCGCAACTTCTAAAGGCCATAAGTACTTTAAAAAAACGTACGACACACGTGTGCAGAGGGAATTCGTTGCTCTTGTCAATTAATACACTTCCATCTGTCGTGTTTTAATTTATCGCCACTCGTTACGAACTACTTTTTCGCACTGGTACCGTAATCCTACTATTTGGTTTAAAATTTGAAACATCATAGATTTTTTGCTATTTACTCAAAAAGTCATATTTGTGAAACAGTAATTTTATCGAAGGCACCGTAAACCTTGGCACGAAGAGTTCCTTGCCAGGTTGAACATACAATATATTGATTTGATTCTCGAAGTTCCGTATGCTGGCCGCTAAAAACCGATATTACTCACCAGACATCCAACATCCCTAGTATTAAAAAAAATAAAACGTCACTGTCATTAGTGTCATTCCATGTTAATTTTAGTACCGCGAGCGAGTGGTGTTGGTTGCCTTACGTGGGACCGGCGTGTTGATTTTATTGTTTTGGATGTATATTTGTTCGTGATGGAACCGCTGACCCCGTGTGGCTGCTGCCAGCTGCGCGCCGCGGACAAGGAGCTGCAGGCGCCGTACACCCGGCTCGGCGCGACCGAGGTCTACGCCCACATGCTCCGAGAATGCTTCGGCATTCACGTAAGTTTGTTGAAGTGATTTGGGTGTAGATTTGTAGAATAACATCTACAAATATACACGTTATGTTCTTAACTTTACAGACAATCTCAATACAAAGATCCAGAGTTTTTATATGAAATCACATATAGATTTGGCTCCTCAATGTTACCTATAAAATAATAGCGAATTGCGCAGAATTTCTTGTATCAGAGCTGAAGAGAGTACAATGATGAATATGTCGCTCTAAATAAGGATATTACAACATCACAAACGTAAATTAAATTACTTATGCATAAAAAATGCTGAAATTTCAATCTATAACTCTAGTATGGTAAAATAAGACAAAAAACGAATGACGTGATATAATGGACACCCCTTAAGCTAGCAAAACAATCTCTATAACTAATGAATGAATTACACGATACACTAAGAAGAAGAAAAACCAATTTTATTACAGTTTAGTTAAATGTCTGACTTACAATCATTTAATCGTAGAGTTTGTTTTCTAGATGGAAACAATTACACTTGCTCGTAATTATACGTATATCAGTTTAACCCAATGGTTGCAGGTGGCACTGAGTAGTGAAGACTCTTATGGGATCTGCTCGGTGTGCGTGAGCCGCCTGCAAGATGCAAGTGACTTCAAGCTGCAAGTGCTGCGTACTCAGGCGGAGCTGCAGGCGGGGCTGCAACAAGAGGCACATGTTAAAAGTTAGCTAGTCATATTTATACCTGTTAAATTGTTTTCTGTTTATTATTACATTACAACAAAAGAGTTAATGAGTTTGATTAGAAAATTAAGAAGGTGTTTTAGCTGATCCTTGTAAAGCTTGAGGTCCTGTCTACAAGTCATTGCAAGGACATTGCTTGTCAGCGATTCTTGACTTTTTGTAGTGATCTACGCATGGATCATAGAATACTTTTTGAAAATTTTAAATAAAATTGCACTGGTGTTCCAAGGCCACAGGTTCAAGTCCTGCATGAGGTGGGAATTTTCTAAAAATCTATTATCTTACACAGAGGTTTCAACATGATTAAAAGTATATAAACAAATGTGTCAATGGAGTTTTGCAGTTATGAAATACATTGAGTGTATTGTGTTCGTTTGTTCTAGAAGAAGAATTAATAGTGGAGTCGGAAACGGAGTATGGAGATGTGGCCGGTGACGAGCCGGTGTCGGGTAAGTGATAAAACTTGAGACCGCTAAAAGAAATATCAGAATGGAGCCAACTTCGGCGTGTCCCATCTTGGCCAAAATTCCTTTGACCCCGTAATGGCCTGTGAACACCCCCGTTATAATTTGGAGTTGTCTTTTGCCTAGCTTCCCTAGCTTTTTGCTCCATCCAGAGTCTACCCTCTGCATAAAGAGCTTTGAATGCTTCAGACCAACCAGGGCATCCCACTCTTTTTGGTGACTAGCCTTTGTTTGGTCTTTCATAGCCATTCTGATGGTTCCTTGTGAAAGGCCCACATAAGGTTCCGGACCTATGAAGTTGTCTTCAGATCCGGCCTTGGCAAGTTCATCAGCGTTTTCATTGCCAATGAAGCCTTCGTGCCCCGGTATCCATACCAGTTGCACCTTGTTTTGCCTTCCAAGCTTGTTAAGAGCTTGGATGCCGTTTAATACCAGTCTAGAGGTAACTCTGGGCGATGTGAAGGCTTTGAGTGCCGCTTGACTGTCGCTGAGTATATAGATAGTCTTACCTTGGATTTGTCTAACTATATTCTCATGTACACAGGCAATTATTGCATATGTCTCGGCTTGGAAGACCGTGGCATAATTGCCCATGCTGATACTACCACTGTAGTCATTTGCATAAATGCCTGCGCCCGTACCAGATGCCATCTTGGACCCGTCTGTATACCAGATGATGGTGTTGTCATCAGGGGTGGGTGTCTCCAGACCCTCCTTCCATTCGGCTCTAGTATGGACTTTGGTTTTGAAGTTTTTGTGGAAGATGAATTTCGGTTGCATTTTGTCGCAGCCCATACTCATCAGCCTTCCCATAGAATTGTTGTATTCCATGCTTGTGTGTTTAGTCTTCGGCATGCTATCGCTCCAGAGGCCTGTTAAAGCCAGCCGGTGTAGCGATTTCAGTGCCTCAGACTGTATCACTAGATGTAGCGGCGGGAGATCCAATAGTACCTCCAATGCTGCTGTTGGCGTCGTTCTGAACGCACCCGTTATAGCCATGCATGCTGTCCTTTGTACCTTCATGAGGACATCCTTGCATGTGCTCAGTAATGTCCTTGGCCACCAGGCCAGGCTTCCGTACAGGATTATAGGTCTCACCATCATGGTGTAGATCCACCTTAGTACCTTTGGGTTTAAACCCCATGTTTTGCCGTAAGCTGACCTACACATTCCAAACACTCTAAGTGCCTTGGCTGTGGTCAGTTCGACGTGTCTTTTCCAGTTCAGTTCTTTGTCTAGTGTTACCCCTAGATATTTCACTTCATTGGAAAGTTCAAGTACCCTTCCATAGAGCCTTAGTTGCTCCATGCCAGTAAGGGCCCTTTTCCTGGTAAACGGTACTACCACTGTTTTGCCTGGATTGATGGAGAGTTGTTGGTGGTTACACCACCTCTCCACTTGCCTCAGTGCTGTATTCATGATTTCTGACACCGTTCCCGGGAATTTCCCGTTTATGAGTATCACTAAATCATCTGCATAACCCACTGTATATACTGGGCCCTTATTTAGTTCTTCCAAAAGTGAGTTCACTACCAGGCTCCATAGAGTCGGAGAGAGAACCCCACCTTGTGGACAACCTTTTGTTGCTGTGGCTAGTAATTCTTCCCCCATGAGGGAGGACTTAATTAGCCGGCTGTTCAACATATTACCTATCCAGCGGCAGATGGTAGGTTCTATGCCATGTTTGAGTGCAGCATTATTGATTGCACCATATGTGGTGCGATCAAAGGCACCTTCAACATCCAGAAATGCAGCAAGACATAGTTCTTTGTTTTCTATGGCCTGCTCCGCTCTAGTTGTCACCAGGTGTAGTGCTGTCTCCGTGGACTTGCCCGGCTGGTATGCACATTGCAAGCGGTGTAGTGGATGTCTCTTGAGCGGACCATCCCTGATGTGTCTGTCCACCAGTTTCTCCAAAGTTTTAAGGAGAAATGATGATAGACTTATGGGCCTATATGATTTGGCTTCTGTGTAATCCTCTTTGCCTGGTTTGGGCAAGTATGTTACCTTTACTAACCTCCATGCACGTGGTACATGTCCGAAGGCAATACACGCTTTGTACAGTCTACTCAAGTGGGGTATAAGTACGTTAGCGCCTTCTCGTAGTAGTATGGGGTAGATTCCATCTGGCCCCGGGGCTTTATATGGCTGAAATGTCGATAATGCCCATTGTATTTTGTTGTGGTCTACTACCTTTTTCGACGTGTCCCAATTATGCCTGGTCGTGCGAGTGCACTGTTCCGTAACACTAATTGGTTCATCGTCTGGTACACTCTGATTTATTATCGAGCCTGGAAAATGTGTGGCACACATCACCTTGAGGGTCTCTAGCCCCGTTTCAGTCATTCCACCATCACTCCTTCTAATAGAGGTGAGTGGGACTGACTTCGTTGTGGCTAGTGCCTTCGTGAGTCTCATGCCTTCCGGAATGGAACCGATTTGATCGCAGTGGTTTTTCCACGCTTTCCTTTTCGCTTTCCTCACTGCCTTGCTATACTCTGTGAGTTTTCGCGCGTAGAGCTCAAAATCATTACTTCTTTTGGCATCGTTGAAGACAGCCCTAGTTTCTTTCCTGAGTTTTGCTATCTCCGGATTCCACCAGGGTACCTTCTTCGCCAGGATTTTCTTTTCCGGGCAGTTATTTGTCCAAGCCGTATGGACGGCTTGCCCTATTTTGTCAGCTTCAAGTTCTATGTCAATAATAGAGTTTAGCTTACCATTGGGGTTTCCCAGGTCCGCCTTAAGGTCATCCTTGAACGATAACCAGTTGGTATTCCTGGGATTCCGTTTTAGTATAACTTCTACTTTGATTTTAGTGGTATACCTAAAGCATATATATCTATGGTCCGATAAAGATATCTCCCCAGAGACATGCCATGAACTAACTTTATTACTTGCGTTGTTGGACGCTAGCGTTATATCAATGACCTCACCTCGCCTAGCATTGACGAATGTCGGCTCATTGCCTTTATTTAAGAGTTGTAGTGAAGAGCTTACCAGGAATTCCAGTACCTTCTCTCCTCTTCTGTTGACATCCGAGCTTCCCCAGATGACGTGGTGTGCGTTCGCATCGCAGCCGATGATCAGGTCAGTGTTCGCCCGGCTGCCGTAGTCAGCAAGATCCCGCAGTTGTGTGGTGATGGGATCCGCCGCCTCGTAGGGAAGGTAGGCTGATGAGATGACTAGTGCCTTACCCCCCTTTATTCAGGATCTTGACCGTGGTCAGATCCCTGGAACAGAAAGCATTTAGAAGCATAGCATCAATGCCGGTTTTAACATAAATACATGTCCTCATATTACTCTCGGGGCAGATATACAGTATCGTCCCGCCAGTACCATTTAAGCCTCTTATCTCTCCCTTGTAAATATATGGTTCTTGAATAAGAGCAATGTCGAACTTGTCGCTTTTTAGCTGCCTAGCCAGAAGGGCAGTGGCGGCCTTATTGTGTTGTAAGTTTATTTGTACACACCTTAGCCCCTCCATTACGGCGGTTAGTGTTTGGCGGTGCTGAGATCAGCGGCCGCCTCCTGGACCGTGTTGTCGCAGGACATGGGCGAAGTGGTGCCCTCCAGGTAGAGTTCCTCCAGACCGCGCAGGTCCTCCGAGCCCGCCACCGATAGGATCGGTGACGACTCTCGGGTCCAGCGCAGCCCGGCGAAACTCTCCCCGACTAGCACCACTTCCCCCGCTTCTGACCGGTCCCGAGCCACCTCCGCAGGAGCGCCAGGCGGCGCGTCCCGCTCCGGGGCCTCCCCCGTCGCCGCCCCCGCGGCGCCCGCAGCCTCATCGGCCACCGAGTCCCCCTCCCCCCCGTCCGCGCCGGGCTCCACCCCAGCCTCTTCATGCTCACGCTCCTTCCCCGTCTCCAGGAGCTTGAAGTGGCTGGTGTCGAGCCCCGAGTGAAGAACGTAGCCGGCCTCCCTGATGACGTCAGCTGACACCTGGTCCATCAGAACGATGCGCCTGGTGTTCAGCTCCGACATCACGGTGTCGACCACCTTCCACTCGTCGGTGCGGAGTTTAGGGTTGCGCCTCTGCATCACCCGCAGAGCCAGCGACACGTCCTGGCTGCCATCGATCGCCGTACGCCAGGCCATCTTGACCGGCTTCGGCAGATCTTTAGCAGCCACGACTTTCAGGCGCCGCCCGCCGATCTCTCCTCTTCCGATCACCGAGCGGAGCCATCCCACTGCGTCGCTTCCTCCGCAGGTGATGTGAAGCGCACCCCCGTGACAGCACCTAGTGTGATGTCGGGCATAGGATCGGCCGCCTCGTCCAAAGCTACGAGCAGGACGCTCACTATGGCCGACCTATGCTCCAACATCACCTTTTCCCCAGGAAAGGCCACTGGGACGATAGCCATCTTCTCGCTCGCCGCTACCTCAGCAAACGTCCCCCCACCCTCGTTCGCTTGTGGTCGCCAGCGAGCAGAGAAGAGTCGCCACTAGCCCCCAGTGACCTCTTGTTAGGCTGCCTCCCCGCCCCACTAGTGGAGGGTCCGGCCCCCACTTGCGCGTCCCTATTCTCCCGCGCCTTCGCACGCCTCTTCTGCCTCCTGGTTGGGGCTACTCCTCCACCCGACTGCGCATCCGCACCCTGGGGTGCAGTAGCGTCGTCTATGGCGCCCGGAGCCGCCCCACCAGAATTTGGAAGCGGTGCGTCCCTCCCGCAGTTGGCCGTTGCTCCGCGGCCAATCCCCCAGCACCAGCGCTAGTCGGCTCCCCGAGGGGTGCTTGCTTTGCGCCCCCACTCTTCAACCCTAAGGGAAGAGACGGGTTGGTGCTGTTGGGATGGCCAGCTCCGCCGTGGCCCCTACGCTTCGCCCCCGTCCTTGCGGACGTCCACGTGTTGCCGCTGCCAACGCTCGTGGATCTGTCACAGACAGCCCCACTATTCGCTGGTGCAGCAACCTTTGCGCTATGCGCCTTCGCCTCATCCCGTACGGGTACGGCGTCCCCTCCCCCGTCGTTATAGGTACATTAGTATCCATACAAACATTGAAAAATTTCAGCAAACTGGCTCCCCACCCACCACGGATGGAGCCAACTTAGTTTTATCCATGTGCCACATGAAAGAGCTTGGGTTAGTCATTACTCCTGCCACAGCCAGTATCAGAACCGAGTCTCTTCATCTTGAGTGAAGTCTATTGCCATGGCCACATGGTATAGCCAAATTAGACTTGAAAAAACTATGATGAAACTGTCCATCAGTTCATTATTTCACAGCGGCCCATCACCTATAGCTTTATTAAATTTATTTTGTCATTTATCATTTATTTGTTTGCTACAATACACACCAAAATTACACAATTCAAACAAAAATATACAATAATAAGTACTAAAACTATAGAACAAACAACTATAGCATACATTAAAATGTGGATGGGTTTGATGTGTGCGTTGCAGCAAAAACAAAAGGGTCCTGGCTCAGTAATACGCTCCACCTTTCGGGTGAAGCAACTGATAATTCTGCTAGAACCCAGGTCACTAACAGTACTGTTTATACATTATATGTCTTAAATCAGGCTAGACCCATATTAGACAGTGTGTAATTCTAATACGGGCAAATCTCTTAACGGTGGTCAGTACAGGACATGAGAAATGTAATTAGGTAACTTTCACTGCAAATTTAATTTTATCAACGTATTGCATATTTCATCAGGCGCTATGCGCGATAACCACGTCACTCTTCTCACCTATAAAGCAAGTGCTGTCCCATACAGTGCACGTGAGTCAACTTCACTATAGTAAAAATGCTTTTGTTTCAGTAGCATTAGTCGGCGCGGCTGGAGCGGACCCGGAGCCGGCGCCGTCAGTGTCCTTGCGCGCCAGACAGCAGCTCGCGATGGCTTGCTGCGTGAGGCTCGCGCGCCTCCGCGACTCCCCGCGCGCGAGCCAGCCGTGCCCCGCGCCGCCGCCCGCCACTGTGCAGCGAGAGCCCCGCACACAACCCTACACCTGCGACACTTGCCAGGCGCACTTCACGCACAAGTCTAGATTAATTACACATGTACAAAACCATTTATCACAAAAAGATGAGCGTATAAATCGCTTCGTTAAACATAATGAAAAGAAACCACATGTATGTCACGTCTGTAACAAGGAGTTTACACGAAAAGGAAGTTTAAAAACACATTTGGTAATTCACAGTGAAATGAAACCATATGCCTGTAAGCTTTGTAACAAGCGGTTTACACAAAAAGGGAGTTTGGACATTCATGCGAGTACTCACAGTGGAGTGAAGCCATATGTATGTAAGGTTTGTAACAAGGGGTTTGCAAACAAAAGGGAATTTGATCATTCATGAGAATTCTCACAGTGAAGTTAAGCCATATATTTGTAAGGTGTGTAACAAGCGGTTTGCTTATAAAGTGAGTTTAAAATATCATGAGAATACTCACAGTGAAGTGAAGCCATATATTTGTAAGATTTGTAACAAGGGGTTTGCATCTACAGGGAATTTAAAATAGCATGAAATACTCACAGTGGAGTGAAGCCATACGTATGTAAGGTTTGTAACAAGCGGTTTTACACAAAAAGTGAATTTAAAACGTCATCATGAGAATACTCACAGTGGAGTGAAGCCATATATTTGTAAGGTGTGTGACAAGCGGTTTGCATATGCAGAGAGTTTAAAACATCATGAGAATACTCACAGTGGAGTGAAGCCATATATTTGTAAGATTTGTAACAAGGGGTTTACATCTACAGGGAGTTTAAAAAGGCATGAGAATACTCACAGTGGAGTGAAGCCATATATGTATGTAAGGTTTGTAACAAGGGGTTTACATCTACAGGGAGTTTAAAATATCATGAGAATACTCACAGTGGAGTGAAGCCATATGTATGTAAGGTTTGTAACAAGGGGTTTACACTACAAAGCGAATTTAAAACGTCATGAAATAACTTACCGTGGTGTCAAAGCACATACAGCCCAAGAAAAGAGAGGAATTAAATCATACGGTTGTGAAGAATGTCATGAAGGATTTACAGAAAAAGTTTATTTAGATACACATAGAAAAAGAGCCCACGATGGAACCATGTCATACAAAGGTTCAGTCAATGACATGCATTTAACTCGAAGAGGGTCTACAGAAAATCATGAAACACCTCAACCGAGTAATGAAAAAAGTAACAAACATACAAATGAAAATAATTCAGATACGCATATTGGAGTGAAGCCATACACTTGTGAAGAGTGTAAGAACCAGTTTCCATCACAGTCGGAGTTAGACAGACACAAGACGGATCCACTCCGGAGAGGAGTCGTACGAGTGCGAGATATGCGAATCTTTATTCTTCGATGAAGCCAGTTTAATCAACTCATGTTAATACTCATTGCGGTTGAAATTCATCATTTCAAAAAAACTTTGATATGCTGGGCCCGTTGTTGCCAAATTGTCTATCTTATTTTTAAAATATGTTCAATATTTATTTGTGTGTCAATACTGTCAATAAATGTTTTCTTTTTCTTATTCTTAAATAGGCCAGAGGGCGCCTACATACAACAAAATTATGTAAATACATTTTTAATTGTAAACGGGATTTAATCGCGTAAGACTTACGTTTCTGTTTAAATATAAGTCCCGTTTACAATTAAAAACATGAGTGAAAATGCACAATACAAATAGACAATACACTAACACGAGTGTAAATAAAGGATTATATAACATTTATTTCATGTAAAATACCCTATAAAATAATGGACGGTGTTGCCATTGTGGGCAAAAAAAAATACAATTACTTAAAAATATGTACGATGTAAAAACTGACTGCATTGTACCATAAACAGGAGTCATAGAGCTGCTTAATTTTGAAGTTTCATTTAATTCGGTTATTTCTGGGATTTGGCGGTAAGATATAAGTTATCAGTTTTTGAAAAACTATCAGGACGAAGTATTAGTAATGTTGCTATGAGAGTTGAATTAATGTATAAACTAATAAATAAATAATACTCGGTGTTAACTTGAATGAGTTTTACTTACCATATTTACCATGAGATAAGATATAAACATGCTAGTTGGTTACTCCAAAGATATTAAGAAATAGTGTTATTTTGCGAGGGTCCATAACTGGAACCGGAGAACTGCGTACCTCCTATGATGGACAAGGAACAATTTACAAAACCAAAATGTACAAGAAACCATGTTATGTTAAAATAACGCATATTAATTTTACTTGGGCTATATAAAACATCTGCCGCATGCCAAACGACCTGTGGGCCAAGAAAAGTACCGAATGGACACTAAACATAGCGCGGCGTGATGGCAGACCGCGAAGGAGATGGCGGCACGATCTTGACTTCTTTCAAAAAGATTGGCCGAACATTGCCTTAAACCGAGAAGCGTGGAAGAAAGAGAGGGAGGCCTTTGCCCAGCAGTGGGACACAACAGACTAACAAATAAATAATAATATAAAACTGACTCAAAAGTATCAGGTTGGCTTTAAAAGTAAAATTTTAAACTTACTGTCCGTATGGGGATTATTATTACTGAGAAACTTAAGAAATACAATAAAACGTTGTGATTCAATGCTCTTTGTATCATGCTTCCAATTTTATCACTTGTCTACGTGGTTAAGACAACTGTCACTCTCACACTGACTTTTGTTTGTAAAATTCTATAAAAAATGACTGAAATAAACAGTTTAAATTTTAATATATTATTTTTTTTTACTTGCCAAAGCGTGACGGATGCTTTATCCACGTGGATAGATAGATGATAAAATTGGAATCATAATACGCCGGCAGATGTCCGTGACTGGAGAAAAAACACCCCGTTTTAATTTGTTAACTTGAGGAAACCAATAATAGTATCCATTCTGAAATACGCTTGAAATGTAAAAGAAGGATAAGACATTCAAGTTTTAACACGCTTAGCCGTAGAATTTTTACATGTATCCGTGTAATATCAAATGTTATTATAGGCAAAATTTCTCCTCATAAACTGTCCAATGTCCATGATGTCACCTTAGGATTTACAATACAACGCATAATGGTGTCATTTTGTGAACATCAAAGGAGTTGATTATATGTGTGCGTGTGGATTGAGTGAGCACCTTCCGAAAATAAAAATGCTGATCATTTAGTAAAAGTTCTAAAACTATTGTAAAACGAATCTCTGAATTTGTAAAAAGATAAATCAAAAGATACAGTCATTAACATGTGCTCACTCAGTTCTCACAAACTACCAACGAAAACAGTGAATGTATTCATTTGACATGTAATATTTATATACTAACATTTAGTAAAAAATATGCCAACCTACCTCTATAAATTTTAGATCACCTAGTGACGTATTTAATTTTTTACAGATAGTTTCTTATGCTCACTCAATCCTCACACTTTTCAAAAGCCGAATTTTGATGAAAAACATAAGATTTAGACCGCTATTATATGTGTATAGTTTAGTAAAAGTGAAATGGGAATTTGTAAAATACAAAACGAACCACTAACGTGTCAGGTTTTTTTATAAAATTTTTGTAAGTGCTCACTCAGTCCACACGTTTTGAGAAAGTTAAAAATGTAAATATCTTAAGATTTGTAGCACCACAGACACCCGAAAGTACTTCAACATTTAGTAAAAAATTTTACTAAATATCCACCATCTAATATTTTATATTCGTTGTTTGGTTTTAAAGATAATCAGATATAACTTTTCTCATACAAATGTATCATGTAGGGTGACCACACTATGTCGGCTCCAGCCGGTCATTTTTGCGATTGCTTTGTTTCGACAGCTTTCCTCCTTATTTCTATTCTCCATGGTCCATAGAAAAAAAAAATAACTGGACTATATTTGACACTTTTGACAGTTCTCAGTTCTCAACATAGTGATTATAGTCTCTTTGGTTCTCAATTGGAATTCTGAGCGATTGGTAATGAATAATATAACGAAAACATCGGATAATGTAGCGGACATGCTGCAGTCGTGTCGCTGCTGCTTGCGGCGGCCTCCTGACAAGGGCCTGACCACACTGTACACACATCTCGACAAAAGTGAGATATATTCCGATATGCTCAATGAGTGCTTCAATATACATGTAAGTACAGTAATACTAATTTAGATACTACTACAAATCTTCGAATTTGTAGAGTTGTGCCTGCTCGTTCACTGAAAAGATCGCTCCCAACTAGTACGATCTCCGAAGTGTACTAGTTCGTTCTTTTAGGACATTTAGGACAGTAGTACACCGAGAGAGCGAAAGACAAATTGTGCATATGACGTACAGTAACGCTCGCTCGTACTAGCCGAGAGCTGATCGGCCGTTTTCGCGCGCTCTCGGTCGGATCGCACGGATCGCTTTGCTGTCATTGTCACTCCTTGACCCTGCTCCGTTCGCTCCCATTCTGTTGCGCGTGTGTGAGTGTACTAAATGTACTAGAGAGCAGAATCATTTGGGAGTAGTTCGGTCTAGTACAGTGCAGGGAATCGTGTCTTTTGTACTATTAGTACATGTCCTACACAAGCCTAATTTGTAGGACTTGATCGAGAGTTGTAGTAGGTGGCGATCACAATAGATCAGAATAGGTCGCAGTGATACATAAGGCGCTCTGAAGCCTTACATAGCAACTAAGAAGAAGGAGAATACTAATTTATATTGACATTGAAATCATTACACTTAATTAAACAGAGTTCCTTGCCGTGTCTGTTTGTTTATTCGCGGTGAACTGAGGAAATATTAACAGCACTTCACATATGATTATACACACATACTATCATGCCTGCATATAAAGGGGTTGAAGCACAGCATGAAACCATTCAAGTGTCAGTGACTCTTGGATATTAAGGGGTTGAAAGAAAACAAATTTGTGACATTGCAGTGATAGGTTGGCAGGGAAGGGTACTTTCAGCGGGGAGCGAAAGTGGTATTATACTGTGATAGTAGTATGTATATATTAGAGATGGGCCGAATATTCGGTAAATATTTGGTATTTGGCATATTCGGCAAGTTTTTCAATGTTTGTATTCGGCCGAATAGTTCGGTTGCATTGCCGAATATTTACCGAATAAACAAAGTAAATAACTAATGAAGATCTTACATAAGTAGCTTTTTAAGGAACTGCTAAAAAGAGAGAAACCTATGCGTCAGAATATAAATACAATTGTTTTGTAAAAAAGTTAAAAAACAGTAGTTTAAAAGTTGAGAAGAGTTCAGAGTTGTTTTAACTAAGTTTTAGCTATCCACTAAATCCTAAAAACATAGTTGTAGTAACATATGTAACTATTATCAATAATTTAATAGTTTTAATGACATCCCCTTTATAAATATGGCGTAACCGAATATTCGGTTCGGTAAGAGTATTCGTATTCGGCAAAGTCAATATTCGGCCCATCTCTAGTATATATATATATATATATATATATATATATATATATATATATATATATATATATATATATATATATATATATATATATATATGGCCTTAGCTATTTCAGACGATTTATAGTGCAATGTCCGAGAGACATCGCTTTTGATGACTGAAGTAGACGTGTGCGCCGCGCCGGCGCGCCGCCGCCGCCGCCGCCGATTATTAATCGGCGTGAAATCGGCGTGACCTTGGTGGTTAATAAATTGCTCAAACTTGGTATTTGATTACATTTTTGGACTTTTTATGCAATTTCTAATACATATAATTTACTTTTATTAAAATATTCTGTATTTAGCACTAAGAAAGATGCGAAAAACCTGATATGGGGGAAGATCTATGATCGTGACGACTTTGATCTGGCATACGACTTGACACAATTGTTTACAGCACTACAAGAATACCATATCTGGAGAGCCAAGAACTTTCCCTGTTGGATCTTCTGCTATCTTTTCATCTAGATCACCATTGAATCCATTCAAGATTTCATGGCTCCTCGAAATATTGTCCGTTCCAAAATACCCACGTGCCCACCGCGTCGGCATGTGGCTTATAGCCGCTGTGTGTAAGACTGTAAATCAGCAGATTGAATAGGCGGCGATTGTTTTTGTAACCCAGGTTTGCTTCAATTTGCATGATCCTAATTTCGTTGCTGATCTAGTTCTGCAGGAAATGAAGCTTTTCATTCCATTCTCTGTGGTTCCAATCACTGGCAAGTGTCAAACTTCATGTGATAGAATCGTGTTTTTTTTAAGTAGCCTAATATGTGTCCCACTGCTGGGTATTTAGCCTCCTCTTCCTTTGTCCACTCATCACGGTTTGATGCCTGCTCCCGCCGTCCGAGTAATATCTCTATTTTTGGTCTTCCTTTCCCCGGCGAAGCTGCGGTAACCAACCATTCAGTTGCTACTTTAGCCCACCGATCAGGTGCAAACATGTCCTGCACGTATCGTATAGCACATGGAAAATTATTCAGTGGTTCCAAGACGCAAAAAACAGAACCGCATTTTCTAATAAATTGTCTGCGTCCAACTCAAAATGCCGAGACCTATATGCCGGACGTTCTTTTCCAGCATAGTTCAGCGTGTAAAGTTCTTTTTTTCCTCGACACAGATAAGGACGGTATCATTGGAATTTTGCTGAAGTTGTATGCTTTTGAGAGGTCACCGATGTAAATTCAGCTTTCTTACCCTTATGGCGTAGACCCAACCTCATAAAAATCAGCTTTGGCGTGGCCCGATCTACAAACAAGTCCGTAATCATCATCATATCACCCTCTTTTCACCCACTGCTGAGCATAGGCCTCTTTTCTAGTACGCTACTTGTCCCGATCCTGAGCTACTCTTTATCCAGTTCTGACCCGCAATTTTCCGGATGTCGTCCACCCAGTGAGCCAACGGATGTCAAGCGCTTCTTACATTTGTAAGCCGACACCATTCTGTTAAAATATTAGTCCACCTGCCATCGCTTTGCCTAGCAACATGGGCTCCACTCCCAACTCGCATCTTAGTTTCGTTTTATGACGAAACCCACGTCTTGCACCTTGGCCTGCTCGGAAGCTTAGCATTCATCAATTCAAGTCCGTTTTATACTACTCCTTCTGTACTGTACCAAAAAGACTACGAATTGAAAATAAAGTAACCAACAAAACGATTTCTAGTTTATTAGTTTACATGGCACATCTTTGAGCACCGGCGGGCAAGTCAAAGGGTGGCAAATAAGCAAAAGGCATTTCCGAATGAGTTTGATATAGCTATAGCCGACGATCGCATTTGGCACAAAGTTCTTCTTTAATTTCATCACTAAGCTCATCATAAAGAAAGAGATGGTTGTAGATTCATGATTACTTAGAGAAGGAATCCTTTGATGGAAGCCAACATTGATCAAAAAAGGTTTTGTGCCAGCAAAGGGGGGTCACTATCAAATTTACCTTATCGCTAAAAGACTATATAGCTGACATGTCTGGATTGTGTTATGTCTTTGTGGCTACGTAGACATGAATGCTAAATGCATCTTTAGCAAAACGTCTGGATCTTAAAACGTAACAATTTAAAATGATCTAACTGCAAAACATCTTCATCTTCGAATGTCTGTGTTACAAAACAGACATGAACGCTAAACAGTCGAGGAGCAAAAAGTCTGGATTGTTTAATGTTTTTATTGCTAAAAAGAATAAACGCCGAACGACCCGTTAGCAAAACGTCTGGTTTTAAAATGCTTAAGTGCCTTGAGAATTCAAACCTTCTCGCACTGTTAATAAGAACTGTTACATATTTATTATAAACCATGACGTCCATGACACATTATATTTCCGGACGTTTTGCTACTGTATCGTTCTGTGTTGACGTCAATGAACTAACTTCACTTTTGACTTTTTAGATATGCTAATCATACGGACTATGTATATTTCCAGACGTTTGGCTACTCATTCATTCTATAAGTCTTAGCCATCCAGTTAAATTAACTTTTTTCTGATTGAGTATTCTACTTTCAAGTCATCCCAGCTGAATTGACTTTATGCTGACTGTATATTTACATTTTCTGACATCTAGCCGAAATAGTCGTTTAGCGATAAGATAAACTTGATAGTGACCCGCAAAGGGTAACTATTTGGGTATACTCGAAAGTGTTTTTTCCTGTCCCGTGTTCACTTATAGGTGTTATTTAACTCATATTTTATATAAAAGTGTACGCAGTACACCTGTATTGCTCAAATTTTCAAGAATAAAAACAAATAAATGATTTTTATATAAGAAACATGAAATCAAGGTCACGCCGAATTCACGCCGAAAATACGCCGCCGCCGCCGATTTTTTGACAAACGCCGCCGCCGATCATTTTTTGATCGGCGCACACGTCTAGACTGAAGAGACCTATGCGAGAGCGACACATTTTGCCACACATCTGACAAGGGAAGCTTGCAACTTGTGATAGTAGTATGGATATAATAATTAATCAGTGTCTATCTTTCAGGTTGTTCAGGTCAGCGATGGTGGTATCTGTGAGGTGTGCGTGAAGAGTCTCCGAGACGCTAACAACTTCAAGTTACAAGTGCAGCACAGTCAGACCAAGCTGCAGGAAGCTTTGCTTGTTAAAAGTAAGTTCTATCTGTCCCAGTACGGGTGACCGGGGCTGGTTGTCACAGAGGGAGGTTGTCACAAACGGCAATGGTTCCTAAACCATAAATGCTATGGTAATGTTAGAAAGAGATAAGTTATTTCTTATTATAAACTGAAACCCGTGTGGTGACGGGTTAAGAATTTCACCACCCCCTTTCTTCCCGTGGGTGTCGTAGAAAGCGACTGTGGGATATAGGTTAAATTGTGGCATAGGCGAGAGGCTGGCAACCTGTCACTGCACTGTCACAGTTTCGTTTTCTTTCAACCCTTTATTTGCCAAGAGTGGCACTGAAACTTGAGTAGTTTCGTGTGCTCTGCCTACTTATGGGATACAGGCGTGATTGTATGTATGTGTTGTATGTATGTATAAACTGAAATAGATACCATACACTAAAGAAAAATCGATCAAGCCCACTGGTGGCGAAGCCGGGAAATTATCATTATGGGTTATTTATTATTGTTTAACGTTTCTATAGTTTCCTGTATCAACAAACACTGCCGTTTGTGACAACCAGCCCCGGTCTCCCCTAATAATTTATTCCCGGCACGTAATTCGTGACTTTCTTATGAATAAGGACTAAATGAATATAAAAATAATTATTTAAAACAAATGGATTAGTATTCATATTTTAAACAGTATCATACTTTAAATATTCGCGTTTTGTACACATTTTTAAAGTCACTCACATGTCGACCGCGATAAAATGACATTATTTTACCTTTTTAGGGTTCCCTTATAGTTTCGCCATGTCTGTCTGTCCGTCCGCGGATAATCTCAGTGACCGTTAGCACTAGAAAGCTGAAATTTGGTATCGATATGTATATCAATCTTGCCGACAAAGTAGTAAAATAAAAAGTGGAAAAAAATACATGTAAAGTGGGGACTGATTTTTTTTTTCATTCGAACCCCAACGTGTGATGTATTGTTGGATAGGTATTTAAAAATGAATAAGGTTTTACTAAAATCTTTTTTTGATAATATTAATATTTTCGGAAATAATCGCTCCTAAAGGGAAAAAAAGAGTGTCCCCCCCCTCTAACTTTTGAACCATATGTTTAAAAAATATGAAAAAAATCACACAAGTAGAACTTTATAAAGACTTTCTAGGAAAATTGTTTTGAACTTGATAGGTTCAGTTTCTGGGAAAATACGGAAAACTACGGAACCCTACACTGAGCGTGGCCCGACACGCTCTTGGCCGGTTTTTTCGAACATTTCGGCCATGTTGCACTGGTCGTGGTCACGAAAGACTGATGTCCCAGCAAAGTGTCTACGGAAATGAATGTAAACAACACCAAACTACTTGATATTCGTTTTTATAAATGTTTGGACTGTTCGGAGGGCCTATTGCCTATCAAAGAGGATCAAGTAGGTATTATAGAGAGTTACTGTCAAAGTGAAATATGTAATCACACTGCATAGCTTGCCATCAACTTTTAAACCTCAGTTTTGACAATTTGGCCCATATTCTTAGCTTGATATTGTGTTAAAATGTCAAATATTCATATTAGCACCATCTAGCCGAGCGTCCCCCAAAGGTGTAGCGCCATCTAGGCCACCGTACCTTTTTCTATATGGTTACGGGGGTATGTTTTTTTTCTTAGACTGTAGCTTATACAATAGAATAGAATACATTTATTTAACGTCACAACAAAGTACAAATAAAACAGAAGTCATGCAAACAAAAAAACATTAGACGCTAAAATAGGAGCATAATGCTGCGGACATCTGCAGCGCTGGTTTTCTGCGGGGACCTGGCTTACTAGGTTAAATGGCGGAACTTACGGAGCTACATATGTCCTTGATGTAACAGCAGTTCTCGAAAAGTTTGTACAAAAATTAAGGGAAAAGTTAAATTTGTTTTTATTAATTCCTATTTTGCTACCAAGATTTTGTTGATGAATTGAGATTTTATTAAGTTTTATTTCGTCATTAAGGTTCTCTAGTATCTCTATTTTCTTAATTATAACAATTATCCTGTAATCCTGTATATATCTTACGAAAGTAGAATTATATTACTAAATGTTGGTAACAAAATAGGATCAATTAAAATTTGCTGACGTGGCATTGTACAAAGTTGACGGGAATTGCTGGTAAATAAAATGTAAAGAGTGAAAATTTTACATATTTTTTTTTTTTTTCACATTGTTTCAGATGAAGGAGCTGCAGTCAAATTGGAAAATGATGATGACACGAACGACGATGCAGCATTTTGTAAGTTCAATGTTTTTATTTTTATGTCAAGAATTTTAGTAAAAGTAAGGATAGGGCAGTTCATATAATCTCGACTGAATATTCTTATCTCATGAGCTTTGGTGGGGAGTGGAACCTTGTCCTCGTAAGGCCGACCATAGTTCATTTTCCCATTTAGAATTTGAACCTTATTCTATAAAAGTCAAATTCGTGAGAATTTCGTTTTCCCCTCACTAGCTCGGAAACACGTGTTTTGTCCTTTAATACCAGCGGGTAAAAACGCATTTTATCCACTAGTGGGTAAAGTAATTTGACCTTGAATAAAGACAAATGAACTGCTCTACAATTGATAAAAGTAGGTGAATCTAGTAATAAAAATGATTTACCACCTGTGAAACTACTGGAAGCAGTGATAAACGCATTTTTTGCGTTGTAGTTTCCTCGCTATATTGAGGGGAAAAGTTTTGTGTTACACTCGGGTGCAAATGTATTTTACATCTCGTGTGTTAAAAAACTCGCAAGTTCAGGATTCTATTAACGAACCATAGAGTTCAACTATAGAATCCTTTCACTTGCTCGTTTTTTAATTCCACACTCGGCGTTAAAATACAACTTTGCCCCCTTGTATAACAAATAACTATTGTTTCAAAAAGCAATGTAACAATGGAAATTCTACTTTATTTCGTTTTCAAATTAGATTACAACAACTATGTACATTGTAATGTACATTAAATTTACAAGGTTTTATCGCGGTTGATAGGTTCGCATCTTGGCACGATTAGTCACATAGATCCTTGGCGCGCATTCGTGCTATCTGTCTATCTATGCGCATAGTCACCATTTTAGTATTTTTAGACTTTGACGATATTAATAAATGCTAACAGTTTCTGTGCGAATGACACGCCGGGCGTGTCATCAACGTTTTTTATGTGTGGCGTATGACACGCGAGGCGTGTGATTTTAAAATCGACAAAAGTTGTTCGCCGCCACAGCTTAAGGTGGCTCGCTTTCCATACAAAAAACATCTACCATTTATTTAGTCACCGCACACTACAACTAAATAAAAATATGCGCATACATCTACTATACATTATCCGTCGTCGCGGTAGTGAATGAAATACATTGTTTCATACAGAAATCATGGACAAATCCATGTGAATTTTTTATTAATTTTACGTAAATGTGCGTGCCAAATTTTGTGTACAGACACAGAGCCGTCATATTTCGCGCATTTTTAGTTGACATTGTCATCAGTGACATTTGGCTCTTGACAAGTAATTATTTAAAGATATTGGTTTAGTTAACTCAAGCAGACTCAGAAATAATGACGCATTTTGTCAACAAAGATACATGTCGTGTATTTCGACACTGCTAATGTAAATCGAAATGGCGTCTCGGTCAAACGACCGACTATGATGCAGAAGATCGTGGGTTCGAGTCCGAAGTTTTTTTTAATCATTTGAACTTTTATGGATTTATTAAGTATTTTTTATTTTTTTAATGGAATATTTGACTATTACTATATTGCTTTCCTATTTTTTTTTCATACAAAAATACAATACAATCCTTTATTATGCCTTTGTTGATAAAATAAAATACACACGTCTGGTATAATACATTATACATAGGTCATAGTGTGGGCATAGTATTAGTAAAGTATTGCATTTACTGAGCTGGTTGACCTATGTTATTGTTGTGTGAATGTGTGTTTTTTTTATAGTGTGGGCATAGTATTAGTAAAGTATTGCATTTACTGAGCTGGTTGACCTATGTTATTGTTGTGTGAATGTTTTTCTTCAACAACTAAATGGTTATATACAAGAATATGGGTAGCTTTTGCACATTGTAATTTTTCCTCAGTCACCCGTTGACCACGAACGCTGTAAAGTGTTTGAAACATCGGGATGAATTTTAAACTCATTATACGCGATTTAATCCGTTTTCATAGTTTTTATTTCATGAGTAACTATCGCGGTAACTGAAGACAATATTAACTAAATGGTTACAAATAATAATTATCATCAATATAATCTGGTCCAGGCAGGCAATTATGGTCGCGCGATAAATGATAAAACATTTGGCCGTCCCTATAATCGCACTTACTAATAGTGCGACAGGGACGGCCTGATATTTTATCGTCTATCGCGCGACCATGCTACCCGTGCTGTACTAGCTTTTGCCCGCGGCTTCGCTTGCGTTAGAAAGAGACAAAAAGTAGCCTATATCACTCTCCATCCCTTCAACTAAATCCCCTTAAATAATCACGTCAATTCGTCGCTCCGGTTTTTCCGTGAAAGACGGACAAACAAACAGACACACACCCTCTCCCATTTGTAATATTAGTATGGATTTGACATTATTATTTATATTTAAATAATTATATATGTATAGCCCAATTTCGTCTCTAACAGCGTGTTATGTAATGGCGTCGTGGGTGAACAGTCGTCTGTCACGCCGTGAATGTGCGTTCGATTCCCAGGATTCTATAAACTTTTTGTATTTTTTTGGATATAAATTTCGTATTTTTTATTGACCGAGCAAGAATGGAGAGCCGAAGGTATCAATTTTATCTTAGAGAACATATTGATTTTTTTATTGTCATTTTGATTTTCTATTTGTTAAGTTGAGATATAAAACACAACTTTTAATACCCTCGCTAAATATAATATTTTATCGAAATTACTCCTTAGATAAAAAAAGTCCACTTGAGTTTTTAAAGCATAAAGTTACTCAATTAACTATTGCATTTTCATTTACTAATTTAAGATTTCAAAAGCGATTTGAATACCCTTGCTCCATCGAAAATAAACAATTAGAAAAAAAAACATTCGAATCGTAGTTTAGAAACTAAAATTTATCTATACTTTTTTGGAATTTTTTAAAATATCAGATTAGGATAATTATGTTAGAAATTGTGAGTTCGACGAACCCAAAAATTATTACCATGTAACAGAATAGGTTTTTAATCTTTTTTGTGGAAAACGCTCAGTAACTACTGTACGAGTACATATACATTTATGTATAATAATAAAACAAAAAATAGTGTCTCATAGTGTTGTGTTCCTGCCGGTGAGTAAGGCTGCCAGAGCTCAACGAGGGTGTGGGGTGCTGACGACGGGAGGACTTACGGAACTAATTTGTTCCGTCTATTGTCCTTTGAGTCGTCGGCAACCCAAACCCTCCTTTGAACTTGTACACTCCTTTTGCTGTGCACACGCAGCAAAGGGGAGTGTACAAGTTTCTAATGGGGCGGCAACGCGCATGCGACACTCTTTGAGTTGCAGGCGTCCATAGGTTCGGTGACCGCTTTCCATCAGGCGGACCGTATGCTTGTTTGCCACCGATGTAGTATTAAAAAAAAAAAGAGAAAAAGTCCTGGATTCGAACCCAGTACTTCCATGCAAATCATGCGATGGCACGTATTTACCGCAAGGCTATTTAAACAAGCTGTCGCCGCGTGAAATTATCGACTAGAAGGAATACACAAAACACTGTTTGTATGTGTGAGTGGTACTTAAAAATAGTGTAAAATAGTAAATTTATCTACATTGAGGGGATTAACGTTACAATGAGAAGTTGAATGTTTGTTGTAATACGTCAATTTTAATATTAAATGTTCGCGAAGCATAATTGAAAGTATATAAATGCCTGTACGACTCCACAAAAAAAATAAGACTGGTAATTTGCAGATTAACGCCATCTAACGCAGCCTGAGCTTCGGGTAACCTAGGCGAGCCACCTTAAAGTTTTCGAAAATGGAACACGCAACGAATCGGTTAATATGGCTATGTTCAGCTATGTTCAGAAGAATACATTTTGATAATTATTACAGCGCTGGTGGCCTAGTGGTAAGAGTGTGCGACTTACGATCCGGAGGTCGCGGGTTCGAACCCCGGCTCGTACTAATGAGTTTTTCTGAACTTATGTGCGAAATGTCATTTGATATTTGCCAGTCGCTTTTCGGTGAAGGAAAACATCGTGAGGAAACCGGATTAATTCCTCTCGGGTTGAAAGGTCAGATGGCAGTCGCTTTTGTAAAAACTAGTGCCTACGCCAAATCTTGGGATTAGTTGCCAAAGCGGACCCTAGGCTCCCATAAGCCGTGGCAAATACCGGAATAACGCAAGGAGTTAAGTATTTTGGAACTTAGCTGTAATGAAATATATGAAAATAATGCGAAATTATAATATTTTTACCACACTGGCACAGTAATTGTACACTTGCTTGTAGGTAGAGCGAAAGTTATAGAAAAACCGTTATCTTTTATCGTGTTTTTTAACGTACAGTCGACCAATTGGAACCCTAGGCCACTCTACAACCATGTCAAAATGACAAGCATTCCCATTTATAATATTAGTGTGGATATTATGGTATGTATTATAAATCCTTTTTCTATTTGCTTCAGTTGGAGAATCCTCTTTCAAAACAGAGACAAGGGAAAAAGTCATTGCAGGTAAGATTTATTGCCATTACAAAACTCTTGAGTAAATAAATAATTGTGTGCAGACACCTGTTACCGTATTCTTCATTTTAAGGCCGATAGTCCACTATCATATGTTTATTATCTTTTGCGCAATATGGCATGAAACCCGTCTGTGCGTGCCTCCGCAAACATTTTAGAAGCGCTACAGAAGCGTGACAGCCCCAACAACACCCGAAAACCATTATTATATTGAACTTTCAGGGCACTGAGGGCTTTCTGAGTGCATTTGAACCACAGGCTGCTCGTATAAAAACTGTGACAAAAAGCTTTAAAAAGTGTGATTTTTCACTTGATCTGAGCAACGAGCAAACCTGCGGGCCAACATGTTACTCCTCACCGCCAGCGCCCTGCGTTCTCTTTCAATATCTAAATAGAATAATTAGAGGTAATTATATATGATCAGAGGTCTGTATGCCTCCCTTTTTCTCCAAGGTGAAGAAAAAGGACGGCATGTTGCCATGATAAACATATGATAGTGGACTATCGGCCTAGGTGTAAGGCGTGAGTGGACGCTCGGAGCGTTCGGTTCGGCCAAAGAGGATCGAGTATTATAGAGAATGACTGTCAAAGTAAAATGTGTTATCACTAGAGAGCGGATTTCATGTAGCGATTTAAATATTAATATGGATATGACTCGCATAATTTATTATTTTTTCTACACACAAAAAATGTATAAAAGTAAAACCCTTTTTGGATGCTTTTGTGAATATTGGGCAAAAATAATAATCATAATATAATTAATAAATAAAAAAATTTTGTTAATTTTTAATAATTTATTTATATAAATTCTTGTAAAAACTTCTATATTACGGCTCAAAAAATAGAAAAATTAAAATAATTCGCTTCCTGTATACAAACTCCTTTATTTAGAATGAAATACTTTTCTTTACATGTAGATATTTACAAAAATAATTACATTTAAAGAAAAGAAAAATTACATTTACAGAAAATAACATTAATTTAATCTAATTAGTCAGCGAAGTTTGCGGTGTGCGATGTAGATGCGATAGATTGTAAAACCTTAATATAATCCACATGACATGTATTTAAAAAAAATGCACTAATCATATCCATATTAATATTTAAATCGCTACATGAAATCCGCTCTCTAGTTATCACAGTGCATAGATTGCCATCTCTCGACACAAGCTTAAAACTTTTGAACCTCAGGTTTGACAATTTGGCCCATATTCTTAGCTTGATATGTTTTAAAATGTCAAATATTAATATTAGCGCCATCTAGCCGAGCGTACCCCAAAGGTGTATCGCCACCTAGCTCTCCGTACCTTTTTCTGTATGGTTTTGGGGTACGTTTTTTTCAGACTTTATCGGTCTTTACAAAGTTATATAGGTCTTTGGGTTCGGCGAAGTGTGCAGCGGACGGGCGAGCGTGCGTCCACCCGATGCAGCGTACTCAGAACACTTGTGTGAGCTTCAATTGTTTGAATTGCACGCCGCACGCTTAATATCAGCACTCAGGGGGGTTACCATGACGTACTAAAGACGTTCAGTTTAGGTTAAGAGAAAGGGACACAGCTATAGCAGTTACATAGCTCCGTCCCTCTCTATCAACCTAAACTGAACGGCTTTAACACGTCATGGTAACCCCCCAGGCCTTACACAAGCGCTTATCTAGAATAGTGGAGCAGTTCCCGGCAACTTTGTACATAGCCACGTCAGCAAAATTTAATTGATCCTATTTTGTTACCAACATTTAGTAATATAAGTCGACTGTCGTAAGATATATATACAGGTTAATTGTTATAATTAAGAAAATATAGATACTAGAGAACCTTAATGACGAAATAAAACTTAATAAAATCTCAATTCATCAACAAAATCTTGGTAACAAAATAGGAATTAATAAGAACAAATTTAACTTTTTCCTTAATTTTTGTACAAACTTTTCGAGAACTGCTGAGTGGCACAACTCAAAATGAAATGCCATTCGAATGTTAATCTTACCAGTAAGAATTAGAGTGTAAAGTGCAGTAGCATTTCATTTTGAGTTGTGCCACTATTCTTGATAAGCAACGATAAAAATGTAGTAATTGCCTTAGTTTGTAGGAGGTAGGGCGTAGCGAATGATATTCCGCTTTCTGTGGTAGGACACAGCACAGCGGATATCGTCTCGCTCGAATTTAGAGTAGAGCCCAACTGGGGTAGTACCTCCGCCTTACAGAAGACCGCAGCCAAATAGCGCTAGACCCTACTCATAGTGTTGTGTTCCTGCCGGTGAGTAAGGCTGCCGGAGCTCAACTAGGGTGCGGTGTGCTGATGACGGGAGGACTTACGGAACTAACTTGTTCCGTCTATTTTCCTTAGAGTCGTCGCAACCCGAACCCTCCTTAGAACTTGTACACTCCTTTTTGCTGTGTACTTAACACAGCAAAAGGGAATGTACGTTTCTAATGGGGTGGCAACGCGCATGTGACACTGTTTGAGTTGCAGGCGTTCATAGGTTACGGTGACCGCTTTACATCAGGCGGGCCGTATGCTTGTTTGCTACCGACGTAGTATAAAAAAAAGTTACTATAATAGGACAGGACCATTAACATGAAAATAATTAAAAAAAATGTTTTTATTAAGGTGTGTCACTGGCCTTCTTCTATTCATTGTTACTTTTTTTATCTTTTATGATTGATCCTGTTTCTCTCTTGACAGCATTAGGGACTGTTCCAAATATACAACAAAGATTTTATTTCCAGTTTCATTGGACAGCACGGATGATACTTTCTTTCATGAGACGAAGAAAATATGCAAAAACGAGAAGAGACTCAAGAGTGAGAAATCCAACTACAGTGACACTGAGCGCAAAGAATCTGGCCACACCCCTACACCCAAGAGAAGATACGAATGTGATTCTTGCGACAAAAGTTTTAATTTAAAACAGAATCTACTTAGACATATACGTACTCATACCGATCAAAGAAAATTCTCTTGTCACATATGCAAAAAACGATTTACTACACAATCTTATTTGGATAGACATATCTCAGTACACACCGGAGATAAATTAAATTCATGTCATATATGCCACAAAAAGTTTACGTATAAATTTCGTTTAAATGCCCATTTGAAACGCCACATCACTGCGTTTTCGTGTGAAACGTGCAATAAACAGTTTTCAAAACAATATGACTTGGATGTTCATAAGCGTGTACACACGACGGACAAACCTTACAAATGTGAGGTGTGCAAAAGAGGGTTTAAATATGAATGTACTCTAAAAGTTCACATCAAAAGTCATACTGAAGGATATAAATTCTCTTGTGATGTTTGTCAAAGGCAGTTTCCACAGCGGTCAAATTTGATCAAACATAAATTGACTCATACTGGAGAAAAACCTCACTGCTGCGATGTATGCAAAAAACCATTCGCATTAAAGAGCTCATTGCGCAAACATATGGTAACACATACAGGGGACTATCGTTACTCCTGCGAGATTTGTAACAGAAAATTTCCAGAAAAATATGTTCTGAACTTGCACAAACGCGTGCACACAGGGGAAAAGTACTCCTGTGGAATATGCAAAAAACAATTTACAGTATACAGTACGTTATATGCTCATATGGTTACGCACACGGGAAATAAGTTATTCTGTTGTGATATTTGTGGAAAACAGTTTATGCGTAAGGCCGACCTAACCAGGCACATTAATGGGCATAAAGGGATAAAGCCATTTTCCTGTTCAATATGTAATAAGCGATTCTTAGAAAAATGTACTTTAAAAGCTCATAATTTAATTCATACAGGGGAAAAATCTTACTCGTGTGAAGTATGTCTGAAGCCGTTCCGAACAAAAACTAATTTAAAAGGCCACATGCTGACTCATGATGAGGTTAAACAGCATTCATGTGAGGTTTGTAATAAGCAGTTTAGACATAAGAACGCGTTGATCGTTCACAGTCGGATCCACACTGGACAGAGGCCTCACTCGTGTGATATATGTAACAAAGAGTTCAAAGTGCTGTCCACTTTAAAGTTTCATTACCGCACTCACACTGGTGAGAAACCTTATACATGTGAAATTTGCCATAAGAAATTCGCACATCCGTCAGGTTTCAGAAAGCATAAACGTAGACACAAAGAGAAATGCAATCCTTGGTGAAATTTGATCTCAGTGTTCTGATAGTAAAAAAAATGTTATTTATTTTCAAATGTGTTCTTCAGTATCTATGTATAAAAACAATTTGAATAAAAATATAATAACTTATAACGTGTTTCATTGTAAGCATATTGCATATAATAGCTATGAATTAAAACAAATTAATAAATGCAAATAAATAATTAAAAAAATACCCTTTATACAGCGTGTGTATTCCATACGGGCGCATATATTAATAACGATTGTTATCGGACCTAAGGACATAGCCACGTCAGCAAATTTTAATCGATCCTATTTTGTTACCCACATTTAGTACTATAAGTTGACTTTCGTAAGATATATACAGGATAATTGTTATTATTGAGAAAATATAGATACTAGAGAACCTTATTGACGAAATAACAATTACTAAAATGTCAATTCATCAAAAAAATCTTTTCAACAACATAATAGGAAAAAAACAAAAAATGGTTCTTTTATTGAACAGATAAGATTTTTGGAATCCACACGCTGTATAGCAAGAGATCAACGCTGAATTTTATATATGTACCTAATAAAACTATGGAAACGGATTAAATCGCGTATAATGAATTTAAAATTCATCCCCATAGTTCATAGTTTTATTTCATGAGTAACTATCGCGGTAACCGAAGACAATTTTATTTGTGTTAGAAAATACTGTTAGGAATTTGATAATTTCCGCCTGACGTAGCTTGAGAAATTAGGGTTAGGGAGACTTTCAAGCGTCTGGTAAAAATTGAAGAGCAAGAAAAGGACGATAAAGTAAAAACCAGCAACGCGCTGAGATGAGGTCATTGTGGCAATTCATTCCTTTCTGTCTTGTTGTTATTATGTGTATTTTGTCTGGCCTGTGTTCACGACAAAATGTTTATTCTAAAAGACAGTGTACTGTAGTTTACTGTATTCTGCGCGTAGACAGCGGTCGGAGCAGTGTTTGAGGCAGCCAGCATCCTTTTCATGAAATAACATGTATTGTATTGATGTTGTAAGGAAGGGATAAAGTAAAAAACAGTGTACTGTAAGATAGTTTATTCTGCGCGTAAACAGCGATCGGAGCAGCGTTTGAGGCAGTCAGCGTCCTTCTCATGAAATAATGTGTATTGATGTTGTAAGGAAGGGGTAAAGTAAAAAACAGTATATGTAATATAGTTTATTCTGCGCGTAAACAGCGATCGGAGCAGCGTTTGAGGCAGTCAGCGTCCTTCTCATGAAACCATATGTATTGATGTTGTAAGGAAGGGATAAAGTAAAAAACAGTGTACTGTAAGATAGTTTATTCTGCGCGTAGACAGCGGTCGGAGCAGCGTTTGAGACAGTCGGCGTCCTTCTCATGAAACCATATGTATTGATGTTGTAAGGAAGGGATAAAGTAAAAAACAGTGTACTGTAATATAGTTTATTCTGCGCGTAGACAGCGGTCGGAGCAGCGTTTGAGGCAGTCAGTATCATTCTTATAAAATAATGTGTATTGATGTAGTAAGGAAGGGATAAATTAAAAGACAGTGTTCTGTAGTTTACTTTATTCTGCGCGTAGACAGCGGTCAGAGCAGCGTTTGAGACAGTCGGCGTCGTTGCGACAGTGTGCTCTGCAGCTGGCTTGGCAGCGGGTTGTTGTGCGCACGTTCGAGCGGGCTAGCTTCTCGTCGAACATTACGCTGGAATTTAAGTTTTTTTTTTAAATTATAAATGGGCTTACTCTTGGCCACAGACTAGCTAAAGGCAAAGACGTGGGATGACTCACTAGAATGGAATAATCTCTAAACCGGAACATCGTGTTAAACAAGCGCTGGTGGCCTATCGGTAAGAGCGTGATTTTCAATCCTGAGGTGGCTTTTTCGAGCCCCGGTCGTACCAATGAGTTTTTCGGAACTTATGTGCGAAATATCATTTGATATTTTCCAGTCGTTTTTCGGTGAAGGAAAACATCGTGAGGAAACCGAACTAATGCCAATAAGGCTTAGCCCTTAGACTGGAAATAAAAATGGCTGTTGCTTTCGGAAAACTAGTGTTTAAGACAAAACTTTGGATTAGTTTGCAAATCGGACCAGCCAGCCATAGCGAATGTCGGTATACGCAAGGAGGACGATGATGATAATGTTGTTACTTTATAGAATTCTACATATCAGCTCGGCCCTACGTTAACTCTTTACCGCATATTGTTCCATTTGGCCGTTATAAATTCTACTCAACTGACAGCTATTGCATACGTCACGAAATAAAAATAAAATAAAATAAAAAATAAAATATTGAACTTCCTCCCCTTGTTGCACAATCACAGACCAACCCCTATAGACATCCATTACAAGACGACTCGCGGTCACCAGCCTTACTTGTATTTGCCATGATATAAGCGCGGGCGCTCGCCGTGCCCGATCAGTAACGACCAAGTAACCGACTCAAAAGCAGCTCGTGTTTTTCGCAATAAAAAAATTGAAAAAGGGTATTTTGCTGCCTTAAAGATGTCCACCTGTAGTGTGAAATGGTGTGGAAAGGTAACAAGAAGATCAAATTTAAAAACAGACGGTATTACATTCCACAAATAAGTCATATTTATAATTTATTCAGAGCCGGCATAGGTCAACTTACACTGGCTATTTACGCGACTCCCTTTTCATCTGGCGCGACTGCCTGCCGTCCTTGAAACGACCAATCACAGCGCACTAAACACATCCCTCCCGCTCCTCGCGCCCCAAGCACTGGTGATTTGTAGCGCGCACAAAATTTACAATATTGGCACTCTATAGGAGGTTAACTGTGTGCACAATGTACTATTAAGGATTATAGGATAGGGGTATTGTTGAGCTTATAATTACCTGTCAATGAAAGGTACGCTGGTGCAAGTAGATGCATCACAGTGTAAGACAGGAGGAGGCATGGCCGTCATTAACGTTACGCTATCGGCACACCTCGGATAATGGCGATCAAATATATGAAAGAAGCGCGTCCCTACGCAAGTACGCACACAGTCTAAGCTCGTGTAGGCAAACGCGTACCATGCTGTATGAGTGAGATGTGACAGGTCGACTGGTCGCGTTCTTGACACACGGTAACTGAGGTAACCGGGAGCGGGTGGGTGTCACTTTCAGCGGGAAGCAGGGAGTGGCCATACTGTACGATATTACTCTTTATTATACTGTGCTATCGGGCTTATAATTACCTGTCAATAAAAGGTACGCTGGTGCAAGTAGAAGCATCGCAGTGTAAGACAGGTGGAGCGACGGCGGCCATTAACGACTTATCTTCACCGACTTCATAAAAATTCTAGGCACTTGTCAAAAGGATTTAAGACTATATTACCTATAGGGGCTCTATCGGGCTTATAGTTACCTGTCAATAAAAGGTACGCTGGTGCAAGTAGACGCATCACAGTGAAAGACAGGTGGAGCGACTTAAAGACTGGTCTTCACTGACGACTTAATAAACATAGGATCGTACAGTATGGCCACTCCCGCTCCCCGCTGAAAGTGCCGCTCACCCCCTCTCAGTTACCACCTGCCAAAAACGCGAACAGTCGACCTGTCATATCTCACTCATCCAAGCATGGAACTCGTTCACCTACACGAGCTTAGAATGTGTGCTAGGAACGGGCCTCTTTCATATATTTGATTGCCAGTGTCCGAGATGTGACATTAGGTTACATAGGTACACAATGTAATAGACACTTACGGCTCAGCCACGACATTGGTCTAAGCGCGACAACGGTGAGCGGCGGCCATACATTGGAGCGAGACACAGCGATGGGACTTTTCATTCGCACGTATGGCAGCCGCTCGCCGCTGTCGCGCTTAGACCAATGTCGTGGCTGGGCCGTTAGACTTAAATGATTGGGCTTATTAGGTTTACCTGTCAATAAAAGGTACGCTGGTGCAAGTAGAAGCATCACAGTGTAAGACAGGTGGAGCGACTGCAGCCATTAAGGACTGGTCTTCGCCGACAACGTACGGGATGTGGTCCAGATATACGTTGTCGAATAGGCACATGCGCTTCATGTACTCTTCGGGGTGCGTCCAGATTGTCGGGGGAATGCCTGAAATTAGGATTAGAATTACAAGTTACACGGGAAGCTTAAAAAGGTTTGTGTTGTTGGTTTTCAGACAACAGTCTATACATACATACATATAATCACGCCTGTATCCTATAAAGGGGTAGGCAGAGCACATGAACTATTATGTTTCAGTGCCACTCTTGGCAAAAAGGGGTTGAAAGAAATCCAAATTGTGGCATTGCAGTGACAAGTTGCCAGCCTCTCGCCTACGCCACAATTTAACCCATATCCCACAGTCGACTTCTACGACACCCACGGGAAGAAAGGGGGTTGTAAAATTCTTCAACAGTCTATATAATCGGTTCTCGTAAATATCGTAATATATCGAAATATTATATATACGAAACTGACTGACTGACATATCAACGCACAGGCCACACCACTGGTCCTAGAGATTCCAAATTTGGCACGTAGGTTCCTTATAAGGTGTAGTCAGCAGTGCTAAGAAAGGATTTTTCAAAATTTATCTCCTAAAGGGTCCAAAAAAAGTATGGGAAAAAAGATTAGTATGACTATTTTACTCTAAACATGACAGGGTTATGTATTCCTAAACATATATGGCTTTAGTAAGCGGGCAAAAGTTAGTAAGTATATATACATAGAAATCAATAAATAACGACTTAGCAAAGCAAATGACATCTCTTTGACAAGGGTAACAGACACAATACTCATCAACAACTAGTGTTGCGGGACCAACGTACAAGCAACGAGCGGTTACAGAACCAGCCAACTCAGGCCTTCGAACTTGGTTACCACTTGTAACATTCACAATACATACCAACAACGAGGTAGCGAGTGTTGCACGCGTGCTCTGTAACCAGCAGCGAGCGGTTACGGAACCAGCCGACCAGTCAGCGCAGGTCTTCGAACTTGGTTACCACTTGTCTAACACTGACAATACATACCAACAACGAGGTAGCGAGTGTTGCACGCGTGCTCTGTAACCAGCAGCGAGCGGTTACGGAACCAGCCGACCAGTCAGCGCAGGTCTTCGAACTTGGTTACCACTTGTAACATTGACAATACATACCAACAACGAGGTAGCGAGTGTTGCACGCGTGCTCTGTAACCAGCAGCGAGCGGTTACGGAACCAGCCGACCAGCCAGCGCAGGTCTTCGAACTTGGTAACCACTTGTCTAACACTGACAATACATACCAACAACGAGGTAGCGAGTGTTGCACGCGTGCTCTGTAACCAGCAGCGAGCGGTTACGGAACCAGCCGACCAGCCAGCGCAGGTCTTCGAACTTGGTGATCTCGTCGTTTATTACTTTGCGAGTGAGACGGAGGTATTCGACGTCGGCCTCGATTACAGATTCGTCCTTGTCTTCTCCGTAACTGAGAAAAAAGAAAACTTTGTACGATATGGAAATGATGTAATAGTAAGACCAAATGATACTTATTGAATGTATGTTAATATAACGAAATGTGTAATAGTTATTTGTTATAAAAGGGGCAAAGTTGTATTTTAACGCCGAGTGTGGAATTGAAAAATTTACTTAGTTACGTTAATATATATACTTAGGGCATTTTTTTCAAAGCTGCGAATTTTTATGTGGTTTCCACTCAGAATCCCGAGCTCATTCAATCCTAATAGGAGAAAAAGTGTCCCAAGGGTTTTTCCCTATTCTGTTACCATTTTTTCACACATTTTTTATGGCGGTAACGGAATGGAACGTCTGAAAAATGTGTAGAAGTCTTGGGACATTTTTTTCTCCTATCAGGGTCGGAAGACCTCGCGATTCTGAGTATGAATCACGTAAAAAATACCCATGTTACAAAAAAACTGGGGTGGACAAATTTGAAAAAATGGCCCATAGACAAGGTTGATTTTTAGGGTTCCGTATTAGTCAACTAGGAACCCTTTTAGTTTCGCCATGTCTGTCTGTCTGTCCGTCCGTCCGTCCGCTGATAATCTCAGTGACCGTTAGCATTAGAAAGCTGAAATTTGGTGCCAATATGTATATTATCAATCTCGCCTACAAAGTGCAAAATTAATAAGTGGAAAAAAATGTTTTATACGGGTACGCCCCTTACACGTAAAGTGGGGATTGATTTCCTTTTTCAATTCAACCCAAATTTCAGGTTTTTGGACGCCTCCAACGACATAGGGGGGATGTCACGCTTTTTTGTATCCGTTTAACAGGGATTGTCACATTTATATGTCACACTGTGACGTAATATATGGATGACGCCTAACGTGTGATATATTGTTGGATAGGTATTGACAAATTAATTGACGTTCGGAAATAATCGCACCAAAAGTGAAAAAAATGCGTCCCCTCTTAACTTTTGAACCAAAAGTTTAAAAAATATAAAAAGAAATCACAAAAGTACAATTTTGTAAAGACTTTCTAGGATATTGTGAACTTGATAGCTTTTTGAAAAAAAAATACGAAAAACTACGGAATCCTACACTGAGCGTGGCCCGACACGCTCTTGGCCGGTTTTATACATACATACATACATACAATCACGCCTGTTTCCCAGAGGGGTAGGCAGAGATCACGGATTTCCATTTACTACGATCCTGACAAATCACTTTCGCTTAACATACTCTCATAACGTTTCTCATACACTCTCCCGCCGGTTTTATATTTATTGTATAACTCTTTTTAACTTACTTGCGGTACTGCATTTTCAGTATAGCCTCCGACATGTGTATGCGGAAGATGACACCAGGCCGCAAGTGAGCCTGGTACAAGTCCTTCGGCATCTCTACGTATTTCCCGTCCTGTACAATAAACAAAAACATACATTAAATCACGCCTGTATTCCTAAAACGGGTAGACGGAGCACAGGATTGCTCGTTTCGGTGCCATTTTTAGCAAGCAGTGTGAAAAGGAAACGCAATTGTCATACTGCATATATCAGGTTGCCAGCTCACCGCAATACAGCTTACAGAAGACCGCAGCCAAATAGCACTAGCTAGACCCTACTCATAGTTTTGTGTTCCTGTCGGTGAGTAAGGCTGCCAGAGCTCAACGAGGGTGCGGTGTGCTGATGACGGGAGGACTTACGGAACTAACTTGTTCCGTCTATTGTCCTTTGAGTCGTCGGCAACCCTAACCCTCCTCAGAACTTGTACACTCCTTTTTGCTGTGTACTGAACACAAAAGGGAATGTACAAGTTTCTAATGGGGTGGCAACGCGCGTGTGACACTGTTTGAGTTGCATGCGTCCATAGGTTACGGTGACCGCTTTACATCAGGCGGGCCGTATGCTTGTTTGCTACCGACGTAGTATAAAAAAAATACAACAGGACCGACCCACAGTCGACTTTTGCGACACCCACGGGAGGAGAGGTAAGTAATGGCTTAAGCCATCGCCATTTTTTTTAAATTAATGGGCTTAATACTGGCCCCAGACTAGCCGAGCCGAAGACGTGACCTACGATGGCTACGATATGGAGCGATTAAACCCTTGATTTAAAAGTTGCCGAGTAATGTATATGAGCTCGGAAATATATACTTACCAATTCGTTACAAGGTATTAATATCCTTGCCTCGATATAATACAAAAATAATCATACAGGTAAAAATACTACTACTATAGTAATCTTTTAACACTGGTCACACGTGCGAGAGGGACACCAGCCCCAACTTTGACCCTCTCATGTGGACACACTTTTACTAGTCTGATAAGAATGCCTTTCTGCACCAGTGATAAAGTTCAATTTAGTATGGCAAAAAAAAGTGTGAGTCCCTATTGAAAGTCCATGATAGTTATATACCTATGTCGGCAAAGAATTTTTCCTTGGCAGAAGCCAAGCGTTTCGAGCGAATGTAAAAAAACTATCTATCATATCAGATGGCAAAATGGGGTCCATTTTGTGATGGAGAAGATGAAGGGTTTGAATACTCGGTAATAAAACATACGAACCTCAGTCTTTCTCAGGTCTGGTCCCGCCCAGGTGTCATATAAAGGCTTCTTTTGCTTCTTGCGGCGGCTCCGGCGCGCTACGGGTACTTCGCTTGTCGCGCTAGCGTTCCCCTAAGGACAGACAATATAGCTATTCATTTATCAGTACTTCAGTAGGTAGGTACATATTTGTTATAGCATTGAATTGTAGGTACTTATTATCGCACTAGTGCACTAATATAGCGCTGTGTGTACTGTAAAGTGTAATGTAATAAGGTGAAATACCCCATAACGGACGGTGATGCCATTATGGACAAAAAAACACAAATCCTTAAAAATAAGTATCTAAAATTAGTTTCTAATAACTGACGGCTATGTACCATAAACTAGAGTTGTAGAGCTGTTTCATTTTGAAGTTTCAATTAATTCGGTTATTTCTGAAGCATTTGGCGATAAGATAAAATTCATCAGTTTACTGAAAAAAATATCAAGACGAATTCTTAGTAATGTTGCTAAGAGAGTTGAGTTCATGTATAAAATAATAAAAAATAATACTCGGTGTAAACTTGAATGCGTTTTACTTACTGCATTAAGCATGAGATAAGGTATAAAACATACTAGTTTGTTGCTCCAAAGATATAAAGAAATGGCGTTATTTTGCGAGTGTCCATTACTGGAACCGAAAAACTGCCTACCTCCTATGATGGACAAGGAACAATTTACAAAACCAAAATTTACAAGAAACAATCCTATGTTAAAATAACTCAAACTAATTGTATTTATGGTATATAAAATTGACTCATTGAGTATCAGTTGGCTTTAAAAGTAAAATTTTAAACTTATTTCACTGTCCATAATGGGGGATCCATTACTGGAGAACTGCCGTCCATAATTGGAGAAAAAACACCTAGTTTTAATTTGTTAAGTATGAAGAAACTAATAGGAGTATCCATTCTGCAATACGCTTGAAATGTAAAAGAAGGATAGGACATTCAAGATTTAACACGCTTAGCGGTAGAATTTTTACATTTATGAGTGAAATATCAAAAACAGGCGAAAATTTTCCTTAAACTGTCCATGATTGGGTCCGTTACCTTATGTAACACTTACCTCTTTGACCGGAGCTGCAGTGTTGGTCTGGCCCTGACGCCTCTGCACGCGTGGACGCCGCCGCTATATCAATATCATTTGTTATTTTCACTATTTTATATAGAAACTAGCTTTGATAATTAATATGAAAATTGCGGAATGCACCGTACACCCCCATAATTTCGACTGGGTGGCTATTTTCAACTAATCGATTAGTTTTCCCTGTTTCACACTATTAACTTGAGTTCCACATGTATCCACTGAACATGCGTGCCATATATGACATGTATATCTATTTGATAATGCTAAAATTGTAAAACATGGAATAAATCGAGTACTTGAAGATTTTTAAGCAGTACCGTAAACCGTTTTTAAGCAGCGATGAGGTCCTGAGGTCTGACCTTTAAGTATTTGTAGAGTAGGTACCTAATTTATTGGGATACCCCCATTTGCCAGAATTTCATTTGCCATAATTTTATTTGCCATCCTATTCAACAATCATAATATTGTTTCTCATAACATCTTATGCCATAATCATTGTTTACTATATTAATCTAGTGCCAGAAACTTTGTTTCCCATAAAGTCAGTTTCCATAATGTCATTTGTCAGAATCATCGAAATCCGTAATCACCACATTCCATACCATCATTTGTCATACAAATTAGCGTCCAGAAAAGTCAATTTCCATAATGTGCTTTGGCAGAATCGAAAACTACTATAATAGGTACTAGAAGGACTAGAGAATGAAACTGCTATCAGAAAGTAGGTTAGGTTAGGTTAGAACTGTGAACCTCTGGAAAAGGAAACTGCTTGAAAAGTAGGTTAGGTTAGGTTAGAACTGTGACCCCCCGGAAAATGAAAATACTATCAGACAGTAGGTTAGGTTAGGTTAGAACTGCAACCCCTGGAAAATGACACTGCTATCAGAAAGTAGGTTAGGTTAGGTTAGAACTGTGACCCCTGGAGAATGAAACTGCTGGAAAAGTAGGTTAGGTTAGGTTAGAACTGTGACCCCTGGAAAATGAAACTGCTATCAGAAAGTAGGTTAGGTTAGGTAATAATATGGGCAACAATTAATATGGCAATAATTGCTTATGGCGTTTGAATATTCTATGAAACCATATTATTGCACTTAATAATATGGCTAACAAATAGTATGGCATTGTATGATTATGGAAGGTAATATTCGGATAAACAACGAGTATGTCATATGATTTTTATGGTAAACAAATCATTCGGGCAAATGAAATTCAGGCAAGTTAGATTCGGGCAAATGAATATTATGTTAAATGACTGTCGGGCAAACAATAGACAACCCTATCGTACAGTATGGCCACTCCCGCTCCCCGCTGAAAGCGCCGTCCACCCCCTCTCGGTTACCTCACAGTTACCGCCTGTCAAAAACGCGAACAGTCAACCTGTCATATCTCACTCATACAAGCATGGTACGCGTTCACCTACAGGAGCTTACAATATGTGCTAGGAACGCGCCTCTTTCATATATTTGATCGCCAGTGTCCGAGATGTGATAGTAGAGACGAATCCTGTCCACACTATGGTAAGGACCTAAGGAGACAAGCTTACACTTACTGTGACTTACTAGCAGAATGTATCATTTATTTATTTATTTAATCTTTATTGTACATAAAGAAAGAAAAACTTATAGTACAAAAGGCGGACTTAATGCCAGACAGCATTCTCTACCAGTCAACTTTTAGGCAAAGCAGAGATATTGTGGGCGGTGATATTACTAAAACTTTACATAAGAAGTTACATAATAAATATACATAAACCTAAATATATATTTCCAAAAATATATACATACATATATAAAAACAACTAGGAATCCTTCATTCTACCAGCAAAGAAAGAACGTACATATTTCTTAAAAGCGAACTTATTTGGAGCATTTTTAATATGTAGTGGAAGGCCGTTCCAAAGGCAAAGGTTCATGTATTTATTTATTTATTTAATCTTTATTGCACAAAATATAAATTACAAATGGCGGACTTAATGCCTCAAGGCATACTCTACCACTCAACCAATGGGCTATGTATGCGGCACCGCGATATGATAGCTACATTCGGTAGAGGCAGTTTGAGAGATGAACTCAAGGACGTCGATCTTAAAGATGTCCTTCGGTTATACAGGAAAATGAGAAGATTTGTGGAGAGAAGTGTGGGAGAGTCGCCGGTACAGTAACCTACAGTTCCAACTCCTGGGGATTGGGCTGAATGATGCATCATGTGATCGACAGCCCGCCTGTTTCCGGCTAAGCGTCCCTACACTACATCTACATCCTTTAAAACTCGGTGAATAACCTAACCACAAAAATAAAATTTTGAAAAACCCTCGACACAGTGGTCCGATCTTCATGAAACATGGCTAAGAACACTCCCGACTAATTCAGCTTTCAAAATCGGTTCACCCGTTCGGGAGCTACGATGCCACAGACAGACAGATACGTCAAATTTATAACATCCCGTCGCTTTTGCGTCAAAAAGGTAAAAATGATACAAGTACAAAATCTCGACAATTTATTGCCAAATCACTCCTCAACGTCCTTAGGCTCAGTAATGGAATCCACGAACACTATAGAATTACACTCCGCGGCGTCACATTGAAGCATCGGAGGCACTTCCACAGGCGTCACAGAATACTCGTCTCCTATAACGTATGGGCTTCCGTCGATCCATAGCGCGTCGAAAAGGCAGTATATATGCACTTTTATAGTCATATAACTGATGAATTTGTAGATTCTACCCCCGCATTCACCCAAATGCTCTTTTATGCTTTTATCTGTCTTATACATAAGCAATAAGTTATGGAATTTAGTTATTTCATCCATTACAACTTTTTTTATCAAGTTAGTATAGATTATATCAGATTCTATATGTCTCTCCGGATCTTCGTACATACGCTGTTTGATTCTTAAAATCGCGTCGGACATGCGGACTCTAAATATGACTCCAGGTGACATTTGTTCGGGTAAAATCGCGGGTTTTTTGGTAGATGTTGTGAATTCTAAGACTCTGTCTTTCACAGGCTCTGGGTATACGTAGTGGTGGGGTCTTTCTCGAATCTTCGGCCCTTGTTGCGTGAGGAAGCGGCGAGTTCTCTGCACAGATAAAAAGAGTATTTTGAACCAAACATGAGTGAAAATATAAATATTGGAACTCTTGAAGGTATCTTGAACTCAACAAACTTTGTGTACTAAAAAGTACAAGTGGCAAAATAAGCAAATACAGTTATTTAGTTCCAATTTATAATATTATGAGAAGTTCTCTTGGTTCAAAATACCTTTTTTATCGATGTGCATGAAAATAATCTGTCATATTATTTATTGCTACTTTCAACATGCACATAAAGGTTTCTGCACTTTTAAAACACATAATGCATAAGATACTGGTATTAGCCTAGCGGTAAGTATGTAGTGCGACTTTCGTTCTAGAGGTCGCGGGTTCGAACCCCGGATATGGGGTACATCTAGAGGGCTCATCCAATTTAATTACGTCTCACCAATTTACCTCCCCCCTTGTCACACGTCGTCACACTAAACTACACTCCCCCCCCCCTAGTGTGATCACAAAAACACTTTGAAATTGTCTTAATAACCGTCACATTTCACTATCAGATCTGTAATAAGTATTGAGATTGAGATTTACGGACGTGAATTGCCAAGTTACGTCAGTTTTAAGTAATTTGGGCTGTTCAATGTTCAGATTGGTATTTGTTGATGTCCCGGTGATGAGTGATGTATACGGTCAACATTGTAATTGAACACAAACATTTGAAATTGAATTTTATTTAACTTAGATTTCGCAAATATTTTGTATGTGACTCACAAACATGGAACTCCTTCCTCTCCCCCTGTCACAACATGTCACATCTTGTGGGACCCCCCCCCCCCCCTCCCCCGTCTAGGTGTGATGTAATTAATGGATGAGCCCAGATTGGCCTTTTGCCGCGCGAGGAAGTTGTCTCACGACACTGCACACTGTTCGGTGCATCGGCATCGGCATAATAAGCGACAACTCACAGTATTATAACGTCATCACTACATAGTATAAAACAAAGTCGCTTTCTCTGTCCCTATGTCCCTATGTATGCATAAATCTTTAAAACTACCCAATGGATTTTGATGCGGTTTTTTTAATAGATAGAGTGATTCTAGAGGAAGGTTTACATGTAGGTATAGTACCCGTGCGAAGCCGGGGCGGGTCGCTAGTTACATACATATATACATGAAACTACTCAGGTTTCAGTGCCACTCTTGGCAAATAAGGGGTTGAAAGAAAACGAAACTGTGACATTGCAGTGACAGGTTGCCAGCCTCTCGCTTACGCCACAGTTTAACCCATATCCCACATTCGCCTTCTACGACACCCACGGGAAGAAAGGGGGTGGTGAAATTCTTAACCCGTCACCACACGGGCACGTCATTAGAACTCTGTTTACTAGTTTCATATAGCACCAGCTTACCTTAGCTCGGCGTTTGAGTCTGTTGTGTTCTGGCGCATCGTCAGCTAGCTCCTCGGCCTTCCCTGTGATGTCGTACGGTGCCCAGGGCTCCGCACCACGGTCCAGCTCCTCGCCCTGTTACAAAATCAACATTGTAATATTTGTAATAGAACCAGATTAAATTTCATTAAAATTACACAAGCGCGGATCCAGCTTTGCCCCCCCGGAAGGGCCGGTACCCCCGGGGGGGGGGGGTCACGTGGTCTATTTATATGGCCAGTTTAGGCTCCAGGGGGGGCTCATGAGTCTCATGACCGATGGCTACAAGGCATTTTTTTTGTAGCGCCATCTATGTGTGGCGTAGTGTATGCGCATTCTTGCGCAAAAACGACGGGGTTTTATAAGTTTGACGTATCTGTCTGTCTGTCTGTGGCATCGTAGCTCCCGAACGGATGAACCGATTTAGATTAAGTTTTTTTTTGTCTGAAAACTGACTTAGTTGAGAGTGTTCTTAGCCATGTTTCATGAAAATCGGTCCACTATGTCGCGGTCCGAGGTTTTCCAAATATTTTTTTTATACTACGTCGGTGACAAACAAGCATACGGTCCGGTGTCTGGCAGTGAATGTGTTAATTATGAAAATAAAGACGTACCTTCATATGCGGGACTTTTTTCGGTGACATAAGATTGACTGGCTGCTCATAGATGTCACCTTTTAACTGCAAACAAAATGAGTTTGACAAAATAGTATTTTATGCAACAGGCGTTTAAAGGAGGTCAAAAAAGATGAGTGGCGTGGGTAATCCATACTTAATATTATCAAAGAGGATCGAGTATTAAAGAGAGTTACTGTCAAAGTAAAAAGTGTAATCCACTGTAATCACAGTGCATAGACTGCCATCTCTCGACACAGGCTTAAAACTTTTGAACCTGAGTTTTGACAATTTGGCCCATATTCTTAGCTTGATATGTTTTAAAATGTCAAATATTAATATTAGCGCCATCTAGCCGAGCGTACCCCAAAGGTGTATCGCCATCTAGCTCACCGTACCTTTTTCTGTATGGTTTTGGGGTACGTTTTTTTCTTAGACTTTATCTGTCTATACGAAGTTATATAAGTCATTGATATTATAAATGGGAAAGTGTGTGTGTCTGTTTGTTTGTCCTTCCTTCACGGCAAAACGGAGCGACGAATTGTCGTGATTTTTTAAGTGGAGATAGTTGAAGGGATGGAGAGTGACATAGGCTACTTTTTGTCTCTTTCTAACGCGAGCGAAGCCGCGGGCAAAAGCTAGTATTCTATAAAATGTGGCTCGTACAGTCACGTCTATAAATATCTATACATAACGAAACTTATTACTGGGGAAGAAGGTTCATAATTCGCAAATTATAAATGCAGACATCAATCGCAATGAAAAAATCAACAGTGATCAACTCTGGCCAACGTGCGACTCGAACCCACATCCTTGGATTGCCGGTGCAATGCGCACACATTGCACCGCAATCCAAGACCATACGCAACGCACGCATGATGTTATGAACGCATTGGACCGGCAATCCAAGGATGTGGGTTCGAGTCCCACGTTGGCCAGACTCGATCACTGTTGATTTTTTTCATTGCGATTGATGTCTGCATTTATAATTTGCGATTTATAAAGTGGTACGTTCCACAATAAAAAAGGAAAAATCCATATGTTTATATTTAAAAACATATGGATTATTAACATTAGGTTCATAATTGTATAGATATTTATGTAGCCGACAATACCCCAGTATTGATTTATAAATTGATAATGATTATCTACTCACGTTCTGAAAATTGAAGCCAAAGCTGGGCTCCGGGTCCGCGCATACAGCGCTCAGCCACTGTAACGAAGTTATTTAAAGTAAGTATTATACGTAACGATGATGTTAGGGACCGGTCCACACTCAAGAGACGCATGTCCGCCGACGCGGAACGGACGTCAGCGCCACGCCGCATGAATGTAATTTAAAAAACGTCTCTTCAGTACATTTTGTATAGGAAGGACGCGCAAGGGACGTCGCTTGGCGCGCCCCAGGCGACGCATCGCTTTGCGCGCGCCGCGCCGCCTGGGGGCGCGTCTTACGTCTTTCCTATACTAAATTTGTACTGAGGAGACGTTTTTTAAATTACATTCAGGCGGCGTGGCGCTGACGTCCGTTCCGCGTCAGCGGACATGCGTCTCTTGAGTGTGGACGGTCCCTATACAGGAAACACTATTGCTAGCAATTCACATACCATTGCCGCGTTTGTTCATAACGCACCAATTAACTATGGAGCAAAACAGCACCTTAAGTAAATGCAGTATGTTATGGGTACTTATTAACACATAGAAAATGTTAATGAATATCCTGGGACCTGGCAGAGCAAGGCACGCCGCGAGGCAATGTTCTTGCGTGGCAAACATTCAGTGTAGACGTGCCACGGGCGAGGAAACATGTTTTGCCGAACAATTTGCCTCGGCAGAGGCCCGTCTATATTTGCCTACTTAGTAAAAAAACCGGCCAAGTGCGAGTTGGACTCGCCCACCGAGGGTTCCGTACAAACTTTCAATGGTTAAATAGTAAAACTCATATTCATTTATTCATATTTGTAACGCCATTTTACACGTCAAGATTTGATTTAAAAAAATAATATTTATACTTACAGCAATAATACTTAGAGAATAAATAGACAGAAGATTGAAATTACAAAAAGTTAGGCAATATTCACATAAAAAATGCACAAAAATATTTTTCTAATTAGGTAATAAAAAAATTGTCATTAGTGTAGAACGGGTGCTCGACCAGCCAATTTTTTAAGCGATAGGTACTTAAAGTTCTACACACTAGGCGCTTCAACCACATATTGCGGCAATTTATTATAGACGGCAGGGTCCATCACATGTGTTAATTTGACCATAAATTGGATTTCGCCAATTTACGGTCGATACCTACTAACTTTCCGGCATTTCGAATGTTGTACTTGGAACACATGTTATTAGTTTTGTCACAGAATATATTATGTAATAGTACAAGTACGGAAGGCTCCTTTGATGTTCACAAAATGACGCCATTCTAAATTCTTACCTACATTAACAAACGGACCGCACGCGAGCAGCCAACATTGAATTTTTGCCCTCACTATTTCGGAAACACGTGTTTTCCTTCAATACCAGCGGGTAAAAACGCATTTTACCCACTAGTGAGTGGGTAAAGTAATTTGACCTTGAATAAATTCAAATGAACTGCTTTAAAATTGATAAAAGTAGGTGAATCTAGTAATAAAGATCATTTACCACCTGTGGAACTACTGGAAGCAGTGATAAACGCATTTCTTGCGTTGTAGTTTCCTCGCTACAGTGAGGGGAAAAGTTTTGTGTTACACTCGGGTGCAAATGTATTTTACTTCTCGTGTGTTAAAAAACTCGCAAGTTCAGGATTCTATAAATAACTCGCAAGTTCATGATTCTTCAAATAACTATTATACAAATAATTATTATTGCGCCGCGCGAAGGTCGTCGCCAAATTCGCCAATGAATGGGCCGCGAACTCGCGGCCGCTGACATGTACTTGTAGCGCGGCGATAGAATCGCGGAGTGAGCCGCCCCTGGTTTTGTATGCTGCCAAGTTCTCTCTTACATAAATGGCTACCTGCATGATAACTATTGCAGGCAGTGTAATGAGTGTAAAGCTAGGAACATACTACGCGGACGTCCGTCGTAAATCGACCGCGACCGCGACCGAACAGTGTGCACGGAACAAAACATCCAGCGAGCCAGATTTCGAACGGACGTCCATGCGCCCAAGGCCACGTCCACGTCCGTCGACCGATAGTTTGCACGGTTAAGTGTATATTCATTGTCCAGATCCCCGTCCGCGGTCGATTTACGACGGACGTCCGCGTAGTGTGTTCCTAGCTTAAGGATTCTTATTTTTTAAAGAGTTCTTTGGCCGGAGTGTCTACTGTCTACAGGTAGGAGCAACGATCCTGACAGCTCGTTTCTGAAAGCGAAAGACCCTCTCCCATTCAGGACAACATCCCCAGACCAGACCTCGGCAACGTACTGTATTAATGAATGGACAGTGGCGAAATAGCATGTCCGGGCTACTTCTGGAGCCACAGACTTTGCAACTCGACCTAAGGCAAAGCACGCACTGCCCCGACTACCACACGGTTTATCTACTTGCTGGTCCCAGTTTAAGCCCTGATCAATCTTTAAACCTAGGAAAGTAGTCGTGGATGCCTGTTCAAGTATTTTCCCATTAATTATGAACTATCAACGGCGTGGTCATGCGACCCGAAAGATTAAAATGCACAAAGTGTAATTAAAATGTTGGCAGCCTGTATCGCAACTGGAGGACCTACGGAAGTAATTAGGACAATAGATCCTTCCTCCTTCCTTCCTCCTCCTTCCTTCGGTCCTTTGAGTCGTCGGCACCCAGGCCCCTTCTAAGTACAGGTTTGTACAAGTTTCTAATGAGTCGACTCGGCAACGCACATGTGCCACTCCTTGAGTGGCAGGCGTCCATATGTAACAGTGACCGCTTTCCATCAGGCGGACCGTATGCATGTTTGCCACCTACGTGGTACAAAAAAAAATCTCGACGAATTCACCTTAAACATTAAAAACTAAATCAAAATCGATTGATTCGTTCGGGAGCTATGATGCCAGACAGACATGTCAAGCGTCAAACCTATTATTATTCTCCGTCGTTTTTGCGTTGGTGGTTAAAAACAAGAAACCTCCTTCAAAACTATAATAAAACACAACTTTCTATGAAAATCGGTAAAGTGCGAGTCGGATTTCGACATTTCCATACAAAAAGGTCATGAGCGCCTGACGACATGTGATAGCAACGTACACTAGATTTGTACTTTAAAGATTTTGCGTATATTTTGGAAACTATAAGAAATAGAGCAAATAGACTTCAGATTTTGGTTGTCGGTGGCACAATTTTTTTGTTTTCGTATATATACACCATTTTTTGGACCTATTAGGGCAATATTATGGTCAGTGCAGTTCTAAACAGTCTTAAGCGCCTCTTTTTTAGTAGGAACTTAAGTCATTTTGGCAAATGATTAAAATTTTTAACAATTTCTAAACAGAAATGAATTTCTTTCTACCTGTCCATGGCGCTCACAAAATTTCAAAACATTTAGTATGTACTTGCAGCGGCAGTGAGTGAAAATCTCAATTTGAGTTTTTTTCTCTTAAGTCCGACTTACGCTTGACTGTAGATCTAAATATATAAAAGAAGAAGCTGACTGACTGACTGACTGACTGACTGACTGACATATCAACGCACAGCCGAAACCGCTGGTCCTAGAGATCTTAAATTTGGCACGTAGGTTCCTTATATAGTGTAGAGGAGCACTAAGAAAGGATTTTCCAAAATTCACCTCCTAAGGGGGTCAAATGGGGGTTCAAAGTTTGTATGGGGAAACAAGATTAGTTTGACTATTTTATTCGAAACTTCACAGGAAGATTCCTTAAGACATATGACTGAATACGTGTTTCAGGTTTTTTGAAAATTTAACCCCTAAAAGGGTGAAAAGGGGGTGATAAAGTCAAAAAATCGATATGGGTATCGTTTTTATGGTTTATCGGGTCGCTGATCACGATAAATACAACGTTTTTAAAATCTAACGAGGCGGAAGTTAAATACCTTCTCCCCTGTTGTGGTGTCTAAATATATAAAAGAAGAAGCTAACTGACTGATTGACTGACATATCAACGCACAGCCGAAACCGCTGGTCCTAAAGATTTCAAATTTGGCACGTAGGTTTCTTATATAGTGTAGAGGAGCACTAAGAAAGGATTTTCCAAAATTCACCTACTAAGGGGGTCAAATGGGAGTTCAAAGTTTGTATGGGGAAACAAGATTAGTTTGACTATTTTATTCAAAACTTCACAGGAAGATTCCTTAAGACATATGACTGAATACGTGTTTCAGGTTTTTTGAAAATTTAATCCCGGAAGGGGTGAAAAGGGGGTGATAAAGTCAAAAAATCAATATGGGTATCGTTTTTATGGTTTATCGGGTCGCTGATCACGATAAATACAACGTTTTTAAAATCTAACGAGGCGGAAGTGAAATACCTTCTCCCCTGTTGTGGTGCAATGGGGTTTAAATATCAAAAAAATATATAAAAGAAGATATTGACTGACTGGCTGACATATCAACGCACAGCCGAAACCGCTGGTCCTAGAGATGTCAAATTTGGCACGTAGGTTCCTTATATAGTATAGAGGAGCATTAAGAAAGGATTTTTCAAAATTCGCCTCCTAAGGGGGTCAAATGGGGGTTCAAAGTTTGTATGGGGAAGCAATGTTAGATTCACTGTTTTAATTGAAACTTCACAGGAGGGATCCTAAAAATATATGACTAAAGTCGTGTTTCAGGTTTTTTGAAAATTTAACCCCTAAAAGGGTGAAAAGGGGGCGATAAAGTCAAAAAACTATTATGGGTATCGTTTTTACGGTTTATTGGGTCGCTGATCACGATAAATACAACGTTTTTAAAATCTAACGAGGCGGAAGTGAAATACCTTCTCCCCTGTTGTAGTGCAATGGGGTTTAAATATCAAAAACTATATAAAAGAAGAAACTGACTAACTGACATAATATATCAACACACAGCCGAAACCGCTGGTCCTAGAGATTTCAAATTTGGCACAGGTTCCTTATAGGCCGTAGAGGTGCTCCTCTACGCCAAGGATTTTTCAAAATTCACCTCTTAAAAGGGTGAAATGGGGGTTCAAAGTTTGTATGGGGAAACAAGATTAGTTTGACTTTTTTAGCCATAAGTATAGGTTTAGTTTTTATCTTTACTTCTGGTTCAAGAGATTTAAAATTGGGGGATAGGGATAGGGATAGGGATAGGGATAGGGATAGGGATAGGGATAGGGATAGGGATAGGGATAGGGATAGGGATAGGGATAGGGATAGGGATAGGGATAGGGATAGGGATAGGGATAGGGATAGGGATAGGGATAGGGATAGGGATAGGGATAGGGATAGGGATAGGGATAGGGATAGGGATAGGGATAGGGATAGGGATAGGGATAGGGATAGGGATAGGGATAGGGATAGGGATAGGGACAGGGATAGGGAAGGGACAGGGATAGGGATAGGGAAAGGAAAGGGATAGGGACAGGGATAGGGATAGGGAGAGGCAGAGAGAGAGGGATAGGGATAGGGAGAGGCAGAGGGATAGGGATAGGGATAGGGATAGGGATAGGGATAGGGATAGGGATAGGGATAGGTATAGATAAGGATAGGGATAGAAATAGGGATAGGAATAGGGGATGAGGACGGGGATAGGGATAGGGGAGGGACGAGTACAGGGATGGGACGGGACGGGGACGGGGACAACGATAGAGATAGGGACGGGGATAAGAATAGGGATTGGGGTCGGAATAGGTAATCGGTCGGCAATCGATATCTAGGCAGTGTAAAATGCAGGTGGCTCAGTGGGAAGGGATTAGTAAGTAGGAATCGGCGAGTATCCTGCATCCGTAATAACTTTTACATTCAATGTGCTGTAAGAAGATCGTTGTTTGCTTGCCTTTTATATGTTTACGTTTGCAATAAGTATAAGCAAAATGGAAAAAATTGTAAGCGATAATGCAAGGAAGTACTTTTTACCTTACCGACCATAGCGTCGAGATACTGGCTATGTGGATTGTATGAAGTTTCCCCAGTATAAATATTTATATAGGTAATATACACACATATTCGTACCTACTACCTACGCTGTGGTCGCTGTGTAACAATTCTACAATCCTTGCAAGAATTTCTTTTAAAACAATCGTAATATGTGTAAGGTACAGTCAGCCAAAAAAGTGTTTTACCACTTTTCGATCGATAGAGTCGAAAAGTGGTAAATCACTTTATTGGCTGACCGTACAGCAAATAGATCAGTTACAATGGCCCCCCAGCCGAGAATGGCCCTGCTTTACCTTAATCGAAATAATCGCGGACAGATGTGCTTACAAAGAAACCTACGGATCCAAATGAAAATCTTATTTTTTGTAAACGTTTCAATAAGAATACTTTTAAATTTATTCTAAGCCTAGTGGCATCGATTGCAGACGTTTCTGCTAATCAGAAGTTAAGAATACTTTTATTACGCGGGCGAAGCCGCGGGTAAAAGCTAGTTTCTAATAGGTTTTCCTGTAATCTACAGGTAGAGGGCTAACTCGTGTATTTTTTTGAAAATTTTACGCTCAGTAGTTTCGGAGATAAGGGGGGGGGAATGGTAATTTTTCTTAAATAACTTCTAAATTACCAAAATAAAAACTATAAAAAAAATATATTTGAAATGCTTATAAAATGCTCTTTCATTTGATATGTATCACAATATAGTTCTAATAACTTTGATTTTTAATTTTCAATTTTACCCCCCAAAAGTGCCCCTTATGATTAAATTTCGTTTAATTTCATTTGATTATATTGCATGTCCGTCTTTGAGCCACAGGTTTACATACGTGTGCCAAATTTCAAGTAAATCGGTCCAGTAGTTTCGGAGTACGGAACCCTAAAAATATGCTTAAGTAATTATTTCCGCCTTAAATGAGGCTGGCGGGACTCTGCGCCCTGAGGCTTAATCCATTTAGCACATTATATAGTGCTGCCCTCTGCATGCTTTCCCAGGCCCTCCGGAAGACCTGTGTTTAAATCAACACCTGACTCGATCTCGTCTCTGAGCTTGGGACCCTGAATGTGGACTTATAATTTTAACTACATATTGTTTGAAATGTTAATTTAAATGAGCCATACGAATAAATAAATCACAGACATACAAGGACTCGAACAAACCCATGCACATTTTGAATTTAACTTTTTTTACTTTAAATAAAATTTGACTTACCAATAACCCACAAAACGTTAAGAACATGTTTTCGAGCCAGACCCTGGCAGCGAATGAGTTGATCACATTTGTTCAAAATTTCAGTTTTCCTAATTGGTTGTTAGTTTTAATTGAGTGAAATTGTTATGATTGATATAAATGTTGTAAAGTTTTATTAACGAGCAAAGGCTTGGCTATAAGAGAGAACCTACACAATATTCCTATACAATCATTAACAGGATTATGGTAAAGCAAGAGAGGTGCTAAATTTGTTTTTTATCATGCAGAAACGTCTGCGAGCGATATTACATATTTTTAAATTAAAGGAAAAATGGAAAAATTCACACCTCCGGCAGGACTCGAACCTGCGACCTTTGGCCTTGCTTCCATTTTTGATTTTGGGCTTGTTTCCATTTTTCCTTTAATTTAAAAACAAGAGAGGTGCTGTCATTTGATATATATTTAGCTGTACGCTGGCTGAATTCACAGATACTACAAGACGGCAACTCAAGGGTTTACTGGTGAAACCCCTGTTAGTAAATATATAAATTTATTCAACTAAGACATTCAAGATCCTTAAAATCACCATCAATAGAAATTGTCAACCATGTAAAATATCAATGTTTTAGCACAATTTTATTATTTTAAAGGTTGAGGATCATAATGTGATGAATTGATTAAATAACACATGGATTTAGCCAGTATCTGATGAGTTATAATGGAAATTAAAGACATTTTGACTACAAGGTTTGTTTACATTGTTAACAAATTTTATTGATGGCATATTTAGTTAAAAAATATATATATATATATATATAAATATATATTTAGTTAAGAAAGCTGAGTCTGCTGTCTGCTGAGTGAACTTTATGTCAAGGCATATGAGAGAGTATGATATCACACATGCAAGATTATACAATAAATAGCTTTTACCTGACAATTTTGCCATAAGGATTTGACATCCCCATTGCCGAGTGGTTTTACCAGTGCAATCAGCAAAGGGCAAATTGTGGCAAGACGTTGGAGAGTAGCAACCTGCTTCTAGGAGTTCTGTAGCCCGAAGGGAAGGTGGCTGGGACAGGACTCTCTACCTCTGGGTATTAATTGAATTAGATGGCCATACGAAAGAATAATAATAAAAATTATACTAAGCCTCTGTTCTACAACATTTATAAGTTTTGTCATTTTAAAATCTTTATGCAAATAATGCACCATTGATGGTACGAAATGTGTAGATAAATAAATAATACTTACAAAAATATTGTAAAGTTCCTCCGGAGAATTTTAAACCAATATTTATCTAGTATAGAACACACGTAAATTATTGAATATAATAATTTGAACGATGGTAAATTAATACATCTACGTTTATTAAAGTAATTTGCCATTTCCAACTTATTAAACTATATTATTTAATGTAAATATTTCTATAAAAATATAGTTTAAATATAAGTACGAAAAAATAAACAAGTTGGCCAATGGGCCATAGATAGACATTTCTTTTATCACTTTTTAGTGTTGTAACGTAACTTGGCTTTATCGATTTTTTTGCCAAGTCATTTTTGGTTACTTGGCAATCCAATGTTGGATAATGAATGGCCTTGTTTTTCTCTAGTCTAGTCTATGGTTCTTGAAACGTCATCAGTACAAGTTTTCTCTATCTGTGGCAGTATGTCTCCTAGTGTCATGTCATATGAAATGTAAATCTATTTCCTAAAGTGAATTATTATATATATTCTGACTCTAACATATATTTACATTGTATTACCAAGTTCATTTGTGTCTTAGCTGTCGGCCGACGTATTCAAGTAAGTTTGTATCACTTGATTTTAGGTTATGTCGACGCAGTTGCAATCTTGTTTACGGTACGATATTAATCTGTTTTAAGTCAATATTTGAATACTGATTTACGCGTTATCGGATAAAGGCGCAATTAATTCTCCCTGGTAACAGATTTCTTGATAAAAATTGTTATCTTCAATGCTCGCAATAAAATATCAAAAACAGTATTGATTTGGGTTCGTACGGGGAAGCGAAAACGTTGAAATAATTTTTATTTGCCGGATTTTATTCAGTAGTCAGCCCTAAATAATGCTGACATATCGTCCTATTACTGCAAATACCTCCTATGTGACTTTTTGTCAAAATGCCTTTTTTTATACCATTAGAAATGTTTTTTCAATATCTACAAACTGATCCGACACATGTTTTGATATGACCTCGCATTCAAAAGATAGCTAAACCATAACGTAACATATTGGTAGTTTCTTGGCATTCTAAACAGGCAAAATCCGATATGTGTATGTTAATACGTTAATTAATGTTTTTGCCTCCAGGTAAAAAGTTCAACTGGCACATAGCGTTTTTTTGCATCACAATTTTATGAAATATTAACTAATTTATTTTCAGAGAAAACATTCTACATACACATATTGGTTTCTTGCTGTAGAATTTCTATTAAGTTATGTTTTTTTACGCCCGGTAAAATATGCCAAACGTTTTTAGCATATTTTTCCAGAACTTCTTTGAATTCATTAACAACAATATCTTACTGCCACAACATTATACCGCGCCCTAATAGGTTTTACCTGTATAGGTTTGATCCGACAACTCAAAACTCTACAGGAAGAACCAACTAAGCGTGCTCGCGAGCTTCGCGCCGTAGCTAACTTCACTCAGTTGCTGCTCACGCGCCGATAAGACAATTTGTTGTTATTATGTTTTGTTGTTCGATAAACAGTTTAAAAGCCTATTTTATTGTCTGTTTATGATAAAAATGAATTCAAGAAGCAGGAGGCTCGTTAGACTGGCAACAGGAAATAAGGATTCAGACCGTAAGTAATAAATATAGTTTTGTTTATAGGTAACTTAAGTTTGAGGTTAATATTATTGAAATGTTCAGGGCATTATTATGCCACATTTGGATACATACTAATAACCATTGAACATTAAAGATAATACTAACATTATTTGAAGTGCATTTAGAGAGTGTTAGTGTAATATTTTGGATGGAATAATATCTGTAGTCAGTTAAATACTCAAGGTGTCCCGCACACCGGCCGGTTGCTAGGCGGGTAAGATTTCGTTAAAGTAACAATACAATACAAATACTCTTTATTGCACACCTTGATAAAATACAACAATACAAAACAAGGAAGCAACACGAACAAAGGTAAACAACAGGCGGTCTTATCGCTAAAGAGCGATTTCTTCCAAACAACCTTAAGGTAGCGGAAATTGATAAATTTACATTATGTCAGTAGGTGTCAACAAATTTGAAGAAATAAACTTATCGCACAATATAGACTAAAAAATATAAAATACATAAACTTACATACATAAAGATAAATAACTATATGCATAAATATATAAATAAATACACATATAACAGTATATAGTAGAAAGTCTCTTGAAAGATACAGGAGACTGAGCACGTCTTATGTCATGAGGTAGGAAATTCCAAAGTCGCACAGCTTGAAAATTAAAAGAATGATTATAGAATTTTGAAGTAGAGAAGGGGACAGAAAGAATTAAATTCTGGGCGCACCTAGTGGAACAGAGATAACTAAAGCGATTTTTAAGATAGCGGAGAGTATCAGGGTAAAAAAGGATAGAATACAGAAGAGACAAAATGTGAAAGGTACGACGAAGACGGATAGGGAGCCACTTGAGCTGCAAACGGAAGTGAGATACATGGTCAAGGTCATATTTGCGTAACCAAAATATAAACTGAATGCAGACGTTTTGGATATTCTCAAGCTTACTAAGTTGATCCTCAGTGAGATCGAGATGGGCAAAATCAGCGTAATCCAAAATGGGAAGGAGAAGTGTTTGTGCGAGGGCAATTTTGGTAGGAATTGGGAGGAAGTTACGTAGTCTCCTAAGAGAACCAATTGCCGCAAATATCTTCCTGCTGACTTCGCTCACCTGAGGTCCCCAGGATAACGTACTGTCAATGATGATGCCAAGTAAAGAACTTGTTGCGAATATGGAATCAGAACGGCATCAAAATAAATAGGGGGAACATTGGCAAAGTCTAATCGGGAAAGTAGTTTTGGGCTCCCAATAAGAATGGCTTGGGTTTTTGGGACAGTTCTGCTCAGACTTTCCGATTCCTAGTGACCGAAGAAACTTCCACGCTTTCGCCGGGTCACCATTTTCGACGGATTGGTGAATATGGCGTCGTTGAGCATCGCGAGAGATGGTGCTGCAGCGGTTGCGTAAGGCGTGGTAGCGAAATTTATTCGCTTCCGTGGGGTTGGATTTGTATCTGGCTTTGGTAAAGTTCATTTTGTCTAATAATGCCTTGATGCCCGGAGTAAGCCAGGGAGCAGGACGGTGCTTGACTTTGATCGAAAGGACTGGAGCGTGTACGTCGTAGAGTTGAGTCAAAAATGAATTAAAAAGTGAGACCTGGTCATCTACAGTTGCAGCTCTAGAGACAGCACACCAGTCAATTTTCGATGCATCGTCTCGAAGTTTACTGATATCCATCCTACCAAAATTACGCTGACGAAGTATCTTACTTTTAAATTTAGGAGGCCTGACTTTATAAGACAAGTAAAGAAAGTCATGGTACACTGAGAGAAATTTGCATTGTGAATTTAACAAGTTCGACTTGTTGCGGTTTATCCGTTTGAATCAGCCAAACGTATGTTTAAAACAATATGTGTCAGGTTGTTTTTATAAAATCGACTTGTTGATTCAAATACGTTGCCGATTCAAATGACAAGTAGCTTGTTGTTTGAACCAAAGAGCACGTAGGCGCTATTTTAACCAAAAAACTTGTTGAACGAACATGAAAACTGGTTGTATTTTCTCTCAGTGTATGAGAAAGCATCAGCCGAACATTTGGCGACATGAGAAAGTGAAGACGTGAGAGTGAGATCCAAGAGAGAAGGGGTGCAATTTGGAAAATGATGAGTTGGGCCAGAAGGAAGTATATTTAACAACCCCAATTCAGTGGAGCCGCCACCGACCCCTGAAAATACATTACCATGCCTGCAATTGCGCCAATTGTACAACAAGCCATTGGCAATCTCATCAGCCAAGAAGAATGATTTAGTTGGACTTTGCGACTAAGGGGTCATTCCTGAGGAGTACCATGGATGGTTTCGGTCACTTAAATGTGATACTACCATAATAGACCGTGTACCGGATGTTGCAGCGAGCGAATCCAGTAGTGAAGAAGAGGATGATTAATGTTCATTATGCTTTTTTCTTAATAAATTCATTTTTCATTCTCTTGGGCTTTGTATATTTGACACACTTCAAACAATAGTACATTTACCTGACATATTAAATAAATAATAAACTTACAAAAGCACCTTATTTACCAAAAAAATGCATCTTAAGTTACCTCTAGTGAAGATAAGGAGCCTTAAATTTCATACTGCAATATATCCTACAGGTAAAACCTTGTATGTCATTGGCAATTTCCACTGAATTTGACAATAAATTCAAAATGAATGCCTTTTTTTCATATTTTGTATCTTATTACAATAGTTTACGTAAAATTGAGCTTAATCTAATAGAAATTCTGTCTTATATGCTGTTCCTGAGTAAAAATGGCGAAAAAATGTTTCTACAGCCAAAACCTATTAAGTGCACCACATTTTTATTTATATTGTATTTTTACCCCCTATACATCAAAACTTAGGAACTTTTCTTGATTAAGTAATAATCAAAATAAGGCAAACTATCGAATATAACAATATAAACCATAATTTTTCCTTGTTTAAACATAAAAAAATACATCCAAACTTTAAAATGCGAATATCTCAAAACGACTTTTTTGCAGATAGGAGGTATTTGCAGTAATAGGACGATATATGTAAATTTGAGCAGTTATACATTCCTTCAATACTGATTTGCATTTCACAATACTCAAGTACCTTTCAGCAGTTTACTTTTATCAATGATAGTAAAATTGTTTGACAATAATAAGCACTCAACTCTCATGTTATACCTAGTTATCAATGTGATTATCTTACTGTAGTAATCAATGAGTCAATTGTAGTAAATCGCTTTACGAACTACTTTATGAACTACAGTATTAAATTATATGTTGCACATAGGTTTACCTATATTACAATCATGAATTTGATCACCTTACTTTGTTGACCTAATAATATCGTAATAAAAAAAAATGTATATGAATGAGGCCCATGTTACAGTCACCAGCAATAATATCTTGTTCTTCAAAGACCTCATAAATATCTAATGCATATCACATATTTGTGAGTGTGTTTAGTAAAACGTCCCACTTTGTCGGTTACCATTAAGGCGAGATTTGCTTGTATTGTTATATGAATAAACTGACAAAGCGGCTATATAGCAATCGACAAAGTGGGACTTTTTCGGTGCACACTCACATTTGTAGAACAATAAGAGCATGTAACATTTTTTTGCGGCTTTTGAAGACTGAAATATTATTGCTGATGACTTTAAACATACTTAATTCTACTTTCTTTAAGGGGATATCGGATCGGCTACAAATTGGCCAAATTTTTAAAAACATATCTTATACATAACTAATCGTGAATTAAATAACAAAATATTGATCAACAAGACTTTTCATAACTTTTTACAGTATATACAAACATGAACCATTACTTAAATAAATAAATATAGGACATTCTTACACAGATTGACTGAGGCCCACGGTAAGCTCAAGAAGGCTTACTTTCATTGTAAAATTAAATTAACCCTCGGTATGCGCCTGTCAAAAATTTGTCATTCATAATATCAGTTATAAAACAACATGGAGCATATCTGCTACTAAGCATATGAGAGGTTAAACTTTAAAAACATACTTCCTCATCATCTTAATAACATATTTTTATTTTTATTTTATTTTACTTTATTAGGTACACTAAACAGATTTCGTACAAAATCTTGATAACAATTAAAACTTATGCTAAGTGGCTTAAAACTAGCACGAGATCCAAAACAAGTGTACTCAGCATGTTTTACAATTCAGCGGAAACAATACATATTTTAGCACTATCTAGCATATTCTTGAAGTATTGGAAAAACAAGTATGTACAGTCATTGACTGGTTTAGGGTCCCTAAACCCTAAACCAGTCAACCAAAAATAAAATACAGACCACGCAAAGAGCAATGGAAAGAAGCTGTTTAGGCATCAAGTTAAAGGACAGAATAAGATGCTCAGATATTAGACAGAAGACGCAAGTAACTGATGCCTTACGCTTTGCTCAAAGCATGAAATGGAGATGGGCTGGTCACGTGGCAAGGCTAAACGATGACAGGTGGACAGGAAAGGTTACAAAGTGGAAAGGACCACAGGGATCAAGAAAGAGAGGACACCCACTATCCAGGTGGCAGGATGACATTGTGGCTACTGCAGGCAAGGAATGGCAAAGCATGGCAAAAGATAAAATAAAATGGAAACGGCTGTAGGAGGCTTTTACCCAGAAGGGGTCTACAGAATACAATCAATAATAAAAACTAAATTAAAAGAAAAGAAAATCTTTCTGTAGAATAATAAAGCTTAAATAAATAAATAAACAGTCATTGGCATAAAGAAGTGATGATTTCTGTACCTTGTCATACACTTTCGCTACCAAGAACCCGACTGTCGGGCACACCGCTCGTAGAAGCGTAGCCGATTACATGAGTTTCCCCGTATGTAGCGAAAATGTCGTAGCGCCGCGTAGAGCCCGGTTTCGAAAGTGTTAACGTCTTGTTTGAAATGTCATATGAAATTGTCAAACGATTAAAAGCGACAAGGTACAGAAATCGTCACTTCTTTATGCCGATGACTGTACTTCCTTGAAAATTGTAGTATTAGAAATGGAAATATTGCATATTTCAATTGTTTTGCGGTTTGCTTCATTAGCCACAATAGATAAGAACAACCACAAGGGGGTCATCAGGTCACCATATCTAACAATGTTATATAGTCTTAACCCATTGAACGCCTTGTCCCATATCTGTCACACATAATTTGGAATGTAAACCTTCAATTTAGAAGGTTATTAATCCAGTAGGAAATTTTTGAAAGGCTTGACTTTTTCTAGACCACATCAGTCGATCAATCTACAAGGTGTTCTCAAAAAATCCAAACATATGCAATTATTTTTTTTTGTTTTAATTTTAATGTATGCAAATTAAGACGACTCAGGAGGGGTCAATTCTCCATACAAATGCTCTCGACTATGTCCTCCCTGGTGACCCTCCAGAACGGATGACGCGATTTAGATTTAGTTTTTTTTGTCTGAAAGCTTAAAAAAAACTTGTATGCAATCTGACAGTTCAAACTGACACTGACAAGACACTGACAGATTTGAAGTGTTATGAATTTTTAAGACTGTCTGTGGGGAGCCTTAGTCGGGAGTGTTCTTAGCCATGTTTCAAAATCGGTCTACCAGGTCATGTTCGGAGGTTTTTTTCAAAATTTAAATTTTCTGAAGATAGAGAACAATGATTTTTTCAACACAGATTATTATTATTTTTATCTGTGTCGGACCGTTTTGATTTTTTTGATATTCTTATTTTTAAAGACACTAGAGCCCATCAAAAATTTCCAAAAACCGCGTTATTGATTAAGGCGTAAAAAAAGGTGTGATATTCAAAATTGGTAACAATTAGCCAAAAAACTAAACAGTACGACACAGATTATTTCATTGTTATTCAGATTCTCAAATTTCGTTACGATTGATTAAGTTTTGAAGGAGGAAACGTCAAAAGCGGAACCTCGATTTTAAAGATTGTTTCGCAATATATTTTTTTGAGGTGTGTGTGTGGATTGAGTGAGCACCTTCCGAAAATAAAAAAAAATATGCTGATCATTTAGTAAAAGTTCTAAAACAATTGTAAAACGAATCTCTGAATTTGTAAAAAGATAAATCAAAAGATACAGCCATTAACATGTGCTCACTCAGTTCTCACAAACTACCAACGAAAACAGTGAATATATTCATTTAACATATAATATTTATATACTAACATTTAGTAAAAAATAGGCCGACCTACCTCTATAAATATTAGATCACCTAGTGACGTATTAAATTTTTTACAAATAGTTTCTTATGCTCACTCAATCCACACACTTTTGAAAAGCCGAATTTTGATGAAAAACATAAGATTTAGACCGCTATTATATGTGTACTAGCTTTTACCCGCGGCTTCGCCCGCGTAATAAAAGTATTCTTATTGAAACGTTTACAAAAAATAAGATTTTCATTTGGATCCGTAGGTTTCTTTGTAGGTACAGATGTCCGCGATTATTTCGATTAAGGTAAAGCGGGGCAATTCTCGACTGGAGGGCCATTGTAACTGATCTATTTGCTGTACGGTCCGGTTTTGGCTGACTGTACCTTACACATATTACTATTGCTTTAAAATAAATTCTTGCAATGATTGTAGAATTGTTACAAAGCGACCACAGCGTAGGTAGTAGGTACGAATATGTATGTATTTTACCTATTTAAATATTTATACTGGGGAAACTTCATACAACCCACATAGCCAGTATCTCGACGCTATGGTCGGTAGGGTAGAAAGTACTTCCTTGCATTATCGCTTACAATTTTTTCCATTTTGCTTATACTTATTGCAAACGTAAACATATAAAAGGCAAGCAAACAACGATCTTCTTACAGCACATTGAATGTAATAGTTATTACGGATGCAGGATACTCGCCGATGCCTACTTACTAATACCTTCCCACTGAGCCACCTGCATTTTATCCCCGTCCCCGTCCCCTATTTCTATCCCTATCCCTATCCCTATCCCTAACCCTATCCCGTTCCGTCCCTGTCCCCGTCCCCGTCCCCGTCCCCGTCCCCGTCCCCGTCCCCGTCCCCGTCCCCGTCCCCGTCCCCGTCGCCGTCCCCGTCCCCGTCCCCGTCCCCGTCCCCGTCCCCGTCCCCGTCCCCGTCCCCGTCCCCGTCCCCGTCCCCGTCCCCGTCCCCGTCCCCGTCCCCGTCCCCGCCCGTGATATCGTGATCAGCGACCCGATAAACCATAAAAACGATACCCATATTGTGCTTTTGACTTTACCCCCTTTGCACCCCTTTAGGGGTCAAATTTCTTTAGAAATCCTCCTGTGAAGTTTCGAATAAAATAGTCAAACTAATCTTGTTTCCCCATACAAACTTTGAACCCCCATTTCACCCTTTTAAGAGGAGAATTTTGAAAGAAAAATCCTTTCTTAGTGCTCCTCTACGCCATATAAGGAACCTTTGTGCCAAATTTGAAATCTCTAGGACCAACAGTTTCGGCTGTGTGTTGATATGTCAATCAGTCAGTCAATATCTTCTTTTATATATTTAAACCCCATTACACCACAACAGGGAGAAGGTATTTCACTTCCGCCTCGTTAGATTTTAAAAACGTTGTGTTTATCGTGATCAGCGACCCGATAAACCATAAAAACGATACCCATATTGATTTTTTGACTTTATCACCCCCTTTTCACCCTTTTAGGGGTTAAATTTTCAAAAAACCTGAAGCACGTAGTCAGCCATATGTCTTAAGGAATCTTCCTGTGAAGTTTCGAATAAAATAGTCAAACTAATCTTGTTTCCCCATACAAACTTTGAACCCCCATTTGACCCCCTTAGGAAGTTAATTTTGGAAAATTCTTTCTTAGTGCTCCTCTACACTATATAAGGAACCTACTTTACAAATTTGACGTCTCTAGGACCAGCGGTTTCGGCTGTGCGTTGATATGTCGGTCAGTCAGTCAATATCCTCTTTTATATATTTTTTTGATATTTAAACCCCATTGCACCACTACAGGGGAGAAGGTATTTCACTTCCGCCTCGTTAGATTTTAAAAACGTTGTATTTATCGTGATCAGCGACCCGATAAACCATATAAACGATACCCATATTGATTTTTTTACTTTATCACCCCCTTTTCACCCTTTTAGGGGTTAAATTTTCAAAAAACCTGAAACACGTATTCAGTCATATGTCTTAAGGAATCTTCCTGTGAAGTTTCGAATAAATTAGTCAAACTAATCTTGTTTCCCCATACAAACTTTGAACCCCCATTTGACCCCCTTAGGAGATGAATTTTGGAAAATCCTTTCTTAGTGCTCCTCTACACTATATAGGGAACCTACGTGCCAAATTTGAAATCTCTAGGACCAGCGGTTTCGGCTGTGCGTTGATATGTCAGTCAGTCAGTCAGTCAGTCAGTCAGTCAGCTTCTTCTTTTATATATTTAGATAGTTTAGTAAAAGTGAAATGGGAATTTGTAAAATACAAAACGAACCACTAAAGTGTCAGGTTTTTTTATAATAAATTTTTGTAAGTGCTCACTCAGTCCACACGTTTTGAGAAAGTTAAAAATATAAATATCTTACGATTTGTAGCACCTAAGACACTCGAAAGTACTTCAACATTTAGTAAAAATTTTTACTAAATATCCACCATCTAATATTTTATATTCGTTGTCTGGTTTTAAAGATATTCAGACATAACTTTTCTCATACAAATGTATCAAGTAGGGTGACCACACTATGTCGGCTCCTGATTTTCCCCACCTTCCCATTGTCATATTGAGATTGGGGAGTTTCGTTCAATTTTGATAATAGTTTACCGGATTTGTAAGTGGGAGCGAGAAAAGAATAACTATTTCTCGCTCCCACTTACAAATCCGGTACGCTCATCTGTTAGCGCGATTAGATTACCAGGTTCTGGTTTCTTACTAGTGAAGTATTATATTCTTTGTTTCTTACCAATTATTATTCATGTCCTTTTTAATGCATGCATGTCGATATGGTTATTATCCTGACGTCGATAAAAATTACACAATACACATCATCACTAGGCCAAGAACATAACCTAAAAACAGTTTGCAGAAGGAGAATTAATATGGTATTAGTTTAATATTATCAAAATTGAACGAAGGAAACTCCCCAATCTCAATATGACAATGGGAAGGTGGGGCAAATCAGGAGCCGACATAGTGTGGTCACCCTACTTGATACATTTGTATGAGAAAAGTTATGTCTGAATATCTTTAAAACCAGACAACGAATATAAAATATTAGATGGTGGATATTTAGTAAAAATTTTTACTAAATGTTGAAGTACTTTCGAGTGTCTTAGGTGCTACAAATCGTAAGATATTTACATTTTTAACTTTCTCAAAACGTGTGGACTGAGTGAGCACTTACAAAAATTTATTATAAAAAAACCTGACACGTTAGTGGTTCGTTTTGTATTTTACAAATTCCCATTTCACTTTTACTAAACTATACACATATAATAGCGGTCTAAATCTTATGTTTTTCATCAAAATTCGGCTTTTCAAAAGTGTGTGGATTGAGTGAGCATAAGAAACTATTTGTAAAAAATTCAAAACGTCACTAGGTGATCTAATATTTATAGAGGTAGGTTGGCCTATTTTTTACTAAATGTTAGTATATAAATATTATATGTTAAATGAATATATTCACTGTTTTCGTTGGTAGTTTGTGAGAACTGAGTGAGCACATGTTAATGGCTGTATCTTTTGATTTATCTTTTTACAAATTCAGAGATTCGTTTTACAATTGTTTTAGAACTTTTACTAAATGATCAGCATATTTTTTTTTATTTTCGGAAGGTGCTCACTCAATCCACACACACACTTTTTTGAGTTGTTCTTAATGGACAATTTTTTCTTTCGATAAATCTAGTTAACAACATTAGTATAATAAACTAGAATTCCCAAATTGAAAGGGGAGCCCCCCTTTCCATTTTAGCATGTTCGCTCCTCCTGTAAGCAAAATTTCCAAATTTTCTCAATTCTGAATGTTTTCAAGATTCGATCAAGGTCGCGATTTGGTTTCCTCAAACGCCCTCTGCGGCCGCTTACGCAAGAGGACAGCGCGACATTGAGCCGACATTGGGCTATCTCCCCCTGACCCCGGGCCCCGGGTCGAGTCAGGAAGTCGCTGTATGATTCGCGTGAAGAAAGTCTTTTTGACCACACCAACAAGTAAAGGCTTACTTTGCTATTCGAAAATAGCAAAATTGCATTTTATCCAGTGCAAAGTCATTTCATACAAATTTTAACTTGATGTCTTTAGTCTTAAGCTGGCTGGTAGAATTTACCTATAAATGATGATTTTGAATCGTAAATGTTGAATAGATTGATGGAGTTGATTTAGTTTGATATTTTATAGTCATAAAACAAATAACTGATATGATGATAGTAATAATGGTGATTTAGGGTATTGAATGACAGAAATTCCGAAATTAATTACTGATAATTCGAAATTAATTACTATAATTCAGAAAAAAGGGGCAAAACAGATAGATAAATAAAACCAAAGGAAAAGTGGCCTACGATGGAGTGAGTTCACCCGAAAGATTCTGGGCTTGTCCACTTTAATACTCGTAAAATCCTTAGGTTTTGAAAATATTAGACATTTTTATGACATTGAGGCGACATTGGGTTATTTATCTCACTGACCCCTACCGTCGGGTCGAGTGAGGAAGTTGGTGTATGATTATGATACGCGTGAAGAAAGTCTTTTAAACTTTCGTAAAATCCTTAGGTTTTGAAAATATTTGAGATTTTTATGACATTGAGACGACATTGAACTGTCTCGCGGCGACCCCGACCCCTGACTCGAGTCAGGAAGTTGCTGTATGATACACTTATGAAGAAAGTCAACTTTCGTAGAACCAAAAATAAAGGTTTTGAAAATATTTGACATTTTCATGACATTGACACAATATTATCACACGTCTCACCCCGAACCCCTCGACCTGTAGGTACAAAACCATGATAAATGCTTATAGAAACTCTAGGTTTAACTATCTTGAAAATCTTCTTCCACGTACCGTTAATGTCGAGGATCGTGACCACAAGTAGCGTGTCCACTGATGCGGTCATAAGCCATGTGGACTGCACGGTATAGGCTGCCGCCAGTCGTCGCCTTCACACTGATCATCTTTTACGTGCCCTACCCCAAGCACGTTTGCTAATCATTCGCCCCAAAATGATACACTTCTCCCTATTATGTACTAGCTTTTGCCCGCGGCTTCGCTCGCGTTAGAAAGAGACAAAAAGTAGCCTGTATGTCAACTCTCCATCCCTTCAACTTTTTCCACTTAAAAAATCACGTCAATTCGTCGCTTCGTTTTGCCGTGAAAGACGGACAAACAAACAGACACACACACTTTCTCATTTATAATATTAGTATGGATTACATAAATACATACAATCACGCCTGTATCCCATAAAGGGGTAGGCAGAGCACATGAACTACTAAGTTTCAGCCACTCTTGGCAAAAAGTTGAAAGAAATCCAAATTGTGACATTGCAGTGACAGGTTGCCAGTCTTTCGCCTACGCCACAATTTAACCCATATCCCACAGTCGACGTCTACGACACCCACGAGAAGGAAGGGGGTGGTGAAATTCTTAACCCGTCACCACACGGGGGTAATAGTGAAATCATAATGTCCGAAAAATCTAAGGGTTCGCTCCTGGCATACTTCCGATATCTTGAAAATATTTGAGAGATTTTTGACACTGAAGCGATTTGGGCTATCGATCGACCCGCCACCCTCTTGGTTGAACCGGGAAGTGTAATCTTCTGTGTAATGATGATACATTAATCTGTTTTACACCTTTACTTCTTAGGGTTCCGTACAAAAATTGTACACTACCAACTCTTATGGTGCGACTCTGACCGTCTGTCTGCCTGTCTGTTTGTTAAAAAAATATAATGCTCTACCAAAATTTTGATTGAAATTGTAGGACCCGTAACTACCGTAAGATTTCAACCACGTAATCCATGCATTTCTGAAGTTTTTTTTAAATATGATTGTAGGTACATAAAAGTAAAACTGGCTTTTTCTTAAAATCTAGTTTTTGCATAGGCTTGTCAATAAAAATGGCATCGTCACCATCACAAAGGCGTTTCCCACTACGTTAAAATTATGTTTATTTTTGTGAACTCGGAAACAGGGGGGCGATTTTTGAATCTCGCATACGGGATAAAATACCGGTTGAAAACGGTGACTTGCTTATTATTTTCAGTGACAATTTTCTGAATACGAACGCGTGAGACTCAAAAATCGGCCCGCTGGGCGAATTTGAATGTGATCAGGAAATGCTTTCAGGTTACATCGTATAATTTTGTAATGAGGTCAACGGGTCTCGTAGAAAACCTCTTGAGCACGCAACGGTCAGCGAACGATGCTCGTTTCTGTCGGGTCGATAATATGTAGTATATATTACGATACGAATGCGGAAAAGAGAAAATTCCCTCTTCGCACGTGTGTCATAACGACGTTTTTTGTAAGATGAGTACATTGATGTTCTTGAGCCATGGATGTTTTTTAGGCATGTCGTCCTTTGAGTACACATAACACAAGTTTTCTGTAGGGTTTGGCCAATCTGTCTAAACATTTCCTATGATATTAATTTATAATATTTTTCAGTACAGATGGTACTTTTTTACGTACTTGTATCGTAATGTACTATTTCAGTACATATAGTGGTTTTTAACACGCTTTTATTAGGTCGTCGTGTATGTAACTAACTATGTAATGGAATCTGCGGAGGCTAATTTAACCATCTTCCAAGGATCGTAGCGTAATGAAAATTGGCAGCTGTATGTAGTTCTGATGACAATACAATAATATGATACTGTTGAACTGATCTGATGATGGAGCCGGAAGATATGAACTGGAACTACATGATGGAACATCGTATCATAGCTGTTTTTGGGTTTCTTAGAAAAGTCTTGTAATGAACTTTGACTACGATTAGGTTTCAAGGTCTGATGATGGAGCCGGAAGATATGAACTGGAACTACATGATGGAACATCGTATCATAGCTGTTTTTGGGTTTCTTAGAAAAGTCTTGTAATAAACTTTGACTACGATTAGGTTTCAAGGTCTGATGATGGAGCCGGAAGATATGAACTGGAACTACATGATGGAACATCGTATCATAGCAGTTTTTGGGTTTCTTAGAAAAGTCTTGTAATGAACTTTGACTACGACTAGGTTTCAAGGTCTGATAATGAAGCCCGAAGATTGGCACTGGCATTCCATGATGGCATATCGTATCATAGTTGTGTTTGCGCTTGTGAGAAAGGCCACGTAATGAACTTTGAACGTTACGTTTTCAACGTTATAACAAACCTATTATTGACCGAAGCGAAGCGAGGCCTAAGTAACACCTAATGTATTATGAACATGACTGCAATACAATAAAGAATAAAGAATAAAGAATAAGTTAGGTTAGGGTTTTCTTGCGACCCTTATGAGCGGAAAAAGGAAAGACCGAATAAGTATCTAAACTAAGTCAGGTAAGGGTATTTTTTGTGACCCTTAAATATGTAGCCCAGGTCGCGGGCTAGCATCCACATGCTTACAAAAGAAAAATTGATAACAAAAGCAAAATTGGGGGCGGGGGCTAAGCCCCGGCATTAAAGAAAGATCTATGTAATATTTAAAATAAGTTGGGTAAGGGTTTTCTTGTGACCCTTACGAGCAAATAAAGGGGGGCTCGGGGGGCGAAGCCCCCCTGCAAAAAAAAGGATCAACAAAGTATGTAAAATAAGTTGGCCGGAGATTGCTCAAGACCGTGACGGATGGAGATCCATGGGGGAGGCCTTTGCCCAGCAGTGGGACACCATGTAGGCTATTAATATAGGGTTTTCTTGTGAACCTTAAGAGCAAAACTAAAGGGGGTTCGGGGGGCGAAGACCCCCGCATAAAAGAAAGATCAACGTAGTATTTAAAATAAATTGGGTTAGGGTTTTCTTGTGACCCTTAAGAGCAAAGAAAGGGGGGCTCGGGGGGCGAAGCCCCCGCATAAAAAAATGATCAATGTAATATTTAAAATAAGTTGGGTTAGGGTTTTCTTGTGACCCTTAAGAGGAAAGAAAGGGGGCCTCGGGGGGCAAAGCCCCCGGCATAAAAGGAAGATCAATGTAATTTTTAAAATAAGTTGGGCTAGGGTTTTCTTGTGACCCTTAAGAGCAAAAGTAAGGGGGGCTCGGGGGGCGAAGCCCCCGCAAAAAAAATGATCAACGTAGTATGTAAAATAAGTTGGGTTAGGGTTTTCTTGTGACCCTGAAGAACAAAACCAAGGGGGGTTCGGGGGGCGAAGCCCCCCGCAAAAATAAATATCAACGTAGTATTCATAATAAGTTTGGTTTAGGGTTTTCTTGTAACCCTCAAGAGTCAATAAACAAAAGGGGGGCTTGGGGGGCGAAGCCCCCCGCATAAAAGGAAGATCAACGTAATATTTAAAATAAGTTGGGTTAGGGTTTTCTTGTGACCCTTACGAGCAAATAAAGGGGGGCTCGGGGGGCGAAGCCCCCGCAAAAAAAGGATCAACGTAGTATGTAAAATAAGTTGGGTTAGGGTTTTCTTGTGACCCTGAAGAACAAAACTAAGGGGGGTTCGGGGGGCTAAGCCCCCGCAAAAAAAAATATCAACGTAGTATTCAAAATAAGTTGGTTTAGGGTTTTCTTGTGACCCTCAAGAGTAAATAAACAAAAGGGGGCTCGGGGGCGAAGCCCCCGCATAAAAGAAAGATCAACGTAGTATTTAAAATAAGTTGGGTTAGGGTTTTCTTGTGACCCTTAAGAGCAAAAGTAGGGGGGCTCGGGGGCGAAGCCCCCGCATAAAAGAAAGATCAACGTAATATTTAAAATAAGTTGGGTTAGGGTTTTCTTGTGACCCTGAAGAACAAAACTAAGGGGGGTTCGGGGGCTAAGCCCCGCAAAAAAAAATATCAACGTAGTATTCAAAATAAGTTGGTTTAGGGTTTTCTTGTGACCCTCAATAGTAAATAAACAAAAGGGGGCTCGGGGGGCGAAGCCCCCCGCATAAAAGAAAGATGAACGTAGTATTTAAAATAAGTTGGGTTAGGGTTTTCTTGTGACCCTTAAGTGCGGAAAAAGGAAAGACCGAATAAGTATCTAAACTAAGTCAGGTAAGGGTATTTTTTGTGACCCTTAAATATGTAGCCCAGGTCGCGGGCTAGCATCCACATGCTTACAAAAGAAAAATTGATAACAAAAGCAAAATTGGGGGCGGGGGCTAAGCCCCGGCATTAAAGAAAGATCTATGTAATATTTAAAATAAGTTGGGTAAGGGTTTTCTTGTGACCCTTACGAGCAAATAAAGGGGGCTCGGGGGCGAAGCCCCCTGCAAAAAAAAGGATCAACAAAGTATGTAAAATAAGTTGGCCGGAGATTGCTCAAGACCGTGACGGATGGAGATCCATGGGGAGGCCTTTGCCCAGCAGTGGGACACCATGTAGGCTATTAATATAGGGTTTTCTTGTGAACCTTAAGAGCAAAACTAAAGGGGGTTCGGGGGCGAAGACCCCGCATAAAAGAAAGATCAACGTAGTATTTAAAATAAATTGGGTTAGGGTTTTCTTGTGACCCTTAAGAGCAAAGAAAGGGGGCTCGGGGGCGAAGCCCCCGCATAAAAAAATGATCAATGTAATATTTAAAATAAGTTGGGTTAGGGTTTTCTTGTGACCCTTAAGAGGAAAGAAAGGGGCCTCGGGGGCAAAGCCCCCGGCATAAAAGGAAGATCAATGTAATTTTTAAAATAAGTTGGGCTAGGGTTTTCTTGTGACCCTTAAGAGCAAAAGTAAGGGGGGCTCGGGGGGCGAAGCCCCCGCAAAAAAAAAATGATCAACGTAGTATGTAAAATAAGTTGGGTTAGGGTTTTCTTGTGACCCTGAAGAACAAAACCAAGGGGGGTTCGGGGGCGAAGCCCCCGCAAAAATAAATATCAACGTAGTATTCATAATAAGTTTGGTTTAGGGTTTTCTTGTAACCCTCAAGAGTCAATAAACAAAAGGGGGCTTGGGGGGCGAAGCCCCCGCATAAAAGGAAGATCAACGTAATATTTAAAATAAGTTGGGTTAGGGTTTTCTTGTGACCCTTACGAGCAAATAAAGGGGGGCTCGTCAACGTAGTATGTAAAATAAGTTGGGTTAGGGTTTTCTTGTGACCCTGAAGAACAAAACTAAGGGGGGTTCGGGGGGCTAAGCCCCCGCAAAAAAAAATATCAACGTAGTATTCAAAATAAGTTGGTTTAGGGTTTTCTTGTGACCCTCAAGAGTAAATAAACAAAAGGGGGCTCGGGGGCGAAGCCCCCGCATAAAAGAAAGATCAACGTAGTATTTAAAATAAGTTGGGTTAGGGTTTTCTTGTGACCCTTAAGAGCAAAAGTAAGGGGGGCTCGGGGGGCGAAGCCCCCCGCATAAAAGAAAGATCAACGTAATATTTAAAATAAGTTGGGTTAGGGTTTTCTTGTGACCCTGAAGAACAAAACTAAGGGGGGTTCGGGGGGCTAAGCCCCCGCAAAAAAAAATATCAACGTAGTATTCAAAATAAGTTGGTTTAGGGTTTTCTTGTGACCCTCAATAGTAAATAAACAAAAGGGGGCTCGGGGGGCGAAGCCCCCCGCATAAAAGAAAGATGAACGTAGTATTTAAAATAAGTTGGGTTAGGGTTTTCTTGTGACCCTTAAGTGCAAAAGTAAGGGGGGCTCGGGGGGCGAAGCCCCCCGCATAAAAGAAAGATCAACGTAATATTTAAAATAAGTTGGGTTAGGGTTTTCTTGTGACCCTTAAGAGCAAAGAAAGGGGGGCTCGGGGGGCGAAGCCCCCCGCAATAAAAAGGATCATCGTAGTATGTAAAATAAGTTGGGTTAGGGTTTTCTTGTGACCCTTAAGAACAAAATTAAGGGGGGCTCGGGGGGCGAAGCCCCCCGCATAAAAGAAAGATCAATGTAATATTTAAAATAAGTTGGGTTAGGGCTTTCTTGTGACCCTTAAGAGCAAAAGTAAGGGGGGCAAAAGTAAGGGCTTTATCAACGAAAAATTTCACGCCACGCCACTGCTAAGCACGTCGCGAAGGTCTACAGATCCCAGAGCCACTATCAGTCTTTTAGTTGCTTAGCAAACTGTCGCGTCCACGTTCCATATCCAGGTTCAACCCCACGCAAATATACTAGAGAGCGACTGAGAAAATTCAACCTTTTGTCTTTTTCCTACTCTGTAAGATGAAATCCTTAAGTTCTGTATTGCATTAATCTTCAAATTAGCGCAGCACTATGAAAAAAATTTTAAATGAATGACTTTATTGCGATAAACTTGGTACCTATACATCAGGTGGTATTAATTCTTATTAAGTAGCAATACTGTTAAGCCACAAATGGCTTGCGAAATTCGCCTACTTGAAATAATATTTTTGTTTAAATTTTAAATATATTTCATTATTAACGACTAAAAAGTATAAAATAAATTTATAGTTTAAAAAACACTAGAAAAACACGCTTTTATAAATGCACGTAAAAGCCAAAAATAAATTATGGATCGTTCAAGTTGTCTCTATTGCTGGGATGAAGAGTAAACTATGTGCTTTTAATTATAATATTTGATTGTAAAAGCGTGGGGCGCTGTAACAGGAAAAACTTTTTGTATAACTTATTTACTGAGAAATCAAGTTAAGCTATATTACGAGAAGCAGTTTACACAGATTGGCGCGCTAACTGGACTTGCAGCACGACTGCAGCGCCCCACGCTTTTACAATCAAATATTATAATTAAAAGCACATAGTTTACTCTTCATCCCAGCAATAGAGACAACTTGAACGATCCATAATTTATTTTTGGCTTTTACGTGCATTTATAAAAGCGTGTTTTTCTAGTGTTTTTTAAACTATAAATTTATTTACGCACTAGTGCGAGAAGTGGTTCATTATATGCCAGGTCGAAACTTCGGAGGGCCATCTGTACTGAAAAACGTCGTACGATACACGTGCGAAAAGGAAATTCGTAACTCGTGTCGATTTAAAATACTCCTTTCGGTCGTGTTTTAATTTATCGCCACTCGTTTTGAACTTCCTTTTTTACGCACTTGTATCGTAATGTACTATTTCAGTACAGATGGTGTTTTTTTACGCACTAGTGCGAGAGGTGGTTCATAATATGTCAGGTCGAAACTTCGGGGGGCCATCAGTACTGAAAAATCTGAAAAACGTACGGTTCCTCGAAAAGGAAATTCGTAACTCGTGTCGATTTAAAACACTCCCTTCGGTCGTGTTTTAATTTATCGCCACTCATTTCGAACTTCCTGTTTTTCGCACTTGTATCTTAATGTAATATTTTATCATAGACTGCGTCAAGTTAAGTCCGGCTGTAAGCTCAAGGATTATATTGAGACTAAGGTACGGCGGGGCAAATCTCGACTGAGGAGCAATTGTAACTAATCCATTTTTAGGGTTCCGTAGTCAACTAGGAACCCTTATAGTTTCGCCATGTCTGTCTGTCCGTCCGTCCGTCCGTCCGTCCGTCTGTCCGCGGATAATCTCAGTGACCGTTAGCACTAGAAAGCTGAAATTTGGTTCCAATATGTATATCAATCACGCACCAAAGTGGTAAAATAAAAAGTGAAAAAAAAAAATGTTATGTTAGGGTACCCCCCCTACATGTAAAGTGGGGACTGATTTTTTTTTTCATTCCAACCCCGACGTGTGATATATTTTGGATAGGTATTTAAAAATGAAAAAGGGTTTACTAAAATCGTTTTTTGATAATATTAATATTTTCGGAAATAATCGCTCCTAAAGGAAAAAAAGTGTCTCCCCACCCTCTAACTTTTGAACCACATGTTTAAAAAATTGAAAAAAATCACAAAAGTAGAACTTTATAAAGACTTTCTAAGAAAATTATTTTCAACTTGATCGGTTTAGTAGTTTTTGAGAAAAATACGGAAAACTACGGAACCCTACACTGAGCGTGGCCCGACACGCTCTTGGCCGGTTTTTTCCATTATTACACTATGATGTTGAGTTCTACATGTATCCACTCAACACGCCTTCCATATATAACCGGTGGACACTCTATTTAATAGTGCAAACATTGTAAAACATGGAAAAAATGGACCAGTAACATTTGCCCCCCAGTCGAGATTTGCCCCGCTGTACCTTATTAAGAGTTGTGGGCCTACCTATTTAGACGGCGATAAATAAAGACCTGGGGCCCGTTACTCAAAAGGTACAAGCCTTATATTACAATTAGTGTGTTTCCATGACAACCCATACGATTTGACAGTTCGCGCACTTGTAATACAAGGCTTGTACCTTTCGAGAAACGGGCCCCTGAAGGTATCGGACTATCAGCACAGAGTTATTTCGCATATGTTTCTCACGAGTTGACCCGCAGATAAGCCCGAATATCACGAGTTCGGGACCACGTGTCGCACCGCCGGCCGACGCGGACAGACATCATGTTTATACCTGACTGATAAACGATCGCACGACTTCACTTGTTGTTGGTGTCACTAAGCGCCTGGCGCTTATGACTGTAGGCACATCTCGGACACTGATGATCAAATATATGAAAGAGGCCCGTTCCTAGCACACATTCTAAGCTCGTGTAGGTGAATGCGTACCATGCTTGTATGAGTGAGATGTGACAGGTTGACGGTTCGCGTTTTTGACAGGCGGCAACTGTGAGGTAACCGAGAGGGGGTGGGCGGTGCTATCAGCGGGGAGCAGGAGTGGCCATACTGTACGATAGTACTATTTTTTATAGTTTGCTGTAGGTCAAAGATTTCGTAGAAATAATTTTATTTTTCTTCCTAGATTATCACGGCGTTCAGACAGGGCGCATGAGGGTAATATGTGCTTTGATAAACCTAGGTATTAGCGTAGGCAGTAGTTTTTACAAATAGTTTCTAATGGGGTGGCAACGCGCATGTGACACTGTTTGCGTTGCATGCGTTCATAGGTTACGGTGACCGCTTTCCATCAGGCGGACCATATGCTTGTTTGCCACCGACGTAGTATAAAAAAAAAAATACAAAGTCCATCTTAACCTTCTACTTACAGGGCAAACTGAGTCGCATTAGGGATTAGTAGGTACGGTTTCCTCACGTTTTCCTTCTAAATGCGACAAATACCTGAAAACATTTTGTGCACGACTTCCGAAAGTCTCATTGATACGAGCTGTGGTTTGAAGTTAACCCGCGACCTACGGATTGAAAATCGCAAGCTCTTACAGCATATTTAGTACATTTAAGTATTGGCCATATGATATCATTACATATAGTTGGTTCGTACCTTCCCATGAGTCACTGTGTTCAATATTGACGGCAATATTCTTACGTCAAATATTAGATAGTAGGTAGGAGTAATATGGATTGGATTATATCCGAGATTATAGGTAAAGGAGGATTATAAACAAGACGTAAGTACATTTTACCAAAATCTTACCTAATAATACTTGAACGTGAACTGGATGAAGCGCTGGTGGCCTAGCGGTAAGAGCGTGCGACTTTCGATCCGGAGGTCGCGGGTTCGAACCCGGCTGGTACCAATGAGTTTTTCTGAACTTATTCGCGAAATGTCATTTGATATTTGCCAGTCTCTTTTCGGTGAAGGAAAGCATCGTGAGGAAACCGGACTAATTCCAATAAGGCCTAGTTACCCTTCGGGTTGAAAGGTCAGATGGGAGTCGCTTTCGTAAAAACTAGTGCCTACGCCAAATTTTGGGATTCGTTGTCAAAGCGGACCCCAGGCTCCCACGAGCCGTGGCAAATGCCGGGATAACGCGAGGAGGATGAACTGGACAAATATTTTTCTATTTAAAAAAATCTATGATTTATCCGCTCTTGATATTGACTGTACTTATTCTACTAATAGGTGTCCTAGGTTGAAACCAATTCAATTATCAATAACATTACGTTCTAATACGATCTAGATCAAAACGATTGTCTATTCGCGGCCTTCATTTAAGGATAGTGCACCTAGTAGCAAGAATACTACAGGGTGACATTTTAAACGGGGTAAAAAAATGCATTATCTGGGGGCCGATTTTTGAATCTCGGTCATTCGATTTCGTGAAATTCGTTCAATAATATCTCCACTACTAGCGATTTAAATTCTACTAACAGAATCGAAAACGAGTGGTCATTACTACTAGTTTTAAATTTACTAGCTGCCCTTTTTCAAAAATAGCATTACGTCGTTTTCTACAGACTTTCGAACGGCGAATTCGTGCGTTCCAAATTCAAAAATCGATCCCCTGATTCCGTTTTGAAACAGAAACCTAAATATATGGGTTAGGTATATGTATATCCCCAAAACTTATATTAGAATTACGTACTCTTTGGGGTAACAGGTTTATTCTCACCCATTTTAATGAGTAGGAGTGAATTTCAGTAGGTCGAAAACGTATGAGTTGAGTAACTCGTCGTTGAAGTGAAAGGTCAAGAAAGATTAGGGGTAAAGGTCTTAATCTAAAAGTTATATTAATGATTGTTTCTTTTTTACAATTTAACATTCAATTTGGTCACTCTTCGCGCGCCGTCAAGGAGTGACGATGATTTGCATCTTTTTCTTTTATACTTTTATGTTTGTTCGGTGTATGTTTGTATGTACAGTTAGCGGCAGGAGTCGCTAAGTGGGTGATGTGGTCAAAATTATCTCGGTACAACTTTTTTGCTAAGCACTACATATGCGTACCATTCTGAATACGCCACTAGCTTAAATATTGCATATGCACTTGGCTACTGATGTGCCGACGGAATGTTTCCAAATTTCACGTAAATTAAACTTTGCATTTCATAAATTTAAATTCCCTTTATTTTTCGTGAATTTTAAGATTTTTTGGAAAGTTTCCGCAACTTGCACATCACTACACTTGGCTATATTTAGTTACTATATTAAAAATGTAATGACGATAAATCGGAAAGTCAAAACCGGTTCCCGGACTCAGTTTCACCCTGTATTATCATAGTTACGACTTTATTAAACGACAAAGTGAGTAAAGTGACCTCGGGGTAGCATTCTCGCTAAGTATAAAGGCGTGAGAGTATAAATGATAAGAATTTTGCGAGTTCGTGTCATAAACGTGAGCTTTTCAGATTTCACTTACTTACTGCTTTATTGAACGCCAAAGTGACTTTGGGTAGTATTCTGGCTATCACATTAAATACGATTTCACGCATAATACGCCATTTTACGCCGGTCCTTGCAACTTCAGGCCTGTTTCTATACATTTATCTACTCGTAACACGATTAATTATGAGACACACGTCGTGCTTAATACGTCATCCAAAAGCCACTTTTACATTGGTTTTAAGAAAGGACCGCTTTTTAAACCTGCATCGAGGAAATTAGGTTACTGTTACGCTTTAATTTTTATAAATAATAGGTATCTGCATTAACAATTTTCTACCAATCGACCTCAAACGGCGCGAATGTCACCCACTGAACGCTATCTCCACTAAAGTATGACCTGACAATGTCAATCCTCGCCTTATCTGAATCATTACTTGACCAATTGTAAACCTCAATGCGAATATATAAGGTCTACATATAGTCATATATGCATACAATGTGCAGTTAATATAGCGGACTTGTATGACGTGGTTTGACGTAAGAGATTATGATAGAATAGAATAGACGAAGGGCATGTAGTCAGTCGGAGTAGATGTTTGTGGAACTGACCTCTGCACTGTGATCTGTTATTTCACTCATTTATGACTCTACTAGCTTTTGCCCACGGCTTCGGTCGCGTTAGAAAGAGACAAAAAGTAGCCTATGACACTCTCCATCCCTTCAACTATCTTCACTTAAAAATTCAATTCGTCGCTCCGTTTTGCCGTGAAAGACGGACAAACAAACAGACACACACACCTTCCCATTTATAATAATATATATTAGTATGGATATTTCCTGGCCCATATAACTCGTCCCCCGTCCCACCCTTGTGGTGACGGGTTAAGAATTTCACCACTCCTTTTCGGTGTCGTAGAAGTCAACTGTAGCAAACTGTCACTGCAATGTTACAATTTGGATATCTTTCAACCCCTTTTTGCCAAGAGTGCCACTGAAACTTAGTAGTTCATGTATGCATACAATGTGATACAGGCGATAGAATACAGATTACAGATCTTTATATTGGTAAAAAAAAATGTTTTACAGGTCATATTTATACACAATGTTTAAAAAATAAATAATATGCAGGCGTGATTATATGTATGTATGTATATAACTCAGTAAACTTCAAATCAAAGATGAACCGGCACCTTCTGGGTGAGCTCGGTGCGCGGTGCTCCGGGGGAGTACCCGTGCCTAAACGCCCACCCCCACCGCGCCTACGCGAATGGGGGTGCCTGCCCAACCTGCGCCCAAAGTCCAAACTGCATGCCGCTAGTAGGCCGCCTGCCGGCACATCTCTTACATTCGCGATCAAATATATGAAAGAGGCGCGTTCCTAGCACACAGTCTAAGCTCGTGTAGGTGAACGCATACTATGCTTGTATGAGTGAAATATGACAGGTCGACTGTTAGCGTTTTTGACAGGCGGTAACTGTGAGGTAGCGGGAGTGGCCATACTGTACGATAGTACTCTTTATTATACTGTGCCGCCGGGGTGTACGTGGTAGAATGCTTATAGTGACCCATGCGACACTCCACCCAAGGCGGAGACGGAATCCGTTGGTGGTTTTAGACGGTAGTCCTACACTGGTTAGTCCGTCTTCGCCCCTGGTCCCCCGGACCGGATGGCATGCGTAAATGCATTTCCCCAAAGGCCACGTCTTAGCATCGTCTGTGGCCATGAGTACCTAGCCCATTTATAGTAAAAAAAGTTTGGTTTTCTTGAAGGAGAAATAAAGGATCTTTATAAATTTATGATGCCTACATACGCTTAAGATATTTCCATCAGAAAATAACAAGAGCGCCATGCAATTAAAACGACTGTGTACTCTAATTTAAACGAATTTAAAATCTAAATAGGTTTCAACGGAAATAGTTTGTTGAATATTCAAAATGTCGTGAAATGTCGATGCTCTGGAAATATACCTGACCTGACCTTTTCTTGCAGATATATTTGGGGATATTCAATTTATACGCGAGAGGTCCCAAGAGTTGACAAAAGTCAATGTATGTAATACCTATGTTAGGTGTATAGAAATACATACACACGTATTCCCAAATATTTTGTATATATCTATATATGTACCTACGTACTACGTAATATTAGTATTTTGTTTTAGAATTGACATTGATAAAATATATTCACTAGGAAGCCCTAGTATTATCACAGACTTCTATGGAGTTGATACCGTTGATAGTTCATATGAATGGGAAAATACTTGAACAGGCATCCACGACTACTTTCCTAGGTTTTAGGATTGATCAGGGCTTAAAATGGGACCAGCAAGTAGATAAACTGTGTGGTAGTCTGGGCATATATAATAATAGCCGTCTATAATAAACTGCCGCAATATGTGGTTGAAGCGCCTAGTGTCGAACTTTAAGTATACACTTATGACGAATTTTTGTTTACCTAATTAGAAAAATATTATTGTTTTATATACCTACAAACATTTATTTTTTGGACATTATTGATGTAATTTTATTTTTATTTTATTGCTTTATTATGACATATTATTGGTTTACTTATTTGATGATTATTATAGTTTTTATCAATTATTTTCTCATTATTATGTTGTGACGATCTTTTTGTGAATTGGTGCTATTTTTAAGTTGAAATCCTTAAATTCCTGTATTTGACGCAAAGGTTTGCACTGTCAGCTCAGCTGCCCAAAGCCGTCCCGGGCACGCGCGCAATATCGTTATAACAATGCGTTGCCATGGTTACAGAGTTAAACAATGCGTTTTCAGTTTTTTCGCCGGCGAAAGCCGGCGGACGCTGGCTTTGGGGAACAGACTTTTATGTCGGGTTTTAAAGATCTATGACCCTGCAAATGACGAATAACAGTTTGGGAGTAGAAAAATTATAGGTACAATTATCAGATTATTTTAAAAAAACCTCTTGCGTTTAGGTACTGCACAATACTCGTACCTACCATAAAATCATGTTATTATATTATTAGATGTAACTTTACCATGTCTGCTATTGTCATTGTGGCCTTGTAAAATTTAAACAAGTTTCGCTTGAGGCTAAACAATATTGCTTTAAATATCCAAATATAGATACTTAAAGCGGAGCTGAAGAGCTCTAACATATGATTATCAATTTACTAATAAAGATTTAAGTAGATCTGTTAATATTTCAGGAAAGGTTGATCTAAGGGTATACAAAGTGTCCATTCTCCTGCCTGCCAATTACGCTTGCAATTTTATCATTTATCTATGTGGATAAAGCATCCGTCACGTTCTAGCAAGTATGTCAGTGTGAGAGTGACAGATGTCTTATCCACGTAGATAAGTGATAAAATTGGAACCATGATAGCCCTGCCGGCGTATCATGCTGCCAATTTTATCACTTATCCACGTGGATAAGACATCTGTCACTCTCACACTGACATACTTGGTAAAGCGTGACGGATGCTTTATCCACGTGGATAAGTGATAAAATTGGCAGCATGATACGCCAGCTGCAGCAGGTATAAGTACAGTCACCAGCATAAATAAGCGATGATTTTTGTACCTTGTCATATTAACGTCTTTTTTGAAATGTCATACGAAATTGTCAAACTGTTAAAACCGACAAGGTAGGTACAGAAATCGTCACTTCTTTATGCCGGTGACTGTACTCTGGATTCATACCGTCTATAATCTATAAACATAATACATGTTTTTTTTTTCAATTGTATTTATCCTTAATAAAATGTCATATATATTTTGTTTTTATACTAAATTGTCATGAATACACCGTTTTTTTAATATAAATAAAAAAATAAAGCACTAAGAAAAATGTTGTGTTTACTGACTTTTGATTGGACTACAAAAAAAAACGGGCACCTACTCAGATAAGGTTTTTACTATTTTCTACTGTTCTAAAGTAGGACAATGACATTGTAAAGGTTTGAAAGCGGGATCGGTTACGGTTTTCTTACAATAAGATACCTATTTTTCAGTTTCATACAAAAAAAACACATTTTATTTTTTTCTGCTTAAAATAAGCCTCATTTTGAAAAATTTTATATAACATTTTTTATTTCTCATATCATTTTCAACCGAAGAGCATTTTTTTAAATAGGATTTTTGGAAAAAAATGCGAATGTCCATTTTTTATTCATTTCGATCCACTGTGCGGAGGTCAGCGCTGATCTTCCGACGAGACCATTTGTGAGACCACGAACGCAGCCGCACGACACAGCCCCATCGTAATTTTAAGTATTTGAATCCATACTATCCATACTAATATTATAAATGGGAAAGTGTGTCTGTTTGTTTGACCGTCTTTCACGGCAAAACGGAGCAACGAATTGACGTGGTTTTTGTAGGGATAGTTGAAGGGATGGGTAGTGACATAGGCTACTTTTTGTCTCTTTCTAACCCCCCACTTCCCTGAAATGGGGGTTGGGAGTTTGTATGGAGAATCCTGCAATTTTAGAATTTAACGCGAGCGAAGCTCTACTATCTTCTCTCTACATATACTATGTCTCTACAATTAGTTTGTATTGTTTTAGGACAGGGTTGCCAATTGCCATGGCCACCCGTCTTCGGGTCATGTCATAATATTGCATTGTTATCCGATTTGCACATGTATCGGATGATCGGAAATCGGGTAATGAGTCAAATTTATTACAAGATTTTTAGCCTTAAACAACAAACATAGTGATTTCACCCCCAAAGTACTTTTTTTTGTACAGCTTAGCATCAACAGTACTGTGACAGTATCCAAACTAATATTATAAATGGGAAAGTGTGTGAGTCTGTTTGTTTGTCCGTCTTTCACGGCAAAACGGAGCAACGAATTGACGTGATTTTTTAAGTGGAGATAGTTGAAGGGATGGAAAGTGACATAGGCTACTTATTGTCTCTTTCTAACGCGAGCGAAGCTGCGAGCAAAAGCTAGTTTTTTAAATTCCGTGGCCCGTGGCATACTCTCCTTTTATGGCACTATTAGGGGAAGGGCGATATTAGGAATACCACAGAGTTTCCTTAAGTGTTCTGCAAACGATTATCATTAGGGATCGGAAATTCGGGAGCTTCTATACCTAAACTTCGACCTCAGTCTTTTGTTTTGCGTGATGTTGACTAGTATGGAGGCGGACTCAATTTGGTTTTACTAATAAATTTCCCGGGACTTCCCGTAATTTGAATAACAGCCATAGAAATGTATTTAAAGCAATAAAAGGGTGTAACGAAATAAAACTGGAAATTTCAAATGAAAGAATCGGGTTAAAATGGTTTGGTAGCTGTGCTTTCTGACATACATTAATGAGGAGGTCTTTAATTAGCATAAGCTTTTACATTTTCTCGTTGCCACTGTAGTTCTGGTATTCACTGTACTTACAGCTTCTTCCGAACCCCTTCCAAATAATATTTCCAAACGTTTTTTTTTCCTTCGGGTGTCAATTTCACGTATCTTCAACGGTTATGCAACGGCTTTTCAAGAACGGTTTATGATTTGCTTTATGGATTGGATTCTGTAATTAGTGGTATTACATCGAATAACAGTTTATGCTGTGAATTTCTGGACTTTTGATTGATTGATTGTTATTGCACGAGATTTATACTGGAATACTTTTTTATGTGAGGTAAGATGTAGCCGTGTTATTTTATGTTAATTCAAATGAATACAGATATTCAAAATTTACGATGGTTGCAGTAATGTCCCAATTAAATTTCAGTACTTGTCAATGTCATGATATATTATTATAAAAGTTGTTATATTGTGTTATCAATATTATCATCTAAACACAATACCTAAATTAAGGCCTTAAATGGTCTCACACGTGTCCTTTTTGTACATGCTGCCGACATATCGTTAAAACGGCTTGTACATATGTTGACGAAATTCGCTAAAAAAGGCATAACCCAACGACAATTCATACACATTAACAATTTTCTGATGTTGCATACAATCCCGGGATCCCGGGATTTAAATCATAAATAATATTATTTTTAAGAAGCTGACTCCATACTTGCCTAGCTTAGCTCCCGAATTTCCGAACCCTGATTATCATGTTGGCTAGATCCTCATTTCTGATAATATAATTGTGATAATGTATCAGTATTGCATTGTCACGGAATATATCATTCATAACTGGAAAGTGTGTGTGTCTGTTTGTTCGTCCGTCTTTCACGGCAAAACGGAACGACGAATTGACGTGATTTTTTAAGTGGAGATATGGTGGAGATAGTTAAAGGGATGGAGCGTGACATAGGCTAATTGTTGTCTCTTTCTAACCACACCACCCACTTCCCAAAAATGGGGGCGGCATTTTATATGGACGATTCCGCCATTTTCGAATTTAACGCGAGCGAAGCCGCAGGCAAAAGCTAGTATATGTAATAGATTTATTTTTTTCTTTAAAGCGTACTGTAAACGTCGTCTTGACAACAGCAACAGCCGCTCTATTGGCACAATTCCTCGCATTGTGCGTGCAACCTGCCCCATTCACGACCACTTAGGTACGTCGGCTAGCGCGTCCAAAGTTCACCTTTTACAACCTCTAACTCTAACCACCAAAGGTTATCAACGATACTCGGTGCAATTTTCTTCAAATTATCGTACGTTATCAATAGCATGATTCTCACTCTACAACCGAATAGCCGAAACTCGGGTTTGATAACGGTACAGCGTATAAAGCGCTTGAAGATTCTGTAGTTATATCAGAATAACGTTAGTTTTGCGTGATTTATAGCGGTTCTAAGTTGGAAAGTTGTACGCGTCGGTTGCGTGTGCGCGCGTCAGTGGAACAAGTGTCAGTTGCCGCTGGACCGTCGAAGCGTTAACACGCGTCGCTCGCGAGTGATTTGTGACTGTCGTGCCACGACGATAGGAAGTGAGTGCTGTTGTTTAGTTTATTTTTTTATTTGTATGTTAATTTATGTAAGTGATGCGCAGCGAAAGGCTACTTGTGTTAGACTTTGTTGGACGTTTCGATGATGTTGGGAAATTTAGAATGTTAACTGTGATTTTTGACTATTGCTTACTGGTTTTTACCGGTGCCTGTCACTTTCGAATTATTAATAAACGCAAAATCGATGTTCGATAACCGGTTGAATGAAACAACAAGTCAGTGTTACTTGAAAAATACATAATAATTGATTGCTACAAAATACCTACGGTGTTTCATTCATATTGTAATTTAAGTCCGGTGAACGAGGAAGTTGATTATAATCACACCACACTAGCTTTTGCCCGTGGCTTCGCTCGCATTAAATTCGAAAATTGCGGAATGCTCCATAAGTCCATACAAACTTCCACACTTCATTTCAGTGAAGTGGGGAGTTAGAAAGAGACAAAAAGTAGCCTACGAGTGTGTGTATGTCCATTCAAGTATCTCCACTGAAAAAATCACGTCAATTCGCTCCGTTTTGCCGTGAAAGACGGACAAACAAACAGGCACACACACTTTCCCATTTCTAATATTAGTATGGATTTATTTACCTGTCTTCAATTCAATACTATAATATGTAGTTAGAAGTTCATATGTTGACCTTATTCCAAGTTTACGGTATACGGGATATAAAATTACATATATATTTCGGTCAATTTAATTACAAAACATATAAGTGTGTCAAAGGTCATGTGAATACATTTCTAGTTGACAAAGTAAACAATGAATGAAGTGATTGCTACATGTGGATTTAATTTTTCTGGCCCCTACTTTTTTAATATAGAAAACTTGGTGGTTATTCATTGTAAAATCTATAAAGGTTATTTTTCTGATATAAAAAAAAAGATTTTTTTATTCAAATTTTAAAATAAAAACAATAACGACAAAAATATGTGTATAAAGCTTTGACTGCTATTTTAAACTGAAAGTAGTATTTTTTATGAATTTTAATTTTATTTTACAAAAAAAAACGTATCGTACAAACGCAATTTAATGCCAAAAGGTAAGACCATATATGATATTTATTAAGACGCTACCGGAGCGAAAATGCTAAAATAGAAAGGAGCCTCCATTTCAATTTGGGAATTTTAGTTAAATATAGTAGTGTTATTAACTAATTTATCGAAAAAAAATTGTCCATTCAGAACAACTCAGTTAAAAATTATTGCGAATTTTATTAATCTTTAGAATCTAGGTTCCGCTCTAGACTGTTTCCTTCTTCAAAACATAATCAATCGTAACAAAATTTGAGAATCTGAATAACAATGAAATAATCTGTGTCGGACCGTTTAGTTTTTTTGGCTAATTGTTAACAATTTTGAATACCACACCTTTTTTGAGCCATAATCAATAGGGCCGTTTTTATAATAGAAGTTTTTGATGGGCTCTAGCGTCTTTAAAAATAAGAATATCAAAAAAAATTAAAACGGTCCGACATAGATAAAAATAATAATAATCTGTGTTGAAAAAATCGTTGCTCTATCTTCAAAAACCAGGGAGGAAATAGTCGAGAGCGTTTGTATGGAGAATTGACCCTCCTGTATCGTCTTAAACACTTTCAGTCTGTGCTATAAAAATCGCTCCCAACTGAACTTGCTCTGTCTCTAGCACAGTCAATAATTAAATTTTATGCCAAAATTGTTATTTTCGCCAAAAACACCATTGGTCTCATATTAGAAATGTGTAGGTATCTAAAAGAGTATTGGCTCGAACACGACCATTTGTCGCTTACATTAGATATTTAAATATACGGCTTTGACGTCTGCAGACCGGTTATTAACCAAACAACGCGCAGGCAAATACATCTACACATCTCATCGATTCGGAGGCCTTATGAATTATTGTTTAAGTTCAAAGGACAATAATCCTTCCCGGCGTCTACCAAGTGTCCCTAAAACCATAAATTAAGACGTTACAGGAGCGAAAATGCTAAAATGGAAGCCCTCCTTGAAATTTGGGAATTTTAGTTAAATATACTAGTGTTATTAACTAGATTTATCGAAAAAAAATTGTCCATTCACAACAACTCGGTTAATAGATATTACGAAAAAATCTTTAAAATCAAGGTTCCGCTCTCGACTGTTTCCTCCTTCAAAACTCAATGAATCGTAACGAAACCTGAATAACAATGACATTATCTGTGTCGGACCGTTTAGTTTTTTTGGCTAATTGTTACCAATTTTGAATAACAGAACTTTTTTGCGCCATAATCATTAAGGCCGTTTTTGGAAATTTTTGATTGGCTCTAGCGTCTTTAAAAATAAGAATATAAAAAAAATCAAAACGGTCCGACACAGATAAAAATAATAATAATCTGCGTTGAAAAAATTATTGCTCTATCTTCAAAAACCAGGCAGGAAATAGTCGAGAGCGTTTGTATGGAATGGAGAATTGACCCCTCCTGTATCGTCTTAAATATAAGATTATGCGACTGCCTAAAGACGTGCAAAAAGTAGATGGCGCCACTAAAAATGCCTTGTTGCCATCGATTACTTGTAGACGGCGTTAAGTGTCACTTTCGAGCCATACATCTATGTCGAAAGTCACACTTAACGCCATCTACAGGTAAGTATAATCGATGGCAACAAGGCATTTTAGTGGCGCCATCTACTTTCTCTCGAAAATCTTTTCGCACTACATCTGTAATTTATAAAACGTAAAGAAAAGAAAAGAAAAAAGTGCCAATATCTCGAAAACCATAACAATTTCATTGTAGTTTTATCTGTAAATAGAATTTGGTTCTTATGGCAGATGAATGACTTAAAAACCCTTCAGACTGTATAACATATTATTCGTAGGTAATAATATTATTTAGCAAATCGAGTTATTCGAGGTCATATACCGCAAGGCGAGAGGCGTTTAAAAAAAGTAAATCCTAAAAACACAATTCTAGACCCAGAATTTAAACGTAAAATTGGGGCGTATAAATAAAAAATAGGATTTGGGGTCAAAAGATTTTTATCAATATTATAGAGTTGACTACTTTGACTAGTCGCTGACAGTTATGACATCTGAATGACATGACTTTGACAGGGTGTATAAAGGACGTATTTTAAATTATGTAGAAAGTGAAGATATTTTGAACAATGGAAAATTTTACATGATTCGTTTTGATTTAATTAAACAATACAGAAAATAACGAAAAGTTTCATAATTTTACATATATTAAAATAAAGTTTTGTTGTTTTGAGGCACTGGTCCCACCGCGAGCTAGTAAGCTATGAGCTATCGGCTATAAAAGCGAACAAAAGATAAGCATTCCCGTGCAAATAAAAGAGACACGGCGATTTTGATAGCTCACCGCTGGGCGAGTAACTATAAACATCGCCGTGTCTCTTTTATTTACACGGGAGTGCTTATCTTTTGTTCGTTTCTATAGCCGAAAGCTCATACTAGCTCGCGGTGGGACCAGTGCCTAAGACCTGTGGAAATTGTATTGTGTAATTGTTTTTAACAATTCATACAATACATATTTAAGAGATAATATTGGTGATGACATTCTTATCAAATAAACATAATAAGTACGATCTGATTCACAAACATATCTACAATCCAACATGCCAAAATAGTAGATTACATTTGACGACCGGTCTGGCCTAGCGGGTAGTGACCCTGCCTGCTAAGCCGCGGTCCCGGGTTCGATCCCGGTAAGGGTATTTATTTGTGTGATAAACACAGATATTTGTTCCTGAGTCATGGGTGTTTTATATGTATATAAGTATTTGTATATTATATATATCGTTGTCTGAGTACCCACAACACAAGCCTTCTTGAGCTTACCGTGGAGTCAATCTGTGTAAGAATGTTGATATTTTTTTTTTTATATCCCTAGGTCAGTAAAGTAAGAAATGTCTCAGATCACATGTATAATGTGGGCCGAGGCGGAGTCGAAGTCAACAAACATGTGATCTGATGCTTCTTTATTTACTGGCCAAGGTGTGTATACTATTTTTTTGTTCGACAAAAACAGGAAGCGGTATAACTTCGTTTAGCGCAGTGGCCAGAAATTTAACAAGTCTACTAACCTACTCCCTTATACCACAGTATAATAAAGAGTACTAACGTACAGTATGGCCACTCCCGCTCCCCGCTGAAAGTGTCGCCCACCCCCTCTCGGTTACCTCACAGTTACCGCCTGTCAAAAACGCGAACAGTCGACCTGTCATGTTTCACTCATACAAGCATGGTACGTGTTCACCTACACGAGCTTAGACTGTGTGCTAGGAACGCGCCTCTTTCATATATTTGATCGCCAGTGTCCGATGTGTACTTATACACTATAGAGCTAAGAATATTCTAGATATCCTTAATGTTTTCTCCAATTCAACTTTATTCAATAATTGTCTTATTCCTCCTAATGAGATTCATGAAACTGATTTCCAATAATTAAATAACATCATTATTAATGTAATGATTATCATGATAAATTAACATCAATTAGGGCCAATTGCATCAACCACATTTGACAGACACATCATCGTCACGCAGCAGACGTCTATTAAACTTCCCATATAATAAAAGTTAACGAACGCTTTAACGGTGACAGACGGTTTATTGCAACCGACCCTTAGAACTAGTACATTAAGTAACTACTAACTACAATAACACGTAACATTACTTGTCGACTCAAAAATGTACAGGAAATATCAGTGTCATGTCATGTGTCAAGTTAGTAAAATAGGCGCCTGGTTGTTCCCATTCACATAATTTAAGCCTATACACGGTGTAATGCAAGGAACTCGAAATATTTAAACGTCAGTGTATTCCTGGTCAAATTTAAGGCGCCTACTGAGTAGCTTCACCGAACGATAATGGCCGATCTGTTATTGTCACTTTCTAGTTCTACTGCTAACTGACAGGCAGTGGCAATGCTCCCACTAAAATGTCATATAAACTTTATTGAAATGATGTTAACTTTCATAGTTTACAGACACTAATTTACAGAGTTAAACAAAAAAAATCTTATATTTATCTATCTATACCTTATTGGGCATAAAATAATAAGTACAAGTGGTAGACTTAATGCTTAAAGGCATTCTCTACCTGTCAACCACTCAGTCAAGAAAATCATTTGTTAGGTTATGACAGAACGGAGTGACGTCTAAAATTCTAAATATCTAAATGACCCTTAGTTGTCAACAGGTTACAAGTTACACTAGTAAACAAGATCTAGGTTTTACAAAAAAGTCATATTTAGTGCCAGTTTTCAATTCATTTACTAATAACATTTACATATTACTAGACTACACTATTATTTTTATTTAGAATTTATTACGTAATTTTTGACGATCATGATGAGAAGATAAACATAATTTTGACATGTAGCAAATTTATAGTGTAATTTTTATCATGAAATAAAGAAATCTAATCTAATCATACTTCTTGTGTACAAATATATGTATGAAAAAATGCCTGGTAATATTTTCGGGGTTCTCAGGTTACACCATGTATAAGCTTGTGCATTGTGAAGTGTGTCTACAACAATTTCATTGTTCTGTCTTCTGACCTTGCCTACAAGCTTCATACCAGAGGGCAAGAAGCTAATTGCCTCTACATTCACGAGAAAAACTATAATAACTATAATGAGAAAAAGAAACAAATATTTTATCAAGACATAGGACTTCCGTCATTTTATCCGATCTCCGTCATCCGATATTTTCCACACAGAATTAGATTTAGATAAAAGAAACAAGTTCATCTATTTATATGTCAGATTTTGTCTGAAGTTACTTGCCTGTGAGTGTTCATAATATTTTGGCCCTTTGTTCAATTAATTTTTATACTCGTAATATATTAACGCAACGAGGCATGTTTAATGTTTTTGTTGACTTCAACTTACAAAAATTGACGCCCGAAAGCTGCAAGCTGCGATTAAAGACGGACAACTCAGTGGATTGTACTGAGTTCATTTGACACGCTAAGTAGAATTTGTTGATATATGATATATATGACGTCTGTGTCTGCGACCCTCTCCCAGTGTTGGTGGTCAATATAAAAGGCAATCATGTCCCTCTTTACGGCTATACGGACCAAATTCTCACGGGTTTGGATCGGATTCGGATCGGAAGATTCAGAAGTAGTACGAAACCGCTCACATTCAATCCGGATCTCTTTGTTGACATAATTATTGAAAGTTATTAGAGTTAGTCATCTAAATCAGATTACAATTAAAAAATACATTCTGACTATGGAAAATGTTGCCTAATCCATTCATGAGTTCTGTCCATCTATACAATGTATGGTATGTATAATAGAGGCATGGTTGTCTCACTTTTCTTGGTCTACAAAAAAAATACCGAGGTGGTTTAAAAATAAAATATCACAGTCTGTGATATTTGCAAAGATATTTACACGGATACCGTAACACCGTACCATTTTATGATTTTAGTAACAGGCGAACTTTTTTCAAAGTATGTATTTAATTTACTTACTTAGTGATAAATGATAATCATGTGCAATCAACGTTTATTAATATGTAAGTAGATATTTTATAGGGATTCTAGATGGAATGGACATGGGCCTCGTTGCATTTGAAACATGTGGATTCTTTTGTCATAGAAAACTACTTACATTCTTTGATCTTTATTACAACGGCGATATGTAGATTACACATAGCCTTGACTTCTACGGTACTTAGGAAACATTATTCTATTCCAACTTCGTTTACGATACGTCACATTGTTGACGTTTGTTTTGAGGATTCATTTGTCCTCTTTTTTAAAACTATACATATGTATGTATACAACCTGTTTTTATTGAATTCCGTTAACTTTAAGGGAAGGTTCTTTAGATCAAATACAATTAATTACTCTAAGAAACTAGCGCCTTAACTCTTACGGTTATCGAGTTATTAACAAAATAAAGATAATTACTGAACACGTGTGTGACAACCGTTACCAACACAGACGGGGAGTTACAGAAAATGCGTTCTCCCAAGGGAGTAATGATATTTCAGGTACCGTACAGTCAACCAATTAGAATCCTAGTCCACTCTAGAACTCTGTCGTATCGTGCTGTGTGTCGTGCTTTATTTGCTATAGCAGTCACTTTGACTTTTACCACAGAATATATAATAGCTTTTACTGCATTAGGGTTCTACACCCTGTTTTTATTGAATTCCGTTAACTTTAAGGGAAGGTTCTTTAGATCGAATACAATTAATTTCCCTAAGAAACAAGCATCTTAACTTTTACGGTTATCGAGTATTTACAAAAATTTAGATAATTACTGAACACGTGTGTGACAGCCTTTCTTTACCAATTCCTAGTGTTATTTGTTTTACATGTGCTGTCAATCACTTGACACTAACTTGAATGTAATTCTTAAGGATCTCTCACACTAATAAATTCATTTATTATCTATGAAAACGATGAAAAAATTTTTTTGAAAAAACATGGTGTATAGGTTAGGATTCAGATTACTCTCGTTTGCAATATCCCCCTCCCTTACGGAATTCACGTTGTACCTACTTCAAGCGATTCTTAATTTAATGTTTTTAGTTCAAATTGAGTATATTTCATTTACAATCCATTTCCTCATGAGGAAATAACGGCTTATTCCAATAATCCGCTTTGTTATAAAAATGATCGTAGAAAAAGTAATGGAATCCGGCCATTGAATAATACATTAACATAACAATGAGATTTGTGTTACCATTTGAATATAGAATTACGCAATAGTATTCGGTGTAGTGACTTAACGATAGTTGCAAGAAGTCCAAAAGACTCATGACTGATAACAAAAGGAGTGGAATTCCTTGCCGGCGGCTATTCTTCCGCTCATATAATCTGGCAACCTTCAAATCTAGGGTAAACAGGCCCAGTAGTAACGCCGCGAAAGGCAGTCTGGCTCTGTCGCGCCAATACGCAAGAGCGATAGTGATAGATATCTACGAGTGTTTCGCTTCGTGAGCGTTTCGTGAGCCTTTGTGCCATTCGGCTGCGTACCCAGGCATCTTCTGGGCGAGCTCACTCCATCGTAGGCCGCGTCTTTGCCTCTGGCTAGTCTGTGGTCAAGAGTAAACCCATTTATAAATAAAAATAATATTAAAAAGTCCAAAGAAAAAAATCTCGTTTCATACGATAAGATGCAAACGCGTGAGATTGGATTATTTGACACAGATTGTACGCGTGGCCAGCGTACATCTGTGTCGCTCACATCTAGTCTATGGGCTACTATGAAAGTGCGCACACCTGCCTGTCTGTGCACACCCTTTTAGTCACATGACTACTATGCTATGTGAACCAATGAACCAGGATTAGTGGATATCATCATGTCTTAGTAGCCCAGAGTCTTCTAAGTAACCTAACCTGGGGGATAAAACTGGGATATCACGGCGGGGGTAAAGTTTATTGGGGGAGGGGTAAAATCATGATCCCAGTGTGCGTAGCCGAATGTACAAACGCTCACGAAACGCTCACGATAATATCTCTTTCGTAGCTATCTATCTTTATCGCTCTTGCGTATTGGCGCGACAGAGCCAGATTAAATTACTGCGGCGTTTCGGTGGCGTTTCGCGTCGCAAATATGCCACTGGGTACACCCCCAGAAGTATATCACCCTTCGATTCAAGTTTATATATTCGATTCGCGAAGCGGCACTACGTGTACGGTAGTCAAATGAAATTTGTCACGGCGTTAGGTACGAGGTAGGCTACGAGCGACCTGCGACCCCACTTGACGTCACGGCTGTATACATTACGCGCAAGGTGCAGAGAAATCACGTACGAAATTAGTGATTATCTGCGTAGATATGGGTATAATCTTTATACTATAAGGTATAGTGGGACAATTACGACTGTGGGACCAATTTCAACTACTCGATTTCGATTTTCGGTTTTCGATTTTGTTATTTTTCGCTATCGAAGTGTGACACCGATTTAAGGTAATTTTGCCACATAAGCCAAACTAGTAATTAGCAGAAAACAATTAAGAGGGCTTTCATGTGTACCGTGTGTGGTATCAAATTAAAGGGATTTGCGCGTAGTTTATAAATATATAACATATTATAGGACTTTTTCTACTTGATCTAAAAAAAATTGAGAAAATGTCCAGAAGTGGTAATAATTATGACGGTGAAGACTCGTTTTCAAAAAATTGCCAAAAATATATAATACAAAATGTATAATCACTAAGACGTAGGAGCAATTTAAGTAAACCTTTCAGATTAATTTAGTACAAAAATAACTTCCGATGTGATGTAGATTTTCAAAGAAACTGTCACTTAATTTTAGGTAATTTCTGAAAAAAATTGAATTCGTCTTAGTCTCATTTACTCTTTTTCAAAACCTTATAATAAAAATGTAGTCTGAGAAGATTGTAGTACAGGATATACGTATTATAAATTTACCAGTTTCAGTATTCAAAATTGTCCTTTACAAATAAGATCGACTAATTCAGCGTTATACGCGGGTTTTCCTAAACGTGCATCAGATAAAAATTCATAATTAATTTAGTGAGTTAGTTTTCAAAAATCCAGTCTCAGCCAGATAAGAATCAAGATAACAATATGTTTTAATTGAAACTTGAATTAAATATATCTATTTGACAACGGAAAGTATATACTATACTCACCGACTAAAACTATCAATTTTACACTATTTTGACGTTTTTCTTGAAAGCACCCTTAATATATTCCCCGTAAGTATATAGTCAACCATAAATTAGAGCATTACGTTAGTGACTCTCTCTTTCTCTCCCTAAAAGTGTGACATAATTAATGGATATGATGACTTTATTATGAACTAGCTTTTTTCCTCGGCTTCGCTCGCGTAAATTCGAAAATTGAGGAATGCTCTATACAAACTTGCACCCCTCATTTTAGGGAAGTGGGGGGTTATAGAGAGACAAAAAGTAGCCTATGTCTATGTCACTCTTCATCCCTTCAATTATTTCTTAGCAAAAAAAATGGCCTACGGGCCGAACCAGGTAATATGCAGATATTTAAGTAATGTCGATACAAACTCCACATTATACCAAAGTTTCATCCTTGAGAAAATGAGGAAGGTCTGGCGATTCTGTTAGTAGAATTTAAATCGCTAGTAGTGGAGATATTATTGAACGAATTTCAGGAAATCGAATGGCCGAGATTCAAAAATCGGCCCACACTGGTCTAACATCCCCAACGTTTAACGCTTAATTTTCTGAACCAATACCTTCTTTTCTGTATGTGTTCGAATAACCACGTTTGTGTAGGGCCTTAGGAGCGTGTCACATATTTTCGGCCTTCGAACTCGTATAACATGTTATTTCTGGTGACTGTATATCAGCAGCGGCTGATACATACAAGCCGATTCCCACAGGTTTGCCTAAAATTGATTACTTGTAGGTTTCTTTTATGTTGCCTAGCAGAAATTTTCACCAGCCGCCACTGCTGTATATGGTAATTATTATTTCTTACTATCAATAACTTTATATGCTATGTATATACATCTGCGTAAACATACACATATTGGTTCATATGCTTAAAACGATTGTGTCTTACTTACTTGTTTGCACAGTTCGGCTGTTGCAGAAGGCCAAATAATTAACACTTACTGTCGAAAACATGTATGACTTGCAGATACCTGATATCTTGTTTTATTAATGGAATCGGTAAACTATTCAACGATTGTACCCATAAGATGTTTAAAGTCCACTTTAGTTGTATGGTCTACGTCATCGCATCGTCATATTTGCGGAAGCAACGTCAACTTCTGAGTTCTGACAACTGTTCTTTTTGATTTTTAAGCAATCTATTATATTTTTAATTTAAATTTAGCCGAGTCGATAGACTTATCTAAGGGCATTTTCAGATTTTGGGTCCCCCCAATTAGCGTAAGTTGTTAACAAAAATGAACTCGCTGTCAGTTTTGTGACGACAATTAAGCATAAAATCTGTCTAAAAGTTAACTTTTTTCACATTCTGAATGTAGGTCGCTTAAAGTTTATGTAATTAACACAAAAACAATATTTTTATTGAAATTCCATACTTAATTATCGTCACAAAACTTACGCTAATTGGGGGGTCCCAAATTCTGAAAATGCCCCTAAGCACCTCATAGATCCTTCTGGTGACCAGAGAGCTGGCTAATATTTCACTCAGCGGATCAGCATTGCTATCCAGCTGGGCATTGCGGCCAGCCTTCTGGGCACCTTGCCTAACGATTTATTATTTAAATTATGTTATTCAGTAAAATCCTTTTTTTTTAAACTTCCTGAGATTCTTCCCAATTTTTCCATCACGGAGCAATATAGTTCCTGATCTTTAGGAGGCGTATGCTGAGTTAAAGTTAACTCAAATAATGTCATCATAGTCAACAATATTAAAAACATAGTTTTCTTTGTATTGATATTCCTTTTTACAATATTTTGTTCAGGCTTTATATCAATCCTTAGCTATTCTTTCTCTTTTATAAATTTGGTAATCCTTCTTGAGCTTACCGTGAGAATATCCTAAAATTTATTTATACAATCAATGAATTTTGCATAAAACTGAACATTAGATAGAGAATTCGCTAAACTATTTCGCCCGTGAACTTTTCCATCAATTAGAAAATCGCAATTATAAAGTCATCAACAACCAGTCCATTCCGTTACGAGAGTGGATCGAGGACTCAAGCTATATCGCCGACCATACACGTTAGCCTCATTTTCCTCCATGGATATTTAACATTATTGAACATCGAACCCACAGCTAATGCCTCTGATGTACACATGTAGCGGCGAGGGTGCTGGGTGTCCTTTATTTTGCAAATGGACAAAAATAAAAATTACATCAATTAAAATTGTATTATAATAAGTATAAGAGTACCTATGGTCAGAATCATAGCTGGGCATTAACTCGTTAATCCGTTAATCGTTAATTAACGAAGTTAACATTTCGATTAACGGATTAACAAGTTAACTTTAAAAATGTTAACGGATTCGTTAACTTCCGTTAAATTTCATCGAGTCCGTTAATCGTTAATCCAGCACCCCAATGCGCCGCGAAAACCACGTTCTTACTGCAGCTGTAAAAGCCCATAGCACGGCAAAACCTAGGTTTTATCGGTAAAAGCAGATCCGTCGGTTATGAACAGTCTAAAGACCAATTGGCGACTTTGGATCACTTACCTATTCGAGACCTCCTAAATCTTATTAGGCATGCTAGATCGATCACTAACCTGGGAATAGAGTGCAATCATCAGGCATGACAGACAAATCGCGCAACCGACGCATCGAGTTAGAGTCCGGCGCGGGCCTTAGATTACTCTACCAAGTTATCGTGGCCCACAGCATCGAGTTGTTATCTCAATCCGAAGAACCGACGCACCACAATCGCGACCGCATGAATGACCCAATAATTACCAATCCGAAGTAAAACCTAGGATTTAGCCAACCAGCGGCGGTAAAAGCCCGAAGAGACCGTATTTAATTGTTACATTTCGGTTTTTTGCCGATTGGCGTCACAGGTTTTAATAGTTTTTGGTGGATACTTAGTAAATAGAAATACATAATACCAGGGGCGGCTCACTCCGCGATTCTATCGCCGCGCTACAAGTACATGCTGGCGGCTGCAAGTTCGCGGCCTAATCAGGGGTGGCGCGCGTTTTCACGGAACTCACGTTCCCACTTTGTATTGTTATAATGCTTAGTTAAATAAACATCATGAATAAAATAGGACATCTACTATTGATTAAGTCCCACGGAAAAATTCAATAAAGCTGGTGATGTTGGGACTTCAACAAAAATATATAAATACTGTACATGTATATACCTAGAAACTACCCAAGTCTTGAATATAATAACAGTTTATCTGAGGATTAAATCGTTTTAATTCATAGGTAACCCTATCGCCGGACGCCGCGCACGTGCGGCTCGTTTCTTTGTTAGAATTTTGTAGGCATTTAAAATGCGGCATTTCGCGAACATCAAAGCAGTGGGCTATGGTCAGAATCACACGACTAACACGTTTTTATGTCCATAATGTTAGAGTTGTATTCTTTTTTTTATAAATGGGCTTACTCTTGGCCACAGACTAGGCAAAGGCAAAGACGTGTCCTACGATAGAGTGAGCTCGCCCAGAAGATAATATATGTACTTTAGTTCGCGTGTGTAGATGTAATTGAACTCTACTGTAGGAGCTAGAAGTGGCCGCATAGTAGGCGAATTCTCCTGATAGCCCTATATCCCCAATGAGGGATAACAAGAACGCATCATTATCAGAATTAGAAGTGTTTAACAGTTGTGTCTATGAAGTAAGTATGTTTTTCGTTATAAAAATAAGTAGACAATCGTAGACATAGTTAATACACCAAAATCTGCAACAACATTTTCCTTGCAAAGAGAAAAATGGGCACTAGGCACGTTTGTAGTTTGTATGGAGCGGCCGTCTCTCGTAAATAGACTCCACAGATTATACAAGTCATTCGACCCAGTTCCGTTGTCAAGATCACGGCCGCGCAGGTCGTTCATCCGACGAGGCGCGAACTCTTATTAAACGTATAACAGCATTCCAGAATAGTGTCGGGAAATGTAGCTATTATTGTTATGAGGAGAGGAAAATGGTCAATACATTTGTATGGCGCGGCCCTCTCTCGTAACTAGACACCGCAGATTATACAAGTCATTCGACCCAGTTCCGTTGTCAAGATCACGGCCGCGCAGGTCGTTCATCCGACGTGGCGCGAAATCTTACTACACGTATGAGTCGTATGACAGCATTCCGAAATAGTGTCGGTTATTTTTAGGTTTCTGGAAGAAGGAAAAATCTTATAAGATAGCCCAAGTAACACACATTTGCTGTATAACAGCTGAATAAAGATAGGGAACTATATGATAATTTTGTTGTTCGTTAATAGTACATTACGATACAAGTGCGAAAAAGAGGAAGTTCGAAATCGTAATTTAACGCCACTCGTATCGAACTTCCTTTTTTTCGCACTTGTATTGTACTATCATCTCGGAAACGCGTTGAGATGAAATTAACTGAGCGTATTACAGTTACACGTAGTTGTACAGAGCCTCTAACATCAGGCTTTTTTTGGAGACAAAAAACGGGATGTGCCAATGGTTTACTAACTATAAAAGTCATAAGTATAACGGGGAGTGCTCCGAGGAATTGTTCGGATTAATCCCTACCGCTTTTTTCCGTCATCGCCCTACGCGACAACATTTCCATCGCCATCATTTAGATGGTTGGCAGTCCTCAACTGTGCGTTTCTCCAGAAACTTCCTGCCCCGCACAGCTAATGTGCACATGCACTGTGGAATGAATTGTCGCAGCCTGCGGTATTTCCGGACCGATACGATCTTCAAATCTTCAAGAAAAGAGCGTACACCCATCTTAAAGGCCGGCAACGCACCTCCAACACCTCTGGTGTTTCGAGTGTCCATGGGCGGCGGTGATCGCTTACCATCAGGCGACCTGTCTGCTCGTTTGCCTCCTATCCCATAAAAAAAAAATATTACATGCATTTTCCGTGGCGATTGCACTGTCGCGGAATAAATCGTCAAAAACTCAGCTCAGGTTAGCTCGCGTGACGTCACCGTCCATCCGATAGTAAGCGAGTATGATCATTCGATGCCACACCACCCGCGCTGGCCAATGGCGTGACGGCGCGCGGAGCCCTATTACAAATACACAACTTGTGAGCGTGATGTAAAAGTTGTAAAACCATTGCGTTGTCATGGAAACGGAGAAAGCTAAATTTTGGTTAAGATGCGTGACGTCACTAGAGTCCCGTCCGCTACTCGCAACCTTGATAGTACGATCATTCGATGCCACACCACTCGCGCTAGCCAATGGCGGCGCGCGGAGCCCTATTACGGTGAGTGACGGGTCGGTGTAAAAGTTATAAAACTATTGCGTTGCTATGGAAACGGGGAAAGCTTTTGATGTTCGCTCTAGGCTCCGATGCGTGACGTCATCGAGTTCCGTAAGCATTTAAGCGACAGCGTTCGTGAGATGCCCCACCAATCTGAGTAAGCCATTCGCGAATCTTCTTTATTTTATTAAAGACTGATTCACGTTTTTTTGTGCGTTTCATGACGGGAAGGAAGGAAACTGTGTTGTCGTGGTAACAGGGGAAGTTCATTTTTTATACCTACCCTATAAAGATGCGTGACGTCACAGAGTTCTGTCCGTACAGAAACGCTGGAGGCTATAGTACAATCTCTACGATCATGCGATGTAGTATTGAATTGATTGAAGCCCTATTTTTATTTATTGTTTTTGGGCTTACTCTTGGTCACAGACTAGCCAAAGGCAAAGTGGCCTACGATGGAGTGAGGTCGCCCAGAAGATGCCTGTTTTGCATATATGGTGACGGAATTGTGAAAAAAAAACATGGCATTACATTGGTAACAGGGAAAGCTAAAGTTCGCTTTGGGTTTAAATGTGACGCAGCGGTCACGCACTGGAGGCTATAGTACGACCGCTAAGATCATGCGATGCCACACCGACCTGCTTGGACCAATCAAGACGCTCTCAGCCTTATTATGATTATGACCACTTCGCTTTTTGTCCCCTTCGTGACGGACATTAAGGAAACTGTTTGTTGCCTTGGAGATAGCGAAATTTAAAAAAAGAGTGTGAAGAAAATTATGTTTATATTTTTACTTTTTGAAAGTTTTCTGACCTAACGATTGGTACTGATATAATAATAGACTAAAGAAGGATGGTCTTCGAGACTAGGATTAATTATAATTAGGTACGAATTAGGAAATTAATAAAAATAGACTATTGCGTGCACATAAGTGAAATTTAATACTAATGTACCGTAATAACAAAATAGAGTAAGGTACAGCGGGGCAAATCTCGACTGGGGGGCAATTGTATGGCATGGAAAAAATGGACTAATTACATTTGGCCCCTCAGTCGCCGGCAACCTTCATATCAAGAGTGAACAGGTATCTTCAGGTAGCTCACTCCATCGTAGGCCACGTCTTTGCCTTTGGCTAGTCTGTGGCCAAGAGTAAGCTCATTTATAATAAAAAAAAGGAATTAAGTACTTTACTAGGTTCACTTTGTCGTTATTGTAGATTTTTTCTCGAGATTTTTTTAATACGCTTTTAATCCATACTAATATTATAAATGGGAAAGTGTGTGTCTGTTTGTTTGTCAGTCTTTCACGGCAAAACGGAGCTACGAATTGACGTGTTTTTTTTTAAGTGGAGATAGTTGAAGGGATTGAGAGTGACACAGGCTACTTTTTGTCTCTTTCTAACGCGAGCGAAGCCGCGGGTAAAAGCTAGTTTAATATGTACGTAACTTATATGCTTGGAAACGACGCAATGTACTAAAAATGTTAGTATGCAATTTAAATAATTGATTGTGAACGTTATAATTATCAGGAATTATCATTTGTTGATAATTGATATGCATATCAGATTGGAGCACTGAGTAGTTATTGACAGTTTATGAATCATCTTTAAAATTATAAGTAGAGATTGGATTTATGTAGCGATTTAAATATTAATATGGATATGTTTCGAATAATTTATTATGATTTTACTATACACTGATAAAAATTTATAAAAGTTGCATAAACCACTTTTGCGATGCTTTTGTGAATATTTTGTAAAATAATAATTATAATCAAAATTTATAAATAAAAAAATGTTTGCTTAAGTTTCAATATTTTAGCCCAGAAAGAAAATGGCTGAGAGAATAGAAAAAAAAATAGCAAGGTCATTTTTTAGGTCACCGGAATTTTCGAATTTCTTTGATGAAGATGCTGTATTAAAGCCCGGAAAAGGTGATAGTCGGAAGGTGCCAAATCAGGGCTATAATGTGGGTGAGGTATCGTTGTCCAACCGAGCTCCTCTAGAAATGTGTTAACTTCAGGGAGCGTTTTAGCTACCATCCACACTCATAAGACGCATGTCTTGCGGCGCGCAACGGACGTCTCCGCCACGCCGCCTGAATGTAATTCAAAAAACGTCGAGACGTCTTACGTTCTTCCTATACAAAATGTACTGAGGAGACGTTTTTTGAATTACATCCAGGCGGCGTGGCGGAGACGTCCGTTGCGCGCCGCGATACACGCGACGCCTCAGTGGGGACGGTCCCTTAGAGTGGCACGGACGGGTCCGCGCGAACGACAACATCAATTTCATACAAATTGGTCGCGCGTATCGCTCCGCGCGGACGGTCCGCGTGACACTAAAACCAACCTTACGGCCCAGCCACGACATTGGTCTAAGCGCGACAGCGGTGAGTCGTGGCTGAGCCGTTAGTCCAGTGCGGATCGCTCCGCGCGAACGATCCCCGTGACACTGAAACCAGTCTAAGGACTTTTGATGGAAATACACATACATGAATAGCTGGCATATTTATAGCTCACATCATATCATTTGTGAAGTTTCATTACAAACATTGACGACCGGTCTTTAGCTTTAGTGACCCTGCCTGATAAACGGTCCGGGTTCCGGTAAGGACTCGTCTATGTGATGGCACAGATATTTCTCCATTGAGAAAGCCTAAACTATCGCTACTGCTACCTTACAAAGAAAATGGAGGGTTTTTAGAGAATTTGACAGTTGACAGCCCACTAACCCTGAGTTAAGTGGTTGGTGCAACAGGCCTTATAGTATAAAATAACATTGATCTACTTCTTACTCGACTAAACTGTTTAATCTACCATACTAATCGATCATTTTGTCCACAGTTGTGCCCATCGGCCATATGACGGCGTAGAGCGCGCAGTAAACACACACAGACACACAAACAGGCAATCATGTCGTCCAAGGCCATATACGAAGCGACCGGCAAAGATCTCATCAACAGGTAAGACCTTACCTTACCTTTGCTCTGAGTCAAAGGTACTTGGTACTTGAGCACAGTATAATATAGAGTACTATCGTACAGTATAGTATGGCCACTCTCGCTCCCCTCTGAAAGCGCCGCCCAGTTACCGCCTGTCAAAAACGCGAACAGTCGACCTGTCATATCCCACTCATACAAGCATGGTACGCGTTTACCTACACGAGCTTAGACTGTGTGCTAGGAACGCGTCTCTTTCATATATTTGATGGCCAGTGTCCGAGGTGTGACTTGAGTCTGTGAATGTATTTGAGAGGCGTATAACAGTTCCTCCTATATTTTTATGGATATAATTAATTAAAAAAATACACATGTTTATACAGTATTTATATGACTTAATTGTTACTTTTCTTAATAAAAATATGTAAAAGAAGTTTACAAACACTTCACATTGACAGTTCAGCTCTTCAAAAATAAACTTTCATACGGATCATCGTTGGCTGCTTCAAGTATAGTCGTTCGCGACATATTTAGAAGAGCTTTAGGTCTCCATTTTACAAGTTCTATCACTTCTAACAGTGCATGCTTTATTTGACGTTCATATGCGCATTGTAATATGCCTACTTGAAAAATAAATATTTCATTTTCATTTTTTCATTTGCTTGAGTGAGAAGCGTTTACAATGGTAACACCTAACGTAAGTGCCAATAGAAAAGTAAAATAATATAAACATCATATAATCGAAAGCTGTCCTATTGCATTCGATTATATCAATTGCTGATAAGATTAGTGCGTGATCACTGATTATGAATCATTGAAGTAAATTGGTTTGTTTACATTACTTGACGTTAAATGAACGGGACGAGCCAATACGATACCTCAGAAAAGTAAAAAAGACTAGAACCCGGGGCTCACTCCGCGAGTCTACCGCCGCGCTACAAGTACCTACATGCCGGTGGCCGCGAGTTCGCGGCCCATTTACTGGTGACGGCCTTCGCGCGGCCCAATAGGATTCAATGTCGGCTGCTCGCGTGCATTATTAATGTAGGTAAGAATTTAAAATGGCGGCATTTTGTGAACATCAATGGAGTGAGCCTTCTGTACTTGTACTTATATATTTTGTGCTAGAACTTAGTTTCGCTATGCGTACCTGCGTATGCCGTCATACAAAGTTGCGATTGCCTGAATGCACATTACTGTGAAGCATGCGACTATTGCAATCACTGTAACAATTAGTATTAATTATCGCCTATACGCAACTATCAACAATTGGGAAGGCTAATGAAAGTTATAAACGTCACAACCGAAGTTTGTCGTTCAGGGTCGAATTGTGTTGTGCCTTCTAATGCATAGAATACATTGAGAATAGAATAGAATAAACATTTATTCGTGAACACAGGCAAGACAAAATACACATAATAACATACATACATACATACACGCCTGTATCCCATAAAGGGGTAGGCAGAACACATGAAACTACTAAAGCTTCAGTGCCACTCTTGGCAAATAAGGGGTTGAAAGAAAACGAAACTGTGACATTGCAGTGACAGGTTGCCAGCCTCTCGCCTACGCCACAATTTAACCCATATCCCATAGTCGCCTTCTACGACACCCACGGGAGGAAAGGGGGTGGTGAAATTCTTAACCCGTCACCACACAGGCAACGCAGCAAAAAGGAACGAAGTGCCACGAAATGGCCTCATCTCAGCGTGTTGCTGGTGACTTCCAGCGCTGATCTTCCGATGAGACCATCAAGTGAGAAAGATTCACGGAGGGTACCAGACAGAAGAAATACAAATCAATCAATTGAGAGATACACAGGGTTGCCAAAAATAACGTTATTAATTTATTACCTTATCAGTGGCCCACTCTAATGCTTTTAGTTGTGCTTCGCCATACATAGCTCTACCTTCAGAAGACTCGCCATTTTACTTGTTGCTTGCTAAGGATATGGGCGAGTCTTGCTTCCATTAGCATATCAGCCGCCTTCAATTTTCCCTTAGTCGCCTTAATACGACACCCACGGGACGAGATGGACACTTACTTACTTCCGATGGTGCTACAACCCTTTTTTTATGGGATAAGAGGCAAACGAGCAGACAGGTCGCCTGATGGTAAGCGATCACCGCCGCCCATCGACACCCGAAACATTTATGGGTCGGCCCTTTCCATTATCTTCCTCCGGTTGTCGCGATCTCTGTCAACCCTTCTCCAGTTGGTATATTTTCCTCATTCTCCTAAGGTCCTCTTACACACAGTTAAGCCACATTTTCCGAGGTTTAGCCTAGGCCTGTTTTGGTTGTGATGTCCACCTGGTCATAATTTTAGGACACTATTTATGTGCTATTTAGCTCCTACTTTTTTTGGCTAATGTTGAACATTGAATTAAACATTGCACGTTTTCGTTTCAGGCACATAGCGTCAGGGACAGCGTTGGTGCCATGCCGGTTCGCCACCTTCGAGCAAAACACCGTGTGGGAGGATGAGCTCGGCAAGAACCCATGGCTCTCTAAAGAGGTATGTATCTTATTCCAACTTTAATACCCACAAAATTAAAATTAAAAAAACCGGCCAAGAGCGTGTCGGGCCACGCTCAGTGTATGGTTCCGTAGTTTTCCGTATTTTTCTCAAAAACTACTGAACCTATCAAGTTCAAAACAATTTTCCTAGAAATTCTATATAAAGTTCTACTTTTGTGATTTTTTTTCATAATTTTTAAACATATGGTTCAAAAGTTTGAGGGGGGGGAACACTTTTTTTTTCCTTTAGGAGCGATTATTTCCGAAAATATTAATATTATCAAAAAACGATCTTAGTAAACCCTTACTCATTTTTAAATACCTATCCAACAATATATCACACGTTGGGGTTGGAATGAAAAAAAATCAGCCCCCACTTTACATGTAGGGGGGGTACCCTAATAAAACATTTTTTTCCATTTTTTATTTTTGTACTTTGTTGGCGTGATTGATATTGATATACATATTGATACCAAATTTCAGCTTTCTAGTGCTAACGGTTACTGAGATTATCCGCGGACGGACGGACGGACGGACGGACAGACAGACATGGCGAAACTATAAGGGTTCCTAGTTGACTACGGAACCCTAAAAAGAACCCCGACATAGTCGACCGATTTTCACGAAACATGGCTAAGAACACTCCGGACTAATTCAGCTTTAAAAAAAAAAAACAAAATCTAAATCGGTTCATCCGCTCGGGAGCTACGATGCTACAGGCAGACACACACACATACCGACAAACAGACAGATAGACACGTCAAACTTATAACACCCCGTCGTTTTTGCGTCGGGGGTTAAAAATGTTTCAAGAAAGTTTTTTGTTTACCTCTGCCATCGATTCTAATACTGTATGTATTCCCATGTCCATTCCATTCCATTTCTGAGGTTGAGTAATAAAGATATCAAATCAAAAATCAAAATAATTTATTCAGCAAATAGGCCACAGGGGCACTTTTACACGTCAAATGTACATATTTAGAAAATATTTAAAATTGAATTGAAATTACAATTGATAAGTACTACTAATTCTAAGTTCTAATTAAAGTATAACTTTGCTACAATTAATTAGAGATGTAGAAGGTCTCTAAATGTCGAATTACAACTAAGAACTACACTAAATATAAAAAGTACAAATAAAAAAAGTCTAAAATTACTTTAGAGGTGCAAATTACTCTAAATGTCACAACTGAAGATAAAATGTATACTTAATCTAATTCTCCTTAGAGATGTATAGGGATAATTAGTATTGTATTTTCTAATGATTGGGAGCCCCATGAAACAAGAAATAGGCGTCATCGACTAATAATGCTATTAAAAAATGTATCGACGGGACAGGCCGTGGAATGCTCCTATTGTTACCCTCATTAAAAAGTATTAATGAAGATATGAAATAATGGTTCTTGTGTTGGATTATTGTACTATGAAGGAATACTAAGACATAGTTAAAATATACTCCATATCTATACAAATTCCTATAAAAAATATGATTGGATCGTAAAAGTTTTATTGACTAATATAAAAGTGTGTATTTGCGTCACATCACAATTTATTATTTGACTTATCCAGATGCGCCCAGTATAGTCGCCATCTGTCGGTTTAGCACAACTTTCGCTTTGATGCGCGAGCCCATACTAGAAGTCGCGCTGGACGCGCGATAACCTAAGCTGTGCTAGACCGACCGCCAGATGTATTTATGCGTTTGGAGTGGTACAATACACATAGTTTCATCTCTGAGCCCTCATTTCTTTAATGTATTTCACATAAGTTTAACCTCTTGAACGCTACATCTATCGCGGCGTGTCATAGTAAACCCTAATCATAGATCAAATCAAACTATTTTCTCATAGAAAATATTTTAACTTGTATTTTTTAAGTAGTTTCAATTATAATATAAACATTAAATAAATGTCATACAAAGAAAAAATGACTAATGCCTCCAAGTGTTCCAAGCTGGATTCTAACCAGCGTACTCCGTTAACTGGACGGATACCTCAACCACTCGGCCATCGGTACACGAAAGCAAGGGTCGAAATTTTCAAGTACCGCCATCTCTGAGGTAGAACCGAAACTAGTTCGACCTCCTAACTGCATAATATTGCGTTTATTTAATGTTCGTAAGCCTTGTCGGAATGCACAAAGGTTGATGCTGGGCCGCGACACAGTATAATAAAGAGTACTATCGTACAGTATGGCCACTCCCGCTCCCCGCTGAAAACGCCGCACACCCCCTCTCGGTTACCTCACAGTTACCGCCTGTCAAAAACGTGAACAGTCAACCTGTCAGATCTTACTCATACAAGCATGGTACGCGTTCACCTACACGAGCTTAGAATGTGTGCTAGGAACGCGCCTCTTTCATATATTTGATCGTCAGTGTCCGAGGTGTGGCCGCGTGCGTCATTTCATTTCATTTGACGTCTTTGGCGGCCAAAGAGTTAAATCAACACCGTATTAACAATAGCTCATTGTCCACAGCAACTGGTGGTGAAGCCCGACCAGCTGATCAAGCGTCGCGGCAAGCTCGGCCTAGTCGGCGTGAACAAGTCCGCGGGCGATGTGCGCCGCTGGCTCAGCGAGCACATGGGCAAGGAACAAGCCGTCGGCGCCGCCGTGGGGAAGCTCAGGCACTTCATCGTGGAGCCCTTCGTGAAACACGACGCGGTATGTAGTGAGGTGTAGCGCGGCTGGTGATGGCTCAGCGTCAGCGAGCACATGGGCAAGGAGAAGCCGTCGGCGCCGCGTGGGGAAGCTCAGGCACTTCATCGTGGAGCGCTTCGTGAAACACGACGCGGTATGTAGTGAGGTGTACGTGATGGCTCAGCGTCCTCAGCGAGCACATGGGCAAGGAGCGAGCCGTCGGCGCCGCCGTGGGGAAGCTCAGGCACTTCATCGTGGAGCCCTTCGTGAAACACGACGCGGTATGTAGTGAGGTGTAGCGCGGCTGGTGATGGCTCAGCGTCCTCAGCGAGCACATGGGCAAGGAGCAGGCCGTCGGGGCCGCCGTGGGGAAGCTCAGGCACTTCATCGTGGAGCCCTTCGTGAAACACGACGCGGTATGTAGTGAGGTGTAGCGCGGCTGGTGATGGCTCAGCGTCCTCAGCGAGCACATGGGCAAGGAGCGAGCCGTCGGCGCCGCCGTGGGGAAGCTCAGGCACTTCATCGTGGAGCCCTTCGTGAAACACGACGCGGTATGTAGTGAGGTGTAGCGCGGCTGGTGATGGCTCAGCGTCCTCAGCGAGCACATGGGCAAGGAGCAGGCCGTCGGGGCCGCCGTGGGGAAGCTCAGGCACTTCATCGTGGAGCCCTTCGTGAAACACGACGCGGTATGTAGTGAGGTGTAGCGCGGCTGGTGATGGCTCAGCGTCCTCAGCGAGCACATGGGCAAGGAGCAGGCCGTTGGGGCCGCCGTGGGGAAGCTCAGGCACTTCATCGTGGAGCCCTTCGTGAAACACGACGCGGTATGTAGTGAGGTGTAGCGCGGCTGGTGATGGCTCAGCGTCCTCAGCGAGCACATGGGTAAGGAACAAGCCGTCGGCGCCGCCGTGGGGAAGCTCAGGCACTTCATCGTGGAGCCTTCGTTTCGTGAGCGTTTCGTGAGCGATTGTGCCATTCGGCTAGCCACCCAGGTGATGGCTCAGCGTCCTCAGCGAGCACATGGGCAAGGAGCAGGCCGTCGGCGCCGCCGTGGGGAAGCTCAGGCACTTCATCGTGGAGCCCTTCGTGAAACACGACGCGGTTAGTAGCTTGTTTACTCTCGTATTGGGTTCGCAGTTTGATGAGGCAGCCAATATAGGCACTGGTCCCACCGCGAGGTGTTAATGTTAAGCTATGGCCTATAAAAACGATCAATAGATAAGCACTCTCGTGCAAATAAAAGAGACACGGCGATATTGGTATAGTATGAATTTTCTGAGATGAACTTTTCGCTTTAGCCGTAATCTGTTAAACAAATGCCTTTGTGTCTATTGTTCACGGCGGCTAGCTCCCGTTTAAACGGCACGTGCTATAGTCTCAGTGTAGTTAAAAAGCAACATGATAGCAATAAGGTTCAAATTTATTAAACAGTTTGCAGTATGCAGGTAACTTTTTTTGAAGATGACAAAACGTGTTATCTCCGAAAGGGCTTACAAAATTCATACTATAGCTTACCGCTAGGCGAGTAACTATAAACATCGCCGTGTTTCTTTTATTTACAGAAAATTAAATTAAATTAAATCATTTATTTCAGGCAACTTTAGTCCATAGGTACACACAACACATTAGGAATATGGGCCAAAATGTCAAAACTGAGGTTTAAAAGTTTTTAAGCCTGTGTCGAAAGATGGCAGTCTATGCACTGTGATTACACATTTTACTTTGACAGTAACTCTTTATTTTCTTCCAGTTAGCCTTTCTGACATGTTTGTATGAAAATTTAATGAGCTTAAGAGTTTTGAATGATTCACGGTTATTTTCATTAGACTAAAGGTAATCACGGTCTATATCCCGGCCAATATAAGTCTAATTTAATGAGCTTTTTTATTTTCAGAACGAGGAGATGTACATCTGCATACAGTCAGGCAGACGGACAGACACGATCCTGTTCCACCACCAAGGCGGCGTGGACGTCGGCGATGTGGACGCTCTGGCCGTCAGGCTCGAGGTGAGACAAATGAAAACAGACAGACAAACACACAGACTCGTACCAGAAGGGTACCTTTTGATACGAACCCTAATTATGGCCTTGTAAGGCTCAGAACAATTTTTACGATTTCGGATTTGGAAATTTCTTTTATTTCTTTAAGATTTGAAAATTTGATCTTACTTTGTACTTACACAAGTTCGCCAGATATCGCGGTGTCGATTTTTCGCGTACCGCTTTAACAACTTTCGGGGGGTCTTTTAAGCCTTATTGTTTTAAGACGCTCATTAAGCAAGTGCCCACTCTTTTTTTTGTATGCTCGTAGACTAAGATCTTCGTTTAAAATCTTTTTGACGGTGTTCCTACTGACACCCATCTGCAAAGCTATCAACTTCTGTTTTCGGACAGGATTTCTTGCTATACGGGCCTTGATCGCTTTGATCACTGCTGGTGTTCTTACGGAGCGAGGCCGGCCAGTTCTTTTTTTGTCCTCACCACTAGAGACTTCATTGTACCTATCAATAGTACGGTACACCAAACCTAAGCGTTATATTTAATTTTTTGAGCAACTTGAAAATGGTACATGGCGAGTGCCCACAGCGGTGCAACGCTAAAACAGCTATTCGGTTTTCTTTTAATGTCCACTCCATCGTGAGCAATCGCAGCAAATGACTGTTTTTTGTTTTAAAATAATTGTCAAACATTCAAAAATGGAATCCAAAAACATTTTCTTAAAATTATGTTCTAAATTTAAAAATAAGGTGCCAGTGACAAAATTTTAGGACCGACTAAGTATTATACATAGTAGTGTGACCACTTAAAAACACAAATCAAAATATATGTTAAAAATAATTTGATTTGTTCCCATAGTTGCGTAATACTTAATTGTTTTTGTGTTACAGGTAGCGGTAGACACATTCCCCACCGGTGAAGAAATCGACAGGACCCTGCTCAAAAACATCAAGTCAGCGTCCACCAAAAGGTAAAAATCATTGCAAACGATTATTTTATTCAACTAGGGAACAAATCAAATTATTTTATTGAATATTTTTTGATTTGTTCTTTTTTCATGTAGTCACACTAATTGCTCGCCCTTAGAGTTGGTCAAAAGGCGCCTAGCCTTATCAGAGATAACATACACTAGAGAAATTTCGTCGGGTACCACGGCGGGCGTGTGGTCTAGTGGTAAAGACGTTAGCCGCGTAAGCTGAAGACCCGGGTTCGATTCCCGGCTCGGCCTATCTCGCTCGGCTCGGCTCGGATGTCTATTTCAATTTATAATTATTTTATTGTTAATTATTGAGGTTACCAACCATGGCTACGAATCGGTAATGATTTAGTCTCATTTTGTAACCGGTTACAACGCGGGATTATTTTTCCCGTTTCGAAGCCGGTTACCAAACGTGGTGACAATTCGGTAATGGGAAAGTCCCAATATGAAGCCAATTATGATTTGGGATTTTTTTTTCCGTTTCGAAGAAAAATAAAACCGCCTTCAAAAATAAGCGCTTTACAAAACACGGAGAAACTAAAAAGCAAAAAATAATAAACCTTTGAATTCAGAATTCTTATCGGATTGCAATAATATAACCAAATCAATTATTTTTGGAGTCGGTACCAGCCCTGTTCCTCGTCTTGCTATTGCCTGTTTGCCCCACCCAACCATACGCAGGCTGGCCTATGACGGTATGATAATGGTAAATTTCCAGTTATCATTTTCTTATTATATAATTCCAGGATACTGACGACCTTCATCCTCTCCCTATACCGCGTATACGTGGACCTCTACTTCACATACATGGAGATCAACCCCATCGTCATCACCAACGAACGCATCTACCTCTAGACTTGGCCGCCAAGCTCGACCAGACGGCGGACTTCATCTGTGCCAAGAACTGGGGCACAATCACCTTCCCCCCTCCGTTTGGACGCGATGCGTACCCTGAGGAAGCCCATATCGCGGATCTGGATGCTAAGAGTGGTGCTAGTCTTAAGGTGAGAGGTTTTTGATGCTAAGAAGTTGGGTTTAGAGTGATAATAATGCAATATTTCGAGTTTTTTTGGATTCCGGAGGTGAGGTTTACTCCTGAATTGTCTAAATTAGTCAAAATACCAATCAACGACACTCAAAAACTCTCAAGTAAGTATATGTTGACTTCTTCTGTGCCAATAATTGGGGCACAATCACCTTCACCCCTCCGTTTGGACGCGATGCGTACCCTGAGGAAGCTCATATCGCGGATCTGGATGCTAAGAGTGGTGCTAGTCTTAAGGTGAGTCTAAGAAGAGTGTTTTAAATGCTGTAAAACTGGACAGGGAGTGATAATACTGCAATATGTCGAGATTTTTTTGTTTCTTTAAGTAAGTTTTACACCAATCGCTTTTGGATTGTTACAATCGTCTAAATAAAATAATATACCTATGAATGACTTTCAAAAACTCTCGTGTGAGTATATAAACTGTCTCTTTAGTGATGTAAAGCGATTGCCAGCGATGCCAAGTATCTTTTTCGATTTCAACCGCGCAACACATTGAAAAATTGGTAATTTTTTTTTTAAAGATGAACTAATTTCTATGATTATATACAGTTTATTAGTGTAATAAGTGAGTTGAGGTATATAGAACAACACTATTTATTAAAACAACCAACTAAAGACAGATAAACTCAGGGGAATAAGAAATATTGTGAGAAAACCGGAATAACCCCAATTTATGGATGGCTTCGTAAAAACTAATGCCATATCTTAAGAGCTGGTTGACAAACACATGACTCAAAGATAATAATTATGCCAATATTCATCGAAATGGTAACTTTGTATAGCCTAATTTGACAGCTGCTAACACCATTAACAAATTCTTTATTTACATGAACATATTTGTATAAGAAACTAAGCCTAAACCTAAAAGCTAGCTAATGTCTAAAATAGACCTTTGAGGCATTTTACCAAGGATACTGGCGACATTTCCTCGCTGTATGGCGATGCTGATACGTTGTGCGAGGAAGTCGCCAGCTCTTCGGTCACCAGTTACCTCAACCAGACGCTTCGCGATTTCTGTGAACAACTTGTTCGCGCTGGGACCCCATGGACCTAGGGTTTCTACGCCAAAAGGTATTCTTTGCCGAGACTTAGCTTAATTAGTAACCTATATGTTTTGTTTCCAGTTGACGATACTGAACAAGTCGGGTCGTATTTGGACCATGGTGGCGGGCGGCGGTGCCTCTGTCGTGTACACCGACACCATTTGCGAGCTGGGTACGTTACTAAAGGCTATCTATACTCTGTCAAACAAGTCTGTCAGTAAATAAGAACAAAGAAAACTATATGCATCCTTTTCTTTAGTGTGCTAGAGAAAAAGATACCTATAGTTTTCTTTGTTCTTATTTACTGACAGACTTGTTTGACAGAGTTTATATTATATTACTTTGACAGAGTGATTTTAGATAAAACACAGTTTTCTGTGTTATATCTGAAATCACTGTTTTTTTATTATTATTATAAATGGGCTTACTCTTGGCCACAGACTAGCCAAAGGCAAAGACGTGGCCTACGATGGAGTGAGCTCGCCGAGAAGATGCCTGTTCACTCTGGATTTGAAGGTTGCCGGGTTATATGAGCTCGGAAATATAGCCTCTATGTTCAGTATAGTAGTAGGACCGTACAGAAAGGAATGTTTACGTGAAACGGACGTTTGAAATTCAACAGATCGCTTAAATTTTCAATGCGATTAGTTTCAGCGATTCAGCGAATAATCTTTATCCCTTTCGGCTATTTAGCTAGTCAAAATTCAATTATAACGTGCTCTCTAAGTTAAAAAATTATAAGTAAGTAAAGTAAGTAAGTAAACACTTTATTGTACAAGAAAAGAATAAAACACATAATATTTAAAATAAAAAGTTTCAGCACAAAGGCGAACTTATCCCTTTAAGGGATCTCTTCCAGTTAACCTTTGAGCATTTGAGGGAGAATTTGAGACGGTAGACATCCACATAATCATCATCATCATCATTGTCGGGAGGAAACTCGCATACATTCACAAAAAAATCAAAAATGTTTGAGATGTCCTCAATTCGCAATGGATCAGCGTGGGAACACACTTTTGCGTATAAAAGTAGGTTCAATATACTTTTTTTTAAATTATAAATTGTATATTTTAGGCGGTGCCGCCGAGTTGGCCAACTATGGAGAATACTCTGGCGCGCCCACGGAGTCTCAGACAGCGGACTACGCGAAGACCATCTTCAGCCTCATGTGCCGAGAGAAGCACCCCAACGGGAAGGTACGTGCCACATCTGGGCTGAACATGGTTGACCTAGTATAGGTACTTAGCGACCACATACGCCTCAATAGAATTTCAACTTTAGAAGAGGGCATTTTCGCGAAAAAAGATTCAAACTTTTTTTTTCTAAAATAGGTCAATTTAATGTTTTTCCTACCCAAAATAACGAGCCCTTTCGATCCTATTAGGCGGAAAAAAACATCCCAAATTAAATTTTTCCCATTCGTTACTATTTTTCAAACACTTTGTGAGGCGATTACAAAGTGGAAAGTATGCAAAATAATAGAAAATGGGACCATTTTTTTGTCTCTCGTTTTTTATCCTAGATCGAAAGGGCTCGTGATTCTGAGTAGGAAAAACATAAAATTTACCTAGCTACCTTAAATAGTACATTACATCAGAGGCCGGGAAAATGAGGATTTCCGGCCAAGTGGGTATATACGGCCGAGCGAGCGTGCGAGCGAGGCCGGATAGGGATACGAGGCCGGGAATCCGTTTTCACGCCGAGGCATGTATAGTGCTTTTCTCAAACATACAATGAAATAAAAAAAAATGATCTGAAGGACAATATTTTATTTATTAAGTGACAAAATACAAATACACTCAAACGTCAAGTGTGACAAGTATCCAGGTCACACAAAAATTAAAAAAAAAGTGACATGACAGTACTGACAGCTTACTTAAAAAAGTTACTTTGCAGGCCTAGGCCTAAAAAATAATATGAAATCCCTTTACAGTCCTCTCGAGTTGTTGCGCCCAAAAAGCGATACTTCCCAGCCCATTTTAAGGAACGTAAAGACAATATTTCATTGCATGTTTGAGAAAATATTATTTTGTTCGTGCAATATCTTAATTTACATTTATAGCGCAAATATGAGGTAACTTTTCGCCCTGTGCTGGTAAATTGAAAAATGTTCACCGTACATTATTACCTGAACTACAAAATAGTACATTTCGTTATAAGTGCGAGAAGTATGTCATTATTTCACGAGTCCCGAGGCAAATCTCGGGACGAGTGAAGAATGACATTCTCGCACGTGTGACGAACGACGTTTTTTAATACAGTTGCGAAAAAACACTACTACTTACTTACAACGAAATAAAACAATCCGAACTGTCAATTTTCCCATGGACATTGACGGATTATTTGACAATTCCATTTTAATTTAATCGATCCATTTATGCCCCGACACATTGCAAATAACGTAAAATAATTATGACAAATCGCGTAACATATTGAGGTTTTTTGAACGTGCATTAAGTTAAAACATGGTAGACGCCTCTACTTTGACAGTAGAAGACGCGTTTCGTTCCAATCATGTTCTGTTTACACGACTCATTATGACCGATTTTTCAAAGTATAAACCATTTTATAAATTATGTTTAGTATGACTAAAAGTAAACAATTACATATGAAATATTAACGTTTTAAATATTAATCACTTAATAGTATGTTTATAGTTTTATTCTGTCTTAGTAAACTAGACTAATATGAAAACAGCTCGGTACGGTAAGTAGTCGTAAAATGGAACGTATAAACTTTTTACGCACTAGTTCGTAAAATACAACTTCTCGCACGCTAAACAGCCAAAAAACAGGCACTTTTTGAGCAACTGTATTAAAAAAATTTTTTTGGCTGATTCTTCTCGCGAAAATGCCCAAGTACGGTTTAAGGTGAATGTTCGATTAGTCAGTAAACAATAGTCCGTTTTACTGCTCAGCCACGACATTGGTCTAAGCGCGACAGCGGTGAGCGGCGGCCATACATTGGAGCGAGACACAGCGATGGGACTTTTCATTCGCACGTAAGGCTGTCGCTCACCGCTGTCGCGCTTAGACCAATGTCGTGGCTGTTAGGCACTTTTGAGTGCGTGCAATGAATTGTATTGGTTCGAAAGTCACGTGATTTGACAAAGCTAATGAATATTCGTAAAATTATTAAATATACCCTGACTTGTACTATACTATAATAATTATTTTGGTTCTATTACAGGCCTAAAAATAAGTCAAGAGTGCAAAATAAAAAGTGTAATCGACATATTTTTTGTCCCGCTTTTTTACACCATTGCTGTGCCATTGCATTGAACTGAAAGGGACCGCCTGTCAAAAAACGCGAACAGTCAACCTGTCATATCTCACTCATACAAGCATAGTACGTGTTCACCTACACGAGCTTAGAATGTGTGCTAGGCTAGGAACGCGCCTCATTCATATATTTGATCGCCAGTGTCCGAGATGTGACTTGAGTGACAGATTTCTTTTTTTTTTCAGGTCCTGATCATCGGTGGCGGTATTGCCAACTTCACAAACGTGGCTGACACCTTCCGTGGCATCATCACAGCCATCGACACATACAAGGACGCCCTCATCCAGTACAACATCACCATCTTCGTGAGGAGAGGAGGCCCCAACTACCAAGAGGGACTTAGGTATGTTCAAAGACATGTAACTCCGTATAGACGGATAAAGTTTAAGAAAAAAACGTACCTCAAAGGCCTAGAGAAAAAGATACGGTGGCCTAGATGGCATTACACCTTTGGGGGACGCTCGGCTAGATGGCGCTAATATTAATATTTGACATTTTAACACATATCAAGCTAACAATATGGGCCAAATTGTCTAAACTGAGGTTTAAAAGTTTTAAGCTTGTGTCGAGAGATGGCAGTCTATGCACTGTGATTACACATTTTACTTTTACAGTAACTCTCTATAATATTCGATTTTCTTTGGTATGTTTTAGTTTAAATAAAAAACCTTTAGGAAATTTTCTCTTGAAAATTTCTAACGTTGTCACTGTTGCCGAATGGCCGAGTGGTCTAGGTGTCGATCTGGTAAACAGTGTATTGTTACGATGCCAACTCTGAACACAGAATACCACAGTCATGTTTTTTTTATGGCGTTATTTCGAATTAAGTATAGTTAGGTACCGTGTCTCTTTGAAAAAAACATTAATATTGGGCATTGACGACCGGTCTGGCTCAGTCGGTAGTGACCCTGCCTGCTAAGCCGCGGTCCTGGGTGCGAATCCCGGTAGGGGCATTTATTTGTGTGATGAACACAGATATTTGTTCCTGTCATGGATATTTTCTATGTATATAAGTATGTATTTATCTATTTAAGTATGTAGTGTATGTATTTAAGGCGACTGTGGGATATGGGTTAAATTGTGGCGTAGGCGAGAGGCTGGCAACCTGTCACTGCAATGTCACAGTTTCGTTTTCTTTCAACCCCTTATTTGCCAAGAGTGGCACTGAAACCTGAGTAGTTTCATGTGCTCTGCCTACCCCTACATGGGACACAGGCGTGATTGTATGTATGTATGTATGTATATCGTCGCTTAGCACCCATAATACAAGTTTTGCTTAGTTTGGGGCTAAGTTGATCTGTGTAAGGTGTCCCCAATATTTATTTATTTACATGACTATTTTTATGGAAAAAAATTGCTTTTAGAGTATTTGAACTTGATTTAGTAGTTGTACCTTTCTCGTAGTCGACACGGTTTTCATCCTGTGCTACCAATATTTTCGCCAGAAAAATGTCTTAACTACAGTTACCACTATTATGTACCCTTTTGTATTAATTTCATAAACATTTTTTTTTCACCAGACAAATGCGCGAAGTCGGCCACCGTCTTCGCATTCCCCTGTACGTGTTTGGACCCGAAGCCAACATGACTTCCATCGTTGGGTTGGCGCTGGGCCACTCGCCCATCCCCAAGGAGCACCAGTTGGACTACGCGCCCAAACAGCTGCCCAAACCCACACCTTGCGTAAGTTGACCGTTTTACATACAGTTTTAGGCACTGGTCCCATCGCGAGCTAGTAAGCTATGACCTATCGGCTATAAAAACGAACAAAAGATAATCACTCCCGTGTAAATAAAAGAGACACGGCGATTTTTATAGTTACTCGCCCAGCGGTGAGCTATCAATATCGCCGTGTCTCTTTTATGCGCACGTTAGTTCTTATCTTTTGTTCATTTTTGTAGCCGATAGCTCATAGCATACTAGCTCGCGGTGCCGGTGAGATCAGTGCCATAAGTCACTCTCTCAGTCCTAAGGAGCACCAGCTCGACTACGCGCCCAAACAGCTGCCCAAACCCACTATTTGCTTAAGCATGCTTTACATATGGGGTCGAATTATGTTGGAATAATATTCCACCACTGCTTCTTGCTGTCCACTTAAAGTCAACTTATGCAGTAACTTACAAGAAGCAAGACCAGGTTCGAACTCCGTTAGTATTTAATAGGCCTCTGCATGTTACAAACCCAACTATTGTCGGATTAGCTCCCATGGGCCACTCTCTCATTACTAAGGAGCACCAGTTGGACTACGCGCCTAAACAGCTGCCCACACCTTGCGTAAGCATACTTTACATATGGGGTCGAATTATGTTGGAATAATATTCCGCCATCACTACTTGCCGCATTTTAAGTTCTCGCGTAAATTGATAATGATTTTAAAGGGAAGATATTATAGAGTATTGCCACTTTTTAATTTATACTTTTTTTGTAAGCTGTTTACACTCAAACATGTAAAATAAGACCAGCGTGCCTAGCAAACTAGTGCCTATCAAGTCACTGCGTCTTTTTCGCACCTTTAGTACGATAGTGACCGACGCGATTCAATAAGAGGTACACTCAAAGGTTATGACAGATGGCGCCACCTTATTAGTCCATTGCACACATAAAGAATTTCATACTCTAACATAAATGAATGACAGTGATATGCCTAGGCACTTGCACAGGCGCCGCCTGTCGGGATAAAATGTCAGTGTGCCGTCTCATTCAAAAAGCGAAAAGCTTTATCACACTAGTGTGCTAAACCACCAGGTTCGAATCCCGGTAGAAATTGTCTAATTTATTAAAATGTGAGTTTGTTTAGTAAAACGTCACACAGTCACAAATAGAATCAATTTACTCACTTCGTGTCTAACTTTTTTATCTAATTTTTTTACAGCCCAAGCCCAAAATCGAGCTTCCCGAGCTGACCCACAAACTGTTGGACCTCGTGTGCTCCCAATCGCCCACGCGTGGGGAGTTGGGACAACCGCTCTCTACCGCCAAGCCTCTCTTCAGTGACCGCACCAAGGCCATCATCTGGGGCATGCAGAACCGCGCTATCCAGGTAACTACTCATGTTTGTCTCCATTAAATGAATACAATACGATACATACTAAAATATACAGAAAGGTCCTTATGCTTGAAGTGCATTAAGGAACTTTCCTGCTGGAATTCGCCCTCTCGCTCAGGCGCATTTTGGAGCAAACGTACTGAAATGAAACCTGCTTAACCCTTAGATGCATGATGATATATATATGCATCATATCTTTGAAAGCTGAAAGCCTGTGGCTCAATATCCACCACCTACCTCTGGTGTTTCGGGTGTCCATGGGCGGCGGTGATCGCTTGATGATTGATCGATGGCGCCACAAAAAATGCCTTGTTGCCACCGATTATTTGTAGATTGGCATTAAGTGTCAATTCCGAGCCGTAAATCTATGTCAAAAGTGACACTTAACGCCATCTACAAGTATAATCGAAAGCTACAAGACATTTTTTTTGTGGCGCCATCTATGTGTGGTGAAGTGTAAGCGCGGTCTTAGGCGGTCGCATTTTAATGTATGGGATGGTATGATCTTGTTATATACTCTGTCAACCAAGTCTGTCAGTAAATAAGAACAAAGAAAACTATATGCATCCTTTTCTTTAGGGTGCTAGAGAAAAGGTTACCTATAGTTTTCTTAGTTCTTATTTACTGACAAATTTGTTTGACAGAATATATTTAATTTATGATATAACTAATTTTTGTTTCTCAGGGGATGTTGGACTTCGACTACATCTGCCGTCGCGCGGAGCCGTCCGTAGTAGCCATCGTGTACCCGTTCACCGCTGACCATAAACAGAAGTACTACTTCGGCAACAAGGAAGTCTTCATCCCTGGTGAGCCCACTGTCCATCTGATGATACACGACTAGTATGACCACATCAGGGTATGTAGCCGAATGGCACAAACGCTCACGAAACGAATCACTCGTAGATATCTATCTCTATCGCTCTTGCGTATTGGCGCGACAGAGCCAGACTACCTTTCGCGGTGTTTCGTTTTGCGTCGCAGAAATGCCATTCGGCTACGGGGCCTGCTCGGTGAATCCACTGTCCTTCTAATGGTACAAGACTAGTATGACTACATCTGCCGCCGCGCGGAGCCTTCCGTCGTAGCTATTGTGTTTACCGCGGACCACAAGCAGAAGTACTACTTCGGCAACAAGGAAGTCTTCATCCCTGGTGAGTTGTATTTTATTTCAAAATCCCTGCGGGAAGTCAGTTCAATTATTATGTGTATGTATGTATAAACTCTTTATTGTACAAAACACAACACAAATATGACAGGATAGACAGTACAAAGGCGAACTTATCCCTTTAAGGGATTTCTTCCAGCTAACCTCTGAGTCGGTGAAATGTGATGTGTAGTCTATTATTACTATCTGCAAGGTACAGTGTAGCTGTATTTCAGAATTTATCCATGCAATTTTGCAGCTCACTGTTCGAAGGAGTCGTTCTGATTGTTACAAATACATGTACAGTCACCGGCATAAATAAGTGATGATTTCTGTACCTTGTCGCTTTTAATCATTTGACAACTTCGTATGACATTTCAAACAAGATGTTAATATGACAAGGTACAGAAATCATCACTTATTTGTGCCGGTGACTGTAATCTTATAGAATGTAAAACACTAACGCAGACAGCAGTTGTAATATAATCCATAATCTTAAAGAAAAGCTGACGAAATGAAGGCAGGATCAGTCATTCGCCGTTTTGCTTTTTTTTTAATCTACGTGGACTTATGCCGCACATTTTGGCGACTATACTAATGTCACATCTCGGACACTGGCGATCAAATATATGAAAGAGGCGCGTTCCTAGCACACATTCTAAGCTCTTGTAGGTGAACGCGTAGCATGCTTGTGTGAGTGAGATATGACAAGTCGACTGTTCGCGTTTTTGACAGGCGGTAACTGTGGGGTAGCCGAGAGGGGGTGAGCGGCACTTTCAGCGGGGAGCGGGAGTGGCCATACTGAACGATAGTACTCTTTATTATACTGTGCTAATGTGTGGACGCTACCATGTACTAATGTAGTGAAGTCTAGTCAGAGACCCACTTGGTCGGTTACCATAAGGGCGATGTACATCCTTATAAGCGTATCCTGTCACAACTGTATAACGGGGAGTGCTTCGAGGAATTGTTCAGATTAATCCCTACCGCTTCTTTCCGCCATCGCCCTACGCGACAGCATTTCCGTCACCATCATTTAGATGGCTGGCAATCCTCAACTGTGCGTTTCTCCAGAAACTTCCTGCCCCGCACAGCTAAACTGTGGAATTAATTGTCGCCAGCGGTATTTCCGGACCGATACGACCTTCACGGCCCAGCCACGACATTGGTCTAAGCGCGACAGCGGTAGCCGGCAGCGATACGTGCGAATGAAAAGTCCCATCCCTGTGTCTCGCTCCAATGTATGGCCGCCGCTCACCGCTGTCGCGCGTAGACCAATGTCGTGGCTTATTATAGTTTGTAGGAAGTTGGTCGCTCTTTTAATAAAAATGCAAGAAATTCTATATACTTCAATTTATTGAACTGGTATTTCTATCGAAGAGATTCAAGAGAAAGTTACATTGACAGTGGCGCTAGGTGAGTAAACTAGGAACTATTTTTTTTTTTTTTTTTTAATAAACGAGACTGGCTTGACATCTAGGTATATGTAAAATTAATTTAATCTAAACTCAATACTCCCACTAATTTTACATATCGTTGCATCACGCCTGTCCCAACATATTCAAACAAACAAAAAAAAATACACTTCTATATTTGCTTAACTAAGTACAAGATCTCTGTTCACACAAAACTTTTGTAAAGGCAGAGCTTTTGTCAGAAAATCAGCTAACTGGTTTGAGCTTTGAACATACTGAATTTTTAACAATCCTTGCTCTACCTTTTCACGGATAAACTTATATTTAACATCAATATGTTTTGATCGTTGATGAAACACAGGATTACTTATTAATTTTATAGCAGCTTGGTTATCCACCAACAGTAACATATTATTCAGAGATTCACCTAAGTCTAATAAGAATTGTCTAAGCCATAAAAATTGTTTTGTGGCTTCACATGCCGCTATGAATTCAGCTTCCATTGTGGAAAGAGCAATGGTTTGTTGTTTTCTACTAGCCCATATAATCGGGCCATTATTCAATAAGAAAATATAGCCACTGGTAGATTTCCTCGATTCAGTGTCACTTGCATAATCTGAATCACAGTAACCAACCAGGTCTGAACTACCTTTGTACTCTATACCAATATGTTTGGTTGCTATTAAGTATCTTATAATACGTTTAACAGCATTTACATGCTCTATGCTTGGGTTATTTACATAACGGCATACAAGATTAACAGCAAATGAAATGTCTGGACGAGACACTGAGGCTAAAAACAACAATGAGCCTACTGCCTCTCTAAAAGGAAAATTGATTGTCTCGCCATCATTACTACAGTTTGTTAATGACACATTTGGGTCTACTGGTGTAGAGCAAGAATGAGCATCTGACATATTAAATCTTTTAATTATCTGCTCTATGTATTTGCTTTGAGTGATGTGAATGGAATGTTCATTCCTACTTATTTCCAGTCCCACAAAATAATTAAGATCTAATATCCTTACACAGAAATTTGTTTTTAAAGCCTCTATCACAAAGTTTAATGTCTCTTCACTTGAGCAAAATATGAGACCATCATCAACATATATAATCAACAATATTTTCACATTATTTATGTAACTTGTGAATACACAATGGTCAGATTCAGTCTGTGTAAATCCATAGGACTTAAGGAAATTGGTAAACTTTGCATTCCAGCAGCGAGATGCTTGTTTCAACCCATAGAGGGACTTATTTAACTTGCAAACTTTACCATTTTCTACATTCACGCCTAGTGGAATTTCCATAAAAATTTCTTCTTCAAGCTCTCCATACAAAAATGCTGTTTTAACATCAAATTGAACAATTTTATAATTATGCTTTGCAGCCAAGCTTAGTAAGATTCTGATGGAATCATATCGAGTAGTCGGGGAGAAGGTCTCCGTATAATCTATATTTTTAACTTGTGTGAAGCCTCGAGCACACAACCGAGCTTTATACCTCTCAATATTGCCTTCTCGATCCTGTTTGATATTGAACACCCATTTTGATGTTATAGGCTTCTTGCCATTTCCAGCTTCTTTGTCAACTATTGTCCATGTTTTATTATCCTCGTGTGCCTTAAGTTCGTCATTAATTGCTTCCTTCCATTTCATTGCATCAAAACTCTGCATTGCTTCCTCATATGTTGAAGGCACCGGGTATTCAGTAAAGTTAACTTCATCGAAATGAATATTCCTCCTAGGTCGCAACAGTATAGGGGATCTCACATCAGGTATGTTAACTGTCTGACTTGGTTCAAAAGTAACATCATTTTCCTCACAACTCTTCAAACTATCATCTACAGTTGAAGTTTCGGCCCTGGGCGGAGTTGACGCTGGAGTCGAAGTAGTCTGAGGTCCTGAGGGAACTTCACTGTCTGACTCTTCTATTTCGATCAGAGCAGATTTGTTAACAATGTTGTCACCACAGGTTTCATCAAATATAACATCGCGTGTCACTTTTATCTTCTTGGTAGTTGGATCATACATTCTATAATTTTCATTTTCATAGCCAACTAGGTACATTTTATTACTTTTCTTTTCAAGTTTTGTTCTACATGCGTCAGGAACATGAACAAAACCACAAGATCCGAATATTCTGAGATGTTGCAGCTTTGGTTTTTCACCATACCAAATCTCAAATGGTGACTTGTCAGGTGTTTGTGTTGAGGTTGTCCTGTTCAATATGTACACTGCACATCCAACTGCTTCTGCCCATAAATTCATTGGCAGATTGCGACTGTAAAGCATTGAACGTGCACTTTCCACGATCGTGCGTAATTCTCTTTCAGCCCGGGAATTTTGCTGGGGCGTATAGGGTGCTGTGCGTTCATGTTCAATGCCATTTTGGTTAAGGTAATGTTTAAACTCATTGTTCACATACTCCTTGCCATTATCAGTATGCAGGATGCGTATATTGTGACCAAACTTGGCAAACTTGTTCCGTATTATAGCATTAAATGTCTTAAAGTGTTCCAGCACTTCACTTTTATGCCTCATAAAACTTACATATAAGAAACTAGAGGCTGCATCTTTAAACAAGACAAAGTACACCATACCTTGAACAGACGATTCACTCATTGGTCCACAAACATCACTGTAGACTAGGGCTCCAGGGCTCTGCTCACCTCGGAGTGAAGTATGGAATGGGAGGCGACTTTGTTTCCCATACATACAGCCTTCACAAACAAATTTTTCATCACTTAAGTCTTTACACTGTAGAAGTCCATTTTTCACCATTTTTTGAATTTCTTTCACATTCAGATGCGCAAGTCTTTCATGCCAAACTCTAAGATTGTTCACAGGCGCAAGCACAGAATTACAACTAGCACTTTTCACAACTTCAAAGTTCATCACATATAAGTTATTACACTTTTTGGTTGCACTCAATACCACATTATTGTCTTTGTAAATAAGAGCAGAGTTGTTTTTCTTTAGTATAACATAGTTATACTGCATTATGGTACCCTCTGAAAATAAATTCCTTGTTAATTCAGGTACCCATATAACATCTCTCAGTATGTTTTCCTCCCACTGACCGTTCAAGCACTTCTTTATAAGTATGGTACCTATACCACATACTTTCAAGTTCTGTTTGTTTCCTAGTTTCACATATCTTTCGTCATCATCGCTGTACAGATCCAGTTTCATAAAGAAATCTTTTCTAAAAGTCATATGCACTGAAGCGCCGCTATCTAGCAGAAAAACATCTTCAGATTCTTCTGATAAGTTTAAGCATTGTTCCACATGAAATGCTAGCATGTTACCACCATTACTACCTGGCTTGTTATATGATTTCTTTTTAGATCTGCAATCTCTGGCAAAATGTCCTCGCTTGTTGCAGTTATAACAAATGAAGCGATGACGTCTATCTTCATCATTGTGAGAACTGTTCTTTTTCGGTCTAGCCTTTTCTTGTGTAGTGACCAGAGCTACATCGGCCTTCTCCTCCGCCGTCAGACTGGCTTCTTCATCCATCAATCTTGCTGTCAGGTTTGATAAGGTTTGCTGCGATGACGCCAAAGATAACCAGGCCTGTCTAATGGAGCGGTATTTCGCCGGTAAGGTGCTTAAAATTTTGGTTATGATGGCTGTATCACTGATCTTCTCATCACAATCTTTCAGTTGTTGGGCTAAGCTCTCCACCTTGGAGATGTGCTGTGCCATGCTGTCAGACGGGTTCATTTTATATTGATAAAACTGCTCGTGCACGATCATTTTATTGAATTCAGATTTTTTTTCATATATAGATTCCAGTTTTTCCATAATTTGTAAAGCAGTTTTACAGTTTTCTACGAGTGCTATTTGCCGGTAATCCATGGCCGACGTCATTATGAACATCGCCAGGCCATCGCTCTTGAGCCATGATTCCTTATTAGTCTCGGGTTCTGGCTTACTTATATCAATGCCCTTCGCTCGTAGTGCACACTTTATTTGAAATTTCCATTGCCGGAAATTATTTCCATCAAAATGTTCCACGTTCATTTTGAGTCCGCCGACCTCCATGTTTATAGGTTATACATGTGAATTACTTTGCACACAAATTTCACTGTACCTAGTCCACACACTGCTCTTTGTATTTTTATTAAACAGCTGGGCCCATAACCTATTATAGTTTGTAGGAAGTTGGTCGCTCTTTTAATAAAAATGCAAGAAATTCTATATACTTCAATTTATTGAACTGGTATTTCTATCGAAGAGATTCAAGAGAAAGTTACATTGACAGTGGCGCTAGGTGAGTAAACTAGGAACTATTTTTTTTTTTTTTTTAATAAACGAGACTGGCTTGACATCTAGGTATATGTAAAATTAATTTAATCTAAACTCAATATGGCTGAGCCGTCAAACTTTCAAGAGAAGAGCCCATCAGTACACCCATCTTAAAGACGCACCTCCAACACTTCTGATGTTTCGGTAGTCTATGGGCGGCAGTGATCGCTTACCATCAGGCGACCTGTTTGCTCTGCTCTGCTATCCCACAAAAAAAAATTCCTTACAGCATATAATCATATGACAATCGATCAGAAGTGCGACCAAAATTACTTTTTTAATGTTTATTGTGTGCTTGTTCCAGTGTTCTCTGACATGGACGTGGCGATGCGCAAGCACCAGGAGGCGACCGTGCTCGTCAACTTCGCTTCGCTCCGCTCCGCATATGACAGCACCATGCAGGTAATATACATGGATACCCTTTCAAATCCATGAAAAAAAACGATTCGCCTAATTAAGTACTTAACTTAAAATTCTACGTAAGTTAAAACCTTTAAATCTACGTGAAAAAAAATTGCCTCAAAATATTGCCACATTGTTAGCCAGTTCATGATATAAAATCGCTTTGTTAGCATTAAGAAGTATTATAAAAATCGCATTTCATAAGATACATTCTGTGTCAATACGCGGCAACATGAGTCACAAATTTATGCCACGTTCCATTTATTCACGACGCAATTTCAAGCGATAACCTATCTCTAAATAAGAGTTACTTTCCCGATATATGCATAGATCCTTTAATTTTCAGCGTGCGTAGCCGAATGGCATTTCTCCGACGCCAAACGAAAACGAAACGCCGCGCCAGTTAGTCTGGCTCGGTCGCGCCAATACGCACGAGCGATAGAGATAGATATCTACTAGCGTTTCGTTTCGTGAGCGTTTCGTGAGCGTTTGTGCCATTCGGCTACGCACCCAGCTGTAGTTCAAATAAAAACGCAATAAAGTCGTGACTCACGTTTTTTTTACGCAGATTCACTCTGTTTGTGAATTACGCGCCATTTTTTATTGCCAAACTTTGGTTTACCGTCTATAATAGGCTAGTTTCCTACTAGTCAAATTAGCTTCTTTTTAAGAACTGTCAAAACGATTTGCTAATATGGAATTACTATGAAATACTGAGAATTCATTTACTTTATATCTTTCTCTTTGACTTATTAAATAGAAACTATGTTTAAACATAACTACTGTCCATATTTTTCTTCTAATTATGTGGTGCTTTATTTCGTGCACTGCATAAAATATTTTATTTTAAGTACAGGAAACTATCCTATTAATCTCTTTATGTACTTGTTATTAGTGCTAAAGATAAACTTTGTTGTTGAACAGGCGATGCAGCACCCCCAGATCAACACTATCGTCATCATCGCCGAGGGCATCCCTGAGAACATGACCAGGAAGATCATCAAGCTTGCCGACGCGAGAGGCGTAAGTTTACCACCACTTTAACCACCGGCTCAAAAGTAGGGGTGATTTTTTAACCCTCAAGATATGCGCTCAAAGAAATTAATATGTGCCCTATGGCATTGTAGCACTCACAGATGGACTTATTTCGATGAAATAAGAGTTTTGAATGATTCACGGTTATTTTCATTAGACTTATATTGACCGGGATTACCTTTTTGATTTTTGTCGAGCTCCCGATATTTCGACGCAGTTGCGTGCATCATGATCACGAAAACTGACGAAGGCGGGTGGAATCGCGGTCTATATCCCGGTCAATAAAAGTCTTATTTCGATGCAGTTTGTTAACGATAGGAGCGATTTGTCTTGCTGTAAATTGTAATGAAAATCGGATCCAAAAAGATATAATGTATTTTTGGCATAATTGCATTGGGGATTACTTTTTATTACCTAAACTTTGTAGCAGGACGGTTATTTGGATCAGAGATCGCTTAATTTTGTTCCGTAGAAACGAGATAGCAAAGTAAGGATTTGTTCCCAATTAGTTTTTAACCCCCGACGCAAAAACGACAGGGTGTTATAAGTTTGACGTGTCTGTCTGTCTGTCTGTCTGTTTGTCTGTCTGTGTGTGTGTGTGTCTGTCTGTAGCATCGTAGCTCCCAAACGGATGAACCGATTTCGATTTAGTTTTTTTTTTCATTTGAAAGCTGTGTTAGTCGGGAGTGTTCTTAGCCATGTTTCATGAAAATCGGTCCACTAGGTCGCGGTCGGGGGTTTTTTCAAAATTTTAATTTTGTGGTTAGGTTATATTTAATAAATTCGGTGATAAAGTCGCACAATGTTGCAACTGATTTTAAGATGACAAAATATAAAGTGAACGAGTTCAAACAAGACTAGGTCGCATTAGGTTACTGTCTTAAACAATGAACTTAAGTATGAATGTTAGTAAATAAAAAGAGTAAATAGGTATCTCATAGGTAAGCGTGATCCACCGTAGACCGCATCATCACTTACCATCAGGTGTGATCGTGGTCAAACGTCTACCTATTCATACTAAAAAAAAAAAAAAACCTACTATTTCGAGGGGTTAGTGGTTAAACCCGATAAGTAGAGCAACTTTGTTTTTGTAATTCTATCTATGTGCAATGTCCGCAACGTTCTTATTTCTATGAAAAAAATATCTCGATTTATCGGGTTTTGCCTCTAACCCCTCATTTATTATATTACTAGCATTTGCCCGCGGTTTCGCTCGCGTTTATTTATTTATTTATTTAAACTTTGTTGCACAATACAAAAAAGTACAAATGGCGGACTTAATGCCAGATGGCATTCTCTACCAGTCAACCATGGGCTAAACCGAAAGATTATATTATTTGTGCCGTTTGTATATCCGAGGTCTTTATAGAGAGAGTACGTCGTAGACGTCGCATCGGACCGATAGATGGCGCCATCGTTCGTTGTAAGTCGCTCCGGCGTCTCACCGCCGCGATGTTGGTAGTCCCGTTTTTCCCCACCTGCAACACAAGGCCCCCGCGCCCCGACTCGCCACCAGCCACCCTCATTGTTTCGTCGAACGCCGAAGTGACCGGTTGTCGCGTATTCCGTTCGAACATTTTTACAGCATGGTGTCTCGAAATTAATCTTTTAGTTTCTATTTCCTTGTTATTTCTGGTCAAACCAGAGTTATTCGTGTTTTTATTTAAAAAGTGGCTTATAACGTTTCGGAATTATGAAATTTTTCAATTTCATCCGTCAATTCTTTCTTCCCTTTTAATTTGCGCTCGTTCGTCTTGAATAATGAGATATATTATGCCTCGCTAGCGATCATTATTCGTCTTTCGGGGTTCTCACTATAGAAATGAACGAGCGGTGCTTTATGATTCTACCCACTTTTTTGTAAGAAAGTTCCATGCTGCAAAAATCGTTACCGTTAATCAGTTTTCTTTTTAAACTATTCGCATTTCCGAGACTAAAGTAGGAAGTGTTATCCGCGTATTAAAAGTTTCGCGCGAGAATATAAGCGGTAACGTAGGTAAGTTGCTCCGCCGGGGACCACGTGCTCCGGGGACCACGTGCTTCGCGACCGCGGGCTGCGCGACCTGCGGGGCGGCGGCGGCGGCGGCGGCGGGCGCGGTGGAGGAATACCGCGCTCAAGGAGGTTTGAATTTCTCCGACGAATGGGTGAGCAGATTCATATTATTTTAGAAAGAATACGTTCGGTTTCCGATTCGGTGCGGAGGCCCCAAGCCACGTGTCGGCGCCGAAACTTACTGTAGCGCTGCGATAGCGCCGCTGACCGCGGCAGTGTTGTCCGCCGCGTCGGCGCCGCCGAGGTTGCGTAGAAGTTGCCTCCTCGTTAACGATGGCCATCTCTGCGGTGCCGCCGAACAACGTTGTGGCCGCCGCATAGGCGTCGCATGCGACGCTGTAAGTATGTCTGCTGCTGCCCCGACGCGAGCGCCGTGCCGTTAGTGATCAGTCGTCAATACGCAGGCTACCAGCGCGGCCACCTTCTGCCCCCGCCACAACGCCGCGAGCCTGCTGAAGCTGTCCACCAATATCGCTGGCCGCCACGCTTATGCTGGCGCCTCGATGGTGATGCAGAGCGTGCGTCTGCCGTGACAACGCCGCGATCCTGCTGAAGCTGTCCACCAGTATCGCTGGCCGCCACGCTTATGCTGGCGCCTCGATGGTGATGCAGAGCGTGCGTCTGCCGTGACAACGCCGCGATCCTGCTGAAGCTGTCCACCAGTATCGCTGGCCGCCACGCTTATGCTGGCGCCTCGATGGTGATGCAGAGCGTTCGTCTGCCGTGACAACGCCGCGATCCTGCTGAAGCTGTCCACCAGTATCGCTGGCCGCCACGCTTATGCTGGCGCCTCGATGGTGATGCAGAGCGTTCGTCTGCCGTGACAACGCCGCGATCCTGCTGAAGCTGTCCACCAGTATCGCTGGCCGCCACGCTTATGCTGGCGCCTCGATGGTGACGATGCAGAGCGTTCGTCTGCCGTGACAACGCCGCGATCCTGCTGAAGCTGTCCACCAGTATCGCTGGCCGCCACGCTTATGCTGGCGCCTCGATGGTGATGCAGAGCGTGCGTCTGCCTTGACAACGCCGCGAGCCTGCTGAAGCTGTCCACCAATATCGCTGGCCGCCACGCTTATGCTGGCGCCTCGATGGTGATGCAGAGCGTTCGTCTGCCGTGACAACGCCGCGATCCTGCTGACTGTCCACCTGCTGTAGCTGTCCACCAGTATCGCTGGCCGCCACGCTTATGCTGGCGCCTCGATGGTGATGCAGCGAGCTCATCTGCCGTGACAACGCCGCGATCCTGCTGAAGCTGTCCACCAGTATCGCTGGCCGCCACGCTTATGCTGGCGCCTCGATGGTGATGTAGAGCGTTCATATGCCGTGACAACGACGCGAGACGCGACCCTGCCGAAGCTGTCCACCAGTATTGCTGGCCGCCACGCTTATGCTGGCGCCTCAGTAGTGATGCGGAGCGTAATACTGTTAACCGCTGCACAGGCGTCGCAATCCTTCTGCTGCGTCTGCCGTGACAACGCCGCAAGCTACTTGAAGTTTTCCACCGGTGTCGTCGGCCGACACGCTCATGCTGGCGCCTTGATGTCGCCTCGATCGCACGAGGTAAGATTGCAGACGCGGCGACCTTCATCGCGCCACCGAGCGCAATACTGCGGCTGCCGCGAAGGCGTCGCTAATTTTCCTGCCGCGTTTGCCGTGACGACGCCGCGAACTCTGTTGATGCTGTTCACCGATGTAGCTGACTGCCACGCTGGCGCCGGTGCCTCCCGCGCTGACGGCGGCGACCTCGAGAGGGCGACCGAGCACGATACTGCGCGACGCGACAGGGCATCGAGACGCCTTTCGAGCTGACGACGGCCGTCTCAATCTCACCGCCGAACATAACAGCGTCTGCTGCAGTGACAAGCTGGTAAGATTGCTGATGTGGGCCCTTGGTGCTGCTAGCCGCCACGCTGATAACGCCCGTCGCGCCTAAGATGTCACGCTCACCGCGAACACTGTCTTCCCCTACAATGGTGCCACGACCACGACTATCCAGGCTCCGTCTACTACGGTATCGTTGCAGACTCTGTTGCTGACCAGGCTGATACTACCCTCCAATGTGACGACGGGCGCCGCTATCAGCTGACATCCCGTACACTATGGTATCCACTCTTCTCTTTCCAGTTCCCGTGAAGTACGACTGTATTTACACTCTATTTTGACCAAGGACTCCTCCGTCGCCGAAGTGAGAACAGATAAATTCTTAAGATGCTACGTCCTAACGTGGTTTGGAGACCCATAGTTGAACGAGGTAAGACGTCAATAACCGGACGAGGAGCCGCACTGCTGCGAGGGTGTCCTGACGATGTTCGCGAGCTATCTAATCGGAGAGGCGCCTCGCGAGAAGACCCTGTGATTCCTGTACATCGCTCATTGTGTAGGTCAAAGACATCGTAAAGGTTTGCGGAATTAAAAAAAAAAATCCCTTTCAGAATGTCCAGATCTGAATTCGAGCCAGCGTCCTGCATCCTGAGCGTGCGTCTGTTTACCGGGCGGACACCAAAACCGATCGGCAATCTGGCCGCGGGGGTTCCAAGTACACGACGATTTCCCGGAGGCTTGTGGCGCCCCCTGTCCATTCGAGAGATTAACTTATTCGCCGAGCCTCTAATAAACAAATTGGGAAAAATAAACCTGCTTCGCCTTAGTGAACTTCAGATTCCAGCTCAAAGCGAAAGGGGCCAGGAACTCAGGAGTACTTCAGTAGTTATCATCTGGCTCGACTATACTCAATTAATATAGTGCTTGATTCGATCGTAGAACCTGATTTCATAAATTTCACAACTTTCGTGGTCTACAGAGGAAGGTTGCACCGCTGCAGTTTCCAGCATTACCTCGTACAGCTGCCGATAGCTGTAGGCCAATCGCCCCTGTTTTGCTTGCATCTGCAGCCCGATAAGACCTTCAATAATCGGAACATTGTACGAAGTAAAGCTCTTCCGATGGAGAATAATCTTCAACAGGCGGTGGCGCTGGCGACTGAAGTGACATGCAGCCGGCTTAAGGTTCGCATAGCACTATATGCTATGCACAGTTCAGTTGTATGTTATGTTATGCTGTACGATGGCAGGACTACATCTCTTCTGTTACGAGTAACTACGACAGTAACTGCTGACTCCAACAGACTGTCGTACGAGGTCAGTATGCACCCCCTGGGAGCCAAGTAAGTGACCTTCGGTGACCTCGCCTTCTTCTGCTTCGCCCGTCATCGTACCTCTTCGTCTGCGAGAGCCCTGCATTACGCCGTACAACGGTACGTATTAAGCCTCCGCCACACATAAAGCGCATTCCGCTTCGCTATCAGCGCGCTGAATGCGCGTGCATTCCGCTCGCGTCCCGCGCGCGTTGCGCTCGCTATCAGCGCTCGTTCGTTCCCGCTAGCGCCCACTGGGCGCAACGCCAGCGTTAGTGCGGTGCACCGCCATTATTGCGCTCCGCCTACGCTCTTAAAGCGCGCATGTGTGGCGGTGTTAAATTCACCCCTTGACCTGCTACCACGACGTGTTCAGCAACCACCAGCGATGCGACACTGACGTCTCCACCTCTCAGTCTACTCTGTCGACCTTCATTGCACGAAGTAGAAATCCGTCGCATCGGGTTTTGGATTAGGTAATGGATTACCCTAAGAGTCAATGACTGACTTAAAGAAATCGACTGATACCTCCGTCCAGTGTAGTAGCAATCGACAGCGCTCGTACTTTTCATCTTCTAGGCTAGTCTTACCGAGCGATCGGTATCCTCAAATGCCCTCACTAAAAAGAGTTCAGAGTTCAGGAGTCTCGCTTGCAACCGCGCTCGCTTGACGCGAAATAGTCTGATCGAAAATACCAGTATTGTAACAAATAGCCCTTGGGCACGTGAGTGATGACCTTTTTCTGTGTTTGATATGGACGTAAGACGTTGGACTTTAAATAGTCATATCAAAGCTAATATTGATTTAGATAATTTTTACGAAGGGTTGACAAAAGCAGTATCAATTACGTTACCCTGCTACAGTACAGATAGTTACACTACTTTTACAGTTAATTTCCACACTTTGTGTCTGAAATTGGGTTTATAACCTGATAAAATAACGTGTCTGTTAATAATAATAGTGTATCTAAGGTTTTTGTATCTTGTTCAAGTCAGCCTCGCCTACATCTTTTTTTTTTGGTTTTGATCTGCGATGTATAATAATGTCATTTCTCTAACTATTCGCTGACTAAAGCTAAACGTCATCACGAAAATCTCTTTATGCGTTTCTGGCACCGAGATATTCGCGGATCGAAGGCTATTTCGACTGATACATCTGTCAAATCGGTTCAACTGATTCACTTATTCTTCTATGCTATGCCAATAGGGCTACCAAAGGCTTGCGCGCCAGCTGACTCGCCACCAGGAGATAATAAACAGGTCTCTATAAAGACCTCGGATATACAAACGGCACAAATAATATAAAAATTTTACCTTCCAATAAAATTTGTATTATTTTGCCTGGTATATCCGAGGTCTGAGTGATGCCTTCCTGGTAGGCTTAATATACCGTCGGCACTTCTCCTCAACAATGAGGGTGGCTGGTGGCGAGTCGGGGCGCGGGGGGCCTTGTGTTGCAGGTGGGGAAAAACGGGACTACCAACATCGCGGCGGTGAGACGCCGGAGCGACTTACAACGAACGATGGCGCCATCTATCGGTCCGATGCGACGTCTACGACGTACTCTCTCTATAAAGACCTCGGATATACCAGGCAAAATAATACAAATTTTATTGGAAGGTAAAATTTTTATATTATTCATTAGATAGATCGCGCGCTGTCTATGCAACTTTAACATCCACCCGCCTTCGTCAGTTTTCCGTGATCATGATGCATGCAACTGCGTCGAAAATTGGGAGCTCGACAAATATCAAAAAAGGTAATCACGGTCTATATCCCGGTCAATATAAGTCAGTATACTTTAGACAAGGGGCCATTATGAATTCGTTCTTTTATCAAATAACAATGCAATTTTGCAACTAGGTGTACATTAACTCATTATTCAGTCAACATACATTGTGCTAAATTATTTTACGTAAATTATGAGTACGTAAGTCTTTTGAAAGAAAAACGAAAGAAAGAAAAACTTTATTCAGGACGCTTAAATCAAACAGTAAAAAATACAAAAACATGTCATAATAAATAAAATAAATAAATAAATGTGAGTGTGCACTGGAAAACGTCCCACTTTGTCGATTGTTATAAAGCTGCTTTGTCAGTTTATTCATATAAAGATACAAGTAAATCTCGCCTTAATGGTAACCAACAAAATTGGACGTTTTACTAAACACACTCACAAATATTGGGGGACACCTTATACATATCAACCTAGCCCCAAACTAAGTAAAGCTTGTACTATGGGTGCTAGGCGACGATATACGTACTTATATAGATAAATACATAATTATATACATAGAAAACATCCATGACTCGGGAACAAATATCTGTGTTCATCACACAAATATATGCCCTTACCGGGATTCGAATCCGGGACCGCGGCTTAGCAGGCTGAGCCAGACCGGTCGTCTATAGAATAGCTATTATACTTACTGACTAATTGCGTTAGATAGACTAACATGTAATACTATTCTTTTTTTTTTATTTTTATAAATGGGCTTACTCTTGACCACAGACTAGCCAAAGGCAAAGACGTGGCCTACGATGGAGTGAGCTCGCCCAGTTTAACTCGCTCTAATACGTAGTTTTGTTGCAGTGTGGCCTACGTGTCTCGTTCAGGCGGTATGAGCAATGAGCTCAACAACATCATCTCTAAGGAAGCTGACGGCGTATGCGAGGGCGTCGCTATTGGTGGAGACCGCTACCCTGGCACCACCTTCATCGACCATCTGCTCAGGTAACTACTGTTACAACTAGCCCCTGTTACAACCCGCCCCTTGAACGGTAATCAAAGAAAGCTGATGGCGTGTGCAAAGGTGTCTATCGGTGGAGACCGCTACCCTGGCACCACCTTCATCGACCACATGCTCAGGTAACTACTGTCACTACTAGCCCATGTTACAACTCGCCCCTGGTCGGCTTTAACATCGTCTCCAAAGTAGTCCACGGCGTGTACGAGGGCGTCGCTATCGATGGAGACCGATACCCTGTTACCACCTTTATTTGTATGTCTTTCCCATCACGGAACAATGGTATTCCGCGTGCGCGGGGCTGAAGCCAACACGTAGAGGCCCTTTCGACACTTTAATGAAATGTAAGGGGTACACTGAGCGGATGTTGCCCTTGCCCGTATCATGGGACACACGCAGAGCCCCTGACCAAAGAAGCAACACCCGCCAGGGTGTAAGGACTATTTGAGAGTTAATGGAATCTAAAATGAACTGGTCTATTTTGATGAAAGTGATGGACTAAATACTGGGCTATGGATAAAAAACCGGACGCCTGCCTAATAAAACGGTATCCAATTTTATTTCCGGCAGACGGTGACTCGTCCCCACAAGATGGGCCCCCACAAAAAGCGACATCCACACCTTTATTATTATTATTTATTATTCAAATAAGTTCCTCACCTTCATCGACCATCTGCTGAGGTAACGATTCCTTGGCACATGTTCTTGCTTACATGTTGCTTTTGACATGTTTATGTGACCAACCTAGAGTCTATCCCCCTCGATCGAACGAGAGGCGATGACTGAATTTATATTTTTTTAGCCGTCTTTCGATAGCTGCCATTCGTCAATCCACCACTGGAATGGTAGCTGACATCCACGAGCGTTTATCATACATAGTATACATACCCGTTAACGTTAACGATAATTATTTTCGCCTGGTCCGCGTTCTATAAACAGTTAGAGGCCTGGACTATCGACTTTTAATCAATCATCATTGCATACAGAAAACTAGTGATATATAACTAATTAGTAACTTTTGCTCACAGATTCGAAGCGGACCCCAACGTTAAGCTGCTGGTGTTGCTCGGAGAAGTGGGTGGTGTCGAGGAGTACCACGTGTGCCGCGCCATCAAGGAGGGCCGTATCAAGAAACCCATGGTTGCCTGGTGCATTGGTACCTGCTCAGGTAAGATACTCTTTTATTTCATTTATTTGTTGTAGTCATGTACAATAAAATTAAGATGTTACATAATAAGATAAAGTAATGACACCCTGGAATGCAACAGAAACTTTAGGTATTATTATACAATAACAATTAATTTAATGATTTCATTTGATTACATTCAATAAATACAATTAATTTAATATTATAATATTTATAAGATTATGGTATGCCATCCTTCAAAACTAGACCTTTTTACCGTCAAATATGTTACGCGCTATCGACAGTAACGGCTCAGCCACGACATTGGTCTAAGCGCGGCAGCGGTGAGCGGCGACCATACATTGAAGCGAGACACAGCGATGGGACTTTTCATTCGCACGTATGGCTGCCGCTCACCGCTGTCGCGCTTAGACCAATGTCGTGGCTGGGCCGTAAGGCACTCGTTGGGCTAAAAGCGAATGAGCTGTCCACGATAAAAACAAAATATAGTAATTGACGCTAGATGTCACTACAAATAACTCGCATTTACTGATGTATGGAGTTACAACTCTTTCGTTACTTATTTTGGTTTGGTTTTTATGTACTTTCCGAGCTTAACCCCATTCCCAGATTCCATTTATAACTTTTGCGTTATATATGGCTATACCTAATTAATGTGGTAATAGTTAGGTTTTAACCTCAATTACGCAACTATGACAAAAATTGAAATGGTCATACGTACTGTTGTAACACGTCCTACGATACAGGTGCGAAAAGGGAATTCGGAACGAGTGGCGATAAGTTAAAACACAACCGTAGGGAGTGTTTTTAATCGACACGAGTTTTCTCTTTTTTCCGCACCTGGGGGCCGATTTTTGAATATCGGCCATTCGATTTCGTGAAATTCGTTCAATAATATCTCCACTACTAGCGATTTAAATTCTACTGAGAGAATCGAAAACGAGTGGTCATTACCACTAGTTTTAAAATTACTAGCCATCCTTTTTCAAAAATAGCATTACGTCATTTTCCACAGACTCGAACGGCGAATTCGTGCGTTCGAAATTAAAAAAAATCGATTCCCTGTAGCGTGATTTAGGGCCCATTTAGACGGTACGAGAACTCGCATACGAGTTTTATTACATTGCGGTATTTGATCTGTCCAAAATGGTATGTAACCTCAACAGCCCGCAATGTAACTAAAATCGCATGCGAGCTCGTACGCAGTCTAAATCAGGCCTCTCGTACGATTATAAGTCTGAAGAGTGATTAACTTCCTAACAATGATTTATCCTTGCAGATATGTTCACCTCCGAGGTGCAATTTGGTCACGCTGGTTCTCTCGCCGGCTCCGCCCTCGAGAAGGCCTTCGCCAAGAACCAGGGGCTCAAGGCCTATGGCGTCACCGTGCCGGAAAGCTTCGACAGTTTGGGCACCGCTGTCCGTCAGGTGTACCAGAAACTGGTGCAGGACGGGAAGATTATTGTGAAGGAAGAAGAGGAACCTCCGAAGGTCCCCATGGATTATGACTGGGCTAGGGTAAGTTCTACCAAAACACGAGTCTAAGACACAGGGTACTATGAGACCTTGGACAGTTTGGGCACCACTGTCCGCCAGGTGTACCAGAAATTGTAGGAGGGAAAGATCATTTTGAAAGAGGAAGAGGAGCCTCCGAAGGTTCTTATGGATTATGACTGGGCTAGGGTGAGTAATATCAGATTATACAGGAGTCTTAGACTTATGGTGCGACAGTTTGGGCACCACTGTCTGCCAGGTGTATCAGAAACTGGTGCAGGAAGGAAAGATTATTGTGAACGAGGAGGAGGAACCTCCGAAGGTCCCCGTGGATTATGACTGGGCTAGGGGTGAGTAATATCAGATTATACAGAAGTCTTAGACTTATGGTGCGACAGTTTGGGCACCACTGTCCGCCAGGTGTACCAGAAACTGGTGCAGGAAGGAAAGATTATTGTGAACGAGGAGGAGGAACCTCCGAAGGTCCCCGTGGATTATGACTGGGCTAGGGGTGAGTAATATAAGATTATACAGAAGTCTTAGACTTATGGTGCGACAGTTTGGGCACCACTGTCCGCCAGGTGTACCAGAAACTGGTGCAGGAAGGGAAAATTATTGTGAAGGAGGAGGAGAAACCTCCTAAGGTCCCCATGGATTATGACTGGGCTAGGGTGAGTAATATCAGATTATACAGAAGTCTTAGACATGGTGCGACAGTTTGGGCACCGCTGTCCGCCAGGTGTACCAAAAACTGGTGCAGGAAGGGAAAATTATTGTGAAGGAGGAAGAGGAACCTCCTAAGGTCCCCATGGATTATGACTGGGCTAGGGTGAGTAATATCAGATTATACAGAAGTCTTAGACATGGTGCGACAGTTTGGGCACCGCTGTCCGCCAGGTGTACCAAAAACTGGTGCAGGAAGGGAAAATTATTGTGAAGGAGGAAGAGGAACCTCCTAAGGTCCCCATGGATTATGACTGGGCTAGGGTGAGTATTAGATTATATAGAAGTCTTAATACAGCACAGTTTGGGCACCGCTGTCCGCCGGGTATATCAGAAACGTGCAAGAGGGCAAGCTTATTGTGAAGGAGGAAGAGAAGCCTCCGAAGGTTCCTATGCATTATGACTGGGCTAGAGTGAGTTACTTACATTATTACAGTACGATATTATATTATGTTAAATTATAGGAAAACTGATGGGTTGTCTACATATATTAGTAGAATATAGACATTTTTCTAACATCCATTAGACGTAGATATTTTACAATGTGAGTCACGGCAAGCATACATTTAACATTTTTGATTCAATGCGTTCTCTTTTTAAATCTTCCAATGAATCTATAATATAATAAGTATTTATTGGTCTTAAATCACTTAACAACTATTTTACAATAGAATAGTTAAACGATACACAAAATCATGAGACTTTGATACTTGCAATAGGAGAACCTGTGCTACAAGTATCAATTTCTTCCAAATGTCTAAAACATTATGTAATAAGATACATTATTAGTTGCCAATACAAAAGTTAGAAATTAAAGAAAAATAAGCCAAAGTAAAAGTAACAGTAATATACAAGCGAGTGCGTGTTTGCGTGCGTGCGTGCGTGCGTGCGTGCGTGCGTGCGTGCGAAAACTCTCTCTTTCGGAAGTGTTATGTTATCCAATCTTTCGAATCCATGCCACCCTTTTCACGCGTTCCTTCTTTACTGTTTGGTATTCTTGACACGTTGACTGACTTATGTAAACTAAATGAAATCGTGAAAAGTTTTATGACTTAGACATACCAGCGTCAGCTGCCTGTCTAAAACGAAATCATAATTATAATAAATTGTTCTGACAACATTACTACTTTGGATTGGAATAAAAGCTTTCCGTGACCCCGTACCGGATCCCTTTCTTTGACATAATGATGAAAAGTTATGTCATGTTGTAATTTAATGATTGCCGGATTATCATCAGTCATATTTCTGAAACGGTTAACTTTGCAGGATTTTCATTAAGGTCATCTATAGATTGGTTAGGTTAGGTTAGGTTTGTTTCATGGCAATCCTGAAAAGTTACACGTTTTTGTGATAAATCAAATTATGACAAACGAAAATGTGGACAAACGATTTAGAGTTTATGGAAACCAATATAGGCCCGCCCCGTACGGAATATCATCAATTCATCAACATCCTCCTTGCGTTATCCCGGCATTTGCCACGGCTCATGGGAGCCTGGGGGCCGCTTTGACAACTAATCCCAAGATTTGGCGTAGGCACTAGTTTTTACGAAAGCGACTGCCATCTGACCTTCCAACCCGAAAGGTAACTAGGCCTTATTGGAATTAGTCCGGTTTCCTCACGATGTTTTCCTTCACCGGAAAGCGACTGGCAAATATCAAATGACATTTCGCACATAAGTTCCGAAAAACTCATTGGTACGAGCCGGGGTTCGAACCCGCGACCTCCGGATTGAAAGTCGCACGCTCTTACCGCTAGGCCACCAGCGCTTAGGCCGTACGGAGCATATGACAGTGAAAATGTTAAACTTGCCTTTAACAGAACGCTGATATTCAACAAATTGATAATTTGTACTTTGTCCCCAGAAACTGGGTATGATCCGCAAGCCAGCAGCCTTCATTAGCACCATTTGCGACGAGCGTGGCCAGGAGCTCACATACTGCGGGATGCCCATCAGCCAGGTGCTGGAGAAGCAGCTCGGAGTAGGCGGGACCATCAGCCTGCTGTGGTGAGTAAGAGTAACCTTTGGATCCCCAAACACGAACTGACGCGTGACACCGAAAACAACCTTTATGCTTTCGAAAAATGATGATTTATATAGGATTTACGATCTCCATTACCATAGATTAAATAAAACAAGATCATACCATCCCATAAATTAAAATGCGACCGCCTACGAACGCGCTTACACTCCACCACACATAGATGGCGCCACAAAAAATGCCTTGTTGCCACCGATTATTTGTAGATTGGCATTAAGTGTCAATTCCGAGCTGTAAATCTATGTCAAAAGTGACACTGAACGCCATCTACAAGTATAATCGAAAGCTACAAGACATTTTTTTTGTGGCGCCAGATGACCACACATAGATATGTGTGGTGGAGTGTAAGCGCGGTCTTAGGCGGTCGCATTTTAATGTATGGGATGGTATGATCTTGTTATATTTAATTTATGCCATTACTAAGAATCATACCTCAATTTTTAACGCCACCTATTAAATACCATCATAACTACACTGATGATGCCTACAAACAAGAACGATTTAATACTGGATTAACAAAGCCCATACAAAAAAGCGTACCCCTGAAATGTATGGGCCCTTTGGGCTTAAAACTAGATGGCGCTCTTTCGCAGCCTGGAAGTGGCCAAAATCATATTTTACCCAAAAAATTTTACGTGTTTTTAGGGTTCCGTAGTCAACTAGGAACCCTTATAGTTTCGCCATGTCTGTCTGTCCGTCCGTCCGTCCGCGGATAATCTCAGTAACCGTTAGCACTAGAAAGCTGAAATTTGGTACCAATATGTATATCAATCACGCCAACAAAGTGCAAAAATAAAAAATGGAAAAAAAATGTTTTATTAGGGTACCCCCCCTACATGTAAAGTGGGGGCTGATATTTTTTTTCATTGCAACCCCAACGTGTGATATATTGTTGGATAGGTATTAAAAAATGAATAAGGGTTTACTAAGATCGCTTTTTGATAATATTAATATTTTCGTGAATAATCGCTCCTAAAGGAAAAAAATGTGCGTCCCCCCCCCTCTAACTTTTGAACCATATGTTTAAAAAATATGAAAAAAATGACAAAAGTAGAACTTTATAAATACTTTCTAGGAAAATTGTTTTGAACTTGATAGGTTCAGTAGTTTTTGAGAAAAATACAGAAAACTACGGAACCCTACACTGAGCGTGGCCCGACACGCTCTTGGCCGGTTTTATTTTTTATAAGAACAAATGACGTATGTCTTTATTTTAAAATCATGATATCACGTCAATACACATTTTGAAAGAAATAAATTTGTAGGCATCATCAGTGTAGTTATGATAGTATTTAATAGGTGGCGCTAAAAAATCGAGGTGCGATTCTTAGTATGAAGTATGTAAATCCTATATAAATAATCCTTGCTACAATTTTTTATATATGATATTAAAATAAAGAAGCATGACATTTGTTCTTATAAAAAATAAAAACACGCAAAAATATTTGGGGAAAATATGATTTTGGCCACTTCCAGGCTGCGAAACAGCGCCATCTAGTTCTGAGCCTTAAAGGCCCATACATTTCAGGGGTAAGCTTTTTTGTATGGCTTTGTCTGGCCCGATATTATATCGTCCTTGCTTTCGGACACACAGAAGGGTTAACTAGATGGTCTAAGAGACCGCGTTGATCTATTTAGTTTACAACACGGCTTAATACCCGAGGTCACAGCTTAAAACTGATTCGCACTCCTACTACTACTAAAGCTGCATATCATTCCCTATCCAATCGTGTTGTAGCGGCTTGGAACAGTTTACCGGATAGTGTTGTTACTGCTCCCTCAGTGAATGTGTTTAAAAACAGACTAGACAAGTGGCTTTTAAATAATAAGACAGTGACATGACTTTGCTAACTATAAATCATGAGACATAGGCTCATCAGCTGAATAGCCGCTCGCCTATAATCGAATAATAATAATAATAACATTATCCTCGTACGTTACAGGTTCCAACGCGAACTTCCCGACTGGGCGTGCAAGTTCTTCGAACTGGTACTGATCGTGACGGCTGACCACGGGCCCGCAGTCTCAGGCGCACACAACACCATGGTCACCGCGCGCGCTGGCAAGGACCTCATCTCCTCTGTCGTCAGCGGCCTGCTCACAATCGTAAGTGTTGTGGAAATTGTCTTTTGCCCTGAACTGACCGTCTACCTCTTTAGAACCTCCTTTACCCATTGATCGAAGCATTTGAGGCTGATCAATGACAACGATGACATGAATGTAGAATCTCAAAAACTATATTTACTCGTTACTACGCGTTTTCCACGGTTATATTATAACATTTATAACGTTAGAGACTCTTCTTCTTATTAAAAAACCTGCCTGCTGCGCCGCGGTCCCGGGTTCGAATCCCGGTAAGGGCATTTATTTGTGTGATGAGCACAGATATTTGTTCCTGAGTCATGGATGTTTTCTATGTATACACGGTGTTTCCGGTATCACTCAAAACCTCAGACACCCCAACTGATTTTTATTTTTTTAAACTCATCTAGAGTATTCATCTTTTAATCTGATCGTTACTTTTTTTTTAATTGAATTTTTAATTTTCTGTACAGCTCTACTTGACTTTTAGCTCTACACTCAATAAAATAATTGCTAACTACCATCATAAACCATAAGACTATTTATTTGTGTACGTTACTGCAACGACATAAGGTTTACCAATAGACAGCTAAGATGTCACTGTAAAACACTTTAAAGCTTTGTCACAGTAAACTTCAAATTGGACAGGTAATCGCAGTAAGCAAATAAACTCAATATTCAAAATGACAAGGTTGTAATTAGGTACGAGTTCAATTTGTTATGACTTATGATAAACATTAAGATTAAACTGACAAACAACGTCAAACTAGTAGCGGAAAAAATAATCGTCCAAGTAACCGGCCAGTATTAATACCCCTAAATACTGAAAAAAGGTAAACAACCTCTAGCAATGCGATATACACAATGTTGTATTACGAGTACAATAGAATGGGCACGTAAAAAATAACTAATAATACTAATTTAAATAAAAATATTACCCCCATCAAGATATAGCTCAATCGATTCTACTCTCGATTCTGAACAAAGTGTTTTCAGGTTTTTAGTGTTAAGTGAAACACGGTGTATAAGTATTTATATATTATATATATCGTTGTCTGAGTACCCACAACACAAGCCTTCTTGAGCTTACCGTGGGCCTCAGTCAATCTATGTAAGAATGTCCTATAATATTTATTTATTTATTTAAAAAAAGACTTGATTGGTGATTTGAAGACAACTGAGTTTAGATACCAAATAAGTTCAACATAAGCGAATCAAGTTTTTGACCAGTAACAACTTGCCTATAACTTTTAAATTTGTTGTAAAATATCACTTTGTATATATTTTTAAAAGCTTTTAATTCAACTTCACTTGTTAGTATGTTAGTGCATAAAAACGTAGAAGCTTTTGACCAACTTCTCGGTTTCCGATTAAGCCGAAATTTTACATGCATATATAAATCACGTGACAATGCAATATTATGTTATCATGGAGCTGACCTGATGGAGCAGAAAGGTGGTCATAGGAACTCTGTTATGAAACGTCGTATCTCCATCGAGTAAGGAGTTTTTAGAAACGTCTCGGAGAGCAGTAGATGACTGTTGAAAGAAAGGTACAGTCGGCGATAAAAGCTTATGCCAAAAATGAAATTTTTGCAAAAAACTTATTTGCATGTTATGGTGGGTATATGTTACGATACGTACTGACTTTTATTTAGACACAAGGCACACAAAACTTTAAACAAAAAGTTGATTGGCCAACTCTACTGTTAGGAACCCTCGGTGGGCGAGACCATCTCGCATTTGGCCGGGTTTTAAAATACAATTACGGTCCTACTTTAATTTAAAAGTTTGTTTTCTTTTCCAGACGTAAAATCCCGGTAAAAGAAATCCTATTAAGCCTAACTGTTAAGTAGCCTTTCCATAATATAAATTTCAAAATACCTCTTAATTCCAGGGCGACCGTTTCGGAGGCGCGTTGGACCGTGCCGCCATCGACTTCTGCGCGGCGTACGACAAGGGACAACATCCTCAGGAGTTCGTCAACGAGAAGAGAGCCAAGGGCGAACTCATCATGGGCATTGGACACAGGTCTATATATATATATCATGATTATGGATCATAATGTGTATAATTTATTATTTGCTACATTCACATATTAAAACTGATTAATCAAAGAATCCATCTTTAATAAAGGGCGCAAAGTTTTTTAACCGCACGTGCCGATATTGATACCCGAGCAAGAGAAAGAATCCAATATTGAACCGCGAGCGTAGCGAGCGTGGTGAAATAGTACATTACGATACAAGTGCGTAAAAAAGGAAGTTCGAAACGAGTGGCGATAAATTAAAACACGACCGAAGGGAGTGTTTTAAATTGACACGAGTCCCAATCTGTTCAAGGCGTAAAAAAACACCATCTGTGCTGAAAAATATTTTTCAGTACAGATGGTCGTTTTTTTACGCACTAGTTCGAGAAGTGGTTCATTATATGCCAGGTCGAAACAAAACGTTCCTCTTCCAGAGTAAAATCCATCAACAACCCGGACTCCCGCGTGCGCGAGTTGAAGGCCTACGTCACGGCGCGGTGGCCCGCGTGGCCTGTCACCCGCTACGCGCTCGACGTAGAGGCCGTCACTACTCGCAAGAAGCCTAACCTCATCCTCAACGTCGACGGCATCATTGCTGCTGCCATGGTCGATCTGTTTAGACACACCAACCTCTTCACTACGTAAGTACAGCTAAACGAACCAGCGACATATAAGATTATCGAATCAAAGGTCCCATATTGAAAGTTGTATCAAGATCCTGGTCACGGCACCAAATTGTAAAGACCTGTTTAAGAATTAAAGTCAATACGCGCTGGCCCGCGTGGCCCGATGATGAAGCCGTCACTCGCAAGAAGCCTAATCTCATCCTTAATGTCGACGGCATCATTGCCTGCTGCCATGGTAGACTTGTTTAGACACACCAATCTGTTCACTACTTAAGTACAGTTAAACGAACGTGCGAGAACAGAGATTGAGCAGCACTGGGAGCCAGCAGGACACTTCTAAGGCACTCACGTAGCTTACAGAGGTCCTGTGAAGTAGTATTAAGATCCTGGTCGCGGCACCAAGTTGAACGTTGTATACGTAATATTAATTAAAATATAATGCAATCTAAAAGAGGGAGTGCCATACCAAAATTCATTTAGTGAATTTTATGAAATATTAATGTGAAAATAATGAAATGCAATTATTAATTTTTAAATTCTAGACTAGTCACACTTGTTAGTAGTATAGATATTTTGTACGGGGTAGACAAATAAATATAATCTACCCTGGGTAGACCATGTATATTTTAAATGTACCTATTACCTTGTGTGATGAATAAATGATTATCTATCTATCTATCTAGCAAAATTCATTAGATATGTTCTGTACTTTTATACTTTTTTTTCAGCGTTTATGTTTGACTTTATTCTAGCATTACTTAGTAATTTCCAATACTTGAGACATGGGAGATTGACATAACCTTAAACACACCTCGGACAATGGCGATCAAATATATGAAAGAGGCGCGTTCCTAGCACACAGTCTAAGCTCGTGTAGGTGAACGCGTACTATGTCTGTATGAGTGACATATGACAGGTCGACTGTTCGCGTTTTTGACAGGCGGTAACTGAGAGGTAACCGAGAGGGCAGTACTTTCAGTGGAGAGTGGGAGTAGCATATTTCAGCGATAGTAATCCTGTGGCTTAAATGAGACTCAAATGAGTGAGGACTAATATTATTTTTCCTTTTTCCAGCGAGGAGGGCAACAACTACATCCAGATGGGCACAATTAACGCGCTGTTTGTGCTCGGGCGCTCCATCGGACTCATCGGCCACTACCTCGACCAGAAGCGCATGAAGCAGCCGCTCTACCGCCACCCGTGGGACGACATCACCTACATGTCCCCCCTCAACTAAGCTCACCCCATCCTTACCTGTCGTGCAATGGTAACACACCGTTGTGTGAATCCACGTATAAGCACAGATGAAATATAAGATCATACCATCCCATACATTAAAATGCGACCGCCTAAGAACGCGCATACACTATACCACACATAGATGGCGCCACAAAAAAATGCCTTGTTTATTTTATTTATTTATTTAAACTTTATTGCACAAAATAACAACTTAATGTACAAAAGGCGAACTTAATGCCATGAGGCAAAAATGCCTTGTTGCCATCGATTATTTGTAGATTGGCGTTGTTTCGAGCCATAAATCTATGTCAAAAGTGACACTTAACGCCATCTAAAAGTATAATCAAAAGCTACAAGACATTTTTTTTGTGGCGCCATCTATGTGTGGTGTAGTGTATGCGCGTTCTTAGGCGGTCGCATTTTAATGTATGGGATGGTATGATCTTCTTATATTTAATCTATGGTATATGTAACGTGAGTCACGACTTCATTGAGTATTTATTTGGAATATAGCTGCAAATGAAAGGATCTATACATATATCGGGAAAGTGACACTTATTTAGAGATAGATTATCATTTGAACTTGCATCGTGAAATGGAACGTGATATAAAATCGTGACTCGTGTTACTCTTGCTGTGGATTGATCCCGTTATAGAAAATTGTTACAAATGCACCGTTACATTAGACAATCTTTTTGAATACTAGAGCGTAGTTTTAATAAAAAAAATAAAAAGTCGGCACGTTAGAAACTTTGAGGTGTAAGGTGTACTCGGGTAATTCCGAACGTCGAAAACCGTCGGAAAATTCCGAAATTCAAATGATAATCACCCGTGATTCCATAGTAATAAGGGTCCCTTTTCGGAATTTGCCGACGGTTTTCGACGTTCGGAATTACCCGAGTACACCTTACTAAAAGTTATTAAAAAATTGTAATGCGCGCACGGTAGATAATAATGTGTGGGTTTCCATCGAGGAAGGGTTCTTATTCTTCATGTGAAATAAATACTATTTTTTAAAAATTTCTGTCGAAATATTAGATAAAAAGGATACTATTTAACTTAAAGTTTAAAAACCCTTTTGAGATAGAAAGCCACAAGCATTCAGGCTCTAAATGTCTAAATTAGTAACTTAACGGTGTTATCGTATATTTGTAGCTGAAAGTCGAAAAGCACGTCAGGTAATATTAATCGAATGTCAAGGTAGCATTGTAGAGTGCAGTCCAAATTGAATTTTACCGTTTACAAAAATAACCTCAAGATTTTCATTTATAGTTGTATCGTTAAAGGATATCTCATTTGTGACGTTATCTGAGTAAAGGGACCTTATTTTCGATGGCGCTTACGTCCCTCGGCGTCGTATTTGTACACGAACATCGCTCATAATGCCGTAAGCGCCATCGACACTAAGGTCCACAGACCAACCCCTATAGACATCCATTACAAGACGACTCGCGGTCGCCAGCCTTCCTAGTATTTGCACTGATATAAGCGCGGGCGCTCGCCGTGCCCGATCAGTTCGACCAAGTAACAGACCCGAAAGCAGCGCGTGTTTTTCGCACTAAAAATTTGGAAAAGGGATGATGCCTTAAAGATGTCCACCTGTAGTGTGAAATGGTGTGGAAAGGTAACAAGAAGCTCAAATTTAAAAACAGACGGCATTACATTCCACAAATAAGTCATATTTATAATTTATTCAGAGCCGGCTAGGTCAACTTACATTGGCCACTTACGTATTGTCAGTAGAGGGACACTCATACTTCTGTCCCTTTTCATCTGGCGCGACTGCCCGCCGTCCTTGAAACGGCCAATCACAGCGCGTAACACATTTCCCCGCCCGCTCCTCGCACCCCAAACACTGGTGACTCGTATCGCGAACAAAATGTTTAAGATTTCTACTCTATAGGAGGTTCTCTGTGCTAAGGTCCCTTTACCCAGATAATGTCACATTTGAACATGCTCACTGATTTAAATATTAAGACAGCACCTACATTGCAACTAAGTTTTCCTCAACGTTCTGTTTCCTTTAAATTATTTTTTTAGTGGAATCTAACGTGCGAACTATATAAATAAATAAATAATTAGTTAAGTATTTATGGGGTTACTATAGTACGTGTAATTGTTCTAATGTCGGATGTGGATAAGTGCTTTAGAATTTCTAATATTCTACTAGATAATTCTTTGAACACAATTTTCCAGAGTTGTCTAGTAGAATGTAAGAGGTCTGTTATTTAAATTTTTGACTTATGGTGCAGAAGTTAGATACTTTTTTATTTCGCCGTTCGCAGTTTAAATAAAATTATTAAATTGGTAGTTTACTTTCAAAATTCCGAACGCATTTGCTAATAAATAATGGTTTTTAATATAATTGTATTCTTTGTGATTTTAAGCTTGAAATTAAACACGCATTTTTAAATCCACTGCCGAATTTATGTACATTTCGTAAATTATATTCTAATAATTTTATTTAGAACGCGAACGGTATCTACTGTCCATTCCAGAAATCAAAGTTGTTGGAAAAATGAATTTTTATTTTTAAATAACTTATTGAAGAAAAATATTAACATAAGTAACTCACAATCGTCATATTTTCTTATGAAGAAAATTGTTTACTTGGGTGTTTGGACAAAAAATGTATTTAGAGTATTTTGTTTAATATTTTATATTAGTCAGCACATAACCTTGTGGTGAAATAATTCATAATTTAAACTACCGAACAAAACTGGACTTTTAATCGTTTTATAAAATAATTCATTTTATATTCATTGCCATTTATTTGTGCAAACAACTCAAGAATGTATTTTATAAGTACAACGCTTAGATCTGATGCTAAGGTAAAATGTTTTTATGCAGTAAGTTTTTCAATAAACTATGACACTGTATTTTTGGTTGTTTTTTTTTTGTTTCGACTGAACTGACTGACATTATATTTCTTGTTAATTTTATTTATTTGCAATCTTATTTAGTAATAATAGTTAACGAAGTGCACGCCTCCCAAAGGTCTGGAATAGCTGCGGTTTGCGCGATGGGAAAGATAAACAATTTTAGAAATCGTTGCATTGAAATATTGTGGATGTTAGCTACATAACATAATGAATTTTCCTATATACGTCCGCTTATATATCTAGTATATCTACACTATACATATACTCCTCTCTCTCTCTCTATACCAATTAAAAGATGGTTCCCCTTTATTTTTTCCGTATATAAAAAGGCGACTGACATTTTCGATTCGATTTCTGCGATTTTTTTTATATAGTAAGTTCCTTTTTGATCTCGCACTTTGCCATGAGTTCCTGTCAAAAATCTTTGCCACAATTCTAATATATGCGGAAAATTATTGTGTAGTTTACCCTATTCATATAATAAACTAACATATATAAATATAGCTTGAATAGGTAGGTATATTATTTTTTGGATGCACTGTTTTTTCGATATTTACACCAAATAGCCTCGATGTTGTCTATTTTGTATAAAATATGAAAATATTGTAAAAGAGAGCAGCACTGTTATATAGTTGTGCACAGAACCATGTTATCTGACTATTTATATGTATTTGTAGTAATTAGGGCCAGTTGCATCAACCACATTTGATACACATCATCGTCACGCAGCAGACGACTATTTCATTTCATTTCTTTATTTAATATTTACACAGCATTACCATAGCATTACAGTTAAGACTAATACACTGTTAAACGATAAAATGACATACTATAAGTACGTAAAACTAAAAATACAATTAAAACACTTTAAAAACACTAGACTATGAAACTTGCCATACAATACAAGTTAACGAACGCTTTAACGGTAACAGGCCGTTTGATATTTGGCCCTTAGGGCCGATTTGTGTGACGATGTGTCTGTCAAATGTGGTTGATGCAACTGGCCCTTAATGTGTGTATTCAGTGCTCATAGGATTTACCATTCATATTTAAAATTTAGAATACATATTTCACAGTTAAGACTATGCTATCTTACCCTGTTTTGCTATATCACATATGTATGTATGCATATGCATGTAATAAATACATAAAATTTTAGTATTTTTACAAAACGGAACATCGACAAAACAGCGGTTTACTTGTAGGTCTAATGGTTAATTGAGATGCTCGGTGGAAAGGTTAAGGTTATTATATGGTTTAAAATACATAAGACACTTTTTACCGCAAATTCAGCTGTAACCAGAGATCTGAGGTCTTCCTACACATATAGGCGCAGCGTCGATGGAAAAAAATACCTATGTCGACACAATTAGAGCGAAAAAACAGCTTTGCCTCTCGTTGCGTATAGGAGCTATCGGCTATTGCCGATTCTGTGTTGTAAGTTTTGGGACGACCCTTAGGCCGTTTTCACATTATCCGATCCGATATCGCATGTCGGACCGATGCCAGGCGCCATCTTGGATTTTTTCCATTGAAATTCTTCCGAAATCCGATATCGGATCGGATAATGTGAAGACGGACTTAAACTTTGAACAGGCATGCTTATGCTATTTACCCTCATGTCACCCATGTTACTGACCTAAGTCCGTTTTCACATTATCCGATCCGATATCGGATATCAGAAGGATTTCAATGGAAAAAATCCAAGATGGCGCCTGTAATGTATGGGACATCGGTCCGACATCCGATATCGGATCGGATAATGTGAAAACGGCCTAAGGCTGCTTTACGTCAACGCTTCGACGAATCTTTTTCTACAAGTACATCTACAAATACAAAACTTTTGGTTTAGGACTTAATTTAACATATGATAGTTACAACTAATGTAGGTGTAAGTACTCGTCATTATTTGACTATACTTCACTTATAATTGTGATTTAAATTCATTTTTTTAAATCTAACATTGCCTACAGTCAGTGGGGTGAAAGTGGCGAAGCTGTTCCTTTCGGGCATTCTCTTCTCGGCTCTGTTCGGCTTAGCATTTCTCACAGCACCTATTGACCACGTGCACGAAGGAGCTGATAAAAAATACACGTGATCTTATGATAAGATCATACCTAATACTTGCTAATACCAAGGATGATTTATCTAAAGGATAGGATTTCAGGAATCAGGAATCGTATCTCATTTTTTTAGCGTCACCTATTAAATACTATCATAACTAAACTGATGATGACTACAAATTTATTTTTTTCAAAATGTGTATTGACGTGACATCATGATATTTAAAGAAAAAAGCATGTCATTTGTTCTTACAAAAATAAAATCGCGCAAAAATATTTGGGGAAAATACGATTTTGGCCACTTCCAGGCTGCGAAACAGCGCCATCTTGTTTTAAGCCAGAAACTCCTGAAAGGCGCATACATTTCAGGGGTCTTTTTTGTGGGCTTTATCTGTCCCGTATTATATCGTCCTAGCTAATACCTATGAACCCATAAGATTGAGGACAGCTCTAGTCGTTCACATAGCGAATATAGACGGTCAAGCATTATCAATAAAGAAAGCGCAAAATTATAATTTTCTATGAACGTAATTCGATATCCTTCGCTCTACTGTATGGCTAATGATTGCAAATATTGCAATACATGAAAAAAGAGTGCTAATAGGAACAATCAATTTACGCAGTTAAATGGGCATTTTAATATGTAACGTAAATGTTGTCATAGCAGTTTTATGCACAAGCACGTTTTGAGGAACAAGAAATCGACAATTAGTTGTCTAACTAATATATTAGGCGTTTGTAGACTGAAACCCTGCCCTGTTGAATTCAAATAAAATTTTATTTTACCGTATTGCAGTGTTTTCATTATATGAATTTCCCACCTGCTTATTTATTTACCGAATTTAGCGCAGGTCAATGTTTTGACTCTGTTTATTTACTTTTGTATAAGGTATAGTACCTACTACCAATAAATATCTAGATGTTTTCCTCACAATTCTAAACAGATTCGCGTGAAATTATGTGAAACAATATTTATGTCGGACATGATGAGTAAAGTTGAGGCAGTTAACAACAAAGAAACTAGCATTTTGCGGCTTACCTATTCGCGTTGGTTTTGAAGAAAATGTTTACCCTAGTACTTAATAGCTGACGAACTTCTGTCTAGTTTTACTTTACTACTATTATGAAAAAATAATACTGCGCAATGATTTTCTATTAATTTAACATTAATTACTTTAGTTGAAACTTGAAACTCTGAAACAATTTGAAATTGCCGCCCCGATTGTTTGTCTATGATTAGATTTTTTTTATTTGCCTAGTGAAGTGTCATTCATGTTATATAAAGAATACCGATTTTTTAGCCAAGTTTTTGTCAAGTTTTTCTCCGAAGACTATTCATTGTCCTACACATGTCACAGAGCTTGAATTAATTCTTTTTATTTTTCTGGCCTGGCAATATTGGCTACCAAAAGGTTTCACGCTATTGGCTAAGCTCATGTCAAGTGTTATAATGTTGCCTGTTTTTAATTTCTTGAAACTCCATGTTTCTACAAAACCGGTTAATTCATAACTTGCTATAACAAAACGAAACGTCATAATTATTTCTAGAGAGAGATTCGAACGCTCCCTTTGCGTCCGACGCCATTTTGAACGCTGTCATTGAACGGTATCAAGTCGCAAAGATGGATTCTTAGATCCCTCGAGATGATATTACGATTCAAGCTATGCTATTTTAGTCGTAATATATTCTAAATTCGCGTTATAGTAGTGAATAGACCGCCACCATGACGGACATTGCAGTTCAGGCCATGGAGGCCCTGCATAATTGTCGCTGCTGCTTGCGACGCCCTCCGGATAAGGGTCTCAAGACGATGTACGAGTCTGTTGGGAAAACTGAAGTTTATTGGGAAATGCTGAAACAGTGCTTCGACATACGTGTAAATATTTTTACTATATCATGAAACGAAACAATTTAAGGCACTTTAATCCTAACATTGACCTAATTCAGTTTTATTCATCTATATATTACGTCTCCTGTTAGCTTAGAGTGCATACTTAGGGCTTTCTGAGATTTAAATTTAGTTTTCACATAAATTCTCTGAAAGTAAACTCAAATGAAGTTCTGTTAACCATTTCAAGGAAGTAATCATGAATGAAATATTCAATTTATTATACTATTATAGATAGTCTTATGGTTTATAGGGTCTAAAATTTCAAATTATACATGTTTTTAATTTTTTTGACTAAAAATATGATTTACAACGTTCAATTATTAACTCAATGTTATAATTTACGTAAACTGTACATATATAGATGTTATTATAATACTCAAGTTTCTATGGCAATTTAAAAAGTTGTTTATCAGTTTAAATACTTTAAATAATCTAAAATTTGTCTAATCTTTGATAGTCTGATTCCATGATTCATTACAAGGATTTGTTACTTATCCCAAAGAACCTCCTTTTATTGAAGTTTGTTAAAAATGTTTAAAGCAAAAGTAAACAGAAACATTCTGTAAGCTACACTCACAGTGAAAGTCAAGCATATTTGTGTTGAAAAAGGTCACATTTTCATACTACTGTCTCCATACCCATATAGTAATACTATTTCTTAATCTGGAGCTAAAACTTGGAACTGCAAATAATGTTTTCATTTCTAACAGAACAACACTATTCATTTGAGGGCTTGAAAAGCCACCATTGGACTATCTGTTGCACAGAACTAGATTCAGATAGAATATTTAGATAGAAGTAACAAAAGTTCTTATCTATTTGTATGGCGTCACCACTGCGCGAAGCGTACTTGTAAGATTTTGTACTGTAAGTTATTTTTACTTACTTGCCTGTGATTTTAAATATGTCTCAGGCCCTTGAGTGTTCATAATTTTTGTTGCAATTAAATTGGCATTTTTAATGTTTTTGTTGACTTTAACTTACAAAAATTGACACCCAAAAGCTGCAAGCCGCAAATTAAAGATGGACAACTCAATGCATTTTACATTGTTCATTTGACACGTGAAGTAGATATGTTGCTTGATCTATGGTATATATTACATCTGTGATCAAATGGTTACAATCTGCATGTCTCCTAATCCAGTTTTATTTCACCTGCAGCTTAATCTGGCAATGATGAGTGCGGCATCTGCGAGGTGTGTGTGAACCGCCTCCGCGACGCCAATGACTTCAAGAATCAGGTGCAGCAAAGCCAGATTGACCTTAAGTCTCTGTTGGAGCGAGCACTGGCTGAGAAAGGTAATTTTTTTAATTGTATATAACGTGATGTGGTGACGGGTTAAGAATTTCACCACCCCCTTTCTTCCCGTGGGTGTCGTAGAAGGCCACTGTGGGATATGGGATATGGGTTAAATTCTGGCGTAGGCGAGAGGCTGGCAACCTGTCACTGCAATGTCACAGTTTCGTTTTCTTTCAACCCCTTATTTGCCAAGAGTGGCACTGAAACCTGAGTAGTTTCATGTGCTCTGCCTACCCCTTCATGGGACACAGGCGTGATTGTATGTATATAAAAAAATATTATATTGAAAATTACTAAGGACATTCTTACAAAAGTCAACTAGACGCCATGGTAAGCTGAAGTAGTCTTGTATTGAAGGTTATATGTACACTATACAAATCCACAAGGAGTATGTTAGAGGTTCCTTCAAAGTAGCTTCTATCGTGGAAAAAGTGAAGGAAAGTCGCTTGCATTGGTATGGCCACATACAAAGGCGCGAAAACGACTATGTGGTTAAGAAAGTACTCAACATACCAAACTCAACCAGGGGAAGAGGAAAGCCGCCTGCCACTTGGTGGAACAACATCAAGCAAGAGATGGACCGGGACAACCTAAGTACTCAGACAACCCAGAAACGAGTTCTCTGGCGCAAGTGTACAGGGAGACCCAACCCCAGATAAACTGGGAACATGGGTAGGACAAAGAAGAAGATGTACAATATACAAATACATACATAGGCAACTTCCGTGATGATGAGTATTTGTGCTCATCACACAAATCAATGCCCTTATCAGGATTTGAACCCACTAATGTCTGAAAAACCTAATGATATATGTGATTGTGCACGGGAAAACATCCCACTTTGTTGATTGCTTTATAGCCGCTTTGTCAGTTTATTTATATAAAGATACAAGTAAATCTCGCCTTAATGGTAACGGACAAAGTGGGATTTACTAAACACACTCACATATGAACAGGTTTAGTATGTTCTCTCCTTATTCCAAAGAACTAAGTTACGAAAGTCCCTACATAGTACATGTCTAGTATCAGTGTTCGAAAATATCCGATATTTATAATAAATATCAAAATATCGGATATTTATGATATATTATATCGGATATATATCAACTTTGATATATATCCATTTTGTATGGAAGGCATATTATTATTTTGTTGCATTATTTATGAATACAACTTTAGATAAGGAAAATTCTACTAAAAAACATAACATTTAGTAGAAAAACAGTAACAAACACAAAAAACTATATTATTAACAATGTTACATTTTTTTTAAACCATTTTTGTATTGCAATATTTAGAAAAAAATATATATTTATCGGATATTTATATCCATTGATATCTTCTATCAATATATCCTCGAACCCTGTCTAGTATATATTATAGTTTTAAACATTATAGTTTTGAATATAATGGATGGACTCAAAAGATTATCTTTGTTTCAGACAAAAAACCAGCCATTGTTAAGGTGGAGATTGTAGAAGATCCCATCAGCGCCGACGAGCCTTTGATACGTGAGTATTTCCATTCTCTCTTTATCAAGATGTCAGGGCTGCACAGGCATAGACCGAGCCACGTCGCGAGGATTGTGCTGGCGCGGCAAATATGCTACAGAGCGAAAAAAAATCTATCATACTTGTTAAATAGTACATTACTACAGAGGCCGGGACAAAGGGGGTTGCCGGGCAACCCCATTTCCCGCCGAGGTATGTATAGTGCTTTTCTCAAACATGAGATGAAATAAATAAAGTCTACTGAAAATAGTAACTTTGGATGGCTGTATCTCCTAAACGGTGCGTCGTAGCGCAAAAATAATCGAATTTTCGTTCCCCTTTGATACCCCGTATACGCTTATAAAAAAAAAAACAAAAAGTTAAAAAAAAAATTCAAAGAAAAACGAAAAAAAATTTTTTTGTATGAAAACGCACCCAAAATCAAATATTGTCTAGGGCCCGTACCAGTTGCAGTCGGCACGTCTATAAAGCCCCTTATAGTTTTTTTTTTAATTGGCTAAATGCCTGGATGTTATGTCACAATTATCTGTGTTTGGAAATTAAAAAAGAGGACTTTGCCGGCCTTGGCCTGCAAGGTTTGTATGAAATTCCATTATCTATCAATCGTCCTAGCCGCACCTGCAACGTCATACTTCGCTGCCAATTATAAGGCACATAACATCAATATTTCATACCATGTTTGAGAAAAGGGCATTTTCATAATTTGGGACCCCCCAATTAGCGTAAGTTTTTATAAGATAAGTATGCAAATGTGTCCGACAAAAAAATTATAGATTATTTTCCGCTACTGTATATTTCTATAGACCTGACTTGGCCGAGGCCGCCATATAGAAATAAGTAAAGATAGAAGGAAGGGTGTTCACTCCATTCATATTTGTTCCAAATTTGTACTGTACGAGTATGTAATAAAATACTAAAAGGCTAAGTATACTGAAGCTGCCCACGCTTAAGGACAGGAGAGCGAGAGGAGACCTTATCGAATGTTTCAAGATTGTTACCCACTGTTACAACCTCCCCGACATTCACAAAGTAGTCGCTATGAGAAGTACCAGCCGCGAGACCCGAGGTCACAGCCTAAAACTGATTCGCACTCCTACTACTACTAAAGCTGCATATCATTCCCTATCCAATCGTGTTGTAGCGGCTTGGAACAGTTTACCGGATAGTGTTGTTACTGCTCCCTCAGTGAATGTGTTTAAAAACAGACTAGACAAGTGGCTTTTAAATAATAAGACAGTGACATGACTTTGCTAACTATAAATCATGAGACACTGTGTGACATAGGCTCATCAGCTGAATAGCTGCTCGCCTATAATTGAATAATAATAATAACCCGAAATGACCTCAAAGATTTTCATATAATGCTAGAACATAACAACACCCGTCAGTGGTCATTAGTATAAACTAGTCTCTCGCAGGTCATACAACAATTCTCATAGACATTTCTTTAGTAATAGAGTGGTAAAAGCTTGCAACCAGCTCCCGGACGATATATCGGCCCAAAGTGTAAACAAATTCAAGAATAAGTTAGACAAGCACAGTGCAACATACATACCTGCAACCTCTGCTGACAACTGGATACAGGCTTTATCAGTTACTATAACTGCCTCGTCGTCGTGTGCTCTGTCGTGGGTGTCGTATAAGGCGACTGTGGGATATGGGTTAAATTGTGGCGTAGGCGAGAGGCTGGCAACCTGTCACTGCAATGTCACAGTTTCGTTTTCTTTCAACCCCTTATTTGCCAAGAGTGGCACTGGAGCTTTAGTAGTTTCATGTGCTCTGCCTACCCCTTTATGGGATACAGGCGTGATTGTATGTATGTATGTATAACTGCCTGCCTGCTTTACAAGTAATAATAGTAATACTAACTGGGGATTGTCCTTGGGTTCATTACTATAGTGCTTACAGGGATAATCGTTGGTTGGTGTCACATTACCTTTTAGATTAAACTGTCTTAAAGAGCCTCTGCACTGTTGCCTTCGGTCCCACGCATGCCTCCCAAAAGTCCGGGACCCCTTGGTCCCGAGATATGGTAAAGACAAACAAAATAATAATAATTTTAAGGCTCATTTAATGAATGGAGAGATCTAGTTTGTACGTAACATATTTTTAACGTATGTTGTCAAATTTGCATGAAGTTTTTTTAGTTCCATGTGGTGAGTGAAAAAAATTTTAATTTAAATTCTGTCAACATGAATACTGATTCTTCTATTTGTTACAGGTGAAGATCCCAAAAAGGAATTCAAAGCAGAGAGTGATGGCGACTTGGTGTCAAGTAAGTACTAAATATAATAAATGTGTTGTTGACAAACAAAAGGTAACACATTGTCAGTCTAGATTTATTATTAGTTAATGTTTGTTAATTAACTAGTGACTTACAATAAGACTGACAATAAGTAACCTTTTGGTTGTTTACAACACGAAAGTAGAATAAATGAGGATAGGATCTTGTTAGGCGCTCAGTTTAACTACCATACTTTTATTTTGGGTACAAGAACAGATTCTAAAAACTAGTATTTTTTGTAGGTACTTTATCATTATACGAGTACATAATGTCTTAAGACCAAGTTATCAATATCACTATTTCAATAAAAGTAGCTATTGACTACAACTTGCCACTTAGTAGAATTGAAACAAATGGTGCTTTGTTGCTCCTTTTGTGTGTAGTCACTGAAGTGAGCAATGACATTTTTGACTACCAGGGCCTGTAAACAAGTGCCTAATCAAATCACTAGCTAATCTCTATTGCTCTTTGGAACGTGAACAATTAACTGCTTGTTTACGCAGTCAGTTCGCTTAACCTTCACCTCGTGTATTTCAAATCCGATTGCTTTAGAGTTTCTAGACTGTACTAGTGCAGTCATTATGTATGTTTGACGGTATAAAAAAGTATAAACGGTATTTTCAAACAACTGTGAGCCATGAAATAAATATAATATGATTGTAGCGCCATTTACAACAAAACATGGCTTGTAAAATAGAGAATTTTGTGGCCTGAGGTAAAAAGTCTGTATAAAAATGAAATATGGTATCTCAGGCTGATCAACGGCTACTTATTTAGAAGTATGAAATGAAAATGACATTGCTTAGTAGAAAAGCTGTTACTTCTATTGGACAAATTATGAAATTCAAAACACAACGAATTTCAATGTCTTTCCATTTAGATGAAATCTTAGTTAATCGGGGACATTAGTTAAAAACGATGACATTATACAGATGTAGTGCGAAAACGGTTTCCTTCGTATTTTTCCGGAAACGTTCGTATTTGTCACGCTAGTTCAGTCAATGTCAGTACATCTTGTACAGTCAAGTGTAAAAATATGGGTGCGTACAACTTATCAAAAATATGTCCCATAGCACTTTATGTCGGCGGAATAAGGTCTCGGTACATATTTTTGAGCGGATAAAATCGATACGTATTTTTGCATCTTGTACTGTACGTTCGTACGTTTTATGAAATGCACTACATCTGTAATTATGATGATTTTTATACGTTAATTGTAACAAAAAATACATTTTTAACTATTAGTATTTGCTAACATTGTACCCAAAATAAAACAACTCCCTGATTTCTTATAAGATTCCAAAAAAATCTGCTAAAACACGGATCTCACTTTGTTTTTTAACAGATTTTCTGCCAGCATCGCATACGTTCACCGTCACATAAGCGTAGACCATGCCCTCTGACGGTGAAAGCATTAATAATAGTTTGTGAAATTTTACCGATCTTTGATAACAGTTTGTGTTAGACAAAATGTAATTTAGAGATTGCCATTTTTTTTTATGTATATGGAAATTAGTGCTTGTCCACGGACAGTTTTGTATATAAGATAATACATGGGTTAATAAAATCTAGCACATTGATAATTGATATCATGGAATATTTTTCCTGAATCGTCATATTTTTTACGTAAGGTAAAAAAAAACAACAGTATAGTAGATCCTTGACTAAATTATAGACAAAGTGGCCATAAAATTGGTGGATTTTACTGGATTTTTATAACATATCAGGGTAATTTCTAGATATTTCTATTATTTGTCACCAATCAAGTATTAGTGTTTTGTTCTGGTGTGGTATGACAGCCGGTGACATTTTAGTATAGAAGCATACCGTGTTCAGTCCTCAGAGTTGGCAATGCATGTGAAATCTTGAGATTGCATACTTCCATGCAAGCCTTGATAACGTTATTTAAATACCGTTATGATACCGTTATTTTAACAATAACGGTTTATTCATAACGGTATTTGATAACGTTATAAAACGGTTATGTGTATTGATTGTAATAATAACGACACTGTCCGGTATTGAACTCGACCGGCCAAGCTAGGCTTTCGGATTTTGTGTATGTCATAACGGTATTTAATAACGTTACAAAACGGTAATGTATATTCATATCGTTTTTGCGATACGTCCTATGGTGGACTCGGCCAACGCAAATCTTTCAGGTCTGGAAATTGTGTACTTCATAATGGTATTTGATAACGTTACAAAATGGTAATGTATGTGTTTATTTCGATAGTCCGATGGCGGACTTGACGACCAAGTGGGTTCTGCTATATTTCGTTCAGTCGCCGTTACGCCACTTTTGTGGCGTCTGGCTACAAGTCTGCGTACCTACTCGATGTCAAGAGATACGGGGGCTTATAAAATATAAAAATTTTACCTTCCAATAAAATTATTATTATTTTGCCTGGTATATCCGAGGTCTTTATAGAGAGTACGTCGTAGACGTCGCATCGGACCGATAGATGGCGCCATCGTTCGTTGTAAGTCGCTCCGGCGTCACACCGCCGCGATGTTGGTAGTCCCGTTTTTCCCCACCTGCAACACAAGGCCCCCCCCCCCCCCCGCGCCCCGACCCGCCACCAGCCACCCACATTGTTGAGGAGAAGTGCCGACGGTATATTAAGCCTACCAGGAAGGCATCACTCAGACCTCGGATATACCAGGCAAAATAATAATAATTTTATTGGAAGGTAAAATTTTTATATTATTTGTGCCGTTTGTATATCCGAGGTCTTTATAGAGACCTGTTTATTATCTCCTGGTGGCGAGTCAGCTGGCGCGCAAGCCTTTGGTAGCCCTATTGGCATAGCATAGAAGAATAAGTGAATCAGTTGTTGAACCGATTTGACAGATGTATCAGTCGAAATAGCCTTCGATCCGCGAATATCTCGGTGCCAGAAACGCCTAAAGAGATTTTCGTGATGACGTTTAGCTTTAGTCAGCGAATAGTTAGAGAAATGACATTATTATACATCGCAGATCAAAACCAAAAAAGATGTAGGCGAGGCTGACTTGAACAAGATACAAAAACCTTAGATACACTATTATTATTAACAGACACGTTATTTTATCAGGTTATAAACCCAATTTCAGACACAAAGTGTGGAAATTAACTGTAAAAGTAGTGTAACTATTTGTACTGTAGCAGGGTAACGTAATTGATACTGCTTTTGTCAACCCTTCGTAAAAATTATCTAAATCAATATTAGCTTTGATATGACTATTTAAAGTCCAACGTCTTACGTCCATATCGAACACAGAAAAAGGTCATCACTCAGGCGCCCAAGGGCTATTTGTTACAATACTGGTATTTTCGATCAGACTATTTCGCGTCAAGCGAGCGCGGTTGCAAGCGAGACTCCTGAACTCTGAACTCTTTTTAGTGAGGGCATTTGAGGATACCGATCGCTCGGTAAAACTAGCCTAGAAGATGAAAAGTACGAGCGCTGTCGATTGCTACTACACTGGACGGAGGTATCAGTCGATTTCTTCAAGTCAGTCATTGACTCTTAGGGTAATCCATTACCTAATCCAAAACCCGATGCGACGGATTTCTACTTCGTGCAATGAAGGTCGACAGAGTAGACTGAGAGGTGGAGACGTCCGTGTCGCATCGCTGGTGGTTGCTGAACACGTCGTGGTAGCAGGTCAAGGGGTGAATTAAAACACCGCCACACATGCGCGCTTTAAAAGCGTAGGCGGAGCGTAATAATGGCGGTGCACCGCACAAACGCTGGCGTTGCGCCCAGTGGGCGCTAGCGGGAACTAACGAGCGCTGATTGCAAGCGCAACGCGCGCGGGACGCGAGCGGAATGCACGCGCATTCAGCGCGCTGATAGCGTAGCGTTAGCGAAGCGGAATGCGCTTTATGTGTGGCGGAGGCTTAATACGTACCGTTGTACGGCGTAATGCAGGGCTCTCGCAGACGAAGAGGTACGATGACGGGCGAAGCAGAAGAAGGCGAGGTCACCGAAGGTCACTTACTTGGCTCCCAGGGGGTGCATACTGACCTCGTACGACAGTCTGTTGGAGTCAGCAGTTACTGTCGTAGTTACTCGTAACAGAAGAGATGTAGTCCTGCCATCGTGCAGCATAACATAACATACAACCGAACTGTGCATAGCATATAGTGCTATGCGAACCTTAATCCGGCTGCATGTCACTTCAGTCGCCAGCGCCACCACCTGTTGAAGATTATTTTCCATCGGAAGAGCTTTACTTCGTACAATGTTCCGATTATTGAAGGTCTTATCGGGCTGCAGGTGCAAGCAAAACAGGGGCGATTGGCCTACAGCTATCGGCAGCTGTACGAGGTAATGCTGGAAACTGCAGCGGTGCAACCTTCCTCTGTAGACCACGAAAGTTGTGAAATTGATGAAATCAGGTTCTACGATCGAATCAAACACTATATTAATTCAGTATAGTCGAGCCAGATGATAACTACTGAAGTCCTCCTGAGTTCCTGGCCCCTTTCGCTTTGAGCTGGAATCTCAAGTTCACTAAGGCGAAGCGGGTTTATTTTTCCCAATTTGTTTATTAGAGGCTCGGCGAATAAGTTAATCTCTCGAATGGACAGGGGGCGCCACAAGCCTCCGGGAAATCGTCGTGTACTTGGAACCCCCGCGGCCAGATTACCGATCGGTTTTGGTGTCCACCCGGTAAACAGACGCACGCTCAGGATGCAGGACGCTGGCTCGAATTCAGATCTGAACATTCTGAAAGAGATTTTTTTTTTTTAATTGCGCAAACCTTTAAGATGTCTTTGACCTACACAATGAGCGATGTACAGGAATCACAGGGTCGTCTCGCGAGGCGCCTCTCCGATTAGATAGCTCGCGAACATCGTCAGGACACCCTCGCAGCAGTGCGGCTCCTCGTCCGGTTATTGACGTCTTACCTCGTTCAACTATGGGTGTCCAAACCACGTTAGGACGTAGCATCTTTAGAATTTATCTGTTCTCACTTCGGCGACGGAGGAGTCCTTGGTCAAAATAGAGTGTAAATACTGTCGTACTTCGCGGGAACTGGAAAGAGAAGAGTGGATACCATAGTGTACGGGATGTCAGCTGATAGCGGCGCCCGGCGTCACATTGGAGGGAAGTATCAGCCTGGTCAGCAACAGAGTCTGCAACGATACCGTAGCAGACGGAGCCTGGATAGTCGTGGTCGTGGCACCATTGTAGCGGAAGACAGTGTTCACGGTGAGCGTGACATCTTAGGCGCGACGGGCGTTATCAGCGTGGTGGCTAGCAGCACCAAGGGCCCACATCAGCAATCTTACAAGCTTGTCACTGCAGCAGACGCTGTTATGTTCGGCGGTGAGATTGAGACGGCCGTCGTTAGCTCGAAAGGCGTCTCGATGCCCTGTCGCGTCACGCAGTATCGTGCTCGGTGGCCCTCTCGAGGTCGCCGCCGTCAGTGCGGGAGGCACCGGCGCCAGCGTGGCAGTCAGCTACATCGGTGAACAGCATCGACAGAGTTCGCGGCGTCGTCACGGCAAACGCGGCAGGAAAATTAGCGACGCCTTCGCGGCAGCCGCAGTATTGCGCTCGGTGGCGCGATGAAGGTCGCCGCGTCTGCAATCTTACCTCGTGCGATCGAGGCGACATCAAGGCGCCAGCATCAGCGTGTCGGCCGACGACACCGGTGGAAAACTTCAAGTAGCTTGCGGCGTTGTCACGGCAGACGCAGCAGAAGGATTGCGACGCCTGTGCAGCGGTTAACAGTATTACGCTCTGCATCACCACTGAGGCGCCAGCATAAGCGTGGCGGCCAGCAATATTGGTGGACAGCTTCGGCAGGGTCGCGTCGTTGTCACGGCATATGAACGCTCTACATCACCATCGAGGCGCCAGCATAAGCGTGGCGGCCAGCAATACTGGTGGACAGCTTCAGCAGGATCGCGGCGTAGTCACGGCAGATGAGCTCGCTGCATCACCATCGAGGCGCCAGCATAAGCGTGGCGGCCAACGATACTGGTGGACAGCTACAGCAGGTGGACAGTCAGCAGGATCGCGGCGTTGTCACGGCAGACGAACGCTCTGTATCACCATCGAGGCGCCAGCATAAGCGTGGCGGCCAGCGATATTGGTGGACAGCTTCAGCAGGCTCGCGGCGTTGTCAAGGCAGACGCACGCTCTGCATCACCATCGAGGCGCCAGCATAAGCGTGGCGGCCAGCGATACTGGTGGACAGTCAGCAGGATCGCGGCGTTGTCACGGCAGACGAACGCTCTGCATCACCATCGAGGCGCCAGCATAAGCGTGGCGGCCAGCGATACTGGTGGACAGCTTCAGCAGGATCGCGGCGTTGTCAAGGCAGACGCACGCTCTGCATCACCATCGAGGCGCCAGCATAAGCGTGGCGGCCAGCGATACTGGTGGACAGCTTCAGCAGGATCGCGGCGTTGTCACGGCAGACGAACGCTCTGCATCACCATCGAGGCGCCAGCATAAGCGTGGCGGCCAGCGATATTGGTGGACAGCTTCAGCAGGCTCGCGGCGTTGTGGCGGGGGCAGAAGGTAGCCGCGCTGGTAGCCTGCGTATTGACGACTGATCACTAACGGCACGGCGCTCGCGTCGGGGCAGCAGCTGACATACTTACAGCGTCGCACGCGACGCCTATGCGGCGGCCACAACGTTGTTCGGCGGCACCGCAGAGATGGCCATCGTTAACGAGGAGGCAACTTCTACGCAACCTCGGCGGCGCCGACGCGGCGGACAACACTGCCGCGGTCAGCGGCGCTATCGCAGCGCTACAGTAAGTTTCGGCGCCGACACGTGGCTTGGGGCCTCCGCACCGAATCGGAAACCGAACATGTTCTTTCTAAAATAATATGAATCTGCTCACCCATTCGTCGGAGAAATTCAAACCTCCTTGGAGCGCGGTATTCCTTCACCGCGCCCTCCGCCGCCGCCGCCGCCGCCGCAGCCCGCAGGTCGCGCAGCCCGCGGTCGCGAAGCACGTGGTCCCCGGAGCACGTGGTCCCCGGCGGAGCAACTTACCTACGTTACCGCTTATATTCTCGCGCGAAACTTTTAATACGCGGATAACACTTCCTACTTTAGTCTCGGAAATGCGAATAGTTTAAAAAGAAAACTGACTAACGGTAACGATTTTTGCAGCATGGAACTTTCTTACAAAAAAGTGGGTAGAATCATAAAGCACCGCTCGTTCATTTCTATAGTGAGAACCCCGAAAGACGAACAATGATCGCTAGCGAGGCATAATATATCTCATTATTCAAGACGAACGAGCGTAAATTAAAAGGGAAGAAAGAATTGACGGATGAAATTGAAATTTAAAAATTTCATAATTCCGAAACGTTATAAGCCACTTTTTAAATAAAAACACGAATAACTCTGGTTTGACCAGAAATAACAAGGAAATAGAATCTAAAAGATTAATTTCGAGACACCATGCTGTAAAAATGTTCGAACGGAATACGCGACAACCGGTCACTTCGGCGTTCGACGAAACAATGTGGGTGGCTGGTGGCGGGTCGGGGCGCGGGGGGGGGGGCCTTGTGTTGCAGGTGGGGAAAAACGGGACTACCAACATCAAAATACAAAATACAAAATCATTTATTCAGCAAATAGGCCACGGGGGCACTTTTACATGTCAACATTACAGAGTATTCATTAAAGTTAAACAAATGAAATTAATAGAAATATTAACTAAAAATATTAATCATAAGCAAAGTAGCTATACACTGATATAGAATTAGAGATGTATAAAGTCTCTAAATGTCATATTATTACTAACTATAATCAATACATAAAGAAAGTGCAAACAGATACAAAGATAAAAGAAATCTATAATACTTCAATAGTTGTAAAAGACTGAATATTACAAGTAAAAATATTATACTTAATCAAATAATCCATGGAGATGTATAGCGTCTCCAAGAGTCAAATTTTATAAAATTAAAATATTTAAAAGTAAAAACCTTTGTCAAATAATACAAAAAAAAAAATACAGAAAATGAACAGCTAAATTACACATTTCAAGAGATGTACAAGTCTCTAGTTGTCAATCATTAAAGAACAAATCAAGTTTACAAATAAGGGCCAATCAAGGTTACAAATTAAGTTTAAAAATATAATCAAAATCTCAGAGATGTATAAGGTCTCTAAGTGTCCAAAAAACTAACATTAACTTAATCAAACGCGGCGGTGTGACGCCGGAGCGACTTACAACGAACGATGGCGCCATCTATCGGTCCGATGCGACATCTACGACGTACTCTCTATAAAGACCTCGGATATACAAACGGCACAAATAATAACGTTACTTCATGGATAATTTAATTTAGTATATTCGTACAGCTTTTGAACAGTGATTTAAACTTTAATGGCAAGAATAACGTTATTGTCATTACGTTACTTATAGCCAATTCGTAACTTCGAGTTTGCTTTAATTGTTTAAGTTAATCAAAGAGGTATTTTCATGATTCATACATGTTTCACATTTGATGTGTTCTTTGTGAAACTGTGATTACTGGCGGAACTATAATAGAGGAAGCAATGGCTTGTGTAGACGTCCGTACGTATTCTAAACGCGCAGAATAAAAGTCCTTGCGGTGTCATGATATTTCCCCTATTGAGTAAGATCAGCAACAAACAGTAACGGCCAAAGTGATAAAATATATGGTTACTACTTAAGTATGTGTTCCAGTGTGTTATTGAAAGGAATCTTAGGTTTATGTATTGACCGCTTTAGTTTCTGTATTTTATAAATACCTAACAGATTGACAATAACACCCTTCATTGACATTATTTATAAGATAAAATTAAACGTGTTGTGCCCGGTGATCTGCCACCCCAGAGCAAGCGATATTTCGACAAAAATCTTGTCATGTAGACATTAAATTACACACAATGTAGTAATGTAAGTTTTGGTTGAAAGTGTTTGTACTAAATGTTGATTGATTATTGTAAACCTGTGTTTGTACATGGAGTTTCTGGTTTCGTCTTAAGCTAAAACATGAAATCGCTACTAGATCTGAGGTGTACTTGAATATTAATTCCTACATTTACCATAAGCAAGTGTGCCCATATATTATAACAGAAAGTACTATCGTATTTCACGAATTATAAATGTCTGATGGAGGAAGATTGGAAAATTCTGTACACTTGGTGCCGTGTTGTCAGGAGTGAATTGTGTATGAAATTTGCTATCAATTTTGTGGATAAGTGGAAAATTGTGGTCGCCTCGAGTTGAGGACGGGGCACTACCAAGTGTAGTGTTTATTCATTTTTAAAACACAAGGATGTTAAGAACGAAACAGGTAAGTCTATTTTTCATCTGTTTTTAGTAACACGATAGTCTAAATTCAATCTATGCTCTTCCGCGTAACTTCTGCTTCTCCCGCGGTTACTGAGTAGTGCATGTACTTGTCAGTTGCTGCTTCATAGAGTCATATCATTTGTGACCTGTCTCCAAAAGCCAATAATTTAATGGACTTGGCGGTGTCGTCTAGGCATAAGTTACTAGTAAGACGCATATATTTTGCTTATTAATGCATCTTTCTTATCTGACACATTTTGTTTAATATGTCAAGTATTCTTTATCATTGAGGAGACAACCATGTTACGAGTAATATCCGATGGTAAGTGGGCATACGCTGCAAATTTGTTGCTGTTACATTCAAATTAAACCATTTGTTACGGGAGTAAGTACAGTCGGCCAAGAAAGTGGTCTACCAGTTTTTACAAAAGTTTCTGTGAGCTCTAACGATCGCTAAGGTTGACTTGACACATGGCATGACGTAAACATCATATACACCGTGTTTCACTTAACACTAAAAACCTGAAAACCGTTTGTTCAGAATCGATAATAGAATCGATTGAGCTACATCTTGATGGGGGTAATATATATTTTTTTAAATTTGTATTATTAGTTATTGTTTACGTGCCCATTCTACAAATTCGTAATACAACATTGTGCATATCGCATTGCTAGAGGTTGTATACCTTTTTCAGTATTTAGGGGTATTCATACTGGCTGGTTACTTGGACGACTATTTTTTTCCGCTACGAGTTTGACGTTGTTTGTCAGTTTAATTTTAATGTTTACCTCTAATAAGTTATAAGTCATAACAAATTGAACTCGTACCTAATTACAACCTTGTTATTTTAAATGTTGGGTTTAAATTTGCTTACTGAGATTACCTGTCCAATTTGAAGTTTGCTGTGACAAAGCTTTGAAGTGTTTTACAGTGACATATGGTAAACCTTATGTCGTTGCAGTAACGTACACAAATAAGTAGTTTAAAGGTTTTTGATGGTAGCTAGCAATTATTTTTTTGAGTGTAGAGTTAAAAGTCGAGTAGAGCTGTACAGAAATTTAAATATTCAATTTAAAAAATAAATAAACATCAGATTAAAAAATGAATACTCCAGATAAGTTTAAAAAAATAAAAATCAGTTGGGGTGTCTGAGGTTTTGAGTGATAACGGAAACACCGTGTATAGACAGAGCGATTGTCACTGACATAATATTGTTGTCTCGTGACGTTTAAACGAACCTCACCCGTAGGGACTAAACCACATCTTTGGTCGACTGTACAAAAAGTGAGATTTCTTTTTTCAGGGCATTTCTACTACAAAAAAGTTGGTTCTGGAACCTTTTAGTTTTGAAAGTCCTCGGAAAAGTAAACGTACCCTGCAAATTCTGGCAAATTGTCAATAAGTTTATTACTTTTAAACTTCCAAAAACCATGTTCCATAAATATGAATTAAAGACTCGTAATTGATTGATTAACACACGTAATTTACGTATGCAACATGTAACCTCAAGTTTGAAATATGTAAAAACAAATTTGCAGACAAATCAGTATTATTTATAAAACAGTCGCAAGCTTCTAGTATTTACAATATAGAAAACTTCATGCTTTTATAATATAAGAGAATATTCGTTGAAAATTACGTCAAATTACCACAACTCAAATTATACCTTAAATTAAAAATCGTTAAAAACTAAATTGGTAAAATACAAAAGAATTGTCAACTCTTTGGACGCATAAATGTTAGTGAATGCGCCGGCTGGCTTACAAAAAATTGTCCATGTGTGACAGTACCATACATCGTATTATTGTTTACAGGTCTATTTTACAACGAAGTCATAGCTACCGTGGACACGGTATTGGTTGAGATTGAAACAGATGACGACATGCCTCCATTCAGCTGTACGACCTGTTTAAAAGTATTTGATCATAAAGAGAGTCTAACGAGACACAAGTTCGCTGTCCATACCAAACATGAACTGCAGTGCGAAGATGATTTTGTCGACTACCTAGCTCTTCCTACGATTAATAAGCATACTTGCTATGTCTGTTGTCAATGGTTTACAGTCGAATCTGATTTAAATACGCATATAGAGGAGATGCATAAGGTACAATCGAAGAGTTACGAAGCCCGTCAAGATAAAGATACGCAGGAAAATGATTTGAAGAAAAAAACGTCAGCGCTCAACGCATTATCATGTAAAGTATGTAAAAGAACTTTTGAAAATAATTTTCTTTTAAAAATTCATATGCGTTGTCATACGAGTGAGAGATCACACAAATGTGAATTATGTCTTAAACTATTTAAGACTAAAAGTGACTTAAATATCCATAGACAAAGTCACATAAAGAATAAGTCGAATTTCTCCTGTGAGATATGCAAAAAAAAGTTTGCACATAAATGTGAACTCGAAGACCATAAGCATCAACACATTGGGGACAAACCTTACTCTTGCAACAAGTGTAAGAGTCGGTTTGCGCGTAAATCTACGCTGGATACGCACGTGCGTTTCTCTCATGCGGGCGCAGTATATTCGTGTGCTATGTGTAAGAAACGATTTGCTCGCGAGTCCGCCTTGAATACACATATGCGGTTTCACGTCAGAGAAAAACCACGGTTACGGAGTCATACTAAAAGAAAGCTTAAGTAGGTTATAAAAACCGCATACACATCAACACACCTTGCATATATAGCATAAACCACATTTTGGTAATAGCAGCATTTTTTTACCTCTAAAAATGCAGAATACTTAGTACAACAGGACCCGATAAATAGAAATAAGCTTTATCACAATTTCACTACACCTTGAAGTAAATGCTCTTTTAGTACTACAAAAACTTTTAAGAGCCATATTTGTGTGATGAGCACAGATATTTGTTCTTGAGTCATGGATGTTTCCTATGTATATAAGTATGTATTTATCTATTTAAGTACATATGTATATCGTCGCTTAGCACCTATAGTACAAGTTTTGCTTAGTTTGGAGCTAGGTTGATCTGTGTAAATATTCATTATTATTTATTACTGTAATCTGATGCATATTATTGGTTGGTTGTTGATGTTAGCCGATAGAATTGACGTTTATGTGATAATTTTATTAACTATATTTATTTTGCTACGTTTATTTGAATATGCAATATTATCCTTGTAACGCTCAAAATTACACTTTACAAACCACTCGTGGTTTTATTTTGGAAGCTTTCGATTGCTCAAATATCAATACGAGTTAATAGGGGGCAATCCCTTTTAAAAAACGAATGAATGTTCAAATATGTGTAAAGATGATTTGTCGCGCCTAGGTCTTTTTTCACTCTGATTTGTGTATCTTAAATAGTAAAAAAAGATTTATTTGTAATTAATGTAAGGCAAATGTAATGTATTTGATTGTGTTGGCAATAAAGTATTAAGTACATTAAACACGCATTTCAATAGTTTTACCAATAAGTAAACCTTTAAGTTGTTTATTTTATTATGCAGAATATATCTCAAAAATCAAACAATATAATTATATAAGAATTACACTAACATATGCAAGAAAAACACAAGAGATAAGCGATAGTCATATGCGTCTGCTGAATAAGTTTTTTGATGTTTCTACAAAAAATAACGCAATAGAGCGCATACATAAATGGACCCGAGCAATCTCAAAGCGTTGTCAACTCTGGGGACGAAAGTGCAATGATTGCCTGTTTGCTAGAATATAACCGACTGTTTCACAACGGCAACTAAAAAAGGACGCTTAAGAGTACATGATAAATGTTTTTCAGAGCGCGATGGTGGCGCCTCGACAGCCTTCGAGCGTCGGTTCGAGGCCGAACGCACTGGCCCGCCGTACAAGTGCCAAACTTGTCGGAAAACATTTGAACAAGAAGAGAGTCTCACAAGGCACACCTTTGCTATCCATGCCAAACATGAACTGCAGACCAAAGGAGCCGTACATGACATCACGGAACCTCCGACCGCGCAAAATATCCATACGTGCGACTTCTGTTGTCAATGGTTCACTGAAGAAAGTGACCTAAGTATACATATGGAGATACATAAGGTGTCATCCAATGACTCGGACGATGATCGGTTAAATTGCGACATTTGCGACAAAGAATTTGAAGATAAGGCTCAGCTGAGAAAACACGAACTCAGCCACGGCGTAGATAAAAAGTTCTCATGCGATTTGTGCGAGAAAAGTTTCACAACCAGTAACGGTCTAAAAATGCATAAGATGGTACACAGCGGAGAAAAACCCCATTCGTGTGAAGTGTGCCAGAAGAGATTTAGACACAAAAGCCATTTAACAGCTCATATTGAAATCCACAACGCCAATAGAGAATTTCATTTCTCTTGTGCGGTATGCAAGAAGAGATTTGCGCAAAAGTCGTCTTTAAAACTTCATATGCGTATACATACGGGAGAAAAGCCGTATTCCTGCGAAATTTGTAATAAACCATTTGCGTTTAGATCCACCTTGAACGCGCACAAGCGCTTCCACACCGGAGAAAAGCCTTATACCTGTGAAGTTTGCCAAAAACAATTTTCCGTAAAAAGTCTTCTGACAAAGCATTTATTCTCTCACGCTGATGTCATCGATATACCAAACCAACCTGAGGAAAGTTACTGTTGTGAAATGTGTGGCAAACGATTTAGACAGAAAAGCTATTTAGCTAGACATCTTAGGGCTCATATGGGAGTCAAACCATATGCTTGTGACATATGCAACAGACGATTTACCCAAAAAGGCAACTTGATAGCCCACAAGAAGACTCATACTGGTGAAAAATCTTATACTTGTGAAATTTGTCGTAAACGATTTGGCACAAAGGCTAATTGCAAAAACCACATGATCATACACACTGGACAGAAACCTCACGCATGCAAGATATGTAATAAACAATTTTCTTATAAGTGCGCTTTGAACGTTCATGTAAAAGCAATTCATTTCAGAGAAAAACCGCACGTATGCCACATATGCAAAAGAGCATTCGCTTTAATATCTACTTTAAAGAAACATATATTGAGTCACACTGGGGAAAGGCCTTTCTCATGTCACGTGTGTGGCAAGGCATTCACAGTTAAATATGGTTTAAAGAAACACTTGTTAACGCATAGTGGCGGGGCTCCCACAGCCAGCCGGCCATTCCCGAGTCGCTCTAATCTCTATCACCCTTCTATGTCGCACTGTCCAAATTAAAAAAAAAGTAATAACCTGATATTTAAATATACTAATATAATGCTCACGTTGATATATCGCCACTGGCAACATGTTTCTAGTCATATCGAGACCCGTCGCGGCGGCTACACTCAGTGCACTGATCGTGATGTGTTGCCGCCGTTGCCTGATTATGGGTTTTCCATATAACTCGAAACTTGTCGCTAATTGCGATATATTAACTTAAGCATACCTGTGTATTTAAATATGTCTCACGAAAGTTTAACGTCTATAGCGATAACTTGTTTTCCTGACATGTAAGGCAGCTATGTAGAGCGTAGATAACATCAAAACTGATAATTGTAATATTTATAGATGTGCCTACTTCCGAGGTTACGGAATATACAAATAGAGAATAAAACTCAAACCGATTGAAGTAACAGCGTTCGATTTCAAGGACGTATCGTTCCTACTAAAATTAATTAATACTTCAATGTTTTTATTTACATATACTTGTGGTATTTAAAACATAAAGAATGCAGTTATTAAACAGAATAAGGGTTTTATTAACACTTATACAAAAAAATACTGTAATCTTCAATGGGATTAGCAAACCGTATATAGTATTTATATTGTTACTTTTAAATCAAGATATTGTAGCCTTATTTCAATATAAGTACAGTTTTTTATAATGAATGAGTAATATGTAGGTGTAATGCTTTTCATACTTATATTTCACGGTAATTATGAACAACAAGAAAAAAAATGTTACATATAAATAGAGGTTCAACCGACGAAACTAACTGATGCCCAATGAGTAAATTATTATATTAGTATAGGCGAAAACCACCTGTTTTAAATTGTTATTTTATTTTGATTTGAACCAATATTCAATCTGTGCTTAAATGTATTGTATACTATTATTCATGTTTTATAAATAAAATTCTAATTTTATCTTCTTCTTTATATTTAAATCACTTGGTCTTTTATATGCTTTAAAACACTATGTTTGTCTGCTAAGTTTGATGAGTTTATGGCTTTATGCCTATAATGGTCAACCTATAACCTGTAATGGTTATCTCTCGTACACGTTAAACAACGTTAAGATCAATAAAATCGTAAGGAGAACAATTTATGCCGATTGCAAAATTGTTTATAAATACTATCGCTATTCTTTTACTGAAAATGCATTAATCTTTGTCTACTTAGTAACGTAATTTTATATTTGATTTTATGTGGGAGACAAACTATAGACACAAGTTATTACATGGTAAGTAGACATTCTGTAATCTCAATAAATGCGTTGCTAACTCTTGGGACTAAAATGTAATACTAAAATTACATCTGCTTTACACACGAAACGAGAATGCGGCTAACGGTGAAGAGTAAGTACACCATAACTTTTTCAGAGCGCGACTGCGCGGCGGCAATTTCCTTGGAGAGTCAGGCACAGGGTTCTCCATACAAGTGCCAGACTTGCCGAAAGACATTTGACACAGAAGAGAGCCTAAATCGCCACACTTTCGCTATTCACGCCAAACATGAACTACAGTCCAAGGTGATCATTAACGAAATGAACATAGTACCACCCTCGACCAGCAGTATCCATACTTGTGAAGTTTGCTGTCAGTGGTTCACAGATGTCACTGATTTAACTGCACATATGGAGATCCACAAGGTCACGTCCGACGAGTCGAGTGACGACGAACTCACTTGCAAAATATGCGACAAACAGTTCTCCGAGAAAGCACACTTGAAGAAACACGAGCTAATCCATACGGACGAGAAAAATCACATGTGTGAATTATGTGAGAAACGTTTCAAAACTAGCAACGGTTTAAAATGGCATAAGATGGTGCACAGCGGTGAAAAGCCCCACACTTGTGATATATGCCAGAAGAGATTTAGGCACTCGAGCCATTTAAAAGCACACCTTCAGATACACAATGAGAATAGGCAATTCCAATTTACCTGCGCTGTGTGTAAAAAACGGTTCGCGCAAAAATATTCTTTGAAGCTTCACATGCGGATACATACCGGAGAAAAACCTTACTCGTGTGAAATTTGTAGTAAACCATTCGCTTTTCGGTCTACTTTGAATAATCATATGATCTTTCATACAGGAAAAAAACCTTATTCGTGTGACGTCTGCCAGAAGCAATTTACTTTAAAAACTACATTAAACAAACATTTATATTCTCATGCCGATGTCCTTGACTTACCAGACCAACCCGAAGAGAGTTTCTGTTGCGAAGTATGTGGAAGGAGATTCCGACAAAAAAGCTATTTAGCACGACACTTAAGATCGCATACTGGAGTAAAACCGTATGCGTGTGACATATGCAATAAACGATTTACCCAGCAAGGTAACTTAAGGGCTCATAAGATGGTGCACACGGGTGAAAAATCTTACGCTTGTGAAATATGTCGTAAACGATTCGGATCCAAAGCTAGTTGCAAAAACCATATGATTACGCACACTGGACAAAAACCTCACGCATGCAAGATTTGTAATAAACAATTCTCGTATAAATGTGCCTTGAACGTGCATATAAAAGCAATACACTATAGAGAAAAACCTCATGTTTGTCACATGTGCAAAAGGGCATTTGCATTGATATCTACGTTGAAAATACACATGTTAAGTCACACGGGCGTGAAACCTTTTTCGTGTCATGTATGCGGCAAGGCGTTTACAGTGAAATACGCTTTGAAAAAGCATTTATTGACCCACAGCGGCGGGGCTTCCTCAACTAGCCGACAGATGCCACCGCGCGCGTCGCACTATCATCCGCTACCGCATTGCATGAATTAATTCTCGCGTGATGAGTCTCGCAATATGATAAGTTGTAGAAATAAGTGTTAACACACGTAACCAATATGGCTTTTGCTGTTATCTTAACTATAGTTTAAACACTGATTTAAACTTTCACGATTATTACACATAATTATTTTTAAAATGGGGACTTAATCGCGTATGACTACATATTAAACTGACCTCCAACGTTTCAGGGACGGCGTTGTCCCCGTGGTCTCGGAGACAACGACGTCCCTGAAACGTTGGAGGTCAGTTTAATATGTAGTCATACGCGATTAAGTCCCGATTTTAAAAATAATTATAGTTTAAACAGTAAATATTCTGTTCAATATTGTCTTCGGTTACTGAATAGACGACAGATAGAAATGAAAATATTTAGACGGATTTTGTGTCGTATAATGACTTAAAACATCGTGACTTAATATAAGCGATATAAGCGACATACTTCGTTTAAATACTGTTATTTCAAATCTGATTATTGTTATTATTTTATAACAATGTGGACTGTTGCTTACTGACAATGAGATCAAACCATATTTGAAGCAGTCCTATATTTTTTAGCTTTGTTTTTGTTAATATTTATACTTTTTTCAATTAGGCATAGTGATGAGTATGTTTCTTGGCCGATCTTTTTTTGAACCCCACGAAAACCAAAGTAAATTACTCATATTTATCATTAGAAGTAATAGTAGTCTCGCCTTTATTTTAATAATTTTATTGACGGGAAAGCCATTCTGAGTTTTTAACCCAGAGTGAAATGAAAACACAACATTATTGAAACACTACTATCATTCAACTTATATTTTATTTAAATCAGAAACGTTCTAGGTCTAATTCTGCAATCTCTGGTTCGCTTCCGCTAGGCTACGTTACCGACACTTAATTTTTGTTCTAGTATTAAACCACGATAAATGCTGGTGTAAATTTTAAGACACTGTTACGTCTTATTTAGTATTTATCGCAGTATCATACTGAAGAGAAACCAAGTACAAGTGTGCAGATTATTTCTGTGACTTTCAAATAAATATGGTCTTGATAATGAAAGTAAAATACTTGTTCTTACAACTCAACTTTAATAGCTACTTGCCAGTTACATGGCCCATAATTATGTATGATTTCGATAGAAAATGCGTTGCTAACTCTGAGGCTACACTTGTTGCCTCCCAACTGTTTATCCGTGAAGACAAGCGTGAAATGTTGAAGAGTACACAATGACGTTTTTTCAGGGCTGTTATTCACCGCAGCGACACCTTGCGTGGACATTGCGTCCGAGTCGGAGCTCGATGAGGCGTCGCACAAGTGCCAAACTTGTCGCAAAACATTTGACAACGAAGAAAGCCTCAAGAGGCATACGTTTGCAGTCCACGCCAAACACGAATTTCCAGTTCCCACCAAAATAATACACACATGCAAATTCTGCTGTCAATGGTTTGATGAAAAGAGCGATTTGAAAAAACACATGGAGGTTCATAAGGTATCACCTAATGAGATCATTGATGGACAGTTCTCTTGCGATATATGTGACAAGCAGTTTGCAGAAGAATCTCACTTGAAGGAGCATGAGTTAGACCACGCTGTCTACAGAAGACTGTCGACTGGAGAAGAACACGATGAATTCGACGATGGAGCGGTTCCTAATTGTAGCAAGAAAAAGAAAAAGGACGACATGTGCAGAATGTGTGACGAACACAAACCAAGAACAATCTACCCTTGTGAACTGTGCGAAAAACGTTTTAGAAGCAGCAATGGTTTAAAATCGCACATGATGGTACACACGGGCGAAAGACCTCACGTATGTCAAGTGTGCCAGAAAACATTCAGGCATAAAAGTCACTTAAAGTATCATATTCAAATTCATAATGAAAATAGGGAATATCCATTCTCATGTGAGATATGTGGAAAGAGATTTTCCCTTAAATCTGCTTTGACTGGCCATTTGCGGTCCCACACGGGAGAAAAGCCTTATTCCTGTGACATTTGTAGAAAGAAATTTGCACTGAAGTGCACTTTGAACGCACACTTACGTTATCACAGAGGAGAAAAGCCTTTCTCTTGTGATATTTGTAATAAATCTTTTGCGTTTAGGTACACTTTGATTTCCCATCAGCGATTTCACACGGGACAAAAACCGCATCAGTGTGAAATATGCCAAAAAGCAATACACTTTAAAAGCTACTTTAGACAAGCATTTGTTGTCCCATACCAATATCGACATGCCAGATAGTCAAGAAGAAAGTTTCTGTTGTGAAATTTGTGGAAGAAGATTCCGGCAAAAAAGTTACTTGGCGCGACACCTAAAAGGTCACAGTGGGTTGAAACCATATGCTTGTGACTTATGTGACAAACGGTTTACCCACAAAGGTAACTTAAGAGCTCATAAAAAAGTGCACAGCGGTGACAAACCTTATGGTTGCGAAATATGTCGTAAAAGATTTAGTTTAAAAGCAACTTTGAAAAACCATATGATTGTACATACAGGTCAGAAGCCGCACGCATGCAGAATATGTAATAAACAATTTTCTTATAAATGTGCTTTAAACGTTCATATAAAAGCAATTCATTTTAAGGAAAGACCTCACGTATGCCACATTTGCAAAAGGCCGTTTGCGTTGATATCTACATTAAAAATTCATATGTCGAGTCACACTGGTGTAAAACCTTTTTCGTGTCAGGTTTGTGGCAAGGCTTTCGCAGTGAAATATGCGTTGAAAAAGCATTTATCTACCCATAGCGGTGGGACAAGTACACCTAGTAACGTTCCTCAGTATCGCCCGTTTATGTCGCACATGAATTAGAACAATACTTCCATAAGTACTCGCATAGATGAGACAAATGTTAGTAGTACTACTTGACCTAAGTACTATCCCCGTTGCATCTATTTTATTAGATATCCATAGCATACGTAACTACGAATATTTATTGAAATTTTATAAGGTTTTTTTAATGATTTTAGAGTCATCATAACAGTAAATATAAATATCACGAATAACAACACTCAAAATCAATCTTTTTACTATATCGATAGTCATATTGTTGTCTAGTTTATAAGTTATAAATTAAACGCTACAGATAGCTTTTCCTAAATAAGTTTTTTTGTAAAATATCTTGTAGTTGACACGGTCGTTTATTTAAGTATTTATCTCTGTTTTCTGTGGTATTGAACCATAAACAAAACATGAATTTAAATCTTTAACAAAGGTTTTACACGTATAATATGAGAATACCATTTGTTTTTAGCCTTTCAAACAATAATAACAGGTATATCGGTTCTGTGTTACAAAATTAAACGTCATGAAAACATTTATTATTTTAACTTTAAAATTACCTTTATGTCTTAGCATATTTAAACATGAATATAAAACTTTCTAAAATAAAACTTTTTTTTTGTCTTTTATGGAAATGCATACCAAAAGATTTCCAGAGATAAGTGACCTTTTGCAATCTCAACACCAAATGCATTGCTAATTCTGGGGACTAAACCACACGCCATGAATTATCGAAAACATTATTGTTCTGTACTTATATTACAACTGAGCGGCAGTAGTTAAAAAACGCAGTACCTACATCATAACTTTTTTTCAGACTTATTGTTTGACCTGCCGACGCCCGCTGCGGCTTCTGATCCCGAATCCGACAGTGATTCTAGCGATTCGGAGCCTCTCATAAAGACTGTAAAGACTGAGTACAAATGTAAGAAATGTCGCAAGACATTCGACCAGGAAGAGAGTCTCACAAGACACATGTTCGCTCTACACGCGAAAAACAAAATTCCAGTTCCCGCAAAAAAAATTAACACATGTAAATTTTGCTGTCAGTGGTTTACAGAGAAAAGCGACTTAGAAACTCATATGGAGATTCATAAGGTTGAAGAGGACTTAACGGATGACCAACTTTCTTGTGAAGTGTGCGACAAGAAATTTACAGAAGATTCACAGTTGAAGGAACACGAGTTACAAGAACACAATATCTATAGAGGGAGACGTGATGACATAAACGCTCCGAACAAAAACGCTGAGAGGTTTAAAGACGATGATGAAAATAGAAAAATCTACCAGTGTGAACTGTGCCACAAAATATACTACAGTGGTAATGGTTTGAAATCACATATGATGATACACGCTGGTGAAAAACCGCACACTTGTGATGTTTGCCAAAAGAAATTTAGGCATAAGGGTCACTTGAAAGTTCACATTCAAATCCACAGTCAGGAGAGGCAATATCCTTTCAACTGTGATGTATGTGAGAAGAAATTCACACTAAAATCTGCGTTGGTTCGTCATATTCGCACGCATACTGGGGAAAAGCCTCATGCCTGTGAAATCTGTAAGAAACAGTTCGCTCTCCAAACCACTTTAGACTCGCACATGTGCTTCCACAGGGGTGAAAAGCCTTATTCTTGTGAGATTTGTCAAAAAACATTCGCCTTCAAATATACTCTACAAAAGCATAGGCGTTTCCACTCTGAGACACGCGGCCAGAAAAAAACCCTTACGTGTGAAGTATGCGCGAAACAATTTACGCTGAAAAGAAATTTAGAAAAACATTTACTCACTCACTCAGATGGCATCAATCTGCCAAATTTCACAGAGGAAAGTTACTGTTGCGAAATATGTGGACGGCGATTTAGACAAAAAAGCTATTTGGCTCGACATCTCAAGGGCCACACGGGAGTAAAACCACATGCTTGTGATGTATGCGACAAACGATTCACAGAAAAGAGCAGCTTGAAAGCTCACAAGAAAATACACACGGGTGAGAAAGAATACTCTTGTGAAATATGTCATAAACAATTCGGATTGAAAGCCACTTTGAAAAACCACATGATAATACACACTGGACAAAAACCGCACGCCTGCAGAATCTGTAATAAACAATTTTCATATAAATGTGCGTTGACCGTTCATTTAAAATCTGTACATTTCAGAGAAAGACCTCATGTTTGTCATATTTGCAAGAAATCTTTTGCGCTGATATCTACGTTAAAAATACATTTGCTGAGTCACACTGGTATGAAACCTTTCTCATGCCACATATGTGGGAAGGCATTCGCGGTGCGGTATGCATTAAAGAAGCACCTTTCAACCCACAGCGGGGCTAGTGGGGTTAATCGTGCCCATACGGCTAACCGGCCTCAAGCGTCCCATTATCGACCTTTTCTCTCGCAGTGTATGAATTAAAAAAAATAGGAGTTACTGTGACAAACAATAGGTGTTTACAATTAGGTTTAGAGAGTAACAAACGACTTTTATTTAATTTTCGATTATTATCGATCGTGCATATTTCATCACTATCGCGCCACTATTACTTATGTGGTTATTTATAATTAAGAAAGGAGTACATAAATATTATATAACGATTAATTTAAATTATAAACTGTCATATTTAGATATACAATGTTTTTTAAATCACTTTTTGGAGTATGAGTATAAATAGTAATAAAATAGTCTTGAAAACATGAATTGATCTTGATCATTAGAGAAACGTTAAAAAAACATACTCTTAGTCTAATTTATCACTGAAAGTCATAAAATGGTGAATAAAAAAATATGATTAAACGGAAAGAGATCGGTAAAAAAATTCTTAAGACTACTTTCATATCTTTGTACAGTGACCTACCACATAGCGAACCTTAGCAGTATAGTTAAATCTATAAATATCTAAGTATATCGACTATATTTGATCATAGTGATCGACGACGACTCTGAATGTAATACAGCTTTAGCGGTACTCGCAAGTATCTATAAAATCTATTTTCATACCTAATTACCTAGATGGCGCTCCAATACCTATTAAGAATCAATGTTTGTTAAGTACATATATGCATAAGCATATGTCATGAATCCATGCCGATGACATCAATTTATAATATAGGATGATTCAAATAATTTTATTTTAATAATTAATCATTATTCATCAATCAATTTAATCATGTACAAATGACTTCAAAAGTGAGCTACTCGTACGTAAAATAATTAATACCGACTTGATAATCATGACTTCAATACTAATCTATTCATTAGTATTGAAGTCATGATTAAAATGATTGATGAATAATTTTAATTATTAAATAAAACTCTTGAATCATCCTACGGGCAAGCTAGTATATGATCAAATTTATGTATCGGCATAGGAATCATATGTCATGATCAATATGCAAAGAATATCAGACTTCATATTGTCAATGTTAAGTCTGTATTGATGTCATATCGATTCAATGTCTGAATTTGGATTTAGCTTCTGGGGACCGATTTTTGAATCTCGGCCATTCGATTTCGTGAAATTCGTTCAATAATATCTCCACTACTAGCGATTTAAATTCTACTAACAGAATCAAAAACGAGTGGTCATTACCACTAGTTTAAAAATTACTAGCCGCCCTTTTTAAAAATAGCATTACGTCGTTTTCCACAGACTTTCGAACGGCGAATTCGTGCGTTCGAAAATCAAAAATCGATCCCCTGTAAAGGTTTCAAACAAAACAACAACAACAAACAAAACAAAACAAAACAAATTTAAAGGTTTCAATATTTATTTTAACAAAATAAATATTATAGGGATATTCTGACACAAAATGACTAAGTTCCATAATATAGATACATTGTAGTTTTTTTTAAATAAGTAGGTACATATAGCCGAATGTGCTTTCATTGTCATCAAAAACAATGTCATAGCTTATAAGATAATGTTCATATAGTGCGTATAAAATTATATAATTCTATATAAAGTTTTGCACTAAGTACACACTTCTTATCACATTTATTGTATGAGATGTAGCTTTATTCGTATATTAAGTTAGTTGTAGTTAACTAAAGTATGTGTTACATAAATGCTTATTATAAATATTGTTTTTAAACAATTAAAGTTACTGTAATATAAGTTGTGTGTATATTTCAACAACCCTCCGTTCTGATTCCCAAAGCTTACTCAAAACGTTTTAATTGATAAAAGAAAATATGGCATTAATTTTTCCCCGCATTAGCTCGGAAACACGTGTTTTATCCTTTAATGACAGCTGGTAAAAACGTATTTTATCCACTAGTGGATAAAGTAATTTGACCTTGAATATAGTCAAATTTTCTGCTTTAAAATTTATAAAAGTGGGTGAATCTAGTGATGAAGATGATGTACCACCTGTAGAACTACTGGAAGCAGTGATAAACGCGTTTTTTGCGTCGTACTTTCGGGGAAAAGTTTTATGTTACACGCGGGTTCTAATGTATTTTATTTCTCGTGTGTCAGTTCGCTCGTGTTTCGATTATAGAATCTTTCCGCTTGCTCTTTTTTCAATTCCACACTCGGCGTTAAAATACAAATTTGTACCCTTGTATAACGAATAATAATTACAGCTCTTGATTTAGAAACAAAATTTGTACACTTTGTTATCAATTGAATCACAATCGTTGCAACTTAAAGCCAAAATATTCAGAAAGTAATTTGTGTGTGTGTGGATTGAGTGAGCACCTTCCGAAAATAAAAAAAAATATGCTGATCATTTAGTAAAAGTTCTAAAACAATTGTAAAACGAATCTCTGAATTTGTAAAAAGATAAATCAAAAGATACAGCCATTAACATGTGCTCACTCAGTTCTCACAAACTACCAACGAAAACAGTGAATATATTCATTTAACATATAATATTTATATACTAACATTTAGTAAAAAATAGGCCAACCTACCTCTATAAATATTAGATCACCTAGTGACGTATTAAATTTTTTACAAATAGTTTCTTATGCTCACTCAATCCACACACTTTTGAAAAGCCGAATTTTGATGAAAAACATAAGATTTAGACCGCTATTATATGTGTATAGTTTAGTAAAAGTGAAATGGGAATTTGTAAAATACAAAACGAACCACTAACGTGTCAGGTTTTTTTATAATAAATTTTTGTAAGTGCTCACTCAGTCCACACGTTTTGAGAAAGTTAAAAATGTAAATATCTTACGATTTGTAGCACCTAAGACACTCGAAAGTACTTCAACATTTAGTAAAAATTTTTACTAAATATCCACCATCTAATATTTTATATTCGTTGTCTGGTTTTAAAGATATTCAGACATAACTTTTCTCATACAAATGTATCAAGTAGGGTGACCACACTATGTCGGCTCCTGATTTTCCCCACCTTCCCATTGTCATATTGAGATTGGGGAGTTTCGTTCAATTTTGATTATAGTTTACCGGATTTGTAAGTGGGAGCGAGAAAAGAATAACTATTTCTCGCTCCCACTTACAAAGGTTTTTAGGTTATGTTCTTGGCCTAGTGATGATGTGTATTGTGTAATTTTTATCGACGTCAGGATAATAACCATATCGACATGCATGCATTAAAAAGGACATGAATGATAATTGGTAAGAAACAAAGAATATAATACTTCACTAGTAAGAAACCAGAACCTGGTAATCTAATCGCGCTAACAGATGAGCGTACCGGATTTGTAAGTGGGAGCGAGAAATAGTTATTCTTTTCTCGCTCCCACTTACAAATCCGGTAAACTATAATCAAAATTGAACGAAACTCCCCAATCTCAATATGACAATGGGAAGGTGGGGAAAATCAGGAGCCGACATAGTGTGGTCACCCTACTTGATACATTTGTATGAGAAAAGTTATGTCTGAATATCTTTAAAACCAGACAACGAATATAAAATATTAGATGGTGGATATTTAGTAAAAATTTTTACTAAATGTTGAAGTACTTTCGAGTGTCTTAGGTGCTACAAATCGTAAGATATTTACATTTTTAACTTTCTGAAAACGTGTGGACTGAGTGAGCACTTACAAAAATTTATTATAAAAAAACCTGACACGTTAGTGGTTCGTTTTGTATTTTACAAATTCCCATTTCACTTTTACTAAACTATACACATATAATAGCGGTCTATATCTTATGTTTTTCATCAAAATTCGGCTTTTCAAAAGTGTGTGGATTGAGTGAGCATAAGAAACTATTTGTAAAAAATTTAATACGTCACTAGGTGATCTAATATTTATAGAGGTAGGTTGGCCTATTTTTTACTAAATGTTAGTATATAAATATTATATGTTAAATGAATATATTCACTGTTTTCGTTGGTAGTTTGTGAGAACTGAGTGAGCACATGTTAATGGCTGTATCTTTTGATTTATCTTTTTACAAATTCAGAGATTCGTTTTACAATTGTTTTAGAACTTTTACTAAATGATCAGCATATTTTTTTTTATTTTCGGAAGGTGCTCACTCAATCCACACACACACAAGTAATTTGGCTTGAGATTTCAAGCACAAGTCTGTAGCGATATCATAGAAATTCTGGTGACTGTACTCTGGTAGAAAAGAGAAGCATTTCTTGTGCCACATTTGGGACAAGATATTGGTAAAAAAAGTACAAGCAAATCTGAAAATTTACAACCTATTTTTGACTCACTTTTAAGTAGGTAGGTGTTGCTGATTTTTAACCATTGCTTATGCTTAGTAAGACTTAATAGTACAATACGATACAAGTGCGAAAAAAAGGAAGTTCGATACGAGTGGCGATAAATAAAACTCGACGAAGGGAGTGTTTTTGTTTTACTCACTAGTGCGAGAAGTTGTTCATATGTCAGGTCGAAACTTCGGAGGGCCATCTGTACTGAAAAACGTCGTGCGAATAATTTATCTCCAGATCCCCACTCGTTTCGAACTTCCAAAAATAATTCGCACTTGTATCGTAATGTACTGTTTTATATTGAGTGTAATTGTGATAAAATTCAGACAAAACTTCTGTGTCTTAAAAAGTTAGTCGTTTTTATAAGATACCTACCAGAAACTCCTTCGATCTATAGTTAAGCTCTATTTATATGACAATGGTTAGATACCAGTGGCGGCTGATGAAAATTTAATTTAATTTATTTATTTAGGCAACACTGAGCAAAAAGAATCCTACCTTAACATTAGGTACTTTACTAGTAATCAATTTTAGGCAAGCCGGTGGGAATCGGCTTGTATGGACCAGCCGCTGCTGATGGTTACAATAATCGATCATACACAGAACAAACAAGCACCACATTAATGTATTAATACGAGTATTAATGCATAAGGTAAAAACCCAACGTCTACGGTGGGAATAAGCGCCTTAACCCTTAAATGCATGATGATGTATATATGCATCATATCTTTGAAAGCCCGTGGCTCAATAGCATGGGTAGCTATCCAAAATCACATTTATTAATTATTATCCATTGTTTATTAGTATTCAATAAATATTTAAAATAACTTAAGTGAGTTTCACAAATAGTGTACCTTTCTAATAGTAGTAAAAATTTACCAAAAAAATCATGCATCATTAAACTCTCCTGGACTAAAGGTTTGTAAAGGTCTCATTGGCGCTCAACAGTATTAACGTTCTTGCTAAGGTCAATATATTTTGTACAGTATTTTGGACACTGCTAAAATTGGACGTAGTTTAGCGAAAAGGATCCATCCCCAAAAAATTCCATTGAAATGAATGACTTTTCTTATTGACAGAAAGTTTAAATTCTATTGTCAATTTTTTGCAGGTTGGTTCATTTTCGTTGAACTATGTTCAAATAACAGGTTTTTTAGGATATTATTAGAATTGGATATTGTTACGCCTGAGGGCCTAAACGATTAAAAATTCGGAAGGTAATCGGAGATAACGTTCACAATGCGTTACCAACTCTGGGACTACACTGTGGGAATTAATAACCACACCAGTCACTGGATATCATAAAGGACAGGTAACGAGATGGTAAGGGTACGAGTAGATGTAATCAGTAATCAAATCACATTCACTATGCGTTGTCAACTCTGAGACTAGTTAAACCGTAGGGACTTTGTGTTTATAAATATAAATTATTATTGAAGTTAAATTCTGTCAAAATATTTATACACGGTGAAATAAACAGGACCGTTCAAATTTTGCATAGCGACTTTTGAGGTCATAGTGAACAACCTTTATTATGGGACCAATACTGAAATCGCCAAAAAAAAATTTGGTTGTTTCAACATTGGAACAGCCAATTTTTTTCGCCTCAAAAGTCACTATGTCAGGAACGTTGAATATGCAATATGCTCCTGTCATGGTTAATATCATGCATGGGTCGTTTAAATCTATACACAACACTCGTCTAATTTTAAAGATTGCTTACACCTCTTTATTTTCACAGGGCTTTTATTCACCGCGCCGACCCCCGCCGCGGCGGACCTCATCTCTGAGTCCGAAGCCGAAGACGAGCAGAACAAGTGTCAGGAGTGCGACAAAACCTTCGAAAACGAGGAGAGTCTCAAGCGACACAAGTTCGCCGTCCACGCTAAAGACGAAATCCCCGTCCCCACTGAAATTATACACACCTGCAAGTTCTGCTGCCAGTGGTTCACTGAAAAAAGCAAACTACTTAGACACATGGAAGTCCACAAGGTCTCACCTAATGAAACTATCGATGGCCCTTACTCCTGCGACATTTGTGACAAGCATTTCGCAGAAGAGGCTCACTTAAAAGAGCACGAGCAGGACCACACTGTGTATAGAACACACAGGTTACCCTCCACAGAATCTAACCGAGATGATTATGACATGAACGATGATAGCTACGATCGCGACAACAGCCCGCTCTCACATCTCGTCGCGAGGAAAAAGGAAAAGGGATTAAAGAAAAAGGATAAAGGATCTTCTTGCAAACTGTGCAAAGAACACGAGCCCAAGAAGAGTTATCCGTGTGACTTGTGCGATAAGAGTTTCAGAAGTAGCAACGGCTTGAAATCCCACATGATGGGTCACACGGGCGAGAGACCTCACGTGTGCCAAGTATGCCAGAAGGCATTCAAACATAAAGTCACTTAAAATTCCATCTACAAATTCACAATGAGAATAGACAATATCCATACTCTTGTGAAGTATGTGGAAAGAGATTTACATATAAATCTGCGTTGACTGGCCACTTGCGGTCACATACGGGAGAAAAACCTTATTCCTGTGATCTGTGTAAAAAGAAATTCGCACTTAAGAGCACTCTTAATGCCCATTTACGATATCACAGAGGAGAAAAGCCTTTCTCCTGCAATATTTGCAAAAAGTCTTTCGCGTTTAGGTACACTTTACAAGCTCATGAACGTTTTCATGCTGGAATAAAAGAGCATCAGTGTCATATATGCCAGAAGCAATTCACTTTAAAACGTACTTTAGACAAGCATTTACTCTCTCATACTGATATGGGCATGCCAGGCTACGGCAGGCCGGAGGAAAGCTTCTGCTGCGAGATATGTGGACGGAGATTCAGACAAAAAAGTTACTTGGCACGGCACTTAAAAGGACACATGGGAGTCAAGCCGCATGCTTGTGATGTTTGTAACAAACGATTCACCGAGAAGAGTAGCTTGAAGGCTCATAAGAAAATACACACCGGTGACAAACCTTACTGTTGCGAAATATGTCGGAAGCGTTTCGGGCTTAAAGCTACACTAAAGAACCATATGGTAGTACACACTGGACAAAAACCGCACGCGTGCAGAATATGCCATAAACAGTTTTCGTATAAATGTGCTTTGACCGTTCATTTAAAATCAGTTCACTTCCGAGAAAGACCTCACACTTGCCACATTTGCAAGAGAACGTTTGCGTTGATATCTACATTGAAAATACATATATTAAGTCACACAGGGGTAAAACCATTCTCGTGTCACATATGTGGTAAGTCATTCGCTGTGAAATACGCTTTAAAGAAACATCTAGCCACGCATAGTGGAGGGAGTAGTTCGAATAATCGCGCGAACGCTGTGAATCGGGCGACGTCACACTATCGGCCATTTTTGACACACCCTATGAATTAAAAATAAACGAAGGAAGTATTTCTTGTGTAACGAAAAGCCGCACGATGTACAGTCAACCAATTGGAACCCTAGGCCACTGTAGAACTATGTCATAGTGACGTTATAAATCAGATTGTAAGAAATCTCTTACTGTTTGTCATTTTGACATGGTTGTAGGGTTCCAATTGGTTGACTGTAGTACTTCCCTGTAGGTAAGTTAGAGATAGAAAAATGTCTAGTTGAAGATACAAATCATGGCAACTGTATAGTTTTCAATCTTCATATTTCTAAGGCCCATGGTACTAAATATAGTACTATTGAGTGCAATGAAATTTGAATCGTTTATAATCGGAGTTATATGGGTCATTTTTTTCAAAGTTGTCCACCCCACTTTTTTTGTAACACAACTCTGTTTTTTACGCGATTCATACTCAGAATCGCGAGCTCTTTCGATCTGATAAGAAAAAAATGTCCCAAGACTTCCATACATTTTTCAAACCTTCCATTCCGTTATCGCCATACCAAAATGTATAAAAAAAATGGTAACGGAATGGGAAAAAACTTTGGGACACTTTTTTCATAAAAAAAATTCAAATTACAAAAAATGTGGGGTGGACAACTTTGAAAAAAATGGCCATATTGCTTACTTACTGATTATTTCCTACACTATGGATTGATATTTCATAAATTTTGGAAATAATCGCCTACAGCTGGGGTCTTAGGAGGTAAACCGGGTCTCTTTTGTAGAAATACGTAGAAGTTAGACCAACGTTGGTAATCAGAGATTGCTTTAGTTTATAAGATATGTATGTATTCTCGTAGTAGGATATCTCTTTAAATGTATTTAAAGATGTCGCTGTAGTCGTATCTAAACCCCCAAGGGTAACGTGACTCTCTATAAATAAATAAATAAATAAATATTATAGGACATTCTTACACAGATTGACTGAGGCCCACGGTAAGCTCAAGAAGGCTTGTGTTGTGGGTACTCAGACAACGATATATATAATATATAAATACTTATATACATAGAAAACATCAAACTCAGGAACAAATATCTGTGCTCATCACACAAATAAATGCCCTTACCGGGATTCGAACCCGGGACCGCGGCGCAGCAGGCAGGGTCACTACTGACTGCGCCAGACCGGTCGCCAATAGCTAAGAAAAAAGATGTCTTTTTTGTAGTCAGCTACCGAGATAAAGTATAGAGAGTTATAGGTTCGAGGTCAGCGGAAGTGATAATTTTTTTCTTTATCTCTAAAAATAAGTACTTAGTGACTTACACCTGCCATGCATCAAAATGACTTTTTCCCCTCACTAGCTCGGAAACACGTGTTTTGTCCTTTAATACCAGCGTGTAAAAACGCATTTTATCCACTAGTGGGTAAAGTAATTTGACCTTGAATAAAGTCAAATTAATTGCTTTAAAATTGATAAAAGTAGGTGAATCTAGTAATAAAGATGATTTACCACCTGCGGAACTACTGGAAGCAGTGATAAACGCATTTTTTGCGTTGTAGTTTCCTCGCTATAGTGATGGGAAAAGTTTTGGTTACACTCGGGTGCAAATGTATTTTACTTCTCGTGTGTTAAAAACTTGCAAGTTCAGGATTCTATTCTCGAACCACTCGCTTCGCTTGTGGTTCAACTATAGAATCCTTTCACATGCTCGTTTTTCAATTCCACACTCGGCGTTAAAATACAACTTTGCCCCCTTGTATAGCTAATAACTATTTCTCTGCTGCTGACTATACAACTGAACTTAAAATGAAGTGTCCCAGGTTCTAAGTTCTAATGAAGGTTCAAATAACGTTCAATGAAATGAAATTATTATTAAAGTAGAACAGAGTTAATTTTATTTTTTGGATTTCAAAGGAAACCTATTAATTCTGTTACATTTTCTGCTAAGTTTTTTTTTTGTTCAATGGTTGCTTCAGGTTAACCATGAAACAAATGATCTAGCTACTGAGCCATGCCTTTTAGATTGATGCTGGAAATATCAAATAAATTTAAACTTTTTTTTTACTTGATAAGTTATCTATTCCTTTTTACTTTACATCTATGTTTGTTAACGACTCTGTCAATTTTTAAATATTTTTTGTCTTTTTGGAAGATAACTGCATTAGGGTAATTCCGAAAGATATAAAAACCACCATATTTTCAAATTTCGAAATTACCTGAGCATTGCTGTGATTCGGAATTACCCTAATGCACCTTATACCTTTTTGCTTTCAACAGTACGACTGAGTTTTACCGATTCTGAAGTCCAAAAATATACGGATCATTGGGGTTTTTTTAGGAACTTTCTTTTACAATTGTTAACACTTTCGCTACCAAGAACCCGACTGTCGGGCACACCGCTCGTAGAAGCGTAGCCGATTACATGGGTTTCCCCGTATGTAGCGAAAATGTCGTAGCGCCGCGTAGAGCCCGGTTTCGAAAGTGTTAATATAAGTAATAAACTAACGTAATGAATTTCTACATTGTAGTTTTAACATAGACGAATTAGTAAGGGTAGAGTTGTAACACCATACGTCAGTAAATGCGAGTTATTTGTATAGGCATAGTTAAGTGACATCTAGCGACAATCACGCGTCAACTAGCATAAATTATCAGTACTGCTACTTGTCAATAGATGTCGCGACAAACGAAGAGTCTAATGCTCACCAATTTTTAGCTAATATTACAATAGTATTAATCAGTATTCTGTTTTCAATTCCTTCTGCTTGTAATATAAGTTGTATTGTAAACTCATCATCATCCTCCTTGCGTTATCCCGGCATTTTTGCCACGGCTCATGGGAGCCTGGGGTCCGCTTTGACAACTAATCCCAAGATTTGGCATAGGCACTAGTTTTTACGAAAGCGACTGCCATCTGACCTTCCAACCCGAAGGGTAAACTAGACCTTATTGGAATTAGTCCGGTTTCCTCACGATGTTTTCCTTCACCGAAAAGCGACTGGCAAATGTCAAATGACATTTGCCAGTCGCTTTCTCTCTAATATAAAATTTTGGCAGACGAAACACTGCTGCCACCTAGTATCTAGTAGTTGTACTGATAATTCACGCTATTTGACGCGTGATTGTCGCTAGATGTCACTTAACTATGCCTATACAAATAACCCGCATTTACTAATGTATGGAGTTACAACTCTTCCTTCCCTTAGTTATTCCTCTATGGTATTAATAATGTAAATGTCTTAATGTCTGCCTTTGCCTTACCCCCTTTGGCATCAACTGTACCAAGGCCAGCAGCCAGGAGTTACAATCGCTCTCGGACCGTAGCGTACATAATCTAAGGCTGTATTTAGTTATTTACTATCACGCTGTTGTCCGCTTTACTCTAAAACACACTCTGAACTTAATACATATTGTCCCAGATTTGTAAGTTCACAATTTTGACATATTTGTTTTGAAGTATGTTGCGATGTGGCTAAGACGTATCGTTTGCCAAATGTAACGATTAATTTCGAATTGGTTGAATCGATTAGGCCCTATGTACAAGGAGGCGCTTAAACAAATACATATACGATTTCTATCAACTTACTGAAATGTCATTTGAATCGAAATGACAGACTGCCACAGCACTAGTTTAAAAATAAAAATGAATGATAAATGACATAATAAGTAAATCCTGCAGCCGGCGTATCATGCTTCTAATTTTATCACTTATCCACGTAGATAAGACATCTGTCACTCTCACACTGACATACTTGCCAAAGCGTGACAGAAGTCTTATCCACGTGGATAAGTGATAAAATTAGAAGCATGATACGCCGGCTGGGTGATAAATTAATATCGTAAAATACTAACGAAGATCCGCAAAAATGTAACATGTGTTAGATTATGTTTAAAGTAAGCGAAATATTGTTTTACTCGTACTACTTGATTTACTCGTACTAATTTCATTAGGTTGCGCGAGTTTACGTTTTGTGGACGCTGTCATGTGTCAAAAAGAGGTTTTTACAAATCTGGGACAATTTTAGTCCGGTGCGGATCGCTTCGTGGTCAAACTGCGTGACACTAAAACCAGCCTAAGTAATCGCTCTTCCTTATTTGTGCGATAAGGCATTGTCAACGATTGTACCCTTGCATACAGGCCTTGTATTATTAGGTCTGAACCCCTCGAATGCCTAGTTCCGTAACTAGGGTTGCCAACTTTTTTTTAGGGAAAAATAGTATTTTAGAAAATTCCATCTATATAATATAGTACATCGAAATAAAATATAGTACGGTACAGATAATCGATAACCGAATCGTAGAAATCGTTTTTTCTGCCCACTGTAAGGGGCTCCACTCGGTTTTCATCGATTTTGACAAGTTTTGTGTTGTATTGGTTCTCTTAGGCAGCGTCCCCACTTAGGCGTTGCGTGTCTCGCGGCGCGGAACGGACGTCGCCGCCACGCCGCCTGAATGTAATTCAAAAAACGTCTCCTCAGTACATTTTGTATAGGAAGGACGTAAGACGCGCCCCAGGCGGCGCGGCGCGCGCCACACCGCCGCCGCGCCGCCGGTTCATCCGTTCGGGAGTTACGATGCCACAGACAGACAGACAGACAGACAGACACGTCAAACTTATAACACCCCGTCGTTTTCGCGTCGGGTGTTAAAAAGACAAATGTTTGCAAACAACGGTGGCTTTATATATTTGTAACTGTAATAATTTCATGTCAGAACGAAGTAATGAAATGTACAATGGATGTCAAGTAGAAATGAAAGCGCGAGCGTAGCGAGCGCGAAATTTTTTTTATTATAAAAACGCCGCCCCTGGCGGTTTGATCCTATTGTAAATTCGCCACTAGCAAGGACCCCAAAAATATAGTACTTTTGCGTACTATATCTTTGTCATATAGAATATAGTACGCTGGGCCAAAATATAGTACAATACTATATTATATAGTACGGTTGGCAACCCTATCCGTAACACAGACAATTTGGACTTAGCAAAGCGAAGATTATTAATACAATAATAAATCTTTGACGTCGGCATTCCTGCCGGCGTATTATGATTCCAATTTTACCACTTATCCTCGTGGATAAAGCATTCATCACGCTTTGGCAAGTATGTCAGTGTGAGAGTGACAGTTGTCTTATCCACGTGGACAAGTGATAAAATTGGAAGCATGATACGCCGGCAGGGGTTAGATCTGAAGTAATAAAGAAGTACCTAGAGATGTAGTGCCTAAAGGGTTTTCTTTCGGATTTTTCCGGAAACGTTCGTATTTGTCATGCTAGTTCAGTCAATGTCAATACATCTTGTACTGAGACTGACTGAAATATCATTCAATTTGTGTGTTGGCCATTAGAATAATTATGATTTTTATTTCGAAGCACCTACTCTTTTTGATTATGTTTGTTATTTCCGCTACCCAAAGGTTGTCTGGTAGAGATCGCTCTTTAGCGATAAGACCGCCTGTTGTCTGCCTCTATTTATAATCATTTGTTTTGTCTCCACTGTATCTTTTGCTGAGGTGTGCCAATAAAGAGTATTCTATCTATCTATCTATCTATAGCATGACACGTGCGTACGTTTCCGTCGTAACAATACGAAGGCAAATTTTTTCGCACTATACATCTGTAAACTGACATTGGCAATATAACTGACTGCTGTGTCACTGTTCTCTCTGTTCATTCTGAAGATTTTTTTCTGGTTTTCTCTGTACCTACAGTGGCGACATCTGTCGTAACTTCAGTGCCTCCTCATAGAATCATCTAATCGGGCGTTGTAATTGAGACATTGACATTACTTTTTAACAATAAAAGTTATTCTTATTTCAATGCATCTGTGTTTTATTTGTGACGTCTCATTTTTACACCTCAGTGAGGGCCTTTAGTATAAAGTCCAGAAGTACGGATGAAGATTTTGGCAGCTGAGCATTTCTTTTTTTTGCCATTTTTATTATTTTGTTTTTTTTTAAGGAATTTTAGGTCAATTGTACTCAGAATCACGAGTACTTTCAATCTCACTGGGAGACAAAAAGTGTCCCAGAATTTCCATACATTTTTGTTACTTTCCTCTTTTGTTACCCAACACAACATGTATGGAAAATGGTAACAAAATAGGACAAAATCGTATGGGACAATTTTTTTTACTACTAGGATTGAAGAAGCTTTTTCAAAAATATCACATTTCATAAATTCATAAAAGTGGCGAAAAAAAAAGAAATGCTCGTCTAATATAATACCGCATAGTAATGATGTGGTATGACGGAAGTTTCTAAATAACATTTAGGTATGTTCACACTTTCATGAAGAATACCAAAATAATTATACCTACTGAATGAGACAGATGTACTCTGATGTAGCTACTCTACTCGTGATCAATTAGTAATGTGTAGTAGTAGTTTATCTCTATTAACACTTTCATTGCTAAGAACTCCACCGTGGAGTTCTCTTAAACTATGTCCACATGCGACACGACACTCCTGAGAGGAGTTCGTATTATAGATGACTAAACACCATGCTATCCGACTCCTCTAGCGAGTTCTTACGAAACTTACGATATTTCAGGGCTGTCACTTTACCTCATTTTTTAGGATTAGAAAAATCGTGCTTTTTTTAAGAAAAACAATTTAAAAGTAACTTTATGAAACGGATAGATGTTTATACGTATTATATACATCGCCGCCTGGTACCCATAACACAAGCCTTATTTTCCTTACCGTGGGATTTTATTTTTTATGTTCACTTTGCAAACTAAATGCATGCATGGCGAATTTTGTCCTTTGTGACAGCCCTGGACTCCCTAGAGGAGTCGCTAGCATACGGCATAGAAATAAATGAACTCCACAGCGGAGTACTCAGCGTGCGGCGTTGTTTATTCATTGAGTTCGTTGAGTGTGTGCGATTGGACTCCACGGGGGAGTCTTATATATATGTTTGTATTTACGCCAGCATTCAGCGAAGGACTTTGATTTTGGCCTAGCAATGAAAGTGTTAAAATTTTATACATTTAATATTACTTATATGCATTTTTAGAGAGCAACTGGCTGTCAGTCATATCATAAATTAAATATAACAACTTGTTATAATTTATTTACTTGTTATTCAACATTATCGTTTAGCGTAATAGAAAAGTGGTGCCATGACACAGTATAATAAAGAGTACTATCGTACAGTATGGCCACTCCCGCTCCCCGCAGAAAGTTCCGCCCACCCCCTCTCGGTTACCTCACAGTTACCGCCTGTCAAAAACGCGAACAGTCGACCTGTCATATCTCACTCATACAAGCATAGTACGCGTTCACCTACACGAGCTTAGAATGTGTGCTAGGAACGCTCCTCTTTCATATATTTGATCGCCAGTGTCCGAGGTGTGGCCATGATGAAGTCGCATGCCTGTCATCTAGGGGTTCTACAATCTATGCCATTATCTATGATTGAAGTCAGAGCAAGGAGGAATAGAATAAAGTCAAAAATTTCTTAAATATTAAAAAGTTTCAAAAATTTAAAAAAAGATCCTCCTTTCACTTTTGACAACTGCCTAAAAAGCAAAAAAAAAAAAACACATCGAGTTGTCATAAAAACGAGTACCAATTAAGTTTCGACATAATTTGGATTTTATTAAGGAATTACAAATTGCTAACGGTAAGTTGCTAGGTTGCTACATATTAAGGAGATTAGAATAGAAAACGCGCAATATAGTATATGACAATATGAACGACTACTATGATACTACTTGAATTATGAACGATATTCCCGCGGAAAAATGTTTTCGCATAGTCTGGCTCTTAAGTATATGTAGTCAACCAATTGGAACCCTAGGCCACTGTAGAACTATGTCATAGTGATGTTATAGCTAGGAACATACTACGCGGACGTCCGTCGTAAATCGACCGTGACCGCGACCGATCAGTGTGCACGGAACAAAACATCCAGCGAGCCAGATTTCGATCGGACGTCCATGCGCTCAAGGCCACGTCCACGTCCGTCGACCGATAGTTTGCACGGTTATGTGTAATTTCATTGTCCAGATTCCCGTCCGCGGTCGATTTACGACGGACGTCCGCGTAAAGTAAAATTCATAATCCTACGGACTAAATTGACAAATGACTGACAGGTAAAATGATACCAGGAACAGCAAAATTAAAATAGGGAAGGGTATATGTCGATAACAATATATCGACAAGTTGTAAAGTACATACAACAGACAAGTTTAAATCAAGAATAAGTATATTAGTTTCAAATAAGAGGTACACATTTTGGTTTGTTCTATGTATCTTCGAGGTAGTGGATCCATCCACTACCTCGAAGATGCATTTTTGAACCATGCATTTTTACCCACTAGTTTATAACATAAAAAGGTTTCCGAGCCTGTAGGTAAAAAATAAACTACCATGTCCGACGATAATACTGTCACGCTATGGCAAGTATATCATAAATAAAAAAATAAATATTATAGGACATTCTTACACAGAACAGAATCACACACACATCATTCTTATACAGAATTATATAGATAAATATCTATATAATTTTTGAATAATATTACTGCTGCTTCGAAATAAAAAAAAATATCTCTAATTAGCGATCTACAGACCTTTTGATCTGTCGAAATCACAGAAAAAGTTGGTATATTGATTAGCCGATCAAATTGCCAATTTCGTTGTCCCGACTGGGTACACCTTAAATCTACGATGTAATAATAATTTTAATATAGATAAGAACGACACTGGCCAAACTGTGGCAACATTCGTTCACACTTACTTGTCAATTTGGTCCGTAGGATTATGGATTTTACTTTAGTATGTTCCTAGCTTATAAATCAGATAGTAAGAAATCTCTTACTGCTTGTCATTTTGACATGGTTGTTGAGTGGCCTAGGGTTCCAATTGGTTGACTGTACAAGCCTCTGACAAGAAAGCCCCAAAACTAGGGGAGATAGGGGAGCATTGGGCACTTTTTTACTTAAGCCTTAATAAAAATGCAATTTTTTAACAAAATCAACTTTTTACTCCTTATATTAGTAGCACATATATTTGGCTTCAATTATAACGAAGAACACTTATACAATTATAATCAGGCTCAAAATTGCAAGAGATTTTCTGAATACTGTCAAAAGTGCCCAAACCTCCCAATGGTCGGGAGGTTTGGACACCTCAATGGGAGGTTTGGGCACTGTATTAAATAGGCCACTTAATGGTAAATTACTTGAATATTAAATAATATAATCGTAAAAACTTGCAATAAAATCAACAAACAATCAACTGTTTTAAACTATGTATGAGTACTCAAATCTTTTACAGTGCCTTGTTTTAAATATCTTTGGAGATTTGATCTAGGTATGTCGTATTTATTTGCAGTCGCTTTAATTTTTGCTCCCTTTGTAATTTCTTCTATGGCACGTAATATTATTTCTTTTGGGATTTCGCGTCGCTTATTTTTCTTTTTAAATTCAAACGGCATTTTTCTAGAAAAAAAAATTTGTAACACAAACAATAATAAAACATCAAAAGTATTTAGTATTCAAATTGAATATTTACATGCAATTTAAACCCGTCGAAATAATTTTCTTTTAACAGAACTTACTTTTTACAGCGATTGCCGAAACAAACAATAGTGGCGGGAGCATTGGGCATGCCCAAACCTCCCTTTAAAATTAGTGCTCAATGCTCCCCACCCCTTCATTTCACAAATAAATTCAAATATGTTTTCTGTAGTTTAACGTTTTACCTAATTTATACGTTAATATTAGCTTTCGTAAACACATAACTAGATGACAATACAGAAACTTACGGCTTTACGCAGATCACGTTGTTATTTCCTTCGAAATCACATCAAAATATTTACTTTTGCACGCACGAAACGGTCGACACCATGTGACACTGACAACTAATCAAAATGGCAGATGACATTAGCCTGAGCGGTGTTGCCAGTTAGTAAGCTAAACTACCACAGTATACAAAATTAAGTACCTTTCATACGACCCGACTTACAAGGTCGTGCCCGAACCTCCCGACTGCCCAATGCTCCCCTATCTCCCCTACTTTAGATCCTGATACCTACAAAAGCTAGGTTTTTAAATTTTGAATAGATTTGATTACTTCAGAATTCTTATCGAAAAGGAAACATGAAGAAAGAACACATAAACAAGAGTCATGTAGATGTACCTACTTAAGTGGGCAGGCAAGGACTGTCGCGTGATAAACGATATAATAGTCAGGCCGTCCTTTTCGCACTATAGCAGGACCTCTCAGGATCCGAACCCTTTTTACCCTCGTTTGGATTATAAGTAGGTACCTAGTATAAACCTAAATAGGTTACTTTAAGTATGAAAGTAACCAAATAATATTGTGATAATTAATAAATGCGTATTAATATAGATAATGTTTCTCAAACTAGATCACTGTGTGCTATAGTCTATCCCGATTTTTTATTTATTTAGACATGCAGCGAGCAAGCACAGGAAGTATAACGCAACTCGTGCGCGTTGAACGACTACGAGTGCTGCTCACGACAATCATGGTGCCCTGGGAGGCACACAGCTTGCCTCGCGAGGCACATTACGTGCCTGCCTCGCCACAGCACTCGCCTGGTGAGTGTCTCTATAGCAGCATAGATGGGTGTTGAATGACTTCAAGCGCTCATAACAATCATGGTACCCTGGGAGGCACACAGCTTGCCTCGCGAGGCACATTACGTGCCTGCCTCGCCGCAGCACTCGCCTGGTGAGTGTCTCTACAGCAGCATAGATGGGCGTTGAATGACTTCGAGTGCTCACAACAATCATGGTGCCCTGGGAGGCACACGGTTTGCCTCGCGAGGCACATTACGTGCCTGCCTCGCCGCAGCACTCGCCTGGTGTCTCTACAGCAGCATAGATGGGCGTTGAATGACTTCGAGTGCTCACAACGATCATGGTGCCCTGGGAGGCACACAGCTTGCCTCGCGAGGCACATTACGTGCCCGCCTCACCGCAGCACTCGCCTGGTGAGTGTCTCTACAGCAGCATAGATGGGCGTTGAATGACTTCGAGTGCTTACAACAATGATGGTACCCTGGGAGGCACACGGTTTGCCTCGCGGGGCACATTACGTGCCTGCCTCGCCGCAGCACTCACCTGGTGAGTCTATCGTCTTCACAGCTTAGTAGCTTAATTTGAAGACAAGTCACTTGTAAGTATTAATCAAAAATAATTTTCAACGGAAAAATAAATAAATATTATAGGACATTATTACACACATTGGCTGAGTCCCACGGTAAGCTCAAGAAGGCTTGTGTTGCAGGTACTCAGACAATAATATATATATTATACAAATACTTATATATATATACATAGAAAACATCCATGACTCAGGAACAAATATCTGTGCTCATCACACAATAAATACCCTTACCGGGACTGAACCTATAACTAGTCAACTCATACATCCGAATAACAGCGACCGGCGCCCTCCTGAAGACTTGACAAGAAATGTATGACTATTGTCAGGACTTCAGGAGGGCGCCGGTCGCTGTTATTCGGATATATGAGTTGATAGTTCAGTTTAGTATGAAGAAAATAGTTCTAATGAAATTCCGCGAGATGGCGCGTAGTCATATATTTTTGGTTAGGCTTATTATGCTACGGTTTGTCTTGCAGATCCCGTGGTATCGGAGCAGGACACCTTAAAGAGGCCCAGCGGAGTCTGGCGAGACACGCTATCGTCTATCATAACTTTGCAGTCGGTGCCCGGATCGCGATCCTTGTACAGCATTTAGGTAAAGATTTGATCAGCAATTCCCGAAAACGTGATCCAAATGCACAAGCAAATGCAAATGCACAAGCATTTGGATCACGTCTCCGATTTTGATAAACATTGGTAGGTTGATAGTGTCCATGATGCTGAGCAAGATCCACTAGGTTTCTCAAAATGTCCTGATTGTTTGTACCGAAAATATATAGAAATCTGGTAACAAAAAAGGAAGGTTTCATACGAACAACCTAGGACATTTTGGGAAATCTGGCTCAGCATCATGGACTCTATCAGCCTACCAATTTTTATCAAAATCGGAGACGTGATCCAAATGTACAAACTTTTCGGGAAATGCTCTGATATGATATATTAGTACTTAGCTTTTTCCGATGTAAAAACGGTCGAAAATCGTTTACTCTTTAGCGCTAGCTACCTACGCTATGAAGAGTACTGATAATTTACGCTATTTGACGCGTGATTGTCGCTAGATGTCACTACAAATAACCCGCATTTACTGATGTATGGAGTTTCAACTCTTCCCATACTTATTCCTCTGTGCTCACAGTTGCCGTCTGTCAAAAACGCGACCAATCGACCTGTCTTATCTCACTCATACAAGCATGGTGCGCGTTCACCTATACGAGCTTACACTGTGTCACATCTCTGAGCTCAGACTGTGTGCGTAGGAATGCGCCTCATTCATATATTTGATCGTCATTGTCCGAGCTGTGGTACTGTTTAAATTCTGGTCCTCTCTTTTCACAGATAAGCACTATGTAAGAAAGCCGTTTAAATGACCCAAAACGCAAGTCGGCCAGAAGAAAATTCTTTCTTGAAGCTAAATTAAAGAGTCCAAGCTAAATTTGCGGCGATTTTGTTAGTACCTACAGATGTTGCACGTGTTAAGTAAACGTCATAAGTTGTGAGTATGTTTAGTAAAACGTCCCACTTTGTCGCTTACCATGAGGATGAAATTTGCACGTATACGAATTACTTGCTAGTTTCCTTATTTCTTATGCGACTATGTGGGAACCTTTTGAGAATGGCGCATTAAAGTCAATACTGGTAAGTGTGTCTGACCTTCACATGTGGCCTTTTTATAAGCTTTTATTTAATTTGCCTTGTTAGTATTATGTTAGTGTGCGTCAAAACGTAGAAGCTAAATTTGACCCACTTCCCGGTTTCCGATTGAGGTGAAATTTTGCACACATATGTAAATCACGTGACAATGCAATATTATGGTATCATGGAGCTGATCTGATGATGGAGCAGAAAGGTGGTCATTAGGCATCCTGTTATGAAACGTCGTATCCCCATCGAGTAAGGGGTTTTTAGAAACGTCTCGGAAAGCAGTAGATGACTGTTGAAAGAAAGGTACAGTCGGCGATAAAATCTTGTGCCAAAAATGTCATTTTTCTACTTGTCGACTGTAATCTGTCAATTAGGACACCACAGACTAAACTATAAGTGCTAACTTTTCAGTGTTGGATACTCTATGGCAGTTCCGACTCAATTATAATGAGCTCATTATAGTTGACTTTAGTTAACTGTAATAATTTCAAAAATAGAACTTCATACAATTTCTATACTAACTTGCGATACCTGGCAAATTTTCCTGCATCTGAAACACATTTTTTTTTATCTGTCGCGTTATGGGCCAATCAGAGACGGTTATTACAAACAATTGGTTGCTCAGGTAATTCGATGTTGATACAACGGTGAACGACTCTATTAACATTAATTTTAACTTGCGTGAATGATGATATTTCCGTCCATTGATGATGAAGATGATGACTCGTAGAAAAAGTATTGTATACAATAGTGATATAATTAAGCTTTTCACTCTCGTACCGTACTATTAGGCCACTCAGCAAGCTTCGTGGCCTAAACATGGTACTCGACTGAAAAGCTTTGTATTATATCCCGATTGTATAAAATACTATTTTGCAAAAAATGCGAGTTCATACTCTTACTACCTGCTATTCATGATTAGTGGTACCTAAACATATGAACTCTAAATAAGTAGAGTGATAATTGTTTAAACATGCCAGATGTAAAGGCCAGACACTTCCCTTGTAACACACTTATCCGTATTGACCTCACATAAAGTTTGTCGTTTGAAATAAAATAATCGTTGCGCAGTTTGTGGTATAAAAGCGTTGCTAACTTAGCTTGGTCGATCTCCATCAGTCAAATGGTGTTAAGAAAATGTTCTATTTAGATTTGTTTGAATTAAAGTATTGAATTTGCTTCTAAATGTATTTTTTTAATTTTTAGTACATGGTGCTTTTTTCACGCACTAGTGCGAGAAGTGGTTAATTTTTTGTCAGGTAGAAACTTCGGAGGGGCGTCTGTACTGAAAAACGTCGTACGATACACGTGCGAAAGATAAATTCGTAAGTCATGTCCAAACTTCTCTTTTCCGCACTTGTATCGTAATGTACTTTTTTAGATATGCAACAACAGGTTTACATTTTAGGTGGATATGAGAGATAGAAAACTAACAGATGAGTTAAAAAAAACACATTCAACTTAATATAAATATATTCCAAAATGTACATTTTAGTATAACAATAACTAATTACAACTTTGTGTCCCATAAATTAACTAATTCATATTTATAAATTATAACGTTTAGAGCCAAAATATTACACTAGGGGAAAAGTGGACAAACTAGACCAGGCTATGAAACCTTTTTTGCATTATTTCGTTAGTAAAAGAGAATTTTGTATTTTAATGTTGGAAAGTAGCGGGCAATTAGTGTTTTCACTTAAAATAAATTATTTTCTAAACTACCAAAATAATGCAAATGAGCAGTCCCGGCAACTTTGTACATAGCCACGTCAGCAAATTTTAATTGATCCTATTTTGTTACCACCAACATTTAGTAATATAAGTCGATTTTCGTAAGATATATACAGGATAATTGTTATAATTAAGAAAATATAGATACTAGAGAACCTTAATGACGAAATAAAACTTACTAAAATCTCAATTCAAACAAAATAGGAAAAATAAAAACAAATACTTTTTCCTTAAATATTGTACAAACTTTTCGAGAACTGCTGAAATCGGTTTTCAAAGCTAGATCTTTCAAGCCGCGTTTCTCTCTCGGGTATACGTAGCCGAATGGAACAACGCTCACGAAACGAAACGCTAGTAGATATCTATCTCTATCGCTCTTGCGTACTGGTGCGACAGAGCCAGACTACCTTTCGCGGCGTTTCGTTTGGCGTCGCAGAAATGCCATTCGGCTACGGCACCTGTAGTCAATAAGTCTCAAGTCGACCTTATTAACAACTGTGTTATAAAAAAGGTACTGTGTTAACCACAGATGTCATATATACCATAGATCAAGCAAACGTATCTACTTAGCGTGTCAAATGAACTCAGTGAAATCCACTGAGTTGTCCGTCTTTACTCGCAGCTTGCAGCTTTCGGGCGTCAATTTTTGTAAGTTGAAGTCAACCAAAACATAAAAAATGCCTCGTTACGTGATATTCAATTGCAACAACACAAAAATTATGAACAATCAAGAGCCTGAGACATATTTAAAATTACAGGCAAGAATCTTCAGTACAAAATTTGACACGCTCGGCCCCTATACAAATATATGAATTTGTTTCTTCTATCTAAATTAAGTTCTGTGGTGTTAACAGTACCTTTTTTATGAAAACATCACAAACCTTTACTTATGTTATCCCAGATATAATACAAAACAGTCTCTAGGTGCTTAGCCACTATGCCAATCGCTAACGCTAACGCCACGCCACCCAACGTTGGCTAGAGACAAGGACATTTGGCGTTTTGAGCGTAATAAACGCATATTGGCTAGACCAGCCCGTCGTCACTCCATAGTTGCTCCATAGTATGATCGCCCATGCAAGCGATGCTTGCCAACATTACGGCACAAAAAAATGCTACCGAATCAAAATGACATCTATTACTGTTAAGTCACCGTACTGCAAAATATCGCACATTTATCGATATCGATAAATATTAAGGACTGGGTTAGTCGAGCCCTAGCGATTTTTTCTTTGTGTTGGAAGCAGTGACATGACGTCACGACCGTCGAAAAACTCTTGCATGAGTCGGTTCGAGAGTGCCGACTCTTAAAACGTAGTGATTCAATGCTCCTTGGGCTAGACAGCCCGCCTATTTAAAATACTTAAGAGTCGGTACAAGCTAACTCTTCATTCAAAGTGACGACATAAAAATTAAATAAAGAATATTTAGGTTATTTAAAAACATCTGCTCTACAGTTATTGCACATGTGTAATCAACTTTAATACATATCGTCACTACTTTGAAAAAATCTCGTATCTCACGCTGCTCCTTAAAGTTAAAACGCAGTAAGTCTGTATACATTCCATACATACTAACATACTTACTACAATTTTCTTTTCATTGACAGACGACAGTTTTTTCAAAGTAGTGACGATATTTCTGGCATCAAATTATATAAGTAACTTAATATCTTTCCCATCTTGGAACAAACTGAGTGAGACCAACGCGTAAAGCACCTTTTAATTAAATGTAAAGTAGCTAACAGACGATCGCAGAAAAAATAACTCTTTCCCGCTCCCACTTGCAGGGTAGTATGTGGATGACTTTGATGTGGTGCGGTGTGCGGTCATGTGTTAGTACTTAGTACTATAAGAGGTACGCCGAACAAATACTGCCCTTGCTCGTGTCATGGTAAACAAAGGCACAACAAGGGACTATTCGATAACAATGGTCTAAAATATCTAAATGCTGGGCTGTGGGATAAAGAAAAGTGGGCAATATGTTATCAACACTTGGCAACCTTCAGTATTTTCTTGTTCCGCCGGGTTTTGTTGTTTCATTTAACACTTCAGCCATTAATAAATGTCAAATGAATACAACAAACCGAAGTAGAAAAGAAGTGACAACCTATATGAGCTTCCCTACTCAGTGCAACCCCATCACAAGTTTACGCAGTGGGGTTGCCTATTAGTTAAGAGGATAGAATCGATATACTGCTTCATTTTGATTGCAATATCGCATTGACTTCGTCAGGACCACGGACCAATATAATACGGGACATACAGAGCCCATACAAAAAAGCGTACCCCTGAAATGTATGGGCCTTTTAAGCTTACTAGATGGCGCTGTTTCGCAGCCTGGAACTGGCCAAAATCATATTTTCCCCAAATATTTTTGCGTGTTTTTATTTTTTATAAGAACAAATGACATGCTTTTTTATTTTAATATATCACGTCAATAAATATTTTGAAAAAAATAAATTTGTAGACATCATCAGTGTAGTTATATTATTTAATAAATGGCGCTAAAAATTGAGGTACGTTTCTTAGTATGAAGATTTTATAGTGTATAAGTGGCATTATTTCATTGTAAGGGTGCGCGCCCACGGGGGACACAGTTGCTCGGCGACTTTCGTATTTGTATGAAAAGTTGCGTCGCCTCGTGTGCGCACTTTCATACTAGGCCATGGTCGCGACAAAAAAGTCGCCGACAACAGTTGTCCGTGTGCGCGGTCTCTAAGGGTGTAATTAGTTCGTCAAAGCTCCACATTGACTTAATTATTGTTTGTTTTCTCAGATCAGAATGTGCAAGTTTCGTTATAGGTATTTTTATATTAAAAAAAAAAAACAAAGTACAACTAATCCCTAGGTCCAAGTAAGTAAGTCAGTCCCTTCTTATCCCTCTGGAGTAGGTCCTCGCCCACTAAGAAGTTGACCTGTCGGTTCTTTAAGTAGCAGGTCCCAGTAAAAATACAACTTATATCAGCTTCACTACTCAGTGCAACCCCACTACCATCATATTACTCAGATCGTGCTAGTGAGTAAGATATTCCCTTGTCCACCTGGAGTAGGTCCTCGCCGACTAAGAAGTTGACCTGTTGCTTCTTCAAGTAGCAGGGGCCCATGTCTCGAAGCTACAAGTTACAATTTACAAGTGGTTGTCTGTCTAATATGACAAGTTGGAAAGAGACTTCCGCTTGTAACTTGTAGCATTCAGTTTCGAGAAATGGGTCCCAGGTCTCAGTAAAAAAACAACCTATATCGACTCGGCCACCAGTGGGCCTTGTCGTTTTTTTTTTCTTGTATGATATCTATTTCAGTTTATAACCTATATATGAGCTTCAGTACTCAGTGCAACCCCACTACCATAATATTACTCAGATCGTGCTAGTGAGTAAGATATTCCCTTGTCCACCTGGAGTAGGTCCTCGCCGACTAAGAAGTTGACCTTCTGGCGGCCCGGCCGCTGCGGGGGCACCGTGATGCTGTGCATCTTCTGAAGGTGCTTCTTCCAGTAGACCCGAGTAAAAACAATCTATATGAGTTTCTACTCAGTGCAACCCCACTACCATAATATTACTCAGATCGTGCTAGTGAGTAAGATATTCCCTTGTCCACCTGGAGTAGGTCCTCGCCGACTAAGAAGTTGACCTTCTGGCGGCCCGGCCGCTGCAGGGCACGGTGACGCTGTGCATCTTCTGAAGGTGCTTCTTCCAGTAGACCCGAGTAAAAACAATCTATATGAGTTTCTACTCAGTGCAACCCCACTACCATCATATTACTCAGATCGTGCTAGTGAGTAAGATATTCCCTTGTCCACCTGGAGTAGGTCCTCGCCGACTAAGAAGTTGACCTTCTGTAGCGGCCTCGGCTACGCAAGTGGTTGTCTGTCTAATATGACAAGGGGCACGCTTGTGATCAGTTTCGAGAAATGGGTGCATCTATTCGACTCGGCCACCAGTGGGCCTTGTCGTTTTTTTTTTTTCTTGTATGATATCCAGTAACCTATATATGAGCTTCAGTAGTCAGTGCAACCCCACTACCATAATATTACTCAGATCGTGCGAGTGAGTAAGATATTCCCTTGTCCACCTGGAGCAGGTCCTCGCCGACTAAGAAGTTGACCTTCTGGCGGCCCGGCCTCTGCGGGGGCACCGTGATGCTGTGCATCTTCTGAAGGTGCTTCTTCCAGTAACAGCGGCGAGTAAAGCAGGAGTGGCAGACTTCGCATTCGAACCTGGAACAGTTTCATGATTATTCCCTCTAGTCTTACCGCGTAGTTTTACCAGTTGAACGACTGGGAATTTTCTTCCTAATAGACTTACTGATAGTAAGGGCTAGGCAATAGGTAGGTTAGGTTTGTTAAGTACCTATAGACGCCCGAAGGGCAAACAATCTAGAAATAGGAGCCCCGGCGCCGCAGCGGGTCTCCGTCGAAACAGTTGTCGCGTCTGGTTTCGTACAAAAAAGCAAAGTCTTACAATCAGTAAGTCTATTGGGAAGAAAATTCCCAATGGTTCAACTGGTAGAACTTCGCGGTAAGACTACAGGGAATAGGTCTTCACTTCATGATGCTATTAGGTTTTGTCAGCGGCTTCGCTGACGTTGAATTCGAAAATTGCGTCAAATCGTCGCTCCGTCGTGCCGTGAAAGACGGACAAACGGACGGAGGAATAAGGATTAGCTCCCTTGTTCCACGGTAGAACCAAGTTTGAAAACTGGTTTTGTATGAGGAAAAATAATTCTTCTTAGCTAACTGGGTCATGAAATAGGATTTTTTTTCTTCGTAGAAAACCATTATTTTTTGCAGTTTTCTACGAAGAATATTTTTTCTTCTTTGCTTACCCGGTTATGAAATAGATTTTTTTTCCTCGTAGAAAACCATTATTGTATGCAGTTTTCTACGAAGATTTTTTTTTTACTTAGCTTTTACCCGATTATGAAATGGGTTTATTTTTTCTCATAGAAGCATATAAGTAATAGAGAATTTCATAAAGAAAAAAATTCGTAGAAAACTGCATACAATAATGGTCTCCTATGAGAAAAAAAAATCCCAGTTAACACCTGGTAAGCTGAAAAGAAAAAAATCTTCATAGAAAACTGCAATAAATAAAGGTTTACTACTAGGAAGAAAAATGCCATTTCATGACCCAGTTAGCTAAGAAGAATTATTTTTCCTCATACACAATCAGTTATCAAACTTGGTTATCTACGAGGAACAAGGGGATTAGCCAAATGCATTCAGGGCCGTCGCGAGGCAATGTGTTCTCGTGGTAAACTCCCAATGTGTTGCCTCGGCCGAGGCACGTCTACATAGCAAGTAATGTCGATGAATGTGAATGTAAGGTCAGGCTCCACACTTTTTTTCATTACGTTTTATAAATTAAATGGCCAATATCTCAAAAACCACCCCTTTTAATTTTGGCGTTGGTTTAAGACACCCTGTATACATATTGTGTTATGAAAATTACACAGTAAATAAAAATCATTTTTTTGAATTTACCGTTTAACATCGTTGTGGCTGTCCATATGTCTCCTAAGCTTCGTCTTGTCGAAGAACCGCCGTTGGCACTGACCGCACTGGTGCGGGCGCGCGCGGTCGTGCAGGCGACGCACATGTGACACCAGGTTTGAGGATGTGTGGAACGTTCGCGCGCATTGCGTGCATTGGTATTGCTTCACGCCTGAGGAAGAAAGACGAGTAGAGCAAGATTAAGGGCCAGTTGCATCAACCACATTTGACAGACGGTTCCCCTTTGGTTTGGCATAATTCTACAATCGAGAATTAATTTTGGCATAATCTATATTGGCATAATTCACCTTTCGCATAATCTTTTATGGCATAGTATAGTTACGCATAATTTGTCTAGGCATATTTTTGTTTGTCCTAATATATTTCATGCATAAAGGTTATTAGCCGAATGGTTTTTATGCATAAACAATTTCTGCATAACATGGTTTAGTCGAAATTTACCACGCAGAATTTTTATCATAGGTAATACTACTTATGGTAATGTTGCAGTTCTAACCTAACCAAACCGACTCTCTTGACAGCATTTAGTATGGGTGGATATTCTGATTTTAAGAAATATGCCAAATACAATTATGCGAATTAATTTTATTCATAAAAATAATCGGACAACACAACACAGAAAACAAACAGACGTGCGAACTTATTTTCGGACAAAGTAATATTCGTATTATTTTAGATTATGACAAATAAGTTTCCTGCCAAATTAGCATTAGGCGAAAATCGATTATGCGAAGTCTGTTATGCGAAAATCGCTTCGGACAATTAAAGTTATGCCAAATACAGGGAACCCTTGACAGACACATAATCGTCACGCATCAGACGACTATGGAACTTCCCATAAATTAAAATTTAACGAACGATTTAACGGTGACAGACAGTGATGCAACTGGCCCTAAGAGTTCCAGAACTCCCATAAAATTTTCATTACGGCTAAGACCATTAAAAACTCTGTATAAGGGTCACATGCACCATCGAAAATGGCTTCATAAAGGCTTTAAAAACGCTTTCATAAAGGTTTCGTTCGATTAACCGGTTTAGAACAAAATAAACCGGTTTATTCCGCAGCATGGATAGGTAATACTGTTCTGACCAAACAAAAAAAACGCTGCGTGAACGTAGGTATTTACGCGGCGCGGCGCCGGTGCGTTTCGCCACTCGTCGAAAAAACCGGTTTATTTCGGTTAAAATAAAGTTCTCATAACGGTCGCGTTCTTTACAAAGTTCGGAGTAAAATCGAAACAAACCGGTTTTAACCGGTAAAAAATAAACCGGTTCCGAGCCTTGTTAGTATGGTAATTTAGATTGACACGTGAGTAAAAGGGGGGAGGCGCGTGCCTATAGGGGGGGTTAGTACTCACCGGCATGTATACGCAGGTGTTTGACCAGGTCGTGTCGGTGCCAGGTCTTGTAGTCACAGTGAGCGCAGTGGTGGAGGGGGGGTAAATGTGATCGCACGTGGGTGTAATGCGAGCCGCGGTGGGCAAACACTTTGCCGCATATCTGTAAAGAAAAGCTGGATATGTAAAATGTTACTACGTAGTGCAAAATGTTTTTTCCTTCTTATTTTGACAGAATCACACACGATCATGCATTTATTTATTTTCCCCTCACTAGCTCGGAAACACGTGTTTTGTCCTTTAATACCAGCGGGTAAAAACGCATTTTATCCACTAGTGGGTAAAATAATTTGACCTTGAATAAAGTCAAATTAACTGCTTTAAAATTGATAAAAGTAGGTGAATCTAGTAATAAAGATGATTTACCACCTGTGAAACTACTGGAAGCAATGATAAACGCATTTTTTGCGTTGTAGTTTCCTCGCTGTAGTGAGGGGAAAAGTTTTGTGTTACACTCGGGGGCAAATGTATTTTACTTCTCGTGTGTTAACAAACTCGCAAGCTCAGGATTCTATTCTCGAACCACTCGCTTCGCTCGTGGTTCAACTATAGAATCCCTTCACTTGCTCGTTTTTCAATTCCACACTCGGCGTTAAAATATAACTTTGCCCCCTTGTATAACAAATAACTATTATTTATTTTTCCGGTCCCAGGTTCGAATCCCGGTAAGGGCATTTATTTGTCACAGATATTTGTTCCTGGGTCATGGATGTTTTCTATGTATACAGCGCGTAAACGTAATAAGGGCGATAAATGAAACCAGGCATATATGTAATTCAATATTGTTATCATTAATTAAGAGGTGTTTGTGAGTTACTCTTAATTCTCACCTCATAGAGAATTTTTGAAAAAATTCCCAGCAGCAATGTACTGTAAACGTGGTTGCGATGACAATCAATGACAACTGTCAACGAGCGTTTAACGTGAGTGTGTTTGCATTACGTTGCGGGCCGAATTAATTTGTATGGATAAAAAAAATATTTCAATTTTAAGTAAAAGTTATCCAATTCCATTGTTTATGTCCTATACTCACCACCCTTAAGAGGTTCGCCCGTATTAGGTTTACACCCTGTATAAGTATTTGTATATTATGTATATCGTTGTCTGAGTACCTGCAACACAAGCCTTCTTGAGCTTACCATGGGGCTCAGTCAATCTGTGTATGAATGTCCTATAATATTTATTTATTTATTTATCTATTTCTTACTACATTTGTATTCGAAATCCGCAAAATATGTGATACGCACACACTTATGACTCTACAAGTAAGTTCTACCTTCCTGCATATCCAGTAGAAAAAGCTGGTTAGTGGTGGTTTTGATTAAAATAATTAGGTCTGTGTCTGTAAATGCCCATACCGGGATTCGAACCCAGGACCGTCGGCTTAGCAGACAAGGTCATACAGTAGACCATACTGCCAAACTGGAATGAACTGTCGCCTGCGGTATTTTCAGACCGATACAACCTTCAGTGCTTCAAGAGGACACCCATTTTAAAGGCCGGCAACACATCTCCAACACTTAGTGTTTCGGGTGTTTATGGGCGGCAGTGATCGCTTACCATCAGAAGACCTGTCTGCTCGTTTGGATCCTATTTCATAAAAAGGGACTCCAGGCACTATTTTTAACCCCCGACGCAAAAACGACGGGGTGTTATAAGTTTGACGAGTCTGTCTGTCTGTGACATCGCAGCTCCCGAACGGTTGAACCGATTTGAATTTAGTTTTTTTGTCTGAAAGCTGAGTTAGTCGGGAGTGTTCTTAGCCATGTTTCATAAAAATCGGTCTACTATGTCGCAGTCAGGGTTCAAAATTTTAATTTTTTATCATCGCACCGCTCGCCATCGACAGGTCGCTCATCCACCTTGCAGCCTAAATGGTCGCGCACCGTGCGGTTTCAGAGGAATTTCCTACCGCGGACGGCGCGGACGCTTCGGCTGTGGAATGAGTTCCCTGCCGAGGTATCCCCAATGAACTACAGTAAAGGAGTGTACAAGTTTCTAATGCGTCGGCAACGAGCATGTGACACCCCTTAAGTTGTTACTATAGATTTCGCCTCACCTCGCACATCCAAGGGTCTTCCGGATGCTTCGCCAGCCTGTGAGTGTCGCTCTCCTCTTTCGAGTCGAACTTGATCTCGCAAGCGACACACCACAGCCGCCTGAACTTGAACTTCTTAGGTCTTCGTCCGACTGTTTTCTTGTATGTCCGCTTGCATTGCTTGAAGTCGAATTCAATAGGTGGAACAGGATCTGTAAATGCCTATACCGGGATTCGAACCCAGGACCGTCGGATTAGCAGGTCAGGAAGTCCACTTTTCATCATCGCGCCGCTCGCCATCGACAGGCCTCATCCACCTTGCAACCTAAATGGTCGCGCACCGTGCGGTTTCAGAGGAATTTCCTCCCGCGGACGCTTCGGCTGTGGAATGAGTTCCCTGCCGAGGTATTCCCGATGAACTACAGCAAAGGAGTGTACCTACAAGTTTCTAATGGGTCGGCAACGAGCATGTGACACCCCTTGAGTTGTTACTATAGATTTCGCCTCACCTCGCACATCCAAGGGTCTTCCGGATGCTTCGCCAACCTGTGAGCGTCGCTCTCCTCCTTCGAGTCAAACTTGATCTCGCAAGCGACACACCACAGACGCCAGAACTTGAACTTCTTAGGTCTTCGTCCGACTGTTTTCTTGTATGTCCGCTTGTATTGCTTGATGTCGAATTCAATAGGTGGAACAGGATCTGTAAATGCCTATACCGGGATTCGAACCCAGGACCGTCGGATTAGCAAAAAAAAAAAAAAAATCAAAAATCAAAATAATTTATTCAGCAAATAGGCCACAGGGGCACTTTTACACGTCACATGTACATAGGTATTTAAAAAAATATTTAAAATTGAGTTGAAATTACAATTGATACTATTATATACTAATTCTAAGTTCTAACTAAAGTTAACTCTATACAATTAATTAGAGATGTAGAAGGTCTCTAAATGTCGAATTACAACCAAGAACTACACTAAATTTTAATATAAAAAGTACAAATACAAAAAAAAAAAAAGTCTAAAATTACTTTAGAGGTGCAAATGATTCTAAATGTCACAACTAAAAATAAAATGTATATCTACTTAATCTAATTCTCCTTAGAGATGTATATGGTCTCCATGAGTCAAAATCATATATTTAAAATATTCACTAAAAGAAAGGAAACAAACGACAACCGAACAAAGTGTCCTAATTTAATAAAAATTAGAATTAAAGTTACTAAGTTATAACAGCCCCAGTAAGCTTAAACAGACCGGTCTTCACAGACGGCACCCGTTCACGAGTATGACGCGTATCTCAGCCATCGCCTCCCTCAACCTTTATTCGGGCAGGTCAGGAAGTCCACTTTTCATCATCGCACCGCTCGCCATCGACAGGTCGCTCATCCACCTTGCAACCTAAATGGTCGCGCACCGTGCGGTTTCAGAGGAATTTCCTCCCGCGGACGCTTCGGCTGTGGAATGAGTTCCCTGCCGAGGTATTCCCGATGAACTACTGTAAAGGAGTGTTACTGACCTACAAGTTTCTAATGGGTCTGCAACGCGCATGTGACACCCCTTGAGTTGTTACTATAGATTTCGCCTCACCTCGCACATCCAAGGGTCTTCCGGATGCTTCGCCAACCTGTGAGCGTCGCTCTCCTCCTTCGAGTCAAACTTGATCTCGCAAGCGACACACCACAGACGCCAGAACTTGAACTTCTTAGGTCTTCGTCCGACTGTTTTCTTGTATGTCCGCTTGTATTGCTTGATGTCGAATTCAATAGGTGGAACAGGATCTGTAAATGCCTATACCGGGATTCGAACCCAGGACCGTCGGATTAGCAGGTCAGGAAGTCCACTTTTCATCATCGCACCGCTCGCCATCGACAGGTCGCTCATCCACCTTGCAACCTAAATGGTCGCGCACCGTGCGGTTTCAGAGGAATTTCCTCCCGCGGACGCTTCGGAGGTATTCCCGATGAACTACAGTAAAGGACCTACAAATTTCTAATGGGTCGGCAGCGCGCATGTGACACCCCTTGAGTTAGTTACTTTGGATTTCGCCTCACCTCGCACATCCAAGGGTCTTCCGGGTGCTTCGCCAGCCTGTGAGCGTCGCTCTCCTCCTTCGAGTCGAACTTGATCTCGCAAGCGACGCACCACAGACGCCTGAACTTGAACTTCTTAGGTCTTCGACCGACTGTTTTCATCCACCTTGCAACCTAAATGGTCGCGCACCGTGCGGTTTCAGAAGAATTTCCTCCCGCGGGCGGACGCTTCGGCTGTGGAATGAGTTCCTGCCGAGGTATTCCCGATGAACTACTGTAAAGGAGTGTACCTACAAGTTTATAATGGGTCGGCAACGAGCATGTGACACCCCTTAAGTTGTTACTATAGATTTCGCCTCACCTCGCACATCCAAGGGTCTTCCGGATGCTTCGCCAGCCTGTGAGCGTCGCTCTCCTCCTTCGAGTCAAACTTGATCTCGCAAGCGACACACCACAGCCGCCTGAACTTGAACTTCTTAGGTCTTCGACCGACTGTTTTCTTGTATGTCCGCTTGCTGGGCTTGATTTCCGGTTCGCTGGGTGGGTCTGGATCTGGGTCAAAATCTGGGGCTGGGTCTGGGTCTAATTCTGGATCCGGACTGCAAGTGAAGAGATTTCTTATATTGCATATTGAGAGTCAGAGTATGGTACGCCAAATTCTGGCTGATTGTAATGTTACAAAATATAGGTCCAGAAATATATTACTACGCGCCACGTATCATGTGTAACACGTAGTGTTGTGAATTTAAGCTTCGAGATCGAGACGTAAACTACCAAACTCGAGTCGCGACTTCTGATTCTTGAAGCCTCGAACCTTAAAGCCTCGACCATAATTATAAGCCTCAACTTATTAAGTTCGCGTTTACGAGCACAGAAGCCTCGAGTCTTTAGGCCTCAAGCTTTAAAGCTTCCTAAGCTTTGAAGGTTTAAGTCTATGGATGGTTTTAGTGTCACGGACGGATGTTGTCGTCCGCGCGGACCCCTCCGCGTCGAAAAGCTCCCTGAAAAACATTAGTCCAGTGCGCGGATCGCTCCGTTGGACGGTCCACGTGACACTAAAACCAGCCTATAAGGTTTGTAACTTAAGTCTTTATAGTTTTTAAGCCTGAGGTCGACAGAAGTAAAAAACAGGCCAAGAGCGAGATGAACTCGCCCACTGCGGATTTTGTACTTTTTAGTATCCTGGTGCCGTAGCCGAATCGCATTTATGCGACGCGAAACGAAAACGAATCGACGAGCGTTTCGTTTCGCGAGCGTTTGTGCCATTTGGCTACGTACCCTGATATACATGAGATACAACTCATACAACCTGGTGACGTGACCGGATGGATGAACATCGGAGTCTTAGTAATAAAGTCGCGTTTTTACACTTTGTGTACGGAGCCCTAAAAACTACCACACCGGACACCGTCAAATTAAGGGTTTATAAATAAACACATAATAAGGTACAGAGGGGCAAATCTCGACTGGGGGGCCAATTCAACTGGTCAATTTTTTCCATGTTTTACAATGTTTGCATTATTAAAGTGTCCACCGATTATATATAATAGGCTTGTTCAGTGGATACATGTAGAACTCAACATCATAGTCTAATAGTGGGAAAAATAGATCAGTCACAATTGCCTCCCAGTCGAGATTTGCCTATAACGCTCGTTGTTTGAGCTCTTAACGCTTGACTCAGGCCTTCGAGGTTCGGGAGCTTAAGCTCTCTATGCAGCCCGAGTCAACCTCCTGCCTGCGCGTATTTTTATTTGGAACTATATTTTTACCCCATACATACCGCCGGTTTATGTCCTATGGGTAGGCCAAATGTAGGCACAAGGGTAAAGGCTTACTCTTAAGAGCTCATAAAAAGCTTAACCGCCTTATTCATAAACGTACTCTAAAGTTATCAAGCCGATAAAGTTCGTTTGTCCTGATCTATCACACCAATACGTCGGAAAGGGACAAACGAACTTTATCGGCTTGATAACTTTAAAATACGTTTATGAATAAGGGGGTAAGTCGTTAGGTTCTGAAGCGTTTTTGAGGTCTAACCTTTGACGCTTGAGTCTTCAAAGCTTGAACCTTCAAGGTTTGCAAGTCTAAAAAAAGGTTTAAAAGTCTTCAAGGCTAGTCTTTTAACAACACTTTGATATAGTCAAGTTGTGAAATCCTTTGGTTCTGTTAATCTGTTCTGTAGGTGAAAAACATAAGAAAGTCACTTGTTGTATGTGTGAGTGACGTGTTCGAATAGAGAAAAAATTAAAAAAAATTTAAAAAAATTACAAAAAAATTAAAAATTGTTTATTCAGTTTCAGTAATCTTTTACAATGTACAAAGGTCGGTGTCTCTTTTTAAGGTATCAAATACCTGTGTTAAGAGGCACCGCTCTTCCTTAGTTGGTTATAGATATATTAGTAACAATAGGTATAGAATTTATTACAAAACTTTATAGCATAATAAGAAATAGATAGAATTAACAACTTTAGTTAACAACAAAAAGTTACTTCCTTAGTTTAAGCTTAAAACAGTAGGTACAATGAGAAAAATGAACATAAAAATTGAACATAAAATTATATATGCAGTGTGTGTGTGTGGCTGTGTGTGTGTGTGTGTGTGTGTGTGGTGCGTGCGTGCGTGCGTGCGTGTGTGTGTGTGTGTGTGTGCAAGAGAACAGGTATTTAAAATTACTAACACAAACAAAACAAACGCTCCTTTTTGCTGTGTACTTATACTTAACACAGCAAGGGGGAGTGTACAAGTTTCTAATGGGGTGGCAACGCGCATGTGACACTCTTTGAGTTGCAGGCGTTCATAGGTTACGGTGACCGCTTTCCATCAGGCGGACCGTATGCTTGTTTGCCACCGACGTAGTATATAAAAAAAAACGCCTATTCGAACACATCACTCACACATACAACAGGTGACTTTCTTAAGTTTTCACCTATAAAGTGCTTTATTTTTTGTCTGGCAAAGGCATGACATTCACCTCTCATTGTTCACTAGCCTAACCGAAGTGAGGATCGTTTATGCTCCGTGGCAAATGAAACTTAACTGGATCTGTTGCACCGATACGAAAGAGCGATAGAGACCACTATAATACGCCACCACAGTATGATAAAGAGTACTATCGTACCGTATAGCCACTCCCGCTTCCTGCTAAAAGTGCCGCCCACCCGCTCTCGGTTATCTCACAGTTAGTGATGTCAAGAACGCGACCAGTCGACCAAAAAACTTATCTTGAAACATTTACGAAAGTTTCATGGTACGCGTTTAAATTTATGAAACGAGATTAAACAATTGTGTACAAAGTATGGAACGCGCCTTTTCATTACATGTGAAAATTTGATTTCAGATTCAGATTCAGATTCAATAGTTTATTCATGGTAAAACATAAATTATTTACACGAGCTTAATTGCGTAGGAACGCGCCTCTTACATAAAAAAATCGCCATTTTCCGAGGTGTGACGCCACGGAACGAGGACGATTATCATCACTTCGGTAAGGTTGGCTATAGGTACATTTTTTCACCTTATTACAATTTGAAAAAGGGCAGCTCTTTTTCAGAATTTCAGAAATTGGGACCCAAGATTAGTGACAGTTGTTAACAAAATTAACTCGATGTCAGTTTTGTGACGACAATTAAGAATAAAATTTGTCTAAAAACCAACTTTTTTCATGTTCTAAATGTAGATTCTTGCTTATAGTTTACGTAATTAACACAAAAGCAACATTTTTATTGAAATTTAATGTTTAATTGTCGTCACAAAACTGACATCGAGTTAATTTTTGTTAATCACTAATTTTAGATCCCAATTTTTGAAAATGCCCTTATTATATAAATTTAAAAGGGATGGATAATCTACCTAGGGCACGAAATACTGCTTACTTTTGCTCCCAGCAGGAAAATGGAAAAATTCACAACTCCGGCAGGACTCAAACCTGCGACCTATGGCTGTTAATGCTGGAGGTGTGAATTTTTCCATTTTTCCTTTAATTTAAAAATATATCGCTCGTAGACGTTTCTGCACGAAAAAAATAAAACTAAAGACAGAGGATAAGGTAAACAACAAATCAGAATTAGAATATAATTTAATAAATATTTACATTCATTTACATTCATTACAATAGTCAAGTCAATATGACACAATTAACTGTTAGTCATATCGATGGAGTGATCTAACATTTAGATGAATTGAAGATATATTATATAAACAAAGTCAATTATACATATAGGAAGATTTTATTAATACATGTATCATACACATAGATATGTTATATTATTGGGTATAGAGACCTTATTATCGATGGCGCTTACGTCCCGTGGCGTCATACCTCTTTGTACCTACACGAACATCGCTTATAATGCCGTAAAGGCGCCATCGATAATGTCCCTTTACCCAGATAATTCATACTAATATCAAGGACGATTATAAAGGACCAGCAGAGTCCATACTAAACACCGTACCCCGTTGGCAGCCGTAAATAAATCTTATTGGTAGTTGTCGAAAACCCGCTTTATCCATAAAGTGTTGGCGCGACGTCAAGTGGGTGATAGGCGTACGAGCAAGTACGCGTTGGATGGTCGACTACTATGCGCGGCGGTTTTTACGCGTACTTAGACCGTTTTCACATTATCCGATCCGATATCGGATGTCGGAAGGATTTCAATAGAAACAATCCAAGATGGCGCCTGTAATGTATGGATTATCGGTCCGATATCCGATATCGGATCGGATAATGTGAAAACGCACTTACGGTGACACATAATCGAAAAAGGTCGTCGAGCCATAAGTACGCATACTTGCTCGTATCGTACGTCTATCGCCCACTTCAGACTGCGTTTCGATCGGCGTTTAGCGTCAATGATTATCAGCTCGGCTTCATGGCTTTACGAACCTTAAGCTCGGACCATCGAATATGAAACTTATAAACTTCTTTGTACACAAGGATATAAAGAAGTTTATAACCAGGTGCTCCATGAAACCATTGCACCAATCTGTCGCCAGCACCGCTACACTTCAACGGCCAAGTCACGTCAAGTATAAAATTATAAATGGGAAAGTGTGTGTGTCTGTTTGTTTGTCCATCTTTCACGGCAAAACGGAGCGACGTATTGACGTGATTTTTTAAGTGGAGATAGTTGAAGGGATGGAAAGTGACATAGGCTACTTTTTGTCTCTTTTTATATCCCCCACTTCCTTATAATGGAGGATGGAAGTTTGTGGAGAGATTTTCGAATTTAACGCGATCGAAGCCGCGGGCAAAGGCTAGTTAACTATAATAATAAAGAAATCGCAGTAAGGAACTTTATGTAGATTTCATTACTTTTTAGAGATAAACAAGCAGCTCCATCGAGACGGCTATTTTTTACAGAATGTTTTTGGTGGGATATACATAGGCATAGGTATATAACACTAACAAGGTATCTATTGTCTTAGTCCGTTTTCACATTATCCGATCCGATATCGGATGTCGGAAGGATTTCATTGGAAAAAATCCAAGATAGCGCCTGTAATGTATGGGGTATCAGTCCTACATCCGATATCGGATCGGATAATGTGAAAACGCATTAAATTTAGTCTCATTAATTATTAATTATGTCAGAGTTTAGGTTTATACGAGTACCAAACGAGTAGTATACGAGTAGAAAATATATTACCAAAACAATACAAACTATCATTAATTTATTATAAAAACGTAATCCAAAGTGCCACACCTAGTCGGCCAGTGCATGGCCTACGCTGCCGATGGTCAGGGTGCTCGGAGTGACATACAAGAAACGATGAACAATTGAGATGCATGGGCGCAGTCGAAACCAGCTCGCCCCTTCAGCCGTGTCCCGTTGAAAATCGGAAAGATTCTTTTCCTTAGCACATTTAATGTTTACAAATTGGATTCGCCTTCTGTCACCTAAACTGGTAAATTTATGTATGAGGTCATTGGTCATACAATTATTAATTTATACCGTTATTAATTCTGTATCTCTACTCGCATTGCTACTGCGATTCTAAAATATTTAATATCCATATTATGAATATTCAATAAATCATACAATGACATTTGTGATGTGACATGGATGTCAGATGTAACATCTGTTGGCACCAAGAATCTTATATACCATGGATATTGCGTGCCGAACATTACGTTGAAGCCAGAAAATTTGACCTTGAATTACGTCACGCCGGTCTTGCATCTCTTTCTTTAGGGTGTCCATGATTAAGCATACATTAGGGATATCCCGCGGAATTTGACGTATTACGTTTATACGACTGATTAATTTTGTAACTTATTAAATTCAAATCCGATCAATCGTTTTATCACGAAAGTGAACATCCATCCTCACAAACTCAAAAAGTAAGGTACATTAGGGCAATTCCGAAAGTCGTCTAATTAGGAAAGTCGCATAGAAATCACCATTATTTCCGTCATATCAAGATTCCCCTTTCGGAATTATCTGAACATTTCTGTCATTCGGAATTACTCTAATGCACCTTACTAATTTGTCAACCGCCAATAAGGTCCATTTCTACACCACTCTGCAGTTACTTTGCCTTACGCCACAAAATACGGTACAGTTTTTACCAGTGGTAAACTACTGGGATTTTTTTTTCAGAACCGTTCCAGAATAAGAGCGTGGTGAGTGTTGCAATACGAGGCTTAAAATATAACTTTTCTTTTACTAACTGACACCTGTATTTATTAAAAAATGTTTCAGTCACTTTAAACCATCACAACAATATTTTGGTAGAACTACTGGGAAAACTAATTTAACTAGTCAACTACCAAACCAGGTGGTTTGGTAGTTAACAATGTGGGAAAAATCCCCGTAGTTAGGGCTGGTAAAACTTGGTGGTAACTAGTGGGAATAGTCCCAGAAATATAAGGGAAGTATTTCGTCACTACTTTTCAAAAATCTCGTATCTCATGCTTCTCCTCAAAGTTAAAACACAGTAAGTCTATATGCATTCCATACATACTACTACATTTTCTTTTAATTGACAGAAGAAGATACAAGTTTTTTTCAAAGTAATAATTTTTTCATTGGGGAAATAATGAAATACTAGGACGTTTTACAACAGTATCTTTATTTTTAAGCGCCGCCCGTGTTTTGTATGTTTATTCCACGATATCTCCGTCGTCACTGGACCGATTTTAAAAATTTCTTTCTTCCTTTCAGTGCCATAATCTTCAGGCTTAAAGTGCAAAGCTGCAAATTGTCGAACGCTCTGAAATCTTTCCCTTTATCGGCAAAATTGACAGCCAAAGCTGTCTCCTTGCTTCATCTTTTGGAACACTGAAATGTTTAATATTATTCATGTTAATTTGTAAAGACACGAACAATAAATTTGGTATTATATACTGTGATATGAATTATGAACATAGAAACCGTACCAAGTTGATAGATTTAGCTCCATGCATGAAAAAAGATTGGTCACCCTAGTCGTAAAACCACACATAGCATTATTTTTCTTTAAAGGTCATATTTATCGTTCTAAACCTATTCGCGGGAATTTTGATATCATTTGAGACAATGAAAACAATATAATGATTAGAACTAACCAAGATTACAAGCAAAATAGAAGAAAATTGATTACCAGTGAGGTTTATGAACATTTTAGTAAAATAAGTACTTACTTGTGAAATCTTATGTCGGATTTCGGTTTCCATTTACTTCCACAATGCTGCACTATGCAATACATTGCGCATAACTTAAGGAAACCGACGAAAAATGTTTATATCACAAAAGAAAACTCTGAATTGGTGAATTACTTTTGACAATTCTGACATATCGGGCATATTTCTTTATTATTAGTGTTCCCATAGTACGCAGGAGGTAAATACCGGAGAAATAAGGTTTTTGCTTGAGTGCTTTTTTGTATAATACAAAGAAAACTAAGTCAATTTGATTGAAGAATGTTTTATACGTTTCTTTTTAGTAACTAATCTGGCAATACATCACAGTGTCGGAAAGAGATAGAACATAGGAGTAAAGGTGAATGAACCTGGCTTCAACTTATTGGTCGGCACGCAATATCCATGGTATATAAGATTCTTGGTTGGCACAATGATTGCGTTTTGTTGAACGTATTTGAGCTCAACATATAGGTTTATTATCACTAAGTATAATATATTAATGAACAACGAAACGGATGTGACATTTTCCTAGTCCACCAACGTCATCTAGGCATTTTATTTGGCAATAATTAGACAACATGCGAACAAACTTAGCCAGCGAAGCGATCACAACTACGTCGAGGCCGACCAAAAAATATAATTTGTAAAAATTGTGTTTTGAGCCAATATTTTGATATTAAAATAAAGTTTTTTGATAGTTATTCATAGTATAATATAAAAACAAGTAAAAATATGTGTGAAAATATGTTTTTTTCCACTCCCGGGTTACGAAACAACGCCATCTAGTTTTAAAGCAAAAACTAAGCTTTTTTCAGGGGTACGCTTTTTTGTATGGGCTATATCAGTCTAGTATTAAATGGTCCTTGCTAATATTATAAATGGGAAAGTGTGTGTCTGTTTGTTCGACCGTCTTTCACGGCAAAACGGAGCGATGGATTGACGTGATTTTTTAAAGGGAGATAGTTGAATGGATGGAGAGTGACATATGCTACTTTTTGTCTCTTTCTAACGCGAGCGAAGCCGAAGGCAAAAGCTAGTATATTATTATAATACTAACTTTGAAACTATAATGTAATGCATGACCTCAATTAGACCTAACTCAATTAGAATCTAAATAATAATAGATTAACAGTTTTGTTTGTAAAATTCTATAAAAAATTACTGAAATAAACAGAAATAGACGCACTGAGAAAGGATTTTTCTAAATTCACCTTCTAAGGGGGTGAAATGGGGGTCCAAAGATTGAATTAGTTTAGCTAGTTAGGTATACATAGGGGCAGAAATACAAGAAACTTATGGTTGGTTATAAATGATTATAATTATATGTTACCTATGTTAGTATGTAAATATATGTGGTATTGCATTCTAAAGAGTCCTTAATTTCTGGTGTAATAAGGACGTTTTCATCTTAAATTTCAACTGAAATTCGTCCTTATTGCAAATGAACGACAAGGACTCTTCTGGCACAGAATATAATAATTGCGTCTTAGTTATCTGACAATAAATTATTCTTTATTTAATTTGATTAGTTAGACAACATTTGACATTTACTGTATACATCAATCTGTATTATTCATGGCCTGTTCACAAGCTTTTTCTAACCACCCTAGCACAGTCTTCTCCCCCACACTTAACGTATTCAAAAACATCTTCTTACATACCGGCCAGCACTCATTATTCACCTCCAAATTATACTTAATTGTCTTACTTCTCCTCGACTCTCCGTTAACCTTCTTACAGTTAGTAACATCAACTAGATCTACTATATATTGTTTTTTATCTGACCAATTTAAACCCCAGAATTTATTGAAGCAGTATTTTCTGTCTTTATCTTTGACTATATCGCATCGTCGCTTTGAGCTTTTTCTACATAAGCTTGAAGAACATGGCGGTCCCATTTTTCTTTCTTTTCTAGTTTCGAAGCCAACTTTTACGCCTTTTATACGTTTCTGACTTAAATACGCTCTACCGGATTCTCTAGCTTTCTTTTTTTTATTAGTTTCCCAGTTAGAAGCGTCTGCGGAGCCCTTTTTAGATCTCTTCTTTGGTGTTTTTTCTAAGACTGAGGCGCCAGGTATTCTGTCGGTTGAAGGTATACTTGGGGTGAAACTGTTCCCAATGTTGACGTACATAGTTTGATTGTTTTCTGTGTAGATATATTCGTGAGCTGTCTGGGGTGGTTTCCGATTTTTTGTTCTAAAAGAAAAATTGAAAACGTTTAAAATTTTAATCATCATGTAGGTAATTATAATTAAATATAATATAATATACAAAATTACAATGAAATGTACATCTAAAACCCTTTAACAGCCAAAGACGACATTTTGGTCACAGCTCAATATCAAATAACTTTCTCAATATGGACTAAGAGCCCAGAGCCCCCAGACCTTCCTCATTTTCTCAAGGATGAAATTTTGGGATAAAGTGGAGTTCGTATCGGCGTTTAATGTCTGCATATAGGCAACTTGACTGTACTTAAAATAAAGTATTTTATACCATCCACGAAATAAAGCATCAGATAATAATAAGAAAAACAGTGACAGGAGTTATTTTTAACTCCAATATATCCATACTAATATTATAAATGGGAAAGTGTGTGTGTCTGTTTGTTTGTCCGTCTTTCACGGCAAAACGGAGCGACGAATTGACGTGATTTTTTAAGTGGAGATAGTTGACGGGATGGAGAGTGGCATAGGCTATTTTTTGTGTCTTTCTAACGCTAGCGAAGCCGCTAGTATTTTATAAATTAGATAGAAATAAATAAAGTAAATCAGTTGACCGTGACGTCACTCAATTCGCAATCATATTAATTCCATATTAAAGCATAGTTAACATAGTATTGGCACGCGTTTAGCGACGAATAAAAAATATATTTAAAAATTAAAAAAACTGATAATCACATCTTAATTTTAATACGTTGATAACTTTATATTAGAAATTTGGTTGATGTAACTTTTTGCGTTTGTAAGTTATTGATGATGGACGTTGACCGGCGAAAATGCACTGTGAACAAATACGTGAAAAATCCCCTTGGTCTGGGTCAATGATTGCTAAATTGTTGAATTTCCAGAAAACTACTAGGCAATAATTATTGCCCAAATCATTATTTCATTAAAGGATAATTAAATAATAGTGGCAAAATACTCTCCTTGCGGTCCACACGGAATCAACAGACAAAAAAGATGGATGAAAATCTTGTTCAGAGGATGATGAATACTATTTTCAGAAAAGTCCGTAATTTTGTGCATAAACATACTGAATGATTGAAATATATGTGACACGCTATAAATTAATAAACGATCTTTTATATTCTGCAATAAAAAATATTGTTTACATTTTCTTTTCATTTAAAAATTAAATTCCTCCCATCGCGTACCTACCAATTCTAAATTAACTATGCTTTAGCAAGTCCTTCAAAATCGTTTTGACAGTTCTTAAAAAGAAGCTGATTTGAGCTAGGAGGAAAGTAGCCTATTACCTAGTTCGGCCCATCGGCCATTACCTCAAAGTTTCATCCTTGAGAATTTGAGGAAGGTCTGGCAGCAACGGTCAAGGTCTCTTAGTTAACAAGAGTGATATGAGTAGCGTACAAAGGTTTCATAAAATACAAATAACAAATCGGATGGAAACATGGACTTACCACTTAAAAATACGACTGGCAACTTCGCAAGATCGTATCTCTGCAAGTTATGCATTCGCATAAGCAACTTTAAGACACATGCAAATAGGTCTCAAAATTGTAACAAACGCAAAAGCTTAGTACGAGCTTGCGAGAGTTACCAGTCTGTATTATTCATTCCTCTTCAAGTTCACTTTTTTTTTAATTCATTTGATAATAATATTAAAATTAGACACCAATCTCTCCAATTTAAAAAATATTTTAACATAACTGCAGATATACGACCTTACGATAATAACAGATTTTTTTTAATTAAATAGGTATAGATTGTGGCATTAATTGGAAGGATGGAATTGACATGTAACAGGGTGTGCCCACGGAACGACAAATTTGCTCGGCGACTTTTTGTCGGTCACATCAAGTCTATGGGATAGTATGAAAGTGGACAGACCAGCAAGTGTGCGCACTCTCATACTAGCTCATAGACTAGATGTGAACGACAAAAAAGTCGCCGAGCAACTTTGTCGCCCGTGGGTGCGCACCCTAAGTCATTGTGAATCTGCTGTGTCCACACTGAGCGAGGCATGGTCGCAAGACAACTTCCTCGCGCGGTAAAAATGCTCTAAAGGCCGAGCAACCTGCCTCGACATGCCTCGCTATGTGTGGACATGGCTAATGACACAATCTACAGGAAAACTAAGTTTATGCAAGACACTACTGTATGTATAGTGATGAAAATATTTTTAACCCCCGACGCAAAAACGACGGAGGGTTATACTTTTGACGTGTCTGTCTGTCTGTGTGTGTCTGTCTCTGGCATCGTAGCTCCTGAACGGACGAATCAATTTAGATTTAGTTTTTTTTTGGCTGAAAGCTGAGTTAGTCGGGAGTGTTTTTAGCCATGTTTCATGAAAATTGGTCCACTATGTCGCGGTTGGGGGTTTTTTTCGAAATTTTAATGTTGTGGTTAGGTTATTCTCTTGGTAATTGTTTCAAAGGATGTTTACAATGCGAAGGTGCTGTACTCATGCGACAATTATATATGTCTTAACAAGTAATCAACAGTAAAGATAGCATTAAATATGTAAACATAATCAAATAAAGTATATATATTGTGAATATTGAATATTCTCCCAAGTTAATATATCCATATGTTTTTTGTTTTTATAGATTTTTGCTTTTTTATTGAGGAACGTACAACTTTATAAATCAGTCATGGATGGACTGTCAGCAGGACCAGCAATCAAAGGATGTGGGTTCATGTCTCACATGTCCCACGCTGGCCAGAGTCGATCACTGTTGATTTTTTCATTCCCAAGTCACAATTTTTTAAGTTTGAAGGACCTTATTTTGGAACAAACAGAACAAATAACAACAAAACCTCACCTATCTTCCTTCTCCTTCTTCATTTTAACCCTCCTACTCTTCCGTTCCTCCTTGACCCAATCATCGTCCCGCTCGACCTTCACGTCGGTGTTGACAAGCGTCTGAGCGTGCGGGTGGAGCGTGTGATGCGAGGACAGACAGGTGGATTTGAAGGAGTGGGCGATGGTGAGGTGCGTGAGGCAGGCCGGGCAGATGTGAGACGGGAGGGCTGGTTCGTTGAGTAACTGAAATAAGTATAGTTTTAAATACCAATGAACATGAAGTTTGTTATAATAAGATATGACGGGGTCAATTGCCAAACAGTGTATTGCCACTAAATTCATAAAATCACAATACAAAACAATCTTTTTTTAATGGAGAACCAAACAGTGCATTGCCGAAGCCAAAAATTCATAAAATCACAATACAAAACAATCTATTTGAGAGTTTTTTACTGGTCTATTTTGAGAATAGTATCCAATTTTATTATTTATTTATTATTATTTATTTTTTTTATCTTATTATTATTATTTATGAATGGGCTTACTCTTGTGTTTATTTTGACCACAGACTAGCAGGCAGGTATTAAAAGCTGGAAAGACTAGAGGCCTATGATGGAGTGAGCTCGCCCAGAAGATGCCTGTTCACCCTTGATTTGAAGGTTAAACATATCATAAAATATAATTATTATGGAAGACAATAGTGTTTTATATACTAACAAACAGTATAACTCTCTGGGTAATATCTGTAAAATAAATTACTTACTAAAGAAAAGAAAAGAAAAATAACTAACATTTTTCTAATTAGATAGAAAATTTTGATATAACAATCAGGAAAGGGAAAACTTAAGTCTTATTAGGATCCAATTAGTCAGGTATTGGCAATTCAAACATGTATATATTTAAAGGATGAATAATACCTGCCCGTGTGGTGACGGGTTAAGCATTTCACCACCCCCTTTCTTCCAGTGGGTGTCGTAGAAGGCGACTATGGGATATGGGTTAAATTGTGGCGTAGGCGAGAGGCTGGCAGCCTGTCACTGCAATGTCACAGTTTCGTTTTCTTTCAACCCCTTATTTGCCAAGAGTGGCACTGAAGTTTTAGTAGTTTCATGTGTTCTGCCTACCCTTTTATGGGATACAGGCGTGATTGTATGTGTGTATGAGTGATGTGAATAATAATTTGTTCTACTTACTCTTATGCCAGTACAATATTCTATTTGTTCAATGATACCAGTCCCTTCGACAAATAGGGCTTGCATGGATTCGCCTTGTGCTAAACATATTCTACAAGCCGTATCGTTTCTCAGAACATTTTCCATAGTTAATGCTAGGCTATTGTCCATTTTATCTTAGGAGTTAAGAATTAGTAGCTATTAAAGAGTAAATCATGAGTAATTATTTAAAAGCAATAAAAACATTGACAAATACGTGTTGAATTGAATGACATGTTGATATTGACAGTTAACCGGTGTTGTTAGTAAAAAAAAAGTTTTTTTTTAAACTCAGTTACATCTAATTCACACGATCCAACTTATTGTCCTATAAAATACTGCAAATGCTAAAGATTGCCGTTAGAAAAGAAAAGCAATATAGTAAGTGGTAGTAAATAGGTTGAATCGTCAAGTAACTTCACGACAAAAAATATGTATCTTATTTTCGCAAAAGTCGACCACACCTCAAACCACAAACTTGGCTTTGCTTCTCTGTCACACTTCAAAAGATCTACGTAAGTGCGACAGAGAGCAAACACTGCGTTTATATTCTGCCGTAAGCCCTCTGTTTCAGACAAACGAAAAACTAAGTAATTTTATTATGATTTTTTTGTGTTTTATAAGAATTTTTTCATACTTACATGCCTGTTTTTAATTTATTATTTGAATTACATGTCAGTATTGTCACTATTATATAATAATAATCAGTTAGTTGTCTATAATTACTCTTCTCGTTCCATACTTGTTCTGCTCTGTCATTGGTCATCTATTTTCAAGATGAGGTGATTAAGCCAATAACAAGCGTTTAAATTCAGATCTATGGTCAAACTGATCAAAGAGAACAAACCTCATTGGATTTTTAAACGAGAATATTCCACAGCACGCGCCATTTTACGTGTGGCAAGAATACTCGATGCCAGAAAAAATTAAAAAGGTTCTTTCATGAAGTTGCGTCACCCACATGTTCTGTCTGAAGTGAATTAAACCAGAAATAAATTGAATAGTTGCTAATAAATTACTAAAAATGTTGTGCGCTACGCGGGTGGTCGGCCGAAAGGCTTTGGAGTGTTCTGGCATTGGTACGGACTTCTACACACAGAGGAATTTCAGCACAATTCTGAAAAGTGTAAGTGACCATTTTTATTTCTAAAACGAAAGAAAGTCGCTTGTCATTACTCTTAAAATGTCAATTTAATATTCCCTAAAATATTTTTGTTGAGTTCTTTATTATTCCTTGTTATTTTCCATCGTATTTCAACCGGTCTACGGGGGGCACATGGAGTGCGTTTAAAAGTTCAATTTCAGTTAATATTTCCTTTATTTTCTATTATTTCAGAGCGCAGCCCCTACAGTGCCTATTTATCAGCGACATGTACAGTACAGAAACAAGTAAGTTCCCCTACTTTTATCTGTATCGTAATAATTTCATCATAACCTAACAAATTCCGTTCGACCTTTGTATACTAGTCATAAATCGAATTTATCGAATGCGGCTCACTTAATGCACTTAATTTCTTCAATTGCGCCATATTTTTGTAAACTTAACATGAAAGTACTTGAACCATTGCCAGGATTTTCAGGGTGGCAGATGTACTTCAAACCTAGAGATACCAGACAAGACTACACTATGTCTCTATTACTTTCTAAATAAGAATATTGGCAACATAGTAATATAAATTCACTTCATATGTATAGCATGTCACTATAAATAATAAGTGCTTGACTGTTGGTTGTGTGATGGATTGTCCAGTATTGAAATGGCCGATGCTCGAGTTTGTTTGGTTGCGACACAGCAAGTAATTGGCAACTGTATTTGTACAAACCAAACATCTGTTAAATGGATTGGTTCCTAGCTGGTTATGACTTTGAAAACAGTCAAAGTACATGAGCATCCTAAGAGGAACTGTCAGTCAGATATTTGAATTGGAAACTATTGCAGTCAACTGCAAATGATCAAAGGTTTTCTTTAAGTAAGGCTTCATTAGATATTTGTTTTTTTTTTGTACATTTAACACTTCAGTTCTTTGTACATGGAACAGTCTCAAAAAATACTGACCAGTGACATCATATTTTGGAATTTAGCTCATTTCCAATAAGAAAATACTTGTATTAGAATGTCGATATCTAACGGATTCAGTGTGGCACAGGTCATTTGACCATATACTGTACAGGTATGGCTAGACATGAGAATTTAATATTTTTATTACTTATTTTATTTATTTATAATTACAAGATAATTTTTATTATTTTTGAATGGTTAATTGGATAGTTTAGGGACCATTCTCACTCAAGAGACGCATGTCCTGAGGCGCGAAACGGACGTCCGCGCCACGCCGCCTCAGTACATTTTGTATAATGTCGCCTGGGGGTGCGTCTTATGTCTTTCCTATACAAAATGTACTGAGGAGACGTTTTTTAAATTACATTCAGGTGGCGTGGCGCGGACGTCCGTTCCGCGCCTCAGGACATGCGTCTCTTGTGTGGGGATGATCCCTTACATTGATAACTGACCAATCCTCAGTTAAAAAATATTCATGTCAAATTTAGATTTTATTGTCACAAAACTGACATTGAAATGAGTACATAAAACTAAGAGTTTTAGAGATCCAAAAAACAGAGGGATATTTCGTTTTATCCAAAAGTTTTTTGTAATTATAAGTCAAAATACACTACAGTTATTTATTGTTTAAGAAAGCTTAATATGTCTGAAACCCGCTAAAAGTGGAACTGTGAGAGCAGTTTCAAACTATGTCTGATCCAAATCTGATCCAAACCCGTAAAAATAAAATATAAGGTCCGTAGTAGCTGTTAAATTATTTATATGACAATTTAAGCATCAGATAAGTCAAATAGACCATATTTTCACAGGTTCTGATCGGACGTATTGCGAAATAAATAATAAATAAATAAATATTGGGTACACCTTACACAGATCAACTTAGCCCCAAACTAAGCAAAGCTTGTACTATGGGTGCTAAGCGAAAATATATATACTTAAATACATAAATACATACTTATATACATAGAAAACATCCATGACTCAGAAACAAATATCTGTGCTCATCACACAAATAAATGCCCTTACCGCGATTCGAGCCCAGGACCGCGGCTTAGCAGGCAGGGTCACTACCGACTAAGCCAGACCGGTCGTAAATATCCCTAAATCACATGTTCAAGTCACAATTTTATCCACAGATCCGATGGCGTCCGCGGCGCTGTTATTGGCATCGATCTGGGAACCACCAACTCTTGTGTGGCAGTCATGGAGGGCAAGACTCCCAAGGTATGTTCGCTTTTTATTTAAGGCAATTGCAAATAATTTGCATATTAGATATCTTCATATTGAGTCATCAACACCATCATATTGGTATAATGTTCTAAGAGTCAGGCGCATAACATATTAAGCCGCGTATCGACTGCGCGCGGCAGCCGCGCGAGCCATGTTCGACCGCGCCAAACCTGCGTTTTGGTGCGCGAGCCAATTTAAAGCTCAACATTTTCATATAGCGCGGCAGCGGCGCGCGGCAGGCGATCCGTGAACAAACATTCATTTAGGTCCGTCCCAATTGCGCACGCACAACACACTGACGCTCCTTTGCCGCGCCACCAAAAACCGACACGAACTGGTTCGCCGCGCGGCACGTTCGAGCGCGCCAATGTTCAAGCTGCCGCGCGCGGCGGACCCGTCCCCATATTGCGCGGCTGCCGCGCCAGCCAATGTTCGATGGTTTGCCGCGCGCAGTCGATACGCGGCTTTAGGCTTTATGGTGTCATTGAAAAAAATTGTGTTTAGTGTTTATAATTAAGTCAAAGACAATTAAAGCCGCCCAAGAGCGTCACTGGCCACGCTCAAGGTCGTCTGTCTAATTTGACTTATTGCAAACAGAATTTATTTTTTAAGAGAGCCTCCCTAAAAAAGGAATATCTAGTTTACGCGGTGTTATAAGTTTGACGTGTCTGTCTGTCTGTCTGTGTGTGTGTCTGTGGCATCGTAGCTCCCGGATAAACCGATTTAGATTTAGTTTTTTGTCTGAAAGCTGTGTTAGTGGGGAGTGTTCTTAGCCATGTTTCATGAAAATCGGTCTACTATGTCGCGGTCGGAGGTCTTTCAAAATTTTAATTTTGTGGTTAGGTTATTTTTAACAACTGCTGGCTTAACCGATTTATATAGCTTTTGCCCGCGGCTTCGCCCGCCTTAAATTCGAATACTGCGGAATGCTCCATAGAAACTTCCACCCCCCATTTTAGACAAGTGGGGGGTTAGAAAGAGACAAAAAGTAGCCTATGTGACTTTCCATCCCTTCAACTATTTCCACTTAAAAAATCAGGTCAAGCGTCGGAATCATGCCGTGAAAGACAGACAAAAAACAGACACACACTTTCCCCATTTATAATATTAGTATGGATACCAAATTTTATCATCATATCATTCTTTATTGCAACCCTGTTCATTTAACTTTAACTTTCTAGTGCTAGCAATCATGGATATAATAGGAATCAGCTATCAGCTGCTAGTGCATCAAATAATATAATAATATAATATAATAAATAATAGGTGAAACTATAGGAAGAGTTTTAAGGGTTCCTATAGTCCCTAAAATCAAAAACAATGCCTAAAAACAACCAGGGGCCTATTGCATAACAATTTACAACTCATATTACAAGCGGTAGTCCCCCTCCAATTCATTTTATAAGAAAGAGAGTTCCACTTGTAATACAAGTTGTAAATTGTTATGCAATAGGCCCCAGATTAATAAATAACCATATTTTAAACGCGAAAATACTAAAACATATTTATTTTTTGTATTTGTAAAAAAGCGCAGTTCCTGCCGGCGACTATTTAAATTTATTTTGACATTGGATTTGACCCACGTCATATCAACTGTCAAACAAGAAACTGGCGGCGCCACTGTACACGCAACCTAATACCATGTCTAATTTCGTCAGCCCTCTAACGTACTCCATGGCGCAGTGTAAACCATGGCGCGTAAAAAATCTCCAAGCGCTACCGATCCGAGTTCGATCCCCGCCGGCCGCTCGTCTTTTTCCATTTATTCCGCACCGACGATCAGCGTCCGCGCCTTGTGCGCGGTACGCTCTTGCAGCGGTGCTAGACAAACGCGCGGAACCAGCTAGTCGCGGCCCTGTGGTCGCAGGCTTTCCTAGATACCGTGCTACATTTTTTTTACTTAAAAAAAAAAAGGTTTTGTCACTTTAAAAAAAAACTTTCAAAGACATCAAGTTTGTTTTTATATTACTATAATTTATTGAAATTTTGTTTTCCTTTACTTTGTTACACAATTATTTAACATTTGTTTATAAATATTTAGTAAAAAATTTAATTCAAGGTTTTTTTTTTAATGTTAAAATAATGACGTAAATATTTATTCAGTTATTTTTCTTTTGATTAAATACTTTGTAATGCAAATATAAATTATTTTTTAAATATTTTGCCAATTTGTTTCAACGAGGTTTTTTTTTTGTTTTCCTTTTTACTTATATTCAACAGATTGTAGTACATAACATGAAATAAAACTGCAACCGCTTTTTTTTTCTTATTTCTAAATAAATGGTCGATATATCTCTTGTTCTTATTCTGATTATTTTAGCACTATTCAATAATAATAGTAGGCTATATTTTTATATTTTGGCAAAGTCACGCCCGATTAAATAAATTACGTGCTTTTTAATAAATTGTTCCTATCAGATGATATATTTTATTTTTTATCTCTTAAGTAACAGAGAGACCGATAAAATATTGCGTGTGACTGATGGATGTAGGTTACTATGCTATGTTATCTTTATCTGTAAAGTTGTAAAAAAAAACTTTGGACTTGGTAGTTTGTCGTGGGAATGTTTCCAAATATGATATTATGATTTTTTTATGGAGTCGAAATTGACCGTTTCCAAAAGTGAAAGTTTTTATTAACTTTCTAATTTTCTTTAACTTCATCAGTACTCATTTACATAAGACATATTGACCGGGATATAGACCGTGATTACCTTTTTGATTTTTGTCGAGCTCCCGATATTTCGACGCAGTTGCATGCATCATGATCACGGAAAACAAACAACACAAATCAACAAAAATGAAATAGGTAATCACGGTCTATATCCCGGTCAGTATAACTCTAATGAAAATAACCGTGAATCATTGAAAACTATCATTTACATAATTAAGTACAAGTTATACTGTTAACTCACGTATTTTGAACCTTGTGTAACTGTAGTTAATGTTACGAAAATTAACCGATTCAAGATATTAGTTACTGTTTTTTATTACTAATTTCATAAGTATTGGGTTGGTAAGAAAGTAATGAGCGATCGATTGAATTCCATATAAAATTTTTGAGAGAGTTCTAGAATCTTCTATGGTCGAAAGTATATAAAGGGCGAGTCGCACAGTTTCTCGTCAGTCATTCACTAGCTGTCGCCGAGCTAATATAAGGAAGAAAATGGACGAATTAAAAGTGCATGTAAGGCATTGCTTACTATATGAATTTCAGTCTGGCCATTCAGCCGCCGAAGCAGTGCGTAATATATGTCAGCGTGTTGATCCTGAAGTTGTGTCTGAGGCCACGGCGAAACGATGGTTCCAGCGGTTTCGTAGTGGCGACTTTTCATTATCAGATCAACCTAAGTCTGGTCGACCGGTGAAGATTGATGTAGCCATATTAAAAACCTTAATTGAAGGAGATCCGAGGCTAACGAGTCGTACTCTTATTACCGAGTTAGGCTGCTCTCATGTCACCATAGAAACACATTTACACGATTTGGGAAAAAACTACAAATACAGTGTTTGGATACCGCACGAACTTGATAGACATCAACTAAACCGCCGTGCCGATATCTGCATACAACTTCTGTCTTTTCGCCGCACATTCAACTGGTTGGACCATCTTATCACTGGAGATGAAAAATGGGTCTTATATATAAATCACACACGCAAACGTCAGTGGCTAGCTCCAAATGAAAAAGCCTCACCCGAAAAAAGTTATGCTGTCCGTTTGGTGGGATATTCATGGTATTATTCACTGGGAACTCCTACCAAGTGGAATGACTGTTACCGCATCAGTATACTGTAATCAGCTTGAAAATTTAAACCAAAAAATCTGTCAGAATCGTCCACAGCATGCTAAAGTTTTTTTCTTACACGACAATGCTCGCCCACACATTGCAAAAGTGACTCGGCTAAAGCTATTGGAGCTAGGTTGGAAAGTGATACCTCATCCACCGTACTCTCCAGACTTGGCACCTACGGATTACGCATTGTTCAGATCGCTAAGCAATGCCTTGAATGAAAAAAAGTTCGATGATCAAGTCCATCTACGACAGTACATAGCTGAGTTTTTTAAATCTAAACCTAAGAACTTCTTCGCCGATGCTATTCATTCTTTACCAGAACGATGGAGACAAGTAGTAGATAACGAAGGCCGTTATATTTTTGATAAATGATTAAAATAATAAATTAAATAATAATTACAATATTGGTTATGATTCGCTCATTACTTTCTTACCAACCCAATACCTACAATTGTGAGAAATTCTAAAAATTTGGTAACTCCACAAACATTTTGGGTAACGCCAGAGATGTGAAAAGCAAACAGACAACAACATTCCCTATAACAGTTTGAGTATTCTATTTGTAAGTAGAATTCAATTACAATTTAAAACCCCCTCCACAGGTGGTGGAGAACAGCGAAGGCTCGCGCACCACCCCCTCCCACGTGGCTTTCACCAAAGAAGGCGAGCGACTCGTTGGTATGCCCGCCAAACGTCAGGCCGTCACCAACAGCGGCAACACCTTCTACGCTACCAAACGTCTTATTGGCAGGCGGTTCGATGACCCCGAAGTCCAAAAAGATATGAAGAATCTGTCTTACAAGGTTGTGAAGGCATCTAATGGAGACGCGTGGGTCCAAGGTGGGTTTTATATGGTATTGTCTTATACTAGTAATGTTACAAGAGGTAACCAACAGTGGCAATACCTTCTACGCTACCAAACGTCTAATTGGCAGAAGGGTCGATGACCCTGAAGTCCAAAAAATATGAAGAATCTGTCTTACAAAGTTGTGAAGGCTTCCAATGGAGATGCGTGGGTCCAAGGTAAGGATAAACTTGGTGTATTTTCTTGCTAGGCCGTTTATCAGGCCGTCACCAACAGTGGCAACACCTACGCTACCAAATCTGATTGGCAGATGGTTTGATGACCCCAAAGTCCAAAAATATATGAAGAAACTGTCTTACAAAGTTGTGAGGGCTTCCCATGGAGACGCGTGGGTCCAAGGTGTAAAAGTGCCCCTGTGGCCTATTTGCTGAATAAATTATTTTGATTTTTGATTTTGATTCAAGGTAAGGGTAAACTTGGTTCATTTTCTTGCTAGCTAAGTATCAGGCCGTCACCAACAGCGGCAACACCTTCTACACTACCAAACGTCTAATTGGCAGAGGGTTTGATGACCCCAAGTCCAAAAAGATATGAAATAAATTATTTTTCTCAAACATGGTGTGAAATATTGATGTTATGTGCCTTATAATTGGCAGCGAAGTATGACGTTGCAGGTGCGGCTAGGACGATTGATAGATAATGGAATTTCATACAAACCTTGCAGGCCAAGGCCGGCAGTCTTCTTTTTTAATTTCCAAACACAGATAATTGTGACATAACATCCAGGTATTTAGCCAATTAAAAAAAAACTATAAGGGGCTTTATAGACGTGCCGACTGCAACTGGTACGGGCCCTAGACAATATTTGATTTTGGGTGCGTTTTCATACAAAAAAAAATTTTTTCGTTTTTTTTTTGAATTTTTTTTTTACTTTTTGTTTTTTTATAAGCGTATACGGGGCATCAAAGGGGAACGAAATTTTGCGCTACGACGCACCGTTTAGGAGATACAGCCATCCAAAGTTACTATTTTCAGTAGACTTTATTTCATACCATGTTTGAGAAAAGCACTATACATACCTCGGCGGGAAATGGGGTTGCCCGCCTCAGACCTATCCGGCCTCGCATCGCTCGGCCGTCTATATGTCTTCGGCCGGCAACCCCCTTTGTCCCGGCCTCTGTAGTAATGTACTATTACCAGGTTGTAAATGGAGATGATGGCTCTATAGATTTCAAGTTAAGTTTTGTCATGTTAATAGTGTATTATTTGTCATGGTTACCAAGGCTGGCTGGGGCTGGCTCCTATTGGTCAGCATTCAGGTCACGTCAGCATTATACAAAATACAAATTAAGTATAAGATTTTCATGAAACATTACTTCTATTTGCAGGAACCGACGGCAAAGTGTACTCTCCCAGCCAGATCGGTGCCTTCGTCCTTGTGAAGATGAAGGAAACCGCCGAAGCTTACCTGAACACTAGCGTCAAAAACGCCGTCATCACCGTACCAGCTTACTTCAACGATTCGCAACGACAGGCCACTAAAGACGCTGGTACGTTAACTGTATAGAAGACAAAACTATCGTTAGAGGTAGATAAATAGCCGAGTAATACCTCGGAAAATGACAAACAGCCGGGTCCATAACTCCATACAGAGAGCAATTTATTTGCGCGGCAAATGTTCAATGTAAACTCAAAACGGACGTGTGTTGCCTCGGCCGAGACACCTCTACACTCAATTTTTGGGCATTTTCAGCCCCCCCCCCCCCCCCCCCCCAATTAGCGTAAGTTGTTAACAAAAATTGACTCACTGTCAGTTTTGTGACGATAATTAAGCATGAAATTTCAATAAAAATATTGTTTTCGTGTGATTGTTCATTCAGTATGTGAAAAAGCATTTTGTATTTTGAAGTGGAAGAAAATGCAAAATACGTGTACTAAAAAGTATTTCAAATAAAATACAAAATTGTTTTTGATCAAAGTATTTAAAATACCAAATACAAAATAGGTATTTTGTATTTCTATTTGAAATGCTTTTATTTTAAAATTCTGAAAATGCCCGTGTACCTGAATGACATTAATTATAATAAAAATAGTCGTATGGAAATATGGCAAATACAACAAACGATTATCCGCCAAGACGAGTCAATTTACTTTGTCCAAAAATTACATTTGCATGATTTTTACGCTATCTAGCATCTTTTTACATGCTTCAAGTAAATTTAGTTGATTAATGAAAACATGGTTGGTTACAGGTCAGATCTCGGGCCTGAACGTGCTGCGAGTGATCAACGAGCCCACAGCGGCTGCGCTTGGCTTACGGCATGGACAAGACAGACGACAAAATGTAAGTGTACCATATCTGTGTAACATGATGTTCAATATAAATGAAATTATATATTTATTCGGAGACCATATTCTTAAATCCGTAACGCGGGCTTCGTCAGGTGGACACAAACCTCCAAACCTTCCAAAGTGAACCTTCAAATCAAGGGTGAACAGGCATCTTCTGGTCGAGCTCACTCCATCGCAGGCCACGTCTTTGCCTTTGGCTAGTCTGTGGCGCAGAGCAAGCCCATTTATAACAATAAAAAAAACACCCTGCAATGTCACCATCACCTTACATCATGTAAACAGTGATTTATGAAATAAATATTTTTTTTAATGTACAAGTTTCTAATGGGGTGGCAACGCGCATGTGACACTGTTTGAGTTGCAGGCGTCCATAGGTTACGGTGACCGCTTTCCATCAGGCGGATCGTATGCTTGTTTGCCACCGACGTAGTATAAATACCCTGCAAGTCGCCAGTGTCGCCACCAACAGGTGCAATGTTCATTATTTCAGGACATCTCTTTAAATTAGATGACATTTGATATAACTTTTCTTCTTCCTCATGTTAATTTTATTTGCCTCAACTTTATGAACCCTTGGATCTTCTTTGGCAACGAATCGTAGGATTTCACGTAGCCACTAGTTTTCGATAGCAACTGGTATCTGACCTTTTAAATAAATTTCAGCATTTTCATACTTAATAAATTAATTAATCAGTGTGAGAGATCCTTAAGAATAACATTCAAGTTAGTGTCAAGTAATTGACGGCACATGTCTAAACAAATAACATTAGGAAACGGTAAAGGCTCACGTGATGATGTGCAAGTTGCGGAAACTTTCCAAAAATATCTTAAATTTCTTGAAAAATTCACGAAACTTTCACGAAAAATAAAGAGTATTTAAATTTATGAAATGGAAAGTTTCCATCCATACAATTGTCCATACAAAGTATGGAAAGTTTCCGAAGTTTTCCTATTTGAAAATTTCAGAATTTTGGAAACTTTCCGTCGGTACTCGCACGTGTTCAGTAATTATTTTTATTTTTTTAATAACTGTAGAGTTAAGACGCTAGTTTCTTAGAGAAATTAATTGTATTTGACCCAAAGAACCTTCCCTTACAGTTAACGGAATTCAATAAAATCACCGTGTTGTTTTTCTATGTCCTAAGGCGCCCCATAGGTGCATAGGGCGTCCACAAGATCCTTCCACGCCTTTCTATCTTGAGCCACCGCCTTGGCCTCGTTCCAGCTCAATCCATATTCCCTCGTTCTCAACGCTCCGCCTCCAAGTGTGCGTTTGCGGGCTCGCTTTCACCACCGTGAAACCACCGTGTAGGCGTGTATTATACCCACAGACCAACCCCTATAGACATCTATTACAAGACGACTCGCGGTCGCCAGCCTTCCTCGTATTTGCACTGATATAAGCGCGGGCGCTCGCCGTGTCCGATCAGTATCGACCAAGTAACAGACCCGAAAGCAGCGCGTGTTTTTCGCACAAAAAAATTGGAAAAGGGTATTTTGATGCCTTAAAGATGTCCACCTGTAGTGTGAAATGGTGTGGAAAGGTAACAAGAAGCTCAAATTTAAAAACAGACGGCATTACATTCCACAAATAAGTCATATTTATAATTTATTCAGAGCCGGCATAGGTCAACTTACACTGGCCACTTACGCGTCAGTAGAGGGACAGTCATACTTCTGTCCCTTTTCATCTGGCGCGACTGCCCGCCGTCCTTGAAACGGCCAATCACAGCGCGCTTAACACATTCCCCGCCCGCTCCTCGCACCCCAAACACTGGTGACTCGTATCGCGAACCAAATATACAAGACTGCCACTCTATAGGAGGTTCTCTGTGATTATACCTAATTTATTTTATTTCTTTCCACAGTATCGCTGTATACGACTTGGGCGGTGGCACCTTCGATATCTCCGTACTGGAGATCCAGAAGGGAGTGTTCGAAGTGAAGTCCACCAACGGAGACACGCTCCTTGGCGGTGAAGATTTCGACAACGTCATCGTCAACTTCCTTGTTGACGAGTTCAAACGTGACGTAAGTTTTTTTTTTTTCTAAAAAAGAGAGGCCACATGCTTAATTAGCACAGATTCAGAATCACTATTAAATTTTGAAAAACCCCCGACCGCGACATAGTAGACCGATTTTCATGAAACATGGCTAAGAACACTCCCGACCAACTCGGCTTTCAAACAAAAGAAAACTAAATCTAAATCGGTTCATCCGTTCGGGAGCTACGATGGCACAGACAGACACGTCAAACTTATAACACCCCGTCGTTTTGGCGTCGAGGGTTAAAAACGGGACTTAATTGCGTAAAAATTACGTTTATATTTAACCCGACGTTTCCGTACGGGGGTAGTCTACCCTTTCGGGTGTCCCAAATTCTGAAAATGCCCTGATGATTCAGAGTAGAAACTAGGTTTTGAATTTTTTTCCTGCAAACGCCCTAGTGTTTTGTGTGGTAAAGAATACCTCTTTACCACTTTTAAGGCCATTATCTCTTTTTTTTCATTCCAAAACAACGAATACGTCAAAATGAATATCAGTTTCTGTTTCAAACAACAATAAATTTATTGAATGATAAACTTTCATAATCCTTACAGCAAGGCATCAACCTGCGGAAGGATGCAATGGCCATGCAGCGACTAAAGGAAGCCGCTGAGAAGGCCAAGATCGAACTGTCCGGATCTCTACAGACCGACATCAATCTGCCATACCTCACGATGGACGCCTCTGGACCTAAACACATGAACCTTAAAGTAAGTTTAGAAGGCTGGTTTTTTGGTGGCAAAGATTAAATCAAACTAATATGAAGGAAGCGGCTGAGAAAGCCAAGATCGAACTGTCCGGGTCTACAGACCGCCATACCTCACGATATACGCGTCCGGACCTAAACACATGAACCTTAAGGTAAGATAGCTAGAGTATAGATGAAAATTAATAAAGGAGGCAGCCAAGTAAGCTAAGTTCGAGCTGTCCGGGTCTCTACAGACCGACATCAACCTGCCGTACCTCACGGTGGACGCCTCCAGACCTAAACGCATGAACCTTAAGGTGAGTTCTGGGCAATGCACACCGGGTAGGCAGAGCACATGAACCTGCTCAAGATCAGTGTTAGTCTTCGCAATTAAAGGTTTGAAAGAAAACAAAATGAATGAGAGATAACAGAGAGAGAGAGTAAGGGCCCATGTAGACGGTACGAGAACTCGCATACGAGTTTTATTACATTGCGGTATTTGATGGCTGTGCAAAATTGTATATACCCTCAACAGAATGTAACTAAAATCGCATGCGAGTTCGCACACCGTCTAAATTAGGCTTATGGCATGCTTACAAAAATCTACCAAGGTAATCTCATGAAGGATTATGTTGTGGGTTCTCGGAAAACGATATATATGTACGCTTTAGATTTCAAGCTAGCTATGAATTAGCTCAGTCTTTTTCAATATGTCATTTTGTTTCTACTCTTTAACAAAATCTGTACTCAAACAAATGAATGCACTGTGTTTTAGGCTCTCAAACTGTCACCATACGTTTGATTGTTATGTAACAGTGCTATAGAAATACGGGACAAAACCATCTACTCAAGTATTTATATTTGAGTAGATCAAAAGATATTCGTAACAAATATAATAATAAATATATTTGGGGGAAGGTGCAATGCTCTTATCGTTCTGGAAACATCTTAAATCACTCTCAACTAATCTGATCTTGCTATTGAATGAAAAAAAAAATATTTGGGTGAATTTATAGAGAAAAGTAGTCGAAATAAATGGTGTTACATATTTGACTGCTATATTTGGATATTGGATTGTTAAACACTGCTGAGCGCCATCTATTTCAGCTGCCATACCTGGGGCCCGTTTCTCGAAAGGTACAAGCCTTGTATTACAAGTGTGTTTCCATGACAACCCATACGATTTGACAGTTCGCGCACTTGTAATATAAGGCTTGTACCAGTTGGGCCATTTTTTCAAAGTTGTCCACCCCACTTTTTTTTTGGATTTGGAATTTTTTATGTGGTTTCCACTCAGAATCGCGAGCTCTTTCAATTCTAATGGGAGAAAAAAAGTGTCCCAAGGTTTTTTTCCCATTCCGTTACCATTTTTCCATACATTTTGTATGGCGGTAACGGAATGGAAGGTTCGAAAAAATGTATGGAAATCTTGGGACATTTTTTTTTCCCCTATCAGGATCGAAAGAGCTCGCGATTCTGAGTATTAATCGCGTAAAAAATACCCATGTTACAAAAAAAGTGGGGTGGACAACTTTGAAAAAAATGCCCCAGTTGTACCTTTCGAGTAACGGGCCACAGGGGCCCATTTCTCAAAGCTACTAGTTACAATTTACAAGTGTTAGTCAATGTCTAATATGACAAGTTGGAAAGAGACTTGAGAAATGGGCCCTTGTCCTACCATTTTCTCTTCTAGTAGAGAATGATTTTCACAGACTAAAACCAAAGAGGATTATAGAGAGTTACTGTCAAAGTAAAATGTGTAATCACAGTGCATAGACTGCCATCTCTCGACACAGGCTTAAAACTTTTGAACCTCAGTTTTGACAATTTGGCCCATATTGTTAGCTTGATATGTGTTAAAATGTCAAATATTAATATTAGCGCCGTCTAGCCGAGCATTCTCCAAAGGTGTAACGCCATCTAGGCCACCGTACCTTTTTCTCTAGGGCTTTGAGGTACGTTTTTTTCTTACTATATCCGTCTATACGGAGTAACATATGTCTATGTTTGACGACCGGTCTGGCGCAGTCGGTAGTGACCCTGCCTGCTACGCCACGGTCCCGGGTTCGAATCCCGGTAAGGGCATTTATTTGTGTGATGAGCACAGATATTTGTTCCCGAGTCATGGTCGTCATGGATGTTTTCTATGTATATAAGTATTTATATATTATATATATCGTTGTCTGAGTACCCACAACACAAGCCTTCCTGAGCTTACCGTGGGCCTCAGTCAATCTGTGTAAGAATGTCCTTTTTTTTTTTATACTACGTCGGTGGCAATCAAGCATACGGTCCGCCTGATGGAAAGCGGTCACCGTAACCTATGAACGCATGCAACGCAAACAGTGTCACATGCGCGTTGCCACCCCATTAGAAACTTGTACATTCCCTTTTGCTGTGTTAAGTACACAGCAAAAAGGAGTGTACAAGTTCCAAGGAGGGTTCGGGTTGCCGACGACTCTAAAGGACAATATAGTGCTATTTGGCTGCGGTCTTCTATAAGGCGGAGGTACTACCCCAGTTGGGCTCTGCTCTAGATTCGAGCGAGACGATATCCGCTGTGCTGTGCCCTACCACACAAAGCGGAATATCATTCGCTATGCCCTACCTCCTACAGTAATAGTCCTATAATATTTATTTATTTATTATTTATATGTCTTTGCTAAAACTAAAAATATTAATTTTTCTTACAGATGACCCGGTCAAAGTTGGAGTCTCTAGTGGGTGACCTGATCAAGCGAACGATCGCGCCGTGCCAGAAGGCTCTGCAGGATGCTGAAGTACAGCGGTCCGATATCGGAGAAGTGCTGCTCGTCGGAGGCATGACTAGAATGCCCAAGGTATGGCCAAATAAGCTACTAAAATTACTTAATTCAGATAGAAATTGAAAGTTGGCAACTATTTCGATGTCTACAAGGTATATAAAACCTAGTATCTTCAAGATCATATAAAATCTCATAATGTCATAGGGCTCATCCATTAATTACATCACACCTAGACAGGGGGGGGGGAGGGGTTCCACAAAATGTGACGTATTGTGACAGAGGGGAGGAAGGAGTTCCATGTTTGTGAGTCACATACAAAATATTTGCAAAATGTCATTTAAAAAAAAATCCAAAACATAAAAGAGTGGAGTGGATCCAAAATTCTTGGACGGGGACAGAAAAAGTTTTAATTTTTTTTTAATATCGTTGATTTTCAAATTTGGCTTCTACGTTTTTACGCACACTAACATACTAAATAAGTAAGTTAGTTAATTAGTCAAATAAAATAAAAGCTTTTAAAAAGTTACTTTAAAAGTGTTTTTGTGATATTTACCTTCCTAAACTAAGAATCTGAATGTGACGTCACAATAGGGGGGGGGTGTAGTTTAGTAGGACGACGTGTGACAAGGGGGGAGGGAGGGGTAAAAAAATCATGAAATTGGTGTGACGTAATTAATGGATGAGCCCATGGAGGTTTGACATCTAAAATAACAATTGCACGGCGGGGCTGTCAAAGTCACTGCCATCAACGTAACCATGCTACAGAATAAGAGCGTATAGTCTGACCAAAAAAAATAGAAATTAAAAAGATTCAACTTCATAGTGTTGTCCCGTTTTCTCACACAGTCATATTGGTTTGAATGGGATGACACTAGGCACTTTCGCAATGAACTTCTCCATGATGGTCAGTGTCTATAAGCGATAGATATAGTTGTTGATTTGCACCAAATGCACAAAGCTGATGGCACTCCCACTTGGCTGTCTAGGCTGTCATTCAGACTGGTGCTAGAGTAACTTGGGATATATTCACCGGTCGCGCCTTTGTTCTTTCGGATTATTCTCCCCAATACAACCAATATGTACAGCTTTACTAAGGATATGAGTCCTCAAACCGAGAATTCTCAACTCTTGTTATGCATCTTAGTTTTCCTCTTTTTGAGCAAAAAAAGGCAGATTTTCGCTTTTCGTAGTTAGGTTTACAGCTTGCGACAAAGAGTGTTAAAAGACAATCTTGTGAGTGTGCACGAGAAAACGTCCACTTTGTCGATCGCTATAAAGCCGCTTTGTCAGTTTATATTTATAATATAAAGATACAAGTCAATCTTACCTTAATGGTAACCGACAAAGTGGGACGTTTTACTAAACACACTCACCTTTGTGTTTCTGTTACTTCCACACGACAATGACAGTTACCTTTAGAAGTAGATGATTGGCCTTTTGCTACGGTTGCTTAGGTCATTATTTTGACCTATTAATGTCATTTTAAAGAAGAATAGATAGCAATTTCGGTTTGAAACTGTCTTTTTTTACTACAGTACTAACAATCTCTTTCACTGGCAGGTGCAATCAACAGTGCAAGAGATCTTCGGTCGCGCGCCCTCCCGCGCCGTCAACCCCGACGAGGCGGTCGCCGTCGGCGCCGCCGTGCAGGGCGGAGTGTTGGCCGGTGACGTCACCGACATCCTCCTGCTGGATGTTACCCCGCTGTCGCTCGGCATTGAGACCCTCGGAGGAGTCTTCACCAAGCTTATCACTAGGAATACCACCATCCCCACTAAGAAGAGCCAAGTGTTCTCTACTGGTGAGTTACAACATGCGAGATAGCTTGTGTACTAGTCTGAAATGTCACCGACATCCTGCTGCTGAATATTACTCCATTGCTCGGCATTGAGACCCGCGGAGGAGTCTTCACCGAGCTTATCACTAGGAATACCACTATCCCGACTAAGAAGAGTCAAGTGTTCTCTACCGGTGAGTTACAACATGCTAGATAGGTTGTGTACTAGTCTGAGATGTCGCCAACATCCTGCTGCTGAATGTTACTCTGCTGTCGCTCGGCATTGAGACCCTCGGAGGAGTGTTCACTAAGCTGATCACTAGGAATACTACCATCCCGACTAAGAAGAGTAAAGTGTTCTCTACCGGTGAGTTACAACATGCTAGATAGGTTGTGTACTAGTCTGAGATGTCGCCAACATCCTGCTGCTGAATGTTACTCTGCTGTCGCTCGGCATTGAGACCCTCGGAGGAGTGTTCACTAAGCTGATCACTAGGAATACTACCATCCCGACTAAGAAGAGTCAAGTGTTCTCTACCGGTGAGTTACAACATGCTAGATAGGTTGTGTATTAGTAAGAAATGATACCGATATCCTGCTACTGGATGTTACCCCGCCACAGAGAACCTCCTATAGAGTAGCAGTCTTGTATATTTTGTTCGCGATACGAGTCACCAGTGTTTGGGGTGCGAGGAGCGGGCGGGGAATGTGTTAAGCGCGCTGTGATTGGCCGTTTCAAGGACGGCGGGCAGTCGCGCCAGATGAAAAGGGACAGAAGTATGACTGTCCCTCTACTGACGCGTAAGTGGCCAATGTAAGTTGACCTATGCCGGCTCTGAATAAATTATAAATATGACTTATTTGTGGAATGTAATGCCGTCTGTTTTTAAATTTGAGCTTCTTGTTACCTTTCCACACCATTTCACACTACAGGTGGACATCTTTAAGGCATCAAAATACCCTTTTCCAATTTTTTAGTGCGAAAAACACGCGCTGCTTTCGGGTCTGTTACTTGGTCGATACTGATCGGGCACGGCGAGCGCCCGCGCTTATATCAGTGAAAATACTAGGAAGGCTGGCGACCGCGAGTCGTCTTGTAATAGACTAGCTTTTACCCGCGGCTTCGCCCGCGTAATAAAAGTATTCTTATTGAAACGTTTACAAAAAATAAGATTTTCATTTGGATCCGTAGGTTTCTTTGTAGGTACATCTGTCCGCGATTATTTCGATTAAGGTAAAGCGGGGCAATTCTCGACTGGGGGGCCATAGTAACTGATCTATTTGCTGTACGGTCCGGTTTTGGACTGTACCTTACACCTATTGTTTTTAAAGAAATTTTTGCAATGATTGTAGAATTGTTACACAGCGACCACAGCGTAGGTAGTAGGTACGAATATGTATGTATTTTACCTATATTAATATTTTTACTGGGGAAACTTCATACAACCCACATAGCCAGTATCTCGACGCTATGGTCGGTAGGGTAAAAAGTACTTCCTTGCATTATCGCTTACAATTTTTTCCATTTTGCTTATACTTATTGCAAACGTAAACATATAAAAGGCAAGCAAACAACGATCTTCTTACAGCACATTGAATGTAATAGTTATTACGGATGCAGGATACTCGCCGAACTGAGCCACCTGCATTTTACACTGCCTCGATATCGATTGCCGACCGATTATTCCGACCCCAATCCCTATTCTTATCCCCGTCCCTATCTCTATCTTTGTCCCCGTCCCTATCTCTATCTTTGTCCCCGTCCCCGTTCCCGTCTCTGTCCCCGTCCCTCCCCTATCCCTATCCCCGTCCCCGTCCCCTATTTTTATCCCTATTTCTATCCCTATCCCTATCCCTATTTCTATCCCTATCCCTATCCATATCCCTATCCCTATCCCTGTGAAGTTTCGAATAAAATAGTCAAACTAATCTTGTTTCCCCATACAAACTTTGAACCCCCATTTCACCCTTTTAAGAGGAGAAATTTGAAAAATTCTTTCTTAGTGCTCCTCTACGCCATATAAGGAACCTATGTGCCAAATTTGAAATCTCTAGGACCAGCGGTTTCGGCTGTGTGTTGATATATCAATCAGTCAGTCAATATCTTCTTTTATATATTTAAACCCCATTGCACCACAACAGGGGAGAAGGTATTTCACTTCCGCCTCGTTAGATTTTAAAAACGTTGTATTTATCGTGATCAGCGACTCGATAAAGCATAAAAACGATACCCATATTGATTTTTTGACTTTATCACCCCCTTTTCACCCTTTTAGGGGTTAAATTTTCAAAAAACCTGAAACACGTATTCAGTCATATGTCTTAAGGAATCTTCCTGTGAAGTTTCGAATAAAATAGTCAAACTAATCTTGTTTCCCCATACAAACTTTGAACCCCCATTTGACCCCCTTAGGAGGTGAATTTTGGAAAATCCTTTCTTAGTGCTCCTCTACACCATATAAGGAACTTACGTGGCAAATTTGAAATCTCTAGAACCAGCGGTTTCGGCTGTGTGTTGATATGTCAGTCAGTCAGTCAATATCTTCTTTTATATATTTTTTTGATATTTAAACTAGGGCTCTGGATATTCGGTACTACCCGCCGATCCGTGCGCCCGGCCCCTTAGCCCCGGCGGTGCTAAGCGTCCGAACTACCCGAACCCGCCGAAGTCCGTTCCCGTGTAGTGCCGTTCGCGCGTGTAGTGCCGAATCGGCGTTCGGGGCCGGACGGCCGGACGCACGGACTTCGGCACCGTTCGGGTATTGAACACACGAGGCGGCCGGCGGACCGATCGACTTATTGCCGTGCCGGTTTGTATTTAAAAAATAGGTGAAATTTAATAATTTAGCGAACGAATACGAATTGGTTTTATACATACTCGTTTTATTTGAATCAATAACGTGTTAACTATATTTTTTGCACTTGTTCCCGTTACGTTATAGGCTACTCGTACAGATTAGATAATAATTATGATGATATGTATTCAATACAAATATTACAAACGTATTCCATATAGGTCCATAATTCGCCAGGAACACTAGTCTACTGTTTTATTTCAATAAAGTTGCTTAAGACAATTGCGAAAAGTAGAGTTTAATGGACTTTATTTGTCTCTAGGTTAACTAATAGAAGTCTAAACAGGGTATTGGTTTGTGTGAAAAATACTATATTAGTTCTATTACTTACTTGATTGTTTTATGATATTCATGGTGCTTTACTAACTATCTATAGGGACCATACCACCTATAGGTACTTACTACATATATGTACACATGTTGACAAATATACTTCAAAATATTGTCTTCGGTTACCGCGACAGTTACTCATGCAATTTATTATAGTTATATCTATGTCTCATAGTTTTAAAATAAATAAATAAATATTGGGGACATTACACAGATCGACTTAGCCCCAAACTAAGCAAAGCGTGTACTATAGGTGCTAAGCGACGATATACATACATACTTAAATAGATAAATACATAACTATGGAAACGGATTATATCACGTATACTGAATTTACAATTCACCCCGACGTTTCGAACACTTTACAGCGTCCGTGGTCAACGGGTGACACCCATAATTAATTGTAAATTCATTACTTATAGGCGATATAATCCATTTTATTTCATAAATATCCTTCAAATTAAGGAAATTTATTTGAACTATCGAGTTATTAGTTTTTATCTAAAAAGTTAGTAGAATTAACGTCGCATGAGAAGACAAAGGTAATAATGACTTGTGGGCGGCACAATAACCAATACCCGTGGTGATTTTTTTTTACTGATAATAATGACACTCAAACCTCACACCCGGCATCCCTTTGACATGGACAAACCTTTTGTTTGAAAAGTTCTAGATGTAGCCGCGCTGTTTTACAAATACCTAGTTAAGAATGGTATTTTTTTTTGTTATTTTGGAGTGAACTACTTTGAAGTGAATATGTATCCATAGTCCTGGTTCTTAACTTGAGCTAGTCGGATAGGGTGTGACAAAAAGCATGAGACTTGACATGTATATAGATAACTTGCAAACACTTAACAGAAAAAAATAAAAGTACGCAGACGCCGAGGTGTCAATGTTTCCCCTCTTTTCCCTCATTTTTATATCACTATTTTCAGTTTTTTTATATTGTCATGAAAACCGTGAAAGCTATAATCACAATATTTAGGAAAAATATATTCTCCATAAAATTCCCTTCAATACTGTCTGTTAAGGTATAGCTTTAACTCATCATTTTAAAATTATGCTTAAGTCCCCCGCATAATATTTGTGTTTAACTACTAGTGGGATGAGTATTGGTAGCACTACCGTCTGTTAGTAATATACTTTAAATGGAAATATTGTAGAGAATTTCATGGTACTTCTCCTAAACATCTTTCTGGTAAGTACCTACTCGTAATATTTACATACCAAAACCTTTAATACCTACCTTTAATAGTTTTCGTGAAAATTTAAAAAGCTAAAAATGGGAGATAATAGTGGGGGAAGAGATTGACTCCTCAGCGTGTTTCTACTTCTATTTATCCTTATGAACGTCAAAGCTATGTGCATACCAACTTTCATGCTTTCTAATATATATAATTAATAATGCCGAAAATGGAAAACATGGAAAAAATCGAGTAGTTAAAATTTGTCCCCCAGTCACAATTGCTCCGCTGTCCCTTTCTCATTTTAGTTATTAAGGTTTTATCATTTTTGGTTCTCATATTCGCTTGAACCAAGAACGCGAACGATCATCAAGCATCACCATAGGTCGAGAACGGATCGGACCCGCGGGTTTTTAGAGTCCGTCGATCCGGACGCACGGACTACACGGGTACCCGGACCTTAATTACACGGTCCCTAATTACCCGTTCCAAACGGGCCAGAAATCCGGATTCGTGTAACACGGGAACGGATACCCGGCAACGGGTACACGAAACACGGACGCGACCGGGAGCCCTAATTTAAACCCCATTGCACCACAACAGGGGAGAAGGTATTTCACTTCCGCCTCGTTAGATTTTAAAAACGTTGTATTTATCGTGATCAGCGACCCGATAAACCATAAAAACGATACCCATATTGATTTTTTGACTTTATCACCCCCTTTTCACCCTTTTAGGGGTTACATTTTCAAAAAACCTGAAACACGTATTCAGTCATATGTCTTAAGGAATCTTCCTGTGAAGTTTCGAATAAAATAGTCAAACTAATCTTGTTTCCCCATACAAACTTTGAACCCCCATTTGACCCCCTTAGGAGGTGAATTTTGAAAAATCCTTTCTTAGTGCTCCTCTACACTATATAAGGAACCTACGTGCCAAATTTGAAATCTCTAGGACCAGCGGTTTCGGCTGTGCGTTGATATGTCAGTCAGTCAGTCAGCTTCTTCTTTTATATATTTAGATGTATATAGGGGTTGGTCTGTGTACCCTGTTGTCGCTTGGCATTGAGACCCTCGGAGGAGTGTTCACCGAGCTTATCACTAGGAATACCACCATCCTGACTAAAAAGATTCAAGTTTTCTCCACTGGTGAGGTTCTGGATACGTGTATAGTATAGTGTGATATTGATATCACAGACTTCCAATGTTGTGATATTATGATAGTAGAAAATATTTGATATAAATAAATAAAAATTAAAGACATGTTGAAAATTACGGCTGAATTTATATGCTTCGATATCTCGCATAGTGTAAACTCCTTTTGGACTTTATGCCATTTTTTTTTTTCAAAGTTGTCTACCCCACTTTCGTTTGGATTTGTAATTTTTTATGTGGTTTTCACTCAGAATCGTGAGCTCTTTCAATCCTAAAAGGAGAAAAAAAGGGTCCCAAGGTTTTTTCCATTCCGTTACCATTTTTTCATACATTTTGTATGGCGGTAACGGAATGGAAGGTTTGAAAAATGTATGGAAATCTTGGGACATTTTTTTTCTCCTATCAGGATCTCGATTCTGAGTATGAAGCGCGAAAAAAAACCCACGTTACAAAAAAAGTGGGGTGGACAACTTTGAAAAAAATGGCCCATATAATAAAATTCTAACACAATATTCCCTTTTCCAGCGGCCGACGGTCAAACCCAAGTGGAGATCAAGGTACACCAGGGCGAGCGCGAGATGGCGGCCGACAACAAGCTGCTCGGGCAGTTCTCGCTCGTCGGCATCCCGCCCGCGCCCAGGGGCGTGCCCCAGGTCGAGGTCACCTTCGACATCGACGCCAACGGCATCGTGCACGTCTCCGCCAGGGACAAGGGCACCGGCAAGGAGCAACAGAGTATGTACTGGCTTATCTATTTGTTGTAGTCCTAAGCGACAACCCACACTCAGGCGACGCATGTCTTAAGACGCGGAACGGACGTCAGCTCCACGCCGCCCGAATGTAATATAAAAAACGAAGGAAGGACGAAAACGGGCCTCCAGGCGACGCGTCGCTTGGTGCCTGTGTGTGGATAGTCCCCTAAGGCATCCCCAGAGGTGCAAAGGGCCTTCACCAGCTCGCGCCACACCTTCCTATCTCAGCCGCTCGTAGCTCATTTTCGAAGGATCGCTTCCATGAGTGAACCAGGCGCCCAGAGCCACGGCTTGCATTTTGCAGACAAAAGCAATGCTTGCGTTATTTCTTTCTTACAACAACAACAACTTACATACAATACAGTTCTGTCGCGTGTAGCTTAGTTTTTTTTATATTCAAAAGTATTGAAAACGACCAAGGACTGACTCTGCTCTGCACGTCCGGCCCATTTCTCGAAGCTACAAGTTACAATTTACAAGCAGTAGTCAATGGGCCCGTTTCTCGAAAGATACAAGCCTTGTATTACAAGTGCGCGAACTGTCAAATCGTATGGGTTGTCATGGAAACACACTTGTAATACAAGGCTTGTACCTCTCGAGAAATGGGCCCAATGTCTAATATGACAAGTTGGAAATAGACTTTCGCTTGTAACTTGTAACTTTCAGTTTTGAGAAATGGGCCCAAAAAGTAATTGTGGTGAATAGGCATAGCCAACGTGACAATGACAAGCGTTTACGTTGTGTCACAGACCAACCCCTATAGACATCTATTACAAGACGACTCGCGGTCGCCAGCCTTCCTAGTATTTGCACTGATATAAGCGCGGGCGCTCGCCGTGCCCGATCAGTATCGACCAAGTAACAGACCCGAAAGCAGCGCGTGTTTTTCGCACAAAAAAATTGGAAAAGGGTATTTTGATGCCTTAAAGATGTCCACCTGTAGTGTGAAATGGTGTGGAAAGGTAACAAGAAGCTCAAATTTAAAAACAGACGGCATTACATTCCACAAATAAGTCATATTTATAATTTATTCAGAGCCGGCATAGGTCAACTTACATTGGCCACTTACGCGTCAGTAGAGGGACAGTCATACTTCTGTCCCTTTTCATCTGGCGCGACTGCCCGCCGTCCTTGAAACGGCCAATCACAGCGCGCTTAACACATTCCCCGCCCGCTCCTCGCACCCCAAACACTGGTGACTCGTATCGCGAACCAAATATACAAGACTGCCACTCTATAGGAGGTTCTCTGTGCGTTGTGTAGAGAACAAAACGCAACTGACTCATCGTATAGGGGGTAATGTGGTCTTGCATGCAGCCAAAGCAAAGAAAAACATTGAGACAAAACCGAGGGGTTACTGGTGAAACCCGATAAATTGAGATAATTTGTCCTTGAAATAACAACATCATACACATAGTTCGAATTTCAAAAACCAGTTTGTTCAACTTATCCGGTTTCACCAGTAAACCCTCGAATCTCTCCATATTTTTAATCATATACCGAAACAGTTGCACTGAGCAAACCAATGTCTGTCTCATCTGGCAGTCTAGGTTGTCAAAGACTGGTGCTAGAGTAACTTGGGATATATTCACCGGTTGAGCTTGTGTTCTTCTGGATTATTCTCCCCAATACAAACATTAAATTTCAATTATTTAGGTCCAAACAAAAAAGTCGCGAGGCAATTTCCTCGTAATTCTTAAGATTGCGTTTTCACTTAGTGTTCTGAACAGTTCTGAGCGAGCATTCGTTCTTTCGTGCACCTATAAAAGTATAGAAGAAAAGTGATTTCATCTGCGCCCTGGAAGGCGATTTTTGAATCTAATACGGCATTATGTCACTAAAATACCGGTTCAAAACGGTGACTTGCTTATTATTTTCAGTGACAATTTTCTGAATTTGGCTTTAAAGTGCGATTATTTTTACACTTCGGCCGGTTCAACATATCTCATGTGTATTACTCGACTTTCCAAATTTTTTTTTAAATCTGTAACATAACCACAGAACTATATTTAGATAGAAGAAACAAGTTCATCTATTTGTATAGGGGCCGAGCGTGTCAAATTTTGTACTGAAGTTGTTTCTTGCCTGTAATTTTAAATATGTCTCAGGCTCTTGATTGTTCATAATTTTTGTGTTGTTGCAATTGAATATCACGTAACGAGGCATTTTTTATGTTTTGATTGACTTCAACTTACAAAAATTGACGCCCGAAAGCTGCAAGCTGCGATTAAAGACGGACAACTCAGTGGATTTCACTGAGTTCATTTGACACGCTAAGTAGATACGTTTGCTTGATCTATGGTATATATGACATCTGTGATTTGGGGCCGTCCATAAATTACGTCATTCTAAATTAGGGGGGGGTTTGGTCTGCGGATGACGGTAAATGATTGATGGGGGGGTGTTTCGAAATTGACGTCATTCTTATTTATAGTTTATTTTTCACGTACAAAAAGATTATTTCTAAAAAGAAATTTCTTCCAGCACACCTAGTAAGTGAGACTGCAAATGTGAGAGGCGGCTAAGGCGCATACAATACTAAAATAACTCATAATAAACATACATAAGTAATGCAACATAGATGTACACAAATACAGTAATAACTACAGATAAAATACTCTAACAATAATATTACATATAATACTAGCTGCCCGCCCCGGCTTCGCCCGTGGTACTTAAATGTATTATACATATAAACCTTCTTTAAGAATCAGTCTATCTATTTAAAAAAACCGCATCGAAATCCGTTGCGTAGTTTTAAAGATCTAAGCATACATAGGGACAGACAGCGAAAGCGACTTTGTTTTATACTATGTATTTATATTATATTATAAGTAGTTATATTATATCAATAATTATTGCCAAAGTAAAAATAATCAAAGATGATTCTATAACCAAGTGTTTTAATCATATAATACCCTATTTTTCTCAAATCTGCAATGTTTTATTTAGTCAAACTGGTAATGACGTCAATTTTGGGAGAAGGGGGGGGTCATTAAGATATGACGATAGGATGATTATAGGGGGGGTCTAAAATCTGAAAAAATCGATGACGTAATTTATGGACAGCCCCTTTTAACATTAATTTTCCCACCAGTCGTGATCCAGTCATCGGGCGGTCTCTCCAAGGACGAGATCGAGAACATGGTGAAGGCCGCCGAGCAGTTCGCGGCCGCGGACAAGGGCCGCCGCGAGCGCGTGGAGGCCGCCAACCAGGCCGAGGGCGTGCTCCACGACACCGAGACCAAGATGGACGAGTACAAGAGCCAGCTGCCTCAGGACGAGGTGAGTGCTGCAGCAGTAACTCAGCGGGCTGTCTGTACGAGGACGAGCGCGTGGAGGCCGCCAACCAGGCCGAGGGCGTGCTCCACGACACCGAGACCAAGATGGACGAGTACAAGAGCCAGCTGCCCCAGGACGAGGTGAGTGCTGCAGCAGTAACTCAGCGGGCTGTCTGTACGAGGACGAGCGCGTGGAGGCCGCCAACCAGGCCGAGGGCGTGCTCCACGACACCGAGACCAAGATGGACGAGTACAAGAGCCAGCTGCCCCAGGACGAGGTGAGTGCTGCAGCAGTAACTCAGCGGGCTGTCTGTACGAGGACGAGCGCGTGGAGGCCGCCAACCAGGCCGAGGGCGTGCTCCACGACACCGAGACCAAGATGGACGAGTACAAGAGCCAGCTGCCCCAGGACGAGGTGAGTGCTGCAGCAGTAACTCAGCGGGCTGTCTGTACGAGGACGAGCGCGTGGAGGCCGCCAACCAGGCCGAGGGCGTGCTCCACGACACCGAGACCAAGATGGACGAGTACAAGAGCCAGCTGCCCCAGGACGAGGTGAGTGCTGCAGCAGTAACTCAGCGGGCTGTCTGTACGAGGACGAGCGCGTGGAGGCCGCCAACCAGGCCGAGGGCGTGCTCCACGACACCGAGACCAAGATGGACGAGTACAAGAGCCAGCTGCCCCAGGACGAGGTGAGTGCTGCAGCAGTAACTCAGCGGGCTGTCTGTACGAGGACGAGCGCGTGGAGGCCGCCAACCAGGCCGAGGGCGTGCTCCACGACACCGAGACCAAGATGGACGAGTACAAGAGCCAGCTGCCCCAGGACGAGGTGAGTGCTGCAGCAGTAACTCAGCGGGCTGTCTGTACGAGGACGAGCGCGTGGAGGCCGCCAACCAGGCCGAGGGCGTGCTCCACGACACCGAGACCAAGATGGACGAGTACAAGAGCCAGCTGCCCCAGGACGAGGTGAGTGCTGCAGCAGTAACTCAGCGGGCTGTCTGTACGAGGACGAGCGCGTGGAGGCCGCCAACCAGGCCGAGGGCGTGCTCCACGACACCGAGACCAAGATGGACGAGTACAAGAGCCAGCTGCCCCAGGACGAGGTGAGTGCTGCAGCAGTAACTCAGCGGGCTGTCTGTACGAGGACGAGCGCGTGGAGGCCGCCAACCAGGCCGAGGGCGTGCTCCACGACACCGAGACCAAGATGGACGAGTACAAGAGCCAGCTGCCCCAGGACGAGGTGAGTGCTGCAGCAGTAACTCAGCGGGCTGTCTGTACGAGGACGAGCGCGTGGAGGCCGCCAACCAGGCCGAGGGCGTGCTCCACGACACCGAGACCAAGATGGACGAGTACAAGAGCCAGCTGCCCCAGGACGAGGTGAGTGCTGCAGCAGTAACTCAGCGGGCTGTCTGTACGAGGACGAGCGCGTGGAGGCCGCCAACCAGGCCGAGGGCGTGCTCCACGACACCGAGACCAAGATGGACGAGTACAAGAGCCAGCTGCCCCAGGACGAGGTGAGTGCTGCAGCAGTAACTCAGCGGGCTGTCTGTACGAGGACGAGCGCGTGGAGGCCGCCAACCAGGCCGAGGGCGTGCTCCACGACACCGAGACCAAGATGGACGAGTACAAGAGCCAGCTGCCCCAGGACGAGGTGAGTGCTGCAGCAGTAACTCAGCGGGCTGTCTGTACGAGGACGAGCGCGTGGAGGCCGCCAACCAGGCCGAGGGCGTGCTCCACGACACCGAGACCAAGATGGACGAGTACAAGAGCCAGCTGCCCCAGGACGAGGTGAGTGCTGCAGCAGTAACTCAGCGGGCTGTCTGTACGAGGACGAGCGCGTGGAGGCCGCCAACCAGGCCGAGGGCGTGCTCCACGACACCGAGACCAAGATGGACGAGTACAAGAGCCAGCTGCCCCAGGACGAGGTGAGTGCTGCAGCAGTAACTCAGCGGGCTGTCTGTACGAGGACGAGCGCGTGGAGGCCGCCAACCAGGCCGAGGGCGTGCTCCACGACACCGAGACCAAGATGGACGAGTACAAGAGCCAGCTGCCCCAGGACGAGGTGAGTGCTGCAGCAGTAACTCAGCGGGCTGTCTGTACGAGGACGAGCGCGTGGAGGCCGCCAACCAGGCCGAGGGCGTGCTCCACGACACCGAGACCAAGATGGACGAGTACAAGAGCCAGCTGCCCCAGGACGAGGTGAGTGCTGCAGCAGTAACTCAGCGGGCTGTCTGTACGAGGACGAGCGCGTGGAGGCCGCCAACCAGGCCGAGGGCGTGCTCCACGACACCGAGACCAAGATGGACGAGTACAAGAGCCAGCTGCCCCAGGACGAGGTGAGTGCTGCAGCAGTAACTCAGCGGGCTGTCTGTACGAGGACGAGCGCGTGGAGGCCGCCAACCAGGCCGAGGGCGTGCTCCACGACACCGAGACCAAGATGGACGAGTACAAGAGCCAGCTGCCTCAGGACGAAGTGAGTGTTATGAAATAACGTAAACACTTCACCCTTTTGATTATCATAAATAGGGTTGCACCAAAAACGGTTTTTTTTCTGGCTTTGAAAAAAAACCGTGAAAAAAAAAGTTTTTTTTTCTGGAGTATGTTTTTTTCTAAAGTACGAAATCTCAAAGCAATTATCTTTTATACGGTTTTTTAGACTTAATGTTAACTATTAAACGAATTTAATGAAATAATTTTAATTTCTGGTCTTAAAATGTATGTCAACTCAAAAACGTAACGATCAAAGTTAACATTTTATTGCAAAATGCATGTAGGATAACACATTATTGCGTATCAGCATCCTTTATTTAACATGAACGACAAATGCACACGTCTAAGCCGTCTGTACGCATTCGTACTGGCGGTAAAGCTGTGTGCTAGAACATGTGGAGTATACAATAAACTCACTATGCTTGTGCATTGTGGGGAAACCAACACCTACAAATGTCAACTATATTTAATGATGTCTATGGAATTTGTATTTATCATTTTCATAAAATTGTGCACAAGTTCCGTTGCCGACGACACAAAGTACAATAGACGGAACGTTGTGACGAAGGGACCTGTTGTCGATGGCGCTTACGGCGTTATGAACGATGTTCGTATACAAATGCGACGCCGCGGGACGTAAGCGCCACCGACAATAAGGTCCCTTTACCCATATAACGTCACATTTAGTCCCTTATTTGTTTAAAGTCCACACAGCACAAGAAAACAAGAAAATTGTCGCTATACGCATTTCCAATAAAAAAATATGACCATAGACATCAGCATTTGACAAAATGCTGAGGGGAGACCTTTTCAGTGACGTTAATATCAATACCTATTATTGTGCATCATAGACATAAGGAATTTTGTTAACGTCCTGAATAAAATTATTTTCTTTCTTCTTTCTTTCTTTCTTTTGCCTCGAAAGTTGCATATCTTTACGAGCAATTTTCTCTCTAACACTTTACAGCATTCGTGGTCAACGGGTGACTTGTAAATTCATTATACGCGATTTATTTCATGAGTAACTGTCGCGGTAACCGAAGACAATGTCGTCGCTACTTTTAAAAAAACTTGTATCTTCGTCTGTCAATGAAAAGAAAATTGTAGTAAGTATGTATGGAATGCATATAGACTTACTGCGTTTTAAATTTGAGGAGCAGCGTGAGATACGAGATTTTTTCAAAGTAGATACGATATTCTGCTGGAAAACATTAACAAAATGTCAGTAACCATCGAAATGTTCTCAATATGAATGATGTGTCTATAATTCCAGTGCGACAAGCTCCGTGAAGAGATCGCCAAGCTGCGTGAGCTCCTAGCCAACAAGGACAGCGCAGACCCTGAAGCTATCCGCACCGCCACCGGAACCCTGCAGCAAGCCAGTCTGAAACTCTTCGAGCAGGCCTACAAGAAGGTATGTGTCCGCTATTCACTCCAGTGTATCCATACTACACCAGTACAATGTGATGAGGAGACAAGCTGTGTGAGCTAGCCAACAAGGACAGCGCTGACCCTGAAGCTATCCGCACCGCCACCGGAACCCTGCAGCAAGCCAGTCTGAAACTCTTCGAGCAGGCCTACAAGAAGGTACATCAATCATATCCTCGAAGCATTATGTGAACTTTTTTCGAAAATAGGTAAATTTGATGTTTTTCCTACTCATTATCACGAGCCCTTGCGATCCTACTAGGTAAAAAAATGTGACAGACAGACAGACAGAGCGTCGTCATAAGCAGTGATCGGTTTTTTGGATTCACCCTCGCGGGATATCAAGTAGAAAAGTTAATATTGATACGACGAAATTATCTCTAAGGAACTTTTTACTCTTACATGGCAACCAGTTGAGACAAAAACTTCTATTCTTTTCCTAATCTCTACACTCTATTAAGCAAAATATATTACGACCATTCCATGACCGTTGTGTGACTTGTGTGGCGGGACCAGGACTTCGTGTCCAGTCTCCTCGTCGTCGCGTCCAACGTCGGCAAGGCCACGCCCGGTGTCCGTGACGCGAACAATCTCCCAGCTGCAACGTCAAACTTACAACTTGCCAATTTCGTTTATTCGAAAAAAAAGATTTATTTTCAAAATCTCCTGATATATGAGTCTATTTAGTAGATATTAGAAATGTAACTTAGTCCACACTGCACATATTCTTTTTTATTTGCAATAAGCACCAATCCGTAACTTTCGATTTAGTCTCTGTAATCTTTTCACTTTCACTATATGATACTCATATATTTGATATATTAGTCCCATAACACCAATCCGTAAGTTCTATTTATTCTCTTGAAACTTTTCACTGTCACTATAAATATATAATAGTCCTTTTCATTCACTTAGAGTTCCAAATATTTATTTACGAAAGTTCACGGTCAGTAATACTGGCTGGCGCAGCGCGCCGCCAGTGCAGCTCGAGGCCGCACTGGCAGGATCGCCATGTGATGTGGAGCGTAAATGATAACTACTTCGTATGGAGTATACGTTTAATGTGTCTTAAATAACAAGTACATGCCAATATATACTAAGCTATGCACATGTGTGGGTAAGGTGTGGTACACACACTACAAGAACCTCCACAAAGTATTACCTTACATCTATCATGATATTTATACAAACCGAACATTAAATTTAAATTGTTTTTCTAAATTTTATTGTAAGAATATCAAAGCTAAAGAGTTCACATTTTTAAATTGTTGGAAAGATTTATAGTGGTTATGAAATCGCATGTTAGTAAGGCCTATTACGTTATGTACTATTTTTAGTTTAAGTTTATAATGTTACTGTTGTTGCGTTATATTTTTGGTTGAGCAATAAAACCATTTGGCATTGTGGACATTGTACATATATTTTTGCCTTTTCTAACAACATAAAGCCCGGATTCCCGGGGCATATCCATACTAACATAATGATTGAGGTCGTTCACCCCATGTCGAATCCAAAAAACCGATCACTGGTCATAAGGGTTCCTTTTGTACCTTTTTGGTACGGAACCCTAAAATGCGTCCCAAATTTAATCTTTCCACTTCTTTACCATTACCATACAGCTACAGTACAAATTGGAAAACATTTTTGCACCATTTTTGCACTAGATCGAAAGGGTTCGTGATTCTGAGTAGGAAAAACATAAAATTTACCTACCTTGGAAAAAATATTTTTGGTGATTGTTCCTGCGAAAATGCCCTAATCTAATACTAGAGACGTCCTGTCTCCTGTGTCCTGTCCTTCGGTATCCCAGTTATCATTGAGAATACAGTTGTAGTTGTGCGTGATAACACCACTCGCTGGTCGTTCATGTACAGGCAACCAATTGGAACCCTAGGCCACTCTACAACCATGTCACAATGACAAACAGTAAGAGATTTCTTACAATCTGATTTACGTGACTATGACATAGTTCTACAGTGACCTAGCGTTCCAATTGGTTGGCTGTACACATACACCAATAATGCGCGTGTATTGCGCAATAGCCCAACAGCCGGCATAGCCGAATGACAATCGTTGACGCCAGACGCCAGTCGAAACGCATTCTGGCTCTGTCGCGCCAATACGGAAGAACGATAGAGACAACTAGCTGCGATATCGACAGTCTATTGAATAATGTAAGTTGTGCACACATTTGAGCCGTCGCGTCGTCTCGAGCGCGCGGCGGTCAAGCAGCTGTGCTAGATTGACGGAGGCAAATTATCAGCCAGCCACGCTGCCATAGTTTACTGGACGATTCGTGCTTCCTACACTTATAATTAGAGAGCGGATTTCTGGTAGCGATTTAAATATTAATATGGATATGACTGGCATAATTTATTATTTTTCTACACAAAAAAATTAATCGGAACATAAAAGTAAAACCCTTTTCTGAGTGCTTTTGTGAATTTTGGGCAAAAATTATGATGAAAACAAATTAAAAAATGTTTGTTATTTTTTTAAATAGTTTATTTATTTAAGTTCTTCTTCTTTAACATTCATTGCACAGTAAAAACTTCTATTACGACTCAAAGAATAGAAAAATGAAAATAGTTCGCTTTCTGTATACAAACTCCTTTATTTAGACTAAAATACTTTTCTTTAAATGTAGTTTGTTGCAAAAATTACATTAATAATAGTGCAGCGGTTTGTGGTGCGATGTAATAATAATAGATTATTACCATAGCCCAGTATTTAGTCCATCACTTTCATCAAAATAGACCAGTTCATTTTAGATTCCATTAACTCTCAAATAGTCCTTACACCCTGGCGGGTGTTGCCTCTGCGTGTGTCCCATGATACGGGCAAGGGCAACATCCGCTCGGTGTACCCCTTACATTTCATTAAAGTGTCGAAAGGGCCTCTACGCGTTGGCTTCGGCCCCGCGCACGCCTCCCAAAGGTCCGGAACACCATTGTTCCGTGATGGGAAAGACATAGATTATTAGACCTTATTATAAACCACGTCACATGTACTTAAAAAAATGCACTAGTCATATCCATATTAATATTTAAATCGCTACATGAAATCCGCTCTCTACTTATAATATACTGTCAAAGAATTTTAATGCTTTAAAATCAGTAAGATCCTTCCTATCTGAAATTGTGATAAAATATTCTCATTGCTCTTGAAATTTAAGGGCCCTTTAGGAATGAAATGCCACATGAACATAACATTACAGTTAGATCATGTGAACTAGTGATGAGATAATTTGCAGTGACAAAATTTGGAAAGGTTGTCTTTAATAAGAAGAGATCCCATTACCATCCCATCCCATTTAGAGGATAATTTCGCCTTTAATTTTAATTAATTTTATAAATAATAATATTATAAATGGGAAAGTGTGTGTGTCTGTTTGTTTGTCTGTCTTTCACGGCAAAATGGAGCGACAAATCTACGTGACGTGACGTGACGTTTTTAAATGGAGATAGTTGAAGGGATGGAGCGTGACACAGGCTACTTTTTGTCTCTTTCTAATGCGAGCGAAGCGAAATCATGTGAACTAGTGATGAGATAATTTGCAGTGACAAAATTTGGAAAGGTTGTCTTTAATAAGAAGAGATCCCATTACCATCCCATCCCATTTAGAGGATAATTTCGCCTTTAATTTTAATTAATTTTATAAATAATAATATTATAAATGGGAAAGTGTGTGTGTCTGTTTGTTTGTCTGTCTTTCACGGCAAAATGGAGCGACAAATCTACGTGACGTGACGTGACGTTTTTAAATGGAGATAGTTGAAGGGATGGAGCGTGACACAGGCTACTTTTTGTCTCCTTCTAACGCGAGCGAAGCCGCGGGCAAAAGCTAGTGAACTTATACATATATCAGGTAGCTTAGATGGACTATGTTTTAACCCCCGACGCAAAAACGACGGGGTGTTAAGTTTGACGTGTCTGTTTGTCTGTCTGTGTGTGTGTCTGTCTGTGGCATCGTAGCTCCCGAACGGATGAACCGATTTAGTTTTTTTTTTGTTTGAAAGCTGTATTGATCGGGAGTATTCTTAGCCATGTTTCTTGAAAATCGGTCCACTATATGTCGCGGTCGGAGTTTTTTCAAAATTTTAGTTTTGTGGTTAGGTTATAATCTATAGTCTACTGTCATCATCATAAACTTAAGAGTTAATCTCTTGTCGGTGGAGTATTTTCCAGCTTTTTCTATCCTGTGTCAGCTCTTTGACACTTTGATACGACACGGCCCCTACTTTTTCTTTTATTTGGTCCATGTAGCTGCGTCTGGGCTTTGCTCGACCTCTCTTACGTCCAATCCGTCCCTCCAGAATAGTAATAAAAAAGTGGTCGTGTCGCATCAAATGTCCGATCATTTTTCCGCGTCTATTTTCAATCGTTTTCAGGATGGTCTACTGTGATACCATAATATTGTGTACACATATTTTGGCACAATTATATTTGTGGCTTTCCTTCGTATAATTCTAATTAACAAATTTAGTAAAGCGATAGACAAAGAAAGGAATCAATTATTTTTACATTTACTTGATAGGAAAATTGTAAAACATTGTTTACAGATGGCGGCAGAGCGTGAAGGGCAACAGCCCGCGGGAGAGAGCCAGCAGCAGCAGGAGGAGAAACAGGAAGAGAAGAAGAACTAAACAGTTAGTTTACTTTACACTCTGCCACTTATATCCGTTGAGACACAGACCATCGACAAAATGGTATACGCGTTAGGTCGACGCGTTCGTTCTTCGTCACGTTTCTCAATTCACGGTGTTTGCAGTCAAAGGAAATAGTAAATCTGATGTACTTAGGATATGTTTATGAAACTCAACGATAGAGGTGAAAAACAATTATATACCGTAGTGCAAGTTGTTCGCTAGATGCCACTGTTACCCCCGCATACTGGGTAACGACTTGTCGTAAAATGTATAAGTATTTTTTTATGTCCAAATTTTTCGCTAGAAGTCGCTGTACTACATACAAACTTGCGAACGAAATTCTATGGTTAATTATATTGTAACTGAACTGAACAGCGAACATGCCGAAAGTAGATTATGACGTGTATATAACGGTTAAGATAAAGATGAACAACGAAAATGACCGCAGTTGAGAAAGACTATCGACGACCGTGACGAATAAAGAATGGCTGACGAAAGGAATCGCATATATTTAGGAACGTGACGAAAAACGAACGGGATGACTTAAAGTATATCGACAAAATATAAAAACTCTAGATAACGTCTATAGATACAAGTGCGAGACGGAAGAAATTTGAACGAGTGTCGATAAAAAGGGAAAAGGGAGCCTTTTAATCGACATAGGTTGCGAATTACCTGTTCGCACGTGTATTTCACTTACAATATAAATTGAACTGTATACTACCACCTGTCTCAGAAGACATACCACCAAAATTTTAATGGCAGAGGTGTTATGTATAAATAAATATAACATAAGCTCATTATAGTTATTTGTGGCATTCTCATATAAAAGTTTCCACTTTTCTAGTTGATAAGTTCCTTACGTTCAATGATACTGGAACCTTTTATGTGAGTCAGTCACATTTTATTCATTAACTATATAAGAAGTTACAGCAAATTAATTTCTGTTCACCCGTCATTAGAAACAAATTTTGTTAGGTTTATAATTACAATGTTATATTTTCAATCGAACTGTAGTATGAAATATTTAATACTCTCTTTAGAAAAACTTAAATTAAAACCATATTATTTATATGTATTTATTTATAAATATGTATGTATGACATCTACTTAGTATTCAACTACGCATAATAAAATCCCTCGCTTAGTTTTAAACTAGGTATTTTTTTAAAGTATTTATAATCAATATTTTGCTTACAGACTTGTGTCGCCAGTACAAGTCGAATGCGGCCTTCGGGCGCTTTTGTTGAAGAGTTATGGAGCATATTGGAATCCGCCTCCTGTATTCGTTATAATAAAATATGTCCAAATATTGTCTAGTTTTTCTTTGGAGAGTATTTCAGATTCGAAAATGCATAATTTGTGAGCCATGATTGTAGTGAAAATCATGTAGATACTCCACTTCTAGATTTTCAAAAATTGGGACCAGAAATTAGTGAAAGTTGTTAACAAAAATTAACTCGATGTCAGTTTTGTGACGACAGTTAAGCATGAAGTTTCAATTAAAATATCGCTTTTGTGTTAATTACGTAAACTATAAGTAATAATCTGCATTTATAACATGAAAAATGTTGGTTTTTAGGCATATTTTATTTTTAATTAGTCACAAAAGTGACAGAATTCATTTTTGTTAACAATATCACTAATTATGGGTCTCAATTTCTGAAAATACCCATACATATAGGCGTATTTTTGTGGTACTGGAGTACAAGGTTATGTTTAACGAGTGTCAATTTTACATGAAAAAATTAACCTTAATTTTTTCCTACCAGTGGCGTATTTTCAATAACCTGCTATGGCTTGATTTCATGCATTTTTCTTCACTGTAGTGAGAAATTGTTATTTAGTGCGAGGACTGGTATTTCCTAGTGTTGCGAATGTAATATATTTTTTAATTGTATGTATGTATGGTTTTTAGTTTTTCTACATATGTCTCGTCAGGTGGGATTTTCGTTTAGCATTTCTGATGACTGATGTTTAATTCTTTGTTTTTATAGCATGAAATATTAATACTGGCTATGGAAGTATCTATACATATCTTATGGAATGTGTATGTACTATAGCCATAATGGTTGGTAAAGCAAACATTGTAGTAAAGTTGAATATTGCTAACGAGAGTAAGTTAACCGCAACGGCTTGCCAGAGCGATTTAGAGACTCAAGTTTGCAATATTCTTACACCCCGAGTCACACTTGCAATATAAAAAGACAAAAAAAAAAACATAACACCCTAGGAGAATGATTTTTCTATAAGTCGCGCCCAACCTCCGTGCAATATTTTAGTGTGCAAGTGTGATGAAAAATCAAACCTTTTTTATCACACAGGTGGCGTTTGCTATACTTACCAGTTTTTAAAATACGGTCACAACAAAAACCAGTGATTTCTATGTTATGTTAAATAAATTAGATTTGAAATATCACCGCAGTCATTGGAGATGCGAAACGTAACTTGATGGCATTTATTTTTTTGTTTTATTACGGAAGCCGAGAGATATGTCGAAAAACTGTATTTTTGTTGTTTTTTTTTCTACATTCACAAAAAGGCATGTGGTTCTATACATATATTTCACCCTATTAGTTATAGCTTTAAAAAGAAATATATGTATTGAAAATACTTGCCATGATATGTATTTGTATACCACAATTATTTGGAATTGTTTGTATGGAAAGTAAGAGCGGCGGTGTCGCAAAATAGTATGTATGTGCGTTGAATTAGAATAGTGAAATATATTATTTCGAAAAAATATTTTCTTTCATTTATCTTTCCCGTCCATTCTAAAACTATTAAAAATCATTTTCCATCATATTATTAAAAAAAACTGCGTGGAGTTCCTCCGTGCAGAAGAAGTGAAACTTCCTATAATAACCTCAAATTTTAGTCAAGGGACCAGGGGCCCGTTTCTCGAAAGGTACAAGCCTTGTATTACAAGTGCGCGAACTGTGAAATCGTATGGGTTGTCATGGAAACACTTGTAATACAAGGCTTGTACCTTTCGAGAAACGGGCCCCTGTTGGGGCGTTGGCGACTAATAGGTATGGCAAGAACAGCAAGGGCCTATTTCTCGAAAGTTATTAGTCTAATAATATTAGAGAGAGAAATGGGTCTATTGGTTCTATTTTATTATCACGTCCAAAGATCACGTCTTTAGATAAAAAAAAACTCTTATACTTAAATTTAAAAAAAAAGAGCCTGAGCTATGCGGAGCCGATGCGCGGTCGGCGAAATTAACGACCATACTTTGAGCAATTCCCGTTTAGTTTGTACATTTGGATCACGTCTCCGATTTGGATAAAAATTGGTAGGCTGATAGAGTCCGTGATGCTGAGCAAGATCCACTAGGTTTCCCAAAATGTCCTATGTAGTTTGTATGAAACCTTCCTTTTTTGTTACCAGATTTCTATACATTTGCGGTAACAAAAAAGGAAAGTTTCATACAATCAACCTAGGACATTTTGGGAAACCTAGTGGATCTTGCTCAGCATCATGGACTCTATCAGCCTACCAATTTTTATCCAAATCGGAGACGTGATCCAAATGTACAAACTAAATGGGATTTGCTGCTTTACGTTTACTAAAGAACGGAATTCAATAAATTCGATATCACCATATGAAATTGTTCACGGCCGCTTGCCGCTTGCAATATGTGATTTGCATATTATTCAAGAATGATCCTATTAGTCCTATTACAAAAAAATCACAGTTTTAACTTATCCGCTGTTTTGACTCGGTAAATTTCTTAATTGTGATAGGGTAAAGGCACCAGTAGTGTCTAATCTCATCTCCAATGGACCGATTTGAATGATTAATGTTTTTATAGTTAAAGAATTTAATTAAGTTTAATTTTCGAAAAGAATAAACTTATTGGTTGTTTTAGAAATATTTCGTTATGAAAATGAAATATTTATTTTTCAAGTAGGCATATTACAATGCACACATGAACGTCAAATAAAGCTATGCCGGCTCTAAGGCTGTGCGCACACGGAGGCGACAGTTGCACGGCGACATTTTTTGTCTCTGTCTTGGACGCATGTAGTAACGACTGAGACAAAAAATGTCGCCGTGCAACTGTCGCCTCCGTGTGCGCCCAGGATAACCCTTACGCCTCAGCCTCGAGAAGATTTCAGTCTCTCCTCAGTTGGGAGGGGGGTATCCACTATGGGACCGGCGGGCAACTTATTTTCAAAACATTACATCTTATAATAATTAACATGCATTAAATAACAAGATACAATTTAACCTATTCATCACCAAAAGTATTCATCAAAGAATATGAACAGACTAGGTACTCTATGGAAATTAATTTCAATAAATTATATCATTGCTTAATAATACTATTTATTTTTTACTTTTTCCTTCAATAAACATTTTTTTTCCACAACCAAAAAATTATAATAAATAGTTTTGATATGTACAGTTTGAGCTCTTTCTAACGATACCCGACTTGACCTAGTTACTTGAAATTTACAGTTTGCCCCCCTTTCATTTTGGCCCTTTTCTGTATTAATAAATAAATAAATTAATAAATTAATAATATTAGTTTTATTATAACACTGTATTTTTAGATAAAATGTAAACAAAATCTGTATGTTATTTAATAAAAATTATAACATCTTTTTAATAAATAAATTAATAATATAAATAAATTAAGTATTAGTAATATTAATAAATTAAAAAAAAATACTTTCAATTTGTAGAGGTTATCGATGTTCTATAAAATATTTTATTTTAAGAACAGTCAAGTTCCCTATTCTTGAAATCAATTGAAAATATTGAAATATTTTACAATTACCTTTTAATCAATCTATGATTTTATATAATTTTACAGCCCGAAATGTACAAAAAAGGCTGACCACTAGCGCACGGCTGGGAACTGGTGCTTTTACCCTATGACTGAACGAATTAAGTTAATCGGTTATCTTTAGCCATTGTTTCATGTCCTATAAAGACGGCTGTGGTTACAGAGAGTTACTATTAGATTTTGGCTGCTCGTTATCAGTCTAAATTAGTTCTCATGTCGCTCATACACTCACTGCTCGTGGGCATAGCACTAGTTGCTGTCGTCCGCGGCAATATGAGCAGTTGCATCATGAAGGATCTCGGTGAGTATGTGCGTTTTCACGTTAATCCGACATCGGATGTTGGACCGATATCATAATCATAATATCGTTTTCCCCTCACTAGCTCGGAAACACGTGTTTTGTCCTTCAATACCAGCGGGTAAAAACGAATTTTATCCACTAGTGGATAAAGTAATTTGACCTTGAATATAGTAATTTTTACTGCTTTTAAATTGATAAAAATGAGTGAATCTAGTGATGACGATGTTTTACCACCTGTGGAACTACTGAAAGCAGTGATAAACGCGTTTTTTTGCGTTTTACTTTCCTCGCTATAGTGAGGAGAAAAGATTATTGCACCATGGTTTAAAAGTTGTTACAAAGCATACAAAGTTTTTCATGGACCCTAGTAGGGAGTTGCAAACATTTTCTTAAACTAGGTAAGTTTGTCAAAACTTACACACTATAAGATAACTTACATACTATAATAAGCAAGCAATCCTATAATAAAATATAACTATAATGAAAAGCTAACAGGTACAAACTAGGTAGGTACTTAAAATTATCATGAAGAAATTCTGTCACTGTATCCCGTACATTACAGGCGCCACCTTGGATTTTTTCCATTGAAATCCTTCCGATATAGGATCGGATAATGTGAAAACGGACTAAACATCTGCAGACTGACTACAACGTCGTAGAAAGGACTGTAAAGCCTGGCGTCCACTAGGCTCGCAGAGTCGAGCCTCTTTAATTCGCTTTGTGCGTTTCTTTCTCATTGTGAGACTGCGTCCATGAATCGAGCCGCGTCGAATCGCATTCAAAATGTATGAGAATGAGAACTCGATTCCGCTTTAGTGAACGCCAGGCTTTAGGAATTGATAACCATCATTTCCTGACCATTTCCAGAAATAAAAGGCCTCTTCCTCACTTATTAAATTGTAATATTGTTTTTTAATTCAGGAAATTAGGAAGGTCTGGCGGTTCTGCATGGGCTCTTCCTCTATATCTGTAAAGTGAGTGATAGACGTACGAGCAAGTACGCGTACTTATGGCTGAGACGACCTTTTTAGATTGTGGGTCACCGTAAGTAGGTACGCGTACCCGGCGTACCTACTTTAAAACCGCCGCCCACAGTCGTCGACGATTCAACCGGTTTGAAATCTTTAAGTACGCGTACTTGCTCGCACGTCTATCACCCAAAGGATCTTCTTATTTGCAGGGCACCATGGTCCCTTCTTAATTGACTATGCTGACAGGCTTCCCAGCGGGACAACCACGAACGTGAAAATACCAGTAAGGCTAAGTTTTGTGTTATCCACTGTTTTACGACTGACCATGACCCCAAATTTTAGATAAATACAAATCACTTAATATGAGTAGCCAAGTTAGTTTAGCGTGATAAAATTATGATAATTTATTACGATAATTATACGATATACATAAACATATTATAGGTCTACCTAGTAACATAGGTCTAGTAGTAGTACAACGAAAATATATAACAGTTATTTGTTATACAAGAGGGCAAAGTTGTATTTTAACGCCGAGTGTGTAATTGAAAAACGAGCAAGCGAAAGGATTCTATGATTGAACCACGAGCGAAGCGAGTGGTTCGATATTAGAATCCTGAACTTGCAAGTTTTTAAAAAAAAAGTAAAAAGTATTTATTAAGCAAACACAAAATAAACATATTGGTACATCTGGCGGACCCCAAACTAGGCTGAGCCTGTATCTTGGGACCCTGGAGTGCGAACAAAATTAGAATTATTAGATTATTACTTAGGTTTATGAAGACTGGAAGAGCCAAGGTAACATTATTTACTACTTGCTACTTATAGTATTATTTTTATTTACAATATATACAAGAGTGCGTGCGAATGCGTGTGTGTGTGTGTGCGTGTGTGCGTGCGTGCGCGTGTATGTGTGTGTGTGTGTGTGTGTGTGTGTGTTTAACACACGAGAAGTAAAATACATTTGCACCCGAGTGTAAGGCCCCCCACAGACGGGAGACAAAACTGTTTTGTCTCCGTCGCTCGGTCTATGGGCTAGTACGAAGGTGTACAAATACGAAAGTCGCCGAGCAACTTTGTCGCCCGTGTGCGCGGAGCCTACACAAAACTTTTCCCCTCACTATAGCGAGGAAACTACAACGCAAAAAATGCGTTTATCACTACTTCCAGTGGTTCCACAGGTGGTAAATCATCTTTATTACTAGATTCACTAACTTTTATCAATTTTAAAGTAGTTAATCTGACTTTATCAAAGTCAAAGTTACTTTACCCACTAATGGATAAAGTTAGTGGATAGTTGGTATTAAAGGACAAAACACGTGTTTCCGAGCTAGTGAGGTGAAAACATATTTAGGTCGAGTCTTTGATTAAAGTTTAATCAAAGGGTCGAGTACTTCGTTACTGGGTAGCCGGGTCCACACTGTCCGCCTCGCGAGAAAAACGGCCGTGCTCATGCGCGCACGTTTGCTTAACTATTTTAAACAGCTGACCGAGGGCCGCCATCTTGCTCGAATCAAATCAAATTAGGTATTAGCAAAGAGGATCAAGTATTAAAGAACGTTACTGTCAAAGTTAAATGTGTAATCACCACACAGTGCATACGCCGTGGCTTGCATGGGCGACTGTGGCGCGATGGTCGCGCGACGGCGATGCGACGCATACGAAATCAAACCTTATCGATATGGAAGTATGAAACGCGACGGCGACGGTCGCGCGACCGTCGCCCACGCAAGACACGGCGTAAGTGTGGACCCGGCTATTCCCGCACGCATGTGCAGAAAAGTATCGACACTTTCTATTAATAGAATTAATAATAATAACCCTTATATAATACCCTTATAATTTTTGGCAAGAAATACCCCACGTAGTATATGTTGTATGAATTTCAGACGAACATCTGCTCGCCACCAATGAAGACTGTCGGTGTGATAATTAATGTGTGCAACAATAACTTTAACAACACGCACTCAGCCATGATCGACGGACCGTCGGAGGACACTTTCTCTCCTGTGGACATCACCTGTCGGGACCCGACCGGCTGCTCGCTTTTCGTTAATATATTTTGCGGGAAATAATAATATAGAATGTTTAACGAAAAAGAAGACGAACATGTAATCACCGATAATTATAAAAGTGCACGTAACACGACATTTATTTACCTTATAATAGTTATTTGTTATACATGGGTGCAAACTTGTATTTTAACGCCGAGTGTGGAATTAACACACGAAAAGTAAAATACATTTGCACCCGAGTGTAACACAAAACTTTTCCCCTCACTATAGCGAGTAAAGTAAAACATGGTAAAACGCAAAAAAAACGCGTTTAAGGCCGGCAACAGACAGTCTTAAATTTCATGATCTGAATTTGGATTTTGTATACAACCTAGCTGACATCTGTCAATTTGAACTGACAGATCTGTCAGTGTCAGATTGCATACAAAATCCAAATTCAGATTATGAAATTTAAGACTGTCTGTTGCCGGCCTATCACTGCTTTCAGTAGTTCCACAGGTGGTAAAACATCGTCATCACTAGATTCACTAATTTTTATTAATTTTAAAGCAGTAAAAATTACTTTATTCAAGGTCAAATTACTTTATCCACTAGTGGATAAAGTATTTTGATGAATTTGGAGTGGTTTTTACCCGCTGGTATTGAAGGACAAAACACGTGTTTCCGAGCTAGTGAGGGGAAATAGTTATTTGTTATACAAGGGTGCAAAGTTGTATTTAGAGAGAATAGGTAGAATCCTGAACTTGGAGAGTTTTTCAACACACGAGAAGTAAAAAATACATTTGCACCCATGTGTAACACAAAACTTTTCCCCACACTATAGCGAGGAAATCACAACGCAAAAAACGCGTTTATGGCCGGCGTCAGACAGTTTTCATAATCTTAAAAAATCAATAATCTTGTAAAATCAGATCGACTGCCTTGCCACACACATTCTTGAAATTCAGATTATTCGCAATCTGTCAGATCAATCTGAAAAAAAAAAAAAATCTTAAAAAATAAGACTGTGTGTGGACAGTTGCGAAATCGTGCACTCGATCTGATTTCATAAGATTATGAAAATTAAGACTGTCTGTTGCCGGCCTCACTGCTTCCAGTAATTCCACGACAGGTGGTAAATCATCTTCATCACTAAATACATCGACTTTTATCAATTTTAAAGCAGAAAATTTTACAATATTCAAGGTTAAATTACTTTATCCACTAGTGGATAAAATGCGTTTTTACCCGCTGGTATTAAAGGACAAAACGCGTGTTTCCGAGCTAGTGAGGGGAAATATTCTGTATTATACTAGACGAACTCCATTGCATCGGGGCTAGTAGTATATCATTCGATATCACCATATGAAATTGTTCACGGCCGCTTCAAATCATATATTATTCAAATATAATATGACCTATTAAAATAATTTCACAGTTTCAACTTATCTGGTGTTTTGACTCGGTAAATTTACAAAAGAATTAAAGTTAATCGGTTATCTTTAGCCATTGTTTCATATCCTATAAAGACCGCTGTGGTTACAGAGAGCTTTCCTAGTAGGTTTTGGCTGTTGGTTGTCAAAGTCTAGTCTCAAAAGTTACCTTTCCGTTACCATGTCGCTCATACACTCACTGCTCGTGGGCATAGCACTAGTTGCTGTCGTTCGCGGTGATATGAGCAGTTGCATTAAGGATCTCGGTGAGTAAGCTGGGTCTACAGTGTCTACACTACACCGGCCGCGCTGCCTCGGTCCGCTGTTCAAAATAGTTTTGCACGATTGCATATTTTATTGACGTGAATCGTGAATTATTTACTTTGTTTTTAATCCTTATTCAAAAGAAAACGCGAAAACCACGCATTACGTGCCACCACGGAAGTAAATATGTGCAGAACTATTTTGAACAACTGACCGAGGGTCGATACTGTAGCTCATTCTACAACCGGAGCGTCCGCGGGAAGAAACTCCTTTGAAACCGTTGAAATGTCCCAAGATTTCCATACATTTTTCAAACCTTCCATTCCATTACCGCCATACAAAATTGATTAAAAAATGGTAACGGAATGGGAAAAAACTTTCGGACACTTTTTTCTCCTATTAGGATTGAAAGAGCTCGCAATTCTGAGTGGAAACCACATAAAAATGTCTAAATCCAAAAAAAGTGGTGTATGGGCTGCTAGTGCTCCGCTAGACCAATTATATTATGTTGGTCTCACTCACTATTGCCGAAACACTTTATTGTCACTGAGGCGCACAGCACACGAAGGCGACAGTTGCACGGCGACATTTTTTGTCTCTGTCTTGGACGCATAAAGTGACGACAGAGACAAAAAATTTCGCCGTGCAACTGTCGCCCCCGTGTGCGCACAGCCTAAAATACCTTAAGCAAGAAGTATATAACAAAAAATAAAACCGCCTTCAAAAATAAGCGCGTTACAAAACACGGAGAAACTAAAAAGCCAAAAATAATAAACCTTTCAATTCAAATTTATTATCGTATTGCAATAAGCTAAACATCCAAATTATAAACAAATCAATTATTTTTGTAGTCGGTACCAGACCTGTTCGTCGCCTTGCTATTGCCTGTTTGCCCCACCCAACCATACACAGGCTGGTACCGACTCCAAAAATAATTGATTTGTTTATAATTTGGATGTTTAGCTTATTGCAATACGATAATAAATTTGAATTGAAAGGTTTATTATTTTTGGCTTTTTAGTTTCTCCGTGTTTTGTAACGCGCTTATTTTTGAAGGCGGTTTTATTTTTTGTTAAAAAGTTTATTTATTTGTTGATTTTTAGTGGTTCCTAGTGATATTATATGTATCAGTCCGAATACATGTACAGTAGTGAAAGAATTATCCTTTAACTCCTAACCATTGAGGAGTTGACCTTCCATCATCAGCTCAGCCACATAAAATTATTACCATCAGACGTAAATACTGGTGTACCTTTGAAAAATAGACTAAAAACATTACATGTGCCTATAACATTTGAAGAGTTCCCTCGATTTCTCCAGGATCCCATCATCAGACCCTGACTTGGTGCCAATGGGACCATCTCGGGGTTATACCGGTTCGATCAAAAAAAAAATTTTGAAAATCGGTCCACGATTCTCGGAGATATCGAATAACATACATACAAAAAAAAAAAAAAAAACATTCAGTCGAATTGAGAACCTCCTCCTTTTTTGAAGTCGGTTAAAAACACGCGTGATGGGCGCTAATTATGCACGTGAACGGCGAACGACTGATTCTCGCATAGGTACGGGATTTTGTCACTAAAACTAAAATACCGATTGAAAACGGTAACTTGCTTATTATTTTCAGTGACAATTTTCTGAATTCGAACGCATGAGATTCAAAAATCGGCACGCTGGTTCACGTGAATAATTAGCGCCCGTATACAATTGGGGTGGGTGGACAACTTTGAAAAAAAAAATGGCCGATTTAGGTTCCCTGTTTTTTACCATTAATCTTTATATTCGAGGCCATGAGAACTGCACGTCCCACCACCTGGGGAACCCCAGCCTCCCCAGCCGAGAGGGTCTGCTGCCGGACATGGCCGGATCTTACAGAGTGCTGCTCACAGGTATCTACGTTATTAACCTATTGCCTCTCGCGTAGCAATGCACCGAAGAGAAGTTTCCAAAATTGAGAATGTTCTCATGAAAAGTTCTTCGCACATTTATTTTATTAAATTTGGGTTAATTTCTGTGGCATTTGATGAGTTGCCAGTATGTAACTCAAGCATCAAATTAAGCATCGTCAACTGTTGAGAATATAGCGAAATAAAATCATAATAAAGAGAATGTTCTCAACGGCAACTTTCATGAGAACTTTCTCATGTAAATTTCCACTAATTTATGGAAATTTTGAGAATGTTCTGCAACTGCAACATTGCTACTCTCACGTCAAATAAAATTGTGGCCTACACGCCACCTCATAGAGTATAATGAATAGTATGGTTTCAAGTATGGTATAGAGTTATCAGTCAAGATTTTCGACTCAATCAAATAGAAAATTGTTTCAGGTTTAGGAGAAGACCCAGACAGGCAGGGCCTGCTGAAGACTCCCGAGAGGGCCGCCAAAGCCATGCTCTTCTTCACTAAGGGCTACGACCAGACCCTTGAAGGTAAGGCTAGGTACTTTATATATTTATCTTATACTTTTAAACGATCAATTCTTGTATAATATTTATTTATATATGTCGCAGGGAAATGGCCAAAACAGAGATTTGATCAAATCTCTAAGGGATATGATCAAATCACGCAGGATGTCAAAATGGCGAATCCATTTTATCATTTCTCTAGAAAATTTCAGTTATTTGACCAAATCCCTGACTCTGTTTAGTGAAATCACAAAATCGGCCAATAGACACGCCACATTTTGTCATTTCACTAGATTTGTTTAGGGATTTGATAAAATCCCTAAACCATGACAGTAATTTGACGAAACGAACTCAAAAAGTCAACTAGTTTTAACATTTCGCTAAACAAATTTAGTGAAATGATAAAGATTCATTTGGTATATGGTGATATCATTAAATCTCTGAACTGGTTTTGTGAATTGACGAAGGCAAGAATCTAATATATCCAATCTAATTTATTAGATTCTTGCCTTTGTCACTTGATTTGATTAAATCCCTAACTAGAACTAACTTAGTGAAATGGTAAAATAAAATGTCAAAATAGGTATTAAAAGTCAGTGGGCGAATTCTTTACAGCACTATTTTACGCCGCTATCTCATGAAGACATTTTAAGCAATTGAATCATCGATCTAAACTAAGTTTAAATCGATGAATTGAATCCGTTTTAAGAGTTTCGATAAATAAGAAACAAAAATAGAAAAAGTGAAGAAACAATGCTAAAACTGTTTCATTTTAAATTATTTTCTTATTTATTAAAATATTTTGTCTTTTCACTGAACTTGTTTAGCGAAATGATAAAACTAGTTGACCTAGCTTACAAGCTAGTTTCGTCAACTCACTCTCGTGGTTCAGGGATTTTATCAAATTCCTAAACAAATCCAGTGAAATGACAAAACGTGGCGTGCCTGTTGGCCGATTTTGTGATTTCACTAAACAGAGTCAGGGATTTGGTCAAAGGACTGAAATTTTCTAGAGAAATGATAAAATGGATTCGCCATTTTGACATCCTGCGTGATTTGATCATATCCCTTAGAGATTTGATCAAATCTCTGTTTTGGCCATTTCCCTGCGACATATATACCGATGATTTCGGAAACCGCTCTAACGATTTCGCTGAAATTTGTTATGTGGGGGTTTTCGGGGGGTGAAAAATCGATCTAGCGTAGCTTTAGATCCCGGAAAACGCGAATTTTCGAGTTTTCGTGAGTTTTTCTTTCGCGTTAGTAAACGTACAATATGATCGTTAATTTTGCCATGCGCGTCCGCTCCGCTTAGCTCAGTCGCACGAGGTCGGTCTAATGTTTGCAGATAGATCGCAGGTGTCAGGGTTTCGAATCCCGGCCAGTAATTAAGATTTTGTTTTTTATTTTTGTATGTGAAATGAAATGAAATGAAACCTAACCCACTTTTTGGTAGCAGTTCTTCTGTGTGGGGGTCGCAGTTCTAACCTAACCTAACCCACTTTTTGGTAGCAGTTCGTCTGTGTGGGGGTCGCAGTTCTAACCTTTTTTTTTGACGCAGGGGAATGCATTTACGCATCTCACCCCCGGGCTGAGGAGGCCCATTGGGGTCGCAGTTCTAACCTAACCTAACCCACTTTTTGGTAGCAGTTCGTATGTATGCGGGTCGCAGTTCCAACCTAACCTAACCACTTTGTGGTAGCAGTTCGTTTGTATGCTGGTCGCAGTTCTAACCTAACCTAACCCACTATTTAGTAGCAGTTCGTCTGTTTGTGGATCGCTTCGCTGTCTCATGAGACTGGTCAACAGCGCTGTGCATGAGGACACCGCACCTCATGCACAGCACAGGGGGGTTTCGTGAGGGGCTACTAAATTTGGTGTTATTATATTCGGTAATATACCTATATGCATATTTTTCGGTAATCCATTATTTATTTAGGTTACAAAAGTGCATTAATTTGGGGCTCAAAATCTGGTGCTCATTTACTATTTTTGGTGCTACTTTACAATTTTATGTAAACGGTTTACTAAAACTGGTGGCAGTTGTATAATTTTAAGTAACATTATTTTGGTGCTCAACTACTTTTTTTGGTTGCAATGGTTGGGGTACCAAAACTTTGCTGTGTGCTCATTTAAATAGTTGCCTTCTTTTAATAGGTACCGTTTTTAGGGTTCCGTAGTGAACTAGGAACCCTTATAGTTTCGCCATGTCTGTCTGTCCGTCCGTCCGTCCGTCCGCGGATAATCTCAGTAACCGTTAGCACTATAAAGCTGAAATTTGGTACCAATATGTATATGAATCACGCCGACAAAGTGCAAAAATAAAAAATGGAAAAAAATGTTTTATTAGGGTACCCCCCCTACATGTAAAGTGGGGGCTGAATTTTTTTTTCATTCCAACCCTAACGTGTGATATATTGTTGGATAGGTATTTAAAAATTAATAAGTGTTTGCTAAGATCGTTTTTTGATAATTTTTATATTTTCGGAAATAATCGCTCCTAAAGGAAAAAAAAGTGCGTCCCCCCCCTTTAACTTTTGAACCATATGTTTAAAAAATATGAAAAAAATCACAAAAGTAGAACTTTATAAAGACTTTCTAGGAAAATTGTTTTGAACTTGATAGGTTCGTTGTTTTTGAGAAAAATACGGAAAACTACGGAACCCTACACTGAGCGTGGCCCGACACGCTCTTGGCCGGTTTTTGCTAAACCATCACAATTATTCACAGAGGTCCTAAATGGTGCGGTTTTTGACGAAGACACAGACGAGATGGTGGTAGTAAAGGACATTGAGATGTTCTCTATGTGTGAGCACCATCTGGTACCGTTTTACGGCAAGGTCTCCATTGGGTACCTGCCGCAACAAGGGAAGATCCTTGGACTCAGCAAGTTGGCCAGGTATGTCATCATAGTGCAATCAAGATAATTATTATTTACTAGCTTTTGCCCGCGGCGGTTGCGTTAGAAAGAGACAAAAAGTAGCCTATATCACTCTCCATCCCTTCAACTATCTCCACTTAAAAAATCACGTCAATTCGTCGCTTTGTTTTGCCGTGAAAGACGGACAAACAAACAAGACACACACACTTTCCCATTTATACTATTAGTATGGATATCATGAACAACGTCCCCTTATTCATTTCCAGGATAGTTGAGATGTACTCTCGCCGCCTGCAGGTCCAAGAGAGACTGACCAAACAGATCGCCATTGCCGTCACCCAGGCTGTAAGACCGGCGGGCGTTGCCGTGGTTGTCGAAGGAGTGTAAGTATCTTATAGAATTATAAATTTAAATAGATATCATACACGAAAGAAAAAACGACAGGGCCCACTGGTGGCCGAGCCGGGAATCGAACCCGGGTCTTCAGCTTACGCGGCTGTCGTTTTTTCTTTCGTGTATGATATCTATTTAAATTTATAATTTATATATAGTAGTGTGACTACTTGAAAAAAGAACAAATCGAAAAATATTCAATAAAAATAATTTGATTTATTCCCTAGTTGTATCTTATAGAAGTCAGTCCAAGTGTAAAGTCACATCTCGGACACTGGCGATCAAATATATGAAAGAGGCGCGTTCCTAGCACACAGTCTAAGCTCGTGTAGGTGAACGCGTACCATGCTTGTATGAGTGAGATATGACAGGTTCAATGTTAGCGTTTTTGATAGGCGGTAAAACTGTGAGGCAACCGAGAGGGAGTGGGCAGCGCTTTCAGCGGGGAGCGAGAGTGACCATTCTGTACGATAGTACTCTTTATTATACTGTGGTAAAGTTTCTGTTCAGGCCCCGTAGCCGAATGGCATTTCTCCGACGCCAAACGAAAGCGATACGCCGCTGGCTCTGTCGCGCCTATACGCAAGCGCGATAGAGATAGATATCTACTAGCGCTTCGTTTCGTGAGCGATTGTGCCATTCGGCTAGCCACCCTGTAACTGACTGCGTGAATAAGTGAATGAATGGAATGAGTCAGTCGCGTTGAGATAAAATGTTACGCGCTGAGTGAGCGGCATTCCACGCAAAGTAACAATGACTGAGTGTTAGGCGCTGGTCCTAGTAAGCTATGAGCTATCGGCTATAAAAACGAACAAAAGATAATCACTCCCGTGCAAACAAAAGAGACACGGCGATGTTTCTAGCCTCCTCGCCCAGCGGTGAGCTATTAAAATCGCCGTGTCTCTTTTATTTGCACGGGACTGCTTATCTTTTGTTCGTTTATATAGCCGATAGCTCATAGTTTACTAGCTTGCGGTGGGACCAGTGCCTTACGCGCTGTCAGTTGGAAGTCGCATTAGGGTGCGCGCTCTCTATTTGTATGAAAAGTTGCGTCGCTTCGTGTGCGCACTTTCATACTAGGCCATGGTCGCGACAAAAAAGTCGCTGCCAAAAGTCGCCCGTGCGCGCGCCCTCTTAGAGGGTGCACGAAGCGACGCAACTTTTCATACAAATAAGTAAGTCGCCTAACAACTTTGTTGCCCGTGGGCGCGCACCCTTAGAAGTTTCACTTCAAAAAAAGTGTTTTGCGTGGGAGCACTGTCTATCCTTTTATAAAATGAATCTCCATGTTTCTCCCACAGTCACATGTGTATGATGATGCGTGGAGTCCAGAAGATAAACAGCAAGACTGTCACCTCCACCATGCTTGGCGTCTTCCGTGACGACCCTAAGATCCGGGAGGAGTTCCTCAATATCGTGCACTCCAAGTGAGACCGTCTACACCGTTCGTTCGAGCCTTAAAGTCTAAAGCCGCCATTCACGGTACGATATATCTGTACGATCCGTCGCAACAGGTCAATCGAAGCGACCGATCGACAGTTTATGTCAACATCGTAAACGATTTACTCGATCGCATACGATATCGCACATCGCAACAAAATCCCGTGCGATCGAAAAGTGTGTGGCCCCTTGTCTACTGATTTTATTATTCCGTCTCGTGCGAGTAACGGGGGCGGGCTAGCCTCTGAAATAATATGGATGAAAAATGCTAAGTACTTTAATCAGCTAAATAAAGCTATTTTCAGTACAGATGGTCGTTTTTTACGCACTAGTTCGAGAAGTGGTTCATTATATAACAGGTCGAAACTTCGGAGGCTCATCTGTACTGAAAAACGTCGTACGACACACGTGCAAGAAGGAAATTCGTAACTCGTGTCGATTTAAAACACTCCCTTCGGTCGTGTTTTAATTTATCGCCACTCGTTTCGAACTTCCTTTTTTACGCACTTGTATCGTATAAAAAAAAATTTAAACGTTAAGCAAATCTTTATAAAATAGTAAATTTTTATAAAGATTTGCTAAACGACTAAATTTTTTTTATAAAATCAAGCTTTAGAATTATACATATCGTCATTTCATTACTTTTAAAAAATCTTGTATCTTCTTCTGTCAATTAAAAGAATATTGTAGTAAGTATGTATGGAATGCATAGAGACTTACTGCGTTTTAACTTTTTTAGTGTACTGTCAGTACTGACGATATAATGCACGAAATCACTAGGCTTTGATCCGTACAAAAACTTCATTTTTAACGGTTTTCTTACAATGTATAATAAATAAATACCTACAGTACACAAAACAGTAATTTGGTGCATTATTTTGTTTTTATTTTTTATTAAAAAGCGTTGTTACTTCTGTTTTAAATTAATTTCAATCCGGATGCACAACTGGTATTATTTTTGAAATACATTTTGTTGATTTGTATTCCGTTTCATATTCCTTTGGTTACTTTTGTATTTTTTCTCTAATTAATGTTACCTTTCCAGTATTTAGGTAATTTTGTAACGAGATTTTATAACGGCCTTAGTTTTAGGTATATTAGTTCGCTTCGCTTGTGAGAATCGTTATAAATATATTTTTGTAATTGAAATTTACTTCTTAGGTAACCTTATACAAAATGAGCAAAAATTTACATGACAATAAAATAGGATTGTATGAGAAATATGGTAAAATATGTATATTGCCCAATTACCCCTTTTCTCATTGATTAATTGAAGTTTAGCCATTTTTATAATAATTTATTTATATTTATGTTGTTGTAAAATTGGAAATAATTTTAGTTTAAACAAAAATCTCAAGTGAGTCATGGCTGATACTTGACATTTTTGAGAAATAATAGTTATTTGTTTTACAAGGGCGGCAAAGTTGTTGTTTAACCGCATGTGCCATGATACCCGAGCAAGCGAAAGTCCCAATATTGAGGGGTAGCGAGTGGTTCAAAAAGTGGAATCTAGAGCGTTGCGAGGGCTCCGACGCACGTAGGTTAAATAAACTTTGCTACAGAGTGAAACACAAAATTTGTCACCACACCAACACGAACCAAATACTGACTATAAAACATCAAACTAAATCAAATCCTGCAATCTATTCAATGTTTATGATTTAAAATAATTATTTGTAGGTAAATTCTACGAGCCAACTCAAAGCATTAAGTTAATATTTGTATGAAATTACTTTGCACACTTGTGGATAAAATGCAATTATGCTATCCGTTTTCGAATAGTAAATAAAAATAGTAAAATTGATCTTTACCAGTTGATGTGGTGAATACATATTTTTGATGTATAATTTAATTATAAATTTTATATTTGTGCCAATGATGACGTTGCCTTAAAATTAAGAATGTAATAATTTTTGATGTTTTAAATTATACAAATAATGTAAATTAATTGTATTCTCATTTACAGACGATAAAGGTTTTATTTTAAGTTGAATCTGTGCTTTTATTAAAAATCCCTTTCTCAAATGAACTTACAGGTTTTCTATCTGATCATCTATTGGAAGATGTTTGTGAATAGTTATAAAATAATTTAATAAAGGGTAAGGGGGGGGGCTCGGTATTTTATAGCCCGATAGCATAAGTAGTTCTCGAGATATTTAGGAATGTGACAGACGGACAGAGCGGCACCATAAGGGTTCCTTTTGTACCTTTTTGGTACGGAACCCTAAAATGCTGTTGGGTAAGCCATGGTTCCAAGAGACGAAAAACACAACAAAACTCAACATATTAGATCGATAACGTAACATTTATTTGAAGAACTTAACAAATTAACAAAGCTTTAAAAACTAAATTCGTTATATGATGTCACTGACACTATTGACATCACCATCATCGCTGTCACCACTCTCGTCGTCCGGCAGTTGTTCATCGCAGTCATCCACAGACTCCTCCCCCTGGCTCGCTTGCGTGGCGATCACTTCACCGTGTATATCCTTATTCTTCAGATTCCCCATCCAAAACGCCTCCGAACAATTATTCGCCGCAAGCACAGCCTTCACTTTATACACCAAAGTTTCCAACATCTGCCGCATATAAGGTACTTTACTCATCAACGCCATGTCCTTTTTCATCCGCGCGTGACAGCACAGCGACTGCAGAAATCTAGTCGATTGCTGCAAAATCTTTAGCACCTCCAACACTTCCTGTGTTCTCGTTTTGAAATTCAACTCCAACATTGGAACGGCTTGGGAAATGAAGAGTTTCAAAATCGGTAAGGATTTCTTGAAGAACGCGAGCAAGTTGTTTCTGTTCTCCAGAGTTTTGGCCACGTCCGACATATACTTTAGGACGGTGGCAACTTCCTTCCACAGATCCAAGTGCTCAGCGTTTGTGAGTCCTTGGCTCAGACGCATTTTCGCGGCCTCGTGCACCGCCGTCCCTAAATTCCTATACAGGATAGGAAAGTTGCTCTTGTTTATGCACTTGAACGTATCTAGGGTGTCATTCCTACCTTTGAGATTCTGAATTTCTGTATTCAATTGGAGAGCTAGATTTTTCAAGGAAATAACTTCGTTATTTGTGAAATAAATTTGGAACAACTTATCGACACTTTGATTGAAAACTAAACCCTTTTCTGGTACGCCGTCGAAGGTTTTCCATTGTTGAGAAAGGAAATTTTTTGCCATGTCTCTCAGTATCTTTATTAGAATACTACTGCTGGAGTACTCTTGGAAGGTTTTCATCAAATCTATCAAAGATACTGCAGTGGATAATTGTAAACAGTATTTCTCGTGTTTTTGAAGATATTTAGATACACCTAGAAGCAGTTCTTTTAGAGATACTGCATCAGGATTGTCCTTTGACAAAGTTCTCAAAGAGACCTTAAATAAGGCGACATGGTGACTCCGAAATCCGATCCATTTGAAATATGTAGTTAAGAAAATGTAAATGTATTCCAAGCATGTCAGATATTCCTCAAGGTCTGGTGGGTACATGAAGCCACTATCGTTTTGGGAATTTTCAGCAGAGTTTCTCTGTATATACGCCGTTACCGTTTCCAAATGAGACATCACTTTTGGCAGAACTTCGTTCACTGCCTTCGCGCACTCTTCTGCCTTTTTTGCATCGTAAGTAACGCAGTCTTCTGGTTTAGAAAGGAAGGTGATTCTCTTTACTTTTGAGATGAGAATCTTTTCCAAAATAGCGTTTAGACACATTAGTAAGAATTTTAAAGATTTCATATTAAGATTCTCCATTCCGTCGGCTAAGTCGTTGTTCAGTAGATTGATCAGGTCTACGCTTAGTTCGCGGAGTGGTAACATATGGATAGTTTCCAGTTTGTTCTTTATCGGCGCATTTGGTGTCGGTTGTGTTTTAGCTGTCTCTGGTAATACAGTATCGTTATGGGCGGGTTTCTTTGGAGGCTTTTGCTTGGGCGCTGCTTTGACTACCGCTCTGTCAGCCGGATTCCCTGTATACCCACTAACATTAAAAGTACACACGGGAGGTTTGTAAGTGATATTCGCTTTGATTAAAACATTTGATATTAGCGTCTCCATTTCTTGGACTTGGTGAACTCTGCTAAGAATTTTCGGAGTTAAATTCATATCATTTTGAATCGCGAAAGCGTTCAATAATTCCCTGAACCAATTTGTGCAATGGATCAAGCAATCGAGGATTCCACTGACGGCGGTGTTGTCCAGTTCTTCCAGTTCGTCGATGTCAAACTCTGGCATGACAACAGGGCATCCCAGCAAAGCGTCAATGGTGGATAGATCCCCCTCATGCTGGCGGGAATGAAGCGTCGCCACCAACCGGAAGAGAGGAGACAGTATAGCTACATTGACGTCTTTCTCTTCCAAGGCTAGTCCAGCAATATTAATAGCTATAACTTCGTCCATCTCTCCTTCAGTATTGAGACAATATTGCATCGTCAGCTTCAAGTTATTAATGCGAGTTTTGCTAATGTTATCAACAATGAAATTCTGCTGCAGGTCATTTGTGGCGGCATCTGTGAGCCAAGCCAGAAAATTCTTGTTCATATTTGTAGCTGACGATACAACAGCAGACATTTCGTCGTAAAACAAAGCTGTCATATCAGGGTGGTTAGACGCACTTCTGCTGATAAATTCTATGATTTCTGCTGCTTCTCTAAGATCTCCTGTGGAGAGAAGTGCAGTAGATCCGTAACTGACATCATCAGGTAACTCTATCGTGGGTTCATCGTCGTCCTTAGCTATAAGATATTTGATGGCATGTATACCGGATATGATGCCATGGATTTTAATTTTAAGTCTCGATGTACCGAGTTGTTTTCTTATGATCATGTGCATGTCGTCTCTTATTACTGAGTTGTCGTAGCTGTATGCAAGTCCACATACGATATTGACAACGGCTTTAAACTCGTTTAGCGTCATTTTGTCGGTGTAGTCTAGAAGGTTCAGCATTTGTAGACTCTGAGGCTTTAAGAGACCCATGTCTTTGGTTGCCACATTGTTTAATATTGTTAAAGTGTTCATGAGACACTCCTTGTTGTATAGGCCGACATGCAGCAACTCTGCGACTATAGTCTGTCTGTCAGGGGCAATGGAGAACATCAGAACGTAAATATGTGACGCTAAAGATATCACTAAAGGCTCTGAATGAATTCGCATTAAAGAGTTGGTGAGTCTGATTAATGTATCGAACTTATCTTTCAAAATTGGCTCGAAATTTTCAAACACATCATTGATCAAGGGCTCCTTAAGGATATTAAGTTTCACTTGTTTTTTTATCAATGTTTCAACAATCTTTTCTTTGTCTTCTGCTGTTGAATAAAGAATTAAGAGTATGATGAAGTCTATAGGTTTATGGTCAGTGTCAATTTTACAGTTTGAAACAACTTTTAGCCAAGCATTGGCAATGGCTTTGGATCCTACCATGGAGTTTCTTATAGCTGTGGCAGTTAGTACCTGGCTTGTTGCTATTTCTTGGGGTGACGCCAAGATGTGGGCCAGCCTAGGGCATCTCTTAGACCTTGGACAATTTCCATACATGAGCCTTCATTGGCTCTTCCGTTGAGAAGGAATCTGACAAAATTCGGATAGTACATACACTTGGGGATGTTTTTGACTATAGCCAGAGTCTTTTGCTGCAGCTGACTGTATTGTTCATCGGAGAGGCTGAGGTATGAGAAGCAGTCCAATATGGCAGGAACTAGATCCAGGTCCTCACGGAGAATCCTGCTTAGCTCAGTTACTACATTATCAACTTCCTGATCGCCTATGATGTCGGGGATTGCTGAAACAATTGTAAAATATTTGTTTTGAAAATAATTATTACAAGTATATTGCATTATTTCATAAATATAAAAATAAAAATCATATAAGCAACTAAACATCAATACTAATATTATAAATGGGAAAGTGTGTGTGTGTATGTTTGTTTGTCTGTCTTTCGTGGCAAAACGGAGCGACGAATTGACGTGATTTTTTAAGTGAAGATATTTGAAGGGATGGAGAGTGACATAGGCTACTGTTTGTCTCTTTCTAACGCGAGCGAAGCCGCGAGCACAATCTATTTTCATATAAATGTCATATATAAAAATAAGATAAATGAAGTGTAAATCCTTAGATTTATAATATACCTTTATACAGTTAGGTATAAAATAAGATTTTTTGTCAAAAACTTAATTTTTAATGCATTTTTTTGCTGCCTGTACTTTTCTTTCAACTGGTAACTAATACTCATAAGAACTGAAACACTAATATTTATTTATTTATAATCGATTTATGACATAATTCCCATGACTATTCACTTTGTTTCCATTTAGAAAATATATCTTTTGACCCTTTAACCATTTTGACATTTGTTCTAGTCATTCGATTTTGAACTGTAATTCTCATTGTAGAGATAGATCTAGAGATGCGTTTTAGTAGTATTTTGCCACTACTGATTAAAGACTTAAACACCTATAATAACATTATTAAATTTAATTTGTCTTACCTCAAAAAGTCAATAAAAATATACACCATGTTTTTATTGTTTTCCGTTAAATTCGACACGCAGTTAGGTTCATCATCAGGAACCACCTTGTAGATCTCTTTTCATTAAATAAAAAAAATCCTTTCCAACCATACTAATATTATAAATGGGAAAGTGTGTGTGTCTGTTTGTTTGTCAGTCTTTCACGGCAAAACTGAGCGACAAATTCACATGATTTTTTAAGTGGAGATAGTTGAAGGGATGGAGAGTGACATAGGCTACTTTTGTCTCTTTCTAACGCGAGCGAAGCCGCGGGCAAAAGCTAGTATATAAATGAATTAAATAGTTCGAGAGGACCTTAGTCATAACATTAAAGTCAAAGTGTCAAGTGTCTGATGGCACATGTCAAAACAAATAACATAAGGAAATGGTAAGGGATGACACACACATTTAGTAATAAAATTTCTTTTTTTAATAATTTGATAACCGTAAGAATTAGGAAGCTGGTTTCTTAGAGAAATTAATTTTATTTGAGCTAAAGAACCTTCCCTTAAAGTTGACAGAATTCAATAAAAACATGGTGTATAAATACATGAAAAGATGATAGATGGAATTATAAGTTTGTTACTCAGGTAGACTAGTGGTTGAACAGAAAAGTGGCACTTGAATTGCTCCTAACATGAAAGAAAAGTCCCCTTTCCGAATAAGTGACGTGAAAATACAATAACTTACCTGTAATGATCTCCAACTTCACCGGCTTCTCCGATGCAATTTCCAGTAAATTTATCAAGTATGTCGAGATTTTCTGCAAATCCACAACCTGATCTAAACCCGAGAAACACTTCAGAATCTTCTGGATCCACGGCCCGCAAGTATTTGATGCGGCCAAATCTATTGCCTTGTTAAATATATAGTCTGTCAGCTTTTTCTGCAAGGCAGGAATACTTAGTAATATTTTAACCACACTCTGGCTGACTCTGGGACTACCTTCACAGATATCATCAGATATCCTAATGATGTTAGGGAATACGTAATGTTGTAAGACATCATGGTCTTTGCACTCATTTTCAAAGTCTGTAAGCAACTCGGACACATTCCGCGGATAGTTTATATGGTTCTTGACGGATTTCTCTAAATTCCTCACTATTTTCACTGTATCTTCGGACGCTTCGCACTTTTCTGGAGGATGTTTTAATATCAAACCGCTATCTTTGAAGCATTTGTGCAAATAGGATTCAGAAACGCAGAGCTTCTTTCGCTGACTGCTCAGACCATTACCAGAGCGTTTTAAACTCATATTTTATGTGATGACTTAAAATCGATACAAGTCAACGAAGTTTATAGAAACTAACAGGTTACAACTTGTTTCTCACAAAATAAAAACAAGCCCGCCATTTATTTCGTTTACCGTTGTCAGTGTCACTGTCAAAAGTCAAGTCTTGAGTGACGCTATTTCAGATACTAGTTTATCTGCTGAAGGCTAGAAAATTTGAATTTCGCGTCGTTTCTTTAGTGACAAGATTGGACTAAAACGTAGTGATTCAATGCTTTTTGGACTGGATAAGACTTGCATGACCGCTTAACCGTCTTTAAAGATCAGGTGGCAATGTCTGTGTCGCCGATAAACGATGAAAACGTCAGACCGTCCCTATCGCACCCCCATCGTGCAGCGTAGGGAAGGGGATATTTTATCGTCTATCGCGCGACCATGCTACCCGTGCAGAACGAAGGGGTGTCGAATGAAAACTCACTCACCGCTGTCTGTGGGGGCGCGCTCCCATAAGGTGGGTGTGGTAATGGTTAAAGATCAGGCCCCGTAGCCGAATGGCATTTCTGCGACGCGAAACGAATACGAAACGCCGCGAAAGGTAGTCTGGCTCTGTCGCGCCAATACGCATGAGCGATAGACAGTTACGAAAGAGATATTATCGTGAGCGTTTGTGCATTCAGCTACGCATACAGGTTTTGTAACAATGCTTTTAAGGTTGTTTTAAGGTGAAGGAAAAGAGGGGAGAGAGAGGCATGATTGTTACCTACCCACGCCACTCGCCTTTTTTGACCTGTTAAACGCCAGTTATACTATTGAAAAGTTTCTTTTTCGTTAAACATTATATTCTTTTTTCGCGCATTCTTCTTTAACAAAAAGTGAGCAGCCAGTTGGGTCCCGACAGGTAATGTTCACGGGAGACAAACTGTCCCTTGGGGGTCCGTCGATTACGGCTGTGTGCGTGTTGCTACGGTTATTATTGCACACATGCATTTGCACACCGACACACTTCAATGATCTTTCGCTGCAGATGAAAGTCTGAAATCCATACAAAATAAAGTAACAGAGAAGCATTTCTGAAGTTCCAAAAATGAACATTATTGGGGTAATTCTATTCATAGAAAGAGATAGGTAGTTTTCTACACATGTGGAATGACTACAAAGTACTTTTCTGCACAGTTAGGACTATGGTTAATAATTATGTTTATACATAGTTCGTGGTATAATCCTAATGTTATCACGCAACCAGTTTTTATCTAAAATCAATTGTCATTCGTAAAAAAACCGGCCAAGAGCGTGTCGGGCCACGCTCAGTGTAGGGTTCCGTAGTTTTCCGTATTTTTCTCAAAAACTACTGAACCTATCAAGTTAAAAACAATTTTTCTAGAAAGTCTTTATAAAGTTCTACTTTTGTGATTTTTTTCATATTTTTTAAACTTATGGTTCAAAAGTTAGAGGGGGGGAGACGCACTTTTTTTTCCTTTAGGAGCGATTATTTCCGAAAATATTAATATTATCAAAAACAATCTTTGTAAACCCTTATTCATTTTTAAATACCTATCCAACAATATATCACACGTTGGGGTTGGAATGAAAAAAAATATTTGCCCCCACTTTACATGTAGGGGGGGTACCCTAATAAAACATTTTTTTCCATTTTTTATTTTTGCACTTTGTTGGCGTGATTGATATACATATTGGTACCAAATTTCAGCTCTCTAGTGCTAACGGTTACTGATATTATCCGCGGACGGACGGACGGACAGACAGACATGGCGAAACTATAAGGGTTCCTAGTTGACTACGGAACCCTAAAAATGTGGATAAACACAAAACTAAAAGTCTTACTGCCATTTCCACGTCTCTGGTTGTCCCGGTAGAAAGCTTTACAGCATATTCAGAGTAGAAGCTACCATCATGTGTACCTGTAAATGAGAAGATCCTAGAGCAAGCGCCCAGAGCCGCCTTCCTAATTTTCTCAAGGATGAATCAAATGGGTGTCCGGAACTGTAATTCCGTAGAGCAAGTGTCATAATAAGATGTTTAACAAATGTCACGAGAGATGTCACTGTATCAACTGTCACAATTTCTACATCGCGCCATTGAAATGTTTATTGGGAATGTATATAAAGCAAAGAAGATTAAGTAATACAGAGGGTTACTGTCAGAGTAAAATGTGTAACCACAGTGCATAGACTGCCATCTCTCGACACAAGCTTAAAACTTTTGAACCTCAGTTTAGACAATTTGGCCCATATTCTTAGCTTGATATGTGTTAAAATGTCAAATATTAATATTAGCGCCATCTAGCCGAGCGGCCCCCAAAGGTGTAACGCCATCTAGGCCACCGTACCTTTTTCTATATTGCTCTGAGGTACGTTTTTTATTAAACTGTAGCTGTCTATACGGAGTTACATATGTCTTTGGTCTTTGGTCATACTAAGATGTTTAACAAATGTCACGAGAGATGTCGCTGTACCAACTGTCACAATTTCTACATCGCGCTATTGAAATGTTTATCGGGAATGTATATAAAGATTTGAGATTTTTCATAATAAGTAGCTGTATATGACTGGTAGTTTAATTCGTAGTCGTTCCTTCACTAGGTGAAGTGCGCTCTTTTTGAAGGAATTAAGCTAGGAACATACTACGCGGCCGCCGTCGAGCGACCGATCAGTGTGCACGGTCTTCGGGACGTGGCTTTGGCTGACCAAAACATCCAGCGAGCCAGATTTCGATCGGACGTCCGTGCGCTCAAGGCCACGACCGTCGACCGATAGTTTGCACCGATACCGATATTCATTGTCCAGATCCGCGTCCGCTGTCGCGGGACGACGGACGTACGCGGATTTTACTCCTAGTTTTATTTGGGTTAAAGAAAACACTTTCCTGACATTGTCAAGGTTGATTTTTATTATGTAAAATCCTATTAGGAATTGACAATCATCATTTTTCGATCATTTCCGCCTGCCGTAACTTTTACCAGACGCTTGAAAGCACTTAAAAGTCTCTAAAGCCTGCCTTCCACCAAATACTATATACTATAATACGTGCAGCTTCTGACGTTTCCCATACAATTGAGCGGCAACAATTTTACTAGCGCCATCTAGCGGTTCGAGTTGATCAAAGTAGTTGTTCAGACTTTTATTTGAGTAAATTAAAATAGAAAATGCTATTATTTGATCTACTTTAACATTTTTAGACGGAATAAAACAAAAAAATAAGAATTTGTAATTTTTTTAATTTTATGCTGTATGAAACTAAACTATTTTGATCAACTCATGCCGCTAGGAGCGCTAGTGTGCCTGTTGCCAACTTTGGCACCGAGCTGCACGTATTAACTCGTAGAGTTTACATAGTATTTGCTTCCACTAAGTACGTTTTCACATTATCCGATTCGATATCGGATGTCAAAAGGGTTTCAATGGAAAAAATCCAAGATAGCGCTTGTAATGTATGGGATATCGGTCCGACATCCGATATCGGATCAATCGCACTAAGGTGGAAACGAGCCGCGTCGAATCGAGTCCTCGTACATTTGATTTTGAATGCCACTAGTGGACGCCAGGCATTAAGTTACCTTAATTTCTCAAGCTACGACCGGCGGAAATAGTCAGGAAATGATAATTGTTGTCATCGTGTCGAAATGTCTATACTCACCAATATCCTTCATAATGCAACTGCTCATATCACCGCGAACGATAGCAACTAGTGCTATACCCATGAGCAGTGAGCATATGAGCGACATGGTAACAGAGACTTTGATAATCAGCAGCCAAAACCTAATAGGATAGATCTCTGTACACAGTCGTCCTTTATAACAAAACAATGACTATATTCAAGCAATTCACTCAATTTGTTCAGCCATATTACAATTGATCAAAATACCGAGTCAAAAAAGAAAAACAGATAAGTTAACAAAGTTACAACTGTGAAATTAGTTTATACGTAATAGGCATTGTAGTTTTTATTGCGCGGTAAGACGTTAGCGAGATATGGAGTCGGCATTAGACATATTCAATACTCTTAACGAATTAGGTCCAAATCCGCGAAAATAGAATCCATCATGGGCGTAGAACTATTGGTATGGGAGTTTACGCACTAAGTAGATCCGAAAAATGACGGAAAGATATCTACATTCTACGGCTATGACGGATCTTAATTTCACGGATTCGGATTTGACCGTCGGATTCCGACAAAATGCAAGAGTAAAAATATTGCGCATTGAAAATGTTTTTATTTTCTTGGACATTTTCGACCTCACACAATCCTTTAAACGAAGCTCGGCATAGCACAATACTCTTAAGTTACAGCTTAATTTTTTTTAGACAAATTCGATCTGTCTAACATTATTTTCTGCATAACGAGTATACTCGTTTTTCGCAAAATTTATTCCTGCGTCAGAAAACTTGAGTCTTATTTTTAAAGTCCGATAATATACCTATATATTTTGTAAGTTAATCGTTAATCTCACTAGCAAATTCTATGTGAAGTTCCATATGTTTAAATAAATCTTCTTTATCAACCCATTGACAGCAAAAGTAACAGGAACGCATTACTCCGTCTTGATCAATTTCATGGCTTCTGCAGCTGTTAAGCTCATGTTTTGTGTGTATAGCAAACCTGTGCCTTGTGAGACTCTCCATCGAATCAAATGTTTTAAGACATGGTTTACATGCATATAACACTTTATCATGATATTCAGGGAGAGCATGGTTGTCCAAAATATGCTCTTCAAGACACTTTTGCAGGACAAAAGTTTCTTGACATTCTTTACACGTGTATGGTTTTTTGAAACGGTCTTTGACTTCTGTGAAATGTGCCGTATTGTATTCATTATCAGGTTCCATTGAAATAGTTTTTCTGGGCTGAATACATTAAGTTTCTTGTCAAAAATAACATTTTCTTGAAGTTTATTGGATTCTCTAAAGTGAATCTTCAAGTGTTCAGTCAAACCATTTTTAGATAGAAACATTTGGCAACAAAACATGCAGATGTGCATTTTTTTCATTTTAGTTTTAGGGATTTCATATTTAGCATGAATTGCGAACACATGCCTTCTTAAACTGTCTTCTTGGTAAAAGGTTTTCTGACATGATTGACACGTAAAAATTACATTTTTTGTGGATTTAGGCCAAATCGGTTCTGTAGGGCTTGTTGCTGCACGGTATTCTGAAAGAAAATCAATTTTTTTTTTATTTAGTAGGTTTCTGTGTTATTCAAATAATACCACTATTTATATTACATATTACAGGCTTACAGTACATACATACTATAAAATAAGCTTTTTTGCAAAAAAAAACATTTTTGGAACAAGCTTTTATCGCCGTTTGTACATTTCTTTCAACAGTCATCTGCTGTTTTCTGATCATCTGACGTTTCATAATAGAGTTCCCATGACCACCTTTCTGCTCCATCATGAGATCAGCTCCATGATACCATAATATTGCATTGTCACGTGATTTACATATGAGCGCAAAATTTCAGATCAATCGGAAACTGGGAAGGGCGTCAAATTTAGCTTGTACGTTTTGACCCAAACTAACAAGGAAAGTTAAATAAAGCTAAAAATACATACTAAACCGTGCAACTTTGCATGTACCGTTCTATCAGGCGTTTTATAATATATCACGTTACAACCGACTGACGGTTTTTTTTTTCTAAATTATCACCTGCGGAGTTTCCATCGTGCATGCGCGGATCCAAGGGGGGGGTCATGGGGGTACGGCCTAGGTTGGCCATACAAATAGACCACGTGACCCCCCCTCTGGGGCCTGGGCCTTTACTACGTGACCCCCCCCTGGGCACGAAGCTGGATCCGCGCTTGCCATCGTGATCAACACCGGCTGATTTCTTAAAATTCATGATATTAGAATCTAAACTAACTAAAGTAACTAACATATGTAAGGAATTAAATATCAAATATACCAGGAGGAGACCCACTGCCTAAATTTTTCGGTTAGTATAGGGTTAGTTGTAGAACAAACCAACCTGGGTAAGGCATTGCTACTTTAGGCTGCTGTATCACCTCAGGTCCGAGCGCAACCTCTTCCTTAATAATGTGGTCAGCGTACAGGCCTGCCTGCGCAACACTCTCGTCAAACTCTTTGTCCTCGATTGCCCAATCAGGCTCAGGCTTCATCTTATATGAATGACTGGTCTGGGAGTTCACTTTCTCTACTTCATGGTCCGTGATGGTAGCTTCGATCTCTACGGAATTGGGTTCTATTTTAATCCAAACAAATTTTTTGTCTTCCTGCGACATTGGTAGAAACTTTTAAACACCGAATAACGTAATTTCCATATTGTGTAAGATGAACACAGCTCAAATCCAAAACCACCTTTCGAAAAATAATGAATATTTGAAAAAAATATCCACTTCTACCCACTTTTTGAGATTCTGCGTACAGATTATACAATATTTGTAATAAGGAAATCTATTCATTATCATGCAACTTTCCACGACTTTCGTACAACTCGTCGTGTATACCCGGTGAAATGGCTTGTCGCTTTGAATTTTGAATTAAAAAAAAGCTAACATACATTATGGTTTGATTGATATTACCACTACAATAGGGTAAAATATAATAGGACAAAATACAAATTAAATTATAGATAACTACTTTTGAGTATACGAATAAATAGAACATATTTTTTGATGTACTTCAACTTCTTAATAATTTGTAATACATTAAATGTATTGTTTGTTAGGTGATTGAATATGAAAACTCGGTAAAATATTAATTTTACGCCTGCCTTACTAAAACCATAGACAAGCGTCAAACTAATCATATGATCACTTTTCACATGACCGATGGTCTATCGTCATCGCCCATTTTCTGTCGTTTTATGACAATTCTGGGCTAAATACTTACTTTTAGTCCGCAAACGTCCACTAGCTTTAGTAATAAGCCTTCAAAATGGCGTTTAGCTTAGTGTTCACGTTGTTAGCCCTTAGCGCGGTAAGTTACGCGACCAATGTGCCAGTGTACCTATGGGGCGATCTGGCCAAGACTTCGCTGAAAGCCAGCCCCTTATACACCGTGGAACCCGAAGAATTCAGTGGTATTCTGAACGAGGAGCTGTCCAGGGACCCTTTCACGGTGATATTCATCGAAGAAACGTTGTCTGTTGAAGATTTTTCACGTAAGAACGCGGAAGGTAAAACGTCGTTCCCATATCTGAGGGCCAACATTCGTAACTCTGCTTATTTGCCGTCAGTGGAGAACGCACTGGGCGCGCTGAACAAACTCGCCGATCCCGAAAAAGTGAATCACGTGAAGTTGACTGAGAATGGTCTATCGGCTGAAATTGAGCCAGAAAGTGGAAAATTCTTGTTTATCAACCTTAAGGATGCTAAGGAAGGTGAATCGCGTTTCGATCTGCTTCGCCGCCACAATGACTTCATGGAAGATATGTTCAGCAAGCTCCAGGAGCGTTATGAGACTGTTGTGGCTATTTACACCGCTCACTTCCCGTCCTGGACTGTCAGCCACTCGCGCGTCCGTCGCCAGGCTGCGAACAATGAGACCCAGAGCGATAGCTCAACCTTGATGTTCGACGGCCTGCTCCTGGCCTACAAAAGCGTTAGGCTTATTGATGATAACGCTGAGACCGTGTTGACGGCCATAACTGGGTCTTCCGTCATTGATGCCAATGCAACGGTGCCAACACAGAACTCAACCCTTACTTCGGGAGAGAACAAAATTGTGCTGTACTTCACACAGGAGCCAGGATATTGGATTTTGCGTAAGTACCTCTCAATTTCATTTGAATGATATATTATAAGAAGTCATACATACATACAACATACATACAATCACGCCTGTTTCCCAGAGGGGTAGGCAGAGATCACGGATTTCCATTTACTACGATCCTGACAAACCACTTTCGCTTCACACACTTTCATAACGCTTTTTATTTCTTACTTTCTTTCTTTTTTTATAAGAAGTCAAATATTGGGAAACTCAAAATTATGACAATGATACAAGTCTCAAACAGCATAAAATAGATTTTGTTTAGAGTGGCATCTTCACAGATCAATTTATCTTAGTCGAGCAATTATCTAAGTTGCTTCCCCTCCAAATAGCGTAAACATGAACTGTCAGTTTTGTGATGACAATTAAGCGTAAAATCTGTCTAAAAATTTACTTTTTCACATTCTGAATGTAGATTATCACTTAAAGTTTATGTAATTAACACAAAAACATTGCACTCCGCTGACGCTACGCTATCGAAACACTTTATGTGTGGCGGAGGCTTTATTGTATGTCAAAAAAATCATATAATTTTCAGTATGTAAATAAAAAAAAATCTTCAGATCCATGATGATATAAAAAGATACAAGCAAATTTGTTGGTATGTAATGTTATCCTTTGTTCTCAAAATAATATTAGAAAAAAAAAAGCAAATTTTGTCCCTGAAATATGCTCATATCTTTTTACATTCCTTGTTTACCTGTTATTTTCATTCACGACGACCGATCTGGGTCAGTCGGTAGTGACCCTGCCTGCTAAGCCGCGTCCTGGGTTCGAATCCCGGTAAGGGCATTTATTTGTATGAGCACAGATATTTGTTCCTGAGTCATGGATGTTTTCTATGTATATAAGTATGTATTTATCTATGAAAGTATGTATATCGTCGCTTAGCACCCATAGTACAAGCTTTGCTTAATTTGGGGCTAAGTTGATCTGTGTAAGGTGTCCCCAATATTTTTTTTTTATAATGCCACATATAATTCATAATTGGTCATTTTGTAGTAAGTACAGGTTTGTAACTTGTCCACAGAAAAAGCCTCCTGGTCCAACAGCACTGAGTCCAAGGACCTGACTCCGTCCCAGGACCTGACGGTGCCGTTTGGCTTCAGCTACCGATGCGCGCAAAATGTCTCCTTTTCGCATGTTAACGACTCCAGGCATTTCACCCTGACCTTCACCGACCTGAAGGTATGTATACAAGCATTTTTTTTATTGTATCTTACTATACACCGTGGGCCTGAATAATCCAAAAGAAATTTAAAAAACCATGCATGATTGAAAAACAAATAAAATCGATGGGTGGTGTGATTGGTGTGAAGAACTTTATAGGTCAAGATATTTTATTACTGAAATTTGAACTTAGAATATATTATCAAGTCTTAGTTTTGTTCCGCCCTTGCGACGGATTTATCAAGTTTATGTTATATGACTTTTGTAATATTTGGAGAATTGTTTTTTGTACTTTTTTTTAGATTAACATACATGGTCTTTAATGCGTCATAACCATAAAATATATTTTTTTTTCATATTATTTGAGTAAGAGGTTTTATGCAAAGTTTTTTTTCTAATATCAGTCAATTAGTAGGAATGACAAGACTAAAATAAAATAAAATAGAATTGTGTCAAAATGTATTTCAATAAAGTTTTTTTTTTCGATCTACATTGTATTCTAAATCGATTTACCCATTGTAGCCGGATTTTCGACGGGATTACGTACGTGCCGCGAAAATAGAGGATGCTGGTTCAATTCCAGCCCATAGCACTTTAGGGGCTTTAGTCATTTTTTAAAACTTTTATTTAACTTGCCTTGTTAGTATGGGACAAATCTTGTTCATTATTAGATAACCTATTAAAATTCAATTCCCTTTTTTCAGATCCAACCATTCTTCATCAACAACTCAACCGGCCTGACCTTCGGAGACTCTCTCAACTGTGTTGGTTTCTTCAGTGCTCCCATCTGGGCCTCCCTCTTCGTCACTTTCATTCTGCTCTTCATCATGTTCTTCGGTATAATGATGATGATGGACATTCGCACCATGGACCGATTTGATGACCCGAAAGGCAAGACCATCACTATCAATGCTGCTGAGTAAGTTATTGACCGGGTTTGAGACAATCATACATTTTTTTTTAGAATTTTGTTCTTAACTCCATTTTTTTAAGGACATTTATTAGTAGTTTAAGTATTAAATCGCGATTTATTTGAATGTATGTACTGAGTTTTTTAAACAGCATTTTTGTGTGTTAGTATTCAACCGGCCTAATGAATCAAAAAATTGTCTTAAACCCATAGTGTAAGCATACTAAAGAGTTAAGTATAACCTCTATAGAGCTCAAAAAATTTCCAACTATTTATTATAACTCGTTGAAAAATATATGGCTAAATTCGTGCAGTTCTTTATGATAAGAAGATAGCCTAGTTCCTAGTAAAATACGGATATGTATGAAAATTGGTGCCTCTTTCACAATACTAGTGTTAACATATTTCTAACGCTTTTAAATTCGACGAAATATATTCAGTATTGCTTAAATTATTTAGCTTGTGTTGGGTATAGCGTGTTATATTAAAACTGTTTATATAAATAAAATAAAAGTATGTCCAGATTGTACCTACATTCTGTCAAACACCTCAATCGGTGTAAAAAATTAGGGCTGCCTCCTTATATTTCATCTTTGATTAACGATGAAATCTATAACCTGTTGTATGTATTTTTATTTATTTTCACGCCTGTGACTACAGTTTACAAGTGCCCAAAGTCAACCAATTAAGTCATGTCTCATTTTGAATTTTTTTTTGTAAACCAGTAAAATATAGATTTAAAACCGATCATGTGCCTACGATCTACATAATTATAGTAGTTTATAAAATTAGGTACATGTTTGAAAGCAAAAAATCTAATTTAATTTTCGACAATGGAAATAGCCGGGGTCTCTGACCACACGCCTCGGAAAACGTCCGTGCACATGACATTTACCTCGCCCGAGCAAAGCAAGATGGCGGTCCTCTGTCAGCTGTTCAACACGGCCAATTTTTTTCAAAGTTGTCCACCCTACTTTTTTTTGTAACATGGATATTTTTTACGAGATTCATACTCGGAATCGCGAGGTCTTTCGATCCTGATAGGAGAAAAAACATGTCCCAAGATTTCCATACATTTTTCAAACCTTCCATTCCGTTACCGTTATACAAAATGTATGAAAAAATGGTAACGGAATGGAAAAAACCTTGGACACTTTTTTTCCTTTTTTTTTTTGAAATAGCTCACGATTCTGAGTGGAAACCTCATAAAAATTTCCAAATCCAAAAAAAAGTGGGGTGGACAACTTTGAGAAAAAATGGCCCAAATAGAGCGACCAGTGTGGACACGGCTATTTTGTTAACTATAACAACATATTGTTTCTGATTTTTTGCTTTTAAAACATGTACTAGTAGATTGTTATGGCTTATTAGATATATTAGAAGGTGCGTATAGAAAACAATGTTAAAGGACTATTTTTTATTGTTAAGCAACACCGATAGCGTAGAACGATAATAAATGATAATACGAATTGAATAAATTTCAAGTTAAGTGCTAAGTAAAAATTAAAAAAATCAGAATAACTAAAAATCTGTGTAGACAAATGGCCTTAGTATATCAAGTCTGAAATCAACAACGACTATAATTCTGAGCTTCTGAATGTAGCGTAAAGGTAAAATGTGTCGCTGTCACGCAAAAGGCCTCGGTACGTAGCCGAATGGCACAAACGCTCACGAAACTCTTCAAAGTTAAAACGCAGTAAGTCTGTATGCATTCCATACATACTTACTACAATTTTTTTTTCATTGACGAAGACGAAGATACAAGTTTTTTTAAAAGTAGTGACGATATGTCTTTGCCTTAATGTACAGGCAATAAAGTTCTGTATACAATTTTTTGGCACTATTATTATATGCTAAGCCTTTTGCGTGAGAACGACATAAATGGTCTGAAAAGTCCCTCCAGTCTAGTGCCAATGTCATTCCATAATGAAAAAATGTGAACTTAAATGTTGTTAAGCTGTTCGCGACCCAAATGTTAGAAAAGGAAGGCATGTGTTAGACAGAGACAAAGCTGTGCTAGTTTTCGTCAACTCGACATATTTGAATTAACAAATGTGAACTTATTGCAATCTAAATAATAACTATGTGTATAAAAATAATATAAAAATTACAATTCGCGAGCAGCAAATTGAGTATTAAATATATTTGCTACTCCATCAAGTGAACGAAAAGTAAATCATGATAATTTATAGCGATTAAGTCGCGTGATTGATTCATGCGAACTTATTCGTAAAAATCGCTGTAATTTGGGAAGCGAATAGCAAACTTTAGAAATTTATAAGGCCTTTGAGGGCCATTTTTTTTCAAAGTTGTCCACCCCACTTTTTTTGTAACATGGGTATTTTTTACGCGATTAATACTCAGAATCGCGAAGTCTTTCGATCCTGATAGGAGAAAAAAAATGTCCCATGGTTTCCATACATTTTTTCGAACTTTCCATTCCGTTACCGCCATACAAAATGTATGAAAAAATGGTAACAGAATGGGGAAAAAACCTCAGGACACTTTTTTTCTACTATTAGAATTGAAAGAGCTTGCGATTCTGAGTGGAAACCACATAAATATTGCCAAATCCAAAAAAAGTGGGGTGGACAACTTTAAAAAAAATGGTCTATGAAATAAAGTGTTTTGACACTTATTAAAGGTCTGTAGATGTAAGTGTAACTGCAATCAAGTATCAATTCATTTCTGTAAATAATTTCAGCTTTTTCTGTATAATTGTTTTGTTTTTTGAGAAGTATTAAATCGTGAGACCAATAGTTGTGTATTTTTTTAACTTACCTCTTAGTTTTAAAATTAATTCTACTAGATATAGTATTACAGATTTTTATAACCGGCAATATTTTATGGGCACAGTAGGCTCGCTAAGTAAAAAAACATCAAATATGATATATCGTTCAGTTTTACCTATACTTTACCCCATTTGTCGCCACACAGCGGTAAAGTCATGTGTGTGGGGATAGGATCGGACGCTATGTAACATCCATTAGGTATAAAAAAGTTGGAAAATTTGAAGTACACTTTTTTACTGCTTTGGGTTCTGTATCACTTATAGGGAACCTCAGTAAATATTGCCGGTTATAAAAAACACCCTGTATATAACAAGACTCACTACAAAAACAAGTTTAATTTAAATTCTCTACAAGACAATGACATTAATAAGATTTGCCGTTTGTTTAGAGATGGAAACGGCTTGGCTTGCTAATAAAGCTACTTGCTATAGACTATACACCGTGTTTTTTCTGTTTTACGTTAAATTCGACACGCAGGTTCGTCACAAGGAATCACTTGTATATCGCTTTTCGTGAAATTAAAAAAAAAACTCACAAAAGTACCTACTGAGCACAAATAATGTATCAAATATTATATGTTGCCGCCAAAATGAAACGTAAACTTTATTTAATAGTTGATGCCAGATAAGCAATTACTTTTCCCCTCACTAGCGTGGAAACACGTGTTTTGTCCTTTAATACCAGTGAGTAAAAACGCATTTTATTCACTAGTGAGTAAAGTAATTTGACCTTGAATAAAGTCAAATTAACTGCTTTAACACTTTCGCTACCAAGAACCCGACTGTCGGGCACACCGCTCGTAGAAGCGTAGCCGATTACATGGGGAAACCCGTATGTAGCGAAAATGTCGTAGCGCCGCGTAGAGCCCGGTTTCGAAAGTGTTAAAATTGATAAAAGTAGTTGAATCTAGTAATAAAGATGATTTACCATCTGTGAAACTACTGGAAGCAGTGATAAACGCAGTTTTTGCGTTGTAGTTTCCTCGCTATAGTGAGGGGAAAAGTTTTGTGTTACACTCGGGTGCAAATGTATTTTTCTCAAACATGCAATGAAATATTGTCTTTACGTTCCTTAAAATGGGCTGGGAAGTATCGCTTTTTGGGCGCAACAACTCGAGAGGCCTGTAAAGGGATTTTATATTATTTTTCAGGCCTAGGCCTGCAAAGTAACTTTTTTTATAAAATATTGTCCTTTAGAGCATTTTTTTTTATTTCATTGTATGTTTGAGAAAAGCACTATACATGCCTCGGCGTGAAAACGGATTCCCGACCTCGTATCCCTATCCGGCCTCGCTCGCACGCTCGCTCGGCCGTATATACCCACTTGGCCGGAAATCCTCATTTTCCCGGCCTCTGATGTAATGTACTATTACTTCTCGTGTGTTAAAAAACTCGCAAGTTCAGGATTCTATTCTCGAACCGCTCGCTTCGCTCGTGGTTCAACTATAGAATCCTTTCACTTGCTCGTTTTTCAATTCCACACTCGGCGTTAAAATACAACTTTGGCCCCTTGTATAACAAATAACTATTATCCAATTGATTATTTATAAATCAGATATTGGGGAAAATTGGCCCGTCGGAACTAGCCTTACCTTAAACGCAATTCTTATGAAATAATATGAGCCCGTCGCCGCCGCCGAATGGCACAAACGCTCACGAATCGCTCGTAGATATATCTATCTCTATCGCTCTTGCGTACTGGCGTGACAGAGCCAGACTACCTTTTGCGGCGTTTCGTTTTCGTTTCGCGTCGTAGAAATGCCATTCGTCTACGGGGCCAGGCATCTTTATTATGTAGCGTATCTTTATGGGAACAGCCTATGGATTTAATTTACTTAGGTTTTATAACTGTATCGCACGAAATATTCATTCAGTGCTAAAATGTTAACTAATTTGATTAGAGCCCCTTAGTTTCTAGGTTAGACAACTAAATCGGTTAGACGATTGGACAACTAAACGGTAGGTAGATAACAATAAAACGACGGAATAAGGGACAAACTTATAATATACACCGTGTTTCACTTAACACTAAAAACCTGAAAACAGTTTGTTCAGAATCGAGAGTAGAATCGATTGAGCTATATCTTGATGGGGGTAATATTTTTATTTAAATTAGTATTATTAATTATTTTTTACGTGCCCATTCTATTGTACTCGTAATACAACATTGTGTATATCGCATTGCTAGAGGTTGTTTACCTTTTTTCAGTATTTAGGGGTATTAATACTGGCCGGTTACTTGGACGATTATTTTTTCCGCTACTAGTTTGACGTTGTTTGTCAGTTTAATCTTAATGTTTATCATAAGTCATAACAAATTGAACTCGTACCTAATTACAACCTTGTCATTTTGAATATTGAATTTATTTGCTTACTGCGATTACCTGTCCAATTAGAAGTTTACTGTGACAAAGCTTTAAAGTGTTTTACAGTGACATCTTAGCTGTCTATTGGTAAACCTTATGTCGTTGCAGTAACGTACACAAATAAATAGTGTTATGGTTTATGATGGTAGTTAGCAATTATTTTATTGAGTGTAGAGCTAAAAGTCAAGTAGAGCTGTACAGAAAATTAAAAATTCAATTAAAAAAAAAGTAACGATCAGATTAAAAAATGAATACTCTAGATGAGTTTAAAAAAATAAAAATCAGTTGGGGTGTCTGAGGTTTTGAGTGATACCGGAAACACCGTGTAGAAGAGCATTTCCCGAAAAGTTTGTACATTTGGATCACTGATTTAAACTTTCACGATTATTACACACAATTATTTTTAAAATCGGGACTTAATCGCGTATGACTACATATTAAACTGACCTCCAACGTTTCAGGGACAGCGTTGTCCCCGTGGTCTCGGAGAAGACTCCGAGACCACGGGGACAACGCTGTCCCTGAAACCCTCGCCGCCGCTTGGAGGTCAGTTTAGTATGTAGTCATACGCGATTAAGTCCCCATTTGGATCACGTCTCCGATTTTGATAAAAATTGGTAAGTAGGCTGATAGAGTCCATGATGCTGAGCAAGATCCACTACTTAGGTTTCCCAAAATGTCCTAGGTTGTTTGTATGAAACTTTCCTTTTTTTTTAACCCCCGACGCAAAAACGACGGGGTGTTATAAGTTTGACGTGTCTGTCTGTCTGTTTGTGTGTCTGTCTGTGGCATCGTAGCTCTCGAACGGATGAACCGATTCAAATTTCGTTTTTTTTTTGTCTGAAAGCTGAGTTAATCGGGAGTGTTCTTAGCCATGTTTTTGTTACCGAAAATGTAGGTAGAAATCTGGTAACAAAAAAGGAAGGTGGTCCGAATGTACAAACTGTTCGGGAATTGCTGAGAAATAAACTTAGCTGCTAAAGTAAACTTAAAATTAAGGGTCGGTTACACCGAACCGTCTGTCACCGTTAAATACAGTAGGTACAGTAGGTATGGTCACTCCCGCTCCCCGCTGAAAGCTGAAAGTGCCGCCCACGGGTGCGCCAAAGTTCATATAAAATTGTTATATAGATTATTGGTAGTCCGAAAATGTTTCTCGTACAATTTTACATTATAACGATCATTATTTATAACAATTTTATGTTAATAACTATCGTAACTTCGAATGACTTATGTTCATAATGTCATTCATCATAAATACATTTTATACTAATGTTTATGTTTATATACTTATTGATCATAACGATTGCGAGTAATATAATTTATCGTTATATTATTTTTAACAGAACAGACATCACATGTGACAGTCCAGTTAGGTGCGACGACGAGCGTAGCGAACCAGAAACGAATTTTTAATGTAAATTGTATATGTCACTGTAAAAGCTTCAAGCGCGCTTCTATAAATGGCACAAGTTTTTCATAGAACTTCCCCAAAACTTTTTAAATAATTTTATGATGAATGATTTTCTTAAACACAAAATTATGAATGTTATTAAATATTTGTTTAGAATTTATGATTAAAAATTTTCGACTAAATGATTATTATGAACAGTGATAGTAGTAATATTGATAATAATGAAACAAAATTATGATAAGTAAAATTATGAGAAATGATAATTCGGAGCACAAATCGGTATAAACAATAATTTTATAACAAATAATTTTATATGAGCCAATATGGACCCGCCGCCCACCCTGGTCGGTTACCGCCTGTCATATCTCACTCACAAGCATGGTACGCGTTCACTTACACGAGCTTAGACTGTGTGCTAGGAACGCGCCTCTTTCATATATTTGATCGCCAGTGTCCGAGATGTGCTAATAGGGTGGCGCCATCTGTCATAACCTTGTGAGTGTGTCTCCTCATTTTAGCAGGGGCGGCTCACTCCTCAATTCTATCGCCGCGCTACAAGTACATGTCAGCGGCCGCGAGTTCGCGGCCCATTCATTGGCAACGACCTTCGTGCAGCGCAATAAAATTCAATGTTGGCTGCTCGCGTGCGGTCCGTTTGTTAATGTAGGTAAGAATTTAGAATGGCGGCATTTTGTGAACATCAAAGGAGTGAGCCTTCTGTACTTGTACTATTATATATTCTGTGATTTTAGTACAATACTGTTAATATCGTTGGCGTCCCCATATAATAATTAATAAGTTATAACCGCCATAAAATAGTAATCCATACTAATATTATAAATGGGAAAGTGTGTGTCTGTTTGTCCGTCTTTCACGGCAAAACGGAGCGACGAATTGTCGTGATTTTTTAAGTGGAGATAGTTGAAGAGATGGAAAGAGACATAGGCTACTTTTTGTCTCTTTCTAACCCCCCACTTCTCTAAAATGGGGGGTGGAAGTTTGTATAGAGCATTCCGCAATTAAACAAACAGACAAACAAGAATATATAAAACAAACAGACAAACTATGAAAGAAACAAACTTACATACATATTCTTAATTAACTAATCGAATGAGTCAATAGCAATTTATCATAATTATTAAGTTAATACTATAATTAATCTTTAAACGTGTTTAATCGGCTAGCTTTGCATATACTACTTGTTTACTAGTTAGTTGCACCGCCGTGCCGCGCCGCGACAGAGGGTCGTATGTTATCACTATTCCTTAGTGACATGCGTCCTTCTGCCTCGTCGTGAGCCTTTCGTTACTTTTAAGTTGTTATTATTTTGTATTTAACTTTAATTTACCCACAAATTTAACAGTAAAATCAGTGTACTTTGTATTTCTATAACATTAATTAACATTAGTTAAAGAATAATGTAAACAATGACAAGGGGAATCCTGTTCCACCGTGATACAGTTTTTACTAGTAGGTACGGGGATCAGATGCCGCTTACTCAAAGTTTCATTCCAGTTACCATAAAGTTATAATTATAACTTATGTAACCGTTAAATCACGATATTTATAAGTTTACTATTAACTGTAAGCATATATGTACTACACAATGCTAAATAAAGTTATTTTATTTATTTATTTATTTTATAATTTTCAAATTTAACGCGGACGAAGCCGCGGGCGAAAGCTAGTAGTAGGCTTGTGCCGTTTCGTTCGTTGATCGGAGCGCTCCGATCTCGTTCAATCGCTCCCACGAACTAGTTCGCTCTTTTAGGTCTTTTGCTCATTTAGTTCAGCCAGACCAGCGACCACTGCGGTCGGAAAGATCAGAACGAATGGGACCGAATAACTTAGAGTCAAAATGATACGAATAGTCCACAGATAGTAACATTCCGGGCCCAAAGGTTGTAAGTAACCGAACTTTAACAATTATGAAAATTTGAAGTTCTTTTGTTGCTCTGCTAAATAGCTCTCGCTCTCAGTCGGCGCAGTCACACATTCGTTCTCGATCGAAACCGCTCGCGCTCGCCGATTATATGCTGAACTAAATGAGCAAAGACCGAATCTTTTAGCCTGGAAAGATTCAGTTCATTTCGGTCATCATTGATGGGATTTTATTCCTAACAGTTCATAGTTCGTGAACGATACAAGCCTAGCTAGTAGCTTATAAATGCTTCCATAAATACGACGGACATAAAAGTTTGCCTATCCCTATTTATCCACCAGGCAAGCAAGATGTTTTAGGGCTCATTTAGGCGGTACGAGAACTCGCATACGAGTTTTATTACATTGCGGTATTTGATGGCTGTGCAAAATTGTATGTAACCTCAACAGCCCGCAATGTAACTTAAATCGCATGCGAGTTCGCACGCCGTCGTTCGTAAAACCAAGTAAAACTTACCGAAAATATACAACGACCACCTCCTAAAATGTGTTTGATTAATTTTTATGTGTTTGATTATTAAGTGAAACAACAACTTTTAACTATACATTTATTGTATAAAAATACAAATTCAGTTGATATTTAAAAAGAAAACATTTTTGTTTGCTTTGTAAATTTTTAAACATTTGCACTGGCTAACTAATTAATCCAATATTTTCTAACCTAATGAGATAATTAAAGTAAGTAATATTCACTACTTAATTTCTGTATTTATTTATATAGATAGGTATACAGCCAAAGTATTAATAATTTGAAATAGTTTTTTTAGTTAAGCCACCAAAATTTGTGTGATTACTTTAATTTATGACCTTTATAACACATTAAGAAACCACCTATTTTTGTGAATGATACTTCGTAGTAGCAAAAAGCGGACTAATTAAATCAGTTATGACACAAGCAATAAAAGGACAAGTGAAGTTATGGTTGTTTTGTATATACATTATATGTTGAAACACTATGAAAACTTAAGACGGATGTTCAATATTTTACTAGCACAAATCGGAGAAATGCCATTCGGCTACGGGGCCTGATGTCGTGGGTTCGATCCCCGGCAGTCGAAATGAACTTTTTTTGGTTTTTATTTTTATTTTATTTTTCTTTTACCGCCTTTTTACCCCCTTTATTTAAAATATTGTTTTTTTTTTGTTGTATATAACATTTTATTTAATGCTGTGAGTGATTTAGGTACAGTCAAGATATTTAATTCCCTAGCCATTTTAAAATGTTATTAGACACATGTAATGCAATAAGGTCGAAAACTGTATTTCAGTATTAGTATTGATTGAAGGTAACCTAAGGTTCAACATCGTTCCTCCCCGCAACCGCAATACTCTGTCTTAGCTAACCATCGCTAGACGTTATGCCCTTGTAATAAGGATTACAAATGTACAGTGACAGTTGTCCGGTATGACTCATAGATTTATATATTATTAAGCTAGATTGAGTTGTTAGGCCAAAAAGTGTGTCCACATGAGAGGGTAAAGTTGAGGCTGGTGTCCCTCTCGCACTTATTGCCACTGTCAAAATTATTTGAATGACGTCATCACTGTCATTATTTGGGGATACCAGTCCATATTCAAAGTTACTACCAAATCTACTAATACCGAATTAAAGGTTTTTTTTAATTGCGCAAATCTTTGGTTTTATGGCTTCATAATAATGACTTACCAATTCGCTACAAGGTATTAATATCCTTGCCTCGATATAATACAAAAATCGGTGTCCTGCCGTTTCGCCAAAAAACGTTTCGTCAAATTTCATTTCCCAATAATCATATCGCAATAGTTTCATTTCCCAAAGTATTGTTTGGCAAAGATATGTTTCGCAATGAATTTGTTTGGTCAAATTATCATTTGGCACAATTTTACTTTGTCAAATTTTATTTAGACAAAACTTTATTTCGCAAACGTTTTTAATGGCAAAACTTATATCCCAAAAACATGTTTGGTCAAAATTTCACATCGCAAAGTTCGAAAATATTTAGGCATATGCATTTCCATTTCTACGGGATCGTATTTTACCGAAGATTTTTTTGCCAAATTTAACTTAAAATCTGTCAAATGATAATTTCAGTTTTATTCCCAAGTGCTTCAGTTGGACAAAAAAAGGTTACTCATCTTTATTTTTGTCAAATTAATTACTAGACAAAATTATTTTGTCAACTATTTTTTTTTGTCAAAAAATGTTTCTACAAATTACACCATGCAAAGCCACGTTTGACAATAAATATTACAAGGCATAAATGTAATGTAATAATTTTATTAGTATTATAACAGAAAAGTCGTATGTGACAAAGTCAGTTTACGTGCGACGACGAGCGAAGCGAGGAGGAGCGTGTTAGGTTGACAATGAGCAAACCGGAAATTATTTTTTAAAGTAATTGAAAATTAATAGAACATAATGGTCTTGAAAACATCAGGTTTCTTTTTAATAAAATTTATCCGGACATGTAAGTGAAAATGTCGTCCTTGACATTTGCAGCAGGAGGAAAAAAAGTACGACATACAAATTATTTCACACAAATCTTGGACACAAAGTATAAAATCAACCAACAAATTTCCAGTGCGCCACTTAATTACAATATATTGGGAAATGGAAAGTTTGCCTAACAATACCTTTGACTAAATAATATTTGGTAAAATGAAATTTGGCCAAGTAAATATTTTGGGAAACAAATACTTGCCAAAAAAAGTTTTGCTAAATGTCAATTTGCGATAAGTTGTTTTGCCAAACGTTTATTTGGGAAATGATAATTTGGGAATAATAGTTTGGGATGTGAAACTTTGGGAAACATTTTTTGGCGAATCGTCAGTAAACCACAAAAATCATTTAAGAAGTTTATTAACTTAGTTATCATACAGGTAAAAACAACACTACTATACTAATCTCTTTAACACTGGTCACACGTGCGAGAGGGACACCAGCCCCAACTTTGACCCTCTCATGTGGATACACTTTTACTATCCTAATAAGAACGTTTTTCTGCACCGGTGATAAAGTTCAATTTATTATGGCAAAAAAAGTGTGAGCTCAGTCCCTATTGAAAGTCCATGGTATGACTCAATGAAAAATTGGCTAAATAGTAATCGGAAAACAAGCAAAAAGGGTAGAATATATTTCTATAAGTTATTTCGTTGGATTACATTACAAAATGAATGTATAATACATTATAATACTCGTTGTAATTGTATAGATTTAAATAAATAATTTTATTAGTTCAAATTAATGACCGTCAAGGAACAAAAACTAATTGAGTCGCTATTAGACCGTTTTCACATTATCCGATCCGATAACGGATGTCGGAAGGATATCAATAGATGAATCCAAGATTCCGCCTGTAATGTATGGGATATCGGTCCGACATCCGATATCGGATCGGATAATGCGAAAACGCACTTAGGTCTACACTTTACACTTTTGAAAACCAAGATTAATTAGAGTCTGTTGTATGGTCGGTATGTAGTGTAAATAAAAGGTCGAAAAGTAGTAGGTTCTTTCTATACTTTTTGCTATGTATTTTATATTTCAATAGGCAGGCTTCTGTACCCATATTACAGTACTTTCAATATGTGCTATCCTATAATTAAATTCGGACACTCGCGTAGACACTTTTAATATTATTTGAATGGCATTACCAACATTAAATCTCCTTTTGAAAATAAATTTTAAAGAATATCCCACTATCAGATCAGAGCTACTGGTATTTAATTTAAAACAAATGCCTATAATAAATAAATCCGATTAACCTTTGGATTGTCTGCTGTCGAATTTAATTATTGGGTTGGTAAGAAAGTAATGAGCGATCGATTGAATTCCACATAAATTTTTTGAGAGAGTTCTAGAATCTTCTATGGTCGAAAGTATATAAAGGGCGAGTCGCACAGTTTCTCGTCAGTCATTCACTAGCTGTCGCCGAGCTAATATAAGGAAGAAAATGGACGAATTAAAAGTGCATGTAAGGCATTGCTTACTATATGAATTTCAGTCTGGCCATTCAGCCGCCGAAGCAGTGCGTAATATATGTCAGCGTGTTGCTCCTGAAGTTGTGTCTGAGGCCACGGCGAAACGATGGTTCCAGCGTTTTCGTAGTGGCGACTTTTCATTATCAGATCAACCTAAGTCTGGTCGACCGGTGAAGATTGATGTAGCCAAATTAAAAACCTTAATTGAAGGAGATCCGAGGCTAACGAGTCGTACTCTTGCTACCGAGTTAGGCTGCTCTCATGTCACCATAGAAACACATTTACACGAGTTGGGAAAAAACTACAAATACAGTATTTGGATACCGCACGAACTTGATAGAGATCAACTAAACCGCCGTGCCGATATCTGCATACAACTTCTGTCTTTTCGCCGCACATTCAACTGGTTGGACCATCTTATCACTGGAGATGAAAAATGGGTCTTATATATAAATCACACACGCAAACTTCAGTGGCTAGCTCCAAACGAAAAAGGAATAGAGGCACCAAAAACAGAGCCTCACCCGAAAAAAGTTATGCTGTCCGTTTGGTGGGATATTCATGGTATTATTCACTGGGAACTCCTACCAAGTGGAATGACTGTTACCGCATCAGTATACTGTAATCAGCTTGAAAATTTACACCAAAAAATCTGTCAGAATCGTCCACAGCATGCTAAAGTTTTTTTCTTACACGACAATGCTCGCCCACACATTGCAAAAGTGACTCGGCTAAAGCTATTGGAGCTAGGTTGGAAAGTGATACCTCATCCACCGTACTCTCCAGACTTGGCACCTACGGATTACCTATTGTTCAGATCGCTAAGCAATGCCTTGAATGAAAAAAAGTTCGATGATCAAGCCCATCTACGACAGTACATAGCTGAGTTTTTTGAATCTAAACCTAAGAACTTCTTCGCCGATGCTATTCATTCTTTACCAGAACGATGGAGACAAGTAGTAGATAACGAAGGCCGTTATATTTTTGATAAATGATTAAAATAATAAATTAAATAAAAATTACAATATTGGTTATGATCCGCTCATTACTTTCTTACCAACCCAATATTTTCATAGAAAATATTTTAATTTGTATCCTTCCAGCTCGAGATTCTTGGAAGCCCTGTAAATTTTTCTTTGTGACAACAAGATTTGACATGTCAGGAAATTTACACATACATGACATTACATACATTTATTGTAATAAACGTAGTACAAGTGACCAAGATAAAGATGATACAGTAGGGTATTTTTAAAGTTTATGTAATAAAGAAATAAAATTGCGGCCTTTTTTAGGTATTTCTATTTATGGAATAAATTGGAAATATCTAATACCTACACACTTATTATATATTGGTAGCGGCTCCATTCGTTCAATATTCGTTCGCAATCCATTTTGACATTTAAGTCATTTGAGCATATTATGACAAAAGGTATTTTGTTTGATAAAGAGTTTTTAGTGTGTCGCAGTTCCATTTGCAATTTTGATACTTAGGTCTTTATACACTAAGTTGGTTATGGCATGAACGTTTTTTTCCTAAGCAGATAAGAAGTTAACGTTATTAGCATCAACAAGAATGTTATAAATGCAATTTAGACCCAGATTTTTAAAACATTTTTGTTATGAATTGTGCGTCCTTGTATTTAATGTCATTGCAGTAGCTTGAACTTATCAACTTATAATATAAATAAAACATTAAAAAAATTAATTAAAAAAGCTGTAATATCTACGACCTACGTATGCGACGACTGAGATTTGAACCCGTGACCTGTGGCTTGTAAGTCTAACGATAATCGCCGGGGCTATACCTGGCCGTGACATATGGGTCGAAATTAGACTTTGCATAGCTTTCGCGTGTTTGTAACAAGCGTTGCTTCAACGATTCTGAAGAATGGAAGAATACATTTCACAAGATGACGGAGATCTGTCAAATGGTAGAAGAGAAAAACATGAGATAGATGTATGTACTGACAAGTATATACTCTTTTCGACGACTGTCAAATCGCATGCCTAAAATAAATATGTAATTTTTTAAATTACTTTGGACTTTATTATCGGTGGGAAACGTCTGTTTTTAATCTACCTAAAATATTACTTATGTAGAAATAGGCATGTAATGAGGAAGAACACTCAAAGGATACGACAGATGGCGCCACCCTATTAGTCCGTGAAACGTGAGAGTGTGAAGCTGATAATTGTGTGTGATGTTTTTTTCTCTCTCTCTCACATATGAATGACAGTGACATGCCTAGACTCTTGCATAGGCGCCGCCTGGCGGGGTAAAATGTCAGTGTTCCTCCTCATTTACGTTAATGTGTAATAGAAGAACAGAATAAAAAGCATGCGACACGGCTCATCACCTACTCTCGGCCCAGCTCCACTGGCGTGGTGGTTTGCCATATGGATTCCTAAATGTAAGACACTAAGGTCCAAACCAAACCACGCAAAAAATGTAAATATATTATTAAATTAAAGTATTAAATAAAGGTCAAACTTATTGGGTGGATTATCATGCTGTTAATATTGTTAAATAGGGACAGTAAAAAAGTCCAATGTAATTACCCACAACCTTAAGATATTTTTTTCAAAGTTGTCCACCCCACTTTTTTTTTGGGTTTTGGAATTTTTTATGTGGTGTCCACTCAGAATCGCGAGTTATTTCAATCCTAATAGGAGAAAAAAAGGTTCCCAAGGTTTTCTTCCCCTTTTCGTTACCATTTTTTCATACATTTTGTATGGCGGTAACGGAATGGAAGGTTTGAAAAATATATGGAAATCTTGGGACATTTTTTTTCAGACAGACAGATTCTGAGTATGAATCGCGTAAAAATACCCATGTTACAAAAAAAGTGGGGTGGACAACTTTGAAAAAAAAATGCCCCATAAGCAAAAAAGTGAATGCACATTTTTGACACTTTGACCGCATCTAAATGTATTATTAATACCATGACTGTAGGTGTATGTACACACCTATTTGTGTATATTCATATTTTTTAAACATCATAGATGAGACTTGAACTCACGGCTTCTGGAGTGGTACTCCAGCGCTCTGCCATCTGAGCTACTAAGTCTTCATCCATAGCGAAAATTTCCACCTCATAGATCGATGGGAGCTGTAGCGACATCTACCGTAAAAGTTTTGAATGGTTCACGGTTATTTTCATTAGACTTATATCGACAGCGATATAGACCATGATCCATGATTACCTTTTTGACCTTTTGATTCTTGTCGAGCTCTCGATCTTTCGCTTCAGTTGCATGCATCATGATCCATGTGTATATCAGAGATTATAATGAACCCCCTTACTTATTCATAAACGTTTACTAAAGTTGAAAAGTCGATAAATTTCGGTTATTCCTATGTCATCTACCTATCTATCTATGTCATACCAATTCGCTGGAAAGGGACAATCGATTATAAACGGCTTATTAACTTTAGTAAATAAAGTTTACGAAAAAGGGTAAGCATATATACCTACATATAGGCTGTCAAATTTTCTAGTTATAGAACTAGAAAGTATGACAGCTGTGAATGTGACCAGCGGCACACCAGTGGTAACGCTGAAAGTGAACGCAGCCGACGCGTGCGAAGGAGGGTAGATCGCGCGCTGTCTACGCAACTTTGACATCCACCCGCCTTCGTCAGTTTTCCGTGATCATGATGCATGCAACTGCGTCAAAATATCGAGAGCTCGACAAAAATCGAAAGGTAATCACGGTCAATATAAGTATAATGAAAATAACCGTCAATCATTCAAAACTGTCATTACAACAGCTGGTATATAGAAATACCTTTCTCCAATCTAGTCGTAGAACAGTGGCACATTGACGTAGACGCCTGGTACCGAGTCACCGCAGTCGATGTACTTAGTTAACAACTTGATAATTATGAGACTAGCCTATTATTTGAAGGTATAAGAGCTGGTACCGAACCCTTCGGCGGCCATCTTCTCTCCAACCCAGTCGTAAAATTGTGGCATATTGACGTACACGCCGGGGACAGCGTCACCGCAGCCGATACCCCACGCCACCATACCGTAGATCGCTAAACGAAGGGACTCCTGACTTGGGTCCACGTTCTGAAACAGAATGATATCTATGGTCACCACTGTATGTGTATAATAAAGATAAAGTAACTAGGTCAGAGGATCGCAGGTCAATGAAACCACTAAATTACTTAAATAAATATACTGGGTGTGGGTCTACACTGGTGACTAAATCCAGCAGCGAGGCGGTCTGGCACCAAAAGATCAGCTCCACGTCATAACCTGCGAGCTCCGTGGGGCACGGCAGCTCCTGGCCACGCCCGCGAGGGTTCTATACTGTGGGTCCTAGGGGCGCTACTCCGCGATTCTATCGCCGCGCTACAAGTACATGCTGGCGGCCGCGGGTTCGCGGCCTAATCAGGTTCGCACTTTCTATTGTTACTTTACGTTGCGAGTTTTTTTTAAGGTTCATATGCGTTGTCCCCGTGTGAATGGCTAATAATGCTTAGTTAAATAGACATCATGAATAAAATAGGTAGTACACTCTTTATAGTATAACATAACATTTTATCTGAGTATTAATTCGTTTTAATCCATAGGCAACCCTAACGCCGACGCTGCGCACGTGCGGCTCGTTTGTTTGTTAGAATTTTGTAGGCATTTAAAAGGCGGCATCTCGTGAACATCAAAGCAGTGGGCCTTCTGTACTTGTACTATTATATATTCTGTGGTATAACTCAAATTGACTCGGTGAAAAAGGGCATTTGACGCGTGATTGTAGCTAGATGTCACTACAAATAACCCGCATTAACTGATGTATGGCGTTACAACTCTTGTCTTGACTTGTTCCTCTATGCCCCATACGACATTTAGTTCTACTAAATATATGTATAGCACAGTACCTAAGGGCGTTCCTGAATAAAGAGCCTATAGGATACACGAGATCCTTACCCGCCATGCGCACATCCGCGAATGGTGCATGAAGTCTGAGCCAAGTCTTCCTCAGTTACTATTACGGCTCAGCCACGACATTGGTCTAAGCGCGACAGCGGTGAGCGGCGGCCATACGTTGGAGCGAGACACAGCGATGGGACTTTCCATTCGCACGTATGGCTGCCGCTCACCGCTGTCGCGCTTAGACCAATATCGTGGCTGGGCCGTTAATACTTCTGGACCCAGAGGAGTTCCTGCACGAAGAGTGTTTCAACTTACCCCTATAGGACACACGAGGGACGACCCCCCGTCGCCCGCGCAGGTATTATTCCCCGCCTCACCCCCCGCACAGGTTAGCGAGGGGTGTAGCACGAAGTGGAAGCCGAGCTTATTCAGTCCCTTCTGGACTAAAGAGACCTCGTGCAGGAAGAGTGTCTCAACTTACCCCTATAGGACACACGAGGGACGACCCCCCGTCGCCCGCGCAGGTATCTTTCCCCGCCTCACCCCCCGCACAGGTTAGCGAGGGGTGGAGCACGAAGTGCGAGCCAAGACGAGTCTTCCGCAACTCCTTCTGACATTTGTCACGAGGGACCCATGGAAGTTCCACCTGTAAATGTTAGTAAAAGAATAAGTTTTTTGAGTTTTTTCGCAAGAATCATAGAGGAACATAAAAGGGTCATTATTTCAATGCATGAAACTGTGTTCAGACTTGATGTACAGAAAAGTATACGTAGTAAACGATATTTTATTAACTTTACGTGTTTATTTTGTTAATACTATTATCGTCCAATAATGTTTTTTAGAATATTGTAAGATATTTTTCTGAAATTGCCGATTTACGTAATAAACATCACGCTACGTGGTCAGTTCGAATGAGACATCGTCTACTGCTCACTACTGTTAAAAATACATATTTATCAAAAACGCAATGTTAACTGTATATACTTATGTGGAAGTATGTTGGCTATATGTAAAACAAAAGCACAAAAAATACAGCAATGATGAATATCAATATTGACATGATTTAATTTGTTCCTAAAACCATCATCACTCTCGTGGTCACTCATATTTAGTAATAACTTTGGCAAAAAAACTGGTCACATCGTAGTATTTATACGTTTTAAATACATTAGCAACACTGATACTCTGCGTCAAAAGTTTGGTAAATAGTTGGACACCGATGACGGACATCATTTATGATTAATAAAATGATCTTGTATCTTGTCAAGTCTGTGTCAAAGATCGTGCGTCACTTTTGTTGACTTAAGTTTAGGTAAGTGTTTAATTATTAAATTATATTAATATGCTTAATTCATGCTTTCTGGGGTTAATTTACACGTCGACCATGTAAGTCCGTTATAACTTAAAAACTATTCAGTATAAATCCGTTAAAGCAGACTATCGTCACTTTCGTGGTCGTCACTTTTTCGTGATCCGTCACTTTCGTGGTCAAAAGTCACTTTCGTGGTCGGACACGAAAGTGACTTTTGACCACGAAAATGATGCATCGGGAGATGAATTTGTTAAATTTAATTATTAAATTAAAGTTCTTTGTAAGATATATGCTTATAATACTTTGACATGTGTGACACCTATATGTAGAAATAGTACGAAGTGGTAAATACTAATTATTTTGGTGATAATTTATAAAATAAGTTTTACAGTTCAATTATGCCAAAATGTCTGAAAAAATTTAAACGGATGCCAATGTCATTCATAGCAGAAGTAAGGTAGTAAGCTAGAGAAAGGTATTAAATAAGAAAAGAAAATGGATTATTATTTAAAAAAAATACTGTTTAAATACCATAGCTGTGTTCACGAGAAGATACTTACTTCTCGTGAACAAAGCTACGCGAAAAAAAAACTGGAGGGATCGAGCTAAACGTTACGGGGATAGAATAAAGCAAAACAAACCAAATATACTAAAAGAGTTATAAGAGAAGAAACGCCACCTTCAAGTGAAATATCAGAATATAACCCGTCCACTTCGCGCGCGTCTGCGGGTAAAAAAGCTACTCTTAAAAATCGCAGAAAATTAAAACACGATTATGTAGATTATTTAAGGTGGCTCGCTTTCCATACAAAAAACATCTACCATTTATTTAGTCACCGCACACTACAACTAAATAAAACTATGCGCATACATCTACTATACATTATCCGTCGTCGCGGTAGTGAATGAAATACATTGTTTCATACAGAAATCATGGACAAATCCATGTGAATTTTTTATTAATTTTACGTAAATGTGCGTGCCAAATTTTGTGTACAGACACAGAGCCGTCATATTTCGCGCATTTTTAGTTGACATTGTCATCAGTGACATTTGGCTCTTGACAAGTAATTATTTAAAGATATTGGTTTAGTTAACTCAAGCAGACTCAGAAATAATGACGCATTTTGTCAACAAAGATACATATCGTGTATTTCGTCACTGCTAATGTAAATCGAAATGGCGTCTCGGTCAAACGACCGACTATGATGCAGAAGATCGTGGGTTCGAGTCCGTTTTTCGTCCGAAGTTTTTTTTAATCATTTGAACATTTTGAACTTTTATGGATTTATTAAGTATTTTTCATTTTTTTAATGGAATATTTGACTATATACTATATATTGCTTTACTATTTTTTATTTTCATACAAAAATACAATACAATCCTTTATTATGTCTATTGTTGATAAAATAAAATATTACACGTCTGGTATAATACATTATGTACATAGGTCATAGTGTGGGCATAGTATTAGTAAAGTATTGCATTTACTGAGCTGGTTGACCTATGTTATTGTTGTGTGAATATTTTTCTTCAACAACTAAATGGTTATATACAAGAATATGGGTAGCTTTTGCACATTGTAATTTTTCCTCAGTGACCCGTTGACCACGAACGCTGTAAAGTGTTTGAAACATCGGGATGAATTTTAAACTCATACTCATTATACGCGATTTAATCCGTTTTCATAGTTTTTATTTCATGAGTAACTATCGCGGTAACTGAAGACAATATTAACTAAATGGTTACAAATAATAATTATCATCAATATATCTGTCACGCTTTGGCAAGTATGTCAGGTCCAGGTCAGTTGTCTTATCCACGTGGATAAGTGATAAAATTGGAAGCATGATCGCGTGATAAATGATAAAAAATCTGGCCGTCCCTATAATCGCACTTACTAATAGTTCGACAGGGACGGCCTGATATTTTATCGTCTATCGCGCGACCATGCTACCCGTGCTGTACTAGCTTTTGCCCGCGGCTTCGCTTGCGTTAGAAAGAGACAAAAGTAGCATATGTCACTCTCTATCCCTTCAACTATCTCCACTTAAAAAACATGTCAATCCGTCGCTCCGTTTGGCCGTGAAAGACGGACAAACAAACAAACACACATTATCTTTGGTGAAACAACGAATTCTTCCACTTCAGATTATAGAGTAACCAGCTTTTCCCATTTATAATAAACTAGCTTTTGACCGCGGCTTCGCTCGCGTAAGAAAGAGACAAAAAGTAGCCTATGTCACTCTCCATCCCTTCAACTAAATCCCCTTAAATAATCACGTCAATTCGTCGCTCTGGTTTTGCCGTGAAAGACGGACAAACAAACAGACACACACCCTTTCCCATTTGTAATATTAGTATGGATTTGACATTATTATTTATATTTAAATAATTATATATGTATAGCCCAATTTCGTCGGTAACAGCGTGTTATGTAATGGCGTCGTTGGAGAACAGTCGTCTGTCACGCCGTGAAGGTGCGTTCGATTCCCAGGATTCTATAAACTTTTTGTATTTTTTTGGATATAAATTTCGTATTTTTTACTGACCGAGCAAGAATGGAGAGCCGAAGGTATCAATTTTATCTCAGAGAACATATTGATTTTTTTATTGTCATTTTGATTTTCTATTTATTAAGTTGAGATATAAAACACAACTTTTAATACCCTCGCTAAATATAATATTTTATCGAAATTAGTCCTTAGATAAAAAAAGTCCACTTGAGTTTTTAAAGCATTACGTTACTCAGTTAACTATTGCATTTTCATTTACTAATTTAAGATTTCAAAAGCGATTTGAATACCCTTGCTCCATCGAAAATAAACAATTAGAAAAAAAAATCATTCGAATCGTAGTTTAGAAACTAAAATTTATCTATACTTTTTGGAATTTTTTAAAATATCAGATTAGGATAATTATGTTAGAAATTCTGAGTTCGACGAACCCAAAAATTATTACCATGTAAGAGAATAGGTTTTTAATCTTTTTTGTGGAAAACGCTCAGTAACTACTGTACGAGTACATATACATTTATGTATAATAATAAAACAAAAAATAGTGTCTCATAGTGTTGTGTTCCTGCCAGTGAGTAAGGCTGCCAGAGCTCAACGAGGGTGTGGGGTGCTGACGACGGGAGGACTTACGGAACTAATTTGTTCCGTCTATTGTCCTTTGAGTCGTCGGCAACCCAAACCCTCCTTTGAACTTGTACACTCCTTTTTGCTGTGCACACGCAGTAAAGGGGAGTGTACAAGTTTCTAATGGGGCGGCAACGCGCATGCGACACTCTTTGAGTTGCAGGCGTCCATAGGTTACGGTGACCGCTTTCCATCAGGCGGACCGTATGCTTGTTTACCACCGACGTAGTATTAAAAAAAAAACAGAGAAAAAGTCCTGGATTCGAACCCAGTACTTCCATGCAAATCATGCGATGGCACGTATTTACCGCAAGGCTATTTAAACAAGCTGTCGCCGCGTGAAATTATCGACTAGAAGGAATACAAAAACACTGTTTGTATGTGTGAGTGGTACTTAAAAATAGTGTAAAATAGTAAATTTATCTACATTAAGGGGATTAACGTTACAATGAGAAGTTGAATGTTTGTTGTAATACGTCAATTTTAATATTAAATGTTCGCGAAGCATAATTGAAAGTATATAAATGCCTGTACGACTCCACAAAAAAATAAGACTGGTAATTTGCAGATTAACGCCATCTAACGCAGCCTGAGCTTCGGGTAACCTAAGCGAGCCACCTTAAGAAGAAAGGTGGACTCTTAAAAATCGCAGAAAATTAAAACACGATTATGTCGATTATTTAAGAAGAAAGGTGGAAATATTAGACACTAGATTGGCAAATTTAAATGACAGATAAGAGAAAAACAACAAAAAACAATTTGAAAGAGCAAAGAAAATCTTAAAAAAGGAAATAATATGAAGATCAAAACAAGATACCCAAGGAAAAACGAAATCGATTAGTAAACTTGGATTAAATAAGACATGGTTAAGATTTATTTAGAAGACATCGATATCTGTAGATATCTGCTGGCAAAAAAGAGAAAATAAGCTTATTAAACAAATACACCGTAACGTTCTGGAACAACCCGATCACAGGAAAACCTTTACTCGGAAAAACCTTATTCGAAAATCATCTAAGTGACAATTCAACTGAAAGTCGGGATGTTTGATATGAAAGTGTACAACATGCATACCATACCGATCTAAAAATAATAGGTATCACAATTAAAACAATATTTGATTCAATTACAGTGATTAAATTCAGACGTTAAGGCGTAGACTAAGTTGGGTAACTAAAGTGATGATTTGAATTCGTCACTTTCGTGAGCAAGTTATTTTTATTTTTTTTAATGAACGTGCAATGTTTATGTCAAGTTCATTGCTACCTGACTGATTGCAATCGATGGTTCCTAAATCATGTTATAACTGTAATTTCTATTATATATGTAAAAGGCTTAAAATCTGATTAAGTGTTATTTTTCGTGGTCATCATGGTCACTTTCGTTACCACCAAATATAGTTTTTTTGAGTTTTTTTTACTTAAATAATTATTTTTGATCTCTAACACCATTAAAACTTTGATTTGTATATCTGACTACATGCATAATAAACAAAAAACTAATCAAAAAGAGCATTTTTGTTTTTGAACATTTTTAGAACCCCTTGAAATAATGACCCAAAAAGGTTTTGATTACCGGTCAGTGAGTTGGTGAGTGTTAAAATTAGCTATTTTTACGGGGTCATATTTCAGGATCTACTGAAGAATTATCTATGAAATTTGGCATACTGCTTTAGTACTACATAGTATATGATTACGTAGCTAAAATTTTATCTCTCTGTACTTGCAATAGGCACTGAGCAGCAGGGGTAGGGTTGCAAATAGAAAAAAAAACAAATGTTTTTTTTTCAGAAATTTGAAAAAAAACCGAGCACCATGGTTTTTTTTCTAAATATGTTTTTTTTTTCAGATAACAAATAATTCGACAATAACGGTTTTTCGTGAGTTATAATGTGTTTCAATCAATAACGTACATTTTAATTCGATTAACATTTAGTATACAAACGTTTATTGGGGAATCCCCGATGCGGCGTGCAGCGTGGAGAGGCGGTGGTGTTGCCAACAGTAAGTAGTGATAACTACAAACTACAGATTTCGTAAATGTTACTTTTAGAAGACCAGAAATTAAAGTTATTTGATTAAATTCGTTTAATAGTTAACGTTAAGTCTAAAAAACCGTATAAAAGTATAAACTGGTTTGCAAATTTTGAGATTTCGTACATTAGAAAAAAAAATACTCCAGAAAAAAAACCGTTTTTTTTAATGTTTTTTTTTTCAAGCCAGAAAAAACCGTTTTTTTTTGCAACCCTAAGCAGGGGGGTCAAAAGTGGGCCTGCGCACTGCCCATAGATCGTGTACATATTGGAAACTGACATAGGCATGATTTTGAAGACAAGAACCTCCCAGTTGGTTCTAAGGTTAAAGAAGAATAAAAGTTGATTTGATTCGTCGTCTCTTCTTGAGCACCACAGCATATTTGTCCTTGTCGTTAAACTAATGCCCCAGCCTATACTCTAGCAGCGGGCGCGGGCGGGGGAAGGCAGGCTACATCAATATACCTGTCTCTTACCTTCTTGAGCAGCTCAGCATATTTCGTCCTTGTCAATGAACTCTTTGGCTGCAATTGGAAGTAGCGTGTGCACAGACCAACCCCTATAGACATCCATTACAAGACGACTCGCGGTCGCCAGCCTTCCTAGTATTTGCACTGATATAAGCGCGGGCGCTCGCCGTGCCCGATCAGTAGCGACCAAGTAACAGACCCGAAAGCAGCGCGTGTTTTTCGCAGTAAAAAAATTTAAGAAGGGTATTTTGATGTCTTAAAGATGTCCACCTGTAGTGTGGAAAGGTAACAAGAAGCTCAAATTTAAAAACAGACGTCATTACATTCCACATAAAAGTCATGTATAATTTATTCAGAGCCGGCATAGGTCAACTTACATTGGCCACTTACGCGTCAGTAGAGGAACAGTCCCTTTCATCTGGCGCGACTGCCCGCCGTCCTTGAAACGGCCAATCACAGCGCGCTTAACACATTCCCCGCCCGCTCCTCGCACCCCTGGCACTGGTGACTCGTATCGCGAACAAAATATACAAGAATGCTACTCTATAGGAGGTTCTCTGTGAGCGTGTGGCAGGTTACATCTATACCCGTCTCTTACCTTCTTAAGCACCACAGCATATTTGTCCTTGTCGCCGGCGGGGGGAGGCAGGCTACACCAACATACCTGTCTCTTACCTTCTTGAGCACCACAGCATATTTGTCCTTGTCGTTAAACTCCTTGCCCCAGCCCATACTCTGGCAGCGGGCGCCGGCGGGGGAGAGTGCGGGGTGAGGCAGGCCACGCCAATATGTGGTGCGTTGCCGAGCTCATACGGCGAGTCAAGAATAAGGAGGGCCACGCTATTGTACACTGACGCTGAGGAGAAATAGTTCAAATTAATATCCTACAATATAATAGGGATGACAACTACATAATAACCTAACCACAAAATTAAAATTTTGAAAAAACCCCCGACTGCGACATAGTAGACCGATTTTCATGAAACATGGCTAAGAACACTCCCGACTAAGGCACGCCACAGACAGTCTTAAAAATTCATAATCTTAGAAAAGATTTGTATGCAAACTGACAGTTCAAACTGACACTGACAGATCTGTCAGTGTCAGTTTGCATACAAATCTTTTCTAAGATTATGAATTTTTAAGACTGTCTGTGGCGTGCCTAACTCAGCTTTCAAACAAAAAAAACTAAATCTAAATCGGTTCATCCGTTCGGGAGCTACGATGCCACAGACAGACACACACACACAGACAGACAGACAAACAGATAGACAGACAGACAGATGGACAGACAGACAGACAGACACGTCAAACTTATAACACCCCGTCGTTTTTGCGTCGGGGGTTAAAAAAATGGCATTCTGTTTAGTCCGTCAGTTAGATCATCCAAAAATACTGAACACATATTTTTCGTTTTTTCTAATTAAGAATACCGAAGAGCTGGCGACTTCCTCGCACAACGTATCAGCATTGCGATACAGCGAGGAAATGTCGCCAGTGTCGTTGGTACAATGCCTCAAGGGCCTATTTTAGACATTAGCTAGTTTTTAACCCTCGACGCAAAAACGACGGGGTGTTATAAGTTTGACCTGTCTGTCTGTCTGTCTGTTTGTCTGTCTGTGTGTGTGTCTGTCTGTGGCATCGTAGCTCCCGAACGGATGAACCGATTTCGATTTAGTTTTTTTTTATTTGAAAGCTGTGTTAGTCGGGAGTGTTCTTAGCCATGTTTCATGAAAATCGGTCCACTAGGTCGCGGTCGAGGGTTTTTCAAAATTTTAATTTTGTGGTTATTAAGTTTAGTCTTAGTTTCTTATATAACTATGTAAATATGTTCATGTAAATAAAGTTCATTTCATTAATGAAAAAAATACAAAAATATAGAGCATCAAAGTTCCGGAGTGGGGGCTTGTGACGTCACTTCTAAGTAAAAATTGGCGTCACAAACCACCCTGTGCACAAGTTTCAACCAAGTTAAGTGATTGTGCTGAAAGTAACTTAAAATTGGAGTGGCGGACACTTCGTACTTCTAGACAAAGAATTTGCTATGAAAATACCCTCGCATACTTCGCTGGCATAAACAACAAAATCTCCCGCGACATTAATGGGAACTTTTACAAAAATTTCACTTCGCGAAGGTAACTCAATGAATGATTGTTCGTTACTGCTATGTGTAGAGTAAACGCGTACCGGTATAAAGGATGTGCGGTTACCGTTTTTCAATTTCAAAACGTCCGTTTCAAAATCTATATTGCCTCTATATTTTTTTAAGAAATCCTGACCCAGGATCCCGTCCGCGTCAACCGGTAAATTTTCAAAAACATGAAATTTGTGACTAAATGATTCATTTGTCTCATAAAATAAATCGAGATAGCTGTAACCAACAGATGTAATTACACCGCCTAGCCCATTTACGTTTGTTGTGTGTGGGTGAATCATCGGAGCTGTTGGTCTTATCGAACCATATTTGACTGCACTCAATGACGCTCCGGTGTCCAATAGCCATGTCAACGACTTTCCATTTACGTGAAGCTGAACTGAATTCACGTTACCGAAGGCCATAATATAAGGTAAGGTGTTAGTTACGAAAAAACTGAAGATCAGACGATCTGGCTGGTGACTCGTTCGTGTCATTGCACTCACGAGCCGTGTTTACGTACTGCTTATTATGGGGCTTACGGGGTCCGAAACCGTTACCATTATGCCCGTAGCTCTTACGATATCCATGGCCGCGTAAACCACCCCTGAAAGCGCCACCGCCTCTGCCTCTGGGCAAGTAGGAAGCGCGTCCTTCGGTTTTCCTGTACTCGTACTGCGGGTGTCTCGCTGCACCTACCCTACTGTTGAAATATACATTTCCACGACCCGAAGCTATTTGGGCTCTTGCACCCCTACCGCGCACCGCGAACACCTGCTCTGAGGGTGTTGGTGTCATCGCAATCTCTTCATCCTTAGCACCCTGTATTGCGTCTTTAAGAGACGTGTAATTGCGAGCCGATATTACCGTACTTAACCGGTCATTTCGCAAACCACTGGTAAACCTGTGAATAGCCTGCCTTTCATTAAGGGGTTTTAGAACACTGTAAGCACTCGAATCACCATTGGCTTGTGAAATTGTCAGCTTGACAAAAATATCCTCTAAATCTCTACCGAACTGCTCTATACTCTTTCCCGCCTGCCTAGCCGTCTGCAACTGTTTCTGCAAAGCGGTATCCGACCTCCGAGTTAGCAGATGAAGTTTCATATCTGCAATTAAACTCGCTACTGTGGTATAGGTACCTGTTAACCGCAGTTTTGCATTGTAAGACAAACGTGTTTTCAAAACGAAATTTATCAACACCGGGATGTCAGCTTCGACTATCATTGTCCCATACAACTCTATGGCGTCGATTAATTGCAAAGAAACCTTTTCAGTATCATCCATGACGGGCAAAAGAGAGACTGCCGTCTTCAAGTCGAAATTCGATTTGGAACCCATGTTTGAATTAATTAATTGTTGCGATTCCCCGAACAGTTGCAATATTTTAGCATATGCTCTTTCGACTTCCGCAATATACTGTTGTACCTTATTGTCGAGGGGCACTTCCCCCTTTTCTACCTTTGAAATATAAATCTCTAAATAGGCATTATACTCGTTATAAACCGACTTTGCTTCCGAAAATTTTTCCTGCCCTAACTTCTCGCTTCTTCTAACTGGCCCAAGCTTAAGCAAATATTCCTTAAAATAATTAATGCGCTTATAAAATTCTAAAACATCTGGCATAACTATAACGAGCCTTAAGCTAATATAACGCCACACGATAAGGTCTACAGTCCATAGGAAAATAATTCACTACACTTACATGATTTCCCGGCAGGCCGATGAAAGTCTTTGTCACTTCACTACACTTACATGATTTTTCCGGTAGTCCGATGAAAGTCTTTGTCACTTAGTTCGTGGTAGGACACTCACACTGCTTTGCCGATCCGCAGCGCTCCAGGAATCCCCACGACAGCCGCTGCCCGCCACCTTAGACGGACGCACGCCTGCGCATCACCATAGCAGCCGCCTGGCGCTCGATCTTCTGCGTCAGACACTTGTGGATCCTTTTCCAGACGAGATAGACGAAGATAACGGTGATCATCACTCCCATAGCCATCGTTATGTATGATTGCCCATCCGCGTGGCTGATGTCCTGACTCGTCCTGGCGCTATTGCCCTGACCGGCCTGAGCTATGATGACCTCTTCCTTCTCCACTCTAGACACAGTTTTCCCCATCTTGAAAATAGCAAACCGACGAAATGCTGCAGAGAAGCCTTAGTGGTCGTAGTTCCTCAACACGCTGACACATCCTGGCAAGGTCGCCATGTATTGGTCGAAGCTATTGGTGCATGTTCTATTCGGTAGGGATGTAGTAGAGTTTAATAAATGAAACACATGTTGACTCTCCAAGGCATCAATATGTAATGTCGATTAGAATACAGATAGAATAAGCTGATCATTATGAGTAATACAGTTTCCATATATAAAGCATCTAGCCTACTTAATCTAATTAGGTATGCTTACACATCACACTTCGAGCTATCGAAGAAGGTGTCCCGGCCGGCCCCTCTTTTAGATCTGGCTCGATATGAATAAATGACCAGGGGGGTTACCATGACGTACTAAAGACGTTCAGTTTAGGTTGAGAGAAAGGGACACAGCTATAGCAGTTACACAGCTCCGTCCCTCTTTCTCAACCTAAACTGAACGGCTTTAGCACGTCATGGTAACCCCCCAGAAAACTTACGTCTGTAGTAGTCGGAGTGCTTGATGATCTTGTTGACGTTACGCTCCTGGTGAGGGTAGATCTCCTTGTTTGTCTGCGTGTCCCATTCACCAGCACGGCATTTTACCTAAACACATGAACATTCATGAAATAAAACTATGGAAACGGATTAAATCGCGTATAATGAATTTAAATTCATCCCGACGTTTCGAACTCTTTACAGCGTTCGTGGTCAACGGGTGACTGAGGAAAAATTACAATGTGCAAAAGCTACCCACATACAAGAAATATTAACGAACCATGACCACAAATAATATAGATTTCTAGGGCAGGTTCACACACTATTAATAAAGCTAGTTATACAATATTCAAAAAAATTACCATTACTATGTTAAAAAATAATTAACCAATTAATCTACACAAAATTGACAAAGAACAAATTGCAAATGTCCAACACCATACAACACAAATGCCTCACAGCCTTCTTCGTGCTTGTTCCATTATCAGATGTACTGTAAAGAGTTCGAAACGTCGGGATGAATTTAAATTCATTATACGCGATTTAATCCGTTTCCATAGTTTTATTTCATGAGTAACTATGGCGGTAACCGAAGACATTACATGAACATTCATTAAGAATGGTCTGCAAATCGACCATTGTAACTATTTTGGGTGACGACACAGACCAACCCCTATAGACATCTATTACAAGACGACTCGCGGTGGCCAGCCTTCCTAGTATTTGCACTGATATAAGCGCGGGCGCTCGCCGTGCCCGATCAGTATCGACCAAGTAACAGACCCGAAAGCAGCGCGTGTTTTTCGCACAAAAAAATTGGAAAAGGGTATTTTGATGCCTTAAAGATGTCCACCTGTAGTGTGAAATGGTGTGGAAAGGTAACAAGAAGCTCAAATTTAAAAACAGACGGCATTACATTCCACAAATAAGTCATATTTATAATTTATTCAGAGCCGGCATAGGTCAACTTACATTGGCCACTTACGCGTCAGTAGAGGGACAGTCATACTTCTGTCCCTTTTCATCTGGCGCGACTGCCCGCCGTCCTTGAAACGGCCAATCACAGCGCGCTTAACACATTCCCCGCCCGCTCCTCGCACCCCAAACAGTGGTGACTCGTATCGCGAACCAAATATACAAGACTGCCACTCTATAGGAGGTTCTCTGTGGGTGACGAATATCACCAACCAACCCGCTTATTATCCATTAAACCGTGCATCCATATCCAGTGAATAAACTTTCCTTGGCTTAAGTAAGCATAGAGGAATCAGTAACGGCCCAGCCACGACATTGGGCTAAGCGCGGCAGCGGTGAGCGGCGGCCATACATTGGAGCGAGACACAGCGATGGGACTTTTCATTCGCACGTATGGCTGCCGCTCACCGCTGTCGCGCTTAGACCAATGTCGTGGCTGGGCCGTAAGGGAAGAGTTGTAAATTCATACATCAGTAAATGAGGGTTATTTGTAGTGACATCTAGCGACAATCACGCGTCAAATAGCGTAAATTATCAGTACTGCTACTTGTCAATAGATGTCGCGACGAACGAAGAGTCTAATGCTCACCAATCTTTAGCCAATATTACAATAAGTAGTATTAATCAGTATTCGGTTTTTCATTCCTTCTGCTTGTAATATAAGTTTTAAACTGTTCTAATATTAAATCTTTGACAGAGGACGACTGTTGACACCTAGTATCGAGTAGTGGTACTGATAATTTAGGCTATTTGACGCGTGATTGTCGCTAGATGTCACTACAAATAACCCTCATTTACTGATGCACTTATGCAGTTACAACTCTTCCCATACTTATTCCTCTATGGCTTAAGTAATTGTGCCTTCTACACGTTGTAACGTAAACCCTACACCTGTTACTGTATACTTCTATCTCAGTGGAAAGGTTTTATCGTGTTTTACGAGTTACCTATGTATTTTCTCAGGCAAGCGCGGATCCGTGGTAAAGGCCCGGGGCCCCAGGAAGGGTCACGACCCCCCCCCCCCCCCCCCGGATCCGCGCATGTTCTCAGGTCATGAAGAATATTTTAGAATGGAAATGGAATTCATTTATAAACTAATTGAACTAACATAAGTACCTCATTGGCTTCTTTCCCGTCAACTTTATGCGCGCCCGTGAGAACGACTTGCGGATGGATAATGGAGCCGCCTCCCATGTAATCGGTCTGAGACCAGGCCGTGTTGCCATCAGATCGTCTGAAAATAAAACTCTGAAGATAAAAATAAAACTCTTATAAAATAGAATGGTGGAGGATGATAAAGCTTATCCCGACGTACGGTCACGGAATTTAAACGTTGAGTCCATCCAGATGTCATATATACCATAGATCAAGCAAACGTATCTACTTAGCGTGTCAAATGAACTCAGTGAAATCCACTGAGTTGTCCGTTTTTACTCGCAGCTTACAGCTTTCGGGCGTCAATTTTTGTAAGTTGAAGTCAACCAAAACATAAAAAATGCCTCGTTACGTGATATTCAATTGCAACAACACAAAAATTATGAACAATCAAGAGCCTGAGACATATTTAAAATTACAGGCAAGAATCAACTTCAGTACAAAATTTGACACGCTCGGCCCCTATACAAATATATGAATTTGTTTCTCCTATCTAAATTAAGTTCTGTGGTTGAGTCAATGTCAGTCAGTACATCTTGTACTGAGACTGACTGAAATAGGTCATGTCATCGTTCGTACGTTTCCGTAACAATACGAAGGCAAACCTTTTCGCACTACCCCTGTGCACCCTAACTAGACTGAAGTACTCCATCGTTGAAGATGCAGAAGGAACCTTCGGAGATAGCTAACCTTCGGTCTCTACGGTCTCTACTTAATGTCTCTAAACTTTCCAACTAGATCCTCATGGTCCTGATCAGAGGTCCTGTGTTGGATCAGATGCACTCTTCTCCCACTCGGGTTGTGTTTTAGTTGCTCCTACTAGAGAGAGGAGAGATACTGACAGTATACGTACTTGAGTATGGCCACCATCCAGGGGTACTCTCCAAACTCTGCTGAAGCTCCATCGTTGACGATACGGAAGGCCTGTGCTGTGCCCCAGGATTGCTCCAGCCACACTCGGTCTGCTCCATCAGGGGGGGCGGCGGCTTGTACTGCCTCTGTTCAAAAAATACAGCAAACCCCAGGAAACAAGGGTTGATGACAAATTGGAAGCAGTTCTAAACACAACCATTCTAAAGAGCTCCCAATTTCTCATTCAGTTATAGAGATAGATAGTTACTTGAGTATGGCCACCATCCAGGGGTACTCTCCAAACTCCGCTGAAGTTCCATCGTTGACGATACGGAAGGCCTGTGCCCCAGGGTTGCTCCAGCCACACTCGGTTTGCTCCACCACTGGGGGTGGCGGTTTTTCCTGCTTCTGGTTCAAAAGACAGCACACTTCCAGGTAGTGGGGGCACTCGCGTTGTCTGAAAAAATAGGTTATAGGTTAGTCAATATCATAAAGTTACATAGACTGTGTTCTTATTGAATTCCAACTTTATAAGGAAGGTTCTTTAGGCCAAATACAATCAATTTCTATTTGTAACTCGTGTCGATTTAAAACACTCCCTTCGGTTGTGTTTAAAACATCGCCACTCGTGTTGAACTTCCTTTTTTACGCACTTGTGTCGTAAAGTACATTAATATTCATAAATTAAGTATTCGTACCTTATTGCCCATTATGGAGTTGCCATCCGTGTTGACGGCAGACAGCCAGCACTGTCAGGTCAGCACCGTATAATAAAGAGTTCTTTTGTACAGTTTGGCCACTCTCGCTCCCTACTAAAAGTGCCGCCCACCCCCGCTCGGTTACCTCAAAGTTACCGCCTGTCAAAAACGCGAACAGTCGACCTGTCATATCTCACTCATACAATACAAGCATGGTACGCGTTCACCTACACGAGCTTAGACTGTGTGCTAGGAACGCTCTTTCATATATTTGATCGCCAGTGTCCGAGGTGTGGTGCCAGTCTCCGGTTACACTGATAGTGTAGAACACAGACGCCACCTTACCGTCTTTTGTCTCACTATTTATACTGTTTTCTGATAAACTATTTATTGTAAGTGCGTTTCACATTATCCGATCGATTTCTAAGGCAAAAATCCAAGATGGCGGCTTAAATGTATGGGATATCGGTCCTACATCTAATATCGGATCGGATAATGTGAAAACGCACTATTATAAGGATGAGAGGTATGAGGCCAATTTTTTTTTTCAAAGTTGTCCACCCCACTTTTTTTGTAACATGTGTATTTTTTACGCGATTCATACTCAGAATCGCGAGGTCTTTGGATCCTGATAGGAGAAAAAAAATGTCCCAAGATTTCCATACATTTTTTAGATCTTCCATTCCGTTACCGCCAAACAAAAAGTATGAAAAAATGGTAACGGAATGGGGAAAACCTTGGGACACTTTCTCCTATTAGGATTGAAAGAGCTCGCGATTCTGAGTGGAATCCCACATAAAAATTTACAAATCCAAAATAAAGTGGGGTGGACAACTTTGAAAAAAATCGCCCATGAGAGATGCTACTATAATACCTTATGTCAATTATGGAGTTGCCATCTGTGTTGACGGTACCAGACTCTGGGTTACATTGATAGTGTAGAACGCAGACGCCCGCCTTGCCATCTTTCGTGTCACATTCCGTGGCATTGTCTGGGAACGAATGAATAATAACAGATAAATTGGAATTATTGGATTAAATTAAGTGCGTTGACACATGATCCGTCCGTAGGCCGGATATCTTATATAGTACTGGCACTTTTGACATTTGCCTTTTCGATATCGGATCGGAGTGTGAAAACGCATTAGGAGATAAGTCGCAAAAGAGCCCAGTCTGCGTAGCCGAATGCACAAACGCTCGATAATATCTCTTTCGCAATTATCTATCTCTATCGCTCTTGCGTATTGGCGCGACAGGGCCAGACTACATTTCTGTGGCGCTTCGCGTCGCAGAAATGCCATTCGGCTACGGGGCCAGGAATACGATCTACCTACATTGTTTTAGATTACGACTAGCTAGTACTCTAACTAGGATTGCAAATAGAAAAAAAAACAAATGTTTTTTTTTTCAGAATTATGAAAAAAAAACTTGAAAAAAAAAACCAAGCATGCATCATGGTTTTTTTTCTAAATATGGTTTTTTTTTAGATGAACAAATAATACGACAATAACGGTTTTTCTTGATTTGTAACGTGTCAATAACAATAACGTACATTTTAATTCGATAAAGATTCAGTATACAAACCATGGACTTTCAATAGGGACTGAGCTCACACTTTTTTGCCATACTAAATTGAACTTTATCACTGGTGCAGAAAGGCTTATCAGAATAGTAAAAGTGTGTCCACATGAGAGGGTCAAAGTTGGGGCTGGTGTCCCTCTCGCACGTGTGACCAGTGTTAAAGAGATTACTATAGTAGTAGTATTTTTACCTGTATGATAACTAAGTTTATAAACTTCTTAAATCATTTAATGATTTACTATTTGTTACTTATAATAGTAATATACATCAGAAAAAAAAAACACAAAACAATGACTTATATATAACTTAAACTAAACAATTTAATATAATTATACACAACTTAAAACTACACAAATTCTTAAATTATTTTTGTATTATATCGAGGCAAGGATATTAATACCTTGTAACGAATTGGTAAGTCATTATTATGAAGCCATAAAACCAAAGATTTGCGCAATTAAAAAAACCTTTAATTCGGTATTAGTAGATTTGGTAGTAACTTTAAATATTGACTGGTATCCCCAAATAATGACAGTGATGACGTCATTCAAATAATTTTGACAGTGGCAATAAGTGCGAGAGGGACACCAGCCCCAACTTTACCCTCACATGTGGACACACTTTTTGGCCTAACAACTCAATCTAGCTTAATAATATATAAATCTATGATACAAACATTTATTGGGGAATCCCCGATGCAGCGTGGAGAGGCGGTGGTGTTGCCAACAGTAAATAGCGATATTATTAGCCTGACAAGTTTTTATTTGACCCTCGCCGCGTTGCGGATTTTCAGCTGAACTAATTTCTTTTACTGGCAATGATTATTTTGACACCCGTCATCGAAAGTCATCGAATGTCAGTGATGTAAACTAGACGTAAATATTTGAAAATTTCTAACGGTTTCATAGCAAATATGCCCAAAATAATACTTAAAAAAGTTAAAATAATTATACTGAACGAGATAAATTACGCACAACAAAAAAGGATGAAGGATTTCACAGCATTTCGATAACAATGTTCCGAGATTGATTGTTGACATGTCCGGTACTGACGGTTTATAGTGCGGTTCTCCTGTATTGATTAGTTCGTTTCGATTTAGCTTAATATATTTTTTGTTCTTAGTGATGGTGTCTGTAGCTCTGCCGTAAAATATATTTAAAGAAATAAGGAGGCCGTTCCATCATTGCCATCAGTACAAAACAAGGTCCCACGCAAAAAGAAAACAAACATCGACGACTTCGATAAAGGTACAAGATTCATAGATTTTAGGCTGTGCGGAAACAAGTAGCAAGTCTTAAAACCTAGCTTATTAAATTTTGACTCTCTAAAACCATGTTTTAATTTTCTACAAATATTAACACGAAACCAGTACACGCTGTCCCCATTATACATGACGTCCGCACATTATTGCCATATGAAAACGATTTGTAGCGACACTCTTTCAGGGTCAAATAAGAACTTGTCAGGCTTTTAACTACTAACTACAGATTGTGTAAATGTTAGTTTTATAAAACCAGAAAGTAAAGCTATGAAATTAAATTTGTTTATATAGTTAATATAAAGTCTAAAAAACCATAAAAGACCAAGCAACCAATAAAAGTATTAAGTGTTCTGCAAGTTTTGAGATTTCGACCTTTAGAAAAAAAAACATACCTACTCCAGAAAAAAAACTGTTTTTTTTTCATGTTTTTTTTTCAAGCCAGAAAAAAACCGTTTTTTTGCAACACTAACTCTAACTTTGCAAACTCTTGGAAAGCATTACATAGACATGTCGACAAGCTCTAAAGCCCGCTCCAGACTATGCACGCGAATCACGGCGCGACGTCGCGAACGCGAGTGAGGAACTTTCTGTGTATCGAAACCACACTCGCATTCGCGGCGTCGTGCGACTCGTGCGTCGCGCGACCGCGTTGCTTGACGTAGCACGACAAGCGTTTAATAACATTTTATACATTCTATTAAGTATGTGCATGTATTTCTTCTTTTGATGAGCGACCGGCATCACAGTGCCATATATTTTGTTTGAAATTAAAAAAAAACCTAAATCTTGGTATGTACATAGCCATTTAAGTTAGCACTGCGTGATTTACTAAGTAATTAGATAGTTATTAGCACGATAGATATAATCCAACCACCTTACGAAAACATTTTTAAAACTTCGCATATTAGTTTTCTAATACCTAATCCATGCGTTGGAAATTGCAAGCCAAATCCACTTATAAAAAAATATGTAGTTAAGTGTTACGAGAAGGTTATTAGTTATTACATATTCACGAGAAGAAAACACTGATTATATTTGTGCCTGAGCTTTTACCGATTATACAATTTAGTCACGCCAAAAACAGTCTTAAAAATTCATAATCTTAAATAGTATTTTATACAATCGTGATTATAATACAAAGCTTTTCAGTCGAGGCTTGCTGAGTGGCCTAATAGTACGGTACGAGAGTGAAAAGCTTAATTATATCACTATTGTATACAATACTTTTTCTACGAGTCATCATCTTCATCATCAATGGACGGAAATATCATCATTCATGCAAGTTAAAATTAATGTTAATAGAGTCGTTCACCGTTGTATCAACATCGAATTACCTAGCAACCAATTGTTTGTAATAACCGTCTCTGATTGGCCGATAACGCGACAGATAAAAAAAATCTTTTTGTATGCAACCTGCCAGTTCAAAATGACTGATGGCGACTGGCTGGTGCGCGACCTCCTTAATAGTTCAAAATAATGTCACTTTTATATTGTTTGAAATATGATTGATTAGTAGTCAGTCTGCCTTCTGTCACGGAACTATAAATATTTTTGTTTACCAATATCAATTTAAATTACTTTTAATGACGCTGGTGCCTTGGAGTATGGGTCGGCCGCTTGTCTGGGATGCTACTTGTGTAGATACCCTGGCGCCGTCCCATGTTCCAGGCACCAAAGTTGGTGCTGGGGCGGCTGCATCATTGGCTGAAGACCTCAAGCGTCGCAAGTATGTCACCCTCGGCAGTAGTTACATATTTGCGGCGTTTGGGGTCGAAACCATGGGGCCGTGGGGGCCAAGTGCGCGTTGCCTCTACAAGGAGCTATCTAAGCGCCTTATAGACGCTTCTGGTGACCAGAGGGCTGGTCAATACCTTGCTCAGCGGATCAGCATTGCTATCCAGCGGGGCAATGCGGCCAGCCTTCTGGGCACCTTACCCAACGAGCAAGACCTGGGCCAAATATTTTATTTATAAGTTTTATTGTAAGTTTTAATTTAAGTGTTTATTGTATTATTTTTATGTTGTTTATAAATAAATGAAAATTTAAATTACTTAATTAAAATAAGTGTTTTTAATAAGAATAACAGGCCACAACCCCGCTAGCTATCACTGTCAGTATTTTCAGATTGAACTGACAGATTGCATAGTTTAGTTTAGTTTAGTTTTATTTATTTCATAATGATAAATTACGTTTACATTATGATCGTCAATATAATTATAATTATTTCACACGCATTCATTCAATTATATAATGTCAATAATACAACAAAACAAAAACTAAATTAAGGTAACGGCGGCTATCAACGCGGGTATCGAAATCGACGTCCATTACCGCCGCATTTGCAAATACGCATTTTATAGGCAAACCGACCAATTTCTTAAAAAAAGTTACTCACACAAAGGAAGCCTGTTTAGTTGACTAACGCACATATAGGCGATAGAGAGTGTGAATGAAAGAAGACGCTCGCTATTTGACAGTTTTTGCCACGGGGCCGCGAGAAGAGGTTGTGTCATACTGACGTGTGATGTGACGCTAAACCTAAGTGAACTCCAATCTCATTTAGTAGTTTACGTAATAATTATGGCAAACAGGTGAAAGTTATGCATTTCAAATTATTGTTTATAGTTTTCTACATGACTTCTGAGTACTTTTTACGTATTGTTTAGCCTGGAAATGTGTTTAAAGTGGAAATTAAAAGACAGCGGTGAAAGGCGCCATTTCGTGAGTAGATTCTATTACTGTGGTATACCACAGTAATAGTTAAAGTAGTGATATTAGTTCTTTTTGCTTTATTTTAAGTATATGTGATCAGTTATATAATGTCTTAGAGTTGTTTCAATCTTGATCTATTCACGCTATCAAAGAACTATTTACGCGGTATGAAAATTATTCAACAAAACCTTAATTTTTAGCAAAAACTTCATGACTGATTTCGTAGTTTCTATGAAAACCGTTAATTTGTCATTTTTTTTAAACATTGACATAAAGTCTGATGCTTACTTACCAGTTATGTAAACTTGGTTTTAATATAAGGTTGCAATATTTTATTTTGATTTGTAATGAAAATACATCTGTATGACTTTGTTTTTATGGGTCGGAATTAGATTTTATAATACTCCAATTTATGCCTATTACCGATGGTACGATCAGATAACCCTCGGTAATAGAATATATAAGAATCTATTACCGATCCATGCAATATTTGTTTGGGTCGGTAATGGGTTCGTATAGAAGTATCTATTACCGAGCGACATATTAGTCTTGCATCAAAATATGACATTTAGTGTACCGTAAGTACAGATTTCTTAGGTGAAACTGAGTCTTCTGTGGGTATTCATAAAGGAGGATAGTATAGGTATATGTATTTGTCATAATTTGTATATTCAACCGTCGGTATTAAGCTCCGAATTTTGAGATGGGTTTCTATTTACCGATGGCAGAAAAACACTGTCATTCATACCCTCGGTAATGAAATCTCAATTCGCGTTAATAGAACTGCAGCCTGTTCATTACAACGGTAATAGAAAATTTAGGTATGTTGGCTTCAATAATCATTTTATGACATATAATAAACTAAAATGATCCTAAAACTCTTCAAAACTAATAGTTCAATAAATACTCTTCCATAAAAAAAATATTTGTGGTCGTTAATGAGCTTTGATACCCTTAATTTTTTGGTATCTTTTGAAATCTTCCTTAAGTACCACGTTAATAGGCGCCATTACCTTAAAACGAAAACTGTCAATTTACTCGATCAACTTCATTTACGAATAGGGAAACTAAAAAATAAATACAAATCTTTTTTAAGATTATGATTTTTTAAGACTGTCTGTGGCGTGCCTAACATGGTGGTTCAAGACTTTGGGCCGATTTTAAAAATTTGCACAACGAAGCAAAAATATCAAAATTTTAATAAGCTATCTTGGCAATGGATTGCTTCATTGTAGAGTCGGCTGCAGAGAAAAGGAGACTGTATGCAAGGGGGGTACTGATTTGCCGACGGAAAGTTTCCAAAATTCTGAAATTTTCACATAGGAAAACTTCGGAAACTTTCCGTACCTACTTTATATGGGCAATTGTATGGATGGAAACTTTCCATTTCATTTTAAATTCCCTTTATGAGCATTCCTTTTTTTTTGCCAATATTTTTTTTTTATTGTTTTAGGGAATTTTAGGTCAATTGTACTCAGAATCACGAGTACTTTCGGTCTCACTGGGAGACAAAAAGTGTCCCATAATTTCCATACATTTTTGTTACTTTCCTTTTTTGGTTACCCCATACAACATGTACGGAAAATGGTAACAAAATAAGAAAAAATCGTATGGGACAATTTTTTTAACTACTAGGATTGAAAAATCTAGTAATTCTGAGTAGTAATAGCATTTTTTTTCTCAAAAATATCACACTTCATAGAAGTGGCAAAAAAAAAGAATTGCTCTTATTTTCGTGAATTTTTCAAGACATTTAAGATTTTTTGGAAAGTTTCCGCAACTTGCACATCACTACAAGGGGGTCTACTTTTCTCTGCAACTGTACATTCTTATGTTTTAAGGTGACAGTACACTGAAGGACGCGATTATTCTCACCATTAGAAGTATCCGGCTTGCCATAAAGGACTTCCAGACGTTCCCTCTCGGACAGACTGATTTCCGGCCCTCTGGATGGTGTGGAAGGTACTGGAGAAATATACTTCATGTACAGAGGGGCTAGGGTATGCAATTTCTGTGTTCAGTACCTAAGTATATTCAGAAAATTGCAAGCCCTAAAAAACCAGACAGCAGAGACTTCTCCTGACACATGTTTTTATATTTTAATGAATTTTACGACAGTTTATGCACAGTTGAAAGGATTGGATAGTTGAACCACGAGCGAAGCGAGTGGTTCAAGAATAGAATCCTGAACTTAGCGAGTTTTTCAATACACGAGATGTAAAATACATTTTGCACCCGTGTGTAACACAAAACTTTTCCCCTCACTATAGCGAGGAAACTACCTATGGAAACTACAACGCAAAAAATGCGTTTATCACAGCTTCCAGTAGTTCCACAGGTGGTAAATCATCTTTATTACTAGATTCACCTACTTTTATCAATTTTAAAGCAGTTAATTTGACTTTATTCAAGGTCAAATTACTTTACCCACTAGTGGATAAAATGCGTTTTAACCCTGTAAATGAAACGTAGATATAATACCTGAGTAGTGATTTTATCACACAGGTTAATACTGATACAGGTTAGAAGGAAACACTTGGGCACCTACCCTACAGGTGTTTTTCCATTTTATTTCCACGTGATTTTCACGGAAACACGCGAACGAGTCATGCCGATTCAGTCTCAGTACAAGAAACTGACGTCGACTGAAGTAGCAATACTAATACGAAATTACGAACGCTTCCGTGAAAATACAAAAGAAAACTGTGTCGCTTAACTTCTAACTCAGGTATAAAAATATATATAATCTGAATAACCTAACCACAAAATTAAAATTTTGCAAACCCCCGACCGCGATATAGTGGGCCGATTTTCATGAAACATGGCTAAGAACACTCCCGACTAACTCAGCTTTCAAACAAAAAAAAACTAAATTGAAATCGGTTCATCCGTCCAGGAGCTACGATGTCACAGACAGACACACACACAGACAGACAGACAGACACGTCAATCTTATAACACCCCGTCGTTTTTGCGTGTGGGGTTAAAAAGAATCAACCTTACAGCAGAATGGATTAAGTACCCGAGTTTGAAGTTAAGCGACACAACTATAATATATGCATTACATCTGTATTTGGATTTGGACGACCGGTCTCGCCTAGCGCGTAGTGACCCTGCCTGCTAAGCCGCGGTCCCGGGTTCGAATCTCGGTAACGGCATTTATTTGTGTGATGAACACAGATATTTGTTCCTGAGTCATGGATGTATATAAGTATGTATTTATCTATATATGTAAGTATATCGTCGCCTAGCACCCATAGTACAAGCTTTGCTTAGTTTGGGGCTAGGTTGATCTGTGTAAGGTATTTATTTATTTTTATTTACAAAGTATACAGAAAACAACCCATGAATTATTATTCGGACCTAATCCTCTCTGCTGATTCATACATTATTATTTCCTCATTAATGATAATTTTTCCTTCTTTACTAAATAACTTACTTTTTAGAGTCACATACAGGTCGAACGCGATGTGACTTTAAATATGGTGTACAACTTAAAGTATTAACTTACTTTTGCCCGGCGTGAGGTCAATATCGTCATCCTTCCCGAAGAGTTCTTCAAATCGCTTCCTCTCTTCATCGCTTACGTTCTGATCCTGACCCCTCGCCCAAGACAGGCACAGAAGCACCAAAATAAATGAGTACCTGTAAGTTAAAATAAGGTACCGTAAAACGGGAGAAGTTGGGACATACACCGTGCTTTTTTTAGGGTTCCGTAGTCAACTAGGAACCCTTATAGTTTCGCCATGTCTGTCTGTCCGTCCGTCCGTCCGTCCGTCCGTCCGTCCGTCCGTCCACGGATAATCTCAGTAACCGTTAGCACTAGAAAGCCGAAATTTGGTACCAATATGTATATCAATCACGCCGACAAAGTGCAAAAATAAAAAATGGAAAAAAATGTTTTATTAGGGTACCCCCCTACATGTAAAGTGGGGGCTGATATTTTTTTTCATTCCAACCCCAACGTGTGATATATTGTTGGATCAGGTATTTAAAAATGAATAAGGGTTTACTAAGATCGTTTTTTGATAATATTAATATTTTTGGAAATAATCGCTCCTAAAGGAAAAAAAGTGCTCCCCCCCCCCTCTAACTTTTGAACCATATGTTTAAATAATTTTTAAGAAAAAAAAAACCGTCGCCTTTCGGGTTCTGGTGAAAGCTACTTGCGAATGTTGGATTATGTAGAAATGTGTAAGTATTTTTTAAAACTGCTTTTAATGCTTTAATTATTAGATGGCAACGCAAATTAATATACGTATAACGTTAAGGTTTGAGGAGTTTCCTCAATTCCTCATGAATCCGATTATATTATAAGAAATCGAAGCTTGACAAACTTTGACTTGAAAACTCAATATGCTTAACAAACATAACTAATAAATAAATGTCACTGTTCTGAACTTAAATGCATGCTTTTCTTACAAAAATACCAAAGTCACTATGAGTGTGCCGTTCAGATTTGAGGAGTTCGGTTCTGACTATCCTCAGCAGTTCCACTACACCAAATGTTACTGTTCTGGACGTAAGTGCATACTGTTCTTATAAAAATACCAAAGTCACTATAAGCGTGCCGTTCAGATTTGAGGAGTTCGGTTCTGACCATCATCAGCAGTTCCACTGTACCAAATGTCACTGTTCTAGACGTAAGCGCATGCTGTTCTTATAAAAATGGCAAAGTCACTATAAGCGTGCCGTTCAGATTTGAGGAGTTTGGTTATGGCCATCATCAGCAGTTCCACTGCACCAAATATCACTGTTCTGGACGAAAGTGCATGCTGTTCTTATAAAAATACCAAAGTCACTATAAGCGTGCCGTTCAGATTTGAGGAGTTTGGTTCTGGCCATCATCAGCAGTTCCACTGCACCAAATGTCACAGTTCTGGACGAAAGTGCATGCTGTTCTTATAAAAATACCAAAGTCACTATAAGCGTGCCGTTCAGATTTGAGGAGTTCGGTTCTGACCATCATCAGCAATTCCACTGCACCAAATGTCACTGTTCTGGACGAAAGTGCATGCTGTTCTTATAAAAATACCGAAGTCACTATAAGCGTGCCGTTCAGATTTAAAGAGTTCCGTTCTGGCCATCATCAGCAGTTCCACTGCACCAAATGTCACTGTTCCGTACCTAAATGCATGCTGTTCCTTTAAAAACACAAAAATCAGCATATGTATGCCTTTCAGATTCGAGGAGTTCCCTCGATTTCTCCAGGATCCCATCATCAGAACTGGGTTCTGAGAAAAATGGGACCAATCTGTATGCATATACATTCAATAAAAAATAAAATTCAAAATCGGTCCAGTAACGACGGAGATATCGAGGAACAAACATTAAAAAAAAATAAAAATAAAAATAAACATTAAAAAAAATAATAAAAAAAAAACATACAGACGACTTGATAACCCCTTCCTTTAAGATTTGGAAGGCGGTTAAAAAATAAAAACATACAGACGACTTGATAACCGTCCTTCTTGAGAGATATGAGGCGACGGTTAAAAATATGAAAAAAATCACAAAAGTAGAACTTTATAAAGACTTTCTAGGAAAATTGTTTTGAACTTGATAAGTTCAGTAGTTTTTGAGAAAAATACGTAAAACTACGGAACCCTACACTGAGTGAATGATTCACGGTTAGACTTATATTAACCGGGATTAGCCTAGGAACCATCCGGTCTTGCTACTACTGGGAAAATAACTTAATTCTATAACAGTACTTTTTATGTCACCAAAAATTAAGTTTGGTAATTTGAAATAGTTTTTTTAGTTAAGCCACCAAAATTTGTGACAAAAAACGTATAATAGAATAAAAAATATTATTTTAATTCACTAAAAATCAGGCGAAAATGGAATCAGGACTTTTGTTTTAAATTCGACTACTTTAATTTATGACCTTTATAACACATTAAGAAACCACCTATTTTTGTGAATGATACTTCGTAGTAGCAAAAAGCGGACTAATTAAATCAGTTATGACACAAGCAATAAAAGGACAAGTGAAGTTATGGTTGTTTTGTATATACATTATGTGTTGAAACACTATGAAAACTGAAACCACCCCAAAAACAAGACGGATGTTCAATATTTTACTAGCTCGGAATAACATTCACGGCAAAAATTACATAAGCAAAAAAATTGGAACAGACTTTTCGTTAGGATCATAATAAAGAAGAATAAAAATTAATCCACCTTTAAATGCTCGCCAAGAAGCGCTAAAACCACATACGTACGTACTGAAATAAGTATTTTCATATTCTTCTTACCTACAAACTCTCTACCATTGACGATGTAATTTCCTGCATTATTTCAAAAGTGACTCATGTGTTCAACCGCATTTTCATTACATCATGGTATAATAATATATTTCGTCGCCACTACTATCGCTTAAATAGCTCAGGTTGTACTAGCGTAACGTAAAATGACGGACGGTCCTGATGTCGTGGTTTCGATCCCCGGCAGTCAAAATGAACTTTTTTTGGTTTTTATTTTTATTTTATTTTTCTTTTACCGCCTTTTTACCCCCTTTATTTAAAATATAGTTTTTTTTTTTGTTGTATATAACATTTTATTTAATGCTGTGAGTAATTTAGGTACAGTCAAGATATTTAATTCCCTAGCCATTTTAGAATGTTATTAGACACATGTAATGCAATAAGGTCGAAAACTGTATTTCAGTATTAGTATTGATTGAAGGTAACCTAAGGTTCAACATCGTTCCTCCCCGCAACCGCAATACTCTGTCTTAGCTAACCATCGCTAGACGTTATGCCCTTGTAATAAGGATTACAAATGTACAGTGACAGTTGTCCGGTATGACTCATAGATTTATATATTATTAAGCTAGATTGAGTTGTTAGGCCCAAAAGTGTGTCCACGTGAGAGGGTAAAGTTGGGGCTGGTGTCCCTCTCGCACTTATTGCCACTGTCAAAATTATTTAAATGACATCATCACTGTCATTATTTGGGGATACCAGTCAATATTCAAAGTTACTACCAAATCTACTAATACCGACTTAAAGGTTTTTTTAATTGCGCAAATCTTTGGTTTTATGGCTTCATAATAATGACTTACCAATTCGCTACAAGGTATTAATATCCTTGCCTCGATATAATACAAATAGTTATTTGTTATACAAGGGGGCAAAGTTGTATTTTAACGCCGAGTGTGGAATTGAAAAACGAGCAAGAAAAAGGATTCTATAGTTGAACCACGAGCGAAGCGAGTGGTTCTAGAATAGAATCCTGAACTTGCGAGTTTTTTAACACACGAGAAGTAAAATACATTTGCACCCGAGTGTAACACAAAACTTTTCCCCTCACTATAGCGAGGAAACTACAACGCAAGAAAATGCGTTTATCACTGCTTCCAGTAGTTCCACAGGTGGTAAATCATCTTAATTACTAGATTCACCTACTTTTATCAATTTTAAAGCAGTTAATTTGACTTTATTCAAGGTCAAATTACTTTACCCACTAGTGGATAAAATGCGTTTTTACCCGCTGGTATTAAAGGACAAAACACGTGTTTCCGAGCTAGTGAGGGGAAAAATCATTTAAGAAGTTTATTAACTTAGTTATCATACAGGTAAAAACACTACTACTATAGTAATCTCTTTAACACTGGTCACACGTGCGAGAGGGACACCAGCCCCAACTTTGACCCTCTCATGTGGATACACTTTTACTATCCTAATAAGAACGTTTTTCTGCACCGGTGATAAAGTTCAATTTATTATGGCAAAAAAAGTGTGAGCTCAGTCCCTATTGAAAGTCCATGGTATGACTCAATGAAAAATTGGCTAAATAGTAATCGGAAAACAAGCAAAAAGGGTAGAATATATTTCTATAAGTTATTTCGTTGGATTACATTACAAAATGAATGTATAATACATTATAATACTCGTTGTAATTGTATAGATTTAAATAAATAATTTTATTAGTTCAAATTAATGACCGTCAAGGAACAAAAACTAATTGAGTCGCTATTAGACCGTTTTCACATTATCCGATCCGATAACGGATGTCGGAAGGATATCAATAGATGAATCCAAGATTCCGCCTGTAATGTATGGGATATCGGTCCGACATCCGATATCGGATCGGATAATGCGAAAAAGCACTTAGGTCTACATTTTACACGTTTGAAAACCAAGATTAATTAGAGTCAGTTGTATGGTCGGTATGTAGTGTACCTAAATAAAAAGTCGAAAAGTAGTAGGTTCTTTCTATACTTTTTGCTATGTATTTTATATTTCAATAGGCAGGCTTCTGTACCCATATTACAGTACTTTCAATATGTGCTATCCTATAATTAAATTCGAACACTCGCGTAGACACTTCTAATATTATTTGAATGGCATTACCAACATTAAATCTCCTTTTGAAAATAAATTTTAAAGAATATCCCACTATCAGATCAGAGCCACTGGTATTTAATTTAAAACAAATGCCTATAATAAATAAATCCGATGAACCTTTGGGTTGTCTGCTGTCGAATTTAATTATTTTCATAGAATAATAATAATAGAATAATAATAGAATATAATAGAATTTGTATCCTTCCAGCTCGAGATTCTTGGAAGCCCTGTAAATTTTTCTTTGTGACAACAAGATATGACATGTCAGGAAATTTACACATACATACATTACATACATTTATTGTAATAAATGGAGTACAAGTGACCAAGATAAAGATGATACAGTAGGGTATTTTTAAAGTTTATGTAATGAAGAAGTAAAATTGCGGCCTTTTTTAGGTATTTCTATTTATGGAATAAATTGGAAATATCTAATACCTACATACTTATTATATATTGGTAGCGGCTCCATTCGTTCAATATTCGTTCGCAATTCATTTTGACATTTAAGTCATTTGAGCATATTATGACAAAAGGTATTTTGATAAAGAGTTTTTAATGTGTCGCAGTTCCATTTGCAATTTTGATACTTAGGTCTTTATACACTAAGTTGGTTATGGCATGAACGATTTTTTTCCTAAGCAGATAAGAAGTTAACGTTATTAGCATCAACAAGAATGTTATAAATGCAATTTAGACCCAGATTTTTAAAACATTTTTGTTATGAATTGTGCGTCCTTGTATTTAACGTCATTGCAGTAGCTTGTACTCATCAACTTATAATATAAATAAAACATAAAAAAAAAATTAATTAAAAAAGCTGTAATATCTACATTCTACGTATGCGACGACTGAGATTTGAACCCGTGACCTGTGGCTTGTAAGTCTAACGATAATCGCCGGGGCTATACCTGGCCGTGACATATGGGTCGAAATTAGACTTTGCATAGCTTTCGCGTGTTTGTAACAAGCGTTGCTTCAACGATTCTGAAGAATGGAAGAATACATTTCACAAGATGACGGAGATCTGTCAAATGGTAGAAGAGAAAAACGTGAGATAGATGTATGTACTGACAAGTATATACTCTTTTCGACGACTGTCAAATCCTGCCTGCCTCCACGCATGCCTAAAATAAATATGTAATTTTTTAAATTACTTTGGACTTTATTATCGGTGGGAAACGTCTGTTTTTAATCTACCTAAAATATTACTTATGTAGAAATAGGCATGTAATGAGGAGGAACACTCAAAGGATACGACAGATGGCGCCACCCTATTAGTCCGTGAAACGTGAGAGCGAGAAGCTGATAATTATGTTTTTTTCTCTCTCTCACATATGAATGACAGTAACATGCCTAGACTCTTGCATAGGCGCCGCCTGGCGGGGTAAAATGTCAGTGTGCCTCCTCATGTGTAATAGAAGAACAGAATAAAAAGCATGCGACACGGCTCATCACCTACTCTCGGCCCAGCTCCACTGGCGTGGTGGTTTGCCATATGGATTCCTAAATGTAAGACACTAAGGTCCAAACCAAACCACGCAAAAAATGTAAATATATTATTAAAGTATTAAATAAAGGTCAAACTTATTGGGTGGATTATCATGCTGTTAATATTGTTAAATAGGGACAGTAAAAGTCAACCTCGTACTATTATCTGTTCCTAATTTGCCCGGTCAAATATTTAGATTTTTTTATTTCCATATAAATATATTGGTGGTTTTTTTATGCTAAATATCTGAAATATTATGTGCTATTCATTTCTGCTTAAAAATATCTGTTGTTATATTTGCTCTAGAGCACGTTAGAAAAAATTCAAAAATTCTATATCATTAAAAAAAGTCTTATTTCCCGTCATATATTTAGGTGGCTTCGGGTTGTAAACCTTAAAACTGATTTTTTTTTACATGTGTCCACCATTAAATTACTGTGAGGTATTTTGCTGAAAGAAAACGCTTATTTTTTGGGCGTAGTTTTTTTTAATATCTTCCATTCCAAACTATTGGTGGATTCGAAAATATAGGTTTTTTAAATTGCGATTAAACGCTGTATATGAAAAAAAACTACTGTTGTAGAATTATTTTCAAAAATATCGCACCGTTCTTAGGCTAGATATCAAAAAGGTAATCACGGTCTATATCTCGGTCGATTTGATATAAGTCTAATGAGCACTGATATTTTACCCCGCCAGGCGGCGCCTGTGCAAGTGTCTAGGCATGTCACTGTCATTCATATGTGTGTGGGAGAAAAGTCATATCATCTTCTCGCTCTCACGTATGGACTAATAGGGTGGTGCCATCTGTCAACCTTTGAGTGTGCCTCCTCATGAGGTATATTGTGCCTTTTGTAAAAAAAAAAAAAAAAAAAAAAATAAGTAATTGACCTACGTAGTTGACAGAAGTCAATAAAAACAGGTTGTATACAATATTTTAAAGACTAAGTATACTCTGTCAAACAAGTCTGTCAGTAAATAAGAACAAAGAAAACTATATGCATCCTTTTCTTTAGGGTGCTAGAGAAAAGGATACCTATAGTTTTCTTTGTTCTTATTTACTGACAAACTTGTTTGACAGAGTATAAGTATCTATCTTTCATATTTCATTCAACAAACAACCCTGTTCCATATTTTATACGCCTCGTTCGTAACACCAACTCTCCCCACTCATGACCCAACTCGCCCCGTATCCGTCCCAACTCGCCCCATAAAAATACCCAAATAGTATCGTGCACATTAAAAAACCCTTTTTTTATTAACCCACGACGCAAAAACGACGGGGTGTTATAAGTTTGACGTGTCTGTCTGTCTGTTTGTCTGTCTGTCTGTCTGTGGCATCGTAGCTCCCGAACGGATGAACCGATTTAGATTTAGTTTTTTTTGTCTGAAAGATGAGGTAGTCGGGAGTGTTCTTAGCCATGTTTCATGAAAATCGGTCTACTATGTCGCGGTTGGAGGTTTTTTCAAAATGTTAATTTTGTGGTTAGGTTATAGCAAACCTCTTGCCATTGTACGGTATTTAACCAAACCAACACAATAGTCATCATGACGATTAAAAACATTCATAAAGTCACTCTACGTCTTTTCCGGGTAAGAATAGCTTTATTTTAATTTTATACGTGTTTTATACACATGTAAGAATATTGAATTGCTTAATAATAAAGAATAGGTTAAATAAGCCTGACATTGTGATAATAGATCGACCGCAACGCCGGGCCGTGCTCGTTGACATCACCATCCCCCATGATGAGAATCTCGTGAAAGCCGAGAAGGACAAGTCCAGTAAGTACCTAGACTTGGCTCACGAGATAACCACCATGTGGGATGTTGATTCAACGATCATTGTCCCGATAGTCGTTTCAGCGAACGGTCTCATAGCGAAGAGTCTCGACCAACATCTTAAGAGACTCTCGCTCGGTGGTTGGATCAAGGGCCAGATGCAGAAGGCGGTGATTTTGGACACAGCGCGGATAGTCCGACGGTTCCTCTCTCTGCAGCCCTAAGCACCGGCAGCTTGGGCCCTGCCCCGCTGCTGGCGGCACCCTAGGTTAGGTTTTTTATAATGTGTTTATATGTTTTATATTGTTTTGTAAGTGTTTTATTTTATTTTACTTTTATACTCATATTGTAAAAAACCTAATCTAAGAAAAGAAATAAATAAAGAATAGGTTATCTAACAATTACTTAAGGTCATTCTGAGACGATAATCGATTTAATGACTTCTAGTTCATCAACATTTTACGAGGAAATATCCTATGTTAAAAAAAATAGTTAAGTATGTATACCTACTGAAATTCTTCTAAAATAAGATCTACAATTTAAATAATTATATTTTTGTATTGTAGCGAATAAAAAAAAATTCTACCTATATTTCTTGTTACCATTACCATTTCATTCATAGAAATCATAGATGATAACCTAACCACAAAATCAAAATTTTGAAAAATCCCCCGACCGCGACACAGTGCACCGATTTTCATGAAACATGGCTAAGAATACTCCCGACTAACTCTGCTTTCAAACAAAAAAACTAAATCGAAATAGGTTCATCCGTTCGGGAGCTACGATGCCACAGAGACAAACAAACAAACACGTCAAACGTATAACACCCCGTCGTTTTTGCGTCGGGGGTTAAAAACCAAAACCCGGAGATGGTAGGTACTACCTACATATAACTAGCGCAATTCTTGTTTTGTATACACAAATCTCAAACTTAACAAATAGGTACAAAATGCAATCAAAAGTTCAAGTTTATATGGGACTTTATTGAAGACGTCACAAACTTGACCAACAGGTCCAACCAGCGATAATAAATAAATTAAAAACCAATTCCACTCTGTATATCTACAATCTATTATACGGAGTATACCTAAAGAAATTATAAAAACATGTTAAGTTATTTTACGAAAGTTCACTCACCTCATGTCAGTTAAAAGTAAATGTTTTGACTAGATTTTTGTAATTCAAAATGGCGGGTGGCGCGGCGACGGACAACGCTCGACTGCCTGCTTTGAGGAAAACAAACGTGTTTACTTGGAGTCGTTAACGAACGAGACGATATACTTTGATTATTTTGATATTTTATTATAACTTAATGTTTATGGCAAAGGAAAATGGCATATAAGGTCGTTTTGGTAATTTAGCATGTTTTAGAAAGTTACGTAAAGTTTATAAACTGGTAACCAGTTTTTAAACTTTTTTAGGGTTCCGTAGTCAACTAGGAACCCTTATAGTTTCGCCATGTCTGTCTGTCCGTCCGTCCGTCCGTCCGTCCGTCCGCGGATAACCTCAGTAACCGTTAGCACTAAAAAGCTGAAATTTGGTACCAATATGTAAATCAATCACGCCAACAAAATAAAAAACCGGCCAAGAGCGTGTCGGACCACGCTCAGTGTAGGGTTCCGTAGTTTTTCGTATTTTTCTCAAAAACTACTGAACCTATCAAGTTCAAAATAATTTTCCTAGAAAGTCTTTATAAAGTTCTACTTTTGCGATTTTTTTCATATTTTTTAAACATATGGTTCAAAAGTTAGAGGGGGGGGACGCACTTTTTTTTCCTTTAGGAGCGATTATTTCCGAAAATATCAATATTATCAAAAAACGATCTTAGTAAACCCTTATTCATTTTTAAATACCTATCCAACAATATATCACACGTTGGGGTCGGAATGAAAAAAAAAATCATCCCCCACTTTACATGTAGGGGGACCCTACACTGTACCCTAATTAAACATTTTTTTCCATTTTTTATTTTTGCACTTTGTTGGCGTAATTGATCTACATATTGGTACCAAATTTCAGCTTTCTAGTGCTAACGGTTACTGAGATTATCCGCGGACGGACGGACGGACGGACAGACAGACATGGCGAAACTATAAGGGTTCCTAGTTGACTACGGAACCCTAAAAATGGAAAAAAATGTTTTATTAGGGTACCCCCCCTTACATGTACCTAAAGTGGGGGCTGATATTTTATTTCATTCCAACCCCAACGAGTGATATATTGTTGGATAGGTATTTAAAAATGAATAAGGGTTTACTTAGATCGTTTTTTGATAATATTTATGTTTTCGGAAATAATCGCTCCTAAAGGAAAAAAAAGTGCGTCCCCCCCCCCCCTCTAACTTTTGAACCATAGGTTTTAAAAATTTGAAAAAAATCACAGAAGTAGAACTTTATTAAAACTTTTTAGGAAAATTGTTTTGATAGGTTCAGTAGTTTTTGAGAAAAACACGGAAAACTACGGAACCCTACACTGAGCGTGGCCCGACACGCTCTTGGCCGGTTTTTGTATTTTTTTCCTTATCAGTTATAACTCTTATGGTGCCTAGGTATCTATAACAGGTAGTCTTGTACCTTTATTGCAGCTCTAAGTATTATATAAGTGTTCTAGCTAGGCACTTAAGCACATACAGCCAATACTATGTACATGCATACAGCCAATATTAAATTGTAAGAAGGACATTGAAATAAAAAAGGTACCATAATTAGCGCGTTTACACATTATCCGATACGATATCGGATATCGGACCGATCCCCGATAATCTTCGAGTTTTGCCTTTGAAATTCTTCCTACATCCGATGTGACACGTTACTAAAAGGTCTAAAAGGTATAAAAACGTAATTAGGTTTCACGGTTCCAAACCAAGAACAGTTAGTTACAACTTTTTAACACATTAATTTGCATTTAACTCTTATTAACATTTAACGGATTTCTTCATCTTGGTCATTCCAGTAATTGTAACATTGTCTTATGCTATTAAATGTACATATAAAATAGCCGCCAGTATTCTAACTTAAACGAAAATTAATTGAGTTGAGTCTCTCCACTCATTTACAGTTTAACAATATCAAAAAATGGCTTTAGTAAACCCCTATTCATTAAATACCTATCCAACAATATATCACACGTCGGGGTCGAAATGAAAAAGAATCATTCCCCACTTTACGTATATCGTCACTACTTTAAAAAAAACTTTTATCTTCGTCTGTCAATGAAAAGAAAATTATAGTAATTATGTATGGAATGCATGAAGACTTACTGCGTTTTAACTTTGAGGAACAGCGTGAGATACGAGATTTTTTAAAAGTAGTGACGATATATTACCCTAATAAAATATTTTTTTTACACTTTTTATTTTACCGTTGAGATTATCCGCTGACGGACAGACGGACGGACGGACAGACATGGCGAAACTATAAGGGTTCCTGAGCATTTCTTTTTTTTTTTGCCAATAATTTTTTTTTATTGTTTTAGGGAATTTTAGGTCTATTGTACTCAGAATCACGAGTACTTTCAATCTCACTGGGAGATTAAAAGTGTCCCAGAATTTCCATATTTTTTTTTTACTTTCCTCTTTTGTTACCCCATACAACATGTACGGAAAATGGTAACAAAATAAGAAAAAATCGTATGGAACAATTTTTTTAACTATTACTAGGATTGAAAAGGCTAGTAATTCTGAGTAGAAATAGCATATTTTTCTATATTTCTAATAGCATATACTTCATAATAGTGGCAAAAAAAAAAGAAATGCTCTCCTAGTTGACTACGGAACAATAAAAATTGAATGTAAAAATAATGTCTAGGTATGTTATTTTTATAACTATCTGATGCTTTGTATCGTGCATGGTATAATAGTACATTACGAATTTCCTTTTCATACGTATATCGTACAAAGTTTTTCAGTACAGATGGCCCTCCGAAGTTTTGACCTGACAAGAAATGACGCACTTGTATCGTAATGTACTATCAGCTGCAAAAGCGCATGGAGAAATTATGAATGAATTCATTGATAAATTCGCCATGCTCTTTTGCAGCTCGTAGCACTATAATTTTAAGTACCTACCTATATGTATGTTATTGATTGGTTTTCATGTCAACCAAAGACATATGTAACTCCGTATTAGACGGATAAAGTCTAAGAAAAAAACGTACCTCAAAGCCCTAGAGAAAAAGGTACGGTGGCCTAGATATGGCGTTGCACCTTTGGGGAACGCTCGGCTAGATGGCGCTAATATTTATATTTGACATTTTAACACATATCAAGCAAACAATATGGGCCAAATCGTCAAAACTGAGGTTCAAAAGTTTTAAGTTTGTGTCGAGAGATGGCAGTCTATGCACTGTGATTACACATTTTAGTTTGACAGTAACTCTCTATAAACTTCGATCCTCTTTGATGTCAACTTGATGTCAACATACTGGTTTGAAGCATTTAACCGTGGTTTTTGTCAAGTGTATGTGTCAACCAGTTCCACAGGGGACTACCCGCTACCCAAGAAACATGTTCATAATCGTAATATGCATGATAAACCACTACGTTTGGTTATAATAACTAATATAAACGGGAAAATAATTTATTTGTTAATTTAGCATAAAGAACATAATATTATCTTATAACCTAACCGATCAATTTTCAAGAAAAATGGCTAAGAACACATCTCGACTAACTCAGCTTTCAATAAAAAAAACTTAATCTAAATCGGTTCATCCGTTCGACAGTTACGATGCCGAATGCCACAGACAGACACACACAGAGACAGACAGACAGACATACACACAGACAGACACGTCAAACTTATAACACCCCGTCGTTTTTGCGTCGGGGGTTAATAAAACTAAACTATCAAATGTAAAATTATTCTAAAATAAACTTATTTAAAATAAAATAAAAAAATAAAATTACACTAAATAAATCGAAAATTAAACTAAAATAAATCTAAAAACGGCCCCTGTGGTATACAAACTATAATACGAACGCTCCACTAATCAGAACGGGGGTAAAAGTTTCAGGGTTCGGATTAAGGAGGTCCTGCGGGCCGATTTTTGAGTCTCACGCGTTTGAATTCAGAAAATTGTCACTGAAAATAATTTATAAGCAAGTCACCGTTATCGGCCGGCAACAGACAGTCTTAAATTTCATAATCTTAAAAAATCATAATCTTATAAAATCAGATCGAGTGCACGGATTCATACAATTTCGCAACTGTCCACACACAGTCTTATTTTTTAAGATTATGATTATCAGATTGATCTGACAGATTGCAAATAATTTGAATTTTAAGAATTTTATAAGATTATGATTTTTTAAGATTATGAAAATTAAGACTGTCTGTTGCCGGCCTTCAACCGGTATTTTACTGATAAAATCCCTTAGCGAGATTCAAAAATCGCCCTCCTGCACTTATTTGTGAGCATCTAATGGAGAAGATACGTTGCCATCTAGCTTAATAGGTAACTCGCTTGACGAGCACTGTCTTCAAGCTTACAAATATTAGCTCAATCAAGAACTCAGGGACGAGTTTGTGTAATCACAACTCATCGATAACCTCTGCTGCAAATAAAATAAGTACCTCCGCGAGTTCCTCACAAAGACGTATCATCCCGTCTGAGCAACATTCCGAAATCAACATTAAAATTGAAAGTCAAGGTTGAGTTTTCAATGAGCTGTATCTGAGGTCGTATCCCCACTTAATGAGGAAAATAAGCTACAATACGTTCCGAGAAGTAGTGTGGTGTGTGAAGTGGCAAGGTTGGTATAGTGCTTTTTTGTGTTTATATAAACTACGCTATGTTTATTCATTAGTCAAAATAATATATTAAATTGAAAGTAAATTTTGCGAACGCTACCTTATGTTGCCGGCTAAATTGTGTTACGTTTTTCAGTTAAATAAATGTTACTGTTTTGTAAAACCAAGTTTATAAAGTAATTAAACGATTCCAGTTTTAGTGATAAAACTCTTTAGTTATTTTGTATGTAACTTTTTATCGTTATTCGAGGTAGGTAGGTTATTTTTTTGCGTGAGTACGCAAAGGTAGAAACATTGTCAAAACATACATAAAAACACACACTTAAAAAGTAATTAAACCTACACAAGCCAATTAATCAAAATAATAAATAGGTACCTAAAACAGTTTGTAATACTAAAAAATATACTTAATTATTTAATTATTTGACACTATGTAAAGCTGTTAAAGTCATCGGTGTATTTATTAAAATGTATATAATTAAATAACAATGTATTTAAATCAATCAATGCCTTTTTATTGTTAGGAAATGAATAAGTAAATTTAAAAAATATATAGGTATTCGATACTACTAATTCAGTATCCTATATTAGGATATTTTTTAACCTACTTGGTAGGTATTCATGACACGATTGTTATTGTTTCCGAATTAAACATTTTAAAATACCCGCAATTTATTTTAACTAAAAATATAATTTTGCACGGATAATTTTAAATGTGAGCAAATTGAGATTTTTTTTATATAAGTAGGTATGTATGTATAGTTACATTGGTAAGTATGTATAGTTTTACCTAAATATCTACAAGATGATTTGAACATATGTAATAGGGCTTGAAAGGTCATATTTCGGTTATCATAATATATGTTTGTTTACAATAAATTATTATTAGCTCGGAGAGTAAACAGAATTTTAGGTTAAAGATAAGTATTTACCTATTAAAGCTTGTACATTATTATGTATAATTGAATCGTCATCCTCCTGGCGTTATCCCGGCATTTGCCACGACTCATATGGGAGCCTGGGGTCCGCTTTTGACAACTAATTCCAAGATTTGGGGTAGGCACTAGTTTTTACGAAGTCGACTGCCATCTGACCTGTCATCCCGAAGGGTAACTTTTTTTTTTTTTTTTTTTTTTTGTCAGAGGTGGAGGTAATCCTCATTGGATACTGCCAACCCGCTTATGGAATTAGTCCGGTTTCCTCACGACGAGTATAATTGTATATTCTGTAAAGTTCATTGACGGAGGTATTGCTAGGAATAGAACAAAGGAATAAAAATGCATATTTTTTTGGACTATCCATACCTACCTATTAAATTCGCCTAAGATTAATACCTCTCGATCAACTATTTTCTGAGAGTTGTCGGAACTCTCAAAATCGAATACTGTTTTAATTAAAGCAGCCTAACAAAAACCATTATTAATAGTTTAATAGCTCTGAAACTGGTTGTGTATAATGTGTCTAAAACCTGTTGTCTGTTTGCGATCTTTTATTTGCTCAAGCGTCGGTTCTTCTAGACTTGTTGCTGTAGATACTTGAGATGGATCTTTTTTATCGTTATTTTGTTCTGTCGGGCGAGAGACAAGAGCAGTATAAGTAGTTTATTATAAGAAATCTTTTAGGAAAATATAAGTTATACTATTAGGTAGGTAAGTATGCTTCAGAGACGGCACATAAAATATAGAAATCTGTTTTTTTTATACAGGATGTATTTATTGAGCGATAATCGTGGTTCCTATTTGAGTAAAACAATCATATTTTTTTTAATTTATAAGTTTTTTTTATTAGCCTATAAGGTGTCCCACTGCTGAGCAAAGGCCTCCCCTTCCTTTCTCCAGTCCTCCCGGTTTGATGCCCGCTCTTGCCAGTCTCTGCAAAATACGTCGAGATCGTCCCGCCATCTCTTCTTTGGTCGTCCTCTGCCCCGGCTATGCTAATATAACAAAAAAATAAGTTTTTTTTTTAATATTTGGTGGAGACAACTGTAATTTTCTACAATCAAGGACATAACACTAATTGTAAACATAAAAGGCCATTTCTCAAAATTTTGGCACCCCCGCCTGTCAATACGCTTATGTTAGAAGTTAGAACTTTTTTTTAGTATACAATATCTTCATAAAAAATCATCAGTTTCAGTACATATTCAAAGACACTTTTTACATAGAGGCCTGATTTTTAGAAAACGATTTATATTATATTTATTAAAAAAAATATTGCTCGCGGACCTCGCGGTACAACAATATTGGACTCTTTCTCTCGGGTCTCAATATTGGCACATGCGGTTAAACAACTACTTTCCCATACAACCATTTCAGTCGCAAAATCTTCAAATCAGTAACTAACTGTCAAATGTGACATAACGCGTGGTAACGGCGTGCAAACAATGCGACCGTATTGATACAATAACAAAATGTAGTCGTCGTGTGCACTCGTTACGGTAACAAAATGTGTACGAATTTGTGGCTGTCAATGTCACTGTCAGAATGACTTTTAACGACACTTTATTAGTCGACGTTTGCACACATAACGGTAACAACATGTGGACGAATTTGTGGCTGTCATTGTCACTGTCAGAACGGTTTCTGACAGTGACATTGACAGAATTTGTAGACACATGTGTAGGTCTGATTACCGAACTGCTCCTAAACCACTGTATCCGCAAATGACAATCTGAAATACGAAGGTTTCTCAAACTGTCTTGTGAAGTTGTGGACTGGTTGCTTTGAATCATTTAAATATGAGCGAATTAAATAATAATAAACGACGACGACCATTTAAGCACTCTTCGACATTTTATAGAAATGTGGGAAAGTTAAGAAAAGTGCAGAATGATAATACAAATAAATAAGCACTTTATAGTTACTTAATGTATTAAATATATAATTTTTAATTCTTATTGATAAAAATGAAGTGTAGTGTTGCTTTACACAATAAAAGTAGGAATCAAATGAAATAGAGTATTTACTGTGATATTAATAGAATTTCTGTTGCGCAATGATAGTTTTTTTTCAGTACAGATGCTGCTTTTTTTAACGCAGTAGTGCGAGCAAATCAAGCAATGATTCATTTCTTGTCTGGTCGAAACTCTTAGCTTAGATTTAGGTACTGAAAATCGTCGTACGATACACGTGCGAAAAGGACATTCACAACTCGTGTCGATTTAAAACACTCCCTTCGTTCGTGTATTAATTTATTGCTACTCGTATCGATTTTCCTCTTTTCCGCACTCGTATCTACAAGTATTTTGTTTGGGTTACAAAAAAAACACATTATTTACTCTACTACGTTTTATTTATGTCTCTTTAACATTACAAATTTGTAGACACTTATCTATACAAAAATCTTGACAAAAGAAGTACCTACAGATCGCTGAAATGAATGTTGATAGTAATATTAATGAAGACTACTTCAACAAGTGTCAATTGTGAAATGCCGCACAATACTAGTTGCTCTATAGAAGACCATAATAATATGATCCCCGATCCTTTACAACCCAGCAGCTCGGTACGCACGTTACAATTTTTTTTTAATCTTCTTTAGTGAGGGCAACTGAGTACGACGGCATATTTAATTGTTTATAAAGTTTGAGGATACCTGAAAAAAATGAATACAAGAAGCCATTCTGCTTTCGGTCACGCGTGTACGCTGCGACCATTTTGCGACCGTTTGTTGACCGTTTGGTGACCGTTTGGCGACTGTTTTTTACATGGAATATTACCGTCTTAATCCATATTTTAACAACTTTATTGGTTTTCTAGGCATTATTTTTATTATTTCAGTATAGTATATGCACCAGAGCACTAAAACTTCACCAATCAATATACATAACACGCAAACACCGAGTAGTCAATAATATTATTACTGGTTAAACTGAGGTAAATTGATGGCGCGTTGATAAATTTAGACTTATTTTATGAAATCACTCGAGCAATTTAATTGGCCATGGTAATTAGCCCACATTATATTACAAATGCAAACAATATTTATCTTTAACAAATTCTTACGCCATTACATTTTAATGTCAAATGATTTTATTTCTTTTTTACTTTGACGTCTCTAACAGTCGCCATTTGAAAAGAATGAAATGAACGAATGATTTTGGGAAAGTAGTCGCCAAACGGTAACAATGTGTGCACGCGTAGTGCACACTTCTGTCACTTCTGTGACCATTTGTGCCTGTTACCAATCGTCCCCATTTGGGTCGCCGCGACTAAACGTCGACCGTACTGCGACTAAGCATTGAGACCCGAAGACCTGTGTGTACACAAAATAGGAGGATTTGCGTAGGAACGGCGACCGATTATGGTTATATGGGTTGCCGCCATGTAAAACAAATAACTATAACCCTTTTGTAAAACAGATTCCAATTTTATTGTGCATTTATTGTGTGATTCTTTTCCAGATGTACAAATTCCTCTCAATCCTGGTGCTCCTGGCATCATGCTTCGCCCAGGACAACGGCGGTGACCTGGAGTCCATCATTAAACAGCTGCAGAACCAAAACGGTGCGACGCAGGCGCCGCAGTCGTCTACTTTAGTGCCGAGTATAGTCAACAATAACGCCGATGGTGAGTCATAGATGGCGCTGTTATTTATTTAGTTCATGTACAACTGTCAAAATTATTTATTTATTTATTGTTCAGAACACATACAGTCATATATCAAATAACATAGGTAGCAGACATGTATAAGGGATAAAAGACCTGAAGGTTCATAAATGTTTTAAAAAGTAGGGTATATATCAAAAACATGCAAATGCGTCTTACCGAGAAGAAAAACATATGATAAATTTACTTTAGCAACAAAAGTTTAGATCTAATATGTCCTTATAAAGCTGGAAATGAATGCATAAATGGATCGATGTCATATAAATACTCATTGTAATTTTTAGATACATTATGTAGAAACATCGTGAGGAAACCGGACTAATTCCAATAAGGTCTAGTTTACCCTTCGGGTTGGAAAGTCACATGGCAGTCGCTTTCGTAAAAACTAGTGCCTACGCCAGATCTTGGGATTAGTTGTCAAAGCGGACCCCAGGCTCTCATGAGCCGTGGCAATATGCCGGGATAACGCAAGGAGGATGATGATGATGAATCCATATAAGTTTTTATTTGTAAGATTTTTGGTATGTTGTAATTAATGAATTGGTTCTGATTTCTGAATAAATTACGGGTATGTTATGATAAAAAAAAAATTAAATAAAAAAATAGTGCGTGGCGTCCCTATCCGATAACAGATGTCGGACCGATATTCCACACATTTATTACAGGCGCCATCTTGGATTGTTTTTATTGAAATCCTTCCGATATCTGATATCGGATCGGATAATGTGAAAACGGAGTTACACAAATCAATCTATCCCCAAACTAAGCAAACCGTGTACTGTCTGTGCTACGCGAAGACATAAATATGTACAGCCAACCAATCGGAACATAGGCCACTGTAGAACTATGTCATAGTGACGTTATAAATCAGATTGTAAGAAATCTCTTACTTCTTGTCATTTTGACATGGTTGTAGAAGTGGCCTAGGGTTCTAATTGGTTGACTGTTCCTACATACTTAGGTATATAGATAAATTCATATATAATATTACTTATTATTAGACCTAGATGTCGTTGTAATTCTTGTAATTTCCTAAGGTTCCTTGGCCTAAAGCTATCATAATCGGAATATAAATATTTGGAAAATTGATTCAAAACAAAAACTGTACCTTTCAGATGGCGACAAGTCCTGTTTGACAGCAGACAATCAGAACGGAGAGTGCGTTCCGTACTATTTGTGCGGTGCCAATGATACCATCATCAATGATGGCGTCGGGATCATTGACATCAGGTGAGTGATCATCTGAACATTTGCCCACTGGAGCCCGATTTTTGAGTCTCACGGCGTTCGAATTCAGAAAATTGTCACTGAAAATAATAGGCAATTCACCGTTTTCAACCGGTATTTTAGTGAAAGTGAGACTCAAAAATCGGCCCCCTGTTGGTAGTTTAACTCAACTTGCGCTCTCGCGCTCGAGTCAATAAGTTTCGCTAGATATATTATGGATTCGCGCGCGAGCACGAAATGTGTGCTGTGCTAGACTATGTGATCAGCATCATTATTATTATTGGCAACGAATGTAACAGAGTAGTTCTGATTCTCACAAATACACTAATGTGGGCATTACACATCATATAGCTATGTCCAACATTAAAGTTAAGCATTCAAAGCTCTTTATGCAGAGGGTAGACTCTGGATGGAGCAAAAAGCTAGGGAAGCTAGGCAAAAGACAACTCCAAATTATAACCGGGGTGTTCACAGGCCATTACGGGGTCAAAGGAATTTTGGCCAAGATGGGACACGCTGACAACAGTGATTGTCGCATGTGTGGCGAAGAGGAAGAGACCGTCAGACATCTAATGTGTGAATGTCACGCCCTCGCCAGACAAAGAATGAAGAACTTTAGAGCAGGCTACCTGGCACCGAAGGACTTCAGAGAGCTACTCGTACCCATGAGCCTCATCATCCGATACGTGGAGATGGTCGAGAAGCTCCTGAATAGCTGAAGGATCTTAGGATCGTAGGGGGTAAATTGCACAAAAGATCCCGATGGGTCGAAGTGTATCCGTAAGGGCCCCCGCAGATTTAAGATAAGATAAGATAACATTAAAGTTAGCGGAGGCCGCTGGAACTACAATTTGACACCTTATACCTACCTACAATGAATATGGAAAAACCGACTAAATGAGGGCAGCACCAGTCGTACACGTAGAGAATATGTATAGGCTGGACAATTAATAGGAAAACGACAAAAAAGTTAATTTGTATAGGTATACAGGGCACCTGACTCGACAAATTTTTTGGAGGATTTGTGGTGTAATTTCCTTCCTTTTCGTCCTTGGATCCTTGGTCCTAGGAGCCACCGGTCTGGGGTTACGACATAGAGTATATTGAATAGTATGGTATATAGTTATCAGTCAAGATTTTCGAATGCAGCGCCATCTATTATTAAGTTACGACAACATTTCATGTGACTTTCCATGCCTAAAGGTTCCTTTCAGAACATAAAGCATGTGAGTTTTGAATGATTCACGGTTATTTTCATTAGACTTATATTGACCGGGATATAGACCGTGATTACCTTTTTCATCATGATTTCTTTTGCATCATGATCACGGAAAACTTTTCCGTGGTCATGATGCATGCAACTGCGGCGAAATATCGGGAGCTCGACAAAAATCAAAAAGGTAATCACGGTCTATATCCCGGTCAATATAAGTCTAATAAAGCATGTGGACCCTTTAAACATGGAACGCCACATATCTATGGCGGGATTTCTAAAAAGGTCATTCACCAACCAGTCACATTAAGAGCGTTATAACATTTCGGCGTCGGGCGAAATTAGGTATTTTACCCGCCGCGCGAGTCCAATATGCCGACCCTTTCTAGCACGTCTTATCACTCGCTCGCACTACAATAATGGACAAAACAATCTTGATCCTTCCTATGGAATTTTGATAACAACCACAATCTACTATCTCGATATAAACTTTCGATTTCTAATAAACATTATTTTGTACGAAAAGACTAGAATATAGCGCAAAATAATATTAATTACGTTAAAATTTATTTAAAAATTTAACGTATAGGTAATAATTATTTAGTCATATGGTTCATTGGTACTGGTGACCACCATCTGTCTCCATCATCAGACCCTGCGTATCACTTCTTGTCAAAGGTCTTGTTGAGACGATTTCAATGAGCCTACACACGAAGTGGTTTAGTTCCATGGTTCATCGGTACTAGTGACCACCATCTGGCTCCATCATCAGACCCTGAGTACCAGATTTTGTCAAAGGTCTTATTGAGACGATCCCATTGAGCCTAAATACGAAGTGGTTTAGTCATATGGTTCATTGGTACTGGTGACCACCATCTGGCTCCATCATCAGACCCTGAGGACCACCTCTTGTCAAAGGTCTTGTTGAGACGAACCCAACGAGCCTAAACACGAAGTCGTTTACTTACATGGTTCACTGGTACTGGTGACCACCTTCTGACTCCATCATCAGATCCCGAGTACCACCTCTTGTCAAAGGTCTTGTTGAGACGAACCCAACGAGCCTAAACACGAAGTCGTTTACTTACATGGTTCACTGGTACTGGTGACCACCTTCTGGCTCCATCATCAGATCCCGAGTACCATCTTGATGTGTCTTATCATCTTGACCGTATTGTAATTTTCACATATTTATCATCATAACGTTGTAATACTTTAACATTCAAACATAACAAAATATTACAAAAGCAAATATTTACGGATCTAGGATCAAATTCGTTGGTCGCTGTTTACACACACACAATGCGAGGATAGCCCGTGTATAAACAAGGCGTCCGACCCACACAACGATAAATATTCTCGACGTTTGCGATGAAAACTCGGAGAGCGAAGCAACATACGTCTCACCTCCTCTAGCTCCGGCGCGGCACTGAAATCGCAGGCGTCCGTCGCCGGTAAAATAGCGACAGGAAGGCTAGTTTTCAAAAAATTGGCAAAAAATCATGATAAAATAATATAACGACAAATGGATAACAGCAATTTAAGCACATTGTGCAGATTATTTATATACTAAAATAACTTCGATAACATGTAGATTTTCGGAGAAATGATCACTTGTTTCGATGTATTTTCAAGACAAAATTGAGTTCGTTTTACTTTCAATTTCTCAATTTCAAAGGATTAAGTGATAAATATTGTTTAATGGGCCTAAAGTACAAGATATTAGAAATTTAAATTTACCGCATTTATGAGAGTGAGCTTATCAAATTGTACATAATAAGAGCTCCGAAATCTGTGCTTCGCGCGGTTTTTCCTAAACGAGCATCAGAAAAAAAATCATTACTAATTGAAAAAGCTTTTTCTTCCATATGTTTTTTAATGAACCGACAGTTAATTAGATTTTCTAACTGAAACAAGTACTTTTACTGTCTTTTAGTATGAGTAAAGTGTACAATTTTGCCGATAAATATTGTACGTTTTTAATAAATATCTGAACGCTATAGCGCTCTTAATAAATATCTGAACGCTAACTTACTTGCCAAAAGAGATTACAATAATAAAATTTACAATTTAAATACATGTAATTAACCATAGAATGCCGTTCGCTAGTTTGCAGGTGGTACAGCGACATCTAGCGAAAAATGTGGACATCAAAAAATACTTATACATTTTACGACAACAAGTCATTACCTAGTTTGCGGGGGTAACAGTGACATCTAGCGAACATCTTGCACTACGGCATATAATTGTTTTTCACGCCCTCTATCATTAATTTTCCTAAACATATCCTAAGTACATCGGATTTACTATTTCCTTTGACTGAAAACACCGTGGGTTACGATTTTTTTTCCTAAATCAACCAAAATCTGATATTCGAAGCCCCATAACTTTTTTTGTATGGAGTTACAATTAAAGACATTCAATGAAACATCATCATTTCTACATTCAATATCGGATAACGTGAAAACGCTCTAACAGTAAATTCACCTGTTTTCAGAGTGAAGGATGGCGAATGCAAGTCCTATTTGGACACATGCTGCCTGCCGCCAGACCGCAAGACTCCTGATAACCCCATCACACCTGCGCCTCCTGTCAAGGTAACCGTTACTGTTTACTGTACTCGTAGGTTATTCAAATTACAATTTTTCGCGGGTCGCGGGTTCGAACCCCGGCTCGCACCAATGAGTTTTTCGGCACTTATGTGCGAAATGTCATTTGATATTTGCCAGTCGCTTTTCGGTGAAGGAAAACATCGTGAGGAAACCGGACTAATTTCAATAAAGTCTAATTACCCTTCGGGTTGGAAGGTCAGATGGCAGTCGCTTTCGTAAAACTATTGCCTACGCCAAATCTTGGAATTAGTTGTCAAAGCGGACCCCAGGCTCCCATCATGAGCCGTGGCATATGCCGGGATAACGCAAGGAGGATGATGATTCAAATTACAATTTTTCATTAATATAATTACTTTGCCATCGACAGTAAGTTAAATCGTAACGCCTTGCCGGAGCCATTTAAAGACGCGGGTTTGCAAAATTCTTACGCCCAGTTACACACAATGTTTTTCATCACACTTGCAAAATAAGAAAATATGTAAGACATTTTTTTTTATCCAGGTGCCGTAGCCGAATGGCATTTTTGCGACGCGAAACGAAAACGAAACGCCGCGAAAGGTAGTCTGGCTCTGTCGCGCCAATACACACGACACGAGCGATAGAGTTAGATATCTGAGCAATTACCGTTAAGTTTGTACATTTAGATCACGTCTCCGATTTTGATAAAAATTGGTAGGCTGATAGAGTCCATGATGCAGAGCAAGATCCATTAGGTTTCCCAAAATGTCCTATAGGTTGATTGTATGTAACTTTCCTTTTTTGTTACCGAAAATGTATAGAAATCTGGTAACAAAAAAGGAAGGTTTCATACAAACTACATAGGACATTTTGGGAAACCTAGTGGATCTTGCTCAGCATCATGGACTCTATCAGCCTACCAATTTTTATCAAAATCGGAGACGTGATGCAAATGTACAAACTTAACGGGAATTGCTCATCTACGAGCGTTTCGTTTCGTGAGCGTTTGTGCCATTTGGCTACGTACAGGTATTTCCAAAATACAGTTTCCTCGAATATTAAAACAGAAGCGACTGACCGTAACGGCCATGACTTTTAACTCATTATTCAGTCCACAAACTTATCATTGCCGTTCTCAGGGGCATTGATCGAGCGATCTCCGAACAATTAACACGTGGTTGCCTTCACAAGTTGTTTTGCGAGCTGCATACATGAATTTGTCGGCCTTACATCAACTAGAAGTCATTATATTGCTATTAAGTTGATGACGAATATGATTATGATGCAATTCCGTAGCTGTATTGTGCTTCCCTATTTTTTAACCATATTGAAAGGTAAATACGTACCTATTGCTTGTGAGCAATCCAGTAGGTACGTTACGTCATCATCCGCTGTTCTGTTCTAGGAAAAAAGACTTGTATTTGTGGTGTCACATACGCGTTGCTTATATACCCTTTGGAATTGTACTCATACAATAGTACATTACTACAGAGGCCGGGACAAAGGGGGTTGCCGGCCGAAGACATATAGACGGATAGGTCTGAGGCGGGCAACCCCATTTCCCGCCGAGGTATGTATAGTGCTTTTCTCAAACATGGTATGAAATAAATAAAGTCTACTGAAAATAGTAACTTTGGATGGCTGTATCTCCTAAACGGTGCGTCGTAGCGCAAAAATAATCGAATTTTCGTTCCCCTTTGATACCCCGTATACGCTTTAAAAAAAACAAAAAGTTAAAAAAAATAAATAAAAAAAAAACGAAAAAAATTTTTTTTGTATGAAAACGCACCCAAAATCGAATATTGTCTAGGGCCCGTACCAGTTGCAGTCGGCACGTCTATAAAGCCCCTTATAGTTTTTTTTTAATTGGCTAAATACCTGGATGTTATATCACAATTAGGTATCTGTGTTTGGAAATTAAAAAAGAAGACTGCCGGCCTTGGCCTGCAAGGTTTGTATGAAATTCCATTATCTATCAATCGTCCTAGCCGCACCTGCAACGTCATACTTCGCTGCCAATTATAAGGCACATAACATCAATATTTCATACCATGTTTGAGAAAAATTATAAATCCCCATCTATTCTAATTCTCAGATTAAGTAAGTTTCAGTGACCAATTTAATTGCCAGAGTTTTGCGAAAAAAATATTTAAGAACATACGATATTTTGCAACTGGCCATTTAAAAAACGTTACAAGTTTTCAAAAACTCCGTTACTACGTTCTGTCAACCTTGTGTTGAGCAAAAGCCTTTCTTCGTGTACACCACTTATCCCGGTACTGGGCTAGGTGATCTCGATTTAGCCATCCAACGACCCAACGGACACCGTCACACAAGAATCAATCTGTCAACATTTTCTCTGCCGGCCAACGTGCCTCGCCCAATTTATCTAAACTTGGTAATGACGTCACCCACGTCACTTCTTAACATTCTTAAATAAGAGAGAAATGAGCAGTGATCGGTTTTTTGGATTCGACATGGGGTGAACGACCTCAATCATTATGTTAGTATGGATATGCCCCGGGAATCCGGGCTTAATGTTGTTAGAAAAGGCAAAAAAATATGTACAATGTCCACAATGCCAAATGGTTTTATTGCTCAACCAAAAATATAAAGCAACATTATAAACTTAAACTAAAAATAGTACATAACGTAATAGGTCTTACTAACATGCGATTTCATAACCACTATAAATCTCTCCAACAATTTAAAAATGTGAACTCTTTAGCTTTGATATTCTTACAATAAAATTTAGAAAAACAATTTAAATTTAATGTTCGGTTTGTATAAATATCATGATAGATGTAAGGTAATACTTTGTGGAGGTTCTAATATATTTTGCTTAATAGAGTGTAGAGATTAGGAAAAGAATAGAAGTTTTTGTCTCAACTGGTTGCCATGTAAAAGTAAAAAGTTCCTTAGAGATAATTTCGTCGTATCAATTAACTTTTCTACTTGATATCCCGCGAGGGTGAATCCAAAAAACCGATCACTGGAAATGAGAGATAATTGTTATTATTGTAGGAACGAGAAGGTTGCGGCTGGCGCAACCCTGACGGGCTTGGCTTCCGTATCGTAGGAGCTGCTGATGGAGAAGCCAACTTCGGAGAGTTCCCATGGATGGTCGCCATCCTTAAGTAAGTATATATAATACTAGCTTTTACCCGCGACTTCGCTCGCGTTAGAAAGAGACAAAAAGTAGCCTATGTCACTCTCCATCCCTTCAACTATCTCCACTTAAAAAATTACGTCAATACATCACTCCGTTTTGCCGTGAAAGACGGACAAACAAACAAACACACACACTTTCCCATTTATAATATTAGTATGGATCTTTAAACGAGCATATACCAGCGATCTCGGAAACATTTCTAACGATTTCGCTGAAATTTCTTATGTGGAGATCTTCGGAGACATATATAACTCCGTATAGACAGATAAAGTCTAAGAAAAAAACGTACCTCAGTACCATACAGAAAAAGGTACGGTGGCCTAGATGGCATTACACCTTTGGGGTACGCTCAGCTAGATGGCGCTAATATTAATATTTGACATTTTAAAACATATCACAGCAATTACCGTTTGTACATTTGGATTACGTCTCCGATTTGGATAAAAATTGGTAGGCTGATAGAGTCCATGATGCTGAGCAAGATCCACTAGGTTTTCCAAAATGTCCTAGGTTGATTGTATGAAACTTTCCTTTTTTGTTACCGAAAATGTACAGAAATCTGGTAACAAAAAAGTAAGGTTTCATACAAACTACATAACAAAGAATATTTAATGTCAGGATCGAACCAGTAAACGACAACGAGCCAAACGGACAGAAGCTCAACGTGTACGTCGGAGGTGGCTCCCTCATTCACCCCAGCATTGTACTAACGGCGGCCCACTACATTGCCAATGTCAACCAGCTGAGGATCCGCGCTGGAGAATGGGACACTCAGACGAAGAACGAGCTATATCCGTATCAGGACCGCGATGTCAAGGAGGTGGTCGTGCATAAGGACTTTAACAAAGGTACGTAAGACAGGGCTAGAACTTTTTTTTTATACTACGTCGGTGGCAAACAAGCATACGGTCCGCCTGATGGAAAGAGGTCACCGTAATCTATGGACGCCTGCAACTCATGGAGTGTCACATGCGCGTTGCCAACCCATTAGAAATTCGTACATTTGTTTTGCTGTGTTAAGTATGTCATGTTACCTTCCTTGACTTCTCAAACTGAACAAGATCAATGTGAATTAAAACCGAAATAAATTACACATATGAAAGAAAAAGTGACCAAGTCCTCTGGTGCCTGAGGCTGGAATCGAACCAGCGTACTTTCCAATCGCGGGAAATGCCTCTTAATCCGCTCGGCCACCCAGGTCACAGCTGTCGAGGTCGAAATTATCTCTCATATGAGTAATCTATACAAGGACTCGTAGCGCCCTCTGTCCACCCCTAGGGCAGAACGGTATGGTTCTTGCCCCCCGTGTAAACCAAACTCAGGTTGGTTTCGACACAGCTCGAGAGATGGCGCTGCTAAATCAATTCTAATGAACACAAGTTAAATTATAATCTATTGAAAATATTTCAACTTGTGCTGTCTTAAAGTAGTCACACTACTATGTATATAAATTAAAACCGAAATAAATTACACATATGAAAGAAAAAGTGACCAAGTCCTCTGGTGCCTGAGGCTGGAATCGAACCAGCGTACTTTCCAATCGCGGAAATGCCTCTTAATCCGCTCGGCCACCCAGGTCACAGCTGTCGAGGTCGAAATTATCTCTCATATGAGTAATCTATACAAGGACTCGTAGCGCCCTCTGTCCACCCCTAGGGCAGAACGGTATGGTTCTTGCCCCCGTGTAAACCAAACTCAGGTTGGTTTCGACACAGCTCGAGAGATGGCGCTGCTAAATCAATTCTAATGAACACAAGTTAAATTATAATCTATTGAAAATATTTCAACTTGTGCTGTCTTAAAGTAGTCACACTACTATGTATATAAATTAAAACCGAAATAAATTACACATATGAAAGAAAAAGTGACCAAGTCCTCTGGTGCCTGAGGCTGGAATCGAACCAGCGTACTTTCCAACACACAACACGGGGGGCAAGAACCATACCGTTCTGCCCTAGGGGTGGACAGAGGGCGCTACGAGTCCTTGTATAGATTACTCATATGAGAGATAATTTCGACCTCGACAGCTGTGACCTGGGTGGCCGAGCGGATTAAGAGGCATTTCCCGCGATTGGAAAGTACGCTGGTTCGATTCCAGCCTCAGGCACCAGAGGACTTGGTCACTTTTTCTTTCATATGTGTAATTTATTTCGGTTTTAATTTATATACATAGTAGTGTGACTACTTTAAGACAGCACAAGTTGAAATATTTTCAATAGATTATAATTTAACTTGTGTTCATTAGAATTGATTTAGCAGCGCCATCTCTCGAGCTGTGTCGAAACCAACCTGAGTTTGGTTTACACGGGGGGCAAGAACCATACCGTTCTGCCCTAGGGGTGGACAGAGGGCGCTACGAGTCCTTGTATAGATTACTCATATGAGAGATAATTTCGACCTCGACAGCTGTGACCTGGGTGGCCGAGCGGATTAAGAGGCATTTCCCGCGATTGGAAAGTACGCTGGTTCGATTCCAGCCTCAGGCACCAGAGGACTTGGTCACTTTTTCTTTCATATGTGTAATTTATTTCGGTTTTAATTTATATACATAGTAGTGTGACTACTTTAAGACAGCACAAGTTGAAATATTTTCAATAGATTATAATTTAACTTGTGTTCATTAGAATTCATTAGAAGATCAATGTGGTCGCATATTATCTATAAATAAAATTTATTCCTTTATCTCTGCATTTTCCTATACTATCTAGAGGTTATGGGCCCATCACGCTTCCACTGCGCATCAGTTGACCTCTTTTTCCGTTAAATCGTTAAACCAAACGGCATTCAATCAATTTGGAAATTCCACTCCAGGAAACCTGTTCTATGACATCGGCCTCCTCTTCCTGACGTCGCCTGTGGACGCGGCTCCTAACATAGGAGTGGCCTGTCTGCCTAACCCTGGCGTGAGAGCTGCCGCCGGCAAGCGATGCTTTGCTAGCGGCTGGGGAAAGGATCACTTTGGAAAGGAGGGACGGTACCAGGTCATTCTCAAGCGGGTATGTTTTATTTATCTTAAATAGTATTTTTTTGCATGCATAATTATCGTCATTGATATCGCTGGTGCGAGGAAACCCTAAAAGACATGTCCTCACTCGATGTACCCAACCGGCGTGAAGTGGGGAAGGATTGGGCAGAGTTTCGATCTCTTGTGTCGGAGGCCAAGATCCTTTTTGGGTCGCTGAGCCAGTGAAGTATTATTTTTTGCACGCATTTAGTGTCTATTCGACAACCTTATCAAGAGATTTGAAGCAGGATCTTGATCGAGTGTTTGATCAAGGTCTCGGTTTAAGACTTTTGATGATCAGGCGGAAACAAAGTCATAACGAACTTGGAGTTCAGGCCAAAAGCTGTTTCGGTCCACCGAAACAGCTTGGTCACAGAATGGACGAAACCGAAACAGAATGACGTATCGCTTTACGTTTCCCAAAGCGATTCGTCCATTCTTCCATCGGTTTTTGTAACGAGGGACGATGGACAGAACTTAAGCCTTTTTGGGAACGATCAGTAATTATTAATCTTTACCAATCGTCCGTGCCCCACCATTGTGCTTATATGCGTCGCTAGATCCTCGTCGAAAGATAAGGTCAATGTGATCAGCCTTAGGTACAACAACATTTTGTGTTATTTATATTTTTTTCCTTGGTTCCAGGTGGAAGTTCCAGTGGTGGATCGCGCGCGTTGCCAGCAGGAGCTGCGCAAGACCCGCCTCGGCAAATACTTCGAGCTGCATACCTCCTTCATGTGTGCTGGCGGCGAAGGTGATGACACGTGCAAGGGAGATGGAGGATCGCCTCTCGTCTGTCCTTCTGAGGTAAGTTATTACTCTCATCTTGCAGCAGAAACTACGTTAGATCCCCTTGGCAAATACTTCGAGTTGCATACCTTCTTCATGGGCGCTTATTCGACTTTGCTTTATAGCGTTGGGTAAGATCCGTTTTCGCCAAAAACACGAACAGTCGACCTGTCATATTTCACTCATACAAGCATAGTACGCGTTCACCTACACGAGCTAAGACTGTGTACTAGGAATGCGCCTCTTTCTATATATTTGATCGCCAGTGTCCGAGGTGTGGCTAAACTGTGGAATGAATTTGTCGGCTGCGGTGTTTCCGGACCGATAAGACCTTCAAGTCTTCAAGAAAAGAGCGTACACCCATCTTAAAGGCCGACAACGCACCTCCAACACCTATGGTGTTTCGGGTGTCATCAGGCGACCTGTGTGCTCGTTTGCCTCCTATCCCATAAAAAAAAAAATTGGCGACACCTTACACAGATCAATATAAATATAAATACTTAAATAGATAAATATATACTTATATACATAGAAAACATCCATGACTCAGGAACAAATATATGTGCTCATCACACAAATAAATGCCCTTACCGGGATTCGAACCCAGAACCGCAGCTCAGCAGGCAGGGTCACTACCGACTGAGCCAGACCGGTTGTCAAAAAAAAACAAGTATACTCTGTCAAACAAGTCTGTCAGTAAATAAGAACAAAGAAAACTATAGGTATCCTTTTCTCTAGCACCCTAAAGAAAAGGATGCATATAGTTTTCTTTGTTCTAAACTTTCTGATTAACAACCTAAGTACTGTAACACGTCAACAAATTAAATTAGTTACCAGTTCTTTGTTCTTATTTACTGACAGACTTGTTTGACAGAGTTTATGTAAAACTTCCATCGTTTTCCAGTACGAGAAAGACCGCTACATCCAACACGGGATCGTGGCGTGGGGCATCGGCTGCGGCGAACAAACACCAGCCGTGTACGTTGACGTCGGACATCTCCGCTCCTGGATCGACGACAAAGTCCGCGGACACGGATTCGACGAGAAAGTTTACACTTACCTCGACTAGATGATAATAATGTCTTAGGGCCAGCCGATTTTTGAATCTCAGCCATTCGATTTCGTGAAATTCGTGCAATAGTAGGGGAAGGTGAGGTATAATGATTCCCTTAAGGGAAAAACTTAACTGTGGCTAAAGCTGAAGACAAAAACCGCAAGATTTCTATTGTTGTAGGTAGTAAACTTACTTGACGTTGTAACTGCACACTTGTTTTTTATTATATGTGTGTATTTTTATAGTATTAGAGGTTTTTGATAAAGTTTAGTAAAGGATCATTTTATACACACCCTTGTATAAAATGATCCCTGGGGTAGGGGTAAAATAATCCCAGGGATCATTTTAAACCCGGCCCTTTATTTATTACGGCCCGGCATTTTATTACGGCCCGTTTGTGCAAACACTCTCGAGTTTTTTGTTGGGACAGTGCATATACTCGTCTCGTCAACATTAAATATCCGATGGGGTGGAAAATAATGTTTTGCTTGCACATTTGCGAAAGTCGAAAAAATTTGTCCACCACAGGCCTTATTAAAGGCTCGCGCCCGAGCAGAAGACATCGATTCTGGGGCACGCATCGTAATGTCCGGATGTCTACGTCTAAACTAAATCAACGAAGCCATTCAAGTCCAACTTTTCCTTTTTCTTCAGAAAATGGATGAGGTCAATTATTTCTGCCAGTTCGTGAGCTAAGCTTAAAACATCCTGTGTGGTCAGTCCGTACATTCTAGACTCCATGTCCTTAATGTAATCAACCAGTTCCTGTTCTTGTTCTAAGTTAAACACAGTTTGTTTGCGACCTAGCTTTTTAGCGGAGCCTACAGCTATTTTATTTTTACCTTTGGCTCTTTTTTTTAAAGCCATCACCGGGACCTTAAACTCTACTTGCAGTTTTGTAAGGCATGCCATCTCTGACGGCATCTAATGCCTTCTGCATTTTGTTCTTCAAGCCAATTTAGGCGATTACTTTTGCGTATATAAATTCGCGGCATGATCTGTAAAAACAACAAATACTAATGGGGTAAAATGATTCCAGGGATCATTTTAAACACATAGAAAGGCATCGTTTTGCCCCAAACACCAAATTTCTAGATATCGATCAAATTATAACCTTCAAATAACGCGTGCGGTGATCGAACATGGCTTAAATATTAGCTAACCGATATTAATACCCTCAAATAACACAATATTTCAATAAATACGAACATGAATAAAGTAATGAAAGTTCAAAAACAGGCTTATCTTAGATCAGAGCCACACTTTTTGATTATTTTTTAATAAAATCACGCCGAGCTCTCGCACCGCCATGACACTTGGAGAGGTGACTGGCTCAGGCGCGGGGAACATGTTTAAAGCGCATTTGGATAGATGGCACTAGTTGTCTCTGATTTAGGGCGGGGGATCGTTTGACCTCCAGGGATCGTATTACCTCACCTTCCCCTATCTCCACTACTGTTCGAGCCGATATGTAGTTTTGTTTAAGTTAATTACTAAATCTCCCAATGTCACGTACAGTCTGGTGCCATAGCCGAATGGCATTTCTGAGCATTTCTTTTTTTTTGTCATTTTTTTTATTTTGATTTGTTTAGGGAATTTTAGGTCAATTGTACTTAGAATCACGAGTACTTTCAATCTCACTGGGAGAAAAAAAGTGTCCCAGAATTTCCATACATTTTTGTTACTTTCCTCTTTTGTTACCCCACACAACATGTACGGAAAATGGTAACAAAATAAGAAAAAAATCGTATGGGACAATTTTTTTAACTACTATATGTATCTACGAGCGTTTCGTTTCGTGAGCGTTTGTGCCATTCGGCTATGTACCCAGAAATATATGACTTCATAGTATACTGAAATGTCATCGCATACATCAGAATTTAACAGCGCCGTCTTGACAATAGCAAAGACATATATATATGTAACTCCGTATAGACGGATAAAGTCTAAGAAAAAAATGTTTCTCAAAGTGCTAGAGAAAAATGTACGGTGGCCTAGATGGCGTTACACCTTTGGGTAACGCTCGGCTAGATGGCGCTAATATTAATATTTGACATTTTAACACATATCAAGCAAACAATATGGGCCAAATTGTCAAAACTGAGGTTGAAAAGTTTTAAGCTTGTGTCGAGAGATGGCAGTCTATGCACTGTGATTACATATTTTACTTCGACAGTAACTCTCTATGATACTCGATCCTCTTTGCTATAGATTTGAATCTGTATCAGTGGCAAATAAGACATAGAGAGGCAGACAGTTAGGTTTTTTATGTTCGCGTTATAGACCCTGTAAACTAGACCTAAATTAATGACTCCGATAGGTTCTTCTCTGTCTTGAAAAATATGTCTACAGTAAAAGTGAAAAATACTCAATATTGCAATTAAATAATGGCAGTTTTATGTTTTAATTTAAGCCGGTAATAAATATTTTTTTCAAATTTACAGTTCTTTTATTTTTAAACCCCTTTAGCTTACTATAGCCTGTCAACCAAATTTTGGCAGTAGCAATGTACATCAAACTAAAGTATGGTATCCCTATGAAACGAACAAAAACCAGCAATGTACGTCGAACAGCCACAGATATTTTTTTTTCAAGGGGCTCCCTCCTTCCTTACGAATTAGATAATGTATTAAAAAGGGACGGATATGTGCTAGTCGTTTCTCTTTTTGGTAGGGTGGAGATTTCCACAGATAAGATACAAATGACACGCGAATTTCCACCGATTTTCAAAACTAGTGTTGCTAGCCCGCGATTTTTCAAATTTGCCGCCTTTTTCTAGTGACAAGATTTGGTTGACGGTCTATAATTACTCCTCATGAGATGGGAGTTGTGTCTCATTTTGATACTGGTAAGTAAGTAATATTAGAAAAGTCATTGACACATACTGAGACTAGAATAATATATGAGACTGAGATTCTATGAGAATTCAGATAATCTTATCTTAAATCTGCGGGGGCCCTTACGGATACACTTCGACCCATCGGGATCTTTTGTGCAATTACCCCGCATGATCCTAACGGCCCAGCCACGACATTGGTGTAAGCGCGACAGCGGTGAGCGGCAGCTATACGTGCGAATGAAAAGTCCCATCGCTGTGTCTCGCTCCAATGTATGGCCGCCGCTTACCGCTGTCGCGCCTAACCAATGTCGTGGCTGGGCCGTAAGATCCTTCAGCTATTCAGGAGCTTCTCGACCATCTCCACGTATCGGATGATGAGGCTCATGGGTAGCTCTCTGAAGTCCTTTGGCACCAGGTAACCTGCTCTAAAGTTCTTCACTCTTTGTCTGGCGAATTCAGGCAAGGTATTGTTGGTAGGGGTTGGCAGAGCACATGAAACTGCTAAAGTTACAGTAGCACTCTTGGCAAATAAGGGGTTGAAAGAAAACGAAACTCTCGCCTACGCCACAATTTACCCCATATCCCACAGTCGCCTTCTACGACACCCACGGGAAGAAAGGGGGTGGTGAAATTCTTAACCCGCCACCACACGGGAAACGTTCCATTTTACCTCTCAAGAAAATCTCTTCAACCTTACTCCGTTACCTTAGTTCGTTTTCACATTATCCGATCCGATATCGGATGCCGGAAGGATTTCAAGAGAATAAATCCAAGATGGCGCCTGTAATGTATGGGATATTGGGCCTACATCCGATATCGGATCGGATAATGTGAAAACGCACTAACATACAATTCCATGCAATTTAGTAGCCGCAATACGACCGGTTTGACGACCGGTCTGGCGCAGTCGGTAGTGACCCTGCCTGCTGCGCCGTGGTCCCGGGTTCGAATCCCGGTAAGGGCATTTATTGTGTGTGTGTGGATTGAGTGAGCACCTTTCGAAAATGAAAAAAAATATGCTGATCATTTAGTAAAAGTTCTAAAACAATTGTAAAACGAATCTCTGAATTTGTAAAAAGATAAATCAAAAGATACAGCCATTAACATGTGCTCACTCAGTTCTCACAAACTACCAACGAAAACAGTGAATATATTCATTTAACATATAATATTTATATACTAACATTTAGTAAAAAATAGGCCAACCTACCTCTATAAATATTAGATCACCTAGTGACGTATTAAATTTTTTACAAATAGTTTCTTATGCTCACTCAATCCACACACTTTTGAAAAGCCGAATTTTGATGAAAAACATAAGATTTAGACCGCTATTATATGTGTATAGTTTAGTAAAAGTGAAATGGGAATTTGTAAAATACAAAACGAACCACTAACGTGTCAGGTTTTTTTATAATAAATTTTTGTAAGTGCTCACTCAGTCCACACGTTTTGAGAAAGTTAAAAATGTAAATATCTTACGATTTGTAGCACCTAAGACACTCGAAAGTACTTCAACATTTAGTAAAAATTTTTACTAAATATCCACCATCTAATATTTTATATTCGTTGTCTGGTTTTAAAGATATTCAGACATAACTTTTCTCATACAAATGTATCAAGTAGGGTGACCACACTATGTCGGCTCCTGATTTTCCCCACCTTCCCATTGTCATATTGAGATTGGGGAGTTTCGTTCAATTTTGATAATAGTTTACCGGATTTGTAAGTGGGAGCGAGAAAAGAATAACTATTTCTCGCTCCCACTTACAAATCCTGTACGCTCATCTGTTAGCGCGATTAGATTACCAGGTTCTGGTTTCTTACTAGTGAAGTATTATATTCTTTGTTTCTTACCAATTATCATTCATGTCCTTTTTAATGCATGCATGTCGATATGGTTATTATCCTGACGTCGATAAAAATTACACAATACACATCATCACTAGGCCAAGAACATAACCTAAAAACAGTTTGCAGATGGATAATTAATATGGTATTAGTTTAATATTATCAAAATTGAACGAACGATACTCGATCCCCAATCTCAATATGACAATGGGAAGGTGGGGAAAATCAGGAGCCGACATAGTGTGGTCACCCTACTTGATACATTTGTATGAGAAAAGTTATGTCTGAATATCTTTAAAACCAGACAACGAATATAAAATATTAGATGGTGGATATTTAGTAAAAATTTTTACTAAATGTTGAAGTACTTTCGAGTGTCTTAGGTGCTACAAATCGTAAGATATTTACATTTTTAACTTTCTCAAAACGTGTGGACTGAGTGAGCACTTACAAAAATTTATTATAAAAAAACCTGACACGTTAGTGGTTCGTTTTGTATTTTACAAATTCCCATTTCACTTTTACTAAACTATACACATATAATAGCGGTCTAAATCTTATGTTTTTCATCAAAATTCGGCTTTTCAAAAGTGTGTGGATTGAGTGAGCATAAGAAACTATTTGTAAAAAATTTAATACGTCACTAGGTGATCTAATATTTATAGAGGTTAAATGTTAGTATATAAATATTATATGTTAAATGAATATATTCACTGTTTTCGTTGGTAGTTTGTGAGAACTGAGTGAGCACATGTTAATGGCTGTATCTTTTGATTTATCTTTTTACAAATTCAGAGATTCGTTTTACAATTGTTTTAGAACTTTTACTAAATGATCAGCATATTTTTTTTCATTTTCGGAAGGTGCTCACTCAATCCACACACACACCATTTATTTGTGTGATGAGCACAGATATTTGTTCCTGAGTCATGGATGTTTTCTATGTATATACGTATTTATATATTATATATATCGTTGTCTGAGTACCCATAACACAAGCCATCTTGAGCTTACCGTGGGTCTCAGTCAATCTGTGTAAGAATGTCCTACAATATTTATTTATTTATTTATTTATTTATTTATAATACAAAATCGTGGAAAACGAGATAGTATGTAGGTACTGTCGTCACCGTAACCATATCCATACGATCCATACTGAGAAAATTAAATAAATATGTGGTGAATCTGAATATGGATGGCTGGGGTGAATAGGGATTACACTTAAAATGTGATTTTTCCTGCTATTTTCTTTACGTTATGAGAAAATCAAATCAAAATGTGAGGCTTTAAATACAGAAGCTCTGCTGGGGGTTCCATTGAATTTCACCTTACCTATCCTATCCCTATTTTTTTAGTACCAAAAATACAAAAAGAACCCTTATGGCGACGCTCTGTCCGTCTGTCTGTTTAAATATCTATGAAAGAAAGGAACCAAAATAACATTTCCCCACACGGGTGAAACTGAAAACCAGTTTTGACGTAGTGGCGCCAACTAGTGAGCAAAAGCAGTATTTCCTTATTACTGGGATCCCCACTCGATGAGGAAAATAAGCAAATTATTATATTTGATCTTCCGTGAACCAGTTTGTTCGTGAGATTGAAAACATAAAGGTATGTATTAGTGTTTTTACAAGTTTTTATTCAATGTTACTTAGTTTGGGTCAAAACGTAGAAGCTAAATTTGACCCAATTCCCGGTTACCGATTGATCTAAAAGCTGAAATTTTTGCAGTCCACAATCCACTAGGTTTTGCGATTTAAATCACGCTCAAATAGCATACTCTATCAAATCACGTCACAATGCAATATTATCACGTCACAATGCAATATTATGGTATCATGGAGCTAATCTGATGATGGAGCAGAAAGGTGGTCATAGGAACTCTGTTATGAAACGTCGTATCCCCATTGAGAAAGAAGTTTTTAGAAACGTTTTGGGAGAGCAGTAGCAAACTGTTGAAAGAAAGGTACAGTCGGCGATAAAAGCTTGTGCAAAACTGTTTTTTTTGCAAAAAAAAAACTTATTATTGTCACCGAGTGAAACGCAACATTTTTCACCACACCACCACGATGAAAATTATAACTGTAGAAATCCATACTTTGCTAATATTATAAATGGGAAAGTGCATGTGTGATTCTATTTGTTTGTAAGTCTTTTACGGCAAAACGGAGCGATGTATTGACGTGATTTTTTAAGTGGAGATAGTTGAAGGGATGCAGAACGACATAGGCTACTTTTTGTCTCTTTCTAACCCCCCACTTCCCTAGAATGGGGGGTGGAATTTTGTATGGATCATTCCGCAATTTTAGAATTAAACGCGAGCGAAGCCGCGGGTAAAAGCTAGTAACTAAATAAAATCCATTCATTTATTGCATATTAATGATTCAAAATCATCTTTTAATGTCAATTCTACCAGTCAGTTTTCGACATCAAGTTGAAATTGTGTGAAATTACGTTGCACTCTTGTAGGAGTATTTGGGAGTATTTACCAGTTGGTGTGGTAACAAATATTTTCCGTGATTAATAAGTGGGATTATCAATAGGGGAAAATGGGCACGGTTATCCATTATCCCCTCAATAAAACCAGTAGACCGACAAGAATCCCTTGGGTAGTGCAATAACATTAAAAACAGGTTGGGAATCGAAAACCAGTTATTGAGAACATGTCTTATTATCTGCGTTGTTTTAATTTTTATGCTGCATTTGACCTGGACTTATAAGTAAGTAGATAATTATAGTTATTTGTTAAATATGTATGTTTTTGTTGCCCGTGTGGTGACGGGTTAAGAATTTCAGTTCACCACCCCCTTTCTTCCCGTGGGTGTCGTAGAAGGCGACTGTGGGATATGGGTTAAATTGTGGCGTAGGCGAGACGCTAGCAACCTGTCACTGCAATGTCACAGTTTCGTTTTCTCTTAACCTCTTATTTGCCAAGAGTGGCACTGAAACTTGAGTAGTTTTATGTGCTCTGCCTACCCCTTCATGGGATACAGGCGTGATTGTATGTATGTATGTTGTATGTATGTTAAATAAATGCACAACAGTCTGCTTTGAAACCAAAATAACCTAACCACAAAATTAAAATTTTGAAAAAACCCCTGACTGCGATATAATTAGTGGATCGATTTTCATGAAACATGGCTAAGAACACTCCCGACTAACTCAGTTTTCAGAGAAAAAAAACTAAAACTATGGCTCCCCACAGACAAACTGACACTGACAAGACACTGACAGATCTGAACTGTCAGATTGCATACAAGTTTTTTTTAAGATTATGAATTTTTATGACTGTCTGTGGGGAGCCTAAATCGGTTCATCCGTTCAGGAACTACGATGCCACAGACAGAGACACACAGAAAGACACGTCAAACTTATAACACCCCGTCGTTTTTGCGTCGGGGGTTAAAAAAAGGAGCATTTGCGTTTCAAATTAAAGCAAACATAATTATTATTATTTTTTGGTTAAAAGCCGTTCTTCTCTTCGGGAGATTTTCATTTTTTTTAAGCTTTGCAAAGATGAACTTCACAGAATCCAGCTAGGAACATACTACGCGGACGTCCGCCGTCGAGCGACCGCGACCGCGACCGATCAGTGTGCACGGTCTTCGGGACGTGGCTTCGGCTGACCAAAACATCCAGCGAGCCAGATTTCGATCGGACGTCCGTGCGCTCAAGGCCACGTCCACGACCGTCGACCGATAGTTTGCACGGTTAAGTGTATATTCATTGTCCATCCGCGTCCGCGGTCGCGCGACGACGGCCGTCCGCGTAAGTAGTATGTTCCTAGCTTCATAGACGTATTAAAATCTAGTAGGTACAGCCTAATTAAGATAGAGTAGAGGTATTACTACAATTGTATCTCTTTCCAGATGTATAAACTCCTGCTATCCCTTGTGTTACTGGGCCTCCTGGCGAAGTCATTCGCACAAGGAGTCGACTCCAAACAGGTAAATCAGACCAATAATAGACACGCGGTCAAAAAGATTGAACCCACGACCTCGGACCACGATAGATTCGCACCTGTTCCCGCCTTTAGCGTTGAATAGTGTGAGAGTGGGATTTTGGTTGCGTTGTTAGTATCGCCACAAAATACCTACATAGTACACTCACGGACTTTATTTGTTGAGCCAAAATAATTTTGTCATGTCATAGTTAAGCTACGAGTATGACGTGTCCAGTAAAAAATGGGCTAGAAGTGGATCAACAATTTAAGTCCGTGACCATACAAGAACAGAAAAGGCTCACTGCTTTGATGTTCACAAAATGCCGTCTTTCGTAATTCTCATATTACCTACAATATCTGGGCGACCGAGCTTCGCTCGGTTCTATTTTAATATATCACGTCTTTAGATAAAAAAAACTCTTATAAATACAAAAACAAAAAAAAGACAAAAAACAAAACCTTAATTTCTGGCCGGGATTCGAAACCCTGACACCTACGATCTATCTGCGTACATTAGACCGACCTCGTACGACTGAGCTAAGCGGAATTGATGCCCACGCGTCGAAATTAACGACCATATTTTACGTTTACTAACGCGAAAGAAAAACTCATGAAAACTCGAAAATTCGCGTTTTCCGGGATCTAAGGCTACGCTAGATCGATTTTTCACCCCCGAAAACCCCCACATAATAAATTTCAGCGAAATCGTTAGAGCGGTTTCCGAGATCGTCAGTATATATAAATAAATAAATAAATATACAAGAATTGCTCGTTTAAAAGTATAAGATTAACAAGCGAAGGTCGTCCTACTGAATGGGCCGCAAATGCGCGGCCGCCGGCATGTAGGTACATAAGTATTAAGTACCTACTTGTACCTCTGCGAAAGAATCGCGGAATGAATATCGCGATATCGGATCGGATAATGGGCAGAAAACGGACTAAGGGCATCTGCCTATTAGAAAATATTCTTGTGATATTGAACACAGATTCATATTTAGTATTTATTAACAGATTCGCTTGGGCTGCGGCTGGCGCAACCCCGAGGGGCTTGGCTTCCGAGTAAGTAATACCCCCGCCGATGAAGCTAAGTTCGGAGAGTTCCCCTGGACAGTTGCCATCTTCAAGTACGTATAAAAACGTCCTACTTATTAGTAGGTAGGTACCTACAGACATGGTGTTTTCAGTCAAAGGAAATAGTAAATCCGATGTACTTAGGATATGTTTAGGAAAATCAACGATAGATGGCGTGAAAAACAATTATATTCACTGTACATTCCCTGTTATGTGGAAATTAGCTCACGTCATACCCCTTCCTAAAATTTCTAATCCCACGTCACCTTCCCAATACCGTCCCATATCCATCCTCCCAGTGTTATCGAAAATTGTCGAACATTTTGTTAATAACCACCTTCTCTCATATTTCCACAGGCATGAGTTGTTGAATCGCTTTCAGTCGGGTTTCCGTCCCGGGCATAGCACTGTCACGGCTCTGGTGAAGGTTACCGATGACATTCGTCTTAATATTGAAAATAAAAAGCTTACGCTTCTCGTACTTTTGGACTTCAGTAGTGCTTTTAATACAGTAGATTTTGATATCCTTCTTCATATTCTTCGTACTTTTAATGTGTCACAGACGGCTTTATCTTGGTTCCGTAACTACCTCTTTGGGAGACGCCAGCGTGTCAGGGTCGACGACAAGATTTCGGATTGGTGTGATCTGTCTGCTGGTGTTCCCCAGGGAGGGATACTCTCTCCTCTCCTATTCTCAATTTTTATTAATGGCATTACTGAATCCTTAAAGTGTAGTTTTCATCTCTACGCGGATGATTTGCAAATTTACGCGTCGGCTAGCATGGACGAGTTTCCTCATCTTGTCAATAAAATCAACAGCGACCTTGAGTCAATACGTCTCTGGGCTCACAAGTTTGGGTTGAAAGTGAATGCGTTGAAGTCGCAGGCGATTGTCATCGGTGGCCCTCACTTTGTGTCCAAACTGTCGGAAATGGTGGTACCCAACGTAATTTTTGATGGAACAATTATCCCATTTTCCGCTACAGTGAAAAACTTGGGTATCACCATAGATCAAACTTTGTCCTGGTCAGCCCACGTCGCTGATGTTAGCAATAAAGTGTTTGCGTCTCTCCACTCGCTGAGGCGTTTACAAAATTTTCTTCCACTTCAAACAAAAATAACACTTTCTTCGTCATTGTTGCTTCCTTTGTTAGATTACGGTGATATCGCTTTTCTGGACCTTAGTGAGGAGTTGCTTGACAAACTCGAGCGGTTGCAAAACTTGTGTATCCGTTACATCTATGGTTTGCGTAAGTTTGATCGCGTATCCCAGTTCCGATCTCAGCTTGGCTGGCTGCCGATTCGCCGTCGTCGAGACGTGCATGTCCTGTCACTGCTTTTTAATGTCTTATTTAATCCGTCTTCGCCACGTTACCTTTCCGAAAGATTTAGTTACTTGGCTGCTGGCAGTAATCACCGTTTGCGATCTAGCGCCAATCTTGCTCTTGCAATTCTACCCAATAAGACGCGGACATACAGAAAATCCTTTTCTGTCTATGCCGCTAAATTGTGGAATGAGATACCGGTGTCCGTGAGGCAATCCCAATCTGTAGCAGCACTCAAGAATAACCTTAAAAAACTATGGCTTTCCGACACTTAATTTTTTTTTTTTTATCGGATTGGTTTTTTTTTCTTTTCTCTCTTTTTCTTTTTCTTTAATTTTTATCTATTTTTTTTTAATTGTCGTCTTGCTTTGTGGTTCGAATTAATATCCATATACTTTTTGGTCTAAGTACCTATATAAATATATATTTTATGAGTATTTGTTTATTTATTATTATATTATTATATATGTATATATTGGTGTATTAATGTAATTGTATATGTATATATTTGTTACCATGTGTATACAAAATTTGCATTTAATTCTTTTAGTGGTTGTACATTTTTGAATTCGTCACTCATCGTTAATTCGCTTCTACTCATTTCCTCAAAGGTTGACTGGAAGAGATCCCATTAAGGGATAAGTCCGCCTACATTGTATATTACTGACTCTGTAACTGTGTCTCTTTTGTTTCCTTTATGTACAATAAAGCTTATACATACATACATATATTCCGTTGTGCAAGTTGTTCGCTAGATGTCACTGTTACCTCCGCAAACTGAGTAATGACTTGTTGTCGTAAAATGTATAAGTATTTTTTGATGTCCAAAATTTTCGCTAGATGCCGCTGTACCAGGTTTAAACTAGCGAACGACATTCTATAGTTAATTATATGTAATTAAATTGTAAAATATATCAATGTCATTTTATTTGGGCAAAGAAGTTGGTCTAGAAATATAATAGTACATTATGATACAAGTTACGAATTTCCTTTTCGCACGTGTATCGTACGACGTTTTTCAGTACAGATGAGCCCATAATTGATGTCAAGCCCTAGCGTAAACTAACAATTTAGGTTTTTACGCAAAATATTGAAAATTATTGACTATTTTGATGAAATATTAGCACACAGCAGAAGAAAACCTTATAATGGACTATGTGAGTAGGCTTCTAAACACTTTAAAGCTATAAATTTGACAAAATATCGTAAAGAAAATTTCAATCGGAAGATCATAATTACCTGTGAAATGAGTATTTCATAATTCATAATTTATTGCATAATAATCATGTGGTACAAAACAGGTGTTACAATATGATAGGTTCACACATGAACCCTGTTAGGGATCATCCATAAATTACGTCACACGTTAAGGGGGAGGGAGGGGGTCGACAAAGTGTGACAATGTGTGACAAGGGGGTGGGAGGGGTCCTAAATTTCGTGACGTCACATTTCAAAATCTATCATAATCTAAAGGTTAAAACACGAACTTTAAACTGTTACTTTATGACACCTCATAAACATATACAAATACAGGATATTCGGTAACCGGATGAAAAGCCAAAAGGAGGCGATAGTCTAGGCCATTTAGAACATTCTTTAGCTAGTAAATGTCTCGGACAAAATTTGATTAGTCGTTTTTTTTAAACTTCTCGGTGAAAACTCCAAAATTTCAGACAAAATCGATAAGCATACTCTTGTTATTGTAGATAGGTAGTTGTTTTGGTTTTATTTCGTATTTTAAAATGTCTATCGTATACCAGAAAATAAATTTGAAACATCTGTCTCTAAAGAAAATCAAACAACAGCGATTTAAAAATTTAATAACATAAAAAAATGATTTGAGTAATTTGATTACTTAGGTCGAAAAAAAACTTAAATTTGTTTAAGCCATGTCTGGCTAAAAATGTTCTAAATGGCCTAGACCAGGATCACCTATTTTCGACTTTGTATCTGGTTATAAATATAATTTACCAATTGTATTGTCGACCAACTCAGAATGTGAAATCTTGAGCGTTGCGGGGGTTTCAAGGCACGTAGGTTAAATAAATGTGTAACACACACAACAACATGTGGAAAATATTAACTGCAAAACATCACACAATTTAGTTTCATTCATATTTTTTTAAACATTTAAGAGTCAAAATCATCCTTTAAACGTTTGTTCTACCAGCCACAGCCAGCTGTGGACATCAAGTTAAAATTTCTATGAAATTACTTTACACTCTTATAGATACAATGACACTTTGTCCTTCGTTTTTGAAGTATCAAGAGAGCCTTTCCTGTTGATGGGGCGAAGAATAATTTAAGTACATAAATGAAAATAAGATTGATTTCTAACCGCTGTTTTCATTCAATAATTTCTACGTGTAAATTTGCAAAATATGTGACGTCACACTAGGGAGGGGGGAGTCTAACAAATGTGACCAGCTGTGACAAGGAGGGGGGGAGGGGTCAAAAATCACGATTTTTAGTGTGACGTAATTTATGGATGATCCCTTAGGGCACTGCAAATTTTCCTTAAAACTAGCTTACGACTAGGCTTACAGCAGTTACAGCAAAGTACAGGTATATTCATAATCCAATCTATTTAAACGCATTTTAACACTTATGTTTAAGGCATAAGACTACTGGATTTATAATTACAATTTTATTACATTTATTACTTATACTAGCTATGATACCCGGCTTCGCTCGGGAGTTGATATGAGATTACGTGGTAGTTTAAATAAAAAAATAAACTATGACGTAAACGGTAAAAAAATTTATTGAAAACATTTTCTCATCATTTACACTACTTGTTTATAAACAACATTTTTTATTTTATTATCCGGGGTATATATATATAAATTTTTCGAATTTCCTACTCTTGAGCAAGCTACATATAGCTGACCGTGTGAAAAGCAGGATTCTTTGAGGTTGATGCCACAATATTTTAAAGTTTGCCCTTGCGCTTTGTTAATCGTGAAACTGAAGGCTAATTTAATTGGAAACTGCAATCTTTTAAATTGAAATGACAATTCAGAAGAGATCAGTGGTATTCTAGGTATAAATACTGTGTGTCCTTTGCACTTTCCAGAAATAAGTTCAGCTTCAATGATATTATTCGATAACTGTTTTACGATCATCGTCGTTCCATTACATAGTTTTGGGGAGTTTAGATTCCTGAGTAGTATGATTGGAGATCCAACTTTCAGACGAAGGCAGTGTAATGGCATTCCTGGTACTTGTAAAGAGTTTAGAAATTCAGTAGGGAAGTTGACACTTGAAATAAAGGCTCACAGATAACTTCTTTCCTTCTCGTTTCGAAATCGCTTGTTTCACTGTTCAAATCGAACTGACTCTGGCGGGCGACACCGGGCTCTTATATATTCAGAGAGCTAGGCTCTAGAATATTCGAGAAAGTTTTAGAATATTTTCCTTCTCATATCTTCTAGAATGTTCTCGATATTATCGTCTGCCGTGACAATAGGTTCTGCTGCTGTAGAATACTTTCAATGAAGTTCAACTACTCGACAACAGATGGCGCCACTATACTTAGGGTTGAAGAAGCCCTTATATCTTTAAAAACACGCCCTTTAGGTTAAAACGGGAACTTTCTTGTTCGAGGGGGGATAAAGGGCTATCACACTATTTAAGTCCCTTTAATAAGTTCAAATACTCGATAACAGAACAAATGTAATTTAAGACTATTGAAATTGGAATTTTAAATTTCGCGCCTTTCGAAATGTAACCCAAATAATCGTTGTTCTGAATGAAGTTCAACTACTCGACAACAGATGGCGCCACTACACTTAGGGTTGAAGAAGCCCTTATATCTTTAAAAACACGCCCTTTAGGTTAAAACGGGAACTTTCTTGTTCGAGGGGGGATAAAGGGCTATCACACTATTTAAGTCCCTTTATCGTGCCGGGACTCCTTTTTAAGTTTTATCGGCACGCACACTTTTATCGACTTAGTTTTATTATATATAATGATAATGATAATGATAATTTTATTGTATAATCATAATAATATTTTATTGTATTCGATCATTATTAAATTATTACTGATAATATTTAAGCCATTTAATCTTAAATTCTCATCTACAGAGTAGCATCATTAAATTATAAAAATTTACATTTAAATTACATTTGACGATTATTTGGGTAAGGATTCGTCTTTCAACGGGTTATTTGGCCCTGTAATGTAACAGAACAATCTAGTACACTGCACGACACCATATTTTACACATCCCTTTTTATTACCCCAACCCCCGAATTATTTATTAATTATTATTTTGAATATTTTCGAAATATTATGTAAACAAATCTTCGGCCGCTAGCGGCCGCTGTCGGACTCGGAAATAAATAAATAAATAAATAAATAAATATTGGGGACATCTTACACAGATCAACTTAGCCCCAAACTAAGCATAGCTTGTACTATGGGTGCTAAGCGACGATATACATACTTAAATAGATAAATACATACTTATATACATAGAAAACATCCAATGGTCACGTTTTGTCATTGGTAGTCCGACTCTTTCTCACTCATGGGATGTTCATATACGTGACGGCTTCTCTTTCGCACACTTCAGCTGTCTTTAAGCGTAGCGAAATGATAGGTCTGTGGTTTATACTTGTATCTTATCGGTATTTTCTCAGGATCGAATCAGTAGACAATCAGAACCTCAACGTGTACGTCGGGAGCGGTTCTCTCATCCATCCCAACGTGGTTCTCACCGCTGCACATCACATCTACAATGGAAGCCAGCTTAAAGTTCGAGCTGGCGACTGGGACTTATATGAGACAAGAGAAATTTACCTCCATCAAGATCGCGATGTTAAAGAAGTTGTTGTGCATAAAGACTTTAACAAAGGTAAATGGAGTAAACTCACGGTGTTTTCAGTCAGTCAAAGGAAATAGTAAATCCGATGTACTTTCGATATTATTATTATTATTATTCAATTATAGGCGAGCAGCTATTCAGCTGATGAGCCTAAGTCACACAGTGTCTCATGATTTATAGTTAGCAAAGTCATGTCACTATCTTATTATTTAAAAGCCACTTGTCTAGTCTGTTTTTAAACACATTCACTGAGGGAGCAGTAACAACACTATCCGGTAAACTGTGTTTAGGAAAATTAACGATAGAGGGCGTAAAAATAAATTATATGCCGTAGTGCAAGTTGTTCGCTAGATGTCACTGTTACGCCCGCAAACTGGTTAATGACTTGTTTTCGTAAAATGTATAAGTATTTTTTGATGTCCAAAATTTTCGCCAGATGTCGCTGTACCACCCGCAAGCTAGCGAACGGCATTCTATGGCTAATTCGGCTAATTAATTGCATGTATTAAATTGTAAATTCTATTAATGTCATCTTTTTTGTCAAAAAAGTTAGCATTCAAATATTTATTAATGTGTCTGGTTGATGAATGACTATTTATTTAGAAATCCCATCATTAATATGTGGCCTTCCATGTTTAAAGGGTCCACATGCTTTGTTTTCTAAAAGGCAAAGCAAAGACCTTTAGGAATGGAAAGTCACATGAAAAGTTGTGGTAAGTGGTAACTTAATAATAGATGGCGCTGCATTCGAAAATCTTGACTGATAACCATAGATTATAATATTGAATAGTATGGTATAGACTTATAGAGTTATCAGCACAAACTACTAAGAAGATACTACGTATGTTATCAGTCAAGATTATCGAATGCAGCGCCATCTATTATTAAGTTACGACAACTTTTCTAATAGCGATGTCATTGGACTTTAACAAAGGTAAATGGAGACCAACTGATTTTCGTAGCATTCCGTGAGCGAGTTTTTTAGCCGATTTAGCTTTTGGATTTTGTTCTATAGTGTCAGAAATTAGCTAAAAGAAAACTAAGTGAGACTATTCGACTTAACACATGAAAACACTTCGTCTACTGTCCTTTGAGTTGTCGGCAACCCGAACCCTCCTTAGAACTTGTACACTCCTTTTTGCTGTGTACCTAACACACAAAAAGGAGTGTACAAGTTTCTAATGCAACGCGCATGTGACACTTCTTAGTTGCAGGCGTCCATAGGTTACGGTGACCGCTTTCCATCAGGCGGACCGTATGCTTGTTTGCCACCGACGTAGTATATAAAAATAAACACTAACCTTAATGTATGTTTCAGGCAACCTGTTTTACGACATCGGCCTCCTCTTCCTGTCTTCGCCAGTAGACCTCGCTCCAAATGTGGCCGTGGCATGCCTGCCCAACGCGAAAGTACGCGCCGCCTCTGGTACGCGCTGTGTGGCCAGTGGCTGGGGCAAAGACGAGAGCGGGAAGTACCAGCCCGTCATGAAAAAAGTGAGTTTTTTTAAGCATCTGGGAATTCATTCTAAGACCAAATTAAATTATTTCATACTAGCGACCCGCCCTGGCTTCGCACGGGTACTATATTTACATGTAAACCTTCCTCTAAAATCACTCTATCTATTAAAAAAAACCGCATCAAAATCCGTTGCGTAGTTTTAAAGATTTAAGCATACATAGGGACATAGGGACAGAGAAAGCGACTTTGTTTTATACTATGTAGTGATGATGTGATGAAATATTTCAATTTCTGTTATTAGTAGACAGACTACTATTATTTTAACTATAAACTGAAATAAAATGTCATATACAAAGAAAAAATGACCAAGGCCTCCAAGTGTTCAATGCTGGATTCGAACCAGCGTACTCCATTATAGCCACGGATGCCTCAACCACTCGGACAACTGGTCACGGCGGCAAGGGTCGAAATTTTCAAGTATATGACACAATTACCGAAGGCTTACGGCGCCTCGTGGCCATCTCTGAGGTAGAACCGGAACTAGAGGCCTTGGTCATTTTTTCTTTGTATATGACATTTTATTTCAGTTTATAGTCATCTGGGAATTGTAGCTTAAAAACAACACAAAGATCAAAAGAGATAGTTACACAGTAACGTTCCAATCCATCTGAAATTGTCATTGAAAGTCTTTTGTTTTTCATACAAGGTCTAATAAATATAAGTAATGACAATTTCATGTGGATTATGAACGTTTTTGCGTAACAACGTCCTCCTTCTGAATGACGTCAATACACAAACTCTTCGTCGTATCGTGTCTGATGGATGAAACAACTGCTCTCCACCAGTGCTCTTCATTTCGCTCTATCCTGGAACCCATGCATGCTTGCCTTCAAATTGATCATACCACATACACAATATACCTGTCCTTAATGTATAGAAAGGTCAAGATAAAAATTACCTAACAGCAGCGGCTGATCCAAGCCGATTCCCACCGGCTCGCCTAAAATTGGTTACTAGTAAAGTACCTAATGTAAAAGTAGGTTTCTTTTTGCTGTGTTGCCTAGCAGAAATTTTCACGCCGCTACGGTTACCTAATCTTAAATTTGATATCTATTGATTAATTAAACATGATCATCCTTTTAATTCCTTTTCATTGGATTTAGATTGTCTCGACAATGGGGAAAGCCTGATAAAAATTCTAAGCAATGGTTCAATTTGTCCAGTGCAAGGCAATGAACAGGCGCTGGTTCAATTATCCCACTTCCGGAGTAAATTTGAAATAATTTTACCCTTCTAGTCTTAAGGAATAATTATTTCCGGGATAACAAATATCCTCTTATTCACTGTGTCGGTAAAGAAATAGTTATTTGTTTTACAAGGCGGCAAAATTGTTGTTTAACCGCACGAGCCAATATTAGTAGTAGCGTAGTGAGTGGTTCTAAAAGTGGAATCTTGAGCGTTGCGAGGGAAACAAACAAAATACTGACTATAAAACGTGAAACTAAATCAATCCCATCAATTTATCTAATATTTATGATTAAAAATCATCACATATAGGAAAATTCTACCAGTCAGCTTAAGACATAAAGTTGAAATTTGTATGAAATTACTTTGCACTCTTGTGGATAAAATGCAATTGTGCTATCTGTTTTCGAATAGCAAAGTAAGCCTTTATCAGTTGGCGTGGTGAAAAAACCTTTTCCATGCTCACGAAGTAAACCATTCTTCATTTGTTTCCCAGACAGAGGTACCAGTAGTAGATCGCGCCCGTTGCCAACAGGAGTTGCGCAGGACCCGCCTCGGCGACATCTTCGAGTTGCACCACTCCTTCATGTGTGCTGGCGGCGAGGGCGCTGATACTTGCACGGTCGACAGTGGAGCGCCCCTCGTCTGTCCTACTCAGGTATTGACGATTTGACTCGTGTAAGACAGAGATAGCACAGCCAGCCACATCGCGCTGTTGGTCAATCACACTTAAAAAGATAGTGATGTGGCCATGTGAACCTTTTTAGGGTTCCGTAGTCAACTAGGAAAGGAACCCTTATAGTTTTGCCACGTCTGTCTGTCCGTCCGTCCGTCCGTCCGCGGATAATCTCAGTAACCGTTAGCACTAGAAAGCTGAAATTTGGTACCAATATGTATATCAATCACGCCAACAAAGTGCAAAAATAAAAAATGGAAAAAATGTTTTATTAGGGTACTCCCCCTACATGTAAAGGGGGGCAGTTTTTTTTTTCGTTCCAACCCCAACGTGTGATATATTGTTGGATACGTATTTAAAAATAAATAAGGGTTTACTAAGATCGTTTTTTGATAATATTAATATTTTCGGAAATAATCTCTTCTAAAGGAAAAAAAAAGTGCGTCCCCCCCCCTATCTTTTGAACCATATGTTTAAAAAATATGATAAAAATCACAAAAGTAGAACTTTATAAAGACTTTCTAGGAAAATTGTTTTGAACTTGATAGGTTCAGTAGTTTTTGAGAAAAATACGGAAAACTACGGAACCCTACACTGAGCGTGGCCCGACACGCTCTTGGCCGGTTTTTGAGAATTTTTTTTATATACTGTGTGGTTCCTGATAACGAACCCAATCCATACTAATATTATAAATGGGAAAGTGTGTGTGTCTGTCTTTCACGGCAAAACGGAGAGACGAATTGTCGTGATTTTCTAGGGATGAAGATAGTTGAAGGGATGGAGAGTGACATAGGCTAACGCGAGCGAAGCCGCGGGTAAAAGCTAGTAAGTAACAATGTGTCGAATTTAACGGAAAACAAAAACACGGTGTATGTATGTTTTTATTATTTTCCAGTACGAGCCAGACCGCTACATCCAGCACGGCATCGTCGCGTGGGGCGTCGGCTGCGACCAGCAGACGCCGGCCGCGTACGTTGACGTCGGCCATCTCCGCGCCTGGATAGACGACAAAGTCCGAGGGCGGGGATACGACCAGTCCAGTTATACTTACCTCGATTAGTTTCATTTTAATCGTAAACAATATTTTCAAATTCAGAGGGATAAAATAACCCCCTTTCTTTTTTTTTCAATTTAATTACATTTATAAATTGAAATAGATATCCATCTCCGCGCGTGGATAGACGATAAAGTCCGAACCTCGATTAGGGCCCATTTAGACGGTAGGAGATCTCGCATACGAGTTTTATTTGATGGCTGTGCAAAATTACATATACTCAAAGCCCGCAATGTAACTAAAATCGCATGCGAGTTAATTCGCACGTCGTCTAAATCAGGCCCTGGTTTCTTTACATGTTTAACTAGTATTTTCCCGCAGTTTCGCTTGCGTTAAATTTGAAAATTGCGAAATCTTCCATCCCCCATTTCAGGGAAGTGGGGAGTTGGAAAGACAAAAAGTAGCCTATGTCACTCTCCATCCCTTCAACTAACTCCACGTAAAAAATCACGTCATTCGTCGCGCTGTTGTACTGTGAAAGACGGACAAACAAACAGATATACACTCTTTTAACTATAAAACTCCCGTGAGACTCATACATATTTAAAAATATTTTAAGCGGGTTACTCACGTATTAAGTCGATATAGCGTTCGACATGTTTCGGCTCAATTTCGAGAGCCTTTCTCAAGAGTAGCGACACCCCGCCTTTACATGTCGAGAGCGCGACGCATACTGCGGGCGCTTGCTCGGTGCGCGCGGCTGCTGAGGACAGGCGCAGGGGGGGTCGGCGGCGCGGGCGACGTCACCGTGGCGAGATCGGAGCTACCCACTATGTTACTTTTGTCAAAAGCAGGATTGCACACAACACTTATTACGTCACTTGTTAAGGGTGCGTTTACACTGGGGACCGACGTAGTGCCTAGAACTGTTTTCCAACTTGGTGGCACCGACCAACCACTGTCACGATTGAAATTAGGATGACGACTAATTTCTATAGCTTCCCGTATTTTCCGCTGAACGAAGAACTTTTCTCGCGCCAGTACGGTTACCCTATCAAATCTTACATAGTGCGTCGTGTCCGAATCCAATACGTGTTCTGTCACCGCAGAGCTGTGGGTGTCCCGGCCCTTCGTCGTCATTGTCGATTGAAATTAGTCGTCATCCTAATTTCAATCGTGACAGTGGTTGGTCGGTGCCACCAAGTTGGAAAACAGTTCTAGGCACTACGTCGGTCCCCAGTGTAAACGCACCCTTAACAAGTGACGTAATAAGTGTTGTGTGCAATCCTGCTTTTGACAAAAGTAACATAGTGGGTAGCTCCGATCTCGCCACGGTGACGTCGCCCGCGCCGCCGACCCCCCCTGCGCCTGTCCTCAGCAGCCGCGCGCACCGAGCAAGCGCCCGCAGTATGCGTCGCGCTCTCGACATGTAAAGGCGGGGTGTCGCTACTCTTGAGAAAGGCTCTCGAAATTGAGCCGAAACATGTCGAACGCTATATCGACTTAATACGTGAGTAACCCGCTTAAAATATTTTTAAATAGATATACACTCTTTTCCATTCCAGTGTATTTTCTTAAATAAACTATGTTTTCTATGAAATGTGGGAAGGATTTTTTCTTTTTCCTTCAGCCACCTCAGTCCGGTTACCTTTACCTTACCTCGATTAGTTTTGATTGACCCAGTAATGGTGTCCCACTGCTGGACAAAGGCCAAAGGCCTCTCTCCTAGATTTCCAGAACTCCCTCTGGTGTGTGCTTTTTCCGGCCAGTCACTCATAAAGGGGTTTAACCCTTCGTATGCGGCCTGTCAATTTTGATCATTGAAAAAATGAGCTTGACATTTAAAACAATAGATTAAAATTCCCACGGATCCGTGTCTAAGCACACAAGGGGTTAAGTCATCCCGCCACCTTCGCCAAGACCTGCCACGTCCCCGCTTCTTTGTCGGCATCCACTTTGCTATACTAGCTATATATACCTATTAGTGTCATAAGTATTTTAATTGTAAACAATTTATTAAACGCGTATCTTAATTCTTAAATAAAATGTAATTTTTGTCAAATATGGGAAGATTTTTTTTATCCCCGTCCCGTTCGTTAAGTATCGTCTGTTCGGAAAGTAACTTTAGAGTCGTGAAATGTATCCAGGGGTCCATTGTGAATTTATTTTGCTCACAACCTATTATGTATTTCTCGTTTGCTTGAGTCGCGAAGCTAAACTTTTAACAGTGTTTCAACTGATATTTTTGTTTATAACCTAAAGTTTTCAAAAGGATAAAGTGGGTTGCTAACTTCTAACTCGTGTAAATCCATTCTGCTTGAAGGTTGACTATGCATAAAAATATATACATACATACATACAATCACGCCTGTATCCCATGAAGGGGTAGGCAGAGCACATGAAACTACTCAAGCTTCAGTGCCACTCTTGGCAAATAAGGGATTGAAAGAAAATGAAACTGTGACATTGCAGTGACAGGTTGCCAGCCCCTCCCACAGTCGCCTTCTACGACACCCACGGGAAGAAAGGGGGTGGTGATATTCTTAACCCGTCACCACACGGGCAAATAAAAAAATATATAATCTGAAAAAGAATCAACTTTATAACATCGTTTACCAGAGTTTGAAGACTTTGAAGTTAAGCGACACAAATAATAATCTTAATAATACGCACATAATATATTTTTAAAACAAACAAATCAATCAGTAGGTAATGTTCTTATTTTTAACCTTTAAACAGATTAATTAGTGATCAAATATCCTAAGTTATTTAGGTACTTAACTATCTTAATCACTATAATTAACATTTTATTTGAATGATAAATGAATGTGTTTAATAATTATTAGTATAATTATAATCTCCATGATGCTTAGTGTAATTCAGTTGAAATATCAGGTTGTCGCGTACCACTCCAACAGGGCGACCGCGGGGTGAGGTGACAGCGGGGAGCAGCCATCTTCGGGATGGACTTACTTACTAGCCACCGCGGCCATGACTCGGCTCTTTACATTTTTGTATATTTTTATAATTAAAATCATAGTAACAATTCTTTGGAGTTCATATTCAAGCATCCACAACCCGGATAGCCCCTCAACATTGGTCTTCGAGCCTCCAAATCAAGAATCAGCGAGTAACTACGAATTAACTGTCCAGCCAACGTGTCCGTGCACCGCCATTGTCACAGCGCAGTTAACTATTCGAAATTACAAGCTAATTACGTCGAGTTCGCCGCCAGAAACAAGATAAGTCCACTAAATACCTACTACAAGAAGGGATCTACAAGCCTATATGGACGGATTTAAGGAAACGCAAGCCCAGGATTACTAGAAACCAGCTAAGTTCCCAATCCACTCCCTTTCTTACATTAGTGCCTACTTAGGTATCATACCTACTAAAGAAACTAGATTACAAACTAAATCTTAACTTAACTTCATAACAAACAGTGTATTCAATATAAATCCTCATAAAGCGCAGCTATAGATATCTACTTAGCCATCGTTATCTAGTGCCAGCTGCAGCTAACGGTAAAAAATCACATGTTTACGCCGTCAGTACTAGTTGCCGGCTTATCGAAATAACAAGTAAATTAAATCAAATTCAGTGCCTATTGTGATTAAAGTGCAGTTATCTCAATATTTAGTGCATAAAACAAGTACATTACGTGTTTTTTCAACAGATATACTAGTACACAAAGATATTAGGACCTAACAAGTACATAGTGCTAATTATCTTAACTAAAACTACGAATTACAAGTAAGTGTTGTTTACATTCATTTCCTGTTGGTTGTTTTGCATTGCAGTGTCGTTTTTAAACGTGAAAAATGACTGAAGCCATTCTAAAAGAAAATATTAAGCGTCGTGGTACCTGTAAGGCTCAGTTGACGAATTTCAATACCTATTTGAGTGAATTACCAGAAAAATTAACTCCTCATCAAAGGTTTGAGCTCGAGCTGCGTATTTCGAGGTTGGAATTAGTGTTTAACGACTTCCATGACGTGCAATTACAGATCGAATGTGCCCATGAAGAAGCTGCCGAGCAATACTCCCAGCGGAATACTTTCGAGGCAACGTACTACAGCAGCATCGCTCGCGCCCAGTAGGTGATTATTGGGAGTTTCAAATCAAAGATTTGAAAACTCCCAATATCACTTCATTTTTAGGACTCGTACTCAGGTTTATTGGTGATTTAAAACTCTCAATAGGTTTTCAGATGATTTAAAACTCCTAATCGGCTTTCTCATGATTTGAAACTCTCAATAGGTTTTCTGATGATTTAAAACGCTCATGACGAATATATAGACAAAAGTTTATAAAACTCCGTTAATGATAAAACACCTTTCAAGTTAGTTGCACGTGCCTATTGACAAAATGAAGTTCGTAAAACAGTCTCAGAAATTGCAGTTGGATGCTGTTTGTTCTTTGTCCAATAAACGTTATTTTCGACATGGCTCGCTTTTACCCGACACCATTCGCTGTATAATATGTGGCCCATCGAACTGTGGAAAAACAAATTTAATTGTCGGTTTGCTGCTACATGAACATGGTCTACGCTTTCAAAATGTTTATGTATATTCTAAAACCTTATTTCAACCAATGTATCAATTTCTAGAGCAAGTTTTAAAGCTAGTTCCTTCAGTATCATTTCAAAAATATAACGCAAATGATGAAATCTTAAGTCCTCATACAGCAAACATGAATTCCATTATAATATTTGATGATGTTGCGTGTGAAAATCAAAATAATATACGAGATTACTTTGCAATGGGAAGGCATAAAAATATAGATAGCTTTTATCTAAATCAGACGTATAGTAAAATACCTAAACAATTAATAAGAGATAATGCTAACTTAATTATTCTTTTTAAACAGGATGATATTAATTTAAAGCATGTTTATGATGAACATGTAGGAAGTGATATGTCATGGTCTCAATTTCGTGAAATGTGTGCACAAGTATGGAAGATCCCGTTTGATTACTTAGTCATAAATAAAGATTGTAATAGAAATTCAGGCTGTTATAGAAAAGGATTTGATACATTTATAATTCTAGATTGACTTGATATATAAAGCATAGTATTACATTAAACACTTATTGCTTAAAATGAAACCATCTAGTTCAGACATGGAACATAAAATTAATGAAGAAAAATTGTTTAAACAAAAAGTACTCAAATCTGCTGAAGCAGTAAGAAAAAAGTTAAACGCATTCGTGATGTTAAATCAAACGATAATATGATGTTGGAAGCAATGTTAAAACCAATCACAGACCCACTTGGTGAAATGGTAAAAAAACATAGTAGTAATGATAACAATCTAATCATTAGTGACTCAGATTTTGATAACGATAGGTTTAAATGGAACAAGCCAGTAAAAACATTGAAATATAGTCCTTCAGAAGATGGGATGAAAGAAAGTTTGGATAATAAAACTTTGTTGAGAAAGTCATTTGAATCTGAACCAAATTATAGTGAAAATGAATTAAATGATAGTGATTCTTCATCTCAAGAAAGTGTGAACCAAAGTGATTCTGATACAACAAATAATATTTCATTTAGAACGTCAGACTCGTTTCCTTCTCCTCGCGATGATCCCGCTTGGCAGAAACAATATTTTATCATGAACATTCCATTTGGTGTACGAAATGAGCGTGGAAAGCTAATGCTTGGATCTTACCCAATTTCTGTTAATGATGATAAACTCGTGATAGGTGGAGAAAGTTATTTTTTAACACAAGGCTTACATGATTTGTTGTTTAAGAAAGTACCTGACTTAAAACTAGTAACTGAAGATGATAAACGATTATATAAAACATTGTTAATGAAAACGAATGCACATAGACGCGACTTTGATCCAAAGAAACCCATAAAAAGCAACAAGGGTATGAAATATTTAAACCTTATAAAACCTCTTTTCAAATTATCCAAACAGCGCACAGTAAGTGAAGAATATATATCCGGTAAAGGTTTACCATCAATGAAAAAAGTAAAAAGAGATATTTCATATGTATATTGGGATGATCCAAACGAATTAGTTGACAGATTAAAACTGCTTATAGCATCGCGTGACGCTGGAAATACAGGGTTAGATAACGAGATAATATCCATAATTGAAGAATTACGTGAAGCAGGCTTAATAAATAATATATAAATGTATATACTCTTACCTTTCCCATCAGTTGAAGTTTGACTTTCAAGTAAAAAATGAATATAGACAAATTCGGTCACCATGTTCATAAACGTTTGCGTACTGATGAAATCTCTGAGCTCAAGTACAAGGCTTTGCTTCGAACAGAAGCAGGAAATTTTGATCTAAAAACTATAAGATTAAAAGGGGTTGTTAAACCATTATCTTCCGATGATGCAGTTAACAAGCAGTACGTTGATGAACACATTCAAAACATGTACGAAAAGAAGTATATAGACTCTTTGTTTAACACAATAAATAATCAAATTCACCAACTCGTAACTCAGTTAAAACTGAACTTTTATACGAAGAAGGAGATAGACGATATTTTAAAAAAATATAATAATGATAAAACAACAAATAGTGAACGAGATCCACAGGTCAGCGCGAAGAAATTTTAAGCGACGATCGGTTGTACTACAAGGAATTGATGATTTATGGCAAGCCGATTTGATAGATTTACAAAAGCTTCATACTGTTAACAGAGGATATAAATATATTTTAACCGTTATTGACACATTTTCAAAGTATGCATGGTGTACACCTATTAAGTCTAAAACTAAAACAGAAGTCAAAGATGCATTTGAACTAATAATAAAAACATCTAAACGAAGACCTAAAAACTTACAAACTGACCTAGGAAAAGAATTCTACAATCAAGAATTCGATTTCTACTTAAAATTATTAAAAGTTAATCATTACTCAACTTATTCAATTAAGAAGGCATCTATTGTTGAAAGGCTGATAAAGACACTTAAGTCTAAGCTCTACAAACATTTTGCATTAGTTGGTAACTATAAATGGGTTGGTAAGCCATTAGACGATGTAGTAAAATCATATAATCAGACTGTGCATCGCACAACAAAAATAAAACCTATTGATGTAAATTTTGATAATGAAATGCAAGTATTAAAAAATATTAAAAAATCACTATCCAATTTGTCTTATAAATCGAACAAATTCAATATAGGAGATTGTGTACGCATTAGCAAGTATAAAAATGCCTTTCACAAAGGTTACACACCTAATTGGTCAACAGAACTTTTCACTATTACTCACGTGAATCGCACTCAACCTGTTACGTATCACATTCAAGACCAGCATAAAAACACTATACTCGGTACATTTTACGAGGAAGAACTTCTGAAAACCAACCATCCAAACGTTTACCTTGTAGAAAAGGTTATTAAAAGAAAGGGTAGAAAGTTGTATGTTAAATGGTTGGGCCTTAATAATAGCGAAAACAGTTGGATTGATAAAAGTGCGGTTGTTTAAAGATATTTATATAATTTCCTTTTAATGATAGTGTTATTATCTCACGAGATATGAAAGGGAAAGGACTGTTAAACAGCGCTATTAATAATTTACCCTTTGAATTACACTTACCTGGTTATAACTATTGTGGTCCGGGAACAAAATTGCGCAAAAGGTTGCAGAGAGGCGATAAAGGAATTAATGCGCTAGATAATGCGTGTATGAAACACGACATAGCATATGATAGTTATTCGGATTTAGCTGATAGACATCGTGCTGATTTAGAACTATACGAAATGGCGAAACAAAGAAGAAAATCGAAAGATGCAGGGAGAGGAGAAAAAATTGCTTCGTGGTTAGTTAGCAAAGTGATGAAATCTAAAATAAAGGCAGGTGCGGGTATAAAACCATTTAAACGTTTTGTGACCAAGATACGCAGTGAATTAAAAAAGAAACCAAAAACAAAAGGTAGTAATATAATTGAGCGGGCACTTATTGCTGCGACGAAAATTTTTAAAACCAATTCCAAGGTACGGGTACCTCGTCTTATACCAATTCCAAAAACTGGAGGCTTCTTACCGCTGATACCTATTTTTGCTGGTCTGTCTGCGCTAGGGTCATTAGCAGGAGGAGCTGCCGGAATTGCTAAAGCTGTAGGTGATTACAAAGCCGCCAGAAAAAATTTAGCGGAATCGGAGCGACATAACAAGATGATGGAATCTATTGCATTAGGAAAAGGCTTACACATTAAACCATATAAAAATGGCAAAGGATTATGTTTGAAACTTTCAAAAAACTAACTGAGAGGTTACCCAGGCGCGCTCTTTCAAATATTGACATTTTAAAACACTCATCTGATATTCCATATTTTCGAGGAGTTTATATGAGAGACAGTTTACCAAAGACTCCTAAAAAAGTAGAATGTGGAATTGTTAATTTAGACAGTTTTAAAAACAATGGTACACACTGGGTAGCCTACGTAAAAGATAACAATTATTGTGAATATTTTAATAGTTATGGTGACCTTTCACCTCCGCTAGAATTAAAGAGGTATTTAAAAAAATATGATATTTACTATAATTATGACACATATCAAAAGTTTAACACTGTCAATTGTGGACACTTATGCCTAAAGTATTTAAAACAATATTGGTATAACCGTTTAAATATCATCGCACAATAATCAGTTTATCATTCTCACAATGTCTTTCACTTTGTCTATAACTGGAACATCTTCCACTCTGTTAACAAACTATTCACCAGCTTTTCACCTGGATGGTGAATATGAGTGTGGGCTATTGTATATGTCAACTTTTAATTCTATACCCAACATAGACGACAGAAATAATAAGTTCTATTATGGTAAAAACAAAGTAATTAAAATTCCTGAAGGATCATATGAACTTCAAGATATTGACGATTACCTTAAAGAACATATTGAAGGATGCTCTTTTGCACTAACATGCAATAATAATACCTTAAAAACATCTATTTTATGCTCTGAAAATATTCATTTCGACAAAGAAGGCTCCATCGGTAATATACTTGGCTTCGGTTCAGAATCTATTCAAGCTAATATATTAACTGAATCCCCTTATCCTGTCTCCATTCTCTCAACAACCATAGTCCGCATCGAATGTGACATAGTGAGCGGTTCATTCGTTAACGGAAAACCTAGTCATATAATTCACGAGTTTGTACCAAACGTGCCACCTGGTTATCGGATTATAGAAACACCAAAAAACGTTATTTATTTCCCTGTAACCCAAAATAGCTTAAACACAATAACGATAAGAATTTTAGACGTTAACAATAATCTAGTTAATTTACGGGGTGAAGAAATTCAGTTATATTTACATTTAAGAAAAAATGATAGACTTCAATAAAACTTCAGTCTCTCTTAAAAACATTACCAGTACTCATCCTGCAATCACGAAAAGAAGACCTAAAGTAAAACTCACAAAACAAAATAAGCAATTCCTCCAAAGCTTACGCCTATTAAAATGAGTATATTAAACTTAACAGAACCTTTTGTCTTTGATAATTCTATCGAGAGCTTTGAATATCATTCATATAAACCGTACGTCACAAGTTTCAATTTCAACGATGAAATACGTATACCTATAAACCAACAAGATCTTTACGTACTACCATCAGCAAGTTCTTTATACATAGAAGGTACTATAACCGCATTCAATAGAGAAACAAAAGCCGAGGTAAAAAGTGTTCTTCTTACAAACAACCCCATACTTCATCTATTTCAAGATATTCGATATGAATTAAATGGAATCGAAATTGACAAAATTAAAAACGCAGGAGTTACAACAACTATGAAATCTCTTGTATCTATGAATGGACTGGAAGCATCCATGTCTAAGTTATGGGGATTTGATGTCAATGGTATAAAAAACACGGAAGGTACATTTTCTGTGTCTGTACCTTTAAACAAGATTCTCGGGTTTGCTGAGGATTACAGCAAAATCATAATTAATTGCAAGCATGAACTTATTCTTTTAAGATCCAATACTAATTTGAATAGTGTTAAATTAAATGCGAATGAATATATAGACAATATTACTATATCTAAAATAGTATGGCGCATGCCTCATGTTAAAGTGTCTGATCGTGAAAGATTAAATTTACTCAAATGTTTAGAAAGAGATCGTGCCGTTCAGATAGCATTTAGGACTTGGGATTTGTATGAATATCCGCTCTTGCCTGAGACGTCAAAACATTCTTGGTCTATCAAAACTTCATCGCAAATTGAAAAGCCGCGTTATATTATAATTGGATTGAAAACGGGACGAAAAAATGAAGCTAATAAAGACATATCACACTTTGATCACTGTAATTTGAGAGATGTTAAAGTTTTCTTGAATTCAGTTTACTTTCCGTACGAAAGTTTTGATGTTAGTTTTTCGGGTGAAAAGTTTGCTATATTATACGAACAGTATGCGAAATTTCAACAGTCTTATTATAATCGTCTACAAGCGCCGTTGCTTAGCCCTAAAGATTTTAAAGATAAAGCTCCTTTATTTGTTATCAACTGTTCTCGTCAAAACGAAACCTTAAAAACCGGTTCAGTAGATGTGAGAGTTGAATTGGATTGTGAATCTGATATACCAAAGAACACTGCAGCTTACTGTCTGATTTTAAATGATAGTGTATTTGAATATAAGCCTTTAAGTAATATTACGAAAAAAGTATCGTAATGCAGCATATATTTGTAGACCTTCAAGGGTTTAAAACAAAAGAAAACGAATTTATTATCAAAGAATTTGCATACAGCACGCTAGAATACACTCAAGTTTTCTTAATAAAACCCCTTTTCGATTTTCTAAATTGACGGAAAGTGAAGAGAGGCAGACAAAATGGATTGAAAAACATTTAGGTATTTTGTGGCACGAAGGTTATGTTGATTATAGAGAATTTAGAAGACTTATTTATAATCATATTAAAGATAAGATAATATTCGTTAAAGGTATGGAAAAAATTAAATGGATTAAAGAATTATATTCAAACTGTACTGTTATAGATTTAAGTGAAAAGGGTGCACCGAATTTACAAGAACTGTATAAAAAATATTGTATTAATGATTGTATTTTTAATTGTGTGTACCATAAAAAAACTTGTGCATTAAAAAATGTAATATGTATGAAAAAATGGTATTTAGAAAATCACGTTCCTCTTTGAATAAATGAATGTGCTAAATAAAACGCATTTTATTAACCTGTAAATTATACTCCTGAAAACAATGTTTAAATCAACTCATGATACGATATTGTACTCGTGATACAGGTATACGATCATAACATAAGTATCCTGAGTTGATTTAAACATTGTACATAAATATGGTGGGTTTAAAAAAGAAAAACTATTTTTTTTTTTTTTAAGTTTATTTAATAATAATATACATACTGGCATAGCTAACTTAAAAAGTAAAGTAGGTGTTTACAAATTAGTTCAAAGTTTCCTTTAAAATATCACTATATAACTATATTTAGAAAAATGAAGCATGTCCCCACGCAAGTGTGTGAATATTGTCTTTTAATATTACTCGTTTATCATCATTCGAAGATAGTGCTACTTTCATTGTTTTTAATATTTACACAAGCTCTTCGATGTTTTATTAACTTTGGTAATTCTATAAATCTAGACGCTCTAAGAGGATTATATTTGTTTATGTTTATCTCGAGATATAAGTTTCGTAGAAAGCTCCAGCCACTGTCCCGTTCTTGAAATTCATCAATTTTCGTGCTCAATGTGTTCAAAATGGTTGAAAATATTTCTTTAAATTCGTAACTCTGATGTAAAATGATATTTTGCGTAGCGAATGATTTAATTTCACATGCTTCATTTTTCGGCAAACCAAATTCAGCAAACAGTTCAAAGTTAACCTTTATAGATCCAAAAGCAAGCCTTCTCGCTTCGAGAATATGTTTAATATGTCTACGAAGAGCGCACAGAAACTTTGCCGGTGAGTCATGGAGGCTACTCTCTGGTCCACGCACTCTGTATGATGCTATTCTACTACGGAAAGCGCTGCTTATTTTTTCAATATCAGGAGTTAATTGAACAGAGTTATTATTTTTATGCAAGTTAGTGCGCAAGTGAGCAGAAAAGGCTTTACTTGGAATACTTATGTCACACACTGAACAAAATATGGAGCTATTATGAGGCATTTTGCCTATTGACATAGGAATAGACTAAATTAGACGTAAAAAGGATTAAAGATTATTGGCTTTTTTTATCTGGGAAAAAGGTTCCTTCATCTGTAAAGTCGTCCTTACAACGCTTTAGAATCTTATTTATTCCATCTACTATATCCGAAACGGAATCCACACGATATTTAAAATTAACCAGCGCTTTCTCCCAACGGGCTTCAGATGGAACGTTTTGAATATCTACTACGTTATACAGTTTAAGATCAATAAAAAGATCACCGGTTAACGAAGCTGTGCGACGCACGTAGCCGCCTGGGACGCGACGTATCAGCACGGACGACAGAGAGTTGGCAGCGGATGCTCGACGCTGGGCTTCAACATGTCCTTCGTCACCCCAGTTTGAAAACCAGCCTGGCTTACAATCAGGTGTCTCTTTCTTCGACTTGGTTGTCGTACTGGAATATTAAAAACTTATTTATATTATCGAATACAACAAAATATAATTAGTTAATTAGGTAAGTACTTAACATTTAAGAATTTAAATACTATGGTTTAAAATGTTTAGATTCAAAGGCTAATTACAATTAGTTAAGTAAATATATGTATTACATATAAAATAACTGAATTGAATTAATTACCTTTTAGTTTTGTCTTCTTCATCAAGGTCAGTGTCACTGTCCTGCAACGTATCAGTTATTAACACGGACGATGCGTGCTTTTTCACAGTTTTCTTTGGTTTGATCTTCTTGCTGTAATATTAAAAACTTTATATTACTTCCAGTTCTCATAAATAAAGAGAAATAAATAAAAAGTTCGCATTTGTAGACAAGTTTTCAAACACAGTTTTAATTAATTACCTTTTACTAGCACATTCTTCGACGACGTTTCTGTCCAGCGACCAGCCCACGTCACGTTTCGGGATCTGAGAAGCGTTTTTCCTTTTGGTTGTTTTCTTCTGAGTCCTACAATACATAGTGATTATCCATCAGATCATTAATAATAACAAAAATTAATAATAAGTCAATAAAATCTTAAATTTAATTAAAATACATACTTTAATGATCCAGATTCATCCTCAGAGTCGAGGTCTTTCTTAGACTGGATTACATGGTACTCAAAGTCAGACCTGAAAATAAAAAATAAGATTCTGTTATGTTCAGTCGAACGAGATTTCACAGTTGTACTTGTACCTCTCTCCAGCGAGGGTTATAAATTTTAAGTTAAAGTTAATACCAATACGCACTTAACTCGCATAAAACTGCTACTTAGAAGGATACTTATCGGTAAATTTAATCGAGAACAAACATCACTCAACACCATATTCAGAATAGTTTATAGCTAAATAAAATATTACAAACTTACGAACATTGTTTCAAGGTGAATTTCTCCGTGTACGTAAAACTCGCACTGTAACACTTGCACTTGTTAGAAAATAGTAGAGGAAATGAATAAGCCAGGGGTTTTATTAATAAAACGAAACTGACGTAAAGTCATGAGTTAACAACCTAAAAGCAAATTATAACTAACATAAACTACAACATTTGCAAAAATACAGTAAGAAACCAATATAATACAAAGGTTGATCATTACTGTAATATAATATTCAACTCAGCTAATTATTGAAAAACAAAAGTGTAATATTTCTTTTGTCGGAAACAAGAACGAATGTCGCCGCGTTAAGACCGCGTTCAATGTGCAAGCTATAATAGCTAATAGCTATACTATATTTTGTTACTACGAAGTTATAAATAGAGCATTTAACAAATTAAAATTACAACAGTTCGAGATTTCAAGCCGGGTGCATTATCAGTTTCAAAATCAGAATGGTATGTATTTTACTTTTATTATATTCTGGTATCTTTGAGTACTTTTATTTGGTGTTGAAATATATTTAACTTGATATTTTTTTACAGGGCTCGCAACCTATTAACCACGCTGCTGAAATGACTGAAACCACACCATTTTATTCGCAAGTTTGTGAAAAACCGAATGATCCGCTCAATTATTCTCAAGACATGGATGCGTACCTGAAATACCAGGATTTGCTCCTGAATCCATCTTTAGAAATTCCATTATCAGGTACACCAGCAAAAAGTCAGAAGAAAATCGCTAAGAAAGGAAAGAGGAAAATAAAAGAAATGGGTTTAAATTCCCATGTCATCAGAAAGGTTACAAAAGGAAAGCGTCTGATTAAAATCAGTATATCCGATTTGGAGCAATCAAATATCGAATCTAATGGGGTTACAGTACAATATGTTGTTCAAGATGACTATGATGAGTTATTAAATGCAACTGAAGGTCTGGTAGAAAAAATTGTAAAAAAGTTGAGTGAAGTGAGTAATTATTAGAAAATTTTATGTTATAAAATGTACTTTACTTTTTAGTTAGTCGTCGTGCTTGTAATATATCTCATTACTTAAATAAAATGGTTTCATGATAAATTAATTGTTTTATTTTTAACATACTAAAACATAGAGAATAAATACGATATTATTTTTAGAGTTTTACCACTCACAATATAGTTGAAATATGTATACTGAGATCTATTATATATCAAAACCATTTATAATTCATGTAAATCGTGATCATTTTATAAGATAAACATAGCGAGTGAGGAACCAGGTAAACTGACTCAAATTACAACTAAATGAGTGATTGCAATTTCGCATACTGTTCAATGTATGTCATGATTTTAATATAATCAAAATTTGAACCTTATATCTTTATGAAAAGTTCTGCTTTGCAAAGTGCAGTATATGACATACGCTAGCCTTTAATTTATACTGAACTCTTTGTTATGGGTGTCAAAGAAGATCATATTTTTTCTACTCCCGTACTGTTATTCGTGAGTTACAAGGTCGTGCATAGAACTTTAAAACCCTACATAAAAGATGTCAGGACAAGTCTATCTAGTCTATACTCTGAAAACATTTAGTAGCAGTCGCACGATATAGCTGTTTTACAGTTTAGTAAATACATTGCTACCAACTTAACAAACCAATTCGCAGAGTCGAGACTCCTTCGTTTTCTGCTGCGTTCATTGGCGACGCGTCGAATCGCATTCAAATGTATAGAACTCGATTCAACTCGGCTCGATTCGTCTTAGTGGCCAGGCTTCAAAGAACCATACCATAGACAGTTTTATTTTCATGTTTGCACTCAAACTGCATATTCAAAATGGTAGACGGTCCACCTAGATAACTAAGATGACTGAAAGTAGGTATTTGTTGAATTTATAATTTTCTTTCAAAATAAGTGCTTGGTCGTAGAAAAAGTATTGTATGCAACGGTGTTTAACTGAGTCAAAAAATGCTCGTGGCGTCTTTATTAACAATTTTCGGCTTCGCCTCAAATTGTTACCCACGCCACTCACCTTTTTTGACCTCTTTTAACCACCAGTTGCATAAAATACTATTATATACGTTATTTTAAACCATATATTACAAAATTCGTAGTAGATATGACGTGGGAGTACGTAATCCGAAACAGCCAATAGCATAACTGGGTCTACATCACACTTATAAAGTTTTTACAATGTTTCATATAAATAAAAATGGTGATGTGTAGTATGTCGGGTTGTGACGACCGACAACCTCAACACGTAAACCATTCCTTGGCTTGGCCAACCGAGGCATGTAGTGTTGAATTCGAGACTTGGGGATCTCTGTATTTACGCGGTCGATAGATATGGAATCCCATACCCGGAGGGGGTCAAACTCAATCGATGCATGTAAAACGCGACTACACCAGAGTTCACACTTTGGGGTCCATTCGTGTTCTGCGACGCTGACGAGCTGATCAGACACGTTGTGTGTAAACGCCACTGTCAATCGAGCAAACGCTTGAGAGAGACCACATCTGAGATTGGCCACCTCGGAGAGTGTGTTGCGTTAAGCTTTTGCTATTTAATATCATACCTAACTTAACTTTACGGCTTACATTTTCGAAATGGACCATTTAACAACGAACACCATACTTCATCTGTTTCAATCAAATGAACGAATCCGAAATGTTAAGTTAAAAATCTGATTGCGCTTTTACAGTTCACAAGTTCTAATTCTAAATATGCAATCGTAAACCTTGTGTGCTTTTTAAACCATCAGAAAACCTATTGAGAGTTTCAAATCATGAGAAAGCCGATTAGGAGTTTTAAATCATCAGAAAACCTATTGAGAGTTTCAAATCATGAGAAAGCCGATTAGGAGTTTTAAATCATCTGAAAACCTATTGAGAGTTTCAAATCATGAGAAAGCCGATTAGGAGTTTTAAATCATCTGAAAACCTATTGGGAGTTTTAAATCACCAATAAACCTGAGTACGAGTCCTAAATATGAAGTGATATTGGGAGTTTTCAAATCTTTGATTTGAAACTCCCAATAATCACCTACTGCGCCCAGCTCCTGCTGAGCGAGGCGGAGGGTCCTGCAGGCAGGAGTACTAAGTCACCACCAGCCGATATGCAGGTGACGGATATGAAGCGCACAAAGGTAAAATTGCCTGAAATCAATCTAAGTAAGTTTGATGGTACGTACAGTCAATGGTTGGAGTTTCGTGACATGTATGAATCTATGATTCATAATGATAGTAGCTTATCCGATATTACGAAGTTCCATTACCTACGATCTTACTTAGAAGGCAGTGCTTTACTAGTTATTAAATCGATCGAATTTAGTGCTTCGAATTATCAAATCGCATGGGAGCTTGTGTGTGACAGGTACAATAACAAACGTTTACTCATTTCTAATCACGTTAAAGCGTTATTTAACGTATTTTCCGTACAAAAAGATACAGCCTTTCAGTTACGCAGGTTAATTGATACTTTCATAAAAAACCTAAAGTCCTTACAAATATTACAAGAACCAGTTGATAAGTGGGACACACTATTGACTTATATCGTGTGTACCAAGCTCGACAGCCAAACATTATTCGAGTGGGAAAAATACAAATTAACGTTAGAGGGCGATTCTAACACATTTGACGACTTAGTCAAATTTGTCAGGATGCGAGCCGATTTACTAGAAACGAGTGGTTAGATCAGTTACCCAAACGCGTTAGTTCCGCGTAGCACCATTTCCAGTCGCATTGTTCCCCAAACGCGTGAGTTCCGCATCGCGCCGTTTCCAGTCGCATTTTTCCCCACTAGAGTTTGTTGTCGTTCATGTATGTTTCTATTGGCATGTATTGACAGGCGATCCTTTATCTAACAGTTTTTTTTTTCCTAATCGTTTATTTTACCAAGAGCATTTACCACTTGTCGACCTTCGTCCCATAGCATTTTTTTTCTATTCGATTGATGTTTCAGACGCAAATATTAACAGTCGCTCTTTTAAATAGGTTGATCAACAAAAAATAGTTACGGAAAATTTATATTTGTCATTGTTTACACAGAAATCAAATCCGAGATTAGATATCCATTAAGGAAACTTAAGATTTTTTTAATATGTTAAATTTAATGTTATTGTTTCCTCGACGATGTCAAAACTAGGTAATCGAATAAATTTGTCTCGATAAATGTTACAAACAAATACACCGTGTTTTTATTGAACTCCGTTAAGTTTAAGGGCGGCTCCTGATGAAACCTAACTGCGTGTCGAATTTGATGGAAAACAAAACAAACACGGTGTATCAAAACATTACATGATCTTTTTGTTTTTAGAGGTTTTAGGTAGGTAATGCTGATTTTAAAAATAATGACCAATTTGAAACCATGATTGCAGAGCTGCAGAGTTAGCTTTGCCTGAATTTACGCACAAATTGACTACCTGTCAACTATCAATCGAGAATTAATCGTAAAATCAATCGATTAAGATACGGATTAAATGAATTTCAATCGTATGTTAGGTCGATTAATTTAATCGCGATTAAATCCATCGTTGACTAATTTTGACGATTTTTTTTAATCAATTAATTAGTCGAATAAAAAGTTAATAGATTAATGCCCATCTCTGGCTGTACTATTTCTAATTTCAATTATTCTATGTCATATTTTTTCCTGTCAATATTCTTTCGATATTTATTGTAAATATACCATAATACATCGTTTTTATTAAATCTGGAGTTTCTACGACATAAACCCGTTATTCCCCGACAACAACCAGAGATGGGCATTAATCGATTAACTTTTTATTCGACTAATTAATTGATTAAAAAAAATCGTCAAAATTAGTCAACGATGGATTTAATCGCGATTAAATTAATCGACCTAACATACGATTGAAATTCATTTAATCCGTATCTTAATCGATTGATTTTACGATTAATTCTCGATTGAAAGTTGACAGGTAGTCAATTTGTGCGTAAATTCAGGCAAAGCTAACTCTGCAGCTCTGCAATCATGGTTTCAAATTGGTCATTATTTTTAAAATCAGCATTACCTACCTAAAACCTCTAAAAACAAAAAGATCATGTAATGTTTTGATACACCGTGTTTGTTTTGTTTTCCATCAAATTCGACACGCAGTTAGGTTTTCATCAGGAGCCGCCCTTAAAGTTAACGGAGTTCAATAAAAACACGGTGTATTTGTTCGTAACATTTATCGAGACAAATTTATTCGATTACCTAGTTTTGACATCGTCGAGGAAACAATAACATTAAATTTAACATATTAAAAAAATCTTAAGTTTCCTTAATGTTGGCGGTTTCTTGTTTTGGTTATAATACGAGTGTGTATAATGAATAGAATACCTACATAATTATATGATTGTTGCATTGTATAACATCTACCGCGGAATGGAATAGGTATCGAGACAAACCTTATTGGTTTAACGATACTATGTAAATTAATTAGAGATTTATGTTTGTAATTACCTAAAATAAATAAAATAAATAAATAATGGATATCTAATCTCGGATTTGATTTCTGTGTAAACAATGACAAATATAAATTTTCCGTAACTATTTTTTGTTGATCAACTTATTTAAAAGAGCGACTGTTAATATTTGCGTCTGAAACATCAATCGAATAGAAAAAAAATGCTATGGGACGAAGGTCGACAAGTGGTAAATGCTCTTGGTAAAATAAACGATTAGGAAAAAAAACTGTTAGATAAAGGATCGCCTGTCAATACATGCCAATAGAAACATACATGAACGACAACAAACTCTAGTGGGGAAAAATGCGACTGGAAACGGCGCGATGCGGAACTAACGCGTTTGGGGAACAATGCGACTGGAAATGGTGCTACGCGGAACTAACGCGTTTGGGTAACTGATCTAACCACTCCTAGAAACTATCGAGCAAAGAAATGTTAGACAAGAGAAGCCGCGAGCCTTGGTCACTTATGATTCGCCTACTAAGGCGAATACTATTAATAACAATACTAAATCGTGTCCCGTACCTATGCAATTCGAGCGTTCACAATATTTATAATTGCAAAGCGTTTCTAGATTTGAGTGCACAAGATAGGGAGGACAAGGCCCTAGGTTTAAAATTGTGCCTTAATTGTTTACGTCACGGGCATCCTACTAAAAACTGTCGTTTGAGCCCGTGCAGAGTTTGCAGGAAAAAACACAACACTATTTTGCATACAACTAAACCGTCTGCGAGCGATAACAGTGTACCTAGTACGAGTACCGCGGTACCTAGCACCAGCGGCATCGCGCTGCCTGCGACGGCCGCGGCCCCTCCCCCTGCGCCCGCGCCGGCCGCGCCCGCGCCTGCTGGCCGGGCGGGCGGCGCGGCCGGCGCGTCTGCGCCGGTCGGACTTGTTTGCGCCGAGGACGAGGAGCCGGAAGGGGTATTGACGACCGCTATAGTTGACGTGCGAGCTGCAAACTCTAATATTTATCCCGTGCGTATTATGCTTGATTGTGGTAGTACTTCTAATTTTATTACTGAAAGGTTGTGCAAACAGTTGAATTTGGAAACAAAAGACGTTTTTATTTCAATTACAGGACTAAACGAACATGAATCTATTTTAAATAAAACTTGTACGGTTAACATAAAATCAAAATACAATGATTACTCCATGGAACTAAAATGCACCGTCATACCTGTAATAACTAGGCCCTGGCCATGCGAACCTATTGATTTTGAAGCCTTCAATATACCCAAAAACATCACGTTGGCAGATCCCACTTTTTACGAAAAATCAAATATTGACATTTTACTAGGAAACAAGGTGTTTTGGGGTTTATTGGGTTCAGAACAAATCGAATTAGATAATACAAATTTAATTTTGCATGAAACCAAATTTGGTTGGGTCCTAGGCGGTTCAGTACCAGGCATGGCGGACATATGCGGGTTTGCACACGCTCAAACTATTACAAATGCACAATTACAAGATAAAAATAACATGGAAAACTGCACTATACAAAAACAATTAGCGCGTTTTTGGGAACTAGATTCTATAAAAAATGATTTTACCTCTTTAAGTGTCGAAGAAATGGAATGTGAACAAAGTTTTGTACAAAACACGACACGTTTACCTGACGGTCGATTTTTACTTACCATTCCACTCAAAGAGTCGCCTAGCCTATTAGGTGATAGCTACTGTTTAGCAAAACAAAGAGATCCTATTTTAAAACAATCTTACACAAAGTTTATTCATGAATATATACAATTAGGTCACATGAGTGAATCACATTACGATAGGTCGCAAATTACCTATTTTGCGCCACATTTTGCCGTGTTGAAAAGCGACAGTATTACTAGCAAGTTAAGAGTCGTTTTTGACTGTTCAGCAAAGTCGTCATCTGGCTATTCCTTTAATGATTTGCAGAAAGTAGGCCCTACTATACAAGATGATTTGTTTTCAATTTTAATGCGTTTTAGACAACATGACGTGGCCTTGACTGCAGATGTGGCAAAAATGTATCGCCAGTGCAACGTCGTTGAATCACAACGGCCTCTGCAACAAATATTGTGGAGGGACGACCCCTCCCAGCCTATAAAAACATTTCAATTAAATACCGTGACTTATGGTACATCGTCAGCGGCTTTCTTGGCCGTCCGCTGTTTGCGGCAGTTATCGATTGAATGCGATGATCCCGTTATTAAAGAAATTATAGCTAGGGACTTTTACGTCGATGACCTTATATCCGGGTGCTCCTCAACAGAGGGCGCCACTAGGATCTACACAAAACTTACAGAAACCTTGAATAGTGCTTGTTTTCCACTTCGGAAATGGAGATCAAACGACACTAGCGTGCTCCAAAATATAGCTAATGACAAGACTGATGGCGCCGAAGGAAACCTGGACCTATGTCCTGAGCATAGTTCCAAGGTTTTAGGCATTACATGGAACAGCGTATCCGATAACTTGTGCATCACAACCAATGTAGACCTTAAAGGCTCTGTCACTAAGCGAAACATTTTGTCAACTATTTCTAAAATATTTGACCCTTTGGGTCTAGTAGCACCTACTATTTTAGAAGCCAAGGTCATGATGCAGAAGTTGTGGTTGCACCAGTTGTCGTGGGACACAGCTGTCCCTGACGAGATACGAGATGTTTGGCAAGCATTTGTACTTACGTTGCACAATCTTAACGAAGTACAAGCCCCCAGACACGCTATTTGTCACGGTCCTGTCAATTTACAACTACATATTTTCGTAGATGCGTCTGAAGCAGCCTATGGCGCTTGCGCATACGTGCGCTCCGTGAACGAGAACAACGAAGTAGCTGTCAACTTGCTGTGCTCAAAGGGGAAAGTGGCCCCACTAAAACCACTAACTACCCCTCGATTGGAATTATGCGCAGCCCTACAAGGTTCTAGGTTGCTAGACAAAATTTTGAATTCTATGAGACTACAATTTGACAGCTGCTTTCTGTGGTCTGACTCAACTATTGTACTAGGTTGGTTGAGTATGCATCCAAGTAAGTTGCAAACATTTATTCGTAACAGAATTGCCGAGATACAGTCCACTTGTGCTAACCATACTTGGAGACATGTTCCAACCAACGAAAATCCCGCAGACCACATTTCACGTGGATTGACAGCCAACGAAATAGTGCACAACAAGTTATGGTGGAACGGTCCACAATTTTTATCACAGCCAGAGCACGCATGGCCTCAACTAAAATTAAAATTAAATACTAATAACTTACCAGAAGTTAAAACTCAAAACACATGCCTGGTAGTCAATTCTGGCACTGATGAGCCGTTTCCCTTCAGTAAATTCTCAGACTTGAAGCGCATGCAACGTATCTTTGCTTACATGGCGCGATTCATTCATAACGCGCGCTTTAGGTCTGATAAGAGAAGCGGCCCACTCAGCGCCGAGGAATTAGACTATGCGCTAAAAAAGTTAATACTAATATCACAAAAGGAATCGTTTCCTACAGAATATGACAAGTTAAAATCGGGAACTTCCATTAAAAAATCTACGATTTCGTCACTGAACCCTGTAACCTAAACCTCCGCTCACCTTACTTATTTACTTACTTACTTGACTAAACATACTTATAACTAACCCCCCTTTAAATATACCCCGTAAATTTGGCCTTGTGATCGTCTAGCGTGAATAAGTAGAACCCTTCGATGTGATCCGCGATAACCTAGATCCTTTAATGAGTATCAGCTGTATTTTAGACTTATATTTAAATTTTTATTTATTTATATTTTAAAGAAGAATAAAGGTTATTGTAGTATAATAATATAGTGTTATAGAAGAGTATTTTATCAGATTTAGGCCTAGAAAGTTATATGTGAGAAAATTAATGACGTAATGAAGAAAATCTTAGAATAGAAGTTAGTGAGTGAAACATACATGAAATAAATATTAAAAAATATTTTGGTAATCATCCGCTACGCCTTATTAGTGGTCCCGGCTTGGGCAAGGGCTTGCGATACGGTATGGGACCCCTGTCCTGATCAAACCACTTTATCAGGATCCTAAGCAAGTAAGCCTGAAGGGCTATCTATCTACAAACTAACCCCATTTTTTATTTTGTTTCTTTTTCCCTAGCTAAACCCCCCTTTTCCCCAATACTGCTAATAGACCATAACTTCTCGATCTTTCTAATGTTTTATCGAAACACCGAGCAGTCGCTAACTTTTATAAGAACTAAGTAAGTCAAACTTTTCTAAGCTTTTGACTTTCCATCAGTGGACGGCGCTCGCATGCCACTGGGCCCTATAACAAACCTATGCTTTTTATTCCAAAGAATAGTTTGTTTCCCTAACCATCTTGATAGAGTTTACCTTTAAAACCAGTTAGCAACACTAAGTGTCCCGCAGCCACACCGAAAAATCAGAAATTGCTACCACAATTATTAATTTCACTCAAATAAATTAAGTAATAAGAGTTTTTATAAATTACCAGTTTTACCACATATTTTAAGATAGTAAACACCACATTTAAAGTCCATTAAAACCATATAAATACACGCCTATCAATTATACTTCAAAACCAATCGTAAAACAACCCTAATTTCATAGAAATAGTGTGTGACGCTACCCTAATCCTATTGTTTTCCCTACTCTAACATATCTGAAACACAGACCCTCACTTACCATAGATCTTGTGTTCAGAATATGTACAAGTGTATCCCTACTAGAACTGTACAGTTCAGCCAGCGAAGCTGAGATAGGCAACCTATAGGCTTGTGTTCTGATCCCCCCCTCTGCTTTTGCCCGCGGGCTAGGGTAGCAGAGAGTAGATCGCCCTATCCGTGTATATATCCAGTATTCTAGGACACACCAGTACCAGCCACATGGGAGACCCAACTGCGATCAAACTTTACTTAGATATGGATCAATCACAACCGAAATCCCCAGCGACCAACGCCAGCATGGACTAGAGCACCGAGTAAATAAATATATATATATATAGGACCCCAGCCTCAAATACTGCCGACTTCAGTGAGCAAGGATTACTCCTAATGCCTTTCGTCAATCGTGAAAGTCCTCACTTCCATCTAACAGTTGGACTCTTTGAGACCGGTGAGAAAATACGCTTTTGTAAGTATAGAAAAGCGTCCAAGCCCTCCACTTGGAACAAAAAGACCCCTAAACGCCTCTTATTTGACACCGTAAGGGAAGAAGCGCCTAGCCGGACAACAGTCTGTCACAAACAATGATCTGGCTTATAACTTTCACAAAATAACCCCATAGAAAATTACTAAATTCAATTTTACTGACCAACTAAACAAACGAGTGAAGTTTCCTTTACGTGCTATAATCTAAGCTTAGTTTTGCAAGAATTACTCCCTACAAAACCAAACACAGACTTATCTCCAAGCACCAGCCATACATCGACCCAGTCTTTGTATTGCTTGACGGCACTCATGAAACAAAGCACAGAAAACTTCACTATACACATCAATTTAAATGTAACACTACACTATAAATAGAACACTAAAATAACCCCACAACTGACAGTAAAGCAATTCCACCACAGGTCTAAATTCAACTGTACGACGATATTGTCCCCGCACAATCAAACAGAGACACAATTTCAAAGTTTACAATCACTTAGAATAATTTCCAAGTAAAAACAAACAGAGAAATAATAGCAGAACAACTTCACTCACCAGTAACACACGAAAGCCAGAGACACTGTTAGTCTTGTAGATATTTTAAGAATGACGCGCGTCGGCTCGCTCCGACCCTTTTATAGATTCTATCTCCGACTTCCGACTTCCGACATCCGACTTCCGACTTCTGACATTCGACTTCCGACTTCTGACATCCGACTTCCGACTTCTGACATTCGACTTCCGACTTCTGACATCGGACTTCCGACTTCTGACATCGGACTTCCGACTAGATGGCTACTCAATCGTGTGCTTTGTTTACTAAGTCTTATGCCCTATGCATTAGAGTTCACGATTAACACACGGATGTTTGCTTATCAACACGTGCCGAGTACACGTGTTTTAGAGAGAGACAGAGCTATTGATATTGATACCTATGTAGTCCAATAGTGGAGCGATTCGCAAATATTTTTACGTAAATATTATTTTGTGGAACATTCTTATTTATTTTGTAAGTAATTTCGCAATGAAATATTTTATCTGTTACTAAATGTTACATTGAATGATATATTCAGGAAGTATAATAATCAATATTAGTCATTATTACCTCTCTGACTCGTAATTGGAACCAAGACATAATATCGGAACGCTATGCAGTTGACAACTGTCAGTGTCAGTATTTCGTCCATGTGAACGTAGTTTGTTGATAAATACGTTTTTCCAACCTGTTTTGCACCAAATAATAGTGAATTTTATGAGTGAAGACGTGACTAAACATGTGATAAACCATCAAAGATATTATTTGTTAAAATATTCAATGAAATCCCGAAGGAAATATGCACCAAAAAGTTGGTCAAGGAAAAGTTGATTCGCCGTAAGTTTTATATGTAATAACGAATCAATTTCCTCGTCATAGACGCTTGTTCTGTTACAACTCGCCCCCAGATTGGATTTCTTTTACAAAATACAAAGTGGTTTGTAAAAAAATCCAATCTCACTTAGCAAAAGAAGCAATAAAAATGAATAAAAGAAAAATATCTCTAGATCAGTCGGAAATATCCCCCCATTTCTAATCGTGTAGTGTGTATTCCAATACTATGCAACTGCTAGCGACTCAGTTTTGAAATCAGCTCATCAGAATCTCGACAATGAACCATGATAACCCCTTTCTCAGAGTCCACGCATCGCCAGGGATACCAGGTTGTGAATCTGATAGGTCCTACTAACCCGTTCTTGCTAGCTCGTTCCCCGGTCGCGGCGAATATTCATTCCATCCACACTGTTGGACCGGAATAATTATCGTAATAATTTCAACGAGTTCACAATAACTTCCCACGCAATTACGAAGAAACCTTTAGAGCTCTCATTATAAGTCCAGAGCCTTCAATCTCCATTGTCGGAACTCAAACCAATTTCTCTACCTAATCACTCCAGCCACATGTTTTGGCGCATGTCTCATACTTGAATAAAATATACTGACTTAAGATCTGTTTGGATGTGTTTTTTTTTTTTTATAAAACAAACCTTAAATGACATAAGCATGTACCTCAACTTGGTACCATATCATGATCAAATGAAGAAATGATTTGATGATACTAAACTCCACATATTGGAAAACATAACAAGGAAACAATTATTGAAAAGAGCCTCGTTCTCACTAGACGATATCGGCCCTTAAATATGTCGATTGTCAAATACATCCCATTCAAGATGAGGTGTGTGGTTTTCGTATGGGTCTTATTACCTTGTGTAGTAGTAATCATAAAAAACTACCCTTGAAATGGGTCGAATCCATTGGATTTTAACCTAACCAATAAGAATTTTATGACTAATGTGTTCCCAAAATTCCCCCCCTTTGTTCCCGCAAATTCCGACCAAACTAGTTTTGACTACTTTCCAGCGCTGTCTGTCTATATCAATCCAATCATTCCATAAAAGAATACATTCAAGACACACTTTCATATCTTACATCCGTCATATCCAGCCATTCAATCTATCAAACATACATCTATAAGCATTCATCACCTCTAACTTATACACAATACACATACACTCGTTCATTCCTCCTCAATTACGCTTTCATTCGATTGTTTACAGAAAGCCAACGCTTTTAAAAGTAATCAAAATAAATAATAAAAATGAAAATAAAATTCTATAATAACTTCAATAATTTACGTATCCCATTTTACTCCACTCTACCCTGACTCGAAGGCAAAGAAAATTTCAATTTATTTATGATAGGTTTCATTTTATACGTCTATATTTCATTTTTACAAAGTATTTATTAACCGCAAGAAATTTGACAATGTGTGAAAATTGTTTGATGCACATACTAAAAATAAAATGTTCGTACGAAGAAAATGTTACATTTTATGTTCACATTTTAATTAGAGTCAATTACTGTAAGGACACTACCCTACTTTCAATTTTCCTGTCTTTGTTTTTTTTTTTCCTGCAGTTCATAATGCAAAATTGATAGCATAAAATGCAAAAATTTAATAAAAGTAAGTACAGTCAGCTAAAAAATTAGTGGCCCTCTCTACTCCGATCTTTGTAGAACAAAATACTGACCGAGTTATGCTTAGAAACGAGGATCTGCACTGGTGATTACCGATATTGTACAGTATACCACCCTATATAATGTAAAAAAATGATAACGCATAAATAATAAATATCACTGCTAACTGTAATAACTAAAATGAAAAATTGTTTATCCACCACTCTGAATTTTCTAATGTCTACCCCAGGTAGACTAGATACTATATGTCCACTTATTGTTATATTAAAAGAATCCAACCATACAATGAATGTTCAATACATTCTCCATACAAAATAAAGATAAAAAAAAAATTGTTGTCCACATAATGAACCGACATCTTTATCTAGATAATTAAAAAAAATCCGTATTATAGATTTACAACCACCATACACCATTTTATAATCCTAGGAACAAAACTACTAAGTGACAGAGAGACTATACGATGTGCTAGCCAATAACGCCCTTTACCACACAGATCACTATAGAAATAAAATTAATTTCAGACAAAATTTTGACTTCTACCACCCCTATAATAATAACACTGAATCCCAATAAAATTTACAAGAATTCATAACACATTTCAAATAATGATAATGATGATGATGATAAGAAAGAAAAATAATAATGTTCCACATAAGTATGCCGCAATAAAAGAAAACTTTTTACTAAAAGGTCATTGACTTGTAACCAATGTACTCATAGAATTTACATTACACATCATGTAATGTTCATAATAAACGCATAATACAATTTTGCAAAAAAAAGTAATTGCAGTTTTGAAGTGGTTTTCATATTTTCAATTTTTTCCCGCAAAATATGATGTATCATCAATTTTGATTTGGTTTTGATATTTTTTTGTAAAATATAATGTAACATCAAATTTGATGTGATTTTGATAAAATATATTCCCTTTTTTTTTTCAAACTATCTGCAAAATTTTATTTTGGTTTTAATTGCCTTATGATAAAATACAAAATGATGTCATAAGTAGGTTCAAAATACTTTTATTTGATTGGATAATAATATAACAAAATAATGAATTTTTCTTGAAACGAGCTTAAAACTTGTATTGTCCTATTCTATGTCTTCAATATTGTATAACATGCCCCGAAAGTTTTGTAACCTCAGACAATCCATTCCTTCTTCATGGCATTCGCAGCTGCAGCAAACTTAGCAAATTGTTAACAAACACGACAATGGGTTGAGGAACTTGGTCAAAGGTGTCTCTCTTCCTTTTTTCTCCTTCATACTTGGCTAGTTCTATGATGGGTTCTCGAGTAGCTAATGATGATGGTTAAATCCTGCTGGCCTCCTGGTAATATTTCAAGATCTTCCTAACTATTCTCTTCTCAGTCGGTGTAATAGCCCAGGACACCATGAAATCTCTTCCGAAAACACGCTGCAGACTTGATCACAATCAGCATAACCGCAAGATCCAGTCATTCATTCCTGAATACAGCAAAACTAATCAATATTTTCTTCATCTCCAAAGTCGACTCCTTATTTGTACAATCAATGGCAAGTTTTTGAGGATTACAACCTACTTCCAGTTTTCCAAAAATATCTTTCACTTGAATTGTAAATAATGAAATACCACATTAGTAACATTAACTACTCTCTAAAACTTGTTGTAAAAACCACCTTCATTCAATTTTAAAATTATTTCCAAAAAAAAAGTAATTTTTATTTTTATTTTTGAAAATAATAAACAAAACAAAGTCGTAAATATAAAACAAAATAAAATGGTATTTCAAAATAAAACTACAAAAAGTGAAGCAAAAGTAAGATTCGAACCCACCATCGCATGAACCTTCCCATACATTAATCCACCCCTAAACTACCTGAGCCACGAATGAGTTAAGGAACCGGTCGAATTTAGCCATCAAATAACTAACGGACGAAGGTATTTTATAAATTCCCAATTATTTTATGTAAAGTTTAAGTTTACTTGAAACATTTTGTTTTACTTAATTCACGAACATGAAATAATATGTAATGAATACTCTTATCACAAATTAAAACTTTTCTAAGTTACAAAACACATTTGAAATCTAAAATAATCAATATTGTTGAAATTTGAAGTGTTTTCAGCGCACTATTTCCGTAAAATTGTATGTAATAAGAAGGAATAATATGTAATAAAATGTCATATACAATCAGTTTCTAAAAACCATACCAAAACAATCACCGGTTCGACTAAATACTAGGTAATATTTGTTTGTATCTGTACTCACTTGCTTTGTGCATTTTTCTTGCAGAATTTTAAACACTGATCACCACTATTCACCATTGCACTTTACTGATGCTATATAATAATTATTTTAAACACTTCCTTCTCACACACAAAATGCATTTTTCCTTTTGAACAATCGTCAAACACAATTTTCGATCGTAACCAATATGTTACGGCGACACTCACTTTTGTCCCTTGCGACGGCGAGATAATGCTACAAACCACTTGTACGGATAAAACAAATGCATATTCACTGAATTTGAACTAACTTACATTATTTTCTTTTCATAAATCCGTAATGTATCCAACCTAACCTCAAATTAGCCGGCTTTTGTTTCGCACCGTAGTAACCCTCATATTTCTCTTCGTGTGATAATAAGACGTCACTAAAAATCACACGTGCTCCTACACTATCAATTACACTCATTGTTTGAAGCTACATAACACTGTAATTTCAGTGAAATCGGTTTTCTAAAAATTTTTAATAATCTCGCGCTTCGAGTTTCGTAAAGAACTGTCATTGTCATACTTAGCCGTTTTTTTTTTCTTTAGCTCATTATTAATTACGTGATCTACAACTAGAATTATTTAAATATTCGCTTTATTTTAATCTGCTTAAACAATACGACAGGCAATTCTGCGCCGACGCCGGTCATGAACCGTCCATATTCGCCATTTTGTCATTTAGCAAACTAAGAAAATGCAAACAAAACATTATTTGCCCTAAACACGCGTTACTTCTAAATAATTTTGTCGACAAAGTGAGCCTGTTTTATCAAATTGAACTCTGAACTGCAATTGCAATGTAATTTTCCGTTAGCGAAAGTGAGGTTACGAAATTGACATGACATTATTGTTGAAAAAAAAAACGTGAATGCAATGGACATGTGTTTTGTTGTGTTTCTCATCAAGATAATAGAAGAATTTAGTGCTCATACTCATGATCTAATGAGCAAACAGCCCATGCAAAGGATGTCTTATCGGGCTATGCCTCAATTGATAAAGTGAACTAATTGCCTACTTCAAAAGCAGTTTTGCATGAAAGGTAAGCTTTTGTTTTATTATTTGATGTGTTTTCAAACAAGTCGTCGTTTTCGAAACCCAGCAGAACATACTTGCGAACTACAACGACTAGACCGAATATATTGGTGAAATGTTGCTTATTTCATTGTTCTGTCGTCAGATAAGTTAATGATAATAAATTTCCCCACGTTACTCGTACTTTCTGACTTTCACATTGCCTAAGAGGATCTTAAATATTCTAAATGTACGTGAAATAGTCCTAACTGTCAAAATATATTTGCTACTTTCAATGAGGTTTATATGGTTGTTTGATTTTTCAGTCAACATCTAATTGGAATTTACAATGCCCGATATTTCTACACATCTGCCACAAATTTTATGGAAAACAATATTTATGGAAACTGAACATACCTTGGTTAAACGGTAAGCATTAAAATTATATCTTTGACTAATTTATTTGATCTAGGCTACCTAACTGTACTTGGAACTTGTAATGTTGTTTCCGTTCCAACCAATAAAATTTCTTTGGATTATGGAAAGCAATATTTGTGGGACCTCAAATGAATGTCATGGCATTTAAAAATAGGCATTGAATCTTGTCCAAACTTTAATTTTGTATTTTTGTATACTTAAATAAAATTATGTAGACTAAAAATCCAGACTTAGCATAAATTTTGTTTGTGTTACAATGAGTTTAAATAGTGTATGTATCAATTTTCAGTATATGAAATGGGTTATCATCCTCGAAGAACATCAACCAGCTGTCGGCAATGTGCAGGTGGACTGAGGAATTTTCCGGTGTGTCTTTTTATGGACTGTACTCCGTCTCAGCACAATTCCCAAGTAAGTACAAAAATTATCGCCACCAAAGGCTACTTTTAGACTTGATTAACCCTACTCAGTGAGTAAAACGACTCGGCAAGAAATTTTACATTAGTTAGAAACATGGATATGGTTGTTCTTTCTTTTTTTTTCTTAACCATGAATGGCCTAGATAAACATAAACAATCTTAATGATACGTATTTATAAATAAAATTCCTTAAACATACATATACCCTTTTTTAACTAATCTTTCAATATGTACAATTTCAGGTTTTACCCGAGAGGCCACGCTTCAGGTTGGACCGTCTTTCATATATCTACTGACTTCATATAAATGAAAGGTACTTATGTTTTATTATAATAACACGTTCTAATTATTAAATTTAAAAGTGAACAGCTCATGGCATCATTATCTAGAAAATTGAAGTGAAGCGTAAAGCAAAACGGCGAGGCATGAGCGACCGGATAAAAATCAAACTTAACTGACTCATCATCATTTTATTGGCTAAACAAACTTATTACTAACTCATTTATGTCCTAACTCGTGTAGATATGCACTGCAAGGCAGGGGTTCTCAAACTTTTTTATTTTTAATTTCCTTTTTGTAAATTTTGCTGTATGCATTGTTTTTTCTGACACAATATTTCTCACGGGCGTGTCTTAGTTCCAAAATTAAGCGACGCGCCCCCGTGAGTAGATAAGTGAAATAATATTGTTCCTATTTGGCAGAACCCCACTCTAAAACTAAACCCTTTTCTTACGCTATCCACATGAACATTTCTAATGTCTGACTATTTCCTTTCAGTCTCGCTGATCTGCACTACCAGCTCGTTCAACGTTACTGAACAACAAAGTAATCCGACAATCAGACTGGACCCGGTCACGTTAGGTAAGTTTACATACCTACTGCATACTACATACATACTATTTCTGAACCTCAGTAAAATATAGTTTTATAGTAGTAATGGTGCTTATTATCTACGAGTATGCCTACTTAACAGGAAAATTACAAATTTCAATCAATTTTCATGAAATTCATTAAGCAATTGTGACAATGATCAAGCAGTAGTGGAGTAAGGGTATGGCGAGGTACGACCTCCCAGATGCTGGTAATGCTAATATTTCGTAGGATATGTTTGACATGGTTGTAATGAAGTACAGTATGTTGGCATACTCCTGACTTGTGTAATATTGTATAAAAGCTGTGTACACAATCTACCGAACATAATGATTGTATGGTTTTACACTTACTATTTTAGACTAGCCTACAGCTTATCATGTGAGATAACGAACTCATGTCATATGAAGCTATTGAAAATCTTGTTTATACATACATACTTATTTGTATTACTACAGTAAAAATATATACGTATAGAAAGTTGAAATTCGTACAGTGGATTTAATTTATTGAAATAATTAGCAGATATAGACTACGGTGACCTCTCACCATCAAGAGGGACGTATGCTTGTTTACTACGGATGTAATATGAAAATGTGTGATGACTTATAAGCTAATGAACTTAAATTAGTCCTAATAGATTAATACCTATATCCTAACAGACAGACATTTGTTCTCATAGTGAAAATATTCAGTATAAAAACTTTGTCAATTTATTGTATGATGTATGAAATCCTGTAAGCCAATATGTAGATTATAGAGTTACAACTGAAATGCAAACAAGCCATCCATCGAAGGATGTACTTGTCATAGTACCACATGCGTGTAGCTATTCAGTATTCATAGAAAAATGGCGGGACGCCCCATATAATATTGTACTTCAGCGCGACAATAAATAATCGCGCCCCCATAACGATTAGACTAAAGCCTATCTTCTTGTACTAGGTCTTAAATCTAGGGCTTAGGTATCCTAGGTTACCTGAGATAATATAATCTTACATCTAGATTATGATAACGACCTACTTACTGTCCTAACTAGTGTTATCCTGCCTATAAATGAAATTCTGTATAACAGACGCCTTCTAGGAATATGTATATCATCAGAGTGTTCATAGACTATATAAGACAGCATCGAAGCTATCCGATCTCCAATGTGGAGCGCAAACGCGATGTATAGCTTTCAAAATAGCCCTGAAGATGGCAGAACCTGCTATGAAAATGTACTAGACATATAGAGAACTATTTGTTTTAACATGAAATTCTATTGCTTTGCATATAGTTCCCACACTTATGTTTCCAATTTCGGTCACTAGATGGCAAACTCTTCTAAAGTGCTACAGCTCCGCGCCTTCTTTTATTTTAGGTACATGAATATTTTTTCTATAAGTACCTAGTATTTTACGTACTAGCCCCGCCTATACAACAGCCATAAAACATACATTAAGACACAGAATAAATAATAGTACTTCGCATAGGCGCAAAGGAACGTCAAGATGTGCCAATGCCACCAATTGCTACGTAGCAACGCAACCCGAATGGTGCTGAAATCACCGTAAAATCGGGACGACGTTTAGTTCAACCCCTACGATTATGAGCTAATTTCCTAGAAATAGATTTTGTCTAAGTTTACTACGCTACTTTAATTTTATTATTTTATTTTTACAGATACCAGAGGAAGACGAAAATATAATTGATTCTGTACTGATGCATAACTTCGCTCGGAACGCGGCAAGAATTAACAATGGAAGAAAATACTACAGACTTGTTTATTAACGATAAAGTTATTTTAGTTTTTATGAAATAGCGATTGAATAAAAATATTAGGTATATGAGTTTTATTTAGAGATGAAATAAGTCAAGAAATACAGCACACCCACTCGTTTTCACAACAACAAATGTAGCCTGGTAAGGCTATTATTTATTTGTAAACCTTGGTATCCAAGATGTGTTCTATAGAGCACATCTTAGATCCCTTGGGCACGGAACCAAATGTAACCTAAACCTCCGCTCACCTTACTTATTTACTTACTTACTTGACTAAACATACTTATAACTAACCCCCCTTTAAATATACCCCGTAAATTTGGCCTTGTGATCGTCTAGCGTGAATAAGTAGAACCCTTCGATGTGATCCGCGATAACCTAGATCCTTTAATGAGTATCAGCTGTATTTTAGACTTATATTTAAATTTTTATTTATTTATATTTTAAAGAAGAATAAAGGTTATTGTAGTATAATAATATAGTGTTATAGAAGAGTATTTTATCAGATTTAGGCCTAGAAAGTTATATGTGAGAAAATTAATGACGTAATGAAGAAAATCTTAGAATAGAAGTTAGTGAGTGAAACATACATGAAATAAATATTAAAAAATATTTTGGTAATCATCCGCTACGCCTTATTAGTGGTCCCGGCTTGGGCAAGGGCTTGCGATACGGTATGGGACCCCTGTCCTGATCAAACCACTTTATCAGGATCCTAAGCAAGTAAGCCTGAAGGGCTATCTATCTACAAACTAACCCCATTTTTTATTTTGTTTCTTTTTCCCTAGCTAAACCCCCCTTTTCCCCAATACTGCTAATAGACCATAACTTCTCGATCTTTCTAATGTTTTATCGAAACACCGAGCAGTCGCTAACTTTTATAAGAACTAAGTAAGTCAAACTTTTCTAAGCTTTTGACTTTCCATCAGTGGACGGCGCTCGCATGCCACTGGGCCCTATAACAAACCTATGCTTTTTATTCCAAAGAATAGTTTGTTTCCCTAACCATCTTGATAGAGTTTACCTTTAAAACCAGTTAGCAACACTAAGTGTCCCGCAGCCACACCGAAAAATCAGAAATTGCTACCACAATTATTAATTTCACTCAAATAAATTAAGTAATAAGAGTTTTTATAAATTACCAGTTTTACCACATATTTTAAGATAGTAAACACCACATTTAAAGTCCATTAAAACCATATAAATACACGCCTATCAATTATACTTCAAAACCAATCGTAAAACAACCCTAATTTCATAGAAATAGTGTGTGACGCTACCCTAATCCTATTGTTTTCCCTACTCTAACATATCTGAAACACAGACCCTCACTTACCATAGATCTTGTGTTCAGAATATGTACAAGTGTATCCCTACTAGAACTGTACAGTTCAGCCAGCGAAGCTGAGATAGGCAACCTATAGGCTTGTGTTCTGATCCCCCCCTCTGCTTTTGCCCGCGGGCTAGGGTAGCAGAGAGTAGATCGCCCTATCCGTGTATATATCCAGTATTCTAGGACACACCAGTACCAGCCACATGGGAGACCCAACTGCGATCAAACTTTACTTAGATATGGATCAATCACAACCGAAATCCCCAGCGACCAACGCCAGCATGGACTAGAGCACCGAGTAAATAAATATATATATATATAGGACCCCAGCCTCAAATACTGCCGACTTCAGTGAGCAAGGATTACTCCTAATGCCTTTCGTCAATCGTGAAAGTCCTCACTTCCATCTAACAGTTGGACTCTTTGAGACCGGTGAGAAAATACGCTTTTGTAAGTATAGAAAAGCGTCCAAGCCCTCCACTTGGAACAAAAAGACCCCTAAACGCCTCTTATTTGACACCGTAAGGGAAGAAGCGCCTAGCCGGACAACAGTCTGTCACAAACAATGATCTGGCTTATAACTTTCACAAAATAACCCCATAGAAAATTACTAAATTCAATTTTACTGACCAACTAAACAAACGAGTGAAGTTTCCTTTACGTGCTATAATCTAAGCTTAGTTTTGCAAGAATTACTCCCTACAAAACCAAACACAGACTTATCTCCAAGCACCAGCCATACATCGACCCAGTCTTTGTATTGCTTGACGGCACTCATGAAACAAAGCACAGAAAACTTCACTATACACATCAATTTAAATGTAACACTACACTATAAATAGAACACTAAAATAACCCCACAACTGACAGTAAAGCAATTCCACCACAGGTCTAAATTCAACTGTACGACGATATTGTCCCCGCACAATCAAACAGAGACACAATTTCAAAGTTTACAATCACTTAGAATAATTTCCAAGTAAAAACAAACAGAGAAATAATAGCAGAACAACTTCACTCACCAGTAACACACGAAAGCCAGAGACACTGTTAGTCTTGTAGATATTTTAAGAATGACGCGCGTCGGCTCGCTCCGACCCTTTTATAGATTCTATCTCCGACTTCCGACTTCCGACATCCGACTTCCGACTTCTGACATTCGACTTCCGACTTCTGACATCCGACTTCCGACTTCTGACATTCGACTTCCGACTTCTGACATCGGACTTCCGACTTCTGACATCGGACTTCCGACTAGATGGCTACTCAATCGTGTGCTTTGTTTACTAAGTCTTATGCCCTATGCATTAGAGTTCACGATTAACACACGGATGTTTGCTTATCAACACGTGCCGAGTACACGTGTTTTAGAGAGAGACAGAGCTATTGATATTGATACCTATGTAGTCCAATAGTGGAGCGATTCGCAAATATTTTTACGTAAATATTATTTTGTGGAACATTCTTATTTATTTTGTAAGTAATTTCGCAATGAAATATTTTATCTGTTACTAAATGTTACATTGAATGATATATTCAGGAAGTATAATAATCAATATTAGTCATTATTACCTCTCTGACTCGTAATTGGAACCAAGACATAATATCGGAACGCTATGCAGTTGACAACTGTCAGTGTCAGTATTTCGTCCATGTGAACGTAGTTTGTTGATAAATACGTTTTTCCAACCTGTTTTGCACCAAATAATAGTGAATTTTATGAGTGAAGACGTGACTAAACATGTGATAAACCATCAAAGATATTATTTGTTAAAATATTCAATGAAATCCCGAAGGAAATATGCACCAAAAAGTTGGTCAAGGAAAAGTTGATTCGCCGTAAGTTTTATATGTAATAACGAATCAATTTCCTCGTCATAGACGCTTGTTCTGTTACAACTCGCCCCCAGATTGGATTTCTTTTACAAAATACAAAGTGGTTTGTAAAAAAATCCAATCTCACTTAGCAAAAGAAGCAATAAAAATGAATAAAAGAAAAATATCTCTAGATCAGTCGGAAATATCCCCCATTTCTAATCGTGTAGTGTGTATTCCAATACTATGCAACTGCTAGCGACTCAGTTTTGAAATCAGCTCATCAGAATCTCGACAATGAACCATGATAACCCCTTTCTCAGAGTCCACGCATCGCCAGGGATACCAGGTTGTGAATCTGATAGGTCCTACTAACCCGTTCTTGCTAGCTCGTTCCCCGGTCGCGGCGAATATTCATTCCATCCACACTGTTGGACCGGAATAATTATCGTAATAATTTCAACGAGTTCACAATAACTTCCCACGCAATTACGAAGAAACCTTTAGAGCTCTCATTATAAGTCCAGAGCCTTCAATCTCCATTGTCGGAACTCAAACCAATTTCTCTACCTAATCACTCCAGCCACATGTTTTGGCGCATGTCTCATACTTGAATAAAATATACTGACTTAAGATCTGTTTGGATGTGTTTTTTTTTTATAAAACAAACCTTAAATGACATAAGCATGTACCTCAACTTGGTACCATATCATGATCAAATGAAGAAATGATTTGATGATACTAAACTCCACATATTGGAAAACATAACAAGGAAACAATTATTGAAAAGAGCCTCGTTCTCACTAGACGATATCGGCCCTTAAATATGTCGATTGTCAAATACATCCCATTCAAGATGAGGTGTGTGGTTTTCGTATGGGTCTTATTACCTTGTGTAGTAGTAATCATAAAAAACTACCCTTGAAATGGGTCGAATCCATTGGATTTTAACCTAACCAATAAGAATTTTATGACTAATGTGTTCCCAAAATTCCCCCCCTTTGTTCCCGCAAATTCCGACCAAACTAGTTTTGACTACTTTCCAGCGCTGTCTGTCTATATCAATCCAATCATTCCATAAAAGAATACATTCAAGACACACTTTCATATCTTACATCCGTCATATCCAGCCATTCAATCTATCAAACATACATCTATAAGCATTCATCACCTCTAACTTATACACAATACACATACACTCGTTCATTCCTCCTCAATTACGCTTTCATTCGATTGTTTACAGAAAGCCAACGCTTTTAAAAGTAATCAAAATAAATAATAAAAATGAAAATAAAATTCTATAATAACTTCAATAATTTACGTATCCCATTTTACTCCACTCTACCCTGACTCGAAGGCAAAGAAAATTTCAATTTATTTATGATAGGTTTCATTTTATACGTCTATATTTCATTTTTACAAAGTATTTATTAACCGCAAGAAATTTGACAATGTGTGAAAATTGTTTGATGCACATACTAAAAATAAAATGTTCGTACGAAGAAAATGTTACATTTTATGTTCACATTTTAATTAGAGTCAATTACTGTAAGGACACTACCCTACTTTCAATTTTCCTGTCTTTGTTTTTTTTTTTCCTGCAGTTCATAATGCAAAATTGATAGCATAAAATGCAAAAATTTAATAAAAGTAAGTACAGTCAGCTAAAAAATTAGTGGCCCTCTCTACTCCGATCTTTGTAGAACAAAATACTGACCGAGTTATGCTTAGAAACGAGGATCTGCACTGGTGATTACCGATATTGTACAGTATACCACCCTATATAATGTAAAAAAATGATAACGCATAAATAATAAATATCACTGCTAACTGTAATAACTAAAATGAAAAATTGTTTATCCACCACTCTGAATTTTCTAATGTCTACCCCAGGTAGACTAGATACTATATGTCCACTTATTGTTATATTAAAAGAATCCAACCATACAATGAATGTTCAATACATTCTCCATACAAAATAAAGATAAAAAAAAAAATTGTTGTCCACATAATGAACCGACATCTTTATCTAGATAATTAAAAAAATCCGTATTATAGATTTACAACCACCATACACCATTTTATAATCCTAGGAACAAAACTACTAAGTGACAGAGAGACTATACGATGTGCTAGCCAATAACGCCCTTTACCACACAGATCACTATAGAAATAAAATTAATTTCAGACAAAATTTTGACTTCTACCACCCCTATAATAATAACACTGAATCCCAATAAAATTTACAAGAATTCATAACACATTTCAAATAATGATAATGATGATGATGATAAGAAAGAAAAATAATAATGTTCCACATAAGTATGCCGCAATAAAAGAAAACTTTTTACTAAAAGGTCATTGACTTGTAACCAATGTACTCATAGAATTTACATTACACATCATGTAATGTTCATAATAAACGCATAATACAATTTTGCAAAAAAAAGTAATTGCAGTTTTGAAGTGGTTTTCATATTTTCAATTTTTTCCCGCAAAATATGATGTATCATCAATTTTGATTTGGTTTTGATATTTTTTTGTAAAATATAATGTAACATCAAATTTGATGTGATTTTGATAAAATATATTCCCTTTTTTTTTTCAAACTATCTGCAAAATTTTATTTTGGTTTTAATTGCCTTATGATAAAATACAAAATGATGTCATAAGTAGGTTCAAAATACTTTTATTTGATTGGATAATAATATAACAAAATAATGAATTTTTCTTGAAACGAGCTTAAAACTTGTATTGTCCTATTCTATGTCTTCAATATTGTATAACATGCCCCGAAAGTTTTGTAACCTCAGACAATCCATTCCTTCTTCATGGCATTCGCAGCTGCAGCAAACTTAGCAAATTGTTAACAAACACGACAATGGGTTGAGGAACTTGGTCAAAGGTGTCTCTCTTCCTTTTTTCTCCTTCATACTTGGCTAGTTCTATGATGGGTTCTCGAGTAGCTAATGATGATGGTTAAATCCTGCTGGCCTCCTGGTAATATTTCAAGATCTTCCTAACTATTCTCTTCTCAGTCGGTGTAATAGCCCAGGACACCATGAAATCTCTTCCGAAAACACGCTGCAGACTTGATCACAATCAGCATAACCGCAAGATCCAGTCATTCATTCCTGAATACAGCAAAACTAATCAATATTTTCTTCATCTCCAAAGTCGACTCCTTATTTGTACAATCAATGGCAAGTTTTTGAGGATTACAACCTACTTCCAGTTTTCCAAAAATATCTTTCACTTGAATTGTAAATAATGAAATACCACATTAGTAACATTAACTACTCTCTAAAACTTGTTGTAAAAACCACCTTCATTCAATTTTAAAATTATTTCCAAAAAAAAAGTAATTTTTATTTTTATTTTTGAAAATAATAAACAAAACAAAGTCGTAAATATAAAACAAAATAAAATGGTATTTCAAAATAAAACTACAAAAAGTGAAGCAAAAGTAAGATTCGAACCCACCATCGCATGAACCTTCCCATACATTAATCCACCCCTAAACTACCTGAGCCACGAATGAGTTAAGGAACCGGTCGAATTTAGCCATCAAATAACTAACGGACGAAGGTATTTTATAAATTCCCAATTATTTTATGTAAAGTTTAAGTTTACTTGAAACATTTTGTTTTACTTAATTCACGAACATGAAATAATATGTAATGAATACTCTTATCACAAATTAAAACTTTTCTAAGTTACAAAACACATTTGAAATCTAAAATAATCAATATTGTTGAAATTTGAAGTGTTTTCAGCGCACTATTTCCGTAAAATTGTATGTAATAAGAAGGAATAATATGTAATAAAATGTCATATACAATCAGTTTCTAAAAACCATACCAAAACAATCACCGGTTCGACTAAATACTAGGTAATATTTGTTTGTATCTGTACTCACTTGCTTTGTGCATTTTTCTTGCAGAATTTTAAACACTGATCACCACTATTCACCATTGCACTTTACTGATGCTATATAATAATTATTTTAAACACTTCCTTCTCACACACAAAATGCATTTTTCCTTTTGAACAATCGTCAAACACAATTTTCGATCGTAACCAATATGTTACGGCGACACTCACTTTTGTCCCTTGCGACGGCGAGATAATGCTACAAACCACTTGTACGGATAAAACAAATGCATATTCACTGAATTTGAACTAACTTACATTATTTTCTTTTCATAAATCCGTAATGTATCCAACCTAACCTCAAATTAGCCGGCTTTTGTTTCGCACCGTAGTAACCCTCATATTTCTCTTCGTGTGATAATAAGACGTCACTAAAAATCACACGTGCTCCTACACTATCAATTACACTCATTGTTTGAAGCTACATAACACTGTAATTTCAGTGAAATCGGTTTTCTAAAAATTTTTAATAATCTCGCGCTTCGAGTTTCGTAAAGAACTGTCATTGTCATACTTAGCCGTTTTTTTTTTCTTTAGCTCATTATTAATTACGTGATCTACAACTAGAATTATTTAAATATTCGCTTTATTTTAATCTGCTTAAACAATACGACAGGCAATTCTGCGCCGACGCCGGTCATGAACCGTCCATATTCGCCATTTTGTCATTTAGCAAACTAAGAAAATGCAAACAAAACATTATTTGCCCTAAACACGCGTTACTTCTAAATAATTTTGTCGACAAAGTGAGCCTGTTTTATCAAATTGAACTCTGAACTGCAATTGCAATGTAATTTTCCGTTAGCGAAAGTGAGGTTACGAAATTGACATGACATTATTGTTGAAAAAAAAAAAACGTGAATGCAATGGACATGTGTTTTGTTGTGTTTCTCATCAAGATAATAGAAGAATTTAGTGCTCATACTCATGATCTAATGAGCAAACAGCCCATGCAAAGGATGTCTTATCGGGCTATGCCTCAATTGATAAAGTGAACTAATTGCCTACTTCAAAAGCAGTTTTGCATGAAAGGTAAGCTTTTGTTTTATTATTTGATGTGTTTTCAAACAAGTCGTCGTTTTCGAAACCCAGCAGAACATACTTGCGAACTACAACGACTAGACCGAATATATTGGTGAAATGTTGCTTATTTCATTGTTCTGTCGTCAGATAAGTTAATGATAATAAATTTCCCCACGTTACTCGTACTTTCTGACTTTCACATTGCCTAAGAGGATCTTAAATATTCTAAATGTACGTGAAATAGTCCTAACTGTCAAAATATATTTGCTACTTTCAATGAGGTTTATATGGTTGTTTGATTTTTCAGTCAACATCTAATTGGAATTTACAATGCCCGATATTTCTACACATCTGCCACAAATTTTATGGAAAACAATATTTATGGAAACTGAACATACCTTGGTTAAACGGTAAGCATTAAAATTATATCTTTGACTAATTTATTTGATCTAGGCTACCTAACTGTACTTGGAACTTGTAATGTTGTTTCCGTTCCAACCAATAAAATTTCTTTGGATTATGGAAAGCAATATTTGTGGGACCTCAAATGAATGTCATGGCATTTAAAAATAGGCATTGAATCTTGTCCAAACTTTAATTTTGTATTTTTGTATACTTAAATAAAATTATGTAGACTAAAAATCCAGACTTAGCATAAATTTTGTTTGTGTTACAATGAGTTTAAATAGTGTATGTATCAATTTTCAGTATATGAAATGGGTTATCATCCTCGAAGAACATCAACCAGCTGTCGGCAATGTGCAGGTGGACTGAGGAATTTTCCGGTGTGTCTTTTTATGGACTGTACTCCGTCTCAGCACAATTCCCAAGTAAGTACAAAAATTATCGCCACCAAAGGCTACTTTTAGACTTGATTAACCCTACTCAGTGAGTAAAACGACTCGGCAAGAAATTTTACATTAGTTAGAAACATGGATATGGTTGTTCTTTCTTTTTTTTTCTTAACCATGAATGGCCTAGATAAACATAAACAATCTTAATGATACGTATTTATAAATAAAATTCCTTAAACATACATATACCCTTTTTTAACTAATCTTTCAATATGTACAATTTCAGGTTTTACCCGAGAGGCCACGCTTCAGGTTGGACCGTCTTTCATATATCTACTGACTTCATATAAATGAAAGGTACTTATGTTTTATTATAATAACACGTTCTAATTATTAAATTTAAAAGTGAACAGCTCATGGCATCATTATCTAGAAAATTGAAGTGAAGCGTAAAGCAAAACGGCGAGGCATGAGCGACCGGATAAAAATCAAACTTAACTGACTCATCATCATTTTATTGGCTAAACAAACTTATTACTAACTCATTTATGTCCTAACTCGTGTAGATATGCACTGCAAGGCAGGGGTTCTCAAACTTTTTTATTTTTAATTTCCTTTTTGTAAATTTTGCTGTATGCATTGTTTTTTCTGACACAATATTTCTCACGGGCGTGTCTTAGTTCCAAAATTAAGCGACGCGCCCCCGTGAGTAGATAAGTGAAATAATATTGTTCCTATTTGGCAGAACCCCACTCTAAAACTAAACCCTTTTCTTACGCTATCCACATGAACATTTCTAATGTCTGACTATTTCCTTTCAGTCTCGCTGATCTGCACTACCAGCTCGTTCAACGTTACTGAACAACAAAGTAATCCGACAATCAGACTGGACCCGGTCACGTTAGGTAAGTTTACATACCTACTGCATACTACATACATACTATTTCTGAACCTCAGTAAAATATAGTTTTATAGTAGTAATGGTGCTTATTATCTACGAGTATGCCTACTTAACAGGAAAATTACAAATTTCAATCAATTTTCATGAAATTCATTAAGCAATTGTGACAATGATCAAGCAGTAGTGGAGTAAGGGTATGGCGAGGTACGACCTCCCAGATGCTGGTAATGCTAATATTTCGTAGGATATGTTTGACATGGTTGTAATGAAGTACAGTATGTTGGCATACTCCTGACTTGTGTAATATTGTATAAAAGCTGTGTACACAATCTACCGAACATAATGATTGTATGGTTTTACACTTACTATTTTAGACTAGCCTACAGCTTATCATGTGAGATAACGAACTCATGTCATATGAAGCTATTGAAAATCTTGTTTATACATACATACTTATTTGTATTACTACAGTAAAAATATATACGTATAGAAAGTTGAAATTCGTACAGTGGATTTAATTTATTGAAATAATTAGCAGATATAGACTACGGTGACCTCTCACCATCAAGAGGGACGTATGCTTGTTTACTACGGATGTAATATGAAAATGTGTGATGACTTATAAGCTAATGAACTTAAATTAGTCCTAATAGATTAATACCTATATCCTAACAGACAGACATTTGTTCTCATAGTGAAAATATTCAGTATAAAAACTTTGTCAATTTATTGTATGATGTATGAAATCCTGTAAGCCAATATGTAGATTATAGAGTTACAACTGAAATGCAAACAAGCCATCCATCGAAGGATGTACTTGTCATAGTACCACATGCGTGTAGCTATTCAGTATTCATAGAAAAATGGCGGGACGCCCCATATAATATTGTACTTCAGCGCGACAATAAATAATCGCGCCCCCATAACGATTAGACTAAAGCCTATCTTCTTGTACTAGGTCTTAAATCTAGGGCTTAGGTATCCTAGGTTACCTGAGATAATATAATCTTACATCTAGATTATGATAACGACCTACTTACTGTCCTAACTAGTGTTATCCTGCCTATAAATGAAATTCTGTATAACAGACGCCTTCTAGGAATATGTATATCATCAGAGTGTTCATAGACTATATAAGACAGCATCGAAGCTATCCGATCTCCAATGTGGAGCGCAAACGCGATGTATAGCTTTCAAAATAGCCCTGAAGATGGCAGAACCTGCTATGAAAATGTACTAGACATATAGAGAACTATTTGTTTTAACATGAAATTCTATTGCTTTGCATATAGTTCCCACACTTATGTTTCCAATTTCGGTCACTAGATGGCAAACTCTTCTAAAGTGCTACAGCTCCGCGCCTTCTTTTATTTTAGGTACATGAATATTTTTTCTATAAGTACCTAGTATTTTACGTACTAGCCCCGCCTATACAACAGCCATAAAACATACATTAAGACACAGAATAAATAATAGTACTTCGCATAGGCGCAAAGGAACGTCAAGATGTGCCAATGCCACCAATTGCTACGTAGCAACGCAACCCGAATGGTGCTGAAATCACCGTAAAATCGGGACGACGTTTAGTTCAACCCCTACGATTATGAGCTAATTTCCTAGAAATAGATTTTGTCTAAGTTTACTACGCTACTTTAATTTTATTATTTTATTTTTACAGATACCAGAGGAAGACGAAAATATAATTGATTCTGTACTGATGCATAACTTCGCTCGGAACGCGGCAAGAATTAACAATGGAAGAAAATACTACAGACTTGTTTATTAACGATAAAGTTATTTTAGTTTTTATGAAATAGCGATTGAATAAAAATATTAGGTATATGAGTTTTATTTAGAGATGAAATAAGTCAAGAAATACAGCACACCCACTCGTTTTCACAACAACAAATGTAGCCTGGTAAGGCTATTATTTATTTGTAAACCTTGGTATCCAAGATGTGTTCTATAGAGCACATCTTAGATCCCTTGGGCACGGAACCAAATGTAACCTAAACCTCCGCTCACCTTACTTATTTACTTACTTACTTGACTAAACATACTTATAACTAACCCCCTTTAAATATACCCCGTAAATTTGGCCTTGTGATCGTCTAGCGTGAATAAGTAGAACCCTTCGATGTGATCCGCGATAACCTAGATCCTTTAATGAGTATCAGCTGTATTTTAGACTTATATTTAAATTTTTATTTATTTATATTTTAAAGAAGAATAAAGGTTATTGTAGTATAATAATATAGTGTTATAGAAGAGTATTTTATCAGATTTAGGCCTAGAAAGTTATATGTGAGAAAATTAATGACGTAATGAAGAAAATCTTAGAATAGAAGTTAGTGAGTGAAACATACATGAAATAAATATTAAAAAATATTTTGGTAATCATCCGCTACGCCTTATTAGTGGTCCCGGCTTGGGCAAGGGCTTGCGATACGGTATGGGACCCCTGTCCTGATCAAACCACTTTATCAGGATCCTAAGCAAGTAAGCCTGAAGGGCTATCTATCTACAAACTAACCCCATTTTTTATTTTGTTTCTTTTTCCCTAGCTAAACCCCCCTTTTCCCCAATACTGCTAATAGACCATAACTTCTCGATCTTTCTAATGTTTTATCGAAACACCGAGCAGTCGCTAACTTTTATAAGAACTAAGTAAGTCAAACTTTTCTAAGCTTTTGACTTTCCATCAGTGGACGGCGCTCGCATGCCACTGGGCCCTATAACAAACCTATGCTTTTTATTCCAAAGAATAGTTTGTTTCCCTAACCATCTTGATAGAGTTTACCTTTAAAACCAGTTAGCAACACTAAGTGTCCCGCAGCCACACCGAAAAATCAGAAATTGCTACCACAATTATTAATTTCACTCAAATAAATTAAGTAATAAGAGTTTTTATAAATTACCAGTTTTACCACATATTTTAAGATAGTAAACACCACATTTAAAGTCCATTAAAACCATATAAATACACGCCTATCAATTATACTTCAAAACCAATCGTAAAACAACCCTAATTTCATAGAAATAGTGTGTGACGCTACCCTAATCCTATTGTTTTCCCTACTCTAACATATCTGAAACACAGACCCTCACTTACCATAGATCTTGTGTTCAGAATATGTACAAGTGTATCCCTACTAGAACTGTACAGTTCAGCCAGCGAAGCTGAGATAGGCAACCTATAGGCTTGTGTTCTGATCCCCCCCTCTGCTTTTGCCCGCGGGCTAGGGTAGCAGAGAGTAGATCGCCCTATCCGTGTATATATCCAGTATTCTAGGACACACCAGTACCAGCCACATGGGAGACCCAACTGCGATCAAACTTTACTTAGATATGGATCAATCACAACCGAAATCCCCAGCGACCAACGCCAGCATGGACTAGAGCACCGAGTAAATAAATATATATATATATAGGACCCCAGCCTCAAATACTGCCGACTTCAGTGAGCAAGGATTACTCCTAATGCCTTTCGTCAATCGTGAAAGTCCTCACTTCCATCTAACAGTTGGACTCTTTGAGACCGGTGAGAAAATACGCTTTTGTAAGTATAGAAAAGCGTCCAAGCCCTCCACTTGGAACAAAAAGACCCCTAAACGCCTCTTATTTGACACCGTAAGGGAAGAAGCGCCTAGCCGGACAACAGTCTGTCACAAACAATGATCTGGCTTATAACTTTCACAAAATAACCCCATAGAAAATTACTAAATTCAATTTTACTGACCAACTAAACAAACGAGTGAAGTTTCCTTTACGTGCTATAATCTAAGCTTAGTTTTGCAAGAATTACTCCCTACAAAACCAAACACAGACTTATCTCCAAGCACCAGCCATACATCGACCCAGTCTTTGTATTGCTTGACGGCACTCATGAAACAAAGCACAGAAAACTTCACTATACACATCAATTTAAATGTAACACTACACTATAAATAGAACACTAAAATAACCCCACAACTGACAGTAAAGCAATTCCACCACAGGTCTAAATTCAACTGTACGACGATATTGTCCCCGCACAATCAAACAGAGACACAATTTCAAAGTTTACAATCACTTAGAATAATTTCCAAGTAAAAACAAACAGAGAAATAATAGCAGAACAACTTCACTCACCAGTAACACACGAAAGCCAGAGACACTGTTAGTCTTGTAGATATTTTAAGAATGACGCGCGTCGGCTCGCTCCGACCCTTTTATAGATTCTATCTCCGACTTCCGACTTCCGACATCCGACTTCCGACTTCTGACATTCGACTTCCGACTTCTGACATCCGACTTCCGACTTCTGACATTCGACTTCCGACTTCTGACATCGGACTTCCGACTTCTGACATCGGACTTCCGACTAGATGGCTACTCAATCGTGTGCTTTGTTTACTAAGTCTTATGCCCTATGCATTAGAGTTCACGATTAACACACGGATGTTTGCTTATCAACACGTGCCGAGTACACGTGTTTTAGAGAGAGACAGAGCTATTGATATTGATACCTATGTAGTCCAATAGTGGAGCGATTCGCAAATATTTTTACGTAAATATTATTTTGTGGAACATTCTTATTTATTTTGTAAGTAATTTCGCAATGAAATATTTTATCTGTTACTAAATGTTACATTGAATGATATATTCAGGAAGTATAATAATCAATATTAGTCATTATTACCTCTCTGACTCGTAATTGGAACCAAGACATAATATCGGAACGCTATGCAGTTGACAACTGTCAGTGTCAGTATTTCGTCCATGTGAACGTAGTTTGTTGATAAATACGTTTTTCCAACCTGTTTTGCACCAAATAATAGTGAATTTTATGAGTGAAGACGTGACTAAACATGTGATAAACCATCAAAGATATTATTTGTTAAAATATTCAATGAAATCCCGAAGGAAATATGCACCAAAAAGTTGGTCAAGGAAAAGTTGATTCGCCGTAAGTTTTATATGTAATAACGAATCAATTTCCTCGTCATAGACGCTTGTTCTGTTACAACCCGTACATAGACACAAACGACCTTGACTTAATTAGGGTAGGTGGCAGATTGTCGAATTCGGATTACGAATATGATAAGGTTCATCCGATTCTACTAAGCAAAAATCATCGTATAACTAAATTGTTATTCGAATGTCAACACAAAGCTCTCATGCACTCCGGTCCCCAGCACTTGCTTTAGAATTGGTGAAAGCGGAGTTAGTGAATTTAAAACGAGCCTCTTTGGTTAACGTTTTTGACGCCAATAATTTTGTTAATACAATAAGAGGTAGTCAGAGAAATCACCTAAATTATCAAACATTAGATATGGACAGCGGGCCAAACGGTATGGTAAATTGGTCTCAGGATTTGATAGAAGACCAGTCACAAATGCCGAAGCGTTTTAATTTGGATGCTACTCATAGTATGTCTCCGAAGAACTCACTAAATCAGGCAGTTTCACCTGGGCGGCAGAATGTAAACATTGATGGTTTGGGGGCCAATACGGGTGATGTTTCGATAATGAGTAAATTGGCAGAGTCTGGTTTTAATGTATCGAACAATAACACACAAGTTAGTACTGAAGGGACTCCTAGGCCTGAAATTTGCGTTGACTTGGGTGCAGCTCAGTCGCTGGCGCGTCCGAGCCCTAGTAATAATAATAAAGGCACTCCTGAGATAACAAATAACCCGGAGGCGACGAGTGTTAGTGTCTCGAAACGTTACACACAAGACAGTTCTCGGCCTGAAAATAAAAAAAGGGTTGACGTGTTGACGACTCAATTGCAGTCGCAGCCGAGTTCTAGTAATAATGGCGGTCCACCTGAGACAAATACGCCTACGCGATCGTTTTCGTATGTCGCGCGGAGCGGAGGCGCGTTTAAAACTGGGTCAACTGATAAGGAAAACAGCTGGAGATTAGCGGAGTCGAAGAGATACCGGAACCAGTTTATAGGCGTGAAAGGGCAGGCGACAGATCCGTCGGGTAAATTTAAGGCGGCAGATATAAACGTTCCGATTTTTATTACGAATGTGGATAGTGGCGTTTCTACAGCTGATATTTCGGAATACCTAATGGAAAAAACGCAGGTGTCCGTTAACTTAGTGTCTATAAAAATGAGGCGGCAAACGGGATATAAAGCTTACAAAATGTTTATACCTAAAAGTAAGTTAAACACGTTTCTTGATGAGAACCTGTGGCCGGAGGACATTAGATGCCGTCGTTTCGTGGAAAATAAATTAAGGAAAGGATGTGGAACTCCTGAGGCAAATCAAAAAAGGACATAATCAAAAAAGGTCATAATTGTGTTATATGGATATAATAACAAAAATAGTAAGTTTTAATTGTAAGTCTGTTAAAAGATCTGTAGACGGAGTGAGGCAACTGTGTAAAACTGCGCACATAGTAGCTCTTCAAGAATCGTGGTTATTACCTCACGAAGAGAGCTTCATCGGAACGATAGACAAGGACTTTGAATTTATCAGCAAGTCTGCCGTTGATACATCGTTGGGAGTATTCCGAGGGCGTCCTTATGGCGGTGTTGCGTTAATGTGGCGGAAAGGTGTTTTTACGTCAGTCGCCAGTATTTCCTGTAAGAGTGATCGATTGGTGGCCATTAAAGTGTGCGCGGGAGACCGTAGTGCGTTGTTTTTCTCGGTATATATGCCTACAAATGGTATGGATAATTTACCGGAATTTACGGAGGTGCTAAGCGAGTTAAGTGCAATAATTGACAGTTGTGAAGTTGAATCTGTTTTTATGCTCGGTGATTTTAACGCGCATCCAAACGAGTTATTTTATAATGAATTAATAAGTTTTTGTGATGAGCGAAGGTGGCTCTGTGCCGATGTGGTTAAGCTGGTTTCGAATACTTACACGTTTGTCAGCGAAAGTCATGGTTCCAGGAGGTGGCTTGATCACTGTGTGGTAACAGAGGCGGCGTCGCAATGTATTACAGATATAAAGGTATGTCATGATGTATTTTGGTCAGATCACTTTCCGCTTGAAATTCAGTGTAGAATGGGTTGCCTAACTCCTAAAGTTGTTTATCAGGAAAACGTAGTAAACAAAGTAAGATGGGGCGAAAGAGACAATTTTCAAATTAGTACTTATCATACAGCATGTGAGGAGAACCTAAGACTCATTGAGTTTCCAGCGGAGTGTTCACAATGTGCAGATGTGATGTGCAATGATACTGAGCATAGACTAGTCATTGATAGACTGTACTGTTCTATTATTAAAATCTTAAGCCGGTCAGCTGAAATCAGTTATGATGCTAAAAGGTCACGTGCGGGGCGTAGGAAGATAATAGGATGGAATAGACATGTAAAGGAGGCGCACGGGCAGGCTAGACTTAGTTTTAAGAACTGGGTATCGCACGGAAGACCTAGATACGGTAATGTGTATGATAGGATGTGTGACACTAGAAGGCTCTTTAAGTCCAAGTTGAAATGGTGTCAGGATAACGAAGAGCAAATAAAGATGGATATATTAGCGACTCGGCACTCAACTAAGGACTTTAAGGGTTTCTGGAATCATACTAAGAGCCTGGGAACAGGGACATGCGTGCCTGCTAGTGTGGAAGGGCAATGTGAGCCTAAATGCATAGCTGAGCTCTTTAAAGAACATTTTAAGGTGAAGTCTCCTTTGGGTGTGAGGACAGCAGAGTCGTTCGATGCTGGGGCTGTGGTGGGAGGTGCTTACACTCTTGTGAGTCCCAAGCAAGTCGCTACGGTAATAAGAGACATGACTAAAGGTAAGTCACCTGGTCATGACGGCCTCAGTGTTGAGCACCTGCGGTTCGCGGGTGCGCATCTGCCCAGAGTGTTAGCAATGTTATACAACTTGTGTATTGGCCATAGTTACCTTCCTCAGGAGCTTATGAAAACCATAGTTGTTCCGATACCAAAGAACAGGACAGGTGATGCCTCCGACAAGAACAATTATCGGCCAATTTCGTTAGCGACGGTGGTGGCGAAGGTATTGGACCGTCTGCTTGATCTGCAATTTGCTCGTCATATACATTTGAATGAGGCGCAATTCGGTTTTAGGCCAGGACTGTCCACGGAAACGGCAATTTTGCGGCTTAAGCACACGGTTCAATATTATACTTCGCGAAGTACGCCAGTATACTCGTGTTTTTTGGACTTGTCGAAGGCGTTTGACCTTGTTTCGTACAATGTACTGTGGGATAAGCTCTTGAGGGAAACGTCTGCACCCAGAGAGTTAATCCACATCATGAAGTATTGGTATCAGAACCAGAATAACAGTGTAAGATGGGCTGGTGCATACTCAGAGGGGTACAGGTTGGAATGCGGAGTAAGACAAGGAGGTTTGACATCTCCGCGGCTTTTCAATCTGTACATTAACAACCTGATTGAGGAGCTCAGTGGCGCCGGCATTGGGTGCTCAATTGGTGGTAAAGTTATGAATAATATCAGCTACGCCGATGACATGGCTCTGCTGAGCCCGTCGATCGGAGGTCTTGAGATTCTGATTGGTATTTGTGAGAGGTACGCGGGGGCCCATGGTCTCAGATACAACTCAAAAAAAAAAAAAAGTGAGCTTCTTGTCTTTAAGGCCGGTTCTAAAAAACCGAAACACGTACCACCACTCAAACTTGGAGGAGCTGAGTTGAAAACTGTCACTCAGTTCAAGTATCTGGGACACTGGATTACCGAAGACCTCTCTGACGACTTGGACGTGGAACGGGAGCGTAGGGCATTGGCGGTGAGAAGCAACATGTTGGCACGCAGGTTTGTCCGTTGTACGAGGAGTGTCAAAATAACCCTTTTTAAGGCATTTTGTCAGTCTTTTTATACGTGCAGCCTGTGGGTCAAGTGTACGCAGAGATCTCTCAATGCCTTACGCATTCAGTATAATAACGGTTTCAGGGTGCTGTTGGGACTGTCTAGATTTTGTAGCGCATCGGGGATGTTTACCGAGGCCCGAGTGGATGGCTTTCACGCCATAATGCGCAAAAGAGTGGCCTCCATGATGCGCCGTGTTAGGGACAGCCCCAGCAGCCTTCTGAACACTATTATTGACGATTTCCATAGTCCAATAGTTGTTAAGTGGAATGCCATGCACATGGACAATACGAGTGCTAGTAAATTTTATTGAATTTTATTGAATTTATTATTGAATTGATATACATTAATAATATATATATTGATAATATTGTTGTTATATATTATTTATAAATTTAATATTGTATGCACTAACCCCTTAGTTTGTAAGTCCTACTAATAACATATGTGTCCATGTTTGCACGAAATAAAAATATTCATTCATTCATTCATTTATTCAATCAGGGAACGGTATTGGCCTATTGGGGGACGCGGTATCGCGAGGTCGATTTCACACCAATGTGTGACTTGCCGTCGTTTTGGTGGTCGTACCGTAACTCCAATCATGGGCAACCTACCCAAACAAAGACTTCAACCGGGCTCTCCCTTTTTAGAAGTCAATGTTGACTACGCGGGGCCTGTAATGATGGCCAATCGCAGAGGGCGTGGTTGTCGTCTCATAAAGGCCTACATTTGTATCTTTGTGTGCTGCAAAACCAAGGCCATACATATCGAGCTGGTGGGCGACCTGAGCACAGCTAACTTTATTGCCGCTCTCAAGAGGTTTATTGCTCGCAGAGGGAAACCTTTAGATATTTTTTGCGACAATGGCTCAAATTTTGTAGGCGCTGCTAATGAGCTCAAATCTTTTATTGCACAAAATGCTACTCACATTTCTGACGCTATAACCTCAGAATCAATAAATTTTCATTTTTTGCCTCCACATGCGCCACACTTCGGTGGATTACACGAAGCCGGTGTTCGCTCTATAAAACATCATTTACGCCGCGTACTAGGATCGGCTAATCTAGTTTATGAGGATTTGTATTCAACACTGACTTACATTGAGGCACTTTTAAATTCCCGACCCTTGACCCCACTTAGCTCGGACCAAAATGACTTATTGCCACTCACACCTGGCCACTTCATCATCGGGCGAAGTATGACGGCGATCCCAGAAGAAGACCTTACTTCACGCACCAGATTAGTGGACAGATACCAGAAGATTCAACAGCTTCGCCAGCACTTCTGGGCACGTTGGCAACTAGAATATATAAGTGAGCTTCAGATCCGAACTAAATGGAGGCAGTCGACGAACGGGCAACTAGAGATCGGGACCCTCGTCGTTATCAAAGATAAGCAACAACCTCCAATAAAATGGCTCCTAGGGAGAATACAACGAGTCTTCCCAGGGCGCGACGGCGTTACCAGAGTCGCAGAGATTCAAACTGCCACTGGATTGCTGCGCAGAGACTTTACCAAGATCTGCCCCTTACCCGTGGACACTACAGTTGAAGACGACACTTCAAGGTCCGCCGGCATGTCGCGTACCACTCCAACAGGGCGACCGCGGGGTGAGGTGACAGCGGGGAGCAGCCATCTTCGGGATGGACTTACTTACTAGCCACCGCGGCCATGACTCGGCTCTTTACATTTTTGTATATTTTTATAATTAAAATCATAGTAACAATTCTTTGGAGTTCATATTCAAGCATCCACAACCCGGATAGCCCCTCAACACAGGTATGTACAGTCACCGGCAAAAATAAGTAATTTTTGTACCTTGTCGCTTTTAATTATTTGACAACTTCGTATGACATTTCAAACAAGATGTTAATGTGACAAGGTATAGAAATCATCACTTATTTATGCCGGACTGTACATGGATTGCAAACATTAAAGTGTATTCGTTTATTCCCATTTGTCTCCGCAGGACACAAAAGGGAAAAGGATTATATGAAACTTTCCCATATGTCTGTGTCTAACAATACTAACTTCAAGAAGTCTATGTAGGTATTTAATTATTAATAACTAGGAAGAAAACAAGACCAATGTCTCACTAACAATAAGAAATACCAGCAGAGCCGGATCTAGGGTGGAGCGAGTAACGTGGTCGCTCTCAACGCCAAAAGCAAAATAATAAACAAAATAAATTTTCTTTGAATAAAAAACAAATGAAACGGCGGCGCCATATTATATCTCGCTTTACCTTGACTGGATGCCCAACACCAATACAAATGTTTCTTAGATACAACTATAGATGCAAAATATCATTAAAAAGCATATAGTCCAAATCAGAATCACTATCCACCTCTTCAGTGTTGTTAATCCTTCTAGCCTTGCGTACTGCATCTGCATACTTCAGTGCGTAGAGACTCTTTATACCTTCAAGTTTATTTACAAGAGCTTCAGTTGCCTCTGCAAGTTTCAACTCTCCATCGTCTTTAACAAGTATCCCCGCCTGTTCCAATATGTTCAACTTCTGTTTATCATTTATACCATTATTAATAGCAGCATCTACATGTTCAATTGAAGATTCTATCATCTCTCCAAGAGTTTCTTTTACTGTGCTGACTTTCAATCTTGAAAGTATCACTGACTTTTCTACATTCAAAACCAAAGCTATTCCCTTTAGCTCATCAGTAAATTGTTCAGCAGGTATCAAACCATTGAAGATTGTGTGTTGCATCACCAACGGCAACTCTTGACCAAAAAAATAAAACCGCCTTCAAAAATAAGCGCGTTACAAAACACGGAGAAACTAAAAAGCCAAAAATAATAAACCTTTCAATTCAGATTTCTTATCGCATTGCAATAAGCTAAACATCCAAATTATAAACAAATCAATTATTTTTGTAGTCGGTACCAGACCTGTTCGTCGCCTTGCTATTGCCTGTTTGCCCCACCCAACCATACACAGGCTGGTACCGACTCCAAAAATAATTGATTTGTTTATAATTTGGATGTTTAGCTTATTGCAATGCGATAAGAAATCTGAATTGAAAGGTTTATTATTTTTGGCTTTTTAGTTTCTCCGTGTTTTGTAACGCGCTTATTTTTGAAGGCGGTTTTATTTTTTGTTAAAAAGTTTATTTATTTGTTGATTTTTAGTGGTTCCTAGTGATATTATATGTATCAGTCCGAATACATGTACAGTAGTGAAAGAATTATCCTTTAACTCCTAACCATTGAGGAGTTGACCTTCCATCATCAGCTCAGTTGATTTTTAGTGGTTCCTAGTGATATTATATGTATCAGTCCGAATACATGTACAGTAGTGAAAGAATTATCCTTAAACTCCTAACCATTGAGGAGTTGACCTTCCATCATCAGCTCAGCCACATAAAATTATTACCATCAGACGTAAATACTGGTGTACCTTTGAAAAATAGACTAAAAACATTACATGTGCCTATAACATTTGAAGAGTTCCCTCGATTTCTCCAGGATCCCATCATCAGACCCTGACTTGGTGCCAATGGGACCATCTCGGGGTTATACCGGTTCGATCAAAAAAAAAATTTTGAAAATCGGTCCACGATTCTCGGAGATATCGAGTAACATACATAAAAAAAAAATAAAAAAAAAAAAAAAAAAAAAAAAAAACATTCAGTCGAATTGAGAACCTCCTCCTTTTTTGAAGTCGGTTAAAAATATTGAATATTCCAATATCCCTCGTGTTTTATTCACCAATATCACTTTTGCTGTACCTGTTGGAAAAGCGTGAGCAATCCTAGATGGACTCAGCTGGTCCTGCTTGAGTCCATGTTTAGTATGATTTAAATCAGTTGGTACACCATACTGCACACATTTTCGTCTAACAATATTTGAAATTGTAATGTTGATTTTTGCCAATGCCTTCTGTACGTTATTACCATATTTGATGAATAAAGTAATAAAAATGATCAAGTCTCGTGTAGGATGACCCTTTGCAATAAGGGCCTTTTTAAGGAAATGTTCCCTAATAAGCTTAGCATTAAATTCTCTAGGGCCCAAACGAATTCTATTAGCGGACGGGTTTGGCCCTTTATATGTAGAAGACGTATTTAACGCTCGGATTAAATCTTCAAGTTGAGCAGTGGTAAAGGACATTTTTACTATTTAAGCTAAAACGAGATGCACCAAAGTCAATAATTTCCAAAAGTATATATATAACCAAACCACACGTATCTAAATGAAGATACAGTTGCTTTTGCGGCAGCTTGAATGTTATGTTGTCGAATTAAAAAATACTGGCGAAAACCAACACAGCACTCAACAATACCAGCGTTTTACCTACCAATAAAACGCTTATTAAACAACTTACTCATTCGAAGCCTGTAATAAATGAGAGTGGCAACACTGTTATCCGAAACTATGAAGGTTGAAGTGCAGTTTTTCAGTACTGGTAACCCTATCTTCCCCCCATTGGTTTCCCACTTTTGCTTTCAGCCCCACCAGCAGCTGACTTGGCTCCTCGATTTGAAATCGAGCCTCATTGCGTCTTATTTACACCAGGCAGCGATAGAAATAGGCTTCGAATGAGTAAGTTGTTTAATAAGCGTTTTATTGGTAGGTAAAACGCTGGTATTAATCAACTGTACGTCATTCGAAGCCTGTAATAAATGAGACGTGTCTGTTATCGCCTGGTGGGGCTTATTTATGATTTACAGCCAATGTGATTGAATGATTCTGAAGTAAGTATCCTGAAGGACGGATTAGCAAAAAGGGTTTTGTATATTTTATGCATGAAAATAATGTATCTCATCAGAATCATTGTATACCACAAAATAATTGGTAATATGTAACATACTTAATAGTCTTGTAAACCGAAATAATTAAGCTAGCAAAACCATGAGACCTGTATGTTCACTTACTACCCATTATTATTTATGCTAACATATTTGCTACAGTATTAATCTCTGTAATGAGTGATAGGTCCAATGCTGGGGCAAACATGTTAAAAAAACTGAGCTATGAAAATTCTGGATTTGGAAATCCTAGTAGTGAACACTTCTTAGCTCAGTTTCGTTTTAGGGAAACCAGAACAGGTGATGAAATCTCAAAATGCAGACAAGGACAATAATAATCATTTTTATTACCAATTCTTACAGACACATCAAGTCCAACAATGTGTAAAGCTTAGTCTAGGCTTACATAAACACATAACTCTTAAAAATTAACTATCATACCCATAATGATATTATAATTTCAATTGAAATCTTATTACAATGATAAGAGTGATAACCAACAAGAGTAATTATGTTAACCAAATATCCGGTTAAATCACTATAAAATGTGCAACCAACCTCTTAAGCATTTAACATTTATTGATAGAAAGGTGACAATTTACATTTGATTCACATACTCAAAAACACCTATGCCTGTTTAAAGAAGCCACACTGGTAAAACAAATAATTATAATGTTAAATTGAACACTTTCATGATGATTTAGTTTAATAACATTCACATTTCTTAGAATTATTGTTACTACAAATTATCAGGAATTAAATCCTTTGTGATTTAGTTAATTTAATACCAGAAGACACAGAAATCTAACCTTTTTACCTTTCTTAAAATACAAGTTTAAGTACATATCAATGTTAGACGTACAACAGATAAATGTAATTTCTATAGTAGGTAAACAAAATATTTTATAATCTACTGAACAGGTATTTTTATTCACTCATTAGGATCTATATAATTAATATTGATATTTATCACATCACATAATTTATACACGGCTGTTTGTTACCTTTGAACCGTTAATTAGTGGATATAATGTATAAGGGGGCTTATATTTATACATTACTAAATAGGTACAAACAACGATATCCCAGGTGTTTGGGACAAAGGCATTGGTTGGATTTCGCGGCGGTAAAAACGAGTAAATGTGTCCTGGCTACGCCAGTTACCTTGGGCCAGGATGTCATCTATTGGCAGTTGTTGCACCCAGTTTTTAGATGCTACCGCTGGGCGAAGGCTGCCCGGGCTAGCTTTAATGCCTGCCTCAGTCAGCATTCGCTTAAAAAAATAAAATAAAAATAAAAATTGTTTATTTCGGACCAATTAAAAATCCATAGAAATTGTTAGTATAGACTTAATATCTAGGTTGTTAGTTACTTAATATCCTAAGAGTAGTTTTACAACTATATTTTAAAATTAAATTTACTAGACTAAACTAAACTAACTAAACATGTATGCGACATGCCCTACTTATTCTTCCCAATCACAACATCGACCCAGTATTTAGTTAGCTGGCAGTCGAGTCGCTCTGCCAACGTTCTCAGCATGCTGTTACTGCTACCTCGCATTCGTGTCAGCAGTGACGCAACTCTCTTGCGCCTAATGGCAAAGAAATCATCCGCCCTTGCCTCTGCAAACATACCTGAGGCACTGCAGTGTTTCGGCAGCTTCAACAGCATTCTGAGGACGTTGTTATATTGGACACGTATTGCATTGTAGGCTTTTTGTGTAAACCTCACCCACAGGCTGCACGTGTAAAACGACTGGCAATAGGCCTTGAATAGCGTTATTTTTACTTCTTTGGTACAGCGTGCAAACCTGCGAGCGAGCATATTACCTCGTACTGCCAACGCTCTCCTCTCTCTTTCGACGTCTAGATCATCATTTAGATCCGCCGTGATCATATGTCCTAAGTACTTAAACTTATCAACCACCCCGAGGGCCACTCCCCCCAACATGATTCTCGGCGCTGTGTTAACATTGTATTTACGTGCTTTGAAGATGAGCACCTCGCTTTTGATAGCGTTGTATTTGAGACCATGCTGTTGAGCGTAGCCCTCACATAAATTGACAAGATGTCTAATTGAGCCTATTGACGGTCCCAGCAGGACCATGTCGTCCGCGTAACTTATGTTATTGAAACACGTATCGCCTATGTGACATCCGACATGCTGCCTACTGAGATCCCCAATCAACTCATCCACATACAAGTTAAACAGAGTAGGTGATGACAATCCTCCCTGTCTCACACCGCACTCAAGTTTGTACTCTTCTGATTCAACCCCGCCCATCTCACCTTGTTGACCTGGTTGTTGTACCAATATTTTAGCAGCGCTATGTATTCTCTAGGTATGCTGGTCTTCTCTAACTTACTCCAAAGCTTATCGTACACAACCAGGTCAAATGCCTTGGACAAGTCAAGAAAACACGCATATATAGGCGTGTTTCTATCCTTGTAATACTGTACAGCTTGCTTAAGGCACAAGATTGCGCTTTCCGTCGACAGCCCCGGCCTAAATCCGAACTGTGCGTCGTGCAGTTGAATATGTTTGCAAAGTTGTGCATTAAGCAAGCCATCGAGCACTTTCGCTAGCACTGTCGCTAATGAGATGGGCCTATAGTTTCCAATATCAGATAGGTCCCCTGTTTTGTTCTTGGCCAATGGAATCACTACGGTACGCGTGAGTTGTGAAGGGAGATAGGAATGTCCGAGGCATAAAGTATAGAACATTGCCAAGACGCGTGGCAAATGCAAACCCGCATGCCTGAGGTGCTCAGCGCTGAGACCGTCATGCCCAGGTGTTTTACCTCTTTGCATAGATCTTATAATATAGCTAACTTCGTTACTTGTAACTTTTAGTGAACTTTTTCCCATGACAGTCTCCGCATCACTCACCCCAGCCATACAGGCAGATCTGTGAAGCGGGCTTACCTTAAACGCCTTGCTAAAATTATCAGCAATTGTTTTTCTATCACACTCTCCCGCCACACTCACAGGGGCACACGCTTTCACACTAAACTTACTAGTGTTTTTCCAGAAAGCTTTGAAATCTTTCGCATCGCGGTTTGAGGCAAGAATATCACATTTTATTTGTTCTTGTCGGTCTTGACACCACTTAAGCTTTGATTTAAAAAGCTTTCTGGTTTCACACATCTCACGGTAAACGGGCCCCTGTTTAGGCTTATTCGCCGCTAGCCATAATAAGTATTTTTGCCTAGCCTCCTTATGCGCTTTAGCCACGTATTTGTTCCACCCGACTACTCTTTTACCTTTTATCCCCCTTTTTTCCTTACTTGACTTTATTGCCGCTTCTGTTAGTGTACTAATTATCGAGTCATACATTTTATCTAATACTATTCTATGCTCAGATTTATTACAGCGCTTATCTGCACACGACGTTAATTCGGCTGGCAGGTCAAACAATTTTAACTTGCTGTTGCAAATAGTATGGTATTGCTCCACTTGAGAGTCCTGCCGTTCACCCCACCATACCCCCTCATGAGTCGGTAACATAGGCATACATTTAATTTGTAACTTATTTAGGTCACATTCAATAATAAGCGGCAGGTGGTCAGACCAATACACGTCATATTTTACATGAACACTGCGAACCGTATCCCGCGCTGCCTCTGTGACGATGCAGTGGTCTAACCACCTGTTACACCCGTGCGCTTCACTAGTATAGGTATATGTCTCAGCGCCTAAGCTCAACAATTCAAGGTCAATACAACTCCACTTTTGTGTTTCACAAAATTGCAACATCTCATTACAAAATAGCTCATTCGGGTGCGCATTAAAGTCCCCTAAGATGTAGACCGCTTCAACGTCCGGATTGTCCTCACTTATAGCGCTTATTTCACCCATGCATTCAGTAAATAATGGCAAGTTCTCAGGCGCATTTACTGGCATGTATACACTAAATATAAGCGCTGCCGATTGAGGCATTTGCAACTTAATTGCCGCTAGACGCACACTCTCGCACTTCACTACCGATACACTAGCAAAAGCTGTTTTCCTCCATAATATCGCCACTCCACCGTGCGGCCGTCCCGTCAGCAAACCTGTCCCGGAGTCAACCGCCGACGTCCCTGTATACGCGAACTCACTATGAACAGTCCCAAGCAGCGGTAAACTGTGATCAAACAACCATGTCTCTTGCAACGTAATAATATCCGCCATCTCACACAGTTCTCGCACTCCTTCCATTGACCTTTTAAGTGATTTGCAATTAAAACTAACCTGCTTAACCCATCCTGCAATGACTGTACGTGACGCCGGTTTCGGAGGTCCACAACACGTTAAAAACAAATTGTCACTATTGCTCAAACTCCGGCGCTCTGCTGATAATTTAATAACTAACTTAACCCAGTGGACGGGGTCGATAGCCTTATTGTTGGTATTGCGCAAAAGGCGCCAGCCAGACTGTCTCTGATTTTCGTTGTCAGTTTTGGAGCCAAACATAGGAAAAAATGAAATTGAATTCTCTTCCACCACACACCTGTTTTGATTGATTGACAGCAATGTCAGGTCGTGGACCCTGCGCCCTGAACATAGCAACAAAAGTGTTGCCGTTCTTTTAGAACATTGAAACAAGTTATTCTCGTCGCAAATATTATTTATAAGATAATTAGTTAAAATATCCGTGTCCCAAATTGGTGGTTTACATGATTCCCGAGGATTTTGAATTGCTATGGACTTTAGAATTTTCTTTACCAGGATATTTGAACTTAGTCTGTCTGACACATCAGGATTACATAAAGTAGCAATAGCTGATTTATAAACTAAAATCGTGCGATATGAAAGTTTATCTTTTTGGAATAAATCGGAGAGAAACCTAGCCAATTGCGATCCACTAGGATCATAAGGGGATGTTACGTTATTAACGGAGCACCATTTCAACCATTTATTCCAAGCATTTTTATAAGTTTTTAAGGATGATTTGCGCCAACCTGATTGTAAAAGTAATTTTTGTTCTGCAGTCCAGTCAGTTAATTTACAGGTCCACCCCCACATCTCCAGACTTGAAGAGTCATTTCGTGTACCTTCTTGGGAGGTAGACCCGTAAGGGTGTCTACTAGGACCCGGTGGAGCCGGTGTATTGTGAACGGTGGGCTGAGAGATCTGTTCCGTATATCCGGCTTCCAAAATACTTTCTCCCACTTGGGAGTCACAATTAGATATATCCCCCTGGCCGAATTCAAATGAGACAGTACTTTCGGGATTAAGTATGGTGGAGGGAAGACCCATGCTAGAGGAAAATCCCAATTCCTGCTGAAGGCATCGTGGAACAAAGCTTTTTGGTCCAATATATCCAAGCTTACATAATGGGGTACCACATGAGCCGTTTCCGACGCCATCAGGTCGACCACAGGAACTCCCCATTTTTGAAATAGAACCCTCGTTACTTCTGGGAGTAGGTGCCATTCTGGGCTGGCTCTGAGGCGAGATATATGATCGGCTTCCCCGTTGAACTTCCCTGGAATGTGGTGAGCCGTTAGGTGAATTTTGTATTGATCTAACAGTTTGAACACTTTTCTGGTAATGCTCATCAGGTTGGCTGACCTTGTCCCGCCTTCCTTCCTCAAGTATGCTATCGTCGTCTTGTTGTCGCACTGTAACATCACAGACGAACCCTTTAGGTAAGGCCCTTGTTCTTTCAAAACGTGGAGCACTGCGAGCATCTCCTTTTGATTGGAGTGTAGGAGGCTCTCTTGTAGGGACCACCTCCCTGATAGGTGCAATTTGTCTAGCTGTGCTCCCCACGCCAAGTTCGATGCGTCGGTCACCAGAAAGTGCTCGATTGGTGGCTTGTGGAGGACAGAAGGGCAATCGCAATGTCTCAGCCACCACCTTAATTCTTTTCGACCCTGCTTGGGAATTGCATAGCGGCGCGAGAAATTGTCGGCCGGTAAGCTCAGGGAAAATTGAATCAGCTCCCGGTGGTTTAACCGGCCTCGCGGTACTACGAAGCTCGCAAAATTTATAAGACCTATGAGGCTTTGAATTTCTTTTAGCCGAACAGATTGCCGAGATAACATGTGAAGTATTTTTTCTTTTAATGTTGCGAGTTTCGTATCTGGGAGGCTTTTTAAACCATGCCAGGGGTCCCATATTATCCCTAAATATTCTAGACTCTTTTGTGGAGTCAGGATTGACTTCGCATAATTTATTTGCCAACCTAGGGTTTCCAGGAGATTTACTGTCTCGGTCGCTTGCGAAGACAGAGTCTGCATATCTTGGTGGGCCAACAGAAAGTCGTCTAAGTATACTATGACTCTGATGCCCCTTTCTCTTAATTTTTGGGTGACCCAATTCGACAGACTGGCGAATACCTTCGGAGCGGTCGCTAGCCCGAACGGAAGAGATGTCACCTGATATAATTTGCCCCTGTACATTATTCGTAAGTACCTTCGATGTGACTCCGCGACTGGGAGGTGAAAGTACGCGTTGGACAGGTCGATTTTTACCAACCAATCGTGCGGCTGAATAAAATCGGGTATTCGTTGTATGTTTATTAGACGAAATTTGGTCACGATTAGATATTTGTTCAAATTTCGCAGATTGAAAATAGGACGCATTGTTCAGTCCGATTTGGGAGCTAGGAACATCGGCGATATGAAGCTTTGGGATGGCAACACCGCTTCTAGTGCCCCGATTTTTATTAATGACTTTATAGCTACCCTCATTTCTGATGAGGGCTCCGTTTGATGTTTGTGGTTTTTTAGTGGCCAGCAAAGGGGAACTTTTTGTTTCAGAGGCAAGCGATACCCTCGTATCATTTTTATTATAGAATCTGGGGCCTTCATTTGTTCCCACACATGAATAAATTGAAGAAGGCGACCCGCACTGAAAGTCTGCGCGACCGAGTCAGAATTTTCGCTTGCCTCGAAACCTTCTGTTGTCTCGACGGCCTCTCGAGTTAGAATTCGGCATTTGTTCATCGTTTTTTGTAGAATTGCGATTTCTATTTACTTTTCTATTCTGTTTTCCATCCCGATTTTGCGAAAATCGTTGTGGCATATAAAAAGGGGCTTGTTGCGAAAAAGGATTCATAAAATATATGGATAGGATAATATGGGAACCCATGCGCTGGCGGGTTTGGCATAGGTTTGCCAAAATAGCCCGTATTAGGAAAATTGTTAGAGCCCTGCGCGGGTTGTCTGGCACGCGACGGTCCAGCTTGCGCAGCTGGCCAGTTAGCCTTTGGTGTTTGATTCGGTAACGGCCAAAGAGTTTTCGCAACTCCGCCGTTCTTTTCTAGCTCGGCTGACAACATTCCTTTATCAAACAACCCTTCACAAGTTGGCGGAATCTTACGAATGGCCGCACGGGTGAATTTATCTTTCACATATCTCAAAATACCGTCACGCCTCTGTTGAATTAAATCTGCCCTATGTCCACAAGCCATTTGGAGAAGGTCAACTGATATTTTGTTAAAAGGACCCTCTATAAAGATCTCATTAAGTTTTTCTCTTAAGGCAGCTACAGTTATGTCTTGATCGGCGGATGAAATCCACGAGAGTAAAGACTCCAACCCAGATTGCAACGATTCTTTTTGTTTGATTAATGCCTGAGTAATGGCGGCAAAGCCTTTCTCAGTAACGCTAAGAGAGACATTTCTGTCATACGGCTTTAATTCATCGTTACATTCGGTATCGATGAAACCTGGGGTCGAGCAATAAGATTTCTGAACCTCCGCATAGCGGACGTCCGCCCAATCTGGCGAGCCAAAATGCTGAACCTCATTTAAGAAATGCACATGGTCCTGGGCAGATTTTGGAACTGATGGCTCTTTTAAAGTAGTATTAAATGGCAGGTTAATACTCAAATCTGCCGGCTCAGTCTTATTTGCGCCACGTGTTTCATTATCAGAGCAAAGTTCACCACTGACATTCAGACTAATATTATCGTCCCGATCGTCAGATATAAGCAGCGAAGGAGGTCCGGGCATGGGATGCTGCGGACCATGTGGGTACGGTATCATTGAAGATAAAAAACGTTTTACCTCACTTACTTCTTTCATTAGGTTATGTACCGTAACCTCTTCGCTGTGACGTTTCCTTTTTGAAGCTTTGTGAGGCGCTCGCCGTTTCCTTTTTGAGGGCCCTGGAGCCGACGGATCCTCCACAGATACGAAGCTTGACCTCGATTCATCTGAGGATGAGGAACTGCCGTCGTCTTCCATTGTACTGAAAAACAAAACTTATTAAAATCTTCACGAACGGTTACACCGTTTGAAATATTTTCTACATATACATAAATAGATATAAGTAAAAAATAAAATATGCACTTATTTTTACCAGATTGCAGAAATGTTGCTCTGGTAACAACCTTACAGTTGGAAAACAAAATTGCCAATGAGGCTCGATTTCAAATCGAGGAGCCAAGTCAGCTGCTGGTGGGGCTGAAAGCAAAAGTGGGAAACCAATGGGGGGAAGATAGGGTTACCAGTACTGAAAAACTGCACTTCAACCTTCATAGTTTCGGATAACAGTGTTGCCACTCTCATTTATTACAGGCTTCGAATGACGTACAGTTGATTAATACAACGAACCACAATCAATGAAGCTACAGACGATATTTTATGCCTGATCAATGAGGTCTGTGTTCTTCCGCACACCAACACGACGAAGGACGAACTGAACTGAACATGACATAATGAGATTGATCGAATCTCGAAATTCGAATGAACCAAAGAGAATATAATCACTAGAATGAACATGGACAAAAAAAATATGTTTGACGTTTCAGCTGGAATTTACCACAAAAACCGAGGCAATGTTGCCATCGTATTTTTACCATAATTTCTAGAAATCAAACCGGCGTAACAGACGGACGTACCAGACGACGACCTTGGGGCATACACGATCTACGTAAAAGCGAGAAAAGTATATCTTTTCTACCATAGAGTATATTGAATAGAATGGTATGATGCAATGATGTCACGGCGTGCACGGCAGCGACTATCGAACTACGAACTGGGGGTCGATTTTTGAATGTCGACTACTAGATCTCGTTAATTTCGTTCAATAATATCTCCACTACTAGCGATTTCAATTCTACTAACAGAATCAAAATTTGTGGTGCTTTGTTTCATGATTGGTGTAAAATAATTAATTTTTAAGTCAAATGTCCGTATTTACATTCTGGCGTGTTTTTAAATGTCTTACTTACAACACGGCTCTGTCATTGCTATATTTGCTGTCATGAAGACGAAATGTCAAAATATAGTTTGAGAGGTTTGAATTCACATTATTGATTTTGTCCTATTGTGATCATATTAATCATATATACAGGAATTTAATGCTCATTTTCATTACTATTTTAACCCTTTACTATAATAGAAGCCGAAGACAGTTCTAATATTGTTGAATAGTGAGTTAACACTCATTTCTTTGAATGATTGGAACTCAGTAGCATACCATATTTCTGTCCGTGATTAAACATATAAAATGGAGCATTTTAAGTATGTTTGTGTTACGTTCTTTCTATTAAAGGTCTGAGGAGTGCATGTGGTGACATGGGGCTGTGTTACAAGCTGTTATACGTGGTATTTTCGCTGTTATTTGCGAGCGATGTTGCGAGGGCGACCGATGAAAACCGGGCTCGAAACGACGAACCAGGCCCGTGTAATGCCTGTAAAGTCTTCGCGGAGTCCTTTGAGAAGGGTAATGTAATTTTTTTTATGTTGCCTAGTTGGTAGCAACCCTGCTAAGCACAGACCAACCCCTATAGACATCCATTACAAGACGACTCGCGGTCGCCAGCCTTCCTAGTATTTGCACTGATATAAGCGCGGGCGCTCTCCGTGCCCGATCAGTATCGACCAAGTAACAGACCCGAAAGCAGCGCGTGTTTTTCGCACTAAAAAATTGGAAAAGGGTATTTTGATGCCTTAAAGATGTCCACCTGTAGTGTGAAGTGGTGTGGAAAGGTAACAAGAAGCTTAAATTTAAAAACAGACGGCATTACATTCCACAAATAAGTCATATTTATAATTTATTCAGAGCCGGCATAGGTCAACTTACATTGGCCACTTACGCGTCAGTAGAGGGACAGTCATACTTCTGTCCCTTTTCATCTGGCGCGACTGCCCGCCGTCCTTGAAACGGCCAATCACAGCGCGCTTAACACATTCCCCGCCCGCTCCTCGCACCCCAAACACTGGTGACTCGTATTGCGAACAAAATATACAAGATTGCTACTCTATAGGAGGTTCTCTGTGCTGCTAAGCCATTGGTCCTAGATACGAATCCGGTAAAGTCATATTTATTTGTGTGATGATATTAAATTTGTTATTTGATTTTCTTCCTGAGCCCTGGGTATGTTCTATGTGCATAACCAACTTTTACTTATTTCCGTTTACTTTAAGCCTAATAAGGGAAGGTTGAATAAAATCAATTTATCTAATTAGTGTCTTAACTTTTACTGTTACCAAGTTATCAAAAAACTTAGTTTAATGGCTGAAGAAGTGTATTTATTTATTTTATTTTATTTTATATTTATTGGTTTACCAACAATTGTTTACACCATTATTGACATAAATTCAACCATTATGATTATGATCGCTAAGCGTAACAATTACTTAAAGGTAAACACCACATGCATCAAATCAATTCATAAATGTATTTATAAATAGGTAAGAGCTATGCCATATATATAAACACATACACACTGCAATGTCACAATTTCGTCTTCATTCAACCCCTCTTTGCCAAGAGTGGCAGTGAGACCTGAGTGGTTCATGTGCTCTGCCTACCACTTTATGGGATACAGGCGTTATTATATGTATGTATGTATATACATAAAACTTCTGGCATTAACTTGGTACTATTACATTATGTATGACAACTTTTACTATTTCCTAATGTTAATTGACAATAATTTTTACGATTCTCTTGGTTCTCTCACACCGAACAATTAAAGCTCTGCCACACTAGCGCGTGTTGAGAGTGCAGCGTCAATGATGCTGGTGCGCCAGACGGAGCAGATCTCGAGCGTTTTCAAATTGGATCGTCGCGCGTTCAGCACATGGTAACTTGTAAGCCTATATTTTGCAACTGTAAACTTCTAATAAATATTGAATGACACATCAGCAATGCCGATAAGTTTGTACATTTGGATCAGGGCTGATAGAGTTCATGACGCTGAGCAAGATCCACTAGGTTTCCTAAAATGTTGATTGAAAAGGTTGATTGTATGAAAATTTCCTTTTTGTTACCAAAAATGTATAGAAAAGGTTTCATACAAACTACAAAGGATATTTTGGGAAACCTAGTGGATCTTGCTCAGCATCACGGACTCCTTCAGCCTACCAATTTTTATCAAAATCGGAGACGTGATCCAAAGATCCAAATGTACAAACTTTTCGGGAATTGCACACATAAGAGATCAAAACAACATTTTGTAATAAAACAATTAACTAAATGGTTCACATGTAATCCATATTCAAACAAGTCCGCTCACAATGCGATTTGTGTTATGTGTGACCGTGCTAGCTTGCATTCCGCTCCATTAACGCTATGCTAGTTAGTTAGTTAGTTAGTTTTATTGGGCATTTTCCGCAAGTCGACAACTATTGTGCCTATTTTGCGTGAATTTGATGAGGTAGCACTACTCTAGCCACCCCAGCTCCTCTACAAATCCTAGCAGTGTTTTCAGGTTGCTAAATACCTCTTTTAGTGTGTTCGGCGTACCTAGGTACTTGTTCCTATATACTTCTACCTGTTTACACTCTAGAAGAAAGTGTTTGGTGGTTTCTTCTGCTTCCATGCACGCTCTAACGCTATGCTATCAAAACACCCTAGTGTGGCCGAACCTTTAATAAAAGCAATAATGAACAATGTGTCAAATTTAACGGAAAACAAAAAAAAAACACAGTGTATCCATTCTTTTAGTAGCCAGAAGACTGGTTTTTTAAATTTATTAATAAGAACTGTGTTGCTCACAGGATGACGACTACACAAAAATAATGGCATTCTGTTTAGTCCGTCAGTTAGATCGTCCAAAAATGTTGAACACATATTTTTCATTTTATCATTAATGAAAAAAATACAAAGATACAAAGCATCAAAGTTACCGAGTGGAGGCTTGTGACGTCACTTTTAGGTAAAAATCTTACCTAGGCGTGACGTCACGCGAAACTTCAACGCACTTTAGTCATTTTTCGTTTACAAGAAAAAATAAAAAATGTGTCCAAAATTTTTTAAAATCTACCTGACGGACTAAATCGTTTTTCTTTTAATCGTCTCGCCTATTCACCCTTTCACACTGTTTCAGGTCTACACCGCACAGCGCCCGTCTTTGCTAGTCGGAGCCAAGAACGACTAACAAACATCCTGCAGGGTGTGTGTGAGGAGGCCCGTTACAAAAACAAGTGCCTTGAGACCGCTGGCGTGGCCCGGGCACACACCGAACACTGGTGGCTGCAAGATGAGCCTGCGGAGTTCTTTCAATACATTTGTATCGACAAACTTGAGGTTGGTTGAAAGAGGAATTGGTTGATAAATATTTCTTTTTGAAATTTTTGGAATTAAAACTGGTGTTATATAATCTGTCCTCTGGCTGGAAAGTGCCAAATTTGTGGCCACTGCGCTAAACGAAGTTATCGCTTTTCCCTCTCTGTCGAACAGAAAAATAGTATACACACCTTGTAAATAAGAAAGCCTCGGATCACATGTTGGCTACTGTTTTTATTAAGGGTGCTTTCGAGAAAAACGTCAAAAAATGTAATATTGATAGTTTTAGTCGGTGAAATACTACACTTTCCGTTATCTAATAGATATATTTAATTCAAGTTTCAATTAGAAAGATAAATATACTAACTGTTGACGGCATTGCCAACATAAAAGTGTTATTCTGATTTGTTATCTGTATTATAAATGTAGCCAAGGATTGGTTACTTATTTTTATTATCTGTGTCTCTCTCTTCTCCAACTATGGCCGCCATGAGCGGGTGCTATTTTATATTGTAATTGTGAAAGTACAATAAACCAGTGAAAATAACCAGCCTCCTTTTTAATGATACAGTCCAACTAAGTAATAAACTCAACATGGTCCTATCTCACCGTTTATTAACATCGTGAGTACTTTCGCCGAGACACTTTCGCCCGGCAACATGGTGGCACGCATGGTGCACGAGCTGTCTACACGCCGTTCTCACAGCGGAAAGGAGCGCCATTAATATTTATAGTAGCCGAATTGTCGCACGTTCAGTGCTATACGTCGTGCACTCAACATCGAGCTACACAACCCAAGAACTGACCTGGTGCACGTGCAGTCTGGACGCCGTGCACTCGGCCTCATCGAGCTACGTGACGCTATCACCGAATTGGTGCACGTGCAGTCTGCACGCCGTGCACTGCGGACTCATCGAGCTTCGAATCGTAATCCTCGACAAGATACACGTGCAGTCTACACGCCGTGTGCTCGGAAAATTTAAATACGTGACGTGATTAACAAACTGATACACTTGCAGTCTACACGCAGTGTAGTCATCAATTTGAACTACGCATCGTAATTTATTTAAGACCCGACCTGTGGTACGTGCAGTCCAGTACGCCGTGCTCTCAGCAGGATAGGACATGGAACTAACTGATTTGCATTGACTTTAAATATTTTAATAGTGACAATAGTGTTTTATAGACATTACAGTAATTAATTTAGATTGTATACTGTGTGCTGTGAAGCAATGAGTAATTTGAGTGGAATGTCGCTGGCGGACCTTGTGGCCGGGAGGGGCTACGTTAAGGCCAAAATTTCAAGAACTTGTAACTCAGTGAAGATAACTGATTCAAATGAGATGTTACTAAATCAAAAAACTAGATTATTAGAAGCATTCAAAGAATATGAAGATTACAACATAAACATACTAAAGTTAGAATCTAATGACACTGAACCTATTGAGGAATATGAAAATAAATACTTAAATGCATTAACAATTATTGACGAAGAAATCAACAGACGCAATGCCCACTCTCCCTCCACGAGGCCCGAACAGGTGGTAAAATTGCACCAGCCTATCAAGTTACCACCCATAGACATACCTTGCTTTAGTGGTAAGTTCTCAGAGTTTATACCATTTATAAATTTATTTAATTCCCTAATTGACAAAAATGATGCACTTGACAGTGTACAGAAACTGTATTATTTGCGATCACACCTAAAGGGTGAACCCTTAGACATAATAAAGAACCTGCCGCTAACTAATACTAGTTATAATGAAGCATTAACAATATTAAATGAAAGATATAACAACAAACTAAAAATCATAAATGAACATATTTGTGTATTGCTTGACCTCAAGCCATTAGTAAAATCAACATCAAGTAGCCTAAGAGAGTTTGTCTCATCTATTAAACAGCAACTAGCAGCTCTAGCCAATCTAGAACCCTCAGTCAAATATTGGGATGCTATAATATTATGTGTACTCTCCCGAAAACTAGATGCCTACACAGCCAGAGCATATCACATGGAGCGGGACGCTGACACAGACCCAACAATGGAAGGCTTCCTTGACTACCTAGAGAGGCGTGCACTGGCCTTAGAAAATGCTGAACCAGGGACATCGGGACAACCTCGCTACTTGCCTGCTAATAAGACTGTACTAATAGCAACTGAAAAAACGCTGCAGTGTGATTTATGTAAGTCTGCACATAAATTATTTAATTGCAAGGCATTTAAATTACTTACAGTCAATGAAAGAATTAAGTTTGTAAATTCTCAACCCCATTTATGCAAGATATGCCTAAATTCACATAAGGGGAAGTGTAGGTTTAAATTCAAGTGCGCTCAATGCAAGCTGGAGCACAATACTCTACTGCATAGTGATGCTAATCAGGCATTTGCATCTCCTGCTACCTTAACAGCAAGGAATATTACTGATGATGAGAATGATGTGCTTCTTCCCACAGCAATAGTAAAGCTTATAGGTAGAGATGGTAAAGAGCTGCATGTGAAGGCGCTCTTAGACCCGTGTTCACAAATGAATTTTATTTCAGATAGGGCTCTACAGTTGTTGAATCTCACTCCCAATCTTACAAATAAAGGCATAACTGGGATAAAAAATATGAAAAGTGAAGTAAAGTATAGTGTACCTGTAGAAATAAAATCTAGAATAACAGATTACAGTGTAATAGCAAACTGTCAGGTTGCAGAGGAAATTACTTGCATGTTACCACAAAACAAATTTGAACTGAGTGACATTTACATTCCTCCTGGAATGCAGTTAGCGGATGAAACATTTAACATCCCAAGTCAAATCGACTTACTAATAGGAGCACAAATCATGTTTCAGGCATTGATACTAACGGGTCCAGCATACCAGCCATCGAGTCACCAGCAGGCGACTGGCAGCGAACAGGGGAAGAATGCAGCTCGATCGCAGTTTGAGCTGTCAACCCAGCCCACCATAGTTAACACCCAATTTGGTCACATTATCGGAGGTGGCCTACCACATCTAGTAGCATGCAATAAGGTAGTATGCAACAAGGTTGTTTTAAAGTGCACTAATTGTGACACTGAACTTTCTGATGCCTTGTCAAAATTTTGGCAAACTGAGAATGTTCCTCAAATTTTCAATGAAAAGTTCTCAGAGCATGAACTATGTGAGGATATATTTCAAAAAACTATTCAACTGAAAAACAATCAATTTCAAGTTGCACTTCCACTGAAACTGCCTCTTGACGTAATCAAGGATGAATTGGGTGACTCATTTCATTTTGCATTAAAAAGATTTAATAATCTTGAGAAGAAATTTGATCAAAATCCTGAATTCTTTGCTGAATATAAGAAATTCATTCATGAATACTTGTCTTTGAACCATGGGCACTATGTAGACATAGAATTGTATGATCTGAATAAAGATGCAGTCTATTTCTTAGCACATCATGGAATTATTAAGGAAAGTAAGACCACACATCTCCGTACTGTGTTTGACGGATCTATGAAAACAAATAAAAAGGTATCGCTCAATGATTTTTTACTAAACGGAGCCACGGTTCAAAGAGAATTATTCGATATTATTCTTCTGTTTCGTTTTGGTGACCATACATTCACAACTGACATCAAACGTATGTTCAGAAATATACGTGTATGCAAGGAGCACACATCATTACAAAATATACTTTGGAGGGATTCTCCCAAAGAGAACATCAAATGCATAAGGTTGGATACAGTAAGCTATGGTCTAAAAAGTAGTAATTTTTTAGCAACCCGTTGTCTTGATGAGCTTGCTACTAGATACACAAATGATCTGCCATTAGCATCATTTATTATTAAAAATATGACTTATGTAGACGATGTACTTTACTCTGACAATGATTTAGAGAAGGTTCTTGAGGCTAAGACACAATTACGAAAGCTGTTGAGCTTAGGCAGTTTTGAAACACATAAGTGGTCGTCAAACAATGCTATAATGCTGGCTGACATACCTTCCACTGAACAACACTTTGATGAGTTAGAGTTGCAAAATGATGATTGTAGCTTAAAGGCACTAGGCCTCAATGTAGTGATTAAAGAGGATAAATTTAAAATGTCATGCCCTGAGCCTTTCAATCCTAATAAACTCACAAAGAGGGACATTCTCAGCTATATTAGTAAAATTTATGACCCCATGGGTTTTGTAAGTCCCATCATAGTAAAGGCTAAAGCCATCATGCAGAAGATATGGTTATCAGGCACAGATTGGAATGAGGTACCCCCTCAGGATATAACAAGTGAATGGATCGAGTTTGCATCTAGCTTAGCGGTAATGGAGCCGATTTATATAAACAGAAACATTCATGTGGATCATACAGACACTGTGCAAATCATAGGATTTTCAGATGCCTCCAGTTCAACTGCCTATGGCTGCTGTGTCTACCTGCGCGTCACTGACTGTAAAGGTAAAACTATAATGCATTTGCTCTGCTCTAAGTCCCGAATCAATTCGATTAGCAAGAGTAATACCGTCCCGAGACTTGAACTGGAAGCTGCATTACTCCTATCAAAGCTTGTTGCACGGGTGTATCGCACTCTTAAAGTAAAACTTAACATCAATAATGTTTACCTGTTCGCTGACTCACAAATTTGTCTTGCTTGGCTAAACACACAATTGACAAGACTGCAAGCTTACGTAGCCAACCGAGTCAAGATAATAAAGGAGCTAACAGGTGAGTTCGTCTGGCTTTACGTGAACACCAAAGACAATCCGAGTGATCTTATCAGTCGCGGTGTCAGTCCGCAAGATCTTGCAGCATGTAAAATGTGGTTTTTTGGACCTGAGTTTTTGCATGACAGTGAGTATACATTTAAGTGTATTTTAAATATACCAAACGACCTGCCTGAAGTTAAACCTGCACCAATGCTTACCAGTCATGTGACTTCTGCTGAGAAAAGTGTGCCGGACAACATCTTCGAGAGATTGCGCAAGTATTCTAGCATCCACAAAATGACTAGGGTTCTGGCATATGTTTTGAGATTTTGTAATAATATTAAAACTGAAAAGCCAAGGCTTCATACAGATTTCTTGTCAAGCAACGAACTACATCAAGCTCTTATGCTTATAATTAAATATGAGCAATCTAACCAATTTAAGGATGAGATACATTCATTACATAAAGGCCAATCTGTGAAAGGAAAGTTAATCTCATTGAATCCATTTATTGACAAAACAGGGCTGCTGCGAGTTGGTGGCAGATTACATCACTCTAACATTCCATATTTACAAAAACACCCAATCATTCTACCAAAGAACTCTATAATAACTAAACTTATCATAACTAGTGAGCATTTGAAATTATTGCATAAAGGTCCTACACTGGTGCTTACCAATTTGAGTCAGCGATACTGGATCATAAATGGATTGAATGAAGTGAAAAAGATCACTCAAAAATGTATAACCTGTTTTAAGCAAAAGGCTATAGCTGCCAAACAACTGATGGGTTCCTTGCCGGCCGAGAGGGTAACTGCAACCACTCGTGCATTTATTAAGGTAGGAATGGATTTTGCAGGACCAATCAATGTTAAATTATCACGTATACGAAGATCTGTTGTTGGTAAAGGCTACATATGTGTTTTTGTATGTATGACAACTAAAGCGCTACATCTTGAGCTAGCCTCTGACCTCACAACAGATACATTTCTAGCATGCTTGAAACGCTTTATATCAAGGCGTGGTATACCAAGCGATATCTATTCTGACAATGCCAGTACGTTTAAATCTGCAAGGAACCATCTAATTGAACTGTATAAACTGCATTCTGACAAAGCCCATCAAGAGTTGGTACATAATTATACTGCCTCTAAAGGTATAAATTTCCATAACATTCCGTGTTACTCCCCAAACTACGGGGGCCTTTGGGAATCAAGTGTATCTCTTACCAAATACCATTTAAAAAGAGTATTACAAAAAAATGTATTAACCTATGAACAATTGAATAGCTTGATAGTGGAAATAGAAGCTATCTGTAATTCTAGGCCACTTATACCTATATCATCAGATATTAATGACTATTGTTATTTGACACCTGGACATTTCATTATAGGAACTGCCTTAACAATGTATCCTGAAACAGATGTACTTAATATACCACAAAATAGAATAAAATTTTGGCAACAATGTATTCAGTTAAAACAATCTTTTTGGAAAATGTGGTACAAACAGTATCTTAACACCTTACAAAACAGACCTAAATGGTATCAAACTAATAAAAATATTGATATAGGAGATCTTGTAATCTTAAGAGAAGATAATTGTCCGCCTATGTCATGGCCCATGGCCAGAGTTACTAAAACCTTTCCAGGGCATGATGGTTTAGTGAGAGCAGTTGAAGTTCGTATGGTTAATGGTAAAACACATACTCGCTCTATCACTAAAGTAAGCCTGCTCCCTTTAAATGATAATTAACTAATTATAATATTCTATAAGGTAATTTGCAATACTACTGTATTCATTAATGTATCATACTATGCCTTGTTGTATTAAATAATTATTGTCATTGACTTTGTTCAATACTTACTTATACTTAAGCAATAAAATTGGGATAAATACTCCAAATGATGATTGTTTTCAAAATAATTGTTTAAGTTATTATTAATAAGTGTAATTTCAACATTCGCCTGGCCGCGGAACATGTTGACGGCATTGCCAACATAAAAGTGTTATTCTGATTTGTTATCTGTATTATAAATGTAGCCAAGGATTGGTTACTTATTTTTATTATCTGTGTCTCTCTCTTCTCCAACTATGGCCGCCATGAGCGGGTGCTATTTTATATTGTAATTGTGAAAGTACAATAAACCAGTGAAAATAACCAGCCTCCTTTTTAATGATACAGTCCAACTAAGTAATAAACTCAACACTAACATTTAGTAAAAAATATGCCAACCTACCTCTAAATTTTAGATCACCTAGTTACGTATTTAATTTTTTACAAATAGTTTCTTATGCTCACTCAATCCTCACACTTTTGAAAAGCCGAATTTTGATGAAAAACATAAGATTTAGACCGCTATTATATGTGTATAGTTTAGTAAAAGTGAAATGGGAATTTGTAAAATACAAAACGAACCACTAACGTGTCAGGTTTTTTTATAATAAATTTTTGTAAGTGCTCACTCAGTCCACACGTTTTGAGAAAGTTGAAAATGTAAATATCTTAAGATTTGTAGCACCACAGACACTCGAAAGTACTTCAACATTTAGTAAATTTTTTTACTAAATATCCACCATCTAATATTTTATATTCGTTGTCTGGTTGTAAAGATATTCAGACATAACTTTTCTCATACAAATGTATCACGTAGGGTGACCACACTATGTCGGCTCCTGATTTTCCCCGCCTTCTCATTGTCATATTGAGATTGGGGAGTTTCGTTCAATTTTGATAATAGTTTATATTAAACTATTACCATATTAATTCTCCATCTGCAAACTGTTTTTAGGTTATGTTTTTGGCCTAGTGATGATGTGTATTGTGTAAATTTTATCGACGTCAGGATAATAACCATATCGACATTCATGCATTAAAAAGGACATGAATGATAATTGGTAAGAAACAAAGAATATAATACTTCACTAGTAAGAAACCAGAAATCAGGAGCCGACATAGTGTGGTCACCCTACATGATACATTTGTATGAGAAAAGTTATGTCTGAATATCTTTAAAACCAGACAACGAATATAAAATATTAGATGGTGGATATTTAGTAAAAATTTTTACTAAATGTTGAAGTACTTTCGAGTGTCTGTGGTGCTACAAATCTTTAGATATTTACATTTTTAACTTTCTCAAAACGTGTGGACTGAGTGAGCACTTGCAAAAATTTATTATAAAAAAACCTGACACGTTAGTGGTTCATTTTGTATTTTACAAATTTCCATTTCACTTTTACTAAACTATACACATATAATAGCGGTCTAAATCTTATGTTTTTCATCAAAATTCGGCTTTTCAAAAGTGTGAGGATTGAGTGAGCATAAGAAACTATTTGTAAAAAATTAAATACGCACCTAGGTGATCTAAAATTTATAGAGGTAGGTTGGCATATTTTTTACTAAATGTTAGTATATAAATATTATATGTTAAATGAATACATTCACTGTTTTCGTTGGTAGTTTGTGAGAACTGAGTGAGCACACGTTAATGACTGTATCTTTTGATTTATCTTTTTACAAATTCAGAGATCGTTTTACAATTGTTTTAGAACTTTTACTAAATGATCAGCATATTTTATTTTATTTTCGGAAGGTGCTCACTCAATCCACACGCACACTTCCCCGTTACAATTATTGCCACTTCTGGACATTTTCTCATATTTTGTTAGACCAACTAGAAAAAGTCCTATAATATGTTATATAAACTACTCGGAGAGCTCTTTAATATGATACCACACACGGTATGATTAAGCGCTCGGTTGCGATTATGAAAGCCCTCTTAACTCGATGAATCATTTCCTGGCCAGGTATGTTGTCCAAAGCACCACTATGGGCGGGCTTGCCAGCCGTGCTTGCGCGACGCTGGGGGTGCGGTGTGCGGAGCGCATGGACGCTGCCGGGGCGACGGCACGAGACTAGGCAACGGGACTTGCCACTGCGACGCTGGTTACAAGGGCGAGCTGTGTGAGGACTGTGTTACTGGTGAGTTTATAGCGTTCCGTACCAAAAAAGAACCCTATTTATTTCTTTTTATTTACATATTTACCCCCTTGGCCCTTATCCATAAACGTACTCTAGAGTTAGAAAGGAGCCGATAAAGTTCGTTTGTCCTTTTCTATCACACCAATACGTCGGAAAGGGACAAACGAACTTTATCGGCTTGATAACTTTAGACTAGAGTATGTTTTTATAGAGATGTGACAAGAAACACAAATCAAATTACCTATGTATCCAATAAAAGAAAATGTATTATTGTTTAAGGTAGGTAAATTTTACGTTTTTCCTACTTAGCCCTAAACCCTTTCGATCTAAGATAAAAAACAGGAGGCAAAAAATGGTCCTAAAATTTTCTATTATTTTGCATACTTTCCACTTTGTAATGGAACCGCTGTAAAAAGTGTTAAAAAAATGGTAACGGAGTGGAAAAATTATGGTCGCTTTTTTTTACCTACTGGGATCGTAAGGGCTCGTGATTCTGAGGAGGAAAAACGTAAAATTTACCTATTTTAGAAAAAAAAAAAACGTTTTTGAATCTTTTTTCGCGAAAATGCCCATCTCCTTTTTAACCCCCGACGCAAAAACGACGGGGTGTTATAAGTTTGACGTGTCTGTCTGTCTGTCTGTGTGTGTGTGTCTGTCTGTGGCATCGTAGCTCCCGAACAGATGAACCGATTTGATTCAGTTTTTTTTTGTCTGAAAGTTGAATAAGTCGGGAGTGTTCTTAGCCATGTTTCATGAAAATCGGTCTACTATGTCGCGGTCGGGGGTTTTTTCAAAATTTTAATTGGTCTGCTCGGCGTGCCCTGTCTATGGTGTTTTCGGGTCCCAGTCTGTAATCATATTGGCACACCTTTCCGAGTGCATGCGACACACACGCACGGCCGGTCTCCATCCTTACTTGGTAGATATTCCACGAATTCGCACGAAGCGCTTTGCTTTTTCTTTTCTTATGCGCACTGCCAAGGAGTGGAATTCCTTGCCGGCGGCTATATTTCCGAGCTTGTATAACCCGGCAACCTTCAAATCAAGAGTGAACAGGCATCTTCTGGGCGAGCTCACTCCATCGTAGGCCACGTCTTTGCCTTTGGCTAGTCTAGAGTAAACCCATTTATAATAATAATAATAAAAAAAAACATGTCCAGCCCAGTCCCACTTTCGCTTATGTATTACTATCTTTTGCCCGCGGCATCGCTCGCGTTAGAAAGAGACAAAGAGTAGCCTATGTCACACTCCATCCCTTCAACTATCTCCATTTAAAAAATCACGTCAATTCGTCGCTCCGTTTTGCCGTGAAAGATGGACAAACAAACAGACACACACAATTACCCATTTCTAATATTAGTATGGATTTGCAGGGTACTACAAGTCGTCAGAAGATTCTGGTCCGGAGTGCAAGCGCTGCCATTACTCGTGTACGGGCGGCTGCCGCGGCGGGGCGCCACTGGACTGCGTCGCTTGCCGGTAAGCCATCCAAAGAAGTGAAGGGTGTCGAAGTAAACTGTGTAATCACAGTGCAGACTGCCATCTCTTGACACAGGCTTAAAACTTTTGAACCTCAGTTTCGACAATTTGGCCCTTACTCTTAGCTTGATATGTGTTTAAATGTCAAATATTAATATTAGCGCCATCTAGCTGAGCGTATCCCAAAGGTGTAATGCCATTTAGGCCACCGTACCTTTTTCTGTATGGTACTGAGGTACGTTTTTAGGATTCCGTAGTCAACTAGGAACCCTTATAGTTTCGCCATGTCTGTCTGTCCGTCCGTCCGACCGCGGATAATCTCAGTAACTGTAAGCACTAGAAAGCTGAAATTTGGTACCAATATGTATATCAATCACGCCAACAAAGTGCAAAAATAAAAAATGGAAAAAAATGTTTTATTAAGGTAGCCCCCCTACATGTAAAGTGGGGGCTGATTTTTTTTTTCATTCCAGACCTAACGTGTGATATCTTGTTGGATAGGTATTTAAAAATGAATAAGGGTTTACTAAGATCGTTTTTTGATAATACTAATATTTTCGGAAATAATCGCTCCTAAAGGAAAAAAAAGTGCGTCCCCCCCTCTAACTTTTGAACCATATGTTTAAAAAATATGAAAAAAATCACAAAAGTAGAACTTTATAAAGACTTTCTAGGAAAATTGTTTTGAACTTGATAAGTTCAGTAGTTTTTGAGAAAAATACGGAAAACTACGTAACCCTACACTGAGCGTGGCCCGACACGCTCTTGGCCGGTTTTTTATCTTTAGACTTTATCTGTCTATAAGAAGTTATATATTGTCTTTACGTCCACTTACCCGATCACCAAGAAATTTTGAAGGTTCTTTGATATTGTTTACCATGACTATCGGTTTGTAGTGACCCTGCCTGCTGAGCAGTAGTCCTGGGTTCGAATCCCGGTAAGGGCATTTATTTGTGTGATGAGCACAGATATTTGTTCCTGAGTCATTGATGTTTTCTATGCATATAAGTATGTATTTTTCTATCTAAGTATGTATATCGTCACTTAGCACCCATAGTACAAGCTTTGCTTAGTTTGGGGCTAAGTTGATCTGTGTAAGGTGTCCCCAATATTAATACTAACCCACACTCAGGCGACGCATGTCTTAAGACGCGGATCGGACGTTACGTTACGGAATTAAACTCGGGCGGCGTGGCGCTGACGTCTGTTCCGCGTCCTAAGACATGCGTCGCCTCTGTGTGGATAGTCCCTAAAGGGAAATAAGCGTGACTATTGTCCCAGAGCTGTAAGAATCTCTTTTTGACACATGACAGCGTCCAGAAAACGTAAACTCGCGCAACCTAATGAAATTTTAAATAAAATCCTGTAATAATAAAAAAATCAAGTAGGTACTTAAAAACAATATTTCGCTTACTTTAAACATAATCTAACACATGTTACATTTTTGCGGATCTTCGTTAGTGAGTATTTTACGATATTAATTTATCACGCAGGATTTACTTATCATGTCATTTATCATTCATTTTTATTTTTAAACTAGTGCTGTGGCAGGGTCTGTCATTTCGATTCAAATTACATTTCAGTAAGTTGATAGAAATCGTATATTTGTTTTCAGTACAGATGGTCGTTTTTTTACGCACTAGTTCGAGAAGTGGTTCATTATATGCCAGGTCGAAACTTCGGAGGCTCATCTGTACTGAAAAACGTCGTACGATACACGTGCGAAAGGGAAATTCGTAACTCGTGTCGATTTAAAACACTCCCTTCGATCGTGTTTTAATTTATCGCCACTCGTTTCGAACTTCCTTTTTTACGCACTTGTATCGTAATGTACTATTAAACACCTCCTTGTACATAGGGCCTAATCGATTCAACCAATTCGAAATTAATCGTTAGATTTGGCAAACGATACGTCTTAGCCACATCGCTAACATACTTCAAAACAAATGTGTCAAAAATTTGAACTTACAGTTCCGGGACAATCCATACTAATATAATAAAGTGGAAAGTGTGTGCCTGTTTGTTTGTCCGTCTTTCACGGCAAAACGGAGCGACGAATTGACGTGATTTTTTAAGTGGAGATAGTTGAACGGATGGAGAGTGACATAGGCTACTTTTCGTCTTTTTCTAACGCGAGCGAAGCCGCGGCCAAAAGCTAGTAGGTATTTGTATGTATTTCAGACCGGGCTTCACGTTCGAGCCTGACGTCGGTTGCCATGACAACAATGAGTGCAACGACATCAATATTTGTGCCAAAAACGAGTTCTGTCTCAACTCGGCCGGATCCTACAAGTGTATGGCGTGCGACCGCGCGTGCAAGGTAAGTTAAAGAAACATTGCACAATTGAATAAAAAGTACAAATGGCGAACTTAATGCCTTAAGGTATTCTCTACCAGTCAACCATAACCAGGGGCGGCTCACTCCGCGATCCTTTCACCGCGCTACAAGTACATGCCGGCGGCCGCGAGTTCGCGGCCCATTCACTGGCGACGACCTTCGCGCGGCGAATTAGAATTCAATGTCGTCTGCACGCGTGCGGTCCGTTTGTTAATGTAGGTAAGAATTTAGAATGGCGGCGTTTTGTGAACATCAAAGGAGTGAGCCTTCTGTACTTGTACTATTATATATTCTGTGCCATAACCTCGTAAGGCCCACACATAGTCAGTTTTCTCATTTCGAATTTGAACCTTATTCTATAAATAACATGGTAAGATTTTCGTTTGGTTCAAAAATCAATGTAACAATGGCAATTCTACTTTATTCAGTTCATGGAAGGTTCAAATTAGATTACAACACTATGTACATTGTAATGTACATTGGGCCTTACGAGGATAGGGCAAGATAGAAATTCGCGAATGTGGGTGCAGTGATAAAAATAATTTGAAAGCATGACAACTATAAGCAACAGGGAACTTGACTGTACTTAAAATAATAGTACATTACGATACAAGTGCGTAAAAAAGGAAGTTCGAAACGAGTGGCGATACATTAAAACACGACCGAAGGGAGTGTTTTAAATCGACACGAGTTAAGAGTTCCCTTTGCGCACGTGTATCGAACGACGTTTTTCAGTACAGATGGACCTCCGAAGTTTCGACCTGACATATAATGAACCACTTCTCGCACTAGTGCCGTAAAAAAACATCATCTGTACTGAAAAATGTCGTACGATACACGTGCGAAAAGGAAATTCGTAACTCGTGTCGATTTAAAACACTCCATTCGGATTTTTCAAAATTCGCCTCCTAAGGGGCTCAAATGGGGGTTCAAAGTTTGTATGGGGGAAACAAGATTAGTTTGACTATTTATACGAAACTTCACAGGGAGGATTCCTAAAGACATATGACTATACATGTTTCAGGTTTTTGAAAATTTCGTCAATATGGGTATCGGTTTTAATTTATTCGTTTCGAACTTCCTTTTTTACGCACTTGTATCGTAATGTACTATTATACATACATACATACAATCACGCCTGTATCCCATAAAGGGGTAGGCAGAGCACATGAAACTACTAAAGCTTCAGGGCCGCTCTTGGCAAATAAGGGGTTAAAAGAAAACGAAACTGTGGCATTGCAGTGACAGGTTGCCAGCCTCTCGCCTACACCACAATTTAACCCATATCCCATAGTCGCCTTCTACGACACCCACGGGAAGAAAGGGGGTGGTGAAATTCTTAACCCGTCACCACACAGGCATGTACTATTATACCATGCACAAAATAAAGCATCAGATAAATATAAGAAAAACATGGATAGAAGTTATTTTTAAATTGAATTTCTATTTAATAAGTCAGGTACAAATATATAAAGTACCTAACTGAGTTGACCGTGACGTCACTCAATTCGATTTCATATTAATTCCATGTTAGTGCGATTTCACATTATCCGATCCGATATCGGACGTCGGACCGATATCCCATACATTTGTGAAAACGGTCTTAGAAAGACGTTGGAATTCGTTCTGACAGTTCCTAAAACGTTCGTTTGTTTCAGGGTTGCTATGGTGACAGCCCGGACATGTGTCGAAAATGCGCAAAAGGGTACTCTAAAAAGGGCGACATGTGCGTTCGCGAGCGAGAGGACGAGGAATTTGACCAGATGACCACCACCAGGTGAGGCTAGGGGCAAAATTGACCCACCATGTCAGATAAACTAAAGTGGCAATTACATAGCGTCACTACTTTTAAAAAAACTTGTATCTTCGTCTGTCAATGAAAAGAAAACTGTAGTAAGTATGTATGGAATGCATATAGACTTACTGCGTTTTAACTTTGAGAAGCAGCGTGAGATACGAGAATTTTTCAAAGTAGTGACGATAGGGGTCATACTTTCCATTAGATGACTGCATTAGCACAGTATAATAAAAGTAGTACTATCGTACAGTATGGCCACTCCCTGCTGCCCGCTGAAAGCGCTGCCCATCCGCTCTCGGTTACCGCACAGTCACCGCCTGTCAATAACGCGACCAGACGACCTGTCATATCTCACTCACACAAGCATGGTACGCGTTCACCTACACGAGCTTAGACTGTATGCGTTGGAACGCGCCTCTTTCATATATTTGATCGCCAGTGTCCGAGGTGTGGCATTAGGTACACGACGCAATGTTAAATAATAATAAATAAATATTGGGGACACCTTACACAGATAAACTTACCCCAAACTAAGCAAAGCTTGTACTATGGGTGCTAAGTGACGATATACATACTTAGAGAGATAAATACATACGTATATACATAGAAAACATCCATGACTCAGGAACAAATATCTGTGCTCATCACACAAATGAATGCCCTTACCGGGATTGAACCCAGGACCGCGGCTTAGCAGGCAGGGTCACTACCGACTGCGCCAGACCGGTCGGCTAATTGATACTTTAATGTTACATTTGTTCCTCTAGGTTAAAATATTGGGTTGGCACAAAAGTAATGACACACTCTACAAAACTCTATACATTTCCTTTCTTAAGTTAATTGTTTTCGATAATATTCTAGTATGTTGTAGAACATTCTAGGTACTTTTAATGTGAGGGTATATAAAGCCGGCCTCGTGATTGGTTTAGTTAGATTGAAATAAAATGGACGAGCGACAAGTTCGAACACTTATACGAGTACTTGTTAGGCCACAGTGCGCGGGCTGCGGCTGACAATATCAACACAGCATTGGGCGCTGGAAGTACAAGCCATGCCACGGTGTCCAGATGGTTTGACCGTTTTAAATCAGGAGACAGGAGCCTTGAAAGTCAGTCACGCTCAGGGCGACCACCTGCATTCAATGATGACGATTTACGCCGCGAACTACAGTCGAATCCTGATGCTACTACTCGTGAATTAGCGAAGTTACGGGAGATGAATCATGGATTTATTATGAGAACGATACACGTCGTGCTTTTTGGCTGCCTCGAGAAGAAACGCCACCAACTCAACCGAAGCTGAGTCAAAAGAACCGCTTAAAAGTTTAGCTTTGTCGTTTCTGGGACTCGCAAGGCATGCTGTTTCATGAACTATTACACAATGAAACTGTAAACGCTAACAAATATTCAACACAGCTCACCGAACTATCTTCTGCTATCGAAAGCTATCAAAAACGACGAAGACGAGCCACTGTAATTTTACTACATGATAATGCTCGACCTCATGTCGCATCTACCGTTCGCCAACAGCTGCAGAACTTGGGCTGGGAGACGATACCCCACCCACCTTATTCTCCAGACCTCGCACCATCAGACTTTCATTTGTTTAGAGCCCTGAAACGACATTTGCGGGGTAAACAATTCAATGATTTCCATGATGTACAGGTGGAGTTGAACAACTTTTTCGAGGCACAGTCATCAGAGTTCTGGGCGAAAGGCATCCAAACTTAGCCGGATCGTTGGCAAGAAGTCATAGATGCTAATGGTGATTACATCATCGACTAAGCTTTTTGTATTGTAATAATAATAAAAAATATAAAACGTAAACCAAGTGTCTCATTACTTTTGTGCCAACCCAATAATTAGGGGTAAAAATTTGACCCTTCAATTCAAATAGATTAAGGGCAAATAATAATGTCCTTATTTTCATTAAACCTGCATTGTAAAACTTGTTTTCTGCTTTTTAACCCCCGACGCAAAAACGACGGGGTGTTATAAGTTTGACGTGTCTGTCTGTTTGTCTGTCTGTCTGTGTGTCTGTCTGTGGCATAGTAGCTCCTGAACGGATGAACCGATTTAGATTTAGTTTTTTTTTTGTCTGAAAGCCGAGTTAGTCGGGAGTGTTTATAGGCATGTTTCATGAAAATCGGTCTACTATGTCGCGGTCGGGGCTTTTATTCCAAATTTTAATTTTGTGGTTAGGTAATTATATTCCAGTTTTATTTCTACAGAACAAAAATGTCAGTTCTTTATTTTTTTTTTGCATATATTTCGTTTTTATTTTCAGAGTAGATGATGTGAAACGTCTTGATAACGGATGAACTGCGGTAAATTAATTTATTATTATTGGTGATGGGATATTTTATTGGAATAACGATAATATTTATATGTTTACACAATTTACTCATGTATGTACTATATATATTGCAGTATGGGCAACTTTGTACGAGGTGCAGTCCAAATGTCTCCGGCTCGACAAATATGGCGGAAGAATTTAAAAAAAGTATGGATATCATTGTGTTCGTCATTTATTCCACTTTTTTGGTGTATAGTTTCTTTAGGTGTCTGTTGGCTGTAGGCTTTTTTTACGGTGTTTAGTTCTAGGTTAGTGCCCAAACTTTTACTCTTTTTGAGTGAAAAACCGTGAGTTCATGAAACTTGAGACCAGCATAGACACCGCGTAGCGAGTTTTATGAATGCAATTGCTACTGTAGATGAAACCATGGTTATGTAAGACGATACTCTATACAAAAGAAAATTAATGGAGTGACAACGTCATGGTGAAAAGGCGCCTAGAACAACCTCGGTCACAAAATGCACGAAAAAAGATAAAGGCTACGGTATTCTAGGGTTGTCAACTTGTCACGAAATTCTAACGATTTAAATAAAAGAAGGGTAGACTACGGTAAATAGCAGGTACTACGCAATATTTATTGTCCAGTTACGATAGCAGATTATGCAGAATAGTCTTTAAAAACTTAGCAGAGGCACAAAGGCATCTGCGCAACAATTTCCCCGTTCACGCTGCTTCATTTTACAAGGTTGCTATGACAAAATGTGTCTTCAAAAAAATTCGGCACCTACCTTATATTCGAAACGTGACCCCAAGTGATTATTATTTTTATATTAAAGGAAAAAATGGAAAAATGTACGCTTCCGGCGGGACTTGAACCCGCATCATTTGCAATCCGTGCAAGGCTCTTAACCAATTGAGCTACGGAAGCCGCGCCGGACATCGCAAATCTTTCCATGCCTTTCCTTATGTACACACGTCTTGGGGTGACGTCTAGCGCCATCTACCGACAGACTATTACATCTTGTAACGGCACTGGAGTCTCAAGTTATATTGAGAATTCACCAGTAACAATGTGCTAACCCATACTAAATTTATCTTTAACAAGCAGAAACGTCTGCTAACGATTGTCGTTGAAACGTTTTTATATTAAAGGAAAAAATGGAAAAATTTACGCTTCCGGCGGGACTTGAACCCGCATCATTTGCAATCCGTGCAAGGCTCTTAACCAATTGAGCTACGGAAGCCGCGCCGTTTTTCCATTTTTTCCTTTAATATAAAAATGTTTAGAATCGTTAACAGACGTTTCTGCTTGTTAAAGATAAATTTGATTATTATTTGTTCTAAAAACTTTAGGTAGACTGAAGTAGAAAAAAAAAATCTTCGGTTGACGAAGTGACCCGTGCGGTTTAGGCCGATTTTGAGGATAAAAATCTTTATTATTTTTTTTAGGTGATGGAGAAGCTTTTAAAGAGATTTGAAAAGTGCTTTGTGACAGAGGAAGACTATATTAAAAAATAAAAATAAAATTGTAAAGATATGTAAGCCCTTTCTTTGTTAGGCCGGAAACTTTTGGACCGCACCTCGTATGAACCCTTTGAGAGATATTTTATGTAAGAACATTTAACCCCTCGTATGCTTAGACACGGATCAAGTCACTATGTCAAGGTCACTATTTCGATAATCAAAATTGACAGGGCGCATACGAAGGGTTAATTCTATGGGTACCGTCATAAATTAAATATAACAAGATCATACCATCCCATACATTAAAATGGGACCGCCTACGAACGCGCCTTACACTCCACCACACATAGATGGCACCACGAAAAAAATGTCTTGTAGCTTTCGATTATACTTGTAGATGGCGTTAAGTGTCACTTTTGAATTAACACTTAATGCCAATCTACAAATAATCGGTGGCAACAAGGCATTTTTTGTGGCGCCATCTACATATGTGTGGTGGAGTGTAAGCGCGTTCGTAGGCGGTCGCATTTTAATGTATGGGATGGTATGATCTTGTTATATTTAATTTATGGTACCGTGCAGAACTTAGTCACAGTATAAAACCAGTAATAATTCTTCTAACAAATTTTGCGCCGCGCTGTTTGTCCTTGAGTAGTGCTCGCACGCAGCGAGGTGCAGCGAGTACATGCGGAACCGGAGGATGCCGGTCTAGGGTTGCAAAAAAACGGTTTTTTTCTGGCTTGAAAAAAAAAACGTTTTTTTTTCTGGCTTGAAAAAAAAAACATGAAAAAAAACCGTGAAAAAAAACAGTTTTTTTTCTGGAGTATGTTTTTTTTTCTAAAGTACGAAATTTCAAAATTTGCAAAGTAGTTAATACTTTTATACGGTTTTTTAGACTTAATGTTAACTATTAAACGAATTTAATCAAATAACTTTAATTTCTGGTCTTATAAAAGTAACATTTACGAAATCTGTAGTTGGTAGTTATCACTATTTACTGTTGGCAACACCACCGCCTCTCCACGCTACATGCAGCACCGGGGATTCCCCAATAAACGTTTGTATACTGAATGTTAATTAAATTAAAATGTACGTTATTGTTATTGAAACACGTTACAACTCACGAAAAACCGTATTGTCGTATTATTTGTTCACCTGAAAAAAAAAACATATTTAGAAAAAAACCATGGTGCTCGGTTTTTTCCTGTTTTTTTTTTCATAATTCTGAAAAAAAAACCATTTGGTTTTTTTGGCTATTTACAACCCTATGCCGGTCGGGTCAGTACAGTACGGGTCGCGAGAGAGCCAAGTACCGATCGCTTCGCCGCTGCCGGAGATTAACTACTGAGTCGTCTTTATACTGTGACTGAAATATAAACTTATAAATATTGAAGTCGAAATTTTATCATCCTTATTTATTAGTTTTCATTACACTTGCTCAGTTAGTGAACAATTGCACGCAGGAGTAGTGGAAGTTATGAAAAGTGTCTCGTTTTCCTCCTAATAAAAGTAAAATGTCTCCCTAGGAAGTTACGAAATTTCAATTTGTATTTTTTTTTCTCCTAAACATTTTTTTTTGCAAGTGTGATGAAACAATTGTACTAGGGGCGTAAAAGTATTGCAAACTCGAGTATTCGTATATCGCTCCGCTCAGCTTAACTTCCGAGCCATATTAAATAGAATATACTTTATTTAACATCAAATTGTACACTCCTTTTTGCTGTGTACTTAACATAGCAAAAGGGAGTATACAAGTTTCCCTTTATTCGGTTAAGGACAGATTCTGGTTTGGGCAGATTCTTTTTAGGACAGATTCGTGTTTGGGCAGAAATTGGGCAGTCGCGACCAAAAACTTTAAGTCGATCAGAACAATCACATTATGCAATTTTATTTTTCATTTTCGTACAAATTGTAAGGGGAAAGTTTTCTTCAATTTGTGGATTTTCTAACCGGAAATTTTTTTTGGTTCCATACTAGCTTTTGATCCTGGATGGAAATAGGATCGAATGGCATAAAAAAAGTTTGTCACAAATTATGTTTTTCTCGCACCCTGTATGTTTTTTCCAAAATCTGTTAGGCACTGGTCCCACCGCGAGCTAGTAAACTATGAGCTATCGGCTATTTCAAGGGACAAAAGATATATATAATACGTCAATTTAATTTTTTTTATTAATTATGTGCCAGAATCATAAGTTGTAGAAATTGTTGGTATACTCTGACCAGCCAAAGCTGCAGTAGATTTTTTTTTAATTTATGTGCGTCCCAGTTTTTCATTAAAAAAATCTCGATTCCGAGCTCTCGCTGATTTATTTATACCTATGTGTGCTTACCATGACTTGTATTCGATTGCGACTCTGGCACACACTGGTGGGAGCAAGACGAGCATACTTTCGATTGCCAGAGTCGTAATCGAATACAACTCATGGTAAGCTCCTTTTTTTTGGGCAGTCCTGTAAAAAGTTCTATTAGGGTTCTAGACACTTTTTTCGATGATTGTATTTCTGCCCAAACAAGAATCTGCCATAAAAAGAATCTGCCGTAACCAGAATCTGCCCAAACCAGAATCTGTCCTTAACCGAATAAAGGCAAGTTTCTAATGGGTTGACAACACGCATGTGACACTCCTTGAGTTGCAGGCGTCCATATGTTACGGTGACCTTCCATCAGGCGGACCGTATGCTTGTTTGCCACCGACGTAGTATAAAAAAATGGACATATACATTTATACAAGATAGATAGATACATATAACACAAACTAGAAGCTAAATGGGAGAAAATTGCGGGTCACAACTGGATGAGACTAGCTCAGGACCGGGACAAGTGTCGTATGATGATGATGAAAAATCAAAATGTAACATAATATATCATTAAACTGAAATAGATGTCATACACGAAAGAAAAAACTACAAGGCCCACTGGTGGCCGAGCCGGGAATCGAACCCGGGTCTTCAGCTTACGTGGCTAACCACCACCAGTGCCTTGTCGTTGTCGTTTTTTCTTTTGTGTATTATATTTATTTCAGTTTATAATTTATATATGTATATTATAGTAGTGTGACTACTTGAAAAACAACAAATCAAAAAAATATTTAATAAAATAATTTGATTTGTTCCCTAGTTGTATAATGTGTCATTGTTATTTAGGTATCATTATGATCGATCTCGGTAAGAGCGTTTTCTCATTATCCGATCTGAAATCAGATGTAAGAAGGATGTCAAAGATGGCGCCTCTAATATGTACCTATAGGACATCCGTCCTACATCAGGTATCGGATCGGTTAATGTGAAATTCACTAAGAATGTCTAATAAATAAATAAATATTATAGGACATTCTTACACAGATTGACTGAGGCCCACGGTAAGCTCAAGAAGCCTTGTGTTGTGGGTACTCAGACAACGATATATATAATATATAAATACTTATATACATAGGAAACATCCATGACTCGGGAACAAATATCTGTGCTCATCACACAAATAAATGCCCTTACCGGGATTCGAACCCAGGACCACGGCGTAGCAGGCAGGGTCACTACCGACTGCGCCAGACCGAAAAATAATAATTATAATAATTTCGATTTATTACAGCATCGCCATTTTTTTCCAGATACATGACATACTTAGGCTTGCTGGTAGCAGGCGGGGTCCTATGGGGCCGCGCGCCTGCGCTCGCGGCCGGAGTTGGAGCCCTAACGCTATCCTACATCGCGCTCGCTGAATATTACTGCAGGATCAGCGGACATGCCTCATTATTAGACTACCCGCTTTTTACTATTTAAATAAACTTAACACAACTAGTAATTGTTTTATTGACTGCCGCGACAGCGTAGGTCTGCAGTTTAAGTCGAGGCCGCAATTCAAATTGATTTAGTAATAGTGCGATTTAGCCGTTAATACCGATATTCCACTATCATATGTTTATCATAGAAATATGATCATAGGTGTGTATGCCACCCTTTTTCTCCAACGCGAAGAAAAAGGACGGCATGTTGCCTAGAGGTATGATCATATTTCTATGATAAACATATGATAGTGGACTATCACAGGGACTAGTATAGTATCAAACTAAACATCGTGCACACTCAGCGTTCTAAGAAGGCGCATCCAACGAGAATGAATCAGTTTAAATTATATGAATGCTATCTCTACTTTCAAATATTTGCAGGAAAAGCCTAATTTATTCATCAAGAAATAGGTTCACCAAATAATCAAAACAACCATTAGAGACATATATTTCAATGGCCATACATAAATGTTACAAAAAAAATCCGTACTGATACATAAAGCGAATTTGACACAGCTTATGTCTGCCACTAAAAGCTAGCTCCCTGTACGCAATACAATAAGCATGGCAAAAACGACGACGACGGACGATTGACGACCGGTCTGGCTCAGTCGGTAGTGACCCTGCCTGCTAAGCCGCGGTCCTGGGTTCGAATCCCGGTAAGGGCATTTATTTGTGTGATGAGCACAGATATTTGTTCCTGAGTCATGGATGTTTTCTATGTATATAAGTATGTATTTATCTATTTAAGTATGTATATCGTCGCCTAGCACCCATAGTACAAGCTTTGCTTAGTTTGGGGCTAAGTTAATCTGTGTAAGGTGTCCCCAATATATTTATTTATATTTATTTTTAAAACAATAAATAGTGAATATATCATGGCTCCTGGCAGCCTGAGCTTGATCTTTAGTTACCTTTCAGCATATCCAGAGCTTCTGAATATCTGAAAGAGTAAACAGTTGCGGCCGTGAGCTCAAACTCACGGTGTCTGACCTCTACAAGCCCCCCTCCCCCCATCAATATTACCATCTTCAAACGTTCATTGTCTAGTCTGCTGTACATATGAGCTTCCACATATATGTTTTCTCGAATACTTATTAAAATCGTCAACGGTTTTCATCATGAAGTCCTTCTTTTCTGCAGGACGTGCGAGTTTGACACACATTTCTAAATTTCTATGCCCCCTTGTATAACAAATAACAATTTCTATCTTTCTCTTTGACTTATTAAATAGAAAATACGTTTATAAATAACTACTGTGCATATTTTTCTATTAATTATGTGGAAGTATAGGAAACTAGCCAATTGTAAATGCTTCAAAATTATTAATTGATCACACTAATTATGTGAATTCTATCCCCGCTATCCCTACTTTTCAAATATATGCGTAAAAGGGTTATTATAATTATGTAATCAAGAAATAGGTTCACCAAATAATCAAAACAACCATCTAGTTATAGAAACGTGTATTTCAATGATTATACATAAATGTTACAAATAAAGTGATTTTGACATAGCTTGTCTGCCACCAAAAGTAATATGTTGAACATAAAAAAAATAAAAATTAGCTCGCTCTAAAGGCTCATGAGACGATACAAAAGCGTGATCAAAACTAAAGAAAAAGTCAATGTATCGTGGCACCGTGCAATTAAGTCTTTATTTACCATTCAGCTTCTCGAGAGCCTCTGAATATTTTAAAGAGTAGACAGCTTTTATAAGCTCAAGTTTATTCACAAGAGCGACGGACGCAGTCGTGAGCTCAAACTCACGGTTTCTGACCTCTACAAGCCCCCCCTTGATCAATATTTCCATCTTCAAACGCTCATCATCTAGTCTGCTGTACATATGAGCTTCCACATGTTTTCTCGAATACTTAATAAAATCGCCAACGGTTTTCATCATGAAGTCCTTCTTTTCTGCAGGCCGCGCGAGTTTGACACACATTTCCATGTTTAAAACCTCTGCCACTTCTCTCAACTTATAGATTTCGAAACGGGGAAGTAAGCCCGGGAAAACGTTGTGTTGCATCAACAGCGGAAGATCTTGTTGGAAAAAAGATGAATGTGGCAAAATACCCTGGAACTGTTCTTTCAATATCACTTTAGCAGCATGCGCGGGGAACGCTCGGGCAATCCTGGGTAACGACAAACCTTGGGCACCGGTTGTATCAGTGACGTCATATAAAGCGCACTTGTTTCTAATAATCTGAGCGGCAGTGGCGTCGACATCCATCAGCGCCTTCCCTATTTTACCATATTTATGGAATACGTGAATGAAGAATTCCAAATCTTGTTCCTGATTACACTTTTCATACAACTGCACAGTTTGGAATATAGTTACGGGCGTGTCTGATTTCGCTGCGGGCTGCAAGGATGCCTTCTCAAGAAACTTTGCTCTGATAGCCTCGAAATTACATCCCGGCTTTTCCATTGGTGGAAGATCGAAAATAATCCGCCGACCCGTAGCAATGCGGACCGTCATGGTTATTTCGATTTAATTATTTTTGGTATTCAATAACGAAACACAAGCACAAACAGGGTACTTGAACAGCGTCCACGTTTTTTAAGGCCGGCGTTCTTCAGCTTTGTTAAGCAGTTACTGGCGTCAGTGCAGAACAGTAGCAAAACAATAGCTGTTATTATAATTTCCGAGAAGATACTCCATAGACTTGGCGACGACCTTTCCAATAAGCAGCGTGTCTCTCTCTCTCTCGTTGTAAGTCATATGCATTTATTGCCTAACCTGTGAAACGCAAATACACATTGGACCATGATACATAGGATTTCTAGGAAATTACCGGAAGTATTACATAAGTGTTGCCAGCGTGTATACGCAACAAATAAAAAAGTAATCGATTTGTACAAATACTATGTAAACTCTACGAGTTAATACGTGCAGCTTAGACAGTGCGCACACGGGCGACAAAGTTGCTCGGCGACTTTCGTATTTGTATGAAAAGTTGCGTCGCCTCGTGTGCGCACCTTCATACTAGCCCATAGACCGAGTGACGGAGACAAAACAGTTTTGTCGCCCGTGTGCGCGGAGCCTTAGTGCCAAAGTTGGCAACATGCGATACTAGCGCCCCTAGCGGCATGAGTTGATCAAAATAGTTTCCGTTCATACAGTATAAAATTAAAAAAAGTCACATATTCTTATTTTTTTGTTTTATTCCGTCTAAAAATGTTAAAGTAGATCAAGTAATTGCATTTTCTATTTTAATTTACTAAAATAAAAGGCTGACAAACTACTTTGAACAACTCGTACCGCTAGATGGCGCTAGTAAAATTGTCGCCGCTCCATTGTATGGGAAACGTCAGAAGCTGCACGTATTAACTCTAGAGTTTATATAGTATTTGATTTGTATGTAAAGCCAAGGTACGTAGCCGAATGGCACAAACGCTCACGAAACGCAACGCTCGTAGATATCTATCTCTATCGCTCGTGCGGATTGGAGCGTCAGAGCCAGACTACCTTTCGCGGCGTTTCATTTTCGTTTCGCGTCGCTGAAATGCCATTCGGCTACCAACATAGTAATTATATTCTCTTTGCGGCTACCAGTCAGGCCTAACCAGAAATATATGACGTTACTATTGACAGGAGGGCGCTGTTCTCAGACGAAGGATACTATAGACTTGACGCAAGCGTACACCCGTAAGGGACAGATATAGAATAATGGAGCGAATTTAAGAATCACTTTAAAAATGGCTGACAGTTTACCATAAACAACCTACGTAATTTGGGCGGATAATAAGCTTGACAAGTCACGTCCTTATTGTTTGCCACAAACTCGTTTGTGGCAACGGCGGAAAAGTTAAACTATGACAAAGACAAAAAATAACATTTTGCTCTCTGTCACTCTTATTATAATTTGTATGTGACCATCTCGTTCGGTAGTGGTATTATTATTTGGCTGTCTAGTCTATAGTATCCTTTGTTTAAGGCGCTGTTATTCTGATGTTCTGATAATGGGGTGACAGTTAGTTTAGTAAGTAAGTACCTGTGATGAAAATAGTTCTTATGAAATTCCGCAAAATGATGCGTAGTCATATATTTCTGATCAGGTTTTATTGGTCCAGTCAAATCGATTCATTTATAAATCGCCATCAATCTCATTTACCTAGACACAGTACCCAACGTGTTAGTAGAAATAGGATGTTATGTGGGAAACCTAATCTTCACGCCCACATTTTTATAGTCAATCGACTGAGTCGCAGAATACGTAGTAAGTTTACAACTTCGCTTCTAGTTCCACGCTTTTGGTCGGTTTTTGGGCCCGCGTCAAAGAAGGAGCGAAGCGCGAAATTGCAAGGCACCACATTACGAGTACACACTATCATTGCTCATGTGTGCCTGTGTCATAAAAGTTTTCATTTGTATTCCGTTAGATGGCTATATTTTACAATTTCACAGTAAAATCAAATGTAATGATAGCAAAATCCAGTATCGTAACATAGAATTTACGTTGGTGCGGTGCGATAGTCTGTTAGCGCTTTATACGTACGCGGGCAACACTGTCACCGTTTTGGGGTAAATACCAATTAATTATCGCTAATTATGAGCTAACGTGAAGCTTACACCACTGACACATCAAAACAATTCTTAGAACATTCTTAGAAGTGCTTTTGTACGGTACGGTTGTAACAGAACAAGCGTCCATGACGAGGAAATGGACTCGTTATTACATATAAAACTTACGGCGAATCAACTTTTCCTTGACCAACTTTTTGGTGCATGTTTACTTTGGGATTTCATTGAATATTTTAACAAATATAATATCTGTGATGGTTTATCACATGTTTAGTCACGTCTTCACTCATAAAATTCACTATTATTTGGTGCAAAACAGGTTGGAAAAACGTATTTATCAACAAACTACATTCACATGGACGGAATACTGACACTGACAGTTGTCAGCTGCGTAACGTTCCGATATTATGTCTGGGTTTCATTTACAAGTCAAAGAAATAATAATGACTAATATTGGTTATTATGCTTCCTGAGTATATCATTCAATGTAACATTTAGTAACAGATAAAATATTTCATTGCGAAATTACTTACAAAATAAATAAGAATGTTCCACAAAATAATATTTACGTAAAAATATTTGCGAATCGCTCCACTATTGGACTCACAGACCAACCCCTATAGACATCTATTACAAGACGACTCGCGGTGGCCAGCCTTCCTAGTATTTGCACTGATATAAGCGCGGGCGCTCGCCGTGCCCGATCAGTATCGACCAAGTAACAGACCCGAAAGCAGCGCGTGTTTTTCGCACAAAAAAATTGGAAAAGGGTATTTTGATGCCTTAAAGATGTCCACCTGTAGTGTGAAATGATGTGGAAAGGTAACAAGAAGCTCAAATTTAAAAACAGACGGCATTACATTCCACAAATAAGTCATATTTATAATTTATTCAGAGCCGGCATAGGTCAACTTACATTGGCCACTTACGCGTCAGTAGAGGGACAGTCATACTTCTGTCCCTTTTCATCTGGCGCGACTGCCCGCCGTCCTTGAAACGGCCAATCACAGCGCGCTTAACACATTCCCCGCCCGCTCCTCGCACCCCAAACACTGGTGACTCGTATCGCGAACCAAATATACAAGACTGCCACTCTATAGGAGGTTCTCTGTGATTGGACTACATAGGTATCAATATCAATAGCTCTGTCTCTCTCTAAAACACGTGCACTCGGCACGTGTTGGTAAGCGAACGTCCGCGTGATGATCGTGAACTTTATTACGTAGGGCGTATGACTTAGTAAACAAAGCATTTATGATCTTTTTCTTATGTGCGCAATTTAATAGCCGCCTAGTCGGAGATAGGTCGGATGTCGGAGATACGTCGGAGATAGGTCGGATGTCGGAGATAGGTCGGAGATATGTCGGATGTCGGAGATAGGTCGGATTTAGGTCGGAGATATGTCGGATGTCGGAGATATGTCGGATTTAGGTCGGAGATATGTCGGATGTCGGATGTCGGATTTAAGTCGGAGATAGAGGCTATAAAAAGGTCGGAGCGAGCCGACGCGAGTCATTCTTAAAATATCTATAAGACTAACAGTGTCTCTGGCTTTCGTGTGTTATACTGGTGAGTGAAGTTGTTCTGCTATTATTTCTCTGTTTGTTTTTACTTGTAAATTATTCTAAGTGATTGTAAACTTTGAAATTGTGTCTCTGTTTGATTGTGCGGGGACAATATCGTCGTACAGTTGAACTTAGACCTATGGTGGAATTGCTTTACTGTCAGTTGTGGGGTTATTTTAGTGTTCTATTTATAGTGTAGTGTTACATTTAAATTGATGTGTATAGTGAAGTTTTCTGTGCTTTGTTTCATGAGTGCCGTTAAGCAATACAAAGACTGGGTCGATGTATGGCTGGTGCTTGAAGATAAGTCTGTGTTTGGTTTTGTAGGGAGTAATTCTTGCAAAACTAAGCTTAGATTATAGCACGTAAAGGAAACTTCACTCGTTTGTTTAGTTGGTCAGTAAAATTGAATTTAATAATTTTCTATGGGGTTATTTTGTGAAAAATATAAGCCAGATCATTGTTTGTGACAGACTGTTGTCCGGCTAGGCGCTTCTTCCCTTACGGTGTCAAATAAGAGGCGTTTAGGGGTCTTTTTGTTCCAAGTGGAGGGCTTGGGCGTCTTTATTTACTTACAAAAGGCGTACTTTCTCACCGGTCTCAAAGAGTCCAACTGTTAGATGGAAGTGAGGACTTTCACGATTGACGAAAGACATTAGGAGTAATCCTTGCTCACTGAAGTCGGCAGTATTTGAGGCTGGGGTCCTATATATATATATATATTTATTTACTCGGTGCTCTAGTCCATGCTGGCGTTGGTCGCTGGGGGTTTCGGTTGTGATCGATCCACATCTAAGTAAAGTTTGATCGCAGCTGGGTCTCCCATGTGGCTGGTACTGGTGTGTCCTGGAATACTGGATATATACACGGATAGGGCGATCTACTCTCTGCTACCCTAGCCTGCGGGCAAAAGCAGAGGGGGGGATCAGAACTCAAGCCTATAGGTTGCCTATCTCAGCTTCGCTGGCTGAATTGTCAGCTTATGGTAGGGATACACTTGTGCATATTTTGAACATTAGATCTATGGTAAGTGACGGTCTGTGTTTCAGATATGCTAGAGTAGGGAAAACGATAGGACTAGGGTAAAGTCACACACTATTTCTATGAAAGTAGAGTTCTTTTATGATTGGTCTTGGAATATAATTGGTCAACGTGTATTGTGGAGAAATAATTTAACTACTACTATTTATATGGTTTAAATGGTCTTTAAATGTAGTGTTTACTATCTTAAAATATGTGGTAAAACTGGTAATTATAAAAACTCTTATTACTTAATTTATCTGAGTGAAATAAATAATTGTGGTAGCAATTTCTGATTCTTCATGTAGCATCGAGCCAGTGAGTGTTGCTAACTAGTTTTCAAGGTAAATTCTATCAAGTTGGTTAGGGAAACAAACTATTCTTTGGAATAAAAAGCATAGGTTTGTTATAGGGCCCAGTGGCATGCGAGCGCCGTCCACTGATGACAAGTCAAAAGCTTCAAGGAGTTACTAGACTTACTTACTTCGTTCTCAGTGGTAGCAACTACTCGGAGCCTTGATGATACATTAGAAGGATCGAGAAGTTATGGTCTATTAGCAGTATTGGGGAACGGGGGGTTTAGCTAGGGAAAAAGGAACAAAACAAAAAAGGGTTTAGTTCGTAGATAGATAGCCCTTCAGGCTTACTTGCTTAGGATCCTGATAAAGTGGTTTGATCAGGTCAGGGGTCCCATACCGTATCGCAAGCCCTTGCCCAAGCCGGGACCACTAATAAGGCGTAGCGGATGATTACTAAAATATTTTTTAATATTTATTTCATGTATGTTTCACTCACTAACTTTTATTCTAAAATTTCTTCATCATGTCATTAATTTTCTCACATATAACTTTCTAGGCCTAAATCTGATAAAATACTCTTCTATAACACTATATTATTATGCTACAATAACCTTTATTCTTCTCCAAAATATAAATAAATAAAATTTTAAATATTAGTCAAAAATACAGCTGATACTCATTAAAGGATCTAAGTTATCGCGGTTCACATCGAAGGGTTCTACATACTCACACTGGACGATCACAAGGCCAAATTTACGGGGTATATTTAAAGGGGGGTTAGCTATACTGTTGATTAGTCAAGTAAGCAAGTAAGTAAGTAAGGTGAGCGGAGGTTTAGTTACACGGTACAAATTTCATCCACCTTTATTCAGTGAGTGCTCTGTTGATTCTCGCCATAATCATTTCTAACTTGATAAGAAAATTATCCAAGTTGTTAAAAAGGCGAAGGCATAGACCGCATGTGTGCGAGAAGGTAATATTGTATTTAAATTCCTGCATAGAATAATTATATAATAAAAATACACTATAGAATAGAAGAGCTAGTAGCAAGTTAGAAATACTAGTGAACATGGCTTCACTAAATGAGCTTACTGAAATGATTAAAAACTTTTAAAGCAAAGAACATGATATGATGTTAAACACTAGAATGCGGATGGGCCCTACAGGATTTAATGCGAAGCGTATAAGGAAACGATTTATTCATATGACTAAAACCCACCCTATAACTGAAAATGACAGACCAATAGCCTCTTCAATATTTCATATGAATACTGACTTTAAAGAAGATATGTGCTTCTTTGTATATTTATTCATCACACAAGGCGATAATATCCCACAGATGTGCAGAGAACTCGGCCCGTTTACGTCAGATATCATTATACTGAAATGTTATCTATATGGTATAGCAACTGAGTTTACAAATAGAAGAAGACTCAAGCGTGACCAGCTGAGTTTATCTAGAATAGCTCTTGCTTTCCCAGTGCATACAGCTATAGGAATATTAGAGTTAAAGTCACCAGGAATATTGCCATCTTCAAAATTATTTAATCAGGAGTTGCCGCTGATAATGCAGCATACCATATTTCCTAATTTAATACCTACTACATGGTTCACTGATGAACTAAAGGGAATAGCGTTGGTTTTGAATGTAGAAAAGTGTGTGACACTTACAAAATTTAACGACATCGGCTCAATAAACAAAACTCTGGGAGAAATGATTGAATCTATGGTTTAAGAAATTTATTCTCAATAAGAATTTACATAAATTCGCTTACTTGAGAACACAATAATTGTTTTAATATATCTTACAACTAACGTGCAGGCAGTGATAAATAAATGATCATAACAAAATATTAACAAAGTGGGTAGAAGTATGTTACTAGTCGGCTTGAGTAACTAAACTCTTGCAAGTAACTGTGGTGCATTCCCAACGCTTACCTAGCGCATACGAGTTTACGCTACCAATTATAATTAGGTCTTTCGGTTTAGCTCGGTCATTAAGAGTGAGGAGTCGCGTTATACTGGTGAGCTGAACATGCGTCCGTCAGCGGGTCTATGGGAACCCGTTGCCGTGCGAGTGTCGGCGAGCTACGAAGCGGTTAGCATGGATAAGTCAATTGGTTATATATTACAATGATGCTACTAAGTATATTAGAGATTATAAACATGCTGGGTAAGTATAGTTATTAATGTTAATGTTGTTTGTTTACTTATAAATAAATAAATATATATATATATAATCAAATAATAATAATTTGGTAATAATCAAATGAGTGGTATAGTTTTGTATTTATTTATTAATATTTATAATGGTATTTTCATATTTTGCTTATAGGTGGTATTTTGATTAAATTTGAGTACTTAGGAGATATAAGATAATTATTAATTAAAACATAAAATATTAATATTCATTTTCATGCGTACAATTTTTAGGATAGGTACCTACAAAAATATAATTAGTATTTTATAATTAGTATATAGTATTTGCCTAACAAATATATATGCAGATCATTTAGTAATTACATTATTTATTATATGAAATTTTAAATGCTTTTTAAACCTAGCCAAGGATTTAGATTCCTTGATATCTTTTGGCAACCTGTTATAAAGTTGTGCACCTTCGTAGATTATACTGCGCTTACCATATTTTGTTCTTGCTGGCCGTAAGATTAAGTGATCGGCATTTCGTAGTTTAATTCTTTGTACGTGATGTTTTTGTGTAAAGCTTATATGTGAGTGTATATTCTTATGAAGGATTTTACGTACCAAAAGACAAGTATAATATATATACGTTTGTGTAACATTCATAATCTTTAATTCTTTATAGATTTTCTGAGTTGGTGTTAAGAAATTATAGTTAAATAAACTTTTTAGTAGCTTGTTTTGTGCTCTTTGGAGGCCAGTAAGATTAGTGATAGCAGCTGTTCCCCATATTTCTACTAGGTAATCTATGTGTGGTTTTATCAACGAGTTATATATTAGATATCTCACTTTTTGCGGTAGGCATCGGGAGATGTTGCGAATAGCGCCCGCGAGAGAGGTGAGTTTTGATTTTATTTTTTCTATGTGGGGTTTCCAGGATAGGTGACTGTCCATGGTTAAGCCCAGATATTTTTCATTAGTTTTCAAGTTTATATTTTTATTGTTTATTGATGGTGGCGTGTGATTTTCAATTTTTTTATTTATTGCCGAAAATATTACGTAATTAGTTTTATCGATATTTATTGTTAACAAGTTTACTCGAAACCATGCGTTTAGAAGACTTAGGTCTTTTTGAATGTCTACGAGAATATGTTCCATTTTACGGCCGTAATAGAAGAGGCATGTATCGTCGGCATAAAGTGTGAGTTCGCCCTTGAGCCCTAAGTCATTAATATCGTTAATGTAAACGAGGAAAAGAAGCGGCCCAAGAATCGAACCTTGTGGTACGCCATAAGTGATCATTCTTTCATTACTCTGGAATTTATCAATTTTTACTACTTGGTGGCGGTTGCATAAGTAGGATTTTATCACTTCATGCGCTTTTCCCGTTATCCCTATATGTTGTAATTTACTTAGTAATTTCTCATGGCTGACAGTGTCGAACGCCTTTTTGAGATCAATAAAGAAAGAAAGAAGAATCTTCTGTAAAATATATAGATGCTGCTATTCACGATGACATAAAAGATGAACGAAAGCTGATGATATTGGAAAAGGCAGAGATTCTTGTTCAAATTGATGGAGAGTTTGAACTTGCAGAAGCAACTACAGTACTCGTGAATAAACTTGAAGCTATAAGGAGTCTCTACTCTTTGAAGTATTCAGTTGCAGTGTGTAAAGCAACAGAGATCAACACTAATGAAGCTGTAAATTCACAAAATTCAAATTCAGACTAATAGCAAGAGTTATTTACTTATATAGGATTTACAATCTTCATACTAATCATACCTCCATTTTTAGCGCCATCTATTAAATACTATCATGACGCCTACAATTTTTTTTTTCAAAATGTGTATTGACGTGTTATCATGATATTAAAATAAAGAAGCATGTCATTTGTTCATAAAAAAAAACTAAAAGGGAAAATATGCTTTTGGGCACGTACAGGCTGCGAAACAGCGCCATCTAGTTTTAAGCCTAAAAGGCCCATACATTTCAGGGGTACGCTTTTTTGTATCGGCTTTGTCTGTCCCGGTATTATATGGTTCTTGCTAATGGGTTCTTTAAAAAGTCATAGTTAAATATATCATGATTTTGTTAATGATGTCATGAGTCAAATGTATAATTTATGTAAATATTTGTAAATTAATTTTTAAGATATGCGTAAAAACTAGACTGCTGTATAGATAGGTACTATATAGTTATAGATGTATTATAGGATTTATAGGTAGAATAAGCATTTGTACGCCGAGAGGCATATCATGAAGGACTGTTACCCTGTATACAACATCTTAATTTTAATTTAAGTACTCATGTTAACAAATAAAGCATCTTATCTTATCGCAACTTACACTTTGCACTCAGTGCAGTTACAGTTACCTAATTGTTTCTTAATGAATCTACCGACCGACATGTCATTTTATTATAATCAAATTGTAGTTTTATATTATAGTAAATTAAAAACCTACGTGCCATAAACGCGAGTTTTTTTTTCTAAGCAAGCATATTAAATAGGTAATCATTAGTGATCGGATTCAGGGGTGGCATTTTGCGGGATCTCGGTGCGTAAGCTTAGTATGGATATAGCTCTTAGCCTCGGGATTCCATATGAAATGTTTAAGTTAATGTTGAGTTCAGAAATGTCATAAATGTATAATTTAACAATTTTCTAGCACAGAATATGGCATTGACGAAATATGAACAATGAATATGAAAAAGGTACACTAGTTTTGGCATTTATGCAAACAAAGACAACAAACATGTCGTATCTTTTATTATTATTATTTGTATCTCCGTTTAAAACTCTCGGGCCTTTCGAGCCCGGCCGTGTATAAGATAAGATAATCATTTATTGCGAACCATGGTTACAAAGTTGTTTGCATATAAGTACATAGGATCACATGGCACCCTGGTAGAGTATGGCAATTCATACTACGGCGTGCGTGGGTACGGTGGGTATATAGATCCAACACGTAGAGGCCGTTTGGAGATATTATTTGTCCACTTAAGCATTAATGTTACCGTTAAAATACTCAAACAAGGATTATCAAATAAGCATATTTTGAGAGAAATTTTACGAATCCTAGTATATATAACTTTGTAAATAACCTTGAAGTATTTATTTATTTAAACTTTATTGCACAGTAAAAATATACAGTTACAAAAGGCGGACTTAATGCTACATGGCATTCTCTACCAGTCAACCTTTAGGCCAAACAGAGGAGACCAAAAAAAGGTGCGGGATATGTAAAGCACACCAAGGACTTGATTTTATTGGACTACGTTATAGAAAAAAATAGGGACATATATATTTACCTATTTAAGACATTAATAAAGTAACTATAATAAATACATATATTATTAATAAATACATATAAATTACATATTATAGATTTACATAAATATAACATATATACATACATATACATTTATATATAGGTACCTATATGTCCTAGCAAAAAAATAGAACTAGTTATTAACGTATTAAAACATTACTTTAATAAATATAAATTGCTATGAAAAAAAAATGCTCTAAAAAAAATTTCTAAGTATATTATTGACATGTAAAATATTGTATTTTATGAATAAAGATCTGAATCTGAATCTGTCATGTAGAACGCCTGTTAGAACTGAGCCTGTGAATCGGTTTCAACACGCTTTGGAAACTATTGTAAATAATATGAATAGAATACCTACTGGGTGCGTAGCCGAATGGCACAAACGCTCACGAAACGAAACGCTCGTAGATATCTGTCTCTATCGCTCGTGCGTATTGGCGCGACAGAGCCAGACTGACATCTAGCGAACAACTTGGACTACGGCATATATTTGTTTTTCACGCCCTCTATCGTTAACATCCCTAAACATACATACATACATACAATCACGCCTGTATCCCATAAAAGGGTAGGCAGAGCACATGAAACTACCAAAGCTTCAGTGCCACTCTTCGCAAATAAAGGGGTCGAAAGGAAACGAAACTGTGACATTGTAGTGATAGGTTGCCAGCCTCTCGCCTACGCCACAATTTAACCCATATCCCACAGTGGCCTTCTACGACACCCACGGGAAGAAAGGGGGTGGTGAAATTCTTAACCCGTCACCACGCAAGTTAACATATCCTAAGTAAATAGGATTTACTATTTCCTTTGACTGAAAACACTGCTAATACTGCTATTCAAGATACTCTATGGGCACATCAATACCCTGGACCAAACTGTAGACGGTATATCCTCGTAATTAAATGAATTACTAATTCGTTACAAGGTGTATACCCTTGCCTCGATATAGTACAAAAATAATTTAAGAAGTTTATAAACTTAGTTATCATACAGGTAAAAATACTACTACTATAGTAATCTTTTAACACTGGTCACACGTGCGAGAGGGACACCAGCCCCAACTTTGACCCTCTCATGTGGACACACTTTTACTAGTCTGATAAGAACGCCTTTCTGCACCGGTGATAAAGTTCAATTTAGTATGGCAAAAAAAGTGTGAGCTCAGTCCTATTGAAAGTCCATGGAGTTGTGTGACCGAAGGTCTAGGACGTCCGTCTGTTACAGCGTATGATTTATAAAAATACGATGGCAACACTGCCACGGTTTTGTGGTAAATTCCAGCTGAAATGTCAAATATTGTTTTGTCTCTGTTCATTCGCTTCTCATAATTTTATATAACCAATCTCTTCCGTAGCTTAATTTTATTGTTTGTGGTTCGTGGTATTGTTGAGTGCTGTGTTGGGTTTCGCCATAAGTATTTTTTAATTAGACAACATAAAAGAAAAGCGCCTCGTTTTAGTTTAAACTAGTGAAAATGTCTGGTAACTTTAAAAATTTTTACCAAATAGTACAAGACGTCTTACGTTCTGGAAGTTCTCGATGGGATGAGGAGTTAAACCCCGCGGTTCGAATTCGAATGGGCCCTAAAGCATTTAATGCTAAGCTTATTAGGGAACATTTCCTTAAAAAGGCCCATTATTTTGCAGAGGGTCAGCCTATGCGAGACTTGACCATGTTTATTACTTTATTCATCAAATATGGCAATAACATACGGAAGGCATTGGCAGAAATCAACAGTGAAACTTCACTCAGAATTGATATAAAACGTATGCAGTATGATTTAAATCCTACTAGACGTGGACTCAAGCAGGACCAACTGAGTCTATCTAGGATTGCTCACGCTTTTCCAACAATCACAGCAAAAGCGATATTGGTGAATAAAACACGAGGGATATTGCATTATTCAACATTTTTTGGTCAAGAGTTGCCGTTGGTGATGCAACACACAATCTTCAATGGTTTGATACCTGCTGAACCATTTACTGATGAACTAAAGGGAATAGCTTTGGTTTTGAATGTAGAAAAGTCAGTGATACTTTCAGGATTGACAGCCATCGGCACAATAAAGGAGACTTTTGGAGAGATGATAGAATCTTCAATTGAACATGTAGATGCTGCTATTAATAATGGTATAAATGATGAACAAAAGGTGAACATATTGGAAGAGGCGGGGATTCTCGTTAAAGCCGATGGAGAATTGAAACTTGCAGAGGCAACTGAAGCTCTTGTAAATAAACTTGAAGCCATAAAGAGTCTCTACGCACTGAAGTATGCAGCCGCAGTGCGCAAGGCTAGAAGGATTTACAACGCTGAAGAGGTGAATGATTCTGATTCAGACTAAAATGATTCTTTAAATGAGTTTTGAATGATCTTTAGACTTATATTGACCGGGATATAGTTAGACCGTGATTGTGATTACCTTTTTGATTTTTGTCGAGCTCCCGATATTTCGACGCAGTTGCATGCATCAAGCTAGGAACATACTACGCGGACGTCTATATAAGTCGGATTCTTTAAATGTTATTTTATAAACCAAAAATATTATTATATACATCTATACCTACCTAAAGAAATATTTGTAGGTACTAGTGTTTCTTAGTAGTGATAAATTGATCTTGTTTTAATCCTAGTTATTAATAATACATATATTGAAGAGATTCTTGAAGTTAATATTGTTGTTATATTTACATTTTGTCACTGCCGAGGATACTCGTGGCGCCCAATGTACTTTCTAAAGTACATAATGGTTTCAATGGAATTTTAACTTTCATGTAAACAAATAAAATATAATTTCTTTTGTTTCTAAAATTTTTCGAACAAATGAAATTGATTCAATCTCAAGTACAATAAGAATCAAAATTCCCTAGCAAAAAAATTCTATGGTGGGCGCTACGAGAATATACATATATGAAACAGGGACAAACAAGAAAGTTTCATATAATCCTTTTCCCTTTTGTGTCCGGTAGAGATAAATGGGAATAACACTTTAATGTTTGCAATTGTATTCCATTGTACAGTCAGCAGCAGAAGTTGCGTAGCGGGCAAGGTCTTCACAATGACCCTAACACGCTCTTATTGTCTTAAAAATAAGATCGTGTCAAGTTCATTTTGAACACCTTGCCCGTTACGTAACTCATGCTGCTGACTGTACCTACTTAATATTTCTTCAACTGAATTTATTGCATTAGGTACATTCATCATCAATTCATCATGGAGATTGTAATTATAATTATAATTCATTACCAATAAGTAAAATTCCATTCCACTTAGTAATTATATAGGCAATTATGGATCCAAATAACATGTTCATTGGAGTGATTAAGATAGTTAAGTAAATAACTTAGTATATTAGACCACTAATTATATCTAAAGGTCAAGTACATTACTGACTGATTGATTTGTTTGTTTTATAAATAGATTATGGCAATATGTAAGATTTTTATATAAAAACTTTAGGTTATAAACATGGTTGCTATGTTGTTTCGTGTATTGAGGTGTGCAATAAAGAGTATTTGTATTGTACTGTATTGTATTGTTATAAACACAAGCATCAGTTAAATAGTCACCATGGAAGTCATAATCATGGTTTATCCCTTGTAAGTAATACCAGGGGCGGCTCACTCCGCGAAATATCGCCGCGCTACAGGCACATGCCGGGGGCCGCGAGTTCGCGGCCCATTCAGTTGTGACGACCTTCGCGCGGCGCAATAGAATTCGATGTCAGCTGCTCGCGTGCGGTCCGTTTGTTAATATAGGTAAGAATTTAGAATGGCGGCATTTTGTGAATATCAAAGGAGTGAGCCTTCTGTACTTGTACTATTATATATTCTGTGGTAATACACACGGCACCGTCGGTAACTAAAGGCAAATACGAAGTGCCAAGCCAAGAGTAACTAACTACTATGTTTAATGTCTGCTATTTGTAATCTGTTATCCTTGTGGTGAAATAAAAAATATTTACTTACTTACTATGGAGATATTGGAGATAGGTGTTTGACGAAACGTCTACCCTACATATTAAACTGTTTTCCTGCATATAACAGGACGGAGCGCTTTAGCAATGCTGAACCGAGCCTTTGAAGCTTTAATGGTCAAAAGGTATAAAATAACACGAAAGATGGTACAAAATAATCAATTTATTCGATTTGGTTTCAACATCAACACAACCACATCTTTGTCCAACTATTTACAAACATACAACACCACATTGCCCACAAGATATTCCAAGAATCAAAAACCTAATTATTAAGTAAGAATCGTAGAACACTAGACCACACATAGATGGCGCCACAAAAAAATGTCTTGTAGCTTTCGATTATACTTGCAGATGGCGTTATGTGTCACTTTTGACATAGATTTATGGCTCGAAAGTGTCACTTAACGCCGATCTACAAATAACTGTGGTGTAGTGTATGCGCGTTCTTAGGCGGTCGCTTTTTAATGTAAGGGATGGTATGATCTTATATTCGATCTATGACAGAGATGACAATAATAAAGCTGATAAAATAAAATTGAACAAAAATCGTTTTTTACCTCCAAATTGACATTAATGATATTATATACAGAATGACACCTCTGTATATTTTTACAAAACTATCAGTTCATAAACGTGAAAGACCAATAGGCTAGTTTCCTACTAGTCAAATCAGCTTCTTTTTATGAACTGTCAAAACGATTTGCTAATATGGAATTACTATGAAATACTGCGGAGTGACGTCACAGTCAATATTTTTCTCTTTGACTTATTAAATAGAAATTATGTTTAAACATAAATACTGTCCATGTTTTTCTGCTAATTATGTGGTGCTTTATTTCGTGCACTGCATAAAATATTTTATTTTAAGTATAGGAAACTAGCCTTTTGATCGTTTTCATTCTTAGGGTTCCGTACCAAAAAGGTACAAAAGGAACCGTTATGGTGCGACTCTGTCCGTCTGTCACATTATTCATTTATTTCAAAACTTATTTCTAAGGGCTTGTGCACATCCGATGCGAAGTCTCCTCACATCCTTATAGTCAGACCAAGGTAAGTTAGCAGCGATTTTGGCATTAACCGTTTGAGATATAACACAATGTATGGCGAAATTCTCTGTAATGTACAAAGACATGGATATGATGTGTATACTGCGCAATAGGAGCGTCCGTCTACAAGTGTGTGTGGGTTCATGAACTTGCGATAAATGTGGACCATTTTTTTCAAAGCTGTCCTCCGACTTTTTTTTGGATTTGGAATTTTTTATGTGGTTTCCACTCAGAATCGCGAGCTCTTTCTATCCTAATAGGAGAAAAAAAGTGTCCCAGGTTTTTATCCCATTCCATTACCAACTTACCATTTTTTCATACATTTTGTATGGCGGCAACGGAATATATGGTTTGAAAAATGTATGGAAATCTTAGGACATTTTTGTTCTTCTATCAGGGTCGATTCTAAGTATGAATCGCCTAAAAATATCCATGTTACAAAAAAAGTGGGGTGGACAATTTAAAAAAAAAATGGCCCATGTGTGTGTATTACCTCTACAAATTCAAAAACTTCGTACATTCCATTCGTGCCAGCTTCAGTAAATGTGCACCAGCCTTTACAGTATCGTTAACAGATGTCTTTTCAATATAAAATTATTACATTACACTCATACAAAATATTACACCTAATTTATACTAGACAAGCACACCGCTCAGTATCTATGTACATCTTCAAAAATACAATTGTGCTTATAAGGAAGCAATTACAAAACAAAACTATAGTTTTATTATTAGCTACTTAGCTTACTGTACATCATCAGATATATCTAAGGGGCCAAAGTCGTCATAAATACGTAGACACGCCTATATTTTCATAGTGATCAGACATATTGAGGACCTTGGCCGTTTCGATATATGATAGCTGTTGCCGACAAGTACCGATCGCCGCTCGGGGTGAGGGCGCGCGGGGCGGGATGACCCCACCAAACAGAGATCCGATTGCGAGTCATACCGACCGGACGCAATTTGCTTTTTTAATTATCTTTTTCGCTAATTTCCTATATATGTACTTACCATTGTGCTGTATAAGTTAAATAAATATTATAGTGCATAATTTGGCCATTTTCATTAAAAAGAACCACATTAAACTATAACAAAGTGGTCTTCGAAGCCGGATTCTATGATTCGTACACCAAAGATGGTCAACACACGTAGTACTACAAGACGTGAAAGGGAAAGAAAAGAAGAAGAATTGAAGCAAGCTACAGTGCAGCAGCCGCAAACACCTGTAAAAGATGAAGATTCGAAGAAATTGGTAGATAAGACTATTATTTTAGAAACGGGTAGTCAGATAAAACCAGAACATTCCGGACAAACAAAGGACGCGAAACCGTTAAGTCATTGTTCGCGTAAAACTAGCTACCACGGTTCGAAAAAGTCATCTTCGTCGTCTATTGTGGCACAAAGGAAGAAGCTGGAACTGGAAGCTGCTGAAGCAAAGGCTCGCATACAAATGGACTTGATAGAAAAAAAACTACAAGTAGATCTCGCCAACCTTGAAGAAGAATACAGTCCATCTGAAGAATCTGTACCGTCAGAACAAGACCATCAGTCAGTTAAAAGTGATGTCGCCAGGTGGGTCGAGCGCAGCCAGCTGGAACTGGAGTCACAGCACGTCCCCAAGACTGGAAATAACCCGGACGCGCTGTGTTCGTCGGCAGCAGTGGTCGCCGGCACCGAGTTGCCAGTTCAGCAGTTAGCCAGCGCACTAAAGGAATTGGCCACCGTATCTGCATCCAACAATACCCAAAACGCCAGGCTGCTGAGCCGCATCAGCACCCCGAAGGAACTGCCCTTGTTCTACGGTGAACCAATGGAGTGGTTGCAATTCAAACAAGCTTTCGAAGAATCGACCAGAGTGTGTAATTTCAGCGATATTGAAAATATGTGGCGTTTAAGAAAGTGCCTACGTGGGCCCGCCAAGGAATCCGTAAACGCGCTGCTTATTAGTGGTACGTCGACTGAAACCGTTATGTCAACACTTGAGTTACAATTCGGAAATCCGGAATTAATAATATCGCGCATGTTGATGGAGATTAAAAAACTACACACTCTGCCACCGGAATACCACAAAGAAATAGTTACGTTTTCCGTGAAGATTAAAAATTACGTCACAGCTGTTCGCGCCCTAGGTCGTGGAGAGTACCTGCAAGAAATTAGCATCGTCGGCGCTATTTTATCGAAGTTACCTACGGTGTTGCTACCCAAGTGGAATGACTACAGTTACGCGCTGATTAAAGAAGGAAATAAATCTAAACTCGATATTCTCTCCGAATTTCTCCACGAAGAAGCTATGAAAGTGTCAACCTGCAGTGCTTCTCTTATGCAAGTGCGATCAGACTTTAAACGTAAAAACTATAGTGAAAATAGTGACTATAAACCGCAGACTATTTTAGTTCAAAGTGCGCACACGAACAGTACCGATAATAAGTGCCGCCTTTGTCGCGTAGGTAAACACGATTTACCGGACTGCAAAAAGTTTAAAAAATCACTACGCAAGGATCGTTGGCAGTACGTAAAACGATTCGGTTTGTGTTATAAGTGTTTATTATCGCACCATGATAGACAATCGTGCACGGCCGCCGCGTGTGACGTGGAGGGGTGTGGGCAGGCCCATCACGGGCTCCTGCATTACGTACCGGGTCAAAGTTCGCGCTCGAACCATTATAACGTTGTGGAAGTGTCGGACACTAGTGCTCAGACTGAAACTGTGACGCATATAGACGTTGACCAGCGCGAATCGTTATTAAAAGTTGTGCCGATATACCTACATGGACCTAACGGTAAAATAAAAACGACTTGTATGCTTGACGATGGCAGTGGTGTGTCGTTCATAAGTACGGAACTCGCGGAGCGCGCGGGACTGCGCGGGCGCAAACAGTGCGTTAATGTGCGCGGCGCATGGCTCAATTCAGAACAACAGTGCGAAACACAGCTGATCGACTGCTCGATATCTAATAATGACGGGACAAAGTTCAATTTAACCGCGCGTATTGCACCCCATCTGGACTTACCTGTGCAAAACCCCGGACTTGTTAAGTGCGGTAAATATAAGTACCTAGACCGTATAATGAACTATGTGTGTGCTGAAAATCAGAAACCTGAAATTCTCATCGGACAAGATAACTATCATTTGCATGTACCACGCGAGATCATAGAGGGCAGCGAAAATGAGCCCTACGCGACGCGTACTCCGCTGGGCTGGTGCGTGCACGGCCCGTGCCAACGTGCAGCTGTAATGAAACAACGGAAGATACACACTTCATTACATCTCAGTTATACCTATGAGCAAGATATGGCAATTGAAAACAATGAAATACTACGTGAACTGCAAGAAGATATGCGTCGATCTTTCTCCATCGATTCTATGGGCGTATCTGCTAAACCTCGGCAGAACTCGGAGGACGTACTGGACCAGGAGCACCTGGAACAAACCTCTGAACTTATCGATGGCCAGTGGCAAGTCGGCTTACCTTGGAAGGATCCTCACTGTGTCACCGTCGACTCGTATCCAAATGCACTGTCACGACTGAAAGGAGTTGAGCTGAAAATGAAAAGGAGTGAAGAGTATGCACGAAGGTATAAAGAACGCATACAACATTTGTTAGAAAATAAATATGCTGAGAAGTTAGAAAATCAAGTCACATCTGCTAGAACATGGTACTTACCTACTCATGGCGTCGACAATCCAAATAAGAAGAGCCTTCGTCTGGTTTTCGATGGGTCAGCTAAAACAAAAGGGTTCAGTTTAAATAGCTACCTATATAAAGGCCCCGACCTACTGGTACCGTTAATAGGAATCATGTGGCGATTCCGCGAAAACAAAGTTGCGATCTCTGGCGATATCAAAGACATGTTTCTCAGAGTTAAAATAAAACCCGAGGATCAGCAAGCCCTACGATTTCTATACCGAGATAACCCCGAAGAACCTATAGATACCTACCTGATGACGTCACTCATATTTGGAGCGAATTGCGCGCCGTTCATAGCGCAATTCATTAAAAATAAAAATGTGAGACGTTTCGAGTCTACATATCCAGAGGCGGCTAACGCTATATACACGCAACACTACGTCGACGACTACATTGACAGCTTACCTGATGACCAATCTGCAATTAAGCTGGTTCGTGACGTCACATATGTTCATGCGCAAGGCGATTTTCATATACGCAATTGGAATAGCAACAGTCAAGCCGTCATCAACAGCATTCCAAAAGAGACTTTGGGAAGCAGCGCTGTAAGGTTCAAAGTCGGACAACAGTACGCGGGCGAGCGAACACTTGGTTTGCTGTGGAATCCAAGTGAAGACACGCTGGGGTTCGATGTATCGCTAAAAAAGTTATCTGAAAATATTATCAACGGAAAAGAAAGGCCTACGAAAAGAGATATTCTGCGAGTTGTAATGTCAATTTTTGACGTGTATGGATATTTGTCGCCTTTCACTATAAATGGAAGATTAATTGTTCAGTTAACGTGGCAATTGGCTGTAACTTGGGATGAACAAATACCTGATGTCATCTTCGAAAAATGGCTAAAATGGATTAATCAATTAGAATTGATGAGAGAGATACGTCTACCTAGACACTACCGTCGTCATGCTGCTACGAGTGAGAGCGAGACAGTCACAACGTCTACGAGCGCAAGCGAGATAGACACCGCGCCTACAAGTGTGAGCGACACAGCCACGGATACCGCGAGTGCAAGCGAGACGCGGCTAGTACCTGTTATCAGTGCGGCGGCCGGCGGTGATGCGCCCGCACAACAACAAGGCTCAGTAACTGTAAACAACTATAATGATCTACAACTTCACGTGTTTTGCGACTCATCAGTGCAAGTTATGTGCGCGGTGGCATATTGGCGTTGGCAAGAAAACAACGTAGTCCGCACGGCGTTCATATCTAGTAAATGTCGTGTTGCAGGACTGAAGAAAACGAGTGTTCCACGCTTAGAATTGAATTCGGCAGTTATGGCAGCTCGATTAGCTGACACGATAATTAAGGAACACAGAATAAAACCAAATAGTCGTATATTTTGGTGTGACGCCACAGTGGTCCTGTATTGGGTACGAAACAACGCGCGTACCTACAAACCTTATATCGCGAACCGGCTCGGTGAAATAGATGAGCTAACAAATGCGAGCGAGTGGAGATATGTACCTACGCACCTAAACGTCGCCGATATACCTACCAGGGAGTCATTCGACCGTTGTGTGTTACCTACCGAATGGATTCAAGGACCTGCATTTCTACAAAAAAGTGAGAACGAGTGGCCACAGAATATTTTGGACGCCGACGTAAACAATGACGATTTAGAATGTGTTGTGATGATGACGTCATGCAATAGGGTAAATGTGCCTATACCTGAACCGACAAAGTTTTCATCGTGGTTGCGATTACTCAGGGCCACTTTTATAATGCTAACGTTTATAAATAAATGTAGACACATAAATGAAGACGACGGCGCCGTAATGCAGAAAGCTGAAAACTTACTTATGAAATATTCTCAAGCACAGACGTTCTCTGAAGACATACTGAAACTGAAAAATGGATCATACTTACCTAAAACAAGTAGATTACTTACCTTATCGCCGTACCTCGACGAACACGGGGTCCTACGCCTCGGGGGCCGCATCGACGCCGCTGCTGAAGTTGGACCTGAAACAAAACGACCTTCGATCTTGGACGGACGAGACTACATAGCACGGCTGCTAGTGAAGCATCATCACGTTCGCGCAGCCCACGGGAACCAGGAAACTGTCGTGAATAACCTGAAACAAAGGCATTGGATATTAAGATTACGACCGACGGTTAAAAATGTTGCAAAAAAGTGCATGCTATGTAGAATAAGAAAATGTAAACAAGAAATCCCAAGAATGGGAGACTTACCGCCTGCCCGCGTAGCTCATCATCAGCGCGCCTTTACCTACACTGGCGTTGACCTCTTCGGCCCTCTAGAAGTAACTGTGGGAAGAGGAAGACAGAAAAGGTACGGAGTGTTGTTTACATGTATGACAGTGAGGGCAGTGCACATAGAGGTAGTTAACTCACTTACCTCCGACTCTTTGATTATGGCTCTCAGACGAATGGGGGCACGACGCGGCTGGCCGCAGTATCTATATTCTGACAACGGTACTAACCTTCGAGGAGCGGATGCAGAGCTGCGAAAGTCAATCCAGGAGTTGGACCAGGAGTATCTAAAGCGTGAATCGTTAAACTATGGGACTAAATGGACATTTATCCCACCTGGAAGTCCACATTGGGCTGGAGCTTGGGAGAGGCAAATAAGGACCGTAAAAGACTGCATGAAAGTCGTGCTGAAAGAGAGAGCCCCCCGCGAGGAGACTTTGTGTACATTTTTGGCAGAGGTCGAGAGCATAGTGAACAGCCGGCCGCTCACACACGTCTCCGTCGAACCTGGAAGCATAGAAACGTTAACTCCAAATCACTTTCTTCTTGGTTCCTCTTCCGTCTTACCTCACCTCGGCGCTTATAATGACTCCAAATATTTTTTGAAAAAACAGTGGAGAATAGCCCAACGACTGGCTGACCTATATTGGCGAAGATGGGTTAAGGAAATCCTCCCAGACCTGCTACCACGTAAAAAATGGACACAAGAAGTGAGGCCCTTACAAGTGGGAGACCTCGTCCTAATTGTAGACCCAGATGGCCCTCGCTGCGCCTGGCCAAAAGGCTTGATAGAACAGCTGTTTCCAGGCAAAGATGGCCGAATAAGGGCAGTCAAGGTTAAAACCAAGAGTGGTGTGTTTACCCGATCCGCTGCACGCGTCGCCCGCATACCAGTAGATGGTGAGTGCTGCTAAGCAGTACTGGGCTGGAGGATGTTGCCGACAAGTACCGATCGCCGCTCGGGGTGAGGGCGCGCGGGGCGGGATGACCCCACCAAACAGAGATCCGATTGCGAGTCATACCGACCGGACGCAATTTGCTTTTTTAATTATCTTTTTCGCTAATTTCCTATATATGTACTTACCATTGTGCTGTATAAGTTAAATAAATATTATAGTGCATAATTTGGCCATTTTCATTAAAAAGAACCACATTAAACTATAACAATAGCTTTACAATTAGTATCAAATCGATAATAATATAGCGATCAAACGGCTCAAATATAATAACATTTTTATTTCTGTGGTAAAAAAAAATGTTTTACAGCCTCACCATAAATATGACTATACTAGCCTTTGCCCGCGGTTTCGCTCGCGACAAGTTCGAAAATTGCGGAATGCTACAAACTTCCACCCCCCCTTTTAGGGAAGTGGGGGGGGGGGGGGGGGGGGGGGTCAGAAAGAGACCAAAAGTAGCCCATGTCACTCTCCATCCCTTCAACTATTTCCACATAAAAAATGACCAATGACCAATTCGTGGAAGGAGTGGAATTCCGAGCTCATATAACCCGTCAACCTTCAAATCAAGAGTGAACAGGCATCTTCTGGGCGAGCTCACTCCATCGTAGGCCACGTCTTTGCCTTTGGCTAGTCTGTGGCCAAGAGTAAGCCCATTTATAATTAAAAAAAAAAAAAAAGTCGCTCCGTTTTGCCGTGAAAGACGGACAAACAAACAGACACACACACTTTCCCATTTATAATATTAGTATGGATGGAGGGCGCTGATATACTGATGTATGGGGGTGCCAGCGACAATTCAGATTAGTCTGAAAAAAAAATAGTTGTAATGAAATTCCGAAACATGTTGCATACTCATATATTTCTGGTTAGGTTTTACCATATATTTGGCGATTTTGACCGTCTCTATCTATTCAATGCTGATTGTAGAGTCTCGTTCAATTACATCTACACAGTTACGGGATCAAAATTATCTGAACAGGTTTTTATACACGTAATATTAGGCACTGGTCCCTATAAAAGCGAGAGCTATGAACTATCGGCGATAGAATAGTTATTTTCCCCTCACTAGCTCGGAAACACGTGTTTTGTCCTTTAATACCAGCGGGAAAAAACGCATTTTATCCACTAGTAGGTAAAGTAATTTGACCTTGAATAAAGTCAAATTAACTGCTTTAAAATTGATAAAAGTAGGTGAATCTAGTAATAAAGATGATTTACCACCTATGGAACTACTGGAAGCAGTGATAAACGCATTTTTTGCTTTGTAGTTTCCTCGCTATAGTGAGGGGAAAAGTTTTGTGTTACACTCGGGTGCAAAATTCTATTTTAACGCCGAGTGTGGAAATGAAAGACTATGTAACTCCGTATAGACAGATAAAGTCTAAAAAAAACGTACCTCAAAACCATACAGAAAAAGGTACGATGAGCTAGATGACGATACACCTTTGGGGTACGCTCGGCTAGATGGCGCTAAAATTAATATTTGACATTTTAACACATATCAAGCTAAGAATATGGGCTAAATTGTCAAAACGGAGGTTCAAAAGTTTTAAGCCTGTGTCGAGAGATGGCAGTCTATGCACTGTGATTACACATTTTATTTTGACAGTAATTCTCTATAATACTCGATCCTCTTTGTCATAGCTCACTCGCTTTGGTGGTACCAGTGCCTTAGACTCTTGTTCAGATATATTTGTTTGCGTAACTGTATACTATTACATATTGCATAAATTTACTCAATTTCAATCTTATTTCATTAAAAATAAGTATAATAGCATAAACCAGATGCTGATAATGGTTACTTATTAATTGACTCATTATATTAAATAAATAAGTACTAATTCAGGCATTACTTAAGCTACGAAATTTCGCTAAATAAAATTACTTATTAAAATTATCGATACAAAAAAAAATAAGTCTATTGCATAAAACCTTAAACTTAAAAATAAAGATGTCCGTATTGACTAAAGAAAACTGTGCAGTTGCAATGTTTTATGAAGGGCGGAACATACGTAATGGGAATAAATGAAAAATTGATACAATTTTGATACTATTAAGCAATTTGATGTATACCATATGGCACTGGTCCCACCGCGAGCTAGTAGTCTATGAGCTATCGGCTATAAAAACGAACAAAAGATAAGCACTCCCGTGCAAATAAAAGAGACACGGCGATATTAATAGCTGAACGCTGAGCGAGTAACTATAAACATCGCCGTGTCTCTTTTATTTACACGGGCACTCCTCGGACACTGGCGATCAAATATAAGAAAGAGGCGCGTTCCTAGCACACAGTCTAAGCTCGTGTAGGTGAACGCGTACCATGCTTGTATGAGTGAGATATGACAGGTCGACTGTTCGCGTTTTTGACAGGCGGCAACTGTGAGCTAACCGAGAGGGGGCGGGCGGCACTTTCAGTGGGGAGAGGGAGTGCCCATACCGTACGATAGTACTTAAGGCTGCTTTCAAAAAAAACGTCAAAAGAATGTAAAATTGATAGTTTTAGTCGGTGAAATACTACACTTTCCGTTATCCAATAGATTTATTTAATTCAAGTTCCAGTTAGAGCATCTTATTATCTTGATTTTTATAAGACTGGATTTTTGAAAACTAACTCACTAAATTAATTATGAATTTTTCTCTAATGCACGTTTAGAAAAACGCACGTATAGAGCTGAATCAGTCGATCTTATTTGTAAAATTTGGACAATTTTGAATATTAAAACGGGTAAATTTATAATTCGTATATCCTGTACCACAATCATTTCAGACTAGATTTTTATTTTAAGTTTTTGAAAAAGAGTAAACTAGCCTAAGGCGAATTCAATTTTTTTCAGAAATTACCTAAAATTAAGTGACAATTTCTTTAAAAATCTACATCACATCGAAGTAAGTTTTGTACTAAATGAATCTGCAACGTTTAGTTAAATTGCTGTTATGCCTTAGTGATTATAAATTGCTATTATTTGTGCCGTTTGTATATCCGAGGTCTTTATAGAGAGAGAGTACGTCGTAGACGTCGCATCGGACCGATAGATGGCGCCATCGTTCGTTGTAAGTCGCTCCGGCGTCTCACCGCCGCGATGTTGGTAGTCCCGTTTTTCCCCACCTGCAACACAAGGCCCCCCGCGCCCCGACTCGCCACCAGCCACCCACATTGTTTCGTCGAACGCCGAAGTGACCGGTTGTCGCGTATTCCGTTCGAACATTTTTACAGCATGGTGTCTCGAAATTAATCTTTTAGTTTCTATTTCCTTGTTATTTCTGGTCAAACCAGAGTTATTCGTGTTTTTATTTAAAAAGTGGCTTATAACGTTTCGGAATTATGAAATTTTTCAATTTCATCCGTCAATTCTTTCTTCCCTTTTAATTTGCGCTCGTTCGTCTTGAATAATGAGATATATTATGCCTCGCTAGCGATCATTATTCGTCTTTCGGGGTTCTCACTATAGAAATGAACGAGCGGTGCTTTATGATTCTACCCACTTTTTTGTAAGAAAGTTCCATGCTGCAAAAATCGTTACCGTTAATCAGTTTTCTTTTTAAACTATTCGCATTTCCGAGACTAAAGTAGGAAGTGTTATCCGCGTATTAAAAGTTTCGCGCGAGAATATAAGCGGTAACGTAGGTAAGTTGCTCCGCCGGGGACCACGTGCTCCGGGGACCACGTGCTTCGCGACCGCGTGCTGCGCGACCTGCGGGCTGCGGCGGCGGCGGCGGGCGCGGTGGAGGAATACCGCGCTTCAAGGAGGTTTGAATTTCTCCGACGAATGGGTGAGCAGATTCATATTATTTTAGAAAGAATATGTTCGGTTTCCGATTCGGTGCGGAGGCCCCAAGCCACGTGTCGGCGCCGAAACTTACTGTAGCGCTGCGATAGCGCCGCTGACCGCGGCAGTGTTGTCCGCCGCGTCGGCGCCGCCGAGGTTGCGTAGAAGTTGCCTCCTCGGTAACGATGGCCATCTCTGCGGTGCCGCCGAACAACGTTGTGGCCGCCGCATAGGCGTCGCGTGCGACGCTGTAAGTATGTCTGCTGCTGCCCCGACGCGAGCGCCGTGCCGTTAGTGATCAGTCGTCAATACGCAGGCTACCAGCGCGGCCACCTTCTGCCCCCGCCACAACGCCGCGAGCCTGCTGAAGCTGTCCACCAGTATCGCTGGCCGCCACGCTTATGCTGGCGCCTCGATGGTGATGCAGAGCGTTCGTCTGCCGTGACAACGCCGCGATCCTGCTGAAGCTGTCCACCAGTATCGCTGGCCGCCACGCTTATGCTGGCGCCTCGATGGTGATGCAGAGCGTTCGTCTGCCGTGACAACGCCGCGATCCTGCTGAAGCTGTCCACCAGTATCGCTGGCCGCCACGCTTATGCTGGCGCCTCGATGGTGATGCAGAGCGTTCGTCTGCCGTGACAACGCCGCGATCCTGCTGAAGCTGTCCACCAGTATCGCTGGCCGCCACGCTTATGCTGGCGCCTCGATGGTGACGATGCAGAGCGTTCGTCTGCCGTGACAACGCCGCGATCCTGCTGAAGCTGTCCACCAGTATCGCTGGCCGCCACGCTTATGCTGGCGCCTCGATGGTGATGCAGAGCGTGCGTCTGCCTTGACAACGCCGCGAGCCTGCTGAAGCTGTCCACCAATATCGCTGGCCGCCACGCTTATGCTGGCGCCTCGATGGTGATGCAGAGCGTTCGTCTGCCGTGACAACGCCGCGATCCTGCTGACTGTCCACCTGCTGTAGCTGTCCACCAGTATCGCTGGCCGCCACGCTTATGCTGGCGCCTCGATGGTGATGCAGCGAGCTCATCTGCCGTGACAACGCCGCGATCCTGCTGAAGCTGTCCACCAGTATCGCTGGCCGCCACGCTTATGCTGGCGCCTCGATGGTGATGTAGAGCGTTCATATGCCGTGACAACGACGCGAGACGCGACCCTGCCGAAGCTGTCCACCAGTATTGCTGGCCGCCACGCTTATGCTGGCGCCTCAGTGGTGATGCGGAGCGTAATACTGTTAACCGCTGCACAGGCGTCGCAATCCTTCTGCTGCGTCTGCCGTGACAACGCCGCAAGCTACTTGAAGTTTTCCACCGGTGTCGTCGGCCGACACGCTCATGCTGGCGCCTTGATGTCGCCTCGATCGCACGAGGTAAGATTGCAGACGCGGCGACCTTCATCGCGCCACCGAGCGCAATACTGCGGCTGCCGCGAAGGCGTCGCTAATTTTCCTGCCGCGTTTGCCGTGACGACGCCGCGAACTCTGTTGATGCTGTTCACCGATGTAGCTGACTGCCACGCTGGCGCCGGTGCCTCCCGCGCTGACGGCGGCGACCTCGAGAGGGCCACCGAGCACGATACTGCGCGACGCGACAGGGCATCGAGACGCCTTTCGAGCTGACGACGGCCGTCTCAATCTCACCGCCGAACATAACAGCGTCTGCTGCAGTGACAAGCTGGTAAGATTGCTGATGTGGGCCCTTGGTGCTGCTAGCCGCCACGCTGATAACGCCCGTCGCGCCTAAGATGTCACGCTCACCGCGAACACTGTCTTCCCCTACAATGGTGCCACGACCACGACTATCCAGGCTCCGTCTGCTACGGTATCGTTGCAGACTCTGTTGCTGACCAGGCTGATACTACCCTCCAATGTGACGCCGGGCGCCGCTATCAGCTGACATCCCGTACACTATGGTATCCACTCTTCTCTTTCCAGTTCCCGTGAAGTACGACTGTATTTACACTCTATTTTGACCAAGGACTCCTCCGTCGCCGAAGTGAGAACAGATAAATTCTTAAGATGCTACGTCCTAACGTGGTTTGGAGACCCATAGTTGAACGAGGTAAGACGTCAATAACCGGACGAGGAGCCGCACTGCTGCGAGGGTGTCCTGACGATGTTCGCGAGCTATCTAATCGGAGAGGCGCCTCGCGAGAAGACCCTGTGATTCCTGTACATCGCTCATTGTGTAGGTCAAAGACATCGTAAAGGTTTGCGGAATTAAAAAAAAAAAAAATCCCTTTCAGAATGTCCAGATCTGAATTCGAGCCAGCGTCCTGCATCCTGAGCGTGCGTCTGTTTACCGGGCGGACACCAAAACCGATCGGCAATCTGGCCGCGGGGGTTCCAAGTACACGACGATTTCCCGGAGGCTTGTGGCGCCCCCTGTCCATTCGAGAGATTAACTTATTCGCCGAGCCTCTAATAAACAAATTGGGAAAAATAAACCTGCTTCGCCTTAGTGAACTTCAGATTCCAGCTCAAAGCGAAAGGGGCCAGGAACTCAGGAGTACTTCAGTAGTTATCATCTGGCTCGACTATACTCAATTAATATAGTGCTTGATTCGATCGTAGAACCTGATTTCATAAATTTCACAACTTTCGTGGTCTACAGAGGAAGGTTGCACCGCTGCAGTTTCCAGCATTACCTCGTACAGCTGCCGATAGCTGTAGGCCAATCGCCCCTGTTTTGCTTGCATCTGCAGCCCGATAAGACCTTCAATAATCGGAACATTGTACGAAGTAAAGCTCTTCCGATGGAGAATAATCTTCAACAGGCGGTGGCGCTGGCGACTGAAGTGACATACAGCCGGCTTAAGGTTCGCATAGCACTATATGCTATGCACAGTTCAGTTGTATGTTATGTTATGCTGTACGATGGCAGGACTACATCTCTTCTGTTACGAGTAACTACGACAGTAACTGCTGACTCCAACAGACTGTCGTACGAGGTCAGTATGCACCCCCTGGGAGCCAAGTAAGTGACCTTCGGTGACCTCGCCTTCTTCTGCTTCGCCCGTCATCGTACCTCTTCGTCTGCGAGAGCCCTGCATTACGCCGTACAACGGTACGTATTAAGCCTCCGCCACACATAAAGCGCATTCCGCTTCGCTATCAGCGCGCTGAATGCGCGTGCATTCCGCTCGCGTCCCGCGCGCGTTGCGCTCGCTATCAGCGCTCGTTCGTTCCCGCTAGCGCCCACTGGGCGCAACGCCAGCGTTAGTGCGGTGCACCGCCATTATTGCGCTCCGCCTACGCTCTTAAAGCGCGCATGTGTGGCGGTGTTAAATTCACCCCTTGACCTGCTACCACGACGTGTTCAGCAACCACCAGCGATGCGACACTGACGTCTCCACCTCTCAGTCTACTCTGTCGACCTTCATTGCACGAAGTAGAAATCCGTCGCATTGGGTTTTGGATTAGGTAATGGATTACCCTAAGAGTCAATGACTGACTTAAAGAAATCGACTGATACCTCCGTCCAGTGTAGTAGCAATCGACAGCGCTCGTACTTTTCATCTTCTAGGCTAGTCTTACCGAGCGATCGGTATCCTCAAATGCCCTCACTAAAAAGAGTTCAGAGTTCAGGAGTCTCGCTTGCAACCGCGCTCGCTTGACGCGAAATAGTCTGATCGAAAATACCAGTATTGTAACAAATAGCCCTTGGGCACGTGAGTGATGACCTTTTTCTGTGTTTGATATGGACGTAAGACGTTGGACTTTAAATAGTCATATCAAAGCTAATATTGATTTAGATAATTTTTACGAAGGGTTGACAAAAGCAGTATCAATTACGTTACCCTGCTACAGTACAGATAGTTACACTACTTTTACAGTTAATTTCCACACTTTGTGTCTGAAATTGGGTTTATAACCTGATAAAATAACGTGTCTGTTAATAATAATAGTGTATCTAAGGTTTTTGTATCTTGTTCAAGTCAGCCTCGCCTACATCTTTTTTTTTTGGTTTTGATCTGCGATGTATAATAATGTCATTTCTCTAACTATTCGCTGACTAAAGCTAAACGTCATCACGAAAATCTCTTTATGCGTTTCTGGCACCGAGATATTCGCGGATCGAAGGCTATTTCGACTGATACATCTAATCAAATCGGTTCAACTGATTCACTTATTCTTCTATGCTATGCCATGCCAATAGGGCTACCAAAGGCTTGCGCGCCAGCTGACTCGCCACCAGGAGATAATAAACAGGTCTCTATAAAGACCTCGGATATACAAACGGCACAAATAATATAAAAATTTTACCTTCCAATAAAATTTGTATTATTTTGCCTGGTATATCCGAGGTCTGAGTGATGCCTTCCTGGTAGGCTTAATATACCGTCGGCACTTCTCCTCAACAATGAGGGTGGCTGGTGGCGAGTCGGGGCGCGGGGGGGCCTTGTGTTGCAGGTGGGGAAAAACGGGACTACCAACATCGCGGCGGTGAGACGCCGGAGCGACTTACAACGAACGATGGCGCCATCTATCGGTCCGATGCGACGTCTACGACGTACTCTCTCTATAAAGACCTCGGATATACCAGGCAAAATAATACAAATTTTATTGGAAGGTAAAATTTTTATATTATTGATTTTTGCCAATTTTTTGAAAACGAGCCTTCACCGGTACAATTATTACCACTTTTGGACATTTTCTCATATTTTGTTAGACCAAGTAGAAAAAGTCCTATAATATGATATATATTTATAAACTACTCGCAAAGCCCTTTAATTTGATACCACACACGGTATGATCAAGCGCTCGGTTGCGATTTCACTATTTTTAACACGAAAGCCCTCTTAACTACTTTGTTATACTGTGACGGGAGTGATTATCTTTTGTTCGTTTTTATAGCCGATAGCTTATAGTTAATTAGCTCGCGGCGGGACCAGTGCCTAATGGGAATAAATGAGAAATTGATACAATTTTGGCACTATTATGCAATTTGATGTATACCAAACAGGGTGGAAAAATAAGGGTTGAAATACATTAATTTCTTCGATGACAGATTTTATATACACATGTTAGGCTCAGTACTTAATTGTGCGTAGATTAGTACAATGATAATAATTTAACAATATTGCAGTCACATTTGTAGCTAGAAGTAGCATAGCGTATTTTATCTCTGTATACCTACTTGGTTCAACTGAACTTATCGAAAGAAATTTATCTAGTTTTGTTCTTATTAATTATGTATAAATGTTTATTTAGATAAACTGAACCTTGGGCAGTACGATAATGTGAATAGAATTTAAACTAGCTTATGTTTACTTATTTTATCACACAGATTGGACGAGAGTTCTTAATATTAAGTATTATTACTTGTAAGGTACAGCAGGGCAAATCTCGACTGGGGGACAAATGTAACTGGTACATTTTTTCCATGTTTTACAATGTTTGCATTATTAAATAGTGTCCACCGGTTATATATGGTAGGCGTGTTCAGGATACATGTAGAACTCAACATCATAGTGTAATAATGGAAAAAATGGATCAGTTACATTACAATTGCCCCCCAGTCGAGATTTGCCCCGCTGTACCTTAGTTCAAAATTGATCGTAAAGCCCACCGTACTTGAATGTATATTGTTTTAATGAATGAAAGTCAAGCAAAAATGAAAAAAAAAAAATAATTATTTGGACTGGAATCAAACCTGCGGCCTTCTCGAACACAGGTCCAGCCGCTCTGATCAACTGAACCATTAAAATCTTATCTATATACACCATTTTTTTTGTTTTCCGATAAATTCGACAATTCGTTAGGTTCATTATCAGGAACTACATTGTATAACACTTTTAGTTAAATTCGCAAAAAAAAAACATCATTTTCATACATAACAAATGAATTAATTAGTGTGAGAGACCCTTAAGAATAACATTCAAGTTAGTGTCAAGTGATTGACGGCACATGTCAAAACAAATAACATTAGGAATTGGTAAAGGCTGTGACACGGGATACCCCCATTTGCCAGAATTTCATTTGCCATAATTTTATTTGCCATCCTATTCAACAATCATAATATTGTTTCTCATAACATCTTATGCCATAATCATTGTTTACTATATTAATCTAGTGCCAGAAACTTTGTTTCACATAAAGTCAGTTTCCATAATGTCATTTGTCAGAATCATCGAAATCCGTAATTACCACATTCCATACCATCATTTGTCATACAAATTAGCGTCCAGAAAAGTCAATTTCCATAATGTGCTTTGGCAGAATCGAAAACTACTATAATAGGTACTAGAAGGACTAGAGAATGAAACTGCTATCAGAAAGTAGGTTAGGTTAGGTTAGAACTGTGACCCCCTGGAAAATGAAACTGCTATCAGAAAGTAGGTTAGGTTGGGCGTCATCCATATATTACGTCACAGTGTAAGGGGGGGGGGTCATACTAAATGTGACAATCCCTGTTAAAGGGATACAAAAAAGCGTGACATAGGGGGGGGGGGGGGAGGGGTCCAAAAACCTAAAATTTGGTGTGACGTAATATGTGGATGATCCCAGGTTAGAACTGTGAACCTCTGGAAAAGGAAACTGCTTGAAAAGTAGGTTAGGTTAGGTTAGAACTGTGACCCCCCGGAAAATGAAAATACTATCAGACAGTAGGTTAGGTTAGGTTAGAACTGCGACCCCCTGGAAAATGAAACTGCTATCAGAAAGTAGGTTATGTTAGGTTAGAACCCCCTGGAGAATGAAACTGCTGGAAAAGTAGGTTAGGTTAGAACTGTGACCCCTGGAAAATGAAACTGCTATCAGAAAGTAGGTTAGGTTAGGTAATAATATGGGCAACAATTAATATGGCAATAATTGCTTATGGCGTTTGAATATTCTATGAAACCATATTATTGCACTTAATAATATGGCTAACAAATAGTATGGCATTGTATGATTATGGAAGGTAATATTCGGATAAACAACGAGTATGTCATATGATTTTTATGGTAAACAAATCATTCGGGCAAATGAAATTCAGGCAAGTTAGATTCGTGCAAATGAATATTATGTTAAATGACTGTCGGGCAAACAATAGACAACCGCTGTGACACACGTGTTCAGGAATTATATTTTCTTAATAACTCGATAACTGCAAGAGTTAAGGCTCTAGTTTCTTAGAGAAATTAATTGTATTTGATGTAATGAATCTTCCATTATCGGAATTCAATAAAAACAGGGTGTATATTACATTCTTCCTTTTTTTCTTATTTGTAAATGAAGGGTTTTTTATATCCCGTTTTGGTAGTTGTAGCAATAAAAAAATATTTATTAAACCTTAAAGTATAGTGGGCGTTACGAGGTACTCAAGATACTTGAGATCACATACATATACACCGTGTTTTTATCGAATTCCGTTAACTTAAAGGGAAGGTAATATTGTCTTCGGTTACCGCGATAGTTACTCATGAAATAAAACTATGGAAACGGATTAAATCGCGTATAATGAATTTAAAATACATCCCGACGTTTCGAACTCTTTACAGCGTTCGTGGTCAACGGGTGACTGAGGAAAAATTAAAATGTGCAAAAGCTACCCACTTACAAGAAATATTAACGAACCATGACCACAAATAATCTAGATTTCTAAGGCAGGTTAACACACTATTAATAAAGCTAGTTATACAATATTCAAAAAAATTTTACCAATTTTTTTTTTTTTTTAAGGGAAGGTTCTTTAGGTCAAATACAATTAATTTCTAGAAACTAGCATCTGAATTCTTACGGTTGTTTATCAAGTGATTAAGAAAATAAATTTAACTACTAAACACGTATGTGGCATTCCTTATCACTTCCTAATATTAGATTCCTTATGTTATTTGTTTTGACACATGCCATTAGACACTTGATACTGACTTTAATGTTATGATTATGATGTTGTACGGAAACCAAAATATTTTTTTTCGAGTTTAACAAAAAGCGGTATAATATAGTGGTTCCTGAGGACCTAACTGCGTACTTTTTTTATTCACATGATAAATTTCCATATTGTGACTAAGAAAACATAATTAAGTAAAATTATTCTGATTCGAAAGCCTTTCTAGCTCAATGATAAGGTTCAATTCAGTCCTATCAAATTTAACGGAAAACAAAAAACACAGTGTATAAAAGTTTAAGAATTCCAAAATGGAAATTTAATTTTATTTTTCTGACACTACCTTACACATCTATTTCTGTATCTTCAAAATGTTCTTACATACTGTGGCGTGTGATGTCTATTCCCTTAACAGGCCTCGAGCCTTGGCAGTGAGCTTTCGAACGCGGCCTCGCGACGATATGGACACCGCGGGAGCCTCCGATCGAGAGCTCGATGCTGCAAGAAAGTAATCACATAAATAAACCAAATACCATTATTACACTATGATGTTGAGTTCTACATGTGAGCAGTTCCCGAAAACTTTGTACATAGCCACGTCGGCAAAATTTTTATTGATCGTCCTATTTTGTTACCAAGTCGACTTTCGTAAGATATATACAGGATAATTAATAAATAAATAAATAAATATTATAGGACATTCTTACACAGATTGACTGAGGCCCACGGTAAGCTCAAGAAGGCGTGTGTGTGTGGATTAAGTGAGCACCTTCCGAAAATAAAAAAAAATATGCTGATCATTTAGTAAAAGTTCTAAAACAATTGTAAAACGAATCTCTGAATTTGTAAAAAGATAAATCAAAAGATACAGCCATTAACATGTGCTCACTCAGTTCTCACAAACTACCAACGAAAACAGTGAATGTATTCATTTAACATATAATATTTATATACTAACATTTAGTAAAAAATAGGCCGACCTACCTCTATAAATATTAGATCACCTAGTGACGTATTAAATTTTTTACAAATAGTTTCTTATGCTCACTCAATCCACACACTTTTGAAAAGCCGAATTTTGATGAAAAACATAAGATTTAGACCGCTATTATATGTGTATACCTAGTTTAGTAAAAGTGAAATGGGAATTTGTAAAATACAAAACGAACCACTAAAGTGTCAGGTTTTTTTATAATAAATTTTTGTAAGTGCTCACTCAGTCCACACGTTTTGAGAAAGTTAAAAATGTAAATATCTTACGATTTGTAGCACCTAAGACACTCGAAAGTACTTCAACATTTAGTAAAAATTTTTACTAAATATCCACCATCTAATATTTTATATTCGTTGTCTGGTTTTAAAGATATTCAGACATAACTTTTCTCATACAAATGTATCAAGTAGGGTGACCACACTATGTCGGCTCCTGATTTTCCCCACCTTCCCATTGTCATATTGAGATTGGGGAGTTTCGTTCAATTTTGATAATAGTTTACCGGATTTGTAAGTGGGAGCGAGAAAAGAATAACTATTTCTCGCTCCCACTTACAAATCCGGTACGCTCATCTGTTAGCGCGATTAGATTACCAGGTTCTGGTTTCTTACTAGTGAAGTATTATATTAATTGCCAGGTTCTGGCATTCGCCCGGTAAGCGAAGTACGCTGGTTCGATTCCAGCTCGGAGCACTGGAGGCTTTGGTCACTTTTTCTTTGTATATGACATTTATTTAATGTTTAGAACATAATAGTAGTGTTACTACTTAAAATAACAAGTTAAAATATTTTCTATGAAAGTAATTTAATTTGTTCTTAGAGGGAAGTATTATATTCTTTGTTTCTTACCAATTATTATTCATGTCCTTTTTAATGCATGCATGTCGATATGGTTATTATCCTGACGTCGATAAAAATTACACAATACACATCATCACTAGGCCAAGAACATAACCTAAAAACAGTTTGCAGATGGAGAATTAATATGGTATTAGTTTAATATTATCAAAATTGAACGAACGAAACTCCCCAATCTCAATATGACAATGGGAAGGTGGGGCAAATCAGGAGCCGACATAGTGTGGTCACCCTACTTGATACATTTGTATGAGAAAAGTTATGTCTGAATATCTTTAAAACCAGACAACGAATATAAAATATTAGATGGTGGATATTTAGTAAAAATTTTTACTAAATGTTGAAGTACTTTCGAGTGTCTTAGGTGCTACAAATCGTAAGATATTTACATTTTTAACTTTCTCAAAACGTGTGGACTGAGTGAGCACTTACAAAAATTTATTATAAAAAAACCTGACACGTTAGTGGTTCGTTTTGTATTTTACAAATTCCCATTTCACTTTTACTAAACTATACACATATAATAGCGGTCTAAATCTTATGTTTTTCATCAAAATTCGGCTTTTCAAAAGTGTGTGGATTGAGTGAGCATAAGAAACTATTTGTAAAAAAATTAATACGTCACTAGGTGATCTAATATTTATAGAGGTAGGTTGGCCTATTTTTTACTAAATGTTAGTATATAAATATTATATGTTAAATGAATATATTCACTGTTTTCGTTGGTAGTTTGTGAGAACTGAGTGAGCACATGTTAATGGCTGTATCTTTTGATTTATCTTTTTACAAATTCAGAGATTCGTTTTACAATTGTTTTAGAACTTTTACTAAATGATCAGCATATTTTTTTTTATTTTCGGAAGGTGCTCACTCAATCCACACACACACCAAGAAGGCTTGTGTTGTGGGTACTCAGACAACGATATATTTAATATATAAATACTTATATACATAGAAAACATCCATGACTCAGGAACAAATATCTGTGCTCATCACACAAATAAATGCCCTTACCGGGATTCGAACCCGGGACCGCGGCGCAGCAGGCAGGGTCACTACCGACTGCGCCAGACCGGTCGTCATAATGGTGGTGTGGTGTTATAATTAAGAAAATATAGATACTAGAGAACCTTAATGATGAAATAAAACTTACTAAAATCTCAATTCGTCAAAAAAATCTCGGTAACAAAATAGGAATAATAAAAACAAATTTAACTGTTTCCTTAATAATGTACAAACTTTTCAACAAGTGCTGATGTATCCACTGAACACGGTGGACACTATTTAATGATGCAAACATGGAAAAAATGGACCAGTAACATTAGCCCCCAGTTTAGATTTGCCCCGTTGTACCTTATACTCGTTTCCTTTTTGCTGCTACCAAATACATATGTAGGTAACTCCGTATAGACAGATAGTCTAAGAAAAAAACGTACCTCAAAACCATACAGAAAAAGGTACGGTGGCCTAGATGGTTTTATACCTTTGGGGTATGCTCAGCTAGATGGCGCTAATATTAATATTTGACATTTTAACACATATCAAGCTAAGAATATGGACCAAATTGTCAAAACAAAGGTTCAAAAGTTTTAAGCCTGTGTCGAGAGATGCACTGTGATTACAAATTACTAAAATTTTTACTGTGACAGTAACTCTCTATTATCACAGTATAAATAAAGAGTACTATCGTACAGTATGGTCACTCCCGCTCCCCGCTGAAAGTGCCGCCCACCCCCTCTCGGTTACCCCACAGTTACCTCCTGTCAAAAACGCGAACAGTCGACCTGTCATATGTCACTCATACAAGCATAGTACGCGTTCACCTACACGAGCTTAGAATGTGTGCTAGGAACACGCCTCTTTCATATAAGTATTTGATCGCCAGTGTCCGAGGTGTGCTATAAGAGCATTTCTTTTTTTTTGCCACTTTAATGAAATCTGATATTTTTGAAAAAAAATATGCTATTTCTACTCAGAATCACTACCTTTTTCAATCCTAGTGGTTAAAAAAATTGTCCCATACGAGTGTTGTATGGGGTAACAAAAGAGGAAAGTATCAAAAATGTATGGAAATTCTGGGACACTTTTTGTCTCCCAGCATAAATTAAATATAACAAGATCATACCATCCCATACATTAAAATGCGACCGCCTAAGACCGCGCTTACACTCCACCACACATAGATGGCGCCACAAAAAAAATGTCTTGTAGCTTTCGATTATACTTGTAGATGGCGTTAAGTGTCACTTTTGACATAGATTTACTGCTCGGAATTGACACTTAATGCCAATCTACAAATAATCGGTGGCAACAAGGCATTTTTTTGTGGCGCCATCTATGTGTGGTAGAGTGTAAGCGCGTTCGAAGGCGGTCGCATTTTAATGTATGGGATGGTATGATCTTGTTATATTTAATTTATGCTCCCAGTGAGATTGAAAGTACTCGTGATTCTGAGTAAAATTGACCTAAAATTCATTTCATTCAATTCACATTAAAATTCAATTCACACCTTCAAAAAAATCGAAATAAAAAATGGGGGAAAAAAAAGAAATGCTCATATAATACTTGATCCTCTTTGCTGCTAATAATAATCATCATTTATTCAAAAAACGAGGTGAAGTAATGAACAGACAGACTAGACCAAATATTATGAACCTACTGTATAAACCACGTGCTTATAAAATGATTTATAATAAAAATGTATTTAACATGTGTATAGTGATATATAATGGATTACCTAATGACATGAAATTACTACAAGGGAATAGCTTTAAGAAAAAATTGACTGACTGGCTTCTAGAAAACTGTTTCTATAGCCTAAAAAAATATTTGAATCTCGACTGTTAGATTTTGTTTTCTTTATATTTTAATTATTTTATAAATTGTTAAATTGGAAATTTTATCTTATACACACATGAAATTGTTTAATGTATTTTTAGTTTAGGTTTAAGTCTACAAGTACTGACTCTCGATTTTTTAATTATTAGTTTGACATGTGTTAACGCCTCGTCTTTGTTCGGGCATCTTCGGGAGCCGTCGCCGGCGCAACGCATGGTGCGGGGCGCGGTGAAGTGGGGGCGGTACTTCAATTCGCTCAGCAATCTTGCGACGGACGGCCGCGCCCGTCCGCTTAAAATCAGTGATATTCAACACCTATGTATCACACTTAATCATCATTATACGTGCATGTACTGGACTACGAGTGTCATTTAACTCACCTCATCCACGACCCCAAGATATTCTGTCCACCCCTACATGCGTGGACAACATGATTTTGTAAATATTTTGCCTGTTTTTAAATATTTGCACGCCTGCATGCAGACTGAATGCACGGATTTATTTATTTTGTAACACCTTATAACTGTGTTCTATGCAAATAAATTCTTTGAATCTTTGAATGCTACGTACCGTGTCCGTTGTGCTCGTGTGTGGAGTACAGGTAGTCGTGGTCAGCGATGGCGGGCGCGCTGCTCCCGGCCGAGTGGCGCAGGAGCATGGCGCCTGCTTCCATAGCGGCCTCTGTCGCTGCGCTCTGGAATTATTGTTCTTGACCACAGACTAGCCAAAGGCAAAGACGTGGCCTACGATGGAGTGAGCTCGCCCAGAAGATGCCCGTTAACTCTTGATTTGAATTTGTGTGTTAGAAAACTTTATATTCTTAGAACAAATTAATTTACACATACAATCACGCCTGTATCCCATAAAGGGGTAGGCAGAGCACATGAACTACTCAAGTTTCAGTGCCACTCTTGGCAAAAAGAGGTTGAACATACATACATACATACAATTACGCCTGTATCCCATAAAGGGGTAGGCAGAGCACATGAACTACTCAAGTTTCAGTGCCACTCTTGGCAAAAAGAGGTTTTAAGATAAAAGATAAGATAAAATTTATTTCATAGAAAAATATCTAAAATTAAAACAATCACAATTCTCTTAAATAATGCTTAAAAACTATAAATATAGGTACAAACATGGTTTAGAAAGACATAAATAACAAAAAAGTCTTATATGCAAAAATTTTAAGCAGGTCAACATAATATTATTTTACGCCAATACCTAAACTAAGTAACTTAATACTTGTATCTTAGGCATTTCGTGTTAGTAGGTCAGTATAATGTAGTTAGGTGCTTATTGAGCAAAACAATAAAGGTTATAAATTGAAAGTTAGTAGGTTTACATTAAACTGTTGAAATAGAACTAAAACTGTGACATTGCAGTGACAGATTGCCAGCCTCTCGCCTACGCCACAATTTAACCCATATCCCACAGTCGCCTTCTACGACACACACGGGAAGAAAGGGGGTGGTGAAATTCTAAACCCGGCACCACACGGGCAAATTAATTTATTCTCATAGAAAATAATTTAATTTGTATTTTTTAGTACACACACTACTATTTTATCCATACTAATATTATAAATGGGAAAGTGTGTGTGTCTGTTTGTTTGTCCGTGTTTCACGGCAAAACGGAGCGGCGAATTGACGTGATCTTTTAAGTGGAGATAGTTGAAGGGATGGAGAGTGACAGGAGGCTACTTTTGTCTCTTTCTAACGCGAGCGAAGCCGCGGGCAAAAGCTAGTCTATAAACTGAAATAAATGTCATGTACAAAGAAAAAGTGACCAAGGCCTCCAAGTGTTCAAAGCTGGATTCGAACCAGCGTCCTCGCGAATTAAAAGCTATAATCGCTCTTTAAAAGCGATAACGAAGTAAGCTGGTTCGAATCAGTCACTTTTCCTTTGTATATGACATTTATTTCAGTTAACTTTATATTTACAGTCAATTTCGAGGGTTTACTGGTGAAACCCGATAAATCGAGATAATTTGTCATTGAAATAACAACATTGTGGAAATTTCACATAGTTCGAATTTCAAAAACCAGCTTGCTCAACTTATCGGGTTGAAATGAAATGAAATATTTATTTCGCTTCTTCTTTAGTCGTTCCCTCAATGCTGAGGATCGTGACATCATGTCATTCTGTTGAAGACTAGGTCTCTCCATAGGCGTCTGTTCCTCGCCAAGCGCATGGCCTCGTGCAGTTTTAATCGCGTGGGTGCAGTAATTTGAGCACACCATCTAGTAGGGGGAGGTGCCTGAGGTCTCCAGGCTATCTGGCGGGCGACGTGAAATGTGACCGAAATAACTAAGAGTATGGTCCTGGCATATTGTTGACAGCCGGCGCTTTATGCGTAGCTCCTCAAGAATGGACTGGTTAGTACGCATTGCCGTCCATGGAATCCGTAAAAGCCGGCGCCAGCACCACATCTCAAACGCATCGATACGTTTATTCATATTTGCTCGGATGGTCCATGTTTCCGAACCATGCATAAAGACCGGGAACACCAGGGAACGCACCAGTCTAACCTTGGTCTGTTGCAGTATAGCACGGTCCTTCCAGATCTTATCAAGCCGAGCCATGGCACCCTTTGCTATCTGGATCCTCCGAATAACATCCGCGTCACAGCTACCATTGCTAGATATTAGCGAGCCGAGGTAGATAAAGGTGCTGACACAATCGAGATCTTTTAGCTCAAGGCTTCGCGGAGGTGGGTCTTTCCTGTATACAAACATCAGCTTGGTTTTAGCATGGTTGACGTGAAGTCCTAATTTGATGCTTTCAGCTTCTATTCGCCTAAATAGACGACTCATCTCCTCCTCATCGGAAGCCAAGAGCGTTGTGTCATCAGCATAGCGCAGGTTGCATATTGTCTTTCCGCCGATCGATATGCCACCATCCCAGTTCTCGGTGGACTTGCGTACAATATATTCGCCGTAGATATTGAAGAGCTTGGGAGACAATATACAGCCTTGTCTCACTCCTCTTTCCGGCTTGAATTGGTCTGACAACGTATTCTCAATGCGGACTCTGGCAGTACTTTCGGCATATAGGTTTTCTATGAGATGCGCTAAATGGGCAGGAACACCCATCTCAGACATCACTTTGAGCATATTTTTCCATCTAACGCAGTCAAATGCCTTTGCATAGTCAATAAAGCACAGAACCAACGGCTTGTTCCATTCGCGGCATCTCTCTATGATTCGCTAGAGACATGGTTTCACGAGTAAACCCTCGATTTATTGAATAGCGACATTAGGTGCAACTGCTCGATTTTTTCCATATTTTACAATGTTTACATTATTAATCTGAGTGTTCACTGGTTATATGGCACGCGTGATAACATTGCAAGTATCAGAGAACTTCTGAGGCCAAAAGAAGTAGTATATTTTGAGTAAGAGAACCAGTCTTAGTCATTACCAGGGTTCGAGGATATATATCAAGATATATATCCGATATATATCCAGCGGGGTTCGATGATATATATCAATGGATATAAATATCCGAAATTTATCAAATATTGCAATACAAAACGGTTTAAAAAAATGTAACATTGTTAAAAATAAGAGTTTTTTGTGTTTGTTACTGTTTTTCTACTAAATGTTATGTTTTTCAGTAGAATTTTCCTTATCTGAAATTGTATTCATAAATAATGCAACAAAATAATACTATGCCTTCCATACAAAATGGATATATATCCGATATATATCATAAATTACCGATATTTTGATGATATTTACTATAAACATAGGATATTTTTGAACCCTGGTCATTACTCATTAGTGACAATCTATAGGGAAATAAATTTACAAACTACAAGCCGTGCCAAAAAAAAAAGGTGAAACTAAAGCACAGTCATAGACTCTGTTAGTAAGGTCACCTTGGAAAGGATAGATAGATCGGGCAGTCAAAAGGGCCCACTTGGAGAGATAGAATGGACGCCGTCCTGCTGGACACCCAAAATACTCCGGTTGGTTCACGACCGGTCTGGCTCGGTAGTGACCCTGCCTGTTAAGCCGCGGTCCTGGGTTCGAATCCCGGTAAGGGCATTTATTTGTGTGATGAGCACAGATATTTGTTCCTGAGTCATGGATGTTTTCTATGTATATAAGTATGTATTTATTTGTTTAAGTATGTATATCGTCTCTTAGCGCTCATAGTAAAAGCTTTGCTTAGTTTGGGGCTAAGTTGATTTGTGTAAGGTGTCCCCAATATTTTATTTATTTATTTAAATATCGTTGGGATAGAGTGGAGGTTGACCTTCGTGAGCTCGGCGTCGGCGAAAGCTGGCGCGATACCGCTCAAGACCGTGCAAGGTGGCGTGCTCTTGTGTTGGAGGCCAAGTAAATAAGTTTCCAGGTTCGAGTCCCGGTGAGTACACTACCTGAGCGGCGTGCTGGCTGCGACGGTGGTGGTGAGTGGCGCGCGCGTGGTGCGGCGCGCGCTTGCTGATGGCGGCCGCTGTCTTCCTCACTGTCCTCGTTATATCGAGCGGGTCTACGGACTCGGAGCTTCACGCCGCCTCTCTGAAAATGTTATAAATGATTCTATAATCTTATGTCACATCTTCCTTGGCGAAGCATCAAGATCTGGCCTAGTCGGTGTCCCTGCCTGCTAAGCCGCGGTCCTGGTTTCGAATCGCGGTAAGGGCATTTATTTACGTAATGAGAACAGCTATTTGTACCTGAGTCATGGATGTTGTCTCAATGGAACGTCTTGCTTTACTATAGCAGGAAACAGCTTTGAATCAGCTTTCAAATAAAATCACGGATAAGTAATATTAGTTCAGACAAAATTAAACGTGAAAAAACATCCGGTCACACTCGATCGACTGACGTGAATTTTGTGAAAGCAAAGCGGTAACCAAAGACATATGTAACTCCGTATAGACGGATAAAGTTACGGTAGAGAAAAAGTTACGGTAGCCTAGATGGCGTTACACATTTGGGGAACGCTCGGCTAGATGGCGCTAATATTAATATTTGACATTTTAACACATAACAAGCTAAGGATATGGGCCAAATTGTCAAAACTGAAGTTCAAAAGTTTTAAGCTTGTGTCTCGACTGCACTGTGATTACACATTTTACTTTGACAGTAACTCTCTCTATAATACTCGATCCTCTTTGGTAAAATTCAGAAGAATAGTTAGGTACGTGCCACGCGACTACACAGGCGGGCGCGTGGCGCCCTCAGCCACTTGTTACCTCGAGGCAACTGCTATTAGCTAATACTTAACGCGCAACCGCGAGCGAGTGACGTAGGCCTGATTACGTGATTACGCGCTACATCGGGCAGCCAATATTGGTCGCGCGCTAAATGATAAAACAACGGGACGTGTCGCAATTACAAATACTGCCTGCCAGGGCAATCATGGTCGCGCAATAAATGATAATCTCAGGCCGTCCTTTTCCCACCATTTGTAAGTGCGATAGGAACGCACCGATGCGATAAAAATCGAACTAGTACTAGTTTTAGTAGATGTGACTTACTCGACTGTGTGAAGGCCTCGGTCTACTAGTTCCAGAATATTCTCCCTGTGATGCGTCGTTTTCTTGTCTTTCCCTGTAACAAATATCAGCAATTGGTTCTTTTCCATGTATTGTACAATGCCTGGGTCCTGGGTTCGAATCCCGGTAAGGATATTTATTTGTGTGATGAGCACAGATATTATTTGTGCCGTTTGTATATCCGAGGTCTTTATAGAGAGAGTACGTCGTAGACGTCGCATCGGACCGGTAGATGGCGCCATCGTTCGTTGTAAGTCGCTCCGGCGTCACACCGCCGCGATGTTGGTAGTCCCGTTTTTCCCCACCTGCAACACAAGGCTCCCCGCGCCCCGACCCGCCACCAGCCACCCTCATTGTTTCGTCGAACGCCGAAGTGACCGGTTGTCGCGTATTCCGTTCGAACATTTTTACAGCATGGTGTCTCGAAATTAATCCTTTAGTTTCTATTTCCTTGTTATTTCTGGTCAAACCAGAGTTATTCGTGTTTTTATTTAAAAAAGTGGCTTATAACGTTTCGGAATTATTTTTCAATTTCATCCGTCAATTCTTTCTTCCCTTTTAATTTACGCTCGTTCGTCTTGAATAATGAGATATATTATGTGAGATCATTATTCGTCTTTCGAGGTTCTCACTATAGAAATGAACGAGCGGTGCTTTATGATTCTACCCACTTTTTTGTAAGAAAGTTCCATGCTGCAAAAATCGTTACCGTTAATCAGTTTTCTTTTTAAACTATTCGCATTTCCGAGACTAAAGTAGGAAGTGTTATCCGCGTATTAAAAGTTTCGCGCTAGAATATAAGCGGTAACGTAGGTAAGTTGCTCCGCCGGGGACCACGTGCTCCGGGGACCGCGTGCTTCGCGACCGCGGGCTGCGGCGGCGGCGGCGGCGGAGGGCGCGGTGGAGGAATACCGCGCTCCAAGGAGGTTTGAATTTCTCCGACGAATGGGTGAGCAGATTCATATTATTTTAGAAAGAACATGTTCGGTTTCCGATTCGGTGCGGAGGCCCCAAGCCACGTGTCGGCGCCGAAACTTACTGTAGCGTTGCGATAGCGCCGCTGACCGCGGCAGTGTTGTCCGCCGCGTCGGCGCCGCCGAGGTTGCGTAGAAGTTGCCTCCTCGTTAACGATGGCCATCTCTGCGGTGCCGCCGAACAACGTTGTGGCCGCCGCATAGGCGCCGCGTGCGACGCTGTAAGTATGTCTGCTGCTGCCCCGACGCGAGCGCCGTGCCGTTAGTGATCAGTCGTCAATACGCAGGCTACCAGCGCGGCCACCTTCTGCCCCCGCCACAACGCCGCGAGCCTGCTGAAGCTGTCCACCAATATCGCTGGCCGCCACGCTTATGCTGGCGCCTCGATGGTGATGCAGCGCGCTCATCTGCCGTGACAACGCCGCGATCCTGCTGAAGCCGTCCACCAGTATCGCTGGCCGCCACGCTTATGCTGACGCCTCGATGGTGATGCAGAGCGTTCGTCTGCCGTGACAACGCCGCGATCCTGCTGAAGCTGTCCACCAGTATCGCTGGCCGCCACGCTTATGCTGACGCCTCGATGGTGATGCAGAGCGTTCGTCTGCCGTGACAACGCCGCGATCCTGCTGAAGCTGTCCACCAGTATCGCTGGCCGCCACGCTTATGCTGGCGCCTCGATGGTGATGCAGAGCGTTCGTCTGCCGTGACAACGCCGCGATCCTGCTGAAGCTGTCCACCAGTATCGCTGGCCGCCACGCTTATGCTGGCGCCTCGATGGTGATGCAGAGCGTGCGTCTGCCTTGACAACGTCGCGAGCCTGCTGAAGCTGTCCACCAATATCGCTGGCCGCCACGCTTATGCTGGCGCCTCGATGGTGATGCAGAGCGTTCGTCTGCCGTGACAACGCCGCGATCCTGCTGACTGTCCACCTGCTGTAGCTGTCCACCAGTATCGCTGGCCGCCACGCTTATGCTGGCGCCTCGATGGTGATGCAGAGCGTTCGTCTGCCGTTACAACGCCGCGATCCTGCTGACTGTCCACCTGCTGTAGCTGTCCACCAGTATCGCTGGCCGCCACGCTTATGCTGGCGCCTCGATGGTGATGCAGAGCGTTCGTCTGCCGTGACAACGCCGCGATCCTGCTGACTGTCCACCTGCTGTAGCTGTCCACCAGTATCGCTGGCCGCCACGCTTATGCTGGCGCCTCGATGGTGATGCAGCGAGCTCATCTGCCATGACAACGCCGCGATCCTGCTGAAGCTGTCCACCAGTATTGCTGGGCGCCACGCTTATGCTGGCGCTTCAGTGGTGATGCGGAGCGTAATACTGTTAACCGCTGCACAGGCGTCGCAATCCTTCTGCTGCGTCTGCCGTGACAACGCCGCAAGCTACTTGAAGTTTTCCACCGGTGTCGACGGCCGACACGCTGATGCTGGCGCCTTGATGTCGCCTCGATCGCACGAGGTAAGATTGCAGACGCGGCGACCTTCATCGCGCCACCGAGCGCAATACTGCGGCTGCCGCGAAGGCGTCGCTAATTTTCCTGCCGCGTTTGCCGTGACGACGCCGCGAACTCTGTTGATGCTGTTCACCGATGTAGCTGACTGCCACGCTGGCGCCGGTGCCTCCCGCGCTGACGGCGGCGACCTCGAGAGGGCCACTGAGCACGATACTGCGTGACGCGACAGGGCATCGAGACGCCTTTCGAGCTGACGACGGCCGTCTCAATCTCACCGCCGAACATAACAGCGTCTGCTGCAGTGACAAGCTGGTAAGATTGCTGATGTGGGCCCTTGGTGCTGCTAGCCGCCACGCTGATAACGCCCGTCGCGCCTAAGATGTCACGCTCACCGCGAACACTGTCTTCCCCTACAATGGTGCTACGACCACGACTATCCAGGCTCCGTCTGCTACGGTATCGCTGCTGACCAGGCTGATACTACCCTCCAATGTGACGCCGGGCGCCGCTATCAGCTGACATCCCGTACACTATGGTATCCACTCTTCTCTTTCCAGTTCCCGTGAAGTACGACAGTATTTACACTCTATTTTGACCAAGGACTCCTCCGTCGCCGAAGTGAGAACAGATAAATTCTAAAGATGCTACGTCCTAACGTGGTTTGGACACCCATAGTGGAACGAGGTAAGACGTCAATAACCGGACGAGGAGCCGCACTGCTGCGAGGGTGTCCTGACGATGTTCGCGAGCTATCTAATCGGAGAAGCGCCTCGCGAGACGACCCTGTGATTCCTGTACATCGCTCATTGTGTAGGTCAAAGACATCGTAAAGGTTTGCGGAATTAAAAAAAAAAAATCTCTTTCAGAATGTCCAGATCTGAATTCGAGCCAGCGTCCTGCATCCTGAGCGTGCGTCTGTTTACCGGGTGGACACCAAAACCGATCGGTAATCTGGCCGCGGGGGTTCCAAGTACACGACGATTTCCCGGAGGCTTGTGGCGCCCACTGTCCATTCGAGAGATTAACTTATTCGCCGAGCCTCTAATAAACAAATTGGGAAAAATAAACCCGCTTCGCCTTAGTGAACTTGAGATTCCAGCTCAAAGCGAAAGGGGCCAGGAACTCAGGAGGACTTCAGTAGTTATCATCTGGCTCGACTATACTGAATTAATATAGTGCTTGATTCGATCGTTGAACCTGATTTCATCAATTTCACAACTTTCGTAGTCTACAGAGAGAGAAGGTTGCACCGCTGCAGTTTCCAGCATTACCTCGTACAGCTGCCGATAGCTGTAGGCCAATCGCCCCTGTTTTGCTTGCATCTGCAGCCCGATAAGACCTTCAATAATCGGAACATTGTACGAAGTAAAGCTCTTCCGATGGAAAATAATCTTCAACAGGCGGTGGCGCTAGCGACTGAAGTGACATGCAGCCGGATTAAGGTTCGCATAGCACTATATGCTATGCACAGTTCGGTTGTATGTTATGTTATGCTGTACGATGGCAGGATTACATCTCTTCTGTTACGAGTAACTACGACAGTAACTGCTGACTCCAACAGACTGTCGTACGAGGTCAGTATGCACCCCCTGGGAGCCAAGTAAGTGACCTTCGGTGACCTCGCCTTCTTCTGCTTCGCCCGTCATCGTACCTCTTCGTCTGCGAGAGCCCTGCATTACGTCGTACAACGGTACGTATTAAGCCTCCGCCACACATAGCGCTAACGCTACGCTATCAGCGCGCTGAATGCGCGTGCATTCCGCTCGCGTCCCGCGCGCGTTGCGCTCGCAATCAGCGCTCGTTAGTTCCCGCTAGCGCCCACTGGGCGCAACGCCAGCGTTTGTGCGGTGCACCGCCATTATTGCGCTCCGCCTACGCTCTTAAAGCGCGCATGTGTGGCGGTGTTTTAATTCACCCCTTGACCTGCTACCACGACGTGTTCAGCAACCACCAGCGATGCGACACGGACGTCTCCACCTCTCAGTCTACTCTGTCGACCTTCATTGCACGAAGTAGAAATCCGTCGCATCGGGTTTGGATTAGGTAATGGATTACCCTAAGAGTCAATGACTGACTTGAAGAAATCGACTGATACCTCCGTCCAGTGTAGTAGCAATCGACAGCGCTCGTACTTTTCATCTTCTAGGCTAGTTTTACCGAGCGATCGGTATCCTCAAATGCCCTCACTAAAAAGAGTTCAGAGTTCAGGAGTCTCGCTTGCAACCGCGCTCGCTTGACGCGAAATAGTCTGATCGAAAATACCAGTATTGTAACAAATAGCCCTTGGGCGCGTGAGTGATGACCTTTTTCTGTGTTTGATATGGACGTAAGACGTTGGACTTTAAATAGTCATATCAAAGCTAATATTGATTTAGATAATTTTTACGAAGGGTTGACAAAAGCAGTATCAATTACGTTACCCTGCTACAGTACAGATAGTTACACTACTTTTACAGTTAATTTCCACACTCTGTGTCTGAAATTGGGTTTATAACCTGATAAAATAACGTGTCTGTTAATAATAATAGTGTATCTAAGGTTTTTGTATCTTGTTCAAGTCAGCCTCGCCTACATCTTTTTTTTTGGTTTTGATCTGCGATGTATAATAATGTCATTTCTCTAACTATTCGCTGACTAAAGCTAAACGTCATCACGAAAATCTCTTTAGGCGTTTCTGGCACCGAGATATTCGCGGATCGAAGGCTATTTCGACTGATACATCTGTCAAATCGGTTCAACAACTGATTCACTTATTCTTCTATGCTATGCCAATAGGGCTACCAAAGGCTTGCGCGCCAGCTGACTCGCCACCAGGAGATAATAAACAGGTCTCTATAAAGACCTCGGATATACAAACGGCACAAATAATATAATAATTTTACCTTCCAATAAAATTGTTATTATTTTGCCTGGTATATCCGAGGTCTGAGTGATGCCTTCCTGGTAGGCTTAATATACCGTCGGCACTTCTCCTCAACAATGAGGGTGGCTGGTGGCGGGTCGGGGCGCGGGGAGCCTTGTGTTGCAGGTGGGGAAAAACGGGACTACCAACATCGCGGCGGTGTGACGCCGGAGCGACTTACAACGAACGATGGCGCCATCTACCGGTCCGATGCGACGTCTACGACGTACTCTCTCTATAAAGACCTCGGATATACCAGGCAAAATAATAACAATTTTATTGGAAGGTAAAATTATTATATTTGTTCCTGAGTCATGGATGTTTTCTATGTATATAAGTATGTATTTATCTATTTAAATATGTATATCGTCGCTTAGCACCCATAGTACAAGCTATGCTTAGTTTGGGGCTAAGGTGATCTGTGTAAGATGTCCCCAAAACTTATTTATTTTTATTTATTTAATTTGCAGCTGAAGTTCTAATAAACACTCAATGAATGGATGGTGGATTTGTGGCGACAGGTGTATTAAATATATTGGTAATAAATAATGAATATTTGAACAATAATTGTTTTAAAATGCTGTTACGCTTCGCGCGACGCAAGCGCGGCGTTGAGGTACTGCCTTATCGCTCGGGCCGCTCCGCCGCAGATCGGCGGGCGAGCGCGCTTTCGTGTGCGCTCGGAAATCCCAGCCAGTCGGCAATTTATCACTCTCGAGGCTGGACGCATGCGCTCGCGCCGCCCGAGCTAACGGTTGATGCTTACGCGCCGACTCGCTTGCATTATAATATTCGGTTTGCTTGTGCGCCGCTTAATGCTTTAAGCTTACGCTTTTAATATGTACTTTTCCTATCTTCTGTGCTATTTCTGACTTCCTCTTTTTCTATGCTATGCTGTGCTTTGTACTCTTACTTTCTCTACTTGTGCTTGTGACTCTTGTGTGCCGTTATTTGACAATACAACTTATTAATGTGGAAACTAGCTTGTTTTACTTATCTCGCTAGGCTAGTTCACCACAGATTCATCTGCATGTTATTCTATGCTCGGTTACCTGTATCTCTGTAGAGGTTCATCATCGCTAGAGCATCTCGGGTGGTACGAGTGGTCAGACTCGTAGCGACGCTGGCCGTCTCTTTCTATACGTGAGTATGTATGCATGTATGATTACCTGTATCTCTGTAGAGGTTCATCATCGCTAGAGCATCTCGGGTGGTACGAGTGGTCAGACTCGTAGCGACGCTGGCCGTCTCTTTCTATACGTGAGTATGTATGTATGTATGATTACCTGTATCTCTGTAGAGGTTCATCATCGCTAGAGCATCTCGGGTGGTACGAGTGGTCAGACTCGTAGCGACGCTGGCCGTCTCTTTCTATACGTGAGTATGTATGTATGTATGATTACCTGTATCTCTGTAGAGGTTCATCATCGCTAGAGCATCTCGGGTGGTACGAGTGGTCAGACTCGTAGCGACGTTGTCCGTCTCTTTCTGGCGAGTGTTCTGAATTTGATGAGCTGGATTGCGAAGATCCGTCTGTGAACCTCTCTCGTGTTCTGTAAGAGAAAGTTATGTTTTGTTTTTATGTGTAATGTTTTATTTTAAAATTGAACATGAGTGAAATGAAATGAAATATTTTTTATTTTACTTGAAGTATGGTACAAAAGTTGTTCAGACAATATTATAAATAGGTAACACAGTATATTTCACCATCATCGGGCATGCAAAAATATCTTAACCTACAAATTAAAACAGTAAAAAAGTGAGTGGGAGTTGTGTGAAAGCAGTAGGTATTTAATATTAAACTAAAGGCCAGTTGCATCAACCACATTTGACATTCGCCCATGTACTAATCTGCTGTGTGTGTTTGTTTGTCTGGCCTTCACGGCAAAACAGAGCAACGAATTGTCGTGATTTTTTAAGTGGAGATAGTTGAAGGGATGGAGAGTGACATAGGCTACTTTTTGTCTCTTTCTAACGCGAGCGAAGCCGCGGGCAAAAGCTAGTATTATATATGTGTAAGAAGTTATTTAAAAAATGGTAGGTTGACGGTATCAAAGTCATTGTCGCCGACAGACAGTCCGTATACTTAGTCAGTTCTAAAGTTCTGTCACAAAGGTTTTAAGTGATAAAAACTTTATTGACAGATATTTCTTACTATGCATATGCATGGTTTGAAAGCTCGTTTCATACTGAATAAATTGCAATATTACTTAAAGTACTTTGCTGTCGCAGTTTCGCGTGGTTCCTTGTAACATCTGAAAATTTGGTAAAAAAAACAAGTCAAGAAACACGCGACCTCTTCCGGACGTTTTTATTTTTTATTTATTTTTGGTTGGCTTAATATGCTTTAATGATACTTATTATAAACGCTGGGTCTTTTATCTTTAAGTTTGTATATGATTTTTGTGAATTAAATGGACAATATTGCTACTGTACAACGTTTTGTTGCACATTCCCGTTGATGATTGTGAAATCTAAGCGTTTTACTGAAAAGTACCCAAGTTCTAAAGGTTACTAGCAGACTTAAAGATTTCTAGGAAAATGAAATACCAGTAATTCAATATGCCCAAATTCAGAGAACTCATACTAAAAAAATAATTATTTTATTTGGCTAATGTAACAATGTTTTTTTCTTCCTTTTGCGAAGTCTATTTTTCCGCGTGCTGACGTCTATCGACAAACTCAAAGTAACCAAGGATTCTTAAAAATCACGATCTACATTTTCGATCGTTTATATCACATTTTAATAAGTATAAAACAGGTTTTGATATCATGTATTTTTTATTGAATATACAATTACCTTTATATACAATTTTATCAGTTAAAGCATTTGTGACAGAACTTTAGGACCGACTAAGTAGAATAGGCTACTTGACCCTTTTTTAGGGTTCCGTAGCCAAAATGGCAAAAACGGAACCCTTATAGTTTCGTCATGTCCGTCTGTCCGTCTGTCCGTCTGTCCGTCTGTCCGTCTGTCACAGCCGATTTACTCGGAAACTATAAGTACTACAGTGATGAAATTTGATGGGAATATGTGTTGTATGAACCGCTACAAAATTATGACACTAAATAGTAAAAAAAAGAATTGGGGGTGGGGCCCCCCATACATGTAACTGAGGGATGAAAATTTTTTTTCGATGTACATACCCGTGTGGGGTATCAATGGAAAGGTCTTTTAAAATGATATAAAGTTTTCTAAAAAACATTTTTCTTAAAGTGAACGGTTTTTGAGATATCAGCTCTCAAAGTCGTAAAAAGTATGTCCCCCCCCCTCTATTTTTATAACTACGGGGTATAAAATTCTAAAAAAAATAGAGGTGATGCATGCTAATTAACTCTTTCAACGATTTTTGGTTTGATCAAAGTATCTCTTATAGTTTTTGAGATAATTGACATAATAAGTTTATTATATTTGCTGCTACGGAACCCTTTGTGCGCGAGCCCGACTCGCACTTGGCCGGTTTTTTTTTAAAGTTTGTCTTGTTAACTCACTGTCTAATTAACCGAAAAAAAAATATCACTATATTTTATTACGATTTATAAACCGCATAAAATATTCTTTTACGTAATCAGGCAAAAACAACATTAGCCATGTCATCTATAGATTTTTTGTAAATGAAGTCATTCAGTGCGAAAACAACACTTTCTGACACTTTCAGTACGAGGCATAAAGGTCATGTCAGTGATTGCTTTGACATGAATTCTATGACGTCACTACACGGCCGACAGCGTTTTCGGTGACCAAAATTAAAAAAAAAATTACTCACATTTTTGAATTAAAAATACGAAGTCATCGTACCCGTTGAATACCCAAAACCATTAAATATTGGTTTCTTATGATATTACAGAAGACAATCATTTATTGTGCCAAATTAGATATGAGTCTAGTAGCCTATTATAAGAACGATTTATTCGTAAGCATACAGACGATAACCAATTTTTAGACAAAGTTAAAATAATGTCATGTTGCCTGTGTGGTGACGGGTTAAGAATTTCACCACCCCCTTTCTTCCCGTGGGTGTCGTAGAAGGCAACTATGGGATATGGGTTAAATTGTGGCGTAGGCGAGAGGCTGGCAACCTGTCACTGCAATGTCACAGTTTTCGTTTTCTTTCAACCCCTTATTTGCCAAGAGTGGCACTGAAGCTGTAGTAGTTTCATGTGTTCTGCCTACCCCTTTATGGGATACAGGCGTGATTGTATGTATGTATGTATGTATGTTAAAATAATGTAGTGTCACGAAATACGTACCGTTTGGGGAGCTTCTGCCGATGCCTGTGGCGGTGGCGGTCCCTGTGACGCCGCCGCGGCGGGGACGGCGCGCTGTCCGAGTCTCGAGCTCGCTTTCTACGTGCGCGCGGCTGGAACTGTGAACGTCATTCAAATCTGTACTCGATATCAATACTCAATATATTCTTTTCATCACATTTGCTGTTTAAAGGTCTCATTGCATTTACGTGTACTGAATAATAATGTACTATTTTATCTTATACTATTAAACGAGCAATTCTTGTATATTTATTTATTTATTTATTTATATATACCGACGATCTCGGAAACCGCTCTAACGATTTCGCTGAAATTTGTTATGTGGGGGTTTTCGGGGGTGAAAAATCGATCTAGCGTAGCCTTAGATCCCGGAAAACGCGAATTATCGAGTTTTCATGAGTTTTTCTTTCGCGTTTGTAAACGTAAAATATGGTCCTTAATTTCGCCGCGCGCGCATCGATTCCGCTTAGCTCAGTCGTACGAGGTCGGTCTAATGTACGCAGATAGATCGTAGGTGTCAGGGTTTCGAATCCCGGCCAGAAATTAAGTTTTTGTTTTTTGGCTTTTTTTTTTTGTTTTTGTATTTATAAGAGTTTTTTTTAATCTAAAGACGTGATATATTAAAATAGAACCGAGCGAAGCTCGGTCGCCCAGATATTTATTCCCAAAGAGAGTTATGGATTTAGTTTTAAAAATTAATACTATCCGTACACTATTTCAGGCAAAGGAAGTTTCAGTCAGCCAAGGATTTTTGTTGCACTACCAGAGTCGAATTAATTTAAAAATTGCGTTTTATTTGGTTTTATTTATGTTTCACAATTATTTCAATGTAATATAACACTTTAAGTTCTCGCGCTTTGTACACATATTTAAAGTCACACACAGGTCGAACGCGATTAATTAACATTATTTTTACCTTTTTTCCCAACGTTTCGGCCAGGTTGCACTGGCCGTGGTCGCGGAAGACTGACGTCCCAGCAAAGTGTCACCGGAGATGTAAACAACACAAAACTACCCGATATTAATTTATATAAATGTTCGGGGTAGACAAATAAATATAATCTACCCGCTTTTAGTTATTGTTTATTTCCCACCGCACGACACACAGCACTCACAACATCCGCGCACTGGTCCGAAGATAGATCTTTTGGTTTGAACATTTGAATCACTGGTCCCCATGTTGGCGATAATCTATACCCATCTTCCCTGTTAAAGTTTTTAGGATATTTTTTAATTTCGATCGCCTCCCTCACAATCCGGGGATAATAGTGTCGCTCGGTGGAAAGAACTTTGGGTTTGTGTAGCTGCGGAAACGAATCACTGAAATGTTCAAACCAAAAGATCTATCTTCGGACCAGTGCGCGGATGTTGTGAGTGCTGTGTGTCGTGCGGTGGGAAATAAACAATAACTAAAAGCGGGTAGATTATATTTATTTGTCTACCCCGAACATTTATATAAATTAATATCGGGTAGTTTTGTGTTGTTTACATCTCCGGTGACACTTTGCTGGGACGTCAGTCCTCCGCGACCACGGCCACTGCAACCTGGCCGAAACGTAGGGAAAAAAGGTAAAAATAATGTTAATTAATCGCGTTCGACCTGTGTGTGACTTTAAATATTTCAATGTACTTTACATTTATTTTGTAAATTTCACGCAGATAAATCGTTATAATTTACAATCTGACAGGAAATTTTGACGGCCATCTCGATTTGAGCTTGACCGCGTTGCCATAGCAACGGGCAGTACAACAGAAACTTCAATAAGAAAATGCTTTGTCTTATATTTTTTTCCTGTGTTTTCCTCTCAAATTTGCTCAAATGTGATGAAAAACATAGTGTGTAACTCAGGAAGTAAAGACATTGTAAACTCGTGTCTATAACTCTCTCCAGCCTGCGGCTGTCGCGAGTTATTAACATTCGTCGACAAAATCCCCCTTACCTCCCTTGTTGCACAATATACTATTATTAGCCTGGTCCACACTGATCGAGCAGCCTCGTGAGGCATTGCGTTTACAATCACGTTTGAATTTGCTCGATAAGATCAAAGATTTATATAACTCCGTATAGACAGATAAAGTCTAAGAAAAAAACGTAGCTCAGTTCCATACAGAAAAAGGTACGGTGGCCTAGATGGCATTACACCTTTGGGGTACGCTCAGCTAGATGGCGCTAATATTAATATTTGACATTTTAAAACATATCAAGCTAAGAATATGGGCCAAATTGTCAAAACTGAGGTTCAAAATTTTTAAGTCTGTGTCAAGAGATGGCAGTCTATTCACTGTGATTACACATTTTACTTCGACAGTAACTCTTTATAATACTCGATCCTCTTTGATAAGATGGTGACCAAAATAGTTTGCAACACCAAGAACGATTAATACTGGACTGGCAAAACCCATACAAAAGCGTAAGCGTAGAAATATATGGGCCTTTTAGGCTTAAAACTAAATGGCGCCGTTCGTAGCTTGGAAGTGGCCATAATCATATCTTCCCAAAATATTTTTGCGTGTTTTTATTTTTTATAAGAACACTAGCCCATAGTGGATACCCCCCTCCCAACTGAGGGGGGACTGAAATCTTCTCGAGGCTGAGGCGTAGGGTTAGAGCCGGCGTAGCTTTATTTGACGTGCATATGCGCATTCTAATATGCCTACTTGAAAAATAAATATTTGATTTTCATTTTCATAGTATTTTCCCGCGGCTTCGCTCGGGTAGTAATCTATTTTCCCGTACAAACTTTGGACCCCCATTTCACCCCCTTAGGAGGTGAATTTTGAAAAATCCTTTCTTAGTGCTCCTCTACACCTTTTAAGGAACTTACGTGCCAAATTTAGAATCTCTAGGACCCGCGGTTTCGGCTATGCGTTGATACGTCAGTCAGTCAGTTTCTTCTTTTATATACTTAAAAAAAAATAACATATTTCTTTATTTTAAAATAATGCTATCACGTCAATACACATTTTGAAAAAAAAAAAATATGTTTGTATCATCAGTGTGGTGACGGGTTAAGAATTTCACCACCCCCTTTCTTCCCGTGGGTGTTGTAGAAGTCGACTATATATGGGTTAAATTGTGGCGTAGACGAGAGGCTGGCAACCTGTCACTGCAATGTCACAATTTGGATTTCTTTCAACCCCCTTTTGCCAAGAGTGGCAATGAAACTTAGTAGTTCATGTGCTCTGCCTACATCTTTATGGGATACAGGCGTGAATCCATGTATCTATGTATTATGTATCATCAGTGTAGTTATTATAGTATTTAATAGATGGCGCTAAAAATCGAGGTACGATTCTTAGTATGAAGTATTTAAATCCTAAATAAATCCTTGGCCATACTGTTTTTAATTTTTATGTTCTCTAACCATATAGCGAAGTACTACAGTTCATAGAGCCACTATTATGTTTATTTTTCTACACCCGAACTGTTATTCGTCATTTGGGTGAATCAACTTTTTCTTGCTTTTTGCAAGAATTACCCTTACTTATTATTAGGTCTACTTTTGTGATTTTTAACCTTACCATCGTGAATAAAGATCCTTATTTCACGTATACCAATTACGGAAAAATTTAAAAACGATTCATTTTTAATTAAAACAATATGTGACCCAGTGGAAGAGACACTTTTTTCATACAAAAGTGAGGGACAGCTATGTCCACTGGGTCACTGCTCGAAACAAAGTTACAAAATAGGAAATCCTATAATTACATGTTGTGTTGCGTAGCTAGTATATTTGTCTTTAAGAGGGCTTTCGTGTTAAAAATAGTGAAATCGCAACCGAGCGCTCGATCATACTGTGTGTGGTATCAAATTAAAGGGCTTTGCGAGTAGTTTATAAATATATATCACATTATAGGAGTTTTTCTACTTGGTCTAACAAAATATGAGAAAATGTCCAAAAGTGGTAATAATTGTACCGGTGAAGGCTCGTTTTCAAAAAATTGGCAAAAATCAATAATAGCAATTTATAATCACTAAGGTATAACAGCAATTTAAGTAAACATTGCAGATTAATTTAGTGCAAAACTTACTTCGATGTGATGTAGATTTTCAATGAAATTGTCACTTAATTTTAGGTAATTTCTGAAAAAAAATGAATTCGCCTTAGGCTAGTTTACTCTTTTTCAAAAACTTAAAATAAAAATCTAGTCTGAAATGATTGTGGTACAGGATATACGAATTATAAATTTACCCGTTTTAATATTCAAAATTGTCCAAATTTTACAAATAAGATCGACTGATTCAGCTCTATACGTGCGTTTTTCTAAACGTGCATTAGAGAAAAATTCATAATTAATTTAGTGAGTTAGTTTTCAAAAATCCAGTCTTATAAAAATCAAGATAATAAGATGCTCTAACTGGAACTTGAATTAAATAAATCTATTGGATAACGGAAAGTGTAGTATTTCACCGACTAAAACTATCAATTTTACATTCTTTTGACGTTTTTTTTGAAAGCACATTTACAAAGTCGTGCATAGATCTTTAAAACCCTACATAAAAGTCTATTCCCTAAAGCCAGCATCCGCCGTCTTTCCGCGCATGCGCGCAATAACGAAAAAATTGAAAACGCATTGTTTGGCTCTATAACCATGGCAACGCATTGTTATAACGATACTGCGCACGTGCGCGGGATGGCTTTGGGCAGCTACGCTGGGAAACCGTGAATTTCACGAAATGTATTCTAGAGAACTATTGAAAGCTAATGCATGGTCGTAGAAAAAGTATTGTACTGAGTCAAAAAATACTCGTGGCGTCTTTTGGCTTCGCCTCAAATTGTTACACCACTCGTCTTTTTTGACCTCCTTTAAACGCCTGTTGCCAAAAATACTATTATTACAGACTTTATTTAGGGACTTTCAAAATGGCGGCGTCTTGGAAGCATAGATTTAGAATTATTAAACTAGATTGTTTAGTTAGGTCAAAAAGTGTGTCCACATGAGAGGTAATTGTTTGGGCTGGTGTCCCTCTCGCACTTGCTGACAATATCAACATTATTCATTGACGTCATCACTGTCATAAATTGGGGATACCAGTCAATTTTCAAAGTTACTACTAAATCTACTAACACCCAATTGAAAGTATTTTTTAATTATACAAATCTTTGATTTACTGGCATCAAAATAATTACATTATAATTATTTTCAAATTTTTTGAAATACATCGAAACCCTAGTTTGAATATAACATTAAAATAAAATAAGAAGTTATAAAGTCAGGTAATATACAGATAAAAATACTACTAATATGGGAACCTCATTAACACTGGCAACACGTGCGAGAGGGACACCAGTCCAAACAATGCCCTCTCATGTGGACCGTTTTCGCTAGTCTGATACGATCGACTTTCTGTTTCAGTAAATAAGGTTTAATTTCGTATGGCCAAAAATGTGATTGAGCTGTCCCCTGTAAAGGTCTTTGCTTGGAAGTACCCAAGGTTTTAATAGTCTAGATATAAACTTTGACTGAAACAATAATTACCTCCGGACTGGGTTCATGAGCGGGCGAATCTTCATCGTAAGTTAAGGACGCATCATCAGCAGGTATTGACAGCTGTTCCACTTCTATTTGTTCCGTTGACGATGAAGATAACCCGTTGGGGGATGGTATGTAGGTGTCTGAAAACAATTTATACATACATACAACATACATACAATCACGCCTGTATCCCATAAAGGGGTAGGCAGAGCACATGAAATTACTAAAGCTTCAGGGCCACTCTTGGCAAATAAGGGGTTAAAAGAAAACGAAACTGTGGCATTGCAGTGACAGGTTGCCAGCCTCTCGCCTACACCACAATTTAACCCATATCCCATAGTCGCCTTCTACGACACCCACGGGAAGAAAGGGGGTGGTGAAATTCTTAACCCGTCACCACACAGGAAAACAACACACAAGGAACAATTTATACATATAGATAAAAATTCTCAGGAATATGCAACAATATAAGTGCTAGGCTGGTTTTAGTGTCACGCCACAGTATAATAAAGAGTACTATCTGACAGTTACCGCCTGTCAAAAACGCGAACAGTCGACTTGTCATATCTCACTCATACAAGCATGGTACGCGTTTACCTACACGAGCTTAGAATGTGTGTTAGGAACGCGTCTCTTTCATACATTTGATCACCAGTGTGCCGAGGGTGTCGTAGAAGTCAACAGCGGGACCAGCGGGACATGGGTTCCATTGTAGTGTGGCCGATAGGCTGGCAAACTCTCCTATCACAATTTCGTTTTATTTTAACCCTTTAAAATTTCAAAGAGTGGCACTGAAACTTACAGTTTCGTGTGCTCAGCCGACCCCGTCTGGGAATAAAGGTGTGAGTTTATGTATTCATGTATAAGAGATGAGGAATTCGAAGGGGAGGAAGAGGAAGAGAAGTAGCCTATGTCACTCTCCATCCCTTCAATTATCTCCACTTAAAATCACGTCAATTGGTCGCTCCGTTTAGCCGTGAAAGACGGACAAACAAACAGACGCACATTTTAACTATAAAACTCCCGTGAGACTCATACATATTTAAAAATATTATAAGCGGGTTACTCACGTATTAAGTCGATATAGTCGAGTATGCGTCGCGCTCTCGACATGTAAAGGCGGGGTCGCTACTCTTGACAAAGGTCCTCGAAATTGGACCGAAACATGTCGAACGCTATATCGACTTAATACGTGAGTAACCCGCTTAAAATATTTTTAAATATAGACGCACATTTTCCCATTTATAATATTAGTATGGATGTACCTCTCTGATACGCGGGCCCGGGTTCTGGCGAGGCGGTGGGCACATGACCGTTTGCTATCTTTGTCTTCTTGCCCAGTATAATAAAGAGTACTATCGTTCCTTTACCTGCAAAGATATTAATACTGTCAAAAACACGAACAGTCGACATATCATATTTCACTCATACAAGCATAGTACGCGTTCACCTACACGAGCTAAGACTGTGTGCTAGGAATGCGCCTCTTTCAATATATTTGATCGCCAGTGTCCGAGGTGTGATATTATGCTACTCAAAGCACATCAGTGGGAGTTGTGGAAATAAAGGGGAGAGGCCTTTGCCCAGCAGTGGAACACTAAACATGGACTAATGTGCATGCTTGCATAATTTCAATAGCATTTTGCATAAAACCAGCGTGAATAAGGGCAATAACAGGCAAAAAGTTGATTCACCCATATACGAATAGCTCGCCCGAAACAATTTGCTCGGCAAGATGGCGAACCACAGAAAAATATTTCAAAAATATTTTATCAAAAATTTTAATACAAGTCTGTCTAAGGGTCGGTTGCACCAAACCATCTGTCACAGTTAAAGCCTTCGTAAAATTTTATTGTATGGGAAGATCCATAGACGACCGGTCTGGCGCAGTCGGTAGTGACCCTGCCTGGTACGCCGCGGTCCCGGGTTTGAATCCCGGTAAGGGCATTTATTTGTGTGATGAGCACAGATATTTGTCCCTGAGTCATGGATGTTTTCTATGTATATAAGTATTTATAAATTATATACATCGTTGTCTGAGTACCCACAACACAAGCCTTCTTGAGCTTACCGTGGGCCTCAGTCAATCTATGTAAGAATGTCCTATAATATTAATAATATTAATAGACGTCTACTGCATGACGATGTGTCTGTCAAATGTGATTGTTGCAACTGACCCTGTGCGTTTTCACATTATCCGATCCGATATCGGATGTCGGACCGATATCCCATACATTACAGGCGCCATCTTGGATTTTTTCTATTGAAATCCTTCCGACATCCGATATCGGATCGGATAATGTGAAAACGGCCTAAGTTGGGTAATAGCTAATAGCTCACCTTTCCTGTGTGCTCTTAGAGGCACATCGCTGTCAGAAGAGTCTGGATGCTGGAGCCTTGCTTGTGCTAAAGCTGCCAATGGCTCTGATGAGGAACTGTCTGAGTTCAGTTCAAGGTCGGGCCGGTCGGGCGAAGGCGGTTGGGAGACGATGTCGCCGTTCATACTTTCTGTAAATAAGAATAAGAATATCAAAAATATGAAAAAGTTATTGAGAAACTTATTGAAATGGTTACATTTATGCATACCAATATTGCGTATTATAAAATCTGTAAATATTATGTTTGTATGTATTATGTTGTTATGTTTTCTATGTATATAAGTATGTATTTATCTATTTGAGTATGTATATCGTCGCTTAACACTCATAGTACAAGCTTTGCTTAGTTTGGGGCTAAGTTGATCTGTGTGAGGTGTCTCCAATATTTATTATTTATTTTTATTATGTAACCCATGACAATGCATGACCGTGACAAAGATTTATTCAAATTTGTCACGTAAAGTGGCCGTCAATGGAACTTCTAAACAATGTAAAAAAACCGGCCAAGAGCGTGTCGGGCCACGCTCAGTGTAGGGTTCCGTAGTTTTCCGTGTTTTTCTCAAAAACTACTGAACCTATCGAGTTCAAAACAATTTTCCTAAAAAGTCTTTGTAAAGTTCTACTTTTGTGATTTTTTTCATATTTTTTAAACCTATGGTTCAAAAGTTAGAGGGGGGGGACGCACTTTTTTTTCCTTTAGAAGCGATTATTTCCGAAAATATAAATATTATCAAAAAACGATCTTAGTAAACCCTTATTGATTTTTAAATACCTATCCAACAATATATCACACGTTGGGGTTGGAATGAAAAAAGAGATGTGACATTCTTGTATAAATTGTTAAATAATATAATAGATTCTCAGCAACTTGTAGGAAAAATATCATTTCGTTGTCCTAGCTCTCGAACTAGATCGACTAAGCTGTTTTGTATTCCTTTTAGTCGTAAAAGATATGTTCAAAATAAATTCCTAATAAGAGCGTGCAATATTTATAACAATAAATATTCATCTCTGGATATCTTTCATTTAAAGTTCCGGCAATTTGTTACTGCAATGAAAGCATCAGCTAAATGATGACATTACATCTCCTTTAAATGTATACAATAAATAGATAGGATCCTTCATTTGGTTAATGTCAAACTAGTGTAAGTTATTCTAGAATTAGCAGTTATAGCGCACAAACTACTTAATACTGGTTTGTAATTCATTGTTTAATTTCATTGTTTAGTACTATTTCTTTTCTACTTTTTTGTTTACATCCTTATGTTACATTTATGTAATGTAAACTTAAAGATACCTAATCGCATGTTTGTCTCTCAGAGCAAAATTGTATGTACTAACTTTCAGTGGAAACTGTTTTGGCTAATGTGTTAACATATCGTTGTAAACTATAAGAAATTATGTATGCTGTTTGTTTCCCTAATCAATAAAATAAAAAAAATAAAATAAAATAAAATAAATAAAAAAATATCAGCCCCCACTTTACATGTAGGGGGGGTACCCTAATAAAACATTTTTTTCCATTTTTTATTTTTGCACTTTGTTGGCGTGATTGATATACATATTGGTACTAAATTTCAGCTTTCTAGTGCAAACGGTTACTGAGATTATCCGCGGACGGACGGACGGACGGACGGACAGACAGACATGGCGAAACTATAAGGGTTCCTAGTTGACTACGGAACCCTAAAAACCGCCATTGGGCATTTCTATTTAAACTTGTACCATGACTCATTTGAGAAGTTGAAAATAAAATTGGCATTATTTGGTATTTTGTCGTGTTATTCTGTTAGAAAATATATTCTAGTTTACGAAACACTGAAGAGAATCGCAATATTTTTAGGATAAACTAGTTAAAATGAATTTTTATTATGATGGGAGAGGTTTTTTGTGGTCCGTTTGGTTACAAATGTTTTTTAGTGTAGGAAATAAAAGACATACTTGAACCAAAGGTTTTAATGTTTAATAGATATAATTCGTATTTAACAAAGTAAAAACAATCATCATTTAATAATACTAATGAAACTTTTTTTATAAAACCGTATTTTAGGTGGTTTGGTTACGGCATGGTCCCAAACCGTACCTTATTTTTAGTTTTATTAAGTAACTACGGGCATTATTGACATATAATGAATAACAATCAATAGAATTAACGAAACTTGTAATTATTAGCATTAAAACATAAGATTTATAGCTTCTATACTTTAATTAAACAATAAAAAACACTTTTTTAACAAGGGGACAATTTCCAAATGGACACCTATGTAACTTAACGGACAAAGTAAGGACGAGATCACAATAAGCAAACATTTCACTCAAATGCTTATGCTCAGTAAAAAACACAGTACGTCTACGTACTTGAAATATCAGAACTTATAATATCAATACTTATTAAAAATATATATCACTATTATAATGGCTTTTTATGAAATATACCTAATATCTAATCTCACTTTGGGTAGAGTTTAGTTCTACTAAACATCTGTGGTATCAAATGCGTATTAATCACAGTTAGAAATAATAATATTAAAATTAATATTTCTTATCAAAATGAATTTAAGTAATAGTATATTTTAGTCTTAACTCTCTTAGTAAGTAGAAAACACATTAAACGGAGTATTTTCTTAAGTAATGGGAAATATCTTCTATTTAGTAACAAAAATTATCTTATTATTATATAAGGTCATATTTTGTGTCCATGAAATCTGCAAACTAGTATGAATATTACCAAAAAAATAAGCATGGACAAAGTCACGGCAAAAAACTAGCTATTCTCAATGTGCACGCAACTTTACCGTGTCAGTTTGGTTACATTTGACTGTCCGGCAATATGTTACGCTGCAAATTGTTTCCAAACGGACGTAACGATTTGTCTAGACCAGAATTAAATCGATTGAAAATAATACAAAACTAACAGCAATATTTAACTTATTTACTTGAGAAATAACTGTATGAGGCATTGATTCATTTAACATCAACAGTTCTTTACTTACCTAACAGTTTAGTTACGTAAAAATTAGAACAAAACGGACCAAACATAGTGGTAAACTTACCTGTCACATGCCAGCACTCCTTGTCGGTCGCGGTTTGGCTGTTTTATTAACCAAAGTGAAGTTAGACAAGGTTTGTCTATGGTCACAGGTTTGCCAGGATTAAAATAAACCTTAAATGTTGGTAAAAAATATTTCGCTACTTAGTTAAAACTGCGTAACCAAACGGACGATCTCGAAACTGGACATTTCGAGGGGACAACGTTTTTATCGACATTATACCCTGTTACTGTTGATTTTAAAGTTCTTTTTCGTCAAAAATACGTTTTCTACTACTTAAACTATGGTAGAAATGCTTACTTAATGTTACTATCATAGAAAAAAATTGTGTAAAAGTCCAACAAAACTTCGAATCGTGGAAGGGGACAGTACTACAGCCACATTTTACCATATTTTAAAACTTAATTGTAAGTATAAAAAATTGATTTATTATGCATTTTACTTGATAAATGATACGTCTACTTAATATATTTCAATAAAAACCAACATTTAGCCAGTTAAAACTTCAATCTTAAGAGTAAATCGTAAAAAATGTAAGGGGACATGCGAAAACTCGGGGGTACAACTTTAAATAGAAATGCCCCATTTTGAAATAGTCTCTGAATGATGAATTTCTTAGTGATGCGAAAATACTCGCGCACACGCAGAAAGAGTCCACACTCGCGTTCGAGGCATCGGCATGCGTACATGCCAAGAAAAGCAGTTAACGAGTAAAATAATATTGAAACCGTCAGTACCGTCATATTTTTTTATTTTTTTACCTACCTAAATAATGATGGTTGGTACAAAGAGTATGGAATTACTACGTGGTTGGTATAGGGCGTGAGTTGGGTAGTGTGTAGCTGGCTTTACAATATCGGCAACTTTAGTCCCATCCCTATCCATCATAGACAGTTGTAGAACTTAAAAGAAACAAAAACGTCATTTTGCTTCGTCATAATAACCTAACTTTTAAACCATTGTACCTGTATGTGACTCGATACGTTTGCGGCGTGCGTGGCGCGTGACGCGCGTAGCGGAGCCAGAGGCGGACGCGGAAACGGTAGCGGGCACGTGGGCTTCCCATAGCGCGGTGAACAGTGCTGACAGGCGGACTGCATTGAGTAGATCTATAATGTCATAGGCAACAGTACCTGCATGTGACTCGATGCGTTTGCATCGAGCGTGGCGCGTGACGCGAGTAGCGGAGCCAGAGGCGGAGGCGGAAGCGGTAGCGGGCACGTGAGCTTCCCATAGCGCGGTGAACAGTGCTGACAGGCGGACTGTCATTAAGTAGATCTATAATGTCATAGGCAACAGTACCTGCATGTGACTCGATGCGTTTGCATCGAGCGTGGCGCGTGACGCGAGTAGCGGAGCCAGAGGCGGAGGCGGAAGCGGTAGCGGGCACGTGAGCTTCCCATAGCGCGGTGAACAGTGCCGACAGGCGGACTGTCATTGAGTAGATCTGCACAATAAATAGTTAATTAATAATGTTTTATTTTATCACCAGAAAATGTTTTGCAATATTAGACATTTTGCGTCAGCATTAAATACGCTTTCGACTAATTTATACAACTGCAACTAAAGCATAATTACAACGTTTGTTCAGAAGATGATCTTGTGATTGTGATCTGAGGAGCCAGCAAGTCTCGAAATATTCATAAAATGTGACAAAAAAGGGTACAGCCTTTTACAGCTAGCAATCTCGAAAAAAGTTACAGTAAAAATACTCTATGCTGAAGAGACTAGATCAAAATCCATGTATACATAAATGCGTACACAAAAATTCATATATAAATACTTTGACGACCGGTCTGGCTCAGTCGGTAGTGACCCTGCCTGCTAAGCCGCGGTCCTGGGTTCGAATCCCGGTAAGGGCATTTATTTGTGTGATGAGCACAGATATTTGTTCCTGAGACATGGATGTTTTCTATGTATATAAGTATGTATTTATCTATTTAAGTATTGTATAATTATCGTCGCTTAGCACCCATAGTACAAGCTTTGCTTAGTTTGGGGCTAAGTTGATCTGTGTAAGGTGTCCCCAATATTTATATATTTATATTTATATTATACTTAAACAAAATAAAGCAGGTAAGTACAAAAAGTCATGCAAGCAAAGCCAAAAAGGCAAGCAACGTGCGTGACAGAATAGTGCTGACTATCACAAATACACAGGGTATGTCAAACATTAATAATAGCGGCCGCCGTTGCAAACTAATATGACACCATACAACTTAGCACCGGTTGCACCAAACCGTCTGTCACCGTTGAAGCGTTCGTTAAATTTTATTGTATGGGAAGTTCCATAGACGTCTGCTGCGTGACGATGATGTGTCTGTCAAATGTGGTTGATGCAACTGGCCCTTAATATGGAAAAGCAGTCGTGCACGTAGCTAACCTTTACAGTCAGCAACAGAATCAGCGAAGGAACACAAGTCAAATTATCTTCACAACATATTTTTGACCACGGTGTTTTCGGTCAAAGGAAATAGTAAATCCGATGTACTTAGTATAGGATATGTTTAGGAAACTCAACGATAGAGGACGTGAAAACCAATTATATTGAGATGGACGTGTGGAGTGACCAGAATTGATCGGATCAGCAGGGCAATCATGGTCGCGCGGTCGCATTTACAAATAGTGCGATAGGGACGGCCTGTGGCCCGTTTCTCGAAAGGTACAAGACTTGTATTACAAGTGCGCGAACTGTCAAATCGTATGGGTTGTCATGGAAACACACTTGTAATACAAGGCTTGTACCTTTCGAGAAACGGGCCCCAGATGTTTTATCATTTATCGTGTGACCATAATTGCCTGCCAGGAATGAGTGAACTAGGGGAAGTTTGAAAGTTGGCGTGGTACGGTCACGTGATGAGGAGGGATGAGAGTGTCATATAGGCAAAAGAATGTTGAAGATGAATATTGATGGATGGAGAGGAAGGGGTAAACCCAAACAACGATGGATGGATTGTGTGAAGAGGATATGAGAAAGAAAGATCTGATGTGAGTGTTGAGATGACGAAAGATAGAGGAGAATGAAAGAGGAAGATGTGTTGTACCGACCCCATATAACGTGGTCTTATCCCACGGAGGAAGAAGAAGAGCTATAACTTCTCTTGATTGTAAGTAGCGTAGCGATTGTAGAGGCAATGAGCTCACGAGGCAAACTCAATATCGACGATAAGGATCGAGCAACCTGCCGCGGGCGAGGCATGTCTATTGAGCATTTGCTGCACGAAGTCATTGCCTCGCTGTCTGAACCCGGCTATACTCGCCGCAATACTAACTAGCCAAGTCATATAGCGCCATCCAGCCGAGCGTTCCCCAAAGGTGTAACGCCATCTAGGCCACCGTACCTTTTTCTCTAGGGCTTTGAGGTACGTTTTTTTCTTAGACTTTATCCGTCTATACGGAGTCTAAAGTTTTTTTTGCATTACCTGACTCGTGTCCTGGACGAGCAAGCGGTGCAACACACAAACACATCAACGTGCAATATTTACACACAATATGTAGTTATAACGTAATGAGAAGTCACACTGAAAGTCAAGTCACCGCTGCCACTGTGTTTTCAATCAAAGGAAATAGTAAATCCGATGTACTTAGGATATGTTTAGGAAACTCGGCGATAGAGGGCGTGAAAACAAATATATGCCGTAGTGCAAGTTGTTCGCTAGATGTCACTGTTACCCCTCGGAGGAAATGTTACCCCCGCAAGCTGGCTAACGACTTGTTGTCGTAAAATGTATAAGTATTTTTTGATGTCCAAATATATCTCTAGATGTCGCTGTACCACCTGCAAACTAGCGAATGAAATTCTATGGTAAATTATTATGTAATTAAATTGTAAATTTTATTGAAATCTTTCTTGACGATGAAGACCGTGTAGAAAGTTATTTTTCTCAAACATGGTATGAAATATTGATGTTATGTGCCTTATAATTGCGAAGTATGACGTTGCAGGTGCGGCTAGGACGATTGATAGATAATGGAATTTCATACAAACCTTGCAGGCCAAGGCCGGCAAAGTCCTCTTTTTTAATTTCCAAACACAGGTAATTGTGACATAACATCCAGGTATTTAGCCAATTAAAAAAAAAACTATAAGGGGCTTTATAGACGTGCCGACTGCAACTGGTACGGGCCCTAGACAATATTTGATTTTGGGTGCGATTTCATACAAAATAGAATTTTTTTTTAACTTTTTGTTTTTTTATAAGCGTATACGTGGTTTCAAAGGGGAACGAAAATTCGATTATTTTTGCGCTACGACGCACCGTTTAGGAGATACAGCCATCCAAAGTTACTATTTTCAGTAGACTTTATTTATTTCATACCATGTTTGAGAAAAGCACTATACATACCTCGGCGGGAAATGGGGTTGCCCGCCTCAGACCTATCCGGCCTCGCTTCGCACGGCCGTCTATGTCTTCGGCCGGCAACCCCCTTTGTCCCGGCCTCTGTAGTAATGTACTATAATTCAATATACTCTATGACCACTGCAACCGCTGTACGGTCAGCTACATAAATCTCTATACACCTATATTCAATTTTGAATTCCCCAGTAATACGTTTCGATATGTATAGACCTGACGTGACGGCAAGTCTTGATAATTCAGAAAAAAAAACTTCGATAAAATGTTTGTTTATTAGTGTCTTCTGACGTGGTCAATTTGCCTCCTCATTACGGAAACATGCGTACCCTCAGAATGAAAAAACTTATGTAGTATGTTGTCTGAAAACAGTTTTTTTTTTGCTGGGCTTTTAACAGTTATTTGTTATACAAAGGGGCAAAGTTGTTGTTTAACCGCACGTGCCAATATTGATACCCGAACAAGCGAAAGATTCCAATATTGAATCAAGTTCAAAAAGTGGAATCTAGAGCGTTGCGAGGGTTTCAAGGCACGAAGGTTAAACAAACTTTGCCACCGAGTGAAACACAATTTTTTTCACCACACCAACACGAACAAAATACAGAATGTAAAACATGAAACTAAATCAAATCTATCAATTTATTCAATATTTATGATTCAAAATCATCATTTGTAGGTAAATTCTACCAGCCAGCTCAAGATATCAAGTTAAAATTTGTATGAAATTACTTTGCACTCTTGTGGATAAAATGCAATTTTGCTATCTGTTTTAAGGAAGCCTTTACCAGTTGGTGTGGTGAAAAGAAAATTTTTTTTATATTCATGTACACAGACAAGACAAATTACACTTCATAACAAAAACAAAAGGAATGAAGTGCCACGAAATAGTGACTTCCAGCACTGATCTTCCGAAACCATCAAGTACCATCATTGAGAATCATATTCTAGAAACATAATAGAGTTACTACCCGTTATGGACTATGGTTATGGATTGGGAACCATAGTTTCCTAAGTAGAGTACATGTTACTGACCCGGCTCCGCTTGTTGGTGTTGTAGAGCCGACTGTTGTGGAACACGAGTGCGAGGTCGCGCCGCACTTGTGCTGGCGCGAGTAGCGGCCCGAGGCTAGCTTCTGCGATATCGTGCCCAGGTCCATAGGGCTCTTCACTATTGTTAAGTAATCTGGAATAATACAAGGATATTGTATAAAGTTATAAAGTTATATCCTCGTAAGTAATTTGAATCTTTCATGAACGAAATAAAGTAGAATTTCCATTGATACATTGATTTTTGAAACAAACGAAATTCGTACCAATTTTTGTCCAATTCGTAGAATTTCCTTTGCAAATTATCACCAATTTACTTGTAGAACAAGGTTCAAATTAGGGATGTCACGAATGTCGCATGTGTCACATTCGCGAATGCGAATGCGAATATTCAGAATGCGAATGTGCGAATGCGAATATCGCTGAATTTCATAAAAAACCAAAATAAAAACCAAGCAATCACCAACAGCCCGCTAGGTAAAAAATTTAAAATGCTTACTATTGGTCAAAATGCCGAGTACGAACTTCACGCCGTACGAATTTGACCTATCTGCGCATGCGCGAGTCGACAGTCGACAAGTAGCAATTGGACCGGCCGGCGCGGGCGAGGAACAAGCTGCGACTTGCACACATTCGCATTCGCAAAACATTCGCATCGTTTGAAGCGAATGCGAATGTCAATGCAAATGTTTAAAAGAATGCGAATCATTCGCATATGCGAATGCGAATGCAAATATTCGTAACATCCCTAGTTCAAATTCAAAATGGGAAAACTAACTATGGTGGACCTTACGAGGCTATAGCGAAAAACATGAGCATTTACTATAGTTCAAAACGACATTTCTGTTTATGATTACATGCAATTTTAAGGTACAGCCTCGTAAGGCCCACCATAGTTAGTTTTCCCATTTTTAATTTGAACCTTGTTCTATAAGTAAATTATTCTTGCTCCTCCACCATCTACTTCTAAATTCTATAGCAACTCTTTTACCTTCCGGGCTGTACGGTTGTGGAATTCCTTACCAGTAGAATTAAGACAAGCAAAATCTCTTCCAATCAGCTTAAATTATACTATCTATCTCTATCTTAAGTTGCCATTTTTATTTATTGTATTTATGTATGTATGTATGTATGTATTATGTGTATGTAAGGTATATTTATTTATGTATTCGGTATATATGTATGTGTGTTTGTGTTGGTTTTCTCTATATTTTTTCTTTTTGTTCTTGCATTGCCTGTTAACTTTTGTTTCTGTTCCGTTTTTCCAGCTATCCTAAGGTTGTCTGGAAGAGATCGCTTTTTAGCGATAAGACCGCCTGTTGTTACCTAGTTATACTCTCACTCAACATTCTGTATATTTATAACATGTAAAATGGTGCAATAAAGAATATTTACTTACTTACTTACTTAAATTGGTGATAATTTGCAAAGGAAATTCTAACTATAAAACTTTTTGAGCGTTTCGCTCTCGACATGTAAAGGTCTACGACATTCTATCGGTCTATGTAGTACACTCACCAGGGACTTGATCGAGTGACACTGGCTCCCTGAAGGGCCCCGCGTCAGAGGAACTCATCAACTCTTGAAGAACCCTCGTGCAAGCCGCCCGCCATGATATGGAGCCTGCGCGACCACGGGCTCGGCGAGACTGTTCATACAAAAATAGATTAAGATATTTGGTTAATTTTTTTTTAAGAAAAACGGTAAAGAGTTTTATGTACTGTGCTACATAGTGTTGGAACAACACACCTCCATCACTCTATAAAAAAATATAAACAGTATGTATATTGACATGTAGATTATGGTGGAATAAAGAATTTCATCAATTTATGAATAAAAGATTTCTGTTCGGTTAAATATGATGAGTAACTAATATTAATTAATTAATTATAATTGTATCCGATCGTAGTAAAGAAAATGTATTTAGTCTAATGACTGTAAAATATCTTCATCATCATGATCATCATTATCATTTCAGCCATTAATCGCCCACTGCTGAGCATAGGCCTCCCTTCGTGTACGCCACTTATCCCGGTCCCGGGCTAATCTCATCCAGAAGTGCCCCGCAGTTTTTCGAATGTTGTCCACTCAACAAGCCAACAGATGCCAGGCGCTTCTTACATCCGATAGCGGCCACCATTCGGTCAACATTTTGGTCCACCTGCCATCACTCTGCCTGGCAACATGCCCCGCCCAATTCCATTTGAGTTTGGAAATGACGTCACCCACGTTCCGCACCTTTTTTTTTATACTACGTCAGTGGCAAACAAGCATACGGTCCGCCTGATGGAAAGCGGTCACCGTAACCTATGAACGCCTGCAACTCAACCTTGGTGCGGCGTCGGATCTCGACATTCCTCACTCGATCTTTTCGACCCTAAGTATTACCTACTGCTCATGTTTTCTTTTGCTTACCTATTAGCTTACACATTTTTGTTAGTATGTTAACAATCTTTATATTCAGTAATGAACCTCCAGGTCTTTTTTTAACCCTAATTACTTAGTACCCACATTGTAGTACACCAACTCATTTGTTTATGTGACTGTTTGTATTCATATAACCCGGCAACCTTCAAATCAGGAGTGAACAGGCATCTTCTGGGCGAGCTCACTCCATCGTAGGCCACGTCTTTGCCTTTGGCTAGTCTGTGGCCAAGAGTAAGCCCATTTATAATTAAAAAAAAAGTTCTAAACAAAAAAAAAATGTTACAATTCCATGCCAATTGCAATGCATGCAATGGCCTGTGGGGTGACGGGTGCCTGTGTGGTGACAGGTTAAGAATTTCACCACCCCCTTTCTTCCCGTGGGTGTCGTAGAAGGCGACTGTGAGATATGGGTTAAATTGTGGCGTAGGCGAGACGCTAGCAACCTGTCACTGCAATGTCAGTTTCGTTTTCTTTCAACCCCTTATTTGCCAAGAGTGGCACTGAAGCTTTAGTAGTTTCATGTGATCTGCTTACCCCTTTATGGGATACAGGCGTGATTGTATGTATGTATATACAATTCCATGAAAGTTCAGCAAAAATCAAGAGATTTTTGTTTATTTTTTCTTGTTGAATATTACCTTAGTGGGTTGGCTGGGCGCTGGCTCGTCGTCCTCAGAACGGTAGGAGGCGGCTAGCTCGTGATACTTTGCCACCACATCTACTTCGCGCCAGTGACTGTTGGAGCAGTAAACACAAGGATCATTAAACTAATTACGTCATGGCAAGGTTTTGAGAATTAATAGATGTGCGTGTTTAGGCATAGATTATAGTATTTTATGCAACAGGCGTTTAAAGGAGGTCGAGGAAGGATTTAAGAGCCCAGAAACTCACAACAACGACAACCCAGGATAGAATATCCTGGCGCCGATGCACAAGGAGGCCCGACCCCAGATAAACTGGGATAATGGGCATGAAGAAGAAGGCGTTTAAAGGAGGTCAAAAAAGACGAGTGGCGTGGGTAACAATTTGAGGCGAAGCCGAAAATTGTTATTGAGACGCCACGAGTGTTTTTTGACTCAGTTAAACACCGTTGCATACAATACTTTTTCTACGACCATGCACTTAGTTTTTAATAGTTTTCTTGAATAACTTTCGTGAAATTCACATTGCTTCCTGTATGCACTGTCAGCTCGGCTGCCCAGCCTTTCCGCGCACTCGTGCAGTGTCGTTATAAGGCGTTGCCATGGTTACAGACCCAAACAATGCGTTTTCAGTTTTTTCGATACTGCGCGCATGCGCGGAAAGCCGGCGGACGCTGGCTTTGGGGAATAGACCTTTATGTAGGGTTTTAAAGATCTATGCACGACCCTGTAAATGACGAATAACAGTTCGGGAGTAGAAAAAATAAAAAAAAAATCATACCATCCCATTAAAACGCGACCGCCTAAGAACGCGCATACATTACACCACACTAAAGACATATGTAACTCCGTATAGACGGAGAAAGTCTAAGAAAAAAACGTACCCCAAAGCCATAGAGAAATAGATACGGTGGCCTAGATGGCGTTACACCTTTGGGGAACGCTCGGCTAGATGGCCCTAATATTAATATTTGACATTTTAACACATATCAAAAGCTAACAATATGGGCCAAATTGTCAAAACTGAGGTTTCAAAGTTTAAAGCTTGTGTCCAGAAATGGCATTATATGCACTGTGATTACAGTTTACTTTGACAGTAACTCTCTATAATGAGGTGTATCGCCATCTAGCTCACCGTACCTTTTTCTGTATGGTTTTGAGGTACGTTTTTTTCTTTATCGGTCTATACGGAGTTACATAAGTCTTTGGTTCAAATGAATAATTTACCTGATGATATATAGTAGTAGATCGGTGATAAGTCTCGCCTGCCGGACGATGGGTGAATGTGGTTCGTTGAAGCGCTCCGCGTTACTCGCTAGGTAGCGCACGTCGAATTGTGCTGCCGCCGCTCGACGGTAGAACTGTCAAGAAATTGCGTAAGGAAATTGATAACCTAACCACAAAATTAAAATTTTGAATAAACCCCCGACCGCGACATAGTGGACCGATTTTCATGAAACATGGCTAAGAACACTCCCGACTAACTCAGCTTCTAAGCTCAGCAGCAAACTAAATCTAAATCGGTTCATCCGTTCGGGAGCTACGATGCCACAGACAGACACACACACAGACAGACAGACAGACAGACAGACATACACACAGACAGACACGTCAAACTTATAACACCCCGTCGTTTTTGCGTCGGGGGTTAAAAACAGATTCAATTGGCCCCGTATGGTGACGAGTTAAGAATTTCACCAGCCCCTTTTTCCCGTGTGTAGAAGTCGACTGTGGGACATGGGTTAAATTGTGGCGTAGGCGAGACGCTGGCAACCTGTCACTGCAATGGCACTATTTGGATTTCTTTAACCCTTAACTTTTGGTAAGAGTGGCACTGAAACTTAGTAGTTCATGTGCTCCGTCTACCTTTATGGTATACAGACGTGATTATATGTATGTATGTATTCAATTGACAAAGTGACAAATACGAGTAATTCTAGGCAAAAGCGAAACATACATATTTTTTAAATTAAAGGAAAACTTGAAAAATTCGCGTAGAACTCGAACCTGCGACCTGCGGCTTTGCCGGAGCTGTCGCTATGACCAACTTAGCCACGGTGGCCTGCTGGATAGGTGCGATTTTTTCCATGCCTTCCCTCAACTTTCAAACGCCTTACGGCCCAGCCACGACATTGGTCTAAGCGCGACAGCGGTGAGCGGCAGCCATACGTGCGAATGAAGTCCCATTGCTGTGTCTCGCTCCAATGTACCGCTGTCGCGCTTAGATCAATGTCGTGGCTGTCAGCACCGGTACCAGTCGTGCACTGAGAGAAAATACAACCAGTTTTCATGTTCGTTCAACAAGTTTTTTGGTTAAAATAGCGCCTACGTGCTCTTTGGTTCAAACAACAAGCTACTTATCATTTGAATCGGCAATATATTTGAATCAACAAGTCGATTTTATAAAAACAACCTGACACATATTGTTTTAAACATACGTTTGGCTGATTCAAACGGATAAACCGCAACAAGTCGAACTTGTTAAATTCACAATGCAAATTTTTCTCAGTGTGCGGCTAGCAAATTAGAAGCCGATTTTTTTTCGATAAGCGTCAAAGAGATACTCACCAGGTGGTCGAACCTCGATCGAATGGTGCTGAGATCGATAGGGTAGGGCACTACTAGAGCGTATGTTGGGTACAGCTGCAGATCTACGGGCGCTACGAACGGCTCCGCCGCTGATAAGGACATAACCTGCGAAAAACAAAATTTTTGTTAGAAATTTAAAGAAAAAACGACAAGGCCCACTGATGGCCGAGCCGGGAATCGAACTCAGGTCTTCAGCTTACTCGGCTAACGTCATTACCACTAGACCACCCGCCCGCCCGCCTAGTTGTATTTTTGTTAGATTTAATAATAATAACATTGATCTCATTATAAGATTTAGTGTAACTGTCCGATTTAAACATTGCTTATAAGGGCCGGTTGTAGCAAACCGTCTGTCACTGCTAAAGCGTTCGTTAAATTTTATTGTATGGAAATTTCCATAGACGTCTGCTGCGTGACGATGATGTGTCTGTCAAATATGGTTGATGCAACTGGCTGATGGCGCAAAATAAAAGCGCTTCGCCGTAGCATTCATAAACCGAATCAGTATCGGTTGCGCGTACGATATGCTACGAACAGCAAGTCGTAGCACAATAACGCGCTACGCCGTAACGCTTACGTCTTTTAAAGCGTATTGCGTCTTGTCGCTTGTCTTGCTCGCACCAGTACCGATTCTATCGCTCTGTCTCTTTCGCTTACCAGGTTGAGATGATGAGCTATAGCGCGGCACGCGGCCGCTCTATCGCCTCGTGGAGGCCACTCGCTGGCTTCAGCCTTGTACAGGACAGCTTCTAGCTCGTGAGGCAATACTGGCACGGCACCGCCCGGCGCTGATGGTAATCTGTAAGAGAAATAATGGTTAAGTCTCTTCCAATTTTCAAAAATCAGCTTAAATTATACTATCTATCTCTATCTTAAGTTGCAATTTTTATTTATTGTATTTAAATGTATGTATTATGTGTATGTAAGGTATATTTATCTATGTATTCGGTATATATGTATGTGTGTTTGTGTTGGTTTTCTCTATCCAAAGTCCAAAGTGTTTTATTTGTAAGTGTACGTCAAACTGACTGTCTATATTTTTTGTTCTTGCACTGCCTGTTAACTTTTGTTTTTGTTTTCTTTTTTTTATTATAATCTGGCCAGTGATTGACCTTAGTCGCATCTGATGGAAAGTATTATTCATTGTCTTCTTTGATATCAACTTACCTCTCCGGGTCCATAGGTTCCAAGTCCCACGGGGACAGTCTCTCCACCTCCCCGTTGTCCCAGCGCACTTTGAGCGACAGGAAGTTGGCGGCCGCGGCGCGCGCCCAGCGCCCCGCCGCGTCCGGCTCGTCCGGCGCCGGCCCGCCCGAGCCCGGCGAGCCGGACGTGTTCTCCAGCACCACGCCCGTCCACCAGGAGTCGTCGATCATGCAGCGGAAGCTGGGGGAGGAATGTAAAAGTGAAAATTGCTATCTACGATGACTTATGATGGTGTACTCGGTCAAACTGTGGAATACTTTACCACCTCCTCTTCGACAGTGTCAATCGGTCGCATCGCTGAAGGCGAATCTAAAGAAACTGTGGCTATCGGACGAAAACTGAGACAGGGATTGTATGCGGTTTTGTAAGTAGTATATATATATTTTATATATATTAAATATTTATTGATTATTTATATATTTATTAATATATACTGCGTGTTAGACTAAGGAATGAAAAATGTATTGTTATTATTTTGTAGTTTTTGTATTATATGGATGTCTACCGTCTCAAACTCTCCCTCAAATGCTCAAAGGTTAACTGGAAGAGATCCCTTAAAGGGATAAGTTCGCCTTTGTACTGAAACTTTTTATTTTAAATATTATGTGCTGTATTATTTTTCTGTACAATAAAGTGTTTACTTACTTACTTACTTATAGTACATTGTGCAACAAGTTGAATATTAAGAGTTTTGAATGATTCACGGTTATTTTCATTAGACTTATATTGACCGGGATATAGACCGTGATTACCTTTTTGATTTTTGTCGAGCTCCCGATATTTCGACGCAGTTGCATGCATCATGATCACGAAAACAAATAACAAACAATCGGGAGCTCGACAAAAATCAAAAAGGTAATCACGGTCTATATCCCGGTCAATATAAGTCTAAGTTGAATATTACTAACGAGAGTTAAAGACTCGAGTTTGTAATGTTCATACTCCCCGAAGTAGTTTTTCATCACACTCGCAATGTAAAAAATATGTAAATAGATGTAAAAAAAATAATTAAGGTACTAGAAATTTCATTATTCCCTTGGGAGAACGATTTTTCTATAACTCACGCTCCGCCTGCGTGCAATAGCACATTTAGTTTGCAGGTGTGGTGAAAAATTCATTACTCTTCCAGTGACATGTAGTTTTGAGTAAGGTACAGCGGGGCAAATCTCGACTGGAGGGGCAAATTTACATTTGGTCCATTTTTTTTAAGTTTTACTATATTTGCATTATTAAATAGAGTGTCCACCGGTTATATAGCAGGCGTGTTCAGTGGATACATGTAGAACTCAACATCATAGTGTAATAATGGAAAAAATTAACTAGTTACAATTGCCCCCAGTCGAGATTTGCCCCGTTGTACCTTAGTTAGGATTTTTACGTTCTTTCATTCAATATTTCTAATTTGATTGACGAGATCGGTCGGAAGTTGACGACCGACACTCCATGGGCGACTAATGCGACTATACGTATGCACATAGAGGTTAAGACGGTTTGATAGCGTGATATCAAATCAAGACATTCGTGAGCGATTCCCGAAAAGTTTGTACATTTGGATCATGTCTTTGATTTTGATAAAAATTGATAGGCTGATAGAGTCCATGATGCTAAGATCCACTAGGTTTCCCAAAATGTCCTAGGTAGTTTTTATGAAACCTTCCTTTTTTTGTTACCTTTCTATACATTTTCGGTAATTGCTGTCAGTACAGATGCGCTATAAGTGCTATAACATTCGATGCACCGGTCAATGTGCTACGACCATTAAACCCCTAGCAAAAATTCTGTGCTACACCGTAGTAGACTAATATTCTACATACCGATCGCCCTGAGTCCACCTGCGCCCGCAGCGCGCACTATACTGCTGACATAGCAACAACATCAACAACAACAAGACAACACAATAACAACAACATCAATACATAACAAGTCAATAACATCGGGCACATCACGATACACTACTATACTCGCGCCGCCTTGCGTCGTAGAACTACTAACTTATCAAAGAACACGCTCGTAGGCGATGCGTCGTCTGATGTGCTACGAATGTGCGTAGCATACATCACTGTGCTACGCCGTAGTAAAATACGCTACATACCGATCGACCTGAGTCCATCCACGACCGCACCCAGCACTATACTGCTGACGTAGCACTAGGAAGTCAATAACATCAAGCATACACTACTATACTCCCGCCGCCTTGCGTCGTTGAACTGCCAGCTTACCAAAGAACACGCTCGTAGCCGATGCATCGTGTGTTATGCTACGAATGTGCGTAGCATACATCACTGTGCTACACCGTAGTAAACAAATACGCGACATACCGATCGCCCTGAGTCCATCCGCGCCCACACCCAGCACTATACTGCTGACGTAGCACTAAGAAGTCAATAACATCAGGCATATCACGATACACTACTATACTCATGCCGCCTTGCGTCGTAGAACTACCCAGTGGCCAAAGAACACGCTCGTAGGCAATGCATCGTGTGTTATGCTACGAATGTGCGTAGCATACATCACTGTGCTACGCCGTAGTCAAATACGCTACATACCGATCGCCCTGTGTCCATCCGCGCCCGCAGCCCGCACTATACTGCTGACGTAGCACTAAGAAGTCAATAACATCAGGCATATCGTGATAGACGACGACTATGCTCCCGCCATTCTGTGACGTAGAACTACCGGCTGGCCGAGGTAGGGAGCACGCTAGCCGCACGCACGCTACACGCGGCGGTTTGATCGCGTATTTGATGCCTACGACTTTAGCCGCTTCGCAGTCCTGAAAGAAGGTTTAATAATTAAATCAAAGTTACAAAAAATATAGTAAGGTACAGCGGGGCAAATCTAGACTGGGGGGCAAATATAACTGGTCCATTTTTTCCATGTTTTACAATGTTTGCATTATTAAATAGTGTCCACCGGTTATGTATGGTAGCCTTGTTCAGTTGATACATGTAGAACTCAACATCATAGTGTAATAATGGAAAAAATGGATTAGATTCAGATTCAGATTCAATAATTTATTCAATGGTAAACACAGTTAATATACATAAGTAAGTATTATATAAAATTCTAATAAGTGATAAGTGATGGGATTAGTTACAATTGCCCCCCAGTCGAGATTTGCCCCGATGTACCTTACATTTGTGTTGCTTAACTTCAAACTTGGGTAAATCATTTTTTTTTTATTTAGCTATAATGTCACTTTGCTACAAGGTTGATTCTATTCAGGGCGTCTCTATCGCACTATTTGTAAGTGCGATAGGGACGGCCAGATATTTTATCATTTATCGCTCGACCATATTTGCCTGCCAGGTTATATATTTTATACACATAATCAACCTTAAAGCAGAATGGATTTACCCAAGTTTGAAGTTAAGCTACCACAGTAAGCGACACACTTGTAGGGGCTCACGTAATTTTAAAAATTTTAATCTTTTTTTAATGTACATACAACAATAACAACATACAATCACGCCTGTATCCCATAAAGGGGTAGGCAGAACACATGAAACTACTAAGGCTTCAGTGCCACTCTTGGCAAATAAGGGGTTGAAAGAAAACGAAACTGTGACATTGCAGTGACAGGTTGCTAGCGTCTCGCCTACGCCACAATTTAACCCATATCCCACAGTCGCCTTCTACGACACCCACGGGAAGAAAGGGGGTGGTGAAATTCTTAACCCGTCACCACACAGGCTAATGCACAGCCACAGGCTAATAGCAGGCAGGCACAGGCACAGGTTTTTTAAATGTGATATGCAAAAATATAGTTGCTTCAAATATCATTAAGGTGTATTCGGGAAATGCCGTTAATCGGATAATTCCGAAATTCAAATGATAATCACCCGTGATTCCATAATAATAACGGTCCATTTTTGGAATTTATCGACTGTTTTTGACGTTCGGCATTACCCGAGTTCACCTTAAATGAAATAAACAATAGACTTACGTAAACATGCGCGTTCTCCCACGGCCTGTCTCGTGGTAAGACTGGATATAGATCTTTTTCAGACACAGCTTCCAAGTATTTTTGATGGCCCTGAAATATATGAAACTCATTGACTATTGCAAATCAGTTATTAGTCTAACATCGATGCCACTTATTTCCGCCAAGGTACCAGAAATAAAATAGTATTTTATGCAACAGGCGTTAAAGGAGGTCAAAAAAGACGAGTTTCGTGGGTAAATTGGGTTGTTAATAAAGACGCCACGAGTATTTTTTGACTCAGTTAAACACCGTTGCATACAATACTTTTTCTACGACCATGCACTTAGTTTTTACTAGTTTTCTAGAATAACTTTCGTGAAATTCACACTGTTTCCTGATTTCCTGCCCAAAGCCGTCCAGCGCACGCGCGTTGTATCGTTATAACAACGCGTCGCCATGGTTACAGAGCCAAACAAGGCGTTTTCAATTTTTTCGTCACTGCGCGCATGCGCGGAAAGCCTACGGACACTGGCTTTGGGGAATAGACTTTTCAGTACAGATGGTGTTTTTTACGCACTAGTGCGAGAAGTGGTACATTATATGCCAGGTCGAAATTTCGCAGGGTCATCTGTATTGAAAAAACGTCGTACGATACACGTCAGAAAAGGAAATTCGTAACTCGTCCCTCCCTTCGGTCGTGTTTTAATTTATGCCACTCGTTTCGAACTTTCTTTTTTTCGCACTAGTATCGTAATGTACTATTATGTAGGGTTTTAAAGATCTATGCACGACCCTGTAAATGATGAATAACAGTTCGGGAGTAGTAAAACTATCTTACCACTCGGAAGTACATGACTGCGTCGCCCATCTGTGGGTGATAGGGCGCCTTGCGTGGCGACACGGCTGTAAGCCACTCCCCGGGCCGGTACAGTTCCGGCAGATCTGCCGGCGCCGCGCCGGATCCGGAACCGGACGGAGCGGTTCCGTTGGTGGCTGCTGCCGGACGCTTCGGAGCTGACGCGCTGGGACTGTATCTGTATGAAAAGTGATGATTAGGTATTGACAAAGACATATGTAACTCCTAACTGTATGGGTTAAGAATTTCACCACCCCCTTTCTTCCCGTGGGTGTCGATGTCGTAGAAGTCGACTGTGGGATATGGGTTAAATTGTGGCGTAGGCGAGAGGCTGGCAACCTGTCACTGCAATGGCACAATTTCGATTTTTCCTTCAACCCCTTTTTGCCAAGAGTGGCACTGAAACTTTAGTAGTTTATGTGCTCTGCCAAACTCTTTATGAGATACAGGCGTGATTGTATGTATGTATGTATACATATATAACTCCGTATAGACGGATAATGTCTAAGAAAAAAAACGTACCTCAAAGCCATAGAGAAAAAGGTACGATGGTCTAGATGGCGTTACAGCTTTGGGGAAGGCTCGGCTAGATGGCGCTAATATTAATATTTGACATTTTAACACATATCAAGCTAAGAATATGGGCCAAGTTGTCAAAACTGAGGTTCAAAAGTTTTAAGCCTTGGTCAAGAGATGGCAGTCTATGCACTGTGATTACACATTTTACTTTGACGGTGACTCTCTATAATACTCGATCCTCTTTGGTATTGATTACATTGACATTGTTAAATCATCGAGTTATTGAACGCAGAGGTCGTCATATTACACAAAGAAAAGTATTATCTAATTAATACAGGAGGAGTATTGCACAGAAATCTTGCTTAGGGCCACTTGCACCAACAAAAATGGAGGGTTAACCCACCATTTTATATGGAATTTGACAGGTGACATCCCACAAACCTGAGTTAAGAGACCCCACGTTGGGCGGCATTCAACAAGTTGGCGGACATCCTCAAACCTGTTAGCATTCCACAATGCCTGAAGACTCGCCTCTTTAACCAATGTGTCCTGCCCACCATGACCTACGGTGCCGAAACATGGACGCTTACTAAGAAGGCTGTGCATAAGATCCGAGTTGCACAGAGAGCCATGGAGCGCGCCATGCTCGGTATCAAGATTCAAGATCGGGTGAGGAATGCCGAGATCCGTCGTCGCACCAAGGTGCTAGACGTGGGTTACGTCATTACCAAACTAAAATGGAGTTGGGCGGGACATGTTGCTAGGCAGAGTGATGGCAGATGGACTAAAATGTTAACAAAGTGGTGGCCGCTCACAGATGTAAGAAGCGCTTGGCATCCGTTAGCTAGTTGGTTGGACGACATCCGGAAAATTGCGGGTCACAACTGGATGAGACTAGCTCAGGACCGGGACAAGTGGCGTACTAGAAGAGAGGCCTATGCTCAGCAGTGGGCGATAAAGGGCTGATATGATGAAGAGACCCCACACAAAAAATGCACTTGAAATAATTGACTTCATATTGACAGAAAGTCTAAATAAAATGACAATTTTTATGGGTTAGATCCTTTTTCCTTTAAAAATGTCCAAGTGTATTCTAATTTAAAGGATTTCACTACTGGCTTTCATCCGAAACTTTGATTCCTATCAGTATCTTAATTTATTGTAAAATATCATAATTAACAAATAAGTATCTTTCGAATTAAATTGTAGTTAAAAAGCAAAAGGATTATCATTATTTTGGCGAGAAATTGGGTATATAGAGACAAAGAACGTGCAAGTTGTGGATTGAGTTACCTTCTGAGGTGTTTCCCTTGCGCTATGACATGGGGTTCTTCAAGAAGCAGGTATTTAGGGTTCTCAAAGGTCGGCAACGTATAAGTGGCTCCCCTGATGTTGCTTATGTCCATGGGCGGCGATGACTGCTTACCATCAGGCGGCTCGTCTTCTCGTTTGCTGCCTATTTCATAAAAAAAAAAGTAACAGAGCATACCTTCTCGCAGCCACGGGGCGTCGCCTAGCGCGAGTGGGAGGGGCCAGCGCAGCGCCCGCCTCCCAGTCGGAATATGCTGATGATGATGAACTGTGGACAATACATGACAATGATCATCATCCTTCTTGCGTTATCCCGGTATTTGCCACGGCTCATAGGAGCCTGGGGTCCGCTTTGACAACTAATTCCAAGATTTGGCGTACGGCACTAGTTTTTACGAAAGCGACTGCCATCTGACCTTCCAATTCCTTAACTAAGCCTTATTGGAATTAGTCCGGTTTCCTCACGATGTTTTCCTTCACCGAAAAGCGACTGGCAAATATCAAATGACATTTCGCACATTAGTTCAGAAAAACTCATTGGTTCAAGCCGGGTTCGAACCCGCGACCTCCGGATCGAAAGTCGCACGCTCTTACCGCTAGGCCACCAGCGCTTACAATAATGACAATGATAATATATGTAAAAAACTACGTTTTTATAGTCCTAGTAAAGGAAGGAATGTTTAACTTTAATTAGTACTGAATAGGCTAGTTTCCAACTAGTCAAATCAGCTTCTTTTTATGAACTGTGAAAACGATTTGCTAATATGGAATTACTATGAAATACTGAGGAGTGACGTCACGGTCAATTACTTTATATAGTTTATATCTTTCTCTTTGACTTATTAAATAGAAATTATGTTTAAAAATAACTACTGTGCATATTTTTCTACTAATTATGTGGTGCTTTATTTCGTGTACTGCCTAAAATATTTTATTTTAAGTATAGGAAACTAGCCAATTAACTCAGCATTTTAGTATGCTTTAGGAGGTAATTAATTCATGATGGTTTAACAAATAATTATCAATGTAATTTTAATGCGAAAATGACAACTTGATTGTACTTACTTGCCACTTTTGCTTCCTGAATGCGAACTGAAAAGAATTAGAAAAAAAACCTTAGTTAATATATTAAGGTAACGATTTTTTAACCCCCGACGCAAAAACGAATGGGTGTTATCAGTTTGACGTGTATGTCTGTCTGTGTGTGTGTGTCTGTCTGTGGCATCGTAGCTCCCGAACGGATGAACCGATTGATTTAGTTTTTTTTTTTTGTCTGAAAGCTGAGTTAGTCGGGAGTGTTCTTAGCCATGTTTCATGAAAATCGGTCCACTATGTCGCGGTCGGAGTTTTTTCAAAATTTTAATTTTGTGGTTATTACCACATTAAGACAATCAGAACTATTACTATTTTGAAAAGACGTTAACATTTTGACCAACCATTCCCATTTTTTTTAAATAAATGAAAAATGGGAAAATTCACACCTCCGGCACACCTTGGACAATGGCGATCAAATATATGAAAGAGGCGCGTCCCTAGCACACATTCTAAGCTCGTGTAGGTGAACGCGTACCATGCTTGTATGAGTGAGATATGACAGGTCGACTGTTCGCGTTTTTGACAGACGGTAACTGAGGTAACCGAGAGTGGATGGGCGGCGCTTTTAGCGGGGAGCGGGACTGTATATACTCTTTATTATACTGTGCCTTCGGCATGACTCGACTCTGCGACCTTTTAGGAACACAATCCAATCATTAACCAAATGAGCCACAGATGCCTACTAGATATGTGCAAAAATAGGCTAGTTTCCTAGTAGTCAAATCAGCTTCTTTTTAAGAACTGTCAAAACGATTTGCTAATATGGAAATACTATGAAATACTGAGGTGTGACGTCACGGTCAATTCATTTACTTTTTTTTTTGGGATAGGAGGCAAACGAGCGTAGGTCGCCTGATGGTAAGCGATCACCGCCGCCCATGGACACCCGAAACACCAGAGGTGTTGGAGGTGCGTTGCCAGCCTTTAAGATGGGTGTACGCTCTTTTCTTGAAGGTCTTAATATCTTTCTCTTTGACTTATTAAATATAAATTATGTTTAAACATAACTACTGTCCATATGTTTCTTCTAATTAGGTGGTGGTTTATTTCGTGCACTGCATAAAATATTTTATTTTGACTATAGGAAACTAGCCTATTGCCATACCTTTCCTCATGACTTGCAAGCCTTAAGCCGAGTCTACTACCATATGTTCATCATAGAAATATGATCATAACATGTCGTCCTTTTTCTTCACGTTGGTGTAAAAGGGAGGCATACAGACCTATGATGATATTTCTATGGTAAACATATACTGCGCCGCGGTCCCGGGTTCGAATCCCGGTAAGGGCATTTATTTGTGTGATGAGCACAAATATTTGTACCTGAGTCATGGATGTTTTCTATGTATATAAGTATTCATATATTATATATATCGTTGTCTGAGTACCCACAACACAAGCCTTCTTGAGCTTACCGTGGGCCTCAGTCAATCTGTGTAAGAATGTCCTATAATATTTATATGATAGTGGACTATCGGCCTTATAGAGACGTATAGCGACATCTACATATACAAATAGTCAACTATACATACCTAGAGTCAGTGAGGTCCAAGGAAGACCGGCTGGAGCGAGAGTGAGACCGCGAGCGAGACGAGCGCGAGTGCGAGCGAGACAGCCGCACTGACTCGTCAGATGTATCGTTGTCTGAGCTGACCACTTCTAGCGCTGATGGTTCTTCTACTACTCGCCGCACCTGATAAAAACACATTTCATAATTGTTTTTTTTTTTTTTTATTATTATAAATGGGCTTACTCTTGGCCACTGACTAGCCAAAGGCAAAGACGTGGCCTACGATGGAGTGAGCTCGCCCAGAAGATGCATGTTCACTCTTTATTTTAAGCCCCGACGCAAAAACGACGGGGTGTTATAAGTTTGACGTGTCTGTCTGTCTGTCTGTGGCATCGTAGCTCCCGCACGGATGAACCGATGTAGATATAGTTTTTTTTGTCTGAAAGCTGAGGTTGTCGGGAGTGATCTTAGCCATGTTTCATGAAAATCGGTCTACTATGTCGCGGTCGGGGTTTTTTTTTTCAAAATTTTAATTTTGTTAGAAGTATAGACTCAATGTAATAGACATTTCATGCATTGGAAAGGAACAGGGGCGTAGTGTAATGCCTTGATCACACGTACCGAGTACATTGAGTCACATCTTGGACACTGGCGATCAAATATATGAAAGAGGCGCGTTCCTAGCACACAGTCTAAGCTCGTGTAGGTGAACGCGTACCATGCTTGTATGAGTGAGATATGACAGGTAGACTGGTAGCGTTTTTGACAGGCGGTAACTGTGAGGTAGCGGGGAGCGGGAGTGGCCATACTGTACGATAGTACTCTTTACTGATACGATAGTACTATTATGTATGTATGTATGTATAAACTCTTTATTGTACAAAACACAAAACACAAATATGACACAGGATAGACAGTACAAAGGCGAACTTATCCCTTTAAGGGATTTCTTCCAGCTAACCTTTGAGTAGGTGAAATGTGATGAAGAATGGTAGACAAATATAGCACTTAGTACAACAGTTTATAGGACTTGGCGGGGGCGCCACAAGCGGTCGCGAAGAGGGCGGGACGGGGACATCGCGTTGCCAGGAGCCGGCCGTGTGTCTGACGCCCTCGTTCCGCCACACGCCGCCGCCGCCGAAGCCGAGACTATTATACTGTGGTCGTGTTGTTTTGGGTGCATAGTACTTACTGGCTGAGCCTGTGGTGTCGGACGCGGCTTGGGGCGCGCGCGACGCCTTACTGGCTCGGGAGCTGTGCTGATCATGATGGGACGCCGCCGCATTTCGCGTCGGTACCAAGCCAGTTCGAATGCGTTCATCTCCGCTCTGTAATTTAAAAAAAAAATGTTACTATAACGATTGATATATCAGATGATGAAGGGTGAATCAACTTTTTCTTGCCTGGGTAAGTAGCCGAATGGCAGAAACGCTCACGACACGCTCTCGAAACGAAACGCTCATAGACATTTATCTCTATGGCTCGTGCGTATTGGCGCGACAGAGCTAGACTACCTTTCGCGGCGTTCCGTTTTCGTTTCGCGTCGCAGAAATGCCATTCGGCTACGGCACCTGTTATTGCCATGGCACAGAACACCCCACTAGAAGCCAAATGCAAGCGATATTGTTCGAGACGCAAATCACCAATCCTTGCGGGGTGAGGCGGGCGCGCACGGTGCTGCCATTGGTCGTTTCAAATAATGGCGCGCCTTTATGATTAGCAGTAGGGATGGGAATGGGACATGTCTATTATAGACAATGGTAGCGGTACCAGTACTGTGGTGAATTTGTTTTGCAACAAATTATAATATTATAATTAAATTATAATAATAGTTACCCTTCGGGTTGGAAGGTCAGATGGCAGTCGCTTTCATAAAACTAGTGCCTACGCCAAATCTTGGTAGTAGTTTCCAAAGCGGACCCCAGGCTCCCATGACCCGTGGCGAATGCCGATGCCGGGATAACGCAAGGAGGACGATAATTGTGATAGCATCTCAATAAAAATCATTCTAGTAACTAATAACTAAACTGTGCATTTTTACTTACGTTTACTAAGTTAAATAACCAACTAAATATTCTAAACTAATCAATGAACTAAATACCACTACAGACTCTACAGATTCTAGATAATTATTCACTATTACAAATCTGCTTTCTTTTATATTTCATAAAATGGTAGCACATGGTACGAACGGCAGTACGAAGTTCCCGCAACAGACATAAACTAACATGGCCCCATGCCTAGTCGTTTACGTGAAAGGGATAGCATATCACATTGTTAACTCGGTAAAGAGGGATGGACGCGCCTCGGCGCCGCTCAGCACAACCATATTGACCAGTATAAATGAACTCCGCGGACAATAAACAATATTCAACAAAATAATTAATTTGACAACTGTGGAATGTTGTTCCATCTTTTTTACATGTAGAAGTGTTAGAAGACTTGCCACACCACTTTATGCTGTAAGAGACCATTGTTTGCAACCAAAATTGATTATTTAAGATTTTTTCCCGAGCGGACACGGACACTGTTAGCGGGTCGTATACTTGGGCGCTACTGATCGGTGTCGCACGCGTTCAAACTTTTATAAACCTGATTTGTCGTATGCTTGGTGACCGCGAGTCGCCCTGTAAGGGCCATCTTGTTGTATTGATCTGTGTGCCATGGTTACGGTCCCCTGAGTCACGTTGGTTTTATGCCAAATTATGCTACTTAAACTATGCATTTTTCTGGTGTCTTTTCCTTAATTTGCCACCTACAAAGATGGACTACATACATGCTTGCATAATTTTGCATAAAACCAGCGTGACTCAGGGGACCGTAACTATGGCAATAACAGGCAAGAAAAAGTTGATTCACCCTGAAGATAGTTTAGAGGTGTTGGGGTACTGATATAGCCTACATCATTAGGTATCAAAGTGAAAGTGTGTGAAGCGAAAGTGGTTTGTCAGGATCGCAGTAAATGGAAATCTGTGATTTCTGCCTATCCCTTTGGGAAACAGGCGTGATTGTATGTATGTATGTATTAGGTATCATTAAACTACGCAGGTGAAATCGCCAGTATCCTTTATATTTTATAGGCTGTTTTTAGGGTTCCGTAGTCAACTAGGAACCCTTATAGTTTCGCCATGTCTGTCTGTCCGTCCGTCCGTCCGTCCGTTCGTCCGTCCGTCCGTCCGCGGATAATCTCAGTATCCGTTAGCACTAGAAAGATGAAATTTGGTACCAATATGTATATCAATCATGCCAACAAAGTGCAAAAATAAAAAATGGAAAAACATGTTTTATTAGGGTACTCCCCCTACATGTAAAGTGGGGGCTGATTTTTTTTTTCATTCCAACCCCAACGTGTGATATATTGTTGGATAATAATAATAATAATAAGCCCGCGGGGGCAGCTTGTGGCGAGCTGACGGTGAGTGGCGACACCGCGGACCCCTATTCCAGAGGGCACTTCCATCTAGCCCTCGCCTCTGCGCTTGCCTTAACCGGCTGGCCAGAGTGGATTCGCAAGAGCGGGGCCTATGCTCCAGGTTGGAAGTGTAAAATGTCATAACGCCGGCGGCCTGCTGAATGGAACACCAGGAACCAAGCTACCGCAGACTCACCTCTCGACAACCTTTTAGCCACTCTCAAGTGTTGCTCTGTTGTCGCACCGTGCGTGCGGCCGTTTTGCAGGGCCCACTCAGTCGAGTTGGCGAGTCACCGCCTGCCTTTTACAATTGTGAGACTAATTGTCACGGCAGGTGTCCGATAGTCTCCTCCCATAGCCCTTTAACCAGTTCATCCAACTTTCAAAACAATAACCCATGACCTTAGCTCCCATCGCAGCACAAAAGTGCTGCACTGCAATAGTCTTTGCACCTGGCGGGGACCATCTCCGGTTGTATCATATTGTGCGCTCGGGGATGGTATCCGCCACGTGTATCCCTTGCCTTTAGATTAAAATGTCTAAAAGGGCCTCTGTGATGTTGGCTTTGGCCCCACGCATGCCTCCCAAAGGTCCGGGACCCCATGGTCCCGAGATATGGAAAAGACAAACAAATAATAATAATATATACTTTATTGTGCACCACTTATCAAAAGTAGGTATTTAAAAATGAATAAGGGTTTACTAAGATCATTTTTTGATAATATTAATATTTTCGGAAATAATCGCTCCTAAAGGAAAAAAAAGTGTTAGCATTCATAATTTATTATTTAGATTTTAGTCATATTTAAAGATCCAAATATGTAATTTAAATTGCGGTATATTTTGATAAACAATGTCTGTGGTTTATCAAAATATACTAAATTAATAAGTAACGGAAGTTAGGATTTGACATCTCGTGCTGGCTCCCGACTGGTTCCGCCATCTTGGTTCGTGACTCGTGGGGAGGGCAAGATGGCGCCAACGGACTGACAGTTGTGAGGTAGAACGAGATAGAACAGGAATAAGTGCAAATCATGTAAATGAGATCATTACGTTTTGATGTAACTTCTTGTGCATTATCGGAGTGTTCGTGAATAAACGCCCTGCAGAATCATCGGATCGTTTTATTGAATTGTCTGGTTTACAAATCAGACGGTGGGATTAATCGAGGTTATCGTATAAACCTTGGTGAAAAAAACTTACGCCCTTGAAGGTATGTAAAAATAGTGATCACTTACCATATTTTAATAACATTGATTAAAGCGATAGCCATAGAAATTGCTTATTATTCCATGATCATTATGAAAACAGTTTTGACAAAATTAACTAAGTTTTTTTTGTCTAGTAATTACATTTAGTTATTCTCAGTGAGTACGTTTGAAATATTTATGTTTACAATGTTTTCTACAAAAATTACGAACTTAAATTGTCTATATAAGAGTTGAAATTATAGTTAACTTTTCAAGTGGTATGTCAATTAAAGCGTAGTTAACGCTTATGTGTCGACATTTCTATAGACGTCGCTCGCCCGAAAGGATAAAATATATTGAACGCAGTTTTACATTTTTTTTAATAATAAGTTTTAAAGATTAACAGTAGGTCACAGTTTATTTGCAGTAAGTTTACAAAGCCTTATGAAATTAAATATGTTTAGTAGTTTTAAAAATCAATAAAATATAGTATTTATAGTAAGTGTTTAAACTTAAATGAAATATTCACATTAATTTACAGCTGCTAAAAAAAAATAACTTCACAATGTTGAAAATTATTTGAAAGTGTTAAATTATGTTATAGCGAACTTACAAAATATTTAAATTACGTAACAAAATGAGGAAAATGTCTCGATAGAATGCAAATTAAATTTCATTAACGTATGACAGGATTCATAACAGTTTACAACGATTGTACCTATCGAAGGTTGCTATCCTTCAGTGTTGTAAATTGCGAAAACAATGGTAGATAAAGTGTCGCCCGATTTTTAACCAATTTCAATTCCAAGTCTATCTCAAACCTTGTCTTATTGACAACGTGTAATATTTTGTCATAGCAGTCATTTCGACAGTTACTATGAAAATGCTTAACCGTTTATTATAAGACCATAAAGTTGCTATTGTTTATTATAGTATAGAGGCACCTTATTGCAAGTGATTATTTCGATGTTTACAAGCGATTTATAAGTTCTTAAACACTCAGTAAACTTTCAATCATGTGCATCTAAAGTATAATTGAAGAACATTCACTTTTGGTGACATTTTGCAGTTACAATCATGGCAAGTGGAAAAGAGACGAGCCCAGGACCCTCTCGTAGGCGGAAAAGAGATGAGTCCTATGAAGATGATGACATTGATGACAACCGTAGCCCAGAGCGCCAGAGACGTCGGCACTCCGGGCACCGCAGCAGCCGCAGTCGACATAGGAAGAGCAAGAAGGTGAGGCGGTCTAGGTCTCATCGGCGAAGGTCACGCAGTTCTTCACATCGTCGGCACCAGCGCAATAGGTTGCAATCACGTGAACGTAAATCTGTCACCCCAGCTAGAACACCCCAGCAGATGGCACCGGCAGTTGCTGATACGATTTCTTCAGAAACATCCAATTCATCTGTTAGTAATAAGGAAATGACAGATTTCGCCACACAATTTAAAGAACTCATTCAGACTATGAAAGCAGGAGGTAATAATGAAAGATTTCCGACTATGAATGTGATACCTGAATATGACCCTGCTAAACGGACGCAGACTATTAGTACATGGTTGTTGAAAGTTAATGAATGTGCGCAAATTTATAGCTGGACAGAACGACAAACTATCCATTACGCTTTACCTAAATTAGTTGGTCTTGCGCAACAATGGTATCAAGGATTACCGAGTCTCCTGTTTTCATGGTCTGAGTGGCAGGAGAAGCTGAAGTCAGCTTTTCCCAGTGATGAAAATTATGGGCGACTATTGACTGAAATGTTGGCCTGTAAAGCACGATTTGGTGAATCGCTAGAAGAATACTATTATAGGAAAATGATTTTGTTAAATCGATGCAATATATCGGGTAAAAATGCAATAGACTGTCTGTTATTTGGCATTGAGGACAGGTCTGTAAGAACAAGCGCTGAGGCTGCTCAATTCACAGAGCCTGATAAATTATTAGTATACTTACGAGTAGCTATATATTGGGAGTTCTGGCCCACTCCTAATGCTCCAGCTTCGCTTCGCTCGCTGTCGCAGTCGTGGTCCAGACACTCCCAATATATAGCTACGTGCGTGGTTCAGAAACTCTCAGTATATAACCATCATTTGCAACGTTGGGATAAAATATATACTCTAAAGCTTATTAAAATATACTACTGGCATATTGTCTTTCAAGTTAGTTGCACGTGTCTATTGATAATATGAAGTTTGTAAAACAGTCTCAGAAATTGCAGTTGGATGCTGTTTGTTCTTTGTCCAAGAAACGCTATTTTCGACATGGCTCACTTTTACCTGACACCATACGCTGTATAATATGCGGCCCATCCAACTGTGGAAAAACAAATTTAATTGTTGGTTTGCTGCTACATGAACAAGGTCTACGCTTTGAAAATGTTTATGTATACTCTAAAACCTTATTTCAACCAATGTACCAATTTCTTGAGCAAGTTTTAAAACTAGTTCCATCAGTTTCATTTAAAAAATATAGTGTAAATGATGAAATCTTAAGTCCTCATATAGCAAACATGAATTCCATTATAATATTTGATGATGTTGCGTGTGAAAATCAAAATAATATACGAGATTACTTCGCAATGGGAAGACATAAAAATATAGATAGCTTTTATCTGAATCAAACGTATAGTAAAATACCTAAACAATTAATAAGAGATAATGCTAACTTAATCATTCTTTTTAAACAGGATGATATTAATTTAAAGCATGTTTATGATGAACATGTAGGAAGTGATATGTCATGGTCTCAATTTCGTGAAATGTGTGCACAAGTATGGAAGATACCGTTTGATTACTTAGTCATAAATAAAGATTGTAATAGAAATTCAGGATGTTATAGAAAAGGATTTGATACATTTATAATTCTAGATTAACTTGATATATAAAGGATAGTATTACATTAAAAACTTATTGTTGAAAATGAAACCATCCAGTTCAGACATGGAACATAAAATTAACGAAGAAAAAATATTTAAACATAAAGTACTCAAATCTGCTGAAGCAGTAAGAAAAAAAGTTAAACGCATTCGTGATGTTAAAACAAACGATAATATGATGTTGGAAGCAATGTTAAAACCAATCACAGACCCACTTGGTGAAATGGTAAAAAAACATAGTAGTAATGATAACAATCTTAATATTAGTGCCTCAGATTTCGATAACGATAGGTTTAAATGGAATAAGTCGGTAAAAACTTTGAAATATAGTCCTTCAGAAGATGGGATGAAAGAAAGTTTGGATAATAAAACAATGCTGAGAAAGTCATTTGAATCTGAACCAAATTATAGTGAAAATGAATTAAATGATAGTGAATATAGTGATTCTTCATCTCAAAGAAGTGGGAACCAAAGTGATTCTGATACAACAAATAATGTATCATTTAGAACGTCAGACTCGTTTTATTCTCCTCGCGATGATCCTGCTTGGCAAAAACAATATTTTATCATGAATATTCCATTCGGTGTACGAAATGAGCGCGGAAAGCTAATGCTTGGATCTTACCCAATTTCTGTTAATGATGACAAACTCGTAATAGGTGGAGAAAGCTATTTTTTAACACGAGGCTTAAATGATTTGTTGTTTAAGAAAGTACCTGACTTAAAACTAGTAACTGAAGATGATAAACGATTGTATAAAACATTGTTATTGAAAACGAATGCACATAGACGTGACTTTGATCCAAATAAACCCATAAAAAGCAACAAGGGTATGAAATATTTAAACGTTATAAAACCCCTTTTCAAATTATCCAAACAACGCACAGTAAGTGAAGAATTATGTGTATCCGGTGAAGGTTTACCATCAATGAAAAAAGTAAAAAGAGATATTTCATATGTATATTGGGATGATCCAAACGAATTAGTAGACAGATTAAAACTGCTTATGGCATCGCGAGACGCTGGTAATACTGGGTTAGATAACGAAATCATATCCATAATTGAAGAATTACGTGAAGCAGGCTTGATAAATAATATATAAGTGAATACTCTTACCTTTCTAATCAGTCGAAGTTTGACTTTCAAGTAAAAAATGAATATAGACAAATTCGGACACCATGTTCATAAACGTTTGCGTACTGATGAAATCTCTGAGCTCAAGTACAAAGCTTTGCTTCGAACAGAAGCAGGAAATTTTGATCTAAAAACTGTTAGATTAAAAGGAGTTGTTAAACCATTATCTTCCGATGATGCAGTTAACAAACAGTACGTTGATGAATACATTCAAAACATGTACGAAAAGAAGTATATAGACTCTTTGTTTAACACAATAAATAATCAAATTCACCAACTCGTAACTCAGTTAAAACTGAACTTTTACACGAAGAAGGAGGTAGATGATATTTTAAAAAAAATAAATAATGGCAAAACAACAAATAGTGAACGAGATCCACCGGTCAGCGCGAAGAAATTTTAAGCGACGATCGGTTGTACTAAAAGAAATTGATGATTTATGGCAAGCTGATTTGATAGATTTACAAAAGCTTCATACTGTTAACAGAGGATATAAATATATTTTAGTCGTTATTGACACATTTTCAAAGTATGCATGGTGTACACCTATTAAGTCTAAAACTAAAACAGTAGTCAAAAATGCATTCGAACTAATAATCAAAACATCTAAACGGAGACCTAATAACTTACAAACTGATCTAGGAAAAGAATTCTACAATCATGAATTTGATTTCTATTTAAAATCATTAAACGTAAATCATTACTCAACTTATTCAATTAAAAAGGCATCTATCGTTGAAAGGCTGATAAAGACCATTAAGTTTAAACTCTACAAACATTTCAGTTTAGTTGGTAACTATAAATGGGTTGGTAAGCCATTAGACGATGTAGTAAAATCGTATAATCAGACCGTACATCGCACAACAAAAATGAAACCTATTGATGTAAATGTTGATAATGAAATGCAAGTATTAAAAAATATTAAAAGATCACAAGCCACTTTGTCTTATAAATTGAACAAATTTAATAAAGGAGACTGTGTACGCATTAGTAAGTATAAAAATGCCTTTCATAAAGGTTACACACCTAATTGGTCAACAGAACTTTTCACTATTACTCATGTGAATCGCACTCAACCTGTTACGTATCACGTTCAAGACCAGCATAAAAACACTATACTCGGTACATTTTACGAAGAAGAACTTCTGAAAACCAACCATCCAAACGTTTACCTTGTAGAAAAGGTTATTAAAAAAAAGGGTAGAAAGTTGTATGTTAAATGGTTAGGCCTTGATGATAGCGAAAACAGTTGGATTGATAAAAGTGCCATTGTTTAATGTTATTTATATAATATCCTTTTAATGATAGTGTTATTATCTTACGGGATATGAAAGGGAGAGGACTCTTAAACAGCGCTATTAATAATTTGCCCTTCGAATTACACTTACCTGGTTATAACTATTGTGGTCCGGGAACGAAATTGCGCAAAAGGTTACAAAGAGGTGATAAAGGAATTAATGCGCTAGATAATGCGTGTATGAAACACGACATAGCATATGATAATTATTCTGATTTAGCTGGTAGACATCGTGCTGATTTAGAACTATACGAAATGGCGAAACAAAGAAGAAAGTCGAAAGATGCAGGGAGAGGAGAAAAATTGCTTCATGGTTAGTTAGCAAAGTGATGAAATCGAAAATAAAGGCCGGTGCGGGTATAAAACCTTTTAAACGTTTTGTGTCCAAGATACGCACTGAATTAAAAAAGAAACCAAAAACAAAACGTAATATAATTGATCGAGCTCTTATTGCTGCGACAAAAATTTTCAATACCAATTCCAAGGTACGGGTACCTCGTATTATACCAATTCCAAAAACTGGAGGCTTCTTACCGCTGATACCTATTTTTGCCGGTCTGTCTGCGCTGGGATCATTAGCAGGAGGAGCTGCCGGAATTGCTAAAGCTGTAGGTGATTACAAAGCCGCCAGAAAAAATTTAGCGGAATCAGAGCGACATAACAAGATGATGGAATCTATTGCATTAGGAAAAGGCTTACACATTAAACCATATAAAAATGGCAAAGGATTATGTTTGAAAATTTCAAAAAACTAAATGAGAGGTTACCCAGGCGCGCTCTTTCAAATATTGATATTTTAAAACACTCATCTGATATTCCATATTTTCGAGGAGTTTATATGAGAGACAGTTTACCAAAGAGTCCTAAAAAGTAGAATGTGGAATTGTTAATTTGGACAGTTCTAAAAACAATGGTACACACTGGGTAGCCTATGTAAAAGATAATAATTATTGTGAATATTTTAATAGTTATGGAGACCTTCCACCTCCGCTAGAATTAAAGAGGTATTTAAAAAAATATGATATTTACTATAATTATGACACGTACCAAAAGTTTAACACTGTCAATTGTGGTCATTTATGTCTAAAATACTTAAAACAATATTGGTATAACCGTTTAAATATCATCGCACAATAAACAGTTTATCATTCTCACAATGTCTTTCACTTTGTCTATAACTGGAACATCTTCCACTCTGTTAACAAACTATTCACCAGCTCTTCAACTGGATGGTGAATATGAGTGTGGGCTATTGTATATGTCAACTTTTAATTCTATACCCAACATAGACAACAGAAATAATAAGTTATATTATGGTAAAAACAAAGTAATTAAAATTCCTGAAGGATCATATGAACTTCAAGATATTGACGATTACCTTAAAGAACATATTGAAGGATGCTCTTTTGCATTAACATGCAATAATAATACCTTAAAAACATCTATTTTATGCTCTGAAAATATTCATTTCAACAAAGAAGGCTCTATCGGTAATCTACTTGGCTTCGGTTCAGAATCCATTCAAGCTAATATATTAACCGAATCCCCTTATCCTGTTTCCATTCTGTCGACAACTATAGTACGCATTGAATGTGACATAGTGAGCGGTTCATTTGTTAACGGAAAACCTAGTCATATAATTCACGAGTTTGTACCAAATGTGGCACCTGGTTATCGGATTATAGAAACACCAAAAAACGTTATTTATTTCCCTGTAACCCAAAACAGCTTAAATACAATTACGATAAGAATTTTAGACGTTAAAAATAATCTAGTTAATTTACGAGGTGAAGAAATTCAGATATACTTACATCTTAGGAAAAAATGATAGACTTCAATAAAACTTCAATCTCTCTTAAAAAAACTATCAGTACTCATCCTGCAATCATAAAAAGAAGACCTAAAGTGAAACTTACGAAACAAAATAAGCAATTCCTCCAAAGCTTACGGCTATTAAAATGAGTATATTAAACTTAACAGAACCTTTTGTCTTTGATAATTCTATCGAGAGCTTTGAATATCATTCATATAAGCCGTACGTAACAAGTTTTAATTTCAACGATGAAATACGTATACCTATAAACCAACAAGATCTTTATGTACTACCATCAGCAAGTTCTTTATACATAGAAGGTACTATAACCGCATTCAATAGAGAAACAAAAGCCGAGGTAAAAAGTGTTCTTTTTACAAACAACCCCATACTTCATCTATTTCAAGATATTCGATATGAATTAAATGGAATCGAAATTGACAAAATTAAAAACGCAGGAGTTACAACAACTATGAAATCTCTTGTATCTATGAATGAACTGGAAGCATCTATGTCTAAGTTATGGGGATTTGATGTCAAAGGCATAAAAAACACGCAAGGTTCATTTTCCGTGTCTGTACCCTTAAACAAGATTCTCGGGTTTGCTGAGGATTACAACAAAATCATAATTAATTGCAAGCATGAACTCATTATTTTAAGATCCAATACTAATTTGAATAGCGTTAAACTAAATGCGAATGAATATATAGACAATATTACTATATCTAAAATAGTATGGCGCATGCCTCATGTTAAAGTGTCTGATCGAGAAAGATTAAACTTACTCAAATGTTTGGAAAGTGATCGTGCCATTCAGATAGCATTTAGGACTTGGGATTTATATGAATATCCGCTCTTGCCTGAGACGTCAAAACATTCTTGGTCTATCAAAACTTCATCTCAAATTGAAAAGCCGCGTTATATTATAATTGGTTTGAAAACGGGACGAAAAAATGACGCTAATAAAGACATAACACATTTTGATCACTGTAATTTGAGAGATGTTAAAGTTTTTTTGAATTCAGTCTACTTTCCGTACGAAAGTTTTGATGTTAGTTTTTCGGGTGGAAAGTTTGCTATATTATACGAGCAGTATGCGAAATTTCAGCAGTCTTATTATAACCGTCTACAAGCGCCGTTGTTAAGTCCTCAAGACTTTAAAGATATAGCTCCTTTATTTGTTATCAACTGTTCTCGTCAAAACGAAACCTTAAAAACCGGATCGGTAGATGTGAGAGTTGAATTGGATTGTGAATCTGATATACCAAAGAACACTGCAGCTTACTGTCTGATTTTAAATGATAGTATATTTGAATATAAGCCCTTAAGTAATATTACGAAAAAAGTATCGTAATGCAGCATATATTTGTAGACCTTCAAGGATTTAAAACAAAAGAAAATGAATTTATTGTCAAAGAATTTGCATACAGCACGCTAGAATACACTCAAGTTTTCTTAATAAAACCCCCTTTTCGTTTTTCTAAATTGGCGGAAAGTGAAAAGAGGCAGACAAGATGGATTGAAAAACATTTAGGTATTTTATGGCACGAAGGTTATGTTGATTATAGAGAATTTAGAAGACTTATTGATAACCATATAAAAGATAAGACAATCTACGTTAAAGGTTTGGAAAAAGTTCAATGGATTAAAGATTTATATCCAAAATGCACTATTTTAGATTTGGGTGAAAAAGATGTGCCTAATTTAAAAGAACTGTATAAAAAATATTGTACTAATGAATGTATTTTTAACTGTGTGTATCATAAAAAATCTTGTGCATTAAAAAATGTTTTATGTATAAAAAAATGGTATTTAGACAATCGACAAATCTAATTTTAATTTGTATTCAAAATGTGTTTCTTAAAATAAATGTTTGTTATTAATTATATTAGTTTTTTTTTATACCATTCTATATAACTACTGATAACTACCTAATAAGTTTTTTATAGTAAATGTTATATTTTTAATTTTTAGCTTAGATTTTACATAATTTGCATAAGAAAAACTTATTAGTTAGTATGGATATAAATAAAACGACAACTTACTCATATAATATTTATTACTTATATAATATTTAAAATACAACTTTAATAACTAGTACTGTATCCACAAATTTTTTTTGAAATTTTATTTATTAAAGCCTCTGTGCTGTCAATAATTTCATCAAAATTATCGCCTGCAACATACTGCGCGCTCAGTAATACATTTTCGTTCTGTTCATCGTTTTGATCCCTTACATCCTCTGTTATGTTGATTATTTGAATTTTGATCAGTTTATTGCCTTTGATCTCATGATTATTTATCACAAAAGATGGTGGGTGTCCTTGAGTCCTTTTCACTACTTTATTATGAATGTTAACTTTATTACGTTTCTTGGCTTTAGGGTTTTCGATGTTCTTTTTAATTTTTTTATATAAGTCGCTATCGTCAAATTCTTGTGGTAGCTCAAACTCTTGTGCATATTGCGAAAATGGAATTGGGATGTCTTCGCTGTCTGCCATTTTTTGAAAACCTAAGACAAAACGAAAAATTATATAATATTGATAAATCAGATTACACAACGAACAAAAATGTATATAACCACAAATAAATTAATTTTAATGTTTATTTGATTTGTAAAATATAATATATAATTTTAATATATATATATATAATATAAATATATATATAATATATATATATATATATATATATATAATTTTAATAAGTAGTTAGTTAAAAAACAACTTACCAGGTCTATGTCTGCGAGTGGATAATAAAGACGCGTTGATGCTATTCGAATGTAACCAATTAAAAATTACTTTGCGCTTATAAAGGTTAGCTATTGTTTGTTCAGCAAAATATAAATGCGCAATCCTGTTATATGATAGCTTTAACTTTACACGTGTGTATGTCTTTACCTAAACAAGTCACAACTTGTTTTATGAACACGTTTATGAATAAACTATCTATAGAAATGTTTAAGGTAAATTAAAATGAAAACAAGAAAATAATAAGATAATATATTTATTTATCATAAGACATCACTGAATAATATTGTTAAAATAAAAACACAATAAGTATAATAAGTAGAAGAAAGATTTATTTTTAGGACATATAATTGAATTAGTTATTATCTTCAACTTATATTTATAGTTTTTAATAGATTTATAAAATTAATATCAAAATGTTGTTTCAATTATATGTGCTATTCAATTTACTAATGACCTCTGACTGCATATAGTACAATTTATTTTATACAAAACATGACAATTGATTACAAATTAAACATTAAGTATTGAGGTATGCCCCCAAGCTTTCGTCACTATTTGGTTGTCAGATATCATACGCTTATCATCATTAGCTGAAAGGGCGACTTTATTTACACTTTGGGTAAATATATTGTGCTTAATCGACTTAAATAATATGTTTCTTCTTTTATTTCATCTCCTTGAAATAATGATTTCACGTAATGAGAAAACTCAAATTTGCATACTACAGGTTCTCTCACACCCTTAGCTTTTTTAATAATTTTATCAACTGTTTTGATAGAATACACTTTAGAACGAAGTCCAACATACTCTTTAATCATTTTTCCTTTCATTTCATCCTTAAAAAGTCCTGGCACTTTTTTATTTTGAACAGGTAATAAAAATTTATTATCAATATCGTAACAACTAGTATCGAAATATGTTAAAAAATGCATTCTTAAATCTTTAAAAAAGTCTTTTGTTTGTATATAATAAACAAAACTATCTGTATCCGTGTAACACATTTGTAGACGAGTATCATAAAAACGTTTAAATACTGAATAATGAAAATCATACATATGACTTTTAGATAACTCTAGTACAGCGAAACCAATGTAGATCGGTTTATCTAAAATTATTAGATCTGGTTTCAATTGAACTGCCACCAAATTTTCAGTAAAAACTGATACACTGTGAAAATTTGGCCTTGCAATTAATCTGTCAGCGGTGATTTTCTTTTTTGTTGTGTTATCATTGTCTGTCCACTGATTAACTAAGCGCACATCAACCCTTTTCTCAGTATTTTCTAAAGTTTTACCAAATATACTGTTATTCATCAATTTACAAAAATCTTGTTCAAAGACAGACGTTGCCTCTTGACGTAGCCTTGTATTCATATCAATATATTGTTTTAAGTAAGGGGACTGTTTGAACGTAATTACTCTATGTACTTTTTTTAATTTTAAACCATGTTTAAGACACGTTTTCAAATGTACATAATGAATCACATACAAATATTTGTCATATAGATTAGGTACCAGTTTATAATGCGTCCCACCTGGTGGAACACATTTTTCGGGACAAAATGGTAAATCATTATGTTTATCATGTAAATCATTGGGGTAAATAATATCAACTTCTAGAATGAAACCATAATCCGAGTCATCAGGGATTTGAGTGATATTTAAAGCACTTATTTCATTGGTTTCTAGAAACCTAAAGTCTGATAGGGGCATATACTGACACATGCTGTAACCATATAAATTATTACAGTCGATATAAATTAGGTATGAGTCTATCTGGGATGAGTCATAGTGAGGTAAGTATATGTTATTAGCCTTTGCATATCGTAGAGAGGTCATACAGACTCCCCTCTTATTCCAGATTGGATCATCTTAAGCATGTTAAAGTCATCTATAAGCTCTAATTCAATACCAGTTTTCAGAAGCATGGCATCAAATGATAAGCTAGGTGTAGTTAAATAAAAAGCAGGATCCAAGTCATAGTGTTGTTTGCAAGTAGCGCGAAACTTTTCAAAAATATCGGTTAGCAGAAGAACATCCGTTTGCAAATATAGGTCTGTATATTCACCTAAATTTTGAATTTTAAACTGTTGCCATACTTTTTGCGCATGATTATAATCTTTTACAGAAATGTTCTCATCAGTGAGCGAATTATGAAAACAGTCAATACTTGGCAGGTATTTTTCTTCAAAACATTGCCATTTATTCATATACTCATAGGGAAACACACCTTTTCGTGTAAGTACGAGGTGCGGTCCAAAAGTTTCCGGCCTAACAAAGAAAGGGCTTACATATCTTTACAATTTTATTTTTATTTTTTAATATAGTCTTCCTCTGTCACAACGCACTTTTCAAATCTCTTTATAAGCTTCTCCATCACCTAATAAAAATAATAAAGATTTTTGTCCTCAAAATCGCCCTAAACCGCACGGGTCACTTCGTCAAACGAAGATTTTTTTTTTCTACTTCAGTCTACCTTAAGTTTTTAGAACAAATAATAATCACTTGGGGTCACGTCTCGAATATAAGGTAGGTGCCGAATATTTTTGAAGACACATTTCGTCATAGCAACCTTGTAAAATGAAGCAGCGTGAACGGGGAAATTGTCGCGGAGATGCCCTTGTGCCTCTGCTAAGTTTTTAAAGACTATTCTGCATAATCTGCTATCGTAATTGGCCAAAAAATATTGCGTAGCATCTGCTATTTACCGTAGTCTACCCTTCTTTTATGTAAATCGTTAGAATTTCGTGACAACCCTAGAATACCGTAGCCTTTATCTTTTTTCGTGCATTTTGTGACAGAGGTTGTTCTAGGCGCCTTTTCACCATGACGTTGTCACTCCATTAATTTTCTTTTGTACAGAGTATCGTCTTACATAACCATGGTTTCATCTACAGTAGCAATTGCATTCAAAAAACTCGCTACGCGGTGTCTATGCTGGTCTCAAGTTTCATGAACTCACGGTTTTTCACTCATCTCGCTGTAAGCACAATAAAAGTTTGGGCACTAACCTAGCACTAAACACCGTAAAAAAACCTACAGCCAACAGACACCTAAAGAAACTATACACCAAAAAGTGGAATAAATGACGAACACAATGATATCCATACTTTTTTTAAACTCTTCCGCCATATTTGTCGGGCCGGAGACATTTGGACCGCACCTCGTAATTCAAACTCCTCATCATTACAAAAATATTTATGTAAATGAACAAAGTCAGATTTCTGCATAGTTGTAGTTAGTTTTTCTAAACTTGTATCTAAAAATTTGAAAGAATCTACAAAACGAAGCTGAAAATACTCATTCTCGATAGGGATAAATTTAGTAAAAGAAATATAGTTTTCTTTGGTTTTAGGTATAACTTTGACGTTTCCAGGTGCCTCCCCCAATTTTTTGATAAATAGATGACAATCATAACCAGACAGATTGTGAAAAAAAATAGGTACGAAACAAGGACGTTTATATTGTAAGTTACATATATTATGTGCCGCTCCCCGATATCTTCCTGTAATGTGACAGTGATCTCGAACCCGATCAGAAAATAGAAAATGGTTACAAATATGACAACGTTTAGCGTTCAAAAAGTTTTGCTCGTCATTCTCATTACATATTATTGGGGTATTTTTGTTCACAATTTTATAAATTTTAGCAACATCTTTGTAGATTGCCTCAATGAATTTATCGACGCAATCAGTACCGCGATAAGAGAAATAACGATTATGACTCGGATCTGCGTTACAAACAATATGATACCCAAAGGCAGCTGGTATATGATGATGCAAAGTTGTAGTGTTAGGGGTAAGACTATCACTAGTATCAGTATCAGAGTCACTAGTTTCAGTTGGTTGTAGTAACGATTCAAAATCTGCATATATAACGAATGGAACATTCTGTTTACGATCGAAATGTTTAAATTTAATTACTGTCCCCTTTTCTGGTAAAACGGTAACTATTCCAGTACACAAGTGATTTGCGAGTTCTTCCTGCGTGAGAAAAAATAACAGACAGGTTTCGCAAAAGTATATCTTACTATTATGCTTTGTTACTTGTCTGCGCACAAGACGACTCAAGTCTTTAATTAGAACATAATGTGGTGGGTGACTCTACCATCGTCTATTAAAAGTAGGTTTATATTTTTTCTACATTTCTGATTACTAGATACTTTAGACTTGTAAAGGGGGCCCACAACAATTTTATTATTTTTCAAACCAAAAATCGTCAATGAAATCATAGGGTTATTTTTTTCGAATATTCTTATGTCATCAAATGTGACTGGAAAAGAAATTTGAGAAATATTCAAAACGTCTCGAAAATTAGGATAAGATGATACTCTTTCAGGGTGTTTTGTAGAAGGATGCAAAGCCGCTGTTACACACCATAAAAAACAGCATTGATCGTTGTTTTGTATATTTATACATGCTTTTTTGTTTTTTATGAACTTTGGCAGGTCAACATAGCTTGAACCTCGTAATGGTTGATACTTGTTAATGTTGATCTCTAAATGAGAGTTACTAACAAAAGCCCATCCACTATCACGGTCTTGAAATTCCTCAAATTTTTTCTTTAGACAGTTAACAACTTCGCAAAACAGTGACTCAAAATCATAACTTAAGTATAAAATTTTATTTTTAGTTCCAAATGATTTTATTGATTGACTATTATCTTTGAACATTAAAAACAATCCAAAGAGCTCGAAATTTACTTTTACGCACGTATGTTTCGTAAGTGAATTATCTAAAAGCCGTTTTATTTTGTTTCGAATAGAGTTCATAAACGCATCGACAGACGCCAGACTTTGGTCGTTGGTTGCTGATATACGATAAGTGGCAATGCGCATCCGAAATGCAGACTCTACTACTTCAACACCATCATTAAGTAATTTGTTAGAACATACAGTTGTTTTATGTGCAGTGCTTCGAAGATGACCTGTCCATTTATTTTTGTCTACAGATGAACTACACGGTACACAGAAAGGCATAATGAATTATGTTAATGCAAAAGATGTAGCTAAACTCACTAGGCTATTTTGAAACCGTAATTTGTCAAACACTAATTTAATACATCTATTTACTATTAGCATACGTTGTATTAATCAAAACAGTTGACTCGACTGACTTCTCATTAAGAATGCAATGAATTGTTAACACTATGCAAAGTATGGTAGTATAAGTCTATAAATATAAATCAAATAAAGTCGCAGTATTAAATTATCGCATTCGAAAATATTCTTTAAATTTAACAGAAAGTAACCTTTTATCTTACAAAAATTAATTTCTGTATTTATTCATTAAAACTTTTTCGCACATAAAATATTGAAAACCTATAATATTTAAGTATCTATATTTGTACACAAACTATTTATATAAGCGTACGATATATTCTTAATGCAAAAACCATATTCGAGATTTAGTTATAGACGTAGGTATCTACCTTTGCTGTTAACTATAACTTGATTTTGTCAACAACTTTGAATAAAAAATAACAAAATTTTGTTTAAATAGAATTCTCTTACTGTGGGAGATTTGAAAATATTCAACTAATTTTTTTAATAATTATTATAATAAACAGGTTCACATTCTCCAAAAATATTAAAGGCTTGACCTAAGAACGTTTGTATTTGATTCCACTCGGAGGAATTCTCTTGACATTGCAATTTAACCGACGCTAATGCTTTTTTATAACGTTCTTCAGGCTCAGATTTTTGGTAATCATTAATGTTATACACTTTTAAATCAATGAAAAAATTCTCTAGTCTGTTATCGTAGTGCGTCGACTAGAACCTGTCGATACGCGGCTGGTAAACGATGATGTTGTCTTGACGGTTTTCGAACTGCCCTCGCTGGTGATCTTCTCTTCTTCTCTTATGATTTTGAAGATATCGGTTTCAGGCGATTTTTTGGAAGAACTGAAAAAATAAAACAGAATTACAATATTTCAAGCAAATACATTATGTTATAGTTGCACAATCACAATAAAGTAATTTAATTTTAAAAACAACTAAAAATAAGTAGTACCTAGAGCCAACATTCTTATTTTCACTGGTTGACGTTCGTGCTTTTTTGGTTGTTTTTTTCTTTTGCGCGCAAGGTGTTGGTGAGGATGAATGTAGTACCCGTCGATTTTCTGTTTCAACTTCGGACCTTAAATAAGAAAAACAATATTAAATATATGTCAATTAATAATAATTATGTTGACACAAAACTAAACCAAGTTCATAGTTATGACTGACAACGTTATAAATAGATGAGAATAAGATAACTGAGAAATAAATTAACGTGATAAACACACAGATATGCCTTACCAGGATTAAATCCTGTAACCTCAAGCTTAGAAAACAGAGTCACTAACGACTAGACTAGCAGGAACTGTTAAATATAACTCTAAGGATTATTTTAATTAATATAAAATAAATGAATTACCTTGCGGCTGAGGATGATTTCCTTTTCTTGATATTCTTTGTAGCAATCTTCTTCGGTTCAGGTGAGGGCGTGCGCGTGTATACTGAACATTCGGAGTCAGACCTTCAAAAAAGAATAAAAATATACCAACAATACTTAAATCAAAGTTTTAAAGAGATTCGATATATAGGGTTATAAATACTTACTAACATTTTAAATGAAGTTGAAAGTTGCAGATTCCTCACTTAACAAAAATAACGAGCAGCTTCACGTCGCAATACAGAATAGTAAAGAAATTGTTGCATAAAAACGCATTATTTTATAGTGAAATATTTGATGAGTTGATATTAAACCGAAACATAAATATATGACTAAAGAACCAAGTTCTGACATTCAACTTTAGATCTAAATATTATAAATTTAAATAAATATTATCGTTTTTATAAATTGAAGCACATAATTTATATTCAAAGTATATTACCACTTGTATTTCACAAAGCGCCGACAAAGTATCGAATTAACAAATAATACCGCAAGTCTTGCAACACGTGTAAATATGACCGCTACCACGAGTACTTACCGATTAAGTTCAAAATGTTTTTTTATTTTTTATTTCAGTATATATATATATGACAAATACCATCAACACTATCGTTTTTCGTTAGTTCGGGTGCTACCTACGTAAGTATTAAACATTTTTGAAAGAAGAAAGAAAGTAAGAAAATAAAGACATTAATTGCAGCCAAATAAAATATACAATATGAGGCTTACATACTAAACAGTACAAAATCAGTTACATTGGGTTTGGTTTGTGGTTGCAAAAGGACACCACTCGACATATGCTCTGACACTGATGGTGGCACAGCGCTGGTCTTCCGTGGAGCCTTGGGTCGGGCGATAGTGCAATACAATAATTATTATACAATTAAAGGCACAGAGTAATTAAGAAAGTCAGTGACACACTATACAAGGACAAGACTACTTATAATATTTTTGAACATTTATGGAAAACAACTTAAAAACAAACCTTCTTCAATGCATATAATATGTATTAACATATTAATGCATATAATATGTATTAACATATTATATGCATTAATTATTTACACTAAATTATTATAAAATCATTAAAGAACAACAATGTTTCATACAATAAAACACAACTCACCTTTTTAGAATGTTGGTTAAATAATATCATGGTATAGGACAATAAACACAGCGTCATCATTTTCAGTAAGTAACATGCAATTCTCATATCAGCGACATTGTTGATTGAAATAAAATACCTCGACACATTGTGATTAACACAACAGAAGCGTCATTTCGAATAATAGTTGTTGATATGCAGAAAAAATTATTACTATTATATATATATATAAATGTAATTAACTTAAATTCAATACACTATTCTTTTCAATAGACTTATTTGTCAAAATAATTTGAATTTGCGATAGTGAAAAGCAAAAAGGTTCGCGTCTTTCCTGTAGATCATTTCAAAAATAAGGGTTTAAATCCTATCTTTTATTTAATCAGTCTGTATTACCATTACTTTTCATTCATTAAGCTTATCAGTATTATGTTCATAAACTTAGATGCGTATATGACTTAGGTAGAAACAGTAACCAATCTCTTATTTTATTCTTTAATCGGATTATTACATATCAACATATCGGACTCGACTACCTGTTATCGCATGTTCCGTCACTTGTTTATTTATATATTATATCCAAAGTATGACAAAGACAAAGCATAGCAGGTTCGACTATTTACGTTTCATAAACAGTTTAGAGTATTAATACATACGTACTTTGTTAGTCTTACGATCATATGTATGTATGTAACTATAGACTTAAATAAAAATTATGCTTTATTTTCAGTGGATAACATTGTTTTTTGATTTAACCTTACTTTAAGTTTTGTTGGTTTTACATTATGAACTAAGTTTACATGAAGATAAAATTACATAAATGTATTTTGAACTTGAATACGATCGGACTATGGTTGAAATCGGTACTAGTAAAGGCAAATTACGTTAAATCTCGTAACACCAACGTCACATTTAACAACCAATCACATTGTCAGGTCTACATCGCGCTATTGAAGTTTTTTGTATTCGTTTGTATATATACAATTTACAATGAAAGGCATGTCGGAGTGACTGTGGCTATACCGACCGATAGTCTCAGGTACTCTTACCTCTTCGATGTTGCGAGGCATGGCCAACCTTGTGACATTGACTTGGTAACGCGGTGGCGTGTGCAACATACTTGGTTCTAATAACCCTACCTTGGGCAGGGTATGTATGCATGACACACTACAACGTGATGACGGTTAAACACATACGTGATGACGTATACAGCGATAAATTCCTGTCTCATGGTAGGTGCTGTATTACACGGGTGATCCATGTTGCTAGACGGTCGTAGTAACGTTGGAGATCCCATCCATACTCTAACATTACAGTCTCTGGCCAAGTCTGTGTTGTGAGAGTGTGAAAAACACCGTAATAAACCTAGCCCGGCAAACCTCTACCCGATGCAAATCTGGGCTATGATGGTGCGTTACGAGATCTGGTTCTCAAATAGAACAAGATCTGGTGGGTGCAATGCTAGCAGTACCCGTAAGCCTTTTGCATTTTTTTATCGTAACATAAAATCAACCCTCACTTAACATAATATTTTGGATTTAGCTGAATACAACGTTAACGGCTACGTATCGAGAAAATCCAAATGCATCTCGGTGTTCTACCCCAATGATACGACTACGTATAGGGAAACGGGTTCTACCCCACTGATACGAGCTATATATTGGGGGTTTCTGGACCACGACTGCGACAGCGAGCGAAGCGAAGCTGGAGCATTAGGAGTGGTCTAGAACTCCCAATATATAGCTACTCTTACGAAATGTGAAAATTACGAAACCCAACGAAAAGACTAACGCAACTTTCCAGGCCGGCACTTCGGACAATAGGCGTCCTAGGTTTAATAGATCTGTGCCCAATAATAATGAATCTAAAAGCAATACTAAATGTTACAATTGTGGCGAAGAGGGTCACCCATATTTTAAATGTAAACTTCCAATCAAAAGATGCAACTCATGTAGTAAAGTCGGGCATATTGCCAGTGAATGTTCTGTGAAAAAAGATACCACTGAGAAAAAGACTGTTTTGCGCATATCACTTAAACAGGGAAATGATACCAAATACTTCAAACCCGCATTGGTTAATGGTAAGGATTTTGATTGTTACATAGACTTTGGCAGTGAATGTACTGTAATGAGGGAATCAGACGCTCGTAAATTGACAGATGAGTGGACTCTGACAGATTTACCAGTGCTTACAGGTTTCGGCGATGGGCTAGTTAACTGTATAGGAAAGTTTGATATCAATTTGAAAATTGACTCTGCTCAAGCGGGTTTAGAAACGCTGGTTGTTCCAGATCATCTCCTAAAAGTACCTTTGTTAGTAGGGCAGACATTTACCGAGCAGGAACACATCGTAGTTTATAAAACTAGCAAGACTCTTAAAATATCAACCAACACATTACAGATTAAAGAAAACGTGCCATTATATGTTCATAAGTCAGTCAATGTTAGGGGCTACACGATTGTAGAAGTGTTTACGAAACCGGTGTATAGTGGGGATTTGTTTATCGAGCCAAGTATGTGTTTACAGCCAAGAAAAGAATACGAGAGTATACAAAGTGTCATTAAAATGGTAGATGGCTGTGGTCAGGTCGTAATCAAAGGTTTAGTCGCGGAGGGTTTTAATTTAGAAAAAGACGTATTGCTAGTCCGTGCGATACCTTTGAAGGAAGCTCCTAAAACCACGGAAACATATAGTGTCAATAGAATCGAATGTAATACTAGTAGACAGGACAGAGATTGTTTGATTGATGAAACGATGGTAAATGTAGATGAGAATATAAATAAAGATGATCGGCTTAAATTGGTAAATCTGCTTAATGAATATAGAGATTGCTTCGCGTTTTCAATTAAAGAACTAGGCTGCGTCACCAATACGGAAATGAATATTAAATTAAATGATCCTACACCTGTGGTATATAGACCATATCGGTTACCACTTTCAGAGCGAGAAGTAGTGAGAGGTATAGTTCAAGAACTTGAAGAATCAGGTATCGTTCAGCAGTCTTCTTCAGAATACGCATCACCGATTTTATTAGTTAAAAAGAAAACTGGCGATTACCGCCTTTGTGTGGATTTCAGAACTCTAAATAAACGCACAATCAAAGAACATTATCCTCTTCCGAGGATAGATGATCAGCTAGATAATCTTTCTGGACATAAATATTATACAACCTTGGACTTAGTATCAGGGTATTATCAGATCCCCATGGCGGAATCTTCAAGACATCTAACTGCTTTCATAACGCCAGACGGGCATTATGAATTCACAAGAATGCCCTTCGGGCTAGTTAATGCACCGTCCACTTTTCAAAGGGCAATTAATAACATCTTAGGTAATGCTAGATTCAAAGATGCTTTAGCATACATGGATGATGTGAATATTCCGGCGAAGACTGTTGAGGAAGGCCTTACTAAATTGAGAGAGATATTAGAACTGTTTCGAAATTCAGGGTTAACATTGAATCTTAAAAAGTGTCACTTTCTGATGCAGTCGATCAATTATCTCGGGTTCGAAATTAGTGAGAAAGGTATACGGCCTGGTGAGAGTAAGATTGAGGCGGTGGAAAAATTTCCTAGACCAACTGATCAGCACAAAGTACGACAATTCGTAGGACTGGCTAGTTTCTTTCGCCGGTTTGTCAAAGGGTTTTCATCAATTTCAAAACCTTTAACTCAATTGTTGAAGAAAGATGCCCGTTGGCTATGGGGAGAGGCTGAAGAAAACGCATTTATCACGTTGAAAAATGAGTTAGTTAAACGACCAATATTGTCGTTTTATGATCCAACATATGAAACGCAGGTTCACACAGACGCCTCTAAACATGGCATTGCGGGCATACTTCTTCAAAGACGAGATAAAAACTCCCCATTCACTGCAGTCGCGTACTTTAGTAGGCAAACTTCGCCGGAAGAAGCTAAATTCACTTCTTATGATTTAGAAACACTGGCCGTGGTATGCTCAGTACAGCGTTTTCGCGTGTATTTGTTAGGGATTTCCTTCACCATCGTCACAGATTGTAACTCACTTCGAGCCACTTTTGATAAGAAAGACATGTTACCGAGAGTAGCGCGTTGGTGGAGCATACTCCAAGAGTATGATTTTAGTATTGTGTATAAACCCGGACTAACTATGTCCCACGTCGACGCGTTAAGCCGTAACCCTCCAGAGCTAAAATCTACCCCTATTTTAAACATTCAAAGTATCAGTTCAAATTGGATAACTACGGTACAAAACAGCGACCCAGAACTTCAGAGAATAGTAAACATACTGAATGATCCAGAAAGCAATAATATTGTAGAAATCAAAAATAATTACTTGGTTAAGAGGGGTTGTTATTTAGGAAGACTGAAGATGGGGATCGCTGGGTTGTACCAAAAGGCGTTAGATGGCAGGTATTGAAGGCTAGTCATGACGATATTGGCCATTTCGGTTTCGACAAGACGTACGACAAAATCAAGAGCAATTATTGGTTTGCTAAAATGAGAAGATTCATTAAAAAATACGTTGATTCGTGCTTAGAGTGTGCGCACGCAAAGGTCCCAGCTGGAAAAAAGGCTGGTGAATTACATACAATTGAAAAGGTTGACCGGCCATTTCATACTATCCATATTGACCACTTGGGACCTTTCGTACGCAGCAAAAAGAAAAACGCTTATTTACTCCTAATAATAGATGCGTTCACAAAATATATCATGTTAATACCAGTGAAGAGCACGAAAGCTGTCCATTCGATTAGAGCTATTAAGCACTACTTTCACACGTTTGACGTACCGAAACGGCTGATATCGGATCGCGGAACTTCGTTTACGGCTAAAAGTTTTAGAAACTATTTACATTCTCGAGGGGTGAAACATATTCTCAACGCAACCGCAACACCACGTGCAAATGGGCAGGTGGAGAGGTATAATCGAACGGTGTTATCCTCTCTTACTGCTGCTACCCATGGCAAGTCGGAAGCGTCATGGGATGAATATGTTGATGAAGTCCAATGGGGCTTAAACAACACTCTAAACAAGGGCACGGGAAAAACACCCTCACAAGCACTTTTTGGTTTTAAGCTGACTGGAATGTCTGACTCGGTTTTACAATCGCACATTGAAAATGACGAGACTGAGGCTCTGGTTGATCTGGTTGACGATAGTAAGAGTACGGTAGTTGAGGATCAGTCAGTAGATAATATTCGTAATGACATTTCTGAACACATCCGGTTAAACCAAGAAAAACAAAAAGTCGCTTTTGATAAGCGCAGAAAACTACTCACTTTTCAGGTTGGGGACTTAGTAAGGTTGGAAAGAGATATACCGTCGAGTGGGCAAAGTAGAAAGCTGGTGCCTAAACTCCGGGGACCATATCGTGTTGTTAAAGTACTTGATAATGATAGGTACGTTGTTGAAGACACTCCACTTTCGCGAAAGGGTAATAAACCATTTAGTGGAATTTTCTCCGTTGATAAAATGCATCGGTGGATGGTATTTAATAGAAGTAATGACACTGATTCTAATAGCGAAAGTGATGAGTCGTAACTTTTGATTGGCAAGTAAGTAGGAGTAATGCAAATATTCTCGCATCAAAGCTGATGTAAATTCATGTACAAGCGTCATATTATGAATAAATAAGAATATGATTATGATGAGCTACAATGGATTATATTCAAGAATATTATGTTAAAATACCTTATCAAATATTGTGTAAAATGAATGATCTATAAAATGTCGGAGACATAAAGGTGCTCCAATATCAAATTAAGTTTAATTGAGGCAGTGTTGGAGACATGAAGGGGCTCCAGGCTGTAAGTAGTTATAGGCAGTGTTGGAGACATGAAGGGGCTCCAGGCTGTAATTAGATATTAATAGGCAGTGTTGGAGACATGAAGGGGCTCCAGGCTGTGAGTAGATGATATTAAGCAGTGTTGGAGACATGAAGGGGCTCCAGGCTGTGATTAGATGTTAATAAGCAGTGTTGGAGACATGAAGGGGCTCCAGGCTGTGAGTTATGTTGATAGGCTGTGTTGGAGACATGAAGGGGCTCCACACTGAAAGTCAATATGTGTGTTGGAGACATGAAGAGGGCTCCAGATTGTGATTAGACTGATTAGATAACATGAGATGTATTAGAGACGTAAAGGGATCTTTATACTGTAATGGTTTCGTAAGAAGAATTTTGTAAATCATTGGTTAAAATGATTGCACAAATATCGTTTAATAATGTTACTAGTATTATAAACATAGTTAAAATATAGTTATTATGTGTGAAAATGAGGTATCATGAGCCAACTTATCTTATATTTCTTGTAAAATAAATACATATATTATATACTTATAACAAGAAATAAGTAAAACAAATGATTGTAATATAGTATTAAAGCGTAAGTGTAAACAATTAATCATAGTACTGGCATTTTATCGAGACGATAAAAAAAAAGTCAGGAAAGGCCGACTGTTAGCATTCATAATTTATTATTTAGATTTTAGTCATATTTAAAGATCCAAATATGTAATTTAAATTGCGGTATATTTTGATAAACAATGTCTGTGGTTTATCAAAATATACTAAATTAATAAGTAACGGAAGTTAGGATTTGACATCTCGTGCTGGCTCCCGACTGGTTCCGCCATCTTGGTTCGTGACTCGTGGGGAGGGCAAGATGGCGCCAACGGACTGACAGTTGTGAGGTAGAACGAGATAGAACAGGAATAAGTGCAAATCATGTAAATGAGATCATTACGTTTTGATGTAACTTCTTGTGCATTATCGGAGTGTTCGTGAATAAACGCCCTGCAGAATCATCGGATCGTTTTATTGAATTGTCTGGTTTACAAAAGTGCGTCCCCCCCCTCTAACTTTTGAACCATATGTTTAAAAAATATGAAAAAATATCACAAAAGTAGAACTTTATAAAGACTTTCTAGGAAAATTGTTTTGAACTTGATAGGTTTAGTAGTTTTTGAGAAAAATACGAAAACTACGGAACCGTACACTGAGCGTGGCTCGACACGCTCTTGGCCGGTTTTTTTTTTAATACTACGTCGGTGACGGTACAAACAAGCATACGGTTCGCCTGAAGGAAAGCGGTCACCGTAGCCTATGGACGCCTGCAACTCAAAGAGTGTCACATGCGCGTTGCCACCCCATTAGAAAGCGTTAGATGGCGTTTGCTGGTCGTGGGTCGTCCGTATACCGGACGAAACTTACTTAAATGTATGGTACTCACCCCTGCTGGTGCTGTAGTGTGGTGACAGCGTGTGGCGGGGGCGCCACAAGCGGGCGCGACGAGGGCGGCACCGGGACATCGCGCTGCCAGGAGCCGGCCGTGTGGCGCACGCCCTCGTTCCGCCACACGCCGCCGCCGCCGAAGCCCAGGCCGTTCACCAGGCCGGGGGTACGCTCAGCTGCTAGAGCCTGCTCACAATTATTCATTACACTGTAGTTACTAGAGTTTCACTAGAATTAGGCCTGATTTAGACGGCGTGCGAACTCGCATGCGATTTTAGTTACATTGCTGGCTGTTGAGGGTACATGCAATTTTGCACAGCCATCAAATACCGCAATGTAATAAAACTCGTATGAGAGTTCTCGTACCGTCTAAATGGGCCCTTAGAGGCAGCGATTTTCAGAACCCCTACAAAGGTTAAGTAAACATCTTTTTTGAATATTGAATAACTAGCTTTAATAGTGTGCGAACCTGCCTTAAAAATCTATATTATTTATGGTCATGGTTCGTTAATATTTCTTGTGTGTGGGCAGGGGCGGCTCACTCCGCGATTCTATCGCCGCGATACGAGTACATGCCGGGGACCGCGAGTTCGCGGCCCATTCAGTGGTGACGACCTTCGCGCCACGCAATAAAATTAAATGTCGGCTGCTCGCGTGCGGTCCGTTTGTTGTAGGTATGAATTTACAATGGCGGCACTGTGTGAATATCAAAGGGAGTGAGCCTTCTGTACTTGTACTATTATGTATTCTGTGGTATGGGCAGCTTTTGCACATTGCAAAATGCCAAATATATAATATATCCATATCCACATTTCCACAACCTCACCGATCAAACAACAAAGTCGTGTACTTGGTATATCTATACTTAAAAGCTTGACTGTAACTCAACCAAAAAGCTTGCGACCACTGATAGATACTAACTATAGCTACGCTATTTTGTGTTGCCACACTTAAGAGTTACCAAAGGAGCTCATTTTTATGAAACGGATTAACTAGGTCAGAAACCAATTTGAACTCACCTCAATCATGACATCGATACGACTCCTGGCGTCAGCTAGAGGTATAAGCTGATCCAACGCCAGGTTCTCCCGTCCTGGCACAAGACGCTGGTACTCCGGCGGATGCGGGGCCCCTTCCACGTCTACCAGGAAGGGAGGCGGCATCAGATGTGGGGGGATTTCAGTCTGTAAACAAACATTTATATTACATACAATCATCACACAACTGTCAATTTTAAAGTAGTATTTTAGCAGGATGTGATTTCGAATACCCCGAAGCCAAATTTGAAGGTGTATTTTAGTCAAACTAAACTAACTAGTCAGTATAGAAGAACAGCTCTGGAAGCACTTTATACATCAGCCTAGGTCCTGAAGCACAGTATAATAAAGAGTACTATCGTACAGTATGGCCACTCCCGCTCCCCGATGAAAGCGACTCTCGATTACCTCACAGTTACCGCCTGTCAAAAACTCGACCAGTCAACCTGTCATATTTCACTCATACAAGCATTGGTACGCGTTCACCTACACGAGCTTAGACTATGTATGCAAGGAACGCGCCTCTTTCATATATTTGATCGCCAGTGTCCGAGGTGTGCCTGAAGCTACTGACAGCATCTGCAAACCTCCATGAGCTTCTAAGCCTAGTTTTGACAGCATCATAGTCAAGTTACCTGCTCATGAAAGGCAGTTCCAGTAGCATCTCTCAAAGGCCTGTAGTCTGTATAGAATAACAGTTCTGGAGGCAGTTTGGACATCAGCTTAGGTCCTGAAGCTAGTGACAGTGTATGCAGACCTCCATGAGCTTCTAAACCTAGTTTTGACAGCATGATAGTCAAGTTACCTGCTCATCAAGGGCAGTTCCAGTAGCATCTCTTAACAGAGGCCTATAGTCTGTATGGAAGAATAGTTCTGGAGGCAGTTTGGACATCAGCTTGAGTCCTGAAGTCACCTATAAATCTAGCTCTGAGTTCTAGTCAAGTTACCTGCTCATCAAGGGCTGTTCCAGTGGCATCTCTCAGCCTATAGTCTGTATGGAAGAACAGTTCTGGAGGCAGTTTGGACATCAGCTTGAGTCTTGAAGCTACTGACAGACCTCCATGAGCTTCTAAACCTAGTTTTGACAGCATGATAGTCAAGTTACCTGCTCATCAAGGGCTGTTCCAGTAGCATCTCTCAACAGAGGCCTATAGTCTGTATGGAAGAACAGTTCTGGAGGCAGTTTGGACATGAGCTTAGGTCCTGAAGCCACTGACAGCAGTAGAAGATGGCCGTGGGCGTCAGCAGCGGCCAGGGCGCAGCCGCCACCCCATTTAGCGTCGAATATCGCGCCTTCGCCCTGCCCTTCGATTTTGTTCAGGAATGTAGCCAGGATCTGTGAATGAGATTTATAATTTCAGAGCCAAAATTATGCTGTATCGAATACCATCGACTACTGACGAGCATGTTGCGGAAACTTTGATAAAAAAAAAACATGAAAAGGTTATGGAGATGTCATGAAAGTTTTACTACAAAAATGGGAAGTATAATTTTTGAAACTTTGAATAACCAGAATAAAACTGAGGAAACTCCGAATGTTGAAAATTTCGCAAATTTGGAAATTTCCGTGGGCACATCAGTACCAACAGTATTTACTTTTCTTTCCTAGTGTTTTCTCCGGGTTTCTTGAGCCTGGGGTCCGCTTTGGGAACTAAACTGAGATAAACAACGGGGAGTGTTCTGAAGAACTTTTTGACTTGGTGCCACCGTCGCGCTTTTATCACCGCACCTCCCGCCAAAGAAACAAAGTTCGTCCTCACTTTCTGGATACGTGGCAAACCAAGAACAAACGGGCCTCTCGCTAGTTTTTGCCCAGAACATGCAAGTAGTGGAATGAGCTACCTTCTGAGGTTCCCCTTGCGCTATGACATGGGGTTCTTCAAGAAGCATGTATTTAGGGTTCTTAAAGGTCGGCAACGCATAAGTGACTCCCCTGATGTCTGCTCGTTTGCTGCCTATTTCATAAAAAAAATCTAATGAGAAAAATTTGACACCCACCTCACCAGTACTGGCGTCCCATACGAACAGCTGACCGTCGTGACCGGCCGACAGTAACACGCCGGGCAGAAAAGGATGGGCCTCCAGTACGTAGGCCTCGTCTTTGTGGCCTTTTAGGACTCGCACCATGCTGCATGTACGGGAACACCATACCTGTAAAACAAAGTATCTTACAGTGGCAGATGTTTATAGCTGGGGGCCGATTTTTGAATCTCGGCCATTCGATTTTGTAAAATTCGTTCAATAATATTTCCACTACTAGTGATTTAAATTCTACTAACAGAATCGAAAACGAGTGATCATTACAACTAGTTCTAAAATTACTAGTCGTCATTTTTGAAAAATAGCATTACGTCGTTTTCCACACACTTTCAAACGGAGAATTCGTGCGTTAGAAATTAAAAAATCGATCCCCAGGGGGCCGATTTTTGAGTCTCACTGTCACTAAAATACCGGTTGAAAACGCTGAATTGCCTATTATTTTCATTGACAATTTTCTGAATTCGATCGCCGTGAGACTCAAAAATCGGCCCCCTGGTCAAACAAATTTGTCACTAGAAAAGTGCGCGAAATTATAATTTTCTATGGGATGTCAAACATTCGCGTCTGCATTTCCAGATCCGGAGCTTCATGATGGAAGATCGTATTATTATAGCTGTTTTTGAATTTCTTAAAGTCTTGTAATGAACTTTGACCACGATTGTCGATTAGGTTTTTAATATCATTGCTATTAAAGCATGTTTTTTTTAGTTTTTTAAACTATAATTTACTATCTTTTGCACGCAGCTTCGCTCACTTTAGAGAGACAAAAAGTAGCCTATGTCACTCTCCATCCGTTCAACTATCTTCAGTTAAAAAATCACGACAATTAGTAGCTCCGTTTTGCCGTGAAGGACGGACAAACTACACACTTTCCCATTTATAATATTAGTTTGGATTAATAACCACTTTGGTATTTAAAACATACAAGAATTACAGTACCGGTCAAAAGTTTGAGTTCACCCTTTGATTTCGGTACAAATGAGTACTTTTGTACAATAATTATCTTCGGTTTGGTAGTCGAAATATGTTTTCAACTTATATTTATTGTTTTGTGGAGATTTGTTTTACTAGTTAGACACAATTCACGTACCTTTCTTTCACTAAAATCTAATAATAAACATGACGGCAAAATGCTAGTTATATTTATGGCCTTGCCTTTGCCACTAATTGAGACACATCTTTACACGAAACACAGTTTTAGCCAGATAATATAGGCCAAATAATTATTTAGCCCATAAGATTTGAGGGAAACAGATGTTAAAAAAATATAAATTGTTTACGAAACAAATTTTAACGTCTGAACTACAAAAAACTATCTCTCTAAAGCAGTCAATTGTACTGAAAACAAGGAGTGAACTTAAATTTTTGACCGGTACTGTATATAGCTTAGTATCTCACCCGAATTGAGCAATCAGAGACAGCTGTGATGACGTAAGCGTCACTTAGGTCCCAGCATACCATTGTGACCTGAAAACATATTACGAATAGTAAATTCATTATATTTTGAATACTAAGGTCATACCACAATCATTAATCATTATTGTATTAAATTGTGATTATTGCATTAAAAAAATCTTACCTTTAATTTCTTGCCATCGTCCTTGTTATCCTGTAAAAGGTAAATTGCAATTAAATATCTTTACAAAACATCGCTGGGCGATGCCCAAAGCGGGCATGATACCACTATGGGTCCAAAGTAACATGGCGACCACGACTGTTTGGGTCATATAAGCCAAATAAGTAAAATGTAATTATTTCCTGTACCAAAAACATTAGAAAAAATTAAAAGTGGAAATGTAGATGGTATTTGGACCCATGACCACGATTTAGTCCACGAATACGCTGTCTTACCAAGCTAGCACAATGCAGCACAGTGTATCTCCAAGAAGAAGCATGGAGCGCCCAGACACAGGCCGTGCCATCTTCGAAGCGAAGCCCACTACTGTCTACTATACACTGTGTCACTCACCAAACTAGCACAGTGCAGCACAGTGTGTCTCCAAGAAGAAGCATGGAGCGCCCAGACACAGGCCGCGCCATCTTCGAAGCGAAGCCCACTACTGTCTACTATACACAGTGTCACTCAACAAACTAGCACAGTGCAGCACAGTGTGTCTCCAAGAAGAAGCGTGTAGCGCCCAGACACAGGCCGCGCCATCTTCGAAGCGAAGCCCACTACTGTCTACTATACCTACATAATTATATGATTGTTGCATTGTATAACATCTACCGCGGAATGGAATAGGTATCGAGACAAACCTTATTGGTTTAACGATACTATGTAAATGAATTAGAGATTTATGTTTGTAATTACCTAAAATAAATAAATAAATAATAATACACTGTGTCACTCACCAAACTAGCACAGTGCAGCACTGTGTGTCTCCAAGAAGAAGCGTGTAGCGCCCAGACACAGGCCGCGCCATCTTCGAAGCGAAGCCCACTACTGTCTACTATACACTGTGTCACTCACCAAACTAGCACAGTGCAGCACTGTGTGTCTCCAAGAAGAAGCGTGTAGCGCCCAGACACAGGCCGCGCCATCTTCGAAGCGAAGCCCACTACTGTCTACTATACACTGTGTCACTCACCAAACTAGCACAGTGCAGCACAGTGTGTCGCCAAGAAGAAGCATGGAGCGCCCAGACACAGGCCGCGCCATCTTTGGAGCCCGAGACGAAGCGAAGCCCGCGGTGCGCCCAGGCGATACTGTCGACCGCCTCGGAGTGGACGGCAGTCTCTAGGACGCGGCGCGGGCCTCCGCCTTCGCCATCTACCATGTATACTCTGTGGAAAAATGGATTAACATTGGAATATGAAAAAATAAATTCTAAGTATGACACTGGTTCCAGCAAAACCGAATTAACTATGAGATTTCGATGTCTGGGTTCAATCTTATCTTAGCTTAGCGCGAGTAGGGTCATTGAACCCACAAATCAGGTCGAGTCTTAACTGAAGCCTCTAGTCTTCGACTAGAATAGCATCGATAATTTAGTCAAGTCATGTGGCAAGCGACAGGTCTCATTCTCTCCATGTACTGAACGGCTTGAGATAGGAACTATTTTTCTAGGAGACACATTTAGAAGACTACAGAGTAGAACCTAACCATTCTTATAGCCAGATCCTCATCTGAAAGACCATGGTATGGAACAGGTGTTACTAGTCAGATACTGACCTGACATGATGATCCTGCGACCCTGCAGCCAAGAAGGCTCCACCGGCAGACATATTATGAGACAGGAGTCTGGTTTCATTCTCTTTACATGTATTGAAGAACTGTCCTTCGGAGACACATCTAGAAGACTATGGAGTAGAATCTAAGGATTCTTGGAGATGGATCTCGATCTGAAAGACCATGGTATGGAAACTATATGTGTTACTAGTCAGAACTGACCTGACATGATGATCCTGAGACCCTGCAGCCAAGAACGCACCGCCAGCAGACCAGGCGGCACATATCATGTGGCAGGCGCCTGGCCGCATCCTCTCCATGTATTGGACAGGTTGGGACAGGAACTGGCCATCTCGGGAACATGTCCAGAAAGCCACGGAGCCATCGGTGGAGGTAGAAGCTAGCCAGCGAACGTCGCCGCGGGCCCAGGGCGACCAGTGGACCTGGAAGTAAGAAAATCTTGTAATACTCTTCTCTCTAGGCACACCTCGGACACTGGCGATCAAATATATGAAAGAGGCGCGTTCCTAGCACACATTCTAAGCTCGTGTAGGTGAACGCGTACCATGCTTGTATGAGTGAGATATGACAGGTCGACTGTTCGCGTTTTTGACAGGCGGTAACTGTGAGGTAACCGAGAGGTGGACGGCACTTTCAGAGAGGAGCTGGTGGCCATACTGTACGATAGTACTCTTTATTATACTGTGTTCTTGGGTCGATTCTTCATGTTTGATGACCATGGTCAGTATCAGTACGTATTGCATCTGGAGCAGATGATCTTTCTTCACCGATCTCTGTTCAGCGAATCTTTGACGACAAAAATAAACAGAACGACGACTCCCTTAACTTCTCATCGGTGTAAAACCGCTTTATCTTCATCTTCAGTGTTCTCTACCCCAATCCTATTTTGAACTAAAATTACTACATCAACGTTGTGTGTATTGTCTGATAAATATAACCTTGATCTCTTTTAAGCAACTCATTTATGGCTTTCCCTTTACATCCCATAGTGGATACCCCCCTCCCAACTGTGGGGGGACTGAAATCTTCTCTAGTTTGAGGCGTAGGGTTAGAGCCGGCGTAGCTTTATTTGACGTTCATATACATAGTACAAGCTTTGCTTAGTTTGGGCTAAGTTGATTTGTGTAAGGTGTCCCCAATATTTATATTTATTTTTATATGCGCACTGTAATATGCCTACTTAAATAGTTATTTGTTATACAAAATATACAAGGGGGCAAAGTTGTATTTTAACGCCGAGTGTGGAATTGAAAAACGAGCAAGTGAAAGGATTCTATAGTTGAAACACGAACGAAGCGAGTGGTTCGAGAATAGAATCCTGAACTTGCGAGTTTTTTAACACACGAGAAGTAAAATACATTTGCACCCGAGTGTAACACAAAACTACCTCACTATAGCGAGAAAACTACAATGCAAAAAAATGCGTTTATCACTGCTTCCAGTAGTTCCACAGGTGGTAAATCATCTTAATTACTAGATTCACCCACTTTTATCAATTTTAAAGCAGTTAATTTTACTTTATTCAAGGTCAATTTACTTTAACCACTAGTGGATAAAATGCGTTTTTACCCGCTGGTATTGAAGGACAAAACGCGTGTTTCCGAGCTAGTGTGGGGAAAAATAAATAATTCATTTTCATTTCATTTATCATCATCGCATGTAAATGGACGAGAATGATTTTGTCCGTCTTAATCTAACTGTTAGATACACATTTACTACTTACAGAGGTAATAGTCCCGGCATGGGCATGTAAAACCGCCAGCGGAGCGCCTGTAGCAAGACACCAGACTCTCACAAGCCTGTCCACACTGCCACACGCCAGTAGGGCTCCGTCGCGGGACAAGCAGACGTCCGTGATCTCAGCGCCCGCGCCGCGGAGTGTAGCGATGAGGCGACCGTCGTACGCGCTCCATACTTTTACTAGAAGATCGTCGGCTCCCTGGATTTTTTTTTTTTTATATTCATTAAACAAATGAAAATTAATTCAACACTAAATGGTACTTCAAACCCTTTTTTTTCCTAAAGTGGGAATTATATACTTCTTTTACTTAGAGACAACACAATGTCACAATTTCGTTTTACTTTCAACCCCTTATTTGCCAAGAGTGGCACTAAAACGAGTAGTTTCATGTGTTCTGCCTACCCCTTCATGGGATACAGGCGTGATTGTATATATGTATGTATGTATGTTTACATAGAGATATGAGTTCTTTCAATTCCTCAAGAGATAAAAAATATCTGAAGCTTTCGTCACTCATACTGGGTTACGTTTTCTCGCATAATTTTAAACTAGGCCTCTTCATATAATGTTGCTAGCTGAGCAACTTTCATTGGGGCAACACTAAATTGTGATATTTTTTTTTTTCTTAACTATGACTTAATTGATAGCCCGTCGAACTAAATGTATAATCTTATTCAAATGATGAACTTTGGACCCCCACTTCACCCCCTTAGGGTGTGAATTTTGAAAAATTCTTTCTTAGTGCTCCTCTACACCTTATAAGGAATCTAAGTGCCAAATTTGGAATTGCTAGGAGCAGCGGTTTCGGCTGTGCGTTGATATGTCAGTCAGTCAGTTTCTTCTTTTATATATTTAGATTTGTGTAAAATTAATCTGCAATTTTTATCAAGAACTTACCGTAACAACATGTCGTCTGGAGCAGTCAAAAACCAGACAATACACCGCTGACAGATGCCCCAGAGTCCTCCATCTCAGCTGTAGGCCTCCGAGCAGTCTTGGCGGCAGGAACTGGAGTTGTCTCTCTGCCTTCGATGATGCCTGCGAGATCACGGGAGAGTACTCACAGTAACAACGTATCGTCCGGAGCAATCGAAAGCCAGACAGTACACTGCTGACAAATGTCCCAGGGTCCTCCGTCTCAGCTGTAGGCCTCCAAGCAGTCTCGGCGGCAGGAGCTGCGCCGCGGGCGCTCGCGGAGCCGTCTTTCGGCCTTCGGTGATGCCTCCGAGCTCACGGGAGAGCAGGCGACGGGCTGAAAATTTAATAATATTACGTGTTAACATTTTTGTTTATAGCAAACTACCCCACATATATGGTATATTGCATCACAAGTGTAAAACATACTAGTTTGTTATCTAAAAATATAAAATTACTTATCAATTATCATAAATCAGTTTTTGCAATAATCGTTACATAGCAGTTAAGAATTACAATGTTTCTTATAGTTTTTTTTTTTTTATACCACGTTTAAGTTTACTTATTGCAACTAATGCCGACCCAAAATGACTACAATGTTTCTCGGGAATATAGTATATTAAGATATAACAGATATATTAAGATATCGCGCGGGCTCCCTTCCAACGTGTCAGAACCTTCAAAACGTAGCATGGTACTCACCAAGTGTGTGATCCTTCTTGAACGCCGAATATTTCGGTCTGTTCCGGACCAGCGCGTCCCCAAGCAGCGAGAGTCGCACGCGCAGCGAAGTGGGAGCGAGCGCGCTCGATGGGGCGGGAGCGAGAGAGAGCGAGCTCGTGGAAGGCGAGGGAGCGAGACGCAATGCGCTCGCGCACACGGCTGCCAGGCGGTGCCATGGTACGTCACTGTACTGCGCTGCCTGTGAAAATTTATTTCAACGTTAATGTTTTTCAGGATGGTCTCATAAATGGTCTCATCGGAACTGTCGGAAGATCAGCGCTGACTTCCGGGTCAGCATTATGCTGAGCCGGGGCCAATTTTGTGGTAAACTTAGAGATACAATGTATGTATGCACTAGTTTATTTTAGTCTTAAGATTATCACAAATAAATATTGTGAATATAAATTTATTTATTTTATAGAGGATTTTTCTTCCCCAAATATCACTTCAGTGAGATCAAAGTGACACTTTTATTACAATACAAAGTCGTTCTTGTTAAAGTTAGAACAGCAAGTCGTCAACAAAAGAAGCAGTAACAATTATCAAAGTGTCACCATAAGATTAGAATGAAATTTAGTAAAATGTTGGTTGGTTCACGTTATATTAGACATATCTTAGCATAAGTATATACGATAGGACCAAATTATCTTGAACTGTATATAACTCTATAAATCCTCTCTATAAATTATTATCGGGTAGTTTTGTGTTGTTTACATATCCAGTGACACTTTGCTGGGACGTCAGTCTTCCGCGACCACGGCCAGTGCAACCTGGCCGAAACGTTGGGAAAAAAAGGTAAAAATAATGTTAATTAATCGCGTTCGACCTGTGTGTGACTTTAAATATGTGTACAAAGCGCGAGAACTTAGTGTTATATCTTGAACTCCTCAACTTAAGGCTGCTTTCAAAAAAAACGTGTGTGACTTTCCGTTTTAAATATGTGTACAAAGCGCGAGAACTTAAAGTGTTATATCTTGAACTCCTCAACTTAATTCATTTCACACTATGCATCCAAGTTCTGCCAACTGAGGTTAGTTTATTTATTATGGCATCTCGACGAAATCGAGACACCGACTTGATTAAATAAAGTACCAGAATGATGCCAGAATGACATGTCCAGCTTCGTAATTTCTATGAAAACGAGTCAAACATGTTTCAAACTTTGCCGCCATTGATGAAGGCAAAGGCGTTCGTGCGTCACCGCCGCGCGCAAGCCAATCGCGAGCCAGAGCGGGGACGATCGGCCACTAGAGCGAGATAACGCTTTCTAGTCAACGCTACCGCAGCAAGATAAACAGAGACGACAATACATGCTATTACGCCAGCATCCGTCCTTGTGATGCATGATATTACGAGATTTTTGCAAATTCCCTAAAATCATGTTTTTTATAACTAAAACCCCCCAAAAACATTTTTCACGACCTTCCAGCACATTTTTACGATCAATTTGATGCATCACACGATTTAAGAAATTTCGTCGATTTCGAGCATTTTACATATTTCAAGAGGTGCATCTTGTTAGAAAACGTAAATAAACATGAAAACTCCTGAAAAAATGAATGAAAACTCACCAATTCATTGTACGACTGGGTGTGCTCTTCGCCCTGCCAGTCGAGGCGGCGGGGTAGGACCTGCGGACGGCAAAGTATGTAAAAACTTTTCAGCAAACTTTCAGCGTCTTTGACAGCCCCAACCACGTGCGTTTGCTTTCAAAACAATAATAAGCTCTAAACCCGGCACTAGGAAAAGCTCAGACTCACCTCTACGCTCTCGAGCTCTTCTAACAATGTCTGGAAACGAAAACGTCTAAATTAGTAACTTATCGGATACAAAATTATATTCTACATCAATTTTCAGTCGAATTACCTTTGCAGTTTCCGTCAGCGGACCCCCCGAAAGAAATTTCGCTATCAGAAAGTAGAGTTCTGAAACCGGGAAAGGTAACATTACAGTTCTCGTATGTCAGTTGATCGTAACTTGCATCTCGGTTTTTGAAACACTGCACTTACCGGGAACGACCCTAGAGTCCTCGTTGGGCTCCTCCATTATCCTAGTATTTTATCCAGGGTATAAAACACCACGCACACATCACAAACACTGGAAAAATCGAACAAACATTTCACCATCCGCTTTACATTGTTGACGAACGATAGTGCAAACCTTTTGTAAGTAAAATGGCGTACGCTCGGTTGATAAAGCAGACAAACAACTTGTATATTCCAAAGCTGCCAAAGTGTTGTTCTAGTACGGCACATAAAACATAGATGGCGCAACAGAGAAATTGATTTTTAAAATATTTGATTTATCCTAATAATAAATTTGACTGGAGTTCTTATTATAATTGAATTATTTAAAAGACTGATTTATTTATTCGAGGCATGAACTATTATAAACCCTAATACATATTTTTCATGACGCATGTCATCATGACCTATTTATTATTATTTTGTCATAGCAACACTAGTGCTCAAAAGTCAATTGAGGATGCAGCGATGGCAGGCGGTGGTATCAAATATTTTCTAAAATACGATGGGTTCTATTAGAAAACTATTATTCCAAAGTGTGAAAAATCCCTTGCGAGCTGGTGTACAACTAGCAAAAGGTCGTAGTGCTGTAGTGACGAAGCGTAAACGCGAGGAAACAGTGTTCTCATGAAAGACAAAGTGGTGTCCAGAAAAACCAAAAGAACTCCTGGATTTTAAGCTTTTCGAGGGACCAGACGACTAGGTAAGACTGTGAATGAGATGTTTGTCTTATTTTGAGGTTATTTATTTATATAAATCTTTGATAAAGGCTATAAATATGATTGTTTTGATCAGTAATAACCACTACTGATCAATAATTGTTTATTGATCAACACCTATTATTAGAAGGCCCTTATTATTCACAGCCCAGTAAGTTTAATGCCCTTAAGGACACTCGACTTATATTTAGCAGTTGAATTTTTGCTAAAGTTGGAAATAGCTACCTTTGAATAGACTTTAAAACTCATATTGTGATACTATAACAACTAGTGATTAGCATTTTGTTGAGCACATTGGACTTCTTCTCTTCAGTCGTTTCCTCAATGCTGATGATCGTGACATCATGTCATTCTGTTGAAGACTAGGTCCCTCCATAGGCATCCGTTCCTCGCCATTTTCATGGCCTCTAATTGCATCTCTCGTCTCAACTAAAAATACCTCTATTTTGTTTACAGTCATATAATTAGTAAATGTTTTATCTACACTTAAATTACATTATTTTCTAATAGTTTAGTTATTGTGGGCTTAAAGGTATCTGGTATATCCATGGATATTACTGTCTCAACTTGAGATTAAATAACACAATCTCAAATTAATATAATTTCACTGAAATGATGGATTTTGGATAACAGTGCATTGAAGCTTATTATTATAAATGGTATGTACTCGATAGTGGCGTAGCGTCAATACAACTCAATTTCCCAACAGGTTCCCTAAAATTCTGCAGTATCTGTAGAAGTCCATATAAAACAGATCCCAAAAACCCCTTCGGCTTTACCAACAAAAATTTTCACATGACACCACTGGTACTCGATAATCTAGTAATAGAAGTACCGGCACGTCTTCTAATCCAGCACTAAAATAGAGATATAATAATTTCAAGTTTAAGTACCATCTATGCATAAATTCATCAATCATCGTGACTTCACTTAAAAAGTGGCTAAAACAGAATATATAATAATACAAGTACAGAAGGCCCACTGCTTTTATGTTCACGAAATGCCGCTTTTTAAATGCCTACAAAAATTCTAACAAAGAAACGAGCCGCGTGCAAACGATATAGGGGGGGGTTGCGTATGGATTAAAACAAATTAACACTCAGATAAAATGTTATACTATTATATTCCAGTTTTGGGTACTTTCTAGCTATACATACAGTATTTATATTTTTTATTTAAGTCCCAACATCATATCATAACTATCATAAGCCTTATTGAACTTTTCCGTGGGACTTAATCCTGTACTGTAAGATTGTCCTATTTTTAACCGCCGCCTCAAATCTCTCAAAAGAAGGTGGTTCTCTATTTGTCTGTTTTTTTTTTGTTTGTTCCTCGATATCTCCGTTGTTACTGAACCGATTTTGAAAAAAAAAAAAATTGAATGTATTTGCATACAGATTGGTCCCATTTTTCTCAGAACCCAGTTCTGATGATGGGATCCTGGAGAAATCGAGGGAACTCCTGAAATCTGAAAGGCACACATATGGTGATTTTTGTGTTTTTTAAGGAACAGTATGCATTTACGTACGGAACAGTGATATTTGGTGCAGTGGAACTGCTGATGATGGTCAGAACGGAACTCCTCAAATCTGAATGGCATGCTTATGGTGACTTTGGTATTTTTATAAGAACAGCATGCACTTACGTCTAGAACAGTGACATGTGGTGCAGTGGAACTGCTGATGATGGTCAGAACTGTACTCCTCAAATCTGAACGGCACACTTATAGTGACTTTGGTATTTTTATAAGAACAGCATGCACTTACGTCCAGACCAGTGACATTTGGTGCAGCGGAAATTCTGATGATGGTCAGAACCGACCAACCGATACTTGTAAACTATGTGAGGTGTACAATAATGAGTATTGTATTGTACTTGTGGCATTAAAAGAATAAATTTCTAATGACATTGTCACTTTACAGCGCCATGTCAGGCACCGCTGGTTCAAGCAGCGCCCTCGGTGGGCTCGGGGGCTCCTTAGAGGACAAAGACTGCGAGCTGTTGTGTCCTGTCTGCTTTGAGCTGATCGATGAGGCCTATGTGACTAGATGTGGACACTCGTTCTGCTACGCTTGCATTGCCAAGAGCGTTGAACAACATAGGTAAGTCGCATATTTTTTTTTCAATACAGATGGTGTTTTTTTACACACTAGTATGAGAAGTGGTTCATTATATGCCAGGTCGAAACTTCGGAGGGCCATCTGTACTGAAAAACGTCGTGCGATACACGTGCGAAAAAAAATTGTAACTCGTGTCGATTTAAAATACTCCCTTCGGCCGTGTTTTAATTTATCGCCACTCGTTTCGAACACCCTTTTTTACGCACTTGTATCGTAATGTACTATATGCATAGACGATAGATACTGTAGATTTGACGTAAGCGTACGCCCGAAAGGGTCAGATATACATAGAATAATGGAGCGAAATTAAGAAGTACTTTAAAAATGGCTGACAGTTTACCATAAACAACCTACGTAATTTGGGCGGATAAAAGCTTGTGTCACGTACAGTCGAGTTCATTAATGGGACTAACTCACTTGGCCTAACTCATTTGGCCGAATTATGAAATGCCTAACGCTCTTTTGGCCTAACGATCATTTGGCATAATTTAAATTTTGCCCAAAAAATGACATTACCCAGAACCGATTCGCTGTTAGAAAGGTAGGTTTAGGTTAGGTTAGAACCGTGACCTCACACATCCGAATCGCTTCTAAAAAAGTGGGTTTTAACGGCGTTAGGCGAAACAATATTAGGACATTTAAATTAGGCCAAATGATCATTATGCCAAAAAATATTAGGCGATCTAAAAATCGAAGAAAAAACTTTAGGAATCTAGATATACATCCTCATTAATATCTGTATATTTCTTCACCTTAACACGTAGCAATAAGGTGAAAAAATGTACACATATTTATGAACTCGACTGTGCTTATTTGTTTGCCACAAACTCGTTTATATCAGCGGCGGAAACGGAAAAGTGAAACTATGACAAAGACAAAAAATAACATTCTGCTCTCTGTCACTCTTATTATAATTTGTATGTGACCATCTCATTCGGTAGTGGTATTATTATTTGGCTGTCTAGTCTTTATTTAAGTTTGTTTAAGTTTTTATGTAACGATGCTAATAGAGCCTAATTATTATTATTATTATTTAATAAGCAGGCAAGCAATTAAAAAACGTATATTTTTCTCTTTATTTATTTTCTTTCTTAGGCTAGGCTGTTTATAATATGAATATAAAAGTAAAATACAAAAACACATACAAAACAATATAAAACACATATAAACACATTATAAAAAACCTAACCTAGGGTGCCGCCAGCAGCGGGGCAGGGCCCAAGCTGCCGGTGGTTAGGGCTGCAGAGAGAGGAACCGTCGAACTATCCGTGCTGTGTCCAAGATCACCGCCTTCTGCATCTGGCCCTTGATCCAGCCACCTAGCGAGAGTCTCTTAAGATGTTGGTCGAGACTCTTCGCTATGAGACCGTTCGCTGAAACGACTATCGGAACAATGATCGTTGATTCAACATCCCACATGGCGGTTATCTCGTGAGCCAAGTCTAGGTACTTACTGGACTTGTCCTTCTCGGCTTTCACGAGATTCTCATCATGGGGGATGGTGATGTCAACGAGCACTGCCCGGCGTTGCAGTCGATCTATTATCACAATGTCAGGTTTATTGGCTACAATAGTCCTGTCAGTGATAATAGATCGATCCCAATAGAGCGTGGCACGACCATTTTCGAGAACTGGCGCAGGTAAGTACTTGTAGTACGGTACTTCGCGGTCCACAAGGCCGTATTGAAGAGCAAGTTGCTGGTGAATAATCCTGGCTACGAGATTATGTCTGTGCAAGTACTCGCCGTTAGCAAGATGAGAACAACCGGAAATAATATGCCTGAGTGACTCTCCGGGACGGCGGCATGCCCGACAAATGTCGACCGTACCGTCCTTCAGGATATATTTCCGGTAGTTGTTCGTCATCATAACTTCGTCCGCAATTGCACAGGCAAAACCCTCGGTTTCTCCGAAGAGGTCCCCGAATCGTAACCAGTTCACCGATGCGAGCAGATCTACATCGGGTCCCGTGAGGGCCTTGTAGAACCGCCCGTGTAGCTGCTTGCTCTCCCATACCGCCTTGCGGTCCACAGTACTTAGTACCACAGGTTTGCGCCAGTTCTGTTTCGCCAAGGAGAGCGGCGTGAGGTTTCCGTCCACTGCCACCACATCACGATGCATCCCGCACTCGTTGTTAAGGAAGTAATTGACAACGTTTCAAAATTTTCAATGTCCCTAAATCGAAAACCATTTCGAGATATACGCTTGTAGATGACATAAATATTTTTTTAAATTCTTTTTTCCGCATTTTTAGTATAAAAAATCATAAAAATAGTTTAAAGGGGAAGTGACGTCAAATAGCTGATTTAGAGCTGCCACTATAAGAAAAAAATCTTCCAGTTGGGATGTCCCTTGAGTTTGACAGTGACACTTATCACAGTTCGTAGCAAAGATATTAAAAATTTCATGGCTTAGTCTATGGTTCGTAGTCATTCACTATGGGTTGACAGTGACACTTGACAGTCAAAAATACCGGACTGTTTGAGCTGACTGTTAAAACTTTATTTTTTTAAAAAGATTTTGTCGTTTTCTTAGGTGTATGAAACAACACATGTGACGTCACGAAGCTGCGTCTTGACGTTTGTAACTTACGCTCTTTCTGCTCGAAGTAGTAATAAGAAGGGATTTTCTCATTAAAATAGCAGTTTTTGGAAAAATAAAAAAATACGTGTATCTTTTAGTATTAAGTTCTTTCAAACCAAACAATAAAAAGTAGTACTCAAAAATATGAAATGTTGTCAATTCCTGAGATTGTACACCTCACGGTTGTGGAGATCTTTGGCGTTTAGGAAGCCTCGACCTCCGCACTTCCGTGGGATGTACAATCTCATAACAGACGAGCGCGGGTGTAACATACGGTGTGTGGTAAGCAGTGAGCGGACCCTCCGATCCAGGGCGTCCAGCTCAGTCTGGGTCCACCGTAGTATGCCAAAGGAGTATATGAGTAGAGGCATTACCCAGGCGTTTAAGGCGCGCACTTTGTTGCCTCCTGACAAAAGACTGTTAAGGACTTTTGTCAGCCGACTGAAAAAGCGCTCCTTCACCGACCGTCTAATGCCAACATCCTCAATACCCAACGACTGTGACATGCCAAGGTACTTATAGGTTTCTGATTCAGAGATAGATCTGAACGACATCGTCTCAGAAAGTTGTAAATTTTCTGAATTTACAACCTCCCCCCGCTGCACACGCATGACCGCACACTTATCGACACCAAACTCCATTCTGATGGCGGTACTGAAAACTTCTGTGGTTTTCAATAGCACCATCAGGTCTTGGGTGTTCGGTGCAAATAGTTTGAGATCGTCCATGTACAGAAGGTGAGAGATGACTTCACCCTCTCTCCGAAGCCGGCAACCTAGCCCAGAATCCTTCAGCAGCGTGCTGAGGGGATTCAGAGCTAGGCAGAACCATAATGGACTCAAACTGTCACCCTGGAATATTCCTCGCTCAATCCTTATGAAGTCCTGCGGGCCAGGGGGCCATCCCTGCTTCCTGGTTGACGAAGGACTGTGGTCCACTGCCTCATACATGCAGCCAGGAAGGATATTAAGCTGCATCAAGTTTATACAGCTCCAATACCCTTCTCAGCCATGAATGAGGCACCGAATCATAGGCCTTCTTATAGTCAATCCAAGCGGCCGAAATGGCCCCCTTGTTCCGCCGAACTTGTTGGCAGATGGTCATGTCTATGAGGAGGAGCTCTTTAGTACCACGGGACCCAACCCTACATCCATTTTGAGCGGGAGCCAGAATGTTGTTAGCGACAATATGCGCGTTAATTTTTGCTCTCAAAATGGATGTAAGGAGCTTGTAAAGTGTAGGCAAGCACGTGATGGGTCTGTAGTTTTTTGCTTCCGTGGTACTACCGGACTTATAGAGTATATTTTTTATTATTATTATAAATGGACTTACTCTTGGTCACAGACTAGCGAAAGGAAAAGACAAACCAATATAGCCTGTATCCAGTAATCATAGCCGAGCTGTAGATCTGATGTGCTTGTCTAGTCTATTTTTCTTCACGTCTTCGCCTCCTTATGTGTGTTCTATCGCCCTGTACAATGGATTGTGTTCTGAAGAACTGTTTGACATGATGCCTACGGCCACTTTTCATCATCGCACCTCTCGCCATCGACAGGGCGCTCATCCACACACCTTACAACCTCAATGGTCGCGCACCGTGCGGTTTCAGAGGAATTTCCTCCCACGAACGCTCCGGCTGTGGAATGAGCTCCCTGTCGAGGTATTCCCGATGAACTACAGTATGGGGTTCTTCAAAAAAGGAGTGTACAAGTTTCTAATGGGTCGGCAACGCGCACGTGACACCCCTTGAGTTGCGGGCGTCCATAGGTTACGGTGACCGATTTCCATCAGGCGGGCCGTATACCTGTTTGCCACCGACGTGGTATAAAAATAAATAAAAAAAACGCTGACAAAAAATGCCAAAAAGCGAACCAAACCCAAATATTTGCACTAAAAGAAACCTTCAAGTAAGTATTAATAGAATTTGTAGTAGACAGGTATCCCCAATGACATCATCGAATAATGTTGACATTGTCAAGAGCGAGTGGGACACATGGACCTTCAATAGGGACTGAGCTCACACTTTGTTTACCATACTAAATTGAACCTTATTACTGGTCCAGAAGGCGTCCGTGTCAGACTAGCAAAAACGGTCCACATGAGAAATAGAAATAGAAATGTTTATTTGCTAGAATACGTCACAATTTAGGTCTTAAAAAATAGATACAGAATCAGTATTCAGTCGACATAAAGCCAACATGCAAAGTGTTTGTATATTACATTCCGTAACGTTGGGTTGGGTGGAGAGGGTGGAGGGGCACACCACAAAGTTGGGGCTAGTGTCCCTCTCGCTACAGAGATTACTATAGTAGTAGTGTTTTTACCTGTATTCTACTGAAGTGTGCACACAATCCCTCCTTGCATTGCATACGTGGCGTCTGGCGTACGTGAGACAAGTGTGTCCTTACCTTCAGCGCTCTGGCAACACTACCTTTGTCTTCCGGTCGGTAGTTCCCAGAACTGAGAATTGAAAACAAAACAAGATTGTAAAGGCACTATTAGAGTTGTGCCAGCTCGTTCACTGAAAAGATCGCTCTCAACTAGTACGATCTCCGAAGTGCACTAGTTCGTTCTTTTAGGATATTTAGTACAGTAGTATACCGAGAGAGCGAGAGACAAATTTTGCATATGGCGTACATTATCGCTCGCTCGTACTAGCCGAGAGCTGGTCGGCCGTTTTCGCCGGATCTTTCGGTAGGATCACACGGATCGCTTTGCTGTCATTGTCACTCCTCGGCTCTTCGCTCCTTTCGCTCCCATTCTGTTGCGCGTGTGTGAGTGTACTAAATGTACTAGAGAGCAGAATCATTTGGGAGTAGTTCGGTCTAGTACAGTGCAGGGAATCGAGTCTTTTGTACTATTAGTACATGTCCTACACAAGTCTAGTTCCCAGAACTGAGAATTGATAACAAAACAACATTGTATGTAAAGGCACGCTCAAACTCAAACGCTCAAATTGCTGCTTCAGAGGTATCAAATATCCTGTGAGCTCTGAAGGTTTTAGTCGACATTTTATGAGTTTAGTTCCACTCCACGTTCAATACAGTACAGTGTTATCGCATTTAATTTCTGTTACTAAGTAGTATTATCTCTGAACGTAAAGCGTGATTCTGGGTCTGCAGAAACAAAATAAAATTAAAACGGATCTAATGGATTCCATTAAAGAACTGATGGACAGAGTCGATAGATTAGATAAGTATATGGATTGGAGTTGGAGGGCTCTGGGAGTTTTGCTTTAGGAGTACACGAGAAAAGTTTGAAGCGACGGCAAAAAAACACGCAGTAAGTACTGAGGACGAACCTAAAGCAATATTTAAAAATATAAAATTGTTTGAAAAGTGCCACCTTGAAGATTTGATTTTTTTCATCTACGTGTTCTTTAAATACGGTAACATAAGCAAAGCATTGCGTGTCGCCGGAGAGTCTGCCTCGGCAGTCATTAAGAAGAAATGCGAGCTGTACAAAATTGACATCCAAACATCTCCAGGGCCTAAACTAACTCATGTAGTGACATTGTCACGTGTGGTACGGGCATTTCCCGTGCATGCCGCTTCTGTAATCCTGAAGGAAAATATCCAAGGAGTTTTGAAATATTCCTCATTCTTCAAGCAGGAACTACCGCTAATAATGCAGCACCAAATATTCCCCGGCTTGATACCAGCTAATCAAAAGAATGCTGATATAAAACGCATCAGGAAGATTTTGGAGCCGATTGCAGAAATTATAAACATGGAAATATTTGTGAAACTTTCAGAACCTGAAAAGAAAAAGGAGCTGATGAGTAAAACTGTTGGCGAAGTGCATTGTGATTCAAAAAGATATGTTTTTAGAGCGATTGAGAGCAAAGTAGACGAGGATGATGTGAAGTTAGACATGCTAACTAAAGCGGGAATCCTGAAGGCTGAAGACGGTTCATTTGAACTTACCATTGCTATCGCTGAACTTGTGAACAAGTTTAATGATATAAATGCTCTATCTTCTGTGAGATATTCAGTGGCAGTAAAGTCTGAAGAAGATTGTACTCCATATTTAGTCTCCTAATTCCTTTAACCCGTGGAGCGACCTCCCGCCAAAATTCAAAATGGCCGTAAGTGCCCAGCGAATCTGAGTAGAAAAACTTGAGGTTACCTTTTGATACTTCATTTGAAATTGTGCTTATGTTTTATAATTATATAACATATGTCATACATCGTTAGAAAGCTGCATAAATATGCTATACACGAGAATTATAAAAATGTAACTAACCTGTGATTATCAATCATAAAACAAACAATCCTTTTCGAGTTTCATTTGTTTGTATTATTTTTCATTTGTTTATGTCACTCATTAGAACACTTTACCTTTTTACACATAACTTGTTTACATATTTCACATTTATTATTAAAGTATTTTGATCGTTATAAAATTCCGCGTCGATAGATACCATTCGTTTTCTACAAGACGCACTATGCACTACACAATAACCATTTATTTACGCAATGTATTTGCGCGCTGAACGCGCCGCTTTGCCGCCATTCAAGGTCACGTTTCGGAAATTTATTATTTTTGGTGCCTTGGATTCGAGTGAAATGCCGAATTGCCGAATATCAGCGTTTTTATGTTGGCAAAACTGTCTCACACTGATTTTTAATCCAATCAGGAGTGACAACACAACCGAATCTGACAAAGAAGTCCACCAATCACCAATAGCAACACTACTCTTATAGACACGGTGTGTCTATAGGGCGCTACCGGCCTAAAAAAGTTATGGACACACCGTGTCTATAGGACGCTCCACGGGTTAAAAAGGGCGCACTTTACCTAGTGAAGGATTTACTATGAATTAAACAACCAGTCACAAATAAAGCCAATATATTACAAAAAATCCCAAACCCATTATATACATTCTCGATAAACATTTCGATAGCGCGATGTAGAAATTGTGACAGTTGGTACAGCGACATCTCTCGTGACATATATTAAACATCTCAGTATGTAACTTACTGTATGCAATTACAGTTCCGAACAATGTTTAAGATGTGTTTTTAGAAGATGGTGTATGTTTTTGCGTTTTTGTGACATTCGCTGGCAGTATATACATCCAAATAAAGATTATCTTTTTTTTTTTCAGTTTATTCAGAAACCAAACAGTCACACAAACACATTACATATTGGCAATACAAAAATGTACTGCAAAAAAAAAGAAAACAATAACAAAAGACCTGGAGGTTCATAACTGTAAACTTAAATAATGTTCACTAAATGAATATAAGAAAACAACATAACGTAACGTAATACAAGAAAATTAAATTAAACTGCATACAACATAAATATAAACCTAAAGTAATTATGTTATTAAAACAACTTACGTTTAACAATAGTTTTTAGAATAGCCAACGAATTTTGGAAACAATCAACATCAAAAAGGTGTTTATTATAGTAGCTAGCTTATCTTCATACAAGGTGTATAGTGACATATTTTTATTTTGTTGTCGATTTTACATTTTTTTTCATTTTCTGAAATCATGAGGCTCATGATTCACAGTAGAAAAAGAGTACATTTTTGGTAATTAGCTCTTTCGACTCTAATAGGAGACAAAAAATGACCGAAAAATTTCCGTATTTTTTATTTGTTTTTCTCTGAGTTACGATAGAATCTTGTTTTGACGTTTAATATGAAAGTAAACTAAGTTTTCTGCCTATTTGTGTTTGTATACCGGGTGGGGCCTGTAACAAACGCAAAAAATTAAACAGTAGGCTGTACTCATTAAAGTGACCAACATTTCTTCAGCGACTTTGAAAAATTATAATAATATTAACTTCAATGGACGCCATTATTGTTGTCATTGACGTTGTCAGTCACACTTTAGACTTAACAGAATTCGCAGTACATTACCTCTTAGGAAAAGCTTTCAAGGGTGATAAATAACAAAATACAAGTTATTTTTAAAGTCGCTGAAGAAATGTTGGCCAGTGTAAGGAGTACAGCATACAGTTTAATATGTATTTTGCTTTTGTTACAGGCCCCACCCGGTAGATAGATAAAAGATGATTTGCGATTATGTCAATGTCATACCAAAAGCACAGTAAAATATAGAGTACTATCGTACAGTATGGCCACTCCCGCTCCCCGCTGAAAGTGCCACCCACCCCCTCTCAGTTACCTCACAGTTACCGCCTGTCAAAAACACGAACAGTCGACCTGTCATATCTCACTCATACACTCATGGTACGCGTTCACCTACAAGAGCTTAGAATGTGTGCTAGGAACGCGCCTCTTTCATATATTTGATCGCTAGTGTCCGAGATGTGCCAAAAGTATGACATTGATATCTTATGTTTTTTATAATATATTAACTTAAGTTTTTTTTTGTAATACTATTTAACATAGTTACTATGTTTTTCGTAAATTTGTATCTGGGAATCAAATATCAATACCTTTTTTTTAAATGCAATTGTATTTATTTAATTTATGAAATAGCAGGGGCGGCTCACTCCGCAATTCCATCGCCGCGCTACAAGTACATGCTGGCGGCCGCGAGTTCGCGGCCTAATCAGGGGTGGCGCGCGTTCTCACGGAACGCACGTTCGCACTTTCTATTGTTACATTACGTAGCGAGTTTTTTCAAGGTTCATATGCGATGTCCACGTGTGGAATGGCTAATAATGCTTAGTTAAAAAGACATCATGAATAAAATAGGACAATCTTACACTGATCTTATTGATTAAGTCTAACGGAAAAGTTCAATAAGGCTTGTGATGCTGAAGGCTGCAACAAAAATATATAAATACTGTATATATGTATACCTAGAAAGTAACCAAGACTTGAATATATAGTATATTTATCTGAGAATTAATGCGTTTTAATCCATAGGCAACCCTATCCTCCGACGCTGCGCACGTGCGGTTCGTTTCTTTGTTAGAATTTTGTAGGCATTTAAAAAGGCGGCATTTCGTGAACATCAAAGCAGTGGGCCTTCTGTACTTGTACTATTATATATTCTGTGGAAATAGGTACAAATTAGCCTACAAATAAAACTAAATTAAATCTAAAAATTCTAAATAACTCTAAAACTACATAACTTACATTTAGTATATATAAAACCTACCTTTTTCTTAATACCGGACTGCTATATTCTACACGTCTCAAATGTCAATATTCTAATGTAATGTTATCTACATTCTACAGAGTTTTGAATGATTCACGGTTATTTTCATTAGACTTATATTGACCGGGATATAGACCGTGATTACCTTTTTAATTTTTGTCGAGCTCCCGATATTCGAAAAGAAAATATCAAAAAGGTAATCACAATCTATATCCCGGTCAATATAAGCAAAGACATATATAACTCCATATAGACAGATGAAGTCTAGGAAAAAAACGTACCTCAGTACCATACAGAAAAAGGTACGGTGGCCTAGATGGCATTACACCTTTGGGGTACGCTCAGCTAGATGGCGCTAATATTAATATTTGACATTTTAAGTATTTTAACACATATCATGCTAAGAGAATATGGGCCAAATTGTCAATACTGAGATTCAAAAGTTCTAAGCCGGTATCAAGAGATGGCAGTCTATGCACTGTGATTACACATTTTACTTCGACAGTAACTCTCTATAATACTCGATCCTCTTTGATATAAGTCTACATTCTACATGTATAGTATGTAAGGTTTTAACTATAAAACTCCCGTGAGACTCATACATATTTAAAAATATTTTAAGCGGGTTACTCACGTATTAAGTCGACATAGCGTTCGACATGTTTCGGTTCAATTTCGAGAACCTTTCTCAAGAGTAGCGACACCCCGCCTTTACATGTCGAGAGCGCGACGCATACTGCTTTTTTTTTTTTTAAATAGTATGCAAGGTCCCACAATACTAATAACACTTGTTTGGTTTTACAACTTTAAGTTATAAATACGTGCTTCTTAATAAAGATTTGTATAAAAATAATTGTTTTAATTTAATTGATTGTTTTAACACATTCACCGCCAGGAACATGCCTGGTAGGCTCTCAAAAACGAAGGGGCGTTATAAGTTTGACGTGTCTGTCTGTGTGTATGTCTGTCTGTGGCATTGTAGCTCCCGAACGGATGAACCGATTTAGTTTTTAGGGTTCCGTACCTCAAAGAGGAAAAACGGAACCCTTATAGGATCACTCGTGTGACGTGTGTCTGTTTGTCCGTCATCACAGCCAATTTTCTCCGAAACTACTGAACCGATTTACTTGAAATTTGGCACGCATATGTAAATCTGTGGCCCAAAGACGGACATGTAATTTAAATTAAGAAAATTTAATCATAGGGGCCACTTTTGGGGGGTAAAAGGGAAAATTAAAAATCAAAGCTTTTTAAACTACCTATATTGTGTTACATATCAAATGAAAGAGCAATTTATGGGTATCTCAAATATATTTTTTTTATATTTATTATTTAGGTAATTATTTTCAAGTTATTCAAGAAAATAGGCAAAAAATGACCATTCCCCCCCCTTATCTCCGAAACTACTAAGCGTAAAATTTTCAAAAAAAATACACAAGATAGCCCTCTACCTGGTAGATTACAGGAAAACCTATTAGAAATCTAGAGTCAAGCGTAAGTCGGATTTAAAAGAAAAAACTCAAATTAAGGTATTCTGCCGCTGCAAGGAGTTACCAAATCTCTTGAAATTGTGTGAGCGCGTTTGAATATTATATATAAACTCACTTCTGTTTCGTTTTGTTGAAAATATCGACTATTTTGCAAAAATGACTTAAGTTCCTACTAAAAAAGAGGCGCTTAAGCCCTTCTTGTAGTGCACGGAACCCTTACAACGCAACGCGAGTAGAACTCGCACTTGGCCGGTTTTTTTTTGTCTTATAGCTGAGTTAGTCGGGAGTGTGTGTGGGAGTCATGTTTCATGAAAATCGGTCTACTATGTCGCAGTCGGGGTTTTTTAACCCCCGACGCAAAAACGACGGGGTGTTATAAGTTTGACGTGTCTGTCTGTCTGTCTGTCTGTCTGTCTGTCTGTCTGTTTGTCTGTGTGTGTGTCTGTCTGTGGCATCGTAGCTCTCGAACGGATGAACCGATTTTGATTTAGTTTTTTTTGTTTGAAAGCTGAATTAGTTGGGAGTGTTCTTAGCCATGTTTGATGGTCCACTATGTCGGAGGTTTTTCAAAATTTTAATTAGTTTTTTTTTATAGAAAAAATTACAATGGTATGTGGCTGATTCTTAGCGGCCCGAAATGTATTACAAAAACACCTAAATACTATTTTTTTCAGCCTTCTAGCTCAAAAAATAAAGATTTTACACCCGGGTTAGATATTTTTGAAAAAAAAAATTATCCAAATCGGTCCAAAAAAATGTCTATATATACGAAAATATAAAATTCGTGTGGCACTATTGTGCCACCGAAAGCCCAAATCTGAAGTCCATTTTGGTCTATCTCTTATCGTTTCCGAGATATAACGTCTTGAAAGTACGAAATGTACTAAACTTCTACTATTTGTTTGTGAAATCGTTGCTATCACATTCCATCAGGCGCTCATGACTAAATTGTATGGAAGAGTCGAAATCCGACTCGCACTTGACCAATTATCGTAGAAAGTTGTGTTTCGACGTAAAACGATGAGGTGTTATAAGTTTGACGTGTCTATCTGTCTCTGTCTATCTGTCTCTGTCTATCTGTCTCTGTCTATCTGTCTCTGTGTGTGTGTGTGTGTGTGTGTGTGTGTGTGTGTGTGTGTGTGTGTGTGTGTGTGTGTGTGTGTGTGTGTGTGTGTGTGTGTGTGTGTGTGTGTGTGTGTGAAACCTGAGTAGTTTCATGTGCTCTGCCTACCCCTTCATGGGACACAGGCGTGACTGTATGTAACGGATGTGGTTTTAACGGAACCGGAAGCGGAAGCGGAAGTTTCGAATTTAGTTTAACGGAAGCAGAAGCGGAACCGGAACCAGAAGCGGAAGTTATAGATGTTAAAAACGAAATGAAAAAATACCACATAGGTATAACATAAACCAAAACTACTTAAATTACCTAGAACCTTTAGGTGTTTACTGTTCAGCCTGTAATCAGCAGTTTGTAATCAGCCTTTAGGCCCACTTAGGTTTTAAAAACGAAAAGAAAAGTTACCTGATATTTTATCTTAAGTATATCATTCATTACAATCCAAAAATTTAAATCACCTTGAACTTTAAGATGTTTAGTTGTTTAGGTAATCACTAAAAATCACATAAGAATCCTTTTAAACCTTTATTATGCCGTAAAAGGTTTTAGAAACGAAAAGAAAACTTACTCGTAGGTAGTATAATACAATCCAAAACTAACCAGTAAAAATTATATGTGTAATTGTTAGCACACAAATAAATTTTTAAATTAAATGGAGTTATTATAAAAGAAGTAAACTGTATTTAATAAACAAAAGCTAAGCAGCTTTATCTCACGGCAGTTTGCTTCTAAGGGGATCGTAGATAAGCCCTGCACCACTGAATAGTTGTTCACTCGCTACTAACTAGGTGGACAGGACAAAATAAATATTGGCGCGCAATGGAATGAAGCGATTGATGTTTAGTATCGCAGCACGTGGCAAGCGGAGAGATGAGTGAATGACAGGTATAGACCTGTTGGTCTTTGATGTACGCCGCTCATGTCCCACCGTCGCGCTAAATTCCGACATCCGCTATAACTTCCGTTTGAAAAATAACAGAACCGGAACAGAAGCGGATGTGTAAAACAAAACGGAAGTTCCGCAGAAACGGAAGCAGAAGCAGAGCTCCGTTACATCCCTGGTATGTATATGTAGCTGTAGGTGATGGCCGCTGGTCCAAGATGGTCGCCGCCACAAAAAAAAAAATTTATTTATTATGGATTACAGAGGCAAGCATGATCGCGCGATAAATGATAAAACCAGCAGGGTTAGCACATGATTGCCGCGAGAGTATGTCACCGCGAGATAGACTACCGGTTCTTTTGTCATTAATACAATTACGACAAAGACGTGTCATCTCATCTATCTCGCGGCGACATACTCTCGCGGCAATCATGTGCTAGGCCTAAAGGGGCGGCTCATTCTGCGATTCTATCGCCGCGCTACATGTATAATATGTATATGGCGGCGGCCGCGAATCGCGGCCCGTTCACTGGTGACGACCTTCACGCGGCGCAATAAAATTCTATGTCGGCTGCTCGCGTGCGGTCTGTTTGTTAATGTAGGTAAGAATTTAGAATGGCGGCATTTTATGAACATCAAAGGAGTGAGCCTTCAGTATTTGTACTATTATATTCTGTGATATTCGTACTATTAGTAAGTGCGAAAAGGACGGCCTGGCGCGACCATGCTATCGGTGCTGATTTTTAACCGCCGCCTCAAATCTCAAAGGAAGGGGTTCTCAATTCGTCTGTATTTTATTTTTTATGTTTGTTCCTCGATATCTCCGTCGCTACTGGACCGATTTTGAATTTTTTTTTGATAGTATATGAATACAGATTGGTCCCATTTTACTCAGAACCCAGTTCTGATGATGGGATCCTGGAGAAATCGAGAGAACTCCTCAAATCTGAAAGGCATACATATGGTGATTTTTGTGTTTTTAAAGGAATGGCATGTATTTACTTACGGAACAGTGACATTTGGTGCAGTGGAACTGCTGATGATGGTCAGAACGGAACTCCTCAAATCTGAACGGCACGCTTATAGTGACTTTGGTATTTTTATAAGATCAGCATGCCCTTACGTCCAGAGCAGTGACATTTGGTGCACTGGAACTTCTGATGATGGTCAGAACGGAACTCCTCAGATCTGAACGGCACGCTTATAGTGACTTTAGTATTTTTATAAAAACAGCATGCACTTACCTCTAGAACATCTTGAACGTAAAAAATGTAGGTAAGTACTTAACATACAATTCGGTACTTGAATTCCAAAACACAAGAAATATGACAAAAGAAAGAGCCCCCTACAAAAAGAAAGAAATAAAACCTTAAATTATAAATTTAAAAAACCCCCGACACAAAAAAAAGGTGAATTAAATTAAAAATTAAATAAAAAAAGGGTGAAAAAAACTAAAAGTGCGAGCTTTCAAAAAGTAATAAAATAACTAAATAAGTAGCTCTAGGAATACCTACCTTCCTTCTTACGAAATACCTACCTTCTTCTTCTTAGGAATATCTACCTACCTTCTACCTTCTTACGAAATACGTAAGATGAAAACCTAACTACGAAATTCTTGAACATAAAAATTTTGGTACTTAAACATAAAATTACTTGAATTCTTAAACACATGAAATATGACAAAATAAATTATTAATTATTATTCTCTTTATTGATTTCCATTATTAATTAATGGTAAAGTGTTGTCGCGTCGGGGGACCGCTCTTTGCCTGTCTAACTTGAAACTTAAAAACTAAATATTTACACAGCTAAACTAACTTAATAAATGTTTAACAAAAAATTCACTAGGTACATACATTAAACTAACTACCTGAACATGAACAATGTAACTATACAACCAAAATGTCAAAGGAAGTATTAGAATTACAAGTAACATATATGTTTACAACCAAACAAACTAGATAAGTGCTGAGCAAAAATTTCAACACCCAATCTTAAAATAAGACTCTAAAGACTGCATCGGAAACACAACCGTCAACGACGTCTGCCCTCGCGCTAATATTGAGAGCGGTCCCCCGACGCGACAACACTTTACCATTAATTAATAATGGAAATCAATAAAGAGAATAATAATTAATAATTTATTTTGTCATATTTCATGTGTTTAAGAATTCAAGTAATTTTATGTTTAAGTACCAAAATTTTTATGTTCAAGAATTTCGTAGTTAGGTTTTCATCTTACGTATTTCGTAAGAAGGTAGAAGGTAGGTAGATATTCCTAAGAAGAAGAAGGTAGGTATTTCGTAAGAAGGAAGGTAGGTATTCCTAGAGCTACTTATTTAGTTATTTTATTACTTTTTGAAAGCTCGCACTTTTAGTTTTTTTCACCCTTTTTTTATTTAATTTTTAATTTCGAAATTCTGTATATCAAGCTACAGGAAACCCGCCTGGTAGGCTCTTGCTCAGATGCCGGACAACCCTCTAGGCTAGATAATCGTAGCTTAACTTAACACTCATAGTGACTTTCGTATTTTTATATGTATTAAACACTGTTTTTTATCACATTCGCGAAGTAATAACCAAATTTTAAACTATATGTATTGAACTACCTACGCTGACATTTCGAAAATTCGTCCGCCATCTTGTTATTTTTGACAGGTCGTGCAAGGCCTCAACCTTCCGGCGTATTACGCTTCTAATTTTATCACTTATCCACGTGGATAAAGCATCCGTCACGCTTTGGCAGGTATGTCAGTGTGAGAGTGACAAGATGTCTTATCCACGTGGATAAGTGATAAATTTGGAAGCATGATACGTTGGCTGGTATTCACTTTACCGCCCTAGAGCGATAAAGTGAATAATAATAGCTCATTACGTATCGGTATGCAGGCATGTAATAACACCGTTTACGAGTGAGTGTGATGAAAAGTAATTTGCTAGAAGGCTCTTTGGCGATTGTTTAACGTACGACAACTCATCTGGGTACTTAGCCAAAGTCACAAACTCTTACACTTCGTAAACGTATCGTCTCTGGCTCGCCCTATCGCTTTTTTGTCGTGGCGTGAAAGTACCAGACTGCGTTACCATCGCCACAAAGTGTCAACGATTGTCACATATACAATACAAATACAATACAAATACTCTTTATTGCACACCTCAATACACGAAACAACATAGCAAGTATAAACAACAACTTAAGAGGTAAAACAAGAGGCGGTCTTATCGCTAAAGAGCGATCTCTTCCAGACAACCTAGGTAGTGGAGAATAATAAATTTAACCTTGTAAGTAGGTGTACTAAATGTAGACTTAGAGGAAATCTAGCACAAACTATACTACGCAAAACAATATACTACACACATAAAAATAAAATACAATACATAAACATACAAATACATATATATATATATATATATAACAAATTACATGCCAGCTATAGGGGACATAAGTCTATCAAGGTATCATTGATCAATGATCAGATAAAAAGTGAAGCTTGAGAAGTATCTTAAAAGAAGTAGGAGATTGAGCGCGTCTAATATTATGTACTATATTATGTACTATTAGCTTTTTATTTCGAAAATTGCGGAACGCTCCATTCAAACTTCCACCCCCTATTTTATTGAAGAAGGGGGTTAGAAAGAGACAAAAAGTAGCCTATTTCACTCTCCATTTTTTCAACTATATCCATATAAAAAATCACGTCAATTCGTCGCTCCGTTTTGCCGACACAAACAGGCACACACACTTTTGAAAAACTTAAGAAAGTCACCTGTTGTATGTGTGAGTGACGTGTTCGAATAGGCGTTTGTTTTGTTTGTTTTACTAATTTTAAATATGTGTTCTCTATTCGAACACGTCACTCACACATACAACAGGTGACTTTCTTAGGTAGCGTCCCCACTTAGGCGTCGCGTGTCTCGGGGCGCGCAACGGACGTCTCCGCCACGCCGCCTGAATGTAATTCAAAAAACGTCTCCTCAGTACATTTTGTATAGGAAGGACGGAAGACGTTTTTTGAATTACATTCAGGCGGCGTGGCGCGGACGTCCGTTCCGCACCTCAGGACATGCGTCTCTTAAGTGTGGCCGGTCCCTTAAGTTTCTCACCTATATGGATGTGTATTTTTTGCAGACGGTGTCCAAAATGCGGCGCAGCGGTAGCAAGCCGGGACCACATGTTCCCAAACTTTATGCTCAACGAGTTGGTCGCGCGGCGGAGGCTTCGGGCCGCTCGGCCTCCGTCGCAGGCCTCCGAAGGGGGTGATGCGGCTAGACTCAGAGCGTTGCTAGCGGCGGAGAGCGCTAGGTTGGCTATGCCTGACGTCGAGCTTATGTTAGAGGTGAGTCTGACGCTAGAATGTTATAATCTTCATAATTAAAAGGTCTGGGACTTCGTAGGGTTTCTAAGTAAGGGGGCGACGGGATAAGGCCCAAATGCGTTACTATTGTCCCAGATTTGTAAGAACCTCTTTTTGACACATGACAGCGACCACAAAATGTAAACTCGCGCAACCTAATGAAATTTTAAATAAAATCCTGTAATAATATTTAAAAAATCAAGTACTTAAAAACAATATTTCGCTTACTTTAAACATAATCTAACACATGTTACATTTTTGCTGATCTTCGTTAATGAGTATTTTACGATATTAATTGATCACCCAGGATTTACTTATTATGTCATTTATCATTCATTTTTATTTTTAAACTAGTGCTGTGACAGAGTCTGTCATTTCGATTCAAATGACATTTCACTAAGTTGATAGAAATCGTATATTTGTTTAAGCGCCTCCTTGTACATAGGGCCTAGTCGATTCAACCAATTCGAAATTAATCGTTAGATTTGGCAAACGATACGACTTAGCCACATTGCAACATACTTCAAAACAAATGCGTCAAAAATGTGAACTTACAAATCTGGGACTAATAGCATAGCAGCTAAGACTTTCTTCTCTTTCAGTAGTAGTTAGCGGTGAGTGCGAAACTACAGTGTCTTCGCTTCACAAGTTCACACACAGTACACAGTACAGTGTGCTATTTAGTTGTGTGTGTGTGTTGAGATACTTGAGATCTTGACTCAACGAAGTAAGCGTGGCTGGAGATTCACGGCCCAGCCACGACATTGGTCTAAGCGCGACAGCGGTGAGCGGCAGCCATACGTGCGAATGAAAAGTCCCATCGCTGTGTCTCGCTCCAATGTATGGCCGCCGCTCACCGGTGTCGCGCTTAGACCAATGTCGTGGCTTGGCCGTCAAACAGTATTAGGGTTAGAGCCGGCGTAGCTTTATTTGACGTTCATATGCGCATTGTAATATGCCTACTTGAAAAATAAATATTTCATTACATATTTTAAATTAAAGAAAAAATGGCAAAATTCACACCTCCGGCAGGACTCGAACCTGCGACTTTTGGCCTTGCCGGGGCCATCTCGCTTCCAACTGCGCCACGGAGGCCTGCTGGATGTGTGCGAATTTATCCATGCCTTCCCTCAATTCTCAACCGCCTTAGGATGAATGTGAATTTTTCCTTTAATTTAAAATATGTAATATCGCTCGCAGACATTTCTGCATGATAAAAAACAAATTTAATATTTCATTTTCATTTGTTTTTGGAGGGGGCCTCGTAGGCTCCGCCCGAGTTAAATTACCAGTCTGTGCCTAAATCTGTTTTTTTTTCCTACCCAGGTGTTAACCCGCCGGAAGCGTCTACTAGAAGCGGAATCAGCCGCCGCTCACCACCGTCTCCTTTACGAGTTCCTCGCGCAGCTTCACCGGCATCGCCAGCAACAGTTGCAACAGCTGGCCCGCGAGGCGGCGCTGGTGCAGGCCGATATGGAACACGTGGCTGAGACTCTGAAGGTGAGTGCTGCCCACACGGAACTATATCAAGATACAAGACTCGACTTGTTTGAGGACAGTCTGCTCTAGTTCCTCGCTCTGCTGTATCAGACAGTTGCAACAGCTGGCCCGCGAGGCGGCGCTGGTGCAGGCCGATATGGAACACGTGGCTGAGACTCTGAAGGTACTGCTGGCGACACAGAACTATATCAAGATACAAGACTCGACTTGTTTGAGGACAGTCTGCTCTAGTTCCTCGCTCTGCTGTATCAGACAGTTGCAACAGCTGGCCCGCGAGGCGGCGCTGGTGCAGGCCGATATGGAACACGTGGCTGAGACTCTGAAGGTGAGTGCTGGCCACACGGAACTATATCAAGATACAAGACTCGAATTGTCTGAGGACAGTCTGCTCTAGTTCCTCGCTCTGCTGTATCAGACAGTTGCAACAGCTGGCCCGCGAGGCGGCGCTGGTGCAGACCGATATGGAACACGTGGCTGAGACTCTAAAGGTGAGCGCTGCCCACACGGAACTATATCAAGATACAAGACTCGACTTGTTTGAGGACAGTCTGCTCTAGTTCCTCGCTCTGCTGTATCAGACAGTTGCAACAGCTGGCCCGCGAGGCGGCGCTGGTGCAGGCCGATATGGAACACGTGGCTAAGACTCTGAAGGTGAGTGCTGCCCACACGGAACTATATCAAGATACAAGACTCGACTTGATTGAGGACAGTCTGCTCTAGTTCCTCGCTCTGCTGTATCAGACAGTTGCAACAGCTGGCCCGCGAGGCGGCGCTGGTGCAGGCCGATATGGAACACGTGGCTGAGACTCTGAAGGTACTGCTGGCCACACGGAACTATATCAAGATACAAGACTCGACTTGATTGAGGACAGTCTGCTCTAGTTCCTCGCTCTGCTGTATCAGACAGTTGCAACAGCTGGCCCGCGAGGCGGCGCTGGTGCAGGCCGATATGGAACACGTGGCTGAGACTCTGAAGGTGAGTGCTGGCCACACGGAACTATATCAAGATACAAGACTCGAATTGTCTGAGGACAGTCTGCTCTAGTTCCTCGCTCTGCTGTATCAGACAGTTGCAACAGCTGGCCCGCGAGGCGGCGCTAGTGCAGGCCGATATGGAACACGTGGCTGAGACTAAAGGTACTGCTGCCCACACGGAACTATATCAAGATACAAGACTCGACTTGTTTGAGGACAGTCTGCTCTAGTTCCTCGCTCTGCTGTATCAGACAGTTGCAACAGCTGGCCCGCGAGGCGGCGCTGGTGCAGGCCGATATGGAACACGTGGCTGAGACTCTGAAGGTGAGTGCTGGCCACACGGAACTATATCAAGATACAAGACTCGACTTGTTTGAGGACAGTCTGCTCTAGTTCCTCGCTCTGCTGTATCAGACAGTTGCAACAGCTGGCCCGCGAGGCGGCGCTGGTGCAGGCCGATATGGAACACGTGGCTGGCGAGCTGTGGGAGCGGCAACAGCTGAGCATAATAGGCTAGTTTCCTATACTTAAAGTAAAATGTTTTATGCAGTGCACGAAATAAAGCACCACATAAATAAAAGAAAAATATGGACAGTAGTTATGTTTAAACATAATTTATATTTAATAAGTCAAAGAGAAAGATATAACACAATGTCTGTTTGACATGATGCCAACGGCCACTTTTCATCATCGCACCGCTCGCCATCGACAGGGCGCTCATCCACACACCTTGCAACCTAAATGGTCGCGCACCGTGCGGTTTCAGAGGAATTTCCTCCCCCGAACGCTCCGGCTGTGGAATGAGCTCCCTGTCGAGGTATTCCCGATGAACTACAGTATGGGGTTCTTCAAAAAAGGAGTGTACAAGTTTCTAATGGGTCGGCAACGCGCACGTGACACCCCTTGAGTTGCGGGCGTCCATAGGTTACGGTGACCGCTTTCCATCAGGCGGGCCGTATACCTGTTTGCCACCGACGTGGTATAAAAAAAAAAGTTAATGAATTGACCGTGACGTCACTCCTCAGTATTTCATAGTATTTCCATATTAGCAAATCGTTTTGACAGTTCTTAAAAAGAAGCTGATTTGACTAGTAGGAAACTAGCCTATTATAATACTACATTTTAGATACGCCGCCATTACATGACATTATTTCGATTTCATTTTAGTTCTGGGCTAATCGCCCACTTACAATTTTTATGTTCACATTGGTGCTTGGCTAGGGTTGTAAAAAAACGGTTTTTTTTCTGGCTTGAAAAAAAACAAGAAAAAAAACCGTGAAAAAAAACAGTTTTTTTTCTAGAGTATGTTTTTTTTCTAAAGTACGAAATCTCAAAATTTGCAAAGTAGTTAATACTTTTATACGGTTTTTTAGACTTAATGTTAACTATTAAACGAATTTAATCAAATAACTTTAATTTCTGGTCTTATAAAAGTAACATTTACGAAATCTGTAGTTGGTAGTTATCACTATTTACTGTTGGCAACACCACCGCCTCCCCACGCTACACGCCGCATCGGGGATTCCCCAATAAACGTTTGTATACTGAATTAAAATGTACGTTATTGTTATTGAAACACGTTACAACTCACGAAAAACCGTTATTGTCGTATTATTTGTTCATCTGAAAAAAAACCATATTTAGAAAAAAAACCAAGGTGCTCGGTTTTTTTTCATGTTTTTTTCCTATTTATAACCCTATGCTTGGCTCAGAAAATGATAATGACTGTTATTGGCAGGATTTGAAAGCGGGTGCAGCTGGCCTGGCGTCATTCCCTTCGGAGGATGGGGAATTGGGACCCGCGTCTGATGCTGTCAAAGCTTTGAGAAAGGTGAGGTTTTAAATTATTTACCATGTTACTAGACAAGAAAATCTACAACATACAGCGCTGGTAGCCTAGCGGCACACCTCGGACACTGGCGATCAAATATATGAAAGAGGCGCGTTCCTAGCACACAGTCTAAGCTCGTGTAGGTGAACGCGTACCATGCTTGTATGAGTGACATATGACAGGTCGACTGTTCGCGTTTTTGACAGGCGGTAACTGTGAGGTAACCGAGAGGGGGTAGGCGGCACTTTCAGCGGGGAGCGGGAGTGGCCATACTGTACGATAGTACTCTTTATTATACTGTGCTAGCGGTAAGTACGTACGACTTTCGTTCCGGAGGTCGCGGGTTAGAACCCCGGCTCGCACTAATGAGTTTTTGGGAAATGGTTATATGCGAAATGTCATTTGATATTTACCAGTCGCTGTTCGGTGAAGGAAAACATCGTGAGGAAACCAGACTAATTCCAATGAGGTCTAGTTTGGCTTGGAAGGTCAGATGGCAGTCGCTTTCGTAAAACTAGTCCCAACGCTAAATCTTGGGATTCATTGGCACAGCGGACCCCAATCTCCCATGAGCCGCGGCAAATGCCGGGATAACGCAAGGAGGATGATGATATGTTATAACATGGCTCCGATGGCCGAGTGGTTTTCAGGCATCCGGCCGTCAAACGGTGTACGCTGGTTCTATTCCAGCTCGGGACACTTGGAGGCCTTGGTCACTTTTTCTTTGTATATGACATTTATTGAATGTTAAGAAAAAACTGACTTGCTGACGTGACTATCAACGCACAGCCGAAACCGCTGATTCTAGAGATTCCAAATTTGGCACGTAGGTCCCTTATAAGTAGGGTTTTTGATTTCTCGACCTATTTAAATTCTCGAGTTTCGAGAATACTCGACTCTCGAGTCTTTTTTATAAAGGGTAAAATTTTGATTATAAATAAATAAATATTATAGGACATTCTTACACAGATTGACTGAGGCCCACGGTAAGCTCAAGAAGGATTATAATTATGACAAAAAAAATTAAAATGTGATTAGTACCTACTTTTTGTTGCACCACACTGTGATAAGAAATGTAAACTATGTATATAAGTATTTATATATTATATATATCGTTGTCTGAGTACCAACAATACAAGCCTTCTTGAGCTTACCGTGGGCTTCAGTCAATCTGTGTAAGAATGTCCTGTAATATTTATTTATTTTATTCATTTTTTGTGCCAAATTCGATGCATATACAGGTGTCACAAAGTTTTGTTCATTCCTTTCATGCCTTCTTTTTTTAAACGATCTGCCGATAAGATAACTGAACATTTCTTTTTTTTTTGCCACTTTTATGAAGTGCGATATTTTTGAAAAAAAAAATGCTACCTCTACTCAAAATTACTAGCTTTTTCAATCCTAGTAGTATAAAAAAATTGTCCCATACGATTTTTCCTATTTTGTTACTATTTTCCGTACATGTTGTATGGGGTAACAAAAGAGGAAAGTAACAAAAATATATGGAAATTCTGGGACACTTTTTGTCTCCCAGTGAGATTGAAAGTACTCGTGATTCTAAGTACAATTGACCTAAAATTCCCTAAAACAATAAATAAAAATTATTGGCAAAAAAAAAAGAAATGCTCAACTAAGGAATGCCATTATAAATGTAATGTTACTTTAGGAGTTAACGGAGCTGGCTGGTTCAGTTTCGGACAGCGCGGCGGCGCCACCGTCGCCGGACGACGAAGAAGGGTTCGCCGGCGCCGCGGGAGAGAACCCACTACACAACAGGTAAGTAGGTATCTACTTAAAACAGCCAGGCGCGTATCGGACCACGCACAGGATTCAGTAGATAACGTCGGACCACGCAGAATGAAGGGATAACTGGTAGAGAATGCCTTATGGCATGAAGTTCGCCTTTTGTACTTTGAGGTTTTCTTTTGTGCAATAAAGGTAAAATAAATAAATAACTCAATAACTTAACCACAAAATTATGAAATAACTCCCGACCAAAGCTTTCAAACAAAAAAAAACTAAATCTAAATCGGTTCTTCCGTTCGGGATCTACGATGCCACAGACAGACAGACACGTCAAACTTATAACACCCCGTCGTTTTTGCGTCGGGCGGATAAAGACGGATAAAGTCTAAGAAAAAAACGTACCTTTAAGCCCTAGCCTCTTGGCGCCCAATGTACTTTCTGAAGTACATTTGGTTTCAATGGAATTTTAACTTTCATGTAAACAAATAAAATATAATTTCTTTTGTTTCTAAATTTTTTCGAATAAATCAAATTGATTTCAATCCCAAGTACAATAAGAATGAAGATTCCCTAGCAAAAATATTGATTAGTGGGCGCTACGAGACTAGAGAAAAAGGTACGGTGGCCTAGATGGCGATACACCTTTGGGGAACGCTCGGCTAGATGGCGCTAATATTAATATTTGACATTTTAACACATATCAAGCCAAATATGAATATAAAATATAAGTATATATATTTTTTAATTATATTTTATGACACCGAATATTTCGAAAACTCATTTGTTGATTTTTTTATTTTAACTAGGCGGGACTAAATCTTTCTAATTTATTTTTATATACGGCGAGTCTTGCTTTACGAATTCACGTTATTAAAATTTTTATTTAACCAACAAATCGCTACTGACCACAGTTCTTTATTCTAGCACGTTCAACAGATGGCGCCGCCTAGTGGCGCACTTCGAAGACTTCGTGCAGTGCTACTTCGCGCACAGAGCGGACGAGCTGTACTTCCCCGCGCCCGCTACCTCGTCCGCTCCGCTTATGACGTCCGCTCCTTCTGTCACAACTGTGGCTTCTGTAACTACAGTGGCCGCGCACGATGATCAAGTTCCGGACAACGATCCAACTTGTAAGCATCCCCGTTGAAATTTACCAACAGAGTGGCAGCTGACGTCTATGACTATATACTTATCAGAAATGTGGCTTCTGTAACTACAGTGGCCGCGCACGATGACCAAGTCCCAGACAACGATCCAATTTGTAAGCATCCCCGTTGAAATTTACCAACAGAGTGGCAGCTGACGTTTATGACTATACATTTATCACAACTGTGGCTTCTGTAACTACAGTGGCCTCGCACGATGATCAAGTTCCGGACAACGATCCTACTTGTAAGCATCCCCGTTGAAATTTACCAACAGAGTGGCAGCTGACGTCTATGACTATACATTTGTCACAACTGTGGCTTCTGTAACTACAGTGGCCGCGCATGATGATCAAGTTCCGGACAACGATCCTACTTGTAAGCATCCCCGTTGAAATTTACCAACAGAGTGGCAGCTGACGTCTATGACTATACATTTGTCACAACTGTGGCTTCTGTAACTACAGTGGCCGCGCATGATGATCAAGTTCCGGACAACGATCCTACTTGTAAGCATCCCCGTTGAAATTTACCAACAGAGTGGCAGCTGACGTCTATGACTATATACTTATCAGAAATGTGGCTTCTGTAACTACAGTGGCCGCGCACGATGACCAAGTCCCAGACAACGATCCTACTTGTAAGCATCCCCGTTGAAATTTACCAACAGAGTGGCAGCTGACGTCTATGACTATATACTTATCAGAAATGTGGCTTCTGTAACTACAGTGGCCGCGCACGATGACCAAGTCCCAGACAACGATCCAATTTGTAAGCATCCCCGTTGAAATTTACCAACAGAGTGGCAGCTGACGTTTATGACTATACATTTATCACAACTGTGGCTTCTGTAACTACAGTGGCCTCGCACGATGATCAAGTTCCGGACAACGATCCTACTTGTAAGCATCCCCGTTGAAATTTACCAACAGAGTGGCAGCTGACGTCTATGACTATACATTTGTCACAACTGTGGCTTCTGTAACTACAGTGGCCGCGCATGATGATCAAGTTTCGGACAACGATCCTACTTGTAAGCATCCCCGTTGAAATTTACCAACAGAGTGGCAGCTGACGTCTATGACTATACATTCATCACAACTTTGGCTTCTGTAACTACCGTAGTCGCGCACGATGACCAAGTCCCAGACAACGATCCAACTTGTAAGCATCCCCGTTGAAATTTACCAATAGAGTGGCAGCTGACGTGTATGACTATACATTTGTCACAACTGTGCCTTCTGTAACTACAGTGGCTTCGCACGATGATCAAGTTTCGGACAACGATCCTACTTGTAAGCATCCCCGTTGAAATTTACCAATAGAGTGGCAGCTGACGTCTATGCTGACTATACATTCATCACAACTTTGGCTTCTGCAACTACAGTGGCCGCGCATGATGATCAAGTTTCGGACAACGATCCAACTTGTAAGTACCCCCGTTTATGGCACACCTCGGACAATGTAGGTCTTTATGAAAGAAGCGCGTTCCTAGCACACAGTCTAAGCTCGTGTAGGTGAACGCGTACTGTGCTTGTATGAGTGAAATATGACATTTGGGATACAATTCTGAACACAAGCGACGTAAACAAATCTGTTGACATATTTTATAACACACTAAATGATTGTTTTGTTAAATTTGTACCCATGTCACGCCCCAAAAACGACTCATACCCTATTTGGTACAGTTCCTCGCTCATAAAGATAATTAAAGAAAAAACTAAAGTTCATCGAAGGTGGAAAAAGTTTTTAAACCCCCGTGATTACGACGAATTTTCTATGTTAAGAGCTAGACAAAAACTGGTTCAGAATGAGTGTTTTCAGCGTTTTAGTAACAATACCGAATCTTACATCAAGCGATCTCCTAAATTCTTCTGGAAATACGTGAAGTCTAAACGCGGAGGTTCAAATTATCCTAATAGTTTTAATTTAGGTAGCAATCACTACAACAATGGCGTAGATATTTGTAATGCGTTTAACACATTTTTTGAGAGCGTATTTGACACAACAAGCTCCTCTTGTAACCCTAACAATAGTCATCTAAGTAATAATCGGTGTGATGATCTGTCCAGTATCGATGTAACCTGCGAAATCGTACTAAGTTTGTTAAAGCGTCTAGATAAAACTAAGGGACCTGGCTGTGACGGTATTCCACCTATCTTTTTATCCTCGTGTGCTGAAAGTCTTGCATATCCCTTAACCCTTCTTTTTCAACAATCACTAAAAAGCTGCATTTTCCCCTCCATATGGAAAAAGGCCCATATTATTCCTATACACAAAAAAGGTTCTAAGTCCAATATCGAGAATTATCGACCTATCTCTATCCTCAATACCATAGGTAAACTTTTTGAATCCATAATATATAAACAAATTTACCCCATTGTGTCTCTTGGAATCTCGGATAAACAGCACGGTTTTTTAAAAGGACGCTCTACAGTCTCAAACTTGGCTTGTTTTACTAATCATGTTTTAACAGAAATGGAAGGTGGCGGTCAAGTTGACGTGATATATACCGACTTTGAGAAAGCGTTTGATCGTGTCAACCATGCCATACTTCTCATGAAGCTTGAAGCACTAGGAATTCATGGAGACCTGCTCAGATGGGTCGAATCATATCTTATTAACCGTTCCCAGGCTGTAGTTCTCGGTGGCTTCAGGTCAGACTACATCGATATACCCTCCGGGGTGCCCCAAGGCTCCCATTTGGGTCCCCTTTTTTATAATGCTTATATATATGATATTGATACGTGTTTTCTCACCGCGCGCCATTTGCTATACGCTGATGATAAAAAAGTTTTCATGCGTATAAAATCTATAGCAGATTGCGAACTGCTGCAGAATGATCTTAATAATCTAGTCGAGTATTACTGTCGTAATAAGATAACAATTAGTGTTACCAAGTGTCAGAGCATAAGTTTTACTCGCAGCCTTAAGCCAATCATTTATCCATACCACTTTAATGGCGTAACGGTGAACAGAGTAGATGTAGTACGTGACCTGGGAGTAATCCTAGATTCCAAAATGACTATGAGAGATCATGTGGACTCCATTGTAAACAGGTCATATCGAAGCTTGGGATTTGTTATGAGAACCTGTAAACCTTTTCACAGCCTGTCATGTCTAAAAGTTGTATATTACGCATATGTGAGATCCATCCTTGAATATGCATCACCAATTTGGTCAGTTTGCTATGCTGTTCATAAAGAACGCATCGAAAGAATCCAAAAAAGATTTATAGCTCATTTAAATTATAAATTTAAGAAGACATCTGTTGGGTATAAAGGTAACTGCCGGGAATATGACCTTATTTCTCTTGAGGATAGGCGCAAAATGTCTGATATGAGCCTGCTTTTTGATATCATTAGAAATCGTTTAGACTGTCCTGAACTGTTATCTAGCCTTTCATTTCGAGTCCCAAGGCGGCGAACCCGACACACAACTCTCTTTCATGTTCCCTTTCACACTACTAACTATGGTTCTAACTCCGTTCTATCTAGGATCCCTCACTTGTATAACACCGAATTTTCCTCTTCTGATCCTTTTATAGGGTCTAAACATAGATATAAAAAAGATATTTATGCAATTTTGCTCAGTGAAAACGAAAATTTTAATGAAACTGAAACTTAAATGAATAATAAAATCAAAAAATAAAATAAAATAAAATCATCGTAACTTTTACTGGGTACTAGGGGAATGCTCTGCTGTTTATTGGCCATGGTCTGGTGGGTACTATTGTAAATTCTTGACGTAAGTTTTGTTGGTGTCTGACTTATGAGTATTTATGGGTATTTATACTAGTATTCTAATGAATTAAGTAGGTGGATAGCTATTGAAGCCTTAAGTTACGTAATTATAAGAATACTTAATCAACAACCTGTATGTACTTTAGCCGTTGGAGCATTTGTGTGTATTGCACATTTTGATTGTTTATATAACATTTAGTTAATTTAATTCTTACAAAATGTAATTTAATGGATGACTGTTATTGGCCTTCTTATACGTAAGCAGTAGTATGTCTTAGTTATATTTACGGCTGTTGTTATCCTGAATACCAATAAAATAAAATAAAAATAAAAAATAAATGACAGGTCGACTGTTCGCGTTCTTGAAAGGCGATAACTGTGAGGCAACCGAGAGCGGGTGGGCGGCACTTTCAGCGGGGAGCGGGGAGTGGTCATACTGTACTTTAGCCAACGGAGTGGCAGCTGACGTCTAAATTTACAGTCTATACATATTCTAAAATACACGTGTAGGTGCATTTTAAAAATTTGTGTCTCCCCAATTAGCAAGTTGTTAACAAAAATTAACTCGTTGTTAGTTTTGTGGTGATAATTAAGCATAAAATCTGTCTAAAAAATTTCTTTTTTGAAATTCTGAATGTAGATTATCGCTAAAAGTTTATGTAATTAACACAAAAACAATATTTTTATTAAAATTTCATGCTTTATTACATACATACATACAACATACATACAATCACGCCTGTATCCCATAAAGGGGTAGGCAGAGCACATGAAACTACTAAAGCTTCAGGGCCACTCTTGGCAAATAAGGGGTTAAAAGAAAACGAAACTGTGACATTGCAGTGACAGGTTGCCAGCCTCTCGCCTACGCCACAATTTAACCCATATCCCATAGTCGCCTTCTACGACACCCACGGAAAGAAAGGAGGTGGTGAAATTCTTAACCCGTCACCACACAGGTAAACATCATCATCAGGTCACGCTTAATTATCGTCACAAAACTGACAGTGAGTTAATTTTCGTTAACTACATGAAATAAAACTATGGAAACGGATTAAATCGCGTATAATGAATTTAAAATACATCCCGACGTTTCGAACTCTTCACAGCGTTCGTGGTCAACGGGTGACTGAGGAAAAATTAAAATGTGCAAAAGCTACCCACATACAAGAAATATTAACGAACCATGACCACAAATAAAATAATTAATGTAGATTAATTGGTTAATTATTTTTTAACATAGTAATGGTTAGTTAATGTAGATTAATTGGTTAATTATTTTTTAACATAGTAATGGTAAATTTTTTGAATATTGTATAACTAGCTTTATTAATAGTGTGTGAACCTGCCTTAGAAATCTATATTATTTGTGGTCATGGTTCGTTAATATTTCTTGTATGTGGGTAGCTTTTGCACATTTTAATTTTTCCTCAGTCACCCGTTGACCACGAACGCTGTAAAGAGTTCGAAACGTCGGGGTGTATTTTAAATTCATTATACGTGATTTAATCCGTTTCCATAGTTTTATTTCATGAGTAACTATCGCGGTAACCGAAGACAATATTTCGTTAACTACTTTCGCTAATTGGGGGGTCTTGAAATCTGAAATGCCCGTAGACATACTAATCAAAACTTTATTTCCAGCGGCGATAAAGCCTTCCTTCATAAACGGCGACCAGCGGCTCCCAGAAAGCTCCCCCACCGAGGCGCCCCGCGCGCCCCCCGCGCCCTCCCCCTCCGCCACGCTGAGCAAGGGGGAGGGCGGCAGTGGGGGGCTGGACGCCTTCAGGGAGGACCTCGTCGCCTTCACTAGATACAGGTTACTTTATATGTACAACAGTTTAGTTTTGCCTTAAGGTTGACTGGTAGAGAATGCCTCATGGCATGGCGCCTTTTATACATTAAGTTTGTCTTTTGTGCAATAAAGTTTAAATAAAAAAAATAGTAACAAACAATAGTGACTCAGTCAGTAGGCTTGTGCCGTTTCGTTCGTCGATCGGAGCGCTCCGATCTCGTTCAATCGCTCCCACGAACTAGTTCGCTCTTTTAAGTCTTTACTCATTTAGTTCAGCCAGACCAGCGACCACTACGGTCGGAAAGATCAGAACGAATGGGACCGACTAGTGTCAAAATGATACGAATAGTCCACAGATAATAACAATTCCGGGCCGAAAGGTTGTAAGTAACCGAAGCGGTCGGCGCAGTCACACACTCGTTCTCGATCCAAACCGCTCGCGCTCGCCGATCCTATACTGAACTAAACGAGCAAAGACCGATTCACAGAGCACGGAAAGATTCAGTTCATTTCGGTCATTGATGGGATTTTATTCCTAACAGTTCATAGTTCATGAACGACTTTCGAATAGTGAATGACTTTTCTGCTTTATTTTCAGAGCGCTGAGGCCGCTAGCGACGCTATCATATTCCAGCGATGCTATTAATTATTCAACTATAGTGTCTACAATAGGTTAGTATTTTTTTTTATCTAACAAGTGTATCTACATTGTGCAACAAGGGGAGAAAGTTGAATATTACTAACGAGAGTAAGTTAAATCGTGACGGCTTGCTGGAGTATGCGCAGCATTTTTTTATAATACTTTATTATAATATTTTTATAATATTTCCAGAATTCGATAAAGATGAAGAGTTTTTCGCGATCGCCGGCGTAACGAAGCGCATCAAAGTGTTCGAATACGAGGCGGTTGTTCGCGACGCTGTCGACGTCCACTACCCTTGCGCGGAGATGCAGTGCGCGCATAAGATTAGCTGCGTGTCGTGGAACGCGTACCATAAGGTAGTGTAGTAGATGCAAGACATACGTAACTGCGTATAGACAAGTCTAAAATAAATAAATAAATATTGGGGGACACCTTACACAGATCAACACAGCCCCAAACTAAGCAAAGCTTGTACTATGGGTGCTAATCGACGAGTGAATAGGCATCTTAAATAGATAAATACATACTTATATCCACATAGAAAACATCCATGACTCAGGAACAAATATCTGTGCTCACCACACAAATAAATGCCCTTACCGGGATTCGAACCTGGGACCGCGACCTGGGGCTGGGAGTCTAAGAAAAAAATGTACCTCAAAACCATACAGAAAAAGGTACGGTGACTTAGATGGCATTACACTTTTGGGGGTCGCTCGGATAAATGGCACTAATATTAATATTTGATATATTAACACATATCAAGCTAAGAATATGGTCCAAATTGTCAAAACTCAGGTTCAATAGTTTTAAGCCTGTGTCGAGAGATGGCTGTCTATGCACTGTGATTACACGTTTTACTTTGGACAGTAACTCTATAATACTCGATCCTTTTTGGTAGGTGTCATGAGGTAGTAGCAAGTCGCAGCTTGGTCCTCGCCCGCGCCGGCCGCTCCAATTGCTACTATTTGCAGCCATAAGGTGATTTGACGACCGGTCTGACGCAGTCGGTAGTGACCCTGCCTGCTACGCCGCGGTCCCGGGTTCGAATCCCGGTAAGGGCATTTATTTGTGTGATGAGCACAGATATTTGTTCCTGAGTCATGGATGTTTTCTATGTATATACGTATGAATATCGTCGCTTAGCACCCATAGTACTTTGCTTAGTTTGGGGTAAGTTGATCTGTGTAAGGTGTCCCCTTATAATATTTATTTATTTATAAAAAATAATGACATCACAAAATATTATAGAAGGAGAATTGAGATTAATAATATCGAAAAGAAAATTAAATGTATCTATCTGTTTGATATGGAAAAAAGTCAACAACGGTATCCTAGATACCATAAGAACCGACTGCGCCTGCGGGCGGCTATTTATATATTATAAGGTCGGTCTCTCCGCGAGTAATAAAATTTAAATGTATACTGAAATTTTGATACATTATTTGTTGTGCCGAATTATAACAACGGAAATTTACAATAGTATTTTATACAATCGTGATATAATACAAAGCTTTTCAGTCGAGTACCATGTTTAGGCCACGAAGCTTGCCGAGTGGCCTAATAGTACGGTACGAGAGTGAAAAGCTTAATTATATCACTATTGTATACAATACTTTTTCTACGAGTCATCATCTTCATCATCAATGGACGGAAATATCATCATTCACGCAAGTTAAAATTAATGTTAATAGAGTCGTTCACCGTTGTATCAACATCGAATTACCTAGCAACCAATTGTTTGTAATAACAGTCTCTGATTGGCCTATAACGCGTCAGATTAAAAAAAATGTGTTTCAGATGCAGGAAAATTTGCCAGGTAACGCAAATTAGTATAGAAAATGTATAAAGTTCTATTTTTGAAATTATTACAGTTAACTAAAGTCAACTATAATGAGCTTATTATAATTGAGTCGGAACTGCCATAGAGTATCCAACACAAAAGTTAGCACTTATAGTTTAGTCTGTGGTGTCCTAATTGACAGATTACAGTCGACAAGTACAAAAAGGTCATTATAAAATACAAACTATATACGTGAGGTAAATTCCGACCCCATAGTAATATGCAATGTTCATATTGTTTTTTTTTTAACAGAACGTGCTAGCGTCAGCGGACTACGAAGGCACAGTGGCGGTGTGGGACGCGGGTACCGGGCAGCGCACGCGCGCGTTACTTGAGCACGACAAGCGCTGCTGGTCCGTGCACTTCAACCGAGCTGACGTGCGGCTATTAGCTAGCGGGTCGGACGACGCGCGCGTCAAGCTGTGGGCGCTTAATGCTGAGAGGTAAGACAACTAACCTTACCTAACCACAAAATTAAAATTTTGAAAAACCCCCGACCGCGACATAGTAAACCGATTTTCATGAAACATAGCTAAAAACACTCCCGACTAACTCAGCTTTCAGACAAAAAAACTAAATCTAAATCGGTCCATCCGTTCGGGAGCTACGATGCCACAGACAGACACGTCAAACTTATAACACCCCGTCGTTTTTGCGTCGGGGGTTAATAAATAGGACACACGAGCGCTACTCACTACTGAGAGTGCCTATTATAATCTTAGTGTTAGACTATAAAGACAATAGCAGTCTGTGACTACTGGCTAGCGGGTCGGACGACGCGCGCGTCAAGCTGTGGGCGCTTAATGCTGAGAGGTAAGAGTACACAATAGTAAAAGTGTCTTGAGACACCTTATACAGATCAACTTAGCCCCAAACTAAGCAAAGCTTGTACTAGAAGGTCCGCCGGTGCTCTCAGTGACGCTCCGGGCCTTCTGCCCTACGCGGAGCTCGGCCTTCGGCCTTCACTGGGTTTCGAAGCCCCGCATCGGACACCGGGCCCGTCGCTTCGCTTATTCAGACACTTGGGTTAAGTGATTTGACCGCGTGGAGCCCTTGCGGCCCTTGGGCTCACGTGTCAGTTCGTCTCAGGGACGCTCCGGGTCTTCGGCCCTACGTAGAGCTCGGCCTTCGGGCTTCGCTAGGTTTCGAAGCTCCGCGTCGGCCTCCTGCCTTACTACGAGCGCTAATACAATAATATCGCTTCATACCTTTTTAGAAAGTATTAGAAAGTAAAAGAAAAGAGGCAAGAAGTGAGCGACCAGAACGGACGTGTCGCAAAATTTTATTAAAATAGTTAAATCATCGTTACACAAGATATAGCCGTAAATAGTAGAATAAAAGTGTTAAATTCGAGTGTCTGTTTCGTGGGTCATTACACCGGTTACTTCTGAGTGTTAGCGGAGTCCCGCGGTAACCGCTCTTCACCTCCTCGCGAAAACGAGACGGGCGCTTATTTTTTGACCCGCTCATTTGCTCGTTCTACGTAATCACTAGCGCTGAACACGGATCAACATGTCGTCAGACGAATCATCAACTAGAAGTGGCTCCGGCTGTTCACAAACAGATAGACATCCTGCATCAACGTCGGATCTATCCCCCATACTAAGCAGGACCAGAAGGTAATGTTTCGCAACAGTAAACGTAAACGCAATGACAACAATAACGCCGAGTTGCTTAATGAAATGTCTGAGATTAGAACTCAGCTGGCGGAAATGGTGGTACTTATGAAATCCTCAAAAATTACCACTGAAAAACAAACTGAATCCATTAACAAGATTTCCAATGACATTATCACAATCAAGGATGAAATGAAAAGCTTAAAATCTACAATGGACCAACTAAAATCGGAACAAAATGATATCAAATCTCGAATCGAGAACCTTACGTCACTTAGTGAGGAGACCGAAAAGAGGATCGACCTGATAGAATCTGATGTGACCCAGCTTAAAAAAGAATCCGAAACTAATACGTGTCAAAGCAACATTTCCTCTGAAAGCTTGATTGCTGAAATTCAAGAACGCGACGTAAGAGCGTGTAATATCATAATAAAAGGAATCCCAGAATCGGACCTTCCCGATTTCAAAGAAAGACAGGCGTATGACATGGACGAGGCCCTAAAAATAATAAAAAAAATATCACCATCATGTCGTAACCCCTTACACGCACATAGATTAGGAAAGCATAAGGCCAATAAAACTAGAATGCTAAAAGTGTGTCTCTACTCCAAAGACGATGCAAAAGTCATCCTCAGCAACCACAAAAACAAAACCGACCCGGGAATAGGCATATACTCTGACAAAACTCCCCAGCAGCAGAGCTACTTCAATAATCTTAAAAAAGAACTAGAAGAAAGAATTGCAGGCGGCGAGCCAAACCTAACAATAAAATATCACAAAGGTACTCCTAAAATAGTCGAACTACCAGCAAAAAACTGACAGACCGTAACATCGAAAGGGAAAATACTTACCAGCTTACCTCCAGCTATGAAAACATTGCAACGAATAAAACATCGCTTAATTTTCTTTACGCAAATGCAAGAAGCATAATGAAGTCTGGAAAACTTGACGAAGTAAAATGCACTATTAGAGCCATTAAAAACCCAATTCATGTAATCGTTTTAACAGAAACTTGGATTAAATCCGATACCGAGTTGGAGCGAATTCAAATACCAGGATATACACACTATTCGAACTACAGAACAGACATGCGAGGGGGTGGTGTATCAATATTTGTCCGTAATAATCTAAAACATAGTGAGATTATGAGCACCAATGCAAACGGTAGCCACTATCAATGGATACGTCTAGAAAATTATGCCTTAGACATTGGTGCTATCTACAGAAAACCAGAAAACGTACACCTTCAATCATTCTTAGATACCTACTCAGAGCAGCTATACAAATCTTCAAGAGCCATAATCTTCGGAGACTTCAATATCAATATCCTAAGCAACGATCGTATCGCAACAAATTACAAGCAAGTCATAGAAGAAAACGGATACAAAATATTGAACAAAATAGATGAAAATTACGCAACGAGAGTTACCACTAACACAAGCACGATTATAGACCACGTTTCCAGTAATCTGACTGAAAACTCCTTCCACCTGGCAATAATAGAGTCAGCATTGTCGGACCATAAACAGATATACCTAGAACTAAAAAAGCATCGGCCCGATCGACCACAGAAAATCACATATGAGGCAATAAACTATGAAACGCTATACAACTCTGTACAAAATGTAGACCTGAACTGCGATTTAGAATATCTCGAATTGGAAAACAAGCTGATATCCTGTATAAAACTTAGCAAAGTGTCAAAGGTCAAGATCCAAAACTGCCCGCGACAAGACTGGATCAATAAAGAAATTATCAACGGGATAAATACACGAAACACATTATGGCATAAGCTCAAAAAAAATCCAGCAGATACAAATATCAAAGAAAGCTTTATCAAAGAACGGAACCGAGTGGCCGAAAATATACAAAGTACAAAAAGCAGTTACTACCAAAAAGCGTTTTACGACTGCCAAACAAGTCCTCGAAAAATGTGGAGATTAATAAATAGCCTAGCAAAAAACAAAATCGAAGAAGTCCGGATTCCTTCAAAGCTAGTTACTGAATCAACAACAATAACAGATCCAAAAGAAATCTGTGAATGTTTTAATGAATATTTCTCAAACATCGGTGCAACGCTAGCAAGTAAATTTTCAATGAGTTCAAAGTCTAACTGCATTTTTTCCAGTACCTCTCTGACACAAACTACACTAACGGAGTTTACACATGCAACAGTTCAGGAAGTTACAGCAATTATAAACAGGTTAGATTCAAATACAAGCGCAGGGTTGGACGGAATTTCAGTAAAATCAATAAAATGTGTAAAGGATCTAATATCTAGTAAGTTAACGGACTGTTTCAATCACTGTTTAAAATCTGGCTACTTTCCTGATACTTTAAAACTTGCTAGAGTTACTCCTATATACAAATCTTCAACCAAAACGGATCCTGGGAATTACCGCCCCATCTCAGTCCTACCAGTACTCTCCAAGATACTTGAGACCCTCTTGTATAGTCGTCTCAGAAGCTACCTTGAGTCCATAAATTTCTTTTATGACAAACAGTATGGGTTCAGGCCTCAATCTAACACACTGACCGCAACTATAGATCTTGTTACGAAAATAAAAACCAGCATAGATGAAAAAAAAATAGTACTTGGGATTTTTATTGATCTCAGGAAGGCTTTCGACACTATTAGTCACACCGTTCTCCTGGAGAAACTGAAGGATGCTGGTTTGGGCGGTACAGTTCTAAAAATGTTTCATTCGTACCTAGAACACCGTAAACAGATTGTAAAAATAGGCGAGTACGAAAGTAGCCCACGAAATGTTACTTTTGGGGTTCCCCAGGGATCTATATTGGGTCCTCTGCTCTTTTTGATTTACATCAATAACTTAAGCCAAATAGGTTTGAAGGGTGATGCGACCTTGTACGCAGATGATACAAGTCTCTTTTACTACGGTCATTCTCTGAAAGATATCGTATCTGATGCCCAAACCGATCTCGACCTCCTCAGCGAATGGTTTAATCATAATATCTTAACGGTAAATATTAGCAAAACAAATTACATTATTTTCGCGCCAAAAAACAAAAACTTTCAAATCATCAGCCTCTTACTATTGATAGCTACCCAATTAACAATACTGATCAAGAAAAATACTTAGGCTTAATATTAGACAAAAAGTTGTCCTGGCAGCCTCATATCGAAAAAATTAGAGCAAAAATAACTGCCTTGACCGGTTCGCTGAGAGGTATAGTGCGTTGTTTGCCAAAACGAGTTCGCTACACAATATACAACACCTTAGTAAAACCACATATCGAATACTTAAATGAGGTATGGGGTACTGCACCGCCAACAACTTTGAATACTCTGCAGAGAGCTCAAAACAAACTCGTAAAGGTCTTATTTCATTTTGATTCTCTAACACCAACGACACAAATCTATAAAGAAACCAAAATTTTAAATATTAACCAGACTTATATATATCACACATGTATATTAATAAGAAAAATACTATCGAAAGACCTACATATTCAAATGTCGTTTACAAAAAAGAATCAAATCCAAAAAATGAAGCTCAGAAATGCTAACAACCTTATACTCCGGCCGCCGCGAACAAACTATGGCAAAAAATGTATATTGTACGAAGGAGCCAACCTGTATAACAAACTTCCCAATGACATCAAGGATGCAAAATCACATAACACATTTAAAAGATTATTAAAACAACATCTTCTAAATCGTCTATAAATGTACGATCACTAGTAATGGCATGAATAAATAAAATAAATAAAAATAAAAACTTATACGAGTAATAGTCGAAAATAAATAACTTTAAATTATAAAAAGCAATAAAAATAAAAATAATTTTACTTGTGCATGAAATAATTAAAAAAAAAAAAAAAAAAAGTCTAAAAAAAATAAATAAATTAAAAATATATATATACGTTGCAAACAATACCTACAATGTAAAATAATTAGATATTTTATACATAATACAACTTTAAGTGATACACGAAACAACATTAAAAACATCCCGCAACCTGAGCGTAGTTGAATGCATGTCACTTCCAACCTCATTACATCTGCGTAATACTCTTATCTACTACAGAGCGCATGTACTTACCTGCGAGCTGCGCTTGCACCGCTTGACGCTCCTAGCAACCACACTTCTATTGAACTTGTTTTGCATGTGTTTTGTTCTACCTACATACCACAACTTTTATTATGTTATAATTATATTAAATCTTTATGTTTTTGTTATAGCAACTTACTAGCGCGGCACGAAACGATCATTAAGTTTAAAAAGTGTTTTGCTCACGAAACTATTTGTAAATATTTGTTATTTTTTTCTCAAATAAGTGAATTATTGTTATTCTTTTGAGAAAATAAAGATCTTTAAACCGAACCATAACACTGTGAGCACTGTTTGGTGTCTATTGTCCCAGAGCTGTAAGAACCTCTTTTTGACACATGACAGCGTCCACAATACGTAAACTCGCGCATCCAAATGAAATTTTAAATAAAATCCTGTAATAACATTAAAAAAAATCAAGTACTTAAAAACAATATTTCGCTTACTTTAAACATAATCTAACACATATTACATTTTTGCGGATCTTTGTTAGTGAGTATTTTACGATATTAATTTATCTTGCAGTATTTACTTATTATGTCATTTATCATTCATTTTTATTTTTAAACTAGTGCTGTGGCAGAGTCTGTCATTTCGATTCAAATGACATTTCAGTAAGTTGATAGAAATCGTATATTTGTTTAAGCGCCTCCTTGCACATAGGGCCTAATCGATTCAACCAATTCGAAATTAATCGTTAGATTTGGCAAACGATTCGTCTTAGCCACATCGCAACATACTTCAAAACAAATGTGTCAAAAATGTGAACTTACAGATCCGGGACAATAGAGAATAGTGTGTCTAAAGAATAGGTTCAGTACAAGAGCGATGTCCGCAGGTAAATTCTAAGTACCTAGAGTGTCTAACTATTACGGGGATAGAACTCTAAAAAAACGCGTACCCTATCTATTAAATTCCTTACCGGCGAACATTGGTCTTGAACGGAAAAAAACAGTGTTCAAGAATAAACTTAAAAAACATCTCTTGGATATCCTATAGGAATGGCGATGGCCATTACTTCCTACCGGATTGTCCAATAGATAATTTCTATCTATTTCTATTTCTCAATTATTTATTTACTCATGCATAAACTTACAGCTAGGGTGCCAAGGCGCTTATGCGGTAGATACAAAATATCATTTTATACACTCATAACTAGTACATTACAATTAAGGTTCAAACCAAACATCAGAAAAATATCAGAGGTCATTACAAACAAATGAAATAATTGAAGATGTCAAACTTAAACCTAAGTGGATGTCATACCGATTAATATCAACTATTTTCTAATTTTTCAAAAAAAAAACATTTATAAAGTTTAGGAATTTTCCAACGAAGACTCCGATTCTGTCGTAGTATATATCAGCATCATGATTAAAATTTAAAAACTCATTAAACAGTGAGAGAGCTCTAGAAGTGGGAGCGTTCTGTGCCCGACGGGTACGAACCACACCGCGCGCGAACAAAGGTCTACGTCTACGCACCCCGCCCTCCCTGGCGTCTTCCGCACATAGACGCGCCTGGGGCACAAACAGACCAATACGTCCAAGGACAGTTGGATTGTCAACCTTATTATTGAGCAATTGGTAGAAGTGCACCGCTAGTAGTATCTTGCGCCTTAACTGGAGAGTATTTAAGCCCACCATACCAGTCACAAACAGAGAGGGAAAGAGAAACGGATAGTACCCATACTGTCTTTTATAAAGAAATCTTGCAAATTTTCTTTGGATCTTTTCCAACATTATGGTGTACTTTTCTTCATCCGGATCCCACACCGTGGACCCGTATTCCAATATGCTGCGTACGTATGCATTGTATAAAACCTTGGGTACTAATCTGTTTTTAAACTGTGAGCTGACTCTCATTATGAAACCCAAAGTTTTGGTTGCACGCTTGCATATGGCAGTTATGTGCGAACGGAAGTTAAGTTCCCTGTCCATGTTTATGCCTAGATCACGTATTTCCTGCTCTCTTGCTATGTCCGCGCCACTTAAATGGTAAGAAGAACTAATCGGTGTTTTGGCTCTTGTAAATGTAATAACCTTACATTTACTCTCATTAAAGAGCAGACGGTTAGCTCTACTCCATTCAGCAACAGCGTTTATATCTAGCTGTAATTTGCCGCAGTCGCCAACGTTATGGACCTGCATAAATATTTTAAGGTCGTCAGCAAACATGAGACATCTTGCATACTTTGTAACCTTCGGCAAATCGTTTATCATTATGAGAAACAATGTTGGACCAAGAGTGCTCCCTTGGCTCACTTGGCTCTGGTTAATATAGCGAATTCTGGTTAATATAGCGATATTTTTGTTTTGTTATAATAGCGAGCTCTGACTCCACAGTCAAACTATATAAATAGGTTTGTGGAGCAATATATTTAAAATAATGTTCTTGTATCCACATGTATATTAATTGAATAAATAAATAATAATAAAATATAAATTTAAATAGATATCATACACGAAAGAAAAAACGACAGGGCCCACTGGCTTCCCGGCTCTGCCACCAGTGGACCCTGTCGTTTTTTCTTTCGTGTATGATATCTATTTAAATTTATAATTTATATATAGTAGTGTGACTACTTGAAAAAAGAACAAATCGAAAAATATTCAATAAAATAATTTGATTTGTTCCCTAGTTGAATAATAAAATAGTAAAAAAACAATAATGTTTAAAACATTGTATGTTATTTCCCCAGATCTGTAGCGACGCTAGAGGCGCGTTTCAACGTGTGTTGCGTGCGTTTCAACCCGCGCTCGTCCTGCCACCTGGCGTTTGGCTCCGCGGACCACTGCGTGCATTATTACGACCTGAGAGCTCCCAGGGCTCCACTGGCCGTCTTCAGGGACCACAGGTAACTTTAAAAAACCGGCCAAGAGCGTGTCGGGCCACGCTCAGTGTAGGGTTCCGTAGTTTTCCGTATTTTTCTCAAAAACTACTGAACCTATCAAGTTCAAAACAATTTTCCTAGAAAGTATTTATAAAGTTCTACTTTTGTGATTTTTTTTCATATTTTTTAAACATAGGGTTCAAAAGTTAGAGGGGGGGGGGGACGCACTTTTATTTCCTTTAGGAGCGATTATTTCCGAAAATATTAATATTATCAAAAAACGGTCTTAGTAAACCCTTATTCATTTATTAATACCTATCCAACAATATATCACACGTTGGGGTTGGAATGAAAAAAAAATATCAGCCCCCACTTTACATGTAGGGGGGGTACCCTAATAAAACATTTTTTTCCATTTTTTGATTTTGCACTTTGTTGGCGTGATTGATATACATATTGGTACCAAATTTCAGCTTTCTAGTGCTAACGGTTACTGAGATTATCCGCGGACGGACGGACGGACGAACAGACAGACATGGCGAAACTATAAGGGTTCCTAGATGACTACGGAACCCTAAAAATAGGACAAGCTGCGTGGTGGGAAGTACCGCTGTTGAAATGCTGGAGTTGGCTGACATCCACGCAGAGCTAAAGCATAAATTAAATATAAGATCATACCAACGCTTTAATAAGTTACTACGTAAAACTCAGAAAAATAGTAGGTACGTGCAGGGCTCGGATACCGGTTAAATTTTCAAACCGTTATCATGCACTTGCGGCAAAACCTTTAAATTTCGTTTTCGCTCGAAAAACCGCTATTTTTAAACCTGTTTTTAGGGCAACGCTTTCATAAAGGTTTCGTTCGATTAACCGGTATAGAAGGAAATAAACCGGTTTATTCCGCAGCATGATATGTAATATACTGTTCTAACCAAACAAAAAAGTCGCTGCGTGAACGTACGTATATATGCGGTGCCGGTGCGTCTCGCCGCTCGTCGAATAAACCGGTTTATTTCGGTTAAAATAAAGTTCTCATAACGTTCGCGTTCTTTACAAAGTTCGGAGTAAAATCGAAATAAACCGGTTTTAACCGGTAAAAAATAAACCGGTTCCGAGCCTTGGGTACATGCCACGCGACTACACAGGCGGGCGCGTGGCGCCTCTCGGCCACTTGTTACCTCGAGACAACTGCTAGCGGGTTGGTACTTAACATGCGACCGCGAGCAAGTGACGTAGGCCTGGTCAGGCTGCGCCCAATCCTACAAGGTCAAGAGTACACGTGAATGTAAAAGCGCGCCGCCGTGCGCTCTTGATCAGGGGCCCATTTCTCAAAACTGAAAGTTACAAGTTACAAGCGGAAGTCTCTTTCCAACTTGTCATATTAGACATTGACTACCACTTGTAAATTGTAACTTGTACCTTCGCGGAATGGGCCCCTGGTGTACTGCTGAATCTAAAAGCGTGCTACGCTATTATATAGGACAGTACAACTTTATGAGTAATTGTTATTTAGTCGTGCGGATGGCTCCGCGCGAACGGTCCGCGTGACACTATACGATGTACTTTTGGCTGTTGAAAAAAGTGTAAACAAACCCGAGCTGTCAAATTTGAGGGTTGTTTATGGTAACATTTGGTTTCTGATTTATTTTTTTCTTATTTTAAAATAATTGAGCTCACTACAATTTTCCATTTCATTCCAATAACATGTAATTTCGTTTAATTTGACGAAAGATATACACCTTCACAAATACAAACGTATCTTCATTGCATTTAATGAATATTATTCTTTTCTTCGAGGAATCATCTACCAAAAAGTACCCAATTTTTCAGAGGTTTAAAACTCATGGTTGCATTTTAATCTGGGTGTAACACTACTAAAATATAAAGGTACTAACCCTTAGAGCGTTTTCACATTATCCGATCCGATGTCGTATATCCGATGTTTTTGGAATGGAATGGAACGGATTATAGTAGTGAGCTCAATTATTTTAAATACGAAAAATTGAACAAGAACCAAACGTTACCTTATAAACAACCCCTTTGACGGTTTGTTCACAGTTTTTTTAAATACCTAAAAATACAAGGTATCGCATTGTTACGTTTACCTTACTTGCCATTTATAATTATTAAAACTGGCTCACCATAAATAATAAAAAGTACCAAGTAAGTAGCCACGTATAATTTTGTTCTTCAATCTGTGGCCTTAAAACGTTCACTACCCCTGGATCTGTCAAATTTGACAGCTCCGGTTTGTTTACACTTTTCTCAACTGCCAAAAGTACAAACTATAAAACCAGCCTATAATAAAACTACAGTGTATTGTTCACAGGAAAGCGGTCTCGTACGTGAAGTTCCTCGATGCGCGAACACTGGTGTCCGCATCTACAGACTCACAACTAAAACTATGGAAGGTAAGAAAGTGAAACAATGCTTTTGAACTATATATTCAATATTTAAATATAACTTGCCCGTGTGGTAACGGGTTAAGAATTTCACTACCCCCTTTCTTCCCGTGGGTGTCGTAGAAGGCGACTGTGCTGGCAACCTGTCACTGCAATTTCACAGTTACGTTTTCTGTCAACCCCTTATTTGCCAAGAGTGACACTGAAACTTGAGTAGTTTCATGTGCTCTGCCTACCCCTTCATGGGATACAGTCGTGATTGTATGTATGTATATTCATACATACAATGTATGTATGTTAAATATAACTATTTTATCAGAATTTCAGTTTGAATTTTGGATAAAAAAATAAAATAAATAAAAATAAAAATGTTTTATTCTGTATCAACAAATGTTTTACAAAGTATCTGCGCTGGTGCCTCTTTTTAAGTGAGGAAACACTTGTGCTAAGAGAGCACCGCTCTTCCACGGTATACAATGTTTATCTTATAAGTAGAAAGTAGGTATGTAAATTTAGATTAATAACACAAAATTATACTACTTAACCTTATACAAATAATAAATAAAAGGAATCTTTATTAAAAATAAGGACCCTTTATTCTCGAAACGCCACAAATTACACGCTTTTGTGCAATGACATGAACCAGACATAACAAACGGAGTCGAGCGGGCGTTACGTAGCCTGCGGGTCTGAGAACAACGCGCTGTACGTGTACTACGCGGGCCTGTCCAAGCCGCTACTGGCGCATCGGTTTGACGCTGTCAGAGGATTCCTAGAGAGAGGTGGGTGTAGTGAACCTTCGTGGATGTCAGCTGCTACTTCGTTGGTAGGTTGTGGCTTCATACTTCGTCAGACGATGGTTCAGAAACTATTGTCGAAGATAGGCGGGAGTCTATAGGCTCTATAGCGGCCATATAATGAATCTTCGTGGATGTCAGCTGCTACTTCGTTGGTAGGTTGAGGAATGTATCATATTTGGTCAGATGATGGATTAGAAGCTAGAGGCTTCCTGAAGAGAGATGAGTATCTGTGTAGTGAACCTTCATATATGTCAGCTGCCAATTAGTTGGTGGTTTAAGGAAGGTTTCATTGTCAGATGATAGTTTAGAAACTATTGTCAGAGAGAAGTGGGTGTCTGTATAGTGAACTTTCGTGGATGTCAGCTGCCAATGCGTTGGTGGCTTAAGGAATGTGTCATACTTTGTGAGATGATGGTTTAGAAGCTAGTGAGAGGCTTCCTATAGTAAAGCAGGTGTCTTCAGGGCTCCGACGGAGTCGAGCGGGCGTTACGTAGCCTGCGGGTCTGAGAACAACGCGCTGTACGTGTACTACGCGGGCCTGTCCAAGCCGCTACTGGCGCATCGGTTTGACGCTGTCAGAGGATTCCTAGAGAGAGGTGGGTGTAGTGAACCTTCGTGGATGTCAGCTGCTACTTCGTTGGTAGGTGTAGGCCTGCCATCGAGGAAGAGTCTCTGAGAGACACATAGGTATTACTCGCGGCCAACAGCCAGGGTACTATAAAAGTACTGGAACTCATCTAAAATATTAGAAATATTGGCTCAAATGTGGGTTTCTGTCACAAGTAGATCTTTTCCTACAGAAATTATAATAATACTGTCCTTAATGCAAAACCATAATTACCCTTTAACCCTTAAATGCATAGTGATGTATATATGCATCATGCATTTTTGACTCTATTGACAGCACGTCAAAATTAAAATTTAAATAAATCTTTCTCAAGGTCATGCATTTAAAGGTTAAACTTTTATGCCTACTAGGGTGTTTCTTACGATTTTCAGAATGTAATAACGCATATTCTGAACTTGAAATAAAACGACCGCAGCAAAATGGAAGCGCTGAACGGTTACACCGAACTATGTATGAAAGAAGTAAAATAAATCAGATGCATGGAATAGTACAAATGTTTTGCGTGAATGGGCAAAATAGGCAGACGACAAATGAAAAAACGTGACCATTTTTGCTTTAACAGATTAAGGGCCAGTTGCATTAACCACATTTGACAGACAAATCATCGTCACGCAGCAGACGACTATGGAATAGGGTTGTAAATAGAAAAAAAAAACAAATGTTTTTTTTTTCAGAATTGTGAAAAAAAAACCGAGCACCATGTTTTTTTTTTCTAAATATGGTTTTTTTTTTCAGATGAACAAATAATACGACAATAACGGTTTTTCGTGAGTTGTAACGTGTTTCAATAACAATAACGTACATTTTAATTCAATTAACATTCAGTATACAAACGTTTATTGGGGAATTCCCGATGCTGCGTGTAGCGTGGAGAGGCGGTGGTGTTGCCAACAGTAAATAGTGATAACTACCAACTACAGATTCTGTAAATGTTACTTTTATAAGACCAGAAATTAAAGTTATTTGATTAAATTCGTTTAATAGTTAACATTAAGTTTAAAAAACCGTATAAAAGTATTAACTACTTTGCAAATTTTGACATTTCGTACTTTAGAAAAAAAACATACTCCAGAAAAAAAACTGTTTTTTTTTTCACGGTTTTTTTTCATGTTTTTTTTTCAAGCCAGAAAAAAAACCATTTTTTTGCAACCCTACTATGGAACTTCCCATACAATAAAATTTAACGGTGACAGATAGTTTGATGCAACCGGCCCTAACAGATGAATCTGACTTTTTTCAGTACAAACAGTTGTATTTAGAGGATACAGGTGATTTCCGTTTCGATTAACAGTTAGAAATAAATCATGTCTGAATTTAGTACTTCCATTGACACTTAAAATTGTTCCAATTTTGGTCTCACTTTTGATATTTGACAATTCTTCTTTGTTATTCTACTTATATGGTTGCGGGCAACTAGTTCCAAATTATTTTTAAGGTTCCGTACCTCAAAAAGGAACGGATCACTGTTGTGTCTGTCTGTCCGGACGTTCGAATGTAACTGACCATTTTTTGGGCTCGTTACAATTACTTGACTAAAAACTGACAATCGATGCGGTTAGGCAGAATTCGTGTAGGCGCATTCAATTGGGATGGGGCGCATTTGGCAAGCTGGGTGATGTTTTCAAGTCCAAAATTCCACAGTCACTGAAAACCAGAGTCTACAACCAATGTGTCCTCCCAGTAATGACCTATGCGTGCGAGACATGGACGCTAACCGCTGGACGAATTCGCCAATTAAGAGTGGCCCAAAGAGCTATGGAGCGCGCGATGCTCGGGATTTCATTGCGAGACAGAAAGGCAGAATTCAGATATGAAATAAAGATAATACTTAAACAAAGTTTTAAATCAATTATTCCAAAAGGTTCTCCGATTCTTTTGGATGTTTAATGTTTAAAATTTTCAAGGTTCGAATAATTCAGATATTCTATTTAATGTTAAAATTAACTATGATACCCTAGTGTCGTGTCGCTAGAACCCCGTGCCTATCCGTCTATGTGTTATATAAGGTGCTAGTTGCTAGAGAGCGGACGTATTAAAACTTATTTTCTACGACCATGCACTTACTTTTTAATAGTTTTCTAGAATAACTTTCGTGAAATTCGCACTATTACCTGTATTTTGACTTGTCGGCCTCCCCTCTGCTCCTGCCTCGCCCTGTCGCTCGCACTCCCCCGCGCCGCCGCCAGCCCCCGGCGCCCCGCGCACCCACGCTATATCCCTTAAAGGCTTCCTAACAATGCTTTTAGAGCTATATCGTATGCGTGGGTGCGCGGGACGCCGGGCGGGGGCGGGCATCTGCCATGTAGCGGGCATCTAACAATGCTTTTAGAGCTATATCGTATGCATGGGTGCGCGGGACGCCGGGCGGGGGCGGGCATCTGCCATGTAGGGTTTTAACGATCTATGCACGACACTGTAAATGACGAATAACAACACGGGAGTAGAAAAAACTTATATCCACTACTCTAACTGGTAAAGGCCCTCTTGATCCTTCAACTAACCTAACCACAAAATCAAAATTTTGAAAAAACCCCCACCGCGACATAGTAGACCGACTTTCATGAAACATGGCTAAGAACACTCCCGACTAACTCAGCTTTCAGACAAAAAAAAACTAAATTTAAAAATCGGTTCATCCGTTCGGGAGCTACGATGCCACAGAGAGACACACACACATACTTGTAGCAAATCTCGTCCTTATTGTCAGCAAAGTGGGACTTTTCTCTAAACTTCCACACAAATGTCTATTTTGGATCATAATTGTTTTATGTTTTACTGTATATTCTTTTGTACTCGGGAGTAAAGATTATTAAACCCTCGACTTTGAAGCCCTCGCAACGCTCAAGATTCCACTTTTTTAATCACTCATTACAATCGCTGTTCAATATTGGAATCATTCACTTTCTTGGTAAAGTGTGATTTACCAATATGTACTCTCGTTTGCAATATATTTAACTTACACCCCATGTCGCACAATGTAATATTTACCATTAGCTTTAAACGTCCGCTCTCCCGCTAGGCGCAAATGTGCCAAACTTAGTCAACGTACCGTGTATGTGTATAGGGGTGAATCTACTTAATCTTGTCTGTTGCCATGGTTACGGTCCCCGGAGTCACGCTGGTTTTATGCAAAATTATGCTACTTAAACTATACAAACATGCATTTTTCCGGTGTTAACAAGCCCTTTCCTTAATTTGCCACCTATAAACATGGACTACTTGCATGCTTGCATAATTTTGCATAAAACCAGCGTGACTCAGGGGACCGTAACCATGGCAATAACAGGCAAGAAAAGTTGATTTACCCATAGAAAAGAAACTATGTACTATATGGATTTCCTACTGTCCTGTAAGTAATACTAGACCTTACTTATTAAAGATTTTGGTGTATAGTGCAGCAGAAGCGAGAAACCAAAGAAATATATATATTTTTTAATATGTTTTTCTCTGACTAATCAACTTTTGTATAAAAATACACAAAATAGTACTTTACGATACACGTGCGGAAAACAGGAAGGTCGAAACGAGTGGCGATGAATTAAAATATGAGTTACGAATTTCATTTTCGCACGTGTATCGTACGACTTTTTCAGTACAAGTTGCTTTTTGAAGTTTCGATCTGGCAAAAAACACCACCTAAGCAACTTTTGTATAAAAATACACAAAATAGTACTTTACGATACAAGTGCGGAAAACAGGAAGGTCGAAACTAGTGGCGATGAATTAACACCATTTTCGCACGTGTCATCGTACGACGTTTCTCAGTACAAGTTGCTTTTTGAAGTTTCGATCTGACAACAAACACCATCAGTACTGAAAAAGTCTTATTGTTTTAATATGTAATGAATTAAAATTAAATTCAATATAAATAACGAATTTGGGTATATATTCTTTATACCGGATCTCCTACTGTTAGCTAAGTAAGATAAACCTATTTTTTAGTTCTTGAGAACTTACTGGCATATCTTCTTCTGCTGCTACTTTTTTTTTCTTACTGCTAAACTCTGTAATGGTGCTCCCACACTGGCTGTTATAAATGTTATATAATACTAGCTGTTACCCGCGGCTTCGCTCGCGTTAGAAAGAGACAAAAAGTAGCCTATGTCACACTCCATCCCCTAATATATCTCCACTTAAAAAATCAAGACGATTCGTCGCTCCGTTTGGCCGTGAAAGACGGACAAACAAACAGACACACACACTTTCTCATTTATAATATTAGTATGGATTTATAACGGCCAGTGTGGGAGCACCATAAGAGATAGTAATGAACCGTTATACATAATTGTCGTTTTGTAAAATATTTCACAATTTTATCTACCAAGAAATATTAAATATGAATTGTATGAATCTATTGTAAATGTTATATTTTCCTCAAACAGCGTAGCTTTATTTATCTACATAAGTAAATAAATAACACAGATGTTATAATATGGACTTCCATTTTTTTATACATTACGATACAAGTGCGGAAAAGAGGAAGTTCGAAACGAGTGGCGACAAATGGACTGGAATGGGAGTTACGAATTTCCTCTTCGCACGTGTATCGTACGAGATTTTTCAGTTTGAGGTTTCGACCTGACAAGATATTATTATGTACTAAATTTTTCAATTTTTTCCTTTGATATAACAGCAGTTCTCGAAAAGTTTGTACAAAAATGAAGGAAAAGAATAAATTTGTTTTTATTATTCCTATTTTGTTACCAAGATCTCTTTGATGAATTGAGATTTTAGTATGTTTTATTTCGTCATTAAGGTTCTCTAGTATCTATATTTTCTTAATTATAACAATTATCCTGTATATATCTTACGAAAGTCGACTTATGTTACTAAATGTTGGTAACAAAATAGGATTAATTAAAATTTGCTGACGTGGCTATGTACAAAGTATTCGGGAACTGCTCATAAATTGGACCTGGAAAATGTACGAAAAACTTTTTATTAGGCTTCTAAATGGTATTAGTGTAATATAGATAGGTAAATCTCGCTCCATGTGGTGCCAATATAATGGTCCCTACCCACTTGAAGTTTTATTTCAATAAGTACACTGAATAGTTACGACAGATGTCGCCACAACCGCTGTAGGTACGGAGTTCCGGGCAAGCACGCTCGCGTCAAGCCAATCACGTCAAACTTTTCGCACCATTTGTGTCGCTTAACTTCAAACTTGGGCAAATCCTTTGCTTTAAGTTTGATTATATAAAAAATATAATATTGATCTGAAAGATAAACAACCTTATAGCAGAATGGATTTACCCAAGTTTGAAGTTTAGCGACACATTTGTAATTGCGATAGGGATGCACCAATGCGATTAGGTTTGTCACACTAGTGTGCTACGCCCGCAGGTATTGACACACTGGAAGTAAACTTTGATAGTAACAGCATGTATAGTAGCGCCATCTAGGGTTGCCAACTTTTTTTTAGGGAAATATAGTATTTTAGAAAATTCAATCTAAAAAATATAGTACACCGAAATAAAATATAGTACGGTACACATAATCGATAACCAAGTCGTAGAGATCGTTCTTTCTGTCCACTCTAAGGGGCTCCATTCGGTTTTCATCGATTTTTGACAAGTTTTGTGTTGCATTGGTTCTCTTAAGTATCGTCGAAAGTTGTATGGCCGAATATCACTTCCCAACTCACGTTTCGCGCAATTTTATTCCGCCGAATGTTCATTTCCCAACTTATTGTTTTATTTGCCAAGCTCACATTTACCAACTTAACATTTGACCTTTTTTAAAAAAGCAAACTTTCATGTTGTCGAATGTTTTACTTAGCGTAATATATAACTAGTTTATCTATTGTATGTAATGTACCAAATGTTTTATTGAACACCAACAATATATATGGCGTATTTCGAAAAATATGCAATATTGAGTCTTCTATCACTTTCTAAATGTATTGACAGGTGTGCGATTTTTACTTACGTACCTATTAATATTCTTTTAATTTCAATAGTTACCTACTTACTTTTTTTACAAGACCCATATTTAAAAAAAATACCCATATTATAAGTACTTATAATTTTTATGAAATTTGACATTGTTTTAAAAACATTTTTACTTTAATGAAATCTAGACTTTTATAAAAATGCAAAAGCGATTTTAATTTTAAACTAATTAAGGCAAAAATTTTGACCAAAGAACCAGTTTCGGTCCTAAAATAGTTTAAAATTATGGAATGCTAGTTTGTTTAAAGACGATTCTGTTAATATGATATGCTTCAGAAACTATCGTAATATTCATAATAGTAATGGATTCAAATCGAAGCTCATCGGAGTAGAGAATCCCCTTAAGAAATGTCGTTATTTAATATATCATGGAAAAAAAATACAAATGTTTGCAAACAACGGTGGCTTTATACGTAACTGCAATATTTGCAGGACAGAACGAAGTAATGAAATGTACAGTGAAGGTTAAATATGAATAAAAGCGCGAGCGGAGCGAGCCCGAAATTTTTTTCATTATCAAAACGCCGCTCCTGGCGGTTTGACCCTAGTGTAAATTCGCCACTGGCATGGACCCCAAAAATATAGTACTTTTGCGTACTATATATGCTTCATCTAGAATATAGTACGCTGGGCCAAAATATAGTACAGTACAGTACTATATTATATAGTACGGTTGGCAACCCTAGCGCCATCTGTCGTGACAAAATGTCAGTTTGCTTCCTCATTTCCCTAGAATTACATACATACATACATACAATCACGCCTGTATCCCATGAAGGGGTAGGCAGAGCACATGAACCACTCAGATTTCAGTGCCACTCTTGGCAAAAAGGGGTTGAAAAAAAACGAAATTATGACATTGCAGTGATAGGTTTCGCCTACGCCACAATTTAACCCATATCCCACAGTCGCCTTCTACGACACCCACGGGAAGAAAGGGGGTGGTGAAATTCTTAACCCGTTACCACACGGAATCCCTAGAATTAACTGCATGCACAGAATATATAATAGTACAAGTACAGAAGGCCCACTGCTTTGATGTTCACGAAATGCCGCCTTTTTAAATGCCTACAAAATTCTAACAAAGAAACGAGCCGCACGTGCGCAGCTTCGGATGATAGGGTTGCCTACTTATATGGATTAAAACGAATTAATTCTCAGATAAAATGTTATACTATATATTCAAGTCTTTGATACTTTCTAGGTATATATACAGTATTTATATATTTTGTTTAAGCCTTCAGCATCACAAGCTTTATTGGACTCTTCCGTGGGAGCTAATCAATAAGATCTGTGTAAGATTGTCCTATTTTATTCATGATGTCTATTTAACTAAGCATTATTAGCCATTCCACACGTGGACGTCGCATATGAACCCTAAAAAAATTCGCGACGTAATGTAACAATAGAAAGTGCGAACGTGCGTTCCGTGAGAACGCGCGCCACCCCTGATTAGGCCGCGAACTCGCGGCCGCCAGCATGTACTTGTAGCGTGGCGATAGAATCGCGGAGTGAGCCGCCCCTGCTGCATGCAAGTTTTGACTTATTATTTTTCCCCTCACTAGCTCGGAAACACGTGTTTTGTCCTTTAATACCAGCGGGTAAAAACACATTTTATCCACTAGTGGGTAAAGTAATTTGACCTTGAAAAAAGTCAAATTAACTGCTTTAAAGTTGATAAAAGTAGGTGAATCTAGTAATAAAGATGATTTACCACCTGTGGAACTACTGGAAGCAGTGATAAACGCATTATTTGCGTTGTAGTTTCCTCGCTATAGTGAGGGGAAAAGTTTTGTGTTACACTCGGGTGCAAATGTATTTTACTTCTCGTGTGTTAAAAAACTCGCAAGTTCAGGATTCTATTCTCGAACAATAGTTATTTGTTATACAAGGGGGCAAAGTTGTATTTTAACGCCGAGTGTGGAATTGAAAAACGAGCAAGTGAAAGGATTCTATAGTTGAACCACGAGCGAAGCGAGTTTTCAGAACTTTTCCCCTCACTATAACGAGGAAACTACACCGCAAAAAATGCGTTTATCACTGCTTCCAGTAGTTCCACAGGTGGTAAATCATCTTTATTACTAGATTCACCTACTTTTATCAATTTTAAAGCAGTTAATTTGACTTTATTCAAGGTCAAATTACTTTACCCACTAGTGGATAAAATGCGTTTTTACCCGCTGGTATTAAAGGACAAAACACGTGTTTCCGAGCTAGTGAGGGGAAAATAACTATTGTTATACAAGGGGGGCAAAGTTGTATTTTAACGCCGAGTGTGGAATTGAAAAACGAGCAAGTGAAAGGATTCTATAGTTGAACCACGAGCGAAGCGAGTGGTTCGAGAATAGAATCCTGAACTTGCGAGTTTTTTAACACACGAGAAGTAAAATACATTTGCACCCGAGTGTAACACAAAACTTTTCCCCTCACTATAGCGAGGAAACTACAACGCAAATAATGCGTTTATCACTGCTTCCAGTAGTTCCACAGGTGGTAAATCATCTTTATTACTAGATTCACCTACTTTTATCAACTTTAAAGCAGTTAATTTGACTTTTTTCAAGGTCAAATTACTTTACCCATTACTGGATAAAATGCGTTTTTACCCGCTGATATTGAAGGACAAAACACGTGTTTCCGAGCTAGTGAGGGGAAAAAATTTTTTGATTGTTTTAGGGAATTTTAGGTCAATTGTACTCAGAATCACGAGTACTTTCAATCTCACTGGGAGACAAAAAGTGTCCCAGAATTTCCATACATTTTTGTTACTTTCCTCTTTTGTTACCCCATACAAAATGTACTGAAAATGGTAACAAAATAAGAAAAATCGTATGGGACAATTTTATTAACTACTAGGATTGAAAAAGCTAGTAATTCTGAGTAGAAATAGCAAATTTTTTTCAAAAATATCTCACTTCATAAAAGTGGCAAAAAAAACAGAAATGCTCAGCTATGAACGCGTTGATGTTGAGCTATGAACTACAAATCGCTCGATCTATCTTTTATTTACACGGGAGCGAGTATTTTTTGTTCGTTTTTATAGCCGATAGCTTGAAAAGTTCGCTATTGGTGGGACCAGTGCCTAAGCCGGCGGTCCTGGGTTCGAATCCCGGTCCAATTGTTTGTGTGATGAGCACAGACATTCGTTCCCGAGTTATGGATGTTTTCTATGTTTTTAAGTATTTGTATATTATATAATTGTTGTCTACGTACCCACAACATAAGACACTACAGACAGACATGGTTATACTTTAGCATTTAGAATTGTTTTTTTTTTCTTTATTTAGAAAACTTACAGCCATTTACAACTACGGTTTACAAAAATAAACGTAATAAGGGCGATAAATGAAACCAGGCATATAATTCAATATTGTTATCATCAATAATTAAGAGGTGTCTCTAAGAACAAATTAAATTACTTTCATAGAAAATATTTTAACTTGTTATTTTTAAGTAGTAACACTACTACTTAACCACTTGACAGTCCTACGATAGCATAGTATCCAAAAAAAATTCCGGTAGACAATCCTACGATACCTTACTATCCAAAAGAGGGGATGGCGACACAGTTGATTAAAGTGACATCTAGCGAAATATTGCGGCATTATTTACTTATTCTCTTGATACAATAACGTAGCCTAACTACATAGTTTGCTACAAAAAGTATAGATGGCAGTGTACGCTCGTTACTTAGCGAATGAAAAAATAAATTCGGCAGTGCCTTGTCAAACTCCGCGTGTTTGTGTTTGATTTTGAATTTGTTTAATTTTTTTTGGATATCTTCATGAGAACTGTATGTGTTGGTTGTGGTATCATTATAAAGGTAAAATAGTATATTTCTCTAATACGTAATAAAAAAAGGGGTCATCGCTCAAAATTTCCTGTAATTTAAGTAATAGTGAAATAAAAAATTTCTTCATTTTTTTTCGATTACATAAGTTTAACCTTGATTTATAGTATATAATCATACATATTTTACTATCACTATAATTTTATTTCAAGTACTGTATGTTCATTTATACCGAAGTATTTTTTAACCGACTTCAAAAAAGGAGGAGGTTCTCAATTCGACTGAATGTTTTTTTTTAACTATACCTTGTGTAGTTTAGAAGATACAGACGTTTTTGTAAAAAGTTGTGAATGCGCAGCGCGCTGCGCGCGTCGCTTAAAAACCCGGACGGTTGACCGGAATATGGTCGCGCGGGCTGGACTGTCAAGTGGTTAAAAATAACAACTACTTAGAAATTTCGACCCTTGCTTTCGTGGACCGATAGCCGAGTGGTTCTGGCATTCGCCCGGTAAGCGGAGTACGCTGGTTCGATTCCAGCTCGGAGCACAGGAGGCTTTGGTCACTTTTTCTTTGTATATGACATTTATTTAATGTTTAATTAAGAGGTGTTTTTGAGTTACTCTTAATTTTCAGCCTATAATTAATTTTTGAAAAATTTCCCAGCAGCAATGTACTGTAAACGTGGTTGCGATGACAATCAATGACAACTGTCAACGAGCGTTTAAAGCGAGTGTGTTTGCATTACGTTGCGGGCCGAATTAATTTGTATGGATAAAAAAAATATTTCAATTTTTAATCGAATTGTTATAAAAGTTACAAGTGCGCCTAAAGAAAGAGTTTTTAGCATACTGTGTGCCACAGGAGGAAATAGCGATAGTAGAATATTATTCCATTACAATTTTATGACTTTGTTTTGTAATAATCTTTATTGATATCAACACTTATCGAAATACTTGTCAAAACAGTAAGCAGTGCAGAAAATCGCCATGTACACAAGTTTATTATTTAAATTGATCGTGTTCATATTGTTCGCTCAAAGTACGTATAAAAAATGGCGTCCTCATTGGGGAATCGTATTTTTTCTAACTATTGTCCTACTGATTTTTCAATCTAGGTCTTTGTCACATAGTTATATCCCTTACGAGATTAGTTTTCCATTAAGATCAATAAGTCAAAACTAAAATATTTAAATATCAATAGATAAGTTATGGAAACTGTATGGATATGGACAACAATTATATTGGGCCGTATTTTGAAGATGTCTTCTAAACGGAACACAGAACTTTAGACGGTCAACCAAATCTTGGCACTAAAAACCGGCCAAGTTCCAGTCGGACTCGCCCACCGAGGGTTCCGTATCCGTACAAACTTTCAATAGTTAAAAATAATCCAGTGGTTTGGTCCTGACTCCAGCAACCGCAGACTTGTTTATTTGTCGTTTTTTGACCGCCGTGATATGTTCTTTGACCCTTTCCGCTATGGTGCGTTTGGTTTCTCTAATATAAGAACTACCACAGCTACAGTCAATCTTATTAAACGCCTGGCGTCTGAAGTTTTACGCGATTAAGGGCCGGTTTACCAATACGTCTGCCCCTAATTTAAAGCTTTAGAATATATTGTACAAGTTATAGACGTCTGCTTTGCGTGACGAAATGCCGCCTTTAAATGTACAAAATGCTAACAAAGAAACTGGCCCTAAGTCCCTTTAATTTAATAATACTTCGCCCCTAATTTAACCCTTTACCACAGAATATATAATAGTACAAGTACAGAAGGCCCACTGCTTTGATGTTCACGAAATGCCGCCTTTTTAAATGCCTACAAAATTTAACAGAGAAACGATGACAACAATAATGCGTACATTGAAGATAATATTTATTTTACTTATATGGATTAAAACGAATTAATTCTCAGATAAAATGTTATACTATATATTCAAGTCTTGGATACTTTCTAGGTATATATACAGTATTTATATATTTTGTTTAAGCCTTCAGCATCACAAGCTTTATTGGACTCTTCCGTGGGACCTAATCAATAAGATCTGTGTAAGATTGTCCTATTTTATTCATGATGTCTATTTAACTAAGCATTATTAGCCATTCCACACGTGGACGTCGCATATGAACCCTAAAAAAATTCGCGACGTAATGTAACAATAGAAAGTGCGAACGTGCGTTCCGTGAGAACGCGCGCCACCCCTGATTAGGCCGCGAACTCGCGGCCGCCAGCATGTACTTGTAGCGTGGCGATAGAATCGCGGAGTGAGCCGCCCCTGCCTTTACCGCATATTGTTCCATATTTAGCCGTTATAAATTCTACTCTACTGACAACTGTTACAGTTCAAATTTGATCAATTATTGCATACGTCACATGCGGTAAAGGTTAAAAACAAATTTTTAATTGTTGTTAGGGTCGGTGAACCCTACCGCGGATAATCTCAGTAACCGTAAGCACTAGAAAGCTGAAATTTGGTACCAATATAATATGTATATCAATCACGCCAACAAAGTGATAAAATAAAAAATGGAAAAAAATGTTTTATTAGGGTACCCCCCTACATGTAAAGTGGGGGCTGATTTTTTTTTCATTCCAACCCCAACGTGTGATATATTGTTGGATAGGTATTTAAAAATGAATAAGGGTTTACTAAGATCGTTTTTTGATAATATTAATATTTTCGGAAATAATCGCTCCTAAAGGAAAAAAAATGCGTCCCCCCTCTAATTTTTGAACCATATGTTTAAAAAATATGAAAAAAATCATAAAAGTAGAATTTTATAAAGAATTTCTAGGAAAATTGTTTTGAACTTGATAGGTTCAGTAGTTTTCGAGAAAAATGAAACTACGGAAAAATACGCTCGAAAATTTAATAATACGGAATCCTTTACCGCATATTGTTCCATATATAGCCGTTATAAATTCATGCGGTACAGGTTAAAAACATTTGTAAATGTTGTTAGGGCCCTATTTTTTTTTCTAATTTGCTGCCAATTTAGTGCCAAGGTATGGTTGACCGACTATACCTTCTTCACAACTTATTGTAATTTCAGCGTTGTTAGCTCAAAAAGATGACTACCCAGACTTGCGGTACGACATACCGTCCACGAACGAGAATGTTGGAGACGACTAAACAGGATAATTAATACAAAACAATATATTTGTAAAAAATGTTTTCGTAGTTTTATTACTCGGGCCAAGAAAGATTTAATACTGGACTGATAAAGCCCATACAAAAAAGCGTACCCCTGAAATGTATGGGCCTTTTAGGCTTAAAACTAGATGGCGCTGTTTCGCAGCCTGAAAGTGGTTAAAATCATATTTGTCCAAATATTTTTGGGTGTTTTAATTTTTTATAAGAAAAAAAATACATATTTCTTTATTTACACATTTTGGAAAAAATAATTTGTAGGCATAATGAGTGTAGTTATGATAGTATTTAATAGGTGGCGCTAAAAAATCGAGGTACGATTCTTAGTATGAAGATTCATCATCATCCTCCTTGCGTTATCCCGACATTTGCCACGGCTAATGGGAGCCTGGGGTCCGCTTTGACAACTAATCCCAAGATTTGGCGTAGGCACTAGTTTTACGAAAGCGACTGCCATCTGACCTTCCAACCCGAAGGGTAACTAGGCCTTACTGGAATTAGTCCGGTTTCCTCATGTTTTCCTTCACCGAAAAGCGACTCGCAAATTTCAAATGACATTTTGCACATACGTTCAGAAAAACTCATTGGTACGAGCCGGGTTCGAACCCGCGACTTCCGGATCGAAAGTCGCAGGCTCTTACCGCTAGGCCTATTTCGCGGCGACATACTCTCGCGACAATCATATGCTAACCCTGCTGTTGTATGTATCTAATCATTTGAAAGGACAAACGTTTTAAATATCAGTAATACTTTATTCGCCAAGGAATAAGTGCAAATAAAACTAAGCAATAGAATTTTTGTTTTTATTATTACAAAAAAGTTTAACAACATAATTGAGATAATTACACGTAATAACAGTCTAATAGACCGCATGCCTCTTGCATACTACATTATTCATCTCTCTCACAAAAAAAACTATTTAGATACACGTAGATTAAACAAATAGATCAAACTAAAAATAAGCTACCTTAATAACTAATTAATATTATTTTTTATAATACAAATACTAAAACGACAGTTCATTTTAGATTTGTCCGATCGTTCTGTGGACGTCTTGAAAAGACGCCATCTTGTGGCCAAAATAGAAACTTGAATGTCACACTGACACTTCGGGTTATGACTGTTTAGAGTGCATTAGCACACTACCGCCTCTGGTAAATCATTGTAATAGGCTAGATTCCTATACTTAAAATAAAATATTTTATGCAGTGCGCGAAATAAAACACCACATAATTAGAAGAAAAATATGGACAGTAGTTATGTTTAAACATAATTTCTATTTAATAAGTCAAAGAGAAAGATATAAAGTAAATGAATTGACCGTGACGTCACTTCTCAGTATTTCATAGTAATTCCATATTACCAAATCGTTTTGACAGTTCTTAAAAAGAAGCTGATTTGACTAGTAGGAAACTAGCCTATTATATACAAGGGAATTTTCGGAATTTGGGACCCCCCAATTAGCGTAAGTTGTTAACAAAAAATAACTCACTGTCAGTTTTATAACGATAATTAAGCATGTAATTTCAATAAAAATATTGTTTTTATGTTAATTACATAAACTTTAAGCGATAATCTACATTCAGAATGTGAAAAATGTAAATGTTTAGACAGATTTTATGCTTAATTGTCGTCACAAAACTGACAGCGAGTTAATTTTTGTTAACAACTTACGCTAATAAATTGGGGGACCCAAATTCTGAAAATGCCCACACGGTGAAATTCAAAGAACCGTTCAAACTTTGCATAGTGACTAGTGACTTATGAGCTCATAATGAACAACTTTTATCATAGGCCTAATGCTGCAATGGCAAAAAAATTTGGCTGTTTCAATATATTTCACCCTGTATAAGTTTAACGGTATTTCATAAGGGCATTTAAAATACATAAATAGTACAGTACAGATTTATCGGGGCGGCTGAAGCGCAGATATTTTTGATCACTTTGGCCGCTCAAATATCTTCAAATCTGAAGGCAAAACAAACCGCCATTTTAGTATTTGTACCTACATAAAAACAGCCAGCAAAAGAGAGTATAAATGGATGGATTTTTTATCATAGCAACACTTACGTAGTAAGGGTAGAGTTTAACTCCATACATCAGTAAATGCGAGTTATTTGTATAGGCATAGTTAAGTGACATCTAGCGACAATCACGGGTCAACTAGCGTAAATTATCAGTACTGCTACATGTTAATAGTATTAATAGATGTCGCGACGAACGAAGAGTCTAATGCTCACCAATTTTTAGCTAATATTACAATAGTATATCAGTATTCTGTTTTCAATTCCTTCTGCTTGTAATATAAGTTGTAAACTGTTCTAATATAAAATTTTTGGCAGACGAGACACTGTTCGCCACCAAGTATCGAGTAGTGGTACTGATAATTCACGCTATTTGACGCGTGATTGTCGCTAGATGTTACTTAACTATGCCTATCAGTGGCGGCTGGTGAAAATTTCTGCTAGGCAACATTGAGCAAAAAGAAACCTACCTTAACATTAAGGTATTTTACTATTAATCAATTTTAGGCAAGCCGGTGGGAATCAGCTTGTATGGACCAGCCGCTGCTGATGCCTATACAAATAACCCGCATTTACTGATGTATAGAGTTTCAACTCTTCCTTTACTTATTCCTTTATGGTTCTATACAACAGTGACTCAATAGTATCCACATGCAAAGCGGTTTACTTAAGACGGTGGCGCCCCCTATCCTTTCTACTCTTTTTTGACAGACTGTATTCAAAACTGAGATCAGAATCGATTCAGTAACGCTCAGACGAGGAAGACTATTTATTTATACAATTAAAAATGTACTAATAAGGTAATGTCACCAAAGTTTATGACGGGCACGAATGATGAGGGCCATTTTTTTCAAATTGGTCCACCCCACTTTTTTTTGTAACATGGGTATTTTTTACGTGATTCATACTCAGAATCGAGAGCTCTTTCGATTCTGATAGGAGAAAATGTCCCACGATTTCCATACATTTTTTCGAACCTTCCATTCCGTTACCGCCATACAAAATGTATGAAAAAATGATAACGGAATGGGAAAAAAACCTTGGGACACTTTTTTTCTCCTATTATGATTGAAAGAGAGCGCGATTCTGAGTGGAAAACACATTAAAATTTCCAAATAAAAAAAAACGTGGGGTAGACAACTTTGAAAAAAATGGCCCTTGCACATTATAACGATAAATATGATGAATAATAATGTAAATATTACACATTTGTTTCTTTAAGAGTAAATGTTCATCAGTATCATGCCCATTATTGGTGCTTTTACCCTAGCCTTCTTCACATTTACAATTGGCACTTTGCCCTATAATAATATAATATATCCATCTCTAAGTCTTTATGTTTCACGATCTATAATTATATGAACTTTATATCTTTGAAACGATACGTAAACTGAGAAATCGAGACATAACCTAACCACATAATTAAAAAAAAAAAAAACCCTGACATATTGGACCGATTTTCATGAAAGGACACTCCCGACTAAATCAGCTTTCAAACAAAAAAAAGTAAATCTAAATCGATTTATTCGTTCGGGAGCTACGGTGCCATAGACAGACACACACACAGACAGACATATTGTTTTTGCGTCGGGGGTTAAAAATACCGATTGACCAATTTTTGAAAACACCTCAGTGGTATTAATACATAAGTTTTTTAAATTACACTCGGGCGACGCGGCGGTCCCTTCTGTGTATTTTACCCCTTATAAAAAGAATTGTAATGTTCCTTGATCTTTTACAATTATAACTAAAATCATTTCAGTCTCAAATAAGATACCTTAGAGTAATTTGAAAATTAAATAAAGCTAAAAAATTGGCGCTTACTAGTAATTTGCAAATAGTTTACATCATACAAACTTAAAATAATTCTGAATAAAAACTTATCACTAAAAAGCCCTTAGAGTTGGTAATTTATTTTGAGATAATTACAAAGAAATTTTTGACGGGTACCTAAAATTACATATTTTTCGAACACGTCAGCCGCGTTAGCTGGCGGGTTCGATCCGGCTTCGCCACCAGTCGGCAAGCCTTGATCGCTTTTTCATATGGTATCTATTTCAGTTTATTTCACTAAATGTATTTAACATTTCAAAGTCTTTTTAAAATTACTCTAAGGCATCAAGACATGAGCATTAAAACACGATTCTTCTAAACGTAAATACATATAATATATGAATGTATATACAATATTACTACACAAAAGTATTTTATACACGGTGTCACATAGGAAACGGAAAGATTTTAACTACGCATTTCTGAGGGCAAATAAATATAAAATGTTATATCATATAACTTATATGATCTCAAGCGAATATCGCCAAAAAAAATTTTGTATTTATTTAGTATTTTTGGATAGAATTTCACATAAAAAGTAAATGTTATTCGTAAAACTGGCACTTATTTTTTTTTTTAGAAAACTGTTTCTTTGCAATGAGTTACTTATTTTTGACATCTATCAACGAGGATAGTTAGATTATGTCCGATAACGGCTTCATCGCCATCAAAATAGCGTTTTGAACTGATAAATAATAAGTAATTGTTATTTTTTTAAATGATCATAACTCTGAAAGTAGACGAAATCTAGAAAAGTTTATGTGTTAACCCTTAAATGCATGAATTTTTCCTTTAACGAGATATTAATATATGTGATAGATAACGGTTTTCTGACTCTGGGAAAAATAATAAAAAAAATATTTAATACCGATTTTAATACTAAATCAGTGTTAGAAGTTAAATAGGCCAAAACTTATTTATATAAATATATAATTATTGGTAAGTTTTATTTGTAAAGTTTGACTACTATTAGAAAGGTACACTATTTGTGAAACCCCTATGATAAAATGTTTAAACATAAACTAATTACTAACTCCGAAAAAATCTGCCTTAATCACATACTAAAAATCGCTATCACCTGTTTTTTCACACTTTTCCGCCATTTCATTTTTATCCTTAAATAATAAATAGTAAATCACTCTATTATTTAATTTATTAAATAATAATAAATACTGAATAATAATTAAGCTATAAATGTGATTTTGGATAGCTACATATTGCGCCATAGGCCATCAAATATATGATGCATATATACATCACCATGCATTTAAGGGTTAAAATTATTCGGTTTCCTCATATTACACCGTGTATAACTAAACAAAATATTTCCTAACACTTATTGTTACTTGTATGCCTTTATTTATACTTCATACGTAATAAAGTTGTAGAGATATGTTAAGTCGGTTATAACTTAAACAATTAAAGCAACAATATTATTATGAACAAAACCTTCAAAATATGCTCAGGAATAGGCTACTAGACTCATATCTAATTTGGCACAATAAATGATTGTCTTCTGTGATATTTGACATAAGAAACCAATATTTAATGATTTTGGGTATTAAATGTGCACGATGACTACGTATTTTTAATTAAAAAATGTGAGTTATTTTTTTTAATTTTGGCCACCGGAAACGCTGTTCATCGTGTGGTGACGTCATAGAATTTATGTCAAATCAATCACCGACATAATGACCTTTATGCCTCGTACTTAAATTTTCAGAAAGTGTTGTTTTCGCACTGAATGACTTCATTCACAGAAAATCTATAGATGACATGGCTGATGTTTTTGCCTGATACGTAAAAGTAATCTTTAAAAATATTTTTTGCGGTTTATAAGTCATGATAAAATATAGTGATATTTTTTCCGGTTAATTGGACAGTAAGTAATAATATAAGACAAACTTTAAAAAAAGGTCAAGTAGCCTATTATACAAAAAAAAAAACATTATGTAAGATTGTGCATACTTGTGATATTACGTAAGAAGCTCCCTTTGCGTTCGCCTACACGAAATTAGACTGTGTGCTAGGAACGCGCCTCTTTCATATATTTGATCGCCAGTGTCGGAGCGTGTCTCAGCAGTGACCGATAACCGGCTGATATGATGATGATCTACTTTTACATTATTCAATAGGCGAGACGACTAAAAAAACTAATTAGCCCATCAGTTACATTATCAAAGAATTTTGGACACATATTTTTTCTTTTTTCTCATAAATGAAAAATGACGGTACAGTGCGTTGAAGTTTCGCGTGACGTCACACCTAGGTACAATTTTTACTTAGAAGTGACGTCACAAGCCCCCACTTTGATGTTACTTTGTATTTTTTTATTAATTAGAAAAGTGAAAAATGCGTGTTTAGTATTTTTGGACGATCTAAACAGAATGTGCTTTTTTATGTACTCGTCATCCCTATTGTATACTTATAACTGATGAATCCGCCTCTTCTTCGGTGTCGGCGTCGCACTCGCGTTTGAAGGCCGAGCGCGCAAGCGAGTCGCGCGGGGCGGCGAGGCGGGCGAGGTCTTAGGGGATGGTTTAGGGGAGGGTTTGGTGGGGGACGGAGGGGGGCGGCGGCGCGGCGACGCTGGTGGCGTGGGCGCTGAAAAAAAGGAATTAGACGTTAGCGAAAGTATAGTGGTAACATTTTAAGTGTGTATAACCACAACATTTTAATATTAAATACCCCTGAGATAACTGACCGATTTCCATCAAATTTGGCGAAGAACACTCAAGACTAATTCAGCTTTCAAACAAAAAAAAACTAAATATGAATCGTGAAATAAAACTACGGAAACGGATTAAATCGCGTATAATGAATTTGCAATTCATCCCGACGTTTCGAACACTTTACAGCATTCGTGGTCAACGGGTGAGTGAGAAAAAAAATTACAATGTGCAAAAGCTACCCACATACAAGAAATACTAACGACCCATGACCATAAATAATATAGATTTTTGAGGCAGGTCCACACACTATTAATTTAATCCGTCGTTAAGTAAAATCCACTGAGTTGTCTTTAATCGCAGCTTGCAGCTTTCGGGCGTCAGTTTTTGTAAGTTGAAGTCAACAAAAACATTAAAAATGCCTCGTTACGTGATATTTAATTCCAACAACACAAAAAATATGAACACTCAAGGGCATGAGATATATTTAAAATTTCAGGTAAGTAACAACTTCAGTACAAAACCTGACACGCTCGGCCGCCAACGCCATACAAATCGATGAGAAAGACACTGTGGCAACATTGGTTCAAGCTTACTTGTCAATTTGGTCCGTAGGTTTGTGGATTTTACTTTAATCCTTATTCTAGTTTTAATCACACTGGATGAAAGTTGACTAACCTTTCTCATCGGAATCCGATTCGGACTGTGACACTGGCCGGAACTTTATCCGGCCGGCCGTGGAGGCACTAATCACGCGCTGGCTCTTGAACATCGAATTTCTTTTCGACGCCGTTTTAAAATTACCTGGCAATTTAAAACCAATAGTCAATCTTTATGCCCTTCTGATTTCAAGTTTATAACGATCAACGCTGTCTATCTTAAATTGGCAGACTAGCCTACAACTTGTTGGACATTACTCCAGGCAGGCAATTATGATCGCGCGATAAATGATAAAATAGCAGGCCGTCCCTATCGCACTTACAAATAGTGTGGCCCTGTGGGACGGCCCGATGTTTTATCATCTATCGTGCGACCATGATTGCCCTACAGACTAGATATGGGCCGAATATGGACTTTGCCGAATACGAATATTCGGCCGAACATTCGGTTCAGCCGACGTTCAACATGTAATTAAATTTTCTACAAATGTGAGTGTGTTTAGTAAAACGTCCCACTTCGTCGGTTACCATTAAGGCGAGATTTAATTGTATCTATATGAATAAACTGACGAAGCGGCTTTATAGCAATCGACAAAGTGGGACGTTTTTCCGTGCATTATCACAAATATTAACGGGTAACCAGTACACGCTATCCGCATTACCTATGACGTCGGCACATTATTGCCATATGAAAGCGGTTTGCAGCGACTCTTTCAGGGTCAAATAAGATCTTGTCAGGCTTTATGTAAGTACCTAAATAAAGATGCAGATGCCTTCGATCTTCTTTTGTTTCAATTTTTTTACAATAATGGTTTTAAAAAATCTAAAGCAATATTTTAACTTTTATTTTAGCTAAACCAAACATACTAGCAAAGACGTATATAACTCCGTATAGACAAATAAAGTCTAAGAAAAAAACGTACCTCAGTACCATCATAGATTAAATATAACAAGATCATACCATCAAAGACCGCGCTTACACTCCACCACACATAGATGGCGCCACAAAAAAAAATGTCGTGTAGCTTTCGATTATACTTGTAGATGGCGTTAAGTGTCACTTTTGACATAGATTTACGGCTCGGAATTGACACTTAATGCCAACCTACAAATAATCGGTGGCAACAAGGCATTTTTTGTGGCGCCATCTATGTGTGGTGGAGTGTAAGCGCGTTCGTAGGCGGTCGCATTTTAATGTATGGGATGGTATGATCTTGTTATATTTAATTTATGGTACCATACAGAAAAAGGTACGGTGGCCTAGATGGCATTACACCTTTGGGGTACGCTCAGCTAGATGGCGCTAATATTAATATTTGACATTTTAACACATATCAAGCTAAGAATATGGGCCAAATTATCAAAACTGAGGTTCAAAAGTTTTAAGCCTGTGTCAACAGATGGCAGTCTATGCACTGTGATTACACATTTTACTTCGACAGTAACTCTCTATAATACTCAATCCTCTTTGATACTAGTAACAGCAAATATTGTAAATTCACTCACTCCATCGTAGGCCACGTCTTTGCCTTTGGCTAGTCTGTGGTCAAGAGTAAGCCCATTTATAATAATAATTTAAAAAAAATGAAAGAGGATATAATGAGGTTAATAATGCACATTCTTGTGTGTGTTATGTTCTTAGGCCCTTTGAAGCTTTTGCATAGTGAAAATAACAAAATTTAGAAAGGAAGGAATAGTTATTTGTTATACAAGGGGGCAAAGTTGTATTTTAACGCCGAGTGTGGAATTGAAAAGCGAGCAAGTGAAAGGATTCTATAGTTGAACCACGAGCAAAGCGAGTGGTTCGAGAATAGAATCCTGAACTTGCGAGTTTTTTAACACACGAGAAGTAAAATACATTTGCACCCGAGTGTAACACAAAACTTTTCCCCTCATTATAGCGAGGAAACTACAACGCAAAAAATGCGTTTATCGCTGCTTCCAGTAGTTCCACAGGTGGTAAATCATCTTTATTACTAGATTCACCTACTATTATCAATTTTAGACCAGTTATTTTGACTTTATTCAAGGTCAATTTACTTTACCCACTAGTGGATAAAACGCGTTTTTACCCGCTGGTATTAAAGGACAAAACACGTGTTTCCGAGCTAGTGAGGGGAAAAGAAATGTTATATACACTGTGTTATCGAGAAGTACTTATTAGATTAAAATAGAGTGCACTGGTGCATTAGCATGGACTTTGGTACTTGAAACTGATTTTTAGGTACCTTATTTATTAATTTCTTGAATAATTAATTTCAAAATAAAGGTGACCTGGATAAGTGAGAAACCTGCCTTTAGTTGGGACCCGGACGCTTTAATTTCGATTTTATAGAGTGAGACAGAGTGTGTATTTTACCTCTGTTGATGAGCATACAATCTATGTTCCTGAGTCATGGACTTGTTGAAAATCTACTTCCATATGATTAGAATCCTTTTTTAGAAAGCAATTAAGTAGCCAAAATAGGCTTATTTAAGGTATATATGCAAGTATCCCAGCTTGTTGTGTTATTCCCAGGGTATGCAAACTTGTTGTGTTATTCCCAGGTAAAACATGTATTTTTCTACATAAGTATCTAACATACACATAGGGCAAGTGAAGTTGTGACCAATCTAATCGCTACTGACTTACACTGAGATAAATTATTAATATTATTATCTCTGTCCTTGTCTTTCGTACGCATCATTTCATTCGATTTTGGTATCTCTTTCTCGCAAGTACGCTGTACGGACGATGGAACTTTCGAGTTATACACTTGATCTTCAGGTTTCAAATGTTCGTAAGATTTTCGTTGTCCTGGCATGACATTTGACAAAGATATATGTAAGAAAATAGTACATTACGATACAAGTGCGTAAAAAAGGACTCGTGTCGATTTAAAACACTCCCTTCGGTCGTGTTTTAATTTATCGCCACTCGTTTCGGACTTCCTTTTCGCACGTGTATCGTACGACGTTTTTCAGTACAGATGGACCTTCGAAGTTTCGACCTGACATATAATGAACCTCTTCTCGCACTAGTGCGTGAAAAAAACGCCAGCTGTACTAAAATAGTACATTACGATACAAGTGCGTAAAAAAGGAAGTTCGAAACGAGTGGCGATAAATTAAAACACGACCGAAGGGAGTGTTTTAAATCGACACGAGTTACGAATTTCCTTTTCGCACGTGTATCGTACGACGTTTTTCAGTACAGATGAGCCTCCGAAGTTTCGACCTGGCATATAATGAACCACTTCTCGCACTAGTGCGTAAAAAAACACCATCTGTGCTGAAAAATACATTTTACTGTTATTAGTATACCTAGATATTTTTCTGGCACGAACGAAGTGACACTAGTGACTTCCTTCCGATGTTTAGTTCAACGATAACGAATATGTCATTAATTATTAGAATTATGTCATTAATTATTGCCGTGGCACTGAATCTTGAGTAGTTTCATGTGCTCTGCCTACCCCGTTTAGGAAATATAGGCTTGAATTTATGTGTATAACATTAATGTTTTATACAAAATGTCACATGTTTTGAAAATAAATGAAAATAAAACAATAATAATAAAACGAACCATATTTCAATAGTTCACATAATTTCTTGGGCCATTTTTTTCAAAGTTGTCCACCTCACTTTTGTTTTGGATTTGGAAATTTTTATGGCGAGCTCTTCCAATCGTAACAGGAGAAAAAAAGTGTACCAAGGTTTTTTCCCATTCCGTTACCATTTTTTCATACATTTTGTATGGCGGTAACGGAATGGAAGGTTCGAAAAAATGTATGGAAATCTTGGGACATTTTTTTTCTCCTATAGTAAGAGCTCTCAATTCTGAGTATGAATCGCGTAAAAAATATCCATGTTACAAAAAAAGTGGGGTGGACAACTTTGAAAAAAAAAAAATGGCCCTCTTACATGATTATTCAAGATTTTAGAGAGTATTAGGGGTAATTAATAACCTTATGTAAGGCTATTTATCGATAAAAGGATGGTCGATGTTTTTATTTTGTCAAGCACTAACAACTTGACGTTCGTGCTAGAAAAATATCCAGGTATAGTTATTAGGGTTGCGTACGTCAAAGAGGAAAAACGGAACCCTTATAGGATCACTCGTCTGTCTGTCCGTCTGTCACAGCCAATTTTATTAATATTGTCACCACTTTGGGAAAAAAACTCGTATCTTCTTCAAAATATACATATAGCGATCGGACGATTAAGACGATTCGACTGACATATCGTTCATAAATTTGTAATAAGTACTTTAAAGTTATGAGGGAACAGATCGGTCAAAATCATAATCCTCTTTTGTCGTTACTAGAGATGGGCCGAATACGGACTTTGCCGAATACGAATAGTCGGTCTCGGTTCAGCTGCTACCGAACCGAACATTCGGCCGAATATTCGGCTCCGCCATATTTTAAATCCTGGCTTGGAGTTAAAAACTTTCAATGATTGGTAATGGGTACTAAAGGCTCTTATTGTTTCTATAATTTAGTGCCGAAGAAAATTTTGGCTTTTGTTTCTTAAACTACGTTATTTTCACTTTTTTACATAATTATTGTAGGTACTTGTATCTTAACGCATTTTATCTGCCTTTGGTGGTTGGTTCCTTAGAATGCTAATAGGATGTCATTATCCGATGAAAAACGAAACAACTTACGCTATTTATAATATTTACTTAATAAGTAAATATTCGGCAATGTAACCGAACTATTCGGCCGAATACGAACATTGCCGAATATGCCGAATACCGAATATTCGGCCCATCTCTAGTCGTTACCGTATTAGCTGGGTTTTTGCCCGAGCAGCCTCGCGCGCAAAACGTCTGTGCTCATGCGAGCATATTCACCCAAGCCAATTTGCTCGGCAAAATGGCGGCCTTGTCAGCAGAGGCATTGCCTCGCGAGGCTGCTCGTTCAATGTGGACCCAGTTAGTGAGCTTAAAACAGAACTACATGTAGTGGGGTAATTACTGGCAGATTTGTATGGACGACCTTGCAAAATGTTCGCAAAGGAAGCCACTTGGCACAGTTGTTCCTTGGGTCATTCTGAGCTATTAAGCCTGATTGACACGCGGTACCCCCCAACAGGTTGGAGAGGAAGGGGGGGGGGGTAAAGGCACATCTCCCGCACTACATTCTGGGCTCCATATCTTCCCCCAGAAAGTTACCAGATCAAGTTTGGTGTCGTTTTCATATAATTCAAGGATGGGATATTCATTTCTGGAACAAACTTTTTGCCCGTTCATAGTAAAAATCAGACAAAAATGAAAAATTGCAAAATTATTCGATGAAAATTAAATTCGTCCATTACAATCAAGTAGTTGCGAAATAAACTAAACAAAAAATATGGTAAAAAATGACCCAAGGAACAACTGTGCCAAGTGGCTTCTTTTGCGAACATTTTGCAAGGTCACTGCCACTATGTCTGCCTCGAAATACGGGCTAAAACAATCAATAGAAGCAACTTACCAACGGCAGCGGCGGCGCGAAGCCTCGACACTTGTGATGGAGGCAAAGCTAGCTGCCCCAACGAAGGCAGAATGTAGCGTAGGTAGCGGTTACGCAGCGAATGCCACGACCGAGCTGAGAAAATACATCAAAATTAGGGAGTCACCGATTAGTCGGCAAAAAAGGCCGAGTAGTCGGCATTTAATTAGTGATAGAAAAAATTAAAATTTTGAAAAAACCCCCGACCGCGACATAGTGGACCGATTTTCATGAAACATGGCTAAGAACACTCCCGACTAACTCAGCTTTCAAACAAAAAAAAACTAAATCGAAACCGGTTCATCCGTTCGGAAGCTGCGATGCCACAGACAAACAGACACACACACACACATACACAGACAGACAGACAGACACGTCAAACTTATAACACCCCGTCGTTTTTGCGTCGAGGATTAAAAACAGTTCAAAACTAAATTATTATCTGAAAATTACGGTTTGAGCTTACCGTGGGGCTCAGTCAATCAGTGTAAGAATGACCTATAATATTTATTTATAAAGGGTTAAATAGAGAGTTGGTTAACAAGGTACTCACTTTGCGAGGTGAGACGCGTATACTCGCTCTGAAGGTCCCGCCATATCGCGTTGCCATTGACCAGCCGCTCCCTGTTCCCGACGGACACCCACGCTACGATCGCGTGGTCCTCCAACGACGTGTATTCACGTCCGTTCGCCACGCATGACCTGTATATGCAACGGTTTACTTAGAGGCAAAGACATATATAAGGTCCTAATTTATTAGATGCAGATATTTTTACAGCTGATAGTACTCGGTCTCTGGAGTATATTAAACCGTGAAACATTATAGCTTTTACGATGTTTTTTTTGGAGAAAACGGAAAAACAAATTTGCTACGTAAAAACACCCTGTTTATGTGATTATTAAATGAAAACTCATTGAACAGATTCTAGCTAGTACCTCTTTTACGTACCACTTAACTGTAACTGGCCACTTCAATGACATGTGCAGTTTTCCCGCCGAACCTTTACGACATTTACAACAAAGTCAACAAACAATTGTTGACATGACAGACATTGTTATTGTGACATGTGATAATGCAACATGATGATTTTTTTAGACGAAATTATAATTAATTTTTTTGTTAGGAAAATGAAATCAAAAAAGTTACATGAAAAGATTTCTTAATTTATATTTAAAGTTAATTATTTTAATGTAAAGTATCATGTGTTAAAATATCTGCAACTAATAAATTAGGACCTTATATATCTCCGTATAGACAGATAAAGTCTAAGAAAAAAACGTACCTCAGTACCACACAGAAAGGTACGGTGGCCTAGATGGCATTACACCTTTGGGGTACGCTCACCTAGACGGCGCTAATATTAATATTTGACATTTTAACACGTAAATCAAGCTACGAATATGGGCCAAATTATCAAAACTGAGGTTTTAAGCCTTGACAAATAGTGTACCTACCTACATACCTTTACTTTTAGAAATAGATTGAGCGCAACGCCAACAAACTGCTCCGCAGTTTGGCGAAACATTAATTAAACATTTTTGATAAAACAATAAATAAAAAAAGCCTGTTTCGAGAGATGGCAGTCTATGCACTGTGATTACACATTTTACTTCGACAGTAACTCTCCGGCTAGCCGGCTAAAAGCGCTGGTCTTTTTAATAGAATATTAAACTTATTTAAAAATGTCTACTTACTTCTTAAACTTCACAGGTTTGACGAACATGCTTCTTGCAGCCGCTGCTTTCCTATTATTTTCTTTACCCTTATTTTCAGTCTTTTTGTGGTCACTATCTTTACTTCTCTCTTTTTCATCTCTATCTCTATCTATTCTGTCTCTTAACACTTTATCTTTGTCACTTTCATTATTTTTGTCATGTCCTATATTTTTACTTTTCTGACCAGCTTTTTCAACTTTATTATCATTCTGTTTTTCAGCCTTTTCTCTTTCATTATTTGTATTATCACTTTGTGTTTGTTTCATAAATCTACCTTTAAGACTTCTTGGTTTTGCCAAAGTAGCTATTTTTCTGGATAATTCCTTACCTATTTTAATTTTGTCCTTTTTCTTTGGTGATAATTTAGATGCCTCAAATGCGTCGCTACTATCGCTTATTTGTGACTTACTTTTATCTTCTACCTCCGGTTTTTTTGGGTTTCCTTTAATATCTTTTCTTGAAGGACCTGGTTCTTTTTTTTTATTAGATGTATTATCTATTTTACTAGAAGCTCCATCTGTTTTCGAATTCTTGTCATTATCTTCCGTAATCTTCATTGATGATCTAGTTGTTTTCCTGGTTTCTGTGTCATTGCCTTTTTTATCATTTTCTTTATCTTTCAAGTCTCTGCTTGGATCTCTAGATCTTGTACGAATTTCGACTTGGTTTTCGTCTGTATTACTATCACTTAATACAATAGATTTAGATTTTTTTCTAGTATTCCTACGATTTTCTTGGCCATTACTATCTGTATCACTAATAAGTACAGACTTATTGTTTTTTTTTAGTTCTCTCTGTTCAGGACCTTGAGATCTAGTTCTTCTAGTATTTCCACCATTTTCATTAGTAGTATCACTTTTGTTACTATCACTTTGTTCACTTTCATCAGTAATGACTACAGAGTCATCATCGGCAGTACTCTTTGCTCTAGTTCGACTTCTAGATTGTCTTTGTTTTTTATCTACACTGTCACTATCATCACTAACTAACACAGATTCTTTATCTTTTCCTCCTTTAGACATGCGTCTAGTTTGTCTTTTATTACCATCATCCATTGCTGCTAAAGACATGCGTCTAGATTTTCTTTGCTTATTATCAGTGTCACTATTATCATCACTAACTAACACAGATTCTTTATCGTTTCCTCCTTTAGACATGCGTCTAGTTTGTCTTTTATTACCATCATCCTTTGCTGCTATAGACATGCGTCTAGATTTTCTTTGCTTATTATCAGTGTCACTATTATCATCACTAACTAACACAGATTCTTTATCTTTTCCTCCTTTAGACATGCGTCTAGTTTTTCTTTGATTACCATCATCTGCTTCTTTTGATGTACCTCTAGTTTTTCTTTTATTACCATCATCCTTTGCTGCTATAGACATGCGTCTAGATGGTCTTTGTTTATTATTAGTGTTACTATTATCATCATTAACCAAAACAGATTCTTTATCCCTTGCTCCTTTAGACACGCGTCTAGTTTTTCTTTGATTACCATCATTATCACTATTATCATCACTAACTAACACAGAATCTTTATCTTTTGCGCTAGACAAGCGTCTAGATTTTCTTTGTTTATTATCAGTGTCACTATCATCATCACTAACTAACACAGAATCTTTATCTTTTGCTCTAGACATGCGTCTAGTTTTCCTTTGATTGCCATCAATGTCACTTTTATCATCACTAACAACCACAGATTCTTCGTCATCCTTAGCTTTCTTAGATTTACGTCTAGTTTTCTTTTGATCACTTTCATCACTATCACTTTCTACAACTATTGAATCATCATCTTTATTATTTGTTTGTTTCTTCGGGTTAAGTTTAGCACTGGCCCGTCTCTCGAGATGTCTCCGGATGTGTTGTTTCACCTCTGTATCGCTGTCAGTGGTGTCGTGAGAACTGTCTTGAGCTGGTCTGTGTATCTGCGGCTTGACTTTCAGCTCGCTAGTACGGGATGATCTGGGGAGATATAGATAAAATAAATAAATACTGTAGGACATTCTTACGCAGACTGACTGAGTCTGACTGTAAGGTCAAGAAGGCCTGTGTGGCTTGTATCATTGACTGAGTACCTGACAGTGATACATATAATTTATAAGTAGAAATCATCCACGACCGCAAAAAAATGTGTTCATCATACAAATAAATGCCCTTTCTGGGGTTCGAACCCTGGACCTTGGCTTAGCAGGCAGGGTCACTAATGGTCAAAAGATCATGCACTCAAAGTTTTGGTGTCTTGTTTTTAAAAAAATGTATTAGACAATTACAGATATAGTGCGAAAAGATTTGCCTTCGTATTGTACGGAAACGTACGAACGTGTCATGCTATTTCAGTCAGTCTCAGTACAAGATGTACCGACATTGACTCATGCGCGTATCCGGGGGGTCATGACCTCCCCCCCCCTGAAGCCCAGGTTGGCCATACAAATAGACCCGCCGGGATCCGCCCTTGTATTGACAAATACGAACGTTTCCGGAAAAATATGAAGGAAACCCTTATTGCAATGAATCTGTAAGATAATTCGAAAGACTCACGCGATGGAGTTGTTGAATATCTCTCTGTCCCTGTTCCACAGCTGCCTCCTCTTCGGCTGGACATTTTGCTTCTCTTTCTCACTGTCACTGGTTACGCTGGCGGTGTTGCGAGCTTGGCGAGTGCTGTGTCTCATGCGGTACCTGATAACAATCATCATACATAATATCAGCCCTTTATCGCCCACTGGTATAGGACCACTTTTCCCGGTCCTGAGTTTATTTATTTATTATATTTTAGAAACATACAGTCGTTTACAAACAGTACTTATACAATATTGTTAAAGTATATAGACCTAGAGTTTCATTAATTTGTTACATAAAATCACAGTCTGTTTTTTTTTTTAATGTTACTTAACCAAAACTAAACATTTGAGAGCGTAAGAAAAGGAAAAGGTACATTATTACCTAAACAAAAGCACGTTTTAAAGTATTGATGGAACAAGTGAATATATCTATGTTAGAAAGCTTGGCATTTTCGTTAAATAGTTTGCAGGCACGTCTTATGAACATATTTTGTGCATAACACGTTCTACTGTTGGGAATCGAGAATAATCTTTTCTTCTGACAGTGGCGCTGACGTCTACGGGGAACTCTGAGCTGTATTTGGTGTAGTAGTGAGGGGACATCTAATACATTGCGCATAATTTTATAGAGTAAGACGGAATCTGCGATATCTCGACGGTTACTGAGTGTTTGAAATTTATGGTGGATTAGAGATTCGCTATAACTAACATGTGTGTGACCAGTTCTAAAATCAAGAGTTTTAAGGAACTTTCTTTGTATCCGTTCTAGTCGTTCAATATGGATATTATGATAAGGTTTCCATACTGTATTAGCAAACTCGAGATGACTGCGAACAAAACTGTTAAAAAGGATTTTGTAGGTGGTACTATTTTTAAAAGGTTTACCAACTCTTAGAATGAAGCCCAGTTGTTTGTAAGCTTTTTTTATGACAGAATCTAAATGAGGTATGAACGATAGTTGATTTGATAACAATAAGAAATACGGAGAAGAGAGTCCGACAACAAGTTTGTGTACATATAACTATACACTGAGAGAATTTGCATTGTGAATTTAAGAAGTTCGACTTGTTGCGGGTTTATCTGTTTGAAACAAAAGTCTTTTAGTAAACGGAATATATCACAATGTTGATGATACAAGTCAAATTTTTTCGAACTGATTGGATCAGCCAAACATATGTGTCATGTTGCTTTTATAAAATCGATTTGTTGATTCAAATAAAATATTGATTAAAATAAAATGAAACTTGTAGAATGTACTAGTTACACTTAACAAAATCTAACTTGTTGTTTGAACCAAAGAGCACGTAGGCGCTATTTTAACCAAAAAACTTGTTGAACGAACATGAAAATGGGTTGTTTTTTCTCTCAGCGTATGTTCTATTTTTAAGACTATGAAGAATTCCGCAGAACTAAGAAAGAAAGAAAAAATATTTATATGGTAACTAGTGTTCGTCCTAGGGATATGTATTGAAGACCAATGGCTTGAGGATGAAAAACTGCTATACCTTCGGAAGTGTGAGAGGCGTAGATATATAAACACAAAAGTTATAGTCAATAGACGGTCTTTCCGGGTAGACGGTCTTCCCCACACTGACCTTATTCAATTCAATTCAATATTTATTGATAAAACTATAATTTTACATGTTATAAAACATATAACAAGAAACATAGATGCAGGTGAATCATTAGGTACTGTTATACCAAATAGGATGCCGCTCAGCGAAGCCCGTATCTAAGAGACACAGCACTGATGTTCAGGGCACCCATAATAGGCTACTTGACCCTTTTTTAAAGTGTGTCTTATATTATTACTTACTGTCCAATTAACCGAAAAAAATATCACTATATTTTATTATGACTTATAAACCGCAAAAAATATTTTTAAAGAATAATTTTACGTAATCAGACAAAAAACAACATCAGCCATGTCATCTATAGATTTTCTGTGAATGAAGTCATTCAGTGCGAAAACAACACTTGCTGATATTTTAAGTACGAGGCATAAAGGTCATGTCAGTGATTGATTTGACATGAATTCTATGACGTCACTACACGGCCGACAGCGTTTTCGGTGGCCACAATTAAAAAAAAAACTACTCACATTTTTGAATTAAAAATACGTAGTCATCGTACACATTTAATACCCAAAATTATTAAATATTGGTTTCTTATGTCAAATATTACAGAAGACAATCATTTATTGTGCCAAATTAGATATGAGTTTAGTAGCCTATTGCTGTAAATTTCCAATCATAAAGTCTTAGAAGAAAAACTCTGTTTACCTTTTCTCTGGCGTGACATCAGCAACACTCCTGAGACCGAGGTGTCTTGCAAACTCCTTTAACGTCAGGCGTTGGGTCAATAGCTTTTCCAGAGGCCCGCACCGTTTGAGGCACACTAGTGGGTTCAATTTGTAGAATACTCGAGTTTTGTATTCCTCATCCTTGTCGAACCTGAATGACAAAAATCTTCCATTAGGGCCATTTTTTTCAAAGTTGTCCACCCCACTTTTTTTGTAACATGGGTATTTTTAACCCCCAACGCAAAAACGAAGGGGTGTTATAAGTTTGACGCGTCTGTCTGTCTGTCTGTGTGTGTGTCTGTCTGTGGCATCGTAGCTCCCGAACGGATAAACCGATTTAGATTTAGTTTTTTTGTCTGAAAGCTGAGTTAGTCGGGAGTGTTCTTAGCCATGTTTCATGAAAATCGGTCTACTATCTCGCAGCCGGTATTTTTTTCAAAATTTTGATTTTGTGGTTTAGTTAGTTTATATACGCGATTCATACTCAGAATCGAGAGCTCTTTCGATCCTGATAGGAGAAAAAAAAATGTCCCAAGATTCCCATACATTTTTTCGAACCTTCCATTCCGTTACCGCCATACAAAATGTATGAAAAAATGGTAACGGAATGGAAAAAAACCTTGGGACACTTTTTTTCTCCTATTAGGATTGAAAGAGCTCGCGATTCTAAGTCTCAGAAGCGCTGGTAGCCTAGCGGTAAGTAGAAGCGCTGGTAGCCTAGCGGTAAGTACGCGCGACTTTCGTTTCGGAGGTCGTGGGTTCGAATCCCGGCTCGTACCAATGAGTTTTTCGGAACTTATGTGCGAAATGTCATTTGATATTTGCCAGTCGCTTTTCGGTGAAGGAAAAGCGACTGACAAATATCAAATGGCATATTTTCCAGTGGGACTGGCAAAAAGACATTTTCACCACACCAACTGGTAAAGGCTTTCTTTGCTATTCCAAAACAGATAGCAAAATTGCATTTTATCCACAAGGGGGCAAAGTAATTTCATACGAATTTTAACTCGATGTCTTAATCTGGCTGCTAGATTTTACCTATAAATGATGATTTTGAATCATTAATATTGAATAAACTGATGGATTTCATTTATTTTGATGTTTTGTAGTCAGTATTTTGTTCGTGTTGGTGTGGTGAAAAATTTTGTGTTTCACTCGGTGGCAAAGTTTGTTTAACCTTCGTGCCTGGATACCCTCGCAACGCTCAAGATTCCACTTTTTGAACCACTCGCTACGATTCAATTTTGGAATCTTTCGCTTGCTCGGGTATCAATATTGGCACGTGCGGTTAAACAACTACTTTGCCCCCTTGTAAAACAAATAACTATTTTTTTGTGGCGCCATCTATGTGTGATGTAGTGTATGCGGATTCTTAGGCGGTCGCATTTTAATGTATGGGATGGTATGATCTTATATTTAATATATGGCTTTATTTAACTAGTACTAAAAAGTTACTACGTAAAACTCAGAAGAATAGTTAGGTACGTGCCACGCGACTACACAGGCGGGCGCGTGGTGCCCCTCGGCTAGTGTTGTTATAAGACTAGTCTTGAAGACTTTTAAACCTTAAAGACTTGCAAACCCTAAAGGTTCACGCTTTAAAGACTCAAGCGTTAAAGGTTTTAGCTCAGAAACCGTTCAAAACCTTAACGACTCAAGCTTTTTATGAGCTCTTAAGAGTGAGTCTTTAAGACTCGGGCTTCATAGAGAGCTCAAGCCCCCTAAACCTCGAAGGCCTGTGTCAAGCTTTAAGAGCTCAAACAACGAGCTTTATAGGCAGATAGTAATTATTTTTAAGGACTAAAGACTCGAGGATTCTGTGCTCGTAAGCAGCAACGCAAACTTATAAGGTTGAGGCTTATATGGTCGAGGCTTTAAGGTTCGAGGCTTTAAGACTCAGAAGTCGCGACTCGAGTTTTGTAGTTTACGCCTCAAAGCTTAAATTCACAACACTACTCTCGGCCACTTGTTACCTCGAGGCAACTGCTAGCGGGCAGGCACTTAACGCGCGACCGAGCGAGCGAGCGACGTAGGCCTGCTATAGGAGTGTGCAGGGGCACAGTATAATAAAGAGAACTATCGTACAGTATGGCCACTCCCTCTCCTCGCTGAAAGTGCCGCCCACCCCCCTCGGTTACCTCACAGTTACCGCCAAAAACGCGAACAGTCGACCTGTCATATCTCACTCATACAAGCATGGTACGCGTTCACCTACACGAGCTTAGAATGTGTGCTAGGAACGCGCCTCTTTCATATATTTGATCGCCAGTGTCTGAGATGTGGCAGGGGAATAGTTATTTGTTATACAAGGGGGCAAAGTTGTATTTTAACGCCGAGTGTGGAATTGAACCACGAGCGAAGCGAGTGGTTCGAGAATATAATCCTGAACTTGCGAGTTTTTTAACACACGAGAAGTAAAATACATTTGCACCCGAGTGTAACACAAAACTTTTCCCCTCACTATAGCGAGGAAACTACAACGCAAAAAATGCGTTTATCACTGCTTCCAGTAGTTCCACAGGTGGTAAATCATCTTTATTACTAGATTCACCTACTTTTATCAATTTTAAAGCAGTTAATTTGACTTTATTCAAGGTCAAATTACTTTACCCACTCGTGGATAAAATGCGTTTTTACCCGCTGGTATTAAAGGACAAAACACGTGTTTCCGAGCTGGTGAGTGGAAAAAGAATAAACTGTCTGGCCAAATGTAGGCACCTCCCTCTACCATTGACCATACAAAATGACAGCCAATTAGCTAGGACCCCCCCCCCCTACTAACCTCTTTAGCTCGTCTCCACCCGCGCTCCTAGCCAAGAATCTTCTCAGGACTATCACGTCGTAGTCATCAATGACTAGCTCCTTGCAAAGTTCCTTCTGCTCTGAGTCAGAACTGCTGTCGGATTCCGGTGTGGGCTGAGACTTCGGCGAGGCTTTGGTCGTGGTTGCAACCTGCAAAGAGGATCGAGTATTATAGAGAATTACAAGTAAAATGTGTAATCACAGTGCATAGACTGCCATCTCTTGACACAGGCTTAAAACTTTTGAACGTCAGATTTGACAATTTTGCCCATATTCTTAGCATGGAGAATAGAGGTAAGGAGGACAATCTGTCGAAGTAGAACAGTCGCAAAAATGACCAGCTGAGGCCTATTAATTGCAATTACAAATCTCTCCGGTAGAAGCGCATGTCTCGCTCAATACTCAGAGACGTGACATGACATTAGACGTTCTTTACTCTAGACTGATTTCGTCGGACTGAATAAGTGTTAGGTTTCCGTCCACTGCCACCACATCACGATGCATCCCGCACTCGTTGTTAAGGAAGTAATTCCTGAGATTGTACACCTCACGGTTGTGGAGATTTTTGGCGTTTAGGAAGCCTCGACCTCCGCACTTCCGTGGGATGTACAATCTCATAACAGACGAGCGCGGGTGGAACATGCGGTGTGTGGTAAGCAGTGAGCGGACCCTCCGGTCCAGGGCGTCCAGCTCAGTCTGGGTCCACCTTAGTATGCCAAAGGAGTATGTGAGTAGAGGCATTACCCAGGCGTTAAAGGCGCGCACTTTGTTGCCTCCTGACAAAAGACTGTTAAGGACTTTTGTGAGCCGACTGAAAAAGCGCTCCTTCACCGACCGTCTAATGCCAACATCCTCAATACCCAACGACTGTGACATACCAAGGTACTTATAGGTTTCTGATTCAGAGATAGATCTGAACGACATCGTCTCAGAAAGTTGTAAATTTTCTGAATTTACAACCTCCCCCGCTGTACATGCATAACCGCACACTTATCGACACCAAACTCCATTCTGATGGCGGTACTGAAAACTTCTGTGGTGTTCAATAACACCATCAGGTCTTGGGTGTTCGGTGCAAATAGTTTGAGATCGTCCATGTACAGAAGGTGAGAGATGACTTCACCCTCTCTCCGAAGCCGGCAACCTAGCCCAGAATCCTTCAGCAGCGTGCTGAGGGGATTCAGAGCTAGGCAGAACCATAATGGACTCAAACTGTCACCCTGGAATATTCCTCGCTCAATCCTTATGAAGTCCTGCGGGCCAGGGGGGTCATCCCTGCCTCCTGGTTGACGAAGGACTGTGGTCCACCGCCACATACATGCAGCCAGGAAGGATATTAAAGCTGCATCAAGTTTATACAGCTCCAATACCCTTCCCAGCCATGAATGAGGCACCGAATCATAGGCCTTCTTGTAGTCAATCCAAGCGGCCGAGACGGCCCCCCTGTTCCGCCGAACTTGTTGGCAAATGGTCATGTCTATGAGGAGGAGCTCTTTAGTACCACGGGACCCAACCTTACATCCATTTTGAGCGGGAGCCAGAATGTTGTTAGCGACAATATGCGCGTTAATTTTTGCTCTCAAAATGGATGTAAGGAGCTTGTAGAGTGTAGGCAAGCATGTAATGGGTCTGTAGTTTTTTGCTTCCGTGGTACTACCGGACTTATAGAGCAGGAAAGTAACACCAGTTGTTAGGGAAGGTGGAAGAGAACCAAGATCGAGGGCTTGTTGAAATTGCGTTGCCAAACGCGAGTGCGAGCATCGAAACCATTTTAGCCAGAAGTTGTGCAATCCGTCCGGTCCAGGACTTTTCCAGTTCTGGGCCGTACGGGTAGCACAACTTACGTCGTCGGGGCTGATGGTGATAGCCCCCATAGGTTCGATGTTCTCGCACTCGCGTTCGACAACGGTCATCCACTCACCCTCCGTGTGTTCGACGGGCACCGACCAGATGCTACGCCAGAAATCAGACATGGCAGTAGCATCCGGCAGCCGCACGTCAGACACACGAGGGTCGGTTTCCTCCCACCTTCGGTATACTTTCCTTTGGTCGCTTTGAAAAAGACGATTCTGCTGGAATCGGTCCACACGCTTTCTGTAGCGGCGAATACGGTTTGCCCATGCATAGACTTATTATTATTATTATTAAGTCAAGACGTAGTCCCGTGGTAGTGCGCTGGCTTCGTATGCGGATGTTCTCAGGTTCTATCCTGACAGCGATTTTTTTTTTTTTTTTTTTTACATACATACAATCACGCCTGTATCCCATAAAGGGGTAGGCAGAACACATGAAACTACTAAAGCTTCAGTGCCACTCTTAGCAAATAAGGGGTTGAAAGAAAACGAAACTGTGAAATTGTGAAATTGCAGTGACAGGTTGCCAGCCTCTCGCCTACGCCACAATTTAACCCATATCCCATAGTCGCCTTCTACGACACCCACGGGAAGAAAGGGGGTGGTGATTTTTTTTTTTTAGTATTTTAATTTTCTCAATACTAAACAAAATATTTTTGGATATTAAAAAAATAAAATAATTGAGGAAAAAATATCTGTAGAAAAAAATAAAAAATCAGGATTGGAACCCGGGACCTCTTGCTCCGTAGGCGGGGTCACTACCGAGAAGGCTAAGAGATTGTCAAACCGTTATGCACCTGCGATTGCAGCGCCACCTATCTTTTCTTTAATATGTGCACTTCTGATAAATAAAGAGGTTGCTCCTTTATCTCTATTCTTCATGATTCTTAGCTTGATATGTGTTAAAATGTCAAATATTAATATTAGCGCCATCTAGCTGAGCGTACGCCAAAGGTGTAATGCCATCTAGGGCGTCATCCATATATTACGTCACAGTGTAAGGGGGAGGGGGGGGTCATACTAAATGTGACAATCCCTGTTAAAGGGATACAAAAAAGCGTGACATAGGGGGGGGGGGAGGGGTCCAAAAACCTGAAATTTGGTGTGACGTAATATGTGGATGATCCCTAGGCCACCGTACCTTTTTCTATATGGTACTGAGGTACGTTTTTTTCTTAGACTTTATCTGACTATACGGAGTTACATTTGACCGACACATCATCGTCACGCACCGGACGTCTATGGAACTTTCCATACAATAAAATTTAACGATGACAGACGGTTTGATGCAATGCAACCGGCCCTTACTGGAAATCTGTCCAACTGACGGCAACGGCCTGACAGCTCTTTGTCGCTGTCATTTTTACTTCTAACTGATAGACTGTTGCTGTCTGGTGGATGACTGTCGCTGGGACCCTTCAAGAGTCATCATAATTCTCTTGTTAGGGTTTCGTAGTCAACTAGGAACCCTTATAGTTTCGCCATGTCTGTCCGTCCGTCCGTCCGCGGATAATCTCAGTAACCGTTAGCACTAGAAAGCTGAAATTTGGTACCAATATGTATATCAATCACGCCGACAAAGTGGTAAAATAAAAAGTGGAAAAAATGTTTTGTTAGGGTACCCCCCCCTACATGTAAAGTGGGGACTGATTTTTTTTTTAATTCCAACCTCAACGTGTGATATATTATTGGATAGGTATTTAAAAATGAATAAGGGTTTACTAAAATCGTTTTTTGATAATATTAATATTTTCGGAAATAATCGCTCCTAAAGGAAAAAAAAGTGTCCCCCCCCCTCTAACTTTTGAACCATATGGTTAAAAAATATGAAAAAAAATCACATAAGTAGAACTTTATAAAGACTTACTAGGAAAATTGCTTTGAACTTGATAGGTTCAGTAGTTTTTGAGAAAAACATGGAAAACTACGGAACCCCACACTGAGCGTGGCCCGACACGCTTTTGGCCGGTTTTTACAGAACCCAGTTCTGATGATGGGATCCTGGAGAAATCGAGGAACTCCTCAAATCTGAAAGGCATACATATGGTAATTTTTGTGTTTTTAAAGGAACAGCATGCATTTACGTACGGAACAGTGACATTTGGTGCAGTGGAACTCCTGATGATGGTCAGAACGGAACTCCTCAAATCTGAACGGCACACTTATAGTGAGTGACTGGTATTTTTATAAGAACAGCATGCACTTACGTCCAGAACAGTGACATTTGGTGCAGTGGAACTGCTGATGAAGAGTGAGCCGCCCCTGGTTAGAGTTCCGTTCTGATAATCATTCTCATCTGTAAGTACTTCAGAATCATCCAGATTTCAAAATTGGTTCAGAAATGACGGAGATATCGAATAACAAACATTAAAAAATATACAGACGAATTGATAACATAATCCAACATTTGAAAGTATTTATCACCAGAACCCCAAAGGCGGTTTTTTTTTTCTTAAAAATTATTACTTCTAACTGTTGCTGTCTGGTGGATGACTGTCGCTGGGACCCTTCAAGAGTCATCATCATTCTCTTGCCCTTATCCCAGTCACTTGGCGTCGGCGCAGCATGTCTTTCTCTTCCATACATCTCTGTCACTCGTCATAATAATAAATATTGCTTTGCTAGAGCCATATATACGGACTAGTAAAGATCTAGATGATACACACTCGATCATGTACTGCGGGGCCATCGCGGCGTGCCGTGTTGCTCGAGTCAAGTTTCCGGACGCTGACCGTGCACCTAGGACCGTCGCAGGTGTCCCTGCATGGCAAGTACGGATCGAGCGTCGTATCAGCTCGTTTAGGACTCTCATTGCGAAGCTGATCTGCTTCAGGGGGGGTAACAATCGCCCCCGAGTAATGCGCTTTGTGAACCAGGCGTTCGCGGGGACGGACATCAGACCCCGCGACTATTTGGCCAATGTCACAGAGCGCATCGACTTTCTGAAGCAGAAAGTCTATGCATGGGCAAGCCGTATTCGCCGCTACAGAAAGCGAGTGGACCGATTCCAGCAGAATCGTCTTTTCCAAAGCGACCAAAGGAAGGTATACCGAAGGTGGGAGGAAGCCGACCCCCGCGTGTCTGACGTGCGGCTGCCGGATGCCACTGCCATGTCTGATTTCTGGCGTAGCATCTGGTCGGTGCCCGTTGAGCACACGGAGGGCGAGTGGATGACCGTTGTCAAACGTGCATGTGAGAACATTGAGCCTATGGGGGCCATCACCATCAGCCCCGAAGACGTAAGTTGTGCCATCCGTACGGCCCAGAACTGGAAAAGTCCTGGACCGGACGGTTTGCACAACTTCTGGCTAAAGTGGTTTCAATGCTCGCACTCGCGGTTGGCAACGCAATTCCAACAAGCCCTTGAGCTTGGTTCTCTCCCACCTTCCCTAACAACTGGTGTTACCTTTCTGCTCTATAAGTCCGGTAGTACCACGGAAGCAAAAAACTACAGACCCATTACGTGCTTGCCTACACTCTACAAGCTCCTTACATCCATTTTGAGAGCAAAAATTAACGCGCATATTGTCGCAAACAACATTTTGGCCACCGCTCAAAATGGATGTAGGGTTGGGTCCCGTGGTACTAAAGAGCTCCTCCTCATAGACATGACCATTTGCCAACAAGTTCGGCGGAACAAGGGGGCCATCTCGGCCGCTTGGATTGACTATAAGAAAGCCTATGATTCGGTGCCTCACTCATGGCTGAGGCGGATATTGGAGCTGTATAAACTTGATACAGCTCTAATATCCTTCCTGGCCGCATGTATGAGGCAGTGGACCACAGTCCTTCGTCAACCAGGAGGTAGGGATGCCCCCCTGGTCCGCAGGACTTCATAAGGATTGAGCGAGGTATATTCCAGGGTGATAGTCTGAGTCCTTTATGGTTCTGCCTAGCTCTGAATCCCCTCAGCACCCTGCTGAAGGATTCAGGGCTAGGTTGCCGGCTTCGGAGAGAGGGTGAAGTCATCTCTCACCTTCTGTACATGGACGATCTCAAACTATTTGCACCGAACACCCAAGACCTGATGGTGCTACTGAAAACCACAGAAGTTTTCAGTACTGCCATCAGAATGGAGTTTGGTGTCGATAAGTGTGCGGTTATGCATGTACAGCGGGGGGAGGTTGTAAATTCAGAAAATTTACAACTTTCTGAGACGATGTCGTTCAGATCTATCTCTGAATCAGAAACCTATAAGTACCTTGGTATGTCACAGTCGTTGGGTATTGAGGATGTTGGCATTAGACGGTCGGTGAAGGAGCGCTTTTTCAGTCGGCTCACAAAAGTCCTTAACAGTCTTTTGTCAGGAGGCAACAAAGTGCGCGCCTTTAACGCCTGGGTAATGCCTCTACTCACATACTCCTTTGGCATACTAAGGTGGACACAGACCGAGCTGGACGCCCTGGATCGGAGGGTCCGGTCACTGCTTACCACACACCGTATGTTACACCCGCGCTCGTCTGTTATGAGATTGTACATCCCACGGAAGTGCGGAGGTCGAGGCTTCCTAAACGCCAAAAATCTCCACAACCGTGAGGTGTACAATCTCAGGAATTACTTCCTTAACAACGAGTGTGGGATGCATCGTGATGTGGTGGCAGTGGACGGAAACCTCACGCCGCTCTCCTTGGCGAAAGAGAACTGGCGCAAACCTGTGGTACTAAGTACTGCGGACCGCAAGGCGGTATGGGAGAGCAAGCAGCTACACGGGCGGTTCTACAAGGCCCTCACGGGACCCGATGTAGACCTGCTCGCATCGGTGAACTGGTTACGATTCGGGGACCTCTTCGGAGAAACTGAGGGTTTTGCCTGTGCAATTGCGGACGAAGTTATGATGACGAACAACTACCGGAAATATATCCTGAAGGACGGCACGGTCGACATTTGTCGGGCATGCCGCCGTCCCGGAGAATCACTCAGGCATATCATTTCCGGTTGTTCTCATCTTGCTAACGGTGAGTACTTGCACAGGCATAATCTCGTAGCCCGGATCATTCACCAGCAGCTTGCTCTTCAATACGGCCTTGTGGACCGCGAAGTACCGTACTAAAAGTACTTACCTGCGCCAGTTCTTGAAAATGGCCGTGCCACGCTCTATTGGGATCGATCTATTATCACTGACAGGACTATTGTAGCCAATAAGCCTGACATTGTGATAATAGATCGACCGCAACGCCGGGCCGTGCTCGTTGACATCACCATCCCCCATGATGAGAATCTCGTGAAAGCCGAGAAGGACAAGTCCAGTAAGTACCTAGACTTGGCTCACGAGATAACCACCATGTGGGATGTTGATTCAACGATCATTGTCCCGATAGTCGTTTCAGCGAACGGTCTCATAGCGAAGAGTCTCAACCAACATCTTAAGAGACTCTCGCTCGGTGGTTGGATCAAGGGCCAGATGCAGAAGGCGGTGATTTTGGACACAGCACGGATAGTCCGACGGTTCCTCTCTCTGCAGCCCTAACCACCGGCAGCTTGGGCCCTGCCCCGCTGCTGGCGGCACCCTAGGTTAGGTTTTTTATAATGTGTTTATATGTTTTATATTGTTTTGTAAGTGTTTTATTTTATTTTACTTTTATACTCATATTGTAAAAAACCTAATCTAAGAAAAGAAATAAATAAAGGAAAAAATATTATAGGATATTCTTACACAGATTGACTGAGTCCCACGGTAAGCTCAAGAAGGCTTGTGTTGTGGGTACTCAGACAACGATATATATAATATACAAAGAAAACATCCATGACTCAGGAACAAATATCTGTGCTCATCACACAAATAAATGCCCTTACCGGGATTCGAACCCGGGACCGCGGCGCAGCAGGCAGGGTCACTACCGACTGCGCCAGACCGGTCGTCATCTCATCATTAACTTGTTTCAGTTCCATATCATGTCTCACCCAGTCCATCCACCTCTTCTTCAGTTTTCCTCCCGTTACTTCCACCACCTTCCACATTCATTCGCAATATCTTTCTCGTAACATTCCTTTCATCCCTCCGCATTAAATATCCAAAAGTATATCCCAAGATATATAGATATAAGATGTATATAGGGCTGCCATCTCAAATTTCACCAAACCCGGACAAAGATACAAAAAACCCGGACATTTGGCGTAAATCGCATTTTTTCCCCGGACGAATCAGAATTTATTTTTATAAAACATGACCTTTAATTTTCATGCATTTATTTTTTTAATTTAATTTGTGTAATGTGTAATTTTTCTTACAAAAAAAAATGTCTCTTTTTAGGTTACTAAGTTAATAGGTCAAATGGGGTATCGTTAGAAATAGCTCAATATGCACATAGTTATCAAATTATTTCTTATAATTGTTTAGTTGAAGAAAAAAAAAGAATTTTGAAGGAAAATGTAAAAAAAATACCGTTCTTCCCCCTTATCTCCAAAGTTTACCAACGAAAAATTGTGAAAATTTTAAGAAACATTGGCATTACGATAAGTATTACAGGAAAAATTAAATCCTGTGTGTATCTTGGAAACTTTTCTTTAATTGACAAAAAACTTTTCCATTTCAACTTTCAATTTTATCACCCTTGCATATACATATTACATCCATACCGTATTTCAAAATTATACGAAATTTTACCTAAAACGTTATCTTTCAAATAAAGTAAAAACTGTCGAAATCGGTGAACGGACGGTTATCCCTGAAAAACCATCATACAATACAGGTCGCGCAAATTAGTTAGAGAGTTCACCGAGAGACGGCACTATACTATAGGTACACAATAATGCTCATTAGTACCTATACTTCTAGTCAAGTCATTATGTGTACATATATGAACTGAGATTTTTTTAATCATTGAAAGTTTGTACGAATACGGAACCCTCGGTGGGCGAGTCCGAGTCGCACTTGGCCGGTTTTCTATTATGTAAACAGATATTAGTTAATCAGTCAACTTAAATTCACTGATAATACTTAAATTCAAAGGGGTGCTTCCTGTAAGGGAATTTATTTGTGTGATGAGCACAGATACTGAGTCATGGATGTTCATCGTCAGAACTGCTCTGCAGTAGGGACTGTTACGTCAGAACTGCTCTGCAGTAGGGACTGTACTAATTTCTCTTGCTCCTCCCTCTAACTACATTCTTCACTTTCTGCGGACTTCTTTGCAACTCTTTATCTTTGCGCAGTCCTAGTTTCTTCTTAGGAGACGGTGTCTGCACTTTCGTGTCTTCTGAAGAGCTTTCTAGAAGACTTTGCACTAGCTTCTCTTCTTCTGGACTTCTAGTTTTTACTGTGGGATTATAAAATATTGGATGTCTTATTGCTAATGCTTGTTTAAAAATACTTTCTAGTCTATACTAATATCTATACTACATACAATCACGCCTGTATCCCATAAAGGGGTAGGCAGAACACATGAAACTACTAAAGCTTCAGGGCCACTCTTGGCAAATAAGGGGTTGAAAGAAAACGAAACTGTGACATTGCAGTGACAGGTTGCCATCCTCTCGCCTACGCCACAATATAACCCATATCCCATAGTCGCCTTCTACGACACCCACGGGAAGAAAGGGGGTGGTGAAATTCTTAACCCGTCACCACACAGGCTATCCATACTAATCTATACTAATATTATAAATGGGAAAGTGTGTGTGTCTGTTTATTTGTCCGTCTTTCACGGCTAAACGGAGCGACGAATTGACACACAGACAGACACGTCAAACTTATAACACCCCGTCGTTTTTGCGTCGGTGGTTAAAAATTGGTATAAAACATCAAAAACATACTCACCAACTTTCTCCTTCGGTGACTTCTTTCCCTTACTATCTTCCAACAGATTTTTGACAACCAACTTCTCCTTATCCTGTACAGTATCAGGGGAGACTTGGTTTTTTGTGCCACGTCACTCTTTATCTGCTTAGCTTTGCTCTGTGACTCCTCACTTGTGGTTCTTTTTCTTTTGCGAGGGGAACTGTCTTTGCCTGGAGTAGTTGGCTTGTCGGCTAGCTCATTGGCGTTTACGTCACATCTAAAAAAAAAGACGGCTGAAATAAATGTCATACACAAAGAAAAAGTGACCAAGGCCTCCAAGTGTTCAAAGCTGGATTCGAACCAGCGTCCTCCGTTATCGCGACGGATACCTGAACCATTCGGTCACGGTGGCAAGGGTCGCAATTTTCAAGTATATGACACAATTACCGAAGGCTTATGGTGCCCCCCACGACTAAAAATACAAAGTAAATTATTTTCTATGAGGATAAATTAATTTGTTCTAAGAATAACCTAACCACAAAATTAAAATTTTGAAAAAACCCCCGACCGCGACATAGTAGACCGATTTTCATGAAACATGGCTAAGAACACTCCCGACTTACTCAGCTTTCAGACAAATAAAACTAAATCCAAATCGGTTCATCCGTTCGGGAGATACGATGCCACAGACAGACAGACAGAAAAACAGACAGACAGACAGACAGACACACACACACAGACATACACGTCAAACTTATAACACCCCGTCGTTTTTGCGTCGGGGGATAAAAAGAAGAGGGATCAACCAAATAGCGTTTTTTTTTGTCACATAAAAACGAACACCGCACAGAAATGACATACATAGTTGCTTAAAAATATGAGCACAGGACATTACGCCTCGCGATGAAGCTCAGTCGGTGGATACATGCCTTGCTCGAGGCAAAGTGACCATTGATGTCATCATCGAAATTCTTAGAGCGGCAACTTCTTCGAGACAATTTTCTAACAATGCAATATCCGATAACATGTTATTTAACGTCCGTAGTTTATGACCCTGCCTGCTAAGCCGCGGTCCTGGGTGCGAATCCCGGTAAGGGCATTTATTTGTGTGATGAACACAGATTTCAGTTCCTGAGTCATGGATGCTTTCTATGTATAAGTAAGTATGTATTTATCTATCGCCTAGCACCCATAGTACAAGCTTTGCTTAGTTCGGGCTAGGTTGATCTGTGTCAGGTGTCCCCCAATATTGATTTATTTATCAATTCAAAAAAAGAAGACCCACAAAGTTGTATTTGTTCCTGAGTCATGGATGTTTTCTATGTATATGTCATTATAAGTATGTATTTATCTATATAAGTAAGTATATTGTCACTTAGCAAACATTTTACAAGCTTGGGGTTAAGTTGATCTGTGTAAGGCGTCCCTCAATACTTATAGGGCTCCATACATTCCTTCATTCTAAAGAAATGACAGAACTAAAATGCTATAGTCTCTTATGTTATACAAAATAGTGAGTACCTAGAGTGATGTAGATGCTGGGAGCAGCAGCGCGTGCGCACACTATCGCGTCGCGACCTGCACACGGACACAAAATGCTATCACAAAAAACACCAACTGGCAGGGATGTGTTAAAGGAAATAAAATGGATAATAGTTACAATTTTAAATGAATTAATTAGGTATAATTATTTTTAAATCGGGACTTAATCGCGTATGACTACATATTAAAATCCCTTACAATTTGTTGAAGTGTCAGAAGGTTCTGTACATATTGGCTCTGTCCAAACCTCCCAAAAGGTGTGGAAAGCCCATTGGTTTAGGTTAGAGATCAGCCGAATATTCGATAAACATTCGGTATTCGGCATATTCGGCAAGTTTTTCAATGTTCGTATACAGTCAAATGGTTCGGTTATATTGCCGAATATTCACCGAATAAACAAAGTAAATAAATAGCGTAAGTTTCTCGTAATTCATCGGATAATGACATCCTATTTCAGCATTCTAAGAAACCACCAAAGGGAGTTAAAAATGCGTTAAAATATAAGTACCTACAATAATTAATTAATTATGTTAAACATTCAAATAAGTAGCTCAAGATACAAAACCAAAATTTTCTTATGCAATAAATTATAAGACATTAAGAGCCTTAGTACCCATGACTTACCAATCATTGAAAAGTTTTTAACTCTAAGAGTGTGCGCAGACAGAGAGCGGTCTGCGTTCTGTCAGAGTTCCGCGTTCTGGTGACCGTTGACCGCTCAAGAGTTCCAACGCACACAGACGGCGTTCAAATTCTCGCGTTCTAGTTTCGTTTGTGTCTTTGTACATGAAACATGTCACTGAAAAGTTCGTTTTTCTATGAAAAATTATTGCTCAAAAATTCCACCTATTAAATTCTCCTTACAGATGAACAGCGATTCGATATTTCTATTCGCATGAATAGTTTCATTAATTGAGAAAAAATAAAGGCTGGCTGTAATTTTAGGGCATTGTAATTATTTATTAAGGATAAAATAAACATAACAGCATTTCGTCGTGTACTATCCGTAGCCGACCTCAGAAATCCTTCCTTATCCTAACCAATTCATTATTTTTTCTGTGTTTGCAACCTCAGACATCCCCGCGTTCCGGCGTTCTCTGTCTCGGCGGGAAAAGAACGCTAGAACGCGGCGTTCCGCTTTGACCGCCGCGGGCAGACTGCCCGCTGTGTGCGTTGTTGCTACAGACTCGGTACATTCTAAAGAACACAGAACTCTGAACGCGGAACGCAGAACTCCAGACCGCTCTCTGTCTGCGCACGCTCTAAGCCAGGATTTAAAATATGGCGGAACCGAATATTCGGCCGAATGTTCGGTTCAGTAACAGCCGAACAGAATGTTCGGCCGAATATTCGTATTCGGCAAAGTCCATATTCAGCCCATCTCTAGTTTAGGTGATGGAAAAGACAAAATAATAACTATGGAAGAGCCTGGCTCTCACAGAGAAGTATTTTTATTGGTGTAGAAATCAGAGACATATTTTAACCCTTTATAGGGCACTGGTGTCAAGGACCACCTTGTAAGATAATCCGTACTAATATTATAAATGGGAAAGTGTGTGTCTGTTTGTTTGTCCGTCTTTCACGGCAAAACGGAGCGACAAATTGAGTTGATTTTTTAAGATAGTTGAAGGGATGGAGAGTGACATAGGCTACTTTTTTTCTCTTTGTATCGCGAGCAAAGCCATGGGTACTATAAATCAGATGGTTCATTTCACGATTTTTTTGAGTCTCACCTGTTATACAGTTAGAGACAGGTGGCAGTTTCACCACCCAATTAAGTGACATTAAAGTACGGAGTTTAACCAAAACCCTGCTGCCCTAGACTGTGACCCTGTAGACCTTAGGGTAAATATGCCCCTAACAATGCACAGTAATTAATTTTCCTACAAGCTGTATAAACACAGGCCTTTGTTTCTGTTATCTGACAATTTAATGCAAATAGATAAAATTCAATTGCATTGCAAAGAATATAATAACAAGCAACAAGTAAATGAACATTATGGTGATAGGCATTGTAAGTAAAGCATATGGGTTATCAATGTTATCATTATATTTAAGTAGGTGTAAAACATGAACTGCTAAGCTACTACTATAACTTTGCCTAGAACACCTCAGGAGTATTCCTTTATTTTTTTTCGCATAGTTTAATCGAATAAACGCTTAACAGCATAACACAAGAACAGCACAGCTTAGCATGTTAGTTACTTGTGACGACGCCAATGCGGTAGAGGCGCAGAATCCCGCGCAGCGCCGCCGGCGCCGGCCGCCAGGGCCCTCAGCGCTTGGAGGACAGTCGCAGTGCGCCCCACTTCCAACCTCCCGCCGCGTAAGTAGCAAAAACGCGCGCGCCGTCGAAAGCCTTCCACACGACCCCGCCGCGTGTCCACCTCGCACCAACGCCCGCCGGCGTAAATAAAGTACTTATTCGGCATCTTGGCCGACACACTACACTTTTGAAACCACTACTTCAATCAAAAATAACAAAAATAACTTTTAGCAAATACGCGGCGTCCACGGTTTGACATTTGCATCAGTAGTTTTTTTTTTATCGTTTGTTTAGGGTTAGGAATGTTTGAGGAAGCTGTTTACACGCGGTGTCTTAAAAAAAAAACACTGAAAAGTTAAATGAAATGTACACTCATGCTAGAGTCACTGTCTAAAATTGACCAATCGGATAGTCTGAAATAAAATATGACGGTGACGCACTGCCATATGATTGGTTTAAATGCCATATGCAAAACTAGTCCGAATTGTAATACAAACTTTAATTTTTGGTAACGCTAAAAATAATATAGGAATTTGTGCTATAGTATCATTTATGTGTATTAAACGATGTTTCATCATTGGCGTTCTGTTTGTCGGAACGTTCGGTTCACTACAAAAAATTCTTAGAATTCTTTAATTCTTGGAATTTTTTGTAAGTTTAATCAAAAATATCGTTTTAGAAAACGGTTTTACCGTTCGTTTACTATTATAAATTAAATGTTTTAGAAGCTGAGCACCTGATCGATTCACTTTGAGCGCAGCGTGTCGCGTAAGTAAGCGATTTTTTATTTCTTTTTCAGTTATTTTTTTCAGTGAATCGATTCGTCTTAAGCACGGAACAGGTCAAGAAAGTAAAAATTGAAAAATGATCTCCTTGTCCTCTTTGAGACTAAAACAGTCCTAATTAAAGTCGTAATTGACGCGATTAGTGTTTGTTTTGCCTTGCGGCCGAAGATGAGCCTGTGCTGTGACCTGATAATTTCCGTGCGTGCCCATTGTGGTAGGTACTGTGCTGCGGGATAAAATTCCTTTACGATCTCTTTAAATAGATCGATATTCTGTAACGGAATTCAGAAATATATCAAAAGTCGAAAGTTAAAGCCTATAGCTGCCGGACTTGGCAAGGGCGTCAATAAATATTTATTGATTCTAAGTATCATGTTGGCTTTTATATCCGATCCCTGTGTGCCTTAAAATAGACTTTTTGCTCTAAAGAAAGGTAACTAACAAACCTATATCATTAGCGTCTTTGGGGAACATGTTTGTGTAATCCGAAAAATGTTCCGTAAATAAATATGGGCAATTTTAAATGCACAGTACGGTATCGTCAGGGATACCTCTGAAAAATGTAGTTTGGTAATGTTCTTATGCCTTAATCAAATCTAAGCCGCTTGCCAGTGGAAGTAAAGGATTACAAAGTGAAACTCAGGTATGGGGAGAGTTGTATTAATTACCAAATATAAGTTCCGGTTAAAGATAATTGAGAAAATCCGCATACGAGAGAGTCACTCTTTAATCCTTAACTATAATAATAGCGTTTAATAACGCAAGGCGAGCGTATTTGATTAATTTGATTACTTGGCTGCTGCGTAAGCAGAAGTAAAAGGGTGCATCATAGCACTAGCTTACTAAAAACTTCTTACCTGCGCAAGGTGTGAAGAAATTTACAACCAGTATGTTTTTATTTTGTGTATAGTCCGCTTAAGGATATTAAAGGCTAGTATAATAATTATTATTCTGTGGAACGCAGGCATTAGTGGAAAAAAAAAAAAAAAAAAAAAAAAAAAAAAAATCAAGTGTTAAGACGGTGTAAAAGCACTAGTCTAACCAGTAGGCAGTGACCCTGTCTGCAGAGCCTATGGTTCTGGGTTCGAATCCCAGTATGGGAATATGTTTGTGTGATGCACACAAATAGCGGGACGTAGTTGAACGAAAGAGAGCCATCCTCTGAAAATAGCCTTTTATTTGAATGGCTTTTCCCTTTTTACGTTGAGATTATATTCAAATAATTATGTTTATATGAATTGGATCTTTTTCCTTTTACTACGTCCATTTTTTCCCGAGTTACGGTTGTGTTATTATGTATTTAAGTATACATATGTCTATAATAAGAGTAATATATCGCCTTGCTACCATAGTACAAGCCTTCCTCAGTTTTTGGAAAAATAGATTCCCCAATGTCTATTTATTTTGGTACCGATAATAAATTTCCCGCTTATTAAGGCTAATGAGTATTACTATTTATCTAGATAAAAACCAGCCGTCTGCGCAAGACGTGCATCTTCCCATTTTCATATTTCCCACCTGCGCAAGGTGTGTGAATAATATGATTGTTAAGACAGCTGAAAATTTTGCAGTCTGCGCAAGGCTTGCAATTTTCGTGACTCAATTTTCTGCCTGCGCAAGGCGATTAAATATTTTATTTAGCCTGCTGAAAACCTGCCGCCTTCGCAAGGCGCGTGTTTACATATCCTGCGTCACAAGCAGATCAAGCAGATGTGGTATAATAGGTATAATACCATTAGCATGGTTCTAAAGCGGTTTTTGTCGGCCTACGCAAGGCGTTTTGAAACTTACGTGTGATGGAGGAAACAACACAATATGATAACGCCTCCTAAGCTTAGTACCAAGTGCTTACTTTGTTAATTACAAAGTCATTTTGACAGGGGTTATATATTTCTACTGCGGAATCACTTCCCAGTAATCATTAAATAGTCTCGAGAAGACTTGTCAAAGCGGACCCCAGGCCTTCACAGGCCGGGGCCAATGCCGGGATAACGCAAGGAGGATGATGATTAGTCTGGTGAAGACTAAAAAGATTATCACAGTTATTGCTGGCGACTTGATAAACGTGGTTTCTTTTTTTGTGGAAACTTTTTCCACTATATAGTTATCTACTACATATTTTATCTTTGTCGTTAACGACGTTTGAAACACCTAGCTCACGCTGACGCGGAGTGAGTTGACACGATAATATTCAAAATTAACCACGGTTTTATCAGCCTACTTATTTAGGTTTTAAAGTGGGATTTGAGGTCGTTTAATCATTTAAGTAAACCTGTTGATAGTGTTGATGCATATCAAGGCCGCAGTATTCTTTGGTTCAGGATATTAACCGTTTCCCAAACATCTTAAATGGGTTATTTATTCTATTATTTTAATCAAATAGTTATCTAGCCCGCTGGCCGCTCCGGCGCCACATGAGGCCAATAATCTAAAGATCAGATTGCTTTGGACTGTTTTAGGTCATTAATTTGTTCAGTTAAGCCCACGTGGGCTGAACACATTTTAAGGAATTGGCTATGTGGATGTAATAGCAAACATTTTTGCATAGTTTTTCGCTATGCAGTTGTGATATGTTATTACATATTTTGAGGCTCCAGGAACGACCTGAACCAATGTTACAAAGAACCATTACATTAAAATGTGTTCACATCCTCATAAAGTAGCACGGGGTGACTCGTCTACTCGTTATTTAGTCCGAATGAAACAATACGTATTTAAATTATGAGTTTTAGGTTAAGATTACCGCCATAACATGTTTTTAAAAATAAAACAGGGGAAAAGAACACCTACGTAAGAAGTGATGAAATGTACGGGTTAATAAACCCAACTACAAACTTAAAACGCTGTCATATTACAGCTTTTAATCTGTTTTTTTAAATAAAGTAACCTCTATGGTTAATAAATATATCACATTCATGGGGTATTCGGAAAACTATTTTTCATACCTAATAATTGTTTTTGGTAACAATATTTTGCAAGATAAGTACTTGATGTGGTTTCAAAATGATTTTAATACTCATATAAAGATGGACCGTCAAAACAATTTTAAAGCTATGCCGAATAAGCCCATGACCCATGGGGTTTGATGAGTGTCTCAAAATTTTGTTTGGACCTCAGATCTCGGAACTACAGATCTAGGTACCTTAACCTCAATATCATATTCTTCATTACAAAACCAGAAGGCTACGTCATGCCATATAATGGAATGGTTATATATCTTTATGCTTCCAACGAAAATCACGGGTCTTACCCGCATACATACGTATCCTTAAGGAGAAAAATATTTGATTATAACATCTTGCGCTTTCATAAGCTGGTTACCCAAAACAAAAAGGCATTTATATACGAAGAAAATTCTATCATCAGCATTGGCTTAACATGTGTACAAATTACAAATAAAACGCTTCGCACATGTGCGTCTAGCCGCCTAGGCGTTGTTAGCCTATGCCAATCCTTGGCTTAACAGAAAGTACATACATATTGGGTAAATAACTAACAAAAAATATTAGGGAACTGGGAGAGAACTCTCCAGACAAAAAGTCTAAGGTTAAGTTGTAGCCTGTTAACCAAGGCAATTAAAAGTTGAACTGTTGTAGTACCACTACTACCAATTGCACAGGAGATACTTTGTTTAGGACTGTATTCATACATGGATTCAATGACCTTAATACGTATACTCATAATGTATAACGAATGACTAAGTTATACTTATACAAAACCTCAATAGTCTTGTTACTTGATATACTTACACTTCCTTCCTGGATGATAGATTCGTTTACCAAAAGAGTATCTTATGCTTAGGAGTTTTCAATGATGAAAAATTCACAAGTGTGCTTATCCTCAATATATGATAATAAGACTTTTTAGAATGATTAGATTATTTTTTTTAGCACTTACCAAACGTGCCCAGATTATTATTTCCGTTAATAAAATTGGAACCACGTTACACATGGGTTCAGTATGGGTTATACCCAAGAGGCCAAGAATATTTCCGGCATACTAGAATGCTCGGGAAAATTACTAAAATTAGATTTCATAAAACGAATTAAGTACATCACGAAAGAACCATGATTGTCGGAACATTAGTCATACCATGGGTATTAAGGTTTTCAATAGCTGCGCACATTAGTGTTATACACTTTTAAAGTTGTAGCCGATTCAGCGAAATTTTTCTTCGCTACCAAATTTTGCCATGTCATAGCCATAAGGCAGTAATTATAATATTCACTGTCTATTATGTAATGCTGTAATTGCCGGAAATAAATAGTGACTATTTGGATAAGGCATTAATGAATGGATCAGTTCCTTAACTGTTTTCTATAATATCATATGTAATAATATCATGTCATGCAAATCAATAGGTATATCAATATAATGTACCTATGTCATGTCGATTATTCTATGATACTGAAAAGAGATAAACGAGTTGCGAGGAATTTGACACACAATCCAAAACTTAAGTTTTTCGCTTATACCCTAAAAGTAATGATACTGCAATAACCCTACTTACTGGCAATTGCAGAGTCGGGGTCAAAACATTAAAAACATACTAAGTGTATTAAATTGAATATTATAATGAAATAAACGTAAACATAAGTCATGACCTGACCTTGTTAGGGGGATGAAATAAAAAAGTAACAGGTTTTTCATAATTTATTTTAATATCATTATGGGTATATACATAATAGGTATATACATAAAATTTAAAAATGTTTCAAACTTTCCTTACCGACGAATAATAAGTTACAATAGAAAAATAGGTCACTGTGCACTTATCAATTCAGTCACTGCAGCTGCTGTCAGCTGCAATTCACATTCCTCCATATAGGTACACAAGGTATCTGATGTGTGAAGTGCACTTGAAGTTGTTATTTCCATTGGCGATTCAATTAATCACATTGGCGTTTCTTGACCACCAGGCGAATACAGACACGTCTCAATATATTAAATAGGCTTCAAATAACGGTACAGAAGCTTAATAGCAGCGTTTTACCTTACAATAAAACGCATATTAAGCGAAATACCTTATTTGAAGCCTATATTTTTAACTACGCCTGTGGCAACAACACTCAGTTGCAATAAACCAAGGCACATTTATTTTTCCATTTGAGGGTATTTGTTGTTCGCTGCTAGTAAACAACATTTTTAGACTATTCAGTTTCGAAGATACGTCTTTATTTCATTTCACATTTGAATTCATAAATGATGCAACCGTTTGGTAAGTGGTATATTGCAACTTCGGTTAAATTAATATTTTGATATTAGTAGTCTTTCTATATAATTTTTTTTTATGTATTTCAAATTACTAATTACAACAGTGATTGTAAGTATAATTTGTTACAATTTAATAAAACTGTGTTAGTTTGGACTGCTCTTAGTGGCACGTCATGATGTCATTTGTTTTTAGTCCCTGTCAGCCTGTCATTGCATTGTCAATGGGAATTTAATTTAGTAGTTTTAGTACAAAGTTCTTTGAAATTTATACGATACGAAATAAAAATACTAAAAAATTGTTCAGATTTGTTATTCTCCAATCGAAATAGCAGCGACAGTATTTTGATACTGTTTTTCTGAAATATACAAATTGTTGCTTTCGAAAAGGTGCGTAACATAATTTTATGTTCAATTTGACCGCGATACGTCTGAAATTATATTTCGCTTAGAATTATTTCGAAATATTGTTGTAAAACAGGATGTGTCTGATAAGACAACATTGGTTCACAGTTCACAGTATTGTGGTAAAAGATATTCGTATTAAACCTGTAATTATTAATTGATTTTTTAGATGGAACTTTCTTGAACATTGCTGTATTTAGCATTAATTTGCATTGTAAGTCAATTGTTTTATTCAGTTTGTATGTATAATTAGGTTGCCTAATTACCAAAACTGCACTAAGAGTTGATAAACCCTGCAAACCCACATGATTCATGAGAGTTGGCTATAAAATGCAATAAATATATTGAAACTAGCTTTTTCCCGCGGCTTCGCTCGTGTTAGAAAGAGACAAAAAGTAGCCTATGTCACTCTCCATCCCCTCAAATATCTCCACTTAAAAAATCACGTCAATTCGTCGCTCCGTTTTGCTGTGAAAGACGGACAAACAAACAGACACACACACTTTCCCATTTATAATATTAGTATGGCTACTTGTAGTCAAAATTGGCATATTTCAAAACTGTAGCCACAAAACGTTCTCCCATTCAAAGTTGGAAATTTGCACCTTGTTCTACTGCCAAAATGGGTGTGCTTGAATATATTAAGTATTTTGTTTCAGCATCATGGACTACGAATTTCTGGACGACAGTCAGGTTGTGAAGGAGCAGAGGAGCTCCTGGTTCTTCCAGATGATCGATGATTGGTTCACTTTCCGTAAGTATCTTTTGGCATCAGGTCATGGTAATAGAAGAATGGATAAGCAATGGAGATGAGTCGGCAAAAAAGGCTGTTTAGTTGGCACTTTACAAGTGGTAGAAAAACAGTACCATAAATTAACAGCTGATATAATTGTATTATATACTGATTCCTTATACCTTTGTTAGTCAAAAGAATGGATATCTGTAAACATTACAACAACAACAACCTTTGAAAACATGAACCTGTAAAATATTAAAAGCGCGAATTAAGGGCCAAAAATGTCATTCAAAAATTTTGGTGAATTCAGTTGAAAATTATGTTCTAGACGACTATGTGTCCACACAAGCGTCGACTAGTTGGTAATCGGCTAAATCAAACATTGCCAACACTTCATTATCTGAGACCTCAGTTAAGCTGGTAAAGCTACTAAAGAGTTACAAAGAATGTGTAAAATGTAGAATGTAAATGTCAGTAATATGTGTTTTATTACATTGTTTTTAGCGAGGTATTTTTTTTAGCCCATTATATGTTTGTTACTAGTCCTTAAAACCATCATACAAAATAAAAATTTTGAAAAACCCTTTTTTAAATTTCCATCAAATATGACTAAAAACAATCCCGAGAAATTCGGCTTTCAACCAAACAAACACAGCATCTAAATTGGTTTATCAGTTCGGGAGCTACGATGCCACAGACAGACTGACAGGTCAAACTTATAACACTCCGTTTTGCGTTTGTGGTTAAAAATTATGAACAAATACTTTTACCCCTATCAACCAAAAAACCGGCCAAGAGTGTGTCGGGCCACGCTCAGTGTAGGGTTCCGTAGTTTCCCGTATTTTTATCAAAAACTTGTAAACCTATCAAGTTCAAAATAATTTTCCTAGAAAGTGTTTATAAAGTTCTATTTTTGGGATTTTTTTTTTTAATTTATGGTCCAAAGTTAGAGGGGGGAGGGACGCATTTTTTTTTACTTTTGGAGCGATTATTTCCGAAAATATTAACAATATCGAAAAATGATTTTCGTAAACCCCTATTAATTTTTTAATACATATCCAGCAATATTTATCACACGTTAGGGTTGAAATGAAAAAAAATCACCCCCACTTTACGTGTAGAGGGGGTACCCTAATAAATGTTTTTTTTTTCACTTTTTATTTTTGCACTATGTCGGCGTGATTGATATAATTATATATTGGCACCAAATTTCAGCTTTCTAGTGCTAACTGTCACTGAGATTTCCCGCGAACGGACGGACGGACGGACAGACAGACATGTCAAAACTATAAGGGTTCCTACTTGACTACGGAACCTTAAAAAGTAAAAGTTAAATATTTCCACAGAGGCAAATTTCCTGATCAACTACGGGTGGCGATGCCTCGGAGGGCTGATCATTGTTGTGATCATTTGGAACTGGCTGCAACCCAAGATTGAGGCATGGAAGAGAGCTAGAGAAGATGCGGCTTATCATAAGGGTAAGAGATATAAAAAAAAAAAAAAATTCAAAAAAAGTGAAACAGTTTTTTCTCAAACATGCAATGAAATATTGTCTTTACGTTCCTTAAAATGGGCTGGGAAGTATCGCTTTTTGGGCGCAACAACTCGAGAGGACTGTAAAGAGTTTTCATATTATTTTTTAGGCCTAGGCCTGCAAAGAAACTTTTTTTTATAAAATATTGTCCTTTAGAGCATTTTTTTTTTATTTCATTGTATGTTTGAGAAAAGCACTATACATACAAAACGGATTCCCGGCCTCGTATCCCTATCCGGCCTCGCTCGCACGCTCGCTCGGCCGTATATACCCACTTGGCCGGAAATCCTCATTTTCCCGGCCTCTGATGTAATGTACTATTTCTCAAACATGCAATGAAATATTGTCTTTACGGTTCTTAAAATGGGCTGGGAAGTATCGCTTTTTGGGCGCAACAACTCGAGAGGACTGTAAAGGGATTTCATATTATTTTTTAGGCCTAGGCCTGCAAAGTAACTTTTTTTTATAAAATATTGTCCTTTAGAGTATTTTTTTTTTATTTCATTGTATGTTTGAGAAAAGCACTATACATACAAAACGGATTCCCGGCCTCGTATCCCTATCTGTATATACCCACTTGGACGGAAATCCTCATTTTCCCGGCCTCTGATGTAATGTACTATTACATAAAACTTTCCGCCAAACTGTAGAACAGTTTATTGGCAGGAATAGGCTCCCTTTCATCACATTTACTGTTGTTTCTTAACCTTAGGTGCTAGTGTTAGTACAAGTTACAAACATCTACTTAATACTATTTACTAAATTATTTTATTTTATTATATTATTTATTCAGAGCCTACTGTGTCCCACTGCTGGGCAAAGGCCTCCCCCTCTTTTTCCAATCTTCTCTGTCTAGTGCTATTTCTCTCCAGCCAATCAAAAATGAGTCCAGGTTATCCCACCATCGCCGGTGTGGTCTGCCGGATCCCCGGTTTGACTCGTGGGGCTCCCACTCTGTGGTTATCTTGGCCCACAAGTCGTCCGGCATTCGGCAGACATGGCCAGCCCAGTCCCACTTCAACCATTGAACCACTTCAGTTGAATTACCCATTTTATTATATAATGGGTAATTCAACTTTTTTTGCCTATTATTGCCATGGTTACGGTCCCCAGAGTCACACTGGTTTTATGCAAAATTATGCTACTGAAATTGTACAAGCATGCATGTAGTCCACGTTTGTAGGTGGAAAATTAAGGAAAATGTTAACATCAGAAAAATGCATTTTTGCATAGTTTAAGTAGCATAATAAAACCTATCAAGCTAAAAATATGGGCCAAATTGTCAAAACTGAGATTCAAAAGTTTTAAGCCTGTGTCAAGAGATGGCAGTCTATGCACTGTGATTACACATTTTACTTCGACAGTAACTCTCTATAATACTCGATCCCCTTTGATAGTACCCATTACCTTCACGCAAATGGCATAAGGAGCCTTTTGTTGAGGGTAGATTTTGTTTAAAGACAAACCCCCTTATTCATAAACGTACTAAGTTATCAAGCCGATAAAGTTCGTTTGTCCCTTTCCTACGTATTGGTGTGATAGAAAAGGACAAACGAACTTTATCGGCCTGATAACTGAGTACGTTTATGAATAAGGGGGAAAAACTGTAGCATCGGAAAACAAAATGTTCTATTGGTTGTAGATCCGGACCGCGTTTTGGCGCGTGAGGAGGCAGTCAGAAGGGCGAGAGAGCTGCAGGAACAGAAACTCAGGGCAGACTCCGCGCGAGCTGCTGAGCTGCAGAAAGAGGTAAGCCTGTGTTTTTTTTAATACTACGTCGGTGGCAAACAAGCGTACGGCCCGCCTGATGGAAAGCGGTCACCGTAACCTATGGACGCCTGCAACTCAAGAGTGTTACATTCGCGTTGCCACCCCATTAGAAACTTGTACATTCCCTTTTGTTGTGTTAAATACACAGCAAAAAGGAGTGCACAAGTTCCAAGGAAGGTTCGGGTTGCCGACGACTCAAAGGACAATAGACGGAATAAGTCAGTTCCGTAAGTCCTCCCGTCATCAGCACACCGCACCCTCGTAAACCCTGTGTAATCCGTGTATTCCTTAATTTCCTAATAATATTAATAATGCTGATGTACCCCTTACATTTTATGAAAGTGTCAAAAGGGCCTCGTTGGCTTCAGCGGCATCTCGGACACTGGCGATCAAATATATGAAAGAGGCGCGTTCCTACGCACACAGGTTCGAGTCCTGCCGGAGGTGTGAATTTTTCCATTTTTAACCGCCTCTCAAAGGAAGGGGTTCTCAATTCGTCTGTTTTTTTTTAATGTTCCTCGACATCTCCGTCGTTACTGGACCGATTTTGAAATTTTTTTTTTATTGTATGTATATGCATACAGATTGGTCCCATTTTTCTCAGAACCCAGTTCTGATGATGGGATCCTGGAGAAATCGAGGGAACTCCTCAAATCTGAAAGGCATACATATGGTGATTTTTGTGTTTTTAAAGAACAGCATGCATTTACGTACGGAACAGTGACATTTGGTGCAGTGGAACTCCTGATGATGGTCAGAATGGAACTCCTCAAATCTGAACGGCACACTTATAGTGATTTTGCTATTTTTATAAGAACAGCATGCTCTTACGTCCAGAACAGTGACATTTGGTGCAGTGGAACTGCTGATGATGGTCAGAACGGAACTCCTCAAATCTGAACGGCACACTTATAGTGACTTTGGTATTTTTATAAGAACAGCATGCACTTACGTCCAGAACAGTGACATTTGGTGCAGTGGAACTGCTGATGAAGAGTGAGCCGCCCCTGGTTAGAGTTCCGTTCTGATAATCATTCTCATCTGTAAGTACTTAAGAATCATCCAAATTCATTTCATTTCATTTCATTTATTAACCATAATGTAATATGATCATTACATGGTAAGTCAGCATTTTACAATATTTTATAACATTTTACTATGTAAGTAAGTAAGCTTAGTATTAATCATAATAAATAATAATCTATTTACAAATTTCGTCAATTACATTATTATTCAATGATAAGTATTCATTTATCGAATAGAAGGCATGGTTTTGGAAAAAATTTTTTACTGTGTTTTTAAATAAATTAAAAGGTAAATCTGTGACATTTGTGGGCAATTTATTAAAAAGCTTTATTTTTATGAAAATTCCCTGTTTTTGGCATTTTTTCAATTTAAGAAAGGGAAGTTTTAGCTTGCTATTGTTCCTCGTATTATAATTGTGACAATCCGAACGCTTAAGTAAAGTATTTGATTTGTTATGAATTTCTAACACAGAGTTGTATATGTACAGTGATACGACCGTCATTATTTTAAGCTTCAAAATGTAAGACCTCGCCGATATGCGCCAATTTACCCCACGTATTATTCTGATTGAGCTTTTTTGTAGGATCAGTACCCGATTTATATCTACAGCATTTCCCCATATTGTAATTGCATAAGCAAGTAGACTTTGTACATGAGCATAGTAAACAGTTTTTAAAGTTCTTAAGTTAACTAGGGGCTTTAGTTTCAACAATGCGTAATTGGCTGATGCTAGTTTATTACAGACTTTATCAATATGTAGGTATGCTATGTGTTAGTTTGCTGTCAATTTCATATCCTAAGAAACATGTATTGTGAGTATACTCAAAAGTGGTTGTTATATTCGTATTTCTTGAAATCGTTATGTAGTTTACAAATGTGCTTTTATTTTCATTTAGTACAATGCCATTAGTGCCATTACATTCAAACCATTTGTGTAAAATGTCGGTAATGCATCGTAGGTGTCTTTCCATTGATGATTGGTCTTTGTGTCTGACCCCAATATGCGTATCATCTGCAAAGAGAGTGATCTGCGCCCAATCCGGCATATTCGAAGGCAAGTCGTTGACATAAATCAAGAATAGTACTGGGCCCAAAATGGAACCTTGGGGTACGCCAATTTCATTCAGTTCGGGGGATGACATATTTTTTCGAACTTCAACCACTTGCGTTCGATTTTGCATGTAACTGGTCATCATTTTTAATGCTATGTCGTCAAAACCATAGTGGTGCAGTTTACAAAGAAGAATAGCATGCCGTATACAGTCAAATGCCTTAGATAGGTCGCAAAACATGCTAGCGCATTTCTGCGACCCATCCATAGACTCTAGTGCAAAATCCACGACTCTTCTTATAACCATGGCTGTCGACTTGCCTTTTCTGAAGCCATATTGGTGGTGCGAGAAAAGATCGTTTTGTTCGAAGAAATCCATTATTCTGTTTTTTAGAACCGCTTCTAAGACCTTTGAGAAAACAGGTAACACGCACACTGGTCTATAATTACTTGGGTCATTATGTGTCCCTTTCTTAAAAATAGGTACGACTCTGCCGGTTTTGCAGTACTTCTGGAAATGTCCCTTCCTTCATGCAGCTATTCAGGACAAATAGTAGTAATTCCATGATGTTGTCATTATATCTTATAATCTTCAATATTCTGGTATCCATGCCCTGTATGTCTTTCGACGTTTTGTTCTTTATTTTTATTATTATCGTGTGAAGTTCTTTTAAAGTTACTAGTCCGAAACATATTTTCGTTTCCATTATTAGTTTCCTGTTTGGCTTATTAACAGAATTCAGATATTTTTTGGATTCCTCTGCACTAACTTTCAAGTTACATGTTATTTTTCCTGCTATAGTGGTATCAAAATCGTTAAATTGTTGTGCCATCTTAAAAGGATCTTTTATACTGTTTCCGTTTTTGTCTACTAACTCTTTAATTTCATTCGGGGGCCCTGTAACACATCGGTTTGTTTGTTCGTTCACAACCTTCCACGTTTCTTTGATTATATTATTAGAGTTCTGTATTCGTCGAGAGATTCCCAATCTCTTAGAGCAGGTCATTACTTTTTTCAGCACCTTTTTATACGCTTTTATGCTGGTTTTTCTATGTTCATCAGGAAAGTGTGCTTGTAGTATCTCCATTTTATTTAGATTCTCTCTTGAGGTTCTAATACCATTTGTGATCCACTTTTCGTCTTTGGACTTTACAGTGACACATTTTTCTGGAAAAGCTATATTGTAATAATAATTTATGGCTGAAACAGTGCATTCATCATTTCATTTGCATGACTTGAAGTCAATATTTTGTCTCTGATTTAATTACAGCTTTCATCATTAAAAACCCTTGTGTTAATTCTATTGCTTAGGATTTTATTGCAATTTGCTTTATCTGAAAATGTATATTTTAATTCTATGAAATTATGATCTGATATTTTATCTTCCAATACTCTGCCTTCTACCGATTTCTTAACAAAATTTGCTACTATAAAATTATCAATACAAGTTTTACTATCTTCAGTGATACGGGTTGGCTTATCAATTAAGGCTTTACATTTGTAGTTTCTGAGCAATGTTTCAAAATTGGTTCAGAAATGACGGAGATATCGAATAACAAACATTAAAAATATACAGACGAATTGATAACATAATCCAACATTTGAAAGTATTTATCATCAGAACGCCAAAGGAAGGCGGTTTTTTTTTCTTAAAAATTATTCCTTTAAGGTACAGCGGGGCAAACCTTGAATGGGGGGGGGGGGGATCAAATGTAACTGGTCCACTTTTTCCATGTTTTACAATGTTTGCATTAAATAGAGTGTCCACCGGTTATATATCGTAGGCCTGTTGGATACATATCAGCAGCGGCTGGTCCATACAAGCCGATTCCCACCGGCTTGCCTAAAATTGATTACTAGTAAAGTACCTAATGTTAAGGTAGGTTTCTTTTTGCTTTGGAGTTGCATAGCAGAAAATTTTACCAGCCGCCACTGATATATAGAACTCAACAGCATAGTGTAATAATGGAAAAAATGGATTAGTTACAAGTCGAGATTTGCCCCGCTGTACCTTAATTTGAAAATAAGTAATGTTTTTATATTAAAGGAAAAAATGGAAAAATTTACGCTTCCGGCGGGACTCGAACCTGTGTGCGTAGGAACGCGCCTCTTTCATATATTTGATCGCCAGTGTCCGAGATGCCGCTGAAGCCAACGAGGCCCTTTTGACACTTTCATAAAATGTAAGGGGTACATCAGCATTATTAGCATTATTTTCTCAATATAACTTGAGACTCCAGTGCCGTTACAAGATGTAATAGTCTGTCGGTAGATGGCGCTAGACGTCACCCCAAGACGTGTGTACATAAGGAAAGGCATGGAAAGATTTGCGATGTCCGGCGTGGCTTCCGTAGCTCAATTGGTTAAGAGCCTTGCACGGATTGCAAATGATGCGGGTTCAAGTCCCGCCGGAAGCGTAAATTTTTCCATTTTTTCCTTTAATATAAAAATGTGTAGAATCGTTAGCAGACGTTTCTGCTTGTTAAAAATAAATTAAGTAATGTTTACTTTCAGAAGGAAGAAAAGAAGCGACGTGAAGCTCTTGAGCTCCTAGAAAAGCATGGCCGTTTGCCCAGCGCTGGCCAGCGGCTTGGCTCCGATGACGGTAAGTACATAGACTATTAATTTTATAAATTTAAATAGATATCATACAGGAAAGAAAAAACGACAGGGCCCACTGTTGGCTGAGGCGGGAATCGAACCCGGGTCTTCAGCTTACGCGGCTAACCTCACCACTAGACCACCCGCCCGCCGTGGTACCCGACGAAATTTCTCTAGTGTATGTTATCTCTGATAAGGCTAGGCGCCTTTGATCTTATAATTTATATATAGTAGTGTGACTACTTGAAAAAAGAACAAATCGAAAAATATTCAATAAAATAATTTGATTTGTTCCCTAGTTGTACATAGACTATATTTAATATATAATATTTATTTGTCATCATCCTCCTTGCGTTATCCCGGCATTTGCCACGGCTCATGGAAGCCTGGGGTCCGCTTTGACAACTAATCCCAAGATTTGGCGTAGGCACTAGTTTTTAAGAAAGCGACTGCCATCTGACCTTCCTACCCGGAGGGTATTTAAATTGGGACCCTAAATTAGTGAAAGTTGTTAACAAAAATTAACTAGATGTCAGTTTTGTGACGAGAATTGAGCACGATATTTCAATAAAAATATTTCTTTTGTGTTAATTATATAAACATTAAGCAATAATCTACATTTATAACATGAAAAAAGTTGGTTTTTAGACAAATTTCATTCTTAATTGTCGTCACAAAACTGACATCGAGTTAATTTTTGTTAACAATTGTCACTAATTTTGAGCCCCAGTTTCTGAAAATGCCCTTACACAATATCGTCTGGTGTGTTTAATTTGCAGGCTTCCTGCCGCTGAGCGGTGGCGCCGGCGGCTCCTCGTACCGTGCTCCGAAGCGCTCGGCCTGCGGGGGCGGCGGCTGCGGCCGCTAGGCCTAACTAAGGCCATCCTTAACACCAAGACTTGCCGAAAAAACATGTCAAAATTACGGATAGGCACAATTCATTATACAGGGTGTAAACCTAATACGGGCGAACCTCTTAACGGTGGTGAGCATAGGACATCAAAAATGGAATTAGATAACTTTTACTTAAAATTGAAATATTTTTTTTATCCATACATAAATTAATTCGGCCCGCAACGTAATGCAAACACACTCCCGTTAAACGCTCGTTGACAGTTGTCATTGATTGTCATCGCAACCACGTTTACAGTACATTGCTGCTGAGATTTTTTTCAAAAATTCATTATTGGGTGAAAATTAAGAGTAAATCAAAAAAAACCTCTTAATTAATGATAACAATATTGAATTATTCGCCTGGTTTCATTTATCGCCCTTATTACGTTTACGCACTGTAAAGTGTAAAGGTAATTAAAACTATTGGCAATAAAATAACATATTTTCTATTTATCAAAGTTTCATATATACGTGAGCGTCAGGACCCCTGGACCACTACAGATATTTGATGTTTAGTACATACTAAAATTTAGTACCTATTTGATACTATTTGGTACCTGAGTACATATATTTGGTACCTCCACTGATATCGAAAAATCGAGCGAATAAAGTGGCCAGACATTCTGACGTCAGGATGTCTGGACCATTTTTGGTTTACATAGTTCTACACAACACTACTAATTGATATCTTAGTCAATATTTACTACCTATTTGGTACCTGTCAATATATTTTTTTCAAATTTTTTTGGCGTACCAGAAAAAAGTTATGACGGAATTTAAAGTTGTGAGCCCGGCCGTGCCGTTGAAGTATATAGCGCCTGTCAAAAGTACAGAGGCAAATCCGCCTGCCCTCCTGTGCGCGTCAACTTAAATAGGAATTTAGTTTTAGGCACTCGCACATCATCTCTACTACTGACTAGTGGCATTAATATAGTCGAAATATAAAAGTAATTAGTGTAATTACACTAGTTTTCCATTTTCCTCCTGAGAGACCTAAACACGTGGCAACAGTTGGGCAAATTCTAGGTAAGGGGGAAATAGCATAAACTGTTATAATTAACAGCGTCATTGGTAATATTGGTATATAGGATGTATTTTGATGACGTGGACCAGTCTATGGTCCACGAGCTCCGTTATAGGGGTTTATCATATAAATAAACCACTGCTTTCGGTAACATTTGTTTTTTGCATCGATTAGTGTCAATTATGAATTAAGAATAAATACAAACATCAAATCAATCATCTACTATCAGTACCTACAACCACAATGTCGCCAAATCTGCCATACAGCTCTACAGCTGCTGAACAGTCGCAAAAATGACCGGCTGTCAGGGGTAAACTGATTTACAAATTTATCCGCCAGGAGATGTCTCTCAGGGACATGACATGACATTAGACGTTATTGAGACTGTAGGAGGTTCTCTCAGGAGGAAAATGGAAAACTAGTGTAATTACACTAATTACTTTTATATTTCGACTATATTAATGCCACTAGTCAGTATAGATGATGTGCGAGTGCCTAAAAATAAATTCTTGACTAAGATATCAATTAGTAGTGTTGTCTAGAACTATGTAAACCAAAAATGGTCCAGACATCCTGACGTCAGAATGTCTGGCCACTTTATTCGCTCGATTTTTCGATATCAGTGGAGGTACCAAATATATGTACTCAGGTACCAAATAGTATCAAATAGGTACTAAATTTTAGTATGTACTAAACATCAAATATCTGTAGTGGTCCAGGGGTCCTGACGCTCACCATATATACACACTGTACTTAATCAAATACTCTGAGAAAGCTTCGATTAACTCAAAATTAACCCAAGACTAATAAATCTGCTCGTATCGCGCATGACACGATGTATATTTAGTTTAAAAAAAAATAGTCTTACAGGTGAATTTGTATTGCATATTATTATTTCTATAAAATTTGTAAACAAAAATCCATCAAAGAACCTACCTACTACGTGAACACAAAGTCGAAGTGACTGAAATGTTTTTAAAGAAAATGTTGGATCTGTAAGTACCTTTATTGTAATATTAATACAATAACATAAAATTAATCTTACAATGTCTTTCATTTACATTAATGTATTTTAACCTAAAGCCTAAGTTTTAAACTTCAATCTTTTAAACTTTTGAACTTGTTTTGACAATTTGGCCCATATTATCTTATACTTTTAAACGAGCAATTCTTGTATATTTATTTATTTATTTATATATATATTTATTTACACTGACGATCTCGGAAACCGCTCTAACGATTTCGCAGAAATTTGTTATGTGGGGGTTTTTGGGGGTGAAAAATCGGTCTAACTTATCCTTAGGTCCCGGAAAACGCGAATTTTCGAGTTTTCATGCGTTTTTCTTCGCGCGCCGTCTCGTGTGCAGTAGTTGTACTGTTAAGACAGAATTCTTTCGGTCGATGTAAGTACTATTTATTGCAAACACTAGATGGCGACACAGGTCAAGGCTAAAACGAATAGAAAAATACACTATTTGAGTTTTTGTGGCGAAATGCGCGCCATCTCGTGTGGAGTAGTTGTGTTGTTAAGGCTGAGAATTCTTTCGCTCGATGTAGGTACTATTCATTTTTGAACTAGATGGCGACACATGTCAAGGATACGAAACAGAACCGAGCGAAGCTCGGTTGCCCAGATATTTATTAGCTTGATACGTGTTAAAATGTCAAATATTAATATTAGCGCTATCTAGCCGAGCGTACCCCAAAGGTGTGCTAGATGGCGTAGGTACCTATTTCTATATGGTTCTGAGGTACGTTTTTTTCTTAGACAGTACCTGTTTAAAGCCAGAATAAACACAACAATCAAGAAAAAGTTAATAAAATTGTACATCTGGAGCATAGCGTTATACGGCAGCGAAACGTGGACGATGCTGCAACAAGACAGAAAACGCCTTGAAGCTTTTGAAATGTGGTGCTGGCGGCGGATGGAGAAAATAAGTTGGACAGAGAAAGTAACAAACGAAGAAGTCTTAAACAGAGTGAAAGAAAAGAGGTGTATTTTAAGAACTGTTGAATGCAGAAGAGGAAATATGTTGGGACACCTGTTACGACACGACGAATTCATCAAGATCATCATAGAAGGGAAAGTAGAAGGAAGAAGAAAGAGGGGAAAGCCAAGGAGGGCATACATGGACCAAGTGAAAGAGAAAGTGAATGTCGTGTCGTATCAGGCTGTCAAAGAAAAAGCCCAGGAAAGATATAGCTGGAGATTGCTTCACCGACAAGAGCCCAGCTCTTAAATTTCTGATGATGAACTGTCCATACGGAGTTACATATGTCTTTGCATACGTAGATATGTAGTTGCGTACATTACATAAAGACAGCGGTAGGTAAGAGACTTGGCATTATGTGATAAATTGATAATATTATAAATAAGCCTATTTCGCGTATAATGAGTTTACAATAGCGGTAAGAGCATGCTACTTTCAATCCGGAGGTCGCGGGTTCGAACCCCGGCTCGTACCAATGAGATTTTCGGAACTTATGTGCGAATTGGTTATTTGATATTTGCCAGTCGCTTTTCGGTGAGGGAAAACATCGTGAGGAAACCGGACTAATTCCAATAAGGTCTAGTTTACCCTTCGGGTTGGAAGGTCAGATGCCAGTCGCTTTCGTAAAACTAGTGCCTACGCCAAAACTTGAGATTAGTTGTCACAGCGGACCCCAGGCTCCCATGAGCCGTGACAAATGCCGGGATAACGCAAGGAGGATGAGGATGTTGATAATTAATTTACAATTCATCCCGACGTTTCAACCACTACAGCATTCATGGTCAACGGGTGACTGGGGAAACATTCCATAAATTCCATTCCATTACCCGCCTTTACACAGACGCTCTATCGCGCGTGATTGCGCAATCGCGTATGAAAGAATGCGCGTGTAAAGACGACGGGAGGGGAAGGCAAAGAACGCGCGATTGTTTTCGCTGGAGCGGGTGCGCTATCGCGCGGCTGAGGTTGTCTTTACACGTACGTTCATTCGTTGTTCGTACGTTGAATTACTTGCTCTTAACAATAAACAATAATATCCAGTATATCGCGCACGATTAGCCTTTACACGCACGCTCTTTTCGTTCTCAAAAACTTCGACGAGCAATCACGCGCGAAAGAACGTGAACCTTAAAAACCAACAACACGCAATCGCGCACAGGCTTAACCTCGCGCTGTCCTGTACGCTCCGGGAACACGCGATAGAGCGACTGTGTAAAGGGGGCTATTAGTTTCCATAGTTTTATTTCATGAGTAACTATCGCGGTAACCGACGACAATACAGTGCGTAAACGTAATAAGGGCGATAAATGAATCCAGGCATATAATTCAATATTGTTATCATTAATTACAAGGTGTTTTTGAGTTACTCTTAATTTTCAGCCCATAATTAATTTTTGAAAAATTTCCCAGCAGCAATGTACTGTAAACGTGGTTGCGATGGCAATCAATGACAACTGTCAACGAGCGTTTAACGCGAGTGTGTTTGCATTACGTTGCGGGCCGAATTAATTTGTATGGATAAAAAAAAATATTTCAATTTTAAGTAAAAGTTATCTAATTCCATTTTTTATGTCCTATACTCACCACCGTTAAGAGGTTCGCCCGTATTAGGTTTACACCCTGTATAATAATGAACAACTCTTTTGTTAATAACTAGGTACCGATCCGATTTTCCGATTGTATAAAACGCTTACCTAGGTGTGTTTACTCAATTTCCCGAGAGATGTCACTTTTGCTATTTACAACTAGCTAACGGTATGTTATCGTAGTTTCTATAAGATATTTTAGAAAAGACAAGTCGATGTGACGGGACGTCCCCTCGGGACATCCCTGCGTTCATTTATGTGGATATAATAGAGGTTTTCTCTAAATTCCCAAATACCATTTCAAAAAAAAAAGTCGATTTGTGTTGATTCTACAATTGGACATACTTTTGTTTATTGTTAAACAGAGTGATTAGTTTGAAGCTCCTCTCCTTATCGAGATTAGAGTTCATAGTCCAACACCGATCGTTTCGTCGGGACAATATGTTTCTATTGTTTCTCATATTTCAAATATTTGTGTGGGTTGTTGTTTCGACGAACTGATAAACATTTAGTCCTCAAACATATAAATGTTTCAATTTGGACTTTAACGCGTATGAATAGAGTTTATTAGCGTAACTACCTTATGGCTTATTCGATTAAACCAGCAGTGCTCAACCTGCGGCCCGTTTATATTGTTCATTCATACTATACTACATTACGATACAAGTGCGGAATAGAGGAAATTCGAAACGATCTACATATAGCTGGGGCTCTAGTCCCCACGCTAGCCCCAAATACTATGTAAACTCTACGAGTTAATACGTGCAGCTTGGTGCCAAAGTTGGCAACATGCACACTAGCGCTCCTAGCGGCATGAGTTGATCGAAATAGTTTAGTTTCATACAGTATAAAATTAAAAAAAGTCACATATTCTTATTTTTTTGTTTTATTCCGTCTAAAAATGTTAAAGTAGATCAAGTAATAGCATTTTCTATTTTACAAAAATAAAAGTCTGAACAACTACTTTGATCAACTCGTACCGCTAGATGGCGCTAGTAAAATTGTTGCCGTTCCAATGTATGGGAAACGTCAGAAGCTGCACGTATTAACTCTAGAGTTTATATAGTATTTGCTAGCCCAATGCGGATTGGGGACTCTACATACACCTTTGATTTTCTTCACAGAAGTACTGAGGTTTCCTCGCGATGTCGCGATGTTTTCCTTCACCGAAAAGCAAATCCATACTAATATTATATATGGGAAAGTGTGTGTCTGTTTGTTTGTCCGTCTTACACGGCATACGGAGCAACAAATTGGTGGAGATAGTTGAAGGGACGGAGAGTGACAAAGGTACCTTTTTGTCTCTTTCTAACCCCTTACTTCCCTAAAATAGGGGGTGGAAGTTTGTATGGATCATACCGCAATTTTCAAATTTAACGCGAGCGGAGCCGCGAGCAAAAGCTAGTTACACATATTTCTTTAATCAATCAATCAATCAATCAATTATTTATTCGTGATAACTACAAAATACACAAGTAAGAAAACAGAAACAGCAAATAAAAGAAATTAAACATATAAGTGACCACGAAATGGTCCCGACTCAGCATAAAATGCTAACCCAAGGGTCAGCGCTGGTCTTCCGTCGGGACCATTTTGTTGGTCACGAACGCAGCTGTACGACGCGGACCCGTGACATAGTGAACGCAGCGCAATGTTTAATAAGTTCCGAAAAACTCATTGGTACAGTGGTGACCTCCGGATTGAGAGTCAGGCGGCACATACTACCACCGCTTTTTAAACAACATGAACAGTAGTTATTTGTTTTACAAGGGGGCAACGTTGTTGTTTAACCGCACGTGCCAATATTGATACCTACCCGATCAAGTGAAAGATTCCAATATTGAACCGCGAGGGTAGCGAGTGGTTCAAAAAGTGGTGTCTTGAGCGCTGCGAGGGTTACAAGGCACGAAGGTTAAACAAACTTTGCCACCGAGTGAAACACAAAATTTTTCACCACACCAACACGAACAAAATACTGACTATAAAACATCAAACTAAATCGAATCCATCAATTTATTCAATGTTTGTGATTCAAAATCATTTGTAGGTAAATTCTGCCAGCCGGCTTCAGACATCAAGTTAAAATTTCTATGAAATTACTTAGCTCTCTTGTGGATAAAATGCCATTTTGCTATCTGCTTTCGAATCGCGAAGTGAGTCTTTACCAGTTGGTGTGGTGAAAAACAAATTTGATGCGAATCTATTTCAATTAAATTATAAGTAAAACCGTCTTTTGTAGCCCTCACAGAAACGGTTGCATACCGCTGGTGACAACGCCAACAAAGATTTCATTATAAACGATATTATGCGCCGGAAGTTTTGCTTCCATCTTCCACAACTGCTTTAGTGCTCCGACTAGTAACTACAAAAAGGAAAAAAAATACATTACGACCCAAAAAGAGGCAGAAATTTTCATTACAAAATGGCCACATACTGGCCGAATGGGAATGGGCCGAGCACAGCCGACGAATTAATGGCTGCAGTAAAAAAGTTTATTGACGAAGAAGGGGAAGAGTTGATAGCAGCTCTTGAATTTAAATCACCTTTTAGATTTGAGCCACGCCTCACAAGAAAACTGTTTAACAAGAAGGCAGCCGCGCAACCCGCGACTCCCGACGATGGGCTTACAACCGTCTTCCAAACCTTTCAACTCTACGAAAAGTGCGACAAGGAAAAGGATTTGAACTTCTTCATTCACGTTTTCCACAAATACGGTAGTGTACAAAAAGTATTATCGAAAGCTGGAGCTGACGCGGCCTTTATAAGCAGGAAGTGCGATATCTACGGCATCAGCACCAAATTGCGATATCCTTCACGTGGCCATTATGAGGATATCACTCTGTCCAGGATAGCACGGGCGTTCCCCGTCCAAACATCTAAAGTTATATTAAAGGAGCAGTTCGCAGGAATTCTGACATTCTCATCTTTCTTCCAACAACATCTGCCGCTTATAATGCAGCATACCATCTTCGCCGGCCTAGTCCCAAAGGGACAACCGTTTCATCTCAACATACTAGATATTGCAGCGGTTTTGAACATGGAAATATCTGTAAAACTTGCGAAACCAGAAGAAAAAAGTAGGCTGATTAGGAAAACAGTCGAAGAAGCGATCAAGGACTCGAAGTCGCATATTTACAAGGTTAGTAATTTAGACGAAGATGGTGAGAAGCTGGAGATATTGACAGAGGCAGGTGTTTTAGAAGTAAACGCGAATGGTGACCTTGAACCGTCGGCTCTCACCGCGCTGCTATTGAATAAGTTGACTAGAATTCAAGCGGTCTACTCGTTCACATATTCTGAGGCAGTGGAGAAGCTGAAACTCTAGAAATATTTGTGAGAGTATAATTACAGCCATGTGGTTTATTTTTTTTGAATAATTGATAATACTATTACTTCGTTGCGCGATAAGATTGTTCTAATTTTAAGCGTACATTAAAAAATGATGAAAAATACATGTTTGGAATGGAACAAAATGTATTTAATTTACAAAATGTATTTTTTCTTTTGTATCTTATTGCAAATTAAAACTATGGCAGACTTGAAAACCAAGACCTATCTAATTATTTTTCCCCCTCACTAGCTCGGAAACACGTGTTTTGTCCTTCAATACCAGCGGGTAAAAACGCATTTTATCCACTAGTGGATAAAGTAATTTGACCTTGAATATAGTAAAATTTTCTACTTTAAAATTGGTGAAAGTGAGTGAATCTAGTGATGATGATGATTTCCAGTAGGAAGCAGTGATAAATGCGATTTTTGCGCTGTACTTTCCTCGCTATAGTGAGAGGAAAAGTTTTGTGTTACACACGAGTGCAAATGTATTTTACTTCTCGTGTGTTGAAAAACTCGCTAGCTCAGGATTCTATTCTCGAACCACTCGCTTCGCTCGTGGTTCAACTATAGAATCCTTTCGCTTGCTCGTTTTCCAATTCCACACTCGGCGTTAAAATACAACTTTGCACTCTTGTATAACAAATAACTACCACAGCAACTGGTAATGGCTCTCTTTGCTATTCGAAAACAGAAAGCGAAATTGCATTTTATTCACAAGAATGCAAAGTAATTTCATACAAATTTTAATGTGATGTCTTAAGCTAGCTGGTAGACTTTACCTATAAATGATGATTTTGAATCATAAATATTGAATAAATTGATGGATTTGATTTAGTTTGATGTTTTATAAGTAGTCAGTATTTTGTTCGTGTTGGTGTGGTGAAAAATTTTGTGTTTCACTCGGCGGCAAAGTTTGTTTAACCTTCGTGCCTTGAAACCCTCGCAACGCTCAAGATTCCACTTTTTGAACCACTCGCTACGCTCGCGGTTCAATATTGGAATCTTTCGCTGGCTTGGGTTTCAACAACTTTGCCCCCTTGTAAAACAATAGTTATTTGTTATACAAGGGGGCAAAGTTGTATTTTAACGCCGAGTGTGGAATTAAAAAACGAGCAAGTGAAAGGATTCTATAGTTGAACCACGAGCGAAGCGAGTGGTTTGAGAATAGAATCCTGAACTTGCGAGTTTTTTAACACACGAGAAGTAAAATACATTTGCACCCGAGTGTAACACAAAACTTTCCCCTTACCATAGCGAGGAAACTACAACGCAAAAAATGCGTTTATCACTGCTTCCAGTAGTTCCACAGGTGGTAAATCATCTTTATTACTAGATTCACCTACTTTTATCAATTTTAAAGCAGTTAATTTGACTTTATTCAAGGTCAAATTACTTTACCCACTAGTGGATAAAATGCGTTTTTACCCGCTGGTATTGAAGGACAAAACACGTGTTTCCGAGCTAGTGAGGGGAAAATAACTATTGATTTATTAATATCGACCTCCTAAGTAGTATTATTTATTGTGGTATAGCTTTGTTTTGTCTCGAGTACCGCAGCCCCAGCTCGTCTGTAGCGGCCTCTATGGCCGCTAGCGCTGTGTCCAAGTGCTCTCTGGTATGTGCAGCTGACAGGCAGAACCTGCAACCAAGTACAAGCCGATTACTTAGTTATAGGGGTCGGCGCAGCATGTCTTCCGCTTCCATAATTTCCTTCGGTATTTTCAGTCAAAGGAAATAGTAAATCCGATGTACTTAGGATATTAAACATTTAAAATCTGGTAACTCACGTAAAATTGTTGATGGTCGCTCGACATGTTTCGCTCCGTAACGCGGAGCATTTTCACCTTCGACAATTTTTACGTGAGTTACCCGATTTTACATGTTTAATATGTCAGTGTCTCACGGTAGTTTTATTATTAAAAGTACTTAGGATATGTTTAGGAAACTCAACGATAGAGGGCGTGAAAAACAATTATATGCCGTTGTGCAAGTTGTTCGCTAGATGTCACTGTGTCGTTCTACAAGTCCGTGTAGAAGTAGTTATATATGTGAATGGTTGATGAATGATTACATCAAACCTATTTAAAAAATCCCGCCATAAATATGTGGGGTTCAATGTTTAAAGGATCCACATGCTTTATGTGCTATTAGGAACCTTCAGACATTCTTGAAAGTTTGAATTTTTCGTTCCATAGATTTTGATAGATGTCCATTGGTTGTTGCCGGTCTTTAGATTGAATCGGGAAAGCCGCGAATTTGAATTCCAGAGGAGATTGTGCTTAACAATGCCGCGACCCCGGCCGCCGTGAGCCGATCCACTCCCGCCATCTTGCCGGCGAGTACACACGGCGCCACTGGCTGTACAGTATCAGGACACTGACCGCATGCGCGTGCGCGCCTGGTGCAGCGGCGTGGCCGAGAACGAGACGCCGACGGCCGCGACCCCGGCCGCCATCTTGCCGGCGAGTACACACGGCGCCACTGGCTGTACAGTATCAGGACACTGACCGCATGCGCGCCTGGTGCATCGGCGTGGCCGGGAACGAGACGCCGGCGGCCGCGACCCCGGCCGCCGTGAGCCGCTCCACGCAGGCCACCATCTTGCTCGGTGAGTACACCAACATGGCCGCCACTGGCGACTGCTCGTGCCCGTGGACGACTACTCCCATGGATTGTAACCTGGAATAAGTACTTTGGTGAGTAAAATCAGTAAGAGTTACTCCGTACTGTCAGAGTAATTGTGTTTTCACATTATCCGATCCGATATCGGATGTAGGAAGGATTCCAAAGGAATAAATCAAAGATGGCGGCGTAAATATATATATATATATATATATGCACGCCTGCACGGGGTACCTATCGGTCCGACATCAATATCAGATCGGATAAATGTGAAAACGCACTAAAAGATGGTCGCATTTTACTAACTTCTCAGGGGGTCTAGCACCCCCCTCTCCTCTTGGGATTTGACCGAGTCATCAAACCTGCGACGCTGAAGGTAAACTATTTCATCCCTGCCTCTGTATGAGAACCTGAAATCCTGGTTATCGCATGTTTATCAAATTGATACGTTGGTACTGAAAGTTTTGAAAATAATTCTTTAAAGATAAAGATACTTTATTTGCATTAAACATTACCAGGTCGTGTTATGACCCATCCCTTCCTAAGACTTCCTATACCTACATATCTACATTCTTAGCACTACCAATGCGTCTGAATCTGAACTAGATAAGTATACTGACTGATTGCAGTATCCCATATTTACCCTCAGCGTGACCCCACGAGTCTGGCCAGCAATCGCGCGGTGACGCCTATCTACTAACTACCTACCTACGCGTATTAGTACTTACTAGAGACTAGAGACACTGCAATATGTTACTGACCTGTCACGGAAGTAGCGAATATTCTCCTTCAGGGCAATCACTCGAGCTTGGCCTGCCGGTGCGCGCAGGTCTCGTAATGCGCATAGCACCTGCGCAGTGACAGGTGGCGGCATAGCTTGCACGTATGCATGCGCGGCGCCGTGCGCGCGCAGATGGCTTACCAGCGCGGCTGAACCTAAACAGAGATTCATCTATTATTGTGAACACTTTGGGGTGCATGCCGCTGGGATCGGTAGGTTTGGCGCAACAACCACCAATGTTCCTTGGGTCAATTCAGATGAGGTTACGCATACTGTGCCTAACTACTAGCAAATAGGTAATTTCTGCATCAGAGCTCTCATTAAAGGCGACCACCATCGAGCGCATCGATGAACATAAGTACTTTGACATCTCCTGTACTCTGCAAGAATCTTTATCCCCACGTCAATGTTGGATAAGCTGTAGTTTATCAAATTCTCTAGACCCTGTCAATTTATCCATTGACCTTCAACCTACTTTCAGCTACAAGACTAACTTCAACGTTTAGGCGTAAACGTATAACCGCTCCACTCCACATGCTTCTGTGGCCCCAAATCACGATTCGCTACGGCTAGAAGTCAATCTCCAATATCCAGGGTATACGAACTGGCTATATACCCGCCCGCTCTAGGGAAGCTCTTACTAATCGTCCCTATTAGTGCATTCCGCATCTTTCGGATTCACGCCACATGCGTCAGTCTCCCTCGTCCTTTCGGTCCCAGACCGATGCTGCGAGCTTCGACGATGTAGATGTGAAGACCTACCTTCAACGTTCGGATGAGTAGACGAGAGTCCATGCCTCTGTAGCCCAGATTTCAAATGCCCGTGGAGGTACAACCCGTACAACTATTTAATAAGACTATCTTCAATTGCTAGAGGTGACTAGAAGTACCTGCTATATAACCGCCCGCTCCCGGAAAGCTTTTACTAAACGTCCCCATTAGTACATCCACATCTCTAGGATCCACGCCACATGCATCAGTCGCTCCTCGTCCTCTCGGCCCCAGACCGATGCTGTGAGCCTCGTCGATGTAGATGTGAAGGCCTAGTTGCTTCTTCAGAGCGACAGCTGCTGGGAGAGCGGCTAGGGAACCGGTCATGCTGTAGATTCCCTCCAATACCTGCCAAGTGAAGTTCGGTCTTGAAGTCACGGAAAATCTGTCCAAGATGCATGACGCGACGTAAGGATGTAGTTGAAAGGTTAGACCTTTCAATACCCAATTCAGGTGATATTTTCTTGAGTAATAAAACCACAGTTACAACATCAACTCCACTATATTTCCGATCCAATCCTTATATCCTTCACTTTTTACAACATCAACTCCACTATATTTCCGATCCAATCCTTATCCTTCACAATCCAAAGCTATAATGCCCTTGAGCCTGGTATCGGTTACCACCAGCAAATAAACTACTCAACTCTCTCTCATAACGAAAACCGGTAATCGATCCCAAGTCAATTGCAGTACAATATTTTCTTTAACAGCCAGTTATCAATTTTATTAGTACAAGGAATATTTTATAAATAGATGTAACTTATATTATTACAATTTTTAAAATTAACAGACACATATTAGTCTCAGTTTTCTTTAGAAGGTATTTCACTTGATTTCACATAGTCAAATTATAGGTACTTTTAACATAAAGAATTAAGCTTAGATAGTGTATCTTATCTTGTAAAACAAGGAGCGTATTTTTAACTTTGAAATGGTATTTCAAAGGTTTAAACTTACTGAAGTGAGGTAACTATGTTACGTGGTATCAGTTTAATAAGTATCTTTGCCTAGTTTGCCTCCGATGGCATAAAAAGAAATGCGTCACGTCACACGCTGTATCATTCGATGAGTGGATCGTTTTTAATTTTCCGTTATTGGTGTATAAGTACTAAGTAGATATCTGATACTCACGATAACAATCTTCTGCCAACGTCCCTCAGCGCGCGCCTCCCTCGCCAGTTGTTCCAGGTGCTTCATGTCATTATGCCTGAACACCCTCACAGGCACTTGCGCAAGCCGCATGCCCAGTATTAGGCTGGTGTGGTTACTATCGTCGCTCAACACGAGCGAGTCAGGGCCCACAAGAGCTGACAGCGTCAGCAAATTGGTAAGAAAGCCGTTGCCAACGACCACTGCTGCCTGTAACAGACGTCTTTATTGATATCGATATATTGAATGTTTGCTCGCGTCGCTCAACACTAAAAAGCGGGTAAGAAACTACTGAGTAACAGTAACGTCCACCCACGCGTCTTTGATACCATTGTGACCAAAGCTGCCTGAAACATGCACGACTGCATTCGCACCAACGCATTTGTACCAACCAAATGAGCTAGTCTGTTATGAACATTATGAGCAAGTAATTTATGAAATTGTACCTACTTATAATATTTGGTAAACTTTTAGTTTCTGGATTTCTAAACACTTCGAAACTGACCTCAACTCCAAAGAACTCAGCTAACTCATTCTCAAGCTGCTCAGCGCGAGGGGACCTTAGAACAAGTCCGAAGCTCCGCGCTTTTTTTTTTTTTTTTTTTAGTTCTACTTCTTTCTTCTCACCTCTGTAGCTGACATAGTTGTACGGACGTAAGCCCCAGGTTCACGCAGCCTGTGATCACGCAACCAGTCCAGTAAACTCCTACTAAAGACCTGTACTGACCTCGACTCCAAAGAACTCAGCCAGCTCATTTTCAAGCTGCTCATGCAGCTGACACGAGCCCAGCTCAGCGCGAGGGGAGCTCAGCACCAGTCCGTAGCTCCGCGCTGCATCTTCTACTTCTTTCTTCCCGCCTCTGTAGCCGACATAGTTATATGGACGTAAGCCCCAGGTTCACGCCGCCTGTCAGCACGCATACGTTGCCTAGACATGGACGCTCACTAAGATAGCTGTGCATAAGATACGGGTAGCACAGAGAGCGATGGAGCGCACCATGCTCGGCATTAAGCTTCAAGATCGAGTGAGGTATGTCGAGGTCCAACGCGTGCGGCGTTGGACCTCGACATACCTCACCCGAAGGTGCGGGACGTGGGTGACGTCATTTCTTAACTCAAATGGAATCAGGTGGGGCATGTTGCCGAGGCAGAGTGATGGCAGGTGGACAAAAATGTTGACCGAATGGTGGCCGCTATCGGATGTAAGAAGCGCCTGGCATCCGTTGGCTCGTTGGGTGGACGACATTCGAAAAACTGCGGGGCACTTCTGGATGAGATTAGCCCAGGGCCGGGATAAGTGGCGTACACAAAGGGAGGCCTATGCTTAGCAGTGGGCGATTAATGGCTGAAATGATGATGATGATGTGAGCACGCAACCAGTAAACTCCTACTAAAAGACCTGTACCTCGACTCCAAAGAACTCAGCCAGCTCATTCTCAAGCTGCTCATGCAGCTGACACGAGCCCAGCTCAGCGCGAGGGGAGCTCAGCACCAGTCCGTAGCTCCGCGCTGCATCTTCTACTTCTTTCTTCCCGCCTCTGTAGCCGACGTAGTTGTACGAGCCGAGGTTCACGCACTGTTGCTCGCGGCCTGTGAACCTGCAATATTTGCAGTAAATTCGTTCTGAAAGTCTGACATGAGCAGGGGGCGATTTTTGAATCTCGCATACGGGATTTTGTCACTAAAATACCGATTGAAAACGGTGACTTGCTTATTATTTTCAGTGACAATTTTCTGAATTCGAACGCGTGAGACTCAAAAATCGGCCCGCAGCAAGGTCTCAGAACAATTAGATAGAATAGAATCAGATAAATCACGGAATTCATAGAAAAGGGTGGACTAAATGAAGATGTATTGCAATAAATGATAAAAGGTATGTTTTGGGGGGTTTGGTCATGAGGAAACAATAAACGAATGAATGGTAACAAATCTCTTTTGAAAAATTTTGTGTTTCACTCGGTGGCAAAGTTTGTTTAACCTTCGTGCTTTGAAACCCTCGCAACGCTCAAGATTCCACTTTTTGAATCACTCGCTACGCCCGCGGTTCAATATTGGATGAATCTTTCGCTTGCTCGGGTATCAATATTGGCACGTGCGGTTAAACAACAACTTTGCCCCCTTGTAAAACAAATAACTATTTTGCTATCCTTATTTCTTCTTCTAGGGATAAGAAGCTAGAGTTGGGAGAGATTTTCTCGGATCAAATCGGGGAAATCCTGAAGAAAAAGCAGGTGAATATCGAGCACCCTAAACTAGGTGCGTAGGCCCGTAAATGGCACAAACGCTCACGAAAAGAGCCAGACTACCTTTCGCAGCGTTTCGTTTTCGTTTCGCGTCGTAGAAATGCCATTCGGCTACGGGTCCTATCTAGAGTGCTTGCATCATGAACGTTTATTATTTATTTATTTAAAAAACTTTATTGCACAAATTAAAAAAAAAAAGAGTACAAGTGGCGGACCGTCTTGAGGCATTCTCTACCAGTCAACCATTGGGCTAAACAGAAACCTTGATGTTGTAGAAGGAAGCAAAAGAAAAAGGTATGGCCAGGATCGTAGCAAGTGGAAATCTGTAGTCTTTGTCTACCCCTCCAGGATAATGGCGTGATGTAAACACCAAAAAAACTTTACTTCATGGTCCAATTGTAATCATCACTGGAGCGTTCCATGAGAGTGATTTCTTCAGCCGGCGCGGAGCTCACTGGTCGGTTGAAACAATGCCGAACGCGGCGGTACACGTAGCGGGAATAGAACTGGTCAAATGGCCTGTACAGTGGCGCGTAACCCTAAAAGTAGACGCAGTAGGTAGAATCAGGCTGTAGTCTCGTAATAAACGCAAACGGCTGCTTCACTTGGCAAGGCCTACTTACCTACATCATAGAGGAATAAAAGCTCAGCCACACATGCGCGTTTTGAGAGCGTAGCGTAGGCGGAGCGTTAGCGGAGTGCAATGATAGCGGTGCGCCGGACGAATGCTGGCGTTGCGCCCAGCGGACGCCGGCGGGAACTAACGTGCGCGAATTGCGAGCGGAATGCGCGGATTGCGAGCGGAACGCCAGCGTTCCGCCAGCGCACCGCTATCATTGCAAAACGCTTTATGTGTGGCGGAGGGTTTACTGACGATTCGCCAAAAAACGTTTCCCAAACTATTATTCCCAAATTATCATTTCCCAAATAAACGTTTGGCAAAACAACTTATCGCAAATTGACATTTAGCAAAACTTTTTTTGGCAAGTATTTGTTTCCCAAAATATTTACTTGGTCAAATTTCATTTTACCAAATATTATTTAGTCAAAGGTATTGTTAGGCAAAATTTCCATTTCCCAATATATTGTAATTAAATGGCGCACTAGAAATTTGTTTGTTGATTTTATACTTTGTGTCCAAGATTTGTGTGAAATAATGTGTATGTCGTACTTTTTTCCTCCTGCTGCAAATCTCAAGGATGACATTTTCACTTACATGTCCGGATACATTTTATTAAAAAGAAACCTGATGTTTTCAAGACCATTATGTTCTATTAATTTTTAATTACTTTAAAAAGCCATTTCCAGTTTGCTCACTGTCAACCTAACACGTCCTCCTCGCTTCGCTCGTCATCGCACCTAAACTGACCCTGTCGCACGCGAGTTTTTTGTTACAATACTAATAAAATTATTAAATTACATTTATGCCTTGTAATATTTATTGTCAAACTTGGTTTTGCATGGTGTAATTTGTAGAAACATTTTTGACAAAAAAATAGTTGACAAAATAATTTTGTCCAGTAATTAATTTGACAAAAATAAAGTTGAGCAAACTTTTCTTGTCCAAGCCTTGGGAATAAAACTGAAATTATCATTGACAATTTTAAGTTAAATTTGGCAAAAAAATCTTCGGTAAATTAAATTAATCCCGTAGAAATGAAAATGCAAATGCCTAAATATTTTCGAAATTTGCGATGTGAAATTTTGACCAAACATGTTTTTGGGATATAAGTTTTGCCATTAAAAACGTTTGCGAAATAAAGTTTTGTCTAAATAAAATTTGACTAAGTAAAATTGTGCCAAATGATAATTTGACCAAACAAATTCATTGCGAAACATACCTTTGCCAAACAATACTTTGGGAAATGAAACTATTGCGATATGATTATTGGGAAATGAAATTTGACGAAACGTTTTTTGGCGAAACGGCAGGACACCGTGGCGGAGGCTTAAGTAAGAGTTGTAACTCCATACATCAGTAAATGCAAGTTATTTAATTATAGTCACGGTGTTTTCAGTCAAAGGAAATAGTAAATCCGATGTACTTTGGATATGTTTAGGAAAATTTACGATAGAGGCGTGAAAAACAATTATTTGCCGTAGTGCAAGTTGTTCGCTAGATGTCACTGTTACTTCCGCAAACTGGGTAATGACTTGTTTTCGTAAAATGTATAAGTATTTTTTGATTTGGACAGCAAGATGTTGCTGTACCACCCGCAAACTAGCGAACGGCCTTCTAATGGCTAATAATTACATGTATTAAATTGTAAATTTTATGATTTTGTTAATGTGAACTTCTTTGGCAAATGAGTTGGTGTTCAAATATTGATTAATGTGACTGTTTGATGAATGACCTATATAGAAATCCCGCCATAAATATGTGGCGTTCCATGTTTAAAGGGTCCACATGCTTTATGTTCCAAAAGGAACCTTTAGATGGAAAGTCACGTGAAAAGTTGTCGTAACTTAATAATAGATGGCGCTGCATTCGAAAATCTTGACTGATAACTCTATACCATACTATTCAATATACTCTATGATTATAGTGACAAAGAGTCTAAGGCTCCCCACAGACAGTCTTAAAAATTCATAATCTTAAAAAAAACTTGTATGCAAATTGACAGTTCAAACTGTCAGTCAATCTGTCAGTGTCAGTTTGAACTGTCAATTTGCATACAAATTTTTTTTAAGATTATGAATTTTTAAGACTGTATGTGGGGAGCCTAATGCTCAACAATTTTTATACCTAGCTAATATTACAATAGTATTAATCATGAACCTACAATTCTATTACTCTATGGTATTAATCAGTACTCTGTTTTCAATTCCTTCTACTTGTAATATAAGTTGTAAACTTTTAATATTACATTTTTGGCAGACGCGACACTGTTGGCACCTAGTGTCGCGTAGTGATACTGATAATTTACGCTATTTGATTCGTGATTAGAGGGCGTGAAAAATAATTATATGCCGTAGTGCAAGTTGTTCGCTAGATGTCACTGTTACCCCGCAGACGGGATAATGACTTTTCGTAAAATGTATATTTAAGTATTTTTGATGTCCAAATTTTTCGTTAGATGTCGCTGTACCACATGCAAACTAGCGAACGGCATTCTACGGTTAATTACATATAATTAAATAGTTATATGTGACTGGTTGATGAATGCATAGAGTATATTGAATAGTATGGTATAGAGTTATCAGTCAAGATTTTCGAATGCAGCGCCATCTATTATTAAGTTATGACAACTTTTCATGTGACTTTCCATGTCTAAAGGATTTAAGAACATAAAGCATGTGGACCCTTTAAACGTGGAACGCCACATATTTATGGCGAGATTTCTAAATAGGTCCTTCATCAACCAGTCACATTACTAAATATTTGAACGCTAACTTATTTGCTAATAGAAGGACATTAATGAAATTTACAATTTAATACATAAATACGGCCATAGAATGCCGTTCGCTAGTTTGCGGGTGGTACAGCGACATCAAGCGAAAATTTTGGACTTCAAAAAATACTTATACAATTTACGATAACAAGTCATTATCCAGTTTGCGGGGGTAACAGTGACATCTAGCGAACAACATGCACTACGGCATATAATTGTTTTTCACGCCCTCTATCGTTAATTTTCCTAAACATATCCAAAGTACATCGGATTTACTATTTCCTTTGACTGAAAACACCGTGGATGAATGATCGCATCAAACTTATATAAAAATCCCGCCATAAATCCCACAGAACACATAACATCGATCGTTAAGAGAGCAAAGAGTCTCATCTACCTCATAAGAAAAGCTTTCGGGAATCTGACGCCAGATATGATGCTCAAAATTCACAAAACCTATGTTAGGCCTATATTGGAATACGCGTTTCAAGTGTGGAGCCCTTATTTTATCAAGGACATCGATTTGTTGGAGAAGGTTCAACGCAGCTTCACCAAAATACCGAAGAAACTTAAAAAAATGTCCTATGAGGAAAGATTGGAGTTCCTAAAGCTTACAAGCCTGAAGGAGCGTAGAGAGCGTGGAGACCTGATCGAGACATACAAAATACTAACCCAACATTATGACCTCAAAGATTTTCATAAAATGCTAGAACGTAATAACAACACCCGTCTGAGAGGTCATCAGTATAAACTGGTCTCTCGCAGGTCATACAACAATCCTCATAGACATTTCTTTAGTAATAGAGTGGTAAAAGCTTGGAATCAGCTCCCGGAGGATGTAATATCGGCCCAAAGTGTAAACGAATTCAAGAATAAGTTAGACAAGCACATGCTAATTCCACATAACACCTGAAACCTCTACCGACAACTGGATACAGGGTTTATCAGGTTACTACAACTGCCTGCCTGCTTTACAAATAATAATAATAAAATAATAAATACGTGGCGTTCCATGTTTAAAGGGTCCACATTCTTTATGTGCCATAAGGCAACATAACCTTTAGGATGGAAAGTCACATGAAAAGTTGTCGTAACTTAATAATAGATGGCGCTGCATTCGAAAATTTTGACTGATAACTCTATACCATATTATCTAATATACTCTATGGTCTTACCTCTCTGTTCCTTTCTTTAGTGACCTTAGGCGGGAAAAGCAGCTGGTTCAAATATCCAAGGAATATCAGCAGGTAGAAGCCAAACTGCGTAAGTATTGCTGTCAGTCTGGGACACTTCTCGTACGACCCCTGAGCGATAAGCGCGCTACGGTCCAACGGAGGGATGGGTTCAGATTTCTGATGGGGATAACAGAAGAATGTAAATAGGCTAGTTGCCTCCTAGTCAAATCAGCTTCTTTTTAAGAATTGTCAAAACAAATTTGAACGATTTGCTAATATGGAATTTATATGAAATCGAATTGAGTGACGTCACGGTCAACTAGGTTACTTTATATATTCTACCTTTCTACCTGACTTAATAAATAGAAATTGATTTAAAAATAACTTCTGTCCATGTTTTTCTTTTAATGATCCGATGCTTATTTCGTGCATGGTATAATAGTACATTACGATACAAGTGCGTAAAAAAGGAAGTTCGAAACGAGTGGCGATACTGTACTGAAATAGTACATTACGATACAAGTGCGAAAAAAGGAAGTTAGAAACGAGTGGCGATAAATTAAAACACGACCGAAATTTTTCAGAATAGAACAGATGGTGTTTTTTTACGCACTAGTGCGAGAAGTGGTACATTATAAATGTCAGGTCGAAACTTCGGAGGGCCATCTGTACTGAAAAATGTTGTACGATACACGTGCGAAAAGGGAATTATAACTCGTGTCAATTTAAAACACTCCCTTCGGTCGTGTTTTAATATATCGCCACTCGTTTCGTACTTCCATTTTTTCGCACTTGTATCGTAATTTAGGTACTAATTTCAGTACAAATAAACTCCTCCTTTTCGCACTTGTATCGTAATATGCTACCTATTTCAATACTTAACTCCTTCGGTCGTGTTTTATTTTATCGCCACTCGTTTCGTACTTCCTTTTTTCGCACTTGTATCGTACGTTATGTACTTACTATTTTATACTCACGTTATGTCCGCCAGCCCTTATGCTGTGAGTTATCTCTTCATGACCATATCTTTTACTTTTGTAAGTATTCTTTCGATCAATGCTAACTTTTGTATTTGGAGGCATTTTTATCTTTTCCCTTTTTTTACTTATTAATTTAGTTCTCTAGACTTCCGACGTCTTTCTATCTGCGTTGTACCGTACCGTACCGTCATTTTTTATTGATTTTTAAATGTACCTACATAAATCTCAAGGGCGTAAGTATATTTTACAGTAAAACGCCCATTTCTTTGTTCTAATTATTGTTAGTGTATTGTTCATTTTCATTTGTTATGCCTGTACAAAATCATGTTCACAAAAAACTTGCCGATTCCATCTCAACAATTTTTACTGATACGATTTTGTAAGTCGTGTCGTGCGCTGTTAACTGCTAGGCCACCAGCGCTTACGCTCACGGTCAATAACCAGAGTATATTGAATAGTACGGTAAAGAGCTATCAGTCAAGATTTTCGAATGCAGCGCCATCTATTATTAAGTTACGACAACTTTTCATGTGACTTTCCATGCCTAAAGATTCCGTATAGAACATAAGGCATGTGGACCCTTTAAACATGAAACGCCACTTATCGATGGAGGAATTTCTAAATAGGTCATTCGTCAACCTTTCATATGAATAAATATTTCAACTTATTTACCAGAAAAGGTAACAATAATACAATTTTTTTTTTATTTACATTTATGTAACCATAGAATGCCATTCGCTAGTTTGCAGGTGGTATAGCGACATCAAAATAAGATGGAAACTGTGAGTACAGAATTGGCCAGCTAACGAAGTACATATGCGTTAGAATTTTTTCGGTTTGTTAGGTACATTTGAGGTGAGACTGTAGCTGAATTACGTCTTATTTTTACAGGTAGGCCTTTTATTTGAGATTAAGTATATCCAGGAAACATGACCCATGTTATGGGTAGGTAGTACCTTACGGACTAACACGTATTATATTGATTAAAACTAACACGATCTTCACTCATATTATTAAATTAAAACGGACGGATTTAAATCAAAATGAAGGGCAAGGGATTTCATCTTCGTGGAATATATCCGGTGATTAGCAAGTGTAAACGTGAGAAAACTTCCCGTCCCATACCATCGGATGTCGTGAGTGTCGTGAAAAGTTGTCGTAACTTAATAATAGATGGCGCTGCATTCGAAAATTTTGACTGATAACTCTATACCATATTATCTAATATACTCTATGGTCTTACCTCTCTGTTCCTTTCTTTAGTGACCTTAGGCGGGAAAAGCAGCTGGTTCAAATATCCAAGGAATATCAGCAGGTAGAAGCCAAACTGCGTAAGTATTGCTGTCAGTCTGGGACACTTCTCGTACGACCCCTGAGCGATAAGCGCGCTACGGTCCAACGGAGGGATGGGTTCAGATTTCTGATGGGGATAACAGAAGAATGTAAATAGGCTAGTTGCCTCCTAGTCAAATCAGCTTCTTTTTAAGAATTGTCAAAACAAATTTGAACGATTTGCTAATATGGAATTTATATGAAATCGAATTGAGTGACGTCACGGTCAACTAGGTTACTTTATATATTCTACCTTTCTACCTGACTTAATAAATAGAAATTGATTTAAAAATAACTTCTGTCCATGTTTTTCTTTTAATGATCCGATGCTTATTTCGTGCATGGTATAATAGTACATTACGATACAAGTGCGTAAAAAAGGAAGTTCGAAACGAGTGGCGATACTGTACTGAAATAGTACATTACGATACAAGTGCGAAAAAAAGGAAGTTAGAAACGAGTGGCGATAAATTAAAACACGACCGAAATTTTTCAGAATAGAACAGATGGTGTTTTTTTACGCACTAGTGCGAGAAGTGGTACATTATAAATGTCAGGTCGAAACTTCGGAGGGCCATCTGTACTGAAAAATGTTGTACGATACACGTGCGAAAAGGGAATTATAACTCGTGTCAATTTAAAACACTCCCTTCGGTCGTGTTTTAATATATCGCCACTCGTTTCGTACTTCCATTTTTTCGCACTTGTATCGTAATTTAGGTACTAATTTCAGTACAAATAAACTCCTCCTTTTCGCACTTGTATCGTAATATGCTACCTATTTCAATACTTAACTCCCTTCGGTCGTGTTTTATTTTATCGCCACTCGTTTCGTACTTCCTTTTTTTCGCACTTGTATCGTACGTTATGTACTTACTATTTTATACTCACGTTATGTCCGCCAGCCCTTATGCTGTGAGTTATCTCTTCATGACCATATCTTTTACTTTTGTAAGTATTCTTTCGATCAATGCTAACTTTTGTATTTGGAGGCATTTTTATCTTTTCCCTTTTTTTACTTATTAATTTAGTTCTCTAGACTTCCGACGTCTTTCTATCTGCGTTGTACCGTACCGTACCGTCATTTTTTATTGATTTTTAAATGTACCTACATAAATCTCAAGGGCGTAAGTATATTTTACAGTAAAACGCCCATTTCTTTGTTCTAATTATTGTTAGTGTATTGTTCATTTTCATTTGTTATGCCTGTACAAAATCATGTTCACAAAAAACTTGCCGATTCCATCTCAACAATTTTTACTGATACGATTTTGTAAGTCGTGTCGTGCGCTGTTAACTGCTAGGCCACCAGCGCTTACGCTCACGGTCAATAACCAGAGTATATTGAATAGTACGGTAAAGAGCTATCAGTCAAGATTTTCGAATGCAGCGCCATCTATTATTAAGTTACGACAACTTTTCATGTGACTTTCCATGCCTAAAGATTCCGTATAGAACATAAGGCATGTGGACCCTTTAAACATGAAACGCCACTTATCGATGGAGGAATTTCTAAATAGGTCATTCGTCAACCTTTCATATGAATAAATATTTCAACTTATTTACCAGAAAAGGTAACAATAATACAATTTTTTTTTTATTTACATTTATGTAACCATAGAATGCCATTCGCTAGTTTGCAGGTGGTATAGCGACATCAAAATAAGATGGAAACTGTGAGTACAGAATTGGCCAGCTAACGAAGTACATATGCGTTAGAATTTTTTCGGTTTGTTAGGTACATTTGAGGTGAGACTGTAGCTGAATTACGTCTTATTTTTACAGGTAGGCCTTTTATTTGAGATTAAGTATATCCAGGAAACATGACCCATGTTATGGGTAGGTAGTACCTTACGGACTAACACGTATTATATTGATTAAAACTAACACGATCTTCACTCATATTATTAAATTAAAACGGACGGATTTAAATCAAAATGAAGGGCAAGGGATTTCATCTTCGTGGAATATATCCGGTGATTAGCAAGTGTAAACGTGAGAAAACTTCCCGTCCCATACCATCGGATGTCGTGAGTGTCGTGAAAAGTTGTCGTAACTTAATAATAGATGGCGCTGCATTCGAAAATTTTGACTGATAACTCTATACCATATTATCTAATATACTCTATGGTCTTACCTCTCTGTTCCTTTCTTTAGTGACCTTAGGCGGGAAAAGCAGCTGGTTCAAATATCCAAGGAATATCAGCAGGTAGAAGCCAAACTGCGTAAGTATTGCTGTCAGTCTGGGACACTTCTCGTACGACCCCTGAGCGATAAGCGCGCTACGGTCCAACGGAGGGATGGGTTCAGATTTCTGATGGGGATAACAGAAGAATGTAAATAGGCTAGTTGCCTCCTAGTCAAATCAGCTTCTTTTTAAGAATTGTCAAAACAAATTTGAACGATTTGCTAATATGGAATTTATATGAAATCGAATTGAGTGACGTCACGGTCAACTAGGTTACTTTATATATTCTACCTTTCTACCTGACTTAATAAATAGAAATTGATTTAAAAATAACTTCTGTCCATGTTTTTCTTTTAATGATCCGATGCTTATTTCGTGCATGGTATAATAGTACATTACGATACAAGTGCGTAAAAAAGGAAGTTCGAAACGAGTGGCGATACTGTACTGAAATAGTACATTACGATACAAGTGCGAAAAAAAGGAAGTTAGAAACGAGTGGCGATAAATTAAAACACGACCGAAATTTTTCAGAATAGAACAGATGGTGTTTTTTTACGCACTAGTGCGAGAAGTGGTACATTATAAATGTCAGGTCGAAACTTCGGAGGGCCATCTGTACTGAAAAATGTTGTACGATACACGTGCGAAAAGGGAATTATAACTCGTGTCAATTTAAAACACTCCCTTCGGTCGTGTTTTAATATATCGCCACTCGTTTCGTACTTCCATTTTTTCGCACTTGTATCGTAATTTAGGTACTAATTTCAGTACAAATAAACTCCTCCTTTTCGCACTTGTATCGTAATATGCTACCTATTTCAATACTTAACTCCCTTCGGTCGTGTTTTATTTTATCGCCACTCGTTTCGTACTTCCTTTTTTCGCACTTGTATCGTACGTTATGTACTTACTATTTTATACTCACGTTATGTCCGCCAGCCCTTATGCTGTGAGTTATCTCTTCATGACCATATCTTTTACTTTTGTAAGTATTCTTTCGATCAATGCTAACTTTTGTATTTGGAGGCATTTTTATCTTTTCCCTTTTTTTACTTATTAATTTAGTTCTCTAGACTTCCGACGTCTTTCTATCTGCGTTGTACCGTACCGTACCGTCATTTTTTATTGATTTTTAAATGTACCTACATAAATCTCAAGGGCGTAAGTATATTTTACAGTAAAACGCCCATTTCTTTGTTCTAATTATTGTTAGTGTATTGTTCATTTTCATTTGTTATGCCTGTACAAAATCATGTTCACAAAAAACTTGCCGATTCCATCTCAACAATTTTTACTGATACGATTTTGTAAGTCGTGTCGTGCGCTGTTAACTGCTAGGCCACCAGCGCTTACGCTCACGGTCAATAACCAGAGTATATTGAATAGTACGGTATAGAGTTATCAGTCAAGATTTTCGAATGCAGCGCCATCTATTATTAAGTTACGACAACTTTTCATGTGACTTTCCATGCCTAAAGATTCCGTATAGAACATAAGGCATGTGGACCCTTTAAACATGAAACGCCACTTATCGATGGAGGAATTTCTAAATAGGTCATTCGTCAACCTTTCATACGAATAAATATTTCAACTTATTTACCAGAAAAGGTAACAATAATACAATTTTTTTTTAAATTTACATTTATGTAACCATAGAATGCCGTTCGCTAGTTTGCAGGTGGTATAGCGACATCAAAATAAGATGGAAACTGTGAGTACAGAATTGGCCAGCTAACGAAGTACATATGCGTTAGAATTTTTTCGGTTTATTAGATACATTTGAGGTGAGACTGTAGCTGAATTACGTCTTATTTTTACAGGTAGGCCTTTTATTTGAGATTAAGTATATCCAGGAAACATGACCCATGTTATGGGTAGGTAGTACCTTACGGACTAACACGTATTATATTGATTAAAACTAACACGATCTTCACTCATATTATTAAATTAAAACGGACGGATTTAAATCAAAATGAAGGGCAAGGGATTTCATCTTCGTGGAATATATCCGGTGATTAGCAAGTGTAAACGTGAGAAAACTTCCCGTCCCATACCATCGGATGTCGTGAGTGTCGTGAAAAGTTGTCGTAACTTAATAATAGATGGCGCTGCATTCGAAAATTTTGACTGATAACTCTATACCATATTATCTAATATACTCTATGGTCTTACCTCTCTGTTCCTTTCTTTAGTGACCTTAGGCGGGAAAAGCAGCTGGTTCAAATATCCAAGGAATATCAGCAGGTAGAAGCCAAACTGCGTAAGTATTGCTGTCAGTCTGGGACACTTCTCGTACGACCCCTGAGCGATAAGCGCGCTACGGTCCAACGGAGGGATGGGTTCAGATTTCTGATGGGGATAACAGAAGAATGTAAATAGGCTAGTTGCCTCCTAGTCAAATCAGCTTCTTTTTAAGAATTGTCAAAACAAATTTGAACGATTTGCTAATATGGAATTTATATGAAATCGAATTGAGTGACGTCACGGTCAACTAGGTTACTTTATATATTCTACCTTTCTACCTGACTTAATAAATAGAAATTGATTTAAAAATAACTTCTGTCCATGTTTTTCTTTTAATGATCCGATGCTTATTTCGTGCATGGTATAATAGTACATTACGATACAAGTGCGTAAAAAAGGAAGTTCGAAACGAGTGGCGATACTGTACTGAAATAGTACATTACGATACAAGTGCGAAAAAAGGAAGTTAGAAACGAGTGGCGATAAATTAAAACACGACCGAAATTTTTCAGAATAGAACAGATGGTGTTTTTTTACGCACTAGTGCGAGAAGTGGTACATTATAAATGTCAGGTCGAAACTTCGGAGGGCCATCTGTACTGAAAAATGTCGTACGATACACGTGCGAAAAGGGAATTATAACTCGTGTCAATTTAAAACACTCCCTTCGGTCGTGTTTTAATATATCGCCACTCGTTTCGTACTTCCATTTTTTCGCACTTGTATCGTAATGTAGGTACTAATTTCAGTACAAATAAACTCCTCCTTTTCGCACTTGTATCGTAATATGCTACCTATTTCAATACTCAACTCCCGTCGTGTTTTATTTTATCGCCACTCGTTTCGTACTTCCTTTTTTCGCACTTGTATCGTACGTTATGTACTTACTATTTTATACTCACGTTATGTCCGCCAGCCCTTATGCTGTGAGTTATCTCTTCATGACCATATCTTTTACTTTTGTAAGTATTCTTTCGATCAATGCTAACTTTTGTATTTGGAGGCATTTTTATCTTTTCCCTTTTTTTACTTATTAATTTAGTTCTCTAGACTTCCGACGTCTTTCTATCTGCGTTGTACCGTACCGTACCGTCATTTTTTATTGATTTTTAAATGTACCTACATAAATCTCAAGGGCGTAAGTATATTTTACAGTAAAACGCCCATTTCTTTGTTCTAATTATTGTTAGTGTATTGTTCATTTTCATTTGTTATGCCTGTACAAAATCATGTTCACAAAAAACTTGCCGATTCCATCTCAACAATTTTTACTGATACGATTTTGTAAGTCGTGTCGTGCGCTGTTAACTGCTAGGCCACCAGCGCTTACGCTCACGGTCAATAACCAGAGTATATTGAATAGTACGGTAAAGAGCTATCAGTCAAGATTTTCGAATGCAGCGCCATCTATTATTAAGTTACGACAACTTTTCATGTGACTTTCCATGCCTAAAGATTCCGTATAGAACATAAGGCATGTGGACCCTTTAAACATGAAACGCCACTTATCGATGGAGGAATTTCTAAATAGGTCATTCGTCAACCTTTCATATGAATAAATATTTCAACTTATTTACCAGAAAAGGTAACAATAATACAATTTTTTTTTTATTTACATTTATGTAACCATAGAATGCCATTCGCTAGTTTGCAGGTGGTATAGCGACATCAAAATAAGATGGAAACTGTGAGTACAGAATTGGCCAGCTAACGAAGTACATATGCGTTAGAATTTTTTCGGTTTGTTAGGTACATTTGAGGTGAGACTGTAGCTGAATTACGTCTTATTTTTACAGGTAGGCCTTTTATTTGAGATTAAGTATATCCAGGAAACATGACCCATGTTATGGGTAGGTAGTACCTTACGGACTAACACGTATTATATTGATTAAAACTAACACGATCTTCACTCATATTATTAAATTAAAACGGACGGATTTAAATCAAAATGAAGGGCAAGGGATTTCATCTTCGTGGAATATATCCGGTGATTAGCAAGTGTAAACGTGAGAAAACTTCCCGTCCCATACCATCGGATGTCGTGAGTGTTGTATGTATAGGCAGAGTGGCAACCCTAGCGTGAAAGTGACTAATGACATTTGTACAAATATATTACAAATACAGCGCTAAAAATATAAAGAAGTGAAGTGTTTTTAGTGCATTATATGCCACATAACTCTTTAAATGAAGCGAACACAATAAAACAAAGACTTGGCTCAAAGGACTTGGATCCAGGCCACAATTATTAAAAAAAAAGACTAATGACAATCAAGTGCGGGTAGTTTGAAAAACTCGTACAGCTAGAAGATGTTGATACAACTCCCAGCCAGTCTACCCGTGACCACGGACGTAATGTCATGTCCGAAACGTCGGGTTAAATATAAACGTAAGTTTTACGCGATAAGTCCCGTTTTAATTTAATAATATAACACGTATTATATTAGTATTTGTACCTACATTACGATGATGTTTTATAGTCAGTATTTTGTTTGTCTTGGTGTGGTGAAAAATTTTGTGTTTCACCACGTTTCACTCAGTGGCAAAGTTTGTTTAATCTTCGTGTCTGGAAACTCTCGCAACGCTCAAGATTAGATGCCACTCACTACGCTCGCGGTTCAATATTGGAATCTTTCGCTCGCTTGGGTATCAATATTGGCACGTGCGGTTAAACAACAACTTTGCCCCCTTGTAAAACAAATAACTATTTCATATCGCATATCGCCTCGACGGTTCCCCTTGTTTTGGCATAATTTTACAATCAAGAATTCTTTTTGGCATAATCTATATTGGCATTCGTATTATTTAGTCGAAAATCGATTATGCGAAGTTTGTTATGCGAAAATCGTTTCAGACAATTAAAGTTATGCCAAATAGAGGGAACCCCGCCTCGAGGCGTGATCAGATATTTGCGACCTTGACCTTGATCTTATGGCGACTGTACTGTAAAGCCTGACCTGATATATAAGACTATAAATAAATAAATAAAATAAATAAATAAATATTATAGGACATTTTTTACACAGATTGACTGAGCCCCACAGTAAGCTCAAGAAGGCTTGTATTGTGGGTACTCAGACAACGATATATATAATACACCATAACTACACCACAACTATACTGCCTTTGTACACCATAACAATACTGTATTTCTATGTCCTAACTTGTCTTATGTACAATAAAGTGTTTACATACATACATACATACATACATAATATACAAATACATATAGTATATATAGGTACATAAAAAACATCCATGACTCAGGAACAAATATCTGTGCTCATCACACAAATAAATGCCCTTACCGGGATTCGAACCCGGAACCGCGGCTTAGCAGGCAGGGTCATAGACATACTCGTAGAAATAGACAGACATTTTATTAATAATATTATAAATATTACACGTTCATCAATAAAATTATTACAGCAACAGCAGCAATTAAATTAAGATCATATAATGCATATAATACATATATATACAATATTAAATATATACCTACGTAAAGACTATTGTCTGGAGAGCGCTGTTATTCTGATGTATGGAGTGACAGTTCAGTTTAGTATGAAGAAAATAGTGCTAATGAAATCCCGCAACATGGCGCGTAGCGTAGTCATAGATTTCTGGCAGGCAAGCATGGTCGCGCGATAAATGATAAAACATCAGTCCGTCCCTATCGCATTATTTGTAAGTGCTATAGGGACGCCCAGATACATTACATACATACAAGCATGGTCGCGCGATAGACGATAAAAGGGGTAGGCCGTCCCTATCGCACTATTTGTAAGTGCAAAAAGAGGTTGAAAGAAAACTAAAATTGTGACATTGCAGTAGCACCGTGCAGATGTTTTATTATTTATCTCGCGACTATACTTGCCTGCCAGGTCAGGCTTTACCCAATTGTTATTTATTATACTCTGTCAAACAAGTCTGTCAGTAAATAAGAACTAAGAAAACTATAGGTATCCTTTTCTCTAGCACCCTAAAGAAAAGGATGCATATAGTTTTCTTTGTTCTTATTTACTGACAGACTTGTTTGACAGAGTTTATTTATTAGTTCAAGATGTTTCGACCACTCTTGGACGCGTTTTGGAGCGAGTCCCTGTGGCTGCCGCCGAACGTGACATGGTCGGATGTAGCGCCTGGAGCGGGTAGCCCGCGGGTGCTCCATACCGATTATCGCCATTTGTGGCTCGCTGTCCCATTGGCAGTGGCGCTTTTAGCGCTTCGCGGAGTGTTGGATAAGTAAGTTAATTCATTCACTCATTCATTAATTCTTTCATTCATTCAGTCTCACAATACAGTACATACAGAGGTGTATACCGACCACCGTCATTGGTAGCTCACGCTCCCTTTGGCAGTGGCGCTTTTGTCGCTCCGCGGAGTGTTACACAAGTAAGTCCGTTCATTCATTCATTCGTTAAGTCCCTCTGGCCGCCGAATGTGACATGGTCGGACGTAGCGCCTGGAGCCGGTAATATGGCGGATACCGATCACTGCCATCTTTGGCTCACTGTCCCATTGGCAGTGGGGTTGTTGATGCTCCGACGAGTGTTAAATAAGTATACTTATGTTCATTCGTTCGTTCAGCCCCGGTACAGTCGTGTATACCGACCAGCGCCTTCTGTAGTCTGCTGTCCCACTGGCATTGGGGCTTTTAGCGCTCCGCGGAGTATTAGACAAGTAAATCCATTCATTCATTCGTTCAATGCGTCTGGCCGCCGAACGTGACATGGTCGGACGTAGCGCTTGGAACCGGTAAAAAGTGGCGTAATACCGATCACCGCCATTTGTGGTACGCTGTCCCATTGGCAATGGGTATTAGATATTATATAAACCGACTACTGCAATTTCCACAAACTGCAGACAGACTAGGTACTCATCGATATAGTTTTAACAAACCCAAAAACAATGAGAATGGGTCGTTTTTCCACTTAGTTCCCATAATCACCACGACAAGGGTGGATCCAGTTTAAGAGTGTCGTGGTGCGCTTTCAGTGTTATTTTCGCAGGAAGGGGTTACATCGTCAAATTTTGTCCCAGCCCAGTTCAATTCCTCTTGACCTCCCCGCTCTGCCCCACTCTGGATCCGCCCTTGAAAACTTACGGATATAATTGGACTTGTTACCAGCAGCGGGTGATCCTGATGACTAGTAAAGTACCTAATGTAAAGGTAGGTTTATTTTTGCTCAGTGTTGCCTAGCAGAAATTTTCACCAGCCGCCACTGCTTGTTACAGATACATATTTGCACCACTCGGCAAGACACTGGGCATTAAACATGACAGAAATAAAAAGGTCTCCCCAAACCACGAATTGGAAGCAGCATACAGAACCAATCCAGATTCGAAACAGGTATGAGGCTAAAAATTATGGGTTAAAATTGTCCAATATTAATTGATATTAGTTCCATCTAGCAGAGAATCAACCAAAGGAATAGCACCACCTAGATGACCACATTTTCCTTGATGGTTCCCAGCTACGCTTTTTTCTTAGACTTTATCTGTCTATCATCATCTTCCTCCCTGCGTTATCCCGGCATTTGCCACGGCTCATGTATATGGCTGTAGGCACTAGTTTTACGAAAGCGACTGCCATCTGACCTTCCAACCCGAAGGGTAACTAGGCCATATTGGGATTAGCCCGGTTTCCTCATACTTAATTTATCTATCTATAAATAAATAAATAAATAAATATTATAGGACATTCTTACACAGATTGACTGAGGCCCACGGTAAGCTCAAGAAGGCTTGTGTTGTGGGTACTCAGACAACGATATATGTAATATATAAATACTTATATACATAGAAAACATCCATGACTCAGGAACAAATATCTGTGCTCATCACACAAATAAATGCCCTTACCGGGATTCGAACCCGGGACCGCGGTGTCTATATGGAGTTAAATTATATGTCTTTTCCTAAAACAAAAAAATAGTTAACTAGCATACGTTTTTTGTACATTTTTTTCTAAGTCCAGTCAAAAGTCCACCAGATGAAAGAAAGTAACTACATTAACTACATATACGAGTACATATCTTTTTTTTTGTTGTTTTTAATTTACAAACAATACTAAATAGGTACATTGCCCGATGGTTGACATAACTTGACAAATGAGTTAATTTAATCAATCAACTTTATGTCTTGTAGGTATTGTATTGTTTGTAAATTATAAATATAAACATGAAATTAATGTCACATACAAAGAAAAAGTTACCAAGGCCTCCAAGTGTCCCGAGCTGGAATCGAACCAGCGTCCTCCGTTTACCGGACGGATACCTATACAGCTCGGCCACCGGGTCACGAAGGCAAGGATAGAAAATTCCAAGTATATGACATTTCCGAAGGCTCTTGGCGCCCTCTAACCATCCCTAAGGTAGAACAGTATGGTTCGAGGTGATTTTCTATGAAAATAATTTAATTTGTTCTTAGAGTAAGTAATATGTTTAACAAGGGGACAAAGCTCTCCGATACTGATACCCGAGCAAGCGAAATATTCAGAATGTGGAATCTTTATCTGATTTGACTAAAAGGAAAGTAGCCAATCTTATCACAGGAGCGGTCTTGTCAAATATCGCCCACTGTACGGAATACAGGCAGTTTTGTCTGCGAGATACAGTCACGACACTCCTTTAGTGCGTTTTCACATTATCCGGTCCGATATTGGATGTAGGGCCGATATCCCATACATGTAAGCCGCCATCTTTGATTTTTACTTTTGAAATCCTTCCGACATCCGATATCGGGTCGGATAATGTGAAAACGCACTTACGGACTTTACTACTATTACTTAGCCATCAGACTTTAAATCTCTAAAGAGTAAAGTTAGTTTTTTTTCATGTAGGCATATTACATTGCGCTTATGACGCGCTGTATACGGTTTCAGGTATACGCTCTGGCCAAGCAGCTAGACTTGCCAGAGCGACAGGTGCAGCGCTGGTGGCGCCGCCGCCGGCTGCAAGACAAGCCGACAACGCTCGTCAAATTCTGCGAGAGCTGCTGGCGAGCCAGCTTCCTGTGCTACAACCTGGTGATGGGCTGGAGCGTTCTGTGGGACAAGGACTGGCTATGGGACGGTGATTACTGCTACATCGGTTATCCTCATCAGGTGAGGTTTTGTCAATACGACAGGTAGAGTTACTGACCAATCTTTAGCTAATATTACAATAGTATTAATCAGTATTCTGTTTTCAATTCCTTCTGCTTGTGATATAAGCTGTAAAGTGTTCTAATATTAAATTTTTGGCAGACGAGACACTGTTGACAACTTGACACCTAGTAGTATCGAGTGGTACTGATAATTCACGCTATTTGACGCGTAATTGACGCGTGATTGTCGCTAGATGTCACTATAACTATGCCTATACAAATAACTCGCATTTACTGATGTATGGAGTTACAACTCTTCCCTTACTTATTCCTTTATGGTGATACTAATTATTTTTCGCAGGGCATCACCAACGACGTCTGGTGGTTCTATATGGTAGCCCTCGGCTTCTACTTGTCCCAGACCCTGTCGCTATCCACGGACGTTCGCCGCAAGGACTTCTGGCAGCAAGTTATCCACCACGCGGCCACGCTCTCGTTGATGAGCTTCAGTTGGGTGTGCAACACGCACAGGATTGGCACGCTGGTCATGCTGTCTCATGACGGCTCGGAGACATTGCTAGAGGTAGAGGATGAAGCTTAGGTACTATTGGAATTGCTTGGAATGTTTTGCACGCCGGGACGCGCACTTCGTAGGATGGCCGTGTCGGAGAACGAATGAAATGCTAACGCCATCTATCGTAATATTCGTGTTGTATTTGTGAATAATCTTGTTATCTTTGATCTGACTTGAGCATGTGAAGGTCTTAAAAGGAAAACTTACTCTAGAATGGCCAATTTTTCTGAGTTACCACCATACAAAATGTATGAAAAAATCGTAACGGAATAGGAAAAAACCTTGGGACACTTTTTTTCTCCTATCAGGATTGGAGCTCTTGATTCTGAGTGGAAATCACATTAAAAATTTCCAAATCCAAAAAAAAAGTGGGGTGGACAACTTTGAAAGAATGGCCCAAGGTACTCAGAGAAATCTCAGGGGTGTATAAGTATGAAAACATAGACGAATCTAGCCCTAGGGACAGTGGGGACCTATAATTGAATCACGTGACCTCACGTTAAAACCTGGATCCGTCCTTGCATGAAAGCAAATGACAAGATGAACGAAAGCTGGCCAGGAGTGAGACGTATATCACAAGGTAAAATTCTATTTGCTAAGTTCTTATCGTACAGGCGTAAATTATAAAGACAAACTTTGAAAGAGACACGTTGCTACGATACCATACTTTTATTCTTAATATGACAGTTTCTTATATATATTCTATAAAAACCTATCGTTATCTAGTTTCCGTCTGTAACAGCGACATCTATTGGGAAATTGAGTAACTAACCTAAACAAAACTACATATCGGCTCGAACAAAGAGTTTGTCTGTTACAGGCGACAAAAGCGACGAAGTACGCCGGATACCACAGAGCCAGCGAATACATGTTTGCCGTCTTCACCGCGCTGTGGATTGCCACCAGGATAGGGATGTATTCCTACTTCGTTGTTGGAAGGTAACAAAGATCGTGCGCAACGCCGGGCCATGCTCGTCGACATCACCATCCCCCATGATGTCAAAATCTGAAAGCCGAGAAGGACACGTCGTCTGGACGAGATAACCGCCATGTGGGATGCTGGTTCGACGATTATTGTCTCAGCGAACGTTAGTCTCTTAGCGAAAATTCTCGACTAAAATCTTATTGAGACTCGCTGGATCAAGGGTCAGATGCAGAAGGCGGCATAAACCTTCACACGCAACATTAAACTAGTAAAACTACTAGCGTAGCAGAAGCTATTTGAAGATAACCTTTGATCATCCTTTGATTTTTTTTTTTTTTTTTTTTTTTTTTTTTTTTTTTTTTTTTTAGCGCTCCGATCTCGTTCAATCGCTCCCATGAACTAGTTCGCTCTTTTAGGTCTTTTGCTCATTTAGTTCAGCCAGACCAGCGACCACTGCGGTCGGAAAGATCAGAACGAATGGGACCGAATAGTGTCAAAATTATACGAACAGTCCACAGATAGTAACATTCCGGGCCGAAAGATTGTAAAGCTAGGAACATACTACGCGGACGTCCGTCGTAAAACGACCGCGACCGCGACCTATCAGTGTGCACGGAACAAAACATCCAGAGAGCCAGATTTCGATCGGACGTCCGTGCGCTCAAGGCCACGTCCGCGTCCGTCGACCGATAGTTTGCACGGTTATGTATTTCCATTGTCCAGATTCCCGTCCGCGGTCGATTCACGACGGACGTCCGCGTAGTGTGTTCCTAGCTTTAGTAACCGAAGTTTAATATGAAAACTTGACTTCTTTTGTTGCTCTGCAAAGTAGCTCTCACTCTCGGTCGGCGCAGTCACACATTCGTTCTCGATCCAAACCGCTCGCGCTCGCCGATCCTATACTGAACTAAAGGAGCAAAGACCGATTCTCAGACCACGGAAAGATTCAGTTCATTTCGGTCATTGATGGGATTTTATTCCTAACAGTTCATAGTTCGTGAACGACACAAGCCTACGGCGGACCTAAGCAAACCAGGAAAAATTTTAACACCGCGATCTACGATTTCTATGGGACCTTGCCAGCGACATCTTCCGGAAATTTCAGTTACTAGTAGTATCACTACTCGCCGTCGGAGTGCGCTAGTAGTCTTCGTATGTAACGAATGATCGGTGCTGTTCAGGTGCTGTTGTACATAAGAAATGTGCTAATGGTTTTTTCCCCTCACTAGCTCAGAAACACGTGTTTTGTCCTTTAATACCAGCGGGTAAAAACGCATTTTATCCACTAGTGGGTAAAGTAATTTGACCTTGAATAAAGTCAAATTAACTGCTTTAAAATTGATAAAAGTAGGTGAATCTAGTAATAAAGATGATTTACCACCTGTGGTCCCTGTGGAACTACTGGAAGCAGTGATAAACGCATTTTTTGCATTGTAGTTTCCTCGCTATAGTGAGGGGAAAAGTTTTGTGTTACACTCGGGTGCATATGTATTGTTGAATGTTGAAATTGTAATGAAATGTTGCTTAAAATGCATGTTATTTAAAAATCCATTTTATGTAAATAATTATAGTTTTAGTCTTAGTTAAGTATGTTGCTGTATACCCTAACAGGGTTCATGTGATCTTTTGCTGTGAATAGCCTATTGTAAGACCTTGTGTAACACATGATTACAAATGCAATAAATGAATTATGAATTATGAATTATTTTACTTCTCGTGTGTTAAAAAACTCGCAAGTTCAGGATTCTATTCTCGAACCACTCGCTTCGCTCGTGGTTCAACCATAGAATCCTTTCACTTGCTCGTTTTTCAATTCCACACTCGGCGTTAAAATACAACTTTGCCCCCCTGTATAACAAATAACTATTGTTCTTAAATTATAAATTACACTGTTTATATCTTATGTCCACCACGGGACAAGCTATGGCCAGAATAACTGTAACTCAATATGTTATTTAAATAATTTCCTAATGTTTTAGCGCAACGTTTAGAGCAGCACTCTTCATACACCTGGCCCCTATGTTACGAGTGCTCATCTGTCTGCTCTGGGTGCTGCTGGCTCTGAATCTGTTCTGGACCTGGCTAATACTGCAGGTGGCGTACAGAGCTATCAAACATGGACAGGTAAAAGACACGCTTTTGGGCATTTTCGCGAGCGGGGGATCGATTTTCTAATTTCGAGCGCTCGAATTCGCCGTCGATGGAAAATTCGAAGTCTGTGGAAAACGACGTAATGCTATTTTTGAAAAAGGACGGTTAGTAATTTTGAAACTAGTGGTAATGACCACTTGTTCGTCGCTGTCGCGCTTAGACCAATGTCGTGGCCGGGCCGTAGGGTATATACTCTATTAGTGTCTACTAGCGCGAAGGCATTTCCAACGGCTGCCCTCTTCTAATGTTATTTTTCTTTATTTTTAGATGGAGGGTGACATTCGCAGCTCGAGTTCAGAATACACTGACAGCTCGACCAATACACGCACCAGCCGAGATAGACAAATAGGCATCTAAACGGAATAAAATTGTATTTTCACATTATTTCGGAAAGGAGTCTTTTTCCCTGCTAGGAAGCAAAGTCGCAATACTGAGAGCGTCTTCACATACATAAAAGAAAAAAATACACAGTATTCCATCCGATATCGATTGCAGTACCGATCTCATACATTTCAATGGCGTCATCGTTGCTGCACCACCGAGTACCTTTTCCGTCCTTATTCCTACATCCGATATCGGGAAGAATAATGTGAAAACGCTCTGATGTTGCCCAGGTTTTGCAGCGTAGGTATTAACCACAGGGGGGATCCAGGGGAAAGAGGGTAGACGGCGCTGCTTAAAAATATTAGGTACTAAACCTAAAATATTTAGGTACAAATTGAAAAATAAATATCCTACAACAGAAAAGTTATATTATTTTCCTCCTAATAACGGCCCTTGGGTGTCTTGCATTAATTATTAGATAGATAGATAGATAGATTTTTATTGGTATTAATCATACACTGTCAGTTTACAATCATAAATTACAAAAAAAATAACAATTCATTATATTCACATTACATGTTCATAAATTAATTAACAAATAATATTGTTGAAATTATATAACACAAAATTAAAACATATAAATTAATGACATTATTATTGATACAGATACAATAAAATGGGGACTTGGACACTTCAATTTACCAGGTACTCATTCACCGAGTAGCAGGCCATGTTTGTGCAGTAGGTTTTAAACACACGAACAAAGGTACGGTCTGTTGCAAGCATTTTAATTTTTTCCGGTATTCTATTATATATTTTAGCGCCCATCACACCAAGGGACTTACCAGTTTTCTGAAGCCTGTGTGTGGGTACAGCTAGCCCTGGTTTCCTCCTTGCGGAATTGACCTTTGCGATTGGAAACTCATGCAGGTTTCTTCTCACATATTTTCCTACCTCAAAAATATACAGAGAGGGCACAGTTAATATATTAAGGTCAATAAAGAGTTGTTTAGCGGGCTCATCCGGTGGAACGCCGCATATTAGCCGAACAATCTTTTTTTGGAGAATAAATGGGTGGTCTCTGTCCGCTGCTAGGCCCCACAGGTCTATTTCACTACTTAAGTGAGTATGGAAATAAGCATAGTATGCCGTGATTAGATTTTTTAAGGATAGTGTACGCCTTAAGCGCGATAGGGCGTAGTATGCGGTGTTTAATTTAGAACAATACGTCAATGTGCTCGCCCCACTGCAAGCCCCTATCAAAAGTGAAGCCTACATAACGAGAATGACATACGGTCTCGACCTGAATACTGTTAACGTCAATATTGAGACTAAAAGCTTTTCCAGTAAGTGAAAAATGGATGAGGTTTGTTTTGGCAACATTCAGTTGCATTCCGTTACACTCAAACCAGTACAGCAATTGAAAAATGACATCTTTCGTGTTGGTCTGCAGTTCGTCGTGACTGTTGCCATGAACGACTGCACAGATATCATCCGCGTACATTATAAATTTTGCAAATGAGCTGGGAAAAGGTAGATCGTTCACGAGCAGAGCAAACACACGGTACTTATTCCCGACGTTCGATCCCTGGGGCACGGATCTGTCTCCGATGGATCCAAACTCAGAACGGTCGCCATTTACGTCTGTTAATTGACTACGGTCAGCTAAAAACGACTTTATTACATCTGAGGCTGTACCACGTATACCGTAATGTCCTAGTTTAGATATTATAAGTCCATGGTCAACCAGATCAAATGCGCGGGATAGATCAAAAAATATAGCGACCACGTGCTGCTTTGCCTCCAAGTCGTCGAGGACAGTTCGTAGTAGTTTGCGCGCTGCACCCACGGTAGACCGGCCAGCCCGATAGGCGTACTGCTCGTCACCGAGTGCCCCGTTCTTATTGAGAAACCCTATAAGTCTATCACAAAGCCCTGATTCAAAAATCTTGGAGACTGCGGGTACAAGGGATATTGGTCTATAATTTTTCATCGAGTCCTTGGCACCCTTCCCTTTATAAACTGGGGTCACCTTGATTTTTTAAGCGATTCCGGATAGCAACCTTTATGTAATGAGAAATTGAAATATTCGCCCATGTGGTGAATAAAGTTTAATGGCAGCCTATGGAGGATTGAGGTGGGGAAGCCGTAAACATCTTTAGTTCCTTTAGCTTTGAGTTTTTTTAAGATTTTCAATACTTCATTACAAGTAAATGGTACAATAAACATAGTAGACGCTTGGGACGGGCAGGCAGCACGCAGCAGGCGCATCGCATCCCCCAGGCGCGGGCGCACCGGGGTGTCGCGCACCACGCCCAGTAGGCCTAGCACATGATGGCCGTGAGAGTATGTCGCCGCGAGATAGACTACCCGTCCTTATGTCATTAATACAGTTAGAAGAAGACGTGTCGCGGCCATCATGTGCTAGGCCTACAGGTAGTGCCGGTTGAGCGCGTCAGCCAGCTCACGGCCGGTGCCGCGCTCACCGCACACCGCTCGACGCAGCACGCCGAACTCGTCCTTGCCACCCATTCGATTCTTGCAAGTCTCAGTTTTAATGACGTCCCATAAGGCAAGGCTTTTGTTAGAGCTAGCCTCGATTTTATTATTTAGAAAAGCCTTTCTTGTTTTATTAAGGAGACCGTTGTGCTTACATTTATAGCTGTGTATAAACTGTGTTAACTGAGCATTGTTTGGATGAAACCTCGCTAATTTTTTCTGTAAATATAATACTTTTGTAAAAAAAATAATAAAGAAGACCGTTTTCTACTGTACCCTGCCTTTTGTCACAACGCGACACTGCTCAAGTTTTTGCTCTATAGATTATTGAATTGCAGTTGTATGATATTAAAATATCGTTTTCTGTAGAGAATATACTACTATATTCTTAAATATACGTTGCACGGGATGTTTCGATTACTTTTGAACACAAATTTTCACGTTCAAAGTTTGTCCAGCGATATTTTCACTATATCCTGTGCGTCCGTGGTATTGCACCTCACTCACACACAGAAAGTCTTATTGAGACCCTAATATACGTAAAACACGTAGCCAGTATGGTTCTAGCCGCTGGTGTAAAGGTTTGTGTGTGAGGTGCTGCGGTCTTGTGGTTAGAAGTTTTCAAAGTGTGACGTTCGGAGTTTGTAACAGGTATGTCCACTTTATTCTGGCATGATTATTTTAAAATATTAATACGGCAGTTTTTTTACTAATAACATTTTAATGTTGTATTGAAGTATAACTATTTATATTAAAATTATGACAGTTGTATTATCAACAGTTTCGGTGATAATATCTAGTTAATCGGATTTTCACTACACCCTGTGTAACTTTATCCTGCCATCACTCTGCAGGGTAAAGTGACTGTTGACAGGATAAAGAAACACAAGTAAAAAAAAGCTATTTTGACATGGTTTTTACTAACTTGCAATGTATGTATGTATGTATGTATGTTTGTATGTATGTTGAGGTCAAATCTTGCAACCCAATTTGAAGCAGAAATGTTCAACCGACTGAGCTGAAATTTTGTATACACGCTGCGGATGACGTTCGCATATAAGCGCCTATATGGGGCATTGGGTCCTTCGATGGCAATAGTCTACTCAGCGCCGAAGCAGTTCCGACGAGGCTAGGAACCAATTTGATAAAATGTTCCTCGGAGTACCAATTTTGGTTTGAATTTAAGCCCAAGTACTTAATTTGGGGCGTAAGAGGGACCGCCTCACCGTCAACAGGCAACATCCCTATCGCTCTTGCATATAGGCACGACAGAACCAGATTGCATTTCGATCGTCAACGATTATCATTTTGGCTAGGTCGGCAGCAATCACTTTCATCGGGCAGAAGCCAACCTTTCCCTCGAAAACCACGTCATTGGTCGTGGCAAGTAACACCGCAAGCCCAAACAAATTAATGCGCCCAACTGTGAGCTCAGTTGCCACTGTGGCTCTCCTTATTATCCTGGTACCTTCTTCCCCTCACGGCTACTATTGTGTCATCGGCATAACAAATGGTGATCATGCGGAGAAGTTGGTCTACTCTTATAGCCAAGTCAAAGCCAATGCTCCAGAGCAGGCACCCAGTACCGACCCCTGTGGAAAACTGTGGGTAGGTTATGATTATTATGAATATGCATGTGGGTAAGAAGAAGAATAAAGAAGTCAGTCTTGATTTGAGCACGTAGCCTCATGGACCTGTCCCTATACGTTTACATGGCGCAGCCGGTAGGAACACCACACTCCATTCGTCTTTCTAGGCATCTTCCTCCTGATTCATTGAGCACTTCTCTATCTGCGAGGTAATGCCCTATGGTGAATGATGATCTTCAAATATAAAGGTGCATCGTGGAAGCAATGCGCCTATTTTATTACCACATAAGGAAGAGAGCCGAAGTAATTGGCAATGTCAAGAGATACTGCGATGGCTCCCTACCTTTTCTCTGCTACCAGACCGCTGTATTTATGCAGCGCATCAATTGCGTCTATCGCTCCTCCCAGAACCCGATCTCTGATGTTTGGGCACGTGTCTTCCAAAATGCGTGCACAGCAGTAGATGAGACATACGATGATGCGCTCAACATCGTGCCAGTTTCATCTAGGAGGGCAATGGGACGGTATCCTAAGGGACAGTCAGCTGGACTACCCTTTTTTCGAAAGACACAGTCTGCCCACCTTACAACGAGAATTTATACCCTCTTGGAGGCAGTCGTCAATGTGGCCACGTAATCTACTTCCAAGATGTTTAAAGAGCCAAGGCACGCCGTCCCGTCCGGCCCTATAGTGGCCCTCATTTTAAATGCTGACCTCATTATCTTGACATCTGTTACCAAGGAGACATCAAGGAGACGAACCAACTCTTCCACTGGGGAAGCCATTTCAGGCATTACACGCACAAGTACAACTCACATTGTGAATCATGATATGTGCTTTGTTGTTTTACAAGACTGTGATTATAGGTACTTATTTATTTATTCTTTATTGCATATAAAAAAGTACAATATGGTGTACATAATCCCTTAAGGCATTCTCTACCAGTCAAACACTGGGTCAAAAAGAAACATTTGGTACGAGCAGGCATCGTGACAGAAAACAATAATCAGATATCACATACTGTACTTCAACTGATTTGAATAAAAAATAATGGATATTGTTTAAAAAAATACTTTTTTTTTCTTTTGTAAAGAAAAAAATTTGATCCTAACAAAATCATTACGTAAACGTTTTGTTAGATTTTTTTATGGGATAGGAGGCAAACGAGCAAACAGGTCGCCTGATGTTAAGCGATCACAGCCGCCCATGGACACCCGAAACACCAGAAGTGTTGGAGGTGCGTTGCTGGCCTTTAAGATGGGTGTACGTTCTTTTCTTGAAGGTTTGAAGGTCGTATCGGTCCGGAAATACCGCAGGCGACAATTCATTCCACAGTTTAGAAATTTATATTTTTAGGAAGAGCATGAATAGACGCGTAAATTTTATAATAACATCAATTGCGGTAAAGTTATTGTTTATTGAGTTAGACGCATTTTTTACTAGTACTTGTGCAATTCATGCGCGATAAAAAAACACATATTTTCAAATATTTCGTAAACGGTTACTTTTATTAGTATAGTTATTCAAAAACAATTAAAGTAGGTTTAATTAAGCTTGAAATGACACCTCGCACGAACATATTGGTGCCATAAGGACTCGAGATGTGAATAAATATCTATGATGGTCGGCCGCCATCTTTCTCCCCCCTTTTTCTCGACCCCCCCCCCTCCTTAAACTAAAACAGGTCAATTCGGAATCTGGGGGCCGATTTTTGAATCTCACGTCGTTCGAATTCAGAAAATTGTCACCGAAAATAGTAGGCAATTCACCGTGACAATTTTCTTTCGTGATTCAAAAATTCATGAATGTCGCCGAGATAGATGCCACGTCTTCTTCTAACTGTATTAATTAAGGACGGGTAGTCTAAATCGGCCCGCTGGAGAGAACGAGATACACATCCATACCTGTTTTAGGTATTTAGAAGAGATGTCGACGACTTTTTGGAAAAGAGGTCGTTTAGCCCCTGACTACATACCGGGTGCCCGGTAATTAATGGACAACCTTTTAACCACCAAGAGGGCACCTCATAGTGGTCCAGAAAACCGACGTTAAGGTTAAGTAAAAGTCGCCTGGTTTTCGAGATTTTCACAATTTTTAAAATTTTAGGTAGTATTAAAAGTTTAAAAATTGTGAAAATCTCGAAAACCAGGCGACTTTTACTAAACCTTAATGTCGGTTTTCTGGACCACTATAAGGTGCCCTCTTGGTGGTTAAAAGGTTGTCCATTAATATCCATTGAAATTTTAAAAAGTGTGAAAATCTCGAAAACCAGGCGACTTTTACTAAACCCTAAAGTCGATTTTCTGGACCAGTATAAGGTGCCCTCTTGGTGGATAAAAGGTTGTCTATTAATTACCGGGCACCCTGTCTGTATAAATGTGCCGTTCAGATTTGAGGACTTCGGTTCTGACCATCATCAGCAGTTCCACTGCACCAAATGTCACTGTTCTGGACATAAGTAAGTGCATGTTGTTCTTATAAAAAATACTAAAGTCACTATACTTATGTGTGCCGTTCAGATTTGAGGAGTTCGGTTCTGATTCTGACCATCATCAGCAGTTCCACTGCACCAAGTGTCACTGTTCTGGACGTAAGTGCATGCTGTTCTTATAAAAATACCAAGGTCACTATATTTTAAATATTACGTTGATCTTTTTTTTATGCGGGAGGCTTCGCCCCCCGAGCCCCCCTTACTTCTGCACTTAAGGGTCACAAGAAAATCCTAACCTAATTTATTTTAAACATTACGTTGATCTTCTTTTATGCGGGGGGCTTTGCCCCCCGAGCCCCCCTTACTTTTGCACTTAAGGGTCACAAGAAAACCCTAACCCAATTTATTTTAAATATTGCGTTGATCTTCTTTTATGCGGGGGGCTTTGCCAGGGTTGTAAATAGAAAAAAAACCAAATGTTTTTTTTTCAGAATTATGAAAAAAAACATGAAAAAAACCGAGAACCATGGTTTTTTTTCTAAATATGGTTTTTTTTTCAGATGAACAAATAATACGACAATAACGGTTTTTCGTGAGTTGTAACGTGTTTCGATAACAATAACGTACATTTTAATTCAATTAACATTCAGTATACAAACGTTAATTGGGGAATCCCCGATGCTGCGTGTAGCGTGGAGAGGCGGTGGTGTTGCCAACAGTAAATAGTGATAACTACCAACTACAGATTTCATAAATGTTACTTTTATAAGACCAGAAATTAAAGTTATTTGACTAAATTCGTTTAATAGTTAACATTAAGTCTAAAAAACCGTATAAAAGTATTAAGTACTTTGCAAATTTTGAGATTTCATACTTTAGAAAAAAAACATACTCCAGAAAAAAAACTGTTTTTTTTCACGGTTTTTTTTCATGTTTTTTTTCAAGCCAGAAAAAAAACCGTTTTTTTGCAACCCTAGGCTTTGCCCCCCGAGCCCCCCTTACTTTTGCTCTTAAGAGTCACAAGCCCTAACCCAAATTATTTTAAATATTACATTGATCTTTCTTTTATGCGGGAGGCTTCGCCGCCCGAGCCCCCCTTTCTTTGCTCTTAAAGGTCACAAGAAAACCCTAACCCAATTTATTTTAAATATTACGTTGATCTTCTTTTATGCGGGGGGCTTCGCCTCCCGTGCCCCCCTTACTTTTGCTCTTAAAGGTCACAAGAAAACCCTAACCCAACTTATTTTAAATACTACGTTGATCTTTCTTTTATGCGGGGGGCTTCGCCCCCCGAGCCCCCCTTTTGTTTATATACTCTTGAGGGTCACAAGAAAACCCTAAACCAACTTATTTTGAATACTACGTTGATTTTTTTTTTTGCGGGGGGCTTCGCCCCCCGAACCCCCCTTTCTTTGCTCTTAAGGAACACAAGAAAACCCTAACCCAACTTATTTTAAATATTACGTTGATCTTTCTTTTATGCGGGGGGCTTCGCCCCCCGAGCCCCCCTTACTTTTGCCCTTAAGTGTCACAAGAAAACCCTAACCCAATTTATTTTAAATATTACGTTGATCTTCTTTTATGCGGGGGGCTTCGCCCCCCGAGCCCCCCTTACTTTTGCTCTTAAGGGTCACAAGCCCTAACCCAACTTATTTTAAATATTACATTGATCTTTCTTTTATGCGGGGGGCTTCGCCGCCCGAGCCCCCCTTTCTTTGCTTTCTTTGCAAGAAAACCCTTACCCAACTTATTTATATATTACATTGATCTTTTTTTTATGCAGGGGGCTTCGCCCCCCGAGCACCTCTTACTTTTGCTCTTAAGGGTCACAAAAAAACCCTAGCCCAACTTATTTTACACACTACGTTGATCTTTCTTTTTTGCGGGGGGCTTCGCCCCCGCCCCCAATTTTGCTTTTATTATCAATTTTTCTTTTGTAAGCATGTAGACGCTAGCCCGCGACCTGGGCTACATATTTAAGGGTCACAAAAAAGACCCTTACCTGACTTAGTTTAGATACTTATTCGGTCTTTCCTTTTTCCGCTCATAAGGGTCGCAAGAAAACCCTAACCTAACTTAGGCCTCGCTTCGCTTCGGTCAATAATAGGTTTGTTATAACGTTGAAAACGTAACGTTCAAAGTTCATTACGTGGCTTTTCTCACAAGCGCAAACACAACTATGATACGGTATGCCATCATAGAATGCCAGTGCCAATCTTCGGGCTTCATTATCAGACCTTGAAACCTAGTCGTGGTCAAAGTTCATTATAAGACTTTTCTAAGAAACCAGAAAACAGCTATGATACGAAGTTCCATCATGTAGTTCCAGTTCATATCTTCCGGCTCCATCATCAGACCTTGAAACCTAATCGTAGTCAAAGTTCATTACAATACTTTTCTAAGAAACCCAAAAACAGCTATGATACGATGTTCCATCATGTAGTTCCAGGTCATATCTTCCAGCTTCATCATCAGACCTTGAAACCTAATCGTAGTCAAAGTTTATTACAAGACTTTTCTAAGAAACCCAAACACAGCTATGATACGATGTTCCATCATGTAGTTCCAGGTCATATCTTCCAGCTTCATCATGAGACCTTGAAACCTAATCGTAGTCAAAGTTCATTACAATACTTTTCTAAGAAACCCAAAAACTGCTATGATACGAAGTTCCATCATGTAGTTCCAGTTCATATCTTCCGGCTCCATCATCAGACCTTGAAACCTAATCGTAGTCAAAGTTCATTACAATACTTTTCTAAGAAACCCAAAAACAGCTATGATACGATGTTCCATCATGTAGTTCTAGTTCATATCTTCCAGCTTCATCATCAGATCAGTTCAACAGTATCATATTATTGTATTATACAGCTGCCAATTTTCATTACGCTACGATCCTTGGAAGATGGTTAAATTAGCCTCCGCAGATTCCATTACATAGTTAGTTACATACACGACGACCTAATAAAAGCGTGTTAAAAACATACAGACGAATTGAAAACCACCTTGAGAGATTTGAGGCGGCGGTTAAAAATACTTCAAAGTCTCAAACGGATGATGCTAGAATTGCTAGGACAACGCTAAGAGAAAAAAACAATATTTTATCCCAAAGACAATTTTATTCAGTTTAAATCAACAATTACATCCTTGGTAATTTGGACGATACATTTTACCCAGGAACCGTCCTCCTCTTCGCCAGTAACCCCTGCCCTGGTTGGTATCTGCTCATCTTTCTTTCAACAGTCATCTACTGCTTTTCTAGAAAAAATTTATAGTTTCAAAAAACTCTAGACCAAAACACGCTCCATTTATAAATGCATTCTCACGTGATTTAAAGCCAAAAATAAATTATGGATCGTTCAAGTTGTTTTGACGCACACTCTATTGCTTGTAAAAAAATTGGGATGAATGCACGTAAAAGTAAATTATGGATCGTTCAAGTTGTCTTTTGGGATGAAGAGTAAACTATGTGCTTTTAATTATAATATTTGATTGTAAAAGCGTGGGGCGCTGCAGTCGTGCTGCAAGTCCAGTTAGCGCGCCAATCTGTTAAACTGCTTCTCGTAATATAACTTAACTTGATTTCTCAGCAAGTTATACAAAAAGTTTTTCCTGTTACAGCGCCCCACGCTTTTACAATCAAATATTATAATTAAAAGCACATAGTTTACTCTTCATCCCAGCAATAGAGACAACTTGAACGATCCATAATTTATTTTTGGCTTTTACGTGCATTTATAAAAGCGTGTTTTTCTAGAGTTTTTTAAACTATAAATTTATTTTATACTTTTTAGTCGTTAATAATGAAATATATTTAAAATTTAAACAAAAATATTATTTCAAGTAGGCGAATTTCGCAAGCCATTTGTGGCTTAACACGTATTGCTACTTAATAAGAATTAATACCACCTGATGTATAGATATGTGGTTTGTGTGTATAGGTACCAAGTTTATCGCAATAAAGTCATTCATTTAAAAATAATTTCATAGTGCTGCGCTAATTTGAAGATTAATGCAATACAGAACTTAAGGATTTCATCTTACAGAGTAGGAAAAAGACAAAAGGTTGAATTTTCTCAGTCGCTCTCTAGTATATTTGCGTGGGGTTGAACCTGGATATGGAACGTGGACGCGACAGTTTGCTAAGCAACTAAAAGACTGATAGTGGCTCTGGGATCTGTAGACCTTCGCGACGTGCTTAGCAGTGGCGTGGCGTGAAATTTTTCGTTCATAAAGCCCTTACTTTTGTCCCCCTTACTTTTGCTCTTAAGGGTCACAAGAAAGCCCTAACCCAACTTATTTTAAATATTACATTGATCTTTCTTTTATGCGGGGGGCTTCGCCCCCCGAGCCCCCCTTTCTTTGCTCTTAAGGGTCACAAGAAAACCCTAACCCAACTTATTTTAAATATTACGTTGATCTTTTTTTTATGCGGGGGGCTTCGCCCCCCGACCCCCCTTACCTTTGCACTTAAGGGTCACAAGAAAACCCTAACCTAATTTATTTTAAATATTACGTTGATCTTATTTTATGCGGGGGGCTTTGCCCCCCGAGCCCCCCTTACTTTTGCTCTTAAGGGTCACAAGAAAACCCTAACCCAACTTATTTTAAATACTACGTCGATCTTCCTTTTATGCGGGGGGCTTCGACCCCCGAGCCCCCCTTTTGTTCATATACTCTTGGTCACAAGAAAACCCTAAACCAACTTATTTTGAATACTACGTTGATATTTTTTTTTTGCGAACCCCCCTTAGTTTTGTTCTTAAGGGTCACAAGAAAACCCTAACCCAACTTATTTTACATACTACGATGATCCTTTTTTTTGCGGGGGCTTCGACCCCCGAGCCCCCCCCTTTCTTTGCTCTTAAGGGTCACAAGAAAACCCTAACCCAACTTATTTTAAATATTACGTTGATCTTTTTTTATGCGGGGCTTCCCCCCGAGCCCCCTTTTTTCCTCTTAAGGGTCACAAGAAAACCCTAACCCAACTTATTTTAAATATTACATTGATCATTTTTTTATGCGGGGGCTTCGCCCCCCGAGCCCCCCTTTCTTTGCTCTTAAGGGTCACAAGAAAACCCTAACCCAACTTATTTTAAATATTACGTTGATCTTTCTTTTATGCCGGAGACTTCGCCCCCCGAGGCCCCCTTTAGTTTTGCTCTTAAGGGTCACAAGAAAACCCTAACCCAACTTATTTTAAATATTACGTTGATCTTTTTTTATGCGGGGGCTTAGCCCCCGAGCCCCCCTACTTTTGCTCTTAAGGGTCACAAGAAAACCCTAACCCAACTTATTTTAAATACTACGTTGATCTTTCTTTTATGCGGGGGCTTCGCCCCCGAGCCCCCTTTTGTTTGTTTACTCTTGAGGGTCACAAGAAAACCCTAACCCAACTTATTTTGAATACTACGATGATCTTTTTTTTTTTGCGGGGGCTTCGCCCCCGAGCCCCCTTTCTTTGCTCTTAAGGGTCTCAAGAAAACCCTAACCCAACTTATTTTAAATATTACATTGATCTTGATTTTATGCGGGGGGCTTCGCCCCCGAGCCCCCCTTTCTTTGCTTTTAAGGGTCACAAGGAAACCCTAACCCAACTTATTTTAAATATTACATTGATCTTTTTTTATGCGGGGGCTTCGCCCCCCGAGCCCCCTTTCTTTGCTCTTAAGGGTCACAAGAAAACCCTAACCCAACTTATTTTAAATACTACGTTGATCTTTCTTTTATGCGAGGGTCTTCGCCCCCCGAACCCCCTTTAGTTTTGCTCTTAAGGGTCACAAGAAAACCCTAACCCAACTTATTTTACATACTTTGTTGATCCTTTTTTTTTTGCGGGGGCTTCGCCCCCGAGCCCCCCCCTTTATTTGCTCGTAAGGGTCACAAGAAAACCCTTACCCAACTTATTTTAAATATTACATTGATCTTTCTTTTATGCGGGGGCTTCGCCCCCCGAGCCCCTCTTACTTTTGCTCTTAAGGGTCACAAAAAACCCTAGCCCAACTTATTTTATACACTACGTTGATCTTTCTTTTTTGCGGGGGGCTTCGCCCCCGCCCCCAATTTTGCTTTTGTTATCAATTTTTCTTTTGTAAGCATGTGGACGCTAGCCCGCGACCTGGGCTACATATTTAAGGGTCACAAAAAAGACCCTTACCTGACTTAGTTTAGATACTTATTCGGTCTTTCCTTTATCCGCTCATAAGGGTCGCAAGAAAACCCTAACCTAACTTAGGCCTCGCTTCGCTTCGGTCAATAATAGGTTTGTTATAACGTTGAAAACGTAACGTTCAAAGTTCATTACGTGGCTTTTCTCACAAGCGCAAACACAACTATGATACGATATGCCATCATGGAATGCCAGTGCCAATCTTCGGGCTTCATTATCAGACCTTGAAACCTAGTCGTGGTCAAAGTTCATTATAAGACTTTTCTAAGAAACCAGAAAACAGCTATGATACGAAGTTCCATCATGTAGTTCCAGTTCATATCTTCCGGCTCCATTATCAGACCTTGAAACCTAATCGTAGTCAAAGTTCATTACAATACTTTTCTAAGAAACCCAAAAACAGCTATGATACGATGTTCCATCATGTAGTTCCAGGTCATATCTTCCAGCTTCATCATCAGACAAAATTCATTACAAGACTTTTCTAAGAAACCCAAAAACTGCTATGATACGATGTTCCATCATGTAGTTCCAGTTCATATCTTCCGGCTCCATCATCAGACCTTGAAACCTAATCGTAGTCAAAGTTTATTACAAGACTTTTCTAAGAATCCCAAAAACAGCTATGATACGATGTTCCATCATGTAGTTCCAGTTCATATCTTCCGGCTCCATCATCAGACCTTGAAACCTAATCGTAGTCAAAGTTCATTACAAGACTTTTCTAATAAACCCAAAAACAGCTATGATACGATGTTCCATCATGTAGTTCCAGTTCATATCTTCCGGCTCCATCATCAGATCAGTTCAACAGTATCATATTATTGTATTGTCATCAGAACTACATACAGCTGCCAATTTTCATTACGCTACGATCCTTGGAAGATGGTTAAATTAGCCTCCGCAGATTCCATTACATAGTTAGTTACATACACGACGACCTAATAAAAGCGTGTTTTAAAAATACTTCAAAGTCTTACACGGATCATGCTAAGACAACGCTAAGAGAAAAAGACAGTATTTTAACCCAAAGAAAATTTTACTCAGTTACAACCAACAATTACATCCTTGGTAATTTGGACGACACATTTTTCCCAGGAACCGTCCTCCTCTTCGCCAGTAACCCCTGCCCTGGTTGATAGCTACTTGTCTTGGTAATCACGGTGAGACGAGGCAGTTTCTTCAAATTCTCGGCGGGAACGAATTTTGGAGAACTGGAGATGGAGACTGGAGTCATTTCGAATCTTCGATCGGAGTACGAGTGTTGCTTTCCGTAGATATCTGTTGTATTTGGGCGTTTTTACTTAATTGTACACTTTGTAAGCTACACAGGAACTAAAGTTGAACGATAATATACAGGTTGAGCGATTGTGCCATTCGGATAGCCACCCTGGAACTAAAGTTGAACGATAATATACAGGTTGATTCATGAGTCGTGAGCAGGAGTGAACAGGGTACTGGGGAGGGTCACGCTGAGCAACTTTCATAATGGGGCAACACTGAATTGTGATTATTTTTCTTAACTATGACTTAATTGATAAGTACTTAATTGATAGCTAATTATCAATTACGTTCTAATTATGACTTAATTGATGATTAACTATCAATTAAGTCATAGTTAAGAAAAAAAATATCACAATTTAGTGTTGCCCCATTATGAAAGTTGCTCAGTGTGACCCTCCCCAGTACCCTGTTCACTCCTGCTCACGACTCATGAATCACCCTGTATATAACTAAAAATATTAGGCATTTATTGAAAACATATCTTTGTAGTCGACTACACACCAAAATTTAATGCACAAGTTTCTAATGGGCTGGCAACGCGCATGTGACACTCCTTGAATTGCAGGCGTCCATAGGTTACGGTGACCGCTTTCCATCAGGCGGACCGTATGTTTGTTTGCCACCGACAAAAAATGTAAACAAAGTTTTCCTAACTGAAACAATTTAATATAGTAGGTAATTCAACCGTCCTAGCCGAAGTGACAATCGTTCACGCGCTATGTCGAACGAAAGACAACGGTCATCAATATGGAAGAGCGATGGAGAGAAATGACAAAGGTACGTTAACCTGCGTTTTCACTTAAGCTAGGAACACACTACGCGGACGTCCGCGGCGACCGCGATCAGTGTGCACGGTCTTCAGGACGTGGCTTCGGCTGAACAAAACATCCAGATTTTGATCGAACGTCCGTGCGCTCAAGGCCACGTCCACGACCGACAGTTTGCACGGTTAAGTGTACATTCAAGCTAGGAACATACTACGCGGACGTCCGTCGTAAATCGACCGCGACCGATCAGTGTGCACGGACCAAAACATCCAGCGAGCCAGATTTCGATCGGACGTCCATGCGCTCAAGGCCACGTCCACGACCGTCGACCGATAGTTTGCACGGTTAAGTGTATATTAATTGTCCAGATCCCCGTCCGCGTAGTATGTTCCTAGCTTCATTGTCTAGATCCGCGTCCGCGGTCGCGCGACGGCAGACGTCCGCGTAATATGTTCCTAGCTTTAAGAGTTTTGAGCGAGCATCGAGCAGTCGTTCTTTCGTGCGCAGATGTAAACACTTGCCTTCCATACCTTTATCGCACTAACGAACGAATGCTTGCTCAGAAGTCTCAGAACACTGTGAATAGGTACCAGTGGCGACGCGTGAAAATTTTTGTTGGTAAAACCGTAGGTGTTTTTGGGATCTGTTTTGTATCGACTTCTTCAGATACTCCAGAATTTTAGGGAACCCGTTGGGAATCGAGTTGTATCGACACTACGCCACTGATAGGTACGCATCTTACAGATCCTGAACGATTGTAGTTTCGGATAGAGACTTTTTTAAATGAAATGAAGAACAAAATGAAGTTACCTATGTGCTGAATGATGTCAACATTGCAGTTGTATAGTTTGCGCGCTGCCGAAGCGGCGTCGGAATCGATACTTATATTCATGTTGTGTTGGACCACCTGTTTGGAACAAACATTTTGTTAGATAACTAAAACATTTTGTAATAGAGTTGTAACTCCATACATCAGTAAACAAGTTAAAAATAGCGAAATCACACGTTTGTCAAATAGCGTAAATTAAAAACTCGATACCGACATGCCAAAAATGCAATATCAAAACACTTTATAACTTATATTTGAAAACCGACTTCTTGTTCGTCGCGACATCTATTGACAAGTAGCAGTACTGATTTTCATGAAACATGGCTAAGAACACTCCCAACTAATTGGCGATTTTTAAACATGGCTAAGAACACTCCCAACTAATTCGGCTTTTAAACAAAAAAATCGAAATCGGTCCATCCGTTCGGGAGCTACGATGCCACAGACAGACATAGAGAAACACGTCAAACTTATAACACCCCGTAGTTTTAGCATAGAGGAATAAGGAGGAAAAAGTTATAACTCCATACATCAGTAAATGCGAGTTATTAATTATTAATGACAAATAGCGCAAATTATCAGTACTGCTACTTGTCAAAGGATGTCGCGACAAACGAAAAGTCAACAATTTTCAGCTAATATTACAATAGTCAGATCCGATGTACATAGGATACGTTTAGGAAAATTAACGATAGAGGGCGTGAAAAACAATTATACGCCGTAGTGCAAGATGTTCGCTAGATGTCACTGTTACCCCCGCAAACTGGGTAATGACTTGTTGTTGTAAAATGTATAAATATTTTTTGATGTCCACATTTTTCGCTAGATGTCGCTGTACCACCTGCAAACTAGCGAACGGCATTCTATGGTTAATTACATATATTTAAATGGCATATAATTAACCGGGCAACTAAAATATTAAACGGGAAGTTATGTCGGGCATACAATAATATAATTTGGCTATGTTTTAATATTGTGGCGACAAAAAAAAATATATGAGCCTCAAATATTAAGCATCATTATTATTGAAAAAACGGCAGCAAATTTCAAGCGAAAAAAATATTGCCGAGGAACATTAGACAATACTTTGGCGACTAAAATAATAATTGGCACCTAGTATTCTAAAGCGTAAGATTTTTAATATTTGTAGTCATATAGATGTTAGCACCTAAATAATTATACTTAGCTCACCGTTTAAAGTAGTATTTAAATTGCGGAGGCAACTAAAAAAAATATTGGGAAGTAGTTTTTTTTAAAACACAAAATCGTTTCTTTATGGAAACGATGGTCTCATCGGAAGATCAGCGCTGGAAGTCACCAGCAACACGCTGAGGTGAGGCCATTTCGTGGCACTTCATTCCTTTCTGTCTTGTGGTTATTATGTGTATTTTGTCTTGCCTGTGTTCACGAATAAATGTTTATTCTATTCAAACATCGTATTTGCGACCCGTAAACCACGGGTAGTATTTAAATATCTCACATCTATTTTCGAGCGAGTTGCAAGCGAGGGAAGGCGTATCAAATCATTTTATAATAAGTACACAACAAAAAGGAGTGTATAAGCTTCTAATGGGTTGGTAACGTGCATGTGAAACCCTTTAAGTTGCAAGCGTCCATAGGTTAAAAAACTCGCAAGTTCAGGATTCTATTCTCAACTATAGAATCCTTTCACTTGCTCGTTTCTCAATTGCACACTCGGCGTTAAAAAACAACTTTGCCCCCTTGTATAACAAATAACTATTATTATAATGGTTTGTTTTGACATGTCACTTACGTTTTCTTTTCACCGTAGCTATCCATTTAGTTCTTTGATCCAATTTTCAGTGTGCTCTAAGAAACGCATAGAACGTGCAACGACTATTTATGCCATTATTTTTACAATTAACAACGAAACAACATTGATGCCCCATATCAAACATTACACATTGTATTATATTTTATGAGTTTTGATAGATGACAACCACAATCAGTGTCGATTTTGACCACCGCAAGCACTGCGATCGCTTTGCTTACCCCTCCATGCACTTCGCACGAAGCCAATATCCTATTAAGTATCAACGCGAGTGCAGTAGTGTTCTTGCATGGCCGAGGTTGAGTTATACTCCCTGACATGCAACTCTACTTGTTCTTGTGTGTATGCTTCCTTGTGATTGATTCTCGTGTGTTTTGCCTTATATTCTGGACGATTGGGGGTGCTACTGTCCTTGCATGGTCGAAATGAGCACTTGGTCTCTGTCACATGCAACTTTAGCTCCCTCTTCGCCCCATTCATATGAGTGTATATCTGTTTAGTGTTAGTTTTTAGTGTCTGAATTGTTTTGTATAATGCGTCCAAAAAGTCGTCCAGACTCAAATCCGCCGTCCAGGCTTATTGTAAAATGTAAATTAGGTTAAGCTAAGCTAAGCTAAAAGCTTTTTTTTAAGGTCCGGGCCCTGAGGCCGACGACCTCAGCGCGTAGCGCTCCGGTCCTTAGCCCTATGCACACAATGTGCGCGGAGTCTAACGAGCAAAGGGCGTTTAAGGCTCCGCGCACACGGGCGACAAAACTGTTTTGTCTCCGTCGCTCGGTCTATGGGCTAGTATGAAGGTGCGCACACGAGGCGACGCAACTTTTCATACAAATACGAAAGTCGCCGAGCAACTTTGTCGCCCGTGTGCGCTCAGTCTAACCGCCCGGCTCATTGAAGCCCATTCCAAAAAAAAAAAATTGTCATCTCTGTTGACAAATAAGTTAGCGTTTAAATATTTATGTATGTGGCTGGTCGACGAATCACCTGCTTAGAAATTCCGTCATCAATATGTGGTGTTCCATGTTAAAAGGGTCCACATGCTTTATGTTCTATACGGAACCTCTAGGCGTGGAAAGTCACATGAAAAGTTGTCGTAACTTATTAATAGATGGCGCTGCATTCGAAAATATTGACTGATAACTCTATACTATACCATACTATTCAATATATACGTTTCTCGAAATGCCTTGTATTACAAGTGCGCGAACTGTCAAATCGTATGGGTTGTCATGGAAACACCTTGTAATACAAGGTGTACCTTTCTACTACATTCATAGTACCTACTGACAGTACTGACAGAAGTATATCGATATAGGTAGATAGTTTTGGGGGCGTAGCCGAATGGCATTAGGCGAGACGACTAAGAAAACTAAATTAGTCCGTCAGTTAGATTATAAAAGAATTTTGATTTTAGACACGTACTTTTTCTTTTTCTCGTAAACGAAAAACGACGGTGACGTCACGCCTAGGTACAATTTTTTCTTGGAATTGACGTCACAACTGTCACAAGCCCCCACTCCGGAACTTTGATGCTCTATATATTTGTATTTTTTTCATTAATTAGAAAAAGCGAAAAATATGTGTTCAGTATTTTTGGACGATCTAACTGACGGATTAAACAGAATGCCATTTTTTTTATGCAGTCGTCATCCCTTTTCTGCGACGCGAAACGCCGCAAAAAATGCAGTCTGGCTCTGTCGCGCCAATACGAAGAGCGATAGAGATAGATAGCCACTAAAGAGATTATTATCATGAGCGTAAGTGCATTCGTCTACGCACACTTGATCAAGAGCCCAGGCCCGCCAGACCTTCCTCAAATTCTCAAGGATGAAACTTTGGGACAATGTAGAGTTCACATCGGCGTTTAATGTGTGCATATTTTCTAGTTCGGCCCATCGGCCAATTTTTTGCTATCAAGTGATGAAGGTGAAAAAAAAAAGTGCTTACTTTCCTTAAATTCTCAAGGCTGATTTTTATATATGTGTTAGAGCACGTTGTTAGAAATTGGTTATCATCAATGCCAGACCGTTTCCGCCGGCCATAACTTTTACCAGACGCGACAAAGTTGGCAAAAAACGACTCTAACTTACCTCATTTTCTCAAGCCTGATTTTGATATATGATACGCAGGGACCTGTAACTAGACCGTTTGTAAGCAGCCAGACCAATCGGATGGACCCAACCATCCGCCAGACCGACTTAAAGTTTCGATATGAGCATTAGTAGAATTGAAATATTCCGGGTCTATAAAAGCTAAAAACTTGAATTTTCTACATTAAGCTACGTGTATATTGTATACTTGACGTAATAAGCGACTTTCAAAAATTTTACTTCTAAGGAAATAAAAAAATGAAAGTTTATATGTGGTGCAAGATTAATTTTAAGCTATGAATTTTATTTACACTGCGTAAGTACATGTGTATTTTATTATAAATATAACTTTTACCAGACGCGACAAAGTTGGCAAAAAACGACTCTAACTTACCTCATTTTCTCAAGCCTGATTTTGGTATATGATACGCAGGGACCTGTAACCAGACCGTTTGTAAGCAGCCAGACCAATCGGATGGACCCAACCATTCGCCAGACTAAAAGCTAAAAACTTGAATAACGAATTGAATTTTATATATTATAAATAACGTAAACAAGGAAAAAACAAATTGGTACAGTGCATTATAAATTAAATATTCAATTCAAAGAAGTAAACAATCAATGTTACAACGGTATATAACTAAACGAATTTCCTTTCTCCTACAAAACATACAAGTTTAGGAAGTTTAAACATTTGTACTCAATACGAACATCATCAACCCTGTTATAACCCATGTCGGAGATGCTGAATTTTCAGACACGAATACATTTTTGGCATTCTTCAAATACATGTATGCCGTTATAAAAAGTTTAGAATACTTTACGTGTGTACACAACATATACACTTATACTTTCCACCTCATTTTAACTGAACTTATATATATGCTTAAATAACTTTTGTAGTATGCGAGGGATTTGACATTATATGCAACATACACATAGTGCCTTTATACATAGTGTGAGGTCCCTCGCCCACAAATTAAAAAGGATCGATCTTAAAACTAATTTTAAACCACCTTGTTCGACGACCGAAAAAAAAGTTTAATTTACTTTTCTTCTTTAAATTTATAATAAAATACACATGTACTTACGCAGTGTAAATAAAATTCATAGCTTAAAATTAATCTTGCACCACATATAAACTTTCATTTTTTATTTCCTTAGAAGTAAAATTTTTGAAAGTCGCTTATTACGTCAAGTATACAATATACACGTAGCTTAATGTAGAAAATTCAAGTTTTTAGCTTTTATAGACCCGGAATATTTCAATTCTGCTAATGCTCATATCGAAACTTTAAGTCGGTCTGGCGGATGGTTGGGTCCATCCGATTGGTCTGGCTGCTTACAAATGGTCTAGTTACAGGTCCCTGCGTATCATATATCAAAATCAGGCTTGAGAAAATGAGGTAAGTTAGAGTCGTTTTTTGCCAACTTTGTCGCGTCTGGTAAAAGTTATATTTATAATAAAATACACATGTACTTACGCAGTGTAAATAAAATTCATAGCTTAAAATTAATCTTGCACCACATATAAACTTTCATTTTTTTATTTCCTTAGAAGTAAAATTTTTGAAAGTCGCTTATTACGTCAAGTATACAATATACACGTAGCTTAATGTAGAAAATTCAAGTTTTTAGCTTTTATAGACCCGGAATATTTCAATTCTACTAATGCTCATATCGAAACTTTAAGTCGGTCTGGCGGATGGTTGGGTCCATCCGATTGGTCTGGCTGCTTACAAACGGTCTAGTTACAGGTCCCTGCGTATCATATACCAAAATCAGGCTTGAGAAAATGAGGTAAGTTAGAGTCGTTTTTTGCCAACTTTGTCGCGTCTGGTAAAAGTTATGGCCGGCGGAAACGGTCTGGCATTGATGATAACCAATTTCTAACAACGTGCTCTAACACATATATAAAAATCAGCCTTGAGAATTTAAGGAAAGTACTGTGTAGATAGTGACAGGTCTGAGCCGATAGTGACCATACCTGCGAAGTCCTGGGTTCGAATATCGGTAAAACCAATAGTTTGTGATTTGTTTATTATAATATAGTTGTCTGAGAACCCACGACATAAGTATTTTTGAGCTCACCATGGGCTATAACATTCATTTTAAACTATGTACATACTTATATAGATTAGCTGGTAGGTAGCTGCTAGTAGTCTTAAGCGCTTCGGAATCGTAATACTAAAAGTTTACTGCACTAGACATTTGGATACAATTGTATTTGTAAATAATAATAATAAAAACTGTGATTTGGCAGTGTTTACCGATCTTCTGTCAAATTGACTTTGTTTTACTTTTGGCAAAGACAATGCTAGAGGCAGACAGAATATGTATAGAGGTAAACATAGGAAGGTAAAGTATGACAAAAAGCTATGGGTAAAATACCTAAGTACGTAAAATAAAACGAGCAAGTACAAAGTAAGTTCTTTATATCTTGGAAAGGTGTAACAATAATTTACTTTCATTTTATATGGACAAAAAATAATAAAATTAACATTAAAAATGGCTACCTCAAGTTATTACTATCAAATAACATGTTCGACAATACTGTGGTAATCTCCGACAAAGTAATCCTTCAAATGCACTTATTTTACGTTAAAATATTTACAAATTAAAATAACAAGTAGTTTTAATGTATAGGTACATATTCTTATTTTATTACGTCAACATTCTTTTCATTTCATTTTAAGTAGTTGGCAACTCTGTAGGGATATGATGGCTGCATTTTTATTAGACAGGTCCACACAGCACGAAACAAGCTGCGAGGCAATTTCCTCGCGCGGCAAACGTGCTGCGCAACTTGCCTCCACCGAGGCAAGTCCACATTGAACGTTTACCGCGTCAGCACATTGCCTCGCAACGTGCCTCGCTCTGTGTGGAGCCGGCTAATTGCCATGCATCACACGATGTGATGGATAGGACAAGTGTGACCACCATACCGCTGAACATTATCATACCAACACAAACATGATACAGTTTTGTTACCATTCTCTCAAAATCTTACATTTTTATATTCGCAAGACATAAGCTTACATCATGGGGTTTCGAGCAACTGTATCAAAAGTAAGGCGTCATTACTTTAAGTGTAATTTTTGTCAACCTGTGGCAAACTGAGGTGAGTTGACTTAGGTTTTATGTGAAGTGCCGCATGACACATACTCCTTTAAAAGTAAGTAGCCAAATATGGAATCTACATCAGTTTTTACAACTCATCATTCAACCCGATATAAAAATATAAACATAGGTATTGACAGTTGATAATGATTGATTTTCAGTTTTGACTTAAAAACGGTCTCGAATTCAAAAAGACTAGCGTTTTTTTTTTAAAAGGAAATAAACTGTTGTCTTTGGTTTCCAGTTCAGATAAGAGTTTATGGCAGACGAAAAAAGAAAAATAAAAACACCATAAATTAAGTAGGCACATGTGCTTAAAAAAATACACAAATACTGTACATCTAAAAAATAATTTTCTTATATCTATGAGTCAGTCGAACTTAACTGACTAATTTTAACTGTACACAATATATACATTATGATATTTATGATGATAAATCCTATATTAAAACTTGTCTGTTGCAGCCATTTAAAAATATATGGATCAAGTTAAGTATCATTCCTAGTAATGCATTTAAATTATGCTTTTCAACTCCAGTTTTGACATCCGTTTAGAGCCAGACCAGAAATATATGACCTATGCGCATGTTGCATTTTTTTCATACTTAAACTGTCACCCCATATAAGAATAACAGCGCCTTCTTGACAATACTGATATCGTCACTACTTTGAAAAAAACTTGTATCTTCGTCTGTCAATGAAAAGAAAATTGTAGTAAGTATGTATGGAATGTATATAGACTTACTACGTTTTAACTTTGAGGAGAAGCGTGAGATACGAGATTTTTTCAAAGTAGTGACGATATATTTCTAGTCAGGCTTTATAGTTGTGTCCGCGAACAGTACATAGAGATCCTTTGACAGGGTCTTTGTATACAGAAACAAGCAAAACCCGTCCTTATGATAAACGACACAATGGGGATGTTTTGCTGTTCACGGACACATATATCTTGTAGTAGCTGTACGTTTTAAATGGTACCCAGTAAGGCAAACATTTTATTTAAGAAAATTCTCTATCTACCACAATTTGACTAATTTCGATAAAAATAATGTTGTATAAACACAAGCATTAAGTAGTAAATTTTTTTAAACACGTAGCTTTAGTAGTTATCAATAGACGGGTCTATAGTAAAGATCCACCTCGTGAAAGAATTGTCTCGCGAAGTAGCTTTGTCAGCGGAGACTTGCCTCGTCCGAGGCAATGTCGCAGACATGATCTACCCTAGGTAAACCTGGCTGTTTCGGGAAGCATTTTTTTTTGCTAGCAGCCTGTCGACCCTTCTAATGAATATTTAATGTACCTACGCGTTAAGATTCAAATACACACTGTAAGTTTTTCTTCTGAGCATTTTCAGAATTTTGGACCCCGAATTAACGTAAGTTGTTAACAAAAATTTACTAACTGTCACTTTGTGACGATAATTAAGCACGAAATTTTAATAAAAATATTGTTTTTGATTTAACTAAATAAACTTTAAACAATAATCTACATTCAGAACGTGAAAAAAGTAAATTTTTAGACAGATTTTATGGTTAATTGTTGTCACAAAACTGACAGTGAGTTAATTTTTGTTAACAAGTTACGCTAATTGGGGAGTCCCAAATTCTGAAAATGCCCATAGATGGTTTCTAAAAACCTATCTAACAACATCGTTCATTTGATAAAGACCCAACATCGTCTACTTAACTCTATGGAATTGCTTTAATACAGCGTAATTTAATTTAGGCCATTTTCACTTGACTATAATTCTTAATTGCAGATTTTATCAATACTACCACAATCTTAAGCTTTAAAAAAATTACCAGTCTTAAAACTTTTTCGATATGATACTGATCACGATTGTATTCCCATTATCCAGAAAAAGTCACTTATAGAGCTTGGCAAAAAAGAGTAGAAATGGAACTAATGTTTTTAGGGTTCCATACCAGAAAGGTACAATAGGAACCCTTATGGTGTTTATCATATCATAGTAACACTTGCTGTTCTCATACAAAAGTGACTCAATAGTTTCCACATGCAAAACGGTTTACGTAGACGGTGGCGCCCTTATTACTTTCTACTCTTTTTTGCCAGACTGTATTAAACGGTTCATATCATGCATTTTTAATTCAATTCATCCTAATATTCTACAAGTCGTTTTTGAAATCTATTTAAATTGACATATTACCTGCCGAAACTAACTTCACATTAAGCATACCTAAATCGCTTCACATCCACAATAAGCACCTTTGATTAACACACATTCAATTCCTTTTACCGAATATTTTATTGCAAAATATACTTTAAAGCGTTCCTTTAGCGCCATCTTTTCCCTTCTCCTCTTCCGCCAAACTATAATCTTGCCCCCAAGACAGAATAACCCTAAAAAGACCCTAGGCCTTACACCCAATTAAGTAGATATTTACTGGTGATCTTTTGATTTTCAATCCATTTGGCACTTAATTTAAATTTACTTCAAAAATTATTATATTTTCGGTGGCCAAACCTGATTTCTTCAGTATAAAATGTACTACAATTTTTACAAGTATTGCCTAGGTCACTTGAAGTTGTCTTTTCATTATTTATTTCTAAAAACTGTAGTTACTGAGAGTATTGAAACCTAGAAATCTATAAACTCACGTGTCATCAGTAGGTTAAAAAACCCTAACGATTATACCAATTTGGGCGGCATTTTTGACAACCAATTCAGGGCTTACATTTGTAATTTACGCGATACAACCTTAATAAGTAAGCACCCCTCGAGATTTCATAACATCTGAGATTAATTTTTAGTCAATAGCCGGGTCCACACAGTGCGAGGCAATGTACTCACGCGGCAAATGCCAAATGTAGACGTGCCTCGCCCGAGGCAGAATTTTCGGTCAAGTAAATATACTCATTGCTTCGGTCAAGGCACGTCCACGTAGCACATTTGCCACGCTAGGAAATTGCCTCGCTCTGTGTGGACCCTGCTAATGATTTATATTACTAGGGCTCCATACCTAGATTTTAAGACTGTATGCCTAACCTAAATTGAGCAAAGTCACCTACTGATATTCTACGCACCATTCTAGCTATAACTTCTTTGACGCCACGTTTTTGTTATCTATCGATGCATTAATAATATAATATAAACGCATTCTCTGTGTGCATTTTCGAAGCGTTAGACTTGTAGCCGATCTCAGAACTTGATCTCGCTTTGTACGAGCGAACTGGTTTCCGGCTCTAGGCGTGTTAATAGTAACTATATTTCATATTATTCACTCAATTAAGGCATCGATCCTTATTTACATATCAAGCGCAGTTTTTGCACCTACAATTCTGGACAGGATAAGTTATGTAGCCTAAGAAAGCCCTTAAAAGACAAATAATAAGGCCTAGAAATATAAACATAGTTGAATAGCTCAACGTGAAGGAAACCTGAACCTTAAACGGCCCCTGGCCACAGAGATTGCTTGATATTTTTACTTTTCTAGACTTCGCTATTCATTCAGGCCTTATTATTATTCTATAGGCTTCGCTTCGGCAAACCACAAGCCTCATCCGAGTCGTCATAAACTGTGATCGGACTCTTAGCGGTAATGTCTAACAACACAATGTTCATTATTCCGAAAACAAACAAATGACGCCCTACAATCCGATCTCCGGTTATAACTGCCTGTAGGTTTGCCTCAATTTAGAATATCCATTTATTTTGCCGGTTTCCAATGGCGACACCGACGCGTTCGTCAGTCGTAATGGCTGGAAGCCAGACTGGTGCGAGACGAGTGAAGCGCTGAGCTGTGTTGCGGCATGCTGGGTGGCGGCGGCGGCAGCCGAGCGTTGGCTGTCTGTCGCTCTTGCTCTTCCAACTGAGCTGCGAACTCGTCTTCTAACGCCTGTTGGGGATTAGAGAAATGTTACTTTGTACTCTTAATATGCCTTCAAAGTTTAAATCATGTAATTTATTCAATGACCTTATGCAATTTTCAAAAAGTGCTTTCAAGATTTTCGTGAGATGTAGGGCAAAAGAAACACAATCAGGCGTATAAGCATGGTCGCGCAATAAATGATAAAACATCAGGACATCCCTATCGCACTTACAAATAGTGCCATTGCGATAGGGACGGCCTGATGGCTTATTATTTATCGCGCGACCAGGCTTGCCTGCCAGGATTCCTTACAAGTGCTTTTCTCGGCCCGTGTTTCAAATATACAATGCAATGTGATACCAAGAGAGCCTTTACCTTACTTTTGATAAAGTCTACATTAACTACAAAAAAAACTCATATATGTACAAAATTCAAAATGCATACCTAAAACCTTGCATAGGAAAACCACTCAAACCATGCTGGATATAGAATTGATTAGTAAAAGGAATGAACATACCGTATAGTCCGGTTAGGTACCCTGCGCAGTAAGCTCATGCCGCATGCCTTTAGCTGGGGAGATGCTAGATTCTTATTTGTGACTTTCCATTCCCAAACGTTCCAAATGCTTCATGTGCAATAAATGGCATGTTTAGTTGTATAGGACCTTACATTTGAAGCTCTTTAGGCATGGAAAACCACATTTATATGATGAGTTTAAATTCATGCTGGAACCTTGGCAATTGTCATATTGGCTGCAGCCGCAATGAGAACCTTTAGTCGTTAGCACACATTGAAAACATACTGTATTGTCGTCTCTTTCAGAGCAATAAGGAACATATAATGTAAGAAAACGGGACGACACTAAAATGTTGCTTCTATTTAATTTCTATAACTTCTTGTTGCAATGTACATAACGTCAATATCTAATTCTTAATCAGTACTCTGGCAGGTTTACACAGAACGTTTTGCCTCGTGAGGAAATTGCCGCGCGTGGCTGCTTGGTCTGCATAGACGTGACCCAGTCAACTTGCCTCGAACGAGGCACGTCTACACCGAGTTGCCTCGCGGGGAAAAATCATAGCGAGGCGACTTGTTCTGTGTCTCATCTACTGCTTGGTTGTAAAAGTTACCGTTGTGAAACACGGGTCACACTTATGAAGTTATGATAGACTATGAATTGTAATCCTGTCCATCTGGAGAATACTGTGAAATACCTAATTTTACGAAACTTTGACCCCTCTAAATATTTGAGAAGTATACGTAATGAAAAAAGTAAGAGTTTATCGATCGTGACTGTCTCTTAATCAATAGTTATTTTATTATATTTAGTGACAGCATGTAGGATCAAGTTTTTATGTTATTAGTTATAATAAACGGAAATTGTATAATGAAAGAGCAAACTATATTTCTTGTCTGTTTTTTTAGGAAGGAATGAACCTAAGCCAGAAGAAGTAGGTAAAGTACATAATATTTTCATGCAACTTACAAGTCTACTTGTTCATTACAGAAACATTCGGGAAGACTAAGAGACTTGCAAGAAAAAAAAAACACAAACGGATCACTAAACTTTTGGGAATACTAATAACACAGACAAAGGAATGGACTAATAACCCAAAAATTTCATTTAGGTATATTTATAGTAGATCCTGTCAATTTCTGCTGATTATCTTAGCATTCATAGTAAATGTATTTTTTGTTTTGAGGTCCTCAGGTAGGTATACTATTTTATTCTCAATAAAACCTCAAATGTTAAAATTTTGGAAAAAGCAGTAAATTTTCGGGCTCCGTCACCAACCAAAGCGTAAAAAACAGCGAAATAGTTAAATGCATTTATTTACATACATTTGTAAACCGGTTAGAAACAAGCCTTAAATTTATAGTATTAAACTCTTAAAATGCAAAATTATACAACTGGTAATAAGTTAACAGTTAAAATATCATCCGATTATGTAGTCTATAGGTACAAGAAATATCTCCTAATACTTAAATTAAAAATATAAATATTCTAAATGAAAACAATTTTTGTAACACCAATACAGTCTAGCGAACCAATTTACCTCCTAAATATTGCCACATTGCAATAGAAAATAGCCGGGTCCACACAGAGCGAGGCACGTGGCGAAGCAATGTGGTCGCGAGGCAAACCTCAAATAGACGTGCCTAGGTCGAGACAGGTTGTTCGGCGCAAAATGCACGTACTGCCTCGGTCGAGGCACGTCTACCGCGCGAGGAAATTGCCTCGCGTGGACGCGGCTATTACTATTCTTCATTGTTACAAAATAATGATTGGATTTTATCGAATTGATTGATTGGTTTTTACATTATGATAAGATCTCAAATCAAAGTTGATCCTTAGCCAAAAATGATATTTGAATAAAAATTTTTAAGTAGTTTTATAGCACCCAGATTTATTTTATTTTATTACAATCTGAGGAAAACAAATGCGTTTGGTAGCATTTCAAGCTACTTATGTAGATACACAATAGTATGTAAAAATGGAAGATTAATGTGGACATAATTTATTTGTTTTGTTTTAGCCAAATGGAGTTATTAACCATTTTTTTTATAAACATCATGATGCTGTATTGTATACGTTGCTTAACATTAACGTTTAACAATGATTCGTCATAACCATAATGGAATGTATTAGGTAACAATTTAGAAATACCAGTTCTAATTCTATACTATAACACCTCCGTGTTAATAATTTACTATAAACTAGCTTATTTTAATGTAAAATATCTCCAACGTGAATAAAACTCGTAAACAACGAACAAGGCTTTGGATTCAGGCACATCGAATAAATTATTTCTACGCAGTCTAAAGGCCCATTTGCACGATGCGAGCACGCATGTTAGTTTCATTACATTGGGCTATTTGATTAGTGAGCTGAATTGTAAGAAATCTCAACAGTCCGTAACAGGGATGTAACGGAGTTCTGCTTCTGCTTCCGTTACTGCGGAACTTCCGTTTTGTTTTACACATCCGCTTCTGTTCCGGTTCTGTTATTTTTCAAACGGAAGTTATAACGGATGTCGGAACCTAGCGCGACGGTGGGACATGAGCGGCGTACATCAAAGACCAACAGGTCTATACCTATCATTCGCTCATCTCTCCGCTTGCCACGTGCTGCGATACTAAACATTAATCGCTTCATTCCATTGCGCGCCAATATTTGTCCTGTCCACCTAGTTAGTAGCGAGTGAACAACTATTCAGTGGTGCAGGGCTTATCTACGATCCCCTTAGAAGCTCCCCTTAGATTTGTTTATTAAATACAGTTTACTCATTTTACAATCACTCCATTTAATTTAAAAATATAATTGTGTGCTAACAATTACACATATAATTTTTACTGGTTAGTTTTGGATTGTATTATACTACCTACGAGTAAGTTTTCTTTTCGTTTCTAAAACCTTTTACGGCATAATAAAGGTTTAAAAGGATTCTTTTGTGATTTTTAGTGATTACCTAAACAACAAACAATCTTAAAGTTCAAGGTGATTTAAATTTTTGGATTGTAATGAATGATATACTTAAGATAAAATATCAGGTTACTTTTCTTTTCGTTTTTAAAACCTAAGTGGGCCTAAAGGCTGATTACAGGCTGAACAGTAAACACCTAAAAGTTCTAGGTAATTTAATTAGTTTTGGTTTATGTTATACCTATGTGGTATTTTTTCATTTCGTTTTTAACATCTATAACTTCCGCTTCTGGTTCCGGTTCCGCTTCTGCTTCCGTTAAACTAAATTCAAAACTTCCGCTTCCGCTTCCGGTTCCGTTAAAACCACATCCGTTACATCCCTGGTCCGTAATGTTAACTAAAATCAACTGCGAGATCGCGCGCCGCCTAAATGAGCCTCAAATGTCAGCGGCCAATCGTGAGATAAGCCCAATCGTAAGGTTCCCGTGTAGTTTTATTTTTGACGAGACGAACCAACGGTTGTTAGGCCCCCCACATCTAGCGTCACACGAGCGTAGCGTCGGGCCAGCTGTATGAAAAAAGACGACGCGTCGACGTTGCTTCCACGTCGCGCCGACGCGGCGTCAGGCTTTGCCATACAGTTAGCCCGACGATACGCTACGCTCTCGAGACGTTAGATGTCCCGGGAACCCTTCAACCAATAAATACCATGCCTAAAAAGTTGTTTAGAAATAAGAGCCCTTCGTCAACACAAATGAGACAACGATTTTCACATTTCACGATATGCCTAAATTTTACGATTTGACGGATATTACGATCGGTCGCAGACATAAATAAAATAGCTAGAAAACTACATACAATCTTATATTGAAGCCCTCAAAATATCGACTGATATTGATAATACAAAAGCAGTTATTGATTGCAGAACACTAGAGTATTACCATCTTGTACATTTCTAAATTACTTTGGGGCAAGATGAAAGGTTTGAAGGGCAAAGAAAAGTCTTGGTAATGAATAGCCGAGTCTACACAAAGGCACGTCGCGAGGCAATGTGCTCGCCCGGCAAAAGTCCAATGTAGACTTGCCTCGTCCGAGGCAATTGCCTCGAGACGTGCCTCGCTTTGTGTGGACCCAGCTATTGCGTAAAAAACAATTTCAGGCTTTAAAAGTTTAAATCACAAAAGGATCCTTGCTTCACTAGCTAATGAACTTTAAACTTACAGTCTACAGACTAGCAAGTTTAAAGTTTTGTTTTAACAATAAACCATTTGACTTGTCTTAAATGATCCTTAAAGCATATGAACCCTATTGTGGTTTAAGGCCATGTTTTCTGACTTAGCCCTCACACAAATCTTTCTACCGTACCCCAACGCAGCTCTATTTTATATTGTTGCCAGCCGCTTAGATATCAACTTTTAGTAAATATTCGTTTACTTTATAAGTAAAATTTGTCAAAAATTCATTTGTCATGTAAACAACGCTGTACAGTCAACCAATTGGAACCCTAGGCCAGTACACAACCATGTCAAAATGACAAGAGATTTCTTACAATCTGATTTATAACGTCACTATGACATAGTTCCACAGTAGCCTAGGGTTCAAATTGATTGACTGTGCCACGCTGCACGGAGAAATAGTGTTTGTAGTGGTGGTAATGTCAAAGAGTGCAATCGTTGATCGATGGGTCCCAGCTCCATCCCTGCTCTCAGCAACGGGCCCAAAACTGTATAGCTCTACGGCCATATCTTCTAAAAGCTAACCATACATGAACGGATTTGTCCTGAGGATCTGCCTGGCGAACCCATGAGTGGCGAGAAATAAACACAGATTTGTCCACCGGGTAGCTTGTCCACTGACCGTGCTAAAAACCAAACAAAGAGGATCGCGTATTATAGAGAGTTACTGTCAAAGTAAAATGTGTAATCACAGTGCATAGGCTGCCATCTCTAGACACAGGCTTTTAAACGTCAGATTTGACGATTTGGCCCATATTCTTAGCTTGATATGTGTTAAAATGTCAAATATGAATATTAGCACCATCTAGTCGAGGTGTAACGCCATCTAGGCCACGGTACCTTTCTCTATAGCTTTGAGGTACGTTTTTTTCTTTGACTTTATCCGTCTATACGGAGTTACATATATGTATCTTTAAAACCAACGGATAGGATGTGTATACGTCAGGCACTGTCAGGCAAATCCGATGGACAAGTCCGTACCTGTATGATGAAATTCGAAGCATGAGTTTAAACATGAGTCTTTGATTACAATATAATATTCTATTATAGCGAAGTGTTGAAATTTTCATCTAAATGGCAGGCAACATACACTAGTAATCTATGTGCCTAAACATACTGCACTAGGAATGTTACATTATCAATTATAATTAATCTATTCCTAAGAATTAATTTAAAGTATAAATTAATAGATTAATTGCATTTTGTTTAAGAACACGTTCAGGAAGCGAAGCGTTTTATACAATTTTAATTTGGCAAGGCGAAGGAAGATCGTGTTAATACTAAATGGCATTAGCTGACTATAATTTTTCATGTGAAACTTTAATTCTAATTCGACTTCCAACGGACAGCGTTAAACGTGTAACGCTCAGTGTTGCCAACTCGAGTTTTGAAATACTGATGTGCCGACCGAAACTTTCCAAAATTCTGAAATTTACATACAGGAAAACTATTGAAGGCCAGGGAGGCAATTAGTGGATGGAAACTTTCCATTTCTTAAATTTAAATTCCCTTTATTTTTCGTGAAAGCTTCGTGAATTTTTCAAGAAATTTAGTTTTTTTGAGAAGTTTCCGCAACTTGCACATCACTAGAAATACCCCTTCCTATTCACATTACGAAGTTTCACTTCTTTCGCACGGAGGTACTCCACGCACTATTATTATAAATTTAAGTTAACCCTTTGAACGTCTTGGCTATCGTTCGCAGCGCATCATTTTGAACTTTGTCGGAATACACGAAGATATTGGGACTGTCGCCGTGTTTTAGGCGTTCAAAGGGTTAATATGAATAAATCTAGCGTTGCATTAAACGGTCATCATATCATTATTAGATATTTTAAATTGGAAGAGTTCGTTCAAGATATTTAATATTGTTTACAATAAATTGTATGGCATCAGTATATTTGAACACAGTCATATTATCAGGGCAGATATTATAAACCCCAATTCATCGTAATATTTGTTGGGATGCACTAAATATTGCGCTCTAAATATTATAAATTAATTTGTTAGAGCAACGTTAGATTTTATTTTAAAATCAATGATACTAATCTAGATACGAATAATATACTAATGTAGCAAAAACAGCACTATTTATCACCCAAATCTTATTTTTCTCCACACGAATTCTTTTCTACTCAAAATAGGAATGTATTCATACATTTGAACATAAGGCACTATAAGCATGCTGCCTGGCAAGATTTAATAACTAGGCTAGGCTTATTAATACTTCCACTTTCGCGTCCAAGAACCCGACTGGTGGGTACTCGTGAACTGCTCAGATGCCGGAGAACCCGTTGGGCGGGTTCTCGCTATACAAACAGGCCGTTATAGATTACGACCGGTTTCTGAGGTATTGCGACCTTTTTTTGTCTGGTAGTGAATATGTTAAGACCTAGTTGTAAAAAGTAGCATTTACTGTTAAAACTTTTACAGAATCTAATGAAGTCCGTCTAAGACGTTACGTCTGGCCCCGTTGCCGAATGGCACAAACGCTCACGGAACGAAACGCTCGTAGATATCTATCTCTATCGCTCTTGCGTATTGGCGCAACAGAGCCAGACTACCTTTCGCGGCGTTGCGTTTTCGTTTCGCTTCGTAGAGATGCCATTCGGCTACGGCGCCTGATATAAATTATACTAGGCGACGCCAGTTGCCACTATAGTTACATGGATATGACAATAGTTACGGATTTTTTTTTATTAACTTTTATGGTCTCCCATTTATCCTTATTGCATCGATTCCACGCCAACAAACCAAGTCTAACTAGACTTGACATTACTTCAACCTGATATTTCAAAGTTTACGCCGTAGTATCCGGCGGTCCCTCATTCTTCAACGTCTTCAGATTGACAGTGGACAACTGACTGACTGGCACACTGGCCGAATCGCTGTAAGTATTCGAGCCCCGCACTGGTCCCCATCTACTAAAGTGCTTAGTCAACACCCCGTCGTAATCCACATCGCTGTCTTGCGATGAACAGGTGGCTACAGTGCTTGTGCTTTTCACTGTGTCGTATTTATTGTCTATAGATGGGAGGTCTATCATGACAGCTTCTAGCGCTCTGTCCTGTTTTAAACTCTGTTGGGAAATGCTGCGTTTCATACCAGTTTCTTCAGTTAATTTAAAGAGTTGCTCAGACATGCTTTGTCTGTTTAGTTTTTTATTAAAATTGACGGGGCTTTTTTGTCTTATGACAGGTTTATTGACGGCCGCTTTCCGTTCCAACTTTTTATCGCTGCTTTTTGGTTCGAAGAAGTCGTTCCCATACGCCATTATTGGGTCGCGCCTCTCGTCAGGGCCAGAGAATACGGAGAAGCCTGATATTTTCTCTGAGACTAGCTTCAAGTTGGATGTTGATCCGTACCGTTGTTCTTTGGATAGTTTGCCACGTTTGGTGGTGTTATTAGCGCTGGTGGCGGCAGATTTGGTGGCTCTGTGGTTGAGGGGGCTGATGCTTCTGCGTCGAGTTGAGTTGGGGGTGGCGATGAGGTTGAGGCTGGTTCTCGAGCGGCTGAGTGAGCCTATGAAGGTGTTCCGCTGGTGGTAGGCGGTTAGGACATGTTGTAGGACGTTCTTGGGCCAGGGCGCGTCGAGATAGAGCGCGCGGTCGGGGATGGGGCGGCCGTACTTGGCCTCGTGGTCGTCAAGCTGCTTGGCGAAGGTGTGAATGAGCGCCTGGGGAAAGGGCCGGTTTAGTGTGGGCGGCGGGGGACGGCACACACATAGCCTGCGGATGTGGTTTGGAACGTGTATCGCGGAGGGATAACTGACTATCAGGATTTGAAACTAATACGTGTGACATTGATTATGCAAACAAAGAAAATTGCTCCAAATGGTTTCTACGCAGCAATGTACATACTTTACCAGATAATCTTTAAGGAAATCAAATAATTTCTTCATGGGGGAAATCTGAAGTTTATTTACGGGATTCAAGCTCGTGGGCTCATTATGGTGCTCCCACACTGGCTATTTTAAATGTTATATGACACGGTGTGACAGGGCATAATGTCAATTCCATCGCGCTGTCCCTGTCACACCGTTTTACATAACATTTATAACAGCCAATGTGGGAACATCATTACACAACTTACGTTCTCATGTCAGTTTGTTTGTCTGTTATCGAAAAATCATATAAACCAATTAATACGCGTTCCAAAACCACGTGGACACAATAAATGGACAAAATACAACCTGAAACGTACACAACATTTTTCACCTACAGTTCCTGTATTTGTTACCCCTGTCTGTACAGTCACGGCATAAATAAGTGATGATTTTTGCACCTTGTCGTATTCACGTCTTGTTTGAAATATCATACGAAATTGTCAAACGATTAAAAGCGACAAGGTACAGAAATCATCACTGTATTGGACCCTGTAACCTATGAATAGATTTCTCCTGTGTTTTGGACCCGGCCACCGATTAGTGAAGCTACAGCATGCCACGACCATGCCCCGTGTTACATGCTCCAAACATGCCAGGTATATACATCGAGTACAGTCAACGTCAATAGTTCGTTTTGTACCTGATTATCCACACAGAGCGAGGCACGGGACTACCTCTACATTCCTAATGACGTTTGTTCGAAAATCACTTGGCCTAACTCATTTGGCCGAATTATGAAATGCCTAACGCTCTTTTGGCCTAACGATCATTTGGCATAATTTAAATTTTGCCCCAAAAATGACATTACCCAGAACCGATTCGCTGTTAGAAAGGTAGGTTCAGGTTAGGTTAGAACCGTGACCTGACACAAATCCGAATCGCTTCTAAAAAAGTGGGTTTTAACGGCGTTAGGCGAAACAATATTAGGACATTTAAATTAGGCCAAATGATCATTATGCCAAAAAATATTAGGCGATCTAAAAATCGAAGAAAAAACTTTAGGAATCTAGATATACATCCGCACGTCGAGGCAATGAGCTCGCGCGGCAAAAGTCCTCAGCAGACGTGCCTCGGCAGAGGCGGGTTGCTCGGCCGAGCAACGCGCGCTCTGCCTAGGCGAGGCTCGTCTACATAGCACATTTACAATGAGGAAATTGCCTCACGACTCGACACCACACCTCGCTCTGTGTGGACCCGGCTATTTGATACATGAGTAGAAAAGTATCTGTAGCGCGTCAATATGACAAAATAATTAAGTTAATTTATAATCTGAAGCGAGTTCTCGCACAATCTAATTTTTAGATAGGGCTATTTGATTTGCCGGTTATGTATAATTAAAAAGTGTTAAACTAATAACATTAATATTGATTTTGACTGTACATGCATGCATTCATCGCGCAGATTTAACACATAATAAAATGGATGGATGGTATTTTTAGTGTTGTTTTAACCGATTATGATGAGGGAAATACTTGAAATTTTCTAGTTACGAAAAAAAAACATTTCAGTAGGTACACTCTATCACAGTACCATAACAAATTCCTTTGTTATTTATTCCTATTTACTATCTTTAGTATTGTCAAAGAGGATCGAGTATTAAAGAGCGTTACTGTCAAAGCAAAATGTGTAATCACAGTGCATAGACTGCCATCTCTCCACACAGGCTTAAAACTTTTGAACCTCAGTTTTGACAATTTGGCCCATATTCTGAGCTTGATATGTTTTAAAATGTCAAATTTTAATATTAGCGCCATCTAGCTGAGCCTACCCCAAAGGTGTAACGCCATCTAGGTCACCACTGCTTTATCTATATGGTACTGAGGTACGTTTTTTTCTTAGACTTTATCCGTCTAGATGGAGTTATATAGGTCTTTGGTATTGTTCAGTACTAATTGTGCAACATTAAAGTTAAGAAGTAAATCATAAATTAACAACACTGACATCATTCAAATGTTTTCGGAAAGTAGTAATTAGGTTGTGTACAGTCTCGCAAAACAAAGTAGAAATTAAAAAGTGGTAACATCGTAGTGTCGAAATTCAATATGAAATATTTATTTATTTTCCAAGTATTACAATGAGCATATGAACGTCAGCACATAAAGCTACGCCGGCTCTAACCCTACGCCTCAGCCTCGAGAAGATTTCAGTCCCCTCTCAGTTGGAGGGGGGTATCCATTATGGGACCGGCAAGAAACTCGGCGGTTGTCGTCTCTTTCAGGCACTGGTCCCACCGCGAGCTAGTAAGCTACGAGCTATCGGCTATAAAAATGAACAAAAGATGATCACCCCCGCGTAAATAAAAGAGACACGGCGATGTTTATAGTTACTCGCCCCGCGGTGAGCTATCAATATCGCAGTGTCTCTTTTATTTGCACGGGAGTGCTTATCTTTTGTTCGTTTTTATAGCCCATAGTTCATAGTTTACTAGCTCGCGGTGGGACCAGTGCCTCAAATCAATGTGTCAGAAAACGAGTCGGCACTATGATGTTAATACTTACTTAGGTACTTCACTGGCTCAGAGACCCAAAAAGGATCTTGGCCTCCGACACAAGAGATCGCCACTCTGCCCTATCCTGCGCCACTTCACGCCAGTTGGGTACACCGAGTGCGGACAGGTCTTTCAGGGCTTCCTCGCACCAGCGATATCTGGGACGCCCACGCGGACGTTTTCCACCCGGGTGTCCCAGATTTGCTCTTCTCACACCACGATCCTCTGCCATCCTTTCCAAGTGGCCGAGCCAGCGACTCGTGTGGCTTTGACCGACACTATGATGTTACCACTTTTTAATTTGTACTCTTTTATTTGCCAAGCGATATCACCCTATATGGCCAATTTATTAACCAGACAGGCTGTGCCATTTAATCATGGTTATAAATATTCAAATTATTTTTTAAAACATATCTGAAATAGATCTGAATCGCATGGCTCAAGTACTTGGAGCGTTTAGTTTGTCACAGGGCCGTGTCGTAGAGCTGCGTTGGTGACCAACAAAATGGTCCCGTCGGTCGATCGGTCCACTATTTCGCGGTCGAATTGTTCTTTCTGTTTTTTGTACTTGTGTATATCTGTAGTTATCAGGAATAAATAGCTGATTGATTGTAAGAAAGACCATCCATCCAAAGGGACAGTACTCTAAACCTGAACATAAGCGACATGACTCACCATCTTGCGGTCGCCGAGCGTGGCGCGCCACTCCTTCAGCTCGTGCGAGTATCGCTCCTCGACGGCCTTCATCTTGTTGCTCTCGTGGTTCATGAGCGCCTTGCGCTTCTCGTTCTGATACTGTTCGAGTTCGCGGAGTAACGCCTGATGAGAAAATGCAATTATTAATAAGATCATACGATGTAACACGAGTACTTAAACATGGCACGACTTGCGTTCTCGCTTACTTTAATAGAGGTAACTCATGTATTTCTAGCACAAAAAAGACGTTTAAGAACAATGTGTGGGGTACTTCCGTGGGATTCATGTAAACCCTTATTTGAAAAATGTATATACTCTTGAACACTGACCTCTCCAGCAGCCTTGAGCTCTTCCCTCGCTTTAGCGTGTTTAGTGGCCAACCTCTGCTGCTCGGCGCGATACCGCCGCTTCTCGTTCTCTTGGAACTAAAATAAAATACATTCAGTTAACATATTGATTGCTGATAGCACCAATTCTAGTAGAATGAATAAAGTATGTAACGTATCCTGGTCGCGGCACCAAAACGTCCCTTCTCAAGACAGATTTTAATTTCAGTTACATCGATTTTGCTTGTTAAAATCCATACTAATATTATAAATGAGAAAGTGTGCGCGTCAGTTTGTTTGTCCGTCTTTCACGACAAAACGGAGCGACGAATTGACCGATATCCCATACATTTGAGCGGCCATCTTTGATTTTTGCCTTTGAAGTTCTACCTACATCTGATATCGGATCGGATAATGTGAAAACGCATTTAAACGCTAAAGTACCTTCTTGAGCCGCTCTCGTTCGTCCTCGTGATGCGCGCCGATGCGTAGCGACTCTCGGAACATCATCTCGCGCGCTCGCATCTCGCCGCGAATGCGTTTGGGCAGCGAGCGTTTTTCAACTGCTTGGCCTTTGGCGAGTTCTTCCTCTTTACGGGTGTTTTTCCTGGGGAATGAAAGAAAATAGTCATTTTCAAAGAAACTGCTATTTTAAAACAAAATGGTTTTGGTTTTTGGTTTCTTTCTGCAATCACTCGACATTTTAATTATAAAATGTGTCCGTGGCCGGTAAACGACCCATTTTAACGCTATCATAAGGGCAAGATGTGCTTGTTATCTATATAAGAGTAATCTGTCAAAATTCCTTTATGGCAAGTGACAAATTAGGCCATTTTAGCGGCCGCAAACACAAATGTTTCTTAAAAAGTTTGCATGTTTAAAACTTTTAAAAGCGTCTACGGGCTTATAATATAGGACGCCCAGGGCCGCGCAAAGTTGACAACAGGAAGTAAGAAAGCGGACCCCCTGAGCGGAAAGCCTGTCAAAGGTCGGGATAATGCCACAGTATAATAAAGAGTACTATCGTACAGCATAGCCACTCACGCTCCTCGCTGAAAGTGCAGCCCACCCGCTCTCGGTTACCGCCTGTCAAAAACGCGACCAGTCGACCTTTCATATTTCACTCATAGGAGCATGGTACGCGTTCACCTACACGAGCTTAGACTGTGTGTGTAGGAACGCGCCTCTTTCACTTTGATCATCATTTTCCGAGGTGTGCTAACACTAAGAAGAAAAAGTACCTCTTAATCTGCTCCAATTCTTTATCATGTCGGACTAGCATCTGGTGCCTCCGTAGCAGGAACTCCTCCTTCAACTGTCGCTTGGCCAGCTGGTGTCGCTCGTGGATCTGCTTCTCTTCCAACTCCCAGAGGGCGGCTTCGCGGGTTCGCATTATCTGAACAAAAAAAAATAGATGAGTTAGAAGATTATTATGGATATTAATAAGAAGCGTGCATAAACTGTGGAGGGCAGCCAAAATCAAGCTTTTCATGTAGTCCAAAAGATTAGTGCCAACTTTTCAGGCAATGTTTATACGGAACGTGTGTTGGCGTAAACCGTTACAAGTTAGCAAATTCTAGACTTGGCTCACGTTCCCAAAAAAAATGAAAGAGGCTCATGAAAATAGTTTCTAAGACACTATTTATTTTGGCACAACTGCCACGAGCCAAAGAGTAATATGTCTCGCCAACTGTCAAGCATTAGACCTTATTGTGTGGAAATAAGGTTCACTTCAAAGTCAAACCTGTTACTATTTGTACGGCGGTTCTTCGATGCCAGACCGGTCGTTAATACCTGTTTCGATCGCTGGCCTGTCATGTTTCGTAGTATTTACACTATACACACCTGCAGTCAGGTGCTGCAGCGCTGTTGTATCGGTTAGTACGCGTCTACACAGCGGTCCTTCGATATTAAATCAGACAGTCCGTCAATACCTCGATCCCACCCTGTTATATAAAGTCATGTACACACGGTATACCCTTGGATCGACTCGTTCGTTTTTCGTCACGTTCCTAAATTTGTCCGATTCTGCTTTCGTCAGCCATTCTTCATTCGTCAACTTAGTCTGCAGTCATTATCGTCTTTGACCATAATGAGTTGTTGGCTTTTTTCTTATTTCGACTCAATCGTTTTTCGTCTAAGTTGGTACCAACCTAAGAATACGAAAAACACAAAAAACATAGATTTAACAGCGAACATGCCGAAAGAAGATTATGACGAGTACAGAACGAAACGAATTAAGATAAAGATGAACAACGAAATTGACCGTAGTTGAGAAAGACCATCGATGATCGTGACGAATAAAGAATGGCTGACGAAAGCAGAATCGGACAAATTTAGGAACGTGACGAAAAATGAACGTGTCGACCCAAGAGTATACCGTACACACCTGCTGACTCTGCTGCAGGTACTGCGTGTCATTAAGCGCCTGCCGTTCACAGCGATGTCTGTACGCTTCCTTATCTTTGGATATAATCCAGACCGGTCGTCTATATCTCGATCCCAGCCCTGGGGGGTTACCATGACGTGCTAAAGCCGTTCAGTTTAGGTTGAGAGAGAGGGACGGAGCTATGTAACTGCTATAGCTGTGTCCCTTTCTCTCAACCTAAACTGAACGTCTTTAGTGCGTCACGGTAACCTACCTGTTATACAAAGTAGTGTACACACCTGCTGTCTCTGCCGCAGGCACTGCATGTCATTGAGCGCCTGTCGTTCACAACGATGTCTGTACGCTTCCTTATCTTTGGATACCAATCCAGACTGGTCGTCTATATCTCGATCTTAGTCCCGTTATATAAAGTAGTGTACACACCTGCTGCCTCTGCTGCAGGTACTGCGTGTCGGTGAGCGCCTGCCGCTCGCGGTGGTGCTCGTGCATGCGGCGCAGGAGCGCGTCGCCGGCCTCCGCGAGCGACGCCACGAACGAGCGCTCGCGCTCCGCGTGCTCGGCGTCGAGCCGCGCTCGCCGCTGTCTGTACGCCTCCTTGCGGCGGTCTTTTGATACCAGCTCCACTTCCTGAGGACAAGGGATTAAAGATTATAAACACGAAGCATTCAAATGAACCTCTAGCTCAGAAACTAAGGGGCAGCTCTCTGGCGCGAACGCAAACAAATGCGAGCTGCCTCGGTACACAATAGTTAATATAACTTAATTTTTTGTACTCAACACAGCATCCAAAATTCCAGCCAACAGACGGGCAGCCGACGTTCACGAGAGTTCACTACGCACATATGTTTATCTCATCCGAGACGCAACGACCGTCTATCTACATACCAAAGTATCAACTAGATAAGCTAAGCTCAAATAGTTTTCTTATCTGTTTGAGTAGCCTCAGCTCCTGTTTGAGCTGGTCCCTGAAGTGCCTGAGGACTCACTCGTGTTCGGCCCTCAGTCGTTTAGCCGCTTGTCTCAGTTCTGCTTCTAATTGTTGCTCGCCTCGCTCGCTTGCTCTCAAAAGCATCACTACTTACTTATTCTCCTTTAGAAAGTCTTTCCTACCTGCTTAAACAGCCTCAGCTCTTGTTTGGGCTGGTCCCTGAAGTGCCTAAGGTCTCTCTCGTGTTCGGCCCTCAGTCGTTTAGCCGCATGTCTCAGTTCTGCTTCTAATTGTTGCTCGCCTCGCTCGCTTTCTCTCAAAAGCATCACTACTTACTTATTCTCCTTTAGAAAGTCTTTCTTACCTGTTTAAGCAGCCTCAGCTCCTGTTTAAGCTGATCCCGGAAATGCCTAAGGTCTCTCTCGTGTTCGGCCCTTAGTCGTTTAGCCGCTTGTCTCAGTTCTGCTTCTAGTTGTTGTTCAGCCCGCTCGGCGGCGGCGCGCTGCGCTCGCGCGAGCGTTTCTAGATCCGTTTCGTGCGCTCGCGCTAGTGATGCTAGTTCCGCTTCGAATCTGGAATAAAAATCAACTATTTTAATACTGTTGATTTCACAAATCAAAAACTTCCTTTATCATAACCTTGTGACTTAAACACAACTGCCAGAGTTGTGGTCGTGTTTGCCGCTCCCGTATTGGTTTACACGGCCACGAAAAACGTTGTTGCCTCACCTGACACTGCTTGAATAGTCTGTTAGAGACTTGAAGGCCGATGATGATGATGTGACTTAAAAACATTGTTCGAGCGGATTTGTATGTTCCTTTACGCACGCACTACATCTTAAAGGCCGGCAACGCACCTCCAACACTTCTGGTGATTCGGGTGTCCATGGGTGGCAGTGATCGCTTACCATCGGGTGACCTTTCTGCTCGTTTGCCTTCTATCCCATAAAAAAAACTACATACGATCTCTATCATCCGACTTCTTTCCGTCATTCTTTGGATCTAGTGCGTAACCAACCATTCAATTAGTTCTATGACTACGACGGATCTTAATGTGGGATGTAAATATAAACACATGATCGCGATCAAAAAATAGATTTCTTTCAATGGCTTCCAGGCCCCTGTTTCAAAAAGGCTACAATTGTCAGTGACATATGTAGAGCGACAATTGTCGATGACAGGTGACAAATTACAATTTTATAAAATATTTTCTATAGAATTGCTTACAAACATGACAGGCATTTTGCTACAATTGTATGTATTACAATTATGTTGTGAAACAATTATTATTATTTCTAGGCGACATATTTGTAGAATTGTCGGTGAATCTCGACAGGAGGATTAAGATGTGTCGAATTGTGTGACAATTGTAGTAATTTGTGGTTGACATAATACGCGTTGTTCAAAATGGCTCCCCATGCGAGTAGTATAGTGACACTATTAGTGGTAGTGACAGTAATTCCTACCTATATACTTAGGATTTCGTACTTAGTTAGGAGTTCCTGTTACTTCGCCGTTGATATAAGTTTCAATAATGCTACGTAAATATGAAATTAAATTTGTAGCAAACTACGGATATCTCAATTTATTTTTATCATTGTACCATCGGCAGCAATGTTAGTACCTTATTACAAGGGCATAAAGCCTACCGATGATTAGTTAAAGAGTGTTGCTGTTAGTAAACGCTATTGGCCCCTTCGTAACATTATTAGTACTTAGGTATATTTTTGAGATTTCTCTGCGTTATATGTATTATTATACTAAATTGTGTTTTTAACTTATGTATCATAAAAAATACTACATACCTATGTACCTAAATAGCTATCATTAATATTATTTTATACAAATACCCTCAAATTAATTTAAGCGTTTTTAAATGAACGAGTTCCCTTGGTATTTAGGTACACCGAATTCCAAATTCAAATATTTTTAGTTTAGTTAAGCATTTTAACTATTAGTTTAGAATAGTTTTAATTTGTTTTATTTGTTCCTAGCAACGCAAACAGTAACTGAAAATGATTTCTCGCATATAAAATTGAAAATAAATTATAAGTGGAGAATATTACTTATATCTTGAGCTTAATTGCTACTAAATTACTTATAGACAATATGTGAACCGAGTATTACTTCACGGAGACCGCAGCCCGGGCCAATTTGGTGCGGCGCTGCATAGCCGAGCCACGATGACGTCTGTCAAATCGTGAAAATGTTTATTTATATTTTGTGAAAAATTGCAAATACTGTACAAAATACCGATTTTCATCAAACATTTCTTAGCTAAGTGGTTCTCCTGTCTTCTCCAGCGTATGTTAAATAACAATGCAACCCATAAAATAGTGCCATCAGTAAAAGTGTATGTCTGAAACTCTGAAATCGTGCTTCAAGTCGTGACTATTCCCTATTGTTTTATACCTAATACCTACCTTTCTAGTATTACCTTGTTTTATACATAATTTTAGTTAATTTAGCTTATTTTTTATTATTATTTTGTAACCTTACGTTTGAAATAATTTGTTGTTTTTCTTAGATAGGTAGACCTTTAAGAAGTAATGTTATGTCCTCTCAACCCTGCCCTAACCGCCCGGAGTTACTGTGTTGCCCCGTTTGCAACGATAATAAACAATACAAAGGTCGGCGGGGGCTCGCGATACATACTGCTGCTAAGCATGGCACCCGTATGGCTGTCGACCCCCCGCTGCCCAGCGCCTCTCAACCTGCGCCGTCATCCCCCGCCCGGGGCAACACTGCTTCTTCTACACCACTGAGAGCTGAAATACCTCTAGCGGATAGGTTAGGGTTACTTAAATCTAAAAGTCCAGTTATAAAGAGAATACCCCGTGGTGCACGTTTCTGTGTTGCACGCTGTCTCGCGGAGTGCGTAGCCAAGGTTGTTACTGAAAATTCTACTCAGGCATGGGAGCGTTTTCTGACCTTACCCTATATAGCCCTGCACGCAGATAAATCTAACAAAGCCTCACTTACATCCCAAATAAAAAATAATGTTTCATTTATTTCTGATTCCACAGCTAGCTTCCCAACTCATCGAAATTATACCCGAATGCCTCACAATTCACCCAGTAATAGAATAACATTGATTGAGAATAAATTTTCGGAAGGGGATATAAGTGGAGCTGCTCGTCTTTTATTCTCACACGACGATTTGGCTACGCACTCTCCTGATACCTACGCCGCCTTGATGGAAAAACACCCCGCCCCTGCCGCCTCCTCCACGCTGCCAGTTCCTCCCGGCTCTGACAACTCTACCATCCATGTGTGTGAGGACGCAGTGATGCAAGCGATATCATCATTTCCTAACGGGTCTGCTGGCGGAATCGATGGATTATCTCCACAGCACTTAAAAGACCTGACTACGAAGTCTCTGGGTGAAGCGAGATCTGATCTCTTAAAACAACTCACAGGATTAATAAACCTTATGTTATCTGGACGCGTACACCCGGAGATTGTTCCGTTGCTATATGGTGCCAATCTCGTAGCCCTGGCAAAGAAAGATGGTGGGATTCGCCCAATCGCCGTAGGTTGCACCATAAGAAGACTGGCCTCAAAGCTCTGCTGCAGAAGGATAAAAAAGCAACTGACAACCGCCTTTAAACCTCAGCAGCTGGGCTTTGGGATCAAGGGCGGCTGCGAGGCAGCAGTGCACGCTGCACGCACGTTTTTGGATCGTTCGGATTTTGAGGTATTTGTTAAATTAGACGTCAAAAACGCTTTCAATTCGGTCGACCGCGGGGCTCTGTTAACAGAAGTTAAAAAAGAATTGCCTGCACTTTTTAATTACCTATGGCAATGCTACGGAGCCCCTTCAAAATTATTCTTTGGAGAAAAAACTATTTCATCGAGCATGGGTTGTCAGCAAGGAGATCCGCTTGGGCCCGCCATTTTCAGCCTAGTCATTCATCCCATCATCACAAAATTAAATTCAAAATTTAACCTCTGGTATTTAGATGACGGTTCCCTTGGAGGCGATGCTATAACCGTTCTTCAGGATATCCAATACATCATTAATCACTTTTCTAAAATCGGCCTTTCCTTAAACTTTACCAAATGTGAGATTTTCATTCCAGATCACCTTCCACACGAAAAAAAAATCGATATTTTAACAAAATTCAATGCGGTACTGCCAAATATTTCTGTCCACTCTAAATCATCCCTCACCCTTTTAGGCTCCCCAATTTTCGATGAATCGGTCACTCCAGTAGTCAATTGCAAACTTAATTTATTCGATTGTACATCTGATCTTCTGTTTAAAATTAATCCCCATATTGCGCTTTTCATCATCCGTTTCTGTCTTTTCACCCCAAAATTTATGTATTTACTCCGTAGTTGTCAAATGTGGAAATTCCCATCAATCCTTTCTTCCATTGACTCCTCCCTTCAGGTCACTTTATCAAAAATTTTGAACATTCATTTTGAAAACAGATCATGGGCCCAAGCGGTTCTTCCTATAAGATTTGGGGGACTGGGTGTTCGCACATCGACTAGTGTGGCTCTACCTGCTTTTCTGTCCTCTGCTTACGGTTCGCTTTCTCTCGTCGGCATTATCTTAAACCGTTCCACGATGCTTGACGATGAGATGGCGAACCTGAGGGAGGCCAGAGAGGCTTGGCGTGAGTCATGTCCGAGTGCGGACATCCCAGTTGCCCGCCATTGTCAGCGGGATTGGGACTCCCCACGTCTTAAAATAGCCCATGCCTCAATAATTGAACAAAGCCCGAACGATTACGAACGTGCGCGCATACGCATACTGGCTGTTTCAGCGCCAGAGTCGGGCCACTGGCTGCAAGCTCTCCCATCGCGAGCGATCGGTACTATTCTGGATCCAAGTACCTTAAGGATAGCAATATGCTTAAGGCTTGGATCCAGAATATGTGCTCCGCATACCTGCATCTGTGGAAAGGACGTGGACCAGCTGGGCCGACACGGCCTCTCATGTTCCCGAAGCGCCGGCCGAATGTTCCGCCACGGCACAATTAACGATTTGGTTCGTCGCGCGCTTGTCACCGTCTCTGTGCCTGCGGTATTAGAACCCGTAGGCATGACAAGGGACGACGGCAAGCGGCCCGATGGAGCAACATTGGTGCCGTGGAAACTCGGAAGGACCCTGGTGTGGGACGCAACGTGTGTAGACACTTTTGCTCAGTCCCACATTCAGGGGACTCGCATTCAGGCCGGAGCTGCGGCTGACCAGGCCCAAATTCTCAAGCGCCGTAAATACTCGTCGTTGCTCAAAGACTACGAGTTTGCGGCGCTCGCAGTTGAGACTTTGGGTCCCTGGTCGGCCGATATGAAATCATTCATGGGGGCACTGTCGGCACGGCTGGTCGACACCACAGGGGACCCCAGGGCTGGCGCGTACCTCTGTCAACGTATCTCACTTGGGATACAAAGAGGTAACGCCGCCAGTGTCATGGGGTCCATGCCGCAAGCCGACCTACTGGAAGGGGTATTTTCCTTATGACTGGGTTATCACTGTAGGTAGGTAATTATTTTTATATGCATATAGGTATAGTTTGTTATGTAGTATTTACTTATTTTTAGATTTAACTTTAGTTTTAATGATATGTTTAACTAAGTATATTATATTAATGAACAACGAAACGGATGTGACATTTTCCTAGTCCACCAACGTCACCTAGTCATTTTATTTGGCAATAATTAGACTACATGCGAACAAACTTAGCCAGCGAAGCGATCACAACTACGTCGAGGCCGACTTTTTCTTATTTTATTTACGTTTATAAGAAATAAATTTTATGTATCGTAATAATTAATAATTCAAACTTATTAAATACTTAGTATAGTGCCAAGTTAGGTATATATCTTAGATATTTCTATTTCTTTGCCATACACCCGTTTCAATCAAACGTTGAGCTATTCCTTTATATTTAAGTATTAACTTTCATTGCGGATGTTAATTTGTTATCAAATTTATCAAATAACACGAATTTGCGGTCGGAAATCAATTTTAAGATAGTCATCTTTCTTATTATATCCATACTGCAATATTGTTTTTGAAACAAAATACTAACACATAACCAATGCCTAGGTACACATAAATAATGTTACCGAAGAAAATTATATAATGGTGGGAGAGGATTTAGGTAATGAATAGTTTTAAATAAGTTTTATCGAATTTAACAAAGGCATTTATATTTATAGTCAGCCAATAAACATAAAAATATCCATTAAATAAATTTACTTATTGCCATTTGAGTCAACTACTATTAATAATTTGATACATTTATCCCTATGGTTAGTCGTGACAATTGTATTCTACAATTGTCGCACCTGTCAGCGTGGTGAAACTAATAATTCTACATATGTAATATTTTGTGACAATTGTCGCACCTGTCACCTATATGAAATTGGGGCCAGGAGGTCCAAGGTCAACCTTACCACCTAATTCGCGCGAAAAATCTGCCTCTCTAAGGCGCTGAGGCGACTTTAGTGCCCAAACTAGGCAAGGTAGTACTTGCAAATGAAATAAATGAATTAAATGACGTGTGGTGACGGGTTAAGAATTTCACCACTTTTCACTTTTCTTTCAGTGGGTGTCGTAGATATCGACTGTGGGATATGGGTTAAATTGTTGCGAGAAGCTGACAACCTGTCACTGCAATGTCACAATTTGGATTTCTTTCAACCCCTTTTTGCCAAGAGTGGCACTGAAACTTAGTAGTTCATGTGCTCTGCCTACCCCTTTATGGGATACAGGCGTGATTATATGTTATATGTATGAATGAAATGAATAAATGAATGTAGTATACTCACCGCTTGTCCTGCTGTTCCCTCAGTTGCTGCTCTTTCGCGCTGAGGTCCTGGAATTGCTTCTGTTCCTGCTTCTGCAGCATTTTGATCTCGCGCAGTTCCTGCTTGCGAAGCGCGTGGTCGTCCCACGTGCGCCCGCTTTCCTCGTCGCCCCATATTACCTGGAAAACAGAGATACTTTACAATAACTAGCCACAATAAAGTGTCAAGTTGGCCATTGTTTTCAAAGTTGTCCACCCCACTTTTTTTTTTTGGATTTGGACATTTTTATGTGATTTCCATTCAGAATCGCGAGGTCTTTCAAACCTAATAGGAGAAAAAAACGTGCCCCAAGGTTTTTTCCCATTCCGTTACCATTTTTTCATACGTTTTGTATAGAGGTAACGGAACGTTTGAAAAATGTATGGAAATCTTGGGACATTTTTTTTTCTCCTATCAGGATCGAAAGAGCTCGCGATTCTGAGTATAAATCGCGTAAAAAATAAACATGTTACAAAAAAAGTGGGGTGGACAACACTTTGAAAAAACCCCCGACCGCGACCTAGTGGACCGATTTTCATGAAACATGGCTAAGAACACTCCCGACTAACACAGCTTTCAAACAAAAAAAACTAAATCGAAATCGGTTCATCCGTTCAGGAGCTACGATGCCACAGACAGACAGACAGACAGACAGACAGACAGACAGACGGACAGACAGACAGACAGACAGACAGACACGTCAAACTTATAACACCCCGTCGTTTTTGCGTCGGGGGTTAAAAAAGTGGCCCAAGTATCACATGAGGTTCAAGGAGTCAAATTTTTCGTTCTTTGCCTCCCACCTTCTGACGGTACGCATCTAAAACTTAGCCTTTTCTCTCATTCGTGTTCACATCTATTAGCATAGTTTGATCTTATGTGTAGTTCTTAAATTTGCTAGTAGTAACAAATAACATAAATGTAAGCTAATTAAGAAAAACAAATTGAATCTGTACAAGTACGGAAACATAAAAACCGTAACGTTAAACTTAGTAAGAACAGTTGGGATTCTCATATACGTAGATCTAAAATTACAATATATAAGTTAGTCTTATAAAAAGCGCTGGAAGCCTAGCGGTAAGTAAATGCGAAAAAGCGCTGGTAGCCTAGCGGTAAGTAGGTGCGACTTTCGTTTCGGAGGTCGCGGGTTCGTACCCCGGCTCGCACCAATGGGTTTTTCGGAATTTATGTGCGAAATGTCATTTGATATTTACCAGTCTCTTTTCGGTGAAGGAAAACATCGTGAGGAAACCGGACTAATTCCAATAAGGTCTAGTTTACCCTTCGGGTTGGAAGGTCAGATGGCTGTCGCTTTCGTAAAAACTAGTGCCTACTCCAAGTCTTGGGATTAGTTGTCAAAGCGGACCCCAGGCTCCCATGAGCCGTGGCAAATGCCGGGATAACGCAAGCAGGATGATTATGAAGTTTGTCTTATTTCTTATTCATTGGATAGCATTGTGGGAGAATCCACTCGGCAACCTAATACCATGTGAAGTATTGCTTTTGGATAAGTGGTAACTTACTTTGGAAGTGGTGGTGGTGACCATCACGCCATCGATCTCGAACTTTCTCGTGCGTTTCCTCGTCTTCTTCTTGAGGTTAGCCATGTGGATGTCTTCCTTCGACCTAGAAACAAATTTAAATGTTAAATGAACTTAGATACCTACGCGATACATGGAGACGATTTTTAATCACTATAAAATAATAATAAAAAAAATAATAAAAATCTTTTATTGTGCCAGAAAAGGTGCTTAAACTACTTACATTTTTATTTGTCATAACTATTCTATGGTAAAACTTAACTTATTAAACTAACACATTATTAAATGAGTAACTAAATGAAACTTATACCTATAAATAACAATATCGCGAACCTTAACAAAAAATCCACTGGAATGCGGCGGTCGCTAGGCCGAGTTAGGAGTAAACATGTAGTATACGCAGAAAGTGAAGATAAATTTTATAAGATCAATAATACTATTTAATTTAAGTATACAAGATAAACCCAGGATAGTGAAAAGAGGAAGATTCTTGACCTAATGAAGAATAATAGATCACATCATCATCATAATCATGTGTGGTGTGAATTATGAATTTACGGAAGAGATGTGTGCGTGTGTATGTGCGTGCGTGCGTGTGTGTGTGTGTGTGTGTGTGTGTGTGTGTGTGTGTGTGTGTGTGTGTGTGTGTGTGTGTGTGTGTGTGTGTGTGTGTGTGCGTGCGTGCGTGCGTGCGTGCGTGCGTGCGTGCGTGCGTGCGTGCGTGCGTGCGTGCGTGCGTGCGTGCGTGCGTGCGTGCGTGCGTGTGTGTGTGTGTGTGTGTGTGTGTGTGTGTGTGTGTGCGTGTGTGTGTGTGTGTTATACTAAGATTTCCAGCAACTTTTCTGTGTTGTCGTAAGTTAATTCTTGCAAATACTGTTTTAGTGACTTTTTTAATGTGTGTAAATTGAGTGATCGCAACTGAATTTGTTTACTTATTTTATTGTATAAAGTTGGGCCGAGTACATACGCGAATTTTTTTGAAAATTTAGTTTTATGCGACGGGATTATATAAACGATGTCGTTTCTCCTTCTCGTTTCCGACAAAGATGGAGTATTTTTGTGCTGTCTGGTTAGCAACTGCTTAATAAAAAGCTGTCTAACTGTGAGAACTAAGGTGTCCTGGTAAAGTGCTGTTGTTGGGTATTGAAATTTATTAAATGTTAGAACCTTAAGGACTGAACGCTGTGCTCTTTCAAGTGTAAGTATTGAAGTTTTTGACGCTCCTCCCCACACAGCAATACAGTAGGTGGTAACAGATTGACAAAGAGCGTAATAGATGGACAACAAAAGCTTCCTGTCACAGACATGCCTAAGGTTTTTAAAAATGAAAAATAAAATGTGTGAATTTCACACTGTGAAAGTTTACCAGGAAGAGTTTCACTTATATCTTTGTGCGAATGACTTGTCCTGCGTCCTTATAGGGCGAAAAAATGGGAACTTTTGTTACAAACACAAATGACACAAATATCATTATGAATAGGATAGCTATAGTTAGCCAAATTAATTCTTTTACTTTACAGATACTTGTTCCATAGAAGTTGTGCAGTTGGGTTTTTATTATAGCTGTAATTTCCCTTTCTTCCCATGGGTGTCGTAGAAGTCGACTGTTGTATATGGGTTAAATTATGGCGTAGGCGAGACTGGCAACCTGTCACTGCAATGTCACAATTTGGATTTCTTTCAACCCCTTTTTCCAAGAGTGGCACTGAAACTTAGTAGTTCATGTGCTCTGCCTACCCCTTTATGGGATACAGGCGTGAATATATGTATGTATATATGTAATATATAACTGAATGATTTCTATACGCTATTTAACGTGTTGAGCGTTCATACTTATCGTATTATAACATTGTCAATTAAACATACTGCCATACCTTTGTATCCTGTTGTTTGGCTGTCCATCTTGATTCTTTCTTCGGAGCACCACGTGTTCTTCTTGGTTGCCGTTTTCTAGCACTTGACTGTCTTGGTTCACTCTGTAAAATTAATACAAAATCAGTTTGGGCTTTTGTGACTTTATTATTAATAAATATAGGTACATTCAGCAGAGGGAGATAACGAACACATTAGAGGAGAAAATAATATGAGAATGATTCCGCGCGCTGGGGACCGATTTTCGAGTCTCACGCGTCCGAATTCAGAAAATTGTCACTGAAAATAATAAGCAACGGTGACCGTTTTCAACCGGTATTTTAGTGACAAAATCCCGTTTGTGAGATTCAAAAATCGTCCCCCTGGTAAGGTAACCAGATGACCTTCCGAGAATATCTGAATGAGGAGCATACCACGAGAATCTCCTTTACGAAATGCAATTCTTATAATACTGCACCGATAGCATTGTCGCGCGATAGACGATAAAACTTCAGACCATCCCTATCGCACTTACAAACAGTGTGAAAGGGACGGCCTGATGTTATATCATTTATCGCGCGACCATGATTGCCTGCCTGAAAATGCTAAGAAAGCGATTTTGTGTCACTCACTCCACCGACAAAGTTGCATTGTGCAACATTTCCTCGAGACGTCGCTCGTTTATTGAAACTTTATTGTGCAATTGAGAAAAAGTACAAATGGCAGACTTAATGCCTTAAGGCATTCTCTACCAGTCAACCATAGGGCAAAACAGAAATTCGCAAATGTGGGTGCAGTGAGAAAAATAATTTAGTTCGTTCGTTCTGTTTCGGTCCGTCATTTCTACGTCATACGAGTTGAGTCGAGTAGCGGGACGTAATTATAAAGTACCAGAGCGGGTCTCCAGAATAAGAGCGCAAATTGGTATTAGATGCCTGTGTAGTATAGTCGAAAACGAGACTCTCCACTATTTGCACCTAACGTGTGCTGGGTTTCTTTGGCTATCTGTGTAGGACCGAGATGTTCTAAAGAAGCTCACAATCACGAGGCGCATGGCAAGAAGCGAAGAAGTGGAAGCTTGGGTACACGTTGGGCAGACAGAATAACGTCTGTGACAAAGACCACTTTGCCAGCATGCACCGCCAGGATCGAGTGGCGTGTAGACAACTGGTGCTCTGCTATCTGGCGGGAGAGAATTACAGGCTTCTTTGGCCATTTGGCCAGACGAGATCCTGACCTTGAGAAGGCGTTGATCGTCAGACCAGTGGAGGGCCATCGTAAAAGAGCCGGATTACCCACGCGCTCTAGGGATCCTTTAGGAAGGCAAAAGATCGGCCTGCGTGGAGAGCACTGCAACGTACAGCGACTTATGGTGGTCACGACCCTCAGTCATGAGGTTTCGACGAAGAAGAGACAACTGGTGAAGAGTGTCTACATTCGTTACGTCCCTCAGCCATGAGGATACGATAAAGAAGAAGTATAGTATACATACATGATGCCGTTGTTGGGGTTGGAGTAGCGGCGAGAGTCGTGCGAATGCGAGGTGGCGAGAGAATCCGCGTCCGCCCCGCGGCTGTCCGATTGCCCTTCCTACTGAAACGCCAGATATTTTGAATAAGCTGCTTTAAAAATAGCAAGAAACGTAGCGGATTGGTTATACTCTTGGGTCGACACGATTGTTCCTAAATTTGACAAATTCTGCTTTCGTCAGCCATTCTTTATTCGTCACGATCGTCGATTTCTCAACTACGGTCAATTTCGTTGTTCATCCGTCTCGTTTTTTACTCGTCATAACCTTCTTTCGTCATGTTCGCTGTTAAATCTATGTTTTTCGTGTTTTTTCGTAGTCTTAGGTCGGTACAAACTTAGAATATGACTAAATTCGAAATGACGAAAAACAATTGAGTCGAAATAAGAAAAAGGTCAACAACTCATTATGGTCAAAGACGATAATGACTGCAGTCTAAGTTGACGAATGAAGAATGGCTGACGAAAGCAGAATCGGACAAATTTGGGATCGTGACGAAAAACGAACGTGTCGATCCAAGAGTATACCAGCGGATTGTACCAGTTGTCTATTGCCTTGAGCGGGCCTAATTGCTAATATTTTAAATCAAATATCTTATTTGCTAGAATATGGTAACAAGGTAGCTGGTAGGCCTCATGACTAAGTTTTCCATGCAAAATCAACTTCATCATCCTCCTTGCGTCACCCCGGCATTTGCCACGGCTCATAGGAGCCTGGGGTCCGCTTTGACAACTAATCCCAAGATTTGGCGTAGGCACTAGTTTTTACGAAAGCGACTGCCATCTAACCTTCCAACCCGAAGGGTTAACTAGACCTTATTGGAATTAGTCCAGTTTCCTCACGATGTTTTCCTTCGCGGAAAAGCGACTGGCAAATATCAAATGACATTTCGCACATAAATTCCGAAAAACTCATTGGTGCGAGCCGGGGTTCGAACCCGCGACCTCCGGAACGAAAGTCGCACGTACTTACCGCTAGGCTACCAGCGCTTATGCATAATCAACTTAACTGTAATAATTGTTTCAGCATTAACTTAGGGTTATAGTTATAGCCCACTGCTTAGGCGGCATACATGATTTACCGCTCAGATTTCTCCCTAGCTCCCAAGGCCTTGACCCAATGTAAATAAAAGACGAACAGCGGTCGCCTTCCACGAGTGTGTCATACATTAGATGGAATAATCAAAATGTCAATAATAAGAATTACCTTTCGAAACTGTCTGGACTGAGGCGCGCAACGCGAGACACGGGCGCCGCCGAGTCTCGCACTCGAGGTTCCTCACTGCCCACTGTCACCACTGACACATGTGATGTATCCTGCAACCACATAGGAACATGAACAATGAATCCATACTAATATTATAAATGGGAAAGAGTGGGTGTCTGTTCGTTTGTCCTTCTTTCACGGAAAAACGGAGCGACGAATTGACGTGATTTTTTAAGTGGAGATAGTTGAAAGGATGGAGAGTGACACAGGCTATTTTTGTCTCTTTCTAACCAACCACTTCCCTAAAATAGGGGGTGGACGTTTGTATGGACCATTCTGCAATTTTCGAACTTAAGAGGATACGATACCGAAGCACGAATTCAAATTTGAGATTTTTAGGTCTTTATCGCCGTCGCGCTGACGGGGGTGGCACCCACAGAGAGGCCCTGTGTGCGTGCACGCACACACCCGCGTCCGCCGCCGCGCCGGCGCAAGTACTTACTCGCGCTCAAGCGCTCTCTATATTTGTCTAGTTTCGGACTTCTGATGCATAATGTTTTGGACTCCATGAAGATATTAAGTGTACTGATTTGACTAAAATGCAAATTTGTAATGTTTTAAGGAATGGTAGAAACAATTCCTTATCTTATACATAATGTGATTATCTTAAAAGATGATTTCTTTTAAGATAGTCACATTGTTAGCGAAATAAAGTTATTCGGTATGTAAAAAGCTAAAACCTTTTCGATTTCAAAGAGAAGCCATATTATAGGAGTAGGTACGTACAATCAACCAATTAATCTGAATCCTAGGTCATAGGCCAATCTAGACCCTTTCACAGTAAAAGTAAAACTGACTTCTGTAGCAAATAAAGGACGGTGTCAATACGACAGGGTTCTAGAGTGGCCTAGGATTCTACATAATTGGTTGACAGTATCTCTAAAAATGTATGTGAATCTTATTCTTTTTTTTTTGCACATGTTTGACAGAAGTGACAGCGTAGGAAAATTTAACTAGGTAACAATTTGGTACCTATTATAGGTACTTACCAGACTCCGGATTATGTTCCAAGGTAATTAGAACTTTTTAGCAGAATTCTAACAAAAAATCTGCCAAACAAAATCTTATTGCATATGAAGCATAAGGACCTTTTTCAGATGGAAAGCTACATATGCATCTTATATTTCTAATTTTCTAGGGTTGTGTATACATATTACCTACCTAGCATTAGAAATACAAGGCTTAGCACAGAACAAGACCAACCATAAAAATGCTTAACTAATTTGCCAGCTAAATTTAAACCTAGGTATCGGTACTTAAACGTATAGATACTTTTGATATTTTTAACCGACTTCAAAAAAGGAGGAGGTTCTCAATTCGACTGAATGTTTTTTTTTTTTTTTTTTTTTTTTGTATGTATGTTACTCGATATCTCCGAGAATCGTGGATCGATTTTCAAAATTTTTTTTTTGATCGAACGGGTATAACCATGAGATGGTCCCATTGGGACCAAGTCAGGGTCTGATGATGGGATCTTGGAGAAATCGAGGGAACTCTTCAAATGTTATAGGCACATGTAAGGTTTTTAGTGTATTTTTCAAAGGTACACCAGTATTTACGCCTGACGGTAGTAATTTTATGTGGCTGAGCTGATGATGGAAGGTCAACTCCTCAATGGTTAGGAGTTAAAGGATAATTCTTTCACTACTGTACATGTATTCGGACTGATACATATAATATCAATAGGAACCACTAAAAATCAACAAATAAATAAACTTTTTAACAAAAAATAAAACCGCCTTCAAAAATAAGCGCGTTACAAAACACGGAGAAACTAAAAAGCCAAAAATAATAAACCTTTGAATTCAGATTTCTTATCGTATTGCAATAATCTAAACATCCAAATTATAAACAAATCAATTATTTTTGAAGGCGGGGCCAGCCTGCGTATGGTTGGGAGGGGCAAACAGGTCTGGTACCGACTTCAAAAATAATTGATTTGTTTATAATTTGGATGTTTAGATTATTGCAATACGATAAGAAATCTGAATTCAAAGGTTTATTATTTTTGGCTTTTTAGTTTCTCCGTGTTTTGTAACGCGCTTATTTTTGAAGGCGGTTTTATTTTTTGTTAAAAAGTTTTTATTATTTAACTTATTTATACTTACATATCAGCATTTCTGTTACCATAGAATTAAAACGTATATAACACTCATTTCATCTACCAACTAAGGGCATCTGTAATCTACATACAAATAAGGCCCGGTTAAAAGTCTCGAAATGTTATGTACATTTTATAATTAGATAAGTGTAAATGGGTCAAAAAATTGGGTCCATGTGCAATTGTGCATTAAGTAGGTGCACTTTTCCCAAATTGCTGCATGTATGAAATAAGGCCCATCAGTAACTTAACAAAAAATAAGGTATTTCTTACATACCGAATTAAGCGTAATTGTGTCGCTTAACTTCAAACCTGGATAAATCCATTCTGCTACAAGGTTAATATATATTTTTTATATATTCAATCTTAAAGCAGAATGGATTTAAGTACCCAAGTTTGAAACTAAGCGACACAATTGATAGTATGTATCTAGGAGATATTTTCTTTACAAAATCGTATTATTCAAGAGCGCTATGATAAACGCACGTCGAAATAAAGTAAAATTGACAATATTTACCGATGAGATTGTGCTCTGTGTGTAATGGTAAACATTAATAATATGAAAAGTAATTGTTTCAGTCAGAGCATCTTCACTCGTCAATTTCGTCTTACTCTTTAGTTGTGAAACATGGGTGACAAAGGACGGTCGCCGGAAGGAAAAGAATAAAAATATATGGATACCTATATATATTATAATATTTATCCCGTAGGACAGCAGGTTACTTCAAAGTACTTTAATTAACTACCTAATTTTAATGTTGTCTTCGGTTCCCGTCGTCGTTCGTCGTTCGTCGAATCCCGGTAAGGGTATTTATTTGTGTGATGAGCACAGATATTTGTTCCTGAGTCATGGATGTTTTCTATGTATATAAGTATGTATTTATCTATTTAAGTATGGTTTTGTATTTATCTATGGGATATGGGTTAAATTGTGGCGTAGGCGAGAGGCTGGCAACCTGTCACTGCAATGTCACAGTTTCGTTTTCTTTCAACCCCTTATTTGCCAAGAGTGGCACTGAATCTTTAGTAGTTTCATGTGTTCTGCCTACCCCTTTAATCCCTTTATGGGATACAGGCGTGATTGTATGTATGTATGTTATCTATTTAAGTATGTATTATTTATTTATTTATTTATTAGTAAAAACATGTTTACATGACATTACAGTAAAACCAATGCGTCACGAAACTTAGATAACAAAAAAGAAAAAAAAACAGTAAGTAAGAACATGAAATAAAAAACAAACAATAAAGTTTAAAACTAAACAATTTATTTGGGCGATGACGTAACAGCGTGGCTCCTTTGCGTCGTTTGCCCCGGTGTAGGATTCGGCAAGTTGCCCCGGAATCGCCGAAAAACCACATCTTTCGGCCAGAAGTCTGCGCTCGCGATGGTGTCCTACGCTATATCGTCGCCTAGCACCCACAGTACAAGCTTTGCTTAGTTTGGGGCTAAATTGATCTGTGTAAGTTATCCCCAATATTTATTTAATTATTTAATTACTTACATAATCATAATGTAATGAAATGTGCATTTTTTCGTGGTTACCAACATGCATACCAACCATAAAAATGCTTAACTAATTTGCCAGCTAAATTTAAAGTTTAAACCTAGGCTATTTAAACGTATAGATACTTTATATACTTTTATTATTTAGATCTTATTTATACTTTTCGGCAAAGCATTTTTGTTACCGCAGAATTAAAACGGCATGTAATGTCAATGCAAGACCCTTTAACTCGCAGTGTCAAGTATACTTAACACGAGATTCAAAAAATTATTGCAACGTAATTTTCACTTTATTTCAGTACTTTTATGAATAAAATAATAGTGTAAACCCTAACGTATCTTCGACAAGTGAAATCATTGCCCAGGCGTATATATTTCGAAAGTTATTGTCAGGATCACGAAGTGACAGCAATCAGCCTTGGGACACTAGAAAATTATAAATTTCTAAAAAATATTTATAACAAAGATATTTATTTACACACCATTACAATGTGTTCTTAGGTATATTTTCTTTATGTTATTATAAATTTCTAACAATATAGACGCCCAATGAACACTAGACAGAGCTACAAATATGCGTGTTAAGTATGCTTAGCTTTGCGAGATTCTTAGAAATGTACTTATTGGTACGCATGTTAAGTATACTTAGCATTGCGCCACTATGAACAAAGTAGATTATTGTTAGGCTGTTAAGTAATTTTAACATTGCGAAGATAAAGTTACCATGAGTGAAGACGTATCATATATACATTTTTATGTTTGTTTCGATATAATCTATATATTTGTAATGTGTTTTATATATTGACACTGTGCGTGGGTGTTTTTTGAATGATGCATGTGTTTTTGTCTGGTTTTTGACCTTATAGCAAAATAAAATGGGGAATTGAAGAACTTCTGGAGTTCGAGCCTTTAGAGTAACACCCCCTTATCTGGCAGCAATAATGAAGAAGAGCATATAAATCAATCTGACATTTCAATTGCGAGATCAGACAAGATACCATACCATAATTATGTTCTTAAAGGACTAAATTTAGTTCAGATGATGAAGTCAAGCACCTTGTCTCCTCTTTTTCTCAGGTGAAAAAACGACTTTAACCCTGTAATTTGAGAACTACCCTAATAAATCTCATTGCCAGTGTTTAAATGATCAACTTTTCTATCACTACGAACACTTTCTGCCGACAAAGACCAAGAACATAAACACTCAAAGCGATTTTACTGACACTCTTTTTCAGTGACAGAATACGAGGCAGACATCAATGTTTCCCGAAAAACAAAACAAAGAAATGAGGCTTTTAAAGTTTTTTGTATTTGTACGTGCTGGCGTATCTGATATTTTCAATGTTTCACTGAATGGTTGCTGTATCGGAAACAAGCCGCTGCTACGGAAAATACCATGCCCCTAAAGAAATTTAGATTACAACTAGCAGTCATAATCATCCTTGACCTATCGTGGTTTATGGCATCAACTAATCTCAATGATTGGTATAAGCATTAACTTTTAGAAAACCAGACTAGACTTTATTGGGATTAATTCGGTTTCCTTAAAATGTTTTTTGTTCAGCGTAAAGCGACCAGCTAATATCAAATGATTATGTCTCCGCGACTTCCAGATTCAAATAAATTCGCACGTTCTTACCGCTAGGCTTTACCGATATTACAACTAGCAATTAAGCTGATAAAACACAGGGCTAAGCCTAACCAATTGCATTTGTTAGAAAGGCAAACGGTAGTTCCTAGACTTTCAAGAAAGACACATTCAGGAAACCGAACTAATCCCAACTAGCCCTAGTTTACCGTCTGGAGTGGAAGCACAGGCATTCGCTTTCATGAAACTAGCGTCTACGCCAAAACCTGTGATTGGTTGCCAAAAACGGACTCCAGGCTTTCAAGAGCCGTGGCAAAATGCTGGAATAATGCAAAAAAGACACGAGTTTTATGATTTATAGTTCAGAAGGTACGATGGTACATGACGTGACTCTTGCTGGTGTATATCTTTTACGGTGCATGTAGGTATTGCAAAGTTGGAAAAAAAAACATTTAGGGTTCAAATTGCAAATTAAGATTATGCCTCGTATCAAACCCAGGTAAGTTGACAGCTCTTTTGATGGCACAAACTCCACAAGTGTCATTTACACGTCAAACTTCAATGAAATTATGACGGTTACTTCACCCTTAAACATGTGGAGCTATCAAAACTACTGCCAACTTAGCTTAGTCTGACTCTGGAAGTGAATATAAATTGTATTTCGACGTTTTAAGTTACTCCATAAATACTTTTAACATAAAAACTCATTTTTTTTTAAATTAGTTATCTCTCTAATCCGTTCGCAATGTCAAGAATACTGAACATTGGTTATCAAAAGTTATTTGCTGAAAGTTGGGCAATGTCAAGTATTCTTAGCATATGTTTTCTAAAACATAACACACAAAATATTTTTTTTATTATTTTTCTGTGGTTTATATTACCCCTAAGAACTCATTTATGTGCTTGAAACCAGAAAAAAATAGAAAAAAATTTTTGAGCGTTAAAGGGTTAAGTTTCGAAATGTTATGTACATTTTATAACTTGATAAGTGTAAATGGTTCAAAAATTTCGTGCAGTAAGTAAAAAAGTAAAAAGTAAGTATTATTAAACAGAAAAACTATAGGTCTTATTTGATGCAGGTATGAAATAAGGCCCATGCCGCCCATGTGTCCACATGTTCACAACCTTCGATACCCAAGAAGTAGCGCTGCGGAAATAGAGATGGATCGGATATAATCTTCAAAGATGAGCTATCAACAGCGCCAGTATTTGAGTGGTGGCCTCAGAGTGGAAGGCGACCCCGCAAACGCCCAGTACTTATGATACACAATACACATAAACACAATACATTATAATATTTATTGCCCCGTAGGACAGCAGGCTACCCCACACTACTTTAATTAAGTACCTAATTTTGTCCCTTTAAACTTAATATGAAATAAAGTCTGCCTATCTTGACCACATTGACCTTGACGCACTGCTTGTTAAGACTTGAACCCCTCTAATTTAGAGTACCATATCCTAAATGCATAGTCCTGAATAAATGGGTTTTAGACGACAGACCGTAGTATAAATACTTATCACAAAAATTGATGATTGAATTCATGAACACAATGTTTACACAAAGTTATAAAACTTAAGAAGCGAGCGATGGGCCTTATTTAGAGAAGTAACTATTTAGGGCATTTTTTGATTCTATGTCTGCGAAGAAAATATACAAAACGGCATGATTGATAAAACTTAGAAGAAATTTAAGCACTGGGCCTTATTAAGGGCAGGTATTGGTACCAACCTGAACAAACTATGTATTACTAAATAAGGCCCATCGTTTTTTTAAATATTTTAAAACATGACTTAAATTATTAATATTATGTCTGTTTTTATTGTGTGTAAATAAGTACATATAATATGACTAATATAACTACTTACCTAATTGGTGTTCGGAAGAATAGTAATAAATAAACAATGATGACCGAATACCAAATTTTCGGCAAAATGGCTGAAAAGACCGAATACCAAATAGTTGCCTAATATTCGTGGAATCTATCGTAAAATACAGCATAACTTTATAATTGTTACTAGTAAACCAATGACGAGAAAAGTTATGCATGTATAAAATAAACCTATACCTGTATGCAATTGTTACGTACCTATACTTATAAAAATATGGACTTAGTATTTCCACAGAATATATAATACAGATTCAAACTTTCACGATTTTTACACATATTTAAAATTGCAAACGGGACTTAATCGCGTATTTACTATGTTTTAAACACTAACCTCCGACGTTTCAAGGACGGCATTGTCCCCGTGGTCTCGGAGCAGACTGGTCTTTTTTGGACCACCAATTTTAAATATGAACATATAATAGTACGTATTTCTAACTAAAAAGTTCGTCAAACACGGTATGTCGATATTTCGACGTAGTATATCGATAACTTTTCACATCACTAGATTATCGACATTAGATGTCGAGTATTTCCCATCACTTTATTTCAGTGTACGTATATAAAAACTTAGCCCCGCCCCTAAATTTGGTGCGATAGGGACAACTGCAGCTCAGGCGCGAAATCCCGCGTAAAAACTGCAAAAATCGAGGTTCCGCTCTCGACTGTTTCCTCCTCCAAAACTTAACCAATCGTTACGAAATTTGGAAATCAGAATGACAAGGAAATTATCTGTGTCGGACCGTTTCGTTTTTTTGGATAATTGATCTCAGTTTTGAATACCACGCCTTTCTTTCTGGCAAATTCAATTAAGCCGTTTTGACCAACTTTGAGAGGCTCTAATTCCTTTTAAAACAAAAATATCAAAAAAAGCAAAACGGTCCGACACAGATATTGATAATAAAAGTCTGTGTTGAAAAAACCATTGATCTAGCTTCAAAAACCAGAGAGGAAACAGGCGAGAGCGTTTGTATGGAGAAATGAGGGGTATCGTAGCGTCTTAACGCGAGCGAAGCCGAGGGCGAAAGCTAGTATAGATATACATAGATACAATTAGAACATCAGTCATGGACGTAACTAAGAGGAGATTAGGACACGGGGTTTCACATTTTAGAGCTGTTCCACACGCTTGTCTGTGTGACAAACACCACCGACCACAAATACGGCACTATCACGCTTGGCAAAACGTGTCAATTTGTCAAACACTTTGATTACATGTTTAAAGTCACTCAAGTCGAACGCGATTAATTAACATCAGTTTTCTGTGATCACGACCAGTGCAACTCTAATCGGTTAGCATCAGAAAAAAGTTAAATTATGTGTTGGGAAACTGTAATTCCATAGAGTCAGTTACACACTAAAAGTTTAAGAAATGTCACAAGAGATGTCGCTGTACCAAGTGTAGAAATTTCTACATCGTGCTATCGTTAGTTTTATAAGGATTGTATAATAAGGGATTGGGATTTGGCACTGGCTTCATTTTTAACTGGTTGTTAAATTCATTCCTTTACTATGTAAAGTGCATTCTTTTTGAAGGTTTTGTGAGTACATAAAAATGCGGGAACTTAAGGAATTGTTATACATACATATAATCACGCCTGTATCCCATAAAGGGGTAGGCAGAGCACACGAACTACAGATGTAGCGCGAAAAGGGTTTCCTTCGGAAACGTTCGTATTTGTCATGCTAGTTCAGTCAATGTCAGTAAATCTTGTACTGACACTGACTGAAACAGCATGACACGTTCGTACGTTTCCGTAACAATGCGAGGCAAATCTTTCCGCACTACATCTGTATTAAGTTTCAGTGCCACTTTTGGCAAAAAGGGGTTAAAAGAACAGGTTGCCAGCCTCTCGTCTACACCATAATTTAACCCATATCCCACAGTCGACTTCTACGGCACCCACGGGAAGAAAGGGGGTGGTGAAATTCTTAACTCGTCACCACACGGGAACTAAGAACTGTTATAACTTTTTGATTTGTTCAAAAAACCGATACCGACGTCGATCACCGGCAAAAAGAAATTGAAAACAGGCAAATACCACGCACGTTCGTATATGTTGGTTGTTTGGTGTTATTTGTTTGTTTCCTTACGGACTGAGGAAGTGTCTATAAAAACTTGGCTACTAATTCGACGGAATACTCACGTTGATGTTTACATTGTTGACGCTGTCGTCGAAGACGCCTGAGTCGCCGGCAGCGCCGGGGCTCAATATCAACACTTCGCTGCTGTCCAATCGGCGTCCTCGAGTTTTTTCTGTAAATAATAATAAACTCAAGTTGCCTGCGACAAAAACTCACACTCTATACAAAATTTGTTTGTATGTGTTATGTTCTCAAAACTCCTACAGATGTTTGAATTTGAACTACTTTACGTGTTGTGATCACGTGCTTTTGCCTTGTATGGCAGCTATTTCAATCAAATCCGTAAAGCTCGAGAAGCTACTGCCAGTTGGTTAACCAAGTCATGAAAGGTTGTCAGACACAACTTCGCTTTCTTAGCGTCTTCAGAAGTATTAGAAGAATTGCATGTCGTAAGCGACATTCTCGTGGAATACCCCTATTACAGTCACTGCAGCTTCGCAATATTTCAGAAATATTGAGGACTTAAAAAGATAATCTAGAGTATAAAAAGATAATGCACAAGACACACACATTTCTTTGCAATAGATACAGAAGTAACACTACTTCTAACAACAGTGGTTTAAAGAGTCTGGCAAGTTATTACAGAAGTCAAATGTATTACCTATGAGTTATAGTCGATGACCAACCTGATCGGTAATGGACATCATTGATATCAAAGAGGATCGAGTATTAGAGAGTTACTGTCGAAGTAAAATGTGTAATCACAGTGCATAGACTGCCATCTCTTGACACAGGCTTAAAACTTTAGAACCTCAGTTTTGACAATTTGGCTTATATCCACTAGAAGAAACAAGTTCATCTATTTGTATAGGGGCCGAGCGTGTCAAATTTTGTACTGAAGTTGTTTCTTGCCTGTAATTTTAAATATGTCTCAGGCTCTTGATTGTTCATAATTTTTGTGTTGTTGCAATTGAATATCACGTAACGAGGCATTTTTTATGTTTTGATTGACTTCAACTTACAAAACTTGACGCCCGAAAGCTGCAAGCTGCGATTAAAGACGGACAACTCAGTGGATTTCACTGAGTTCATTTGACACGCTAAGTAGATACGTTTGCTTGATCTATGGTATATATGACATCTGTGCTTATATCATTAGCTTGTCGTTTCATAATGAGGTACGTTTTTTTCTTAGACTTTATCTGTCTATTTGGAGTTATATATGTCTTCGATTGATATTAAATCAGCGGAGATCAAGGGCCCATTTCTCAACACTTAAAGCTACAGGTCACACGCGGAAGTCTCTTTCCAACTTGTCATATTACACATTGATTACCGCTTGTAAATTGTAACTTGTAGCTTCAAGAAATGGACCTCAGACAGTAGTTACCTGTGTACGAGTTGGTGCAATCTAAAGAGTCTAGTGAAGACGGAGCGAAGCAGTCATCATCGGACGAAGAGCCAGCGCCAACTATGACCACTTCGTCGGCGATAGGCGGCGTCGTTGAAATTGTGACGGCGTTGGGCGGGAGCTGCAGGCAAATTATTGTAAGATAAATAAAACACGAATTAAGTGCGCTGAGGAACTGTACAACCTTGTTCCTCCGTCCCCATTTCACCATAGGACCACCAGACAAGCGGCAATGCGGCATCGCTTCACGGTTAGTATTCCAAAAATACGCACTAAGCGTTTCGCTTCAACATTTCTTTTGCGAACCGCCAAGGAGTGGAATGCCCTGCTTGGGGTCTGTGTTTCCGCATGAGTACAATCCAGGTCTCTTTAAAGCGAGAGTGAATGAGTATCTCATAGATAAGCGTGCTCCACCGTAGGCCGCATCATCACTTACCATCAGGTGTGATCGTGGTCAAACGTCTACCTATTCATACTAAAATAATTTTTAAGAAAAAAAAACCGCCTTCCTTTGGGGTTCTGGTGATAAATACTTTCAAATGTTGGATTATGTTATCAATTCGTCTGTATATTTTTTAATGTTTGTTATTCGATATCTCCGTCATTTCTAAACCAATTTTGAAATTTGGATGATTCTGAAGTACTTACAGATGAGAATGATTATCAGAACGGAACTCTAACCAGGGGCGGCTCACTCTTCATCAGCAGTTCCACTGCACCAAATGTCACTGTTCTGGACGTAAGTGCATGCCGTTCTTATAAAAATACCAAAGTCACTATAAGTGTGCCGTTCAGTTCCACTACACCAAATGTCACTGTTCCGTACGTAAATGCATGCCGTTCCTTTAAAAACACAAAAATCACCATATGTATGCCTTTCAGATTTGAGGAGTTCCCTCGATTTCTCCAGGGTCCCATCATCAGAACTGGGTTCTGAGAAAAATGGGACCAATCTGTATAAATATACATTCAATAAAAAAAAAATTCAAAATCAGTCCAGTAACGATGGAGATATCGAGGAACAAACATTTAAAAAAAAATACTGACGAATTGAGAACCCCTTCCCTTGAGATTTGGAAGGCGGTTAAAAAGACTAGCACCGGTGTGGTCAGGTGCAGTATACTCACGGGCGCGTTAGCGGCGAGCACCGGCGGGTGTGTGGTGGTGACGGTGACGAGGCCGGCGGGCGTGGCCGCCAGCGAGTTGGGCTCCACGGGCTCCACCACGAGCGAGACTCGCTCGCTCACGGCGACTAGCACTGGTGTGGTCAGGTGCAGTATACTCACGGGCGCGTTAGCGGCGAGCACCGGCGGGTGTGTGGTGGTGACGGTGACGAGGCCGGCGGGCGTGGCCGCCAGCGAGTTGGGCTCCACGGGCTCCACCACGAGCGAGACTCGCTCGCTCACGGCGACTAGCACTGGTGTGGTCAGGTGCAGTATACTCACGGGCGCGTTAGCGGCGAGCACCGGCGGGTGTGTGGTGGTGACGGTGACGAGGCCGGCGGGCGTGGCCGCCAGCGAGTTGGGCTCCACGGGCTCCACCACGAGCGAGACTCGCTCGCTCACGGCGACTAGCACTGGTGTGGTCAGGTGCAGTATACTCACGGGCGCGTTAGCGGCGAGCACCGGCGGGTGTGTGGTGGTGACGGTGACGAGGCCGGCGGGCGTGGCCGCCAGCGAGTTGGGCTCCACGGGCTCCACCACGAGCGAGACTCGCTCGCTCACGGCGACTAGCACTGGTGTGGTCAGGTGCAGTATACTCACGGGCGCGTTAGCGACGAGCACCGGCGGGTGTGTGGTGGTGACGGTGACGAGGCCGGCGGGCGTGGCCGCCAGCGAGTTGGGCTCCACGGGCTCCACCACGAGCGAGACTCGCTCGCTCACGGCGACTAGCACTGGTGTGGTCAGGTGCAGTATACTCACGGGCGCGTTAGCGGCGAGCACCGGCGGGTGTGTGGTGGTGACGGTGACGAGGCCGGCGGGCGTGGCCGCCAGCGAGTTGGGCTCCACGGGCTCCACCACGAGCGAGACTCGCTCGCTCACGGCGACTAGCACTGGTGTGGTCAGGTGCAGTATACTCACGGGCGCGTTAGCGGCGAGCACCGGCGGGTGTGTGGTGGTGACGGTGACGAGGCCGGCGGGCGTGGCCGCCAGCGAGTTGGGCTCCACGGGCTCCACCACGAGCGAGACTCGCTCGCTCACGGCGACTAGCACTGGTGTGGTCAGGTGCAGTATACTCACGGGCGCGTTAGCGGCGAGCACCGGCGGGTGTGTGGTGGTGACGGTGACGAGGCCGGCGGGCGTGGCCGCCAGCGAGTTGGGCTCCACGGGCTCCACCACGAGCGAGACTCGCTCGCTCACGGCGACTAGCACTGGTGTGGTCAGGTGCAGTATACTCACGGGCGCGTTAGCGGCGAGCACCGGCGGGTCTGTGGTGGTGACGGTGACGAGGCCGGCGGGCGTGGCCGCCAGCGAGTTGGGCTCCACGGGCTCCACCACGAGCGAGACTCGCTCGCTCACGGCGACTAGCACTGGTGTGGTCAGGTGCAGTATACTCACGGGCGCGTTAGCGGCGAGCACCGGCGGGTGTGTGGTGGTGACGGTGACGAGGCCGGCGGGCGTGGCCGCCAGCGAGTTGGGCTCCACGGGCTCCACCACGAGCGAGACTCGCTCGCTCACGGCGACTAGCACTGGTGTGGTCAGGTGCAGTATACTCACGGGCGCGTTAGCGGCGAGCACCGGCGGGTGTGTGGTGGTGACGGTGACGAGGCCGGCGGGCGTGGCCGCCAGCGAGTTGGGCTCCACGGGCTCCACCACGAGCGAGACTCGCTCGCTCACGGCGACTAGCACTGGTGTGGTCAGGTGCAGTATACTCACGGGCGCGTTAGCGGCGAGCACCGGCGGGTGTGTGGTGGTGACGGTGACGAGGCCGGCGGGCGTGGCCGCCAGCGAGTTGGGCTCCACGGGCTCCACCACGAGCGAGACTCGCTCGCTCACGGCGACTAGCACTGGGTGCAGTATACTCACGGGCGCGTTAGCGGCGAGCACGGGCGGGTGTGTGGTGGTGACGGTGACGAGGCCGGCGGGCGTGGCCGCCAGCGAGTTGGGCTCCACGGGCTCCACCACGAGCGAGACTCGCTCGCTCACGGCGACCAGCACCGGCGTGGCCACGGTCACCACTTGCTGGGCGACGGCGGGGACTGGCGGCGCTGATGGCTTGTGCGGCTCTTTGGGTTGTGGCGGCTGGAACGAGACTGAATTGAAGGGAGTGTCCACACCGAGCGAGCGACAAGGCGTATTAATGATTGAGTGGTAAATGGAAAATTTAGATATGCGAGTGTTGCCTTGACCAAGGCATGTCTACATTGTCTACACTGAAGAACATTAGGCATCCATACTAATATTATAAATGGGAAAGTGTGTGTGTCTGTTTGTTTGTCCGTCCTTCACGGGAAAACGGAGCGACGAATTGTCGTGATTTTTTAAGTGGAGATAGTTGAAGGGATGTAGAGTGACATAGGCTACTTTTTGTCTCTTTCTAACGCGAGCGAAGCCGCGGTCAAAAGCTAGTATTTAATAAATACAAAATAACAACAATAGGCTAGTTTCCTATACTTAAAATAAAATATTTTATGCAGTGCACGAAATAAAGCACCGCACAATTAAAAGAAACGTATACAGTAGTTATGTTTAAACATAATTTCTATTTAATAAGTCAAAGAGAAAGATATAAAGTAAAGGAATTGACCGTGACAGCACTCCTCAGTATTTCATAGTAATTCCATATTAGCAAATCGTTTTGACAGTTCTTAAAAAGAAGCTGATTTGACTAGTGGGAAACTAGCCTACTGACATATTAAATATGCAGAAACGGGTCACACGTGTATAAAAGACGAAGATTGCTCGACATGTTTCACTCCAAAACGAAGAGCATTCTCATTGAGCGCACGCAAATAAAATAATTGCTTGAAGTTGATTAAAAATCAGAGATTATTTACATTTAAGTAAGGTTGTGAAATCAATCATTGTATAATTGTTTGTCCTTAACCCTTATTTTGACACGACTCTTAGTATGAAAGATACACATCCTAAATGTGTAAATCATTTAAAAACTCACCGTAACAGGCCTAATTTCCACAGCATTCGTCTCTATACTCTTACTTTCCTCCCTCTGCCGTTCTCTACTCTTCTCCCTCTCTTCTCTTCTACTCTCAATCTCCACAACCGCCTTCTCAACCGAATTCGTTCTAGAATACTTCTTCCCTTCACTAGAGTTTGTCCTGATGTACTTCTTTCCTTCTGTGCTGGAATCACTGACTATGGAGCTGGGTCTGCTCTTATTTCTAACTTCTTTTTCGTTCTGTTCTGTTCTGGGAGGTTCTTTTTCTGGGCTCGGCTCGGGTTTCGGTTTGTCTTTTGTTTCTTTCTTTTCTGGTGTTTTCTGTTTTTCTTCGACCACTTTCTCCGCTTCTCGACACACCTAGAAGAATAAGTTTTGAGTATTACAAGTTTAAGCCCAGTGGCCCGTTCTCGAAAGGCATAAGCCTTGTATTACAAGTGTGTTTCCATGACAACCCATACGATTTGACAGTTCGCGCAACGGGCCCCAGGGGTCCATTTCTCGAAGCTACAAGTTACAATTTACAAGTGGTTGTCAATGTCTAATATGACAAGTTGGAAAGAGACTTTCGCTTGTAACTTTCAGTTTTGAGAAATGGGCCCCAGACCCTTTAGCACAACTTGCCTTGTCGCGCGCGAGTCCATACATCAAGCTCGACTTCAAGTACTCGCGCGCGACAAGGCAAGTTGTGCTAGAGAGGCCGATATGATATACATATCGGGTTGAAATGCAGTGTATACGTTGTCAAGGTACAAATAAAATATGAATATTTTTGACTTAGAGAGGTATTTAAACTGATTTAAATTCTTAATAAGATTTTGCTGTGGAATATATGAAGTCGGTTTTGTGTGTTTATACAGAAGGGAACGGATTTGATTTTAGGACACAGTTGTAAATTGAAATGTCAAGTAAGGGTCCCCTCACATTTAGCGTCTCGCGAGCGTAGCGTCGGGCGAACTGTATGAACGCGAGACGCTAGATGTGGGGGACCTTAAGGTGTGTTCTACTAGGTGACCTGTGGCCCGTTTCTCGAAAGGTACAAGCCTTGTATTACAAGTGCGCGAACTGTCAAATCGTATGGGTTGTCATGGAAACACACTTGTAATACAAGGCTTGTACCTTTCGAGAAACGGGCCACTGGTCGTCCGCAGCGGCGGCGTGGGGGTCGTAGCGGGGGCTGCAGCTTGAGCGTGAGTGGCAGCGGGGCTTTTTACTTTAGTTTGATCTTACGATACTGGCATGTAGACTTGTAGGTGCGGACAGTGTTGTAGGTTACCTGGTCCACGAGCAGTTCTCCGGCGGCGTGCTGCGGCGGCGGCGGCGCGGGGGGTTTTCTTGGCGCGGCGGGGGCGGGGACTGCGGCGGGCGCGGGCGCGGGGGCGGGCGCGGGCGCGGGGGAGGCGGGCGGGGACGCGCCCGGCGGTAGAGGCGCGGGGCCTTTCTCTTTCTTTGGGGCCTAAGGAACAAACAGTGTGTTATTACAATTTTGTTATTTAGATAAATAGAGCAGGCTCCAAGGGGATGTTCGTTTGCAAAAATAGCGCACCTCATTCTGACTTCAGATATATATTTTATAGATCCCGGACACCATATAAACACATGTTGCCAACCAGTTTTGTGGTCCCCTTCCCTGCACCCCGGCAATCAAAAATCGCATACAAAGAAAAAAAATTTTTTCATCAAACCATGCCGTGTGGGGTATCAAATAAAAGGGCTTACTGAGTAGTTCACGAATATATAGCATACTATAACATTTATTACACTTCCTCTAAGAATTTTTTTGAAAGTTTACTAAAATGCTCGATTTTCGAGTTAACTTTAAACCACTATTGCTTGAGAAGTTATGAATCTATTTTAATCATTATTATTTTAAATGACTAACAACAACGAATAACGCAAACGAACATCCCCTTGGAGCCTGCTCTAAAATGATGCCAGTGTGTAAATTGACAACCGATATTACGCATTTTTAGCAAATATTCCAATCGGCCTAGCTGGTTGTACCAGCATAATCGTTGGCCAAAGTATTTTTGCAGATAACAGTTGCTGCAACTATAGCCTCGTAACGCCCACCATACAAAAAATTTGCTAGAGAATTTGATTCCAATTGCATTTTTAAATGAGTTGAGTTTCATTTGTTCGAAAAGTTTTAGAGACAAAAGAATTGCTACTTTATTTATTCACATGAAAGTTAAAATTCTATTGAACCCGCATCTCATTGCACATTGAGCGGCAAAGAGGATAGAGGTATCTTGAAGAAGCAGTCTACGGCTTACATCGGCTGTGATGGCAATTGTACTCACACATTTCCTGTCTGTGTGGTGTTGTCATTGGCGACATCAACCAAGCTAACCATTAGTTCGAGCAAATAGAGCGATAGACCCCTGGTTTACTGTAAGCGAGCACATGATCAATGATCAGGATCATCTATAAGGGGTCTCCTTGGCGTCAGCGGTAGCGGCCGGTAGAGGCGCGGGCGGCGAATTCGGACGACGGCAACGCGAGCCTTGCAGTAAATACAGGTAAATGTCATAGCGATCGGTAATTCTATCGAGAATACCTGTAGCAGTATGTAGCAGCATTATACCACAGAATATACAGGGTGATTCATGAGTCGTGAGCAGGAGTGAACAGGGTACTGGGGAGGGTCACACTGAGCAACTTTCATAATGGGGCAACACTAAATTGTGATATTTTTTTTTCTTAACTATGACTTAATTGATAGTTAATCATCAATTAAGTCATAATTAGAACGTAATTGATAATTAGCTATCAATTAAGTACTTATCAATTAAGTCATAGTTAAGAAAAATAATCACAATTGAGTGTTGCCCCATTATGAAAGAATCATCCTGTATAATAGTACAAGTACAAAAGGCCCACTGCTTTGATGTACACGAAATGCCGCTTTTTTTAAATGCCTACATAATTCTTACAAAGAAACGAGCCGCACGTGCGCAACGACTGACGATAGGGTTGCAGGTAGACTTGAAGGTAGGAACTTTGTAGGTATATATACAGTATTTATATATTTTTGTTTAAGTTTCAACATGACAAGCCTTACTGAACTTTTCCGTGTGACTTCATCAATAGTAGATCTGTGTAAGAATGTCCTATGGCATTTATTTTATTCATGATGTCTATTTAATTGAGCATTATTAGCCATTCCACACGCGGACATCGCGTAATGAAACTCAAAAAAAAACTCGCGACGTAAAGTAACAACAGAATGTGCGAACGTGCGTTCCGTGATAAAGCGCACAACCCCTGATTAGGTCGCGAACTCGCGGCCGCCAGCATGAGTTGTCGCGCGGCGATAGAATCGCGAAGTGAGCCGCCCCTGATTATACTTAGTAGTAGTAGTAACTCTTTATAGTACAAAAACACATTTAAAAAAAATTATCCCTTTGAGGGATCTCTTCCAGTTAACCTTTGAGTAAATGAGAGAGAAAACTTAAAGAGGGTAACAAATTCCGCAATTTGTACAACATGGTACCATAAAGACAATGGGCAAATAATATATAAATAATTAATAAATAAATACACATTGTAGTGATACTACATACATTTTATATGAAAATTAACCTCAATATCACCATCGGTTTTCGATGCCGTTTTTTTCCACAGAAAACATACACCGAAGCTTAACGCCTATATAAAATCGTGGCTTACCTTCTGAACTCCCAATTTTGCATTCATTTAGGCCATATAGAAGCCCTGAACTTTAGATATGCCGCGATATAAACACTAGGCTAAGTCAAACTTCTAGGACTTGGTACACAGTAATTACAAAACAGAACTAGACTTTGCGTACACCAAAATCTTTCTTTTTTAACGTAGAATTTAGTAAATCCGATCACATCCCACATCTTTTGGTATTTCCAAAAAAGTAATTAGATATTGGTTACATGAAATAGGTTAGAGAATGTACGGTAGAAATAAGTCAGAATTTGACAAATAGAAAAAGTTGGTGCGTTTCGTTTCACGTAGTTCGGAGGGGAGACACAAATAGAAAAAGGTCAAAGATTTGTTAAGAATTGCTATTAAATCCCGTGTGGTGATAACTATTATTAAATAGTATAAATAATGTCGATACGGTTTGAAGTTTAATTTATTCAAGGTTTTTTAATAGGATTGAGTCTGATATGGAGAGCGGACCGAACAAACGGAACGCAGATTTTCGTGGGTTGGTTCAGTCGACGGTTTTGACAGATGAGCACAGGATCGAATACGGGAACACGCGCGCTCCGTTGATTAATTTCTGATCCGGTCCCCGCCGCCGCCGCAGGCGGCTGATTGCGCCTTGACATGCTGCCAGGCGTAGTTCTTGTGTTGGTAAACTAAGAAAACGTATATCGCGTGTGAAGTGTGCGTGCGTGCAGTGTGTTGAAAGCCCGCGGGGCTCCCGAGTCCCCACCGTAGAGTACAGCTGACGGGGCGTGGGCTGTATGCCGGGCGCTGCTGCAAGGTAGCGCCGGCGACCTCAAGGTGTTTTACACGTCCCCCCCCATCATTTGCCGGCGTCGTCTGACCGGCGCCTTTGGCGCGGGCGCGTCAACGATGCGCTGATAGCGCTGGCGTCTTTCTCCGCAAGCTACAGCTCCCGGACCCGGGCTGTGAGTCGCGCGGCGCCTGTTCCGCCGCCGACCAAGCTAAGGACTTCACGGGTCACACTCGCGACCTGAACTACAGCGAGCTCGTCGCCCACCGCCGCCACCGACGTTCCGCCCGTACCCTGACGGTACCGGCGCTGCAAACGACGAGACCACGAGTTCGTGAGTGCACAAACATTTTCCCCCGTTTTCTTTGGCCAAAGATACGCGTAGTCGTCTATCGTACAACACCGCGCGTGTAAACCATAAGCGGCTAGACCTTAAGTTTAACCGGCCTTGAGCCCATGTAATCGGCCCTTAGTTTTTTAGTCCTAATGAATTATATTTGCATGAATTAATATTTCGGCATTATTATTCACATCTTATCCACTCACAGGTTTCCTGTCAGCGGGCACGTGGTCGTCTGTGTGAGGCCGCTTGGCGGCGGCGGCGGCGGCGGGGGCGGGGGTGCTGGCGCGGGCGGCGCGGGCGCGGCGGCGCGGGGCGAGGGCGGCGAGGGCGCGGCGGCCGGCGCGGGCGCGGGCGTCACGCCGGCGGCCGGTTCTTGCTCGGACACTGGAATGAAGCTCAACTTCAAATGTGATCGACAAAATGTCTACAATTCTAATTAACACAAGTCAAATTATATTCTATTGAAAATATTTCAAGAGGGCGCTACGAGTCCTTGTATAGATTACTCATATGAGAGATAATTTCGACCTCAGCAGCTGTGACCTGGGTGGCCGAGCAGAAACAGGCATCTGCCGCGATTGCAGGGTACGCTGGTACGATTCCAGCCTCAGACACTTATTTCGGTTTTAAAATGTCTACAACTTTCTGGTGTCACAATCACGCGATCCCAAGATAATGAAGCTCCATATACCGAGCTCCCTTCTCCCTTCGCGAATATAATCCGACGTGATGTTTCGATGTATGTACACAGTTTTTGGTATCGACTATGGACATAAAACGGTGGTATATAAAACGTGACTGCACGCTTATTACTTGGTAAAAACAACCAAAAATATAATTATAGCTGAGCCTCTCCATCATAAAACGCTTCATCTCGATAGACTAAAGAAAATATCGAAGATCTATTAAAGTCTGAAATCAAACATTATAACTGAAGTACTTGTTAAAACAATAAATTAACATGGTTAGCGCATTACAACTAATGAATTTCTAATATGGCTTTAAAATTGCGGTCGCCGTAGTGTATCGCACGTACGACCCGGCCACGACATTGGTCTAAGCGCGACAGCGGTGAGCAGCGGCCACACATTGGAGCGAGACACAGCGATGGGACTTTTCATTCGCACGTATGGCTGCCGCTCACCGCTGTCGCGCTTAGACCAATGTCGTGGCCGGGCCGTTACGATAAATATCACTACAAAAGGGCTCTATGACGTAAATGGTGAAAACATTCGCTGGCTATGGTTAGTCTTAGTGGCTCAAATGGCAGAGTGCTGTAGTAACGATGCAATAGCCGACCGACCGGTTTGGCTCAGTCGGTAGTGACCCTGCCTGCTGAGCCGCGGTCCTGGGTTCGAATCCCGGTAAGGGCATTTATTTGTGTGATGAGCACAGATATTTGTTCCTGAGTCATGGACGTTTTCTATGTATATAAGTATTTATATATTATGTATATCGTTTTCTGAGTACCCACAACAACAAGTCTTCTTGAGATTACCGTGGGGCTCAGTCAATCTGTGTAAGAATGTCCTATAATATTAAAAAAAGCCGTAATTTTATTATAATGTTAAAAACAAACAATATCTTTACTACAATTAACGGTACTCACTCTTGACGTCCGGCGTTTCCGCCGACCGCACCGAGGTCGAGTCATCTTCCATCTCCATGTGCATCTGAGAGCTGCGATGTTCCTGTGACACAAACAATAACATTACACTACCATTCATATACGGATTTTCAGAATTGGCTAGTTTCCTACTAGTCAAATCAGCTTCTTTTTAAGAACTGTCAAAACGATTTGCTAATGGAATTACTATGAAATACTGAGGAGTGACATCACGGTCAATTCATTTACTTTATATCTTTCTCTTTGACTTATTAAATATAAATTATGTTTAAAAATAACTACTGTCCATATTTTTCGTCTAATTATGTAGTACTTTATTTCGTGCATTGCATAAAGTATACCTTTTTAAGTATAGGAAACTAGCCCATTGGGACCTAAAATTAGTGACAGTTGTTAAGAAAAATTAACCCGATGTCAGTTTTGTGTACAGTCAAGTGTAAAAATATGGGTGTACACATCTTACTCAAAAATATGTCTTATAGCATCTTAGTCCGGTGTAATAAGAGCGTAGTACCATATTTATGAGACGATTATTTCGATACGTATTTTTGCACTTGACTGTACCAACTGTTTTATCATGTTCTAAATGTAGATTGTAGGTCCTACAACATGATAAAACAGTTGGTACAGTCAAGTGCAAAAATAAGTATCGAAATAATCGTATGAATATATATATGAACTTTAACCTACAAAAGTTCATATTTTTTTTTATAACACAAAAGCAATATTTTTATTGAAATTTCATGCTTAAAATTGTCGTCATAAAACTGACATCGAAAGATTTTTGTTAACTTTCACTAATCTGAATTCTGAAAGTGCCAGATATTTATGAAGCCTTCTTTTTGTACGATATTGCCGGTGATTGTACCACAGTTAACAGACTCACACATGCGAATATCCATACTAATATTATAAATGGGAAAGTGTGTGTGTCTGTTTGTTTGTCCGTCTTTCACGGCAACGGATTGACGAATTGACGTGATTTTTTAAGTGGAGATAGTTGAAAATATGGAGAGTGACATAGGCTACTTTTTGACTCTTTCTAACGCGAACGAAGCCGCAGAAAAAGGCTAGTATCTTATAAACTTAATCATAAGGTTGTACCTTCGACGCAGGCGGAGATTCTCGCGGCTGGGCGTCCGATTCGCATGCAACGTTGCGACACAAACATCACATTAACGTTATTATGATAGATATAATACAAGTGTTAGGCTGGTTTTAGTGTCACGCCACAGTATAATAAAGTGTTCTATCGTACAGTATGGCCACTCCCGCTCCCCGCTGAAAGTACCGCCCACCCCCTCTCGGTTACCTCACAGTTACCGCCTGTCAAAAACGCAAACAGTCGACCTGTCATTACAAGCATGGTACGCGTTCACCTACACGAGCTTAGGCTGTGTGCTAGGAACGCGCCTCTTTCATATATTGGATCGCTAGTGTCCGAGGTGTGGTCACGAAGAACGACCGCGCGGAGCACTCCGCATTAGACTTATATGTGTTAACTTCAGGGAGCGTTTTAGAGAGGCGCGGACGGCAACATCAACTTCATACAAATTGGTCGCGCCGCGCGCGGATCGCTCCGCGCGGACGGTCCGACTGGTCCGAGTGACACTAAAACCGGCCTTAATAAGTTAGTACAGTGGTTACTTGGTTAAGAGCGTTATAACATTTCGGCGTCGGGCGAAATTAGGTATTTTACCCGCCGCGCGAGCCCAATATGCCGACCCTTTCTAGCACGTCTTATCACTCGCTCGCACTACAATAATGGACAAAACAATCTTGATCCTTTCTATGGAATTTTGATAACAACCACAATCTACTATCTCGATATAAACTTTTGATTTCTAATAAACATTATTTTGTACGAAAATACTAGAATGTAGCGCAAAATAATATCAGTTATGTGAAATTTATTTAAAAAATTAATTATAAAAGTAGATCCCATCCCAAATATTTGCTTTTGTTATATGAAAATTACTGTAATGCTGTATTATGATTACCTCTGTAATCCATTCCTTTGGAATCGGTATAATATAGATTCCTGTAATATGGATTCCTCGGTAATCAAGTACTTAAGTAATCTGAATTCCACTTTACTTCGATTCCAGGCTTATTACTTTACTTCTATATGTCACTCAAATTGTTTTTGGTTTACATGTCATTCTAGCATTTTCACTTTCACATTTCAAGTGCATATACCACGAGTATAGGTTTTCGGGTGTGCTGATTTAAAAATTAATGACCGATTTGGAATCTGACATTGCTGACTGTCACTTTGACACAAAAGTCGTCATGGGTGTCGTAAAATAGGTTTTAGGGGGTGCTGATTCCAAAATTAATGACCAATGTGAAATCTGACATTGCTGACTGTCACTTTGACACAAAAGTCGTCATGGGTGTCGTCAAATAGGTTTGCGGGGTGCTGATTCCAAAATTAATGAACAATGTGGAATCTGACATTGCTGACTGTCACTTTGACACAAAAGTCGTCATGGGTGTCGTAAAATTGGTTTTAGGGGTGCTGATTCCAAAATTAATGACCAATATGGAATCTAACATTGCCGTCTGCCACTTTGACACAAAAGTCATCATGGGTGTCGTAAAATAGGTTTTAGGGAGTGCTCATTCCAAAAATAATGACCAATGTGGAATCTAACATTGCTGACTGTCACTTTGACACAAAAGTCGTCATGGGTGTCGTCAAATAGGTTTCCGGAGGTGCTGATTTGAAAATTAATGACCGATTTGGAATCTTGACATTGCTGACTGTCACTTTGACACAAAAGTCGTCATAGGTGTCGTCAAAAAGGTTTCCGGGGTGCTGATTCCAAAATTAATAACTATTTTGGAATCTCACAGTGCTAATTGTCATTTTGACACAAAAGGAATCATGGGTGTAGTCAAATAGTTTTTAGGGGGTACTGATTCCAAAATTAATGAAATGATTTAAAAAGTCATGACCGATTTGGAACCTGACATTGCACAGTACCCCTGGAAACCTATTTGACGACACCCATAACGACTTTTATGTCAAAGTGACAGTCAGCAATATCAGATTCCAAATTGATCATTAATATTGAGACCAGTACCCATGAAAACCTATTTGAAGACACCCATGATCACTTTTGTGTCAAAGTGACAGTCAACAGTGTCAGATTCCAAATTGGTCATTAGTTTTCAAACACCCTCGGATACTTATTTGACGACACCCATGATGACTTTTGTGTCAAAGTGACAGTCAGCAATGTCAGATTCCAAATTGGTCATTAATTTTGGAATCAGCACCCCCTAAAACCTATTTTACGACACCCATGACGACTTTTGTGTCAGAGTGACAGTCAGCAACGTCAGATTGAACATTGGTCATTAATTTTGGAATTAGCACCCCCTAAAACCTATTTTACGACACCCATGACGACTTTTGTGTCAAAGTGACAGTCAGCAATGTCAGATTCCACATTGGTCATTAATTTTGGAATCAGCACCCCTAAAACCTATTTTACGACACCCATGACGACTTTTGTGTCAAAGTGACAGTCAGCAATGTCAGATTCCAAATTGGTCATTAATTTTGGAATCAGCACCCCTAAAACCTATTTTACGACACCCATGACGACTTTTGTGTCAGAGTGACAGTCAGCAATGTCAGATTGAACATTGGTCATTAATTTTGGAATCAGCACCCCTAAAACCTATTTTACGACACCCATGACGACTTTTGTGTCAAAGTGACAGTCAGCAATGTCAGATTCCACATTGGTCATTAATTTTGGAATCAGCACCCCTAAAACCTATTTTACGACACCCATGACGACTTTTGTGTCAAAGTGACAGTCAGCAATGTCAGATTCCACATTGGTCATTAATTTTGGAATTAGCACCCCTAAAACCTATTTTACGACACCCATGACGACTTTTGTGTCAAAGTGACAGTCAGCAATGTCAGATTCCAAATTGGTCATTAATTTTGGAATCAGCACCCCTAAAACCTATTTTACGACACCCATGACGACTTTTGTGTCAAAGTGACAGTCAGCAATGTCAGATTCCACATTGGTCATTAATTTTGGAATCAGCACCCCTAAAACCTATTTTACGACACCCATGATGACTTTTGTGTCAAAGTGACAGTCAGCAATCTGAGGTACTACATATTTGTAATCTGAAAGTAATCAAGTCAATAATTTCAGTTATTTTGAATCGACTATGATTCCGAATTATTGGTAATAGTAATTATTATATAGATGATTAGTGATTCCTTTACATGTAATGGTAATTTACCGTTTCACTTGATTACATTACAAGTAATCTGACACCCAGTAGTGGATTACAAAGTAAAATCAAGTAATCGTGTAATCCGGAATCGATTACGATTTCCCCATCTCTGGGTTTAGTTATATGGTTCATTGGTACTGGTGACCACCATCTGGCTCCATCATCAGACCCTGAGTACCACCTCTTGTCAAAGGTCTTGTTGAGACGAACCCAACGAGCCTAAACACGAAGTCGTTTACTTACATGGTTCACTGGTACTGGTGACCACCTTCTGGCTCCATCATCAGATCCCGAGTACCATCTTGATGTGTCTTATCATCTTGACCGTATTGTAATTTTTATATATTTATCATCATAACGTTGTAATACTTTAACATTCAAACATAACAAAATATTACAAAAGCAAATATTTACGGATCTAGGATCAAATTCGTTAGTCGCTGTTTACACACACACAATGCGAGGATAGCCCGTGTATAAATAAGGCGTCCGACCCACACAACGATAAATATTCTCGACGTTTGCGATCAAAACTCGGAGAGCGAAGTGACATACGTCTCACCTCTACGAGCTCCGGCGCGGCACTGAAATCGCAGGCGTCCGTCGCCGGTCAAATAGCGACAGGAAGGCTAGTTTTCAAAAAATTGGCAAAAAATCATTATATAATATTATAACGACAAATGGATAACAGCAATTTAAGCAGATTGTACAGATTATTTATATACTAAAATAACTTCGATAACATGTAGATTTTCGGAGAAATGATCACTTGTTTCAATGTATTTTCAAGACAAAATTGAGTTCGTTTTACTTTCAATTTCTCAATTTCAAAGGATTAAATGATAAATATTGTTTAATGGGCCTTAAGTACAAGATATTTGGAACTTTAATTTACCTCATTTATGAGAGTGAGCTTATCAAATTGTAGATAATAAGAGCTCCGAATTCTGTGCTTCACGCGGTTTTTCCTAAACGAGCATCAGGAAAACAATCATTACTAATTGAAAAAGCTTTTTTTCCATATGTTTTTTAATTAACCGACAGTTAATAAGATGTTCTAACTGAAACAAGTACTTTCACTGTCTTTTAGTTTAATAGTTGACAGTATGTGAAATACATAAAGCGAATATGGACTCGTATATTACAATTAGATATGGTTACAAACATAGAGGAATAAGTAAGGGAAGAGTTGTAACTCTATACATCAGTAAATGCGAGTTATTTGTATAGGCATAGTTATAGTGACATCTAGCGACAATCACGCGTCAATCACGAGTCAAATAGCGTCAATTATCAGTACCACTACTCGATACTAGGTGTCAGCAGTGTCTCGTCTGCCAAAAATTTAATATTAGAACAGTTTACAATTTATATTACAAGCAAAAGGAATTGAAAACAGAATACTGATTAATACTAATGTACAGTCGCCATCAGATATATAAGAGCGCCCGAGGTACTCAAAAATATCTGAACACGCCTCTAACGCCTAGGCAATAGAGGCGTGTTCAGATATTTTTGAGTACCTCGGGCGCTCTTATATATCTAATGGCGACTGTAATAGTAGCTAAAAATTGGTGAGCATTACTCTTCGTTCGTCGCGACATCTATTGACAAGTAGCAGTAATTAACTTCTACGACGCCTTTGGGAAGAAAGGCGGTGATGAAATGCTTAGTGGCAACCCACACTCCGGCGACGCATGTCTTAAGACGCGGAACGGACGTCAGCGCCGCACCGCCCGGCCCGAGTGTAATTTAAAAAACGTCTCCTCAGTACATTTTGTATAGGAAGGACGTAAGGCCCCAGGCGACGCGGCGCGCCCCAGCGACGCGGCGCTTGAGGCGCGTCTTACGTCCTTCGTATACAAAATGAGCCTTAAGACATGCGTCGCCTAGCCTGTGTGTGGATAGTCCCTTAACCTGTCACCACACGGGCATCTTATTTGCATAAGAGCGTGTTACATATCTTTGTACCTATATTTTACTGAATCATAATTTGATATCAATATCACAAATCCATACATATAAATAAAATACAGTGCAATAATATTCGCCTAAAAACTATCAAAATTAAATACTAACCAATTCTCTGGTATTGCTCCCGTTTTTGCTTGCCTTTCCTCGACTTTGTCTGTTGCGTGTTAAATTTCACGCAAATCGGTTTAGTCAAGGAAAGCCCATGTTAGTAAGCGTGCGATAGAAGCAGAACACAGTGTTAGTATGTTAGTGAAATACAATAATTATGTTGTAACATTTTTTTACATATGTTTTGAATAGATATGATGGTAATTAATTATGTAAATATTACTAAATATAAGATTGTAAGGTTATTGTCACTTTTATATCCAGTATTACTGAATTATCTGAGATGAACATTAAAATCATGATATCGACAGTCATAGGAATAATCGAATATATATATATATATATATATATATATATTTATTTATTTAATTTAATTACTTTTTTTTCTAAGGTACTGGCAGAATACCAGCGATGTGGCTTGCCACATCACAACGCTGAGCCAGCGCCTTTTGTACCACGACACATGTTTCTTTATAATGTTGTTTCTTTTTTTCTTTGGTTAGTTAAGTTAAGCGGTGTACTCACATTTCTTTTTTTTCCTGTTTATGTTGTGTTTTTTTATTTAGAACAAAGTTGTAAGGAAATAGATTTATACATGAAAAAAGGAAAAGCAGACAAGGCATACGGCATAATAAAAGAACTAAATAAAAATTATAAATCAAGAAGTACAGCAGTTTTGGATGAAGACGGTAGTATAATTATTGATAATAAGAAAATTGTGGAGAGATGGAAGAGATATATTGAAGGTTTATATGACGGCGACGGTTTGGAAAACGACGATTTAGAAGCAGAGAGTAGCGTAACGGAATTTGACTTAGGTCCAGAAATAACGAAAGAAGAATTTAATTTGGCAGTTAGAAGCATAAAGACCGGAAAAGCGGCTGGTAATGACGGTCTATACATAGAATTAATAAAATATGCAGAATGTGATATATTGAGAAACGAAATTTATGACATAACAAATCAAATATACAAAACAGGAGTAATTCCGAAAGACTTCCAAGTAAGTAAAACAGTTACACTGCCAAAAAAGCTAAATACACTACGCTGCGAGGAACACAGGACTTTAAGTTTGATATCTCACGCTTCTAAAATATTAATAACAATAATCCAAAATAGATTAAGAGAAAAAATTGAACGAAGGTTAGGACCAGATCAATACGGCTTCAGACAAAATAAAGGAACACGGGAGGCTATCTTAGCACTGCGGATGATCATAGACAGACGTATGGATTTGGGCCTGAGTACGCACATCGCTTTCATAGATTTAGAGAAGGCCTTCGATAAAGTAAACTGGAAACTTATGATGAAAACGCTCAAGGAAGTAGGAGTAGATTACAGAGATAGGAGAGTAATATATGAATTATATAGAGAACAGGAAACTTTAATACAGATAGGGGAAGAAAAGGAAAGCATTAAGATCAGACAAGGAGTAAGACAGGGCTGTCCACTTTCGCCATTGATATTCAACGCTTTCATAGAAAGCTCCATCACCAAAATAATAGAGAAGGAACAGGGAGGAGTCAAGTTCAATGGGAGTAAGATACATTTCGTACGTTACGCCGATGATATAGCAGCATTAGCAGAAAATAGCAATCAACTAGAACTATTGCTTAAAAAGATGGACTCAATATTTCAGGAATCAGGTTTAAAAATTAACATGTCGAAAACAAAGATCTTAACAGCATCCAAATTTAAAAAGAGAAGTAGACCAATTAAGCTTAACAACACAGTTTTAGAAGAAGTCAATAACTTTAAATATCTCGGAAGTATAATTAATAACAAATCAAGATGTAGCCAAGATATCAGTACTAGAATCGCAATAGCTAAACAAGCCTTCAACAATAAGAAACACATTTTCAAATCGAAAATGTGTACTACCACAAAAAAACTTTTTATTAAATCCTATATCTGGAGCATCGCCTTATACGCCTGTGAAACGTGGACAATGACGAAAAGAGACAGAGAGAGATTGGAAAGCTTCGAGATGTGGTGCTGGCGGAGAATGGAAGGGATTAGTTGGACAGAAAAAATATCAAACGTTAGAGTTCTAGATAGGATTAAAGAAAAAAGAAATATATTAAAGACAATTGACAACATTTCATATTTTTGAGTACTACTTTTTATTGTTTGATTTGAAAGAGCTCAATACTAAAAGATACACGTATTTTTTTATTTTTCCAAAAACTGCTATTTTAATGAGAAAATCCCTTTCTATTACTACTTCGAGCAGAAAGAGCGTAAGTTACAAACGTCAAGACGCAGCTTCGTGACGTCACATGTGTTGTTTCATACACCTAAGAAAACGATTAAATCATTTCTAAAAAAAAAGTTTTAACAGTCAGCTCAAACAGTCCGGTATGTCTGACTGTCAAGTGTCACTGTCAATGACTACGAACCATAGACTAAGCCATGAAATTTTTAATATCTTTGCTACGAACTGTGATAAGTGTCACTGTCAAACTCAAGTGACATCCCAACTGGAAGATTTTGTTGTTATAGTGGCAGCTCTAAATCAGCTATTTGACGTCACTTCCCCTTTAAACTATTTTTAAGATTTTTTTATACTAAAACTACGGGAAAAAAATTAAAAAATATATTTATGTGATCTACAAGCGTATATCTCGAAATGGTTTTCGATTTAGGGACATTGAAAATTTTGAAACGTTGTCAATAGAAAACAGAAGAGGCGTACTGGTTGGACATCTGCTACGACACGACCTGTTTCTCAAAAACATCGTAGAAGGAAAAGTAGAAGGAAAGAGGGGAAGAGGAAGACCTAGGAGAAACTATTTCACCCAAATTAAAGAAAAGGTTCAGGTCATGTCGTATCAGAAGGTGAAGGAGTTGGCAGAAGACCGCACGAGTTGGAGATTGCTCCACCGACAAGAGCACAGCTCTTAAGTTAGAAGAAGAAGATGTTGTGTTGTGGATATGAATAATAGTACATTACGATACAAGTGCGTAAAAAAGGAAGTTCGAAACGAGTGGCGATAAATTAAAACACGACCGAAGGGAGCGTTTTAAATCGACACGAGTTACGAATTTCCTTTTCGCACGTGTATCGTACGACGTTTTTCAGTACAGATGAGCCTCCGAAGTTTCGACCTGCCATATAATGAACCACTTCTCGCACTAGTGCGTAAAAAAAGCACCATCTGTACTGAAAAGTTACTTAATCTATCTATCTATCCATATTCATCTCAAATAATTCCTTGTAGTATATAAATTCATATTTGTTTACGATAGGACACAGATTAAATATAAGAAGATCATACCGAAGGAAGGCATTTTTGTGGCGCCATCTATGTGTGGTGTAGTGTATGCGCGTTCTCAGGCGGTGGCATTTTAATGTATGGGATGGTATGATCTTTTTATATTTATGGATAGGATTACGATACGGTTATTCAATGTTTTATATACAATTTTCAGACACAGATAACACACTGAAAAAGCTTTTCAAAAGTGAATTTTAATGTTCGAATATGCCTTTCGTTGGTCGCCGGAGTCATATCTGTGGCAGTGCTCTTTAATCTTGATATACAAATTCTTCGATTCAGTGCTGACAAATAACCATTACAAGAAGATATATATATAATGGTTACCTCAGAGTCATCGTCCAGCAGTTCTTCCTCGACCACCTCAGCCCGGTACTCGAGGAGTAAGTCCCGGAGAGGCTTGGAGTCCAGGTTGCCGGAGACAAACTCATGTTTGAGCAGCTCGCTGGATGTTGGCCTTTTTTCAGGGTCCTGAGGAAAAGCAGAGAAATTAGAAATAGTGTCCAGAACTCGGGATTCTACGGGATTCTACAAGCCTGTGTATTACAAGTGCGCGAACTGACAAATCGTATGAAACACACTTGCAATACAAGGCTTGTATCTTTCGAGAAACGGACCACTGGTCTTAAGGGTCGGCTCACACCGGAATGGTTCGAGGTGCCGCGCGGCCTCTGCTCGCTCTGTTTGAGTTAGTGAACGTGATCTATTAGTATTTTGACCGGGGACTGTTTTGACTGGATTCGCGCATGTTAGCTACGCTACTCTCTACAGGTCTACGCTGTATCAGCAACAGCATAGCGGTATCATCCGCGACCAATTAAATTGCACCACTTTCATTGGTTGTTATATAACCTGCGGGGACTCCCCGTATGCTGTATACCGAACGCGTTATCGACTAATGAAATTGCGCCATAAGAATTACCTTGACTAGTGCTTTAGCGATGAAATCGTTGAAGGCGTGGCTCCACTTTCTATTTTATCCCTATATTTTGAATGATGCTCAAAGGCATTATTCAAGTTTCTTGCATCAGCATCATGCATCATGAAACAGCTGTTTACCTTGGCTAGTGCTTTAGCGATGAAATCGTTGAAAGCGTGGCTCCACTTTCTGTTCTTACCCTATATTTTGCATGATGCTCAAAGGCATCATTCAAGAAACAGCAGTTTACCTTGACTAGTGCTTTAGCGATGAAATCGTTGAAGGTGTGTTCTTCCACATGATGCTCCACTTTCAGGCATCATTCAAGAAACAGCAGTTTACCTTGACTAGTCCAGCGTCGTGGGGGCTCGCTCTTCTGACTATCTTGAGCAGGACGCGCATTGGCGTCATCTGAGCAGGACGCGCATTGGCGTCATCTCGTGGTTGGGTGGCTCCATCTGTGCGAACTCGATTAGTGTGATGCCTAGCGACCAGATGTCCACCTGAGGAAAATAAATGTGATTATGTAGTTAGAATACAAAGAGAAAGAAACGTTATACATACATAAATACAATTATAAATGGGAAAGTGTGTGTATCTGTTTGTTTGTCCGTCTTTCACGGTAAAACGGAGCGATGAATTGACGTGATCTTTTAAGTGGAGATATTTGAAGAGGTGGAGTGTAAAGAGGTGGAGAAATTGTTAAAACTGAAGTTCAAAAGTTTTAAGCTTGTGTCGAGAGATGGTAGTCTATGCACTGTGATTACACATTTTACTTTGACAGTAACTCTCTATAATACGCGATACTCTTTGGTTCCATACAAGCGTCTTCATACTAACGAGCGATATTTTGGTCGACTAGAGCCGATTTCGCATCAACTGGTTTGCGGAAACCCAAAGTTTACATGTGTAACTGACCTTGAAATCATAGGGGTTGTCTCTGAAAGTCTCACACAGCACCACCTCGGGCGCCATCCAGTAGGGCGTGCCGATGAAAGTATCGTGCTTCTGTAGTGTGGACTTGTTCTTCGCAGAGACGCCGAAATCCGCTGTGAAACATAAGCTTTTGTTAGTAAATCATAACAAAGAGGTTTGGGTTAAGAACTTAAGAATTGATTGCCAGGCCAGACGGGTCAAAAGATCATATCCAAGCCTCAAAAAATTACTAAGGAGTAGTAAAAAGCTTTTCTTCTCTAGGAAAGTTTGGGGACTAACTGGTAGAACAAGTGATCTAAGGGCAGTTGATGACCTTTATCGACCTTTTTTACTGGCCTTCAGGACACAAGCCCGCACATTCCCGGCCTTAAAGCCTCCGCCACACATAAAGCGTTCTGATAGCGTGGCGTCAGCGGAGCGCAATGATAGCGGGCAATCCGCGAGCATTCCGCTCGCAATGCGCGCTCGTTAGTTCCCGCCGGCGTCCGCTGGGCGCAACGACAGTGTTCGTCCGGCGCACCGCTATCGTTGCGCTCCGCTGACGCTCCGCCTACGCTATCAAAACGCGCATGTGTGGCCGAGATTTTAAGCTACAGTATTGCAGTATTTTACCTAGTTTGACGCCGCCCTGCATAGTAGCCAGCACATTCCCGGCCTTAAGGTCGCGATGGATCACCCGTCGAGAGTGCAGGAACTCGAGGCCGCGCGTCATTTCACGACACACGTAGGCGATCTGCTTCTCGCTGAGACCCTTCTCGAGCTCGGACATTACTGAGTCGAGGGCGCCACCGTCGCAGTATTCTAGTAGCATCTGGAGAGTAAAGAACAGTCGGTTACAAAATGTTCAGCGGTCGTGAGGATCAAATGTAGATAGTCTGATAGGTGAGCCTTTCTGTGCGTCGCGTGGCACGGGCAACGGGCAATGGACTAGTTTTATGGCAGTGTGCGTTTGGTATACTTCTTGAAGTTTGTTACTACATACTTAGGCATAGGTCCCACCAAAAGCGAGTAAGTGATAAGCTATCGCCAATAGAAACAAACAAAAGATAGTAGCTCTCGTTGAAATAAAAGAGAGAGCGAGTGATTATATCCCGCGCTATCATCGCGTCTATTTTATATTACGTGTATGCATTAAGGCTTGGTTGGCCAAACACGGCGCGACGCAGCGCCGCGGTCGCGTGGCTCGACCGTAGCATGTGCTAACAGGTTAGCGACGTCAAACAGACTGCGTCCCGCCGGCATCGCGCCCCGCTTCTGCCGCGCACCGCGCCGCGCTCACTCACACAGTTGGTCGTTAGGCAACGCACGGTGCGTAGTGATTGCGATTATGGATATAGAAAAACAACAAACAAATTCTCTGATCTAAGGCTCCGGAAGGAATGAGCGACCTTCAGCGCGCGCATGGTGTAGGGGCGCGAGTCACGCCGACATTGGGCCGCGCACGCGCCGCGTTCGCGCGCGCCGTTTGATTGGCCAAGCCTTTAGGGATGGGCACTTTGCAAGGATGTGCATGTGCAAGGGCGTTTCTTCAGAATCTGCACCGCCGAACAAATGCTTCCCTATAGTGTGCACGAACTAACAGCAACACACTTAACTAACCATCGATAGACTTTATGCCCTTGTAATGAGGATTACAAATGTACAGCTAACAGTGTTGTCGATGGTACTGTGCTGTTAGGCAGCGTCCCCACTTAGGCGTCGCGTGTCTCGCGGCGCGCAACGGACGTCTCCGCCACGCCGCCTGAATGTAATTCAAAAAACGGAGGAGACTCAGCACATTTTGTATAGGAAGGACGTAAGACGCGCGTCCGTTGCGCGCCGCAAGACATGCGTCTTATGAGTGTGGATGGTAGCTTACTCACCCACAGCTTGTTGTCTATGAAGTAGGCCTCGTGCAGCTCCACCACGTTAGGGTGCCGGCACTCGCTGAGGATGTCTATTTCCACCGTGAAGTCGGCTAGATCGTCCTCGTTGTCGAGAACGCACATCTTGGCGGCGGCGAGCTGCCCGGTGGTCTTGTGTTGCGCTTTGTACACCTGTGACATACGTAACAATAAATATTTTTGCTATGGATAAAAAAAGGTGACGCGAAATAATCGCTTTGCAGTGAGTTAGCACCCATAGTACAAGCTTAGCTTAGTTTGAGGCTAAGTTGATCTGTGTAAGGTGTCCCCAATATTTATATTTATTATTTATAAGGAACCTTAAGGCATGGAAAGTCACATGAAAAGTTGTCGTAACTTAATAATAGATGGCGCTGCATTCGAAAATCTTGACTGATAACTCTATACTATACCATACTATTCAATATACTATATGCCTACAACTTCAGCGTCTTTGTTTGCAGCAAAGAGATTCTCGATTCTCGCACGTGTTCTCTCGTGTAGTCGCACGTTTGGGACAATTGGGAGAATACTACGGTCAACAAGGACCAGTCACATCGTATAGTAGTAATACAATTAGAATAACTTGCCTTCCCGAACGCGCCGTCTCCGAGTTCGCCCACCATGTCCCATATCTCGGTGGGGTCGCTGTTGTCGCGAATGTTGTTGAACACTTTTTTCTTTTTCGCGTCATTGCCGCCGCCGAGGTGGAGCACCTGAATACGTAATTCACATATTAGTAAGAGATAAGACATAAAAAGTCCAGTAAACGGAATCTTTATGAAAGCTTCATCATCGTAGACCTTTTAAACGACATCTGATATGGACAGGGACCCCAGGGCTGGCGCGTACCTCTGTCAACGTATCTTACTTGCGATACAAAGAGGTAACGCCGCCAGTGTCATGGGGTCCATGCCGCAAGCCGACCTACTGGAAGAGGTATTTTCCTTATGACTGGATTATCACTGTAGGTAGGTAAGTATTTTTATATGCATATAGGTATAGTTTGTTATGTAGTATTTACTTATTTTTAGATTTAACTTTAGTTTTAATGATATGTTTAATATGTTTAATTGTCATCTGATATTGGACTGTAACCGCGACACTTGGTGTCTTTTCTGACCAAAAGGTTTACTTAACCAGGAAAATACACGCCACCTGCAAGGCAAGTATGGTCGCGCGACAAATGATAAAACATCAGGTCGTCCCTATCGCACTTACAAATAGTGCGATAGGGACGGCCTGATGTTTTATCATCTATCGCGCGACCATACTTGCCTGCCAGGTCAGATGAACCTGGATAAGAACTATAAGAAGTGACAGAGGGAATGTGAGCGTCCTAATCTCTCAAAATGCATGAATACAGCCCAAAGCGTCCGCTTCCGAAGCAAAGAGCCTGACCCCGACACCGACGCTCAATAGCGAAATTTCGATTTACAATGTTCGCAGTGAGCCCTTAGGGACAGGATAAGCATGCTGGGAGTTCAAGTTATGCTTGGAATGCATCATGGCTCTTTGGCGTAGAATACACAGAAGGGATGCACGTCGTAAGACGCGGAACGGACGCCCGCGCCGCGCCGCCCGAGTGTAATTTTGTATAGGAAAGACGTACGACGCGCCTCAAGCGACGAGATGCGGGCGTGGGTTTTACGCCTTAGCACCGCTGTTTGAGAACTTAGCACCTTGCACTACGTTGCGCTACTGAGTGTTGAGTCGAATACATGTTTGGGGATTTTGGACATAGATATTTGTACTCACCTTCTTAAGATTATTAAAGAACGACATGTCTGTAGTGGCGAGCGCGGCCGCCTCAACCGCCCGTACTCATCGTGTAGAAGCGCGCGCTCCTCTGTAACAAGCAAACAGCAACATAAATACAGGGAAAAAAACAATAGTACGTACAAAATTCTCAGTATCGTTCTCGTAAAATATTCAGTATCGTAGTGGTGGGTTCCTTAACTACGTCGATGTAGTCAGTTATTGACATTGGGGGATTGACAAACTTATGCTGAATATTCGCATTTATCCAATGAGTAACCATAGATTAAATATAAGATCATACCATGCCATACATTAAAATGCGACCGCCTAATAACGCGCATACACTGTTGTGTATGTGATGTTCCACACATAGATGGCGCCACAAAAAAAAATGCCTTGTTGCCATCGATTATTTGTAGATTGGCGTTAAGGGTCACTTTCGAGCCATAAATCTATGTCAAAAGCGACACTTAATCGTTGTCGTCGTCTTATATCGTTGTCTGAGTACCCACAACACAAGCCTTCTTGAGCTTACCGTGGGCCTCAGTCAATCTGTGTAAGAGTGTCCTATAATATTTATATTTATATTTATTTATTTATTTTTTACTTAAAGCTATCTACGAGTACAATCGAAAGCTACAAGACATTTTTTTGTGGCGCCATTTATGTGTGGTCTAGTGTATGCGCGTTCTTAGGCGGTCGCATTTAAATGTATGAGATGGTATGATCTTCTTATATTTAATCTATGGCGTAACTTAAAAATGGATGAACGAAAATATCGCAGCCTTGTTGGTAAGAACAAGGACGGAAGACAGATGGTAGTCGCCGACGTCCGCTAGGGCATGGGAAAGAAAGAAAAAGAATAATCTACAACGAAATTAAACTACCAATCGATGTTTACAGCGATTTTTGCTACTCCCTGGTATTAACCTGGTATTCTAGTCGAACTCCTGTGAAATTGTGTATGTCGTTTAAGAGCCCGTCACGATGGGTAAAAATTCAGTATCTGTCAAATTTACCCCATTTACACACACTAACGCACGTCACACTCACCAACATACTTTTCGCACACTACCGCAATTTACTGGAAGAGGTCAGTGACCTAAGTGAGAGGAACTTAAGACAGGTCTATAGTTTCACTGAAGATCAGTTGTAACGTTAAAATCCCATCAAAACCAAAAAAGGGAAATATGAGCCAAGTTCAATATTATATATGCCTTGGTTGTTGGCGTCAACGACAAAAGCAGTGAGATCTAAACGGGTGCCAAGTTCAATGGCAGTCCTCAAAATGTTTTATGACAATTGATTGTTAGAGTAATTATTTATTAATGCCTTATTTTGATTTATCTTACTGTCATTTATGATGAAAGTATTAAAGAATATCAATTGACTAATAGTAGTCACTGGGTTTCCGCCATGTTGGAATGTTATAAAAATGGCGGACAAGCAGTGACGGTGGCAGTTCGAGTACAGACGAGTAGTAGTGAAGAAGTCTTGAATTATTTATTGTAAATTGGTTGTTAATATGTTTGTTATAAGTGAATAAAGTAAATGTGATGGTACAAGTAATAGTTTTCATCATCAACCTGGTAATATCCCCAACAGTTCAGAAGTTGGACGAAACAAAAATCGATAAGATTTTTGCCACGCCGCACAAGTGTAAGGTTTTTTTTTTTTTAGTCAAAATAATGTAACGGATTTATTTAACGAAACGTGCATTTAAATTGCTTTGGTAAGTGAGACATGTATTATATTTATTTCTTAAAATTAAACTTCATGTTCTGAAACTGGTTTGATAATCTACCCTCATGGCAGTATAAATTGATGAGCTCTCATTATTGTTTTATTTAAAAGATGACTTACTTTTGTACCTAAAAATCTTTTTACAAAAGGTGTGTAACATTACATTGCCCATTAGTTATTGAAACACATAAATCTGATAACTATATGACTATTATATTCTGGATACACAATAAGCGCCGTCATATGATAGGTCATTCAGTTTGTGACAGTAAAATTTCATAAATTAATTGGCATAAGGAAATCGTGGAATTATGAGTAAAGTAAATTTGTATCTTATCAATAGAAATAAAGTTCTGATTAAACGACTGCTTTATTTAACGATGCCTCGAGTTGTTAAACACAAGCCATTTTATGTTGTTTCCGAAAAGTGGTGTAATTTATTCCAACGAGGCAATTGTCCTGCTGTTGTATTCTGTTATTATAATATAATTATACATATTCGAGCTTATCAAGTTATACAGATCAGATAAACAATTAAACATTCATACTGAATGAAATACGCTGTGTAAAATATGTTCTCATAAAGTACTTCAATAATTTAATCCCTCGTGTCCGGTAACACAAGATTGGTAAAAATTATGTATACTTATGAAAAGTTGATCTCAATTCAAACTGAGAATTATAATGCAGTTCTTAATTTTGATATTTAATGCTTTAAGTACGATTTTGAACAAAAACGATTCCTGTTCATTTGCAAATACATATTTAATAGTGAATTTCACATATTATATTAACCGTTAAAATTGAAGTTGTGCAATTGTGGGTAGTTTAATTCTGTTAAGTACAGAATTTAAATAAACAACTTTGATAATAAGGTTGCCAACCCCTGGTATGAATAATGGAGAGTAAGTTGTATCTCTAATCATCTTCAGATATTTTATGATAACTCGTTATAAAAATGTTTAGCGTTTTAAAGTTTTAAAACTCAACGAATTGAAATGTGTTGTTTTTCAACGTTTTATTTCACGAATTGGACTGATTGATCTCATTTTGATTGTTGACGGTATGCTACCACATTTATGAATACTATTTTATAATGGCCAGTGATGGCAGAATTATTTAATCAAAGTAACGTATAAAATAAAATTCTTCGCATTTTACCATGGTGATCATGGGTGATAATTCGATGGGAAATCGAAAAATTACATCTATGGTGTGAATAAATATCATTAAGACATGTTTCAGACTATTAGTAATATCTGTTTGCTTCTTAAGAATAACGATTCAATCTTGATATGCTTATATATTTGGTGCATGTGACATGACATGGGTGATGGTCACATGTAGTCATATGTAGTCATATGTAGAGTCATATGTAGTCATATGTAGAGTCATATGTAGAGTCAGTCATATGTAGAGTCATATGTAGAGTCAGTCATATGTAGAGTCAGTCATATGTAGAGTCAGTCATATGTAGAGTCAGTCATATGTAGAGTCAGTCATATGTAGAGTCAGTCATATGTAGAGTCAGTCATATGTAGAGTCAGTCATATGTAGAGTCAGTCATATGTAGAGTCAGTCATATGTAGAGTCAGTCATATGTAGAGTCAGTCATATGTAGAGTCAGTCATATGTAGAGTCAGTCATATGTAGAGTCAGTCATATGTAGAGTCAGTCATATGTAGAGTCAGTCATATGTAGAGTCAGTCATATGTAGAGTCAGTCATATGTAGAGTCAGTCATATGTATAGTCAGTCATATGTAGAGTCAGTCATATGTAGAGTCAGTCATATGTAGAGCCAGTCATATGTAGAGTCAGTCATATGTAGAGTCAGTCATATGTAGAGTCAGTCATATGTAGAGTCAGTCATATGTAGAGTCAGTCATATGTAGAGTCAGTCATATGTAGAGTCAGTCATATGTAGGTCATAGAGTCATATGTACGCGTAAACTCGAGTATTTTGGCCCCAGTATAAAATAATGACTTGAGCCAGGGTATTGCACAATGAATCGTATCTTGTGGAATAATGGTTGACGCACGCGGATGGACGTGCGGGATTTAGAGCGCGTGGATGAACGTGCGAGATTTAAAGCGCGTGGATGAACGTGCGAGATTCAAAGCGCGTGGATATACGTGCATAACATTTAAGCACGTTGATGAACGTGAAAGACTTTCATTTCAACCTTTATAAATACATGAAACATTAATATAAAAGTACAACATAAATGACTGTGCCTTAATATCAGAATGTATATTATTTGCGACTTTTGATTGGATAAAGCAGTACAGCAATAATTACATATTTATCTTTTGGCTACGTGTAATACGTGTATCCAGTTCTTTACATGTTTTATAGTCTTAGGTGATCAAGAATAAAGTAACAAAAAAAAAAAAAGAGACTTTATTGATAACATATAAAACTTATTACCTAGCAGGTTTAGCTCGTAAAATATTAAAAGTGAAGTACTTAAACTTTGTATCGGTTATGAAGAGACCTATTAGATTTAAAATAAAATCGTTACTAACGACTAGTTTCCCTTTCATAGATAAAAGAAATAAATTGAAAATGTGCAATTTGAAATCTAGAGAGCAAACATTAATAATCTTTTGTCTTTAAATTCGCGATAGCTTTTCATGAAAAGAAAATATATACTTGCTTTATGTGTGAATAGATCTTTTGATAATTAAATGAATTGCTTACCACTTGCGGCTTGTAATTAGCGCGAATAAAGATACGTCGGATATCGTATTTGGTTTTTCATACGACACGGTATATATAAAAAAAAAGAGATTATGTATATAATGTCTGACGGGTGTCGCTATTGTTGACCTGTAACCTAAATAGTATATGTACAAAGAGTTTTTCTATTTCGGCATACTATTGCATCAATCTTAGCTAGTACCTAAAATAATAATAATAATAACAGGATAAAAAATAATAATAATAAGGACCTACACCGTAGTCGTGTACTTGCGATTAGTCTTAAATGGTTGCGTAATATAATATGTTTACGTTACAAATGGTAAATATTAACTAGGCGCGATATTTTATTGACAGGTCATTTGAGTATTTAAAGATTCTGTAAATGTGTATGATATATACATCTGAAAAATCTTGAATATAATTACTCAGTATATATAAACAGTAGATATATTAATAGGCGATGACAATAATTTAATTAATCATAACGACTATCGATACATTATGACTTATTGAATTGATTACCGAACCATAATCGTTTTACCATAATTTCGAAGACAGTCGAAATTATGTTCCTAAAGAAAGTGTTGCAAGTTTCAGATCAAGGACCGAGGAGCGTCCAGGTGAAAGGGCCAGGGTCTGGTATTCGTTTACCACCCAGGAGTGCCCAGGTGAGAGGGTCGGGGTGTAGATTCACTTCCGACCCAGGAGTGCCCAGGTGAGAGGGTCAGGGTAAAGATACCTCTGTTTCGATCGTCCACCGTGGGTCCTCATACGCTGGCATGGTATGCGAGCTTGCGTCTGGCGGCGCAATGTCCGGCGTCCGTGATGAGCAGCATCGGCAGCACTATCCAGGCTGACAGAGCTTGGGTGGCCCATGATGCTGTTGCAGCGGACGGGTACATCATGTTGCCGAAGCCCGTGGCGGCACGGGAATTTCATTCAATCGTGTGATGAGGTGGTGATGTCATAAAACCGTGTAAATATGTTCTTTTTGCTTGTTTCGCGAGTGAAGTGTGAAGTGAAGTGTTGCATTGTTTACTTAAATATGTTTATAACTTGTGAAATTAATTTAATTATCATAATTTAATTAGATGTAATGAATTCAATTGGATGTAATGAATTTAATTAGATGTAATTAATTTAATTAATTTAATTGTATCGATAATACATAACATACATAATATACACAATATGTATGTATGTATGTCACAAATATCAATATCAATATAAGAGCCAAATTTAAGACGTTTATGTGAAATAGTTTTTGTTGTGAGGACGCCCATAGAGGCTCCAAATAGTTCGTGTAATATTACACACGATGTTGTCTGCCAGTTCGGTTACTTGAACTTGGCTTGACACGCTGCCGCGTGTTTAGATTGCGGACAGTGTCAATTTAGTGTTACCATCTCACACGATTTGACTCCGATTATTTTTCAAAATAAATTTGTGCAAACACCATATAAAATCAAAACTCTGGTGTAAAAAACAGTGCTTCGTTTATTCTAATTATAAATGGTTAAACCCTTTTCCGAATGAATTAAAAAATGCACTGAGACAAAGGCTGAGGTTATGTATGAACAGTGGTTGACAGTCAGTTAACATGTAAAATTGTTGCCATATATAGAATTCTTCATTAAAATAATAATTTTCAAAATTTAGTTAAAGTTGTCTGAATCTAAGGTTACGTGCCCCGTGTGCAAACACCATTTAAAAATTATATTGAACGTAAGAAGGTAAGTCATACAGAACAATTTTGTGATAAGATAATATATTATTACAATTAATAATTTCGCCATTTACGTAAATAATCGTTTATAGAATATAATTATAATGATTAGTTCTGTTAGTTTTTTCATACGCCACACTGAATGTCTCTTCGCGAAAGAGAATGTTACACACACCGACACACTAAATAATGTGACCAGTATAATGAAAATAAAGTCCAACGAGTTAAAATTAATTTTAAAACTCTTTCATTTTAATAAAGTTTAGAAGACAAAAAATACCTATATTTCTTATCATTGTATTAAAGTTACATATATTTTTTTATTTCTCAACAATAATAAGTAGTAAACAACACAAAAAAAAACGATTTTAAACTGAGACTCTTTTAGACGTGACGATATTTATTTACCTTATTACTTTTGAATACATTCATAGCACTGGCAATCTTTTTGTATCCGTATATGATTTCCAGTGTCAAAAACAAATGTCATTGGAGCAAATTTGGCGACACGTCTGCTTCGAACGAGCCCGATCGGGCGTCTGACTCGATAGAATCTGTTCGCAGTTTTGACGTTTGTATGGAAAATTTACGAAAGTTTATATTCAACATTGATTTTATTCGTTCTCTTTGTAAGGAAAAATATGAAAAGGTAATAATTCTGTAGTCCAGTTATCTAGCTTATAAAATAACATTATTTTAAAACTAAAACACGGTCGTACATATTCAAATTTATGAAGATGCCGACAGGGGCCGACCGCATTTTAGTTACAACTTTAAGTAAGTATGTATCTAAAATTGGAAGTGTTTCCTGATTTGTATTACACACTATTTTGCATACACATACTTAAAGTTTATAATTATCAAGAAAGACTTTTGTTTGCCTAAAAGGTTTTCGAAGTAATTGCCATTTGATTCGAAGTATTTTTAGACAAATATTGATGTCGTTTAACTTCCATTTACTGTATTTTAGTAGCATGATAACACACATGTAAACTACTGAATTTTTAGTTTAGGATATAAGTAATGCGACAGCATCAATTTTAGCAGCCTAAAGTATACAAAATTGAGCTCAGCTCACTCAGACGTGAGCACTATTTGCGGGTTTTCTTAAACTAGCGTCAGGAAAAAAATCATAATTAATTCAGGGAGTAACTTTTCCTTGATGTTAACTACTGATTTTGTAGATAAGAATACGCGCTGTTTAAAACAAGTGCTTTTCTTATCAATAAGTATATACTGAAACTAAAACCGGACGTAGAAAACTACCAATTTTACGATTTTCTACTTTTTGATATTGACGGCCTCTTAAGTACTTAACCATTGCAGAGATGGGGGTCATCAAAATCACTGTTTACGTAGCTTGGTTTGACTCTAGAAGATTTTGAAAGCTGTTATGTTTAATACTGATTTCAGTAAGCGTTTTAACTCAGCAACGCTTGTAGTACCTAAACGCAAAAGAATTTAATCAAAATTTTAGGAGAAAATAAACTACCGATATATATATATGATATATATATATAAGTTTCTGTGTAACTTGGTCCTATAATAAATTATGGTTTCTGTGATTTTTTTAGTGTAAAGATTGTACCTATGTGTTAACGTTAGTAGTCATTAGAAAATATTTTTAAGTTAATAGGTACGTATTTTATTACTTCTGAAAAATTTTCGCATTTTATTTTAATAAACTCGTTAAATGTTAATAATAAACTACCGATGGGTCGATGTTAAAGAAAAGCGCCCTATTTACAAGATATTAGAGTAATAAGAATTACTTAGTAATAATGAATGTTTATGTTTCTGACGTGTAATGTATAAATGTGCAATATCAATAAATATGAATATGAATATTACAAATAGTACACGAAATTAGGTATCAGCTTCATAAAAATAATATTTATACGGAGAATAAAAAACGAGAAAACAATATACCTATCATTTCCTTTCTCGGAGAAGAGTATTGAACTTGTAGGCTTAATTCACATTTGTTTGATAGGATAACTACTATAAGTCGTCTCGTCTTGTTGGTAAGTGCGTGCGTATCAAATATCAGAGGGGAGAGTCGCTTACTGCTCCCATGAGACACCGCCGGCACGGCAGAAAGCTATTTATTTTTATTGGTACAGTCCCCCTCAAAAATATCGGAGTTCAGACCTCAGAAAGAAATTTATCGCTTAATTTCTTCGGTTTATCGTCTACCTACGAGTATGTAGAATACTCTTTTCCCCTCACTAATTAATACCAGTGGGTAAAAACGCATTTTATCCACTAGTGAGTAAAGTAATTTGACCTTGAATAAAGTCAAATTAACTGATTTAAAATTGATAAAAGTAAGTGAATCTAGTAATAAAGATGATTTACCACATGTGGAATTAGTGGAAGAAGTGATAAACGCATTTTTTGCGTTGTAGTTTCCTCGCTATTGTGAGGGGAAAAGTTTTGTGTTACACTCGGGTGCAAATGTATTTTACTTCTCGTGTGTTAAAAAACTCGCAAATTCAGGATTCTATTCTCGAACCACTCGCCTCGCTCGTGGTTCAACTATAGAATCCTTTCACTAGCTCGTTTTTCAATTCCACACTCGGCGTTAAAATACAACTTTGCCGCCTTGTATAACAAATAACTATTATATGTTGTCTGGCTTTTTTATTCATTGTCACAATTGTTTTTGCAAGTTCATGCTTTTGCTACATGCTACCAAAGAGGATCGTATTATAGAGAGTTACTGCCAAAGTAAAATGTGTAATCACAGTGCATAGACTGCCATCTCTCGACACAAGCTTAAAACTTTTGAACCTCAGTTTTGACAATTTGGCCCACGAACGCTCCGGCTGTGGAATGAGCTCCCTGTCGAGGTATTCCCGATGAATTACAGTATGGGGTCCTTCAAAAAAGGAGTGTACAAGTTTCTAATGGGTCGGCAACGCGCACGTGACACCCCTTGAGTTGCGGGCGTCCATAGGTTGCGGTGACCGCTTTCCATCAGGCGGGCCGTATACCTGTTTGCCACCGACGTGGTATAAAAAAAATATATTGTTCGTCGGTCTTGTCGCTAAAGAGCGATTAGTTCCAGCCAACTTTTATTTATATTTCTTAACCAAAAATCTAAGAAAAGTGGCCCACTATATCCTCGTAAATGTTAAAAAAACATTTTATATCTAATTATAATACAGATAACGGTTGAATAATGTTGACAACAGTTAAACAATGAGTCAAATTAGGCATTTGTTTGACTAGCAAGAGCATAATGTGATATTATGATTCACTTTTAGTGATAAGCATGCCGCGTTCACTTCCGTTGATAACGATGTATATATACTAATTAATAATAATTGTGGTAGTGTAGTGATACTAGTTGTGTAGTAATAAATCGTCATTCTTTAATATTACATGAATAAATTAACAGTAATCAGTAAGTATTAGATAAGCTATGGAGCTGAGATAAAGTCACGCACACGACAAGATCGCGAAATCACTGCGAATCTACACCGTGATTTTATTGAATTGGTTTAACTTTGGCATATAGTTAGGTCCATTATCAAAAACAGAATGGCACAGTTAGCTTTCTTAAGTTCGTTTTTTTTTCTAAAAAAAACATACATCTGCGAAAGACATTATTTTAATTGCTGATTGAGAAACGAAAAACGAAAAATATAACTTTGCACCCTTGTATAACAAATAACTATTTCTAGTCAAGTATTCCACATAAGTATGCGTATAATTCAATTCTTCAATCTGTTTTCCACTAGCATTATGGCATTTTTTAAGGAGGATGTTATGACACATGTCGATAAACAAGGACTGACGAGTTAGCAGCAGCTTGTGAACGCATTTTTTTTTATCTTTATACATATTTTCTATATTGCAAGTGTGATGAAAAACATTGTATGTAACTCGGGGCGTAAAAACATTGCAAACTCGAGTCTTTAAACCGCTCCGGGAAGCCGTCGCGATTTAACTTACTCTCGTTAGCAATATTCAACTTGCGCCCCGCGTTGCACAATGTATTTACTACTAGCTTTTGCCCGCGGCTTCGCTCGCGTTAGAAAGGGACAAAAAGTAGTCTATGTCGCTCTCCATCCCTTCAACTATATCCACTTAAAAAATCACGTCAATTCGTCGCTCCGTTTTGCTGTGAAAGACGGACAAACAGACATACACACTTTTCCATTTATAATATTAGTATGTATTTACGATTATAATGACACATGTCAGTAAACAATGACAGACGAGTTAGCGGGAGTCCGTGAACGCGTTGCCGTCATTATTGTAAATAGATGTGACGTATTTATTAGTCAATTAGCTAAGTAACTTCAGACCACAGATTTCATATATACCATGGATCAGGCAAAAGCATCTACTTAGCGAGTTAGCGTGCCTTAGTTAAAACGACTAGGGGCCCATTTCTCGAAGCTACATGTTACAATTTACAAGCGATGTCTAATAAAAGTAATAAATATGACAAGTTGGAAAGAGCTCTTGTAACTTGTAACGACGCAAAAACGACGGGGTGTTATAAGTTTGACGTGTCTGTCTGTGTGTGTGTGTGTGTCTGTCTGTGGCATCATAGCTCCCGAACGGATGAACCGATTTAGATTTAGTTTTATTTGTTTCAAAGCTGAATTGGTCGAGAGTGTTCTTAGCCATGTTTCATAAAAATCGGTCCACTATATGTCGCGTTCGGGGGTTTTTATTAAAATTTTAATTTTGTGGTTAGGTTATGAGAAATGGGCCCTAGGTAGTCCGTCCCTACTAGCAGATTTCGCGCGACAATGAAAATCCGGTTAGTATGTAGGTACCTAGTTTTTGAGTTTATCGCGAAACTACACAAGATAGACGCGGCAGCGTACTTTGTTTGACAAGGTATAGTAGTGATTCCACGAAATACTGTCAATAGGGTCAAAAACACACAAATCCGCCTTCATTGAGCAGAACGGAGGTTATTTTATAACAAGTTGTATGGGATTCCGCAAACGTAGAGAGGGTTGGTCGCAAATACCAATGACTTGACTCGAGACGTCGAGACGTTAGTCACGGTGATGTCATGCCATCCTTCCAGTCGCGGCATGGTGCGATGCGGAGCGGAGAGCGGATTGTCTATGACAGAACTCCACTTAATTTTACACTAGTGTATAGAGAGGGTTAGTCGCAAATACCAATGGCTGAGACGTTAGTCACGGTGATGTCATGCCATCCTTCAACCGCGGCATGGTGCGATGCGGAGCGGAGAGCGGATTGTCTATGAGAGAAACAGAACTCCACTTAAGAGGGCTTTCGTGTTAAAAATAGTGAAATCGCAGCCGAGCGCTCGATCATACCGTGTGTGGTATCAAATTAAAGGGCTTTGCGAGTAGTTTATAAATATATATCACATTATAGGACTTTTTCTACTTGGTCTAACAAAATATGAGAAAATGTGCAAAAGTGGTAATAATTGTACCGGTGAAGGCTCGTTTTCAAAAAATTGGCAAAAATCAATAATAGCAATTTATAATCACTAAGGCATAACAGCAATTTAAGTAAACGTTGCAGATTAATTTAGTATAAAACTTACTTCGATGTGATGTAGATTTTCAAAGAAATTGTCACTTAATTTTAGGTAATTTCTGAAAAAAATTGAATTCGCCTTAGGCTAGTTTACTCTTTTTCAAAAACTTAAAATAAAAATCTAGTCTGAAATGATTGTGGTACAGGATATACAAATTATAAATTTACCCGTTTTAATATTCAAAATTGTCCAAATTTTACAAATAAGATCGACTGATTCAGCTCTATACGTGCGTTTTTCTAAACGTCCATTAGAGAAAAATTCATTTTTAATTTAGTGAGTTAGTTTTCAAAAATCCAGTCTTATAAAAATCAAGATAATAAGATGCTCTAACTGGAACTTGAATTAAATAAATCTATTGGATAACGGAAAGTGTAGTATTTCACCGACTAAAACTATCAATTTTACATTCTTTTGACGTTTTTTTTGAAAGCAGCCTTAGTTCTACACGAGTGTATATAGAGGGTTAGTCGCAAATACCAATGGCTGAGACGTTAGTCACGGTGATGTCATGCCATCCTTCTAGCCGCGGCATGGTGCGATGCGGAGCGGAAAGCGGATTTTCTTTGGCAGTATACTACAGAACTCCTAGGAAGAATTAAGTTCTCGCGCGTGACTCCATCCATTAATCTTGAGCGTCGCAAGTACAGATGTAGTGCGGAAAGGGTTTCCTTCGTATTTTTCTGGAAACGTTCGTATTTGTCATGCTAGTTCAGTCAATGTCAAATATGTCAATACATCTTGTACTGAGACTGACATGAAACAACATGACACGTTCGTACGTTTCCGTAACAATACGAAGGCAAATCTTTTCGCACTACATCTGTATGGACTAGCGCGGCATATCGCCGGATATCGATTTTTGTATTTAGTATTTCGATAATCGGAAAGTACTGAAATACTTATGTATCTGAATCTAATCAAACTACCGCCTTAATTGTAATGGCAGTAAACTGTCAAGCAAACGCTCTACTTTCGACCTGTGGTTCGCTACACTATGTAAGAAGCTTTATTCCTAATTACCCCTGTCTTCTAGCAGACAGTCCAGTCAATGTTCTACGTTTGACCTTGAGGTCGCCACACTCACTGTCGCTACGTCTACTACCCAATCCGCAGTCTAATCCAATTGAGGCACGATAGCAGAGGACGAACTTTAATTGACGACCGGTCTGGCTCAGTCGTTAGTGACCGTGCTTGCTGAGCCGCGGTCCTGGGTTCGAATCCCGCGCGGTAAGGGCATTTATTTGTGTGATGAGCACAGATATTTGTTCCTGAGTCATGGATGTTTTCTATGTAATATGTAAGTATTTATTTACCTATTTAAGTATGTATATCGTCGCCTAGCACCCATAGTACAAGCTTTGCTTAGTTTGGGGCTAAGTCGATCTATGTAAGGTGTCCCCAATATTTATTTATTTATTATTTACTTTTAGAGGACGAACGAACTTTAAAGCTTAGTTCCTAGTTACCTCTATCTCCTATCAGCAGACAGTGAAGTAAATACTCTACATTGGTCCTTGAGTCGCTACGTCGATCAGCCAATCCGCAGCCTAATCCAATTGAAACACGGTGCAAGAGGCTTGACTCTTAATTGGCTTATCTGGAGTCCGTGAATTAATTGTATTTGTATTGTACGGATATTAAAGTACGGTACGGATATTAAAATATGTCATGATAATTTTTTATGTTATCACGGGTCATGGTATAAATACAATACAATTTATTGCAAAAAGTAATTTTTCACCAAAATAACAAGATTACATCAACATAAATTAATTAACTATGGTAGACAACTCAGGCGGTCTTATCGCACTGAGCGATCTCTTCCAGACAATTTGGACAAACAGCAAAAAACAACTGATTCGAGTAGGTGATGCAGTGATGATAGAAAACGTCAAATAATCTTAATACTAATAAACATACATAAATAGGAATTAAAATAAACCTAAATATACCGTACATATATAAATACTTTAACAACACAGCTACGAATGTACATAGATGATAAAACAATGCGGCCAATAGCGATAAAGGAAAATGAAACAGGACCATCAATAAATATTGTATTATGGAATAGATAAATAATGCTGTTTTACTTGACATGACTAATTTAAAAACTAAGACTTTTTTTTGGTATTAAATATACACCGTGTTTTTTTTTTCGTTAAATTCCACACGTAGCTAGGTTCATATAAATATACACCGCAAAATAAAATTTTTCATTTTTTTCGTTAAATTAAGAATAACATTCGTTAGCAAGTGATTGAGGTCAAAACAAATCATTAGGAATCAGGGAACACACCATGCGTGTAAAGTTGAATTCAATTCAATAAAAACAGGTTGTGGATATGTTCATGCTGTAAAGTTGTGGATACATATTTTTGTCACCCTGTATATTTTTTAACTTGACTGTACTTGGTGTACGATCAATCTATCCTTCAAAGCTCCATCGTAGGCCACGTTTTTGCCTTTGGCTAGTCTGTGGCCAAGAGTAAGCCTATTTATAATAAATAATAAAAAAGATGGCCAAACGTATGTTTATAATCACCGAGACGACAAGATAAACAATCAAAATGCGGACACGCCTATTTTTAACTACCGACGCAAAAATGACGAGGTGTTATAAGTTTGACGTGTCTGTCTGTCTGTATCTCTGTAGCATCGTAGCTTCCGAAAGAATGAACCGATTTAGATTTCGTTTTTTTTTTGTTTGAATGCTGAATTAGGTTGATGAAAATCGGCCCACAATATCGGGGTTTTTAAATTTGGATCGTGGTTATCGTAGAAATTGAACAAAACATTCTAACACACTTTTTATTTGTTACCGGTCAAAACAAGCTCGAATGTGTGTCTCTGTCGATTTCTAAATAAATATAGATGCACAAATTATACTAATCACAATGCGACCACTTTTTACGGAATACCGGTTTCGGTGCTCTATGGTCTATCTAGACCGGTTGGTGGTGAGAGTGAGAATGTTTCCAATGCATTCTAGATGGGCGTATTTAAATATAAATATGCCCCATTTAGATTGAAATCACTCATCAAAGGAAACTTATCGTGGGCTATTTTAACACAGTGACCTTGACACTGACTACTTCAGCAGGGTTTACATTGCCGCGAGAGTATGGCGCCGCGAGATAGACTATAGTATGAATTTTCTGAGATGAACTTTTAGCTTTAGCCGTAATCTGTTAAACAAAGGCCTTTGTGTCTATTGTTCACGGCGGCTAGCTCCCGTTTAAACGGCACGTGCTATAGTCTCAGTGTAGTTAAAAACCAACTATCATGATAGTAATAAGGTTCAAATCCATAAAAAGCCCTTTGGGAGATAACACGTTTTGTCATCTTCAAAAAAAGTTACCTGCATACTGCAAACTGTTTAATAAATTTGAACCTTATTGCTATCATGATAGTTGCTTTTTAACTACACTGAGACTTTAGCACGTGCTGTGGAAACGGGAGCTAGCCGCCGTGAATAATAGAAACAAAGGCCTTTGTTTAACAGATTACGGCAAAAGCGAAACGTTCATCTCAGAAAATTCATACTATACCCGTCCTCATGTCGTTAATACAGTGGAATAAGACGTGTCATCTATCTCGCGGCGACATACTCTCGCGACCATCATGTGCTACACTGAGAGAAATTTGCATTGTGAATTTAACAAGTTCGACTTGTTGCGGTTTATCCGTTTGAATCAGCCAAACGTATGTCAGTAATATTGTCTTCGGTTCATTAATAGCGTTCGTGGTCAGTTTACCACGAAGAAGTTCGAGAAGACGCGATTTAATCCGTTTCATTTCATGAATATCAGGTTGTTTTTATAAAATCGCGCTGATTCGACATAGCTTGTTGTTTGAACCCCGTAGGCGCTATTTTAACCAAAAAATCACTGGTTGTATTTTCTCTCTGAAGGCCTACTGAGTTGATAAGTAACATTGTTAAAATGCATTGTTAGCGCCGTTTAGCTACAACTCATAGTTACGTGTTATCTTTAACTCGTTCGGGCTATCATCGCGTCTCTTTTATTTACACTTTATCTTTTGTCTTTTACGCTACTATCTTTTGTTCGTTTCTTCCGCTGATAGCTCGTCGCTTACTCGCTTCCAATTTTATCACTTATCCACGTAGATAAGACATCTGTCACTCTCACACTGACATACTTGCCAAAGCGTGACGGGTGCTTTATCCACGTCTTAAACAAAGGATACTATAGACTAGACAGCCAAATAATAATACCACTACCGAACGAGATGGTCACATACAAATTATAATAAGAGTGACAGAGAGCAAAATGTTATTTTTTGTCTTTGTCATAGTTTCACTTTTCCGCCGCTGCCACAAACGAGTTTGTGGCAAACAATAAGGACGTCACTTGTCAAGCTTATTATCCGCCCAAATTACGTAGGTTGTGTATGGTAAACTGTCAGCCATTTTTAAAGTGATTCTTAAATTCGCTCCATTATTCTATATCTGTCCCTTACGGGTGTACCCTTTCGTCAAGTCTATAGTATCCTTCGTCTGAGATCCACGTCGATAAGTGATAAATTGGAAGCATAATACGCCGGAAGTGCCGGTGTCATTTAGACGACGACTGCCGTAGCCTCACTGTTTTGCCATCAACACACGAGCTGTTTGTGACATTGCCCGCGCGCCTTAATTGACAACGTTTCAAAATTTTCAATGTCCCTAAATCGAAAACCATTTCGAGATATACGCTTGTAGATCAGATCAATAATTTTTTTAATTTTTTTTTTCCGTATTTTTAGTATAAAAAATCTTAAAAATAGTTTAAAGAGGAAGTGACGTCAAATAGCTGATTTAGAGCTGCCACTATACCCAAAAAATCTTCCAGTTGGGATGTCACTTGAGTTTGAAAGTGACACTTATCACAGTTCGTAGCAAAGATATTAAAAATTTCATGGCTTAGTCTATGTCGTTCGTAGTCATGTAGCCTCACTGTTTTGCCATCAACGCACGAGCTGTTTGTGACATTGCCCGCGCGCCTCAATTGAGTGATACATCATTCAACTATAATGTTCGTGTTAAAATACATTGTTAGCGCCGTTTAGCTACAGCTCATCGTTACGTGTGCTATTAACTTTCCACCACCGTGCGTGCGCGCCGGTCGCACGCAGCTCGTGCAATGGCCGCCATGAAGTGTACAGTCGGTAGCAGAAGCGGCAAAAATATTTGACTCAATTTGAGGGCGCTTTATCCTACTCATCGCCGTAAAATTTGAGGTTATAACATTAAAATATACCAATTTGAAGACATTTGTAAAACAGTCAGAAATTGTAAAAGTGGTGTGACTCATAGGAATTATTCATCTCAGACTTGCATAATAAAATTGTTATTGATTTGACAATCGTTAAGAAATCGCAAATGTATGATGTTATCGAATAATTTGCATCAGATACATCTAATATAAGATTTTAGTTAAGGAAACAAAAAAAAAGACTTAATTTATGATTAAACCAAATCGGAAACCATTGTCGACTAGGGGACAATTTAAACTGATCAATTTTTTTCCATGTTTTTAACCCCCGACGCAAAAACGACGGGGTGTTATAAGTTTGACGTGTCTGTCCGTCTGTCTCTGTGTGTGTGTGTGTGTATCTGTGGCATCGTAGCTCTCGAATGAATGAACCGATTTAGATTTAGTTTTTTTTTATTGAAAGCGGAGTTAGTGGGCGTGTTCCAAGCCGTGTTTCACGAAAATCGGTCCACTATGTCGCGGTCGGGGTTTTTTTTCAAAATTTTAATTCTGTGGTTTATGTTATACAGTATGGACTTAAGTTCCATACGTATCCACTGAACATATATGATACTCTATTTAATAATGCAAGAATTGCCCTCTGCACCTTACAAAGAATAAACAATTATAAACTAAATCTAATCTAAGATTTATAACGACTTAATGTTTTCACTTTCACGAAGTCCCGTACTTGTGTCAACGACAGTACGCGACACACAAGTGCATTTTATTGAACACACCAAAATTTCCCTTTTCACGTGCCATGTGTGTTCGAGTGTACGCACGTACCGTCCACTTCACTACTCTTAGACCTTACGGCCATTGATGTAAAAGTTGTCTATGGTAAACTGCGGTAGAAACACCTGAGCTGGTGACACGCTTTCAAACGCTCGCTTTTGACCATTACGGCCAATCCCTAGGCGAAAAGGAATGCGCATTTGTACATTTCTCAAGCCAGTTAGTGTTGACACTGTTGATGCGTGGTTTAAGAGCTTTAACGCAAAGGTTTATTCGTGTTAGACAGTGTTATAAGTTGCTGAAAGCCTGTGACCATACTAGATACCGAACTATCGAGCGAAAAGGAATATTTCCTACTTTAGAAAGCATTTATGTTTGGTTTTACTTGTTTTGTACACTGTGTAACTTTCTTAGATAATTTTAGAAAAAAAACCCGAAATAGTGCACTGGTTTCCATCAAACATGGCTAAGAAAACTCCAGACTAATTCAGCTTTCAAACAACAAAACTAAATCCAAATCGGTTCATTCGTTCGGGAGCTACGAATAAGATGCAATGCCACACAGACAGACAGACACGTCCCAACCCATCGCTTTTCCGTCGGGGCACAGAATATATAATAGTACAAGTACAGAAGGCCCACTGCTTTGATGTTCACGAAATGCCGCCGTTTTAAATACCTACAAAATTCTTACAAAGAAACGAGCCGCACGTGCGCGGCGTCCGGTGATAGGGTTACCTATGGATTAAAACGAATTAATACTCACATAAAATGTTATACTATTATATTCAAGTCTTGGGTACTTTCTAGGTATATATACTGTATTTATATATTTTTGTTCAAGTTCCAACATCACAAGCCTTATTGAACTTTTCCGTGGGACTTAATCAGTAGTCGATCTGTGTAAGAATGTCCTATGGTATTTATTTTATTCAATATGTCTATTTAAGTAAGTATTATTAGCCATTCCACACGCGAACATCGCTAAAAAAACCTCGCGACGTAAAGTAACAATAGAAAGTGCGAACATGCATTCGGTGAGAACGCGCGCCACCCCTGAGCAGGCCGCGAACTCGCGGCCGCCAGGATGTACTTGTAGCGCGGCGATAGTATCGCGGAGTGAGCCGCCCTTGGTCGGGGGTTAAAAATGTAATTACACGGCCTAATGTTACATGATTGCAGCATTCGATTCCATACACGCTGGGTGGCAATAGGTACTATAGGTACTGACAATTTTCATTTCTTTCAACGTTCGATTTTGTCGATACGGTCAATCTCTCGGCCAATCAATCGAAATGGAACGCGACTTGCATTCCGTACATTTTCCAAACACTCTCTTCTTTTTAATCGTTAGTTTTTACAAGCTTTTATTCAACTTGCCTTGTTAGTATGTTAGTGTGCGTCAAAATGTAGAAGCTAGATTTGACCCACTTCCCGGTTTCCGATTGAGCTGAAATTTTGCACACATATGTAAATCACGTGACAATGCAATATTATAGTATCATGGAGCTGATCTGATGATGAAGCAGAAAGGTGGTCATAGGAACTCTGTTATGAAGCGTCGTATCTCCATCGAGTAAGGGGTTTTTAGAAACGTCTCGGAGAGCAGTAGATGACTGTTGAAAGAAGGGTGCAATCGGCGATAAAAGCTTGTGCCAAAAATGATTTTTTTGCAAAAAGCTTATAGATAATCTAACGTCTTACCATCTTCGCAGCTCTAAGTTCCATAAACTCGATTATTTTTTCAAGTTTTCTGAGTCTACGTTGTTTAACTTCTTGTAGCTCACGACTTACGAGCATCTAGCATTTCTCAGTAGCTGTTAATTATTTATCTTAACTGTCCGTGTTCATAATTAATATTCAGAAGGGTAATCGACCATCGCTTTGCATGGCACTGAGGTGCGAATCGTTATTAGTAAGACTTGAGAGTATCACGATTCATTCGGGTAGACATGTCTGGCAGCAGTTCTCAAAAAGTTTGTACATAGCCACGTCAGCAAATTTAAATTGATCCTATTTTGTTACCAACATTTAGTGATATAAGTAGACTTTCGTAAGATATATACAGGATAATTGTTATAATTAAGAAAATATAGATACTAGAGAAATGACCAAATAAAACTTACTAAAATCTCAATTCATGAAATAAATCTTGGTAACAAAAAAGGAATAAAAAAAACAAATGTAACTTTTCCTTAATTTTTGTACAAACTTTTCGAGAACTGCTGCTGGCAGATATAATAGGTATAAAGCAGTGGTAAAATTTTTAATTAACTTCAAAATTTAGGACAACATTTTGTTTTCCATTCCGATACCGCCATACAAAACGTATGAAAAATGGTAATTCTTCTCCCAATAGGATTGAAAGATTAAAGTAGGTGGAAACCACATATTGACTTACAAGTTTTACTACGGAATATTACAACCATTCAAAATGAAACAGCAATCTGATAAAACGTCACTAACGCTTTATTACACCTCATAGAATCTTATGCAATTATAAATATGACCTCAAAGTTGTTGTAAAGGTGTTACAAAGTTATTCTCAGTTCTCTTAAATGCTCATCAGAAACTACGTACAGTTGGCGAGTCTGTGGCCAAGACTAAGCCCATTTATAATAATGAAAAAAAAAAGTGTACATTTCTTAGAACAAATTAAATTATTCTCATTTGAAAATATTTTAATTTGTATTTTTAAGTAGTAACACTACTATTATACTATAAACATTAAATAAATGTCATATACAAAGAAAAAGTGACCAAGGCCTCCAAGTGTTCCGAGCTGGAATCGAACCAAGGGGGCGCCAAGCCTTCGGTAATTGTGTCATATACTTGGAAATTTCGACCCTTGCTTTCGTGATCCGATGGCCGAGTGGTTTTACAGGCATCCGTCCGGTTAACGGAGTACGCTGGTTCGATTCCAGCTCGGAACACTTGGAGGCCTTGGTCACTTTTTCTTTGTATATGACATTTATTTAATGTACATTTCTTCACCTTAACTCGCAATAAGGTGAAAAATGTACACACTAAACTCGACTGTACCTACACGTAACGATAACGCTACAAAATCTCGTCAAGTGTAAGAATATGGGTATACACATCTTAAGCATCTTACTTAACACGGTGGTGTAATAAGAGCGCCTGACTGTACAAATAGTCCGTAATTGTAAGGTAAGAATATCGATGACAAAAACTGTTGAAAAGAAACAGTTTTTCTTAAGTTTTTACATATTTATGTATGCGAACATTATGGACCCCATTTAGGGCACAGTTTAAAACCTACGAGCACATTATCGCCCACTGGACCGTAAAGCTAATCTGCAAAACAAATATTACAACGGTATCGTATTGGCCACAGACATGTAGGTAAATAGATAGCGCCACAGACGCACGCTCGCCGCGTCCCTAAATGATTTTCAAAGCGTAATTGTGCGCTAAAAGCGTAAATCAATCACCAATCAATTTCGTCAGGAGTCCTGCTTGTAAGAATAAGTCGGTTGAGTCGGTTCCGATGACAACGAGACGCGGTTCAGATTAGGTAGGTCGGCAGTCCAGATTCGGACCGAGGTCCGCCATTTAGAATCTAAATTCTAGATTTCAGATTACGCCTTACCCAGTAATCTAATGTTGATTCTTGAGCATTTTTATTATTAATGATGATATAGATAATTTATAAAAATACGCGTGAAATTGTTTCCTAATTATTAGATTAGTTTCGTCAAACCCATAAAAAGAATCACAATGTATTCTCACGAGATGCATGGTCCGAAACATACTGAATTTGATAGAAGAACATTTTTAAACAAATTGAATCTGATTTTTAACGTTAACATTATGATAATTATTTGGTCAGAAGATTTTCCTTTGAGTTCAGTATATAATAACTTCGTATTCCTAACAAATTGATTCACAGAAACAAATAGATAAATACGTTGGATCGCGAACTATGTGTGAGGCATCTATATACATATAAATATCTGTGGTTGTGTCAGATAAACGTGGATTCCATGTGAAAACGTTATCTACACGTGTATTTTATTATTTCTACATTGTAGTCGACTGTACATCATGTTAAAATTATTCATTGCAACTTGGTTCTTTTTAATTTGTTATTTAATAAATGTTTTTGTAATTTTTATATATTTCCACATGGATAATATTATTGGATACTAGCTTTTGCCCGCGGTTTCGCTCGCATTAGAAAGAGACAAAAAGTGGCCTATGTCACTCTCCGTCCCTTCAACTATCTCCATTTAAAAATCACGTCAATTCGTCGCTCCGTTTTGCCGTGAAAGACGGAAAAACAAACAGACACACAAACTTTCCCATTTATATTATAAAATTAGTATGGATATGTAAATACTTACGAGTAAACATCACCGGGCACATTCATCGGGCTATTTAGTATTTATGTAGGTACGTAAGACTATAAAACCTTTTTTCGAGGTCGGTATTAAATTTAAAAAATTACTTATCGAATCTAATTTGCCTTTGCCATTGACCTACAAATTAAAAGGTTTTCAAAATATTAGCAAAAGTAATAAAAATATAACGATGTTATGCAAAAGTGAAGGTCGGTCGGACGTAAACAGACTATAATTAATTCATTATCATACATATGTTTGTACAGCATTGGTGGCAAACAAGCCTACGACCCTTGTAACCGTAGCATATGAACCTGCAGGTGTCACATGTGCGTTGATCATATGAGGGATCATCCCCACACAAGAGACGCATGTCCTGAGGCGCGGAACGGACGTCGCCACGCGCCACGCCGCCTGAATGTAATTTAGTTAAATCAACTCACTTTAAGAAAAATGTTTTTTAGAAAACTTTATATCATTTTAAAAGACCTTTCCATTGATACCCCACACGGGTATGTACATCGAAAAAAAAAATTTTCATCCCTCAGTTACATGTATGGGGGCCCCACCCCCAATTCTTTTTTTTTACTATTTAGTGTCATAATTTTGTAGCGGTTCATACAACACATATTCCCATCAAATTTCATCACTGTAGTACTTATAGTTTCCGAGTAAATCGGCTGTGACAGACGGACAGACGGACAGACGGACAGACGGACATGACGAAACTATAAGGGTTCCGTTTTTGCCATTTTGGCTACGGAACCCTAAAAACGTCTCTTCAGTACATTTTGTATAGAAAAGACGTAAGACGCGCCCCCAGGCGACGCATCGCTTAGCGCGCCGCGCCGCCTGGACCGCGCCGCGCCAAGAGGCATCTTTTGCGCGTCCTTCCTATACAAAATGTACTGAGAAGACGTTTTTTAAATTACATTCAGGCGGGGTGGCGTGGACGTCCGTTCCGCGCCTCAGGACATGCGTCTCTTGAGTGGGGACGGTCCCTGAGGGAGTTACGACTTAATATATCACATATTATTAAACTAGGTATCTCTATTTATTTTATTAAACCTTCCATCTCACAGGGGAGACCTATCGAATCGACGTCGAAACGACTCTAGCCGACAAAAATCACTCGATACCTAGTATGAAGACGTTTAAGCGTCGGGTTAAGAATTTTACCACCTTTCTTCCCGTGGGTGTTGTAGAAGTCGACTGTGGGATATGGGTATAGGCAATCCATACTAATATTATAAATGGGAAAGTTAGTTGTCTGTTTGTTTGTCCGTGTTTCACGGCAAAACGGAGCGACGAATTGACGTGATTTTTAAGTGGAGATAGTTGAAGGCATGGAGAGTGACATAGGCTACTTTTTGTCTCTTTCTAACGCGGGCGAAGCAGCGGGCAAAAGTTAGTAATATATAGGTAATAACTGTAATAAGGCTAGGAAACCAATATGCAATATCATATCACAATTTTCTTTCAATGCTTAATTGCTAAAACTTGACCAGTTTCGGGAATACCAGTGTATTTATCTTTTTATTTCTTCGATTTGGACGCCTTACCATCCATCATACCTGTGTTCATAATTATAAATGGCAATAATATTTACGTCTCACGCTCAGTCGTAGGCGTTATATTGGCGCATAAAACTCTGATTATAGCATCACTTTAAAATAGAGTAACAAAAGCAACAAGCGACGCACTTTTATGACCTACAAACACTGGATTAGTGAATTTTGATGACGACATGCTTAATATTAGCGCCTCTATACGTGACGAGAAAGGTGAGAAGTCTTTGAAATTGTCACGCATAGTGTTTGAAGAGAGCCAACTGTACAAAATTATATTACAAGAACATTTCCTTCAGAAACATTTAAGCCTCCGACACACAAAGTTTTGATAGCGTAGCGGAATGCACGCGCGTCTGTTCGCAATCCGCGCTCGTTAGTTCCCGCCGGCGTCCGCTGGGCGCAATGCTAGCGTTCGTCCGGCGCACCCCTATCATTACGCTCCGCCTACGCTCTCATAACGCGCATGTGTGGCCGAGCTTTTAAGCTCCTCAACTGTCATTTCCTGCAATGTTAAATTATGAAGTGAATTGTCGTCAGCGGTGTTTCTTACCTGATACAACGGTGAAACTTTTAAAAAAGAAAACTAAGCGCTTTGCTTCTTTTTAGGGTTCCGTACAGGTCGATTCACGAAAAAGAATGAAATGAAGCGCTGTATTGGTATACAGTCGTAACTGTCAAGAGCCACCATTTTATTGGTTAATCTGTCACACACATGCATATTTTCATTTTCGTTCCATTCGGGTTCCGTACCAAAAAGGTACAACAGGAACCCTTATGGTGCGACTCTGTCCGTCTGTCTGTCCGTCTGTCACATTCCTAAATATCTCGAGAACTACTAATGCTATCAACTTGAAATTTGGAATACTTGTGAACATTGTAAACCTCTACAAATAGAAAGTATAATTTTTTTAAATATATTAATTTTTTTGTAGAAAATGGCCAAAATGAAAGGGGGCAAACTGTAAATTTCAAGTTACTAGGTCAAGTGGGGTATCGTTGGAAAGAGCTCAAATTGAACGTAAATAAGCTATTTTTTATATTTTTTTTTGTTGTGGAAAAAAAAAAGAATTTTGAAGGAAAATGTAAAAAAAAATACCGTTCCCCCCCCCCTTATCTCCGAAGTTTACTAACGAAAAATTATGAAAATTTTAGTGAACATTGGTTTTATGCTATATATTACAGGAAAAATATAATCGTGTTTGTATTTTGAATACTTTTTTTTAATTCACAAAAAACTTTTCAGATTTTTACTTTCAATTTACCCACCCTTGCGGATGTATATCGTACTTCAAATTAATACGAGATGTTACGTAAACCATCTTCTGTCCAATAAAGTAAAAACTGTTTAAATCGGTTAACATTATAAAGAATTATCCCTGAAAAACCAGGTCGCGCAAATTAGTTAGCAAATTGACCGGGAGATGGCGCTATACACTATAATACTCATTAGTGCCTATACTTTTGTCTTCTAGTCAAGTCATTAGAGTTATATGAAAATATGAGATTATTTTTATTAGGTAGTTTGAAAGAAAGTTTGTACGGAACCCTCGGTGGGCGAGTCCGACTCGCACTTGGCCGGTTTTTTTTCTTATGCGCACTGCCAAGGAGTGGAATTCCTTGCTGGCGGCTATATTTCCGAGCTCATATGAGTCATATGACCCTTTAAATCAAGAGTGAATCTTCTGGGCGAGCTCACTAAATCGTATCGTAGGCCACGTCTTTGCTTTGGCTAGTATGTGGCGAAGAGTAAGCCCAATTAGATTAAAAAATAAAATAAAAAAGAGCAATTGATATTGGAATTTGCAACCTCTCTGTTGTTGCGGGTGTTTATTTGTTCAAGTTCATGCGCAACTGTAGCTATATTATGGCTTACCGTCAAGTGATTAGTTTGTTCGTTTTCTCTCTATCATAATTAGCCAAATCCACGCTCTGCAGAGTTACATTAGTTCGAGTTATCCGTACTAATATTATAAATGGGAAAGTGTGTGTGTCTGTTTGTTTGTCCGTTTTACGAAAAGACGTGATTTTATAAGTGGATATAGCCGTAGAGACGGAGATTGATATAGGCTGCTTTTTATCTCTTTCTACCCTTCCCTTTCTTAAGGGGGGGGAGAGTGAACGTTTGTATGGAACATTCCGCAATTTATGAATTTGACTCGAGCGAAACCGCGATAAAACAATATTATTTTATTAGTCCCACGGGTATTTGACACTGGACTAAAACCTATTGATAACACATACAAATATGATAATAGCTTCCGTCGCTTATAATTTATTCGTTTTATTACCAATGTTTATTTATAAAAAATATTGATAAAAGGGTTAATGGATGTTATGTTTTCTATGTATATATGTAGTAGTAGTAGTAAAACACTTTATTGTACCAGAAAATAATACAACACACAGGAAAAAGAGCTTATTATAAGTACAAAGGCGAACTTATCCCTTTAAGGGATCTCTTCCAGTTAACCTTATAATATGTATTTGTATATTATATATATCGTTGCTGAGTACCCACAATACAAGCCTTCTTGAGCTTACCGTGAGGCTCAGTCAATCTGTGTAAAAAATGTCCTATAATATTTATTTATTTATTTATTTATGTTTATTTATTTTATTAAATCAGTTTTAGGAACGGTCTTTGGTATCGGCGTTTGACCTGTTATATTCTTCTATACTTTTTAAGTTACAGATGATTTTGTAAGAAAGGTAGTATGAAAGTTGAAAGTCAACTTGTCTGTCACAAAAGTGATGCCGAGTTGGCTTGCTGCGACTCTGCAACGACAAAGTGTAAAAGAGTTGTCAATGACAGCAATGATAACCTAACCCTAAAATTTAAATTTGAAAAATTTGAATTTTAGAAAAATTTAAATTTCATTTTTTCATTTCATTTTCATTTTTTTTTTTATACACCAAATAAACGTTACTTTCTTTCTTTAAAAAAAACCCGACATAGTGTACCGATTTCCATGAAACATGGCTAAGAACACTCCCGACTAATTAATACAGCTTTCAAACAAAAAAAATCTAAATCAGTCCATCCGTTCGGGAGCTACGATGCCACAGACAGACAGACACGTCAAACTTACAGCACCCGTTGTTTTTGCGTCGGGAATAAAATAGGACAGGACTATACACTCCTCATTATTATATTCTAGATATTTCAATTAATAGCAGAGGACAGATAGGGACAAGCCACAACGCTAAACGCATTGTCATGTTTCATACAATTTGTGATCGCATGCATTCAAGCCTCCGCCACAAATAAAGCGTTTTGATAGCGGAACGTTAGCAGAGTGGAATGCGCGCGCATTCCGCTCGCGTCCGGCGCACCGCTATCGCTATCATTCCGCTCTGCCTACGCTCTCAAAACGAGCATGTGTGGCCGAGCTTTCAATGCTACAATTATCGCGTAAACAACCGCGCGTTTAAAAGTGAATCTAAAGATTTCTAATTACACCTTCACGTCAGTACCTAGCAGCAGCGGCTGGTCCATAACAAGCCGATTCCCACCGGCTTGCTTAAAATTGATTACTAGTAAAGTACCTAATGTTAAAGTAGGTTTCTTTTTGCTTTGGTGTTGCCTAGCAGAATTTTTTTACCAGTCGCCACTGGTACCTAGTGTTAATAGTAATCGACATCCGACAAAATAACACGTCTTACTTCAAAACGACTGACTTTTACATATCTCAGGATGTCGAAAAAGTTAGTACATAGGGCACCGTTCAGCGCTCCACTGGCTACCACTGATAAGTGATGACTATACCTAGATATTTACCTGGCACGAACGTCAAGTTGTTAGTGTTTGACAAAATAAAAACATCGACGATCCTTTTATCGATAAATAGCCTTGCACATGGTTATTACCCCTAATAATAATCTCTAAAATCTTGAATAATCATGTAAGAAATTATGTTTTATTATTATTGTCCAATTATTTTCAAACGTGACATTTGTATAAAACATTTATGTTATATACACATAAGTTCAAGCCTATATTCCCTAAACGAGGTAGGCAGAGCACATGAAACTACTCAAGATTCAGTGCCACGGCAATAATTAATAACATGTTATAATGTAAGTTTATCGATGAACTAAATATCGAAAGGAAGTCACTAGTGTGACTTCGTTCGTGCCAGAAAAATATCTATATATATATATATACTGATAACAGAGAATCTCAAGATAGTAGCCATATAGTCACTTGAGATAGTTGAGATGGTTCCCAAGCTTAGGGTGCTTTTCCACCAGAGACTACGTGGATGTGTTTGATATCCTTTACCCACCAATCAGCTTAGTCGAACCAGTTTCCATCAGCGCTATGCTATGTAGAACAATGAACATGATTGGTCGGTATCAAACTCAGCCATGTAGCGATCTCTGGTGCAAAGGCACCCTTACACTGCAGCTTTATTCAGAGAAGCCACTTGTGTGAGAAAACTGCTGAATTCTGGAACCACCCATTTAGTATGTCACATAAACCTGTAAGTATGTGTTCTGAGAAAGTGCGTAAATAGGGCATCGTTCAAAAAATCAAACTGCACTGGCTATCACTGATAACACAATCGAGAATCTTGAGATATCGGGTCACGTGAGATGTGACAGGCTCGCAGCTTAACCCAAAGTGGTCACTTGTGAGAAAACTGCTGAATAGACGACACAACTAAAAAAAACAAATTAGTCCGTCAGTTAGATTATCAAAGAATTTTAGACACGTATTTTTTATTTTTCTCGTAAACGAAAAATGACGACGGTACAGTGCATTGAAGTTTCGCGTGACGTCACGCCTAGGTACAATTTTTACTTAGAAGTGACGTCACAAGCCCCCACTCCGGAACTTTGATGCTCTATATCTTTGTATTTTTTCATTAACTAGAAAAGGCGAAAAATATGTGTTCAGTATTTTTGGACGATCTAACTGACGGACTAAACAGAATGCCATTTTTTTATGTGGTCGTCATCCCTATTCTGTAAACATCCGTATCAGGTATGTGTGGATGTCGAGAAAGTGCGTTAATAAGGCATCCTTTAGGACTGGCCATCACTGATAAGATTACACAATCGAGGTTCTTGAGATAACGGCGATATCGGGTCACATGGCGTCTGTCCACGTGCAGCTTAGCTCAGACAAGTCTCTTGTGGAAGGGTGGAAGCTGCTTGACTAGGATTTATAGGTGCGGCATTACGGTCTTTTTATTATAGTCTTGCTCGATAAAGGATTAACCAACTTAGGAATAACATCCACCAACAGACAGATCAACGTCGATCAGTTGTTATTGACAGTCCGTTTGGCACCGACTGTCCACGAAGGCAAAGTGTAAACGGATTACAGATTATTTGTGACTATGTAAATGTGCAGTGACTAAGCTGTCGTAAGCTATGACATATCAGCTATCCGACGCAGTAGCGCGTCACGCCTGTACTACCCAGACTATCAACTTACATGAGAACAGGCATGACCTAGGCGACTTAGATATTACCTAAATCTAAAACCCTCCTTCAAATCTAGGGTGAACATCTTCACGGCGATTTCACTCCATCGTAGGCCACGTCTTTGCTTTTGGCTAGTCTGTGGCTAATAGTAAGCCCATTTATAATAATAATAAAAATGAGAGAATCCTTCTTTTTAGTCTCAATCTTTTTTCATTGGGGGCCAGAATATAAAGGAATTTTAGAGGTGGGCCAGATTTACACCAAAAATGAATTATCACTACAGTGCTGGCTATATTACAAAATTGCGATAACTGCTTTAGCTTCCTTACCTTACCTTTACCCTTTTCCTTGTGTACCTTTTTCCTTGTCACAGACACTCCAATCATGGTTCCTACTGCTTTTAATTGGAAAAAAGTGCTTAGTTAAGTAAGGTATATTTAATTTTAGATTAGTTAATTTAATTTTAAGTACCAATGGGTTCTGTAACACAGGATATCCTAGCTCAGAACCCAAAGGCTTGTTTCCCCACTGTATATGTGTTTTTAAGTGTGCATATATTTAATTTATCCCATACATTTTAATTAAATTGCTCTTTCATTTGATATATAACACAATATAGTTTTAATAACTAGAAATAGCCTTAAAATAAAACTTAATTAAATCTAAAAACCTAAATACATAACCCTAAAACTAAAAATGGTAGAATAAATTATATTTAACAAACACATTTTACCGCATCATCCGTCAAACAACCCACCACGAGTCATTCCAGGTGCAAAGGTTCCCAAGACGCTAGCTGCATTTCCGCGCTGGACCGCGATCGATAACCTCTGCACCAGGAATGACCCGGAGCGGGGATCAAGCCCCCTCTCCCTCAGCCGACTCCCGATCTCCAAAAAGAAGGCCTGAGCCTCCGAGCACCAACACCCAGTGGTCTCCACCGCGAGTGGAACAAACAAGTAACCCCCCAAGCACGAATATTTTTCGCGTTTTTTAATAGCAGCCGCCGTTTTTAAGTTAATAAATATTTCTATTTCTATACAATGATATACAGTATTTTGCGCTTAATAATGCGAAAGAAAAAAGCATGAAAACTAGAAAATTCGCGTTTCCCAGGACTTAAGACTAAGATGGACCGATTTTCTACCCCTGAAAACCCCCACATAACAAATCTTTAGAGCTGTTCCCGAGATCGCCGGTATAAACTCGTTTATTAAATGAAATACTCAAAAAATAAAATACTCTATAGATGTGTCTAAAATTATACAAATGTATACCTACATGGTAAACATACCTATTTAATCTAACTAATGCCGAATACTATTTGCATATCTTTCCATAAATCCTTTAGCTATGTGTTCTGCAGATAGATGAATGTAATCAGAATCACTAATGACCTTCAGTTTATCAGTTTCACGATATACCTATTAGGCTACTATGGTGATTAGAAACTGATTGCTTTGGCCAAACTTGGTTCTGTTCAGCTCAGCATATTTTACAAGTACAGGTGTAGTGTGTGTTTTTGCATGAGTCCAATCCAGGTCTCTTTAAAGCAAAAGTAAATAGGTATCTCATAGGTAAGCGTGCTCCGCCGTAGCCCGCATCATCACTTACCATCAGGTGTGATCGTGGTCAAACGTCGACCTATTCTAGTTCAAACGTCGACCTATTCTAGTTCAAACGTCGACCTATTCTAGTTCAAACAATGTCAGTATGTGTCAATGTATTTACTGGTACTGAGACTGACTGAAATAGTATGACACGTTCGTACGTTTCCGTAAGAATACGAAGGAAAATCTTTTCGCACTACATCTGTGTTAGGGTTAGTACAGTCCAAATTCATAAATATGTGTACATTTTTTCACCTTTTTGCAACGAGTTAAGGTGAAGAAATGTACACATATTTATGAGCTTGACTGTACAACTCTAAGTCCGTCTCCTTGCGCTATCACAGATATAATTACTTGATTTTTGAAAACCCTAAATAGCCAATATCGTATGGTGGCATTGGCATGCCTTGGCAAATGACAAGACAATCCAAACCCTGAACTATTGCCAAACTTCGGATTTAGATGAAGTTTCATTTCTGTATGGTAGTATGGTTTTATTCTGTGTTGGTAAGCAAGTGTGTTGTCTTTAACAATATTTGTTGATTAGAGCTTAGTCAGAGTACAAATGGTAGCGACATGATAGTACTAATAAGTATAATATAAGGCAATGGCTACCTGTTAACAATAAAGGCATTATTTACAATATTTACCTATGTGTCAGAGAGGAAAAACATATACTTGTTTTGTTCCTTTGCTTTAGTTGTGCAAGATATTAATGAATGAAATGAAATGTATCCAATCCTATTACTCATGTTTTAAGTTGTTATTGTTTTTATATACCATTACAGAGACAAACAAACTTGTGGATGGTAGGTTGTGTATGCAAGTAGCAAATACTAACTGTATAATAATAAATTTATTTTTAACAAGCAGAAACGTCTGCTAACGATTCTAAACATTTTTATATTAAAGGAAAAAATGGAATGGAAATGGAATGTTACAAGATGTAATAGTCTGTCGGTAGATGGCGCTAGACGTCACCCCAAGACGTGTGTACATAAGGAAAGGCATGGAAAGATTTGCGATGTCCGGCGTGGCTTCTGTAGCTCAATTGGTTAAGAGCCTTGCACGGATTGCAAATGATGCGGGTTCAAGTCCCGCCGGAAGCGTAAATTTTTCCATTTTTTCCTTTAATATAAAAATGTGTATAATAATAATTTACTTGAAAATGATAGAAGAATTTTCTTTTAATGTTCAGGGTTGCTCAAAAAGATCTTATCTATCTATTTAAGTTTGTATATCGTCGCTTAGCACCCATAGTACAAGCTTTGCTTAAATTGGGGCTGAGTTGATCTGTGTAAGGTGTCCCCAATATTTATTTATTTAAGATTATTGTGGAATGAGCTCCCTGTCAAGATATTCCCGATGAACTACAGTATGGGGTTCTTCAAAAAAGTAGTGTACAAGTTTCTAATGGGTCGGCAACAATAGGTTACGGTGACCGCTTTCTATCCGGTGGGCCGTATACCTGTTTGCCGCCGACGTGGTATAAAAAAAATGGTCATTACATTATTTAGTTTATTTTTATGAATTCATAGATACCATAATAGACATGACATGTTTGTCTCGTAATTTAAATAATTTGGCAATAGATATTATGATGACTGGCATTGAATCTTTCCGATGTAAGATTCACTTTCATTTGTGTTTAATATTAGTAATTATCTAATTGATGGTGTATTACCATTTATTCTTAGCTCAAGACACAGTTCTGCATTAGGGTAAATATTAAGTACTTTATGCACTGAAATAATATCAAGTTACTTAAAAATTCCACATAAATTTGAACTACAGCCTTGTAGTTTTATTGTGTGATTATTAATTATTTTTAATCTTAGTATTTTACAAAAAATAGAAAAAAATACAGGCATTTATAACAGACATTAGAAATTTAAAAATTATCATGAAATGTAGCAATATCCTGAACATAAATAGTCTGAAAATGTTGCTTAGTGTCCGGACTTGATTAAATGACATGAGTGTATGACTATTTAAATAGAATGTCTCATCATCTAGTTGATGTCACTGCAAGGAAAAAAAAAATTATATGTTTGTCTTAAAGTAGACCATGTCCAGGTTTTAGAACCGGGGAACCTTTTTTTCTCATTGCTATATAGCCGGCCAGGGTTTGGAGCCTTCTAATGTAGATATTAACATAACAACACTCATCATTTCTTGTTTAAACATTAAAAAGGAGGATAAGTGATAGATATATGGGTCGGGAAGGCACACGAGTGAAACGACAGGTAGCCATTAGCGAACTGCTTTATTATATTGGTAACAGGGTGGGCGCAGCCACCGCGCGTACTTATCTATACCTATGCATGCATATACAACAATCCCTTCCCCATAGTTCCTTACTCTAACCTAAAACTAACACGTCCTTATTATTCTAAAAATATTGTTTATAATCAAAACGCGGTCGAGCACGTCTGAGTCTCGTGGACGAGTCCGCGGTCCCGGGAGGCGCGTTGTCCGGCGCCGCGCGGTCGGCGGCAAGCGCCGGCGCAGGCACGGTAGCCGGGCTTGCCGCAGCTACTGACTCCTTCTCTGTAGGCGTCGTATCTTCCTCCTCCACCGTCAGTTCCTCTTCGACATTGAGGCCTGTAGGCTGGTGAGACGGGGATTGCCTGGTCATTGCCTCTGATTCATCGGCTGAAATGTCGGGCGGTGCCATTGATGGTAAGGCGGCCTGTGGGCCGGAATCAAAAATGGGAGGTAAGTCAGGAGGTGATAACTCGCTGTCTCCAGCCGGTGTTTGACTGGACTCGGGATGACTCACGGCTGTCGGTGTGACTTGGCCCTTATATTTAATAATTTGATTTATGTGTCTTTTCACTATTTTGTTTGTTTTGTTGTCCTTTATGAGATAAAGCACACGACCTACTTTTTTGATTATAGTCCCTTGGATCCAAGTGAAACGATTTTTATTTATAAAGTTTTTATATAAAACTGGCTCGTTCGTAATAAATGAACATCTGTTTACTCCACCGTAATATTTAATCTGCGAGCACTGTTTATTGTGAACAAAAGAGTCAGATGTGGTGAGCGGAGTTGATGATGATGACTTTTCTGATGTAACACGTAACAAATCTAATCGTGATCTCAATTGTCTACCAAATACCAGCTGTGCTGGTGATTTCCCTGTAGTAGTGTGTTTTGAATTCCTGTAGTGAAATAGGTATTTTAACAATTGGTTATTCACACTTTTACCTTTCGCGTTTGACATAAGTGCGGCTTTTAGGGCCCTTTTAATCACCTTAATATATGCCTCCGCGAATCCGTTACTGGATGGATGATAAACCGGTGATGTTAGATGTTGTATGCCATTTAAAACACAAAATTCTTCAAAGTATTGACTTACAAAAGAAGTGCCGTTATCACTGACTACTGTACAAGGGATACCGTACCTAGACATGAATTCGTACAGTTTATCAACTACATTGATTGATGACGAATTGCTTTTCATATCATAGCATTCTACCCATTTACTGTAAGCGTCGACTATGACTAAGTACCAATGTTCATTAATAGGGCCCAAAAAGTCCATGTGTATTCTTTGAAATACATGTGCTGGAATTTTCCATGGTGCAAGTGGGACGCGCGGGGGAGTTGGCCGCAACCGAGTGCAAACCTCGCAGGCCCCGATCAGGTTCTCGATGGCGGCATCGATGCCTGGGAACCACAGCCGCGAACGCGCCTCCGCTTTACTCTTAACGATACCTAAATGTGCGTCGTGTAACTCTGCCAGCACCTGACTTTGTAGGCTCAAAGGAATAACGACCTTATGGCCTCTCATTAAGACACCATTTTCAACCGATAGCTGAAATCTACATTGATGGTAAGCCTTAATATCGTTATCACTAGTTTTGCGCGGCCAGCCGTTCTGCACGAAGTAAACAACTTTTTTAGAGTCGCATCATTATGCGTCTCCTGCTTTAACCGATCTAAAGTAATAGGCAAACAACTGCCCTCTAATACGAAGTTTACATATGTAGCATTGTCAGCCCCCGCGACCCCGCGCGGGCGGCTGGCTCATCCGGTAATGACGCGCGAGATAAGAAATCGGCGCAATTATTGGCACTACGTACATATTCTATTACGTAATTATATGCAGATAAGAATATTGCATATCTTTGCAGTCTGTTTGCTGTTATCTCTGGTATTCCTCGATGCGGTCCGAATATAGATAACAATGGTTGGTGATCGGTGCGTAAAATGAATGGTTCCGCACGTGCATATAAATATTGATGATATTTTTTTATTCCGAATATCAAACTTGTTGCTTCCTTTTGTATTTGCGCGTATTTTTTTCTGCGGCATTTAACGTTCGGGAAGCAAAAGAAATGGGGCGTTCAGATCCGTCTGGCTCAATTTGGGATAAAACTGCGCCAAGACCTTGGGGGACGCATCACAAGTAAGAATAAGTTTAGCGTCCGGATTATAATGTGCAAGGACTTGATCTGACGCTAACTTTTTCTTAATTTCCGTAAAAGCCTTTTCGTGTTCTGGTTTCCACTCCCACCTTACATCTTTTTTTAAAAGATCGTAAAGTGGACTCAAGATGGTAGAAGCTCGGGGCACAAAGTTCCTATAATAATTGATCAACCCTAGAAATGATTGAAGTTGATTTATGTTTTTAGGGACAGGTGCCTCGACTATAGCTTTGACCTTGGTTTTAGATTTGCTTATACCATCTTTGTTAATAACGTGGCCTAGATACGTTATTTCATTCTGGAAAAAAGAACACTTTTCCTTCTGAAGCGTCAGCCCCGCGTCTCTGAACCGCTGCAGCACCTGGTGCAGGCGCGCCACGTGCTCCTCCCTACTCCGGCCCGTGATGAGCACGTCATCCAGGAAGCATAATACTCCCTCTAAATCGGCAAGAATATTATTTAGGGCGCGTTGAAAAACCGCTGGGGCGCTAGAGAGCCCAAAAATTAAGCGGCGATATTTAAATAACCCCCGATTGGTGTTGATACACGTGATATTATCGGGGTCGTCGATTTCAAATTGATTATACGCCATGGACATATCTAGCTTCGTGAACTGTACCCCCCCGTGTAATTTCGAAAAAAGTTCTTCAATGGTAGGCAGGGGATATTTCTCAATCAGTAATTGTTTGTTTATTGTTTGAGAATAATCGGCACAGATCCTAACTGATCCGTCGCGTTTGAGCACTGGTACAATAGGCGACGCGTAATCTGAATATTCAATTTGCTCAAGAATACCTAAACTTTGTAACCGTTTAATTTCACTATCGACTTTGTCCTTTAAGGCAAATGCCACGGGGCGGGCTTTGAAAAAACTGGTTTAGCGTCCTCCTTAAGTTTTAATTTTATTTTATATGTTTTGAAACGACCTAGTTTATTCGAAAATAGTTCTGGATAACGCGACATCAAGTCACTCGCCTCGTCAGTTTCAGACTTTGTTTTTGTACAATAGAGAATAGGCGTGAGCTCCAACTTAAATTTGGAAATGAAATTTCTCCCAAGGATGACCGGACCCCCTTTAGGTATGACGTGTACATCAAGAATAAAAGTCTTGCCCATGTACGTGACCGGTAATTGTATAAATCCCGTACTTGGTATCGGAGTTTTATTATAACCGGTAAACCTCTTGTTACTAGGGGATAATGGCACTTCCTTAAACAAAGACTCGTAAGTTTTTTGTGAAATGGCGGTAATCGGGGAGCCGGTGTCTATCTCACATTCTATCGATAACCCGTTAATAATTACTGTTTCTAACATTGGTTCACCCTTCACCGAACGGATATTAAAAAACTTACCATCATCATCTTCGCTCACCTCCTCCGACTCAACGTATTTGAGGTTACACATCTTACGTAAATGACCCTTTTTTTACACCTTTTGCACTTGTAATTTGCGTAACGACAGTTTTCAGCTTTATGACTACTTAGACCGCACACAGAACACTTATTTCCGCGACCCGCCGTAGTTTCGCCGATTTTTAACACGCTCTCAGCGCCGGGCACCGCCGCCGTCGCGGCGGCCGCCAAGGTCGCGCTGGCTGCGGCGCGCGCGCACCGCACACTTTCAGCGATGTCTATTGCTTTCGCTAGGGTGAGTTCGCCGAGCTCCTTCGAAAACAATTTTTCACGCTCTTTTCCAGACTGCATGCCCATGATGAATCTGTCCAAAAGCGCCTCCTCAATGTTCTTGAACTGGCAATACGCCGCGAGCCCGCGCAGCCGCGCGGCCCACTGCGCCGAAGTTTCGCCTACCTTCTGCGTAGCCGAATGGAAGTGATAACGCTCCGCGAAGACGCAGCGCTTCGGAGTAAAATGCGCATCCAACAACTCCACCACTTCACTATAACTTTTAGTTTCAAGAACATCAGGCAGTGCAAGATTACTTGCTAATTGATAGGTACTTTCCGTAAGCGCACTTAACAAGATGGCGCGCCTTCTCACACCCGCTTTGTCGCTTGCTTGATCGATGTTGTTTGCGATGAACCACTGTTCTAGCCTATTTTTGTACGTAAGCCATTCTTGCTGTTGATGATTAAAACTTGAAAACAAGCCAACCGAGTTTGAAGTTGCCATGATACACGGTACACGGCGTTTAACACGTGAGGTAATTATCGAAACGTCGCCACTGATAGATATATGGGTCGGGAAGGCACACGAGTGAAACGACAGGTAGCCATTAGCGAACTGCTTTATTATATTGGTAACAGGGTGGGCGCAGCCACCGCGCGTACTTATCTATACCTATGCATGCATATACAACAATAAGGAAGTAATAAATTATGTGTTGCTAAAATATTAATTGTTATTGTCTATAGAAATAGGACCACCCATAAATGTAGCAACCTAACATGGTCAATTTATTTGAATAATACAAGCATGCAAACATAAAAACGTGTTTGATTTGAATGTAAAAATGTTAATAGTCAACCATGTTGATTAATAGGAAAGTATAGATTAAAATAAGTAGGCAATTAACATAATTTAGACATAATTAGTGTAACTAGTAAAGTTTAGTTGATATTGCAATATAAACTGTTGGAAATACCATTTTGATGAAGTTTAAAGATTGTTGAGTGGTGTTTTTAATAAAATAAAGTATTTTTTGAATGTTTTTGAATATTTAGACTATAGGAAATTATTAAAAATTGTTATGCTAATGATATTGACAAACTAATAGCTATTGGTAGATTTTCAATGTATCAGTGATATTTGTAAAAGAAATATTTTAGTAGTAATGATCACATTGATCACAAACTGTAATTCATAACTAATTGAGAGATTATCATTTAATTTCTCCAAGACAAGAGTCAAGGACCTACATGAGATAGCATTTACTACACGAAATTACCTTAAAGAATGCGAAGGTAATCATCCAGAAAGCGAATTTGTAGTCAAATCACACACAACACTGCAATCCGAAGGTGAAATTGCACACAAACACTGCATTGTACGCGGAGAAATCCGCAGAGGACGCTTCACAACTAATTGAATTAACCACACGTTTACCACCGCTGTTAGCTTCGCAAATATAGTTTAAGCAAACTGACGGAGGAGCGGCCGCGGCCAGAATGAACCATTCATGTAAAATGACGACCCGGCCTCGCCTAGCGAGTCTTGCGTCCTCGAGAGCGACAAAAAACCTGTTCCACCGATTCACCTACTGAACTAAAGAACGCCGTTTCCGGCACGTACTAAATTAATACTCGCCGACAAGTAACGATATAATTAACGTTATCTCTATGTTTTCCCTGCTCAAATAATGATATTTTAATCGCAAAGTACTAAATATGATAGGTGAAAGGAGACATACCTTTGCAAATAGTCGTGTATACCGACGATATGAAACTTAAGTCAGAATATTTCAGGCACTTAAATAGTTTGGCACTATATTATTGTTCACTAGTAATCCTTTTCACTGATGTTAGTCACACTCACGATAATTAAAACTGTCCAGTGTGCGGCGGATATGCGTTATCCCGTGAAAGACGCCATTTTGATTTCGTCAACTAAGTTGACAAAGACAAGATAGATCATGTACATTTCATTCTATCAGAATTACTATGAAATTGTGGTTTAATTTTTTGAGCATTATCTTTTTTGTTTAATTGTGTAATTAGGGATATGGTTTATGTTTATCGTTTCATATTTCATATAAACTTAACTGTTACTACTACTATTTCTACGCATAGAAATCATGGTTGTTATTCAGTGAATTCAGCTTACGTATAGACATTGCTTTGAAAATGCATTTTAATTAACTTTGACAAAATTATTTATTTTATTTGTTAACAAGCAAGTAATCATAATTGATTTTTCATTGGCAGATTGTTAAATTATTGCTGCTGTTCGTGTTTCTGAAAAAGTAAATTCATCTAGTTTATGGTAAAATGATACCACTACTAAAAAAGCATTTTATGTTGAGGAAAATTAAACATTATATCATTAATACTGTGATAATTTTGATCTATAAATTGATTTAATTTTTAAATTTACTATTGTAATCATAGCAAATTTATTATCTACAGTCTCAAAAAATGTATATAAGTGTATTTATTGTATTAAAGATCCATCAAAAAAATATTGCCTTCTAATTGGGGTAATGTAGTATACTACAGAGCAACACTGAAAAGTAGTTGTCAAAAAAAAAATAAGCAAAGAACTTGGCAGCTGTAGTGAAATACGTGTTTTTATTCGATAAATTAGCGAAAATGGCAGTGTAAAACGACTGTGAATGCATAACTAAATGTGCAACGTGTAATCATAATGTCGAGCCGTCGTTCAATCCTCGGTTCGACACTGGACGCTCTACCCGCGCCCACGGATCCACTTCGCGAATTGTTTGAAGCTTGCAAAACTGGTGATGCTGCGCGAGTAAAAAAGTTAATTACTCCTCAAACGGTGAATGCCAGGGACACAGCTGGTAGAAAATCTACTCCGCTACACTTCGCTGCAGGTATTCACATAAATTATATGGTGTTTGTTTTTGTTATTGTCGTAAATATCTGGTTTATTCATAAGTGAAAGGAGAGGTGTAAGGAAGTCGTTAAATTTGGCCATTGCATAATTAGTTACGGTCGTGATTGCACTGAATTTAGTGCTTTATGCGGTCCAAAACTATTGTTAGGATGTAAAATGAGGGTAACTGTTTGCAGTTACGAAATATCTGACACAAATTTTGAGCTGGAAAATGGTTGGTGGGTGGTAGAATATATGTTTATAGAATGATTGTTGTCTTGTTTATGTACCTTTACAAATGTTTTTGTGGCCAAGCATTAACTAATTAAATTAATTTTAGTATTTAGTTTGTGCAATGTAATTCCTAGATTCTTTTTTGTTTTTGTTAAACTAATTTTATTGTTGTTAAGTGTGATTATTAGTGATATTTTATGTGTGTACCTAAATTGTATGATCCCAGTTGGTCGAAATAAAGTGATTTAATTTAATTAACTTTTGTGTTGTTAAGCTACAGTTGTGAATTAGTTTAAAATATCAATGGGTACCTATGTGGTTAGCCTCATTTAATTTACTTCATAGATTATTTCTATGATGTTAAAAATGAAAACATAAATATTACTGATGAACAGGATTTGTTATTAAAGTAATGTTTATAGGAAACAAAAGGGTTTAGTTACACAACTATAATATTTTTTATTACTGAAACAAAGGACAATTATGTGTTTGCCTTTGAAAGGTCCGGCTTAAAAAATAAGTAAATACAACAGTAAAAATAAAATAATGAAAAAGTTTTGATATGTAATTTTTACCAATTTTATATATAGTAAGGTGTTTGATAAATTAGTTTTCACAAAGTTCCACAAAATAATTACAGGGTATGGACGCCGAGAAGTGGTAGAGCTCCTGATAGGCGCGGGAGCAGCGCTACAAGCCCGAGACGACGGCGGGCTCCAACCATTACACAATGCATGCTCCTTCGGTCACGCTGATGTTGTCCGGGCGCTGCTGAGTGCAGGTGCTGCGCCGGCAGCCAGAGATAATTGGGGGTATACTCCGCTGCACGAGGCTGCTGCGAAGGGGAAGGTTGATGTTTGTATTGGTAAGTCCTGGGTTTTTTATTTGTCAGCCAAAACAGTATTTCAATGATTTTCACTTTTTGAGCCCCAATGGGTTATTATGCAAAAGAGTAAGTAGTAGACTTTGGATCATAGCAACGAAAAGATGATTTGGGATGAAGACAGTATATGCTGATGTACCCTGCAGCAGCGGCTGGTCCATACAAGCCGATTCCCACCGGCTTGCCTAAAATTGATTACTGGTAAAGTACCTAATGTTGAAGGTAGGTTTCTTTTTGCTTTGGAGTTGCCTAGTAGAAATTTTCACCAGCCGCCACTGGTACCCTGCTATAATGAATCATATACAGAATTTTAGAGAACCTCAAATCTTATTCACCCTCAGTTCATAGTATTAGTAATGTGCAGGGGGCAAATGGGGGCAATTAAATAAATAAATAAATAATAAAGAAATATTGGGGACACCTCAATACATAGATCAACTTAGCCTCAAACTAAGCAAAGCTTGTACTATGGGTGCTAAGCGACGATATACATACTTAAATAGATAAATACATACTTATATACATAGAAAACATCCATGACTCAGGAACAAATATCTGTGCTCATCACACAAATAAATCCCCTTACCGGGATTCGAACCCAGGACCGCGGCTCAGCAGGCAGGGTCAACCGGTTGTCAATTGTAACTAATCTATTTTTTCCATTATTACACTATGATGTTGAGTTCTACATGTATCCACTGAACACCCCTACCATATATAATCGTGGACACTCCATTTAATAATGCAAACATTGTATAATATTTAAAAAATGGACTCCTTATATTTGTCTCCCAGTCGAGATATCGCTGTACCTTACCTATAATTTTCCGAGTGAGGGAAACCTTTGTATTTTCAAGTCCAGTTAATTGCAAATTATGATTAGAGCACTGAGTGATATTGAATTATCCATTTCAGCACTTCTTCAACATGGCGCGGACCCAAACATCAGAAACACAGAAGGAAAGACCCCGTTAGATCTAGCAGATTCTGCCACCAGACCTGTTCTTACTGGTAAATTTAAAATGCTGTTTTACAGCTTGCCAAAAAAGAGTATTAATTAAAAAGTGGCAACATGTAGTGTCATTGTGGTAGCATTACTAATTTTTTGCCAGTATGTATTTGTAGAATAGTTTTTGACTCATATGACTGTTTTATACAGTCGAGCTCATAAATATGTGTACAGATGTAGTGTGAAAACAGTTGCCTCCGTATTGTTACGGAAACGTACGAACGTGTCATGCTATTTCAGTCAGTCTCAGTACAAGATGTACTGACATTAACTGAACTAGCATGACAAATACGAACGTTTCCGAAGGAAACCCTTTTCGCACTACGTGAAAATATGTATACATATTTATAAACTCGTACATTTGAATGCTATCTAGACAAACATCTTGTTACTAGAGTTATCGTCGAAGATTTTTGCGTCCGTACTACTTGATCTAATCATTCTGATCATACAATTATCTGGGTGATAAATTGTTCGATTGCAGACTGGCCAAGCCCCAAACTATACTAGCGTGGCTTCCCACCTGCATTACTTTACTAAATATTTACATCTAAATTTTATCTCACTGTAAATAGTAGTATGTTATCCTAATTCCGTAGTAATTCTACCTAGCACAACGTATAGGCATTGCCATCCAACGTGGCAATGCCGCCAGCCTTCTTGGCACCTTGCCACAAGGTGCAAATTTAGAGCCGATTTTTTACTTATAGTTTTTATTTACTTTTATTATAACAGGGTATTTTTTAGCTTATATTGAAATTGTTAATTTATATTGTAGTGTATTTCTACCTACCTTGTTAGCGCTTTCACAACATACTTATGCGGGAAATTAATTTATATGACAATAGCGGGCCTTCAAAACGCTACGAAGGATATGTTTTTGAATAATTTAGCTTCGAAATAAATGGACTGTATAAATTTGAATATTAAGTAAATTACGACACAAAATACTTGCTTGCACCTTGTTTAAAAGGAAAGAGGAAAATGCCAACGCCTACCTTTATAGCTTTTCTTCTAGGTCTTCTCAGCTGATCAGCTTTTCCAAAACTCCCTTCAGCAATCGGCACAATAGACGATACACTTGTCCACAACAGTTTTTAGGGGCGCGTTAATATTTATCACATTTTTGATATTTAGCCATGCGCAGGCTGTTAGCCAAACGGAGCTTAGACGGGGACTGATCGAGGCGAAAATTGCTTCTCGAATCGCGGCGAGTGAGACAGATATACTCATCTCACGTGCGTTGGCAAAGGATAGGTGACTTGGAAGGGTGAGGTGATTCGCAAGTACCTACATTTGAAAATATTAATATAAAACTACCTTAAATGTAAAAATAATAAATTTGGAACTCAACATCCCCCCGGCCTTGAAGGATCCCATCCCCCCGGCCTTGAAGGATCCCTTCAAAAGAAAAGGAAGGAAAGAGCTAAGTGCCAACTGCACATAAATATAACGCGGTATAAGGTCATTGTGCCAAGTTACTTACTTTCTAAGTTCATTATGACGAAATTACAAACGAGAGAATAACCTAACACTACAACAGCAAAAGGTTGAAAATACACAATATTAAATTTGCGCTTATTCACTAAGCAAGTTAGTTTAAAGAAAAACGTAACTTATTATAACTTAAATATAACTACCCATATTTAATTTGTCTACATTAGACGCGGGCTAAAACTAAGTTTCTAAACTAAATAAGACTCCTATTGAGTCGGTAACGGGCATAGCCGTATGACTGGACGTTTATACGTGCCAGTTTTCGTTTTTACTTCCGCTACGCGTATAACTCCATCCTGGCTATTAGGATAGATATTAGTAATAATACCTAAAGGCCATTGCAGAGGCGGAGCGTTATCTACCTTTAATATTACTACGGTACCAATTTTTATTGGATTAGAAGGTGTATTCCATTTTTCGCGTTGTTGCAAATTATGCAAATACTCCGTTCTGAATCGCTTCCAATACGATTGCACGAGCGAGTCCAATAATGAGTACCGCGACAGTAAATTCGTATTTTCATCGGACAGATCAGCCGCTGGTAAAAATTCCAATGGCGACATGGTCAAAAAATGCGAAGGAGTAAGCGCGAGCGGCTCAGAAGGATCAGAGCTTAAAACGTATAAAGGACGACTGTTGAGCACGGCCTCTAACTGAACAAGAACAGTTTCTAACTCCTGAAAAGTTAAAGTTTGCTTGCCAATTACTCTAAACAGTAAAGTCTTGGAACTTTTTATATTAGCTTCCCAAATGCCTCCGAAGTGGCTAGCGGTGGGAGGATTCATTTTCCATGTAATACGATGTTTCGCGAGCTCATTGCTGAAAGTTTGATAATAATCGTCAGATTCTAAAAGGTCGTGGAGCTCCTTGAAATAAGCTTTCGCGGATACAAAATTTGTTCCATTGTCGGAATAAATAAAATTACACGGACCTCGTCGCGATAAAAAGCGCTTAAAAGCGTCTATAAAACAAGCAGCCGTCAAATTTGAAGCTAATTCTATATGAACTGCTTTTGTCACAAGACAAATAAAAAGGCAAATGTAAACCTTGACGCTGCGCACGCCTCGTTTCCTATAAGGGGTGGCGTACAAAGGGCCAGCAAAGTCTATACCCGTATGCATAAAAGCTTTGCATTGCTCTAAGCGGCATTTAGGTAAGCTAGACATTAGCGGAAAAGTAGGTCTGGGGTTTAAACTGAAACAACGGTTACATTTTTGAGTGATATGCCTAACAATACGACGACAGGAAATTATCCAAAATTTAGTTTTTAATATACCTACTAAATGTTGCGGTCCTGCATGAAGGTTGTTGCGGTGGTAATGATCAATTAACAATTCTACAACGTGACCCTTTTTGGGTAAAATTATAGGATGTTTCGATTCGTAATCGAGCGAAGAGTTCGATAAGCGACCTCCTACGCGTAAAATTCCATCTGAAAGGAAAGGAAATAATTTTTGTAACTTTAAAGAACATTTAAGTCCATTTGAAATAGCCTTGATGTCGGCTGAGAAATTAGCATTTTGTATCGCTTTTAAAATTTCAAGCTCAGCAGTATTTAAATCATTAGCGGTAATTACCTCATTTGGAGATAACTTTTTATAAAACGTAAAACATAAACTGTGACTCGAAGCAGCTTGTTCCAGGAGGAACAGCGTGTCGCGAGAGATAGAAACGGATGTTCAGGCTTATTAGCCTCTGTGGTCACGTGGGACAAAGTTTTTTCTTCGGGTAAAGGTGCCCGCTTTGGAACGAAACTTTGTATAGGCCAACGCTCTGTAGCCTGTGATAACCAAACTGGACCTTTAAACCAGAGCTCATGTTGAACCAACAGAGAAGGGGTGAGACCACGTGACACGCAGTCAGCGGGGTTTTGTGCACCTGCAACGTGGTATAAATTGCCAGGCGAAATGTTACTTTGAATTTGTGATATGCGGTTAGCGACGTAGGTGTCGAACCTATGCGGAGAGGCAACCGACCAACATAAGGCGACCTCTGAGTCTGAGAATGCATAAATATTTTTTATTTTATGCCTACTGGACATAGTGTCGTGAACTTCTTTAAGAAGCCGAGAAAGAAGCAGAATTCCGCAAAGCTCTAGACGAGCAAGTGTGATTTTAGGTTTAGCGGAAGCTACCCTAGACTTCGAACACAATAACGTAACTACGGGTGGCTCGTTACCGTTCACGACGTGTGCATATATGACGCAACCGTATGCGGATTCACTGGCGTCAGAAAAACCAACCAGCGAAACTTGAGACCTCGTCTCAATTCCTAAATGTCGGGGAAAATTTAGCTGAGATATTAACGGTAGCTCAGCTAAATATTGTTGCCATAGCTTAATAATATGAGGGGGTGGCTCTTCATCCCAATCGATGGAAAGAAGCCAAAGTTGCTTAATAATCAACTTAGCATATAAAATTACAGGCCCGACGAGTCCTAAGACATCGTACAGACGCGCGGTGGCCGAAAGAATGGCGCGTTTAGTGCAAACGGACGGCGGGTTAGAGATATCGAAAACAAAGCAGTCTCGCGTAGGTAGCCATTTCAAACCTAGGATCTTAAACGTATCTCCGTCATCGAAGGAGATAGATTTAGATTGTCGGTGAGACTCAGGTATGTGCTCAAGCAGCTCCCGCGAATTCGAAGACCACTTGAGCAAATCGAATCCGCCTGCTTTGAAGAGGGCGATCAGCTCATCCGCTATCTTAACTGCTTCCTCGGTTGAAAAAGTAGAAGTAGCCAGATCGTCCATATAGACATCTCTTTCGAGCACAGAGGCTGCCTTTGGCCATCTGTGCCGCTCGTCTGCAGCTAACTGACGTAAAGTCCGAATAGCCAGAAAAGCTGACGGTCGAAGTCCAAATGTTACTCGAGTAAAGGTTAACACTTCGAGCGGGTCGGTATCAGAAAACCGATATAAAATACGTTGGTATTTCCGGTGTGAAGAATTCACATAAATGCATAAATACATCTGTTTTACGTCAGCGAAAAATGCGATCTTATAAATGCGTACATTTAACAAAATGTGAAATATATTAGCCTGTAAGTTACGTCCGGAATGCAAAATATCATTTAAAGAAAGACCCGTATCTGTCTTCGCACTTCCGTCCAGAACCGGTCTTACTTTTGTGCTAATTTTATCATTACGTAACACAGGGCGGTGCGGTAGATAAAATCCATCAGTAGATTCGTCATCAGCTGACGCGCGGGTGAGAATACCTTTATCAAGATAATCGCGAATAACTTCGTCGTATCCAGACTTAAGCTCAGGATTTTTTGAAAATTTCTTTTCTAAAAGCAAAAAACGCCTTTTTGCGGTTTTAAAGGAGTCGCCCAATGTATGAGGATCATCCTTAAATGGAAGGTCCACAGTATAACTGCCGTCGTTATTACGGACAGTGGTTGCGGTATAAATATCTTCACATTTTTGGTCATCGGGACTCAAAAATGTGCGAGAAGGTATTTCTTCAGTTGCCCAAAAGCTCTCTACTAACTTGTGAAGAGGATCGCTAGTAAACGCGCAGAGTGTGCGAGAGGCTGTAGGAGGGTTAACTATAGCCGCGTCACCCATTAAAATGTACCCTAGGGTCGTTTCAAACACGGTAGGTATTATAGGATTCGAGCTTTCGATTTTGTTTGATAACAATATTTTACAATATACATTGACCCCCAGGAGTATATCTATAGGACCAGGTTCAGAAAAACCATCGTCAGCTAAAGGTAAATTTAAATTGCGAGCATAATTTACAACTTCCCTATCTATGCGCGAGTCGGGCAATTCAGACGTAATGCGGTCGACAACACGAGGGCGAATCGAATATCGATATGATTCATCCTTTAAAGATGAAAAAGTTAACGCGGTATGCCCCTTGGTCTTGAGGGTTAACTCTCCCAAACCAGTGGCTTCAGTAGGGTATAGCGGTTTATTTATAGCTAGCGAGAGACGCTTGCAACAAGCGACAGATATGTAATCTGACATGGATCCTGGGTCAATCAATGCGCGCAGGACATGTGTGCGGTTTAAGGAATCAATAACCTTAATTTTAGCGGTCGCAAGTAAAGCAGTAACTAAACATTGGTTACTGTTATCTTCGCCAGCAAAAGTACACAAAGAAACTGTGTTTTCCTCATGACGAGAAATCAAGCCATTTTCGACCTTAACGGCAGCAATCGCCGGGTCTATAATATTAGCTTGCGCGGTGCGGTTGACCTCAGCACTGGGTAAGGCTGTGGTCGGGTCATAAGCGGGAGCGGGTGCGGGAATAACAACATTATTTGTTGCAGCGGGAAAACAATTATTAGAAGCGGGTGCGGATACCACTGCACTTACATTGCAGTGAGATTTCTCTTTGGTATTGAAATGCAACATCGTATGATGTCTTAACGAACAATGAGAACAATGTCGCTTGGAAGTACAAGAGGAAGTCTTATGTTTCACACTTAAGCAGTTATTACAATAAGCGTTAGATTTTATAAAATTGAACCTGTCATGCGGAGTCATATTATTAAAAGATTGACATGAATATAAATGTTCATGTTGTTTATTTTTGCATAAAGAACATTTATCGCTGGCGCCTTTGTCATTGGCCGCATCCGTGTTTACGAATGATTTAGTTTTTTGCAAGAGATGCTTTTTAGCCGATATTTCAACTGGCTTACTAATTGCCGCATTTGGCGAACGAGACAACACTTTATTTTGTTCTTTGACGAATTCAATTAAATTTTGATAAGTAGGTATTTTGTCTTTGCGGTATGTAATTTCGAACAATTTAATTGTATCGGCATCTAACTTTTGCAGCGCTAAATGTAACAACATGAAATCGGTTAAATCGACAAGGTTCAACTGCTTAAGGGCTTCTACAGACGAGTTGAATTTATTTAAGAATGAATCCAAGCCGGCGGCATTGGTTGCGGTTAATTGTTTGAACGTTAGCAACTGATTAAAATATGTTGACGCCAACGAACGCGGGTCATCATATTTTTGTATCAATGCGTTCCAAATAATATGGTAATTTTCAGCGGTTGCTGGCAAGCCGGAACAAACACTTGTGGCGTTGCCGGTTAATTTGCCAACTAAATAGTACACCTTCTCGCTGTCAGTCAGCGACGAGTTTTCATGAATAACACTTTTGAACTGTTGATAAAACAAAGGCCAGTTTTTTACATCTCCGTCAAAAGAAAGCAATTCTAATTTAGGCAGGCGGCATATTGGTTTTAAAGAGTGCGCAGGTTCAGAGGGAACCTTAGACTCGTTGTCGATTAGAACTTGCTTAATGTAACAAAACATTTCCTCAAATGCCGACCAAGACTCGTAATCTACTTCAGCATCGGGCTGCATTTGCAACTGCAATAAATTATAGGACTCTAAAACGGTTTGATAATCTTCACGCATTTTATCCAAATTTAATGTACTAGTGTGAAATGCCCTATATTGAGATGGATCGGTTTCCGCCTTGTAAGCAAGTTCCAATATATTTTCGACGCGCTTGTAAATAACGTCGCGCCGAACTGTATAGAGGGCTAGCTGATTTTTGTTTGTGTTATAATTATCGCTAATAAAGCCCTCGCTGCCTTTCCTGGCTTTTGATGATTTAGACATCTTGTTGAGAATTAACAAGTTTTACAATAAAACTAATAAATCGAACGTCGTAAATAAACTAATGTACCTACGAGGTATAAGTATAAAGGTGTAGTGTACTATTTAGTTTGACAATGCGGTCAAACATATAATTATTCGAATGAAATAAACAGTATACCTACGCGTTTTAAATAAAACGAGTTCCCTAATAAATAGGTATACCTAACGAACACTAGCTGCGAGCCAACCGATAATAAGCGGAACAAATATTTTTCTACCTGTAATATTTCGGTAAGCGGTGCGGTGCGGTTTGGCTGACCGAGCAGTGCAATCATATATGGAATGAAAACGATCGGAATGAACGAAAGTGAGCCGAACAATTCCGAAGATTCACGAATGAATATCTTGACTATTTCAAATATGGCTAACAATTTTGAAATGCGAACAAAGGAAAAATGGAACACGTGTATGAGTATTTTTGTCGTAAAAATAAAATATATAAAGAAATAACCTACGATCTATCGTACTTCGTAACGCGGAGCGGAAATATAATGAAATACCTGACGATGCGATAGATATAATAGGATGAGTGACAGAGTATTTCAGTTACGTAGCACAATGACCATACAGTTAGCGGTATATTTAATGGAAAAGATTAACTATTCGGCGAGAAGTGACCAAAAAATATGTTAGCGCTTTCACAACATACTTATGCGGGAAATTAATTTATATGACAATAGCGGGCCTTCAAAACGCTACGAAGGATATGTTTTTGAATAATTTAGCTTCGAAATAAATGGACTGTATAAATTTGAATATTAAGTAAATTACGACACAAAATACTTGCTTGCACCTTGTTTAAAAGGAAAGAGGAAAATGCCAACGCCTACCTTTATAGCTTTTCTTCTAGGTCTTCTCAGCTGATCAGCTTTTCCAAAACTCCCTTCAGCAATCGGCACAATAGACGATACACTTGTCCACAACAGTTTTTAGGGGCGCGTTAATATTTATCACATTTTTGATATTTAGCCATGCGCAGGCTGTTAGCCAAACGGAGCTTAGACGGGGACTGATCGAGGCGAAAATTGCTTCTCGAATCGCGGCGAGTGAGACAGATATACTCATCTCACGTGCGTTGGCAAAGGATAGGTGACTTGGAAGGGTGAGGTGATTCGCAAGTACCTACATTTGAAAATATTAATATAAAACTACCTTAAATGTAAAAATAATAAATTTGGAACTCAACAATTGCTAACTGGTTTATAACTTTATATTATTTGAACAATAGTAACTATTTTTAACTGATTTTTCTTCTTACAAATATTACAGGTGAATACTGCGCAGCGGAAGTTCTGGAAGCAGCACGTTCAGGTGCCGACGAGCGTCTAGCAGCTCTCCTGACACCACTTAACGTGAATGTTCACGCTGGAGATGGCCGCCGATCCACACCTTTACACTTAGCTGCTGGGTATAACCGAGCTCGGGCGGTGAGGTTGTTACTACAGAGAGGAGCGGACACACATGCGAAAGACAAGGGGTAAGTATAGTGTCTTTATCATGCTTGCGTTATCCTGGCATGGCTCATGGGAGCCTGGGGTCCGCTGTGACAACTAATCCCAAGATTTGGCATAGGCAATAGTTTTTACAAAAGTGACTGCCATCTGAGCTTCCAGCCCAAAGGTGTAACTAGGCCTTATTGGGAATAGTCCAGTTAATTTCCTCAAGATATTTTCCTTCACCGAAAAGCGACTGGAAAATATCAAATTTCGTACATATGTTTCGAAAAACTCATTTGTACGAACTCCAGCACTTATTCAGTAACATAGACGTTTGAAGACAAATTTTCAACTAGATATAACTCGGTCTAGAGATACTTTAATAGGATCTGTCTCAGTTAACTGAACATATTCAAAATATGCACAAAATAAGTCACATTTATAATTAAACTTCCGCATTAACATTTGCCAAGTGAGAACAGCTTAGCCGAACATCTGTTGCTCATTCAAGAACTATTTTTTCCAGTGGCTTGGTGCCTCTTCACAATGCCTGCTCTTACGGGCACTACGAAGTGACAGAGCTATTAGTTCGAGCTGGTGCTGACGTTAACGCTACAGATCTCTGGGCTTTCACGCCGCTACATGAGGCGGCTAGCAAGGCCCGGTTAGAGGTTAGTAGCGACATCTAGTATCAAGTAGATGTACGGGCACTAGGAAGTAACAGAGCTTTGGTGCTGACGTCAACGCTACAGATCTCTGGGCTTTCACGCCGCTACATGAGGTGGCTAGCAAGGCGCGGTTTGAGGTTAGTAGCGACATCTAGTGTCGAGTAGATGAAAATAAATTCCGGCCCCAGCTGCCGAAGACTTTAGCCTTTGTTTTTAGTACCTATATAATTAATTTCCTTTTCCACGCAGAACAAGCTAGTACTTTAGTCGTGGACACCTGCGGGCGTAGTACACTACATGGATAAACTTTATCGCTTAGGTGCGTCCCTATCGCACTTACAAATAGTTCGAAAAGGACGGCCTGACTTTATATCGTTTTTCGACTCCCGAACTGTTATTCGTCATTTACAGGGTCGTGCATAGATCTTTAAATCCCTACATAAAAGTCTATTCCCCAAAGCCCGTCCCCGCCGGTTTCCGCGCACGCGCGCAGTAACGAAAAAATTTAAAACGCATTGTTGGGCTCTGTAACCATGGCAGCGCATTGTTATAACGATACTGCGCGCGTGCGCGGTAATCCGGCGGGGGATGGCGTTGGGCAGTGCAAAATACAGGAAACAGTGTGAATTTCACGAAAGTTATTCTACAAAACTATTAAAAACGAAGTGCATGGTCGTAGAAAAAGTATTGTATGCAACGGTGTCTAACTGAGTCAAAAAATACTCGTGGCGTCTTTATTAACAACTTCGTTTTTGACCTCCTTTAAATGCCTGTTGCATAAAATACTGTTATAATGCGACCATGCTTGCCTACCTGGCCGTACTTTGTATGGTATTCAAAACATCAGTTATGACAGAAAAGTTATTTTACATTATTTTTTCTAGGTGTGCTCGCTCCTGCTAAGCGAAGGCGCAGACCCTACTTTACTGAACTGCCACGGCAAGTCCGCTTTAGATGTAGCACCCACCAGGGAATTGCAGGAGAGGCTAGCATGTAAGCGTCAATCAGTCATTATTATACATATGTATAATAGGGCATGGCATTATGTTTAGTCCGTCAGTTAGATCGTCCAAAAATACTAAACACGTATTTTTCGCTTTTTCTAATTAATGAAAAAATACAAAGATATAGAGCGTCAAAGTTCCGGATTGGGGGGTTGTGACGTCACTTCTAAGTAAAAATTGTACTTAGGCGTGACGTCACGCGAAACTTCAACGCACTGTAAAAAAGAAAAAATAAGTGTCTAATATTCTTTGATAATCTAACTGCCTGACAAATTAGTTTTTTTTAGTCGTCTCGCCTATTATCTTAGTCTAAGATGACAACTGGCATGCTATAGCTTTAATTAAGTTAAGTATATCACTTTACCGAAAGATATTTGCTTTATTTTTGAAAATACGCAATAAGGAAGGATACACTGGAAGATTAAGACAGATTTTCACTGCAACTATTGTAGGTACAGTTAACCAATTGGAACCCTAGGCCACTGTAGAACTATGTCATAGTGACGTTATAAATCAGATTGTAAGAAATCTCTTACTGCTTGTCATTTTGACATGGTTGTAGAGTGGCCTAGGGTTCCAATTGGTTGACTGTACAGTATGTGTGACCAAGACAGAAAAAAAATGTTCGAATAAAATGTATGTGACTTGACAGTGATAGCAAGCAGCTACAGTGGCGCCACCTAGTGTGATAACATTGCAGTTTTCCTTCTCATTCTCCATAGATGTGTTATTTGTTAACTGCGAGTCCACAATATCAGTATTTTGTTTATTTTTTCCAGTTGAATACAGAGGGCACTGCTTGCTAGAAGCATGTCGTTTAGCGGAGCCAGCCAGAGTAAAAAAACAGCTATCATCACTCAACAATCAACCTGTAAGTTTTGACATAGCTATTAAATACTGAAAAAGCATGATGACTCTTAAGTTATTAGTCTTTAAGTTATAAATAGTTCTAATTTGTTCAAAACCGAGCGACACTACGCGACGTCGACGCGGCGTCAGGCTTTCCGCGAGACGCTAGATGTGGGGGGACCCATAGGCCGAGCCGTCTCGTGTAGGAATTGACGCGCGAAGGAGCTCGGTCTACCTATGGAAATATGCCCGAGGCATTAGTTTGGCCGAGACACGTCTACAGAGGTCACTATTACTCGCGCAATACATATACATACAACCACGCCTGTATCCCATAAAAGGGTAGGCAGAGCACATGAAACTGCTCAAGGTTGCCACTCTTGGTAAATAAGGGGCAGATTGCCAGCCTCTCGCCTACGCATAATTTAACATAAATAAAACAAGTAGGGAACAAATCAAATTATATTTTTGATTTGTTCTTTTTCAAGTAGTCACACTACACCGCTACGTTACATTAGCCGCGTAAGCTAAAGACCCGGGTTCGATTCCCGGCTCGGCCACCAGTGCATAGTGACTTTTGGTAGGCTTGTGCCGTTTCGTTCGTTGATCGGAGCGCTCCGATCTCGTTCAGTCGCTCACACGAACTAGTTCGCTCTTTTAGGTCTTTTGCTCATTTAGTTCAGCCAGACCAGCGACCGTTGCGGTCGGAAAGATCAGAACGAATGGGATCGAATAGTGTCAAAATGATACGAATAGTCCACAGATAGTAACATTCCGGGCCGAAAGGTTGTAAGTAACCGAAGTTTAATATGAAAACTTGACTTTTTTTGTTGCTCTGCTAAGTAGCTCTCACTCTCGGTCGGCGCAGTCACACATTCGTTCTCGATCCAAACCGCTCGCGTTCGCCGATCCTGTACTGAACTAAATGAGCAAAGACCGATTCTCAGAGCACGGAAAAATTCAGTTCATTTCGGTCATTGATGGGATTTTATTCCTAACAGTTCATAGTTCGTGAACGACACAAGCCTAACTTTTGGGGTCATAATGAACAACTTATATTATGGAACCAATGCTGAAATCGCAAAAAAATTGGCTGTTGCATACATATATTTCGACTGTCATAATGCCGCTCATTTCTATCTACAGACCAACCCCTATAGACATCCATTACATATGAATGTTGTTATTATTTTTTAGATAAATCCAGAGTCTTCCTCATCAAGCCCAGCGCCGTCTACATCCACTCCTTGCACAGTGGAAGCGTTGGCCAACTTCCAGCACCTCGCCTCCGGTGATCGGCCTCTCCACGCCGCGGCCGGCAGCGTCTACCCCAAGAGAAAACAGGTCAGTACAAACTACAAACATTTATACATACAAATCATTCCTTATAAAATACTTAGTCTTTAAGAATAACCACTGTACACTTATGTTATTCATAGTAAATTATTTGTATTTATTTGTAATTATACAGCAAGTAGGCCACAAGGGCTCTTTTACACGTCAATGGCACAGTATAATAAAAAGTACTATACAGTATGGCCACTCACGCTGAAAGAGCCGCCCACCCGCTCTCGGTTACCTCACAGTTACCGCCTGTCAAGAACGCGATCAGTCGACCTGTCTTATCTCACTCATACAGGCATGGTACGCGTTCACCTACACGAGCTTAGACTGTGTACGTAGGAACGCGCCTCTTTCATATATTTGATCGCCAGTGTCCGTGGTGTGCTAACAAACTGTCATAATTTGGACTTTGGACTTACATAAAAAAAAATCAAATAAATATGTTTGTATCCTTTTTTAATTAGGTACTTAAAAACTGAAATACAAAACATAAGTATTACTTTAGTACCTGAATATCCCGCTAGATGGCGCTGTAACCTCCGCAACAAATCCTACATCGCGGTGTTAAGATTTTTCTGCGAAACATGGGGTGGCGTGGACAAGGATGTTTTGTTACTCTGGTTTCCCTTCAAAACGAATAAATCTTTCGCCTTTTACTAAAGATTTCCGTGGAGGGGAACACTCAAATGAGTCTATTGAAATTTTTTATGCCCTGCGCAAGCGGGGCTTATAAATTATGAAAGTTGCAACTAATTATGATACTATTGTAACAAAGCTTTTGCAATAGATTTATAAACAGCGAGAGCGTTTATTGAATCTGAACGAAGCAAAGGTTTCTCGTTACGCTAGGGATTCAAAAGTAGAATCCTGATCGTAGTGTTAACGTCCAAGGGATTCCAGTGTTAACGCCCAAGGTAAAAGTAATTTTGCTACCATGTTGTTTACACATACTGTTTTTCACATCATATTTAAGGAAATTGATATATAATAATATTTTATAATTATATAAGTATAAAAATGTGTCCTTGAACGGAAAGTAACACTTTGCTCCCTCATATCAGGGAGGAAAAGCGCCACTTTGCTCCCTCCTAGCAGAGAAGAAAATAACCCTTTCCAAATTTGTGATATGGAAATGTATTTAACAAAAAAATCTGCCAAATTATTTTTCAAAATATTTCAAATGTTGACTCTCGAGTAGTAACGACGTGCTTGCTTACTATTCAAGCCTAGTAGGCTTTTTAATTGGTCTAAAAATTAATTAAGACTTCAATATAAACAAATCGTGTGTGGAATGTCATTGTAAAACTTGTCAGAATATTTTATAGCTGACTAGCTTTTGCCCGCGGCTTCGCTCGCGTTAGAAAGAGACAAAAAGTAGCCTATGTCACTCTCCATCCCTTCAACTATCTCCAATTAAAAGTTCACGTTAATTTGACGCTCCGTTTTTCCACGAAAGACGGACAAACAAACAGACACACATACTTTCCCATTTATAACTATTAGTATGGATATTGGGCCCCTGAGTTGTTTGACTGTGGTGAAGAGGTATTTAACTATTTCTACTGACACTTAACATTGTTTCAGGTGATGGAGATGTTAATAAGAAAGGGCGCCAGAGTTAACGAGAAAAATAAAGAAGGACAGACCCCTCTACACATAGCTACAGAGCATTCTCATTTAGACGCTATGGACCTTTTGCTACGGCACGGTAAGTCAAAAATTAGCTAAAAATTATTAGCAATTAGCTAAACAATATTTGATTTTTGGTGCGTTTTGTAACATTTTTTTCCCCTTTTTTTTCATTTTCTGTTTTTTATTATTCTGTGCGAGGTTACTAAAAGGGGAACGAAAATTCAATTTTTTTTGCGCTACAACGCACCGTTTAGGAGATACAGCCATTCAAAGTTTTTATTTTCCAGTATTTATTTCATACCATGTTTGAGAAAAGCACTATACATACCTCGGCGGGAAATGGGGTTGCCCGCCTCAGACCTATCCTCAGTCTATATGTCTTCGGCCTGCAACCCCTTTTGTCCCGGCCTCTGTAGTAATGTACTATTAGTATGAACTTGCGTACGCATGCGTTTAGCGTCGACGACGCGTAAGCGTCTTTATACTAAAGAGCGATTTTTGGTTGCGCTAGAACCGATTCCTGTCGATAGATTTGGTAAGTAAGAGTCTTGTAGTCAGATTTAGTGTCTTTCCATTCCCCCGACGCAAAAACGTCTGGGTGTTATAAGTTTGACGTGTCTGTCTGTCTATCTGTGTGTGTGTCTGTCTGTGGCATCGTAGCTCCCGAACGGATGAACCGATTTAGATTTAGTTTTTTTTGTCTGAAAGCTGAGTTAGTCGGGAGTGTTCTTAGCCATGTTTCATGAAAATCGGTCTACTAGTCACGGTCGGGGTTTTTTTTTAAATTTCTATTTTGTGGTTAGGTTAGGTTATACAGTAAATTTGTTACCGTTCCGTTTTCTAAAAATATCTTGTATGTATTTGTTCTAATGCAGGTGCGAAAGTGAACGCGATGGACGGGCGAGGCATGAGTGCGCTGTCTTTAGCAGCGCGTGCGGACGCGGCGGCGGCCTGCCGGTTACTGCTGGCTTGCGGAGCTCACGCTCAGAACCCAGCTACCCTGCACCCATGGGTAAGAATCCCGATTACATAGATCAGTAGAGGACAAGCTTTGGGGGCCAAAATATGACGAAATTGTAGAGGCGGGTCTGATTTACATAAAAATTGCTTTTTTACTACACTACTGGCCATATCACACTATTTCAAAGGAGCGACGGCGGGCCCGCGGGCCTTACTTTGCCTACCACTGATTTAGATGGATCTTTATGGCTCATTGGAGGCAGTTACCAGTGCTACTATGCGAAAATGGTATTAGAAAAACGTCTCAAAAATTTTTTTTCTGCCCGAGAACGACAAATATAACCTCGCCACACAAAAGGTGACATAATGGAATGTATGCCTGATGACAGATAACGTGGCCACTCGACTGAATATATTTTGTTTACTTAATTCTGTTTTTTTAACGTGACAACGTCTAATAACTCGTTACTACGGGCTGCATGTACGAAAAAGTTGACGTCATTGTCCCGTTCCGCAAGCGAGAGCGCGGCACGAACGAGAGAGAAGCGTGATCGGCTCGAGCGATCGGCTCAGTTCGGTTCGTGATGCAAATATCTCCCTTCCACTCGATCAGCCTAGCACAAAAGATGCACGTGAACTGTTTTCTTCTAATTTTTATAATTAAAGTGAAGTGAAATGTTATTGTGTTAAATACAACTGCGGCAATATTAGGTAACATAATATATAAGTAATTCTTGCATTTAAAAATCTCATTGTTTCATCTATACTACTGTAATGTTTGACGTTGCGTTGTTACGTCAAACTACCGTCCGTAAACCGACTTTAAGCCTCCGCCACACATAAAGCGTTTTGATAGCGTAGCGTTAGCGGAGCGCAATGATAGCGGTGCGCCGGCGGAACGCTGGCGTTCCGCTCGCAATCCGCGCGCATTCCGCTCGAAATCTGCGCTCGTTAGTTCCCGCCGGCGTCCGCTCAGCGCAACGCCAGCGTTCGTCCGGCGCACCGCTATCGTTGCGCTCAGCTAACGCTCCGCTACCGCTCCGCCTACGCTATCAAAACGCGCATGTGTGGCCGAGCTTTTACAGACAACCAATTTTTTGTCAGATACTTAAAGTTGATTTTCAAACGTTTATACCTATAAATTCAAATATAACTTTCAGACGCCTGCGCAAACGCGGCGGCCCTACGTCTTCTAGAAGCAGCTAGAACGGGCGACGTGGAAGCGGCGCGAGCGGCGTTAGACGCGCGACCGAGACTCGTCAACTGCAGGGACGTAGACGGCCGGCATTCCACACCGCTACACTTCGCAGCCGGGTACGTACAGACAGAGACACACACAAGTGAGAGAAAGAGAAAGAATTATTTAATGAAACTATAGAAGAGAAACAAATGATAAGAGTCTTCTAGAAGCAGCTTGAACGGGCGACGTGGAAGCGGCGAGAGCGGCGTTAGACGCTCGACCTAGACTCGTCAACTGCAGAGACGTAGACGGCCGGCACTCCACCCCGCTACACTTCGCAGCCGGGTACGTACAGACAGACAGACGAACAGTCACTAGCAGCGCGACCACGACTTATATATATACTGCGCTTATATCACGACAGCATATAACTGCGACTCGCTAACTGCAGAGATGTAAGCGCAGTCTCACGTGGGACAGGTCATCTAAGAATTATCATAGCATGGCTGCAGCGAGTGGAGAATATGCTACTTGAAAGTCTCTTATATTATTAATTACTGTTCATCATCATCCTCCTTGCTTTATCCCGGCAATTGCCACGGGTCATGGGGGCCGAGGTCCGCATTGACAACTAATCCCAAGATTAGGCACTAGTTTTTACGAAAGCGACTGGCATCTGACCTTCCAACCCGAAGGGTAAACTAGACCTTATTGGAATTAGTCCGGTTTCCTCACGATGTTTTCCTTCACCGAAAAACGACTGGCAAATATCAAATGACATTTCGCACATAAATTCCGAAAAACTCATTGGTGCGAGCCGGGGTTCGAACCTGCGACCTCTGATGATTATTAATTACTGTTCAGTGAACCGAAAAAAATATTGTCATATTTTCTTATGACTTGAAAACAGCAAAAAATATTTTTTAAAGTATACTTTTATGTAATCAGGCAAAACAATATCAGCCATGTCCTCTGGAGAGTATCGGTGAATGACGACACTACAGTACACTTTAAGAATGAGGCATAAAGGTCATTATGTCAGTGATTGATTCATTCGACATGAAGTTGGTTCGTTTATTATGACGTCACTACACGGCCGACAGCGTTTTCTTCTGCCAAAATTACAAAAAAGTACTTACATTTTAAATTAAAAATACGTTGTCATCGTACATACATACATACATACAATCACGCCTATATCCCATAAAGGGGTAGGCAGAGCACATGAACTACTCAAGTTTCAGTGCCACTCTTGGCAAAAAGGGGTTGAAAGAAAACGAAATTGTGACATTGCAGTGACAGGTTGCCAGCCTCTCGCCTACGCCACAATTTAACCCATATCCCACAGTCGACTTCTACGACACCCACGGGAAGAAAGGGGGTGGTGAAATTCTTAACCCGTCACCACACGGGCACGGGTTGTCATCGTACACTTTTAATATCCAAGATCAATAAATATTGGTTTACTGTGTCAAATATTACAGAAGACAATAATTTCTTGTGCCAAATTAGATATAAGTCTATTAGCCTATTGGAGTACACGGTGCTACGATCAATTCAATGTGAGACACTCACGGCTCAGCCACGACATTGGTCTAAGCGCGGCAGCGGTGAGCGGCGGCCATACATTGGAGCGAGACACAGCGATGGGACTTTTCATTCGCACGTATGGCTGCCGCTCACCGCTGTCACGCTTAGACCAATGTCGTGGCCGGGCCGTCTTAGATACACATTCTGTAATCAAAATACATTTTAAATATCCTAATGTAAACGTGTTCTATTATTAATAATATTATATGTTGTTACAGGTACAACAGATTACCACTTGCTCAACTATTACTACAAAGAGGCGCCGATGTCCACGCAAAAGACAAAGGGTGAGTGCTCGGATACTCTTTAAAAAGATACCTCAATGTACTGGTTTTTCGTAAAACTCTTTTGACTATTTTTAGTATCTTAGGGCCATTTTTTTCAAAGTTGTCCACCCCACTTTTTTTTTGATTTGGAAATTTTTATGTGGTTTTCATTCAGAATCGCGAGCTCTTTCAATCCTAATAGGAGAAAAAAAGTGTCCCAAGGTTTTTTCCCGTTCCGTTACCATTTTTTCATACATTTTGTATGGCGGTAACGGAACGGAAGGTTCGAAAAAATGTATGGAAATCTTGGGACATTTTTTTTCTCTTATCAGGATCGAAAGACCTTGCGATGCTGACTATTAATCGCGTAAAAAATATAAAAATTTTACCTTCCAATAAAATTGTTATTATTTTGCCTGGTATATCCGAGGTCTTATATAGAGAGAGTACGTCGTAGACGTCGCATCGGACCGATAGATGGCGCCATCGTTCGTTGTAAGTCGCTCCGGCGTCACACCGCCGCGATGTTGGTAGTCCCGTTTTCCCCACCTGCAACATAAGGCTCCTACGCGCCCCGGCCCGCCACCAGCCACCCTCATTGTTGAGGAGAAGTGCCGACGGTATATTAAGCCTACCAGGAAGGCATCACTCAGACCTCGGATATACCAGGCAAAATAATAACAATTTTATTGGAAGGTAAAATTTTTATATTATTTGTGCCGTTTGTATATCCGAGGTCTTATATAGAGACCTGTTTATTATCTCCTGGTGGCGAGTCAGCTGGCGCGCAAGCCTTTGGTAGCCCTATTGGCATAGCATAGAAGAATAAGTGAATCGGTTGTTGAACCGATTTGACAGATGTATCAGTCGAAATCGCCTGCGATCCGCGAATATCTCGGTGCCAGAAACGCCTAAAGAGATTTTCGTGATGACGTTTAGCTTTAGTCAGCGAATAGTTAGAGAAATGACATTATTATACATTGTAGGCGAGGCTGACTTGAACAAGATACAAAAACCTTAGATACACTTTTATTATTAACAGACACGTTATTTTATCAGGTTATTATAAACCCAATTTCAGACACAAAGTGTGGAAATTAACTGTAAAAGTAGTGTAACTATCTGTACTGTAGCAGGGTAACGTAATTGATACTGCTTTTGTCAACCCTTCGTAAAAATTATCTAAATCAATATTAGCTTTGATATGACTATTTAAAGTCCAACGTCTTACGTCCATATCAAACACAGAAAAAGGTCATCACTCACGCGCCCGAGGGCTATTTGTTACGATACTGGTATTTTCGATCAGACTATTTCGCGTCAAGCGAGCGCGGTTACAAGCGAGACTCCTGAACTCTGAACTCTTTTTAGTGAGGGCATTTGAGGATACTGATCGCTCGGTAAAACTAGCCTAGAAGATGAAAAGTACGAGCGCTGTCGATTGCTACTACACTGGACGGAGGTATCAGTCGATTTCTTCAAGTCAGTCATTGACTCTTAGGGTAATCCATTACCTAATCCAAAACCCGATGCGACGGATTTCTACTTCGTGCAATGAAGGTCGACAGTGTAGACTGAGAGGTGACGTCCGTGTCGCATCGCTGGTGGTTGCTGAACACGTCGTGGTAGCAGGTCAAGGGGTGAATTAAAACACCGCCACACATGCGCGCTTTGAGAGCGTAGGCGGAGCGCAATAATGGCGGTGCACCGCACAAACGCTGGCGTTGCGCCCAGTGGGCACTAGCGGGAACTAACGAGCGCGGATTGCGAGCGCAACGCGTGCGGGACGCGAGCGGAATGCGCGCGCATTCAGCGCGCTGATAGCGTAGCGTTAGCGAAGCGGAATGCGCTTTATGTTTGGCGGAGGCTTAATACGTACCGTTGTACGGCGTAATGCAGGGCTCTCGCAGACGAAGAGGTACGATGACGGGCGAAGCAGAAGAAGGCGAGGTCACCGAAGGTCACTTACTTGGCTCCCAGGGGGTGCATACTGACCTCGTACGACAGTCTGTTGGAGTCAGCAGTTACTGTCGTAGTTACTCGTAACCGCTTTGTACAATATTCCGATTATTTAAGGTCTTATCGGGCTTCAAATGCAAGCAAAACAGGAGCGATTGGCCTACAGCTATCGGCAGCTGTACGAGGTAATGCTGGAAACCAACCTCCCTCTGTAGACTACGAAAGTTGTGAAATTGATGAAATCAGGTTCTACGATTGAATCAAGCTCTATATTAATTCAGTATAGTCGAGCCAGATGATAACTACTGAAGTCCTCCTGAGTTCCTGGCCCCTTTCGCTTTGAGCTGGAATCTCAAGTTCACTAAGGCGAAGCGGGTTTATTTTTCCCAATTTGTTTATTAGAGGCTCGGCGAATAAGTTAATCTCTCGAATGGACAGGGGGCGCCACAAGCCTCCGGGAAATCGTCGTGTACTTGGAACCCCCGCGGCCAGATTACCGATCGGTTTTGGTGTCCGCCCGGTAAACAGACGCACTCTCAGGATGCAGCACGCTGGCTCGAATTCAGATCTGGACATTCTGAAAGAGTTTTTTTTTTTTTTTTAATTCCGCAAACCTTTACGATGTCTTTGACCTACACAATGAGCGACGTACAGGAATCACAGGGTCGTCTCGCGAGGCGCCTCTCCGATTAGATAGCTCGCGAACATCGTCAGGACACCCTCGCAGCAGTGCGGCTCCTCGTCCGGTTATTGACGTCTTACCTCGTTCAACTATGGGTGGCCAAGCCACGATAGGACGTAGCATCTTTAGAATTTATCTGTTCTCACTTCGGCGACGGAGGAGTCATTGGTCAAAATAGAGTGTAAATACTGTCGAAGTACTTCACGGGAACTGGAAAGAGAAGAGTGGATACCATAGTGTACGGGATGTCAGCTGATAGCGGCGCCCGGCGTCACATTGGAGGGCAGTATCAGCCTGGTCAGCAACAGAGTCTGCAACGATACCGTAGCAGACGGAGCCCGGATATGGTCGTGGCACCATTGTAGGGGAAGACAGTGCTCGCGGTGAGCGTGACATCTTAGGCGCGACGGGCGTTATCAGCGTGGCGGCTAGCAGTACCAAGGGACCACATCAGCAATCTTACCAGCTTGTCACTGCAGCAGACGATGTTACGTTCGGCGGTGAGATTGAGACGGCCGTCGTCAGCTCGAAAGGCGTCTTCGATGCCCCTGTCGCGTCACGCAGTATCGTGCTCGGTGGCCCTCTCGAGGTCGCCGCCGTCAGCGCGGGAGGCACCGGCGCCAGCATGACAGTCAGCTACATCGGTGAACAGCATCAACAGAGTTCGCGGCGTCGTCACGGCAAACGCGGCAGGAAAATTAGCGACGCCTTCGCGGCAGCCGCAGTATTGCGCTCGGTGGCGCGATGAAGGTCGCCGCGTCTGCAATCTTACCTCGTGCGATCGAGGCGACATCAAGGCGCCAGCATCAGCGTGTCGGCCGACGACACCGGTGGAAAACTTCAAGTAGCTTGCGGCGATGTCACGGCAGACGCAGCAGAAGGATTGCGACGCCTGTGCAGCGGTTAACAGTATTACGCTCCGCATCACCACTGAGGCTTGTCACGGCAGACGAACGCTCTGCATCACCATCGAGGCGCCAGCATAAGCGTGGCGGCCAGCGATACTGGTGGACAGCTTCAGCAGGGTCGCGGCGTTTTCACGGCAGATGAGCGCGCTGCATCACCTTCGAGGCGCCAGCATAAGCGTGGCGGTCAGCGATACTGGTGGACAGCTTCAGCAGGATCGCGGCGTTGTCACGGCAGATGAGCTCGCTGCATCACCATCGAGGCGCCAGCATAAGCGTGGCGGCCAGCGATACTGGTGGACAGCTACAGCAGGATCGCGGCGTTGTCAGGGCTGACGCACGCTCTGCATTACCATCGAGGCGCCAGCATAACCGTGGCGGCCAGCGATACTGGTGGACAGTCAGCAGGATCGCGGCGTTGTCACGGCAGACGAACGCTCTGCATCACCATCGAGGCGCCAGCATAAGCGTGGCGGCCAGCGATATTGGTGGACAGCTTCAGCAGGCTCGCGGCGTTGTCAAGGCAGACGCACGCTCTGCATCACCATCGAGGCGCCAGCATAAGCGTGGCGGCCAGCGATACTGGTGGACAGCTTCAGCAGGATCGCGGCGTTGTCATGGCAGACGAACGCTCTGCATCACCATCGAGGCGCCAGCATAAGCGTGGCGGCCAGCGATATTGGTGGACAGCTTCAGCAGGCTCTCGGCGTTGTCAAGGCAGACGCACGCTCTGCATCACCATCGAGGCGCCAGCATAAGCGTGGCGGCCAGCGATACTGGTGGACAGCTTCAGCAGGATCGCGGCGTTGTCACGGCAGACGAACGCTCTGCATCACCATCGAGGCGCCAGCATAAGCGTGGCGGCCAGCGATATTGGTGGACAGCTTCAGCAGGCTCGCGGCGTTGTGGCGGGGGCAGAAGGTGGCCGCGCTGGTAGCCTGCATATTGACGACAGATCACTAACGGCGCGGCGCTCGCGTCGGGGCAGCAGCTGTTCGGCGGCACCGCAGAGATGGCCATCGTTAACGAGGAGGCAACTTCTACGCAACTTCGGCGGCGCCGACGCGGCGGACAACACTGCCGCGGTCAGTGGCGCTATCGCAGCGCTAACAGTAAGTTCCGGCGCCGACACGTGGCTTGGGGCCTCCGCACCGAATCGGAAACCGAACATGTGCTCACCCATTCGTCGGAGAAATTCAAACCTCCTTGGAGCGCGGTATTCCTCCACCGCGCCCTCCGCCGCCGCCGCCGCCGCCGCAGCCCGCAGGTCGCGCAGCCCGCGGTCGCGAAGCACGTGGTCCCCGGAGCACGTGGTCCCCGGCGGAGCAACTTACCTACGTTACCGCTTATATTCTCGCGCGAAACTTTTAATACGCGGATAACACTTCCTACTTTAGTCTCGGAAATGCGAATAGTTAAAAAAGAAAACTGATTAACGGTAACGATTTTTGCAGCATGGAACTTTCTTACGAAAAAGTGGGTAGAATCATAAAGCACCGCTCGTTCATTTCTATCGTGAGAACCCTGAAAGACGAATAATGATCGCTAGCGAGGCATAATATATCTCATTATTCAAGAAGAACGAGCGTAAATTAAAAGGGAAGAAAGAATTGACGGTGAAAATTGAAATTGAAAAATTTCATAATTCCGAAACGTTATAAGCCACTTTTTAAATAAAAACACGAATAACTCTGGTTTGACCAGGAGTAACAAGGAAATAGAAACTAAAAGATTAATTTCGAGACACCATGCTGTAAAAATGTTCGAACGGAATACGCGACAACCGGTCACTTCGGCGTTCGACGAAACAATGTGGGTGGCTGGTGGCGGGCCGGGGCGCGTAGGAGCCTTATGTTGCAGGTGGGGAAAACGGGACTACCAACATCGCGGCGGTGTGACGCCGGAGCGACTTACAACGAACGATGGCGCCATCTATCGGTCCGATGCGACGTCTACGACGTACTCTCTCTATATAAGACCTCGGATATACAAACGGCACAAATAATACCCATGTTACAAAAAAGTGGGGTGAAAAAAAATGGCCCCTTTATATCAGTTTAGTTTAGCACTGCTTTTGATTTCTTCAATATCACGTTTTCGTATAGGTCTTTTTTGACTAAAGTGAATGCATAAATATCTTATAATCACAAAATTAAAAAAAAAAAAACCCCGACACAGTGGACCGATTTTCATGAAACATGGCTAAGAACACTCCCGACTAACTCGGCTTTCAAACAAAAAAAAATCTAATTCGGTTCATCCGTTCGGGAGCTACGATGCCACAGACGGACACGTCATACTTATAACCGTACATCGGGGTTTTGGGAGCGGGAATAATTTACACTAGCCCAAAAATGGTGAAAACGATAAAAGATAAACATTACTTTAACATTTCTAGGTACATTTGGAGCCAGTTACATAGTTAAATATATATTTCAGTAATTCAAATGACTATAAACAGAGTTACAAATACACGAATTCATTCCCGCTACCAAAACCCCGATGTATACTTATAACATCCCGTCGTTTTTGCGTCGGGGGTTAAAAACGCTGACTACAATGCCATCTAGCGGCTTGAAAAACAAACTCTTTATTTCAGCGGCCTAGTTCCCCTCCACAACGCGTGTTCGTACGGGCACTACGAAGTGACGGAGCTGCTGGTGTCGTGCGGCGCCGGCGTCAACGCGGCCGACCTGTGGCGGTTCACGCCCCTGCACGAGGCCGCGGCGAAGGGCAAGGCGGATATCGTGCGGCTACTGCTCAAGGTATCAATTATTTTGTAACATTTTTGGTTAGAAGAAACCTTACAATTGCGACGAAAGATAGCATTCTGGAAACGAGAACTTTAGAACGATCGAGTTTAAAAAATATTATTATGAGCCTATTGTATGTGGTCCCATGTGGTGACGGGTTGAAAATTTCACCACCCCCTTTTTTCCCGTGGGTGTCGTAAAAGTCGACTGTGGGATATGGGTTAAATTGTGGCGTAGGCGAAAGGCTGGGAACCTGTCACTGCAATGACACAATTTCGTTTTCATTCAACCCCTTATTTGCCAAGAGTGGCACTGAAACTTGAGTAGTTTCATGTGCTCTGCCTACCCGTTTATGGGATACAGGCGTGATTGTGTGTGTGTTCTACTGTTGGGCATGGACCTCCCCTTCTATTCTTCCCGGTCATGAGCTATAACTGGGCAGTGTGTCAAAAAAGATTCCAAGTTATCTGACCATCGCCGGCGAGGCAAGCAGAGTTAAAAAAAAACTGATAATCTTGCGAACAGGATGTTTGACTTTCAACGAGTTAAATTATCTTAGTATAATGAGAGTTAAATTGTCCACCAAAAAGTCCACCTTTGACTGAGCATGGATGCCATCTAGTGATCATGTATCACATTTCCCTGTTATGACTATACATATATTTTCTCAAACATGCAATGAAATATTGTCTTTACGTTCCTTAAAATGGGCTGGGAAGTATCGCTTTCTGGGCGCAACAACTCGAGAGGACTGTAAAGGGATTTCATATAATTTTTTAGGCCTAGGCCTGCAAAGTAACTTTTTTTTATAAAATATTGTCCTTTAGAGTATTTTTTTTATTTCATTGTATGTTTGAGAAAAGCACTATACATGCCTCGGCGTGAAAACGGATTCCCGGCCTCGTATCCCTATCCGGCCTCGCTCGCACGCTCGCTCGGCCGTATATACCCACTTGGCCGGAAATCTTCATTTTCCCGGCCTCTGATGTAATGTACTATTCCTGGATATACTAATAGTTTTTCAATTTCGACATGTTCATAATCCGTTTCGTTTCCAGCACGGCGCGGACCCGAGCCGACGGAACCGAGACGGCCTGACGCCCCTGCAGCTCGTGCGCAGCGGGGACGCCGACACGGCCGACGCGCTGCGCGGCGACGCGGCGCTACTCGACGCGGCCAAGCGAGGCGAGCTGGCGAGAGCTAGGTGTGTATATTTATTTTATTTTATTTTATTTCTTAAGAAACAAACAGTCTCATATTATGACAATTGTTACAGTGTAAATTACTAATATTGTAGACTTACAGTTTCCTTAATTTAACTATCTTAACCTATCAGTTAAAAGTGTTATAACATTCAATATATTGTTTACTGGTGTTTGAGTGGTATCGGTATACATCGCTAAGTAATACAAGTGAAAATATCTATATATTACAAATAGTGTGCTTGTTGAATACATTGTAAAGATAATCGTTTGAAGCTACCAAGTGTTTCGTGAAAAATGTCTAACTCTTGGAATTTTTCATCATAAAGCCTGCATGCTCTCCTAATGAAACCGTTTTTAGAATAAGAAGTACGACTACGAGATATATGAAAGAGGGGTTTTTTCCTACACGCTCGCTCACAACGCCGGGGTACTCGAAAACAAAGGTATATATAGGAGGGGTATATTAAGGCAGGCAAGCCGCGGATCAGATCCGAAGCTTGCCCGGCCGACGAATCCGTACGTGTCATCATCCTCCTTGCGTTATCCCGGCATTTGCCACGGCTCATGGGAGCCTGGGGTCCGCTTTGACAACTAATGCCAAAATTTGGCGTAGGCACTAGTTTTTACGAAAGCGACTGCCATCTGACCTTCCAACCCGAAGGGTATACTAGACCTTATTGGAGTTAGTCCGGTTTCCTCACGACGTTTTCCTTCACCGAAATTTCGCACATATATTCCGAAAGATTCATTGGTGCAAGCCGGGGTTCGAACCCGCGACCTTATGATAGGCTACCAGTGCTTCAAATCCGTACGTGTATGGCTAGCTATTTGTCACGTTTCACCAATAAACCCTACCATCTCCAATTCTCCCTCAATCGCTCAAAGGTTAACTGGAAGAGATCCCTTAGGGATAAGTTCGCCTTTGTACTTGTAATAAGCTCTTTTTCCTGTGTGTTGTATTATTTTCTGGTACAATAAAGTGTTTTACTACTACTACTACTAAACCCTCGAAATGTTTCTTATAATACACATAATAAATACATATTTCAAGGAATATATTAACAAAATAATAGGTCAAACTGAAGTCTTCACGCATTTGACATCTTAACTCTAATATTTCTTTATTAAACTCTCACAGCTAAATGAGAGAAAAAATACAAGCCAAAATGTTGCAAACAAGTGAATAATGTGTAAATACCAAAAAATAAATGGTACTCCAGATGTAGTGCGAAAAGATGTGCCTTCGTATTGTTACTGAAACGTACGAACGTGTCATGCTATTTCAGTCAGTCTCAGTACAGATGTACTGACATTGACTGAACTAGCATGACAAATACGAACGTTTCCCGGAAAAATACGATGGAAACAATGACTACCAGCGACATCTATTATTATCTTATAGAACCGCTGGATTTGTTAAACAGCTTTGATTAATGCTGCATTGAGAACAAGTAAAAAATGTGCCAATAATTGATAAAACATGTGCTGTTTTCCTACCAAAAATCTAAAAATAAAATCACTTGTTGCAGGAAACTAATAACGCCGCAGAACGTGAATTGTAGAGACGCTCATGGAAGGAATTCCACACCGCTACACCTTGCCGGTAAGACCTTAACTCCTAATTTTAGATACCGTAATTAATAATAAATCTCGTATCGTAAAGGATACCTGAATAATTATCCACAAAAAAACGTGCTAAAAGTATGGAACTTAGATAAGGAAACATTTGAAGAATTTGAATAACTGTTTTCATAAAAAATCGATGGACTTTGTTCATCAATATCGATTTACTATTTGTAGTAATGTGATCATTTTGGGAAGAAATCTTTAAATAATTAATTACACAGTTTTTCATTTGTTCTATCTATTTTAACTTTACTGGTTTATAAGCCCCGCTTGCGCAGGGCATCAAAAAATTTCTATAGACTCATTTGAGTGTTCCCCTCCACGGAAATCTTTAGTAAAAGGCGAAAGATTTATTCGTTTTGAAAGGAAACCAGAGTAACGAAATATCGTTGTCCGCGCCACCCCATGTTTCGCAGAAAAATCTTAACACCGCGATGTACGACTTGTCGCGGACGTAACAGCGACATCTAGCGGGACAATCAGTAACTAAAAATTGACCTGCGCCATTTTGTTTTCTATGAATAGTGTGTACGATGAAGAATATAATTCATTTGTGTATTTTTTTAACGCTTAGGCTTATGACGAATCGTAGATGAGAAAACAAACTGTCATTTTATCACGCCAGGTAGCGCCACTGTAAACGCCTGTTTTTACTGTCCAATCACATACATTTTCTAGATTGCTCTGGCTCTCTGTTCGTTGTTATAGCGGGTGCAGTGGAGACGGAGACATCTATCTCTATCTAAGTTTCTAAGTATGTTTAGATATCATTATTCAATTTATTCAATACTAGCGACCCGCCCCGGCTTCGCACGGGTACTATACCTACATGTAAACCTTCCTTTAGAATCACTCTATCTATTAAAAAAAACCGCATCAAAATCCGTTGCGCAGTTTTAAAGATTTAAACATACATAGGGACATAGGGACAGAGAAAGCGACTTTGTTTTATACTATGTAGTGACTAGTATATAATTTAACTTTAACTTAATTTAACTAGTATAGCAATTTCGCTCTTGTAGCGTCTTAATGTAAATATTATCTTTCTCATTCTTCGTATATCACACCTAACTTTACTTCCAGCTGGTACAACAATCTAGAAGTCGCCGAGGCCCTCCTGGAGGCCGGAGCGGCGGTCTCAGCGCGCGACAAAGGAGGCCTAGTGCCGCTCCACAACGCCGCGTCATACGGACACTTGGAGTTGGCGGCGTTGTTACTGAGGGCCGGTACGCCGCCTAACGCCGCCGACAGATGGGGCTTCACGCCGCTGCATGAGGCCGCGCATAAGGCACGGACCCAGCTGTGTGCGTTATTGGTAAGTGACTTACTTTATAGGTCAGAAACGCTCCTGTGACAACATTATCCATAGACTAAGAAGTCTCCATAGGCTACTGTGGCAAAAATCGAGAAAAATACAGCCAAAAAGCTGAATTTAGTATGGCGCGAGTACCAGGGCCTCATGAGTTACAAGGAGGTATCGCTGTATCAGCGACACGGGTCTAGTGATATACAACGCCGCGTCATACGGGCACCTGGAGTTGGCCGCGTTACTGCTGAGGGCTGGCACGCCGCCGAAAGATGGGGCTTCACGCCGCTGCATGAGGCCGCGCATAAGGCTAGGATAGGACCCAGCTGTGTGTCTTACTCGTAAGTATCTGTACTATTACAGCGAGTTTTTCAGGAAATTACGGCACATTTAAGGAAAATAGGCTCGAAGAACAGACTTCCAATGGAAATTGGAATATCACGCTGTTTCCACTGGCAAGTCGTCCAAGGTTAGAAACGCACTGTGACACCCTCTTATATCTTAGTAAATCACCTTTTTGTTTTCTCTCTACACCATTTGTATTGAATCTCTGTTTGGCCCTATGGTTGACTGGTAGAGAATGCCTTTTGGCATTAAGTCCGCCATTTGTACATTTTTTGTGCAATAAAGTTTAAATAAATAAATATCAATATCCAAAACTATGAAGACAGCTTAGTGCTGATTTCTAGTCTTCGTCTATAAATTTCTCATATCGTACAGTTCAATAAACTTTAACTTTCTCCCCAGCTCGCCCACGGCGCCGACCCGTACCTCAAAAACCAAGAAGGCCAAACGGCACTAGATCTAGCCGGCGCCGAAGATGTCCGCTCCCTCCTACAAGACGCGATGACGTCAGCAACTCGCGCGCCGCCCGCCGCGCCCCCCGCCGCGCCGCTTCCGCCCCCGCAGTTACCCGTGCTGCTACCTAGCGGGGACACTGTGCCGCTACCGCTGCCTGTAAGTAGCTTACAATATAATCTTACAGCTGACTCATCAGGAGTCAAAGATAGGTGGCGCCAGCGGACGAAGATGTCCGCTCTATATTACAAGATAATATGACGTCAACAACCCGCGCTGCCCCGCTGCAGCCACCACAGCTGCCTGTATTGTTATCAAAGAGGATCGAGTATTAGAGAATGACTGTCAATGTATAATGTGTAATCACAGTGCATAGACTGCCATCTCTCGACACAAGCTTAAAACTTTTGAACCTCAGTTTTGACATTTGGCCCATATTCTTAGCTTGATATGTTTTAAAATGTCAAATATTAATATTAGCGCCATCTAGCCGAGCGTACCCCAAAGGTGTATCGTCATCTAGCTCACCGTACCTTTTTCTGTATGGTTTTGGGGTACGTTTTTTTCTTAGACTTTATCGGTCTTTACGAAGTTATATAGGTCTTTGATTGTTATCTAGCAGCGATACTGTGCCGTTGCCGCTGCTTGTAAGTAGCTTATAATAGTATCCTATAGCGGTTGTCAAAAGTCGAGGATAGATGGCGCTAGTAGTGGGCGCTGAAGAAACAGAAGTTGGAAGTTGGCACTAGAGCTGGTCGGGGCAGAACGTGTTTTCGCTTCTTACAACTTACTCGTACTATGCCATTTGCCGTGTTCTCACATTGAAGCTACAACAAATTCTAATGTGGTATTCTTGAGCGAGAATTCCTAGATTTACAAGTACTAGTATAGTATAAGATTAGACGCATTTTTGTTAATTATTAGCCGTTCAGATTCCAATAAGGCAGGATCAAGAACGACGTGGCTGTCTGTTTGTAGCATCGGAGCTTTTGAACGGATAAACCGATTTAGATTTCTTTTTTTTTGTTTGAAAGCTGAATTAGTCGGGAGTGCTGTTAGCCTAGTATGTTTGATGAAAATCGGTCCACATTGCCTGTTTTTTTATTATTATTAAAAATTCATATTGTAGTTATATTTTAATAAGTAAGTTTTGTCCCGGCAATGATGATGTGTCTCGTCAGCTAGAAATTCGTAAAATGCCCATATTTTTTTTGCAACGTATGTTTTGTTCTGTACAGGTGGTGCCAAGCAACTACTGGGCGGAGGGCTCCCGGGGCAGTTTAGAAGACGCAGCAGGCCGGCCTGCGTCAGCTCTGTCCACGTCAGAATCTTTACAAACGTTCCTCTCAAGGTGTGTATTTAAAAGATAAACTATTACACTATCTGTTACCGACCTTTGGAACAAATCAAATTATTTTATTAAATACTGGTTTTTGATTTTTTTTTTAATAACTTAACACTACTATATATAAATTATAAACTGAAATAGATACCATACACTAAATTAAAAAGCGATCAAACCCACTGATGGCGAAGTCGCGGAATCGAACCCGGGTCTCCAGCTAACGCGGCTGACGTGTTGGACCGCTACACCACCCCGACCGCCTGCGGGGTGCTGCGGGGTGGTCTTATCTTTTACCGACCTTTGGGCCAAGCAGCATGCTGAACCTTGGACACCTAAGACTAACTATATCAATTTTTTTTGTATTCGCTATGAGATCTTTCTTCTTTTTAAAATTCGACTTAATGTTGTATCTATAAAAGAATATCTGTAAAAGGACTTACGATCCTAACTCTAGTAATTTCTTTTTGCGGCCTTATGTTGTATTTAGAATGTCTGTAAAAGGACTTAGGCTCCCTAAGCCGTGGCAAATGCCGGGATTTTGCGAGCCTTGATGATTTTTTAGAATGTCTGCTCAAAAAACTATGCAATCAATAACAGAAGTGACGCCCGTTTTCAGGATTTTATTCGACTTTTCCAGTGACATAGACAGCAGAGGCTGTTCTAGACTATTAATTTGGTCCACAGGGCAGACGTCAGTTAATCCTCGACTATTAAATTGGTCTGCAGTCCAGTTTTTGACACATTTGACCTATACATTGAGCAGGTTTAAACCTTTTGTTACAGTATCGGTCTAGAGCAGCTGGCGCCAGTTTTAGAACGCGAGCAAATCACAGTAGACATACTATCAGAGATGTGTCACGAGGATCTCAGGGCCGTGGGCGTGGCAGCGTACGGACACAGGCATAGACTGCTCAAAGCCGCGAGGCAGTCTGCCCAGGCAGCGTCAGGTGAGAACACTAGCTTATTGTTATAACGTTATGTGAGATTTTTGGTCCGATCGCATTGAAAATTAGTCGAAAGGAAAGCGAGGCAGGCTACACAGACAGCTTCGGGTCAAAATACTAGTTTATAGTAGCAATTCCATTTGAAATATATTATGGCAAGATGTAATAAAAAGTGGGCGCCATTTTGTATTTATACATTTGGCTCCGATCGTATTTCAGTATTTTTTGTTAGAAATGCACATGCGCACCCCTTTTTGTAACAATATCTATAGGCTACGAAGACCGTTTAGCGTTTATTGCTAGTCTCCATAGGCTACTGTGGCAAAATCGAGAAACATACCGTCAAAATCTAAATTTAGTATGGCACGAGTACCAGGGTCTCATGAGTTACAAGGAGGTATCGCTGTATCAGCAGTTACCTAAGGAATCACAAGGTCACAGTAAACATCCTAGCAGAGAAGTGTCACGAAGATCTCAGGGCTGTAGGTGTAGCGGCGTACGGACACAGCCATAGACTGCTCAAAGCCGCGAGGCAGTCTGCCCAGGCAGCGTCAGATGAGAACACTAGCTTATATTACTATTATCTGTGTGGTCTTCGCCATCTTGAATATGTGCGATTTTTGGTCCGACCGCATTGAAAATCAGTCGAAAAGAAAGCGGTCGCGGGTTTCTATTATTAACCTTTCGTATGTCTAAGCACTGATAAGTGCGTGGGAATTTTAATCTATTATTTTAAATGTCAAGGTCACTTTTTCAATAATAAAAATTGACAGGCGACATCAGAAGGGTTAATGTGGCAAGATGTGATAAAAAGTGGGCGCCATTTTGTACTTATGTATGTTGTCGAATTGTGTCCAAACCCGTACAGCTAGGGTATACACGTACGGATCTGCCCGGCAGATGTGCCCGGCGGACAAATCCGTACGTGTATGGCTAGCTTAAGATATAGTCGAGATGGTGAAAGCATCATACAATTTATAATCGGTGGTGGCAGATTATTCCACCACTTCGCAGCAGCGTATCATGACGGAAAGCTAGTTATATTTACGAAAACTAATTGAGACACCGTTATTGAAGACTTTAGGCCAAATAAAGTCTATAAGATTTTCAGATGTTAAAAATATTGTTTACGAAACAAAGCACCTCGGTAGTTCTGATATATCTGATGGAGTGAACTTTGTGACCGGTACTGTATCTGATGGTCGCTGTGTAGACGTAAGAAGCATTAACATTAATAATAATAAGTGTGTCACATCACCTTTTAGATTAAATTGTCTTAAAGGGCCTCTGCGCTGTTGGCTTCGACCCCACGCACGCCTTCCAAATGTCCCGAGATAAACGAAAGACATACAAATGATAATAATAAATGCTTTAACAGCACACTACGAAAATAAATATAAATAAATAATAAATAAATATTGGGGACACCTTACACAGATCAACTTAGCTCTAAACTGAGCAAAGCTTGTACTATGGGTGCTAAGCGACGATATACATACTTAAATAGATAAATACATACTTATATACATAGAAAACATCCACGACTCAGGAACAAATATCTGTGCTCATCACACAAATAAATGCCCTCACCGGGATTCGAACCCAGGACCGCGGCTCATCAGGTAGGATCACTACCGAGTTACCGACTGAGCCAGATCGGTCGTCAAAATAAAATACATAAGGGAAAACAGATAGAAAGTGGTAGGTAACAACAGGCGGTCTATGAATTTGGTTTTATCCCCTAAAAATTCTAATCTAACTTTTTTACAGAATGGTACGGCGGCACAACACTAGTCGACGTGACGCCAACGTCTAGCGACGAGTGCGGCGAGAGCGAGCATGCGATAGTCGAGAGAGAGATGCAAGCTTCCGTACGGGAGCACAGAGACCAGGCGGGAGGGAACTACACGCACTATAATGTAGTCAGGGTAAGTGTCTAGAAATGGTGGCGGCAGGTTATTCCAACACTTGGTGGCGGCGTATCGAAAGCAGTCAAGAAAAACGGACGCAGTGTAGACTAACAATGCTAGGACAACTACAGCATAGAGAAAAGGATGGAATTACAGCAAATGTAAGATACGACGAAGCGAAAGAAAAATGCAAGTATCATAAATTTTTAATTGGTGGTGGCAGATTATTCCAACACTCCGCGGTAGTGTATCGAAAGCTGCCACCAATGCAATCTGTACAGCATAGAGATCGCAGGACCTGCATGCACTATAATGTAGTCAAGTAAGAGTACGTTATAGTTGTGGCGGTGCAAGCATCATAAGATTTCTAATTGGTGGTGGCAGATTATTCCAACATTTCACGGCGGCATATCGAAAGCTGTAATTAGCTTTTGTAACTATTGATAATATTTGGTGTACGCACTATTTGTACACGAAAGGCGACGTCTATAAGGTGTCTAAGGTGGTCTATAAGTTTTTATTTATCTTTACAGATACAAAAGATAGTGAACGGGCGCCTATGGGAGCGCTACCAGCACCGACGGCGCGAGGTGTCCGCTGAAGCAGGCGGCGCCAATGAGCGCATGCTGTTCCACGGCTCGCCCTTCATTAACGCCATCGTGCAGAAAGGCTTCGACGAGAGACACGCGTACATCGGTGAGGGCACTAGTTTATACCAAACACATATGTAACTCCGTATAGACAGATAAAGTCTAAGAAAAAAACGTACCTCAAAACCATACAGCCATACTATACAGAAAAAGGTACGGTGAGCTAGATGGCGATACACCTTTGGGGTACGTTCGGCTAGATGGCGCTAATATTCATATTTGACATTTTAAAACATATCAAGCTAAGAATATGGGCCAAATTGTCAAAACTGAGGTTCAAAAGTTTTAAGCAGGTGTCGAGAGATGGCAGTCTATGCACTGTGATTACACATTTTACTTTGACAGTAACTCTCTATAATATTCGATCCTCTTTGTTTATACGTAACATCTCTAGCAGTATAAGCACCTTTCTTTGTTGAAAAGTTATATTTGTTTTGCATGTTGGTTTATGGTGCCCTGACACTAACTGTTATAACAGCTAGTGTGGGCACCATTACAGACTATTCGATAAATCTAGATATACTTATCTAAATATTTAATTTCAGGTGGCATGTTCGGAGCGGGCATATACTTCGCGGAGCATTCCTCTAAAAGCAACCAGTATGTTTACGGTTTCGGAGGCGGCTCGGGGTGTCCCGCGCACAAGGACCGCAGCTGTTACTTGTGTCACAGGTATTTATACCTGGTATTTTTAACTGATATAAATAATAAATAAAATATAAATATTATAGGACATATATTGATTTAAACTAACACGATCTTCACTCATATTATTAAATTAAAACGGGACTTATCGCGTAAAACTTACGTTTATATTTAACCCGACGTTTCGGACATGACATTACGTCCGTGGTCACGGGTAGACTGGCTGGGAGTTGTATCAACATCTTCTAGCTGTACGAGTTTTTCGAACTACCCGCACTTGATTGTCATCAGTCACTTTTACGCTAGGGTTGCCACTCTGCCTACATACAACACTCACGACATCCGATGGTATGGGACGGGAAGTTTTCTCACGTTTACACTTGCTAATCACTGGATTCCACGAAGATGAAATCCCTTGCCCTTCATTTTGATTGAAATTACGATGTTTCCTGATTTCAATCGCTTCACGTACTTTCCTGCTATAGTAAAGACGTCGATATCGCGGCGGTCAAAAAACGACAAATAAATAAGTCTGCGGTTGCCGAGCATTTGCTAGAGTCAGGACCGAACCACTGGATTGAACTGCATAATCCCAAAGTCCTTTCAACTGAACGTCTTCCAGGAGGAATCCAGTGATTAGCAAGTGTAAACGTGAGAAAACTTCCCGTTTCATACCATCGGATGTCGTGAGTGTTGTATGTAGGCAGAGTGGCAACCCTAGCGTAAAAGTGACTGATGACAATCAAGTGCGGGTAGTTCGAAAAACTCGTACAGCTAGAAGATGTTGATACAACTCCCAGCCAGTCTACCCGTGACCACGGACGTAATGTCATGTCCGAAACGTCGGGTTAAATATAAACGTAAGTTTTATTTCTTTATTTATTTATTTAGATATGAAACAAACGGTCATACAAAAATATTTATACAGTTTATTTTCTTAATCTTAGTTTTACGCGATTAAGTCCCGTTTTAATTTAATAATTATAGGACATTCTTACACAGATTGACCGAGTCCCACGGTAAGCTCAAGAAGGCTTGTGTTGTGGGTACTCAGACAACTATATATATAATATACAAATACTTATATACATAGAAAACATCCATGACTCAGGAACAAATATCTGTGCTCATCACACAAATAAATGCCCTTACCGGGATTCGAACCCGGGACCGCGGCGTAGCAGGCAGGGTCACTACCCGCTAGGCCAGACCGGTCGTCAAATAATATGTCATTGTTTTTCTTTCAACCCCTTTTGCCAAGAGTGGCACTGGAACTTGAGCAGTTTCATGTGCTCTGCCTACCTCGCCTAACTTGTCAAAGGGTATGACTTCAGCATAGGTCATAGATGCACTGCGTAAAAGAACATCTGTTACCTATGTCACAGGTTTAAATTATACTCAGTATTTGTTCCTGAAGGAATAAAACAAGGCTTTATAAAACAAGGCTTTTTTTTTGTTCAGACCATTATCCGTTGTGCATTGAATGCTGTTTAAAACTTGTACCGCCTAAATATGTATTAAATAATAATTTTGAATGTAATAAAGTAATTTGGGGTGAGAGGGATGAAATACAAGTAGAAAAATATTATGAATTATGTAATGACGGATTAAATTCAATTGATTTTCAAGAGTTTGACATTTGTTATAATATAAATTGTAATAATAATTGCCATCGCCATTTAATAGATTGTTTATATAGAGATATCGTTAATATTTTATCGAACGCTGCAGTGCAAAGCTATCATCAAGCTTGTAGTCGTAAGAGAAAGGGTAAAAAGGTAGTGGGCTGGAATAAACATGTCCGGGACGCGTACGGGCAGGCCAGGATGCACTATCAGGCGTGGGTCAACTTTAATAAGCCGATGTCGGGAGTGATTTACGAAAATATGTGCGCGAGTCGTAAAATATTCAAAAGCAAGTTAAAATGGTGCCAAAATCATCAAGAGCAAATTAAATTAGACATTTTAGCGTCGCATCATAGTTGTAAAAACTTCAAACAATTTTGGAAGGCTGTTAAGAAATCGGATGGTCATTCTGGCGTGCCCGTAAGCGTCGAAGGAGTGAGTGAGCCGGAATCCATTGCTAATATGTTTGTTGGTCACTTTAAAATAGATTCTCCACTTGGCCCAGCGCAGCAAAGGGTTGATGACGGGGCCTGTCGTGAGTCGGACTTTGTACGTTTTACGTCCGAACAGGTCGAATATGTAATTAAAAAAATGACCAGAGGAAAGTCACCGGGTCACGACGGGCTTAGTATTGAACACTTACAGTTTGCGGGCAAACGGCTATTTGCAGTTCTCTCTAAGTTTTATTCGGTATGCATGTCTCATTCTTACCTTCCCCATGACCTAATGAAGACTATTGTAGTGCCTATTCTTAAAGATAAAACTGGCGATGTTTCTAGCAAGTCAAATTATCGGCCCATCTCGCTTGCTACTGTACTGGCTAAGGTACTCGATAGGCTACTGGACGCACAACTTGGGAAGCATTTAAATTTACACTATGCACAGTTCGGGTTCCAACCCGGGCTTTCCACAGAAACAGCCATCTTAAGTCTGAAGCACACGATACAGTATTACACTGAGCGTCAGACACCGGTATATGCCTGCTTCCTGGACTTGTCCAGGGCATTTGACCTTGTGTCGTATGATGTGCTTTGGAATAAGTTAAGGGAGCAAAAAGTACCGGCGGAGCTACTCAGGATCTTTCAATATTGGTACCTTAATCAGAGCAATAGTGTCAGATGGGCCGGTAGGTTTTCTCAGACGTACAGGTTGGAGTGTGGGGTGAGGCAGGGGGGGATAACCTCTCCCAAGCTCTTCAGCCTGTATGTGAACGACCTGATCGAGGGATTGAGCAGAACTCCGGTAGGGTGCAGAGTTGATGATGTTAGTGTCAACAACATCAGCTACGCAGACGATATGGTGCTGCTCACTCCATCGGTCAGAGCTATGAGAAAACTACTAGGCATATGTGAAGAATATGTGGGTAAGCATGGTTTACTGTATAATGCTAAAAAAAGCGAATATATGGTGTTTAAGGCCGTCGGGGGCAAGCTACCGGAAAGTGTACCAGTCATCAAACTTAATAATAATGAACTTAAGCGTGTACACGCATTTAAGTATCTGGGACACTACGTCACCGACGACCTTAAAGACCAATTAGACATAGAGAGGGAGCGTAGGGCGCTGGCGGTACGATGCAATATGCTGGTAAGGAGGTTTGCACGTTGTAGTCAACAGGTAAAAATAACTTTATTTAAAGCCTATTGTCAAGTCTTCTACACGTGCAGCCTCTGGACTAGTTATTCGCAGAAGACCATCAGTGCCCTGCGCGTGCTTTACAATAATGGTTTCAGGATGTTGTTGGGACTGTCTCGTTTCTGCAGCGCATCAGGTATGTTCGCACAAGCTCGCACGGATGACTACTATGCCATAATACGCAAAAGAACTGCCTCGTTGCTTTGTAGAGTGCGGGCCAGTACCAACCCCATCCTGGCCACTATAGCCTGCCGATATGACTCACCTATAGCGCGGCATTTTGAGTGTGTCATGACCGCCACTAGGTGAGTGTTTTATTGTTTTATTGTTGTATTATTGTGTCGACTTTTTGTTTATGTTATACTAACAGGTAGTTTTTAAAATATCCAATAATGTATAAGTACTAACCATTATGGGCCCTTTGTTGTCTGATATAATAAATAAATTATAAATTATTATTATTATTATAAAGCAATTATAAGCTATATTAAGTGGAAATAACTTTAGGTATAAAACGCGAGTGAGAAACGGTAATGACAGAAGAATACAAACAAAACTGTCAAGACTATGCTAGCAATATGCGATAAAGAGGATTGCTATCTTGCATCAGTATTAGCGATGTAACTAATGGCAACTACAAAGTGCAATTTGCGGATTTTGGAAAATGATTTTGCGGTTAATTTTAATAACTATGATTTGCTGATATACACAAACGAATGCTGGTTGATCATGTTATTATTGGTTTTATTAAATGCCCGCATGGTGATAGCACATTGTATAGTACTTACTTCCTATTTCCAGACAACTCCTCCTCTGCCGCGTAACACTAGGCCGGGCCTTCCAGCTCTCTGCAGCCCTAAAAATGGCGCACGCTCCACCGGGACACCATGCTGTCTCGGGACGCCCTACACAAGGCGGGCTCTGCTACCCGGAACACGTAGTTTATAGAGGGGAACAGGTAAATTTATCATGAGTATTCATACCTAGTATTTTGGAACTGGTATTTTAGTATATATAGCACATGATGGCGTAGCGGCAGGAACAGGTAAGTATGCCGCGAGTATTTTTACTTAGTATGTCGGAACAGGTATTTGACTAAAAATGGTGCACGCTCCGCCCGGCACCACGACGTGTCGGGCCACCCTACATAAGGCGGGCTCTGCTACCCTGAACGCGTTAACAGGTAACTTATATATTATGAGTATTTATACCTAGTATTTTGGAACAGGTATTTTAGTAAATATGACGCATGATGGTGTCCCGGGGGAATAGTAAAATATACAGAAAATAGAGTTTGGAACAGGTGATTTTGAAGAAGTATTCCAACATAGTATTTTGAACTCTGTTTTCTTGAGTACGTTTTTAGTAGTGGAGTAATTTTGAAAATGTTGCTGAACAAAGTGGAAGAATATAACTGTCAGTTTTTGTCTTAAAATTATATCGTCCAAACGCAGCAGTGTCGACTCAAGTCAAAACTCGTCAAAAATAGATAGACGAGTCATACAACCTTTCCATACAAATCTTCTAAACGTGTTTTCCCTTTGTTCCAGGCATACCCAGAATACCTAATAACGTATCAAATAGTCGGCGACGGCAGCACGGGCGCAGTATGAATACCAAGTATTTCCGGTACCAAGTACCGAGTAAATACCAAGTATTTCTACCCGGTACCAAGTACCGAGTGCGACCTAGTAGTACCTAAATGAATATTTTTGAATATTGAGTAGTCGAAACTACTTAGTGTAGAAATGAAATGTTTTAAAAAGGTACCAGTTTTTAGTTTGTCAATATAAAATTATAGTGCGTGCCATTCATGAAGACCCCTGGATTCGTCAAATCTAACCTTTAATAATATGATATTACGAGTCAAATCGCGCGACTTCGTGAATGGCACGATTTATTAAAATTGTTATTGAAAACTGTGAGACCTTTTTGCCAAAAAATCATGAATATTTGTCTTTATATGTCCAAATTCGGGACAAACGATGTAGAAAAATAGAATACGCTAGCCTAGTGCGGGTTAGATACTTACCCCTTATTTATAAACGTTCACTAAGTTATCAAGGCGATAAAGTTCGTTTGTCCCTTTCCGACTTATTGGTGTGATAGACAGGGACAATAGTTATTTGTTATACAAGGGGGCAAAGTTGTATTTTAACGCCGAGTGTTGAACTGAAAAACGAGCAAGTGAAAGGATTCTATAGTTGAACCACGAGCGACGCGAGTGGTTCGAGAATAGAATCCTGAACTTGCGAGTTTTTAATACACGAGAAGTAAAATACATTTGCACCCGAGTGTAACACAAAACTTTTCCCCTCACTATATAGCGAGGAAACTATAACGCAAAAAATGCGTTTATCACTGCTTCCAGTAGTTCCACAGGTGGTAAATCATCTTTATTACTAGATGCACCTACTTTTATCAATTTTAAAGCAGTTAGTTTGACTTTATTCAAGGTCAAATTACTTTACCCACTAGTGGATAAAATGCGTTTTTACCCGATGGTATTAAAGGGCAAAACACGTGTTTCCGAGCTAGTGAGGGGAAAACGAACTTTATCGGCTCGATAACTTTAGTGAACATTTATGAATAAGGGCGTTAGAGTTTTTAAACGTATCTTAGTACCCATGAAATAAAACTATGGAAACGGATTAAATCGCGTATAATGAATTTAAAATACATCCCGACGTTTCGAACTCTTTACAGCGTTCGTGGTCAACGGGTGACTGAGGAAAAAATTAAAATGTGCAAAAGCTACCCACATACAAGAAATATTAACGAACCATGACCACAAATAATATAGATTTCTAAGGCAGGTTCACACACTATTAATAAAGCTAGTTATACAATATGCACAATAATAATGGAACAAGCACGACGAAGGCTGTGAGGCATTTGTGTTGTATGGTGTTGGACATTTGCAGTTTGTTTCTTTGTCAATTTTGTGTAGATTAATTGATTAATTATTTTTTAACAGAGTAATGGTAAAAAATTTTGAATATTGTATAACTAGCTTTATTAATAGTGTGTGAACCTGCCTTAGAAATCTATATTATTTGTGGTCATGGTTCGTTAATATTTCTTGTAAGTGGGTAGCTTTTGCACATTTTAATTTTTTCCTCAGTCACCCGTTGACGTTGACCACGAACGCTGTAAAGAGTTCGAAACGTCGGGATGTATTTTAAATTCATTATACGCGATTTAATCCGTTTCCATAGTTTTATTTCATGAGTAACTATCGCGGTAACCGAAGACAATATTATGTATCTTAGTACCACTGAGGCAGTGTTTATTGCGAGCATGCAAAGTTAGTTTGGTCCGACTTACCCATTCAATTGGTCTATACAGCCTGGCAAAGAAGAGTTTAAAATAATGGAGCCGTCACCGTCTTTGCATGTGGCAACTATACTCCAATTGCTAATTCGAGTCCAAAAAAACTACTACGATGTTGCCACTGCAATAAAATGTTTGTAAAATAGTATAATCCTTTTTTATAAAAACACACGCCAAGATAAATTATTTATTATTTATTTCAATCCTTTGATTTATATATTTAATAGTCTTTTATTATTTACATAAATACTAGGTCGCTCGATTTTTTTTTCTTTTTTTTCGTGATTTTTAGTTGTAAAGTTGGTATTGCGCTTGTATCACTTCAGGTATCAATAACATGAAAAGTATTTTGACAGTGACATAAGTGACATTGACAGCTGTGACATTGACGTATCTGTCGTAGTTTTTTTGGACTCGAATTAGCAATTGGAGTATAGTCACTTTTGTAAGAAAAAAGTAAGTGTTGATATGATAAAAAAAATAATAGTTCCATTTCTACAATTTTTTGCCAATGTGTACAATTTGTATATCGGGTTTGGCCTTATATCGTCACTACTATAAAAAAAACTTGTATCTTCGTCTGTCAATGAAAAGAAAATTGTAGTAAGTATGTATGGAATGCATATAGACTTACTGCGTTTTAACTTTGAGGAACAGCGTGAGATACGAGATTTTTTTAAAGTAGTGACGATATGTATTATTAATTTGTTATTTTTCATTCTCTTTACACCATTTTTACTTGTCTCTGTTTAGCCCGATGGTTGACTGGTAGAGAATGCCATTAGGCATTAAGTCCGCCATTTGTACATTTTTATTTATTTATGTGCAATAAAGTTTAAATAAATAAATAAAAAATGTGGAACTCCAAGGTTATAGGGTCCTTAAGATTTCTCTAAAATAAAGTCGAAATTCTGTTGAAAATTTCAGATCAAAATGTCTGTATTGCATGAAGCATAAGGACCCTCATGGAACGTACAATTCAGATCAGGAATATCAAAATTTTCCAGTAACAAAGATTTAAAAATAGTAGGTTACATACCTAGGCCAGTAAAGTCGCAGATCACATGTAATTTGAGGCCTAGACGGAGCCAAGAGGGACATGGCAGCCTTTAAAATCGGACGGAGTGGCAAAAGTGCGTTGGAGATGGTCGCAAGTTCGTCGATGAGACCTGGTTTGCGGCACTTGCTGACAAAAGGGAAAGAAGACACCATAGCGGAACGTCGCAATCGGTTGCAAGCTTCCCTTGTCAGTTATGTGGCAAAGTATGTCGCTCTTGCATAGGTCTTAGTCATCAAAAGCGATGTCTCTCGGACATTGCACCATAAATCGTCTGAAATAGACGCTAAGGCCAGTACGTAGACGGAGCCGAGGCCTACAAACGTGATCTGAGGCTTATTTACTGGCCAAGGTGTGTACTATTTTTCTGTACGACGGAGTCGGGAAGCGGTAACTTCGTTTAGCGGCCTGAAATTTGACGCTTTCCGGCCAGAGGACCGAAAAAGAACTAAATTATATTAGAGGCTCAGATGGCGTTATAACTCTGTATTTGCTTTAGTTCTGAGTTTAACTAAAGTAGTTAAACTTAATCAGAAATAACATAGTGTTATTTTATTAAAAAGACGAATTTTCGTGTGCTACTCTGCGGCGGCGCCACCATAATGAAATTCAACTAATTATATGTTAAAATGATGTTCGTAAGACGTACAGTATGTACGTATAATTTTATGACTGTACCTATAGCGGGAAACGAAATAATGGGCTTTTATTGTGGCGCCGCTGCAGAGGATGCTCTGCAGCGGCGCCACTCAGTTCTCATAGATAGATATGACATCATCTACTTTTTTCTCATGGAAATTGATGTACCAATGCTGTTTATTATGTACGTATTGAAAAAATCACTATAACTTAGTAAATTTATGTACTTTCAGTAATTCCGCATTCCGCCTGAACGGTATGAGCTAGTATGTAAGTAGGTGTACTTACGGGTAAGCGAGAGGGAGATATGTTCCTTCCCGCTCGCTCCCGCGCTCGGCGCGTTTCGTTCTAGGTTTCAATAATTATTATTAAATTTATGCCCCTGTTGTACACTTTGCTTTTTACTTCGATTGCGAGGAATTAATTATATTTTTCTCGGCAATTTACTCCACGAAATTGTCGTAAAGCGAAAGAACATAATAGGTATATAAGATAACCAATTCCCGCCAACTTTTTTTTCAACATGTGATCAGAGTTTCAGACGCTTGGTTTTTTGCAAAGTCAAAAATTTTTTAAACGATAAGTAATCGAATCCTATTTTATTTAATTTACTTAATTTAATGACAGAAAATACGGAATTCTAATAAATTATAGCAAAAATAAAATAACCTATCAAAGTTTTGTCACCTACACAATTTTATTGCTCAATAAAATTGTGCAATATGTTTTAACTGTTTGTCTCTTGAGACCGATTACCTTAGTCTTAGGCCGGCACGGCAACAGACAGTCTTAAAATTCATAATTTGATAAAGTCATAGGCTTCCCACAGACAGTCTTAAAAATTCATAATCTTAAAAAAAACTTGTATGCAATCTGACAGTTCAAACTGACACTGACAAGACACTGACAGATCTGTCAGTGTCAATTTGCAAACAAATTTTTTTTAAGATTATGAATTTTTAAGACTGTCTGTGGGAAGCCTATGGCTTATGGCCTATGGCTATGGCCTATGGCTTCCCACAGACAGTCTTAAAAATTCATAATCTTAAAAAAAAATTGTATGCAAATTGACACTGACAGATCTGTCAGTGTCTTGTCAGTGTCAGTTTGAACTGTCAGATTGCATACAAGTTTTTTTTAAGATTATGAATTTTTAAGACTGTCTGTGGGAAGCCATAATCAGTACAAAAATCAGATCGAGTGCACGGAGTTCCATACAATTTCGCGACCGTCCACACTAGGGCTTCCAATACCGGGATCCCGGGATCCCGCCTTTTTTTGGGCACATTTCAATACCTGTATTTAATTTAGTAATACCGGGATCCCGGTATTTTTAGTAACTACCAAATGAACGTAAATCACTCATCAAAAACGTTAAATTTCTGCATCACGATGGTTACTACACGCGTAAATCTTCTTCTTGCTCTCGTTTTTCGATTTGACACATTCTCTGTTTGGTGTTTTTGCAGTATTTGTATGAAAATGATTGTTTTTTCGATGATTAGCTAGATAAAGAATTAAAGATACGTGTCAATAGCATTCATTGAGGAGGGTCGGCCGCGAACATTTTTTGACACATTTGTCGCACTTGTGAATTCGCACGTAAGTGTGACAGAGGAGCAACACATCAAACGTAGTTGCAACAGGACACAAATCCTCTGTACACAAATCGCCTTGATGCATCTATATCATAGATATAACTTTTCAAAAAATTGGTTAATGCATACGAACTAACGTATACCGTAGCTACTCTATTTTTACTATGCGTGTGCGTTAGTGTGTTGAACTCTATCTAGCTCAAAACTTTGCCGTACATAACATTCCCTATACTTAGTACCGAAATTGGGAAATCACTCCTTAACTATCAAAATCAAGAAAAATACTTTTCTAATCCGTAAATTAAGTGTTCCTATTCCGCGGATAATCTTTTTGATTTTGATTATCATGGATTTCCGCAAAGTAATGTGTGATTCCATAGATTATTTCTTAATGTGATTTTTGATAATCTATGTCGGACAATTCAGCTTTTTTGGCTAATTGTTCAATGATTTGGCGGATTTATTTTATTAGTGCATTAGCGCCTCTAGCGCCACGAAATACAAAAATACCACTAAATTGTACCACAGATATTGATTACAATGTGTTTCTAAAAAAATCATCTCATGTTCTAATTTCAAAAGTCAATGATGAAACTATAATCGAGAAATGCTTCTTAATGCTTGTTATTTAATAAAGTGATATTATAGTTAAACCTACAGCACAACTACACCATTAACACTGACTATAAAATGTAACACAGCATGAATGAGCCACAGCAGCTTCCTAGTATCACAGCCATACTAAAGAAGAGGCGATTGAGGTGGCTCGGGCATGTGTATCGAATGGAGCGGACTCGTTTGCCACGCTGGGAGATGTTGTAGATGCAAAAAGACCGGTCGGACGGCCAACGCTGCGCTTTAAAGATTGCGTGAAGCGTGACATGGTCACATTTGATATTCCATGCGACCCGTGGCAACGACTGGCCGAAGACCGAACCACGTGGCGCCGTGTTGTCCATGACGTTCAATCCAACGACAAAAATCCACGACAATGCCTGGTTCTCCTCCTTGAATGATAAACGCATGAGGCGTCACGAGCAAGCCTCTAAACCCCGCTCATCTGGGGGAGCATACACCTGCCGTGTGTGCGGACGAGGGATCCTCTATCGAATTGGGCTGTACAGCCACAAACGTAAGTGTCGCAAGGATGCCGTTTGAACCATCTGGTTATATATGCAAAGGCTTGTTATTATTAAAATGTAAAAGGTTCTATTCCGCACGAGCTTAAAGAGATCGATTTGGCAGAAAACATGGTTTGCTATAGCCGCGTCTTCTTGTGAAATGTCCGATATGGCGGCGATATCTAACTTACAGAATACAAATACAAAAAAAAAATACAAAAATACAAAAATTCTTTATTTCAGTAAATATGGGATACATAATGATATTAGGGATGGAGTCGCCCATTAAGCATAAAAATGCTTGTGTCGGGAGACACCCTGAGTAGAGATCTGGCGCTCTTTCCCGTTTGCTTTTATACTGCGTACTTGGGACTGAGGACTCATAACAAAAATAAAGAGCACAGGGCGTAGCCCTTTGAACTATGTATACTTAAAAACAATAGAAGTTGAACGGACTTGGCCACATAAGTTTGCGAACCGTTTGGGTTGAAATCGAAACTTATGAAGTTGGAAATGTAATCGATTTGACACCTCACTAAGTCGGATTGGCAAGATTCCGCTGTAGTATATAATACGCATGAAAAGTAACGAGATTTTGAATAAAATTTGTTATTTTAAGTAAATTACTTGGTTTTTATATTTTCCCGATTTCAATACCGGGATCCCGGAATTGAAATCGCCAATACCGGAATGAATACCGGTATTGGATAAGGTCCGGTATTTGGAAGCCCTAGTCCACACACACTCTTGTTTTTTAAGATTATGAATTTTAAGACTGTCTGTTGCCGTGCCGGCCTAAGACTAAGGTAATCGGTCTCAAGAGACAAACAGTTAAAACATATTGCACAATTTTATTGAGCAATAAAATTGTGTAGGTGACAAAACTTTGATAGGTTATTTTATTTTTGCTATAATTTATTAGAATTCCGTATTTTCTGTCATTAAATTAAGTAAATTAAATAAAATAGGATTCGATTACTTATCGTTTAAAAAATTTTTGACTTGGCAAAAAACCAAGCGTCTGAAACTCTGATCACATGTTGAAAAAAAAGTTGGCGGGAATTGGTTATCTTATGTACCTATTATGTTCTTTCGCTTTACGACAATTTCGTGGTGTAAATTGCCGAGAAAAATATAATTAATTCCTCGCAATCGAAGTAAAAAGCAAAGTGTACAACAGGGGCATAAATTTAATAATAATTATTGAAACCTAGAACGAAACGCGCCGAGCGCGGGAGCGAGCGGGAAGGAACATATCTCCCTCTCGCTTACCCGTAGGTACACCTCCTTACATACTAGCTCATACCGTTCAGGCGGAATGCGGAATTACTGAAAGTACATAAATTTACTAAGTTATAGTGATTTTTTCAATACGTACATAATAAACAGCATTGGTACATCAATTTCCATGAGAAAAAAGTAGATGATGTCATATCTATCTATGAGAACTGAGTGGCGCCGCTGCAGAGCATCCTCTGCAGCGGCGCCACAATAAAAGCCCATTATTTCGTTTCCCGCTATAGGTACAGTCATAAAATTATACGTACATACTGTACGTCTTACGAACATCATTTTAACATATAATTAGTTGAATTTCATTATGGTGGCGCCGCCGCAGAGTAGCACACGAATTTTCTTTTACTCATATGGGAGTGCAAAATCTAGATTTTCCATAAAAGGTTGTGTATATTGTTATTAGTTGTATATATGGATATTGGAAAATCATAATCAGGATAAAGACTAATACTAAGGACCTATAGCCAATAGTACAATAGTTACCATCCGCGAACGATACGCAACCGCACAGGCTCCGTAGCCGAATGGCATTTCTGAGACGCAAAATGCCGTTGAAACACAGCCTGGCTCTGTCGCGCCAATACGCAAGAGCGATAGAGATAGATACATTTCTGCGGCGTTTCGCGTTGCAGAAATGCCATTCGGCTACGGGGCTAGATGTGCCGACAGAAACTTTCCAAAATTACAAAATTTTGAAGGTAGGAAAAATTTACAACACTTCATATTTTTGAGTACTACTTTTTATTGTTTGGTTTGAAAGAACTCAATATTAAAATATGCACGTATTTTTTTATTTAAAAAAAACTATTTCTAAATCGGTTCATCCGTTCGGGAGCTACGATGCCACAGATAGACACGTCAAACTTATGTATAACACCCCGTCGTGTTTGCGTCGGGGGTTGAAAAGGACAAAAAAACGCTCAACTACCATAGTTACGGGGGGCGTTAACTATTGTACTCTTGGCTATAGTAACTACATTACCGACAACTGCTACAATAACTATTGTAATCTAAACTATCATAAATACTACTTAGTCGTTACCGTATTACATGTACTAAACAATACAAACTTATATGCTTATTTTTTATCAAGCAATATAAAAAAGTCTTCTGTTTTAACAGTTTTTTTTTTCAATTATAACGAAATCTTACAATAAAATTGTAATAATTACGCAAAATCTGCTCACATAATTCTTAGACATAAAGAACTAAAATTGTGCAAAATAATATATATTTTGTACTAATACTACGAATCTATTGTTTCCATATAAATCTTAGAAGAAAGTAATCGTAAAAGAAGTTTTTCATACAAAATGTTGAAATTGAAGAGCGTTGGCGGATTTTCTAAAGATTAATATGGAAACTGGGATAGACTACCTATTATTAGTGCTTCTACATTGGCTATGAGTTTTGAGCTAACCTTCGATATAATGTCGTTAATTTATGGTTATTACATACGCAATCAGATCAGGTTAGCTCAGTCGATTTAGAGAGCATACGAAACCTAAAACATTTACAATGCATTTGTAATCCGAACAATTTGTCTCGAACTTTTCTGAGAAGAAAAATCGATAGTAAGTCAATTTTCTAGATCTGGCACGAATGGAACGAATGAGGAGATTCATTAATTCGTTCTATTCGTGCCAGGTTTCGTGAAATGATATAATTATACTGTTTTGTTGAAAGTAGGTATGTATAACAACGACTAAAGTATTGTATCAAAATTTCCATAGTATGGAAATTCAAGTTGCATAATGTTTTGCATCATTGTTTTGTTGTGTTTGAAATCGTCGAAAAAAGATCGGTTTTTCTTCATTATTTTTACTCTATGCAATCAAAATTATTTACTGTATGCAATTCATCTCATTAATGTTTTGAATCTGTAATGGCACTAGAAAGTAGCTAAAAAGGTAAACCCCAAAAGTTACTAAATTGAGTAGTTAAAAGGTGTTTTTGTCCTTTTCTCAGAAATACAGTCAACATGACAGATTACTAGCTAATTCAGGTCTTGAGCGCCGTATAGCGGCGCCACTGTCCATGTAAACCGTATTGCATGTGGCAACTATGCTAACACTTGATATGAGAACAGTTAAGTTGCTATGATAAAAAAATTCTACTACTTCAATTTCTACTATGTTTTTGTCAAGCTGTATTGTGTGTGTGTTGTTGACAGTTTCGGCAGGCGGTTACAGTAGCGCCACCTGGCGTAATAAAATGTCAGTTTGCTTCCACCTAGCAGTTTTTCCTTCTACGATACATGTTGGTGATAAATTGCATATAGTAAAACATTGATTTGATAAATAATCGATATGTGTATATACGCGTTCATAGTGTAACCCCTTAGGAGGTAAGGTTCGGAGGAATAAAATTGAATTTTTATTTTATCATTTGGTTTTATTTCAATATCTGGTTAACAATACACGACGATATGTTATACTTAAATTAGTTACGATATTATAGAGGCAGTTTCTCATTGCTTTATAATTATATGAATGCATTTAACATTACATAGTAGTACATTACGATACAAGTGCGGAAAAAAGGAAATTCGCAACAAAAGCGTTAAATTACAACACCAACGAACAGTGTTTTATCGACACGAGTCACGATATACCTCTTCGCACGTGTATCGTACAACGTTTCTCAGTACACAATATGGTCCATTGTAGTTCCGAGCTGACAAGAAATGTACTGCTTTGCGAACTAGTGCGGGAAAAATCACAATATGTACTAAAATAATAATTTGTGTAAAAAAGGTTAAAATACTATAAATATATTTAATTTTGTATAATAAACACAATTTTTGTTGATAAAAATAAACATGAAAAGATTTTTTTTATACCACGTCGGTGGCAAACAGGTATACGGTCCGCCTGATGGAAAGCGGTCACCATAACCTATGGACGCCTGCAGCTCAAGCAATTTTAATGCAATTTATTCATTTTTAATGCAATTTTTTTTACATATAAACCGCAACGATTTTCATGACTATATAATATCTTAGTACTTATAAACATTACAATTGACGAATTCCTTCAATCCTTAACAGGTTTTTGATTGCTAACATCACTAACTCCTACTTTATGCATTTGACTAGAACACTCAAGGGATAAACGTATACATGGTAAAAAAAAAACCTATTACACTATTTACACTATACAATTTTATATAATCCACTAGTTTTTCCGCTCGCGTTAGAAAGAGACAAAAAGTAGCCCATGTCACTCTCCATCCCTTCAAATATTTCCAATTTTGCCGTGAAAGACTGACAAACTAACAGACACACACACTTTCCCATCTATAATATTAGTATGGAAGTATGGATAACCTAACTTAGGGGCTGTCCATATAGTACGTCACGCAAAAAAAAAACTGTCACGCTTTTTATATTCCTACGCATTACGTATTGCTACAATTGAATTTCCATACATTTTTGTTACTTTCTTCTTTTGTTACCCCAGATAAATAATGGAAAATGGCAACACAATAGGAAAAGTCCGTATGGGAGACATTTACCTATTAGGATTGAATAGAATAGAACGCTTAAATCGTATAGTGTAATACGCTTTTAAATATTGCACTGTTTTATTGACAACATTAGGTATTGAAGTCTTATCCTTTATCAATATGCCAGTCCGGCATCAATACAAGCTACACATCTAAATACAAGGATTCAAGTCCCCCGTCATATTTATATGCGAACAAGTAACTTTCTGCCCACTAGGCACTGCTATACGGAATAATTTTCCCTGTGGCATGCACACACAGACTTTGAACTGTCCGGTGCTAGGTTCTGTTCGATTCAGCGGTAAAGCGATCGGTAAGTTCCTTACCGGTACGTAAACGCCTTCTTTGCCGCTAAGTACGACGGAGCCGTTGATGGATTTGAGGTAGATGTCCTGGTCGGCGGACCAGACTAGTTCCTTAGACTCCATGTGAGTTCCTTCCGAGCCGCGGAGATGGGCCGAGGTGTCGGATTTTAGGTGTAGGCTCTGGTCGGTGGGGGAGGATATGCGTTTGGTTGAGATTTGCTGGAAAATAAAGAGTTTTTTTATGTTTCATTGGATATGTGAAGAAATGGTAGTACTGTAATATACGATCATGACTACATTTTATGATCTTTATATTATGTAGTATATCTTGCTTGATTGCTTTTGACGACCGGTCTGGCGTATTTGGTAGTGACCCTGCCTGCTAAGCCGCGGTCACGGGGTCGAATCCCGGTAAGGGCATTTATTTGTGTGATGAACACAGATATTTGTTCCTGAGTCATGGATGTTTTCTATGTATATAAGTATAATTATATATCGTCGCTTAGCACCCATAGTACAAGCTTTGCTTAGTTTTGGGGCTAGGTTGATCTGTGTAAGGTGTCATGGTTTGTAATAAATGATATTGATTGATTGATTCACAATATTTATTTATTTTTTATTTATTTATGTTGTCCTGGGGAAATAAGAAACAATGTGACGTGATGTTATTAAAAGATATCTGTACAATACAACGTAAGCATTAAGGTTGTTGACGCCATATTCAAATATTCATCTGCAGAAAGCAAGAGTTTCAAGACACGGGGTCCAAAGGATACCTACGAACACACTAGAACTGTTAAATCATCTTGTTTAAAAGCGAAACAGTCTTACCTTGGCGTTTAAATTGTTGACGCCATCCGGTATGTTCATCTCCTGGGCAGCGGTACTGAACACAGTGTCCCCAGACTCGGGGTCCAAAAGTCGCATCGCGCCGACGCCGCGGACAAACACCCCGGAAGCGTTCACGGACAACTTTGTTTCTGTGCGAGATAGTCTGAAAGTCAAAAAGGACATATAACTTTTTACGTGTGCTTTTTATTGGGCATTATTTAGGCCGTTTTCACATTATCCGATCCGATATCGGGTGTCGGAAGGATTTCAATAGAAAAAATCCAAGATGGCGCCTGTAATGTATGGGATATCGGTCCGACATCCGATATCGGATCGGATAATGTGAAAACGCGCTTAGGTGCTAGAAAGCATCAAGTTAGATACATTTACAAAATAGGTGTATATTGTCACGGCGATCTTTGAATCTAAACTGTATAAAACCAATATTTATCGGTTGAAACAAGTCCCTGTTTTGTCTTGCACACAATACAAGTGCGGAAAAGAAGAAATTCGTAACGAGTTACGAATTCTCTCTTTGTACGTGTATCGTACGACGTTTATCAGTATGGACCATTTGGAGTTTTGACCTGATAAGAAACGTACTTTGCGAACTAGTGCGGGAAAAAACGCCATATGTACTGATTATGTAAAGAAATCACGTAATTAAGCCCTCAGACGTTAGGAAATAAGGAAGATTTTATATACTGTAACGAGAACAACACCGAACGACCACGGGCGCGCCATCTGTTGTAGCTGCGGTGCTTTACTCAGGCCACACGCTCACGCACAGAGCGTACCCCGCACAACCGCATTGAGCGCATCGATCAGCCGTCTAATTCCTACATGCGCCAATAGATGTCGCCCACACACAGAGAATCAGGAAGATAGAACACGCCAACGTTTGGTCAACGTAGAATCACGAGTATCATGACCCCCCGGCGTTGACTGAGTATCGTTGTACTCTCACAGTAAGAACTAGCTTACTGCACGCTCTATGCCTTAACCTTTGCTTAAGCATACGAGTTTCTTCTAGCTAAGTAAACCTACCTAGACATGCTTGCATCCACCCCTGCCAATACCTATTTATCAATTATTCGTCTATTGTAAAAAGTTGTCTCGAAACCTTACGTATGCGAAAGATGCAGTTACCCACTGACCTCGTCTGCAATGTGACCCGCACTGTGCCGTTTTCGCTCGAGATTTCAACAGGCTTGTCCCTAAACCCTTCGAGCAGCCCGTCTCGCTTGTACACGTGTTCCAGCCCAGTGTCGCCTAGCAACTTCACAGCGTTGTGCTCTGGCAGGAGCTCCATGCTTTCCATGCCTGTAACCATCAAGATTAGGCAAAGTTTTTAATAATATACATTATATACCTATACCAAAGACATATATAACTCCGTATAGACAGATAAAGTCTAAGAAAAAAACGTACCTCAGAACCATACAGAAAATGGTACGGTGGCCTAGATAGCGTTACACCTTTGGGGGACGCTCGGCTAGATGGCGCTAATATACATATTTGACATTTTAACAGATATCAAGCTAAGAATATGGGCCAAATTGTGAAAATTGAGGTTCAAAAGTTTTAAGCCTGTGTCGAGAGATGGAGATGGCAGTAACTTTATAACACATCCTCTTTGTTTATCATTGTTTTTATTTATTTATTTATTGTTATTATTGACAGTAGGACAGTAACTCTGCTATAACACTCGATCCTCGTTTGTTGTAAGTGTTTGCAAGAGGTACAGTTTTATAAACGCATCATTGCCATGCATCACGAGTCGATGATAATATAGGTTGATACGACCGAGGCATTATCAACATTTATAGGTTTAAAATAGTTTCTGTTTCACTAGCTCAAGACACCATTAATTGGGAACAAATTATGGGACGCGTCACACGGACGCGGCTGATGACCTTGACTGATAAGTGTGTATGTCACGGACGACGGCTGATGACCTTGACTGATAATGGCTGCCGCTCACCGTGTAGACCAATGTCGTGTCGTTAGGCCGATAGTCCATTATCATATGTTTATCATAGAAATATGATCATAAGTCTGTTTGCTCCTTTTTTCTCCAGTGTGAAGAAAAAGGATGGCATGCTGCCTATGTACATATTTCTATGACAAACATATGATAGTGGGCTATCGGCCTTAAAACCATCTTAACCCTTAAATGCATGATTTTTTTCTTTTAACTAGAAATTAATAATGTGATAGACAATGGTTTTCTGAGTCTAGGAAAAATAATAAAAAAATATTTAACATCGATTTTAATACTAAATCAGTGTTAGAAGTAAAATAGGCTAAATCTTACTTATATAAATATATAATTACTAGTAAAATTTATAAGAAAACTTTTACTACTATTAAAAAGGTACACTATTTGAGAAACCCCTATGATAAAATGATTAAACATAAAATAGTTACTAACTCTGAAAAAATCTGCCTGAATCATGTACTAAAAATCACCATCATCCAGTTTTTTCACACTTTTCCGCCATTTTTTCTTAAATAAAAACATTATTTCCAACCATTTAAGAAAAAATAGCGGAAAAGTGTGAAAAAACTGGATGATGATCCTACAGATCTAAGAAAAATAAATAAAAAGGTCCAGCTTATATTTTGGCTAGTTTATTAAAAAATACATGCATTGTAGCCAAATGGCAACAATATGCATTTAAGGGTTAAAACATCCAGCGCGCCAGGTGACGTCCGGACGTCCGTGCGCTCAAGGCCACGTCCGCGGCTTACGTCCGATAGTTATCCAGATCGCGTTCCATAATTTGTTCCTATTTTATACGTGAGTATCAAGAGATGGATCCCCCATTATGGACAGTGAAATAAGTTTAAACTTTTACTTTTAAAGCCAACTGATACGCAATGAGTCAATTTTATACACCATAAATACAATCAGTTTGGGTTATTTTAACATAGGATTGTTTCTTGTAAATTTTGGTTTTGTAAATTGTTCCTTGTCCATTATAGGCTAAGGTAAGGTGACGAACCCAATCATGGACAGTTCAAGAAAAAAATTCGCCAGTTTTTGGTCTACCCAAGCGTGTTAAAGAATGTCCTATCCTTCTTCTACATTTAGCGTATTGCAGAATAGATATTCCTATTGGTTTCTTCATAGTTAACAAATTAAAACTAGGTGTTTTTTCTCCAATTATGGACGGCAGTTCTCCAGTAATGGATCCCCCATTATGGACAGTGAAATAAGTTTAAACTTTTACTTTTAAAGCCAACTGATACGCAATGAGTCACCATAAATACAATCAGTTTGGGTTATTTTAACATAGGATTGTTTCTTGTAAATTTTGGTTTTGTAAATTGTTCTTGTCCATTATAGGAGGAGGCAGTTTTTCGGGCAGTAATGGACACTTGCAAAATAACATCATTTCTTTATATCTTTGGAGCAACAAACTAGTATGTTTTATACCTTATATCATGCTTAATGCAGTAAGTAAAACGCATTCAAGATTACACCGTGCGTTATTTTATTATTATTTTATACATGAACTCATCTCTCTTAGCAACATTACTAAGAATTCGTCTTGATATTTTTTTCAGTAAACTGGTGAATTTTATCTTGTCTCAAAATCCTTCAGAAATAACCGAATTAATTGAAACTTCAAAATTAAACAGCTCTACAACTCTAGTTTATGGTACATAGCCGTCAGTTTTTAGAAACGTATTTTAGATACTTATTTTTAAGGATTTGTGTTTTTTTGTCCATAATGGCATCACCGTCCATTATGGGGTATTTTACCTTATATTTAATTTGATGATTGCTCCACAAGTCAACAAAACATTTTTTTTTTTTTTCAACCTAAATATACCCGTATAGGTAATCCAACTACGCATAAAAAAATTAAAGAATTATAGATTATTCGAAGTTCGATTTACTAACTTAACAAGGGTTCAAAAGATACCATCCTTATACTATGGTCAGTGTATAGGTAGGCAGGTATAACATGTAATATTCGAAATGCCGGGATGTATTATTGTAAGTTCATTTACAATCCGTTAGCATAGTTTTTAAGTATTTCATGAGTAACTATTGTGCTAGCCGAAGTCAATATTAGTGCGATCTACATAAGTAGGAAGTATAGGAACCTATACATTCGACGCAGCTCACAATGGTAACTCTGCCACTATAACTAACTGTAGCAGTGTGAATAGCTACGCTAATGGTATTTGAAGCTATTGGTACGATGATATTGATCAACATCATAATTAGTTTTTATATAGGTCACTGTGCCTAAGTCATAAAAATAAATATCGATAGGCGCCTGATTGAATAGGAATCTCGCCGCCTTCATGCGAGGAGCTCAAGATGTAAAATATTAAATTGTAAAGGTTAATAAGAGAAAACAGGATAAAATACCTTGTCCAAGTCTCAAAACGGCCAGAATCGTGAATGTTAAAATCAGGTTCCCGATGGCGAGGATGAACAGCAAACACACTAGGGTCCAAAACGCAATTGTCTTCCGCCCTTTATGCACCGACTTAGTAACATCATTCCCATTTTTATCAGAGTAATTCTTCACCCCACTAACATTGCTTTTGTTCCCAAAAACCTGACTTTGGGCGGGTGTTTTAGTGATAAGCGCCTTTTCAGCACGATTCCTCTCTAAAGTACTATCGGACATAGCGTCGGATAGAGGCGAGACGCCACGTAGATTGCTCAACATAGCGACTGTCTGTTTTATTGAAAATACACGCGAAACATTAAATTTATAAATAGACTAATGTTTCCCTAAATTTGACAATCAAATATCGAGCGAAGATACACGCTTTCTATTGGTCAATGTTTGACCAATCATAGAGAAGTACGCATGTTTGGATTCTAGGAATCGGCCAAAATATTAAATCGAACAATCGATTATGGAAAACGAATAATCGGTACAATGGAATCGGAACGCGACCCAAAAAAGTGGACGCCTATTATTGGGCTGTACATTATCTGGCTGTCCATTAGCGGTCACCAAAATTGTCTATGGAAATTATGACTGTCATTTTTCATTACTGCCAACATTCAACCGCAAACAAATTTGACAATCTGCTTTGTAATCATGGCGTCAGAACGTTACAGCTTTTCTCTTACAACTTTTAGGTAAATTTTTATATATTTACGTTTATTTCCTCGCGAATAATCCTGTGATCTCGTTTCTTATTTTTGGCGTCATCGTATTTATTTATGAAGACGTCTGTAAACGCGTAATTTTCAAAGTTATGAGTGCTTCAAGTCATCGCGTTAACTTTGGACAAAAAGTTTACAATTTTCTTATTTCCCTTTCAGCCCTTCAGGAAAATTAGTGCAAATTGAATATGCTCTAGCTGCTGTAGCCGCCGGCGGCACGTCCGTCGGTATCAAAGGTAAGATACAAAAATATTCTTACGAATGAGGTTATGTTGGCGTCTTTAATTCTATACTTATTTTGTTCCTTATATTTATTACGTTTAAAAATTATATACTGTTTATTATGTCCCATTGATTATTTTACTTAAAGATCTTTTACTTAACATATCTCCTAAATTTCCCCATTGTTTTAACTAATTTTGTCATGTCATCTTATCATCAAAATTTGAGTGTGTAGTATAAAATTTGTTTGCATTACTTTCAGCGTCCAATGGCGTCGTGATTGCGACAGAGAACAAACACAAGAGCATCCTGTATGATGAACACAGTGTGAACAAGGTGGAAATGATCACTGGCCATATCGGTGAGTCCCCAAATTGTGTCAATACTAACACATTACTTGATTTCCTTGTTCTAAGTGTAAATACCATCGGACTATTTTTATATCACATGGTGGCAAACAAGTATGCACCCTGTCATCAGGCATCAAGCAGGCAGTCATCATAATTTATGGAAGCTTACGACTCCAGAAGTGTTACTTGTGCTTTGCCGATCCTTCCTGCCCTTTCTGGACACTTCTTGTTAAAAGAACTTTATATTCAAGTATACTAAAAATCCAGCAGGTTGTTGTAAGTTTTAAATGTAATAAAGTCTCAATATATCTTCTTTATATGAACTATTTAATTTCTCTACCATATCAGCTGATAAGTCTACTGTAACTGTTTCCAGGCATGGTCTATTCTGGCATGGGCCCCGACTACAGGCTGCTGGTGACGCAGGCGCGCAAGATGGCCCAGCAGTATTACCTCATGTACCACGAGCCCATCCCGACGGCTCAGCTCGTGCAGAGAGTGGCCACTGTTATGCAGGAGTACACACAGTCTGGGTAAGATTATGCATTATTGAATTCTTATAATGTGAAGTAGTGTGTGTGTGTAGGTTTTTTACAGTATTTTTATTGCTTAATTGGTACTTTCTGAATGAATGGTCCAAAATCATTTCAAAGTTTCTCCCTAGCAAAAGGAATTGACAACGTTTCAAAATTTTCAATGTCCCTAAATCGAAAACCATTTCGAGATATACGCTTGTAGATCACATAAATATTTTTTTTAATTTTTTTTCCGTATTTTTAGTATAAAAAATCATAAAAATAGTTTAAAGGGGAAGTGACGTCAAATAGCTGATTTAGAGCTGCCACTATAAGAAAAAAATCTTCCAGTTGGGATGTCCCTTGAGTTTGACAGTGACACTTATCACAGTTCGTAACAAAGATATTAAAAATTTCATGGCTTAGTCTATGGTTCGTAGTCATTCACTATGGGTTGACAGTGACACTTGACAGTCAAACTGTTTGAGCTGACTGTTAAAACTTTATTTTTTTTTAAAGGTTTTGTCTTTTTCTTAGGTGTATGAAACAACACATGTGACGTCACGAAGCTGCGTCTTGACGTTTGTAACTTACGCTCTTTCTGCTCGAAGTAGTAATAAGAAGGGATTTTCTCATTAAAATAGCAGTTTTTGGAAAAATAAAAAAATACGTGTATCTTTTAGTATTAAGTTCTTTCAAACCAAACAATAAAAAGTAGTAATCAAAAATATGAAATGTTGTCAATTGTCATAGATCATGATCATCACATCAACGACAACTTACAAGGCGCAATCTGCGATTTCTTTTTGTAGCAGATAGTACCTTGTAGCAAAATAATTGCAGGTTGTACCCTATACGTTTTTGTCATCGACATATTTATTTCTGTGGCACGTAATTCGTAGTTTTCTTTTGAATAATGATTAAAAAAAAGAAACTAGTAAGTAGTATTCACTGGATTAAATATGTGCTTGTGCTCTCGTGTGGAACTATGGGCAGTGCGTCGCGAAGCAAGGCTGCTGATTTCAACTACCCTAAATATCAGATAAGGATAGTTCTATGCATGACACTATCCCTAAATTTAACCCTGTACCACTGTCAAGCCTGAAATGAAATAGAAATATATTTATTGCAAGAACATAGTTTTGTTACAGTCAGTGTGGTGTTACATTTAAGGAGGTCCTTATGTTGTACCGTATGATAGGCATGCAATATAAAGCTAACATGCAAAAACAGTTCTATTAAAAACCTAAATAATTTAAAAGTACACTCGCGGACACTAAATACGGGTCACTTTGTATGGAAAGTGACCCTTTTTCACTGTCCGTGACTGTATATCACAATGATAAAGTCTATTAAGATAGTAAGGGAATTATGAAATACAATACAATTTTAGAATTATTGAATTAATTTAGCAGTCAACAAATAATTTAAATTTATTTTTACATTAATAGAAATAACGGAGATTGAGAAAGAAAAAAAAACAATAATAGAAAAATTACACATGTCAAAATTATAAGCAAAAATAATCAATGAGCATAAGCAATTTTCAGACATAAATTCTTGGGTTGAGTAGTAACAGCGCCCCAGCAACCACTTACTGAGGGCATTTTTAAACAATCTCGGATCTTTCCAGTATGGTTTGTGGTAATTTGTTATAAATTTGGATGACCATTGAATATACATTATTTTTGAAAATATTTTTTCTTGCTCTAGGCAAGAATATTTCGTTTCTGTATCTGGTCGATCGAGGAAAAAAGGTACTATGTGCGTTTTATATGAAGTGTGTTCTCTGTATTTTGGTGCTATCATTCTGTCAAGTGTTATATTTTATGTTGTGCACATTTCCAGCGGTGTGCGGCCGTTCGGCGTGTCCCTGCTGATCTGCGGCTGGGAGGGCGGGCGGCCTTACCTGTTCCAGTGTGACCCGTCCGGCGCCTACTTCGCCTGGAAGGCGACCGCCATGGGCAAGAACTTTAACAATGGAAAGACTTTCTTGGAGAAGAGGTAAATACGGAAGACCAGCGCTGTGGCACTATCGGTGCCAGAGCACATGCTGAGTGGTGTCCTCTTGCAACCACAAACCAAACCCCATATAACTGTACTGTTTAGTATGTAAGTGTCATTTATTATTATTTTTTCTTTTTGGTTGCAATAAATGCCTTTTCTTTCTTTCTTTCTTTCTTTAAATATTGTATGGTGTAATGTTGCATTATGTATTAATAGGCGAGACGACTAAAAAAAACTAATTAATCCGTCAATCAGATTATCAAAGAATATTAGACACGTATTTTTTCTTTTTTCTCGTAAATGAAAAATGACGACGGTAGTGCGTTGAAGTTTCGCGTGACGTCACGCCTAGGTTCAATTTTTACTTAGAAGTGACGACACAAGCCCCCACTCTGGAACTTTGATGCTCTATATCTTTGTATTTTTTCATTAGAAAAAGCGAAAAATGTACGGACTAAACAGAATGCCATTTTTTTTATGTAGTCATCATCCCAATTGTAGAAAGCTGATTAAATCGACTATAAGTTCTTTTCAGCCAAGTTTTACGATATCTTTGATTGTTGTTGAGATTATTCTCACATAAATAAATAAATACTATAGGATACAAATAAATAAATAATTTGGTTTGTCAATTAATTTGTCAAAGTAAAACGAAACATGTAAAAAGTTACACAGGGTCAGTTGCCTTCGAGGGAAGCCAGTCCTGTCAAAACGGTGTAACTTGACAGACGTTCAGATGTACTCCCTGAGTAATCACTGGTCAAACATACATACACTTTTGCTTGTTTTCCCAAGGGGTAGACAGAGATCACAGATTTCCGTTTTCTATAACAAACCCTGACAAACCACTTTCGCTTCACACACTTATAATGTTCCTCATACATGCTTGTCAGTTTCGAATACTTTTTGCAATGTGTCCCTGAGAAAAGTTCGCCTAAGTCTTCCACTTATAACTATACAAAAACAAGTTATAGAAAATACTAAAAACACGTTTTGTTCAGATATACTGAAGACTTGGAGCTGGATGATGCCGTCCACACCGCCATCCTCACGCTGAAGGAGGGCTTTGAGGGGCAGATGAATGCTGACAATATTGAGGTATGATTATTTTGTAAAATGTTAACTCTTGAGAATGACCAATTAAAATGCTGGTGAAACGAAGCATTGAGGACCTTCTCTGTGAAAAGCCACAGTTATTAAGTTAAAATAGCCAACAATTACTAGACTGTCTAAAATAATTCTTAGCCCAGTGTTTATCATTATAAATGTCATATTATTTTCATAAATAAGTAAAATTTACTAATAATCCATACTAATATTATAAATGGGAAAGTGTGTGTGTCTGTTTGTTTGTCCGTCTTTCACGGCAAAATGGAGCGACGAATTGTCGGGATTTTTTAAGTGGCTTTAAGCTACTTTTGTCTCTTTCTAACGCGAGCGAAGCCGCGGGCAAAAGCTAGTCTTCTATAAAATGCCAAACATTACAAAACTAAAACAGCGACAGAGGTCAAACCTCTTGAAAATATGGTCTGTAGTGTAGTAGCATAGAGCAATAAGTAACGGAAGAGTTGTAACTCCATACATCAGTAAATGCAACTTATTTGTAGTGACATCTAGCGTCATCCTCGCGTCAACTAGCTCAAATTATCAGTACTGCTACTTGTCAATAGATGTCGCGACGAACGAAGGGTCTAATGCTCACCAATTTTGAGCCAATATTACAATTCCTTCTGTTTGTAATATAAGTTGTAAACGGTTTTAATATTACATTTTTGGCAGACGCAACACTGTTGCCACCTAGTATCGAGTAGTGGTACTGATAATTCACGCTATTTGACGCGTGATTGTCGCTAGATGTCACTAACTATACCTATACAAATAACCCGCATTTACTGATGTAACGGCCCAGCCACGACATTGGTCTAAGCGCGACAGCGGTGAGCGGCAGCCATACGTGCGAATGAAAAGTCCCATCGCTGTGTCTCGCTCCAATGTATGGCTGCCGCTCACCGCTGTCGCGCATAGACCAATGTCGTGGCTGAGCCGTAAGGAGTTACAACTCTTCCCTTATTCCTCTATGGTTATCCCTATCAGAAATCTGAACCCATCCCCCGTTGGACCGTAGCGCGCTTATCGCTCAGGGTCGTACGAGAAGTGTCCCAGACTGACAGCAATACTTACTCAGTTCGGCTTCTACCTGCTGATATTCCTTGGATATTTGAACCAGCTGCTTTTTCCGCCTAAGGTCACTAAAGAAAGGAACAGCGCAGCAAAAGCAGCAGCTATTTGACGCGTGATTGTCCCTAAATAACCCGCATTTACTGATGCAACTCTTCTTGTTTACAACTGTTCCCTTACTTATTCCTCTATGCTAATAACTTTATTTGTGTGCAGGTGGGGATCTGCGACGCGGCCGGGTTCCGCCGCCTCGAGCCCGCGCACGTCAAGGACTACCTCGCCAACATCCCCTAAGATTTATTTATGCTGCATTAAATGAGTTTTATTTCTAATCTGATTTTTGTTTCACCTCATGTAATCCTTACATACATACATATATTAATTACTAGGGCCTATAATAACCCAAAATCGACCTGGCGTCGTCGCTCGGTTCAGCAGGAGCTCAGGGTGCTAGGCATGGGCTGGGAGGAGGAAGTTACCCAAACTGCCCAAGACCGGAGTAAGTGGAGAAATATGATTCGAGCACTACACCCCAGCAGAGGGTAACAGGATGCAAAGAAGAGGGCCTATAATAATGGCCAGAAATTTTCGATATACTTGTAACGTAACACGCATAGAGTATATTGAATAGTATGGTATAGAGTTATCAGTCAAGATTTTCAAATGCAGCGCCATCTATTAAATAAATAAATATTATTATAAATAAATAAATATTATTATAGGACATTCTTACACAGATTGACTGAGGCCCACGGTAAGCTCAAGAAGGCTTGTGTTGTGGGTACTCAGACAACGATATATATAATATATAAATACTTATATACGTACACAAACTACATATATACAGACTATGCCACCCCGTACCACAAAATGCGACTGTCAAAACGAAACTATTGTTTGCAGCGGAAATGGATAGATGTCGCTCATAGTCCCATTTGGCACATATCTATATTTAATAAATTTGCAAGTCTTGTCATCCGATACATCCGTCTCAGGTTTTTCTCTTCAATAATTTGACAGGTGGAACTGACTAACTATTTATTTTTATGCAGGAACATCGAAATGCCTGACACGTAGCGAAAGCTAGATGATACCGAATTTCGGGCAAATTGTCATGGCACGTTATGGTCTCATCAGAAGTTCGTTCGCTTTTCAATCCAGAGGTCACTGGTTCAAGCCTCGGTGGAGACACACGTAAAGATATCCAGTTTTTTGGGTTTTATTATTATTTTATGGTTTTTTATTTGTTTAGATTTTTTTTGCGTAAGTTTTCACGATAATTCTTAATTATTTTGAACGTACATTCCAGAATAGGCAAAATATTACAACCTTAAGTGCGTTTTCACATTATACCCGATCCGCGATATCGGATGTAGGAAGGATTTCAAAGGCGAAAATCAAAGATGGCGACTTAAACATAATATATGCGATATCGGTCAATGAATAAAGGCAAGAAATTGGTTCTAGCTGGGCATTTTCTAGAGATTGAAGACATTATTCCACCATTTGAACTTATGTGCAATAAAGTATAAATAAATCATTGGTTTTTGAAATTGTTGATATGTCATTTTCATAGGCTAACTGTAGGTACTATTGTATATCATTCAGGGACAGGGTACAGGGTTTATAGTAAAATAAAAAGAAACTAGCTATAATAACTTTTAATTATAATATACGTTACAAAAACTTGTTTCATTTACTTGAAAATATTAGAGGTTTACCATATCACAACAAATATAATATAGTCATCAATGCGATGAAATAAGTTCTCAGGAAATTTATTTAAAATGTGATAAGCCTTTAGTGGATGGCCTGCTTCTGCTTTTCTTGTTTTCGTGCTCCTTCATCCCATTGAAACTTCGATGTTTACGCATTTTTGTCAATCTGTTTCGATTTGTACACAGGAGCAGACATGAGGGAACAACTCAAATGATTTTGGAACATACTCGTAACTGGGATTGGCTTCCACATCGGCTTTTCTACCTCCAATAAAGTTTGCATTATAAATTCACCGTAAATTCAATACTTGTAACAAATGATTATGCACTTTAAATAATCAGAGGTTAGATGACACTTTTCTTCTTACGGCAATTATCCACTTAAACGGTGGTTTCGTTTCCACCACAGTCTTGGAAATAGCTAGAATTTAGTCGCTATTTTTCTTGGTGTTATTACAATTCACCATAACAAATTTTACTAGGCCCATATTAAATTTATCTCGAAAATGTTTACTGCAATATGGATTTGACAGCGTAAGTCAGTGACAGGAATGTCAATTTTGGCCATAGTGAGCGCTGGCTGTGATCCTTTTAGTTACCCCCTCCACCCGCTTTGCACCCTGCACCTTTCCAATACAGTACAGACTTGTCATCCCATACATCCGTCTCACGTTTTTCTCTTCAATCATTTGACAGGTGCAACTTACTAACTTAAGTATTTACTTTTCAGCAGGAACATCGAAACGCCTGACACATTAGTGAAAGCTAGATGATGGCGAATTTCGGGCCAATTGTCAAGACACGTTATGGTCACGGTTGAAGTTGGTTTGGTTTTCAATCCAGAGATCACGGGTTCGAATCCCGGCTGAGAGACACAAAGTGAAGATAACAGTTTTTTTTGTGTTTTATTTTAATTTTATGGTTTTTGATTTTTTTTGCATAAGTTTTAACGATAATTCTGAATTATCTTGAACGTACACATTCCAGTAAAACCAAAATATGCTAGGTAAAATATTACAACTCTAAGTGCGTTTTCACATTATCCTATCCGCGATATCGGATGAAGGAAGAATTTTAAAGGCAAAAATCAAAGATAGCGGCTTAAATATATTGGATATCGATATCGGTCCTACATCTGATACCGGATCGGATAATGTGATAACGCACTAAGACGGAAGTATTACTTTCTGATTATTTCATTTTTAGTAGTATAAAAATGTTTTACCACAAACAACTACATAATTTCAGCACGACAGAGTCAGACGGCACTATGATCAGAATGAGACTAAAGTTGTCAAAGTGTATATTATTGGGGAATAAAACAATAATTATATTAATAGGCCAATTTTATTCACCAAATTCTTTGAAAAGTTTATTCATTACCATACTAAGTGTTGGTCCAGATTAATAAAACATGGAATATTGGTAGTTCGGGGTGTAAAAACATGTCAAACCTGAGATATGAAATATTAGTACTTATTTTCCCATCAAATATAATGAATAAAAATAAATCAAACACAAAGTATTAAATAAAAAAATAAAAAAAGATTCACAAAAAAGCAAGGTCTCCCCGGTGAGATTCGAACCTCGTCTGCTGCTCAAGTTATCGCAGCTAAAAAGCAGTATCTTTGACCGCCACACCAAACTTCTACTTAATCAGAGTGACGAAATTAGGTAACTTATAGGTATAATATGAGTAGTAAGTCATGAAGACTTTTCACGACAAATTGAATGAATATTAAATGTTTTGTTACTTCAAAATGCAACGTTGCCAGACTGCTGACTGCAACGTCGCATAACTCTAGTTTGGTCGTAAACTGATTTAGACCTTAGTAAATTATTATTAAAAATCAATTCAGAAATAGAAGATGATGGCTATACGGCGCTTGACTGATGGATGCGTTTTGTTATATAAAAAGAGTAGGTACATATTTCTGAAAATATTTTTATCTTGCTTTAAACTAAAAATCATCTTGATATTCATCAATTATCATCATTTTGATATTTTGATATTCGTATATAATTAATAACCTAGATACAAAAAGAACATAATTAATGATACTTCGATATTTTACCAGTATCGAAACGCAGTAGGTTGGCCATGACAGCCAGTGACAGTACTAGTACTGAGGGCTTACTGCTGTCACCACTGGGTTAACACATTGCGGACATCTTTCTCTTTTACTCCTATCCAGGTATATAGAGTGACATATATAGCCACATAGCGCAAACTCTGGTGTTCGTGGAAAACCTCCTAGCTAGACTTGTCATTCATTCATTGTAAAAATAGTAAAAAGAATTTGACTCTAAAGACTAATGTTTAAGTGATTTTCAGTCTTATGTTAAAGCTGAGTAAGACGTGGATGGCGGCAAAGCTTTTGTAAATACATACATATATTGAATCACGGAATTAAGCAACACAAGGCAATTTTTGTTATGTATTTATATTCCGCGTTTTGTTTAAGCCGTATATTGTATCGTTTTTCATAACAAAATGCGTAGATAATTTACACCTTAGTCTGTAACGTATTCGCAAAGGTTCTTGAGCGAAACCAAAATCGACAATATCCACCTACACTCAAAAAAAATCTTTATTTATTAATTATATTATAAAGCAACATCTGCTGACGGTTTGTAATTGTCGATATTAATATATCTAGACTAACTTTCAATGTGGTACATGCAACTGGACAACTGTCACTGTACATTTGTAATCCTTATTACAAGAGCATAACGTCTATGGTTAGTTAAGACAGAGTATTGCTGTTAGTAGGTACGATGGGTACGATGTTGAACCTTAGGTTACCTTCCATCAATACTAATACTGAAAGACAATTTTTAAACTTATTGCATTACATGTGTCTAAAAAAAATTTCAATGAAATGGGTTGTGAATCTAATATTTAAAAAAATCACTATTTAAAAGGAGATGGTTGAAAAGGGTATAAAATATTAAAAAAAAGAAAAAAAAAAGATTTTCACTACCGAGGATCGAACCCACGACGTCAGGGCCGCGTCCATCGTCTTACGCTACTATAACTGAGCTATTTAAGCGATAGAAATGGTGGCGAAATATTAACTAACTTTCAATCTAGTACATGCATGGCGTTACGAGTCCTAAAATTCATTATATTCTTTTAAAGATTTATGTCTCAAAAGTGACACTTAACGCCATCTAACAGTGATCTCAAGGCAACAAGAAATTTGTAGTAACGCCATCTAGATTTGCCGTGCTTTTAGGCGGTCGCATTTTTTTGTATGGGGTGGACATATCTACTAAATCCATAATCTCTGATACGTAGAAAACATCCATGACTCAGGAACAAATATCTGTGCTCATCACACAAATAAATGCCCTTACCGGGATTCGAACCCGGGACCGCGGCATAGCAGGCAGGGTCACTACCGACTGCGCCAGACCGGTCGGTCGTCGATCTATTATTAAGTTACGACAGCTTTTCATGTGACTTTCCATGTGACTTTCCATGCCTAAAGGTTCCTTATAGAACATGAAGCATGTTGACCCTTTAAACACGGAACGCCACATATTAATGGCGGGATTTCTAAATCTAAAAAGTCGACGGCACTGATATAACATTAGTTAATAGAGAAGAATAAGTTGGAGACAAACGAAAAATCCATAAAAAAAATGATCTGCAGTTTTTTGAAAAATGTCAAGTTTGTTTTTGCTACTCGCCGATAGATGGTACTATAAATGTTACCATTAATAAAATATCCAGAAAATACAACAAAAAATTCTGGGCGAATGATCGCTGTCTTGATGACAGGCTGACAGTTGAGTTGACATCTGGTAAACATAACCTAAAAAACAAAAGATATTGAATGTTTATTTACTTCTGTTAATATAGTTAAAAAACTGATATAATTCATTTAAACTTATAAAAATGTCCATTGATGCTTACTTTTGTTTTTGCTGTTTATCAACCAATGATTTAATTAATTTATACAGTGACAAACCCGATACAAACTATGCCGAAATGCTCAAAGATCTTTATTCTATTCAGGTAAGATTTATCAAAGAATTTTTTTATTAAGGTACAAAGTATTTACAGTATTAACAACATAAAATATAAGATATCTTTTCATTATATTTTCTTTGGTGTTTTATAAAAGTACTAGCTTTTACCCGCGGCTTCGCCCGCGTAATAAAAGTATTCATTAAGATTTTCATTTGGATCCTTAGGTTTCTCTGTAGGTATATTTATCTGCGATTATTTCGATTGCACATAATACTTTTGCTTGCAATGATTGTAGAAATATTACACATCAACCACAGCGTAGGTAATTCTATATACGCTGGGGAAACCTTTATAAACATCCCACATAGCCCGTATTTCGACACTATGATCGGTGGGTAAAAAGTACTTTTTTCTATTATCCCTTAAAAAAATTTACATTTTGCTTATACTTATCGGTAATCTTCAAGCAAGCAAACAACGATCATCTTAGAGCACATTGATTGTAAGAGACCGCCAACCGATTATCCGTATCCCTCTAACGATACCCATATTATCCGTATCCATATCGCTATCGCTATCCCTATCCCTATCCCTATCCCTATCCCAATCCCAATCCCTATCCGTTATCAAGATGTTCAATGATTTCTTATCAAGTGCTAAAATATAAAGTTTCATGGTTTTATCTTTTAAAATTATGAAATCCCATACAAACTTTCAACCTCTTTTTCAACCCCTTCATCCCTTTTTTTCGAAATAAAAAGTAGCCTATGTTCTGTCTCAGGGTCTAAAGATTGTCTGTTCCAAATTTCATCAAAATCGGTTGCGTGGTTTAAGCGGGAAAGCGTAACAGACAGACAGACAGACAGACAGAGTTACTTTCGCATTTATAATATTAGTATGGACTAGTACTAGTATGGATGGGCGCGTAAAAATATGCCAAAATAATGGTTTTAAAAATTGTAGCCTTTACAAGAAGATTACGAAGAAGACAGTTTTGTGTGTGAAGAGTGCGCTCGGGCGCTGCAGGGGGCACGGAAGTTTAAACTCCAAGTTCTTGAAACACTTAATGCTCTGCAGGTTAATGGATGTAAGTGTTATTTCTATCTTATTTGGCCATTTTTTTCATGGCGATTGTTTAATTATGACATATTAAGGGCCAGTTGCATCAACTACATTTGACAGACACATCATCGTCACGCAGCAGACGCCTATGGAACTTCCCATACAATAAAATTTAACGAACGCTTTAACGGTGACAGACAGTTTGGTGCAACCGACCCTAAATAACGTTTTCTGAAAGTGTTTGAAATCACATATTAATGTGTATCACCAATTATTCCTATGGAGGTTAAGAAAAGTTTAACTATTGAACTTAAACCTTATCAAAGTTAATCTCCTGTAAAACTAGACTAAATAAATAATAATAAACAAATTTTCATTTCAGTAATTGAATTGGAAAAGTCAGAGAAATGTACACTTGTGAAGAAGGTCTCAATTGAAATTGTTTTAGAAGCAGATTTTAAATATAATATTGATGAGAAAAAACTAATTGAGGAAGATAAACAAGGTAAGATACAACTTAATGAACTTCATAATGAACTAGCTTTTGCCCGCAGCTTTTCTCGCGTTAAATTAAAAAATTGCGGAATGTGCAAAAACGCTCCGGCTGTGGAATGAGCTCCCTGTCGAGGTATTCCCGATTTAAACTTTCACGATTTTTAAACATATTTAAAATTGCAAACGGGACTTAATCGCGTATTTACTGTTATGCCGTAATACCGCCTGATGGAAAGCGGTCACCGTAACCTATGGACGCCTGCATCTCAAGGGGTGTCACGTGCGCGTTGCCGACCCATTAGAAACCGACCATTGTTCCCGTGGCTCCGAGACAATGCCGTCCTTGAAACGTCGGAGGTTAGTGTTTAAAACATAGTGTTTATAATAAATACGTGATTAAGTCCCGTTTGCAATTTTAAATATGTATTCCCAATGAACTACAGTATGGGGTTCTTCAAAAAAGGAGGGTACAAGTTTTTAATGGGTCGGCAACGCGCACGTGACACCCCTTGAGGTGCAGGCGTCCATAGGTTACGGTGACCGCTTTCCATCAGGCGGGCCGTATACCTGTTTGCCATCGACGTGGTATAAAAAAAACATGCGCCATACAAATTTCCTCCCCCCCATTTTAGGGAAGTGGGGGGTTAGAAAGAGACCAAAAGTAGCCTATGTCACACTCCACCCCTTCAACTATCTCCACTTAAAAAATCACGTCAATTTGTCACTCCGTTTTGCCGTGAAAGGACAAACAAACAGACACACACACTTTCCCATTTATAATATTAGTATGGATCAAGTTCAAATTTGACAGCAATAAGTTAAAATCTGACTGGTAAAATTTTTTTCCTAAACGTAACTCGCAGGTTTTTTGTTACTTTTAAAATACATGGCAATTAATACCTACTGAATTTTCAGACATTAAACATCCAGACCCTCCAGAAAAGGACGAAACACAATCAACCATAGTGCTAGAAGGTGAAAAGCGCATCACAGTAGCCCGGAAACGGAAGAAAGAGCCAACTGTCAAGAATGAGGTCCAATATGAGGTTGCGGAGGATTTCAAATGTGTGGAGTGTGGGATGGTGCTGCCGAACGCTTATGTGTACCATGCTCATATGAATAAGCATTTTCCGAATCATATTTGTGAGACTTGTGGAAAAGGTAAGAGGGGAATGATTTTAAGAGCCTTTTGAGCCTACCGTTTTATATGAACGGGCGTGATCAATATTATACACATATAAAAAAATAAAATTCTATCAAATGCGTTTGTAAGGTCAGAATACAGAAACTACCTTATACCGGGTGTCCCACGGTTATGGGACATGAAGGCAAAGTACCTTAAATATCGTAGATAGGATGTTAAAGATTTCCCAATAAAAATCGCTTTTTCTAGGAATCGAAGTGACTTAAATACGAAAAAAAAAATTTCGTATTTTTATGATGCCAATCGAAAGAACAGACGAAAAATAGTAATTCTTCTTAAGTAACATAGTATCTGAACCGACAGGAATAGCGAAAAATATTGGTTCATATTTCGAGAAATATTTTGAAGTCTGTTCGATTCATTCAAATCTTTGAATGCAGTATTATTTACTTTTAAAAATAACGTAAACACTTCTTTCAGCAAAATATCCTATCCTATCTACAATATTTAAAATACTTTCCCTTCATGTCCCAAAGTCTTGGGACACCCTGTATACTACTTACTTGACGACCGGTCTGGCCTAGCGCGTAGTGACCCTGCCTGCTACGCCGCGGTCCCGGGTTCGAATCCCGGTAAGGACACTACCGACTGAGCAGGACCGGTCGTCAAAAATGAAATGAAATGAATGTAATGAAATTGTATAAGTTACAGTTTAAAATAAACAATATCTGGGCGACCGAGCTTCGCTCGGTTCTATTTTAATATATCACGTCTTTAGATGAAAAAAACTCTTATAAATACAAAAACAAAAAAAAAAGACAAAAAACAAAAATTTAATTTCTGGCCGGGATTCGAAACCCTGACACCTACGATCTATCTGCGTACATTAGACCGACCTCGTACGACTGAGCTAAGCGGAATCGATGCGCGCGCGGCGAAATTAACGACCATATTTTATGTTTACTACCGCGAAAGAAAAACTCATGAAAACTCGAAAATTCGCGTTTTCCGGGATCTAAGGCTACGCTAGATCGATTTTTCACCCCCGAAAACCCCCACATAACAAATTTCGGCGAAATCGTTAGAGCGGTTTCCGAGATCGTCGGTATATATAAATAAATAAATAAATAAATATACAAGAATTGCTCGTTTAAAAGTATAAGATAACTTAAATAATAATACACTTTACACGTAAGGTACTTTTCCCCTCACTAACTCGGAAACACGTGTTTTGTCCTTTAATACCGGCGGGTAAAAACGCATTTTATCCACTAGTGGGTAAAGTAATTTGATCTTGAATAAAGTCAAATTAACTGCTTTAAAATTGATAAAAGTAGGTGAATCTAGTAATAAAGATGATTTACCACCTGTGGAACTACTGGAAACAGTGATAAACGCATTTCTTGCGTTGTAGTTTCCTCGCTATAGTGAGGGGAAAAGTTTTGTGTTACACTCGGGTGCAAATGTATTTTACTTCTCGTGTGTTAAAAAATTCGCAAGTTCAGGATTCTATTCTCGAACCACTCGCTTCGCTCGTGGTTCAACTATAGAATCCTTTCACTTGCTCATTTTTCAATTCCACACTCGGCGTTAAAATACAACTTTGCCCCCTTGTATAACAAATAACTATTAATAAGAATTTTACTAAAAACTAGTGTTTTTAGGTTTCCTGACAAAGAAGAGACTGAAGCGCCACATGCCATCCCACATCAAAGGTCCCTTCAAATGCGAGCAATGTGATGTGGAGTTCAACAACTACAACTCTTTGAATTCACACAGGTAATATTTTGTTGAAACTTGCACGTGCGTATATTGATACCCGAGTAAGCGAAAGATTCCAAGTGGAATCTGGAGCTCTACAAGTGTTTCAAAGCACGAAGGTTAAACAAACTTTGCCACCGAGTGAAACACAAAAATGTTCACCACACCAATACGAATAATATACTGACTATAAAACATGAAACTAAATTAAATCCATCAATTTATTCAATATTTATAATTCAAAATCATCATTTATAGGTAAATTCTACCTGCCAGCTTAAGACAAGTTAAAATTTGCATGAAATTACTTTGCTCCCTTGTGGGTAAAATGCAATTTTGCTATCCGTTTTCGAAAAGTAAAGAATGCCTTTATTAGTTGGTGTGGTGAAAATTTATTTTCTTTCTTTCTTTCTATTAGTGCAACTCGTGTTGATTTGAAACACTTCCTTTGGTGATTCAATTTATGTATTGTCGAGAGTATGTATTTTTCGCTCGTGTATCGTAATGTATTATGTTATGTATCAGTTGGGAATAGGCATGGGATAGGGCAAGATGTTTGTATTTGTAGATATATATTCGATATCAAAGGTATTTGGTTCTGAATTCTCCACAAATCTACACCAACGTTCTACAAATGGAGTATTTCTAGAAGTAAGTAGAGTTAAAATATACAAAAGGGAATCTCACGAGTATAAAATCAATACTTATTCAAAATTGGTAATAAAAAGAGCCCTTGTTCTATCATGTTTTTCTACATTGTTAAAATATTGTTCTGGTTGTTCCTGTGGGAAGGGCCTTCAGAAGCATTCTTCGAACCCAACTCAATTGACCTTATATTTGTTTGTAACAGACAGCGCAAGCACAAATCCGTTGACCTGTACGCGTGTCCGCACTGCCCGTCCCGCTTCCCGACACTGACGCGGCGCGCGCGCCACCTGGCGGCGAGACACGGCGCTAGAGCACCGCACAGCTGCTCCGTTTGCTCTAAGGACTTCTTGCTCGCAGGTTTATATCTATAATTCAATTACAGTTGCAACAAATTGATGCGTGGACTATACCAAAGCGTTTGACTGAGTAAACCACAAGACTCACTGTAATATCCTTGTTATCTTTGGCTTTTGAGGGCGTAAGTCATTTGTATTTAGTTATTTTCTACAAATGAATATAAAACAGTTGAATAACTGGCGCATTTTTCATCAAAAATGGTGTTAAAGGTGAGGGTTGTCCAAGGGTCAACATTAGGTGCTATCATGTGTTATTTGTGTAACTGTCTCTTACCCTATTGATATGTCAATGACTGTGCGAAACACTAATCAGCGTATCTATCTATACTCGTATCCGCACTGCCCGTCTTACTTCATATTCATATTCATATTTCTTTATTGCATCCATGGTGTTATAAGATGTTACAAAGTAGGTGTGCTCATGGACCCTATTAGGGCGAGGCAACATATTTATATGCTATAACTACATTTACATTAAACATTAACACTACACATTTTACTAGGTAAAAACAAAAACTTAAGTATTAACGCTTCATATAAATTTATAAATAAATAAGTTATTTAATTGTCCATGAACTCTTGGAGAGTATATGGGCATTCATTAACAAGATAAGTTTTGAGTTTATTTACAAAGTTAACATATTTGTGTTCATTTTTTATATACTGGGGAATCTGGTTGTATATTCGGATGGACATGGAATAGGGGCCTCTATTGAACATATGAAGATTAGCTGGAACTGCTTGAATAAGTTTATTGCGGATGCGTAAGTTATGATGTTGAGGTTCAGGATTATGAGGGAAATAATATTATATATCATTACTTTCCCATTTATAATATTACAGCCGCTCCGTTTGCTCCAAGGACTTCCTTCTCGCAGGTTCATAATAATAAGACTCGCAGATTAACCCAAAGCATTTGATACTGTTGACCACATTACTCACAGTAAGACGTTCGTTATCTATGGCATCAGAGAACTTAAATAGATTATATCTTATTATATTTAACAAATAACTAACAGACGGTTGAAAAACTGTAGCATTTTCATCATAAACAGTGATTTTCGTTGGTGTACACCAAGGGTCAACATTAGGTCCATACATCATGTCATATACTTGAAAATTTCGACCCTTGCTTTCGTGATCCGATGGCCGAGTGGTTTTATAGGCATCCGTCCGGTTAACGGAGTACGCTGGTTCGATTCCAGCTCGGAACACTTGGAGGCCTTCGTCACTTTTTCTTTGTATATAACATTTATTTTGTGATCTTTCAAAAGCCTTTGATTGTGTGGATCATGGAACGCTCATTTTGAAATTAGAACACTATGGTTTGTCTATAAATGCCCTAAACTTTATGTCTTCTTACCTTAGCAATAGAACACAAACAGTAGTTGTTAACAAAACTCGCTCTAGCGGGACTGTAGTCCAATTAGGAGTGCCACAAGGCTCAATTTTAGGTCCATTCCTGTTTTTGGTTTATATAAATGATTTGCCATGTATAGTGAAAAACTTTTGTGAAATAGTACTTTTTGCTGATGATACATCACTGCTTTTTAATGTTGACCGAAAATCTACGGATTACAATGTAATTAATAGCACGTTAGCTGATGTACTGCAGTGGTTTACTGTCAACAATTTACTTCTTAATTCTAAGAAAACCAAATGTATTCGATTTTCTCTGCCGAATGTTAAACCAATCGATACAAAAATACTTTTGAATGATGAATGCTTAGAGATGGTAGATACAACACAGTTTCTTGGTTTAACATTGGACAAAAATCTACAATGGAGTCCTCATATAAAGAAACTAGCAAGCAAATTAAGTTCAGCCGCATACGCCGTTAGGAGAATCAGGCAACTGACTAATGTTGAGACAGCTCGCCTAGTGTATCACAGTTATTTTCACAGTGTAATGTCATACGGTATTCTGGTTTGGGGCAAAGCAGCTGACATACAGACTATCTTTGTATTACAAAAGAGAGCCATTCGTTCTATTTACAACTTAGGAACACGTGAATCAGTAAGAGAACTCTTCAAAGAAATTAATATCTTAACTGTAGCTTCCCAATACATTTATGATAGTATAATTTATGTTGTTAAGAATTTAGACTGTTTCACTAAGAATTCTGATATCCATAATTATAACACTAGAAACAAAAATAAGCTTGCCATAAAGAAGTTTCGTGTCCGTAAAGTACAGAAGTCATTTGTTGGGCAATGCATTCATTTTTATAATAAGTTACCTGACACTGCTTTGAGATTACCCCTCCCAGCTCTTAAGAACTACTTAAAAAAATCATTGATGTTAAAGGCTTATTACAGAGTCGAGGACTATTTGACAGACAAACATGCATGGCCCGAACCAGAAACTACAAAAAACGAATAGCAATTAAAATAATTGTATTATGTATAGAGGACACAGTTCAGATAAGAAAGCACATCAAATATTTTATATTTTATGTTGTGTAGGTAAATTACATATTTAATGATATTGAGATTCATATTATCTTTTTCTTCTATGACAATTTGATATGTTTTCTCTGAAGAAGAACGACGTATTATTAAGCAATAATATAATTTATTGAAATTGATTTCCATAGAGTACCTAGTCTGTTCATATTCTTTGATGAATACTTTTGCATGTTAAATTGTATGTTGTTATTTAATGCATGTTAATTATAAGATGTAATGTTTTGAAAAGAAGTTGCCCGCCGAGTTTCTTGCCGGTCCCATAGTGGATACCCATTGTAATATGCCTACTTGAAAAATAAATATTTCATTTTCATTTTCATTTTTTCATTTTCATTTAATTCTCCTTTTTTTAGGAAACCTGTCCACGCACATGCGCAACAAGCACTTCAAGGAGAAGCGTCACTTCTGCGTAGAATGCGGCGCGGGATTCTTCCAAAAACAGGAGTTAAGAGGACACATGGCGACACACACTGGTGCCAACGAGTTCCAATGCGACCTGTGCGATAAAAGGTATACATGGTATAACATACACCGAAAGATTTTAACTACGCATTTCTGAGGGCAAAATAAAGGTAAAATGCAATGAGGTCAAGCAAATTTCGCCAAAAAAAATTTTTTTGTGTAATTTTTTTGTTTAGTTTTTTTACTGGTTGGCTCAAGTTTGATTTTTGGCTCAATTATTTAATAGTTAGTCAACTTACCCATATAGTCAACTAGCCTCGGTCTCCCCTACTATAAAGTAGTTATGTTTAGGTACTTAAAAATACTTAGTTTTATAATTTTGAACGAACAGGTCCTGGGCAAAATTTTTCTATTTGTAAGTTTTAATGTAAGTGTAATATTATGGTATTTTGAAGTAACATTAAAAAGGATACTAGAAGAGATTTCTCAGAGGGACAAGTTCGCCTTCGTATTAAATTATTGAATAGTGTTTTTTCATGTTTTTTTTTGTAGTAAATTAATGTCTTATACAATAGGCTTGTGTAGTACATGTACTAATAGTACAAAAAACACAATTCCCTGCACTGTACTAGACCGAACTACTCCCAAATGATTCTGCTCTCTGTACATTTAGTACACTCACACACGCGCAAACAGCAAAGCGATCCGTGTGATCCAACCGAAATATAACCGACTGACTTGAACCGAGAGCGCGCGAAAACGGCCGATCAGCTCTCGGCTAGTACGAGCGAGCGTTACTGTACGCCATATGCACAATTTGTCTCTCGCTCTCTCGGTGTACTACTGTACTAAATGTCCTAAAAGACCGAACTAGTACACTTCGGAGATCGTACTATTTGGGAGCGATCTTCTCAGTGAACGAGCAGGCACAACTCTATTATACAATACTTATTTCCAGCTATCCCCGCAAGAAGGCGTTAGACGTCCACATGAGAGGGCATCGGGACGAGCGCCGCTTCGCCTGCGAGCTGTGCGGCAAGAGGTTCCTGCAGAAATGCACCTTAATCACACACGCTAAGACTCACAATCGGACGGAGCCGCAGAAGAAAATAGACGTCTCATAATTAAAGGTTCTAAAATGAACTTTAATTTCATCATTCATGTACCAATGACACAATCGCGCTGACAGACATAATTTGACACCCTTAACTGGGGTTAATAGGGACGAAACATATATCTATAATAACTAGCTTTTGCCAGCGGCTTCGCTCGTGTTAGAAAGAGACAAAAAGTAGCCTATGTCACTTTCTAACCCTTCAACTATCTCCACTTAAAAAATTACGTACCTCTTTATTGCATACCTCACATAGTTGAGTACGAGTTGAGTTGAGTCGAGTGCAGACTTCTGGCCGAAGGGTGTAGTCTTTCGACGGTTCCGGGGCAACCTGCCGAATTCTACGCCCGGGCAGACGACGCAACGAAGCCTCGACGTTACGTTGTCACCTAAATCTAGATGACGTTTCTTACTTTTATGTGTTTATTTTTTATGCTCTTATGTATTTTTTTACTGTCATACTGTGTAACATATTTGAAATAAAAAATAAAATAGTTTACAAGTAATGCACAAGAAACAAAAAACATATTAAACAGAGGTCACAACAGGCGGTCTTATCGCTATAGTATTTTATTATATCGTGTTTTTAGATGATATACCATACAATGATACACCTTATTTTAATAATGTTAAAAAAACACGGACGAAAACTTTCTTAACTTTAGTTTCCAGGGACCTAAGGCTAGCTATATCGATGACTGATTTTTGACCCCAGAAAACACCCACATAACAAATTTCAGTGAAATCGTTAGAGCTGTTTCAAAACAGTCGTGTGTGTTGTGTGATATAGATAAATAATAATATAATAAAGAGAATAATAAATAAATAAATATTGGGGACACCTTACACAGATCAACATAGCCCCAAACTGAGCAAAAGCGACGATATATAAGGTCCTAATTTATTAGATGCAGATATTTTTACAGCTGATAGTACTCGGTCTCTGGAGTATATTAAACCGTGAAACATTATAGCTTTTACGATGTTTTTTTGTAGAAAACGGAAAAACAAATTTGCTACGTAAAAACACCCTGTTTATGTGATTATTAAATGAAAACTCATTGAACAGATTCTAGTACCTCTTTTACGTGCCACTTAACTGTAACTGGCCACTTCAATGACATGTGCAGTTTTCCCGCCGAACCTTTACGACATTTACAACAAACAATTGTTGACATGACAGACAGTGTTATTGTGACATGTGATAATGCACATGATGATTTTTTTAGACGAAATTATAATTAATTTTTTTGTTAGGAAAATGAAATCAAAAAAGTTACATGAAAAGATTTCTTAATTTATATTTAAAGTTAATTATTTTAATGTAAAGTATCATGTGTTAAAATATCTGCAACTAATAAATTAGGACCTTATATAATACTTACTTAAATAGATAAATACATACTTATATACATAGAAAACATCCATGACTCAGGAACAAATCTCTGTGCTCATCACACAAATAAATACCCTTGCCGGGATTTGAACACAGGACCGCGGCTAATCAGGCAGCATTTAAAAATAAAAATCTACTAGAATTTCTCGTTAAGAGGTATGTATTAGATAATAATGTGATATTTGACACCTACTGAATATCTACTTGCACATAACGTATCAGACAATTCTACCATTTTGTCCAAACGAATGATGTCGTTATTTTTGAAGAAATCGGCGTTATGTTTAAAGTAAATCATATCTTTAGTTTCGTTCCTTTTCACCCCGGTTGACCGTACTTTTTTTTTTTAGTTTGAGTAGGTAGACGTTTGACCACGATCACACCTGATGGTCTACAGTGGAGCACGCTTACCTATGAGATACCTATTTACTCTTGCTTTAAAGAGACCTGGATTGTACTCATGTGGAAACACAGACTCAGGCAGGGCATTCCACTCGCTGGCGGTTCGCAAAATAAATGTTAAAGCGAAACGCTTATAAAATACTATTTTAATGTCAATTTGTACTTAAAGAAATAAAAACCAAAGAACGCTGTTAATAAGAATGTATGCTTGTTTTATTTTATCTTGCTACGCTCCATCCAACAACATAGTAAATCGTACAATGCAGTGTGTATTTTTTATAACCAGTAATATTTAAGGTAGTCATCATATAACTGATCTACTGAAACCCGAAACACTAAAAAAATTTCCTTTTTATACTTTCCTCAATTTACACAAATTATGGACAGTAGGCGTGCGGCGTTGCATTATAGTAAAAAAAAAGCCTCAATCAACTAAAATAGAACGAAATATGATATTTTTTTACATACAGCCAGCCCATCGTCTCCAGAAAATATTGTCAGTTAAAAAATTACACTCTGTATACATAATAATACATAGACGACGACGTGCTTTGTCGACCGTTTGTTTATGGAAAGATAAAGTTTTATGAGCAATTGGTTCTAATTATAATTAGTTCACTAAAGACTTCTTCTGTCTCAGTCTTTATATGTTTCAGTTTTATCGGAAACTAGCTTCTGCCCGCGGCTTCGCTCGTGTTAAATTCGAAAATTGCGGAACGCTCTATACAAACTTCTGGCCCCATTCTTGGGGAAATGGGGGTTAAAACGAGACAAAAAGTAGCCTATGTCACTCTCCATCCCTTCAACTATCTCCACTTAAACAATCACGTCAATTCGTCGCTCCGTTTTGCCGGGGGACAAACAAACGCACACAATTTCCCATTTATTTATAACTAACTTTTGCCCGCGACTTCGCTTGCGTTAGAAAGAGACAAAAAGTAGCCTATGTCACTCTCCATCCCTTCAACTATCTCCACTTAAAAAATCACGTCAATTTCTTGCTCCGTTTTGCCGTGAAAGACGGACAAACAAACAGACTGACGGATTAGCCCCGTGTGGTGGCGGGTTAAGAATTTCACCGCCCCCTTTCTTCCCGTGGGTGTCGTAGAAGTCGACTGTGGGATAATCACGCTTGTATCCCATTAAGGGGTAGGCAGAGCACATGAATCACTAAGTTTAGCCAGCCAGTCTTGGAAAAAGGGGTTGAAAGAAATCCAAATTGTGACATTGCAGTGACAGGTTGCCAGCCTCTCACCTACGCCACAATTTAACCCATATGACCCATATTATCCCACAGTCGACTTCTACGACACCCACGGGAAGAAAGGAAATAAAAAAATAATAATATAGCAAATCAAAATAGAGTACAGTTTTTACAACAAACAATGATTCACTTATGTTTGAAATAAGCCAGTCCTAGCCAGGACTGTCTTATCTCAAACACAGTACTATCAAACTATTCATTCGAAATAAGACAAAGGAGCAAATAGTTAACTCGCCAATGCAAGTCAAATAATAAACACACGCGGACCGACAGTATATAAACACGAGCTGAGCTTAGTCACCCAACAGTATCTAAAAAGTAAGGACTAGATTGTCCGAGTCTGAATTGTATGTCAAAATATGTCGCAATAGTTTAAAATTTGAGTTATTTTTCCCGCGATTATATTTATTAATTGACAGCTCATTTTGAAAAAATGGCAACTTCTTTTTATATTTTGTTAGCGGCCGCTTTTTGCAGATTCGTTGATTCGACGGACAATATTGTAAGTACATTTTGTAAATTCCTTTTTTTACAGTCATTTTCACAAATGAGCATTTTTTTTTTGCCATTTTTTTATTTTGATTGTTTTAGAGGTTGCACGGGCAACTTTTCGAAGCAACTTTTTTGTCGCGACCATCGCCTAGTATGAAAGTGCGCACACGAAGCGACGCAACTTTTCATACAAATACGAAAGTCGCCAAGTAACTGTGTCGCCCGTGGCCGCGCACCCTTAGGGAATTTTAGGTGACTTGTACTCAGAATCAGGAGTACTTTCAATCTCACTGGGAGACAAAAAGTGTCCCAGAATTTCCATACATTTTTGTTACTTTCCTCTTTTGTTACCCCATACAACATGTACGGAGAATGGTAACAAAATAGGAAAAAATCGTATGGGACAATTTTTTTAGTTACTAGGACTGAAAAAGCTAGTCATTCTGAGTAGAAATAGCATTTTTTTTTTCAAAAATGTCGTACTTCATAAAAGTGGCAAAAAAAAGAAATGCTCAAATATATGTGACACCCAAAGAATATAATATTTAGTGACTATGTGACATCTTTGCATTAAGCAACTAGAAACAAAAATAGGTCTCATACAGATGGGCTGCTATACAACCGTCCGTGCTGCCTAAGTATTAGGGTTTTTTTTACATTTTTAATACTGTTTTCGTTATGTTTTTCTGTTTTTTTTTTTAATGCTATAGGTTAGTGCCTGTCTGATATACCTATATTCATGCTTAAATATCTGAACGAATATAGTGAAATGAGCAAAGTTACCTAATTCTACACACACGAAGTCGCGTGGTTACTTTTAAATAAATTGACAAATCTCGATCACGTCTGCGACGAAAAGAAAAAAATTGAACTGTGAGTTGGGGGAAGGCATGGAAAAATTCGCGGGCTTCCAACAAGCCTCCATGGCTGAGTTGGTCACAGTGACTGCTCCTGCACAGTCACAGCTTCGAGTCCTGTCGGAGGTGTGAATTTTTCCTTTAACACATTCACTACTTACCAGACAAAAAATTACGCACTAGAAACCGGTCGTAATTTATAACCGCCCGCTTGTATAGCGAGATCCCGCCCAGCGGGTTCTCCGGCATCTGAGCAAAGTTCAACGAGTGCTCGCCAGGCGGGTTCTTGATTGCGAAAGGCGTAATCATCCTCCTTGCGTTATCCCAGCATTTGCCACGGCTCATGGGAGCCTGGGGTCCGCTGTGATAACTAATCCCAAGATTTGCCGTAGGCACTAGTTTTTACGAGAACGACTACCATCTGACCTTCCAACCCGAAGGGTAAACTAGACCTTATTGGAATAAGACCGGTTTCCTCACGATGTTTTCCTTCACCGAAAAGCGACTGGCAAATATCAAATGACATTTCGCACATAAATTCCGAAAAACTCATTGGTGTGAGCCGGGATTCGAACCCTCGACCTCCGGAACGAAAGTCGCACGTACTTACCGCTAGGCTACCAGCCCTTCCTGCAAAAGGCGTAATTTAAAAATAAATTGTCATCTTTCCAGGCTTATTCCCCGATCATCCAAAAAATTCAAAATGACGTATTTCAAGTCAAAACCGACATAGCAACAGCGATGACCACTATTGACGTGAAACTGAAAGACATAGCCGTCAGACTGGACACCATTGAGTCAAGGGTGAGCGCGCTCGAAGACTCTTTCATACAAGTGTACGATGTGAAGAAGTCTATCAGGGACTTTATTGACTCCCGAAGGTCCGCGGTCTCTGCGCCGAAAACCGTCAGGAGACGAGTAGAGGGGACGACTTATAAACCTGGAGTTTCAAGGAAGAATGCACTTCAGTGGGGACCTTTGGGTATCAAGATTGAAGGTGTGTCGGAGAGTGATCGTCATGGGGATATAAACCTGTATACGTCCCCATCATCGCCTTCTTTGAACGCGGAAGGAAGTACGGGCAGTTTGAGCACGGACAAGGATGCGCGCGATGTGAGATATGATAAGAGTAACGGCTCAGCCACGACATTGGTCTAAGCGCGACAGCGGTGAGCGGCGGCCATACATTGGAGCGAGACACAGCGATGGGACTTTTCATTCGCACGTATGGCTGCCGGCGCTGCCGCTCAACGCTGTCGCGCTTAGACCAATCACCAATGTCGTGGCTGGGACGTAAGGCTTGAGTGCACACTCATATTCGGGCGGGGCGTGTGGCATGCATATCAAACAATTGAAGATCAAACGTGTCTTGTGCATAGGGACTTGTGCACAAGCGTCCACCCAGGCCTTACATTTAGGGCCATTTACACGGCGCGCGAAATCCCTTGCGATTTTAGTTACATTGCGGATTGTTGAGATCTAAATTCAGAACACGAATCAAATAGGTACCGTAATGAAAATGAAACTCGCATTTGAGTTCTCGCATCGTGTAATTGGGCCTTTACATTTTATTATTAACAACAGTAAGTACCTAATGGAGTAAAGTAAGAGGTCTAATAAGATCCGTTGTAGATACATAATTGATCTTAAGTTATAGTTTTTACCCAATTTTCATTAACAATAACCGTAACCATAGAGGAATAAGTATGGGAAGAGTTGTAAGTCCATACATTAGTAAATGCAAGTTATTTGTAGTGACATCTTGCGTCATGCACTCGTCAACTAGCGTAAATTATCAGTACTGCTACTTGTCAATAGATTTCTCGACTAACAAAAAGTCTAATGCTCAACAATTTTTAGCTAATATTACAATAGTATTAATCATGCAGTACCCTGTTTTCAATTCCTTCTGCTGGTAATATAAGTTGTAAACTGTTTTAATATTACATTTTTGGCACACGCAACACTGTCGTCACCTACTGTCGTGTAGTGGTACCATAGATTTAGAATTATTAAACTAGATTGTTTAGTTAGGTCAAAAAGTGTGTCCACATGAGAGGTAATTGTTTGGGCTGGTGTCCCTCTCGCACTTATTGACAATGTCAACATTAGTCAGTGACGTCATCACTGTCATACATTGGGGATACCAGTCAATTTTCAAAGTTATTACCAAATCTACTAATACCCATTTGAACATATTTTTTAATTATACATATCTTTGATTTACTGGCATCAAAATAATTACATTATAATTATTTCCAAATTTTTTGAAATATATCGAAACCCTAGATTGAATATAACATTAAAATAAAATAAGAAGTTATAAAGTCAGGTAATATACAGATAAAAATACTACTAATATGGGAACCTCATTAACACTGGCAACACGTGCGAGAGGGACACCAGCCCAAACAGTGCCCTCTCATGTGGACCGTTTTCGCTAGTCTGATACGATCGACTTTCTGTTTCAGTAATAAGGTTAATTTTCGTATGGCAAAAAATGTGATTGAGCTATCCCGTGTAAAGATCTTTGAGTGGTACTGATCATTCAAGCTATTTGACGCGTGATTGACGCGTGAATGTCGCTAGATGTCACTAAAAATAACTTGCATTTCTTTTTTTTTAATAAAAAAAAAATATTGCTTTAAACCATACATTACATTTCATATATAATGATAGTAACACGAAACATACTTATGTATTAGGTTTGTAACACAATTAGGTAAGGGGTTGAGCCTCTGCCTCCCGAACTAGGTCAAGCCTGTGACTCGGGAGTCAGTGATTCTTCCTTTTGTATGGAGTTACTTATTCCTCTATGCGGTAACTTAGTCTGCAATTATTAGGCTTAGTATAAAAAAAGTATGTGAGTTTGGATGTGAAAATAATCCATGTCAGTAACTTTCAACTTTTAAATTTGAACTATAACCACAGTATAATAGAGTACTATCGTACAGTATGGCCACTCCCGCTCCCCGCTGAAAGCACCGCCTACCCCCTCTCAGTTACCACCTGTCAAAAACGCGAACAGTCAATCTGTCATATCTCACTCATACAAGCGTGGTACGCGTTCACCTACACGAGCTTAGACTGTGTGCTAGGAACGCGCCCCTTTCATACATTTGATCGCTTAGTGTCCGAGATGTGCTATAACTTATGTGTTTATTTTCTATCGTTTTAGGAGCAGCAGCTCGCCAAGACAGCGGCTTTCCAGAAGAGGATGAACCAGACAGACCAGGAGTGCTCGCATCTCAACAACCACGCCTATATTGCCTGCTATTTTAAGGGGTTGGGGGTCGTAAGTTCTTTTTAACCCCCGACGCAAAAACGAAGGGGTGTTATAAGTTTGACGTGTCTGTCTGTTTGTCTGTCTGTCTGTGTGTGTGTCTGTCTGTGGCATCGTAGCTCCCGAACGGATGAACCAATTGGGATTTAGTTTTTTTTTTCTGAAAGCTGAGTAAGTCGGGAGTGTTCTTAGCCATGTTTCATGAAAATCGGTCTACTATGTCGCGGTCGGGGTTTTTTCAAAATTGTAATATTATGTGTTTATAGATAAGCAGATCGGGCGTATACGTGGTGTCAGCAGGCGCTCAGCTGCTGGCAGCCGAATGCGACCGACTCAGGCCGAAGGAGGTCGAGGGAATCGCCAAAGACTGCAACTCTGGTAAGTCCAACAAGCATTACATATTTGAGCATTTCTTTTTTTTCCGCCATTTTTATGAAATGAAAAATTTAAAATGCTATTTCTACTAAGAATCACTAGCTTTTTCAATCCTTAGTTAAAAAAATTGTCCCATACGATTTTTTCTTATTTTGTTACCATTTTCCGTACATGTTGTATGGGGTAACAAAAGAAGAAAGTAACAAAAATGTATGGAAATTCTGGGACACTTTTTGTCTCCCTGTGAGATTGAAAGTACTCGTGATTCTGAGTACAATTGACCTAAAATCCCTAAAAAAATAAAAATTAAAAAAATGGCAAAAAAATAAGTAATGCTCATTTCTGTAATTTTACACTGTAAATATTGTACAAGTGGCGGCACATAAGTTTAGCGCTGAGTAAAATGTGGAGGGGATAGCTGCGCATGGGGACGCATACCCTTCACCCCCTGAGAGACCTGGCCCCGTAGCCGAATGGCCCCGTGAGCGTTTGTGCCATTCGGCTACGCACCCTGTATGGAAAAAGATGCCGCGTTGGCCCGACGCTACGCTCGCGAGACGCGACCTATTTTTTTAAGCGTCTAATGTTTTTTGTTTGCATGACTTCTGTTTTATTTGTACTTCCGTCGTTATGGCGATTTTGAAATTTTTTTTGATTGAATGCATACAGATTGGTCCCATTTTTCTCAGAACCCAGTTCTGATGATGGGATCCTGGAGAAATCGAGGGAACTCCTCAAATCTGGAAGGCATACATATGGTGATTTTTGTGTTTTTAAAGGAACAGCATGCATTTACGTACGGAACAGTGACATTTGGTGCAGTGGAACTCCTGATGATGGTCAGAATGGAACTCCTCAAATCTGAACGGCACACTTATAGTGACTTTGGTATTTTTATAAGAACAGCATGCACTTACGTCCAGAACAGTGATATTTGGTGCAGTGGAATTGCTGATGATGGTCAGAACGGAACTCCTCAAATCTGAACGGCACACTTAGTGATGACTTTGGTATTTTTATAAGAACAGCATGCACTTACGTCCAGAACAGTGATATTTGGTGCAGTGGAATTGCTGATGATGGTCAGAACGGAACTCCTCAAATCTGAACGGCACACTTATAGTCGTTCTGATAATAATTCTCATCTGTAAGTACTTCAGAATCATCCAGATTTCAAAATTGGTTCAGAAATGACGGAGATATCGAATAACAAACATTAAAAAATATACAGACGAATTGATAACATAATCCAACATTTGAAAGTATTTATCACCAGAAGTCCAAAGGAAGGCGGTTTTTTTTTTCTTAAAAATTATATTCATTTCCAGTGAACGATGAGCCAGACCTGAGCTCGGCCAGGCGCGCTGAACTCCTGCTTCTCTGCGTTGCTCACAAAGTAGACCCAGACGGTGCGTACAATATAACATGAGGAAATAGTTATTTGTTATACAAGGGGGCAAAGTTGTATTTTAACGCCGAGTGTGGAATTGAAAAACGAGCAAGTGAAAGGATTCTATAGTTGAACCACGAGCGAAGCGAGTGGTTCGAGAATAGAATCCTGAACTTGCGAGTTTTTTAACACACGAGAAGTAAAATACATTTGCACCCGAGTGTAACACAAAACTTTTCCCCTCACTATAGCGAGGAAACAACAACGCAAAAAATGCGTTTATCACTGCTTCCAGTAGTTCCACAGGTGGTAAATCATCTTTATTACTAGATTCACCTGCTTTTATCAATTTTAAAGCAGTTAATTTGACTTTATTCAAGGTCAAATTACTTTACCCACTAGTGGATAAAACGCGTTTTTACCCGCTGGTATTAAAGGACAAAACACGTGTTTCCGAGCTAGTGAGGGGAAAACGAATATTTTTTTACAGCGTATATTAGAAGAGTCCTTGTATTATCCCAGCATTTGCCACGGCTCATAAGAACCTGGGGTCCGCTTTGACAACTAATGCCAAGATTTGGCGTAGGTAACTAATATCAGATATCAGTAGGTGGTAAATAATATCAGAACCAGCTACATAACAAGTATTATGTAAAACAACAGATTTTATGCGTCATACTTTTTTTTAATTAACTCAGTCCCTGCAAGTGATCCAAAGTTGGTGTCATACAACAAAATAATGCTATTAATAAGCCCTTTCAAACGATCCATGTCCCATCAGTATACAGTCATGGGACAAAATGCCCATTATCTTTTATTTTATTTTGCAGTGTGCAATATTCCTATTCCGTCTTACAATGGAAAAGAAACAACAATTGATTGAAGACAACTTTAGCACCGATACCCAAGTACAGGAGGATGCACCGACGATGTAAAACAGTGAAAAGCATTCGAAAATCTCATAATAAAGCCTGGCGCCGTAGCCGAATGGCATTTCTGTGACGCAAAACGAAAACGAAACGCTGTGAAAAGTAGTCGGGCTTTGTCGCGCCAATATGCAAGAGCGATAGAGATAGATATCTACGAGCGTTTCGTTTCGTGAGCGTTTGTGCCATTCGGCTACGCACTCTGATTTAAGCTAGGAACATACTACGCGGACGTCCGTCGTAAATCGTCCGCGACCGCGACCGATCAGTGTGCACGGAACAAAACATCCAGCGAGCCAGATTTCGATCGGACGTCCATGCGCTCAAGGCCACGTCCACGTCCGTCGACCGATAGTTTGCACGGTTATGTCTATTTCCACCATAGACTAAACTAAATAAAGGAAGACGTGTAACTCAGTACATCGTTTTATATGTTTGACTCGTAAAACAATAGATGGCATTACTATACTCTCGCGACAAATGGTATTGTTCAATTCACGAAATAATTTCATTTAAATGACCTAAGTCGTATTATTTCAAAATTTGGAACATGATCGTACAACATTATCACTATATAACACCGAAATTAACAAAAACAATTAAGTCATTTTTTACCAATCGGGTACTTGAATCAGATTCAATTCATGGGAAGTGTTTTGTACGTTTGATGACTAATAGCAAACATTATAATCCGGTAGATGGCGCGTATGCAAGATGCACAAAACTGCATGCTAACCAAAATTGCCATATTGAAGATAACAGTTTTAGTATTTGTTTTGAGTTTTTAGTAATATATTATTCCAAGATAGTTCTAAATTACCTTGGACGTACATTCCAGAATAGGCAAAATATGCTACGTAAAATATTACAACACTAAGTGCGTTTTCACATTATTCGATCAGATATCGGATGTAGGAAGGATTTCAAAGGCGAAAATCGAAAAAAGGCGGCTTAAATATATGGGATATCGGTCCTACATCTGATATCGGATCGGATAATGTGAAAACGCACTAAGACGGAAGTATTATTTTCTGATTATTTAATTTTTATTGCATTACATTACAAACAAGCATACGGCCCGCCTGATGTAAAGCGGTCACCGTAACCTATGGACGCCTGCAACTCAAACAGTGTCAAAAGCGCGTTGCCACCCTATTAGAAACATGTACACTCCCTTTTGCTGTGTTAAGTACACAGCAAAAAGGAATGTACAAGTTCTAAGGAGGGTTCGGGTAGCCGACGACTCAAAGGACAATAGACGGAACAAGTTAGTTCCGTAAGTGCTCCCGTCATCAACACACCGCACCCTCGTTGAGCTCTGGCACCCTTACTCACCGGCAGGAACACAACACTATGAGTAGGGTCTAGTGCTATTATTTATTTGGGGTATTTTTTACATATCGAATATTAATGGGGAATAAAACAATATATTTGTGGGATATTGTTATGCCTCGAATGAAAACCCAGCAATAAACAATGAGTAACTTTTAATTAAGCAGCAAATAAGAAATTAACAGATTTTACTAAATTCTTTCACGTTCGAACGCTCATCGTTCAAAACTATTCTCCCATCGCCTTTCACACCTACTGTCATTCTACTATAATACAACGTTCTGTTTCACGCCATCACCTTACGTTCCGATCCCACATTCTCGGCTGTCCTGCTCTCATATCTGCCCTCAGATGGGCATTTCTCAGTGTTTAAATTTTTTTGTTTTCGATGGCAACAATTTTACATGAATCCTGTAAGAGTCACATGAAATCCTGTCAATTTAAATAGAAGTCGCGGATTTGTACCAGAAACAAAGAAAACTCATGGTTCGGGTACTAATGCTGCCACCGAAATCAAAAAAGTTGAAACACTCTGAGAAATGCCCAGATATACTTCAACGTTCATTCATCTAACTACATCTCATTCATTCAACATTACATTTCAACATAAATTGAAAAACATCCGACAATATAAGCATTAGATATAAAAACAATAACTGTAACAACTTTTAGCATTTTACAACACAACAACATTTTAAATATTCACCAAACTTACTAAACTTAATAAAGTAACAAATCAAGTTAACTTTTAGGCACCAAGAATTTCTTACACGAGATAAAGTTTCATCTTCACAGTACTTCTGAAAGCTCTTTTCTTTAATGCTTTACCTCGGGCAAAGGTAATATGTATAGGGTCACCAAACGTCTGCCGCTGCAACTGCCACTTGCTAATCACCTCTGCTCTAGATGTCGACTTCATCGGGTAGGGCCACACACACTTGGTGAACGCATCAACAACTGTAATTGTGTGATCGTAGGGCTTCTTCGTCTCAGTGAATGCCCTTTTCCTCATTCTCATAGCAAAATGACCATTACTATGCACCTTATATGCAACTTCCTTCCCCATTACCTTAGGCACCACCGTTTGCTGTTGGTCTCCTTTGTTTGGCATGCCATTTTCCAAACACAAGTCATTATAGTCACCATCTTTCAAAACTTAATTATTAATTAAGTAATTTATCTATGCCTATATTTGACATCTTAGCTGTGTAATTTATAAAATGTAATAAATTGACTCAATCCTTGTGTATATTTGTAATGAATTATTGTGTAACAAATTATATTGACATTTTATTGTACATACTTTAAATAATTGTTAAATATTGCATGCCTTGCTTGGTAGAACATAAGAACTGCTTTTCAATGTTATCATCTTCTTATGTAATCTCACTATGTTCTTGCAATAAACGATTGACTATTGGCTATAAAATCAGCTGTTTAGTCGCATTGAGCTCTTCATTTCGCCACAGGGATAATTATCATCTTTCAGAGTGATCTTGAGCTCGATCGGCGCTTCCTTAGTCTGCATACTCGACAACCAAATGCTCGACGTTTTCCTAACAGTACCATCGCGATCAGAAACAGTGAAGTTCTCACTCACGCAATCCACTTTAAATTCGTCGAAAGAGTTTTTGTTGATTAGGTTATATCCACTGCCAGAGTCTATTAACGCCTGCGTTTCTACGTCACATAAACTTTAAAGGTTTTTTTTAGTAGTTTTCGTCTTCATATCATCTACATTATCGTATTAAGTATTTTGTTGCAATGTTTACATCGTGCCGACAACTGTTTCCGCCATGTTGACAGCTGTCTCGTCATTGGCCAATATTCCAATCATGACCGCTTGTCGACGAATATCTGTCGCCGCGGACTGCTTTACCGATGGAGCCGCTTGCTAATTCGCCTTTTCTCCCGAGCCATAGGTGCAACACTGCTTTACCGACGGATCTGCGCAACCAGCATGGTCGCGCGATAGACGATAAAATATCAGGCCGTCCCTATCGCACTTACATATAGTGCGATTGGGACGGCCTGCTATTTTATCACTTATCGAGCGACCATAATTGCTTGCCAGGTCTTCGAAGGACACTCGCTGAGTCGCTGCTTATATGGTCATAATAGACGGAGAGCTGGCAGAGTTTTGGAGTAGGTCCTTGAGGCAACCTGGAAAGGTGCTCAGAACATCAGGTCTGCAAGTCTGGCTTTATCGAGCTATAAATTTTTAAAGATTTAATTTTTTGAGGCCCAAAAAAGGTGTTTGAGGCAACCTGGAATTATTAAAAAGTGAAATTAGAGTTCCTCAGAATAGTCATACTTCTTCGTCTTTATGGAGAATTTTTGGCCAAAAGCTGCACTTTTGGAAGGAAGCAAGCCGCTTTGCATGGTGATAGTAGACATCATAGTAAACGATTTTTTCCGAGGATATCGAAATTTCATCCCTTAGGAAGCCGAGCGTAGCGAGGTGTTTTATGAAAATGAAAAAAATTCTATCTTTTTATTGTATCGTCCGATTTTGACAAAACGTATCTCAAATGAAAGGTATTGATTTGTGTAATTTAAAAAAAATACAAGAAAAAAAATTGAAAGAAAAGTAAGAAAAAATAAAAACAGTAAATTTATGTCTCGCACTGAATAACTTCAAAGAATGACAGACAAAATGTACAATGTCGATATACGAGTTTTTTCTAATCGAAGATGGATAAATTTTTAGTTGAAAACTGAAGACCGCATCGAAATCAGATTAGCATTTTTTATGATACAAGTTGCCAAAGTTGGGAAAGATCGTTTTATATGGCCACTTTGAAATTCCTTTGCCAGAAAGTCAGAAATAATATGTTTTTCTGACACAGAAAAATACATAGTAACAGTACACATCAAAATAAAATTAAAAATTCCGAGGATATTATAATTTCATCCCTTAGAACGACGAGCGTAGCGAGGTCGGTTACGAAAACCGAAAAAAAAATCAAATTTTTTTGTACGTCGTCCGATTTTGACAAAACATGTTTCATTTGAAAGGTATTGCTTTATGTAACTTAAAAAAAATATTGAAAAAAATTGGAAAAAAAAATGTAAGATTTAAAAAAAAAAACCTTAATTTTCGTATCACACTGAATAACCGCAAAAAACGGTAGACACGGTGTATAATTTCGATATATGATTTTTTTAAATTAAAGACAAATAAATGCATGATTATAAACTAAAAACCGAATCGAAATCGAATCAGTAGTTTTTAAGATGCAAGTTGTCAAAGTTGGCTTAGTTTGTTTATATGGTCGCTTATAAATTCCTTAGCCAGAAAGTCAGAAACATTATATTTTTCTTACATTTAAAAGTGTGCATAGGTAATAGACATCATTATAAACATTTTTTTACAAGGATATAAAAATTTCATTTCATTTTTTTCCCAATTTTTTTCAATATTTTTTTTTAAGTTACATAAAGCAATACCTTTCAAATGAAACATGTTTTGTCAATATCGGACGACGTAAAAAAAAAAAGAGATTTTTTTCGACCTCGCTGCGCTCGTCGTTCTAAGGGATGAAATTATAATATCCTTGGAATTTTTAATTCTATTTTGATGTGTACTGTTACTATGTATTTTTCTGTGTCAGAAAAACATATTATTTCTGACTTTCTGGCATAGGAATTTCAAAGTGGCCATATAAAGCGATCTTTCCCAACTTTGGCAACTTGTATCTTAAAAAATGCTACTCCGATTTCAATGTGGTCTTCAGTTTTCAACTACAAATTTATCTGTCTTTGATTTAAAAAACTCGCATATCGACATTGTACATTTTGTCTGTCATTCTTTGAAGTTATTCAGTGCGAGACGTAAATTTACTTTTTTTTTAATTTTTTTCTTACTTTTCTTTCAAAAATTTTTTCTTTGTATTTTTTTTAATTACACAAATTAATACCTTTCATTTGAGATACGTTTTGTCAAAATCGGACTACACAATAAAAAGATAGAATTTTTTTAATTTTCATAAAACACTCGCTACGCTCGGCTTCCTAAGGGATGAAATTTCAATATCCTCGGAAAAAATCGTTTACTATGATGTCTACTATCACCATGCAAAGCGGCTTGCTTCCATCCAAAAGTGCAGCTTTTTTTTTCATAACTTAGTATGACTAGAAGTCGCATGGTATTTATGCCAGATCATTTGGCCGGGTCCTTCACCGTGCCAGAACAGTGCAAAGTGGTAAAAAAAGAACCAAAAATGGTTCTAGAGGCAATCTGTCATTTTTACCAGTAAAAGATGAGGGTCTAAATAGCCATGGAAAAATAATGCCATGACATGAGGTGGGTTCCGTACCCTACCATTCGATCTTGAAAGTATTTTTTTTAGTTTTTCGTAAATAACTCGTAAACGGTGGCCCACAGCAAAAAATATATATGTTTAACAGAAAATATCTACATAAAATATCCTACAAGAAAGGTTATGTACGTTTTTTCGATATGATCAATATACATATAGAATAGAATAGAATAGAAATATTTTTTCCCTCACTAGCTCGGAAACACGTGTTTTGTCCTTTAATACCAGCGGGTAAAAACGCATTTTATCCACTAGTGGGTAAAGTAATTTGACCTTGAATAAAGTCAAATAAACTGCTTTAAAATTGATAAAAGCAGGTGAATCTGGTAATAAAGATGATTTACCACCTGTGGAACTACTGGAAGCAGTGATAAACGCATTTTTTTGCCTTGTAGTTTCCTCGCTATAGTGAGGGGAAAAGTTTTGTGTTACACTCGGGTGCAAATGTATTTTACTTCTCGTGTGTTAAAAAACTCGCAAGTTCAGGATTCTACTCTCGAACCACTCGCTTCGCTCGTGGTTCACCTATAGAATCCTTACACTCGCTCGTTTTTCAACTCCACACTCGGCGTTAAACTCGGTGTTGGTCATGATTAGAGAAGCATCTGAGCACCTTTCCAGGTTGCCTCATGGACCTACTCCAAAATCCTGCCAGCTCTTGGACCATAATCATTGCAAAAAAACACTTTAGTCCTTTAGTACATGATCCTCTTGACACGGCGGCAAGTGATTGGAGAGTCGAGTAGGTAGATAAGATAGGTACTTCCCTATGGGCCTATCGGTTTTATAAACACACATACAACAAGTAGGCGCGAAAAATTTATACTTACTTTTCTATGATTCAAATTCACATCATATTTTATTTTTCTAATATTCAACTAGGTAGATAAAAAAAGTGAAAAACAACAACATAATTATTTTTAAACAAATTTAAAAAAAAAACGGAGCTGGGTCTCGAACCTGAGATCTCAAAAATGCAAGTCAAATACTCTAACCCCTGAGCCAAAAAACGAGGTGCCGCCGCCTCGAAATATTGAATCATATTCAGTTATGGTTACTCGGTTTAAACGGCATGCGAACTCGCAAGCGATTTTACATGTAACCTCAACATTTTTTTTACATACAATTTTGCACAGCAAATACCGCAATGTAATAAAACTCGTATCCGAGTTCTCGTACCGTCAAATGGGCTATAAATTTTTTTGTCATCTTTTTTTCACAACTAGGGAACAAATCAAATTATTTTATTGAATGTTTTTTGATCTGTTCTTTTTCTAAGTAGTCACACTACTATATATAAATTATAAATTGAAATAGATATCGTCCTTGCCACTAGACCACACGCCCGCCCAGGCGCAGGCGGGCGTGTGGTCTAGTGGTGGTAAGGACGTTAGCCGCGTAAGCTGAAGACCCGTGTTCGATTCCCGGCTCGGCCACCAGTGGGCCTTGCCGTTTTTTCTTTCGTGTATGATATCTATTTCAATTTATTTTTTTTTCAATTATTATTAAACATATTTTGAAATAAAAACGAACGATAATTCATTTAATTCGCGATTTTTTTTTGCAAGCACTTACCTTTGACGCTTCCTATGTCAGTCGATAGTGTATCAAGACAACGTACAGTCTACAACAACACAGCTGTGAATACAAAGTGCCATAATATATATACACACCCTAAGGTACAGGCTTTGATTAAAGTAAAATAGCGGAAGATACGGCACGTCATGAATACTAATTGTCAGCTATTGGCGCATGCAGTTCCGATTGCAACTGAAGGCAATTAGGCGACGCGACGGGGGCTTGATTTTTGCGGGCCACGTTTGAGTGGCGCGTCACTTATCTTCCGCTATTTTACTTTAATCAAAGCGTATAGGCAATAAAGTTTAGTTAGTTAGTTTAAACACATATTCACGTAGGTATGTATTTACTAAATTACTAGTTAATTAAAAATCGAAATAAGATGTCATATATTAAAGAAAAAATGACGAGCACCACCAGTGGTGAAGGCCGGATTCGAACCGGCGTCTTTTAGCAATCCGGGCCAAACGCCATCACCCCTAGGCCACCTCGCCACAGCGGAAGCCGTCGAAATTTCTCTTCTATTTGTCATCTTATTTTTAATTTATATATGTGACTACATAAAAAACACAAATCAGAATATTTGTTAAAATAATTTGATTTGTTCCCATAGTTGCGTAAATTACTAGTTAATGTTAAATTTAGGGTAAGAATTATTTAGAATTAATAGCAACTTAAGAGCGGTACATAGCTTTGTAAAAAATGAGCGCTGTCTCGCCAACAAACTGCATGAGCAGTTTGGCGAGGAACTTTAAAAATGTAAAATGTATGTTACCTGTAAATAAATAAATTAAAAAAAAAAGTTCTGTATACATATTTTTGGAACTTTGTATTCACAGTTGTATTGTTGACTGTACAAGAAAATGGCTTTATAGTAGGGTCATTAGTGGCAGTGACCTTGCAAAATGTTCGCAAAGGAAGCCACTTGGTACAGTTGTTCCTTGGGTCATTCTGAGCCATTTAAGACCGGGTGACACGTGGTACCCCCCGACAGGTAGGAGGGGGGGGGGGGGGGGGAAGTTGCATCTCCCGCACCGCCTTTTGTGCTCCATATCTTTCCACAGAAAGCTATCAAAGCGAGTTTGGTGTCGTTTTCATATAATTCGAGGATGGGCTATTCATTTCTGGAACAAACTTTTGGCCCGATCATAGAAAAAAAATAAAAAAACGCAAAATTACTCAATGAAAAATTTTGTTAATTCGTCCATTACAATCATATGGCTGCATAATTAACTAAATAAAAAATATGGTCATGTAGCTGGGTTATTACGAAATATAAAAAGTATTACTTTAAAACCATATTTAATATAATAATCATGTCAAAAAAATATGAACGAAGACGCGGGCGCAGAGCTCTCGCGGCCGGGCGACGGCCGTGGCGACCGCGGCGCCTTGGGTCTTGTCTTGTAGCTAGGGATTGCAGTACCGGTACTGTTTTAAAGAACCGGGATTTCCGGTACCGAAGCAATATGGAACCGGGATTAACCGGGATTTTCGGTACTTTCGGGACTGGTCTAATTTTTTCGCTTTTTCAAATATATCAACATATTTTTTGGCATTTTTCATCTTTTATTAATATATTACCATAACCGAACCGCACCGGCTTCGCTCGGCGTATTATTTTATCTGCCTTTTTTTTATTTCATAGTAAGATTATACCGTGCAACAACAAAAAATCGTGAAGAATTCTGCAACCTACTACTACTACTATCTGGCTACCATAGGCACCAATGGTTACCGTTGCAATACATTGCTCCGATTAAGCGATCTGCCATTGCTGGGAGATGTTTAATCGCTTAGTAAAAGAAATAAGACAAATACTATTGAAGAAATATAATAATTTATTAACGACCGGCAGTAAAACCTCACAAAATTCCCCAAACATGTAATTTGAATCAAATATGTAAACTCCAGGAAACAAAACATTTGAGATGGTGCACTAATTTTTTGCTAGTCAGAGGGATCGTTCTCGAGAAAATTTCTATGGAATACCGTAATATCACAATATATCTAAACATCTTTTTAAAAGTTAAGCATGTTTATAGCAGTTATCATTAAAAGTTAGACATAAGCCATTGCCGAATTTTTTTCTAGACCTACATTTATGTATCAGAGCGACAATTCCACCACACATTATTTTGTTATAAGTCGATCGGTACGTACGGGCAGGGTTTTCGATTGAAGCTCTTAGCAGCGTGATTTTCACCGACTTTTAGCACATATGTCATGTTTTAATAATTAATTTATAATAAGAAAACCTTAAACATTCCTCAAGAATCACTAGGTGAAAAACGCTCGCACGCACTATTCATACATAGGTGAAAAACGCATAAATATCCGTTTGGTAGTTTTTGAGTCTATCGCATAATTCGCGAATACGGTTTTATAACATGCAGAGAAATGAGTCAAATGATATTGAGAGAGAAAACATAACAACTTAATATAACAAACCTTCACCAAAAATACAAAACTCGACTACTGAACTGGCTAGTGGAGCTAGCTAGGGTATCGCGGTGGCCACAGATGCCAGGCTGCAACTGCCATACGCTATTAAATAGTGATTAAGCGCGTGTTAACTGTACCTACGCCTATTTTTTAACTGTTTAAATAATATAAACAGAAATAAGTAAATAAATTTTGTAGCAAAAAATGTCACTAAAAAATATTTCCCGAAAGTACCGAAAGTACCGGGATTTTTCAAGTTGATTTCCCGGTTCTTTGCTTGGCCAAAAATCCCGGGAATTCCCGGTACTTTCGGTACCGGTATTTCCCGGGAGCAAACCCTACTTGTAGCCCAGATATCTTTTTGAAGTTTGATTTTGTACGTATATAGTAAATGTGAGTGATCAGTCTTCATAATTACTTTATTATTTCATCATTATTGTATATTTAAAACAATTCTAGAAACGTATTTTCATAAAATTTTTAAATTTAAATATTTACGGTAGGTACTGATACTTTTTTTATTTATAGTTGATTTGTAGGCAGATTGTACTTTTTATATTTAAAGCCCTAATTTTATTGTTTTTATTACCTCACGAGTTGTTAATGAATAAAAATACATAGATTTTTATTAAGTTTAATAATTAAGATGCTTAATCAGCACACGTCCCGCCGCATCCACAAAGTTCTGTACATTTCAAGTTTCTTTTTATACAGTTGCATCTTTTTGCACACTTCTGTTTACATTTGCACCTAATTAGCTCAATGCACGCGTTTGATGCCACTGGCAAGGTTGACCAAACTGGCTCCCAAATATCGGAAACCTTGGTCCACCCCCAGTCGGAAGGACAAGGCAGATTTTGTTGTGGTACGAGGAGTTGTCCCCATACGTGTCCTCCTTGGTACACTGCTCGAAGTATATGCTGCTTTAAAGAATCTTGAGTGGGTGGCAAATTCTCGATACTCCGATCTTTTTTTGTGAACAATTCTTTTCGACAACTATTCACGTCAGTGCAAGAGCCCGATCTGAAATAAACAATGATGCCTAACATACACAAGCAAAATAACCATTCGCGATTTCAAGGTTTATAATTTATAAAAACAAACGAACTGTTTTCTACGCATGTACCTACAAATAAAATTTTGAGTTGCATTATACTTACTTGTCATACATGGCAATTGTAAATTTTTCTAATATTGGTAATGCCTGGTCAGTGCGTCCCTGCATCGCTAACTTAAATCCTTCTGTAGCACTCGGGTACGCACGCCATGTCTCGAACGCAGTCTTCTTTCCTTTACCGCAAAAGAAAGACGTGTTGTCACAACCGGTAAAGGCGTGAAACATTGCCAGAACTTCTGACTGTTCTGGCCCTGTGAAATAAAAATAACTTTTAGAAGGTATCGTCTTTCAGTTAAACATGCAATACAAGATATTTTTCGTATATTACCCAGAGAGGCTGCAATACCATGGCATGAGATGTATTTATGGTTTTTGCTGTTGTCCACGTGTACCCACAGCTCTTCCAACTGTGGCAATTTAGGCACGCATGTAACAGCTAGTGCTACCACGTCTGTGTCCACTGTTCTTATCATGATCTTTCTGTAGCCTTGGGCAACAGCATCAGCAACATGGACCATCATACGCGTATCAGCCTCTTCGTGATTGCAAGGTTCTACATTTTTCAGGTCTTTAGTGCTGTTGCTGATAACGGACGGTCCATTCGTGGCATAAAACTCTTTGTCGGTTGTTGTATCGGTAAAATGAGAATGGGCTCGAGAGGTTAAGAAATGGAACAATTCCTCTTTATTGGTACCTTCTCGGAGGAAATTGGCCCATCCTTTGGGTATCTTTGTAGATGCAGACACACGTTGTCTTGATCCAGTTCCACGTTTTTCCCTAGCCGAGTTTTTCAGGCTGTCCTTATCATATCTATCCCAAACTATGTCCAATCGTGCAACATTTTCCAGTTCTTTGTTTAGAAAACCGATGAAAATTGTGTCAGCATAATCTTTAAAAGTTTCACTGTTACTAGGACTCAACAAATGCACTATAGCAGGACCATCCAAAATTTTTACAGATACTGGCGGTGCAATCGGTACGGTCGTTGAATCAGACAAAGATGTTAAGGATTTTAACAGATCTGCTTTGGTACCTGACCTCAATTTACCCATAGCTGAAAGCGATGGAGGAGTTGGTTGGTTTTCGTGAGAAAAAAAGGATTCTAGATTCCCTGTCCGGTGCTCACACGTGGCTATATACAACTTGCTAAATAGGCTGCAATCATTTTTCAAGCCTGTAATTTTGGATTTTGTCTTGCTAATGGATTTTCTGGCTTTTGTGTGGTGTGTGGTAAATAGTGAGTATTTATTTTGTTTGATTGGTTCGTGCAAACTCTTCCCCGAATTTAATCTTTCTTTACAAAAGTTGAGGTATTGTGCCTCACCGCGTTCTTCTATTGTTCTGATAGTTGATGTAACTTCTGACAAAGCAACGACTTTCGTGTCAATGTTGTAAAGTTCTGTGGTTTCTTCAAGGAAAGGATTACCCAGGCCAGTTATCGTCGACTCAAGTGATTTCACAGCTGTTATGAATCTAATTTGATTAGCAGCAGTATCAGAATGATGACAGACAATGTCATTTGCGTCGTTTATTTCCTTTTGCATTACATCATTCTCATACGTATCAACCATTTCTACTAACACTGGCCAAGCCAAAAGCCATTTTTGCAGAAAATCCGGAGATTCAGTAATACCGATCATACCTAAAAAGTTAAATAGGAGAGTTAATGAATGTTAGACATAACTAAATATATATTAAATGGTTTAACTTTATTACCTCCGTCTCCCTTTAAAACAGCATTCATTTGCTCATGCGCCTGGTCAAGAGCTATCCCAGAAAATGGTTTATTGGTTTTTCTGGCTACAAACTTGCCGCTTTCGAAGTGCTTGTGCAAATTTGGGTGTGTCGTTTCCAAATTAACCAAATCCCTGAGGTGTATCGTTAGCCACCTCGAATAATTAACATGGTCCAAAGAAAAGAACCATGGCAAAATTGATCTTATGGAGTTCAAATACAATTTGAAATCTCCCGTTCTTGTAGACCGAACAAATTGCAAAACCAGCAACTCAAGATTTAGAACCAAATCCCAGTATTTGAATTGTGGTATTTCTACACATTTTTTCGAATGCCACTCTTCGAAAGTTAGAAAGTTTCCACTCTGTGCGTCATTGTCATTTATTTCAGCTTGATATGCTTTTTTCTGCAGTGCGTAAAGGGCTGCAGCTGTAACCTGTAACAAATATTTTATTATTATGTGAATGTGTATTCACTGATGATGGACACATCATATCCATAACGAGTGGGTTGTTCGGTTAAAAAACCATTAAGCTACTCTTATGTCAGATGCTTTGTTTTTAAGAACATTTTATTTTACCTGATGTGCATATCTTGTTCGAACAACATTTGATGCCGTTAACATTGATTCGCCTCGGCCTTGTGTGGTTACATTTGCCTGTACTAAGGCTTCCACCCATCCACTTCCATTCAGCAGCTGTCCGATTATTTTTAGGGCGGCCATCTCAATATGCAATCCACCCATCATTATAAATATCTTGTCTTCGCCTACTTTCGATGGGAACAAATACTGAAGTTGTTTGAGCAGCGCGTAAAGTGGTTGATCAGCTACCAACACTGGAACTTGACCGGGATTTAAAAATTTTGTCGATTTATCCACTATATTCATCGTATGCAGCATCATTGCTGGCGTATGGGACTGCTCTTTAAATAGCGGTAGAGCGACCACATTGGTACGGTGTCGTTCGCTTGTTTCTCTATCAAAACCAGCATGATGTGCAGCCCATATTTTACAATTATCTGTCATTGTATTCTCCAGCCAAGCAGTTTCCCCATTGAAAGTAGTCGAAGATAAGTTTTGAGTGATTATTTCGGACTGTGGACATGCTGACTTTTTAAGATCCACAAAACATGGAGGAACCACTGCAAAGTCCGATGGCAATTGTTTCAGCTTGTCGTGGATTGTCGTTGTATTACTTGAAGCTTGTGGTGGATCTAAACACCTACTTACTCCTGCAATGATAAAAACCGCTAATTTATTAAACTATAAAAGTATGGCATACTCATCGATTGATTAAGGATTTCAAAGACCAATCAAATTTACGATGAAGCCAATGTTATTTATGTATTGGACTTGCCTGCCTCTGCCGGGAAGTTATGTTGCATGAGTGTTATAGCTGTTCCATGAAAAGATGTTGTTGATGTTCCACAAGACGGGTTGTGATCAATATTATCTACGGCTGCTGTTGTGAATAATTCCTTCATAAGCTTTGGAGGGCAGACTACTTGATCTTTGTGGTACAAATCACATACTTGATTTGCTTTTTCTGTAATTATATTTTGTAATCTGGTGTAAGAAATGCTCAAACCAAGCTTGTGAGTGGCTGAAATGAGTTTTTTTTGCCGCGTCTCGGAATATAATTTGGCTGCTAAGTATACTGGTGTAGATGTCTCTTTATTTTGAGCATGCCGACGAGTAAGACCTCTTTTTTGACGTTGCATAGCATGAAAACATAATAGTTCAGCTATGCACAGACTCACACTATCATTATCATCAAGGCTACGATTGCTTGGGTCATATAAAATCATAGTTACTAAAGCCATTAGTGATGCAGGAACGGTATCGTCATTATTATTGTTGTCAAATATATCAAACCTCAATAGTTTAGCGACTTTGCAAAGTATATCACCCTCGCTGTGGTAGTCTCGGGTATTTAAATCTTTTTGTGCAGCATAGACATCACTTTTGAAGCTGAGGAAGCATGGTTGTCCTTCTTTTTCACTAGAAGTAAGATAAGGACATTCTCTAAGTAGTTTTTCTTTGAGTCTGGTGGAGTGTACATAGTAATCCACTCCTAAATGTTTCATGGCTTCTGTTTGGAGTTTTGCTAAGTCCGCTACCTTGAAAACAGTGTTTTTATCTGTTTCAGCTGTCTCATTTATATGTGTTATAAGCTGGGCAAATGTAATGCTTTCTACCTGCCTTGTTTTGTTTTTCTCGTCATTATGAGAAGTGACTTTTTTATACTGATATTCTAAATTATTCATGCATTTCTTGTGGTATTTCGCTTCTAAAGCTATTAAATCAGAGCGCTCTGACACTTTTGCCAAAACGGTATAGTTATCTAATACTTTGGCCTGTTCTATTATTGCGTCGCTGAGTGTTTTTTTCATAACTTGACACAGAGGTTGATTTTTAGTACCCGGTAAATCACAAAATAAACATGTTTCTATATTGTATTCAGTAGGTAGGCGACTTCGAGTGTTTGGGGCTGTCGCTGGAAGATCCTGACTGTCTTTTTTTTTATCAACTCGTGCTTGTGCTCGTTGAAGTTGGGTATTACTGCATTTTAAGTAGCAAGACTTATGCCACAAGGCGCTGTTTGTATGAAACACAATTTTTAAGTTTTCTTCAGTTGTAAACAATTGCAAATATTGTATAGATAAACTCTTCAAAACAGCAGGCAGTTCACAAAGCTTATGAAATTGCAAAAGGCTATTGGCCACAGATTCATATCCCGTGCGTGTAGGGTTAATAAGCTTTTCACATGTTAACGATTGGCAAAAAAAGCAAAGCTTCCAATCGATGGCTTCACCGGCACATTCACTGTTAACTTCAGACATGTTAGCCAGTCACCTATTAAGTAAAACATTCAGTATGTTATTCATGCACTTATCCATAACCGAAAACTGGCATTAAGGTCAAAGACAGGAACGTAATTAGTGAAACCCACACATGCATGTTATCTGTACCAATAAAACAACGTCCACACATTGTACCTAGGTACTTATAATATTAGGTTAGTACGTATTTGTACCTAGGTACTTATAATATTAAGTTAGTACTTACGCAACGGCCGCCACAGCCCAGACATTAAAAATATACTTGAATTAAATGTAAAATTGATTATAATTCATGTTTTTGCCTTTTCACTGACCGGCGTCAGTAACTTTAAAAATAATCTGAAGCAGCGAGGTATGAACCTATGATGTAGATAAATAAGATCATACTTACAACCAAACCACTGTTTCCATCACAATAGAACTTAATAACAAACGTACACTTTGTAAACAACTATTTTACTTCGTTATGTCAACAAACAGGAACCAAAAGCCTTCACTTTGGTAGCGCGCAACCAACCAAATTAACTAAATGAATCACGCCGCCACGTCGTCGTGCGGCCACGGACTCCCGTCCCGCAACACCGCCCCCGGCGCCCCCCGCCCGCCAATAGCAGCGCGCGTACGCACGAACTTCATCATTGTTCCCACCAAAGTCTTAAATATGTACTTTAATTTAATAACTAATTTATAGTTACGCAATATCTGCGACGATTACTATACAAAATTATCATACACATGAATCTTCTTAACGCCAATCAGATAGGTAGACATACTTATTATGGAAACTAAATTAATTTGTTTCTGTAAGTATTTTTTTTCTACAAATGTTCAGAATATAAAATGATGATACATTAATAAAGCCCAACCACTTAGGTTTGTCATAATATCTAACTTCAAAATTATACCAATAAGACGCACGTAGCCGCGGCCGCCGCTCGACCGCGAGAGCTGCGCAGCCGCGTCTTCGTTCATAATTTTTTTGACATGTTTTTACATTAAATATGGCTTTCAAGTAATACTTTTTAAATTTCGTAATAACTGATCTATATGACCATATTTTTTATTTAGTTAATTTCGCAACTATATATGATTTTAATGGACAAATGACTAAAAATGTTCATCGAATAATTTTGCGATTTTTCATTTTTCTCCGTTTTTTTCTATGAACGGGCCAAAAGTTTGTTCTAAAAATGAATAGCCCATCCTCGAATTATATGGAAACGACACCAAACTCACTCTGCTAGCTTTCTGTGGAAAGATATGGAGCCCAGAAAGCAGTGCGGGAGATGCAACTTCCCCCCCTCCCCCTCCTACCTGTCGGGAGGTACCTCATGTCACCCGGTCTTAAATGGCTCAGAATGACCCAAGGAACAACTGTGCCAAGTGGCTTCCTTTGCGAACATTTTGCAAGGTCGTCCATACAAATCTGCCACTAATGTCTCTATTAAAACCGGCCAAGAGCGTGTCGGGCCACGCTCAGTGTAGGGTTCCGTAGTTTTCCGTATTTTTCTCAAAAACTACTGAACCTATCAAGTTCAAAACAATTTTCCTAGAAAGTATTTATAAAGTTCTACTTTTGTGATTTTTTTCATATTTTTTAAACATATGGATCAAAAGTTAGAGGGGGGGGACGCACTTTTTTTTCCTTTAGGAGCGATTATTTCCGAAAATATTAATATCAAAAAACGATCTTAGTAAACCCTTATTCATTTTCAAATACCTATCCAACAATATATCACACGTTGGGGTTGGAACGAAAAAAAATATCAGCCCCCACTTTACATGTAGGGGGGGTACCCTAATAAAACATTTTTTTCCATTTTTTATTTTTGCACTTTGTTGGCATGATTGACATACATATTGGTACCAAATTTCAGCTTTCTAGTGTTAATGGTTACTGAGATTATCCGCGGACGGACGGACGGACGGACGGACGGACGGACGGACAGACAGACAGACATGGCGAAACTATAAGGGTTCCTAGTTGACTACGGAACCCTAAAAATTGTTAAAATAAAACACTTTTTAAACATGAAGAACTTTACTATCAGAATAACGTGGACGTCTCGACACAGTGACAAATTTATAATTATTTACAATAAGTAGGTACTTATCTCACGCGGGACATTCATTTCATTCTCACTCTATAAAAGGCGTACAACTTTCATTTAAAATTTTCCAAATCTCTTTAGAAAACGTTAAATTTTAACATTGTTTGATAGAAGAAAGAACTATACACATTTCGTGGTATTCTATCTCTACAAAGGGCTCATGTCATGTTTTATGATACATACCAGGGTGGCTAGCCGAATGGCACAATCGCTCACTGTTAATGAAACGTAATTCATCTCGAACGAAACGAAGCTTAGTAGATATCTATCTCTATCGCGCTTGCGTATTGGCGCGACAGAGCCAGCGGCGTATCGCTTTCGTTTGGCGTCGGAGAAATGCCATTCGGCTACGGGGCCTGAGCATTTCTTTTTTTTGCCATTTTTTATTTTGATTTTTTAAGGAATTTTAGGTCAATTGTACTCAGAATCACGAGTACTTTCAATCTCACAGAATTTCCATACATTTTTGTTACTTTCCTCTTTTGTTACCCCACACAACATGTACGGAAAATGGTAACAAAATAAAAAAAATCGTATAGGACAATTTTTTTAACTACCTAGGATTGAAAAAGCTAGTGATTCTGAGTAGAAATAGCATACATTTTTTCAAACATATCACATTTCATAAAAGCGGCAAAAAAAAAAAGAAATGCTCACCAGTGGACTATTTCAGCAGGGACACTTGACACTGACGATTCTGTGCCTAATTCCTGGTTTGATAAGTAACATTGTCACTCAGCGTCAATATTTCTTCGTTGAACAGGAAATGATCGGCGAAGTGTCACTGTTGTGAAATAGGCCTCGGACCCTTTAGCATGGAACATTATATTTTGAGAGATTAACGAACCTTATTCTTCACCTGTGCAGCGGAGAGTCTGCCATCGAAAACCGAAAATTGAGATATCATTATTTTCCTCTATTTTGCTTATTTGTGATATAGAGGCAGATATTTTTTTTCTAATTTTCGATGTCAGCCGTAGAGTATCGTCACTAGAGTTGAAATTACGCACACAGAAAAAATATCACCGATTTATAATAGCGAGGAAGGATTTACTACTACTCCTTTGTTATTTATTAGTGTGCGTTTAAGTATAATAAATCTCAACTCCCATGCCGATTACTATTAATACCTAGGAACGTAGATACCTAGGTATTGTATATTTGTCTATGTTAAAGATCCAACTCACAAGGAATTCAATACAAAACATTATAGGTACATACAACCAGTTCGAGTTAGGTCAATTATTTAAAACAAATATTTATTTTATAAAAGAATCTGCAGGTAACTCTTAATTTTTTTATTCGAGAAAAGTCGCACTTGACCCCACCCGACCTTAGAAATCGTTTAGCCGATATTTATGGAAAACATATTTATAATAAATAGGAAAGAAAAATCAATTTTAAAAGCATTAACTCATAAACTACTTATATTTCCGTAATTCTATATCTATTCGTATTTAAAATCAAAATAGACCCTAAAAGTCCTACATTACGAGCTACAAATAAATCATTCTTATTTGAATAAAACATAAACATATACTATTGAGTAAAATCATGTGAAATGTGTGAAATATTTCAGTAATAAAGGAAAATATTAATCCAATTCCTTCATTCACAGATAAATTATATTTATTAATCAATTTGATCAACTACCCCTTCACCCCAAGTTTTCTTAAACCCACATTAAAATAAAATATTAAAGAAAACAAAAACCGGGTAAAACCCAATCGCTCTTTGCCAACTGAGCTACCGAAGTTTAATAGTAACGTATGAAATTTTCCATTTCTTCCATTTTTAAAGCATAATGACATGACACAATTTTCACATTATATCTCATTTCTCTACTCATACATCACCAATGTCATCAACACTGATAGTAATGAAAACCGTCATCTAAACGTATGTAATTACCTATTTAATTAATATAATTATTACTACAGAAAGTACGGCTTTTCGGCAACTCTCTGATCAAGCTAATATTAAATTACCAAAAACGAGGGGCTAAGAGATATTTATACAAATTGTAACCAATGAGGCAAGAAAGCGTCGGATTGAATTGTAACTGTAACTGACCTTCAGTTTGGGGCTTTTAAACATTATTTAAACTCGCAATAATAACATGTTTATTCATAAAATGTTAATTAACATTTAAAAAAAGGATTGCCACACAAACTCTCTGTAATAAATAAAATCATTTATTTCAGACGTTTAAAGTCCATACATTAAATTTACACTGTGACGTTAATTTTTCTATATAACTTGAATAAAACTATTATTTCCTTTCAAATTCAAACTCACTCAAATCGGAAGACTTCCCAGTTCAAACATTGAACACTAATCGTTAGAAGAGATAATAATCATTTTATAATTTATTTGGAAATATTCATTTACTGATTTAAACTAACACGATCTTCACTCATATTATTAAATTAAAACGGGACTTAATCGCGTAAAACTTACGTTTTATATTTAACCCGACGTTTCGGACATGACATTACGTCCGTGGTCACGGGTAGACTGGCTGGGAGTTGTATCAACATCTTCTAGCTGTACGAGTTTTTCGAACTACCCGCACTTGATTGTCATCAGTCACTTTTACGCTAGGGTTGCCACTCTGCCCACATACAACACTCACGACATCCGATGGTATGAGACGGGAAGTTTTCTCACGTTTACACTTGCTAATCACTGGATTCCACGAAGATGAAATCCCTTGCCCTTCATTTTGATTGAAATTACGATGTTTCCTGATTTCAATCGCTTCACGTACTTTCCTGCTATAGTAAAGACGTTCAGTTGAAAGGACTTTGGGATTATGCAGTTCAATCCAGTGGTTCGGTCCTGACTCTAGCAAATGCTCGGCAACCGCAGACTTATTTATTTGTCGTTTTTTGACCGCCGCGATATGTTCTTTGACCCTACCGAACTACCACAGCTACAGTCAATCTTATAAACGCCTGGCGTCTGATATGGAATAACATCCTTTGCTGACCTTAGTTGCCCCGCCACCTTCGACAACGGCATGTACACAGTCTGTATCGAATACTTCTTTAGTATGGTACCAACCTTGTCTGTCACTCCCTTGACATAGGGCATAAATGCCGGTCGTCTTGCAACATTCGGATGCTTCTTCGCAGGCTTTCGTCTTGGTTGCCGACAATCCACCCTGTACCCATTCTTTCTAAGAACCTCCTGAATGTGTGACATCTCACTCTCTAAAAATTCAGGGTCACAAAGGTCATGTGCTCTGTTCTTTAGGGAATTAACGACGGACAGTAGGTGACGAGGGTGGTGGTGAGACTGAGCATTGAGGTATCTATCTGTGTGAGTAGGCTTCCTGTAGACAGTGTGCGCCAAGGATCCATCCATCCGACCTATCACTTTTATGTCCAGAAAAGGCAAACTTCGATCTGATTCCAATTCATACGTAAATTTCACCTTCTGATGAATGGAATTGAGATACTGGAGTAAATGCTCAACTTCTTGCTTGCCACCCTTCATGATACAAAAGACATCATCGACATACCGCTTCCATAACTTCACTGCCCATGGTTGCAGGTCTATGTTTGCCTCAAAATGCTCCATCCAGATATTTGCTAAAACCGGCGCCACCGGGCTGCCCATAGCAACTCCGTCAATCTGGAGATAATGCTTTTGTCGATATAAAAAGTAGCTCCCTTCTAGACAGTTTCGCAATAACACCATGACCGACTCCAGTATCTCATTGTCAGCTAGCCTTGTCCTAACTACCTCAAGACATTCCTTAACTGGAACATTGGTGAAAAGCGACTCGACATCAAAACTCACCATTATGTCATCTGGTTCCAGCTTAACATCCTTCAGAATGTCCACAAAGTGACGAGAGTCTTTCACAAAGGACGACGTTTTACCCACAAGCGGCTGCAACACCGATGCTACATGCTTTGCCAGGTCGTAAGTAGGTGAGGCGATTTGACTTACGATTGGTCGCAAGGGCACGTTAGCTTTGTGTACCTTCGGCAGCCCATACAATTTCGGCGATTGCACTATTCTAGGCCTGTGTAAACGGTCAAAGACATCATCCTGGAACAACTCCCTGTAGTCCCTAATGACAGCCCTTATCCGGCGCGTAACTCTGGCAGTAGGGTCATATGAAACGGGCTTATACACATTCGTATCATTCAGTAAAAGCCGAATTTTGTCGTCGTAATCTGTCGAGTCCATGACCACCGTGGCGTTCCCTTTATCCGCCTTTAGAACCAGGATATTCTCATTCGCTCTCAGGTTCTTCAGAGCTAAACGTTCTTCCGTAGTCACGTTACTCTTGGGTAATGTCGCCTTCCGCAAAATAACCGCAACATCCTGTCTAAGTACCTCCGCATCCCTAGACGGAACCTTGTTACGTGATATTGCCTCTTCAACACTACAGATCACGGCCTCATATGGAATCCGCTTAGGTGTCATAGCGAAATTCAACCCTTTTTCCAATATACCGACGGTCACTTTTTCTAAAGGAGTGGTTGATAAGTTTATTACCGTGGAGGTGGGATTAGTATTGTTATTTCCACCCGCAGTCTCGTTATTTCCATATCGATACATCAGCTGCTCATACTTCCTAGAGTGGCAACCCTAGCGTAAAAGTGACTGATGACAATCAAGTGCGGGTAGTTCGAAAAACTCGTACAGCTAGAAGATGTTGATACAACTCCCAGCCAGTCTACCCGTGACCACGGACGTAATGTCATGTCCGAAACGTCGGGTTAAATATAAAACGTAAGTTTTACGCGATTAAGTCCCGTTTTAATTTAATAATATGAGTGAAGATCGTGTTAGTTTAAATCAATATATTGTAAACCGGTACGGGCCGGAGATAGCAATAAAACTCAAACGTATAGGATGGTTGCGGAAAAAACGAGTGCGTGTAACAACATCGTTGTCATTTTTAATTAAGTGTCGCGATTCGAACTTATTGCCTACGTGCGTAAGACTTAAACCGCGTAGGGATATACCGTTTTCTGCAAACATTCTAAGGGCTGCTAGTATCCGTCTATTGAAACAGCAAATAAGGAACAATTACGCTGAGTTAGATAGAGTGCAGTGCGAATTATACGGGTTGCATAGCGAGTGTAGTGCAGTGTTATCGTGTAGTGATTTTAATGTGTGGGATCGGATAACCTTCGAACAAGCGGACCGTATTTATTATTATCGTACTAAGGTACATGATAGGAAGTATGAGCAGCTGATGTATCGATATGGAAATAACGAGACTGCGGGTGGAAATAACAATACTAATCCCACCTCCACGGTAATAAACTTATCAACCACTCCTTTAGAAAAAGTGACCGTCGGTATATTGGAAAAAGGGTTGAATTTCGCTATGACACCTAAGCGGATTCCATATGAGGCCGTGATCTGTAGTGTTGAAGAGGCAATATCACGTAACAAGGTTCCGTCTAGGGATGCGGAGGTACTTAGACAGGATGTTGCGGTTATTTTGCGGAAGGCGACATTACCCAAGAGTAACGTGACTACGGAAGAACGTTTAGCTCTGAAGAACCTGAGAGCGAATGAGAATATCCTGGTTCTAAAGGCGGATAAAGGGAACGCCACGGTGGTCATGGACTCGACAGATTACGACGACAAAATTCGGCTTTTACTGAATGATACGAATGTGTATAAGCCCGTTTCATATGACCCTACTGCCAGAGTTACGCGCCGGATAAGGGCTGTCATTAGGGACTACAGGGAGTTGTTCCAGGATGATGTCTTTGACCGTTTACACAGGCCTAGAATAGTGCAATCGCCGAAATTGTATGGGCTGCCGAAGGTACACAAAGCTAACGTGCCCTTGCGACCAATCGTAAGTCAAATCGCCTCACCTACTTACGACCTGGCAAAGCATGTAGCATCGGTGTTGCAGCCGCTTGTGGGTAAAACGTCGTCCTTTGTGAAAGACTCTCGTCACTTTGTGGACATTCTGAAGGATGTTAAGCTGGAACCAGATGACATAATGGTGAGTTTTGATGTCGAGTCGCTTTTCACCAATGTTCCAGTTAAGGAATGTCTTGAGGTAGTTAGGACAAGGCTAGCTGACAATGAGATACTGGAGTCGGTCATGGTGTTATTGCGAAACTGTCTAGAAGGGAGCTACTTTTTATATCGACAAAAGCATTATCTCCAGATTGACGGAGTTGCTATGGGCAGCCCGGTGGCGCCGGTTTTAGCAAATATCTGGATGGAGCATTTTGAGGCAAACATAGACCTGCAACCATGGGCAGTGAAGTTATGGAAGCGGTATGTCGATGATGTCTTTTGTATCATGAAGGGTGGCAAGCAAGAAGTTGAGCATTTACTCCAGTATCTCAATTCCATTCATCAGAAGGTGAAATTTACGTATGAATTGGAATCAGATCGAAGTTTGCCTTTTCTGGACATAAAAGTGATAGGTCGGATGGATGGATCCTTGGCGCACACTGTCTACAGGAAGCCTACTCACACAGATAGATACCTCAATGCTCAGTCTCACCACCACCCTCGTCACCTACTGTCCGTCGTTAATTCCCTAAAGAACAGAGCACATGACCTTTGTGACCCTGAATTTTTAGAGAGTGAGATGTCACACATTCAGGAGGTTCTTAGAAAGAATGGGTACAGGGTGGATTGTCGGCAACCAAGACGAAAGCCTGCGAAGAAGCATCCGAATGTTGCAAGACGACCGGCATTTATGCCCTATGTCAAGGGAGTGACAGACAAGGTTGGTACCATACTAAAGAAGTATTCGATACAGACTGTGTACATGCCGTTGTCGAAGGTGGCGGGGCAACTAAGGTCAGCAAAGGATGTTATTCCATATCAGACGCCAGGCGTTTATAAGATTGACTGTAGCTGTGGTAGTTCTTATATTGGAGAAACCAAACGCACCATAGCGGAAAGGGTCAAAGAACATATCGCGGCGGTCAAAAAACGACAAATAAATAAGTCTGCGGTTGCCGAGCATTTGCTAGAGTCAGGACCGAACCACTGGATTGAACTGCATAATCCCAAAGTCCTTTCAACTGAACGTCTTTACTATAGCAGGAAAGTACGTGAAGCGATTGAAATCAGGAAACATCGTAATTTCAATCAAAATGAAGGGCAAGGGATTTCATCTTCGTGGAATCCAGTGATTAGCAAGTGTAAACGTGAGAAAACTTCCCGTCTCATACCATCGGATGTCGTGAGTGTTGTATGTGGGCAGAGTGGCAACCCTAGCGTAAAAGTGACTGATGACAATCAAGTGCGGGTAGTTCGAAAAACTCGTACAGCTAGAAGATGTTGATACAACTCCCAGCCAGTCTACCCGTGACCACGGACGTAATGTCATGTCCGAAACGTCGGGTTAAATATAAAACGTAAGTTTTACGCGATTAAGTCCCGTTTTAATTTAATAATAATATTCATTTACATCTATACCAAAGCGTTTTAAGCGTTGTTTGATATTGAAGTAAAAATGACTAAAGGACTATACCCTATACTTTTAGGTATTTAAAAGAACGAGTAATTTGTAATACATTGTCGGGTAGTTACAGCCATAGAGTATATTGAATAGTATGTACGACATTTCTAGGTTAAACAACCAAATACAAACGCCAAGCTGATCTGTCACTGCGCGACCTATCTTTAACCTTCTTATTTGGTCGTGTAATATTTTCAATTACCCTCAACTGGCATAAGGGCCTTTGGAGGGTAGATTTTATTTACATTTAAATACCTAAAGATGCAGACTATAGTAACACAACATCAAACAGGCTAGTTCAATTACAGTATCACCAAAAAGCCGTACCGAAAATTATCTTGCTTGCCCTATAGAAACTGTTCACATCTACAAATTGTCAAATCAGTCAACAATTCTTGATTTATTCAATAATACCAATAGACCAATTTCAATTATTCATAAGATAATTTGTAAGTCTACTCCTAGATATTAGAAATGCTTTTAAAGTAAGAAATGATACGTCGTTCTGTGACTTCGTGACACGTGAAAATGCAGAAAAATCATTGCAAGGATACAAATTACAGTTAATTGGCATGCACAGACATAAGAGCATTTTTAGTACTTAGTTATTTGTTTTACAAGTGGGCAAAATTGTTGATTGACCGTTACCAAAGCCGGTAAAACATTTCAAAATTGAATCACTGAAAATTATGCATTTTTTAAAGCGTTTATTTTTTCACTTGCATGAATATATTTTAACGAACTCGGTTTTCTTATGGTTTTTTTGCTCGTAAGTCTGTTGGATGCTCAAAAAATAGCGTAAATTATGGTACCTTACTTTGTATTTAACGTAGGAACTTCTCTATTAAATTATTCAAAATGCAATATATGTAGAATATGAAGTTGTTTTTTCTTACGTTATGTGACATATGTGTGTATAATGTATATACGATCAAAAGTTTGTGGATTTAATATTTGTATTAGTCAATATAACAATTCTTAAAAATCTTGTGTCAAATAAAATTCCCAAATCAATTCCATAGTTTAAAACAAGTTCATTAAGTTTACAGTAGGTACGTGTAGGTATATCTATAAAATCATTGCGTGTATTTAGTTTTTTACATTTTACTTAACAGATAAACGCAATTACCCTAAAGTCGCAATTATAAACATCAAGATTCAAGTTTAAATATTACTTAAATGCAAATAATATTCTAAAAACGAATAAAATTTTAGTCATAATCTAAATTAATATCAGTTTGTATTTTTTGTTAGATTTCTCGTCATCATGAGCTAGTTTTGAGCTCACCAGGCATTATTATGGCCGCTGTACACATGTGGCCAACGGTTCCGCCAACCCTTGGTGGAACCCCTTGGCCAAGATAAGAGCCGCTGTTTACACATTGGCGAACCAATCACTTGGCATTGGCTCGTGGACGTGGAATGGAAAAGGCTAGGTAATTCTAGGTCATTTACGTTGTCAGCAAAATTTGATTAAAAAATAATAACCCCGTAGTAAAATTAAATTATTTGAAATATTAACAATTTTTTGAATATTCTGATAAGCACATTTATTTTTTTTAGGCAATAACATTAAAAATTTGCAAGGTTATTTTATTTCCTAAAATCAGCACTATTATTGGCATAGATAAACTTATTATTTACGTAAATATTTCACTACTGTCCTCTCTGACGGCTGACGACAAACTGAATGAAGCGCCAACGTGTAAACGCAGTTGGCCATTGGCGCCAAGATCCTTTGCTGTGTGGACAAAAAACCGACACCAATCGGTTGGCCGGCCAGCGCTAGCGCCAACTGCCAACATACGGCCAAGTAGCCCTCTACACGCTTGGCCAAGGGGTTCCACCAAGGGTTGGTGGAACCGTTGGCCAAGCGTGTACAGCGGCCATTAGACGCATACTCACAGCCTGGCAAAAAGAGTAGAAAACAATAGGAGCGCCACTGTCTATGTAAACCGCTTTGCACGTGGTAACTATTTTGACACTTCTGTATGAATAAAGTAAGTGTGGCCATGATGAAAAATAATACATAGCTCCATTTCTACTTTTTTTGCCAAGCTGTTTATTTCATCATAAAACATGATATAATACATCTTAAAAGTCAAAATACGACTGATATGATTAAAATTGCATATTATTACTTTACGATTGCTTGAAGTTTTTAAGTTATTTTTGATATTTAGTAAATTATAGTCTTTATTTTCTTGATACATTTGCTTAGTTACATGGGTAAATTAACGAATAATAAGTATAACAACGTTTCTTAAACTTATATAGTTATATTAGAACGTTAGGGCAAGAAAAATATTATTGATTTCTAAGATTTCACACTTATTTATTTAATATTTATTATTTTCCTTGCCCTAACAAACATCCATTAAGGCTCTACAAATCGTGCTACAAATCGCATGGGACTTAATATAATTGCCAACTAAGTGGGGGCGACGAATTCAATCGCCAGAACTTTTTGGCAATTTATAGAAAATCGCATGCAATTTTTGTTCATATTATGTAGAGGTTATGAATAACAAATTGTTAAAAATAGAACATTGAAATATAGTTACTATTTTTAGGTAAATTTATTTTGTAATTCCTTTATAGGCACTTACAATACTACTTGTAAAGGTCTTGAAATTTAACAAAAAATATTAATAGGTATTTTTTTAAGAAAATGCAGAAATTAAATTTTTGAAAAAAAAATTTTTTCTAATCACAGTGATTTAAAATTTACTTTATGTGACATTTTACTTTGAGATGAAGACATAATATATTTTTAATTCTTTTTAATTTTAGTTGTATAGATACAGTGAATCAGTAATATCATTAAAATTCAAGAGACAGTGCCCTCACTTTAAAATTACCAACTTTTAAAAAATCTTATGAAAGTGGACAGAAGCTTGAAAGCAAGTTAAAATTAATAACTTTTCAAAAATATACTTCTCGTGGTAAGCACATCCAAAAATTTCGTAAATTTTAGTAAAATATAGTCCGGTAAACCAATTTTCTCAGTAAAAAGGCGCCAAATATTTGTATACGCACGATCGGCATTTTTTAAATTCTTTTAAATATCATTCCCATCCAAATTCCAAATGTGTCTTTTTTTTAAAACTTTTTATATAGTAAATAATCAAGATGGATTACCAGATGTCGATGAAAAATGCTTAAATCGTTTCAAAACGGACTCTTCAGATTTGCCGCTTTAAAAATTGGTTTGCCAGACTATAAGCGTCACCCAGTTGCTCTTTCGAGCTCTACCCTGTTGCTGGTGGCTCGGCAGCTGTCGGCTAGCCGAGAGGGACGCAGTTACAAGCGAGAGTGAGACAAAGAATAGCCATTTTGTAGCTTTAATTTTTCATTCAAAAGCATATTACTGACGCCCTCTCTCGGTCGCCGCCCCGAAACTCAATTACTTTAAATTGAGGTAAACTTAACATATTGGTAGGTAACTAGGGAAAAAAAAAATCTATTGAAATAATAAATTGGAATAAGTATTATTTTGTAACTACTTTGATTAAGATTTACTAGTCCCTAAATACTAAGGGTTCTGTACTTGTTATTTACTATATGTATGGCAAGTTCGTTTCACTAAAATATGCTGTCAGTTTTTCCGTATTCCTATGGGTATTCGTATTATCTATAAAATACTCAATATTCCTAATCCCAACTCACTAATATTTGTCACTATTAATTTAAAAACTACTATAAAATAACTACTTATAAAATATTTCGGAAAACTTAATTATTAACGACTTAAAAATTATAATTAAAGATCTTATTACTATTATTACATACGCGCCTTCTAAAATGATAATTTTTAACCCCCGAAAATAATAAGCACATGTTTTTTTCGTAATAACATGGTTATATTTGGTCACACAAGAAATGGAGGTAGATCCTCAATACAATAGGCTAGTTTCCTACTAGTGAAATCAGCTTCTTTTTAAGAACTGTCAAAACGATTTGCTAATATGAAATTACTATGAAATACTGAGGAATGACGTCACGGTCAATTCATTTACTTTATACCTTTCTCTTTGACTTATTAAATAGAAATTATGTTTAAACATAACTACTGTCCATATTTTTCTTCTAATTATGTGGTGCTTTATTTAGTGCACTGCGTAAATAACTATTGTTATACAAGGGGGCAAAGTTGTATTTTAACGCCGAGTGTGGAATTGAAAAACGAGCAAGTGAAAGGATTCTATAGTTGAACCACGAGCGAAGCGAGTGGTTCGAGAATAGAATCCTGAACTTGCGAGTTTTTTAACACACGAGAAGTAAATACATTTGCACCCGAGTGTAACACAAAACTTTTCCCCTCACTATAGCGAGGAAACTAGAACGCAAAAAAAAACCGGCCAAGAGCGTGTCGGGCCACGCTCAGTGTAGGGTTCCGTAGTTTTCTGTATTTTTCTCAAAAACTACTAGACCTATCAAGTTCAAAACAATTTTCCTAAAAAGTTTTTATAAAGTTCTACATTTGTGATTTTTTTCATATTTTTTAAACATATAGTTCAAAAGTTAGAGGGGGGGGACGCACTTTTTTTTCCTTTAGGAGCGATTATTTCCGAAAATATTAATATTATCAATAAACGATCTTAGTAAACCCTTATTCATTTTTAAATACCTATCCAACAATATATCACACGTTGGGGTTAGAATGAAAAAAAATATCAGCCTCCACTTTACATGTAGGGGGGGTATCCTAAAAAAACATTTTTTCCCATTTTTTATTTATTTACTTTGTTGGCGTGATTGATATACATATTGGTACCAAATTTCAGCTTTCTAGTGCTAATGGTTACTAAGATTATCCGCGGACGGACGGACGGACGGACGGACAGACAGACATGGCGAAACTATAAGGGTTCCTAGTTGACTACGGAACCCTAAAAATGCGTTTATCACTGCTTCCAAGTAGTTCCACGGGTGGTAAATCATCTTTATTACTAGATTCACCTAATTTTATCAATTTTAAAGCAGTTAATTTGACTTTATTCAAGGTCAAATTACTTTACCCACTAGTGGATAAAATGCGTTTTTACCCGCTAGTATTAAAGGACAAAACACGTGTTTCCCAGCTAGTGAGGGGAAAAATATTTTATTTTAAGTGTAGGAAACTAGCCTATAAAGGTCATGTTTCAAGACTTTCAAGGCAACAATTTTCATCAATTTTGTCACCATTTTGAACACATAGAAAGGATCAGATCGGACATTTGTCTTGAATGCGCCTGTCGCAAGTTCTTGGACCCACACACTTATACGTAGATGGACGCTGCTATTAGGCTACTATTCCGCAATACACGCGCATCATTTCCATCTGTGTACAGGCGAACTACCAGCGAGTCGTGTCATCACGCACGCACACAACGACAACTGCATTGAGCATGCTCAATGAGCTAAAGCCTGACTAGAAATATATGACTGCACGCCATGTTGCGGAATTTCATTGGAACTATTTTATTCATACTAAACTGGCCCCGTAGCCGAATGGCATTTCTCCGACGCCAAACGAAAGCGATACGCCGCTGGCTCTGTCGCGCCAATACGCAAGCGCGATAGAGATAGATATCTACTAGCGCTTCGTTTCGTGAGCGTTTCGTGAGCGTTTGTGCCATTCGGCTAGCCACCCTGAACTGTCATGTTTCGTTCAGTTTACATCATGGCGCAATTTCATTAGTCGATAACTCGTTCGGTATACAGCATACGGGGAGTCCTCGCAGGCGAGATAACAACCAATGAAAGTGGTGCAATTTAATTGGTCGTTAACCCGTTCGGTATGCAGCATACGAGGAGTCGCCGCAGGCGAGATAACAACCAGTGAAAGTAGTGCAAATTGATTGGTCGTTATGCAACATACGGGGACTCCCCGCAGGCGAGATAACAACCAATGAAAGTTACTATTACTATTTAATTTCCCGAATGCGGGCACTGTGGCACGCATTCCAGAAATCTCTTGTACCCCGAATGCGGACCCTATCGACCTAATGAAAACGTTTCCCCGAATGCGGGTCCTGTGGCATGCGTTCCAGAAATCTCTCGTACCCCGCATGCGGGCCCTATCGACTAATGAAATTGCGCCATCAGAATAACAGCGCCCTCCTGACAATAGTCATATATTTCTGACCAGGCTTTAATACTTGCGACACGTCTTCCGGTGGCTTGTCGGCTCTCTAGATTGTATGCTCTGAGATTTTGAAGCATTGTAAGAAAAGTCCTATGTAACGGCTAGGTTTACTCATATTTTGTTTCTGCAAAATTGTATTTTTAGATCGAAGCGTTTCGTTGTTTTAAAGAATTGTATCCCAAGCACATGATCTGAAAAAGTCCATATCGGTTTGTTTTTTTAACCTTTGTTGATCCAAAGTACGAAATCTCGATGAAGACATTCAGAGGTTATTTAATTTAAACAATCAATATTTATGGTTTTGATATGACCTGGGGCAACCAACGTTTTAGTGATCGTTGTATATCTCACGTAGGATATTTACTTTATTTGGCATGCACCAATCATCGTGAGAGATCTTTCAAGGTCGAATTAAAATACTATTTAAACTACAACAACTTGTTATAACAGAATTTCTGACAGCACTAATTACTGGCTGGCAATTTGAGTTGCCAGAGTCACTCAAGATCGGTCAGAAATATTGGGTTGGCACAAAAGTAATGACACACTCTACAAAACTCTATACATTTCCTTTCTTAAGTTAATTGATGTTTTCGATAATATTCTAGTATGTTGTAGAACATTCTAGGTACTTCTAATGTGAGGGTATATAAAGCCGCCCTCGTGATTGGTTTAGTTAGATTGAAATAAAATGGACGAGCGACAAGTTCGAATTAACAAGTTGGTATTAACCCTTGATTGCCAGAGTCACACGTGGTCTAGACACAGGAGTATTAGAAGGTCAGGAAGACCATGAGATCTTCGGTCTCCAAATATGGTATAATTGCTACAGAGCCACTAGGTGGCGTGCTAGAGCACGCGACCAGTAGGCCGATCACTACATTTTATCCGTCTTTTTAGAAGGCAGCGCCTCACTCGAGCGTCCGTTACACATGCTGCAGATAAGTTTTAGATGGGCAAAACAATTGAAGATCAATCTCGGGTCACCACAAGTGGTTCAGAGGTGGAAGAACGACGCTACACGCTCCTTAGAAGGCGAGAAACAGCTTAGGAATCTTAGGATCACTCCTTGGTCGCCATACAAAGGAGAGCAGGATGCTGCACGCTTCGCTGGTATCTTCTTAGAAAGCCAGCGGCCATCAGCAATTTAGTAAGTAATCAGGCGATTTAGAAGGCTAGAAACAGCTTGGGATCAATCCTTGGTCTCCACAGATGCTGCTGGGCTAATGCGCGAGCACGTGACCAACACACCGAGCATTGCACGCTTTTGCACGAGTCTGCTCGAGCGTCCGCTACGCGTGGTATAGAGGAGTTTTAGAAGGCGAGAAACAGCTGAAGATCAATCTCGGGTCACCACTCACGGTACAAGTGCTGCAGGGCCACAAGATGACGCGCAAGGGTCTGCTTAAAATCCAGACGTGGTAGAAATAGGAGCGCGACGCTACACGCTTCGCTCGAGTATCCGCTACATCTTTAAAAGGCGAGAAAGAGCTTGGGGTCAAACCTCGGTCTCCACACGTGGCACTGATGCTGCAAAGCCACTAGGTAGCGCGCTAGGGCGCGATCACGCTTCCAGTACACTTTGAGTCATCTTAGAAAGCCAGCATCAGTTTGTTAAAGAGTCAGGAGCTTAAAAGGCGAGAAAGAGCTTAGGATCAATCCTCGGTCTCCACACGTGGTACAGATGCTGCAAGGCCACCAGATGGCGTGCCAGGGCGCGAGCGCGCGACCAGCACGCCGCGGCGGCCGCGTGCAGAGGCGCGCGCGGGCAGCGGCATACGTGCCGGGGGAGCGGGCGCTTGGATTCCGTCCTGGAATGTGAGTAGTCTAAGTTAGGTGGCTGTCTCTAACTAACAGTATCAGAAAAATGTGGGTTTAGACGCCAATGGAATAGTAAAGTGTTCATCATAACGGCCTGGTCACGACATTGGTCTAAGGTGACAGCGGCGAGCGGCATAGGCGTGAATGAAATAGTCACATCGCTGTGTCTCGCTCCGATGTATGGCCGCCGCTCACTACTGCCGCTTTAGACCAATGTCCTGGCGAGGCTGTAATGGAATAGTACGAGTAAATTTGATGAGTGAAGATCATTCAGGACTACTGTTCAGCGGTATTTTGGGATGGAACTCTGTGATACCATGAGAAATCTCAGGAGTCAATGAGTTCAGAAAATCTCATAGTACTCGGGAACCAGCTACTCTGCAACTACCGTCATCACCTGGGACTCTACAGCTGACAGCTGGAACTGACCTGCATTCGGACGCGGAGTGAGTCGGCCGTCATAGCGCCGTGTCGAATATCTGGAGGACACCAGGTTCCATCATCAGCTGGAACTGACCTGTATTCGGACGCGGAGTCAGTCTGCCGTCATAGCGCCATGTCGAATATCTAGAGCGAGCGCATGATCACCTCGTCCTTGAGGCAGGACTCCAGGTTCCATCATCAGCTGGAACATCTGGAACAGCTGGAACTGACCTGTATTCGGTCGCGGAGTGAGTCAGCCGTCATAGCGCCATGTCAAATATCTGGAGCTTGCATGATCACATCTCTGAGACAGGACTCCAGGTTCCATCATCAGCTGGAACTGACCTGTATTCGGACGCGGAGTCAGTCTGCCGTCATAGCGCCGTGTCGAACATCTGGAGCGAGCGCATAATCACATCGTCCTTGAGGCAGGACTCGAGGAACTCCTCGATGGTGATCACGCCATCTTGGTTCAGGTCCAGCTTATGAAACACCCGGTCCACCTGGAAACGATATGAAGGATTTTAAAAATCCATTTTTCAGTTTCAAAAATATGATGCACTCCATTATCGTTCTCCTTGCGTTATCCCGGAATTTGCCACGGCTCATGGGAGCCTGGGGTCCGCTTTAACAACTAATCCCAAGATTTGGCGTAGGCACTAGTTTTACAAAAGCGACTGTCATCTGACCTTCTAACCCGAAGGGTAACTAGGCCTTATTGGAGTCCGGTTTCCTCACGATGTTTTTCTTCACCGAAAAGCAACTGGCAAATATCAAATGACATTTCGCTCATTAGTTCCGAAAAACTTATTGGTACGAGCCGGGGTTCGAACCCGTGACCTCCGGATCTTAATGCACTGGTACTGGTACCACCAAAAGCGAGTAAGCGATGATCTATCGACGAAGAAATTGGTGAAAAGAGAGGGAGCGATTTATAGTTCATCGCTCGGCAACGAACTATACCCCATAGAGTAATTAGAGTATATTGAATAGTATGGTATAGAGATAGTATAGAGTTATCAGTCAAGATTTTCGAATGCAGCGCCATCTATTATTAAGTTACTACAACTTTTCATGCCTAAAGGTTCTTATTCAAACATAAAGCATGTGGACCCTTCAAAATGGAACGCCACATATTTATGGCAGGATTTCTAAATAGGTCATTCATCAAACAGTCACATTAATCAGTATTTGACCGCTACGCTAACTCATTTGCCAAAATTTACAATTTAATACATGTAATTAGCCATAGAAGGCCGTTCGCTAGTTTGCGATTGGTACAGCGACATCTAGCGAAAATTTTGGACATCAAAAAATACTTATACATTTTACGAAAACAAGTCATTACCCAGTTTGCGGAAGTAACAGTGACATCTAGCGCACTACTTGCACTACGGCAAATATTTGTTTTTCACGCCCTCTATCGTTAATTTTCCTAAACATATCCAAAGTACATCGGATTTACTATTTCCTTTGACTGAAAACACCTTGACTATACCTACCTCGCTCGCACTATCATCGCATCTCTTTTGTTTACACGGGAGCGGCTATCTTTTGTTCGTTTCTATCGCCGATAGCTCATTCGCTTACTTCGCTTTTGGTGGATCCAGTGCCAAACAAAAGAATGTAGGTAAACTCAACCTACTTACAGTAATCGACCATAAAGAATGCACATCGGTTTTTCGTCTATGAAGACGAAAAACCGATGTCGCTCTATGAAGAGCGTTGTCTCTTTCTTGCTTATGTGACGTTAATTGTCTCTTTCCAAAGACCGATGTGCGTCCTTTATGGCCGTTTACTGTATACACCATGGGCACAGTATAATAAAGAGTACTATCGTACAGTACGGCCACTCCCGCTCCCCGCTGAAAGTGCCGCCCACCCCCGCTCGGTTACCTCACAGTTACCGCCTGTCAAAAACGCGAACAGACCACCTGTCATGTCTCACTCATACAAGCAAGGTATGCGTTCACGTACACGAGCTTAGAATGTGTGCTAGGAACGCGCCTCTTTCATATATTTGATTGCCAGTGTCCGAGGTGTGCCATGGGCATTCATAATGACATTATAAATAAATAAATAAATATTATAGGAGATTCTTAACACAGATTGACTGAGGCTCACGTTAAGCTCAAGAAGGCTTGTGTTGTGGGTACTCAGACAACGATATAATATATATAATATATAAATACTTATATACTTAGAAAACATCCATGACTCAGGAACAAATATCTGTGCTCATCACACAAATAAATGCCCTTACCGGGACTCGAACCCGGGACCGCGGTGTAGCAGGCAGGGTCACCTCACCACCGACTGCGCCAGACCGCTCGTCAAAATGTGTTATAGTCTCTAAATGTGTTAAAATCTTTCGGGTTATACAGTCGCGGTGTATGACGCAGCATGGACCGCCCAGAGATTCCATTAGGTAATTATAATCTTTAATACACCGAAAAGTTCTTGCTTCCTTACTAAAGTATACTTAAGTTTCTAAAGAATACCCAGTCAAGCGCGAATAAGTCCGCCATTTTCCAGCCGGCTGCCCGGAGCTACTTCAGCCGGTTTCTATGCTCTTAGCAAGACATTATAAGCTTTAATAATTGGCTGTGCTCTCGCTAGTTAGTTGGGTTGAGTCAACAAGTTTATTAAGCATTTCCTTAGCTATGTAGATAGTTCTAAAACCACAATTAACAATTTGAATTTAAAATGAGACACTGCATGTTGAGTATTGACTAAGTTAAATTTGTTTTTTATCATGCAGAAACGGCTGCGAGCTACATTACATATTTTTAAATTGAAGGAAAAATTGACACCTCCAGGTTTCGAACCTGCGACCTCTGTTCCAATTTCCCACGTGTGATGGCACCATCACCATCTACATCATATGACGGAAGGCCCAATCATTCATAATCTGATCCTAAAGCTAGTTACTCTCATTTATGACAACATCTTACCTGTTCATTAGCCTTAGCGTCATCTAACCTCGCATGAGGCGACCCAGGCGGTGCCCGTCGGCCCAATAGTTTATGAACTGCTACCACCACCTCAGCGAGTTCCCCACGAGTAATGGCACCATCGCAATCTACATCGTACGACGGAAGGCCCAATCACTCATAATCTGATCCTAAAGCTAGTTGCTCTCATTTATGACAACATCTTACCTGTTCATTAGCCTTAGCGTCATCTAATCTCGCATGAGGCGACCCAGGCGGTGCCCGTCGGCCCAATAGTTCATGAACTGCTACCACCACCTCAGCGAGTTCCCCGCGAGTGATGGCACCATCGCCATCTACATCGTACGACGGAAGGCCCAATCACTCATAATTTGCTCCTAATGCTAGTTCTTCTCAGTTTTGAAAACATCTTACCTCTTTCCTGAGAACAGATGTCGCTATCTCTCATAGTTTTTGATTCTAACTTCTCCATACTGACCGTTTTTGATTGATCTAGTTTACTCTCATTTATGGCAACATCTTACCTGTTCATTAGCCTTAGCGTCATCTAGTCTCGCATGAGGCGACCCAGGCGGTGCCCGTCGGCCCAATAGTTCATGAACTGCTACCACCACCTCAGCGAGTTCCCCGCGAGTGATGGCACCATCGCCATCTACATCATATAGACGGAAGGCCCAGCGAAGACGCTCGTAGACTGAGCCACGGAGGAGCGTTGATAGGGTTACTAGGAGTTCCTGTGGACAATCGTGGAAGATTAGTCACGGAGGCTAGTGAAAATTGGTAAGAATTTAAGAAAAATTCAAAATAAGTCACGGACTTAAGAGAAAATTGAACTTATAGCAGGGAAGGTAGAGGTATAGTCACAGCGCATAGACTGCCATCTCTCGACACAATTTTAAAACTTTTGAACCTCGTTTTGACAATTTGGCCGATAATGTCCACTTGATAAATAGGTATTGAAATTGTAAAATATTAAGGTGTAGCTCCAATAGCGCCATCTAGACGACCATACATTTTTCTTGAACGTTTTTTCTTATATTTATCTCTCTATCTATACGGAGTTATATTTCTTTGGGTTTACTCAGCAAGTATGACCGTATAGCTTATGACCTATACATAGGTACACACACATGCAAATCGTAAATTAGATATATATTGGAAGTTAACCCATATTTGTATACATACACATTGCTACTACCAAAGACTTATGTAACTCCGTATAGACCTGTAGACGGATAAAGTCTGAGAAAAAAACGTACCTCAAAGCCCTAGAGAAAAAGGTACCTGTGTGTAGGTGACCTAGATGGCGTTACACCTTTGGGGAACGCTCTGCTAGATGGCGCTAATATTAATATTTGACATTTTAACACATTGATTCAAACTTTCACGATTTTTACGCATATTTAAAATTGCAAACGGGACTTAAACGGGGACAATGCCGTCCTTGAAACGTCGGAGGTTAGTGTTTAAAACATAGTGTTTAAAACATAGTAAATACGCCATTAAGTCCCGTTTGCAATTTTAAATATTTTAACACATATCAAGCTAACATTATGGGCCAAATTGTCAAAACTGAGGTTCAAAAGTTTTAAACTTGTGTCGAGAGATGGTAGTCTTTGCACTGTGGTTACACATTTTTCATTGACAGTAACTCTCTATAATAATACTCGATCCTCTTTGCTACTACTAAGCATATGAAGTATATAAGTACCTATTAAGTATTTTGAAATTCAGGAAAACTTTGTTGCGCGATACGCTAAGGCAAAATAACAGGTTTGAAAACATAAATATAAATCGTATATAGGTTATATGTGGCTGTTTTGATCGGTACGATAGAGGGTGTTCTGAATTTACGTAATGTCTCAAAGGGTGTTCTCATAGCCTGACATTTTGAAAGGTTATTTCGTTGTTCAAGTTTATATGTGGGGCTTCATAAAACTTCGGGGTAGGTGATGTAATGTAACGTTCAATCCAAATGTTCCAATTCATATACCTACGTAACTTCACTTAAAAAGTAATTACTTTTATATATAAAGAGTCTTTCATGAATGAGAAATCCCATCAAAAACATAAATGTGAAATGAGAGCCAAGTTCAATATTATGATATACTTTGGTTGTTGACTTCAACAACAAAAGAAGTGAGATCTAAATGGGCGCCAAGTTCAGTGTTCAGTCCTGAAATTTATTTATAACAACATAAAATAACACAAAACACTGAAGTCTCTGTTGATGATTGGATACAGGCATTATCAGTTACTACAACTGCCTGCCTGCTTTACAAATAAAAAAAATATAGTTTTCCCCTCACTAGCTCGGAAACACGTGTTTTGTCTTTTAATACCAGCGGGTAAAAACGCATTTTATCCACTAGTGGGTAAAGTAATTTGACCTTGAATAAAGTCAAATTAACTGCTTTAAAATTGATAAAAGTAGGTGAATCTAGTAATAAAGATGATTTACCACCTGTGGAACTACTGGAAGCAGTGATAAACGCAGTTTGTAGTTTCCTCGCTATAGTGAGGGGAAAAGTTTTGTGTTACACTCGGGTGCAAATGTATTTTACTTCTCGTGTGTTAAAAAACTCGCAAGTTCAGGATTCTATTCTCGAACCACTCGCTTCGCTCGTGGTTCAACTATAAAATCCGTTCACTTGCTCGTTTTTCAATTCCACACTCGGCGTTAAAATACAACTTTGCCCCCTTGTATAACAAATAACTATTCTTCTTATAACTTCGGACTGACAAATCGTCTACTAGCTCTATATTAGCTATTTTTTTTACTAACGAATAACTTTAACTAGCAAACATGTCGATGTGCTGTACCATAAATAACCAGGCCAGTTAATAGTTAGTTTAAAACTGAGTTAAAAGATGGTTAAAAGCCGTCCAACTCGGCCGAACTGCGAGACTGCACAACGGGTAATTGTTAGTCGCTGCAAGTTTGCAGCTTGTTAATAGGAATTTCATATTTATTGCCTTCATTAAAGTACTCATTTTAGGGTTCCGTAGTCAACTAGGAACCCTTAGGCACGCCACAAACAGTCTGAACAATTCATAATCTTAACCGTCTGTCCGCGGATAATCTCAGTGACAGTTAGCACTAGAAAGCAGAAATTTGGTGCCAATATGTATATAAATCACGCCGACAAAGTGCAAAAATAAAAAGTGGGAAAAAATGTTTTATTAGGGTACCCCCTCCCTCCTCCACGTAAAGTGGGGGTTGTTTTTTTTTCATTTCAACTCTAACGTGTGATATATATTTGTTTGATAGGTATTAAAAATGAATAGGGGTTTACGAAAATCATTTTTTGATATTGTTAATATTTTCGGAAATAATCCCTCCAAAAGTTAAAAAAAATGCGCCCCCCCTCCCTCTCTAACTTTTGAACCATAAGTTTAAAAAATATGAAAAAAAATCACAAAAGTAGAACTTTTTAAAAACTTTCTAGGAAAATTATTTTGAACTTGATAGGTTAAACAGTTTCTGAAAAAAAAAATGCGGGAAACTACGGAACCCTACCCTGAGCGTTGCCCGACACACTCTTGGCCGGTTTTAGTAGGTATTTCTACTGCATACCTGTGAATTTATTTATGCCATGCCCTTCTTTTTCTTATCCCTATGTGGGGTCGGTACAACTTGTTTTCTTCTTCCCTTCTCCTCTATCTTTCATCATCTCAACACTCATTTCTTCCATTCTCATATCGTCTTTCACACAATCCATCCATCGCTGTTTGGGTCTACCTACCTTTCCCTCTCCATCCATCAATATTCATCTCTATATAACATTCTTTTGCCTATGTGAGATTCATCCCTCCTCACGCCAACCTGCCTCCTCATCTTTTCCGTTATACTTAGATCCATTTTCAAACTTCCTCTAATATACTACATACATACATGTAATCTCGCCTGTATCCCATAAAGGGGTAGGCAGAGCACATGAATAAGTTTCAATGCCACTCTTGGCAAAAAGGGGTTGAAAGAAATCCAAATTGTGACATTGCAGTGACAAGTTGCCAGCCTCTCGCCTACGCCACAATTTAACTCATATCCGTAATACACTAATCCCTGAATTTCCTGATCAGATCCATTTAGGTCACTTCACACATCCATCTCAACATTCTCAATTCTTATAATATTATGCCATACAACACTTTCGAAACCGGGCTCTACGCGGCGCTGACACCGACATCTTTCGCATTAGACATACGACTGAGCTAAGGGAAACCCATGTAATCGGCTACGCTTCTACGAGCGGTGTACCCGACAGTCGGGTTCTTGGTAGCGAAAGTGATAAATATGATAACCTAACCACAAAATTAAAATTTTGATACCCCGACCGCGACATAGTGGACCGATTTTCATGAAACACGGCTAAGAAGTAAAAACACTCCTCAGCTTTGAAACAAAAAAAAACACAATCTAAATCGGTTCATCCGTTCGGGAGCTACAATGCCACACACAGACAGACATACAGACACGTCAAACTTTATAACACCCCGTCGTTTTTGCGTCGGGGGCGGGGGTTAAAAATAGTCTTATCTCACCCCACCTGACTCCTTTTGCCCAGATAGTTTCACCTTTAGATTCTACCAAATTCTACTTTATACACCGTGACCCCAAATCGGAGTGAAACCTGTCATCTTCCTGTCATTATATCCGATCTGGCACCGTTTCAACTCGAACTTAACCGCGGGGAGTGCGTGCAAAGATACCGTTACAAAGTATCTAGGAACAGTGCCAGCGGGCTAGTTCTTGATTGAGAGGTTCATGCATTGAAATTAGATTGGCGACTTTAAGAAAAAGGTCCTCTATGTTTATGGTTAAAAAAAAAATCTTATTTGAAATTGCGTCTTTCAACGAGCAATTCTTGTTAGTCTTTTTTTATTGTTTATTGAATAAGCATCTTACATGAACATAAGAAATTAAAAAAAGGGGAAATGGTTGAGGAGTGCTGGCGTTGTTGGAGATTCATCAGCCTAATCCGGTGGTTTGCTCGAAATAACAGGCGGAATGTATTCTACACCCTGTTTTTATTGAATTCCGTTAACTTTAAAGAAAGGTTCTTTAGATCAAATACAATTAATTTCTCTATGAAACTAGCGTCTTAACTCTTACGATTATTGAGTTATTAAAAAAATAAAGAGAATTACTGAATACGTGTGCTGACAGCCTTTACCTATTCCTAATGTTATTTGTTTTGACGTTTGCCGTCATCGTCAATCACTGGACACTAACTTGAATGTTATTTCTTAAGGGTCTCTCACACTAATAAATTTATATTATGTATGAAAATGATAAATTTTTTTTGCCTTTAGGTTCCTGATAATGAACCTAGCTACGTGTCGATTTTAACGGAAAACAAAAAAAAACACAGTGTATAATGTGCACTTAATGAGTTTTGTGCAGTAAATATGTGATATGAACGTGGTATTTCATTGAAAGCTGTCATAAACAACTACTGAAGGTCCTGACAACGGTTCTGGTGACAACGCCCACGATCCGATATATAGATACCTAGATGATAAACTAAAATAATCTACAGAATTTCACACATTTTTCTAAAAATATAAATTCAATCCTTAATTTCAGAAGATACAAATTATCCTAGCAATATTCTTAATAAGTGACCGGCAGGAGACAAAGAGCTGAAACTTGAATTACATTGAAATTACACGAGTTGCAGCTAAATGTAGACTCGAGACAGGTTTATTACTGACCTATTATCGATTAAACTGAAATAAAGCCGGAATAATGAACTGCGCCCGTTATTCTTCCCGGACTGCAACTTACGAACAGGGAAGGGGGTAAATTTAGTGGTTTTGGTTACTTAATGACGATTTCGGAAACAGAAATAGAATGGAATAGAAATTTAGACTTTTAAATGTAGAATACAAAGTTTTCTTCACAGTATACCCGTGTTTTTTTTTTGTTTCCCGTTAAATTCCACACGTCGCTTTTTGTTATTTCATCGTTTTCATCCATACTAATATTATAAATGGGAAAGTGTATGCGTCTGTTTGTTTGTCCGTCTTTACGGCAAAACAGAGCGACGAATTGACGTAATTTTTTAAGTGAAGATAGTTGAAGGGATGGAGAGTGACATAGGCTACTTTTTGTCTCTTTCTAACGCGAGCAAAGCCGCGGGCAAAAGCTAGTACATCATAAATGAATTAATCGGTGTGAGAGACCCTTAAGAATAGCATTAAAGTTAGTGTCAAGTAATTGACGTCACATATCATAATAAATAATACTAAGGAGTTATAAGGCCGGACTACATTAATTGAGCCATTAAATAATTTTTTTGAATAACTCGATAACAGCAAGAGTTAAAACACTAGTTTCTTAGAGACATTTATTGTAATTCACCTAAGGAACCTTCCCTTAAAGTTAACGGAATTCAATAAAAAGGCAGTGTATATTACATTTAACGAATAAGCAATCGTTGTGTTTATAATTACAATTCTGTCTGTCTGTCTTTAACGAATCAGCAATCTGTCTGTCTGTCTTTACCTCTGTCTGTGTGTGTGTCTGTCTGTGGAACGGGCGGGAAGGATGAACCAAAGATTTAGTTTTTTTCGTCTACGTCGTAGCGCTACGACCGTAGCTTGTTGAACTTTTAAAGTGCAAGGCTCGGCCACTCAGACGAAGGATACTATAGACTTGACGCAAGCGTACACCCGTAAGGGACAGATATAGAATAATGGAGCGAATTTAAGAATCACTTTAAAAATGGCTGACAGTTTACCATAAACAACCTACGTAATTTGGGCGGATAATAAGCTTGACAAGTCACGTCCTTATTGTTTGCCACAAACTCGTTTGTGGCAACGGCGGCTGTCACTCTTATTATAATTTGTATGTGACCATCTCGTTCGGTAGTGGTATTATTATTTGGCTGTCTAGTCTATAGTATCCTTTGTTTAAGCTCGGCCACGACATTGGTCTAAGCGCGACAGCGGTGAGCGGTAGCCACACGTGCGAATGAAAAGTCCCATCGCTGTGTCTCGCTCCAATGTATGACCTAACTAACAAGATCGGTTATGTCAGCCACTTAGATCAATGTCGTGGCTGAGCCGTCAAGTGTCACTGTCGACCAATAGTGAATGACTACGAACCATGAACTAAGCCATGAAATTTTTAATATCTTTGCTACGAACTGGAAGATGTTTTGGTTATAGTGGCAGCTCTTAATCAGCTATGTGAAGTCACTTCCCCTTTAAACTATTTTTAAATATTTTTACTAAAAATACAGAAAAAAAATTAAAAAAATATTTATGTGATCTACAGGCGTATCTCGAAATGGTTTTCGATTTAGGGACATTGAAAATTTTGAAACGTTGTCAAAACGCTCCGCTACGAGCGTCCACTCAGTATACACTTATATAAATAAATAGATAAATAAATATTGATGGGGGACACCTTACATAGATCAACCTAGCCCCAAACTAAGCAAAGCTTGTACTATGGGTGCTAGGCGACGATATACTTACTTAAATAGATAAATACATACTTATATACATAGAAAATATCCATGACTCAGGAACAAATATCTGCGCTCATCACACAAATAAATGCCCTTACCGGGATTCGAACCCAGGACCGCGGCTAAGCAGGCAGGGTCACTACGCGCTAGGCCAGACCGGTCGTCAGAATTAGAAATTATGACTTACCCTAAAACTGATGGCGCCACTGCAGTTGACGTCGAAGGCTTTGAACACGTAGTGGGCGTATAGAGCTGAATCTGTAACAATAATAATAATTATGATCTTTCACATAATATCAATATTATCATAAATATCCCCCCCGTTTGGTGACGGGTTAAGAATTTCACCACTCCCTTTCTTCCCGTGGATGTCATCGACTGTGGGATATGGGTTAAATTGTAGCGTAGGCGAGAGGCTGGCAACCTGTCACTGCAATGTCGCAATTTGGATTTCTTTCAACCCCTTTTTGCCAAGAGTGGCACTGAAACTTAGCAGTTCATGTGCTCTGTTTACCCCTTTATGGGATACAAGCGTGATTATATGTATGATTATATATATCGTTGTCTGAGTACCCACAACACAAACCTTCTTGAGCTTACCGTGGGCCTCAGTCAATCTGTGTAAGAATGTCCTATAATATTTATTTATAAATATCACAGGCAAAATATTCTGAAAGATTCTCAACTTGTCAGTAGGATAACCGAATGCGCGGACACTATCGATCAATGAAAACGTTTTCCCGAATGCGGGCCCTGTGGCACGCGTTCCAGAAATCTCTCGCACCCCGCAAGCGGGCGCTATCGACTAATGAAATTGTGCCATTACAGCCTGCAAAAAAGAGCAGAAATTAAAAAGTGGCAACATCGTAATGTCCTCTCGTTTTCTCACACATATAAGAAGGGGACGACACGACGACGTTGCCACTTTTTAATTTTTTCTCTTTTAAGCCAAGCTGTAACGGCCCAGCCACGACATTGGTCTAAGCGCGGCAGCGGTGAGCGGCAGCCATACATGCGAATGAAAAGTCCCATCGCTGTGTCTCGCTCCAATGTATGGCCGCCGCTCACCGCTGTCGCGCTTAGACCAATGTCGTGGCTGAGCCGTAAATGAGAATCTGGTCCACAGGCGTGCCAGACTACACAATTTAATTTTCTAGATGATGTGGTTATGGTTAGTGTTTTATTGTAGGTAGGTACGAGACGGGAAAATCTAATGAAAACGACTTTTCATAACTTAACACTTAAATGCATAATGATGTATATATGCATCATGTATTTTTGACTCTATTGACAGCATGTCAAAATTGAAATTTGAATAAATCTTTGTCATGGTCAGGCATTTAAGGATTAAGCGAGGCGCCCGTCTTTACCGAATGTCGGCGGTTTTACCAAAACATGACCAAAACGCATGAAATAATCAAGGTCGTCTCAAAACCAATTTTAAAACAAATAAGGTGACGTACCCAATCATGGACAGTTTAAGAAAAAAATTCGCCTGTTTTTGATATTTCACTGATAAATGTAAAAATTCTACGGCTAAGCGTGTTAAATCTTGGATGTCCTATCCTTCTTTTACATTTCAAGCGTATTGCAGAATAGATACTCCTATTGGTTTCTTCATAGTTAACAAATTAAAACTAGGTGTTTTTTCTCCAATTATGGACGGCAGTTCTCCAGTAATGGATCCCCCATTATGGACAGTGAAATAAGTTTAAAATTTTACTTTTAAAGCCAACTGATACGCAATGAGTCAATTTTATACACCATAAATACAATTAGTTTGGGTTATTTTAACATAGGATTGTTTCTTGTAAATTTTGGTTTTGTAAATTGTTCCTTGTCCATCATAGGAGGTACGCAGTTTTTCGGGTCCAGTAATGGACACTCGTAAAATAACGTCATTTCTTTATATCTTTGGAGCAACAAACTAGTATGTTTTATACCTTATCTCATGCTTAATGCAGTAAGTAAAACGCATTCAAGATTACACCGTGCGTTATTTTTTTTATTATTTTATACATGAACTCAACTCTCTTAGCAACATTACTAAGAATTCATCTTGATATTTTTTTTAGTAAACTGGTGAATTTTATCTTGTCAAATCCTTCAGAAATAGCCGAATCAATTGAAACTTCAAAATGAAACAGCACTATAACTCTAGTTTATGGTACATAGCCGTTAGTTTTTAGAAACTTATTTTAGATACTTATTTTTAAGGATTTGTGTTTTTTTGTCCATAATGGCATCACCGTCCATTATGGGGTATTTTACCTTAGTAATTTTTAGTGTAAAGCCTTAGTGCACGCACATATTAGGCGCGCAGCGAAGCTGCGACGTGCATGCACGTACGCCCCGCCGAACTCTCCGCTCCGAGCGGCCACTCAGGCCTTATCCATACTATACTATAATATTATAAATGGCAAAATGTGTGTGTCTGTTTGTTGTAAAGAGAGTATAATAAAGATCGTACAGTATGGCCACTCCCGCTCCCCGCTGAAAGTGCTGCCCACCCCCTCTCGGTTACCTCACAGTTACCGCCTGTCAAAAACGCGAACAGTCGACCTGTCATATCTCACTCATACAAGCATGGTACACATTCACCTACACGAGCTTAGAATGTGTGCTAGGAAGGCGCCTCTTTCATATATTTGATCGCCAGTGTCCGAGATGTGGCAAAACGGAGCGACGAATTGATGTGATTTTTTTAGCGGAGATAGTTGAAGGGATGGATAGTGACATCTAGGCTACTTTTTGTCTCTTTCTAACGCGAGCGAAGCCGCGGGCAAAAGCTAGTACACTTATAAAGTAACAGTGTTGGTTTACTTACTGCCGTGAGGGAAAAACTTGGCGTAAATATCTTTGAAGGAGTCTTCGTGTACCACGCCTTCCGGACATTCCTGTGGAAGAATGAGAAACACATTTTAATGCATGTATAATAAATAGGGATGACTAGGGTTGCGAATAGAAAAAAATAGTTATTTGTTTTACAAGGGGGCAAAGTAGTTGTTTAACCGCACGTGCCAATATTGATACCCGAATAAGCGAAAGATTCCAATATTGAACCGCGAGCGTAGCGAGTGGTTCAAAAAGTGGAATCTTGAGCTTTGCGAGGGTTTCAAGGCACGAAGGTTAAACAAACTTTGCCACCGAGTGAAACACAATTTTTTTCACCACACCAACACGAACAAAATACTGACTATAAAACATCAAACTAAATCAAATCTACCAATCTAAGTAATCAATATTTATGATTCAAAATCATCATTTAGTAAATTATACCAGCCAGCTCAAGACATCAAGTTAAAATTTGTATGATAAAATGCAATTTTGCTATTTTTTCTTATTTCTTATTTCTATGATGTGTGTAGTTTTGGCTATTACTTAATTTTAAAACCATGTAAGTTGTATTTACTAAACTCTGTCAAACAAGTATGTCAGTGCTAGAGAAAAGGATACCTATAGTTTTCTTTGTTCTTATTTACTGACATACTTGTTTGACAGAGTATACGCATCATTTTTTATAAAAAAAAGTTATAACTGCTTGGTAAAAGCTCGTTAGTCCAAATTAAATTAAAAAGTTTTAACCCTTTCACTGCGAGTTGCGACGTACGGTAATTACTAAATCATAACTCCGTCGGAATCGAAGAATCATTGCCCGTGACCTGATAGACCTCATTAGTGCTCAAACATGGGGTTATTTATCGAGTTCACACGCCATCCAAGGTACTAACTACTATTGGTACTCGAATAGTACAAAATTCGTACAATTTTCTTCGAAGTTTTGTATGGAGGGGCTAACGCAACAGTTTACCTAATTCTTACGGGTTCAACGTCAACTGAAGTGCTGAAGGTGAGTTCGGCGGACAGCACCGACCTGTCAGTTGTCCAGCACTGTCACTTTGTACAGTCAACCAATTGGAACCACTCCTAGGCCACTCTACAACCATGTCAAAGTGACAAGCAGTAAGAGATTTCTTACAATCTGATTTCTAATGTCACATGTGACATAGTTCTACAGTGGCCTAGGGTTCCAATTGGTTGACTGTACTTCTATGGGTCAGTCGAATTTAGCGTTCGCAACATTTTTTTGGATCGGAATTTCCATAGACTTCTTCTGCGTGAGCGTGACGCTGACGTATAACTGCGGTTGATGGTCTACATTGTGCTACGTGGAGATAAAGTTGAATATTGTAACAAGAGTAAGTTAAATCGCGACGGCTTGCCGGAACGATTAAAGACTCGAATTTGCAATATTCTAACGGCCCGAGTTAAATACGGTACTAAAATTTGCATAACTGCCTGCGTTCAATAGTACATTTAGTGCGCAAGTGTGAAGAAAAGTAATTAACAAACTGACAGGCCGCGTTACTCTCACGAGAATGAGTAGTCAGTGGGTGCCAGTACACGTATTATTTATATTTTAAAATATGTGATGTGTTCAAGTAACTACAACGCAAAAAAACGTACCTATATTGGACGAAATTTTCTCGTAACTTTATACCAATAACCTGTTAAATAAGCGACACTGTTGTTCCTTTTGATTAAGAACGCCACATAAGCTGTAGTACCGTAAAACATCGCGTGCTACTCATGGCAATGTCGACATACCTTTTGATTAAGAACCTTCCGGTTACCGTAAAACATCGGTATCACTCATGGCAATGTCGAATATGTTAACATGTTACACTGACATTTTAAACTTACTGTAAAGTTTTGCAACTTTATTACTAAAGAAATTAAGCACCGATATTAACTAGAGGCTCTGTGTGATAAAAAAAACATTGAATTAGGTCACAAAATTTCACCACAATCGGTTGAGACTTGCGACTTCTACAGGGGAACAGGGGAACATCCGGACATACAAAAAGCGAATCAGCGGGCCGATTTTTGAGTCTCACGCGTTCGAATTCAGAAAATTGTCACTGAAAATAATAAGCAAGTCACCGTTTTCAACCGGTATTTTAGTGACAAAATCCCGTATGCGAGATTCAACCTTGCTGTCGCTGCACTCAACTCGATTTCGTAGGTCAGAAGTTCTCGAGAATTTTGTACAAAAATTTAGGAAAAAGTTAAATTTGCTTTTATTCCTTTTTGTTACCAAGATTGATTTCATGAATTGAAATTTTAGTAAGTTTTATCTAGTATCTATATTTTCTTAATTATAACAATTTTATTATCCTGTATATATCTTACGAAAGTCGACTTTATAAATGTTGGTAACAAAATAAAATCAATTAAAATTTGCTGACGTGGCTATGTACAAACTTTTTGAGAACTGCTGAGGTAGGTATATATTACATGTTAGCAAATCGTTCAAATTCGTTTTGACAGTTCTTAAAAAGAAGCTGATTTGACTAGAAAGAAAGTAGCCTATTCTTAAGCAGTTTGTGGACACTAGGTCAAGCTCATACCAACTCATACGAAAGACTTAGACGTCTATATGTGTTAAAAGGGCGTTTTCCAAATGAAATCCCGAATATCGAATCTCACCAGATCTGGACGTGTTTGGGCTCATTCTTCTCAGAATCACGAGCTGATTCGATCCCGAAAATAAAAAAATGTGTCCCTAATTTTCCATACAAAATTCGAGTTTTCAATACGTCACGCAAGTTCATTGAATACTAAAATCGTGACGTAAAAGGAAAAAAAATTAGGACACATTTTTTTATCGTCGGGATCGAATCAGCTCGTGATTCTGAGAAGAATGAGCTCAAACACGTCCAGATCTGGTGAATTCGATATTCGGGATTTAATTTGGAAAACGCCCAAAAACGTTTAAGTTAGGAAACAACCTCATGTACAGATTATTTATGCGTCAAGAAAACTCAATTACGAGTAAAGCAAACAAGTAGTAAACCCTGATGTATTCATGTCGCTACGATGTTTACAGACTAGTAATTGGATTCAAATGAGCCGTCAAACGTTGTGATTGAGACTGCATTTTTAGACTGGCTACTAACAAGAATGCCTGAAATCATTCAGCTCATAGATAGACGGTCAAGCAAATATCGTCACTAAAAAAGGCCGCAAATCTGAAAATTGTAGGTCTCACCAGCCATGCGTGCCTTCTTAGGCACGCCACAGACAGTCTGAAAAATTCATATCTTAAAAAAGATTTGTATGCAACCTGTCAGTTTAAACTGACAGATCTGTCAGGTTGCATACAAATCTTTTTTAAGATTATGAATTTTTCAGACTGTCTGTGGCGTGCCTTAAACCTTTACCTTCGAATAATCATCGAAAAAATTGATCGATCCATAATACGTAAAAAAATTGAATGTGAAAAGAAACCCTCGCCGGTTCAACTTCCCATAAAAAATTTAATTTCGCACAATTTTTTAGTGACAAGATTTGCTTGACCGTTTATAGTTTTAATTTAAACGCTATTTAAGTATTTCATAAACAGAAAAATCACTCAAACGCTAAGCTTCGAGCCAACGCGCAAAAGAAATCGCCCTTAAAAAATGTTTACAACCAAGATTATGAAACAACCAATTTATTGTCTCATTTTATGTCTCAATCTTATGTAAATTGGTAAATGTCTTAGATGACCCTTTATGTACTGTACCCGTTAAACTATTGCAGATAAATAAATAAAAAACCTCGTATTTGATAAAATAATGCTCTATCTACCTACGTATTGCCTGTTAAAAATTTCCAGACATTCTTATATATACATTTTTTAAGTAGATCATAATTGTGTCGCTTAACTTCAAACCTGGGTAAATTCATTCTGCTTTAAGATTGAATATATAAAAAATGTAATATGATCTGAAAGATAATCCACCTTATAGCAGAATGGATTTACCCAGTTTTGAAGTTAAGCGACACAATTATTATAGGTGTAGTTGTCTAAGATCCCACGACACAACCTTTCTTGAGCTTACCATGGGACTCAGTCAATCTGTGTAAGAATATCCTATACGAATAGGTAATACGTATTTATGACTAACAGGATTTCTTCATAACTCGACCAACAATATATAAAATCCATGTAAAAATCCCGTATTTACATGGTTTATCATGTCAAGCTATAATTGGCTCAGAAGCCTTGCAACCGACACGTTTTTTAAAAGACATGTACATGTGAATTTCAGTTGGTTTTACATCATTCTGTGTTAGAAAGTATTATTGATTTAAATTGGCTTTGCTTGCCCTAATTTTGCGTGATGACGAGTGGACTGGTAATTTATTTACGTCGATTTAAATAAGGGCTAAAAAGGGGTAATTTTAAAAATCATTAAAAGGTGGACTAGGATCCTTTACAAAAGTCTCGGCAAAGAATATACTTCTTTGTACCTTTGGGCGTAGAAACTCTAGGTCCATGGAGTCCCAGTGCGAACAAGCTGTTCACAGAAATCGCGAAGCGTCTGGTCGGGGTAACTGGTAACTGGTGACCATATCAAATACAGCGAGGAAATGGCGACTTCCTCGCACAACGTATCAGCATTGCGATGCAGCGAGGAAATGTCGCCAGTATCCTTGGTACAATGCCTCAAGGGCCTATTTTAGACATTAGCTAGCTTTTATGTTTAGCCATCTACCAGTCAATCATAAGCTAAACCGAGAGATCGTGTTGGTGCACCTAAGCTACCATCTACACTCATACGCATCAACGGACGCCGCCGCCACGTCGCCTGGGGGCACGCGTCCTTCCTGTACAAAATGTACTGAGGAGACGTTTTTTGAATTATATTCAGGCGGCGTGGCGGAGACGTCCGTTGCGCGCCGCGAGAGTCGCGAGACACGCGACGCCTAAGTGGGGACGCTGCCTAAATTTGCCTAACTAGTTATATCTACATATACATACATAAATAATGCTAAATATTATAACTGGCTGGTCACATGTAATTGTTGTCTGAGGCGGAGCCGAGGTAGGTAATCTACTATTACGTGTTGCAATAAAATTATGCGTTTTCCTTGAAGGGTTTACCATACGTATTATTTACAAAGGCCAAGGCTAGAGAAATTTCGTCGGGTACCACGGTGGGCGGGTGGGCTAGTGGTAAAGACGTTAGCCGCGTAAGTAGGTGGGCCTTGTCGTTTTTATTTCTTTCGTGTATGATATCTATTTCAATTTATAATTTATATATAGTAGTGCGACTACTTGAAAAAAGAACAAATCAATAAATATTCAATAAAATAATTTGATTTGTTCCTTAGTTGTACAAAGGAGATTATTAAATTAGGGTTTTCTATAGAAAAGCACTTAACTACTTAACAGTATTGCGTTCTCTAATACCGTGTATATTTGAAATCAGAAAGAGCTGCATATATAATATTCATACATTTTTAAGTCCTCTTTAAAGTGATTGCTAAAGCTTTGGACGTCCATGAAAAAATATTCGCGAAATGTTCCACGAGGCTACTAAAGTAACTAGTTTTATATTCAGACGTCATTGCGATAAAAGAGTTCAACTGTCGACTCTGTATGAATATTCAATCAAGCAAATTGCAAGCGTACAAAAACGTACAAAAAACTTTATTGAAATAATTCCTAGCTGCAATTCCACCATTTCACACAACAGTGTTTATGCCGAAATAAAACAGCTAATTTGAACGATGAAACAATCTCGAAATAACAAGTCATAAAAGCTACTAGGCTAATGAATTAGAAAGAGACCTGTATATGTTTAAACCGCGCGTTAGAACGCGACAGGTATATTCTCGTGTTGCTGCTTGAACTAAAAGGTCAGTAGGTGAGAGAGTCGTCGACCGTTGGCGCCAAAAATAGGAGCGTGTCATCTTGACAATTGGCGGCAAAGAAAGTCCGAATGTTATGCAAGTTGTATTTATAACTAGGAAATTTTAAGAGTTCTTTTCGCAAATGAGTCTCGCTTGTTGCTTGAGGGTTGTTCCGTGTTTAGAGTGTCACCCGAGTTATTTTTGCTTCTTTTCTCTCGCTTTGAAAGTATTAAATGTCGTTTGAAGGAAAGATTACCGGTCGAAAAGTCATCAAATAAAAAAAAAATCGCAAGTTTTTGGCTCTGCGAAAAAGCTCGCGCAAGTTTTTGGCTGGCGTTTTAAAGTAGTGCTTCGATCATCCATACTAATATTATAAATGGGAAAGTGTGTGTGTCTGTTTGTTTGTCCGTCTTTCACGGCAAAACGGAGCTACGAATTGACGTGATGTTTTTAAGTGGAGATAGTTGAAGGGATGGAGAGTGACATAGGCTACTTTTTGTCTTTTTCTAACGCGAGCGAAGCCGCGGGCAAAAGCTAGTCATAACATAATTACTTGAGTAGGTACTTTTTATGGTACGGGGCGTTGTCTAAGGCACGCCACAGACAGTCTTGAAAATTCAAAATCTTAAAAAGACTTGTATGCCACCTGTCAGTTAAAACTGACAGAATTCTCAGATCGAACTGACAGAATATTATTATAAATAATTTCATACACATACTTGTTGAAATATGTCTGTAACGCCCACTCAGTCTGTCTAACCTAATTTAAAATAATTACAGCAATGAATATTTGGGTGCCATCAATCACTTGCTGTCGTGTTGCGGATTTATTTAATGAATGCAATGTTAAACAAAATGGCGTCCAAGGGGTAATGACCTACTTACAATTTTATAGGTTGACAATTTTGCAGCTTTTTGATGAAGGCAAGGATTTTTCGTTAGAGAATAAATTGCTCAGAAAATTTGTTTTGTTTTGTATATTTTGTCAGAACAAAAAATGGTCTAAGTACGTGTCAGTATCAGACCCTGTGTTTTGTTTCATACAATACAAAAGCCATACAAACAATAGAGGGTATCATCGCGGTTCTCACGTCGTTTAAGAATAGTAGGTACATTACGATACTAGTGCGGAAAAGAGGAAGTTCAAAACGAGTGGCGAATAAATTAAAACACGACCAATCGGTCCAGAAACGAGGGAGATGGGCCATTTTTTTCAAAGTTGTCCACCCCACTTTTTCTTTAGATTTAGAAATTTTTATGTGTTTTCCACTCAGAATCAAAGTTGTCCACCCCACTTTTTCGATTTACAAATTTTTGTGTGCTCGCGAGCTCTTTCAATCCTAATAGCAGAAAAAAAGTGTCCCAAGGTTTTTTCCCATTCCGTTACCACTTTTTCATACATTTTGTATGGCGGTAACGGAATGGAAGGTTCGAAAAAATGTATGGAAATCTTGGGACATTTTTTTTCTCTTATCAGGGTCGAATGAGCTCTCGATTCTGAGTATGAATCGCGTAAAAAATACCCATGTTACAAAAAAAGTGGGGTAACAAACATTAAAACAATTTGAACAATCCAGACGAATTGATAAACCCGCTCCTTTTGAGTTTTGGAAGTCAGTTTTAAAAAAACGCGAAATTCAAATATGTATTTTCTATGGACGGTAAGTCTTCGCCCCAACATTTTTCAACTTTCGTCTTTTTTTTACAAAATTTGCTTGACTTCTGCAATTTTATGATGTAAATTGTATTACAAAATAAATAAATCTATATCTAACGGTTAGAGGGCACAGCTTTTCTTTTTTTATTTTGATATTTTTCGCGAATTTTAGGTCAATTGTACTCAGATTCACTAGCATTTTCTGTCCCAATATGAGACAAGAAGTTATTTACATCTTTGTTACTTTCCTCTTTTGTTACCATACAAAATGTATGGATAATGAAGAATGTAAGAATACCTATGACGATTTAAAAAATTGTATCAAAAATATCACATACCGTAAAAGTGAAAAAAAAAAGAAACGCTCGGCAACCCTGTGACCCACCCTGTGTATCTACGTTACCTGCATCCCTGTATACAAAAGCCCGACAATGTTATTTGAAAAATGAACTGCCGTTTAGGAAAAATGGCTCCGTTTTGATGTATCGCGCTAGTTTGTTACCTGTCGGCCGCTCGTGACGTGCCAAGATTAAACTGTAGCAGAGCGGAAAGTATTATGTACCTACTAGCTTTTACCCGCGGCTTCGCTCGCGTTAGAAAGAGACAAAAATAGCCTATGTCACTCTCTATCCCTTCAAATATCTCTACTTAAAAGATCACGTCAATTCGTCGCTCCGTTTTGCCGTGAAAGACGGACAAACAAACAGACACACACAGTTTCCCATTTATAATATTAGTATGGATTAACAAATTTGAATTGAATATTGCACCTACAAAATATAGCATTCAGAAAATAATACCACCACCCTATCTCGTGTGAGGTACAGCGGGGCAAATCTCGACTGGGGGGCAATTGTAACTGATCCATTTTTTCCATTATTACACTATGATGTGAATGTGCGTTCTACATGTATCCACTGAATACGCCTACCGTATATAACCGGTGGATACTCTATTTAATAATGCAAACATTGTAAAACATGGAAAAAATTGATCAGTTACATTTGCCCCCAGTCGCAATTTGCCCCACTAAGTTACCTACCTAAGTTATAATAGTATTTAACAGGTGGAGCTAAAAAAATGATAAGCGATTCTTAGGTATGAAGATTGTAAATTCAATATAAATCATCATTGCTGTAGGCAAAGACATATATAGCTCCGTATAGCATAAAGTCTAAAAAAAAACGTACCTCAGTACCATACAGAAAAAGGTACGGTTGCCTAGATGGCATTACACCTTTGGGGTACGCTCAGCTAAATGGAGCTAATATTAATAATATTTGACATTTTAAAACATATCAAGCTAAATATACGGGCCAAATTGTCAAAACTTAGGTTCAAAAGTTTTAAGCCTGTGTCGAGAGATGGCAGTCTATGCACTGTGATTACACATTTTACTTCGACAGTAACTCTCTATAATACGCGATCCTCTTTGGTAGCAATACACCGAAAAGAAGTTTCCAAAATTGCGAATGTACACTCCTTTTTGCTGTGTACTTAACACAGCAAAAGGGAGTGTACAAGTTTCAAATGGGATGGCAACGCGCATGTGACTCTCCTTGGGTTGCAGGCGTCCATAGGTTACGATGACCGCTTTCCATCAGGCGGACCGTATGCTTGTTTGCCACCGATGTATTATTAATAAGAAATGTTTTCACAGAAAGTTCTGGGTATTATTCTTCGCGTTTGGTGAGTTATACCTATTTTCTATTTTTTCTATAGCATTTGGTGAGTTTATAAATAAACGCCAGTGTTTAACCCAATCATCAAATGAAGCGTTCGTCAACTATTGAGAACATTGTGTAATATACATTCTAATCTTCAAATTCGTATCAAAAAAATAACCAAATGCTAAAATCCGATTCAGCCTCCAGCTTTAGATCGCACATAAACCCGCAGTAAGCGGTCGTAACCGCGGCCCGAACGCATTCGCAATTTATAATAATAGTAAACTGCTGTGCAGTCAACATTAACGGAATAATGGACCTTTGTTATGGTTCAATAGTTAAACCGCTGGTATAACATGGCTGTAGGCACTGGTTCCACCGAATGAGCATTTCTTTTTTTCCCGTGATTTTTATGGAATATGATATTTTTGAGCATTTTTGCGAGAAGAAATCACCAAAAATATTTTTTCTAAGTTAGGTTTTTATGTTTGTCCTACTCAGAATCACGAGCCCTTTCGATCTAGGACAAAAAATAAGATACAAAAATGGTCCCAAAATTTTCTATTATTTTGCAAACTTTCCACTTTGTAACCACTTTGTACAAAGTGTTTGAAAAATAGTAACGAAGTGGAAAAATTAAATTTGAAACTTTTTCTGCCTAGTAGCTTGGAAAGGGCTCGTGATTCTGAAAAGGAAAACATTAAATTTACCTATTTTACAAAAAAAGTTTTTGAATCTTTTTTGGTGAAAATGCCCTTTTGAAAAAATTATGGTATTTCTGACTCAGAATCACGAGTTTTTTCAATCCTAATAGGTAAAAAATTGTCCTGAATACGTTTTTTTCTTATTTTGTTACCATTTTCCGTACATATTGTCGTTTTGTGTGTGCCACGCGAGTGTGGATTCGGTATGCAGAAAGTTGCGTTGCGCTGCAACGCCCGCGCGAGTGTGGAGGGCGCTTAAGACGATAAATTGTTCGCCCACATTATTTTAATTTGCCACTATTTCCTGGTGAGGGAAATTGCTTGCCAGAATATAGGCATTAACAATTTTTTCAGTACAGGGGGCCGATTTTTGAGTCTCACGGCGTTCGAATTCAAAAATTGTCACTGAAAATAATAGGCAATTCACCGTTTTCAACCGGTATTTTAGTGACAGTGAGACTCAAAAATCGGCCCCCAGATGGTGCTTTTTCACCGCATTATTGCGCAAAGTGCTTCATTTCTTGGCAGGTCGAAACTTCAGAGGGCCTTCTGTACTGCAAAACTTCGTACAATACAAGATGCGAAAAGAAAAATCATAACTCGTGCCGATTAAAAGACTCCCTTCGGTCGTGTTTTAATTTATCGCCGCTCGTTATCGGGCTTTGTCTGTCTGTCTTTGTCTTTGTTCGGACTAGTCAAATCAGCTACTTTTTAAGAACTGTCAAAACGATTTGCTAATATGGAATTACTATGAAATACCAAGGAGTGACGTCACGGTCAATTCATTTACTTCATATCTTTCTCTTTGACTTATTACATAGAAATTGTTTTTCAAAATAACTACTGTCCATATTTTTCTTCTAACTACGTGGTGCTTTATTTCGTGCACTGCATTAAAATATTTCATTTTTAGTGTAGGAAACTAGCCTTTTATCCAATTCGTAATTTCGTACTAAAATGAAAATGCATTCACATTTGTTAAAACAGCCGTCAACAAACACGGGAGTATAAAGAACCTTTCGTTAGCGAACGCTATATAAAGAACCTTTTAAAACAACGTGTGGAGTGACAGCTGACGTGCTTCCGGCGGAACCGGATGGGCTACTAATGGTTCTCGACGGGAAATCGGGAGACATGTTCAAAGTTTTGGCAAAAGTCGATCAATGATGCCAAAAATTGTGATAGATATAGGAAACTTGCCTGTACCTAGTTAGCCCATACAACCATTTCAGTCGCAAAATCTTCAAATCAGTAACTAACTGTCAAATGTGACATAACGCGTGGTAACGGCGTGCAAACAATGCGACCGTATTGATACAATAACAAAATGTAGTCGTCGTGTGCACTCGTTACGGTAACAAAATGTGTACGAATTTGTGGCTGTCAATGTCACTGTCAGAATGACTTTTAACGACACTTTATTAGTCGACGTTTGCACACATAACGGTAACAACATGTGGACGAATTTGTGGCTGTCATTGTCACTGTCAGAACGGTTTCTGACAGTGACATTGACAGAATTTGTACACACATGTGTAGGTCTGATTACCGAACTGCTCCTAAACCACTGTATCCGCAAATGACAATCTGAAATACGAAGGTTTCTCAAACTGTCTTGTGAAGTTGTGGACTGGTTGCTTTGAATCATTTAAATATGAGCGAATTAATTTAATAATAAACGACGACGACCATTTAAGCACTCTTCGACATTTTATAGAAATGTGGGAAAGTTAAGAAAAGTGCAGAATGATAATACAAATAGATAAGCACTTTATAGTTACTTAATGTATTAAACATATAATTTTTAATTCTTATTGATAAAAATGAAGTGTAGTGTTGCTTTACACAATAAAAGTAGGAATCAAATGAAATAGAGTATTTACTGTGATATTAATAGAATTTCTGTTGCGCAATGATAGTTTTTTTCAGTACAGATGCTGCTTTTTTTAACGCAGTAGTGCGAGCAAATCAAGCAATGATTCATTTCTTGTCTGGTCGAAACTCTTAGCTTAGATTTAGGTACTGAAAATCGTCGTACGATACACGTGCGAAAAGGACATTCACAACTCGTGTCGATTTAAAACACTCCCTTCGTTCGTGTATTAATTTATTGCTACTCGTATCGATTTTCCTCTTTTCCGCACTCGTATCTACAAGTATTTTGTTTGGGTTACAAAAAAAACACATTATTTACTCTACTACGTTTTATTTATGTCTCTTTAACATTACAAATTTGTAGACACTTATCTATACAAAAATCTTGACAAAAGAAGTACAGATCGCTGAAATGAATGTTGATAGTAATATTAATGAAGACTACTTCAACAAGTGTCAATTGTGAAATGCCGCACAATACTAGTTGCTCTATAGAAGACCATAATAATATGATCCCCGATCCTTTACAACCCAGCAGCTCGGTACGCACGTTACAATTTTTTTTAATCTTCTTTAGTGAGGGCAACTGAGTACGACGGCATATTTAATTGTTTATAAAGTTTGAGGATACCTGAAAAAAATGAATACAAGAAGCCATTCTGCTTTCGGTCACGCGTGTACGCTGCGACCATTTTGCGACCGTTTGTTGACCGTTTGGTGACCGTTTGGCGACTGTTTTTTACATGGAATATTACCGTCTTAATCCATATTTTAACAACTTTATTGGTTTTCTAGGCATTATTTTTATTATTTCAGTATAGTATATGCACCAGAGCACTAAAACTTCACCAATCAATATACATAACACGCAAACACCGAGTAGTCAATAATATTATTACTGGTTAAACTGAGGTAAATTGATGGCGCGTTGATAAATTTAGACTTATTTTATGAAATCACTCGAGCAATTTAATTGGCCATGGTAATTAGCCCACATTATATTACAAATGCAAACAATATTTATCTTTAACAAATTCTTACGCCATTACATTTTAATGTCAAATGATTTTATTTCTTTTTTACTTTGACGTCTCTGACAGTCGCCATTTGAAAAGAATGAAATGAACGAATGATTTTGGGAAAGTAGTCGCCAAACGGTAACAATGTGTGCACGCGTAGTGCACACTTCTGTCACTTCTGTGACCATTTGTGCCTGTTACCAATCGTCCCCATTTGGGTCGCCGCGACTAAACGTCGACCGTACTGCGACTAAGCATTGAGATCCGAAGACCTGTGTGTACACAAAATAGGAGGATTTGCGTAGGAACGGCGACCGATTGTGGTTATATGGGAGGCCAGGCCTATGTCACACGCTCGCGGTCGCGCGTTATGTACCTACCCGCTACTCTAGCAGTTGCTTCTAGGTAACAAGTGGCACTTACCCACTATTCTTCTGAGTTTTACATAGCTTATTAGTATTTAGCTAAATAAAGGGTAGGTATTTGTCGTTTTGCTGGCAAGTGAAGGATCTGTTATGTTAGTAACTTATTAATAATCTGTGCTTAGGCCTACGACTCTTCGTAGCGCTGCTACGAATATATGCTACGCCGTAACTTATTCTAGAGGTGTATTCCTAACTTGTAACATAACAAACATTAATCGTCGACATGAATTGTTCTCTTTTTATCCAGATAACAGCAATGGATAACAAATGTGTGTACAAACAATGTCGTAATTTATTTTTATTATACATTTAACGATAACGACTCAAAAGAGTTTGGCAATAAAATATGTTTTGTACTTATAAAAATTGGGGTTCGCCCGTATGACGTCAGTGGAGGTTTCAACAACAACAAGCATGAGTGACATAGACTCCAGGATGCAGTAACTAAACGCTCGAAATTTCATCGTTGCGTTTAACGTCTACTTAATGTTTTCTTTATTAAAAATCGCAAATGACCGTTTTGAATTGAAGCTCGACATTTTTGTGTTAAGGGCGCCATAGGCATTTTTTTGAAAATCTACCCTGTGTCTCTTAAAATGCCTTAGTGATTATAAATTGCTATTATTGATTTTTGCCAATTTTTTGAAAACGAGCCTTCACCGGCGCGCATCGTGCTCTGAATGTCGGTATGGAGTTAGACTTAATGTTTTCTTTATTAAAAATCGCAAATGACCGTTTTGAATTGAAGCTCGACATTTTTGTGTTATTGCTGCAAGTTTTGAGACAGAAGTATATGCCAGAAGGGGATGCAGATATTTGCCACTCACTCTTACCTATAGTTGCGTCTCAACACTTGCAACAATAACTTGCTGGTCTAAACTCAGCTTTAGCGCGCCGAAGAGAGTCACTGAGTATCAGGAGCGCCGCATCTCGCCAAGCATCTCAGAAAGCGTGCACCAGGCGGGCAAGTATGGTCGCGTGATAAACGATATAACGTCAGACCGTCCCTATCGCACTTACAAATAGACAATAGTCAAAAAGGACGGCAGCCTGCCCTCCGGCCCCGATCAGGACGGCCAGATGTTTTATTATTTATCGCGCGACCATCCTTATACGCCAGATCTGACGATAAATTGACAGTATTGAGGTTGAAAAGACTAAAAACAAAATGCGACTCACCGTTTTGAATCCCCGATACATGACTCGTATTTCCTGCTTCGAAAACTTGGTCTGCCGACACAGCTCCTCCAACGCCACGGGAATTGGTTTCGGCGTCCGCGTTGGTTCCAACTCGTACGCGTGCTCTTCCACCGGAGATTCCGGGGGCGTCGCCATTTTTTTTTTTTTTTTTTATTCACTCATAAACGGGAATTTAGGAGATTTGCTTAGGAAAAGTCTCTTCTTGATTTAAAAGAGGTTTTTTTTAAATATCGCTTGATAAAGAAGCAAAAAAAGTCTCTTGCTTGACTTAAAAGAGAATTTTATAAGTATTTTTTACATGTAAAAGCAATGGCGGAAAATCCACACTGAAAACTTGTATGTGATAAAATGTATTTAAAAATCTCATAAAATAAGCTCAACAGGGACAAATACACAACGTCTGTTGCTTTTAAATTTAAAACATTGTGAGAGTAAAGTGAGAAAAGAGCGAGGTACCGTGGTAACGCGTTAGGTATTTTATATGGTAAAGTTTAACATTTTGGCGATGAATTGACAGTTTTGAGGTCACGCTGGATGGTTGTAGGGCAGGAACGTTCTGAAACAAGAGAGATTTTAATTAAATTAATTTTGGTTTATATTCTTTATACGCTCGAATGAAATAGATTTAACAAATTGTGATAAATGTTATACGTCTCAGTTGGTAAAATATAACAAACTTGTTTTGATATCCTTAAATCCTTATATTTATGTATTTACAAAAAAATACAGTTAGGCCAGGGATTTATATCAATAATTATAGACAGAATACCGCATTTGGTCCCATTTACTGACAATATTGGTTTGCCAGAGTATATGTAAGTACTCATTAAATTCGACAGCTTCCGTCCTGTAAACTTTGGTAAACTCACTACGTCAATTGAAAAACGCTTGGCAAAAATCAAATTGCAAGCAATTCTGTTCATTTTCATAATTGAGAGACATAAAAATATCTCCAACTCTGCGGTGTAACGAATAGCTACGAAAACTAATTTAATTGAAAACTATTACGATTCCTCGCGGAAATTGGCCGGACGCCATTTTTGCGCGCGAAAGTTGTGAATTATGGTTAGCGGTGTTGCCAATGTGAAAAAAGTTTCATTATTAAACGGGTGATTTTATTCATAGTAATTTATGGCTAGATTGAAGATAAGATAAGATAATCATTTATTGTGAACCATGGTTACAAAGTTGTTTCATGCATATAAGTACATAGGATCACATGGCACTCTGGTAGGGTATGGCAATTCTTAATACATAGATAGATAGATAGATAGATAGATAAAAATCTTTATTCTTCTCATTATTACATGGCTCTAATGGCAAACAATTTTGAAATTTATGTATACATACATCGTTATTATTTAAAAGTAAAGTTAAGTAAATAGAACATGCAGAATTAAAGTTATATGTAATTGGTAACATGCATTAAACTAAACCCTAAACGTATACAAACAGACACTGTAAGGTATAAAAATAAATTGAGCCATGTGATGGTGCGAAGAAGAGGCGCTGACTCAGCATCAAGCTACGGAGACCCGCAGCGCTGGTATTCTGTCAGAACCGAAAGAGTAGTGACGCTAGGTGTGCTGCACAGAGTGAACCACAAGCCGACTTCATCTGCTCGATAGGTATAAGACTGGAGGTGTGGTATTTATTTAAGGAGATAGGGCAAAAATTGGATATGACTAGGCATTTATTTATCTTAAGTATTTATGTATATATTATCTAGGTTAGGTGTAGTTTTGTAGTGGTGCAGGCGGTTTACATTGTAAGTAAAAGGCTATATATAAAAAAGGTTTATATCAATAAAGTTTCAAGTTCAAGACCATAGTTTTTGTAGTGTAAAGATGTGCAATTTGAGTTTTTGTTTAAAATACGGTTTAGACTTAATTCTGCGTATTGGTGGTGGAATATTGTTCCAACACTTCGTCGCTTGGTACTTGAAACTTCCGCGAAAAGATTGAGTTTTGTGAGATGGGATGGCTAAGACTAAAGCACGATTCGCTCTGATTTCATGGGATGAAGAGCAGAAGGCTAACTTTCTGTGAAGGTACTTTGGGGTTTTTAAATTTATGACATCGAACATTAAACAAGAAAGTAGAAGATCGTAGCGAGATGAAATCTTTAAAATGTTTGCGTTATTTAGAAATGGTGTCACATGTGTACGTGGTGGAATTTTAAAAGCAAACCTAGCGCAGGCATTTTGCACTCTCTGAAGGAGACGTCGTGACCGTTCGAGAAGACATGGCCAGTAGGTAGTTAGACAGTAGTTTATTTTAGATAGAATGAGGGCCTCACAAAGTCTCATTCTCAGATCCACGCTAAGGAAGTCGCGGAAATTGTAGAGAACCTTCAATCGATAGAAACAATTACGGGCTAATTCGATAACGTGCTTTTCAAAACGTAGGTTACTATCGACAAGGAGCCCCAAATTACGCGCCTCGGTGACACATGCGACATTGACATTTTCAATTGCGATTTTAGGATTACACTCTGCAATTTTTTCAATTTGTTTATTTGATCCTAAAATCATAAATTTAGACTTAAGTGGGTTAAGAACCAAACAATTTTTGGTGGCCCATGCATTGACCCGTTCTAGATCCTTATTAATTTTTGATACCGCTTGAGATGTATCAGATGGTTTAAAAGACAAATGCATTTGGAGGTCATCAGCGTATAAATGAAATTTACAGTGTTTAATACACTGAGTGATATCCGCGCTATATAAAATAAAAAGAAGAGGACCCAAAATAGATCCCTGAGGAACACCTCTTTTTATGGGGATAGGGTCTGATAAAGAACAGTTACCATCACTCCGCGAGATTTTTACCAACTGCCGACGATTTTCGAAGTAACTATTAAACCACTGTATAGCAGAATTATCAAATCCGTAATATTTCAATTTTGATAACAATAAAGACACGTTTATGCAGTCGAAAGCCCTCGAAAAATCCAGTAGTACATACTATTTAAAGTTAATTACTAATTAGGCTTAAGTATTATAAATGTGTCTCTTCCATATACTCTTGGATAGAGTAATATGCCTTTTTCAATAGTAAATCCTTGAGCTTAGTAAATAGGGAAGTTTTCTCTACACATTTTATGAAGTTATATCTTGATTTCATTAATCATTAATAATATTTCGTATATATATACCTATGAATAGAAATCTGCAAAATTAATGACTAAATTAATTTAACCGTGAAATCCTATTAAGAAGGTTATGTAGTATAGTCACCGGCAATAACATTACACAAAAATAAAACCGCAAAAATACCTGGCACAATCTTATTTTTAGAGCCATAAGAACGTGTCAGATATTTATGCAGCCTTCTTTTTGTACGATGTTATTGCCGGTGACTATTCATATACGTTCGTGTAAATGGCATGGCAGATTAAACCAGAAATATGCAGTCTTATTATGACCCTATGGAAAAGCAGCCTAATATTTTGAAGAAAGGAAAAAAGGTAAGTTGAAATCAAGGATTTTTTTATAGGATTTACATACTTCATACTTACAATGGTACCACGATTTTTTAGCGCTATATCGATATATCAGATGATGCCTACAAATTTATTTGCTCCAAAATGTGTATTGACGTGATATCATGATTTTAATATAAATAAATAATTTTGTATGTAATTAGTTTTTATAAAAAATAAGAACACGCAAAAATATTTGGGGAAAATATGATTTTGGCCACTTCCAGGCTGCGGACAGCGCCATCTAGTTTTAAGCCTAAAAGATCCATACATTCAGGGGTACGCCTTTTTAGTATGGGCTTTATATACGATAATTTAATTTCATGCTCTTCATCACTTTTCACTTCCACTTGTTTCACTTGTTTTCACTTCTCAATGCTGGCACAACAAAAGAGCAGCTTCTTTTGTTTTCTAAGAGGCAAAGCAAATTGTGTTGCCAGACGAAAAAAGCAATTTTGCGCTGTAAAACGCTATAACGTGATAAGAATCTGATCGTTCCTCGTCATAAAGTAATTTAGTCACGGAAAAACGTAAATATACGTAGGTTTATATAGCTTAATTGTTATTTAACGTATTCATGACACGAAGGTTGAAAGTTCGGGGAAATATCTTAAAAAAAAATTGTATGCAAATCTGACACTGACAGGTCTGTCAGTTTGAAGTCAAATTGCATTTGACGGTGCGTTTAGTTTCCAAGCATTGATTTAACGAGGTTAAAAATCATAAAAAAAAAAAAATCATAAATATTTTATTTTCATAGGGCACAGTCTTGTAGGCATACAAAATTCATAATCTTAAGACCTGAGAAAACCTAATCTTGAATTAAAAATTCATAATCTTATGTAACCTGTCAGTTCAAACTGACAGAATTTTCAGATTGAACTGACAGATTGCATACAAGTCTTTTTAAGATTATGAATGTTTAAGACTGTCTGTAGCGTGCCTTTTAACTTTAAATCGTTTGTAAGTCATTTGATGGCGGCAACTTATATTACTTATAGTGTCATATATAAAAAAGTAGATTTAATTTGATTTTTCTTGAAGAATACTCTCCCATGGTCTAGTTAACCATGGTCATGGTCAGTTTTTTTTACGTAGATACTTTAATATGTGGCTTACCGTCACAAAAGAGTCCTCACAATTCAAGGATCTAAATATAAATCCTATCACATACAATTCCAACACGAAGTTCAATAAAATAGTCCTTACTGCTCGTGAGGCATACGGATCACGGATCCTTCTTTAGTAAAAAGCCATATTTTCACTAAGCGTACGACGTACGCTTCCAATATCTCCCTGCAAGTCATAAGCATGAATGGGATCGTAAAAGCAACCTTTTTTAATAAAAATCTGGCAACACATGTCAGTAAAGGTGGAGTAAAGCGGCAAGTTTTTGAAATCGATTCAGTATTGCATTTCTGTTTATTTTTATTTCAGACACGATTGGAAGGCCGACACAATAACAAGACGCCTATTAGCGCCATCCGAGAGTTTACTCTTGCGTTTTGTCACAAATTATATATAACAAGATTATACTATCCCATACATTAAAATGCGACCGCCTAAGACCGCGCTTACACTCCACCACACATAGATGGCGCCACAAAAAAAATGTCTTGTAGCTTTCGATTATACTTGTAGATGGCGTTAAGTGTCACTTTTGACATAGATTTACGGCTCGGAATTGACACTTAATGCCAATCTACAAATAATCCGTGGCAACAAGGCATTTTTTGTGGCGCCATCTATGTGTGGTGGAGTGTAAGCGCGTTCGTAGACGGTCGCATTTTAATGTATGGGATGGTATGATCTTGTTATATTTAATTTATGGTTTTGTACAAATTAGCTTACAGCCTGGTAAAAAAAGTATAATTTAACCCATAAATGCATTTTTGACTCTATTGATAGCATGTCAATATTCAAATCTGAATAAATATTTGTCAAAGTCATGCATTTAAGGGTTAAAAAGTAGCAATACTGTAGAGTTGTCCCTTGGTTTATATATTTTTGCTAGACCGTAGCGTCATGAATATTTGCAGTGAAATTTTGCTGTGACGTCAGTCATCCGTGACCACAGCGTGCAACGGATTTAAGGGGAAAAAATGATGACCGCTATGCATATCATACCGAACAATGTGCCTGGCCTGGTAGAATACCAAGGTTTTGTCTGAAGGCATTTATGCCACCGAAACTAAATTAGTGAATGAGTGACTCATAATAGTCATAATTTTGTTAATTAAGTCAACTATTAGTCATAATACTTAAGTAAATAACTAAATGGGCTTTAGTCATAAAAATAAATTATAGTCATATTTATATGCCAGTGCCAGATCTTTATTAATTAGGGCCACTTGCACCAGCCGCATAACTCAAGGTTAGTAGACTGTCAACTGTCAAATTCTATATAAAATGGTGGGTTAACCTCGGGTTAACCCTCCATTTTCGGTGGTGCAAGTGACCCTTATAGTTCTTAATAGATACCGTTTGTTCCCAACTAAATTTATTTTAATTATTCTTTCTCGGCCGGATACAGAAATAACACTTAAAAATCCATTCCATGAACTGAACATCCTGATTTGTTTTTCATACCACCCCCTCGGCAGCCATTTTGCGCTTGCCATTAAACTTCGTTTTATCTGTGGTTAAAAAAAAAGTTACGACTTTTTCGGTCACGATTTATGATTTATGGTTTAGTTGGCGCCAGCGTGGGTATTTTTGACGTTTTATGAAGTGGAAAAACCACGGAAAAGCTGAGTATTTTACAATAAAGTAAGATTACGCTTTCTGCTTTCTTTTCGAGGTAGTAAGGGCCGGGTGTAAAATAATAAGAATATATTAATTGAAGTCTATTTATGTTAATAATTTTTTTTTCTACTCTTTATTACCGATTAAATTTCACCGTTTATACAATACGAGTAGGTGACTTAAACAAAGACAATATATTCTCCCCTTAGCCTTGGTAGTAGAGAATTGTTATCGATTATTCTACCATTGTCATTTTTCCTTCTCCTTGCACCGTTTTCACATGTCTCTGTTTAGCCCGATGGTTGACTGGTAGAGAATGCCACTAGGCATTAAGTCCGCCATTTGTACATTTTTATTTTGTTTGTGCAATAATGTTTAAATAAATAAATGCCTTAACATTAAGTACACCTTTTTGAACTTTTTTTCTGTTCTTCAAAAAAAAAAAAAAGATAACATCCCTTTTATGTAAAGCGTTATTAAATGTGAGTGAGTTTAGTAAACGTTCCACTTTGACTTTGTCGATTGCTATAGAACCATTTTATCAGTTTATTCATATAAATATACAAGCAAATCTCGTCTTTATGGTAAGCGACGAAGTGGAACGTTTTGAAAAGTAACACAAATTGGATTCCATAACCCTGTGAAAAAAGATAGTCATAAACAAAACACAATCTGCAATGTAGCTAAAAGTACAATGCGATGTTGCAAATGAAACATTTCACGCTATTTTATTTACAAAGAGGACGCGAGCGATACAAACTGTCTCTTGCGAACAAATTTATACGGTTTAAAGTTAAATAAGGCCGGAAATGGATAGAGACGGACATGCGACCAGGCCGTTTCCGTTTAAAAAGCTTTTATTTAACTTACCATGGTTGTTGCTCGAGTCTTAATTTGGCTCAAATCTTGCACGCCAAATAAGACGCACAGTAACAGTTCAATCACTAGTTTCAAATTAATTAGAGTCTGGCTAATGAAAGTTGATCCCGAAAAAACGTGGCAATTTAAAAAAAATTGGAGCTGGCAACACATTGATATAACATGGTTTCTTTTTTATTATTTCTAATTTATTTACAGCACTTACTTTACTAATTTTTATGGTGTTATTCATTATTTATAGATTTAGCTGTTAACTTTTACCGAAATTCGTTAAAGTGACAGTCACACTGACAGATGACAATCGATGATATGACATCCAGAGTTGCTGTTTAAAAAAAATACTAGGTTCAACTTTCATTAGCCAGACTCTATAACATTTCACCTAAATAATGACAGTCAAGGTAACGTATTAAATATAGTCGCGGACACAGGCCAAAAATATGTATACTCGACTTTATTGCGAATATGTTAAGGTAGTGGATACATATTTTTGGCACTGTGTCCGCAACTATATTTAATACCTTTGTACTGTAGTTTTATTCGTGATATAATTGGCGCCCAACGTGGGGCGCACACTATTATCACATCTCGGACACTGGCGATCAAATATATATGAAAGAATAGCGTTCCTAGCACACATTCTAAGCTCGTGCACGCGTATGCTCGATCAATCAGCGCAAAAGTAGCTCTGTGAGTATATATGAAAGAATAGCGTTCCTAGCATATATTCTAAGCTCGTGTAGGTGCACGCGTACCATGCTTGTGTAAGTGAGATGTGACAGGTCGACTGTTGGCGTTTTTGACAAGCGGTAACTGTGAGGTAACCGAGAGGGGGTGGGCGTCACTTTCAGCGGGGAGCGTGGAGTGGCCATACTGTACGATAGTACTCTTTATTATACTGTGCTATTATTACCTATCAGCGCAAAAGTAGCTCTGTGAGTATATTTGTAAAATCTTCGTACCTAAACCGCTTACTTATTTAGATCAGCGTACTTAATTTTATCGAAGATGGAATGTGTAAAAACATTATATTGTGTAATACGATTTTTTACGTTCGAGTACAGAATAAGACTTTCATTCTGTATATCGTCAGTACTTTGAAAAAATCTCGTATCTCTCACTGCTCCTCAAAGTTAAAACTCAGTAAGTCTATATGTATTCCATACACAGAACTTAATTTAGATAGAAGAAACAAATTCATATATTTGTATAGGGGCCGAGCGTGTCAAATTTTATACTGAAGTTGATTCTTGCCTGTAATTTTAAATATGTCTCAGGCTCTTGATTGTTCATAATTTTTGTGTTGTTGCAATTGAATATCACGTAACGAGGCATTTTTTATGTTTTGGTTGACTTCAACTTACAAAAATTGACGCCCGAAAGCTGCAAGCTGCGAGTAAAGACGGACAACTCAGTGGATTTCACCGAGTTCATTTGACACGCTAAGTAGATACGTTTGCTTGATCTAGTGATTCCATACATACTTACTACAATTTTCTTTTCATTGACAGACGAAGATACAAGTTTTTTTTTAAAGTAGTGACGATATGTGTCAATACTGTCAATAAATCGTTTTCAATAATTAGTAGGAATATACAGAGCAGCAAAAATCATTTTATTGAAAATGATTAAGTATTGACTTAGTAGGTATGTTCAGCCTGGCAAAAATTAATTTTCAATACTTAGTAGGTATACACAGAGGTAGAGACTGGCAAAAAAAGAGTGATGGAACTATTTTTTTTATCATAGCGACACTGACTGGTCTCATACAAAACTTACTTTTATTATTTAAACAGTGGCGCTCCTATTATTTGCTACTCTATTTTTTGCCAGGCCGTACGGAATACAACCATGTTAGCTGGAGCATGTAAGTAGGTATGAAAATCATTACTTTCAAACTGTTATTTTTGGCTTCCAGAACTCATAAAATCTTTCACAACCAGTAAAACTTAACGACATTACCTCGTTACGTTTTTATAGCAATAATTTCATATTTACATCTTATTAACAATGTAGCTTGGGCACCCTCAATTTATTACGATACATGTGCGAAATAGTTCGAAATGCGTGGCGATAAATTAAACACGACCACAGAACTTTTAAATCGACTCGTCTGACGTCACGACACATGTCTGTCGGTCTGTCTGTGTGTGTGTCTGTCTGTGGCATCGTAGCTCCCGAACGGATGAATCGATTTAGATTTAGTTTTTTTGTTTGAAAGCTGAGTTTTGGTCCAGTATGTCGCGGTCGGGGTTTTTTTTAAATTTAAATTTTTTGGTTAGTTCACAATTTACTATCTATTATTTAGGTTAGCTGGAAGAGATCCCTCGCCTTAGTACAAAACCATTATAATTATTCACTGTACTTGTAATTTGTTCTATACAATAAAGTGTTTACTACTACTACTACTATCCAGGAACATTTTTTTTATTCTCGCGAAGTTCAAAGAAAAACGTACTTATTTTTTTTTGTTTATTCTTGTTTGGCGATATTTTGATCGAAGTTTTTATTCTTCAAATTATTTTAACTTTCCGCATTTTTATGACTTATATGGAAACATCTATTTCGGTGCCGATTTTTATTTACTACTTTTTTGATATGTCAGTCAATTTACTGAAATCTAGCCTAAATATAAAAAATATTGGTGGTGGAGGCCTCCATTAGAACCTTATAGTTTTTGAGAAATCTGATATTTTAAAATCACCGAAATTATGTATGGGCACTGTAATCAATTTGCACCACCGAATTCATTTTTTTACACATTAGTCCACATTTCAACTTTATTTATGACTTATTATTCAATTTATTGATATTTTCATGTTAATTCGATGACAGTTTATGTAAGAAGTTTAATAATAGCGCAATTTTACCAAGTTTAACATGATAATATCCTGATCATTATCTAATAGTGAATTTTGTACCCATAGTACGACTTTATTTGGTTACAAACATAGTTTTATGGTTTTATAGAGTATATCCTACTCTTTAAGTAAGAAATTATACTGTATAATGCACAATAAACCAGTTTACAACGTGGCAATCGAAGACGGTGGCCACTTTTTTGATATCGGTGGTCAAAAAATCCACCGAAACCACGGAAATCAACACCACTGATATCAAATTTTATCGCTTTTTGGAGATAACTGCAATAGCATGCATGATACAGAGGAGGTGTCATAATGACGAAATAACATCTGTTCAAGGATTTATTTGTGTCTTGTATAACGACAAATGGATTAAAACTGTGGGAGTAAATTGAACCACCGAATCTTAAAAAACATGAGACCAAACCCAGCGAATGACTGAGAAACCTTTAAAAAGTCCCCTTTATAAAACGGTACTGCATCCCTTCTACACTGAGTGGTTAAAACATAGCTAAAACATACTATATGTGTGCCACTGCCTCCCTGGGTGGCTAGCCGAATGGCACAATCGCTCACGAAACGCTCACGAAACGAAGCGCTAGTAGATATCTATCTCTATCGCGCTTGCGTATTGGCGCGACAGAGCCAGCGGCGTATCGCTTTCGTTTGGCGTCGGAGAAATGCCATTCGGCTACGGGACTCTCTTCTATGCCTGTGATAATGAATTAAACATGGCCGATCCCGCTCTTCCAAAATTTTCTTACGTAGTAAATGAACGGCCCCTTGCATACAAGTATGCTAAGTTTACATCGAAATTACAGGAATTTTTCAGTTAACGGAGTAATGGGAAGACTGTATTAAAGGCGGCTATTAAAAATTATATTTACAGTTTTATGAAATGGTGCTTTGATGTTTATTATAAATAAAAAGCAAACTTTAATGCATGTTAGGTAATTAGTGCACAGGTAAAATGTATTCTAGTCTGTTTTTTTGTGTAAATATATAGGAGATTCAACTGAATAAATGGAAAAACATGAAAACATGTAAAAAATTCAGTAATACTAGTACCTTACATCAGTAAAATAAATAGTTATGCAAGAAACTCATTTATTTATACTCATACATACAAATCTATGTTTTGTTTGTGATTTTTAATCTTTAAATATAAACATTTTTTTATAATCGGACCAACCAAGTTAATCTGTAGAAAATGGCGCGATCCTTTAATTTGCTATAAGACGCCATCCCTTAGCATCAATATTTTTAAATTTGTTGTGTTTTGTTCGCACGGAAATGGGTTGCCACTCTTGCCAGACTATATTAATAAAATCAACAAAACTTCACTACTTTACACGTAAACGTAACGCCAATAAAATGCGTAGGAAGTAATAAACAGTATAAAAACAGACGTTCCTGGCACTCAGCGTTATTTTTAAACCATAGACACAGCATTATCTTTTATGCCTACTTGAGTTCATTTCCGCATTTTTGGCGCCAACTAGAAAACGTGGAATCATCTGTGAAATCAGTTAATAGACAGTACAGACAATAATTTAATTCGCTAATAGCCTTTCTAATTATATTGACGACTTTTTTAAACATGCTTTTCAAATGAAATAATAATATGTTTTTAGCAAGCCATTTTTCTCAGTTGACGTAAATCGATCCGTGGCGCCTAAAACAAATTGCGATATCGGTAATGATAGGTACCCTAATTAAGTAATTACATTTAAATTTAGAACATTCTGTTATTTGCGATATTGGAATTCAACGATCAGTCATTTGTTTCGTTTTAAATATCGAACGTTTTAAAAGTTAACTGACAGTCAATCACTAGTTGGTATTACCTCTTACCTGAATTTAGACTATATCTGTACAATTGTACAAATTGTAGAAAACTTATTATATATAAGTACATAAATAACTATGAAAATGCAAACCAGGTGAGCTAAAATTGAATAACATGAATTATGACATCTCTACAGGTCCCTTGCCACTTGCTTGAAACTTTGCCAACAATGTCACTTGCGAAGTCAATTGCTATTGCAATCTAATTATACATATTATAAATGTCGTGAAAAGCTTCCATATTTTTGTCATGCTGGTAATTTAATTAAATTACCGAATGAAGTAATGTTTATAATACCTTACGGAGTTTTTGCTATAAACACGTAGGCTAACTGTTCCAGGATATAGACATAATTTTAAATATATTTTTTTTTTATTTTACGCGATTTCATGCATTCCAACTTTGATTATTATTTTATTTTTAATTTCGTAAAAAAAACAATAACTGTAAAACAAAAAACCGGAGGCTTAAACTGTGGGTTTAAATATTATAATTAAAATACATGCTCCGTTGAAGATCGTGGAAGACGCGATAGACAGAGCATTAAGCATCGCTACCTTATGACCCCGCTTAATATTATAAAAAAGAAAGAAAACATCGACTATTTTCTTTGCTATAAAAAAAAACCACCACCAAAACAAAACCTCCAAATTTTGTCTGGTAGGCCCTATAGCAAAACCAAAAAAAAAAACTGTTGCCTTACCTATATTAGAACTCGACGTAAGATACGTGGTGGTGATGTGCAAGTTGCGGAAACATCCCAAAAAAGTCTTAAATTTCTTGAAAAATTCACGAAACTTTCACGAAAAATAAAGGGAATTTAAATTTATGAAATGGAAAGATTCCATCCATGATGCAATTGCCCACACAAAGTATGGAAAGTTTCCGAAGTTTTCATATGTGAAAATTTCAGAATTTTGGAAAGTTTCGGTCGGCACATCAGTAAAGATACGTTGCAACTTGTAGGTAACATGAGTGCCACTGCCACGGGCGGGCAGTGCATACGATCCGCAGAATTCTCTAGAAAGGCCGACTCCAAACAAAATAGAACAAGGTCAGACATCTTATCATTGTGCAAAAACAAACGAAATAGTCGCTAGACAAATAAATAAGACGCGAAGTACTAAAGATCGTAGACACTGCAGTTGAAAAAAATGGGATGTTTATTCTCTAGTTTCTATAATTTTGTTATGTGTATTAATGTGCCTAATATAATAACATAATAATAATAGGGAACTTCATTGTTCTCAAAATAAAATATTTTATACCGTGCACGAAATAAAACATGAGATACTTAATTGTCAGAAAAACATGGACAGAAGTTATTTTTAAATCCAATTTCTATTTAATAAGTCAGGTAGAAATATATAAAGTCTCTGAATTGACCTTGACGTCACTCAATTCGATTTCATAATATAAATTCCATATTTAGCAAGACGTTCAAATTCGTTTTGAGAGTTTTAAAGAAGCTGATTTGACTAGGAGGCAATAGTAGCGAATACTTATTCCTGAAAATATTAGGTATGTTTATCAAAAAATGGTCGAATATATTCATTGTGTTCATTTTAAAACACAAAAATACTCCACCGTATAAAGTTTCAAGCAAAAAATACTTACAATTATAATCTAATCTTTTCGTGTAAGAGAGTTACCCAGAGTAAAAATATTTTAGGACGTTTTCCGATGAACTGATTTTTGTATCCTATCTATACCAAATTTTAGCTTTCTTGCGCGGATCACTGAGAAAAGCCGCGGATGGACAGACATGGTATTATATTACGGAACCCTAAAGTATATGCTCAGTTCATAAACTTTACACTTCACTAAACCCCGCCGGCGTATCATGCTTCCAATTTTATCACTTATCCACGTGGATAAGACACCTGTCACTCTCACACTGCAAAGCGTGACGGATACTTTATCCACATAGATAAGTGATAAAATTGGAAGCATGATACGCCGGCTGCCCAGTAATACTACGCGCCATGTTGCAGAATTTCATTAGAATTATTTTCTTCATATATTAAACTGAACTGTCACCGCATATTTCTGCTCTGGTGCCGTAGCCGAATGGCATTTCAGCGACGCGAAACGAAAACGAAACACCGCGAAAAGTAGTCTGGCTCTGTCGCGCCAATACGCAAGAGGGCGTTTTCCAAATTAAATATTTGAGTCAAATTTTGCTGTCCTACAACTTTAGCCTAACTTTTTTCCATGAAAAAATGCCATGAGAGAAATATTGTCTATATAAAAAGTATAAAGCAAGTAATTATCTATTTAGTCATAGTAAATAAAATGTTTCAAAACCTACATGAAAGGAAAACAAATACTAAAACCAAAAAAAAAGTACGAATTTTTGGGTGTTGTCTCCTTCTGGCCCAGACATGGTGTTATTTTGATAAGATCTTTTATGCCCAAGTGAATTATAACGTTATTACTTAGCTTGTAGAGTACAAAATTAAACAAATTTTAATTTATTTGTTGTCCTTCAATATCGGCGTTGTGGAATTTTCCGTATACGTCACGGTGTTTTTAACAATTTGGTAGAAATAAAATACTATATTGAGTTGAATTTTATACCGTGGCAACATTACGATCCCCAATATTGGGCGTTTAATGTTTTAAAACGTCAGTTACGTTCGAAAAGAGCGAGGTGTTTGTCGCGCGTCACGCTGTTCGATTTTTATTCTTCCACTACGAACTGGACAAGCTCGAGGTAAGAAGCCACTTTTTGACTTATTTTTTATGAATACGTATAGGGTGATATGTGTAGTTATTCAAAAAATAATTTACAGTATAGAAAATTCAAGGGATTATACCGCTATTTCGGTTTATTTCCTAACTCGCATACCTACGTCACGTCCATTACGCCACATCACAAAACGTGTTGTATAAGAGAACCCAAAAACGTGACGTATGGAACAAAAAAGCATGGTTTACATGCCGGTGGCTTTGAACAAATACGCTATGGCTGATTCTGATCCTTTATGGGTAATTCCGAACCTTTAACATTGGTTTTTGACAATTCAAAGTTTATTATGCATGTATGCATGATTTTTCCATTTCGAATAAAAGTAGCATGAAACGTATTGTTAAAAACACCTACATCAATACATACCAACTAGCTGATTAATAACTACCGGCAACATTTTAAATCTTTTCTCACCATCGATGGACCTTTTGCCATTGGAATAAGGTTCACAACTTGATCAAGTTGTAATAAGGTTTCTGTATGTAACCTGTCCAGCTATATGTCAGTAAAATTCAAGAGTTACCTATTCACACGTGTATCATACTATGTTTTTCAGTACATTTGTTTTTTTGATGAGACACGCACAGTGCTCTAAACCGCACTAGGGAGGTAAATTAGCACCATGTGTACAATTTTTTTTTTTTTTTTTTTTATGAAATAGGCAGCAAACGAGCAGACGAGCCGCCTGATGGAAAGCAGTCATCGCCGCCCATGGACATAAGCAACATCAGGGGAGTCACCTATGCGTTGCCGACCTTTAAGAACCCTAAATACTTCTAACAAGAACACCAAATTTAAAATATTGTGATTTCAACTTTCACAAGTTTTTTGTTTAAAATTCCAATGCCTTAGTTTTTTTTTAAATTTCTAACTTTTTTCTGAAAACTACTATACACCTGTGCGATAGAAATTATTAAGAAACGGGCTTTGTGTGTTCGATATGCGATTGACATGTCATAGTTTTGACACTTTACTTAGTGTTAGTTAATTGTAAGCCCTTTTCTCTACAACAATCGAAGTTAACATCTATCGCAGATGTATGGTTTTTTTTCTAGACAAAAAAAATACGAATTAAAAAAAACTAACTTTGCCATTACTAGCGTTTCGTTTCGTGAGCGTTTGTGCCATTCGGCTACGCACCCTGACTTTACTCAAAAATTTTCACCGGAAATAGACCATAGACCACAAATCACCGGAACACTATGCATAAGCGAGCGTGTTATTTAAAATAATGACAGCGTAAGTGAGATTTGGGCAGTATGGCGAACAGCCAACGGTTTTAAGAGCCGATTCACGGGGATCCGGACTGCCGCTTAATGTTATTGAGATATTTATGTACTTGTTTATTTGTTATAACTACATATGTATATGATGTTTGTTTGAGCGGTAAAAACGGTAAGTGTCGAGTACCTACTGGCTAATTTAAATACAGGTACAAGGTGATTAAAGAAGGCATTTGTACCCAAATTTAAATAGCTTAACAGACATTACTAACACATACGTTTCGAACTAAATTCTACTCTATTATTGTTTTGAAGCTGCACTCTAGAAAGGGTATAAGCTCATTTTTGAAATTGAATTTACAATAGAAATCAACTCTAATTACTAACTATTTTTTTATAGTTGCCGTCTTCTTCCTCTTCCTACAGACAATCCTACAGATAGATCCCTGGAAACGGACCCTTTTTAACCCCCGACGCAAAAACGAGCTACGCGGGAGCGGTGGCAAGCGAACGCACGCGCTTACCTACCTATAACCTGTTTTTATTGATCGCGTTTCGAACCTTTATATTTATAATTCGCAATAATAATGAGTACTACTTGTGCATCGTGTGATGAAGCGATAACCGACGGCGTGAAGTGCCCAAAGTGTAAAGGATTATTTCATTTTGGATGCGCTGGTGTTCGTGAGGGTGTTCACAGGAAATGGGATGCCGAAAAGAAAAAGGCGTGGCGGTGCTCAAACTGTACCTGCGCCTCGTCCCCCTTACCCCAAGTCAACCAGGAAGTATCGCTCAACACCATACTTCAAGAGCTACGAGAAACTCGAAGTGACCTCAAGAGCGAAATATCGGAAGTGAAAAGTGATGTGCGAGACGTCCATGACAAGTTGGCAACCTTTGACGAGCGTTTGCAAAACCTAGAATCGTTAAAAACAGAACACGAAGGCCTTAGCAAACAGGTACAAGAGATGATGTCTACTATTTCGGAGCTTCGTTGCCAAATTTCGCAGAAAGATCAACAGGACCGAATCAATAACATTGAAATTTCCGGAATTCCCTTCAAGAAAAATGAAAATTTAAATAATTTACTACACACCATATGTACAAAAGTAGGTTTCACATTAACGTCTGGAGATATTGATACCATTCATCGAGTACGTCGGTTCAAAGACAACAACCCTGGGCCCAGCGTATTATCAAGAAATGATGACGGCGCGGATACATCGCAACATGTACCTCACACAAATATACCTAACATCATTGTGCGGTTTACACAACGCAGGCGAAAAAATGAGCTGATGTCGGCTGTACGGGCCCGGCGGGGCCTCACTACAGCTGAACTGGACTTCGACGGGCCTGCCAGGACTGTCTACATTAGCGAGCATCTGTCGCCAGGAAATAAACTTCTACTCCGCAAAGTGAGAGCCATTAGCAAGGAACACGGCTACAAACATGTTTTCGTGAGGGAATGTAAAATCCTAGTTATCAAAAAAGATGACCAAAGGCCGGTTTTAATTTCCAAAGAAAGTGATCTTTCCAAACTTTCCAGGTGACTCTCACGTGTATTATTTACTGTTTTGGTTTCATGTCTACATAATACTCTTATTTATTATGTTTCGATTTTTATTATTGTCAAGACGTTTTTGTTTTATGGCAATTTCAACCTTATATTACCTGTCCGCAAAGACGATAATCTGTATGAGACAATAGTTGTTTACCACAAGCGCTCGGAAGGAGCGATAGAAGTAGTTCTTGTTGCTATGTTATATAAATTGTGCGTGCATGTGCATCTATATAAATTAACCACTATATTTTCCTTGTACAGGCGCGTCAGCTGATCTTAACTTATCGATTTACTACCAAAATGTGAGGGGATTGAGAACAAAATCAAACGAGGTATTTTACAACGTACTTAATAGTTCCTATGATATTATATGTTTTACAGAGACCTGGCTAAACGAATCTTTTTACAGCTCAGAATATTTCGACCCTAGTTTTACAGTTTTTAGAAAGGACCGTGACGCAATAGTGAGTGGACATTCCCGTGGAGGTGGGGTAGCGGTGGCGGTCCGGGGCGCGATGCGGCCCGAGCTGCGGCCTGAGCTAGCGGCGCCGCCGCCGGCCGACGAGCTGTGGGTGAGCATACCTACCGGCCCGGGCCCGGCGCACGCGTCTGCCTCCGCGGCCCCTCCCTCTCATTCATCTCGCGGTACTTATGTTCATATTATTTGTACTTACATTCCGCATGGGCAGAACCATGTCAATTTATTAACTAGCTTATTAAATAGAATATATGATGAGTGTGACAAGCATCCGGCAGATACTTTCCTAATCGTAGGCGATTTTAATGTTACAAATGCTTCATGGTCTCGAGACGCAGCTTCCATAGGTACAGATATTATGACAAATGACGATTATCCGGCGACGTTGATTTCCGATTTTATGCATTTAACACAACTTCATCAACTTAACTTTGTGCAAAATAAAAATAATCGAATTCTTGACCTGATTTTTAGTAACAAAATATGCGAGGTTACTTCGTGCTCTCGACCGCTTACGCCGGAGGATGGTCATCATCCCGCTCTTAACATAAATACAATTATATCCCATATTGAACCCTTGTCACCCAATATGAACGCGTTCAAAAAAATGTTCCATTTAACAAATTTTGATGCCGTAAAATCGGAATTAGAACGCGTAAATTGGTGTGAGGAATTCTCGAAACTTAACGGTTTAGAAGCGCAAGTAGATTACTTTTACGAAATAATTAACAAACTTATTAATCTTTACGTTCCATCAAAAAAACTTTATTCCTCAAATCGCTATCCGCCCTGGTTTACTCGTTCATTGATTAAATTATTAGCCGAAAAAAGAAAATATCATAAAAAATGGAAACAATACGCCCAACAGTCAGATTATGATTATTTTTCCATTCTCAGAAGCCGTTCCAAGTATTTAGAGAAACAGTGTTATGATAATTATATTCGAGACGTGGAAAATAAAATAAAATTTAACCCAAAATACTTTTGGACCTACGTGAAGTCTAAAAAAGACTCTTCAGATTATCCACACAAATTCATTTATAAGGATCGTGACGTTACTGACGGTTTAGAAATTTGTAACCTTTTTAATAAATATTTCAATTCCGTTTTTGTTGAATCAAGTACTCCTAACATCGCACCTACCGCCGAGAACTCTAATTCGTATTTAAATATTAACTCGATTAAAATCAATTCTGATATTGTGTTTCAGCAACTTAAATCCATAAACACAAATAAAGGGGCAGGGGCGGATGGAATACATCCTCTTTTTATTAATAAATGTGCAAAGGAACTGACAATCCCAGTAACATATATTTTTACAAAATCATTAACCACCGGGATTTTCCCTGAACGCTGGAAACGAGCTCTAATAACTCCTATACCTAAAAACAATAAAAAAGATGATGTATCCCAGTACCGACCTATCTCAAAGCTATGTATTTTAGGAAAAATTTTAGAAAAAATTGTTGTTGATGATCTATCGTTTGCCGTGCGAAATTTTCTGTCTCCAAATCAACATGGTTTCTTTAAAGGTCGCTGTGTTGAGTCCAATTTAATTTCCTTTACAGACTTTTTAATGACCGCACTAAATAATAAATGTCAGGTTGATGTGGTGTACACAGATTTCTCTAAGGCATTCGACAAGATTAGTCACGGAATCTTATTAGAGAAGCTCTGGAGTGCTGGCATACATGGTGACTTGTTCCGGTGGATTAAGTCGTACATCACAAATCGCTCACAAGCCGTTTCGGTCAAAGGTTTCATGTCGGATTTTCTTCACATTCCTTCAGGTGTTCCCCAAGGGTCGCATCTCGGCCCTTTGCTATTTACGCTCTATATCAATGATATTGGTGATGTGGCCCGCAGCAGTCATCACTTGTTATATGCAGATGATGCTAAAATCTTTAAAATCATTAACACAGTTGCTGATTGTTGCGAGCTACAAGCCGATATAAATTCTCTGTTTGATTATTGTGAAAACAATCAACTATTTCTTAATCCTGATAAGTGCAGCATAATCACTTTTACGCGTAAGAAAAACCCAGTAACTTATAATTATATATTAAATAATGAAAATATAAACAGAGTTGACAAGATCCGTGACCTTGGGGTTATAATAGATAATAAACTTACTTTTAATGATCACATTGACATCATTGTTCAAAGGGCTTATAAACAGCTTGGCTTCATGCTGAGGGTTTGTAAGCCATTTCAACATGAAATTACATATATGACGTTATACTACAGTTTAGTTAGATCAATACTAGATTTTGCGTGTATCATTTGGAGCCCTTTCTTTAGGTGTCATATCAATAGGATAGAACGTGTACAAAAGAAATTTGTTAAATCTATCGACTTCCGAATGGGACGGAGCCGGAACTCATATAAACACAGCCTTTCTCACTATAAATTACTGACGCTTGAAAATCGACGAACACAGTTTGATATAATGTTTCTTTTTAAAATCATTAATAGCTATATTGACTCCCCCTCACTTCTTGGTAGGTTATTATTCAAGATACCTCAACGCACTGCACGCCATAAGAAATTATTTGCTATTCCTTTCTCTCGTACAAAATTTTGTTCAAATTCTTACTTCAACCGTTGTCTCAATTACTATAATACAAATATGTCTCATATTGATCTTTTTTCCTATAAAACATGTAATAGTTTTAAGAAACAAGTAATCATTAACTTAAAGTAAAATCAATAAACAATTAGAAACTGTTCGAAAAATAATAATTTTATAGTTAAAAATCAGGTTTCAGCGTTGTATAAACTTATGTAAAATAATTTATTTAATTCTTGTTTGCACGTAGGTATGTCTGAGTTTAATGCTTAAAATACCTACAACCCGCTAACCGCTCCTAAAATAGCTTATATTTTAGATAAGAATATAATATGTTTAAGTTAGGGCACTCAAGGTCTATTAACACATCATGTATTTCCACATCATTGTTTGTATGACTGTTTGTTGCCTAAATAAATTAAAAAAAAAAAAAAAAAAAAAAAAAAACGACGGAGAGTTATAAGTTTGACGTCTGTGTGTACGTCTGTCTGTCTGTCTGTCTGTCTGTGTGTGTATCTGTCTGTCTGTGGCATCGTAGCTGTCGAACGGATGACCCGATTTTGATTTAGTTTTTTTTTGTCTGAGCTGAGTTAGTCGGGTGTGTTCTTAGCCATGTTTCATGAAAATCGGTCCACTATGTCGCGGTCGGGGGTTTTTTCAAAATTTTAATTGAAATTATTATCTAAACTATATTTATTCAACCCAACACATAACATTTTGTCACAATGTTATCTAAATAAAATATGCAAAGTTCACACAAATGTGGAATCTAAATTCCATGTTATCAAACCGCCTAAAGTCTTGGCGGGGCGCCACGAACTATGCAAATTATCACGATTCGTACATGCTGCCAACTTAACGGACGATCGGTGGGTCTTATTCCTTTGCAAAAAGCTTGCGACCAGTTTGTGTCCTACGTACTGCCAACTTGACACAAACGGGGCGGTAATGGAACGGAACGCCTGTCATTTGTTTCTGCGTGCTCAGCTCTGACGGTTATCGTCTATGGTTGGTTAAATTCGGATTTGGAAACGTTTTTATTCTTTTTAATTTTATACTCTAGTCTGTTCAAGCTTTTTTGTCAGTAGAAAAAGTGGTAAGTATAAACGTATAAAGGGTTATCATCTCAAATAAAATTTTAATTTCTAACAAAGTTTATTGACAGTTGACAGACTATATTTGTGCTGATGTTCATGTAGTAGAAAAATCGGTAAATTATTCATTATGTAACGCAGTTAGAATGAAATATAGTGAAAATTCGTAGCTTTAGCTTCATAAAAACGGTCAAGCAAATCTTGTCACCGAAAAAGGCGCGAAGTTCTCATTTCTATGGACTATAAACCTTCGCCCCTACATTTTCAATTTGTTCGGCGACTTTTAAAAATAACTTGCATTTTGATTTTTATCACCATTGAAAGGTTTTTCTAAGAGGTAATGTATTGCGAATTCTGTTAAGTCTAAAGTGTGACAGACAACGTCAATGACAACAATAATGGCGTACATTGAAGCTAATATTTATTTTGTATGAAAAATTAAAAATTTAAAGACTTCATAATTTTTAAAAGTCACTGAACAAATGTTGATCAGTATAAGGAGAATAGCCTACAGTTCAATTCTTCGCCTTTGTTACAGGCCCCACTCTGTATACGGCTATACGTTTGATCAGTCTGCTCAATGTGTAACGTATAAAACGTTTCATTCCAAGCGTTGAAATCCAGAGTCAACATGTTTACTGTTTACTAACCGCTAAATCAAGACAACGATGAAATTTCAATTCGAATTTGGAACAAAGTCGTTGATGACGTCAGTATTTTGTTAGATAGAATGACTTAAGTGCATGTTTTTGCAGGTGATTGTAATACTGATCGCTATAGGGTTAAGTTCTAAAAATGTATGAAAGTGAAAGTTACTTATGGATTTTAAATAAAGGTAGAAATAAGTACCTGCGGTACGTTGAGTCTGAGTTGAGATATTTTGATGATTTTATGTAGATTGCTAAATTGAGCTAAAGTCATTTTTAAAAAGCTATGCTTTGCCCCCTTGTATAACAAATAACTATTTCTTACTGTCGTACTTTTGTTTGTCATTTATAGGATCATGCACAGACACTTTTAAAACCCTACGTAATAGATGTCAAGGCAAGTCTATAATCTATTGAAATCTATTGAAAAATGTATCAAAAAACATTGTTGCATACATCTCGCAGTACTTTTTTGGTTTTTTAACGCACCTACTGCATTACATTCCTACCATCTTAACAACCCAGAAAAACAGCCATGTGACACATGTCTTTCCCATCATACCCCTACCAGTAACGCATAGGAAAAACCAACTTAGTCAACACTACAAACAGCTACACAACAAACACTGGGTAGAGTTAGACACATGTAGACAAACCAAGGAAATTCTTGCTGAACCTAATACAAAACTCACAAAAATCCTACTCAGAACACCCAGACAGCAACTGCGCAAACTAGTAGGATTGATGACAGGACACAACACACTGAACAAACACCTCAATAACATAGGTATAACCGATAGCCCCATGTGCAGAGCGTGCATGGAAGCAGAAGAAACCACCAAACACTTTCTTCTAGAGTGTAAACAGGTAGAAGTGTTAGAATATATAATCTCCATATACCATCTGTATTGGCTACTTAAACTTGCTCTGATTGTCTATGAAAGTAATATGTAAGTTTATGGTCTTTGACGTTTCCTTCCTTCTCTTCCGTCATGGCCTACAATGGAATAGGCACGTAATTGCTCTCCTCTGTCCTTATTTTAATTTAATTAACAATATGTAGCGCTCCATACGTAAGTTAATTTAATGTTTAGTGTCAGCTGTGATGTCCTGAAAATGTAATCCTTTTTCTCCGGTTCTTTATAATAAAGAATGTGAAGAATCTCCGAGGTTTGATTGTGGTAAGCGACCCACGCGCCCTGTAGCAACTCACCTGCAAAGCCAACTGTAAGTTGCTAGATCTGCCGACCCATCTGGCGTGCAGGTCTATCAGGTTCCGGTCCCAGCGTTAATCGTCGAGAACAGGAAGACGACGACGATCGGCCACAGCGCATGGTAACCTAACCTCACTTAACCTATACTCAACATGGCAACTACAAGCGAGAATGAGCGAACGCCTCACGCTACGTTCTCGTTCGACAAACTGGACGGAGTGAACGATTATCTAAACTGGAAATTCTGTATGCGGCACGCATTGATCATGGAAGGTTTGTGGTCGGCGGTGGAAGGCACCGAGACAGACACAACTAAGATTCAACGTGCTCTGGCAAGAATATGTCTTTCGGTAAAACCGCATTGCATACAACATTTACGGACAGCTGACACAGCTAAGAAAGCATGGAGCAATTTACAACAGATTTTTGAAGATAAAGGTCTCTACAGGCGGGTCGTGCTGCTGAGGCAACTACACCGGGCAAGTTATACAGATTATAGTTCTATGCAACAATACATTGAGGCGGTCACAACGCTTGTTCAAAAGCTAGATGATATTGGCCGCACAACAGAAGATGCAGAGGTTGCTGAGCTACTACTGTCGGGGCTGCCACAGGAGTATGACGTCCTGGTTTCGAGCTTGGAGGCTGCTAGTCTTACTAAAACTTTAACAAGCGAGATGGTACGAGCCCGACTACTTCAAGAGGAGTTTCGACGCACCACTAATGACAGCGATAAGGCTAATGCAGCATTATTTACCAAAACTACTTCGAAGAAAATAATCTGCAGTTACTGTAAGAAGCCTAATCACCATAAGTCGAAATGTTTTAAGTTCAAGAGAGACAAGAAAAATAGTGACAGTGTTCAACATGGTTTAACAGTGTCTGCTCTTGCTGCGTATAGCTCCGAAGACTGGATTGTGGACTCTGGGTGTACCAACTCCATGTGTAAGCATGAACATTATTTTAAAACTCTTGATAAAAGTTTTACCAGTGTTGTAACTGTAGCCAACAAAGAAACTGTGCAATGCCTTGGTTTAGGAACTGTAGAAGTCATTTTAGAAAACAATGTTGTTAGAACTATTGAAAATGTAATGTATGTCCCCCAAATAGCAACTAATTTGTTGTCTGTACGTAAGTTAACCAAGAAGGGCCACATAGTTCTATTTTCAAATGACAAGTGTTATATTTTTAACAAATTGCAGCAATGTTTAGCCACTGCTTCTGGTAGTAAAGGTATTTATGTGTTAGATTGTGTAAGTAACTTCAATCCACAGAACAAGAATACCCCAGCATGTGTGCAGAGCCACCACACCCCTACAAGCAAGGAGTACACTTCTTGTGCTGCCGTGGATGCTACGAGGGAGCATGATTGTGCTCTTACAACCTCGGATGTGCCTGCGCACATCTGGCATAGACGGCTGTCACATTTAAGCAAAGCAGGTATGTGTGAACTTCTTAATATGTCCTATGGCTTAAATGCTTCTGTTAAAGATTGTGAGCTAAAGGATTGTGAGACTTGTATTAAGGGAAGCAAAAGGTTAAAAGTTTTCCTAAAGGTAAAGCTAGGAGGGCACAAAAATTGCTTGCATTAGTTCATTCTGACGTCTGTGGTCCTATGGAGGAGTCAACTTGGGGGGGTTCACGTTACTTAGTGACTTTTACAGATGATTTCAGTCGAAAAACATATGGCTATTTATTAAAATATAAAAGTGAAGTTATGAGCAAATTTATTGAATTTAAAAATTTAGTAGAACGACAGACAGGCCATAAGATCTTATGTTTGAGATCTGACGGAGGAGGTGAATATTGTAATAGTAGGTTTGACAAGTATTTAGCTGATTGTGGGATTGTTCATCAAACAACTATACCTTACAGCCCTAGCCAAAATGGCGTCTCGGAGCGTCTGAATTTAACCTTGGTCACCAAGGCACGGTGCATGCTGATAGATTCTGGCTTAGGCATGCGGTATTGGGGTGAGGCTGTCATGACAGCGATATATATTAAAAATAGGTCACCCACTGCCGCTGTGCCTGGTGCCACTCCAGAGGAACTATGGTCAGGATCCAAAGTGGACCTGAGCCACCTAAAGGTATTTGGATGCAAAGCCTTCTGCCATATACCTGATTGTAAACGTTCCAAGTTCAGTGAAAAGTCCAAAGAATGTATCTTTGTGGGCTATTGTGAGGAATCTAAAGGGTATAGATTAATTGATCCCAAAAATCCTACTAAAGTCATTAAGGCGAGATCTGTACATTTTATTGAAACTGTGATGAATGATTCTAATATGAATAATAATATTCTAAATAATGATGTTTCAATGAATAATAATATTTTAAATAATCATATTATTTTAATTAATGACAATGTTTTAAATAATGAGATCTCCCAGAATGATAACAATTTTAATAAAGAAATAGTGCACAATAACAATGATATTGTACCCTATGACTCATCCAAACATAATGTTTCAGAAACTTCAGTGTCGGAGCCCTGCACTGGTGATGAGGCCACCAGTATGCGGGTCGAGCCCCTGAATGCAGAGCCAGCTTCATCTAGCGATGGTGGGGAGCAGCGTGTGGCGCAGTCGCCAACAGAAGGCGGTGCTGAGAGTTCAGAGTGGACCATGAGCCCACCTGACCACCAGTTCCTGTCGTGCAGTGATGGTGAGGAATCTGAGGAGCAGTCGCCAGCATCTGAGCATGATGTCATCGCTCAGCCAAGCACGGGACGCCCCATCAGAAGTACACGGGGTATCATGCCCAACAGGTATGGTGATTATGATTTATCCCTTATGGCTCATATTGAATCTGAGCCCCTTTTCTATCATGAAGCAATGGCATCTGATAACTGTGATAATTGGAAAGCTGCAATGCAAAAAGAATATAATGCTCTTGTTAACAACAATGTTTGGCGGCTAGTAGACCGACCAAAACACACAAACATTGTAAAGTGTAAATGGGTATATAAAGTCAAAAGTGAAGCTTCCGGAAAAGACAAATATAAAGCTCGGTTAGTTGCTCGTGGTTTTTCTCAAAGAAAAGGCGAAGACTACAATGATGTTTTTGCTCCCGTCGTGAGACATTCTACAATGAGAATTTTATTCTCATTGGCGAATGACCTTGATATGGACATAAAGCACATTGACGTGGCTAATGCATTTCTTAATAGTGAACTCGATGAGACAATTTATATGGAGCAACCCGAAGGTTTCATTTCTGACCCAAATAAAGTTTGTTTATTGAACAAAAGCCTGTATGGCTTAAAGCAAGCCAGTAGAATGTGGAATTTGTGTGTTAATAAATTATTAGTTGATAATGGCTACGTGCAAAGCAAATGTGAGCCTTGTGTGTATGTAAAAAGGTCCAATAATAAATTATCGATAATAGCGTTGTATGTAGATGATTTTTATGTGTTTACACAGGACCGTGAATGTGCAACTTCATTGCTAAATCTATTGGAAAATGAATATAATATTAAAGATCTCGGAGATCTCAACAATTGTTTAGGTATAAGTGTTGTTCGTGACAGAGCGAGAGGCATCTTAAAATTGAATCAAACAGAATACATTAAACGGTTATTAATACGCTTTGGCATGGAAAAATGTAAGCCTGTTAGTACACCCATGATGTTGAATTGTAAATTAGATAAAAGTGAATCAACTACTGCAACTCTGCTTGATAATGAAATGTTTCGTTATAGAGAGTTGCTAGGCAGTTTAATGTATCTCTCAGTGTGTACTCGGCCTGACATAGCATTTGCTTGCAGTCAGTTAAGTCAATTTAACCATGCTTTTGATAAGAGTCACTGGTTGGCAGCCAAGCGCGTCCTTAGGTATTTAGCAGGCACTTTAAATCATTCACTATATTTTTATAGGAGTAATGACTTAAAAATTACTGCATTTGCAGACGCAGATTATGGGAACAATCTGCTGGACCGTAAGTCCTATAGTGGTTTTATTGTAAAACTGGGTTCTTCTACTATAGGTTGGGAATCTAGAAAACAAAAATGTGTGACCCTTTCATCTACTGAGGCTGAGTACCTATCGATTGGGGATGTATGTAAAGACTTGTGTTTTATTAAAAATTTCATTTTTGAGCTTACAAATAAAAATGTCAATATTGTAATTTATAATGATAATCAGAGTGCACATAAGCTCCTAGAATGTAAAGAATACTGTCATAAGAGAAGTAAGCACATCGACATTAGATATCATTTTGTAAAAGATTTAATACGAGACGGGTTTGCTGATGTCAAATACTTACCAACTGAGAACATGATTGCAGATGTGCTTACTAAACCACTAGGTAGAGTTAAGCATGTAGAGTTTACAAAGCTAATGAATGTAAAGCCCTGAATGTGAGCTTCTGTTATGTTTAGTAAATGGTCTACAGAGCTTAAGGGGAAGTGTTAGAATATATAATCTCCATATACCATCTGTATTGGCTACTTAAACTTGCTCTGATTGTCTATGAAAGTAATATGTAAGTTTATGGTCTTTGACGTTTCCTTCCTTCTCTTCCGTCATGGCCTACAATGGAATAGGCACGTAATTGCTCTCCTCTGTCCTTATTTTAATTTAATTAACAATATGTAGCGCTCCATACGTAAGTTAATTTAATGTTTAGTGTCAGCTGTGATGTCCTGAAAATGTAATCCTTTTTCTCCGGTTCTTTATAATAAAGAATGTGAAGAATCTCCGAGGTTTGATTGTGGTAAGCGACCCACGCGCCCTGTAGCAACTCACCTGCAAAGCCAACTGTAAGTTGCTAGATCTGCCGACCCATCTGGCGTGCAGGTCTATCAAGAAGTATATAGGAACAAGTATCTAGGTACGCCAAACACACTGAAAGAGGTATTTAGCAACCTGAAAACACTGCTAGGATTTGTAGAGGAGCTGGGGTGGTTGGAGTAGTGCTACCCCGTCTATTTCACGCAAAATAGGCACAATGGATGTCGACTTGCGGAAAATGCCCAATACAACTAACTAACATGTCTTTTTTTGAAAAACATTTTTTAAGCTGTCAAAATGCAGGAAACAGTGTATATTTCACGGAAGTTATTCGAAAAAACTATTAAAAAAGTAAGCGCATGGTCGTAAGTATATTAATTTCCTGAAAAAGACCCTGAAAGTTACATTTTTTTTACAATTGACACATCTGTAAAGTCAGACCAACCTAAGTTGACTGCCATTGTGTCTAGGAGCTCTAGTTTTTCGTTTTATAACCGCATCGAGAAATATTGCTACCACAAAACGATAGCCTTGTTATGGAAAACGTAATAATGGTATTATTATCGACCTACTACCATATGTCTTTCCCCATGGGAGCTCAGCCCTGCACGACGCATCAAACATGCATAATAAATATTGCAACCTGCGCATTAAACAATCTAGTTGGAATTTATTTCCTCCCATCGATGTGTAGGATTCATTTTCTACTAACAATGACAGAATAAATAATTAGTTCAGCACAGGATTAACGCAGGATGGATGAAATGGCGACAGGTTACAGGCACAACCTGCGATCCCCGAATGCCTCTCAGGCTGAAGGGGAAAATTTATAAATCAGTTATCCGACCTGTCGTCCTGTATGGAAGTGAGTGCTGGGCCACCAAGACGAATGATGAGAGAAGACTGCATGTGAATGAAATGAGAATGTTGCGATGGATGTGTGGTGTGACAAGACTGGATAGGATTCGGAATGAGTATATAAGAGGAAGCCTGAAAGTAGCGCCAGTGACAGAGAAATTGAGAGGAAGTAGATTAGCATGGTATGGGCATGTAATGCGGAGGGATGAAAGCAATGTTATAAAACGAGTGGTAAATATGAAAGTGGATGGATACAATGGTAGTGGAAGGCCTAAGAAAAGATGGATGGAATGTGTGAACAACGATATGAGAGTGAAAGGTATTAGTATGGAAATGACGGCTGATAGAGAGAAATGGAGGAAGATGATCTGCTGCGCCGACCCCAAATAATGGGAAAAGGGCAAGGGAATGATGATGATGAATGACAGAATAAATAATAGTAGGTATTTACGTACAGAAACTACTATTCGACCGAATGTTTTTCTGCGAAACATGTTATGCGAAGTGTGTTTCTGGCCAAAATTATTCTGCCAGGTGAGGGTATCCCTTTTCTGGCTGCCCTGCGAGTGCCCACATGTACTGACCATCTATCACTGCCTCCACCAGGTCTGTCCATCTCATAGGGGATCTACCATTAGCTCGAGTCCCCGCAACTTTGTCCTGAACCACGAGTCCTCTATATGAACTGCCCCATCTTTTTAGTTCTAATATCTAGTTCAAATATCTAGTTTAGTTTTAACCTTCATAATACTGCTCTAATACCTAAACTCTGCTTATGCTAACTACCCCTGCGTGACACACGCACGTGGCACTCTCGTGCAAGGTCAAAATAGTTCAAATTCAACACATGGACGTATTGTGACTAACGTTTACACGCACGCAAAATTAATACTTACCTAAGGGCCAGTTTACACGATGCGAGAGCTCGCATATGAGTTTCAGACGTTTCAGTACATTACGTTTAAGGCCTGCAACAGACAGTCTTAAAATTCATAATCTGAAAAATCATAATGCGCGGAGTTCCATACAATTTTGCAAATGTCCACACACACTTATTATGAATTTTCAGATTGATCTGACAGATTTCATACAAATCTTCCTTTTCAAATTATGAATTTTATTTTAAGACTGTCTGTTGCCGGCCCAAGTTTAAGAGTTTATTGGTATGCTAAAAGCATCTAACCTCATCAATCCGCCGGTGTCATGTCGTATCAAGAACTAAGAAGGAAAGCGGAGAATCACGCCGACAAAAAGGTAACATAAAAAGGGGAAAAAAAAGTTTTTTATGGTACCCCCCCTACATGCAAAGAAGGGACTGATATTTTTCCTTTCGACCCAAACGTGTGATTATTGTTGGATAGGAATTTAAAAATGAATAGGGGTTTACTGAAATCGTTTTTTGATAAAATTAATATTTTCGGAACTAATCGCTCCAAAAGTAAAAAAAAAAACCGGTTAAGTGCGAGTCGGACTCGCTCACCGAGGGTTCCGTACAAACTTTTAATACCTAGTTGAATCATCAAAACAAAATGTTATTCACAGAACTCTAAAGACTTGACTAAATCCCTCAAGACTCAATTTCCCACATAACAAGTAATATTTTAATATACAATTTTTTTGTTAAACAACGTCCAAATAAAATCAAGACTATTCGCAAGGACGCTCCTGAACCGACCTCATTATATCAGGAAAAACGCGATGTAGGAAATGAGCGTTCAACGTACAGTGACATCTATCGGCAAACTGAGTAAACTAATGCGCGCGAGCTAGTATGGAAGATGATTTTTATGGGATAATTGTTTATTGCGTAACCCGATTTTAACCATTTTGCCTCTATTTGAAAGCAGGTAATTTCATTGTTATTTTATTAAAAAATACCGGTACAATAAATACCCGCATTTGTTAATGAAATTAATTATAAAATTAGGAGTTTTGTTATCAATCTTGGGAAGTTCGGCTGAACATCGAAGTGCGGAGTTTGGGTGATCTTTAGAATTCGTGGTAAGTTATTAACAACTTAAACATGTATTGACAAAAATAGACCCGCAAGGGTGTTGAAATTGAAAATGTAAATCTGAAAGATCTTTTATAAATTAAAAAAAAGTTTTTATGATACGTGTACGATTCTATTTTTCCTGTAATATTCATTATAATAGCCATGTTTGGTGAAAATTTCATAAAATATTTTGGTGAACTTCGGAGATAAGGGGGGGGGGAAGGGTATTTTTTTACATTTTCTTTCAAAAATATTTTTTTCCACAACCAAAAAATGATAAGAAATAGTTTTGAAATGTACAGTTTGAGCTCTTTCTAACGATACCTCACTTGACCTAGTTACTTGAAAATTTACAGTTTGCCCCCTTTCATTTTGGCCATTTTCTGTAATTAATATTAATAGATTTAAAAAAAAATCTTTCAATTTGTAGAGGTTAATGGTGTTCATAAGTACCTATTCCAAATTTCAAAGCGATAGCATAAGTTGTTCTCGAGATATTTAATAATGTGACAGACAGACAGACAGACGGACAGAACTTTACTAAAAATTATTAAAAAAAAATATTTTTGAAATGCTTATAAAAATCTCTTTCATTTGATATGTAACACAATACAGTTCTAGAAACTTTGATTTTTAATTTTCACTTTTACGCCCCAAAAGTGGCCTCTATAATTGAATTTTCTTATGAAATAAAACTATGGAAACGGATTAAATCGCGTATAATGAATTTAAAATACATCCCGACGTTTCGAACTCTTTACAGCGTTCGTGGTCAACGGGTGACTGAGGAAAAATTAAATTAATTAATTAAATTAATTTTCTTAATTTAAATTACATGTCTGCCCCCTGCCCTCTATTCAGCACACGCTTCAGTCGCACCAAACTTGGCTCTCACTCACCGGTGCCTCGCATGTCACGCCTGTACAATACACTTAGCAAGCACAATGAACAGCTGGATATATACCATGACAGCTTGTATAGTTTTAGGAAGAAACTTATTTCAGTCCCCGATTGAAGTGCTTCTCTTGACTCTCGACTTACCACTTTGTAAATATTAGATTTTAGTTTTTGTTTATTACTTACCATTTGACTTATCACTTTGTAAATAGATTATAGTTTTAGTATAGATTTCTAAGCTCATATTAAAATGTTTATAGAGTAGATTTTTTAATGCATGCTGTGTTCACCTGTAATTGGTGGCGCAATCATTATTAAGCTGTAAAATTTTTGTTTCTTTATATTAAGTTATTGTTGCCACTGTTGGTGAACCCTAATAAAAAAATAAAATTGTAGTACGGGTTACTCTCCGCAGACGAAAACAGCAAACTTATCTCAGTCGGTTTATTTACAAGATTAACTTTTACATACAAAGACTTTAAGAGTGACGTGACCACTGTGACGTCAGCAGGCGTTTCGACGGAGACACCGCACCGCTATCACAGTAGATGGCAAGATTAGTATTAGAAGGTGTTCAAGAGCTTGAATGCAGCCAACCAAGTACTAATCTGCTCCTAGCTAATTACATCGATTGGTAAAATGCATCCCGGTAGTCATGATTCTACGTCGACACATCGTTAGCGCGTTCTATCTCGGAGGTGGCGCCATCTCTTGAGGAACTTGTGTACTACATTCCCCCCCATTTGTTTCCGAGATGCCCCAGCGAGGGTAACTCACTGTTTCTTCGGTCGGCCACGACCCCGGGTGGGTCAGCGACTGCATATGAAGGAGGTCCGTGTTGTTTGGTAATCTGATACGGTCCGTCTGTCCTTAGGGCAGACTTGACGCTAATGCCTTTGCTGTCGAAGCTCAGTGGATGTAGTGACACCTTAACCAGGTCACCTTCCACGTAGTCTAGTCTAGTCTGGCGGGATTGATCCGCCACCTGCTCCCTCTTCTCTTCTTCAATCTCCTGTACTTCTCTCGTTTTCTCTATGGTGTCTGCTAGTTGTGACAACTTTGGTGTTATCTCATCCGCAGTTGGGGACACGTCTGTGGCGCAAAGGCCCACATCATCAAATAACGAGGCCGTGTGTGGAGATAAGTTGTACTCAGCTTCCTCGATGTTTTGGATGGCATCTCGCATCATGTATTCCATTCTTGGTGAATATCCATCGAAGAGGAGTTTATCTTGAGAGCACTTAATCTTCGAAGGCAATGCAGCTCCTGCAGACTTTGAAGACTCCGCTTCGTCAGCAATGATGGCTTGTCTTAAAGGTCTTTTCCCTCGTTCCATATCGAGGGGCGCAACTGCGATTTCAGGAGCAACTGCGGCTTTAGAAGCAACTGCTATTTCCGGAGCAACTGCGCTTTTAGGAGCAACTGCGGTTCTAGGAGCAACTGCTATTTCCGGAGCAACTGCGGTTTTAGGAGCAACTGCGGTTCTAGGAGCAACTGCGATTTTAGGAGCATTCGCTTCTGGTTGCGAAAACGTGATGAATCTCTCTTGGTATAGTTCAAACTCCTGGTGGGGTTGGTCTATGTAACTCCACGTGAACTGTGCGATATTCAAGATCATGCCAGCATTTTGCATCAGGTCGATTCCTAACAGTGTACGGTTGTCATGGGACTCGTGTAGGACGATGAAAGGGGCGTGTAAGCGACGCCCTCCAAGGTCAACTTTAGCCTCGAAAGTTAGTACCTTTTGTAGTCTTGGGATTCCATCTGCCAAGGTCACCGTAGCTAATTCTTCGTAGAAAATCTGTCCACGCGCCCTCAGCAACCTGTATAGTTCCAACGATGCCACGCTAATCTTAGCTCCAGTATCCACGTAGGCTTTACCTTCAACCCCGTTTACATTCAAGAACACCATTGGACGCGAACGCATCTGCAGCTGTATATTTATGGCACAGAATCCCAAAATGCCCTTCTTCTCAAGTGCACCAGTGGGCTTGTTGGAGCATATTTTGCAGTTACTGCGATAAACCCCGGGTGCACCACAGCCATAACAGGAGAACTTCACATCACTTGTTGTTGGCATGACAGTGTCTGGCTGTTCACTGCCAGCTTCCATCATCTTTTGACGTTTTCTGCACTCATCTATGACGTGGCCTAGCTTCTTGCAGAAATTACATCGAGATGCTTTCTTCGCACGTGTCGGAACAGAAGTGTCTGGTTCGGAAACCTCTGCCGATGTATCAGAGCTCTCTTTCTTCCCATCTCCCAGTGCTTTCTCCTTCAGTAAAGCCTCGGCGCTGCGTGCCTGCTTTAATAGATCATCAAAGTCCTTAACTTTCTCAAACGGGACCTTTTCCCTAATTTTAAGGTTTAAAAGCCCATAAGTTATGTTAAGCTGCTGCTTCTGATTAAGGAGTTCATCGCTAGGAAGTTCGGAGAACAGCATTCTCTTCTTTGTAACAAAATCGTCTGTAGAGACCCCTGGCCCTTGTTTGGTGCCACAAGCTTCCAAATAAATTTCATATACAGGTTTCTTTGGAGCGAACGTGTTTCTTAGTCCATCTTCAAATTTAGCCCATGTAGTGATGATGTTCTTGGTACCTTGCCACCATACTGCAGCCTCGTCTCGCAAGATTAAAGGTAAACCAGCTAGTGCATCGCTGTCAGTAATATTTTCAAGCTTCTTGAAAACTTGCACCGCCGTGAGAAAAGCTTCCACTGCCTCCCTATCTTTTTGACCGTTGTAAGTAGCTTTGCATGACGTCATACTGCCTTTTCGACTACTTCCTATGCTGGCCAACAGCTGCTGGAACTGTTCCTGCGTTAGATTGACAGACATCTTGTGTTCACTTTTCCCTCGGAGAGCCTTCACTGGATATGTTGTCTTCCTTCCGAGTCGTGTAACCACGTATCTGGGTTCGTTCGAGCCCCACGTTGGGCGCCACTGTAGTACGGGTTACTCTCCGCAGACGAAAACAGCAAACTTATCTCAGTCGGTTTATTTACAAGATTAACTTTTACATACAAAGACTTTAAGAGTGACGTGACCACTGTGACGTCAGCAGGCGTTTCGACGGAGACACCGCACCGCTATCACAGTAGATGGCAAGATTAGTATTAGAAGGTGTTCAAGAGCTTGAATGCAGCCAACCAAGTACTAATCTGCTCCTAGCTAATTACATCGATTGGTAAAATGCATCCCGGTAGTCATGATTCTACGTCGACACATCGTTAGCGCGTTCTATCTCGGAGGTGGCGCCATCTCTTGAGGAACTTGTGTACTACAAAATAAAAAAAAATAAAAAATAAAAATGTCCGTCTTTGGGTCACAGGTTTACATATGTGTGCAAAATTTCAAGTTAATCGGTTCGGTAGTTGCGGAGAAAATTGGCTGTGACAACGGACAGACAGACACATGAGTGATCCTATAAGGATTCCGTTTTTCCTTTTTGAGGTACGGAACCCTAAAAAATATATGAAAAAAAAATCACTAAAGTAGAACTTTATATATTATTACGGAACCCTACACTGAACGTGTCCCGACACGTTCTTGGCCGGTTTTTAAATAGTGCCAAGATTTGCTTGACCATCTATATATATCTGTTGATGGTGTTGTCTTTATCGGATACGGCAAGGATAATGATGATAATGATGACTCACGATAGGTCACTAACTCCCTCAGAACTTGTGAACGAAGATTATATGCAACCTAACTCGTAAAATGAACGACCTAAACAGTTGGCAAGCAGCCAAGAGGGTAACAGCGCTATCTGTTGACTGTGAAGATTAAATAGGACCCCAGTGTAAGACTTACAGACAAGAATTGTAGAGATTTATTGAGAAGGAAATGTATGTATTGCAAACATCGGTTCACTAATGTCTTTTTATAATTCACGCTATTTGACGCGTGGTTGACGCGTGATTGTCGCTAGATGTCACTTAACTATGCCTATACAAATAACTCGCATTTACTGATGTACGGAGTTACAACCCTTCCCTTACTTATTCCTCTATGGTCTGAATCAGCCTTTACTTTTCGGTCAATTATTTTACCAACTCTCCGAAATTCATACAATGTAAAGAGGACATACACAAAACACGATATGTTTAAACTGTACCCCGCGGTGTACCTGTCAGCAGTTTCACGTTTCACCGCTGATGAAGGGTCTCTTTTAAATAAATAAAACATTAATTTTCTATCCGCAATACAGCTAAAAGCTCGGCCACGCATGCGCGTTTTGATAGCGTAGGCGGAGCGGTAGCGAAGCGTCAGCGGAGCGCAACGAAAGCGGTGCGCCGGACGAAAGCTGGCGTTGCGCCCAGCGGACGCCGGGGGAATTAACGAGCGCGGATTGCGAGCGGAATGCGCGCACTCGTAACTTCAAGTCAATCCCCCCTTCTGGGGGATGAACTGGGCCTTCCCATCTTATCCAAAAGATTTTTGGCGGTATATTTTCGGCGCCCGTGACTACGGGCGTGTCTTTGGTTGCCATCCAGGCTTGGCTTCAGCGATGGGCCGCCGGCGAAGCCGGCGGGCCATCTGTGGCTGACTGGCGGTGGCCTGTCAGCAGAGTTGCGGGGGGGCGGCGAGTGCTCCCTCTCGGCGTCCTCCCTGTAGTGCTGTCGGTGTCCGGTGTGTGAGCGTGGATCGTTGGTGGGCGACGAGTCTCCAACCTCGTCGTCCGAGCCCGCCTACTCATAGGAGCTGGCGGGGGCGAGTGCGGGTGTCCCATGGCTTCTGCGTGTGTCGTGGTGGGGCGGTGATACTCTGGCTTCGTTGCCCCAGTTTGTCAGCTCCGCGGGCTGACAGCGGTCGACGACAGGTGTTGTCTGGCGGGCGTGCGTGGAGCGGCGCGGTGCTCTGCCGGCGAGGAGTCGGGCGCGGTGGCTTCTTTGGTGCGGAGATTGGGGGTGGGTAGTTGAGAAAACGGGTTTCTCTTCTACCCTCCCCTTTGTCGTTGCAAGGCTGCCGTGTACCACCGCTCTTTTTGGTACGCTTTTTGGCGCGTGCTGTCTTTTTTTGACGGCAGCCTTGCATCCGGGGTTCTTGGGGTCGCGACCGTGGGTCCGGGGCCCGCGACGGGGCCTTGGTGACGGGCGCGACGCTGGGCTGGTCGGTGGCCGTGACCCCCGGGTTGGGGGCGACGGGGCGGGCCGGAGCTGTGGTGGGGCCCTTGGGGGGGTCCACGGTCGGCTGCGGCTCGGTGTGGCGTGTGTCCGGGGATGCAATGGGCGCGGCCGCGGGTCCGGGGTCCGCTGTTGCGGGCGCGGCGGGCGTGCGGTCGGCGCCTGGCGGGTTTGTGGTGGCCACGGCCTCCGGGTTGGGGGCCGTGGGGCTGGCCGGTGCGTCGGCGGGGCCCTTGGAGGGGCCTGCGGTCTGCTGCGGCGTGGAGTTGTCTGGCGGTCGCGGCCATAGGCTGGGGTAGCGTATGGGTGCGACGCGCGGTGGTGGGCCGACGCTCTGGAGGATCTCCTCAAACGTCGGCGGCTGCTTGGCTGGTGGCGGGTTTGCTGGCTGCGGGGGACCACCAGGGCTCGACAAGACGCTGACGAGGTGCGCGTCAAGGGCAATGCGCGCAGATTGCGAGCGGAAAGCGGAACGTCCGACTTTATGTGTAAGGGTTTTCGTTTTCGCCAAGGATGATATAATACGGGACAGACAAAGTTCATACAAAAAAGTACCCCTATGGGCCTTTTACGCTTAAAACTAGATAGATGGCGCTGTTCGCAGCCTGGAAGTGGATTAAATATACTTTCCCCAAATATTTTTGCGTGTTTTTATATTTTATAAGAACAAATGACACGCTTCTTTATTTTAATATCATAATATCACGTCAATACACATTTAAAAAAAATCTTGGCATGATCAGTGTAGTTATGATAGTATTTAATAGGTGGCGCTAAAAAATGAGATACGATTCTTAGTAGAGACTATAAATCCTATATAAATAATCCTTACTTATTATACAAAAACCCTAAGTGCGTTTTCACATTATCCGATCCGATATCGGATGTCGGACTGATAACCCATACATTACAGGCGCCATCTTGGATTTTTTCTATGGAAATCCTTCCGACATCCGATATCGGATCGGATAAGTGCGTTTTCAGATTATCCGATCCGATTTCGGATGTCAGACCGATATCCCATACATTACAGGCGCCATCTTGGATTTTTTCTATTGAAATCCTTCCGACATCCGATATCGGATCGGATAATGTGAAACGGCGTAACACTTAACATTTGTAAAACACGGTAAAACACTTGACCTCTCGCGGAAATGTGTAAAAGGAGCAAAAATGGCGAAAGGCGGTGTAAGAACAACCGAAATGAATAGAGAATGAGCTTGGGTAGTGCGCTTTTTAAAGCGTCGAGTTTTCTTCAATGTTTTCATAACGATGTTGGAAAATGTGTGTTAACTCTAGCACACCTCGGAGACTGGCGATCAAATACATGAAAGAGGCGCGTTCCTAGCACACAGTCTAAGCTCGTGTAGGTGAACGCGTACCATGCTTGTATTAGTAAAATATGACAGGTCGACTGTTCGCGTTTTCGACAGGCGGTAACTGTGAGGTAACTGAGAGGGGGTGGGCGGCACTTTCAGCGGGGAGCGGGAGTGGCTATACTGTACGATAGTACTCTTTATTATACTGTGACTCTAGGTACCTACTTGTAATTAGTAAAGGTTAAGTATTGTATGTAGGCCATTGGGGTAATTTCGAAGCACAAGAATAAATAAATAAATATTGGACACACACACACACCTCTAAGAAGCTCGGGGTACTCAATAGAGCGAAACACTGCTTCACATCGGGTCATCGGCTTTTGCTATACAAAGCACAGGTTCGACCACATATGGAGTACTGTTCTCATCTCTGCTCTGGGGCACCGAAATATCAACTTCTTCCACTTGACTCTATCCAACGCCGGGCAGTTCGTATTGTTGGCGATCCCGAACTCACTCAGTCCGTTTAGATCTTCTTAGCCTCCGGAGAGATTGGCTCTCTGTGCTTGTTCTACCGTCTGTACAACGGGGAGTGTTCTGAAGAACTTTTGGTGCCACCGTCGCGCTTTTATCACCGCACCTCCCGCCAAACTAACAAAGTTGATCCTCACTTTCTGGACACGTGGCAAACCAAGAACAAACCTTCCTCTCGCTCGTTTTTGCCCAGAAGTTGTGGAATGAGCTACCTTCTGAGGTGTTCCCCTTGCGCTATGACATGGGGTTCAAGAAGCAGGTATTTAGGGTTCTTAAAGGTCGGCAACGCATAAGTGACTCCCCTGATGTTGCTTATGTCCATGGGCGGCGATGACTGCTTACCATCAGGCGGCTCGTCTGCTCGTTTGCTGCCTATTTCATAAAAAAAAAACCTTACACAGATCAACTTAGCCCCAAACTAAGCAAAGCTTGTACTATGGGTGCTAAGCGAAGATATACATACTTAAATATATAAATACATACTTATATACATAGATAACATCCATGACTCAGGAACAAATATCTGTGCTCATCACACAAATGCCCTTACCGGGATTCGAACCCGGGACCGCGGCTTAGCAGGCAGGGTCACTACCGACTAAGCCAGACCGGTCGTCAATGCGGAATGCTCGGGTAATTTCGAAAGGGGAATCTTGCTATGATGGAAATATTGGTGATTTTTATGTGACTTTCGAAATTAGACGATTTCGAAATTACCCCAACGCTATAAAAAACTATTTTGCAATAACTCCCGCTCCATTTGCGCGCAATAACATATTTCCAGGAGTGTGATGAAAAAAAATCATAATACTTTGTTTACCTAATCTGAATCAGAGTCTCTTTTAAGAAAAAGTCTTATAAAATATCCGTTAGGTAGTGTATCAATGTCGTTCATCTCTATCGCTCTATAAGTAAGAGGGAAAGAGATAGATAACAATGAATAACTGTCTAAAAATAGGACAAAAATCAAACCGAACAATGTTCCATTGATGAGTTGGGAAATAGGCCCATCCAGATGCCAGAGATCACTTACTTGTTAGACTCTAGGCTGAGAATAAATTTAAAAATCGAAAAATACTGCCTTGAGTCAGACCTGAACTCACGGTCTCTGGATCTATATTCCAGCGCTCTGCCAACTGGTATATGGTCTTTCGTGAGATATATTCAAATATTTAAATAAATGGTTGTACTCACGTTAATCCATAGATCCATACTAATATTATAAATGGGAAAGTGTGTGTATTGTCTGTTTGTTTGTCCGTCTTTCACGGCAAAACGGAGCAACCAATTGACGTGATTGTTTAGGTGGAGATAGTTGAAGGGATGGAGAGTGACATAGGCTACTTTTTATCTCTTTCTAACGCGAGCGAAGCCGCGGGCAAAAGCTAGTATAATAAGTAAGTAAAGGTAAGGTAAGTAGGTAAGTTTCGACTGTAATGCTGTAAATTATGTTTACAATAATAAATAAATATGGCGATAGCTCTTGCACCACGAGCACTCATGCCTGGTGATGGGTCACCATATATTTCGATACATGTCGCCTGTCGCAATATTCATATATACATCTGTTTATTTAAATATTAGTTGTTTTATTCATAAACAATAAATCGACAACAGCAAAACAAACAATGGTTTATATATGCAACTTAAACTAAACCATTTAATTTAATATCCTATGTACAGCTTAAAACTACACAAATTAAAAGGTATATATTTAATACACGTTAAACTTTCGTCATTAAAGACATATTGTAACTAAACCTCCGCTCACCTTACTTATTTACTTACTTACTCGACTAATCATCAGTATAGCTAACCCCCCTTTAAATACACCCCGTAAACTTGGCCTTGTGATCGTCTAGCGTGAATAAGTAGAACCCTTCGACGTGAACCGCGATAACCTAGATCCTTTAATGAGTATCAGCTGTATTTTTGACTAATTTTTAAAATTTCATTTATTTATATTTTAAAGAAGAATAAAGGTTATTGTAGCATAATAATATAGTGTTATAGAAGAGTATTTTATCAGATTTAGACCTAGAAAGTTATATGTGAGAAAATTAATGACGTGATGAAGAAATTTTTAGTATAAAAGTTAGTGAGTGAAACATACATGAAATAAATATTAAAAAATATTTTGGTAATCATCCGCTACGCCTTATTAGTGGTCCCGGTTTGGGCAAGGGCTTGCGATTCGGTATGGGACCCCTGACCTGATCAAACCACATTATCAGGATCCTAAGCAAGTAAGCCTGAAGGGCTATCTATCTACAAACTAACCCCCTTTTTGTTTTGTTTCTTGTCCCTAGCTAAACCCCCCGTTCCCCAATACTGCTAATAGACCATAACTTCTCGATCTTTCTAATGTTTTATCGAAACACCGAGCAGTTGCTAACTTTTATAAGAAATAAGTAAGTCAAACTTTTCTAAGCTTTAGACTTTCCATCAGTGGACGGCGCTCGCATGCCACTGGGCCCTATAACAAACAAATCCTTTTATTCCAAAGACAGTTTGTTTCCCTAGCCAATTTGATAGAATTTACCTTGAAAAACTAGTTAGCAACACTAAGTGTCCCGCAGCCACACCGAAAGATCAGAAATTGCTACCACAATTATTAATTTCACTCAAATAAATTAAGTAATAAGAGATTTTATAAATTACCAGTTTTACCACATATTTTAAGATAGTAAACACCACATTTAAAGTCCATTTAACCCATATAAATAGTAGTAGTTAAATTATCTCTCCACAATACACGTTGACCAATTATATTCCAAGACCAATCATAAAAGAACTCTACTTTTATAGAAATAGTGTGTGACTCTACCCTATTCCTATCGTCTTCCCTATTCTAGCATATCTGAAACACAGACCATCACTTACCATAGATCTAATGTTCAGAATATGCACAAGTGTATCCCTACCATAAGCTGTACAGTTCAGCCAGCGAAGCTGAGATAGGCAACCTATAGGCTTGAGTTCTGATCCCCCCCTCTGCTCTTGCCCGCGGGCTAGGGTAGCAGAGAGTAGATCGCCCTATCCGTGTATATATCCAGTATTCTAGGACATACCAGTACCAGCCACATGAGAGACCCAGCTGCGATCAACTTTACTTAGATGTGGATCGATCACAACCGAAATCCCCAGCTACCAACACCAGCATGGACCAGAGCACCGAGTAAATAAATATAAATATATATAGGACCCCAGCCTCAAATACTGCCGACTTCAGTGAGCAAGGATTACTCCTAATGCCTTTCGTCAATCGTGAAAGTCCTCACTTCCATCTAACAGTTGGACTCTTTGAGACCGGTGAGAAAATACGCTTTTGTAAGTATAGAAAAGCGTCCAAGCCCTCCACTTGGAACAAAAAGACCCCTAAACGCCTCTTATTTGACACCGTAAGGGAAGAAGCGCCTAGCCGGACAACAGTCTGTCACAAACAATGATCTGGCTTATAACTTTCACAAAATAACCCCATAGAAAATTACTAAATTCAATTTTACTGACCGACTAAACAAACGAGTGAAGTTTCCTTTACGTGTTATAATCTAAGCTTAGTTTTGCAAGAATTACTCCCTACAAAACCAAACACAGACTTATCTCCAAGCACCAGCCATACATCGACCCAGTCTTTGTATTGCTTGACGGCACTCATGAAACAAAGCACAGAAAACTTCACTATACACATCAATTTAAATGTAACACTACACTACAAATAGAACACTAAAATAACCCCACAACTGACAGTAAAGCAATTCCACTACAGGTCTAAGTTCAACTGTACGACGATATTGTCCCCGCACAATCAAACAAAGACACAATTTCAAAGTTTACAATCACTTAGAATAATTTCCAAGTAAAAACAAACAGAGAAATAATAGCAGAACAACTTCACTCACCAGTATAACACACGAAAGCCAGAGACACTGTTAGTCTTGTAGATATTTTAAGAATGACGCGCGTCGGCTCCCTCCGACCCTTTTATAGATAAAAATGAGCGACAAAAGAGCTACAAAAGAGCGACAAAAGGGCTACAAAAGAGCGACAAAAAGGCTACAAAAGAGCGACTGGCTACAAAAGAGCGACAAAAGAGCTACAAAAGAGCGACAAAAGGGCTACAAAAGGGCTACAAAAGAGCGACAAAAGAGCGACAAAAGGGCTACAAAAGGGCTACAAAAGAGCGACAAAAGAGCGACAAAAGGGCTACAAAAGAGCTACTGGCGACAAATAACAATGGATAGCCGCTAAATTACACTTATAAGAAAAAGGTCGTAACTGTTTTGTTTACTAAGTCGTACGCCTTAGGCATTAATGTCCAAGACATCTCAGCACGTACGTTTTTGCTTCTCAATAGTAACATCTGCATGACTGCACGTGTTCCAAAGTGATATAGGAATAATTTTATTGATACCTAGTTAAGCGACGAAGAGTTATGTATTGCGGTTAGTATAGGTATGCAGATATTTTTTTTGTTAAAGGGTTTTAATTAGATTTGTAGATCAAATACGCAGTAAAATATCATTTTTGTTTCTAAATGCTACATTAAACACATCCAGAAAGTATACTACTAATCATTATGAACTTTTATGACCTGTGATTGAAATCAAGACATAATATCGGAACGTTACGCAGCTGACAACTGTCAGTGTCAGTATTCCGTCCATGTGAACGTAGTTTGTTGATAAATACGTTTTTCCAACCTGTTTTGCATCAAATAATAGTGAATTTTATGAGTGAAGACGTGACTATACATGTGATTAAACATCACAGATATTATTTGTTAAAATATCCAATGAAATCCCAAAGAAAATATGCACCAAATAGTTGGTCAAGGAAAAGTTGATTCGCCGTAAGTTTTATATGTAATAACGAGTCAATTTCCTCGTCATAGACGCTTGTTCTGTTACAACTCGCCCCCGATTGGATTTCTTTTATAAAATACAAAGTGGTTTGTAAAAAAATCCAATCTCACTTAGCAAAAGAAGCAATAAAACTGAAGAAAAGAAAAATATCTCTAGATCAGTCGGAAATATCCCCCCATTTCTAATCGTGTGGTGTGTATTCCAATACTATGCAACTGCTAGCGACTCAGTTTTGAAATTAGCTCATCAGAATTTCGACAATGAACCATGATAACTCCTTCCTCAGAGTCCACGCACCGCCAGGGATACCAGGTTGTGAATCTGATAGGTCCTATTAACCCGTTCTTGCTAGCTCGTTCCCCGGTCGCGGCGAATATTCATTCCATCCACACTGTTGGACCGGAATAATTATCGTAATAATTTCAACGAGTTCACAATAACTTCCCACGCAATTACGAAGAAACCTTTAGAGCTCTCATTATAAGTCCAGAGCCTTCAATCTCCATTGTCGGAACTCAAACCAATTTCTCTACCTATTCACTCCAGCCACATGTTTTGGCGCATGTCTCATACTTGAATAAAATATACTGACTTAAGATCTGTTTGGATGTGTTTTTTTTTTTTTTATAAAACAAACCTTAAATGACATAAGCATGTACCTCAACTTGGTACCATATCATGATCAAATGAAGAAATGATTTGATGATACTAAACTCCACATATTGGAAAACATAACAAGGAAACAATTATTGAAAAGAGCCTCGTTCTCACTAGACGATATCGGCCCTTAAATATGTCGATTGTCAAATACATCCCATTCAAGATGAGGTGTGTGGTTTTAGTATGGGTCTTATTACCTTGTAGAGTGAGTAGCCACGAAAAACTACCCTTGAAATGGGTCGAATCCAAATGGATTTTAACCTAACCGATAAGCTTTTTATGGCTAATGTGTTTCCCTCAGCCCCCCCGCTGTTTATTCCCCACAAATTCCGACCAAACTAGTTTTGACCACTTTCCAGCGCTGTCTGTCTATATCAATCCACTCATTCTATAAAAAAAAACATTCAAGACACACATCATTCAGTCATTCATCCCATTCAAAACATTCTTACATCTATAAACATTCATCATCTCTAAATTATTCAAACACACACACACAATGTAACCATTCTTACTTCCTCATTCGCTCTTTCACTCGATCTCAACAGAAAGCCAACGCTTTTAAAAGTAATCAAAATAACGAATAAAAATGGAAATAAAATTACACAACAACTTCAAAAGTTTACGTATCCCATTTTACTCCACTCTACCCTGACTCGAAGGCAAAGAAAATTTCAATTTATTTATGATAGGTTTCATTTTATACATCTATATTTAATTTTATAAAATAATTACTAACCGCAAACAATTTGACAATGTGTGAAAATTGTTTGATGCACATACTAAAAATAAAATGTTCGTACGAAGAAAACGTTACATTTTGTGTTCACATTTTAATTAGAGTCAATTACTGTAAGGACACTACCCTACTTTCAATTTTCCTGTCTTTGTTTTTTTTTCCTGCAGTGCAAAAATTTATAAAAGTAAGTACAGTCACTTAAACAAAATAGTGGCCCTCCCTACTCCGATCTTTGTAGAACAAAATACTGACCGAGTTATGCTTAGAAACGAGGATCTGCACTGGTGATTACCGATATCGTACAGTATACCACCCTATATAATGTAATAAATGATAACGCATAAATAATAAATATCACTGCTAACTGTAATAACTAAAATGAAAAATAGCTTATCCACCGATCTCGATTTTCCTAACGTCTACCCCAGGCAGACTAGCTACTATGATGTCCAGTTATTGTTATATTAAAATAATCTAACCTTACAATGTATATCCAATACATTCTTCTTACAAAATAAAGATTTAAAAAAAAAATTGTTGTCCATATAATGAACCGACTTCTTTATCTAGATAATAAAAAAGATCCGTATTATAGATTTACATCCACCATACACCACTTTATAATCCTAGGAATGAAACTACTAAATGACAGTGAAACTTTACGATGGGCTAGCCAATAAGGCCCTTTATCACACAGATCACTATAGAAATAAAATTAATTTTAGTCAAAATTTTGACTTCTACCACCCCTATAATAATAACAGTGAATCTCAATAAAATTTTGAAGAACTCATGACGCATTTAAAATAATGATAATGATGATGATGATAAGAAAGAAAAATAATAATGTTCCACATAAGTATGTCGCAATAAATAAACATTCTTTACTAAGAAGTCATTGACTTGTAACCAATGTACTCATAGAATTTACATTACACATCATGTAATGTTCATAATAAACGCATAATACAATTTTGCAAAAAAAAGTAATTGCAGTTTTGAAGTGGTTTTCATATTTTCAATTTTTTCCCGCAAAATATGATGTATCCTTAATTTTGATATGGTTTTGATATTTTTTGTAAAATATAATGTAACATCAAATTTGATGTGGTTTTGATAAAATATATTCCTTTTTTTTTCAAACTATCTGCAAAATTTTATTTTGGTTTTAATTGCCTTATGATAAAATACAAAATGATGGCATAAGTAGGTTCAAAATACTTTTATTTGATTGGATAATAATATAACAAAATAATTAATTTTTCTTGAAACGAGCTTAAAACTTGTATTGTCCTATTCTATGTCTTCAATATTGTATAACATGCCCCGAAAGTCTTTTGTAACCTCGGGCAATTTATTCCTTCTTTATTACATTTGCAGCTGCAGCAAACTTTGCAAATTGTTAACAAACACGACAATGGGCTGAGGAACTTGGTTAAGGTGTCTCTCTTCCTTTTTTTTTCTTTTCATACTTGGCTAGTTCTATGAAGAGTTCTTGAGTAGCTAATGATGATGATTAGATCCTGCTGGCCTCCTGGTAATATTTCAAAATTTTCCAAACTATTCTCTTCTCAGTCGGTGTCATAACCCAGGACACCATGAAACCTCTTCCGAAGACACGTTGCACACTTGATCACAATCAGCATAACCGCAAAAGATCCAGTTACTTATTTTTGAACACAGCAAGTAACTTGAAACCAATGAATATTTCTTCAACTCTAAAGTTGGCTAGTCCTTATTTGTCCAATCATTGGTCAAAAAATAAAATATTGCATAAATCGAATATCATAAACACTTGTTATTTCACTAGCGTTACTAAGCATGCACTTAAACACACACTGATGGTATTCACTGGTCCTCCATCCTCGCTGATTCACTATGTTCAATGACAGAAACACTGCTGTGGTAAGAACCTATCTTAGGTTAAAATTAAAACTATGTTAAAGACGTTCCAATAAACAGAGAGAAAGATAAAATAAAATTACAAGTGTCTAAATATTTTTCAATTATAAGAAATATGCCAACTAAGGTTGCAGGACCATCTAGATACTTTAACCATATGAGACGTACGTCTCATTTACGTTCACCTACAATTATTATTATTATTATTTTTTTTTTTCTCAAGTATGATGTCTGATCGCTAAGTGACTTTAATTTTTTTAACTCAAAAATTACTGCAGACTATAAAACTCCGTCTTGTTTGCTCAATAAAACTAGTATAGGGTAAATTAACTGGGGTTTTGAACACTTACATATATGTATTTTTCTTGATCGGCATTTTCTGTTCCATTCTTCTGTTTAGTGTGGCATAATATGGCACCACTAACAACATAATCATATTGAAAATCTTCAGTAACACGTTGGTCCTATGAGCAGGTATGAGACCAGGCTCAAAAACTCTTACTCCTCCGTTAGTTGACATCAAAAGCCGGGTACTTCAACTCGAACGTCCCATGAAATATCTCAATGTTCACTTCATGTTTTTCGCGTCCAATTTGTTGTTAACTCTATTTCCATGTACTCAAGTCATGCACTGTTGCACTAACACCTTTTTTAACTGACTAATTATAGCCTAAAACTAATTGAAATTACTATGTTTTCACTAACAGAGCTCTTCGTTTCAAAACGTAGTTAACTCTCACATTTCTCTACGTGTGATAATAAGACGTCACTAAAAATCACACATGCTCCTACACTATCAATTACACTAATTATTTGAAGCTACATAACACTATAATTTCAGTGAAATCGGTTTTCTAAAAATTTTTAATAATCTCGCGCTTCGAGTTTCGTAAAGAACTGTCATCCTCAACAGTTTTTTTTTTTTTTTACAATTGTCCTCATGGGCGTATTTTCATTGTAAACACACTAATGTGTTTTTAGTAGTCACAAACATTAAATCAACAAAACAATTATTTGATATCATAAATTTAGCCTATCATAATGTTCAAATATTTGACTAGTTATTAGAAATATATAATTGATTTTTTTTTTTTCATAATTTAATGAAATCGAACGAAAACTATCGTGTAAATTTGTCAATGCGTAGGAAATCGCGTGTGCGCATCGGTTTACAAAAGTGTGACCACATTAAAAATATATTGTGAGATTCTTTAAGGATCTAACAGACGGTCGGACCGCACTTGTAAGGGGACATGTGTTAGGCCCTATTTACAAAATACCGTTCAAAATCTACACAACTTGAATAGTTTGATGTGATTTAAGCAATAGAAAATTAAATTAACAAAATCTTTTGTATTTAAATACATCTATTGTATTAATTTTACTATAATGAAGTAGAGAAAAATGAAGTAAAGTTTTGTAAATGACAACACCGGACAATAAATTACTGAATTACTGAATATCTTTTGTCGAAAATTGTATGACCGATCAAGCGTACCAACTTAAAAACAATGATAGTTTGTGTAATGTCACCGATAGAACACCTTTTGGCGAAGATATATGTTATCTGTGGTTAAATTATTTTCTCTAATCTATGTCATGCTTACCGCTAATCCGCTCTGTTCGCGAAAAAATGGCAGATCCGTTTTTGTTTTCTTTAGCTCATTATTAATTACGTGATCTACAACTAGAATTATTTAAATATTCGCTTTATTTTAATCTGCTTAAACAATACGACAGGCAATTCTGCGCCGACGCCGGTCATGAACCGTCCATATTCGCCATTTTGTCATTTAGCAAACTAAGAAAATGCAAACAAAACATTATTTGCCCTAAACACGCGTTACTTCTAAATAATTTTGTCGACAAAGTGAGCCTGTTTTATCAAATTGAACTCTGAACTGCAATTACAATGTAATTTTCCGTTAGCGAAAGTGAGGTTACGAAATTGACATGACATTATTGTTGGAAAAAAAAAACGTGAATGCAATGGACATGTGTTTTGTTGTGTTTCTCATCAAGATAATAGAAGAATTTAGTGCTCATACTCATGATCTAATGAGCAAACAGCCCATGCAAAGGATGTCTTATCGGGCTATGCCTCAATTGATAAAGTGAACTAATTGCCTACTTCAAAAGCAGTTTTGCATGAAAGGTAAGCTTTTGTTTTATTATTTGATGTGTTTTCAAACTAGTCGTCGTTTTCGAAACCCAGCAGAACATACTTGCGAACTACAACGACTAGACCGAATATATTGGTGAAATGTTGCTTATTTCACTGTTCTGTCGTCAGATAAGTTAATGATAATAAATTTCCCCACGTTACTCGTACTTTCTGACTTTCACATTGCCTAAGAGGATCTTAAATATTCTAAATGTACGTGAAATAGTCCTAACTGTCAAAATATATTTGCTACTTTCAAAGAGGTTTATATGGTTGTTTGATTTTTCAGTCAACATCTAATTGGAATTTACAATGCCCGATATTTCTACACATCTGCCACAAATTTTATGGAAAACAATATTTATAGAAACTGAACATACCTTGGTTAAACGGTAAGCATTAAAAATATGTTCGACTAATTTATTTGACCTAGGTCTCCTAACTGTTCTTGGAAATTGTAACGTTGTTTCCGTACCAACATATAAACTTCTCAATTATTTTTCTGAAGCGCTGGCTTATGGGCTATGGAAAATAATATTTGTAGGACCTCAAATGAATGTCATGGCATTTAAAAATAGGCATTGAATCTTGTCCAAACTTTAATTTTGTATTTTTCAAAGATAAAACTTGACGTCTGATACTTAAATAAAATTATGTAGACTAAAAATCCAGACTTAGCATAAATTTTGTTTGTGTTACAATGAGTTTAAATAGTTTATGTATTAATTTTCAGTATATGAAATGGGTAACCATCCTCGAAGAATATCAACCAGCTGTCGGCAATGTGCAGGTGGACTGAGGAATTTTCCAGTGTATCCTTTATGGACTGTACTCCGTTCTAGCACTATCCTCAAGTAAGTACAAAAAATCATTGCCACTAAACAGCTACTTTTTAACTTAATTAACTCTACTTAGTGAGTAAAACGACTCGGCAGGAAATTTTACATAGAAACATGGATATGGTTGTTCTTCTTCTTTTTTTTTCTTAACCATGAATGGCCTAGATAAATATAAACAATCTTAATGATACGTATTTATAAATAAGATTCCTTAAACATACATACACCCTTTTTTTAACTAATCTTTCAATATGTACAATTTCAGGTTTTACCCGAGAGGCCATGCTTCAGGTTGGACCGTCTTCCATATATCTACTGACTTCATATAAATGAAAGGTACTTATGTTTTATTATAATAACACGTTCTAATTATTAAATTTAAAAGTGAACAGCTCATGGCATCATTATCTAGAAAATTGAAGTGAAGCGTAAAGCAAAACGGCGAGGCATGAGCGACCGGATAAAAATCAAACTTAACTGACTCATCATCATTTTATTGGCTAAGCAAACTTATTACTAACTCATTTATGTCCTAACTCGTGTAGATATGCACTGCAAGGCAGGGGTTCTCAAACTTTTTTTTATTTTTAATTTCCTTTTTGTAAATTTTGCTGTATGCATTGTTTTTTCTGACACAATATTTCTCACGGGCGTGTCTTAGTTCCAAAATTAAGCGACGCGCCCCCGTGAATAGATAAATGAAATAATATTGAACCCAATTTGGCAGAACCCCACTCTAAACAATACCCCTTTTCTTACGCTATCTACATGAACATTTCTAATCTCTGACGTTTCCTTTCAGTGTACTAAAGGCTCACTGATCTACACTACCAGCTCATGCTCAACGTTACTGAACAACAAAGTAATCCGACAATCAGACTGGACCCGGTCATGTTAGGTAAGTTTACATTCCTACTGCGTACCACATACTACATACGATTTCTGAACCTCAGTAAAATATGGTTTTATAGTAGTAATGGTGCTTATTATCTACGAGTATGCCTACTTAACAGGAATATTACAAATTTCAATCAATTTTCATGAAATTCATTAAGCAATTGTGACAATGATCAAGCAGTGGTGGAGTTAGGGTATGGCGAGGTACGACCTCCCAGATGCTGGTAATGCTAATATTTCGTAGGATATGTTTGACATGGTTGTAATGAAGTACAGTATGTTGGCATACTCCTGACTTGTGTAATATTGTATAAAAGCTGTGTACACAATCTACCGAACATAATGATTGTATGGTTTTACACTTACTATTTTAGACTAGCCTACAGCTTATCATGTGAGATAACGAACTCATGTCATATGAAGCTATTGAAAATCTTGTTTATACATACATACTTATTTGTATTACTACAGTAAAAATATATACGTATAGAAAGTTGAAATTCGTACAGTGGATTTAATTTATTGAAATAATTGGCAGATATAGGCTACGGTGACCTCTCACCATCAAGAGGGACGTATGCCTGTTTACCAATGATGTAGTATGAAAATGTATGACAACTTATAAGCTAATGAACTTAAATTAGTCCTAATATTATTAATACCTATATCTTAACAGACAGAAACCTGTTCTTCTCATGGCTGCACTACAGTGACAATATTTGGTACAAACCGTACAAACAATATGCCAAATTATTGTATGATGTATGAAATCCTGTGAGCCAAATTTTAGATTATAGAGTTACAACTGAAATGCAACCAAACTATCCATCGAAGGATGTACTTGTCATAATACCACATGCGTGTAGCTATTCAGCATTCATAGAAAAATGGCGGGACGCCCCATATAATATTGTATTTCAGCGCGACAATGAATAATCGCGCCCCCATAACCATTAGACTAAAGCCTATCTTCTTGTATTACTAGGTCTTAAATCTAGGGCTTAGGTATCCTAGGTTATCTGAGATAATATAGTCTTACACCTAGATTATGATAACGACCTACTTACTGTCCTAACTAGTAGTTATCCTGCCTATAAATGAAATTCTGTATAACAGACGCCTTCCAGGAACATACATAACATCAGAGAGTGTTCATGGACTATATAAGACAGTATCGAAGCTGCCAGACGCTGCGATGTGAAGCGCAAATGTGATGTAAAGCTTTCAAAATAGCCCTGAAGATGGCAGAGCCTGTTAAGAAAATATACTGGGCATATAGAGAACTATTTGTTTTAACATGAAATTCTATTACTATTGTACATTGTGTACACACTTATGTTTCCAATTCCGATTACTAGGTGGGAAACTCTTCTAAACTACTACAGCTCCGCGCCTTCTTTTATTTTAGGTACATGAATATTTTTTCTATAAGTACCTAGTATTTTACGTACTAGCCCCGCCTATCCCACAGCTAGAAAAACATACATTAAGGCACAGAATAAATAATAGTACTGCGCACAGGCGCAAGGGAACGTCAAGATGTGCCAATGCCAACAATTACTACGTAGCAATGCAACCCGAATGGTGCTAAAATTGCCTAATCGGGACAATATTTAGTTCAACCACTGCGATTATGAGCTAATTTCCTAGAAATAGATTTTGTCTAAGTTTACTACGCTACTTTAATTTTATTATTTTATTTTTACAGATACCAGAGGAAGACGAAAATATAATTGATTCTGTACTGATGCATAACTTCGCTCGGAACGCGGCAAGAATTAACAATGGAAGAAAATACTACAGACTTGTTTATTAACAATAAAGTTATTTTTGTTTTTATGAAATAGCGATTGAATAAAAATATTAGGTATATGAGTTTTATTTAGAGATGAAATAAGTCAAGAAATACAGCACACCCACTCGTCTTCACAACAACAAATGTAGCCTGGTAAGGCTAATAAAATAAGGTTCTTAAAATTCTGGTTACTTGGCACCAAAAGTAACCTTGCAACGGCTACTTCCTATTATTTATTTGTAAACCTTGGTATCCAAGATGTGTTCTACAGAGCACATCTTAGATCCCTTGGGCACGGAACCAAATGTAACTAAACCTCCGCTCACCTTACTTATTTACTTACTTACTCGACTAATCATCAGTATAGCTAACCCCCCTTTAAATACACCCCGTAAACTTGGCCTTGTGATCGTCTAGCGTGAATAAGTAGAACCCTTCGACGTGAACCGCGATAACCTAGATCCTTTAATGAGTATCAGCTGTATTTTTGACTAATTTTTAAAATTTCATTTATTTATATTTTAAAGAAGAATAAAGGTTATTGTAGCATAATAATATAGTGTTATAGAAGAGTATTTTATCAGATTTAGACCTAGAAAGTTATATGTGAGAAAATTAATGACGTGATGAAGAAATTTTTAGTATAAAAGTTAGTGAGTGAAACATACATGAAATAAATATTAAAAAATATTTTGGTAATCATCCGCTACGCCTTATTAGTGGTCCCGGTTTGGGCAAGGGCTTGCGATTCGGTATGGGACCCCTGACCTGATCAAACCACATTATCAGGATCCTAAGCAAGTAAGCCTGAAGGGCTATCTATCTACAAACTAACCCCCTTTTTGTTTTGTTTCTTGTCCCTAGCTAAACCCCCCGTTCCCCAATACTGCTAATAGACCATAACTTCTCGATCTTTCTAATGTTTTATCGAAACACCGAGCAGTTGCTAACTTTTATAAGAAATAAGTAAGTCAAACTTTTCTAAGCTTTAGACTTTCCATCAGTGGACGGCGCTCGCATGCCACTGGGCCCTATAACAAACAAATCCTTTTATTCCAAAGACAGTTTGTTTCCCTAGCCAATTTGATAGAATTTACCTTGAAAAACTAGTTAGCAACACTAAGTGTCCCGCAGCCACACCGAAAGATCAGAAATTGCTACCACAATTATTAATTTCACTCAAATAAATTAAGTAATAAGAGATTTTATAAATTACCAGTTTTACCACATATTTTAAGATAGTAAACACCACATTTAAAGTCCATTTAACCCATATAAATAGTAGTAGTTAAATTATCTCTCCACAATACACGTTGACCAATTATATTCCAAGACCAATCATAAAAGAACTCTACTTTTATAGAAATAGTGTGTGACTCTACCCTATTCCTATCGTTTTCCCTATTCTAGCATATCTGAAACACAGACCATCACTTACCATAGATCTAATGTTCAGAATATGCACAAGTGTATCCCTACCATAAGCTGTACAGTTCAGCCAGCGAAGCTGAGATAGGCAACCTATAGGCTTGAGTTCTGATCCCCCCCTCTGCTCTTGCCCGCGGGCTAGGGTAGCAGAGAGTAGATCGCCCTATCCGTGTATATATCCAGTATTCTAGGACATACCAGTACCAGCCACATGAGAGACCCAGCTGCGATCAACTTTACTTAGATGTGGATCGATCACAACCGAAATCCCCAGCTACCAACACCAGCATGGACCAGAGCACCGAGTAAATAAATATAAATATATATAGGACCCCAGCCTCAAATACTGCCGACTTCAGTGAGCAAGGATTACTCCTAATGCCTTTCGTCAATCGTGAAAGTCCTCACTTCCATCTAACAGTTGGACTCTTTGAGACCGGTGAGAAAATACGCTTTTGTAAGTATAGAAAAGCGTCCAAGCCCTCCACTTGGAACAAAAAGACCCCTAAACGCCTCTTATTTGACACCGTAAGGGAAGAAGCGCCTAGCCGGACAACAGTCTGTCACAAACAATGATCTGGCTTATAACTTTCACAAAATAACCCCATAGAAAATTACTAAATTCAATTTTACTGACCGACTAAACAAACGAGTGAAGTTTCCTTTACGTGCTATAATCTAAGCTTAGTTTTGCAAGAATTACTCCCTACAAAACCAAACACAGACTTATCTCCAAGCACCAGCCATACATCGACCCAGTCTTTGTATTGCTTGACGGCACTCATGAAACAAAGCACAGAAAACTTCACTATACACATCAATTTAAATGTAACACTACACTACAAATAGAACACTAAAATAACCCCACAACTGACAGTAAAGCAATTCCACTACAGGTCTAAGTTCAACTGTACGACGATATTGTCCCCGCACAATCAAACAAAGACACAATTTCAAAGTTTACAATCACTTAGAATAATTTCCAAGTAAAAACAAACAGAGAAATAATAGCAGAACAACTTCACTCACCAGTATAACACACGAAAGCCAGAGACACTGTTAGTCTTGTAGATATTTTAAGAATGACGCGCGTCGGCTCCTCCGACCCTTTTATAGATAAAAATGAGCGACAAAAGAGCTACAAAAGAGCGACAAAAGGGCTACAAAAGAGCGACAAAAAGGCTACAAAAGAGCGACTGGCTACAAAAGAGCGACAAAAGAGCTACAAAAGAGCGACAAAAGGGCTACAAAAGGGCTACAAAAGAGCGACAAAAGAGCGACAAAAGGGCTACAAAAGGGCTACAAAAGAGCGACAAAAGAGCGACAAAAGGCTACAAAAGAGCTACTGGCGACAAATAACAATGGATAGCCGCTAAATTACACTTATAAGAAAAAGGTCGTAACTGTTTTGTTTACTAAGTCGTACGCCTTAGGCATTAATGTCCAAGACATCTCAGCACGTACGTTTTTGCTTCTCAATAGTAACATCTGCATGACTGCACGTGTTCCAAAGTGATATAGGAATAATTTTATTGATACCTAGTTAAGCGACGAAGAGTTATGTATTGCGGTTAGTATAGGTATGCAGATATTTTTTTTGTTAAAGGGTTTTAATTAGATTTGTAGATCAAATACGCAGTAAAATATCATTTTTGTTTCTAAATGCTACATTAAACACATCCAGAAAGTATACTACTAATCATTATGAACTTTTATGACCTGTGATTGAAATCAAGACATAATATCGGAACGTTACGCAGCTGACAACTGTCAGTGTCAGTATTCCGTCCATGTGAACGTAGTTTGTTGATAAATACGTTTTTCCAACCTGTTTTGCATCAAATAATAGTGAATTTTATGAGTGAAGACGTGACTATACATGTGATTAAACATCACAGATATTATTTGTTAAAATATCCAATGAAATCCCAAAGAAAATATGCACCAAATAGTTGGTCAAGGAAAAGTTGATTTGCCGTAAGTTTTATATGTAATAACGAGTCAATTTCCTCGTCATAGACGCTTGTTCTGTTACAATATTCAAATAATTAATGAATCTACGGTTGTACTCACGTTATTATATCGCTATTGCTGCGACATGTTTCGGGCCAATTCGGAGGCCCTTCTTCAGGCATATAGGAGTATATTTACAAATAAAAAATGCTCCCCGTATCATCATCGTATCGCTGAGCCGCGGTCCTAGGTTCGAATCCCGGTAAGGGCATTTATTTGTGTGATGAGCACAGATATTTGTTCCTGAGTCATGGATGTTTTCTATGTATATAAGTATGTATTTATCTATTTAAGTATGTATATCGTCGCTTGGCGCTCATAGTACAAGATATGCTTAGTTTGGGGCTAAGTTGATCTGTGTAAGGTGTCCCCAATATTTATTTATTTTATTTATCGGATTTGATTTATTGAATAGTATGTGCCTAGTAGGCTTTTTGAATGGCCAAACTTATTCGCTCATCGCTGGCCATTATGCCGCCACCAGGCGTTGAGACTTTTCCTTGACATGTTGGCTACGAACCCTGGGGTATGCGCAATCTACGACGAATGGTCTGTGCCCCGCGCATACATTAATTGCCGGCAGATTCGCGATTCGCGGCCCGATTGGATTGCCAATAAACGTCAAATTGGTTCGAGGGCCCTTTACTCTGTTTGAATATTGTGTAACTTTTACAGTAATGTGCTAATGGGTCAGAAAAGAGAATCGGTGGCAAACAGGTATACGGTCCGCCTGATGAAAAGCGGTCGTACGGTGACCTATGGACCTATGGACGACTAACAGTCGAATAAAAATGTAATTGCCTCTTACATGAAATAGTAATAAATTACCTATATATTATATACAATACAATACAAATACTCTTTATTGCACACCTCAATACACGAAACAACATAGCAAGTATAAACAACAACTTAAGAGGTAAAACAAGATTATATGTATGTTTCCGACTAAGGTCTAGTCTACCTGTCTATCTTTATATCCAAAAACACGCTATTTATGCCAAAAATTATTTGCTTCAACCTTTTCTTAAGATCTGATAGGTACTCCCTTTTAAAACTCGATTTTAAATAAAAGAAACCGCATGCGTACTAGAAGAGAGGCAGATGATGATGATTAAAATCAGTCCATCCACTAAAAACGCTACATACATCGCTGCATACAATACTGCAATACGTGTTTTTAATACCTTACCACATATTTAAAGTCACACACAGGTCGAACGCGATTAATTAACATTATTTTTACCTTTTTCCCCAACGTTTCGGCCAGGTTGCACTGGCCGTGGTCGCGGAAGACTGACGTCCCAGCAAAGTGTCACCGGAGATGTAAACAACACAAAACTACCCGATATTAATTTATATAAATGTTCGGGGTAGACAAATAAATATAATCTACCCGCTTTTAGTTATTGTTTATTTCCCACCGCACGACACACAGCACTCACAACATCCGCGCACTGGTCCGAAGATAGATCTTTTGGTTTGAACATTTGAATCACTGGTCCCCATGTTGGCGATAATCGCGTTCGACCTGTGTGTGACTTTAAATATGTGTACAAAGCGCGAGAACTTAAAGTGTTATAATGCCTTACCAGTTGAGTATCGATGTTGGAGGGTAATAGATATAAGCTTAAGTTAAAAAATTTGTTGATAGAAAATGTTTTCTACGACCTAAATGAGTTTTTTCTGAAATATCCCGGGTAATAATTATAAGTTAGCCAGTAAGCTAATATAGTCAGTAGTTTTTTAAGAATATTGTACGCTCGAAATGGGCAACTGTTGATACCGAATTTCCTGTATATCATACCATCTTATGTACACAGTTAACAATGAATAAATTTTACTTTACTTTACTTTACAATGCCACAGAGAGAAAGACATTCGGCTCGATTAGAACTATAAGATATTAGCTCTGTATACGATATGGATCCGGTACATGAATGTCGACAATGAGCAAGCGAAAGATTCCAATATTGAACCGCGAGAGTGGCGAGTAGTTCATAAAGTGGAATCTTGAGCGTTGCAAGGGTTTCAAGGCACGAAGGTTAAACAAACTTTGCCACTGAGTGAAACACAAATTTAAAAAAAAAATTAAAAAACCTAGTGGATCTTGCTCAGCGTCATGGACTCTATCAGCCTACCAATTTTTATCAAAATCGGAGACGTGATCCAAATGTACAAACTTAAAGGGAATTGATCTGGGGCCCGTTTCTCGAAAGGTACAAGCCTTGTATTACAAGTGCGCGAACTGTCAAATCGTATGGGTTGTCATGGAAACACACTTGTAATACAAGGCAATTATTGCAATCCGATAAGAAATCTGAATTCAAAGGTTTATTATTTATTGCTTTTTAGTTTCTCCGTGTTTTGTGATGCGCTTATTTTTGAAGGCGGTTTTTTTTTTAAGTTTATTTATTTATTGATTTTTAGTGGTTCCTATTGATATTATAAGTATCAGTCCGAATATGCGTACAGTAGTGAAAGAATTATCCTTAAACTCCTAACCATTGAGGAGTTGACCTTCCATCATCAGCTCAGCCACATAAAATTATTACCATCAGGCGTAAATACGGGTGTACCTTCGAAAAATACACTAAACACATTACATATGCCTATAACATTTGAAGAGTTCCCTCGATTTCTCCAAGGTCCCATCATCAGACTCCAACTTGGTGCCAATGGGACCATCTCGGGGTTATACCCGTTCGATTAAAAAAAAAATTTTGAACCTTTCGAGAAACGGGCCACTGGTTTGGTGAAAAATAAATAAATTAGACGTGAATGCAAACAAATTGGTAGCGTTCAGGTTTATTGTATCACGGCTGTACGTGACGGCCCGTTCGGGTTACGTAGGGTTGCCAGTCTAAAAACGTGTCGCACTTTTTAAAATGAGGTTATGACAGATGGCGCCACCTTACTTCATTGCACAGATAAAGACTGCAGGATTTTTTTTGATGACATACCTATGCATCAATAGTCTATAATACATATTTAATTGTAATGTGATAAATAATTTGATCTCGTTATTGTACCTATAAATAACTTATGACTTAAAGAATATCAGACGTGAGAACGAGATGATTTTTTTTTCTCTCTTTGCCTAGGCACTTGCACAGGCGAGGCGCCGCCTGGCGGGATAAAACGTCATTGTGCGTCTTCATTATTTAAGGCCATTTCTCAAAATTTTGGCACCGACAGGTGAAAGATTTGCTTTTTTTTTAAATGTCGCATTTTTAAAAAAAAAATTGTAGGGATCGTTTGAATGCGTCTCAAACATTTCAAAAATGTCAAAGGCACCGATATCAATTAATTATTTTAGAAGTTATAATCGATTAAAATTCAGGTGAACGACATCATGATCAGGCGAAGGATAAATATACACAGGTTATCGACAACAGCAGCAGGTTAACGACAAATTAATACAAATTTGTATGACACATTTGACAAGTTAACGACAAGCGTCGCTAACCTGCGTCCGTAGTCGATCACCTGTAGTTTGGTGGTCATTCACCTGATATGGACGTCATTCACCTGCCCATCAGCATTATAATAGTTTTTAACCGCCGCCCAAATCTCAAGGAAGGGGGTCATTAATATTTTATACCCGACCTTTAAATAAAATTATAATATAATAGCTACTCTGAAGTATAATGAAGTGACTTCACTTCAAGCAATCACTTGCTTACTTACACGGTATTTCGACTATAATTAATATTTCATTTTTTAAAGGGGGCAAAAAACAAATGAAAAAATTAAAATATGTAAATAAATCACAGAAGAGTTACTTTTAATTATAAAAATATAAGGATACTCATTATTCTCAGTATTTATTTTCTTTCTTAGGCTAGGCTGTTTATAATATGGATATAAAAGTAAAATACAAAAACACATACAAAACAATATAAAAAAACATATAAACACATTATAAAAAACCTAACCTAGGGTGCCGCCAGCAGCGGGGCAGGGCCCAAGCTGCCGGTGGTTAGGGCTGCAGAGAGAGGAACCGTCGGACTATCCGCGCCGTGTCCAAGATCACCGCCTTCTGCATCTGGCCCTTGATCTAGCCACCTAGCGAGAGTCTCTTAAGATGTTGGTCGAGACTCTTCGCTATGAGACCGTTCGCTGAAACGACTATCGGAACAATGATCGTTGAATCAACATCCCACATGGCGGTTATCTCGTGAGCCAAGTCTAGGATACTCATTATTATTATTATCATAATACTCATATTCTAGATTATGTTTTAATACTCATTATCATTACTTATTGATCCGATTGATCGCCCCTCGTAATGGTTCATCTGGCTTATGACAAGTGATCGACGTGTCGGTTTCCTGTCACTGAGTCGTTCACCTGGCTTTATCGCACAGGTGAAGGACACACACCACAAAAAAGCAACAATCCTTTGAGAAATGCAGCCTAAACCGATATAACAGTAATACTTTTCTCATTTAACGCACAAAACAAATATTGAAGGTGTAAAAAAGTATTATTACGATTGGTAAATTTATCATTATTGTCATCACCCTGTCCCAAAATGTCGTTCACTTGCCTATTTTAGCCAGGTGAACGATGCACAGGTGACCGACAAAATGCCAGTTATTTCGCCAAAACTCAAAAAGTATTTGCCAAACGAACTAAATATTTAGGCGCCTAAAAATAAGCAACAAAATACGAAACATATGTTACAGTTAATGCATTATCTCAAACAATAACCAGTTTATGATTGACAGAATAACGACTACTTACCCGTTACAAACTCCCGTTCGAGGTAATTAAAATTTTTTATTTTCTAATCAAGGCGTAGTGAGCACGTGCCGTTGCTTACAGGTGATGGCCGATACTGGCGGCTTCGATTCATGTGGGGTGGGGCGGCAGAGGTGCAGTAGGGATCGCACAGTGCTTGCGAGTTTGTCTCGACAGGTCAACGACAAAAACGGCCGTGGACAAACTTTAAAGCCAAATAACTTGGAACATAAGTGTAATATTACTATCAGATACTCTAGTTTTAAAAGTTAAGGATATATGCAAATAAAATACAGCAATAAAGGTAAATAAAGTTAATAATTTGTGTACTTTTAACAACTCGAAACATGAGTACTCCGCGTTGGGACACGGAAGGTGAACGACAAAACTTAGTTACAATTATTATTTATTTCATTAATATAAAATAAATCGATTTCAAAGCATCAGGCCTCTATGTAAAAACTGTCTTTTAATATGTTTTGATAATTTATTTATGAAGATACTGTATACTAAAAAAAAAGTTCTAACATAAACGTACTGACAGGTGGGGGTGGCAAAATTTTGAGAAATGACCTTAATTTTATTTAATATTTACAATTTTATGTCACACTGTAAGGAACTTTTAAATTTGATTTTCCCCTGTTTTTAAGTAGCATGTTAAAAAAGTTTATCACAAGAAAAATCAGTGAAATTCAAGTTTTCTATGAGGATCTAAAAATTCGCGCCTACTTTTTTTTATCTGCCATTATTGAAAGTGGATTGGCAGACTATATTTAGAAGTTATCATGTATTATAGTTGTTGTTAACCCTAGCTCCACGTACAGACCGATTTATTTCGTTTGCTACAAATATTTGCCCTCACAAATCGCCGGCCCAAAGCTCTAGAAAATGCCGGACTTAGCCCAAATCCCGCGAATTGGTGCAACTTATAACGCGATTCACACCTGCAACCTGTGGCTATGGGTGTGTAGGTACTTTTACATGAAAATAAAATGCTTGCAAATTCTGTTTGTTTTAAACAGGATTTAATCAAATTCTAACTCTGTTTAAGTCATAGAGGAATAAGTAAGGGAAGAGTTGTAACTCCAGTAAATGCAAGTTATTTGTAGTGACATCTATCGACAATCACGCGCCAAATAGCATAAATTATCATTACCACTTTTACTCGACACTAGGTGCCAACAGTGTTGCGCATTCTGTGGTTAAAAATGTAATATTAAAACAGTTTACAACTTATATTACAAGCAGAAGTAATTGAAAACAGAGTACTGATTGATATGATACTAAAGGTTGTCTAGAAGAGATCGCTCTTTAGCGCCGCCTGTTGTCTAACCTTTAAAGCCGCCTGTTGTCTATCATAGTTAATTAAAGTTATGTGCTTATTATTTTTTTTAAATGTCATCTTGTTATATTGGTGAGCAACAAAGAATACTTGTATTGTATTGTACCTAATACTATTGTAATATTAGCTAACAATTGTTGAGCATTAGACTTTTTGTTCGTCGCGACATCTATTGACAAGTAGCAGTACTGATAATTTACGCTAGTTGACGCGCGATTGACGCGTGGGTTACGCTAGATGTCACTACAAATAACTTGCATTTACTGTATCTAGTTACAACTCTTCCCTTATTCCTCTATGGTTTAAAAGTGTTTTTAACGTCCAGCCGGAGGCCGAGCCAAAGTGACCATCGTTGACGCTAAACGCCGATGGAAACGCAGTCTGACTCAGTCGCGCCAATACGGAAGAGCTGGAGAAATGACTAGCTACGATAACGGTATTATCGTGAGCGTTTGTGCATTGGCCAATTTGGCCATCATTGGGCTATACATAGGTTAAGACGATACGGGAGGGGTCAATTCTCCATACAAACGCTCTCGACTATTTCCTCCCTGGTTTTTGAAGATAGAGCAATGATTTTTTCAACACAGATTGTTATTATTTTTATCTGTGTCGGACCGTTTCGATTTTTTTGATATTCTGCTTTTTAAAGACTCTAGAGCCAATCAAAAATTTCCAAAAACGGCCTATTTCATTGTGGCGCAAAAAAAGATGTGATACTCAAGATTGGTAACAAATTAACAATTAACCAAAAAAGCTACGGTCCGACATAGATTATTTCATTGTTATTCAGATTCTCAAATTTCGTTCCGATTGATTAAGTTTTGAAGGAGGAAAGAGTCGAGAGCGGAACCTCGATTTTAAAGATTTTTTGAAATATCTTTTAACTGAGTTGTCAATGTACAATTTTTTTTTCGATAAATCTAGTTAATAACACTTGTATATTTAACTTAAATTCCTAAGTTGAAAGGGGGGCTCCTTTCCATTTTAGCATTTTCGCTACCGTATCCTCTTAACGTGCGTTGCCGAATGCACAAACGCTCACGAAACGAAACGCTCGTAGATATTAAGTTTTGAAGGAGGAAAGAGTCGAGAGCGGAACCTCGATTTTAAAGATTTTTTGAAATATCTTTTAACTGAGTTGTCAATGTACAATTTTTTTTCGATAAATCTAGTTAATAACACTTGTATATTTAACTTAAATTCCTAAGTTGAAAGGGGGGCTCCTTTCCATTTTAGCATTTTCGCTACCGTATCCTCTTAACGTGCATTGCCGAATGCACAAACGCTCACGAAACGAAACGCTCGTAGATATCTATCTCTATCGCTCTTGCGTATGCGCGACGGAGCCAAAGGTGAGTCCCTTTCGCGGCGTTTCGTTTTCGCTTCGCGTCGTAGAAATGCCATTCTTGTAGAGTGCATTGGGATAAATTCGAAGTACAGAAATGCCCGGGTAATTTCGAAAGGGGGATCTTGATATGATGGAAATAATGGTGATTTTTATGTGACTTTCGAAATTAGACGGCATTCGAAATTACCCCAATGCACCCTAGTTTTATTTATTACAATCAAAATATGTGCGCCACGTTCTGCGTTGCCCGGCTCACTGGTTCGAATAGCCGGGAAAAATATTATGAAAACGTTTGTAACTTATCTACCTGGCGGGAAATCCGTCCTGGTTCTGCAATCATTTCAGCTCACTTGCAGTTTTAACTTTATCAAAATGTATTGAAAAATGGTAACGGAATGGGAAAAAAAATAACCTTTTTTTCTATTATTAGGATTGAAAGAGCTCGCGATTCTGAGTGGAAACGACATTAAAAATTTCCAAATAAAAAGTGGGGGGACAACTTTGAAAACAATGGCCCATTTAGATACATAATAAGTCTAAGTGGGTTTTCACATTTAATCCGATCCGATATCGGATGTAGGACCGATATTCCATACATTTAAGCCGCCATCTTTGATTTTTGCCTTTGAAATCCTTCCGACATCCGATATCGGATCGGATAATGTGAAAACGCACTAATACAAAGAGCCTTTACAAGTTAATGTATAAAGCACAGAACATTCTCTCTTCTAATTCTAAGTGCGTTTTTACATTATCCGATCCGATGTCGGATATAGGACCGATATCCTACATAGGTATTAAAGGCGCCATCTTTGACATTTGCCTACATCCTTCCTACATCCGATATCGGATCGGATAATGTGAAAACGCCCTAATACCAATGTCTACTAAAGTCGTAACATTTTTTTTATGAATTTTGCTTTAATATGCGTGCATGACGTTATGAAAATGCTATACAGTGCAACAAAATAATTAGGTACTTAGGTAGATATTAAATAAAATGAAACTAAATAATATTTGATAATATCCATAGAAAATTGCAATATTTTAAGAATCTTACGTCAAAAATCTGACAGTTACGTAGAAAGTGGCGCCCTTATTCTTCCGCACTGTAGTCAAATACTGCAATTATTCAAATATGTACGAACAGTAGTGTTCCATTTACAAATGAGAATATAAAAAAAAACATTCAGTCGAATTGAGAACCTCCTCCTTTTATTGAAGTCGGTTAATAATGCTCTGCCAGGACGAATAAAGTAGAATTTTTATAATCTCAAAAAAAGGAAAAGTACAATTTTCCAGAAACCGGCATTTCGCCGTTTCAGCGTAACGTCATTTGAGTAAAGAAATCGAACAGAGAAACATCTTCATGCCTACTTATAGATGTTGATTTGCATCACAGACCACAGCAGTGGCTTATTTCACAGTACATAGTGCCAATAGGCTAGTTTCCTACACTTAAAATAAAATATTTTATGCAGTCCACGAAATAAAGCACCACATAATTAGAAGAAAAATATGGACAGTAGCTATTTTTAAACACAATTTCTATTTAATAAGTCAAAGAGAAAGATATAAAGTAAATGTATTGGCCGTGACGTCACTCCTCAGTATTTCATAGTAATTCCATACTAACAAATCGTTTTGACAGTTCATAAAAGAAGCTGATTTGACTAGTACGAAACTAGCCTATTGTGACTCGACAGTCACACTTCGCCGTTCATTGCCTGCTCAACAAGCAGGGCCGGATTAAGGGTAGAGCGAGTGGAGTGGCCGCTCTAGGCGCCAAATGGTAAAGGGGCGCCAAACTCGTAAAGAGAGGCGCAATTTTGTATGAGTCAAAGGAGCGTAAGCGTGACGATGAGAAAAGTTCAAAGCACTTGGAAACCGAAGGGCATAGATACAGTGACAACACACCGAAATTACTGCCTAAGGAAAAAATTCGAAAAAACTTTTACCTAGAGCGCCGACACTCAAACTCGCTCTACTCTGATCGACCGGCACTGTCAACAAGGAAATATTGACGATGAGTAACAAATTAACAGTGTTACTTATTAACCCAGATAGGGTCAGAATTGTCAGTGTCAAGTGTCAATCTGTCAATGTCACTGTGGTGAAACAGCCCACTGATGGGAACGAACGCAATGAAGAACGTTATGTCTGAATCTGGTGTTGTGAAAACATTATTTTCTACTCGTCGACTTTAATCTGTCAATTAGCGTGCTGACTTTTCAGTGTTGGATAGTCTTTGACACTTAGTCAACTATAATATGTATTTCATTTCACTTTAGTTAACTGAAAAAAAATTCTAAAATAGAACTTCTATACTAATATAACTCGCGATACCTGGCAAATTTTTCTGCATCCGAAACACATTTTTTTTATCTATCGCGTTATCTTCCAATCAGAGACGGATATTACAAACAATTGGTTGGTAGGTAATTCGATGTTGATACAACGGTAAACGACGCTATTAACATTAATTCTAACTTAAATGATGATATTTTTCATCCACTGATGATGAAGATGATGACTCATAGAAAAAGTATTGTATACAATAGTGATATAATTATACTTTTCACTCTCGTACCGTACTATTAGGCCACTCAGGAAGCTTCGTGGCCTCAACATGGTACTTGACTGAAATGCTTTGTGTTGTACCAGAGTCGGTACTTGCGTTTAGTTACACGCATGAAGCAATAAATAAACACAGTTTTCTTTATTAATGCCAGTATGACTGTTACTCTATCACGTTTCTTTACTCCTAGTTACACAACGTCCCGGCAGAGCCTTTAATAACGTTTACCATCTCAATCATAATAAATATGGTCGCCTTTAAATAACGTATTTTTATAACTAAATAATGGAAATATTCCGTTGCTTCAGCTGGCCCGTATTTAGGTTTGTTTTCCCGACTTTGTCCTTCTTTAAGTTAGGATCTTATGAAATTAGATCAAGTGCACGGATTTCCATAAAATTTCGCAACTGTCCACACACGTCTTTTTTTTTAAGATTATGATTTTTTTCAGATTGATCTGACAGATTGCGAATAATCTGAATTTTAAGAATGTGTGTGGCAAGGCAGACGATCTTATTTTATAAGATTATTATGGTTTTTTCAGATTACGAAATTTAAGACAGTCTGTTGCCGCCCGGTTGACGGCCTGATTTCTTCAAAAGCTATTTCAAAAGATCCCGGCCAAATGAGAACCTCCTCCTGTTTTTGAAGTCAGTTAAAAACAGATCACAAAATCAATAGCCAAATGGAATAGGGAATCCAACAGAACGGTTCTGCGACTGACGGTTGGCCAGACCACCGGCAGACTGTGGTTTGAAAATAGAATGCATCATGAATGCATTATTTTCAACACTGATTCGAATTAGGAATCGAACGTACATCGTAACATTATTCATTGCTCTAAGACAATCTGAAATAAAACTGAATTTTAAAGAATTTTTGAGATTATTTAAATAAAATTTCAACAAAAAACAAGAATTTGACACTAATCTAGCGATCGACAGGGTAAATACGACAGGTCATAGGGTTCAGTGCGACATAAAAATACGAGAAGGCGAGGCGCCGCAAATTTTATTATACTCTGTCAAACCGTTTCCGGCACTAGAAAAAAAGCGGCAAATTCCAAAAATATATCCGCGAACCTCTTCACAGTAATCTTTCGCACAAATTCACCCCTTCTTTTTTTTTTTTCCTTCTATTTTTTTACGTGACAAATTTGTGTGGCCAGCTTTCATTTTTAAATTTTTTTAAATTTTTAATTGTATATTTATTACCCGGCGCCGCGTGGAAAATATTCCGACCGGCCAGTGTTTGAGCAGACCACCCGGCACCGGCAGATTATAATTTGAAAATAGAATGCATTATTTTCAACGGCGGTGTTTTTGTCCGTTTTAAATGACGTCCTATATTATCAACGGCGGTGTCAGTAGTTTGCTTACTGATGTAAAACTGTCAGAGATCAGATCGATGGGGTCATGATCAAATCAAATTAGATTAAAATATTTAATGGCTCTTATAACAAAGGAGTTTTTTCTGAAGTTAGTATTAGTGGCGAGGATATGAAACATTCGTTTAGTGCGAGACGCAAGGCGTGAGGGGACTACCAACTGGGAACTTCAAGCTTGACAGCAGATCCGGACAGTCAACATAGTTTTGAGCATTTTTCATCACGTAGATTACGTTAGAAATATTGCGCCGGACATAAAGAGGTAGCACGTGAAGTTTCGGACAATGTTGAGTGTAACTTATTAAGTTTACGTTTTATTTTTCTATGTTAGCAATGTGCATGTGTAGTTGGCAATGTCCGTCCAAAGTGACGTCTTTATGTTAAGCAGTAGTTGGCAATGTCATTTATAAGTGACGCTTAAAAAAAACCATTTCCAATTTTGTTATGTTTTTTTTCCACACATTTTCCCCTTAATTAAGAACGTATCAATGCCACTGGAGATTATTTTTAACGGTCTTCAAAACAAGGAAGAGGAAATGAACTCGGTTGTTTTTTACGTTCTTTGTAGACAATTTTAAGGATCGCACGCACCTTTTCTATCGCTCTTTTTTTAATACCTATCAAAAATATTTTATATATTTACGTGTCTTATCATGTAAACAAACGAAATGTCAAATATGACTAGTGATTGAAAATGTCGATAAATGAAGCGTTAACGACAATTTCCCTTCTAACGTAGTATCTACGATACACGTGTGTACAAAGAGGAAATTCGTAACTTGTTTCGATTAAAAACACTCCCTTCGGGCCTGTTTTCGGCACTCGTTTCGTCGAACTTCCTCCTTTCCGCACTCGTATCGTTATGTAGGTACTATTTTTTTAATTATTCAGTGGGCTACCTTCTTCAAAAAATTGCAGTTTTAGTTTTTTTCCCATACCAACGTGAACCGCCCCACATGAGAATCTTTCTGTTTGCCCCAGTGGTTGACTACTAAAGAATCATCATCGTCCTTGCGTTATCCCGGCATTTGCCACGACTCATGGAGTGCCAAGATTTGGCGTAGGCACTAGTTTTTACGAAAGCGACTGCCATCTGACCTTCCAATCCGAAGGGTAGGTAAACCAGACCTTATTGGAATTAGTCCGGTTTCCTCACGATGAAAGGAAACTTCACCGAAAAGCGACTGGCAAATATCAAATGACATTTCGCACATAAATTCCGAAATCCGAAAAACTCATTGGTGCGAGCCGGGGTTCGAATCGAACCCGCGACCTCCGGAACGAAAGTCGCACGTACTTACCGCTAGGCTACCAGCGCTTCGTGTTGACTACTAAAGAATGCCCCACGGAATTAAATTGGCCTTCCATAGAAATGAACGTAGTTTAGTATTCTTCAGACATTTAAGGTTTCGTCTATCGCTATAGGCCTTCGGGGCCCCAGTTACGTCATAAGGACATTAGCGGAGCCCCGCTGGACTGTTTATCTCGTGAACGCCATTTAACGCCTGCATTCACGCCGGTGCCAAATTGTAGAGAATGTAGAGTCACAGAGGAAGAGTTTGTTAGTAAACTTGTTGCTTTTGTAACTTAGAGCGTAAATTGTCAACGTAAGCTCAATTGCTCTACATTTTTAATGGACTCTATTATCTAAATACATACTTTATATAGAAGAAGAAACTGACTGACTGACTGACATATCAACGCACAGCCGAAACTGCTGCTTCCTTATAAGATGTAGAGGAGCACTAAGAAAGGATTTTTCAAGATACAAGTACACCTCCTAAGGGGGGAAAATGTGGGTCCAAAAGTTTGTATAGGAAAACAAAATTAGATTTAGTACGCAAAGCATATCACGGGTTTGAAGCCCAATTTAAGATATGGAATATTGCTTTATCCGGGCAATGTGTAACGCCTCGCGACGATCATCTTGCAAAGATCTATTTGCTGAGTTGAAAGTGTTAACTGTACATTCACTGTATATTTTTGAAGTATGTGTTTTTGTAAAACAGCATCCAGACTTGTTTAAAAAAAAAAGCGAAATAACACATTTCAACACCAGATACCCAAATAGATTAGTCTTGCCTAAAATTAAAACCAAAATGAAAAGTTGCTCCTGTTATGCAATGTGCATTAAAATATTTAATAAGCTGCCTGATGACATAAAAGAATTACCCCTTCACCAATTCAAAAAGAAATTACACGCCTACCTGGCCCAACAGAACTACTATAGCTTAAAAGACTACCTCAATTTGAATAATGTATCAGCGGATTAGTAAATATAATCAATACCTTATTGGATAAAATTGTAAATATATTTGAATTAATAATCCATTACTGATCAATTGTTTCGCATAATTAATATTGTTTAATAATAGTACAAATTTCTGACATTTCATTTTTCTATTTTAATAATATCATTTGTAATGTAATTTGCCATCATCATCATGTCATCTTGTTTATTGGCATGTTATCTTAGTAAGTACCTAGTTAATTATAATAACATTGTGTCAAGATACAACTTAGTTATTAAGGAAAAATTTGCATGACTTTTTTAAGTCTGAATGTACGCACATACTAACCATTATTTCGTAACACCATGATTGTACTACATTTAAAGCAAATAAACACTATTACTATTACTATTACTATAAAAATTAAGCAGTATAAAGATGACAGCTGGTAACTAGAGCTACCAAAAGCAACTGAGTGGCTAAAAAGGTAGGCTGCCTAGCCAACATGCCAATGGAAGGGTGGTCTCATCGGAAGACCAAAGAAGGATAATGTGCCACGAAATGGCCTCACCTCAGCATATTGCTGGCGACTTCCAGCGCTGGGGCACATTTCTCAAAACTGCAAGTTACAAGTTACAAGCGGAAGTCTCTTTCCAACTTGTCATATTAGACATTGACTACCGCTTGTAAATTGTAACTTGTAGCTTCGATAAATGGGCCCCAGCGCTGGAAGTCGCCAGCAATATGGGACTTACTCTTCTTTGTCATTCTTAATTATTGTTCAATGTACAGTCAACCAATTGGAACCCTAGGCCACTCTAGAACCATGTCAAAATGACAAGCAGTAAGAGATTTCTTACAATCTGATTTATAACGTCACTATGACATAGTTCTACAGTGGCCTAGGGTTCCAATTGGTTAACTGTATGTGTGCTTAAGAAGAATAAGAAGACTTTTTCTATTCTAATTCAATCGCTTACATTCCGTAACGTTAGACTTATATTGACCGGGATATAGACCGTGATTACTTTTTTGATTTTTGTCGAGCTCCCGATATTTCGACGCAGTTGCATGCATCATGATCACGGAAAACTGACGAAGGCGGGTGGATGTTAAAGTTGTATAGACAGCGCGCGATCTACCCTCCTTCGCGCGCGTCGGCTGCGTTCACTTTCAGCGTTACCACTGGTCGCGTTCACACTCGATGGTCTGTCCAAACACACTATACTCACAGTGTCACTACGTTTGTTCAATTCTGACTTCACCGGTTTTTTACACAAACAAATCACTGGATTCCATACATTAGATAGTTTGAAGCCATCCTCACGATTGAAATTTTTATATTTGTGAATCTCAATGGCTTCTCTTACCAATCTCGGTATGTAGTGGCGTTCCGTCGAAATTACCTTAGGACTATGCAACTCGATCCAATGATCAAAAAGGTAATCACGGTCTATATCCCGGTCAATATAAGTCTAATGAAAATAACCGTGAATCATTCAAAACTCTTTCCGTAACGTTGTCAATCTCTCTCCATAGCTTTTAAAATTAGCGTGACAGAAACGTCGTCGTGTTTTGATGTGATGTATAACACAACACACGATAAGCATGTTGGCTAGGCATCCCGGTTAAGATCATAGTAGGCTAAAAGGCTGCACATAGAGTTAAGAAGGATAGTGCATGAAAAATTGGTTTTCCTCTCAAAAATGATTTATATTTTCTCCAAGTAATACATATAAATATTATGTTTACTATAGTTCACATATTATATTTTATTGTATGTTTATAAATTTATTATGCGTCTATCGATGTGACTGTTCAACCATTGAATATCACGTTTTACTGATTAAATTTATTAAAAAATGTTTTTCAATGCAATATTTCCCTGAGACTAATTAAACAAGGGTAGCAATATTCGGTAACAAGTGTCTCATGTTTTCATTTCAGGATTCTATTAAGCTCGAACCATACGCTTCATCGTGGTTCAACTATAGAATCACATTTCACACAAATTTTCAATTCCACACTCGGCGTTAAAAAATACACAACAAAAAATTTTAACATATTTTTAATATTTTAAGCAAGCAAATAAGTGAAATAGGCATTGCCAATATTACATTGCAAATCGAAATGAAATAAAAGAAAAACAGGGAACCGATTTTTGAAATTCAACCATTCGGTTTCGTGAGTTTCGTTCAATAATATCTCCACTAACGATCTAACAGAATCAAAAACGAGTGGTCATTACCACTTGAGTTTAAAATACTCTAGCCTTCTTTTTCAAAAATAGCATATCGTCGTTTTTCACGGACTTTCGAACGAGAATTCGTGCGTTCGAAATTCAAAAATCGGTCCCCAGAATTAAATCCAAACCGAATCAAACCGAATTTTTTTAAAGAAAAAAAAATCGTAACCTCAAAATTTACTTACAAATATCAAATCCGTATCTCGTAATCACAAACATTTCCATCAAAACCACAAAATCCACCAGTAAAATCATTAAACAAAACAATATATTTTACAAAGGACTCCACACAGATCCTAGTCCGGTATATTTACACGTTATATTTACATTTGCATGTTTTTTTTTGTTTTTTATTCATGGTTAGGGCTTAGGGGCGCGCCGCGGGCCGCGAGTTTCTACTGGATGTCTATAATCGATACGGGACCGCTGACGTCCGTTTTGCCCAGGGCGCGGGCAGGCACTGATCCGGTGCTGCCCTCTGCTTTGAATTTATCGATGTTTTCCGAGTGACAGGTCTGGGCTCATCACCCGTTTGAGTTTGACGTTTATTGGACGGTTTTTGCTATCTTGATAGCGTTTTGTTTTTCAGCATTTCGTAAATGCTTTTTCTCTGTGATGCATGATTTATTTACATACAAAAATGCATGATTTATGAAAGAAAATAATTTAGCCTCTCGCCTACGAATTACAGTCGTTTCAGGGGTGGGACCCGTCACCACACGGGAAAATTCCTAAATTATTTTCTATTACCGATTCAGGATGCATTTTAGTTATTTACATACATTATAATCACGCCTGTATCCCATAAAGGGGTAGGCAGAGCACATGAACTACTAAGTTTCAGTGCCACTCTTGGCAAAAAGGGGTTGAAAGAAATCCAAATTGTGACATTATTATTATTTTAGTTATTTTAGACGAGTATTTAAATTCTTTAGATTACGGATTTTTACAAATTAAGCGTTTATCATTTCTTGCCTAATTATTGAGAAAGAGATTGATTGGATAATTGCAAAATTTTCTATTTTGATTAGTTGATGTTAAAAAAAATATTAAACAGGTACATAGAATCCAGGCCAGGCCAGGGCTAACCCTGCAGCACTTTTGAAAGAAAAGCCTAGCATAAACTTCAAAGATTTTTTTCGATTCTACTTTTAAATTTGAATTTATCTGAGCAATTCTATTCTATATGATGTAGATTCGTTTTTGTTTTGTTTTATCAAAGCCAATTTTATTTTTTGAATGATTCTTATTTTAGGGTCCCCCCACATCTAGCGTCTCGCGAACGTCGTCGCCTCTTCAACGCCCGCGCGGCGTCGACGCCGCGCTCCCGCAGCGCCGACGCGACGTTGCGGCGCCTCTCGAACGAACGTCGACGTCGCAGTGGCGTCCGCGCAGCGCCTCCGCGATGCAGTCAGAGCTAGGGCTTCCAATACCGGGATCCCAGTATCTCGGGATTTTTGGGGTATATTTCAAAACCGGTATTTAATTTTGTAATACCGGAATCCCGGTATTTTTAGTAACTAACAAATTATGCCAAATAGACGCGTAAATATTGCTTTTTGCTCTCGTTTCTTCGACACATTCTCTGTTTAGTGTTTTTACAATATTTCTATGAAATGTCAGTTTTTCCGATGATTACCTAGATAAAGATACGTGTCAAGAGCATTCATTGAGGAGGGCCTGCCGTGAACCTTTTGATACATTTGTCGCACTTGGGAATCGTAAGTGTGGCAGGGAAGCAATACGTCAAACGTAGTTGACACAAACACAGGCCACAGACCCTCTGTAAACAAGTCGCCTTGATGCACCTACATTATAGAAATAACTTTTCAAAAAATTGGTTAAGGCATACGAACTAACGTATAAGCTACTTTTGGTTTACTGCCACTGCCACTGACGACTGCCACGAGGCGCCGCAACGTCGCGTCGGCGCTGCGGGAGCGCGGCGTCGACGCTGCGCGGGCGTTGGAGAGGCGACGACGTTCGCGAGACGCTAGATGTGGGGGGACCCTAAGTGCGTTCTCACATTATCCGATCCGATATCGGATGTCGGAAGGATTTCAATAGAAAAAATCCAAGATGGCGCCAGTGTGTATGGGATATCGGTCCGACATCCGATATCGGATCGGATAATGTGAAAACGCACTTAGTCTCAATATTTTTTTTGGCACTATCACTCGTATAAAAACTGATAGTCAATTAAAATTATCCAGGTTTTCGCGACATTCTCAATCATAAGGCTTGAATAAAAAAGTGGAATTGTCTGCGTCAGGTGAGACTTGAACTCACGGCCTCTGGATCGATAGGTACCAGCGCTCTCTCAACTGTGTGCGTAGCCAAATGCACAAACGCTCACGGTAATATCTCTTGCGTAGCTATCTCTATCGCTCTTGCGTATTGGCGCGACAGAGCTAGACTGCATTTCTGTCGGCGTCTGGCGTCGCAGAAATGCCATTCGGCTAGCAGACCTGAGCTCGTAAGTACCAGAGGCAGTGAGTTCAAGCGCAGTATAATAAAGAGTACTATCGTACAGTATGGCCACTCCCGCTCCCCGCTGAAAGTGCCGCCCACCCCGCTCTCGGTTACCTCACAGTTACCGCCTGTCAAAAACGCGAACAGTCGATCTGTCATATTTCACTTCTACAAGCATAGTACGCGTTTAGACTGTGTGCTAGGAACGCGCCTCTTTCATATATTTGATCGCCAGTGTCCGAGGTGTGGTTCAAGTCTCACTCAACAGACGTACGTAAAAAAATCTCCACATTTACTACATTTACGTCGTTGTTTACCACTTGTCGTTAACTTTATTAGTTAATTACAAGTTCACAGCTTATTAAATAAGCGTGTAAAACAATAATGTAAGCGCGACAAGGCCGGTATAATAAGAAAATTGCCCGAACGTTTAGTGCGACGAGAGTGCAGTTATTTGCATGAAATGGGCCGATATGGCATATTGCCAGAGGTATCGCTTTCAGTGAATCGCGGGGAAAAAGCTGTGGAAAAAAGTCAATCAAATATCCTAAATATAGCCTAGTACGAGTACATTACGATACAAGCGCGGAAAAATATAATCGAGTGACAATAAATCGACAAGGATCACTAATTTCCTCTTCGCATGTGTATCGTACGATATCTTACAATACATATATTTATGGGACATAAATAATAGGCGAGATGACTAAAAAAACTAAATTTTAGGCTTCCCACAGACAGTCTTAAAAATTCATAATCTTAAAAAAAAATTGTATGCAATCTGACAGTTCAAACTGACACTGACAAGACACTGACAGATCTGTCAGTGTCAATTTGCATACAATTTTTTTTTAAGATTATGAATTTTTAAGACTGTCTGTGTGAATGTGAAGCCTTAGTCCGTCAGTCAGATTATCAAAGAATTTTAAACACGTATTTTTTTTCTCGTATACTCTGTCAAACAAGTCTGTCAGTAAATAAGAACAAAGAAAACTATAGGTATCCTTTTCTCTAGCACCCTAAAGAAAAGGATGCATATAGTTTTCGTTGTTCTTATTTACTGACAGACTTGTTTGACAGAGATTAAACGAAAAATCACTGTGGTAACAATGAAGACTCCTTGTTATTGTGATATATTCATGAAATAGTTTATTGGTGTAACAATGAAGTGTCAGTTTACGTTTGTTGCGAAATAAACCTTTTATGATGATATTCATAAAAAAAACTTAGTTTCTTTTTTCTGCCGTCATTTTGAACTGTCATTATTTAGTTGTCATCCCGCGAAATTTTAATTAACAACTGAAGACATGCTTACTGGATTTGACACATGATATTAAAAGGAAGACTAATGAAATTATATTTTATAACTTATAAGTATTAAAACAAGAAGAAGAATAAAGGAAAATAGAAATACTTCACTCAAGACGAGGCAAGTGGGCAGCTGAATTCAAGCGGGGACGAGTCAGAATCGCAGATGACCCTCGCTCCGGGAGGCCAACTACTGCGACCAATCCAAATAATGTGGCAACTGTATGCAAAATGATAATCCAAGACCGACGGTTAAAAGTGAGAGAAATAGCCGACATCGTAGGCATCTCCTGTGAAAAAACTCAAAATATTATAGTTAACGAATTTGGGTTTTCCAAGGTGTCGGCGAGATGGGTTCCAAAGCTCCTTTCAGTGGAACAAAAAATCACTCGTCTAACAATTTTACGCGACTGTCTAGACCTGTATGAAGCTGACCCTCAAGACTTTTTGGACAGATATGTTACTATGGATGAGACATGGGTCTACCACTATACGCCCGAGACTAAACAGCAATCAAAACAGTGGGTTCGTGCTGGATCTCCGCCACCCAAAAAGGCAAAGGCCATTTTGTCGGCAAATAAAGTTATGGCATCAGTGTTCTGGGACGCAAAGGGTGTAATAATGGTTGACTATCTCCAAAAAGGTACGACTATAAACTCGGACTATTATTGCGAACTTTTACGTCGATTACGTCGACTTTTACGTCGACTTTGAAAGTAAAAAGACCTGGAGTGCTGACAAAGAAAGTTCTTTTCCACCAGGACAATGCACGCGTGCATACGTCACTAAAGTCAATGGCAGAAATTCATAATTGCGGGTTTGAATTATTGCCGCATCTGCCTTATTCACCCGATTTGGCACCATCGGACTTCCATTTATTTCCAAACTTAAAAAAACACATGGGTGGTAAGAAATTTTTGACCAACGACGAGGTCCAAGCTGAAGTGGATACCTATTTTGAAGGCCTGGAGGAAATTTTTTTTAAAAGTGGTATAATGGCTTTGGAATCCAGATGGAATAAGTGCAAAGACCTTAACGGGGACTACGTAGAGAAATAAAAATATTATAAAAAAAAACCGGCCAAGTGCGAGTCGGACTCGCCCACCGAGGGTTCCGTACAAACTTTTAATGGTCAAAATAATCTAATACTACTCATACTCATTTATTTGTAACGCCATTTTACACGTCAAGATTTGATTTAAAAAAATAATATTCATACAACAATAATACTTAGAAAATAAATAGACAGAAGATTGAAATTACAAAAAGTTAGGCAATATTCACATAAAAAATTAACAAAAATATTTTTCTAATTAGTTAATAAAAAGTTTGTCATAAGTGTAGAACGGGTGCTCGACCAGCCAATTTTTTAAGCAATACTTAAAGTTCGACACTCTAGGTACTTCAACCACATATTGCGGCAATTTATTATAGACGGCAGGGTCCATCACATGTGTTAACTTGTTGGATTTCGCCAATATACGGTCGATACCTACTAACTTTCCGGCATTTAGAGTGTTGTACTTGGAACACATGTTGTTAGTGTTGTCACAGAATATATACAGGTACAGAAGGCTCACTTCTTTGATGTTCACAAAATACCGCCATTCTAAATTATTACCTTCATTAACAAACGGACCGTACGCGAGCAGCCAACATTACATTTTATTTCGCCGCGCGAAGGTCGTCGCCAATGAATGGGCCGCGAACTCGCGGCCGCTGACATGTACTTGTAGCGCGGCGATAGAATCGCGGAGTCAGCCACCCCTGGTTTTGTATGCTTCCAAGTTCTCTCTTACATAAATGGCTACCCGCATGATAACTATTGCAGGCAGTCTCAGGATTCTTATTTTTTAAAGAGTTCTTTGGCCGGGGTGTCTACAGGTACCTGAGTAACGATCCTGATAGCTCGTTTCTTAAAGCGAAAGACCCTCTTCCATTCAGCACAACGCGCAACGTCCCCAGAGCTCCACACCGTACTGTATTAATGAATGGACAGTGGCGAAATAGGATGTCCAGGATACTTCTGGAGCCACAGACTTTGCAACTCGACCTAAGGCAAAGCACGCACTGCCCAGACTATCACACAGTTTATCTACTTGCTGGTCCCATTTTAAGCCGTGATCTGTAGTCGTGGATGCCATCTATAGTCCCGTCTGGCAGAAAACTATGTCTATGTCTATGTCTAAAACATGAAACTTGGCATGTATATAGCTTATAGGATTATAAGAAAAAAAAATGAAGTAGAAACACGCCGAGGTGTCAATGTTTCCCCTCCTCCCCACTTTTGTATCCCTGTTTTCAGTTTTTTTATATTTCCATGAAAACCGTAAAAGCTACAACAATAACGTCTAAAAGAAGTATATTCTCTATAAAATTCTCTACAATACTGTCTTTGAAAGTATATAGCTAGAACTTATAATTTTCAAACTATGCTCATTTTTCCTTTGCCATATTTGTGTTTGGTGGCCAGTAGGATAAGTAAGGCCAGCGACTTTGCACTTTTGCCTGTGGCGATGCTGCTTGGCAAAATTGTTCCTTGGGTCAAACTGATCCGATTTATCCCAATAGTCATGAAATCGCACGTGACTACTCCCCACAAAGAGAAGGGGAAGGGGCCGGTTCCCTGATGAAATCTATGCAATACTTCTTCTTACGCCGCGTCTTGCGTGAGCGACGAACGCGCGACGGCGACGCGATGCGATGCGACGAAATCAAACCTTCTATCTCTATGGACTTGTCTTAGGTGGGCGACGGAACGCGACGGCGATGCGACGCGACGAACTAGCGATGAACATGCGAATGTTAAGCGACGCGATGTGATCAAACCGCTGTGTTCATATGGGAGTGTCTTGCGTAAGCGACGGCCCGCGACGGCCCGCGACGGCGATGCGACGCGATGCGATGGCGATGGGCGCGCGATTAAGCTATTTGATTTTTAGAAGCAAATTCAATACGTAGAGAGGTCGGACTAGAGAAATAACGATTGATTACTAGTCTCACATTTCATTCTTTATATTTTCTTATAATAAAAATTCAAAATATTCAAATTAACATAAGTTGACCAAAGGAGTAATGTGCCTAAAAAGTAAGGAAATTACAACTTTTGTAACTTGTATTGACAGCCTTTGATTATGTGCACGGTGATACGAGATTGTCTGCGTAAAATATTAAAATTTAAGTGTGAACTAAAAATATGAAACACTTGCGATGACCTTACGATATATGTACCTACTAGCACTTGACTTTGGTGAATAGGATCACAAAATTAACTAGTTATTACAACGGGCTCGTAGCCTAGCGGTTTCGACGTCTGGACGCCGCGCCAGCGGTGTGAGTTCGAACCTCGGCTGAGGTGTGCTTTTGCAGTTTTATTTTTGTTTCTTTTATTTTCTATTATTTAATTGTTTACTTTTTTCATTCTGTAAGAATCTACATTCTTATTTTTATTTTATTTTTAATAACTCCGGCTTTTATACTAACAAGGAAAGGTACCCATACAAAAAAAATATAATTAGACTACTCTTTAAGGGGCGTTCATTGTAATTCCTGCGATTCCTGCATTTATTGTAACTCTTAAATAATAATATTATCCTAAACCAGAACTTCTTGTTGCCATATAAAAAAAACATACATATAAGACATACCTTTGTGTCGATAGATATTTTTCAGTACAGATGGTGTTTTTTTACGCACTAGTGCGAGAAGTGGTTCATTATATGCCAGGTCGAAACTTCAGAGGCACATCTGTACTGAAAAACGTCGTACGATACACGTGCGAAAAGGAAATTCGTAACTCGTGTCGATTTAAAACACTCCCTTCGGTCGTGTTTTAATTTATCGCCACTCGTTTCGAACTTCCTTTTTTACGCACTTGTATCGTAATGTACTATTATTTTAAAGCACATAAAATTCGAATAAAATACACTGCTGACACGGGCCCGCTCACTGCTCAGTTCAGTCTGCGCCCAGCGCTCATAGACAGTGGACCTACGTTCGATAGTCCGGCGCACCGTGCTCTCGTAAGCGTAAGCAGCTAGATAGTTCTGAGAAGTGCTGTATAGGTACTGCGACTAAACAAATTTTGATCCTGTTGGTGGCAAACAGGCATACGGTCCGCCTGATTTTTACACATGCAATTTTATCCAAGAAATTTTACTTGAAATCTGATGAGAGTTTGAATTATTATTATATTTCGGGACCAGGGGACCGATTTTTGAGTCTCACGCGTTCGTATTCAGAAAATTGTCACTGAAAATACTAAGCAATTCACTGTTTTCAACCGGTATTTTAGTGACAAATCCCATATGTGAGATTCAAAAACCGGCCCCCAGGATGAGGTTCTGGTTTTCATGGTGGAGTCAGGATATGGTCAACAAAACTGCTATTTTACTCATTATAACTCCACTATGTTTGGGCTTATTACATTTGGGCTGATGAGCAGCGTCGATCTCGATGATGTCCAAGGTCACATGATCGAGTCAGGAAATGAATAACAGGGTGGCTAGCCGAATGGCACAATCGCTCACGAAACGCTCACGAAACGAAGCGCTAGTAGATATCTATCTCTATCGCGCTTGCGTATTGGCGCGACAGAGCCAGCGGCGTATCGCTTTCGTTTGGCGTCGGAGAAATGCCATTCGGCTACGGGGCCAGAACTGCTATTCTACTTATCGTAACTCGGCCATGTTTGATCTAATTAGCCGGGCCAATAACACATGTAATTTTTTGCACACAGCTCAGCTCTTTGAAACTGTTTATTTTAAGTTACTTACAATTAGTAGGTACCATCTAATAATAATATATTCTTATCTCTTGTAAACTTTACAAAAAAGTTAACACATGAAACCAAAAGAATTGTTACTAGCAATTAAATTCAAAACTATCAAGATCATTCTTGCCTGTGTGTTGCATTACCGGTGGCTCGCGTACCGAACGCCAACGCCATCTATCAATGGCTATTTCACGAAATTGATGAACGCTCTAAGGAATAAGGGCTCTTAGTGTAGTGGTTATGCCAGTCGACACTAGATGGCAGCATTAAAAAACACTGGGTTACACTGTATGAATTTTTTTCATTTCATCATTAAGTAAATAGCATTCGTTACAAGTAAATAGTATACGTTAATTCGTCGCTCAGTTTTGCCGTGAAGGACGGACAAATAAATAGACACACACACACTTTCCCGTTTATAATATTAGTATGGATTAAAATAAACATTAAGTTAATAAAAACAAAATGCAGTATTATTGTGTGCTACTTAAAACTTTCCTTGTTAGTATAAAACCCGGAGTTCTTAAAAAAAATAAGAAAGTAGAATCTTAGAGAAAGAAATAAGCAGGTAAATAAAATCAAATAATCCATACTGATTAAACTGGAAAGTGTGTGTGTGTCTGTTTGTTTGTCCGTCTTTCAAGAGAAGCCGCGGGCAAAAGCTAGTAGAACATAAAAGAAAAAAGTAAATAAAAATGCAAAAAGACTGCGTGAGCCGAGATTCGAACTCACGACACTCATGGCGCAAACGATTCCACCTAGAAGTCAAACCCGCTAGACCATTTGCACATTGTGAAAGACGGCGAATCTTCTGATTCTAATCACCAAATGCTAGTGCCGAAGTTTCGCGCGATGGATACGCGATGACCTTGAGCCATCGCCGTCGCATCGCGTCGCGTCGCCCGTCGCTCACGCAAGACAGAGCGTAAACTCATTGTTCCTGCCGGTGAGTAAGGCAGCCAGAGCTCAACGAGGGAGGACCTACGGAACTAATTAGGAGAATAGATTGTCCTTTGAGTCGTCGGCACCCAGGCCCCTTCTAAGTACCTACAGGTTTGTACAAGTTTCTAATGAGTCGGCAACGCACATGTGCCACTCCTTGAGTGGCAGGCGTCCATAGGTTACAGTGACCGCTTTCCATCAGGCAGACCGTATGCCTGTTTCCCACCTACGTGGTACAAAAAAAACTGTCGTCGAATTCACCTTAAACATTAAAAACTAAGTCAAAATCGATTGATTCGTTCGGGAGCCTATGATGCCACAGACAGACATGTCAAGCGTCAAACCTTAAATTATTATAAAACACTCCGTCGTTTTTGCGTTGGTGGTTAAAAACAAGAAACTTCCTTCAAAACTATAATAAAACACAACTTTCTATGAAAATTGGTCAAGTGCGAGTCGGATTTCGACATTTCCATACAAACAGGTCATGAGCGCCTGACGAAATGTAATGGCAACGTACATTAAATTTCGTACTTAGATTTCGCGTATATTTCGGAAACGATAAGAGATAGAGCAAAATGGACTTCTGATTTTGGTTGTCGATGGCACAATTTTTTTGTTTTCGAATATATACACCTTTTTTTGGACCTATGTGGGCAATATTATGGTCAGTGAAGTTCTAAACGGTCTTAAGCGTCTCTTTTTTAGTAGGAACTTAAGTCATTTTGGAAAATGATTTTTTCTTTTTAACAATTTCTATAACAAACGAAACCGAAATTAATTTCTTTATACCTGTCCAACGCGATTACAACATTTTAAGACGTTTAGTAACTACTTGCAGCAGCAGTGAGTGAAATTCATAATCTGAGTTTTTTTCTCTTAAGTCCGACTTACGCTTGACTGTAGATTTCTAATAGGTTTTCCTATAATCTACAAGTAGAGGGCTATCCTGTGTATTTTTTTGAAAATTTTACGCTAAGTAATTTCGGAGATAAGGGGGGGGGAATGGTCATTTTTTGCATATTTTCTTAAATTACTTCTAAATTACCAAAATAAAAAAAATAAAAAAAATATACTTCAAATGCTTATAAAATGCTCTTTCATTTGATATGTAACACAATATAGTTTTAATAACTTTGATTTTTAATTTTCAATGTTACCCCCCAAAAGTGGCCCCTGTAATTAAATTTCATTTAATTAAATTACATGTCCGTCTTTGGGCCACAGGTTTACATATGTGTGCCAAATTTCAAGTAAATCGGTCCAGTACTTTCGGAGAAATCGGCTGTGACAGAGGGACAGACAGACACGCGAGTGATCCTATAAGGGTTCCGTTTTTCCTCTTTGAGGTACGGAACCCTAAAAACGGTCTGACAAATACAACAGACGACGGTACAGTGCGTTGAAGTTTCACGTGACGTCACGCCTAGGTACCATTTTTAGGGTTCCGTAGTCAACTAGGAACCCTTATAGTTTCGCCATGTCTCACATGTCTGTCCGTCCGTCCGTCCGTCCGTCCGCGGATAATCTCAGTAACCGTTAGCACTAGAAAGCTGAAATTTGGTACCAATATGTATATCAATCACGCCGACAAAGTGGTAAAATAAAAAGTGGAAAATAGTACATTTCGATACAAGTGCGAAAAAAAGGAAGTTTGAAACGAGTGGCGATAAATTAAAACACGACCGAAGGGAGTGTTTTAAATCGACACGAGTTACGAATTTCCTTTTCCTTAAAATGTTTTTTTAGGGTGCCCCCCCCCCCCCTACATGTAAAGTGGGGACTGATTTTTTTTTCATTCCAACTCCAACGTGTGATATATTTTTGCATAGGTATTTAAAAATGAATAAGTGTTTACTAAAATCGTTTTTTGATAATATTAATATTTTCGGAAATAATCGCTCGTAAAGGAAAAAAAGTGCGTCCCCCCCCCTAACTTTTGAACCATATGTTTAAAAAATATGAAAAAAAACACAAAAGTAGAACTTTATAAAGACTTTCTAGGAAAATTGTTTTGAACTTGATAGGTTCAGTAGTTTTTGAGAAAAATACGGAAAACTACGGAACCCTACACTGAGCGTGGCCCGACACACTCTCGTCGCTCTTGGCCGGTTTTTTACTTAGAAGGGACGAGTCAATATGGGAAAATAAAAAGAGTTTTTTAATGCACAATGATTTATTCATATTTAATTTATTGTCTTTTTGAAGGAATGTTTTTGATTGTTTTTCATCTGTGCCGATTAATGGTTTAGGGCTCATCCTGAAAAGAAATACGTCGAATAATAGAAGGATTTCATGTACGGTAAACAAATAAAGTAGATAAAGATACTTCAAAGCATCCTATATGTATTATGTCGTATATTTAATTTAAATAAATTGAGTAGGTACCTAGTAAATTTTAAATTCGAAATTAATGTAAGTACTTATTCCATTTATTTGTGTTAATTTCATGAATCAAAAATATCTTAAACTTTTAATACCAGCAAAACAACCTTGAAGCACCAAATAAGCCGCGAACTTATCATAATATTATGAAAAATATACAGCCTGCCAAAAAAGAGCACAAATTACTATTTTTTAGCAAGCAGTAAATTAGCTCTAAAAGCGCCTACTGACTATCACTTACTGACTATCAGGGGCCCATTTCTCGAAGCTACAAGTTACAATTTTCAAGTGGTAGTCAATGTGCTCGTTTCTCAAAAGGTACAAGCTTTGTATTACAAGTGCGCGAACTGTCAAATCGTATGGGTTGTCATGGAAACACACTTGTAATACAAGGCTTGTACCTTTCGAGAAACGGGCCAAATATATGACAAGTTGGAAAGAGACTTCCGCTTGTAAACTTGTAACTGTCAGTATTGAGAAATGGGCCCCAGGGCCCCGTTTCTCGAAAGGTACAAGCCTTGTATTTGACGACCGGTCTGGCTCAGTCGGTAATGACCCTGCCTGCTAAGCCGCGGTCCTGGGTTCGAATCCCGGTAAGGGCATTTATTTGTGTGATGAGCACAGATATTTGTTCCTGAGTCATGGATGTTTTCTATGTATATAAGTATGTATTTATCTATTTAAGTATGTATATCGTCGCTTAGCACCCATAATACAAGCTTTGCTTAGTTTGGGGCTAAGTTGATCTGTGTAAGATGTCCACAATATTTATTTATTTATTATTATTTTTATTAAGTGTGTTTCCATGACAACCCATACGATTTGACAGTTCGCGCACTTGTAATACAAGGCTTGTACCTTGCGAGAAACGGGCCCCAGTACTTCGGATTCGGACAACAAAGCTCTGTCAGTTAGAAGTAATAATAATTAATAGTGATAGGATAGGAGTGACCCTTAGTGCGTTTTCACATTATCCGATCCGATATCGGATGTCGGAAGGATTTAAATGGAAAAAATCCAAGACGGCGGCTGTAATAGTATTCAAAGTGTTTTTAATATGATAAACATAAATAAATAAATAAATATTATAGGACATTCTTACACAGATTGACTGAGGCCCACGGTAAGGTAAGCTCAAGAAGGCTTGTGTTGTGGGTACTCAGGCAACGATACATATATATATAATACCTATATAAATACATAGAAAACATCCATTACTCAGGAACAAAATATCTGTGCTCGTCACACAATGTTAAGTAGGTATTTATTGTGCTTTTTATAAAGATATGTTAAAGAAAAATGCAAGCTACAGGTCTAGATAAAGAGAAGAAACTGTATAAATATTTTTGTATGACCGTTTGTTTCATATCCAAATAAAAAAAAATGTAACGTATAGGATATTGGTCCTACATCCGATATCGGATCCGATCGGATAATGTAAAAACGCACTTAGGTGAACTCCCTTTCGAATGAGTCGTATCCAAACTAAAATATATTAACTATTTATAATTATGACTTATAAGTTTATACTTTTTGATGTCTTTTTTATCACTTTCTTAATTAAATAATAGCATACTTTAAAAATATTTTTTAAAGTTATAATGGACGCTGACGTGACGTCCAGAAAAATGACTATGTTGAGTCCGTAGCGCTACGATCAAGATTTGTTCCTTGGGTAACCTAGCTACGACGAATCTACGAGTGCTACGGCGCGCGTAGCCTTTAGAACCAGGGACCAACGCCAGGCCTACGAGTAAGTACGACGCTTCTTCAAACAAAAGAACGTCGCTTGAAGAGCATTTCTTTTTTTTTTGACAATAAAACAATTTTGATCATTTTAGGGAATTTTAGGTCAATTGTACTCAGAATCACGAGTACTTTCAATTTCACTGGGCACAGATCACTGGGAGACAGTGTCCCAGAATTTCCATACATTTTTGTGACCTTCCTCTTTTGTTACCCCATACAACATGTACGGAAAATGGTAACAAAATAAGAAAAAATCGTATCCTGGGACAAATTTTCTAACTACTAAGATTGAAAAAGCTAGTAATTCTGAGTAGAAATAGCATTTTTTTTTTCAAAAATATCACACTTCATAAAAGTACCACAAAAAAAAGAGAAATGCTCTGAAATGCTTGAAACTGACATATCCAAACCATATCGTATTTAGAGGCAAAATTTGACGTTTATTGAAGCTCGGCTTGGGCCAAAAAACGGGGTGCGTATCGATCGATATAACTTTTTTTGATATATTTTTAGTCGTTATAACGATCATTTGATATAATTATTGTATTATATAACAACAAATAATATACTAACAAATTGTATAATTCCCATTTAATATAATGATCATTTTTTCTAATAACATTTATTATAACATACTTTGAGTATAATGCTTATTTCCGATAATAAATAAATTTGTAACGCGAACATTTACCAAAACGTATAAACTCAGTGCAAACAAGCTTAGTTCAACCGGCCGCTACTAGATGGCGCCACCGGTACTGGTTTTCCGAGTGAACTTAGCAAATATTTAAGTGTTCCCGTAGACTTAAAATTCTAAAACCTAGTGCAACATGTGTTAACGGGTGCCTAGAATTTTATAGTAATCAAGTCAATACGTAACTCTTAGATAAAATTCGTCAAATTGTTAGTTTGGCAGTCCGTCAACAGATGGCGCCACGGGTATCAATATTGTGATATTGAACCCCGATGTTTAAATATTCAAATCATGGAACACTGTTCCCGTAACTTGTATATTTTACTGAAGTAACTAGTAAATGTAAAGATTGTAAATAAGTAGACAAACATGTAAAAAACAAACAACAATGTTAGTACTAAGATCAACTTGTCTGTTACACAGAAAGCTCAATAGATGTCGCTGTGCTGTGGCGCATTTCAAAGTTAGTTGTCGCTATTAAGATTTTTCCTGGGGTAACGACCTCATGTACTGAACAATGTTTTATTTGAGAATTAGCTAGGAGTCAATTGCGCACACATAGTGTACCGTTTGGGACCTTTGTAAAGCCATTTGATTACGTCTACCACGCTCCCCTTTGCGCTCGTCGGTTGTCCTCAAGGACGCTGTACTAGGCTTGTGCCGTTTCGTTCGTTGATCGGAGCGCTCCGATCTCGTTCAATCGCTCCCATGAACTAGTTCGCTCTTTTAGGTCTTTTGCTCATTTAGTTCAGCCAGACCAGCGACCACTGCGGTCGGAAAGATCAGAACGAATGGGACCGAATAGTGTCAAAATTATACAAATAGTCCACAGATAGTAACATTCCGGGCCGAAAGGTTGTAAGTAACCGAAGTTTAATATGAAAACTTGACTTTTTTTGTTGCTCTGCTAAGTAGCTCTCGCTCTCGGTCGGCGCAGTCACACATTCGTTCTCGATCCAAACCGCTCGCGCTCGCCGATCCTATACTGAACTAAATGAGCAAAGACCGATTCTCAGAGCACGGAAAGATTCAGTTCATTTCGGTCATTGATGGGATTTTATTCCTAACAGTTCATAGTTCGTGAACGACACAAGCCTACGCTGTACGGCCTTTGGAACCTCGTTAGAATAGGTATTTAGCGATTTTAGCATAGTGTTTGGCTGAATAAACGCCCGAGATTACTACACGTCGTTTCTATCTTCGCCTACGCGCACGCCCCACCCCTCTTCGGATTTTCATCCCCTTACATCTGGCGCCCAACTCGAGGCCGTGCTGTGACGTCACGAGGTTGATGACTATCGAGACACGAAGAGCGAAGATTTTGCGGGAACAACGTGTAGAAATGGCTGTTAACATGTCAGAAGGACAGTTCCAGCAGCTATTGGAGGCGATCACCAGCGCTGTACGTCCTGCTCCGCTGCCGGTTAAGCATAGCTCCTTCGCGAAGGCAACTTTCTTCTTCGTCGGTAAACGGGATCCAGCCTGCGTGCAAACGTTCCTGACAGCAGCTACGTGTTTCAAACGTCCCAATGACGCAATACGTAGTTTGCCTCTACAAGCGACCGCTCGAAAAGCGGTGAAAGTTGAAGTGCTGCCACCAGCCACAACCACTACTCGTACCTGTACTGCGACAGCAGCGCCAGCGCCGTCTCCGCCACCGCCCGTCAACACGTGTTATGGGTGCGGTACGCCAGGCGTTGTTAGGAGCAGTTGCCCGAAGTGTGCAGTAGCTAAACACTACGGAACGCACCTACAGTCTTATGGAAGAGGGGGAGACCCAGAGACTACCCCTGTAACAGCAACCGGAAATGAATGCGGACGTGCTCCCACACTGATCACAACTCAACGTCGACTTTCCTGTCACTGCGCCGGGTCGACTGCAGTTCCAGAGGGGGAGACTGTAACGCGAACATTTACCAAAACGTATAAACTCAGTGCAAACAAGCTTAGTTCAACCGGCCGCTACTAGATGGCGCCACCGGTACTGGTTTTCCGAGTGAACTTAGCAAATATTTAAGTGTTCCCGTAGACTTAAAATTCTAAAACCTAGTGCAACATGTGTTAACGGGTGCCTAGAATTTTATAGTAATCAAGTCAATACGTAACTCTTAGATAAAATTCGTCAAATTGTTAGTTTGGCAGTCCGTCAACAGATGGCGCCACGGGTATCAATATTGTGATATTGAACGGATGTTTAAATATTCAAATCATGGAACACTGTTCCCGTAACTTGTATATTTTACTGAAGTAACTAGTAAATGTAAAGATTGTAAATAAGTAGACAAACATGTAAAAAACAAACAACAATGTTAGTACTAAGATCAACTTGTCTGTTACACAGAAAGCTCAATAGATGTCGCTGTGCTGTGGCGCATTTCAAAGTTAGTTGTCGCTATTAAGATTTTTCCTGGGATAACGACCTCATGTACTGAACAATGTTTTATTTGAGAATTAGCTAGGAGTCAATTGCGCACACATAGTGTACCGTTTGGGACCTTTGTAAAGCCATTTGATTACGTCTACCACGCTCCCCTTTGCGCTCGTCGGTTGTCCTCAAGGACGCTGTATGGCCTTTGGAACCTCGTTAGAATAGGTATTTAGCGATTTTAGCATAGTGTTTGGCTGAATAAACGCCCGAGATTACTACACGTCGTTTCTATCTTCGCCTACGCGCACGCCCCACCCCTCTTCGGATTTTCATCCCCTTACAAATTGTATAACACAAAATCTTTCTAAAGCACAGTTAGAATAAAAAACAATTGTACAATAAATTAGATCCATCATTTACCAGAAAAGTAGATTAGGTTAGAACTGTGACCCCTACACACAACGCGCTGCTACCAGTAAAATAGGTTAGGTTCGGTTAGAACTGTGACCCTCAAACATATGTACTGCTATCAGAAAAGTAGGTTAGGTTAGGTTAGAACTGTGATCCCTTCAAAAAAGAATAAAAATTTTTCATGAAATGTTTTATACTGTTTGCTGGTTATATTATACTAGTCGTATATCAATAGATAGTTATGCCATATAACGGTTATTATAAATAAGTGTTATACGAAATAATGATTATACAAAATAAAAGTATATATTTTGTGTTTATACCAAATGTTAATTATGTCAAACGAGTGATTATATCCTTTAAATATATACGAAATGTTGTTATATCAAATGTTATTATACCAAAAAAAGTTATACCAACCATTACACACCCCAAAAAACGGAAATACATACCTATCCAAATTTTTATGTTCTCATATCAACACAACTCAAAGTTTAGACTATACATTATAATTACAGAGCCATGGCTATAATTACTAAAGCAAGTAAGTTACGCCCCTCGCGTGTATATAATTCATTCTATGGCCAGTGAAGCAAAAATCAATGAGTCTATTGGTTTCCACGCTTAAGGGCCCATTTACACGGTGCCAGGACTCGTTTGCAAGTTTCATTCGCGTGTTTACTTTGCTGAAATGTGTGTAACCTCAAAAGTCTGCAATATTACTCGTGTAAATGGTGAGAGAATATGATTCATATATGAATATGTATTTATCTATATAAGTATGTATTTATCTATTTAAGTATGTACATATATATTTAATATCATTTCATTTCAATATATGAAAGAGGCGCGTTCCTTCGCACACAGTCTAAGCTCGTGTAGGTGAACGCGTATCACGCTATGAGTGAGATATGACAGGTCAACTAGTCGCGTTCTTGACAGGCGGTCTGTGAGGTAACCGAGAGGGGGTGGGCGGCACTTTCAGCGGGGAGCGGGAGTGGCCATACTGTACGATAGTACTCTTTATTATTATACCTAGATATTATTCTGGAACGAACGAAGTGACACTAGTGACTTCCTTCCGATATTTAGTTCATGGATAACTTACATTATAATATGTCATTATTCATTATAATTATGTCATTAATTATGGGCGTGGCTCTGTATCTTAAGTAGTTTCATGTGCTCTGCCTACCCCATTTAGATGATATAGGTTTTAATTTATGTGTATATAACATTAATGTTTTATACAAATGTCACATGCTTAAAAATAAATGGACAATAATAATAAAACGAATCATATTTTTCAGTACACATGGTGTTTTTTTTACGCACTAGTGCGAGAAGTGGTTCATTATATGTCAGGTCGAAATTTCAAAGGGCCATCTGTACTGAAAAACGTCGTACGATACACGTGCGAAAAGGAAATTCGTAACTGTGTCGATTTAAAACACTCCCTTCGGTCGTGTTTTAATTTATCGCCACTCGTTTCGAACTTCCTTTTTTACGCACTTGTATCGTAATGTACTATTAATAGTTTACATAATTGCTTACATGATCATTCAAGATTTTAGAGATTACTAGCTTTTGCCCGCGGCTTCGTTCGCGTTAGAAAGAGACAAAAGGTAGCCTCCTGTCACTCTCCATCCCTTCAACTATCTCCACTTAAAAAGCACGTCAATTCGTCGCTCCGCTTTGCCGTGAAAGACGGTCAAACAAACGGACACACACACTTTCCCATTTATAATATTAATATGGATTATTAGGGATAATTTTATTAATAACCTTATGTAAGACTATTTATCGATAAAAGAATTGTCGATGTTTTTATTTTGTCAAACACTAACAACTTGACGTTCGTGCCAGTATAATAAAAAATATCTGGGCGACCGAGCTTCGCTCGGCTCTATTTTATATATATGTCTTTAGATAAAAAAAAACTCTTATAAATACAAAAACAAAAAAAAAGACAAAACACAAAAACTTAATTTCTGGCCGGGATTCGAAACCCTGACACCTACGATCTATCTGCGTACATTAGACCGACCTCGTATGACTGAGCTAAGCGGAATCGATGCGCGCGCGGCGAAATTAAGGACCATATTTTACGTTTACAAACGCGAAAGAAAAACTCATGAAAACTCGAAAATTCGCGTTTTCCGGGATCTAAGGCTACGCTAGATCGATTTTTTCACCCCCGAAAACCCCCACATAACAAATTTCAGCGAAATCGTTAGAGCGGTTTCCGAGATCGTCGGTATATATAAATAAATAAATAAATATACAAGAATTGCTCGTTTAATAGTATAAGATATCTAGATATATTTATTATACTGTAGTGTGACTTTTATCTAGACTTCCACACATAAAAGCGAAATCGATCCTAGATGTCAAGGTCTGTTAAACTATTAGAAAAATGCTAGCTATTTAGGTATTGCATGCAAATAAAAGCCGTATTTTATATGACAATTATATTATTTAAAAGGTTACCTAGATAATAACTCTAATAATATACACAATACCTAATTCCATGGCCAAGGAAACACATTTAAAATATATTTACATTTTAAATCTATTAAAAAAGATTACTTTTAAATTTTAAAGTTAATACGGCGTTTCAAAAATTAACTTTTATTTAAACATTAAAAAATGTTATATTTAATTTTCTAATGGAAAAAAACTTATTCCTAAGTTTTATAATTTAGTAATGCCACATTGAACAACTATGCTTCAGCGTAGGTTTATTACCTATGTAGGAATTAGAGGAATAAATAAGGGAAGAGCTGTAACTCCCTACATAAGTAAATGCAAGTTATTTGTAGTGACATCTAGCGCCAATCACGCGTCAACTAGCGTAAATTATCAGTACCACTACTCGACACTAGGTATCAACAGTGTCTCGTCTGCCAAAAATATAATATTAAAACAGTTTACAACTTATATTACAAGCAGCCTCCCCCTCTTGTGATATTCTGACCTACCCCCTGGGTGGCCGAGCGGATTAACAGGATATGCAGGCTTGTTCGATTCCAGCCTGTCACTTTTTCTTTCATATGTGTAATTTATTTCGGTTTTAATTTGTATGTTGTTGTTGTATTACAAGCAGAAGGAATTGAAAACAGAGTACTGATGAATACTATTGTAATATTAGCTAAAAATTGTTGAGCATTAGACTTTTTGTTCGTCGCGACATCTATTGTCAAGTAGCAGTACTGATAATTTACGCTAGTTGACGCGTGATTGACGCGAGGATAACGCTAGATGTCACTACAAATAACTTGCATTTGACGACCGGTCTGGCTCAGTCGGTAGTGACCCTGTCTGCTAAGCCGCGGTCCTGGGTTCGAATCCCGGTAAGGGCATTTGTATTTGTGATGAGCACAGATATTTGTTCCTGAGTCATGGATGTTTTTTCTATGTATATAAGTATGTATTTATCTATTTAAGTATGTATATCGTCGCTTAGCACCCATAGTACAAGCTTTGCTTAGTTTGGGGCTAAGTTGATCTGTGTAAGGTGTCCCCCAATATTTATTTATTTATTATTTATTTATTTATTTACTGATGTAAGGAGTAACAACTCTTCCCGTAGCTATTCCTCTATGCTATGTACATACTATTAACGTTAAATAAGAAAATGGTAGTTTATGTAACTGTTACACAATGAGTCATTAAAATACGAGCGCAAAGAGCGGAGAGTTTCAAAACTTTACAGGAATATTTTATGCCTAGTACCAATAATACAAATAGTAATAAGCTTTTTATAAAGTGTTTAAGATTCTCACTCTTTATTACGAATTTCCTAATTTTCGCACTGACATCATAAGAGCGAATACATGGGCATTTTCAAAAATTGGAACGCAAAATTAGTGAAAGCTGTTAACAAAAATTAACTCCATGTCAGTTTTGTAATGACAATTAAGCATGAAATTTCAATAAATATTGCTTTTGTGTTAATTACATAAACTATAAGCAATAATCTACATTTAGAACATGAAAAAAGTTGGTTTTCAGACAAATTTTATTCTTAATTGGACGTAGTTACGCAGAAACGTTCCAATCCACATGAAGTTGTCATTAAGTTTTAGACCTTGTATGAAAAACAAAAGTCTTTCATTTCAATGACAATTTCAGATGGATTGGAACGTTTCTGCGTAACTATGTCCAATGGTCGTCACAAAACTGACATCGAGTTAATTTTTGTTAACAACTGTCACTAATTTTGGGTGCCAATTTCGAAAATGCCCTTTAAGTGTATTTTTATAAACATCGATAATTTCACAAGGAATTGATTTCCTATTTCTTATATACAGGAATTTAACACCAAATATAATTTTGCATTATAATGTTATATTTAGAATAAAATCACACTGATGCGTCCATAACCAAAACTGAATATTGTTACAAATTAGCACATACAAGTGCGAATTTCCTATTCATATATAACTCCGTATAGACAGATAAAGTCTAAGAAAAACCAAACAGAAAAAGGTACGGTGGCCTAGATGGCATTACACCTTTGGGGTACGCTCAGCTAGATGGCGCTAATATTAAAGCTAAGAATATGGGCCAAATTGTCAAAACTGAGGTTCAAAAGTTTTAAGCTTGTGTCAAGAGATGGCAGTCTATGCACTGTGATTACACATTTTACTTCGACAGTAACTCTCTATAATACTCGATCCTCTTTGGCGCGAGTATTGTAAAATGTTCAGCAGTAAATTTACCCCTTTAAAGTATCAGCATAAGCACGTAGTTCCAATTTGTGGCGTTCAAAGATACTGTCAATCTTGTTTCATTTGTCCATGATTACATAAAATAATATTTTGTAACCCTTAGTTGTATATGGTATCAAAAAACACTATCAAAATGGCACAACCAAACATCATATTGACGTCAATACAGAGTGTAACAAAAATGGTGGTGATCCGTTTAAGGGCGTACTCAGTACCTATCGTATTCTTATCAGGAAAAAGTAAAAGAAAATTTTTTTTTCGCTAAAAAAATTTTCACTTTTGTATGAGCCGGGCCGCGCGAATCGGTCGAATCTCCATACAAAGATAAAAAAAATTTTTGCGAAAAAAAATTTTTATCCTACTTTTTCCTGATGAGAATACGATACTGAATACGCCCTTAAACGGATCACCACCATTTTTGTTACACCCTGTATAACACTGACATACTGTATCAAAGCACAAGTGGTACATACATGGAGTTACGAGTCCTAAAATTCATTAATCATCCTCATCCCGGCATTTGCCAGTCCTAAAGTTCATTATATTCTTTTAAAGATATATGGCTCGAAAGTGACACTTAACGCCATCTAACAGTCGTCTCACGCAAACAAGGCATTTGTAGTGACGCCATCTACATTTCGTGCGTTTTAGGCGGTCGCATTTTAATGTATAGGATGGACCTATCTATTATATCCATAATCTTTGATCGAAGTTAAAAATTGACGAGGATTTAAATTATTTTTAAGTCATTTTGTTTCACAATATCGTTTTTGATACCATATCTAAGGGTTAAGTATCCTGGTCAACGGCACCAATTGAAACCATTCCCACAAACGGTTTCGGCGTTGAACGCTCAGATCCGCACACCCATAGATATTTACAGTCCTCAGTCTTTGGTAGCACACTATCATACCATGTTACGCCCGTTGTCACCCGCTATCCGATTGACGACCTGTAAATAAAAAGATTTCGTGTAAACAAATGATAGTTTTACACAAGTATTTTTTGACGACCGGTCTGACGCAGTCGGTAGTGACCCTGCCTGCACGCCGCGGTCCCGGGTTCGAATCCCGGTAAGGGCATTCATTTGTGTGATGAGCACAGATATTTGTTCCTGAGTCATGGATGTTTCCTATGTATGTAAGTATTTTTATATTATATATATCGTTGTCTGAGTACCCACAACACAAGCCTTCTTGAGCTTACCGTGGGCCTCAGTTAATCTGTTTAAGAATGTCTTATAATAAGTATATGATTCTAGGAATTACACGTGGTTGCCATTTTCTCCATGGCTGTCACACTTTCGACGTCAACGACGCGTCAACATCAGAACACTTCTATTCCATGTCGCACTTTCTACCATTTTTAAATAAAGCTAGGCTAGAACCATTAATATTTCGATAGTCTAATCAAACCTGCTTTACAATATCATTGCCTTATTATTACTACTTACCTACTTGTTGAACTGTGGATTACTTCTAACGCGACTTCCAACTGACAGCGCGTAACACTCAGTCATTGTTACTTTGCGTGGAATGCCGCTCACTCAGCGCGTGACATTCTGTCTCAACGCGACTCACTCATTCCATTCATTCGCTCATTCACTCAGTCAGTGACAGAACAGAATGCCCCGAATGGTTTTGAATGGGGGAATGGTTGGTTGGAATGTGTGCGTTTTATATTTAGATCGAGTGCAAAATGTGTTTATGTTTGTTTTTTCAATAAGTTGAGCAAATAGCAATGTAAAATATTTAAAACAGTAAAAAGATTGACGTAACTAAACGCAAAAACGTGATGGTCCAGTCACCGGCATAAAGAAGTGATGTATTCTACCTTGTCGTATTAACGTCTTGTTTGAAATGTCATACGAAATTGTCAAACGATTAAATGCGACAAGGTACAGAAATCATCACTTCTTTATGCCGGTGACTGTCACTTGACAAAATGTTTTTGAGGTTATGTTAGGAAGTTAATGCTTAATGTTCTCAATAAACACCTTTCTTTCTGTATGTATGTATTCGAAGTTTCACTTCTTCCAGAGGGACTCCAAGCACTGTTTTTTTTTTTATTACTTACCCCACTAATGATAGGTAGGTTGAGAAGTAGACCAATTCCGGGCACCATACGGAGAAAATTGATGGCAGCTGGCAGGAAACCCCTGAAAATATAATAAACCACCATTAAACCATTATTATTATGCGACCGGTCCGGCGTAGTTGGTAGTGACCCTGCCTGCTGAGCCGCGGTCTCGGGTTCGAATCCCGGTAAGGGCATTTATTTGTGTGATGAGCACAGATATTTGTTCCTGAGTCATGGATGTTTTCAATTTATATAAGTATTTATTCATCTATATAAGTATGTATATCGTCGCCTAGCACCCATAGTACAAGCTTTGCTTAGTTTGGGGCTAGGTTGATCTGTGTAAGGTGTCCCCCAATATTTTTTTTTAATATTTATACTACGTCAATGGCAAACAAGCGAACGGCCCGCCTGATGGAAAGCGGTCACCATAACCTATGGACGCCTGCAACTCAAAGAGTGTCACATGCGCGTTGCCACCCCATTAGAAACTTGTACATTCCCTTTTGCTGCGTTAAATACACAGTAAAAAGCAGTGTACAAGTTCTAAGGAGGGTTTATTTTTTATTAATTTATTTGCATGTCTCCTTTAAACATCTGAAGTTAAAATCGTGAACGAAAATAATAGCCTATTAAAATTACAAAAGACAGATCACGTCCAAATTGTGCTTTCCCATACCAATTGAATTTCGTTCTCATTTAAAAACTACGCGTTGGTTTGTAATATAATGGAAAGGTAATAATATTACCTTTCCATTATATTACAAACCAACGCGTAGTACATATATTATATGTGACAATCCATCACAGAAAGGCCCTTATGGCAGGTATTGAGTTAGGCACAGATCCTAAATCTGCATTAAATAAGCTATCTAATACAAAAAAAATCATGGCCCTAGGCCACGTACTTTTTTTTTAAAAAATCATCAAGCATACACATGCTAAGTATTGCACTTTTGAGAAAACGTGAAAAGAAGTTTGAAACTCACTTTAAGGGTGTTCCTATTGGAAGTTACATAGATGACGATTGATTGTGTATCTCAAGGTACATTTCTTTGAGAATCAGTTGTGATTGTGTTTCATCGACTTCCAGATCATGAAAAATCGAGCTTTGATTAGGGCAAGTCGCTTATAAGAAAAAAATTAGGAAAACATATTTTTTTGGCTTTTCTTCTAATATGTTGCTATCTGAACTATAGTACATAGTTATATATGTTTCAACTTACATTTAAGGATAGAAATAAAATCCCATGGTTCATTAAATATGTATATTTTAATCAGAATATCACAATTAGAATATTTAACATCTGCTCCTATAATAATAATAATTTTCGTATAGAGACTTCTAAATTATATTTAATCAGTCTACACATTTATAACTAAAGTGTCCGAATTATTCTGCATGTCTTATTTTTTTATTTATAAATTTTTAAAGTTACATAAAAATCACAAATTATTGACTCCCATACATTTGGGAAAAGGGCCCTTATGACCATCACAGATAAAAATTACTCATTGCTAATGTATTTTATTATTTTAGTTACTTATCTTGTATTATAACAGAATACCAAAGAAAAAATGTTATATGAAGTAAACTTAAAATCTTGATCATTAATCAGTAATTCTCATAAAACGTTTATTATAATTATTAATTCACACAGTACCTACCAGATCGATTTGTAATTCTTAATATTTGTTTTTTAATTATTTAAGACACTTAGTATATCGGAAGAAAACACATCTTACCACCGATAATGTCACCAATAAGGGACCATTCATAAACTACGTACCGTCAACTGCTGCAACATTATTACAGCAGTTCTCGAAAAGTTTGTACAAAAATTAAGGAAAAAGTTAAATTTGTTTTTATTATTCCTATTTTGTTACCAAGATTTTTTTGATGAATTGAGATTTCAGTAAGTTTTATATCGTCATTAAGGTTCTCTAGTATCTATATTTTCTTAATTATAACAATTATCCTGTATATATCTTACGAAAGTCGACTTATATTACTAAATGTTGGTAACAAAATAGGATCAATTAAAATTTGCTGACGTGGCTATGTACAAAGTATTCGGGAACTGCTCATTAGTAAGAGAGAGACAGTGGTAACGGCGGCATTAGTCAAAGGAAGAACATCTTCGCTTTGACACGCCGCCGAGTGAGGTTTGAAGTCAGATTGCACTTAGTAGCTACTCACGAGTAAGATTTTTATTTTAAAGTGACGACTAGGTACCTAAATCGGGTAATTTTTAAATTAGGTATCAAAGTACTTCATTGAATCGTACCTATATAACATAAACTAACTTATAAACAAAAGTTGTAAGTAATTACAACATTTTTTAACAACAGTTTTCATATTTTCGAACGCGCTCTGGCATAAGGGCCCTTTTCTACTTAACTTTGAGCTGAATTTTAATATAGAAATACTTAACGTACACTACTGAAACCAAGCTACAATTGCACGTCTATTCGTATATTTTACTATTTTGCATAAATTCAAAAATCGATAATTTCGAACGATTTTACAAAAACGTCGATATCTCCGTAACTAGAAACCGCCATAAGGGCCCTTTTCTTATGGATTGTCACATATGTGTGTGGTGAACACCGAAAGTTTAGGTTGTATGTATACTATATAAGTATGTATTTATTTTTACAAATACAAATCATTAACTAGAAGTCACAGACTGATTGAAAAATTCTTAAAAAGAAAATATACAATTTCAATTTGTGTGTTGGAAATTAGAATAATTATGATTTTTTATTTCGTAACACCTACTCTTTTTGATATTTTTTTTTTATTTCCGCTACCCAAAGGTTGTCTGGTAGAGATCGCTCTTTAGCGATAAGACCGCCTGTTGTCTGGCTCTATTTATAATCATTTGTTTTATCTCCATTATTTTTTTCTGTATCTTTTGCTGAGGTGTGCCAATAAAGAGTATTTTATCTATCTATCTATCTATACTTAATTAGAGATGTATAAAGTCTCTAAATATGTATATTGTCAGTATTGTCACCTAGTACCCATATTACAAGCTATTATATTGTCACTATCGTCTGTCAATGAAAAGAAAATGTAGTAACTATGTACATACATACATACAATCACGCCTGTTTCCCATATAGGGGTAGGCAGAGCACATGAAACTGCTAAAGTTAAGAAAACGAAACTGTGACATTGCAGTGACAGGTTGCCAGCCTCTCGCCTACGCCACAATTTACCCATATCCCACAGTCGCCTTCTACGACACCCACGGGAAGAAAGGGGGTGGTGAAATTCTTAACCCGTCACCACACGGAAAACACACACAGTAACTATGTATGGAATGCATATAGACTTACTGCGTTTTAACTTTGAGGAGAAGCATGAGATACGAGATTTTTTCAAAGTAGTGACGATATTTATCATTGTACTAACCTAAATAGTAATAAGAACCCGTAGATCTCAGCGATCATGCCAATCATAGGCCAGCCGAGCAGGACTATAGTGATGCCCCCAAAGAAGGCCACGGAGGCCTTGATCTTGTGCCGTTGGAAGAAGAAGAAGAATGTTCGCTGTAGACCGATCACGCAGGCTAGGCCGCTGATGAATAGGATCTGTAATAGAAAAGGTATACAGGTCATTCACACACCTATACCACAGTATACTAAAGAGTACTGTCGTACAGTATGGCCACTCCCGCTCCCCGCTGAAAGTGCCGCCCACCCCCTCTCGGTTACCTCACAGTTACCGCCCGTCAAAAACGCGAACAGTCGACCTTTCATATGTCACTCATACAAGCGTAATACGCGTTCACCTACACGGGCTTAGACTGTGTGCTAGGAACGCGCCTCTTTCATATATTTGATCGCCAGTGTCCGAGGTGTGCCTATACACAGTGCATAGTGACCCTGCTGCTACGCCGCAGTCCCGGGTTCGATTCCCGGTAAGGGCATTTATATGTGTGATGAGCACAGATATTCGTTCCTGAATCGTGGATGTTTTCTATGTATATAAGTATTTGTATATTATATATATCGTTGTTTCACCACCCCCTTTCTTCCCGTGGGTGTCGTAGAAGGCGACTGTGGGATATGGGTTAAATTGTGGCGTGGGCGAGAGACTGGCAACCTGTCACTGCAATGTCACAATTTCGTTTTCTGTCAACCCATTATTTGCCAAGAGTGGCACTGAAACTTGAGTAGTTTCATGTGCTCTGCCTACCCCTTCATGGGATACAGGCGTGATTGTATGATTGATTGATTGATGATATATCGTTATCTGAGTACAAGACCTAGTTACCCTTCGGGTTGGACGGTCAGTTGTCAGAGCGGACCCCAGGCAAACATGAGCCTTAGCAAATGCCGGGATAACGCAAGGAGGATGATGATGATGTTATATAGTTGTCTAACGGCCTAGCCACGACAATGGTCTAAGGCGTTTTGCGGCAGCGGCAAGCGGTAAGTCACAAAAACAAAAACGCAGCGCGCGCGAGGCATGCCACGACTCGCGCCGCTGTTCGAAATCGCGCGCGGGTTTCACGGGCCTACCCTCGGCAGCGGCGCGCGGGGCGGCGCGCGACTCGAACAACTGTAGCGCGCCGCGCGGGCACCGCCACGACATTGGAGCGGCGCGGCCGGCCTAGGCGGCTAGATGGGTCTAGCGATTCCACGCGAAACAAAAAAATTTGTTTTTATCATAATAAACAATAGCGTCTTGAACCCGAAACCATTATTTACTAAAAATTTAAATGTATTTTCGCGTGTGTAGTATGTAATAATGTTTTCAAACATATTTTTGTACAGTATTTATTCGTATTTACTCTTAATTTTTTTCTGATTGGTTATTTATATTAAGTATCATTTAACTAGCCATAAAATAAATGTCCTGTATTTAGTTATCACACATATTTTCTTGTACAAGACGTAATTGACTAATTAAAGCATTCTATGCACTTTAGAGTCATATTAGACAGTAAAAAAACATGTTTTTAAATATGAAAGCGTCCTGGCCGCTACTAGGCCCTGCCGCCGCTTCTAAAAGTACGTGGCATGGCTAGCGCCCGCGCGCGTTTCCCGCGCAGCCCAGCCGCCCCGCTCGCCGCCTTAGACCATTGTCGTGGCTAGGCCGTAAGTATCTGCAACACAAGTCTTCTTGAGCTTACCGTAGGACTCAATCGATCTGTGTAAGAGTGTCCTATTTATTTACCTATTTGACAGGAACAAAGTGGGTCCAAGTTTCACAAAATCATGACCAGTGGCGCATTCGTCCAGGAGAGGGGAGCCCCTCCCCCCTCCTGGACGAATTCAGGGGGGGGGGGCACCAAATTCAAACGTTCATTGCAAACAGAATAAGAGTTTGGAACAAATTACCCTATGAAGTTGTGAACTCTACCAGTGTCAATCAATTTAAAAATAGACTAGACAAATTATCTGCGCGAATCAACTTTTTCTTGTCTGTTATTGCCATAGTTACGGTCCCCCGAGTCTACTTAAACTGTGCAAACATGAATTTTTCTGGTGTTAACAATCCCTTTCCTTAATTTTCCAGCTACAAACATGGAGTACATGCATGGACTACTTGCATAATTTCAGTAGCATTATCCATACTAATATTATAAATGGGAAAGTGTGTGTGTCTGTTTGTTTGGCCGTCTTTCACGGCAAAACGGAGCGACGAATTGACGTGATTTTTTAAGTGGAGATAGTTGAAGGGATGGAAAGTGACATAGGCTACTTTTTGTCTCTTTCTAACCCCCACTTCCCTAAAATGGGGGGGGGGGTGGAAGTTTGTATGGATCATTATGCAATCTTTAAATTTAACGCGAGCGAAGCCGCAGGCAAAAGATAGTAATAAATAAAGCTCTCTTCGCTTCTCAGCATATTTGCGTCCACTGCTGAACATATGCCTTTTTCATGGATTTCCATTCTGTTCTGTAAGCGGCGGTTCTGTGCGAGGTCGGCCCTGCCGTCTTTTTGATATCGTCCGACCATCTGGCTCGTGGTTTCCCGTCACCTCGGCTTCCCAGTCTTGGTCTCCACAGCAATACTTGCCGGCCCCATCGATCGTCAACCCTGCGACAAATATGACCGGCCCATTCCCACTTGAGTTGCGCAATCCTCTTAGCGATGTCGGTAACTTTCGTGCGTTGGCGAATATCCTCATTTCGGATTCTGTCTCGCAATGAAATACCGAGCATCGCGCGCTCCATCGCTCTTTGCGCCACTCTTAATTGGCGAATTCGTCCAGCAGTTAGCGTCCATGTCTCGCACGCATAGGTCATTACTGGGAGGACACATTGGTTGTAGACTCTGGTTTTCAGTGACTGTGGAATTTTGGACTTGAAATAAAGCTATAACAATAAAACATCTTGGAGAGCTACTTACATTTCCTATAGCTAGCAGGCCTTTATCGAAGAGCAGTAGGACTCCAAGAAACAGGAAGGCCATGCCGAACCCCGCCAGCCCTACACCGATCTCTGGAAAATTATATGTATACAGTTTGTAATTTATACTTTAAAAATAAAAACTAAAATCCCTTTTCCAGACCACCAGTCACAGTAAGTAGTCCATGCATAGAATAATACAAGGACCATTTGCTTGTCCAGCCTACTTTTTTTGGACTTGGAAATTTTTATGTGTTTTCCACTCAGAATCGGGAGCTCTTTCAATCCTAATAGGAGAAACTAACCTAACCACAAAATTAAAATTTTGAAAAAACCCCCGACTGCGACATAGTAGACCGATTTTCATGAAACATTGCGTTTCATGAAAATCGGTCTACTATGTCGCAGTCAGACTTACTCAGCTTTCAGACAAAAAAAATTAAATCTAAATCGGTTCATCCGTTCGGAAGCTACAATGCCACAGACAGACACACACACAGACAGACAGACAAACAGACAGACAGACAGATGGACAGACAGACAGACAGACAGAAAGACGGACAGACAGACAGCCAGACACGTCAAACTTATAACACCCTGTCGTTTTTGCGTCGGGGGTTAAAAAAGTGTTTTTTCCCATTCCGTTACCATTTTTTCATACATTTTGTATGGTAACGGAATGGAAGGTTCGAAAAAATGTATGGAAATCTTGGGACATTTTTTTCTCCTATCAGGATCGAAAGAGTTCTCGATTCTGAGTATGAATAGCCTATAAAAAATACCCATGTTACAAAAAAAGTGGGGTGGACAACTTTAAAAAAAAATGGCCCATGAAACAAAAGCTTTGACACAGACATTTTATCACTGAGGTATAACATAACATAACATAACATAGCCTTTATTTCCATGACTTAAAATTAGTTTTAACAATCTGTAAATATTTCAATTTAAAAAAACGTGGTTAAGACATGGCCCCTGTTCGGGTATAGGCCTCCTCCAGCTGCCTCCAATCACTTCTTTTTTGTGCCTTTTCCATCCAGCCTGTCAGTGAGGTATAGTAAAAAGAAATTACATTTTTGCATGGGAGTTCAACTCTTTACAAGCCGTAAGCCACACATAAATATGTTTCTGAGAATTAGCCAGTTTAGCCACTTTTTAGCATACTGACAAAATGGATGTGTATGAATTTAAAAATTGTAGGCATTATCAATGTGGTGCTAAAAAACCGAGGTACGATTCTTAGTACATGTGCGGAATGTAAATTCTATACTATATGCAGAGGGCGGAATTGCTCATGGCAAAAATCAAACGTCAATAGAGTTGGAATGTTAAATTTTATCGACATTTTCAGCTATCGATAAATTCAGTCTCCTTTTACATTTCTGACTTTAAACCTCTTTGATTAGCTATTCGACCATTTGATTTTCACCTCTTTGATTAAATTAAAAGTAAATTGTATGACATATAATTACCATTTCTGTCACTAGTCCTTTTTAAACTAATTCATGTTTGAAAAAAATGGTTAATCCAAAACGAAAAACAGTCAACAAATGGATAAAAAGGTATCTTTGTCGTACTTACGTCGAAAAAAACTCAACAATATACTGATAATTTCAGTGTAATCGATAGTCGATAGAATTCAACGTTCCAACTCTATTGACGTTTGATTTTTGCCATGAGCAATTCCGCCCTCTGACTATATGTATATGGTAGGCGTGTTCAGTGGATACATGTAGAACTCAACATCATAGTGTAATAATGGAATAAATGGATTAGTTACAATTGCCCCCCAGTCGAGATTTGCCCCGCTGTACCTTAACACTGTGCAACACAGTAACATTCAATAGGTTGAGAAGCTCATGAATAGCTGAAGGATCTTAGGATCATAGGGGGTAATTGCACAAAAGATCCCGATGATGGGTCGAAGTGTATCCGTAAGGGCCCCCGCAGATTTAAGATAAGATAAGATAACATTCAATAACTTTTATATTCTACAACAGTTTCGTACCTAATAAATCAGGAACTTAAATGCAGTTCTACAAAAAGTAACAGCAGTGTAGATGTGCCTTTATAAATCTCTCAAAATATATGTCATTTTTTTAAGGAGCATGATAAGAATCAAAGTAAGAATGTCCAGTCATCAATATTGTTATAAGTAAATAAGTAGAGCTATGATTCATGATGAAAACAAATAAAATGAATTAACGTATATGCCAAATATGAAAATCATTAAGGGAAGATTACTATGAATTTAAAATATGTCATGATTACAGCTGAATAATTGGCAATAATTAAGATTGATTTCAAAACTAGAACAAATTCCTAACGTTCTATGTTAGTGTATATTCGGGTGGTATTACTTACTTTGAACATCGCTTATCTCAATCATCGTGGTTAATACTTAATTGTTATTACTTTAATAATTGAAATGGGTTCCTAATTAGCTAATAAATTAGTTAATTTATCGACAACAAACTTATAACCTATCTCTCCACGTCATTTTTGCTATCGAATATTTGGATGTCAAAAAAGGGTGCATTCAATTTCCGATTCAATATTATTCTGTTAAAACTTTATCAATTAAGAAAATAGAAGTTCTTGATATAAAAGCTATAGCAAAAAGCAAAAACGACGAAGTGTTTTGTTTATTTTAACTTTTTATAATATATCTTATGAAACACTTCGCTGAGTATTGACAACATTTTTAAATAATTATTTATGAACACGTTCTTTATTATTTTGTCACTGGCAACATTCAAATAATATAATGTTGCCAGCAAATGTGATAAATTTACCACTTTTCTAGGGTGAGACATTTTATAATTCAGTTTTTTGTAATATTATATTCTAAGTTCTTCTGATGTTTCTGAGAACAATATATATATAAAACAGTAGTTATAAAATAGGATTTCAAAAATTAGGGTAATAATATAAATCAAACCCTAAAGGTTTCATTCCATTGTATTCTTTGCAAATATAAACGTGGTCATTTTTGATAATAACCGGCAACATTGCTCCTAACCTCGTTCAATCAATGGAAGACCGCGTCTCTTTTTGCAATTTAGCATTTAGCTAATTCCTGTGTTAACGTAAATTATTGACGAAATATTGTGTTATAAAGTACATTAGTACTGTCCATTACTCTCGTCGGAACCTAAGTAATTGAGTAAAATCATTTACTGACAGTATTACCGTGTGATTATTGAGCGGTCGTGTCGGGGCCGTACACTTCCTGGTTTTCGTTTGTTTTCCGGATTTTTAGTGAAAAATGGTGCGAGGAACGGGTAGAGGCGGCCGTGGTATGCCGGGGCGCGGTGGCATGGGCCGCCCGCCGTTCAACAGGCCGAGGGTGCTCTTATTACGCCCTCCTTTTGATTTGACAATGGCGGAGCCTGCTTTCCCGAGATGTAAACCTGCCCCCGATGACTCTGCGCTTACACAGGTACCGTAATACCCATAGAGTAGTAATAGAATATAACATTAGGTCCATGGTAAAACCCAAGTTTACTGTTGACTTATATTTTCTTGCTTTACATGATAATGTTAGTATCACTTTATAAAATATTTACTTGTCCTAAAATTTGTGTTTTTTTTTTCCTTAAGAATAGTGAGTATTACATTTGAAACTTAAGTTATTTAAAAGTATCAAATGTTGCACATGAAGAAAACATACCTTTGGCTTTAATTTAATATTTTATTAGAGTGATGGGAGTTTGAATTTATATATTAAATGTTATGAAATCTAATTCATACCTATAAGAAAAGCAAAAAATGGCTTCTCCAGCCTAATCAGTAAACTGTTTTATTTTGCATTTCATTTATTTCATGTAAAAACCTAGATTTTGTCATCGAAGATCATTTATTTCTTCAATAAGGTACACTTTAAAATCATGAATTTAATCATTAAACATATAAATAATTCCTTACAATTTTTATTTAAAAGGAATCTCTTTTAATGTTATGAAATTGTCACAATTATTTATACATTGAATATTGCAGGCCCTGCTTAAAAGGCATGCAGAGCTATGCCCGACCCCAGCGGAGCAGTCGGCGGTCCTCAGCCTGGTGACCAAGCTGCAGACTGTGCTTGACAACCTGGTGGTGGCACCAGGAGACTTCGCTGCTTGTGTAAGCATTTACTTTTATTTTGTTTATGATTTTTCTCTGCGTATTCAGGAGCAAATTGATACAAACTGTTTCTAGCAGTTGATAACACCTCTGCAGCAATTAGTAACTTACAGTTAACCATATTTTGTATAAGGTATGTCTATCAAACTTGTACTACAGTAAAGATGATAACCCTGAAAATACAAGCATTATGCTCATAAATAATATATGACACTTTTCCTAAAAGTCCAAGACACTAGTGGTATAAATTAGGGTAGTTTCCTATACTTAAAATCAAATATTTTATGCAGTGCACGAAATTAAGCACCACAATTAGAAGAAAAATATGGATAGTAGTTATGTGTTTATGTGTTCGCGGTCCCGGGTTCGAATCCCGGTAAGGGCATTTATTTGTGTGATGAGCACAGATATTTGTTCCTGAGTCATGGATGTTTTCTATGTAAATAAGTATTTATATATCATACTAGCTTTTGCCCGCGGCTTCGCTCGCGTTAGAAAGAGACAAAAAGTAGCCTATGTCACTCTCCACCCTTTCAACTATCTCCTCTTAAAAAATCACGTCAATTCGTCGCTCCATTTTGCCGCGAAAGACGGACAAACAAACAGACACACACACTTTCCCATTTATAATATTAGTATGGATAAATCGTTGTCTGAGTACCCACAACACAAGCCTTCTTGAGCTTACCATGGGCCTCAGTCAATTTGTGTAAGAATGTCCTATACATACATACATACATACATACATACAATCACGCCTGTATCCCTCGAAGGGGTAGGCAGAGCACATGAAACTACTCAAATTTCAGTGCCACTCTTGGCAAATAAGGGGATGACAGAAAACGAAACTGACATTGCAGTGACAGGTTGCCAGCCTCTAGGGTGTGCAAACCGGTTAACCGGTTAACCGAAAAACCGGTTAACCGAGACTTTTTGGCCTCTGTTTAAAACCGGTTTTTATAGCCTCTAACCGGTTAATAACCGAAACTATTTATTTCTCAAAATTTGGAAAATTAGGCATTAAAAGGTTCAAAAATACGTAATTATTTAATGTTTTGTAATAATAAAGATTTATTCATTACTTTTCATTGACAACATTATTATCTGTAATGATTTTATTTTAAAAATTAGTCCCGAGTGTACTCAATTATACATTTTATACAATACAGTAGAGTCCGGTTAGTATATTACGACTCCGCATAGACCTAACGTCCAACCTCTTACAACGACATAAGCACAGGTATTTATTTGGTTTTCGTATGTGATAGTATGAAAGTACATCCGTTTATTACGACTCCGATTTTAACGACCAGCCGCTTTTTACGACACATTTTACACAGAATCCGTCCGTCAAGTCCGGTTGCAACGACGAGCGACAACGTCTTTAGTTTTACTAGTAAATTGAGGAAACAAAGCTACTTCCACCCGAGCACGGCCCCCTGTCTTGCCCACAACAAGTAGCAAGATTACATTGTGGCCATGTAACTTTTTGAAGTATTGCTTTTATACGCAATCGAAAAATACAAATTGGGTTCTATTTAGCTCACAAGATAAGACCCGAGACCGGAGGCGAACAAATTGTCAACATTTTAATAAACTAGCTTTACTTACAAATGATGAGCAAGCACGCATAGTCGCATACTAAAAAGGACTTTCCTAACTAAACAAGTCACAATAAAATAAGGTATTAATACTATGATAATAATATTAATAATTCCTTGTAAATAAACCTATTGATTGAAATGTTTTAGTAATAGAGATGTAGATATTACTTTTAATTAAAAGAAATGAAATTCGTTTTGTACGACATCCGGTTAGTACGACGTAATATCAGCGGTCCCTTGAGCGTCGTTGTAACCGGAGTCTACCGTATATTTCAAACTATATTTTTTAAAACAAAGGTATAATGGAGATCTTGGTTTTCTTACATCAATTGCTTGTGTATTACTAGGGGCTCTGGGAGCTGTACACCTTCGCGACATGCCTAGAAAACGCAAAACTGACGAATCACATTCAAACCACACAAGCCTTCTTTAGCAATTTCCGCATTTACCAAATTTCCAAAAACTGGATAAAAATGATCTTCATCGTGCAAGTAATACCTGCTACGATATCATCAACATCAGAATTCTTAAAGGTAATGGTAATTATTGCGTAGAACGGCCATTTACTAAAAAATCCTCAAACCCGGTTAATAACCGGTTAACCGGTTTTGAAGGAAAAGTCTCGGTTATTAACCGGTTTTTTAAGTTAACCGGTTTTTGCATACCCTACCAGCCTCTCGCCTACGCCACAATTTAACCCACATCCCACAGTCGCCTTCTACGACACATACGGGAAGAAAGGGGGTGGTGAAATTCTTAACCCGTCACCACACGGCCAATGTCCTATAATATTTATTTATTTTATTTATATTTATGTATGTTTAATTATAATTAGATGTATTTATTGTGCTATATTTTATATGCTGATCTTCTAAACATTAATTTTAGCCATTTCAAATGTTGTAGCAACTGGAGGAAGTGAGGCAAGTGGGCTCGTACAAGAAGGGAACTATGATGGCAGGCAAGAATGTGGCCGATATTGTGGTCATCATGAAGACGCTGCCCACTAAGGAGGCTGTTGAAGGACTGTCTAACAAGGTAATGTATGATGATGATGATTTTATCCTGTTGTCCCTCATCAGGGGCATAGGGCTCTCAGGAAGGATTTCCACTGTTACCGGTCCGACGCGGCCTCCTCCAGGCGCGGCCAGCCGAGGCCCACTGAGCCAGCCTCCTTTTCCACCGTGCGCCTCCAGGTAGTCCGTGGGCGACCTCTCCCCCTTGATCCGGGAATATTCCAAGTCAACCCTTGCTTGGACAGGTGGTTGTTTGGTCTTCGTAAGACATGACCTACCCAGCGTCATTTCCGCAGAAGTATCTCTTTGGCTATAGGGTTTTGTCCAGTCGATTCCCACAATTTCGCATTAGATATGGTCCGTGGCCAGAAGACTCCAACGATTCGCCGCAAACACTTGTTTGCAAACACCTACAGTCTTCTGCTTATGTCTTGTGTCACGGGCCCACAGCCGTACAGTAGAACCGACTTGACATTGGATAATGGTAATGTATAGACTAGGTTTATTGATTTCTAAATATTGGTTGCCCATAGTTAAAAAAATAATTGGTGTACCTAATATTAGTGTGTTGCCTGTGCTGTGCCTGTATTGCAACCTGTGGGTATGAACCATAGTTTTTATAACAGTTTTAATACAATAAGTAGGACATGTAAGGTCAAATTCCAGACACTAAATTTCTATTCCAACTGCATGCATATGCTTTCCCTTATATTCTTAAAACATAGGAAACCTTTGTCAAATTCTGCCTCTTTTTAATAAGCACTTATGTCAATATGACCTAGGACAAACAAAGGAGGCATACTGAAAGGATACCACTGTAAGACTATAGCGTAAAATAAAAAAACTTCAAAAAAAATATAAGTAGTTGTACATTGATAGCATTTAGCACGCTAAAATATCAGTTTGCTTCCTTCCAGAGGCTTGTTACACTGGACAGTCATTTACAAATAGCCATTTGTTTACAGGTGACAGAAGAGCTGAACAAGTTGCTCGCAGCCGAGGGCGGGGGCTCCGTGGCGTGCAGCTGCCACGAGCGGGGCTTCACCGCGCAGGGCGCCGCGGCCGCCGTGCGCGTCCTCGTCACCACTCTTCACCACAACTTGAGGAAACTGGAGCCCGAGGTATGTAGATCTGTCAGAGGCCTTTGACACGGTATACACCCTAATTTAAGTCAAAATAGTGGATGGAAAGAAGACTATTGTGTATGTAATTAGTCTAAAAGTTGTGATTACGCTTCAAATTGCGTTCATAATGTTAAGAATGGGTGTTAGTTTAGTAGTTACAAGCTTATTTTCCTTGGTGTCCTCCAAGGATGTCACCTAGGTCCAACAGCTATGTGTGGTACTTTGCTTGTAAATTTTGAAGTTAGGCTACTAGAGGTAAGTGTAACGAGAACGGGGGCTCTGTGGCGTGCAGCTGCCACGAGCGGGGCTTCACCGCGCAGGGCGCCGCCGCCGCCGTGCGCGTCCTCGTCACCACTCTGCACCACAACTTGAGGAAACTGGAGCCCGAGGTATTTGTTATTGTAGTCCTGAGGCACCCCAGGGCTAAAGGGCCTTCACAGTCTCGCGCCACGCCTCCCTATCTTTAGCTACCATCGTGGCCTCGCTCCAGCTAAAACCGGCCGCTCATAGCTGTGCGGTATGTATGTAGAACTGTCAAAGGCCTTTGACACGGTCTACTCCCTAATTTAAGTCATTTTAGTGGAAGCAAAGAAGACTATTGTGTGTAATTAGTCTAAATGTTGTGATTACGCTTCAAATTGCGCTCATAATGTTAAAAATGGGTGTTGTTTTAGTAGTTACAAGCTTATTTTCCTTGGTGTCCTCCAAGGATGTCACCTAGGTCCAACACATATGTGTGGTGGTTTGATTGTAAGTTTTGAGAATCCTTTGTTTAAAATTAATGTTTGTCTTGCAGGTTCACCTGGAGTACAAGGTGATCAGCAGCCACCTGGCCGCCATCCGCCACAGCCGCTGGTTCGAAGAGAATGCTCACCACTCTTCCATCAAGGTACATATAAATTATCATTATTTCATGAATTTAGAATTTCAAAATCTTTGAGTAAGTTATATATCCTGTGGGAGGAGAATCTCAATTCTTTGAAATCTTTGATGATGGGATTATATAAGAATAGAAGATACATAAATATTTTTGGTAGTGTCCTCGCCAAGACAAGTCAAGCGAAGCGCAAGGGCACTACCTACCTTTTCTCGAAGTGATTCGTCTTTTTTATGTGTACTTTTATGTAGTACTGTTTGAAAATAAATTGAAATAAAATAATAGCATGTTAAACTGTCCTCTCAGCATAAATTCTCTCTCTTTTCGCAAATTAGGTGTTGATCCGCCTTCTTCGCGACATGTGCGCGCGTCACGCGGGACTCGAACCCCTGACCCCGTGGATGATCGACCTGCTTGCCCACCACTGCATCATGAACAACCCTCAGCGGCAGGCTCTGCCTATCGCCCAAGCATTCAGGTTAGCACACTGAAAAACATGTAAAAGGTATTTGGAGCTAGAGTGCGTCCTTTAGGTACTCAAAAAAAAATCGGTGATGTTTAGGTAACATAATTTATAACACAGAAAATTTTGCCTGGAATGGCTATTAGACTTTCTGTTAACTAAACGAATTTACATTTAATAACTTAAATTTCTGGTTTTATAAAACTAACATTTACACAATCTGTAGTTAGTAGTTGTAGCTATTTACTGTTGGCAACACCACCGCCTCTCCACGCTCCACGCCGCATCGGGGATTCCCCAATAAACGTTTGCATACAAATCACGAAAAACCGTTGTCGTATTATTTTTTTCATCCGAAAAAAAAACATATTTAGAAAAAAAAACCATGGAGCTTGGTTTTTTTTTTCATAATTCTGAAAAAAAAAAAATGTTTTTTTTTTTTTATTTGCAACCCTACATCACAGACACGATTTTATAACTTTTTTGTTTGTGTTTTTAGACGCGCCCTGTCCCTGCTAGCCGGAGGCCTGTTCTTACCAGGCTGCGCCGGCCTCTCCGACCCGTGCGAAGCCGCGCATGCTCGCGCCCACACCGCATTAGACCTACAGGCACAGGACAACGCCGCCGCTACGGCTCAGACGTGAGTACACAGTGGATCACTATCCCCGCTTTAGACCTGCAAGCACAGGACAATGCCACCGCTACGGCCCAGACGCGAGTACACAGTGGGCCACAGGGTACACAGTGGCTCACTGTCCCCCGCTCTAGACCTGCAAGCGCAGGACAATACCACCGCTACGGCCCAGACGTGAGTACACAGTGGGCCACAGGGTACACAGTAGCTCACTGTCCCCTGCTCTAGACCTGCAGGCGCAGGACAACGCCGCCGCCACGGCCCAGACGTGAGTACACAGTGGACCACAGGGTGCACAGTGGCTCACTATCCCCCGCTCCCCAACCTGCAAGCACAGGACAACGCTGCCGCTACGGCCCAGACGTGAGTACACAGTAGATCACAGGGTACACAGTGGCTCACTGTCCCCCGCTTTAGACCTGCAAGCACAGGACAACGCCACCGCTACTGCGCAGACGTGAGTACACAGTGGCTCACTATCCCCCGCTCCCGACCTGCAATCACAGGACAACGCCGCCGCTACGGCCCAGACGTGAGTACACAGTGGATCACAGGGTACACAGTGGCGCACTATCCCCCGCTTTATACCTGCAAGCACAGGACAACGCCGCCGCTACAGCGCAGATGTGAGTACACAGTGAATCACTATGGGGGCTCTAGACCTGCAAGCACAGGACAACGCCGCCTCTACTACGCAAACGTGAGTTCCTATCTCTGTCTCACCATAGCCTCTCCCTCTCGTACACTGCGCTCGACCTGCACACATTAAACACTTCGGTAAGTATTCTTAAAATGGAACGCACACTTTTTATTACACACTAGTTCGTGGAATCCAACTTCTCGCTGGCTAAACAGCCAATAGACGTGCAGCAGCAACTGTATTAAAAAAAATGTTTCTATGAATAATTTATTTTTCAGACTCCTCCGTGTCGTCGCTCGCGGTGGTCACCGCTACGTCCTCGGCCTCCAACTCTTCGAAGGAGGCAAGGACATCTCCGGGGAAATAACTGTCTGGGACGGCGTGGTGGTGTCCCCCCTCGCCCCGGCTTACAGCGACGCGCCGGAGCCCATGGACACTGATGATAAAGGTACAGTGGATCACGGGTACACAGTGAATCACTCTTCTAAAGTGGCGTGATCTTGAGAAATAACTGTGGGACGGAGTCGTCGTCTGGCCTCGCCCTGACTTACAGCGACACGCCGGAGCCCATGGACACTGATGATAAAGGTACAGTGGATCACGGGTGCACAGTGGATCAGTAGATATAACTGTCTGGGACGGCGTGGTCGTGTCCCCCTCGCCCCGGCTTACAGCGACGCGCCGGAGCCCATGGACACTGATGATAAAGGTACAGTGGATCGCGGGTACACAGTGAATCACTCTTCTAAAGTGGCGTGATCTTGAGAAATAACTGGGACGGAGTCGTCGTGTGGCCTCGCCCCGGCTTATAGCGTCCCCCCCGAGCCTACACTGATACTGATAATAAAGGTACAGTGGATCACGGGTACACAGTGAATCACTGTCCAACACCCTTTGGACAGTGATTTAGTCCCGAAAAAACGTTTTTTTTTTTAATTACTTAAATATAACATTTAAACTAATCGGAACTTGTTATTGTGTGATGTTTCTGTTTAATTTGAATTAATTCATTGTAATTTGTTTCAGAAGAAGAGCAAGATGGAGTGGCGGCTTGAACCAAACTTTAAGCATTACTTTAATTCTAGTATCGGATCTTTAAGTATGACATGAGATGAGACCTTACTTTAAGCATCGTATGAGATCTTTAATAAATTCTTATTTAACTATACTGTTTTATTTGCGTTTTATCCTTTGCGCCTGTAAGAATGAGCCGTTTTGGGCCGTAGAATAAATTTAATAATAATAAATAAGAAAAGAGATAAATAAATATTATAGGACATTCTTACACAGATTGTCTGAGTCCCACGGTAGCGGTAGGCTCAAGAAAGCTTGTGTTGTGAATACTCGGACAGCGATATAAATACTAATATAGAAAACATCCATGACTCAGGAACAAATATCTGTGCCCATCACACAAATAAATGCCCTTACCGGGATTCGAACCCAGGACCGCGGCTCAGCAGGCAGGGTCAATACCGACTACGCCAGACTGGTCGTCATTATCAAAGTAAGATGACAAAGAAAGAATGAGAAGTAGGGTGTCAAGTATCAAAAGTGAGACCCAAAACTGGAATAATTCAAGTGTATAATTACTATATAATTATAATAAGAGTAGGGGAGCCCTAGAGGGATATTTTGTAGTTACTGGAGCGTGTCAGATTACGATCGATATTTTTCTAGCCCAAGACGTCTCGCGTCTTACTTTTAACCGTCTATTTAAATCTACATTTATCAACTTTGTCAACACAATGTTTTCTTAGAAACCCCTGGCCGCTATCAACTTTCAATTCCAACAAGTAGATATCTACGACTTTTTTTTCTTTTAATTATAAATGGGCTTACTCTTGGCCACAGACTAGCCAAAGGCAAAGACGTGGCCTACGATGGAGTGAGCTCGCCCAGAAGATACCTGTTCACTCTTGATTTGAAGGTTAGAATAAACTTTTAGAGGTTACACTTACACCACAACTTACACGCAGTGTAGCTTTGAAAAATATGTATGTGTATATATTAGATTTTGCAGGTTGCATGCATAAAATATCGTGACAATTACCATGAATACTCGCTAAATTATTACCGACAAGTGGTGATTAGCAAGATTTGTATCACCTATTTTAATAATTCAATATGTCAACTGAAAATATGTTTTGCTATTATAATAGTTGTTTTCAACAATCTTATTCCAGTACTATTTTTACCACGATGTAGTAGAATAACTGTTGATTGGTGCTTCATAGTCATGTTAGCCACAGCTAAAATAGTTATTTGTTATACAAGGGGGCAAAGTTGTATTTTAACGCCGAGTGTGGAATTGAAAAACGAGCAAGTGAAAGGATTCTATAGTTGAACCACGAGCGAAGCGAGTGGTTCGAGAATAGAATCCTGAACTTGCGAGTTTTTTAACACACGAGAAGTAAAATACATTTGCACCCGAGTGTAACACAAAACTTTTCCCTCACTATAGCGAGGAAACTACAACGCAAAAAATGCGTTTATCACTGCTTCCAGTAGTTCCACAGATGGTATCCCACTGAGCATGAAACTTACAATAACTTGCAGTAAGTTTACATACCTCACATTTGTAAGTTTAGAATGTAAGGTCGGAGAAATATGACAACAACATTCAACTTATTGGTAATTTGAAACTTTCAGAAAATTAGTAGTGCTATATTATTGTAACATGACAAATGAAAACTAATATTATAATATTGCAAGGATGTTTTGATCACAAGTTATTTAAATGTTCATTTATTACATTGCTGCAACAAGGTATTAGCTATATTACATATGCAACGTTACAGCAACATTAACTTTTAAACATCAAGTTTTCAACGTTACTTAAATGTCTAAACTTAAAGTTTCCCAAATGTTCAAAATCAATATTACTGCAATTGACCACTTGAAATATTGGTTTTATGCAGTTGCTGCAATATCACAAATTAAGATTTACTTCAATAAAACCTTTTGATATAACCGGTATATTTATTTTGTAACATTACAGGTAATTATAAATACAATGTCACAGCAATTGTTTTTTTTTAAGAATTAATTTCTCAATGTTGCACCAATTTTAAATAATAACGTTTATTAAACATTTAACATCAATATTACAGTCATTGACCGTTTTAAATATATTTTTTATAATTTTGCTGCGTTATCACAAATTGATATTTCCTTTAATGAATCTATTTTAGAATCTATAAATATTACCCGTATCAAAATAGCATAACATCAGGGCAAATTATAAACACAATAGATGTTTTAAGCTAAGTATATTAGATTTTTCAGATTGTTTTTTTACTGCTCGGTGGGTAGGTATTAAGGGTAAGTTACATCAAGGACGAATTTCATTTCGAAACCCCTATACGTTTTGAAAGACCTATGTTGGATATCCAACGACTCCATCACGAACCACTCAATAGATTCATCCCACAGAATTTAGTTCTGTGATTCATCCCCAGCATGCAGTTTACTAGTCTCACGCGGCCCGTCCGCGCGGATCGCGACCAATTTATATGATGATGTTGTCGTCCGCGCGGACCCGGTCCATGCCACTCTAAGTCTAAACCGCTCCCTGAAGTTAACAGTGTTAACTTAACACATAAATCCAGTGCGGATCGCTCCGCGCGGTCGGCCCGCGTGACGTAAAACCAGCCTAATCCGAGGGTGAAGCTAGGAACATACTACGCGGACGTACGTCCGTCGTAAATCGACCGCGGACGGGAATCTGGACAATGAAATTACACATAACCGTGCAAACTATCGGTCGACGGACGTGGACGTGGCCTTGAGCGCATGGACGTCCGATCTAAATCTGGCTCGCTGGATGTTTTGTTCCGTGCACACTGATCGGTCGCGGTCGCGGTCGATTTACGACGGACGTCCGCGTAGTATGTTCCTAGCTTAACGCTGTAGGTACGAGTATAACGAAGTTAGTGCGTTTTCACATTATCCATTCCGATATCGGATGTATTGAACCGCTATTCCATTCATTACTGGCGACATCTTGGATTTTTTCCATTAAAATCCTTCCGACATCCGATATTCGGATCGGATAATGTGAAAACGGCCTTACGTGTGCTCCCTGGCAGGCATTAAGTATAGTCGAGCGATAAACGATGATGTTTTTTATCATTTATCGCGCGACCATACTTGCCTCCCCACCATAGGGCCTGGCCACATGGGCGCGTTGCGGCGACGCACCGCAAAAATTCTGCGTTGCGTTGCCGCGCCGCCAGTTTTTGCGGCAGGAAATCTGCGGCGCGGCACCGCGACGCAAGAACTCGCGGTGCGTCGACGCACCGCAAAAACTCGCGGCGCGGCACCGCAACGCAGAATTTTTGCGGCGCGTCGCCGCGCCGCCAAAACTGGCGGTGCGTCACCGCTGCTCGCAATTGTGAACTGTTGTGTTCGAATTAAACTTCGTGTCGTTTATATTTAACCCTTCTTTACTTGGTGATGGATTTTTTTCCAAGCATCACAAACATTGAATCAATAGTAGATTTAGTACAGTTTTTCACGATAAAATACTAAGCAATATTGGAATTTTTCAATATGCTATTAAAAATCATCTTTTTTTAGTTACGTTGTTTCATATTAAAAAAATGGTGATAGATTTTTAGGGTTCCGTAGTCAACTAGGAACCCTTATAGTTTCGCCATGTCTGTCTGTCCGTCCGTCCGTCCGCGGATAATCTCAGTAACCGTTAGCACTAGAAAGCTGAAATTTGGCACCAAGATGTATATCAATCACGCTAACAAAGTGCAAAAATAAAAACTGGAAAAAAATGTTTTATTAGGGTACCCCCCCTACATGTAAAGTGGGGGCTGATATTTTTTTTCATTCCAACCTCAACGTTTGATATATTGTTGGATAGGTATTTAAAAATGAGTAAGGGTTTACTAAGATCGTTTTTTGATAATATTAATATTTTCGGAAATAATCGCTCTAAGAGCGCTTTCAAAAAATCTGCTTGCTCGCATTTCGACGCCGGCGGCGCTGGCGTGCGCCTGTGTGCAGACGCACACTATAACCAGAAGCATAACGATTGTAGCCTGCGGTACAGACATAGCGTGCGATCCTCTTCGAACCAACCTTACGTGCGGCTAGAGCGAAAGGGATAGCATTCATGGTCGGTACCGCCACGCCGTCAGTAGCGTTGCGGACTAACCATTATTGATACTTGCGTAAAAACACCACCATATATATTACATATTTGCATACATGATTTCGTGCATAAATACTTGACCTTTTAGTTTAATTATTAAACTTATCACAGTTTTTTTTTATTAAAACGTGTGTAGCCTTGGAAGAAATAAATTAAAAAACTTTTATAATATAATAAATTGTGTATATAATATTGTCTTCTGTCACCGCGATAGTTACTCATGAAATAAATTTATGGAATCAGATTATATCGCGTATAATGAATATAATCCGTTTTCTTAGTTTTATTTCATTTTGTATATGATATGTTTTCTAGGTTCTTTTCGGTGAAGGAAAACATCGTGAGGAAACCGGACTTATTCCAATAAGGTCTAGTTTACCCTTTGGGTTGAAAGGTCAGATGGCAGTCGCTTTCGTAAAAACTAGTGCCTACGCCAAATCTTGGGATTAGTTGTCAAAGTGGACCGCAGGCTCCCATGAGCCGTGGCAAATGCCGGGATAACGCAAGGAAGATGATGATGTTTTCTAGGTACATATATATAATGGAACTAAGATCGGTTTTCTTTAATTTTAAGTAGTTTTTTTTTATATTTAAAATGTGTTTTTAGGGTTTCGTAGTCAACTAGGAACCCTTATAGTTTCGCCATGTCTGTCTGTCTGTCCCTCCGTCCGTCCGTCCGTCCGCGGATAATCTCAGTGACCGTTAGAACTAGAGAGCTGAAATTTGGTACCAATATGTATATCAGTCACGCCGACAAAGTGCAAAAATAAAAAGTGGAAAAAATGTTTTATTAGGGTACCCCCCCTACACGTAAAGTAGGGAGTGATTTTTTTTTTCATTTCAACCCTAACGTATGATTTATTGTTGGATAGGTATTTAAAAATGAATTACTGAAATCGTTTTTTGATAATATTAATATTTTCGGGAATAATCGCTCCTAAAGGAAAAAAAAGTGTGTCCCCCTCCCTCTAACTTTTTAACCATATATTTAAAAAATATTTAAAAATCACAAAAGTAGAACTTTATAAACTTTCTAGGAAAACTGTTTTGAACTTGATAGGTTCTGTAGTTTTTGAAAAATATGGAAAACTACGGAAGAGCCGAGCGGCTATTTACCAACGCGGCTTTAAAAACCGGCCGAGAGCGTGTCGGGTCACGCTCAGTGCCTACACTGAGCGTGGCCCGGTTTTTAAATATTATGTTGTTTTAATTGCATGGAGCACAGGAAGGTCCACATATAGGTATTAGTTTTTTGTAAGGAAATACAATACGCTACGCCTACCTGCTTTAGTTGACTGTTGACACACTGAGACAGTGGATGCGCCAGAGTATAAAAGAGTGATTACCATCTCTTGTCAAAGATCTTGTTGAGACGAATCAAACGAACCCAAACACGAAGTGGTTTCAAGACCTGGTCGCGGAATACTCTTGACTACCTTCCAGCTTCATCATCAGATCCTGGGTACCATCTCTTGTCAAAGATCTTGTTGAGACGAATCAAACGAGCCCAACCACAGAAGAGTTTCAAGACCTGGTTGTTGAATACTCTTGACTACCTTCCGGCTTCACCATCAGATCCTGGGTACCATCTCTTGTCAAAGATCTTGTTGAGACGAACCAAACGAGCCCAAACACGAAATGGTTTCAAGACCTGGTTGATGAGAACTCATGACTACCTTCCGGCTTCATCATCAGATCCTGGGTACCATCACCTCTTGTCAAAGATCTTTTGAGACGAACCAAACGAGCCCAAACACGGAGTGGTTTCAAGACCTGGTTGATGAATTCTCTTGACTACCTTCCAGCTTCATCATCAGATCCTGGGTACCATCTCTTGTCAAAGATCTTGTTGAGACGAACCAAACGAGCCCAAACACGAAATGGTTTCAAGACCTGGTTGATGAGAACTCATGACTACCTTCCGGCTTCATCATCAGATCCTGGGTACCATCACCTCTTGTCAAAGATCTTGTTGAGGTGAATCAAACGAGCCCAAACACGAAATGGTTTCAAGACCTGGTTGATGAGAACTCATGACTACCATCTGACTTCATCATCAGATCCTGATGGTACTCATACTACTATTGTCAAAGATTTTGTTGAGACGAGTTAACCTAAAATGATATTCAATAATAAATAATACTTACTAAAAATATTAGTCAAGTTAATTAGTTAGTTACCAAAGTCGTCAACCCAAGGATCAAAGTTTTCGGTCGCAGTATACATGCAACAGTACAGCCAAACACGCACACAAGTGCGGTTTTGGACACGGCGGGTGCCGCACACAATGACAAAATAACTTCGCGATCGTCGAGCCGCGTGCGGAGCGGACTAACATACGTCCTGCCTCTACAAGCTCTGCCGCGGTACTGACATCGCAAGCGCGCGTAACCGGTAATAAGGAGGCATTTTTAAAAAATCGTCAAAAATATTAAATTGCAATTAATAGAAAACTTTTGCATAAAATCTGTTTGAGTAAGCGTTGCAGATTATTTTTATATTAAAACTACTTCAAAAACACGTAAGTTTTCGAAGAAATTGACACTTATTCTGAGGTGATTTCTGAAACAAATTGGATTCATCATATCCTCATTTACTCTATTCTAAAGCCTTATAACAAAGAAGTAGTCTCAGAAGATTGTAGTACAGGATATACATAATACAAATTTACCACTTGAAGCATTCAAAACTATCCAAATTTTACAAATTAGACGGACTAAGTCAGCACTTTTCGCGGGTTTTCCTAAACATGCACCAGAAAAAAAATCATAATTAATTAAGTGAGTTAGTTTTTAAAAATCCAGTCTCACAACATGTAAGTTAAGAAGATGTCCTAATCGAATCCTGAACTTAATAAGTCTTTTAGATGACGGAAAGTGTAGCATTTTGCCGACTAAAACTATCAATTTTACATTATTACGACGTTTTCGTTGAATGCCCTCTTAAACAAACCATGAAAAAAAAACCGCCTCCTAAAAATAAGCGCGTTAGAAAACACGGAGAAAAAAGAAAAAAAAATTTACATTGCAGCAATAATATTGATGATTAGATTTCCTACCTAAACCTTTGAAATCAGATTTCTTAAGACGATACGATACAGGTCAGTTCTCCATACAAACGCTCTCGACTATTTCCTCCTTGGTTTTTGAAGATAGAGCAATGATTTTTTCGACACAGATTATTATTATTTTTATCTGAGTCGGACCGTTTTGATATTTTTTGCTATTCTTATTTTAAAAGATGCTAGATCCAATCAAAAATTTCTAAAAACGGCATTTTTCAATATGGCTCGAAAAAGGGATACTCAAGATCGGTAACAATTGTCCAAAAAATCTAAACGGTCCGACACAGATTATTTCATTTTTATTCAGATTCTCAAATTTCGTTCCGTTTAAATAAGTTTTGAAGGAGGAAAAGAGAGCGGAACCTCGATTTCAAAGATTTTTTCGCAATATCTTTTAACTGAGTTGTTCTTAATGGATTTTTTTTTTCGATAAATCTAGTTAATAAAACTAGTATATTTAACTAAAATTGAAAAATTCCCAAATTGAAAGGGGGACTCCTTTCCATTTTAGCATTTTCGCTCCCGTAGCGTCTTAATGTATTGCAATAATCTAAACATCCAAATTATAGACTAATCAATTATTTTTGTTAGTAATTAAATTCCGTTAGGCCGTTTTCACATTATCCGATCCGACATCGGATGTCGTAAGGATTTCAATGGAAAAAATACAAGATGGCGCCTGTAATGTATGGGATATCGATCCTACATCCGATATCGGATCGGATAATGTGAAAACGCACTTACGATTCATTAAGTTTTGAAGTAGGAAACAGTCGAGAGCGGAACCTCGATTTTAAAGATTTTTTTTGGCAATATCTTTTAACTGAGTTGTTCTGAATGGAGAATTTTTTTCGATAAATCTAGTTAATAACACTAGTATATTTAACTAAAATTCCCAAATTGAAAGGGCTCCCTTTCCTTTCCATTTTCGCTCCTGTAGCGTCTTAAATACCTAAAAGTACTTAAACACCTAAAAGTACTTAAATACCTAAAAGAACAACCAGCGAATCGTGTCATCACGCACGCACACAAGGGTAGCTTAGCTAACAACTGCGACACGGCCGGCCGCCGCGGCACGTTGCCGTATCGTGCAAATGCCACATTGAGCGGTGTAGGGTTGCCAACCGTAGGTAGTATACACAAAGACAGGAAAAATGCTCTGAGGAAAATTATATGATATATAGTATTGTAAGTAATATATTATTTTGGTTCAGCGTACTGTAATTATTTTTAATTTCTGTACCATTTTTTTTGTAGGTACTGTACTGCACACAATTACACCGTCATATTTAAAATAGATACCTAACTTAGATAAGTACTCGACACCGATAGCAATAAGAAGCTGCAGGGCAATCATGGTCGCGCGATAAATGATAAAACATCGGGCCGTCCCTATCGCACTTACAAATAGTGCGATAGGGACGGCCTGATATTTTTATCATTTATCGCGCGACCATAATTGCCTGCCTGCTGTCTATAAGGCTGTCCTTTCGTCCTTCGTCCACATTAGAGATGGGCCGAATATTCGGTAAATATTCGGTATCGGCATATTTAGTTAATCCCAGCATCTCCAGAGGTCCGACAAGTTTTCTAAATATATATTGTTTTTTTATTCGAGGTGAGATTTTAAAGACCAGTTCTTCGAAACTTGCTATTGTCATTCTGAAATATTCTTTGAACTTCACTTCACTTGTCTTTAATGCCGCATATTTCCTTTCAAAATGAGTTCCGTCATTATTCATTTTATATATATATTTGTTTATTTGTTTATTTATTACAGTACATCCACATCATATGTATTACATCTTACACAATTGATTTAATTGCTTATAGTTCTCAGTCTGATACAAAATGACAAATTAAGGAGTACATAGCACTCTCCAAGTATGAATCTGGGAACGAGATCATAAAAAAATAGGTATATTAGAATCTAAAGCTAATAATTAACTAATAATACAACTATATATGGGTTGACCCAGCATCTTCTTTTCGTCTCCTTTTTTTTTAAGCGCCTCCGTAATACGAGCAAGAGCAAAATGCGCGTAATGGGATCCATGTCTGGACTCTGGATAAAGACTGATCGTGAAGTTCTGCACTGTGTATAGTTATCGAGGCGCGGCGACGCACCGCCAGTTTTGGCGGCGCGGCGACGCGCCGCAAAAATTCTGCGTTGCGGTGCCGCGCCGCGAGTTTTGCGGTGCGTCGACGCACCGCGAGTTCTTGCGTCGCGGTGCCGCGCCGCAGATTTTCTGCCGCAAAAACTGGCGGCGCGGCAACGCAACGCAGAATTTTTGCGGTGCGTCGCCGCAACGCGCCCATGTGGCCAGGCCCTTACTTATTCCTCTATGGTCAGAAATAGGACGTAATTTATATCCGCCCGCTTGTATTAGAAGGACTCTTTTCGAGAAATTCGAGATGGGAATGGGAGGTCAATGGTAAATATCTACGGTAAACTTACAACCTTATGCCATGGTGTTAAGTACTGGTTTTACTTAACCTGCGGCACTTTGAGGCGTTTTTTTAAACCTCTTGGAAATATCGCACCGCGTGGTGGACGCTTTTAATATCTGTAAGTTTTTAGCTAGTACAAAAAAATATTTAGTTTGTTCATCAACCTCCAGGATATCATTTTACTAAACTATACATTCCACTGTGATACATTCATTCTAAATATAATAAAAGTATGACGATATTTTATTACAGGTTAAGCATGTTTGCATTTAACGACACGTCAAAAACGTCTTTGCAATGTAAACACTGCAGTGGAATTTCGTCGTATGAGAATTTTAATTTAATATCAGTGAATTCAACGCAGTATAATGTCCAAAACAGTTCACGTAGTAGACGGCGAGGCTTCGGAATCGGATTCTGAAATAGAAATTGGTAAATCTCCAGTAAGTGTTTGTTGACGTAGCCATTTGTAAAGAAACCTAACATTTTTTTCTTTTCTACGTACTGTCAGTGTCAAGAAGAAAGTTGTATATAAACATTTAAAACACGTTATTTTGATCAATAAAATGCTAGGCACTAACCGTAAACTATTCATCCTCCTTGCGTTATCCCGGCATTGCCACGGCTCATGGGAGCCTGGGATCCGCTTTGACAACTAATCCCATGATTTGGCGTAGACACTAGTTTTACGAAAGCGACTGCCATCTGACCTTCCAACCCGAAGGGTAACTAGGCCTTATTGGAATTAGTCCGGTTTCCTCACGATGTTTTATTCTTCACCGAAAAGCGACTGGCAAATATCAAATGACATTTCGCACATAAGTTCCGAAAAACTCATTGGTACGAGCAGGGGTTCGAACCCGCGACCTCCGGATCGAAAGTCACACGCTCTTACCACTAGGCTACCAGCGCTTACTAACCGTAAACTATTAAGAGCTTAAATAGTGGGATTACACCAACAAGGAATTAAAGGAATAGGGATTCATGAAATAACTCGTCAGGCAAACGTAAGGTAAGCAGAGAGTGGCAGAGATACTGTACCATTGAGTGCGCCGAAGAGATACATTACATAGACAGGTCATGGATAAGAAAACACCGTGAGGAAACAGGACTAATTCTAATACGGCCTAGTTACCCTTTGGGGTAGAAGGTCGGATGGCAGTCGTTTTCGTAAAACTAGTGCCTACGCCAAATCTTGGGATTAGTTGTCGAAGCGGACCCCAGGCTCCCATGAGCCGTGGCAAATGTCGGGATAACGGAGGATGGATAGTGATGTTTACTACACTGGTCTCTGTGAGGCAAGTGGACTCGAGCGCTGGAGTGGACCAAATTTTATAATATCATATTCTTAGGATGTTACAATGTTAAAACGGATTAGCAGTAAAATGTCTAAAATTACAAAAATACCAATTTTCAGTAAATCAAAATGCCAAAATGACATATGGCCTATTACATCCAATATCCGAAATGTATTAGTTTCATAATAAAAAATAAAAAAAAATTATTATTATTTCATAATTACCAAAATGTAAATGACACTTTCTCAGAATACCTAAAATTTATTTACAGTGTGCATTATATTCCTTGCACTGTGTTTTATTATTAACTTTAATATTCATTTAGTTAATTCATGCTATTTATGAAAAACTAAAAATACAGTTTTCATGGATACTGCATTTTAGGCATTTTGAGAAAGTGAAGTCTTGGTTTTAAGTTAATTTGACTTTTAGACATCTTGGGAATATGGCAATTTGAGAAGTAGGTTTAATTCATTTCAAGTTTTAGACATTATGAGACTAACCTGTTTTAGCATTGTGACTTTTAGAAATATGGTATTATAAAATTAGGTCGTAACGTAATTGGGTGACCTGAGAAGGATGGGTGGAAGGGCGTGGATGAGTGTGGCAAGAGATAGGAAGCAGTGGAAGACTTCAGAAGGGGCCTTCGTCAAAGGACTGGTTGGAGTTGCCGATGAAAATAAATAACAAATTATGTACTTGAATTTGTTTTTTATCATGCATTTTGAAATTGAAATTGAAATTCTTTATTTCAGGTCTATCGACCCATATTTTTGTTAATAATACATTTAGCTTAAAACTAGGTTATTTATTATAGATTAGGCACATTTTCCCTTTGCATTTTTCCTTTAATTTAAAAATATGTAATATCGCTCGCAGACGTTTCTGCATGATAAAAAACCGGCCAAGTGCGAGTCGGACTCGCGCACCGAGGGTTCCGTACAAACCTGCAAGGTTTACAAAGTTCGTTCATTACGACAATCGAGTCATAATATATATTTTGTAATGTAACTAAAAATTTAAGGTTTTCGGAATTTTTCCTTTATGTGTGCTATAAAACGTTGCTTCATGCCAAATTTCAAGATTCTAGGTCGACTGGAAGTACCCTTTAGGTTTTGATTCCCTTGCGAGTACTTGCGAGTTTCAAAATATGCAGCTTAAATTGCTGTTTCTTTTGATTGCGTTGACATAGAAGTTTGATTTTGTTACAGCTTAAAGGTATTATAGACCTGAGTATTTGGTATGAATTTCAATTTAATACCTCTACGCGTTTATGAGGAAATGGGTAGTAAGGTTAAAATTATTAAAAAAAAATATATTATGTGATGTAACTAAAAATTTATGGTTTTCGTAATTTTTCCTTTATCTATGCTATAAGACGTTGCTTCGTACCAAATTTCAAGATTCTGAGTTCACGGGAAGCACCCTGTAGGTTTTGATTCCCTTGCAAGTGTCGAAAATTTGCGGCATAAACGGCTCTATCTTTTGATTGCGTTGGCTTAGAAGTTTGATTTTTTCACAGCTTCAAGGGACAGTAGACCTGAGTAATTGATATAAATTTCAGCTTCATACCTCCACGCGTTCCTGAGAAAAAGGGTCTTGACAGACGGACGGACGGACAGACGGGCAACAAAGTGATCCTATAAGGGTTCCGTTTTTTCCTTTTGAGGTACGGAACCCTAAAAACAAATTTAGTATGGGTTAGCACATTGTTACTGGCGAATTCTCAATGTAAATTGAGACTCCAGTGCCTGTTAAGATCTATTCTTACGGGTAGATGTTTGCTATAACGCCACCCTAAGGCGGTTGAGAATTGAGGGAAGGCATGAATAAATTCGCACACATCCAGCAGGCCTCCGTGGCGCAGTTGGTAAGCGCGATGGCCCCGGCAAGGCCAAAGGTCGCAGGTTCGAGTCCTGCCGGAGGTGTGAATTTTTCCATTTTTCCTTTAATTTAAAAATATGTTATGTACTTGAAATCAAACTTCAATAAATTTTAACTATAAAACTCCCGTGAGACTCAGACATATTTAAAAATATTTTAAGCGGGTTTGAGAAAGCTCCTCGGAAATGGAGCTATACATATCGATTTAAAGGTTATTTGATAATAAAGGCTATTTTTATTTATTTTTTATTTATTATGTTTGTTACAGACTTTGGACCTGCAAGCAACAGAGGCGTTTGTCGTTGCCGGAGAAGCCCCGGAGTCTGACGATGGTAAGACTGCCAATAGTTCATGTTCAGGCAGGCAAGCATGGTTGCGCGATAAATTTTAAAACATCAGTCCCTATCGCAATCAGCTCTTACACTAACAAATAAAATGCTAATCTATAAATGCATTATAAAACCGATATGGACATACGGCATAGAACTCTGGGGAACGGCCAGTAACTCAAACCTCGAAATCCTACAAAGGTTTCAGAACAATGTCCTGAGGGCTGTGACATGTGCACCGTGGTTTGCAAAGAATACAGAAATACATGAGTACATAAAAATGCCAACTATAAAAGAGGAGGTCAACAGATATTGTATCAAGTACAAAGAACGTCTGAAAAAACATACAAACCAACTTGCGAGGGACCTGGTGAACACTAACGACAACCCGAGCAGGCTTAAAAGATGGGAGATACTGCGTCTGGACCAGAGGCACTAGAAGATAAAATTCTAGGAACATCATGAGAGAGTGTTTAATGGAATACCTCTCCAACTTATAATATATACACAAAAAATCTGATTATGGCTAAGCATAGCCGATGGCAGATAAAAGAAGAAAAAAAAAAAAAAAAAGTCCCTATCGCACTTACAAATAGTGCGATAGGGACGGCCTGATGTTTTATCATTTATCGCGCGACCATACTTGCCTGCCAGATACTTTATACATACATACATACATACAATCGTATCCCATAAAGGGGTAGACAGAGCACATGAAACTACTAAAGCTTCAGTGCCACTCTTGACAAATAAAGAGTTGAAAAAAAAACGAAACTGTGGCATTGCAGTGACAGGTTGCCAGCCTCTCGCCTACGCCACAATTTAACCCATATCCCATAGTCGCCTTCTACGACACATACGGGAAGAAAGGGGTGGTGAAATTCTTAACCCGTCACCACACAGGCAACTTTCTTTATATTTTTAGTAAAACCTGTATATAGTCTGGCAAAATATGGTTCAAAAAGTGGATCTTGAGCATTGGGAGGGTTTCAAAGCACGAAGGTTAAACAAACTGCCACTGAATGAAACACAAAATTTTGTCAGAGGACAAGACAACATCCATACTAATATTATCAATGAGAAAGTGTGTGTGAGCATTTCTTTTTTTTTTTTCAATAAAAAAAAATTGTTTGTTTTAGGGAATTTTAGGTCAATTGTACTCAGAATCACGAGTACTTTCAATCTCACTGGGAAACAAAAAGTGTCCCAGAATTTCCATACATTTTTGTTACTTTCCTTTTTGTTACCCCATATAACATGTACGGAAAATGGTAACAAAATAAGAAAAAATCGTATGGGACAATTTTTTTAACTAGTAGGATTGAAAAAGCTAGTGATTCTGAGTAGATATAGCATTTTTTTTTTCAAAAATGTCACACTTCATGAAAGTGGCAAAAAAAAAAAGAAATGCTCGTGTCTGTTTGTTTGTCGGTCTTTCACGGCAAAACGGAGCGACGAATTGACATGATTTTTTAAGTGGAGATAGTTGAAGGGATGGAGAGGCCACTTTTTGTCTCTTTCTAACGCGAGCGAAGCCGCGGGAAACAGCTAGTAATTGATAAATAACTATTTGTCTCACAGAAGGAATGCTGCCGACGCCTATAGCGCTACCAGATTTGGATGTACCCCTTCATGTGCCGTTCCAGGCTCAAAATAAACTGCCAGGCTCTCTGCTACACCAGAAGTTATGTAAGTATGTTATAATAAATAACTAATGACCCTTCCCGGCTTCACATGGGGAGTATACCATAACATTTTTTATAGTAAAGCCTGGCCAGAAATATTTCGTCACTACTTTTAAAAAAACTTGTATCTTCGTCTGTCAATGAAAAGAAAATTGTAGTAAGTATGTATGGAATGCATATAGGCTTACTGCGTTTTAACTTTGAGGAGCAGCGTGAGATACGAGATTTTTTAAAAGTAGTGACGATTTGACTATTGTCAAGAGGGCGCTGGTATTCTGATGTATACGATGACAGTTCAGTAAATTATGAAGATTATAGTTCTTAAGAAATTCCGCAACGTGGCATTTAGTCATATAATATTCATGAATACATGTGAGTGTGTTTAGTTAAACGTCCCACTTTGTCGGTTACCATTAAGGCGAGATTTACTTGTATCTTTATATGAATAAACTGACAAAGCGACTTTATAGCAATCGGCAAAGTGGGACGTTTTCCCGTGCACACTCAATAGTATTTGACATTACCTCTAATATTATAGCAATTAATTTAAGTCGAAACTAGAAAAATTAACACTTGCAGCGGAACTTGTAGTACCTGCGACCATTATTGGCACATCGGTTCAATGTCGCTTGAGGCGTCTCTTACGTCTTTCCTATACAAAATGTACTGAGGAGACGTTTTTAGGGTTCCGTACCAAAAAGGTACAAAAGCAGGGTGTCCACTTTCTGGAAAGTCAGGGAAAGTCAGGGAAAAGTCAGGGAAGCTCATAGGGGTCATGGAAAGTCAGGGAAAGTCAGGGAAATGATTTGGAGGTTTTTTTTTTTTTTTTTTTTTTTTTTTTTTTTTTTTTTTTTTTTTTATTATAAATGGGAAAAACTTGGCACCAAGAAAAAAAATCAAAAAGTATTTAAAAAATAATATGATTTCTTGGGTTGACCACATCCATGACAGTAAAGATCGATTCCCGGTAGTGATTTTAAGGCAACTTATTAAAATTATCACTTAAGACTTTTCATTACAAGTATAGTACCTACCTGGCCTCCATCCCAGTGATTGCTAATGAGAGATGTCAGAGATATCTTCATGCTCTAGCTGACCTTAATTTATCCGGCCCAAAATCGTAAATGCGGAAAAATCCAGTTTTTTTTTACATTGCGTGCCCTACCCACATATTCCAAAATGGCAAAGGGGGTCGGGAATAAATTCAGTTATTGTGATTCAGATTAACTGGAAAGTTGCACCACAATGTCACCATATACAACATTCTTAATTTGCTTTTGCTAGGGCGATGTGAAAATGACAAAGACAAAGTTACGTCGCTGTTCAAATTCTAAGTATCTATCCGACAATCCAAAGCGGAGTTCCTCATAAAGCCAATGGCGCATAACGTCACATAGAGGCGCAATTTTGTATGAGAGTGAGTATGATTTTGGAAACCTAAAGGCGTGTAGTGGCAAAACACCTAAATGGGCATCCCGACGCTGAAAACAAAGAAAAAATTTCGCGCTCGCTTCGCTCGCATTTAGATACATAGGCAAATAATTTTATTCGTATCCACAACACAACATATAAAGGCTTAAAATAAACAGGAAAAAAAGAAATGTGAGTACGTTTAGTATTTTCCATTTCATCAATTTTTATTCCCTTTATTTTTCGTAAAAGTTTCATTAAAATTAAGATTTTTTTGGAAAGTTTCCGCTACTTGCACATAACTACTCTGCTCAGACTAGGTACTCCATTTTGTTTCCTATGTTATGTACATAATAACTACTATCAGCCCCAGGGACGTATAAAAGAGGAAAAAATTTCGCGCTCGCTGCGCTCGCGATTTTTTTTTCTGCTGTAGATTACCCAAGAGCGCCGAAACTCAAACTCGCTCTACTCTGATAGAGTTGCACTGGTATAGCCAAAAGTAAAGGGCGATAACTACCAACTACAGATTTCGTTAATTTTAGTTTTATAAAACCAGAAATTAAAGTTTGATAGTTAACATAAAGATAAAAAAAATAGTAGGTATAAAAGTATGAACTGCCTTGAAAATTTTGATATTTCGTAGAAAACAAACATATTCCAGAAAAAAAAAATCTGTGACAGACGGACAGACAGACGCACGAGTGATCCTATAAGGATTCCGTTTTTCCTTTTTGAGGTATGGTAAAAACTTTTTTTTTCAGATTTTTTTTTTTCAAGACAAAAAAAACCGTTTTTTTGCAACTCTAAGCAAAAGTGGTAATAGTTGAATGAAAATTTGGTCAGGGAAATTTTCTTAAATGGTCATGGAAAGTCAGGGAAAAGTCAGGGAATTTTTTTTGGGTTTAGTAGTGGACACCCTGAAAAGGAACCCTTATGGCGACGCTCTGTCCGTCTGTCTGTCTGTCTGTCATATTTATAAATATCTCGAGAACTACTTTATGCTATCCATTTGAAATTTGGAACAGTTATAAACATTTTGAACCTCTACAAGCTGATACCGCCCCCCTTATCTCCGAAGTTTACCAACGAGAAATTATGAAATTTTTACGAAATATTGCTTTTATGCTAAATTTTACAGGAAATATGAAATCGTGTATGTCCTTGGAAACTTTTTTTTTTAATTCACAAAAAACTTTTCAGATTTTAACTTTCAATTTAACCACCCTTGCGGATTATATCTAACTTCAAATTATACGTAAAAAAAATCTCTTTTTAATAAAGAAAAAACTGTCCAAATCGGTTGACATTATAAAGAATTATCCCTGAAAAACTAACATAGTAAACAGGTCGCGCAACCGAGAGATGGCGCTGTACCTATAGGTAATTATAGTCAAATCTTTAAAGTTATACATATGAGATACATGAGATTATTTTAACTTTTGTAAGTTTGTACGGATACGGAACCCTCGGTGGGCGAGTCCGACTCGCACTTGGCCGGTTTTTTTAAATTACATTCTGGCGGCGCGGCGCAGGCGTCCGTTTCGCGTCTTACGACGTGCGTAGCCTGCGTGTGGGTTGCCTCTAAAACACGAACGAAGAGAGTCACCACTACCACCGTTAAGAATATCAACACTCCTCGGAAAAGCGTACTTTCCACACTTCTATCATAACTGAACTATTTTGTATCGTTTTAGTATCAATGACCTTATCTTTTATCCAGGGGAGTGCAACGTGTCCCTACGGGCAACTCTAGAGGGACTGGTGAAGCACACCACAGACATTGCTGTGGAGAAGCTCACTAGAGCTGACAAGATGCTGCTCAACGGACAGGTAACCCGCTTACTTGCTTCGCTCGTGGTTCAACTATAGAATCCTTCAATTGCTCGTTTTTCAATTCCACACTCGGCGTTAAAATACAACTTTGCCCCCTTGAATAACAAATAACTATTAATTCTAACCAACTTTTCTTTTCAGGAAAGCATGCGCGCAACAAACGCAAGTCTAACGCTGGCGAGGGCACGCCTCAAGCAAATACATACGGAGCTAGAAAACGCGCACTGCAGCAGCGCGTTACCTACTGTTAGGATTAAATAATAGTTAGAATAAATATTTATCTAGTTAAATTGCTTACAATAAATTATATTTCATTACAATTATTTATTTTATTACCTCATACCGTGCCCCTGCCTGAGCCTGTGTGGTGAAGGGTTAAGAATTACACCACCCCTTTCTTCCCGTGGGTGTCGTAGAAGTCGACTGCGGGATATGGGTTAAATTGTGGCGGAGGCGGCAACCTGTCACTGCAATGTCACAGTTTCGTTTTCTTTCAACCCCTTATTTGCCAAGAGTGGCACTGAAGCTTTAGTAGTTTCATGTGCTCTGCCTACCCCTTTATGGGATACAGGCGTGATTGTTTGTTTGTATGTATGTATTGTAGTGTGGAGTATATCCCCTCTCATTGCTTGCTATATAAGTTGCCGCACGCTGTATATGATTCACAATAAACCTATATCACACAAGTGACTTGTCATTTGGTCCCCACGTCACATGGCGATCCTGCCAGTTGATTGTGGTAAGCGCGAGTGAGTGTAGTTAAAGGCTAGAATCATGTGATTGGTGAAAAACGGTGAACTTTATAAAATGTGTCAAATAGACAACGCAAAATTGAACGTGACGTGACGTGACGTGACAGTATTACTATTTACTCTTACAAGTGTGGGATTTGGATTCCATTGTGGTCATGAAGAATAGAGATAAAGGAGCAATCTCTATGTATCAGAAGTGCACATATTAAAGAAAAGATAGGTGGCGCTGCAATCGCAGGTGCATAACGGTTTGACAATCTCTTAGACTTCTCATTAGGGATGTTACGAATATTTGCATTCGCATTCGCATATGCGAATGATTCGCATTCTTTTAAACATTTGCATTGACATTCGCATTCGCTTCAAACGATGCGAATGTTTTGCGAATGCGAATGTGTGCAAGTCGCAGCTTGTTCCTCGCCCGCGCCGGCCGCTCCAATTGCTACTTGTCGACTGTCGACTCGCGCATGCGCAGATAGGTCAAATTCGTACGGCGTGAAGTTCGTACTCGGCATTTTGACCAATTTAATTTTTTTACCTAGCGGGTTGTTGGTGATTGCTTGGTTTTTATTTTGTTTTTTTATGTAATTCAGCGATATTCGCATTCGCACATTCGCATTCTGAATATTCGCATTCGCATTCGCGAATGTGACACATGCGACATTCGTGACATCCCTACTTCTCATTGTGGTGTTTACGATGGGCTGGTATTTGTCATGGAATGTCTTTCATATACAGGCCATGCCAGGATGCTTATCCTAAGTGAATCTGCCGCCAGCGAGTTTTGGCTTGTATTTTTTTTAACCCCCGACGCAAAAACGACGGGGTGTTATAAGTTTGACGTGTATGTCTGTCTGTGGCATCGTAGCTCCCGAACGGATGAACCGATTAAGATTTTGTTTTTTTGTCTTAAAGCTGAGTTAGTCGGGAGTGTTCTTAGCCATGTTTCATCAAAATCGGTTTACTATGTCGCGGTCGGGGGTTTTTTCAAAATTTTAATTTTGTGGTTAGGTTATTATTGATAAGTGTTTGTATTAGTATCAAGTATGCCAAATTTCAGGTCCCAGAACTTTATAGTTTAGTAATTTAAAAAAAAACGAAGTTTGAACTTTCTTCAATATTTTTTGTCTTAGCGCCATTCCTTCAAATCCTTCATCAAAATATGGGGTAGGTATATTAAAAAAAAAACAATCTATGCTAAACGCATATATTTAAATAATTATCTAATCAAAACAATACGATGTAATTATTCTTACAATTATTTATATCAATCAATTCAATTATTTATACAAAAACATATAACAGTTTTTATTTAAATCAAACGATACAGGCAAAATTTAACCATTCAATAGCTACATTAGCTACCCACACAGAACGAGGCAATGTGCCCGCTCGGCAAACGTCTAATATAGACGTGCCTCGGCCGAGGCAGGTTGACTTGTAGAGCAAAACGCGCGTACAGTCACCGGTATAAATAAGTGATGATTTCTGTACCTTGTCATATTAACGTGGTGTTTGAAATGTCAAACGATTAAAAGCGACAAGGTACAGATATCATCCCTTGTTTATGCCGGTGACTGTACTATCTCATCCGAGGCGTATGTATACGAGACAGGTATACCTGCCTCAAATCATCCGAGGCGTACAGCACATTTGCCGCTCGCTGTGTGGACCCGAAATAAATAATCTTTTAATCTTTAATTTGCCAAAAAAAGGTAATGGTCGTAAGTTCAAGCCTCCTCGGCGCATAATAAGTTCTAATGATTTTTATTAGGTGAAAATGCAAAAAGACGGTCAATAGCTGGGTCCACACAAGATGAGGCAAAGTGCTGGCTCCGCAGATGTTCAATGTAGACATGCCTTGTCCGAGGCAACTTTATCGGCCGAGCTAAACGTGCGTGCTGCCTCGGCGAGGCACGTCTAAAACAATGTTTGCCGCGCGAGCGCATTGCCTTGCAACATGCCTCGCTCTATCTGGACCCGGATAATGATCAGTTGATCATGTCCGTCAGGGTGATTGTTTTGATGATGTAGCAAAAATGCCTCCTAAAGGCAAAACGACAACGTGTCGTGAATAGCACTGAATGGGTTACGAATGCCTTTTCGTTTGATTTAAATGTACAAATTAATATAGAAGGTCAACCAAATCTTGGCACTAAAAAAGGCGGCAAATTGAAAAACAGGGCTCAGCGGCTAATTGCCTTCATAAAACGCGTGTGTTCCTAAACCTTGACGTTGGGAATCGTCGACGAGCCATAATACTTATGAAATCGATTTGAATTGAAGTTATGAATATAATTTTTCCACTACCCAAAGGTTGCCTGGAAGAGATCGCTCTTTAGCGATAAAGCCGCCTGTTAACCTCTGTAATAAAATTTATTATAGTGTGTTCCTATGTACATTTCTGAGCTTGTGCAATAAAGTGAATTTGTATTGTATTGAAATTGATTGAAAAATAGAAAATTTGAATTTCGCGCCCTTTTTAGTGCCGAGATTTGTTTGAGAGTCTATATTATCATCAGATCTACAGTATCACATAATTCACATACGCATTCATGCTTATATTTCAATTACGCTAAGTTTAAAACAGGAAATGGCAATACTATTCGTTCTTATATTAATTAACTCAGATCTATACATTTGGCTCATTACTGGTTTCGGTAAAATAATGTCTAATAATAGCAATAATCAAAATACACTAACCCCTAAAAGTTCACTAAAGTTATCAAGCCGATAAAGTTCGTCTGTCCCTTTCTATCATACCGATACGTCGGAAAGGGACAAACGAACTTTTCATCACATTTGCTGTAGGGTAAAGGTCTCATTGCGTCTACGTGTACTGAAGAATGATGTACTATTTTATTCCCAAGGGAATAATGGATTTAGTTTAAAAAAATAATACAATCCGTACAATACTTCAGGCAAAGGATGTTTCAATCAGCCAAGGATTTTTTTTTTGCACAACTAAAATTTGACTATTAAGCTATAAAAAAATATTATACGGTATGAAAAATGCATTTTACAATTATTTCAGTGTGTTTTACATTTATTTTGTGAATTTCACGTAGATAAATCGTTATTTTAACTTGCAATTTGGCAGGAAATTGTGACGGCCATCTCGATTTGCGCTTGACCGCGTTGCCATAGCAACGGGCAGTACAACACCACCATTCATTGAAGGTTTTGCCTTATGATTTTTTTCTCTGTGTTTTCCTCTCAAATGTGATGAAAAATATTGTGTGTAACTCAGGAGGTAAGGATTTTGTAAATTCATTTCTATAACTCTCTCTCTCTCCAGCCTGCGGCTGTCGCGATTTATTAACACTCGTTGACAAAATCCCCTTTACCTCCCTTGTTGCACATTATACTATTATCGACTTGATAACTTTAGTGAACAATTAAGGGGGTTAACCTGTTATAATGTAAGCAATCATTTTGTCACAAGCCTGAATATCTGCTCAATATAATAATGATCAAAACACATACATGCATTTCTATTCCAATGAATATAATTAAAGCGAAATATAGACGGCTAAAACAACACTAAACGACAATTTCAACACTTCACATGAAACCTTTATTGTCGTTGTATAACATTCACTTATACTATGTATATCTACACTAACCTTTGCCCACGTCTATGGAAAAACTAAGCAGATAATATTATATGTATTCTATTGTCAATTATCATATTTGGATTTTTTCGCAATATCTTTTAACTAAGTTGTTCTTAATGAAGTTCGAAGCGCTGGTAGCCTAGCGGTAAGTGCGTGTGACTTTCGTTCTGGAGGTCGCGGGTTCGAACCCCGGCTCGCACCAATGAGTTTTTCACGTATGTGCGAAATGTCATTTGATATTTGCCAGTCGCTTTTCGGTGAAGGAAAACATCGTGAGGAAACCGGACTAATTCCAATAAGGTCTAGTTACCCTTCGGGTTGGATGGTGAGATGGCAGTCGCTTTTGTAAAACTAGTGCCTACGCCAAACCTTGGGATTAGTTCTCAACGCGGACCCCAGGCTCCCATGAGCCGTGGCAAATGCCGGGACAATGCAAGGAGGATGATGTTTTTAATGGACAATTTTTTTTCGATCAATTTAGTTAATAACACTAGTATATTTAACTAAAATTCCCAAATTCAAAGGGGGTCTCCTTTCCATTTTCGCTCCCGTAATAGCGTCTTAATGTTCAATTAGTTTAAATAATCGCGATCGCCTGGCGTCGGGAGTACAGCATATTCTTTCGCTGTCTGGCCGTTCAAAAGCTTAAAATAACGTAAAACATATTCAGAGTTTTACACGTTAAACTTTCGTGAGACATATTCAAATAATGAATGAATCTACGGTTGTACTCACGGAGTACGGGCAGTCCACGGAGTTTAGCCGCCGCGTGAAGCCCTATATGCCTGAAGAGGGGCCTCCGAATTGCCCCAAAACATGTCGCAGCAATAGCGATATAATAACGTAAGTACAACCGTAGATTCATTAATTATATTCAGAGTTATTTAATTATTGAATAAGCTTGCAATTTGATTTACTTTGACGTGATATGACGCCCATGGCGTTCAAAGGGTTAAACTGCAAATCAACAGTTTTCAAAAAGTTTGTACATAGCCACGTCAAATTTTAACTGACCCTATTTTGTTACCAACATTTAGTGATATAAGTCGACTTTCGTAAGATATATACAGGATAATTGTTATAATTAAGAAAATATAGATACTTAAGAACCTTAATGACAGAATAAAACTTACTAAAATCTCAATTCATCAAAAAATCTTGGTAACAAAATAGGAATAAAAAAACCAAATTTAACTTTTTCCTTAAATCTTGTACAAACTTTTTGAGAACTGCTGAAATATCGCCTTTGGAATTGACTGTACCGTACCCGGTACATCATATTCCTTATAGCGGCGATTTTGAAATACATAGTAAATGTCACGGGCAAAAGCTAGTTTTTTTAATACTACACATTTGTTTACATTACATAAGTATTTCTAGGCCGTACGTGGTGCAAAAACTATGCTAGAAAATAATACGTGAAGTTACAATAACTTTTTTAGTCACTTATACGCATTATTTTCGCTCACTAAAACTATAAAACAGTGTACTTATACGTATTTTAATTATAATTTAAATAGAAGAATTAAATATGAGATAGAGATTAGCACTCGAGAATCATTTAATTTGGTATTTATTGATTAAATGCACCAAGGAACAGTTTCTATAAGTAATAGTACATTACTATACAAGTGCGAAATAAAGGAAGTTGGAATTTCCTTTTCGCACGTGTATCGTACGACGTTTTACAGTACATACATCTGTACATATGGCCCTTAAATTTTTGACATAGTTGCGTAATGAGCTCCATAGAGTATATTGAATAGTATGGTATAGAGTTATCAGTCAAGATTTTCGAATGCAGCGCCATCTATTATTAAGTTTCCATGCCTAAAGGTTCTTTTTCGAACATAAAGCATGTGGACCCTTTAAACATGGAACGCCACATATTTATGGCGGGATTTCTAAATAGGTCATTCATCAAACAGTCACATTAATCAGTATTTGAACGCTAACTCATTTGTCAAAGTAGTTAATTTTTTTTTTTTTTTTTGTGAGAGAAATTGGGATTTTAGAGAGATCCTCTATTCTATCCGCAAATCGGACGCCGTGATGTCCCGCGGGACATCACGGGGAGCGGGACATCACGGGGAGACAAAGTAGTTCACTTAATTTACAATTTAATACATGTAATTAGGCGTAGAAGGCCGTTCGCTAGTTTGCGGTTGGTACAGCGACATCTAGCGAAAATTTTGGACATCAAATAGATTTTACGAAAACAAGTCATTACCCAGTTTGCGGAAGTAACAGTGACATCTAGCGAACAACTTGCACTACGCAAATATTTGTTTTTCACGCCCTCTATCGTTAATTTTCCTAAACATATCCAAAGTACATCGGATTTACTATTTCCTTTGACTGAAAACATCGTGATGAGCACATTACTTAACTCGTGCGGTAATATGGCGCCACATGTACTGTAAGTTATTATAATGTACCAGGGTGTCCACTACTAAACCCAAAAAAAATTCCCTGACTTTTCCCTGACTTTCCATGACCATTTAAGAAAATTTCCCTGACCAAATTTTCATTCTATGATGAAATTTTTCCCACTTTTGCTTAGGGTTGCCAAAAAATGGTTTTTTTTCTGCCTTTAAAAAAAAACCTGAAAAAAGCAGTTTTTTTGGGCTTCCATACCTAAAAAAGGAAAACGCAACCCTTGTAGGATCACTCGTGCGTCTGACTGTCCGTCTGTCACAGCCAATTTTTTTTCTGGAATACATATGTTTACTTTCTTAAGTAGATACGAAATATTAAAATTTGCAAGGCAGTTCATAGTTTTATACCTACGGTTTTTGTTTACCTTTTGTTAACTATTAAACCTTAATTTCTGGTTTTATAAAACTAACAGTAACGAAGTAATATTGGATATCTCTCTGAAAAAAAAAATATCGCGAGCGCAGCGAGCGCGAAATTTTTTCCCCTTTTATAGTAGGTAGTTATTATGTACATAAAAATATATTACCTATGTAGAAATAGTAAAGGCGAGCGAAGCGAGCGCGAAATTTTTTCTCTGTTGTCAGCGTCGGGATTCAGGATGCCCATTTAGGTGTTTTGCCACTACATATGCCTTTAGGTTTCCAAGTGCTTTGAAGTTCTCTCATCGTCACGTTTATTATCCTCCTATGCTCCTTTGACTCATATAAAATTGTGCCTCTATGTGACGTTTTGCGCCATTGGTTTTATGAGGCACTCCGCTTTGGATTTTCGGATAGATTAGAATTTGGACAGCGACGACGTAACTTTTTCTTTGTCGTTTTCACGTCGCCCTAGCAAAAACACCACCTTATGAATGCTGTATATGGTGACATTGTGGTGCAACTTTCCAGTTAATCTGAATTACAATAACTGAATTTATTCCCGACCCCCCTCGCCATTTTGGAACATGTGTGTGGGGCACGCAATGTAAGAAAAAAATCTGGATTTTTCCGCATTTACGATTTCGGGCCGGATAAATTAAGGTCAGCTAGAGCATCATGAAGATACCCCTTACTATCAATCACTGGGATGGAGGCTAGGTACTATACTTGTCATAAAAAGTCTAAAGAGACAAAGTCTTCTAAGTTGCCCTAAAATCACTACCTACTCAAGAAATCATATTATTTTTTCAATACTTTTTGTTTTTTTTTCTTGGTACCAAATTTTTCCCTGACCTCCAAATTATTTCCCTGACTTTCCCTGACTTTCCATGACCACTATGAGCTTCCCTGACTTTTCCCTGACTTTCCCTGACTTTCCAGAAAGTGGACACCCTGTGTACGGACACATAAATTTAATGTTACGAACATATAAACGTGTAGTACCTTTGTTAAGGTACCTTTATTTTATTTTCGGTGGGAATCTAAAAATAAATTAATAAAAGCTTATTTTTCATAAACTATTTTTCAAAAAGAGTTTTAATCCGTTATTTTCCTACGTTCCGAAGTATGAAAGTAGTAGAATAATGTTTGAAAAATACTTTTTATTTGCTAAATACAAGATTTTGGTATTTGTTTTAGATTGAAAGTTATTTTTATAGAGGAATAAGTAAGGGAAGAGTTGTATACATCAGAAAATGCGGGTTATTTGTATAAGCATAGTTAAGTGACATCTAGCGACAATCACGCGTCAAATAGCGTGAATTATCAGTACTACTACTCGATACTAGGTGGCAGCAGTGTGTCGTCGGCCGAAAATTTAATATTAGAACAGTTTACAACTTATATAATATTACAAGCAGAAGGAATTTAAAACAGAATACTGATTTGCCTGTTTGGTGACGGGTTAAGAATTTCACCACCCCCTTTCTTCCCGTGGGTGTCGTAGAAGGCGACTATGGGATATGGGTTAAATTGTGGTGTAGGCGAGAGGCTGGCAACCTGTCACTGCAATGCCACAGTTTCGTTTTCTTTTAACCCCTTATTTGCCAAGAGTGGCCCTGAAGCTTTGGTAGTTTCGTGTGCTCTGCCTACCCCTTTATGGGATACAGGCGTGATTGTATGTATGTACTGATTAATATTAGCTAAAAATTGATGAACAATAGACTCTTCGTTCGTAGCAACATCTGTTAACAAGTAGCAGTACTGATAATTAACTCTAGTTGACGCGTGATTGTCGCTAGATGTCACTTAACCACACCTCGGACACTGGCGGTCAAATATATGAAAGAGGCGCGTTCCTAGCACACAGTCTAAGGTCGTGTAGGTGAACGCGTACTATGCTTGTATGAGTGACATATGACAGGTTGACTGTTCGCGTTTTTGACGACGGTAACTGTGATGTAACCGAGAGGGGGTGGGCGGCACTTTCAGCGGGGAGCGGGAGTGGCCATACTGTACGATAGTACTCTTTATTATACTGTGACTTAACTATGCCTATACAAATAACCCGCATTTACTGATGTATGGAGTTACAACTCTTATTCTTATTTCCCTTACTTATTCCTCTATGGTTATCTTTTAGGAATAAGTTGAAAATTTAAAGGCAAAACTAAATTAGAGTATTTTCGGACTAGATACTATTAAGTACAATTTTCTTAGGTAAGTGCAAACTAACAGTGCATACCTACATATAATTCCTTGTATTATGTACTTCAGTACGGTTTTATTCTAATTTCGTTACTTATTATGATTTCAATAAAATTTTAGCTTTACGTATTTAACGAATTTGTTTATTTGTGAGTGTGCACGGGAAAACGTTCCACTTTGTCGATTGCTATAAAGCCTTTTCTCGCCTTAGTGGTAACCGACAAAGTGGGACGTTTTACTAAACACACTCATTTGTGAATATAACTGTAATAATCCATTACGACACAAGTGCGGAAAAGAGGAAATTCGAAACCAGTGGCGATAAATCCACAGAAATCTCCTCTTCGTACGTGTATCGTACGACCTTTTAAAATACATAGCCCTTTGAAATTTCGACATCACAAAAAAAATACTACTTTTCGAACTACTTCGTGCGAAATAAAAACACCATATGTACTGAATATTTGAAAAATAATTTGCTTTAGACACTGGTCCCACCGCGAGCTAGTAAGCTATGAGCTATCCATACTAATATTATAAATGGGAAAGTGTGTGTGTCTGTTTGTTTGTCCGTCTTTCACGGCAAAACGGAGCGACGGACTATCGTCATTTTTGAAGTGGAGATAGTTGAAGGGATGGAGAGTGACATAGGGTACTTTTTGTCTCTTTCTAACCCGAGCGAAGCCGCGGGCAAAAGCTAGTCGGTTATAAAAACGAACAAAAGATAATCACTCCCGTGTAAATAAAAGAGACACGGCGATGTTTATAGTTACTCGCCCAGCGGCTATCAATATCGCCGTGTCTCTTTTCTCCCGACGCAAAAACGACCAGGTGTTATAAGTTTGACGTGTCTGTCTGTCCGTCTGTCTGTCTGTATGTCTGTCTGTCAGTGTGTGTATCTGTCTGTGGCATCGTAGCTCCCGAACGGATGAACCGATTTAGATTTAGTTTTTTTTTATCTGAAAGCTGAGTTAGTCGGGAGTGTTCTTAGCCATGTTTCATGAAAATCGGTGTACTATGTCGCAGTCGGGGTTTTTTTCAAAATTGTAATATTTGCACGGGAGTGCTTTTCTTTTGTTCGTTTTTATAGCCGATAGCTCATAGCATACTAGCTCGCGGTGGGACCAGTGCCTTATGCAATACCTAATAAGGTTATTAATTTAAATAATTATTTTGAGAAACCGTCAAATAACGAAGCTAAAATTTTCTTGAATCAGCAAATCTACACTATCGGTCAAACACTAGCTCATTTTCAGGATGTTTTCCTAATTCTGCTTCAGATTCACCAAAGCCAATGATATTGAAATAAGGTGCGTTGGGGTAATTTCGAATCACAGACATGCTCGGGTAATTTCGAAAGGGGAATCTTGATATGATAGACATAATGGTGATTTTAATGTGATTTTCGAAATTACCCTAATGCAACCTAATGATATTTGAACGTTTATTTTCTTCAAATTTTGATAAAAACATTTCGTCACTACTTTGAAAAAATCTCGTATCTCACGCTGTTCCTCAAAGTTAAAACGCAGTAAGTCTATATACATTCCATACATACTTACTACAATTTTCTTTTCATTGACAGAAGAAGATACAAGTTTTTTTTAAAGTAGTGACGATTTGGTATGTTTTGTAACCCATATGTACAGACCATATTAATTTATAAAAAAGCTACAGAACTGATTAGTTAAAAAGTATTTTGTCCCTTTCTACCATGTTGACTTATGTACTTGTGAGAAAGAGGAAAAACACTTTTTAACTAATCAGCGTACGTAGCCGCATGCACAGACGCTCACGAAACGAAACGCTCGTAGATATCTATCTCTATCGCTCTTGCGTATTGGCGCGACAGAGCCAGACTACCTTTCGCGGCGTTTCGTTTTCGTTTCGCGACGTAGAAGGGCGTTTTTCAAATTAAATACCGAATATCACCACATCCGGAGGGCGATTTTTGAATCTCGCATACGGGATTTTGTCAGTAAAATACCGGTTGAAAACTTGCTTATTCTTATTATTTTCAGTGACAATTTTCTGAATTTGAACACGTGAGACTCAAAAATCGGCCCGCTGGACTTGTTTGGGCTCATTCTTCTCAGAATCACGAGCTGATTCGATCCCGACGATATAAAAATGTGTCCTATTTTTTTTCCTTTTACATCACGATTTTAGTATGAACTTACTACGAGCGTAACGTATTGGAAAGTCCAATTTTATACGGAAAATTTGAGACACATTTTTTTATCGTGGGGATCGAATTAGCTCGTGATTCTGAGAAGAATGAGCACAAACACGTCCAGATCTGGTGAAATTCGATATTCTGGATTTAATTTGGAAAACGCCCAGAAATGCCATTCGGTTACGGTTACTGAACTAACTTTTTTTTAATAAGGGGGTTACTCTATGTACTATTGTTGCTTGTGGTATTTCCGGACCGATGATACGGTCTTCAAACGTTCAAGACCCATCTTAAATGCCGGCAACGCACCTCTAACCCAGGTGCTTCGGCTGTCCATGATCGGCAGTGATCGCTCACCATCTGGCAACCTGTCTGCTCGTTTACCTCCAATCGCATAAAAAAGCTAATTTTATCATAATCTGAGGAAAAAATTTTAGCATAAATGAACTGGTTACAAGCATAGTAAGAGTTGATTTAAACTTTCACGATTATTACACAATTATTTTTAAAATCGGGACTTAATCACGTATGACTACACCCTAACGGCCCAGCCACGACATTGGTCTAAGCGCGGCAGCGGCGAGCGGCAGTCATACGTGCGAATGAAAAGTCCCATCGCTATGTCTCGTTTCAATGTATGGCCGCCGCTCGCCGCTGCCGCGCTTAGACCAATGTCGTGGCTGAGCCGTTAGGGCCCATTTAGATGGTACGAGAACTCGCATACGAGTTTTATTACATTGCGGTATTTGATGGCTGTGCAAAATTGTTTGTACCCTCAACATCCCGCAATGTAACCAAAATCGCATGCGAGTTCGCACGCCGTCTAAATCAGGCCTAAATATGATAACTAACTTAACTTTAACTTTGACATGTAAAAATTTTAATTTTATGAATAAATAAATATGAATAAGAATACAGAGTGGGGCCTGTAACCAAGGTGAAGAATTGAACAGTAGGCTATTCTCCTTATACTGATCAACATTTGTTCAGTGACTTTTAAAAATTATGAAGTCTTTAAATTTTTAATTTTTCATACAAAATAAATATTAGCTTCAATGTACGCCATTATTGTTGTCATTGACGTTGTCTGTCACACTTTAGACTTAACAGAATTCGCAATACATTACCTCTTAGAAAAAACTTTCAAGGGTAATAAAAATCAATTACAAGTTATTTTTAAAAGTCGCCGAACAAAATGTTGATCAGTATAAGGAAAATAGCCTACAGTTCAATTCTTCACCTTGGTTACAGGCCCCACTCTGTATATTAAACTGACCACGAGAGCTAAGAGACCACGGGGACAACGCTGTCCCCGAAACGTTGGAGGTCAGTTTAATATGTAGTAATACACGATTAAGTTCCGATTTTAAAAATAATTATAGGTCATATCAAGTAGTATCTAGTAAAGCCTAACTACAAATATATGACTACGCGCCATCTTGCGGAATTTCATTAGAACTATTTTTAACCCCCGACGTAAAAACGACGGGGTGTTATAAGTTTGACGTGTGTGTCTGTCTGTGGCATCGTAGCTCCCGAACGGACGAACCGATTTAGATTTAGTTTTTTTTTTGTTCGAAAGCTGAGTTAGTCGGGAGTGTTCTTAGCCATGTTTCATGTAAATCGGTCCACTATGACGGTTTTTTTTTTTAATTTTGATTTTGTGGTTAGGTTATGTTCATATTATACTGAACTGCCACCGCATACAACAGCGCCCTCTTGATAATCCATACTAATATTATAAATGGGAAAGTGTGTGTCTGTTTGTTTGTCCGTCTTTTACGGCAAAACGGAGCGACGGATTGACGTGATTTTTTAAGTGGAGATAGTTGAAGGGATGGAGAGTGACATAGGCTACTTTTTGTCTCTTTCTAACGCGAGCAAAGCCGCGGGCAAAAGCTAGTAGTCATTATATTTCTGGCCAAGCTTTAGAACTTAAACTTTCATTCTTTCGATCAATGCATTCACTAGCGTTGGTGAATCCGACTCAATGTAGGAACTGACACACATTCACTCAGAACTACTGTAAAATTTGTAATTTTGTAGAAATTTGGAAAAATTTAATACTATTTTAACTATAAAACTCCCGTGAGACTCATACATATTTAAAAATATTTTAAGCGGGGACTATTAAGTCGATATAGCGTTCGACATGTTTCGGTCCAATTTCGAGGACCTTTCTCAAGAGTAGCGACCCCGCCTTTACATGTCGAGAGCGCGACGCATACTCACCACACACACTTCACACATACTTGAGAAAGCTCCTCGAAATTGGACCGAAACATAACGCTATATCGAGTTAATACGTGAGTAACCCGCTTAAAATATTTTTAAATTTAATACTATTTTAGAGTATATTATTCATTGGCATTTTTTATAATACTACTGTAGTACGTTTGTATTTGGAATTTAAATGATATATATTAATTTGTAATATATGTTTGTGTGTAAATAATACAGATCTGGAAGACCGGTGTAAATATTAATTAACTTGTTATTTTTAAATCCACCAAACGTATAAATAGTAAATTATTGAAATCAAATTGAAATATACTGGTATATGTAGATATAGTTACCATAAGTGTTTAACTTTGCTCTTTCGACGTAGGTTTGTTCTAAGTGCGAAATATATCAGGCACAGTACACAGATTCAGTTAGATTTTAATCTTGACTGACCTATGGCTAGCTAAGCCATGTCGAACGAGCCAAGTTGTACACTTCCACGATGTATCAAATAAATCTCAGAGACCAGCCCAGCTATTATGCTTCCAACATGTAGCAAATTTATAGTGTAATTTTTATCATGAAATAAAGAAATCTAATCTAATCTAATAGGCTACTTGACCCTTTTTTAAAGTCTGTCTTATAAGTTATATGCTGTCCAATTAACCGAAATAAAATATTACCATATTTTATTATGACTTAAAAACAGCAAAAAATATTTTTAAAGTATACTTTTAGGAAATAAGGCGGAAACAAAACAGTCATGTTAATCTATAGATTATCTGTGCATCAGGTCATTCTATTCTAAAACAATATTTTCTGACTTTTTAAGTATGAAGGCATAAAGTTCAGTATGTAAGTGATTGTTTTGACATGCAGTAAGGTTCGAATTCGATGACGTCACTTCATCGCTGACAGCGTTTTCGGTGGCCAAAATAAATAAGATATTACACACATTTTTAATCGAAAATACGTAGACAAAATACACTTTTTAGGGTTCCGTAGTCAACTAGGAACCCTTATAGTTTCGCCATGTCTGTCCGTCCGTCCGTCCGTCCGTCCGCGGATAATCTCAGTAACCGTAAGCACTAGAAAGCTGAAATTTGGTACCAATATGTATATCAATCACGCCAACAAAGTGCAAAAATAAAAAATGGAAAAAAATGTTTTATTAGGGTACCCCTCCTACATGTAAAGTGGGGGCTGATTTTTTTTTTCATTCCAACCCCAACGTGTGATATATTGTTGGATAGGTATTTAATGAATAAGGGTTTACTCAGAGCGTTTTTTGATAATATGAATATTTTCGGAAATAATCGCTCCTAAAGGAAAAAAAAGTGCGTCCCCCCCCCCTCTAACTTTTGAACCATAAGTTTAAAAGATATGAAAAAATCACAAAAGTAGAACTTTATAAAGACTTTTTAGGAAAATTGTTTTGAACTTGATAGGTTCAGTAGTTTTTGAGAAAATTATGTAAAACTACGGAACCCTACACTGAGCGTGGCCCGACACGCTCTTGGCCGGTTTTATACTCAAAATCTATAAATATTATTTGTGCCGTTTGTATATCCGAGGTCTTATATAGAGAGAGCACGTCGTAGACGTCGCATCGGACCGATAGATGGCGCCATCGTTCGTTGCAAGTCGCTCCGGCGTCACACCGCCGCGATGTTGGTAGTCCCGTTTTCCCCACCTGCAACATAAGGCTCCTACGCGCCCCCACCCGCCACCAGCCACCCACATTGTTTCGTCGAACGCCGAAGTGACCGGTTGTCGCGTATTCCGTTCGAACATTTTTACAGCATGGTGTCTCGAAATTAATCTTTTAGTTTCTATTTCCTTGTTACTTCTGGTCAAACCAGAGTTATTCGTGTTTTTATTTAAAAAGTGGCTTATAACATTTCGGAATTATGAAATTTTTCAATTTCATCCGTCAATTCTTTCTTCCCTTTTAATTTACGCTCGTTCGTCTTGAATAATGAGATATATTATGCCTCGCTAGCGATCATTATTCGTCTTTCGGGGTTCTCACGATAGAAATGAACGAGCGGTGCTTTATGATTCTACCCACTTTTTTTGTAAGAAAGTTCCATGCTGCAAAAATCGTTACCGTTAATCAGTTTTCTTTTTAAAATTCGCATTTCCGAGACTAAAGTAGGAAGTGTTATCCGCGTATTAAAAGTTTCGCGCGAGAATATAAGCGGTAACGTAGGTAAGTTGCTCCGCCGGGGACCACGTGCTCCGGGGACCACGTGCTTCGCGACCGCGGGCTGCGCGACCTGCGGGCTGCGGCGGCGGCGGCGGAGGGCGCGGTGGAGGAATACCGCGCTCCAAGGAGGTTTGAATTTCTCCGACGAATGGGTGAGCAGCTTCATATTATTTTAGAAAGAACATGTTCGGTTTCCGATTCGGTGCGGAGGACGGCGGACACGTGTCGGCGCCGAAACTTACTGTAGCGCTGCGATAGCGCCACTGACCGCGGCAGTGTTGTCCGCCGCGTCGGCGCCGCCGAAGTTGCGTAGAAGTTGCCTCCTCGTTAACGATGGCCATCTCTGCGGTGCCGCCGAACAACGTTGTGGCCGCCACATAGGCGTCGCGTGCGACGCTGTAAGTATGTCTGCTGCTGCCCCGACGCGAGCGCCGCGCCGTTAGTGATCTGTCGTCAATATGCAGGCTACCAGCGCGGCCACCTGCCCCCGCCACAACGCGGCGAGCCTGCTGAAGCTGTCCACCAATATCGCTGGCCGCCACGCTTATGCTGGCGCCTCGATGGTGATGCAGAGCGTTCGTCTGCCGTGACAACGCCGCGATCCTGTTGAAGCTGTCCACCAATATCGCTGGCCGCCACGCTTATGCTGGCGCCTCGATGGTGATGCAGAGCGTTCGTCTGCCGTGACAACGCCGCGATCCTGCTGAAGCTGTCCACCAGTATCGCTGGCCGCCACGCTTATGCTGGCGCCTCGATGGTGATGCAGAGCGTGCGTCTGCCTTGACAACGCCGAGAGCCTGCTGAAGCTGTCCACCAATATCGCTGGCCGCCACGCTTATGCTGGCGCCTCGATGGTGATGCAGAGCGTTCGTCTGCCATGACAACGCCGCGATCCTGCTGAAGCTGTCCACCAGTATCGCTGGCCGCCACGCTTATGCTGGCGCCTCGATGGTGATGCAGAGCGTGCGTCTGCCTTGACAACGCCGCGAGCCTGCTGAAGCTGTCCACCAATATCGCTGGCCGCCACGCTTATGCTGGCGCCTCGATGGTGATGCAGAGCGTTCGTCAGCCCTGACAACGCCGCGATCCTGCTGCTGCCCACCAGTATCGCTGGCCGCCACGCTTATGCTGGCGCTTCGATGGTGATGCAGCGAGCTCATCTGCCGTGACAACGCCGCGATCCTGTTGAAGCTGTCCACCAGTATCGCTGGCCGCCACACTTATGCTGGCGCCTCGATGGTGATGCAGCGCGCTCATCTGCCGTGAAAACGCCGCGACCCTGCTGAAGCTGTCCACCAGTATCGCTGGCCGCCACGTTTATGCTGGCGCCTCGATGGTGATGCAGAGCGTTCGTCTGCCGTGACAAGCCTCAGTGGTGATGCGGAGCGTAATACTGTTAACCGCTGCACAGGCGTCGCAATCCTTCTGCTGCGTCTGCCGTGACATCGCCACAAGCTACTTGAAGTTTTCCACCGGTGTCGTCGGCCGACACGCTGATGCTGGTGCCTTGATGTCGCCTCGATCGCACGAGGTAAGATTGCAGACGCGGCGACCTTCATCGCGCCACCGAGCGCAATACTGCGGCTGCCGCGAAGGCGTCGCTAATTTTCCTGCCGCGTCTGCCGTGACGACGCCGCGAACTCTGTTGATGCTGTTCACCGATGTAGCTGACTGTCATGCTGGCGCCGGTGCCTCCCGCGCTGACGGCGGCGACCTCGAGAGGGCCACCGAACACGATACTGCGTGACGCGACAGGGGCATCGAAGACGCCTTTCGAGCTGACGACGGCCGTCTCAATCTCACCGCCGAACGTAACATCGTCTGCTGCAGTGACAAGCTGGTAAGATTGCTGATGTGGTCCCTTGGTACTGCTAGCCGCCACGCTGATAACGTCCGTCGCGCCTAAGATGTCACGCTCACCGCGAGCACTGTCTTCCCCTACAATGGTGCCACGACCATATCCGGGCTCCGTCTGCTACGGTATCGTTGCAGACTCTGTTGCTAACCAGGCTGATACTGCCCTCCAATGTGACGCCGGGCGCCGCTATCAGCTGACATCCCGTACACTATGGTATCCACTCTTCTCTTTCCAGTTCCCGTGAAGTACTTCGACAGTATTTACACTCTATTTTGACCAATGACTCCTCCGTCGCCGAAGTGAGAACAGATAAATTCTAAAGATGCTACGTCCTAACGTGGCTTGGCCACCCATAGTTGAACGAGGTAAGACGTCAATAACCGGACGAGGAGCCGCACTGCTGCGAGGGTGTCCTGAAGATGTTCGCGAGCTATCTAATCGGAGAGGCGCCTCGCGAGACGACCCTGTGATTCCTGTACGTCGCTCATTGTGTAGGTCAAAGACATCGTAAAGGTTTGCGGAATTTAAAAAAAAAAAAAACTCTTTCAGAATGTCCAGATCTGAATTCGAGCCAGCGTGCTGCATCCTGAGCGTGCGTCTGTTTACCGGGCGGACACCAAAACCGATCGGTAATCTGGCCGCGGGGGTTCCAAGTACACGACGATTTCCCGGAGGCTTGTGGCGCTTCCTGTCCATTCGAGAGATTAACTTATTCGCCGAGCCTCTAATAAACAAATTGGGAAAAATAAACCCGCTTCGCCTTAGTGAACTTGAGATTCCAGCTCAAAGCGAAAGGGGCCAGGAACTCAGGAGGACTTCAGTAGTTATCATCTGGCTCGACTATACTGAATTAATATAGTGCTTGATTCGATCGTAGAACCTGATTTCATCAATTTCACAACTTTCGTAGTCTACAGAGGAAGGTTGCACCGCTGCAGTTTCCAGCATTACCTCGTACAGCTGCCGATAGCTGTAGGCCAATCGCTCCTGTTTTGCTTGCATTTGCAGCCCGATAAGACCTTCAATAATCGGAATATTGTACAAAGTAAAGCTCTTCCGATGGAAAATAATCTTCAACAGGCGGTGGCGCTGGCGACTGAAGTGACATGCAGCCGGATTAAGGTTCGCATAGCACTATATGCTATGCACAGTTCGGTTGTATGTTATGTTATGCTGTACGATGGCAGGACTACATCTCTTCTGTTACGAGTAACTACGACAGTAACTGCTGACTCCAACAGACTGTCGTACGAGGTCAGTATGCACCCCCTGGGAGCCAAGTAAGTGACCTTCGGTGACCTCGCCTTCTTCTGCTTCGCCCGTCATCGTACCTCTTCGTCTGCGAGAGCCCTGCATTACGCCGTACAACGGTACGTATTAAGCCTCCGCCACACATAAAGCGCATTCCGCTTCGCTAACGCTACGCTATCAGCGCGCTGAATGCGCGCGCATTCCGCTCGCGTCCCGCGCGCGTTGCGCTCGCAATCCGCGCTCGTTAGTTCCCGCTAGTGCCCACTGGGCGCAACGCCAGCGTTTGTGCGGTGCACCGCCATTATTGCGCTCCGCCTACGCTCTCAAAGCGCGCATGTGTGGCGGTGTTTTAATTCACTCCTTGACCTGCTACCACGACGTGTTCAGCAACCACCAGCGATGCGACACGGACGTCACCTCTCAGTCTACACTGTCGACCTTCATTGCACGAAGTAGAAATACGTCGCATCGGGTTTTGGATTAGGTAATGGATTACCCTAAGAGTCAATGACTGACTTGAAGAAATCGACTGATACCTCCGTCCAGTGTAGTAGCAATCGACAGCGCTCGTACTTTTCATCTTCTAGGCTAGTTTTACCGAGCGATCAGTATCCTCAAATGCCCTCACTAAAAAGAGTTCAGAGTTCAGGAGTCTCGCTTGTAACCGCGCTCGCTTGACGCGAAATAGTCTGATCGAAAATACCAGTATCGTAACAAATAGCCCTCGGGCGCGTGAGTGATGACCTTTTTCTGTGTTTGATATGGACGTAAGACGTTGGACTTTAAATAGTCATATCAAAGCTAATATTGATTTAGATAATTTTTACAAAGGGTTGACAAAAGCAGTATCAATTACGTTACCCTGCTACAGTACAGATAGTTACACTACTTTTACAGTTAATTTCCACACTTTGTGTCTGAAATTGGGTTTATAATAACCTGATAAAATAACGTGTCTGTTAATAATAAAAGTGTATCTAAGGTTTTTGTATCTTGTTCAAGTCAGCCTCGCCTACAATGTATAATAATGTCATTTCTCTAACTATTCGCTGACTAAAGCTAAACGTCATCACGAAAATCTCTTTAGGCGTTTCTGGCACCGAGATATTCGCGGATCGAAGGCGATTTCGACTGATACATCTGTCAAATCGGTTCAACAACCGATTCACTTATTCTTCTATGCTATGCCAATAGGGCTACCAAAGGCTTGCGCGCCAGCTGACTCGCCACCAGGAGATAATAAACAGGTCTCTATATAAGACCTCGGATATACAAACGGCACAAATAATATAAAAATTTTACCTTCCAATAAAATTGTTATTATTTTGCCTGGTATATCCGAGGTCTGAGTGATGCCTTCCTGGTAGGCTTAATATACCGTCGGCACTTCTCCTCAACAATGAGGGTGGCTGGTGGCGGGTGGGGGCGCGTAGGAGCCTTATGTTGCAGGTGGGGAAAACGGGACTACCAACATCGCGGCGGTGTGACGCCGGAGCGACTTGCAACGAACGATGGCGCCATCTATCGGTCCGATGCGACGTCTACGACGTGCTCTCTCTATATAAGACCTCGGATATACCAGGCAAAATAATAACAATTTTATTGGAAGGTAAAATTTTTATATTGTTTTTTTATGTCAAATACTACAAAAGACAATCATTTACCGTGCCAAATTCGATATGAGTCTAGTAGCCTATTTTATCACTTATCCACGTGGATAAGACATCTGTCACTCTCACACTGACATACTTGCCAGAACGTGACGGATACTTTATCCACGTATCTTATAGGTGATGACGTGTTCGAATAGGCGTTTGTTTTGTTTGTGTTACTAATTTTAAATATGTGTTCTCTATTCGAACACGTCACTCACACTAAATACTATATAAACTCTAGAGTTAATACGTGCAGCTTCTGACGTTTCCCATACAATGGAGCGGCAACAATTTTACTAGCGCCATCTAGCGGTACGAGTTGTTCAAAGTAGTTTGTCAGCCTTTTATTTTAGTAAATTAAAATAGAAAATGCGATTACTTGATCTACTTTAACATTTTTAGACGGAATAACACAAAAAAATTAGAATGTGTGACTTTTTTAAATTTTATACTGTATGAATGCCGCTAGGGTCGCTAGTATCGCATGTTGCCAACTTTGGCACTAAGCTGCTCGTATTAACTCGTAGAGTTTACATAGTATTTGCTCACACATACAACAGGTGACTTTCTTAAGTTTTTCACCTATAGATAAGTGATAAACTGATAAAATTGGAAGCATAATACGCCAGTAAATTAAACAGAGCTTTTTTCTAATAATACAACATTTTAAACCGTACTTTACGACATTATTATGAGTTAATTAATCTACATCGAAACAAATATAATTACTTAATTTATTTTAAAATGTATTAATAAATTTTTCTATTAATTCTCTACTTTTCGTAATGCGACCGATATCGTGTTCTCATCATATGCCTTGCATATAAGGTTTATTTGATTTATTTATTTCTATTAACCCTTAAATGCATGACCTTGACGAAGATTTATTCAAATTTGAATTTTGACATGCTGTCATTAGAGTCAAAAATAGATGATGCATATATACATCACTATGCATTTAAGGGTTAAGGTATACCTACTCCATTTCAAATACGAAGGCCCGATAGTATTTGAAAGTTAACAAAAGGGCTTATAGCAAAAGCAAAAAAAGGGTTTATAGCAAAAGCAAAAAAAGGGCTTAGGGCAAATGGGGTTGCCTTTTGTTTTCTGTGAGCATTTCTTTTTTTTGCCACTTTTATGAAATGTGATATTTTTGAAAAAAAAAATGCTATTTCTACTCAGAATCACTAGCTTTTTCAAACCTAGTAGTTAAAAAATTGTCCCATACGATTTTGGTTGTGTGGGGTAACAAAAATGTATAGAAATTCTGGGACACTTTTTGTCTCTCAGTGAGATTGAAAGTACTCGTGATTCTGAGTACAATTGACCTAAAATTCCCTAAAAAAATCAAAGTAAAAAAAAATGGCAAAAAAAAGAAATGCTCTATTAGGAGTAAAGTTGTTGGCAGGAGTTGGTGGAAACTGCATACAAGTAAAGCGAAAGTTCATGTAAAAAATACCACACCAAAAAAGTTCTGGCCAGCCAGATATCTTTTGTTTTCACTAATCCTATTGTTAACGCCTGATGACATAACGGCTCAAGTGCTTCGTATTTGAGATGGAGTATAATAAGTATGACGAGAGGTCTGGCCTAGTTGGTAGTAAGTCTAGCGATCGTTATCAAGGTGCACTTTTCGTGGCAAACGGTACGGTTGGCAAAAAAAACAAATACTTACATATAAATATTCACTTTCTTCTTAACTACAAAATAAATACTTACCTTCTTAGGATTACACCTCTACGGTACAAAGCCTTTTCCGATGAACTATATATTTTTAAAACAATATAGGTACGTAAATGACATTAATTATGTCATAAAAATACATTACGCGAAGTGTAGACATATTATTTTAATCCAAATAATCAAATGCACTCTAGATAAGACTATCTAGAATTGTTATTCAAGTACCCAGTTCAAGTCAAAAGTAGTGCACGAAGCCAAATCTGTTGAACAAATTTTAGTTATTTATTCAATGTAATTTAGATAAATAATTATAAATATGTATATATTACATAATTTGTTAAGTATATAATGTTTTAAATACTTGTGTATTTGTTTTTTTGCCAACCATACTCTGCCACCAATACAGCACGCTGATAACGATCTTTAGTAGTAACAATGCCAGCCAAGTTGATGGTCTTGGGTTCGAAACCCGGTATTTATTTATCATACATATCGGATACGTCTGCCATTAGCTTCGGTAATTTGCGTAGGTACATCAAAGGTGCATTTGAGTTCTTTGCTCTGCGGTATTACAGTATGGCAAAGACATATGTAACTCCGTATAGACGGATAAAGTCTAAGCAAAAACGTACCTCGAAACCATAATGAAAAAGGTACGATGGCCTAGATTGCGTTATATCTTTGGGGAACGCTCGGCTAGATGGCGCTAATAAAAATATTTGACATTTTAACATGGGCCAAATTGTCAAAACTGAGGTTCAAAAGTGTTAAGCCTGTGTCGAGAGATGGCAGTCTACGCACTGTGATTACACATTTTACTTTGACAGTAACTCTCTATAATACTCAATCCTCTTTGAGTATGGCCACGCACATTCGCCGTAGGCCGAATATGAAGTTTACAATAATTCTATCGCGATGTGTGTAACCGTAGCAAAAAATAAAATTGTCAGATGGAGACTAAAAGTCAGACATATGTCGTTAGAAAAATACGCTTTTACCACACCTCGGACACTGGCGGTCAAATATATTGAAAGAGGCGCGTTCCTAGCACACAGTCTAAGCTCGTGTAGGTGAACGCGTACTATGCTTGTATGAGTGAAATATGACAGGTCGACTGTTCGTGTTTTTGACGGGCGGTAACTGTGAGGTAACCGAGAGGGGGTGGGCGGCACATTCAGCGGGGAGCGGGAGCGGCCATACTGTACGATACTCTTTATTATACTGTGCTTTTACTGCTCGTTGTAAGATAGCTACCCATGTAAATAGCTTCACCTTCATAAGGTTTACTTGAGTAGTTTTTCCTGCTCGTCCCGTGCTCCTATGTAGTCCCCGTTCCGTTCGGGGGAGCAGATGTCTGGCCGGGGGCGAAGGAGGACCGGGTGTGCGGAGACGCCGAGACGGGGAGGGGGTTGGGAGACACCTGTGAAAGAGAGAGATAGAAGTACTAGTAACTCGTGAAAGAGAGAGATAAGAGTAAGTAGTTCTTTATTGTACAAGAACACGTCACATATAACGAGCGTAAGTTAGAAGACGATACAGGAGGGGTCAATTCTCCATACAAACGCTCTCGACTATTTCCTCTTTGGTTTTTGAAGATAGAGGCTGATTTTTTCAACACAGGTTATTATTATTTTTATCTGTGTCGGACCGTTTTGATTTTTTCGATATTCTTATTTTTAAAGACGCTAGAGCCCATCAAAAATTTCCAAAAACGGCCTTATTGATTATGGCGCAAAGAAAGGTGTGATATTCAAAATTGGTAACAATTAGCCAAAAAAACTAAAAGGTCCGACACAGACAATTTCATTTTTATACAAATTCTCAAATTTCGTTACGATTGATTAAGTTTTGAAGGAAGAAACAGTCGAGAGCGGAACCTCGATTTTAAAGATTTTTTCGCAATATTTTTTTTAACTGAGTTCTTCTAAATGTACATTTTTTTTTTCGATAAATCTAGTTAATAACACTAGTACCCAAATTGAAAGGGGTGTCCTTTCCATTTTAGCATTTTCGCTCCCGTAGCGTCTTAAATCGCGACGACTTGCCAGAGCAATGCAAAAAAGTTAAATTACCGATACTTTGGCATCACTACAAGAAACGTCATTCAATCACAAGACCCTTGAATGACCGGCTTTTGTATAGTAGATTAATTCCTAAATAAATAAACAAAATAAGTAATTTAGGACAATAACTTTCCCTAACTTTATTATTGAATTCTAATAGTTATTTGTTATACAAGGGTGCAAAGTTGTATTTTAACGCCGAGTGTGAAATTGAAAGACTAGCAAGCGAAAGGATTCTATAGTTGAACCACGAGCGAAGCGAGTGGTTCGAGAATAGAATCCTGAACTTGCGAGTTTTTTAACACACGAGAAGTAAAATACATTTGCACCCGAGTGTAACACAAAACTTTTCCCCTCGCTATAGCGAAGAAAGTACAACGTAATAAACGCGTTTATCACTGCTTCCAGTAGTTCCACAGGTGGTAAATCATCTTCATCACTAGATTAACCCACTTTTATCAGTTTTCAAGCAGAAAATTTGTCTATATTCAAGGTCAAATCACTTTACCCACTAGTGGATAAAATGCGTTTATACCCGCTGGTATTAAAGGACAAAACACGTGTTTCCGAGCTAGTGAGGGGAAAAAGACCTTCTCTCTATGTCAAAGCAATATATAATGGCGATTATATTATAAATGGCCGATCGGTCTGGTTCAGTCGGTAGTGACCCTGCCTGCTAAGCCGCGGTCCTGGGTTCGAATCCCGGTACATTATGTGTATAGTACCTGTCTTGACGGAGTCTTGTGTTCGCCACTGATGCTTATATCCTCATCCACTGACTGGAGCAACTGAAAACGAAGGAATAAATTAATCACTTATTGGTTGCTTATCAATGGGCGTTGCTGTAACATGTCACCAACATCATTGGCATTGGCCACGTCATCTAATGCAAATTATTGTTCCAGCGCCTAATATAACGGCCCAACCACGACATTGGTAAGCGCGACAGCGGTGAGCGGCAGCCATACGTGCGAATGAAAAGTCCCATCGCTGTGTCTCGCTCCAATGTATCTCCGCCGCTCACCGCTGGCGCGCTTAGACCAATGTCGTGGCTGAGCCGTAATAGGCTAGTTTCCTACTAGTCAAATCAGTTTCTTTTTAAGAACTGTTAAAACGATTTGCTAATATGGAATTACTATGAAATACTGAGGAGTGACGTCACGGTCAATTCATTTACTTTATATATCTCTCTTTGACTTTTAAATTATGTTTAAACATAACTACTGTCCATATTTTTTTTCGAATAGGGAATTTGACTGAAGTTGAAATAAAATTTATACCATCCACGAAATAAAGCATCAAATAATTATAATAAAAAACATGGATTATATTTGATCAAATTGATATTTAATAATTCAAGTAGTAATATACTATAAAGTAACTGAGTTGACCGTGACCTCAATTCGATTTCATATAAATTCCATATTAGCAAGTCGTTCAAATTCGTTTTGACAATTCTTAAAAAGAAGCTGATTTGACTAGGAGGCAAGTAGCCTATTATGTGGTGCTTTATTTCGTGCACTGCATAAAATATTTTTTCTACTCCCGTACTGTTATTCTTGAGTTACAAGGTCGTACAGAGAACTTTAAAACCCTACATAAAAGATGACAGGACAAGTCTATCTAGTCTATACCCTGAAAACATTTAGTAGCAGTAGCACGATATAGCTGTTAACGTTCAGTAAATACATTGCTACCAACTTAACGAACCAATCACTTCATCGTAGAAAATTAAAATATTGTATGAAATATATTGTTGCATTTGTTTCTAAACTTAGAATGTCAGATAAAGCCTGGCATTCGCAGAATCGAGTCTCATTCGTTTTCTGCTGCGTTCATTGGCGACGCGTCGAATCGCATTCAAATGTATGAGAACTCGATTCAACTCGGCTCGATTCGTCTTAGTGGCCAAGCTTCAGAGAACCATACCATAGACAGTTTTATTTTCATGTTTGCACTCAAACTGCATATTCTAAATGGTAGGTGGTCCACTAGATAACTAAGATGACTGAAAGTAGGTATTTATTGAATTTATAATTTTCTTTCAAAGTGCTTGGTCGTAGAAAAAGTATTGTATGCAACGGTGTTTAACTGAGTCAAAAAATGCTCGTGGCGTCTTTATTAACAATTTTCGGCTTCGCCTCAAATTGTTATCCACGCCACTCGCCTTTTTTGACCTATTTTAACCACCAGTTGCATAAAATACTATTATCATAAGTATAGGAAACTAGCCTGTAAGGCATTTCTAATCAAAACAAGACCTCGTCAAGTGTAATCCTTCTCCAAGATCTTCAATATCCTGGACAGCTTCCTGAGGACCAATTCATCCATCTCTATACGAGTCTTCTCCAAATCGGACCGGTCAGCGCGGGGGCCCGGGTTCGAACCCGGCGAGAGGTTGTGGAAGGTCAGGAGGGAAGAGTCAGTGTGAAAGGTGGTCTTCTTTTTTTTATTTTGATCTGGAAGGTTGGGACGGGTATTGGATTTATTTAAATAAATGTCACCAAGAACGATTTAATAGTGGACTGACAAAGCCCACACAAAAAAGCGTACCCCTGAAATTATGGGAATTTTAGACTTAACACTAGATGGCGCTGTTCGCAGACTGGAAGTAGCCAAAATCATAATTTCCATAAATATTTTTGCGCGTTTTTATTTTTTATAAGAACAAATGACATATTTCTTTTTTTTAAATCATAATATCACGTCAGTACACATTTTGAAAAAAAAAATCTCTAGGCATCATCAGTGTAGTTATGATAGTATTTAATAGGTGGCGCTAAAAAATCGAGGTACGATTCTTAGTATGAAGTATGTAAATCCATACTGCGGGTTATTTGTATAGGCATAGTTAAGTGACATCTAGCGACAATCACGCGTCAACTAGCGTAAATTATCAGTACTGCTACTTGTCAATAGATGTCGCGACGAACGAAGAGTCTAATGCTCACCAATTTTTAGCTAATGTTACAATAGTATTAATCAGTATTCTGTTTTCAATTCCTTCTGCTTGTAATATAAGTTGTAAACTGTTTTAATATTAAATTTTTGGCAGACGAGACACTGTTGACACCTAGTATCGAGTAGTGGTACTGATAATTCACGCTATTTGACGCGTGATTGTCGCTAGATGTGACAACTATGCCTATTTTTTTTTTTAATACTACGTCGGTGACAAACAAGCATACGGCCCGCCTGGTGTAACGCGGTCACCGTAACCTATGGACGCCTGCAACTCAAACAGTGTCACATGCGCGTTGCCACCCCATTAGAAACAGAATATTACAAGCAGAAGGAATTTAAAACAGAATACTGATTAATATTAGCTAAAAATTGATGAACAATAGACTCTTCGTTCGTAGCATTCTACTTAGTACAAAAACAGTAACCTCTAACCATAATTCAAATTATCCACACTCTTGTTCAAGATCGACTTATTCACCCAAAAGTTATTCCTAACGCACTCCACACAGCTGTTAGCGTCATCCGTCATTTTCGCCATTTCATACGAATCGAAATCGGACGACGGCCATTTTGATTTCTCCGGACATAGATACGCGAAAGATTTGACTTCTTCGCTCGACTTGGCTGTGTTTGGCCAACTTTTAACGTCAAATTTCGGCCAATTTTTGGAGCCACTGGGTTGTCTGTATATATATTTGTCGTATGGGTCTGTATCTTCGTCGAGTTTGGTGCTTGGTAAGCTTTTGGCTTGAGAGTTAAGTTTGTTTAATTTTGAAGCGCTATGGCGTATGTCATACGATAGTTTTTCGGAGGAGTTCTGTATTGTGACTTGCTTAAGTTGTATGATATGTGCGGGACTCTGGAAGGTTGGAAATAATATGTAACTATGATAACACGTGGTTTTCGATCAAAGAATAATTTAGCTTCAATCTAATTAACCTTTCATCAAGTTTCTGTTCGATTTCAAATGGCATTTGTGTCGCTTAACTTCAAACCTGGGTAAATCCATTTTGCTTTAAGGTTTAATATATAAAAAAATATAATATGATCTGAAAGCTAATCAACCTTATAGCAGAATGGATTTACCCAGTTTTGAAGTTAAGCGACACATTTTTTATTTTACGGGAATTTTTTCAAAGTTGTCCACCCCACTTTTTTTGGATTCGAAAATTTTTATGTGGGTTCCACTCAGAATCGCGAGCTCTTTCAATTCTAGTAGGAGAAAAAAAAGTGTCCCAAGGTTTTTTTCCCATTCCGTTACCATTTTTTCATACATTTTGTATGGCGGTAACGGAATGGAAGGTTCGAAAAAATGTATGGAAATCTTGGGACATTTTTTTTCTCCTATCAGGATCGAAAAGACATCGCGATTCTGAGTATTAATCGCGTAAAAAATACCCATGTTACAAAAAAGTGGGGGGGACAACTTTGAAAAAAATGTCCCAGGTAAGACAATTGGAATTTATCTTCTGTAATTAATGGAGACAAAAATGTATCTATTGTGAAGAGTTGCATGTCAATCCAGCCTAAAGGAATGACTTGAATGGCCGAACCGAAAGCTAGGTAGGTCTTCTAATGTGAGATCGCGGACAAATATTTTTTTTATCATCAGTATATACCTATTGTCCCGGATTTGTAAGTTCACATTTTTGACACATTTGTTTTGAAGTATGTTGCGATGTGGCTAAGACGTATCGTTTGCCAAATCTAACGATTAATTTCGAATTGGTTGAATCGATTAGGCCCTATGTACAAGGAGGCGCTTAAACAAATGTACGATTTCTATCAACTTACTGAAATGTCATTTGAATCGAAATGACAGGCTGCCACAACACTAGTTTAAAAATAAAAATGAACGATAAATGACATAATAAGTAAATCCTGCGTGATAAATTAATATCGTAAATTACTCACTAACGAAGATCCGCAAAAATGTAACATGTGCTAGATTATGTTTAAAGTTAGCGAAATATTGTTTTTAAGTACTTGATTTTTTTAAATATGATTACAGGATTTTATTTAAAATTTCATTAGGTTGCGCGAGTTTACGTATTATGGACACTATCATGTGTCAAAAAGAGGTTCTTGCAAATCTGGGACAATAGGTAGGTCTTCTAATGTAAGATCGCGGACAAATATTTTTTTTATCATCAGTATATATATTACCTAGACATTTTTCTGGCACGAACGTCAAGTTGCAAGTGCTTGATAAAAAATAACATCGACAATCCTTTTATCGATAAAATAGCCTTACATAAGGTTAATAATTACCCCCAATAATAACCTCTAAAATCTTGAATAATAATGTTAGAACTTATGTAAACTATTAAAATATGGTTCGTTTTATTATTATTGTCCATTTATTTTCAAACATGTAACATTTGTATAAAACATTAATATTATAATAATATACATACACACACACACACACACACACACACACACACACACAATCACGCCTGTATCCCAAAAAGGGGTAGGCAGAGCACATGAAACTACTCAAGTTTCAGTGCCACTCTTGGCAAATAAGGGGTTGAATGAAAACGAAATTGTGACATTGCGGTGACAGGTTGCCAGCTCTCGCCTACGCCGCAATTTAACCCATATCCCACAGTCGACTTTTACGACACCCACGGGAAGAAAGGGGGTGATGAAATTCTCATCCCGTCACCACACGGAATATTATATACACCTAAATTCAAGCCTATATTCCCTAAACGGGGTAGGCAGAGCACATGAAACTACTCAAAATCCAGTGACACGACAATAATTAATGACATAATTCTAATAATTAATGACATATTCGTTATCGTTGAACTAAATATCGGAAGGAAGTCACTAGTGTCACTTCGTTCGTGCCAGAAAAATATCTAGGTATAATCATCAATTCAACAAAAAACTGAGACAGTAAACGAAGCATATTTTCTCGAGAATATACCCTCTAATTTATATATTTAGTTTATATATTTAGAACTGCAATTCCGTAATTTTAAGTTTTACTTATACTGTTAAACTCACCCCAATGTGAAGTCTTGTCCAAAACTAAAGGAATCATTTTCATTATGGAAGTCACTTCGCATTTAATATGATTTTTTTTTCATATTATATTTAGAATAGAATATAAAGTAAACCTTATTACTACTGGAAGAAGGGTCATCGTTAGACGCCGTGCTAGTGCATTTGACTAAGTTCTTGGTAACCATGCAAGTAGAAGTCGTCATTTGCTGGAAAATAAGGAAAGGATTAGGAAGGATATTCAAGGAATAACAGGAATCAGAGATTTCACGTTATGCCTAACATACTAATACGTACGCTTTAAAATTGTTTTTGTTCAGGGTTTATTTCTATAGAGAAGAGAATCGTACACACTTTTTTGTAGCATCCTCTGAGCTCCTTCTCCATCAAGGTAGCCCGTTTCGCGGTCAGGTAAAGTGCCCTCTTGACTGTCAGGTAGCATAGCTCGGTTGTAGCTCTGACTGAGTAGTCAGGCATGAAAGTGTGACGGAGAATACTCTATATTGATATCGAAAAGTCAGTTGAGCTATAGAGGATTAATAAAACATACCTTATCCAACTCATTGTCCAACTGGCCATTAGTAGCTCCTTTAGACAACGGTCCCTTCTCCATCAAGGTAGCCGTTTCGCTGTCAGGTAAAGAGCCCTCTTCACTATCAAGTAAAACACTTACCTTATCTAACTCATTATCCAGTTGATCATTCGTAGCTCCTTTCGACAAAGCTCCCTTCTCCATCAAGGTAGCCCGTTTCGCCGCCAGGTAAAGTGCCCTCTTGACTGTCAGGTAGAATAACTCGGTTGTAGCTCTGACTGAGTAGTCAGGCACGAAAGTGTGGCGCAGCATCGAGTCCATGTTTATGTTTTGAAGGCTTCCCATTGCTGATGGGGTTGGGGATTCCGCTGCAAAACATGAATTCATTTTTAATTTTCATAAATTGGGAAGGTTATTTTTAGGAGGCAAACGCCCATGGACAGCAGAAACACCAGAGGTGTTGGAGGTGCGTTGCCGGACTTTAAGATGGGTGTACGCTCTTTTCTTGAAGATTTGAAGGTCGTATCGGTCCGGAAATACCGCAGGCGACAATTCATTCCATAGTTTAGCTGTGCGGGGCAGGAAGTTTCTGGAGAAAAGCACAGTTTAGGACTGCCATCCATCTGTATGGTACTGAGGTATGTTTTTTTTTCTTAGACTTTATCTATCTATACGGAGTTATATATGTCTTTGGTACTTACCAACACCAATATTTTGCGTGAGAGCCTGCACACCGAAGTATGTGAACGGCCCAGCTTCGAAGACCAAGTTTTCTCGGCCCACTGTCACCTCGACTCTACCTTCCAGGATTAACACGAAGTAATCCACCTGTGGGCAAATGTAGAGATATAAGAGGCAAACCAAAGCCATCTTGTGTTTAGGGTTTTCCGTTAGTCATCTAGGAATCTATCTATCTTTTTAGGGTTCCGTAGTCAACTAGGAACCCTTACGGCTCAGCCACGACATTGGTCTAAGCGCGACAGCGGTGAGCGGCGGCCATACATTGGAGCGAGACACAGCGATGGGACTTTTCATTCGCACGTATGGCTGCCGCTCACCGCTGTCGCGCTTAGACCAATGTCGTGGCTGGACCGTTATAGTTTCGCCATGTCTATCCGTCCGCTGCGATTACCCAAAAATAAAATAAATAAATAAATATTATAGGTCATTCTTACACAGATTGACTGAGCCCCACGGTAAGCTCAAGAAGGCTTATATTGTGGGTACTCAGACAACGATATATATAATATACAAATACTTATATACATAGAAAACGTCCATGAGTCAGGAACAAATATCTGTGCTCATCACACAAATAAATGCCCTTACCGGGATTCGAACCCAGGACCGCGGCTCAGCAGGCAGGGTCACTACAGACTGAGCCAGACCGGTCGTCCAAAGCTGCAAGCTGCGATTAAAGACGGACAACTCAGTGGATTTTACTACATTTGACACGCTAAGTAGATACGTTTGATCTAGAGATGGGCCGAATATGGACTTTGCCGAATACGAATATTCGGCCGGACATTCGGTCCAGCTCTTACCGAACCGAACATTCGGCCGAATATTCGGTTACGCCATATTTATAATGCGGGTGTTAAGATTAAAACAATTAAATGATTGATAATGGTCACATATGTTACTACAACTATGTTCTTATGATTTAGCCAATTTAGTGGATAACTAAAACTTACTTAAACAATTTACTCTGAACTTTTCTCAACTCTTAAACTACGGTTTTTTAACTTTTTTTACAAAACAATTGTATTTATAATTTTTATATTAAAGGAAAAAATGGAAAAATTTACGCTTCCGGCGGGACTTGAACCCGCATCATTTGCAATCCGTGCAAGGCTCTTAACCAATTGAGCTACGGAAGCCACGCCGGACATCGCAAATCTTTCCATGCCTTTCCTTATGTACACACGTCTTGGGGTGACGTCTAGCGCCATCTACCGACAGACTATTACATCTTGTAACGGCACTGGAGTCTCAAGTTATATTGAGAATTCACCAGTAACAATGTGCTAACCCATACTAAATTTATTTTTAACAAGCAGAAACGTCTGCTAACGATTCTAAACATTTTTATATTAAAGGAAAAAATGGAAAAATAGCTCAATTGGTTCGTAGCTCAATTGGTTAAGAGCCTTGCACGGATTGCAAATGATGCGGGTTCAAGTCCCGCCGGAAGCGTAAATTTTTCCATTTTTTCCTTTAATATAAAAATGTTTAGAATCGTTAGCAGACGTTTCTGCTTGTTAAAAATAAAAATTGTATTTATAATTTGACGCATAGGTATGTAATTATCTCTTTTTAGTAGAAAGCTACTAAAATAGGAGCTTATTATCCAATGGAATACGTAAGATCTTCATTAGTTATTTACTTTGTTTATTCGTTAAATTTCGGCAATGAAACCGAATTATTCGGCCGAATACGAACATTGAAAAACTTGCCGAATATGCCGAATACCGAATATTTATCGAATATTCGGCCCATCTCTAGCTTTGATCTATGGTATACATGACATATGTGCTGACAGTGTGGACCCGGCTACTCACACAGTAACTGCATTTGATGTGCTCTGTCTACCCCTTTTGGTGAGTTTATACGTGTACAATGAGGCACACTGACATTTTATCCCGCCAGGCGGCGCCTGTGCAAGTGTCTAGGCATGTCACTGACATTCATATGTGAGAGAGAAAACAAATATCATCTCGCTCTCACGTATGAAATTCTTTATGGCAGCAATTCCCATCAACTTTGTACAATGCCACGTCACCAAATTTTAATTGATCCTATTTTGTTACCAACATTTAGTGATATAAGTCGACTTTCGTAAAATATATAAAGGATAATTGTTATAATTAAGAAAATATAGATACTAGAGAACCTTAATGACCAAATAAAACTTACTAAAATCTCAATTCATGAAATAAATCTTGGTAACAAAAAAGGAATTAAAAAAAAATTAACTTTTCCCTTAATTTTTGTACAAACTTTTCGAGAACTACTGTCATATGTGAGAGAGAAAACAAATGTCATTTTCTCGCTCTTTATCTGTGCAATGAACTAATAAGGTGGCGCCATCTGTCATAATCTTTGAGTGTGCCTCCTCATTGAGAATAGATCAAGAACTTACAGGCTTCCCCTGCTGGTAGACATAAGTACTGCTGTCCTTTTTACTCTTCCCCTTCAGTTTGATGTGGTGTATGACGTCCTGCTTTAGTAGACGACGGAGTACAGTTTCCGATACCGTGTCCGGGCGGAAGGCTTCGACACCTGAAAAAAAAAAGTGGAAAATTACTGCCTTGGGTGAGATTTGAACTCAAGGCCTGTGGATCGGTACTCCAGCGGCGTTCCTGCCGGCGTCCGCGGGGCGCAACGCCAGCGTTCGTCCGGCGCACCGCTAACGCTCCGCTGACGTTCCGTCTACGCTCTCAAAACGCGCATGTGTGGCCGAGCTTTAAAGGAAAAGCGATCAAGCCCATTGGTTCCCGGCTTCGCCACCAGAGGGCTTGATCGCTTATTCTTTAGTGTATGGTATAAATAATTAAAAAAATAATAATTGGGGGACACCTTACACAGATCAACTGAGCCCCAAACTAAGCAAAGCTCGTACTATGGGTGCTAAGAGACGATATACGGATGAATCAACTTTTTCTTGCCTGTTATTGCCATGGTTACGGTCCCCTGAGTCACGCTGGTTTTATGCAAAATTATGCTACTGAAATTATGCAAGCATGCATGTAGTCCATGTTTGTAGGTGGCAAATTAAGGAAAGGGCTTGTTCTACACCAGAAAAATGCATGTTTATATAGTTTAAGTAGCATAATTTTGCATAAAACCAGCGTGACTCAGGGGACCGTAACCATGACAATAACAGGCAAGAAAAAGTTGATTAACCCATACATACTTAAATAGATAAATTAATACTTCTATGTATATAACATAGAAAACATCCATGACTCAGGAACAAATATCTGTGCTCATCACACAAATAAATGCCCTTACCGGGATTCGAACCCAGGACCGCGGCTCAGCAGGCAGGGTCACTACCGACTGAGCCAGACCGGTCGTCAGTGTCAGTGTATCCATTTGAGTTTGTCCATACTAATATTATAAATGGGAAAGTGTGTGTGTGTGTGTCTTTCACGGCAAAACGGAGCGACGAATTGTCGTGATTATTTAAGTGGAGATAGTTGAAGGGATGGCGAGTGACATTAGGCTTGTGTCGTTCACGAACTATGAACTGTTAGGAATAAAATCCCATCAATGACCGAAATGAACTGAATCTTTCCGTGCTCTGAGAATCGGTCTTTGCTCATTTAGTTCAGTATAGGATCGGCGAGCGCGAGCGGTTTGGATCAAGAAAGAGTGTGACGGCGCCGACCGGGAGCGAGGTATTTAGCAAAGCGACACAAAAACGTCAAGTTTTCATATTAAGCTTCGGTTACTTACAACCTTTCGGCCCGGAATTGTTATTATCTGTGGAATATTCGTATCATTTTGACACTAGTCGGTCCCATTCGTTCTGATCTTTCCGACCGTAGTGGTCGCTGGTCTGACTGAACTAAATGAGCAAAGACCTAAAAGAGCGAACTAGTTCGTGGGGGCGATTGAACGAGATCGGAGCGCTCCGATCAACGAACGAAACGGCACAAGCCTAAGTGACATAGGCTACTTTTTGTTTCTTTCTAATCCCCCGCTTCCCTAAAATGGGGGGGTGGAAGTTTATATGGGGCACTCTGAAATTTCAGATTTAACGCCAGCGAAGCCGCGGATAAAATCTAGTAGATAATACATACATACATACAATCACGCCTGTATCCCATAAAGGGGTAGGCAGAGCACATGAAACTACTAAAGCTTCAGTGCCACTCTTGGCAAATAAGGGGTTGAAAGAAAACAAAACTGTGACATTGCAGTGACAGGTTGCCAGCCTCTCGCCTACGCCACAATTTAACCCATATCCCATAGTCGCCTTCTACGACACCCACGGGAAGAAGGGGTGGTGAAATTCTTAACCCGTCACCACACAGGCAGGGCAGGGGTTTGAGTGTCTAGTAGATAATATTTGGAATATAGTAACAAACTAACCTAAAAACAAAATTAAACTTTGGAAATAACCGCCGACATAGTAAACCGATTTTCATGAAACATGGCGAAGAACACTCCCGACTAATTCAGTTTTCAAACAAAAAGAAATCAAAATCGGATCATCCGTTCGGGAGCAACGATGCCACAGACACACACACACAGACAGACACACAGACACGTCAAACTTATAACACCAAATCGTTTTTGCGTCGGGGGTTAAAAAAGCGATCAAGCCCATTGGTCACTTTTTCTTTAGTGTCCCGAACCCTCCTTGGAACTTGTACACTCCTTTTTGCTGTGTACTTAACACAGCAAAAGGGAGTGTACAAGTTTCTAATGGGGTGGCAACGCGCATGTGACACTGTTTGAGTTGCAGGCGTCCATAGGTTACGGTGACCGCTTTACATCAGGCGGACCGTATACTTGTTTGCCACTGACGTAGTATAAAAAAAAAAGTGTATGGTATCTATTTCAGTTTATAACATACTAGCTTTTGCCCCCGGCTTCGCTCGCGTTAGAAAGAGACAAAAAGTAGCCTATGTCACTCTCCATCCCTTCAACTATCTCCACCTAAAAAATCACGTCAATTCGTCGCTCCGTTTTGCCGTGAAAGACGGACAAACAAACAGACACACACACTTTCCCATTTATAATATTAGTATGGATAAATATGTCTTAATGACAGTTAAAGACTTACTGGAACTCAAGAACTGGAAGGTAGCTAAAGTGAGTTGCGGAGAGATATGCGTCCGTTGATTTTCATGTCGCTCGGCGAACGCGGCGAAATCTTGTAGCTTGTTCGTTGGCTTGTTGCGACGCCGTTTCGTTCTGTTATCCACTGTTGGGTAAAATATTGACAGTTAAAATATTATTACTTGTTCAGACTAAAGCTTCAGTGCCTTGAAAATAATTAATTGCAGTGACAAGCCTCTCGCCTACGCCACAATTTAACCCACTTCTTCAGACACTTGCGATAATTAACAAGGATCTTTGAAAAAGAAATGTACTGATTTTTAAAGGGTCGGCAACGCGTAAGTAACACTGGATTTAAAACCGAAATAAATTACACATATGAAAGAAAAAAACCGGCCAAGAGCGTGTCGGGCCACGCTCAGTGTAGGGTTCCGTAGTTTTCCGTATTTTTCTCAAAAACTACTGAACCTATCAAGTTCAAAACAATTTTCCTAGAAAGTCTTTATAAAGTTCTACTTTTGTGATTTTTTTCATATTTTTAAACATATGGTTCAAAAGTTAGAGGGGGGGACACACTTTTTTTTCCTTTAGCAGTGAATATTTCCGAAAATATTAATATTATCAAAAAACAATCTTAGTAAACCCCTATTCATTTTTAAATACCTATCCAACATATATCACACGTTGGAGTTGGAATGAAAAAAAAATCAGTCCCCACTTTACATGTAGGGGGGGTACCCTAACTAAACATTTTTTTCCCCTTTTTATTTTACCACTTTGTCGGCGTGATTGATGTACATATTGGTACCAAATTTCAGCTTTCTAGTGCTAACGGTTACTGAGATTATCCGTGGACGGACGGACGGACGGACAGACAGACATGGCGAAACTATAAGGGTTCCTAGTTGACTACGGAACCCTAAAAAGTGACCAAGGCCTCCAGTGCCTGAGGCTGGAATCGAACCAGCGTACTCTGCAATCGCGGCAGATGCCTGTTTCCGCTCGGCCGCCCAGGTCACAGCTGCTGAGGTCGAAATTATCTCTCATATGAGTAATCTATACAAGGACTCGTAGCGCCCTCTGACCATCCCTAGGGTGGAACGGTATGGTTCTTGCCCCCCATGTGAACCAAACTCAGGTTGGATTCAACACAGCTCGAGATGGCAATTAGAAATGCCCCCTATCTCTGTCTAAGACATACTCTCTCTACTTACTAAATACGTCCGTTTCATCCACAATCTCTGATTGTATCATTTCTTCTATGACATCTTCTAGTGTCACTAAGCCGACCGTCTCGTAGAAAGGGTCCCCTTCTCCCTCGTTGTTGATACGATGAACGAACGCCATGTGACCTTTGTGACCTTGAAAAAAAAACAAATGAATAAAGACTATAACGTTCTTTAAAAAAATCTTAATAATAAAATTCATCGCGCAAGCTCAATGAGAATGCTCCTCGTTACGGAGCGAAAAATGTCGAGCTGTTTTCGACTTTTTACACGTGACGCAAGTGACCCGGTTTATATGTTTATGTCAGTAACTCACGGAAGTTTAAAAATTGTTATTAAATTATAAAATTTATAGCTTGTTTGGGCAAGAATAATTAAAAGTGTCAAAAGTGTCAAAACCTAATATAAAATGTGTGTAAATATCATTGAGTCAAACGTGTTTACTAACAAATTACTACTTTCCCCGACCCGTTACGACGATGAAATCCAATCGGTCTCTCTATCACTTCCTTATTAGCAAAAGAGGGACAGACAGCGTTCCTCAGCGCAAATAATCGGTATCTTTGCTGACACGAAAGAACCCTTGCTAAAGAGTAAAGAGGTCCGGTCCTATACTATGTCTTAAAATATTAAAACTGCTTAACACTGATTGGAACTTTCACGATTATTACACATAATTATTTTAAAAATCGGGGACAACGCCGTCCCTGAAACGGAGGTCAGTTTAATATGTAGTCATACGCGATTAAGTCCCGATTTTTAAAATAATTTTTAAAACTGCTTATCATTTTTTTTTTTTTTATAGCCTATAGTGTGTCCCACTAAATTTAAATTCCCTTTGTTTTCGCCACTCGTCACAAACTCGTCACTCGTCGTCGCTGGGCTTATCATTTATAGTCTTAAAACGTCTTCAAATACAGATTCTATTAGGATCTAGCAAGAATCTGACACATATTGTCATCATAATCTACGAAGACCAAGGTCTTCTATAAAAAGCCACTGTGTCTCACCATCTTTGAACTGCTTAAACATGACGTCCAAGGTGACATCCTCGAAGACGAAGTTGCAAGGGTTCTGGTAGTACTGCGCGAGGGTGCGCAGCGGGGTGTTGTCGTCAGGGTCCACGAAGGCCAGGTCCTTGATGAAGAGGACGGTCACGATGTTGCCGCGGTGACCTTCGTACACTGGGATACGGGAGTAACCTGGGGAGAGAATGCTTTATTAGAAGCGTATTCTAATATCATAAGTCCAAGCAAAGATATACCTCAGTACCATACAGAAATTATTAAATTAATATTTGACATTTTAAAACATCAAGCTAAGAATATGGGCCAAATTGTCAAAACTGAGGTTCAAAAGTTTAAGCCTGTGTCAAGAGATGGCAGTCTACGCACTGTGATGGGTTAGGCCCAGTTCTACAGATTTGTATTAAAGATTTCTATCTCTACAGACTCCCAATTCTACATAATTTAAATTACACATTTTACTTCGACAGTATCTCTCTATAATACTCGATCCTCTTTTCTTATAACAAACGCCATTGTTGTAGTAAACTATAAAGCATGTGTCGTTTAGCCGTCGCAATTTTTCTGGCTATGTCAATTTGCATAACCACCCCCGCCCAAGGTTCAAGTGTCATTATGGACGCCTAGACTTTCTTTATAAATATGTATGTGTAGTCACAGTACAAAGACTACCATCTCTCGACACATGATTAAAACTTATGACCCTACGTTTTGATAATTTAGCCCATATTTACTAATAGTCATATTTACATACATACATACAATCACGCCTGTATCCCATACAGGGGTAGGCAGAGCACATGAAACTACTAAAGTTTGAGTGCCAGTCATATTTATTGTGTTCAAATTGTCTGTTTTATTATCAGAGATGTTAACTATTTGAAATAAAAGCATTTCAAGTAGAAATACAAAATACCTATTTTGTATTTGGTATTTTAAATACTTTTATCGAAAACTATTTTGTATTTTATTTGAAATACTTTTTTGTACAAGTATTTTGCATTTTCTACCACTTCAAAATACAAAATGCTTTTTGACACTTTTTGACGTAAGATAGATGGTACCGAGCGCATATTCTATTTTTTCTTTGTCTGCCTAAGTTATGTACTGACCGGGACAACACGTTCGGAAGCGCTTAATTTAATGTTTTACAAAAACACACTTATTTTCAGTGCTGCCAACATAGTGGTTCCTATAATAATTAAGGTTCAATAAATAATAAGCGATTTGTTGTAAGATTCCTAAGCACCCTGACCGTGAACATCGAAAAATCGGAGATAATCCATATGATTCGTATACCTAATGACTGTAGGCATTTCTATTTAGTACAGCTGTAATGTATGCTTAAGTAATATTACTATTATTTTAGGATTCTTTTTCATATTTCATACATATTGCAATATGACTCTTTCATTCGATTTACATGGAGACAGTCCATTTTTGGCTTCTTAACGTGTTAATTTTATAGAGCCAGGTTTCTGGGCTCTCTGGTGATTCTGTGTTTTAAACACATCTTTAAAATAAAAGTTTTACCCTATGTAAAAAGTATTTTATTGGAATAAAGGTATTTTGAAAATACCTATTTTGCATTTTGTATTTCAAATACCTTTTTGTAAAACTATTTTGTATTTTTATTTGAAATAGGTAAAAAACCAAAGTATTTGTATTTTGTATTTAAATACATTGCACTACCTATTTTTTAACATCTCTGTTTATTATTTAATAGATCTTCGAGCTTCGTTATAACAGCGGACACCGCCTTCTTACAGAACTCAGATATATCTACACACTTACGCGAATACGCGACCGAAAATATCTAGACACTACTCTTAAATACTTAAGTAATTGTACCTTAAAATAAATACTTAAGGCGATATATTTCCGTAGACGCTGCACGCACTCGTTTTTTGAAGCCGTTAAAAACATAGGAAAACGCAATGGAAAAATCTGAAAACGATATATGTTAAATTTCAGGATCTGGTGAGTATGTTATGGAGTTGAACAACATGAATGTTACAACTTCGCTCGATAGAAAATGACTCCAAAGTTACCTCTTCTTTTAACAATAAATCGTTCCCATAGCTAGGATAAAAACTTTTTTGACTTGTTTTTTACTTCAATATATAGCTAATAAGATTATCTAGACGAATCTGATGAGTTTGTACCGGTAGCGTCATTAAAATAATATAATATTTACCCACAGAACACCCCACTAGAAGCCAAATGCAAGCGATATTGTTCGAGACGCAAATCACCAATCCTTGCGGGGTGAGGCGGGCGCGCACGGTGCTGCCATTGGTCGTTTCAAATAATGGCGCGCCTTTATGATTAGCAGTAGGGATGGGAATGGGACATGTCTATTATAGACAATGGTACCGGTACGTACTGTGGTGAATTTGTTTTGCAACAAATTATAATATTATAATTAAATTATAATAAGGCCTAGTTACCCTTCGGGTTGGAAGGTCAGATGGCAGTCGCTGTCATAAAACTAGTGCCTACGCCAAATCTTGGTAGTAGTTTCCAAAGCGGACCCCAGGCTCCCATGAGCCGTGGCGAATGCCGATGCCGGGATAACGCAAGGAGGATGATAATTGTGATAGCATCTCAATAAAAATCATTCTAGTAACTTTACTAAGTTAAATAACTAACTAAATATTCTAAACTAATCAATGAACTAAATACCACTACAGACTCTACAGATTCTAGATAATTATTCACTATTACAAATCTGCTTTCTTTTATATTTCATAAAATGGTAGCACATGGTACGAACGGCAGTACGAAGTTCCCGCAACAGACATAAACTAACATGGCCCCATGCCTAGTCGTTTACGTGAAAGGGATAGCATATCACATTGTTAACTCGGTAAAGAGGGATGGACGCGCCTCGGCGCCGCTCAGCACAACCATATTGACCAGTATAAATGAACTCCGCGGACAATAAACAATATTCAACAAAATAATTAATTTGACTTAACTGTGGAATGTTGTTCCATCTTTTTTACATGTAGAAGTGTTAGAAGACTTGCCACACCACTTTATGCTGTAAGAGACCATTGTTTGCAACCAAAATTGATTATTTAAGATTTTTTCCCGAGCGGACACGGACACTGTTAGCGGGTCGTATACTTGGGCGCTACTGATCGGTGTCGCACGCGTTCAAACTTTTATAAACCTGATTTGTCGTATGCTTGGTGACCGCGAGTCGCCCTGTAAGGGCCATCTTGTTGTATTGATCTGTGTATTTACCAAATACTACCAAATCCGCAACGGAAAGATGGAACAACTATGAACCCAATTTTAAGACCTGTTACTAATCCTGTTTTTGCAAAAAAAAAAAAAATTTTAAAAAAATTTTGAAATCGAAAACATTTTCGATGGCACTTATGGCCTCTTCAGTCGCGCGGCGGCGCTTTCAGAGGATGGACCTGTGTCAGTTTTTTCCGCGTGGTCACGTGTCATTGAAACAATGGGGAACAAAGCTTTGAGGAGGCAGAAAAAATAATTGCGTGCTAGAAAACAAATAAATAAAGAAAATTCTAATCAAAGACTGTGAAAAGGGAGGAAAATGATAATTTATATATACTCGTAAGTATTTCATTTTCATATGATGTTATCAATTGACATTTACGATATCTAAACATCATAGATTTTAGAAACCCCTAGACGACGCGTCTGTGACGTCATTACAGCACAACTTTTCCACTTGGAAAATATATGACTGATGTCCAGTTAGTGAAGAAACTTACGTATAATTTTCATAAAAATATTGAGTTGTTAGAAAGAAAAGGCGGCGGTAGGTACAGTACTGATTGAAGATCAGGTAGGTCTGTCTTTCAAAATTTGGTATAAGGTTAATTAGATCGTGCTACCCTCCGTCTATATTTTTTCTGTGTCTATGCCAAACATGTGGCCAGCCTGACAGAAATTTTGTTTGACAACTATCGCCATTTTTCCACAATAGTTAAAAGATTTCAGTATTTTAACTTCTCAATAAATTTTGATGAAAGTCCATAATCATACATTGATAAAGCTGGACATTTTTTATTTTATTTGGTAGGTATGATTACGGTACTTTATATTTACAGATATTTGACTAATTTGCAAGATTAATATGAATCCGTCAGCAAGCTGTCTGACTCCTTTGACAACAGATGATACTTGATATGAATATACTTAAGAATTCAAGGTAGGCATAGAATGGTATTGATACTTTATCTTGTGCTAGGTTGTATTTTATTTGGAGGTACGGTAGTGGCGGTAGTGCCCCCGCCAACACGAGTCAAGCGAAGAGAAAAGCTGTTTTCTTGAAGCATTTTGTCGTTCTTCTGAATCCTCGAATTTTGGGTCTGGTTTAAACTTAAACCAGATTAATATAATTGTCAGGATATGATATCAATAGCAACTTTATTAAATAGACAAAGTTTTAATTGCATAGTTTTCATACTTTTGATTTTATTCATAAGTATATTAAAATATAAATAGCATATATTTCATCAGTGACTGGATGTGATTTTATCATGTTTGAATGACGATCATCAAAATTTACAAGTAAGTAACCTGCTATTAGTAGGTTCATAAACAACAAGAATAAAATTCGAATCTTTGGCATGTATACAGCTTAAAAGCTTTCAATATGAAAATGAAAAAGCGTTATTTATTCACGACTGACAAAAATGTGTATTTTTAAACAACAGTGACATGACATAATAAACTTTTTACATAAAGTCTATTGTCAAAGAAGCTGAATGACGGTTACTGTGTTCTGTTAACTATGCTGTTAACAATATGTTTATAAGAAAAAACTTCTACATGAAGTAGAAAACTCGCCGAGATGTTAATCTTTCCCCTCCTCCCTTCAGTTTTTCATATATTAATTTTCAGTTTTTTTTATATATTCAGGAAAACCGTAAAAGCTACAGTTATGATGTTTAGGAGATCTTTGCAGGTAAATAGTTGTAACTCGTAATTTTCAAATTGTGCTCCTATTTATTACGGGACTAATGCTGAAAACGCAAAAAAATATCTTTTTTATACATTTCGACTGTCATTATATTTATATATATTTTTTAAAGCCTGCACCCACTACTCTTTCTGTTTAGCCTGTTGGTTGACTGGTAGAGAATGTCATTAGGCATTAAGTCCGCCATTTGTACTTTATTTGTTATATATTGTGCAATAAAGTTTAAATAAATAAATAAATAAAATTATACAGCTCATTTCTATGGAACATCCAATTTTTTTTTCGTGGTTTCAGCATTGCACCCTTAATAAAAGTTGTTCATAATGACCTCAAAAGTCACTATGAAAAGTTTGAATGGTCCTTTTTATTTCACCCTGTCGATCTGTAGCTAAGTGCGATTACTAAGAAGTTTCGACGATGGCAGTTGGAGAACCCGAAAAAATCGATAAAATTAATTGTAGTTTAGGAACGTCCTTAAAAGCTACGACAACGCTGACCAAACACACTGTAACTATAAATCATTAGTATTACTTACACAAATGATGAAACCTAATAAAGAAAATAAAGGCGGTGATCGTTTACCATCAGGCGATACAGCTGCTCATTTGCCTCCTATTTCATGAAAAAACTAAGAAAGCCCAGTTAAAATACGGCGATCATTGTACTGCGATCCGTCTGTGTCATGCTGCCGCGCGAATTTGAGTTCCCGTGTGCGACAAGCGAACAGAGCCGCGCGGGCGGGGCTGCCCGGACGCCGCGTACCTCACCCCCTTGGATTGGTTAGTTTGACAGATCATCTCGCCTTAAGTAATTGTACCTTAAAATTATTTGCGACAATAAATGACTTTTTATTTTTTATTTTATTTTTTAATATTATGCACTAACCTAAACGCTTCGGGTTTATGACTAAATGCGGAGCTCGGCCTTCGCGCTTAGTACTAATCTTCTGGCCTTCGTTCATACGCAAAATTTGACCTTGAAGCTTGTATATTGATGCTACAGATATAGTGCAAAAAGATTTGCCTTCGTATTGTTAAGGAAACGTACGAACGTGTCATGCTATTTCAGTCAGTCTCAGTACAAGATGTACTGACATTGACTGAACTCATGCTAGTACAAATGACCGGTCTGGCCCCGGATCCGAATCCTGGTTAAGGGCATTTATTTTTATACTACGTCGGTGGCAAACAAGCGTACGGCCCGCCTGATGGAAAGCGGTTTCACCGTAACCTATGGACGCCTGCAACTCAAAGAGTGTCACATGCGCGTTGCCACCCCATTAGAAACTTGTACATTCCCTTTTGCTGTGTTAAATGGGTGAATCAACTTTTTCTTGTCTGTTATTGCCATGGTTACGGTCCCCTGAGTCACGCTGGTTTTATGCAAAATTATGCTACTTAAACTATGCAAACATGCATTTTTCTGGTGTTAACAAGCCCTTTCCTTAATTTGCCACCTACAAACATGGACTACATGCATGCTGGCATAATTTCAGTAGCATAATTTTGCAGAAAACCAGCGTGACTCAGGGGACCGTAACCATAGCAATAACAGGCAAGAGAAAGTTGATTCACCCAAATACACAGCAAAAAGGAGTGCACAAGGAGGGTTCGGGTTGCCGACGACTCAAAGGACAATAGACGGAATAAGTCAGTTCCGTAAGTCCTCCCGTCATCAGCACACCGCACGCTTGTTGAGCTCTGGCAGCCTTACTCACCGGCAGGAACACAACACTATAAGTAGGGTCTAGTGCTATTTGGCTGCGGTCTTCTGTAAGGCGGAGGTACTACCCCAGTTGGGCTCTGCTCTAGATTCTAGCGAGATGATATGCGCTGCCCTACCACACAAAGCAGAATATCATTCGCTATGCCCTACCCCCTACAAAATTTGTGTGATGAGCACAGATATTTGTTCTTGAGTCGTGGATGTTTTCTATGTATTTATTTATCGTATGGCAATTAAGACTACAATACACTGTATATACACTATAGCTAGTTCATAATCTAAATTTACATTCCTCCAAGTAGGTAATGGCTGCGCTCGCTGCGTTTTTAAAATCTTCCAATCTTCTATGTATAATAAGTATTTGTATATTTTATATATATATCGTTGTCTGAGTACCCACATTACAAGCCTTCTTGAGCATACCGTGGGACTCAATCAATCTGTTAAAAAAAATACGTTTCCGGAGAAATACGAAGGCAATCCTTTTCTCACTGTAAACATTGTGGCCTCGCTTTACATTTTCTATCGCATGTATAACGGGGAGTGCTCCGCGGAATTTTTCGGATTAATCTCTACCGCTTCTTTCCGCCATCGCCCTACGCGACAACATTTCCATCGTCATCATTTAGATGGCTGGCAGTCCTCAACTGTGCGTTTCTCCAGAAACTTCCTGCCCCGCACAGCTAAACTGTGGAATGAATTGTCGCCTGCGGTATTTCCGGACCGATACGACCTTCAAATCTTCAAGAAAAGAGCGTACACCCATCTTAAAGGCCGGCAACGCACCTCCAACACCTTTGGTGTTTCTGGTGTCCATGGGCAGCGGTGATCGCTTACCATCAGGCGACCTGTCTGCTCGTTTGCCTCCTATCCCATTAAAAAAAAAAAAAAACTGCCGTTGACTCCTAGCCTCGCTAGAAATAAAGCACTTACCAGATTTGACAATCTCGCTCATAGTCTCAAAGTCCAACACTGAAGTTATAGGCAACATGAAGACATCTTCGAGTTTCGTCATCACATCTGACACGGTCTTCTTACGGAGCTCCAGGGCTCCGGAAATGATGTTGACCTCGTCCTTGTCAAGGTCATTCATTTCTGTCGTCACCTGTGGAAGGGGCGGTGTGAGAAAAGTAATAGTAGGTGCATGCATGCGTAATATAGCAGCAATCACTACAGCCAAAGAGGATCGAGTATTATAGAGAATTACTGTCAAAGTAAAACATGTAATCACAGTGCATAAACTGCCATCTCTCGACACAGGCTTAAAACTTTTGAACCTCCGTTTTGACAATTTGGCCCATATTCTTAGCTTGATATGTGTTAAAATGTCAAATATTAAGCCGAGCGTTCCCCAAAGGTGTATCGCCATCTAGCTCACCGTACCTTTTTCTGTATGGTTTTGAGGTACGTTTTTTTCTTAGACTTTATCGGTCTATACGGAGTTATATAAGTCTTTGCTACAGCTTATAAAAATTAAAATTTTGAAAAAACCCCCGACCGCGACATATTGGTCCGATTTTCATGAAACGTGGCTAAGAACACTCCCGACTAACTCAGCTTTCAAACAAAAATAAATAAATCTAAACCGGTTCATCCGTTCGGGAGCTACGATGCCACAGACAGACACACACACAGACAGACAGACAGACAGACACTTCAAACTTATAACACCCCTTCGTTTTTGCGTCGGGGGTTAAAAACAACGTTTGCTTGTGCATATGTTCATGATCAATTCAAAACTAATGAACGGATTTTCCTACAATTTTCACATTTGAGTGTTTTTTGAGGAAGTTTTAAGAATACAAAGTGTAACACCAGCCACTGAAAACATCAAGCCATTAGGTTTACGAGGTCTTACTAAGCCACTTTTACTATAAGACCACCCCCGAAATCGCAAAAAAAACTCTCCCATAAAACAATGTCCCATTACTAAACAGTAAACCCATTACTAAAAATATGAAGAAGCCAAATTTTTGTCAAGATATAGGAGATGTGGGTCTAACCACATTAAATCTTGCTCAGTATTACCAAAGAGGATCGAGTGTTATAGAGAGTTACTGCCAAAGTAAAATGTGTAATCACAGTCCATAGACTGCCATCTCTCGACACAAGCTTAAAACTTTTGAACCTCAGTTTTGACAATTTGGCCCATATTCTTAGCCTGATATGTGTTAAAATGTCAAATATTAATATAAGCGCCATCTAGCCGAGCGTTCCCCAAAGGTGTAACGCCATCTAGGCCACCGTACCTTTTTCTCTATGGCTTTGAGGTACGTTCTTTTTCTTAGACTTTATCCGTTTATACGGAGTTACATATGTCTTTGGTATTTAATTGAAATACGGTTGTACTCACGTTATTATATCGCTATTGCTGCGACATGTTTGCGGCGTCTAGCCGTCGCGTGAACTCCTATACGCCTGAAGAGGGGCCTCCGAATTGGCCCGAAACATGTCGCAGCAATAGCGATATAATAACGTGAGTACAACCGTATTTCAATTAATTATTTGAATATGTCTCACGGAAGTTTAACGTGTCTTTGGTATTACCTATACCTCTAGGGTGTCAGAAGGTTTTTCGTAGTTATTGTATGAAATATGGTGAAATTATTTCTTTCATATGTATGCAAAAGTCCGCGATGGCATATCTATTTAAGTGACCGGCCACACCAGATCGTCGCGTGTCTCGGGGCGCGCAACGGGCGTCCGCGCCACGCCGCTTCAGTGTAATTCAAAAAACGCCTCCTCAGTACATTTTGTATAGGAAAGACGTAAGACGCGCCCCAGGTGGCGTGGCGGCGGCGGGGCGCGCGTCGCGCCGCTTGGCGGCGCGCCTTACGTCCTTCCTATACAAAATGTACTGAGGAGACGCTTTTTGAATTACACTCAGGTGGCGTGGCGCGGACGCCCTTTGCGCGCCCCGAGACACGCGACGCATAAGTGGGAACGCTGCCTAAGGCATAGTTATTTATTATACAAGGTTGCAAAGTTGTATTTTAACATCGAGTGTGGCATTGAAAAATGAGCAAGCGAAAGGATTCTATAGTTAAACCACGAACGAAGCGAGTGGTTCGAGAATAGAATCCTGAACTTTCGAGTTTTTTAACTCACGAGAAGTAAAATACATTTGCACCCGCATGTAATACAAAACTTTTCCCCTCACTATAGCGAGGAAACTACAACGCAAAAAATCACTGCTTCCAGTAGTTCCACAGGTGGTAAAACATCTTTATCACTAGATTAATCCACTTTTATCAATTTTAAAGCAGAACATTTGGCTATATTCAAGGTCAAATTAATTTATCCACTAGTGGATAAAATGCGTTTTTACCCGCTGGTATTAAAGGCGTGTTTCCGAGCTAGTGAGGGGAAAAAACTATATCCATCATACTTTTCCCCGCGCAAAACTATAAGCTTATTAAGGTTGACAACGATTCCATACTTTCCATACCTTGACGAGTTCCTTCAACCGCTCCCGGTTGTACACGTTCCCGATTTCCTCGCCCAAGAGGTAGTCCAGGATCTTGCTCACGGGAAACGCCAGCGGCGCCGTTAGTGCCATCACACCCTGTGTTCAAATGTCATGTAATTATTGTAAGTTTTTGTGAAAACATTTATTTTTCATACAAGATATATATATATACACCGTGTTTTTTTGTTTTGCGTTAAATTAGACACGTAGCTAGGTTCATTATCAGGAACCACCCTGTATATCCCTTTTAGTTAGATTCGCAAAAAAAAATTTTTCATCATTTTCGTACATAATAAATGAATTTATTAGTGTGAGAGACCCTTAAAAATAACATTCAAGTTAGTGTCAAGTGATTGACGGCACATGTCAAAACAAATAACATTAGGAATTGGTAAAGGCTGTCACACAGATGTTCAGTAATTATCTTTATTTTTTTCATAACTCGATAACCGTAAGAGTTAAGACGCTAGTTTTTTAGAAATTAATTGTATTTGATCTAAAGAACCTTCCCTTAAAGTTAACGGAATTCAATAAAAACAGGGTGTATATATATATATCTCTCTTAAATGGGTTTACTCTTGGCCACAGACTAGCCAAAGGCCTACGTGGCCTAATACGATAGAGTGAGCTCGCCCAGAAAATGCCTGTGTGCGTAGCTGAATGTCCAAACGCTTACGAAACGCTCAAGATAATATATTTTTCGTAGTAGCTATCTATCTCTATCGCTCTTGCGTATTGGCGCGACAGAGCCAGACTACCTTTTCGTTTCGCGTCGGAGAAATGCCATTCGGCTACGGCACCAGTTCACTCTTGATTTGAAGGTTGCCGGGGTATGCGCTCGAAAATATAGCCGCCGGCAAGGAGTTCCACTTGGCAGTCTTCTTCTTCTTCAACCTAGCGTTTTCCCAGCCTAGCGCCAGGGTCCGCTTTCCTGCTCAGCCTTCTCCACTTTGCCCGGTCTTCGGCATCCTGAGGTGAGAGATTGTTCTCTTCCATGTCCGCTGTCACGACGTCCAGCCAGCGCTTCTTAGGCCTACCGCGGCCGCGTGACCTAGGGCCTTGGACGGTGAGGTTGAGGCATCTGTTTCCGACGTAGTCTACCGGTCTGCGGCGTATGTGGCCATACCATCGGAGGCGACTTTCCTGCAGCTTATCCGCCACGTCACGGATTCCGAGGCTGCCACGGATGTGTTCGTTACGTGCACTTGGCAGTGCGCATAAGAAAAAGAAGATACAAAACGCTTCGCGGAATATCTACCAAATAAGGATGGAAACCGGCCGTGCGTCTAAGAGTCCGATGGTAGAATGGGGACGGTGGAATAAGCTCGTGTAGCTCTTGAGCACACTCCCCGAAGTGCAACCTGTAAAACACCGACAGACTGGCGACTTTCCGCCGATGGGCCAAATACTGTAGCTAAGCCGTTAGCTTCTTGTCAAAACATTTATTTTTCATACAATTATGGATGACGGTGTTTATCTTTCAACAGGCAAGCGATGCCCATTGAGACAATTCTAATAAGCCTCCTATATTATTTTATCACAAAATCTCTACCACGACCTCCCACATACCTTATTAGTATTCGGCAAAATGGTGAAAGAATTAAGACATGTTTTTAAAGATGGAGGAATTGTTCTTATCATAGTAATGATGATGCTCTTGGCTCCAGATCTCGAACTATGCCTTGATCCGATGTTCTGAGCTCCAGAAAGTAGAGAAAATGGTCCGGAAGCTACCTCATCCAGCAGGATGGTAAAGGAACTGATACACTTTTCTAAGAAATGAAAGTAGAGGGAGGTGAGTTGAATTCTTACCTTAGTTCTGAAGTAATGATAATGCTCTTGGCCCAACCATCAGTCCGTATCTTGAACTGATGGCTTGAGGAGTTATCTCTCCAAGAAGCACTATAGCTAGCGTAGAGAAGATCACAGCTAAGAGTCCAGAAGCCAACTCATCCAGAAGATCAGTGAAGGAATTAAGAGACTTTCCTAAAGAACTTGGGGAGCTGTGTTCTTACCTTAGTAATAACGATGCTCTTCGCCCCAACCATTAGTCCATGTCTTGAGCAGATAGCTTGAGGAGTTATTTATCCAAGCAGTACAATAGCTAGCGTAGATATTATAACAGCGAATAGTCCAGAAGTCAACTCATCCAGAAGACCGGTGAAGGAATTAAGAGACTTTCCTAAAGAACTTGAGGAGTTGTATTCTTACCTTAGTAATGACGATGCTTTTGGCCCCAACCATTAGTCCATGTCTTGAGCAGATTGCCTGAGGAGTTATCTCTCCAAGAAGCACAATAGCCAGGGTTGAGAAGATAACAGCGAAGAGTCCAGAAGTCAGCTCATCCAGGAGTATGGTGAAGGTGGAATTGACAGCCACGTTTCCGAGTAGAATGGAGCAGAGGAGATAGTTTCCATGGTCCCGGACTGGCATTATGGCTCTGGCGTACTTTCTTTCCTGTCAAAAAAAGTATTTATGAGTTAAAACGTCCAAACGGTTGAAAATTCTAAATGAAAAGTGTACGAAATTTTTCAACTAAAAAATCTATGGATTTTTCGCATCTGAAGACATATACCTTCCTAGTTGACTGACTTGTTCAGTCATAGTGTTAGATAAGATCTTCAATTCTGTCTGGTGAATTGACATCAGCCCAAAGTTCTCAAAACGGTAATAGATGCTGGTGCTAGCCACAGATCGCTTCTATATGATTCCAAGCATTAGTGGTAGAGTGTGATCGAGCACTATTGCTCACATCAGTCACTCACCTGGTCCATCCCAGTATTAAATATGATCATATCAGAATCAGTATCAAAGACAAAGCGCTAATAACTTCTGATGAATCGCCACTTTTCTCCATGGCTCTTTTTAAGTATTGCTGGTAAAATGGGGCAGAGCACTACAGCACACCTTATCAGTCACTCACCTGTTCTGTCCCAGTGTTAGATATGATCTTCAACTCAGTCCGATCAAGCGACATCAAACCAAGATTCAACCCAGAAAACAGCGCCGAAAACGTCAAACATATTTCACATATTAAAATCAGTGTCAAAAATACCCATAGCGGTAATAACTTCCGATGAATCGCCACTCTTTTCCAAGGCTCTTTTTGAGTATTGCTAGTAAAGAGGGCCAGAGACAGCGCTATTACACAGTAGACACTATAACTCACCTGTTCCGTCCCAGTATTAGATATGATCTTCAACTCAGTCCGGTCAAGCGACATCAAACCAAGATTCAAGCCAGAAAATAGCGCCGAAAACGTCAGACATATCAGAATCAGTGTCAAAGACACCCAAAGCGGTAGCAGCTTCTGATGAATAGCAACTCGTTTCCACAGCTCCGTGCCTTGGTGGTAATGGTTTTCTTTGTCTTTGGCAGGGCTGGAGATGCCTGGACGGAGGTTTTTGGCACAGATGTAAAGGTGACCGTCCGTTATGTGAGCTGGTGCGATTACTTCGAAGAGGGCTGAGGCGTGGTCTTTCTCAATGGATTCTGGGATTACCTGGAATAAAAGTGATATATTATTATAAATGGGCTTTAAATGGGGTCCAGAAAGACCTGTGAGACCCTCAAGTGACCCAGTGGCATCAGATCGCACAGGATAGGAGGGAATGGCGGAGTCTAGTGTCGGAGGCCAAGATCCACTTCGGGTCGCTGAGCCAGCGCAGTAAGTAAGAAGTATAAATAGGTTTAGTCTTAGCCATAGACTAGCCAAAGGCAAGGACGTGGTCACGTGGCCTACGGTGGAGTGAGCTCGCCCAGAAGATGCCTGTTCAACCTAGATTCGAAGGTTGCCGGGGTTATGAGCTCGGAAATATAGCCTGCAAGGAATTCCACTCCTTGGCAATGCGCATAAGAACAAAATTTAAAAAAAATATATTTTCTGCTGCCAGCCTGCCATGTTTCTGTGAATTGCCCCTAAAACATGAATTCATAAATTGCTTACCATATACTCTCCATTTTTGACGAGGAACTTGCAAGGTTGATCATATTCAAGAGGTTCTTCTGTGAACGCGATCACTGTGCGAGGTGTAAATCCTTGTCCGAATAGTCTGCGAACAAATTTCAATAAAATAGTCAAACAATTAAAAAATTCGCAGAACTAAGTTTACGAGTATCTGACTATGACGTTTCTTGGCCGGGGCAAAAATCCCATTTTGTAACCAGTTACAATACGGGATATTTTTTCCCGTTTGGAAGCTGGTTACCAAACATGGCTACGAATCGGTAATGATGTAGGGAACAAATCAAATTATTTTATTAAATATTTTTTGATTTGTTTTTTTAAGTAGTAACAGTACTATATATAAATTATAAACTGAAATAGATACCATACACTAAAGAAAAAGCGATCAAGCCCACTGGTGGCGAAGCAGGGAATCGAACCCGGGTCTCCAGCTATCGCGGCGCTTTTTCTTTAGTGTATGGTATCTATCTCAGTTTATGAATCGGTAATGATTTAGTCTCATTTTGTAACCAGTTACAACACGGGATTCTTTACCGTTTCGAAGCAGGTTACCAAACGTGATAACGAATCGGTAATAGGAAAGTCCCAATTTGAAGCCTGGGATTTTTTCCCGTTTCGAAGCTGGTTACCAATTTTTAGTTACGAAACGGTACTAAACCCCCTACCAGATCACCGAATGGTAACATAATTTTAAGTGTATCATCTTGGGGCGAATTAATGGTAAACGCGCTTGGGGTGGGGCTCGTAAGAGATGGTCTGACTGTGTGAAGAAGTCGACTGGCGGCAGCCTATATCGTGCAATCCACATGGCTTATGAATTTAAGTATAAGTATTAAGTAGACTACGACCTAGCCTAGACCCGGCTAATGTCAGAAAAGCCTATTTTGGCTACGCCCATTCCCTGCTTTCATATGGAGTTGACCTGTGGGGGGATGCGACCGACCGCATGAAACCATTCCTTATACAAAAACGCGCGATCCGTTGCATGGCAGGAGTCTCTCGGGACCACCCTGCTCAAGAACTATTTAAAAAAATAAAGGTACTTACCTTACCATGTGTATACATCCTCGAAATCGCAAAGTATGTGAGACGTAATCTCTCGCACTTTCCTACACGGGGCGACACACGGGGGGCGAACAGCAGGAGGTGTGATGAACTGCGACCTCCCCGAACAAGGCTTGTGGCGTCGAGGAAGTGTATGCACACGGTAGGACCCAAGATATATAACGCATTACCGCATGATATCAAAAATGCTACATCTTATTACTTGTTTAAAAATAAACTTAAAAATAAACTAGTATCTGAAGCTTACTACTCCTTAGACGACTATTTTCAAGTGCCAGACTGATCTATATAATTAAGCCACAATACGTCCATTAATAAAACGTTATCTATTTAAAAAAAAAAAAACAACTGGTTGGTTAACCAAACGACTGATACTATGTAACAGATTTGTTAGCATAAGTACTTAGAATTAAGAGAATGACATGTAAAATATATTTTATCAATAAATGATCGTATCGTATCGTATCGTATCGTATGACCGCGTTCAATGGAGACACGCTACTTGTGGTCGCGATCCTCAGCATTGAGGGAACGAGGAAGAAGAAGAACATACTTAATTTTATAAGCGAAAGTGACAGCGCCTAAATCCATTGCCGTCTCGTAACTCACGTAGTCACGGTCGATCCTGGCGGAACTTAAAATTCACTGCCGCTTGTTTGTAATTTGCTTCCAGCGAATCCTGACAATCTTGAGAAACGAACAAGGGAGGAGGACAAGCGCGGATCCAGCTTCGTGCCCAGGGGGGGTCACGTGGTAAAGGCCCGGGGTCCGGGGGGGGGGGGGGGGGGGGTCACGTGGTCTATTTGTATGGCCAACCTAGGCTCCAGGGGGGGTCATGACCCCCCCCTGGATCCGCGCATGATGAAGGACAGGGGAGCAGGAGAGTGGCCACCCACCAACCCGCTGGATAGACAGCATTACGGCCCAGCCACGACATTGGTCTAAGCGCGACAGCGGTGAGCGGCAGCCATACGTGCAAATGAAAAGTCCCATCGCTGTGTCTCGCTCCAATGTATGGCTGCTCACCGCTGTCGCGCTTAGACTAATGTCGTGGCTGAGCCGTTAATAAGGCCACCCAGACGCAAGACCGTGCTCTTCGTGGAGGGCTTTGGTGCGGAAAATAACCACCTCATGTGGTGGCGACTCTCAAGTCTCAGCCATTACGAACCGAGGAAGAAGTTACTATGGGTCCATTAGATTAATTTAGTCCAGATCGCATTAGACACCGAACAAAATCAGAATTCCCTTAACTCAATCTTTTATAAGGCAGAAACGTCTGCGAGCTATATATTTTTAAATTAAAAATGAACACTTCCGGCAGGACTCAAACCTGCGACTTTGTGGATTGCCGGCCCAGGAGGCCTTCGTGTAAAATGTATAGTATCCCTTACCTCAACTTAAACTTCGAATCAGCCAGCACACTTGGGACTCCATTCGCTATCTTCGGATCCTTATCTCCTTCCTCCACCCTCAGCCCATCAATCTTTATTTTACCCCAATCCGTTTTGACATTGTAAAACTCCATATCTGCCTTAGTCGTAGTATCTGTCACGGTGACATTTCTCTTACTTCTTTGGTTTGCATCTATTATATTTCGCTTTCTTCTAATCAGGTTTGATTCAATTTCTTTGGTCTTGAGAATTTCGATGTCCTTTTTATGGGTTGGGGTGTTGGGAAGATAGTTGATGTCTGTGTCGTGGGATAGGTCCCACTGTTGGGCTTGTTGGAGGTCTGTTGAGCTGTGGACAAATAATAGGGTTTAAGGGTTAAAGTCTGCCAAGTCTGGTAAAGTAAACGATTGAGATGTCTGAAATCTTCAAGAAAAAGAACGTTGAAGAGATAAAAATATCTTTGAACAGACAACACGCGCACAGCAATTTTCTAGGGCGGCAAGTGGCTCACAGTAGAGCTCCGTCGATTTTTATGCCTATCAGGGTATTATTTATTTATTGCTTTTTCCATCAGGGGCACCAGGCCAAGCCAAACAGCTAGTTCACCGATATTAAGTCTACTATAAATAAACACAACGCCTATATCTCATTGAATCGCTCAATAGTTATTTGTTATACAGGGGGCCAAGTTGTATTATAACGCCGAGTGTGGAATTGAAAAACGAGCAAGTTGTTCGAGAATAGAATCCTGAACTTAGCGCGTTTTTCAATACACGAGAAGTAAAATACGATTGCACCCGTGTGTAACACAAAACTTTTCCCCTCACTATAGCGAGGAAACTACAACGCAAAAAATGCGTTTATCACTGCTTCCAGTAGTTCCACAGGTGGTAAATCATCTTCGTTACTAGATTCACCTACTTTTATAAATTAAAGCAGTTAATTTGACTATATTCAAGGTCAAATTAATTACCCACTAGTGGATAAAATGCGTTTTTACCCGCTGGCATTAAAGGATAAAACACGTGTTTCCGAGGTAGTGAGGGGTGAAAACCTTTTAACTCAACGTAAACACATTCATTGTTAAGGCTAAAGCCATTGTTTATAATATTCATGAATTAAAAATTCGTCTATTCGATAATCACACCCCTTTCAAGGTAGAATAACCCTGTCATTCAGAAAACCCTATAACACTTTACTATGCAAGGTTAATTGTCATTTACATTTTGTTACCAAATTGTAGGTGAGCACGCAACGCGAAAAAGTATACGGGGTGATTCTTAAGACGCTAAAGGAGCGAAAATGTTAAAATCGAAAGGAGCTCCCTTTTCAATTTGGGAATTTTACTTAAATAACTAGATTTATCGAAAAAAAATTATCCATTCTGCCGGCGTATTATGCTTCCAATTTTATCACTTATCCACGTGGATAAACCATCCGTTACGCTTTGGCAGGTATGTCAGTGTGAGAGTGACAGATGTCTTATCCACGTGGATAAGTGATAAAATTGGAAGCATGATACGCCGGCAGAACAACTCAGTCAAAAGATATTGCGAAAAATCTTTAAAATCGAGGTTCCGCTCTTGACTATCGAAATTACAACAATGAAATTATCTGTGTCGGACCGTTTAGTTTTTTTGACTAATTGTTACCAATTTTGAATAACACACCTTTTTTTGCGCCATAAGCAATAAGGCCGTTTTTGGAAATATTTGATGGGCTCTATCTTCAAAAACCAGGGAGGAAGGAGTCGAGAGCGTTTGTATGGAGAATTGACCCCTCCTGTATCGTGTCTTAAATTATATTTTCGATGTTCACATATTGTTCACGATTCACGGTAACCGCCTAACCTGCTGAATCATCCCTAATTTGATTAAAAACTTCGTGGAAAACCCACCCTGTATCCTTTCTCGAATCTCGATAAACAACGAGTAAACACGCAGCAGAATGACGTATATTTACGTCTATAAATACGTTTTACAAGATTGATTAGATTATAATGTAAACAAGTTTTTGACGGAGTGACCGATATAGCGGGAAAACAGGGTCAATTTCAGATAAACAACGAGTAAACACGCAACGTACAGAATGACGTATATTTACGTCTATAAATACGTTTTACAAGATTGATTAGATTATAATGTAAACAAGTTTTTGACGGAGTGACCGATGTAGCGGGAAAACAGGGTCAATTTCAGTGGCACAAGGTTGTATATTTCGGTATTTTGTAAACATATCGTGTATATGATACTAGTAGGAGTTTTTGAAGTTTAATCAATACTAATATTATAAATCAGCAATTCCCGTCAACTTTGTACAATGCCACGTCAGCAAATTTTAATTGATCCTATTTTGTTACCAACATTTAGTAATATAATTCGACTTTCGTAAGATATATACAAGATAATTGTTATAATTAAGAAAATATAGATACTAGAGAACCTTAATGACGAAATAAAACTTAATAAAATCTCAATTCATCAACAAAATCTTGGTAACAAAATAGGAATTAATAAAAACAAATTTAACTTTTCCCTTAATTTTTGTACAAAGTTGACGGGAATTGCTGAAATGGGAAAGTGTGTGTGTCTGTTTGTCCCTCTTTCACGGCAAAACGGAGCGACGTATTGACGTGATTTTTTAAGGGGAGTAAGTTGAAGGGATGGAGAGTGACATAGGCTACTTTTTGTCTCTTTCTAACCCCCCCCACTTCCCTAAAATGGGGGGTGGAAGTTTGTATGGAGCGTTCAGCAATTTCCTAATTTAACGCGAGCGAAGCCGCGGGAAAGAGCTAGTTGACTATACTTTCTGTTTACAAATTATTAAAGTATTAAAAATTTCCATACCCCACCAGGGTGCCATGTGATCCTATGTACCTATATGCAAACAACTTTGTAACCATGGTTCGCAATAAATGATTATCTTATCTTATCTTACATGTGTTCATTCCCGTGAAGCAAAACATTGGACAATTAGTTGGTGACCTAAAAACGGGGAGGGGAATAGGGCAACCACCTGCGCCCGGTGGGAGGGGGCCTTACTCGTTATTCATAAATCACATAATTCGCTACGCGCACGACTGGAGCTGTCGTAATTTTGTGGGATTTTCTATGTTAAATCTTATGGAGTCAAATTAGGTTCAAAGGCCACCGCTAGGTTTAATCAAGTTTAAAGCCTCCGCCACACATAAAGCGTTTTGATAGCGTATAGCGTTGGCGGAGCGCAATGATAGCGGTGCGCCGGCGGGCGTTCCGCTCTCAATCCGCGCGCATTCCGCTCGCAATCCGCGCTCGTTAGTTCCCGCCGGCGTCCGCTGGGCGCAACGCCAGCGTTCGTCCAGCGCACCGCCATCGTTGCGCTCCGCTACCGCTCCGCCTACGCTATCAAAACGCGCATGTGTGGCCGAGCTTTAAGTGTATTTGTGACAATCAGCGCCACTCCTTCATGCACGTTTCCAAGAGTAGAGCTCAACTTTTTTTATTGTGGCGACGGCGTGCACAGGGGGCCGATTTTTGAATCTCACGGCGTTCGAATTCAGAAAATTGTCACTGAAAATAGTAGGCAATTCACCGTTTTCAACCGGTATTTTAGTGACAGTGAGACTCAAAAATCGGCCCCCTGGTCTCGTGAGCAAGGACTCCGCGATACGCGCGAGTCTTGCTGCCGCCATCAGTGTCCCCTTAGGCAGCGTCCCCACTCAGGCGACGCATGTCTCGCGGCGCGGAACGGACGTCTCCGCCACGCCGCCTGAATGCAATTCAAAAAACGTCTCCTCAGTACATTTTGTATAGGAACACAGTATAATAAAGAGTACTAACGTACTGTATGGCCACTCCCGCTCCCCGCTGAAAGTGCCGCCCACCCCCTCTCGGTTACCTCACAGTTACCGCCTGTCAAAAACGCGACCAGTCGACCTGTCATATTTCACTCATACAAGCATAGTACGCGTTCACCTACACAAGCTTAGACTGTGTGCTAGGAACGCGCCTCTTTCATATATTTGATCACCAGTGCCCGAGGTGTGATAGGAAGGACGTAAGACGCGCCCCAGGCGGCGCGGCGCGCAGGCGGCGCGGCGGAGACTTCCGTTCCGCGCCGCGAGACATGCGTCGCCTGAGTGGGGACGCTGCCTTACCTCAGTCGCTTTATAAGACACCCACGGTATAAAATGAGATTGTGCTATGTGCTATTCTTTTCTGATGCACCACTCGGCACAGCAGAGCTCAACTGGTAAACCTCCATGTCACTGAAGGATTAAATTAAGCATTAGGCAGCGTCCCCACTTAGGCGTCGCGTGTCTCGGGCGCGCCTGGGGCGCGTCTTACGTCCTTCCTATACAAAATGTACTGAGGAGACGTTTTTTGAATTACATTCAGGCGGCGTGGCGGAGACGTCCGTTGCGCGCCGCAAGACATGCGTCTTATGAGTGTGGATGGTCCCTTAGACAAGTAACAAAGTGTGCATCAGAATGACTGACCAAAGTGGCAGATCGATGTTGGAGTACCATCAGCATTTACTACCTATTTGCTACTATTTACTACCTATATTGACATATTTGCTACCTAAGTGAGAAAAAAGATTTTCGAAAAATAATGTGGGCAGTCATTCTGACGTCAGGATGACTGCCCAAACTGAGTATGTCGGGGTTGGACCCCCTAATTTGCAACAATGTATATACTATGATTTACTACCTATTTGCTACCTACACATATTTTTTTCAGATTTTTTAGGTAAAAAATAACGATTTTATGATCAAAGTATTATTTTTAGAGATTTCTTCCATAAAGTGGGCAGACATTCTGACGTCAGGATGACTGCCCAAACTGAGTATGTCGAGGTTGGACCCCCTAATTTGCAACAATGTATGTACTATGATTTACTACCTATTTGCTACCTGCACATATATTTTTTCGGATTTTTTTAGGCAAAGAATAACCATTTTATAAGCAAAATAGTTTTTTGTAGAAATATGTTTCGTTATGAAAGTGTGTGAAGCGAAAGTGGTTTGTCAGGATCGTAGTAAATGGAAATCCGTGATCTCTGCCTACCCCTCTGGGAAACAGGCGTGATTGTATGTATGTATTGTATGTATGTATATGTTTCATAAAGTGGGCAGTCGTTCATACTTCAAGTTGGACCCCCTAATTTGCAACATTCTATGTCCTATGATTTACTACCTTTGCTACCTACATTATAATAAGACCGCCTGTTGTCTGCCTCTATTTATAATCATTTGTTTTGTCTCCGCTGTATCTTTTTTCTGTATCTCTTGCTGAGGTGTGCCAATAAAGAGTATTCTATCTATCTATCTATCTATAATATCTATATATTTTCATTTAATTTTTTTATAAATAAAATCTAAAAACATACATAATATTATGTAGGTAGGCAAATGGGGCCTATATTTATATCATTTTATTCAATTTTTAAAAAAAAAATCTGAAAATGTACATATATTATGTAAGTGGGCAAATGGGTAGTAAATCATAGGATATAGAATGTTGCAAATTAGGGGGTCCAACTTGAAGTGTGAATGACTGCCCACTTTATGAAACACATTTCTATAAAAAAAACTATTTTTCTTATAAAATTGTTAATCTTGGCCTAAAAAATCCGAAAAAAATATATGTGCAGGTAGCAAATAGGTAGTAAATCGTAGTACATACCTACATTGTTGCAAAATAGGGGGTCCAACCTCGACATACTCAGTTTGGGCAGTCATCCTGACGTCAGAATGACTGCCCACTTTTATGGAAGAAATCTCTAAAAATAATACTTTGCTCATAAAATCGTTATTTTTTACCTAAAAAATCTGAAAAAAATATATGTATAGGTAGCAAATAGGTAGTAAATCATAGTATATACATTGTTGCAAATTAGGGGGTCCAACCCCGACATACTCAGTTAGGGCAGTCATCCTGACGTCAGAATGACTGCCCACATTATTTTTGGAAAATCTTTCTTCTAACTTAGGTAGCAAATATGTCAATATAGGTAGTAAATAGTAGCAAATAGGTAGTAAATGCTGATGGTACTCCAACATCGATCTGCCACTTTGGTCAGTCATTCTGATGCACACGTAACACGTAACAAAGGCTATTACTGCTATGAACTCGCACATTTGGAGTTCCCGTGGACCAACGCATTCTTTGCCTCGCCTCCTCTATTAATTCATTTTGACTTTTCTAGCACTTTTTCGTATTTTCGTTTACATTTTTACACTTCCATTCATACCGTTGTGTTCCAGAGTGGTGTATTAGGCAGCGTTCCCACTTATGAGACGCGTGTCTCGGGGCGCGCAAAGGGCGTCGGCGCCACGCCACCTGAGTGTAATTCAAAAAGCGTCTCCTCAGTACATTTTGTATAGGAAGGACGTAAGGCGCGCCCCAGGTGGCGTGGCGGCGGCGTGGCGCGCGCCGCGCCGCCTGGGGGCGCGTCTTACGTCTAAAATAAACACAACGGACGTGGCGGGGCGCGGGCGTGGCGAGGACGAGGCGCGGACGGGGCGCGGGCGCAATCTAAATTACACATAAGAGGCGAAAACACGGCGCGATGCGTCATTATACAGGCTGATTTTGTTGCGGAAACATATTAATATTATCAAAAAAACAATCTTAGTAAACCCTTACTCATTTTTTAATACCTATCCAACAATGTATCACACGTTGGGGTTGGAATGAAAAAAAAAAAATCAGCCCCCACTTTACATGTAGGGGGGGTACCCTAATAAAACATTTTTTTCCATTTTTTATTTTTGCACATTGTTGGCGTGATTGATATACATATTGTTACCAAATTTCAGCTTTCTAGTGCTTACGGTTACTGAGATTATCCGCGGACGGACGGACGGACGGACGGACGGACAGACAGACATGGCGAAACTATAAGGGTTCCTAGTTGACTGCGGAACCCTAAAAAACATTCAGTCGAATTGAGAACCTCCTCCTTTTTTTAACTCGGTTATAAAAAACAACCTTCATTGCCGGCTGGCAAACGGCTAACCGTTGAAACAGAAATATAAATGAAAGAGATAGAAGGCTGCACCTGCGTTCACAGCTGCGTCGTCGGCGAATTCAAAGAAAAAGCACACGTGTGCAGCCTCTTGGCTACCTACACGGCCAGGTGCGGGCGCGGCTTTCGACCTTCGCGCCGCGCAATAGAATTCAATGTCGTCTGCTCGTGTGCGGTTCATTTGCTTTGAAGTGGCGGCTTTTTAACATCAAAGGGGTGAGCCTATTTTGTGCAAAATTCTGTTATATATCGTCATTGAATGTCGAGTATATATAGTATCAAATTATTATTTAATGTTTTAAAAATAAATTCTTATCAAATTATATATGTAGTATCATCACTTTATTTCAGTGTACGAATTTAGACACTAAAACCCCGCCCCTAAATTTGATGCGATAAGGACAATTGCTGCTCAGGCGAGAAATCCTGCGTACTTAATGAAAAATACAAAAATCGAGATTTCTTAAAAACTTCCTCTCAATCAGGATAATGATGAAATAATCTGTGTCGGACCGTTTCGATATTTTGGCTAATAATTGATCTCAGTTTTGAATACCACGTCTTTCTTTGTGGCAAATTAAATTAAGCCGTTTTGATCAACTGAAAGGCTCAACTTGTTTCTTTAATAACCTAACCACAACATAAAAAAATAGAAAAAAAACCCCGACACAGTGGACCGATTATCACGAAACATGGCTAAGCACACTCCCGACTAATTCAGCTATCAAACAAAAAAAAACTAAATCTAAATCGGTTCATCCGTTTGGTAGCTACGATGCCACAGACATACACACACACACACACAGACATACAGACAGACAGACAGACACGTCAAACTTATACCACTCCGTCGTCTTTGCGTTAGTAAAAACAAACATGCCAAAAAAGCAAAACGGTGTGACGTGCGACACAGATATTGATAATAATAATAAGTACATAGGTATAAACCAGGGAGGAAATAATGGAGAGCGTTTATATGTCCTGTTTTGCCTTAATTCAATATCATCACATATTTTTGTTGCTGATAAAATAATACATCCTGTATATCAAGCGGCGCGCCCCCTGGGCGACGCTCGAGTTGTGTCTGCTAGCGGCGCGTCGCTTGAGTTGCCTGCGCCGCCTGCGCCGCGCCGCTTCAGTGTAATTTAAAAAACGTCTCCTCAGTACATTTTGTATAGGAAAGACGTAAGACGCGCCTCAAGCGACGCCGCGCCCCGTCGCCGCCACCGCGCCGCCGCCACCTCGTTAAATTACACTGAGGCGGCGTGGCGGAGACGTCTCTTGCGCGCCCCGAGACACGCGTCTCATAAGTGGGAACGCTGCCTTAGGGTCGGGAACACGTAATATGTACCTAACACCAACACCCCTGCAGTTTCAGTAGGTACTATTGCACGAATTTATTCAGGGGGCCGATTTTTGAATCTCAGCCATTCGATTTCGTGAAATTCGTTCAATAATATCTCCACTACTAGCGATTTAAATTCTACTAACAGAATCGAAAACGAGTGGTCATTACTACTAGTTTTAAAATTACTAGCAGTCATTTTTCAAAAATAGCATTACGTCGTTTTTCCACAGACTTTCGAACGGCGAATTCGTGCGTTCAAAATTCAAAAATCGATCCCCTGAAGTCACAATGATACTGGTGAGACTGAAAGTGAAATGTATCTTTGTGAATAGCACCCCTGTAACCTTCGGCCCATTCGGGCTTTGAGCGAAGGTGAAGTATTTTGCACAAAGACGAAACAGCGGTGTGGGCCGTGTGAGTAGCAAAGGTAGCAATTATTTTCGTACTATGTTACTTTTTAAGATTCTGGCGACCCCTAAAGAAATAAGTAGATTACATTCCCGGCTCCATCGAACAGAAAAATAGACGTACACAACTTGGCCAGTAAAGTAAGAAATGTCTCAGAACTCTCAGATCACATGTAAAGCCTCCGCCACATAAATAAATAAATATTATAGGACATTCTTACACAGATTGACTGAGGCCCACGGTAAGCTCAAGAAGGCTTGTGTTGTGGGTACTCAGACAACGATATATGTATATAATATATAAATACAATACATAGAAAACATCCATGACTCAAGAACAAATATCTGTGCTCATCACACAAATAAATGCCCTTACCGGGATTCGAACCCAGGACCGCGGCTCAGCAGGCAGGGTCACTACCGACTGAGCCAGACCGGTCGACAAACACACACATAAAGTGTTTTGATAGCGTAGCGTTAGCGGAGCAATCCGCGCTCGTTGGTTCCCGTCGGCGTCCCCTGGGCGCAACGCCAGCGTTCGTCCGGCGGACCGCTATCATTCCGCTCCGCTAACGCTCCGCCTACGCTCTCAAAACGCATGTGTGGACGAGCTTTAAGGGGCTGACAACACCCAACTGCGCAAAATTGATGTTACTTGCGCAGTTTTTTAAGGCAAACTATTAGTTGTAGTAAGGCAAGTAAATTATATATTATTATTCAATATATATTTCAACGAACATAGCCGTACTCGATACACGGTTTAAAGAAATCGGCTCGATAAAAAAAATTGCAAAGATTGGTCTCGAGTTCGTCATTTAACGGTTCTATGTCGTTCAATTATTCACTTAGTTGTCTTTAATTAAAATTACAAAAACAAAAATAAGTATACATATCTAAGACACTGACGAAACAGATTGCACAAATAATGCATCTTTCTATTTTATTTTAATATTTTTCCGTACTTTTCGTACCTAGCCTGTTTTAGTGACATCGCGCTCTCACTTACTCCTATGCGAATAGACAGTGTACGCTAGCGTCAAGGTCATTGGGTGTTGTCAGCGTCTTAATTGTCAACCGAGGCGGAGATGAACACACTCGTTGTAAGAGAAGCTAGTTCGTATCAAATCCTGTGAAAACGTAACAACTGAAACGTGCTGCTGTTTTGCGTCAGTTTGGTCTTTGCCCTGTTTATTGCCTTAAGTCTGACGCAACTGAACTCAAACAGTCGTAGTAGACATAATATATGTACTAAAGCAGTAGTTCAACTGCTTTAAATGACGTTCTGTACAGAACCATGTGAACTACCTGGGTAGGGTACCGTATCGTAACTTCGAAATGTTGATATCTTATACTTTTAAACGAGCAATTCTTGTATATTTATTTATTTACATACATACATACATACAATCACGCCTGTATCCCATGAAGCGGTAGGCAGAGCACATGAAATATTTATTTATTTATTTATTTATATATACCGACGATATCGGAAACCGCTCTAACGATTTCGCTGAAATTTGTTATGTGGGGGTTTTCGGGGGTAAAAAATCGATCTAGCGTAGCCTTAGATCCCGGAAAACGCGAATTTTCGAGTTTTCATGAGTTTTTCTTTCGCGTTAGTAAACGTAAAATATGTTCGTTAATTTCGCCGCGCGCGCATCGATTCCGCTTAGCTCAGTCGTACGAGGTCGGTCTAATGTACGCAGATAGATCGTAGGTGTCAGGGTTTCGAATCCCGGCCAGAAATTAAGTTTTTGTCTTTTGTCTTTTTTTTGTTTTTGTATTTATAAGAGTAAGAGTTTTTTTTAATCTAAAGACGTGATATATTAAAATAGAACCGAGCGAAGCTCGGTCGCCCAGATTTTTGTTTAAATGCCGAATTACTATGACTTCTTTTACATTTAGTTATTAGAAAGAAGGATCTTTCTAATAACCACCTAGTACCTTTTTCAAAGTTTATAAAACTAAAAATCTTTCGTTCAGATCAGCCATATCAACGTATTTCGGAGAAAGTTACCGAACTTCCAGTTGAATCCATACTACTTAATCCGTACTAATATTATAAATGGGAAGGTGTGTGTGTCTGTTTGTTTGTCCGTCTCTCATGGCAAAACGGAGCGACGAATTGACGTGTTTTTTTAAGTGGAGATAGTTGAAGGGATGGAGAGTGACTTAAGCTACTTTTCGTCTCTTTCAAACGCGAGGGAAGCCGCGGGCAAAAGCTAGTATTATAAATGGGAATGTGTGTGTTTGTTTGTTTGTTTGTCCGTCTTTCACGGCAAAACGGAGCGACGAATTGACGTGATTTTTTAAGTGGAGATAGTTGAAGGGATGGAGAGTGACATAAGCTATATAGCTTTTTAACCCCCAACGCAAAAACGACGGGGTGTTATAAGTTTGACATGTCTGTCTGTCTGTGTCTGTCTGTGGCATCGTAGCTTCCAAACGGATGAACCGATTTCGATTTAGTTTTTTTTGTTTGAAAACAGAGTTAGTCGGGAGTGTTCATGAAAATCGGTCCACAATATCGCGGTCGGGGGTTTTTTCAAAATTTTAATTTTGTGGTTAGGTTATTGTCTCTTTCTAACGCGTAAGTAAATAATAATTAAAACTTAAGATGTCCCTATTATTTTGACTTGAACTCGAGGTCCAGCAGGCAGGGCCGGATTAAGGGTAGAGCGAGTGGAGCGGCCGCTCTAGGCGCCAGATGGCGAGGGGGCGCCAAAATCGTAAATGTGGAAAAGTCCAAATCAAAAAGTTTTAGTGCGTGGGCGCACACAGAGCCCCAAATGGCGAGAGACGCCAGGAGTGAATTCAGCCATTAAAAATTTGCATTTGGGTGTATAAAATCTCTCTCAATAATAGGAAAAAAATTCGCGCTCGCTTCGCTTGCGTTTACTATTTCTGTCTAGTATATGACCCCATACTTCTTATTCTTCTAACTTAAGAGCTGTGCTCTTGTCGGTGGAGCAATCTCCAACTCGTCCGGTCCTCTGCCAACTCCTTCACCATCTGTTCTGGTACGACACGACCTGAACCTTTTCTTTAATTTGGGTGAAATACTTTGTCCTAGGTCTTCCTCTTCCCTTCTACGATGTTATTGAGAAACAAGTCGTGTCGTAGCAGATGTCCAATTAGTACGCCTCTTCTGTTTTCTATTGTCTCTAAAATATTTCTTTTTTCTTTAATCTACCTAGAACTCTAACATTTGATATTTTGATATTTCTAGAACTCTAACATTACCCCATACTATATTTAATTATTAGTCTAATGGTTGCAACGTGGCAGACTGACATAGCGAAACTATTAGGACTCCGTTATTGGTATTTTTAGCTTCGAACCCCAAAAAAAAAATTAACAATGGCGCCAAAACTATTTATTTTATTTATTTATTTTATTTATTATTCAAATAAGTTACACAGCATAACAGTAAAACCAAAGAACTGTGAAACTAAAAAATAAAAACAATAGGTATAGCACATAAAACAGTAAAAATCAGACAAAAAAAAAAACAATATTCTATTTAGGCGACGACGTAACAGCGTGGCTCCGTTGCGTCGTCTGACACGGCGTAGGGACTATGTCTCGCTCTACCCTGATCAAAAGCGCGGGCCGGCGCTGCCAGCAGGTATATCTGTCTAGTCAGTTAGACTACTGCTTTAGCTCTCATTTTTCTCTGTAGCCCAAACAGCACTTGGCAGCTTTGTGCTATTATATTATACCACCCCAAGTCTGTTTGCTATTCGTTGTTTTTTAACCCCCGACGCAAAAACGGAGGGGTGTTATAAGTTTGACGTGTCTGTCTGTCTGTTTGTCTGTGTGTGTGTCTGTCTGTGGCACCGTAGCTCCCGAACGCATGAACCGATTTAGATTTAGTTTTTTTTGTCTGAAAGCTGAGTTAGTCGGGAGTGTTCTTAGCCATGTTTCATGAAAATCGGTCTACTATGTCGCAGTCGGGGGTTTTTTCAAAATTTTAATTTTGTGGTTAGGTTATCTAGTAGGTCGTTCGCATAGGGTCAAGATAAGGTTGCGTAGTGAAATGAACCATCCGTATATTTGTACTGAAGACATTTTCTCGGCAATTTTACTGATTATAAATGAAATATAAGAATCGCCATAGACCTAGCGGAAAGAGCGTACGACTTTTAATCCGAAGGTTGCGGTTTCAAACCCCAGACCGTACCCATACCCATACTAATGAATTTTTCAGAATATCCAGAAGTTTTGGAACTTATATTTGCAAGTCGCTTTTCGGCGAAGGAAAACATCGAAAGGAAACTAGTCTAAACCCTTAAGAGGATACGGTAGCGAAAATGCTAAATAAAATGAAAAGGAGCCCCCCCTTTCAACTTGGGAATTTTAGTTAAATATACAAGTGTTATTAACTAGATTTATCGAAAAAAAAAATTGTCCATTAAGAACATGTATGTATATTATGTGTATATATATATATATATATATATATATATATATATATATATATATATATATATATATATATATCGATGCACTTTAGTTGTTTGTCTACCATCTATTTTCCTCTCTCAGTTATTCTAAGGTTAGCTGGAAGAGATCTCTTAAAGGGATAAGCTCGCCTTTGTACATAACCGTTATAATTATTCTCTGTACATGTAATTTGTTCTGTACAATAAAGTGTTTACTACTACTAGAACAACTCAGTCAAAAGATATTTCAAAAAAATCTTTAAAATCGAGGTTCCGCTCTCGACTCTTTCCTCCTTCAAAACTTAATCAATCGGAACAAAATTTGAGAATCTGAATAACAATGAAATAATCTATGTCGGACCGTTTAGCTTTTTTGGTTAATTGTTACCAATCTTGAGTATCACACCTTTTTTTGCGCCACAATGAAAAAGGCCGTTTTTGGAAAATTTTGATTGGCTCTAGTCTTTAAAAAGCAGAATATCAAAAAAATCAAAACGGTCCGACACAGATAAAAATATGTAATAACAATCTGTGTTGAAAAAATCATTGCTCTTTCTTCAAAAACCAGGGAGGAAATAGTCGAGAGCGTTTGTATGGAGAATTGACCCCTACCGTATCGTCATAGCGCCTGATTTACCCTCCGGGTTGACAGGTGAGATGGCAGTAGCTTTGGTACAAATTTACGAATTAAATTCCTGCGATTCGTTGCCAGGTGGACCTGAGTTGACTACCAATGCTACCATTCACATGATGAAGTTGATGAAATGAAAATTAGAAATGTTCTACTTTAGCGGCACGCCACACTCAGGCGACGCACGTCGTAAGACGCGGAACGGACGTCAGCGCGGTGCCGCCCGAGTGTAATTTAAAAACCGGCCAAGAGCGTGTCGGGCCACGCTCAGTGTAGGCACAGTATAAGGATAAATCAGTAGTTAATCTCCGGCAGCGGCAACGCGGTCGTTACTACTGCGCAAGGTCACGCAGGGTTGTACAACGTTACTATAATCGACTTCGTACAATGTAAGTTGTTGTAAATCTAATAGGTACTATTCATAGCTGGGCATTAACTCGTTAATCCGTTAATCGTTAATTAACGAAGTTAACATTTCGATTAACGGATTAACTTTTAAGTTAACTTTAAAAAATGTTAACGGATTCGTTAACTTCCGTTAAATTTCATAGAGTCCGTTAATCGTTAATCCAGCACCGCAAGCCGCTCGCCGCGAAAACCACGTTCTTACTGCTACTGTAAAAACCCGTAGTACGGCAAAACCTAGGTTTTATCGGTAAAAGCAGATCCGTCGGTTATAAACAGTCTAAAGACCAATTGGCGACTTTGGATCACTTATTCGAGATCTTCTAAATCTTATTAGGCGTGATCGATCACTAACCTGGGAATAGAGTGCAATCATCAGGCATGACAGACAAATCGCGCAACCGACGCATCGAGTTAGAGTCCGGCGCGGGCCTTAGATTACTCTACCAAGTTATCGTGGCCCACAGCATCGAGTTGTCATCTCAAATCTCAATCTGAAGAACCGACGCACCACGATCGCGACCGCATGAATGACCCAATAATTACCAATCCGAAGTAAAACCTAGGATTTAGCCAACCAGCGGCGGTAAAAGGCCGAAGAGATCGTAATTATTACATTTCGGTTTTTTACCGATTGGCGTGACAGGTTTTAATGGTTTTTGGTGGATACTTAGTAAATAGAAATACGTAATACCTACAGTGGAGTCCCAATTTTATGAAGTGTTAACGGATTATCGATTAACTTTAACTTCCGTTAAATCTACCGAAATGTATCGCTTTAACGATTAACGAAGTTAACTTTATACTGTGGTGTAGGGTTCCGTAGTTTTCCGTATTTTTCTCAAAAACTACTGAACTTATCAAGTTCAAAACAATTTTCCTAGAAAGTCTTTATAAAGTTTTACTTTTGTGTTTTTTTTTATAATTTTTAAACATATTGTTCAAAAGTTAGAGGGGTGGGGAGTGGGGACACACTTTTTTTTCCTTTAGGAGCGATTATTTCCGAAAATATTAATATTATCAAAAAACGATTTTAGTAAACCCTTATTCATTTTGAAATACCTATCCAACAATATATCACACGTTGGGGTTGGAATAAATACCCTAACAAAATATTTTTTTCCACATTTTATTTTACCACTTTGTCGGCGTGATTGATATAAGTACTGTTGGTACCAAATTTCAGCTTTCTAGTGCTAACGGTCACTGAGATTATCCGCGGACGGACAGACATAGCGAAACTATAAGGGTTCCTAGTTGACTACGGAACCCTAAAAACGTCTCCTCAGTACATTTTGTATAGGAAGGACGTAAGACACGCCTCAAGCGACGCGGCGCGCGCCTCGAGCCGTGGCAAAAGACAGGATAACGCAACGAATATAGCGGAATGAAAAATAGAAATGTTCATGTTTGTATTCTATACTTCCTATAGGTAATGCCAATTTTAAGACTTTTTTGCAAGAATACTCTATTTTTAACCCCCGACGCAAAAACGACGGGGTTTTATAAGTTTGACGTGTCTGTCTGTGTGTGTGTCTGTCTGTCTGTGTGTGTGTCTGTCTGTGGCATCGTAGCTCCCGAACGGATGAACCGATTTCGATTTAGTTTTTTTTGTTTGAAAGCTCAGTTATCTTATCTTAAATCTGCGGGGGCCCTTACGGATACACTTCGACCCATCGGGATCTTTTGTGCAATTACCCCCTACGATCCTAAGATCCTTCAGCTATTCAGGAGCTTCTCGACCATCTCCACGTATCGGATGATGAGGCTCATGGGTAGCTCTCTGAAGTCCTTCGGTGCCAGGTAGCCTGCTCCAAAGTTCTTCATTCTTTGTCTGGCGAGGGCGTGACATTCACACATTAAATGTCTGACGGTCTCTTCCTCTTCGCCACACATGCGACAATCAGTGTTGTCGGCGTGTCCCATCTTGGCCAAAATTCCTTTGACCCCGTAATGGCCTGTGAACACCCCCGTTATAATTTGGAGTTGTCTTTTGCCTAGCTTCCCTAGCTTTTTGCTCCATCCAGAGTCTACCCTCTGCATAAAGAGCTTTGAATGCTTCAGACCAACCAGGGCATCCCACTCTTTTTGGTGACTAGCCTTTGTTTGGTCTTTCATAGCCATTCTGATGGTTCCTTGTGAAAGGCCCACATAAGGTTCCGGACCTATGAAGTTGTCTTCAGATCCGGCCTTGGCAAGTTCATCAGCGTTTTCATTGCCAATGAAGCCTTCGTGCCCCGGTATCCATACCAGTTGCACCTTGTTTTGCCTTCCAAGCTTGTTAAGAGCTTGGATGCCGTTTAATACCAGTCTAGAGGTAACTCTGGGCGATGTGAAGGCTTTGAGTGCCGCTTGACTGTCGCTGAGTATATAGATAGTCTTACCTTGGATTTGTCTAACTATATTCTCATGTACACAGGCAATTATTGCATATGTCTCGGCTTGGAAGACCGTGGCATAATTGCCCATGCTGATACTACCACTGTAGTCATTTGCATAAATGCCTGCGCCCGTACCAGATGCCATCTTGGACCCGTCTGTATACCAGATGATGGTGTTGTCATCAGGGGTGGGTGTCTCCAGCCCCTCCTTCCATTCGGCTCTAGTATGGACTTTGGTTTTGAAGTTTTTGTGGAAGATGAATTTCGGTTGCATTTTGTCGCAGCCCATACTCATCAGCCTTCCCATAGAATTGTTGTATTCCATGCTTGTGTGTTTAGTCTTCGGCATGCTATCGCTCCAGAGGCCTGTTAAAGCCAGCCGGTGTAGCGATTTCAGTGCCTCAGACTGTATCACTAGATGTAGCGGCGGGAGATCCAATAGTACCTCCAATGCTGCTGTTGGCGTCGTTCTGAACGCACCCGTTATAGCCATGCATGCTGTCCTTTGTACCTTCATGAGGACATCCTTGCATGTGCTCAGTAATGTCCTTGGCCACCAGGCCAGGCTTCCGTACAGGATTATAGGTCTCACCATCATGGTGTAGATCCACCTTAGTACCTTTGGGTTTAAACCCCATGTTTTGCCGTAAGCTGACCTACACATTCCAAACACTCTAAGTGCCTTGGCTGTGGTCAGTTCGACGTGTCTTTTCCAGTTCAGTTCTTTGTCTAGTGTTACCCCTAGATATTTCACTTCATTGGAAAGTTCAAGTACCCTTCCATAGAGCCTTAGTTGCTCCATGCCAGTAAGGGCCCTTTTCCTGGTAAACGGTACTACCACTGTTTTGCCTGGATTGATGGAGAGTTGTTGGTGGTTACACCACCTCTCCACTTGCCTCAGTGCTGTATTCATGATTTCTGACACCGTTCCCGGGAATTTCCCGTTTATGAGTATCACTAAATCATCTGCATAACCCACTGTATATACTGGGCCCTTATTTAGTTCTTCCAAAAGTGAGTTCACTACCAGGCTCCATAGAGTCGGAGAGAGAACCCCACCTTGTGGACAACCTTTTGTTGCTGTGGCTAGTAATTCTTCCCCCATGAGGGAGGACTTAATTAGCCGGCTGTTCAACATATTACCTATCCAGCGGCAGATGGTAGGTTCTATGCCATGTTTGAGTGCAGCATTATTGATTGCACCATATGTGGTGCGATCAAAGGCACCTTCGACATCCAGAAATGCAGCAAGACATAGTTCTTTGTTTTCTATGGCCTGCTCCGCTCTAGTTGTCACCAGGTGTAGTGCTGTCTCCGTGGACTTGCCCGGCTGGTATGCACATTGCAAGCGGTGTAGTGGATGTCTCTTGAGCGGACCATCCCTGATGTGTCTGTCCACCAGTTTCTCCAAAGTTTTAAGGAGAAATGATGATAGACTTATGGGCCTATATGATTTGGCTTCTGTGTAATCCTCTTTGCCTGGTTTGGGCAAGTATGTTACCTTTACTAACCTCCATGCACGTGGTACATGTCCGAAGGCAATACACGCTTTGTACAGTCTACTCAAGTGGGGTATAAGTACGTTAGCGCCTTCTCGTAGTAGTATGGGGTAGATTCCATCTGGCCCCGGGGCTTTATATGGCTGAAATGTCGATAATGCCCATTGTATTTTGTTGTGGTCTACTACCTTTTTCGACGTGTCCCAATTATGCCTGGTCGTGCGAGTGCACTGTTCCGTAACACTAATTGGTTCATCGTCTGGTACACTCTGATTTATTATCGAGCCTGGAAAGTGTGTGGCACACATCACCTTGAGGGTCTCTAGCCCCGTTTCAGTCATTCCACCATCACTCCTTCTAATAGAGGTGAGTGGGACTGACTTCGTTGTGGCTAGTGCCTTCGTGAGTCTCATGCCTTCCGGAATGGAACCGATTTGATCGCAGTGGTTTTTCCACGCTTTCCTTTTCGCTTTTCTCACTGCCTTGCTATACTCTGTGAGTTTTCGCGCGTAGAGCTCAAAATCATTACTTCTTTTGGCATCGTTAAAGACAGCCCTAGTTTCTTTCCTGAGTTTTGCTATCTCCGGATTCCACCAGGGTACCTTCTTCGCCAGGATTTTCTTTTCCGGGCAGTTATTTGTCCAAGCCGTATGGACGGCTTGCCCTATTTTGTCAGCTTCAAGTTCTATGTCAATAATAGAGTTTAGCTTACCATTGGGGTTTCCCAGGTCCGCCTTAAGGTCATCCTTGAACGATAACCAGTTGGTATTCCTGGGATTCCGTTTTAGTATAACTTCTACTTTGATCTTAGTGGTATACCTAAAGCATATATATCTATGGTCCGATAGAGAAATCTCCCCAGAGACATGCCATGAACTAACTTTATTACTTGTGTTCTTAACCATATTTTATGAAAATGGTCCACTATGTCGCGGCCATTTCTTACCTTGATCGAATAACCAGGAAATATTCAAAGTACGTGCCTAAAAGCTACAATTTCACACAGCTATACAAAATAGGGATTTATTATTATCATCCCTACATTTATGATGTCTGTTTGGCAAGCCGCCAGATCTAATAATAGCCCTGCCCCTAGTTCAAACTTGAGACATCCAGTCTTTCCATCTTTTACCGATATAGCTTTGGTTACGAAATTTTGTGGCGAGAAACAGGCATATTCTCCTTACTTGTAGACACTGTAGACTTGACTCTACATAAATTGTGTCAACGTTCTGAGCCGTAGTGCGTTTTCACATTATCGGATATCGGATGTAGGACCGATATCCCATACATTAAAACCGCCATCTTTGATTTTTGCCTTTGAAATCCTTCCGACATCCGATCCGTTTCATCTTGGCAACATTTTACATGAAAATGTTTTTGTGGGGTCTTTTTGTCTCAATCTCAAGTCACTATCTAAAACCCCTCACTACGCCCACAATTCAATAATCTACCTTCAAACATATCACGCAATCGTCCAACTATTGGTAATGAAAAACAAATACAAAACCTTGACTACTAAGTAGCACCTTTTTATAGACTCGTAGTAAAATTTTACTACAAAAGTTTGAGCCGGTGCCAAAGTGGATACTTAAGATTTCATTATGGCAATAAAAAGTATAGCACTTTGTGGCGACCACTGCGCACATCGTAATAAGCTACTAAACTCATAAACCTCCCCACCGAGGTCGGTTAACTTAGCCGATAGCTCGCGACCTGAGAGCCGGTTGGTTGGGAATTACACAGCCCATACAGCCGGCGTCAGCGGTATATCAGTCGGCGCTCGCGCCGCGCCGGCAGTGCGATCTCGACTTCCACGGCGAATGCACGTTCCCCCGCTTACCGATCCGCTACTGACGCGAGTGCTGTGCTTACGCATAATTTAGTGTTATTTCGCTTTCTTTCGTGTTCCTTCCTACTGACTATCTTCTGTACTTTCTCTTCACCTGTGCTTGTGCTTTCTTATGCTTGTAAACGTGCTTAAACTCTTATATATTATACATAGTGTGTCTACAACGGTTTTATGATTTAAACGCCCGATAGGCACCCTATATTGGTGAGTGCAGTTATCAGCATGGGTAGCAAAGGTGAAAAAGACAATGCCGCCGCCGGGGCTGGCGCATCGCAGCCGCCTGCGGATGACGTGGACTCTAACGGTTCCGTGTTTAAAGTGTCCGTGCGCGCGCCGCCATTTTATCCCGCCGAGCCCGCTTTATGGTTTAGCCAAATGGAAGCTCAGTTCGAAGTATCGGGTATAACGACTGAATCTACGAAATATAATTATATTGTATCGCAATTAGAACAACAGTACGTACTAGAAGTTAAGGATATAATAACGAATCCTCCAGCGATCAATAGATATACCAAATTAAAAACCGAGCTTATATCTAGATTGTCCGCGTCGCAAGAAAAACGGGTGTTGCAATTAATGAAGCATGAAGAGCTAGGAGAAAGAAAACCGTCACAGCTTTTGAGACATTTACGTACGTTGGCCGGTAAGACAGTAACGGATGACTTTTTGAAAACGGTGTGGTCTAGTCGCTTGCCTAGCGGTTTGCAAACGTTGATAGCATCCCAAACCAGTGCCACGATGGAAGAGTTGGCCGATTTAGCGGACAAGGTGCATGATATCGCACCTCAGATGCCCCAGGTATGTGCTGTAGGTGGAGATCCTTACGCCATAGAGATGGCAAAGCAGATGGCAAACCTGGCAAGAGAGGTAGCGTCACTAAAGGCCAATTTTGAAAACCAATCGCACGCATCAAGGTCTGGCACGCGTAATAGTTACCGCGGTAGAAGTCGTACGCCATCTTCGGGTCGGCGCAGAGACCGGTCAGCGTCGAGGAACAAAGATCCGTCAGTGTGCTGGTACCACAACAGATTTGGGGATAAATCGACACGGTGTACCAGGCCTTGCAATTATCCGGGGTCGGAAAACTTCGACGGCAGCCGGAAGTAGCGGCTAACGACTGCCAACGTAAGCCGAGCCGCCTCTTCGTGATGGATAACAACTCTAAGGTTCTATTCCTGGTGGATACGGGATCGGATTTGTGCGTGTACCCGCGCACTGCTCTTAGAGGACCGCGTAAGAAAACTAATTACGAGTTATTCGCAGCAAACGGCACTCTGATAGAAACTTACGGCTCGGTTCAACTGCAACTCAATTTAGGTCTGCGCCGGGTGTTTAACTGGAGCTTCGTGGTCGCCGATGTATCTAAGCCCATTATAGGGGTTGACTTTCTGTGCCATTTTGATATTTTGGTTGATTGCAGAAACCAGCGCCTTATTGACAACTGTACTACACTCACCGTGAGGGCCCCAGCTCAGCCAGCAGCAGAGACCATGATGGCTATATCTTCGGTGAAGGTGACTGCGGGAGAATCCAGGTACCTTGATATTTTGAGACAATACCCAGACATCACTCGGCCAGCAGGTACGCCTACAGTTCCCAAGCATAATACTGTGCACCATATACGTACCACGCCTGGACCACCTGTGTCAAGCAGACCTCGTCGTCTCCCTCCTGATCGTCTCAAGATTGCTCAGAAAGAGTTTGAGGCCATGCTTCAAAATGGTACGGCGATAAGATCTGAGAGTCCGTGGTCGTCTCCGCTTCATTTAGCTCCTAAGAAGAATGACGGTTGGCGGCCATGCGGTGATTACCGTGCTTTGAATGCACGCACCATCCCAGATAAGTACCCAGTTCGGCATATACAGGACTTCACGCAACAGCTGGCTGGCAGCAAGGTGTTCTCCAAGGTTGACCTGGTGAAGGCGTATAACCAGATTCCGGTTTATCCCCCTGACATTCCCAAGACGTCCATAATTACGCCGTTTGGATTATTTTCCTTCCCGTACATGACGTTCGGTTTGAGGAACGCTGCGCAGACGTTTCAACGTTTTATTGACGAGGCACTCAGGGGCTTGGACTACTGCTACGGGTACCTTGATGACATCTTGATCTTTTCTTCAAGCGAGAGCGAGCATGAGGAGCATCTGCGTCAGCTGTTCCAGAGGCTGTCAGACTATGGAATCCTCATCAACGCAGCGAAATGCGAATTTGGGGTGTCATCCATCACCTTCCTGGGCCATGAGGTGTCAGCAGAGGGCATTCGTCCACTCCAGTCCAAGGTTCAGGCGATTCTGGATTATCCTGTTCCTAAGAACGTGAAAGAGCTGCGTAGATTTCTCGGGATGATGAATTTCTATCGAAGGTTTGTACCAGGGGCATCAGCACTTCAGACAAAGCTGAACGTCGTTCTGAGTGGGCCGAAGAAGAAGCCAAACCAAGAGATCGAGATGACACCAGAGATGTTAGAGGCATTCGCAGCATGCAAAGAAGGTTTGTCCAAAGCTGCCATTTTAGCACATCCGCAGACAGATGTCGAGCTGGCCATCTTCACAGACGCCTCAGATGTCTCAATTGGAGGCGTGCTGCAACAGCGAGTGTCACAAGGGTCGTGGGAACCTCTCGCATTCTTCTCTCGTCATCTTAAGCCTTCGCAGAAGAAGTACAGTCCGTACGACAGGGAGCTCCTGGCCATCTACGAAGCTATACGCCATTTCCGCCACATGGTCGAGGCCAGGCCGTTTACCGTCTATACGGACCATAAACCACTGACGTTCGCGTTCACTTCAACGAGAGAGAAGTGTTCCCCCAGGCAGTTCCGCTATTTTGATTTCATTTCCCAATTTACTACAGATGTCCGTTACATAGCCGGGAAAGACAACGTGGTAGCGGACGCGCTTTCCAGAGTAGAGGAGATAGGCGAGCTCATAGACTACGAAGCCTTGGCACGGGCGCAAAACGATGACCTTGAATTGAAAGACCTTATACAAAATGGGTCTGGTCTCAATTTTAAAAAAATTCAGTTGCCTGGCGCTCAAGCACAACTTTATTGTGACGTCTCGACAGAAAACGTAAGGCCTTATATCACTGATGCTTTCCGAAGACCGGTGTTCAGTGCTATGCACAGTCTGAGCCATCCAGGTGCCAGGGGTTCTGCCAGAATGGTCGCCCAAAGATTCGTGTGGCCTGGTATTAAAAGAGATTGTCGCCAGTGGGCGAAGGAATGCGCAGATTGCCAGAGAAACAAAATCTCGCGCCATACAACCTCTCCTATATCTCCTTTCCCTACTCCATCTGACCGATTTTCCCACGTCCACATGGACATTGTAGGGCCTTTACCATACTCTTCTGGTTACAGATACTGCCTCACGGTCATCGATCGCTTCACGCGTTGGCCTGAGGCGTACCCTTTGCCTGATATCACGGCAGAGACCTGCGCGCGAGCCTTCGTCGCGGGTTGGGTTGCCCGCTTTGGCTGCCCTCAGAAGATCGTCACGGACAGGGGCGCGCAGTTCCAGTCTGAACTGTTCCGCGCTCTGTCAGCCATCCTGGGCGCCGAGCATCGCCCCACCACTTCGTACCATCCTGCCTGCAACGGGATGGTGGAGCGCCTGCACAGACAGCTGAAATCGGCTATCATGTGCCACACCAACACTCACTGGACCGAGGTACTCCCGCTAGTGCTGCTGGGCATCCGCAGCGCCTGGAAAGATGACGTGCAGTCTTCAGCAGCCGAGCTGGTATATGGGGAACCCCTGCGCCTGCCCGGCGAGTTCTTCGCGCCTACCACGGGAGTCACAGTGGACTACGCTGACTTCGCATCGAGACTGCGCAGCCACATCTCCAGTTTGAATCCGGTACCAGGATCTAGGCACGTTCAGAAAGCATTCTACGTACCAAAAGACCTGAGTACAGCAGACCATGTGTTTCTTCGCCAAGGACCTGCAAAGAGAGCCTTAGATTCCCCATACACTGGTCCTTATAAGGTGCTGCAGCGAGGTGACAAGACCTTCAAGATCGACGTCAAAGGTAAAGAGAATACCGTGACAATAGACAGACTCAAACCAGCATACATGGCCAAAGATGACGACTCCAGATGTCCCAGTTCCAGCGGAGCTCCAGCCACTCCAGCACCGAGTCCGGTAGAGCCTGCAACCACTAGGAAGACACGCTGCGGTCGATCAGTGCGCTTCCCAGATTACTATCGACCGTTTGGGAATTACACAGCCCATACAGCCGGCGTCAGCGGTATATCAGTCGGCGCTCGCGCCGCGCCGGCAGTGCGATCTCGACTTCCACGGCGAATGCACGTTCCCCCGCTTACCGATCCGCTACTGACGCGAGTGCTGTGCTTACGCATAATTTAGTGTTATTTCGCTTTCTTTCGTGTTCCTTCCTACTGACTATCTTCTGTACTTTCTCTTCACCTGTGCTTGTGCTTTCTTATGCTTGTAAACGTGCTTAAACTCTTATATATTATACATAGTGTGTCTACAACGGTTTTATGATTTAAACGCCCGATAGGCACCCTATACTTTGCTATGAGTGTATGACTACAGTAATTTAAATGGCAATGTTTATGTTTTGTAGATCAGCTGTGCCAATATAGAATAATCTGGGCGACCGAGCGAATAAACAAAGTAAATAAATAGCGTAAGTTGTTTCGTAATTCATCGGATAATGACATCCTATATCAGCATTCTAAGGAACTACTAATGGGAGTTAAAAATGCGTTATAAAATATAAAATACAATAATTTTGTAAAAAAAGTTAAAATACGTTACGTATCTTAAGAAACAAAAACCAAAATTTTCTTATGCAATAAATTATAGGAACATTAAGAGCCTAAAGAGTAAGATAAATGTGTACCCATTACCAATAATTGAAACGTTTTTAACTAGGATTTAAAATATGGCTCAACCGAATATACGGTCGAATGTTCGGTTATGTAACAGCTGAACCGAAAGTCCGTATTCGGCCCATCTCTAAAATAAACTATACGAAATGAAAATAAAAAAGCCACCTTTTCGTGATCATAGGTATCACGTATTCTATCAGAAATAGTTATTTATTATACAAGGGTGCAGAGTTGTATTTTAACGCCGAGTGTGAAATAGAAAAACTAGAAAGTGAAAGGATGAAATTAGAATCCTAAACTTGGCGAGTTTTTCAACGACACACGAGAAGTAAAATATTAGACCCAGAGCCCAGGCCCGCCAGACCTTCCTCAAATTCTCAAGGATGAAACTTTGGGACAATGTAGAGTTCATATCGGCGGTTAATGTGTGCATATTTTCTAGTTCGGCCCATCGGCCAATTTTTTGCTATCAAGTGATGAAGGTGAAAAAAAAAGTGCTTACTTTCCTTAAATTCTCAAGGCTGATTTTTATATATGTGTTAGAGCACGTTGTTAGAAATTGGTTATCATCAATGCCAGACCGTTTCCGCCGGCCATAACATTTACCAGACGCGACAAAGTTGGCAAAAAACGACTCTAACTTACCTCATTTTCTCAAGCCTGATTTTGATATATGATACGCAGGGACCTGTAACTAGACCGTTTGTAAGCAGCCAGACCAATCGGATGGACCCAACCATCCGCCAGACCGACTTAAAGTTTCGATATGAGCATTAGTAGAATTGAAATATTCTGGGTCTATAAAAGCTAAAAACTTGAATTTTCTACATTAAGCTACGTGTATATTGTATACTTGACGTAATAAGCGACTTTCAAAAATTTTACTTCTAAGGAAATAAAAAAATGAAAGTTTATATGTGCAATGGTGCAAGATTAATTTTAAGCTATGAATTTTATTTACACTGCGTAAGTACATGTGTATTTTATTATAAATATAACTTTTACCAGACGCGACAAAGTTGGCAAAAAACGACTCTAACTTACCTCATTTTCTCAAGCCTGATTTTGATATATGATACGCAGGGACCTGTAACTAGACCATTTGTAAGCAGCCAGACCAATCGGATGGACCCAACCATCCGCCAGACCGACTTAAAGTTTCGATATGAGCATTAGTAGAATTGAAATATTCCGGGTCTATAAAAGCTAAAAACTTGAATAACGAATTGAATTTGATATTATAAATAACGTAAACAAGGAAAAAACAAATTGGTACAGTGCATTATAAATTAAATATTTATAATAAAATACACATGTACTTACGCAGTGTAAATAAAATTCATAGCTTAAAATTAATCTTGCACCACATATAAACTTTCATTTTTTTATTTCCTTAGAAGTAAAATTTTTGAAAGTCGCTTATTACGTCAAGTATACAATATACACGTAGCTTAATGTAGAAAATTCAAGTTTTTAGCTTTTATAGACCCAGAATATTTCAATTCTACTAATGCTCATATCGAAACTTTAAGTCGGTCTGGCGGATGGTTGGGTCCATCCGATTGGTCTGGCTGCTTACAAACGGTCTAGTTATAGGTCCCTGCGTATCATATATCAAAATCAGGCTTGAGAAAATGAGGTAAGTTAGAGTCGTTTTTTGCCAACTTTGTCGCGTCTGGTAAAAGTTATGGCCGGCGGAAACGGTCTGGCATTGATGATAACCAATTTCTAACAACGTGCTCTAACACATATATAAAAATCAGCCTTGAGAATTTAAGGAAAGTAAGCACTTTTTTTTTTCACCTTCATAACTTGATAGCAAAAAATTGGCCGATGGGACGAACTAGAAAATATGCACACATTAAACGCCGATGTGAACTCTACATTGTCCCAAAGTTTCATCCTTGAGAATTTGAGGAAGGTCTGGCGGGCCTGGGCTCTTGATCTATATGTGCATTCGCACCCGTGTGTAACACAAAACTTTTCCCCTCACTATAGCGAGGAAATTTACAACACAAAAAACCCGTTTATCACTGCTTTCATGCAGTAGTTCCATAGGTAGTAAATCATCTTGATCACTAGATTCATCCACTATTATCAATTTTAAAGCACAAAATTTGACTATACTCAAGGTCAAATTACTTCCACTAGTGGAAAAAATGCATTTTTACCCGCTGGCATTGAAGGACAATACACGTGGTTCCGAGTTGGTGAGGGGAAAAAATGTTTATACTGTGTGTTTTTGAATTTAGCGTAATGCCTGAGAGGACGCTCGGAGCGTGCGAGCTAGCGTCCACCCTATGCAGCGCCGACTCAGGACAGTTGTATGAGCTTCAATTGCTTGATATGGACGCCGTACGCTCCGCCCGCTGCCCGCCCAATATGAGCGTGCACTCATGCCTTACGGCCCAGCCACGACATTGGTCTAAGCGCGACAGCGGTGAGCGGCAGCCATACGTGCGAATGAAAAGTCCCATCGCTGTGTCTCGCTCCAATGTATAGCCGCCGCTCACCGCTGTCGCGCTTAGACCAATGTCGTGGCTGAGCCGTTGCACTTAGCAATGTTTTTCTAATCCCTATTCTCAACTAATACAGTTGTCGAACTTGTCCACAACAGTATTTCGCCTTAATTCTTGTATATCTGAATTTGATCGTTTTTTTTATTTATTTATTTAAACTTTATTGCACAGTAAAAATATACAGTTACAAAAGGCGGACTTAATGCTACATGGCATTCTCTACCAGTCAACCTTAAGGCCAAACAGAGAAGACCAAAAAAGGTGCGGGATATGTAAAGAACACTAATAAAGACTTGATTTTATTGAACTTTGTTATAGAAAAAATAAGGACTTATATAAATATAAGTTTTTAAAACTATTGGATGCTAAGGCGACTACTGTCAGTGTCAACCGACCGTTTGACGAGCGTAGAAATTGTGCATAGCAAATGCTTCGAAAACGCCAGTTACTGGAAGTTACCGGTTACGGAAGACGGTCAATAGTAAGATGGGTTTAGACACAGTATAAAGCAGTAATAACTCTTCTAACAAACTTCACTCCGCGCGGTGTGTCGAAAACTACTCTCCATATGCACCGAATACATGCGAAACTGGTAAGTATTGGGCTGGACAGTCGGGGCCGCGTTTGCGCGCCGTGTTGACGTGTTGAGTTCGAGAGAAAATGACGTCAGCACCGAAGACATATTTTCGTTACTGTAGTGTTTATGGGTGTATGGAGAACAGTTCTCAAAATGCGGAAATGTCAGAATGTTCTTTAGAATTCCTAGACACCCAGAAAAGTAAGTGGTTGTTATATTTTTGCAGTGTTAGGTACATTATTGCTTACGTAAATTGCGTAAAAGTGAGATTTAAAGCTAGAATGACACATTAAAATCAATAAGGATTTATCTGTAACGACATTTAGGTAGATGCTGCGATCTATCTAGCTCGAAAGTTTGGTACCTGCTTAAATATTGTGCAAACATCTATTCAAACATTTTATGTAAATACGATTTCGTCAGTATTTAAGAAACAAACACGTACTTGAATCTTTATTAGATAAAAAGGTAGAAAGAGCGTTGGTCACAGTGACTACGAGTAGTACAGTAGCACAGGTACAACCCTGCGTGACCTTGCGCAGTAGTAACGACCGCGTCGTCGCTGCCGGAGATTAACTACTGATTTATCCTTATACTGTGGTTTAGACTTTTAGACTTAATCTGTGCTTATGGTTTTTGCGTAAATACAAAAATAAATATAAATAAAAATACTTAATATAGGCTTTGCAGTATATTGTTAAAATATCTGTATCACAGTATGACCTTGACTTCACATTGCCAATGCTATGAAATAATGCTAAAGTTTATTTCTATTTAATTCTATTTTCCCCTCACTAGCTCGGAAACACGTGTTTTGTCCTTTAATACCAGCTGGTAAAAACGCATTTTATCCACTAGTGGGTAAAGTAATTTGACCTTGAATAATGTCAAATTAACTGCTTTAAAATTGATAAAAGTATGTGAATCTAGTAATAAAGATGTTTTACTAGTGGAAGCAGTGATTGCATTTTTTTGCGTTGCGCTCGCTACAGTGAGGGGAGACTTTCGGTCCGTGGTATTTTCGAGCGACACCAAGAAGTTCGTTAAGGTGGTTCAACTATGTCGGTCAGGTTAAAATACAACTTTGTATAACAAATAACTATTAATTTTTGTCTACGCACAAACGCAAATACGCGGTCAAACCAACGAGTTTGCGGCGCTTGCAATGGAGACTTTCGGTTTGCACAAAGAAGTTCGTTGAGTCAGGCTTGTAGGCGTCAGGGGACCAACGAGCACAAAGGAAGTCTGGCGGTGCAGAGAGGAAACGCTGCGAGTGTCCTGGCGACCATGCCAGAGGGTGGTGAATTAGGGGAAGTATTTTATATTTAGTTTTAATTTTAGGTTAAGTTTTAATTGTATTTATGATGTCTGAGGTTTTTTGTTGTATTTATTGTATGTGTTTTTGTTAATATGCACATACCAAACATTATAAATGAGCACCTTTGTCAATCCCTTACCTCTTCATGTGTGTTTCAAATGTTTTGTAGAAATGGTACAGCGCACAGTTTATTTATGTGATTAATGATAGCAAACATTTCAATGCACAATAATATTATGTTTGTGTATATATTAGTGTAGCCAACCCAGATTCTCAGTAAATTGCAAGGTGTGTAAATATAATAAATAAAAATAAAATATTTAACATACACTATCTATGACAAATGGAAAGAAGCTGTTTAGGCATCAAGTTAAAGGACAGAATAAGATGCTCAGATATTAGACAGAAGACACAAGTAACTGATGCCTTACGCTTTGCTCAAAGCATGAAATGGAGATGGGCGGGTCACGTGGCAAGGCTAAACGATGACAGGTGGACAGGAAAGGTTACAAAGTGAAAAGGACCACAGGGATCAAGAAAGAGAGGACATCCACTATCCAGGTGGCAGGATGACATTGTGGCTACTGCAGGCAAGGAATGGCAAAGCATGGCAAAAGATAAAATAAAATGGAAACAGCTGGAGGAGGCTTTTATTTCAGAAGGGGTCACAGAATACAATCTATAATAAAAACTAAATTAAAAGGAAAGAAAATCTTTCTGTAGAATAATAAGGTATTAAATAAATAAAAAAAAAAAAAATATACAAATCTATGACAAAATCTGCTTAAATTATACTATCTATCTCTATCTTAAGTTGCCATTTTTATTTATTGTATTTATGTATGTATGCATTATGTGTATGTAAGGTATATTTATTTATGTATTCGGTATATATGTATGTGTGTTTGTGTTGGTTTTCTCTATATTTTTCTTTTTGTTCTTGCACTGCCTGTTAACTTTTGTTTCTGTTCCGTTTTTCCAGCTACCCTAAGGTTGTCTGGAAGAGATCGCTTTTTAGCGATAAGACCGCCTGTTGTTACCTAGTTATACTCTCACTCAACATTCTGTATATTTATAACATGTAAAATGGTGCAATAAAGAATATTTACTTACTTACAATCAGTTTGGCCTAGCACATAGTGACGCTGCCTATTAACCCGAGATCCAACCTGCGGGCATCTATTTCTGTGATGAGCATTTATTTTTGTGATAAAGTTAAGTACACATACATACATATAATCACGCCTGTAGCCCATAAAGGGGTAGGCTGAGCACTCATGTACTCATATACTACTAAGTTTCAGTGCCACTCTTAGCAAAAAGGGGTTGAAAGAAATCCAAATTGTGACATTGCAGTGACAGGTTGCCAGCCTCTCACCTACTAACAGCTAAAATAAATAAAAACCCAAACATGCCTTTAAAGCTAAGTGGCACATTAAAATTATTAAATTATGAATCTATGTAGGACTGTAAGTATTCAAGTAAAATGATTCTGTTATTTAGTGAACAAGATAATTGTGTTTTCTTTTCTAATAAAATTTAGGACAAATTCACAGCCAGAATAAAATGAAATAGAATTGCACTTCACAGAGTAAGGTCCGACCGAGAACCTCGGCCGCAAATAATTTGTAGAAAGTCTCGGCCGAAAATCTCGGCCGGCCGAGACTATCGGCCGAGACTCCATACAATTTATTCGTGGCCGAGAATCTCGGTGGGACCTTATCACAGAGTTCAAGAGTGAGAGACATTGGCAGACCAAACACAGAAACTTAAATATTTCTCATAAAATACATGCAGTGTATTTAATAGAACAATGGATATATTACTTGCAGCAAAACTATTTTCCGTTATTAATTAAATTAGCAAGAGTCATTCAACCACGTTTTAAAATAAATACTTACGATTTCGCAACATTTTGTGACGCCTCGTCGCTTTTAGGATCCAAAAACAACTCTGTGCCTTGGTGCACCCATTCTCCACCAAAGGGGTTAAATTTTCCCTCAGAATCATGCAGGCAGAAGTAGGTTTTACCATCATGATTGGGAATAGTCACTTCAATCTCAGTTATCCATTCCTCAGTCTTAACTTTACGCAATTCGTAACTAGAACTAATCACATCACAGCTGCCGCCTCGCAAGGCTTCACTAGGGGTCAATCTCCACGAATAATGCCCCAAAAACTGACCACCACGCACATTTAATAAATATTTACAATTGTTTTCTACGCACGATTTTTCTACCACTTTAAACGATACTATCCATGGTTTCGTTGGTGCATTTACCAAAGCGTGCACGTTTACTAAAATAAATAATATTAAACCACAAGTCCGTAACACTTTTGGTATTAAAACCATTTTCTCGGAGGCGTAAACGCGAAAAAATAGGATATGCAACCGCATATAGCTATAACGACATATTTGCCTCCCTTGACAGTTCGGCGGCAATTGTTGCCGGAACTGCGGTAAAACTTGAGTACTACGAGTATTTTGTCATATCCGGATGCAAATAAAAGTTTTTAAATATGATTTTTGACTTCATTTTATACATTTAAAATTATGATGTTTTATGAATATATTATATTAATTATGCACGATATTTTTTTCTTGCAGGGTAAATTGTCAATAAAAATGTTTTTTGATGTGGGTACATTTAAAAACAGCCATTTAAGACCTTTCAAAAACAAAACATGTGCAAAAAAGTATTGCTTCTTGCACACAAATTACAAATCGTAATGGCCTAAAGAATCCTTTGTTTACCCCTGTATCTCAATGAGAAAATCTATAATATATCTGGATCTGGGGAGTATCGAGATATTACGCTGGCAACTCACAAACTGTCAAATGTTCTGCAAGTTGGCAGTATTGTGTATATGCCTTAGTTAAGGCTTCCCACAGACAGTCTTAAAAATTCATAATCTTAAAAAAAACTTGTATGCAATCTGACAGTTCAAACTGACACTGACAAGACAGATCATCAGTGTCAATTGCCAAATTTTTTTTAAGATTTGAATTTTTAAGACTGTCTGTCTTATACTTCCGTGGACTTGTTTGACAATGGCCGGCAACAGACGTCCGTCGACCTTATAAAATAAGTTTGCACGTGTTATTTTTAAAATTCAAATTTCCAATTGTCAGATTCAATCTGAAAAAAATCATAATCTTAAAAAATAAAACTGTGTGTGGACGGTGCAAAATTTAATCCGTGACGATCTGATTTCATAAGATTATGATTTTTTAGATTATGAAATTTAAGGCCGGCAACTAGCTTAAAAAATCATAATCTTAAAAAAAATTGTATAATTGACTTCCTGACACAGACAGATCTGTCAAAAATTCATAATTTTTCTTAAGATTATGAAAAAAACTTGTATGTCTTTTGCTCATTAACGTTGTTTAAAGTGTAATATCGATAGCTTATTATGCAGTAAACTAATGTTATAGTGAGAAGCTGATGAAGAATTAATCTCGAAACGCGTTTAGCCCCCTTTTTTGTCATCGACGGCCGATAGTCCACGTGCCCTTGTAAAATCTAGCTATCAATTTACAAGTGCCAACTACCGAACAACGTCGTACTTATCGTACCAAAATCGAATACAATAAGCTTATACCACCTTGACACTGGCAAAATAGTCCCACCAATGGGACTGAGGCCATTTAATTTTAAAAATCTAATCTAATCTGAATTGACACTGACAGATCTTCGTAGTATCTTCTTAGGCTCCCCACAGACAGTCTTAAAAATTCATAATCTTAAAAAAAACTTGTATGCAATCTGACAGTTCAAACTGACACTGACAAGACACTGACAGATCTGAACTGTCAGATTGCATACAAGTTTTTTTTAAGATTATGAATTTTTAAGACTGTCTGTGGGGAGCCTTAGTAGTTTGTGTTAAGAACCGTTCGAAAATGTATAATTTTTCTTACCATCCATATTCATACCCAAAGAGCATTGAATCACTACTAATCATACCAAGGAATACCCACTAGGGAGTATTGATTTTTTGCGCTGGCAAGTCCTATTAACTGTCAAACGTTCTTCAAGTTGGCTGCCTTGAATTGAAGACACCGGAAGATTTTGGCCGTCAAAAAACGAGTGTGTTGGCTCAATTTTAGACAAATATTAATCAATTATCACCTAATTACTATTTATAATGACTGTTACGCTGTTTAAGTAGTCTTCAAATTAGTTTAATTGACTTATCGCCGAGTCAACAACACGGAAGCGCGATAGTCTTCTTTGTTTGAGTTTTTGTTATATCATCATGATTAATATTTTGTAACTGTGAATAAATTAGTATTTCGGTGGATTTTCGTATGGAAATTGACAAAATGGAAGTGCGGGAAGCTGGGGACGGGGCCGCGGCGGGTGAATTTGTGAGGGTTCCGTCAAAAAGATACACCTGGTCGGAAGTAAGGCAAGCGGTACATGACTTGAGGAAGGAGTTGTCTTCGCTTTCCACGATGGTTCCAATGGCCATTTCGTTCCGTAAACTTGGCAATGGGAAGACCAGGATCTACTTTCTGAGGACGCCACAGAACGGCTGGGAGATAACCCTGCTTTACACTGATGTGACACCATCTCCTCATGCCAACAATACCAGGTATTTTGTGCCATTAAATTTTTTTCTAATAAGAGCGAATTCAGGCATCTTCTGGGCGAGCTCACTCCATCGTAGGCCACGTCTTTGCCTTTGGCTAGTCTGTGGCCAAGAGTAAGCCCATTTATAATAATAAAAAAAATGAATAAAGAATGAATAAAGAGAAAAAAAAATATGCTTACAAAATGCATTCTTGTGCCTACTCTAGTTAAAACTGAGCACTTTCAGTCCTACAGTGTGTAGAACTTCAGACCAAAGGGCCTGGCCGGACTGCCATGGTAAAATCGCCCCTGGCTAAATATGAAATATTGATATGCAGGATTATTCGTATTGTTACTACATGTACTTCTACTGGATATTATGCCTCAAACTGTTTCCGTTTACGAAAAAAATAAAAAAATAAAAATTTTGTTTTTTATTTTTTTCTTTAAAACCGCGTATCCGATTGAGTTGTTCTTTGGATATTTTATAGATATATTAGGGATACATCAATAAAAAAAAAATTAACTTCCTGACTTTTGTTAAGTACATTTTTTTTTAATTTATGTTTTAAAATTTTTTTTTTACCACATACGAGTTAGCGACACCTACTATATTTTTATATAATAATCGCCATTTTATACTCTATTACATATATTTTTATCAAAAATATTACTTTGGATCAACAATGTCAAAATAAGTTATTTATATATTACTAGTATTACCCTTTAGTATGTTGCTCCTGGAAAGTGATGTATGAAAATTTTGGCATAATTAATGGAAGATTTTTTTTTAATTGGAATATGTAGATTATAGGCCGAAGTTATTTTTCATCAACCCTCCCCACCCCTCCCCCTCTGCTTCACCCCTCGCGCAATCCATCACGAAAGTTGCTCCTTTCTGCAATTTTCTTTAATGAATGATAAGTTTTCTCCTTAAATGCTTACGAAATCGTCGGTTTGATAGTACTAAAATATTATAAACTCAGAATGAATTTCAGGGGAAAAAAATCACTACCATGGGCGGGACTTGAACTCACGGCCTCTAGATTGATAGATAAATGACGCTAGGGGTACCATTGATTCATATAGTAGAAAGCTGAAAGATTCGCTAGAAACTAGGGATGAGCTTTTGGTGGCTCAGTTGGTAGAGCCCTCGAGTTTTTATCCGGAAGCCGTGAGTTCAAGTCCCAACCATGGTAGTGATTTATCCCCTTAATTTTATTATAGTCATGAGTTTACAATATTTTAGTCGTATCAAACAAATTCCGTAAGCATTTTGGGACAACACTTTAATATTCTTTAAAGAAAATTGCAGAAAGGAGCAACTTTCGTGGCGGATTGCGCGAAAACTATAAGTGCTAGTACTAAAGTGTTTATGAGAGATTTGTAGTAAATTTATTAAGGATTACTTCGTTCCTACACGCTTTTTCTGTATCTTCATCGGTTTTGTCAGAAATCGAGAAAAGTCGCATTTTCGGCTCTTTAAGGGGGGGTAGAGGGGTGAAGCAGAGGGGGGAGGGGTGGGGAGGGTTGATGAAAAATAACTTTGGCCTATAATCTACATATTCCAATTAAAAAAAAAATCTTCCATTAATTATGCCAAAATTTTCATACATCACTTTCCAGCAGCAACGTACTAAAGTATTACCCTAGTAATATATAAATAACTTCAGTAAAAAAATAAAAGAAATGCTAATATACAGGAACTTTCAAGAAAAAAAATCAAAATCGAAAATGACTAATTTGGTTCTTATACCGATATGAATGATGTTAGGACTGTGCTGATTATTCCATACGATAGTATATTGCTAGTTCTATAAGTTCTCTTAAAAGTGTTTTTTGATAATCAATACCGTTCTCAGGATATTTTGAGTTTTAGTCAATTTTCGGGTACATGTGCCCTAAATTTCAAAAAATAATTTCTTGTAAACTAGTCATATTTGACATTCGGGAGTTTTAGTCGTACTCGTAGCATTGTTTTGGTCTAGGCTACCGGATTTTACTATAAACAGACCATGGTCAAAAATGAGGTCTGATCCCACACTGTGAGTATAAGAAAAAAAAACCGGCCAAGTGCGAGTCGGGCTCGCGCACAAAGGGTTCCGTAGCAGCAAATATAATAAACTTATTATGTCAATTTATACACCTGCCAAAATTACAGTTAAATCAACCTATCTCAAAAACTATAAGAGATACTTTGATCAAACCAAAAATCGTTGAAAGAGTTAATTAGCATGCATCACCTCTATTTTTTTTAGAATTTTATACCCCGTAGTTATAAAAATAGAGGGGGGGGGACATACTTTTTACGACTTTGAGAGCTGATATCTCAAAAACCGTTCACTTTAAGAAAAATGTTTTTTAGAAAACTTTATATCATTTTAAAAGACCTTTCCATTGATACCCCACACGGGTATGTACATCGAAAAAAAAAATTTTCATCCCTCAGTTACATGTATGGGGGCCCCACCCCCAATTCTTTTTTTTACTATTTAGTGTCATAATTTTGTAGCGGTTCATACAACACATATTCCCATCAAATTTCATCACTGTAGTACTTATAGTTTCCGAGTAAATCGGCTGTGACAGACGGACAGACGGACAGACGGACAGACGGACAGACGGACATGACGAAACTATAAGGGTTCCGTTTTTGCCATTTTGGCTACGGAACCCTAAAAACGTACCTCAGAACCATATAGAAAAGGTATGGTGGCCTAGATTGTGTTACACCTTTGGGGGATGCTCTGCTAGATGGCGCTAATATTAATATTCGGCATTTTAACACGCTAAGCTAAGAATATGGGCCAAATTGTCAAACCTGAGGTTTAAAAGTGCCTGTGTCGAGAAATGGCAATCTATGCACCATGATGACATATTTTACTTTGACAGTAACTCTATAATACTTGATCCTTTGTGATATAGGTATTACAATTAAAGAATAAAACAATGCCAAATTAACAATTATGTCTGTAATTGCCTATTTTGAATTACAAATTTCTTGCGCCACTCTCACAATACAAAGAAAGAAAGTGAAATGAACATGTGTGTCATTGTGTGAATTGTATGACGCAAATTATTCATATAATATTACTGCTTAGATATTGTATTGTGTTAGTTATTGTAATTAACTCGTTTTACTTCAATGATTATTTATATACGCACGGGTACTATACCTACATGTAAACCTTCCTCTACAATCACTCTATCTATTAAAAAAAACCGCATCAAAATCCGTTGCGTAGTTTTAAAGATTTAAGCATACATAGGGACATAGGGACAGAGAAAGCAACTTTGTTTTATACTATGTAGTGATTTACAATCTTTATACTAAGAATCATACCTCAATTTTTAGCGCCTCCTATTAAATACTATCATAACTACATTGTTGATGCCTACAATAGTTATTTGTTATACAAGGGGGCAAAGTTGTATTTTAACGCCGAGTGTGGAATTGAAAAACGAGCAAGTGAAAGGATTCTATAGTTGAACCACGAGCGAAGCGAGTGGTTCGAGAATAGAATCCTGAACTTGCGAGTTTTTTAACACACGAGAAGTAAAATACATTTGCACCCGAGTGTAACACAAAACTTTTCCCCTCACTATAGCGAGGAAACTACAACGCGAAAAATGCGTTTATCACTGCTTCCAGTAGTTCCACAGGTGGTAAATCATCTTTATTACTAGATTCACCTACTTTTATCAATTTTAAAGCAGTTAATTTGACTTTATTCAAGGTCAAATTACTTTACCCACTAGTGGATAAAATGCGTTTTTACCCGCTGGTATTAAAGGACAAAACACGTGTTTCCGAGCTAGTGAGGGGAAAATTTACTTTATTCAAAATGTGTATTGACATGATATCGTGATATTAAAATAAAGAAATATAATTTTGGCCACTTCCAGGCTGCGAACAGCGCCATCTAGTTTTAAGACTAAAAAGCCTATACATTTCAGGGGTATGCTTTTGTCCTCCAGTATTATATTGTTCTTGTTTTACTCATTTCATAATTTTCGTTTTTTGTTTATCTTATTTTTTTTGTATTTTACCCACAGAACTTAATTTAGATAGAAGAAACAAATTCATATATTTGTATAGGGGCCGAGCGTGTCAAATTTTGTACTGAAGTTGATTCTTGCCTGTAATTTTAAATATGTCTCAGGCTCTTGATTGTTCATAATTTTTGTGTTGTTGCAATTGAATATCACGTAACGAGGCATTTTTTATGTGTTGGTTGACTTCAACTTACAAAAATTGACGCCCGAAAGCTGCAAGCTGCGAGTAAGGACGGACAACTCAGTGGATTTCACTGAGTTCATTTGACACGCTAAGTAGATACGTTTGCTTGATCTATGGTATATATGACATCTGTGATTTTACCTCAAAAGTAGTAACAAGCTATGTGAATTAAACCTAAATTATGTCTATGAGCAATATGTCAATGAGAGCAATTCCTATGTATGGTGACCTAGATTGAGATGGCGCTAATATTAATATTTGACATTTTAATACGATATCAAGCTAAGAATATGGGCCAAGTTGTCAAAACTGAGGTTCAAAAGTTCTAAGCTTGTGTCGAGAGATGGCAGTCTGTGCACTGTGATTACACATTTTACTTTGACAGTAACTCTCTATAATACTCGATCCTCTTTGGTATTACTCAGAACTAGAGTCACAACAAAAACTCTCAGATATCATTTATTTATAAACATACATGTTACATGAAGATTATCAGGGCATTGACCAGCCACCTTGGCCCGTAATCTGGTGTGTTAAATAATATGAGTTGTGCATATCATAATTAATGCGAATTTGCATATCACTGTATGAGCGTGATAGAGCTATGTGTGTTTGTAGTGCTGTCCTGTTTGCACATACGTGCGAACATGTATGAAATTGAAATACAATCACACAAGTTTGTCATTAGAAAAAGGCACGAAATATTTTTTTCTATTGGACAATTTGGTTGGCTACTTGGCTTTCGAAAATTTGGCCTTAAAATTGCCATTATTTATTTATTTACTACAACTTACAACACTTCATATCATATCACTATAATTATATGCCTGTTAAGTTAATCTACTATAGAAAATTCGGAATAAAATGACAGTACGACTTTAAAACTGTCTGTCTGTGTGTGTGTGTCTGTCTGTGGCATTGTAGCTCTCGAACGGATGAACCGATTTTGATTTAGTTTTTTTTGTCTGAAAGCTGAGTTAGTCGGGAGTTTTCTTAGCCATGTTTCATGAAAATCGGTGCACTATATCGCGGTTGGGGGTTTTTTCAAAATTTTAATTTTGTGGTTAGGTTATTACTAGTACAAGTTTGGATTTCATAATCATAATCATAATCCTTTATTGCAACCATGGTAATAATTATAGGTGTTACAGTCAATAGCTTGTTTCACATGGGCCCTGTTAGGGCAAAGCAAGGTATACTATGTACACAATAGTAATGCTTAAAAAACATTATCATAATTTAAACATTTGTAGTAATTTGAAAAGTAATAAGGTATATAAAACTGATATGTCAAAAATCCCAAAATAAAATCCTAATATAAAATTCAATTTGATAATAATTATTACAAAAATTATATAATACAAAACAAGCAAATAATACTAACAATAAAATACTGTAAATTAATTATTAAATGTGATTTCAAATTCATTGTCACTATAAAATTCGTCAACTGAGTAATAACATTTCTGTATTAATATTTTCATTATTGTATTTTTAAAACGGGTGCTATTATTTAAATTTAAAATATTTTGCGGTATTTTATTATAAATTTGTACACATCGGTAATATGGACTCTTTTTGAAAATTACAAGATTCGCTTTTGGTAACGCTAACTGATACCCTGTCCTCAAATTATAATTGTTACATGTTTCGTTCTTTTGCCGAAATAACATGATATGTTTCCTAACGAACATTATGGCTTCTAAAATGTAGAGAGAAGGCAGCGTTAGAAGGTTGTTTTTTTATAAAATGTGGCCTAGCTGTGTCTCTCCTTCGAATATTTACTAAAATTCGGACACACCGTTTCTGCAGAAGAAACAAATCGTATGCATCAGTGCTCTCTCCCCATAAAACAAGTCCATAGCGTAGCCAAGAATAGGCATACGCGTAATAAGCTGATAGCGACGCTTCAAAGTTTGTATTAGCTTTAAGTACACTAAGAGCGTATATGAATGTCGATATCTTATTTTTTATATTTTGCACGTGCGACTTCCAATCGATTGCACTATCGATGGTTATGCCTAAAAGCTTGAAATGGTCAACTTGCTCTATAGTCTCGTTATTTAGTTTAAAGTCTATTTCTAGTTCTTTTTTTTTTTGATATGGTTTAAATTGGACGATCTTGGTTTTGCTTAAATTAATTTCTAAGTTATGGCATTGTAGCCATTCAAAGATTAATTTACTGTAGTTTTCTAGTTTTCTGTGACACTCTTCACTATCTTCGCAGTTAAAAAGAACTGAAATATCATCTGCGAACATTATACATGTAGTGTCTACCTCTTTTGGTAGGTCATTTATATAGGCTAAGAATAAGATACATCCAATTACACTCCCTTGTGGTATTGATGTTTCTACGCGGCGCGATTCAGACGTTACGGTTAGCATTTCCCCAGTGTTTTCGTTGTAGTAATCTATCTGAACATGTGACCGATCTTGTAAGTAAGACTTGATCCAATTGTATGCATTTCCCCTTATACCTAGACCATATAGTTTTCCTAAGAGGATTTTATGTGATACTTTATCGTATGCTTTTGACATATCAAGAAATAAGCCGACTGAGTATTGTTTCTCATTTATGTTATGTAGAGCCTCTTGAATATATTTAAATACAGCCAGTGTAGTCGAATGTTTCTTCCTAAATCCGTGTTGGTTTTTGTCCAAAATATTATATTTTTCTAAAAATTTATAGAGTCTATTTGTCATACACTTTTCGAATATTTTTGACAGTGAAGACAGTAACGCTATTGGTCTATATTTTTCAGGATTTGTAGCGTTACCTCCTGGTTTTAGAATTGGTCTTACTTTTGATAGTTTCAAATTGTCAGGAAATATTCCTTGCTCAAAAGACTGGTTGATTAAATTTGTTAATGGTATCGTTATTTCAGATGCGCATGCTTTTAACAAAGTAGTAGGTATTTCGTCAAAACCAACACTTTTTTTGTTTTTTAGTTTAGTGATAATATTATAAACCTCTTTTGCCGTTACCGGTTCTAGATATATTGAATTTGTTGTCGGGTGGCGTACGGGCCACACATTTGAACTTGTGAACTCTTCTCACTTTGATCAAAGGTACAAAACGATAAGGAACACTCTTGTCGCTACTCTTGAGAAAGGTTCTCGAAATTGAGCCGAAACATGTCGAACGCTATATCGACTTAATACGTGAGTAACCCGCTTAAAATATTTTTAAATATCTAATCTAATCTAATAAAAATTAGGTACTAGCTCGGCTTCGCACGCGCTAAATTCGAAAATTGCGGAATGCTCCATACCAACTCCCCCCCCATTTTAGGGAAGTGGGAGATTATAAAGAGACAAATAGTAGCCTATGTCACTCTCCAACTCTCCATCCCACAGATGTTATATATACCATAGATCAAGCAAACGTATCTACTTAGCGTGTCAAATGAACTCGGTGAAATCCACTGAGTTGTCCGTCTTTAATCGCAGCTTGCAGCTTTCGGGCGTCAATTTTTGTAAGTTGAAGTCAATCAAAACATAAAAAATGCCTCGTTACGTGATATTCAATTGCAACAACACAAAAATTATGAACGATCAAGAGCCTGAGACATATTTAAAATTACAGGCAAGAAACAACTTCAGTACAAAATTTGACACGCTCGGCCCCTATACAAATATATGAATTTGTTTTTTCTATCTAAATTAAGTTCTGTGAGCCTATGTCACTCTCCAACTCTCCATCCCTTCAACTATCTCCATCTCCAGTATCTCCACTTAAAAAATCACATCAATTCGTCGCTCCATTTTGCCGTGAAAGGCGGTCTAAGGACTTACGGAACCGCCGAAACTTGACACACTTATTATACGTAACCACAAAATTAATTTTTTGAAAAAAACCCCCGACCGCGACATAGTGGACCGATTTTCATGAAACATGGCTAAGGGACAGGCCACACTTAAGAGACGCATGTCCTGGGGTGCGGAACGGACGTCCGCGCCACGCCGCCTGAATGTAATTCAAAAAACGTCTCCTCAGTACATTTTGTATAGGAAGGACGTAAGACGTGCCCCAGGTGGCGTGGCGGCGGCGTGGCGCGCTTAAGTGGGAACGCTGTCTAAGAACACTCCCGACTAACTCAGCTTTCAGACAAAAAAAAACCAAATCAAAATCGGTTCATCCGTTCGGGAGCTATGATGCCACAGACAGACACACACACAGACAGACAGACAGACAGACAGCCCTTCGTTTTTGCGTCGGGGGTTAAAAAGGTCCCTAAACATTCTGTCCAACCAATATTAATAGTCCTAAAGTCCTAAAATACTCCATTTCAGGGTTTGTATATCTAATTTAACATTACTTTTCAGATTGGAATGGAAACCACTAATCGAGTCCAACGTTGCCCTAGGAGTGAACTCAGGCAAATGGTCCAGAGAGGAGCAATTGCTATGGGAGCGGCAGCGCGTAGCCGCATGCGGTATTGCGTCCTATGAATTGCATCCTAGCGGACGCGTGCTGTTCCCTTGCTCCTCATCGCTGTTTGTTTGTGATGAGGAAGGAAACCAGGTCAGTGTCTTAAACTTCGATAAAAAGTGCCCCAGAACAGCATGCCATACTGCGAAGGTCGATGGAAGTGTGCAGAGTAGGGGTCTTATATAAGTAAGCTTTACAGTCATAGCGTCCTATGAGCTGCATCCTAGCGGACGCGTGCTGTTCCCTTGCTCCTCATCGCTGTTCGTTTGTGATGAGGGAGGGGACCAGGTCAGTGTCTTCTTTTTTTTAATAGCTTAATATGTGTACCACGGCTAGGCAACTGTCTCTTTTTTCCTTACTCCACTAATCGCTCGTCTATAATATTGATAAAAAGTGCCCCAGAACAGCATGCCATACTGCGAAGGACGATAAAGTGTCCAGAGTAGGAGTTTCTATAGGCGAGACGACTAAAAAAACTAATTAGTCCGCCAGTTAGAGGATCAAAGAATTTTAGACACGTATTTTTTCTTTTTTTCTCGTAAACGAAAAATGACGACGGTACAGTGCGTTGAAGTTTCGCGTGACGTCACACCTAGGTACAATTTTTACTTAGAAGTGACGTCACAAGCCCCCACTCAAGAACTTTGATGCTCTATATCTTTGTATTTTTTCATTAATTACTAAAAGCGAAAAATATGTGTTCAGTATTTTTAGACGACCTAACTGACTGACTAAACAGAATGCCATTTTTTCAAGTAGTCGTCATCCCTATTATAAGTGAATAATTTACTATTACTCTTCAAGAGTTAAGAGAAGAAGAGATATTTAATTATAAAAGCGGAGCGGCAAAGTATAGCAGCCTATAGTATTGCTTTATATGGACTGTTGGGCTTCCAATATTCTTTCATACATTTTTTTACCAGCGCAGTGGGTTAAGTTACTTTTATTAACCGACTTCAAAAAAGGAGGAGGTTCTCAATTCGACTGAATGTTTTTTTTTGTTTTTTTTTTGTATGTATGTTACTCGATATCTCCGAGAATCATGGACCGATTTTCAATTTTTTTTTTAATCGATCAGGTATAATATAATTTCTAGACGCCTCCGCTGGTGCCTCGGGCTCTCCACCTCGGCAGCGGGGCCCCGCTCACGCCCGCAATGTGTCCACGAAGCCCCGCATTAGTCGCTCATGCAGCGCGAGGCGATATCTGGCTGGCTGGACCCGGTCTTCGCCCACAGCGACTCACATATGCCAGTACTGACAGCGCTAGGTTGGTATTACCTTACCACTGTCCTTTATTTCATTTTATGTTCATCATCCTCCTTGCGTTATCCCGGCATTTGTCACGGCTCATGGGAGCCTGGGGTCCGCTTTGACAACTAATCCCAAGATTTGGCGTAGACACTAGTTTTTACGAAAGCGACTGCCATCTGACCTTCCAACCCGAAGGGTAACTAGGCCTTAGTGGGATTAGTCCGGTTTTCTCACGATGTTTTCCTTCACCGAAAAGCGACTGGCAAATATCAAATGACATTTCGCACATTAGTTCCGAAAAGAATCAAGAGTGAATAGACATTTTTTGGGTAAACATGCTTCATCCTAGACTGCATCGGCACTTTCCATCAGGTGAGATTGTGGTCAAATGTTTTACCTGTTCCTCATAAAAAAAAAACTCATTGGTACGAGCCGGGGTTCGAACCCGCGACCTTTTATGTTTATATTTATGTTCAATGCAATGTAATAAAACTCGCTTGCGAGTTCTCGCACCATGTAAATCGGCCGTAAGTCAATCATTTATGTTTTCGCAGGTTAAGCGACGACCCGAGGCAAGCTGGAGTGCCCTGCTACGTCACTCAGGAGGAGTTCTCCCGGTATACTGGTTTCTGGTGGCAACCATGCTCAGACGGTGAGGATTTTTATATTAGATTAGAGTTTGGCATCCTGGTCACGGCATCAATTGGAAAAGCCAAACACTTGTTAATATCGTAATAAATTAAAAAAAAATGGAAATAAAGCACTACCTCGGGTAGCATTATAATGGATCATTATTGTATTACCTTCATTCGTGAACACAGGCAAGACAAAATACACATAATAACAACAAGACAGAAAGGAATGAAGTGCCACGAAATGGCCTCATCTCAGCGTGTTGCTGGTGACTTCCAGCGCTGATCTTCCGATGAGACCGTCAAGTGAGAAGGTTCACGGAGGGTAACAGACAGAAGAAATACGATACTTGATATTAGATTAGAGTTTAGTATCCTGGCCACGGCACCAATTGGAAAAGCCATACACTTGTTAATATAATAAATTTAAAAAAATGGAAATAACCCACTTTTTTTTTTATTTGGAAATTTTTATGTGGTTTCCACTCAGAATCGCGAGCTCTTTCAATTTTAATAGGAGAAAAAAAGTGTCCCAAGGTTTTTTCCCATTCCGTTACCATTTTGTATGGCGGTAACGGAATGGAAGGTTCGAAAAAATTTATGGAAATCTTGGGACATTTTTTTTCTCCTGTCAGGATCGAAAGAGCTCGCGATTCCGAGTAATAATCGCGTAAAAAATACCCATGTGTCAAAAAAAGTGGGGTGGACAACTTTGAAAAAAATGGTCCACCTCGGGTAGCATTATAATGGATCATTATTTTATTACCCTGATGTTTTGATAATTGCTCTGAAGATAGCGTACAATTTACTGTACCTGTTATCTAATGCACTCGTTGACTGAGCTACGACTCATATAGTAAAAACATCCCAACTCGGTACTCTCCTTCTTGGCGCCTAAAAAGTTACTACATAAAATATCGGTCTTATTTGAAATATAGACCGCGATTGCTTTTTGTTTTTCGTCGTCATGGTAACGGGTAAATGAAGAGATCGTCACGCTTTTAAAAAAACTTGTATCTTCGTCTGTCAATGAAAAGAAAATTGTAGTATGTATGGAATACATATAGACTTACTGCGTTAACTTTGAGGAACAGCGTGAGATACGAGATTTTTTAAAAGTAGTGACGATATGTAGACTGTGCGCATTCTACCTTCATTCGTTAGATTAGATTAGATTTCTTTATTTCATGATAAAAATTACACTGTAAATTTGCTACATGTCAAAATTATGTTTATCTTCCCATCATGATCGTCAAAAATTACATAATAGATTCCAAATAAATATAATTGTGTCTCCCAATAAGATCGTCATTTACAAAGTTGCGTAAAGAAAATGACACGATCTTATTTTTAAGACAATCAAGATCATTGTGAACCAAATATACAAAGAAATTAATAAATTAAATTAAAATATCATTAAATTATTACAAAGCAAGAAAATCCATACTAATATTATAAATGGGAAAGTGTGTGTCTCTTGTTTGTTTGTCTGTTTTTCACGGCCAAACGGAGCGACGAAATGACGTGTTTTTTTTAAGTGGAGATAGTTGAAGGGATGGAGAGTGACATAGGCTACTATTTGTCTCTTTCTAACGCGAGCGAAGCCGCAGGCAAAAGCTAGTATTATATAACAGTGAAAAGTATCATAATATCATCGGTAATTAAAAATCAAATCCATGTACTTTTCAATCAAATCCATACACTTTAATACTAGTGAAACTTTAAATTAAATATAACAAGATCGTACCATCCCATACATTAAAATGCGACCGCCTAAGACCGCGCTTACACTCCACCACACATAGATGGCGCCACAAAAAAAAATGTCTTGTAGCTTTCGATTATACTTGTAGATGGCGTTAACTGTCACTTTTGACATAGATTTACGGCTCGGAATTGACACTTAATGCCAATCTACAAATAATCGGTGGCAACAAGGCTTTTTTGTGGCGCCATCTATGTGTGGTGGAGTGTAAGCGCGTTCGTAGGCGGTCGCATTTTAATGTATGGGATGGTATGATCTTGTTATATTTAATTTATGATAACAGTGAAAAATATCATATGTCATCGGTCATTAAAAATCAAATCCATGTACTTTTCAATCAAATCCATACACGTTAATACTAGTGAAACTAACCGTGAATAAGTCAACATTCTTATGACGTCTTATTTCTCAGAGCCCACTTATTACTCGATTAGTGAGCAGTTCCAGAATACTTTGTACATAGCCACGTCAGCAAATTTTAATTGATCCTATTTTGTTACCAACATTTAGTATAAGTCGACTTTCGTAAGATCTATACAGGATAATTGTTATAATTAAGAAAATATAGATACTAGAGAACCTTAATGACGAAATAAAACGTACTGAAATCACAGAATATATAATAGTACAAGTACAGAAGGCTACTCCTTTGATGTTCACAAAATGCCGCCATTCTAAATTTTACCTACATTAACTTGGTGGACCGCAGCGAGCAGAGCGACATTGAAGTATTCGCCGCGCGAAGGTCGTCACCACTGAATGGGCCGCGAAGTCTCACCCGCAGACATACTTGTAGCGCAACGATAGAATCGCGGAGTGAGCCGCCCCTGCTGAAATCTCAATTCATCAAAAAAATCTTGGTAACAAAATAGGAATAATAAAAACAATTTTAACTTTTTCCTTAATTTTTGTACAAACTTTTCGAGAACTGCTGTAGTAGAAATGCTGGCGTGTTTCTCTAACATTTTTTTTAAATTTTGTTTCAGATGATGTGTTCAGGATAGTGTACGAGGAAGTAGACGAGAGTAACGTGAAGATATTCAGTTTCCCTTCTTCCCAGTCCAGTAACGGAGATGTGGAAGAATTTAGGTGAGGACTAAACCTTTATTCTATAATTTAGGAATACTGAGGGTGATTTTTAACTGGGGGGGGTCACACGAGCAATTTTTATAATGGGGCAACACTAAATTGTGATATTTTTTTTTAACTATGACTTAATTGATAGTTAATCATCAATTAAGTCAATAGAACGTAATTGATAATTAGCTATCAATTAAGTATATCAATTAAGTCATAGTTAAGAAAAATAATCACAATTCAGTGTTGCCCCATTGGAAAGTTGCTCAGCGTGACCCTTAGTACCCTGTTCACTCCTGCTCACGATTTATGAATCACCCTGTATAACTCCGTATAGACCGATAAAGTCTAAGAAAAAAACGTACCTCAAAACCATACAGAAAAAGGTACGGTGAGCTAGATGGCGATACACCTTTGGGGTACGCTCGGCTAGATGGCGCTAATATTAATATTTGACATTTTAACACATATCAAGCTAAGAATATGGGCCAAATTGTCAAAACTGAGGTTCAAAAGTTTTAAGCCTGTGTCGAGAGATGGCAGTCTATGCACTGTGATTACACATTTACTTTGACAGTAATTCTCTATAATACTCGATCCTCTTTGGGAATACTGAAGTTTTTAAACGCTGGTAGCCTAGCGGTAATTACGTGCGACTTTCGTTCCGGAAGTCGCGGGTTCGAACCCCGGCTCGCACCAATGAGTTTTTCGAAATTTATGTGCGAAATATCATTTGATATTTGCCAGTCGCTTTTCGGTGAAGGCAAAACATCGTGAGGAAACCGGACTAATAGGCTAGTTTCCAACTAGTCAAATCAGCTTCTTTTTATGAACTGTCAAAACGATTTGTTAGTATGGAATAGGGATGTTACGGAGGTGGTTTTATCGGAGCCGAAGCCGGAACCGGAGATTTTAAATTTGCATTAACGGAACCGAAATCGGAACCGAAACCGGAACCGGAGATGTATGTTTAAGCCACGGAGGGAGAGAAATTAGTACCTAATTTTTCTCCCTTCGCCTGCGTCAAGTAATAAAATAAAACAGTGGTATTATTATTTCGTATTTTTTATTGTTAATTAAAAAATTACCTTCATACAAATCAGTACCTACCTAGGTGTGTAGGTATAGTCTCGACATTATCAAACAGGCATGGGAAATAAAAATGAACACCTTATTGTACGATTGAAAATGTTATAGCACAGGTATGTATTACATACATACAAGTACAAACTGTTTTCATAGCCAGGCACGCGCCGCGTAATGCCATTAAGTTTCGGTTTGTATGACTTTCGCTTTTGAAAATGAAATCAACCGAAAGTTTGTATATATATCTTGGATTCTGAGGAGTGACGTCACGGTCAATTCATTTACTTTATATCTTTCTCTTTGACTTATTAAATAGAAAGTATGTTTAAAAATAACTACTGTCCATATTTTTTTCTAATTATCTTTATTTCGCCTGCATCAAATATTTTATTTTAAGTATAGGAAACTAGCCTATTCCGATAAGGTCTAGTTTACCCCTTCGGGTTGGAAGGTCAGATGGCAGTCGCTTTCGTAAATACTGCCTACGCCAAAACTTGGGATTAGTGGTCAAAGCGGACCCCTGGCTCCCATGAGGCGTGGTAAATGCCGGGATAACGCAAGGAGGGTGATGACTGAAGTTTTTAAACGGACTGGAGATTAAGTGAGATGAATGCATGTTTTTGAAAATTATTGTAATATATCTTGATTCTAAGTTACATATACGATTAGTCATTATTTTTCATCATTCGCCTTCTATGTTTCCGAGAGTCTTATATCTCCACTTCCATGCATAAACAGTGCAGACAGCACTAAAAACGGAGTCTAAAAATACCCGAGTTAAACTATATTATTAAGCTAAGGCACTGGTCCCACCGCGAGCTAGTAAGCTATGAGCTATCGGCTATAAAAATGAACAAAAGATAAGCACTCCCGTGCAAATAAAAGAGACACGGCCATATTGATAGTTCACCGCTGGGCGAGTAACTATAATATAAACATCGCCGTGTCTCTTTTATTTACACGGGAGTGATTATCTTTTGTTCGTTTTTATAGCCGATAGCTCATAGTTCACTAGCTCGCGGTGGGACCAGTGACTAAGTGTTAAAATAATAAATGGCACTTTGTGTCCTTTATTAAAGTGTCAAAAGGCCCTCTATGTGTTTCTTCAGTTCCAAGATTATACCATCTCATACATTACAATGCAACCGCCTAAGAACGTGCAAAAACTACATGGCGCCACTAAAATTGACTTTTTGTCATCGATTACTTGTAGATTGGAGTTGAGTGTCACTTTCGAGACATAAATCTATGTCGAAAGTGACACTTAACGCCATCTACGAGTATAATTGATGGCAGCAAGGCATTTTTTTGTGGCGCATTTTAAGAGGGCTTTCGTGTTAAAAATAGTGAAATCGCAACCGAGCGCTCGATCATACCGTGTGTGGTATCAAATTAAAGGGCTTTGCGAGTAGTTTATAAATATATATCACATTATAGGACTTTTTCTACTTGGTCTAACAAAATATGAGAAAATGTCCAAAAGTGGTAATAATTGTACCGATGAAGGCTCGTTTTCAAAAAATTGGCAAAAATCAATAATAGCAATTTATAATCACTAAGGCGTAACAGCAATTTAAGTAAACGTTGCAGATTAATTTAGTACAAAACTTACTTCGATGTGATGTAGATTTTCAAAGAAATTGTCACTTAATTTTAGTAATTTCTGAAAAAAATTGAATTCGCCTTAGGCTAGTTTACTCTTTTTTTAAAACTTATAATAAAAATCTAGTCTGAAATGATTGTAGTACAGGATATACGAATTATAAATTTACCCGTTTTAATATTCAAAATTGTCCAAATTTTATAAATAAGATCGACTGATTCAGCTCTATACGTGCGTTTTTCTAAACGTGCATTAGAGAAAAAATCATAATTAATTTAGTGAGTTAGTTTTCAAAAATCCAGTCTTATAAAAATCAAGATAATAAGATGCTCTAACTGGAACTTGAATTAAATAAATCTATTGGATAACGGAAAGTATAGTATTTCACCGACTAAAACTATCAATTTTACATTCTTTTGACGTTTTTTTTGAAAGCAGCCTTAATGTATGAGATGGTAGAGGTATATTCTTCTTATATTTAATTTCTGGTTCCGCGCAAGTCTCCCAAGGGTCCGGATGGGTACCTGTAGGCCTAGCACATGATGGCCGCGGGAGTATGTCGCCGCGAGATAGATCACACGTCTTCTTCTAACTGTATTAATGACATAAGGACGGGTAGTCTATCTCGCGGCGACATACTCCCGAGGCCATCATGTGCTAGGCCTACTGTTGGTATCCGTGAAGGAAAAGATATGCAAATGTCATTATCTTAATTCAAAGTTTTTTTTCCCAGATTCCCAAGGGCAGGAACGCCTAATGCCAAGTCAATATTACGTCTGGTCACCTTCAAGCTACAGAAGGCTTCGCCCACAGTCCTCGATTATTACTACGAAGGCAACTCTGATTCACAATGTAAGTATAATGGATTCTCTTAGCATCGTAGACCTTACAAAACCTTCTTATAGACCTAAAACAAATACTATATAAACTCTACGAGTTAATACGTTCAGCTTGGTGCCAAAGTTGGCAAAACGCGATACTAGCGCCCCTAGCGGCATGAGTTGATCAAAATAGTTTAGTTCATACAGTTTAAAATTAAAAAAAGTCACACGCTCTTATTTATTAGTTTTATTCCGTCTAAAAATGTGAAAGTAAATCAAGTAATCGCATTTTGTGTTGTTTTACGTACAGTCGCCATCAGATATATCGGAGCGCCCAAGGTACTCAAAAATATCTGAACACGCCTCTAACGCCATGGCAATACAGGCGTGTTCAGATATTTGTGAGCGCCTCGGGCGCTCCTATATATCTGATGGCGACTGTACTACGCCTGTACTGACAAACTACTTTGAACAACTCGTACCGCTAGATGGCGCTGCTAAAATCGTTGCCGCTTCATTGTATGGGAAACGTCACAAGCTGCACGTTAACTCTAGAGTTTATATAGTATTTGCCTAAAATTAGCCATCAACCAACCTCAAATCTAGGATGAACAGGCATCTTCTGGGCGAGCTCACTCCATCGTAGGCCACGTCTTTGCCTTTGACTAGTCTGTGGCCAAAAAAGCCCATTTATAATTAAAAAAAAACTGAAAACTGTATTGTCAACTGATATAAATATCATTTACTTAGAAATAGTGAGAAAAGCGTCTAGTTGCCAGGGCTGGATTCGAAACAGCATCGTTTTCTATCGCGGCGGTTTAGTACCGTTTGGTTTGACGAGCGGTCTGGCGCAGTCGGTAGTGACCCTGCCTGCTACGCCGCGGTCCCGGGTTTGAATCCCGGTAAGGGCATTTATTTGTGTGATGAGCACAGATATTTGTTCCTGAGTCATGGATGTTTTCTATGTATATAAGTATTTATATATTATATATATCGTTGTCTGAGTACCCACAACACAAGCTTTCTTGAGCTTACCGTGGGCCTCAGTCAATCTGTGTAAGAATGTCCTATAATATAATATATATAATATATATATTGTCCTATAATATATATTTAATATATATTTGGTAGCCAAAATTTCGTAACCGGCTACGAATCGGGAATCTTGATTCCCATTTTAGAAAGTCCCAATTTGAAGCCAGTTACGATTTGGGACTTTTTACCCGTTTCGAAGCTGGTTACTAATTTTTTTAGTTACGAAACGGTACTAAAAAATCGCGGCAGGTGCCTAAGTCATTCAACCACTTGGCCTACTTTGGCGTAGATCGAATCTTCAAAATATATGCATTTTTATTGAGGAAGTATATGCTGTATATATGATATGAATCAAATTTTCATATAAAGTACCTAGTCTTTTTAGAATAAATCAAATGGGAATATTTTTTATGAAATATGTAGTCTTATTTTTATCGAAGTCGCCCGCCGAGTTTCTTGCCGGTCCCATAGTGGATACCCCCTCCAACTGAGGGGGACTGAAATCTTCTCGAGGCTGAGGCGTAGGGTTAGAGCCGGCGTAGCTTTATTTGACGTTCATATGCGCATTGTAACATGCCTACTTGACAAAATATTTCATTTTCATTTTTTTTTTCATTTTCATCGAATCTGGGCCATTTTTTTTTTCAAAGTTGTCCACCCCACTTTTTTGTAACATGGGTATTTTTTACGCGATTCATACTCAGAATCGAGAGCTCTTTCGATCCTGATAGGAGAGAAAAAATGTCCCAAGATTTCCATACATTTTTTCGAACCTTCCATTCCGTTACCGCCATACAAAATGTTTGAAAAAATGGTAACGGAGTGGGGAAAAAACCTTGGGACACTTTTTTTTCTTATTAGGATTGAAAGAGCTCGCGATTCTGAGTGGAAAACACATAAAACTTTCCAAATAAAAAAAAAAGTGGGGTGGACAACTTTGACAAAAATAGCCCATCTGCTTACCAAATTTCACTAAAATACGTATAATTAAAGTATTTATTTCTTGCAGCATCAGAAAATACTAACGACGCAATGGAGGTGACAGACATCCGGTGGTTTGATCTCAGACAGTCGTTGAAAGAGACCTTCCCTTGGTTCGAATACTTAGCTCGTGTCGGTTGGACCCCCTGTGGAAACTTGTAAGTAATAGTATAATATGCTACGCCGCGGTCCCGGGTTCGAATCCCGGTAAGGGCATTTGTGTGATGAGCACAGATATTTGTTACTGAGTCATGGATGTTTTCTATGTATATAAGTATGTATATATTATATCGTTGTCTGACTACTAGTGTTGTGAATTTAAGCTTGGAGGCGTAAACTACAAAACTCGAGTCGCGACTTCTGAGTCCTAAAGCCTCGAACCTTAAAGCCTCCACCATATAAGCCTCAACCTTATAAGTTTGCGTTGCTGCTTACGAGCACAGAATCCTCGAGTCTTTAGTCCTCAAGCTTTAAAGACTCCTAAGCTTTGAAGGTTTAAGTCTATAAGGTTTGTAGCATTTAAGTCTTAAGAGCTTTTAATAAACTAGATCGTAAGGTCAACAGAAGTAAAAAAAACAGGCCAAGTGCGAGTCGGACTCGCCCACTGAGAGCTCCGTACTTTTTAGTATCCTGAGATACGTGAGATACAGCGTGGTGACGTGACCGGGCGGACGGATATCTGAGTCTTAGTAATAGACTTACGTTTTTACCCATTGTGCACGGAACCCTAAAATCTACCAAACCGACACCGTCAAATTAAGGGTTAAAAATAAATACTATCTGCCTATAAAGCTCGTTGTTTGAGCTCTTAAAGCTTGACACAGACCTTCGAGGTTTAGGGGGCTTGAGCTCTCTATGAAGCCCGAGTCTTAAAGACTCACTCTTAAGAGCTCATAAAAAGCTTGAGTCGTTAAGGTTCTGAACGGTTTCTGAGCTAAAACCTTTAACGCTTGAGTCTTTAAGGCGTGAACTTTTAGGGTTTACAAGTCTTTAAGGTTTAAAAGTCTTCAAGACTAGTCTTATAACAACACTACTGAGTACCCACAACATAAGCCTTCTTGAGCTTACCGTGGGCCTCAGTCAATCTGTGTAAGAATGTCCTGTAATATTTTTTTATTTATTTAATATTCTCTGTCAACCAAGTCTGTCAGTAAATAAGAACAAAGAAAACCATATGCATCCTTTTCTTTAGGGTGCTAGAGAAAAGGATACCTATAGTTTTCTTAGTTCTTATTTACTGACAAACTTGTTTGACAGAATATATTTGATATTGGAGGGTTTACTGATGAAGCCCGATAAATCGAGATAATTTGTCCTTGAAATAACAACATTGTGGAATTTATTCGATCGGAACATAATTCGAATTTCAAAAACCGCTCAACTTATCGGGTTTCACCAGTAAACCCTCAAAATTATGTAGTGTGAGATCTGACTTTCGACTTAAATGAATTAAAATATTTAAAACGATTTAAATATTAACTAGACACCAATCCGTTAATAATCGTTTGTTCCTTTCCATCTATCAGTATCATACCAATACGTCGGAAAGAGACAAACGATTAGCATCAGTTTCTCAAATTAAAATCTGTTTCAAAATTAAGAATTAAATAGTTCTAAAATAAAATCGGGAGTGTTGTGAAGGATTCGAGCGTTAACGCTCAAGGTGTATTTTTTTTTGCTAAAATGGGACACATACTGCTTTTCACTGCTTTTTTGAGAAACTTTTTGTGTTAAAAATGATTTATACTAAATTCAAAACTGTCTTTCTTACAGCGTATGGGTGCAGCTACTAGACCGCAAGCAGCAGCGATTGGAGCTAGCACTAGTTCCGGTGCGAGAGCTGTGTGCGCCGGCGCACTACCCTGCTGCGCCTGCGCGCGCCGCGCATGCGCCGCAAGAAAATCCCGAACAGGTGAATGACATGCCCTACACGATATTACAAAATGGCGAATATTCTCAAAATGGCGGACATTAAATGACTCCCTGACTACAAACGACTTCCATGTAGACCTAAATTTTAGGTCTACATGGGAGTCGTTTGTAGGTTTTCGGGGTCTCTTATATGAATAAAAAAAACAAAGTAATTTTCTCGCTATAAGGTAGCAAAATATAAACACGAAATAAATGTCATATACAAAGAAAAAGTGACCAAGGCCTCCAAGTGTCCCGAGCTGGAATCGAACCAGCGTCCTTCGTTTACCGGACGGATACCTAAACCGCTCGGCCGGTGGCCACAGCGGCGGTCACGAAAGCAAGGGTCGAAAATTCCATTCCACGGGAGTGCTTATCTTTTGTTCGTTTTTATAGCCGACAGCTCATAGTTCACTAGCTCACGGTGGGACCAGTGCCTTTGGTCAATCACTGGCCAGTTTATAATTTAAAAAAAAATGATGGTCATTAGCAACCAGACGCTTCGCGATGGCTGCGAAAAAAGTTTAAATTACATATTTATTAAAATTATCATTTTGTTATATAGCCAATACAAATCCTAGTCCAAGAGACAGCGCCAGACGTATGGATCAACGTTCACGACATACTTCACTTCCTACCCCCTTTGGAACCTGGCACCATCCGGTTCATATGGGGCTCGGAGCAGACTGGACACTTGCATCTGTACCTCATCACTTGTAGGATAGCTAGGGGACCACCGGAGAGAATGAGAAGTGAGTATATCTCTGTCTTTGTCTAACTTACTGCTAGAACGACTAGGGAACAAATCAAATTATTTTGTAGAATTTTTTTTTTTTTTTGATTTGTTCTTTTTTCCAAGTAGTCACACTACTATATATAAATTATAAATTCAAATAGATATCATACACGAAAGAAAAAACGACAAGGCCCACTGGTGGCCGAGCCGGGAATCGAACCCGGGTCTTCAGCTTACGCGGCTAACGTCTTCACCACTAGACCACCCGCCCGCCGGTTCGATTCCCGGCTCGGCCACCAGTGGGCCTTGTCGTTTTTTCTTTCGTGTATGATATCTATTTGAATTTATAATTACTGCTAGAAGTTATAGCTAAGTTATGATATAAGAATAGGTACAGTATAATAAAGAGTACTGTCGTACAGTATGGCCACTCACCCACCCACCCCCTCTCGGTTACCTCACAGTTACCGCCTGTCAAAAACGCGAATAGCCGACCTGTCATATCTCACTCATACAAGCATGGTACGCGTTCGCCTACACGAGCTTAGAATGTGTGCTAGAAACGCGCCTCTTTCATATATTTGATCGCCAGTGTCCGAGGTGTGATATAGGTACGGTTTATTTTGTTTTTACTTTACCCGCGGCTCCGCTCGCGCTAGAAAGAGACAAAAAGTAGCCTATGTCACTCTCCATCCCTTCAACTATTTCCACTTAAAAAAATCACGTCAATTCGTCGCTCCGTTTTGCCGTGAAAGACGGACAAACAAACAGACACACACACTTTCCCATTTATAATATTAGTATGGATGTATTTATCTATTTAAGTATGTATATCGTCGCTTAGCACCCATAGTACAAGTTTTGCTTAGAGGCTAAGTTGATCTGTGTAAGGTGTCCCAAATATTTATTTATTTCTTATTTCACCTTTACAGGCGTTATGGAAATGATAACGGAAGAAGAGAACCTAGCGGTCGGACCGAATATTATTAGCAAGGAACCCATCACTGCTGGCGAGTGGGAGGTATTAGGCAGGAAAATATGGGTGAGTACTCGGTGTTTAGTTGCTACACTGTAGCTATAGTCTTGTACGAGGGTGGACACAGGGTTTGTGTTGCTGGCAGTGAATGTTTTAGTATAATCCATCATCCTCCTTGCGTTATCCCGGCATTTGCCACGGCTCATGGGCGCCTGGGGTCCGCTTTGATAACGAATCCCAAGATTTGGCGTAGGCACTAGTTTTTACGAAAGCGACTGCCATCTGACCTTCCAACCCGAAGGGTAACTACTTAATAAATCATACGAAATGCTTGTAGAGTGTGTAAATTGATAAAATCTATAATGAATACATTACCATATGATAAGACACATCAAGTATTAGATAACTGGTCTGTGACGATTCGTCATAATTTATTACTACACATAATTTTATGGCCTGTGTGGTGACGGGTTAAGAATTTCACCACCCCCTTCCTTCCCGTGGGTGTCGTAGAAGGCGACTATGGGATATGGGTTAAATTGTGGCGTAGGTGAGAGGCTGGCAACCTGTCACTGCAATGTCACAGTTTCGTTTTCTTTCAACCCCTTATTTGCCAAGAGTGGCACTGAAGCTTTAGTAGTTTCATGTGTTCTGCCTACCCCTTTATGGGATACAGGCGTGATTGTATGTATGTATGTATGTATAATTTTATTACTTATTCCAATAAGGTCTAGTTACCCTTCGGGTTGGAAGGTCAGATGGCAGTCGCTTTCGTAAAACTATGTAGTGCCTACGCCAAATCTTGGGATTAGTTGTCAAAGCGGACCCCAGGCTCCCATGAGCCGTGGCAAATGCCGGGATAACGCAAGGAGGATGATGATGATGACATAATTTTATGAGAGTACATATAGCAATAATTTATTTATTCAAGTATTAATAATTAAAATTTGTCACATAATAATATGCCAGTCGATGTCTATATGTAATCATTTTCACAGGTAGACGAAGCCCGCAACCTAGTGTACTTCGTTGGTCTCCGAGAAACTCCTTTAGAAAGGCATTTATACGCCGCGCCCTTAGCCCCGCCGAGACCACATCAAGTAACTTTGTTAACCACCGTAGGACATTCTTGCGCTGTAGATATGGACGACGTAAGTATATATCCTACAATTCTTTCATAGCTAGAAAAAGGACTACTTTACGATTTGGTGGAGGAATATCGTTCCAACATCTTGAAGCTACATACCTCAAGCTTCTTCGAAAAGTATAATTCGTTATTCTCAGCGAAATCCCTTTAGAAAGGCAATACGCCGCGCCCTTAGCCCCGCCGAGACCACATCAAGTGACTTTGCTTACCACCGTAGGACATTCTTGCGCTGTAGATATGGATGACGTAAGTGTATATCCTACAATTCTTTCATAGCTAGAAAAAGGACTACTTTACGATTTGGTGGAGGAATATCGTTCCAACATCTTGAAGCTACTTACCTAAAGCTTCTTCGAAAAGTATAATTCGTTATTCTCAGCGAAATGCCTTAAGAAAGGTAATACGCCGCGCCCTTAGCCCCGCCGAGATCACATCAAGTGACTTTGCTAACCACCCTCGGGCATTCGTGTGCTGTAGATAGATATGGATGACGTAAGTGTATATCCTACAATTCTTCCATAGGTAGAAAAGGGCTGGACTGCTATTTGGTGGAGGAAAGTTGTTCCAACATTTTAAGGCTGCATATCTAAAACTTCCTCAAAAACAGCTGTCATGTGTTCGTGTGCTTTAGATATGGATGATGTAAGTACGTTATATCCTACATTTACATAGTCCATGGGTAGACAGAGAACTAGACTTAGTTGGCGGTGGAATATTGTTCCAACATCTTGAAGCTACATACCTAAAGCTTCTTCGAAAAGTATATTTCTTTATTCTGTGCGCAATGACTTTAGATAGGTATACGGTGCACGCAGGAAATTCAGAAATAAAAATTATTGGTTAAAACAGTAAAAAAATCAATTTCAATTTATCTTTTAACGCCTTTGCTGCGGCAATTAAGTTAACTCGCAGCTAACCATATTTTGTATAAGATCTTTCGGTACCGCAGCGAACGTGTTAAGAGTACTCGGTGACTTCGAAAGGTTTTTTTCTTCTATTTTGGACAGGAATGCACCCTGGCAGTTATAACGTCGAGCAACATCAGCACAGCGCCATCTACACGAGCGTATCGCATCGCACACACGCCAGGACCCACCTTAGTCGCGCAAGGACTTCTCATGGACCGAGCACCGAGCGGTAAGTAATATTGAAATGAACTTTATTTGCTGGCGGCACAGACAAATACAACAAGACGGCCCTTACAGGGCGACTCGCGGTCACCAAGCATACGACAAATCAGGTTTATAAAAGTTTGAACGTGTGCGACACCGATCAGTAGCGCCCAAGTATACGACCCGCTAACAGTGTTCGTGTCCGCTCGGGAAAAAATCTTAAATAATCAAATTTGGTTGCAAACAATGGTCTCTTGCAGCATAAAGTGGTGTGGCAAGTCTTCTAACACTTCTACATATAAAAAAGATCGAATAACATTCCACAGTTAAGTCAAATTAATTATTTTGTTGAATATTGTTTATTATCCGCGGAGTTCATTTATACTGGTCAATATGGCTGTACTGGACGGCGCCGAGGCGCGTCCATCCCTTTTTGCCTAGTTAACAATGCGATATGCTATCCCTTTCACGTAAACGACTAGGGATGGGGCCATGTTAGTTTATGTCTGTTGCGGGAACTTCGTACTACCGTTCGTACCCTGTGCTACCATTTTATGAAATATAAAAGAAAGCAGATTTGTAATTGTGAATAATTATCTAGAATCTGTAGAGTCTGTAGTGTTATTTAGTTGATTGATTAGTTTAGAATATTTAGTTGGTAATTTAACTTAGTAAACGTAAGTAAAAATGCACAGTTTAGTTATTAGTTACTAGAATGATTTTTATTGAGGTGCTATCACAATCATCATCCTCCTTGCGTTATCCCGGCATCGGCATTCGCCACGGCTCATGGGAGCCTGGGGTCCGCTTTGGAAACTAATCCCAAGATTTGGCGACCTTCCAACCCGAAGGGTAACTAGGCCTTATTATAATTTAATTATAATACAGTATGTAAACTAACGAAAACCATTTACTGTAACCCGTAAATGTCCAGGTGATACTGAGAAACTTTTACTATGGGATCAACCCCGAAATCACGAAAATATCTTCTGACAGTTTCATAGGTAGTTTTATTTTATAGTAAGTATTTCCTATGGGAGAGTAAATTTTTATTTCGCGTTTTGGGTGTTGGTCCCATATTAAAAGTTTCTCAGTATCACCTGGACATTTACGGGTTACAGTAAATGGTTTTCGTTAGTTTACATACTGTATTATAATTTGTTGCAAAACAAATTCACCACAGTACTGGTACCGGTACCATTGTCTATAATAGACATGTCCCATCCCTGCTGCTAATCGTAAAGGCGCGCCATTATTTGAAACGACCAATGGCAGCACCGTGCGCGCCCGCCTCGCCCCGCAAGGATTGGTGATTTGCGTCTCGAACAATATCGCTTGCAATAGGCTTCTAGTGGGGTGTTCTGTGGCTGGCGGCTATATTTCCGAGCTCATATAACCCGGCAACCTTCAAATCATGGGTGAACAGGCATCTTCTGGGCGAGCTCACTCCATCGTAGGCCACGTCTTTGCCTTTGGCTAGTCAGACCAAGAGTAAGCAGTATAAAAAACAATGTTTGAAATATTTCTGAAGTGGGACTGGGCCGGTCGTGTCTGCCGAATGCCAAACGAATTATGGGCCAAGATTACCAGAGTGGCAGCCCAGGCCAAAACGAGGACCCGGCAGACCACGTATGCGATGGCGGAACGAGTTGGACTCCTTTTTGAAAGAATGGCCGAGGACTGCACAAAACCGGGAGGAATGGAAAAAGCGGGAGGAGGCTTTGCCCAGCAGTGGGACATCGCAGGCTCTCTATAATATAATAATTTGAAATATTTGCGAGCTGGAACAGTGGCCCTTGGCTGCTCACATCGGTGATGCCTTTGAGCCATCTTATACGTCGCTTTCTGTGACGGTGAGTCAGCATCACCCGGTCTCCATGGCCCCCTTGGAGTCTAGGTTGACCATACAAATAGACCACGTCACCACAAGGGTTCTCTCACAGGATTTTCAATAAATAAATAAATATTATAGGACAATCTTACACAGATTGACTGAGGCCCCACGGTAAGCTCAAGAAGGCTTGTGTTGTGGGTACTCAGACAATGATATATATAATACTAGCTTTTTCCCGCGGCTTCGCTCGCGTTAGAAAGAGGCAAAAAGTAGCCTATGTCACTCTCCATCCCTTCAACTATCTCCACCTAAAAGATCACGTCGATTCGTCGCTCCATTTTGCCGTGAAAGACGGACAAACAAACAGACACACACTTTCCCATTTATAAAATCAGTATGGATATAATTACTTATATGCATAGAAAACATCCATGACTCAGGAAAGTCAGGAACAAATATCTGTGCTCATCACACAAATAAATGCCCTTACCGGGATTCGAACCCATGACCGCCAGTTTTTGAGGGTTAATGAAAGTGATATGTGCGGTAATAAAGTTTGTGTGTCCTACAGAAACGTCGTCAGACAGCAGAAGTTACAATGGTTCCTGGGACAGCCGCTCTGGAGATGGTGACAATGATGAAAATGACTCCAGCGAAGCCTCTATACTCGTCAAAGGTATTTAAAAAATGGAAAGAAGTGCCTAGTGTCTACTTCGATTAAGTTCATAATCTTTAACATTTCTTTACATAAATATAATTGTCAACTTATCTGTATCAATTTTGCGCCACATTTGTAACTCGGATGTAAGCTGGTTACCTACAGCACAGGCCTCGCCTAGTGTAGGAACCAGGTCAACTTAATTTAAGGGAAAGCACAAGCGATGTTCTCTCAAATTCTGTATTGTCTTAGCTTAATTTTTTCTTTTTATGATGAATGAATTTGTGTAGATAAATAAATGTTTTAAAGTTTTTTTTAAAGTATATTTGGGCATTTTCAGAATTTGGGACCCCCCAATTAGCGTAAGTTGTTAACAAAAATTAACTCACTGTCAGTTTTGTGACGATAATTAAGCATGAAATTTCTATAAAAATATTGTTTTGGTGTTAATTACACATAATTAAGCATGAAATTTCTATAAAAATATTTTTTTTTGTGTTAACTTTAAGCGATAATTTACATTCAGAATGTGAAAAATGTAAATTTTTAGACAGATTTTATGCTCGTCACAAAATTGACAGCTGGTTATTTTTTGTTTACAACTTACGCTAATTGGGAGGTCCCAAATTCTAAAAATGCCCATTTACGTCACTATAAAATTTCTATGGTACAGTCAACCAGTTGGAACCCTAGCCACTATAGAACTATGTCATAGTGACGTTTAAATCAGATTGTAAGAAATCTCTTACTGCTTGTCATTTTGACATGGTTGTAGAGTGGCCTAGGGTTCCAATTGGCTGACTGTATTTGATTAAACATTCGCCCTACATTTTCCAAAAAATTTTCAAGTGTTTAGCTCGTCGATGATACCGCCAAAGTCAAGGTTTAGGAAGGCACGCGTTTCATGAAGGCAACTAGCCGCTGAGCCCTACATTTTCAAATTTACCGCCTTTTTTAGGGTTCCGTAGTCAAAAAGGAAAAACGGAACTCTTATAGGGTCACTCGTGTGTCCGTCCGTCCGTCTGTCCGCAGATATTCTGAAAGTGACCGAACTCGTTTAAGCTGAAATTTCAATATATATATCAATCACGCCGACAAAGTGGTAAAAAATGTTTTGTTAAGGTACCCCCCCCTACATGTAAAGGGGGGACTGTTTTTTTTTTCATTCCAACCCCAACGTGTGATATATTGTTGGATAGGTATTTAAAAATGAATAAGGGTTTACTAAAATCGTTTCTTGATAATATTAATATTTTCGGAAATAATCGCTCCTAAAGGAAAAAAGTGAGCCACCCCCCCTCTAACTTTTGAACGGTATGTTTAAAAAATATGAAAAAAATCACAAAAGTAGAACGTTATAAAGACTTTCTAGGAAAATTGTTTTGAACTTGATAGTTTCAGTAGTATTTGAGAAAAAACAGGGGAAAAAAGAACCTACACTGAGCGTGGCCCGACACGCTCTTGGCCGGTTTTTAGTGCCAAGATTTTGTTGACCGTATATTTTTTTAACTTTACTAAGGTATAGAATAAATTTAAAAGTGGAAATCTGCCTTGGGTGACACTTGAACTCATGGCCTCTGCTTTGCAGGCGTTTCTGCTAATCAGAAGTTAAAATGTACTAAGGTCATTGAACTACTATGTACTACGTACTAGAAATGACAACTCGAACATATTCTGTGCGCCGACCGGCAGCGGCGGCAGCGTGAGGCGCATGCGCGTGAAGCGAACCGTGTCATAGAGTAAGACTTGACCACCTAGACGCGACACTTTTAGTGTAGACCTTTGTTTTATACTTTGTGTGTGAAATACTAAGTAGTTTATTTTTAGCACTATTGTGCATTGTGTTATATTTAATTTCTACTCAGTGAAATAAAAATAAGTAATTGTTTTTTTCATAAATTTTAATTTCCTTTGAATAAAATTAGTTTTGTAAGTTTCTGTCGCTCAGAATAATAATCGCGCCATTCACCTTGTTTTACCTCCCTTGCACCGGTTTAACACCGGTTGCATTAAATACTATAATACTATTTCAGTTTTGGTGTCACTATTTTTCGTCAATAATGAGAATTATAATTCAGAAATAATTCAAAATCATGCTTATTGTATAATATTATCGCCTAAAATTCGTATTAGAACCGTGTAATATTCAAAACTATAAATTGAAATAAATATTTTTATATTATATATTGAAAACAGAATATGATCACAATTATTATACCTTATTACCTACATGTCATGTCTGCGCGATTCATCTAGGATTCCAGTTGTCAAAATGGCGGCCATAGCATCGCGTTTAAGGAGCCCGTCCCTTCATTATAATAATTACTTAAATTAAGTTACATCGAAATAGCTTGTCTACTAACCGATGAAATGTGACACCGTCACTTTTATTAGATTTTCTCGTATGGCTTCAACAGTATCTTATAGCACAGGAAGGCATTTTTTCATTTTATTTGTGTGCAGTCAGAGACAACCTCCTCCCGCCACGCGCAGAGACTGACTGAGGCAACATAAGTCCACTGGACTTATGTTCGTGGCGCAAACTTTTTGTTCGCCGTGTCCTCTCTAGTACATTATACCTCAATGACTAAGGTAGTAAAAAAATCTTTTTCAGAGCACGCCCTAAACACCAGCCTCTGCGTGCCTCCCCCCCAAATCTTCACCACACGCCTGTCTTGCGGGCTCCCGGCCTACTGCACGCTGTGGCGCGGCGCCCGCTCGGGGAGAGGCCCCACAGTCTTGCACGTGTACGGGGGGCCTGAGGTGCAGACTGTCACCAACAGCTACAAGGTAAACCAGTCTTTTATGAGCAGAGATCGGATTTTTGTGCTTCATATATACTAATAGTTATTTGTTATACAAGGGGGAAAAGTTGCATTTTAACGCCGAGTGTGGAATTGAAAAACGAGCAAATGAAAGGATTCTATTCGAATTCGAAGCGAGTGGTTCAACTATAGAATCCTGAACTTGCGAGTTTTTTAACACACGAGAAGTAAAATAAATTTGCACCCGAGTGTAACACAAAACTTTTCCCCTCACTATAGCGAGGAAACTACAACGCAAAAAATGCGTTTATCTCTGCTTCCAGTAGTTCCACAGGTAGTAAATCATCTTTATTACTAGATTCACCTACTTTTATCAATTTTAAAGCAGTTAATTTGACTTTATTCAAGGTCAAATTACTTTACCCACTAGTTGATAAAATGCGTTTTTACCCGCTGGTATTAAAGGACAAAACACGTGTTTCCGAGCTAGTGAGGGGGAAAAGTCATTAAAATGACGTAAGTCACTAAGAATGTCGCAAATCCGTCCGATCTCTGCTTGTGAGTAATTCAGTTTAGTAACCTAACCTAACCACAAAATTAAAATTTTGAAAAAACCCCCGACATATACTTTGTCAAACAAGTCTGTCAGTAAATAAGAACAAAGAAAACTATATGCATCCTTTTCTTTAGGGTGCTAGAGAAAAGGATACCTATAGTTTTCTTTGTTCTTATTTACTGACATACTTGTTTGACAGAGTATAGTGTCAGTCTGCCTGACCTGTCTGCTCGTTTGCCTCCTATCTCATAAAAAAAAAATAAGAAAAATCCCGACTAACTCAGCTTTCGAACAAAAAAAAACGAAATCTAAATCGTTTCATCCGTTCGGGAGCTCCGATGCTACAGACAGACACACACACACAGACAGACACGTTAAACTTATAACACCCCGTCGTTTTTGCGTCGGGGGTTAAAAAGATGATTGTTCGGAACTGTTATTCAGTGTTAAACCGTCACGAGAGATGTCGCTGTACTGAGTGTAGCAATTTCTACATCGCGCTAACATTAGTTTTATTGGGAATGTATACAGAGTGGGGCGTGTAACAAAGGCGAATAATTAAACTCTAGGCTATTCTCCTTATACTGATCAACATTTGTTCGGCGATTTTTAAAAATAACTTGTATTTTGATTTTTATCACCCTTGAAAGTTTTTTCTAAGAGGTAATGTATTGCGAATTCTGTTAAGTCTAAAGTGTGACAGACAACGTCAATGACAACAATAATGGCGTACATTGAAGCTAATATTTATTTTGTATGAAAAATTAAAAATTTTAAGACTTCATAATTTTTAAAAGTCACTGAACAAATGTTGATCAGTATAAGGAGAATAGCCTACAGTTCAATTCTTCGCCTTTGTTACAGGCCCCACTCTGTATAACTTGAATAAAGTTGACATGTGAACACATTTTTTTTTTGTTTATAAACTACCTTTTCTTTCCTATATGACTTTATATTTTTTATGTTATTGTTAATAATTTCGTTGCGTTGGGCTGGCATGGTCAAAACTTCTGTGTTGCTTTGTATCATTGAAACGATTGCACAGCGCCGACTCAAACTGAAACATTATCTAAGTGAATTCTTGTTTTAAGTGGCCTAAAATTTAGTTTTTTCACAGGGCATCAGACAACTCCGCATGCATATGCTGGCCGCCCGCGGTTTCAACGTAGTCGCCATAGATTCCCGGGGCTCCAAACACAGAGGGCGCGCCTGGGAGGGGGCTATAAGGGGCAAGATGGGGCAGGTTGAGCTAGATGATCAGGTATATCCTATTGCAACCATGTGTCAAAGTTATATAAATAATAAATAAATAAATATTGGGGACACCTTACACAGATCAACTTAGCCCCAAACTAAACAAAGCTTGTACTATGGGTGCTAAGCGACGATATACATACTTAAATAGATAAATACATACTTATATACATAGAAAACATCCATGACTCAGGAACAAATGTCTGTGCTCATCACACAAACAAATGCCCTTACCGGGATTCGAACCCAGGACCGCGGCTCAGCAGGCAGGGTCACTACCGACTGAGCCAAACCGGTCGTCCGTTATCTAAAACCATAGAGGAAAAAGGGAAGAGGTGTAACTCCATACATCAGTAAATGCGGGTTATTTGTATAGGCATAGTTAAGTGACATCTAGCGACATTCACGCGTCAAATAGCGTGAATTATCAGTACCACTACTCGATACTAGGTGGCAACTGTGTCGTCTGCCAAAAATTTTATATTAGAACAGTTTACAACTTATATTACAAGCAGAAGGAATTGAAAACAGAATACTGATTAATACTATTGTAATATTAGCTAAAAATTGGTGAGCAATCGACTCTTCGTTCGTCGCGACATCTACTGACAAGCAGTACTGATAATTTACGCTAGTTGACGCGTGATTGTCGCTAGATGTCACTTAACTATGCCTATACAAATAACTCGCATTTACTGATGTATAGAGTTACAAGTATTACAACTCTTCCCTTACTTATTCCTCTATGTCTAAAACTACGTAGCGAATGTAGCAAAGACCTGAGGCCTATTTCACAATATTGACACATCACTTTACTACATACTTTTAACTGTTTCTAACACTATTTTCACGTTTACATACGGTCTTCAAATGTTCTTCCATCTTTGTAAATGCATGATGTCCCGTATCGGTTTAGCACATGACAATGTGTGTAATATTTGCATACAATACTTTTTCTACGACCATGCACTTAGTTTTTAATAGTTTTCTTGAATAACTTTGGTGAAATTCACACTGTTTCCTGTTTTCTACGCAAAGGTTTGCACTGTCAGCTCAGCTGCTTAAAGCCTTCCCGCGCACGCAGAGCCTAACAATGCGTTTTCAGTTTTTTCGATACTGCGGCGGACGCTGGCTTTGGCGAATACAGTTTTGTGTAGGGTTTTAAAGATCTATGCACGACCCTGTAAATGACGAATAATATTTCGGGAGTAGAAAAAAACCATAATGACATTTTTGTTCAGGTGGAGGTATTACAATGGCTGGCGAAAGAGACAGACTGCATAGACATGGAACGGGTCGCCATACATGGATGGAGTTACGGTTAGTGCCCTCTCTTTCTCGTATCAATTATACACATGAGTTCTTTAAAACTACTATGTGTTAATACATACAACTAACTATGTAGTACTTAACTATTATCAAATACAGATGACAGTATCAAAGAGGATCGAGTATTATAAGAGAGTCACTGTCAAAGTAAAATGTGTAATCACATGAATAGACTGCCATCTCTTGACACAAGCTTGAAACTTTTAAACATCAGCTTGATATGTGTTAAAATGTTGGAGTTACATATGTCTTTGCTCCGTATAGACAGCTACAGTCTAAGAAAGAAACGTACCTCAGAACCATATAGAAAAAAAGTATGGTGGCCTAGATGGCGTTACACTTTTGGGAGACGCTCAGCTAGATGGCGCTAATATTAATATTTGACATTTTAACACATATCAAGCTAAGAATATGGGCCAAACTGTCATAACTGATGTTCAAAAGTTTTAAGCCTGTGTCAAGAGATGGCAGTCTATTCACTGTGATTACACATTTTACTTTGACAGTAACTCTCTATAATACTTGATCCTCTTTGGTTATTAACAGTTTTCTAGAATAACCCACGAGTATTTTTTGACTCAGTTAAAGTAGTTAAACACCGTTGCATATGATAATTTTTCTACGACCATGCACTTAGTTTTTAATAGTTTTCTAGAATAACTTTTGTGAAATTCGCACTGTTCCTGTATTTTACACTGCCAGCGCAGCTGCCCAAAGTCATCCCCCGCCGGCTTACCGCGCGCGCGCGCAGTATCGTTATAACAATGTATTGCCACAGTTACAGAGCCAAACAATGCGTTTTAAATTTTTTCGTTACTGCGCGCATGCGCGGGACGCCGGTGGGCGCTTGCTTTGGGGAATAGACTTTTATGTAGGGTTTTAAAGATCTATGCACGACTCTGTAAATGACGAATTAGGTACAGTTCGGGAGTAGAAAAAATATACAAAAAAACCTGCAAGTTATTGCCATGAGGTACTATCGTACAGTATGGCCACACCCGCTCCCCGCTGAAAGTGCCGCCCACCCCCTCTCGATTACCTCACAGTTACCGCTTGTCAAAAACGCGAACAGTCGACCTGTCATATGTCACTCATACAAGCATACCTACAGGAGCTTAGACTGTATGCTAGGAACGCGCTTCGTTCATATATTTGGTCGCCAGTGACCGAGGTGTGCCATGAGAGAGCCTGCAAGAATTTACCTAATATGGCAAGAAATGGGTATACAATTTCTAAAATTCGAAACCTCATATTTGCTTGTAGTGGCAACTTTTGTTAATAAATGAATTACTTTATTGCGATAAACATGGTATACAGTAAAATTAAATAAATAAATTTTAGGCCGTTTTTATAAATAGAAAATGTCTATTGACAAAAGGCATACAAATATGCTACTAGTCATTCATTTAAATTTACATTTCATTACCATCAATAAATTAGTTGAAATAATACATTAATATAAAAAGTTATAATCACAATATCCTAGGTCAGGAGCACTAAAATCTTTATATTTAAAAAATCTTTTATTGAATAAAATGTCTTTTCTAATAGCCACTGGAATAGTGTTGGTTTAAATTCATTTAATGTCAGTTTTTAATATTCAGAAACAACTTATTAACTATACATATGGCCATAGGGAAACAATTTCGACGACATAAGTCCGTTCTTATTCGTTCTATATCTTACTTTTGTTTTTAGGTGGTTACCTATCGCTCCTCGGTCTAGCCACGCGGCCAAACATCTTCCGCGTGTGCGTGGCCGGGGCTCCAGTGACCTGCTGGCGGCTCTACGACACGGCATACACGGAGCGCTACATGGGACTCCCGGCGCGGGCGCCGCACGCCTACACGCGCGCCTCCGTGCTCGCGCACGCGCCTTTCTTCCCGGACCAGTGAGTAGCTTTCGCTACGCCGCGTCTCGATGCTGGAACGATATGCCGCCGCCAGTAGTCTTCAGAAGATACCTTACTTGCCGGACCAGTGAGTAGAGAGCTTTCAGTCGTTTAGAGGCAGTTGCAGCTTCGCTGCTTGCCAATGCTGGAACGATATGCCACCACCAGTAGTAAGTCCGGAAGCGATTTGCAAACAACGTTTATAAGGAGTTATCTTTCACATGATCCGATTCGATATCGGATATTCACCCTCTCCGATCCGATATCGGATGTTCACAATATCCGAGACGATATCGGATTTTCACATTATCCGATCTGATAACGGATGTTCAGAATATCCGATCTAATATCGGATGTTCTCACTACCCGATCCGATATCGGATGTAGGAAGGATTTAAAAGGCAAAAATCGAAAATGGTAAATATCGGGTGTAGGACCGATATCGGATCGCATAATGTGACAACGCTCTTACTCAACCTCCAGAAGGAACATACACTTTGGTAGAGTAATGTATACGTAGCGCTATATGGTGTATGGGGGGGAGGGGTGGGGTGCTGGCGGCTCTACGACACGGCATACACGGAGCGCTACATGGGACTCCCGGCGCGGGCGCCGCACGCCTACACGCGCGCCTCCGTGCTCGCGCACGCGCCTTTCTTCCCGGACCAGTGAGTAGAGCTTTCGCTACGCCGCGTCTTGATGCTGGAACGATATGCCGCCGCCAGTAGTCTTCAGAAGGAAGATACGATTTTGGTTGAGTAATCTATATTTAGTATCCACTGTTCAGGCGTTTAGAGCCAGTTGCAGCTATGCTGCGTGTCAACGCTGAAACGATATGCCGCCGCTATATTATCCAAACAAGCATACGGTCCGCCTGATGGAAAGCGGTCACCATAATCTATGGACGCCTGCAACTATAGGAGTGTCACATGCGCGTTGCCAACCCATTAGAAAGTTGTACACTCCCTTTTGCTGTGTTAAGTACACAACAAAAAGGAGTGTACAAGTTCCAAGGAGGGTTCGGGTTGCCGACGACTCAAGAACAATAGACTGAACAAGTTTGTTACTTAAGTCCTTCCGTCATCAGCACACCGCACCCTCGTTGAGCTCTGGCAGCCTTACTCACCGGCAGGAACATAAGGGTATTTTCTTCCTTTGTTAACTATCTCCTTTTGCTTACAGGGAAGGCCGTTTACTAATAATCCACGGGCTGGCCGACGAAAACGTCCATTTCTGCCACACGGCGGCGCTGCTGTCCGAGTTGGTTCGACTCGGCAAACCTCATCGGGTACAGGTAAGATATAACATACATACATACATACATACAATCACGCCTGTATCCCATGAAGGGGTAAGCAGAGCACATGAAACTTCTCAAGTTTCAGTGCCACTCTTGGCAAATAAGGGGCTGAAAGAAAAAGAAACTGTGACATTGCAGTGATAAGTTGCCAGCCTCTCGCCTACGCCACAATTTGCCCCATATCCCACAGTCGCCTTCTACGACACCCACGAGAAGAAAGGGGGTGGTGAAATTCTTAACCCGTCACCACACGGGATATAACCTAACCTCAAAATTAAAATTTTTGAAAAAACCCCCCGACCCCGACATAGTATACCGATTTTCATGAAACATGGCTAAGAACACTCCCGACTAACTCAGCTTTCAAACAAAAAAAAAACTAAATCTAAATTGGTTCATCCGTTCGGGACCTATGATGCCACAGACAGACAGACAGACAAACAGACAGACAGATACGTCAAACTTATAACACCCCGTCGTTTTTGCGTCGGGGGTTAAAAAATCTATACTAGAGTAATGAATAATACATACATACAATCACGCCTGTATCCCATAAAGGGGTAGGCAGAACACATGAAACTACTACTACTAAAGCTTCAGTGGCTTCAGTGCCACTAATGTAATGAATAATGATTCAAAATAAAACGCAAAAAAAATTATAAAAACAGGAAATGAAAACATTAGGTATTTCGTAATTGATAACATTTCAAAATTGTCAATGTCCCCTTTCTTCCCGTGGGTGTCGTAGAAGGCGACTGTGGGATATGGGTTAAATTGTGGCGTAGGCGAGAGGCTGGCAACCTGTCACTGCAATGTTACAGTTTCGTTTTCTTTCAACCCCTTATTTGCCAAGAGTGGCACTGAAGCTTTAGTTTCATGTGCTCTGCCTACCCCTTTATGGGATACAGGCGTGATTGTATGTTGTATGTATGTCAATGTCCCTAAATCGAAAACCATTTCTAGATATACGCTTGTAGCTCACAAAAATATTTTTTTTTTCCGTATTTTAGTAAAAAATCTTATAAATAGTTTAAAGGGGAAGTGACGTCACATAGCTGATTCAGAGCTGCCACTATAACCAAAAAAATCTTCCTGTTGGGATGTCACTTGAGTTTGACTGTGACACTTACCACCGCTCATAAATAGCTCGTAGTTATTCAATATTTGTTGACAGTGTCAATAGATGTCGCGACGAACGAAGAGTCTAATGCTCACCAATTTTTAGCTAACATTACAATAGTATTAATCAGTATTCTGTTTTCAATTGCTTCTGCTTGTAATATAAGTTGTAAACTCTTCTAATATTAAATTTTTGGCAGACGAGACACTATTGACACCTAGTATCGAGTAGTGGTACTGATAATTCACGCCATTTGAGATTGTCGCTAGATGTCACTACAAATAACCCGCATTTACTGGTGTGGTTATAACTCTTTCCTTACTGATTCCTCTATGCCGTACACATTTTTTAAACCCTGATGCAAAAACGACAGGGTGTTATAAGTTTGACGCGTCTGTCTGTCTGGCTGTGTGTGTGTGTGTGTCTGTCTGTGGCATCGTAGCTCCCGAACGGATGAATGTTCATACTATCCGATCTAATATCGGATGCTCTCACTACCCGATCCGATATCGGATGTAGGAAGGATTTAAAAGGCAAAAATCAAAGATGGCAAAGATGGAATCCGATATCGGGTGTAGGACCGATATCGGATCGCATGATGTGACAACGCTCTTATTGAACCTCCAGAAGGAACATACTTTTGGTAGAGTAATGTACACGTAGCGCTGTATAGTGTATGGGGGGGAGGGGTGGGGTGCTGGCGGCTCCCCCTATTTGAATTAGTTTTTTTTTTGTCTGAAAGTTGAGTAAGTCGGGAGTGTTCTTAGCCATGTTTCATGAAAATCGGTCTACTATTTTCAAAATTTTAATTTTTTTACATTTTTTTTTTTTCAGGTATACCCAGGAGAACGTCACTCGCTCCGCGCGATGCACGCCGCGAAGCACTACGAAGCCACCTTGCTCCACTTCTTACACGAAAACCTGTAAATTGTATTATACACTTAGGATAACTAGCGTAAGAGTCACTGTCGCTTAGACGCGTAGCGCCATCTAGGTTTAACGAACATTCAACAGAAAAGGTTGGCAGCGCCATCTAGTTTAACGAACATTCAAATAGTTTGCCAGTTGTGTCGAGCAACTATGCAATGAGGTAAGAAATGAAATGTTTTATGATGCTCTAATGTGTACTAAAATAGAAAAGCCGTTTGCAAATCTTTTTGTTTGACATATTTAAAAATATTTTAACACTTTCACTACCAAGAACCCGACTGTCGGGCACACCGCTCGTAGAAGCGTAGCCGATTACATGGGTTTCCCTGTATGTAGCGAAAATGTCGTAGCGCCGCGTAGAGCCCGGTTTCGAAAGTGTTAAGCGGGTTACTCACGTATTAAGTCGATATAACGCTCGACATATTTCGATCAATTTCCGAGGATCTTTTCAATATGCGCCGCACTCTCGACGCGTAAAGGCGGATTGCTACTCTTGAGAAAGAGAGAATGTCGTTAATAACTGCGAAGACATATATGTATAACTCCGTATATACAGATAAAGTCTAAGAAAAACACGTACCTCAGTACCATACAGAAAAAGGTACGGTGGCCTAGATGGCATTACACCTTTGGGGTACGCTCAGCTAGATGGCGCTAATATTAATATTTGACGTTTTAAGACATATCAAGCTAAGATCCAAAAGTTTTAAGCCTGTGTCAAGAGATGGCAGTATATGCTCTTTGATTACACATTTTACTTCGACAGTAACTCTCTATAATACTCGATCCTCTTTGATAACTGTCACTAATCTTTGGTCCAAATTTCTAAAAACGCCCTAATACGTGAGTAACCCGCTTAAACTATTTTTAAAAATGTTTTTCTTATGGGAGTTTTATAGTTAAAATTAAAATACATCATCAATTATTACAATATTAAATGAAAATACATAATATTAGAAGGATAAAATTGCAAACCAGAAATTGAAGTTTTAGACTTTGTCTCGCTCACTTATTTTTAGTTATTTGTTTAAAAATGTGTATTTTCTTGTCAGTCTAGCTGTGCTAGTACAAACAGCAACATCCACAGATGTCATATATACCATAGATCAAGCAAATGTATCTACTTAGCGTGTCAAATGAACTCAGTAAAATCCAGTGAGTTGTCCGTCTTTAATCGCAGCTTGCAGCTTTCGGGCGTCAATTTTAGTAAGTTGAAGTCAACAAAACATTAAAAATACCTCGTTACATGATATTTAATTGCAAGAACACAAAAATTATGAACACTCAAAGGGCCTGTGATATATTTAAAATCACAGGCAAGTAACAACTTCAGTGCAAAATCTGACACGCTCGGCCGCCATACAAATAGATGAACTTGTTTCTTCTATCTAAATCTTATTCTGTGATAACAGGGTCTATATTAATTCGCATAACTGAATACTCCTAATATGAATTGGCATACCGTTTATTACGCATAACGTTTAATACGCATATCATTATTTCGCATAACAGATTTCGTATAATGCTAATGCGCATAATGTAGATTGTTATAACGATGAATTGGTATAAGTATAATAAGCATAACTTTGTTTCGTAGAATGTTTAAATGGCATACAAGAAAATTATATTTTCACCACACTAACGGGTAACGGCTTACTTTTCTGTTCGAAAACAGATAGCAAAATTGCATTTTATCCACAAGAGTGCAAAGTAATTTCATACAAATTTTAACTTGATATCTTAAGCTAGCTGATAGAATTTTACCTATAAATGATGATTTTGAATCATAAATATTGAAGAAATCGATGGATTTGATTTAGTTTGATGTTTTATAGTCAGTATTTTGTTCGTGTTGCGGTGGTGAAAAATTTTGTGTTTCAAACTCGGTGGCAATGTTTAACGTGTCGTACGAAGGTTAATGTGCCTTGAAACCCTCGCAACGCTCAAGATTCCACTTTTTGAACCACTTGCTACGTTCGCGGTTCAATATTGAAATCTTCCGCTTGCTCGGGTAATGGCACGCGCGATCTGCGAAAATCTGAACGATGAAATAATATTATTTAAATACTATCCATTTTCAATTTCTTTAGTAAGGTACAGCGGGGCAAATCTAGACTAAAAGGCAATTGTAACTAATCCATTTTTTCCATTATTACACTATTTCCATTATTCCATTATTACATGTACCCACTGAACACGCTTACTACATAACTGGTAGACACTCTATTTTCTGAAAAACACTTATGAAAAACGAAAAAACTTAATAAGTACCTAATGTATAAATAAAATAAAGACTCCTTAACTCAAATAATCTTTTTAATTTAAGATTAGCAGATAAGTTCATAAATGCATGTATGTTTTTTAAAAATAAACAGTTTTTTTTAATAATGCAAACATTGTAAAACATGGAAGAAATTGACCACAGTTACATTTGCCGCCCACTCGAGATTTGCCCCGCTGTACCTTACTTACCCCTATTTTTTCATGCTTAATAAATGAGACAGTATAAAATTAAACACTCAAAATCGAGCGCTCGAAATTGGAAAATCAGCCCCTGATTGATCCAATCGCTTGCTCCATACAGTTAGTAAGTATGGCAATTCATTTTAGGATAATTAAAGTTATACGAAATAATAGTATGCAAATTTCAATTATGCAGATTCATTGTTATGCGAAATAAGAATTATGCATTTTTAATATTATGCTTATTCAATGTTATGAACAATTATGTTATGCCAAATCTGTTATGCGAATTCAAATTATGCGAATTAATGATAGGCGAAATAGAGGGCACCCGTGGCAACACCCTTAACTAACCATCGGTAGACTTTATTTCCTGGTAATAAGGATTACAAATGTGAAATGTACAGCTAACAGTGTTGCCTATGGTACAAACTGTTTTTTTTAATGCTTATGATTTTTAACTATTCAACGTTTTGTAAAGACTCGAAAGTATTGTTAATAAACTAGATTGACAAATAATAAATGAATGGCGAATATAAATGAATTGTAGCACTGCTTATAATATTAGGTGTGATATTTATATTGTGGTATTATCAGAGAATGAGATTGTAAAATCTATATGTTACAAGTGATTTGCAGTTTTAAGTACACAAATAAATGTGTGCATCAGAATGACTGACCAAAGTGGCAGATCGATGTTGGAGTACCATCAGCATTTACTACCTATTTGCTACTATTTACTACCTATATTGACATATTTGCTACCTAAGTTAGAAAAAAGATTTTCCAAAAATAATGTGGGCAGTCATTCTGACGTCAGGATGACTGCCCAAACTGAGTATGTCGAGGTTGGACCCCCTAATTTGCAACAATGTATGTACTATGATTTACTACCTATTTGCTACCTGCACATATATTTTTTTCGGATTTTTTAGGCAAAGAATAACGATTTTATAAGCAAAATAGTTTTTTTGTAGAAATATGTTTCATAGAGTGGGCAGTCGTTCATACTTCAAGTTGGGCCCCCTAATTTGCAACATTCTATGTCCTATGATTTACTACCTTTGCTACCTACATATAATATCTATATATTCTCATTTTATTTTTTTATAAATAAAATCTGAAAACATACATTAATATTATGTAGGTAGGCAAATGGGGCCTTGGGGCCTATATTTATTTCATTTTATTCAATTTTTCATATTTAAAAAAATCTGAAAACATACATATATTATGTAAGTAGGCAAATGGGTAATAGTAAATCATAGGACATAGAATGTTGCAAATTAGGGGGTCCAACTTGAAGTATGAATTACTGCCCACTTTATGAAACACATTTCTACAAAAAAACTATTTTGCTTATAAAATCGTTAATCTTGGCCTAAAAAATCCGAAAAAAATATATGTGAAGGTAGCAAATAGGTAGTAAATCATAGTACATACATTGTTGCAAATTAGGGGGTCCAACCTCGACATACTCAGTTTGGGCAGTCATCCTGACGTCAGAATGACTGCCCACTTTATGGAAGAAATCTCTAAAAATAATACTTTGCTCATAAAATCGTTATTTTTTACCTAAAAAATCTGAAAAAAAATATATGTGTAGGTAGCAAATAGGTAGTAAATCATAGTATATACATTGCTGCAAATTAGGGGGTCCAACCCCGACATACTCAGTTTGGGCAGTCATCCTGACGTCAGAATGACTGCCCACATTATTTTTGGAAAATCTTTTTTTTAACTTAGGTAGCAAATATATCAATATAGGTAGTAAATAGTAGCAAATAGGTAGTAAATGCTGATGGTACTCCAACATCGATCTGCCACTTTGGTCAGTCATTCTGATGCACACAAATAAATAGCATTGTATGCAACCGGCGTTAAGAGGTCAAAAAAGGTGAGTGGCGTGGGTATATTTTGACTCGGTCAAACACCGTTGCATGCAATACTTTTTGTACTCGTCGACTGTAATTTGTCAATTAGGACACCACAGACTAAACTATAAGTGCTAACTTTTCAGTGTTGGATACTCTATGGCAGTTCCGACTCAACTATAATATCTAATTATAGTTGACTTTTAGTTAACTGTAATAATTTCAAAAATAGAACTTCATACAATTTCTATACTAATTTGCGATACCTGGCAAATTTTTCTGCATCTGAAACACATTTTTTTTATTATCTGTTGCGTTATCGGCCAATCAGAGACGGTTATTACAAACAATTGGTTGCTAGGTAATTCGATGTTGATACAACGGTGAACGACGCTATTAACATTAATTTTAACTTGAATGATGATATTTCCGTCCGTTGATGATGAAGATGATGACTCGTAGAAAAAGTATTTAGCTTTTCACTCTCGTACCGTACTATTAGGCCACTCAGCAAGCTTCTTGGCTTAAACATGGTACTCGACTGAAAAGCTTTGTATTATATCACGATAGTATAAAATACTATTTTGTACAACCATATACTTACCTTTTTGTAGAATAACTTTCGTGAAATACACACTGTTTCTTGGATTTTGACGCAAAAAGGCTGATACTTACCTTTTTGTAGAATAACTTTCGTGAAATACACACTGTTTCTTGGATTTTGACGCAAAGGCCTCCCCTCTTTTCCTCCAGTCAAGCCTGTCGCTTGCACTCCCCAGCGCCCCCACGCATTTTATGTATGGTTTTAAAGAGCTATGTACTACCTTTTAAGTGACGAATAACGGACAGCGTTCATGGGTCGACCGGCGGGTCTACCTAGGTATCGCTGGGAAGACAGTGGCGGCAGCTTCTAGTCAGTAACTGGCAAGCTAGATCGCTAGAGCTAGGCTATCAGGATCAGGACAGGTGGCGATCTCTCGTTTCGGAGGCCAAGATTCACTTTGGATCACTCAGCTAAAATAGATAGTGTGGGTACTCCCACTGTATATTCCTGTGTAGCATTCATATTTATAATCTTATTCTCTGATAATAAGGTGTCGTTTACTGTTCGTATAGTGACAATGTAATATTACAAATATATCTAGCGCAAAATATACTAGCTTAAAATGTATTGTAAATATATACATTTATGCAATCACGTCCACGGCTATATTTCGAAATATGTTGCTTCTCTTATATTTTACATAGAAATAGACGCAACGTATTTTTAAATTTTAGGCCATCCATATACCGTTATGTACAAAAATTGAAATTTAATGTAATGTTTTATTTTAACCGTTTTTTTGTGCAACGATTTTGATATCCTTGCAAAGGCGAGTTATTTGTATAGGCGTAGTTATAGTGACATCTAGCGACAATCACGCGTCAAATAGCGTGAATTATCAGTGCCACTCGATACTAGGTGTCAACAGTCTCGTCTGCCAATAAAACAGTTTACTTATATTACAAACAGGAATTGAAAACAAAATACTGATTAATACTATTGTAATATTAGCTAAAAATTGGTGAACATTTGTATAACTATGCCTATACAAATAACTCGCATTTACTGATGTATGGAGTTACAACTCTTCCCTTATACCTCTATGATTGAAATATAAAATGGAAAGGACCTTATATGTTTGAAGCTTTACCCCTTCGCTGACACTACTTCGGCAGCCGAACCACGGCCGCAGAAAATACATACACGTATATGTATTCACAGTGAGAGTACATCGACAGGCGGAGCACTGTCAGCGAAAGTATTAAATAAACCTGCTTCTGTGATGAAACTGATAAAAAAAAAACTATATTTTGATAAAGACGGCCAAGCAAATACTCTGTCACTAGAAAAAGGCGGCAAATATGAAAAATGTAGGGCTTAGCGGTTGTCTTCATAAAACGCGTGCCTTCCTAAACCTTGATCACATCTCGGACACTGGCAATCAAATATATGAACGGGGCGCGTTCCTAGCACACATTCTAAGCTCGTGTAGGTGAACGCGTACCTTGCTTGTATGAGTGAGATATGATAGATAGATAGATAGATAGATAAAAGCTTTATTTGAATGCTGCAATAACACACAATTACAAATGCAACACAGAACAACAAAAAGAGAAGAAGAAAAAAAAAACATACAATTGACTTAAAATTACGTACACAACATTAAAAAAAATGCTTACCAACACTGTGTGCATTGCAGCAAAAACAAAAGGGTTCCGACTCAGCTATACGCTTCACCCTTTCGAGTGAGGCACTGATATTCTGCCGGCACCCAGATCACGTTACAGTTAAATAAATAAAGAAATGTGTATAAATGAAGAAATAGGTTAAGGTAATTTTAAAGTAAGGTGAGAAAACAATTTATGATTATAAATATAATTATATACATTGCTGTGAAATGAAATACAAATTAAAGTGGAAATAATACATACATATACAATTAATGATCAACAAGAATATAGAAAATGTGTAAGTAATACTTGTGTTATAAAGTGTTATAAAGTGCGCAAACGTGCCGTTAAGAATGTACCGTAAAAATAATTATATCCTAAAATCCGCGACCAAAAATCCGTATGGTATCCCTGTTTTTTGTTTCTCCAGTAATATCTTTTTAAAGTGCAATTTGAAAGATTTCTTACTTTTTAGTTGTCTTACAGGTGGAGGGATATCATTCCAGCATTTGGTCGCGAGATATCGGAAACAACCAGTAAATGCGACTGTTCTGTGTGGATACATTTCCAAAAGGCAACGTCGAGTTGACCTAGTACCATGGCGGTTATGAAAAGTTGATGTGGATACTTTGGAAAAGAGATATTCCGGTGATTTATTATTTAAAACGCCAAAAAGTAGACATGCAAGATGGAGATGTCTCCGAGAAGACATATTGAGAATGGACGATTTGTTCAGATACGGAGATATATGGCTTCTTGGAGGTATTGAATAAATAAATCTATAACAAGCATTTTGTACTCTCTGTATCAAGCGGCGAGTCTTTTGTTGCAAGCGTGGTCCATAGACGATATCACCGTAATTTAATTTGGATAGAACCAGCGATTCACACAAAATCATGCGAACGTTCTCATTTAAGAGATTGCGAATCTGGTACAGGATTTTTAAGCGAAAGAAACATGACCTGACCAATTCACCTACGTGTTTCTCGAACCTCAACTGGCTATCAACCACTACACCTAAGTTTCTCGCCTCTTCTACGCGTTCGAGTGAGGAACCATTGATTTTTAAATGAAGATCACAGTTTAAAATACGGAAAATTTGTGTTTTGGTGCCCATAATCATGTACTTGGTCTTAAGAGGGTTCAACAGCAGACAGTTTCTTTCAGCCCAATTGGAGATGTTTACGAGGTCTTCGTTAATTTTAAAAATAGCATTACTAAATTCATTACAACGAGCTGAATAATATAATTGGACGTCATCCGCATATAAATGATATTTGCAATGCTTAATAACGTTAGTTATATCAGCACTATATAAAATGAAAAGTAAAGGACCAAGTATCGATCCTTGAGGGACACCACGATTTACCGGTCTAGAATCAGATATTAACAAAGTGCCGTCTTCTTTGCATATCTTGACTGACTGAGCGCGGCCTTCCAGGTAACTACTGAACCACGAGAGAGACTTTAAATCTACGCCATAGTATTTTAATTTTGAGAGTAATAAGCTAACATTTATGCAATCGAACGCGCGAGAAAAGTCCAACAGCACCAAACAGGTGCCTTTGCCAGAGTCTTGTTCCGAAATAATGTTATCAACAACATCTATCAGGGCAGTCACAGTTCCCATACCCCTACGAAAACCTGACTGTAATTGTGGCAAAATATTGCTACCCTCTACATATTTATATAATTGGTCATAAACAGCTTTTTCCAGAATCTTCGAGAGAAAAGGCAAAATACTTATGGGCCTGAGGTCCTTGATCTCACGTGCATTGTCCACTTTAGGTAAAGGTGTAACCATAGCTGATTTCCACATTGCTGGCACCTGGCCATGCAGTAAAGATCGATTAATGATTGATGTTATCACTCGCAGCGTCCGTGGAAGGGTGAGCAGAACCATGTCCCTACTAATTGCATCTACACCAACTGAATTGGTAGTAATGGAGAGTATATATTTACCTACATCACTCTCATCGACTGGCTTCAAGCTAAACGAGGTACTACCTAATCGTCGAGTTTCAAAGAACATTTGTGTGTTTATATCAACCTTATCATCACCAGGAACATTCAAAAAACTATCGTTGATCAAATTTGGATCGTTGAAATGGCAAGGAAGACAATCTCGTTTATTAGAGTCTGTTAAAACATTTTTTTTAAGATTCTTCCAAAGTGATTTTGAATTATGACAATTTGAATTAATATGGTGATTATAATAGGCTTGTTTTTCAAAATATATACTTTGAGAAACTAGTTTTTTTAATTCACAATAGCTATGTTTGTGGATTTCCGATTTAGACTTACGATATGCAATATGAGCCTCATTACGCTTTTCTATCATAATTTTGATAGTATCAGTGATCCACGGTAGATTGGTGTTACGCCTGATTGTAATTGATTTATTAGGAGCATGTATGTCAAATAAGGTCAGCAGTAACAAATTGAAAGTCTCCACCATGGCATCTACGGAATCGGTTTTTAATACCAGCTCCCAGTCTATTGCCTGCAGATCCCTATCAAACTTCGCCAAGTCAATGTCCTTAATTGGCCTATAAGTGATAGTTCTCGGCGGTGCCTTGGGTCGTTTTATTGCCAAAGTAATCGTTACCATGGCATGACCGAGAGAACCAGTTATATTAGAGACGCATACATTGGTAACAGACGCGTTAGTACAGATAACATCTAGAAGGGTGTCATTATCCACAGAAAAGTGAGTAGGTTCCTTTACTACTTGCTCTAAACTTTGGGAGCTGAGAAAGCATTTAAACTTAGACGTATTACTGTTTGCTGTGTCTAGCACGTTGATGTTAAAGTCACCCATCAAAACAACACGGTCGTGCTTAGAGAAGTATGTTAAAGAGTCTGTAAGGGCATCGAAAAACATGTCAACGTTGACCCAGTTTGGACGATAAGCAGTACCTATTATGTAACTTTGACCGTTAAGGGAAACAGATAGCCACAGTTGTTCTATATTTGCAGCAGGGTGGGTAGAACGCCGCGCGCGCACGGTAGTTTTGATATAGAAGCCTACCCCACCGCCGCGGCCACCGCGCATCGATGTGGGTCGCGGAGCATTTATAAATTTGTATCCGGGGACACGCGGCGCGCGTTGTTCTTGTCCCTGTCTGATCCAAGTCTCACAAATCGCCACTATATCGGCGTCAAACCTGTTCATTGCGACCAAAAAATCATCTTGTCCTGTTGACAACGAGCCCGGGTTGTAAAGAGCTAATTTAAGTAATTTAGTTTTAGGCGTGACTAGGGAAAAAACTAGATAATAGGTGCCTACATGCACACAAAATCAAAACTGTATGTATATCCAATATGGTGTCACGACCCGGTTTCGTTACGTGTGTAATTAAAAATAGTGAGGTGAAATGTTTACTATTAAGGTTAAATATGTGTTCTGTGACGTGGAAAGTGTTTGTGAACGTGTTGAACAAAAAATAAATGACATGCGAATGTGTATATAGGGCTATCATATTTGTTGTTGTTGCAATGCACGCCAGTGAAAAGCACAAAAAGAGATTACATAACATACAAACTATTATTAAGTGAAAAAAAATATATAAAATGCGAACACAAAATACATAAGACAACGGTTGAAATACATGCTTAGTTGATGCTACTGTTATTTCTATATCAGTACAAGTACCTAAATTATATTTATGCCTGAGAGCAAACGTCAAGAGAACCAAAAACACGAGCCAAGTCACTTTCAGTCCTTATGCGATGTCTCGGAGAGTCAGTTCCCGGTCGTTGGCGCAGATAGATCCTGCCATCACGCGTCCACACGTATCGCCAGCCGTGTTGCTCCTTCAGCTGCCGTGCCCTTTGAAATAGCCGTCGATTGAAGGCTGTCAGCCGCTCGTTGACATAGAAGCGGCTACCGGGCCCCGGGAGTCCGGTGCCCTCCGTGGTGGCCCCGCGGCGCACCCGCGCCGCCTGCAGCAGCCGGTCGCGCACGGCGCGGCGCGCCAGCCGCACCACCAGCAGCCGCGGGCGGGCCGGCACGCCCTCCTCCAACAGCGGCGCACGACCCACGCGAGTCGCGTCGACGATATCATGTTCAGACAGCGTGACACCGAGCTTCTGCCCTAAGGTACTCACTATGTGAATTGTATTTTCCCCCGCTTGTTCTGGGACACAAGAGATCTCAAGATCGTTGTGTAGCAGGTCCTGGTCTCGATCATTTAAATCAGTTTTTAGCTGAGCTATTGTCTCTAACAAAGAAGCATCAGTACCATTACCGCTAAGACCGCTAGGAGACGCGGTCTTGGTCTCCAGTGCTTCAATCCGCGCACACAGATTATCAATACGGCTGTCACAGCTGTCCATCCTTGACGACATGCTAGCTAGTTTTGTATGAACAGCCAGAATATTTAAATTCATTTTCCGCATTTCCTCGCGAAGCAAACGGAATTCCCCCACTAATTGCCCAACATCCGGTACGTACGCAGTGTTTGTTGTCGTGTCAAACCTGGTGGAATCGTGATGACTGTCCGTGAATGACATTTCCATGGCTGAGTTGTCAGGTTCATGGGTCACTGTCCTAGGGCGGGCGGCGCCTCGGTGCATTGTTATGTGTTCCATTGCGCTCCGCACCGGTGTGTTGGTGTTGTCCGACCTGGGTTCGGCACTTTTACATTCTATACACTTCCACGTATACTTTTGGTCTATAATAGTTTGTAAATAGTCTAGGGAAACATTTGCACACTCAAGACAATAAGATCGAAGACAGTTACAGCAATTTAAAAAACTTTTGCCGTTTACTGTGTTTAAACATCCAGCACAGCTTGCCATTGCAAAGTGATTTATGTGCGTTGGTGATAACGTCCAGATTTCAATGGCTGTCACTGACAGCGAGATAACGGGCGCGCGAAGATGCTCGCGGCTGATTCGTTGACAGCTCGTCAGCTGACCCGCACAATCGTTGTTTATAAAGTCCAGTTGGATCGACTTTTAACTGTAATTATTCTGTTTAACGTTAACGTTCTCGCACTTAACACTATTTTTTTCATAAATCACTGATGTAAGTCACTTAATTATATACCGTTGAAGTCCGTAAGTCAATTATATACTATTATTTCACGCAAATTTCCCGGAGCGATCGAAAAGTACGTGTGACAGTTATGACGTCTGTCACGTGATATGACAGGTCGACTGTTCGCGTTTTTGACAGGCGGTAAATGTGAGGTAACCAAGAGGGGATGGGCGGCACTTTCAGCGGGGAGTGGGAGTGGCCATACTGTACGATAGTACTCTTTATTATAATATGCCTTGACGATTGCGGAATCATCGATGAGCCATAACACTTAAAATAATGTTGAAAATGTGGGGGCGGTTTATCGTTCATTGAAAATTTGAATTTCGCGCCGTTTTTACTGACAATATTTGCTTGACCGTCTATAGTTAGTGTTTTGAACACGATTCAAGACGCATTTGGTTCTTCGCATTAAAATGGTTAAAATATAACGGAAAATAAAAGCGACTCTGTTGTTATTGAAAATTATATTTTGAAATATAATGATTTGTATGAACTTGGGTCTCAAGTTTATCTCAAAAGGATTATAGATATTGACAGAGATTTTACAGCTTGGCAAAAAATTGTAGAACTCGAACTGTTTTTTTTTATCATAGCAACACTTAGGGTATACACAAAGAGGATCAAGTATTATAGATAATCACTGTCAAAGTAAAATATGTAATCACAGTGCATAGACTGCCATCTCTCGATTTGGACACAAGCTTAAAACATTTAAACCTCAGTTTTGGCAATTTGGCCTATATTTTTAACTTGATATGTGTTAAAATGTCAAATGTTAATATTAGCGCCATCTAGTCGAGCGTCCCCCAAAGGTGTAACGCCATCTAGGCCACCGTACCTTTGTCTATATGGTTCTGAGGTACGTTTTTTTTTTAGACTATAGCTGTCTATACGGAGTTACATGTCTTTGGGTATGCAGAATGGTGCCGCTCACAGATGTAACAAGCGCTTGGCATCCGTTAGCTCGTTGGGTGGACGACATCCGGAAAATTGCGGATCACAACTGGATGAGACTAGCTCAGGACCGGGACAAGCGGCGTACTAGAAGAGAGGCCTATGCTCAGCAGTGGGCGATAAAGGGCTGATATGATGAGGATATGCTGACGCACAGTATAATAAAGAGTACTATCGTACTGTATGGCCACTCCTGCTCCCCGCTGAAAGTGCCGCCCACCCCTCTCGGTTACTCACAGTTACCGCCTGTCAAAAACGCGAACAGTCGACCTGTCATATCTCACTCATACAAGCACAGTACGCGTTCACCTACACGAGCTTAGACTGTGTGCTAGGAACGCGCCTCTTTCATATATTTGATCGCTAGTGTCCGAGGTGTGGCAGAAGTGTCAAAATAGTTGCCACATGCAAAACTGTTTATATAGACGGTGGCGCCCCTATTGTTGTCTAGGTACTCTTTTTTGCCAGGTTGTACGCTATTAATAATTTAATATTATGTAAAAATAACTGTACATCCTGTTTTTTTTTAATTCCATTAACTTTAAGGGAAGATTCTTTAGTTCAAATACAAATACAATTTCTCTAAGAAACTAGCGTCTTAACTTACGGTTATCAACTTATTAAAAAAAATAAAGATAATTACTGAGCACGTGTGTGACAGCCTTTACCAGTTCCTAAATGTTATTGTTTTGACATGTGCCGTCAATCACTTGACACTAACTTGAATGTTATTCAGGGTCTCTCACACTAATAAATTCATGATGATTTTTTTTTTTGTGAATTTAAAAGTGATATACAGGGTGGTTCCTGATAATGAACCTAGCTACGTGTCGAATTTAACGGAAAACAAAAAAAAACACGGTGTATATAAGACTTATGAAATTCACATTGGCCTATACACGCATAGGGTTCTATCTAGAGTTCCTAGCTTCTCTCTAGATTTAAAATACGGCATTAAAAGCAAATCTCTGTCATTTCGAAATCCACGATACTACATCTACAGGTAAAGTTGTTAATGTGTCGTTTCCAGAAAAGGGCTGTAATGTAACCTTTTTCTGGACACGTCACAGAAATATTGTAAATATATGTTATATTAAATATGGAATCGTTTACCTTCAAGATATAGTAGCTAGTCCATTTATGTAGGTAACGATATTTTTTTTGTAACATAATTATGCCTAACGCGTATTATAATTATAGTATTTTATGCAACAGGCGTTTAAAGGAGGTCAAAAAAGACGAGTGGCGTGGGTAACAATTTGAGGCGAAGCCGAAAATTGTTATTGAGACGACACGAGTATTTTTTGACCCAGTTAAACACCGTTGCATACAATACTTTTTCTACGACCATGCACTTAGTTTTTAATAGTTTTCTTGAATAACTTTCGTGAAATTCACACTGCTTCCTGTATTTTGACGCAAAGGTTTGCACTGTCAGCTCAGCTGCCCAAATCGATACTGCGCGCATGCGCGGAAAGCCGGCGGACACTGGCTTTGGGGAATAGATAGACCTTTATGTAGGGTTTTAAAGAACTATGCACGACCGTGTAAATGACGTATAACAGTTCGGGAGTAGAAAAAATACATATAATTATTTGATAATTATAAACAATGAATTTCAAAGTGACAAAAATACTGTCGCAGGTGTGACTTGAATTTGCGTTTGAGATCTTGAATAGGTCTTGGTAGCTCAATTGATAGAGCGCTGGGCTACTATTCAGTAGAACGTAAGTTCAACTCTCATCCAAAACAATAATAAATTGCAGACTTTTCTGTATGTTGAAATGAAATTTATAAAATATCTATGAATTAATGATTTAGTTACAAATATATATTTCGAATGTATTTATGAGCTATTATTTCAAAAAGACTCTGTACTATTATGAATTAATTATAATTATAGAATGAATGTGCTAGTATTTATACCTTGAAGGTACATGTTTCCATAAAATCTAGTATTGATTTGCTTTTTTAAAATAGGTGTTTGTAAAAAATATATGAGAAAATTTTAAAAATCAACATGTCCTTTTTATTAATTGTCATCTGATCCATCATTTTTAACCCCAGACGCAAAAACGTCGGGGTGTTATAAGTTTGACGTGTCTGTCTGTCTGTCTCCTCCTAACCCCGAACGGATGAACCGATTTAGATTTAGTATTTTTTTGCCTGAAAGCTGAGTTAGTCGGGAGTGTTCTTAGCTATGTTTCATGAAAATCGGTCTACTATGTCGCGGTCGGGGTTTTTTTTTTCAAAATTTTAATTTTGTGGTTAGGTTATTAACCCTTAAATGCATGAGCTTGACAGAGATTTCTTCAAATTTGAATTTTGACATGTCAATAGTCAAAAATACATATATAGATCACTATGCATTTAAGGGTTAAGACTAGAGATTGGCCGAAAACGATTTTGCCGAATACGAATATTCGGCCGAACATTCGGTTCAGCTCTTACCGAACCGAACATTCGGCCGAATATTCGGTTCCGCCATATTTTAAATCCTGACTTAGAGTTAAAAACTTTTCAATGATTGGTAAGTAATGGGTACTAAGGCTCTTAATGTTCCTATAAATTTATTTGGTTTTGTATCTTAATAGCTACGTAATATAATCGAACTATTAGGATGTCATTATCCGATGAATTACGAATACGATTTACATTGTAATATAAAACTTGACGAATGAAAAACTTGCCGAATATGCCGAATACCGAATATTTACCGAATATTCGGCCCATCTCTATTTTAGACCCATTCGTTATAGTTATATTCATTAGTGATATCAGTAGGAGACTGAGAATAAGTTTATCTAAGAAAGAGTTTATTTATATACACATTGATTATATTTTATGTCTTATTTAGCGACGTTGGAAGCTCAGTAACATAAAATGTAATTAATGACGAATTAAAATAATGCCTATCCAAAGTGCTAATTGGTAAGACAAGTTCAAATCGTTGTTGTCCTTTAGCCATCGTCTAGATGTCACTTTTTGTGGGGGCCGATCTTGTGAGGGCGAGTCACCGAGTCCGGAATTAAAATTGGATACCTACGTTGTATAAGGCATCCGGTTTTTTATGCCTTAGCTTAGCACTTAGCACAATAATAGTCATCGCCCAATATTTTTTAATATCATTTCATGTATTTTACGCAATCATTCATTTTAGATTCCATCAACACTCAAAATATATACATATTTTGTCGTTATACCGTGGCGGGGGGAGCAAGGACAGCATTCCATTCGGTTGTCGGTACAGTACACCCTAAAATTTAAAAAGGGCTTCTACGTTTTAGCCTCTGCCCCGCGCGCGACTCCCAAAAATCCGGAACGAAACACCATTGACCATTGTTAAGTAATGAAAAAAAAAACAGTCGGAAATAACTTCTCAATAAGTGATGTCTAATTTGCTATCTATGTTTCTTTACTCATAAAACAGGAAAAATAATACAAGTACTTAATACTTATTTCACACAGAAACCCATGTCTCTCTAACCTCGTAACGCCCACCTCACAATTTTTTGCCAGGGTTTTAGAAACAAAAGAAATACTACTTCATTTGTTTACATGAAAAGTTAAAATTCCATTGAAACCAAATGTACATCTCAATGTACATCGGGCGGCATGAGGATAGACTTAAAACGCGTGACGTATCGGGCAAAACCGGGTTTAATAATAATACATAAACACACAGTCTTTCGCTGACATCATCAGTCCATCTCGCAACGCGTGGACGGTCGCTCGTCATTAAAAAAACTATAAAAAAGTCAATAAGGAAATAAATGAAGGAAACCAAGTTTGCGGTTAAGTGCTTTAAAATTGTGGTTTTGTGATGAGACTGATTTGACTTTTAATTTATAATATCGGTGAGTGCTTTTGTCTTATCTGTATTTGATAACCGGTGCCCCTTGTTTCTAATAAGACATAAAATGTGGCATTCCACTCAGAAAGGTTCATATGCTTCAATTGCGATAAAGACGTTTCCATAAGAATAATCAAACAACAAAACAAACAATTATTTAATAAAAAACTCTTTTGGAACGTAATATTTTTTAGATTAGAAAAAAGTTTACACAAAGTAGGTTACCTACATACACAAATATTTTGCAAACATGAAGTTGTGAATGAAAAGTTTTAACTACCTTACTCGTAAATATCTATAAAGTCAGAAATCGCTAATAGCAGTAATAGCTAACGGAAATAGATACATACTTAGGTATTAAATTAACTAAGTATGCGGTAGATGTGTTTAAATATCCTAACCACAAAATTAAAATTTCGAAAAAACCTCTAACCGCGACATAGTAGACCGATTTTCATGAAACATAGCTAAGAACACTCCCGACTAACTCAGCTTTGAGACAAAAAAACTAAATCTAAATCTGTTCATCATTCACAAACAGACACACACACAAACAGATACGTCAAACTTATAACACCCCGTCGTTTTTGCGTCGGGGGTTAAAACGGCTTCTAACAAAAAAGGTTGTGTTCCGTCTCTAAAATGCTATGGAAAAGTGCAAATAATCATTAGGTGGGTACAAAGTTACTTTATGAATAGATATCAATATGTACTACGTAAACACTATTATGAACAACATGTTATAAAATTTATTTATATCCTATGCAAAAGTAAACTACTTAAGTTGTTTTTTCGTGTCATAAAACAAACATTTTCGTACCACCAATCAAAACTATGATTGTTAGTCTTAATTCGTTAAGCTATTAAGGTTAACATATTGTCTTGTCTTTTTATAAACAAAACGTTTAAAAATAACATAATTGAGACTAAATTACGCGATATAAAATGGAGAGACAAACAAATGTAAACATAAATATACATACATGCGTTTAGATACACTCAGGGTCAGGTAAATTATTCTGATACGGGGGTTATTCTAAGTTAATGCTAGAGACATAAATTATGAACACTCAAGGGCCTGATACATATTTAAAATCACAGGCAGTGATTCGGTCAAACTGTGTTTTCTGAAAAAAAAAATTAAATCCAAATAAAAATAAATGCGGTTTGATACCTTAGCGTAAGGTGATTTGCGCACACTAGCGTCCCCTCCCCCCACCTGACGCAACCCCCCCTTTTACCCTGAAATATGTCCCAAAATTCAGTTTTTTTTAATTTTTGGAGAAAGTATACATTTTAGAAAAAAGTTGTTTATGAACGAAATAATGCTCATGAAATTCCCAATAAGAAAGGTTATATAATATTTTTTGATATCATGCACTATTTTCATGCTATCTATATATAAACGGCAAAGTCCTGAGCGACTGACTGACTTAAATCAAGGCACAGCCCAAACCGCTGGTGCTAGAGAATCCAAATTTGGCACGTAGGTTACTTACAAGGTTTACGAACCCGCTAAGGAAGGAATTTTCAAAATTCATCCCCTAAGGGGGTGAAATGGGTGTAAAAAATTCGTATGAAGATCTACCTTTATTTTGAGAATATGAGCTTGAAACTTCGTGTAAAGACTATAAAGGTAAAATTACAATGGAAAGAAACTAATTTCAGCGTTTTTGGATTTATATCCTTTAAGAGAGTTAAAATCAGGCTGGCTGAAGTTTGTATGGGGAATAAGTTTTATTTCAAGCTACAGGCTTGAAACTTGGTAAAAAGGTACTTCAGAAGGGCAAAAACTAGTAGCTTGATAAACTTTGTCAAAATTCTGAAATTAAACCACTAATACACATAATTATGACTATTTCATTAAGTACTGACTACTGAGTTATATCGAACTTCAACAAGCTAATGCACGAATATGGTAAGTGCTACAAAAAAAATGCATATAACCTTTTTTGTTTAAAATTTAATAAGAATTAATTCTTTCATAGACACTTTTTCCCTAACTCTGATACTTTTCTGAAAAATAAAGAAAAACCGTAAAACGGGACCTATTTCGTGCTAAAAGGGGGTGTTGCGTCAGGGGGACGGTAGGGGACGCTAGTGTGCGCAAAGCACCTTACCCTAAGGTACCATACTACATTAAAATTTTGCTGGATTTAATTTTTTTTAATTTCCCATACATTCGAACACAACTTGACCGAATCACAGTAACAACGTCAGTACAAAATCTGACACGCTCGGCCCCCATACAAATAGATGAACTATCTAAATCTAGTTTTGTGCCTTATACTGACAGTGTGGTAGCTAATGCTTAAGATGGCACATACACCAACGAGTACACACGTTTTTATAACAGCAACGACATTATACGAAACAACCTTGTTTTTTGCCAGCCTTCGGACGCGGGTTATCGTTAAAGAACTCTTGGAGCGAGTTGCAGCCTCCTGCCAAACCAGTTTCTTGGATTATCTCATGCGATTTGCAATATAAATACATTGCAATATTTGATCGATCTGTCGGCCATCATAGTACCGCCAAGACCGCTAACGTGCATCATGAAAATCATATTCTCGTTTTCTGCCATGCTTACGCAAGCCTTACATTTCTAGTCAGGGGTTCGATTTTTGAATTTGAACTCACGAATTCGCCGTTCGAAAGTCTGTGGAAAACGACGTACTTAATAGGTACTATTTTAACCCCGACGCAAAAACGAAGGGGTGTTATAAGTTTGACGTGTTTGTCTGTCTGTCTGTCCGTCCGTCTGTCTGTCTGTCTGTCTGTCTGTTTGTCTGTCTGTCTGTGTGTGTGTCTGTCTGTGGCATCGTAGCTCCCGAACGGATGAACTGATTTAGATTTAGTTTTTTTTTGTCTAAAAGCTGAGTTAGTCGGGAGTGTCCTTAGCCATGTTTCATGAAAATCGGTCTTCTATGTCGCAGTCAGGAATTTTTCAAAATTTTAATTTTGTGTAGGTTATTAATAAGGGACGGCTCTAGTAATTTAAAAAAATCTCGCAAGGTGGTAACACACTATATAATCTCGAGGTCACAGTACGCTGGTCCTACGCTGCGTATGCGCAAGGAATAACAAATAAGCCACGGCCATAATTAGGTTCAAGTTCAGTCAACCGGTCCGAGAGGTCGTCTGCGATAATGTGCATTTGTTACAAGATAATATTAGTTAAATAGTCTGCCGTCAAAATATATTCATAAATAAACAGCTACTATATTAGCGAAGTTTCCATATTTGTTAAAGCCAATAATCACCTTTTTGAACTCAAACAACCCAGGCTGAGGCTGCAAGCCAAGTATGGATTGGATAAAATTTGCCCAAAACGTAAATCAGCAACGTACAAAAATAGTGTCACGGCAATGGGTGTCAAAGTTTTTTATCATCTTCCTTATGATTTATAGTTATTTTGTTATACAAGGGGGCAAACTTGTATTTTAACGCCGAGTGTGGAATTGAAAAACGAGCAAGTGAAAGGATTCTATAGTTGAACCACGAGCGAAGCGAGTGGTTCAAGAATAGAATCCTGAACTTGCGAGTTTTTTAACACACGAGAAGTAAAATACATTTGCACCCGAGTGTAACACAAAACTTTTCCCCTCACTGTAGCGAGGAAACTACAACGCAAAAAATACGTTTATCACTGCTTCCAGTAGTTGCACAGGTGGTAAATCATCTTTATTACTAAATTCACCTACTTTTATCAATTTTAAAGCAGTTAATTTGACTTTATTCAAGGTCAAATTACTTTACCCACTAGTGGATAAAATGCGTTTTTACCCGCTGGTATTAAAGGACAAAACACGTGTTTCCGAGCTAGTGAGGGGAAAAAGAAGTTACCACTGGAGGCTTTCAAGAAGAAAATATATGCTTGGCTAACAGATATGTGTTTCTATAGTCTTAACGAATATTTCACAAGTACTCATAATTAATTTAAGTTTGTATTTTGTCCTGCATGATAAGATGTGTAGGTACCTAACTATTGTATACCTTACACTGGTAGAAAATGGAGATACCTACTATGTAATACGACCATCTGTATAACCTGTTTTCATACAATAAATACATTTTTCCCCTCACTAGCTCGGAAACACGTGTTTTGTCCTTTAATACCAGCGGGTAAAAACGCATTTTATCCACTCATAGCTGGGCTCGTTAATCCGTTAATCGTTAATTAACGAAGTTAATATTTTGGTTAACGGATTAACTTTTAAGTTAACTTTAAAAAATGTTAACGGATTCGTTAACTACCGTTAAATTTCTTCGAGTCCGTTAATCGTTAATCTAGTTCCGCTCGCGCCGAGTAAAACTTGCTCTGACCGCTACTGTAAAAGCCCGGAGTACGACGAAACCTAGGATTTTCCCGAAAATTCACAGTCTACATATCAATTGGTGCCTTTGGATCACTTGTTCGAAACCTGCTAAAGTTTATTAGTCCTACTGCACCCATCACTAACTGCGAAACATAATGTAAATCATCAGGCACGACGCATGGCACATAAATCGCGCAACCGACGCATCAAGCCAGAGTTCGGCGGGCCGCGCTATCTACCAAGTTACCGTGGATCACAACTTCGATTAGAGGTGTCTCAATCCAAGGAACCTACCCACCATGACTACGACCGCACGATCATGACCCAATACCTACGGGTCTAAGGTAAAACCTAGGACTTACCGAAACAACGTCGGTATAAGTCCAAAGAGAACAATATTTATTAACATTTTGCAGCTGGGATTTTTCAAGAGATTTTGGCGATCTTCGGTCTTTTACAGTAACATAATAAACTTACCCAAAAACTTAATAGTTGATAAGTGATGCAACTGGCTACAGTAAAATTATTTTTTATCACGATTAACGGATTATCGATTAACTTTAACTTCCGTTAAATTTGTTGAAATGTATCGCTTTAACGATTAACTAAGTTAACTTTTTTAGTAACGGATAAGCGATTATCGAAGTTAACTATTTGATTAACGGTGCCCAGCTATGGATGCGTTGTAGTTTCCTCGCTACAGTGAGGGAAAAAGTTTTGTGTTACACTCGGGTGCAAATGTATTTTACTTCTCGTGTGTTGAAAAACTCGCATGGTCAGGATTCTATTCTCGAACCACTCGCTTCGCTCGTGGTTCAACTATAGAATCCTTTCACTTGCTCGTTTTTCAATTCCAAACTCGGCGTTAAAATACAACTTTGCCCCCTTGTATAACAAATAACTTTACTTTTACTTTACGAGTATGTATATAAGGCTTACCTACACTTGAAGTGTCATAAAGGGCTCTACGTGCTGGCTTTGGCTTCGCACTTGCCTCTCCTTTGGTACGATAGTACTCTTTACTGTGCTTTGGGTCTGGAACACCATGCGCTGAAAAACACATACCTAACCTCAGACGAAGGATACTATAGACTTGACGCAAGCGTACACCCGTAAGGGACAGATATAGAATAATGGAGCGAATTTAAGAATCACTTTAAAAATGGCTGACAGTTTACCATAAACAACCTACGTAATTTGGGCGGATAATAAGCTTGACAAGTCACGTCCTTATTGTTTGCCACAAACTCGTTTGTGGCAGCGGCGGAAAAGTGAAACTATGACAAAGACAAAAAATAACATTTTGCTCTCTGTCACTCTTATTATAATTTGTATGTGACCATCTCGTTCGGTAGTGGTATTATTATTTGGCTGTCTAGGCTATAGTATCCTTTGTCTAAGTACCTAACTGAAAACCTCCTATGCCCCCCTTTTATTCTCCCATGTCATAGTAAAGTGGGTAGTCTTGGTGCATGCGTATCTTCTTCTTTACATCCTGTTACCCTCTGCAGTGTAGGGCTGGAATCATAGTTCTCCATTTACTCCGGTCTTGGGCAGGGTAGGGTAACCTCCTCCCACCTCATGCCTAGCACCCTAAGCTCCTGCTGAACCGAGCGACGCCAGCCGGCGTATCATGCTGCCAATTTTATCACTTATCCACGTGGATAAGACATCTGTCACTCTCACACTGACATACTTGCTAAACGGATGCTTTATCCACGTGGATAAGTGATAAAATTGGCAGCATGATACGCCGGCTGGTCGATTTAGGGCGGCATGGTTTGCGCTTTCCGGGTATATTCCAAGTGAGGGCCATTTTGGATTGGTGGGTATCAGGTTTTCTGAGGATGTGTTCAATCCAATGCCATTTCCGCGTCTGGATTTCTTCGTGTACCCTTGTTTCCCTTACAAAAAATCACCTCAAATAGACGGAACAGAATTCAGTACCTTTTACCAATTTCAAATCTAGCTATGTATAGAAACGGCCCCCATTATAGATGCGCTACCATAGCCAACAAGCTACCTCAACAGTTATTGCAGGAAAAAAACATTAAAAGTATTTAAAAGTAATTTAAAGAAACTTCTCCAAGACAAATGTTACTATACAATCGAAGAATATTTAAATGACGACACTTTGCCAAATTGATTTTGAAGGACATAACGATTATTTAATTTTAATTTCAATTATTTATTATATTTGAATACCATCCTATGTAAAATGAACATGATTGCAATAAAGAATGATATGATATGATATGATACATGCGTATGACCAAAGAAAACATACAAGTGGATATTGTATATTACCATACCTCTCAAGTATCCATACTAATATTATAAATGGGAAAGTGTGTGTGTGTCTGTTTGTTTGTCCGTCTTTCACGGCAAAACGGAGCGACGAATTGAAGTGATTTTTTTAAGTGGAGAGATATTTGAAGGGATCGAGATTGCCATAGGCTACTTTTTGTCTCTTCCTAACGCGAGCGAAGCCGCAAAAAGCTAATCATACATAAATATATGACACCATTAGGCGTCATCCATATATTACGTCACAGTGTAAGGGGGGGGGGTCATACTAAATGTGACAATCCCTGTTAAAGGGATACAAAAAAGCGTGACATAGGGGGGGGGAGGGGTTCAAAAACCTGAAATTTGGTGTGACGTAATATGTGGATGATCCCCTGAACTTATAAATCGCCTTACCTTCAGTTCCAAGCCGTTTTGTTACGAAAACCTTTCAGGTGACTCTGAATGAATTGAATATCGCCAATAAAATTAGTAAATTAAATAAAAACCTTGTAAAAAGACAGATACTTAGTTAGTTTTCACACTATCCGATCCGATATCGGATGTAGGACCGATATCCCATACATTGAGGACGCCATCTTTCATTTTTGCCTTTGATATCCTTCCGACATCCGATATCAGATCGGATAATGTGAAAACGCACATAAGCCACAGTATAATAAAGAGTACTATCGTACAGTATGGCCACTCCCGCTCCCCGCTGAAAGTGTCGCCCACCCCCTCTCGGTTACCTTACAGTCGACCTGTCATATCTCACTCATACAAGCATGGTACGCGTTCACCTACACTAGCTTAGAATGTGTGCTAGGAACGCGCCTCTTTCATATATTTGATCGCCAGTGTCCGAGGTGTGCTTACGCTCAATATGTCATGAGGTCAAGTTGTTCCACAATCAGAGAACAATGTTATGCACATAAGGAAAACAATGAAAACGTGAAGAAACACGAGTCTCTAAAGCCGAAGGGCACACAGTTCACGCTATAAAATTATGGCCCACTTTTGACACAGGAACATACGTTTAATTCCCGTGATACAAGTCGCTATTTTACTTTAATCAAAGGATACAAGAAAAGGTGTATACTTACCTACTTCTTGGAGTACACCATAGATTAAATATAGGAAGATCATACCATCCCATACATTAAAATGCGACCGCCTAAGAACGCGCATACACTACACCACACATAGATGGCGCCACAAAAATGCCTTGTTGCCATCGATTATTTGTAGATTGGCGTTAAGTGTCACTTTCGAGCCATAAATCTATGTCAAAAGTGACACTTAACGCCATCTACAAGTATAATTGAAAGTTACAAGACCTTTTTGTGGCGCCATCTATGTGTGGTGTAGTGTATGCGCGTTCTTATGGTATGATCAATCTATGAGGGCACCATAAAATAAAAGTAAAACGTGACCTTATCAAAAGGCCAACAATCAACATATTCGCTAGTGGTCGGTTAAGGAAAACCGCCAAGAAATGCGATGTGCACACAGTGACGAAACTGGCTTTACTGGATCTGAAGTCAATGTCGATCTTGTGTCATTCTTTTTTTACGTCACTGAGCAAGCACTGAGCTGAGCGATTGCCCTTGACTTTTATTATTATTATTGTTTATTTAGGTAATTACTAAACAAAAACCTCTAATTAATTACACAGTATCGTTAAACCAATAAGATTTGTCTTGATACCTATTCCATTCCGCGGTAGATGTTATAGAGTACAATACAACAATCATATAATTAAATACTATAATGGACATTATGGTTCCTTATGAGCACCCTATGAACTACGAATAGTACCGAAAACGACATAATTCGCACGTGTGTCGTTGTGTCGTTCAACATTTTGCAGTATATGTATTGCCCTTAAAGCCTCCGCCACACATAAAGCGTTTTGATAGCGGTCGGGGGTTTTTCAAAATTTTAATTTTGTTGTTACGTTATAATTACCCTGTTTTTATTTATTGAATTCCGTTAACTTTAAGGGAAAATTCATTACATCAAATACGATTAATTTCTCTAAGAAACTAGCGTCTTAACTCTTGCGGTTATCGAGTTATTAAAAAAATTAAGATAATTGCTGAACACGTGTCTCACAGCCTTTACCAATTCCTAATGTTATTTGTAGGCTTAGGACTTTTTATGGCATACCGTGGTTCTAAAATCCGTGGAGTCGTCATATGAAAAATTTTCAAAGTCAAAGTCCAACAGTATGATGTCACATTAAATATAAATATTTATACACACTGTTACATCGTCACTGAGTTCATTTTAATCGAACGTAGTTGATTTTATCTTAATAGTAATTTTTTGGTATTATTATATAGGATTATGATAAAATTTACTAATAAATAACATTATTAGTTAATATTAACTACGTTCGATTAAAATTAACTAGGTAACGTTGTGACAGTATGTATAAATACTTATATTTAATATGACATCATACTGTTGGACTTTGACTTCGAAAATTTTTCATATGTCGACTCCACGGATTTTAGAACCACGGTATGCCATAAAAAGTCCTTATCCTAGTTATTTGTTTTGACATGTACCGTCAATCACTTGACACTAACTCGAATATTATTCTTAAGGGTCTCTCACACTTATTCATTAATTATGAAAACGATGAAAAAAATTTTTTGGCGAATTTAACTAAAAGTGATATACAGGGTGGTTCCTGATAATTAACCTACCGACGTGTCGAATTTAACGGAAAACAATAAAAAACACGGTGTATAGGTACACGGGAGCGACTATCTCTTTTTTCGTTTCTACAAATGCTGAAATTTATTATTGCATTGCAGAAATGTACCTGCTCCTCCTGACAGTGGCCGCTGCGCTCGCGCACCCACAATCGAAGGTGGACGAGAACGCGTTGCTATTGGAGATCTTCGGCACCCCTCCCCCTCAGCAGGGTTCCACCACACTTGGGCTAGAAGACGTGAGTACCTATGACATAAAGGGAGCATCTTCGAAACTGACAAAATACTACCTAAAATCACCGTCAATAGAAATTGTCAACAATGTAAACAAGCCATTCTATAAAACATCAATATTATAGGACGATTTTATTAATTTAAAGGTTGAGGATCATAATGTGAGATGAATTGATTAAATAACACATGGATTTAGCCAGTATCTGATGAGTTAGTATGGAAATTAAAGACATGTTGACTACAAGGTTTGTTTACATTGTTCACAAATTCTATTAACGGCGAGTTTACACGTTGGCAAAAAAGAGTACGAATGGAACAACATTTTTTAACCCCCGACGCAAAAACGACGGGGTCTTATAAGTTTGACGTGTCTGTCTGTGTGTGTGTCTATCTGTGGCATCGTAGCTCCCGAACGGATGAACCGATTTAGATTTCGTTTTTCTTTTGTCCGAAAGGTGTGTTCTTAGCCATGTTTCATGAAAATCGGTCTACTATGTCGCGGTCGGGGGTTTTTTCAAAATTTTAATTTTGTGGTTAGGTTATTATTAATTAGCAACACCATAGATTAAATATAAGAAGATCATACCATCCCATACATTAAAATGCGACCGCCTACGAACGCGCTTACACTCCACCACACATAGATGGCGCCACAAAAAAAATATCTTGTAGCTTTCGATTATACCAAATTATACTTGTGTACCTTAAGTGTCCCTTTTGACATAGATTTTCGGCTCGAAAGTGACACATAACGCCAATCTACAAGTAATCGATGGCAACAAGGCATTTTTTTGTGGCGCCATCTATGTGTGGTCAAAGACATATATATATAACTCCGTATAGACAGATAAAATCTAAGAAAAAAACGTACCTCAGTACTATACCTACAGAAAAAGGTACGGTGGGCTAGATGGCATTACACCTTTGGGGTAGGTACGCTTAGCTAGATGGCGCTAATATTAATATTTGACATTGTAAAACATACCAAACATGGGCAAAATTGTCTAAACTGAGGTTCAAAAGTTTTAAGCCTGTGTCAAGAGATGGCAGTCTATGCACTATGATTACACATTTTACTTCGACAGCAACTCTCTATAATACTCGATCCTCTTTGGTGTGGTGTAGTGTATGCGCGTTCTTAGGAGGTCGCATTTTAATGTATGGGATGGTATGATCTTCTAATATTTAATCTATGGCAACACTAACATTTCTTATAGAAAAGTGACTCAATAGTTACCACATGCAAAACGGTTTACTTAGGCGGTGGCGGTGGCACCCCTATTATTTTCTACTCTTTTTTGCCAGGCTATACCTAAAAGCTCGGCCACACATGCGCGTTTTGATAGCGTCGGCGGAGCGGTAGCGGAGCGTCAGCGGAGCGCAACGATAGCGGTGCGCCGGACGAACGCTGGCGTTGCGCCCGGCGGACGCGCGCGGGAACAAACGAGCGCGGATTGCTAGCGGAGTGCGCGCGGATTGCGAGCGGAACGCCAGCGTTCCGCCGGAGCACCGCTATCATTGCGCTCCGCTAACGCTACGCTATCAAAACGCTTTATGTCTGGCGGAGGCTTTATAGTCTCAGTTTTTTTTTAGTATGAATAGGTAGACGTTTGACCACGATCACACCTGATAGTAAGTGATGATGCGGTCTACGGTGGAACACTATGTGACATAAAATATGAACTATTTATTCATAATAGTTCATATTTTATGTCACATACATTTTAAATACAATTATTTACAGAATAACCTATGAGATACCTATTTACTCTTGAAATAATTATGATATAGACAACTTTATTGTGACAGTAGAAGACTCTTCGGCATCATTGTATTTTTTTCTGTAATTAATTAAAATGGTCCTTCGGGCCGGATATTGCACTTCGTTTTCTTTCTACCAGAACTGCTACAAACGCTAAGGAACGGTTCACATCACAACCAGGGTGCAATGTTAATTTTCTTTTCTTGTCAACAGTACACAATCCGGTCTACCGACGCGACGTCTACTTTCACAGATGGCGCTGGGGAATCGTGCCAATGTGTGCCTTATTACCTCTGCGATGATCAACTCATCGGGGTCGATGTGAACAACGCTTCAGTCACTGGATGGGGCTCTCTAGATATCAGGTAAGATCGTAAGCATAGAGTATATTGAATAGTATGGAATAGAGTTATCAGTCAAGATTTTCGAATGCAGCGCCATCTATTATCAAGTTACGACAACTTTTCATGTGACTTTCCAGTCTAAGTGCGTTTTCACATTATTCGATCCGATATCGGATGTAGGACCGATATCTCAAACATTTAAGCCACCATATTTGATTTTTGCCATTGAAATCCTTCCGCCGACATCCGATATCGGATCGGACAGTGTGTAAACGCACTAAGCCCATTTATAAAAAAAAAGGTTCCTTATAACACATAAAACATTTGGACCCTTTAGACATGGAACGCCACATATTTATGGCGGGATTTTTAAATAGGTTTGATGTACTCATTATGAATCTGATCAAGAAAATCAACTTATTTTCCAAATTCCAAAATTAACATAAAAATTTACAATGTAATTTACATATAATTAACCATAGAATGTCGTTCGCTGGTTTGCGGGTGGTACAGCGACATCTAGCAAAAAATATGGACATCAAAAAATACTTATACATTTTACAACGCCAAGTCGTTAGCCAGTTTGCAATGGTAATAGTGACATCTAGTGACAACTTGCACTACGGTATATTTGTACGTGTCAGTTTGTGTTAAATGGATTTTTTCACACCCTAAACATAATTTAATTTCCCTAAACATATCCTAAGCACATCGGATTTACTATTTCCTTTGACTGAAAACACCGTGATCGTAAGATCCTACACGCCAAACTCCAAAGATATAATACACAGATCGCATATGAAGCATAAAAAAACTCGCGACGTACAGTAACGATAGAAAGTGCGAACGCGAACTGAATAGGCCGCAACTGGCGATGGAATCGCGGAATGACCCACCCCTGGCAATATCCATACTAATATTATAAATGGGAAAGTGTGTGTGTCTGTTTGTTTGTCCGTCTTTCACGGCCAAACGGAGTGACAAATTGACGTGATTTTTTAAGTGGATATATTTGAAGGGATGGAGAGTGTCATAGGCTACTTTTTGTCTCTTTCTAACGCGTGGGGAGCTGCGGGTAAACGCTATTCAAAATATTCTTGACATCGATTGAGTCAAACATTCACAGAGCAAAAACAGGTGACTTTCTATAATCCCATTTTTAACCCCCGACGCAAAAACGACGGGGTGTTATAAGTTTGACAGACGTCTGTCTGCTTTTGTGTCTGTCTGTGGCATCATAGTTCCCAAACGGATGAACCGATTTAGATTTAGTTTTTTTGTTTGAAGGCTGAATTAGTCGGGAGTGTTCTTAGCTATGTTTCATGATAATCGGTCCACTATGTCGCGGTCGGGGGTTTTTTCAAAATTTTAATTTTTTGGTTAGGTTATTGTAGTGTGCTCGCCGTGGCCAGCGATCTGAAACTGTTGTCTTCGGGCGATTCTTCTCTATTCGGTTCATTATCACACCACACCCCTGACAATATTTAAAATATTCTTGACACTGATTGAGTCCAAAACATTCAAGAGCAAAAATAGGTGACTTCCTATAATCCCATTTTATCCGATGAATTTACGGTTTCAGGTTCGGCAAAGATGACTGCCAAGAGAGCGTGGAGAGATGCTGTAAGGTGCCGCACACGGGGCCAGCTCCTACACCGCCGCCCACGCCGGCCCCGCCTGTCGGGTGTGGCCACCGCAACCGGAAGGGGATAGACTTCAATGTCATTGGGGGCAGCGTGAGTTCCTTTATAATTATTTATTAAAATACCTACACATTTCTACATAGTCCAACATTCGCAAGTACCTTACACCAGAAACCCAAAAGCGGCGGTTTTTTTTTTCTTCACTATTACGACATTTATGATTGGCGGCGTTTCCGCTCAAGATTTCATCATAAATTTAAGAGCTGGGTTCTTGTCGGTGAAGCAATTTTTTCCAATTCTCCATTTGTGCCTTATTTGTCTTCGGCTATGACACTTTTGACAGCCTTAAAACGACAGCTGCCCCTCTAGTACAACTTGCCCTGTCGCGCGCGAGTCCATACCTACTTGAAGTCGCGCTTGATGTATGGACTCGCGCGCGACAAGGCAAATTGTGTTAAAGGGTCTGGTCCTAAAAGTCTGTTTAAAAAATAGCAATTCAAAGTTTATTTATTTGTGCACAGGGAGCAGAGGCGCAATTCGGCGAGTTCCCCTGGGTGGTCGCGCTAATGGGTCCTCAGGGCTACATCGGTGTTGGGTCCCTCATTCACCCACAAGTGGTCATCACGGCTGCCCACGTCGTTGCGGGGTGAGTTACATAGATCAGTTCCCATCAGTGGCGGCTGGTGAAAATTTCTGCTAGGCAACACTGAGCAAAAAGAAACCTACCTACCATAACATGACATTAGGTACTTTACTTACAATTTTAGGCAAGCCTGTGGGAATCGGCTTGTATGGTCGCTGGTGGGTGCGTCGGATTCTTTAGGTTATCACACAGTGCAGTTCCCATGGGTGCTGTTCCTCTAGGTCCAACCGTTTTTTTTTTTTACTGCGTCGCCCATCCTGTGTGCGTATCAATGCACAAACGCTCACGAAACGCTCACGATAATACAGATGTAGCGCGAAAAGGGTTTCCTTCGTAAACGTTCGTATTTGTCATGCTAGTTCAGTCAATGTCAGTACATCTTGTACTGAGACTGACTGAAATAGCATGACACGTTCGTACGTTTCCGTAACAATGCGAAGGCAACTCTTTTCGCACTACATCTGTATCTCTTTCGTAGCTATCTATCTTTATCGCTCTTGCGTATTAGCGCGACAGAGCCAGACTACATTTCTGCGGCGTTTCGATTTCGTTTCGCGTCGCAGAAATGCCATTCGGCTACGCCCCCTGGAGTAAGTTAGTGTTTGATAGATTCGTACTTAAAACCATCTACATTACCATAACCAGAGAACCATACCGTTCTACCCTAGGGATGGTCAGAGGGCGCTACGAGTTCTTATATAGATTACTCATATGAGAGATAATTTCGACCTCAGCAGCTGTGACCTGGGTGGCCCAGCGGAAATAGGCATCTTATAGGTTATAGGTACGCTGGTTCGATTCCAGCCTCAGGCACGGAGGCCTTGGTCACTTTTTCTTTCATATGTAGTAATTTATTTCGGTTTTAATTTATATATATAGTGGTGTGACTACTTTAAGATAGCACAAGTTGAAATATTTTCAATAGAATTTAATTTGACTTGTGTTAATTAGAATTAAAACCATCTAATCAATACTGATCGCATTCGCTGGCATTAATCTGGACCCACCAAAAACGAGTACCTAAGCAAAATAAGCTATCGGCAATAGAAACGGACAAAAGACAATCGCTCCCGTGTAAATAAAAGAGAGAGCGAGCTGTTTATAGTTCATCGCTCGGTAACGAACTATAACTCGCTTGCGCTATCATCGTATCTCTTTTATTAGGGTTCCGTAGTCAACTAGGAACCCTTATAGTTTCGCCATGTCTTGTCTGTCCGTCCGTCCGTCCGTCCGCGGATAATGTCAGTGGCCGTTAGCACTAGAAAGCTGAAAGTTGGTACCAATATGTATATCAATCACGCCGACAAAGTGGTAAAATAAAAAGTGGAAAATAATGCTTTATTAGGGTACCCCCCCTACATGTAAAGTGGGGACTGATTTTTTTTTTCATTCCAACCCCAACGTGTGATATATTGTTGGATAGGTATTTAAAAATGAATAAGGGTTTACTAAAATCGTTTTTTGATAATATTAATATTTTCGGAAATAATCGCTGCTAAAGGAAAAAAAAGTGTGTGTCCCCTCCCCTCTAACTTTTGAACCATAAACCGCCTTCCTTTGGGGTTCTGGTGATAAATACTTTCAAATGTTGGATTATGTTATCAATTCGTCTGTATATTTTTTAATGTTTGTTATTCGATATCTCCGTCATTTCTGAACCAATTTTGAAATCTGGATGATTCTGAAGTACTTACAGATGAGAATGATTATCATAACGGAACTCTAACCAGGAGCGGCTCACTCTTCATCAGCAGTTCCACTGCACCAAATGTCACTGTTCTGGACGTAAGTGCATGCTGTTCTTATAAAAATACCAAAGTCACTATAAGTGTGCCGTTCAGATTTGAGGAGTTCCGTTCTGACCATCATCAGCAATTCCACTGCACCAAATATCACTGTTCTGGACGTAAGTGCATGCTGTTCTTATAAAAATACCAAAGTCACTATAAGTGTGCCGTTCAGATTTGAGGAGTTCCATTCTGACCATCATCAGGAGTTCCACTGCACCAAATGTCACTGTTCCGTACGTAAATGCATGCTGTTCCTTTAAAAACACAAAAATCACCATATGTATGCCTTTCAGATTTGAGGAGTTCCCTCTATTTCTCCAGGATCCCATCATCAGAACTGGGTTCTGAGAAAAATGGGACCAATCTGTATGCATATACATTCAATCAAAAAAAAATTTTTCAAAATCGGTCTAGTAACGACGGAGATATCGAGGAACAAACATTAAAAAAAAAAAAAAACATACAGACGACTTGATAACCCCTTCCTTTGAGATTTGGAAGGCGGTTAAAAAATATGAAAAAAATCACAAAAGTAGAACTTTATAAACACTTTCTAGGAAAATTGTTTTGAACTTGAGAGGTTCAGTAGTCTTCGAGAAAAATACGGAAAACTACGGAACCCTACACTGAGCGTGGCCCGACACGCTCTTGGCCGGCAACGCGAGCGAAGCCGCGGGCACAGGCTAGTATGTACTAAATTAAGAATGTATATGTCTTCAGGCAAGCACCGGGATCACTGCGTATCCGTGCTGGCGAATGGGACACTCAGACGGCTAAGGAGCGTCTTCCTCATCAGGAGAGGGATGTGGCTGAAATCTACATACACTCAGGTATTTCATTATTAGGTTATTACATATACAAACTGACGTCTTTAATTCCAAACGGGATAGACAGAGAAACAGGCATCTTCTGGGCGAGCTCACTCCATCGTAGGCCACGTCTTTGCCTTTGGCTAGTCTGTGGCCAAGAGTAAGCCCATTTATATAAAAAAAACTGCTCAAGTTTTAGTTCCACTGTTAGCAATGAAGGGATTAAAAGTACTTAAACAAAATTGTGATAACTGCAGTGACGTCTTGTTAGACCATCGTCTGAATAACACAGCAATTCAACCCATATCCCACAGTCGAGTTTTACAATACCCACGGGACTTCACGGGGGGAACGGAAATGGTGAAACAGCTTTTTCCCCTTACTAGCTCGGAAACACGTGTTTTGTCCTTTAATACCAGCGGGTAAAAACGCATTTTATCCACTAGTGGGTAAAGTAATTTGACCTTGAATAAAGATGGATAGATAGATAGATAAAAGCTTTATTTGAATGCTGCAATAACACACAATTACAAATGCAACACAGAACAACAAAAAGAGAAGAAGAAAAAAAAACATACAATTGACTTAAAATTACGTACACAACATTAAAAAAAATGCTTACCAACACTGTGTGCATTGCAGCAAAAACAAAAGGGTTCCGACTCAGCTATACGCTTCACCCTTTCGAGTGAGGCACTGATATTCTGCCGGCACCCAGATCACGTTACAGTTAAATAAATAAAGAAATGTGTATAAATGAAGAAATAGGTTAAGGTAATTTTAAAGTAAGGTGAGAAAACAATTTATGATTATAAATATAATTATATACATTGCTGTGAAATGAAAAACAAATTAAAGTGGAAATAATACATACATATACAATTAATGATCAACAAGAATATAGAAAATGTGTAAGTAATACTTGTGTTATAAAGTGTTATAAAGTGCGCAAACGTGCCGTCAAGAATGTACCGTAAAAATAATTATATCCTAAAATCCGCGACCAAAAATCCGTATGGTATCCCTGTTTTTTGTTTCTCCAGTAATATCTTTTTAAAGTGCAATTTGAAAGATTTCTTACTTTTTAGTTGTCTTACAGGTGGAGGGATATCATTCCAGCATTTGGTCGCGAGATATCGGAAACAACCAGTAAATGCGACTGTTCTGTGTGGATACATTTCCAAAAGGCAACGTCGAGTTGACCTAGTACCATGGCGGTTATGAAAAGTCAAATTAACTGTTTTAAAATTGATAAAAGTAGGTGAATCTAGTAATAAAGATGATTTACCACCTGTGGAACTACTGGAAGCAGTGATAAACGCATTTTTTGCGTTGTAGTTTCCTCGCTATAGTGAGGGGAAAAGTTTTGTGTTACACTCGGGTGCAAATGTATTTTACTTCTCGTGTGTTAAAATACTCGCAAGTTCAGGATTCTATTCTCGAACCACTCGCTTCGCTCGTGGTTCAACTATAGAATCCTTTCACTTGCTCGTTTTTCAATTCCACACTCGGCGTTAAAATACAACTTTGCCCCCTTGTATAACAAATAACTATTAAAAAGTAAAATTACTCACGCGGCAAGCTCTCTCTTCTAGAATCGCGTCGGAAACAGTTGCGCTGCCTATCGTGTTCTTTTCGCACTTTTATAAGTCCGAAAAAGACGTACCGACGCGATAGGATATCACACTAGTGTGCTAGGCCCGCAATCACGTTCAGAGCACGGCTAACAATAACCATTGTATGTACAATAGCAATGTACCAATAGCCCAGTTCATTTTAGATTCCATTAACTCTCAAATAGTCCTTACACCCTGGCGGGTGCTGCCTCTGCGTGTGTCCCATGATACGGACAATGGCAACATCCGCTCGGTGTACCCCTTACATTTCATTAAAGTGTCAAAAGGGCCTCTACGCATTAGCTTTGGCCCCACGCACGCCTCCCAAAGGTCCGGAACACCATTGTTCCGTGATGGGAAAGACCAAGTACAACAAAAACAAAATGGATCCAGTAACGGTTAGTTATCTAATTACAGATTTCCAAAGTAAGAACTTGAAGAATGACATGGCGCTACTCCGGTTATCGCAGCCCGTGGAGTTAGCTGAGCACATAGGCCTCCTGTGTCTCCCTGAACAGGGCGAGAGCTTCGAAAGCAGCCGAGAGTGTGTCGCCAATGGCTGGGGCAAACATGTCTTTGGTAAGCAAAGAAACAAACAAACCTTTCCACAGATTCGACAGTGCAGTTATTTTCCTGTCTGACAGACCAACCTGGCTGGTTGCTTGCTGCTGGCTGGTTGCAACCAGCACAAAAATTCAGTATTATATTCCCGATTATGTAGAGTAGGTATATCAGGTATATGTTTAGTCAGTTGAGGTTGTCTGGTAGAGATCGCTCTTTAGCGATAAGACCGCCTGTTGTCTGCCTCTATTTATAATCATTTGTTTTGTCTCCACTGTATCTTTTGCTGAGGTGTGCCAATAAAGAGTATTCTATCTATCTATCTATCTATCTAATAGGGCTCCTACTGTGTGGGCCAATGGTTGGGGCAAGGATATATTTGGTAAGCATCATTTGGTCTTTGCATATTTAGGAGTTTTTTTTTTACAAACATTTCTGTCGAGACCATTGTCATCTAATACTAGGTATCAAGCGCAAGAAAAAGCCGCGAGAATGCGTCGCCAATGGACGGGAAAAGGATTTTTTTCGTAAGCATTCCAACTATTATTATTATTTATCGTATGGCATTTTATAATATCTACATGTTACTGCATAACACATTTAAAAATTAAACCTAGAAGTCTTAAAATAGTCCACGGCTTTCCCATTTAAGGTTTTGAGCTCCAAGAAGAGGTGCCAACTATAAAGTCACTTGAAAGAAAACGCAAACGAAATTATGATTTTGCAGTGACGTCACCAGCCTCTCGCCTACGTCACATTTTAACCCATATCCCACAGTCAATTTGTCGACAGCCGAGAGTCTTCCTAAGGGGACTAAGAAGTAAGAACCATGGATGGTGATAACTAAAAAAAACCGGCCAAGAGCGTGTCGGGCCACGCTCAGTGTAGGGTTCCATAGTTTTCCGTATTTTTCTCAAAAACTACTGAACCTATCAAGTTCAAAACAATTTTCCTAGAAAGTCTTTATAAAGTTATACTTTTGTGATTTTTTTCATATTTTTTAAACATATGGTTTAAAAATTAGAGGGGGGACGCACTTTTTTTTCCTTTAGGAGCGATTATTTCCGAAAATATGAATATTATCAAAAAACGATCTTACAAAACCCTTATTCATTTTTAAATACCTATCCAACAATATATCACACGTTGGGGTTGAAATGAAAAAAAATATCAGCCCCCACTTTACATGTAGGGGGGGTACCCTAATAACACATTTTTTTCCATTTTTTATTTTTGCACTTTGTTGGCGTGATTAATATACATATTGGTACCAAATTTCAGCTTTATAGTGCTAACGGTTACTGAGATTATCCGCGGACGGACGGACGGACGGACAGACAGACATGGCGAAACTATAAGGGTTCCTAGTTGACTACGGAACCCTAAAAACGTTCATACCTAATATATTAGAATCATCGCTTGCTATAATTTGCACTTTTATAATTTTCCAGGTCAGAAAGGCCGGTACGCTGTGATCCTCAAAAAAGTTGAGTTGCCCATTGTGCCGCACGGCATCTGCAACCAACTGCTGCAGAGGACCCGACTTGGGCATCGCTTCAGATTGCACCAGAGCTTCGTGTGTGCTGGAGGGGAAGAGGGGCAGGATACTTGCAAGGTACGTGATAGATTTAAGTCCGTTTAACTAAGAAGTGAGAAAGATTCCGAGATGAGAGGGCATCACGTTGAGACTGCGGGGAATCTGCTACGAATAGGAAACTGCTTTAGAAATCTTGCTTCTCACCTTGTCACGTTGATTTACAACCACGACCGATGAGCAATGTTTCTGACACCCCGTTTCTCTATAAATCTATTTATTTACCCTTCGTATGTCGAAGCACTTACAAACCTATAAGCGCACCCGCCCGTTGTCTATATCTAAGCACTGATCAGGGTATGTAGCCAAATGGCACACACGCTCACGAAACGAAACGCTCGTAGATATCTATCTCTACCGCTCTTGCGTATTGGCGCGACAGAGCCAGACTACCTTTCGCGGCGTTTCGTTTTCGTTTTGCGTCGGAGAAATGCCATTCGGCTAATACGGGGCCTATTCCGGAATGGCTGATGACACACACAGATGACAGATGCAAGTCTGTGGCCCCGTCTGACACACGAAGGGCAACTCGCGAGTCGCGGTTATCGTCCTACATATGCGCCTGTCCATTATAGTGCGACAAGATTGCGTTCGTTTCAGAACCTCTTCTTTCTTCCCCAGGGCGACGGTGGCGCCCCCCTAGCGTGCCCAATGGGTAACGACCGCTACAAGCTAACTGGTCTCGTGGCGTGGGGCATCGGCTGCGGCGCGCGCGACGTGCCGGCCGTGTATGCCGCCGCCGCCATGTTCCGACGCTGGGTGGATGACAAGATGGCGGCCTGGGGCTTTGACACTAGCACTTACTCAGCTTAATTTAAGATTTTTTTTGAGTTTCATATCAATAAACAGTTAAATAAGGCAATGGTTTTTATTTATCTTTCTGCGGGTTTCACTATCAACAATCACTACATTATTTTACTACTCACGTCACTGTATCACTGACACTTTTGGTCACAAGAATCGCACAAAATCTTATCTTATACTATTAAACGAGCAATTCTTGTATATTTATTTATTTATTACCGACGATCTCGGAAACCGCTCTAACGATTTCGCTGAAATTTGTTTTGTGGGGGTTTTCGGAGGTGAAAAATCGATCTAGCGTAGCCTTAGATCCCGGAAAACGCGAATTTTCGAGTTTTCATGAGTTTTTCTTTCGCATTTGTAAACGTAAAATATGGTCCTTAATTTCGCCGCGCGCGCATCGATTCCGCTTAGCTCAGTCGCACGAGGTCGGTCTAATGTACGCAGATAGATCGTAGGTGTCAGGGTTTCGAATCCCGGTCAGAAATTAAGTTTTTGTTTTTTGTCTTTTTTTTTTTGTTTTTGTATTTATAAGTTTTTTTTTTATCTAAAGACGTGATATATTAAAATAGAACCGAGCGAAGCTCGGTCGCCCAGATATTGTACCTAATAGTATGAAACAGTAAACACCTGTTTTACCTGTTTATATTCGCTTGTTTGATACAAATAAACAATTCATTCATTCATTCAATCAATCAATCAATTAATCAATCAATCATTCAATCATTCATTCATCCATACTTGACCTTGAAATTCCTCCGACCTTATTGTTTCACGAAAACACACCGTTAACTAGTTTCCATTTTAAAAAGCGCCATCTAGCGATGCTCTGAGTAACTAGTTGTAGTAGTTAGACCGCTACAAGCTGACCGGTCTCAAGGTGTTTTGGTGCTCGAACACTAGGCTGTTATAAATGTTATATAGGTACGTTATATAACACGGTGTGACAGGACAGCGAGCCATCGCACTGTCCCTGTCACACCATTTGTAATAGCCCAGTGTGGGAGCACCATTTGAGACAAAGAAAACACAACATTTTATATTAATATGTATTTGAATGTGTATGATTATATTGCTTAAGATTACATTGAATTGATTTTATTATTAAGTACCTATATTTTTCTTATTTTTTCCCGTTAAATATAAAGTTTTGCCTACATTTGGGACTTAGATAATTGTTAATGGTTAGGTTAATATTATTTGTTGCTGTTGCTTCGGTAAAATGAGGTGAAATTAACCATTATCATAAACGGGGTTAGTTAGACACCTAGTATTAGGTATAACTGGTATAAGTAGGTATTCTAATAGTTCAAAATATTTGAGTAAGCATAAATTAACCGTTTCCGAAATACATAATATATGAAAAACGGTTGTACTAAATGAAAAACGATTAGTGGGCTATCTCACCCCATTTTACGTATCTTAATCCTATTTAATACAAGTGATTATGGACATTTTGCATCTTAATAATGTAGATAATTTAGTAAGATCATTGGTTATGTTATAGTTTAATTATGTGCAATAAATTGTTATATTCTGTTTTGTCAAACATGTATCACAAAATGAACGTATTAGAAAATAACATGTTGAAGAGAAACAATAGTTTCTATATACAGTAGCCATAATTTAACTTGTAAATTGAAACGAAAACACTTTTTCTAAGAGTTTGTAGTGCAATATGTATGTACATTGTACAGTCAACCAATTGAAACCCTAGGCCATTCTACAACCATGTCAAAATGACAAGCAGTAAGAGATTTCTTACAATCTGATTTATAACGTCACTATGGCCGGCAACAGACAGTCTGAAAAATTCATAACCTGAATTTGGATTTGTATGCAACCTGCCAGTTCAAACTGACACTGACAGATCTGTCAGTTTCAGTTTGCATACAAATCTTTTTTAAGATTATGAATTTTTCAGACTGTGGCGTGCCTATGACATAGTTTTACAGTGGCCTAGGGTTCCAATTGGTTGACTGTACATACAAAGGTATGTATAACTTGCAGCAGTGGTAAATATTTTTAAATATGGGGCCGAGAATGTTATCCTTAGGGTTACTCGAAAAAAAAACAGGAGTCGAACTTAACGTTAGATTGTTAGGTAACTACCAGAAACGGGGTTTTTTGTAACCCTGAGGAGTGAGGACACAAAATCGCGCCCGGACAGTGAAACTCCTCTCAAACATCAGTTATTTGTAAAATGTACAAATGAATAATATAAAAATCATCATTTGACTTTCATTCGACCTGTCATCCCGTACGAATGAATTAACATCGGTTTGGTGTCTTTGTCAGCTAACAGAGTTAATAGTTTTTAGTAAACTGTTAACACGAAATCGATGAGTTTATAAGTCACCCCGTTTTACATTTTCAAATAACCCCACGGTCTAAAAAACTGTTTTAAAATTTTAGTGCGGTTTTTTTTTATATAAGCATTATAAAAAATCATAATTTTTATTTTATGTAATGATTATGAATGAGATGAACGCTTTACATTACCTCGCTAGTTGTAGAAATAAACTAATTCGATCACTTAAACTGATAAATACAACTCGGGCGGATTGAAATACTTACACTATGAAAAAAAATCAAATACATAAACTGCACACAATGTGGCTTTTCAATACCGATACCCTTCTGCTTCTAGCAGCAGCGGCTGGTCCATACAAGCCGATTCCCACCGGCTTACCTAAAATTGATTTATAGTAAAATACCTAATGTTAAGGTAGGTTTTTTTTTTGTTCGGTATTGCCTAGCAGAAATTTTCACCAGCCGCCACTGGCTTCTAGTTCAATAAAAAGAACGTTTTCATCTGAAATTACAGCTGAAATGGCAGATGAATCTAAGATCCATAGAATGCCAGATATACGCTTTTCAGCTAGTATAAATTAAAACCTTTAATATCGCAGTTGCGCCAAACTTTTTGATCTTAAATGACCAGGGTATCAAGTCAACGTTATAATCACTTACACTTCGTAGTTATTCATCGAGACAGCCAGTTGCGATTCGATCGTCACGAAGTGTCAATGATTGTCACTACGGCAAAGCCGGCAGTACCTGTCCACATTGTCCAATGACCTATTTTACAACAGTGAAACTTCGCCGTGCCGTTCATTACCTGTTTAACAAGGAAATATTGACGCTGAATGTTACTTATCATCAAGAAATAGACACATAATTGTCAATATCTGTGGTGAAATGACTATCACAAGTCGCTATCATTAAAAAAAATCAAAGCGCAAGGTTAGCCAACATAGCGAGGTGATGTATAAAGTTTGCGTGTGTCGCCGCCGCGCCGGGAGGGGCGCTACGGAGGCGTCATGCTGCCGCCATACTCCGGGGATGCGCCACGGCCTGGAAAAGTTAACCGGGGTGTGTAGGGATGGACGGGGTGAGTAGGAACTTTTAAAATGTGGTATATGAAAGCACACTATCAAGTATACGCATTAGATCTATACAAGACTGTGGCGTATGGTGTAAGCAACTTATGCCCGCGACTTCTTGTGTATGGCATTAGTACCAGCAATTTGATAAATTCTATCTAACAAACATTCAATTTGATCATGTCATATGCTTACACCAATTAACTGGCAATTTATAAATTTTCTGAAATCCAGCCCCTTAAAAAGTGATATCTGGAATTGAAACTACCATGAAAGACCCGTGGAAGAGATCGCTCTTTAGCGATAAGACCGCCTGTTGTCTACCATAGTTAATTAAAGTTATGTGCTTATTTTTTAATGTCATCTTGTTATATTGGTGAGCAATAAAGAATATTTGTATTGTATTGTACCGTGGTTCAAGCGTTAAGATATAATACACAGACATACAAAGCCCTTGTATAGTATGGATCTATTTATGTGTATTAGTTAGTTCCATACCGCGTCCTCTGCCGCGACCGCGCCCCCTGCCCCTCCCGCGGCCGCGTCACCTCCGTCCGTCGCCCAGACCCACCATATCTGTAACAAACACACCAAGACTTCAGAAACTGTAGATAAACGAGTATCCCCCTTCCCCCACACCTTAGGACTCGACTTAGTCATGAAACTCTAGCAAAGCCGACAGAAAACTATAATATTCCTTTTCTGTATGGGTCCAGGAGTCGTAGGTTCGATGACTGCCATTCCTGAACCCACCAACGAAGCAACAGCTGACGTCCACGAGGATTTATTACACATTTCCACCACCACAGCGCACCACACTAGATACCACAACCACTATACAAGTTTCGCTATACGATTGGTCACGGAAACCTGTACCTGGCTTGCGGTCTAGAAGTAGAGACGAAGGCGGAAAGTACATCCGAAAGAATTTTTTTATATTAATCGGTTGCAAACAAGCATACGGCCCGCCTGATGTAAAGCGGTCACCGTAACCTATGGACGCCTGCAACTCAAACAGTGTCACATGCGCGTTGCCACCCCATTAGAAACTTGTACATTCCCTTTTGCTGTGTTAAGTACACAGCAAAAAGGAGTGTACAAGTTCTAAGGAGGGCTCGGGTTGCCGACGACTCAAAGGACAATAGACGGAACGCGTTAGATCCGTAAGTCCTCCCTTCATATTCATATTCATATTCATATTTCTTTATTGCATCCATGGTGTTATAAGATGTTACAAAGTAGGTGTGCTCATGGACCCTATTAGGGCGTGGCAACATATTTATATGCTATAACTACATTTACATTAATAAACATTAACACTACACATTTTACTAGGTAAAAACAAAAACTTAAGTATTAACGCTTCATATAAATTTATAAATAAATAAGTTATTTAATTGTCCATGAACTCTTGGAGAGTATATGGGCATTCATTAACAAGATAAGTTTTGAGTTTATTTACAAAGTTAACATATTTGTGTTCATTTTTTATATACTGGGGGATCTGGTTGTATATTCGGATGGACATGGAATAGGGGCCTCTATTGAACATATGAAGATTAGCTGGAACTGCTTGAATAAGTTTATTGCGGATGCGTAAGTTATGATGTTGAGGTTCAGGATTATGAGGGCTGGCAAATAAATTTTCGTGTTTCCGTACAAATTTACAAGTTTCTAAAATATATAGTGATGTTAGGGTGAGTATCTTTAAATTTGGGAAATGTGGCCTACAACTGTCTTCATTATTTAAGTTTGTTAGCACTCGTATGCACCTTTTCTGTAGTAGAAATAAATCATTAGTGTTTACACTATTGCCCCATAAAATTATACCGTATTGCAGCCAAGACTGGGCAAAAGCGTGGTAAGCACTAATAGCGGTTTTTAAGTTAGTGTTTATTAAAATTTGTTTTAGAGCATATGCAAATCTGGATAATTTGATTGAAATTTTATCAATGTGGGCTTTCCAGTTCAGGTTTTCATCAATGTCCAAGCCAAGTAGGGAACAGGCGCTGGTAAGTTTTAAAGGTTGTGATAAGTATGAATAATTTATTTTTAAGGCCAATCTTTGGTGGGGTCTGAATTGAACCAAGTTTGTTTTTTGTAGATTTATGATTAGATTGTGTTCTTCAAGCCAAGGTAAAACTGTATTAAAAATAGTGTCCAAAGTGTTAGTAACTTCAGTGGTGTTCATGCTGGGAAAGATGAATGAAATATCATCTGCGTAGAGTAGGGATTTGATATTAGTATTTGTATTAGTATTTGTATCGAATAATTTTGGTAAATCGTTAATGTATAGTATAAAAAAGATGCAGCCTAGCACACTGCCTTGTGGAATAGAACAAGTTGTGTTTATTGTGGAGGATCTGATTTTAGATAATGTTTTAGTACTGTCATCGTAGAATTCTATTTCGACTATTTGTTGGCGATTCATAAGGTAGGACTTGAACCATTCATGCGCTGTACCGCGAACACCAATTCCATAAAGTTTATTAAGGAGTATGTCATGTCGTACTCGATCATACGCTTTGCTCATATCTAGGAGCAAACCGAACGCGTATTTTCTATTGTCGATAAATTTTAACGTTTCTTGAACAAATTTGTAAACAGTTAGTGTAGTGGATCTTTGTTTTCTAAATCCGTGTTGTCGGTCATCAAACATATAGCCATGCAGGACATATAACCATTTAACCAACTACTTACCTATGTTAGTGGCAGTCTTCTCGAGGTAAGCCAGCGGGCCCTGCAGCGCCGCCCCTGCGTACGCGCCGCGGCCGCCCGCGCCAGCCAGGAACATTCCTTGCGCCAGACTAGACTGCATCTGTATTTAAAAATAAATGTTAATGATACGTCACCGACATATACTCTGTCAAACAAGTCTGTCAGTAAATAAGAACAAAGAAAACTATATGCATCCTTTTCTTTAGGGCGCTAGAGAAAAGGATAGGTATAGTTTTCTTTGTTCTTATTTACTGACAGACTTGTTTGACAGAGTTTAAAGCATTATATTATAGACAATAAGACAGTAAACTGGCATTTTATGGTGGCATGTAAATGTCTGCTGTCACTGTAAGAACAGATATAATTATATCGAAGATGATTTTCTGAAGAAAAATATAATGTCCAATTAAAAGTAGTTAAACGTGTATATTCGTATCAAATTATAATAAAAAAATAAAAATACATACCTTAGGCCGTCGACAACACAAATCCAAAAAAACTGAGAAATAAGGAAAACAAATAAAACCAAAAAGTAATTTAATTCTTAACATATAATTATAAAGCTAGCTTATTCGGTAGGAGATATCTACGAAATAATTTATAAAAAAAATTGAGGGAAATGAAATATTAACAAATCATGCCTTTTTAACATGGTCATTAAACTCATTGCTATGAGTGGCAAATAAACTTAAAAAAAGAAGTAAAACAGCTAGACTTGAGATAAAGATATTACAGATTAATTCAATAAAATCGCCGTCCATAGAAATTGTCAAGAATGTAAATAAACTATTATATAAAATATCAATATTTTAGAACAATTTTATTATTTTAAAGGTCATAATGTGAGATGAATTGATTAAATAACACATGGATTTAGCCAGTATCTGATGAGTTAGAATGGAAATTAAAGACATTTTGACTACAAGGTTTGTCTACATTGTTCACTAATTCTATTGACGTCGACTTTAAGGTGACAAGGTTTTAAAAGTCGGGCCTACAAACGCCATACGTTTGAAATCTGCTTAAAATTTAATTTACCAGATAGTTGCACAATGTAAAATACAAATTTTCATTTAATTTCTATGGGTATTTTTTAAGAACTTGTTTGGTAAATAAGATTGAACTTTCGTCCCTACTCACCCCGTTCTCCCTTTTCACCCCGTTTTAACATCGCTCTGGAATTTCCCCTACTTGTCTAACTCTAACACCTGAGATATACTTGTAAGTTTTGCTTACACAGCTATACTACATAATGAGGTATGAATATCGTTCTCAGTCAAGCAAAAAGCTTTAATTACAGTCATTAATCGGTCCTTTCCAGCTTCACTGGGATAGGCTGCATAGGACGTCTAACTGACGGTTTGTGATATTTTATTTTGTTTGTTAGATTACTTATTTATTTATCGATGTAATTAGTGTTTAATTTTAGTGTATTATTCGTTTTTGTGTGTCATGTCTCAATTATTTTGTTCTTTGTTGTTTAAGTGTATTATGGATTATTAATCTGAAATAAATGAATTATTATTATTATTATTAATAATGAATAATTAATAATTGTAATGACTCATTACAGATATAGTTCGCAGTTCAGCTGCTAAACAATTTGTACGCACAGGATGCTGATACAGATGTATTCCATGATAGTTTGGGCGTTTTCCTGAAGCGTGTGAGGCTGTGTCTTGGCAGTTGTTAGGGCATTCACAGTAATTATTTTGTTTTTCATTTGTATAAATTTTTGATATGCATGAATTATTTATAATATAATCAAATAATGTTTAGAAATAAGTTTTATTTTTGACATGCATGAAATTTAATCTAATTACTTTTAATTTAATATGTAAGTGTTTTGGTTAAGTACTGTAAACTTACGTATTTGAATAAACAAATTAAATTAAATTAAATAGGAAGGATCGGAAATGCGTAGCGATTTGTAGGAGCGTCCATCTACAAGTGTGTTGAACCCACACACTTGTAGATGGACGCTCCTGAACGACAGCCGTATTCATTACAAAACGCACAGCATGTCCGATCTTCCGTCCTATTTCTGTGTTGAGGCGTAATGAGGTGATCAGTAAGGAGTCGATATGTAGGTTTTCGCTACCGTCGGGGCATAGCGGCGTAGGCGGGAGGGAGCGGCGGGCGCTGTACCTGCTGTTGCCGTCTCATTCTATCAAATAGCTATGTCTTTTCTAACATGAGTAAAAATTACAAGTATAATTGAGACCAAAATGAGGTGTTAGATCAGTAAGGAGTCGATATATAGGTTTTCGCTACCTCCAGGATACAGCGGGGTAGACAGACGGGAGCGCCCAGCGCTTTACCTGCTGTTGCCGTCTCATTCTATCAAATAGCTATGTCTTTTCTAACATGAGTAAAAATTACAAGTATATTTGAGACCAAATGAGGTGTTAGATCAGTAAGGAGTCGATACATAGGTTTTCGCTACCGTCGGGGCATAGCGGGGTAGGCGGGAGGGAGCGGCGGGCGCTGTACCTGCTGTTGCTATCTCATTCTATCAAATAGCTATGTCTTTTCTAACATGAGTAAAAATTACAAGTATATTTGAGACCAAATGAGGTGTTAGATCAGTAAGGAGTCGATATATAGGTTTTCGCTACCGCCGGGGCACAGCGGGGTAGGCGGGCACGGTACCTGCTGTTACCGTCTCATTCTATCAAATAGCCTAGTGCCTTTCTAACATGAGTAAAATTTACAAGTATATTTGAGGACTAATGCAGTGTTAGATCAGTAAAGAGTCGATATATAGGTTTTCGCTACCTCCAGGATACAACGGGGTAGACAGGCGGGAGCGGCGGGCGCGGTACCTGCTGTTGCCATCTCACTCTATCAAATAGCATTGTCCCTTCTAACGTGAGTAAAATTTACAAGTATGTTTAAGGCCTAATGCAGTGTTTGATCAGTAAGGAGTCGATATATAGGTTTTCGCTACCGCCGGGGCACGGCGGGGTATGCGGGTGGGAGCGGCGGGCGCGGTACCTGTTGCTGCTGTAGCGCCTGCTGCTGCAGTGCTGCTTGCTGCGCCGCGGCCGCTGCTGCCATCTGTTGAGCCTACGGGTAAGTAAAAAGATTTAGGGAAGTTCTTATACATACAAAAATATAGTCATACAAAACAAGGTGGTCAAATTTTCAATCGTGGCTAAACTCCGGCTAAGTCTGTGTCTTGTGCCTTCGATTCTGAAAACGTTTTTGTCTACTTTTCTCTGCAGCTGAGTGTACCTTGGCCGCTTTGATACACCTGACGGCGACTGTACTAGAGTCTGGCTAATGAAAGTTGATCCCGCAAAAACGTGGCAATTAAAAAAAAAAACCGGCCAAGTGCGAGTCGGACTCGCCCACCGAGGGTTCCGTACAAACTTTCTTTCAAACTACCTAGTAAAAATAATCTCATATTTTCATATAACTCTAATGACTTGACTAGAAGACAAAAGTATAGGCACTAATGAGTATTATAGTGTATAGCGCCATCTCCCGGTCAATTTGCTAACTAATTTGCGCGACCTGGTTTTTCAGGGATAATTCTTTATAATGTAAACCGATTTAAACAGTTTTTACTTTATTGGACAGAAGATGGTTTACGTAACATCTCGTATTAATTTTAAGTACGATATACATCCGCAAGGGTGGGTAAATTGAAAGTAAAAATCTGAAAAGTGTTTTGTGAATTAAAAAAAAAGTATTCAAAATACAAACACGATTATATTTTTCCTGTAATATATAGCATAAAACCAATGTTTACTAAAATTTTCATAATTTTTCGTTGGTAAACTTCGGAGATAAGGGGGGGAACGGTATTTTTTTTTTACATTTTCCTTCAAAATTCTTTTTTTTTCCACAACAAAAAAATTATAAAAAATAGTTTATTTACGTTCAATTTGAGCTCTTTCCAACGATACCCCACTTGACCTAGTAACTTGAAATTTACAGTTTGCCCCCCTTTCATTTTGGCCATTTTCTACAATTAAAGTTAATATATTTAAAAAAAATATACTTTCTATTTGTAGAGGTTTACAATGTTCACAACTATTCCAAATTTCAAGTTGATAGCGTTAGTAGTTCTCGAGATATTTAGGAATATGACAGACGGACAGACAGACGGACAGAGTCGCACCATAAGGGTTCCTGTTGTACCTTTTTGGTACGGAACCCTAAAAATGGAACCGGTAACACATTGATTAGTTTACATGGATTTATTATTTACTAGCTTTTGCCCGCGGCTTCGCTCGCGTTAGAAAGAGACAAAAGGTAGCCTATGTCACTCTCCATCCCTTCAACTATCTCCACCTAAAAAATCACGTCGATTCGACGCTCCGTTTCGCCGTGAAAGACGGACAAACAAACAGACACACACTTTCCCATTTATAATATTAGTATGGATTATTTCTAATAAAGTAATTTTCTCAAATATGCAATGAAATATTGTCTTTACGTTCCTTAAAATGGGCTGGGAAGTATCGCTTTTTGGGCGCAACAAATCGAGAGGACTGTAAAGGGATTTCATATTATTTTTTAGGCCTAGGCCTGCAAAGTAACTTTTTTTTTATAAAATATTGTCCTTCAGAGCATTTTTTTTTATTTCATTGTATGTTTGAGAAAAGCACTATACATGCCTCGGCGTGAAAACGGATTCCCGGCCTCGTATCCCTATCCGGCCTCGCTCGCACGCTCGCTCGGCCGTATATACCTACTTGGCCGGAAATCCTCATTTTCCCGGCCTCTGATGTAATGTACTATTACAGATTACGCTGCTAACTTTTCCGAAATTCGTTAAAGTGACGGCCAGACTGACAGCTGACAATCGATTAGTTGTGACTTCATACATTGGTAAATGCGAGTTATTTGTATAGGCATAGTTATGACATCTAGTGACAATCACGCGTCAACTAGCGTAAATTATCAGTACTGCTACTTGTCAATAGATGTCGTGACGGACGAAGAGTCTAATGCTCACCAATTTTTAGCTAATATTACAATAGTATTAATCAGTATTCTGTTTTCAATTCCTTCTGCTTGTAATATAAGTTGTAAACTGTTCTAATATTAAATTTTTGGCCGGCGACACACTGCTACCACCTAGTATCGAGTAGTGGTACTGGCTAATTCGCGCTATTTGACGCGTGATTGTCGCTAGATGTCACTTAACTGTATCTATACAAATAACCCGCATTTACTGATGTATGAAGTTACAACTCTTCCCTACTATGGTTATATTAATGCTTGTACGTACCTGTACACTTTGTTGCACTCCGCAGGGCTGCATTGGAGAAGCCGCTTGCTGTAGGGGGGGTGCCGTTTGACATTTGTTGTATACCGCGTGGCCCTGGTGATATACGCTTGGTTACTTGAGTCGCAGGGATTTAAAGAGCATTTCTTTTTTTTTGCCAATATTTTTTTTTTATTGTTTTAGGGAATTTTCACTTTCAATCTCACTGGGAGACAAGTGTCCCAGAATTTCCATACATTTTTGTTACTTTCCTCTTTTGTTACCCCATACAACATGTACTGAAAATGGTAACAAAATAAGAAAAAATCGTATAGGACAATTTTTTTTCACTACTAGGATTGAAAAGGCTAGTAATTCTGAGTAGAAATAGCATAATTTCTTTTCAAAAATATCACTCTTCATAAAAGTGGCAAAAAAAAAAGAAATGCTCTAAAATAGTCTCATATATTTGAATCATTGCTGCACCTCTGCAGGTAGTCAAAGCACATGCTCCATTTGGTTTACAAGTGGTCAAAGCACATTCAGGCTCAACCGAAAGTGTGTGTTAGCCGGCCGCCTCTACCGCTGAACACCCTAAACCTCACAGTGTTAGCTCCGGCTGTTCATTAAAGTGTTGTGTGTGGAAAATAGTTGTAAGAGAGGTGTAAATTTTAAGAGCCTATAGTCCATAAGAACGGGGACAATATTTGGTAAAGTAATAATGATGATTGTCAACTTTTAAATTTTTTACAGCAGTTCTCGAAAAGTTTGTACAAAAATTAAGGAAAAATTTACATACATACAATCACGCCTGTATCCCATGAAGGGGTAGGCAGAGCACATGAAACTACTCAAGTTTCAGTGCCACTCTTGGCAAATAAGGGGTCGATAGAAAACGAAAAGTGTGACATTGCAGTGACAGGTTGCCAGCCTCTCGCCTACGCCACACTTTAACCCATATACCACAGCAGTTAGCCCATGTGGTGACTGGTTAAGAATTTCACCACCCCTTTTCTTCCCGTGGGTGTCGTAGGTCGACTGTGGGGTATGGGTTAAATTGTGGCGTAGGCGAGAGGCTGGCAACCTGTCACTGCAAGGTCACAATTTGGATTTCTTTCAACCCCTTTTTGCCAAGGGGATTGAAACAGTAGTTCATGATCTCCGCCTACCCCTTTATGGGATACAGGCGTGATTAAATGTATGTATGTATGTTTTCAGTACACATGACAATAAATTTACCACTTTGCGCACTAGCGCGACCTACTGAAATTAATTTTATCATTAATTGCATTTGCCGATCAAAGTATTTCTATCACAAGTTTCTGGCTACAAGTATAGATAATTAAAATTTTGAAAAAACCCCCGACCGCGACATAGTAGACCGATTTTCATAAAACATGGCTAAGAACACTCCCGACTAACTCAGCTTTCAGACAAAAAAAAAACTAAATCCAAATCGGTTCATCCGTTCGGGAGCTACGATGCCACAGACAGACACACACACAGACAGACAGACAGACAGACAGACACGTCAAACTTAGAATACCCCTTCGTTTTTGCGTCGGGGGTTAAAAACACACTTTCACTAAGACTGGCGTGGCACTGAAGAGTGATCTGTCCGACCCTTTTGGTAAAAAGGCATGAATTTATGTCGGAGAATGACCAAAATGTGGTTTAAGATACCTCTTATGACGCTATATTTGACAAATAGAGCAAACAAGGGTTTTACAACTTTGTACAATGTACAACCTGGCTGGTATTCGACTGAGTTCTGCCAAAACGTCAGAGAGGACGCCACTGTCTAAGAGAACAGAATCGAAAAACAGATGATGAACAGATGATTGGAGGCTGTCAATCGATCTGCAGTTGTTGGAGATTCATCGGTCTAATCCGGCGGTTTGCTCGAAATATTAGGCGGAATGTATTATTTGATGTTATTTAATGTGTAATCGGTTTTGTGCAGTAAATTCTGCGAAATGGACATGGTATTTCATTGAAAGCTCTCATAAACAACTACAACGGGTCCTGACAACGGTTCTGGTATGATACGCCCACGATCCGACATATATATGACGCGTATGCGTGTGTATTACATTTGTTACCTGTAGATCGGCCAGCAAAGTCTGCCATTGGCTGATTTTGTCGTAATGCCGTCGAAGTAGTTCTTCTTTCCGCTGCAGCTCACATTTCAACTCGTTGTTGTCCTCGCGAACTAGGAGCTCGGGTTTCATCGCTGACAAGAGGAACCTGGAATCAGTTGAACACTTTTTCATATAATAGGCTACTTGCCTCCTAGTCAAATCAGCTTCTTTTTAAGAATTGTCAAAACGATTTTGACAGCAGTTCTCGAAAAGTTTGTACAAAAATTAAGGAAAAAGTTAAATTTTTTTTATTATTCCTATTTTGTTACCAAGATTTTTTTGATGAATTGAGATTTTAGTAAGTTTTATTTCGTCATTAAGGTTTTCTAGTATCTATATTAATTTCTAAATTATAACGTGTCTGTCTGTAAATGTCTTACGAAAGTCGACTTATATTACTAAATGTTGGTAACAAAATCGGATCAATTAAAATTTGCTGACGTGGCTATGTACAAAGTTGACGGGTGTTGAACGACTTGCTAACATGAAATTAATATGAAATCGAATTGAGTGACGTCACGGTCAACTGATTTACTTTATATATTTCTATCCGATTTATAAAATATAAATTGCAGTTAAAAATAACTTTTGTCCCTGTTTTTCTCATAATTATCTGATGCTTTATTTCGTGCGTGGTATAAAATATTTTATTTTGAGTACAGTCAAGTTGCTTACATTAAAAATAAAATAAAAATTGTGGGGACACCTACACAGATTAATCTAGCCCCAAACTAAGCAAAGCTTGGGTATGGGTACCAGACGACGATATACATTACTTATATAAGGGCATTTTGAGAATTTAGGTCCCCCCAATTATCGTAAGTTGTTAACAAAAATTAACACGCTGTCAGTTTTGTGACGACAATTAAGCATGAAATCTGTCTAAAAATTTACTTTTTCCACATTCTGAATGTAGATTATCGCTTAAAGTTTATGTAATCAACACAAAAACAATATTTTCCTCTCACTAGCTCGGAAACACTTGTTTTGTCCTTTAATACCAGCGGGTAAAAACGCATTTTATCCACTAGTGGGTAAAGTAATTTGACCTTGAATAACTTCAAATTAACTGCTTTAAAATTTATGAAAGTAGGTGAATCTAGTAATAAAGATGATTTACCACCTGTGGAACTACTGGAAGCAGTGATAAACGCATTTTTTGCGTTGTAGTTTCCTCGCTATAGTGAGGGGAAAAGTTTTGTGTTACACTCGGGTGCAAATGTATTTTACTTCTCGTGTGTTAAAAAACTCGCAAGTTCAGGATTCTATTCTCGAACCATTCGCTTCGCTCGTGGTTCAACTATAGAATCCTTTCACTTGCTCGTTTGTCAATTCCACACTCGGCGTTAAAATACAACTTTGCCCCCTTGTATAACAAATAACTATTTTATTGAAATTTCATGCTTAATTATCGTCACAAAACTGACAGTGAGTTAATTTTTGTTAAACAATTACGCTAATTGGGGGGTCCCAAATTGTGAAAATGCCCATTGATAAATACATACTTACATACATATACATAGAGCCAGAACGGTCTTCATCTTTCTGAATCTTTTTTATTGTCTCTAGTGTTTTTTTTTTCTTTTTCCCCTCACTAGCTCGGAAACACGTGTTTTCGGAAACACAAAACTTTTCCCCTCACTATAGCGAGGAAAGTACAACGCAAAAAACGCGTTTATCACTGCTTCCAGTAGTTCCACAGGTGAAAAATCATCGTCATCACTAGATTCACTCACTTTTATCAATTTTAAAGCAGAAAAAATGACTATATTCAAGGTCAAATTACTTTATCCACTATAGTGGATAAAATGCGTTTTTACCCGCTGGTATTAAAGGACAAAACACGTGTTTCCGAGCTAGTGAGGGAAAAATGTATTTCACTTCTCGTGTGTTAAAAAACTCTCTTCGCTCGTGGTTCTAACTATAGAATTCTTTCACTTGCTCGTTTTCCAATTCCACACTCGGCATTAAAATACAACTTTGCCCCCTTGTATAACAAATAACTATTATAAAATTGATATGTAGAATAATGTAAATATACCTTTTTTGAAGGAAGAACGCCTCCATCTGCCTAGCCAGGTCTATAAACCGCTCGACTTCCACCTTTACTTCTTCTTTTTCCACGCTAGGTGACGCCTCCTGCTTTGTCAACACGTTCAGACATGCCTGCGGGACATATACAAAAGGTTGTATGTGTTATTGTGAAGGTTGAATATGCAATCGACTCATGCTTGACCAAATTTAAGTTTGGAACCTCAGTTGTCTATGTGCAGACTTTTGAGTTTTCAAACGACTCTCTTTTGACAGGACTCATGATGTAAACATGTTTGTGTAAATATATATTAATAAATTATAAATAAATAACGTTCGGATAAACCAAAGTGCCTTCCTATTGTTCCAAGGACCTCCTGTGGGAATTCCCACAGGTTATGGCCCATACGCAACATTAAGGAACATTGTGTTTAAAGCTAGGAAGTGTTTGTATTTTTTCAGCATTATTTAGTCAGCTTTCGTACGGCGAGAATAACGTTAGCAACCACAGTTGTTGACAACATAACCTTAGCAACGAGAGTAACATCATAGTTAAAGAAAAAACCGTAAGTAAACTACATCATGGACAGCAAGGACAACATAAAGACTTTGAAATTAAATACGAATTATTCTAATTGGAGAAAACTAGCTAAATTATTTCTGGATGCAAAAGGAATTGGAGCCGATGATAAAGGTAAAGACGCAAAAGCTAAATACTATATTTTAAATTCAATAGATGAAAATATTTTACATTATGTGATTAATTGCTCAACCACAAAGGATATTTTTGAAAAATTAGATATTGTCTTCAATTACAAAGTGGAAAAAGACAGTCACCTCAGAGTTATAGAATTTTATAACTACAAATTTACTGGAGATATACTTCAAGATATTAGCAAATTGCAAAATATGTGTTTTGAACTAGAATCTACCGCAAATAAAATAAATGATGACATGCTTATACAAAAGATTTTGACCATTTTACCATCAACATTAAATTACTTCAGGACTGTATGGGAGGTAACTCCGAAGTCTGACCAAACCATACATACTTTGATCGAACGAATTCAAAAAGAACTTAAGCTTGTTGAAAATAATTATTCAATAGACAATTCAGATACAAATCACCAAACAGAGGAAGCAATGAAAAGCAATGAAAGAATTTGTTTTAATTGTAACCAACGAGGGCATATTGCGAGATTCTGTAATAATAAAAAATGCACAATATGCAATAAAAGTGGCCACACTTCCAGTGAATGTTTTTCTACAAAGGTATGTAGGAAATGTAACAGGAAGGGACACATTGAAAAATTTTGTCGCACTTTTAGTCTGGTGAGTGAACAACAGAAGCATACAACTAGTATTAGAGCCATTATTGATTCGGGTGCATCCTCTCACATGTTCTATAATAATGATGTCATTAACTCCACAGAAAATGTAAATGTAGAAATAAGATGTGCTAATGCAGAGAACCTCGTCGCACAAGCCATAGGTACAGTAAAAACAAATGGTTTTGAACTGGAAGATGTACTACATGTTCCTGCAATTTCTAGAAACCTGATATCTGTAAGTTCAATCACTGATCATGCAGCTTCTGTACTCTTCGTTGGAAACAAGGTAACTGTAAAGAAATATAATCGCATTATTCTTACGGGATATAAAACTAGAAACGGTCTTTATGAAACAGAATTTTCTGCTAACACTGTTCGCGAGGTTTTGCTTTCTGAGAACGCCGATATTTGGCATCGTCGGCTAGGTCACGTATCGGATGTGCCGCGTCTAGCTAAACTGGTGAACGGTATCAAAATTGGGGGGAACATAAAGAAAACTTTTGTGAAATATGCATTAAAGCAAAAATGACTAGAAAACCTTTCAAAAATAATAGAATTAAAGCAAAATTTCCTTTAGAAATTATCCATACGGACATTTGCGGTCCGATAGAAATTCCCACTTGGGATAATAAAAAATATTTTATTACTTTTTTGGATGACTTTACACATTTTTGTGTTGTCTACTTAATTACTTTTAAAAGTGAAGCCTTTGATAAAATAAAACAGTTTGTGACTTTAGCGGAGAACCATTTCAATACAAAAGTTAAGAAAATCAGATGCGACAACGGAAAAGAATACTCGAACAATAACCTAATGTCTTGGTGCAGCTCTAAGGGCATAATTATGGATCTAACAATACCCTACACTCCTCAATTAAATGGAAAAGCAGAGCGATTAAATAGAACCTTGTTAGAACGAACGAGAGCATTAATATTCGATGGTCGAGTTCCAAATTATCTATGGGGTGAAGCTCTTATAACTGCAAGTTTCTTAATCAATAGAAGTCCTACCGAAGGCAAAGACAAAACTCCAGCAGAGATGTGGTTTGGCATCAAACCTGATGTATCACATGTAAGACGTTTTGGTTCAACAACTTATTATAAAATAAACTCTGGTGTACGAAAGCTAGATGTCAGATGCAAAAGGGAATCCTGATTGGCTATATCAGGAATGGTTACAAAATATGGGTGGATGAAACAAAAACAATTGTAAGAGCGAGGGATGTAAGAATAAATGAAGATGAGCAAGGTATATATACAAATGAAGAAAATGATGAAAGTATTAGAGGTCTTTGGACAATCAACGAAGAAACTGAAGAGACAGTTAGGGAAGGCACAACACAAAATGAAGATCAAATAAACAGGCAGGAAGAAAATCAGGTCAGAAGAGTCAATAGTAATGAAGGTCGAGAAGGAGATACATTAAGAAGAATTGAAACAAGTAGCAATGGAGAGGAGGGTCGAGAAGGAGGTACATCAAGAAGAGTTGGAGGAAGTAGTAATATAGAGAAGAGTCGAGAAGGTGATATGTTAAAAAGAAAAGTAAGAAGTAGAAATGCAGAGAATGTTCGAGAAGGTGTTATTCATTTAAGAAGATTAGGAAGCGAAACAAGTGAAGATGAAACAAAAGAAGATGAAACAAAAGAAAATGAAACAAAAGAAGGTGAAACAAAAGAAGATGAAACAAATGAAAGCGAAACAAATGAAGGCGAAATAAATGATGGCGAAACAAATGAAGGCGAAATAAATGATGGCGAAACAAATGAAGGTGAAATAAATGAAGGTGAAACAAATGAAGATGAAATAAATGAAGGCGAAACAAATGAAGATAAAACAAAAGACAATGAAACAAATGAAATAGAAACAATTGAAGAAGAAGAAGAAAATAATGAAGTATTTTATGATGGGAATGAAGAATTTTTTGATAACGAAGAAGTTGAAAATCGAGTTGGAAGTATTGAAAATCAAAATATTGATAGTGACGTTAATCAAAATAGAAGAGTTCAACCTACCAGAGACCGCAGATTACCTGATAGATATAAAGATTATTTAATGAATTATGATACTGAAGCTTCAATGTTAACCTACGAGGAGGCAATAGAATCAAAAGAAAAGGATAAATGGAAAAAGGCAATAAAAGAAGAAATTAAATCACTTGAAGAAAATAAGACGTGGTCATTTGTAGATGAACAGGAAGCAAAAGGAAGAAAATTAGTTACTAGCAAGTGGATTTTTACAGTAAAGTCTGATGGCAGATATAAAGCCAGACTAGTTGCAAGAGGCTTTCAACAAAAGTACAAAATAGATTATGACGAGACGTACAGTCCGGTAGTTAATAGTACGTCTTTAAGAATCTTACTATCTATTGCAGCGGCAAAAGGGTTAAAATTAAAACAGTTTGATGTGAAGACAGCCTTTTTACATGGAGACTTGAAAGAATGTATATACATGAAGGTACCCAAAGGCTATAGCAACAAAGCAGGCAAAGTATGCAAACTAAACAAGAGCTTATACGGTCTGAAACAAGCTCCACTAATGTGGAATATTAAGTTTACAGAGTTCTTAATAAAGATGGGGTTCAAGCAGATGAAACTTGATCAATGCATTTTTGTTATGGAGGGTGAAAGGAAGATTATTCTTGCGGTATATGTCGATGATGGATTAGTTCTTGGAGAGAAAGAAGAAGATCTAGTGTACATAATAGAAAGAATTAGAAAGGCTTTTGAACTAAGAGTCTTAGATGAAGTCACCAATTACATTGGTTTGGACATTAAGCAAGATGAAAATGGGATTAAAATTTTTCAGAAAACATACAGTGAGAAAATCATTAAGAAATTTAACCTAAACAATGCCAAAGAATGTAAATGTCCAACAATTCTGATAGAACAGCATCCGTCAGTAAAGGTTGATACTAAGTCTCATGAGCTTTACCGAGAGATGATAGGGTCATTGTTATATCTTTCGAATAAAACGCGACCAGACATTAGTTTTCAAGTGGGTTATTGTTCGAGGCATCAAAATTCTCCAAATTTAAATGATTTGAATAATGCTAAGACAATTTTGCGATTCCTGAAAGGCTCAACAGAAAAAGGGATTCACTTTAATAAAGATGATAAAGTACTCAGGGTTATTGTGATTCGGATTTCGCGGGAGATCCAGACACTAGGCGCAGCACTTCTGGTTTTGTGATTTGGCTGAATGGTGGACCAGTGGCATGGAGCTCAAGAAAACAATCAGTAGTCGCACTGAGCAGCACAGAAGCAGAATTCATAGCAGCAGCAGAATGTTGTAAAGAACTACTATTCATAAGGGATCTGATTTTTGAGATAACCAAGGAAAAACTAGAAGTTGAGATGAGAGTAGATAATCAATCTGCAATTTGGCTTATGAAAAAAGGAATCATGGGGAGAAGAAGCAAACACATAGACGTAAAATACTATTACCTAAAAGAGAAAATTGACGAAAATCAGATTACAGTTAAATACTGTCCGACGGGATCACAGCTGGCTGATATACTAACTAAAAGTTTACCGGCTGTAAAGTTTGAAAAATGTCAACGAAGATTAGTGTTTTAGTGATATTGTGGCTAAAATGAGTCATTGAGTGTAGTATAAGTGCGGGCTAAAGTGAACGTTAATTATTTTTCGGCTCATGTCGGGGTTTTGTTTATAATTATCGTAGTATGTAAGTTTTTTATAGGGTGTGTAAAAATAATACAGAAATGTGTATTGAAAGAAAACTTAAGGATTCTGGAAGCATGAAATAAAGTTAGAATTAAGGGGGTGCTTAATAATGATTCACTTAAGGGGGTGTGAGTGTACTAATGGTAAGTGAATCAATATAAAAGTAACCAACAAACCAACTTGAAGAAAGAGTAAAACCACACATTCATTTAATAATTATTATTTACACAGTGTTCTGAAGTTATCCTTAAGTATTTTTTCTAAATTTTATTTATTCCAAATATTATTATAATTTTTAGTATTTTAGTATTTGTTTAGAGAAGGGAAGGATACGTAAATTTTATAATCGATATATATTTGGCAATTAGTAATGATGTATCGAGCGGTGGAGAATAAAGATAAGTATGAGTCGAGAGGTGGAATAAATAAGGGAGATAGATGTAGTTAATTTATATATTAGTAGCGATGTATCGAGTGGGAGAATAAAGATAAATATAAAGCGAGAAGTAGAATAATTAACTGTTTATTTATATATTTGTAGCGATGTATCGAGTGGGAGAATAAAGAATAATATGAGGCGAGAAGCTGAATAATTAACTACTTATTTATATATTAGTAGTGATGTGTCGATTAGTGGGAGTTTATATTATATGAGAGTACATGTAGATATGTACTAATTAATATTTGATGATAATGTTTTTTGAAACCTTTTGTTTTTTGGTAAACTAATGTGATGAAAGTTTTTGAAATATTGTTCTGGAAATGAGATTGTGGCCTTTTAAATAAAAGTTGTAAAGTATTAGATAAAAGTTGTAAAGTATGTACTAACGCTTCAAGCAGAGTCGATTGAGGGGGTGTGTTATTGTGAAGGTTGAATATGCAATCGACTCATGCTTGACCAAATTTAAGTTTGGAACCTCAGTTGTCTATGTGCAGACTTTTGAGTTTTCAAACGACACTCTTTTGACAGGACTCATGATGTAAACATGTTTGTGTAAATATATATTAATAAATTATAAATAAATAACGTTCGGATAAACCAAAGTGCCTTCCTATTGTTCCAAGGACCTCCTGTGGGAATTCCCACAGTATGTAATGTAGGTACATTTGTCTGTTTTTCTGGAGATAGTGAAGATCGTGTGGCGTTTTTTGATTAGTAAGGGAAGAGTAACTCCAACATCAGTAAACACGAGTTATTTGTATAGGCATAGTTATAGTGACATCTAGCGACAATCACGCGTCAACTAGAGTAAATTATCAGTACTGCTACTTGTCAATAGATGTCGCGACCTAGGATAATGTACAACATTAGTAAATGGGCGTTTTTCAAAATAAATCACGAAATATCGAATTTCACCACATCTGGACGTGTTTGCACTCATTCTTCTCAGAATCACGAGTTGATTCGATCCTGATAAAATATGTGCCGTTATCTGGGTAAAGGGACCACATTGTCGATGGCGCCATTATGAGCGATGTTCGTGTACAAATTAAGCGCCACCCAATAAGGATAACGGCACACATTGCGAAAAAATCTTCAAAATTGAAGTGCCGCTCTCGACAGTTTCCTCAAAAACTTAATCAATCGTAACGAAATTTGAGAATCTGAATAACAATGAAATAATCTGTGCCGGACCGATTAGTTTTTTTGGCTAATTGTTACCAATTTTGAATACCGGACCTTTTTTTGCGCTGTAATCAATAAGGCCGTTTTTGGGAATTTTTGATGGGCACTATCGTCTTTAAAAATAAGAATATCAAAAAAATCAAAACGGTCCGACACATAAAAATAATTATATTCTATGTTAAAAAAAAATTGCTCTATCTTTAAAAAACCAGGGAGGAAATAGTCGAGAGCGTTTGTATGCAGAATGGACCCCTAGGAGGCAAAGTTGTTTAACCGGACGTGCCAATATTGTGCAAGCAAAAGATTCCAATATTGAGCCGTGAGCGTAGCGAGTGGTTTAAGTGGAATCTTGAGTGTTGCGACGGTTTCAAGGCACGAAGGTTAAACAAATTTTGCCACAGAGTAAAACACAAATTTTTCACCACACCAAAACGAACAAAATACTGAATACAAAGTACAAAACATTAAACTAAATCAAATCCACCAATTTATTCAATATTTGTGATTCTAAATCATCATTTTTATACCAGCCGGCTTAAAACATCAAGCTAAAATTTGTATGAAATTTGCACTCTAGTGGATAAAATGCAATTTTGCTATCTGTTTTCGAACAGCAAAGTAAGCCTTTAGTTGGTGTGGTGAAAATATTAGGTGTTATTAACAAGATAAATAATAAACATATAGACATTAAAACTGAATCATTTATTAGATCAATTAATACAAGAGATTTATTTAAAATTTACATCATTAAACCACTCTCACACATAATATAGCTATAATTAAGAAGTCTTTAATTATTTATCTATCAACATAGATATTTTGCTAACCTTAAATCTAAAGCTACGCCTAGCGCTATTTTGAATGTGACGTTCTCAAGAAAAAGGTACCACTGTTGTCTACCATCAAAGACATATATAACTCCGTATAAACAGATAGTCTAAGAAAAAAACGTACCTCAGTACCATACAAAAAAGGTACAGTGGCCTAGATGACATTACACCTTTAGGTACGCTCAGCTAGATGGCGCTAATATTAATATTTGACATTTTAATACATATATCAAGCTAAGAATATGGGCCAAATTGTCAAAACTGAGGTTCAAAAGTTTCAAGCCAGTGTCAAGAGATGGCAGTCTATGCACTGTGATTTGATTACACATTTTACTTTGACAGTAACTCTCTATAATACTCGATCCTCTTTGCTACCATTAATATGCTTAAATCCACGAACAACCGATCAGGGTATTCTTACGGCAAGCGACAATGTTGTACTGGTACCTTTTGCAAGAGAATTTCATAAATAAAGATGTAAGCTAAACATATAATAGCTTATTTCAACGTCATTTTGATGTGACCATTTACCAAAAAAGTTATAACAAAAACCTTTTTTTCCAACATTTTTATATTAAAGGAAAGCAATCCCTGCATTGCTCTTAACCAATTGAAAAAAAAATACTTTATTTCCAATATTGATTTATAGATAGAATTCATAGAGTATATTGAATAGTATGGTATAGAGTTATCAGTCAAGATTTTCGAATGTAGCGCCATCTATTATTAAGTTACGACAACTTTTCATGTGACTTTCCATGCCTAAAGGTTCCTTTTAGAACATAAAGCATGTGAACCCTTTAAACGTAGAACGCCACATATTTATAGCGGGATTTCTAAATAGGTCATTCATCAACTAGTCACATTAATAAGTATTTGAACGCTAACTTATTTCTCAAATAAGATGACATTAACAAAATTTACAATTTAATTAGTCATAGAATGCCGTTCGCTAGTTTGCGGGTGGTACAGCGACATCTAGCGAAAAATTTGGACATCAAAAAATACTTATACACATTTTACGACAAGTCATTACCCAGTTTGCGGGGGTAACAGTGACATCTAGCGAACAACTTACACTACGACATATAATTGTTTTTCACACCCTCTATCGTTAATTTTCCTAAACATATCCAAAGTACATCGGATTTACTATTTCCTTTGACTGAACACACCGTGATAGAATTGTTGAAAAATTGATTGTTTATGTCAAATTTATGTTATGTCAAAAAAAGGTTTTCGTATAATAATTTGGACATTTAGCTACAGTTTCACATCAGAACTTAACTCCATTGGTGGTTCTACATCAACATAACTCTAACACGTTACGTGCATTATAATTTACTTTGAAACTCTATAGTTAAATAACCTAATCTTATTACGGATAACCATAGTATGGTGTGTGAAAAGGTCTGTAGTATGGTGACTGTGATGGTAGTTGTCCATACATAGGCGGGTAGTTCTGCGGTGGTTGCTGCATATTCTGCTGGTAGAATAGCTCTGGTCGCCACTGAGATCGGTCGGCAGATAACTGCTGTTGTGTCGGTTGCAATCTTTCAGCTGCATTCTGCATGGCTGTTCGGAAATCGACAGGGTTCTCCATAAACATGTTGTCATTGTATTGGGCGACAGGCTGAGGCCATTCGGCTGGTTTTTCTGGAGTTTTAGGCTTCTGGGGAGGCTTTTCTGCCGGCTTCCGCTGCTTTTGGCGGAAAGGCGGAGATTTGTTCGTCTGTGTCAAGAATTTTTGGAATTCATTCACAAACTCATTTGGGTCCTTCTTGATAGGCTGGACAACTGCAGGGACGCGTTGTTGGTCGATTATTGTGCTGGTGTACGTCTTCACTGGCGTGCTTATGACTGTGGACGGTGCTGAAGACTTTGGAGTCTCCTTTGAAACAGGTTTCTGGCCATATTCTGTACTGTTCAGATTCTGTGGTAGAATTGTGTAGGTCCTATGATTTGGTTGGTTTGGTGGGTAAGCTTTTGGTGGGTTGTGATGGGCATACATTTTTGGACTAGACATTATAGGTTCTAATGGGGAGTTGTATGCAAAGTTAGGGTTCTTTTTGGGTGTTCGTGGTTTTCTGGGCTTGCGTGGAGCTTCGCCTTCAACCGGTTCCTTCTTCGGTTTAGGAGTTCTTTTTACAGGTTCTTTCTTGACCTTTTCCTTTTTTGGTTTTTCTTCTTTATCTGGCTTTTCTGCTGCAGGTTTTCGCTTCTTTCTTTCTTTTTTCACTGGTGGGGCTGTAGCCTCACTATTAGTAGGAGGTGGCAATTGTGGACCTAATTGTAGTGGATCTCCAGGGTGTTCAGACTTCTCCTCTGTTTTAGGACTGGCAACAGCCTCTTCATGTGGTGGTGACTCCCAGCTGGACACAAGAGCTGCCATATCCTCCAGTTGCTCACTTGACAGTTTCTTGGTCTTCACCTTACGACCTCCTTTTGGTTTTGGAGTAGGCGCAGGTTTCTTTTTCTCCTCACCAGTTTCTTCTTCTTTTTCTGGCTCGCTCTTAACTTTAGGTTTAGTCTCTTTCTTACCACAACTCTTTCTGCCTTTCCCTTTTTGCTCTTTGGCTTTTTCTTTCTTGCTTTTTGGCTCTTCATAATCCGAGTCTCTATCAGAGTCAATATAGCCAATGTCAGGTAACTGGGCTTCAGATGGGTCCATTTCATCTCCTTTCAGCCAGATATCTTCTAGGGCATCAAGTTGAGTGTCGTCTGGTTCCATTGGCAGATGTCTACGCTTCATAGAAGTCATCATGTCTAGATCTCCTTCTGCCATGGTCATTTCTGCATCATCCATGACATCTTCTCCAAGAATGGACACAGCGATAGCACCTTCAGAAATGCTTTTACTAGCCATAGCTCTTTTGAGATGAAGTGGGTGGCGCTTCTTTTTCTTTAAGCCTTCCTCTTCAGCCTCAATAAATGACTCTGGTAGCTCTGTGTTGTTCTTATTGCATAATATGTCTTGGCCTGAAGGATGTGGAGCAGGGACCATCTTTTCAGGTTGTTCAGGGTGGCAGCCGATGTCTTGACCTTTGAGCCATAGCTCATATCTGTCAGGTTGGAATCTCTTCACAAAAGTGTCCATGGATATTTTGACCATGTCATTGCTGCAGGTGCATTGAGTAGCTCGTTTTCCATATTCAACCCATCTCGGAGCAGCAAAGTTAGTTGACTCAGCACAGTTGAAACCATGGTTGAAGCCGGCGTGGTAGCCATACGGGAATGTTATCATTATCTCTCCCGCTTCTTGGGTTATTTTGTTTATCGGAACCGAATACTGTTTCAGGATTTGTGGTGAGATCAAGGTCATCTTATGTCTTAAAAAGGCTTGGCAAGTCTTGGCTGATGTCGGGAAGAAACCAGAGGCAATTCTCTCAAAGCGTTTCCCATGCTCCGGAGGAATGCAGTACCATGTTTTTGGTTCTCCAAAGTGCAAATAGTTTATTGAGTACAGGTCCATGTCTTCAGTGTGCCAAGCAAATGTAGTTTTCCACATACCAAAGTAAAGGTATGCTGTGTTGACGCCATCTATTTCAATGCCATAGTCAGAGTTGACGAAGTCAAGAATGGTCCCAAGGTGATTGATATTCCATTCTTTCACATCTGGATCAGTAATACTGCCATTGACATCAGCGCCATAGATCGGAGCCACATAAGTAACGTTTTTCCAGTATTTCCTTTCTAAATCCTCGTAGCTAGAGTGTCGCGGAGTGCAGTACTTCGCGGAGTTAGCCAGGATCGAAAACTGCTTCACTGTCATAGCTTTCTTCTGTATGTTGATTTGTTGAAACAAACCTTGTTTGCCGGTCACCACTTGACATATCGGAGAGGGTATAGTTATGTTTAGGTCATTAAGATCGTATCCAGCCTTGCGGGGGACCCATTCGGGCGGAGGTATTACTTTCGCAAGACCAGCTTTGTGGGCTCCCTTTGATTCCATATATTGGATGAATTTGTTGAAATCTTTGAACTCATCCCAGGTAGGACGAAATGTCTGAATGGTTGGAACACCCCCACTGCTGCAAGAATCCTCTCCTGCCGTCGACATGGTGTTTTTTTAGACACACTTCCGAGTCCCAAAATCAACACAATTTCATCATTCACTCCAGTCTCAAATCACTTTCCATAATAACGTCAATTAGCGTATACACTGTTTATCAAAATTCACTGTATATCACAAGTTTTAGTCCGTTGTTTTAATTAACAGCACGCGAGAAATCTTTCGTAACAATGTGAAAACATTATCAGTAAAATGGCCGACGAGATGATGCGCTTCCAACAAAATCCCTTCACGAGCAGTTGAAGATGCATAAGTCAAATCAGGTCACGTACACACTAATGTTCTTGGCGTTTTGGGATAAATGAATGAATTTAGCTTATGAAGCTTCGACTGAACGCAATACTGGCCACGGTATGATTAGATCCGGTATGTTGGTAGCTATAGTAAATTTTGACAGTTGTCAACACAGAATAACTTGAGGTTATGATTGAAAACGCAATGATTAGCATTTTATAAGAAAAATAAGAAATACCCAGCGTTGTTGATTACCTGAAATGATTCTTCAAATTCCTCCACTAAATTACCACTACCACTTGATGGTGCCGCCATCTTGTTTATCGGTTTTTAATCACTTTTTGTTATTGTTTCTCCAGGGACAACTGTCACTGGCAAGTGTAGAGCGCGCACGGCGGCACAAGTCAAAGGCCCCACAAACTCATTCACCTCGCTCGCTTGTCGCTCGCGTTGTTCGTTCTCGCTGCGAGCGTTGACTTCAAGCGTCATCGATCTGTCAGGGCTGCCACGAACTTAGACTGTTTGTTTTCTCACTTTTAGGGCCAGTTGCATCAACCACATTTGACAGACACATCATCGTCACGCAGCAGAAGTCTATGGAACTTCCCATACAATAAAATTTAACGAACGCTTTAACGGTGACAGACGATTTGATGCAACCGGCTCTTAGCTGTAGTAAATTCTCTATATCCCTTGCTACTCAGTATACCACAACTCATATATAATACAATAAAAAGTAAACACAAGAACAACACAGTTATGAATACAAAATATACAAAAAATAATAAAATGTAATCGTATATCTGCAGGTGCTTAAAATTATAAAAATCTACTGTATTTTTGTAAGTAGAATAGGTATAGACAATGTTAAAACCCAATTACTGCAAAATTCACTATAATAGAGTTTATTTGTTGGTATTGAAACAAGGCACTGCGTTTTACGCGTTATACCACACGTCCGCGCGTGATCACAGCTGGCCTTGACTGGATCGAGTGGAGCGGAGCGCGGAGTCAGATTGTTGTGTTTTCCATTGAATATAAAAACATTTTGTTGCGACGCAAATCGGGCACGGTACCTAGTCTACTACTCGACTTATTCTTGGGAAACTAAAATAGCGATTTCTTTATTCTTGAAATATCATTCCAGCGACAACCCTAAACACAGGTCATTGACCCTACATCAATTTTGTTGTGCTGTGCTAAATGTTGCTAAAAATTTACTTAATCATCGTTGACCTTGAATAATTATTATAATGACATCACAACTATATCAATATCTCAGTGGCAAAATCACGATGACGACATTCGCTAAATAATTTTAATAATTAAATAGATGTTTATACATTTAGCAGAATATGTTAAGGTAGCGATAAAATGGTAGGACGAATTATTTTGTTTACTATTACTTAAATATCGGTTTTCAAAATCGTTTGATACCTTAGTTACCGCTTCTTTTTCATCGCATACGCAGAAATTGAGCGCATAATAGAAGCAAAACATATAATTTGCATATCCCCCCCCCCATCAAAATGTACAAAACATGACAAAAACTTTGTTGACAAACAAACGAACATGCAGGCATGTATTCGTTCATTCATTCAATATATATAAATAGATTTCCAAAGCTGCCAACATCATGGATATAAGCTGGTCGATACTAACGGTGTTATTCAAGCCCTTGTTAAATACACTGAAAATATATGTAACAATTAACAAAGGCGTTTGTAAATACATACATTTGTATTTAGTGACTATAAAAAAATTACATATATTAAAAACTATATAAATTTGTATAAATACTTATGATAAGAACAGATATATAATAATTCAGTATTGCTATATGAAAAATTCAGCTGTCATATTCTAGGCAAAGATGGCGTTTCAATCATAACCTCAATTTGATTGACGCGAAATTGTGTTTGTGCGTCGTATTGTATACCAAAATAAGATTTAATTAGTAATAATTCATTAAATAAGTTAATGTTAGTGTTTTCTGATTGTTTATAAGTAAACCAGCAGCATGGCGGATGCTGCGGCTAGACAGTTGCAGTACGAGTATAAAGCGGTATGTTATTTTGATTTTTATAACGAATTTCATTATTATTGTGCAACAGATTATATTTAACTAAGTTTATACAAATAACCTTTAATTCCTATTCATGTTTCTTTTAAATAATACTTCTTCTAGTAGATTATGTCGTACAGACGTTCACGTTTGTTGTATTCTAGAACTCGAATCTCGTACTTCAAGCTGATGTTCGGCTCATTGAGCGCCGCGGTCGTGATGAAGCGACGGGAGAGGTTCTCTCGCTGTCGGGCAAGCTTACTGGGACGCGAATGGGTGACCGTGCTCAGCGCACGAAGCCCGATAAAGCCGAGGAGCGGAAAGTGAAGTAAGTAGTAAAAAAAACTGCCAGCTTTGATAAAACATGAATTATTTTGACGACCGGTCTGGCCTAGCGGGTAGTGACCCTGCCTGCTAAGCCGCGGTCCCGGGTTCGAATGGTAAGGGCATTTACTTGTGTGATGAGCACAGATATATGTTCCTGAGTCATGGATGTTTTCTATGTATATATGTATATGATATATATATCTAAGTACCCACAATACAAGCCTTCTTGAGCTTACCGTGGAGCTCAGTCGATCTGTGAAAATGTCCTATAATATTTACTTACTCATATTATTTAGTTGTATAGCATCAATTGGAGTTTTTTGTCGCTTTAAGTTAATATCGAAGTTCTTCACCCAGTCTATTTACTTAGTTTATGTAAGTCCAGAGGATCTCCTTGATTGAATTATGGATAGACTGGCCAAATGCTGAAAAACCGATGGTAGCCTAGCGGTAAGTGCGTGCCGCTATCGTTCAGGAGGTTTGCAGATTCAAACTCTGGCTCGCATAAATGAATTTTTCAGAACTTATGTGCGAATGCGAAATGTCATTTGATATTTGCCAGTTGCTTTTTGGTGAAGGAAAACATCGTGAGTAAACCGGACTAATTCAAATAAGGTCTAGATACGCTTTGAGTTGGAAGGTCATATGGCAGTAAAAGTATTGGCTACACCAAAAACTTGGGATTAGTTGTCAAAGCGGACCCCAGGCTCCCATGAGCTGTGGCAAATGCTGGGATAACGCAAGCATGATGATGAGACTGGCCAAATGCTTTTACCTACAGCATGATCATTTAATTTTAGACAGTCTACTACTTGCAATGTGGTCATTTTAGGTTGAAAATTGTTGTGCTGTGTTTTATAACACAAAACTGAAAGGAATACTGTATATGTAAAACAATACTGTATTCATGTTACCTTTTATCCTATAAAACCTACTTGGGTGAGGCTTGAAATTTTGATTTTGAGTTTTTTTTCCAACACATTTCGTCACTTTCAAGTTAATTCTATCTTTTACTAAAGCCATCATTTGCAGTTTTTAGGGTTATGTACCAAAAAGGTACAATTTTTTTTCAAAATAATCATTTATCCTCATTTGCATTTGCATTTTTTTTTAAATGAAATTTTTCCCTCAGACGTCAAAAACGTGACGAGGCATCATATGAGCTGTCCAAGTCCAAAGGCAACCGTGCCGCATGGTCGGACGAGAACACGGGAGCGGTGTACCGTCCGCGGGCCCAGCACACTAGACACGCCTATGAGCTGCTGCTGTCCTTCATGCAAGGGTCTCTCGGGGATCAGCCGAGAGATATTCTTTGTGGTGCCTGTGATGAGGTGAGTCAGAGTAATGCAATAAGCTTGATGTGGTGTAAATATTAAAGACTGGAAATTGGGAAATAACTAGAGATGGGCCGATTTTTAGGGTTCCGTAGTCAACTAGGAACCCTTATAGTTTCGCCATGTCTGTCTGTCCGTCCGTCCGTCCGTCCGTCCGTCCGCGGATAATCTCAGTAACCGTTAGCACTAGAAAGCTGAAATTTGGTACCAATGTGTATCTCAATCACGCCAACAAAGTGCAAAAATAAAAAATGGAAAAAAATGTTTTATTAGGGTACCCCCCCTACATGTAAAGTGGGGGCTGATTTTTTTTTTCATTCCTACCCCAACGTATGATATTTATTTATTTATTTATTTATTTATTTACTTACAGTATACAATTGTACCTTAACAGCTAAGGCCACAGCGGCACAAATTGTTATCGATAATACTTATACATCCAGTACACAAGTATATTTTACAAAATTATCTTAATTAATAGTGATACTACTTACAGGCATCTCTCTCTCAATCATCTTCTTACATTCAATCATCAATCGTCCAATTGCACTAGCGAACAAATCACACTCCGGGTATGCTTCTAGCACGGAGTTGAGCAGTGCGTGCGCGCGCGCGACCGGCGCCTGCGCGTGCGCCCGTGTGCGCGTGGCGCCCTCCGCCAGCAGCGGATGGCGCCGCGCGCGAGTGTACTGGTTAGGCACAAATAAGCGCATGAAGGCTTCGACCAGATCCACGCTATCTATTGTGCTTCTTATAACCCCGATCGTAAATTTCGCCAGAGAGAGTAACCTCCGTAACTGAAGCGAGTCGTATCCCAGATGTCCCTGCAAAAACAACGTGGGGTACATATACGGATAGCACGTGTGTATTTTTTTGTATAATGCTCTGAGATACGCCTTTTGAACTTGTTCCAGCATGAGGATATATTTACTCTCATGCGGACTCCACACCACTGCGTTCGTTTCGAGTATACTACGCACGAGTGCCGCATATAACACGCGTGTGGCTTCCACTGTCAGAGGCGCGGAATTGCGCAGGACGAAGCCCAATCTTCTGTACGCAGTGTTGGTCACGGCCTGGACATGCTCACGAAACGTGATATTTGAGTCAAAAAGAACCCCTAAATCGCGTACCTGTTCCGAACGCGACACGTCAACGCCGCCTATGGTATAATTAAACATTTGTACTGTGCGAGCCCGGGTGAATGACATCATTTCGCATTTACTGGCATTAAAATAGAGCTTATTTTCAACACTCCAGCGATGGACTGCCTCTAAGTCCCGTTGCAGCTCTTCACAATCCCCCCGCCTCCGAATCGGTTTAATCAGCTTTACATCATCCGCGAACATTAGTACTGTGCAGTGATGCACGTCATCCGGAAGATCATTTATCAGCAGCACGAAAAGAAAAGGCCCCAAGTTAGATCCTTGACTAATGCCAGATCTCGTGGGGTAACTTTCAGAAACGTACGGACCATACTTTACGTACTGCTTCCGACCGGATAGATAATTCGCGAAAAGATTTAGGAGCCTGGGTGTGAACCCCATGGCTCCAAGTTTTAACAGCAGAACGTCATTATCTACCCGATCGAATGCTTTTTGAAAGTCCAGGTAAACTACGTCCACCTGAGCTTTCCCGTCTAGCTCTCTTGACAGAGTGTGGGTCAAAGTTAGCAGGTTTGTAGCTACTGATCTTCTGGGAAGAAATGCATGCTGTGTACTGGTGATGTACGACTGACATTGCGGTAGTAGTTTGCAATGTGTCGCCGACTCAAAGACTTTAGCCAGGACGTTCAGAATTGCAACGGGACGATAGTTCTCAACCTTAAGTCTAGATCCCTTCTTCGGGATCGGCGTCACTCTAGATTCTTTCCAGTCTGTTGGGTACACCCCCGAATGAAGAATGAGGTTGAAAATAAACTCTATCGGACCCACAAGACTATCGATACACCCCTTTATCACATAAGCCGGTATCGCATCAGGTCCAGGCGCCGATCTAGGTTTTAATTTCTTTACTGCTCTCCTCACGTCGCTCTCTGTAAAGCCTCGAATGTCAATGCTCCTAGCATCGACAGGTAGGCTTTCACTGGCGACCTTTGGATCCAGAACTGGTTCCTCGCGTAGAAAAACGGAGGCGAAGTGAGATGCAAACGCCGCGGCCGCGTCAGCGCCCGAGTGCTCTACATCGCCACGCGTAACTCTCGGCTCCACGCCGCCTTTGCAACGCAAGGAATTGACGTGGGACCAGAATTGAGTTGGGTTACGATATAGGCGCTCAGACACTTGCTCCATATAATCACGTTGGGCTTCGACTATCTCATTTTTTATTTTTGAACGAAGCTGACTAAACTGTTCATAAAATACCTTATTTCTTGAACGTTTCCATTGTTTGTGAAGGCGTGCTTTACGTTCTATGTCCCTAATGATTGTTGTCGTATAGAACACTGGATAGGTACGGCTACATACGCGCCTTCTTATTTTCTTTGGGGCGCAGTGTTGGAAGGCATTATACAAGGTCTCTTTAAAGAACTGGACAGCATCATCGGTGCAACTATAACTGTACAGTTGCTCCCAATTAGCATCTCTAATTTCACAATATAATTGGTAGAAGTCCCCCTTTGCGAAATTCCAATCCTTGTCTTCCCCTATATTGGACGGTTCCACTAATACCCCACCGGATACCAGCACATATTGGGCTTGGACTATGATGGGCGGATGGTGCCCGTCGATTTTAGATAGCACTTCATGAGAATCTGCCTGCCGCACACGCAACGCACCCCTCACCTCCTTGCTTGCTAACACTACATCCAACATTCGGCCATTTACATTGGTTACTGTGTTGTACTGATACATATTACAAATATTAGTGAAACAGTTGAAATATCTTTCTACACTTGCACTAGCACTGCACAGATTTAGGTCTCCCAGTACCATAACTTTTGAACTGCCGTGAATCGAACACACTCTCTCTACCGAATCAAACCATTGAAAGTACACTTCGTCATTAGATCCAGGAGGTATGTACACTACACACACATACATATATTGTCCGGATACAGAAAATCTCACCCATAGGTCTTCGCCCTGATCGGTTTCATAGGATGTCAACCTTTCTAGACACAATGGCGCACGCGATATCAGTAGAACCCCGCCGCCTCCTCGTCCAATACGGTCCCGCCGAAGCATGTTCCAATCTGAACCTGCGCCGCACACTTCTGCATCATACACCGACTCGTCTAAATTAGACTCAGTAACGGCCACCAGGTTTATCTCGTCAGAAGACATGAGATTATTACGCCAGGACTGCAGTTTTGTCTTTAGCCATCTTACGTTTTGGTAATATATATTGAGGGAAAAAGGTTTAGGCGCCCGCTTTATACCCTGCTTTCTGGTTTTGCTGTGGCCCCCGAAATAACCACGCCTTAACTCGAGCGTTATCGGGCCAACATTCCGCAGACATGCATCTGTCGTACATTTCCGAAGGAACTCCTATTTTATACGACTTATAGTCGCCCTTTGGCTTCAGTTCTTCGACAGTAAACGTTTTATCCGGTCCTAGTGTTTGCAAATAACTCCGTATTTCGTCCGCTCCCGATAACATGTTCCACAGGTGAATGAATTTGCGGCGTTCGACTGCCCTGAGCGACGTCACGCCGGGGCCCGCAGTACACCTTACCGAGGCGGAGCGTCGTTTTTTACGCTGCACTTCCCAATCCCCCAACGGTTCTTCATCTCTATCTGCAGTTAGTTCCCGGGTAGCTTCGTTATTGTTTGCAAGTGTCACTTTCACTCCAGGGACAGCCAGCTCAACCGGAGTTCCTTCTCCAGCCTCGCTCGAAGCTTCCCTTATCTCTTCCACTTCTGAGACTGACGGTTCCGGCTTGGCTGTAGTCGTTGCATCAGTTATCGCTGACTTACCCCTACCACGTTGACGACCCTTATTCTTCCTTGATTTCGAACTTGGTTTATTACCTTGTACTGGCGTAGACGCAGTATTATGATGGCAAGGGCAGCCTGAAGCAAGCTCCAGATTCATCAGTCTCTCGTTTGTTGCCTCGAACTTTGCAGCACAGTCTTCAATAACTGCTTGATAACGCGTAATAGTGCTAACCGCGTTAGCTAGTTCTCCTTTCAACTGACCAATCTGAACGCGCAGCTGTTGCAATTCATTCATCATCTGCGTCCCGTCAGCCCCCGATGACTGCGTGGAAAATGAGACGTCACTTCTATTCCTCACCATCACGTTCTTCATAGTGGTAGGCGTACCCACTGGGGTCTCACAGTTGCGCCCTACCTGCTTATACTTGATGCAGCACTCTGGGCAGACCCAGTTATCTCTCTCCTCCAGCATTATGGTTTTACCAGAACATCCGTGATGATATAGTTTACGGCACATTTCTACTCTACACTGTAGGTACTCCTCGCCGACCTTGAACTCGTCCTGGCACGCCTGACATATCAATTCACCGCTATCGGCCCTGCTCATAAGAAACTTATCGTTGACGGCCATTGTAACTATTTACGGTAATAAATATAGCGCGTACCTTATAACTTAGAGATAGGGATATATTGTTGGATAGGTATTTAAAAATGAATAAGGGTTTACTAAGATCGTTTTTTGATAATATTAATATTTTCGGAAATAATCGCTCCTAAAGGAAAAAAAAGTGCGTCCCCCCCTCTAACTTTTGAACCATATGTTTAAAAAATATGAAAAAAATCACAAAAGTAGAACTTTATAAAGACTTTCTAGGAAAATTGTTTTGAACTTGATAGGTTCAGTAGTTTTTGAGAAAAATACGGAAAACTACGGAACCCTACACTGAGCGTGGCCCGACACGCTCTTGGCCGGTTTTAAAGAGGAGGTAGAGATTAAAAGTAATTGATAACGGTTACATTATGTTACTACAACTATGTTCTTATGATTCAGTGGATAACTAAAACTTTGTTATAACAACTCTGAACTCTTCTCAACTCTTAAACCACGATTTTTTAGCTTTTTTACAAAGCAATTGTGTTTGTATTTTGATGCATAATTACATCTTTTTAGTAGTTCCTTAGAAAGCTACTAAAATAGGAGCTTATTATCCAATGGAATACGTAAGATCTTCATTAGTTATTTATTTTGTTTATTCGGTAAATATTCGGCAATGGAACCGAATTATTCGGCCGAATACGAACATTGAAAAACTTGCCGAATATGCCGAATACCGAATATTCGGCCCATCTCTAGTACACATGTAATGCGAAAAGATTTGCTCTTCGTATTGTTATGGAAACGTACGAACGTGTCATGCTATTTCAGTCAGTCTCAGTACAAGATGGTCTGACATTGACTGAACTAGCATGACAAATACGAATGTTTCCGAAAAAATACGAAGGATACCCTTTTCGCACATCTGTAACAGGCAATAGGACAGGTGAAAGTAAACGGAATATTTTTTTCACAGGTACTTTTTTTTTTTCTATCATGGCTTTTATTTTACTCCTTGCTATTTTGAGCCAGGTGGATTCTGCCAATGTCGTGGTGACTTTTGCCTTTTTTTTTTTACAGGTACTTGTAGTGCTCAAGAATGACAGACTGAAAGATCTAGAGAAGAAGAAAGAGATAGAGCTACTCCTTGGACCTATTCCTGATGACAGATTTGCACTACTTGTGAACTTAGGTAAGAAATAGTACATTACAATACAAGTGCGGAAAAAAACAAGCCACGAGTCGACACGAGTTAAGAATTGCCTCTTCGCTTGCGTATCGTACGACGAATTTTCAGTACATAACTACATATGGCATGTCTGTCTGTCTGTATGTCTGTCTGTCTGTCTGTCTGTCTGTGGCATGGTAGCTCTCGAACGGATGAACCGATTTTGATTTAGCTTTTTTTTGTCTGAAAGCTGAGTTAGTCGGGAGTGTTCTTAGCCATGTTTCATGAAAATCGGTTCACTAGGTCGCGGTCGGGGGTTTTTTAAATTACACTCAAGCGACACGGCGAAGGCGTCCTCTCCGCGCCCCACGTTCCTCGCCGACGTCGCCTTGCATGCCTTACACTTTTTTTTTATAATATGAATACTAGGATATGAATAATATGAATGTCACAGTTTCGTTTTCTTTCAACCCCTTATTTGGCAAGAGTGGCACTGAAGCTTTAGTAGTTTCATGTGTTTTGCCTACCCCTTTATGGGATACAGGCGTGATTGTGTGTGTGTGTGTGTGTGTGTGTGTGTGTGAATACTAGGAATTTAGAGCAAGGCTCTATCATATCCACACATTGGACGCCGGGATGTCCCGGGGAAACCTGCCTTACACTAACGCAACCTGATTTCCAATAGGCAAGAAGATAACCGACTTCAACATTAGCTCACCGACAGAGGGCAACACGGAGATCGACGAGACATATGGCATTAATGTGCAGTTTGAAGAGTCTTCGGAGGAAGACGATGAAGATGCTTATGGAGAGGTGAGTAGAAAAAGTATTTTCCCCTCACTAGCTCGGAAACACGTATTTTGTCCTTTAATACCAGCGGGTAAAAACGCATTTTATCCACTAGTGGATAAAGAAATTTGTCCTTGTATGAAGTCAAATTAACTGCTTTAAAATTGATAAAAGTAGGTGAATCTAGTAATAAAGATGATTTATCACCTGTGGAACTACTGGAAGCAGTGATAAACGCATTTTTTGCCTTGTACTTTCCTCGCTATAGTGAGGCGAAAAGTTTTGTGTTACACTCGGGTGCAAATGTATTTTACTCCTCGTGTGTTAAAAAACTCGCAAGTTCAGGATTCTATTCTCCAAAAATTCCACACTCGGCGTTAAAATACAACTTTGCCCCCTTGTATAACAAATAACTATTAGGGGTTCAGTATGAAAAGGCAAGTGGAAAGAAAAAACAGATCATTAACTAAAATCTCCTGGCTGTGATCACATACATACAACATACAATCACGCCTGTATCCCATAAGGGGTAGGCAGAACACATGAAACTATTAAAGCTTCAGTGCCACTCTTGGCAAATAAGGGGTTGAAAGAAAACGAAACTGTGACATTGCAGTGACAGGTTGCCAGCCTCTCGCCTACGCCACAATTTAACCCATATCCCATAGTCGCCTTCTACGACACCCACGGGAAGAAAGGGGGTGGTGAAATTCTTAACCCATCACCACACAGGCTGTGATTATGATTAGAAAATCTGTTTTATTCTCAATAGGTATTAATTGTTAAATGCTTAATGGTTCATTACGATACAAGCTAGGAAATTCACCCATACTAATATTATAAATGGGAAAGTGTGTGTCTGTTTGTTTGTCTTTCCTTCGCGACAAAACGGAGCGACGAATTATCGTGATTTTTTAAGTGGAGATAGTTGAAGGGATGGAGAGTGACATAGGCTACTTTTTGTCTCTTTCTAACGCGAGCGAAGCCGCGGGCAAAAGCTAGTATATCATAAATGAAAACATAACATAGCTAACCATTAATGCAGAACTATTTTGAACAGCTGACCACCTGTGTGATGGTCACCTTTTTCTTCAAGCATATTTGCTTCGGCGAGGCAAACGTGCGCATGAGCTCGGATGTTTTTCGCGAGAGACTGCTCGGTCAGTGTGGACCCGGCTATTTTTTTTTTTTTTTTTTTTATTTATAAGTGGGCTTACTCTTGGCCACAGACTAGCCAAAGGCAAAGACGTGGCCTACGATGGAGTGAGCTCGCCCAGAAGATGCCTGTTCAGTGTTGACTCTTGCACCGATTTTACAATTTTACGTGCAATGCATATCTATGACGCCAGACATAACATAACACTTGACAGGAACTATTCTGATTTAGAGCAATATTATGCTAATTAAACATATTTTTTCAGGTTCGCGAAGAAGATAGAGAAGAAGGGGAGGGGTCAGACAATGAGAAAGAGAAGGAGAGTAGTGCAGAGGAGGACAGCGATGGCGAGGGGAAACGGAACGCCATACACGCGAATGTAAGTACATTTCAGTCATGTAACTCAATGTAAATGGACTAGTTTAACACATTCAATACCAGACAAAAATGGCGCAGTACTTCAGAGACGGGTCCTAATTTATAACGACCGGTAACCTATCGATGTTTCGAAAATCCTTTCTCCGTTTATCACTTGTCTCTAAACGGTTGACAGAATTTTTATAATCCAAATACATTGTTTACCATATTTTTAAAATGTCGCTAGTTTGCTATGCCACATTATCGTTTTCCCGAAACTCAATAACCAGAAGAACGGTTGCCAACTTTATCATTTGACAACCGATTTGTTATAACCATCTTTTCATAAATCCGATGCTACGTGACATCGAAATGTCATTTTCCCTAATATCATTTTATAGAAACTCAATAACCAGAAGGATGGTTGGCAATCTTATCATTTGACAACCGTTTCGTTACCACCTTTTCATAAATCCGATGCTACGCGACATTGAAATGTCATTTTCCCTAATATCATTTTATAGAAAAAATACAAAAAAATAGGTTAGGTTAGAACTGCGACCCTCACGAAAACAAACATTAGCAAGAATAGTGGGTTAGGTTAGGTTAGAACTGCGACCACACAGAAACAAACTTGTGCTAGAAAAGTGGGTTAGGTTAGAACTGCGACCACACAGAAACAATCTTGTGCTAGAAAAGTGGGTCAGGTTAGGTTAGAACTGCGATCATACAGAAAAAAACTTGTGCTAAAAAAGTGGGTTAGGTTAGATTACAACTGCGACCTCCACAGAAAACAAGTGGGTTAGCTTAGGTCAGAACGGCGACCCTCACACAAAAAATGGCGCATTACTTCAGAAACGGGTCCTCATTTATAACCGCCCGCTTGTATGGTGAGAACCCGCCCAACGGGTTCTCTAGCATCTGAGCAAAGTTTACGAAGTCAAAGTCAAAATATTCTTATTCAAATAGGCTTATAATAAGCACTTTTAAATAGTCAACAATGTACAATATTCATCTTATCCTAAATATCAGAGCAATTTATTGGTGCAACAATAGTGTTTTAAAAATACATTGAATTAATAAAATTATAAAATATTATGCCTAATGCCTACCTGTGGCGTCGTAGCCGAATGGCATTTTTGCGACGCGAAACTCCACCGAAACGCCGCAGAAAGTTATTCTGGCTCTATCGCGCCAATACGCAAGAGCGATAGAGATAGACAGCTACGAAAGAGATATTATCGTGAGCGTATGTGCATTCGGCTACGCACACAGGCGAAAGTGTTAACGAAAAAAATATAAACCACGAAAAAATCACGTTTCGCGGACCACTATCCATTTTTTAACCCCCGACGCAAAAACGAAGGGTGTTATACGTTTTACGTGTCTGTCTGTCTGTCTGTGTGTGTTTGTCTGTTTGTGGCATCGTAGCTCCCGAACGGATGAACCGATTTAGATTTTTGTTTGAATGCTGAGTTTGTCGGGAGTGTTCTTAGCGATGTTTCATGAAAATCGGTCCACTATGTCGGGTTTTTTTCAAAATTTTAATTTTTTGGTTAGGTTATTTAGCAGTGCAACTATGGTAGGCGTAGTTACCAATAGGGAACTTGACTGTAGTAAAAATAAAATATTTTATACCATGCACGAAATAAAGCATCAGATAATTATAAGAAAAGCATGGACATACAGTACCGGTCAAAAATTTAAGTTCACTCCTTGTTTTCAGTACAATTGACTGCTTTAGAGAGATAGTTTTTTGTAGTTCAGACGTCAAAATTTGTTTCGTAAACAATTTATATTTTTTTAACATCTGTTTCCCTCAAATCTTATAGGCTAAATAATTATTTGGCCTATATTATCTGGCTAAAACTGTGTTTCGTGTAAAGATGTGTCTCAATTAGTGGCAAAGGCAAGGCCATAAATATAACTAGCATTTTGCCGTCATGTTTATTAGATTTTAGTGAAAGAAAGGTACGTGAATTGTGTCTAACTAGTAAAACAAATCTCCACAAAACAATAAATATAAGTTGAAAACATATTTCGACTACCAAACCGAAGATAATTATCGTACAAAAGTACTCATTTGTACCGAAATCAAAGGGTGAACTCAAACTTTTGACCGGTACTGTACATTATTTTTAAACCCAATTTCTATTTAATAAGTCAGGTAGAAAATATATAAAGTAACTGAGTTGACCGGGATATAAATTCCATATTAGCAAGTTGTTCATATTCGTTTTGACAGTTCTTATAAAGGAGCTGATTTGACTAGGAGGCAAGTAGCCTATTAATTAGTCATCAAACCGTTATGACTAATCTGTCATGTTTCAGCTGTCTGAGGAGCAATCTCACAAGAGACGAGACACAGTCATCCATCCGATGGACATTGATGCCTATTGGCTACAAAGACGGCTGTCCAGGCATTTCCCTGATGCTATGCTGTCACAGGCGAAATCCAGCGAAGTACTTAAGGTAAGCCATTCAAAGTATAAATCTCTCACACACTAACAGATACATACCCGTACACGCGGCTTAGAGTTAACCAAACACAATTATTTAAATATACATTACACAAAAAATAAAAAATGTTATTTGTAAGCTTTTTGTACTTCTTTTGTATAGATATATAATATAGATTAAGGTACTAGTGCGACGAAACTGCGTCCTGTAACACAGGGTTTCCTATTTCAGGACACAGGGTCGTGATTTTCTGTAATTGTTTATTTATATAATAAACTTTTTTCCTTTTTTTTTAAAGTCTAATTAACTGGCATTTGTATGTCAGTCATCCAAAGGACTATTGATGCCTATTGGTTTCAAAGAAGTCTGCTAGATGTTTCCGTGATGCTATGTTGTGTCAAGCTAAATCGAGTTAAGTTCTAAAGGCCAGGTTATATCGACATAGCTCATCGCAATGGTTATTTATCCAATCAACATTTGATGCCTATTGGCTACAAAGCCTACAAAGAAGACTGTCTAGGCATTTCCCTGATGCCATGCTGTCACAAGCAATGCCTTTGACCGAGACGCGTGGAAGAAAGAGAGGGAGATCTTTGCCCAGCAGTGGGAAACAACAGGGTAATATTTTTTTTTTCAGGCACTTGATGACGCTGCTGACGACAGAGATTTGGAGAATAGACTAGTCTTGATGCTCGGCTACGATTGTTTCGAATTCGTCAAGATACTGACCAAATACAGATACACTGGTGAGTACAGAACATTTGTGGCTTTCCTGTACAAAAGAGTCCTTAGTAAGTTATAATCTGAAATTCCAATAGAAATTCGTTCTTCGTATAGATGAAGTGTGCATATGCGAGAAATTCAAGTTGAAGGTGTTTTACAAACAATATTTCGTCACTACTTTGAAAAAATCTTGTATCTCACGCTGCTCCTCAAAGTTAAAACGCAGTAAGTCTATATGCTTTCCATACATACTTACTACAATTTTCTTTTCATTGACAGACGAAGATACAAGTTTAGACATGGATTTGATCGAACTGAATAAGTATTACAGGTTGGAGGTTTTGCACTGTGGTTGGAGGCTATTGAAAACAATTTCTTTATTATTATTTTGTATTTATTATAGTGTTATACTGCACGAAGCTCGCCTCTTCTCAATCGGAGAGCGAACGCCAAGCTCTGAGAGATGAAATGAGCCGGCAGCCGCATCTTATGAAGATCTTAGCCCAGTTGGAAACTGGGAAGGGCGATGATGAGGTAACTAGCATACTAGTTTACTGGTGAAACTCAATAAGTTGATTAAACTGGTTTTTGAAATTCGAACTATGTGCAAATTCAACAACGTTCTTATTTCAAATAAAAATTATCTCTATTTATCGGGTTTTATCAGTAAACTCTCGATATTGAGTAAGTTTATTACTTTAGAAAATATATATTGAAAGTTAAAGAAAAATACATGCTGCACTACCCTAAGTAATAGGCTAGTTTCCTATACTTAAAATAATAGTTATTTGTTATACAAGGGGGCAAAGTTGTATTTTAACGCCGAGTGTGGAATTGAAAAACGACCAAGTGAAAGGATTCTATAGTTGAACCACGAGCGAAGCGAGTGGTTCGAGAATAGAATCCTGAACTTGCGAGTTTTTTAACACACGAGAAGTAAAATACATTTGCACCCGAGTGTAACACAAAACTTTTCCCCTCACTATAGCGAGGAAACTACAACGCAAAAACTGCGTTTATCACTGCTTCCAGTAGTTTCACAGGTGGTAAATCATCTTTATTACTAGATTCAACTACTTTTATCAATTTTAAAGCAGTTAATTTGACTTCATTCAAGGTCAAATTACTTTACTCACTAGTGAATAAAATGCGTTTTTACTCACTGGTATTAAAGGACAAAACACGTGTTTCCGAGCTAGTAAGGGGAAAAATCTTTTACGCTGTGCACGAAATAAAGCACTACATAATAAGAAGAAAAATATGGACAGTTAAACATAATTTCTATTTAATAAGTCAAAGAGAAAGATATAAAGTAAATGAATTGACCGTGACGTCACTTCTCGGTATTTCATAGTAATTCCATATTAGCAAATCATTTTGACAGTTCTAAAAAAGAAGCTGATTTGACTAGTAGGAAATTAGCCTATTGAGATATGAGTAAGCGATAAATTAAAAGTTCTAAAAAAGTAAAAAAATCACTATCTCGGACAAAACTCGAATTCACTAGACAAGAAAAAGAAAAACATGTTACGATTCACGATTTGAATTTCACCCTGTTATATCATTCTCTGCCAACTGAGCTACCGAGATACCGACAAGGAAAGTCAGAAATTGAAAATTAAAGAGTTACAAGTAAAAAGATATTTTGAGTTTGATTATGAATAAAACGAAATTTTATTCATAGTAAGTATATACTGTAAAGAATATACAGACGTAGTGCGAAAAGAATTGCCTTCGCATTGTTACGGAAACGTACGAACGTGTCATGCTATTTCAGTCAGTCTCAGTACAAGATGTACTGACATTGATTGAACTAGCATGATAAATACGAACGTTTCCGGAGAAATACGAAGGTGTACAAGTAAATTACACATGCGTCATCGAGTAAAGAATCATGTGATTATTGCTTTTACCAGTCATGTGATTGATTGCACCATCAGCATTTAGTTTGTATATAAACACTATAATAGGCTAGTTTCCTACTAGTCAAATCAGCTTCTTTTTAAGAACTGTCAAAATGATTTGCTAATATGGAATTACTATGAAATACTGAGGAGTGACGTCACGATCGATTCATTTATTTTATTACGGGTGATAACAAAAAAATGAGAATACATTTGACAGGCATTTAAAGAAAACTCTTCAGATTTAAAAAAAAAATTGTTATATATGTTGAATAAACACAAGAATAAATATACAAAAATGTAATGGAGATTGGCATAGGATCCATGGTACCTAAACTGTAAATCGGAGCTTGAACATGATGTTCGTAAAAAACCGGTGGACGATTTTTTTTTGTCCATCTTTCAAACACATGTCTTTTTTTATTATTAATTGGGCAAAATTTTCAGCTCTCTAATTGTTTTTAGTTACTTATGCTTTATATCTTTCTGGTGTAGTAGAAACATCTCCAGTAAGTACCGTTTATATCCAATATTATGAGTTTTACTAAAAGGCAAATTTCTTCCATCATCTAAAATGAACGATTTCCTTGAATCATTTCACGTCATGCAACGACATTACGACGTAACAGTCGATTTTTGATCGTATGTGGATTCTGGTGCCCTCGCCTACTTTAAGTATTTCAGACTAATCGTTTTTCACGATTTACAGATGTATGAGTAAGTATATTTCAATATTATAGTGACATATAGTTGGCTTATAGAATTTGTATCATTAAAATTACTGTAAAGTAACTTCAACGCCCTCTTAGTCATAATCTTCGCTGGTCGACTGCTGCCACCTCTTCGAACTACCGTCAAGGATGACAGAATTCTATAGATGGTAGAAATTGCCACGTTTTTCTTGCTAAAATGATCCACTGTGAATTTTTTACAGACGCGAATGTTAGGAAGTCTATTCAATTCAATTCAATTCAAATCTTTATTGCGATAATGTTCATTTTATACAAGTGTTAGGTAGTAATATAGTTGGTACATGATACCGTGATAGGGCACAGCAAAGTCTAAAGTGTACATCGCGTAGTTTCAAAGCTTCTTGTTATCCACGCCGTCTTTGAGCAACAAAATAACTTATGAAAAAAACAAATGACGATTATGTTACACAAAAGAGATAGTAACAACTTCTAGAACAAACTTTTTTTCAATGGTTGACTAGTATTTTTTCTAGAGCTGCATAAATGTATTCTCATTTTTTTGTAATCATCCGTTATACTTGACTTATTTAATAGAAGTTATCCTTAAACATGACTACTTCCCATATCTTTCTTCTAATTATGTGGTGCGTTATTTCGTGCACTGCATAAAATATTTTATTTTAATTATAGAAAACTAGCCTATTAGGTGCCTACTCTTTTATTGCACTCTATTCATTCGATTCTATTCTGTCTAGACAATACAATCATTACAATAAAACAAGTATTTCTCCAGAACGTCTTTGTGTTAACTTTTACATCAACCTATCAAGTAAAGGTTAGAGTAACCAAGTACTCTATCAGAAGGAAACCCTTTTCGCACTAAATCTGTAACAGTATTGTGATTTTTTTTTGTTTTTTATCATGCAGAAACGTCTGCGAGCGATATTACATATTTTTAAATTAAAGGAAAAATGGAAAAATTCACACCTCCGGCAGGACTCGAACCTGCGACCTTTGGCCTTGCCGGGGCCATCGCGCTTACCAACTGCGCCACGGAGGCCTGCTCGCATAAGGCGTAAATTCGCACACATCCAGCAGGCCTCCGTGGCGCAGTTGGTAAGCGCGATGGCCCCGGCAAGGCCAAAGGTCGCAGGTTCGAGTCCTGCCGGCGGTGTGAATTTTTAAATTTTTCCTTTAATTTAAAAATAAGTATTGTGATCTGTAAAGAGTAAAGACATACAGTTAGTGTCGTATAGCACGAGATTTGGTAGCTGCCCTTACTATCTCATTCTTCTTCTTCTTCTTGGTTAGGGGCTATGTAAGGCTTCATGGCGCCTTATGTATCACTGCGACCATTTCTGATCTATTGTGATCGCCACCTACTACAGCTCTCGATCAAGTCCTACAAATTCGAAGATTTGTAGTATCTTTTTGAGATCGAGATACCTCACATCCTCTGGGTGTATTTGGTAGCTGCCCAATATCATGTTGCGTGTACGAGAGAGGGGTAGGGGGAGATTAGAGAGGGGCACTCTGCCAGGATGTGCAGGGGCGTTTCTTCAGACTCTTGACCAGCGGTTCTCAATCTTATTTTCCCATGGAACCCTTTTGGAAAGCAAAATATCTGATGGAACCCTTAAATTAAATAAATGAAAAAAAAAAGTCTTAATCATAATAGTAAAATGTAATCACTATAGATTCTAATGTGAGGTATTACATGGAACTGTTTTTATTTTTACAATTGGTGAATCTTTGGTTTTATGGAAGAGAGTTGAAGTCGCATATCAGTCAACCAGAACTCACACGGAGCCCCCAGAGAGGTTTTGCGGAGCCCTAGGCACCGGCCACACCAGACCGTCGCGTGTCTCGGGGCGCGCAACGGGCGTCCGCGCCACGCCACCTGAGTGTAATTCAAAAAGCGTCTCCTCAGTACATTTTGTATAGGAAGGACGTAAGGCGCGCCACCAAGCGGCGCGGCGCGCGCCCCGCCGCCGCCACGCCACCTGGGGTGCGTCTTACGTCTTTCCTATACAAAATGTACTGAGGAGACGTTTTTTGAATTACACTGAAGCGGCGTGGCGCGGACGCCCGTTGCGCGCCCCGAGACACGCGACGGTCTGGTGTGGCCGGTCACCTAGGCTCCGCGGAGCACACTTTGAGTATGGCTGCTCTAGACAGTACTATCACATTACAACCTGTATATTATTTTTAGAGCGCCCGCGAACAATCTGAAGCGCCTCGGAAGCGGCACAAAGCCGAGGCGGCCGGGAGCGGCCAAGCCGCCGGCAACCGGCAAATGCTGCAGCTTGAAGAGTTAGTCTTCGCTGCCGGAGCTCACTTCATGGCCAACAAGCGATGCCAGCTGCCCCCGGGCTCCTTCAGGAAGCAGCGGAAAGGTAAACCATTGCACATATCATTATATAAAATTTCAATTTTTACTTTAACTTAATTCAATAGAGGGGCATTTTCAGAATTTGGGACCCCCCAAAAATTAATTTAACACTGTCAGTTATGTGACGATAATTAAGCATGAAATTTCTATGAAAATATTGTTTTTTTTTTTTTTTTTTTTTATTTGTTTGCTACAATACACACCAAAATTAAACAATTAAAACAAAAATAAACAATAAAAAGTACTAACACTACAGAAAAAACAACAATAGCATACATTAAAATATGGGTGGGTTTGCTGTGTGCGTTGCAGCAAAAACAAAAGGGTCCTGGCTCAGTTATATGCTCCACTCTTTCGGGCGAAGCAACTGGTAATTCTGCTAGAACCCAGGTCACTAACAGATCGTTGTACAAAAAAAAATGTAAAAAAAAAAAAGTAATAATAATAGTAATAGTTTGCCTATGTCTAAACGATTGCATTATAGTAACATGACATAAACATAAATTGCAAAAAATAAAATTACAAGGAGTGTGCGTGTGTGTGACTGTGTGTGTGTCTGTGTGTGTGTGTGTGTGTGTGTGTGTGTGTGTGTATGTACACTAAAAACAGACCAGACTAGATTAGATCCGGTAATCTGCAACCAAGTACCCGTATGGGATTCCTAAATTTTGCTTGTCCAGTAGGTATTTTTTGAAATGAAATTTGAATGAATTCTTAGTCTTAAGGCATCTTAATGGTGGAGGGATATTATTCCAGCATTTGGTTGCGAGATACCGGAAGCACCCAGTAAAGGCTACAGTTTTGTGTGGATGTGTTTCCAAAAGGCAGCGCCTAGTTGCTCTAGTACCGTGTCGTGTATGAAATGAGGAAACGCGTATTTTTGCATGCAAATAGTCAGGAGTCTTATCATTCATGACACCGAACAAAAGACTTGCAAGGTGTAGGTGTCTGCGAGACGACATATTTAGTATTGAAGCCTTATTTAAATATGGCGTTATGTGACTTCTAGGCGGAATTGAAAAGCAAAAACGGTAACAGGCATTCTGTACTCGTTGTACAAGACGACGTGTTTTGTCTTGTAGACGTGGACCATACACTATGCCTCCGTAATTCAGCTTAGACAGAACCAGTGATTCACATAAAATCTTACGTACTTCCTCACTCAAAAGATTTCGTATTTGGTATAAAACCTTTAGGCGAAAGAAGCAGGATTTGACCAACTCTCTCACATGTTTTTCGAACCGCAACTGACCGTCGATCACAAGCCCTAGGTTTCTAGCTTCCTCCACACGTTCTATTATTGAACCTTCTATACTTATTTCTGGTTGACGGTCGAGGACTTTTGCTATCTGTACTTTTGAATTAATATTTGTTTTTGTGTTAATAACATAAACTTTGAGCGATAATCTACATTCAGAATGTGAAAAAAGTAAAGTGTCCCCAATTCTGAAAATGCCCAGCAATGGGCATCTTAGTTTATAAGATTTAATGTTTTTTAATTAACATTTTCTTGTCTTTCTTTGAACAGGTTATGAAGAAGTCCACGTGCCAGCGCTAAAACCGAAACCCTTCGACGAAGGCGAAACCCTTTTGCCGGTCGAGCAACTGCCGAAATACGTGCAGCCAGCGTTTGAAGGGTTCAAGACTTTGAACAGGATACAGGTCAGTTATACATCTGGTTTAACCCTTGTGATTGAACTGAATTTTTTATCCAGTTTTCGAGAGTTTGAAATAAGAAACTAATTTGACTAGTATTCAAATACCTTATTGAAGGAGGCAGATGAAAAAGTGTCACCATTCAAGGAGTGTCAAAAGACTTATTTTTGCATCGTTTTCATAGGCCAGAAAAAAATGACAGTTTAATACGTGATAAAATGTCAGTTTGCCTCCTGAACGTCGAGTGATAAATGATAATATTTTTCCTACTAGAGTTGTGCCTGCTCGTTCACTGAAAAGATCGCTCCCAACTAGTACGATCTCCGAAGTGTTCGTTCTTTTAGGACATAACTTATAGTACACCGAGAGAGCGAGAGACAAATTGTGCATATGGCGTACAGTAACGCTCGCACCTACTATTGTCCCAGATTTCTAAGAACCTCTTTTTGACACATGACAGCGTCCACAATACGCAAACTCGCACAACCTAATGAATTTTTAAATAAAATCCTGTAATAATATTTTAAAGAATCAAGTACTTAAAAACAATGTTTCGCTTACTTTAAACATAATCTAGCACATGTTACATTTTTGCGGATCTTCGTTAGTGAGTATTTTACCATATTAATTTATCACGCAGGATTTACTTATCATGTCATTTATCATTCATTTTTATTTTTAAACTAGTGCTGTGGCAGTCTGTCATTTCGATTGAAATGACATTTCAGTAAGTTGATAGAAATCGTATATTTGTTTAATCGCCTCCTTGTAACATAGGGCCTAATCGATTCAACCAATTCGAAATTAATCGTTAGATTTGGCAAACGATACGTCTTAGCCACATCGCGACATACTTCAAAACAAATGTGTCAAAAATGTGAACTTACAGCTCCGGGACAATAGCCGAGCACTGATCGGCGCTCTCGGTCCGAGTCAATCGATTCTAGTTCGGTTGCGGTCAGATCACACGGATCGCTTTGCTGTCATTGTCGCTGTTTATGAACGGACAAGAGGGGGCAAATAGAAATACAAAAATCTGTCAAGGTGGTCAAAGACATGCACTAACCTTCTCTCCGGGAGTCAGGAACTGCAGGCAGGATTGGCTGGGGTCCACACTTCATCACGGAAGCACAACCGTTTTTGCACATGTCTTATAACAGTCTGTCTGGTGTCAACAACTAATTAGAGGGCCGCGCGGGCGGGGCGAGGCGCGAGGGGAGGGGGAACATATCCTTCAAATATATATGGCTAGGCAGGTAGAATTATAAGTAGAATTCTGAACAGTCACTTCTCGGCTCTTCTCTCCTTTCGCTCCCATTCTGTTGTGTGTGAGTGTACTAAATGTACTAGAGAGCAGTATCATTTGGGAGTAGTTCGGTCTAGGACAGTGCAGGGAATCGTGTCTTTTGTACTATTAGTACATGTACTACACAAGCCTATTTCCTACTGTGCAAAGGTCTCGTTTTTTATTTTTTTATGCATGTTTTACTGTATTTTTATTAATAATCTACATTATCTCTAAGACCAAATTAAATTATTTCGTAGGAAATATTTTTTTTTTTTTTTTTTTTTATCCAGCATCGGACACTTGGAGGCCTTGGTCATTTTTTCTTTGTATATGACATTTATTTCAGTTTATAATCTACATTATTCCACAGAGCCGCATATCCGACGCTGCTCTCAACTCAGACAAGAACTTACTAGTATGTGCTCCAACCGGCGCCGGAAAAACCAACGTAGCCCTGCTCTGTATATTACGTGAAGTCGGCAAACATGTCAACGATGACGGGACCGTCAACGCGTCCGACTTTAAGATGATCTATGTGGCGCCTATGCGGTCTCTAGTACAAGAAATGGTAAGTCAGAACACCTCTAGGAAACACTTGAAATATACCTACTCAAGTAGTGAAAATGCTTGTGGTACCTATATTAATAAAGGTAGTAAAACCAACGTAGCCCTGATCTGTATACTACGTGAAGTCGGCAAACATGTCAACGATGATGGGACGGTCAACGCGTCTGATTTTAAGATGATCTATGTGGCGCCTATGCGGTCTCTAGTACAAGAGATGGTAAGTCAGAACACCTCTAGGAAACACTTCAAATATACCTACTCAAGTAGCGAAAACAATGTTGAGGTACCAATATTTAAGTAAAGGTAGTAAAACTAACGTAGCTCTGCTCTGTATATTACGTGAAGTCGGCAAACATGTCAACGATGACGGGACCGTCAACGCGTCCGACTTTAAGATGATCTATGTGGCGCCTATGCGGTCTCTAGTACAAGAGATGGTAAGTCAGAACTCCTCTAGGAAACACTTTAAATATACCTACTCAAGTAGTGAAAATGCTTGTGGTACCTATATTAATAAAGGTAGTAAAACCAACGTAGCCCTACACTGTATACTGCGAGAAGTCGGCAAACATGTCAACGATGACGGGACCGTCAACGCGTCCGACTTTAAGATGATCTATGTGGCGCCTATGCGGTCTCTAGTACAAGAGATGGTAAGTCAGAACACCTATAGGAAACACTTGAAATATGAAAAAAAACTTGCTTTAATATATAAATAAATCAATGTGGCCCTGCTCTGTATACTGCGAGAAGTCGGCAAACATGTCAACGATGACGGGACCGTCAACGCGTCCGACTTTAAGATGATCTATGTGGCGCCTATGCGGTCTCTAGTACAAGAAATGGTAAGTCAGAACACCTCTAGGAAACACTTCAAATATACCTACTCAAGTAGTGAAAACAATGTTGAGGTACCAATATTTAAGTAAAGGTAGTAAAACTAACGTAGCTCTGCTCTGTATACTGCGTGAAGTCGGCAAACATGTCAACGATGATGGGACGGTCAACGCGTCTGATTATAAGATGATCTATGTGGCGCCTATGCGGTCTCTAGTACAAGAAATGGTAAATCAGAACACCTATAGGAAACACTTGAAATATACCTACTCAAGTAGTGAAAAAAAACTTGCTTTAATATATAAATAAATCAATGTGGCCCTGCTCTGTATACTGCGTGAAGTCGGCAAACATGTCAACGATGATGGGACGGTCAACGCGTCCGACTTTAAGATGATCTATGTGGCGCCTATGCGGTCTCTAGTACAAGAAATGGTAAGTCAGAACAACTTTAGGAAACACTTGAAATATACCTACTCAAGTAGTGAAAACAATCTTGAGGTACCTATATTAATAAAGGTAGTAAAACCAACCTAGCCCTACACTGTATACTGCGAGAAGTCGGGAAACATGTCAACGATGATGGGACAGTCAACGCGTCTGATTTTAAGATGATCTATGTGGCGCCTATGCGGTCTCTTGTACAAGAAATGGTAAGTCAAAACACCTATAGGAAACACTTGAAATATACCTACTCAAGTAGTGAAAATGCTTGTGGTACCTATATTAATAAAGGTAGTAAAACCAACGTAGCCCTGCTGTGTATACTGCGAGAAGTCGGCAAACATGTCAACGATGACGGGACAGTCAACGCGTCTGATTTTAAGATGATCTATGTGGCGCCTATGCGGTCTCTAGTACAAGAAATGGTAAGTCTGAACACCTATAGGAAACACTTGAAATATACCTACTCAAGTAGTGAAAACAATCTTGAGGTACCTATATTAATAAAGGTAGTAAAACCAACGTAGCCCTACACTGTATACTGCGAGAAGTCGGGAAACATGTCAACGATGATGGGACAGTCAACGCGTCTGACTTTAAGATGATCTATGTGGCGCCTATGCGGTCTCTTGTACAAGAAATGGTAAGTCAGAACACCTATAGGAAACACTTGAAATATACCTACTCAAGTAGTGAAAAAAACTTGCTTTAATATATAAATAAATCAATGTGGCCCTGCTCTGTATACTGCGAGAAGTCGGGAAACATGTCAACGATGATGGGACGGTCAACGCGTCCGACTTTAAGATGATCTATGTGGCGCCTATGCGGTCTCTAGTACAGGAGATGGTAAGTCAGAACACCTATAGGAAACACTTCAAATATACCTACTCAAGTAGTGAAAACAATCTTGATGTACCAATATTTAAGTAAAGGTAGTAAAACCAATGTGGCCTTGCTCTGTATACTACGAAAAGTCGGGAAACATGTCAACGATGACGGGACCGTCAACGCGTCCGACTTTAAGATGATCTATGTGGCGCCTATGCGGTCTCTAGTACAGGAGATGGTAAGTCAGAACACCTATAGGAAACACTTCAAATATACCTACTCAAGTAGTGAAAACAATCTTGAGGTACCTATATTAATAAAGGTAGTAAAACCAACGTAGCCCTACACTGTATACTGCGAGAAGTCGGGAAACATGTCAACGATGATGGGACAGTCAACGCGTCTGATTTTAAGATGATCTATGTGGCGCCTATGCGGTCTCTTGTACAAGAAATGGTAAGTCAGAACACCTCTAGGAAACACTTTAAATATACCTACTCAAATAGTAAAAAAAAGGTTAAGGTATATTTAAATAAAGGTAGTATAACCTAACCACAAAATTAAAATTTTGAAAAAACCCCCGACCGCGACATAGTGGACTGATTTTCATGAAACATGGCTAAGAACACTCTCAACTAACTCAGCTTTCAAACAAAAAAATCGAAATCGGTTCATCCGTTCGGGAGCTACGATGCCACAGACAGACAAACAGACACGTCAAACTTATAACACCCCGTCGTTTTTGCGTCGGGGGTTAAAAACATAACATCTTCTTCTAGGTGGGTAACTTCAGCAAGCGTCTCGCAGCCTACAACATGAAAGTCTCTGAGTTGACCGGTGACCACCAGCTGACCAGGGAACAGATCGAAGCTACTCAACTGATTGTCTGCACCCCGGAGAAGTGGGATATCATTACTAGAAAAGGTTAGTTTAAGTAAATAATGGATACAACTATGGAACAAAGCAAATATTTTTTTGATATGTTGTTTTTCAAATAATCACAATACAATACAGTCAAGTGTAAAAATATGGGTGTACATATCTCACTCAAAAATATGTCCCGTAGCATCTTAGTCCGGTGTAATAAGAGCGAAAAATATGTATCGAAATAATCGTCTCATAAATGAGGAGTGTCTTTTCAAAAGGGCTTATTTCCATTTTTTTTTTTTTTTTTAACTATGAATGCAGTTTTTCTTAGTATAGAAAATTACGTGTTGTTTTGAGATTAAAGCTCGAAAAGTCTCGCCCTGATCTTTAAAAAAAAGAGTAACATCAAAGTTTAGAACACATTTTGAAAAATGTGTAATGATTATTTATGTGGATAAACCAATGTATGTAGTACAGCAACATTGATATCAACTAACTTAATACAAAATCCAAAAATTAAATAAAACTATTTTAAAATAATAACGTTTACGCTACGAGGCCACAACAAAAGGGCTTAATTCCCAAAAGTTCGCATCAAAAGTGCTTAATTCTCAAAAACATATGGTAATTAAATATTTATTTAGGTACACATGTTACGTTTGATGTAATCATAGCATTAACGTCAACTTACAATATTACAATTTTGCAAATTAAATATTAATTTCAAAATCAATACCGTGGAATTACGTTTTTCTCGATTTCCCAAAAAAAGTTCAAAGTGGAAATAAGCCCTTTTGAAAAGACACTCCTCAAATATGGTAATATATTTATGAGACGAATACTTTTTACCTTGATAAAATATATTTATCTGAAACTGACATTTGACACCAAATAATCTCGCTGTACGTATACAATGTCCGTGACATAACGGGCGACAGCTAATTTCGTCGGCAGAGACATCGGTAGCGTGGCCGAGCGGTCTAAGGCGCTGGTTTAAGGCACCAGTCTCCTCGGAGGCGTGGGTTCGAATCCCACCGCTGCCATGAAATTTTTGTGGTAACTATTTCTTTCGACGGACAATTGGTTTAATACTTTTTACCACACCAACTGGTAAACGTAGACGTAGTCCAATAAAATCAAGTCTTTAGTATTCTTTACATATCCCGCACCTTTTTTGGTCTTGTCTGTTTGGTCTAAACGTTGACTGGTAGAGACTGCCATACATATGCTGCTTAAGTCCGCCTTTTGTAACTGTATATGTTTACTGTGCAATAAAGTTTAAACAAATAAATAAAAGCTCTTGATTCCTTGAAAGCAAACAAAATTTTCAGTACAGATTGTGTTTTTTTACGCACTAGGGCGAGAAGTGGTTCATTATATGCCAGGTCGAAACTTCGGAGGCTCATCTGTACTGAAAAACGTCTTATGATACACGTGCGAAAAGGAAATTCGTAACTCGTGTCGATTTAAAACACTCCCTTCGGTCGTGTTTTAATTTATCGCCACTCGCGTCGAGCTTCCTTTTTTGCGCACTTGTATCGTAATGTAGTATTAACTTGGTGCTATAACTAAAGTTGTTTTTTGGCAATTTTATGGATAATTTGCCAAGCTTATTTGCCAAGAGTGGCACTGAAGCTTCAGTAGTTTCATGTGCTCTGCCTACCCCTTTATGGGATGCAGGCGTGACTGTATGTATGCATGTATGTATGTAAATATAACGAATACATCTTCAGGTGGCGAGCGGTCCTTCACCAATCTCGTACGGCTGATAATCATCGATGAAGTGCATCTACTTCACGACGAACGAGGACCGGTGTTGGAGGCACTCGTCGCCAGGACTTTAAGGACAGTGGAGCAGACTCAAGAGGAGGTAAATTATCATCATTCTCACTATACAGTCATCATCATCGGTCTTCAAGTCTCTAACAGACTATTCAAGCAGTGTCAGGTGGGGCAACACGTTTTTCGTGGCCGTGGCCGTGTAAGAGCTCGTTCCCACTATGTCGTTTGTCGGGACGATTTTTTATCGTGTGTCGTAGCGGCAGAACATTTTATATGAAGCTGTTCACACTTGCCCGACAACGATTTTGTGTCGGATCCGACAAAATTTATCGTGTGTTTTGTCAGCCCCTCCGTTCGGAAAATAAACGTGTTGGATCAACGCTCGCATATGATCGCAAATGGCGCTGTTCAAGTGTTCACATTTGTCGGATGTCGGGCCGACCCCGCCCGTGTATTTTGATAGTTTATGCTCCCTGATATTTGAGACAATAGGTTATTGAATGTACTTAATTTTCATTCTAAAATAATTGAAAAACTTAACGTCGTCACTTCTTAGTTCAGTTATTAAGTTTTGAAATATTCCCAACGTAAATATTTGCGTCAGAATTGGGTGCACCCAATATCTTCTATTTTTAGCTGTCTTTCGTTTCCTTCACAAATAATACATCACAACAAAAGCTTCGTCGACGTCCATCGTGTACAGAAGCCTCTTTTCGACTGTCGTTTAATGGCACCAGCTGCGGTCGTGGCCGAGAGCGACACCCGATTAAAATCTGAATCGGACAGACGCCATAGTGGGAACAAGCTCTAAGCCAATACGGGAGCGGCAAACACGACCATAACTCTGGCAGGTGTAGTGTACCCGTGGCGAAGGGGTATCGCGCTGATAACGCTTGGCTCGCTTACTTGATTTATTATTTAATAGTGTGTGAACCTGCCTTAAAAATGTATACTATTTATGGTCATGGTTCGTTAATATTTCTTGTATGTGGGTAGCTTTTGCACATTGTAATTTTTCCTCAGTCACCCGTTGACCACGAATGCTGTAAAGTGTTCGAAACGTCGGGATGAATAGTAAATTAGTTATACGCGATTTAATCCGTTTCCATAGTTTTATTTCATGTACCATTTTATTTTGTTGTCATAATTAATGATACGGTCCTTATATATCTCTTTAGGATTTTAGTATTCACTCCCCGAGTTAGAACGCGTGAATATGCATACTGAGCTACCACTTACCAGAAGCAAATAATTTGTTGTTATAAATCGATACAATTTTCAATTGACTCGTCCACAAAGAAGCCGTTTTGATGAATATTCTATACATTATGAATATAAGAATAAGAACTGTAGACAGTTTTCATGTTGTTTATTATATTAATTTTAGCTTTCCTAATGCGAACTGCTAAGGAATGGAACATGCTCCCCTCATCTGTATTCCCGGGCGAATACAATCTGGGTGAATTCAAGTCAAGAGTGAATAGGTTGTTACTGAACCAGTGAGCTACAACCTCGGCCTTGTCGTCACTTTCCATCAGGTGCGACTCAATCACTGGCCAGTTTATTAAAAAAAAAAATATGTTATTTATTTTTGCAGGTCCGACTGGTGGGCCTATCAGCTACGTTGCCAAACTACAAGGATGTGGCTGCCTTCCTTAGAGTGGAAAAGGAGGGTTTGTTCCACTTCGACAACTCTTTCAGGTGAGTAATTCACTATTATGACAGAAAAAAGGTGTTTGTCCAGGTCGCGCGATAAATGATAAGATATCAGGCCGTCCCTATAGCACTATTTCGTCACTACTTTGAAAAAAACCTTGTATCTCACACTGCTCCTCAAAGTTGCAACGCAGTAAGTCTATATGCATTGCATACATACTTATTACATTTTTCTTTTAATTGACAGAAGATACAAGTTTTTTTCAAAGTAGTGACGATTTGTATGTTCGTTAGGGATGGCGTGATATTTTATCAATTATCGCCTGACCATGCTTGTTGCCAGGAAGCTAAATAAGCTGTTTCTTAGGTACCACAATTAGTCGCTAGAATAAGTCGCAAAAATTCGCCACTTTCTAAAATTCAAATTGTTGCCAAGTGGTTACTTCTGATTAAGTCAAAATTCCTATCTGGTTAACATTCCTATGTTGACATTTCTATATCGAAGTAAGAATTTAGCGCAAAAACTTTTTTGTAGGTATGGAAAGCAAATCGAGAGCACATTTTAATAAGTACTAAATACTTTCAAATATATCGATTGCATTCATGTTTACATATAATGTACTATTTTTTAACACTATCGATTAATCTTTATTTACATGAACATATCTTATACTTTTAAACGAGCAATTCTTGTATATTTATTTATTTATTTATATATTTATTTACACTGACGATCTCGGAAACCGCTCTAACGATTTCGCTGAAATTTGTTATGTGGGGGTTTTTGGGGGTGAAAAATCGGTCTAACTTATCCTTAGGTCCCGGAAAACGCGAATTTTCGAGTTTTCATGCGTTTTTTCGCGCGCCATCTCGTGTGCAGTAGTTGTACTGTTAAGACAGAATTCTTTCGGTCGATGTAAGTACTATTTATTGCAAACACTAGATGGCGACACAGGTCAAGGCTAAAACGAATAGAAAAATACACTATTTGAGTTTTTGTAGCGAAATGCGCGCCATCTCGTGTGGAGTAGTTGTGTTGTTAAGGCTGAGAATTCTTTCGCTCGATGTAGGTACTATTCATTTTTGAACTAGATGGCGACACATGTCAAGGATACGAAACAGAACAGAGCGAAGCTCGGTTGCCCAGATTTTACATAATTATATGTGAGTGTGCACGGGAAAACGCCCCACTTTGTCGAGTGCTAAAAAGCCGCTTTGTCAGTTTATTCATATAAAGATACTAGTAAATCTCGCTTTAATGGTAACCGACAAAGTAGGACGTTTTACTAAACACACTCACATATAAGAAACTAAGCCTAACTTAAAAAGCTAGCTTATGTCTAAAATAGGCCCTTGAGGCATTGTACCAAGGATACTGGCGATATTTCCTCGCTGTATAGCAATGCTGATACGTTGTGCGAGGAAGTCACTATTATTATTTATTTAATTATTATAATCAAAGGTAACAAGGGTATTAATATACAGTGCTCCACAAAACTTATGTTATAAGTTTGACTGTGGAGTCAAGAAATCAAATACTTCTAAGGTTAACAGTCGGATATCATCAAAATTGACATTTGAGAAACATTAAAATAACATAAACATAAATGCAGGAAGACGATCCCTTATAGAGTTTCTAAGAGATACTAGTGTGGCGACGCTTCGCGATTTCTGAAAAACTTGTAATAATGTAATTAAACTAATTATCTGCTGTTTTACATCATATCGTCACTACTTTGAAAAACTCGTATCTTCTTTTGTCAATGAAAAGACAAATGTTGTAATTATGTAGAGGTTGCATATGTATTTACTTCGTTTCAACATTGAGTAGAATTGTTTGAGATTTCGTCACTACTTAAAAAAAACTTGTATCTACTTCTGTCAATGAAAAGAAAAATGTAATAAGTATGTATGGAATGCATATAGACTTACTGCGTTTTAACTTTGAGGAGCAGTGTGAGATACGAGATTTTTATAGTAACTTAGTTAAAAGTAGTGACGATATGTAATCTAGAACTCTATGACGTAACGGGCAACGGCTAATTTCGTCGGCGGAGACATCGGTAGCGTGGCCGAGCGGTCTAAGGCGCTGGTTTAAGGCACCAGTCTCTTCGGAGGCGTGGGTTCGAATCCCACCGCTGCCATCATCTTTTTGTATTTTTTTTTATTTGCTATATCAAAGAGGATCGAGTATTATAGAGAGTTACTGTCGAAGTAAAATGTGTAATCACAGTGCAAAGACTGCCATCTCTTGACACAAGCTTAAAACTTTTGAACCTCAGTTTTGACAATTTGGCCCAAATTCTTAGCTTGATATGTTTTAAAATGTCAAATATTAATATTAGCGCCATCTAGCTGAGCGTACCCCAAAGGTGTAATGCCACCTAGGCCACCGTCCCTTTTTCTGTATGATACTGGGGTACATTTTATTCATAGACTTTATCTGTCTATACGGAGTTGTATATGTCTTTGGCTATATGTATTACTGTAAAAAGAAGGTAGCGCTCAAAGAATTTTTATTATTTCATTTATTTATTATTTGTTAATTTATTAGTGTAGGTAGACTCCTTTCTGTCGTGTATCAAATAATCTACACTCGTTTCGAAGTTCCTCTTATCCGCACTTGTATCGTACGTTTAACGGCCCGTTCAAGTATCGACATGTGCAAGAAACGTGCTTCTTTCCGCCCTAGTGCCCAAAGTAGAACTTTACTGGCCTACGAAACTTTACTAGGCCACACCTCGGACACTGGCGATCAAATATATGAAAGAGGCGAATTCCTAGCACACAGTCTAAGCTCGTGTAGGTGAACGCGTACCATGCTTGTATGAGTGAAATATGACAGGTCGACTGGTCGCGTTTTTGACAGGCGGTAACTGTGAGGTAACCGAGAGGGGGTGAGCGCCACTTTCAGCGGGGAGCGGGAGTGGCCATACTGTACGATAGTCTTTATCATACTGTGACAAAGCCACATATACCTCTACTATAAATCATTGTACTAGTCATATATATTACATTTTTAATTTTTATCGCCTGTTTTTTCTTATTTATTTTTTTTTCCGCACGTGTGACACGTGTGTCCTAATCAAAGACATATATAACTCCGTATAGACAGATAAAGTCTAAGAAAAAAACGTACCTCAGTATACAGATAAAGGTAAGGTGGCCTAGATGGCATTACACCTTTGGGGTACGTTCAGCTAGATGGCGCTATTATTAATATTTGACATTTTAACACATATCAAGCTAAGAATATGGGCCAAATTGTCAAAACTGAGGTTCAAAAGTTTTAAGCCTGTGTCAAGAGATGGCAGTCTATGCACTGTGATTACACATTTTACTTCGACAGTAACTCTCTATTAATACTCGATCATCTTTGGTCCTAATGTACTATTATCTTTTTTTTTTTTATATGTTTAGACCAGTGGCGTTGGAACAGCAGTACATCGGTGTGACAGAGAAGAAAGCACTGAAGCGGTTCCAAGTTATGAACGACATAGTATATGAGAAGACCATGGAACACGCCGGCAGGAATCAGGTAACTATATGTACAGTCGACCAAAAATGTGGATTACCACCCTACGGTTGAGGTTCGTTTAAACGTCATGAGACAACAAGGTCGATTTCCGATTGCAATAATATTATGTCAGTGACAATTGCTCTCTCTATACACCGTGTTTCACTTAACACTAAAAACCTGAAAATCTTGATGGGGGTAATATTTTTGTTTAAATTATTATTATTAGTTATTTTTTATGTGCCTATTCTATTGTATTCGTAATACAACATTGTGTATATCGCATTTATAGAGGTTGTTTACCTTTTTCAGTATTTGGGGGTATTAATACTGGCTGGTTACTTGGACGATTATTTTTTCCGCTACGAGTTAAACGTTGTTTGTCAGTTTAATCTTAATGTTTATCATAAGTCATAACAAATTAAAATCGTACCTAATTACAACCTTGTCATTTTGAATATTGGGTTTAAATTTGCTTACTGCGATTACCTGTCCAATTTGAAGTTTACTGTGACAAAGCTTTAAAGTGTTTTACAGTGACATCTTAGCTGTCTATTGGTAAACCTTGTGTCGTTGCACTAACGTACACAAATAAATAGTTTTATGGTTTATGATGGAAGTGAGCAATTATTTTATTGAGTGTAGAGCTAAAAGTCAAGTAGAGCTGTAAAGAAAATTAAAAATTAAATTTATAAAAAAGTAACCATCAGATTAAGTAATGAATACTCTAGATGAGTTTAAAAAAATAAAAATCAGTTGGGGTGTCTGAGGTTTTGAGTGATACCGGAAACACTTTGTATATGGTATTTACGTCATGCCATGTGTCAAGTCAACCTTAGCGATCGTTAGAGCTCACAGAAACATTTGTCAAAACTGGTAGACCACTTTGTTGGCCCACTGTACAGTCAACCAATTGGAACTCTAGGCCACTCTAGAACTATGTCATAGTGACGTTATAAATCAGATTGTAAGAAATCTCTTACTGCTTGTCATTTTGACATGGTTGTAGAGTGGCATAAGGTTCTAATTGGTCCACTGTATATCTTCAATAATTAGCTAGTTTCCTATACTTGAAATAAAATATTTTATGCAGTGCACGAAATAAAGCACCACATAATTAGAAGAAAAATGTGGACTGTAGTTATGTTAAGCATTATTTCTATTTAATAAGTCAAAGAGAAAGATATAAAATAAATGTATTGACTCGCAATGAATTGAGTCACTCCTCAGTATTTCACAGTAATTCCGTATTAGCAAATCGTTTTGACAGTTCTTAAAAAGAAGCTGATGTGACTAGTAGGAAACTAGACTATTACAGACTGTGATCTGAGACAATTCTTACTTTACTGTACTAGGTATGCAATGTACTATTACTAAGATGCGGCTGACTCCCCCCTCCCCCCCCCCCTCTTGTGTAGTGTTTGTAACAAGTTGTAAAACTGTTTTATTTTCAGATTCTCGTGTTCGTGCACTCTCGCAAAGAGACCGGCAAGACGGCGCGGGCTATTCGAGACATGTGTTTGGAAAAGGACACCCTTGGACAATTCCTCAGGTACATAGCACTACTTTAAGTCATTATATACTCATAGTGTTGTGTTCCTGTCGGTGAGTAAGGCTGCCAGAGCTCAACGAGGGTGCGGTGTGCTGATGACGGGAGGACTTACGGAACTAACTTGTTCCGTTCCGTATTGTTCTTTGTGTCGTCGGCAACCCGAGCCCTCCTTGGAACTTGTGCACTCCTTTTTGCTGTGTACTTAACAGGCGGGCCGTATGCTTGTTTGCCACCGACGTAGTATAAAACAAAAACCATCATAGTAATGATGAAGTAGTGAAGTAAGTAGTAGATAAATATAATCCTCCCATTATTCATAAACGTTTGAACTGGGAATTTAGTGATTGAATTCAAAATTAAATAACAAATGTATAAAATAATTTTAATTTTTTTTGATTTGACGTCTTGTCAGTTTTATTTTTATTATTTTTTTATTATTAGACTTATATTGACCGGGATATAGACCGTGATTACCTTTTTGATTTTTGTCGAGCTCCCGATATTGCGACGCAGTTGCATGCATCATGATCACGGAAAACTGACAGACCATCGAGTGTATCGCTTAACTTCAAACCTGGGTAAATCCATTCTGCTTTAAGGTTGAATACATAAAAAAGACAATATGATCTGAAAGAAAATCAACCTTATAGCAGAATGGATTTACCCAGTTTTGAAGTTAAGCGACACGAGTGTGAATGCGACCAGTGGTAACGCTGAAAGTGAACGCAGCCGACGCGCGCGAAGGAAGGTAGATCGCGCGCTGTACAGCACAGCAGCTTGCCAGCCAGTATTTTTTTTTTGATCTTTACTATGATAAAAATGTTAGTCTATGACAGTTTTAAGAATATAAATAACACTAATACTTTTTGTCTCAACAGAGAAGGCTCAGCCAGCACCGAAGTGCTCCGTACAGAAGCGGATCAGGTGAAGAACCCTGAGCTGCGTGAACTGCTTCCATATGGGTTCGCGATACATCACGCCGGCATGAGCCGCGTGGACCGAACGCTCGTTGAAGATCTGTTCGCCGATAGACATATCCAGGTAATAAACTTGTAAATAATAGAGTTACAGCAAAAAATACCGGAGCAATCGAAAGATTCCAACATTGAACCGCGAGCGTATCGAGTGGTTCAAAACGTGGAATCTTGAGCGTTATGAGGGTTTCAAGGGACACAGGTTAAGAGGCCTTATTCCTAAAGACGAGCGTTTTTGGCAAAATAGAACCTTTTTCATTCAAAATTATAAAGAAACTATAAATGATTATTAAAAAAATGATAATGTTCCTAAAAGTACATATCTTAAGCTAGAAAATCAATTGGTACTACTTTAAAATATGTCTTTTTATACTTCCGAAAAATCAGTTTTTTCGGAAGACGTTTTCAAATTTTGTAGTGGGATAGCTCGTTTAGAATCGTGATTGTGCTGTTAAAAATGTTATTTGGGGTAATAAATGATCACAATCCTATTTGTTATATCCTGTACGAGTTAGCTAATACTTTGACATTTTAAGATTTACTTGAAATGGTGGATAAATAACCTTCCGTATCCTCCCCATTTTTTCGATAAAAAGAGGTTTACATTATGTATTTTTCCTGCGATTCCTGCATTTTTTGTAACTCTTAAATAATATTATCCTAAACTAGAACTTCTTATTGACCTATAAGAAAAAAATCATACATATAAGACATACCTTTCTGTCGATAGATATGTTTTTAAAACACCTAAAATTAGAATAAAAGACACTGTGCTAACGCGAGCCCGCTCAGTCTGCGCCGAGCGCTCGAAGACAACGGACCTGCGTTTGATCGTCCGGCGCACCTAGCTTTCGTAAGCAGCTCGATAGTTCCGAGAAGTGCCGTAAACTGCGACTAAACAAATCTTGATCCTTTTTACACCTTATGCAATTTTAGCATTCGACATGCTTTTCATATGATTTTGGATTTTAAGTTATACGTGAAGTTTGTTGAGAGTTTGAATTATTATTATATTTTGGGACCAGGATGAGGTTCTGGTTCTCATGATGATGGAGTCAGGCAGGAGATGTTCAACAGAACTGCTATTCTAATTATCATAACTCCACCATGTTTGGGCTCATTAGATTTGGGCTGATGAGCAATTGAGCACCATCGATCTAGATGAGGTCCAAGGTTTCATGATGGAGTCAGGAGGTGGTCAACAGAACTGCTATTCTCCTCATCATAACCCTGTGACATTGCACATTTTTAGTATAACGACGTTTTTAGGTTTGTCTCAAATATAAGTTTTTGCGCATGGCAAGGACTTTAATTGATCTAGCAACTGAATCGATATGGATGACAGTTCTGTATCCAATGAGAATCATCTGTCAACAAGGGTTGTTGCCAATATAGAAATATACATGATTTTCATGATATTAATTAATTTAGAATTTACAATAAAAATTTGATTTAATAAGTTAGGAAGTTGCTAGAATATGGTTAGAAGATCAGGTGTAATTTTACACACTAGATATTTCAGTCATTTGAAATTTATTACAGCAAATTGTGCTGAAGCTGTCGTTCGATTTGGTATCCCCAAGTCTCCCAAAGTTGTTTTGAGTTCTGAGATCATTTCCTCCTCACTTGCTGGCTGGCTCCGGTACAGGTCGTAGGCCTCCAGTGGCTGTTTCGCTGTATCATGGATTATCTCTGTTGTGGAACAGGAATCCAAATTATGGAGCAGCAGGAGTCCTCTTCTGCAGGGCCTCAAGGCTCCTCAGAATTGTATTTTTCACCATGAACTGTGAGTAGAGTTCAGTTGAATAATATTGTGTTAACTTCTTTGTGTGATCTTGGCTTTGTCAAGTTTTGACCATGTGTCTCTGTTTCCAGTCTCCTGATGGTTTATGTGGCGGGAAGGGTTTGTCAGAGCTGCGAATGATGAGGCTTCTCAAGTTCCAGCTGGTAAGCAATCCAGAATATTAATTATTCATATGATAAGGTTAGGCCACATTTCCATTGTCTAATGAAGGTTTTTTTTTTCTATTTCAGCTGACTGGGATTTATCAGATTTAATATATTTGTCAATTTTGATTTAACAATCAAATTTAAGATTTAAATTTGTTTTTCAAGATCTCAAGATTTAATTGGTCTCGGTTTCATTTAGTTTCTTCCAATTGAATGCTTTCACCCTAAGGGGGTTTTCGGTGAAGAGGATGCTTGCCGGAGGCTGAAGCTTAGGTTGCGGAGGTGCTCTTTTGAATTACTGCGCCTGGGGCGACCGCTTTGGCTCACTGAAGGATGGCTTGCATATGTAGCGGTAACTTCTGGCTTGAAGGTTGGTGGCATTTCTCTTTCCTGGAAGCAAGTGTTAAATTTAGTTAAATTTAGTTTCTATCATGTATGTTGGCACTGATACTTAGGGACTAACCAGTTTTAGGCAATGCTTGTACATCACTCAGAACCATATTTGCACGGCCCAGCTCTATCGTCCGGCAATGTTAATTTTAGTTAAGGTGCTAAGCTTAAGCTTTATTTGCTGATTTACAAGCTGTACTTTGCATTGTGTCCATTTAGAGAAATAAAACTGTGTGTCACAACTAACCGTTTTATTCCAATTCCATTTAGAACCTGAATCCTTGAGGAGAATCACCAGTAGCACCTTGTTTCGTTTCTTTATTAAGTTTTTTTGGCAGAATGAGTCTGCATGTATTAAGTTTTGATTTATTTTGATGATCGAGGCTTTCCCACCAGTTTTCCCGAGCCGGGTGTGGGAAGGCCCCGTTCCAATGGCGCCCAACTCATTTTTCGTTTTGTTCTGTATTTAAGGGTGGTATTTTCCTCAAGAATTCATTTTTTCAGTGCCATACATAGTGATAATGAAAGTTTTGTAGTACTTACGTTTCAGTGATCCATTTTGAGCTGTGTTTTGCCTTAGGCACACACTGTTGTAAATTGAGGTGAGCTTTAGCTGCTTCACAATGTATTTTGCCCGTTTTGCTGCACTTTATTAAGATATTATTGTGAAATTTGAGAGATAAGTGCTTAGATTTTCAGTTGGTACAAATGGTGCTGACATTTTTTACAGGAAGTAGCCAGGTTTTGAAGTGTCAAACTTTGTGTACGTTTTGTAACTTTTTATGCCTGAAAGATAGTATTTTAGGGCTTAGGCCAAAGTCATTTTGAATATCTTTCGTGAATTTAAGCATTTTGTGAATATTTTTTTGAGTAATTTGGCTACTTGTGTTCAAATATTTTGGGCAAAGTTTTATAAGTACTGTAATTGACTTTTATGATTTTGTTAAGGGGAAGTTCATGGGGGTTTTTAAGTTTGTGTAGAAATTGCCATGTAATTTCGGAATATTTTGGATGTATAATAAGTGTAAAGTTTAAACTCAAAAGTTGTGTCTGGTGACAAAACATTTGGCTATAAAATTTAAAAATTTGTGTGCTATTTTGTTTAAAAAACAAATTAAGTTGGTTTTGCAAATTTTGGAACATACATTTGGCAGTATTTGAGAATCTTGAAGTTTGTTTAGATTGCAACTTGAAATAATTTGCAAATTTGAGATTTAGGTCATACCGTTGATGTTCATTTAGTTGAACTTAGTTATTTTCTTTGAGATATGTTCACAACAATTAGCTTCTTCATTTAAGGTTGTATAGTAATACTTATACAGAGCTGGAAAAGTAGAAATTTAGTAAATACAAAGTAGGTCAATTCAACATTGTTTAATATAAATTATAACACAACAGTATCACTTCAAGTTGTAAGTCGGTGCCATCATATTTGAGTTCCTTTTGAGTTAAACTTATTATACAGTGGCAATTTCACTTTTGTGCCTGTTGAACTTATACAGGTGAATTCAGTCAGGGACGACACCGGTAATGGTTGAAGTGCTGGAACGGCTTGAGTTTTGAGTGTCCGGCAGCTGCATTGTTGTTGGTTGCCGGCGAAGTGGTTTGTGTTGTTCTCCATGCAAATGGAAGGTTTCCGTTGGGAGTTGTTTTCAGCACATTATCAGTGCCCGAGTTCCTCTGATGTTCATGTTTTGGTTTTCTTTTGTAGTCTGTGGTCTAGTTGTAGCTGTTGCTAGGTGCCTAGTTGCTTTTGTGGTATGATTCTTAAGATTTAGTACAGTTTCTAGTAATCTGTAACAAAGTAAATGGAATTTAGTAAAGATAATATACATGTTTGGCTAGTTAAATAGAAGGTTTAGAAAACAATTTTGTGCTGTTGATCATTTAGTTTGGAGTGTGAGGGAAAAGAGGAGGATAAAGGACAACTCCCTTTCCTTATTATTTGAGATATTTACCTGCTGTTAGTAGTAGAATTCTTTGCATTCCAGTTAGCATTCCTGAATAAATTTTAGTCATTCCTTTAGATTATCGAACGTTTATCACACTCATGTTAGTTTTCCATGATTTTGTAGTTGAATTAAGTGTTGTTTTATTAATTTGTAGCAGTAAAAACGGCAGATATTAGTAATTTTGTAGGTAACGATAAATATTTGTTGACATTTAGTTTTTTTTTAAAGGCACAGACCACAGACAAGATAAGTTCAACGAGGGGTACGTTCGGATGCGTGTTTTTTGATCCAAGTTTGTCGTAACTTGAGCGGTTAAATAAACGCTCGGTTTTATGTTTAGATTTATTTAAGGTTACGACGTGGTTTTAGCGCCAGTTTTAAATTTAAATGTCTCGCAACGTGCGGTTTCATTTAAGGGCGTTTGTTTTTTGTGAAAACTTGGATTTGGTTTTGTGGCGTATACAAGGATTTAGAGATTGTTTTGGGTAAGTTAGGAGGTAGAGGTTCTCTCTGGACGCAAGGTCCGGGTTATTTTTTTTTGCTTTCACCTTGCCGCCAGAGTTAACGCCCTCGCTTACGCCATATCGTGTCACTCTTTGGTTGTTTCGTTTGAAGTGTTGAATATTGTGGTGAAAATATTCAATCACGACTTTATGTATGGAACGTGGTGAACAGCAAAGTCTGTTTTCACTACTATTTTGTTTTGTGTGAGGGATGAAAGGGTTCCTGGAACAGTTCTCTGAAATGCGTGAAGTATGAAAGGGGCGACACAATCTGGTTCATTTTACGTTTGAGCGATCCTTGATACGACCTGTTTTTTCGAATTGAGTTTTTTTTGCGGGTGCTTACCACACCCGAGCGTCGTAGTGGCGCGATTTGGGGTCGACATGAGGTCCATACCCAGGAGTGGTGAGGTATGGCAGGGCGCGGTAGCACTGCCTACTTCTTGCATCCCCTTTTGGATGCGCTCCGTACCGGGTTCTTGCCTTTTGTGGTGTCGATCGGGTACTCGCTGGTGGGTACATTTTGTGTTCCGTGCTGCTTTTCCCATGCCATGGAGGCGGTGGGGTGGCGCACGGGTTTTTGGGGTATCGCCGCCAATCATGCCTGGCGTGCGATACATATTTTTTGGTGAGTCTCAACCAAACGGTCGAGGTCTCGGGCATGTTGCAACCTCAGAGTTGTGTAGGATTTTGTGATCCGGAGAGTTGGGTGGGAGTCTTTTATCTCACCAACTCGAAGGTGCGTGACAGTTTGTGGTGGTTTTTTTGTTTCCTTTATGGAAGAATTGGAACAGCACAATGTTGCCAATTCAACCGTGTGTTGATGGATTTTGCATTTTGTTAGTAAACTGTCACGGTTATTTTGGTTTATGGATTTATATTCTCGGATTGGAATTTTATTTTAAATTAAATTATGAGCTTCTCAAGTTTATGATAGTAAACTTGGAAGTAGGAATCATTTTTGGATTTTTATTTTGCCCGGTCTAGCGGAGAATGTTTGGGTGTGCTGAACATCGGTCCTGGCTGTTGGTTTTGGTTTTTCCAACGCAACTGAAAAGTTGTGTTGGTAAAGCCAAAAGAATGTTTTTCTGTTTGGTTGGTTTTGTAGTGTGGGTTATTTTTTGATGGTTCGGGAACCACACTAGGTTTTTTATTTTGTGGTGTTGCGTGGGTTCGAGATTCACTTTTAGGACGTTTACTTATTTGGTTTTGTGGATTGGTTTTTTTTTTGGGAACGGATCTCGATACCTACAGCAATCGATGTTCTTTTTTGTTATGTGTTTCTCCCATACTCTGTATGGTCGAGGTGTGTTGTTTTGTTTTCCTTGCTTTTGTGACACATGGTTAGGTATTAGTCGCTGAGGACAGCGAGCGTTTTACCCTTGGTAAAACGCTACAGCAGGGAGAGGGGTATTGTGACATTGCACATTTTTAGTATAACGACGTTTTTAGGTTTGTCTCAAATATAAGTTTTTGCGCATGGCAAGGACTTTAATTGATCTAGCAACTGAATCGATATGGATGACAGTTCTGTATCCAATGAGAATCATCTGTCAACAAGGGTTGTTGCCAATATAGAAATATACATGATTTTCATGATATTAATTAATTTAGAATTTACAATAAAAATTTGATTTAATAAGTTAGGAAGTTGCTAGAATATGGTTAGAAGATCAGGTGTAATTTTACACACTAGGGGCCGTCCATAAATTACGTCATCGATTTTTTCAGATTTTAGACCCCCCCCCCCTATAATCATCCTATCGTCATATCTTAATGACCCCCCCCCCCCCTTCTCCCAAAATTGACGTCATTACCAGTTTGACAAAATAAAACATTGCAGATTTGAGAAAAATAGGGTATTATATGATTAAAACACTTGGTTATAGAATCATCTTTTATTATTTTTACTTTGGCAATAATCATTGATATAATATAACTACTTATTTTTTACTTATGTTTATTATGAGTTATTTTAGTATTGTATGCGCCTTAGCCGCCTCTCACATTTGCAGTCTCACTTACTAGGTGTGCTGGAAGAAATTTCTTTTTAGAAATAATCTTTTTGTACGTGAAAAATAAACTATAAATAAATAAATAAGAATGACGTCAATTTCGAAACACTCCCCCCCCATCTATCATTTACCGTCATCCGCAGACCAAACCCCCCCCCCCCCCCCCCCCTAATTTAGAATGACGTAATTTATGGACGGCCCCCTAGATATTTCAGTCATTTGAAATTTATTACAGCAAATTGTGCTGAAGCTGTCGTTCGATTTGGTATCCCCAAGTCTCCCAAAGTTGTTTTGAGTTCTGAGATCATTTCCTCCTCACTTGCTGGCTGGCTCCGGTACAGGTCGTAGGCCTCCAGTGGCTGTTTCGCTGTATCATGGATTATCTCTGTTGTGGAACAGGAATCCAAATTATGGAGCAGCAGGAGTCCTCTTCTGCAGGGCCTCAAGGCTCCTCAGAATTGTATTTTTCACCATGAACTGTGAGTAGAGTTCAGTTGAATAATATTGTGTTAACTTCTTTGTGTGATCTTGGCTTTGTCAAGTTTTGACCATGTGTCTCTGTTTCCAGTCTCCTGATGGTTTATGTGGCGGGAAGGGTTTGTCAGAGCTGCGAATGATGAGGCTTCTCAAGTTCCAGCTGGTAAGCAATCCAGAATATTAATTATTCATATGATAAGGTTAGGCCACATTTCCATTGTCTAATGAAGGTTTTTTTTTTCTATTTCAGCTGACTGGGATTTATCAGATTTAATATATTTGTCAATTTTGATTTAACAATCAAATTTAAGATTTAAATTTGTTTTTCAAGATCTCAAGATTTAATTGGTCTCGGTTTCATTTAGTTTCTTCCAATTGAATGCTTTCACCCTAAGGGGGTTTTCGGTGAAGAGGATGCTTGCCGGAGGCTGAAGCTTAGGTTGCGGAGGTGCTCTTTTGAATTACTGCGCCTGGGGCGACCGCTTTGGCTCACTGAAGGATGGCTTGCATATGTAGCGGTAACTTCTGGCTTGAAGGTTGGTGGCATTTCTCTTTCCTGGAAGCAAGTGTTAAATTTAGTTAAATTTAGTTTCTATCATGTATGTTGGCACTGATACTTAGGGACTAACCAGTTTTAGGCAATGCTTGTACATCACTCAGAACCATATTTGCACGGCCCAGCTCTATCGTCCGGCAATGTTAATTTTAGTTAAGGTGCTAAGCTTAAGCTTTATTTGCTGATTTACAAGCTGTACTTTGCATTGTGTCCATTTAGAGAAATAAAACTGTGTGTCACAACTAACCGTTTTATTCCAATTCCATTTAGAACCTGAATCCTTGAGGAGAATCACCAGTAGCACCTTGTTTCGTTTCTTTATTAAGTTTTTTTGGCAGAATGAGTCTGCATGTATTAAGTTTTGATTTATTTTGATGATCGAGGCTTTCCCACCAGTTTTCCCGAGCCGGGTGTGGGAAGGCCCCGTTTCAACCCCATCATGTTTGGGCTCATTAGATTTGGGCTGACGAGCACCATCGAACTAGATGAGGTCCAAGGTCTCATGACGGGGTCAGGAGGTGGCCAACAGAACTGCTATTCTCCTCATCATAACCCCATCATGTTCGGGCTCATTAGATTTGGGCTGACGAGCACCATCGAACTAGATGAGGTCCAAGGTCTCATGATGGAGTCAGGAGGTGGTCAACAGAACTGCTATTCTCCTCATCATAACTCCATCATGTTTGGGCTCATTAGATTTGGGCTGACGAGCACCATCGAACTAGATGAGGTCCAGGGTCTCATGATGGAGTCAGGAGGTGGTCAACAGAACTGCTATTCTCCTCATCATAACCCCATCATGTTTGGGCTCATTAGATTTGGGCTGACGAGCACCATCGAACTAGATGAGGTCCAAGGTCTCATGACGGGGTCAGGAGGTGGCCAACAGAACTGCTATTCTCCTCATCATAACCCCATCATGTTCGGGCTTATTAGATTTGGGCTGACGAGCACCATCGAACTAGATGAGGTCCAAGGTCTCATGATGGAGTCAGGAGGTGGTCAACAGAACTGCTATTCTCCTCATCATAACCCCATCATGTTTGGGCTCATTAGATTTGGGCTAACGAGCACCATCGAACTAGATGAGGTCCAGGGTCTCATGATGGAGTCAGGAGGTGGCCAACAGAACTGCTATTCTCCTCATCATAACCCCATCATGTTCGGGCTCATTAGATTTGGGCTGACGAGCACCATCGAACTAGACGAGGTCCAAGTTCTCATGATGGAGTTAGGAGGTGGTCAACAGAACTGCTATTCTCCTCATCATAACCCCATCATGTTTGGGCTCATTATAAATATGTGGAAGGTCGTTAATAATAATAAATGTTTTATTAGGGTACCCCTACATGTAAAGAGGGGGCAGATATTTTTTTTTATCTACTACTTTTTTTGTCTGTATTCATATACATTCAATATTTTTTTTTTAATCGGTCCAGTAACAACGGAGATATCGAGGAACAAACATAAAAAAATGAAAAAAATAAATAAACATACAGACGAATTGAGAACCTCGCCTCAAATCTTCTTCGTCTTCAATGTCTTTCTCAGATTTGAGGCGACGGTTAAAAAGTGACACATCATGAGCAGTTTCAATGCACCAAATGTCACTGTTCTGGACGTAAGTGCATGCTGTTCTTATAAAAATATGAAAGTCACTATAACTGTGATAATTTCCGAAAATATTAATATTATCAAAAAACGATCTTAGTAAACCCTTATGCATTTTTAAATACCTATCCAAAAATATATCACACGTTGGGGTTGGAATGAAAAAAAAAATCAGCCCCCACTTTACATGTAGGGGGGGGGTACCCTAATAAAACATTTTTTCCATTTTTTATTTTTGCACTTTGTTGACGTGATTGATATACATATTGTTACTAAATTTCAGCTTTCTAGTGCTTACGGTTACTGAGATTATCCGCGGACGGACGGACGGACGGACGGACGGACGGATGGACAGACAAACATGGCGAAACTATATGAGTTCCTAGTTGACTACGGAACCCTAAAAAACAGAAATCACTATTAAACTATTCTCTAATTTCAAGTTAGGAATAACTAAAATTTTCCTAATAAAAAAAAAACAAATTGATCCCGCTACAAACTTTCACCCCCTTTTTCCTTCTACTAGGGGTGTAAATTTTCATAATCGATTCTTATCTCTTCGAAATTTTGTTAATGCAATCTATACAAATTTCGACTTTCTAGCTTTCGTAGTTTCGGCTCAGCGGTGTTGGTTGTTGAATCAATCAATTAGGAAACCTGAATTTATATATGTACATGTAGACTAATACTATACTTTTACTACATTCATATACCTTATTTACTACTACCATACCATGAATATGAAATTAAATAAAGAGTCCCCATATAAAATTGAAAATTATGTTATTAGAAATTTAATTCATAACTCAGCTTTCAGACAAAAAAAACTAAATCTAAATCGGTTCATCCATTCGGGAGCTACGATGCCACAGACAGACACACACACAGACAGACAAACAGACAGACAGACAGACAGACAGACAGACAGACAGACAGACGGACAGACAGACAGACAGACACGTCAAACTTATAACACCCCTTCGTTTTTGCGTCGGGGGTTAAAAACTATCAAGATTATTCGTGTCTGCGTTGAAACGCGCGTTGAGTTGCCGGTGCTCGCGTACCGAGCGCCAACGCCATCTATCGATGGCCGTTTCGTGAAATTGATGAGCGCTCTAAGGAATAAGGCGTCTTAAATAGACTTGCCACCGAGTGAAACACAAATATTTTCACCACACCAACACGAACAAAATACTGATCAAACTAAATCAAATCCATCAATCTTCTATTCAATATTTATGATTCAAAATCATCATTTAAAGGTAAATTAAGACATCAAGTTAAAATTTGTATGAAATTACTTTGCACTCTTGTGGATAAAATGCAAGTTTGCTATCTGTTTTCGAATAGCAAAGTAAGCCTTTACCAGTTGGTGTGGTGAAAATATATTTTTAGTATGTTGGCTTGTAAAGATGTTTGTGAACTCGATTTTACAAGCTACATATACTTAATTTGAGACTATATCAATTTGTGTTCAAAGTTGCGCCTATAACGGAAAAGATGAGGAGTGGCAGGTTGGCGTGGTACAGCCATGTAGTGAGGAGGGATGAATGTCATATAGGCAAAAGAACGTTGGAGATGAAGGTTGATGGATGGAGAGGGAGGGGTAAATCCAAACAGCGCTGGATGGATTGTGTGAAAGAGGACATGAGAAAGAAAGATGTGAGTGTTGAGATGACGAAAGATAGGGGAGAATGGAAGAGGAAGACAAGTTGTACCGACCCCACATAACGTGGGATAAAAGTAGGAGGTAGCAGAAGATCAATTTGTGTAGAATACCTCTAATATTTTCACAAGCTTTTATTTAACTTGCCTTGTTAGTATGTGTATGTTAGTTTGGGTCAAAGCGTAGAAGGTATATTTGACCCACTTCCCGGTTTCCGATTGATCTGAAAATTTGCACACATATGTAAATCACGTGACAATGCAATATTATGGTATCATGGAGCTGATCTGATGATGGAGCAGAAAGGTGGTCATAGGAACTCTATTATGAAATGTCGAATTCCCATCGCGTAAGGGGTTTTTAGAAACGCCTCGGAAAGCAGCAGATGACTGTTGAAAGAAAGGTACAGTCGGCGATAAAAGCTTGTTCCAAAAATGAAATGTTTGCAAAAAAAATATATTTTATTTTTATTGGGTTAAATTGTAGCGTAGGCGAAAGGCTTGCAACCCCTTTTTACCAAGAATGGCACTGAAACTTAGTAGTTCATGTGCTCTGCCTACCCCTTTACGGGATACAACAGGCGTCATTACATTATAAATATGTATGTTATATGTGTATATATATTTTAATTCTAATTCATAATTCATTTATTTGCATAAGATAGTGTGCATGCAGGTTTACATATTTTTACATAAAAGTGAGTATCAACTACCTCGTCGCAAAGTGACATGCAAATGATGATCTTAATCTATATTATACAAGTCATTTTTTCAGTTCACCAATTAGAGTAATATCTATACAGTATCGGAATAATCACGTAAATTAAAATATTATACCTATAATATAACAAATCATACATAAAAACAGCAATTGGAGTAAAAATTCAATTCTAAAACATGATCATAAATAAAATTAAAATACCTAATAATTATTTTCATTAATGCAATCGAAAGTAAAATGTCAAAAATTTAAAATCTAGAGCAATTTATAATATAAAAAATTAATTATTCATTTTCTAATCTTCATTCAGTTTTCAAGGAATTCTTTAACTGAATAAAAACCTTTATGAAGTAACCATTTCTTAAATTTAGTTATGAAAATGCTTGTAGGCAATTTCTCAATTTCCTTAGGTATCTGATTGTAAATTTTGCTAAGCATATAATATAAGTTTTTCTTAAAAATTAGTAATTTTGCTACAGGTAAATTTAATGGTTTATGTGTAATTGTACGTTTATTCTCATTATTCCTTGTAATAAATAAATCCATGTTTCATTTTCAAATTCATGTTTTAATTTCCTCAGGTCCTAGTATCAACCGCCACTCTCGCCTGGGGTGTGAACTTGCCCGCCCACACGGTAATCGTGAAAGGGACACAGGTGTATTCCCCGGAAAAGGGGCGCTGGAGCGAGCTGGGGGCCCTCGACGTTTTGCAGATGTTGGGGCGCGCTGGCAGACCGCAGTACGATACTAAGGGAGAAGGTAACATTTTACAAATCCGATGATAATGATTAGAGACCGGATTCCAGCAGGGCAAACATGGTCGTGCGATAAATGATAATACATCGGGCCGTCCCTATCGCACTTACAAATAGTGCGATAGGGACGGCCTGATGTTTTATCATTGATCAAGCGACCATAATTGCCTGCCAGGTAGCGATTTAAATATCAATATGGATACGACTCGCATAATAGGCTACTAGCCCCGATGCAAACGAGTTTGTCTAGTAATACAGGACTAGTTTAGTTTAGTTTATTTATTACATAATGATAAATTACAGTATAAATTAATCTACGTTAACCTATATGAATTTACATTATGATCGTCAATAATGATAATTATAATTAGGCATGCAAACATATAAGAGGTACAATAATATTTATGTCAATGATAATCATAAGCAATAGAAAACATGAAAGAACAATTTGAATTTCAAATGATATTTCAGTGGACTATTTTGTTTATTATAATAACGTTTACACATGTAGTTATATCACGACACAGTAATGAGAATTGTAAAATTAATATAATATAGTTTAATTTTATTGTAAAATAAAATTGCATGTGACTTATATTGTAAAAAAAAATACTTAAAACAATGTTGTCTTCATCACGTTCTCCTCTCCTATAGCAGTTCTGCATGCATAGGTTTAAAGATTTGTTTTTAGTTTATTAGCAGAACTTAGTTACTTCCTTTGGGCCTCCTTACATCTGGCATGTATTGTAATACCCATCCATAAAAGATAAAATAAAAATCGTCTTTCTTTTCCTTTTAGTATCAATGATATTTCTTGTATTTAGATTAAGTTATTGTACAATACTGCTATAAAAAATAAACTAGATTAGTATTAGCATTAAACATTAATGATTTTTGAACTAAGACATTATTTTTGTACAAACAGGAGAACCTCAAAAAATGGTCTGACTAGCCGAAAACATAATTATGCATCGGGGCTAGTAGTTTCCTATACTTAAAATAAGAGATATAAAGTAAATGAATTGACGTCACTCCTCAGTATTTCATAGTAATTCCAAATTAGCAAATCGTTTTGACAGTTCTCAAAAAGAAGCTGATTTGACTAGTAGGAAACCAGCCTATTCAGAACTATGGGAATTATTTTTGAGTCTACAGTCTTCTTTTGCCGCAAAAACTCCTTTTACTACTATTTTATAACTCGAAACCTCTTTTTGCAGGCATCCTAATAACGAATCACTCGGAGCTACAATACTACCTATCGCTCCTGAATCAGCAGCTACCAATCGAGTCCCAATTGGTCGGAAAACTGCCCGATATGCTCAACGCTGAGATCGTGCTGGGCTCCGTACAGAGCGTGCGGGACGCTGTCACGTGGCTTGGTAAGTTAATGATAAATATAAGAATCCATGTCTAAAGAGTCTACCAATCGAGTCCCAACTGGTTGGCAAACTGCCCGACATGCTCAACGCTGAGATCGTGCTAGGCTCCGTACAGAGCGTGCGGGACGCTGTCACATGGCTTGGTAAGTTTATAAATGTAAGAATCCATGTCTAAAGAGTCTACCAATCGAGTCCCAGCTGGTCGGCAAACTGCCCGACATGCTCAACGCTGAGATCGTGCTAGGCTCCGTACAGAGCGTGCGGGACGCTGTCACGTGGCTTGGTAAGTTAATGATAAATGTGAGAATTCATGTCTATAGAGTCTACCAATCGAGTCTCAACTGGTTGGCAAACTGCCCGACATGCTCAACGCTGAGATCGTGCTAGGCTCCGTACAGAGCGTGCGGGACGCTGTCACGTGGCTTGGTAAGTTAATGATAAATGTGAGAATTCATGTCTAAAGAGTCTACCCATCGAGTCCCAACTGGTCGGCAAACTGCCCGACATGCTCAATGCTGAGATCGTGCTGGGCTCCGTACAGAGTGTGCGTGACGCTGTCACACGGCTTGGTAAGTGAATAAATGTGGCGTTATATACCTAAAGAGTCTATCGAGTCCCAACAGGTTGGCAAACTGTCCGACATGCTCAACGCTGAGATTGTGCTGGGCTCCGTACAGAGTGTCAGAGAGGCTGTCACACGGCTTGGTAAGTGAATAAATGTGGCGTTATATACCTAAAGAGTCTACCCATCGAGTCCCAGCTGGTTGGAAAACTGCCCGATATGCTCAATGCTGAGATTGTCCTGGGTTCCGTACAGAGCGTGCGAGACGCTGTCACGTGGCTTGGTAAGTTAATGATAAATATAAGAATATGACTAATTAAAGCATTCTATGCACTAGTATGACTAGTCAAAAACATGTTTTTAAGTATGAGCCGCTCCTAGGCCCTGCCGCCGATTCTAAAAGTACGTGGCATGGCTAGCGCCCGCGCGCGTTTCCCGCGCAGCCCAGCCGCCCCGCTCGCCGCCTTACGCTCAGCGACATTTCTAAGCGCGACAGCGGTGAGCGCAGCCATACATTGGAGCGAGACACAGCGATGGGCATTCGCACCTGCCGCTCGCCGCCTTAGACCATTGTAGACCATTGTCGTGGCTAGGCCGTAAATCCTGCGAATCGGGTAATATAGCCAGATTCGCCATTTTTTTTGGTCATCCGGTCACCGGATCTACAAAATGTTTATATAAACTCCTTTATTTCTACTTTACTGCACCGGAATTACTAGAAAATATACGATTTCTGTTGATAATCCATATTTATTACAGGATACACATACTTATACATTCGGATGATGCGAGAACCGGCTCTCTACGGCATCACGCCGGAGAAAATGCAAGATGACAACCTTCTAGAGTTGCACAGGGCTGACTTGATACACACCGCCGCTAGCTTGTTAGATAAGTAAGTTTTTTAGGTATTTATTTTATAAATATTTAGATTTCAGTACGACAGACAGACAGTTTACAAAACCGCAGCCAAATAGCACTAGACCCTACTCATAGTGTTGTGTTCCTGGTGAGTAAGGCTGCCAGAGCTCAACGAGGGTGCGGTGTGCTGATGACGGGAGGACTTACGGAACTAACTTGTTCCGTCTATTGTCCTTTGAGTCGTCGGCAACCCGAACCCTCTTTAAAACTTGTACACTCCTTTTTGCTGTGTACTTAACACAGCAAAAGGGAATGTACAAGTTTCTAATGGGGTGGCAACGCGCATGTGACACTGTTTGAGTTGCAGGGTTACGGTGACCGCTTTACATCAGGCGGGCCGTATGCTTGTTTGCCACCGACGTAGTATAAAAAAAACATTAATGGAAAAACTAAATGTAATAAATTTTACAAGAGACACTACTTGTATGTAAACTGAAGTGTCCTACTTGAACTTGTCCAGTTACCGGCATAAATAAGTGATGATTTATGTACCTATATCATATTAACGTCTTGTTTGAAATATCATATGAAATTGTCAAACGATTAAAAGCGACAAGGTACAGAAACCGTCACTTCTTGATGCCGGTGACTGTCTTATCACGCAAACAATAGTGACGTTAAGTTTTTAGGGTTCCGTAGTCAACTAGGAACCCTTATAGTTTCGCCATGTCTGTCTGTCCGTCCGTCCGTCCGTCCGCGGATAATCTCAGTAACCGTTAGCACTAGAAAGCTGAAATTTGGTACCAATATGTATATCAATCACGCCAACAAATTGCAAAAATAAAAAATGGAAAAAAAAATTTTATTAGGGTACCCCCCATACATGTAAAGTGGGGGCTGGTATTTTTTTTTCATTCCAACCCCAACGTGTGATATATTGTTGGATAGGTATTTAAAAATGAATAAGGGTTTACTAATATAGTTTTTTGATAATATTAATATTTTCGGAAATAATCGCTCCTAAAGGAAAAAAGTGCAACCCCCCTCTAACTTTTGAACCATATGTTTAAAAAATATGAAAAAAATCACAAAAGTAGAACTTTATAAAGACTTTCTAGGAAAATTGTTTTGAACTTGATAGGTTCTGTAGTTTTTGAGAAAAACACGGAAAACTACGGAACCCTACACTGAGCGTGGCCCGACACGCTCTTGGCCGGTTTTTATTTTAGCAATACGATTCATAGACAATCTATCCGTAATGTTAGTTTTTAACACCCGACGCAAAAACGACGGGGTGTTATAAGTTTGACGTGTCTATCTGCTGTCTGTGTCTGTCTGTGTGTGTGTCAGTTTGTGGTATCGTAGCTCTAACGGATGAACTGATTTAGATTTAGTTTTTTTTTGTTTGAAAGCTGAATTAGTCGGGAGTGTTCTTATCCATGTTTCAAGAAAATTGGATCACTATGTCGGAGGTTTTTTCAAAATTTTAATTTTGTGTTATGTTATCTTTTATCGCTCGTTAACTATTTTCTTACTAGATTTATATTGACCGGGATATAGACCGTGATTACCTTTTTGATTTTTGTCGAGCTCCCGATATTTCGACGCAGTTGCATGCATCATGATCACGGGAAACTGAAGAAGGCATGAAGGATGTCAAAGTTGCGTAGACAGCGCGCGATCTAGCGCCCTCCTTACAACTTGTAGACTCCTTTTTGCTGTGTACTTAACACAGCAAAAGGGAATGTACAAGTTTCTAATGGGGTGGCAATGCGCATGTGACACTGTTTTTAGTTGCAGGCGTCCATAGGTTACGGTGACCGCTTTACATCAGGCGGGCCGTGTGCTTGTTTGCCACCGACGTAGTATAAAAAAAATGTACCCTCCTTCCCGCGCGTCAGCTGCGTTCACTTTCAGCGTTACCACTGGACGCAGTCACACTCGATGGTCTGTCCAAACAGACTACACTCACAGTGTTACTACGTTTGTTCAATTCTGACTTCACCGGTTTTTTACACAAAGAAATCACTGGATTCATTGAATTTTTATATTTGTGAATCTCAATGGTCCCGGTCAATATAATTCTAATGAAAATAACTGTGTATAGTAAAAATCTTCTCCAGTATCAAATCCATATTTATTCTGCACAATATTACAATCCAACTAACTTTCAACGACAATCCACCAGACAACCAACCTCACTCCGTCCCTCACTGTCACCGAATGCCCGTTAGCCGCCATGCCATTTTCTCAACCACCTTCAATCTTACCAATGTTAATAATCAATCACTTTACTTTTTATGAATTATTGATTCAACAATGATTATTCAATTATTTATTTATTGAAATCTTTTCCAAATAATGCCAGGGGCGGCTCACTCCGCGATTCCATCGCCGCGCTACAAGAACGCACGTTCGCACTTTCTATTGTTACTATACGTCGCGAGTTTTTTTAAAGGTTCATATGCGATATCCGCGTGTGGAATGGCTAATAATGCTTAGTTAAATAAACGTCATGAATAAAATAGGACCATCTTACACAGATCTACTATTGACTATGTCATTTATGCCCCACGGAAACTTTCAATCAGGCTTGTGACGTTGGGACTTAAACAAAAATATATAAATACTGTATATATACCTAGAAAGTACCCAAGACGTGAATATAATAGCATAACATTTTATTTGAGTATTATTATTTTTTAATCCATAGGCAACCCTAACGTCCGACGCTGCGCACGTGCGGCTCGTTTCTTTGTTATCATTTTGTAGGCATTTAAAAAGGCGGCATTTCGTGAACTTCAAAGCAGTGGGCCTTCTGTACTTGTACTACTATATATTCTGTGATAATGCTAAAATTATGTAATCTTACACGTGAATCATTGAAAACTCTTATTTTCTTACTATTTCCAGGGCCGGACTTATCAAATACGAGCGGAAATCCGGCCATTTCCAACCGACCGAACTCGGTCGCATCGCCTCACATTTCTACTGCACGTACGAAACCATGCAGTCATACAACCAACTGCTGAAACCTACGCTAGGAGAGATAGAACTGTTCCGCGTGTTCTCTCTGTCTGCCGAGTTCAAAAATATTACTGTTAGAGAGGAAGAGAAGCTGGAACTACACAAGCTGATGGAAAGAGTAAGTTTTTCATATATTCCTATACATACCTACATGCCCAGGAACACACCTACATACCTACATGCCATGGTAAGGATATACGAGTACAGCTATACATACTTGCATAGAAGGTTTAGTAGTAATGCATGTTTGTACTGTATGCCCACCATCTCCAATTCTCCTTCAATTGCTCAAAGGTTAACTGGAAGAGATCCCTTAAAGGGATAAGTTCGCCTTTGTACTAGTGATAAGCTCTTTCTTGTGTGTTGTATTATTTTCTGCTTTGTATTATGCCAAATCTTGGGATTAGCTGTCAAAGCGGACCCCAGGCCAGACCCGTGTGGTGACGGGTTAAGAATTTCACCACCCCCTTTCTTCCTGTGGATGTCGTAGAAGTCGACTCTGGGATATGGGTTCAATTGTGGCGTAGGCGAGAGGCTGGCAACCTGTCACTGCAATGTCACAAATTGGATTTCTTTCAACCCCTTTTTGCCAAGAGTGGCACTGAAACTTAGTAGTTCATGTGCTCTGCCTACCCCTTTATGGGATACAGGCGTGATTATATGTATGTATGTTTCAAACATCGATATACACATTTCAATCATATGGTCTCGCCAATCTTGGTTCACTGGATCCCAAAATTTACTTCCATTTTTTTCCTTTCTCAGGTACCAATCCCAATAAAGGAAAGCATAGAAGAACCTTCAGCCAAAGTCAACGTGTTACTACAAGCGTACATATCCCAGCTGAAGCTAGAAGGATTCGCTCTAATGGCAGATATGGTGTATGTTACTCAGTCTGCCAGTCGCCTGCTGCGGGCCATTTTTGAGATAGTGCTCCATAGAGGTAAGGACATACAGCTATACATGCGTGTAGAATCTAGGGTTTGCTCTAATGGCAGATATGGTGTACGTTACCCAGTCTGCCAGTCGCCTGCTGCGGGCCATTTTTGAGATAGTGCTCCATAGAGGTAAGGACATACAGCTATACATGCGTGTAGAATCTAGGGTTTGCTCTAATGGCAGATATGGTGTACGTTACCCAGTCTGCCAGTCGCCTGCTGCGGGCCATTTTTGAGATAGTGTTCCACAGAGGTGAGAACATACAGCTATATATGCGTGTAGAATCTAGGTTTTGCTCTAATGGCAGACATGGTGTACGTTACCCAGTCTGCCAGTCGCCTGCTGCGGGCCATTTTTGAGATAGTGCTCCACAGAGGTGAGGACATACAGCTATATATGCGTGTAGAATCTAGGTTTTGCTCTAATGGCAGACATGGTGTATGTTACCCAGTCTGCCAGTCGCCTGCTACGGGCCATTTTTGAGATAGTGCTCCACAGAGGTGAGGACATACAGCTATATATGCGTGTAGAATCTAGGTTTTGCTCTAATGGCAGACATGGTGTACGTTACTCAGTCTGCCAGTCGTCTGCTGCGGGCCATTTTTGAAATAGTGCTCCACAGAGGTGAGGACATACAGCTATATATGCGTGTAGAATCTAGGTTTTGCTCTAATGGCAGGCATAGTATATGTCACCCAGTCTGCCAGTCGCCTGCTGCGGGCCATTTTTGAGATAGTGCTCCATAGAGGTAAGAACATACAACATAATGTTAGCGTCTGTCAGCCGTCTTTCCAAAAACCTTCAGTGATAAAAAGTACAATATTAAACTGTTTTCAAAAACACAAACATAAGACCTTAAAATACCTGTGCATATTAGAATGTTTTATTGTTTTATAAATAAACATAAAGGTAAAGCGGGGTAAATCCCCACTGGGTGGCAATTGTAACTGATCCATTTTTTCCATTATTACACTGTTGAGTTCCACATGTATAACCTGTGGACACTCTAATTAATAAAATAACACAAGCATTGTAAAACATGAAAAAGATGGGATCAGTTGCATTGGTCCCCCCCAGTCGAAATTGGCCCGCTGTACCTTAGCTGTTTTTTAGGCCATCTACAGTGGTGCCAACATCTTAGAAAATATATAAATATAATTGTATTAATTGTATTTGTTAATATGAATAAATTTCACTATAATTTGACAGGCTGGGCCCAGCTGGTGGACAAGACGCTAGCGCTCTGCAAGATGGTGGACCGACGCATGTGGCAATCCATGTCGCCACTTCGACAGTTCCGGAAGATGCCTGAAGAGGTAAACAAACATCCTTACTCAAGCCAAAGACATATCGTCACTACTTTAAAAAAATCTCGTATCTCACGCTGTTCCTCAAAGTTAAAACGCAGTAAGTCTATATGCATTCCATACATACTTACTACAATTTTGTTTTCCCCTCACTAGCTCGGAAACACGTGTTTTGTCCTTTAATACCAGCGGGTAAAAACGCATTTTATCCACTAGTGGGTAAAGTAATTTGACCTTGAATAAAGTCAAATTAACTGCTTTAAAATTGATAAAAGTAGGTGAATCTAGTAATAAAGATGATTTACCACCTGTGGAACTACTGGAAGCAGTGATAAGCGCATTTTTTGCGTTGTAGTTTCCTCGCTATAGTGAGGGGAAAAGTTTTGTGTTACACTCGGGTGCAAATGTATTTTACTTCTCGTGTGTTAAAAAACTCGCAAGTTCAGGATTCTATTCTCGAACCACTCGCTTCGCTCGTGGTTCAACTATAGAATCCTTTCACTTGCTCGTTTTTCAATTCCACACTCGGCGTTAAAATACAACTTTGCCCCCTTGTATAACAAATAACTATTTCATTGACAGACGAAGATACAAGTTTTTTTAAAAGTGACGATATGTATAGACAGATAAAGTCTAAGGGCCAGTTGCATCAACCACATTTGACAGACGCATCTTCGTAACGCAGCTGATGTCTATTGAACTTCCCATACAATACAATTTAACGAACGTTTGAACGGTGACAGATGGTTTGATGCAACCGGCCCTAAGAAAAAAAACCGGCCAAGAGCGTGTCGGGCCACGCTCAGTGTAGGGTTCCGTAGTTTTCCGTATTTTTCTCAAAAACTACTGAACCTATCAAGTTCAAAACAATTTTCCTATAAAGTCTTTATAAAGTTCCACTTTTGTGATTTTTTTCATATTTTTTAAACATATGGTTCAAATGTTAAGAGGGGGGGGGGACGCACTTTTTTTTCCTTTAGGAGCGATTATTTCCGAAAATATTAATATTATCAAAATACGATCTTAGTAAACCCTTATTCATTTTTAAATACCTATCCAACAATATATCACACGTTGGGGTTGGAATGAAAAAAAATATCAGCCCCCACTATACATGTAGGGGGGGTACCCTAATAAAACATTTTTTTCCATTTTTTATTTTTGCACTTTGTTGGCGTGATTGATATACATATTGGTACCAAATTTCAGCTTTCTAGTGCTTACGGTTACTGAGATTATCCGCGGACGGACGGACGGACGGACGGACGGACAGACAGACATGGCGAAACTATAAGGGTAGGGTTCCTAGTTGACTACGGAACCCTAAAAACGTACCTCAAAACCATACAGGAAAAGGTACGGTGGCCTAGATGGCGTTACACCCTTGGGGAACGCTCGGCTAGATGGCGCTAATATTAATATTTGACATTTTAAGCTAAGGAGATGGGCCAAATCTCACCCAAGGCAGACATTTTCCACTTTTAAATTTATTCTAAGCTAAGATGGGCCAAATTGTCAAACCGGAGGTTCAAAAGTTTTAAGCCTGTGACGAGAGATGGCAGTCTATGCACTGTGATTACACATTTTACTTTGACAGTAATTGTCTGTAATACTCGATCCTCTTTGGTACCTACATTACCGCAACTTGAGCCCAAAGAAACTATCGATACTGAATAGGAAGGAATCCATTGGCATCAGAAAAACACCATGTGAAAAAAAAAATTTTTTTTTCATACAAATGGGAATGGGAAAAGTTTTTCGTGATTTGTGACTTTTCTAGCCGGAAATCTTTTTTGGTCCCATACAAGCTTTTGATTCTGGATAGGAATGGGATCGATTGGGGTAAAAAAAAATAAGTTTGTCAAAAATTACCTTTTTCTCGCACCCTGTATGTTTTTTCCAAAATCTGTAAGTGCCATTTTTCATCAATTTGAAATCGAGGGATGGCCTTGTTAGACCATTTTCGCGTAGGACCACGGGATCTCATAGCTGCCCTTACTGACCCGCTATCAAAATACACACTGTATAGTCAAGAAACATTTATATCAAGCAAAGAGGATCGAGTATTATAGAGAGTTACTGTCAAAGTAAAACATGTAATCACAGTGTATAGACTGCCATCTCTCGACACAGGCTTAAAACTTTTGCACCCCGGTTTTGACAATTTGGCCCATATTGTTAGCTTGATATGTGTTAAAATGTCAAATATTAATATTACCGCCATCTAGCCGAGCGTTCCCCAAAGGTGTAACGCCATCTACGTCACCGTACCTTTTTATCTAGGGCTTTGAGGTACGTTTTTTTCTTAGACTTTATCCGTCTATACGGAGTTACATAAATATGACTTTGATATCAAGTATATTAATATTAACATAACATTACATCCATATTTACTTCACTCTGCTAACTATTAACCTTTATTCACAGGTGATAAAGAAACTAGAAAAGAAAAACTTCCCCTGGGAGAAACTCTACGAACTTGGACCCAACGAAATAGGCGAACTTGTCCGAGCACCGAAACTCGGCAAAATGATCCACAAATACGTTCACCAGTTTCCGAAACTAGAGCTCTCCACACACATACAACCGATCACTAGAAGCACGCTGAGAGTACAACTAACAATTACTCCTGACTTCCATTGGGATGAAAAGGTAAGCTGCTATATTAGCGGACGTCGAAACTTGGCAAAATGATACACAAATACGGCCATCACCAGTTTCAATATTTATCTGACACATACGGAAACTAAGACTATGCATAACAAATAGCTTAAATATTAGGTACATATGTCCTTAAGGGCATTGTACCAAGGGTGCTAGCTTTTGCTTGTTGTATTACAATGCTGGACATTCCGTGAGAAAGCTGCCAGCTCTTCGGTTAAAGTCCAAAGTAGCAAATCGTTTGAATAAAGCTGATTTCACTTGTATCATACCCTGTTTTTCATTTTACATACATGTAAAACCAATACTATGTAGTGCGAAAAGACTTTCCTTAAATATTGGGGACACCTAACGGCTCAGCCACGACATTGGTCTAAGCGCGACAGCGGTGAGCGGCGCCCATACATCGGAGCGAGACACAGCGATTGGACTTTTCATTCGCACGTATGGCTGCCGCTCACCGCTGTCGCGCTTAGACCAATGTCGTGGCTGGGCCGTTACACAGATCAACCTAGCCTCAAACTAAGCAAAGCTTGTACGATGGGTGCTGGGCGACGATATACATACTTAAGGGGCTGACAACACCCAACTGCGCAAAATTGATGTTACTTGCGCAGTTTTTTTAAACAAACTATTAGTTTTAGCAAGGCAAGTAAATTATATGTTATTATTCATTATATTTCAACGAACATAGCCGTACTCGTTACACGATTTAACGAAATCGGCTCGATAGAGAAAAATTACAAAGATTGGTCTCGAGTTCGTCATTTAACGGTTCTATGTCGTTCAATTATTCACTTAGTTGTTTTTAATTAAAATTACAATAACAAAAATATACATATCTAAAACACTGTCGAAACAGATTGCACAAATAATGATTCTTTCTATTTTATTTTAATATTTTTCCGTCTTTTTCGTATTTTCCGCCCTGTTTTAGTGACATCGCGCTCTCACTTACTCCCATGCGAATAGACAGTGTACGCTAGCGTCAAGGTCATTGGGTGTTGTCAGCGTCTTAAATAGATAAATACATACTTATATACATAGAAAACACCCATGACTCAGGAACAAATATCTGTGCTCGTCATACAAATGCCCATACCGGGATTCGAATCCAGAACCGCGGCTTAGCAGGCAGGATCACCACTGACTTATTTTCGCACTGTACTTACCCTTTTCGCGTGTGATCTTACATTGTATTCCATTTACAGATCCACGGGCAATCGGAAGCTTTCTGGATCCTGGTTGAAGATGTGGATTCCGAAGTGGTTCTGCATCACGAGTTCCTACTGCTTAAGGAGAAATACTGCAAGGATGAACACACGGTAACTAATATTCTTTTCATTACTCTTGTTTTTTTTTATGCGATAGGAGGCAAACGAGCAGACAGTTCGCCTGATGGTAAGCGATCACCGTCGCCCATGGACACCTGAAACACCAGAGGTGTTGGAGGTGCGTTGCCGGCCTTTAAGATGGGTGTACGCTCTTTTCTTGAAAATTTGAAGGTCGTATCGGTCCGGAAATACCGCAGGCGACAATTCATTCCACAGTTTAGCTGTGCGGGGCAGGAAGTTTCTGGAGAAACGCACAGTTGAGGACTGCCAGCCATCTAAACTAAATGATGGCGATGGAAATGTTGTCGCGTAGGGCGATGGCGGAAAGAAGCGGTAGGGATTAATCCGAACAATTCCTCGGAGCACTCCCCGTTATACATGCGATAGAACCAGAGCGAAGCGACATCTTGTTCAGTAAGTGTGCAATTGCACGCAGCGGGACTTAGACACATTTTTTTGAGTTATGTTATGAGAATTTTTGTACCATATTTGACTCATTAATGACCTAACCACAAAATTAAAATGTTGAAAAAACCCCCGACAGAGTGGACCCATTTTTATGAAACATGGCTAAGAACACTCCCGACTAATTCAGCTTTCAAACAAAAAAAAAATCTAAATTGTATCATCCGTTCGGGAGCTACGATGCCACAGACAGACAAACACACAGACACGTCAAATTTATAACACCACGTCGTTTTTGCGTCGGGGGTCAAAAAAATCATAGTTTTTTTTTATGTAAATGGGATGAACTGATGAAAAACATTGTGTGTAACTCATGGCTTTAGGATATTGCAAACTCGAGTCTTTAAGTCGCTCCGGAAAGCCATCAGGATTTAGCTATAAGGTATAGTACAGCGGGGAAAATCTCGACTAGGGGACAATTGTAACTAATCCATTTTTTCCAATTTTACACTATGATGTTGAGTTGTACATGTATCCACTGAACACGCCTACCCTATATAACTAGTGGACACCAAGTAAAATGTGTAATCACTATGATGTTGAGTTGTACATGTATCCACTGAACACGCCTACCCTATATAACTAGTGGACACTATTTAATAAATTTTATAACCATGTTTTTGTTTGTTCTAGGTCAAACTTTTCGTGCCAGTGTTTGAGCCCCTACCGCCGCAATACTTCCTTAGGGTTGTATCTGACAGGTAACAAAATATCAGTTATTTGTAAAAGTTGACCGCCTAGCTTTTGCCAACGGCTTCGCTCGCGTTAGAAAGAGACAAAAAGCAGCCTATGTCACTCTTCATCCCTTCAACTATCTCCACTTAAAAAATCACGTCAATTTGGCGCTCCGTTGGCCGTGAAAGACGGACAAACAACCAGACACACACACTTTCCCATTTATAATATTAGTATGGGTGTATTATTTATCTATATAAGTATGTATATCGTCGCCTAGCACCCATAGTACAAGCTTTGCTTAGTTTGGGGCTAATAGGTTGATCTGTGTAAGGTGTCTCCCAATATTTATTTATTATTTATTTATTGAATAAAATTGTGAATTAAATTGAATTTACAGTACATATGCAGTTTTATCGCACTAGTCTTTATGTGTATATACAGGTGCGTATACGGAATTCGTCATTCGTGTATTTTTCGCATTTTTATCCTAATGTTTTTTTTTATACCACGTCGGTGGCAAACAGGTATACGGCCCGCCTGATGGAAAGCGGTCACCGTAACCTATGGACGCCTGCAACTCTAAGGATGTCACGTGCGCGTTGCCGACCCATTAGAAACTTGTACACTCCTTTTTTGAAGAACCCCATACTGTAGTTCAATGTACTTTCCTTGTTATCAGATGGATAGCAGCAGAGACCCAACTCCCCGTCTCGTTCCAACATCTAATCTTGCCCGAGAAGAATCTTCCTCCGACCGAGCTGTTGGATCTTCAGCCGTTACCCGTCTCCGCTCTCCGGAACCCTAAGTTTGAGAAGCTGTATGAATTCAAACAATTCAACCCGGTCCAAACTCAGGTATGCACTTATATAACTACTGTAGTTGTCTCTTTCAAGCTTCAGAGACACATCTAACCGTCTCGTTCCAACATTTAATCTTGCCGGAAAGGGATCTGCCACTGACGTGAGTTACTGGACCTAACAGCCTTTGCCAGTCTCCGCTCTCCGGAACTCTAATTTTGAGAAACTGCATGAGTTCAAACAATTCAGCCCTGTGCAGACTCAGGTATCAATATAAAACATAGTTATTTATAAAGTGGAGTCGAGATTTGAACCTGTAACCTTTGAAATCGTTCAATCACTCCAACTGAGCTACGCAACCCTAAATGTAAGACTGTTTAATGATGAACTAATTGAGCGGACTGTAATTTAATAAAATATCTTTAAGACGAAATTGACAAAGATAATTCGAAATTTAATGCTTTAAACAAAAACTTACTGGGGAAAAAACAGTGCATATGTCACATACCTTTTAGCATGAGGTTCCAGTGGGTTGGTTTCAGCTCGCTTACCATCAGCCTTGGTATGCAAGGCGCACGTGCGGGCCCGGCTTACCGTCTCCTCGAGCCCAGAACTGTTCTTGGAGCAGAGCTTTCTTCCTGTCCACTTTGATAATGTGACTAGCACTGAGTTTAAACTTAATTTAACGATAATTGTTGGGAAAATGTGACTTTAACTATTTAATTAGCAATAAATGGCAATTTTAATGCAGCGACGCGTTCGCAAGTTAGATCGAGAGCGAAAAGAATGTGAGGTAATGGCTACCGGAAATGATTAGTGCCGGGCTAAACACACCGGAAGCTAAAGACAAAATAGTGTTGTTTCTTTAAAAAACCGATATTCATACGAAAGTTGAACATACCGCTCACCTAAATATGCAATATTTACTCTACAAATAGTGCTAGAGTTCGACAAACTACTTAAAAACTATAATGTTAAACTAAGTGATAATACTAGAACGACGAAAGTTAATTTGAAAGTGGTAAAGGACACAGCTTCACAACTGGTCTTCTGTACTGACCAGTAGCAGTTTGAATTGTGACCACTCTACAGACACCGTCAACTCCGGGATGTAGAGCAACGATGCGCCCAAGGGGCCATTTTAAAGGGCTTGTCTGTTCGTTAATCAACAAGACCAAGGAACCCACGACAATGTTTGTATTTACTTTATTCCATTTAGTCCTCTGTTGTAGAGTATGGACGTACTCAGCGTGCCATCTACGCCAGAAGTCTTGATGCATTTTCTGTATCATTTTCCAACGATTACAGACACTTACTTTTTTATCTACAAGATTTTCCTCTGGGACAATCGACAACGGTTCCAGAGTTAAAAAATGGCCTGGAGTTAAGGCTGAGAGATCACTAGGATCCGAGCTAAGAGGTGTCAATGGACGAGAGTTGAGCATAGACTCAATCTGAGTCAGAATTGTATAAAATTCCTCGAAGGTTAACCTTTGATTACCTACAACCCGTGCGAGGTGAGTCTTAACCGAGCGTATCCCGGCTTCAGCTAATCCGTTAAAATGAGGCGTACCCGGAGGGTTAAACGAGAATTTAATTTCTTGGGCATCAGCAGCACCTTTCATGAGTGAACCAAGATAGTTACTAGCGCCCACAAAATTCCTACCCTGGTCAGAGACAATGTTACTGCATCGACCACGACGAGCGACAAACCGTTTAAGAACACAGAGGAAAGCTTCTGTCGACAACTCTGAAGCAAGCTCTATGTGAATGGCTTTGGTACTAGTACATACAAAAACACAGATGTAACCTTTGTACGTTTTCGCACCACGGCCACGACCGAAAGCGATATCAAATGGTCCTCCATAATCAATGGCGACACTCGAAAAAGGTTTAATTTGCGAGACGCGAAAAGTAGGCAAATTTCCCATAAGCGGCGGAGATGCCGCGGAGGGATTGGCACGAAAGCATTTCACGCAGCCTCCAATCACTGCCTGAATTGCTCGCTTTGGCGACAAAATCCAAAACGTTTGCGCAAGTAAATTTTGTAAAGTTTGGGCACCTGGATGTAAAAATCTTTTATGATATTCGTCAATTATTAAAATAGTGAGTCGGTGGGAGCGAGGCAATAAAATGGGATGTTTGACAGAAAATTTAATAGGAGAATTTGCCAAGCGACCGCCCACCCTGACAATACCCTGACTGTCAATGAATAATGAAAGCTTGCGCAAACCCTTTGGCAATGCGTTAAAACGATCCTCCCTTAATTGATTGATCTCTACACTGAACGAAGTGAGCTGCACATGTTTTACTAAAAACATGAGAGCTGCAGTGGTTTCAGCTGACTGTAGAGATCCGACAACTTTTCCATCCTTAGCTGACCGTAAAAAACGGAAACAGTAGGCTAGCACACGCTTTAATGTGAAAAGCGAGGAGAACCTGCTAAGGACTTCATCAATTAAGTTAGGATCGGCCGTCACGAGTAAGCTACAAATACGTTGTTCCTCTACAATACAGTCATTGCTTGGATCGTGCAAAGGTGAGCAAGGCCAATCCTTCTCTTCCTTTACCAACCACGACGGACCCTTCCACCAAATATCACACTCTACCAAATCTTCAGGCAGTAACCCCCTGGATCCTGCATCAGCAGGATTGTGGTGTGTACTGACGTGACGCCAGCGATCAGGAGCAACAAGATCCTGGATATGGCTCACACGATTTGCAACAAATGTTTTCCAGCGTGAAGGGCACGACTTGATCCAAGCTAACGTTACGGTCGAGTCTGACCATGCAAATATTTCCTGAACAACATAGAGAGGTTTTAATGCCTCTTGTGTTGACTGCATCAGGTCTGCCAACAACACGGCAGCCTGCAGTTCCAATCGAGGAATTGATAATTTACGCAGAGGCGCAACCTTACTTTTGGCACAGCAAAGCTCTACAAAAGTAGAGCCTTGTGTGTCATCGACACGACAGAAGACGACAGCAGCGTAACCACGCTCCGACGCATCACAAAATCCATGCAATTGTAATGAAACAAACGAATGGATGATGCGACGGGGAATAACGACAGATTTCAACGACGGAAGTTGATCGGTAAATTTCATCCATTCTGATGTGATTGCTTCTGGAACATCATCGTCCCATTGCACCCCAGATGACCACAAGATCTGCATTAAATATTTAGCGTGAAACGTGACAGGACATAAGAATCCTAGCGGGTCATATATGCGCGCTATATTCGATAAAATAGTACGTTTAGTACATTTCTGATCACGTGGTGTTGCAACCTCAAATTGGAACGAATCTGTTTGTGGACGCCATAACAATCCCAATATTTTAAGGGACAAATCCGAAAGTTCATCAAAATGTTTAAAATCACTCGAATACAACTCAGAAGATGGAAGGTCAACGATAAAACCTTTATGGTTGGAGGTCCATTTTCTCAAATGGAACCCACCCGACGACAAAATTTCAGATAAATCTGATCTAATTTTTAAAGCTTGCTCAATAGAGTCAGCGCCTGTCACGACATCATCAACATAAATGTCTCTCCCAAGCACTTGTGACCCTTCAGGATAGGAGTCAGCAGTCTCCTCCGCTATCTGTGCTATTGTGCGCAAAGCTTGATACGGAGCCGATTTCACACCATAAGTTACCGTCCGCAAACGATAGTCTTTAACTGGGCCGTCAGTCGAAGGTCGCCACAATATCCGCTGATACTCAGCGTCCTCGTTTGGCACGAGGATTTGACGATACATGGCCTTTATGTCACCCGTAAAGACTATTTTATGCCATCGAAACCTAGTAAGGACATCAAAAATATTAGTTTGTAACTTAGGTCCAGCTAGTAGTGTATCATTAAGCGAAATCCCATTGTTGTCACGACAACTTGCGTCAAAAACGGCTCTCAGAGGTGTACTGACAGATTCGGGGCGCAAAATACCATGATGTGGGATGTAATTAAAATTCCCGACACTAGAGACAGGCGGCGCAACCTGCTCCATATGACCACTGACCTCATACTCTTCCATAAAGGAGGCATAAGCTTTACGAAAATCCGCATGCTTTGTAAGCTTGCGTTCCAACGAAAAAAATCTCCGCATTGCAATTTCACGAGTGTGCGAAAAGGTAGGCTTGTTCGAAGGATCGACGAAAGGTAGAGGTACCTCGAACCGGCCTTCACTCGTGCGACAATAATTTGCACGGAAGTTATCTTCACATAGTTGATCCTCTTTCGACAAGATAGGTTTACTCGGACCACAAATATTTTCTAGTTCCCAGAACCTTTTAAGAGAATCATCCAACGACAGCGACAAGTTTGATTGTGAAGCATTCGACACGAAAAAACAATCTTTCCGACAATTAGTGAAAGATTGTGTACGAGAGGCATAACAGTCACCCATCAGAACCCATCCGAAAACAGTCTCCAAAGCCTTTGACTGCCCCTTCCGGCCCTCCTTTTTACCACTTAAAATGGAAGATGCAAAGATCTCTGCATTTAAGAGTAAATCTATTGGGCCCGGCTTCGCAAAGTCAGGGTCAGCGAGAGGTAGACCTTGAATGTGATGCCATTCCGATGTATTGACTCTATAGTATGGTTGCTCCGGACAGATAACTGGAAGCACTGACGCTTGGAAGTCAAAATTAACCATTTCTGATCCAATAGGTTTAACAGAGCATGATAACATACCCTTAGGTGCAACTTCAGATAGTCCAATTCCAGTAATTGGCTCGCTAGTATCATCTACCTGTAAACCTAATCTTCGAGCACAGTCATGGGAAATAAAATTGACACCACTAGCACCGTCCAAAAGAGCACGAGCTATTTGATAATTACCTGAACTATCCCGAACAGCTACCCGAGCAGTAGCAAATAAAACTAATCCATTACTTTGGACCGACGTCAAAGTCACTTTGCTATTTAAACCGCTCACCGTTGGCTGAGGTGCTGGTTCAGCCTCTGGCGAAGCCGGTTCCCTTTTTCCAAAGTGTAATAAAGTGTTGTGGGAACAACCGCATATACTGCACCGACAATCCGATCGACATTGTTTAACTTTATGAGTTTTGGAGAAACAACAAACACACAAGCCCTTGTTTTTCACCACCTTAAACCGCTCCGAAGTGTCTAAAACCTTAAACTTCTTACAATTTTCTAAATTATGCAGTTCAGTACAGAAAACACATATATTTTGTTGTGTGGCAACTAGTGTTACCTTGCCTTTACCTTTATTGGCACTTGTTACGGGCTTAACCTCCGTTACTTCCAGAGCGCGGACTTGTTTTTCAACAAACTCTTGTAGCAATTCAAACTTTGGAATTTCATTGGAATTGAACTCGAGGAGGAAGGCCTCCCGAGTCGCCTTGTCCAATTTTCCCCACAACAGATGAAATAACATAAAGTTTTTATCGGGTAAGTCGAATCTTTCTAACACTTGTAATGTTTCTCTAAAAACACGATGAACTTTTTCTAATTCAGTTGAAGACTTGGTCTTCACCTGTTCACAAAGTAAAATCTTTTCATAGTACCCAAAGGCAATTTGCCGTTTTCTATTGTAAAACTTGTTTAAAGCATTGTAAGCATCCATGTAACTGTTGTCCGAAATTGGGTAATTCTTAATCAAATCTAAAGCCTTACCTTGACACGATGTCATAAGATAATGCAGCTTTTCAATGTTCGAAATATTCCTTTTATGAATTAAAGAATCAAAGAGTTCCTTAAATGACAACCAATTGTGCAAGGAGCCATCAAATGGTTTCACAACAATTTTAGGTAACTTCGCTGAATTATTATCACTACTATCTTGTTTGTCAACAGTTTCATGTTTGCTTGTAATGACAGGCTCAGCTTTCCTTAACCTTGTCAAGATTGACTTTACTTTTTGTTCAAAATCGACAGTAACCGAGAACTCCGTATTTACATCCTTTGTTTTCTTCATTATAGCCTTTTGGGCACGATGAAAGTCTTCAACTATTGGGTTTAAGTCGGCCGCGACATAACCCTCTAAATCTATACAATCAAAGATTAACTCTAACCGCATAACCGCGTAATTGCGTTCAACCCTATCCATGTCAACGTCTCTATTGCTCACATCAATGTCCGACATTTTTCACGTAATAATCACTGTTGATTTATCGAAAAACGAGAACGAAAATATAAATAAACAGTTTACGTTACTCAATAAAATTAACTTGAAGTTGACTTTGACAATGACAGGTGAGATGACAACCGAATTGTTGCCATACACCAAAGCATAGACTAAGACCGAACGAGATGAGCGGATTGAACGAACTGTCACACTGCTACCAACCTAAATTCTACTATAAAAGTCACACTTCCGGTCAGCCATTAACCGAATCGAGAATTAAAAGTTTTACCCACCAATTTATTAGAAAAATATTACGACACGACAAATTTGATATTTTACTAAAAATAGGTAACTTTTCAACGGATCCGGCCGAAGGAACAAATGTTTAATGATGAACTAATTGAGCGGACTGTAATTTAATAAAATATCTTTAAGACGAAATTGACAAAGATAATTCGAAATTTAATGCTTTAAACAAAAACTTACTGGGGAAAAAACAGTGCATATGTCACATACCTTTTAGCATGAGGTTCCAGTGGGTTGGTTTCAGCTCGCTTACCATCAGCCTTGGTATGCAAGGCGCACGTGCGGGCCCGGCTTACCGTCTCCTCGAGCCCAGAACTGTTCTTGGAGCAGAGCTTTCTTCCTGTCCACTTTGATAATGTGACTAGCACTGAGTTTAAACTTAATTTAACGATAATTGTTGGGAAAATGTGACTTTAACTATTTAATTAGCAATAAATGGCAATTTTAATGCAGCGACGCGTTCGCAAGTTAGATCGAGAGCGAAAAGAATGTGAGGTAATGGCTACCGGAAATGATTAGTGCCGGGCTAAACACACCGGAAGCTAAAGACAAAATAGTGTTGTTTCTTTAAAAAACCGATATTCATACGAAAGTTGAACAAAGACGCTGGTTCTATTCCAGCCCCGGGCATTGGAGGACTTAGTAATGAGTCTGGTCATGTTGTTGTTGTTGTTGTCAACGCATGTTGGCAACGCATAACTTACTTAACAGTGACTTCCTCATAATTTCATACCCAAGACTCCATTTTCCGTTGTTTATGGCATTTTTTCTGTATATTTATAAAATTGTGTTTATTTACTGTCCAGGTGTTCAACGCAGTTTACAACACAGATGACAACGTGTTCGTTGGCGCTCCATCCGGTTCCGGCAAATCTGTCATCGCTGAACTGGCCCTACTACGACTGTTGTCGAGTAACGCCGCGGGCAGAGTAGTATATCTACTGCCTAAGGACGCGCTGGCTGATATCGTGTTCTCGGATTGGTACCATAAGTTCGCTACACAAGATGGATTTAATCTAAAGGTTAGTGACGACTTAGAAAATGTTACCTTTGTGACTTGGTGGCGGAATGTTGTTCCAACATTTTGATGCACGGTAGCGGAAACTCCCTTTCAAAGTAGAATATGTATGTACACAATACGGATTGGACCATGTAGGCGAAATATGTAGTAGGCAAGTATACTGTCAAGTAACGCCGCGGGCAGAGTTGTGTATCTACTGCCTAAGGACGCGCTGGCTGATATCGTGTTCTCGGATTGGTACCATAAGTTCGCTACACAAGATGGATTTAATCTAAAGGTTAGTGACGACTTAGAAAATGTTACCTTTATGACTTGGTGGCGGAATGTTGTTCCAACATTTTGATGCACGGTAGCGGAAACTCCCTTTGAAAGTAAAATATGTATGTACACTACACAATACGAATTAGACCATTAGGCGAAATATGTAGTAGGCAAGTATACTGTCAAGGGATCATCCACATATTACGTCACACCAAATTTCAGGTTTTTGGACCCCCCCCCCCCCCTATGTCACGCTTTTTTGTATCCCTTTAACAGGGATTGTCACATTTAGTATGACCCCCTCCCCCCCCTTACACTGTGACGTAATATATGGATGACGCCCAACTGGCCCTACTACGACTGTTGTCGAGTAACGCCGTGGGCAGAGTCCTGTATCTACTGCCTAAGGACGCGCTGGCTGATATGTCTTCTCGGATTGGTACCATAAGTTTGCCAGGATGGATTCAACCTTGAGGTCAGCAGTGACTTTTGATTTTTAAATTTTGAACTGGTGGAGGAATAATGTTCCAACATGATGATGCACGGTGGTGGAAACTGGCTTTAAAAGCAGCGCATAATGCGAATGTACGAAATATTTGCGAAACCACTGATTTGTGTATGTTTGCGAAATATTTCCAATAATAGACAAGTTTACTGTCGAACTACTACTACTCTACAACAACTACTAACGAAGAATCTCGCTCACTAGCTCGGAAACACATGTTTTGTCATTCAATACCAGCGGGTAAAAACGCATTTTATCCACTAGTGGATAAAGTAATTTGACCTTGAATATAGTCATTTTTCTGCTTCTAATTGATAAAAGTGAGTGAATCTAGTGATGACGATGATTTACCACCTGTGGAACTACTGGAAGCAGTGATAAACGCGCTTTTGGCGTTGTACTTTCCTCGATATAGTGAGGGGAAAAGTTTTGTGTTACACTCGGATGCAAATGTATTTTACTTCTCATGTGTTAAAAAACAACTTCACCCTTGTATAACAAATAACTATTATTTGTGTGATGAACACAGATACTTGTTCCTGAGTCATGGATGTTTTCTATGTATATAAGTATTTGTATATTAATATCGTTGTCTGAGTTCCTGCAACACAAGCCTTCTTGAGCTTACCGTGGGACTCAGTCAATCTGTGGAAGAATGTCCTATAATAATTTTATTTATAATTTGTTGACAGGTGGTCCAACTGACAGGAGAGACGGCAACAGATCACAAGCTGCTGAACAAAGGACAGATTATCATTACTACCGCTGAGAAGTGGGACGTACTCTCGCGAAGGTCTGTATAGACAAAGAGGATCGAGTATTATAGATAATTACTGTCAAAGTAAAATGTGTAATCACTAATCACAGTGCGTAGACTGCCATCTCTCGAAAACTTTTGAACCTCAGTTTTGACAATTTGGCCCATATTCTTAGCTTGATATGTGTTAAAATGTCAAATATTAATATTAGCGCCATCTAGCCGAGCCTTCCCCAAAAGTGTAACGCCATCTTGGCCACCGTACCTTTTTCTCTATGGCTTTGAGATACGTTTTTTTCTTAGACCTTATCCGTCTATACGGAGTTACATATCGTCACTACTTTGAAAAAATCGCGTCTCATGCTGCTTCTCAAAGTTAAAACGCAGTAAGTCTATATGCATTCCATACATACTAACTACAATTTTCTTTTCACTGACAGTAGTGATGATATGTCTTTGGTACCTATAGATCACCAATGGAGACTATTGCGTTTTATTTCGCCGCTAGGGGCGCTAGTGTAATGGGAAAGCCAATAACGTAGACGAAGTGACAACACAAAATAGACTGTTGTGGCGAAAACGTACGAGGAGGGCTGACCCCAAGTGATATGGGAATATAGCCAGGAGAAAGAAGAAGAAGAAAGAAGAAGATTCTATTTTGTGATAAATCCTTTTCCATCTATGTATTATTAATTTGAAAATGAGGATTTTTTTTTATGAAAAGCCGTTTTCTCGCGGGTCGCATTTCTATTTTTTCTAAGTAAGTTAAAAGTACCAGTGCTCGACACACTAATGCCTAATAGTTCTGTCCTTCTTTCACATTTATTTGGCAACGACTTAAAATTCAAATTGGGATTTACCTGGTCACTGTCAAGCACTGGAATTTTTACCTCAAAATTTCTAAATTTAATTAATTATTTTACATACATATAATCACGTCTATATCCCATAAAGGAGTAGACAGAGCACATGAACTACTCAAATTTCAGTGCCACTCTTGGCAAAAAGGGGTTGAAAAAATCTAAATTGTGACATTGCAGTGACAGGTTGCCAGCGTCTCGCCTACGCCACAATTTAACCCACATCCCACAGTCGACTTCTACGATATACACGGGAAGAAAGGGGATGGTGAAATTCTTAACCCGTCACCACACGTCACATAATTATTTCATTTGGTTTTTAGATGGAAAGTCCGAAAGAGCGTTCAATCCGTCTCCCTCTTCATCGTGGATGCCCTACAACTGTTGGGAGGAGACGAGGGTCCAGTGTTGGAGGTGGTATGCTCTCGGATGCGGTACATATCTTCACAGATCGGTAAGTTAACTTTAAGTTAGAGAGGAACTTTTTATACTTTTTAGGGTTCCGTAGTCAACTAGGAACCCTTATAGTTTCGCCATGTCTGTCTGTCCGTCCGTCCGTCCGTCCGCGGATAATCTCAGTGACCGTTAGCACTAGAAAGCTGAAATTTGGTACCAATAATGTATATCAATCACGCCGACAAAGTGCCAAAATAAAAAGTGGAAAAAAATGTTTTATTAGGGTACCCCACTACATGTAAACTGGGGACTGATATTTTTTTTTCATTCCAACCCAACGTGTGATATATTGTTAGATAGGTATTTAAAAATGAATACGGGTTTACTAAAATCGTTTTTTGATAATATTAATATTTTCGGAAATAATCGCTCCCAAAGAAAAAAAAAAGTGTGTCCCCCCCCCTCTAACTTTTGAACCATATGTTTAAAAAATACGAAAAAAATCACAAAAGTAGAACTTTATAAAGACTTTATAGGAAAATTGTTTTGAACTTGATAGGTTCAGTAGTTTTTGAGAAAAATACAGAAAACTACGGAAGCCTACACTGAGCGTGGCCCGACACGCTCTTGGCCGGTTTTTTGTTTTTCGTTGCGTCAAGTTATGCCATACTTAATAATTGCAATGCTTAGCCGAAAGGAAAAAAAAATATTTTTTTTTTAAATTTTAAATTATTTATTCAACAAAAGTGAAACAGTTTTTACATAAAACTTTCCGCCAAACTGTAGGACAGTTTGTTGGCAGGAATAGGAGCCAAGTCCACTCGGAGTAACCACTTTCCATTGACCAGCTACATTTTTCATATGAACATTCACGATTGTTACACACAATTCATATAGATATCAATTTTTAGAACTGATCAGCTGACCTCTAGCTTTCGGCGTTGTTCCCTTAACCCATTTAACCCTACCAGCACAGTATAATAAAGAGTATTATCATACAGTATGGCCACTCCCGCTCCCCGCTGAAAGTGCCGCCCACCCCCTCTCGGTTACCTCACAGTTACCGTCTGTCAAAAACGCGAACAGTCGACCTGTCACATCTCACTCATACAAGCATGGTACGCGTTCACCTACACGAGCTTAGAATGTGTGCTAGGAACGCGCCTCTTTCATATATTTAATTGCCAGTGTCCGAGGTGTTCTACCAGCCCAGGTTGTTATATCACCATTTCTTTTTTTTTTTTTTTGGCTTTTTCTAAAGGGGGGCAACTGACAATATACCAAAATATCCACAAAAATCCGGAGGTAAGAATTTTTGCACTTAGGGTTATCTGGGTTAAACTCGTAAGAGGCAACGCCTTCGTCTTAAGTCTCTTTTATAAACTACATCGTTAACATATAGTGTGACCATCATGTCCATGACTTTTGTTCCCAGGTCGTCAAATCCGCATAGTGGCTCTGTCGCTCCCCCTGGCGGACGCGCGCGACGTGGCGCAGTGGCTCGGCTGCAACTCGAACGCTACCTTCAACTTCCATCCCAGTGTGAGGCCGCTACCTCTCGAGTTACATATTCAGGTAAGTAACCACAAAATTAAAAAAATAAACGATCGCGACATAGTGGACCGATTTTCATGAAACATGGCTAAGAACACTCCCGACTAACTCAGCTTTCAGACAAAAAAATACTTAATCTAAATCGGTTCATCCGTTCGGGAGCTACGATTCCACAGACAGACAGACACACACACACACAGACACGTTAAACTTATACGGGGGAACACCCCCCTCGTTTTTGCGTCGGGGGTTAAAAAAAAAGAAAAATATAAATTTTAGACCTTCGGCAATATTCGAACCGGGTACCATTAGAACGCTGGTCCAATCGCTTCCCAACTGAGCTAAAGTGGCCTACCAGAGGTGATATTTTCTTGTCATCCCCTAGCGCCGTATTTAGGGTCTAATAAATAACAAATATGGTCATTTTCAGAAATTGGGACCCAAAATTAGTGACAGTTGTTAACAAAAATTAACTCGATGTCAGTTTTGTGATGATCAGTCGTCGTATTCCACGTAAAATATTTTAGAAAATAGAAGATTAATATAACTTGAAACTTACCAACCGTTACCGTGTGGTGACGGGTTAAGAATTTCACCACCCCCTTTCTTCCCGTGGGTGTCGTAAAAATCGACTGTGGGATATGGGTTAAATTGTGGCGTAGGCGAGAGGCTGGCGACCTGTCACTGCAATGTCACAATTTGGATTTCTTTCAACCCCTTTTTGCCAAGAGTGGCACTGAAACTTAGTAGTTCATGTGCTCTGCCTACCCCTTTATGGGATACATGCGTGATTATATGTATGTGTTGAAACTTACCAGCAATTCAACTAAACTCATAATTCCAGGGTTACAACATTCCTCACGCGGCATCCCGTCTCTCCTCCATGACGAAGCCCATATACAATGCCATCGTGCGCCACGCCGGCTCCAGACCCGCTGCCGTCTTCGTACCTTCTAGAAGAGACTCCAGGCTGCTGGCAGCTGATCTGCTAGCCTTGGCTGCTGCGCAAGGGAAGGCGGCGAGATTCCTGCACGCAAATCAGGATCTGATGCAGCAGTATCTTGATAAAATACAGGATAAGGTAGGTGTTCCATCTGACAGGTCTTTGTACCTTCTAGAAGAGACTCCAGGCTGCTGGCAGCTGATCTGCTAGCCTTGGATGCAGCGCAAGGAAAGGCAGCTAGATTCCTTCATGCAAATCAGGATCTGATGCAGCAGTATCTTGATAAAATACAGGATAAGGTAGGTGTTCCATCTGACAGGTCTTTGTACCTTATAGAAGAGACTCCAGGCTGCTGGCAGCTGATCTGCTAGCCTTGGCTGCGGCGCAAGGAAAGGCGGCGAGATTCCTGCACGCAAATCAAGATCTGATGCAGCAGTATCTTGATAAAATACAGGATAAGGTTGGTGTTCGATCTGACAGGTCTTCGTATCTTCTAGAAGAGACTCCAGGCTGCTGGCAGCTGACCTGCTAGTCTTGGCTGCTGCGCAAGGAAAGGCGGCGAGATTCCTGCATGCAAATCAGGATCTGATGCAGCAGTATCTTGATAAAATACAGGATAAGGTAGGTGTTCCATCTGACAGGTCTTTGTACCTTCTAGAAGAGACTCCAGGCTGCTGGCAGCTGATCTGCTAGCCTTGGCTGCTGCGCAAGGGAAGGCGGCGAGATTCCTGCATGCAAATCAGGATCTGATGCAGCAGTATCTTGATAAAATACAGGATAAGGTAGGTGTTCCATCTGACAGGTCTTTGTACCTTCTAGAAGAGACTCCAGGCTGCTGGCAGCTGATCTGCTAGCCTTGGCAGCTGCGCAAGGAAAGGCGGCGAGATTCCTGCATGCAAATCAGGATCTGATGCAGCAGTATCTTGATAAAATACAGGATAAGGTAGGTGTTCCATCTGACAGGTCTTTGTACCTTCTAGAAGAGACTCTAGGCTGCTGGCAGCTGATCTGCTAGCCTTGGATGCAGCGCAAGGAAAGGCAGCTAGATTCCTTTATGAAAATCGGGATCTGATGCATCAGTATCTTGATAAAATACAGGATAAGGTTGGTGTTCAATCTGACAGGTCTTTGTACCTTCTAGAAGAGACTCTAGACTCCTAGAAGCTGATCTGCTAGTCTTGGCTGCTGCTTAAGGGAAGGTAGCGAGATTCCGGCATGCAAATTAGGATCTGATGCAGCAGTATCTTGATAAAATACAGGATAAGGTAGGTGTTTCGACAGGTCTTTGTACCTTCTAGAAGAAGCTCTAGATTGCTAGCATCTGATCTGCTAGCCTTGGCTGCTGCGCAAGGAAAGGCAGCTAGATTCCTTGATGCAAATCAGATCTGTTGCAGCAGTATCTTGATAAAATACAGGATAAGGTAGGTGTTCCATCTGACAAGTCTTCGTACCTTCTAGAAGAGAATCCAGGCTGCTGGCAGGTGATCTGCTAGCCTTGGCAGCTGCGCAAGGAAATAAAATAAAATATTTTATGCAGTGCACAAAATAAAGCACCACATAAATAGAAGAATAATATGGACAGTAGTTATTTTTAAACGCAATTTCTATTTACTAAGTCAAAGAGAAAGATATAAAGTAAATGAATTGACCGTGACGTCACTCCTCAGTATTTCATAGTAATTCCATATTAGAAAATCGTTTTGACAGTTCATAAAAAGAAGCTGATTTGACTTGTAAGAAATTAGCCTATCTAAGATGTTTGTGCTTTGTAAAATGAATCATTCCAATGAATATTTACTAAAAGAATCTTTCCATTCCAGATGTTAAAGGAGACCCTCGCAGCCGGCGTGTCATATCTCCACGAGGGCGTTGACCCCAGCGACCGGCGCGTGGTTCAGTTCCTGGTGTCCAGCGGAGCCGTGCAGCTCTGCGTGGTGGCGGCGGAACTAGCCTGGGCCTTCGCTGCACACGTGCACACTGTCATAGTGTGCGACACACACACGTGAGTAACAGCGCTGCTCGCTTCGTGCGTGTCGTATCCACGTGGGCGTTGACCCCAGCGACCGGCGCGTGGTTCAGTTCCTGATGTCCAGCGGAGTCGTGCAACTTTGTGCATACTTCCATAGTGTGCGACACACACGTGAGTAACAGTGCTCCTCGCTTCGTGCGTGTCGTATCCACGAGGGCGTTGACCCGAGCGACCGGCGAGTGGTTCAGTTCCTGGTGTCCAGCGGAGCCGTGCAACTTTGTGCATACTGCCATAGTGTGCGACACACACACGTGAGTAACAGTGCTGCTCGCTTCGTGCGTGTCGTATCCACGAGGGCGTTGACCCCAGCGACCGGCGAGTGGTTCAGTTTCTCGTGTCCAGCGGAGCCGTGCAACTTTGTGCATACTGTTATAGTGTGACACACACACGTGAGTAACAGTGCTCCTCGCTTCATGCGGTGTCGTACCTCCACGCGTTGTCCGGATAAAACAAATAACTGGATATCCCGATTGCAATGCCTCCCATTTGATTCTTAATCGGAAGATAGTTTAGATTTAGAAACAGGCTACCCCCTTATTCATTTAAAGTTCGTTTGTCCCTTTCTAGCACACTAAATACGTCGGAAAGGGACAAACGAACTTTACCGGCTTGATAACTGTAGTGAACGTTTATGAATAAGGGGGTACAATACACTTTTCATAATAGATTATTTGGCGATATAGGTTTTTCATATGTGTATAAAAAAACTGTCCATTGGAGAACATATTGTTTTTAAATTGAAAGAAAAATGGAAAAATTTACACCTCCAGCAGGACTTGAACCTGCGACCTCTGGCTTTGCCGGAGCCATGGCTCGGACAGGTTCGAGTCCTGTCGGAGGTTTGAATTTCTCCATTTTTCCTAGGAGACCTAAGCTATCAATTTTTTCCACAGATACAACGGCAAACTCCACACCTACGAACAGTACCCGATCACAACCGTCCTTCACATGCTGGGCCGCGCCTGCCCCTCATCAGATGACGATCACTCCGTAGCCGTACTGATGTGTCGCGCTCACCACAAGACCTTCTTCACGAAACTGCTTCTAGACTGTCTCCCGCTGGAGGTGAGTTTTAGATATTTGGCAAGTAAACGCTGGAACAATATTCCTCCACCACCGTTTAAGAACCACAGTTTATTAAGTCAATTGTGTGCTGGCATTACGTGAGAGGGAGAGAGCTGACTCTAGTGATGTCTCTGTCACTCCTTGGCGATACTGATGTGTCGCGCTCACCACAAGGCCTTCTTCACGAAACTGCTGCTAGACTGTCTTCCGCTGGAGGTGAGTTTTAGATATTTGGCAAGTAAATGCTGGAACAATATTCCTCCACCGCCGTTTAAGAACCACAGTTTATTAAGTCAATTGCGTGCTGACATAACTACGTGAGAGGGAGAGAGCTGGCTCTAGTGCCGTCCCTGTCGCTCTTTGGATGACGATCACTCAGTAGCGGTGATCATTTGTTGCGCTCACCACAAGACCTTCTTCACGAAACTGCTGCTAGACTGTCTCCCGCTGGAGGTGAGTTTTAGATATTTGGCAAGTAAATGCTGGAACAATATTCCTCAACTGCCGTTTAAGTAGTAGTTTATTAAGTCAATTGTGTGCTGGCATTACGTGAGAGGGAGAGAGCTGACTCTAGTGATGTCCCTGTCACTCCTTGGCGATACTGATGTGTCGCGCTCACCACAAGACCTTCACGAAACTACTCCTAGACTGTCTCCCACTGGAGGTTAGTAGTCTGACTAACCCATCATCTCACTAGGTTGTCATCAGCGACCATTCTACGTGTTTAGGTGGAGTTTTAGGTACACCGCAAATATATGCTGGAATAATATTCCGCCACTGCCGTTTAAGAACCACAGTTAAACAACAACCTTGCTTTATATAAAAAAAGCCTTTTACTTCCTGTTATTTTGTACAATTAAATATTTGCTGTTTGTTATATGTATGTATACATAAAAAAAAATTGCTGATCCAAACTGTCAAAAATTGCTCAAGAACCGACAAAAATGGCTAGCTTTGGAAGAGGCTTTCCTGTTTATCACAGATATAAATTGTAAACTTACCTAAAATACATTTAAAAGTAATCACTAACAAAAACTAAATTAATACTAGAGAAAAAACGAACATTTACTTACTTACTGCTTACTGCTAGCCTTTCTTCGCAGACGTTTTGTCTGGTTGCCTTTGGCATAGGCCTCTCCCATATTTCTCCATGTTTCTCTGTCTAGAGAAAAAACGAACATTTACTAACAAACAGCGAACATAATTTCCTCCCACGAACGCTCCGGCTGTGGAATGAGCTCCCTGTCGAGGTATCCCCGATGAACTACAGTATGGGGTCCTTCAAAAAAGGAGTGTACAAGTTTCTAATGGGTCGGCAACGCGCACGTGACACCCCTTGAGTTGCGGGCGTCCATAGGTTGCGGTGACCGCTTTCCATCAGGCGGGCCGTATACCTGTTTGCCACCGACGTGGTATAAAAAAAAAGGAACATTAAAAAAATAACCAGCTTTAAATTTTCAGAGCCATCTGGACCATAGACTGCACGACCACATGAATGCCGAGATTGTGACAAAAACCATAGAGAACAAGCAAGACGCTGTGGACTATCTTACTTGGACCTTCCTGTACCGAAGGTTGACCATGAACCCCAACTACTACAACCTACAGGGGGTCACTCACAGGTATGGTCACTCACGCACACATACGTTCACTTACACACAAATAAGACAAGTCACTCACACACATGGTCACTCACTTATAAAGGGGGTATCATGCATAAACGCGGTCAGTCTTGCACACGTGCTGTCACTCACGCCTCACTCAATATGGTCACTCACAACTTTATAATTCGAAGCAAAATGCTGTCGACTATCTCACTTGGACCTTCCTGTACCGAAGGTTGACCATGAACCCCAACTACTACAACCTACAGGGGGTCACTCACAGGTATGGTCACTCACGCACACATACGGTCACTTACACACAAATAAGCGAAGTCACTCACTTAAAGTCATGCATAAACGAGGTCAGTCTTGCACACGTGCGGTCACTCACAGCTTTATAAATCAAAGCAATATAATGTCGACTATCTCACGACTATATCCTCTACCGAAGATTGACTATGACACTATGAACACCCACTCACGCAACATTACGGTCACTCACAGCTTTAGAAAACAAAGCAATTTGGCCACTCACGCAACAGTTGGGTCACTAAATAACCATAAATAAAAAAACCGGCCAAGAGCGTGTCGGGTCACGCTCAGTGTAGGGTTCCGTAGTTTTCTGTATTTTTCTCAAAAACTACTGAACCTATCAAGTTCAAAACAATTTTCTAGAAAGTCTTTATAAAGTTCTATTTTTGTGATTTTTTTCATATTTTTTAAACATATGGTTCAAAAGTTACTTTTTTACACTTTTTTTCCTTTAGGAGCGATTATTTCCGAAAATATGAATATTATCAAAAAACAATTTAGTAGACCCTTATTCATTTTTAAATACCTATCCAACAATATATCACACGTTAGGATTGCAATGAAAAAAAATCACTCCCCACTTTACGTGTAGGGGGGTACCCTAATAAAACATTTTTTTCCACTTTTTATTTTTGCACTATGTCGGCGTGATTGATATACATATTGGTACCAAATTTCAGCTTTCTAGTGCTAACAGTCACTGAGATTATCCGCGGACGGACGGACGGACGGACGGACAGACAGACATGGCGAAACTATTTTAACACATTAGCTTTTTTACACAACATTACCGGACAAAAATGGCGCGCTACATCAGAGTATTAAAAGCTGACTAGGGACTTAAACAAAGGATACTATAGACTAGACAGCCAAATAATAATACCACTACCGAACGAGATGGTCACATACAAATTATAATAAGAGTGACAGAGAGCAAAATGTTATTTTTTGTCTTTGTCATAGTTTCACTTTTTCGCCGCTGCCACAAACGAGTTTGTGGCAAACAATAAGGACGTGACTTGTCAAGCTTATTATCCGCCCAAATTACGTAGGTTGTTTATGGTAAACTGTCAGCCATTTTTAAAGTGATTCTTAAATTCGCTCCATTATTCTATATCTGTCCCTTACGGGTGTACGCTTGCGTCAAGTCTATAGTATCCTTCGTCTGAGACTAGGGACGAGGTCTTAGTGGCTCATTGGGCAGAACATCAGATTATTGATCCAGACGCCGTGAGTTTAGTTCTCATCCAAGGCATTCATTTTTTTAATTTTTTTTGTAATCAATCATAATCAAAATATTTATTCGTAATAAACTTTAAAACTACACATTATGCATAAAGTATGACTAGAAACTACAAATGTACAAGAGATGGGTAAGTTTATCACGAAATGGTCCCGTCTCAGCATAATGCCGACCCGGAGGTCAGCGCTGATCTTCCGACGAGACCATTTGCGAGACACGAACGCAGACGCACGGTATGGATTTTTGTATATTGGGGACACCTTTTACACAGACCAACTTAGCCCCAAACTGAGCAAATTTAAATGTATTCCTAAAATGAAAAGCTCAAAATCTTTCATCATATTTGTTGACTGGTAGAGATTAGGGATGTTACGTCAAAATGTCGAAACAAGATTGTGACTATTTTATTCGAAACTTCACAGGAAGATTCCTTAAGACATATGACTGAATACGTGTTTCAGGTTTTTTGAAAATTTAACCCCTATAAGAGTGAAAAGGGGGTGATAAAGTCAAAAAATCAATATGGGTATCGTTTTTATGGTTTATCGGGTCGCTGATCACGATAAATACAACGTTTTTAAAATCTAACGAGGCGGAAGTGAAATACCTTCTCCCCTGTTGTGGTGCAATGGGGTTTAAATATCAAAAAGAAGATATTGACTGACTGACTGACATATCAACGCACAGCCGAAACCGCTGGTCCTAGAGATGTCAAATTTGGTACGTAGGTTCCTTATATAGTGTAGAGGAGCACTAAGAAAGGATTTTTCAAAAATCGCCTCCTAAGGGGCTCAAATTGGGGTTCAAAGTTTGTATGGGGAAACAAGATTAGTTTGACTATTTTATACGAAACTTTATAGGAGGATTCCTAAAGACATATGACTAAATACATGTTTCAGGTTTTTTGAAAATTTGACCTCTAAAGGGGTGCAAAGGGGGTAAAGTCAAAAACACAATATGGGTATCGTTTTTAAGGTTTATCGGGTGGCTGATCACGATAAATAGAACGATTTTAAAATCTAATGAGGTGGAAAAGTAATTTTTCTCCCCTGTTGTAGTGTTATTAGGGTTAAAATATCCAAAATAGCCATAAGAGGAGCACTAAGAAAGGATTTTTCAAAGTTCACCTCCTAGCATGATAATTTGACAGGGGCAAGGACGGGGACAGGGACGGGGACAGGGATAGGGACGGGGAGGACGGGGACGGGGAAGGGGACGGGGACGGGATAGGGATAGGGATAGGGATAGGGATAGGGATAGGGATAGGGATAGGGGAGGGACGGGGACGGGGACGGGGACGGGGACGGGGATGGGGACGGGGATAGGGACGGGACGGGGACGGGGACGAGGACAAGGATAGAGATAGGGACGGGGATAAGAATAGGGATTGGGGTCGGAATAATCGGTCGGCAATCTAGGCAGTATAAAATGCAGGTGGCTCAGTGGGAAGGGATTATTAGTAAGTAGGCATCGGCGAGTATCCTGCATCCGTGATAACTATTATATTCAATGTGCTGTAAGAAGATGGTTGTTTGAATTTCGCTTTGAATGTTTACGTTTGCAATAAGTATAAGCAAAATGGAAAAAACCAAGCGATAACGCAACAGTACTTTTTACCCTACCGACCAAAGCGTCGAGATGCTGGCTATTGGGTCAAAATGCCGAGTACGAACTTCACGCCGTACGAATTTGACCTATCTGCGCATGCGCGAGTCGACAGTCGACAAGTAGCAATTAGTAATAATTTTAAGGTACAGCAGCCAAAAAACAGTGTAAGGTTCGCTGGCAAATAGATCAGTTACAATGGCCCTCCAGTCGAGAATTGCTTTACCTTAATCGAAACAATCGCGGACAGATGTACCTATTACAAAGAAACCTACGGATCCAAATGAAAATCTTATTTTTTGTAAACGTTTCAATAAGTTTTATTACGCGGGCGAAGCCGCGGGTAAAAGCTAGTTAATACAAAGATAAGAACACACAATGAAAAAAAGAACACAAATCATTTGTAAAGGCGAACTTATCATTAAGGGATTCGCAGTTAATAGAGCAGAATGAGAATTGGAAAGATTCTAAGCTAAACCTATACCTAACCTACAAACTACAGTAGACGATTAAATACGTTATACATAATTATAATACAGTTTTATGACTACCCTACATACATACACAACCTACCTAACCGCAAACATCTTTTAGATTAAGATGCGTCCGAAAGCCATAACTTTTTTAAATTCGATTTTAGCGATGCGACCGATTGACACTGTCGAAGATTAAATAAATAAATAATATCATCGGTTGCAAGATGATTCCGCTTAAACAAAATTCTAATTTGTTTTTTTTTTGTCAACAGACATCTATCGGACCACCTGTCGGAGCTGGTGGAGACGACCTTGACAGACCTGGAGCAGTCCAAATGCATCGCCATTGAAGAAGATATGGACCTTCAGCCTTTGAACTTGGGCATGATCGCTTCGTATTACTACATCAACTATACTACCATCGGTAAGCGAAATGACTCTTGAGAAGCGTTAAAGATGATTGTGTGAGAGAGAGCACTAGCATTGTCTCTATTATCAAAATTTAAAAAAAAAGCCCGACATAGTATACCAATTTTCATCAAGCATGGCTAAGAACACTCCCGGCTAATTCAGCTTTCAAACAAAAAAAAACGAACTACCATCGGTGAGTGATATTTCCAATATATAGAGTCAAACCAAGCTAAGTTGGAAACGATTTTGTTAATCCATTCAGTAAAACGTGTCTATTGGATAATTTAGAAGAGGTATTTATAGGAAGCAGTGGCGACTGGTGAAAATTTCTACTAGGCAACAAAGAGCAAAAAAAAAACTTTTACATTAGGTACTTTACTAGTACACAATTTTAGGCAAGCCGGTGGGAATCGGCTTGTATGGATCAACCGCTGCTGATAGGAAGACACATAAAATATCATTTTCACAGCTTTGTATAGTACGAATCTACTGAGATGGTTTTTTGGTTTTTGCCGTAATCTGTTAAACAAAAACCTTTGTGTTTCTATTATTCACGGTGGCTAGCTCCCGTCTCCACGGCACGCGATAGTCTCAGTGTAGTTAAAAAGCAACTATCATGATAGTAATAAGGTACTAATCCATGTCAAGCCCTTTCGGAGATAACACGGTTTTTCATTTCAAAAAGTTACCTGCACACTGCAAACTATTTCATAAATTTGAACCTTATTGCCATCATGATAGTTGCTTTTTAACTACACTGAGACTTTAGCGCGTGCCGTGAAGACGGGAGCTAGCCACTGTGAATTATAGAAACAACGGCTTTTGTTTAACAGATTACGGCAAAAGCCAAAAAACCATCTCAGAAGATTCGTACTATAACAATAATAAGAATTCAGGTATGGAAAAACTGTGACTCAAAAAAAATTCTCAATGTCTCACTTATCGGGTTGCAGTCACGTAGATGTGAATGTGTTCATGTTATCACAGTTTCCATCTATATTTTGCCACTTGGCCTTTCAAGTCCCAGTCATGGACAACATGTTTATCCCATACTTTTCACCTTTTATTATTTTCATACATTTTATGCAATTTCGTGTGAGATATCGCTGCCACACACCAAACATAAATTGACAATCATTTTTGTTCATCATACACGGGAAACTTTCGTGGGACATATTCAAATAATAGAATAGTTTCCTACTAGTCGAATCAGTTTTTTATAAGAACTATCAAAACGATTTGCTAATATGTAATTACTATGAAATACTGAGGAGTGACGTCACGGTCAATTCATTTACTTTATAAGAGATTCTTGTTCATCCTTAACTTTAATGCAACGAATGACATTATCGCTATAATACGATCGTTGTTTTGTGTTTAACAGAGCTGTTCAGCTTATCCCTGACAAGTAAGACGAAGATCCGAGGCCTTCTGGAGATCATCTCATCAGCGGCTGAATATTCCGAGCTCTGCATCAGACACAGGGAGGAAAACATCATCAAAGCATTGGCTAACAAGTAAGTTCAATCAATCAATTTATTTATTCGTTCATCATAGCAAAGAGGATCGTGTATTATAGAGAGTTACTGTCGAAGTAAAATGTGTGAACTGCCATCTCGTGACACAGGTTTAAAACATTTGAACCTCAGTTTTGACCAAAGACCTATATAACTTCGTAAAGACCGATAAAGTCTAAGAAAAAAACGTACCCCGAAACCATACAGAAAAAGGTACGGTGAGCTAGATGGCGATACACCTTTGAGGTACGCTCGGCTAGATGGCGCTAATATTAATATTTGACATTTTAAAACATATCAAGCTAAGAATATGGGCCAAATTGTCAAAACTGAGGTTCAAAAGTTTTAAGCTTGTGTCGAGAGATGGCACTCTATGCACTGTGATTACACATTTTACTTTGACAGTCATTCTCTATAATACTCGATCCTCTTTGGTTTTGACAATTTGGTCCATATTCTGTATGTGTAACTCGAGTCTTTAAATCGCTCCGGCAAGCCGTCGCGATTTAGCTTACTCTCGTTAGTAATATTCAACTTCCTCCCCTTGTTGCACAAGTTGCTATTTCGTGCCTAGTTGTAACTGTATGAATGTTTTCCAGAGTCCCACACAAGCCTACCTCGGCATCCGGCACCGTGAAATACAACGATCCACACGTGAAAGCGCACGTTTTACTCCAAGCCCATCTCTCCCGCACACAACTGCCGCAGGAGTTACAGCAAGACACACAACTTGTGCTCACCAAGGTATGTAGTGACATAGAGAAATAACTAAGGGAAGAGTTGTAACTCAGTAAATGCGAGTTATTTGTATAGGCATAGTTAAGTGACATCATAGATTAAATATAAAAAGATCATACCATCCCATACATTAAAATGCGACCGCCTAAGACCGCGCCTACACTCCACCACACATAGATGGCGCCACAAAAAAAGTGTCTTAATAATAATAGTAATTTCATATTAACAAATCGTTTTGACAGTTCTTAAAAAGAAGCTGATTTGACTAGTAGGAAACTAGCCTATTATCAGTACCCCTTGGGTTGGAAGGTCAGATGGCAGTCGCTTTAGTAAAACTAGTGCCTACGCCAAATCTTGGGATTAGTTGTCACAGTGGACCCCAGGCTCCCATGAGCCGTGGCAAATGCCGGGATAACGCAAGGAGTATGATGATGATGGTATGGTCTGGTTATCTAAATAATGACCTTGCGTTGTAGTCACGCCAAAGACAATTTTCCCGCTGTTCAATTTGCTCTAAACAGAATGGTTCGTAGACATTTCATCTTGTTAGAAAATCAATAAACTTGTTATGTATTTCAGGCGATCCGACTAATCCAAGCGTGCGTCGACGTAGTGTCTTCCAGCGGTTGGCTTTCCCCGGCCGTTGCTGCCATGGAGCTGGCCCAGATGGTCACCCAGGCGATGTGGGCCAAAGATTCATATCTCCGACAACTGCCACACTTCACTCCGGAGGTGGTCCAACGCTGTACTGACAAGGTGATTACAACACAACAAATAAAAATTTTGAAAAAACCCCCGACCGCGACATAGTAGACCGATTTTCACTTTGCTATGGTCAACGATGGGCTCAAGACAAACACTTCACCCGGAGGTGGACTTACGGACAAGGTGATTACAACACAGCAAATTAAAATTTTGAAAAAAGACCGCGACATAGTAGACCGAAAAACATGGCTAAGAAACTCCGACTTAATCAGCTTTCAAAAAAAACTAAATCCAAATCGGTTCATCCGTTCGGGAGCTACGATGCCACAGACAGACACACACACAGACAGACAGACAAACAGAGAGACATACAGACACACACACAGACAGACACGTCAAACTTATAACACCCCGTCGTTTTTGCGTCGTGGGTTAAAAACAACAACGAGTACACAAGAGACAAAAAGAAACATAAGCTGAGCTGAAGTACCCGAATAACTACAGAAATGGCAACTCCGGGCCAATTGGTAAAGCGCAAAAAAAATAAATATGTGCAGGATTTTTTTAAATCCTATTGCAGTAATTTTTGAGACTTTCTTTTATCTTTCTTTAGTGCTTTTTCACATTATCCGATCCGATATCGGATGTCGGTCCGATATCCTATACATTACAGGCCCCATCTTGGATTTTTTTCATTGAAATCCTTCCGACATCCGATATCGGATCGGATAATGTGAAAACGGCCTTAGTGCCACGAGTGTCGTGAAATTTCTCTAATCGAAAGAATACAATGCTCAAAGGTTAACTGGAAGAGATCCCTTAAAGGGATAAGTTCGCCTTTGTACTGAAACTTTTTATTTTAAATATTATGTGCTGTATTATTTTCCTGTACAATAAAGTGTTTTTACTTACTTACTTACAATTTTAGCTTCAAATGCACAAAGTAGATAGCTATCTCTATCGCTTGACTACAACTGCATGTGTTCAAAATAAAGGACCATGGGCAGAAATGTCCCCACCCACCAACAGAAATGAAACATGTCTCATTTAATAGATCTTAGCAACCTGATGATTTTTTACTATGACGAGGATCGCCATATGTATGGGGTTTTCTTGGAAAACCGTGTTTTGTTTTTACATATTTTTTGCTCATTTCATTGAAAGTTTTTGTTTTTTTATTATACTAGTTGATTGATAAACAAGCATGCGGGGCTGCGTGATGGTAAACAGTCACCGCAGCCTATAGACGGATGTAACTCATGGTTATCACGTACGCGTTACCGACCATGTGACGTAAAGATCTTATGCCACAATACCCAGTAATTGCACTGCCATGTCTCACCCTTCAAACCGGAACACCGCCGCAATATGTAAAAACAAAACACGGTTTTCCAAGAAAACCCCATACATAGGGCGATTCTCGTTATACTAAAAAATCATCAGTTTTCCAAGATCTATTAAATGAGACATGATTCATTTCTGTTGGTGGGTGGGGACAGTGCCCATACAAATTTGCCCATGGTCCTTTTGACATTTTTTATCGTCAGGATCGAATCAGCTCGTGATTCTAAGAATGAGCCCAGACACGTCCAGATCTGGTGAAATTCGATATTCGAAATTTATTTTGGAAAACGCCACTATCATCCACATATTATTATTTTTCGTCTTATTATTCTGTTCTCCCAGTTTTGGTAGTCGATTTTAAAGGCTGCCATGTCCCTCTTGGTGCAGTCTTTGAAGCGAAGCAATGGTCTCCAAACATCTCTTTTGGCATTCGCTACTTCGCCTAGAAGAACACGGCGTGGTAAACGGGATGGTTCCATCCTGTGCACATGCCCCAGCCAACGCAGTCGCCTCTGTTTGAGAAGCGCGGTCAGACTTGTCAGTTATGTGCAAAGACATATGTAACTCCGTAATCACCAATTCCCGTCAACTTTGTACAATGCCACGTCAGCAAATTTTAATTGATCCTATTTTGTTACCAACATTTAGTAATATAATTCGACTTTCGTAAGATATATACAGGATAATTGTTATAATTAAGAAAATATAGATACTAGAGAACCTTAATGACGAAATAAAACTTAATAAAATCTCAATTAACCAACAAAATCTTGGTAACAAAATAGGAATTAATAAAAACAAATTTAACTTTTCCCTTAATTATTGTACAAAGTTGACGGGAATTGCTGATAGACGGATAAAGTCTAAGAAAAAAACGTACCTCAAAGCCATAGAGAAAAAGGTACGGTGAGCTAGATGGCGATACACCTTTGGGGAACGCTCGGCTAGATGGCGCTAATATTAATATTTGACATTTTAACACATATCAAGTTAACAATATGGGCCAAATTGTCAAAACTGGGGTTCAAAAGTTTTAAGCCTGTGTCGAGAGATGGCAGTCTATGCACTGTGATTACACATTTTAATCTGACAGTAACTCTCTATATAATTCGATCCTCTTTGGTTATGTGGCAAAATATGTCGCTCTCGCATAGGTCTGTTTAGCCATCAAAAGCGATGTCTCTCGGACATTGCACCATAAATCGTCTGAAATAGACGCTAAGGCCAGTAGTAGTAGTATTATTATGTGTGTCTTTAACCATTATTTTTCGCACAGGGTGTAGAAACCGTCTTCGACGTCATGGAGTTAGAAGACGCGGCGCGTGCTAAGCTGTTACAACTGTCCCCGGCTGAAATGGCCGATGTGGCTCGCTTCTGTAACCGTTACCCCAACGTCGAACTTGTCTACGAGGTACGTTTTATAAATGTGTGACTGATCCATTCAATATTGTATACTAGAAATACATTCAGTTGAGTACATTGAGTTGGTGTCACCGTCGCGCTTTTATCACCGCACCTCCCGCCAAAGAAACAAAGTTCATTCTCATTTTCTCGACACGTGGCAAACCAAGAACAACCAGGCCTCGCTCGTTTTTGCCCAGAACGTGCAAGTTGTGGAATGAGCGGTAGCAGAAGGTATTCTGAGGTGTTTCCCTTGCGCTATGACATGGGGTTCTTCAAGAAGCAAGTATTTAGGGTTCTCAAAGGTCGGCAACGCATAAGTGGCTCCCCTGATGTTGCTTATGTCCGTGGGCGGCGATGACTGCTTACCATCAGGCGGCTCGCCTGCTCGTTCGCTGCCTATTTCATAAAAAAGAAAAAATAGCGCGCGCCAAGCTGTTACAACTGTCCCCGGCTGAAATGGCGTGGCTTGCTTCTGTAACCGCTACCCGAACGTGGAATTGGTCTATGAGGTACATTATATACATTTATGAAAGATCCATTCAGTGGTGTATAGGCTACTTGCCTTCTAGTCAAATCAGCTTCTTTTTAAGAACTGTCAAGACGAATTTGAATGACTTGCTAATATGGAATTAATATGAAATAGAATTCAGTGACGTCACGGTCAATTCAGTTACTTTATATATTTCTACCTGACTTATTAAATAGAAGTTGGATTTAAAAATAACTTCTGTCCGCGTTTTTCTTATAATTATCTGATGCTTTATTTTGTGCCAAGTTAAAAATATTTTATTTTGAAAATAGTCAAGTTCCCTATTATACTACAGATACATTCAGTTAGAGAAAATTGCACGTGCCGAGCTTTCTGAAAAATTACTATTTACCATCCCTATAAATTAGAGATACTACCAGGGTGGCTAGCCGAATGGCACAATCGCTCACGAAACGAAGCGCTAGTAGCTATCTATCTCTATCGCGCTTGCGTATTGGCGCGACAGAGCCAGCGGCGTATCGCTTTCGTTTGGCGTCGGAGAAATGCCATTCGGCTACTGGGCCAGGGATTGTCATTATAAAAATGTTGCGTTCTCAGGTGAAAGATGAGCGTCGTCTGCGCGTGGGCAAGCCTATCGTGGTTGAAGTGGCGTTGGAACGAGAGGACGATGTGGTGGGACCAGTCATCGCGCCATTCTTCCCGCAGGTAGCTATTATACTTAACTTACTAAGTTTTAAAATAGAGGGGGTATTAATGCGAGGTTCTGTTGCCACAGGGCAGCAGTACCATGACACATTGATAAACTTACTCATACCACAGTATAATAAAGAGTACTATCGTACAGTATGGTCACTCCCGCTCCCCGCTGAAAGTGCCGCCCACCCCCCTCGGTTACCTCACAGTTACCGCCTGTCAAAAACGCGAACAGTCGACCTGTCATATCTCACTCAGACAAGCATATTGCGCGTTTCACCTACACGAGCTTAGACTGTGTGCTAGGAACGCGCCTCTTTCATATATTTGATTGCCAGTGTCCGAGGTGTGCTCATACTGTGCCGCACTCAAATCCTTTAACTCTAACTCTTTGAAAATGAAATATTTTTCAAGTAGTCATATTACAATTCGCATATGAACGTCAAATAAAGCTACGCCGGCTCTAACCCTACGCCTCATCCTCGAGAAGATTTCAGTCCCCCCTCAGTTGGGAGGGGGGTATCCACTATGGGACCGGCAAGAAACTCGGCGGGCCACTTCTTTTCAAACATTACATCTTATAATTAACATGCAAAAGTATTCATCAAAAAAAATGTTAGCAGACTATGAAAATTAATTTCAATAAATTATATTATGGCTTAATAATGATAAAGCGTTGACGACCGGTCTGGCTCAGTCGGTAGTGACCCTGCCTGCTAAGCCGCGGTCCTGGGTTCGAATCCCGGTAAGGGCATTTATTTGTGTGATGAGCACAGATATTTGTTCCCTAGTCATGGATGTTTTCTATGTATATAAGTATGTACTTATCTATTTAAGTATGTATATCGTCGCTTAGCACCCATAGTACAAGCTTTGCTTAGTTTGGGGCTACGTTGATCTATGTAAGGTGTCCCCAATATTTTATTTATTTAATAATACGTCGTTCTTTGTTTACAGAAACGAGAAGAAGGTTGGTGGGTTGTAATCGGCGCTCCAAAAACCAACAGCCTCCTCTCAATCAAGCGCGTCTCCCTGGGCAAGAGTGCGCGCGTCCGCTTAGACTTCGTGTGCGGCTTGGCGGGCCGGCACTCGTACACGCTGTACTTCATGTCCGACGCGTACCTCGGCGCCGACCAGGAGTACAAGTTCCACGTGGACGTCGCCGACGCTAATGATGATGATGACTCGGACGAGTAGTGGCGGTAGGAGTCTGTTTGAATGTGTAATGATAGGGAAGTGAATAAAATATAACTAAACTTTGATTGTTTTTGTTATTTCAATCGTCCCGAGTTAGTTAAAATAGTAAAATTTTGCAATTTTTTTCAACAAGTTACCACGAATTACGTTTAAAAAAGTTTAAAAAAGTTCCCACTTATGATAGAATGCTATAAGAAAACGTATTTAAATATCGATTTTTATTATAACAATCGTCTCAATTTAGTATCTAAACATTAATCTGTATTATTACAATTTTCTCAATTTACAAATGTCAGTTTTTTTACAAGAATGATTAAAAAATTGATGAATATTTGTGGCGTTCTTTGTCCAAAATGTCAGGACCATTAAAAGTTCGCTTGAAAATGACAAAATGACCTTATTACATTTGTAGCATGAACCCTTTAGATATGGAAGGTCACAGTTGAGATGTAATTAGTCTCAACTCTCAAGTGAATTCCTTGCGAGTCTCCCTGGGCAAGAGTGCGCGCGTCCGCTTAGACTTCGTGTGCGGCTTGGCGGGCCGGCACTCGTACACGCTGTACTTCATGTCGGACGCGTACCTCGGCGCCGACCAGGAGTACAAGTTCCACGTGGACGTCGCCGACGCTAATGATGATGATGACTCGGACGAGTAGTACCTGTAGGAGTCTGTTTGAATGTGTAATGTTAGGGAAGTGAATAAAATATTTTAACTAAACATTGATTGTTTTTGTTATTTCAATCGTCCCGATTTAGTAAAACTTGCAATGTTTTCAACAAATTACCACGAATTACATTTAAAAATGTTTCAAAGTTTAAAAAAGCTCCCACTTTTGATAGAATACTATAATAAAACGTATTTAAATATCGATTTTTATTATTACAATCGTCTCAATTTAGTATCTAAACATTGATCTGTATTATTACAATTTTCTCAATTTAGAAATGTCAGTTTTTCTCCAAGAATGAGTAAAATATTGATGAATATTTGTGGCGTTCTTTGTCCAAAAGGTCAGGACCATTAGAAGTTCGTTTGAAAATGACATGACATTGGTTGTTTTTTCATCCGTCCCTATTTAGATAGAATACATTATCCTCCTTGCGTTATCCCGGCATTTTTACACGACTCATGGGAGCCTAGGGTCCGCTTTGACAACTAATCCCAAGATTTGGCGTAAGCACTAGTTTTTACAAAAGCTGCCATCTGACCTTCCAACCCGAAGGGTAGACTTCTTCTTCGTCGAAACCTCATGACTGAGGGTCGTGACCACCATAAGTCGCTGTACGTTGCAGTGCTCTCCACTCAGGCCGATCTTTTGCCTTCCTAAAGGATCCCTGGAGCCCAACGCGCGTGACCTTCTTTATTGTGTTGAACCAGCGCGTGGGTAATCCGGCTCTTTTACGATGGCCCTCCACTGGTCCGACGATCAACGCCTTCTCAAGGCTGTCAGGATCTCGTCTGGCCAAATGGCCAAAAAAGCCTATAATTCTCTCCCGGCAGATAGCAGAAAGGCGAGTCTTGACATTAAGCTCTTGTAGAATAGATACGTTAGTGCGACGTGCTGTCCAAGAAATTCCCAACATTTTACGCCAACACCACATTTCGAACGCATCTATCCTGGCCACCGTGCACCGTTTGCTCTTTTAATGTCCAAGTTTCCGCTGCATAGAGAAATATGGAGAAAACTAGTGTGCGCATGAGGCGTACTTTTGTACTGCGTTTGATGTTGCGGTTCCTCCATATTTTCTCCAGACGCTTAACAGCTGATTTGGCCATTTGTCCTCGTCTTACAACTTCCCTGTCGCAGTCTCCGTTGTTGCAGATTAGTGATCCAAGGTAGACAAATTCTTGCACAGCATCCAGGTCACGCAGCTCATTAGTTCTCTCCATTTTACCACCTCGGTCCACAAACATCAATTTGGTCTTGCTACGGTTGATGAGAAGCCCGTACTCAGCGCTTATCAGTTCAATCCTGTGCAGTAGTTCGGAGAGTTCCACTTCGCTAGCTCCAACAATCGTGGTATCGTCAGCAAATCGCAGATTGTTGATTAGATGGCCACCAATCTTTATCCCTCCGGTCCAACCATCCAGCACACGGCGCATGATGTGTTCACCGACCAGGTTGAAAAGCTGGGGAGATAGTATACAGCCTTGTCGGACTCCTCTCTCCGGTTTTAAAGGTGCCGATACTGCGTCTTCTATGCGAACTTTTGAGCTGCCGTCCAAATACAGGTTCTGCACAAGGAACACCAGGTGTTCGGGTATACCCATCTCCTTCATCACCTCGAACATTTTAGACCAGCTTATGCAGTCAAACGCCTTTGCGTAGTCGATAAAGCAGAAAGCTACCGGTACAAAAAATTCTCTGCATTTCTCTATGAGCTGCCGTATGTTAAGTATTTGCTCTCGTGTACCTTTGCATTTTACAAACCCAGCTTGTTCCTTCGCGATTTGTCCTTTAATGAAATGCTCCAGTCTCCTGTTAATGATATGCAACAGAATTTTACCCGCATGCGAAACGAGAGAAATAGTCCGGTAATTTTCGCATTTCAAGGTGGATCCTTTCTTATGTAAGGGGATTATGGTCGACTCAACCCAATCATCTGGCCAGCTGCCTGTCCTCCAGACCTTTTGACAAATGCTGAGCACTATTCTGTTGCCGTCCGGACCTAGACGCTTGAGCAATTGTGCGGTAAGCCCATCACCACCACAAGCCTTCAGTTTGAGCTTAGCTATTGCAGTTTCTACTTCGCTAAGCAAAATATCAGGCTCTCTATCTCCGTAGTCAAGCCTAATATACGCAGACTCGTCGTCGCTTGCACTGTAGAGCTTCTGGCAGTAGTCCCTCCACCTTGCTAGTACTCGGTCCTGGTCTAGGATCGGGATTCCCTTGTCATCACTAATAGACCATGACCTGGGTTTATGCTCTTTGGCAAGTACTTTAACCCTCTGGAACATGTCCCTAGCATGAGCTCCCCTGGCAAACTTTTCTATGTCGTCACACATGGAGTCTATGAACTGGTTTCTGTCATTTCTACATTGTCGTTGAACCAGAGTGCTAAGTTGTGAATACTCTTGTCGCTCTTCCTGCGTGGATAGACCCTTTGCCTTCAATGCTTTCCTTTCTTTGACCGCGTTCCAGGTAGTGTCACTCATCCAGTCCGCTTTAGATACTGCCACACCGGAAAGTTGTTTCGCCGTGTCCAAAACAGCAGTCTTCAGGGCTACCCAGGTATTATTAGGGTAGACTAGACCTTATTGGAATTAGTCCTGTTTCCTCACGATGTTTTTCTTCACCGAAAAGCGACTGGCAAATATCAAATGACATTTCGCACATAAATTCCGAAAAACTCATTGATTGGTTGAAACTAAGTATTTAGATAGAACTATCTTTTGCCCGCGGCTTCGCTCGCGTTAGAAAGAGACAAAAAGTAGCCTATGTCACTCTCCGACCCTTCAACTATTTCCACTTCAAAAATCTCGTCAATTCGTCGCTCCGTTTTGCCGTTAAAGACGGACAAACAAACAGACACACACACTTTCCCATTTATAATATTAGCTAGTATGGATTGTCAGTGTGAAATTTCAACCAGATAGCCCTGACACAACAGTACCCTGAAAGACAAATAAACATACATTTTTTCGAAAATTAAACTGCTGTACATACGAAGGGTATACTCTTGGGTCGACACGTTCGTTTTTCGTCACGTTCCTAAATTTGTCCGATTCTGCTTTCGTCAGCCATTCTTTATTCGTCACGATCATCGATGGACTTTCTCAACTACGGTCAATTTCGTTGTTCATCTTTATCTTAATTCGTTTCGTTCTGTACTCGTCATAATCTTCTTTCGGCATGTTCACTGTTAAATCTATGTTTTTCGTGTTTTTTCGTATTCTTAGTTCGGTACCAACTTAGAATATGACCAAATACGAAATGACGAAAAACGATTGAGTCGAAATAAGAAAAAAGCCAACAACTCATTATGGTCAAAGACGATAATGACTGCAGACTAAGTTGACGAATGAAGAATGGCTGACGAAAGCAGAATCGGACAAATTTAGGAACGTGACGAAAAACGAACGAGTCGACCCAAGAGTATACCATACCATACCACAGTATAATAAAGAGTACTATCGTACAGTATGGCCACTCCCGCTCCCCGCTGAAAGTGCCGCCCACCCCATCTCGGTTACCTCACAGTTATCGCCTGTCAAAAACGCTAACAGTCGACCTGACATATTTCACTCATACAAGCATAGCACGCGTTCACCTACACGAGCTATGCACAGTCTATGTGTGCTAGGAACGCGCCTCTTTCATATATTTGATCGTCAGTGTCCGAGGTGTGACCATACGAAGCACAGAATCTGTTATTACTTAAGCCAACAAAAATTAGAAAGCACAACAGCAAAAGCACATCTCGGACACTGGCTGGCGATCAAATATATGAAAGAGGCGCGTTCCTAGCACACAGTCTAAGCTCGTGTAGGTGAACGCGTACCATGCTTATTGCTTGTATAAGTGAAATATGACAGGTCGACTGTTAACGTTTTTGACAGGCGGTAACTGTGAGGTAACCGAGAGGGGGTGGGCGGGAGTGGCAATACTGTACGATAGTACTCTTTATTATACTGTGGCAAAAGACAGCTTGGCATAAAAAAGTAGAAACTATGACAAAACTGTAGTCCCGTGTATATTATTACGTGAAAAAGGGACAACTCGACCATTTGCCTCTTCTAATTTTACTGTTTTTTGCCAGACTATGTAATTTATCAATGACGAAGCGCTGGTAGCCTAGCGGTAAGTGCGTGCGACTTTCGTTCCGGAGGTCGCGGGTTCGAACCCCGGCTCGCACACCAATGTTTTTCGGAACTTATGTGCGAAATGTCATTTGATATTTTGAAAACATCGTGAGGAAACCGGACTAATTCCAATAAGGTCTAGTTACCCTTCGGGTTGGAAGGTCAGATGGCAGTCGCTTTCGTAAAAATAGTTCCTACGCCAAATCTTGGGATTAGTTGTCAAAGCGGACCCCAGGCTCCCATGAGCCGTGGCAAATGCCGGGATAACGCAAGGAGGATGATGATGATGCAATTCATCAATGACAGCAGGCTGCTACAGTGGCGCCACCTAGCGTGACGAAAAGGCAGTTTACCCCCTCTGTTGAAATTAATAAAAAACAACATATAACTAAAATAATTTATTTACGCCATCAGCAAGAGCAAACTTGTCCATTTCAGTACCGAACTGTAGTTTCACGGTATCAATTTATGTCACTTTCACTTGACTTGTTTCACTTAGTCACTTTATCACTGTCACGCGGCCAATTTACTAATATCTTCGTACTGCACATCTTTTATTACTCGCCCTGATTGCGAGCCGCTGGTTATCTGAAAAAAAAAAAAACATTTAATTTAACTGTTTTCATAAAACTAAACAAATCGTCACTACTTTTAAAAAATCTCGTATCTCACGCTGCTTCTCAAAGTTAAAACGCAGGAAGTCTATATGCATCCCATACATACTTACTACAATTTTCTTTTCATTGACAGACGAAGATACAAGTTTTTTTTTAAAGTAGTGACGAAATGTTCATTGCCTTTTCGATGGGAATGAATAGTCACATAAGTGACTATCTTAATAACTATTTCAGTACAGATGGTGCTTTTTTTACGCACTAGTGCGAGAAATGGTTAATTTCTTGTCAGATCGAAATTTCAGAGGGCCATCTGTACTGAAAAACGTCGTACGATACACGTGCGCAAAGGAAATTCGTAACTCGTGTTTTAATTTATCGCCAATCGTTTCGAACTTCCTTTTTCCGCACTTGTATCGTAATGTACTATTTTATCAACCAAATGTTAAAAGAAAATTTTATTATTTGACTTTCTGCTACGCCTCATGTCACCCTGATCATACAAAAGTTTCGAAAACTCACATATTACAAGCAATTTTTTTTTCGTAATTGCGGATTTTATTGCGCACATTTCATTACATATTTCTTGCAATTTCGCACTTAAATCACTCACTTTTTGCTCGAGTGGCTGTAAAAGGTTCACAAGTAGGCTTTTTACTTCACTACTGTCTATTTGTACCATTTTAACTATAAGATTTTGTTTTTACCGAGGAGCGACCGTTAGTGACGTATGGCCGACCGCCGACGACTGTATATAACCTTCAGATTGAATGTCTCTAGCTCTTATGGTTAGGCTAATAGCACTTTTCCTAATAAATCAATATAATTGAGTCATGGATGTTTTCTATGTATAATCACTACATAGTATAAAACAAAGTAGCTTTTTCTGTCCCTATGTCCCTGTGTATGCTTAAATCTTTAAAACTACGCAACGGATTTTAATGCGGTTTTTTTAAATAGATAGAGTGATTCTAGTGGAAGGTTTACATGTAGGTATAGTACCCATGCGAAGCCGGGGCGGGTCGCTAGTTATTTATATATTATATATATCGTTGTCTGAGTATCCACAACACAAGCCTTCTTGAGCTTACCGTGGGCCTCAGTCAATCTGTGTAAGAATGTCCTAAGCTAGTTTTATATAATAGTTTACATTGTTGACAATTTCTATTTTCAGCGATTTTAGTGAATGTGTTAATTGATTATTTTTGCTCTGTTCCTACCTCTATTATACAGCAGAAGTTATCAGTGTCGATCTCCTTCAGCACTCCTTTAGCGCCGCGGTGCGGTCCGTTCACAAACAAAACGCTGCGTCCAGGCGATGGTATAACTGTTTCCAGGTGGTTCTAAAAAAAGGAAATAAAAGAGGTTAGTGTGCCTTGTAGGGTCACATTTTTCATCACACTTCTGCAGTAAATGTGTAATTGTATGCAGGCGAAACGGGAGTTATAGCATAGATTGAATATAAGGTCATACCATCCCATACATTAAAATACGACCGCCTAAGAACGCGCATACACTACATCACACATAGATGGCGCCACAAAAAAAATGTCTTTTAGCTTTCGATTAATGATTATACTTGTAGATGGCGTTAAGTGTCACTTTTGACAAAGATTAATCATTTATGGCTCGAAAGTGACAACGCCAATCTCCAAACAACTACAGATATGAACTACAGTATGGGGTTCTTCAAAAAAGGAGTGTACAAGTTTCTAATGGGTCGACTACGCGCACGTGACACCCCTTGAGTTGCAGGCGTCCATAGGTTACGGTGACCGCTTTCCATCAGGCGGGCCGAATACCTGTTTGCCACCGACGTGGTATTAAAAAAAAAAAACGATGGCAACAAGGTTTTTTTGTGGCGCAATCTATGTGTGGTGTAGTGTATGCGCGTTCTTAGGCGGTCGCATTTTAATGTATGGGATAATATGATCTTCTTATATTTAATCTATGGTTATTGAAGCATAGAGTGTTTAATTTAAATTTATTTAAAACACCAAAACTTTTTCAACTGCGGGCTACTTCACCACAGTGACATTGACACAATCCTATATATATATATTTTTAATATTGGGGACACCTTTCACAGATCAACTTAGCCCTAAACTAAGCAAAGCTTGTACTATGGGTGCTAAGCGACGATATACATACTGAAATAGATAAATACATACTTATATACGTAGAAAACATCCATGACTCTGGAACAAATATCTGTGCTCATCACACAAATAAATGCCCTTACCGGGTTCGAACCCAGGACCGCGGCTTAGCAGGCAGGGTCACCACCGACTGAGCCAGACCGGTCGTCGTCATTTCTGGGTAGATAAGTAACATTAGGCAATGAACGACGAAGTGTAACAGTCGGGCGACAATGAAGAGGCACACTGACATTTTATCCCGCCAGGCGGCGCCTCTGCAAGTGTCTAGGCCACAGAATTATAATTAAACCAGAATGAGTTGTTAGGCCAAAAAGTGTGTCCACATGAGAGGTTAAAGTTGGGGCTGGTGTCCCTCTCGCACTTATTACCACTATCAAAATCATTTGAATGACGTCATCACTGTCATCATTTGGGGATACCAGTCAATATTCAAAGTTACTACCAAATCTACTAATACCCAATTGAAGGTTTTTAATAATTGCGCAATTTTTTGGTTTTATGGCTTCATAATAATGACTTACCAATTCGTTACAAGGTATTAATACCCTTGCCTCGATATAATACGAAAATAATTTAAGAAGTTTATAAACTTAGTTATCATACAGGTAAAAATACTACTACTATAGTAATTTTTTAACACTGGTCACACGTGCGAGAGGGACACCAGCCCCAACTTTGACCCTCTCATGTGGACACACTTTTGCTAGTCTGTCAAGAACGCCTTTATGCGCCAGTGATAAGGTTCAATTTAGTATGGCAAAAAAAGTGTGAGCTCAGTCCCTATTGTAGGTCGATGGTCTAGGCAAGTCAAGAGACAGTGTGAGAGAGAGAAAAATATCTTCTCGCTCTCACGTATGAAATTCTTCATCTGTGCAATGGACTAATAACGTGGCGCCATGTGTCATAACCTTTGACTGTGCCTTTTTGTCACTGTTGTGAAATAGGCCACTGAGCTCCAATAAAAATAACAGTATTCAAATTTCTGGTCAGAAACTCACCTGGTCTAACTTGATCCTGGTACCCTCATCCACAAGTTTGACTTCAGCGCCATATTTCTCGATCACCTTTTCTACCACTCCTTTCCTCTTATAGTACTTGTCTCCTAAAGATTTGGTTACGATTTTGACGAGTATACCCTCGGTCAGCCAGTAGTCTTTTCTGTAAGGAAATAAATAAATATAATAAAATATAAATAAATATCCTGACCCTGTGTGGTGACGGGTTAAGAATTTCACCACCCCCTTTCTTCCCGTGGGTGTCGTAGAAGGCGACTATGGGATATGGGTTAAATTGTGGCGTAGGCGAGAGGCTGGCAACCTGTCACTGCAATGCCACAGTTTGGTTTTCTTTCAACCCCTTATTTGCCAAGAGTGGCACTGAAGCTTTAGTAGTTTCATGTGTTCTGCCTACCCCTTTATGGGATACAGGTGTGATTGTATGTATGTTATATACATAGAAATATCCATGACTCAGGAACAAATATCTGTGCTCATCACACAAATAAATGCCCTTACCGGGATTCGAACCCGGGACCGCGGCTTAGCAGGCAGGGTCACTACGTGCTAGGCCAGACCGGTCGTCAAAATAATTACAATACAATATTTTATTCTGATTATGGTTAATTAGAACCAAATTTTATAATACTTTAGTGAATTAGTTTTCGAAAATCCCGTCTGATAAGAATCAAGATAAAAAGATGTTTTAATTGAAACTTGAATTAAATATATCTATTAGATAACGGCAAGTGTAGTATTTCACCGACTAAAACTATCCATTTTACATTATTTTGACGTTTTTCTTGAAAGCAGCCTTAAGACTATTTCAAAGTGTTCTTGTGATTTTTACCTTCCTAAACTAAGAATCTGAATGTAACGTCACACTAGGGGGGGGGGGGTGTAGTTTAATGTGACAAGGGGGGAGGGATGGGTCAAAATCATGAAATTGGCGTGACCTAATTAATGGATGAGCCCAAAATCCATCAAAACTTTACCTTTTATTTTTCTCTTTAACCCGTTGCTCCATCTCCATAATCTCCTCCAAAGCATTTTTCTTGCTTCTTTCTTTATCTTCTTTTGATTTCTTGCTGGAAGGTTCCTCCTTCTCCTTGCTTGAGGATTCTTCTTTACTTTTAGATTTTAACGCAGATGTGAGGAGTTCTGGTTTTTTATCTGAAATATAAATGATTTCCTTAGACATGTGCAAAAAAAGATCTGATACGAGTACCTAGTCCTTCAAAAATTATGAAGTTATGAAGGAAACTCAATTTAAAAAAAATTGGAGAGATATTTACAACTTCTCAACGTCACGTTGTCAGACTCGAACGATTACAATTGTCTCAATTAATTCTTGAAAGTGACTCTAAAAGCTCCAAAGATTTGAAGAGTAAGGATAAGGCAATCCATATAATTTCAACGGAGCTTGTTTGATGTGCTGTAGTGGAACGCTACAACGACTTTGGTTAATGAGTTCGCATTACACATGCGGATTCGCATGTACTACTCTCTAGGCTCGCATTTTTTCTTGGCCCTGTCCTTACAAAATAGATAAATATATAAATAAAAATAAAATAGATAATATGATATATGTATATAATAATCAGAGATCGGAATTTTGAGCGTCACTCATACTAAAAGTCATTAAAATGATGTAAGTCACTAAGAATATCGCAAAAATTCCGATCTCTGATTATAGTTAAAATAAATAATGTATATAGCTATTTAAGTTATATAGTTATAATAGATAACATACATATATAGTTATTTAAGATGTCTTGTCATTGTTACTAACAAACTATGGACACATGTTCTGAAATAAATGTTTTTTTTTTTTAAATATTTAAGTCAATGACTAGAACTTGCCTTCAGGTTTCCTCTTAAGGTTGAGACTGAGAGAGATGCGTTCCTGACTGCTCTCTCGCTTGAACTCAGTGTAGGAGGGTGTGCCGTCGTCTCCCTCTTTCCTCCCCCGTTCTACTTGCTTCTGGATAAACTCCAGCATTCTTTCCTATAATACAACAACAAATACAATAACGTTATATAAAGATTAAGATCATTTAGGGTGTTCTTAAAAAAAAAGTACCATGTTTGACGACCGATCTGGCCTAGGGGGCATAGTCCTGGATTCGAATCCTGGTAAGGGCATGTATTTGCGAGATGAACACAGAGTACCTGAGTCATGGATGTTTTCTGTGTAACATATAAGTATGTATTTATCTATATTAGTATGTATATCGTCGCTTAGCACCCATAATACAAGCTTTGCTTAGTTTGGGGCTATGTTGATCTGTCGGAGGAGGCCTATGCCAATATTTATTTATTGAGTTGCCACTCCTTGACATTATCTAATAACCTAACCACAACATAGTATGACGACATTTTCATGAAACATGGCTAAGAACACTCCCGACTAACTCAGCTTTCAGACAAAAAAAATTCCAATTGGTTCATCCGTTCGGGAGCTACAATGCCACAGACAGACAGACACACACACAGACAGACAAACAGACAGACACGTCGTTTTTGCGTTGGGGGTTAAAAATCGAGGGTTTACTGGTGAAACCCGATAAGTTGAGCAAACTGGTTTTTGAAATTCGAACTTTGTTAGCAATTATCTCGATTTATGGTTTCACCAGTAAACCCTCGAAATAGGGGTTAGTAGGCAACCCATTTTTATATTAGTACCTGATCATCTTTATCCATTTTCTCCTTCTTCGCCTTAGCTTCCATGGCAGCTACAGCAGCAGGATCCCGGTCGATGTAAGCTACGAACCAGCCTTTCTCCGTCTCGTCAACCACACATTTGCCCTCCCGGCCGAGCCACTTGACGAACTCTGTGAGCGTCTCCCATTGGGTGGCGTTCATGTGTAGATGGTCTCTGAAACGTAATACATAATACTATAGAAATTAGTCAGTTTTGTCAGAATAGAGCACAATTACATGTTTAAGGTAAGGGCTGAAAAAATCGTGGAATTATGAGTAAAGTAAATTTGTATCTTATCAATAGAAATAAAGTTCTGATTAAACGACTGCTTTATTTAACGATGCCTCGAGTTGTTAAACACAAGCCATTTTATGTTGTTTCCGAAAAGTGGTGTAATTTATTCCAACGAGGCAATTGTCCTGCTGTTGTATTCTGTTATTATAATATAATTATACATATTCGAGCTTATCAAGTTATACAGATCAGATAAACAATTAAACATTCATGCTGAATGAAATACGCTGTGTAAAATATGTTCTCATAAAGTACTTCAATAATTTAATCCCTCGTGTCCGGTAACACAAGATTGGTAAAAATTATGTATACTTATGAAAAGTTGATCTCAATTCAAACTGAGAATTATAATGCAGTTCTTAATTTTGATATTTAATGCTTTAAGTACGATTTTGAACAAAAACGATTCCTGTTCATTTGCAAATACATATTTAATAGTGAATTTAACATATTATATTAACCGTTAAAATTGAAGTTGTGCAATTGTGGGTAGTTTAATTCTGTTAAGTACTGAATTTAAATAAACAACTTTGATAATAAGGTTGCCAATCCCTGGTATGAATAATGGAGAGTAAGTTGTATCTCTAATCATCTTCAGATATTTTATGATAACTCGTTATAAAAATGTTTAGCGTTTTAAAGTTTTAAAACTCAACGAATTGTAATGTGTTGTTTTTCAACGTTTTATTTCACGAATTGGACTGATTGATCTCATTTTGATTGTTGACGGTATGCTACCACATTTATGAATACTATTTTATAATGGCCAGTGATGGCAGAATTATTTAATCAAAGTAACGTATAAAACAAAATTCTTCGCATTTTACCATGGTGATCATGAGTGATAATTCGATGGGAAATCGAAAAATTACATCTATGGTGTGAATAAATATCATTAAGACATGTTTCAGACTATTAGTAAATAAAGTAATATCTGTTTGCTTCTTAAGAATAACGATTCAATCTTGATATGCTTATATATTATGGTGCATGTGACATGACATGGGTGATGGTCACATGTAGTCATATGTAGAGTCATATGTAGAGTCATATGTAGAGTCATATGTAGAGTCATATGTAGAGTCATATGTAGAGTCATATGTAGAGTCATATGTAGAGTCATATGTAGTCATATGTAGAGTCATATGTAGAGTCAGTCATATGTAGAGTCAGTCATATGTAGAGTCAGTCATATGTAGAGTCAGTCATATGTAGAGTCAGTCATATGTAGAGTCAGTCATATGTAGAGTCAGTCATATGTAGAGTCAGTCATATGTAGAGTCAGTCATATGTAGAGTCAGTCATATGTAGAGTCAGTCATATGTAGAGTCAGTCATATGTAGAGTCAGTCATATGTAGAGTCAGTCATATGTAGAGTCAGTCATATGTAGAGTCAGTCATATGTAGAGTCAGTCATATGTAGAGTCAGTCATATGTAGGTCATAGAGTCATATGTACGCGTAAACTCGAGTATTTTGGCCCCAGTATAAAATAATGACTTGAGCCAGGGTATTGCACAATGAATCGTATCTTGTGGAATAAATGGTTGACGCACGCGGATGGACGTGCGGGATTTAGAGCGCGTGGATGAACGTGCGAGATTTAAAGCGCGTGGATGAACGTGCGAGATTCAAAGCGCGTGGATATACGTGCATAACATTTAAGCACGTTGATGAACGTGAAAGACTTTCATTTCAACCTTTATAAATACATGAAACATGAATATAAAAGTACAACATAAATGACTGTGCCTTAATATCAGAATGTATATTATTTGCGACTTTTGATTGGATAAAGCAGTACAGCAATAATTACATATTTATCTTTTGGCTACGTGTAATACGTGTATCCAGTTCTTTACATGTTTTATAGTCTTAGGTGATCAAGAATAAAGTAACAAAAAAAGAGACTTTATTGATAACATATAAAACTTATTACCTAGCAGGTTTAGCTCGTAAAATATTAAAAGTGAAGTACTTAAACTTTGTATCGGTTATGAAGAGACCTATTAGATTTAAAATAAAATCGTTACTAACGACTAGTTTCCCTTTCATAGATAAAAGAAATAAATTGAAAATGTGCAATTTGAAATCTAGAGAGCAAACATTAATAATCTTTTGTCTTTAAATTCGCGATAGCTCTTCATGAAAAGAAAATATATACTTGCTTTATGTGTGAATAGATTTTTTGATAATTAAATGAATTGCTTACCACTTGCGGCTTGTAATCAGCGCGAATAAAGATACGTAGGATATCGTATTTGGTTTTTCATACGACACGGTATTTATAAAAAAAAAGAGATTATGTATATAATGTCTGACGGGTGTCGCTATTGTTGACCTGTAACCTAAATAGTATATGTACAAAGAGTTTTTCTATTTCGGCATACTATTGCATCAATCTTAGCTAGTACCTAAAATAATAATAATAATAACAGGATAAAAAAAAATAATAATAAGGACCTACACCGTAGCAGGGGCGGCTCACTCCGCGATTCTATCGCCGCGCTACAAGTACATGCCAGCGGCCGCGAGTTCGCGGCCTAATCAGGGGTGGCGCGTGTTTTCACGGAACGCACGTTCGCACTTTCTAATGTTACTTTACGTCGCGAGTTTTTTTTAAGGTTCATATGCTATGTCCGCGTGTGAAATGGCTAATAATGCTTAGTTAAATAGATATCATGAATAAAATAAATACCATAGGACATGTTTACACAGATCTACTATTGATTAAGTCCCCCGAAAAGATTCAATAAGGCTTGTGATGTTGGAACTTAAACAAAAATATATAAATACTATATATATACCTAGAAAGTACCCAAGACTTGAATATAATAGTATAACATTTTATCTGAGTATTAAATCGTTTTAATCTGTAGGCAACCCTATCGCCAGGCGCCGCGCACGTGCGGCTCGTTTCTTTGTTAGAATTTTGTAGGTATTTAAAAAGTCGGCATGTCGTGAACATCAAAGCAGTGGGCCTTCTGTACTTGTACTATTATATATTCTGTGACCGTAGTCGTGTACTTGCGATTAGTCTTAAATGGTTGCGTAATATAATATGTTTACGTTACAAATGGTAAATATTAACTAGGCGCGATATTTTATTGACAGGTCATTTGAGTATTTAAAGATTCTGTAAATGTGTATGATATATACATCTGAAAAATCTTGAATATAATTACTCAGTATATATAAACAGTAGATATATTAATAGACGATGACAATAATTTAATTAATCATAACGACTATCGATACATTATGACTTATTGAATTGATTACCGAACCATAATCGTTTTACCATAATTTCGAAGACAGTCGAAATTATGTTCCTAAAGAAAGTGTTGCAAGTTTCAGATCAAGGACCGAGGAGCGTCCAGGTGAAAGGGCCAGGGTCTGGTATTCGTTTACCACCCAGGAGTGCCCAGGTGAGAGGGTCGGGGTGTAGATTCACTTCCGACCCAGGAGTGCCCAGGTGAGAGGGTCAGGGTAAAGATACCTCTGTTTCGATCGTCCACCGTGGGTCCTCATACGCTGGCATGGTACGCGAGCTTGCGTCTGGCGGCGCAATGTCCGGCGTCCGTGATGAGCAGCATCGGCAGCACTATCCAGGCTGACAGAGCTTGGGTGGCCCATGATGCTGTTGCAGCGGACGGGTACATCATGTTGCCAAAGCCCGTGGCGGCACGGGAATTTCATTCAATCGTGTGATGAGGTGGTGATGTCATAAAACCGTGTAAATGTGTTCTTTTTGCTTGTTTCGCGAGTGAAGTGTGAAGTGAAGTGTTGCATTGTTTACTTAAATATGTTTATAACTTGTGAAATTAATTTAATTATCATAATTTAATTAGATGTAATGAATTCAATTGGATGTAATGAATTTAATTAGATGTAATTAATTTAATTGTATCGAAGTTAATGTTATTCATATATTTATTTTTCACGGGCCTATATTTCTTGATAAGATTTATGGAAATATTTAAAAATCCATTTTATAGGATATCGTAATTATGGGGTAAAGGTATCGGTATGAAGTGAAGTGATGTTTTGTGTTTCTATTGTTTAAGAATTATTTCAAATGCATATTATACTACACTTTTATAATCTTTTTCTTGTATAAACTGATATTGTCTTTCTTTTGAATTATTTCACATTAAGTTTTGGCGAAGGGTCTCGCCTCGAACAGGATGGCCGAGCTGTTAGAGTAATTATTTATTAATGCCTTATTTTGATTTATCTTACTGTCATTTATGATGAAAGTATTAAAGAATATCAATTGACTAATAGTAGTCACTGGGTTTCCGCCATGTTGGAATGTTATAAAAATGGCGGACAAGCAGTGACGGGGGGCAGTTCGAGTACAGACGAGTAGTAGTGAAGAAGTCTTGAATTATTTATTGTAAATTGGTTGTTAATATGTTTGTTATAAGTGAATAAAGTAAATGTGATGGTACAAGTAATAGTTTTCATCATCAACCTGGTAATATCCCCAACAGGGCTGAAAGCTGAGCATAGCAATTCATTTAAGGGTTAGTTGTAATGGAAATAATTTTGCAATCATTTGGCCGAATACGGACATTGAAAAACTTGTCGAATACCGAATATTTACCAAATATTGGCCCATCTCTAATGCAAATAAAGAACTATTGAACAAAAAATAATCTGACAACTTGTGACTCTTTTGAACTTTTGATTAGCAGAAACATCTGAAAATCGGTCCACTATGTCGCGGTTGGGGGTTTTTCAAAATTTTCTTTTGTAGTTATACCACAATATATAATAGTACAAGTACAGAAGGCCCACTGTTTTGATGTTCCCGAAATGCCGCCTTTTTAAATACCTACAAAATTCTTACAAAGAAACGAGCCGCACGTGCGCGGCGTCCGGTGATAGGGTTACCAATGGATCCAAACGAATTATACTCACATAAAATGTTATACTATTATATTCAAGTCTTGGGTACTTTGTAGGTATATATGCTGTATTTATATATTTTTGTTCAAGTTCCAACATCATAAGCCTTATTGAACTTTTCCGTGGGGCTTAATCGATAGTAGATCTGTGTAAGAATGTCGTATGGTATTTATTTTATTCAATATGTCTATTTAACTAAGTATTATTAGCCATTCCACACGCGGGCATCGCTTAAAAAATCTTCGCGACATAAAGTAACAATAGAAAGTTCGAACGTGCATTCTGTGAGAACGCGCGCCACCCCTGAGTAGGCCGCGAACTCGCGGCCGCCAGGATGTACTTGTAGCGCGGCGATAGAATCGCGGAGTGAGCCGCCCCTGGTTATACTAACTTTCTGTTTACTATATTTGTCTTTGAATCTGCCTTACCTGTTCGAAATGTAATCCTGATAAACTTTATTCGCATTCACCCTCTTCGTCCCAAACTGCCGCCTCAACAGCTCGACATAACCATCCGCGAATTCCTTCGAGAACTCATCGATGTATTTCGAAGCATTATCAGCAAATAATAACAGTTGCCTCTGATGAGACTCCGACATGGTGTGACATTTGAACCCATTCTCGTCACGACACTGTTTCTGACACATCTGGCAGTACCAACGCAGCTTCTGAAGGCCTTTGGCTTTTATTTTGTTCGCTATGTACTTTGGTGTGCCTTTTTCAGCTTTACCACCCATCTTTGATGGGGTTTTCGCGTGTTACGCCAGTAGTTTTCTGGGCAACTTGAGTTTGATTTATGACTTCTGTTATATAAATAACAGTGTAAATGGTTTTGATTATGTTTTTAAGCAAAAAATATTAAATTTATCGTAAAAACAGCACAAAATTACACAATAAACGATAAGCACGTCACGCCAAGACGACGTTAAACTGACAGCCATGCTTTAGTGTTGCCAGAGCACTTAAATTTAAAAGTGCGGTCTGTAAAGTCCAAGTAGGCTAGCCAGACGGACCGATTTGATGAAATTACTAAATTAGTGTCAATTTCCAGTTTGTTCACCAATTTTTAATTTATGTTGAAATTTGAGCGCTCAAAATTTATTAAACTAAACGCTAATTACTATTCACCATTAGTTTTCTGGGGTCTGTATGTCCAATCATAATCAGTGTTGGAAAAAAGCGACCCTGATTGGCGATCGTGTCCGCATGATTTGATCAAAATTTATTTAAAATTAATCAGATTGGTGACTAAATTATCCTGTCTGACATCTGACATGACTCAGACAAGCATACCTGACCATACTCCAATTAACACAATACCGGGTTGTGCCGAGGTCATCGTATAAACGAGAAAGAGATAATCTCTTTCTCATTCTGGCTTATGGCACGTCCCGGTAGTCTATATCACAGACTACTAAGAAGATACGAAGGTCTTGAGGTTTATCTTCTTAGTAGTTTGTGGGTTTACTCTCTATCTATTTATTCCGTAATTAATGAAAATGAAACATTTTTTTTTTATCAAAAATTACAATTTACTGTGGGTACCTTACATTAATGTTTCGCCAAACTGCGGAGCAGTTTGTTGGCGTTGCGCTCAATCTATTTCTAAAAGTAAAGGTATGTGTATTAAACTCATGCATATGATTTACTTATCTTTTAAACACATGCCTTGCCTAGGACATGCGTCATGCGTAGTATAACATAAACATGTTAAGGTAAACGCACTAGTGCTCAGCCATGCGCCAGATATCAGCATTTTTAGGGTTCCGTAGTCAACTAGGAACCCTTATAGTTTCGCCATGTCTGTCTGTCCGTCCGTCCGTCCGTCCGTCCGTCCGTCCGCGGATAATCTCAGTAACTGTAAGCACTAGAAAGCTGAAATTTGGTACCAATATGTATATCAATCACGCCAACAAAGTGCAAAAATAAAAAATGGAAAAAAATGTTTTATTAGGGTAGCCCCCCTACATGTAAAGTGGGGGCTGATTTTTTTTTTCATTCCAACCCTAACGTGTGATATATTGTTGGATAGGTATTTAAAAATGAATAAGGGTTTACTAAGATCGTTTTTTGATAATACTAATATTTTCGGAAATAATCGCTCCTAAAGGAAAAAAAAGTGCGTCCCCCCCCTCTAACTTTTGAACCATAAGTTAAAAAAATATGAAAAAAATCACAAAAGTAGAACTTTATAAAGACTTTCTAGGAAAATTGTTTTGAACTTGATAGGTTCAGTAGTTTTTGAGAAAAATACGGAAAACTACGGAACCCTACACTGAGCGTGGCCCGACACGCTCTTGGCCGGTTTTTTATTTCTGTCTGTATTTCGAAAGGCACCGAAGTGAAGTTTCGGCATTGTTCTTTTACATTTATTGCCAAAGCTTTTTTCACATTATCCGATCCGATAACGGATGTCGGAAGGATTTCAATAGAAAAAATCCAAGATGGCGCCTGTGTTGTATGGGATATCGGTCCGACATCCGATATCGGATCGGATAATGTGAAACGCACTAAGGGTCAATTGCTATGACATTTATGAGTTGAGAACAAATTGCCAGTGTGTAACTAAAACATCAAATGAAGCGATCGTCAACTTTTGAGAACATTGCGTAACACACCCTAATCTTGAAGAGAATATTCTCAGTGGCAATTTATACGAGAAATTTCTATATTTTTTTTTAAATAACTCAGTCCTTGCAAGTGATTCAAAGTTGGTGTCATACAACAAAATAATGCTATTATTAATAAGCCTTTTCAAACGAGCTATGTCCCACCTGTAATATCTACTACTACTCATGGGACAAAATACCCATTCTCCTTTTTCCGTAATTCGAAAATTTTGAGAATATAATGCAACTTGTATATTTATCATAGAAGATTCAATTTTAGGATCACTATACAAGTACACTTACCCTATTAACTACGGAATTCTTGGATAAAAGTAGTAATAAAATGATAGTTAAATGACTATCACAACATTCATAACACCTTTGCAGCAGTCAAGTTCTGAACCCGGCATTATCGTATATTTATTGAAAGTTTTTTTCAAAACACCTTTAAAGTCGAACATCGCCTAGCTGCCTTCTGAAATTAAACAAAAAAATGGTGCTGTTTTCCGTCCTAATACTAAACGTTTTCACTACAATATACGCTCTTGAAAACGATGTCAATGGTAAGATTTAAGACATATCAATAGCAAAATATAGTTTGTTGTAATATAATTTAAGTAGGTTTTAATAAAATGATTTACCACCTGTCACTGAAATATCACAGTTTTCTCGCTATGGTGAGGGGAAAAGTTTTGTGTTACACTCGGGTGCAAATGTATTTTACTTCTCGTGTGTTAAAAAACTCGCAAGTTCAGGATTCTATTTAACTGTCAAGAGTGGCCGTTTCATGTGTTTTTCAATTTCACACTCGGCGTTAAAATACAACTTTGCCCCCTCAAATAACTATTAAAAGTGTCACTGCTAATCTAATTCCGTTTGGGAATACGGGTGTGAGTTTATGAATGTATTTATTAGAATAACAATATTTCTCCGATTTGGTCGAGAAACGTTTGATTCGGTCATCCCCTTCCAACTGATACTCTACTCTTTTTCTATGTCAATCTAAACCGTCCTAAATTTATTTTCTTGTGTTGTTTTCTGTAATTCTTTAAGGGTGCGCGCCCACGGGCTACAAAGTTGCTCGGCGACTTACGTATTTAATATGAAAAGTTGCGTCGCTTCGTGAGCACACTTTCATACTAGCCCATGGTCGCGACAAAAAAGTCGCTTCGAAAAGTCGCGCACCCTCTTAATGTTGCTTTTTACAGTTGAAGACCAGTCTTCTCGCATTTGGTACGGCATTCGTGCCAACATAACGGACGCTCCATACTTCGCATCCATTAAACATTGTGGTGCGGCCATCATCTCTGATCGTTGGCTGGTCACGGCGGCTCACTGCGTAACGTAAGTTAACCGATTCGTTGCGTCAGTTGCGTGTTCCATTTTCGAAAACTTTAAGCGTGTGGCGGCGAACAACTTTTATTGACTTTAACGTCTCTTGTGTCATCCGCACAGAAACGGTTATAGTAGATTGTGTTTACAAGGGAGCAAACGTACAAGGGCGTAAATTGAATCCTTAACGAAGTGAAGGTTTCTATCATTGAATTCTTAGCATCAGTGAAGAATTCTAAAATAGATTCTTGAGCGGGGTTGGTCTAGTGGTCAGGACGTTAGCCGCGGAAACTGAAGACCCGCGGGTTCGATTCGATTCGAATCGAATTTTGCGGGCATTCGGGTTCGATTTTTTCAGCTTTCGTGTATTTCAACATAAAGCTCTAACTCTTTAACAAAAAATCTTTTTCAATGATCCATAGGTACCTGGTTGTTTTTCAGATTGAAATTCATGAAATTCAAAATTAAACTAGCATATATCGGAGGAGACAGCATTGAAACCAGCAAAGTTTACACCATAGATGACGTGATTGTCCATCCGAAATACTCGTTTGTTTCACAATTCGATCTTCCCTATAAATGATGTTGCTCTCATACACTTGTCAAAGTCGTTGAAGTTCAGCAAGAAAGTCCAACCTATAACGCTCCCTGGGAGAAATTATCAGGTTAATGCTGTTCATATTTTCGTCGGAAGGGAAAAGACCAGGTAAAGGATTGTTTAACAACATATATATTAATGCAACGCAACACTGCAATGCGACATAAATTCATGTATAGATGCTCAACCAACTCTTGGCACAAAAATAAATGGCGAAAAATTCAATTTCCTATAGGAATTAATCCTTCGTCCCTACATTTTTAATCAATTTTTAAGTGTTATGGCTCTTCGATGATTACGACACTGTCAAGGTTTAGGAAGAGCAGGAAGACACGCATTTTATGAAGACAATTGGACAAAACGTAAAATAGTCGAAGATAGCTCGCCATGTTTCGCTCCGTAATGAGGAGCGTTTTCATTGAGCACGCGAGATGCCAATGGTAGCCCGACGTGCGGGATGCCGATGGTATCGCGCGTGCTCAATGAAAATGCTCCTCGTTACGGAGCGAAACATGTCGAGCTATCTTCGACAATTTTACGTGAGTTACCCGATTTTACATGATTAATATGTCCAGTGTCTTACGGCAGTTTTATTATTAAAGATATTAATTTATTGTCTAACTTCTTCTTCTTCCTCCTACCCTTATCCCACGTTATGTGGGGTCGGTACAACATGTCTTCCTCTTCCATTCTCCCCTATCTCTCGTCATCTCAACTATAAATATTCTACTTCATCTCACATTTTTTTACAGACGGACAAACTGACCAAATATTTAATGAGTATGAAAGTTCGTGCTCTAGACGCGGAATCATGTTTATCTTATTTGCCAGTAGAAGAACAAAGGGTTGTTAAACCATATTTGGAACAGATGAAGGAAGTAACTATATGCACAAAACGGGTTGAGGACATACCGGGACTATGTCATGTGAGTATGTCACGCAAAAACAACGGGGTGTTATAAGTTTGACGTGTCTGTGTGTCTGTCTGTCTGTGGCATCGTAGCTTTCGAACGGATGAACTGATTTAGATTTAGTTTTTTTGTTGTTCGAAAGCTGAATAAGAGAGCGCGCACACGGGCAACTTTTGGCAGCGACTTTTTTGTCGCGACCATGGCCTAGACGCAACTTTTCATACAAATACGAAAGTCGCCAAGCAACTTTGTCGCCCGTCTGCGCGCACCCTAAGTCGGGAGTGTTTTTTTGTTCTTAGACATGTTTGATGAAAATCGGTCCATCTCGGTTTTTTTTTTCAAAATTTAATATTTATATTGTGGTTTTTTCAGGGCGACTCTGGCAGCCCCCTTGTTCAGAACCAGACTCTCGTCGGTATAGCGTCCTACATATCTCATCGTAACTGCTCGCTGGCAAAGCTTGGCATGTTCACCAACGTGGCTGTGTATGTGGACTGGATCGAATCCATTACCCTTGTAAGGCCCAATGTACATTAAAATGTACATAGTGTTGCAATCTAATTTGAACCTTTTAAGAAACGATTAAAGTAGAATTTCCATTGTTACATTGATTTTTAAAACAAGCGAAAATCTTACTAATTTATTGTATTTCATTTCATTTCATTTATTCAACATTACACGTTCAACGGGAAAACTAACTACAATGGGCCTTACGAGCAGGCGTTTAGTATACCAAGACGACCGGTCTGGCTCAGTCGGTAGTGATAGTGACCCTGCCTGCTAAGCCGCGGTCCTGGGTTCGAATCCCGGTAAGGGCATTTATTTGTGTGATGAGCACAGATAATTATTTGTTCCTGAGTCATGGATGTTTTCTATGTATATAAGTATGTATTTATCTATTTAAGTATGTATATCGTCGCTTAGCACCCATAATACAAGCTTTGCTTAGTTTGGGGCTAAGTTGATCTGTATAAGGTGTCCCCAATTAAAAAAAAAAAAATAAGTATACCAGATCTATGCAGTTCTGTGATGGTGACGGATGAAATCGATGATGATGGAGATGAAATTGGTGATGATTGGGCATGGAATATGTACCTACAGGAAACTGCTGTAACGGATGGTAATCATGGAGTTTAATGACAAAATGGAAAATAAATGATATTATAAATTTAATTAAAACCGAATTTTATTTTTTATCGCAAAAACAAATAAGCCGTTCATGGAAAATCGGCGTAGCATGTCTTTTCCTTGCATATCAATCTCTATAGCGCCCTGTATGCGTGTGTAAGTATTTATGTATACTGAATTGAAAGTTATGTTTTGTCACGAATTATGTTTATCGATAATAGTTATTTGTTATACAAGGGGGCAAAGTTGTATTTTAACGCCGAGTGTGGAATTGAAAAACGATTCAAGTGAACCACGAGCGAAGGATTCTAGAATGAAGTTGAACCACGAGCGAAGACTCACTGTTTCCAGAGGTGGTAAATCATCTTTATTACTAGATTCACCTACTTTATCAATTTTACAGCAGTTAATTTGACTTTATTCAAGGTCAAATTACTTTACCCACTAGTGGATAAAATGCGTTTTTACCCGCTGGTATTAAAGGACAAAACACGTGTTTCCGAACTAGTGAGGACAAAAATTACTACCCACAACCACTAAACCGGTTGTTATCAAGCGCGGATCCAGCTTCGTGCCCAGGGGGGGGTCACGTGGTAGAGGCCGGGGGCCCTAGGGGTGGTCACGTGGTCTATTTTTATGGCCAACTTAGGCTCCAGGGGGGGGTCATGACCCCCATGAGCCCCCCCTGGATCCGCGCATGGTTGTTATCAATTTTTAATTCCACTAAAATCCGTTGGACTTTATTTGAAACCGCCACTAATATAAACATGTGAAGGTTTTGTAAGCGTGTGTGTGATGGGAAGGGGCGACTGTGGATTATTTCTGGCCCCGGGTATCGAAACTCTCGAATCCACACTCTCGTTCGCTACATGGTGCCGCGCAGGAAGGTATAACTAGATACGCGAGCGAATGTGGAGGACGCTTATCGAAGAACGTCATCATTCACTTGCACTAGTTTCATTAGTGTTACTTTTCATGCTCCGGAGAGTCTAAGGCTTCCCACAGACAGTCTTAAAAATTCATAATCTTAAAAAAAACTTGTATGCAATTTGACAGTTCAAATCTGTCAGTGTCTTGTCAGTGTCAGTTTGAACTGTCAGATTGCATACAAGTTTTTTTTAAGATTATGAATTTTTAAGACTGTCTGTGGGAAGCCTAAATCGTGCACAAAACACAAGACTATGGCCGTCCGTCTGTTATGGTTAGGAGCGTTCGAGACATGTTCTATCACGACGTTACACTATCATTATTAATTGTATTTCATGACGTTTTGTTTGTTTTGACACTTGATAGATTGACAGATAGATGTTTAGATGTATATTCGTCGCTGTGATTTTACGATTAAAACAATTTTAAAATTTACTGTATCATTGGCGTATACTATATTCAGTGTTAGATCACTGTTGGCGATGTCAGACCCTCTAGCGAGTTCAGTTTGCGCGCGAGTGAAGGATGAACCATTATGGGACCTGAATCTTGAACCTCCAGGGCCGATTGAAGATGTAATAAAGATAAAGAGAGATTCTGAAGCCTCTTGTGATATCAAAGGATTCTCTGAGGATCAGATTTTACACATTGGCAATGTTGTGAAAGCAGAGAGAAGCGAGAGTGATTATGAGCCATCAATGGACCTGTACAATAATCATGAGGCCAAGGACAAACTTACGCACTTAAAACCAGGGGATAGCGGCATTATTGTGAAAACAGAAGAGATTGAGGAGGATAATGAAGCATTGTGGAGCTGCGATGGTAACCAGAAGGTTAAGAAACACGCTAAAAGCATCCTGGGTGGATTTGGTGACACTGTTGTAAAAGTAGAGGACTGTGACAGAGAGGAGTGTGAGAAACCGGATGTTTTGAGCCTGTTCAACAACCATAAGGTTAAGGAAGACCTTGTTCTCGGTCCTGAGGAGTTCCAGCAGCCCAAAGTGACTTTAAAATGTCGAGGTTTGTGTTTATTAACTCATATGGCAAAGCAGCACCGGATCTAGACTTTGAGAGAGAGCAAGCCCTTTGGTGTGCTCCTAGACTTGACTAAGTTTAAATTAGGCTCAGCAGCCTGTTGACCCTCAATCAGCTCAGTGTGCGAGTGAGCACAAATGTTTTCCCTGTGCTGTCTTTAAAATATTTAGACGACCAGTCTGGCTCAGTTGGTAGTGACACTGCCTGCTAAGCCATGGTCCTGAGTTCGAATGCTGGTAAGGGCATTTATTTGTGTGATGAGCACAGATATTTGTTCCCATCCCTTCAACTATCTTCACTTAAAAAATCGCGTCAATATGTTGCTCCATTTTACCATGAAAGATGGACAAACAAACAGACACACACTTTCCCATTTATAATATTAGTATGGATGTATTTATCTATCTAAGTATGTATATCGTCGCTTAGCACCCATAGTACAAGCTTTGCTTAGTTTAGGGCTAAGTTGATCTGTGTAAGGTGTCCCCAATATTTATTTAGTTTATTCAATTTAACCATTTTATCTTACAGGTGGGTTGACATCTAACCTGAACTGTTCAGTTAGACTGGAGCAGATGCAAGTAGACATGAAGAGTCGTACATGCAGCATTGGACGAAACACGTACAAGTTTGGACAGTTATTCCTGAACTATGAAGACTTGATAGACGATAGTTCTACTCGTATTAAAATTGAAAGTAAGTTGCATTTTTTTTATTAGTTTATCTTATTATAGCATATGATTTATATAGGTTTTACAATCTTCATACTAAGAATTGTACCTCAATTTTTTAGCGCCACCTATTTAATACTATCTTAACTACACTGATGATGCCTACAAATTATTATTTTTTTCAAAATGTGTATTGACGTGATATCATGATATCAAAATAAAGACATAAGTCATTTGTTCTTATAAAAAATAAAAACAAACAAAAATATTTTGGAAAAACACTTCCAGGCTGCGAAACAGCGCCATCTAGTTTTATGCCTAAAAGGCCCATACATTTCAGGGGTATGCTTTTTTGTATGGGCATTGTCACTATTATCAGTCCCGTATTAAATTGTTGTTGCTTATACATATTTTATTTCATCACAACATTTATCCGACCTATGTTTTTTTATTAAAAATTACTAGCATTTTCTAAAAAACCTTAAAGTGAACGGTTTTTGAGTATCAGTCAAAGTCGCAAAAATACGTATCGATTTTTATCCGCTAAAAAATATGTACCGAGACCTTATTCCGCCGACATAAAGTGTTTTTGAGATAGGGACATTTTTTTGATAACCCTTTGTGCGCAGCCCATACTTGGCCGGTTTTTTTATTGTCACATATTGATCTGTACTTATAATAGTAAAGTTTTCTTTCATCACAACATTTATGCAACTTATGTTTTTTATTAAAAATGACTAGCTTTTTCCCGCGGCTTCGCCCGGCCCCATTTCACCCCCTCAGGAGGTGATTTTGAAAAATCCTTTCTTAGTGCTCCTCTACACCTTATAAGGGACCTACGTGCCAAATTTCGAATCTCTAGGACCAGCGGTTTCGGCTGTGCGATGATATGTCAGTCAGTTAAAGTGTCAGTCAGTTTCTTCTTTTATATATTTAGATTAAGAACACAACCATAGTGGCAAGAAACTTACGCTTATCGTACTTACACTAGTGCTTGTAAACATTTTTTTTAGTATGAATAGGTAGACGTTTGACCATGATCACACCTGATGGTGAGTGATGATGCGGTCTACGGTGGAGCACGCTTACCTAGGAGATACCTATTTACTCTTGCTTTAAAGAGACATTGTACTAATATCCATTATTATGTATGTAGTACAGCAAAACCTTACAAAAGTAACACTACTCTCAATAAAAAGAGTAAAAATGCATCGAAAGATACAAAATAGTACCAATCGTTACAAATTTGCCTGTTGTCTGTCACACAAGTAATATAAAGACAAGTTAAGACACTCTAGACAAAAACCCTGCAAATGTAAACACTGCAGCTAAACCGGTATATAAAAGATTTATTAAACACATAATACAACTCTGTAGAGACAGATAAAGCCACAGAATCAGATATACATTGAAGAAACAAGTTCATTTATTTGTATGGCGGCCGAGCGTGTCAGGTTTTGTATTGAAGTTGTTACTTGCCTGTGATTTTAAATATGTCTCAGGCCCTTAATTGTTCATAATTTTTGTGTTGTTTCAATTAAATATCACGTAACGAGGCATTTTTAATGTTTTGTTGACTTCAACACAAAAATTGACGCTCGAAAGCAAGCTGCGATTAAAGACAGAGAACTCAGTGGATTTTACTGAGTTCATTTGACACGCTAAGTACTTAGATACGTTTGCTTGATCTATGGTAATTATATATGACATCTGTGGATTAAGCCTACAATAATCGTATATGGGCGCGAATATTGACATTTGGCTAATAACTTTTTTTTTTATTTACTTGATCTTCTTTGGTAATAAACTGTAAGTACAAATATGCTGACTGTAATCAAACAGTATTAATTTACAATATAATTTCAGGACAACCACAACATCCCAAAACTGCGCATCCAAGAAAATCTACAAAGAAAATCACCCGAAAAGACAAAAAACCATACAAGTGTCGCCATTGCAGTGACTTGTTCAAAACTAAAAAGAAACTAATGAATCATGAAAACACACATGGCGAGAGTCCTCACTACATGTGTCCATACTGTGGTTACATATCTTCGTCACAATCTGACATAGGTCTACATGTAATGAAACACAATTGCTCATACGTTTATGAATGCTCAGTCTGCCCGTACTTTACTAAATATAATACTAATTTCCAAAGTCATGTATTGATACATGATAAAAGAGATTTTATGTGCGACCAGTGCGATTATTCTAGTAAAAGTAGTCGACAGTTTCTTTACCATCGAAGGTCACATAATTCTGGATATACGCTTAGAAAAAAAAAGAAGAAGAAAACATAATAAACAAGTTAAGATGCTGACAATACCCAATGACCTTGGCGCTAGCGTACACTGTCTATGCGTATGGGAGTAAGTGAGATCGCGACGTCACTAAAATAGAAAGGTGCAATATTTGTGCAATATGTTTCATTAGTGTTTTAGATATGTATATTTCTGTTATTGTAATTTTAATTATAGGCAACTAAGTGAATAATTGAATGACATAAAACCGTTTAATGACGAACTCGAGACCAATCATGCAATTTTTTTCTATCGAGCCGATTTCATTAAATCGTGTATCGAGTACGCCTATGTTCGTAGAAATATGATGAACAATAATATATAATTTACTTGTTTTACTAAAACTAATAGTTTGTCTCAAAAACTGCCCAAGTAACATCAATTTTGCGCAATTAGGTGTTGTCAGTCCCTTAACTTTATAAACGGGATAGATACCATACACTAAAGAAAAAGCGATCAAGCCTACTTGTGGCGAAGCCAGCAATATCTATTTCAGTTTATAATTTATATAGGTATAGTAGTGTTACTACTAAAAAAAAAATTAAAAAAAATATACAACGTGTTACACCAACTACTGAAAACCTCAGACACCCCAACAGATTTTTATTATTTAGAGTTAGTCTAGCGAATTTATTCTTAAATCGGCCTATTATTTCCAAAGATATTGCTGTTTCTTTTATTTTCGTAAGTCTAGTTGATTAGTAACTCTACGTTCGTTGATTACGTATGCGTGCCGTGTTAGTGTATCATCGTGGTCCAAACAGATTACTGGCAATTCGTAATCCTTATTGCAAAGGCATAAGGCTTTAGGTATCTTATCAATTGTCAGTCATACAAACTGGGTTTAGAACAAAAGTCGATAAGGCGATAGTTTGTTACAAATTGTAAGAAAAACAGCCCTTATTGCCTGAAATACGGTAGTGACATTCGCTTTGTAGTAACAGGGACTGACCTGTCGTATTTTTGCCATGGTAAATTGAACCTTATCACTGAGCCAGAAGAGCGAACTTTTAAAAATTCAATCTTTAATAAAAAGAACAGCCAGTATTAAAACATTACCAAGTATGCAATCCTCTATCAGATATACAGTAGTAACTTTTGCTTTTGTAACTTTTAGATCGGGCACGCAAAAAATGAAAAATAAATACAAAAAATAACCTGCATTAAAATATAGCGTAATCGATTCTACTCTTGATTCTGAACAAACTGTTTTCTGGTTTTCAGTGCATGGTGTAACACGTTGTATAAAATAATTTGATTTGTTCCCTAAGTCAAGTTAACATTAGTCAAACTGAGTTCAATAAAAATACAAGTTTATTAAAAAAGAACACTGTTTTTTTTTGTTTTCCCGTTAAATTGGACCCGTCGTTAGGCTCATTAACAGTCTTCCCACAGACAGTCTTAAAAATTCATAATCTTAAAAAAAACTTGTATGCAATCTGACAGTTCAAATCTGTCAGTGTCTTGTCAGTGTCAGTTTGAACTGTCAGATTGCATACAAGTTTTTTTTAAGATTATGAATTTTTAAGACTGTCTGTGGGAAGCCTTATTGTTCTCATCGACTGATCGTTCTAGCCTCTATGGCCGTTCGTCTGTTAAGCTAGGAACATACTACGCGGACGTCTGTCGTAAATCGACCGCGGACGGGGATCTGGACAATGGAAATACACATAACCGTGCAAACTATCGGTCGACGGACGTGGACGTGGCCTTGAGCACATGGACGTCCGATCGAAATCTGGCTCGCTGGATGTTTTGTTCCGTGCACACTGATCGGTCGCGGTCGCGGTCGATTTACGACGGACGTCCGCGTAGTATGTTCCTAGCTTTAACCGTGCAAACTATCGGTCGACGGACGTGGACGTGGCCTTGAGCGCATGGACGACCGATCGAAATCTGGCTCGCTGGATGTTTTGTGAAGCTAGGAAAATACTACTCGGACGTCCGTCGTAAATCGACCGCGGATGGGAATCTGGACAATGAAATTACACATAACCGTGCAAACTATCGGTCGACGGACGTGGACGTGGCCTTGAGCGCATGGACGTCCGATCGAAATCTGGCTCGCTGGATGTTTTGTTCCGTGCACACTGATCGGTCGCGGTCGCGGTCGATTTACGACGGACGTCCGCGTAGTATGTTCCTAGCTTGACCGTGCACACTGATCGGTCGCGGTCGCGGTCGATTTACGACGGACGTCCGCGTAGTATGTTCCTGGCTTTAAGCTAGGAACACACTACGCGGACGTCCGTCGTGAATCGACCGCGGACGGGAATCTGGACAATGGAAATACACATAACCGTGCAAACTATCTGTCGACGGACGTGGACGTGGCCTTGAGCGCATGGACGTCCGTTCGAAATCTGGCTCGCTGGATGTTTTGTTCCGTGCACACTGTTCGGTCGCGGTCGCGGTCGATTTACGACGACGTCCGCGTAGTATGTTCCTAGCTTTATGGTAAGGTTGGGAGCGTTCGAGACATGTTCTATCACGTCGTTGCACGACCAACATTCATTGTACAATATTTCATGATGATTTCATGACGTTTTGTTTGTTTTGACACTTGACTTGACAGCTAGATTATGTTTAGATATATGTTTAGATGTTTATAATATTAATCGCTGTGATTTTACGATTAAAAATAATTTTAAAATTTACTGTATCATTGGCGTATACTATATTCAGTGTTAGATCACTGTTGGCGATGTCAAGCCCTCTAGAGAGTTCAGTTTGCGTACGAGTGAAGGATGAACCATTATGGGACCTGGATCTTGAACCTCCAGGGCCGATTGAAGATGTAATAAAGATAAAGAGAGATTCTGAAGCCTCTTGTGATATCAAAGGATTCTCAGAGGATCAGACTTTACACATTGGCAATGTTGTGAAAGCAGAGAGAAGCGAGAGTGATTATGAGCCTTCAATGGACCTGTATAATAATCATGTGGCCAAGGAGGAACTTACGAACTTAAAACCAGGGGATAGCGGCATTATTGTGAAAACAGAAGAGATTGAGGAGGATAATGAAGCATTGTGGAGCTGCGATGGTAACCAGAAGGTTAAGAAACACGCTAAAAGCATCCTGGGTGGATTTGGTGACACTGTTTTGAAAGGAGAGGACTGTGACAGAGAGGAGTGTGAAAAACCGGATGTTTTGAGCCTGTTCAACAACCATAAGGTTGAGGAAGAGCTTGTGCTCGGTCCTGAGGAGTTCCAGCAGCCCAAAGTGACTTTAAAATTAGGTTTGTGTTTAAATGTCGGAGGTTTGTGTCACTCTCCATCCCTTCAACTATCTCCACTTAAAAAATCACGTTAATTCGTCGCTCCATTTTGCTGTGAAAGATGGACAAACAAACAGACACACACACTTTCCCATTTATAATATTAGTATGGATATGGCAAAGCAGCACCGGATCTAGACTTTTTGAGAGAGAGCAAGCCCTTTGGTGTGCTCCTAGACTTGACAAAGTTCAAATTAGGCTGAGCAGCCTGTTGACCCTCAATCAGCTCAGTGTGCGGGTGAGCACAAATGTTTTCCCTGTGCTGTCTTTAAAATATTTTGACGACAAGTCTGGCTCAGTTGGTAGTGACACTGCCTGCTAAGCCATGGTCCTGGGTTCGAATACCTGTAAGGGCATTTATTTGTGTGATGAGCACAGATATTTGTTCCCATGCCTTCAACTATCTTCACTTAAAAAATCGTGTCAATATGTTGCTCCATTTTACCGTGAAAGACGGACAAACAAACAGACACACACTTTCCCATTTATAATATTAGTATGGAAGTATTTATCTATCTAAGTATGTATATCGTCGCTTAGCACCCATAGTACAAGCTTTGTTTAGTTTGGGGCTAAGTTGATCTGTGTAAGGTGTCCCAAATTTTATTTATTTATTTTATAATTCAATTTAACCATTTTATCTTACAGGTGGGTTGACATCTAACCTGAACTGTTCAGTTAGACTGGAGCGGATGCGAGTAGACATGAAGAGCCGTTCATGCAGCATTGGACGGAACACATACAAGTTTGGAACGTTATTCCTGAACTATGAAGACTTTACAGATGATAGTTCTACTTGTATTATAATTGAAAGTAAGTTGCAGTTTCTTTTATTACTTTTAGCAATGTGTGTGTGTGTGTTGAATGTTTTATATACGATTTACAATCTTCATACTAAGAATCATACACTCATTTTTTTTTTGCACCACCTATTTATATCCTGGGAGGCTAGAAGCATAGTCATCGGCGATGACGGCGACAGAATATTAACAAACCTTCGTTTCGCCGACGACATTGTCCTTTCGCCTCTTCGGAATCAGAATTAAAGCTAATGCTCTAAGATCTGAGCAACGCAAATTATCAGTTCCGCTACTTGTCAATAGATGTCGCGACGAACGAAAAGTCTAATGCTAACCAATTTTTAGCTAATATTACAGTAGTATTAATCAGTATTGTTTTCAATTCCTTCTGCTTGTAATATAAGTTGTAAACAGCTGTTCTAATATAAATTTTTTGGCAAATGAGTCATCTAGTATCCAGTTGTGGTACCGATAATTCACGCTATTTGACTAGCGATTGACGCGTGATTGTCGCTAGATGTCACTTAACTATATGCCTATACAAATAACCCGCATTATCAGACACATATCGAGAGAAGTTAAGAATATGGGTTAGAGATGTATTCGAGAGATGGCAGTCTACGCACTATTATACACACTGATTATACATTTTAGTTTGAAACGAAACGCTAGTAGATATTATCTCTATATGCGTATACGACAGAGCCAGCGCGTTTCGTGGATTCCATACGGGCGAATAATATATCCCATACGAACCGTATAGGATAATCATTGTGTTTAAAAGTGTTATTAATTAGGAGTAATCATGTTTTAAAATCTGACCAAGCAGCAATGCATGCCGTCCAACTTAATTTTACATGACATAAACGTCATGTCATAATGACGTTTAGGTAGGTACACATTATGTGATGAATTATTATGTCTGAAAAAAAAACTCATCAATTAAAAAAAAACCATGTAGTTAGGCTCTTTAGGTCCGATACTAATCGTTATTAAGATGTTATATAAGAAAGGATACAAATTTGCAGTCTTTAGGTCCGATACTAATCGTTATTAAGATGTTATATAAGAAAGGTGTGGTTTTTCGGCGGTTCCGGGCAAGCGCGGATCCAGCTTCGTGCCCAGGGGGGGGTCACGTGGTAAAGGCCCAGGCCCCAGAGGGGGGGGTCACGTGGTCTATTTGTATGGCCAACCTAGGCTCCAGGGGGGGGTCATGACCCCCATGACCCCTCCCTGGATCCGCGCATGGTTCCGGGGCAACCTGCCGAATCCAACACCGATGCAACCGACGCAACGGAGTCGCGCTGTGACGTCATCGCCCAAATTAATTGATTAATTTTCTTTTTCTTGTTCTCTCTTTTTTTTTCTCTCTTTGTTTTTGTTATCTAAGTTTCGTGACGCATTGGTTATACTGCAAGGTCATGCAAACATGTTTTTTTTTAATAAACAAATATTCAAGCGGGACTGCTTGAATATTTGTTATATTCTCTCGTATGGAATACACACGCCGTATACTTATCCTCTTTGGTAATAAACATTAAAAATGTAATTAAACATTAATTTATACAATATGATTTCAGGACAACCCCAACATCCCAAAACTGCGCATCCAGGCAAATTTACAAAGAAAATCATTCGAAAAGACAAAAAACCATACAAGTGCCGCCATTGCAGTGACTTGTTCAAAAATAAAAAGAAACTATTAAATCATGAAAATACACATGGCGATACTCCTCAATACATGTGTCCATACTGTGATTACATATCTTCGTCACAATCTGACGTAGGTGCACATCTTATGAAACACAATGGCTCATACCTTTTTGAATGCTCAGTCTGCCCATACTTTACTAATTATAAGAATAATTTCAAAAGACATGTATTGATACATGGCGTGAATGGTAAAAAAGGTTTTATGTGCGACCAGTGTGATTATTCTAGTAATAATAGTCGACATTTTCTTTACCATCGAAGGTCACATAATTCTGGATATACGCTTATAAAAAAAAGATGAAGAAAATTACATAATAAACAAGTTAAGACGCTGACAACACCCAATGACCTTGACGCTAGCGTACGCTGTCTATTCGTAATGGGAGTGAGAGCGCGATGCCACTAAAAGAGGGCGGCTAGGTACGAAAAGTACGAAAAAAAAAATAGGACATTCTTACACAGAGTACCAGCCCCACGGTAAGAACAAGAAGGCTTGTATTGTGGGTACTCGGACAACGATATATACAACGTGTTTCCGGTAACACTCAAAACCTCAGACACCCCAACTGATTTTTTTATTTTTTTAAACTCATCTAGAGTATTCATTATTTAATTTGATGGTTACTTTTTTTTAAATTGAATTTTGAATTTTCTGTACAGCTCTACTTGACTTTTAGCTCTACACTCAATAAAATAATTGCTAACTTCCATCATAAACCATAAAACTATTTATTTGTGTACGTTACTGCAACGACATAAGGTTTACCAAGAAACAGCTAAGATGTCACTGTAAAACACTTTAAAGCTTTGTAAAACACGTTAAAGCACAGTAAACTTCAAATTAGACAGGTAATCGCAGTAAGCAAATTTAAACCCAACATTCAAAATGACAAGGTTGTAATTAGGTAGGTACGAGTTCAATTTGTTATGACTTATGATAAACATTAAGATTAAACTGACAAACAACTAAAAATCGAAATAAGATGTCATATATTAAAGAAAAAATGACGAGCACCACCAGTGGTGAAGGTCGGATCCGGCCGGTTACACTTAAACAGATAAATATATACTTATATACATAGATAACATCCATGACTTAGGAACAAATATCTGTGCTCATCACACAAATGCCCTTACCGGGATTCGAACCCAGGACCGCGGCTTAGCAGGCAGGGTCACTACCGACTGAGCCAGGCCGGTCGTCAAATGTTTGCTATAACGTCGCCCTAAGGCGGTTGAGAATTAAGGGAAGGCATAGATAAATTCGCACACATCCAGCAGGCCTCCATGGCGCAATTGGAAGCGAGATGGCCCCGGCAAGGCCAGAGGTCGCAGGTTCGAGTCCTGCCGGAGGTGTGAATTTTTCCATTTTTCCTTTAATTTAAAAATATGTTGTCAGCCCCTTAACATTATAAACTGAAATAGATACCATACACTAAAGAAAAAGCGACCAAGCACACTGGTGGCGAAGCCAGGAATATCTATTTCAGTTTATAATTTAAATATGTATAGTATTTAATGTTACTACTAAAAAAACAAAGCAAAAAATATTTAATGAAATAATTTGATTTGTTCCCTATGTCAAGGTAACATACATAAAAATACAAGTTTATTAAAAAAAAGAACACTGTTTTTTTTTGTTTTCACGCTAAATTGGACCCGTCGTTAGGTTCATTAACAGAGAACACCCGCTATATGCTATTGCTATATCGCTTTTTGTTCAATTGAAAAAAAAATAGAGGCCGTCCATTAATCACGTCAACGTTTTTGGCTTATTTTAGACCCCTCCCTCCCCCATATTGGTCTTTGGTGATATTTACAATACATAGATAATTCTATCATTTATTAAAGCGAATTAAATTGTTAAATTTTAATTCTGTTATTTAATCTAGTACATTATAATCATCGATCTAAACTACCTAGATGCACCATCACGGCTTAGAATGTGTCCGCAGCAAATTGTGCTTGAAAATGTTCTATTATTTAATCTAGTACATATACGTTGAAAAAGGAATATTTGTCATCGTTCAATTCTTCTTTGTTTTAATAGCTACTTAATTCATATTCTCCAAGTGCACCCTCACACACACCACATACAATCCCTCAACTGTTTACCTTCACATAATCGCTACACATACACTCACTACACGCACACACACACATATGTTATATATATACATACCTACACACACACACACACATATATATATATTATATATGTATATATATATATATATATATATATATATATATATATATATACCTCAGTTGACTCTATTTAATAATGCAAACATTGCAAAACGTGGAGATATTAATCAGTTCAGTTGCAATTGTCCCCCAGTCCAAATTGTCCCGCCGTACCTTATATATTTTTTTGTTTGAGATAATATCAATAAAAATATCGTACAGTAAAAACTCATTTTTTTTCGCTTAAAATACGCAACATCTCGAAAAATGTTATACCAAACGTTTTGTTCCTTAAGAAATTTTCTATCTAATAGGATTTTTTAAAACAGTTATGGCGTTTAGATTGTTGCAGCGCAAACGAAATTTTATAATTAGATTTTTTAAAAATATTTGAATAAAATCGCGATGAAAAAATGTCTGTTGTCAATTGAACTTTGTATAAGAAATAACGTCTAGGTAGTTTTTACTACATTGCAAGTCACAGGCATTGCCTAGTGCCGAATTTGTGTGACGTGTATCTAGAGAAGTTTAAATCGATGATTATAATTTATAATTGGAAATTGTATTAATATTGTACGTGATGCGTGGGAAAATTACTATTGCCAAAAACTATTAAAAAAAATATCTAGGTGTTTTTTTTTATTTTTAATAAATATATTTAAGTAAGAAATGAATTAAATCTTCAACCTTACTTTACTTTAAAAAAATTGTGATCAAAATACACAATTTTTTTAGTTATGTACCAATTTGTTTATTTGTTTAATAATGAAATTATGTTTTAAATAGGAGTATTGCTTTTAATGTTTTAGTAAATAAATTTAAATGAAACAAAATAATATAAATTTAATATGTATAGAATTATTTTGAAAAACATATTCAACTTTTTCTCATTTCTCGCATTAAATAATAAATATCCTTGAAGAGTATTAATTATTTATACTTATAATACAAATATAGGTTTAATTGAAATAGGTGTTTGATTTTTTTAGAAGAAAAAAAGTCGTTTTTCTGTACAATACATTTTTTATTCCTTTTAAAACTACATTTATCAATTTATTTACCAAAACTTGTTAAAACAGCCATTTTTGTAATATTTTTTTTAAAATTAAGTTTTTTACCAAAATAAGGTACCTACTATGGGATAATTTTCTCGTTAAGAGGGGGTCGTACGAAATCCTCGAAAAGTGCATTCGGCGTTTAACAAATGCTGCTCACATTTCTAAATTAAATGAAATAAAATAAATGGAGTTATTATCTTAAAGAGTGTGTCTACAACTTTTGACTATTCAGAATCTCTAATTATTAAAGGTATAATAAATAAACCCATGCAAAGTTGACCTAAAATGAGAAAAACGTATGTCGCCGTTTAGTAAACTTTGTTAAAAAAATTCAATACTTTAGTTATAACATTAAGTGATTCTTAAAGCCAGATAAATGGACTAGAAGTTTTGAGGTTTTTTATATTTTTCCTCTCAAAGGCAACAAAGAAATTTTACCTTAAATTTAAACTATCGTAAAATTTCCATACATTCGCCATTGCTGTCAGAATTCTCCTTTCGATTAGATGCCGTGAGCGGCTCATCGGAGGCAGACGTGTCGCCGGTCGCTCCGCGTTGACAATTAAATTTGACAAATATTTTGACAGAAAATAGTGTACGTACACGAAAAACCATACCAGTGTAAAACTGTGCTCAAAATAAATAGGGTAAATCAAATATGTCAGGTGGAGATCCAATCTCATTTAAAATTTAAAGGTGCATGGCTTGTGCATAACAAATAAATAAAAATATATCACATTATTAAAGAAAATAACGAACACAACCGAATGAGTATAAATGATTTCATTCTAGTTCGGTTAAATTGAAAAAAGTTTCATGTTTTGTTTTACTCATTGGAATACATTTTCATTACGCTGGTATTAACAGTACGTCATTTTAAAAATATATATGACAGTACCTACGTCAAATTTTGTCAACCAAACTTCACAGGTTGTATGTAAACAATTACAATTTAATTTATTCATACATATTCAGATACGTATTAATCGATTCTTACTTAGAATAGAAAAAAGGGGAATGCGAGCGGGTATAGGTATAGTGCTTCTGGTTCAAATTTAATTGTGTATATAAAAAAAATGACTCAATTTCATTAAAGATTTACTTTGTGCATACCGCGAACACGTAACCGTAAGTTGAAAACAATAATAATTATAAATCACCTAAATACATCGTTGTTTACAAAGCGCTTGTTTTGAATGGCACGTCTCCACTCAACTAAACCAAATATTCATGGAACACCAGCTGGTGACCAGCATAAATGACTATGAACAGCCGTGCAAAAATATCTGATTTTCTATAGTGGGCCATAAGTATATGACGACATGCTCCCGGCAAAAATTTGTGATGCTCCGTGACCGGCAAAAACATCGTCTCTCTTTCTAGCGTCTCGCGAGCGTATAGCGTCGGGCCAACTGTATGGAAAAAAAAAGACGCCGCGTCAGCGCGGCTTAGCCATACAGTTGGCCCGACGCTACGATCGCAAGACGGTAGATGTGGGATGTGGGAGAGTCCTTATCCGCATACATATCTGATCGGGTCGCTTAAAAATATTTGATTCTTTATAAAAACCTAAATTACACTTTCACCCGCATAAATATCTATCCATTGTTAAAGCAAATATATATCTTACGGGCTAGAAATCATTAATATGTAATTAAAGTGCAATAATAAACCCTATCTGGTTGCCTTACAGCCGTAAATTGTATGAGGTGATTTGACAGTTCACGAAAACGGTATAGACTTGTGTCATTGGATATGTCTGTCTCATCTGTTCTTAAATTATGACAAGTAAACTTATTGAAAATCTAGTATCAGAAGCCTTTATACAAGCTTTTATTCAACTTGCCTTGTTAGTAGGTATGTTAGTTTGAGTCAAAACGTAGAAGCTAAATTTGACCCACTTTCCGGTTTCCAATTGAGCTGAAATTTTGCACACATATGTAAATCAAGTGACAATGCAATATTATGGTATCATGGAGCTAATCTGATGATGGAGCAGAAAGGTGATCATAGGAACTCTGTTATGAAACGTCGTATCCCCATTGAGTCAGGGGTTTTTAAAAATGTCTCGGAGTCCTCGGAGAGCAATAAATATTTTTTTTTGCAAAAAAAAACTTATTATAAATTGGGAGGTGTAATTTTTTATTATCTTTTACATAGCATTAAGAAGAAAAATCGACCAAGAGCGCGTCAGTGTAGGGTTCCGTAGTTTCCGACATTTTACATAATGACCAAATAAATACCGTAATTTGGGGTGAAAAGGATTCCGGGGGTATATAATGTTATTATATTTCTTGACATATTCCTTCTATTTTCCGCAATCAAAGTAGGAAAATAATATATTATGTTTTTTTATTATTCTCAGTATTTATTTTCTTTCTTAGGCTAGGCTGTTTATAATATGAATATAAAAGTAAGTAAAATTTATATCATTATGTTTGTTCTTTACATATCTCGGGACCATGGGGTCCCGGACTTTTGTAAGGCATACGTGGGGCCGAAGCCAACAGCGCAGAGGCCCTTTAGAAAGTTTAATTAAATGTAATTATTATTATTATTGGTATTTAGGACAACAGCCGTAAATATTCAACTTACATAGGTATTTTTACATAGTCTTAGGCCAATAACAGTTATCTGTTGAGTGAAAAGTATTATACACAATATGTTACTAAAAAAAAAGTGTTACATATTTAAAATTACAGTGAAAATGTGCAAGCCACACATTTTTATTTACAGTTTCATGTCTGTCAAAGTTGACGTTAAAATTTATTGGATTTTTACTCATTTTAATCGTTCATTATCCTTTTTAACCGACTTCAAAAAAGTAGGAGGTTCTCAATTCGACTGATTTTTTTTTTGTATGTATGTTACTCGATATCTCCGAAAATCGTGAACCGATTTTCAAAAATTTTTTTTTTGATCGAACGGGTATAACCCCGAGATGGTCCCATTGGCACCAAGTCGGGGTCTGATGATGGGATCTTGGAGAAATCGAGGGAACTCTTCAAATGTTATAGGCACATGTAATGTTTTTAGTGTATTTTTCAAAGGTACGCCAGTATTTACGCCTAAAGGTAATAATTTTATGTGGCTGAGCTGATGATGGAAGGTCAACTCCTCAATGGTTAGGAGTTAAAGGATAATTCTTTCACTACTGTACATATATTCGGACTGATACATATAATATCACTAGGAACCACTAAAAATCAACAAATAAATTAACTTTTTAACAAAAAATAAAACCGCCTTCAAAAAAAGCGTGTTACAAAACACGGAGAAACTAAAAAGCCAAAAATAATAAACCTTCGAATTCAGATTTCTTATCGGATTGCAATAATCTAAACATCCAAATTATAAACAAATCAATTATTTTTGGAGTCGGGGCCAGCCTGCGTATGGTTGGGTGGGGCAAACAGGTAATAGCAAGACGACGAACAGGTCTGGTACCGACTACAAAAATAATTGATTTGTTTATAATTTGGATGTTTAGATTATTGCAATCCGATAAGAAATCTGAATTCGAAGGTTTATTATTTTTGGCTTTTTAGTTTCTCCGTGTTTTGTAACACGCTTTTTTTTAAGGTGGTTTTATTTTTTGTTAAAAAGTTAATTTATGAATGTGTATACACTTCTAAAGTTTATGAATAACAGAAAATCATAAGACATATTTTCATTTTTATAATGGTTTTCATGAAGAAAGCGATGCAACTGTGTTGGGGAATTTTACGGGATGAATAAATATCCGCGGCCTGAGGGGTGAATGGGATCAGGAATGGGGGAATCGGGTCGCAAAGGGGGTGAATAGGTTTACGAAGGGGCTGATTAGGGTCGGAAGAGGGGTGAATTGGGATGTGTGGTCAATGCTTGTCACATTGTATAAAATATAATAACTTACCTAAAGTGGTATTTTTATGAATGACCTCTCTGTATATGGACGCAATTTATACGTCAATGTATTGCTTCGTAGTTAATAGACTAGATACAAGAAATTAACACTTAGAAATGTTAATCACACTTCTGTCTACTTCCACGTTTCTACTTAAGTCCGCAAAAATCACCCATGGTTGCTATAATATAGACGGATTAATTTAAAATAAAAATCATAAGTATGAAACTATACAACTAGGGAAGAAATAAAATTATTTTATTGAATCATTTTTGATTTGTTCTTTTTCAAGTTCATATAAATAATAAATTTTCAATTCGCTCAAAGGTTGGAAGAGATCCCTTATAGGGATAAGTTCGCCTTTGTACATCATAACTATACTGTATTTTTATGTCCTAACTTGTCTTATGTACAATAAAGTGTTCACATACATACATACATATATTGAAATAGATATCATTCACGAAAGAAAAAACGACAAGGCCCACGAATCCGGGAATCGAACCCGGGTCTTCAGCTTACGCAGCTAACGTTATTACCACTAGGCCACCAGGCCAGGTTAAAAAAAACCGACCAAATGAGAATCTATTTTCGCACAATTGTAAAACTAAATTATTTTTACTAGTTACCTCCAAAATACCAAATAAAATTGGGCTACATAGTACATCGTTTTCTGAAGATTTTGGGTTCATGGGGTCGGAACGGGTATAACTAACGTAATTTATGGTGAATAGGGCCAAAACCGACTTTTGAACGTCGATAGCAGTTTTTTTATATGTGCCATGCTAATTTTTTACACAAAAAATCTTCCGGCAGTGTGAACTTCGGTTTGTCTTTGAAAATATGTCGTTTTATTTAGTAATTTTTGCTCACCCTAACGTTGGAGTGAATAGGGTCGGGAAGGGGTGAATAGGGAAAAGGGTTGACTCTTTCGGATTGCGAACAAAATATGACCTGTCACGAGCATATTATATTTATTTTACCAAAAAATAAGGATTTAATATGTTATGAGTGGTCGGTAATGAAATCTACACATATTATGATAACCCTTAACCAACCTTTATAGTTAGATGGTGCTCTGACGCGGTGAATAAGTAAGTATGGTCGTGGGCAGTGCGGATAACGTGTCAAAATATAAGCATAGTTTGTTGCTATTTTTCATGTTTAAATAAACTTCTAAACTAACGTAGTGGGTATTAAAGTAAAAGGTTCACAGTGAATATTAGGTTGCCAGAAATGTGTTTAGCTATACCATTGTATTGAATTTTGTATCATAAAGTCAAACTAGGTATTTACTACTAATGATTTACTCTGTGGGGTGTCTTTGATCACTTGCATGGGGTAACATTGACCATAATGACACATAGTTAATTATTGTCTGATTTTGTCACGGTACTTGTTGAGGCTGATAATTTGATCGCTTCTTGTGATAAATATTGAAATAATTGCAAATAAAGTTGGTTTTTCGAAGATGTTAATTTTTATTCTTGATCAAAGTAACCCCAAAATAGCGTTAAAGAGTTGTAATATTTGACTGCGAACCATTTTTTTTATCTTTTCTTGACATAAAATACTTTTGTAAGGGATTACATTCGATTATCATTAAAAAAAATATATAGTGTATCAAAGTAACCCCAATGTCGGTTTATGTTTGATCACATCGTTTTTTTTCTGCGTACATTATTTTATTTCTAATAAACACAAGTTAAATCATAATCTATTGAAAATATTGGTCACTTTTTCTTTCATATGTGTAATTTATTTCGGTTTTAATTATTTTATTTATTTATTTATTTATTTATTCCTTATTGCACATAAAAAAAATAAGTACAAATGGTGGACATAATGCCTTAAGGCATTCTCTACCAGTCAACCACTGGGTTAAAAAGAAACATTTCATACGTGCAGGCATCGTGACAGAAAACAATAATCCTGATATCACTTATTTTGTTACCTTTTTAGATTTTTAGCAGGAAAAGACTGAAAAAGTTGATGGTCCCATTTTTTTTCTTCCTTAGTTACGTTACGTTTAAATTCCCAAATTGGTCAATGTAACCCCAGTTTACGGTAGACACCGTCAACCTATTCTAATAATTCTCTTATTCGTTACTTATTATTTGAAAGAAAAATCGTTACGATAATATGCATATAAAATATGCAATCTAAGATAAAAAATGCTTTTCATATAGTTACAAACTTAGTTCAGATTTTTTTTGTACAACTTTTAAAAATTGTTCTACCTATCAAGTTCAAAATAATTTTCCTAGAAAGTCTTTTTTCTACTCCCGAACTATTATTCGTCATTTACAGGGTCGTGCATAGATCTTTAAAACCCTTCATAAAAGTCTATTCCCCAAAGCCAGTGTCCGCCGGCTTTCCGCGCATGCGCGCAGTAACGAAAAAACTGAAAACGCATTGTTTGGCTCTGTAACCATGGCAACGCCTTATAACGATACGGCGCGCGTGCGCGGGAAGGCTTTGGGCAGCTGAGCTGACAGTGCAAACCTTTGCGTCAAAATACAGAAAACAGTGTGAATTTCACGAAAGTTATTCAAGAAACCTATTAAAAACTAAGTGCATGGTCGTAGAAAAAGTATTGTATGCAACGGTGTTTAACTGAGTCAAAAAATACTCGTGGCGTCTTAATAACAATTTTCGGCTTCGCCTCAAATTGTTACCCACGACACTCGTCTTTTTTGATCTCCTTAAACGCCTGTTGCATAAAATACTATTTTAAAGTTCTGCTTTTGAGATTTTTTCATATTTGAGAAAACAGCCCTTATGGCCTGAAATACGGCATACGGCAGTGATATTGACATTGACATATGCTTTTTCTTATTTTGATGGTATTTTGACTGCACTGTATTTTTTGTCATGCTAATTTGAACCTTATCTCTGAGCGATGTTTTTTAATTTTCAGTTACATCACAGATGTGTATGACATGACATCTAGGTATTTAGCCATTTAAAAGAAACTACAAGGGGCTTTACAGACGTGGCGACTGCAACTGGTACAGGGCCTAAGCCATAATTTAAAATTATATTGTGATTTTTATATGTATTTGTGGTTTATTTAATACTAAGTATGAGTTTCAACATTTTCAACTCAAGGAACTGAAATTAAGAGAAGGGACTCGGAAATTGGGTAAGATCAAGAGTCTGATGCAGATGCCGATGACAGTATTGGATAAGATAAGATATGCGTCGATATTCCCTGTCTTTCTTTGTGTCTCTGACATGACTGCTGCTAGCTGTACTCTATTCATTAAGTTTTTATTTTATACACATACTTTATTTTTGTATCAAAATAAATGATAAATTGATAAAAAACCTAACGACCAAAAAGAATAAAGTACCTATCTGTTAGTCTTTAATACACCCCGCATATACGTAATGCACAGCACAGGCCTCCGAAGACCGGCAGGGCAATCATGGTCGCGCGATAAATGGTATAACATCGGCCGTCCCTATCGCACTTACAAATAGTGTGATAGGGCTGATGTTTTATCATTTATCACGCGACCATAATTGTCTGCCTGGAGGTATCGGCCTTTAGCCCTTCACACACGTCTTTGAATAATGTTTGCGGGGATAGGCAGGCTGACGATTTTTTATCTAAGTATAGAAAAGTAACGCAAAATGAAGTGCAAAGTAATTTGAAATACACCTAGATAAACAATCAATTGAATAAGGAACGTTATCTACATATTAAGGTAAATTTAAGTCACATGAGACATGAACAGAGAAGGAAAGCTAGATGATGCGTATTTTTTCTCTGTCTTCTTGTATGCTACCTTTTTTACAGTTTTAATTTCTCAAAGGAGGTCAGTAGTTGACTACAAACTCAAAATAACACTCTTGAAAAAAATTAAGGGTCACTGACCTTTCACAGTAAATTGAGGTAGTGTGAGTGAAGGGTGTTTGTGTGTGTAATGGGGTAATTTGACAGATTCTGAAAATTCTCCCTGCTCTACCCCCTCTTAATATTTCCATATAAATAATTAGTTTTATGCATGGACCGTTTATATGTACGTGTCCACTATGAATATATGTCTATAAATATTGCAGGTTCAAAGCAAACAATAGTTTTTTTTTAAATATTATTATATTTACTATTTTTTTATCGATTTAAGCAATGTCTTACCTTTTTTCATTTGGGAGAAAACAGCGTCTGTTTCCCTGATACATCCCACTTCTTTTGCAGCAATAAAATGCAACCTGTAAATATAAATATTAGAAATGAGAATATTTTAGCGGGAAACAATCGAACTTCAAAACTTATCAAACAAACCACGTGACACATTCGTTCGATCAGCAACATGTTGTCGACGTTTCCATTCGCTCTCTCATTCGGCCAGTGGCGCTCGCGACGTGATGGCGTGTCTAACATTATTACGGACTAGTGGTTTATTTTTATTGTTATTCTTAATAACAAACGCCTATGCAGTGTTCCAACCTTGGATATTCGCAGTGAGTGTGAACAAAAGCAGGTGTGCCGATGAAAAATGTGTTCTAAATTTGAATTTGGAAGTTTCGAACGTGGAATCGTGGTCGTTAACCCGAGAGCCGGCGGTTCGCGGTGCGCTCTGCAATCCTACCATCACCAAGGATGTTCTAGACACTGAATTAATTGTTCAGAAGAATGATAGAATGTTTTTCTGCGCCAAAGTAGGCGAGCAGTGGCTTCACCAAGGAGTCGATTTATATTTGGACGGTGACGTCATAGGAATCAGGTATGTTGGTTATGGTTACGCCCCGTGGTTTTGCTTCGCTGGTTCGCGATTTAAGCGTGAACTGAAAAATATAACCCTTTATCGTTAGGTATTAAGTTTGTTTTTGCTGTGGGTAGGTGGAAAAAATATGTCAAAAAAATGTGAATCAAACTGAAAAAGAATGCACCGATTTGACATACAAATAATTCGAAAAATCCGACAATAATAACACTTATCATTTGGAACCTCTCATGTTTGATAAGGGTTACGTTCAAAACTTGATAATTTGTACAGTATCAACCGTGTGTGTATGAAATATTGACTCTAAATATACAAATATTTAACTGTGATACCCTGATAAGCAGTAAGTATATTTTTTTTATTGGAATATTATCAATATTACAGTTTCGAAGTACATCTGCCAAAGTCAAATAAAACATACTGGCCGCTATTATTAAAAAAACAAAAAAATGCTTTCGAATTTGAATTTAGAAATTACATTGTATGCAAAAGATTGTGTGCAAAGTTGACTTATGATAATTTATTTTTTCCGTCAGAAGCACGTTATATTGATTTCGACCTTCACGTGTGAGTCATAAGAGCTAATTTAATTTACACGTGTTACTGTCGCCGTGTTGAAAGCGGTTTTTTGTGATGTTATGTAATGTCTATGGTCTGGTGATTCCCATAGAATGTTTTTTTTTTTTCTTTTTTCGTTTAAAACTTATGTAAATAAGTGAAAGAAAATTACTTTATAAGGTTTTTTAAATTAAAAACTCTTTTGAAAATAGGTAATAGGTATAACCTATGTAATTTACAATAAGTAACAGTTATATTATAAATTACTATTTTTTACCTTATTTACCTACATTATTATGATTTCACAGTTCAGGTTCTCTTAAAAATAGAAATTTTCTTTCAGCTTTTTAAAATTGAATGTTATACGATTATCACTAAATTAAAATTTTTTATAGGAATACACATATTATTCTATTCTTGTCGGGGTATTTCCATACATTTTTTGCCTTGTGTATGTTTAAAATCTGACAATTACGAAGAAAAAGTGCTGCCTCATTTTTAACCCCCGACGCAAAGACGACGGGATGTTATAAGTTTGACGTGTCTGTCTGTTTGTCTGTCTGTGGCATCGTAGCTCCCGAACGGATGAACCGATTTAGATTTAGTTTTTTTTTGTCTGAAAACTGAGTTAGTCGGGAGTGTTCTTAGCCATGTTTCATGAAAATCGGTCTACTATGTTGCGGTCGGGGGTTTTTTCAAAATTAAAAAAAAAATGTTATACGATTATCACTAACTTGAGTATAAGAATATACAAATTTTATTATATTTTTGTCGGGAAATTTCCATACATTTTTTTCCTTGTGTAATTGTGTATGTTAAAATCTGACAATTAAGAAGAAAAAGTGCTGCCTCATTTTTTTTTACCATCTTATAGCACACTATTGTGCATTAATATTCACCAACATTATTTTTATTTATTCAAGCATTTATAACAAGTATAAAACAAATAGTTTTAATATTTATAGACAAATATTTGAGACAAACAACAAAACTAATATGTATAATCCCCGCAAGTATTTTATTATGTACATTTAACTGTATCCATTGTTCATGTTATGGGGTACACATGACTGTGATACGCTTTGAATACATAGGTAGTATATTAATTAATTCGTTGTTTTCCTGTACTTTGTTACACTTTAATTATTTTCGTGTTGAGGTCAGATTATCATACATCAACAATTTTACGTTTCGTAAATTTAATGGAAAAACTTGAAGTTTAGTATGACGTAGTTTTATTTTTTTTTTTTTTTGTTTACGGTTTTTCAGCAGAGCGTTGTAGTTTATGTTTTATTTTTGTCCAAATTGTAACATTTCTACTAGAAAGTAGATATCTTAAGGGATTGGCATTGTATCCATGATACATATATTTTTCTTAAATTTTACTAGACTACTTCGATCATAGGCGAAAAAAAAAACAAAAAAGTTTGAATTTTAGATAATTATTTAGAGCCTTGGCGCCATCTATGTGTAGTGTAGGTAGTGTATGCGCGTTCTTAGGCGGTCGCATTTTAATGTATGGGATGGTATGTTCTTCTTATATATAATCTGTGTCAAAACGTAGGTATAATTAATCGAAAAACTATTTATCAGTACAATTAGTGATTTTTAGCGAAGTAGTTCATTTCAGGGATGTAACGGATGTGTTTTTATTTGAATTTGTTTAACGGAAGCAGAAAACCGGAACCAGAAGAAGTTATAGATGTTAAAATCGAAAAGAAATATAACATAAATCAAAATTAATTAAATTACCTAGAACTTTTAGGTGTTTACTGTTCAGCCTGTAATCAGCAGTTTGTAACAGGGATGTAACGGATGTGGTTTTCCAGAAGCGGAAGTTATAGATGTTAAAAACGAAATGAAAAAATACCACATAGGTATAACATAAACCAAAACTAATTAAATTACCTAGAACTTTTAGGTGTTTACTGTTCAGCCTGTAATCAGCAGTTTGTAATCAGCCTTAAAGGCCCACTTAGGTTTTAAAAACGAAAAGAAAAGTAACCTGATATTTTATCTTAAGTATATCATTCATTACAATCCAAAAATTTTAATCACCTTGAACTTTAAGATTGTTTGTTGTTTAGGTAATCACTAAAAATCACATAAGAATCCTTTTAAACCTTTATTATGCCGTAAAAGGTTTTAGAAACGAAAAGAAAACTTACTCGTAGGTAGTATAATACAATCCAAAACTAACCAGTAAAAATTATATGTGTAATTGTTAGCACACAATTAAATTTTTAAATTAAATGGAGTGATTGTAAAAGAAGTAAACTGTATTTAATAAACAAATCTAAGGGGAGCTTCTAAGGGGATCGTAGATAAGCCCTGCACCACTGAATAGTTGTTCACTCGCTACTAACTAGGTGGACAGGACAAATATTGGCGCGCAATGGAATGAAGCGATTAATGTTTAGTATCGCAGCACGTGGCAAGCGGAGAGATGAGCGAATGATAGGTATAGACCTGTTGGTCTTTGATGTACGCCGCTCATGTCCCACCGTCGCGCTAGGTTCCGACATCCGTTATAACTTCCGTTTGAAAAATAACAGAACCGGAACAGAAGCGGATGTGTAAAACAAAACGGAAGTTCCGCAGTAACGGAAGCAGAAGCAGAACTCCGTTACATCCCTGGTTTGTAATCAGCCTTTAAGCCCACTTAGGTTTTAAAAACGAAAAGAAAAGTTACCTGATATTCTATCTTAAGTATATCATTACAATCCAAAATTTAAATCACCTTGAACTTTAAGATGTGTAGTTGTTTACTCACTAAAAATCATATAAGAATCCTTTTAAACCTTTATTATGCCGTAAAAGGTTTTAGTTCATTTCTTGTCAGGTCGAAACTTCAGAGGGTCATCTGTACCTACTGAAAAAACCGGCCAAGAGCGTGTCGGGCCACGCTCAGTGTAGGGTTCCGTAGTCTTCCGTATTTTTCTCAAAAACTACGGAACCTATCAAGTTCAAAACAATTTTCCTAGAAAGTCTTTATAAAGTTCTACTTTTGTGATTTTTTTCATATTTTTTATTAAACATATGGTTCAAAAGTTAGAGGGGGGGGGACTTTTTTTTCCTTTAGCAGCGATTATTTCCGAAAATATTAATATTATCAAAAAATGATCTAAGTAAACCCTTATTCATTTTTAAATACCTATCCAATATATCACACGTTGGGGTTGGAATGAAAACAAATATCAGCCTCCACTTTACATGTAAGGGGGGTACCCTAATAAAACATTTTTTTCCATTTTTTATTTTTGCACTTTGTCGGCGTGATTGATATACATATTGGTACCAAATTTCAGCTTTCTAGTGCTAACGGTTACTGAGATTATCCGCGGACGGACGGACGGACGGACGGAGGGACAGACGGACATGGCGAAACTATAAGGGTTCCTAGTTGACTACGGAACCCTAAAAACGTCGTACGATACACGTGCGAAAAGGAAATTCGTGACTGGTGTCGATTTAAAATACTCCCTTCTCTTTTCCGCACGTGTATCATAATGTACTGTACAATTTTGCGTTAGTATCTTTTAATCCTGTATATCGCAACATAGTTGTGCAATAATTGCAATATGATTGGTCTGCGTCTGCGCACGATCCGCCCACGTGCCGTTGGCAGATAACCAGACGCTTCACAGACGATGTTTACTTTTAGATTTTTGCCGTCATATTTTACAGTCAGAGTCATACTTTATACTTTTTAGACTTCGTCTTTTACATTAAGTTTTTATACATACAGACATATTTCTTTATTTTAAAATCATGATATCACGTCAATACACATTTTGAAACAAATAAATTTGTTATACAATGGGGCAAAGTTGTATTTTAACGCCGAGTGGAGTTATGATAGTATGTAATACGGTGGCGCTAAAAATCAAGGTTTGATTCTTATCATCAGTGGAGTTATGATAGTATGTAATATGGCGCTAAAAATCAAGGTACGAAGTGAAAATATAACACAAAACTTTTCCCTCACTTGGTGTGGCCTAGTGAAAAGTATATATAACTCAAATTGACTCGGTGAAAAAGGGCACAAGTCCCACCTCGGACTTGTGACCTTTTTCACCGAGTCAATTTGAGTTATACCCTTTTTCACTAGGCCCACAGATTATTTATTAAATTCTATATACACAAATAATCCTTGCATTTGGTAAATAGATAATAGAATTAAAATTCCTTAAATATAATATATATAACATACCTAATCGGATTTCTTTCTGCTTTTAGTTTTAGGTAATTGCTAAATACTTGTTAAAATCAGTGCGATATCTTACTAATTACTGATAATTGATATAAATGGATATATAGTTTTTTATATTTTGCGATATTAATGATTGTTATCGAGGTTTGTAAGTATTTTAAATTACCACCAACTGACGTGACAAATAAAATGTTAAGTACATAACTATATTTAGAGGATACGGGAAGGCCTTATTTTACTTTAGAATGCACAAAATAATGTAAAATTTATATTAAAAAAAACCGACAAAGTAGACCGATTTAAATCAAACATGGCTAAGAACACTCGACTAATCCAGCTTTTAAACAAAAAAAAAGAAATCTAAATCGGTTCATCCGTCCGAAAGCTACGATGCCACAGACACACACACACACACGCACGCACGCACGCACGCCCTCACGCACGCACGCAGACACATCAAACTTATAACACCCCGTCGTTTATGCGACGGGGGTTGAAAAATATTCCAAATAAATTTAAAAATCTAACGTAAACAGAAGTTTGAAGGCTCTTTTTAAAGCTCACGCACTATATTTCATGTGTGATTATTAGGTCAAGTTATAAGCGAAACTATAACACGACAACACTACGGCCCCACCCTTCAATCACTTATGTTTCATGCTCATTGTTACTAGAACCAACTGGTTCACTCTGGGTGGATATCGACCAGTCGCGCTCAATGTTTGGGTGGTTCCCTTCTGCATATATTAACGGATATATTTAAGTATAGATGTATTCCGAAATGGTTTTCATTCGTATTTTACACGCCAGCCTTACGTCATGGGGGGCCGATTTTTGAGTCTCACGGCGTTCGAATTCAGAAAATTGTCACTAAAAAATAATACGCAATTCACCGTTTTCAACCGGTATTTTAGTGACAGTGAGACTCAAAAATCGGCCCCCTGGTCTGAACAAATCTGAAAAATTAATAAATCTTAGTAATTCAGAACGTTTGCCGACCTTACAAATAAAAGTCTGAATCGGATGAATCTGAGGAATTCATATTCTGAAATCAAAACAGAATGTGTTTTGACTTTTGACAACAGCTACAAAGTGGAAAAAAAAAATGGAACTATTTTTTTATCATAGCAACATTTAACTGTTCTCATAAGCCCGCTCCAGACTATGCGCGCGCGTCAGTGGCGCGTTGCCGCGAACGAGAGTGTGGAGCATTCTGCGTATCGAATCCACACTCGCGTGCGGGCTATAGAAAATTGACAAAATAGTTGCCACGTGCAAAATGGTCGACGGTGGCGCCCCTATTATTAGGGTTCCGTAGTCAACTAGGAACCCTTATAGTTTCGCCATGTCTGTCTGTCTGTCTGTCCGTCCGTCCGTCCGTCCGTCCGCGGATAATCTCAGTAACCGTAAGCACTAGAAAGCTAAAATTTGGTACCAATATGTATATAAATTACGCCAACAAAGTGCAAAAATAAAAAATGAAAAAAAAAGTTTTATTAGGGAACCCCGCCTACATGTAAAGTGGGGGCTGATATTTTTTTTCATTCCAACCCCAACGTGTGATATATTGTTGGATAGGTATTTTAAAATGAATAAGGGTTTACTCAGATCGTTTTTTGATAATATTAATATTTTCGGAAATAATCGCTCCTAAAGGAAAAAAAGTGCGTCCCCCCCCCTCTAACTTTTGAACCATATGTTTAAAAAATATAAAAAAAAATCACAAAAGTAGAACTTTATAAAGACTTTCTAGGAAAATTGTTTTGAACTCGATAGGTTCAGTAGTTTTTGAGAAAAATACGGAAAACTACGGAACCCTACACTGAGCGTGGCCCGACACGCTCTTGGCCGGTCTTTTTTATTCTACTCTTTTTGCCAGGCCGTAGGTAAATTGTGTCGAATGAATTCCGTGCACACATTTAGATTTTTCCAGATTATGAATTTCTCAGACTCGGACCGATTCAGACTCTGTTGACTAAAAGGAGCGTTTTAGCATTAAGACTGCATTTTATTTACTTCTTTATCTATTGTTTTGTCGTGCACTCTACAATAAAGAGTGCTTGTACACATTTTATACCCAATTAACAAACAAAGACAACTAATTTAACCATTCATTTGCTCATACCCATTATCCCATTAACGTCACAATACAATCTAATATTACATTCAGAAATCGGCCAAGAGCATGTCGGGCCACGCTCAGTGTAGGGTTCCGTAGTTTTCCGTATTTTTCTCAAAAACTACTGAACCTATCAAGTTCAAAACAATTTTTCTAGAAAGTCTTTATAAAGTTCTACCTTTGTAATTTTTTTCACATTTAATTTTTAAAAGTTAGAAGGAGGGGGGGGGGGGGGCACTTTTTTACTTTAGGAGCGATTATTTCCGAAAATATGAATATTATCAAAAAACGATTTTAATAAACCCTTACTTATTCCTTTCTAAATACCTATCCAACAATATATCACACGTTAGGATTGCAATGAACAAAAAAATCACTGCCCACTTTACGTGGGGGGCACTTTGTCGGCGTGATTGATATACATATTGGTACCAAATTTCAGCTTTCTAGTGATAACGGTCACTGAGATTATCCGCGGACGGACGGACGGACAGACATGGCGAAACTATAAGGGTTCCTAGTTGACTACGGAACCCTAAAAACACACTATAATGAACACGCCATCAGATATATCTGACCTACCAAAGCTCTTACAAATATCGAAACAACTGACAATAGAGGCGCGTTCCGATATGTGTGAGAACTTTGGCAGCTCCGATATCAAAGACATTATATAACTCCGTATAGACGGATAAAGTCTAAGAAAACAACGTAAGTACCTCAAAGCCATAGAGAAAAAGGTACGGTGGCCTAGATGGCGTTACACTTTTGGAGAACGCTCCGCTAGATGGCGCTAATATTAATATTTGACATTTTAACACATATCAAGCTAAGAATATGGACCAAAATTTCAAAACTGAGGTTCAAAAGTTTCAAGCCTGTGTCGAGAGATGGCAGTCTGCACTGTGATTACACATTTTACTTTGACAGTCAGATATCGAAACAATTGACAATAGAGGCGTGTTCCGAATGTTCCGTTATTTGTGAGAACTTTGGCAGCTCCGATATATTTGATGGCGAACATATATAAACTTGTTAACCTGTTTCCATTCGTTCAATACGTCGAAGGTGAACGAAACATAAATTCGTTCAGTACCCATTGTGTTGGATCTGAATAGGCTTTTTGAAGGAAAAACGAATAAATTATGCAGAATTATTGCTGAGATTTTGCTTAATTTATTAATAAATTCTTATTACTCTATTGTCTATGTTTTAGTACTAAATGGGACGTTTTAGTTTTAGTGCACTTTTTATTTGTATTTTAATGTTGTTTCTACTTTGAAATATTGAGATTCGAGGTTTTCATTTTAGTTTGTATAATGGTTACGAAAAACGTATGGAATATTTAGAACGCTTTTCTTACACGTACGTATACATACATAAGTATTCCTGAGATTCCTGGGTAAGAACACGAAAGATTGAGTGTATAGACTGCCATCTCTTGACACAGGATTAAAACTTTTGAACCTCAGGCATATATTTATCATCAGGCATATATCAGCATATCCATATCCAATTATCCATACTAATATTATAAATGGGAAAGTGTGTATGTCTGTTTGTTTGTCCGCCTTTCACGGCCAAACGGAGAGACGAATTGACGTGATTTTTTAAGGGGAGATAGTTGAAGGGATGGAGAGTGACATAGGCTACTTTTTGTCTCTTTCTAACGCGAGCGAAGCCGCGGGCAAAAGCTTGTATCATATATTCTTAACTTGGTCAGTGTTAAAATTATCAAATCAAAATTAGCGCTATCTAGCCGTGAATCAACCAACCAAAGGTGTAGCGCCATCTAGACGACAATACATTTTTCTTGATGGTTCAGAGGTACGTTTTTTTTTTTAAACTTTATCTATCTAAACGGAGTTAATATGTCTTTCGTAGAAATAATATATAAAAAATAGTGCGCTTCAAACTACAGTGCCCTAGTTTTATTTTGTACACATATTTAGGTATTTTTAGACTTACATAATGCTATTTTCACTGATTAGATTAGATTAGATTTCTTTATTTCATGATAAAAATTACACTATAAATTTGTTACATGCCAAAGTTATGTTTATCTTCTCATCATGATCGTCGAAAATTACATTATAAATTGAAAATAATAAAATGAATATTTTCTCCCAATAAGGATCGTCATTTACAAATAGAAATACATAAAACACAATAAAATTAAGAAATGAAATTAAATCCGAAGTCAGTGTAATCAAATGCATGCTATCACAAATTCAATTCCATGTACTCATTTACAGAGTACAGAGGGTTATCTAACAAAAGGTTTCTCAATTTGCGCTTAAATGCTTCGTCATATGGCTCATTCCTAAGATCGGCAGGTAAGTGTTCGTAGTAAGTAGGGCCGATGACACGCGGGTTCTTTCTTGAAAGTACCATGCGACGGGGGACTGTTCTCAGACGGCCTGTAGCTCGAAGCTGTTTGCCCGGACAGGCAACGCGAGCAAATTGAGATATGTTTTGCCTAACAAATAACAGTATATCAAACATATATTGTGCGTAGTGCGTCATTATATGTTGAGAAATAAAGAGCTCTCTGCAAGGGTGCCTGTCTCTTACTCCAGCAAGTATACGTATTGCACGTTTCTGCATTATAAGGACTCTTATTGTATCTGATGAGTTTCCCCAGAGCAGCGATCCGTATGCCATAATAGAGTGGAAATGCGCAAAGTACACCTGCTTTAAGGCTTCTGCGGAGATAAGAGGCTTCAGTTTCCTCAACGCAAACGACGCACCACCCAATCGATCACAAAGATTGTCAACATGGCACTTCCAATTCAGAGTGTTGTCTATCAGGAACCCTAAAAACTTACTCTGTTCGCACACGGGCATCGGAAAATTAGCCATGCATGATGGTGGTTGTACCTTTCGACCGGAAAATAACATTATATTTGATTTAGAAAAATTGAGTAAGAGACCATTTGCTGAAAACCATGCCTGCAATTGGTGGCAAGCATCATTAATTTTTAAAGCCAACTGGTCATAAGTACTTGCACCAACTAATACATTCGTGTCATCCGCAAACAATACAGGCAAGCCAGCTCCAATATTCGATGGTAGGTCGTTCACAAATAACAAAAATAAGGTATTTCCGAGGGACGAACCCTGAGGAATACCAATATTTATGCATCCCACATCAGACTGGATTGACTTGCCGTCATTGAGTAATTTCACGACTTGCTTGCGGTCTGACAGGAATGAGGTATACAGTTCATGGGCAGTGCCTGTGATTCCATACATTTTCAATTTTTCCAGGAGTAATTCGTGGCTAATGACGTCAAATGCCTTTGACAAGTGGCACAGTATTGCGGCAATCTTATCCTTATCGTCTAACCCTGTCATTATAGAATCGAATATCTTATACGTCGCGGTGGTTGTTGACATTTTTTGTCGGTATGCAAATTGGTTTTCCGTAAGTAGGTTATTCTATTCTATATGACTCATAAGGTGAGACGACAGGACCGATTCTACCATTTTAGAGATTGTGGGTACTATTGTAATAGGCCTATAGTTGTTGACGTCACACCTGTCACCCTTTCCCTTGAACACTGGACAGACTCTCGTGTTTTTCAGCACGTCAGGATACGTGCCAGTTTCAAAAATAATGTTTATGAGAGTGACAAGTATGTCGCCAACAACAGGCCACAAACATAAAATAATTTTCGGCGAAATGTCAAAAGCATCGACAGTGTTCTCTTTTTTCAGCATCGAATGTAAGGTCCTGGTCAACAGATCACGGGTAACGACTGGCAGTGTGTACGAAGGAGGATCATATGTAGAGATCACTGTAGTACTATTGCGAAATACTAGTACTCATGAGTCAAAATACTCTTGTAATACTCATTAAGAAACATTACACGCTTCAAACCCGTCTAAATATCTCTTTTACTTTCGACTTTATTAGTTTTCCCTTATAGTTGAAGTTCTAATACAAATGCGTTCAATTGACGGTATGTGCTGCCAAAATTTTCCGACGAGTGACGTCATGTGATGACGTCATTCGAATATGTCGCTATGCTATATCGGTCGTGGGTCGTGGGGGGGGGGGGGGGGGGTCGATTTTTATCGTCGATCAATTTCGTGAATTTCGTTCAACAATATATTTTTTATACTACGTCGGCGGCAAACAAGCATACGGTCCGCCTGATGGATAGCGGTCATCGTAACCTATGGACGCCTGCAACTCAACCAACACCACTGCAATATCACCACCATTATCGATTTAAATTCTATATATGAGCACTATGAGCTAAATCATATTCATATTCATATTCATTTATTCATAAAATTAACAATTTTACATGTCAAAGTTAAAGTTAAATTATCATCATAGTTAGGGTACAATACAATATTACATTTTAAAAATAGAAAATACTCTCAAATAAATTCAATAATTAATTTAAAAAAGAAAACCTAAAACTAAAACTATATTAAGGAAATCTAAAACTATATTTAAAATACTGGCCGTTATGTTTCAATAACCTAACCACAAAATTAAAATTATAAAAAACCCCCGACCGTGACATAGTGGACCGATTTTCATGAAACATGTCTAAGAACGTCCGACTAACTCAGCTTTCAAACAAAAAAAACTAAATCGAAATTTGTTCATCCGTTCGGGAGCTACGATGCCACAGACAGACACACACACACACAGACAGACAAACAAACAAACAGACAGACAGACACGTCAAACTTATAACACCCCGTCGTTTTTCGGGGGTTAAAAATAGAATTTCGTCGTTTTCGACCATAGAGGAATAAGTAAGGGAAGAGTTGTAACTCCATACATCAGTAAATGCGAGTTATTTGTAGTGACATCTATCGTCATTCACTCGTCAATCACGCGCCAACTAGCGTAAATTATCAGTACTGCTACTCGACACTAGGTGCCGACAGTGTTGCGTCTGCCAAAAATGTAATATTAAAACAGTTTATACCTTGTATTATAAGGTGAAGTAATTGAAAGCAAAGTACTGATTAATACTATTGTAATATTAGCTAAAAATTGTTGAGCAATAGACTTTTTGTTCGTCGTGACATCTATTGACAAGTAGCAGTACTGATAATTTACGCTAGTTGGCGCGTGATTGACGAGTGAATGACGATAGATGTCACTACAAATAACTCGCATTTACTGATGTATGGAGTTACAACTCTTCCCATACTTATTCCTCTATGTTTTCGACAGACTTTCGAACGGCGAATTCGTGCGTTCCAAATCGAAAAATCTGTACCCAGTGACGTCACGTGATGACGTCATTCGGACATGTCGCTATAACGGTCTTGCTCAGCTGACGCATAACTCAATTTTAAGAGGTTATAATTTTCGTTTTTATTAACATTTTTAACGAGTTTTTTAATGTTTCAGTTTAATTGTGCCAAGGTTTTTTAGGATACTTCTAAATGGTTTTGAAAAGTGCCTAGCATATTGCATAATATCTAATTTTTCCCCTCACTAGCTCGGAAACACGTGTTTTGTCCTTTAATACCAGTGGGTAAAACCGCATTTTATCCACTAGTGGGTAAAGTAATTTGACCTTGAATAAAGTCAAATTAACTGCTTTAAATTTGATAAAAGTAGGTAAATCTAGTAATAAAGATGATTTACCACCTGTGGAACTACTGGAAGCAGTGATTAAACGCATTTTTTGCGTTGTAGTTTCCTCGACATAGTGAGGGGAAAAGTTTTGTGTTACACTCGGGTGCAAATGTATTTTACTTCTCGTGTGTTAAAAAAACTCGCAAGTTCAGGATTCTATTCTCGAACCACTCGCTTCGCTCGTGGTTCAACTATAGAATCCTTTCACTTGCTCGTTTTTCAATTCCACACTCGGCGTTAAAATACAACTTTGCCCCTTTGTATAACAAATAACTATTATTAGAGTTTGTTAAAGTTATGAAATAGTTTTTTGTTTTTCTGTAATCTTATTTACCTAGAGATCGTCATCTCACACCAATGATTGACATATCCCGATAGTATCTTGCTTGTATTATTGATATTGTAATACTATTTATACAAAGCTATTATATTAACAGCTATATTTTATAGTAACAGTAAAGTTTATATTACGTACGCTAGTATCAATACTAATATTATAAATGGGAAAGTGTGTGTGTCTGTTTGTCCGTTTTTCACGGCAAAACGGAGCGACGAATTGACGTGATTTTTTAAGTGGAGATAGTTGAAGGGATGGAGAGTGACATGGGCTACTTTTGGTCTCTTTCTAACCCCCCACTTTCCTAATATGGGGGTTGGAAGTTTGTACGGAGTAATCCGCAATTTTGGAATTTAACGCGAGCGAAGTCGCGGGCAAAAGCTAGTATCTTTAAAATTCGGAAAGTCTAGCTACGATAATACGATATTACCACAGAGAACCTCCTATAGAGTAGAAATCTTGTATATTTTGTTCGCGATACGAGTCACCAGTGTTTGGGGTGCGAGGAGCGGGCGGGGAATGTGTTAAGCGCGCTGTGATTGGCCGTTTCAAGGACGGCGGGCAGTCGCGCCAGATGAAAAGGGACAGAAGTATGACTGTCCCTCTACTGACGCGTAAGTGGCCAATGTAAGTTGACCTATGCCGGCTCTGAATAAATTATAAATATGACTTATTTGTGGAATGTAATGCCGTCTGTTTTTAAATTTGAGCTTCTTGTTACCTTTCCACACCATTTCACACTACAGGTGGACATCTTTAAGGCATCAAAATACCCTTTTCCAATTTTTTAGTGCGAAAAACACGCGCTGCTTTCGGGTCTGTTACTTGGTCGATACTGATCGGGCACGGCGAGCGCCCGCGCTTATATCAGTGCAAATACTAGGAAGGCTGGCGACCGCGAGTCGTCTTGTAATGGATGTCTATAGGGGTTGGTCTGTGGATATTACAGTATAACCAGGGTGGCTAGCCGAATGGCACAATCGCTCACGAAACGCTCACGAAACGAAGCGCTAGTAGATATCTATCTCTATCGCGCTTGCGTATTGGCGCGACAGAGCCAGCGGCGTATCGCTTTCGTTTGGCGTCGGAGAAATGCCATTCGGCTTAGGGTGTGCAAACCGGTTAACCGAAAAACCGGTTACCCGAGACTTTTTGGCCTCTGTTAAAAACCGGTTTTTATAGTCCCTAACCGGTTAATAACCGAAACTGTATTTATTTCTCAAAATTTGGAAAATTAGGCATTAAAAGGTTCAAAAATACGTAATTATTTAAAGTTTTGTAATAATAAAGATTTATTCATTACTTTTCATTGACTTTATTAGTATCTGTAATGATTTTATTTTAAAAATTAGTGCCTAGTCTACTCAATTATACATTTTATACAATACAGTAGAGTCCGGTTAGTATATTACGACTCGGCATAGAGCTAACGTCCAACCTCTTACAACGACATAAGCACAGGTATTTATTTGGTTTTTGTATGTGATAGTATGAAAGTACATCTGTTTATTACGACTCCGATTTTAACGACCAGCCGCTTTTTACGACACATTTTACACAGAATCCGTCCGTCAAGTCCGGTTGCAACGACGAGCGACAACGTTTTTAGTTTTACTAGTAAATTGAGGAAACAAAGCTACTTCCACCCGAGCACGGCCCCCTGTCTTGCCTACAACAAGTAGCAAGATTACATTGTGGCCACGTAACTTTTTGAAGTATTGCTTTTAAAATTTTAACATTTTGTTCGCCTCGGGTCTAACCTTTTTGTATTTTTCGATTGCGTATAAACTAGCTTTACTTACAAATGATGAGCAAGCGCGCATACTAAAAAAAAAGGACTTTTCTAACTAAACAAGTCACAATAAAATAAGGTATTAATACTATGATAATAATACCCTGTAAATAGACCTATTGATTGAAATGTTTTAGTAATAGAGATGTAGATATTACTTTTAATTAAAATAAATTAAATTCGTTTTGTACGACATCCGGTTAGTACGACGTAATATCAGCGGTCCCTTGAGCGTCGTTGTAACCGGAGTCTACCGTATATTTCAAACTATATTTTTTTAAAGAAAGGTAAAATGGAGATCTTGGTTTTCTTACATCAATTGCTTGTATTACTAGGGGCGCTGGGAGCTGTAGACCTTCGCGACATGCCTAGAAAACGCAAAACTTTCAATTTCAATTCAAACCACACAAGCCTTTTTTTAGCAATTTCCGCATTTACCAAATTTCCAAAAACTGGATAAAAATTATCTTCATCGTGCAAGTAATACCTCCCACGATATCATCAACATCAGAATTCTTAAAGGTAATGGTAATTATTGCGTAGTACGGCCATTTACTAAAAATCCTCAAAACCGGTTAATAACCGGTTAACCGGTTTTGAAGGAAAAGTCTCGGTTATTAACCGGTTTTTTAAGTTAACCGGTTTTTGCATACCCTAATTCGGCTACGCACCCTGGGGCGGCTCACTCCGCGATTCTATCGCCGCGCTACAAGGACATGCTGGCGGCCGCGAGTTCGCGGCCTAATCAGGGGTGGCGCGTGTTCTCACGGAACGCACGTTAGCACTTTCTAATGTTACTTTACGTCACGAGTTTTTTTTAAAGTTCATATGCGATGTCCGCGTGTGGAATGGCTAATAATGCTTAGTTAATAGATATCATGAATAAAATAAATACCATAGGACATGTTTACACAGATCTACTATTGATTAAGGCCCCGAAAAGATTGAATAAGGCTTGTGATATTGGAACTTAAACAAAAATTTATAAATACTATATATTTATACCTAGAAAGTACCCAAGACTTGAATATAATAGTATAACATTTTATCTGAGTATTAAATCGTTTTAATCCGTAGGCAACCCTATCATCCGACGCTGCGCACGTGCGGCTCGTTTCTTTGTTAGAATTTTGTAGGCATTTAAAAAGGCAGCATGTCGTGAACATCAAAGCAGTGGGCCTTCTGTACTTGTACTATTATATATTCTGTGGTATAACAAAGAGTACTATCGTACAGTATGGCCACTCCCGCTCCCCGCTGAAAGTGCCGCCCACCCCCTCTCGGTTACCTCAAAGTTACCGCCTGTCAGAAACGCGAACAGTCGACCTGTCATATTTCACTCATACAAGCATAGTACGCGTTCACCTACACGAGCTTAGACTGTGTGCTAGGAACGCGCCTCTTTCATATACGACCGGTCTGGCGCAGTCGGTAGGCCCTGCCTGCTACGCCGCGGTCCCGGGTTCGAATCCCGGTAAGGGCATTTATTTGTGTGATGAGCACTGATATTTGTTCCTGAGTCATGGATGTTTTCTATGTATATAAGTATTTATATATTATATATATCGTTGCCTGAGTACCCACAACACAAGCCTTCTTGAGCTTACCGTGGGCCTCAGTCAATCTGTGTAAGAATGTCCTATAATATTTATTTATTTTTCTACTCCCGAACTGTTATTCGTCATTTACAGGGTCGTGCATAGATCTTTAAAACCCTACATAAAGGTCTATACCCCAAAGCCAGCGTCCGCCGGCTTTCCGCGCATGCGCGCAGTATCGAAAAAACTGAAAACGCATTGTTTGGCTCTGTAACCATGGCAACGCCTTATAATGACACTGCGCGAGTGCTCGGAAAGGCTGGGCAGCCGAGCTGACAGTGCAAACCTTTGCGTCAAAATACAGGAAGCAGTGTGAATTTCACGAAAGTTATTCAAGAAAACTATTAAAAACTAAGTGCATGGTCGTAGAAAAAGTATTGTATGCAACGGTGTTTAACTGAGTCAAAAAATACTCGTGGCGTCTCAATAACAATTTTCGGCTTCGCCTCAAATTGTTACCCACGCCACTCGTCTTTTTTGACCTCCTTTAAACGCCTGTTGCATAAAATACTATTATTTATTTATTATTTATATATTTGATCGCCAGCGTCCGAGGTAATAGAATCTGTAGGATATCGATTCGTTCGATCATTGTCCGGTGATGAAGTGCAAAAATGTTCGATCCGCTGTACTGTACTCCTTCATCATTCATTCATTCATTTATTCATTCATTCCATTCATTCATTCATTCATCGATTTCAGATCGATTTGTTTACCTACATGAAAGGTGAAGCTTTAGCTGTTTCTGAGAAGTACATTACGAATGTTAACAACTTACAGGGGGGTTACCATGACGTGCTAAAGCCGTTCAGTTTAGGTTGAGAGAGAGGGACGGAGCTATGTAACTGCTATAGCTGTGTCCCTTTCTCTCAACCTAAACTGAACGTCTTTAGTACGTCATGGTAACCCCCCTGGCCAAGGTGAAGTACGACTGTATGTGTTTATACGAGTATGTCCATTGTTAAGACGATACAGGAGGGGTCAATTCTCCATACAAACGCTCTCTACTATTTCCTCCCTTTTTTTGACGGAGTGGGAATGCAGTTACGCACGATGTGTGGGACTCGCCGTTTCTTTCCCCTCCCCTAGCGAGAGGGGGGAAACTTGGCCCTACCCACTAAACCCACTCCGGCGTTTCATCATCTTTGCCGTTAGTGAGGGCGCGTCGGGATCGATATGTATGTTCATCATGTCACCACGGAACTATTTCCTCCCTGGTTTTTGAAGATAGAGCAATGATTTTTTCAACACAGATTATTATTATTTTTATCTGTGCCAGACCGTTTTGACATTCTTATTTTTAAAGACGCTAGAGCCCATCAAAAATTTCCAAAAACGGCCTTTTCTGAATACCGGTTTTTGTATGGGACTCTTCTGAAAACCGTTTTCACATAACGTTTTTTCGAAATAACGCTAGGCTTTGTGCCAGTAACGGAGTCTTGTCTGACAGCTTTGTTTACCAGACATATGAAAGTCGAGTTTCAGCCATTTCGCGAACGGGCCAAGGCGACGTAATGTAAACACGTGTTCATTGTTAACTTCCGGAGTTTATGGGCTACAGCTGTAGCAGAATAGACCTACATTATGAATTTCCTTTTCGTACGTGTATCGTACGACGTTTTTCAGTAATATATGGCCCTTTGAACCACTTTAAAATCACTGTCAATAGAAATTGTCAACAATGTAAACAAATAAAACCATTATATACAATATCAATATTTGAGCACAATTTTATTATTTTAAAGGTTGAGGATCATAATGTGATATGAATTGATTAAATAACTCATGGATTTAGCCAGTATCTGATGAGTTAGAATGGAAATCAAAGACATTTAGACTACAAGGTTTGTTTACATTGTTCACAAATTATTGACGGCGACTTTATGCACAAGTGCGATAAGCCGATAAAATAGTACAATGTGTACTGAAAATAGTGAAAATAATAATATACCTACAATATATATGGTCAAAAACGGTTGCAACAAAAATCGGTGCTTGTTCTGCTAGGGTTTGCGATTTGAATAGGATTTACTAAGAACATTTTTTAATACTGATAAATTCATAATTAGGTGTCCTTTAATATCTACAGGAAATGTGCATAAATAAATTGTAAATATTTGTGTATTCTTATAATAAGACGTAAGTAACATACAATAATAAAAAGCATAGGTTAAGTACTTTCTTTTCTAAACCATAAATCAGAAAGATAAGTTTCTGATAGATTTCTTAATCGATTTGTTCAATGTGGCAGTCAAGTTCGTAAAAGTTTTAGGTAGGTACAGTGTGCTGCACAAGTGCATGACGAAGTTATCAATGCATTCATTCATAATTTCTCCACGTAATTTCGCAGCTGTACATGAGCGTAGTGAGTGATTCATGTATAATAATTGAATCATCACTTAAAATTGTTATTTACGATTAATTTCTGTTCATAAGCAAGATAAGCCTACACGTGGATTCTTTACCAAAGAAGTTTTATTAGATAAGTCTGCGCATCAGTCATGATAAGTTCGATTTATGATAAACAACAGTAGATATGGAAATGACCTTGATAAAATTTGTAGGTTTATAGTTTAGTGTACAATGTAAAATATTTAGATTTAGATTATTTACTTTTAATATACCTGGGGCCCGTTTCTCGAAAGGTACAAGCCTTGTATTACAAGTGCGCGAACTGTCAAATCGTATGGGTTGTCATGGAAACACACTTGTAATACAAGGCTTGTACCTTTCGAGAAACGGGCCACAGTTCGTAAATCGAGAGTACTAGTTCGCTAGTATTGTAGAAATAAGTATTGTACCTACTAATATGAACTTTATTCCTCAAAATTAAAAAAAAATTGCAATCAATCTAAAAGTTTTGAGTTTTTTTGGTCACGGATTGATTTGTAATAATGTTTTACAGCTTCTATTATTCCATCGGTACCAAATCTTAGTCAAAATCAAAACAAATGTCCTGTCAAAAAAGGCAATTAATAAAACACAACTAATCAAATATACAGCTTTCTCAAACAAACAAGTAAATAACAGTTCGAAGCCTAGCTATGATAATATAGTATAATTTAATAAATCATTTTCTAACAGTAAGCAAATACTCGAAAGGCGTGTGTAAACTAAACATATGATTTGGTTAAATATGTGTACACAACGTTGATCAAATAAAGATTTTCCGTGTTTTTGACGACGCAAAAACGACGGGGTGTTATAAGTTTGACGTGTATGTCTGTGTGTATGTCTGTCTGTCTGTGTGTGTGTCTGTCTGTGGCATCGTAGCTCTCGAACGGATGAACCGATTTAGATTTAGTTTTTTTTCATTGAAAGCTGAGTTAGTCGGGAGTGTTCTTAGCCATGTTTCATGAAAAATCGGTCTACTATGTCGCGGTCGGGGTTTATTCAAAATTTTAATTTCAGGACACGTCAAATAAATATTTGGGGACACCCTACACAGATTAACCTAGCCCCAAACTAAGCAAAGCTTATAGGTTGGGTGCTATAATAGGCGAAGATGTACATATTATGTACCTATATGAGGTACAGCGGAGCAAATCTCGACTGGGGGTCAATTGTAACTAATCCATTTTTTTTTATTATAACACTGCTGTCGTGTTCTACATGTATCCACTGAACACGCCTACCATATATAACCGGTTGACACTCTATTTAATACTGAAAACATGGAAAAATGGACCAGTTACATTTGTCCCCCAGTCGAGTTTTACCCCGCTATACCTTAGATAAATACATACGTATATACATAGAAAACATCCATGACTCAGTAACAATCTGTGTTCATCACACAAATAAATGCCCTTACCGGGATTCGAACCCGGGACCGCGGCTTAGCAGGCAGGGTCACTAACGACCTCAGACGAAGGATACTATAGACTAGACGCAAGCGTACACCCGTAAGGGACAGATATAGAATAATGGAGCGAATTTAAGAATCACTTTAAAAATGGCTGACAGTTTACCATAAACAACCTACGTAATTTGGGCGGATAATAAGCTTGACAAGTCACGTCCTTATTGTTTGCCACAAACTCGTTTGTGGCAACGGCGGAAAAGTGAAACTATGACAAAGACAAAAAATAACATTTTGCTCTCTGTCACTCTTATTATAATTTGTATGTGACCATCTCGTTCGGTAGTGGTATTATTATTTGGCTGTTAGGGTTTGCAAAAACCGGTTAACTTTAAAAACCGGTTAATAACCGAACCTATACCTTCAAAACCGGTTAACCGGTTTTTAACCGGTTTTGCGGATTTTTAGTAAATTACCGTACTACGCAATAATATTACCATTACCTTCAAGAATTCTGTTGTTTATGATGTCTTAGCAGGTATTACTTGCACGATGAAGATCATTTTTATCCCATTTTTGGAAATTTTGTAAAATGCAGAAGTTGCCATAAAGGACTTGAGTGCCCATAGTGTATATGGCGCTTTAAACTGTCAAGCTTTACTGTGATAATCACTTTAAGTATTTGTCAGTTTTGCGTTTTCTAATCATGTCGCGGAGGTCTACAGCTCCCAGAGCCACTAGTAATACAAGAAATTAACGTAAGAAAACCAAGATCTTCATTTTCCCTTTATTTTAAAAATATAATTTGAAATACACAGAAGAGTCCGGTTATAACGACGCCCAAGGGACCGCTGATATTATGTCGTACAAAACGAAATTCATTTCGGTTTAAAGATATGTCATTTTTAGTATGCGTGCTTGCTCATCACCGGCAAATTACTGTCGTATATCGTAATAATAAATAGTTGCATTCCTTGAACCTCGATTTACGTAATTAATATGACAATCGATTTTTTTTATTAAGTAAAACTAGTTCATACGCAATCGAAAAATAAAAAGTGGGTTCTATTTAGAGCTTATAAGATTAGACCCCAGGCGAACCAATTGTTAAAATTATTAAAATCAATGCTCCAAAAAGTCACATGGCCACAATCTCATCTTGCTACTTGTAGGCAAGACAGGGGGCCGTGCTTGGGGCGGAAATAGCTTTGTTTCCTCAATTTACTAGTAAAAACGTTGTCGCTCGTCGTTGTAACCGGACTTGACGGACGGATTTTGCGTTAAATTACGTCGTAAAAAGCGGTTGGTCGTTAAAACCGGAGTCGTAATAAACGGATGTACTTTCATAATATTCCATATGAAAACCAAACAAATACCTGTGCTTCCGTTATTCGGTTATTGTAAGCGGTTGGACGTTAGATATATGCATGCGGAGTCGTAATACTAATTAACCGGACTTTACTGTATAAAATGTATATTTGAGTGGACTTGGGACTATTGTTTAATCTTCACGTTTAGTTAGATTACAAAATCATGATCATACTATGACTACTTTAAGAAATTCAGTGCAGGTGCGTAATGTTGTCAATGAAAAGTAGTTAAATAAATAAATCTTTATTGTTACAAAACATTGAAGAATTATGCACTTTTGACCCTTTTTTATGCCTAATTTGGTCATTTTGGGAAATAAATATAGTTTCGGTTATTAACCGGTTAGAGACTATGAAAACCGGTTTTTAACCGAGGCTAAAAAGTCTCGGTTAACCGGTTTTTCGGTTAACCGGTTAACCGGTTTGCATACCCTATTGGCTGTCTAGTCTATAGTATCCTTTGTTTAAGCTAACGACAGTAGGTACCGACTACGCCAGACCGCTCCTCAAATCCAAATCCCAGAGTCTACTTCTAACGACACCCTCGAGAGGAATTATAACCTAACAACAAAATTAAAATTTTGAAAAAACCCCCGACCGCGACATAGTAGACCGATTTTCATGAAACATGGCTAAGAACACTCCCGACTTACTCAGCTTTCAGACAAAAAAAACTAAATCCAAATCGTTTCATCCGTGCGGGAGCTACGATGCCACAGACAGACACACACACAGACAGACAAACAGACAGACAGACACATACACACAGACAGACACGTCAAACTTATAACCAGAGATCGGATTTTTGTGCGTCATCTCATACCAAAAGTCATTAAAAATTAAAATTTTGAAAAAAAACTAAATCTAAATCGGTTCATCCGTAGACAAACAGACAGACAGACAGACAGACACGTCAAACTTATAACACCCCTCCGTTTTTGCGTCGGGGGTTAAAAATGACGTAAGTCACTAAGAATGTCGCAAATCCGTCCGATCTCTGCTTATAACATCCCGACGTTTTTGCGTCGGTGGTTAAAAATGGTTGTTAGGGAGGGGGGAGGGGGTGCTACTGCTAACAAACTACTGCAAAATTGATGGTAGCCGGCAAATGCCAACCAAGGTTGCCTAATGGACTGGGCAGGAATCTATTAATGTGGTCACGCGAGAGCCATAAGTAATAAATTTATTGCTTACTTTAGTAAATAGGGGATTAGGGATTTCTGTCGTAATATTCGTGTGAGGGAATTCAAAAGTTATGAATGTTATGATGATGGAAGAACAGAGCTTGCCGGATCTTGCATCCGTCAACATCATCACTTAAAGATGGTTCTTAGGCGGTTTAATTGACACCAAAGTTTCCTGGAGAGGTTGGTTCTAGAGTTTGCATTATCCGACGGATTTTTAATATTCGAATAATTCGGATAATACAATTTTTATTATTCGAATATTCGAATAATTCGGATAATTTCGGATAATTTATTAAATGGAACAAAATTAATGTTACAGGTGCGTATAAGCGTGGAATTGATAACGGCTGAGATAGATGAGCGCCATAATGCGAAATTTACCTACATTTTTATTTATTTTTTGCGTAAATCAGCAAACTGTAGAAATTAAAACACACCTAGCTCTCTATCTTTAGTTCTATGACTAGAATCTTGCAATCAGATAGTGAGCTGTCGATATAAGACAGTTAGTAGTAGTGATTAGTTAGGTGTTAGGTATAACGAGAAGTTTTTCTGACAACACCTTTACCTTGGAAATGGATGGTAGAGAGAATGGCTTGTGTAGAGTGGAACGTGAGACAACATCATTGGATATGATGATGGTTATAGGCGATACAGCGTTGTCATATTATCCGTTCCGATATCGGATATAGGAAGGATGTCAAAGGCAAAAATCAAAGATGTTGCCTTGAATGATTTCGAGAATGTATAGGAGTCGGTCCTTCGCTCGATCGGATCGGATACTCATCTTATCTTAAATCTGCGGGGCCCTTCCGGATACACTTCGACCCATCGGGATCTTTTGTGCAATTACCCTCTTAGATCTTAAGATCCTTCAGCTATTCAGGAGCTTCTTGACCATCTCCACGTATCGGATGATGAGGCTTATGGGTAGCTCTCTGATGTTCTTTGGTACTAGGTAGCCTGCTCCAAAGTTCTTCATTCTTTGTCTGGCGAGGGCGTGACATTCACACATTAGATGTCTGACGGTCTCTTCCTCTTCGCCGCACATGCGACAATCTGTGTAGTCAGCGTGTCCCATCTTGGCCAACATTCCTTTGATCCCGTAATGGCCTGTGAACACCCCCGTTATAATTTGGAGTTGTCTTTTGCCTAGCTTTCCTAGCTTTTTGCTCCATCCAGATTCTACCCTCCGCATAAAGAGCTTTGAATGCTTCAGACCTACCAGGGCATCCCACTCTTTTTGGTGATTAGCCTTTGTATGGTCCTTCATAGCCGTTTTAATGGTTCCTTGTGACGTTGTCTTCCGACCTGGCCTTGGCAAGTTCATCAGCATTTTCATTGCCAATGAAGCCTTCGTGCCCCGGTATCCATACCAGTTGGATCTTGTTTTGCCTTCCAAGCTTGTTAAGAGCTTGGATGCCGTTTAATACCAGTCAAGAGTCACCTCTGGGCGATGTGAAGGCTTTGAGTGCCGCCTGACTGTCGCTGAGTATATAGATATTCTTTCCTTGGGTTTGTCTAACTATATTCTTATGTACACAGGTAATTTAATAAAACACCGTGAATATTCGCAACAGACTGATTTATTTGACAAGTAACGGTACTCAATAAGTTTTATACATTGGGAGCATAGATGGCGCTAGCAGTAACGAATCAACGATAATTAACATTTTGATATACATACCAATACCCCCACTTATCAAAATAAGCTAAATTCTTATACATGGATACACATCCAAACAAAAAAATCTTAACTACAAAAAAATCCCATACATAATTGGGTAAATGAGATAAATCTACAAAGGAACAATACCAATCATTTTCATGAACTTGTAGTGTTTAACAGAACACAAACCTTTGGTAAGTACGTCAGCAGGCATTTCCTCTGTAGGTATATACTTAATATTCACATAGTTACACTTAACAACATCTCTAATATAGTGATAGCGTACATCTATATGTTTTGATCTATTGTGACTTTGACAACTAGATGCTAATTTCAAAGCACTCTGATTATCACAATTTAAATTAATTACATGATATTCACCTATAATTTCATGTAATAAGTTTCTTAAGTAGACAGCTTCTCTAGAAGCTTCTGACAAAGCTGTGTACTCCGATTCTGTACTTGAAAGGCTAACAGTCTTCTGCTTTCTGCTTTGCCAAGAAACAGCTGATCCAGACATAACAAAACAGAAACCAGTATAAGACTTCCTGTCTATAGCATCACTTGCCCAGTCACTGTCTACAAAACCTTGCAAATCACAATTATTATTACTGTACCTCAAACAATAGGTTTTTGTACACTGTAAGTATCTTAAAATTCGTTTTGCATAATTATAATGTTCATTGGTATAACAATTATTAAATTGGCTTAGATAGCTTACCGCATATGCTATGTCTGGCCTTGTTAAGACCGCCAAGTACATCAAACTTCCTATTAACTTTTGGTAAGGCACATTAGGTAAACTTCCTTCAGCTTTTTCCAAATTTAACTTAGGCTCAATAGGAGTAGTTTGCAGTTTACATTCTGACATCTGAAATTTACATACTAACTGTTCAATATAATGTTCTTGATCTACAGTTATTACATCTTTATTTTTATTTAAATTTATTCTCATGCCAAGATACTGTCTTACAGGGCCTAGGTCCTTTAACTTAAACTGTGAACTTAATACATTTTTCAATTTTTCAGTCTCACTATCACTGTTTGAAAAAATCAGAAAATCATCTACATAGAGCCCGACAATTATCTTAACTTTCCCAGTAGTTTTTGCAAACAAACACGGTTCATACTGACTGTTTTTAAAGCCCAATTTACAAAGACAATCTTTAACCCTCTCATACCAGGCTAGAGAAGACTGCTTTAACCCGTAAATAGCTCTCTTAAGTTTTAACACTTTTCCCCCACTTTTGTTTGCAAAACCTTCAGGAATTGACATGTATATGTTTTCTTTGAGAAAACCATTTAAGAAAGCTGTAGTAACATCTAAATGCGTTATACTCATTCCTAACTTTACACTAAGAGCAAATAACAATCTCAAAGTTGAATGACGCACAACAGGTGAAAAAGTGTCTGTATAGTCAACACCAGGCTTTTGCGTAAAGCCTTTGGCCACGAGCCTCGCACGATAACGCACATTATTGTCCACATCACTTTTTTTATTAAAGACCCACCGACACTTCACTATCGACACATTACCGGGGTTCTCGACAAGCTCCCACGCATCATTGTCCTCGAACGACTGCAGTTCGTCAGATATGGCGCGTCTCCACTGCTCCTTCTCTGGCCCCTCAAGAGCCTCCGAGTATGTGATCTCCTCTGAAGCTGGAACAGTACTGGGAAGACACATGTTGCCAAATCCATACCTATCAGGCTGCTTTCTGACACGCTTGCTTCTCGGTTCAGGTGTCGATGTACTCTGGACTGTTGGTTCTGGCTCCTCACTTGACGTTGGCTCAGTCAAAGTCTCATTACCATCAGCGTATACTGAAGAATCTGAAGAGAGTTCAGAATGCTCCTCATCTGGAACATTAGGATGCATATCCCCCACTGAAACGCTGCTCTTCTCCTCCACACTGCTTGTCTGCGCCTCCTCATTAGGTATCCAAAGAGCCAAGTCCTCACCAGCGTCGCTCCCATCCATTTCACCTTCCATCACAATGACATCTCTGCTGGTAATAATGGTTTTCTTGGAGGGATTGTACAATCTGTAACCCTTCACTGTCTCTCCATATCCCACTAATATGTGTTTTGCTGCTTTCTTGTCCCACTTCAAGCGCTTTTCTTTTGGGATATGAACCATCGCCTTACTACCAAACAGTCTTATATGGCTTAAATCAGGTTTTGAACCATACCACAATTCAAACGGAGTTTTATCCAATCCCGACACAATGGACCTGTTTTTCAGATAAACTGCGGTGCTGGCCGCCTCTGCCCAAAATCTCTTGTCGAGCTTTGCATCATATAAGAGACATCTAGCTTTCTCTACGATACTGCGATTAGACCGTTCTGGAATTGAATTTTGTTCTGGTGTGTAGCTATTTGTGGTCTGATGTATGATGCCCGCATTCTTGAGATAAGTTCCAAACTCACGGTTGCAGTACTCCAAACCTTGATCCGTGTGAAATATCTTAATTTTCTTGCCTTGCTGGTTCTCTACTAGTACTTTAAATTCCTTGAATTTGCTAAAAGCTTCACTTTTTTGCTTCAGAAAATATATAAAAGTCATTCTACTGTAGTCATCGATAAATAGCATAAAATACCTACTGCCATTTAAAGAATTAACCTCCATGGGTCCACACAGGTCACTATGTATTCTATGACAAGCCTCTGTGCTTCTGGTACCAACATGTGTAAAAGGTAACCTTGTTTGCTTTCCTTCACAACAGGTTTCACATTGTGCCTTGGTTATGTCTAAAGATCCTTCATAAGACACACCATCAACAATGCCGTTTTTCATTTTATTCAAATCTTGGCTGTTAATATGAGCCAAACGTTTGTGCCAAAGCTCTCCAGTAACTGCTGGTGCTGCCAACAAACAACTCTGTTTCTGAAGTCGCAACTTGTAAACACCGTTAATCAAATCGGCTATAGCAACTAACTCGTCGTTTCTGTTACTAATGTAACAATGTTTCTCATCAAAATTAATTCTGTTGCCATTTTTGATAAGCTCGCTCACTGATAACAAGTTTGTTGTCAAACTAGGCACGCATAGCACATCCTTCACTGTTATTTGACATTTCAAATCGGAAACAATTTCCACGTCTCCAGAACAAACAACAGGCACTGTTTCTTCATTTGCAACAATGATTTCTGGTAAACAAGGCGTAAAGTTTGCATTTTTCACCCAGTCTTTGTTCACCACTAAATGCGCGCTCGCGCCGGAGTCCACGTAAAAATCTTCCTTACTGAACTTCCCGCTAAGGAAAACAACACTAAATACACATTTACTAGCGTTTTTCTTCAACGTAGGACACTGATTTCGATAATGTCCGCTGGACTTACATTTGTAGCAAATCACTTCTTTTGTTGTTGTATCTGTCACTGTCTTCTTATTTGACATTGACAAGCCGCCACTCCCGCCATAGTTCTTTGGCTTAGTGTTGCCAGAGTGACATTTGCTTCTCGCTACGAATGCCGCACTGCTGCCAACCTCAGAATCTTTCGTTACTTCCATGTCAAGTAACTTTGACTTGATGACATCTGCAGTTATCGAAATACCCGAATGTTCGATTGCCATAATCATGGGTGAATAACGGTCGGACAAACCAGCTAATAGTAATGATCCTACCCACTCATCGGTGATTGTAAATCCTGTGCCGTTTAACCTTTGAGCTGTTTCGACCATTTGTGTGACATAGGTAGACATCGAGTCACAGTTTTCAAGTCTGATATTTATCAAATGTCGAAGCAAGGTTATTTTTCTTGAGAAACCAGAGTCGTCAAACATGGTCTTCAATTTAGTCCATAATTCCGCTGAGCTCTGTGTGTTCTTGATATGCACGTACAATCCAGGATCAATAGTTAAAATTAACTTTGCCTTCGTTTTTGCGTCTTCAACTGGTTTAACTTCGAAGGTTTTTGACGGCTTGATGTAACCTTCCATCCCTTCTAGCACCAACAAGTTCTCAGCCGCAAAACTCCACTCATCGTAATTGTCCCTGCCTTTCAACTTAGGCACACTGGCAATATAGTTCGTAGTCATGTTACCGCGAATAAACTTTCACTTTTTATCTATTTTACACTGAAATAACTGATAAAAACTAGGAAACGCCCATAACCTAATAAAACACCGTGAATATTCGCAACAGACTGATTTATTTGACAAGTAACGGTACTCAATAAGTTTTATACATTGGGAGCATAGATGGCGCTAGCAGTAACGAATCAACGATAATTAACATTTTGATATACATACCAATATAATTATTGCGTATGTCTCGGCTTAAAAGACAGTGGCATAATTGCCCATGCTAAGACTACCACTGTAGTCACTAGTCATTTGCATAAATGCCTACGCCCGTACCAGATGCCATCTAGGACCGGATCGGATACTTAATATAAAAAGTTGAAAACTCTTTTCGTAGGCTCTAAACAAAAGCGTCCTGGTTAGGGTCTTAGAACAGGAATGAGCAACTGAGCATAGGTACTCGTTCAAAACAGAATAACCAAAAAAAGAGAAGACCAATTAGTCGAAGACACTTCCTATCCAGGTGTGGATCATTTTAGACTTTAGTTGCACAGTGGCTGGTACAAAAGTACCAATGGAAGGGGAAAGGCGATAAATAAGTATTGTACCACCAACATAAAATATACAAGACATAAAATTTAAAAAAATGAAGAAGGAGGAGGTACAAAGGCGAACTTATTTAAATATTCAAATCCAAAACGCCTCAAATTGCTCGGCAGCAATTTGATGGGTTTTTTAGTTTCCAAGCTGATCAGTAGATCGACTAAGATTTCAAAGTATAAGTAGTAATTAGACCGATTTTTGTGTATGAATGTAACTAAGGACTTAAAAGGAAAATGCCTTATATTTCTTAGTGAAGCGAAGGGAATTCTGGCGTACTAAATTGCCATGGAACTGATAACAGCTAAATTCGGAGTGAGGCGCTAAATTTCAATTTCAAAAAACAAGGGACCAGGAAATCTAGGTATAAATCTCCCTTATTAAGTACGGTTTTACAGATAACTTCACGTTAGCTATTAGCAGTAATGAAAGTAGGTTGGGGTAACGTTTTCATATTAAAAAATAATACTTGAACGTTTTTCTGTTTTTTTAAATCATCCAATTAATCGAATATTTGATAAGAACTGAGTGCGTGGGGTGAGGCATTCTGCTTACTTCTTGTCCACGAATGCTTTCTTTGTTTTGTAAATATTAGTTTGATTTTGAAGATAAATAGGTGTTAACTTGTTAGCAATAACATTGTCCGTATTAAGAATTGATCGAAATTGGTTTCAGTGACGTCTATCTATTAAATATATTACTTATAAATAAAAAATAATGTTTATAGAAATTATCCGTTTATCCGGATAATTTCACTTGGATTATTCGAATATTTTCGGATAAAAATATTGGCGGATATTCGAATAATTCGGATATTCGAATATCCGGATTGCAAACCCTAGTTGGTTCCCTTGTTCATGGATGTCGGGTCGATGTTCACAGCTGGGGTACCGTCAGCTTGCCTCATCCATTCTTGTTTCCAAAGCTGCTGTGCGTCGAAGGAACTTGGTATGAGTGTTGCAGCAGCAGGCCGGGCGACGGACGTTGCAATTTTTTCCGGCATAAGTGGGGATGGAGAGACTCCGCGCTGTGCGACTGCGGCGCCGAGGACCAGACCATGGAGCACATCATACAGCGGTGCTCACTTCGCGCATATTCGGTTAGCCCGCATGATCTGCTGGACTTGACGCCCAACGCTGTGCAGTGGTTGCAAGACTTGGATGTTGCCTTATAATCTTTTATTTTGCCTATTTGTACATATCGCCGTACGATTAAATAAATCACTTAAAGATGCCTCGTAGAGAGGCGAATTTTGTATTTTTGGTGATGGGTTGTTTTATTTATTTGCGTATTTATTTTTACATAAACATTAATAGGGATGACGACTACATATAAAATGGCATTCTGTTTATTCCGTCAGTTAGATATAATACTGAACACGTATTTTTCGCTTTTTCTAATTAATGAAAAAATACAAAGATGTAGAGATGATGTAGAGCATCAAAGTTTCGGACTCTAACATTAAGTAAAAATTGTACCTAGGCGTGACGTCACGCGAAACTTCAAGGCACTGTACCGTCGTCATTTTAGTTTACGAGAAAAAAGAAAAAATACGTGTCTAAAATTCTTTGATAATCTAACTGACGGACTAATTAGTTTTTTTTTAGTCGTCTCGCCTATTGCATGTATAAAATGCGCAAGTAAGGTTAGCACTAACTAGCGCGTTATCTATTAGATTAGCATTGATCTTCTAGACTTTGATTGGTATCAGTATTATCATGCATGAGGCGTTATAGGTCAGCAGTTCTCAAAAAGTTTATACATAGCCAATTCAACAAATTTTATTTGATCCTATTTTGTTACCAAAATTAAGTAATATATGTCGACTTTCGTACTTAGAAAATATAGATACTAGAGAACCTTTATGACGAAATAAAACTTACTTACTAAAATCTCAATTCATCAAAAAAATCTTGGTAACAAAATAAGAATAAAAATAAAAACAAATTTAACTTATTCCTTAATTTTTGTACAAACTTTTTGAGAACTGCTGAGGTATTTTATTTAAATTGCAAGTTTGTCCCGACTGAACAAATAATTAATACCTTTTATAGGTTGAGTAGCAAGTTTTCTATGTCAAGTGATAATTTTCTTTACTTACATTTACACTCGAAATCAATTGATATCCCATGCTTATTTCACAATCGAGATATTTCTCAAGTGATGAAAATTGTGTCATTACTTAATGAAAAGCATTGATTTTGCAATCCATTTATTAGCAAACAAGTTAAGAGATTATTAATATAGGCTACTAGTATGAAAACACAACTACTTAAACTGAATATATGTATATTTAGATATAACCACGCTGTTACGTCGTCACCTAAATAGAATATTGTTTTTTTTGTCTGATTTTTACTGTTTTATGTGCTATACCTATTGTTTTTATTTTTTAGTTTCACAGTGCTTTGGTTTTACTGTTATGCTGTGTAACTTATTTAAATAATAAATAAATAAATAAATAATTTACTCATTAATTTATTGATAATTCTTTCATTATCATTATAAATTACTAAAATTATGTTTTAACACTTCCAAAATGTTTTAGTATACTCAATTAATGTGTTAATGTCTTATTATACTCAATTAATGTGTTAAGAAATAACGCGAGTATTACCACCTACTCTCGACTGGAAACCGCAGAATGCAAGCCGTGGCCCGGGCGCCCTGTCCAGTCATGGAAGCGGTCCGTCGAAAATGAGCTACGAGCGGCAGTCTTGTCGAGTCTCGAGTCTTTTTATAAACGGTAAAATTTTGATAAAATAATAAACAATCATATGATTAGTAGTTTTTATTGCACCGCGCTATGATAAACAATGCGTAAGAACATGCGTATGGTATATTTAGGTATAATTTAGTCATTTATTGATTGATAATTCTTTCATTATCATTATAAATTACTAAAATTAGGTTTTAACACTTCCGAAATGTTTTACTATACTTAATTAATGTGTTAATGTCTTATTATACTCAATTAATGTATTACTGTCTACTGGAAACCGCAGAATACAAGCCGTGGCCCCGGGCGCCCTGTCCACTCATGGAAGCGGTCCGTTGAAAATGAGTTACGAGCGGCTGGTTTGAGCTGGAGCGAGGCCACAAGGGTCGCTGAAGATAGGAAGGCGTGGCACGAGCTTGTGAAGGCCCTTTGCACCTCTGGGGTGGCTTAGGACTACAACAACACAATTAATGTGTTAGGTGGCTACATATCTTAGGTTTAACAAATATAACTTTATTTAAATATTTTATGATTTTTTATGTTTTATATTTAATTAATGGATGTGTTAGGCAAGTATTTATTTATTAGGTTAGGCTAAACTTAACTTTATGAATATTTAAAATACTTTTACATAATATTTACACACCCGTCATTTCCCGCGCTTTTCCAAGCGCCATTTTTTTTTCAATCACTCAGGTAGCGGCGCTCGGCATTCAGCCAGACGGGTGACGTAACGGTTATTTACAGAGCGCGCTCATTTCAACCGGTAAATACCGGTTTTTCTAATTGTGTCGGTTCAAGTTCAGACGAAACTAATGGGTTTGGTTAACTATGTTGTTGTCGAAAATGAATGAGTAGTTTTTTGTGTTCACAATTTTATTGGGTCTATATTTAAACTTCAAAGGGCGGTTCTTAATTCCCAGTTATTTGTTTCGATTCGATAGACGGAGCAATATGTCGCAACTAGTGATTTGTCTTTTATGGGCCAAATGATTTTTTTTGCTGAATATTTTTACCTACATGTTTCTAAACAAAATGTATTTCTGTTTCTTGGGTTAAATGAGTCGACGCTTAAAGATTTAGTATCTAGGCGACCGAGCTTCGCTAGGAGTTAATTCCGTTAACTTTAAGGGAAGGTTGTTTAGATCAAATACAATTAATTTCTCTAAGAAACTAGCGTCTTAACTCTTACGGTTATCGAGTTAATAAAAAAATAAAGATAATTACTGAACACGTGTGTGACAGCCTTTACCAATTCCTAATGTTATTTATTTTGACATGTGCCGTCAATCACTTGACATTAACTTGAATGTTATTCTTAAGGGTCTCTCAGACTAATAAATTCATTTATTATGTATGAAAATGATGAAAAATTTTTTTTGCGAATTTAACTAAAAGTTATATACAGAGTGGTTCCTGATAATGAACCTAGCTACGTGCCGAATTTAGCGGAAAACAAAAAAAAACACGGTGTATAATAACACATGAAATCTTGAAAATTCGCGTTTCCCGTGGCCTAAGACTAAGCTAGATCGATTTTTCATCCCCGAAAAACCCCCACATAACATTTTTTTGCGAAATCGTTAGAGCTGTTTCCGAGATACATACATACATATCCAAGAATTGCTCGTTAGAAGGTATTAGATAGATAGATTCGCCTATATTGAATTTACAACCCGTAGGTATGTACAGAAGTAGTCGTGCTGTTCTAAAATGCTCTAGTTCGCTATCTCGCCAACAAACTGCAATACAGTTTGGAGAGAAACATTAAGCCTCCGCCACACATAAAGCGTTTTGATAGCGTAGCGTTAGCGGAGCGCAATGATAGCGGTGCGCCGGCGGAACGCTGGCATTCCGCTCGCAATCCGCGCTCGTTAGTTTCCGCCGGCGTCCGCTGGGCGCAACGCCAGCGTTCGTCCGGCGCACCGCTATCAATGCGCTACGCTGACGCTCCGCTAACGCTCCGCCTACGCTCTCAAAACGCGCAAGTGTGGCCGAGCTTTAAGTGTGTAATAATATAATGTACTTATTTGTTCTGCATTGTTATACATTCAGCACGCGCAAAGGCATTGTCACCTCATCTGCCATGAAATTTCACAAACGTCATTTCGTTTAGGTACTTAAAAAAAGATAAATTAATAAATAATATGAAATCAAAATAAAAGAGTCGCCTTTCCGTTATCGTTATAACGTACATACATACAATCACGCCTGTATCACATAAAGGGGTAGGCAGAACACATGAAACTACTAAAGCTTCAGTGCCACTTTTGGCAAATAAGGGGTTGAAAGAAAACGAAACTGTGACATTGCAGTGACAGGTTGCCAGCCTTTCGCCTACGCCACAATTTAACCCATATCCCATAGTCGCCTTCTACGACACCCACGGGAAGAAAGGGGGTGGTGAAATTCTTAACCCGTCACCACACAGGCAACTGCTGTTACAACGTACTGTTATAACGTATACTATCAGAAAACCTATATTATTTGCCTATCTTCAGAAAACTTCTTCCCAATTAAAGCACACAAAATATGGTGGTGGTCACTGTGTAAGTGTGTCAGTATGCACGAAATAGTGTTGTCCCACTCACACAGTGTGATACTGATAACGTATACTTGATAACAAAGAGTCACGCGACAAAGTTATCGTTTTATACAAATCTGTTTAATAACCTGAGCTGGATTATCTTTAGCACTCAACGTTATTACGTCGGGCCAAAGACATATATAACTCTGTATAGACAGATAAAGTCTGAGAAAAAAACGTACCTCAGTACCACACACAAAAAGGTACGGTGGCCTAGATGGCATTACACCTTTGGAGTACGCTCAACTAGATGGCGCTAATATTAACATTTGACATTTTAATAACACATATCAAGCTAAGAATATGGGTCAAATTGTCAAAACTGAGGTTCAAAAGTTTTAAGCCTGTGTCAAGAGATGGCAGTCTATGCACTGTGATTACACATTTTACTTCGACAGTAACTCTCTATAATACTGGATCCTCTTTGGTCGGGCGAATCATTATTGTATTAATGGGTACGGCGCACGCAACTATTTGTTTACTATATTTTGTCATATTTACGGCCCGGCCACGACATTGGTCTAAGCGCGACAGCGGTGAGCGGCAGCCATACGTGCGAATGAAAAGTCCCATCGCTGTGTCTCGCTCCGATATATGGCCGCCGCTCACCGCTGTCGCGCTTAGACCAATGTCGTGGCTGAGCCGTTATACTACTAGGCGTATTTGTTTCCAACAGCGCGATGCAAAGGGTTTTATCAGTTTTTGACGACCGATCTGGCCTAGCGCGTACGTGTACCTAGTGACCCTGCCTGCTAAGCCGCGGTCCTGGGTTCGAATCCCGGTAAGGGCATTTATTTGTGTGATGAACACAGATATGTCTTCAGAGTCATGGATGTTTTCTACGTACATAAGTACGTATTTATGTATATAAGCATTTCATTTATTTATTTATTTAGGTAATTACAAACAAAAATCTCTAATTAATTACACAGTATCGTTAAACCTCTTATAAGGTTTGTCTCGATACCTATTCCATTCCACGGTAGATGTTATACAATACAACAATCATATAATTATGTAGGTATTCTATTCATTATACATATTATTAATATTATACCAAATATATACCAAAACTACAAATCGCCAATATTGCACTGAGCGCAAATAGCATTTTAGCATAGATTATAGTTATTTGTTATACCAGGGGGCAAAGTTGTATTTTAACGCCGAGTGTGGAATTGAAAAACGAGCAAGTGAAAGGATTCTATAGTTGAACCACGAGCGAAGCGAGTGGTTCGAGAATAGAATCCTGAACTTGCGAGTTTTTAACACACGAGAAGTAAAAAACATTTGCACCCGAGTGTAACACAAAACATTTCCCCTCACTATAGCGAGGAAACTACAACGCAAAAAATGCATTTATCACTGCTTCCAGTAGTTCCACAGGTGGTAAATCATCTTTATTACTAGATTCACCTACTTTTATCAATTTTAAAGCAGTTAATTTGACTTTGTTCAAGGTCAAATTACTTTACCCACTAAGGTAACTGTACACTATTCCGGGATAGTAAAATGTGGTACATTATTCCGGGATACTTTGGTTTTTGTCGCAAACTAAGGAAACTATCAGTAAAATCATAATTTAATGCAGTATTTTATTAACTATAGATCAAACAGAACCGAAAAAGTCGATTTCCGAATATGTATCATATCTTTTGAAGCCGTGAGGTACCTCCAAACGCGTCAGTCGCAACCACGCAGTGGTTTCTATGGGCGTGTTTGACGGTGAGCTTAACGCGGCAGCGGAACTTCTTAAGGGTTTACTGTGATGCGGGTAAGTTTATTTATATTAAATTTGTATCATAATGGTTTTATAGTTATTAAAAAACATTTATATCATCTTTTCAAATTAATTTAAAGCATATTTTAATTAAAATACCCGCTCCCGGAATAATGTACACCATTTTGACGCGGTGTACATAATTGCGGGAGTATCACGGAATAACGGAAACACAGTCTACAATGTTTTTATGTTTTATTACTATTTGCGGTGAAGTATATTTATATATTTGATGTAAATATATTGAGTAAAGATTTCAGATTTATAGTGACATAATTACGGCACATATATTTTTTAGATTTTAGTCTCATAATTGAGTACGAAATGTATACTCGTTGAGTAATAGGTACGTGCGAAATATTGGAGTGTGGCATCGACATTAAATTTGTTTTATTTCATAAAATTAAAGCACAAAGGTTACTTATTTCGATGTTTTGAGTATAATTGTTATATAATCTTCCAATGTACTAAGAATAAAATCTTGTTTGTCTTTTAATATAACCTTCGTTTTGACTGCCGTAATTAAGTACACGACTTTATATGAGTGTATCTTATTCCGGTATGCCCATATAAAGTATATTAAAATATAAAAAACAAAAAATAAGGTATAGAGACCCGACTATTATTATGTTTTTAAACTTCCTTAGTTAGCTAAAAATCTTTATACCGCACATTGGTTTGGTCCGTCAGTCAGTCTGTCCGTCTACGATTTAGCTCAATCATTATTAGTACTAGAAAGCTATATAAATATAAAATAGTACAAATTCGTCGGACAGTCAATCTGTGTAAGAACGGCCTATAATATTTATTGAGTACTATTTATTTATATATACATACTTGAATAACGTATCACCACCATATATGTATACGGTGTAGCTCAGTGATCACCAGTAACAAAAAACTGAAATTTTCACGAGTACCTTGCAGTTTTTATAACCGGCAATAGCTTCTGGATTGAAATTAAATTTTGATAAAAGAAACCCCGACATTGTGAAGTGTTTTTCATCAAACATGGCTAAGAACACTCTCGACTAATTCAGCTTTCAAACGAAAAAAACTAATCTAAATCGGTTCATCCATTCGTAAGCGATGCCTTAGACAGACAGTAAAACTTATAACACCCTGTCATTATATCATACAATCGTTATACCGTAAAATATCATGTTTCCCATCCCACCCCAACCCATCAAAACATTGCCAATTATAAAAAATACACTCTGTTGCATTAAAACGATATGTGCAATTATATATCTATGTAAACAACATTTTTAATTCATTTTCTTACATTATGCTTAAAGAACGTCGACTTTAAAGGTATCCCGTAATTACGTACAACGCCTCCCGGAATTGAAGCCATACCAAAATTGTATCCCGGAATAATGGGCAAACTAAGGGTTAAGTAAAACAACGGTAATTTCTATAAATTAGAAGTTACGATGGAAAATAGTATCTTAAATCCATCGTAGAAGACTTATCCTTAAAATAAAATAATTAACACGACTAGAAACTTCGCATTTTTTTTACAATCCTCACTCAAAGTAGGAAACGTCTTAAGTTCCCGTAATATGGGACAGTTACCTTAGTGGATAAAATGCGTTTTTACCCGCTAGTATTAAAGGACAAAACACGTGTTTCCGAGCTAGTGAGGGGAAAAATATAAGAAGATCATACCATCCCATACATTAAAATGCGACCGCCAAGATTGCGCCACAAAAAATGCCTTGTTGCCATCGATTATTTGTAGATTGGCGTTGTGTCACTTTCGAGCCATAAATCGATGTCAAAGGTGACACTTAACGCCATATGCAATTCTAATCGGAAGCTACAAGACATTTTTTTGTGGCGCCATCTATGTGTGGTGGAGTGTAAGCGCGGTCTTAGGCGGTCGCATCGCCTAGCACCCGTATTACAAGCTTTGCTTATTAGTTTGGGGCTAGGTAGATTTGTGTACGGTGTCCCCCAATATTTATTGTAATATCTGGGCGACCGAGCTTCGCTCGGTTCTGTTTCGTATCCTTGACATGTGTCGCCATCTAGTTCAAAAATGAATAGTACCTACATCGAGCGAAAGAATTCTCAGCCTTAACAACACAACTACTCCACACGAGATGGCGCGCATTTCGCCACAAAAACTCAAATAGTGTATTTTTCTATTCGTTTTAGCCTTGACCTGAGTCGCCATCTAGTGTTTGCAATAAATAGTACTTACATCGACCGAAAGAATTCTGTCTTAACAGTACAACTACTGCACACGAGATGGCGCGCGAAGAAAAACGCATGAAAACTCGAAAATTCGCGTTTTCCGGGACCTAAGGATAAGTTAGACCGATTTTTCACCCCCAAAAACCCCCACATAACAAATTTCAGCGAAATCGTTAGAGCGGTTTCCGAGATCGTCAGTGTAAATAAATATATAAGTAAATAAATATACAAGAATTGCTCGTTTAAAAGTATAAGATTTATTTTATTAAAGGTAGCAAATTTGCAAATATAGCGCTTGCTTAAATTGAGACCTACAATTGTATATGTATGCTTCTATTGGAATAGTTTTGATGACTCTTCTGGCATAAAAATCATTTGTCGAGTTTCGACTACGATCCGGTTCACATTTTAATTTTCTTCTGAACCATTTTTTATTGTCCGTGTCATGTATGCGCGACAGTATCTCGCAAACAAGTGCAAGAGTGACGCATAACATGAAAACTGACAATAACACGACAAAAAAAGTATAAACCTAATAGGTTTTTTTTCATTTTTTCAATGTCAGTCGGTACTTCGTGTATTGAGATCGTACGTTTCCGTAAAAATATGAAGAAACAAAACCGGCCAAGAGCGTGTCGGGCCACGCTCAGTGTAGGGTTCCGTAGTTTACGTATTTTCTCAAAAACTACTGAACCTATCAAGTTCAAAACAATTTTCTTAGAAAGTCTTTTTAAAGTTCTACTTTTGTGATTTTTTTCATATTTTTTAAACATATGGTTCAAAAGTTAGAGGAGGGGAGGACACACTTTTTTTTCCTTTAGGAGCGATTATTTCCGAAAATATTAATACTATCAAAAAACGAGTTTGGTAAAACCTTATTCATTTTTAAATACCTATCCAACAATATATCACACGTTGGGGTTGGAATAAAAAAAGAATCAGTCCCCACTTTACGTGTAGGGGGGGTTACCCTAATAAAACATTTTTTTTCACTTTTTATTTTTGCACTTTGTCGGCGTGATTGATGTACATATTAGTACTAAATTTCAGCTTTCTAGTGCTAACGGTCACTGAGACTATCCGCGGATGGACGGACGGACGGACGGACAGAAAGACATGGCGAAACTATAAGGGTTCCTAGTTGACTACGGAACCCTAAAAATACTTCGCACTATATCTGTATGTACATCATGTATAGTACATGGATACAATGTCTGAGTAGGCAAATTGTATTGTTTACATCTTGCTCAACTGTCGTCTATAACACTGAATTGAGCGCTGTTTATACCACAACCAACCCGTTATATTTTGGACATTTTGGACTGTCCATAGCCTGCTTAATTACTTTAAATTAGCTGTCAAATTAGTTTTAACAGTTAATCTAAACGAGCATGTAGCAGTAGCGTGACATAAGATACAATTTAACAACTAAATGAACGCCTCAACGTGTTAAGTCCGCCATTTGTACTCTTTTTTAGGGTTCCGTAGTCGACTAGGAACCCTTATAGTTTCGCCATGTCTGTCTGTCCGTCCGTCCGTCCGTCCGTCCGTCCGTCCGTCCGTCCGTCCGTCCGTCCGTCCGTCCGTCCGCGGTTAATCTCAGTAACCGTTAGCACTAGAAAGCTGAAATTTGGTACCAATATGTATATCGATCACGCCAACAAAGTGCAAAAATAAAAAATGGAAAAAAATGTTTTATTAGGGTACCCCCCCTACATGTAAAGTGGGGGCTGATATTTTTTTTCTTTCCAACCCCAACGTGTGATATATTGTTGGATCGGTATTAAGAAATGAATAAGGGTTTTCTGAGATCGTTTTTTGATAATGTTAATATTTTCGGAAATAATCGCTCCTAAAGGAAAAAAAAGTGCGTCCCCCCCCCTCTAACTTTTGAACCATATGTTTAAAAAATATTAAAAAAAATCACAAAAGTAGAACTTTATAAAGACTTTCTAGGAAAATTGTTTTGAACTTGATAGGTTCAGTAGTTTTTGAGAAAAATTCGAAAAACTACGGAACCCTACACTGAGCGTGGCCCGACACGCTCTTGGCCGGTTTTTTGTAAATTTGTGCAATAAAGTTTAAATAAATAAAATGTAGGATTCACCGGCCAATTGTCTTTATAAAGCGCGTGCCTTTCTTGCCTTTCTTTGCGGTTGGTGGAATCATACTCAGCTCATAGTAAACTTTACTCAGATAGTTCAACCCACTTAGATTATGTAAGGGAGTCCCCTCTGCCAACAAACTGTCCTGCAGTTTGGCAGAAGATTTAATGTTGTCAAAAAAGGGTTTTTTTTGAGAATAAACGATTTTTTTTTTTCATCAACGAGTCATAACAGAAAATCAGTGCTTTGGTCGAAAGAGCGAAGCGTATCACTGAGCCGAGATCCTTTTGTCCTGCTGCAGCGCACACAGTTGCATTCTGTACTTTTTTATTTTTTATTATTGTTTTTTTTTACTGTCTCATTTTATTCATTCATTTTTTGCTGTCTCTTTTTAGGGTTCCGTAGTCAACTAGGAACCCTTATAGTTTCGCCATGTCTGTCTGTCCGTCCGTCCGTCCGTCCGTCCGCGGATAATCTCAGTAACCGTTAGCACTAGAAAGCTGAAATTTGGTACCAATATGTATATCAATCACGCCAACAAAGTGCAAAAATAAAAAATGGAAAAAAATGTTTTATTAGGGTACCCCCCCTACATGTAAAGTGGGGGCTGATATTTTTTTTCATTTCAACCCCAACGTGTGATATATTGTTGGATAGGTATTTAAAAATGAATAAGGGTTCACTAAGATCGTTTTTTTATAATATTAATAGTTTCGGAAATAATCGCTCCTAAAGGAAAAAAAGTGCGTCCCCCCCCCTCTAACTTTTGAACCATATATTTAAAAAATATGAAAAAAATCACAATAGTAGAACTTTATAAAGACTTTCTAGGAAAATTGTTTTGAACTTGATAGGTTTAGTAGTTTTTGAGAAAAATAAGGAAAACTACGGAACCCTACACTGAGCGTGGCCCGACACGCTCTTGGCCGGTTTTTATTATGTTGCGATTAATTTGTGTGTTTCCTTTAATCTGTATATTGGGTGTGTTTGCAGTTTGCCAAATAAATGATTTATCTATCTATCTATAACGTGGCCATAACACTTAAAAATTGATTGAAAATGTAGGGGCGAGGGTTTAATTAAAGATTTGGTTGACCGTCTACTCGTATATTACTAGGCTAGTTCCCTACTAGTCAAATCAGCTTCTTTTTAAGAACTGTCAAAACGATTTGTTAATATGGAATTACTATGGAATACTGAGGAGTGACGTCACGGTCAATTCATTTACTTTATATATTTCTCGTTGACTTATTAAATAAAAATTATGTTAAAAAATAACTACTGTCCACATTTTTTTCTAATTATGTGGTGCTTTATTTCGTGCACTGCATAATATATTTTAAGTATAGGAAACTGGCCTATTCTATAGTCACCGAGTACCTAGTGTGTCTACATCAATGAGTTTTTTTTAAATATAGGTAGGTATGTTAGGAACGGCATTCAATATTTACGTGTTGTTATTGTGTGTCACAACTTATAATATTGTTTAATATCAATTTTGCCTTAGCATATATAACCACAAAATTAAAATTTTGAAAAAAAAAAAACCCCGACTGCGACATAGTAGACCGATTTTCATGAAACATGGCTAAGAGCACTCCCTATTAACTCAGCTTTCAGACAAAGAAAAATCGGTTCATCCGTTCAGGAGCTACGATGCCACAGACAGACACACACACAGACAGACAAACAGACAGACAGACACGTCAAACTTATAACACCCCGTCGTTTTTGCGTCGGGGGTTAAAAACAGATTATTATTATACGATAGCTTTATGCAGCGTCGTCGCGTGACCGAATAGAATTTCCATTTTATTTACATTCATTTGTGGGCCTGCCAGTAAAACTGTTGGTAAGTGCCTTAATTTTGACTATTGACATAGTAGCGCTGATTGTCACAAATACACATCATCAAGGGCATGTCTACGTTAATGTTAGCGACGGCCGTTGCTAGCAACTAATTTGACATCACACAATTTACTATGGATAAGCCGACAAAAGGCGGGCAGCACCAGTCGTGGACGTAGCGAATACTTGCCATATTGATCATAAGAGGCTACTTAACCCTTTTTTAAAGTCTGTCTTATATGATTCAGTACTGTCCAATTAACCGAAATAAAATATTACCATATTTTATTATGACTTAAAAACAGCAAAAAATATTCTTAAAGTACACTTACGTAATCAGGTGAAAACAACACAAGTCATGTTAATCTATAGATAGTTCACAGAAATCGCGAAGCGTCTGGTTGAGGTAACTGGTGACCGAAGAGCTGGCGACTTCCTCGCACAACGTATCAGCATTGCGATACAGCGAGGAAATGTCGCCAGTATCCTTGGTACAATGCCTCAAGGGCCTATTTTAGACATTAGCTAGCTTTTAAGTTTAGTCTTAGTTTCTTATACAGAGTGGGGCCTGTAACAAAGGCGAAGAATTGAACTGTAGGCTATTCTCCTTATACGTTGATCAACATTTGTTCAGTGACTTTTAAAAATTATGAAGTCTTTAAATTTTTAATTTTTCATACAAAATAAATATTAGCTTCAATGTACGCCATTATTGTTGTCATTGACGTTGTCTGTCACACTTTAGACTTAACAGAATTCGCAATACATTACCTCTTAGAAAAAACTTTCAAAGGTGATAAAAATCAAAATACAAGTTATTTTTAGAGTTGCCCATTTGCATTATCCGACGGATTTTTAATATTCGAATAATTCGGATAATACAATTTTTATTATTCGAATATTCGAATAATTCGGATAATTTCGGATAATTTATTAAATGGAACAAAATTAATGTTACAGGTGCGTATAAGCGTGGAATTGATAACGGCTGAGATAGATGAGCGCCATAATGCAAAATTTACCTACATTTTTATTTATTTTTTGCGTAAATCAGCAAACTGTAGAAATTAAAACACACCTAGCTCTCTATCTTTAGTTCTATGACTAGAATCTTGCAATCAGATAGTGAGCTGTCGATATAAGACAGTTAGTAGTAGTGATTAGTTAGGTGTTAGGTATAACGAGAAGTTTTTCTGACAACACCTTTACCTTGGAAATGGATGGTAGAGAGGATGGCTTGTGTAGAGTGGAACGTGAAACAACATCATTGGATATGATGATGGTTATAGGGGATACAGCGTTGTCATATTATCCGTTCCGATATCGGATATAGGAAGGATGTCAAAGGCAAAAATCAAAGATGGCGCCTTGAATGATTTCGAGAATGTATAGGAGTCGGTCCTTCGCTCGATCGGATCGGATACTCATCTTATCTTAAATCTGCGGGGCCCTTCCGGATACACTTCGACCCATCGGGATCTTTTGTGCAATTACCCCCTTAGATCTTAAGATCCTTCAGCTATTCAGGAGCTTCTCGACCATCTCCACGTATCGGATGATGAGGCTCATGGGTAGCTCTCTGATGTCCTTTGGTACTAGGTAGCCTGCTCCAAAGTTCTTCATTCTTTGTCTGGCGAGGGCGTGACATTCACACATTAGATGTCTGACGGTCTCTTCCTCTTCGCCGCACATGCGACAATCTGTGTAGTCAGCGTGTCCCATCTTGGCCAACATTCCTTTGATCCCGTAATGGCCTGTGAACACCCCCGTTATAATTTGGAGTTGTCTTTTGCCTAGCTTTCCTAGCTTTTTGCTCCATCCAGATTCTACCCTCCGCATAAAGAGCTTTGAATGCTTCAGACCTACCAGGGCATCCCACTCTTTTTGGTGATTAGCCTTTGTATGGTCCTTCATAGCCGTTTTAATGGTTCCTTGTGACGTTGTCTTCAGACCTGGCCTTGGCAAGTTCATCAGCATTTTCATTGCCAATGAAGCCTTCGTGCCCCGGTATCCATACCAGTTGCATCTTGTTTTGCCTTCCAAGCTTGTTAAGAGCTTGGATGCCGTTTAATACCAGTCAAGAGTCACCTCTGGGCGATGTGAAGGCTTTGAGTGCCGCCTGACTGTCGCTGAGTATATAGATATTCTTTCCTTGGGTTTGTCTAACTATATTCTTATGTACACAGGTAATTATTGCGTATGTCTCGGCTTAAAAGACAGTGGCATAATTGCCCATGCTGATACTACCACTGTAGTCATTAGTCATTTGCATAAATGCCTACGCCCATACCAGATGCCATCTTGGACCGGATCGGATACTTAATATAAAAAGTTGAAAACTCTTTTCGTAGGCTCTAAACAAAAGCGTCCTGGTTAGGGTCTTAGAACAGGAATAAGCAACTGAGCATAGGTACTCCTTCAAAACAGAATAACCAAAAAAAGAGAAGACCAATTAGTCGAAGATACTTCCTATCCAGGTGTGGATCATTTTAGACCTTAGTTGCACAGTGGCTGGTACCAAAGTACCAATGGAAGGGGAGAGGCGATAAATAAGTATTGTACCACCAACATAAAATATACAAGACATAAAATTTAAAAAAATGAAGAAGGAGGAGGTACAAAGGCGAACTTATTTAAATATTCAAATCCAAAACACCTCAAATTGCTCGGCAGCAATTTGATGGGTTTTAGTTTCCAAGCTGATCAGTAGATCGACTAAGATTTCAAAGTATAAGTAGTAATTAGACCGATTTTTGTGTATGAATGTAACTAAGGACTTAAAAGGAAAATGCCTTATATTTCTTAGTGAAGTGGAGGGAATTCTGGCGTACTAAATTGCCATGGAACTGATAACAGCTAAATTCGGAGTGAGGCGCTAAATTTCAATTTCAAAAAAACAAGGGACCAGGAAATCTAGGTATAAATCTCCCTTATTAAGTACGGTTTTACAGATAACTTCACGTTAGCTATTAGCAGTAATGAAAGTAGGTTGGGGTAACGTTTTCATATTAAAAAATAATACTTGAACGTTTTTCTGTTTTTTTAAATCATCCAATTAATCGAATATTTGATAAGAACTGAGTGCGTGGGGTGAGGCATTCTGCTTACTTCTTGTCCACGAATGCTTTCTTTGTTTTGTAAATATTAGTTTGATTTTGAAGATAAATAGGTGTTGACTTGTTAGCAATAACATTGTCCGTATTAAGAATTGATCGAAATTGGTTTCAGTGACGTCTATCTATTAAATATATTACTTATAAATAAAAAATAATGTTTATAGAAATTATCCGTTTATCCGGATAATTTCACTTGGATTATTCGAATATTTTCGGATAAAAATATTGGCGGATATTCGAATAATTCGGATATTCGAATATCCGGATTGCAAACCCTAATTACCACATAAGTGCTTTGGTGAAATACTGTTAACTTTTGTGTATTTTTAATAAATAAATAAAAAAACGTGAAAAAAGTCCCAGAATCGGGCCCCTTTTGCTATACTCTGACCGCCCCTGTCTATACTTGGTCTATACTACTGTAATGTTTGACGTTATCACGTTAAACTACCGTCCGTAAACCGACTTTACAGACAACCAACGCTTTTTTCTCAATATCATGAAAGTAGCAAATACCTCAAAGCAATGTTCATGGTCAAGGACGATTACAATTAAATTAAATGGTTCTTGTTCTTGGGGAAATGAAAGGCATATTTATGTTTCCAATTTAATTATTTATTATACATGTTTTACACGGAAAATAGACTGTGAAAATTTGGCACTAAAGATAAGCGCAAATGTTTTATAATACTAAGGTAATTTAACCTTCGACCCTATAATTTTCAATCAATTTAAATGTGGTCTGGCTCGATGATTGATGACTCCGCCAACGTTCATCGTTTAGAAGGCAGAAAATGAAGAGTGTCTTGAGCCTTCATTTAAAATTTGTTTTCTAGTGCCAGATTTTGAAAGGAGGTCAAAAAAGACTATGGCTTTCACAGCAGGTGAAAAATTGAGGCATAATCTTAAAAAAACTTGTTATGCAAAGACAGTTCAAATTTTCAGTGTCAGTTTGAACTGTCAGATTGCATACAATTTTTTCTAAGATTATGAATTTTTAAGAATGTGGGAGTTTTCTAGAATAAGTACAGATTGGTCCCAGCGGTCAAAAGCAAGTTCTGAATGTTCTGATGACGGGATCCTGGATGAATCTAAAGAATTTTAATTCTTTTTTTTTTAAAGCATGCATTACATACAGAACAAAGTTTCTGTTTTAAAGAACATCATTTACCTACCTATGTAGAAAATCCGAAATGACTTCAGTTGGATGGTGCATCACGAATAGAGTTTGCATTATCCGACGGATTTTTAATATTCGAATAATTCGGATAATACAATTTTTATTATTCGAATATTCGAATAATTCGGATAATTTCGGATAATTTATTAAATGGAACAAAATTAATGTTACAGGTGCTTATAAGCGTGGAATTGATAACGGCTGAGATAGATGAGCGCCATAATGCAAAATTTACCTACATTTTTATTTATTTTTTGCGTAAATCAGCAAACTGTAGAAATTAAAACACACCTAGCTCTCTATCTTTAGTTCTATGACTAGAATCTTGCAATCAGATAGTGAGCTGTCGATATAAGACAGTTAGTAGTAGTGATTAGTTAGGTGTTAGGTATAACGAGAAGTTTTTCTGACAACACCTTTACCTTGGAAATGGATGGTAGAGAGGATGGCTTGTGTAGAGTGGAACGTGAAACAACATCATTGGATATGATGATGGTTATAGGGGATACAGCGTTGTCATATTATCCGATCCGATATCGGATATAGGAAGGATGTCAAAGGCAAAAATCAAAGATGGCGCCTTGAATGATTTCGAGAATGTATAGGAGTCGGTCCTTCGCTCGATCGGATCGGATACTCATCTTATCTTAAATCTGCGGGGCCCTTCCGGATACACTTCGACCCATCGGGATCTTTTGTGCAATTACCCCTTAGATCTTAAGATCCTTCAGCTATTCAGGAGCTTCTCGACCATCTCCACGTATCGGATGATGAGGCTCATGGGTAGCTCTCTGATGTCCTTTGGTACTAGGTAGCCTGCTCCAAAGTTCTTCATTCTTTGTCTGGCGAGGGCGTGACATTCACACATTAGATGTCTGACGGTCTCTTCCTCTTCGCCGCACATGCGACAATCTGTGTAGTCAGCGTGTCCCATCTTGGCCAACATTCCTTTGATCCCGTAATGGCCCGTGAACACCCCCGTTATAATTTGGAGTTGTCTTTTGCCTAGCTTTCCTAGCTTTTTGCTCCATCCAGATTCTACCCTCCGCATAAAGAGCTTTGAATGCTTCAGACCTACCAGGGCATCCCACTCTTTTTGGTGATTGGCCTTTGTATGGTCCTTCATAGCCGTTTTAATGGTTCCTTGTGACGTTGTCTTCAGACCTGGCCTTGGCAAGTTCATCAGCATTTTCATTGCCAATGAAGCCTTCGTGCCCCGGTATCCATACCAGTTGCATCTTGTTTTGCCTTCCAAGCTTGTTAAGAGCTTGGATGCCGTTTAATACCAGTCAAGAGTCACCTCTGGGCGATGTGAAGGCTTTGAGTGCCGCCTGACTGTCGCTGAGTATATAGATATTCTTTCCTTGGGTTTGTCTAACTATATTCTTATGTACACAGGTAATTATTGCGTATGTCTCGGCTTAAAAGACAGTGGCATAATTGCCCATGCTGATACTACCACTGTAGTCATTAGTCATTTGCATAAATGCCTACGCCCATACCAGATGCCATCTTGGACCGGATCGGATACTTAATATAAAAAGTTGAAAACTCTTTTCGTAGGCTCTAAACAAAAGCGTCCTGGTTAGGGTCTTAGAACAGGAATAAGCAACTGAGCATAGGTACTTAGGTTCAAAACAGAATAACCATATATAATTTACTAAAAAAGAGAAGACCAATTAGTCGAAGATACTTCCTATCCAGGTGTGGATCATTTTAGACCTTAGTTGCACAGTGGCTGGTACCAAAGTACCAATGGAAGGGGAGAGGCGATAAATAAGTATTGTACCACCAACATAAAATATACAAGACATAAAATTTAAAAAAATGAAGAAGGAGGAGGTACAAAGGCGAACTTATTTAAATATTCAAATCCAAAACACCTCAAATTGCTCGGCAGCAATTTGATGGGTTTTAGTTTCCAAGCTGATCAGTAGATCGACTAAGATTTCAAAGTATAAGTAGTAATTAGACCGATTTTTGTGTATGAATGTAACTAAGGACTTAAAAGGAAAATGCCTTATATTTCTTAGTGAAGTGGAGGGAATTCTGGCGTACTAAATTGCCATGGAACTGATAACAGCTAAATTCGGAGTGAGGCGCTAAATTTCAATTTCAAAAAAACAAGGGACCAGGAAATCTAGGTATAAATCTCCCTTATTAAGTACGGTTTTACAGATAACTTCACGTTAGCTATTAGCAGTAATGAAAGTAGGTTGGGGTAACGTTTTCGTATTAAAAATAATACTTGAACGTTTTTCTGTTTTTTTAAATCATCCAATTAATCGAATATTTGATAAGAACTGAGTGCGTGGGGTGAGGCATTCTGCTTACTTCTTGTCCACGAATGCTTTCTTTGTTTTGTAAATATTAGTTTGATTTTGAAGATAAATAGGTGTTGACTTGTTAGCAATAACATTGTCCGTATTAAGAATTGATCGAAATTGGTTTCAGTGACGTCTATCTATTAAATATATTACTTATAAATAAAAAATAATGTTTATAGAAATTATCCGTTTATCCGGATAATTTCACTTGGATTATTCGAATATTTTCGGATAAAAATATTGGCGGATATTCGAATAATTCGATATTCGAATATCGGATATTTGACATAGATTTACGGCTCGGAATTGACAAACCAATCTACAAATAATCGGTGGCAACAAGGCATTTTTTGTGGCGCCATCTATGTGTGGTGGAGAGTAAGCGCGTTCGTAGGCGGTCGCATTTTAATGTATGGGATGGTATGATCTTGTTATATTTAATTTATGCTATAATAGAATTATACGACCAACGGCCATCGGTTCTTCAATCTTTTATCTCTATTCGAGAGCCATAATTTTGGAAAAAAATATACAAATGTTTTTTTTTTACGATTTTTTTAAACATGGCCTAAAAACACTTTTCTAGAAATTTGATTTTAGTAAAGGGTGTTACATACATGAAATCGACATGTTTCGATTTACCTCTGACTTTTCTAAAAAATCAAGAGAGATTTTAATTTTAAACTAATTAAAACAAAAGTTATGACCAAAAAACCAGTTCTGGACCCTAAAATTGTTCAACTTTGATGCCAAATATCACAGACACAATAAGCATTGAAGTAATTATGAGATACTATTTTTAACCGTCGCCTCATATCATATCTCTCAAGAAGGACGGTTATCAAGTCGTCTGTATGTTTTTTTTTTTTTTTTTAATGTTTGTTCCTCGATATCTCCGTCGTTACTGGACCGATTTTGAAAATTTTTTTTTTATTAAATGTATATGCATACAGATTGGTCCCATTTTTCTCAGAACCCAGTTCTGATGATGGGATCCTGGAGAAATCGAGGGAACTCCTCGAATCTGAAAGGCATACATATGGTAATTTTTGTGTTTTTAAAGAAACAGCATGCATTTAGGTACGGAACAGTGACATTTGGTGCAGTGGAACTGCTGATGATGGCCAGAACGGAACTCTTCAAATCTGAACGGCACACTTATAGTGACTTTGGTATTTTTATAAGAACAGCATGCACTTTCGTCCAGAACAGTGACATTTGGTGCAGTGGAATTGCTGATGATGGTCAGAACCGAACTCCTCAAATCTGAACGGCACGCTTATAGTAACTTTGGTATTTTTATAAGAACAGCATGCATTTTCGTCCAGAACAGTGACATTTGGTGCAGTGGAACTGCTGATGATGGCCAGAACCAAACTCCTCAAATCTGAACGGCACGCTTATAGTGACTTTGCCATTTTTATAAGAACAGCATGCGCTTACGTCTAGAACAGTGACATTTGGTACAGTGGAACTGCTGATGATGGTCAGAACCGAACTCCTCAAATCTGAACGGCACGCTTATAGTGACTTTGGTATTTTTATAAGAACAGCATGCACTTACGTCCAGAACAGTGACATTTGGTGCAGTGGAACTGCTGATGATAGTCAGAACCGTACTCCTCAAATCTGAACGGCACACTCATAAGTGACTTTGGTATTTTTGTAAGAAAAGCATGCATTTAAGTTCAGAACAGTGACATTTATTTAGTTATGTTTATTAAGCATATTGAGTTTTCAAGTCAAAGTTTGTCAAGCTTCGATTTCTTATAATATAATCGGATTCATGAGGAATTGAGGAAACTCCTCAAACCTTAACGTTATACGTATATTCATTTGTGTTGCCATCTAATAATTAAAGCATTAAAAGCAGTTTTAAAAAATACCTACACATTTCTACATAATCCAACATTCGCAAGTAACTTTCACCAGAACCCGAAAGGCGACGGTTTTTTTTTCTTAAAAATTATGTTTAAAGACGATTCTGTTAATATGATAAGCTTTAGAAACTATTATAATATCAAAGGATTCAAATCGAAGGTTATTGGCGCAGGGAACGCCCTTACAATGCTTGACTCAATAGCGTCACGGAGTAGGTATTGTCCCAGAGCTGTAAGAACCTCTTTTTGGCACATGACAGCGTCCACAATACGTAAACTCGCGCATTAAACTAGTGCTGTGGCAGAGTCTGTAATTTCGATTCAAATGACATTTCAGTAAGTTGATAGAAATCGTATATTTGTTTAAGCGCCTCCTTGTACATAGGGCCTAATCGATTCAACCAATTCGAAATTAATCGTTAGATTTGGCAAACAATACGTCTTAGCCACATCGCAACATACTTCAAATCAAATGTGAACTTACAGATCCGGGACAATATGTAATTTTGGTCAAAATAAGAGAATTGTGCCCCTCAAAAGACGCATTTGACAACGTCTCGGGTCAACGCTCAGCGGAAATGTGGGGCACATTTGTTTCCAATTCACACCAATCAGAGCAATTGTCGAGGGTTTGTGCAACAAAAATACAAGGATGTTGACTCATAAGTGGATATTATTTAGCGTCCGTCTTCAGCAAATATTGTCATAGTCATGAGATAGTTATGCTTATCTGTAGTCTGAATAATGACTAAGGCCGGCAACAGACAGTCTTAATTTTCATAATCTTAAAAAATCATAATCTTATAAAATAAGATTGACTGCCTTGCCACACACATTCTTAAAATTCAAATTATTCGCAATCTGTCAGATCAATCTGAAAAAAATCATAATCTTAAAAAATAAGACTGTGTGTGGACAGTTGCGAAATTGTATGGGAATCCGTGCACTCGATCTGATTTCATAAGATTATGATTTTTTAAGATTATGAAATTTTAATTTACTTGTGTCTGTTCCCGTGTGGTGACGGGTTAAGAATTTCACCACCCCTTTCTTCCCAGACAGTCTTAGAAAATATCATAATCGTAGGCGAAAAAAATCTGTATGCAATGTCTGACAGTTCAAATTTGACACTGACAGATCTGTCAGTGTCAATTTGCATACAAATTTTTATTAAGATTATGAATTTTTAAGACTGTCTGTTGGGAAGCCTAATAGTGTCAAAACTTTTTTTGACACTCGAATCCCAGGATGAACAAACAAAATAATTATGTCTCACGCCGTCTTATCAGTGGGTGTATGATTCATCTCGTACGAGACGGCTACTGTTACGCCTAATGAGTATAATGAAGACATCAATAAAAAGAATGTAAACAAACTAATTATGTGGTTATTTTGTAATCCTACACTTTGTAAGGACTGACAAAGGTTCGGCCACTCATGGGGCGTTTTGATATCATTCTGATTTATATTTCATTAGGACACTGTGTTCGGTTCTCGTTTGTTTCTTTTCTTTTAGTTAATATTTTGATTACCTATACAAGTTTGACTCTTGGAGACCCTATACATCGCTAAGGATTATTAGATTAAGTATACATGTTATCTTTAGTTGTGACATTTAGAATCATTTGCATCTCTACTTAATCTGCTGCACCTACTTAATCTTTCTGGTTTAGCCCATTGGTTGACTGGTAGAGAATGCCTTGAGGCATTAAGTCCGCCATTTGTACCTTATTTTGTTGTGCAATAAAGATTAAATAAATAAATAAATAAATATCTAAAGTAACTTTAGACTTCTTATTTTGTATTTGTACTTTTCTATAATATTATGTGTAATTTTTATTTGAAATTCGACATTTAGATACCTTTATACATCTCTAATCATTGTAGTAGAGTTATACTTTAGTTAGAACATAGAATTAGGATTATCAATTGTAATTGCAGTTCAACTCTAAATGTTTTTTATATACAGGGTGATTCATGAGTCGTGAGCAGGTGTGAACAGAGTACTGGGGAGGGTCACGCTGAGCAACTTTCATACTGGGGCAACACTGAATTGTGATTATTTTTCTTAACTATGACTTAATTGATAAGTACTTAATTGATAGCTAATTATCAATTACGTTCTAATTATGACTTAATTGATGATTAACTATCAATTAAGTCATAGTTAAAAAAAAAATATCACAATTTAGTGTTGCCCCATTATGAAAGTTGCTCAGTGTGACCCTCCCCAGTACCCTGTTCACTCCTGCTCACGACTCATGAATCACCCTGTATGTATATGACCTGTAAAAGTGCCCCTGTGGCCTATTTGCTGAATAAATGATTTGTAATTGTTTTATTCCAAAATGTTGTTGAGACCTTATGTGTCATTCAATACTTATTAGAAGTTTACAGTTGCAAAATATACTTAGGCTTAGAAGTTACCATTTGCAAAACGCGCGCGGATCGACGGCGCATGCGCGATTTAGTTTTTTTTGTTTGAAAGCTGAGTTAGTCGGGTGGGGAGTGTTCTTAGCTAATATGTTTCATGAAAATCGGTATACTATGTCGGGGTTTTTTCAAAATTTTAATTTTGAGTTTCGTTTTCTTTCAACCCCTTATTTGCCAAGAGTGGCACTGAAGCTTTAGTAGTTTCATGTGTTCTGCCTACCCCTTTATGGGACACAGGCGTGATTGTATGTATGTGTTTAATTTTGTGGTTAGGTTATACACACAGAAAAGAATATTCAGACAACATGCGTGTGTCCATCTATTCGTTATCTCTGTCTGAGTCATATCAGTTAACACAATTAGCGCTACTCCAAACATGACACTGAGTTCAGACAACCTGTGTCCATCTATTCGTTATCTCTGTCTGACTCATATCAGTTAACACAATTAGCGCTACTCCAAACATGACACTGAGTTCCTGAAAGTATGCTAAACGTTTAAACTAATAGTGGGTTAGCTGTAGCTATGGTATAGCTACAGTAGGTAATATGTGGTGACGATATTGTGGGTTATAATAACTCATAATAGTTTATGGATTAAAAAAATAACAAAAAAAAACATATTTAAAACAGTACCGCCACAGTATATATCAGTAGGAGGTAGGGCATAGCGAATGATATTCCGCTTTGTGTGGTAGGGCACAGCACAGCGGATATAATCTCGCTCGAATCTAGAACAGAGCCCAACTGGGGAAGTACCTCCGCCTTACAGAAGACCACAGCCGAATAGCACTAGACCCTACTCATAGTGTTGTGTGCCTGCCGGTGAGTAAGGCTGCCAGAGCTCAACGAGGGTGCGGTGTGCTGGTGACGGAAGGATCTACGGAACAAATTTGTACCGTCTATTTGTCCTTTGAGTCGTCGGCAACCTGAATCCTGGTGGTAAATATGATTTTGGCCACATCCAGGCTGCGAACAGCGCCATCTAGTTTTAATATAATTTTCTGCCAACAAACTGCTGTGCAGTTTGGCAAATAACTACAAAACTTTGTTGTAATATTTCTTTGTTTATAACGAAAAAAAGAAAAAGCCTAAAAAGCTCATACATTTCAGGGGTACGCTTTTTTGTGTGGGCTTTGTCAGTTCAGTATTATATCGTTCTTGCTACGTTGTACACCTAAAAATCAAAAGTCATGATTCTCTTACAGTTAATTGAAAAAATGCGTGTGATAGATGGAAGGAATGTCGGTCAACAGTAAAATGGGTCACCCCACGAAAGCGAGCTACCATTTTAATACGTGCTCGTTTTATTTATGACTTTCATTACCTACGTGTGCGTGTGTTTTGACGTGAAACGTTAGGTGAACGTCTTTAAAAACCCGTAGTAGAGTGACCGGACTGAAAACCAGGTGTAACGAAAAGTGTTATGGCGCGGCGGCTTATATATCTGTAACTATAACACCTACATAGACAATTCTAATATTTATTCTTAAATAGACTCATATCGAATTTGGTACAATAAATGATTGTCTTCTGTAGTATTTATATAGGGTATTAAAAGTGTGTGATGACTACGTATTTTAGATTTAAAATGTTTAATTTTTTTTTATTTTGGTCATCGAAAACGCTGTCAGCGATGTAATGACGTCATCGAATTCGAACTTACTTCATGTCAAAACAATCACTGACATATGATTATGTAAAATTTTATTCAAAAAATATTTTTTCTACTTGTCGACTGTAATCTGTCAATTAGGACACCACAGACTAAACTATAAGTGCTAACTTTTCAGTGTTGGATACTCTATGGCAGTTCCGACTCAATTATAATAAGCTCATCAGACTTTAGTTAACTGTTGGTTAACTGTAATAATTTCAAAAATAGAACTTCATACAATTTCTATACTAATTTGCGATACCTGGCAAATTTTCCTGCATCTGAAACACATTTTTTTTTATCTGTCGCGTTATCGGCCAATCAGAGACGGTTATTACAAACAATTGGTTGCTAGGTAATTCGATGTTGATACAACGGTGAACGACTCTAGTAACATTAATTTTAACTTGCATGAATGATGATATTTCCGTCCATTGATGATGAAGATGATGACTCGTAGAAAAAGTATTGTATACATATACAATAGTGATATAATTAAGCTTTTCACTCTCGTACCGTACTATTAGGCCACTCAGCAAGCTTCGTGACCTAAACATGGTACTCGACTGAAAAGCTTTGTATTATATCACGATTGTATAAAATACTATTTTGCTGTTTTAGGTCATAATAAAATATGGTAATATTTTATTTCGGTTAATTTGACAGTATCATATAAGACAGACTTTAAAAAGGGTCAAGTAGCCTATTGTTTGACACTTACATTTTCGTTATTAGTGCAAATATTCCCGCAATCATCGTGACTGGCGATGGCGTACCAAACATTACAAGTATTTTGAAATTTACAAATAAATGTTTGATTTGTTCAAGCGCGGATCCAGCTTCGTGCCCAGGGGGGGGTCACGTGGTAAAGTTACCAGCCCCCCCGGGGTCGGGGTCAAGTGATCGAGTTGTACTCGCCCACCGGGGATTCCGCATGATAAACCCCAATAGTTGATCCGCGCATCAAATTTGTTTTTAAACATTATAACAAGATATTGATATGGACTCATATATAACAAGATATTGATAAACTTTCAATAGTTGAATCATCAATTTATAAGAAACTAAAGACTAAACTTAAAAGCTAGCTAATGTCTAATGTTAAATCACTAAATGTTATTCATGTAAGTCTACAGACTTGACAGATAAGTAGTTCTCGAGATATGTAGGAATGTGAGAGACAGACAGACGGACAGAGTCGCCCCATACCTTTTGTACGTATTTGGCACGGAACCCTAAAAAGGTTATTTTTTATGTTTTACACTACCCAAACACCTGGACAAATTATTTGTGTACACGAGAAAATGCTACAATGTTCATGACCTATTTCTTATTTTAAAATACGAATGATATTTTTAACTGGCGAAAGAAATGAGAGAATGCTCTCAAGACGACGTGAATAATTTAAGTTTCTTGATTTTCTTGTTGGTACCATGGTACCTACTGTAATTTGGCCCGATTTGTCTTAAAAGTCGTTACAATAATGATAATCAAGTAATAAATAAAAAAGAATTCAAAACATTAAAGGTGTCTGTCTCATTTATTTGTATGAAATAGAAACTATTAAAAATTAATTTTGTTTTTTCTGAAAAATCCGCGAATTTTTTAAAGTTTTAAAGCTCGGCCACACATGCGCGTTTTGAGAGCGTAGGCGGAGCGTTAGCGGAGCGTCAGCGGAGCGTCAGCGGAGCGCATTGATAGCGGTGCGCCGGACGAACGCTGGCGTTGCGCCCAGCGGACCAGTTAATAACACTAGTAATATTTAACTAAAATTCCCAAATTGAAATGGGGCACCTTTCCATTTTAGCATTTTCGCTCCTATAGCGTCTTAAGCGTACTCATATCACTCATTAAAGACAATCTCTATTTGTTTCAGCAAACAGCTGGAAAACCTGGAACTCCTCGATGACGTCGCCGACGTCGAAAACAACGTGAGTGACGTCGACGGTCTGCGGAATGACGTCGACGTCAACAGGAACCGTGACGCAGTGAGTGACGTCGTGGTTGAGACGTGGGCGTATCTGCCGAACAAGCTGGTGGTTAGTGCGGTACGTTTATTTTTATTATTAAGGTTCGCTTTCCATACAAAAAACTATTCCCATTTATTTAGTCACCGCACCCTACAACTAAATAAAAATATGCGCATACATCTATACTCCTATTTTTAATTAGCCGGAATTATTGTAAACAAAAGTGTGGCCGGTGCTATAAAAAATTTGCACCATTCGAGGTATTAAAATTGCCGATATTTTACAGGTTTAATAAAAATCTTTACATATTCCACTACACAAATAATGACTCTTTTTAAACGAAAATAAATTGAAACACTAAAACTTTTTGGTATATTTATTGAAATTAAAAAGCCGTTTTTGTCGGGTAGTTTGTATATTGCACTGGTATTACTGTGGAAATGTACCTGGGCGACCAAGTAGCGGGCCGCTAAACATTATTTTTTAGCAACTTTTGAGACTAGGTGGCAGTGATTTTTAATTAATAATTAAAACCGTCTTCTTCAAATGCGATGGTGGTAATAAGGTGGTTATAAATTAAATTATTGGTTTTGTGAGTATCTGATATGACAGGACATCGTCTATTTTGGACCGATTTCTATATTGACTTGCATGGGATCATAACATAATATAACAGTCATTGTGTTCGATCGCTTCACGATTTTTAAGTATGTAATAGAGTGATCGTTAATAATTGGTTAAAAGTAATTTGATTTTCTCTCGGCCCTTACTTTGAGAACCCCTGACTTGAGCTGCACGTGTTACTTTGACAGTGACAGCAGTTTGTTTACGTTTATTCCGTTCAATTTGTAATGGGACTATACTTTACATTATCCATTGTCGCGGCATTAAATGAAATACATTGTTTCATACAGAAATCATGGACAAATCCATGTGATTTTTTTATTACTTTTACGTAAATGTGCGTGCCAAATTTTGTGTAGGTACAAACACAGAGCCGTCATATTTCGCGCATTTTTAGTTGACATTGTCATCAGTGACACTTGGCTCTTGGAGACCGGGTTCGATTCTCGGCTTCGCCACCAGTGCGCTTGATCGCTTTTTCTTTAGTGTATGGTATTTATTTCAGTTTATAAGTATTATAATTAGCTAAATGATATCATTTACCTAATCTATATTCAGACATGTCCGCTTACAAACGCTCGCTGTTAATGCTTATTTATCTATATCTCAGAATCCTATTTTTTACAGGTATCAGAACCCAGTACTGAATTGAACTCGGAATGGGGCGAATTCCAAAACACAGAAGAATACCTCTCAAGACCAAAACGTGACGCAAACTCTTCAGACACCAGCCTCGGCCCTAAAAATGCAACCACCGTTATCAATGATATCAAACTTATAGGGTTTAGGTAAGTGCAAGGCTTTACAGACTCAAGGATTGCTTGGCAGACTAAAGCCTCCGCCACACATAAAGCGTTTTGATAGCGTAGCGTTAGCGGAGCGCAATGATAGCGGTGCACCGCTCGCAATCCGCAAGCATTCCGCTCGCAATCCGCGCGCATTCCGCTCGCAATCCGCGCTCGTTAGTTCCCGCCGGCGTCCGCTGGGCGCAACGCCAGCGTTCGTCCGGCGCACCGCTATCGTTGCGCTCCGCTGACGCTCCGCTACCACTCTGCCTACGCTATCAAAACGCGCATGTGTGGCCGAGCTTTAAGGGCTGCAGTCACAGATTTTACTCACTCGTGTCATCTTATTATCAAAACTCACCTTTTGGCTCGTTTAATAAAACAACACTCATGTTTCCATGTCTCTCATTATGCCCCAGTTAAATTAAAAAAAAAACTATTAAAGTTATTTAAAGTCACACACAGGTCGAAAGAGATTAATTAAATTACTTTACCTTTTTTCCAACTTTCTTTTACTTTTTTCTGTTTTTTTTTGTGTGTCGTGCGGTGGGAAATAAACATTATTTAAAAGCGGGTAGATTATATTTATTGGTCAAACCCCGAACATTTATATAAAGTACCTAATATCGGGTAGTTTTGTGGTGTTTACATCTCCGGTGACACTTTGCTGGGACGTCATGCAGTCTTCCGCGACCACGGCCAGTGCAACCTGGCCGAAACGTTGGGAAAAAAGATAAATTAATAATGTTAATTGATCGCGTTCGACCTGTGTGTGACTTTAAATATGTGTACAAATACAAAGCGCGAGAACTTAAAGTGTTATAACTATTAAAGCTCTGCTACACATGCGCGTTTTGATAACGTAGGCGGAGGCGGGCAGCGGTGCGCCGGACGAACGCAATCGTTGCGCCGAGCGGACGCCGGCGGGAACTAAGTAACGAGCGCGGATTGCACCGCTATCATTGCGCTCCGCTAACGCTACGCTATCAAAACGCTTTATGTGTGGCGGAGGCTTTAAAGTTTCTTAAAAAACGTATGAGCGTTGTTATTGTCATTATGATTAAAATTGTATATCTTTATTTTCAGAATTGAAGAGTCAGAGAAAGAACCAAAAATAGTGGATGAAATGATACCTAGTGTATTAAGGAATACTAATTTTAACCTGAGGTTGTTCGGGGAGAAGTTTGTCAAAGGTATGGAGATCGCGTTCACTCATACCAAGTCGGCGTATGGAGACGAGTGTGTGCATTTGTTAGATGAGACGTATAAGGTATGTATTTTAATTCTTACGACGCCCACGCAAGACACGGGTCTTGCGTGGGCGATGATCGCGCGACCGTCGCCGTCGCGTCTCATGCTTCCATATCGATAAGGTTTGATTTCGTATGCGTCGCATCGCCGTCGCGCGACCATCGCGCGACCGTCGCCCACGCAAGCCACGGTGTTAGTGTCTCGAAGGCAAACAACTAGTAGGTACCATAATTTGGGGTGAGTTGGTACAAAACTGACTTTCAAACCTCGATAACATTTTATTCTTACATATTATGCTTATTAAATAGTGTTCCGGGCGATTTTAACCCTACAATGCATACAGTGCCCGATCTGGGACAACCAATATAAATGCGAATTACGCTACAAATGTGGTAGGCAGCGACATCTATTATACGTTAAATGATACATACTACACTTAGCTTTTACGATCTCGCTGCTTGACAACAACGACTGCGGCATTTCGGCTAGACATCAAGAGTGAACAGGCATCTTCTGGGCGAGCTCACTCCATCGTAGGCCACGTCTTTGCCTTTGGCTAGTCTGTGGTCAAGAGTAAGCCCATTTATAATTAAAAAAATAATAATAAGAGACATGGGAATCCAGCCACCGGTTCTTTATGCGTTCCCGATGTGGTACTCCATGCATTTAGGCTCAAAATATTGGGTGAAAAATGTTTTGCGTTTTTAGAGTCGTTATGACATCGGCAGAAGGCTGAACTTCGTCTAACTTGTAGGAGGGTGAATTTCAACATACTCGAAATTTGCCTAATTTTGGTGGATTTTTTTAGTTTTGTAATTTTTGTTGAAATTATTTACTGATGTTACATAACTAATTATTAGCAATGTTATGTATCAATGACCTTTCATTATAATAAGTAGTTTTAGAGAAATTACGATTTCAATGACATGGTAGCCACCAAAATTGGTCTACCCACAAAAATAAAAAATATAATCAAAAATAAAGCCTTTTATTCATTTTTCTATTATTTTCTACTTGAAATAATAAACTTTTAACATGTAATAAATACTTTTCAAATAGAAACAAAAACGTTACTGCCCTCAATTTGTTCACCACCAAAATTTATGCAATTTTGGTGGAAAAAATATTACGACCCACCAAAATTAGATATTTTTGTGTGGGGCGGACCAATCCAGCAAGGTATGACACTTGTGTCATGTCTAAATGCAGGAACGAACCTGAATGGTCATGTTACGACACGTTTGTTTGTCTTGCTGCGTCTCGTTTAACCATAAAAATGATTTCAATACTTACCACCAAAATTGGTTCTTTCCCCCGGACAACTTTTGGTGCTCAGTTATAAGTGTCAAATTGTATAATAATATTGACTTATGTCATCTTAAAATATACTTAATGTAATAAAGAATGAAGTTATGGCAAATCATCTTTATAGCTGCGGATTTACTGGATTTACCATAGCAATAATCCGCTAAAAACAGGCTCTGGACGCTACACCAAAATTAGAATTTGGATGGAAAATTATTTTTAAATAAATATACATAACACTTGTAATAATTTGCAATGTTGCCGAAGGTAGTATTTTAGGATTGGTTTTCATAAAAAAAATAAAAACCCGGAAACAATTAGCCCACACAATGAATTTCAGCTCCGCCACAAAAAAATCACGCTGAGAAATTCACCCAGGAACGGTTATTTATGTTTTGCTCGTAGTTTGTTTCATTTTGTAATTATTGTTATTTAGACGATATGAACGAAACTATTTACGGCCTTTTTGAGCTTAATGCATGGAGTTCCACATGTGGAACAAAAAAATATTGTTTTTCTAAGAAACTATTGATTGGATTTTTTTTTCCTGAACACAGACTCCATTATTATTTTTTCCAATTATTACATCATATATTTTTTTACGCGAAAAAGAGTCATTCATTTTAGGATTTTTAGGGTTAATTTTATTTTTATTTTGGGTACCTAGGTAGTTCCATTTCGTAATTTTGACGATAAACAGGAAATCCCACCTCACCCCTTAGTCCCTCGTAATTTGGATAAAATGGCATTTCATACTACAAAGACGATTTTGGAAGATTGTTTGATTCATTTTTTTATTATGAATATTATTAAAGCGTTCCTTCTCCCTTTTTCGTAACCCAATTCCCCCCGCGAACCCTGCTCACCCCAAATTACGGTATGGTGTCAAGACATAAATGATTGGTTCACTGTTTTAATTTATTATCATTTAATTTATACCCATCACCTTATTTCAGGTAGAAGTTAACTCAGAAGAAGACGCCTTCATATCTCTAGTCGCGCCCTACCCTGCCGACACACCTGAAGGCCACAAATTCTACTTCTGCATCAGAGACTCCCCATCAGGCCGGTTCAAACACCAAGGCAATGATACCTGGAAGATACTTGGCACCCATCACAAACTTCTACCTCTTTGGGCTTCGATAATCTTGATTATAATCTTACTGTTATTAGCGTCGCTCTTTTCTGGATTGAATTTAGGTCTGATGGCCTTAGATAGAACAGAGTTGAAGATCATAGCTAACACAGGAACGGAGAAAGAAAGGAAATATGCAAGAGCGATCATGCCCGTCCGAGCTCATGGAAACTATCTCCTCTGTACGATTTTACTGAGTAATGTAGCTGTGAACAGTACGTTTACTGTTATATTGGATGATCTGACGTCTGGTTTGGTTGCTGTGATAGGTTCTACGTTGGCTATTGTGTTTATAGCTGAGATTACACCGCAGGCTGTGTGCGCTAGACATGGATTGTTTGTTGGTGCTAAGAGCATTTGGATTATGAAGGTAAGCTATTTTAGAATGTTATGTAAATAGTAAATACGATATAAATCCGCTTAGCAAATTTAAATGCACGAAATATATATTTTTGACGTCGTCAGACATCAAAAGTAATCATAGGATTAGATTATGTTTCTGGTACAAATTGTCAGTTTAAAACCGAACTACGCTGTCACATGGCAATGGCATGCAATAATAGCCGAGTCCACAGTGGCCGCGCACTGTTATAGAACTACTTTGAACAGCTGACCGAGGGCCGCCATCTTGCCTGGCAAATTTGCTCGGGCGAGGCAAACGTGCGCGCATGAGCACGGACGTTTACCTCGCGAGGCGTGCTGTCAGTGTGGACCCGGCTATCAGTAATCACGATGTGTTCGCGGCTGGCAAAAAGTTACACTGTCGCTTACTTATGGTCGAGGCACATCTCGGACACTGGCGATATATGAAAGAGGCGTTCCAAGCACACATTCTAAGCTCGTGTAGGTGAACGCGTACTATGCTTGTATGAGTGAGATATGACAGGTCGACTGTTCGCGTTTTTGACAGGCGGTAACTGTGAGGTAACCGAGAGGGGGTGGGCGGCACTTTCAGCGGGGAGCGGGAGTGGCCATACTGTACGATAGTACTCTTTATTATACTGTGGTCGAGGTTTACATGTTGAAAAATTGGGACGTTTTGCCTGCCACGGATGCATATAAGTACATATCTACTCTTTAAGTCAACTTTATTACCCAAAGATTAGCCATTCTTATCGTGTACTAAAAGACTGTAATGATGTGCACAGCCTTGTAAATATTGACTGTGCCTTAAGTATCATTTTTAAATAGCGTTGTTTATCTTGAATGTCATAATTTTGCAGCTTGAAATGATGATGTCATGACATAAATCTTGCCTCAGGGTTTAAGTCAATTCAAACAATAAAAAAAAACTTATGTAGTTTTTGTATCTAAACGACTGTTACTGAGGCAATACCAAACTCAATAGCCGAATCCACACAGAGCGAGGCATTTCGCGAGACATTCCATGTTCACGCGGCAAATGTCCAATGTAGACGTGCCTCGGCCGAGGCAATGAGCGCGTTCTGCTCGGCCGAGGCACGTGTACCTACATAGCCTATTTGCCGCGCTAGGAAATGATGAGGCACACTGACATTTTACCCCGCCAGCGCTTGTTCAAGTGCCTAGGCATGTCACTGTCATTCATACGTGAGAGAGAAAAAAACATATTATCTTCTCGCTCTCACGTAGGAGGGCCATTTTTTTTCAAAGTTGTCCACCCCACTTTTTTTGTAACATGGGTATTTTTTACGCGATTCATACTCAGAATCGCGAGGTCTTTCGATCCTGATAGGAGAAAAAAAAATTCCCAAGATTTCCATACATCTTTCAGACCTTCCATTCCGTTACCGCCATACAAAATGTATAAAAAAATGGTAACGGAATAGGAAAAAAACCTTGGGACACTTTTTTTCTCCTATTAGGATTCAGTGGAATCCCACATAAAAATTTCCAAATCCGAAAAAAAGTGGGGTGGACAACTTTGAAAAAAAAAAATCGCCCATGCAATTCTTTATCTGTGAAATGGACTAATAGGGTGGCGCCATCTGTCATAACCTTTGAGTGTGCCTCCTCATTGCTTCGCGACGTGCGTCGCTCTGTGTTGACCTGGCTATTCGCTTTCAAAATTTGCCTTGTATTTAATTTAAAATCGGCTTAAATCACAGAATTAGATTGACGTAGAAGAAACAAGTTCATCTATTTGTATGGCGGCCGAGCGTGTCAGATTTTGTACTGAAGTTGTTACTTGACTGTGATTTTAATTATGTCTCAGGCCCTTGAGTGTTCATAATTTTTGTGTTGTATCAATTAATTACCACGTAACGAGGCATTTTTAATGTTTATATTGACTTCTACTTACAAAAATTTACGCCCGAAAGCTGCAAGCTGCGCCCGAAAGACGGACAACTCAGTGGATTTCACTGAGTTTATTTGACACGCTAAGTAGATACATTTGCTTGATCTATGGTATATATGGCTTAAATATATTTCAGATCGTGATGGGTATCTGTGCCCCGTTAGCTTGGCCGACGAGTAAACTCTTGGACTACTTCCTAGGCGAAGAGATAGGAACACATTATAACAGGGAAAGGCTAAAGGAGCTGGTCAAGGTGAGACAATTATTAATACATCCATACTTATATTATAAATGGGAAAGTGTGTGTCTGTTTGTTTGTCTGTCTTTGCAAAACCTAGCGACGGTTTGATGTGATTTTTTAAGTGGAGATAGTTGAAGGGATGGAGAGTGACATAGGCTACTTTTTGTCTCTTACCCCCCCCCCCCACTACCTTAAAATGAGGGGTGGAAGTTAAGCTCAAGAAGGCTTGTGTTGTGGGTACTCAGAAAACGATATATTTAATACACAAATACTTATATACATAGAAAACATCCATGACTCAAGAACAAACATCTGTGCTCATTACACAAATAAATGCCCTTACCGGGATTCGAACCCGGCACCGCGGCGTAACAGGCAGGGTCGCTACCCGCTAGGCCAGACCGGTCGTCAAATAGGTGCATGTAACTCAATAGCAGGGGGAAATTAGCTAAAATTACGGCATAATTAATGGAAGGTTTTCTTAAATTGAAATATGTACGTTATAGACCGAAGTTATTTTTCATCAACTCTCCCCACTCCTCCCTCCTCTGCGTCACCCCTCTACCCTCCCTTAAAGTGCCGAAAATGCGGTTTTTCTCGATTTCTGACAAAACTGTTGAAGATACAGAAAAAGCGCGTAGGAACGAAGTAATCCTTAATAAATTTACTACAAATCATTCATTAACACTTTGGTTCTAGCACTTATAGTTTACGCGTGATCCGTCACGAAAGTTGGTCCTTTGCTGCAATCTTCTTTAGTGAATGTTAAGTTTTCGCCCAAAATGCATACGAAATCGTCGAAATTTGTTTGATATAACTAAAATATTGTAACTTATGACTAAAATAAAATTAAGGGGGAAAAATCACTACCATGGGTGGAATTTCCAATATGTCTTGGAATTCCAGTATTTATTTAAGACGTAATATTTTCACGGTAGTAGTCGCTAGGAGTACCATTGATCTATATAGTGTATCTATGACTGGGGATGAGCTTTTGGTAGCTGTTGGTAGAGCCCTGGAGTATCAATCCAGCAGCCGTGAGTTCAAGTCCCACCCATGGTAGTGATTTTTCCCCCTGAAATTCATTTTCAGTTTATAATATTTTAGTAATATCAAACAGATTTCGTAAGCAATTTGGGAGAAAACTTAACATTCACTAAAGAAAATTGCAGTAAAGGACCAACTTTCGTGATGGATCACGCGAAACCTATAAGTGCTAGAACCAAAGTGTCAATAAACGATTTGTAGTAAATTTATCAAGGATTACTTTTTTCCTACACGCTTTTTCTGTATCTACAACGGTTTTGTCAGAAATCGCGAAAAACCGCATTTTCGGCTATTTAAGGGGGGGAAGAGGGGTGATGCAGAGGGGGGAGGGACGGGGAGGGTTGATGAAAAATAACTTCGGCCTGTAATGTACATATCCCAATCAAAAAAAATCTTCCATTAATTATGCCAACATTTTCATACATAACTTTCCAGAAGCAACGGACTATCAATGTTGCTCAATAATTTTTCAAAAATTAATTACACTCTAGTAATTAGGACCAAACTTGTTGTAACTTGTTGTAAATTACTTGTTATTATTATTTATTTAAATTTCCTAAGGGTTCCTAAGGGTTTACATAACATGGGCACATCTCGGACACTGGCGATCAAATATATGAAAGAGGCGCGTTCCTAGCACACAGCCTAAGCTCGTGTAGGTGAACGCGTACCATGCTTGTATGAGTGAGATATGACAGGTCGACTGTTCGCGGTTTTGACAGGCGGTAACGGAGGTTACCTAGAGGGGGTGGGCGGCACTTTTAGCGGGGAGCGGGAGTGGCCATACTGTACGATCCTAAATTATATATAACAAGATCATACCATCCCATACATTAAAATGCGACCGCCTAAGACCGCGCTTACACTCCACCACACATAGATGGCGCCACAAAAAAATGTCTTGTAGCTTTCTATTATACTTGTAGATGGCGCTAAGTGTCACTTTTGACATAGATTTACGGCTCGGAATTGACACTTAATGCTAATCTACAAATAATCGGTGGCAACAAGGCATTTTTTGTGGCGCCATCTATGTGTGGTGGAGTGTAAGCGCGTTCGTAGGCGGTCGCATTTTAATGTATGGGATGGTATGATCTTGTTATATTTAATTTATGGTACGATAGTACTCTTTATTATACTGTGATGTAGGGTTCTGAATAGCAAGCTTCATCATCCTTCTATTTCAGGTGACGAATCACGTGAATGACCTCGACAAGGAAGAGGTGAACATTATCTCAGGAGCCCTGGACCTGAGGAAGAAGAAGGTTCAAGATGTGATGACCAAGCTGGACGACTGCTTCATGCTACCTATCACCAGCGTGTTGGACTTTGAGACTATGTCCGAAATTGTCAAGTCAGGTCAGTACGATCAAATTTCTACATTATGATTATATTTATATTAAATTTGTTTTTGTTTCTTGTCCTCTTTTCTTTGCATCCTGTTACCCTCTTCTGGGGTGTAGGGCTCGAATCATATTTCTCCATTTACTCCTGTCTTGGGCAGTTTGGGTAACCTCCTCCCACCCCATGCCTAGCACCCTGAACTCCTGCTGAACCGAACGACGCCAGGTCGATTTAGGGTGGCATGGTTTGCGCTTTCCGGGTACATTTCAGGTGAGGGCCATTTTGGATAGGTTTTTTTTTTAAATTTTTTTTTTTTTATATACTACGTCGGTGGCAAACAAGTATACGGTCCGCCTGATGTAAAGCGGTCACCGTAACCTATGGACGCCTGCAACTCAAACAGTGTCACATGCGCGTTGCCACCCCATTAGAAACTTGTACACTCCCTTTTGCTGTGTTAAGTACACAGCAAAAAGGAGTGTACAAGTTCCAAGGAGGGTTCGGGTTGCCGACGACTCAAAGGACAATAGACGGAACAAGTTAGTTCCGTAAGTCCTCCCGTCATCAGCACACCGCACCCTCGTTGAGCTCTGGCAGCCTTACTCACCGGCAGGAACACAACACTATGAGTAGGGTCTAGTGCTATTTGGCTGCGGTCTTCTGTAAGGCGGAGGTACTTCCCCAGTTGGGCTCTGCTCTAGATTCGAGCGAGACGATATCCGCTGTGCTGTGCCCTACCACACAAAGCGGAATATCATTCGCTATGCCCTACCTCCTACTAAAGTAGGTATCAGGTTTTCTGAGGATGTGTCCAATCCAATGCCATTTCCGCGTCTGTATTTCTTCTTGTCCATTACTTGTTAACTATGTGAGGTGTGCAATAAAGAGTATTGTATTGTATTGTATCGTTTGACTGGACTCTCTAGTAGGTTGGACAAAAAAACACTTTTCACCACACCAACTGGTAAAGGATTTCTTTGCTATTCGAAAACAGATAGCAAAATTGCATTTTATCCACAAGGGGGCAAAGTAATTTAATACAAATTTTAACTCGATGTCATCTGGCTGGTAGATTTTACCTATAAATGATGATTTTGAATCATAAATATTGAATAAATTGATGGATTTGATTTATTTTGATGTTTTATAGTCAGTATTTTGTTCGTGTTGGTGTGGTGAAAAATTTTGTGTTTCACTCGGTGGCAAAGTTTGTTTAACCTTCGTGCCTTGATACCCTCGCTCAAAATCAAAATTCCACTTTTTGAACCACTCGCTACGCTCGCGGTTCAATATTGGAATCTTTCGCTTGCTCGGGTATCAATCAACAACTTTGCCCCCTTGTAAAATAAATAACTATTTTTGGAATTAGCAAACCTAATAGTTATCAATCAATGACCCTTAGTGTATGAAGCCTTTGTGCAAAATTTCAGCTTTTTAAATCAACATCTTCAGCCCCCGTATTAGGTTTGAAATTTTGAAAATCTCATACAAACCTGAAAATTCTACTGGGCTTCATGCTGGGCAAAGGCCTCTCCCCTTAATTTTTACAATTGCCTCTGATGTGCTTTTTCCGCGAGTCACTCATAAAAGCGTCCAAGTCGTCCCGCCATCTTCGCCTAGGACGTGGGTCCTCGCTTCTTTGTCGGCATCCACTTGGTGGTTATATTAGCTCACCCATCCTGAATCCTGATGCGGCAGACGTAGGGTTGTAAATAGAAAAAAAAACCAAAGTTTTTTTTTCAGAATTATGAAAGAAAACATGAAAAAAAACCGAGCACCATGGTTTTTTTTCTAAATATGGTTTTTTTTCAGATGAACAAATAATACGACAATAACGGTTTTTCGTGAGTTGTAACGTGTTTCAATAACAATAACGTACATTTTAATTCAATTAACATTCAGTATACAAACGTTTATTGGGGAATCCCCGATGCTGCGTGTGTTGCCAACAGTAAATAGTGATAACTACCAACTACAGATTTCGTAAATGTTACTTTTATAAGACCAGAAAATAAAGTTATTTGATTAAATTCGTTTAATAGTTAACATTAAGTCTAAAAAACCGTATAAAAGTATTAAATACTTTGCAAATCTTGAGATTTCGTACTTTAGAAAAAAACATACTCCAGAAATAAAACTGTTTTTTTTCACGGTTTTTTTTCATGTTTTTTTTCAAGCCAGAAAAAAAACCGTTTTTTTGCAACCGTAGGCAGACGTGGCCTGCCCAGTCCCACTTCAACCTGGCGGTATTTTCCTCTTCGTCAGCTATGCATAAATAAGTATGCGTGTCATAAACAAGCGCTGGTGGCCTAGCGGTAAGAGCGTGCGACTTTCGATCCAGAGGTCGCGGGTTCGAACCCGGCTCGTACCAATGAGTTTTTCTGAACGTATGTGCGATATGTCATTTGATATTTACCAGTCGCTTTTCGGTGAAGGAAAACATCGTGAGGAAACCGGACTAATTCCAATAAGGCCTAGTTACCCTTCGGGTTGGAAGGTCAGATGGCAGTCGCTTTCGTAAAAACTAGTGCCTACGCCAAATCTTGGGATTAGTTGTCAAAGCGGACCCCAGGCTCCCATGAGCCGTGGCAAATGCCGGGATAACGCAAGGAGGATGATGAAATAAGTATGCGTGTTAAATGTGTCCCAACTACGGTTGTAATATCAACATTTTGCCATCACTCTCTAAATATACTCCTTATTTCCAGGCTATTCCCGTATCCCAGTGTACGAAGGTTACCGCGGCAACATCGTGACCGTCCTCTTCATCAAGGACCTGGCCTTCGTGGACCCTGACGACAACACGCCGCTGCGCACCCTCGCGCAGTACTACCAGAACCCTTGCAACTTCGTCTTCGAGGATGTCACCTTGGACGTCATGCTGAAACAGTTCAAAGAAGGTAGGAGATAGTATATAGTACCTTAGACTTTATAAAGGACCTGACCTTGAACCCTGTAGCAACACTCTGCTTCGGTCCTGTTTAGGGTTGCAAATAGAAAAAAAAACAAATGTTTTTTTCAGAATTATGAAAAAAAAAACATGAAAAAAAAACCCAGCACCATTGTTTTTTTCTAAATATGGTATTTTTTCAGATGAACATATAATTCGACAATAACGGTTTTTCGTGAGTTGTAACGTGTTTCAATAACAATAACGTACATTTTAATTCGATTAACATTTAGTATACAAACGTTTATTGGGGAATTCCCGATGCGGCGTGCAGCGTGGAGAGGCGGTGGTGTTGCCAAAAGTAAATAGTGATAACTACCAACTACAGATTTCGTAAATGTTACTAAATAAGTCCAGAAATTAAAGTTATTTGATTAAATAAATAAGTCTAAAAAACCGTATAAAAGTATTATTAACTTAACTGCTTTGCAAATTTTGAGATTTCGTACTTTAGAAAATAAACATCCTCCAGAAAAAAACTGTTTTTTTTTCATGTTTTTTTCAAGCCAGAAAAAAACCTTTTTTTTTTGCAACCTTAGTCCTGTTCCTGCGTGGATTTTGATATACCTATATCTTGGCATTCTATAAAAACTTTTGGGTCTGAGCTAGATTTTCTTGAGATGCTTATAAAAAGCAAAAGTTTATTCATATTCATTCGCGATGGTCTTAAGCGCCATATAAGCTAATATAGGATTTTAAGTTTTGTGGCAATTTCTGCATTTTGATAAATTTCCAATAACTATTTATTTATTCATAAAATCGTCGCACCGTTTGACGAAACTCGGTTGAGTGTTAAGTGTAACTTGTAGATCAGAATATGCGGACATATAAAAAGCAAACAGAATTAAATAGTAGACCTACGCTGCGCTCTGATCAATAAAGCTTATAAAGTTTTACATTTCCACCTCACACATCACAATATCTGCATACATCAGTAAATGCAAGTTATTTTTAGTGACATCTAGCGTCATTCACGCGTCAACTAGCGTAAATTATCAGTACTGCTACTTGTCAATAGATGTCGCGACGAACAAAAAGTCTAATGCTCAATAATATTATTAATCAGTACTCTGTTTTAAATTCCTTCTGCTTGTAATATAAGTTGTAAACTGTTTTAATATTACATTTTTGGCAGACAAGACACTGTTGACACCTAGGGTCGAGTAGTGGTACTGATAATTTACGCTAGTTGACGCGTGATTGACGGCAACCTTCAAATCAAGAGTGAACAGGCATCTTCTGGGCGAGCTCACTCCATCGTAGGCCACGTCTTTGCCTTGGGCTAGTTTGTGGCCAAGAGTAAGCCCATTTATAATTTAAAAAAAAAAAACGCGTGAATGACGCTAGATGTCACTACAAATAACATGCATTTACTAATGTATGGAGTTACAACTCTTCCTTTACTTATTCCTCTATATAGAGGTAGACAGACTGGTAGTCACAAGGCCCCTTAAAGTGTAAATAATATAATATCACTTAAAAAGAGGCACCAGCGCAGATACTTTGTAAAACATTTGTTGATACAGATAAAACTTTTTTTTTTTATGAGGAAATACGTCATTTCTCCAGATAAAATTTAGCGCACAGCTGGTCAAACCATCTAAAAATCTATAAAAACTTTAATCCAAGATAGATTACGTCATAAATTAGGTAAACTATATAAAAATCACGGCATCGTCTGGCTGGCGTTATGCCAGACTTTTGGATCGTCAGTACAGTCAATCTATAGGCTAGTTTCCTATACTTAAAATAATAGTATTTTATGCAACAAGCGTTTAAAGGAGGTCAAAAAAGACGAGTGGCGTGGGTAACAATTTGAGGCGAAGCCCAAAATTGTTATTAAGACGCCACGAGTATTTTTTGACTCAGTTAAACACCGTTGCATACAATACTTTTTCTACGACCATGCACTTACTTTTTAATAGTTTTCTAGAATAACTTTCGTGAAATTCGCACTGTTCCCTGTATTTTTACTTGTTCTCTGTAACGATCCTGCACTCAGCCTGTCGCTCGCACTCCCCTGCGCCGCCGCAACCCCCGGCGCCCCGCGCACCCCCGCTATATCTCTTAAAGGCTACCTAACAATACTTTAAGAGCTATATCGTATGAGTGGGTGCACGGGACGCCGGGCGGGGGCGGGCATCTTTTATGTAGGGTTCCTGCAGTTTGGCAGAAAATTTAATGTTGTTAAACAAGGGTTTTTTTTGAGAATAAACGATTTTTTATTTTTTTTTTCGATCTATGCACGACCCTGTAAATGACGAATAAGAGTTCGGGAGTAGAGAATAGTACATTACGATGCAAGTGCGTAAAAAAGGAAGTTAGAAACGAGTGGCGATAAATTAAAACACGACCGAAGGGAGTGTTTTAAATCGACACGAGTTGCGAATTTCCTTTTCGCACGAGTATCGTACGACGTTTTTCAGTACAGATGAGCCTCCGAAGTTTCGACCTGGCATATAATGAACCACTTCTCGAACTAGTGCGTAAAAAAACGACCATCTGTACTGAAAAATATTTTATGCAGTGCACAAAAAAGCTCCTCATGTTTACTAGCTCGCGGAGGGACCAGTGCCTACCCAGTCGGAACACATGTTTTTATTATTATTTATTATGTTTATCTGATATAACTAATAATAATAATCTCCAGCTGCGTGCTGGCGGTCAAATGCTCACGGATTTGGCACAAACAAATTATGAAATGAGTCAGTTATTTTAGCTTTCTCGACCTACTTGCGGTGTGTATTGATGATTTCCGTCCTAAACTTAATGGAGATCACATACGATATAAGTACTTTTATTTTTATGATGTAGTCGGTAGTGACCCTGCCTGCTAAGCTGCGGCCCTGGGTTTAACAGAAAACAAAAAAAAAACACGGTGCATATCATGAGTCAAACTAATGTACTGTGTACTTATCACAGCAAAAGGAAAAAACACGGTGCATATCATGAGTCAAACTAATGTAATCTTTATTCTCCAGGACACAAGGGCCACATGGCGTTCGTCCAACGCATAGACCGGTCTGGGGACGGAGACCCGGTCTACCAGACCGTAGGTCTCGTGACGCTGGAAGACGTCATTGAAGAGATGATACAAGCCGAGATAGTTGACGAGAGTGACGTTATCAGTAAGTACTGTCAAAGAGACTATATTATAGAGAATTACTGTCAAAGTAAAACGTGTAATCACAGTGCATAGACTGCCATCTCTCGACACAGGCTTAAAACTTTTGAACCTCCGTTTTGACAATTTGGCCCATATTCTTAGCTTGGTATGTGTTAAAATGTCAAATATTAATATTAGCGCCATCTAGCTGAGCGTACCCCAAAGGTGTATCGCCATCTAGCTCACCGTACCTTTTTCTGTATGGTTTTGAGGTACGTTTTTTTCTTAGACTTTATCTGTCTATACGGAGTTATGTCTTCGGTACTGTTAAACTAAAATACCAATGATCATAAAATACAAGGATTTCATACAACAAACCACAAAAAATAGACACAACTTGGGGAAATACAATAGGACCCGCAAAATGGCGGGCGATGCTCTTCTGTCAAATGCGCTAAGTGTGACCATAACCATTTGCAATGCCGGTCGGTCGTAGGGTTGAGACCGGTCTTCGAGACCGTAGGTCTCGTGGCATTGGAAGGTGTCATCGAGGAGATTAACCAAGCTGAGCTCGTTGATGAAAGTGACGTTATAAGTCCATCTTTAGCTTCATGTCTTTTTTGTTTCTGGACATTTTATCCCTCCAAATTCGCCCAAGAATTTGCCTCTCGTCACTTGGACCTTGGCAAACGCTTAGACATCGCCTTTTAAATCGATAATCCGTTTTTTGTGTGTGTCTTCTACCCTCCTTGAAAGAATCTAGGAGATATTAGTGGTAGTTTATAAAAAAAGGAAATTTTGTTTCTAACAATATTTTATTACTTTTCAGCTGACAACCGCACCAAGAAGCGTCTAGCTCGCCCGTTGAATCGCTTCCAAGATTTAGCTGCTTTTGCCGGCCACCAACCGCACAGAGTCCATGTGTCACCACAGTTGGTGCTTGCCACTTTCCAGTTCCTATCCACTAGTAAGTATCCTTGGCTCTTTATTCAGGGTACATCCAGGAAGCACACCATGCGTCAAGTGATCCAGAGTTGATGCTTGGTCTTTCATTTTCTATCCACGAAATTCGTGGCACGATATATCCCAGTTTCTAGGAAACCACTTCCACCTGATCCTCTGAATCACTTCCAGGAATTACCTGCTTAGGGTCCCCCCACATTTAGCGTCTCGCGAGCGTAACGTCGTGCCAGTTGTATGGAAAACGACGCCGCGTCGGCGCGACGTCGACGGCTTTTCCATACTGTTGGCCCGACGCTACGCTCGCGAGATGCTAGATGTGGGGGGACCCTTACAGCTACACTATTACTACTACAAGTTGGTGAGTATCTTTGTATTACATGGCTCTTAAGGGTACATCCAAGATATAGCACGTCATACATAAAGTTATCCAGAGTTGGTGCTTGGTCTTTCATTTCCCCCACGAATCAATATACTTGGGTTTGACCTTCTAGTTACTGTGATCTAGAAGGTCACTTCCATCTGATCTTCTGAATCGCTACCAAGATTTAGCTGCCTTTGCCGGCCGCCAGCCACATAGAGTCCATGTGTCACCACAGTTGGTTCTTGCCACCTTCCAGTTCTTATCCACGAGTAACTATTTTTAGAGACCTTTAGGATACTTCCGGGATATATCCATCAGTGTACCTTTGGTCACCCGTAGGGAACTGTTTTCGAGATATAGCTGTCTGTAGAAAGATAGATAAAATACTCTTTATTGGCACACCTCAGCAACAGACACAGAAAAAAGATACAGTGGAGTCAAAACAAATAAATAAATAAATATTACAAATAAATATTACAGGACATTCTTACACAGATACAAATATGATTACAAATAGAGGCAGACAACAGGCGGTCTTATCGCTAAAGAGCTGTCTGTATCTAGTTATTCCAGTTCTGTTATTCCAGAATCTAGCTCAGCAGACATCAAATTGTCTAAAGCTGTGCTTACTGCCTTCCAGCTGCTTTACACAAATGTATGTAAATCCACCAAATGCATTCGATTGACTTCTAAATTGCCACTTGTTCATTCCAGGTGTGGATCCCTTCCGTCCAGAGATGATCTCGGAGACGGTACTCCGAAGATTGCTGAAGCAGGACGTTGTGAAGCATATCAAGTTACGAGGAGACGAGGACAGGAATGACCCGAAGGCTTATGTCTTCCAAGAGGGCAGACCGGTATGTTTACCATATGTACATATGGTTATTATAAGCTTTTATTATGTTAGTTTGGGTCAATTTGACCCACTTCCCGGTTTCCGATTGAGTTGAAATTTTGCACGCATGTAAATCACGTGACAATGCAATATTATGGTATCATGGAGCTGATCTGATGATGGAACAGAAATGTGGTCATAGAAACTCTGTTATGAAACGTCGTATCCCCATCGAGTAAGGGGTTTTTAGAAACGTCTCCGAGAACAGTATATGACTGTTGAAAGAAAGGTACAGTCGGCGATAAAAGCTTGTGCCAAAAATGTTTTTTTTTTTTTGCAAAAAACGCCTATTTCATTGAGTATTTGATTTACCCGAGGAAGGGTGATATTTGTAAACGTTCTGTGACTTCTTTAACGTTTTACGTACGGTCGATTATTTAAGTAAAATTTAACTTCATGGATATCCATGCAAGTCTCTATTGCTTTACGCCTGTATTATTTATGAAGGAGTAAGGCAGAACACATGAAATTACTAAAGTTTCAGTGCCACTCTTGGCAAATAAGGGGTTGAAAGAAAACGAAACTGTGACATTGCAGTGACAGGTTGCCAGCCTCTCGCCTACGCCACAATTTAAGGTGGCTCGCCTAGGTTACCCGAAGCTCAGGCTGCGTTAGATGGCGTTAATCTGCAAATTACCGGTCTTATTTTTTTTGTGGAGTCGTACAGGCATTTATATACTTTCAATTATGCTTTGCGAACATTTAACATTAAAATTGACGTATTACAACATACATTCAACTTGTAACGTTAATCCCCTTAATGTACTAAATTTACTATTTTACACTATTTTTAAGTACCACTCACACATACAAACAGTGTTTTTGTATTCCTTCTAGTCGATAATTTCACGCGGCGACAGCTTGTTTAAATAGCCTTGCGGTAAATACGTGTTATCGCATGATTTTCATGGAAGTACTGGGTTCGAATCCAGGACTTTTTCTCTTTTTTTTTTTTTATACTACGTCGGTGGCAAACAAGCATACGGTCCGCCTGATGGAAAGCGGTCACCGTAACCTATGGACGCCTGCAACTCAAAGAGTGTCGCATGCGCGTTGCTGCCCCATTTGAAACTTGTACACTCCCCTTTGCTGTGTGTGCACAGCAAAAAGGAGTGTACAAGTTCAAAGGAGGGTTTGGGTTGCCGACGACTCAAAGGACAATAGACGGAACAAATTAGTTCCGTAAGTCCTCCGGTCGTCAGCACCCTGCACCCTCGTTGAGCTCTGGCAGCCTTACTCACCGGCAGGAACACAACACTATGAGACACTATTTTTTGTTTTATTATTTATACATAAATGTATATGTACTCGTACAGTAGTTACTGAGCGTTTTCCACAAAAAAGATTAAAAACCTATTCTCTTACATGGTAATAATTTTTGGGTTCGTCGAACTCAGAATTTCTAACATAATTATCATAATCTGATATTTTAAAAAATTCCAAAAAGTATAGATAAATTTTAGTTTCTAAAGTACGATTCGAATGTTTTTTTTTTCTAATTGTTTATTTTCGATGGAGCAAGGGTATTCAAATCGCTTTTGAAATCTTAAATTAGTAAATGAAAATGCAATAGTTAACTGAGTATCGTAGTGCTTGCTTTAAAAACTCAAGTGGACTTTTTTTATCTAAGGAGTAATTTCAAGAATATATTATATTTAGCGAGGGTATTAAAAGTTGTGTTTTATATCTCAACTTAATAAATAGAAAATCAAAATGACAATAAAAAAATCAATATGTTCTCTAAGATAAAATTGATACCTTCGGCTCTCCATTCTTGCTCGGTCAATAAAAAATACGAAATTTATATCAAAAAAAATACAAAAAGTTTATAGAATCCCGGGATTCGAACGCAGTTTCACGGTGTGACAGGCGACTGTTCACCAACGACGCCATTACATAGCACGCTGTTACCGACGAAATTAGGCTATACGTATATAATTATTTAAATATAAATAAATGTCAAATCCATACTAGAATAAAATTACAAATAAGAAAGGGTGTGTGTCTGTTTGTTTGTCCGTCTTTCACGGCAAAACCGGAGCGACGAATTGTCGTGATTATTTAAGGGGATTTAGTTGAAGGGATGGAGAGTGACATAGGCTACCTTTTGTCTCTTTCTTACGCGAGCGAAGCCGCGGTCAAAACCTAGTTTATTATAAATGGGAAAAGCTGGTTACTCTATAATCTGAAGTGGAAGAATTCGTTGTTTCATCAAAGATAATGTGTGTTTGTTTGTTTGTTTGTCCGTCTTTCACGGCCAAACGGAGCGACGGATTGACATGTTTTTAAGTGGAGATAGTTGAAGGGATGGAGAGTGACATATGCTACTTTTGTCTCTTTCTAACGCAAGCGAAGCCGCGGGCAAAAGCTAGTACAGCACGGGTAGCATGGTCGCGCGATAGACGATAAATTATCAGGCCGTCCCTGTCGCACTATTAGTAAGTGCGATTATAGGGACGGCCAGATGTTTTATCATTTATCGCGCGACCATAATTGCCTGCCTGGACCAGATTATATTGATGATAATTATTATTTGTAACCATTTAGTTAATATTGTCTTCAGTTACCGCGATAGTTACTCATGAAAGTCATGAAATAAAAACTATGAAAACGGATTAAATCGTGTATAATGAATTTACAATTCATCCCGACGTTTCGAACACTACAGCATTCGTGGTCTCTGAGCTCAACGGGTGACTGAGGAAAAATTACAATGTGCAAAAGCTACCCACATACCTACATACATTCATATATATAACTATTTAGTTGTTGAAGAAAAACATTCACAACAATAACATAGGTCAACTAGCTCAGTATAAATGTAAGGAAGTCAGCACATTACTAATACTATGCCCACACTATGACTTATGTACCTGACCTGACGTGTAATATTTTATTTTATCAACAAAGGCATAATAAAGATTGTATTGTATTTTTGTATGAAAATAAAAAAATAGGAAAGAAATATAGTAAGAGTCTTTTTTAATAGAATATTTATTCTATTAAAAATATTAAAAAAACTTAATAAATCCAAAAAAAGTTCAAATGATTAAAAAAGACTCCGGAATGGAGCTCGAGATCTCCTGCTTCATAGTCAATGCGTTTGACCGAGACGCCATTTCGATTTACACTAGCAGTGTCGAAATACACGATATGTATCTTTATTGACAAAATGCGTCATTATTTCTGAGTCTGCTTGAGTTAAGTAAACCAATATCTTTAAATAATTACTTGTCAAGAGCCAAGTGTCACTGATGACAATGTCAACTAAAAATGCGCGAAATATGACGGCTCTGTGTCTGTACACAAAATTTGGCACGCACATTTTCGTAAAATTAATAAAAAATTCACATGGATTTGTCCATGATTTCTGTATGAAACAATGTATTTCGTTCAATACTGCGACGATGGATAATGTATAGTAGATGTATGCGCATATTTTTATTTAGTTGTAGTGTGCGGTGACTAAATAAATGGTAGATGTTTTTTGTATGGAAAGCGAGCCACCTTAACCCACATCCCACAGTCGCCTTCTAAGGCACCCACGGGAAGAAAGGGGGTGGTGAAATTCATAATCCGTCACCACACGGGCACAAAAGTTATAAATTGCGTAAAAATATATTAAATATTATGCACACTTTATTTTGAGTCTGCCTGCTACGCCGCGGTCCCGGGTTCGTATCCCGGCAAGGGCATTTATTTGTGTGATTAGCACATATATTTGTTCCTGAGTCATGGATGTTTTCTATGTATTTTGGCTTTGTGCAAAATATACCAGTCTTATCGTAATTTCCTCTGTTTCCAGGTGGACTACTTCGTTTTGATCCTGGAAGGCCGAGTGGAGGTGACAGTGGGTCGCGAAAACCTTGTGTTCGAAGCTGGACCGTTTACATACTTCGGTATCCAGGCGCTGACGCAGAACATCGGAGTCGGTGAGTACGGAATAGGTCGATACTCACTTACCTACTCGCCGTTTTATTTTAAGGCACTGGTCCCACCGCGAGCTAGTAAGCTATGAGCTATCGGCTATAAAAACGAACAAAAGATAAGCACCCCCGTGCAAATAAAAGAGACACGGCGATGTTTATAGTTACTCGCCCAGCGGTGAGCTATCAAAATCGCCGTGTCTCTTTTATTTGCACGGGGGTGCTTATCTTTTGTTCGTTTTTATAGCCGATAGCTCATAGCTTACTAGCTCGCGGTGGGACCAGTGCCTAAGTACAGTGGGCCAAGAAAGTGGTCTGCCAGTTTTGACAAAAGTTTCTGTGAGCTCTAACGATCGCTAAGGTTGACTTGGCATGACGTAAGTATCAAATATAGACATAGCAATTGTCACTGACACTGACATAATATTATGCCTACGCCGAGTCAGACGACGCAACGGAGCCACGCTGTTACGTCGTCGCCCAAATCTAATGTTTAATTTGTTTATTTTTTGTATGTCTTTTGTAATTTTTTTTTGTGAGTCATGTTTTGTATTTTGTAGTTTCACAGTGCCTTGGTGTAAACTGTAATGCTGTGTTACTTTTTGATTAAATAAATAAATAAATAAATTATTGCAATGGGAAATCGACCTATTGCGATGGGAAATTATTGCGATGGGATGGGAATGGGGGATCGATTCTGAAGAAACGGTTTTCAGGTTTTTAGTGTTAAGTGAAACACGGTGTATAGAGAGAGCAATTGTCACTGACATAATATTATTGCAATCGGAAATCGACCTTGTTGTCTCATGACGTTCAAACGAACCTCAACCGTAGGGTGGTAAACCACATTTTTGGTCGACTGTACCTACCACCAATATTTCGAGGACAGTGTATGTCCTCATGGTTTTAAAGAATTGTCCCGTTGTGTGGCTTCAAACCTTCAGAAAAAGAGCGACACCCATCTTAAAAGCCTACGACCCTTCAACCTCCAACCTTCACGCACCTACAACCCTTCTGGTGTTTATATGAACCTCCAGGTCTTTTTTAGAGTAAGTTTGCATGCGTATATTTATATGCACCTTTTTCATATGTATAAATTACTGTATGTGTTCTAAACACAGACCAACCCCTATAGACATCCATTACAAGACGACTCGCGGTCGCCAGCCTTCCTAGTATTTGCACTGATATAAGCGCGGGCGCTCGCCGTGCCCGATCAGTAGCGACCAAGTAACAGACCCGAAAGCAGCGCGTGTTTTTCGCAATAAAAAAATTGAAAAAGGGTATTTTGATGTCTTAAAGATGTCCACCTGTAGTGTGAAATGGTGTGGAAAGGTAACAAGAAGCTCAAATTTAAAAACAGACGTCATTACATTCCACATAAAAGTCATATTTATAATTTATTCAGAGCCGGCATAGGTCAACTTACATTGGCCACTTACGCGTCAGTAGAGGGACAGTCCCTTTCATCTGGCGCGACTGCCCGCCGTCCTTGAAACGGCCAATCACAGCGCGCTTAACACATTCCCCGCCCGCTCCTCGCACCCCTGGCACTGGTGACTCGTGTCGCGAACAAAATATACAAGAATGCTACTCTATAGGAGGTTCTCTGTGGTTCTAAATAAATTAAAAAAAAATATATATATATTATTATTATACTAGCATTTGCCCGCGGCTTCACTCGCGTTAAATTCGAAAATTGCAGAATATCAACTTCCACTCCTCATTTTAGGAAAGTGGGCGGTTAGAAAGAGACAAAAAGTAGCTTCCACTCACTCTCACTCACAGGCAGACAAACACAGTTTCCCCATTTATAGTGTGGATTATACATATAGTTTAGAGGATAACAATTGATTGTTTTATCTCATTTCAGCTGAGCCCCAATCTCCATCGGCCCTGGGTTCCCTCCAGAATCTGAACATGGACAGCATGCTGCGTCACACCTTCGTCCCTGACTACTCTGTCCGAGCCATAGCTGACGTCTACTATCTGACGATTAAACGGTGAGAAATTTATTATACCTAATACCTACCTTAGAACAAAGACATATATAACTCCGTATAGACAGATAAAGTCTAGGAAAAAAACGTACCTCAGTACCATACAGAAAAAGGTACGGTGGCCTAAATGGCACAATACTTTCTTTGGAACGTTCGGCTAGTTGGCGCTGTTAATATTTGACATTTTAAAACATATCAGCCGGCGTATCATGCTTCCAATTTTATCACTTGTCCACGTGGATAAGACAACTGTCACTCTCACACTGACATACTTGCCAAAGCGTGACGGATGCTTTATCCACGTGGATAAGTGATAAAATTGTAATCATAATACGCCGGCAGGCTAAGAATATGGGCCAAATTGTCAAAACTGAGGTTCAAAAGTTTTAAGCCTGTGTCAAGAGATGGCAGTCTATGCACTGTGACTACACATTTTACTTCGACAGTAACTCTCTATAGTACTCGATCCTCTTTGCTTAGAATCAATCATTTGGGAAAATACAATTGTTGATAAAGATTACAAAATTGCAATACTTAAAGTGTTTCACAAAATGTCCGGAGACACTGGTTGATATTCAATCTATCTGTATCTGCGAAATGAAGATTCTACAATCAAATACTTCAAAAAAATACGACATTACATTGGTCTCCGATGGGTTACCCTCATCTGGCAGAAAAATTTAGTCAGAAACACACTTCGCATAACATGTTTCGCAGAAAAAATAGTTGGCATTATTACTACCATACGACACATTTCGCAGAATATTGTTTCGCAGAACATTAGTTTGGTCGAATTTGATTTAGCATTATTTTATGTACCATGATTATCATATAGCATTACTATTACAAGAGCAAAATTATGACACGTTATCAAAAAGGAAATACTGTTCCAGAGCCATATCTTGCATCCCTAATACGTTCGAATCGCTATCAAAAACCAAATTAGAAGGAGATGGAAAACTATGCCGCCTAAATATTATGCACAAATATTATCTGCGAAAGTACTATTATGCTCATTAACATTATGCCAACATACCATTCGGTATACCTAGGCTATTTTCCTATAGTTAAAATAAAATATTTTATGCAGTGCACGAAATAAAGCACCAAAGCGTTTGCGTAAGGTGTTTCTGCCAAACGTGACTTCTGCCAAGAATTATACGAATCTAATATATGCGAAACAAGTTTCTGCAAGACATTATTGAACCGCTTCTGACACTCATCATTCGCTTGTTTTCGTTTCATATCTCTCACACAGTCGATCCATCTTTTCTTTGGTTTTTCCGTTTAGATCACATTTATTCGCAATACCTTTCTTGTCACATGACTTTCATACTCTTGGCCTCTTACACTAAACTGGGATTCGATGCCATTCACCCAGATTAAAAAATAAAAAAAAAAAAAAAAAAATCTTAATTTGAATTATTTGTTTTCCAGTTCGATGTACCTGGCAGCGAAGCGCGCCACCCTGATGGAAAAGGGTGCGCTCACGAAGGGCAACACCAACGAACAGATCGAGCCAGAAGTTGACAAGGTATGCTTTATATATTTAGTTTTTTTTTTGTTTGAAAGCTGGGTTAGTCGGGGGTGTTCTTAGCCATGTTTATGAAAATCAGTCCACTATGGGTTTTTTCAATATTTAATTTTTTATCAATCAGAAATATTTGCTGATCGGTGTTAGGAATATTAAATAATCACCATCTCGATATTGTCTGTCTGACTTGATATTTTCTGTGAAAAACTATATTTATTTTCGCGATTCGGGGCTGGTCCTGTAACTACTATTACTAAATTCCTGACTATGGTATAAAACGCTAACATCGTTGTTATTGTATTTTTTCAGTTACTTCGTGATGAGGGTAGAAATGAGTCTCTCCGGGAAACTGACGCACCACCTCAACCTCAGGTACGATATCATAACTAAAAACTAATAAAATAAAACTAATAAGTAATAATAGTAGTGAATCTTACGTATGCACCTACGCAATGGCAAACAAGATATTACAGTGCTGTATTGTCTTGTTTGCCATTGCTAGTGAATAATATAAGTAGATATAGAACCTAATGTATTAGGAGCCTCGTCTGCCAACAAACCATACTCTGGTTTGGCAGAAGTTAAAGTATAGTTTTAAGTTTTAGTTTTGAATAAACATTCATTTCATTTCATTTTTTCATATCAGAAATGGACTTCAAACAAGTGGTTATGATGCCCAGCCATGATGTTTAGTTATTTATTATTGATGTTGACGACCGGTCTGGCTCAGTCGGTAGTGACTGCTAAGCCGCGGTCCTGGGTTCGAATCCCGGTAAGGGCATTTATTTGTGTGATGAGCACAGATATTTGTTCCTGAGTCATGGATGTATTCTATTGTATATAAGTATGAATTTATCTATTTAAGTATTTATATCGTCGCTTGACACCAACAAGCTTTGCATAGTTTAGAGCTAAGTTGATCTGTGTAAGGTATCCCCCCAATGTTCTTGTTGGTTGGTATTCCTTGAATTCGCACGAAGCGCTTTGTTTCTTCTTTTCTTATGCGCACTGCCAAGGAGTGGAATTTCTTGCCGGCGGCTATATTTCCATGCTTATATAACCCGGCAACCTTAAAATCAAGGGTGAACAGGCATCTTCTGGGCGAGCTCACTCCATCGTAGGCCACGTCTTTGCCTTTGGCTAGTCTGTTGTCAAGAGTAAGCCCGCCTCTCGTAAAAGAAGGTCCGCTCGTGCCACTCTGTCGCCTTAATACGGAAGAGTGATATGATGAGATTATCGTTTCGTTCACTACGATGCAAGTAATAGCTAGGCCGTCTGATATAGGTACCAGCAGCGGCTGGTTCGTACAACCCGATTCCCACCGGCTTGCCGAAAGGTTTACTAGTAAAGTACCTAATGTTAAGGTATAGATTTCTTTTTGCTCAGTTTTGCCTAGCAGAAATTTTCACCAGCCGCCACTCCTACTTAGTTTTAATTGTAGATAAAAGTAGGTACTGTGCTGAAATTTCATGAACATTGAGAAATGAATGTATAAATTCACTGTTAAATTATATATATACTTACATTTATTTTTTTACGCACGCTGCAGTCTTTGGAAGTGCCTAAGACACGATATTAAGGGAACATGGTTTGTATAGTAAAATTGTTTGTAAGTATTCGATAAATTGCGTATCAATCGGAAATTTGTCTGTTCCTTTGCCTCCTATTCCCACCCAAAAAACGGAAATCCTGTCGTAGGGAAGTGGGGAATTAAAAAGATACAAAAAGTAGCCTATGTCACTCTCCATCCCTTCAACTACACTTCAAAAATCACGCCAATTCGTCGCTCCGTTTTGCCATGAAAGACGGACAAACCGACACACACTTTCCCATTTATAATATTAGTATGGATATTAAATTTTTTTTTTTTCAGGAGACTTCCGCCGCCAGCCCTACGATCAACTCAACCAAAAGGAAAACCCAGAGGAGGAGGCATTACTAAAGAAATAGACGTCGCGACCGACCTCAATCTAACAAGCAGAAATATTAGCTCAGATTCTAATAGTTTTATAACACACAAGACAATTTATTTAAACATTTATTTAACAAGCAAAATTTGCCTAACATCTCTGTCATGTATTGAAATCATTATTTCTGCGTGGGATACCTGAAAAAGTGTGAAAATGTCATTAAATACATACTTCTAATTTCTATAAAAATATTGATGTAAAATTAAGATAATCTAAGCTGATTTCTGCTTTAGTCGAGCCAACCATTTCAGTCACAAGTACATACACTGAGCAACAAAAACAAATATTGCGTCTATGATTTTTTTTCTGCTGACGTAATTGTTCGCCAGACTATGGGTGTAAAATTGAGGTCGTCGCTAGCTACTGCTTATGACTGGCAACCATTCATTGCGTCAAAAAAATACTAACACAGCTCTCACTCTGGGGTTCACATACATGAGTAACGGACTCTACACACTGCGCTGATAATTGCATGCGATTTTCATTACAATTACACGTTCCAGCCTGCTAAAAAAGAGTAGAAAATAATAGGGGCGCCACTGTCTTTGTAAACCGTTTTGCATGTGGCAACTATTGAGACTTTTGTATGAGAAAAATAAGTGTTTCTATAATAAAAAAAATGTTCCATTTCTACTCTTTTTTGCCAAGATGTATAGCACAAGTTAGCTGCCAATTAATTATCTGAAATCGCATGCGATTTGTTGCAAAGTCTGTATAGGCCTTAGGGGCAATCGACAAATGTAGAACGTAGTCTATAGTATCGATTTAATAGCATTTGAAATTTAACAAAATAGTTTTTAGGTTAGAATTATTATAACTGTACTTACTTTTTTAATATGGCAACACTTTCGCTACACTTTTTTTGGTGCAATTTTTATTTAGAAAAAAAACTAACATATCCTAAAAATTGCTGAGCCAATGCAGTATTTTCATGGTCGAATGAATTTTGCTTGTTTTGAATATATTTATTGAATATTCATGGATGAACATTAATTAAATTTTGAGTTTTGTATCATCAATACGTTATATTTTAATCGTTACTACTTGTGTAGTTAACTTAATATTTTGAAATGTGAATAGTACAAACGGAAATTTTGTTTTTAATTTTTATAATTATGTTGAAGCTATACAAATTAAATAATCATGAAATATCTGACATTAATTCCTAAGTTCTTTTAATATGTTCGCGTATTTTAACTCCTTGTCGAATAAAAAAAAATTGGCAAAGCGTGAAACGCTAATATGCTTGAAAATGTTTTAAAATATGATAAAAAAATCTTATGATACTGCCTTAATTGTAAGTAAAGTAACAATTTTACATATTGCTTGACATAGAATAGATATTTTATAAAATGTTACTTTTTGTTTGTAGGAACATATATTTTTCGGAGATTATTTAGAAATTCTGTATTAAATTAATTATGTTTTAATAACTAACTTATTAATCTTTGATTTTTCTATCTCATTAATTTTTATTTAATTTTACAATTGCCTATTTAAATTAATACAAAAACGTGCCGTGCTTTGAGTTTTTAATGAATTATCATAAAATAATACGAATAATGAATTGCAGATAAATTTGTGTTCCTATAAACAATAATAAAATACTATATAATTAAAATACGTAGAAGAATCGTAAGTGGGTGCATGTATTTTTTATTTATTACATTTTTACATTCAACCAATATTTTATAAGGGCTTTTAAGACATTTATATGTATACGTACCGTAAATGAGATATATACGTGTTAACATGTCTTTTAAAATAAAATATTGTTCCATTTAAAGTTCCAACTGCCATTATAGTGCCTTGAAATATTGAAAATGAAATATGAAGTGAAATTACATTTATTGTAAGATTTTTGAACGAATGTATTGTTAAAATGTATAAAGTACTTACGTTACTAAAGTAGATTAAAGAAAAAATATGGAAATTTAGGTTATGGAGGTAAGTAACCATGACAGTAATTTTTTGTAATTTACAAAAAATTTGGAGTTGAGTTTTTTTTTAATCTCTATTTAACATTATACGTGATCTAAATTTCCATATTTTATGAATTGTACTGTAGATGTGTGATCCGCAATTAAAATGATCCTTAAATAAGGTGCTGAAATGTTCAATATGAAAATATATCAGTTTTTGAAACTTGAGTTTGTTTTTTTTATTATGCCCCAATTTATTCCAATTAAATTTTTAATGTTTCATTGCATAGTAAATTTCTGTTATTAAATAGTACATTACATCAGAGGCCGGGAAAATGAGGATTTCCGGCCAAGTGGGTATACATAGGTATACGAGGCCGGGAATCCGTTTTCACGCCGAGGCATGTATAGTGCTTTTCTCAAACATACAATGAAATAAAAAATGTTGTCGAAATTAAAAAAAAAGTTACTTTGCAGGCCTAGGCCTAAAAAATAATATGAAATCCCTTTACAGTCCTCTCGAGTTGTTGCGCCCAAAAAGCGATACTTCCCAGCCCATTTTAAGGAACGTAAAGACAATAATTCATTGCATGTTTGAGAAAAATAAATTGCCAGTATTAGAGTTTTAGAAACATTATTAACCCATTCAGTGCCGAAGACGCGAATTCGCGTCCTGTGTATGCGTAAACGTGATGCCGAGGACGCAAATTCGCGTCCACGAGTTATTTGTTTTTTTTTGCTAGAAATCAACTGTACTTAAAAGCTGATACGAAAATGTTATTTTATTTATGAAGGATAATATTATACCGTCGCTGGTTTCTGGATTCAGCTTGCATTTGTAATTTTCATAATTCTTATCTCGGATGCCGAAGACGCGAATTCGCGTCCTGTGTATGCGTAAACGTGATGCCGAGGACGCAAATTCGCGTCCTTCAGGTGTGAAATAACCTAATGCCGCAGACGCGAATTCGCGTCCTTCAAGTGTGATATATAACCTAATGCCGCGGACGCGAATTCGCGTCCGTTGAAATGTTAACGTGATGCCGTGGACGCGAATTCGCGTCGTCGCGTAGAAGGCGGCGGCACTGCGTGATGATTAAAAGAAACTCATGAAATAAATAAATGTTGTAGGACATTCTTACACAGATTGACTGAGTCCTACGCTAAGGTCAAGAAGGTTTGTGTTATCGAGTACTGGTCGAGATTCTGTAATAATTATTTTTTAATTTTACTTTAGATATACTTAGGCACTAGCCCCACCGCGAGCTAGTAAGCTATGAGCTATCGGCTATAAAACAAACAAAAGATAAGCACTCCGTGCAAATAATGTGTTAAAACACGGCGATATTGATAGCTCACCGCTGAGCGAGTAGCTATAAACATCGCCGTGTCTTTTTCCGCCCCGGGAGTGATTCTCTTTTGTTCTTTTTTATAGCTCATAGCTTACTAGCTCGCGGTGGGACCAGTGCCTTACATGCCCAAAAATGTAAAAGAATTAAAAACATTATAATGACGATAAAATAAAATAAGTATATATTTAGTATAACATATAAGTAAGTACCTTCACTAGTCACAGCAGGGTAAAGGGTCAAACACAATAGTAAATAAATACCGTACTCATAGAACTATGCAGTAATTCAAACAATAGTGTACCGTAAGCTTTGACACGGGTGATAATAGAGGTCATTGTACTCGTGCAAAAACAATGCGTTTTGAAAAACAATGCTTTTATGAACAAAGAGAAATTTTGGAAATTTTCCGCGTTGTGGATATGAATACGTAATTACATCCTTATGTTCTTATTAGAAAAGATAATTACACATGAATAAAAAATGAAATGAAATATTATACACCGTGTTTTTTTTTTGTTTTCCGTTAAATTCGACACGTTGTTAGGTTCATTATCAGGAACCACCCTGTACATCACTTCTAGTTAAATTCGCAAAAATATTTTTTCATCGTTTTCATACATAATACATAAATGAATTAGGTAGGTAATCGGTGTGAGAGACCCTTAAGGATAATATTTAAGTTAGTGTCAAGTGATTGACGGCACATGTCAAAACAAATAACATTAAGAAGTGGTAAAGGCTGTCACATACGTGTTCAGTAATTATTTTTATTTTTTAATAACTCGGTAACCGTAAGAGTTAAGACGCTAGTTTCTTAGAGAAATTAATTGTATTTTATCTAAAGAACCTTCCCTTAAAGTTAACGGAAGTCAATAAAAACACGGTGTATTTACTCATATTTACTGAGTTCAGTTTTAATTACGACGTATTACTGCAAAATAAGAAATAAGTCATATTTTATTTATTATATTTAAAAAGTTTTTTGTACGCTTTTAATAACTGCAAGTATAAATTGATGACTCAGTTACAAAACATTGTAACTGAGTTTATTATATATTTTTTTTATTTTATCCACTCGGACCACAAAAAAACACAAATAAAATTAATCTGTTACTAAACTTATGACAGTAACAATTAAAAAATAGGTAACTATAGCTACCACTAGGTACACTCTTTTTTTTTACTTTTTTTACAATTTATTTTTAGTGAACGTGTTTTACACACTTATACATATTGATGAACCCGATAGGACTGAATTAACAAAACACTCTCAGTTAATTTACGCCTTTTCGTTAATCACTGCTCTTTAAACCGAGTGTATATCATAAATAATTAATTAAGTTTTCAGCGAACACCTAACACGGCTACCTATTATTAAATCTAAGAGCGGAACGAACAGTAAATTACTCGTAACAAGGACGAATATATACTGGGACTCACAAAGCCCATACAAAAAAGTGTACCACTGAAAGTGTATGGGCCTTTTAGGGATAAAACTAGGCACTGTTTCGCAGCCTAGAAGTGGCAAAAACGTATTTATAAGAACAAATGACATATTTCTTTATACATATATTAATATCATGATGTCACATCAATACACATTTTGAAACAAAATAATTTTTAAGAAAAAAAACCGCCTTCCTTTGGGGTTCTGGTGATAAATACTTTCAAATGTTGGATTATGTTATCAATTCGTCTGTATATTTTTTAATGTTTGTTATTCGATATCTCCGTCATTTCTGGACCAATTTTGAAATTTGGATGATTCTGAAGTACTTACAGATGAGAATGATTATCAGAACGGAACTCTAACCAGGGGCGGCTCACTCTTCATCAGCAGTTCCACTGCACCAAATGTCACTGTTCTGGACGTAAGTGCATGCTGTTCTTATAAAAATACCAAAGTCACTATAAGCGTGCCGTTCAGATTTGAGGAGTTCCGTTCTGACCATCATCAGCAGTTCCACTGCACCAATGTCACTGTTCTGGACGTAAGTGCATGCTGTTCTTATAAAAATACCAAAGTCACTATAAGTGTGCCGTTCAGATTTGAGGAGTTCCATTCTGACCATCATCAGGAGTTCCACTGCACCAAATGTCACTGTTCCGTACGTAAATGCATGCTGTTCCTTTAAAAACACAAAAATCACCGTATGTATGCCTTTCAGATTTGAAGAGGTCCCTCGATTTCTCCAGGATCCCACCACCAGAACTGGGTTCTGAGAAAAATGGGACCAATCTGTATGCATATACATTCAATCAAAAAAAAAAAATCAAAATCGGTCCAGTAACGACGGAGATATCGAGGAACAAACATTAAAAAAAAAATACAGACGAATTGAGAACCCCTTCCCTTGAGATTTGGAAGGCGGTTAAAAAAGTAGGCATCATCAGTGTAGTTATGATAATATTTAATAGGTAGCGCTAAAAAATGGAGGTACTATTATATTCTTAGCATGAGGATTGTCAATCCTATATAAATCATCTTTGCTCGTAAGAATGTTTCTAAGATATAAAATCGTAAAAGTAAAAGTTTAATGAGAACGTGTAATAGTTATTTGTTATACAAGGGGGCAAAGTTGTATTTTAACGCCGAGTGTGGAATTGAAAAACGAGCAAGTGAAAGGATTCTATAGTTGAACCACGAGCGAAGCGAGTGGTTCGAGAATAGAATCCTGAACTTGTGAGTTTTTTAACACACGAGAAGTAAAATACATTTGCACCCGAGTGTAACACAAAACTTTTCCCCTCACTGTAGCGAGGAAACTACAACGCAAAAAATGCGTTTATCACTGCTTCCAATAGTTCCACAGGTGGTAAATCATCATTATTACTAGATTCACCTACTTTTATCAATTTTAAAGCAGTTAATTTGACTTTATTCAAGGTCAAATTACTTTACCCACTAGTGGATAAAATGCGTTTTTACCCTCTGGTATTAAAGGACAAAACACATGTTTCCGAGCTAGTGAGGGGAAAAAATGGTTATGTTGTTATGTTATTAATAATTTGTATGTCTTTCCCATCACGGAACAATGGGCGGATTTTTATTTTGTTGTAGCGTTTTGAAAATCTTGTGTTTTTATAAATGTTGTTAATTTGAATGATAACAATTGTTTTTTCGTGTTCATTAGTCATTCATCTACATACAATTCAATGAAATTAATAGCATCTTTGTAAGAACTGAGAAAAAAATGAACTTTAATCGGTGTTTCTGGAGCTGGGTGATCCACTGAGTTACAAACTTACTAATGTATAAAAATAACAAAAAAAGACGTATTTATGTGAAATCTTTTATTAATATTAGAAGTCTTAACAAAATAAACTTAAATTTTTAAAAAACAGTAGAATAAACACAAAAGAACCCCCTACAATCACTTTTACATATCCACTGAGCGACATTGTGGTCAAAAAACTTCAAAAATTTTTCGTAAAAACATAAAAATCTGTAGAAAAATTAACTATAAACTCCTATTAAATGTAAAGAAGATGTTAGATTTATATAATATCATAAAAAATGCTAGGTTGAAGAAGAAGAAGATTAGGTAAACACCAATGCTTTAAAAAACCGCCAGATAGAGCCTAAATTACTGTATATAATATAACATGTAGAGACAGCTTGCGCGATAGAGCACGGTAGCACGATACTGATAGGGTTTTCTAATACATTTTTTTCTAATACCAATGCTTAAAATAAAATTGCCTGATAGAGACTAAATTACTGTTTATAAAATGTAGAGCAAAGTGTGCGCAACAGAGCACGGTACAGACAGACAGCTAGCTTTTTTGTCACATATTTACTTTTCCTATATTTAGTTCATTTCATTACATAGCATCGATGCTTTATATAAAACTAGCTTTTGCCCGCGGTTTCACTCGCGCTAACTCCGGAAAATGCGGAATCTTCCATACAAACTCCCTCCCCCATTTTAGAGAAGAGGGGGGGGTTAGAAAGAAATAAAAAGTGACCTATGTCACTCTCCATCCCTTCAACTATCTCCACTTAAAAAATCACGCCGATTCGTTGCTGCGATTTGCCGTGAAAGACGGACAAACAAACAGACACACACACTTTGCCATTTATAATATTAGTACGGATTACCTGATAGAGATTTTTTTGTTTTAACCCTACCTCTCAAACAGAAGTAAAACATATTATTCGGGCCATCAAATCTAAGGCCGTTGGATGTGATGATGTGAGTCGTTACATGATAGTCTCAATTCTTGATTGTGTACTGCCTGTGGTTACTCACATCATTAATTTCTCTCTGGTGAATGGCCAATTTCCTGAGCTTTGGCGAAAGGCACTTGTGATCCCACTTCCTAAAACTAAAAACCCCACTTTGCTTAGTAATTTTCGACCAATTTCAATACTTCCTTTCCTATCAAAGATCGCTGAAGCTGTCGCCCACAAACAACTCTCAAACTTTATACATACTTACACACAAATTGCTAAGTCCGCTTCAGTCTGGTTTTCGACCTAGCCATAGTACATGTACTGCTTTGATTAAGGTAACTGAAGACATAAGACAGGGCATGGAGGATCAAATGGTCACAGTCCTTATTTTAGTTGATTTCTCTAACGCATTTAATACTGTTGATCATGACATTCTCCTTGCTCTTCTTAACCATATAAATGTTTCGCCCCAAGCTCTAAGATGGTTTTCTGCCTACCTTGGGGGACGCAAGCAAGCCGTCCGAGCTGACCGGTCCTTGTCGGACTGGTGCGACCTAGTCACCGGCGTTCCTCAGGGTGGTATTCTCTCTCCTCTCCTCTTCTCTACATTTATAAACTTTATCACCCCTGAGTTAGGCTGTGCATACCATCTGTACGCGGATGATCTACAACTTTACGAGAAATGCCATGTAACAGACATAACAAATGCCATTGATAAATTAACACGTTCGCTGCGGCAAGCCAAAACCTTAACCCAAAATCTAGTGCGTTACGAGGCCCAATCCGCCCCGTAATAGTTTACACCGTAGTGCGTTACGGGTATAAAAGTGCCCCGTACGCCTAAGTCTGTTAAAAGTGCTGTAAGTTCCTGAAATATTAGATTTTCCAATATTTTTTTCGACTAACTGTAAGAGTATGAAATTTCCTACGTCTCATTATGCCCGCACGTGGATACAATAAAAACTCACAAAATTATATAGAAAAGAAAATACGGGGTTATATTATCCCCGTATCGCACTAAAATTGAAAAAATACGGGGCTTAGTACACCCCGTAACGCATGTAATGTATTAAGGTCGATAAATTAATAGTGATGGGAAATAAAAATATCGATGTATATGCTGTATTAATAAAAAAATTACACATCAAAAATGATACTTCGCACTCTTGTATTTTTGTGAAAGTAGTTAATATAAGTAAGTAACAAAGATACATAAAATAAGATAAACCACCACCGTTTTTACATATTAAAAACATATATTTAATTACCTACTTGTAATTAGATGTCAATTTGTGGTGATTCTGACGTTTATTTTGTGGGATAACCTTTTTTTTTTTTGGAATATAGTAGTTCTAACGTGTGGTTCGAGCGCTTCATTTTTAATTTGCCGATAACAAGTATTTCAGTAAGCACTGCACTAGCGAAACTGTGCCCACAACCCCGTACGGGCCAGCAAATCCTTTTACGGGGTTCACGGAGACCCGTATCGCACTAGAAGGTCATTTTTGTCCCCTGGTCGGTACGGGGTCCCTGAGACCCCGTATATAATTAATATATCAATAAATAATACTTTTGAACAGAAATCCAAATGTATATTTGTCATTTTCGTAGTTGTAAAAATGACCAAAATACAGCTTCCGCACCAGCGGAGTGAACACGATTTTTCTCACCCGCACTGAGTGATGACAGTGTACGGGGTTCAAAAACCCCCGTAACGCAGTGAACGTGTTAAATGGGGATCTCCTACATGTTCAACGATGGTCGGAGAAGTTTGGCTTATTTGTGAATCCCGCAAAGTGTCAGGCTATTGTCCTGGGTAGTTCGCGACAACTTGCCAAGCTGGACCTAGATTCGGTTAGGCCGGTGCACTTCAATGGCACTCCTATTTCTTTTAGCCCGAGCGTCAAGGACCTGGGAGTGTACTTGGACTGCACACTGAGTTGGAGACCGCAGGTTGCGGAGATTAGTCGGAAGGTTACTGGCACCCTTCATGCACTCAACCGGCTTAGACACTTCTTGCCAGTAAAAACCAAGATATTGTTAGTCAACACCTTGATTTTACCCATTATCGATTATGGTGACGTGTGTTACCCGGACTTAAACGTAGAACTTCTTAATAAGTTGGACCGGCTCCTTAATAATTGTATTCGCTTTATCTTCTGCCTCCGGAAATACGACCACGTGTCCTCATTTCGCACACAGCTCGGCTGGCTCCCTATTCGGCAACGGCGGAATATTCGCATGCTCTGCACACTCGATTCCATTCTCAATGACCCTCGCTCCCCTGAATATCTAAAGTCCTTGTTTCACTTTTTTGGTGCCTCTCGTGATCGTAATCTTCGTTCCACTGGCAATCTCTCTCTCTCAATCCCTCTTCATCGTACGGGCTTCATGTCCAATTGCTTTGCTGTTCAGGTGGCCCGCCTCTGGAATGGTCTTCCCCCTAGCATCAGGAAAGCACCCAATAAGACTACTTACATTCAAAAGATCTGTGCGTAATTTCTTTGCTGGTAGTTCCACATAATATAAAATAGTACAAGTTGGTAGTTCAAAGTAGAATTAAGTATCTATCTAACAAGTTTAAAATGTATATATTAATTATGTATATATGAGTATATTTATATATCATTAAATTATATTTATGTATTATATGTATTTATGTATTATTTGATGTAAGTATGTTTTAGATTTCTGATTTTCTTTTTCTGTTCTTTTGTTTTCAATGCACCGCCTACAATCTTCTCTGCTTTGCCTTAAGGTTGACTGGTAGAGAATGCCACATGGCATTAAGTTCGCCTTTTGTACATTAAGTTTGTCTTTTGTGCAATAAAGTTTAAATAAATAAATAGAGCCTAAATCACTTTTTATAAAATGTAGAACCGAGCGTGCGCGATAGAGCACGGGCCAGACACCGCAGGGCAACGAACCTGGAAGAGATTTGGCGATAAGCCCGGCTCTCCTTGTGGATTAGATTTTGTTACATAATGGGCTTTGTATTATGTGAACTACTGATGGTGATGATATTAGCTAGGTCATTTAAGGTTTTATTCGATTTGTTCAAAAATAAAAACATAATGACTTGTTGAAAAAAAAAAAAATTTTATGGCCACAATAAAGACTGTATCGTTAAGTATGAGGACAACTTTGAGTAGCCGTATTTATTTGCTATTATATTTTTTTCTTAAAACAAGACATAGGCTTAATAACGCACATAATAAGGTTCACATTTTGTCCTAGAAACTCGACGTAAAGCAAGTGGTTTAGACAGTATTGACTTAATCCTCCCGAGTAACAATTACGATTCCGGACAAATGCTACTAGAAAATTCACAAAGTGCGTAAAAAACGATACGATTGCGAAAAAAAATTGTACTGTGTGAACCTCAACGACATATGATCCACAAAGCAGAATATCTGGACATAGTCTAGCCATAGTTATTTTTAAGAAATAAAGTTCAGGATCTGTGTATGGCGGCCATTTAGAGAATGTGGCATGGTGCTTCCTCTAACTCCGACTTTGATGTCGAATTTAACTATCATACACTGTTTATATCGATTTGGTTTAGGCACTGTTCAAACACCGTGAATGTCAGTTAGACTTTGGCCTATGGCTAATTTTTTTATCTGTTTCTCTCATCCTGCTTGCGTCAAAAATTTACGACAATCCGGAACGTTGCTCAAAATAGCGTTTTTTTTAATTATATAAATTCACCGCATTTATTCTGCAAGTACCCAATTGAAAAACCGTGAAGAGGACTCTTAAAGAATATATTTTGGCAGCATATTAACCTTTGTTTGTTGAAATCGTACAAACAGTCATTGAAATATTCTCAAATTAAGCCAGATAGGGGTTGTCCGAAATTTATTTGCTAGACCTTAATGAAAGTACCATAAAGTCTCTAAAATAAATAAAAAATTAGACCTTCTTATATCAAATAGTGCTTACCAATACCTTCAGATCATACTCTCGGAACATAATAATATAAAATTATGCACATGTCAACATTTAGACGAGGTTTGTTTTGTCCTTATACTTATCGATACAGTCCTTATTGTGGCCATCTTTATACGTATTTTTATTTGGATATTTTTTTATTATGATCTAAAATAAACAAAATATTACATGTAATAAATCGCAATAATTATTTGATTGTATAAGTCGTAAAATAAATTCTGGCGACAATTCATACGTTATTTTTTAAATTACCTTTAATTAATGTTATGAACTATAGCATAGGACCCTACATAATCATATGATTGTTGTATTAAGGTTGTATTGTATAACATCTAGCGCGGAATGGAATAGGTATCGAGAGAAACCTTATTGGTTTAATGATGTAGATGTAGTGTAGGGACGCCTGGCCGGATACAGGCGGGCTGTCGATCGCTGGTGCGTTCATTCAGCCCAATTCCCTGGAGTTGGAGCTGCAGGTTACTGTCCCGGCTGCCCTCCCACACTTCTCTCCTCAAATCTTCTTGTTTTCCTGCAGAACAGAAGGACATCTTTAAGTTTGACATCCTTGAGTTCATCTTCTCCCAGATTGTCTCTACCGAATGTGTCATGTCGCGGTGCCGCGTACATGATACACTCTGCTAGTAAGTGCAAGCTAGTCTCCTCCTTACCACAATGTGGACAGGATTCGTCACTACTGATACCTATTATCTTCATATGTCTGTTAAGAGTGTTGTGTCCCGTTATGATACCGGTCAACATTCTTAGACTGTTCTTACCTAGTTTCAGAAGATACCTAGTTCTCCTTTGGTCTCTACCTTCTATCATCATCTTCGTTTGTCTACAACTGGTCTCTCTTTCCCAGGCTCTTTGTGCTTCCATCTCTTTTATCCTCTCAATGACTCCTTTCGTGACGTCAGCTGACATAGGCAGAGCCGGTTCCGGACCCAAGAATTCCGTCTCCGCCCCCGCCCTTGCCAACTCGTCCGCTTTCTCATTACCTGTGACTCCCTGGTGTCCCGGTACCCACGCAACCGTTACACTTCTATGCTTGCCTATCGAGTTTAGCTCTTCCCTGCATTCTCTCACCAGGGACGAGGTCACCGATATTCTCTTCAGAGCCTTTAGCGCCGCTTGACTGTCGGTGTATATGACCACGGCTCCATCTTGTTTGTCGCTTTCTTTTAATATACGTGCACAGCGCGCTATGGCACATACCTCTGCTTGGAACACGCTAGTGAATCTCCCTAGTGGTATCGACACCTTTTCTCCTAGTTTCGGGATTACTATTCCCGCCCCTGCTAGCTTTGTAGAGCTTCTCCTAGAGCCATCTGTGAAACATATAGTCGTTGGGTGCACGACCTCTACCTTCCAGTTGTCTCTTTCTCCTATATGTACCCTATACTTCTTATCGAAAATCTCCTCCCTCTTTATGAGGTCATTATTGACCATCAGCATTTCTAGTTTTGATAGTGCCTCTCTTTGTATCAGTGCGTGTCTCTTGTCCACACAACTTCCTCTCCATTCCTTGCATGCTTTCATTCTGTACCACTGTTCCATGGCTCTCTTCTCTGCCTCAATCCAGAGGGGCTTTAAGCCTATCAGCACCTCCATAGCATGTGTCGGGGTGGTTCTCATAGCCCCCGTCATCATGAGGCAAGCTAATCTTTGTACTTTTGTCAGATTCTTCCGATATTCTCCAATATGGGTCCTGTGCCACCAGATCACCGCCCCATATAGCACCCTGGGTAGGATAATGGCTTTGTAAATCCAGTGGATCATACTCGGCTTCAGTCCCCAGTTCTTCCCTACTGCCCTTTTACATTGGTACAGCGTTCTTATGGCCATAGCCGTCTGCTCTCTGATATGAGTCCTGTATCTGAGCGAACTGTCAAGAGTAATGCCCAGATATTTGAACTCGTCTACCATTTCTAGTTCTACACCCTCTATTTTTATGGGTTCCAGCTCTTTTTTCCTCTTGTTAGTGAATAACACCAGCTTAGTTTTTGACGGATTGAGATCCAGTCCTCTCCCTCTGCACCATCCCAGTACCTGTCTGAGACCTCTTACCATTATGTTCCTCATGACACTGAGGACCATACCTCTCACCAGTAGTACTCCGTCATCAGAGTAGGCCTGCATGTACAGGCCTCCCCTGTTGAGTTCTCTTACCATAGAGTCCAGAAGTAGACACCACATCAAGGGTGACAAGCAGCCTCCCTGCGGGAACCCCCTCCTGGGACTAATCGTCTTTGTTATACCTCCCAACTCCGCCGTTATAGACCTGCACCTTAGCATACTGCCTATCCACTGCGCTAATGTCGGTCGGATGCCTTCTCTCACCAGACTCTCCTCAACGGCTTGGAAGGTAGCCCTGTCAAAGGCCCCCTCCACGTCGAAGAAGCAGCCTAGAGCGTACTGTTTTGATTCTAGGGCCCTTTCCACCCTCACAGCTAGGTTGTGAAGAGCCGTCTCCGTTGACTTCCCAGCCATATATGCATGCTGATTCCCGTGAAGCGGGTCTCCACTGCCGTTGACCTTCTCTCTTATATGCTTGTCTATCACCTTCTCTAGGGTTTTTAGGACAAAAGATGATAGACTTATGCTTCTAAATGATTTTACCTCTTGGTATGATTTCTTGCCTGGTTTAGGTAGGAAAACCGCCCTTACCTCTCTCCACACCTTTGGAATGTGTCTGAGAGCGATACTTGCCCTGTACAGTTCCAGTAGGTCATCTTTTATATGCTCATACCCTTTCTGCAGTAGTACCGGTAGGACCCCGTCCGGGCCCGCAGACTTGAAGGGTGCAAAGGAGAAGAGCGCCCACTCCATCCTGCTCTCCTCCACCACTTCCGCCGCTCCTCCCCAGTCGGCCTCCCCCCGGCTTACCTGCTCATCTATCTCTGTCACCTCCTCACAGCCCGCAAAATGTGTGCTCAGCATTGTACTCAGTACCCTCTCCGGCTCTGTGATTAAGTCACCGTCTACTCTTAGGCTCCCCAGTTGGCACGCCCGGTCTCCAGCTAATAGCTTTACCACCCTCGCACCTTCTGAGTAACTGTCAATGTCTTCTGTAAATCTTCTCCAGCCCTCCTGTCTAGCTCTCTCTCTTAGTCTGGTATACTTATTTCTGACCTCTCTATACTCGTCCCAGCTATGAGTGTCGCCTTTCTTTACCGCCACCCTCATAGCCTTGCGAACCTTCTTCCTTACCTTCTGTAATTCTCTGCTCCACCATGGCTGTCCTTTACCTGCCTGCACGAGTTTCTCTGGACATGCCTTGTGGTATGCTGCTGTTACTAACTCCTTCAGCCTGAGTGCTCCTTTGTCCAGGTCGTCAATACTTTCGTACCTACCACCCGAGACGGAAGTCCTCTTTAGCTCCTCTCCGAACTTCGTCCAGTCTGTTTTGCGTGGATTTCTTACCTTCATCTTTTCTACCCGACAATCAATGCTGTAGAGTATCCTTCGGTGGTCAGACATGCTGTCCTCCTCGTCCACCCTCCAACATTTTACCTTGCCTGATATCTCTCTCGATGCTACAGTGATGTCCAGCACTTCTCTCCTCGCCCTTGTTATAAACGTCGGTGTATCACCTGTGTTTATAATTTCCAGGTCATTGCTTATTATGAATTCTAATAGAGATTCCCCCCTTTCGTTGGTGTCGGTGCTACCCCACACCTCATGATGTGAGTTAGCATCGCAACCAACTATCAGGGGTATATTCCTACCTCTATACCTCAGAACCGTCTCTTCCAATTCCTTTGTAGGTGTCTCTGCGTCGCCCGGCTGATAGCAGGACGCCAGCGCCACCTTGCATCTCTTCCCTTCGTCATTGATGAAGTAGGTCTCCACCACGACAAGGTCTCTGCAACACATGGTCATGAAACATCCCATATTTCTCACATTATTACTCACATATATGCATGCTCTAGGAGGTAGCTCACCATTTCCCTCATAGTACAGAGCTCCCCCCAGATGTCCCAGGCCTGCCACCCGGTTCCTCCATGCATAAGGTTCTTGCAGCAGTGCTATTTCAACTTTGGCCCTCCTAACATATTGTCCTAGCTCAGACATTGCGTCCTTGCAGTGTTGGAGGTTTACTTGGCATATGTTTGTGTGTGTGTTTGTGTGTAGGTGCTTGTGTAGTGTTCTTTGTGTGTTCATAGTGTTAGTTGTGTGTAGTGTTGTTGTCCCCGGACTGTTACTCGGAGAGCTCGCCCCCGTCGACGTCGTCCATACCCTCCTTCTCCTCCGTATTGACGCCGCTCGGTGCCGTGCCCTCCTTTCTCAGTTCGGGTTCTTCATTGTTAGGTTCTGAGGGTTGTTGAGTGATGTTGGCCCTCAAAATCCTAACTCTCACACTGGTGGCGGAGAAGTCCATGACCTTCGTCTTCTCTTCGCCCCAGATCTCCTCTACTCCATCCGGGACCAAAAAGGTCAACCGGGTACCTAACTCTAGAGCATCCCTGCCCGCAGCCTTCCACTCCAGGAATTTGAGATCCCGGCGATCCGGATTCTGAGCGTAAAGGAATTCCTTTACATACTCCGTATCCGCATCACCCGGAACCCAAACTTGTACCCTAGTCTGCTCCAGCTTACGCACGATGATTCGGTGTCCGTCCAGCACCCCGAAGTCCTGACCTAGCAGCCAGTCCCTAGACTCCGTCGACTTTGGTGTCACAAGGAAAAATCCTTCCGACACCAAACCCGACGCAGCGAACCTTGGTGCTACTACGCCTGGCTCCCCCGTACTACCTGCAGGACGACCACCTCTATCAACTGCGTAAGCTTCTTCCTGATGAGCTTCGCCAGAGCCTCGTCCACCGGAGCCCCATCCTCACGACCGACAGCCACAGCCAGACCTCGGTTCGCCCTAGCGACGTTCCGTGGTCCGTCTGCAGCCGCCCTGCCCTGATTCTGGCGCTTCGCCGGAGGACGCTCCGAACGACCCTCATCAGTACTCTGCATCTTCATCTTGAGGCCGCGTTTGCTCGGGCCAGGTTTGGCGTCCCCCTTAAATTCCACCACCGGAACACCACCCCTTTCCCCAGCAATCGCAGCTTTTCTCCTCAGAACCTTAGCCTTCTTTTTCTGGGCCTTAGACTGATACTTATAGAACGGCCCGTTCTCCGCAGGTGTGGCCTCCCTTTCGGTTACCTCCCTCTTCGGTGAACGCAGCAGCTCCGCTTCTTCACTTAGCGACAGGCCTTCCAGTTGTAGGACATCCGGAGTACCCTGCCCAGTTCTTCTCTGTAGACTGCTCTGCTCCTCACCGGAACTCGGAAGCCCACTCTCTACAGCGATCGGGGGTCCGTCAGCAGACTTCCCGCCCTCACGCACTTCTACCCTTTCGGGTCTCTTCGCCGCTGACGCGGTGTTGGTTTTAGTTTTATTGTTATTATTTGAAAAGTTCTCCATATTGCATAACTATTCATCATCATTGGCCACGACATCTATTGCAGATGATTGTAGCAGCGTCCAGTAAATCATGTGTTGTGGGGTAGTTGATAGCAACGTCTTCGGTGGCTAAAGAGACCTATACCAGAGCGGCATCTTCTGCCACAGCGATCGCAGACATGATCAGAGTTCAGGGGAGGAGGTCTGGCAGCGCGTAGTTTTTTCTGCCTGAGGCTTTCTAACCAATCCTCGTCATGTTTGTCTACCCCCGCTTCAAGATCACGGCGCCACTCTGGTCTCATCTCGGCCTTAGATTCCCAAATGTGAGGTTCAATATTAAAGCAGATCAAGTCCCTCTTACAGCAATCCTTATATCTAAGCATAGGGCGCCCAACCGGCCTCTTGGCATTTGCAACTTGACTCAGCATGACTTGACGCGGGAGTCTGGTATGATCCATTCTATGCACATGACCAAGCCAAGTGAGCCTTCTTTGCTTTAACATTGCCGTTATAGAAGAACAATTTGTTTTAGCTAGCACAGTTTGATTACTTATATGGTCTCTCCACGTCACTCCCAGTATGGATCTAAGACAACGCATATGGAAGGCATTTAGTTTTCGTTCTTGCTTTGCATAGGTTATTAAGGTCTCTGACGCGTACAGAAGAACACTCAAAACGCAAGTCTTATACACAAGAATTTTGGTGTTAATGGACAGCTTTTCGTTTCTCCAGACGCGCGAGTAAAGCTTTCCGAATGTTGTAGATGCCTTACCAATACGAGTCTCCAGCTCTTTGTCATTGGATAGCGTAGGCGTTGTAGTGGAACCAAGATAGCAGAAATGATCCACGACTTGAAGAACAGAGCTACCGAGCATTATAGATGGAGGGCGAACATCTCCTTGCACCATGACAACGGTTTTCTTTGCATTTACAGTCATTGAAAACTGACGGCAAGCACGATCAAACCTTGTAACCAGTTCCTGTAGGTCTTGCTCAGTGTTAGCGATAAGTGCAGCGTCATCGGCGTATAGGAGTTCACGTGCAATGATATCTAGACGCTTTTTCTTGGATCTTAGGAGTCTGATATTAAATAATTTCCCATCGTCTCTGGTATGTAGATGCACTCCAACATCGCAGTTTCCAAAAGCAGATATAAGTAGGGCTGAAAAAAAGATTCCAAAAAGTGTTGGTGCCAGTACACATCCTTGTCTGACACCACGATTAACACAGAAGGGCGATGAGGAATCGCCATCATAGACAACGGAACCACGCATATTGTCATGAAAGGCTCGAACAATTGAGAGAAGCTTTGGCGGACATCCAATTTATAACTATTAAAGGTGCTATTTCAGCGTGGTGAGATAAAAAACTAAGGGTAGCTGCAGAGCTCCCGTACAGCCCCTAGCTAAATTGACTCCTACGACAGTGGCGCCACCCCCCTGCGCATAGTCGTTAACGACAGCGAATGTGCTGAGTAGGCTCGCAAGCATGGTAAGACAGCTCCTGTGTTGCCTGTTGTGGTGGGAATGTGCGCGTCGGCTCACCCCTAGGAACCCGCTCATGGGCTCCCGGGGCTAGCACTTGCACACATATACCCCACCACTCCAGTCGACAGGTCAGAGTAGAAGTGTTTCACCCCTAGGGTATCTCTCCCCGACACCCCGGGGTTCCGCGACAACCACCCCTCCCCGCCAAACCAGATACAACACAGGTCCTGTCCCCCTCCCCTCTCCCGCTTGCGAGCCCAATCAGCACCACCCCCCGCTGCCCACAGCCGGCTGTGAGGGTCCTCGGCACGTCCTCCCACCTTGACCCTGGGGGTTTTGGGGCGAGTTGCCATGACGGGTTACCCCGAGACGACAAAACGACCTTTGCACTCCTCATTTTAGTCGGGCTTGTGACCGACTCCTTCGTGTACCATGGATGAATGATACTCGAAGGAGGCTGAGTTTGGTTTAATGATACTGTGTAAATTAATTAGAGAGTTTTGTTTGTAATTACCTATATAAATAAATAAATAAAAAATATAAATAGTTAAGTATAACTGTCTTTGTAATTATAAATGAATATATAAATTATAAAATTTCATGATTATACATCTACATGAGAATCGCTGACTCCCGAGTCACAGGTTTCGACCTAGTTCGGGAGACAGAGGCAAAAAAAAAAAAAAATTGATAACACGAGGAAAAGAAAGCCGCCAGGAATCAATAGTTATTTGTAATACAAGGGGGCAAAGTTGTATTTTAACGCCGAGTGTGGAATTGAAAAACGAGCAAGTGAAAGGATACTATATTTGAACCACGAGCGAAGCGAGTGGTTCGAGAATAGAATCCTGAACTTGCGAGTTTTTTAACACACGAGAAGTAAAATACATTTGCACCCGAGTGTAACACAAAATTTTTCCCCTCACGAGTGCGAGGAAACTACAACGCAAAAAATGCGTTTATTACTGCTTCCAGTAGTTCCACAGGTGGTAAATCATCTTTATTATTAGATTCACCTACTTTTATCAATTTTATAGCAGTTAATTTGACTTTATTCAAAGTCAAATTACTTTACTCACTAGTGGATAAAATGCGTTTTTACCCGCTGGTATTAAAGGACAAAACACGTGTTTCCGAGCTAGTGAGGGGAAAATATATTTTACTAGCTTTTGCCCGCGGCTTCGCCTGCGTTATAAAGAGACAAAAAGTAGCCTATGTTACTTTCCATCCCTTCAACTATCTCCACCTGAACAATCTTGTCAATTCGTCGCTCCGTTTTGCCGTGAAAGACGGACAAACAAACAGACACATACACTTTCCCATTTATAATATTAGTATGGATTTATATGATTTAATAAACGGAATTCAAACGTTATTAAATTTACTGTGCTCAGGAAATATTTAAGGGTTCACTTTTTTAAACCAATAAAATAAATTAAGACATTTTTCAATGTTTTTGTGTAATTCACACATTCGCATTACGGTGGTCGTTAATTTTGTCGAATTAATTGACGATTGATGATTAAGAAAAAATGTGAAAAACGCATAAGAAAAATGTGACACTGATGAAAATTTTTTTTAATTAATTTTAAGGATCGCTACCGCATTTTGAAAAATGTAATCTTTATAAGATTTTTCATTACAAATTCAAATTAATTAAGAACCACCACAGCATAATTGTTTTAGACTCTTGATGGGTCATAAAAAAAGTTTTTTGTTAATTGAAAAAAAAAAAAATACATAGTACCTATAGGAAGTTCTCTAAGCGATCGTTTGTTGATGACTGACGATACACAACCAAAGTTTATATATAAAGTGTTTACAAATAATTTCCAAACTGTTATTGAAACACTTAATGTAAGTACTCAAACTTTACCATGAAACTTCTGTCAGAATCACAAACCTATCCCTATAAATATAAAATGTACAGCTGTCAAAATCATCACCAAGCATTCCAGCCGCGAACAGGTTAAAGATAATTAAAGCCGCGACCGAAGCCCTACGAGGGGCTGCGTTGCCCACTACGCACCCCAACCGACTATCCCTCTCTAACATATTAGGACAGACAAGGAGGGGAGGTTACGGAATTGTGACGTCACATCGGGGGGGAACGCCAGTTCGCCAGTGTTCGGCCGGACGCAACTCGAGGCGGACGCACGCGATGTTTAAACGGTGAACAAAACATAGACAATGTTGTTCGAGAGCCCCAATGCTAAGTTATACCCGGCCTTCAACATACCGCCGCCAGTGAGATTAAGGTGAGAATACAGTGAGAGTGAGATCCAGTGTAACCCGCAACGCTCCGGCGGGCATAGAAACGTCGATACGAACAAATCGCGTATCCATGCCGTTTGTCTGCCGGTATTTCCACAGCATCCTTACGCCTATACGGTATAAACAACGCAAAATTGCGTGTAGGAAAGTGTTTAACGAAAAGCAATAAAAGATTTTTATGTGAAAATATACACGCGAACTGTGCTCGTGAGATGTGAATTTAAAACCGATCGGTTCAATGTTTCTTGTTTATTCATTATGGAATGTGTAACACGATCTCTGAATGATTGACAAGGCGGTCAGTTTGATCCAATAACAACTGTGACAAGAATCGACAAGATACGAGCCGTCAGCTGCCAAAATATGACAATTATAATCGTACAAGGTTATGGCCTGAGTGTAAAATCACGAACGTCCGTCGTACAGTTAAATAATTTAATTTCAGAACCATTTTGTACGTTGTCACAATGACAATCAACTAGAAACTTCATTAATCAACGGTACACTATTGTCAGTGTGACAAGGTACTAAATGGTTACCTACTGAAATTAAATTCCTTGCCCCAATCCAAGTGCAGTCAAATGGCTTCCTTCGACCTGATAAAATGGAGCTAGTGATTCCACGGTTGTGAACTGACGATATATAAGTGAACTCGCTTATGTTACAACATTGATGGCTTAAAAGAAGCTTCATGCACCAGTTAATAACTATAAAAATACAATTATTGTGTTGAAATTCAATTAATCAATGTATCTGATAAAACACAAATAGGGATCCAATCAGAACTACTTTAGTGGGCGGAATGTCTATACGTCCATACTCCATAGACAACCAATATCTGCTGGTTCCAAACAATCCAAAAAAAAGTTTGCTGTCAATGTTGATCTGTGATATTACTTATTATTGTTAGATTTTTCGGGACCCACTTGCGAATCGTCAAATCGCAGCGTATGTAACAGCCTTAACTCCGCAATGCTGTCTGTTCAGGGGCAGGGTTTAACAGTCGGCATTTTAGGGTTCCATACTTCCGTACCTAATAGTAAACAAATAGGTAAAAACCCTTATTGTGTGATTCTGTCCCCCGTTTGCTTGTGAAATATAAGTACCTACACAGGTACTTCATTAGGTATTTGCATTCTGCGGAAGTCTCGCGGTATCGATTTGAGCTACACTGCGTGTTTTTTTTTAAAGCAATCCTGTCTAAATATTTTTTATTATGCATGTTTTTGAAAAAAGGCTGTACAATTTTATAAATCATTGCAAAAGGTACCTCAATGTTAAGGTAAGGTTAGTTACAATACAATGACATACTCTTTATTGCATATCTCAAATGAAAATGTCCGATTGCCCTAAACCACCTTACCACACAAAATTTGTCCACAATTTCCTGAATATAAAATATTCTTGAAAATATTTTGATACATAGGATATGATATTTATTATGCCAAGTGCCAACCACAGCCATAAATAAAAAAAGTTGAAATAATCTATAGAGCCAAGTCATATTTTTTTTTATAGTTATTGAATTCTTTTTCACAGTGAGTTGCAAAATTGCATGGAAAAATATTGAATGAATTAATTGATAAATTCGCCATGCATTTTTGCAATTCACTGTATATAAAACATATATCAACAACAACCATGACAATATTCTTCCAAATTTTCCTAAAAAAATAAAAACATCAAACGATGGGACCACAAACCACATATATATACATAAATCCATAATCTCTGATGGGACACATTCATATACATAAATTATGTAAAGTCTTTAAAAATATTTATATTTTTTTTTATACTACGTCAAACAAGCACACGGTCCGCCTGATGGAAAGCGGTCACCGTAACCCATGGACGCCTGCAACTCAAGGAGTGTCACATGCGCGTTGCCAACCCATTAGAAACCCATTCAAAAAAAAAAAACATTGAGTCATATTTCGATTTGGCAGTGAGTGTTCAAAAAAATGTTGACGTTTGGTGACCCTAGTTGAGTGCAGTGGCATTGCATTCAACTGCAGTTTTTCGGATATTCACCTCAAAAGCCTGTTTCAAAAAACAACCTACATTAGAAACTATCCTTTTTTCGTTAACCGTTTTTCGATTGTTTATTTTTAATACCGTTAGGTATACGTCGAGTTCTTTGACTGATAAGTGTGACGCGAAAGACACACAATGGTTGCAAAACATAGGAATTTTGACTTTAAAATAATTAAATAATTCATGTTGTGTTTAAAATGTGAGTTCACCTAAAGTCTCCTTTAGAAAAAGCATAGATAATAAAAATAAAAAAAACACTACGTTCGTAAAAACAATGACACATCTGATAATTGCGATAAATTAAGCAGCTGTTATTATTTTGGAAATTAAATAAAACGCCTTTGGAAATGTATAAAAATGAAAGGCATGTCTTTAAATTGCTCAATCGATTTCTATCAATCATAGCTAAGAACTGCCGCAAGAAAATATACTTTCACGTAAAAAAAGTCGAAATCAGTCCATTCATTGAAGAACTACGATTCCAAAAAATGTACCCACAGAGTTATCCACAGAGATTGGCACCAATTCTATATTAATTTATTATATTTTTCTGCGGGGGTTTTTTTCTATAGCCTATTTGTGCTTGCCAATGTCTCTCCCCTTAATTTCCAGAACTCTCAATTTGGTTATAAAACGTGGGGGTTATAAAAAGTATTTCCACTTTCAGTAAGTCATTAAATACAATAAAATGTTTTTTTTTTTAATTTTATTATTTATTTATTGTAAACATAATTTACAGCATTACAGTCGAAACCAAAGCACTGTACAAATTGTACAATTCAGTTTATAGATATTATTAGGTTATTTGATTTTTAATTCTTTTGAACGATTTTTTTATATAAAATTTTCTTCATAGTAATATAATGTATTTATTATGTATGTATTTATTTTTTGTTTTTTCTTATTTTCCTCATCCAGACTATAAAAAAGTCGGTAAAAAAAGTTCAGTTTAGACCACAGGGGTTTAATTTTCCATTTATACATATAATTATATCTGACAACACCGTTCTAAACGAGTAACCGTTTTTATCCACGGCGATAAAATTGTCGACATATCTTACCGGTGTCGCTACCGTACGGTATGTCGAAGGATAAAATCATCAATAAAAAGTCATTAATTTCATTCCTTTCATGGTAAAATACATCGATGACCTTAATTTATCGATTAGTTTAATTTAACGGTTTCGATTAAACGGTTAAAATATCTACTGAAAATCATGCCATCTGAACTGGTTTATAATTAGGCTTGCGATTTTAATTGAAACGGTAAACGTTACATTACAATCCAATATCACGCATAGGTAGCAAAAATGATTAATGTTGTTGATAGCCGTAATGATCATAACTTATAACATGGTTTTTACCAGCAAGTTTTTATCAGTACGCCAAGTATTGGGATTAGTTGTCAAAGACCCCAGACTCCCATGAGGCCCTTCCCTACTTTAAACCCCTGAACTGCCAAGGGTCGTACTGAAACTGGATCAGTTTCATGTGTTCTGCTTTACTCTATTTGTATTGGGAACTCAGGCGTGAATTTATGTGAGTCTGTATTTCGAAAAGCAGACAAGGTAAAATACTAAACCTAACTTTCTCTCATTTAATTCTGCCGCTAGATGTCTCTTACAATGACATAATAAGTAGAAGAATTCATGAAAAATGCTCACAAATTTAAAATGTTAGGTAAAACGTTTCCTAAGCACGATATTTTTTTGTCCACCGTAATCTCAGTGAGCACTGAACCGATGAACGCAAAAACGATTCAATACACTTTCCAAGATTTTTAACGCTCGATTTGAATTTAGGCCTTTGACATTTAGGTGAAATTATTTAGTGAAGCGTAAATAAGTCTATCAATTATTGTATTTTTTCGAGAATACACTTTTGCGGGTTTGTTGGTTATGACGATGGATTTAAATAAAAAAAAATATAAGAGAAAGAAGCCTTGTTAAGAAATGAAAAATAAACAGTTTTGAAAATAGGTTCTGTTTCATGTTCAAACGAGAAAATAGACTTAAAATAAAATATTTTATGCAGTGCACGAAATAAAAAACACCACCTAATTAGAAGAAAAATATGGACAGTACTCGTAGTTATTATGTTTCAACATAATTTCTATTTAATAACTCAAAGAGAAATATATAAAGTAAATGAATGGACCGTGACGTCACTCCTCAGTATTTCATAGTAATTCCATATTAGCAAATCGTTTTGACAGTTCATAAAAAGACGTTGATTTGACTAGAAGGAAACTAGCCTATTTTATATATATTATAGTCCCAGTTTAATTAAACTTGGATTTAGTCTTAATTTCATAGACGTTTGAAGTTTTAGTTCAATAAATAATTATTTATTGAACTAAAACTTCAAACGTCTATGAAATTAAGACTAAATCCATTTTTCAAAAACTTAATTAAATACTTATGGCCATGCATGCTTAGTACACAGCGATTTTTAGTAGTCATTGATGCAAGTGAAATTTGATATTTGCCAGTCGCTTTTCGGTGAAGGAAACCGGGCTAATTCCAATAAGGTCTAGAGTTTACTCTTTGGGTTGGAAGGTCAGATGGCAGTCGCTTTCGTAAAAAATTTGGGATTAGTTGTCAAAGCGGACCCCAGGCTCCCAAGAGCCGTGGCAAATGCCGGGATAACGCATGGAGGATGATGGTGCCAGTGAAATTGAAACGCCAAACTTTAATGAAATTTTGACGCTTAACTTAACCATACCACAGGCAAAATCGCTCACAACATAGCTGGGAGCGACTCTTTTACCTACATCAGTCATAATTTTTTTTTTTTTTTTTATTATAAATGGGCTTTACTCCTGACCACAGACTAGCCAAAGGCAAAGACGTGGCCTACGATGGAGTGAGCTCGCCCAGAAGATGCCTGTTCACTCTTGATTTGAAGGTTGCCGGGTTATATGAGCTCGGAAATTTCTATTTTCTAAAGAAAAGCAAAACTTCAAGATTAATAATAATAACAGGCCTTTGCATCTATAACAGATGATTCAATCAGCATCCTTACTACACTTACGTCACACCTCGGACACTGGCGATCAAAGTTTAAATAAATAAATAAAAAGAGGCGCGTTCCTAGCACACAGTCTTAGCTCGTGTAGGTGAACGCGTACTATGCTTGTATGAGTGAAATATGACAGGTCGATTGTTCGCATTTTTGACAGGCGGTAACCGAGAGGGGGTGGGTGAAACTTTGAGCGGGGAGCGGGAGTGGCCATACTGTACGATAGTACTCTTTATTATACTGTGCTTAAAAATATCATTTGGACCGGATCCTTTACAGGCCGCCTGCAGTGGAAAGTTGCGAAGCTCACAATAGGCGGCGCTACAGGTAGCTTCGAAACTAGGTCGATTTGAAGCTAGATATCCAAGCTATTAAATTGAGAATTTGTAAGAGACGATGGGCCAAATAAATTAAAATCTGCAGATTTTTTTACAGAGGTTACCTATACCTATGACGACCGGTCTGGCGCAGTCGGTAGTGACCCTGCTTGCTACGCTGCGGTCCCGGGTTCGAATTCCGGTAAGGGCATTTATTTGTGTGATGAGCACAGATATTTGTTCCTGATTCATGGATGCTTTCTATGTATATAAGTATTTTGTATATTATATATATCGTTGTCTGAGTACCCACAACACAAGACTTCTTGAGCTTACCGTGGGGCTCAGTCAATCTGTGTAAAAATGTCCTATATAATATTTATATGGACATGATTAAATTGATGATTCGTGTTATTTTTCTGTAAGTAGATAGGTATTAGAATATCCTAAATTGTCGAATAGATTCAATCACCTGTCAAAATTAGATGTTTGCAGTAAGGTGACAAGTGTGTCAACCAAACCAATTTTTATAAAACTTTTAGTAGTTATAAAACACGTTGTTTTATGTTACATTAAATAAATAAATAAATAAATATTATAGGACATTGTTACACAGATTGACTGAGTCCCACGGTAAGCTCAAGAAGGCTTGTGTTGCAGGTACTCAGACAACGATATATATAATATATAAATACTTATATACATAGAAAACATCCATGACTCAGGAACAAATATCTGTGCTCATCACACAAATAAATGCCCTTACCGGGATTCGAACCCGGGACCGCGGCGCAGCAGGCAGGGTCACTACCGACTGCGCCAGACCGGTCGTCATTATTTTATTAAAATTATTCGTTTTAGTTACTATGTATTTTAAAACGATGCAGTTTTGATAGTTAACGTGAGTCGAATAAGGCTCTTAATTCCTATAGCCACAATTGACGTTAACATAATCCATGTTCGGTAAGATGAAGATTTCTTAAACCAAATTCAAAACCTCAGTAGGTATGTTTAATAATGGAGTACCAAGCTATCATAGAATATAAGCAGATTATAACCCATACATTAAAATGCGACCGCCTAAGAACGTGCAAAAATTATTGTTGTCATCGATTACTTGTAGATTGGCTTTATGTGTCACTTTCAAGCCATCTATATCGAAAAACGCCATCTACAAGTATTTAATCGATGGCAATAAGGCATTTTTAGTGGCGCCATCTACTTTTTGCACGTCCTTAGGCGGTCGCATTTTAATGTATGGGGTGGTATAATCTTCTTTATATTTAATCTACAGGCTGTTTCAATTAACGTAATACAAAATAAGTGATTCCGGCTCTATTAAGAGGATACGGTAGCGAAAATGCTAAAATAGAAAGGAGCCCCCCTTTCAACTTGGGAATTTTAGTTAAATATACAAGTGTTATTAACTAGATTTATCGAAAAAAAATTGTCCATTAAGAACAACTCAGTCAAAAGATATTTCAAAAAAATCTTTAAAATCGAGGTTCCGCTCTCGACTCTTTCCTCCTTCAAAACTTAATCAATCGGAACGAAATTTGAGAATCTGAATAACAATGAAATAATCTATGTCGGACCGTTTAGCTTTTTTGGTTAATTGTTACCAATCTTGAGTATCACACCTTTTTTTGCGCCACAATGAAAAAGGCCGTTTTTGGAAAATTTTGATTGGCTCTAGAGTCTTTAAAAAGCAGAATATCAAAAAAATCAAAACGGTCCGACACAGATGAAAATAATAACAATCTGTGTTGAAAAAATCATTGCTCTATCTTCAAAAACTAGGGAGGAAATAGTCGAGAGCGTCTGTATGGATAATTGACCCCTATCGTATCGGCTTAACGACGAAGAATATAATGCACGTATCCAGGCAGACAGCATGGTCGCGCGATAAACGATAAAACATCAGGCCGTCCCAATCGAACTTACAGATAGTGCGATAGGGACGGCCTGGCAGGCAAATATGGTCGCGCGATAAATGATAAAACATCTGGCCGTCCCTATCGCACTTACTAATAGTGCGACACTGCGACAGGGACGGCCTGATATTTTATCGTCTATCGCGCGACCATGCTACCCGTGCTGATATTAAAAAAAAATGCATTTATTTCAGACTAACATGCTATTATTTATCATTTATCATATTTTATCATTTATCGCGCGACCATACTTGCCTGCCTGGTCTTAATATTCTACGTATTTAAATTTTGCTACTTTTTAATAAAATAAATAAATCTAATTCTCGAAGTGTGGTCACTCACTGTGACGTCTTATTAGTTATCAATGTGTTGATTATTGTGTCAGGTAACATGTCAGAATACATTTTATTCATAAAATGTCAGCCTAGATAAACAAAAAGGGTAGTTTATACTCCAAAACTAGGTTCGAATTATTTTCTCTTAAAAACCTAGGTAGGGTTACCATGTTGTTACCAAAATAACATGATTTAGGAAAACAATGATATTAATGATTATAACACGCGACCTAACATAGTGTTTTAGCAATAGGAAGACGAGTTTGAAAAACATGTTTTGTAAATACGTTCATTGAAACAGCCTGTATAGTAGCTATAGAAGATTATTCCTTTTCGTATTTCAATATAACCTAATTACTATAGCAGTAGCACTCCTGCAACAAACAAAAGAGAAAATATTGAAGACAAAGATCAAAGGGCAATGTAAGAAGGTATTCTTCTAAAAATACGGCGTAATGTCTCCGATAGCATCTCATTTGCGAGAGAGGTTTCTTGGCAATCGTTAGAAGTGTCGCTTTTCTGATGAATGTGTGACATATCGCGGTTTGTTACTATGTTATTAATACATACAGGCTTAAGTCACTGGTTGATCGTAGAAAATGATAATTTTTCTACTTATCGACTGTAATCTGTCCATTAGGACACCACAGACTAAACTATAAGTGCTAACTTTTCAGTGTTGGATACTCTAGGGCAGTTCCGACTCAATTATAATAAGCTCATTATAGTTGACTTTAGTTAACTGTAATAATTTAAAAAATAGAACTTCATACAATTTCTATACTAATTTGCGATACCTGGCAAATTTTCCTGCATCTGAAACACATTTTTTTTATCTGTCGCGTTATCGGCCAATCATAGACGGTTATTACAAACAATTGGTTGCTAGGTAATTCGATGTTGATACAACGGTGAACGACTCTAGTAACATTAATTTTAACTTGCATGAATGATGATATTTCCGTCCATTGATGATGAAGATGATGACTCGTAGAAAAAGTATTATATAGTGATATAATTAAAAGCTTTTCACTCTCGTACCGTATTAGTATTAGTAAAACACTTTATTGCCACTCAGCAAGCTTCGTGGCCTAAACATGGTACTCGACTGAAAAGCTTTGTATTATCACGATTGTATAAAATACTATTATATAGGACTAGCTTCTGTCCGCGGATTGCAGGATTCCCCATACTTTCCACCCCCCATTTCAGGGAAGTGGATGAAGTGGACGGGGCCTGGATGGAGTGAGTGTATGTGTGTAGGAGGGCGATTTTCGAATCTCGCATACGGGATTTTGTCACTAAAATACCGGTTGAAAACGGTGACTTGCTTATTATTTTCAGTGACAATTTTCTGAATTCGAACGCGTGAGACTCAAAAATCGGCCCGTAGGTAGAAAACTATCACAAAAGTCTTTTACCTTGTAGCATTCCTAAATAGGTTTCAACTGGACCCCTGTCAGGGCTGGAATCGATCAATACCTTTACTTCCTTGATAAAGGACGTTGTGTAATGTTGCCTGGTTAATGAAAAAAAAAATAACGTTACTTCAATAAATTGGATAGAAAAGATAGTAAATGAAACTAATTATTATCCGCTTCAAAAGAAAAAAAAATGTGTCCCCCCCCTCTAACTTTTGAATCATAAGTTTAAAAAATATGAAAAGAGTCACAAAAGTAGAACTTTATAAAGACTTTCTAGAAAAATTATTTTGAACTTGATAGGTTGATCAGTTTTTGAAAAAAATACCGGAAACTACGGAACCCTACACTGAGCGTGGCCTGACACGCTCTTGGCTGGTTTTATAAATAAAAGGTTAACTTTGCATTGAAATATAAGTCTGCATGTTAATGAAATTAAAATACGCTAGAGGGCGTTCGATAATTTTTTTTTATTGGATAGGAGGCAAACGAGCAGACAGGTCGCCTGATGGTAAGCGATCACTGCCGCCCATGGACATCAGAAACACCAGAGGTGTTGGAGGTGCGTTGCCGGCCTTTAAGATGGATGTACGCTCTTTTCTTTAAGATTTGAAGGTCGTAACGATCACAATTTATTTTCAATGGTAATACGATCGTACGATTATAATTTATTTTTAATGGTAATTGGGCATTTACTGAACTATAACGTTGTTAGACTGCGGGAAAAACTTTGGCCCAAAGTTACTGCCTTGCGTGCGCCAAACTCGGTCTCATTAGTTTCATTACTTTATGGCCGTTTTGCGATAAAATATGTATAAATAGTTGCGACTACTGCAAAATTTAGTCATTTTAGACGCTCATACTATTCTTCTAAATAGAAAAGTCACTGTCTGGGCTAAACCAAAGATATTGTAGCTTATCGACCATATCAAACGCTTAAAAAAATCCACATGCTGTATATTGTATCAAAAGCTGTACGTTGTATCAAAAATACCAGAAATAGTCAGACAAATGATACATTGTGTAATGTGTAAGTTTTTAAAAGTCGGCTACGGGATGTAATATTTTTGGATTGCTAAGCTACGAGTAATCCTAACGGCCCAGCCACGACATTGGTCTAAGCGCGACAGCGGTGAGCGGCAGCCATACGTGCGAACGAAAAGTCCCATCGCTGTGTCTCGCTTCAATGTATAGCCGCCGCTCGCCGCTGTCGCGCTTAGACCAATGTCGTGGCTGAGCCGTTAGACCAATGTCGTGGCTGAGCCGTAATGCTTTTCAAACGCTCTGCAGGCGTACGATGTTTGCGATTTTATCATATTATTGTCACAAGCCCTTTTCATCCTACTAAGCAGAAAAAAGCGTCCCAAATTTAATTTTTTACTTTGTTACTATGTTTCAAACACAGCGGTTCAAAGTATGCAAAATAATAGAAAATTTTGGGACCATTTTTTTGTCTCTTGTTTTTTATCCTAGATCGAAATGGCTCGTGATTCTGTAGTAGTAAAAACATAAAATTTACCTACCTCAGAAACATTTTTTTTGTGATTGTTCTCGCGAAAATGCCTATATACCTTAACAATAATATGTCTACACAAAAGACGACTATAAAAAAGTATATGGGCCATAAAATAAACCTAATTATTCCTCCAATTTTAAAAATCTTGAACTAGCTGGCTCGAAAGTGGAAATTAAATATCAAACCAAGTCCGGAAAAGTTATTACTTTAATTAAATTTCGAGGTGGTTACTGTGAGTGTAACAACTTTTCTGCACGGATGACGACTAATATTTTCTACTGTAAGAATTTGTTAGTTATAGTTATAGCTGTGGCCTATTTCACAATAGTGACAATTGTCGCCCGACAGTGACACTTCGGATAAGGAGATTTTGATGCTGAGTAACAATTTACTTAAGAAGCAGTAATAGGCACATAATTGTCAGTGACAAGTTTGACGAATGAGTTTTTCGGAACTTATGTGCGAAATGTCATTTGATATTTTGCCAGTCGCTTTTCGGTGAAGGAAAACATCGTGAGGAAACCGGACTAATTCCAATAAGGTCTAGTTTACCCTTCGGGTTGGAAGGTCAGATGGCAGTCGCTTTCGTAAAAACTAGTGCCTACGCCAAATCTTGGGATTAGTTGTCAAAGCGGACCCCAGGCTCCCATGAGCCGTGGCAAATGCCGGGATAACGCAAGGAGGATGATGATGAATTGTCAGTATCAAGACTATCAAGTGTCAATGTCACTGTGGTGTAATAGGCCACTGGTCAAACAAGTATATTTTAATTTTTATATTTGTATGTTTCTTTTACCGATACTAAGTAAATTTTATTTTAGAATTTATTATCTGTGTCTGTTTGTTTGTCTTTCACGGCAAAACGGAGCGACGAATTGACGTGATTAGGTGGAGGTAGTTGAAGGGATGGAGAGTGACATAAGCTACTTTTTGTCTCTTTCTAACGCGAGCGAAGCCGCGGGAAAAAGCTAGTGATATAATAATTGAAAGTTGATTTGTATATTTTCCAATATAACAATCGAAAAGTATGAATATTGTTAGTAAAGACATCCATCAATTTATTCAATAAATACATCAAACAAACAAAAACATGATAAAACTACTTAAAACTAAATATCTAACCTACTTATAAATAAAAAATTTGGCCTAAATCGCCGTCAATGGGCAAGGTACCCAGAAGGCTGGCAGCATTTCCACGCTGTATAGCGATACTTATACGTTGCTCAAAATACTGGCCAGCCCTCTGGTTGCCTGAGGTCTTTATTAGGCGAGATGACAAATGTTTATACAAATGACGGGCACTGGGCCCCCATGGCCCCAAGGTCTCAACGCCTAAAGTAAAGACTAAAATCTTATTCGAACATTAAATGGTTTAATACTTTAATATATAACATAATAAAACATTAGGGACATAAAATTATCTTACAACAAAACTAACTATTAAATCTAAAATTAAACTTAAAATAAAATAAAATAAAAATTAAATTAAACTAAATAAAACTAAAATTAAACTAAAGTAAATCTAAAAACGGCCCCTGTGGCATAGTACCGAAGACGCTGGCAGCATTTCCTCGCTGGATTGTCAAGCTAATACGCTGAGCGAGGAAGCTGCCAGCTCTTCGGTCGCCGTTGTCTCTTCGATAAGTCCTTGAAGAGACTCAGAGCGCCAGGGCCCCTTGGACCAAGGGTCTCGACGCCGAATGGAATAAAAATATATTCGGCGCCGAGACCGCTGTATTTTCCTACCTTTATTTTCTCGGCCGCCTCTGCTGCTGCCGCTGCCCTCACAGAGGTTCGGTGGAGATTTATATACAACCTGTTTTTATTGAATTCCGTTAACTTTAAGGGAAGGTTCTTTAGATCAAATATAATTAATTTATCTAAGAAACTAGCGTCTTAACTCTTACGGTTATCGAGTTATTAAAAAAATAAAGATAATTACTGAACACGTGTGTGACAACCTTTACCAATTCCTAATGTTATTTTATTTGTTTTGACATGTGCCGTCAACCACTTGACACTAACTTGAATGTTGTTCATAAGGGTCTCTCACACTAATAAATTCATTTATTATGTATGAAAATGATGAATTTTTTTTTGCGAATTTAACTAAAAGTGATATACAGGGTGGTTCCTGATAATGAACCTAGCTACTTGTCGAATTTAATGGAAAACAAAAACAACACGGTGTATACAAACATTTTCTTCAGTTCTCCGAAGTCTATACAATTTAAAAATCGCGATATTAAACCGCACGCTTTACGCCAATGCAGGTACCGTATCAATAAACTGAGTAAACTAACTTTAAGTCCAAAATTGATCTCTAATTACACTGGCACAAGGTATCATTCCACACAAGAAGAACTTAAGTTCCACAGTAAGGCTTTTTGATTAAATCTGTATTTGTAGTTGTTGAATCAATGGCACTAAGCAACGGTGCTTCCTTGCCAAGTTTAGCGCGCAAGTATAGTCTTGCAAAAAAAGAGTATACTTAAATTAAAAAACCGACCAAGAGCGTGTCGGGCCACGCTCAGTGTAGGGTTCCGTAGTTTTTCGTATTTTTCTCAAAAACTACTGAACCTATCAAGTTCAAAATAATTTTCCTAGAAAGTCTTTATAAAGTTCTACTTTTGTGATTTTTTTCATATTTTTTAAACATATGGTTCAAAAGTTAGAGGGGGGGGACGCACTTTTTTTTCCTTTAGGAGCGATTATTTCCAAAAATATTAATATTATCAAAAAACGATTTTAGTAAACCCTTATTCATTTTTAAATACCTATCCAACGATATATCACACGTTGAGGTTGGAATAAAAAAAAAAATATCAGCCCCCACTTTACATGTAGGGGGGGTACCCTAATAAAACATTTTTTCCATTTTTTATTTTTGCACTTTGTTGGCGTGATTGATATACATATTGGTACCAAATTTCAGCTTTCTAGTGCTTACGGTTACTGAGATTATCCGCGGACGGACGGACGGACGGACGGACGGACGGACGGACGGACTGACGGACGGACGGACGGACGGACGGACAGACAGACATGGCGAAACTATAAGGGTTCCTAGTTGACTACGGAACCCTAAAAATGTCGTCCCTTTGAAATCAATGAGTAAACCTTTGAAACGAGACACTACAATGTTGCCATTTTTAACCCACGACGCATAAACGACGGGGTGTTATAAGTTTGACGTGTCTGTCTGTGTGTGTGTGTCTGTTTGTCTGTCTGCGTGTGTGTCTGTCTGTAGCATCGTAGCTCCCGAACGGATGAACCGATTTGGATTTAGTTTTATTGTCTGAAAGCTGAGTAAGTGCGTTTTCACATTATCCGATCCGATATCGGATGTAGGACCGATATCCCATACATTGAAGCCGCCATCTTTGATTTTTGCCTTTGAAATCCTTCCGACATCCGATATCGGATCGGATAATGTGAAAACGCACTAAGTCGGGAGTTTTCTTAGCCATGTTTCATGAAAATCGGTATACTATGTCGCAGTCGAAGTTTTTTTCAAAATTTTACATACATACATACACGCCTGTATCCCATAAAGGGGTACGCAGAGCACATGAACTACTAAATTTTCAGTGCCGGTGCAAAAAGGGGTTGAAATAAAACGAAATTGTGACATTGCAGTGACAGGTTGCCAGCCTCTCGCCTACGCCACAATTTAACCCATATCCCACAGTCGACTTCTACGACACCCACGGGAAGAAAGGGGTGGTGAAATTCTTAACCCGGCACCACACGGGCACAAAATTTTAATTTTGTGGTTAGGTTATGGAGGAGAGTACCTATCCACTATGGGACCGGCAACAAACTGCAAACGACTAGTGACTGGCAAACAATACGAAAAGATGAAAGAGTAATATTAAGGGAGGCAGGTTAGCGTTTCGTTGTAGTGAATATATCATCTTGGCTAAGCTAAGTAGTAGAAATATAAATCATTACCTTAGCGCAGTGGTTCTCAAACTTATTTTCCCATGGAACACTTTTGGAAAGCAAAATATCTGACGGAACCCTTAAATTAAATAAAAAAAAAAAGTTTATAAAAATCTTTAACATTATAAGTCTTAAACATAATAGTAAAATCTAATGTGAGGTATTACATGAAACTGTTTTTTTACAAGTGGTTGGCGAATCTTTGGTTTTATGGAAGAGAGTTGAAGTCGCATGTCAGTCAACCAAAATTCACACGGAGCCCCCAGAGAGGTTTTGTGGAGCCCTAGGGGTCCGCGGAGCACACTTTGAGTATGGCTGCCTTAGCGTAATTAACGAAAGAACAAAATGAACATGTTTAATTCATTAATTTTTATTAAGCAGAAACGTCTGCTAACGATTCTAAACATTTTTATATTAAAGGAAAATTAAATTTTTCCAGGTACTTTTTTTTTCCTTTAATATAAAAATGTTTAGAATCTCAGTAACCGTTAGCACTAGAAACGTTTCTGAAATTTAATAAAAATTAATTTAGTATGGGTTAGCACATTGTTACTGGTGAATTCTCAATATAACTTGAGACTCCAGTGCCGTTGCAAGATGTAATAGTCTGTCGGTAGATGGCGCTAGACGTCACCCCAAGACGTGTGTACAAAAAGGAAAGGCATGGAAGGATTTGCGAAGTCCGGCGTGGCTTCCGTAGCTCAATTGGTAAGAGCATTGCACGGATTGCAAAAATGGTGCGGGTTCAAGTCCCGCCGGAAGCGTAAATTTTTCCATTTTTTCCTTTAATATAAAAATGTTTAATTCATGGCGTGTTAACTTAAATTACTTTCATTTGTATGCACATTGTTAGAATGTTACTATTATTAGCGCTGTGATTATATCATCAAGTTTAACTGTGGCGCTTTCAACAAAAAGGTACCACTTTACTGTTAAGGTTGGTTTTCAATGAAAAGTATGCTTGTTTGCCACCGGCGTAGTATAAAAAAAAAGTTGATAGAAATAGTGCCTTATTGAAAGTCAACAATAACAACGCTCAAAAATATTCAGTCTTATTTCTAGAGCCATAGCGTGTTTAGATATTTATGCAGCCTTCTTTTTGTACAGTTTGGGCTTTTTTGTAAACTTACCTCAAAAATTAGCTCTAAATACGATATATTATACAAGGTTAAATTTATTATTCTCCACTACCTAGGTTGTCTGGAAGAGATCGCTCTTTAGCGATAAGACCGCCTCTTGTTTTACCTCTTAAGTTGTTGTTTATACTTGCTATGTTGTTTCGTGTATTGAGGTGTGCAATAAAGAGTATTTGTATTGTATTGTATTATACAATTATTCTATCCAGATCTAATTTCCGGCGTTATTTAAGTTCGAACCAATTAGTATTTCATTTTGATGAAATATTTACGATTCAAGATCATAATTTATAGGTAAAATTTAACATCCAGAATAAGATATCTAGTGAAAATTTCTATGAAATTACTTTTGCACTCTTGTGGATAAAGTGACATTTTGCTGTCCGTTTTCGAATAATCACGAGGACCTTTACCAGTTGGTATAGTAAAAACATACAGGGTGAAATGAAAAGCCGCTTTTAAACTTTGCATATAGTGACTTTTGAGGTTATAATGAACAACTTTAATTATGAGGCCATAGCTGAAATCGCGAAAAAAAAAAATTCGGCGTTTCCATAGAAATGAGCGCCATCATGACAGTCGAAATGTATGTAAGCCAATTATTTTTTGAGATTTCAACATTGATTTGAATAAAAGTTGTTCATTATGACCTCAAATGTCACTATGCAAAGTTTGAACGGTCCTTTTAAATTAAATTAAATTAAATTAAATTAAATTAAATTAAATTAAATTAAATTAAATTAAATTAAATTAAATTAAATTAAATTAAATTAAATTAAATTAAATTAAATTAAATTAAATTAAATTAAATTAAATTAAATTAAATTAAATTAAATTAAATTAAATTAAATTAAATTAAATTAAATTAAATTAAATTTTAAATTAAATTAAATTAAATTAAATTAAATTAAATTAAATTAAATTAAATTAAATTAAATTAAATTAAATTAAATTAAATTAAATTACATTAAATTAAATTAAATTACATTAAATTAAATTAAATTACATTAAATTAAATTTCATTTATTTCAAGCTCATGGCTCATAAGATGTTAGTTATGTACAATAATACTTAAAAACTATGTTAGTAATACAATAAACAACTTATATAAATGGTACACCGTTACTGGGCTTTTTAGGGTTCCGTAGTCAACTAGGAACCCTTATAGTTTCGCCATGTCTGTCTGTCCGTCCGTCCGTCCGTCCGTCCGTCCGCGGATAATCTCAGTAACCGTTAGCATTAGAAAGCTGAAATTTGGTACCAATATGTATATCAATCACGCCGACAAAGTGGTAAAATAAAAAGTGGAAAAAAATGTTTTGTTAGGGTACCCCTCCTACATGTAAAGTGGGGACTGTTTTTTTTATTCCAACCCCAACGTGTGATATATTGTTGGATAGGTATTTAAAAATGAATAAGGGTTCACAATAATCGTTTTTAATAATATTAATATTTTCGGAAATAATCGCTCCTAAAGGAAAAAAAAAGTGTGTCTCCTCTAACTTTTGAACCATATGTTTAAAAAATATGAAAAAAAAATCACAAAAGTACAGCTTTATAAAGGTGAAGGAAAATTGTTTTGAACTTGATAGGTTCAGTAGTTTTTGAGAAAAATACGGAAAACTACAGAACCCTACACTGAGCGTGGCCCGACACGCTCTTGGCCGGTTTTATTTCATCGCGTATATTTTTAACCCCCGACGCAAAAACGAAGGGGTGTTATAAGTTTGACGTGTCTGTCTGTCCGTCTGTCTGTCTGTCTGTCTGTCTGTCTGTCTGTCTGTCTGTCTGTTTGTCTGTCTGTGTGTGTGTCTGTCTGTGGCATCGTAGCGCCCGAATGGATGAACCGATTTAGATTTATTACTATTATACCTTATTTCCTGGTGGCTTTGCCCACCATTGTTGATGGTAAGGCCTTTCGTCTCTGTCCTTGAAGCGCAAGCGCAGGTCAGTGGTTCGAATAAGAGCAAAGAGACGCTGCGGCGTTACTGCTGATACTCGATTTATACTTGAAGATTTCTCGAACGCAAGTCACTTGGCTAATACATATGTCGAATAACCTTTTACTCATACTCATACTCATTTATTTGTAAAGCCATTTTTTGTCATGATTTGGTTTAAAAGTATTACAATTACTACAGTACAACATTCACATAAAAAATGTATAATATATTTTTAGGGTTCCGTACCTCAAAAGGAAAAAACGGAACCCTTATAGGATCACTTTGTTGTCCGTCTGTCCGTCCGTCCGTCCGTCTGTCAAGACCCTTTTTCTCAGGAACGCGTGGAGGTATGAAGCTGAAATTTATATCAATTACTCAGGTCTACTGTCCCTTGAAGCTGTGAAAAAATCAAACTTCTAAGCCAACGCAATCAAAAGATACAGCCGTTTATGCCGCAAATTTTCGACACTTGCAAGGGAATCAAAACCTACAGGGTGCTTCCCGTGAACTCAGAATCTTGAAATTTGGTACGAAGCAACGTCTTATAGCATAGATAAAGGAAAAATTACGAAAACCATAAATTTTTAATTTTGTACGGAACCCTCGGTGCGCGAGTCCGACTCGCACATGGCCGGTTTTTTTTTATTCAATAAAAAATCGTTCTAAGTAAAAATTCGTCAAAGGTAATTTTTAACTCCCGACGCGAAAACGACGGAGTGTTATAAGTTTGACGTGTCTGTCTGTATGTGTGTGTGTCTGTCTGTGGCATCATAGCTCCCGAACGGATGAACCGATTTCGATTTAGTTTTTTTTGTTTGAAAGCTGAATTTGTCGGGAGTGTTCTTAGCCATGTTACATGAAAATCGGTCCACTATTTTTCAAAATTTTAATTTTTAATAATTATAATTACTGTCCTTGAAAAGCGTGGGGTAGGCTAGTGATTCGAATAAGAGCAAAAACAGCTTGGGGTGATATTTAGTGTACCTAATTTTATTAGAGGTGTTTACTAACTTCACATTTCACTTAAAACCAATTTAATATCGATTCCCTAAACTGATCCAATCGGGAATAAACCCACTTTTCTCATATCAGCTGTTAGTTAATTGATTGTTTTTTTTTATTAATCTTGACGCCAGCCCTATAACAATGGTAACGCATCTGTCGCGTTGCCGCTCTGCGTACGCCATGCTAGGGTTGCCAACTTTATCCTGTAGCGTATCAATGTACTAATATTGGTACAAATTATGTTTGATGAAATTTTAAAAATTATGTTTATCATTAAAATATGTTATTTGCTTTTTTCTCATATTTTATATAATTTCTTCTTCATGTTGACTTTATTATTGTCACCGATGATGTTAAGTATATTGCCTAGAGCTAGGATTCATTTATAATTTTTAATAATTATTATTTAGTTGATCAATTCTTGTTTACATTGTCACATTTTGCGAAAATAAGTATATATTTTATATTCTATGTCACAACCGAAGTTTACTTACACTTATGTAGGTATATATTTACCTGTTACTCAGAATAGAATTGGAATAACATTGCTAACTACGAGAGTCAAATTTACACATTAAATTTACTGAAATGCTCGGCTTTAAATTATAAGGGATGCCAGTCTGTGTGATCCTCAACATAAATTACCCGAAAAACGATTCGGGTTCAAAAACTGGTTACGGATGCGAACTGGTTTTGATACGACAACACATCTTGAGTTAGACGCAAGCTTCAATTGGCTACTTTCCTTCTAGTCAAAGCAGCTTCTTTTTAAGAGCTGTCAAAATGAATTTGAACGATTTTCTGACATTAAATAAAAAATTAAGATTAAAAAAAACCCCCGACTGCGACATAGTAGACCGATTTTCATGAAACATGGCTAAGAACACTCCCGACTAACTCAGCTTTCTGACAAAGAAAACAAAATTTAAATCGGTTCATCCGTTCGGGAGCTACGATGCCACAGACAGACACACACACACAGACAGATAGACAAACAGACAGACAGACAGACAGACAGACAGACAGACACGTCAAACTTATAACACCCCTTCGTTTTTGCGTCGGGGGTTAAAATAATTAAAAAAAATAGAGTCTGGCTAATGAAATTTGATCCCGAAAAAACGTGGAAATTTCAAAAAAATTGGAGCTGGCAACACATTGATAACATGGTTTCTTTTTTATTATTTTTTTACACTTACTTTACTAATTTTTATGGTGTTATTCATTATTATTTATAGAATTCGCTGTTGACTTTTACCGAAATTTGTTAAAGTGACAGTTACACTGACAGATGACAATCGATGATATGACATCCAAAGTTGCTGTTTTAAAAAAATACTGGGTTCAACTTTCATTAACCAGACTCTAATAAATAAATAATAATGTAGGGGGGCGGAATGAGACGCCAAGTAGGTACCAGTGGTTTATTGGTTTTCATACAAACAAATATTATATCATACAAAGTGGGGTACCTAGCTACAAAACATAGGTACTAGTGAGCATAGGGCGGTACGCATCGGCGTTCTCACCCCTTACTCGGCCCCTCAGGGGATGTCCACTGCAAGTCCAAAGGCCAACCGAGTATGAACTTATGGGCGGGCCGTGTAGACGGTCTCGACCCGCGCTCATTTAGTGGTTAACCTTGGGGATAGCAGAGGCCGTCTCCCAAGCTAGACCGCTAGCTAGAGAATGACTGATCGGCGGCCTCGCGGCGCCTTTTATTACGGTTTCCGCGCCGCCTGCGCTCCCCGCGCCGCTCGGAGTTCTTCACGCCCGCTCGGGTAGATCGGTCCGCTGATCGTGACAGGTAGTGATGTGCGAGCGAGAAAGTATTCGGATCCGCGCGCTCGCGCGTGATGTTATTTTGTCTCGCTACAATAATTAATATTGGGGGACACCTTAATACAGATCAACCTAGCCCCAAACTAAGCAAAGCTTGTACTATAGGTGCTAGGTGACTATATACATACTTATATAGATAAATACATACTTACATACATAGAAAACATCCATGACTCGGGAACAAATATCTGTGTTCATCACACAAATAAATGCCCTTACCGGGATTCGAACCCGGGACCGCGGGTTAAATTTATTTGAAATCGAGTTAAATAACTCGGTAATTTACTAATAAATAAAACCGGCCAAGAGCGTGTCGGGCCACGCTCAGTGAAGGGTTCCGTCATCGATCTAAACTACCGTAGTTTTCCGTATTTTTCTCAAAAACTACTGATCCTATCAAATTCAAAATAATTTTCCTAGAAAGTTTTTATAAAGTTCTACTTTTGTGATTTTTTTCATATTTTTTAAACTTATGGTTCAAAAGTTAGAGGGGGGGGGGGAACGCACTTTTTTTCCTTTAGGAGCGATTATTTCCGAAAATATTAATATTATCAAAAAACGATCTTAGTAAACCCTTATTCATTTTTAAATACCTATCCAACAATATATCACACGTTGGGGTTGGAATGAAAAAAAATATCAGCCCCCACTTTACATGCATGGGGGGTACCCTAATAAAACATTTTTTTCCATTTTTTATTTTTGCACTTTGTTGGCGTGATTGATATACATATTGGTACTAAATTTCAGCTTTCTAGTGCTAACGGTTACTGAGATTATCCGCGGACGGACGGACGGACGGACGGACAGACAGACATGGCGAAACTATAAGGGTTCCTAGTTGACTACGGAACCCTAAAAAGGACTGGTAAAACTTTGCATAGTGACATTAGTCACTTTTGAGGTCAGAAACCAAGATTTATTACAGGACCAATGATGAAATTGTAAAAAAAAAATTATCTGTTCCATGTTCCATACATTTCGATTGTCATGGCTCCTCTCATTTCTATGGAACAGCCAAAAATTTTTTCGCGTTTTTTTTTTTGGTCTCATAATAAAAGTTGTTGATTATGACCTCAAAAGTCACTTTGCAAACCTCCGCTCCCTTAAGGTTGTCTGGAAGAAATCGCTCTTTAGCGATAAGACCGCCTGTTGTTTACCTTTGTTCGTGTTGCTTCCTTGTTTGTATTGTTGTATTTTATCAAGGTGTGCAGTAAAGAGTAGTTTTTGTTATTGTTCTTGTTGTCACTTTGCAAAGTTTGAAAAGTCCTTTTTATTGCATCCTGTACCAAATAGAAACAGGATTTAAAAATAACAATCTATCGAAACAAAATAAAAACTACAACAAGTTATTACATTTGAATCGGGCTGAAAATGACTAGGGTTTAGCATATTTATGTAGCTCTAGTTACATAAGTAATTACCTAAGCAATTATGCTAAAAACCTATGATTTGTAAAACGTTTATGTTTCTCTTACTATATTAATACTACAAATGCAAATTTAAACCTTTTTCTGTAAAACAGCGATAAAAAGTTGTACGCATGACGCAAAAAATAATATTAATGGGTGTAATCATTCTGAAGCGAAAAACATGAGTAGTGTGTCTTAAAATTATAAATCACAGTTGAAATATCTTTTTCTCAAACATGCAATGAAATATTGTCTTTACGTTCCTTAAAATGGTCTGGGAAGTATCGCTTTTTGGGCGCAATAACTCGAGAGGACTGTAAAGGGATTTCATATTATTTTTTAGGCCTAGGCCTGCAAAGTAACTTTTTTTTAATAAAATATTGTCCTTTAGAGCATTTTTTTTATTTCATTGTATGTTTGAGAAAAGCACTATACATGCCTCGGCGTGAAAACGGATTCCCGGCCTCGTATCCATATCCTATATACCCACTTGGCCGGAAATCCTCATTTTCCCGGCCTCTGATGTAATGTACTATTACTGAACGGAACGGGTCTTGTCTAGCTGTTTTGCGTATAAAGTTTACCCAGTAGGAGGAAACATGTTATCATTGTATTTTAACTTAAAACATAACTTGAAAATCATCTTGTACGGATCAAAATGTTGAAATTCGGTATGTTATGATAGAAAAAAGACATATAGATTTTAATACAATATTAGTGCACGAAAACATCTTCAAAATATTGTTTTTTTTTATTTTTCTATTATCTAATCATTTTGTTCATTGTTGTTATTATGGATCTGAAATAAATATTAAAAAAAAACAACAATACGCACCTTCCACAATATTATATTTTGAAGCGCGTGCGTGACAACCCTAACGCCGCCCTGCGCAAGAGTTTGTTTGCGAAGAGCGGCAACGTCGCCTGATCTAGTCCGCACACCCCGTCCCCTTCTACACGTAGTATCGTCAATACCGATTCGATTGAAGCTATTGAGATGAAAGTTTGTAGCCAATAAGAAGTTTTGTGGCCAATAAGAACGTTTAGTCTAGAATTTTAAGACTATACAGGAGGAAAACGCTCTCGACTATTTCCTCCCTGGTTTTTGAAGATAAAGCAATGATTTTTCATCACTTTACATTATTTTTATCTGCGTCGAACCGTTTTGATTTTTTTGATATTCTTATTTTTATAGACTACGAATAACAATGAAATAATCTGTGCCCGACCGTTTAGTTTTTTTAGCTAATTGTTACAAATTTTGAATACCACGCCTTTTTTTGCGATAATCAATAATTTATTGATGGGCTCTAGCGTCTTCAAATATAAGAATATCAAAAAAATCAAAACGGTCTGACACAGATAAAAATAATAATAATCTGTGTTGAAAAAATCAGCTTTATTTTCAAAAACCAGGGAGGAAATAGTCGAGAGCGTTTGTATGGAGAATTGACCCCTCCTAGATCGTCTTAATGTCAAAACTAAAATAGGTTAAAAATTAGCATAGACAGTTTCTGAATCTATTTTATTCATAATCATAGCGCATCCATATTCTAAAACCGACACGAAATGTTTACATTCACGCGTGTATGTTATTCAAGAGTTCGTGTAAACAATGCTGTCTATAATGAATCTCGTGTAAACAGGCGGTTTTTTATTAACTCTTTTCATTCACTCTTTGGTTTATTTCAGAGTCTAATATAACCGCATTAGAAGTGCTTCGATAAATTCAGAATGTAAACATGTAAACTAACCACAAAATTAAAATTTTGAATAAACCCCCGACCGCGACATAGTAGATCGATTTTCATGAAACATGGCTAAGAACACTCCCGACTTACTCAGCTTTCAGAAAAAAAATCCAAATCGGTTCATCCGTTCGGGAGCTACGATGCCACAGACAGACACACACACAGACAGACAGACAAACAGACAGACAGACAGACACGTCAAACTTATCACACCCGTGAAAATTTTCGTTGGTAAAGCCGGAGGGGTTTTCGGAATCTGTTGTGTATGGACTTCTACAGATATATAATTTTAGGGAACCCGTTTTGAATCGAGTTGTATCGACGCTCCGCCACTGGTAGGTATAGTGATCCGATATTTTTGAGCACTAAGTCCTTCTACTAACACAGTTAACTCTCTTTGATGTCACCAGTTTCATATTAATAAAATCTATAACAGACTTAATAAAATATTTAGACTGACAGCAACAGATGGTCTTGCCAACCAGCCAATTTTAGCCTTATCCTTTATATATTAGGGTTCAGAGTTTTTGCTATAAAATTCATACGCAGTGTATCCCGAAGTGTTAAAAATCCATGAATGGGCCTTGATGGAATTATTTAGAAGGTCAGACAGCCTGATACTGGAATATTTTGTGCTAAAATGATCTAGATTTTGCAAAACATTTTTGGAAATATTTTTCTGAATTCGCCCTTCAGTATGTTTTTTGTTCTGCTGATTTTCTTCTTCCAACAGATTAGTTGATAGTAAGCATTTATAATTAACTGTAGCTTATGGATACCGGAGGTTAAATTCTAACTACGTTGCCATCATTTAAGATATATTTATGTAAGTATATGGAATTATTTTATTAGGTCAGGCCTGCTACTGGTAATTTTTGGGGGAAATAGTTATTTGTTATACAAGGGGGCAAAGTTGTATTTTAACGCCGAGTGTGGAATTGAAAAACGAGCAAGTGAAAGGATTCTATAGTTGAACCACGAGCGAAGCGAGTGGTTCGAGAATAGAATCCTGAACTTGCGAGTTTTTTAACACACGAGAAGTAAAATACATTTGCACCCGTGTGTAACACAAAACTTTTCCCCTGACTATAGCGAGGAAACTACAACGCAAAAAATGCGTTTATCACTGCTTCCAGTAGTTCCACAGGTGGTAAAACATCTTTATCACTAGATTAATCCACTTTTATCAATTTTAAAGCAGAACATTTGGCTATATTCAAGGTCAAATTACTTTATCCACTAGTGGATAAAATGCGTTTTTACCCGCTGGTATTAAAGGACAAAACACGTGTTTCCGAGCTAGTGAGGGGAAAAGAATTTTGCAGAACATTTTTTTAACCCCCAAATGTTATAAATTTGACATAATTATCTGTCTGTCAGTCTATTAGTACAGATGTAGTGCGAAAAGATGTTCATTCCTATTCTTACGGAAACGTACGAACGTGTCATGCTATTTCAGCCAGTCTCAGTACGATTCGATTTGTTTTGTTTGTCACTTTAGTGCACGTAGCTACCGCATTAAATTGTGGCGCTGGTTGCAATGGCTGGTTTAATGTTCAGCCAAGCGGTGTCCGACCAGATATGATGGTATGACAAGTGTTAATATTTTTGGTAGCAGTTTTAGTTTTAAAAACCTGTAGTATAATTTGTGTTTTTGTATATAATGTAACTTGCTTCTATGTTTCTGTAATTTTCTATTTAAAATGTATGTTTTCTACAATTTTTGTTACCATGATGGTCTGATCGGAAGATTAGACCATTTCGTAGCACCTCCTTCTTGTTTATGTCTTCTTATTTGTAACATGTTTATTTTGTGTGTGTTAACGAATAAATGCATTATACGAACAAATACGAACGTTTCCGTAAAAATTTCCGTGGGACTCAGTCAATCTGTGTAAGAATATCCTAAAATATTTATTTATTTATTTGTTTAACAAGATGGCATAAATATAACAATCTGAATGAATTCTGAACCTAACCTCTTAACCTAAACTAATTCTTCCATTAATTTGATTAAGATCCCAAACAGGATACAATTACAAGACAAAAACTTCCCTCTCTTTTTCTCTAAACATTTGTAACGTGTACGAGAGGGACGGAAGATTACCGTGGGATTTTACGTAATACATAATTGAAAGATGAATGATTATTTAATTGAAAAGGTGTTTTTATTTGTAGAGGATTAGTTTTTCTCACGATTTCTATTGTTACATTGTTTACTTGACTCTTAGATCTTACATCTTTAAGCTTGGAATATTAAAAACAAGGATGATATATAGGGACTGACAAAACTCATACAAAAAAGTGAACCGCTGAAATGTATGAGCCTTTTAGGAATAAAACTAAATGTCGCTGTTTTGCAGCCTGGAAGTGGAAAAAATCACCTTTTTCCCAATTTTTTTTTATACCACGTCGGTGGCAAACAGGTATACGGCCCGCCACCTATGGACGCCCGCAACTCAAGGGGTGTCACGTGCGCGTTGCCGACCCATTAGAAACTTGTACACTTCTTTTTTGAAGGACCCCATACTGTAGTTCATCCCCGGGAATACCTCGGCAGGGAGCTCATTCCATAGCCGGAGCGTTCGTGGGAGGAAATTCCTCTGAAACCGTACGGTGCGCGACCATTTAGGTTGTAAGGTGTAAATATTTTTGCTTGTTTTTATTTTTTATAAGAACAAATGACAATAAGTATCATATATTGTCATTTGTAGTAGCGCCACCTATTAAATACTATTATAATTAAACTGGTGATGCCTACAAATAAATTTTTTTCAAAATGTGTATTGACGTGATGTCATGATTTAAAAAAAAAGAAATATGTCATTTGTTCAATATAGAAAATAAAAACACGCAAAAATATTTGGAAAATATGATTTTGGCCACTTCCAGGCTGCGAACAGCGCCATCTAGTTTTAAGTCTAAAGGTCCATACATTTCAGGGGTACGTGTTTTTGTATGGGCTTTTTCAGTTCAGTATTATTTAAATCGTTCTTGGCGGTATCATAAATTAAATATAACAAGATCATACCATCCCATACATTAAAATGCGACCGCCTACGAACGCGCTTACACTCCACCACACATAGATGGCGCCACGAAAAAAATGTCTTGTAGCTTTCGTTTATACTTGTAGATGGCGTTAAGTGTCACTTTTGACATAGATTTACGGCTCGGAATTGACACTCAATGCCAATCTACAAATAATCGGTGGCAACAAGGCATTTTTTGTGGCGCCATCTATGTGTGGTGGAGTGTAAGCGCGTTCGTAGGCGGTCGCATTTTAATGTATGGGATGGTATGATCTTGTTATATTTAATTTATGGCGGTATTTAAATTTTAGGGCGTAAGTTAATATTTGAAGTTTTTTTGTTTTATTTCAAATTTGTTTCCTGTGAATTATCATCTACTTAAGTTATTAAAACATATTATATATAATTATTACTTAGTTTAGTAAAACATATTATATATAATGATTACTTAGTTTAGTTATAGTTTTATTTATAAGTTCGTAGTTAAGTTTTTTTTTTGTAGTAAAATTGCATTCATATTATTACTACTTATATGTTATAGATAATTACTACGCGAATTTCATAAAATTACCCTGTCCAATTACAATAGGTAAGTAACTTGATGATACAATCCAAATGTAATAAGGAGTAGGTAATCGGGGTTTTGCTTTTGGTCTGCTGGAGGTGTGATTTTTGAAGTGAAACTTCTAAATGCGATTTCCAACTGACAGCGCGTAACACTCAGTCATTGTTACGTTGCGCCGCTCACTCAGCGCGTAACATGCTGTCTCAATGCGACTCACTCATTCCATTCATTCACTTATTCACTCAGTCAGTGACAGAACAGAATGCCCAGAATGGTTTTGAATGGTGGAATGGTTGGTTGGAATGTGTGTGTTTTATATTTAGATCGAGTGCAAAATGGGTTTATGTTTGTTTTTCAATAAGTTGAGCAAATAGCAATGTAAAATATTTAAAACAGTAAAAGATGGACGTAACTAAACGCAAAAACGCGATGGTCACTTGAGAAAATGTTATTATATTGAGGTTGTGTTATGAAGACTCCACGCACTGTTTTTTTTTTTAATTTTTCCTTTAATTTAAAAATACATTGTGTCGCTCGCAGACGTTTCTGCATGATAAAAAATAAGTTTATGTTCATCATAAATAATATAAGTACTTTTTTTAATCAAAATTACAACAAGAATTCTGATAAAATGGTCGTTTTTGCAAAGTAAGCATTTCGTCCCTTTTAACTTGGAATGGCACAAACTGATTAATCCGATTTCCTAGTAGTCAAATTTTATGAAATTGTGAAACAGCCAACGTAGCCGAATAGCAATTGCCGCCAGACACCGATGGAAACGCAGTCTGGCTCTGTCGCAATACGCAAGAGCGATAGAGATAGATAGCTACGAAACAGATATTATCGTGAGCGTTGGTGCATTTGGATACCATAAATTAAATATAACAAGATCATACCATCCCATACATTAAAATGCGACCGCCTACGAACGCGCTTACACTCCACCACACATAGATGGCGCCACAAAAAAATGTCTTGTTGCCACCGATTATTTGTAGATTGGCATTAAGTGTCAATTCTGAGCCGTAAATCTATGTCAAAAGTGACAACGCCATCTACAAGTATAATCGAAAGCTACAAGACATTTTTTTTGTGGCGCCATCTATGTGTGGTGGAGTGTAAGCGCGGTCTTAGGCGGTCGCATTTTAATGTATGGGATGGTATGATCTTGTTATATTTGATTTATGTGGATACGTAGCCTGCTCTGCTAAGAGTGACACTGAAACCTGAGTAGTTTCATGTGCTCTGCCTACCCCTTCATGGGACACAGGCATGATTTTATGTATGTTATGTATGTAGCCTGCTCTTATTGGCCTTTGCGGGCTGAGAGCTTAATGAGATTACGAGCGAGGCGAAGGGTGCTGTTAGCAACGGACTGAGCTGATGGAAAACCAATATAGCCTTGACCTGAGTCAAAAGCTGTTTCGAAATGTCACTAGTATCCTTGCAATGCCACAAGGACGTTTTATATCCAAGACAACTTATTGAGAAGTTATTCATTTAAGTACATGAACAAATTAACATGATATTGAAACCAATTGCACGTGTGGTGAATGGTTAAGAATTTCACCACCCCCTTTCTTCCCGTGGGTGTAGTAGAAGCCGACTGTGGGATATGGGTTAAAATTGTGGCGTAGGTGAGAGGCTGGCAACCTGTCACTGCAATGTCACAATTTGGATTTCTTTCAACCCCTTTTTGCCAAGAGTGGCACTGAAACTTGAGTTGAGACTAAGACTAATCATTAATTATTTAACTGTGCAATTAGTCTTAGTTTTAATATGGCAGTAAAAAATAACACTTTTGAGCTGAGGCTTTCTTATTTATTGTCCAAGGTGTGTAAACTATTTTTCTGTTCGACGGAGCCAGGAAGCGGCAACTTCGTTCAGCGCAGTAGTCTGAAATTTTACGCTCTATGGCTCAAGGACAGGAAATGCTCTATTTGTCAATCATCCATACTAATATTATAAATGGGAAAGTGTGTGTGTCTGTTTGTTTGTCCGTCTTTCACGGCAAAACGGGGAGACGAATTGACGTGACTTTTTAATTGGAGATAAATAGATGAAAAGATGGAGAATGTCATAGGCTACTTTTTATCTCTTTCTAACCCTCCACTTCCCTAAAATGGGGAGTGAAAGTTTGTATGGAGCAATCCGCAATTTTCGAAAGTAACACGAGCAAAGCCGCAGGTAAAAGCTAGTTTGCTATACTTTTCAAGGAGTACTAATAAACTGTAATTTTGGAATCCAGTCCGATTTCGCAATTTTGCACATTTCGGTTTCATGCAATTTGGCTGACCGGGTGTCTGACCAAAATGACAAATTTCCACAGTATAATAAAGAGTACTATCATACAGTATGGCCACTCCCGCTCCCCGCTGAAAGTGCCGCCCGCCCCCTCTCGGTTGCCTCACAGTTACCGCCTGTCATAAACGCGACCAGTCGAACTGTCATATCCCATTCATACTCCCACTGATTTTACCTTCACGAAGCCTGTTCTAAACTTTGTAAATAATTAAGTAGGTACCTACTGGAATTTTGTTTTTTGCAACAACATTTTGGACTCTTAAACAAAGGACAAAAAATATTTACAGTTATTAATATAAGTTGAAGTTGCGAATAAACAATTCATAAAGCTAGGAGGATATTGGGTCACACCAGGAAAATTTATAAAAAAAAGGTTTAATAATTTTATTGGGATTTTTTTGAATGGAAGAAGAATTCGAAGACAGTATTCAATTCTCCGCAAAGTATAAGCCCCAATATAAATTGAATTGTTATAAATAGGGATCCAAAAACAGACAGGGTCAAATAATACTAGTTGTTGCGCAGCTATTCGCTCATAAATTTAGAAATACAGTCAGCTCGGTTCAGCTTTAACCGAGTTTCGAACGGGACCCGCGCAAATTGATCATTACCAAGTTTAATGACGTTTCCTTATTGCTTATGGGGTCACATTTTAATTTTGACAGCATACTAAATGGGTTAATTTTTGAGTTTTTTTCGCTGAAGGGGTTGAAGGGGGGAAAACGTGAGTTAGCCAAAACAGTTTTTTTTTAATTTGAGACTTCTTGTGACGGCTGATCAGTGATCACCGTCATCGTCAACTTATTTAAATAATCTTTATTGAACAAAGAAACAGAATGTTTAATAAGCGAACTTAATGCCATAAGGCATTCTCTATCTAAAAGTTGTAGGCGGTGTAAAACTTTATTAAGTATAGGCACAAAAGAATATGGGTTTACTTCTTTTGCTTTATTTGCAAGATGGCGCTCGAACCAGAAGTCAAGTGAGAATCACGTTTAGTTACGTTTATCTAAATATAAAACACACACATTCTAACCAACCATTCCACCATTCAAAACCATTCAGGGCATTTTGTTCTGTCACGGACTGAGTGAATAAGTGAATGAATGGAATGAGTGAGTCGCGTTGAGCGCAACGACACTGACATAATGTTACACGCCGAGTGAGCGGCATTTCACGCAACGTAACAATGACTGAGTGTTACGCGCTGTCAGTTAGAAGTCGCACTAGAAGCTTCACTTCAATTATAACAAATTATAACCCGTGTGGTGACAGGTTAAGAATTTCACCACCCCCTTTCTTTCCATGGGTGTCGTAGAAGTCGACTGTGGGATATGGGTTAAATTGTGGCGTAGGCGAGAGGCTGGCAACCTGTCACTGCAATGTTACAAATTACAATTTCGTTTTCTTTCAGCCCTTTGTTTGGCACTGAAACTTGAGTAGTTTCATGTGCTCTGCCTACCCCTTTATGGGATTCAGGTGTGTTTGTATGTATGTATGTATAACAAATTTTACCAAAACATGATACCTGTTAAAACTAAGTTTGTAATTATGTTATTTTTGCTTGTTTCAGGTATTACAGTGCACTCGTCAACATGTGGGAAATCTTATTACATAATGCGTTTTGCAAGACCACTTGGAACATCGTCATCCTCCTTGCGTTATCCCGGCAATTTGCTACTGGTCATGGGAACCTGGTTTCCTCTTTGACAACTAATCCCAATATTTGTCGTAGGCACTATATTTACAAAAGCGATTGTCATCTGACCTTCCAACCCGAAGGGTGACTAGGCCTCAGGATTAGCCCGATTTCCTCACGACGTTTTTCTTAATCGAAATGCGACTGGCAAATATCAAAATAATACGGGAGTATAAGTACCTACCGAATATTCCTTATTCTTCAACTGAGCTGCAAAGTTATCCATAATATATACTAATATTATAAATGGGAAAGTTTGTGTTTGTTTGTCCGTCTTTCACGGCAAAACGGAGCGACGAATTGACGTGTTTTTTAAGTGGAGATAGTTGAAGGGATGGACATAGGCTACTTTTTGTCTCTTTCCAACGCGAGCGAAGCCGCGGGTAAAAGCTAGTAACTCATAAGTCATAAACGCACTACAATACTCAACAACTTTTAAATTGAAAATGACGTAACGTCAATCTAACTTTAAAATTCTTACTCTTTTTTCAATCATCGGCCATGATGAATGGTCTTTTTCTACAAAAAAGAAATGTTCCCGTTAACTCATTGTTGAAGTGTTATTTCTGATTATAACACTTAATGCAACAAGATATAGTGTTATTTCGAATGGAGAAATATAGACTAAGCTTGACAAATTTTGGTTTAAGTCTATTTTTAAGTTGACCTAGTAATTGCTTTGATGGATTTAAAATGAAGTCGGAAATGAACAACAAGTTGAGTTGATGACGATATCACAGACAGATCTTGAGCTTTAATTTATCATCAATTATCAGATCTGCTTTATTGAATTTAATTTTAGTTTAATATTTTTACGTGTCTTTTTGGTGGCGTAGACGAGAGGCTGGCAACCTGTCACTGCGATGTCACAATTTGGATTTCTTTCAACCCCTTTTTACCAAGAGTGGCACTGAAACTTAGTAGTTCATGAGTTCTGCCTACCTCTTTATGGGATACAGGCGTGATTATATGTATGTATGTATGTATGTCTTTTTTTTCGGCTAAAAGCTTAATCTGTTAAATAAAAGGTACTTTTGCTGTTGTGCACATACAGATATAAATAAATAAATAAATAAATATTATAGGACATTCTTACACAGATTGATTGAGGCCCACGGTAAGCTCAAGAAGGCTTGTGTTGTGGGTACTCAGACAACGATATATATAATATATAAATACTTATATACATAGAAAACATCCATGACTCAGGAACAAATATCTGTGCTCATCACACAAATAAATGCCCTTACCGGGATTCGAACCCGGGACCGCGGCGCAGCAGGCAGGGTCACTACTGACTGCGCCAGACCGGTCGTCAAAAGAGATATGTATATTATGTTTACTTATTGTGTCATGTGGTTTCTTTTTACCCGCGAAACCCCCCATATAACAAATTTTAGCGAAATCGTTACAGTTTTTTCCGAGATCGCCGGTACCTATATAGGTATAAAAATAGGTTGAATAGTTTATGAGAAAAGTACGGGAACTCCTCTTGGCCGATTTTTTTAAAACGAAGGTAAGTAAAGCAAGCGTTGTTTTTAACTTACCAACAAAAACTCACCTTGATTTAATCTCAAAATGTCATCATAGTCGGGTAGCGATAGCTTTTGAGGTTTCGATAATATTCACGTTGCTTCTTTTTTGCATATAGTTTTTAGACTATTGATCAAATATAAAAATAATATTTTGGGTCGTCCTAGGTACCTGCTTAGCTCGAAATTTAGGTATTTCTATTTTTAAGCAGTGTTCAGTCAAAGAAATATTCGAGAAGAAATTATTTGTATCTATATAAAAACAACGTGGTTGCCGATGTACATATGCATTTTGGGTCATTTTCATCCATGGGTTTAATGATATTTCAAAAATGTCTAATATTGGCCCTAAAACACCTAACAAAATATTAGAGTTGGTAAGTGAAGTCTTATACCATTCAGGACATTATTATATATATATTTTCTTAAAGTGTGTCACATTTTATCCATTGCTTATATATAAAAAAAAATTTTTTTTAATAAAAACCCTGTCAAACCCTGAAAAAAAAATTCATGTTAATAAGTTGACGTCTATATTATTATAAAATGATATCAAGTCATCATTTTTAATTTGGGTCACTTTCATCCATGGGTTTTCAATATTTGGCAGAATAAAACGCAACGCAATAGAGTAGTATTTTAAACGTTTGCGCTGTGTGGCGCGCAACCGATAGCCAATCAGGTTGGCGCATGCCGCTGGCGCGACGCCGCGCTGTGATACGAGGCGTAGGTACTTACTTCTCGTGCGCAGTCATACATAATTTAAGATTGCCAGAGGGTCGGGCTTTGGCGGGATTCTCCCGATTTTTTTGTAAGTCTTCCCAATTAAAACTTATACATAGTAGGTAACCTTAAGAACTTTATTACATTAGTAACGAAAACAGACCAATTATAAATGTCGAAAACACGTAAAGGTCTACTATCTAAAATAAACGAAGTAAACTAGCTAAACTATCGTAAATTTTTATTATGGTGCATTAGGGTAATTCCGAATGACAAAAATGCTCTGGTAATTCCGAAGAGAGAATCTTGATATGATGGAAATAATGATGATTTTTATGTGACTTTCGTAATTAGACGACTTTCGGAATTACCCTAATGCACTATTATTTTACATTTCCCTACGAAATCCTCGAAACTCCAGAACCTTTTGTCCCGATATTGAAGTACCTAATTCGATCCGGCGCTCCTATTCATACACCGTGATTATATTATTGTAACTATTGATTTCAGTTTTTAGTTCCACAATACAGGGTGTAATTTTTATGACGGGAAATATTTATGGATGCAAATGGATACAAAACCCAAAAACAATAAATTGTAACTTGAATATTATTTCCTATATTTTCCTTAATTAACATTTATAATGGACACGAAGCGCACGGCGGCATAATATATCAGGGTGGCTAGCCGAATGGCACAATCGCTCACGAAACGCTCACGAAACGAAGCGCTAGTAGATATCTATCTCTATCGCGCTTGCGTATTGGCGCGACAGAGCCAGCGGCGTATCGCTTTCGTTTGGCGTCGGAGAAATGCCATTCGGCTACGGGGCCTGTACACCTTATAAAACAAAGTCCCCCGCCGCGTGTGTCTGTGTGCGCGCGCGTGTGTGCAAACACAGGTGGTGAGACTGCGGTAGCCATTATTGTAATTATTCTCATTATATGGCATTAGTATCCTTTTTACAGATTTTCGACATTACCTCAATTGGTTTCGAATTTAACCCTACCTTAGAAAACGGCCAAGAGCGTGTCGGGCCACGCTCAGTGTAGGGTTCCGTAGTTTTCCGTATTTTTCTCAAAAACTACTGAACCTATCAAGCTCAAAACAATTTTCCTAGAAAGTCTTTATTAAGTTCTACTTTTGTGGTTTCTTTCATATTTTTTAAACTTATGGTTCAAAAGTTAGAGGGGGGGGGACGCACTTTTTTTTCCTTTAGGAGCGTTTATTTCCGAAAATATTAATATTAACAAAAAACGATCTTAGTAAACCCTTATTCATTTTTAAATACCTATCTAACAATATATCACACGTTGGGGTTGGAATGAAGAAAAATATCAGCCCCCACTTTACATGTAGGGGGGGTACCCTAATAAAACATTTTTTTCCATTTTTTTATTTTTGCACTTTATTGGCGTGATTGATATACATATTGGTACCAAATTTCAGCTTTCTAGTGCTAACGGTTACTGAGATTATCCGCGGACGGACGGACGGACGGACGGACAGACAGACATGGCGAAACTATAAGGGTTCCTAGTGGACTACGGAACCCTAAAAATGGTAATCAAAATACGTATGTATTTTTTTTACTTACATTTATCTATCCATACTAATATTATAAATGCGAAAGTATGTCTGTTTGTTTCTCCGTCTTTCACGGAAAAACGGAGCGACGAATTGACGTGATTTTTTAAAGTGGAGATAGTTGAAAGGATGGAGAGTGACATAGGCTACTTTTTGTCTCTTTCTAACGCGAGCGACGCCGCGTGCAAAAGCTAGTGTAATATAAAGCTGCAACACGACTGACATTTTTCAAAAAACAGCCAGAAGGAGGTTCCGCCGGTGGCAGTGTTTGGTGTGGCCGTATAGAGGTTTGTCCTGCAACCCTGTAAAAATCCGACCGTCGGTCTACCTGTTCCAGGTAAAAAAATGTTGGACGGCCTGACCAAACGGCGGGAGATAGCCAAAGGGTGTTCGACCAAATGTCATAGAGGACTCTGGGTTATTTTTGACGCTGCCATTTTTTTTTTCAAAATGACAGTCTTTTTTAGACGATTTTTCAAGTTTGTCGTAGAGCACTCTAATTTTGGTCGTAGAATCTCCAAGTAGCCTTGATTAGAATTAAATAAAAAAAAATTGAAAAATGCGACAAATGTGAGAAAACTGGCTACTTTTCTTTTGTATGGCAACTTTTAAATTGTAAGAGATAGCCGGGGGTGCTCGACCAAATGTCATACAGATCTCGGAGTAGAAAAAAGTTGTATTAAAAAAAATTCAAAATGGCCGACTTTTTTTTAAATTTCAAAATGGTCCTAGCGCGCTGAGATTTGGCACACGAGGACGGCCGACGGATTAGTATTCAAAAAGAATATTATTGAAAAATTTCAAATGGCGGCCTTTGTGGGCAAATTGAAATTTGTATGGAAGATTTTTTTAATAACCATATCTCCGTAACGGTAGGAAAAAGGTCAAAAAAGCTTGAACTACACAATTTCAAAATGACCGACTTTGATTTTGGGAAATTTGACTTTGTCCCCTCTCGCCGCCGTTTTTGACTTTTCCAAAAAAAAATTCTCATTCCTATTTTTGGCCCCCGTTTTTACCACGTGCCAAATTTTACCGCGCTCGGACCGAAGAAAAAAAATAATTCAAAGTCGGCCATTTTGAAATTTTGTAAATGCCATTCGATGGACCTAAGATAACTGTACAACATTAGTTCAAGCACTTTAACCTTTTTTCTACCGTTACGGAGCTATGGCGATTAAAAAAAACCTCCATACAAATTGCAATTGGCGTTCAAAGGCAGCCATTTTGAATTTTTAGAAATTTTCTTTTTGTATACTAATCTTGGGGCGGCTATCCACCCGTGTTGCGACGTACAGACTTGCAATTTTGAGTTTTAAGTATGTTATTATAGCTTACTAGACGACGAAAATTTCTGCGTTCCGGTCTTATCCAGAGGTTCTCAAATAGGGGCCTGAAAATGCGGCGAAATGGTTCCAGTAAAGGATGGTACGGCAGTGTTGGCTTCGTGCTCGACTTGGCGGGGGTACTGCCGTGCCCCCAGATTAAATTATAAGATAGTTAAGTTTAATGAAAAGGTTTATCTATTTGTATTCTTTTGCAGCAGCGTCTCAGCGAATCACAATGAGTTGTCTTGCCTTCGGCCGACCAATCGTATTAGTCTCTCGTATCTAAGTAATATTTAACGAGAGCTGTGATAGGCCTGTTTAAAATTATGGATATATATTAAAATCATAGTTCAAAACGATGGTTTTTGCCGTAGGGCCTGGCCACATGGGCGCGTTGCGGCGACGCACCGCAAAAATTCTGCGTTGCGTTGCCGCGCCGCCAGTTTTTGCGGCAGGAAATCTGCGGCGCGGCACCGCGACGCAAGAACTCGCGGTGCGTCGACGCACCGCAAAGATTCACGGCGCGGCACCGCAACGCAGAATTTTTGCGGCGCGTCGCCGCGCCGCCAAAACTGGCGGTGCGTCGCCGCGCCTCGATAACTATACACAGTGCAGAACTTCACGATCAGTCTTTATCCAGAGTCCAGACATGGATCCCTTACGCGTATTCTGCTCTTGCTCGTATTACGGAGGCGCTTAAAAAAAAAGGAGACGAAAAGAAGATGCTGGGTCAACCCATATATATATATAAAATGAATAATGACGGAACTCATCTTGAAAGGAAATATGCGGCATTAAAGACAAGTGAAGTGAAGTTCAAAGAATATTTCAGAATGACAATAGCAAGTTTCGAAGAACTGGTCTTTAAAATCTCACCTCGAATAAAAAAAACAATATATATTTAGAAAACCTGTCGGACCTCTGGAGATGCTGGGATTAACTAAATATGCCGAATACCGAATATTTACCGAATATTCGGCCCATATCTAATGTGAACGAAGGACGAAAGGACAGCCTTATAGACAGCAGGCAGGCAATTATGGTCGCGCGATAAATGATAAAAATATCAGGCCGTCCCTATCGCACTATTTGTAAGTGCGATAGGGACGACCCGATGTTTTATCATTTATTGCGCGACCATGATTGCCCTGTAGCTTCTTATTGCTATCGGTGTCGAGTACTTATCTAAGTTAGGTATCTATTTTAAATATGACAGTGTAATTGTGTGTAGTACAGTACCTACAAAAAAAATCGTACAGAAATTAAAAATAATTACAGTACGCTGAACCAAAATAATATATTACTTACAATACTATATATCATATCATTTTCCTCAGAGCATTTTTCCTGTCTTTGTGTATACTACCTACGGTTGGCAACCCTACACCGCTCAATGTGGCATTTGCACGATACGGCAACGTGCCGCGGCGGCCGGCCGTGTCGCAGTTGTTAGCTATGCTACCCTTGTGTGCGTGCGTGATGACACGATTTGCTGGTTGTTCTTTTAGGTATTTAAGTACTTTTAGGTGTTTAAGTACTTTTAGGTATTTAAGACGCTACAGGAGCGAAAATGGAAAGGAAAGGAGCCCTTTCAATTTGGGAATTTTAGTTAAATATACTAGTGTTATTAACTAGATTTATCGAAAAAAATTGTCCATTCAGAACAACTCAGTTAAAAGATATTGCGAAAAAAATCTTTAAAATCGAGGTTCCGCTCTCGACTGTTTCCTCCTTCAAAACTTAATGAATCGTAAGTGCGTTTTCACATTATCCGATCCGATATCGGATGTAGGACCGATATCCCATACATTACAGGCGCCATCTTGTATTTTTTCCATTGAAATCCTTACGACATCCGATATCGGATCGGATAATGTGAAAACGGCCTAACGGAATTTAATTACCAGGCCTCGGATTATTTTTCGCATGGTAAGATGAAAAAAAACTATGGAGTCGATATTAAAACTAAACTTTAATTCATATTCATACTCATACTCACTAATTTTCTTAGTCCCGTAATACTTTTGTCCCTTGTGCAGGTTGACAGATCGAAAATGTTAATCGAAAATTAATCTTATTGAATGTAATTAAAATTATTTATGTGGTGTGATTTGGGAAGCCTTTTGCTTGGTAAAGGGTTACAATTACCCTGTAACTATATCAAATTAGTTACTATTTTGTTTGGTTCAGACTACTTTGTTGCGGTAAACGTAATGCTAAGTACTAGCTGATTTATCAAAAATCATTTGCATGTCAATGTCATGTCAATCATTCACGACGCGATGTGACACGTAATTATTTATTGCAATCGGTGCGTGCAATAATTACGTAAACAATTATGTCTGATCCGCAAGTTTCTGCAATTTTATACTGGATAGAATCTTACAAAGATCTAAAATACGATCATGAGAAATGTGTTACTCTAAATGATCTGTACATATTAAAGTAAGTAGGGAAGAAAACCGCCATGCTGAAGTGTATTTGTGCATGCCACGTCTGGTCTGTCGCATGCATGGTGAGACGACTTGGACGCCTTTATGAGTGACTGCATGGCCGGAAAAATAACACCAGAGGGAGTTGAGGAAATCAAGGGGAGAGGCCTTTGCCCAGCAGTAGGGCACTATAACGGGCTAATTAAAAAAATCTGTACCAGTTTAATTTTAATCTATTTTTAAGAAATGTTCCTACTAAAATGTAGATTCTAGCGAAAAAACGTACCTAGGTTTTTCCAGTTGAACATTATTTTTAGCTGCAAGCCACTATTTACGATTTAATCGATTTAAATAAAACTTGCCTACTAAATTATCCATTTGCATATTGATCGTAGCGAAAACACGTACGAAAACGACGTACGTTTTTCTGTTTTACTTTTTTAAAGGCACAGGTCACACGTTTTTCATCAAATCTATGTCGTACCGTTTAGGTTTTTTGGCTAATTGTTACCAATCTTGAGTATCACTTTTTTGCGCCATAATGAAAAAGGCCGTTTTCGGAAATTTTTGATTGACTCGAGCGTCTTTAAAAATAAAAATATCAAAACGTTCCAACACAGATAAGATTAATAATTAATAACAATCTGACTGGGAACAAATCAAATTATTTTATTGAATATTTTTTTGATTTGTTATTTAATAACCTAACAACAAAATTAAAATTTTGAAAAAACTCCCGACCGCGACATAGTGGACCGATTTTCATGAAACATGGCTAAGAACACTCCCGACTAACTCAGCTTTCAGACAAAAAAACTAAATTTAAATCGGTTCATCCGTTCGGGAACTACGATGCCACAGACACACACACACACACACACAGACAGACAAACAGACAAATAGACAGACAGACACGTCAAACTTATAACACCCCTTCGTTTTTGCGTCGGGGTTAAAAATAGTCTTTCGCTATATCGTAATGCTGCAAAAGAATTCATATAGGAGGTGCAAGCACTAATTGTTGCCTTGGGCCTTGTCGTTTTTTCTTTCGTGTATGATGTCTATTTCAATTTATAGAATAATCTGTGTTGAAAAAATCAGTCTACCTTTTGAAGGTAGACTGATTTTTTCGTGGAGGTACATCTGAAGGTACACCAGGGAGGAAATAGTCGAGAGCGTTGGTATGGAAATTGAACCGTCCTGTATCGTCTAAAAAATATAATCGATTGTCGATTTAGCCCGGCTCCCCAGCTGCCAGCTTGCAGACCTGAGGTTGACTATGATAAGAGAAGCATCTTAGCAAGTTGCCTCAAGGGCCTACCCCAAAATCCTGCCAGATTTCCGTCCATAGTCCATAATAGTGCGTAATTTTATTTTCACGAATTTATCGGATTCGGATCGGACGTAGTTCGAAAGCGCTCTATTTTTAACGTAAGTACGTACCTATCGTCATATTCAGATAGAACGAATATTTTCTTTACCTATGTATTTACAAATTGTCAAATCTTTTGGGAATTACATAAAAGTCATAAAATTATTTATTTAATTAAATTTTGAAAAAAAAACCCCCGACCCCGACATAGTGGACCGATTTTCATGAAACATGGCTAAGAACACTCCCGACTAACTCAGCTTTCAGACAAAAAAAATCAATATATTTTAGATTTAGACTAACAGGATTTGCACTCATAATTTTAGAACAAAACGGGACACCGAGGGACACACCGGCTGATGTCGTGAGTGTTGTGTGTAGGCAAAGTGACAACCCTAGCGCAAAAGTGAATAATCAAGAACAAGTGCGGGTAGTTCGAGAAACTCGCGCGGCTAGAAGATGTTGATGCAATTCCTCGCCAGTCTACCCGTGACCACGAACATAATGTGATGTTCGAAACGTCGGGCCTAATATTAAATGTAAGTGTTTACGCGATTAAGTCCCGTTTTGTTTTGAAAAAATCAATCTAAATCGGTTCATCCGTTTGGGAGCTACGATGCCACAGACAGACACACACACAGACAGACAGACAAACAGACAGACAGACAGACAGACAGACAGACAGACAGACAGACAGACAGACAGACAGACACACAGACAGACACGTCAAACTTATAACACCCCTTCGTTTTTGCGTCGGGGGTTAAAAATGTTATTATTTAAATCTACCCATCGATGTACCCATTGCGGAAATATAAATTAGAGAGGCACTCCATAAATGTCAATAAACCCTTAATTGCATGATTTTACTTTTTTTAACAATTTACAGATATGTGACACCATGGTGGTATATATGCTGAGCACTGGAAAAATAATGAAAAAAACCGGCCAAGAGCGTGTCGGGCCACGTTCAGTGTAGGGTTCCGTAGTTTTCCGTATTTTTCTCAAAAACTACTGAACCTATCAAGTTCAAAACTATTTTCCTAGAAAGTCTTTATAAAGTTCTACTTTTGTGATTTTTTTCATATTTTTTAACATATGGTTCAAAAGTTAGAGGGGGGGAGAGCGCACTTTTTTTTCCTTTAGGAGCGATTATTTCCGAAAATATTAATATTATCAAAAAACGATCTTAGTAATCCCTTATTCATTTTTAAATACCTATCCAACAATATATCAAACGTTGAGGTTGGAATGAAAAAAAAATATCAGCCCCCACTTTACATGTAGGGGGGGTACCCTAATAAAACATTTTTTTCCATTTTTTATTTTTGCACTTTGTTGGCGTGATTGATATACATCTTGGTGCCAAATTTCAGATTTCTAGTGCTAAAGGTTACTGAGATTATCCGCGGACGGACGGACGGACAGACAGACATGGCGAAACTATAAGGGTTCCTAGTTGACTACGGAACCCTAAAAATATATCACCATTTTTTTAATATGAAACAACGTAACTAAAAAAAGATGATTTTTAATAGCATATTGAAAAATTCGAATATTGCTTAGTATTTTATCGTGAAAAACTGTACAAAATCTACTATTGATTCAATGTTTGTGATGCTTGGAAAAAAATCCATCACCAAGTAAAGAAGGGTTAAATATAAACGACACGAAGTTTAATTCGAACACAACAGTTCACAATTGCGAGCAGCGGTGACGCACCGCCAGTTTTGGCGGCGCGGCGACGCGCCGCAAAAATTCTGCGTTGCGGTGCCGCGCCGCGAGTTTTTGCGGTGCGTCGACGCACCGCGAGTTCTTGCGTCGCGGTGCCGCGCCGCAGATTTCCTGCCGCAAAAACTGGCGGCGCGGCAACGCAACGCAGAATTTTTGCGGTGCGTCGCCGCAACGCGCCCATGTGGCCAGGCCCATACCTTTAACAGGCTTTAACACTGGCGTGTTTATTTTTGATAGGGGATGATTTTATTATTTCATAGTATATTCCTCAATAAGGAAATGATGTATCTATTATTTTCGAGATACCTACAGTATCAACCATTTCAAAAGCTTTAACTGTTGTTTTGTGAAAACTTTTTATATAGTACTTTGGAGACTAGTTTCGAAGTCGTGACAGTTTTCAGACGTCCGTGACTGGCATCGCCTCGGCCATTTATACAACCGCGTTAAGAGCAAACGTCACCCAGCGTAAAAATCAACAAAACAAATCATGCAGTGATATCATAAAGAGATACCCAAAAACGCTGGCTACGCTAACAGGACTCAGGGTTCAGCATGAGCTAAAGCTTAGGTACTACTTTCCCAAGCGCTTATCATGATGAGTCGTACCAAAACAGCGTGTCTTTATATAATCTCTATATTCAAACCTGACCTGAGTTCTACTAGGTACAGCCGAGCCAGTGTCAGCTCAGTGTCAGCTCTATCTTGGATACTGCTCACCCACGAACTCACCGTGACGATTTCTTTAATTACGATGATAATTTGTTTGTTATTTTTCGAAATACATTAACTTTAATGACAATTGGCGTTCATTAATTTTTAATGGTTAATGACAATTAACCTTTTGACTGTGTAATTTTTGTTAATTACCGTTCGGCCAATACTCCTAGGCATTTCTTGCAGCCAATCAATAAATAATATCCTAAAACATCTGGACGACCGAGCTTCGCTCGGTTCTATTTTATTATATCACGTCTTTAGAAAAAAAAACTTATAAATACAAGAACAAAAAAAAACGAAACAAAAAATTAAAACTTAATTTCTGGCCGGGATTCGAAACCCTGACACCTGCAATCTGTCTGCGAACATTAGACCGACCTCGTACGACTGAGCTAAGCGCAGCCGATGTGCGCGAGGCGAAATTAACGACCATATTTAACGTTTACTAACGCGAAAGAAAAACTCATTAAAACTCCATAATTCGCCGTTTTCCGGGACCTAAGGCTACGCTAGATCGATTTTCCAACCCCGAGAACCCCTACATAACAAATTTCAGCGAAGCTAAACTTCGGGTGGCCGCGCGTCCACCCGTGTGACAAATCTCAGCGCGCTAGGACCATTTTGAAATTTTTCAAAAAAAAAAGTCAGCCATATTGATTTTTTTAATGAAACTTTTTTCTACTTAAAACCCTGTATGACATTTGGTCGAGCAGCCCCGGCTATCTCTTACCGTTTAAAAGTTGCCATACAAAACAAAAGTGGCCAGTTTTCTCACATTTGTAGTATTTTTCAATTTTTTTTATTTCATTCCAATCAAGGCCTCTTGGAGATTCTACAACAAAAATTTGAGCACTCTACGACAAACTTGAAAAATCTTCAAAAAAAAGTCGGCCATTTTGAAAAAAAAAATGGCGGCGTCAAAAACTGCCCAGGGTCCTCTATGACATTTTGGTCGAGCACCCCCCGGCTATCTCCTGCCGTTTGGTCAGACCGTTCAACATTGTTTTACCCGGAACCGGTAAACCGACGGTCGGATTTTTCCGGGGTCGCAAGATCAACCTCTTTACTACCACAGCCACACCAAATACTGCCACCTGCAAAATCTCCTGGCTATTTTTGGAAAAATGTCAGTCGGGTTGCAGCTTTATATTATATAGAAAAATAGAATAGAATATAGAATTGATAAATAAATGAATATACAAGAATTGCTCATTTAAAAGTATATGATATTCTTAAAGAAAATATATAAGTTATATTTAACCAAATTAACATGCAAAGAATTAAGTTATTTTATTTCATCTTTGTTTTAACGAGTACAGGTAGGATAGGATAAGATTGGCTTAATAGTAATTTGAGGAAAGATTTCGTTTAATTTTTATCTAAAAAACCGGCCAAGAGCGTGTCGGGCCACGCTCAGTGTAGGGTTCCGTAGTTTTTCGTATTTTTCTCAAAAACTACTGAACCTATCAAGTTCAAAACAATTTTCCTAGAAAGTCTTTATAAAATTTTTTTTCATATTTTTTAAACATATGGTTCAAAAGTTAAAGGGGGGGGGACGCACTTTTTTTTCCTTTAGGAGCGATTATTTCCGAAAATATTAATATTATCAAAAAACGATCTTAGTAAACCCTTATTCATTTTTAAATACCTATCCAACAATATATCACACGTTGGGGTTGGAATGAAAAAAAATATCAGCCCCCACTTTACATGTAGGGGGGGGGTACCCTAACAAAACATTTTTTTCCATTTTTTATTTTTGCACTTTGTTGGCGTGATTGATATACATATTGGTACCAAATTTCAGCTTTCTAGTGCTTACGGTTACTGAGATTATCCGCGGACGGACGGACGGACGGACGGACGGACGGACGGACGGACGGACAGACAGACATGGCGAAACTATAAGGGTTCCTAGTTGACTACGGAACCCTAAAACACTACGTGACGTCACGCGAGGCAAGTCCATTGGGCGTTTAGTGTTTTGTATTCGATATCAGTTATATGACTTCACCACGTTAAATATTGCCGGTTATAAAAAGTACATCCTGTATTTTGCTTTATAATCCTGTATTTTCTACATATAAATTCCTCACCATTTTACGATATAATATGATCTCGTACCAACGTCGATCCCCACATGTACTTCAAAATAAAATATGAATAATCGGCGGCGCGTGTGTTAGCTCATTGAATTATATATGTTTTATGTATGTGGATTCATATTGAAAGATAAGCGCTCAGCTACCTGCATAGCGAGTGACACGCTTAAATATAAGTCTAAAGTACTTAGATGATAAATCGCATTATTTTATTTGGCAGTAGTAGTAGTAGATTCCACGATGTATACTAAATTTATTATTTATAAATTAAATTATTTACTGACGCATGTGGAAAATAGGTATATTAAGTTAAAATTGTTACTCTAGTAGTCTTATCAAATACAACCCTTTCAGGCTTAGCATTAAATAGCGTGATGCGCACAGTTGAAATAAATTTTGGCGTTTTGTACACAACATGCGGTTTGTCGAATGTCGAGAGAGGTCATTGCCCTTCCCCGCTGCCGCGCCACGGCCGCGCGGTCGGTATCATAATACCTACACTACCCGCGTCACTGCGCTCGCTTGACTAGATCGAACGCAAATATTAATACCGTATTATTTTTCGAAGCATTCTATTAAACTTACCCAAATTCACGTATCTTATTTATCTTGTCTTTTTAGTTAATAAGATAAGAACTCTAGTAACTTTAATATTTTTTGGAATGGTAAAAACCTATTTTTGCTAAATTATCGCAAATTTTATCAAGCACTGGAGTAGGAAAACACAATTTCAGTTTATTGATATATTTAAAGGAGGCAATGCGACGTTTCTTATTTTTTTTAACATGAATATTTTTTTGTGTCTGTTTCGCTAGGTATGACAAATTGTCATATAGCACTCGAGTAAATTGACCCAAACTACGTATACACGCTAAAAATATCATTCTAAATGCAATACAGTTACATTTTTTCTCTCGAATATTTTTTTTACCACATTAGGTCAAATTAAAAATTATAACCACAAATTACCAAATTACTAAAAAAGCACCTTAGGAATGTGACCCAAAACGAAATGTTAAATTTATATGTTATCAATGTATTTATAAACGAAAACAAAATCGACTTTAATATTTTTTTAACTTAGGACCCAAAATATAGCCAGCGCCGCAGGACTATTAGGCTTAACTCACCTAAATTACGTGGTAGGTACGTAGGTTAGGTTCCGTTTAGTTACTAATAAATTGCCGTTTGATACACATTACGTCTCATAATCTAATTAAATACAAAAAAAAATGGTAAAAGAATCGTTTTGTGTTCGTATGTTTAGGATTTTCTTAATTAACTATTTTGCAAAAAAAAAAGGCGTACCCCTGAAATGTATGGGCCTTTTAGGCTTAAAACTAGATGGCGCTGTTCGCAGCCTGGAAGTGGCAAAAATTATATTTTCTCCAAATATATTTGCGTGTTTTTATTTTTATAAGGACAGATGACATATTTCTTTATTTTAACTCATGATATCACGTCAATACACATTTTGAAAAAATAGTTATTTGTTATACAAGAGTGCAAAGTTGTATTTTAACGCCGAGTGTAGAATTGAAAAACGAGCAAGCGAAAGGATTCTATGGTTGAACCACGAGCAAAGCGAGTGGTTCGAGAATAGAATCCTGAGCTTGCGAGTTTTCAACACACGAGAAGTAAAATACATTTGCACTCGTGTGTAGCACAAAACTTTTCCCCTCACTAAGGCGAGGAAAGTACAACGCAAAAAACGCGTTTATCACTGTTGCCAGTAGTTCCACAGGTGGTAAAACATCTTCATCACTAGATTAACCCACTTTTATCAATTTTAGAGCACAAAATTTGCCTATATTCAAGGTCAAATTACTTTATCCACTAGTGGATAAAATGCGTTTTTACCCGCTGGTATTAAAGGACAAAACACGTGTTTAGGGGAAAATAAATTTGTAGGCACCATCAGTGTAGTTATAAGAGTATTTAATAGGTGGCGCTAAAAAACCGAGGTACGATTTTTAGTATGAACTATGTAAATCCTATATAAATACTCGTAATCTTTGGTATATATTTGTATAACGTATGCGGAATGAAATCTGGACAAAGTTTTGATATCGTACAGAGTAAGTAAATAAATAAACTAAAATAATGTATAAATGCCAGATTAAAGTTTACATATCTGTCATTTAAACTGGTAAGTTTCATGAGTATTGGATTCCTTTTCTCGAAATGATGGTCAATCGAGAAGGACGACCTAGCGAAACTGTTTGTAATTTCTACATACCAATTTTCTGTGACCGAATGCAAAAGCCCGAGGAAAGTTTTGTAGGAAGGGTTAGAAGCTAACAGTCAATTTATAATATTTTTGCGTCCTTTTTCTTTACAAAAACTACCGCAACAAAGCGTGGTTCAAGAAAACATTACAGCATTGGCAAGTTTTCTGGGAGAGATTTGATTAAAAGAAATGTCGGCCCCCTAAGGCACAAAATCTTACAGAGAGCTCGAGACAGCATTCGAATGGGGCAGAGAAAGTGATAAAAATTATCTTGAAGACATGAGTATCGATACACATTCAAAAAAGTTAGACCTATAGTCTTCAAAAATAAAATAAAAAACTTTGAAAATGCTGCTACGCCGTTAAGTCAAAAAATGTAAAAAACAGCTGTTTTTGCATTTCGGGGTTTATGAATGACTAATAATATGTCGAGTAAATGGAATTTCATGACTAGAAAACTATTATTTTGAGAACACTAATGATCCTACGGACAAGAATGTGAAAAATGTCGAGCATACGAAGCTTCTTTAAAAAGTTATCACATGGAAGATAAATTTGAACCTTAAAAAATGCTAACATTGGTTTTGTCGACACCGATGGACATAAAGTATCACAAGTTCTGTTAGAAGCTTCACATTGGCGAAAACTAACTCTTTTATTTATCGATATTCAATACATAATTAAAATCACGAAAGATATCAAAAATAAACTATGTTATATTAATTTTATAAGACATTGAATTTTGTCCAGATTTCATTCCGCATACGTTAACCCATCATTTTTAGGGTTCCGTAGTCAACTAGGAACCCTTATAGTTTCGCCATGTCTGTCTGTCCGTCCGTCCGTCCGTCCGTCCGCGGATAATCTCAGTAACCGTTAGCACTAGAAAGCTGAAATTTGGTACCAATATGTATTTCAATCACGCCGACAAAGTGCAAAAATAAAAACTGGAAAAAAATGTTTTATTAGGGTACCCCCCCCTACATGTAAAGTGGGGGCTGATATTTTTTTTCATTCCAACCCCAACGTGTGATATATTGTTAGATAGGTATTTAAAAATGAATAAGGGTTTACTAAGATGGTTTTTTGATAATATTAGTATTTTCGGAAATAATCGCTCCTAAAGGAAAAAAAAGTGCGTCCCCCCCCCTCTAACTTTTGAACCGTATGTTTAAAAAATATGAAAAAAATTACAAAAGTAGAACTTTATAAAGACTTTCTAGGAAAATTGTTTTGAACTTGATAAGTTCAGTAGTTTTTGAGAAAAATACGGAAAACTACGGAACCCTACACTGAGCGTGGCCCGACACGCTCTTGGCCGGTTTATTTCTAAGTAATTACAATGAATACTTAAGAGGGTACTTTTTATTATACATTTCGATTTGTTTTTATGTGACATAGTCACATAATTGGTGCACAATCTTGGCATTTTTTTAATAGTTATTTGTTATACAAGGGCGCAAAAGTTGCACCCGTGTGTAACACAAAACTTTTCCCCTCACTGTAGCAAGGAAACTACAACGCAAAAAATGCGTTTATCACTGCTTCCAGTAGTTCCACAAGTGGTAAATGATCTTCATTACTAGATTCACCTACTTTTATAAATTTTAAAGCAGTTAATTTGACTATATTCAAGGTCAAATTACTTTACCCACTAGTGGATAAAATGCGTTTTTACCCGCTGGCATTGAAGGATAAAACACGTGTTTCCGAGGTAGTGAGGGGAAAATATATTTATGTAAGTTTGGGACTAAATTTATCTGTGTAACATGTCGTTGGGACCTATGGTGAAATTAGGAGTATAACCGAGTTTCAAGTTTTTTTTTTTGCTTTTGAGAACGATTTTTCTTTACTACCTGTTTCTAGCACAACTGAGGTTTGAACCTACTATTTCTGAACACATGATCAAATATTAAAACTACCGATATTATTGCCAGCGTTATCAAGCTAGCATAACATATAACCTCACCATTATATAAGTCGGACAAAAACTATAAACACTGAAGCAATGCATAAGTTATAAAAAGTCCTAAGTTATATCGCATTATTATAAAAACGGCCCCTGTGGCATAGTACCGAAGACGCTGGCAGCATTTCCTCGCTGAATTGTCAAGCTGATACGATGCGAGGAAACTGCCAGCGCTTCGGTCTCCGGTGGCGTCCGACGCCAGGGCCCCACGGGCCAAAGGGTCTCGACGCCGATTGGGATATAAATATATTCGGCGCCGAGACCGCTGTACTTAGTTCTCGTTAGGCCCTTTTGATTCTATTCTGTCGATGTTGACTATAATACAATATCTAAGAAAAGTCCTAAGATATTCCGACTTATTTTGCGATAGGTCGTTTCATTTCTGCATATAGCTAATGGCGTAACCTTCGTAGAACAATGAGACAAAAAACTAGACAAAAAAGAAGGTCGAGTTGATGTGTTTAAGAGGCTGCGGAGGAAATGGTTACTTGAGCGACTTTTTAAACGTAGTCGTGACGAGTTAACATTACATAATCAGTCGCAATTATTACACATATATGCAATTGAACATAAGAGCTGGCAGCTTCCTTGCTCAACAAATAAGCATCGCGATTCAGCGAGGAAATGCTGACAGCATCTTAGGCACTATGCATTAGGGTCTTTAGTTTTAGAATTTTAGTTTTCAATCGCCTAGTCTATAATATGTATTGTATAAATTTTTATGTGTTCTTAATATTTTCAATAAATATGCAATTTCAATAATAAACGTCTTCTAATCAATTTTCGCATATTTTCGAACATAACTTTTGAAATTTCATTCTTGTGGTCCGCAATTTTAGGCTTTTAATGGTAGATCTGGGCCCGTTTCTCAAAAGGTACAAGCCTTGTATTACAAGTGTGTTTCCATGACAACCCATACGATTTGACAGTTCGCGCACTTGTAATACAAGGCTTGTACCTTTCGAGAAACGGGCCACAGTACTTACTGTCACACAATGGTCTTTTAAAAGTCGTGTTTTTGTACATAAATGGCCAACAAGTCAACAACGCTCAGCTCAGAGCAACCCCGAACAATGCATCCTCGGAGCCACGGCCACAGGGCCAATGACCTGCGCGTGCGACGGTTCACTGCGCATGCGTGGACACTTATGCGACCAGTGTAACACGAGCCGTAAAGACTGGCGTCCACTAGGCCCGAATCGAATCTCTCTGCATTTAACTTGTATTCAAACCGTACATAGAAAACACGTTTTTTCATCTTTTTCGTCTTTCTGGGCCCATTTCTATACAACAGGTTAAATGCAAAATTAGACTTATATTATATCCACTTAGCTATGTTTGTTGTAAAAGTGCTCTACGACGAGCCCTGCAAAATATGACGTACGATGATACAGAAAATTTACTTATGGTCGTAAAATAATTACCTATTGAATATTGATGATGTAATAGTTCGGAACCTACTAAAATAAGTCTTGTGTTTATTTACGTTTATATAATTTTTATTTAAGTGAATAATTAAAAATAAATCACCAATTTAGTCCTTCCTCTGCCTGAAACACAGGAGCTATCCTAGCTCAGGCATTTGTATAAAACGTTTCTTACATCACGTCGAATCGAATTCACAGTTCATAGTAAATGTATAATCATCATCAGACTCGATTCGATGCGTCTCAATCGAGACAGATGGTCAACTACGACGGATCACAAATAGCACAATGTATCTATTCAAATCCCTTTAAGATGGATATAAACCGATATTTTAGGACCAGTGTATGTAACTGGAGATCGGTACCGGTAAAGGGTTTTTTCTATCGAGCCGATTTCTTCAAATCGTGTATCGAGTACGGCTATGTTCATTAAAATATAATGAATAATAACATAATATAATTAACTTGCCTTACTAAAACTAATAGTTTGTCTCCATTTTGCACAATTGGGTGTTGTCAGTCCCTCAAGTTCAGCAAAATGTGGAGGCTCACGGCATTTGCAGTAGGAAATGAAAGACAATGTTACTAAGCAAAATTTCCACATTAAGAAATAATTTCTTAATAAATCTGTATAAGAATCGTAAAAAACCATGTCCAAAATCATGTATGCAGTATCTGTAGTGATGTCAGTGATGTCACTGTAAATTTTCTTGATGAATTCATGGAGCAGATGGCTCTAGAGCCTATCTAGAAAGGTAGATAGAAATTTATTGTCTAGGCAACACGACTGCCCCTTGTCGTGCGCTCTTGTCCCGATGGCGACTCTCAGGATCTCATAGTTATTTGGATTTACGGCGGGCTATTATGCGTACAATTTTATCACTTATCAACGTGGGTAAGATACCTGTCACTCTCACACTGATATTTTACTTGCCAGAACGTACGTTACGGATGCTTTATCCTAGGCCTGCAAATCTACAGACATATCTCCCTTATTCAGAGGTCACATTTAATTTGGTCGACTGAGCTTATAGCCGTGAGGCGGTAGGCTATGAGCAAATCTGTAGTTCACTGCACAAAATGTTATTACTACCTCCAGTATACTCTGACCTACAACCACAGGAACTTGATATACATGTCAAGGTCATAGCTATTCTGGTTCTCTCGATCAGCCCGCAGGCGATCATGACAACTGCAACACCATTATTACTCCTAAAGACCAGTTCTACCTGGTCTGAAGTTACATGAACTTGATGTAGGTGTCAAGGTCATACCTATTTTGGTTTTGTAGTGGACCTGGACAGTATACGCTTGGAGATACGATGGTTATCTACTGCTGTGCACATCGTAAGTGTACTTCATAAAACTTAAAGTCCAATATAACCTGATCTCCAATGATGTGAATCTGAAATGAAAGTCAAGGCCGTAACTATTTTGTTTTATCGGTAAGTTGATAGGAATTATGATTTGGTTGCTCTGTATCACTGCGGTTTGCTATAGCGTATTTCACGACCGGTTTGGCCTAGTCGGTAGTAAAAATCTCAGATACTGCCTCTGCCGATAGTCCAGTAAGTGCGTCGTCACATTATCCGATCCGATATCGGATGAAGGATCGATATACAAATTCCAAATTCCTGTAATATTAAATAATGCGCCATCTTTGATATTTGCCTTCTTTCCTACTTGTGAACTGGCTTCTGGGTGAGCGCGATCCATTGTAGACCACGTCTTCGCCTCGGCTAGTCGGTGGCCATGGGTTAAGCTCATCTAAAGTTAAAGAAAACATACATCTAGTCTAGTAGGATGTATGAATCGTTTAACTTTATAAACATCTTTAGATCCTTTGAAACAAAAATACCTTTCTCTAAAAATGTTATATTAATCAAAACCCAGACAAAAGAGATAAAGCCATATAAAAACGTTATTATGTTAAGGTTGACAACACTCTGTAGAATCCTGCATAATGCTCAATTGCTCATACACAAAAGGGACGTTTTAAATTACAAACACACGCGAAAAGCGTAACCTCTTTGCGCGCTTAAAAAAAAACAAAAAAAAGTAAACTGTCATTCTCATAAATTTTTCTCATCGCTTCGAAAAACCAGTGTTTTTAAGATCTCTGTTTACGAATACATTATACTGATACTTAGGTCATGTTTATTTGGTTATAAGGTTAAATAAAGTAAGTATGACAATTTACAATAGGTAAACATTTACGCGGTAAAGTACTTCGCATGAAATGAAGTTACGGTTTGGAACGACACCTCTTTGCCGTTTGCCCGCGGACTAACAAATTATTCGTGAAGTATAAACGGTATCGTTTCTTTTAACTACGTCTGGTTTACGTTACATTTTGGACTGCTATGACTTTAATGGGGCTTAAAAAGAGTATATGTAGTTAAAATATGTGTGTATTTATTTCGTTTTGGTTCTAAGAATGGTTTAAGGTCATGGTCATGAGACGATGAAGTAAAAAAGAGTTCTCTGGATATTTTGAAGTAAAGTACTCGGTAACACGAAGTATACTTACTTATTTATTACTTGTGAGTGCTTCGACACACAAAACTAAAACTCAAGACAAAACCATTTTTTTTTTTAATCTTACAACCTTCTTCTAGATGTTCTGTATGAAACTCGAAAGACTAACTGGACTAGCATTGCGATGCAGCGAGGAAATGTCGCCAGCATACTTTGGTACAATGCCTCAAGGGCCTATTTGAGACATTACCTAGCTTTTAAGTTTAGTCTTAGTTCATAATTATGTTCATGTCAAATCAATAAATAAATTATCTACCTATTGAAAGACTAACTTTACCTTTTGCAAATCAAAAACTGCTTCTAAGATGTCAATGACTCTGTACCCATCTATCAGTGTCAAAATTGACGTTTCAAGTTAAAATGTCACTTTAAATACCTAACTAAATTGTCATCGTGTAATGCAACAATGTAATTTTTACACATTGTTACCGAATCGCTGTGACATCTTAGAAACACTATTCGAATACGACCGTAATACTATTTCTACCAAAAACGATTTTATACAGGAGTGACAAAGCCCATACTAAAAAGCGTACCCCTGAAATGTATGGGCTCTTTAGGCTTAAAACTAGATGGCGCTGTTCGCAGCCTGGATGTGGTCAAAATCATATTTTCCCCAAATATTTTTGCGTGTTTTTTATGTTTTATAAGAGCAAATGACATATTTCTTTCTTTTAAAATCATGATATCACGTCAATACATATTTTGGAAAAAAATGTATTCATCATCAGTGTAGTTATGATAGTATTTAATAGGTGTCGCTAAAAAATTGAGATACGATTCTTAGTATGAAGTATGTAAATCCTATATAAATAATCTTACTACAAAGCTAAAGTAGACATGTTTATCTATCCGTAAAGGTAACACACACCTTTTACTTTTGCACGTATAATCACTAACATGGAACGGATAGTATGGATTACTTCAGGAAGTTAAATAACCGGAGGAATACCCGACGCGTTAGTTAAACCGAAAGGCATAATCTCAAATTAGTAAAGTCCATTTGCAGTTTGAACGAAAAGGGCGCGTAGACAAGTTTAAATCATTCAATCAACAATCTATGTATCTATAGCAGCCTCTAAAGCGCCCGTCTTCGGACATAGGTCTCCTCTTCATTCCTCCACGATTGTCGTTCCATTGCCATCCGCATCCAGTTATCGCCAGCTAGTTGGCAGATGTCATCTCTCCATCTAAGGGAGAGCTTGCCGCGACCACGGGTGTTAGCGGGCTTCCACACCATTGTTCGTCTCGCCCAGCGACTATCAACAATACCTGAAACAAAAAGAAATCATACATTAATTTTGAGTACAAAATTTACTAGGTACAGTCACCTGCAATAAAGTGTTACTCTTCGAAGGCTGGGGAAATATGTGACCCGCTATGTCTCTACAAATAAGACAGTGTCGGATCTGCCCTCCTAATAAAGAGTGCAGTAACTCGATAACTGGTTTGAACATATTTAAGAGCGCTATGACAAAAAAAGGCGATATATTGTAAAATGTACAATATTTATCGGCAAAATTGTACACGTTACTCATACTAAAAGACAGTAAAAGTACTTGTTTCAGTTAGAAAATCTAATTAACTGTCGGTTCATTAAAAAACATATGGAAGAAAAAGCTTTTTCAATTAGTAATGATAAATGCGGTAAATTTTTTTCTGATGCTCGTTTAGGAAAAACCGCGCGAAGCACGGATTTCGGAGCTCTTATTATGTACAATTTGATAAGCTCACTCTCATAAATGTGGTAAATTTAAATTCCTAATATCTTGTACTTTAGGCCCATTAAACAATATTTATCATTTAATCCTTTGAAATTGAGAAATTGAAAGTAAAACGAACTCAATTTTGTCTTGAAAATACATCGAAACAAGTGATCATTTCTCCGAAAATCTACATGTTATCGAAGTTATTTTAGTATATAAATAATCTGCACAATGTGCTTAAATTGCTGTTATCCATTTGTCGTTATAATTTTTTATCATGATTTTTTGCCAATTTTTTGAAAACTAGCCTTCCTGTCGCTATTTTACCGGCGACGGACGCCTGCGATTTCAGTGCCGCGCCGGAGCTCGAGGAGGTGAGACGTATGTCGCTTCGCTCTCCGAGTTTTCATCGCAAACGTCGAGAATATTTATCGTTGTGTGGGTCGGACGCCTTGTTTATACACGGGCTATCCTCGCATTGTGTGTGTGTAAACAGCGACCAACGAATTTGATCCTAGATCCGTAAATATTTGCTTTTGTAATATTTTGTTATGTTTGAATGTTAAAGTATTACAACGTTATGATGATAAATATGCGAAAATTACAATACGGTCAAGATGATAAGACACATCAAGATGGTACTCGGGATCTGATGATGGAGCCAGAAGGTGGTCACCAGTACCAGTGAACCATGTAAGTAAACGACTTCGTGTTCAGGCTCGTTGGGTTCGTCTCAACAAGACCTTTGACAAGAGGTGGTACTCAGGGTCTGATGATGGAGCCAGAAGGTGGTCACCAGTACCAGTGAACCATGTAAGTAAACGACTTCGTGTTTAGGCTCGTTGGGTTCGTCTCAACAAGACCTTTGACAAGAGGTGGTACTCAGGGTCTGATGATGGAGCCAGATGGTGGTCACCAGTACCAATGAACCATATGACTAAACCACTTCGTATTTAGGCTCGTTGGGTTCGTCTCAACAAGACCTTTGACAAGAGGTGGTACTCAGGGTCTGATGATGGAGCCAGATGGTGGTCACCAGTACCAATGAACCATATGACTAAACCACTTCGTATTTAGGCTCAATGAGATCGTCTCAATAAGACCTTTGACAAGAGGTGGTACTCGGGATCTGATGATGGAGCCAGAAGGTGGTCACCAGTACCAGTGAACCATGTAAGTAAACGACTTCGTGTTTAGGCTCGTTAGGTTCGTCTCAACAAGACCTTTGAAAAGAGGTGGTACTCAGGGTCTGATGATGGAGACAGATGGTTGTCACCAGTACCAATGAACCATATGACTAAACCACTTTGTGTTTAGCCTTATTGGGTTCATCTCAATAAGACCTTTAACAAGAGGTGGTACTCAGGGTCTGATGATGGGACCAGATGGTGGTCACCAGTACCAATGAACCATGGAACTAAACCACTTCGTATGTAGGCTCATTGAAATCGTCTCAACAAGACCGTCGACAAGAGGTGGTACTCAGGGTCTGATGATGGAGACAGATGGTGGTTACCAGTACCAATGAACCATATGACTAAACCACATCGTCTTTAGGCTCATTGGGATCGTCTCAATAAGACCTTTGACAAGAGGTGGTACTCAGGGTCTGATGATGGAGCCAGATGGTGGTCACCAGTACCAGTGATCCATGTAACTAAACCATTTAGTAATCAGGCTCATTGGGTTCTTACTTCTTCTTAATAAGACCTTTGACAAGAGGTGGTACTGAGGGTCTGATGTTGGAGCCAGATGGTGGTCACCGGTACCAATAAACCCATGTAACTGAACCACTTCGTTTTTTTATGTTATTCAAATATGCGAGTTGATTTTTGGTGACCACAATCTCTCTCCATCATCAGACCTTGAGTAACACCTTGAAGTAATTAGAATTATATTTGACTTATTTTATCATCATATTAATATATACTTTACTCTAATACTTATCATATAACAAAAGCAAACATTTGGGATGGGATCTACTTAAATATGATCACAGTTTATAATTATTACTTTAAATTTTTAAATAAATTTTAACGTAATTAATATTATTTTGCGCTATATTCTAGTCTTTTCGTACAAAATAATGTTTATTAGAAATCAAAAGTTTATATCGAGATAGTAGATTGTGGTTGTTATCAAAATTCCATAGGAAGGATCAAGATTGTTTTGTCCATTATTGTAGTGCGAGCGAGTGATAAGACGTGCTAGAAAGGGTCGGCATATTGGGCTCGCGCGGCGGGTAAAATACCTAATTTCGCCCGACGCCGAAATGTTATAACGCTCTTAAGACGATACGATACAGGTCAATTCTTCATACAAACGATCTCGATTATTTCCTCCCTGGTTTTTGAAGATAGGGCAATGATTGTTTTTAACACAGATTATTTATTTTTAACACACATTATTAGATAAAAAAAAAAGTAGAACAGAGTCCATCACAACAATGTCACAGTTTCCTTTTCTTTAAACCCCTTATTTGCCAAGAGTGGCACTGAAGCTTTAGTAGTTTCATGTGCTCTGCCTACCCCTTTATGGGATACAGGCGTGATTGTATGTATGTATGTATGTAGAACAGAGTGTTATCGATTGGCTACTTGTCTACGCGGCCTGTAGTAATTGCCTTGCAGTGCAATAACACTTTATTGTTAGCAGTGAAACTAGTAAAAGTGTGTTTACATATTTATGTGCTCAAACATGCGATGGGGTATTAACTAAGGTATTTGACTGTATTAAAAATAAGTATTTATTACCTTTACCCCCTTTCTTCCCGTGGGTGTCGTAGAAGGCGACTGTGGGATATGGGGCAAATTGTGGCGTAGGCGTGAGGCTGGCAACCTGTCACTGCAATGTCACAGTTTCGTTTTCTTTCAGCCCCTTATTTGCCAAGAGTGGCACTGAAACTTGAGAAGTTTCATGTGCTCTGCTTACCCCTTCATGGGATACAGGCGTGATAGTATGTATTTATTACCTAGCATGAATTAAAGCAGTTATTTTTACATATTTTTATTTCATTTTAATTGTATGGGGTAGGTAACTTGGCCGTGACTTCACTGTGTAAATTGAACAATACACAATAACTTCAAAACCATTAGTAACATGACGTTTTAACATTTTGCAAATAGAAGCTGATTTGAGTGATTTGACTAAAATTCACATTAACTTATTTCTCTATCTGTAAATTTCCATAAAATTCGATTATATCAACGACTGGATAGCAAACTATTAGTAACAACGCGCATGTGACACCCTTGAGTTGCAGGCGTCCATAGCTTACGGTGACCGCTTTTCATCAGGCGGACCTTATACCTGTTTGCCACCTTTGCTTTTTTTTTAGTCTTATGGCAAAGAACAGATACATTCATAGGTTGAAATGAAATGAAATGAAATGAAATATTTATTTCCAAGTAGGCATATTACAATGCGCTTATGAACGTCAAATAAAGCTACGCCGGCTCTAACCCTACGCCTCAGCCTCGAGAAGATTTCAGTCCCCCCTCAGTTGGAGGGGGGTATCCACTATGGGACCGGCAAGAAACTCGGCGGGCCACTAACGGCGAAGAAACGGCGGTTAAAATTAAGTCCAACCAGCCATTTATGGGCCTCGTCGCTAAGGGTGATCAGCAGACGTATTATGCTTCGAATTTTATCACTTAACTATGTGGATAAAGCATCCGTCACGCTTTGGCAAGTATGTCAGCGTGAGAGTGACAGATGTCTTATCCACGTGGATAAGTGATAAAATTGGAAGCATAATACGCCGGCTGGTCAGATATCTTATACTTTTAAACGAGCAATTCTTGTATATTTATTTATTTATATATACCGACGATCTCGGAAACCGCTCTAACGATTTCGCTGAAATTTGTTATGTGGGGGTTTTCGGGGGTGAAAAATCGATCTAGCGTAGCCTTAGATCCCGGAAAACGCGAATTTTCGAGTTTTCATGAGTTTTTCTTTCGCGTTTACAACGCTTAAACGTAAAATATGGTCGTTAATGTCGCCGCGCGCGCATCGATTCCGCTTAGCTCAGTCGTACGAGGTCGGTCTAATGTACGCAGATAGATCGTAGGTGTCAGGGTTTCGAATCCCGGCCAGAAATTAAATTTTGTTTTTTGTTTTTTTTTTTGTTTTTGTATTTATAAGAGTTTTTTTTTATCTAAAGACGTGATATATTAAAATAGAACCGAGCGAAGCTCGGTCGCCCAGATATTATTATGTATATATTAAAACCTACAATTTTTGGAATACCTGATTTTTTCTCGATTGTAACCGTAGTAACCGACACTAGGTCAAATTAGTTTTTTGTTGCATTTTTGGAATATTTAATTTTTTTGCGTCGAATCCACGTGTCAATACGATGTAAAATTCGGAAACCTTTTGCCGAACCACCACTATATTTCACGTTCTTCTTGAATTGTCACTTATTGCTTGGATTGTTTCAGTTTTTGATTTCATCATTTTATATTGTTTTGTTTAAATATTGAATTTACCTGGACTATGAAATGTAATATTTTAGTATATGAGATACAATTGAATAAACTTCATCAACTTCTAAAAAAGTACATAGTAAAAACGTTATTTATATTATGTACAAAATATACCCCGTAGCCGAATAGCATTTCTGCGACGCGAAATGAAGTCGAAACGCCGCAGAATAGTCGTCTGACTCTGCGCGAGCGACAGTGATAGAAATCTACGAGCGTTTCGTTTCGTGAACGTTTTTGTCATTTGGATACATACCCAGAAAAGAAGGGAAATCTATCAATATGCAATATCTTGTTAAAATTGGACGAAAAAAATCCATAATAAAGGTCGGTGCCTAACCTAACCCAAAGATCATTCATTCAAATTGATAAAGGTCACGCAGAGTTATAAAATGATTGACTCAATTGATTTGAAGCATATTATGTTTACATCCATACAATGGTACCAGCGTTGTTGTGTGAAATGTAACCGTGACACTGGCTATTACGTAACTGTTGTTGTGGTTATGTGTGACAACGAACTGTAGTTTTACCATGAGCTTGACACTGACACATATCATATTATTGCATTATACATAATCCTCCCTAGAACTCTCTTAGATTAGTCTCCTTAGAACTTGTACACTCCTTTTTGCTGTGTACTTAACACAGCAAAAGGGAATGTACAAGTTTCTATTGGGGTGGCAACGCGCATCTGACACTGTTTGAGTTGCAGGCGTCCATAGGTTACGGTGACCGCTTTACATCAGGCGGGCCGTAAGCTTGTTTGCCACCGACGTAGTATAAAAAATACACTTTACACATAAGACTACAAAGAATGTGTAGTGAAAGTATAACTAGCCATTATAATCAAGAATTTGTAATAAAATTACAAATACGGGAATTAATTGCGCTATTATTTTGAATAATGATAAAAGAAAATACACGTGAAGTTTCGCTTTCAATTTAAATTATGATTGGATATCGTATTAGCGTCAATATAAATGTAAGCACATTTTTTCCTGAATAATATAAATAAAAATAATGACAAGGAAATTGAGTTGATGAAAATATATTGAAAAATCGTGTTTACGTCACTCAATCTTCGAATATAGGGATAAAAAACCGGCCAAGAGCGTGTCGGGCCACGCTCAGTGTAGGTTTCCGTAGTTTTCCTTATTTTTCTCAAAAACTACTAAATCTATCAAGTTCAAAACAATTTTCCTAGAAAGTCTTTATAAAGTTCTACTTTTGTGATTTTTTTCATATTTTTTAAACATATGGTTCAAAAGTTAGAGGGGGGGGCGCACTTTTTTTTCCTTTAGGAGCGATTATTTCCGAAAATATTAATATTATCAAAAAACGATCTTAGTAAACCCTTATTCATTTTTAAATACCTATCCAACAATATATCACACGTTGGGGTCGGAATAAAAAAAAATATCAGCCCCCACTTTACATGTAGGGGGGGTACCCTAATAAAACATTTTTTTTCATTTTTTTATTTTTGCACTTTGTTGGCGTGATTGATATACATATTGGTACCAAATTTCAGCTTTCTAGTGCTAACGGTTACTGAGATTATCCGCGGACGGACGGACGGACGGACGGACGGACGGACAGACAGACAGACATGGCGAAACTATAAGGGTTCCTAGTTGACTACGGAACCCTAAAAAATGGAGGCAGATGGCAGCTCATGTTTTATTAGGACTTTACGCCAACTTATCTTAGCCTGTATTTATGAGTATTTATAAAAGTTTAGATACATTAGAACCAAGAACGATTTAATATGGGACTGACAAAGCCAATACGAAAAAGCGTACCCCTGAAATGTGGGCCTTTTAGGCTTAAAACTAGATGGCGCTGCATGCAGCCTGAAAGTGGCCAAAATCATGTTTTCCCAAATGACATATTTCTTTATTTTAAAATCATGATATCACGTCAATACACATTTTGAAAAAAAAATTGTAGGCATCATCAGTGTAGTTATGATGGTATTTAATAGATGGCGCTAAAAAATTGAGGATAAAGTAAAACAGTTAAATAATATGAATTGTAAAACAATAAAATTTTATACTTTACCTATAATTATTGATCTAACGTTTATAACATAAATAAAATTACATATATACCTACAGTACAGGCATGTAATGGCTAGCCGTGGCATTGCCGCGTGACCCTGTCCGGGCATCGAACCCGCGACTTTTTGCACAAACTATTGTGAATATTTTATGTGCGAACTATTATGAGTAATATGTTTTCGCTATTTATATTGCTAGTTTTTATTTACATGAACATGTTTACATAAGAAACTAAGACTAAACTTAAAAGCCAGCTAATGTCTAAAAATAGGCGCTTGAGGCGTTGTACCAAGAATACTGGCGACATTTCCTCGTTGTATCGCAATTCTGATGCATTGTGCGAGGAAGTCGCCAGCTCTTCGGTCACAGGTTGAGGTAATCTCAACCAAAATTGGTTTCTGTAGAGTTTCTACGCCAAAAGGTACAAAAAGGGGGTGCGTCCCACGAGATATAACGTTAATATATATAATTTCATGTTACTAACGTTCAGCAGCAATAATGAACGTTAGATATAACACCAACATCAATACTTTTGTAATAAATAACGCTGAATTGCCATAATATTAGTTTCACATAATGTTTTTTAGTATAACGTTTACGTTACTTAATTTCAGTTTATATACCATACACAACGGATACCGTTCACCATGCATAACATTTCTTAATATAATATTTAAATTAGCTAATTTCAGTTTAGATACCATACACTAAGTATACCGTCCACCATAAATAACATTACTTAATATAACGATTATAATATTAGCTTAATATCAGTTTATACACCATACCGTTCTCCATATATAACATTTAACTGTTGCTAAGAAAGTAGGTTTAGGTTAGGTTAGAACTGCGACCCCCACACAAAACTGTTACTAAGAATGTAGGTTTAGGTTAGGTTAGAACTGCGACCCCCAAACAAAACTGTTGCTAAGAAAGTAGGTTTAGGTAAGGTTAGAACTGCGACCCCCACATAAAACTGTTGCTAAGAAAGTAGGTTTAGGTTAGGTTAGAACTGCGACCCCCATACAAAACTGTTGCTAAGAGAGTAGGTTTAGGTTAGGTTAGAACTGCGACCCCCATACAAAACTGTTGCTAAGAAAGTAGGTTTAGGTTAGGTTAGAACTGCGACCCCCACACAAAACTGTTGCTAAGAAAGTAGGTTTAGGTTAGGTTAGAACTGCGACCCCACACAAAACTGTTGCTAAGAAAGTAGGTTTAGGTTAGGTTAGAACTGCGACCCCCATACAAAATTGTTGCTAAGAGAGTAGGTTTAGGTTAGGTTAGAACTGCGACCCCAGACAAAACTGTTGCTAAGAAAGTAGGTTTAGGTCAGGTTAGAACTGCGACCCCACACAAAACTGTTGCTAAGAAAGTAGGTTTAGGTTAGGTTAGAACTGCGACCCCACACAAAACTGTTGCTAAGAAAGTAGGTTTAGGTTAGGTTAGAACTGCGACCCCCATACAAAATTGTTGCTAAGAGAGTAGGTTTAGGTTAGGTTAGAACTGCGACCCCAGACAAAACTGTTGCTAAGAAAGTAGGTTTAGGTTAGGTTAGAACTGCGACCCCACACAAAACTGTTGCTAAGAAAGTAGGTTTAGGTTAGGTTAGAACTGCGACCCCACACAAAACTGTTGCTGGCAAGCTCCTATTTAACGCACATGAATATTTTAATCTCACCTGTATAACTCATTTTCTTAGATGCTTAATCTAGATTTAAGTTTTTTTACTTTATCAAATCCTAATGTAACACTTCATTGTTTGTAACATTTTCATGTGATGTTGAATAAAAATTTTCTATGTCTATGTCTATGTCTATGTCTAAGAAAGTAGGTTTAGGTTAGGTTAGAACTGCGACCCCCATACAAAACTGTTGCTAAGAGAGTAGGTTTAGGTTAGGTTAGAACTGCGACCCCCACACAAAACTGTTGCTAAGAAAGTAGGTTTAGGTTAGGTTAGAACTGCGACCCGCACACAAAACTGTTGCTAAGAAAGTGGGTTAAGTTAGGTTATTATGCATTTAAAATCTTACACACAGAATGAACATTACGCCTTTTGATGTTAGATTAATTGAAAAATATATGTTATTAATATTGGGTATCCCAAACGTTATAAACATAGATCTTAGATATTATGAACATTACACCTTTTGATGTTCGAATAATTGATTAATATATCTTACCCACAAAAAGGTATTCTTTGCCAAGACTTTTGTATTTATTACGTTTCACAATTTTGGAATTTTCTGCCGCTGCGCTCGCTATTGCTAGTTTTTAATTTAGGTCTTTTAAAGTGTAATAAATAAGGCACAGGGCTAATATTTATTGAAATTCTTAGTCATTTCTGACATAAAATGCTGTATCAAGGTTTATTATTTTTACACTAAGGAATATCTTAAAATGATTACATATAATATTGTTTTCCCGTTGTAGGTAAAAAAATCAGAAAATATGGTCGTATGGTTTCGTGACTCAAAACTTATTATTTTTTAATTTAGGTATTTTTATTGGGTCGAAACATCATAAAAGTTGTCAATTCTCTGCGTTTTGAAAACCACCAAATGTATTTAGATTAGATTATTTTTTTTAAATCCAGTAGCCGAATTCTATTTCTGTGACTTCATAGCGGCCACCTAAGTAAGCGATAGTAAAAACAGGCTATTCTATCGCTGCGCTACAAGTAGATGCCGGGGGCCGCGAGTTCGCGGCCCATTCAGTGGTGACGACCTTCGCGCGGCGCAATAGAATAAAATGTCGGCTGCTCGCATTCGGTCCGCTTGTTAATGTAGGTAAATGTAGGTATGAATTTAGAACGACGGCATTGTGTGAATATCAAAGGCAGTGAGCCTTCTGTACTTGTACTATTATGTATTCTGTGGTAAAAAGAGTAAAAATTCCGTTAAATGTAGCTCTTCTAAAGAGGGTAATAAATCACAAGTGTATCTACAGTACAGTCTGCGAAATTTATGGCTCAACGGACTTGGCTTCAGAAAATGACCAATGTTCCGTTTCAGTAAGGGACTAATGCAAAAGCGCCGCAATTTTGAAACGTATTAAATACAAGTTTCAGTAGATACAACACTAAATAATAACCGTTAGTATTTTGAATGTAATATACATAGATAAAAGGTTATTATATTTATTATCTAACAAAATCAATAAAAAATTCGGTTAGTAGTTTATCGTATAACCCCAACGATTAGGTAACCCTTTTAAGTGCTTAGCTATTCATTTGACTTTAGCAAAGGGTTACCATAAAAAGATAAAATATTAGACGATCATGCCGTCCCATACATTAAACTGCGACCGCCTAAGAACGCGCATACACTACACCACACATAGATGGCGCCACAAAAAATGCCTTGTTGCTATCGATTATTTGTAGATTGGCGTTAAGTGTCACTTTCGAGCCATAAATCTATGACAAAAGTGACACTTAACGCCATCTACAAGTATAATCGAAAGTTACTATTATTTTGTAGCGCCATCTATGCGTGGTGTAGTGTAAAGTATCAAAAAGGGCCTCTACGCGTGGGCTTCAGCTCCGCGCACGCGTTCCAAAGATCCAGAATACCATTGTTCCGTGATGGGAAAGACAAATACAAATATGCCGTGAGAAAAAAAAAACTTTCAATAAAAAAATTACAAATTTAGGTTTAGGTACTGGCAGGAATAATTATTAATTTAATATGTATCTACTCGTACTATGACGCCGGTTAAAATAGGAGAAAATCCATACTAATATTATAAATGCGAAAGTGTGTGTGTCTGTTTGTTTGTCCGTCTTTCACGGCAAAACGGAGCGACGAATTGACGTGATTTTTAAGTGGAGATAGTTGAAGGGATGGAGAGTGACATAGGCTACTTTTTGTCTCTTTCTAACGCGAGCGAAGCCGCGGGCAAAAGCTAGTTAGATGATAAACTGTTTAATAACTGTTTTATTGTCTTCCACTTACGATTTTAATCCACTGTAGCTCGATATTAAAAATAAAAATCTCTTAAAAGTAAAAGCAATTCCTAGGAGGTTAATAAATCAAAGTGTACCTACAAGTGGAGTACAGTTCACCATATTTATGGCTTACTTCGTGGACAATAGACTCATCCCGGTAGACTAAACTTAGTCTAAAAGTTTTTGGCTAACATTTTGTACAAACACTCTGTTACACACAGTTTCAGTCACAATAAAAACAACGTTAGAAAACTTGTTTTCACCACACCAACTGGTAAAGGCTTACTTTGCTATTCGAAAACAGATAGCAAAATTGCATTTTATTCACAAGAGTGCAAAGTAATTTCATAGAAATTTTAACTTGATGTCCTGAGCCGGCTGGTATAATTAACGTGTACATGATGATTTTGAATCATATTAAATATTGATTAGATTGATAGATTTGATTTAGTTTGATGTTTTATAGTCAGTATTTTGTTCGTGTTGGTGTGGTGAAAAATTTTGTGTTTCACTCGGCGGCAAAGTTTGTTTAACCTTCGTGCCTTGAAACCCTCGCAACGCTCAAGATTCCACTTTTTGAACCACTCGCTACGCTCGCGGTTCAATACTGGAATCTTTCGCTAATGCTCGGGTATCAATATTGGCACGTGCGGTTAAACAACAACTTTGCCCCCTTGTAAAACAAATAACTATTGTTCAATTACTAGCTTGTGCCAGCGGCTTCGCTCGTGTCAAATTCGAGAACACCTTACTTACCCCCCGTCTTAGATTGGTAATAGACAAATGGTAGCCTATGTCACTCTCCCTCCCTTCAACTTCAACTATCTACACATAAAAAATCGCGTCAAGTCGTCGCTCCGTTTTGCCATGAAAGACGGACAAACAAACACACACAGACACACTTTTCCATTTATAATGTTAGTATAGTATGGATACACATTACTTACACTAACAAAACAAAGAAAATTAGGTACAGCTAAACTGTGGAATGAATTGTCGCCTGCGGTATTTCCGGACCGATACGACCTTCAAATCTTCAAGAAAAGAGCGTACACCCATCTTAAAGGCCGGCAACGCACCTCCTACACCTCGGTGTTTCGGGTGTCCATGGGCGGCAGTGATCTCTTACCATCAGGCGACCTGTCTGCTCGTTTGCCTCCTATCCCATAAAAAAAAACTTACACACAGTGTAACATGAGGATACCGAAAGGTTTTAATCACGCCTTTTTGCCAAATAAGTAGTTAGTAGGTAGGTAAAAGAAAAAAGTTACTTTATGATAATTCGTCGAAAAAACCATGTTTTTTTTGTATTTTCTTTATAAAATGACTTTCTTTAGTCTTTAGAAAGAAAGAGTATTTATAAGTACCATTTCATCCCTCAGTTAACAATCTATTGTTATTTTCGCAACAATGTTTGTTTGCGTCTCCCTCGACTAAACACAATTTACAACGAAGCCTAGCCAAAGTAACAATGTGTTGACGCTACGTCGAAACGAAACGCAGTCTAGCTCGGTCGCGCCACTACAACCGGCCTAGCCGAAATAACAATCGCTGACGATAGACGCCCCAAATTAAAATGGGACCGCCTAAGAACGTGCAAAAAGTAAATGGCGCCACTAAAAACTATGCCTTGTCGCCATCGATTATACTTGTAGATGGCGTTGTCACTTACATAGATTTATGGCTCGAAAGTGACACTTAACGCCAATATACAAGTAATCGATGGCAACAAGGCATTTTTGGTGGCGCCATCTACCCTTTGCACGTTCTTAGGCGATCGCATTTTTCAACCCCCGACGCAAAAACGACGGGGTATAAGTTTGACGTGTCTGTCTGTGTGTGTGTCTGCCTGTCTGTCTGTCTATCTGTCTGTTTGTCTGTCTGTCTGTGTGTGTGTCTGTCTGTGGCATCGCAGTTCCCAAACGGATGAACCTATTTCGATTTAGTTTTTTTGTTTGAAAGCTGAGTTATAATGTAGGTATGGAGTGGTATAATGTTGTTATATTTAATCTATGGTTTGGCTGCATTATGGAAAAGCGATAGAAAACGATATATATATAACCAAGTTCCGCGGTTATATAATGAGTTCAACTTTCTTCTGTTGCGAAGCTGAAATATTGTCGTGGTCACGCCTGATTGGTGCAATGGTATTTGTTTATTTGGCCTGCTGGATAAGGCACAGTATAATAAAGAGTACTATCGTACAGTATGACCACTCCCGCTCCCCACTGCAAGTGCCACCCACCCCTCTCGGTTACCTTACAGTTACCGCCTATCAAAAAATTATATCACTTATCCACGTGGATAAGACATCTGTCACTCTCACACTGACAGACTTGCCAAAGCGTGACGGATACTTTATCCACATAGATCATCATCCTCCTTGCGTTATCCCGGCATTTACCGCGGCTCATGGGAGCCTGGGGTCCGCTGTGACTACTAACTAATCCCAAGATTTGGCATAGGAACTAGTTTTACGAAAGCGACTGTCATCTGACCTTCCAACCCGAAGGGTAACTAGGCCTTATTGGAATTAGTCCGGTTTCCTCACGATGTTTTCTTTCACCGAAAAGCGACTGGCAAATCGTCACTACTTTTAAAAAATCTCGTATCTCACACTGCTCCTCAAAGACAAAACGTAGTAAGTATATATGCATTCCATTCATACTTAATACATTTTTCTCTTCATTTACAGAAGAAGATACAAGTTTTTAACACGCTTTTATTAGGTCGTCGTGTATGTAACTAACTATGTAATGGAATCTACGGAGGCTAATTTAACCATCTTCCAAGGATCGTAGCGTAATGAAAATTGGCAGCTGTATGTAGTTCTGATGACAATACATTATATGATACTGTTGAACTGATCTGATGATGGAGCCGGAAGATATGAACTGGAACTACCCCACGCTTTTACAATCAAATATTATAATTAAAAGCACATAGTTTACTCTTCATCCCAGCAATAGAGACAACTTGAACGATCCATAATTTATTTTTGGCTTTTACGTGCATTTATAAAAGCGTGTTTTTCTAGAGTTTTTTAAACTATAAATTTATTTTTAAAGTAGTGCCGAAATATCAAATGACATTTCACGACACATGTGACTGTACCTTACCTAGTCAATTTTGTACTCAAAATTAATGTATGGTTTATTTTTGTTTCAGGTATTGTGCAATGCGATGCTGTTTTGTCACAAGTATTTATTGGGTTTGTTTACTCCAAATTATGTAACCAAATATCTAAGGTTATGACCATATCATCATGAGTTGACATGACATTGTTACGTTTAACATTTTAATCATAAGAAATAGTGTCCGACCGAAGGGTTCCCTTTATCTTGCAGAATATTGATTGTCCGAAATACATTTGGCATAGCAGCTTTCGCAGAAACATTTTTACCCGAATGATACTTTTGCATAATTGTACAAATAGCATAACTGTCATATCGCATATCATTCATTTGGCAGAATTCTGGATAGCAGAATACTAATATTGTCGATTTTAATATAGCAGAATTGTATATAGTATACATTACATTTCACCGAATTAGTAATAGCATACTGCTAATATCGTCGACTTTAATTTTGCAGCATTTTATGTCGCATAATACTCATGTTTCTGGCCGTAATTTTGCACCGAATAGACTTTCCGCCGAATTTATTTTGTCATGTTGCCAGAAATGTACATTAGGTTAGAACCCCCATCCAGACAAAATACTCACACGACACGGAAATCTTATATGTCACAGAGTCGGTTTAGGTGCGACGACGAGCGAAGCGAGGAGGAGCGTGTTAGGTTGACAGTGAGTAAACCAGAACAATTTTAAGTGTTAAAAAACCCTTTTAAGTGTAAATAAAACATAAGTGACATTATTCTGCGCATCAACATTATGCCAATGTATTATTCTGCCTAAGAGAATTGTGCGAAATGACAGTATGCCAAGTCAATAGAATGCGACACAATTTTCGACAAAACAATTAATCGATTATACGACTATTATACAATTTAACATTATGCCATTGTATTACTCTGCCTTAAATAATTCTGCAAAATGACAGTATGCCAAGAAATTTATGCAAAAAGTCATTCTGCGAAAAGATGATTCTGCCAAGCGTTGTTATGCGAAGGTAAAATATGACAAAAAAAATTATGCAAGATAATGGTAATCCCCGAAACTTAGAGATTAAATTTGTTAAAATTTAGCTTTTATACTCATCTTAACTTCCTACTTCTAGTCTTGTATATGAAAGTATTTATTTTTATTTTTTGATTCACTATTTGTTAGTATTTTGTCATTTGTTATTTTGAACTCTTATCAACCTTACCGGGAACTTTTAAAATCCTGGAAAAAGTGAGCCAAAAAATAATTTTGTAAGTTTCAGCCCGGCTGAAAATTCGGCCGTTTATTGAACCGAAACTACGGCCGAAACATGTTTTTTTGGCCGGAACTGGCCGAAACCGAACCTTCGGTCGGTCACTAAAAGAAACCAACTGTAACGGCCCATTTTTAGTTGCCCGTTTAGTTTCATTTGTGGTCTATTGGTTGGTCACTAAAACTTGCTAAAACGTACGTAGGTAACTAAAACTCATTCGAGTTTGCGATGAACATTGCAAATATTGCAATGAAAGACAATTACCAGAGGCCCTATTCGAACCGCTTATAAATGTCAAACGCGTATATTTACATAATTATATAACAAATTAAGACTAAACTTAAAAGCTAGCTAATGTCTAAAATAGGCCCTTTAGGCATTGTACCAAGGATACTAGCGACATTTCAACGCGTATCATTTAAAGTTGCTATAAGGCTAGGCACACACTACTTCCGCCATTAATGACAATACGCCGAAGTCATCGAACAAGAGCACGGTCGGCTGACACTGACAGTGACGCACCAGTGCGTTCCTGTCGTCACGTGAACGCCGGTTCCGGCTGTCGTCGTCGTGAAAGTAATAGTTGTTTGTGATTTGTGTACACATTGTTTGACAACCCTCATCATTGAAAGAAAGAAGAAAGAAAATAAGTTTATTGAGGACGTTTACAAATTCCTATGTTTATTGACACTTTTAATAATATTAACATAAACGTCGCTGAAAAGGTATCTCCTCAGCATTTTGTCAAGTTACCTACCAGGCCCCGTAGCCGAGTGGTATTTCTGCGACGCGAAACGAAAACGAAACGCCGCGAAAGATAGTCTGGCTCGTCGCGCCAATACGCAAGAGCGATAGAGATAGATATCTACGAGCGTTTCGTTTCGTGAGCGTTTGCGCTATTCGACTACGTACCCAGGTATCTTGACGCTGGTGTCCCGTGGAAAACTGTTCGATTGCATCAGTAGGTACCTAAGTACATACATTTAAACAATTAAACCAAAACGACATCGGGAAAGGGATATAATATAATAAGAGATAATAGGAAGTCATTGCTATTGACGACGACCGGTCTGGCTCAGTCGGTTAGTGACCCTGCCTGCTAAGCCGCGGTCCTGGGTTCGAATCCCGGTAAGGGCATTTACTCGTGTGATGAGCACAGATATTTGTTCCTGAGTCATGGATGTTTTCTACGTATACATATGAGTATGTATTTATCTATTTAAGTATGTAATGTATATCGTCGCCTAGCACCCATAGTACAAGCTTTGCTTAGTTTGGGGCTAAGTTGATCTGTGTAAGGTGTCCCCAATATTTATTTATTGCTATTAACACATATATTTTTTTTTATTTAATTATAAATAAACGAGCTTACTCATGGCCGAGGCAAAGACGTGGCCTACCATGGAGCGAGCTCGTCCAGAAAGTGTTCACCTTTGATATATATACCAGCGGTTGGACACTCTCCCGAACGGGCGATTCCAGCAAAGCTCCGTTCGCATTGCTACATAGCAACTATTAGGCTTGGTACAACTTGAAGACACTTTGCGTGCCACAGATTAGGTAAATTACGTGATTTTTGACAACCCTAAACGCCAATACAACTCGACCTTGAACTTCGATTTAGTAGGCAGTGTCCTTTCTGTAATTACTCGTACATATCAATTTATTTATTCTATGGTTCTGGTGCATATCAAACATGATACCAGCCGAGTTTTTGTGAGTATTAAATAGAGACAGTCACATATGAACGATTTGGTTACGCGTGGCTGGCGACAGGAATTCGTCATGTTATTGTTCGATCGAAATGATAATTATAATGGCTGGGAGCGTTCGAGTGTTTATAACGCAACTATATTATATACCATTATGAGTATAAACAGATCAGAGTACTTAGACTACTTAGCCATCGTCAGTCGCTTAAGCATTGTAAAGTAGCTAACATTTGAACACACCGCACCGAATCCTTGGAATTTATCAAATAAGTGAGAGTGACAAATAACTGTTTTTCGCTCTCTATTACAGCCGAATGGCACAAACGCTCACGAAACGAAACGGTCGTAGATATCTATCTCTATCGCGTTTGCCTATTGGCGTGACAGAGCCAGACTACCTTTCGCGGCGTTTCGTTTTCATTTCGCGTCGCAGAAATACCATTCGGCTACGGCACCTGGGTTGCCACTGCGCTGAAAATAGTATGTATGTATGTATGTATGTATAAACTCTTTATTGTACAAAACACAAAACACAAATATGACACAGGATAGACAGTACAAAGGCGAACTTATCCCTTTAAGGGATTTCTTCCAGCTAACCTTTGAGTAGGTGAAATGTGATGAAGAATGGTATACAAATATAGCACTTAGTACAACAGTTTATAGGAAAGCCCATAAAAATATAAAAGAGACGAAAACAAAAATAATAAAATAAAATTGGAATAAAAGGTACATCAAATATAAAGAAAAAATAGAAAATAGTATCACCTAAACTTGGCTAGGCCGGCAATACCTATACCACAGTATAATAAAGAGTACTATCGTACAGCATGGCCACTCCCGCTACCCTCTGAAAGTGCCGCCCACCCCCTCTCGGTTACCTCACAGTTACCGCCTGTCAAAAACGCGAAAAGTCGACCTGTCATATTTCACTCATATAAGCATAAGTAGTACGCGTTCACCTACACGAGCTTAGACTGTGTGCTAGGAACGCATCTCTTTCATATATTTATTCGCCAGTGTCCGAGGTGTACCTATACCCATAGAACTCGTATCTTAGGCAAATCCATACCTGATATAGTATTGATATAATATTGACCTCAACCTCTTCCTGTTTATATCGCTAAAACAATAGATTAAAAGTACAAAAATACTTCCAAACTGGTTAGTTTTACTGTATTGAAATATTGTAAAACACACACGCATTTTGTTACTCAATAGACTGCTTAGAGCGTGGTCCAACTTTACAGCACATTGAACATTGAACTAATTTAACTCGCAAAAAGGCAAATAAACTTTGACCTCAAGGTGTCATACGTAGAATTGTCAATTTGCGAAGAATACGAGAGTAACAAGAGTTCGTGGAGCCCGGCTTAGCGAGCTTACTGGCGAGACGGGCTTTGGGTAAAGCTGGGTATACACCGCCGTTCTCAGTCTTGGAAATATATTTTATTTAACCTTTATTCATCATCCTCCTTGCGTTGTCCCGGCATTTGCCACGGCTCATGGGGCCTGGGGTCCGCTTTAACAACTAATCCCAAGATTTGGCGTAGGCACTAGTTTTTACGAAAGCGAATGTCATCTGACCTTCCAACCCGAAGGGTAACTTGGCCTTATTGGGAATTAGTCCGGTTTCCTCACGATGTTTTCCTGCACCGAAAAGCGACTGGCAAATATCAAATGACATTTCGCACATGTATAAGTTCACCCGCGACCCCCGGATCGAAAGTCGCACGCTCTTACCGCTAGGCCACCAGCGCTTTTTATTTAACCTTTATTGCTCAAAAGAAACCTTAAAGTATAAAAGATGGACTTAATGCCATAAGGCAAGTATCAGTCCACCTTAGGCAAAGCAGAGAGATTGTTCCAACGCTCCAATTTCCAACGAACATTCTGACACACACATTTGTTTTTTTTTCGGAGGCTGAAATAAATATAGGTGCGTCACCATCAGATGTATCTGTACTTCAGCAATTCCCGTCAACTTTGTACAAAAATTAAGGGAAAAGTTAAATTTGTTTTTATTAATTCCTATTTTGTTACCAAGATTTTGTTGATGAATTGAGATTTTATTAAGTTTTATTTCGTCATTAAGGTTCTCTAGTATCTATATTTTCTTAATTATAACAATTATCCTGTATATATCTTACGAAAGTCGAATTATATTACTAAATGTTGGTAACAAAATAGGATCAATTAAAATTTGCTGACGTGGCATTGTACAAAGTTGACGGGAATTGCTGACTTATCTGTACATATAATTAATATTTTTTAGCTAATTGACTGGAACTCACGGCCTCTAAATAGTCAAGTCTACCCAAGGCAGACATTTTGCACTTTTAAATTTATTCTAGGTTTAGTGGCATCGATTGCAGACGTTTTTGCTAATCAGAAATTAATACATATATTCAGGTATTTTGACCAATTTGATCTGCTGATAATACTGATGTTTTTGCATTTACTTTCTGCTTCTGAAATACCTAATTCGGTATAAATAAATAAATAAATATTGGGGACACCTTACACAGATCAACTTAGCCCCAAACTAAGCAAAGCTTGTACTATGGGTGCTAAGCGACGATATACATACTTAAATAGATAAATACATACTAATATACATAGAAAACATCCATGACTCAGGGACAAATATCTGCGCTCATCACACAAATAAATGTCCTTACCGGGATTCGAACCCAGGACCGCGGCTCAGCAGGCAGGGTCACTACCGACTGAGTCAGACCGGTCGTCATATCTTATCTATCTACGTATTGAAACATACTTAATGATGTATAGAATGTATGTAAATGTGCCACGATGTATGCAATAGCTTATTAGTAAAATACTGAACTAAATGGAAACTGGATCAGACGCGATCAACTGTTTCAAAACCTGTAGTTCACTTTACATGAAGTGTAATATGCACCTGCTATTACTTCGTAACATTTCGTATTAATACAGTTTTGCTTAAAAAAGCATTCAGAAAAACCTCCAAAATCACATAAACAAACCTTCAAGAAAAGAGTGTACACCCATCTTAAAGGCCGGCAACGCACCTCCAACACTTCTGGTGTTTCGTGTGTCCTTGGGCGGCAGTAGTCGCTTACCGTCAGGCGCCCCATCTGTTTCTTTCCCTAGTATATAGAAATTTAAAGATATTATTTTCTCAATTGCTATTATTGCACACTCCTCTCACGCAATTCATGAATTCATATTCGGATATTTACTTTCCTCATATTCGAAATGAAATATGGAAGTGTTTAACTTTCGTACATTTCACACTCGAAATATTGGCTCGGACGAAATGGGGTTACCAAACTATATAGGACCTGAATGTATGCTGATTTTCACATTGATAAATTGGAGTATTTAACATGACATGTAATGAATACTGTGCCACTGATTTTTGGGAAATCATTATATTAAGTACTAGTAGTAGTAGTATTAGATTTTATTCATCCATCATTCTACCATTGGACTCTTAGACGCACGGCCGGTTTTCATCCTTTCTTGGTAGATTTTCCCCGAATTTTTACGAAGCGCTTTGCTTCTTCTTTTCTTATGCACACTGCCAAGGAGTGGAATTTCTTGCCGGCGGCTGTATTTCCGAGCTCATATAACCCGGCAACCTTCAAATCAAGAGTGAACAGGCATTTTCTAGGCGAGCTCAATCCATCGTAGGCTACGCCTTTACCTTTGGATAGTCTGTGGTTTATTTCGCATGCAAATTCAGCGTGACCTATCAACAGTGTCGTATCAAAACAAAATTAAAATTATTACAAATTGTTAAGTAAATCTACTTCTATCCCGTTTTTATAATCGTTTAAAATATTCAATGTTGTATCATTTTCAATAAGTCGCACCTTCCTTTATTTGATTTAGCTGAACTTTAGATACGTACGTTTTTACGTAGATTATTTGGGAGGCAAGTCAATATAAGTAGTACGCCGAATAAATTTGAAGATGGACACAGACGCCTAAAAGAATAGGCTAGTTTCCTACTAGTCAATTCAGCTTCTTTTTAAGAACTGTCAAAACGATTTGCTAATATGGAATTACTATGAAATACTGAGGAGTGACGTCACGGTCATTTCATTTACTTTATATCTTTCTCTTTGACTTATTATATAGAAATTATGTTTAAACATAACTACTGTCCATGTTTTTCTTCTAATTATGTGGTGCTGTATTTCGTGCACTGTATAAAATATTTTATTTTAAGTATAGAAAACTAGCCTATTCTGTTATAAACGTAATCTAGCTGTGTTTGACTTTGTTTCGATGATCAAGTCAGGAGTTAAAATAAAAGTAAACATGTGACCAACATTTGTTTATGGACAAAAACCTACTTTTTATTTTTCGGCAGTCTATACCCACCCTTACATCACAAATACAAATATGACTCTCAGGAATAAAGTATGGACGTACGCAGATAAATATCATGTATAACATCTCCAAGAAAGTATTTTGTCAAGTAAATTGAAGATCATATTTCATGCTTACAGCGAAAATAAGAACTTACCTTTTGTTCTTGAGACTAAAGAATGTAATTTTGAGATGATGGGTGTCGGAATAAAATGGCTATTTGATATACTTAAATCTTCTTATTTACTAAAATGATTTTATTTATAAGGCGTCGCATAGATTTTATATGTTTATAATGTTTTTTGAAACAGTTTTTATTATTATATATTAAGGAAATTAGATCTTAACAAGTAAATTTAAAAATTGGCCATGTTTCAAATTTATTAATATAGATCTATGCCAAATGGGACTATGAGTGACATCTATCGATTTTCGCTGGAATCAATAGAGTTTTGTCGGTCGTATTTTGTGGTACGGGATGACATAGTCTTTTTGTGGCACTAGGTATGACTCTTACTTTGACAGTCACTCTCTATAAATTTGTTTTTTTTTTTGTATCACTTTCGCATTTATAGTTTGGCAAACCATTTCCGCCACTGGAAAACAAATGGTAATTAAAAACAAAATCGCCAATTAACGCTTTTTCTAATAACAAACTTGTTTGACTGCCTATACTTTTGGAGACAAAAGACCATAGTCAGTCCACTGGAGCTTGGAACGTAAGCTAAAAGTATGTACCAGTGCTCGACAGTGTCCCATTCGCTGCAACTTTCAATCTTAAATCATTGTCAATAAATACAGAAAAGTGTCATCTATCGGGCGTATTGAGCACTAGTCAATATGCTTTATATCCCCCGAATTTCTCAAAATCCTTTCAATTAACTAGCCACTCGTGAGGTCAAAGTCCTGACCCAGCAACAATATATCCTGCCATGTAAAAGTACCCCCAACTACTCTTTTAATCAAGGGTTGACCCTACACGCCCTGCAGGCGTGAACGAACTAATCAGGGGGCTGGAGGGAACAAGATTTAAGGTTCAGAAATAAATGCAGGGCTATCGAAATCGTTGCCAAGTAAGCTTGGTCTTAGCTTCTATTCCGTTTTTAGTATTTGTTGTCACAATGGCAACAGAAATACATCATCTGTAATTTCAAATGACTATCACGGTTCATGAGAGACAGCTTTGTGACAGAAGGACAGACGAATGGACGGACGGACAGTGGTTTTCTAGTCCCATTTAACCTTTGAGTACAAAAATTAAAAAAGTTTTCGTACCTATAAAGAACCTTTCATATTTTAAAAATATTAAATTTACTACCTTAAATGACCTTATGAACTAGATGCGCTGTGATTGGTTAAGTGTCAACTAATTACGTACTGCTAAACGTTAAATGGAAATAAAGGCCTGTATACATTATATACAATTCTGTCAAGCTATTCCGACACTCGAAAAAAGGCTGGCAAATTTAAAATAATCTCAGCCCAAGTTTTCGTACCTATAAATAACCTTCCCGATTTTTAAAATATTAAAGTCTCTACTATAAATGACCTAATGAACTTGATGCGCTGTGATTGGTTAACTGTCAACCAATTACGTACTGCTAAACGTTAAATGGAAATAAAGGCCAGTAGACATTATTTAAAATTATTTTATTATCGACGCTCGAAAAAACTGTATGGCAAATAAAAAAAAAATGGCCTAAAATATAATTTGAATTTAGCGCCGTTTTTGAATGACAAACATGTCTATCTATTGTGTAAGTAATATCTGGGCGACCGAGCTTCGCTCGGTTCTATTTTATTATCTCAATTCTTTAAATAAAAAATAACGCTTATAAATAAATACAAAAAAAAAACTATATTTCTGGCCGGGATTGCTTTCCAAACCTGCGATTTGCTTGCGAATGAGAACATTAGACCGACCTCATACGACTGAGTTACGTCCAGCCGATGCGCGAAAGAAAAACGCATAAAAACTGGAAAATTCGCGTTTTCCGGGATTTAAGGCTAAGCTAGATGGATTTTTCAGCCCCGAAAACCCCCACATAACAAATTTCAAATCGTTAGAGCGGTTTCCGAGATCGTCTGTATATATAAATCAAAGACTCCGTATAGACAGATACAGTCTAAGAAAAAAACGTACCTCAGTACAACGGCCTAGATGGCATTACACCTTTGGGGTACGCTCAGCTAGATGGCGCTAATATTAATATTTGACATTTAACACGTATCAAGCTAAGGATATGGGCCAAATTTTCAAAACTGCGGCTCAAAAGTTCTAATCCTGTGTCAAGAGATGGCAGTATGCACTGTGATTACACATTTTACTTCGACAGTAACTCACTATAATACTCGATCCTCTTTGATATAAATAAATAAATATACAAGAATTGCTCTTTTAAAGGTATAAGATACTTAGAATAAATTGGGTGGATATTGTAAACGCTTGCTGAGTAAGGGACATAGTTAAAGAGTGGCAAGATGGGGGTTTAAATCGGAGAGCAATCTAACCGTAGGCTTTGCTGTAGTTGGGTGTTCTAATACAGCTCTTATATCTTTTAAGATAAAGTTTAGATTATTTAAGCAATCGTTGATGTAGTTAGTCACAAGCGATATTGTTAGCGGTGGTCAAGCCTGACATAAGGCTTATTTTTTTTATTCTTAAAGTCTTTTTCTATATTTTAATCTGTCAAACCGTTTCCGTTTTTTGAAATTGTAAATCATGACTGTTGTTATTTTTAAATCTGCCTATTTTGTGATGATTTTTGCTTGAGTATTTTAAAGGAGAATAAAATCATTAGTTACATATTATAATCATTACCGAATATTATTTTCTATTAAGCCCTAGTAGGTACATACTTGTACCGCACTTCCAATATCCTACAAATGAATTATGCTTTGAGTATTTTTAAAAAGGTCACGTTATTGAATATTATAACACAGTTAACAAAAAGTGCAGTATTCTACAATTATTTATTCGTACCTAACATATCCGTTGTAATAGTTTTTGACTTTTTTTATATGCTTAGCCTATAATGTGTCCCAAGCAAAGGCTTCCCCTGTTTTCCGTTCCACCACTCTCTTGACTAAAACAAAAAAAATAACTTAAGAAAAAAAAAAGCTATAAAAAACGTGAATAAAAATTCCGCCACCGCTCCTGTTCAAGCTCTATCTCACTTTCTTCCAGTCTGGACCAGTTTGGAAACTAGGCAGACCGGCTTGCCGTATATAGACCGTTTTCTAGCCACCTAGCATATCAATACAATGGATGTAGGAGCCGGTTAGACCTAGGTACACTAATAGGCACACCTCGGACACAGGCGATCAAATATATGAAAGAGGCGCGTTCAGCACACTAAGCTCGTGTAGGTGAACGCGTGCTATGATTTCTGTCAAAAACTTGTGCGCGCTGTACCCCGTGGAGGCCATGGACCACCAACAGATTGAGCAGATAGGCTATTACCTCCTAGTCAAATCAGCTTTTTTTAAGAACTGTCAAAACGAATTTGAACGACTTGCTAATATGGAATTTATATGAAATTGAATTGAGTAACGTCACGGTCAACTCAGTGACTTATTAAATAGAAATTGGATTTAAAAACAAATTCTGCCTCTGTTTTTCTTATAATTATCTGATGCTTTATTTCGTGCACGGTATAAAATATTTTATTTCAACTCCCTATCGAGTATGGAACGCCAAAAGGCACAAAATGAAAGACACAAAAAAAGTTTTACCATAGCTCTTGTATTTGTTACGTTGCAAAATTACAAGTCATGACTACTCATGTCATAAGTTTTACCGACGACGGAATATTTCCAACAGATTAAAAATGTCAACTATCCCCACTAATAACTAAAATATGCAATTTCCTCCTGCATCTTGTGTAAGTTTTCCAATAAATTTGTGAAGTATTTAGCAATTTGAAGCGACGAGTACCGGAACCGGATGGCGATGGCTCCTATCGCAGGAAATATAAAATCAATATGGCGGACTTGAGGGTTGACAGCTGGTTTTTCGACACAAATGCAGTAGTCGTTTTTGGAGTTTTAACGTTTTTTTTGTGTATTCTGTGTTTAAATTGTATATAAAAATAGTGTTAAAGCTTTCGTAATAAATGTTTGGTCATCTAGGCAGCTTATTTTTGTTTTCAAACATTTGACATCAGTTAATCAGTTAATCAAATATGGTGGATTTGTTAAGGATTGACGTAGGATTGACAGAGAATGTTCGGTTTCATCTTTGCAAAATATGGGAGTAGGTAGGCAATTTGTCTGTTTGAAAATCCTTTTGCAAGTTCAGAAATAGTTTTTAAGGATTTTATAAATTATTATTTGATCTGTCTGTATCAGGTTGAATTACCAGGTTGAAAAAATCTTAACATGATCCATAATATTGAACTTCAGATACAGTCACAGTAGATACAATTCTAGTAAAATCTAGGCAAATCTCGACTGAGGGGCAAATGTAACAGTCCATTTTTTCTATTATTACACTATGATGTTGAGTTCTACATGTGTCCACTGAACACGCCTACCATATACATAACCGGTGGACACTATTTAATAATGCAAACATTGTAAAACATGGAAAAAATGGCCTAGTTACATTTGTCATGGCCATCGTACACCACAACAACATAACTAAAATTGATGATTTTATTATGATTTGTTTAATGTATTTATTATGATGATTTTGTTATGATTTGTTTAATATAATTTAATTTAAAGTGATAAAAAAATGTAATTTGTAATTTTAGGATAGGTATTTATATTTTTTCTTGTTGTGCGTACATGTTTTGGACGGCATTCTTATTTTAAACCTGTAACTTATAGCTGCTATAATAATGTATTGAATGTTATCTGTTTTGTGTGCCTTATGAATAAAATAAAATAAAAATTTGTCCCCTAGTCGAGATTTGCCCCGCTGTACCTTACAGAGATTTTAGTTTTAAATGAATATGACGGACTTTATAAGGTTAGAGCAACGTTGTTATTTTTTCATCGCGGAATTGAGGAATTAATTTTGAGATAGAATTATATTGTTACTTTAGGTAATAACTTTCGGTCCAATATTTAGTTTCTATTCAAAATCCGAGTGTGATTAAAATTCTCATTTTATCCGATTAATTTTAATGAAGTTTCGTTAGTTTCTATAGAAATAGAAACCATATTGAAACTAAACTTTGTAATGTAGTTAATAGTACATTACTGCAGAGGCCGGGACAAAGGGGGTTGCCGGCCGAAGACATATAGACGGATAGGTCTGAGGCGGGCAACCCCATTTCCCGCCGAGGTATGTATAGTGCTTTTCTCAAACATGGTATGAAATAAATAAAGTCTAATGAAAATAGTAACTTTGGATGGCTGTATCTCCTAAACGGTGCGTCGTAGCGCAAAAATAATCGAATTTTCGTTCCCCTTTGATACCCCGTATACGCTTATAAAAAAAAACAAAAAGTTAAAAAAAATTCAAAAAAAACGAAAAAATTTTTTTTTGTATGAAAACGCACCCAAAATCAAATTATGTCTAGGGCCCGTACCAGTTGCAGTCGGCACGTCTATAAAGCCCCTTATAGTTTTTTTTTTAATTGGCTAAATACCTGGATGTTATGTCACAATTATCTGTGTTTGGAAATTAAAAAAGAAGACTTTGCCGGCCTTGACCTGCAAGGTTTGTATGAAATTCCATTATCTATCAATCGTCCTAGCCGCACCTGCAACGTCATACTTCGCTGCCAATTATAAGGCACATAAGATCAATATTTCATACCATGTTTGAGAAAAGTAATTTTATGCTTACTTTCCAAGCGATTGTATAGTGGCAAGTACGATAAAACTTTACGAGCGAGTTTGAGAAAGTACCATAGGTAACTATGGTTGCTTAATATAAGTAGCTATAAAAAATAAAATACCTACATGTATGGTTTAAGTTTGTTATTGAAAATGTACCTACCTACTTACTATTTTACAGACAGGTATATATGATTTTTCATGTTGATAATAATAGGTATAGTATAGTAATAAAATAATTGTTTAAAAAATTCTGCAACTTGGCACGTGACCATATTATATTTTTGGCATGGCATGGGCCTCGGCTTGCCATTATAAGAATCGATATTAGACATAAATTAGATACAAAAATGTACGCCGTGCAATAATATTTTTCGTTACATTTGGTTTTTGGCCAGAACGGATTTAAAAAGTAAACTTTTCTATACTCTACGACGAAATCTTATTTGGCCGGGGCGCAGCATTTCAAAATACGCCCCTAGGTTTGTCTTGGCGAGACGTACTTAGGTACGCTAAATAAATAGGCCTTTTTTTTTTCAAACTTGTCCACCCCACTCGGAATCGCGAGCTCATTCAATCCTAATAGGAAAAAAAATGTGTACCAAGGTTTTTTCCATTCCGTTACCAATTTTTTCAGACATTTTGTATGGCGGTAACGGAATGGAAGGTTTGAAAAATGTATGGAAATCTTGGGACATTTTTTTTCTCCGAACAGCGGGCCGATTTTTGAGTCTCACGCGTTCGAATTCAGAAAATTGTTACTGAAGATAATAGGCAATTCACCGTTTTCAACCGGTATTTTAGTGACGAAATCCCGTATGCGAGATTCAAAAATCGCCCTCCAGGGGGCCGATTTTTGAGTCTCACTGTCACTAAAATACCGGTTGAAAACGGTGAATTGCCTATTATTTTCAGTGACAATTTTCTGAATTCGAACGCCGTGAGACTCAAAAATCGGCCCCCAGGATCGAAAGACCTTGCGATTCTGAGTACGAATCGCGTAAAAAATACCCATGTTACAAAAAAAGTGGGGTGGACATCTTTGAAAAAAAAAACGGTCCAAATAACATACTCGTAATTTAGATATCATTAAAATTTCCGTGAACTTTACAATTGGCCAGTATTCTAGCTTTGTGCTAAGCGGATAAGAAAAAACTATAACAATAGGCAATACAAGCCGGAGGTTGAAATCCATAGTGCCATGGCACTTGCCACTAGATGGCACTTCCCTCTACAGTGCCATTCGCGGGACAATAGAGGACAGAGAGTGCTTGAGTTTTATCGATTTCTGTTCAGCTTTTTAGGGTTCCGTAGTCAACTAGGAACCCTTATAGTTTCACCATGTCTGTCTGTCCGTCCGTCCGTCCGTCCGTCCGCGGATAATCTCAGTAACTGTTAGCAGTAGAAAGCTGAAATTTGGTACCAATATGTATATCAATCACGCCGACAAAGTGGTAAAATAAAAAGTGGAAAAAAATGTTTTGTTATGGTACCCCCCCTAATGTAAAGTGGGGATTGATTTTTTTTTCATTCCAACCCCAACGTGTGATATATTGTTAGATAGGTATTTAAAAATGAATAAGGGTTTACTAAGATCGTTTTTTAATAATATAAATATTTTCGGAAATAATCGCTCCTAAAGGAAAAAAAAGTGTGTCCCCCCCTTTAACTTTTAAACCATATGTTTAAAAAATATGAAAAAAATCACAAAAGTAGAACTTTATAAAGACTTTCTAGGAAAATTGTTTTAAACTTGATAGGTTCAGTAGTTTTGAGAAAAATACGGAAAACTGCGGAACCCTACATTGAGCGTGGCCCGACACGCTCTTGACCGGTTTTTCTGCTTTCTGCGTGTTTTAAACTGAAACATGGAGGGTATTGTTACCTAAAGTTGCATAAAAAGTAGCGTGGAACTATCTGTGTAGCTCTCAGTTCTATGTTGTAGTATTTTTTAGAATTCCGTACCTCAAAGAGAAAAAAAAACGGAATCTTTTTTCCATCGCTCTTTCTGTCAAGATCCTTTATCATGGGATTGAGTTGAAACTAAACCTTATTCCTACTCAGGTCTACAATCCCTTAAAGTTGTGAAAAAATCATGTTTTTTATGGTGCTCTCACACTGGCAGCTAGTACTCTTTATATACCGTGATTATAGTTATACATATAACAGCCAGTGCGGGAACACCATTAATTGACGTGATTTTTAAGTGGAGATAGTTGAAGGGACGCAGAGTGACATATATAAGCTACTTTTTGTCTCTTTCTAAACTCCCACTTCCCTAAAATGAGTAGAATATTATATCGGTATTCCGTAATTATCGAATTTGAAACGAACGAAGCTGCAGGCAAAAGTTAGTATACTTATAACTGTCCTATGCTTACCTATATTTACAGAAACGCACGTCAACATATTGCGTATGAAACTTAAGCCATCTGTTTCATAAACTGTCTATAAAAAGTCCTGTCAATTACGCAACGTCCTATCCCGAAATAGCAGCGGCCATCTTGGATCTATTGATCGAGTCATTAAGATCCTGTAGATCATTGATCTTGCGCACGTGTGTGCTGTCTTGGTCGCACGCGGCCGTTGACGCGGGTGCGAATGAGATAGGTAAATGTTTGTTAGTGTGGTGGTGTTGATTGACGTCAGTGCAGTTTTTAGGGTTCCGTAGCCAAAATGGCAAAAACGGAACCCTTATAGTTTCGTCATGTCCGTCTGTCCGTCTGTCCGTCTGTCCGTCTGTCCGTCTGTCACAGCCGATTTACTCGGAAACTATAAGTACTACAGTGATGAAATTTGATGGGAATATGTGTTGTATGAACCGCTACAAAATTATGACACTAAATAGTAAAAAAAAGAATTGGGGGTGGGGCCCCCATACATGTAACTGAGGGATGAAAATTTTTTTTTCGATGTACATACCCGTGTGGGGTATCAATGGAAAGGTCTTTTAAAATGATATAAAGTTTTCTAAAAAACATTTTTCTTAAAGTGAACGGTTTTTGAGATATCAGCTCTCAAAGTCGTAAAAAGTATGTCCCCCCCCCTCTATTTTTATAACTACGGGGTATAAAATTCTAAAAAAAATAGAGGTGATGCATGCTAATTAACTCTTTCAACGATTTTTGGTTTGATCAAAGTATCTCTTATAGTTTTTGAGATAGGTTGATTTAACTGTAATTTTGGTTATTTTGATCTTGTTTTTGTTTGCGATATTATATTGACACAGATGCGGCGTTTGAATTATTTATTAGGTAAGTATTATTAGTTATTCGGATAAAGGTAATCCGATGATACCTACTTTATAGCACTAGAGCAAATTTTTTTCAAACTTGTCCACCCCACTTTTTTTTTTATTTGGATTTTTTTATGTGGTTTCCACTCAGAATCGAGAGCTCTTTCAATCCTAACAGGAGAAAAAAAATGTCCCAAGGTTTTTTCCCATTCCGTTACCACTTTTTCATACATTTTGTATGGCGGTAACGGAATGGAAGGTTTGAAAAATGTATGGAAATCTTGGGACATTTTTTCTCTCCTATCATGATCGAAAGTATGAATCTGAAAAGACTGAGTATGAATCGCGTAAAAAATACCCATGTTACAAAAAGTGGGGTGGCCAACTTTGAAAAAACGGTCAAACAAAATAGGAGGTTCGAAGCATCATCTAAAACCTTGAAATGACATCTATTAAGTATGCATCATTTATGTTTACAAAAAGCAACATGTGTCCTGAGTAGGGTGTGCAAACCGGTTAACCGGTTAACCGAAAAACCGGTTAACCGAGACTTTTTGGCCTATGTTAAAAACCGGTTTTTATAGTCTCTAACCGGTTAATAACCGAAACTGTATTTATTTCTCAAAATTTGGAAAATTAACCATAAAAAGGTTCAAAAATACGTAATTATTTAATGTTTTGTAATAATAAAGATTTATTCATTATAGCCTGACAAGATTTTATTTGACCCTGAAAGAGTGTCGCTACAAACCGCTTTCATATGGCAATAATGTGCCGAAGTCATACGTATTGGGGACAGCGTGTACTGGTTACCCGTTAATATTTGTAGAAAATTAAAACATGGTTAATCAAAATTTAAAAAGCAAGGTTTTAAGATTCGCTACTTCTTTCCGCACAGCCTAAAATCCATGAATCTTGTGCCTTAATAATAAAATAAAAAAATAAAATAAAATAAATAAATAATAATCGAAGTCATCGATGTTTATTTTCTTTTTTCGTGGGACCTTGTTCTGTACTGGTGGCAGTTATGGAACGGCCTCCTTATTTCTATACATATTTTTCACGGCAGAGCTACAGACATCTTAAATTAGAACAAAAAATATATTAGGCTAAACGCGAAACCAACAAATTAATACAGGAGAACCGCACTATAAACTGTCAGTCCCGGACTTGTCAATAACCAATTTCAGAACATTGGTATCGAAATGCTGTCGAATCCTTCATCCCTTTTTGTTGTAAGTAATTTATCACGTTTAGTATAATTATTTTCACTTTTAATCATATTATTTTGGACAAAATTGCGATGAAACCGTTAGAAAATTTAAAATATTTGCTTCATGTTTACATCACTGACATTCGATGACTTTCGACAACGGGTGTCAAATAGTAATCCTTGCCAGTAAAAGAAATTAGTTCAGCTGAAAATCCGCAACGCGGCGAGGGTCAAATAAAAACTTGTCAGGCTATACGTGTCATTAACAACATTATTATCTGTAATGATTTTATTTTAAAAATTAGTCCCGAGTCTACTCAATTATACATTTTATACAATACAGTAGAGTCTGGTTAGTTTATTACGACTCCGCATAGACCTAACGTCCAAACTCTTACAACGACATAAGCACAGGTATTTATTTGGTTTTCGTATGTGATAGTATGAAAGTACATCCGTTTATTACGACTCCGATTTTAACGACCAGCCGCTTTTTACGACACATTTTACACAGAATACGTCCGTCAAGTCCGGTTGCAACGACGAGCGACAACGTTTTTAGTTTTACTAGTAAATTGAGGAAACAAAGCTACTTCCACCCGAGCACGGCCCCCTGTCTTGCCTACAACAAGTAGCAAGATGACATTGTGGCCATGTAACTTTTTGGAGTACTTATTGCTTTTAAAATTTTAACAATTTGTTCGCCTCAGGTCTAATCTTATTAAGCTAAATAGAACCCAATTTGTATTTTTCGATTGCGTATAAACTAGCTTTACTTACAAATGATGAGCAAGCACGCATACTAAAAATGACTTTTTCTAACTAAACTAGTCACAATAAAATAAGGTATTAATACTATGATAATAATACCCTGTAAATAAACCTATTGATTGAAATGTTTTACTAATAGAGATGTAGATATTATTTTTAATTAAAAGAAATGAAATTCGTTTTGTACGACATCCGGTTAGTACGACGTAATATCAGCTGTCCCTTGAGCGTCGTTGTAACCGGAGTCTACCGTATATTTCAAACTATATTTTTTAAAAGAAAGGTAAAATGGAGATCTTGGTTGTCTTACATCAATTTCTTGTATTACTAGGGGCTCTGGGAGCTGTAGACCTTCGCCACATGCCTAGAAAACGCAAAACTGACGTCACATTCAAACCACACAAGCCTTTTTTTGCAATTTCCGCATTTTACAAAATTTCCAAAAACTGGAGAAAAATGATCTTCATCGTGCAAGTAATACCTGCTACGATATCATCAACATCAGAATTCTCAAAGGTAATGGTAATGTCCTGAGGCCTGTTTCACCACAATGACAATCATCGATGGAATCAGGCGTTACTTTGCGGAAATCCATGTTAATCATAAACTAGAACATTCCTTTGCTAATCCGCGAATTGATAACGTGCAAGTCAATCAGTGCTAACCTGTTTTACTTACTTGCGTTTTTTTTTACATGCAATTAATTTCAGTCAGTCCAGTCAGTTAATTTGAGTCAGTTGCGGAATTTTTGACCGTCAACATCAGCTCCTGAGGATGTCTCGTAAAGAGGCGAAACACGTGTCGAGTTTTGTATGTTTGGTGGTGGGTTGTTATATTTATTTGCGTATTTATTTTTATTTTTCCGGTAGGAGGGTGGGAAAATTAATTGTATGTAAGAAATACGCGAGTAAGTACTAGCAAATAGGGTTAGCATTGATTGACTTGCACGTTATCTATTCGCGGATTAGCAAAGGAATGTTCTAGTTTAAGATTAACAATGACAATCGTCGCCAGACAGTGACAAGAAAATATTGACGCTGAGTAACAATTTTACTAGAAATAGGCACAGAATTGTCGTGTCAAGTGTCAATTTCACTGTGGTAAAACAGGCCATTGCTGGATATGTACAGTCACCGGCACAAATATGTTATGATTTCTGTACCTTGTCACATTAACGTGTTGTTTGAAATGTCATGCGAAATTGTCAAACGATTTAAAGCGACAAGGTACAGAACAGAAATAATCACTTAATTATGCCGGTGACTGTAAGTATTTAGTTTAGACTGAGACTCATTTATGAGTGTGAACTGTACCTACACATTTTATTGGAACTTATTTTTCTCAATCATGTTATTAAGGAAATAAGGATACATCCTCAATAAATAAAATTATATATATTTTTCAATACTCCGATCTACATAAGCCTTCTTAAAGAAATATAATAAAAACCCATTGAAACGCGAAGAAACACGTATTCTCTGACCTATATAGAGATTTATCTCCTACAATATAAAAAATAAGGGCAATATCTCAAGTAACAACCATCTGACAGAAGTAACTAAACGATCTTGTCGCTTATGACCTTCTTCTTCAATTTCAATACGAATAAAGTTGAGTTACGATTCGAAATGTCTTAAGTGCCAGTACGTGTAGACTTAGATGTCGAAACATTAATATCTTTTGTAGGAAATGCGGAAGCAAAAGAACAATGAAAGAAGGTTTTGTTTGTTAAGTGGCAAAGGGAGATCTCGAAAAATATAATAAATAATCGTTTCAAAGTGTGTGATTCTGTTACCTATAAAATACTAGCTTTTGAGCGCGGCTTCGCTCGTGTTAGAAAGAAACAAAAACTAGCCTATATCACTCTCCTCTCCATCCCTTAAACTATCTCCACTTAAAAAATCACGTCAATTCGTCGCTCAGTTTGGCCGTGAAAGATGGACAAACAAACAGACACACACTTTCCCATTTATAATATTGGCACTAGTATGAATTGGAAGTGAAATTGAATTGATAAACCATACATTATGTGGAATTTGTATTGGGTTGGGTATTTGGTCAAGAAAAAACATCGCGAGGAAACCAGACTTACCTAATCCCCTGTAGGGCCAAATTTCCCTACTGTATTGGAAGGTCTATTTTTAGGCAGTCGGGCATTTTTTTTTAAAGTTGTCCACCCCACTTTTTTGTAACATGGGTATTTTTTACGCGATTTATACTCAGAATCGAGAGCTCTTTCGATCCTATAGGAGAAAAAAAAAGTCCCAAGATTTCCATACATTTTTTCGAACCTTCCATTCCGTTACCGCCATACAAAATGTATGAAAAAATGGTAACGGAATGGGAAAAAAACCTTGGGACACTTTTTTTCTCCTTAATAGGAGAAAAAAAGTGTCCCAAGGTTTTTAACCCTAATGGGTTAAAACAGCTCGCGGTTCTGAGTGGAAAACACAAAAAATTCCAAATCCAAAAAAAGTGGGGTGGATAACTTTGAAATAAGAACACTCCCGACTACCTCAGCTTTCAGACAAAAAAAAACTAAATCTAAATCGGTTCATCCGTTCGGGAGCTACGATGCCACAGACAGACAGACAGACAGACGGACAGACAGACAGACAGACACGTCAAACTTATAACACCCCTTCGTTTTTGCGTCGGGGGTTAAAAAATGGCCCAGTCACTTTCGTAAAAACTAGTGTCTACGATATTTCTTTGGATTAGTTGCCAAATAATGGAAGATGATGATGATTAAGTATCATCGTGAGGAAACCGGACTAATCCCAAGAAGGCCTAGTTACCCTTCGGGTTGGAAGGTCAAATGGCAGTCGCTTTCGTAAAAAACTAGTGCCTACGCCAAATCTTGGGATTAGTTGTCAAAGCGGACGCCAGGCTCCCATGAGCCGTGGCAAATGCCGGGATAACGCAAGGAGGATGATAATGATGATTTAGTATTTGACAGGAATTTTTCTAAAAAACTACGTTTTTTACCTACCTACGTATAAAATGTTTGCCAGATATAGATCAAATGTATGATGATTCGTATTCGGGTTAATGATAATGTAATTCTATCAGTTTGAAGTTTGAAATCGATGTCAAGGTTGATTCATTTACAAATGAACTCAATTCGGGTTTCAATATTTGTTCTATTTTGCTGTTCAGTTTTGAGTAATTTCCAAAAAGTTTGTACCTTTGGATCACATCTCCGATTTTAATAAAAGTTGGTAGGCTGCTGGTCCCAAAATGTCCTAGGTAGTTTTTTTTTTTAAATTATAAGTTTGTATGAAAACTTCCTTTTTGTTACCAGATTTCTATATCCCCCTTTCTTCCTGTGGGTGTCGTAGAAGTCGACTGTGGGATTTGGGTTAAATTGTGGCGTAGGCGAGAGACTGGCAACCTGTCACTGCAATGTCACCATTTCGTTTCTTTCAACTCTTTGATTTTCAAGAGTAGCAATGAAACTTGAGTAGTTTAATGTGCTCTGCCTACCCCTTTGTGGGATACAGGCGTAATAGTATGTATGTATTATCGCACAAGTGCGGTAATATCATATGTTCGCGTGTATATCGCGTCCGCCGGCGCCCGAGACGCTAATTTTGCGTCCGTCGCTCGTCACAGCGAACTGATTTACTGCGATCAAGCCTAGGGTTGCCACTAACCTGTTAAGATTTATTATACCTATGATTGTATGTATGTATGTATGTATGTATAAACTCTTTATTGTACAAAACACAAAACACAAATATGACACAGGATAGACAGTACAAAGGCGAACCTTATGATTTCTTCCATTGTGATGAAGAAGATTGTAAGTTGGTCATGATTTTTTTAACCCCCGACGCAAAACGAAGGGGTGTTATAAGTTTGACGTGTCTGTCTGTGTGTTTGTCTGCCTGTCTGTCTGTTTGTCTGTCTGTCTGTCTGTGTGTGTGTCTGTCTGTGGCATCGTAGCTCCCGAACGGATGAACCGATTTAGATTTAGTTATTTTTGTCCGAAAGCTGAGTTAGTCGGGAGTGTTCTTAGCCATGTTTCGTAAAAATCGGTTCACTATGTCGCGGTCGGGGGTTTTTTCAAAATTGTAATTTTGTGGTTAGGTTATTTTGTTACCTATCGTGGAAAAAGTATAATTACTTTTTTCCAAAATAACTACAGATTAGAAAAAGTCGGCTAATTTTATGTCGTCGCTCGTCACATCTAATTAATTTATTAAGATCCAACGTAGGGTTGCCTCGAACTAGTGTTTTCCTAAAATATTCAAATCCTGACTGAGCTCCCGAGGGGCTAAAGTATAGCGTTCTTCAAAGAAGGAGTTCACAGGTTTAAGGGCCGGCAACACGTGTTCGGAACTGTAATTCCGTAGAGCTGTCATACTAATAAGTTCAATATATGTCCCGAGAGATGTCGCTGTACCAACTGTCACAATTTCTACATCGCTCTGTCAAAATGTTTATCGGGAATGTATATAAAGGTTTGGGATTTTTTATAATTTATTGGCTTTATTTGTGACTGGTTGCTAAATTCATAGTCAATCCTTCATTAGGTAAAATGCGTCCTTTTTGAAGGAAGGAATATCAGTAAGTAACATCTCTGAAATCGCAATCGCCCTTAGACTTCAGTGACTGCTTACCGTCAGCCAAGCTGTACGCTTGTTTGCCACCATATGGTATAAAAAATGTACTTATCATTGAAAAGCTTTAGGTACTAACTTGTACTTTAGTAGACTTATATTGACCGGGATATAAGTCTAATGAAAATAACCGTGAATCATTCAAAACTCTTATTGTACTTTAGTACTTTACGTGGGAATGTAAACCCCTGTATTATTAAACACGTTAAAATCCTACTTCCAAGTTTAATACTTAGAGACACCTACGTAATCTTCATAAAAAAATCTTAATGGAAAAAGTTAATTTAAGTTTTGATAAGAAGTTTGTCAGCCCACACACCTCAACTTTTACTTACAGGTAACTCTTATATCTACATTTGAATCTTTTAAAATACAATATAATACATTACAATACAATACAATACAAATACTCTGTATTCCACACCTCAATACAGGAAACAACAGAGTATTTATAAATAACAAATTAAGAAGTAAAACAAGAGGCGGTATTATCGCTAAAAAGCGATCTCAATAACCAAATAATACATACTTTTACATACTTTTTAAGGAGAAAAGTCTGCGAGCTGCTACATATTTTTTAATTACAGAAAAATTTCCATTTTTCATTCAATAAAAAAAGTTTTATAGCATTTCCGAAGGGGGTCCATTTAAAAAATACTAATAACTAGTTAATTAAGTGATAATATGTATTGTGTAATCAAAATCAAATGTAAAATTTATTGTATTTTTTTACATGGACACATAAAGCATTTCCTATTTTATAAGTTTTACTGTAATGGCATTGTCTAAAATAAAATTATTTCTAAAAGCACCCAAAAAATTAAGAAACTGCACGCTTAACTAAAAAAAAAACTACAAATAAAAAATCAATAAGAAAACTAAGTAGTATAAGTTTTAAAGGGTCGGTAACGCACATGTGACACCCCTTGATAGGTTACGGTGACCGCTTTCGATCAGGCGGACCATATGCTTGTCTACCACCGATGTGGTATATAAAAAAACTCCATCAGTGACAACCCTAAACCATCATCGCAAATAACATATGATTTACGCCCACAACATTAATTGCTGGTCACGTTTAACCAAAAAACAATCTTACTATCCTACACATAACGTCATAAAATACATCGATTCCGCTTATTAGGCAAATGGGCACTGGTTTCACCAAAAGCGTGTAAGCGATTAGCTATCCGCGATAGAAAATAGAAACGAACAAACCACAGTCGCTCCCGTGCAAATAAAAGGCAGCGTCCACAATCATGAGACGCATGTCTTGCGGCGCGGAACGAACGTCTCCGCCACGCCGATGTAATTCAAAAAACGTCTCCTCAGTACATTTTGTACAGGAAGGACGTAAGACGCGCCCCAGGCGTCGTGACGGCGGCGCGGCGTGGCGTAGACGTCCGTTCCGCGCCACAAGAAATGCGTCTCATGAGTGTGGATGGCCCCAAAGGCCCTTCACACACTGCTCCGCATCTCGCAGCAAGGTCCGTTGATGCGTTTAACTTTGTATGTAGATTGTAGAATCTTGATTTTGTATAGAAAAAAACGCACGGCACATTGGCGCCGGCGCGACGCACGATAACTCGCGCGTTTGGACGGAGGCGAGTTGCGTGCCGCAGGGTATGGCCTGTGGTATGGCACACGGACACCTGACACCGAGCTCCGCAGGTCCGGGCGGGATTTTAGAGCGAGAACGACGTAGGCACAATGGATAACGCAACTCCGGACGGAAGTGCGTAAAAAACTTGGACGTTTGTGCGTCTTCCCCGCATGCGAGTCCGTCGCTCCGCGTCACGCAACGAGACGCGTTGCCAATGTGTGAACCACCAAAGAGACGCGATGATAGCGTGAGCGAGTTTCAGTTCGACGCTCTCTCTTTTATTTACACGGGATTGACTATATTTTGTCCGTTTCACTTCTAAAAGGGAGCGAGCGACTTAATAGTTCATCGCTCAGCGACGAACTATAACTCGCCTGCGCTATCATCGCGTCTCTTTTATTTACACGGGAGCGACTATATTTTGTCCGTTTCACTTCTAAAAGGGAGCGAGCGACTTAATAGTTCATCGCTCAGCGACGAACTATAACTCGCCCGCGCTATCATCGCGTCTCTTTTATTTACACGGGAGCGACTATATTTTGTCCGTTTCACTTCTAAAAGGGAGCGAGCGACTTAATAGTTCATCGCTCAGCGACGAACTATAACTCGCCCGCGCTATCATCGCGTCTCTTTTATTTACACGGGAGCGACTATATTTTGTCCGTTTCACTTCTAAAAGGGAGCGAGCGACTTAATAGTTCATCGCTCAGCGACGAACTATAACTCGCCCGCGCTATCATCGCGTCTCTTTTATTTACACGGGAGCGACTATATTTTGTCCGTTTCACTTCTAAAAGGGAGCGAGCGACTTAATAGTTCATCGCTCAGCGACGAACTATAACTCGCCCGCGCTATCATCACGTCTCTTTTATTTACACGGGAGTGTTTATCTTTTGTTCGTTTCTATAGCTCATACCTTACTCGATTTTGATGGAACCAGTGCCTTAAAAGTCAGACTTGCTCATACGCATAAGTTAAGTATTCAAATTGATTGACAATCAAAAATCAACTTTATTTTATAAGTAATAAGGTATATATTATATTGTAAATTATGTAGTCAAACTGATGGGTAATAGAAAATGGACTATATTGTTTAGGTAGTAAGTATTAGATTGTAATGGAGATAACGGCATTGTAAGTTGGGTGTTTTCCAAAATTATAATGATCTGATTTGTTTTGAGATTGCAGGAAACATTAGTTGATCAACTTTGTGTTTACAGTTTAATTTATTCAGTTTAGTTAATTTTGAAGCAGTATTTGCGTTGCAAATGCTAACACGGCTGTAGTTTAAATCTTGAGGTCAGGGTATTCAGTATTAAAAAAAAAATTAAGGTAGGCTGCGTCAGGGACACAGCCGCGATGGATAACGTGAAACGTTGAGTGGACCACCGCTATTGAGGAGGGGACGTAACTAACTAGCGAAGGCCGCAGGCCGAGCTGCGGACAGACAGTGCTCCCAGGCATAACAATAATAAGTGTCTAAAAAGCGAAGCGGCGGGCCGGAGGCCCAACGCTGAGCTTCAAAACCCAGCGAAGGCCGAAGGCCGAGCTCCGCGTAGGGCCGAAGGCCCGGAGCGTCCCAGAGGCGCTCCCAAGTACGCGAGGCCGTAGGCCGAGCTGCGGACAGATAGTGCTCCCACACAGAGCAATAATAAAAGTGTCTAAAAAGCGAAGCGGCAGGCCGGAGGCCCAACGCTGAGCTTCGAAACCCAGCGAAGGTCGAAGGCCGAGCTCCGCGTAGGGCCGAAGGCCCGGAGCGGTCCCGAGGCCGCAGGCCGAGTTGCGGACAGATAGTGCTCCCACACAGAGTAATAATAAAAGTGTCTAAAATGCGAAGCGGCGGGCCGGAGGCCCAACGCTGAGCTTCGAAACCCAGCGAAGGCCGAAGGCCGAGCTCCGCGTAGGGCCGAAGGCCCGGAGCGTCCCAGAGGCGCTCCCAAGTACACGAGGCCGTAGGCCGAGCTGCGGACAGATAGTGCTCCCACACAAAGCAATAATAAAAGTGTCTAAAAAGCGAAGCGGCGGGCCGGAGGCCCAACGCTGAGCTTCGAAACCCAGCGAAGGCCGAAGGCCGAGCTCCGCGTAGGGCCGAAGGCCCGGAGCGGTCCCGAGGCCGCAGGCCGAGTTGCGGACAGATAGTGCTCCCACACAGAGCAATAATAATAGTGTCTAAAAAGCGAAGCGGCGGGCCGGAGGCCCAACTCTGAGCTTCAAAACCCAGCAAAGGCCGAAGGCCGAGCTCCGCGTAGGGCCGAAGGCCCGGAGCGTCCCAGAGGCGCTCCCAAGTACGCGAGGCCGTAGGCCGAGCTGCGGACAGATAGTGCTCCCACACAGAGCAATAATAAAAGTGTCTAAAAAGCGAAGCGGCGGGCCGGAGGCCCAACGCTGAGCTTCGAAACCCAGTGAAGGCCGAAGGCCGAGCTCCGCGTAGGGCCGAAGGCCCGGAGCGGTCCCGAGGCCGCAGGCCGAGTTGCGGACAGATAGTGCTCCCACGCAGAACAATTATAAAAGTGTCTAAAAAGCGAAGCGGCGGGCCGGAGGCCCAACGCTGAGCTTCGAAACCCAGCGAAGGCCGAAGGCCGAGCTCCGCGTAGGGCCGAAGGCCCGGAGCGGTCCCGAGGCCGCAGGCCGAGTTGCGGACAGATAGTGCTCCCACACAGAGCAATAATAATAGTGTCTAAAAAGCGAAGCGGCGGGCCGGAGGCCCAACGCTGAGCTTCGAAACCCAGCGAAGGCCGAAGGCCGAGCTTCGCGTAGGGCCAAAGGCCCGGAGCGGTCCCGAGGCCGCAGGACGAGTTGCGGACAGATAGTGCTCCCACACAGAGCAATAATAATAGTGTCTAAAAAGCGAAGCGGCGGGCCGGAGGCCCAACGCTGAGCTTCAAACCCAGCGAAGGCCGAAGGCCGAGCTCCGCGTAGGGCCGAAGGCCCGGAGCGTCCCCGAGGCGCTCTCAAGCACGCAAGGCCTCAGGCCGAGCTGCGGACAGATAGTGCTCCAGGTCCAACTCCCACGCAGAACAATAATAAAAATGTATAAAAAGTGTTCCGCGTGGGAGCACTATCTATCTGCAGCTCGGCCTGCGGCCTCGTGTGAAAACACTAGAGGTGAACAAAAGACAAGACCGTGGGGCCTTCGGGCCCTGCGCGCCACCAAAAAAAAGTACTGTACAAGTGTACATGTAAATAAATAAATAAAATATTGGACGACACCTTACACAGATCAACCTAGCCACAAACTAAGCAAAGCTTGTACTATTAATTTATTTATTAATATAACATACTATTTACACAGCATTACAGTTTGCACCAAAGCGCTGGCAAATTTAAACATGCTTAGTGAGAATAATCACAGTATTAATTATGATTAATTCACCATTCATTCATTCATACTATGGGTGCTAGGCGACGATATACATACTTATTATTCATAGAAAACATCCATGACTCAGGAACAAATATCTGTGTTCGTCACACAATTAAATGGCCTTACCGGGATTCGAACCCAGGACCGCGGCTTAGCAGTCAGGGTACTATAAACTACGCCAGACCGGGGATATTTGAGGCGGCGGTTAAAAATGTACCAACATTTAAAGTAGGTACGTATAATGTCGCTGGCACTCATAGTACGTGCTAGTCTTACAATTAGTTTGAGGACTTTGAGACTAATAGGTTCGTTCTATGGGAGGTGTCTTACAATATATTATATAAATATGTAAGTATTTTTGTATATTTATAACTAGAAGTTTTCGACGCCCATAGTAACTACTAAAATTTTGAATGAATGAACATTAAAAACACCAAATTCTCAAGCAACCGCTGTCGGTGCCATTTACTGCTGCCGCGCCGCTACAGAGTCTGATTTGAGAATATTAATATGTTACTTTACTGAATTTGAACTTCAATGAATCATTATTGCTTGATCTTAGTAATAAAAGTGTTTTGCGAAAGTTTAATGTTTAAATTTTGCATACGATGGCCTTAAACGAATCGAAAGAGACAAGATTGCTTCGGTATAACATATAAGATGCGGCCGCCGGCGCTATACATTATAATGCATATTTGAGGAGATGAATATGTTTTACTATAGAAAATGTAAATTTATGGTAATTCTTATTAGTTAGTCTTATTATTTTAAGTATTTTTTACGGTTATATGATTTAATTTTTCATACGATGGCCTTTAAACGAATCGGAAGAGACAAGATTTCTTCGGTATGTTATATGCGACGGCGGCGCCATACGTTCTAATGCAGATTTGAGGAGATAAATATGTTTTACTACAGAAAATGTATATTTATAGTAATCTTTATTAGTTAGTCTTAGTATTTTTAGTAATTTTTGTCGGTTTTATGCTTTAATTTTTGCATACGATTGCCTCAAACGAATCGAAAGAGTCACGATTGCCAACAAGTTTCAGTACATTGCCAGCCGTTGCCGCCGTCATTGTTTCTAATGCATTATTTGATAAGATGAATAAGTTTTACTATGGATAATGTATATTTATTTTAATACTTATTAGTTAGTCTTACTGTTTTAAGTAATTTTTGACAGTTTTATGCTTTAATTTTTGCATACGATGTCCTCAAACATGAACAATCACAAAATTTTTGTAAAATATGCCACATTATTGAATTTTTCCAGCTGGTCATAAATAAATATGTTAGTCTTTTATAATATTTTAATAGTTTAGCACTATATCTGTCTAACAATACTATTTTATGGTACAGCACAATACAATTTTTGTGAGTACTTGCTAAACAAACACTACAAAAAACGTCATTTTTGGCCCGAATGGAACGCTTTTACCGCAAAAGTGGCGCCATCTGTAGCAGCCAATTATATATTTCCGAGTAATGGCTACTTTCCTCTATACGGTCATATTAAAATTGTCTATTTAGGTATTATAGTTACAGAGATATAAGCCGCCGCGCCATAACACTTTTCGTTACACCTGGTTTTCGGTCCGGTCACTCTACTACGGGTTTTTAAAGACGTTCACCTAACGTTTCACGTCAAAAAGGTATTCAGCCAAATAAAATTTAAACAAAATGACAGTTTAGTCAGTTGCAGACGATTTATGGTGTGGGCCGTTTTTTTCAAAGTTGTCCACCCCACTTTTTTTTGGATTTGGATTTTTTTATGTGTTTTCCACTCAGAATCGCGAGCTCTTTCAATCCTAATAGGAGAAAAAAAGTGTCCCAAGGTTTTTTCCCATTCCGTTACCATTTTTTCATACATTTTGTATGGCGGTAACGGAATGGAAGGTTCGAAAAAATGTATGAAAATCTTGGGACATTTTTTTTCTCCTATAAGGATCGAAAGAGCTCTAGACTCTGAGTATGAATCGCGTAAAAAATACCCATGTTACAAAAAAAGTGGGGTGGACAACTTTGAAAAAAATGGCCCGTGTAATATTCGAGGAGCACCTTCTCTGATGACTTGTTAGACCGACGCGAGACCGACATAGTCTACCGCAGGACTGACAAGAGAAGTTTGCGGAAAACGGCGCTGAAACATCATGGTGTCTTCTGTCTCTTATCAGCGAGTGCAGCAAACCATGACTCATCGCAAATTTTGCGACCCTCCACAATGCTTCTGCGCCACTCCGTGCGTTGTTCTGCAACCTTCTCCCAGAGTCGGTAGTTTATGAAAGGCAATCATGTCCCTCTTTGCGCAGTCTTTAAAACGAAGAAACGGCCTTCCAACGCTACGCTTTGCATTCGCGACTGCACCAAGAAGAACACGACGAGGTAGTCGAGAGGGTTCCATCCTGTGCACATGCCCTAACCAACGTTGTCGTCTCTGTTTAAGAAACGCCGTTAAGCTAGGCAGCTGTGAATTTGACACTAAAATTAACTAAATTAACAGTTTAATAGGTGAGACAACCGACCGATGACCGGTCTGGCGCAGTCGGCGTTTATTTGTGTGATGAGCACAGATATTTGTTCCTGAGTCATGGATGTTTTCTATGTATATAAGTATTAATAATCGTTGTCTGATTACCCACAACACAAGCCTTCTTGAGCTTACCGTGGGCCTCAGTTAATCTGTGTAAGAATGTCCTATAATATTTTATTTAATATTTTTATTTATTTTAGACAAAATGTTGAAAATCCTTTGTCAGAGACTGGAGTCTGAACTAGATTTAGACCAGGGTAACCACCATGACGTGCTAAAGCCGTTCAGTTTAGATTGAGAGAGAGGGACGGAGCTATGTAACTGCTATAGCTGTGTCCCTTTATCTCAACCTAAACTGAACGTCTTTAGTACGTCATGGTAACCCCCCTGTATTACAGATCACCAGGCTCTTACCCCGGGTGGTGAAATGCACAAACGTTTTCAATAATATCGTTATCGTAGTTCGCTATCTCTATCCTTCCGTATTGGCGCGACAGAGCCAGAGTGCGTTTCGATCGGCGTCTGGCGTCCAACGATTGTCATTTCGACTTAGCCGATTGTATTGTAGTGTACACAAGCAGGGGCGGCTCACTCCGCGATTCTATTGCCGCGCTACAAGTACATGCCCGGCCGCGAACTCGCGGCCCATTCAGATGTGATCTACGCGCGGCGCAATAGAATTCAATGTCGGCTGCTCGCGTACGGTCCGTTTGATAATGTAGGTAAGAATTCAGAAATGGCGGCATTTTGGGAACATCAAAGGAGTGAGCCTTCTGTAGTTGTACTATATTCTGTGACACAAGTTTAGTTAATTTGGTCAATGTAGATACAAGTTTAGGGTTGCAAATAGAAAATAAAAACATTTTTTTTTAGAATTATAAAAAAAAAATATGAAAAAATATCAAGCACCATGGTTTTTTTTTTCTAAATATGGTCCGAGGACAGACAGACGTGTCGAAACTATAAAGGGTTCCTAGTTGACTACGAGACCCTAAAAAAAAAAGTTTTTAAAAATCAAACAAGCTATTTAAAATATAGGATCCTTATCATAATTAAACGGATTAGAAACGTCGAGTAGACTCCCATATAATTAAGGTTCTCCAGAAATAACTAGGAATGTATGGAAATTGCAATACATTAATTAAGACGCTTGAAATATTTAAACCAAATGTTAGATCTAAACAGTCTGGTTTCGTGGAAACATTAATATTTGTGTCGCGACATATTTCTAGACCATTCACGATATACACTCGCGGACACTAAATACGGGTCACTTTGTATGGAAATCTTTATGGAAAGTAACCCTTTTTCACTGTCCGTGACTGTAGTTAGTATTAGTATAGATGTAAGAGGATCGAGTAGTCGAAGTAAAATGTGTAATCACAGTACATAGACTGCCATCTCTTGACACAGGCTTAAAACTCTTGAACCTCAGTTTTGACAATTTGGTCCATATTGTTAGCTTGATATGAGTTAAAATGTCAAATATTAATATTAGCGCCATCTAGCTGAGCGTACCCCAAAGGTGTAATGCCATCTAGCCTACCGTACCTTTTTCTGTATGGTACTGAGGTACGTTTTTTTCTTACGCCGTGGCTTGCGTGGGCGACGACCGCGCGATGGTCGCGCGACGGCGATGCGACGCATACGAAATCAAACCTTATCGATATGGAAGTATGAGACGCGACGGCGACCGTCGCCCACGCAAGACACGGCGTTAGACTTTATCTGTCTATACGGAGTCTTTGGTATTAGCGATGAAGCAAATTTGACAAATATCTTCATCAAACGCATGCCATGCCATCCTGAACCTTGACGTTGGCGGAATCATCGACGATCTTCCCATATAAACAATCATAGAAAATATGAATTACTAGCCGAGTTTGTTACCGACAGTTACTAACCCAATTCAGTGCGAACTTCTATGAATTCTATGCAGTTCTACAATTTACAATCAAACTTTGATAAGTCAAGTTCCGTAATTACTTTACAACTCCAATAACTTATTCTACAACCCCCGAACACATCTGGAACTCTGGAGATCTCTATAATAATAAAATATGACATTCAGAGTCATTTGTACCTCTAAAGTAATTTTTATGTCTGTTTGTACTTTTTTATATTATGTGTAGTTTTAGTTGTAATTCAACTTGAAGAGACCTTATACATCTCTAATACATTGTAGTAGCGTTATACATTAAGTAAAATTAGTATTGTATCAATACTAATTTTACTGCCCGTGTGGTGACGGGTTAAGAATTTCACCACCCCCTTTCTTCCCGTGGGTGTCGTAGAAGGCGACTGTGGGATATGGGTTAAATTGTGGCGTAGGCGAGAGAACCTGTCACTGCAGTGTCACAGTTTCGTTTTCAGTCAACCCCTTATTTGCCAAGAGTGGCACTGAAACTTGAGTAGTTTCATGTGCTCTGCCTACCCCTTCATGGGACACAGGCGTGATTGTATGTATGTATGTATGTAGTATTGTATCAATTGTGTAATTTAAATTCAAATATAAGGATTATGTTAAAATTTATGTGACGTGTAAAAGTGCCCCTGTGGCCTATTTGCTGAATAAATATTTTGTATTACAATACAATACAATACAATACAATACTCTTTATTGCACACCTTGATAAAATACAACAATACAAAACAAGGAAGAAACACGAACAAAGGTAAACAACAGGCGGTCTTATCGCTAAAGAGCGATTTCTTCCAGACAACCTTAAGGTAGCGGAAATTTGTATTTTGTATAATAATAACGGAAAATAATGACTTACGGGGCGTCTACCGGTACCCTGAGTTTAAGACGATACAGGAGGGGTCAATTCTCCATACAAACGCTCTCGACTATTTCCTCCCTGGTTTTTGAAGATAGAGCAACGATTTTTTCAACACAGATTATTATTATTTTTATCTGTGTCGGACCGTTTATTGATTTTTTTGATATTCTTATTTTTAAAGACGCTAGAGCCCATCAAATATTACAAAAACGGCGTTATTGATTAAGGCGTCAAAAAAGATATATTCAAAATTTGTGACAGTCAGCCAAAAAAAATAAACGGTCCGACACAGATTATTTCATTGTTATTCAGACTCTAAGATTTTGTTACGATTGATTAAGTTTTGAAGGAGGAAACAGTTGAGAGCGGAACCTCGATTTTAAAGATTCAAACAGGTATATACGGCCCGCCTGATGTAAAGCGGTCACCGTAACCTATGGACGCCTGCAACTCAAGAGGTGTCACATGCGCGTTGCCGACCCATTAGAAATTTGAACACTCCTTTTTTGAAGAACCCCATACATAGTAGTTCACCGGGAATACCTCGGCATGGGAGCTCATTCAACAGTCGGAGCGTTCGCTGGAGGAAATTCCTCTGAAACAGCACGGCGGTCTTGTGTTCTACCTACCCCTTCTTTCTACCCCTCAATTGCCAAGATTGGAACTGTAGAACTGAACTTGAGTTTCATGTGCTCTGCCTACCCCTTTAGGAATACATGAGTGAGTTTTATGGTAGAGGCTCAGTACGCTGGCAAAACCCAGTAACTTACAAACTTGTAATCATATGCAAAGAATCCCGCGGGTGCAGGGGAATAACCGTAAATTCCTTAAAATTATAACTTAAATTAAGAAAGGGGACGACCGATACCGGCTGTCTATACAAACGTGTTCCCATTTTCCTCTGTAGGTATTAGGTAACATTATTGGAAATATTAAGTGCGTTTTCACATTATCCGATCCGATATCGGATGTCGGACCGATATCCCATACATTACAGGCGCCATCTTGGATTTTTTCTATGGAAATCCTTCCGACATCCGATATCGGATCGGATAATATGAAAACGGCGTAAGACATAACTTGTTGCGTATCAGCTATTACCCTACGTTCGATTTTTCGAATTTAATTAAGTATCTATTACCTACTTCAATTATTTTTCCCTTGTCAGAAAACAATTGCCTATGACAACACATTTTTATATTTGACTAGCTTTTGTCACGGTTTTGCTCGCGTTAGAAAGAGACAAAAAGTAGCCTATGGCACTCTCCATCCCTTCAAATATCTTCGTTTTGCCGTGAAAGACGGACAAACGAACAAGACACTCACACTTTCCCATTTATAATATTAGTATGGATATGGATTCTGATAAAAAATAAACTGATCTTTATATAGATAGTTTGCAATGATCACATATATTTTTTTTAATGTCTATATTTAAGTTTACGGTCCTCGCTTTCAGTACGGGCGGCCGATAACTCTTGTTACTTTATTTGATATATTTGCTATATGATCACATACTGTATAAGTAAATTGAACTTAATATTAAAGTATGATTTACTTTTGTTTCAGGTATATTTGCAATGCGATGCAGTTTCATCACAATTTAGCTCTTCATCGGGTTTGTTAAGACGATACGGTAGGGGTCAATTCTCCATACAAACGCTCTCGACTATTTCCTCCCTGGTTTTCGAAGATAGAGCAATGATTTTTTCAACACAGATTGTTATTATTTTTATCTGTGTCGGACTGTTTTGATTTTTTTGATATTCTGCTTTTTAAAGACTCTAGAGCCAATCAAAAATTTCCAAAAGCGGCCTTTTTCATTGTGACTCAAGATTGGTAACAATTAACCAAAAAAGCTAAACGGTCCGACATAAATTATTTCATTGTTATTCAGATTCTCAAATTTCGTTCCGATTGATTAAGTTTTGAAGGAGGAAAGAGTCGAGAGCGGAACTTCGATTTTAAAGATTTTTTTTTAAATATCTTTTGACTGAGTTGTTCTTGATGGACATTTTTTTTTATAAATCTAGTTCATAACACTTGTAGGTACCTATATTTAACTAAAATTCCCAAGTTGAAAGGGGGCCTTTCCATTTTAGCATTTTCGCTACCGTATCCTCTTAAGACGCTACGGGAAAATGCTAAAATGGAAAGGAGTCCCCATTTCAATTTGGGAATTTCAGTTAAATATACCAGTGTTATTAACTAGAATCATCGAAAAAAAAAATGTTCATTAAGAAAAACTCAGTTAAAAGATATTGCGAAAAAATCTTTAAAATCGAGGTTCCGCTCTCGGCTGTTTCCTCCTTCAAAACTTATTTAAACGGAACGAAATTTGAGAATCTGAATAAATTCGACCTGTCGATGTCGTATCTCACATACAAGCATGGTTCGCTTTCGCCTACACGAGCTTAGCGCTGTGTGCTGTGTGCGTAGGAACGCGCTTCTTTCAATATTTGATCGCCAGTGTCCGAGGTGTGCCTATAGGGAGGAAAATGTAGTCATAAGGCTGTGTGGAGAAGCCGCCCCGCTTCCTCTTAAGTTCGGGGTTCCAGCTAGGTTGTAAATAAGCTTGGCGTGCCGCCAGGCGTTGCTCGTTAATAATATAGGCTGGGGCAATATGGACGGTTTAGTGAAGTCTCTAGCAGTGCAGTGCAGTCGGTTTGCAGTTATGTACAATGTCCTTCAATATGGCAAGAAAACAAACAAGTTGAGAAACTTTCTTTAAAAGTTTCCGGAATGTTTCGAATTTCCCGGAAAGATTTTGGAAGATTAAAACTTTTTGAATTTTTTATTTGGATATCGATATCCCTTTAGCGCGTGTGACGTATACAATATTTGTTCAAATTTGAATTATAACAGTTGTCAGTAGAGTAGAATTTATAACGGCCAAATATGGAACAATATGCGGTAAAGGGATATCTTTGGCACATCTGACTAGACGCAACCAAGAGGATATTAATGCCAAACGAAAAAGATGCTATGAAAAGTCACGACGGTAATCACATTCGTCATTTAATTGCTTTCATTCATCAAAATGTTATTGATAGAGATACCAATTTGTGAGTGTTTCAATAGCCATGTTTCTTGAAGCAAAAATGATTTTCGGCAGTGACATAATCTCATCTAGATCTAATAAATATTGCACGTATATCAAACTTCGAATCGGGAAATAAGTATTGACTTGCGATTAAAAATTTGATTCGATTATATAGGAATTCGATAGCGATATTAGTTCTTCTAAATCAACCTACACGTAATATTTTGCGTATTTTTCATCGCCGCCATATGCAATGCGGTTGACGTTATCCTATCATTCATCAAACGGACGTGGCGCCACCTGCCGTTATTGATGACGCTGATCGCTTTTTAACTAATTACTGAAATTAAAAAAAAAACGCGTTGCAAAAGGGTATGCCGGCCATTTTGCTAAAGGATGTAGGTATTTACATTTTTCAGATCACAACATTTTGTATGTTATGTAAACTTATGTATTCTCAATATGACAAACAGCTTTTTTGGTCCTACTTAATAAGCGAAATGTGTTCAAAAATGTTCATTTTAGCTAGAATCATACTAAGTTGACAATTTTTTTATAATCCAGCTTATGCAAAGGTTATTTAATGTAAAAGTCAGTTAACTTCATGAAAGTTTGACATTAAAATTGACACTTGCATCTACTAGTATCGTCATTCAAAATAGTAAAGTGACCTACGGACAGACAGACAGACCGACAGAGTCATTAGGGTTATTATCCAAAAGAAAAATGGTTCCTATTCCTATTTGTACCTTTTTGGAACGGAGCACTAATAAATCAAAATAGGTAACCAAATGAGACAGGTCGTCTGATGGTAAGCGATCACCGCCGCCCAGGGACACCCGAAACACCAGAGGTGTTGGAGGTGCGTTGCCGGCCTTTAAGATGGGTGTACGCTCTTTTCTTGAAGATTTGAAGGTTTTACCATAGATTAAATATTATAAGATCATACCATCCCATCCCATACATTAAAATGCGACCGCCTAAAAACGCGCATACACTACACCACACATAGATGGCGCCACAAAAAAGTCTTGTAGCTTTCGATTATACTTGTAGATGGCGTTAATTTTTTTTTTATGAATGGCTTTTACTCCTCGCTATTTCAAGCCAGGTGGATTCTGCCAATGTCGTGGTGAGGAGTGAGGACTTTTGACTTTTTTTTTGTTTTAAACGAGAGTGTTCGGTGATGGCGTTAATTGTCACTTTTGACATAGAATTATGGCTCGAAAGTGACACTTAACGCCAATCTACTAATCATCGATGGCAACAAGGCATTTTTTGTGGCGCCATCTATGTGTGGTGTAATGTATGATATGATCTTCTTATATTTTATCTATGATGTTACGTTTTACAGGAATTTACTACCAAATACATATACAGACGTATTTCTGTATAGTGCTTGCACGCCAGCCTATACAAATAGCCACATTCGTCCTCAGAACCAAAATGTCGTATAGTTGTTATCCATACTGCTCTTATACTGCGTTTTGTGTGTCGCGTGTTTGGTCCTAGACTTGTGTGGTCATTAGTCAAACACAGGTGCCTTCAGGAAGGAGTGTGCAGGAAAATTATTCTATGCACCTATAGTGTATATCTACATAATCTGGGGTTACTTACTTTGAATTACAAGAAAGATTGATTTGATTATTATTAGGTATCTGAATAATTCAAATTCAGATTTAAAAACAATTGAATAATGAATCGACAAGATCAATTGGAACCTGCGTCCATTGGCACTTTGGTCTGAAGGAAAAAAAATTTTTTTTTTTTTTTTGTATGAATAGGTAGACGTTTGACCACGATCACACCTGATGGTAAGTGATGATGCGGTCTACGGTGGATCACGCTTACCTGAAACCTTACCTTAAATATATCGTCACTACTTTAAAAAAAATTCGTATCTCACGCTGTTCCTCAAAGTTAAAACGAAGTAAGTCTATATGCATTCCATACATACTTACTACAATTTTCTTTTCATTGACAGACGACGATACAAGTTTTTTACAAAAGTAGTGTCGATTGTGTGTGCCTCAAATTTAGTTCGGTGCGGTGCCAATACTTTGGCGACTGGAAGTCACCAGCAACACGCTGAGATGAGGCCATTTCGTGGCACTTCATTCCTTTCCGTCTTGTTGTTATTATGTGTATTTTGTCTTGCCTGTGTTCACGAATAAATGTTTATTCTATTCTATTCTACTTATTATATTCAAACATCGTATTTGCGACCCGTAAACTACGAGTAGTATTTAAATATCTCTATAAGGGAACGCGTACCAAATCATTTTATAATAAATACACAGCAAAAAGGAGTGTATAAGCTTCTAATGGGTCGGTAACGCGCATATGATACCCCTTGAGTAGCAGGCGTCCATAGGTTACGGTGACCACTTTCCATCAGGCCGATCGTATGCTTGTTTACCACCGACATGGCATTTAAAAAAAAGTACCGTGTTAATCGTATAGTATAATATTAGAGGTATAGGAGCAGAATTATTTTCTGCTAGCAGAAAAGTGGGTTAGTGTTAGGTTATTTTTTTAGTAAAATATAAGTCCTACCAAATTTGCTATGGCATAATTCGTAGGTACTTTGTATGAACAAAACAACGATAGCAAAAAGGAAATGAAATACAGTCCCAGAGGCACCGTTAGGTACGACGACGAGCGAAGCGAGGAGGAGTGTTAGGTATCTTGCATCCCCAACACACAAGACTCGCTATCAAAACAGAAATAGGAAGAAGATGGACAACTTTTTACTGCCTAAATATTATGCAAACAAAAATCTATGGAAGTACTCTTAATTTAGAAGATTATTTTGCTCATTAACATTATGCCAGCATAAGATGCCAAGGCATATTCTGAGTAAGGTTTTCCTGCCAAAAAAATGAATCTTTCAGAGTGACGTTAAGACTACGTAAGACCGGCCTTAGATTCGATAGAGTAAACGTCATGAAAAGTTAAATTCATTGTATAGAGACGAAGTTGCCAGCACTCCCAAACACCTAATTTCATACCCATAAGTACAATATTTTGTCGACCATTATATTTTATAAGAATCCTTTTTTTTTATTAGATCGCATCGCGCGGTATGTCCACGTCACACTAAAATGGGGCTAAGATGTGGATCCGATATACCTATTCCTTCCTTTTACATACAACATACATAAAATCACGCGGTATGTCCGCGTCACACTAAAATAAAGGGGTAGGCAGAGCATATGAAACTACTAAAGCTTCAGGGTCACTCTTGGCAAATAAGGGGTTAAAAGAAAACGAAACTATGGCATTGCAGTGACAGGTTGCCAGCCTCTCGCCTACATCACAATTTAACCCATATCCCACAGTCGCCTTCTACGACACCCACGGGAAGAAAGGGAGTGGTGAAATTGTTAACCCGTCACCACACAGGCACCTTCCTTTATTTGACTCATTTTAGGCTTGTGTCGTTCACGAACTATGAACTGTTAGGAATAAAATCCCATCAATGACCGAAATGAACTGAATCTTTCCGTGGTCTGAGAATCGGTCTTTGCTCATTTAGTTCAGTATAGGATTGGCGAGCGCGAGCGGTTTGGATCGAGAACGAATGTGTGACTGCGCCGACCGAGAGCGAGAGCTACTTAGCAGAGCAACAAAAAAAGTCAAGTTTTCATATTAAACTTCGGTTACTTACAACCTTTCGGCCTGGAATGTTACTATCTGTGGACTACTCGTATAATTTTGACACTATTCGGTCCCATTCGTTCTGATCTTTCCGACCGCAGTGATCGCTGGTCTGGCTGAACTAAATGAGCAAAAGACCTAAAAGAGCGAACTATTTCATGGGAGCGATTGAACGAGATCGGAGCGCTCCGATCAACGAACGAAACGGCACAAGCCTAACTCATTTTATAATGAAAAATGTTATATTGCGACATAAAATAGGAAAAACTGACCACTTTCTTAGTTGACAATTTTTTCATGTAAATCGTAGTTAAGTAAAGCAATTTACAAATTTAATGTCCATCTCCAACCACCCCGATGCATATCTTGAATACTTTCCTCACTCGTACAAATCTACGATTCCCCGCAATGTATTAACATAATGCTTCACCATCCCCTTTGCTAGAACGTTCTACGTTTCATATATTTCCTTGAAACTTATGTCCATTTAATTTTGGAAAACTGTGCCGATTGAGTTCCATACAATCCGGAACAGTCTTTGTGCGAAAGATGGATGGTTCTGGGTGAATTTTAATCTTGTACTGTAGGCATGACAGTAATGTTTGCAATGCAGTAGGAGAATGGTTAGTAATGAATAGAAATAACCGGTACTTTGCGGAAATAAATAAAAAAATGCGTAAAACTTATTAGCTAAAGATGATATTGTCTTCGGTTACCGCGATAGTTACTCATGAAATAAAACTATGGAAACGGATTAAATCGCGTATAATGAATTTAAAATACATCCCGACGTTTCGAACTCTTTACAGCGTTCGTGGTCAACGGGTGACTGAGGAAAAATTAAAATGTGCAAAAGCTACCCACTTACAAGAAATATCCGATTTAATCCGTTTCCATAGTTTTATTTCATAGCTAAAGATGATCAACCAAATCTTGGCACTAAAAAAAGTTGAAAAGGAAAATAAATGTAATGAATGGAAATAGGCGTTACGCAGCAATCCGTATTAAGTATAACCTAACCACAAAATTAAAATTTTGAAAAAAAAAAACCCCGATCGCGACATAGTAGACCGATTTTCATGAAACATGGCTAAGAAGCTAAGAACACTCCCGACTAACTCAGCTTTCAGACAAAAAAATAAATCTAAATTGGTTCATCAGTTCGGGAGCTACGATGCCACAGACACACAGACATACAGACAAACAGACAGACAGACAGACACACAGACAGACAGACACGTCAAACTTATAACACCCCGTCGTTTTTGCGTCGGGGGTTAAAAACAAAAATTGTCGTAAGACTTATAAAGACTGTCAAACAAATTTTGGCGCTAAAAAAGTGGTTTTAAAGCTCAGCCACACATGCGCGATTTGATAGTGTAGGCGGAGCGCAACGATAGCGGTGCGCCGGACGAACGCTGGCGTTGCGCCCAGCGGACGCCGGCGGGAACTAATGAGCGCGGATTGCGAGCGGAATGCGCGCGGATTGTTAGTAGTGCGAAAAATAGACTTTGTCACGACTCGCCTCTGTCACAACTCACCTCGGTTTCCCCTAAATTACAAATTAGCACTTTACGTTACTTGCTTCGCTTTTCGTCATAATTTACCGAAAATTGTATGAAACAAATACCAAAAAGCTCAATTTATCTCCACACTTTCCTAATAAGTCAAAATCGGCAAACAAAGCAGGCAATAACTCAGGGCAGTAAAGGGTTTCCTGGCCTCGGCCGGGAAATGCGTTATAAATGACGCGTTGTCTTCATTTTGCTGGCTTAATTACCAGGTGGGGCTTCACTGGAAAAATACAAAAAATTAGGTTATTACATTTAGCACGTGCACAATGTAAGGCTCTTACTCGTAAAATAGCTTTTAGGTTTGGCAGAATAGTAGCCTAATATCCATACTAATATTATAAATAGGAAAGTGTGTGTGTCTGTTTGTTTGTCCCCTTTCACGACAAAACGGAGCGACGAATTGACGTGATTTTTGAAGTGGAGATAGTTGGAGGGATGGAGAGTGACATAGGTTACTTTTTGTCTCTTTCTAACGCGAGCGAAGCCGCGGGCAAAAGCTAGTACCTAGTAGAGTCTGTTCGTTAAAAAGAAAACTCATGGACATGCGCATTCTCCTCATCTTTTCCTACGGAGCACAGATTGTCTTTGACAAAAGCTCAAAAATCCAAACTCAAGGTTTGCCAGCGAGCCATGGAGCGTAGTATTTGGAGCGTGAAATTATCCGATAGCATTAAAAATACAATTTCAGAACGGGAATAACGGACGTAGCTGCAACTGCTGCCAAGCTTAAATGGGACTGGGCGGGACACGTCTGCCGGATGCCGGATGCCCTGTGGGCCAAGATAGCCACACGTCGGGTACCACAAATTGTAAGGCGTCGCGGTAGACCTCGCCAGAAATGGCGTGACGAGCTTGACCTTTGATGAGGACCGGTGGGAGACTTCGGGGGATAGGGATGCGTGGAGGGATTTGAGGGAGGCCTTTGCCCAACAGTGGGACAATATGTGTTCTTAATAATAATAACAACTGTTCGGAAAAAGAAATGTATGGGGTCCAATACATTCCACGACTCTTCTCTTACCTAACAGACTCTACTTAGTAATTTTTTACTTAGAATATTTTCAATTTCAAAAAATCTACTCATATTTTGCAGCTAAGTAGTGTGGGAGTGTTATCATTGTAACGGTTCTATTTTCTCCAACATTTTTTTCTACTTTACGTTTGGTGTTGGCCGATTTGATAAACTTCAAAATTGTAAGTTTTTTATTACGTATGTTGTTTGCTCATGAACTTTGGTCCCCCATTTCACCCCCTTAGGAGGTGAATTTTGGAAACCCCTTTCAATTAGTGCTTCTCTACAAGTCTACACCTTATAAGGAACCTAAGTACGTACCAAATTTAAAATCTCTGGAAGGCTGTGCGTTGATTTATGTCAGTCAAACAGTTTCTTTTCTTTTATATAAAAATGCTAAAAATAAATATTGCTCATTCAATAAAATTTATTATATTAGCCTATTTCACACAAATTACAACGCACCTACTAAATAACACATTTTCAATTCAAAATTCCTATAAATTAATTGAATAATGCCTTAAATGCAGCCTGAATGGGCATACCATACAAATTTATACCCCCATTTATCAAAACCGGGGCGTGTAGAGACAAAAGGCAGAGTTCTATTGTCCCTGAAGGAGAGGTGAAACGCAAACACAGATATTTGTGATGTAAGGTAACGGACCCAGTCATGGACAGTTTAAAATAAAAAAAAATGCCTATTTTTACCTATAACTTCACGACGACTTTAATTTGGACGACAGGGGGCCGTTGAGTCTCACTGTCACTAAAATACCGGTTGAAAACGGTCAATTGCCTATTATTTTCAGTGACAATTTTCTGAATTTGAACGCCCTGAGATTCAAAAATCGGCCCCCAGGTCTGGCGCACTCGGTAGTGACCCTGCCTGCTGCGCCGCGGTCCCGGGTTCGAATCCCGGTAAGGGCATTTATTTATGTGATGAGCACAGATATTTGTTCCTGAGTCATGGATGTTTTATATGTAAATATCTCATATAAGTATTTATATATTATATATATCGTTGTCTGAGTACCCACAACACAAGCCTTCTTGAGCTTACCGTGGGCCTCAGCCAATCTGTGTAAGAATGTCCTATAATATTTATTTATTTATTTAACTTCAATTGTGTCTCCTGTGTTACTATCTTAGTCTATTATTGTTTGCGTTGCATTCGATAATGATATATTCGTACGGCTGGTTGCCAAGTCTGCGTTTATCAAACGATGCCATCTCCCGGCAGACAGGAATAAACATAGATAACGTCGATACACTCACCTGCAATTATTAAATAATACACATAAAATATTTGATAAAATACTTAATTTAAAGTCACATACAGGTCGAACGCGATTAATTAACATTATTTTACCTTTTTTCCCAACCAGCCAGTGCAACCTGGCCGAAACGTTGGGAAAAAAGGTAAAATAATGTTAATTAATCGCGTTCGACCGGTATGTGACTTTAAATATGTGTAATGTGTACAAAGCGCGAGAACTTAAAGTGTTAAAATAATTAATTGTTGTTATTTAACCGTTCATCCTAATATTGTTACCCGGGTGAGGTAAAGATTCCAAAATTCATTAACGAGCCTAACAAGTGGTTTAAAATGTGGAATATCTGGGGGTACGGTAGTAGCTAAGGCGAGTTATGTTTATGTTTATGTTTATTGTTTTTTTGAACCCTCACAACTTGGATCAGGGATATAAAATGTCACGACTTGTAAAAACATGCAATACTTAGGTACCAACTTAATAAAATTCACTAGAAATTGTATTGTCCAATGTCCATGTACATGGCATTCCACTTAACAACTATTGGACTATGGAAATCGTCAATCATAGTGTTCAGAAGGTGATAGATAAACAAAATTTTCAGGATATGATGGCAATACCAACCTTATTTAATATACGAAGTTCCAATATTATAGCTTTTATACTTAAAATTTTATTGATATCTAAAAAACCCTGATTTCGTCACTGACTGGCTCACTTATGATCATACAAAAGTTAGGGTATTTAACCACCATGCACCAAACATTTAACTCAGGGTCAGTGGCCTGTCATCTGTCAAATTCCATATAAAATGGTGGGTTAACCCTCGAGTTAACCCTCCATTTTCGTTGGTGCAAGTGGCCCTTACAGTATCAAGGCACGATGGTTAAAAAAAATATCCGCGAGTGTAAAATAATATTTTCCATTGGAAATAATACTGAATGATATGAAACAAAATCAAAAATAAGTTATTTTTTTATTCCTGGGCATTTTGAGAATCAGTGTGTCTGCATTTGACAAATTACAGACAAAGAGGATCGAGTATTATAGAGAGTTACTGTCGAAGTAAAATGTGTAATCACAGTGCATAGACTGCCATCTCTCGACACAGGCTTAAAACTTTTGAACCTCAGTTTTGACAATTTGGCCCATATTCTTAGCTTGATATGTTTTAAAATGTCAAATATTAATATTAGCGCCATCTAGCTGAGCGTACCCCAAAGGTGTAATGCCATCTAGGCCACCGTACCTTTTTCAGTATGATACTGAGGTACGTTTTTTTCTTAGACTTTATCTGTCTATACGGAGCTATATATATTTTTGTTACAGACTATAATAGAAATAACCAATAAGCCAACATAATCGCAATAATATCTCAGACTATACGACAGGTGATGTACGGCTGTCGCCGGGACTAATTATGCCAGCGGCAATTAGATGTATGTAGGTCTGTCTGTGACTGAGCTGAACTGTCTAAATCAATGGGGAGGGCTAGCCAAGACGTCAATTGTACTGGCAAATGTTGAAAGAGAAGCAACAATAAAGCCTAACCAGAAATATGACTATTGTGAAGAGGGCGCTGTTATTCTCTTGTATGCGGTGACAGTTCAGGCCCCGTAGCATGCGCGGATCCAGGGGGGGGTCATGGACGTCATGAACCCCCTGGAGCCTAGGTTGGCCATACAAATAGACCACGTGATCCCCCTCCCTGGGGGACCTGGGCCTGTACCATAATTTAATTTTCCCCTCACTAGCTCGGAAACACGCGTTTTGTCCTTCAATACCAGCGGGTAAAAACGCATTTTATCCACTAGCAGATAAAGTAATATAGTATAGTAATATAGTACCTTGAATATAGTCATTTTTTCTGCTTTAAAATTGATAAAAGTGAGTGAATCTAGTGATGACGATGGTTTACCACCTGTGGAACTACTGGAAGCAGTGATAAGTGCCTAGAAGTACAGTCTAAAGAGTCCAAAATATTATTGTAATGTAGATAATAGGTACCTATGTACTGCATAAAATCTGATTCGTTATGAAAGTATGTGAAGCGAAAGTGGTTTGTCAGGATCATAGTAAATGGAAATCCGTGATCTCTGCCTATCCCTCTGGGAAACAGGCGTGACTGTATGTATGTATGTATGTAAATATGCGATTCTATACACCGTGTTTTTTTTGTTTTCCGTTAAATTCGACGCGTAGCTAGGTTCATTATCAGGAACCATCCTGTATATCACTTTAGTTAAATTCGCAAAAAAACATTTTTCATCATTTTCATACATAATAACTGAATTTATTAGTGTGAGAGACCCTTAAGAATAACAATCAGGTTAGCATCAAGTGATTGACGGCACATGTCAAAACAAATAACATTAGGAATTGGACAAGGCTGTCACACACGTGTTCAGTAATTATCTTTATTTTTTTAATAACTCGATAACCGTAAGAGTGAAAACGCTAGTTTCTTAGAGAAATTAATTGTATTTGATCTAAAGAACCTTCACTTAAAGTTAACGGAATTCAATAAAAACAGGGTGTATACCTATAGCCTGGCCAGAAGTACAGTATGTCTACGCGCCACGTTGCGGAATTTCATTAGAACTGTTTTCTATAAAATAAACAACTGTCACCGCATACACCAGAATAAACAGCGCCCTCTTTATAATAAGTCATATATTTCTAGTGAGGATTTAGGTATTGACTTCTTGAGCCACACAATTATTTGCCAATAATCATACCTACTGATGAAAAAATAGTATAATTATAATCACTTACTCTCGAACTAATTTCCTCCTAACGAATAATTTATTGCAACATACATCAATGTGCTAAAAATACGTTTGTCCGTCCATCTGTCCGGTCCGTATCTCGATAACGTTAATTGCAGAATTTGGAGCGGATATGCGGATTTAACTGCCAGGAATCTGCCAAATACTAAATGTCTGGGGAATCAAATAAAATTGTTTTAGTCTAGAAACTAAACTAGAATCGCGTTATAAAATAGCTGATTTGGTAAAATGATTTTAATTTGATACCTCTTTACGATTATGGTATCCATAATTTTCATCCATGACTAGTCATACCAAACTAGGTAAGTTACCGAATTTGACAACGTACCTGCCCTTTTAGCACAACTTGCCTTTGTCGCGCGAGTCCATACATCAAGCGCGACTTCAAGTATGGACTCGCGCGCGACAAGGCAAGTTGTGCTAGAGGGGCTGGTGTAAATGATAACTTGATAACCTCAAACTTCAAACTCTAAACGCCAAACATCGATGAAATTTTATCGCTTACTAATCTAACCGGGACTATTTATTATTTTTTTATTTATTTAAACTTTATTGCATATTTGAAGAAAAGTACAAATGGCGGACTTAATGCCTTAAGGCATTCTCTACCAGTCAACCATAGGGCAAACCAGAAATTCGCGAATGTGGGTGCAGTGAGGAAAGTAATATATAGAACGCAAACTAAGTATCAAAATCTTTGGCCAGCCTCGTCTTAACCACAGTATAATAAAGAGTAGTATCGTACAGTATGGCCACTCCCGCTCCCCGCTGAAAGTGCCGCCCATCCCCTCTCGGTTACCTCACAGTTACCGCCTGTCAAAAACGCGAACAGTCGACCTGTCATATTTCACTCATGTCACACTTCTGTCAAGTCATACTTCTGTCCCTTTTCATCTGGCGCGACTGCCCGCCGTCCTTGAAACGGCCAATCACAGCGCGCTTAACACATTCCCCGCCCGCTCCTCGCACCCCAAACACTGGTGACTCGTATCGCGAACAAAATATACAAGATTGCCACTCTATAGGAGGTTCTCTGTGGCCAACTCTAAATAAAGAAATAAATATTGTAGGACATTATTACGACTACATACCCACCTACACCTACCAAACTACCATACTCGTACCTACCTACTCAATCCCACGGTAAACTCAAGAAGACTTGTGCTATGGTCGCTGTGGGTTACCTAGACAACGATATAAATACTTAAATAACATGAGCCATTTTTTTTTCAAAGTTGTCCACCCCACTTTTTTTGCATTTGTAAATTTTTATGTGGTTTCCATTCAGAATCGTGAGCTCTTTCCATTCTAATAGGAGAAAAAAAGTGTCCGAAGGTTTTTTCCCAATCCGTTACCATTTTTTCATACATTTTGTATGGCGGTAACGGAATGGAAGGTTCGAGAAAATGTATGGAAATGTTGGGACATTTTTTTTTCTCCTATCAGGATCGAAAGAGCTCGTGATTCTGAGCATTGATCGCGTAAAAATACCCATGTTACAAAAAAAGTGGGGTGGACAACTTTGAAAAAAATGGTCCACATGTCCGACTCAGGAAAGATTTGTCAGGAAGTATTTTTTGCTCATCACACAAGTGATTTACCAAGATCCGAACCCAGGACCACCAGCTTCAGCAGGCAGAGTCACTCACACTCACACGATAGACAGGTCGTCAATTTTCACGTTTATAATATTAGCCTTGATTTATGTATGGCACCTGGCGCAACATTCGGTAAACGCGGGCCCAATAGTGGAGTAAAAGTAAGGTACCCTGGACATAATTCAATAACTCGTCCTTTTTGATATTTTATTGGGTATTATTATTAAGCATCAAATAGTAATTATGTACATAGATAAAAAAAAAGACGATCGTATTCATATCTTATAAAAATCATGAGATAAAGTACATTATCCCACTTTTCGCTAACAGCAAAATAGTTAACCGAAAACTTTGTTAGATTAACTTTGTGGTGCACTCAGATGCGATCAGTTATTAGCGATATTACACAGAAAATAAATCTGATTGTGTACTTTTTTTTACCGTTTTCATTTAATGTGAATATCTAGGTAGGTAAAAATGGTGACCATGATATATATATCAATTTGCATTGTATTAAGTATATATAGACATTTAACACCGATCTTAAACATATATTTTTAACGCTTAAATAAACATGAATTTCTCAGTAGGTATAAATTGTAACTGAGATTTTTTTGCTTAAGACCAGGTTTTTGTGTACTATAATCATGATTTTATCAAAATTAATACTGTGAAGGTCGCGCTTAAGAAACTGTAAATGTCAGTAATTTAAAAGGGTGCAAAGTTGTCGTAGAGCGGCTGTCGCGGGGCGGGGGAGCGCGCGGGGCGCGGGCCTGGGAGAGCGCGCCGCGCACCGGCCGCGTCACCGCGGCGGATCGGTTAATAGGTTAGGGACGTAAGTTACCGGCCACACCAGAGCGTCGCGTGTCTCGGGGCGCGGACGGACGTCCGCGCCACGCCACCTGAGTGTAATTCAAAAATCGTCTCCTCAGTACATTTTGTATAGGAAGGACGTAAGACGCGCCCCAGGCGGCGTGGCGGCGGCGTGGCGCGCGCCGCGCCGCCTGGGACTTGGTGCCAATAGGACCATCTCGGGGTTATACCCGTTCGATTAAAAAAATAATTTGAAAATCGGTCCACGATTCTCGGAGATATCGAGTAACAAAAAAACCGACCAAGAGCGTGTCGGTCCACGCTCAGTGTAGGGTTCCGTAGTTTATCGTATTTTTCTCAAAACAATTTTCCTAGAAAGTCTTTATAAAGTTCTACTTTTTTGATCTTTTTTCATATTTTTTTAAACATAAGGTTCAAAATATAGAGGGGGGGGGGACGCACTTTTTTTCCTTTAGGAGCGATTATTTCCGAAAATATTAATATGATCAAAAACCGGCCAAGAGCGTGTCGGGCCACGCTCAGTGTAGGGTTCCGTAGTTTTCAGTATTTTTCTCAAAAACTACTGAACCTATCAAGTTCAAAACAATTTTCCTAGAAAGTCTTTATAAAGTTCTACTTTTGTGATTTTTTTCATATTTTTTAAACATATGGTTCAAAAGTTAGAGGGGTGGGGACGCACTTTTTTAGGGTTCCGTACCTCAAAGAGGAAAAACGGAACCCTTATAGGATCACTCGTGTGTCTGTCTGTCCCTCTGTTACAGCCGATTTCTCCGAAACTACTGGACCGATTTACTTGAAATTTGGTACACATATGTAAACCTGTGGCCCAAAGACGGACATGTAATTTAATTAAATGAAATTTAATCATAGGGGTCACTTTTGGGGGGTAAACTTGAAAATTAAAAATCAAAGTTATTAAAACTATATTGTGTTATATATCAAATGAAAGAGCATTTTATGAGCATTTGAAATATATTTTTTTTTAATTTTTAATTTTGGTACTTTAGAAGTAATTTAAGAAAATAGACAAAAAATGACCATTCCCCCCCCTTATCTCCGAAACTACTTAGCGTAAAATTTTCAAAAAAATACACGAGATAGCCCTCTACCTGTAGATTACAGGAAAACCTATTAGAAATCTACAGTCAAGCGTAAGTCGGACTTACGAGAAAAAACTCAAATTAAGATTTTCACTCACTGACGCTGCAAGCAGTTACTAAACGTCTTAAAATTTTGTAAACGTGATGGACAGGTAGAAAGAAATTCATTTCTGTCTTTTTTTTTTTAGAAATTGTTCAATTTTTTTTTTCATTTGCCAAAATGACTTAAGTTCCTACTAAAAAGGAGGCGCTTAAGACCGTTTGTAAGTGGACTGAGCAAAATTTTGTTCAAATCGGTCCAAAAAAAGGTCTCTGTTGACGAAAACATAGAATTTGTGGCAACGACAGCCCAAATCTGAAGTCCATTTTGCTCTATCTCTTATCGTTTCCGAGATATATACGTAAAGTCTTGAAAGTGCAAAAAGTTAACTTTGCCATCACAGTCGTTCAGGCGCTCATGAGTTCTTTGTATGGAAAAGTCGAAAACCGACTCGCACTTGACCAATGTTCATAGAACGTGTTGTGGTTTTTTACGCAGGTCCGCGACTGACGACGTTCGAATGTTTTGTTCGAAAATGTTTGAGGGTGGTTTCTTTGAAACGTCGCCGGTGGCGGGTGGTTCGACGGGCGAAGGTCACACGCCGCACGCGACGGTCTGTATTCGTTTTGTACAATAGCAACGGACGGCGGGTGGCGTCTTGATATGGAAAATGACTGACTTCACTAAAGATAATGATGAACTCATTGAGGTAATACTAGAGAGGACACTGCGAGCAAAACGTTTGCGCTACAAACATAAGTCCATTGGACTTATGTTTCTGCCTGCACACAAATAAAATGTAAAAATGCCTTCCTGCGCAACAAGATGCTGTTTAAGCCATACGAGAAAATCGAATAAAACTGACGTGGCACATTTCATCGGTTAGTATACACGCTATGTTAATCGATCTTTATTTAAGTAATTATTTCAATGAAGGGACGCGCTCCTCAAACGCGAAGCTATCGCTGCCATTTTGTTGAACGAAATCATAGATTAATCGCATCATAATCGCACAGACTTGACATGTAGGTAATGAAGTATAGTAATTGTGATTATATTCTGTTTGTAATATATAAAAGAGAAATGTTAAATTTATTTCACGTTATACTTATGAATACTACACAGTTCTAACACGAGTTGTAATCGACATTTTCATACAATAATAACCTATGATTTTCTTCAAGGGCAATTAAAGTAGGTGATATGAAAAAATCAATAATGTATTTTTGTTTCACTTAGTAGAACTTAAACATAGCACAATGTATGATAGTGCTAAAATTAAACTACTTACCCCCTTATTCATAAACGTTCACTAAAGTTATCAAACCGATAAAGTTCGTTTGTCCCTTTCTATCACACCAATACGCCGAAAAGGGACAAACGAACTTTATCGGCTTGATAACTTTAGTGTGCGTTTATGAATAAGGGGGTTAGTATTTTACAAAAAGTATAAAAAAGGTCTACACTAAGAGTGTCGCGTCTAGGTGGTCATTGGTCAAGTCTTACTCTATGACACGGTACCTCCCCACGCATGCGCCGCGCGCTGCCGGCCGGAGCACAGACTTTGTTTGGGGTGTAATTTCTAGGATGTTAGTACATAGTAATTCAATGGATGAATTGTACTTCTGTGAACTGTTTTCGATATACTTAATCGAATATATGATGTAAATTTTTCTTTACTACAATGAAAGTGTTTGAGTACCAAGTTAAAGATTTTACTTTCTTTTTGCCGGTTTCATACAAAAATATCGTTTGACTGTCTCTTTTTTTGGGTAATATCAATATTTATATGGAAACGGATTAAGTCGCGTATAATCTTCTTCCTCTAAGAATTACAATGTAAGTATTTTTACATTCATTTTGATCAGAGCACAACACAACAGTTCAAAAATCAGTCTACCAGAGCTTCTGAGTTCCGTCGCCGACGACGGGTGACCAAGGGTCAGAAAACCCACGCACCCGCGACCGACAGCGTGTGGCACAGCGGCACATGCGGCTCACATCCAAACATTCCAAACGCCGCCGGGCGCGTGTGACGGGCCAGAGAAACCAGGGCCTTAGGGCTAGGTGATTATCGCCGCGCCGCAGAGGACGCGCTGAGGGGGGCGGTGCCTACAGCAGTTGTAGTTGTATGCATACCTAGCTCACGCACACAGACGCGTCCGCTGGCGCCGCCAGGGGCGGCTCACTCCGCTATCCTATCGCCGCGCTACAAGTATATCCTGGCGGCCGCGAGCTGTGGCCGCGAGTTCGCGGCCTACTCAGGGGTGGCGCACATTCTCACGGAATGCACGTTCGCACTTTCTATTGTTACTTTACGTCGCGAGGTTTTTTAAGCGATGTCCGCGGGTGGAATGGCTAATAATATATTAAATAGACATATTGAATAAAATAAATACCAAAAGATATTCTTATACAGATCTACTACTGATTAAGTCCCACGGAAAAGTTCAATAAGGCTTGTGATGTTGGAACCTCGAACAAAAATATATAAATACAGCGTATATACCTAGAAAGTACTCAAGACTTGAATATAATAATATAACATTTAATGTGAGTATTAATTCGTTTGGATCCATTGGTAACCCTATCACCGGACGCCGCGCACGTGCGGCTCGTTTCTTTGTAAGAATGTTGTAGGTATTTAAAAAGGCGGCATTTCGGAAACATCAAAGCAGTGCGCCTTCTTTACTTGTGCTATTATATATTCTGTGGCGCCGCGCCGGTGTCCACGTGCGCTCTCTGCAGTGTGCGCTGCCGCTGCCACGAAACGTTTACCTACTCCGTGTAATACTGATAAAAGAAAGTATTGACATGAATTCACACGTTTCGGAAATGACTGTAGGTATTTTAAATATTTTAGCACAATATGTTTTTTGCCTCTTATTGCCTATTATACAATAATCTGGGCAACCGAGCTTCGCTCGGTTCTGTTTCGTATCCTTGACATGTGTCGCCATCTAGTTCAAAAATGAATAGTACCTACATCGAGCGAAAGAATTCTCAGCCTTAACAACACAACTACTCCACACGAGATGGCGCGCATTTCGCCACAAAAACTCAAATAGTGTATTTTCTATTCGTTTTAGCCTTGACCTGTGTCGCCATCTAGTGTCTGCAATAAATAGTACTTACATCGACCGAAAGAATTCTGTCTTAACAGTACAACTACTGCACACGAGATGGCGCGCGAAGAAAAACGCATGAAAACTCGAAAATTCGCGTTTTCCGGGATTTAAGGATAAGTTAGACCGATTTTTCACCCCCAAAAACCCCCACATAACAAATTTCTGCGAAATCGTTAGAGCGGTTTCCGAGATCGTCAGTGTAAATAAATATATATATAAATAAATAAATAAATAAATAAATATACAAGAATTGCTCGTTTAAAAGTATAATAAGATAAGATAGGTATACATACCTACTATGGCAACTCTATCACAGCGCAGAATATGCAGAAGCCACATGGTGGTCTGCGACAGAAACTCAATAGACATTTTCAGAGTTTTTAAAATAAGTACCTAAGTAGGTACGTGAAGTAACATGGTAAATTAAAAAAATATCATTAGATACTTATTGCGAAGGTGTAAACAATTTCCTTCGTTTTGCCACATATCAATAATTACCTATCTATATTAAATTCATTAATCCGTATACAACTATACATTACATTTTTACAGTACGGTAATACTCACCCCGTTATTCATAAACGTACACTAAGTTATCAAGCCGATAAAGTTCGGTTGTCCCTTTCCGACGTATTGGTGTGATAGAAAGGGATAAACGAACTTTATCGGCTGGATAACTTTAGTGTACGTTTATGAATAAAGGTGTTAAAATTTATAGCTACGAAATTTTACATAAAACACCTACTTTAAAATAAAATAAAAAATGTTGAATTTGGTTAACATTATAAAAGACCTCACGCAAGCTGTGCTAATTAGTTCGCGAATTCGTCGAGAGGTGGCGCTAAACACAATTATGCTCATTAGAGAACCTATACTTCTAGCCTAGCCCAGTCTTTAGACTTATGTGAGTAACGTAAAAGTACCTAATAGTTTTGTAGGTACGGAACCCTCGGTGGGCGAGTCCGACTCGCACTTGGCCGGTTTTTTTTCTTTAGGAGCGATTATTTCCGAAAATATTAATATTATCAAAAAACGATCTTAGTAAACCCTTATTCATTTTTAAATACCTATCCAACAATATATCATACGTTGGGGTTGGAATGAAAAAAAAAATCAGCCCCCACTTTACATGTAGGGGGGTACCCTAATAAAACATTTTTTTCCATTTTTTATTTTTGCACTTTGTTGGCGTGATTGATACATTGGTACCAAATTTCAGCTTTCTAGTGCTTACGGTTACTGAGATTATCCGCGGACGGACGGACAGACAGACAGACAGGGGGAAACTATAAGGATTCCTAGTTGACTACGGAACCCTAAAAAACATTCAGTCGAATTGAGAACCTCCTACTTTTTTTGAAGTCGGTTAAAAAAACAACCTTTATTGCCGGCCGGCATACGGCTAACCGATTGAAACAGAAACATAAATGAAAAGAGAGGGCGAACGGCGACACCTGTGTGTCGGCGATTTCAAAGGTAAGCGCACGTGCACCCGATCTCGCTACCTACGCCCAGGTGCGGGCGCGGCTTTCGACCTTCGCGCCGTGCAATAGAATTTAATGTCGGCTGCTCGTGTGCGGTCTGTTTGTTTTATAGAGTGGCGGCATTTTCAACATCAAAGGGCAAAATTCTGCAAAATTTTGTGCAAAATTCTGTTATATCAATAACTTCTCACGTCACTAGATTATCGACTTTGAATGTCGAGTATATTTATAGTATCATCACTTTATTTCAGTGTACGAATTTCGTATGTGTTAAAAATCATTGTTCTAGCTTCATAAACCAGGGAGGAAATAATGGAGAGCGTTTATATGTCTTGTTTTGCCTTAATTCAATATCATCACATATTTTTGTTGCTGATAAAATAATACATCCTATATATCAAGGCCTTGTAGCTCGGCGAAAGAATCGTGATCGCGGAGTGCGCCGGCACTGATTATAATTATTTTGTCCAGTTATTATAATAACCTATACAAAAAGTACCGATAGAATAGGTATTCTAATCTATATCTGCATAGAACTATTTAAAACAAACCACAAAAGTTCATAGTTGATCGTTATTGGTACAGTCAGCAACTCAGCTGTGAATAAAGATAAAGTGCCAAATATATGTATACACATACCTTAATGTACCAAGTACCAACACTTGTACAGGAAATAAAATACTCTATACATATTTTTGGCACTTTGTCTTGCCAGCTGTGTTGTTGACTGTACACGATCTAAAAAGGAGCCGAACGGTTATTATAATTACGCGGCGACTTGCGTAGTCGGCGGCCGCGCGATACATAGTGCTGTCTCTGTTCAGGCCCCGTAGCCGAATGCCATTTCTCCGACGCGAAACGAAAACGAAACGCAGTCTGGCTCTGGCGCGCCAATACGCAAGAGCGATAGAGATAGATATCTACTAGCGTTTCGTTTCGTGAGCGTTTGTGCCATTCGGCTACGCACCCTGTTCTCACTACCACGAATTTGAAGAACAATATTGCTGTCTCTCTCAATCTTTAGGCGTCATTCATATATTACGTCATACTAAATGTGACAATCCATGTTAAAGGATTAAAAAAGCGTGACATTGGGGGGTCCAAATAGTAGTCCATAAACCACGTCTTTGACCAACGTGAGTGATATCTCTGTCACTCTTTACGTCTTTACTAACAGAAATTTAAATAACAATAGTGCTATCTCTGTCACTCTTTACTAACAGAAATTTAAATAACAAAAATGCTATCTCTGTCACTCTTTACTACCAGGAACTTAAATTATTATAGTACTATCTCTATTCTCTGTCACTCTTTACTATCAGGAACTTAAATTGTTATAGTGCTATCTCTGTCACTCTTTACTACCAGGACCTTAAATTATTATAGTGCTATCTCTGTCACTCTTTACTGTGTGCGGGAAGTGCACATACCACGAGTTTGACTAACATGAGTGCTATCTCTATCACTCTTTACTACCAGGAACTTTAATTATGATAGTGCTATCTCTGTCACTCTTTACTACCAGGAACATAAATTTTATTATTACAGTGCTATCTCTGTCACTCTTTACTACCAGGAACTTAAATGATTATAGTGCTATCTCTGTCACTCTTTACTGTGTACGGGAAGTGCACATACCACGAGTTTGACTAACATGAGTGCTATCTCTGTCACTCTTTACTACCAGGAACTTAAATGATTATAGTGCTATCTCTGTCACTCTTTACTTCTAGGAACTTAAATATTTTTTTCGGTTTCGGTTTTGGTCTTGGTTTCGGTTTCGATTTCGGTTTTCGTTTCCATTCCCGTTTCGGTTTCCGTTTTCGTTTTCAGTTTTGTTTTTGTTTAAACTAACAGAACTAAAACTAAAACCAAAACCAAACCAGAAACGGGAAACCGAACACGGGAAACCGGATATCGGATACCGTATATCGGATGCTGGTTACCGGTTACTGTCTACCGTTTACCGGATACCGGTTACCGTCTACCGGTTACCGGTCACCGTTTACCGGATACCGGTTAACGGTCATTGGTTACTGGTTACCGGTTACCGGTCACCGAATACCGGAGACCCGTCACCGGTTACCGGTTACCGGATACCGGTTACCGGATACCGGTTACCGGATACCGGTTACCGGATACCGGTTACCGGATACCGGTTACCGGATACCGGTTACCGGTTACCGGATACCGGTTACCGGATACCGGATACCGGTTACCGGATACCGGATACAGGATACAGGATACCGGATACCGGTTACCGGTTATCGGTTACCGGTTACCGGTTACCGGGTACTAGATACCAGAAACCAGGTTTTGATTTCTGGTTTCTCATGTTACAACGTGTATAGATTAGTCGATACCAAGTCGGACACTTCCGATTAGGCGATTTCGGCTCGCATTGTTACGCAGCATTCGAGTGTTGAGTTTCTCACACATGAGGCCCCCTAATAAAATTTGTACCACTCATATTATTGATTTGACTCTCGCAACACAAACACCTCATGCCCACACAAATACACACAAAATAAAATCATTCACAAACTTCAAATCATTCAAAAACTCAACAGTCACACGCGCTCCTCGCGGTCCTCTAAGAACTCCCTCGCGAGAGTCGACACTTCAAAATGAAGCGACATCGCATCGGCTCATCATCCACAAATCCGAAAAGATCCACCGATAAATTTGTACCGGAAAGACCTCACCGCGACAATGTCATATTACCCAAATTACTTCAAAAATCCTCTGAAAGTGAAACAGTTCATTAGGTTTACCGTAAGAGTGAGTGAGACAGACACGCACTGTGCTTCAAATTTGCCTCGCCAAAATACGTTACACACGACTCGAAAGAATACAGTCTTAAGCGCCGCAAGCTTTCATACATATTACGTTGTTGTGATCCAAGCATCTCGTCAAGCTCGATAGGTACTATTATTGAGCTAACGACTTGACCAGTTTAACGTGACCTATCGGACTAATTGATTTGTATGACTTTTGTCACTTGTAATAAGGGAGCTCTCTTATACTGGACGGTGAAATATTTGTTATCGAAGCGTTTTGAAAACGCGGCGCCCTTGATATGAAACACGTGTTGACGACTCGCCGCCCGTTCCCGCTACTACTATACTAGCTATACCTACTCTGTGCACGACCTTATTCTGCAGGTAATAACGTTCATATTAAAGCGCAAGTAAGAAAAATATCAATTAAGTAATGAATCTTACATATTTGTTGTTTAATTGATTTCGTATAGTACTAAGAATATATTAACGGCAAAATTTACCATCTTTCAATTTAGTTAGGTATTTTTCCTTTCCTAAAATTATCAATATTTAAGATTTTGAACAAGCGCCAAAAGTATTGGTATAAGTTTTAATAATTTATCAACACACGTAATATTATATTCATAATAAATTGCAGGATTACGGTTAACAATATTTTCTAGTGAAATACGCCTGAAAATGTGTAACTTACTAAACCTTCTTTATAAATGATAGTTCTGTATGAATTATTTATAAAAATTAGATGTTTTTATATGAAATGCAGGTGTCACAACATAATACAAGCACTTTTTCCGGATTACATTTAATACTTTAGTTATAAAATCAAAAAATATTCAAAGTTCGTTTTTATTTTTTTTTAAATTGAATCAGAACCCTAATTTGATTAATAATTTGTATTTTAACTATCACTAATGATACTTTATACGACAGAAAAAGAAAATTACGGTTATCGAATTATGTCCAGGTCAAGCTATTTTTCCTGGTCTACAATGACTGGAAAGATAGCGGACGCGCTGGGGCATACACGACCGATAAACACTGCGGGGTGTTTTTCCATACTACGTTGTATGCAAAAAGTTGTTTGTTACTTTCTTGTTCGACGAGGTTCACGTGTTTTTCGGGTTGGGGAAATATATACGACTAGCTTGCCCGTGACTTCGCTCGCGTTAGAAAGAGACAAATTCAACTAAGTATCTCCACTTAAAAATTCACGTCAATTCATCTCTCCGTTTTGCCGTGAAAGACGGACAAACAAACAGACACACACACTTTCCCATTTATAATATTCAAGGCGTCGATACAACTCGATTCCCTACGGGTTCTCTAAAATTTTCCAGTATCTGTAGAATAGAAGTCCATACAAAATAGTTCCCGAAAACCCCTTCGAATTTATCAACGAAAATTTTCACGCCACGCCACTGGAAGCAAGCGTATCTGTTAGGAAGCTAAAGCATGAAAAATCAATGTAGATAAACTCAGAGACTGCCCTAAGGCGTTAAGTATGTCAATTGTAGTATATTTTATTTTGCAATACATTGTATTATTATACAGAAAGGAGTTATGCTACGTCATCACTCAGGGCCGGATTAAGGGTAGAGCGAGTGGAGCGGCCGCTCTAGGCGTCTAGGCGCTGAATGGTAAGGGGGCGCCTAAATCGTCATTGCGTGGGCGCACACATAGCCCAAAATGGCGAGAGGAGCCGGAAATGAATTTTATTCAGATATTGAAAATCTAGATTTGTGATTGTGATTCAGATTATCTAAAAAGTTGCACCACAATGCCACTATGTACATGTACAACATTCATTAGGTGGGAGCCGTTGCTACTGTTGCTAGGGCGCCGCGAAAGATGTTTCTAGCTCATGACGAACCACATTGTTGCGAGGCCGAACGACAAAGACAATGTTACGTCGCTATCCAAACGCTCAGTGTTTATCCGCAATTCAAAGCGGAGTTCCTCTTAAAGCCAAAGGCGCAAAACGTCTCACAGAGGCGTCATTTTGTATGAGACAAAGGAGCGTAAGCGTGATGATAAACGCACTTCTAATAACCCAAATCTAAATACCCTAAAATATGAATGAGCTGAAAGGCCGAATAACATGAGAGCATAATTAACCTATTTAATTCCAAGCTTTGCTCTTCCGCAGTTCTGCAATTAGAGTCGAACATTTCGACTTCTCCATGTCTGTCAAAGTTGGCCATTGCTGCAATTTGCTTTTCTCTCCCATGCCTTGCCTTGGCCCTGAACTAAAGCTCAAATCCGACTGTTATCAGTTATTGGTTTCTTGGTCTGCCAGAGCTTGGTCTTTGGCCTCTTTTGTTTTATCACAGCCATTTTGTTCTTGTCCTAGTGAACTCCTCAATGAACACGCCGCACAGGAAAGCATTCACCTCGCGTACGTATGTCCCATGAAGACAGGGGCTTTTATGGAATCAAGCCCCCCCCCCCTCCCCCCACTCCATAAATAATAGGAAAAATTTTCCCGCTCAATACAATTTCTATCGATGCGCATACGTGTGAAATGTTTTACTTACCTAGTCAAATGGTTGTGACCTTTCGGATGGACACAGCGAATCTATGAGCATTTTGGCATCGAACCCCCCAAAAAAGGTTAAACAAGGGGGCTGCGACACTATATCTCGCTCTACCCTGATCGAGTGCGCGGGCCGGCGCTGTCATCACTAATCATGATTTATTTTGTTTCAGGTACCTATTACCATATTTTTCTCCTGGACAACCAATCTCGGGTAACTCCAAAAAACCTACGTGACATTGTGGCATCACTGATGGGAATTTTGGCGTCGTTTCTAATACAGAGGCTGTCCCATAAATAATGTCGGTTAGTTAACAAAAATATATTCAATAAAAAACAAAATAAGGAAAAGTCTTTTAATACTCAAAATATAATCCTCGATGTTCTATGACCTTAGTCCACCTGTCAGCTAATTCTCGGAAACCTTGATAGAACCAGTCCTTATTTTTGGATGCGAAAAATTCAGTAACCCCGGTTTCGACTTCTTCCATACTTTGAAAATTTCTCCCTCGAAAGAATTGTGCCATCGATCGAAAAAGGTAATAATCCGAAGGTGCTAGGTCGGGACTAAACGCAGGGTGTGGTAGCAGTTCAAATGCTTCGAGTTCTTTAATTTTTTCCATGGTCTTTCTTGCGGTATGAGGCCGGGCGTTATCTTGTTGCAGCACTGCTGTCTTCCGGTTTATAAGTGAGGGGTATTTTTGCTTTAAAATTTCATAAACTTTTTCTAATTGTTTACAGTATATGTCGGCATTAATCGTGCGACCATCAGGAATCAGCTCATAATAAATTAGGCCCTCAAAATTCCACCAAACACATAACATAACCTTTTTTTCAAAGCGTTCTCTTTTAGGCACTGGTTTAGGCAATTGACCTTTATCCAACCATTGCTTTTTCATATTAGGATTATGTAAATAGATCCACTTTTCATCGCAGGTAACGATATTTTTTAAAAAGCGATGATCTTTGGGAAGATTAAGCAACTGCCGACACACTTCAAACCGACGCTGCGCTTGTTCCTCACTCAAGTCATGGGGTACAACTCTGCAACTTTTATATATTTTTCCCAACGTGATAAGATGACGATGTACTGTGGATTTTGAAGGGCCAAGAGTGTTCGATAACTGACGTGTACTAGTACCCGATTCGCTCTCGACAGCATTTTTTGTTTCCACGATATCCCACACCGTCGGCCGCCCAGGACGCTCTTCGTCTTCAAGACTTAAATTTCCACTAGAAAACCGTTTAAACCAACGCTGTGCTGTACGTTCATTTACCAATCCTTCCCCTTCTATTTCGCATATTTTTCTGGCTGCTGCGGCTGCTGTGTATTGTTGTTTCCAGTAATGACGTAATAGCACACGAATTGCACTTTTATCCGAACTCATTGTAATTAGTTTATAATTAAGTTATAAAAGCTTCTTAAACTTTTTTTAGATAAAATTAAAGACGCTAGCAGCACAAGTAGTTTACTGCCACACAACTCAAATAAGTGTTAGTCTAGTATGAAATACCTGAGTACAAGTCACGACATGCACAAACCGACATTACTTATGGGACAGCCCGGTATCATAAGGTTCATTCTTTCGAATACGTCAAACAAATGACGCCGATCTTTGGCTGTCATCCCCGCAAGTACATATATTACTTCACAAGATGACCGCTAGTCATGTAATCTCCTCTCAAAATTTCAAACCTAGAGGAAGAATTAAAAAAAAGATTATACAAATATTGTAATTATATTTATTATTTTAAGGTTTTTACATATAAACAAGACAAACTTCGATTTATCTAGCTGTGTTATCCCTGGGACGCGTATTTTTAAGTTTTTATACGTTTTCCGAGCAAAGCTCGCGGTCTCCCAGATATTAAAATATACATAAAAACAAAAATAAGATCATTATGCATGTTCATAAATAAAACTCGGGCTAAACTGAAGCACTCAATGCATTTAATACGAGTGCAACCCGAGCCTGCTCAGTGTCAAGCGGCCTCGCGTATATATAGCGCGGGTTCGATTCCGGCCTTGTTGTTATTGCTGCGCGAGCGCCTGATGCAAGACGACCAATATAGGATCTCATAACCATACTCTGTGCTACTGATATTAAACCAATAATACTTATAGCCATCAAAGTTTGTCAAGGTATATTTGACGCGTGAATGTCGCTAGATGTCACTTAACTATGCCTATACAAATAACCCGCATTTACTGATATATGGAGTTACAACTCTTATATTACTTATTCCTCTATGTTAACTAAAGTTAAACTTTAGTTGTTTTTGGCTCTAATATTGCTTGAGCAATAAAGCAATATAGCTTTTGCAATACATTTCCGTGACTGACAGGTCGGCACGCCATCTGTCGGTCTAGTGATGGAAACCTGACGCGTCATAACAATTTATTAAAGTCATCAGTAGGCCTAGCACATGATTGCCGCGGGAGTATGTCGCCGCGAGATAGATGAGTCTTTTCGTTTTTTTCGAATTTTGATTTTGGCATATATTAGAAAGTTACTCGTTACGAAAACATTAAAATCAGTATAAATATTATTACTGAAATATTTCAGGAAGTACTGCCCCAAGACCACTGAAAAGTGGTAGGAACACAGTTGGGAGTATTAATTTAAAAATATATAGAAAAAACACTAAAACAACAATTTTTTATTCATAACGTATTTATTTAAATGCTGCATAACTACAACATGTAATAATTTTAAAAACAAATTGAATTTATGAGTATTAGTTGTTTCTGTTGGTGTTGATTTATAGCCTAAAATAAGAAAATTTATTCAATTTTAAAATCTTTTTTGGAGTTGAATAAAGGCATTATTTTGCGAGATTTAAGTCTTGCTCTTATAAAACCATCTCTTTTGATAGGGCCACAAACAGCAGCAGAGGCTTCTGTCACTATTTTTACACATCTTTCAGTACTTTGAGTGTGACAGGAATACAATTTCAGTAGAGGTAATATCAAGTCATCAATTTTGTCCAGGTTTTTAATGCATTCGCGTATGGCATTTGTGCTTAGGTTTTTCAGCAATGGTGGCACAGTAACTGTTGTGTTTTCCCAAGGTATCATGTCAACGTAGTCTGTAGAAGCAAAGTTGAATTTAGGCAATTTGAAGGTCCTCACATTATTAGTCTGCGGAAAATTCTTTGCATTAAGTATTTTCTGTAGTGCAAAACATTTTACTTCCTTTCGGTCGTCATCCAACATAGCAATTAATACATTTTCTACGTGGCCGAAGAAACCATTTCGTTGTATGACTGGGTCAATCACTGATTTTAATTGTTGTGGCATATATCTAGAAAGTTGAATAGTCTTATATAAGTGTTTCGCACCATTAGTACAAATCGGTTTCGTTTTAATCGCGAACCACATGGGAGCATACCTACACATACACAAAATGAAATTCACTAAATGTAGTAAATTATCTGACGGAGAAATGGAAGAAACATAGAGTCTAAGGATTCTGTTTGCTGTGGTAAGCCACCTGGAGTGAACTATTTTACCAGGATTTCTTTGTGACAGTCTTTCATTACAATGACCACAACTTATTGCGTTACAAATGTCATACAAATACAATTGGTCTGTGCTTAGATCATTTTTATTTGTAATATCTGGTAAATCACATTTTATAGACTGAAAGGAAACTAACTTTAACTTTTCACAGTCTTTCAAAAGCTTCCCTATTGGTCCTGAAAAGCTTCGTGGGCCGGTTGTGGGACCGTCAAGAGTTTGAAATAAGTGGCGTAAAGGAAGTTCATTTGCATGTAACTGACAAATGAACCATTGTAATGGGCTTTGTAATATTTTTTCCAAATGCCTTATAACGCCTCCGTTTGGTCCTGTATTGACGGCAGTACCGTCACATCCAACTACGACCAAATATTTACAGTCCATGTTCTTTTTGTCTAAAAACTCTTTGATGCATTTGCTAATAAATTCAGCTTTACCACTTGAAACTGCAAAACATTAACTTTTAAATCTCTTCCATGGCCAAATATAGGATATATGAAATCACTCCGTAATGTAGATAATGACATTTTAAATAACTATTGCCTCCGGTAAATATTTACGTGTCGCAAACAATCTCGTGTTTATACTTTCAACTTGTCAATTTTCGCAACAACGTAGGGTAGCTCTACATTTGACTACAGTTAAAACTACCGTCGTATTTACCATTATGAGAAAGCAATGTTGCCAGGTGGAAATAAATTCGTAAATTGATTGTTACTTTTCATAATTTTAACATTATTTATGAATAATACTGAAACTGTATCTAATATTAAATTTATGTCAAAATTTTCAAAACTTTAATTAAGTTGGGGCAGTACTTTGCATTGTCCAATTTCACTAATATTTCATATTTTAAAGTTTTATACTTATGAGCAACTTTTGGTCGTATGCCCATTTCAATACAAAAGAAAAATATTTTTTTCATACAAGACCGATCCACCCTAAGATGACACGTCTTCTTCTAACTGTATTAATGACATAAGGACGGGTAGTCTATCTCGCGGCGACATACTCTCGCGGCAATCATCTGCTAACCCTGCAGGTGCACTTACACGTTAGAGAAACAAGCACAAAATGCATGTCTGATACACACAGAATAAAGTAAAATTATGATTGTATAAGTGGTTGTCCAAGAGACAAGAAAACCCGTTACTATGGCAACAATCCGAGTAACACTAAAAAAAGTAATCCACAAAATATTACTTAACAGTAGTGTAAATCCAAACCTCACTTTAATATACCTCAAACTAATATTTTTGGATCTGTATCACTAGTGCTACCAGGGGCCCGTTTCTCGAAAGGTACAAGCCTTGTATTACAAGTGTGTTTCCATGACAACCCATACGATCTGACAGTTCGCGCACTTGTAATACAAACCTTTCGAGAAACGGGCCCCATGGGATCGATTATTGAATTTCGTACGCACGAATTCGCCGTTCGGAAGTCTGTGGAAAACATCGTAATGCTATTTTTTTTTAAAAAGGACGGCTAGTAATTTTAAAACTAGTGGTAATGACCACTCGTTTTCGATTCTGTTAGTAGAATTTAAATTTTAAATCGCTATTAGTGGAGATATTATTGAAGTAATTTCACGAAATCTAATGGCCGAGATTCCAAAATGGGCCCCCAGGTATACTCTGTCAAACAAGTCCGTCAGTAAATAAGAACAAAGAAAACTATAGGTATCCTTTTCTATAGCACCCTAAAGAAAAGGATGCATATAGTTTTCTTTGTTCTTATTTACTGGCAGACTTGTTTGACAAAGTTTATGTAAGCTTTTGCAATAGATTTCCGTGACTGACAGGTTGGCACGCCATCTGCTGTCGAGTGACAGTAACCTGACGCACTTAGGCTTTTAATTAAATATGCAAATGGACCGTTGAATGGGTATTATAATTAAACGATTTTCGATCTAGGTCACATAAAAAAATGTCTTCCGGAAACTGTCTATTAAAACTAAAGTATTTGAATTTGAATTCTTACATTGCGATACAGCGAGGAAATGTCGCCAGTAGGTATCCTTGGTACAACGCCTCAAGGGCCTATTTTAGACATTAGCTAGCTTTTAAGTTTAGTCTTAGTTTCTTATATAATTATGTACATATGTTCATGTAAATAAAATGTTTTCTTGATTTTTACAGCATTTGAATTAAAATTAAAGACAGACAGACGGACAGAGTCGCACCATAAGGGTTCCTTTTGTACGTTTTCGTACGGAACCCTAAAGATGAAGTAAAGTATTTTTGCCTTACAACTAGGGAACAAATCAAACTATTTTATTGAATGATTTTTATTTTTGAATATTTTTGCGGGCGGGTGGTCTAGTGGTGAGGACGTTAGCCGCGTAAGCTGAAGACCCGGGTTCGATTCCCGGCTCGGCCACCAGTGGGCCCTGTCGTTTTTTCTTTCGTGTATGATATCTATTTAAATTTATTTTTGCCTTATTTATGATTTTACAATATGCCATAACCTTAGCAAGTACCTAAAATTAGCATCAGTCTAGATCTATTTATTTAATTTATGCCTAACTTATTTTTACACTTATATAAGTAATATAATTTAATTTATTAGATCTTAGTTTAGTTTCTTTTTGTTCAAGATTTTTATTGACAATCGCGATCTATTTTAGATCTCGATACGATATATGTATATCTGACTGTCATTTTATTCACATCTTATAAATATTATTCGAATACGACATTTTTCCCCCCATTTACACATAGGTACTATTTTCACCTTTGCCTGTAATTTCACTTTAAATCAAGACCTAACAGAAGACAAGAATTCCAATTTCCCCCCCTTTCCCCTCTACTTTAGTCCTATTCTCCCCGCGGTATAAATTTCTGTAACAATCGTGGGGTGCTTATTGCGAGCGCGATTTATGGGGTCACGGGTTCGAATCCGGGTGAGTCCGCTTAAAGCAGTGTCACATACTAGAATATGTTTAAGTGTGTAAAAATATGTAGGGAGGGTTGCATACGTGTTATAGGTAAAACTAAAACGTATAGTTATAATACATTACGATACTAGTGCGGAAAATAGTAGGGGAAAACTAAACAAGTGGCCAGAAATTGACTGAATGAAATAGTAGTACATTACGATACAATTGCGGAAAAGATAAAATTAAGAAAATAGAAAGGACAAGTTTTGAATCTCCTCTTCGCACGTGCATTGGACGGCGTTTTTCACTACATATGGCCCTTTGAAGTTTCGACATAGGCACGTAAAGACCCACTTTACGCACTAGTGCGATAAAGTAGCACCATGTGTACTGAAAATTTTTACTCGTGTACAGTCAGCGGCATAAGTGATGATATCTGTACCTTGTCGCTTTAATAAATCGTTTGACAATTTCGTATGACATTTTAACCCTTATATGCATGATTTTTAGGGTTCCGTACCAAAAAGGTACAACAGGAACCCTTATGGTGCGACTCTGTCCGTCTGTCTGTCCGTCTGTCACATTCCTAAATATCTCGAGAACTACTAATGCTATCAACTTGAAATTTGGAATAGTTGTGAACATTGTAAACCTCTACAAATAGAAAGTATAATTTTTTTAAATATATTAATTTTAATTGTAGAAAATGGCCAAAATGAAAGGGGGGCAAACTGTAAATTTCAAGTTACTACGTCAAGTGTGGTATCGTTGAAAAGAGCTCAAATTGAACGTAAATAAGCTATTTTTTATAATTTTTTTGTTGTGGAAAAAAAAAGAATTTTGAAGGAAAATGTAAAAAAAAATACCGTTCCCCCCCCCCCCTTATCTCCGAAGTTTACCGACGAAAAATTATGAAAATTTTAGTAAACATTGGTTTTATGCTATATATTACAGGAAAAATATAATCGTGTTTGTATTTTGAATACTTTTTTTTTAATTCACAAAAAACTTTTCAGATTTTTACTTTCAATTTACCCACCCTTGCGGATGTATATCGTACTTCAAATTAATACGAGATGTTACGTAAACATCTTCTGTCCAATAAAGTAAAAACTGCTTATTTCAGCTAACCTCCAAATACAAGAAAAAGAAAATTGTAATTTGTGGAGACTGGAATATAGATGTGTTAAAAGATAGTCCTCACGCAAAAGATTTAAAAAGTACATGCCATAATTATAATTTTACATTGCACATTAATTCGCCCACTAGAATAAATACATGTATCGACCAGATAGCTAGTAACATAGAGAAAGTTAAGGTAGCTACACATCAATTATGCTTATCTGATCACGATATGGCTCAAACTATCACTTTTAGGGTAAAGCAAAAAAATATATGTCAAACATGGTTTGAATACAAGAGAGATTTCAATAAAGAGAATATTGATAAGTTCATACAGTGTATATCTGCGTTATCGTTCTACGATGTTATGTCTTCAACTGACCTAACGGAAGCATTTAATTCGTTTTATGACATAGTGTGTTTGTTTTATAACTTATGCTTTCCAATCGTAAAGGTCAAGATGAATAATCTCTTCAGAAGAACTGCATGGTTAACAAAAGGACTACGAAAGTCATGTCACACTAAACGAAAACTGTATTTAAAATATAAATTTTCTAAGACAAATAAATCAATTTATAAAAATCAACTAATAAATTACAATAAAATTTTAAGAAAATGTATTTACAAATCGCAAAAAATTTACAATTCAAACCATATATCTTGTAGTAAAAATCAGTCTAAAGCTACATGGGACATTATCACAAAAAAATTTGCAAGCATTAACAGTTATAATGAAATTGATTATTTAAATTATAATAATATGACATTTAGTAAGCCCGAAGATATTTGTAATTTAATGAATGATTATTTTATTGACATAACTTTATCAAAATCGAATCCAAATGGCAATGTGAATAATGTAACAAATAATATAAATAACTTTCCTTCTACAATATTTTTAAGACCTGCTGATGCCCAAGAAGCTTTCAAAATCATAATGTCCCTTAACAATAGTAAGACGTCCGGATATGATGACATTACAACATACATTCTCAAGCTAAGCGCTCTATGGATATGTCACCCTATAGCCCATATAATCAACCTATCATTAGACCAAGCGGTTTTTCCCGCACAGTTAAAACTGTCTGTGGTAAAGCCCTTATTCAAGAAAGGTGACCGCAAAGATCCCAATAATTATAGGCCCATAACAATTGTTCCAGTTATTTCTAAAATAATTGAGAAGGCAATGTGTGAACGGCTAACGGGATTTCTCGAAAGAAACAAGTTATTGCGACCAGAACAATACGGTTTTAGAAAAGGTCTTTCAACTGAACTGGCGTGCTTTGATTTTGTCAGATATGTTACTGAAAGTCTAAACAACAAATTACCTGTATTGTCAATATTTCTGGACTTAAGCAAAGCGTTCGACTGCGTTGATCATAGTATACTACTAGCCAAACTTGAGTATTATGGTATTAGAGGATTGGCGAATAATTGGATAAAAAGCTATTTGTCACATAGAAAACAATGTACAGAAATACTAAAAATTGAAAAGGTCGGGAAAACCTTTACAAAAATTAATTACCGTTCAACAGTTCGTGAAGTTAAATCAGGTGTCCCTCAGGGGAGCATCTTAGGGCCTCTTTTATTCTTAATATACATTAATGACCTTCCTCTAGCCATCTCACATAAGTGTTTACTTTTCGCGGACGACACAACTTTATTAGTAAGGGGTGAAGACGCTGATTCCTACGAAAATACTGTAAACAATGCGTTAGCTGACATAAAAAATTGGACATGTAACAATAATCTAGATATTAATATGACTAAGACATTCTATATTCAATTTCATTCGTATAACAGTGTGCCAATTCAATTAAATATAGATTATAATAGTGTACCTATATCAATATGTGAAAATATAAAGTTTTTAGGATTAATTATAGATGAGCATCTAAATTGGAAGGAACATATCAATAACGTTTGCAGTAGATTGGCCAGATTCGTATTTGCATTAAGAAAACTGAGAAATACTGTTAGCATGGAAGCAGCACTCACTGCATATCATGGTGTTGTGTCGTCTGTGCTCAATTACGGGCTATTACTGTGGGGTAATTCGGTGGATGTCGACAGAGCCTTAATATTACAAAAAAGTTGTGTCCGTGCAATCATGAATGCGTGGTTTGATGATCATTGTCAGCCGCTCTTTAAGAGATCAAATATATTGCCACTGCCATGCATGTATATAAAAAAAGCATGTATACTTGTAAAAACCCGCCCAGATTTATTTAAAATGAGGTCAGAATTTTTTGGAACCCAGAGATCACAATATCTAAATCTTTTACACCAACCTCGATGCCACTTAGCCATTTACAAAAAGAATGCATATAATATGTGCATAACTCTATATAATGCCTTGCCAAATAGTGTAAAACTTTTGAATGGTACGCAATTTAAAAAGAACTTGACTAGTTTTCTCTTGGAGCACTGTTTCTATAGTGTACAAGAATATACTGACTTTAGTAAGCGAATGGCGCAATAAAATCACCCTCGTGCATCTTCTGGTCCGGCAGGGGTACATGTTGGCGGTCTATTTCACCCGGTTTCTCGTTCTGTAACAAGGGAATACATAGTTAATTTCATTTATTTCACATATTTAATTATTTTTTGGTTATCAACGGGTACTCTCATCTTTTAAATTCTACAAAGATCAAAGTATCGTTATAAAGTAAAAAAGATTTATGACTTACCCTGTAGTCTCGACGAACACTTGAAGACAGTCTTTTGTAGCACGATCAGCCATCTCTGGGTTCACAAAATCTCGATTTGTCAGTTAAAATTAATTTTTATTTTTAAGATAATTTTACAAAATGGAGGATAAAAATGAAGAAGGAGCCAACTTCAAAGGTATGTGTGGCTACCGCCAATATCGTGGAATGAATGAGGGATGGATGGTAGTGGAACGGGAAGGAAGCATAAACGAATGAACGGAAGTGACTGAATGGAATATTGTTTTATTTTATAATTTTTATTTTTACATTCCTAGTAATGATATATTGAATTTTATAAATTAATTTTAATTTTTTTAATTGTAATTTTAAAACATATTGTAACATTGAATAATAATAATTGTGAATTTGTGATTTACGTGACAATAACTCTTTTAATTATATTTAGTCGTTGACATACTTTTTTATTTATATAACAATGGAATGAAGTTAATTATTATTGTTGAATGTGTAGATTTTAATTTTGTAATTTTTTTAATATTAGTTATATATTTTGTATAATTAATAAATTTAATACTTAGTTTTAAGAAACATTTGCATGTCGTCATGACGATGACTGAATACTTTTACTTGTCTACTTACACGAACATCTGTACCTTAGTTATAAGTATTCTAGCAAATAAATTTCTTTCTTTCTTTCTTTCTTTCTTAAATCGGTTAACATTATAAAGAACTAGCTGCCCGGCGTACTTCGTATCGCCTTATACTTGGAGGCGCAAAACATGGGGCAAGGCAAAGAAGTGACCATTTTTACTTGACACAATTAAGTAGCTACATCATTAATTACATTATAGCGTACCTATTTAATATACACATACCCATAGCTGGGCATTAACTCGTTAATCCGTTAATTAACGAAGTTAACATTTCGATTAACGGATTAACTTTTAAATTAACTCTAAAAAATGTAAACGGACTCGTTAACTTCCGTTAAATTTCTCCGAGTCCGTTAATCGTTAATTTAGCAGGGCAGCGCCGCGAAAAACACGCTACTGTAAAAGTCCGAAGTACGGAAAATCCTAGGATTTAACCGGTAAATCCCAGCTTTTACCGATTTTGATCGCCAAAAGCCCAAATATTACCTAAAGAATTGTTGTTCACATGGGTTCGCTTTTACCAACGTTGATTCGATGAATCCTAAGTTTTACCATGGCAACTGTTCTAGATTATACTGTGGTTCTAGTGACAGCGCAGCAAATTCGAGCCCAATTTACGACCACATTCTCTTCCCTAGCTTCTACCCGGCTTCCGCCTGCTGTGATCTTGCAGCTCTCCTGACACAGTTCTTGGCAGTAGCTCAGGCAATCACTGCCTTCCACATGTAGCCTAGAGTTCAATAGGCTTGCTGTAATTCGGGCTTTTACAGTAATATAATACATTATAGTGGATTACTGATACAACTAAATATATACCTACAGTAAAAATATTTTTTTGTCACGCGTTAACGGATTATCGATTAACTTTAACTTACGTTAAATTTGTTAAAATGTATCGCATTGACGATTAACGAAGTTAACTTTTTAGTAACGGATTAACGATTATCGAAGTTAAATATTTGATTAACGGTGCCCGGCTATGCACATACCTATTGAAGAGATAAGATGACTTACCTTTTTCCTCTTGTGGCAATCATCTGGTTATTGCGTTGTTTTAGTTACTAACTGTAATACTTTAAATTGCTTTTGAAATCAATTTGGAGTTTTTTTACCATTCATTTAAAATACACCATTTAAGCTAGTTTATTCCAACTACAAAAATATACTACATGAAGAATAGAGATAAAGGAGCAACCTCTTTATGTATCAGAAGTGCACATATTAAAGAAAAGATAGGTGGCGCTGCAATCGCAGGTGCATAACGGTTTGACAATCTCTTAGCCTTCTCGGTAGTGACCCCGCCTACAGAGCAAGAGGTCCCGGGTTCAAATCCTGATGAGACCTTTATTATTTTTTTTCTACAGATATTTTTTCCTCAATTTTTTTTTTAATATCCAAAAATATTTTGTTTAGTATTGACAAAATTAAAATACTAAAAAAAATCAAAAAACAAAAAAATCGCTGTCAGGATCGAACCTGAGAACATCCGCATACGAAGCCAGCGCACTACCACGGGACTACGTCTTGATTTGCTCAGTCTGACGAAATCAGTCTAGAGTAAAGAACGTCTAATGTCATGTCACGTCTTTGCCCGGCAACAGAACAGTCTTAAAAATTCATAATCTTAAAAAAAAATTGTATGCAAATTGACAGTTCAAACTGACACTGACGTTACAGATCTGTCAGTGTCAGTTTGCATACAATTTTTTTTTAAGATTATGAAAATTAAGACTCGTCTGTTGCCGGCCTTTGAGTATTGAGCGAGACATGCGCTCCTACCGCAGAGATTTGTAACTGCAATTAATAGGCCTCATTTTCGCGACTGTTCTACTTCGACAGATTGTCCTCCTTACCTCTATTCTCCATGATATACTATTTTTATTTTATCTCAAAACACAAATCACAGCAATTGACAACGTCTAATGGCCCTGTACACACATGGCCAACGGTTCCACCAACCCCCTTGGCCAAGCGTGTAGAGGGCTACTTGGCCGTAAGTTGGCAGTTGGCGCTTGCGCTTGCCGGCCAACCGATTGGTGTCGGTTTTTTGTCCACACATCAAAGGATCTTGGCGCCAATGGCCAACTGCGTTTACACGTTGGCGCTTCATTCAGTTGGTCGTCAGCCGTCAGAGAGGACGGTAGTGAAATATTTACGAAAATAATAAGTTTATCTATGTCAATAATAGTGTAGATTTTAGGAAATAAAATAACCTTGCAAATGTTTAATGTATTTCCTAAAAAAGATAAATGTTCTTATCATAATATTCAAAAAATTGTTAATATTTCAAATAATTTAATTTTACTACGGGGTTATTATTTTTTAATCAAATTTTTCTGTCAACGTCTATGATCTAGAATTTCCTAGACTTTTCCATTCCACGTCCATCTTTCATGAAGAGCCAATGCCAAGTGATTGGTTCGCCAATGTGTAAACAGCGGCTCTTATCTTGGCCAAGGGGTTTCACAAAGGGTTGGTGGAACCGTTGGCCATATATGTACAGCGGCCATAACAGATTTTTTTCTGTTATGACAGCTCATTCTCATTCATTTCATTTCAAGCAATATTTTTTAGCCGCATTACCTGGCCGCTACATATTAAGGTGGATGATACAATGGCTCCGGTTGTGCGATGCGAATCGGAGCCAGTGTGACATCCACCTAATCAACTACTTGTTGCACGATTAGAGTGAGATGGAGCAATAGGTAGAGAAGGACAAACATGTATTGCCTCACTCTATCGCTCTATCTCACTCTAATCGAGCAACCGATCGCCATGTGTGTAGAGATCTTGAGGATTGTGATCGTTTCTTCATCACTACTTTTGTGAAGTATAAAATTAATAGCTGTAACAAACTGTCAGATTTGGTTCGAGTCGGACAGCGGATTTAATTCGTTAACCATATCCGGCCGTCTGTAGAGCACGCGGACCAAAGACCGGTCCGGCCCGAACCAAATCTAACCGTCTTGTAGTGAGGTCACAGTCATAGCGTCATACACTCACACATCTTAAATAGATAACCTTTAGAGAACATTAGATTAACAATAAGATAATAAAGAAGTATCAAGTACCAATTAACCTTTGAAATATGGAATAGTATCATGGAATAGATATGATAACTCCCACATTAATAGATAATTAGATAATATCCTACTATATAAACACGATGTATCTTCAGTCAAATATACAGAGTTAACCACAGTCTTTGACGTGTTATTTACCTCCGGTACCTCCTACATTATATGGCGATCCTGCCAGTCGGGCTGCACCAGGCAGCCCCAGCTTAAACTCCACCAACGCTCCATCATCACGGGCCCCGTCGCAGCAACATGGCTCCGCACCACAACATCAAGGCCCGCATCGAACCAGCACCACGCCGCCCGCTCTAAAACTACATCACCCAGCTACTACGTCGCCCCAACCGACCATGAGTAAGCCGAGCGCCGCCAAGTCACACCAGCCACGCTAAGCCTCGCCGCCCCAGCAGCACTAACATCAAAGAAGAAATGCCGAACTAAGAAGATGAAGATGGGTAAGCCGAGCCGGTCCACCACAGCGTCGTCCGCCCACGGCTCCGCACCGCAGGCAGCACCCCGTCCCGCATCGCAGCTACCGCAGCCCAGCGCTGACCATGGACCACAACCCAACACCACCGCACTACAACAGCACCGCGCCGCAGTGTCAGCCCAAGCCCAACGCATCCGACCATACACCGAACCGAGGTATAATATTATAAAACTTATTATAATTTAGCTAGCGCAATATTTATAATAATGGTTATTATTTTTCGCCAAATATATTTCAAGTTATTTTTTTTTATAAGCAAGGTTCTTGTATTTAAGTAAAAGTTTTTAGTTGAGTGTTATAAAAATAACGATATATTGTATAATTAAGACTCTTTCAATAATTTTAATTTAAATATCGAAGTCAACAATGAAGTAATTAAAAAGATACTTAACTATAAAAAAATAAAAAAAACTATCTTTAAATAGAAATCTAGAATTTGATTACACTCAACAGTGTAAAGATGTAGTTACAAAGTTAAAAATAGAAAGATATCAATAGTCCACCATCATTACGATAGGCATCTGGACGTCTCAAATGACAACACGATACACACAGACGCGTAGCTGTAAGATGGATCATGGTAAAATATAAAATCCATTACATATTCACACTGATCGTTATTATTTTTATAATATTCCATTTATTTTATTTTTTATATTTATATATAAAAATAATTATATTAAAGTTCTTGTAGGTATTTAAAAAAAAAATGTTTATAGAGAGTTATAAAAAACACCAGATTTTTTTTAAAGACTATTTGAGTCTATCAGACTCCAGAAATCGATTAGTTCATAAATGACTATACTTCAAAATAACAAAAGAAAAGACAAACAGACTCAATAAACAAATCATAATAAAAATTTCTAAAAGTTAAATAGTAGATCGCGGAAAATTCATACGAAACTATCAAGTTTCACATAATTAATAACTACCTATAAAACGTGAAACAACTCTGTCAGGACATCTTATAATAAATTAATCAGGACTCATGTTCCATGAAAAAAAAAAAATAATAATATAGATATAAAGTATCTATACAACATACAACTTGTTGAATTCAAATATCCCATTACTGTACAAGATCAAAAGCTTATATGGGACCCAAAAGAAATTCGAAAATCGAGAATGGTCCCATGCCATTGGTATGAAAATAAAAACATTTTTTTTTCCATATAATTCTGTTTTGTTGCAGTACTATAATAAAAATTAAAGTAATCGAATACAAAATAAAAGTGCTATTGAGATTGACTGATTTTTATCGAATAGAATTAATCTTTTTCTTTCCAAAATTTATTGTACGGTTCCGGTCGTAAATATAAAAAAAAAAAACATTTTATCAAACGTATGTATTTACTATTATTTAATAATCAGGCAGGCAGTTAAAAAAAAAAACTAACATAGCCTAAATCCAGTAATCACTTAATATTCATAAAATAAAAAAGTAATGTATAGATATTATTAATTTTTTTTCTCTCAGTAGTAGCGAGATCGAACAGATCTCAGGCTGTAAGGTACTAAGGACAAGGACAATATCAATATAAAAAAAAAAAAAAAAAAACTGCTGATAGGTAAAATTAATATTATTTAATGATAGTAAAAAGAGGATAATATAAATTGTATAAACTTAAATTAAAAAAAAAATACATAAGTATGTTTAAAAGTAAAAAAAAAAAAAAACAAGATAAACGTCTTGTCGGGAAAGCAAAATCAGTTAAGTGTCGCAACCAACGATTAGCCTGATCACCTAAAAGTTATTGTGACTCTTAAATGCTTTTATGTTTTCAAACCGACATTATTAACAATACTGGGTAGCTACAGCTATTAGAGAAAATTTATAAATCTGGCAAGCAATTTGACAATGACAACTTCATAGACTACTTAAAATAGCTGTAACAGACGTGTGCGTTCCGATTTAGTATTATTTCTTTAACGGAATAATTACTAATTTTCACATTATTTTGCCATTCCTTATTTCTTTAACGGAATAATTACTAATTTTCACATTATTTTGCCATTCCTTATTTCTTTAACGGAATAATTACTAATTTTCACATTATTTTGCCAAGATAAATTAATAAAATCACAATGCGTTTGGAACGCATCCGTCATTAATGTAAGTTTGGAACGCACCTGTCATTAACGTCACGTCATTGTCAAGTTGTCAGGTAGGAACAATTTGTATGGGAAAAAAGAATCACTGTTTTCTAATTATCATCACAATATTTACGTGTTTTTACACTGCCTAAACCTTCTGCGGTCTAATACAAACATTTCAATACCAAAATTACGTAAATCGGTCCAGCCGTTCTCGAGTTTATAGGTAACTAACAAACGCATTTCATTTTTATATATATAGAAGATTATCCCTGAAAAACCAGGTCGCGCAAATTAGTTAGCAAATTGACCGGGAGATGGCGCTATACACTATAATATTCATTATTGCCTATACTTTTGTCTTCTAGTCAAGTCATTAGAGTTATATGAAAATAAGAGATTATTTTTACTAGGTAGTTTGAAAGAAAGTTTGTACGGAACCCTCGGTGGGCGAGTCCGACTCGCACTTGGCCGGTTTTTTTTTTTTCTTTTAACGAGATATCAATACATATCAAATATATGTGATAGACAATGGTTTTCTGACTCTGGGAAAAAAAAATTAAGATCGATTTTTATACTAAATCAGTATTAGAAGTTAAATAGGCCAAATCTTACTTATATAAATATATCGTAATTGAGAAGTTTTATTTTTAAAAAATTACTACTATTAAAAAGGTACACTATTTGTGATTCCTTTATGATAAAATGTTTAAACATAAACTAATTCTAACTCCGAAAAAATCAGCCTAAATCACATACTAAAAATCGCCATCGTCCTATTTTTTCACACTTTTCCGCCATTTCATCTTGATCCTTAAATAATAAATAGTAAATCATTATATTATTTATTTATTTCATTGTATATTAAATAATAATAAATAATGAATAATAATTAAGCATAATAATAAATGTGATTTTGGATAGCTACAAACAAAAATAAATATGATGCATATATATTATACATCACCATGCATTTAAGACTTAAACAAGATGTTAATGTGACAATGTCAAGGTATAGAAATCATCACATATGTAATGCCGGTGACTGTATTTCGATTTTTGTACCAATTTTTTGTGCACAATTGAAATTAATATTTTTACATGTAACCCCTTGAGTACAGCCCTCAATATCGGGCCCAAAATAACATCTATTCCAAATTCAAAAATCTGAAAGCCGTTTTTTGCTTACAATTTTATTCCTCTGGGTATTTAAGGGTGGAAAAATTCTAATACGCAAAAAATAACGCGGAGAACAAAAACTGCTTTAAAAATCGATTGACGTAATTACAAACGGCCGACCACAAATTTATAATATCTCATCATATCATACAATCACGTCTGTATCCCACGAAGGGGTAGGCAGAGCACATGAAACCACTCAAGTTTCAGTGCCACTCTTGGCAAATAAGGGATTGAAAGAAAACGAAACTGTGACATTGCAGTGACAGGTTGCCAGCCTCTCGCCTACGCCACAATTTAACCCATATCCCACAGTCGCCTTCTACGACACCCACGGGAAGAAAGGGGGTGGTGAAATTTTTAACCCGTCACACGAGTAATATCTCTTTACTTATATTATAAATTGAAAAGTGTGTGTCCCTGTTTGTTTGTCCGTCTTTCACGGCAAAACAGAGCGACGAATTGACGGGATTTTTTTACATACCTACCTACATACATACATATCTACTCATAGTGTTGTGTTCCTGCCGGTGAGTAAGGCTGCCAGAGCTCAACGAGGGTGCGGTGTGCTGATGACGGGAGGACTTACGGAACTAACTCGTTCCGTCTATTGTCCTTTGAGCCGTCGGCAACCCGAACCCTCCTTGGAGCTTGTGCACTCCTTTTTGCTGTGTACTTAACACAGCAAAAGGGAATGTACAAGTTTCTAATGGGGTGGCAACGCGCATGTGACACTGTTTGAGTTGCAGGCGTCCATAGGATACGGTGACCGCTTTACATCGGGCGGGCCGTATGCTTGTTTGCCACCGACGTAGTATTAAAAAAAAACATACCCAGTCGAGATTTGGTGCAATGGTGTACCTTGCTCTTTTTTGCCCGGATATAGGTACTATTTTAAGTCTGTACCTACATGCCTTTCATGCCAAGTCGACATGCTTCCAAATTAAAGTTTTAACTGTTTTCACAGCCGTTAGCTGGATAATAAACTCGCGTGAGCCAGGAGACATTCTTTGCTTAATTTCCTTCTTTAGCTACCACGGGCCCTCGATCCGTTCTCGAACGAGATTCCTTTCCACGCTTTCGAGAATATCTTGTAAATTAAACAGTTATTAATGGTGGATGAACCGATTTAGATATAGTTTTTTTTTTTGTTTGAAATCTGAATTAGTCGGGAGTGGTCTTAGCCATGTTTCATGAAAATCGGGGTTTTTTTTTTCAAAATTTCAATTTTGTGGTTAGGTGATCGTTAACATTCAACTTGGGAAAACATTCAATATGCCAATGAAATGTCAGAATATCAAATACTTTTTGGTGTTTTTGTATCTTAGAGAATTCTACGAAAGTTGAGTTTATCTCTGCAGATTTTTAAAAATGTTTATTTATTTTACAAAATCATTGGACTAAAAATTGATAATTAAAATTTTATAAAACCATAGCGTTGCTTCGTAATATGACACAATGGATATGACAGTAGGGTGAGTAGGGCCTTAAAGCGATTTACTATTTTCCATAAAAAATTATCCTATAGGATAATAAAAAAAAAATCCTATAAGGACATTCTTACATATTAACGGAGTCCCACGGTAAGCTCAAGAAGGCTTGTGTTGTGGGCACTCAGACAACGATATACATAATATACAAATACTTATACACATAGAAAACATCCATGACTCGAACCCAGGACCGCGGCTTATCAGGCTACAATATATCTACCTACTAGTACATCCTAAAAGACTGCTATAAAATACTGTCTAGGTTGGTCCACCCTGTTACGACTGGGTCGCTTGACACTGAACATGTCAAACGAGTTACAATCGAGGTTCGATTTCGTAGTAGCGCATTACAAACTAAAATGTGCTCATATCCCGTCTAATACTTTTCAATTCGTAATATTTGCTGATGAGACTTTAGTCTACGAGTGTTTAATGACGACTCGAAACTTAATGAAATTCTTAGAGAACACAAGTACGTCTAGCATAATTCGATTACACAAAGAAGGGTTTTTTTTAGTAAATTGAACTACTATGGATATGGGTTAAATTGTGGCGTAGGCGAGAGGCTGGCAACCTGTCACTGCAATGTCACAGTTTCGTTTTCTTTCAACCCCTTATTTGCCAAGAGTGGCACTGAAGCTTTAGTAGTTTCATGTGTTCTGCCTACCCCTTTATGGGATACAGGCGTGATTGTATGTATGTATATTGTAGGTATGTAAATTTAACTACACAGTGCATGTAATGAGCAATTCTCAAAAAGTTTGTACCTGTAGCCACGTCAGCAACTATTTATTTATCCTATTTTGTTACCAACATAAGTCGACTTTCGTGAGATATATACAGGATAATTGTTATAATTAACAAAATATAGATACTAATAGAGAACCTTAATGACGAAATTAAACTACTTACTAAAATCTCAATTCAACAAAAAAATCTTGGTAACAATGTAGGAATAATAAAAGCAAATCCAACTGTTACCTTAAATTTTGTACAAACTTTTTGAAAACTGCTGTAATATGTCAATTAGTTAATTAATAACCTAGCTTTAATCAAAAAGATAATTAAGACATTGAACAACATAACATAACAAGGATGCTTGCAACATTTCCTCAATTTCCTCATTGTATTGTAATGCAAGTTTCTCGAGGAAGGCTCCAGTTTTCTCGCTAGAACTCCATGAATCTACACCCTTGTAAATAGATTAAATTTTGAGCTCAAATAAACTCCTCTTGAAAAATCAGCATTTTCACACCCCGCTACTTTATCTTCATATCTCCACCAGTACTAGCATGGGACCAGCCACAAAACATTTCGTTCATTATTTACCTCTTTATCGATCGAATAATAAGTGACAGAGAGATACCGAAATTTTCGATATTCACAGCAATCCCTCCCGCATATCTCAAGTCATGTATTTGCGATCGGAAACCGCCACCTTGCCATATTAAGACCACTTCATTCGAGAGCTATTCACAACCTGACGAACCTTACACCCTATTGGTTTGTTATAGGATGAGACAAAAGGACATAAGTAGTGATGAGCTGTTTCCGGGGTAGGCAGAGCGCATGAAGCTACTCAAGATTCAGTACCACTTTTGCCAATGAAGAGTTGAACGAAAACGAAACTGTGACTTAGCAGTGACAGGTTGCCTATCGCCTACGACACGGTAAAATTTAACCGTTATATATCCCAAAACCTTTAAAGTCGACTATTTTTCTAGGGGAACGCTTTCATAAACGTTCTACGGGAACAAAATAAACCGGTTTAGAGTATGATAGGTTAACCAAACAAAAAAAGTGAAATTATTAACGCCGTCAAATCGGTTTATTTCGGTTACATACAGTTCTAATCTTGCGTTCTTTATAGTTAGTAGTAGTAGTAGTAAAACACTTTATTGTACCAGAAAATAATACAACACACAGGAAAAAGAGCTATCCCGGCGTCCGTCGGTTATCCCGGCATTTACCACGGCTCATGGAGCCTGGGGTCCGCTTTGACAACAAATCCCAAGATTTGACGTAGGAACCACTTTTTACGAAAGCGACTGCCATCTGACCTTCCAACCCGCTTAGGCCTTATTGGAATTTCCTTCACCGAAAAGCGACTGGCAAAATATCAAATGACATTTCGCATATGTTTCGAAGAATTCATTGGTACGAGCCGAGATTCGAACTCGCGACCTCCGGATCGTGAGTTTTCACATCCGATCCGATATCGGATGTCGGACCGATATCCCATACATTACAGGCGCCATCTTGGATTTTTTCCATTGAAATCCTTCCAACATCCGATATCGGATCGGATAATGTGAAAAACAACCCTGGGGTAGCAATCACACACAATTTAACGACCGGTCTGGCTCAGTCGGTAGTGACCCTGCCTGCTGAGACGCGGTCCGGTGTTCGAATCCCGGTAAGGGCATTTATTTGTGTGATGAGCACAGATATTTGTTCCTGAGTCATGGATGTTTTCTATGTATATAAGTATTTGTATATTATATATATCGTTGTCTGAGTACCCATTAAATTAATTAAATTAAAATACACTAAAGCTAAATTATTCTTGAGCTTACCGTGGGACGCAGAATCAATCAATGGTTGTACTCGCAGTCAAAACTGGAATGTCTAACAATGTCCTATAATATCTATTTATATCTATTTAATCACATGTAAGAAAACTACATTGGTGGTATTTAAAACGTGTCATATCTGCCAATATGTCCTCGAAAATTTCATATTTTAACTGAACAAAGACCCTTCAGATCCTCTTGAAAAACGCTTAAGCCGCTAAATCTGGAGGGTTAGATACTGCCTTAGAATCGGCAGACGCGTTTTAAATGCGCGAGGTCTGCGTTTTATGAGCGACTCTTATGTTTGATTCATATCTGCGAATGCGAGGGTGTTCGCACTTATGGAAATCAGATGTCTAAGAAGCACTTATTATTCGGTATGAATCAGTACAAATAAGTGTCCGTACATCTGTTGAGTACTTTTTATGCAAAGATTGTAACGTAGTACATTTTCTTGGCCGTAATTAATATTTTTTTTATAATTCAAAAATCGAAATTTCATTAGGATTGCAATTAACTTTTGAAACAAAATAAAATTAATGAAATTTCGATTTTTGAATTATAAAAAAAATATTAATTACGACTAAGAAAATACATGTACTACGTTACAAGATGTTAATTAAACATTACGAGAGATGGCGCTGTACCGTGAGCGGTCATTTCTACATCGCGCTAATAATCTCATAATGTCTTACGATTTTGATAGTTCCGAGTTATAGTAACCAATTTAGACAATAACCAAGTAAACATTAAATAAATGTCATATACAAAGAAAAAGTGACCAAGGCCTCCAGTGTTCCGAGCTGGAATCGATATAAGTACAAGTATTAAAAATAATTATTAATAGTAACACTGCATCGGCGTGGCTCTCAAAATAGCTGCCAACATAGCTTGATATTACTCTTAACACTTGTGACTGTTACATATACAACCTTATGGCCGCTGTACACATATGGCCAACGGTTCCACCAACCCCCTTGGCCAAGCGTGTAGAGGGCTACTTGGCCGTAAGTTGGCAGTTGGCGCTTGCGCTTGCCGGCCAACCGATTGGTGTCGGTTTTTTGTCCACACATCAAAGGATCTTGGCGCCAATGGTCAACTGCGTTTACACGTTGGCGCTCCATTCAGTTGGTCGTCAGCCGTCAGAGAGGACAGTAGTGAAATATTTACGAAAATAATAAGTTTATCTATGCCAATAATAGTGTAGATTTTAGGAAATAAAATAACCTTGCAAATGTTTAATGTATTTCCTAAAAGAGATAAATGTTCTTATCAGAATATTCAAAAAATTGTTAATATTTCAAATAATTTAATTTTACTACGGGGTTATTATTTTTTAATCAAATTTTTCTGACAACGTCTATGAACTAGAATTTCCTAGACTTTTCCATTCCACGTCCATCTTTCATGAAGAGCCAATGTCAATGATTGGTTCGCCAATGTGTAAACAGCGGCTCTTATCTTGGCCAAGGGGTTTCACAAAGGGTTGGTGGAACCGTTGGCCATATATGTACAGCGGCCATTAGGTATTACATTGCTATAAGCACAGACTATCTAAAACTAACGTTATCCAGTTTGCGCTCGGGTCAGCGCCATCTTTTAGGAACAAACAGCAACATAACTGACACATGGAGCCCTAATTGGTCGTTAGGCGTCAAGGTGACTACCGCACGCGTGCATGACTAATGAGCGTAAGGACATTATCCTGGGATATTGCGTAGGACGGCCAATGGCGGGCAGATGCATGGCAGAAAACTGCATACCTATACACCCTGTTTTTATTGAATTCCGTTAACTTTAAGGGGAGGTTCTTTAGATCAGATACAATTCATTTCTCTAAGTAACTAGCGGCTTAACTCTTACGGTTATCGAGATATTATAAAAATAAAGATAATTACCTACTTAACACGTATGTGTAAGCCTTTACCAATTTCTAATGTTATTTGTTTTGACATGTGCCGTCAATCACTTGACACTAACTTGAATGTTATTCTTAAGGGTCTCTCGCACTAATAAATTCCTTTATTATGTATGAAAATTATGAAAATTTTTTTTGGCGAATTTAACTAAAACCGATGTACAGGGTGGTTCCCTGATTAATGAACCTAGCTACCTGAAATATATGGGCTTTTTAGACTTAAAACTAGATGGCGCTGTTTCGCAGCCTGGAAGTGGCCAAAATCATATTTTACCCAAATATTTTTACGTGTTTTTATGTTTTTGAAAAACGAGATATTTCTTTATTTTAATACCATGATATCACGTCAATACACATTTTGAAAAAATAATTTTTGTAGGCACCATCCGTTAAATATTTTTTTATAAACTGTGAAAGTATTTAATAGGTGGCGCGCGTGGCGCTAGAAAATTGAGGTACTATTCTTAGGGCCAGTTGCATCAACCACATTTGACAGACACATCATTGTCACGCAGCAGATGTCTATAGAACTTTCCAAATCCCATACAATAAAATTTTACGAACGCTTTAACGGTGACAGACGGTTTGGCCGGCCCTTAGTATGAAGATTGTAAATCCTATATAAATAAAGGGTTATTTATATAGGATTGAACTGAAAGATATCGGCAAACGATTTTTTTTTTATTGGCATCGCGCTCCTGGCGCATTCAGCCAGACAAGTAAAACGGGAAAACGGAAGGCAACCGATATTTCAATTACATTCAAATTTAGAACGTTCTATTCAGAAGGAAGAATCATATTTGCGATTTGAGTTCATCGATCAATCATTTGTTTCATTTCAAATATCGAACGTTTTGAAAGTGAACTGACCACAGGTTGATGTTAAGTATAGTCAGCCAAAAAAGTGGTTTACCACTCTTCGATCTTATGAGTTTATAACCACAAAATTAAAATTTTGAAAACCCCCGACAGCGACATGGTGGACCGATTTTCATGAAACATGGCTAAGAACACTCCCGACTAACTCAGCTTTCAGACAAAAAAACGAAATCTAAATCGGTTAACCTGTTCGGGAGCTACCACGCCACAGACAGACACACAGACAGACAAACAGACAGACAGACAGACGTCAAACTTATAACACCCCGTCGTTTTTGCGTCGGGGGTTAAAAATAGAGTCGAAAAGTGGTAAACCATTTTATTGGCTGACCGTACCTCTTAGAGTGCGTTTTCACATTATCCGATCCGATATCGGATGTCGGAAGGATTTCAAAGGCAAAAATCAAATATGGCGGCTTAAATGTACGGGATATCGGGTGTCGGAAGGATCTCAATGAAAAAAAAACCAATATGGCGCCTGTAATGTATGGGGTATCGGCAGGGGCGGGTCACTCCGCGATTCTATCGCCGCGCTACAAGTACATGTCAGCGGCCGCGAGTTCGCGGCCCATTCATTGGCGACGACCTTCGCGCGGCGCAATAAAATTCAATGTTGGCTGCTCGCGTGCGGTCCGTTTGTTAATGTAGGTAAGAATGTAAAATGGCGGCATTTTGTGAATATCAAAGGAGTGAGCTTTCTGTACTTGTACTATTATGTATTCTGTGGTACCGGTCTTACATCTGGTATCGGATCAGATAATGTGAAAACGCACCTGAATTTAGTACTTTTTTTAACGATCTCCTCCTACAGTATACGACTTTACTTTAGTGCGTAAACAAACAAGTACTAACACTTACTCCCACGCCCAGCAGTGGGCAAATACAGATTAATTGTTAGCCTCTAGACACCCCATTATGAGCACTAGTCGTTAAGTTTATGGTGCAACCATAGAGTACTCTGCACAGATTGTCTTTTCCGCATTATAAACGCTTAGTTTATAAAAGTAGAAATTACTCGAATATTTAGAATAGTTTTACGAGTCAGATTGCGTACAAAAAATATTTTACGGCTTTTGCAAAAAAAATCATTTTTGGCACAAGCTTTTATCGCCGACTGTACCTTTCTTTCAACAGTCATCTATACTGCTATCCGAGATTTTTTTTTAAAAACCCCTTACTCGATGGGGATAGATTTCATGACAGAGTTCTTATGGTCATGTTTTGAAAAGAAGTGGCCCGCCGAGTTTCTTGCCGGTCCCATAGTGGATACCCCCCTCCAACTGAGGGGGGACTGAAATCTTCTCGAGGCTGAGGCGTAGGGTTAGAGCCGGCGTAGTTTTATTTGACGTTCATAAGCGCATTGTAATATGCCTACTTGGAAAATAAATATTTCATTTCATTTCACCTTTCTGCTCCATCATCAGATCAGCTCCATGATACCATAATATTGCATCGTCATGTGATTTACATATGTGTGCAAAATTTCAGCTCAATCGGAAATCGGGAAGTGGATCTTTACCTTGTACGTTTTGACACACACTAACATAATTACTAACAAGGTTAGTTGAATAAAAGCTTGTAAAAAACTTGAGATAAAAGCAAATTTAATACAGAATCAGATCGACCACTCTTCAAATAAAGCATAGCCACTTGCATTGCAATTTGAATTAGTGAACAAAAATAAAACATCTGTGTTGAAACACTTAGAAAGTCACACTTTAATGAAAATTAATACTCGGAACTTGTGTAAATGTCTTTACACAAGTTTTTGCAACTTGATCAAAGTTTTTTCTAATGCTAATCCATCCACACTAATATTATAAATGGGAAAGTGTGTGTCTGTTTGTTTGTCCGTCTTTCACGGCAAAACGGAGCGACAAATTGAAGTGATCTTTAAGTGGAGATAGTTGAAGGGATGGAGAGTGACATAGGCTACTTTTTGTCTCTTTCTAACGCGAGCGAAGCCGCGGGAAAAAGCTAGTATTTAAATACATACAACGTACAATCACGCCTGTATCCCATAAAGGGGTAGGCAGAGCACATGAACTACTCAAGTTTCAGTGCCACTCTTGGCAAAAATGGGTTGAATGGAAACGAAATTGTGACATTATTATTTAAATAATTATATAAAAAACTAGGACTAAACTTATAAGCTAGCTAATGTCTAAAATGGGCCCTTGAGGCATTGTACCAAGGATACTCGCGACATTTCTTCGCTGTATCGCAATGCTGATACTGCGAGGAAGTCGCCAGCTCTTCACAGGTCAACGAGTGAGCATTCTGTAACTATCTCTGTACCTCGTAGCAGTCTACGACAGCGTAGAGCCTGTTGTCTACGCCGCTACGCGCTCGGCTACACACATGCTTACATGCATGTTGTATATGTGTGCGTGTATTGTGTGTTCTTTCATATACATTATTATGAGTATATGGAGATAGATGAAGATAATCTTTGTATTTGAGTTGAGTGACTTAGATTCGGACGCACATAGAAAAGATATCCGTACAAAATACTTATAAATAAAAAATAACATAAAATAAATGTAGTTTTTTCAGTACAGATGGTATTTTTTTACGCACTAGTGCGAGAAGTGGTTCATTATATGCACACACACAACTTCGGAGGCTCATCTGTACTGAAAAACGTCGTACGATACACGTGCGAAAAGGAAATTCGTTAACTAAGTTCAAAAAAACTTAAATAAAAGGAAATGGTTAAAGGAACTTCCTTTTTTCGCACTTATATCGTAATGTACTATACTTACTGTGTTGTCAAGAAAAATTAAAGACCGTACATATGGCGTATTTAATGAATGTTCAGTTAGATATGGCGGCGGCGGTAAAAATTTTAACACATATATTATGTATGTTGTAAAAGATGAACGAGATTGTAACGAGAGATGTCAGTCTACTACACATTTTAAAAACTAAGATAATAATTATCTACATACTCTATTCACATATTCATTTATTCTCGCATCTCCATAATATTACAATGGTCTTAAATTGGGGCCGATTTTTGAGTCTCACTGTCACTAAAATACCGGTTGAAAACATTGCCTATTATTTTCAGTGACAATTTTCTGAATTCGAACGCGTGAGACTCAAAAATCGGCCCGCTGTTCTCTCCGATACGAAGGTTTCCCCTACAAAACATCCAAAAAGTCATTCACCACTGTTAACCACAGGCTCCCCTTTTTAATGACAACCCGGTTCGAACCCGCGACCCACTGGGTCACGAGCACGACAGTCGATAGCGAAGCCGTACGACGGTAAGCCTGAAGCCGAGTAAGGCAATATGATATGAAGCGTGAAATACTTCCTATACTATAGGTGAAAAGACATATGATATACTAGTTTTTGCCCGCGGCTTCACTCGCGTAAAACTCTAAAATTGCGGAATGATACAAATTTCCAGCCCCCCATTTTAGAGAAGTGGGGGGGGGGGGTTGGAAAGAGACAAAAAGTAGCCTATGTCCGTCCCTTCAACTATCTCCACTTAAAAAATCACGTCAATTCGTCGCTCCGTTTAGCCGTGAAAGACGGACAAACAGACACACACACTTTCCCATTCCCATTTATAATATTACCATGTGAGACAATCGAATTAAAACGAAAACTGTGAAGTCAGTTTTATTTTAGTTTTGTGTTAGTTATTTTTAAGTAAGTATTTTGTTATTGTAAACATAATGTATGTTTGGTTTCTTTCTTAAAATACAAGAATGTTTCTTCTAAATAAAAATACATTGCCTCCAGGGCCTATTTATTTTATTTCTTCCATGTATACTATCAAATACATCTCGCAACAGTTGTCAACGATTTTTCCGTCACAAACTTTCAGAATTCGACACACTTAAGCCAGTAGTAGGTTGTTCCAACTTTAGACAACTTTTAACGAACCGTCAACTTTTAACTGTCAATAACTGACGTTTCGTTTCAGTTGTAGAATATAAGTAGTTTGACGAACTAAAGTAACTTTCAATGAGAAGCTTAGAAATAAATGGAAAGATGATAGATGAAAATAAGTAACGTTTTCTAGTTTATTCTGCTTATTCTACAATAATAATAGATAAAATGATAAAGTACACTGAGAGAAATTTGCATTGTGAATTTAACAAGTTCGACTTGTTGCGGTTTATCCGTTTGAATCAGCTAAACGTATGTTTAAAACAATATGTGTCAGGTTGTTTTTATAAAATCGACTTGTTGATTCAAATATATTGCCGATTCAAATGACAAGTAGCTTGTTGTTTGAACCAAAGAGCACGTAGGCGCTATTTTAACCAAAAAACTTGTTGAACGAACATGAAAACTGGTTGTATTTTCTCTCAGTGTACCAACATACGCGTGCCTTTACGGACACATGGGCACTATTCATACTAATATTATAAATGGTAAAGTGTGTGTGTCTGTTTGTTTGTCCGTCTTTCACGGCAAAACGGAGCGATATATTGACGAGATTTTTTAAGCGGAGATAGTTGTAAGGATGGAGAGTGACATAGGCTATTTTTTGTCTCTTTCCAACCCCCCACTTCCCTAAAATAGGGGGTGGACGTTTATATGGAGCATTCCGCAATTTTCGAACTTAACGCGAGCGAAGCCGGGGGCGAAAGCTAGTACTTCATAAAATAAACCATGGTTTTTTTAGGGTTCCGTAGTCAACTAGGAACCCTTATAGTTTCGCCATGTCTGTCTGTCCGTCCGTCCGTCCGTCCGTCCGTCCGTCCGCGGATAATCTCAGTAACCGTTAGCACTAGAAAGCTGAAATTTGGCACCAATATGTATATGAATCACGCCAACAAAGTGCAAAAATAAAAAATGGAAAAAATGTTTTATTAGGGTACCCACCCTACATGTAAAGTGGGGGCTGATATTTTTTTTCATTCCAACCCCAACGTGTGATATATTGTTGGATAGGTATTTAAAAATGAATAAGGGTTTACTAAGATCGTTTTTTGATAATATTAATATTCTCGGAAATAATCGCTCCTAAAAGAAAAAAAAGTGCGTCCCCCCCTCTAACTTTTGAACCATATGTTTAAAAAATATGAAAAAAATCACAAAAGTAGAACTTTATAAAGACTTTCTAGGAAAATTGTTTTGAACTTGATAGGTTCAGTACTTTTTGAGAAAAATACGGAAAACTACGGAACCCTACACTGAGCGTGGCCCGACACGCTCTTGGCCGGTTTTTTATCCCATAGTCCGGTATTAAAAAAAAAATTTTTCACTAATCAATAACATAATATTAGTTCATCACTTTCATTCAATAACCCAGGTCATTTTAGATTCCATTATCTCGCAAATTAGTCCGTAACGGCCCAGCCACGACATTGGTCTAAGCGCGACAGCGGTGAGCGGCAGCCATACGTGCGAATGAAAAGTCCCATCGCTGCGTCTCGCTCCGATGTATGGCCGCCGCTCACCGCTGTCGCGCTTAGACCAATGTCGTGGCTGAGCCGTAAGGCGTAAACCCTGGTGGGTGCTGCCTCTGCGTACGCCCCATGACACGGGCAAGGCCAGCATCCGTTCGGTGTACCCCTTAGTTTGTTTTCACATTATCCGATCCGATATCGGATGTAGGACCGATATCCCATATATTTGAGCCACCATCTTTGAATTTTTCCTTTGAAATCCTTCTTACAGCCGATATCGGATCGGACAATGTGAAAACGCACTTAGGCCCTTACATTTCATGAAAGTGTCAAAAGGGGTACATGTTGGCTTAGGCTCCGCGCACGCCTCCTAAGGTCCGGAATACCAAAGACCTATATAACTTCGTATAGACCGATAAAGTCTAAGAAAAAAACGTACCCCAAAACCATACAGAAAAAGGTACGGTGAGCTAGATGGCGATACACCTTTGGGGTACGCTCGGCTAGATGGCGCTAATATAAATATTTGACATTTTAAAACATATCAAACTAAGAATATGGCCCAAATTGTCAAAACTGAGGTTCAAAAGTTTTAAGCCTCTGTCGAGAGATGGCAGTCTATGCACTGTGATTACACATTTTAATTTGACAGTAACTCTCTTTAATACTCAATCCTCTTTGGGAATACCCTTAGGTCCCGTGATGGGAAAGACATGAACCATGAAAAATATTTCGATAACTTGAAATTACCCGCCACTCAAAATTGTCCCCCTCTACCTTAATTATATTCGTCACTGGTAACTAACTGTTACATTACATTGTCTCCAACATGTAACCAACCTTTGACATTCCCCCCAATTTAAAGTACCTATCGGCCAAACAGTTGCTTGGTAACCGTAATTGGTGATTTCTGACGAAGCTGACATGCGATTCAAGGCACGCATGATGTGCCTACGATTCAGCAAAGAGGATCGAGTGTTATAGAGAGTTACTGTCAAAGTAAAATGTGTAATCGCAGAGCATATACTGCCATCTCTCGACACAGGCTTAAAACTTTTGAACCTCAGTTTTGACAATTTGGCCCATATTCTTAGCTTGATATGTGTTAAAATGTCAAATATTAATATTAGCGCCATCTAGCCGAGCGTACCCCAAAAGTGTATCGCCATCTGGGTCACCGTACCTTTTTCTGTATGGTTTTGAAGTACGTTTTTAGGGTTCCGTAGTCAACTAGGAACCCTTATAGTTTCGCCATGTCTGTCTGTCCGTCCGTCCGCGGATAATCTCAGTAACCGTTAGCACTAGAAAGCTGAAATTTGGTACCAATATGTATATCAATCACGCCAACAAAGTGCAAAAATAAAAAATGGAAAAAAATGTTTTATTAGGGTACCCCCCCCCCTACATGTAAAGTGGGGGCTGATATTTTTTTTTCATTCCAACCCCAACGTGTGATAGGTATTTAAAAAGGGTTCCCTCTATTTGGCATAACTTTAATTGTCCGAAACGATTTTCGCATAACAGACTTCGCATAATCGATTTTCGCCGAATGTTAATTTGGCAGAAAACTTATTTGTCATAATCGAAAATAATACGAATAACACATTGTCCGAAAATAAGTTCGCATAATTCTGTTTACGCCGATTGTTTTTATGAATAAAATTAATTCGCATAATTGTATTTGGCATATTTCTTAAAATCAGAATATCCACCCATACTAAATGCTGTTAAGAGAGTCGGTTTGGTTAGGTTAGAACTGCGACCTCAACAAATAAAACATTTTGTCAAGAATTTCGGTTAGGTTAGGTTAGAACTGCAACATTAATATAGTAGTATTACCTATGATAAAAATTCTGCGTAGTAAATCTCCACTAAACCATGTTATGCAGAAATAATTTATGCATAAAAACCATTCGGCGAATAACCTTTATGCATGAAATATATTCGGACAAACAAAAATATGCCTAGACAAATTATGCGTAACTATACTATGCCATAACAAATTATGCGAAAGGTGAATTATGCCAATATAGATTATGCCAAAAAGAATTCTCGATTGAAAAATTATGCCAAAACAAGGGGAACCATTTAAAAATGAATAAGGGTTTACTAAAATCGTTTTTTGATAATATTTATATTTTCGGAAATAATCGCTCCTAAAGGAAAAAAAAGTGCGTCCCCCCTGTAACTTTTGAACCATATGTTTAAAAAAATGTGAAAAAAATCACAAAAGTAGAACTTTATAAAGACTTTCTAGGAAAATTGTTTTGAACTTGATAGGTTCAGTAGTTTTTGAGAAGAATACGGAAAACTACGGAACCCTACACTGAGCGTGGGCCGACACGCTCTTGGCCGGTTTTTTTTTCTTAGACTTTATCTGTCTATACGGAGTTACATATGTCTTTGGATTCAGCGATGTCTCAGTGTGCGTAGCCGAATGCACAAACGCTCACGATAATATCTCTTTCGTAGCTATCTATCTCTGTCGCTCTTGCGTATTGGCGCGACAGAGCCAGACTACCTTTCTGCGGCATTTCGATTTCGTTTCGCGTCGCAAAAATGCCGTTCGGCTACGGGGCCTGTTCTATTAGGATTAAAATATCAGAATCAGAATGCTTTATTTGTAAAACATAGGTACATTTTAGGTTTAAGTCTATGAATGGTCTGAACAAACCATGTTTTGCCGGTTGGCATACAAATGTCAAAAAGGACGAGAGGCACGAGAGCAAATGAATAATATAAAATTAATAAATTACAATTAGTCAGAACTAAAATTACAATTTAAATAAATAGACACAATTAAAATTAAATAAAGATTTACAATTAAATACAAAAAATAGTCATTATACATTACTAATTGATATTTTGTATATTGTATATCCCTTTAGATATACTCGGAAATACGTTATATTGAAGTAACTAGCCTCCCCCGGCTATTTAAATTTGTGTAAGTAAATACGAAATAGGCTGAGGAAAGCCCAACCAGAAATATATGACTACGCGCCATCTTGCGGGATTTCATCAGAACTATTTTCCTCATACTAAACTGAACTGTCACCCCATACACCAGAATTAACTCACTCAACGAAGCCTACCTTAGCGGAAAATTACACCCCCCTACACACGCTGGCTTCACCCCCACCCCTCAGTACTTTGAGTATGTGGATTAGAACACCATTCACTACAACTATGCCAAAATTCGCTTTTACACGAGTTTTTTCCGCTGAGTTATGTAAAAGCGAATTTTGGCATAGTGTAGGAAATGGTCACAGAACTAAATCAAGATAGAAGGAAAATGCTCGGCGATTAACAGCGAAACCGAGCGTGTAACGTTTTGTGTCGAGCCTATGACGTCACGAGTGTCTTTAGTGATGGGAACGTTGTCGCCGCGTAACCTATTCGATCGATTGTGGAGGTTGCTTGCGGGATGCCCGCCGAAGTTAAAAATATCGGATGTTCATCTTCGTTGTGAAATAAAGTAAGTATATACCTGTATTCGTGTGATGACAAACAATTCACTAGTAGGTATATAATTTGCCTAAGGCCAGGAACAAAGATTTTAGTAGGTAGGTATTAATACTAGTTAATATTTTTAAGAAAATCGACCATGTACTCACTTCATTATCCTCATGTTATTTGTTACAACTTTTAGTAATATATAAATATAATTAACCATTAACAAATTTTTAGAGTTATTTTTATTCATAATAAATATAGAGCGTATTATGTTTGTATTTGTTTTTCTGCCGACCACAAATTCAACGTTAATACCGTAACTGTAACCTATTTTAAAGTTAAATTTACTTTTCACTCGTACTTTATATGTATAGTTTCATAACAATATAAAAACATAATTATAATTTCCACTGCTTCGCAAAATCGATTTAAATCGAATAAGGAAATCGCAGCATACATGACGATATATTTCCGTGGTGCACCACTATTCTTAAGTTCGACGTGAGTTCGACGGACAAAATAACAAATCTACCTTCACTTTGTCTCGATAGTTTGAATAGCCTATTTTTATATCGCTTGTTTTAAACGCACACCAAGTCGGACTCGTCAAATTAAAGCCGCAATGGAAAACTAGTTTGACGGCCGTACATCAGCTAATGTTTTGATGATAAAAATAGGAAAATCGTGTTTTTTATTTAATAAAAAATATTTTAGGACAAATGGTACTTACCGATGATCTGAAACACTTTGTTTAACACTCTTGCTTTTATTGGTGGTGTTTGAACAGTTAATTATCGAATACCGACCCATTTTGTATTTTTCACTGTATGTCACTCGCGGGCAGCGGTCGGGAGCAGACTGACTTGCGCGGCGAACAATGTTGCTCGCTATTTAACTTTTCCGCACGCGAAGTAGATACACTTTTTCCTTCTATCTTGATTTAGTTCTGTGGAAATGGTGTTCTAATCCACATACTCAAAGTACTGGGGGGTGGGGGGTGTAAAAGTCCCTTTTTTTAGTTTTTCGCGAATAGCTTAACTGTGTCACCTAACAAAAAATGTTCTGGGACACAAGCAATCTTCATAACATTCTCTACAATAGTTATTTGTTATACAAGGGGGCAAAGTTGTATTTTAACGCCGAGTGTGGAATTGAAAAACGAGCAAGTGAAAGGATTCTATAGTTGAACCACGAGCGAAGCGAGTGGTTCGAGAATAGAATCTTGAACTTGCGAGTTTTTTAACACACGAGAAGTAAAATACATTTGCACCCGAGTGTAACACAAAACTTTTCCCCTCACTATAGCAAGGAAACTACAACGCAAAAAATGCGTTTATCACTGCTTCCAGTAGTTCCACAGGTGGTAAATGATCTTTATTAATAGATTCACCTACTTTTATCAATTTTAAAGCTGTTAATTTTACTTTTTTCAAGGTCAAATTACTTTACCCACTAGTGGATAAAATGCGTTTTTACCCGCTGGTATTAAAGGACAAAACACGTGTTTCCGAGCTAGTGAGGTGAAAAGTAGATATTAACACTTTTCTGAAATCAAGTTCATGAAATGTGGAGGAGAAAAGATGGACAATAAATAAATAAACATTTTAAAGCTCAATTCGCAAAAAAAAAACTTCAATAATTTGAACCAGAGTTCTTCGCCATCTTGGTAAAACTGTGGTTTTCTTTGTTGTTAGACTTCACAACTTTGACGTTGTAAGGTCGCGTTCAATATTAATGGTTGCTGATGTTTGCAAACAGAAAGAGTTACAAGTTTGGATTAATTTTTGCACGCAACTGGGGACTGCGGCATTTTACTGTCAAAGTATGATAAACTAATTTCAATAGTTCGTAACTTCGTGCAACGAGAGACAAAAGTAAAAAAAAACTCAAATTTTAAACTTCTCATAAAAAGTATCTACATATTCGCAAAGACCTAACTTCGTCTAGACAGATAAAGTCTAAGAAAAAAACCGGCCAAGAGCGTGTCGGGCCACGCTCAGTGTAGGGTTCCGTAGTTTTCCGTATTTTTCTCAAAAACTACTGAACCCATCAAGTTAAAAATAATTTTCCTAGAAAGTCTTTATAAAGTTCTACTTTTGTGATTTTTTCATACTTTTTAAACATACGGTTCAAAAGTTAGAGGGGTTTTAACTTAGTAAACCCTTATTCATTTTTAAATACCTATCCAACAATATATCACACGTTCGGGTTGGAATGAGAAAAAAAATATCAGTCCCCACTTTACATGTAGGGGGGGTACCCTAATAAAACATTTTCTTCTATTTTTTATTTTTGCACTTTGTCGGCGTGATTTATATACATATTGGTACCAAATTTCAGTTTTCTAGTGCTAACGGTTACTGAGATTATCCGCGGACGGACGGACGGACGGACGGACGGACAGACAGACAGACATGGCGAAACTATAAGGGTTCCTAGTTGACTACGGAACCCTAAAAAAACGTACCCCAAAACCATACAGAAAAACGGTACGGTGAGCTAGATGGCGATACACCTTTGGGGTACGCTCGGCTAGATGGCGCTAATATTAATATTTGACATTTTAAAACATATCAAGCTAAGAATATGGGCCAAATTGTCAAAACTGAGGTTCAAAAGTTTTAAGCCTGTGTCGAGAGATGGCAGTCTATGCACTGTGCTTACACATTTTACTTTGACAGTAACTCTCTTTAATACTCGATCCTCTTTGATATTCGTAAAGTTAATGATATACAGGGTTTTATCTATGTACACTATCATAGAGGAATAAGTAAGGGAGGGAACAGTTGTAACTCCATACATAATTAAATGCGAGTTATTTGTATAGACATAGTTAAGTGGCATCTAGCGACAATCACGCTTCAACTGACGTAAATTATCAGTACTGCTACTTGTCAATAGATGTCGCGACGAAACAAACCAATATTCCATTTTATTTGATTTCTATTTTATGTCACACTGTATGTAGCCATTGTAACCCATGTTGTGATCTGTGGTTACATAACCCGTTGCGCGTGCGCATCGCGGCCGCAACCTCGGCGCGCGCCTCGCGTTACAGTGTCCGGTGGCCCTTTGTGTCGTTCTGACAACCAGTTTGTTTGGGGCATCAACTACACAAGTATATAACTGAGGTTATACAGATGTTGCCAGTGTATGGTTTTGATACGAGCGAGTTTCAACATTAAATAATGGTTGCACTGGTCTAAAACGCAAAATATACACAATATTGTCTTTGCCTTTGGCTAGTCTGTGGTCAAGAGTAAGCCCATTTATAAGAAATAAAAAAAAATCTGTTTATTTTTCTTTCGCAGGGCGCCTATTCTGTGCAGTTTGGCCTTCGGCCATTTGAAGATACCTAATGAATCTAACCTACTTGGACATTTTGCGTTTTAGACCAGTTGCGACTATACCATTGTTTATTTCTTTCATTTAACAATTCAATGACGTATTCAATTTAAAAGTCTCTAACATCTACTTTAGATTTATTGAACGAAAGGCCACAATAGCAAGTTTACATGTAAATCTGTAAAAATACAAACAATAAAACAAAATTATAAAATCCAATTAAAAGTTTCAATTCAATGAAAACAAAAAAGCAATTGAGATTTCGTGGAAAATGTCACAGACAAATATAGTTACGAATAAAATGAGGCAAAAGCTGGCAGATCGTAAAATAGGTAACGTTTTAAAATTCAGTCTGCGACGGATTTAGATGGGCTGGATATAGGCTAAATCAATACGGGAACGGAGTTCTAAAACTAGACTTGTCTAGTACATGATTTGTATGGGCATAGTTAAGGGACATCTAGCGACAATCACGCATCAACTATCGTAAATTATCAGTACTGCTACTTGTCAATAGATGTCGCGACGGACGAAGAGTCTAATGCTCACCAACTTTTTAGCTAATATTACAATAGTATTAATCAGTATTCTGTTTTCAATTCCTTCTGCTTGTAATATAAGTTGTAAACTGTTCTAATATTAAATTTTTGGCAGAAGAGATACTAAATTTGTTTTTTTATCATGCAGAAGCGTCTGCGAGCGATATTACATATTTTTAAATTAAAGGAAAAACGCCACCCTAAGGCGGTTGAGAATTGAGGAAAGGCATGGATAAATTCGCACACATCCAGCAGGCCTCCGTGGCGCAGTTGGTAAGCGGGATGGCCCCGGCAAGGCCAAAGGTCGCAGGTTCGAGTTCTGCCGGAGGTGTGAATTTTTCCATTTTTACTTTAATTTAAAAATAAAGAAGAGATACTGTTGCAACCTAGTATCGAGTAGTGGTACTGATAATTCACGCTATTTGACGCGTGATTGATGCGTGATTGTCGCTAGATGTCACTCAACTATGCCTATACAAATAACTCGCATTTACTGATGTATGGAGTTACAACTCTTCCCTTACATATTCCTCTATGACAACAATTAGTTCGTCAAGTTTTTAAAATAGCTGTATAGATCATGTATACGACTAGTAGTACAAACTATAATGTCATTTCGAATTGTAAGGAATAAACGTAAACAAACTGCTGTCACTGTCAAAGTACATACATACATACATACAATCACGCCTGTATCCCATAAAGGGGTAGGCAGAACGCATGAAACTACTAAAGCTTCAGTGCCACTCTTGGCAAATAAGGGGTTGAAAGAAAACGAAACTGTGACATTGCAGTGACAGGTTGCCAGCCTCTCGCCTACGCCACAATTTAACCCATATCCCATAGTCGCCTTCTACGACACCCACGGGAAGAAAGGGGGTGGTGAAATTCTTAACCCGTCACCACACAGAACTGTCAAAGTAACACGTGCAATTCAGGTAATTGATTCTCAAATTAAGGGTCGCCAGAAAAACAAAAATGTTTCAACCAGTTAACGATCACTCTATTACACACTTAAAATAGTGAATCGAAAAAACACACGATGATTGTTATATTATGTTATGATCCCGTGCAAATAAAAATAAAAATCGGTTCAAAAATGACGAAGTTATTTACAAAACGAATAGCAGACATTTACAAAACGAATAGTTTATATTGATAGCTTTATTAATACACCACCGTATTTGAAGACGGTTTTAATTATCCATTAAAACTTAAGCACCTAGTCTCAAAACTCGGTGAATAAAAAAAAAAGTAAATTTTGTTTAATTTATTTGAGTATATGATTTTTTATGAAAACCTACTTTGTTTCAGGTAAAATAATGTGCACCTGTTTCCCATTTCCTACACATCAGCTTGTAGGTTAATTTAACCTACGTAATGTAAGTAAAGTACAGCCATTTTTAAATTCACTAATTTTTACCAAATTCCTTATGGTACTGACTATATTACAACCAAAGAGGATCGAGGATTATAGAGTTACTGTCGCAGTAAAATTTGTAATCACAGTGCATAGACTGCCATCTCTTGACACAGGCTTAAAACTTTTGAACCTCTGACAATTTGGTCTAGATATGTGTTAAAATGTCATATTCTTTTTTAGCTTAACACAGCAAAACGGAGTATGTTTGTTGGGGTGGCAAATGTCACTGTTTATTAGGCGTCCATATTAGCGCCATCAGGCGGACGTATACTTGTTTGATGACGTAGTATAAAAAAAAAAAAAAAAATTAGCGCCATCTAGCTGAGCATACCCTAAAGGTGTAATGCCATCTAAGTCACCGTACCTTTTTCTGTATGGTACTGAGGTACGTTTTTTCTTAGACTTTATCTGTCTATACGGAGTTATATATGTCTTTGGTACAACTCATATGTACCATACAAAGTTTCATTCAAACTTCATACATTTATTATACACTCACCACCTGCCAAATAAATGGTTAAACTCGTTAACTTTACCCCCATTCAAATATACAACTTATTCCCCACATATAAAGTCTAAATTATACTGCTTTAGTATAATGAGAAGCATGCAGTGCCAAGTTTAGGTTGGGAAATGAGTTTGTGCGAAAATAAACCTAATTATAAGGGGGAGAGGGGTTGATGTGGGATGGCAGGTTTTAGCAGCGCCATCTGTGTTTGTGTGACTGGAAACTAGGAGCTATGGTTTCATATTTACATTGTGGACTAAACTGCATGCAGTCAATTCCAGCAATATTACGTCGCGTCAAAATTTCCGAATAAGAATGACTCAAATGTCGTCAACGATTTAAAACTGTCAACCAAATCATGGCATAAAAAATGCTACTGTGGGCTCACCGGCCAATAATAGGCTACTAGACTCTTATCGAATTTGGCACAAGAAATGATTGTTTCCTGTAGCATTTGACATAAGAAACCAATTTTTATAGATTTTGGGTATTACGAAAAGTAGATATGGTGGCTATTCGGCTACGGGGCCTACGTATTTTCGATTATTAAAATTAGCATAATGTATTTATAGGTGTTCCGAAAATAAATTTTAGTGTATGGTGGCTACGTATTTTCGATTAAAAATGTGTGTAATATTTTTTTTACTTTGGCCACCGAAAACGCTGTCAGACGTGTAGTGACGTCATAGAACCCAACTTAATGTCGAGTGAATCACTGACATGATGAACTTTATACCTCATAACTTAAATGTCAGACAATTTTGTGCTCAATTCGATTTACGTCATGCGCAGACAATCTATGATTAACATGGCTAATGATGTTTTTGCCTAATTAAGTTAAAGTAAACTTTATAAATGTTTTTTGAGGTTTTCAAGTCGTAATAAAATATGGTATTTTTTTTCGGTTAATTGGACTGTAATAAATAATATAAAATAGACTTTAAAAAAGGGTCAATTAGCCTATTGTTGTCTTTATAAAACGCGAACCTTTTTAAACCATGACGTTGGCAGAATCATCGAGACTTGAAAATGTCCTCTACAAGGTTGGATTCCATAAAAAAAATGAATTTCGCGCCATTTTTTAGTGCCAAGATTTGGTTAGACCGTCTGCTACTGCCGGGATTTTTGATATTTGCTGCAGCCGGCAGTAATATCGCGAAATACTGCTGCAATATCACTGTTGCAGTCCTTATCCGAACAGTAGTCATGGTAACCCAGTTATCCCGGACTTGGCGCCCGGGAGTCTGCCGCTATCGATTGTGGAGGCTGTTTGCTATCGCTACCTCTAGGGTTGTCACTGCTTTGTTGTTTTTATAAACCAAATTACATATCATATATTAACGTAACGCCTTATTAGTCTTATTACGCTTGTCTTTGGTATAGTATTCAGTTTTACACCCTAAAGCCACTACAGTACCTATTTTTCAACTGGGATAAGTTCTGTTATATCATAGATCAAATATAAGATCATACCATCCCATACATTAAAATGTGTCTGTCTAAGAACGCGCAATACCACCACACATAGATGGCGCCACAAAAAAATGTCTTGTAGCTTTCGATTATATGTCGATTTCGATGATTAGTGTCACTTTTGACATAGATTTATGGCTCGAAAGTGACACTCATCGCCAATCTACAAATAATCGATGGCAACAAGGCATTCTTTGTGGCGCCATCTATGTGTGGTGTAGTGTATGCGCGTTCTTAGGCGGTCGCTTTTCAATGTATGGGATGGTATGATCTTCTTATATTTAATCTATGGTTATATGTATAGGATAAGTTACAGTCTGTTAAATTATTTTTCCCCTCACTAGCTCGGAAACACGTGTTTTATCCTTTAATACCAGCGGGTAAAAACGCATTTTATCCACTAGTGGATAAAGTAATTTGACCATGAAAATAGTCATTTTTACTGCTTTAAAATTGATAAAAATGAGTGAATCTAGTGATGACGATGTTTTACCACCTGTGCAACTACTGAAAGCAGTGATAAACGCGTTTTTTTGCGTTTTACTTTCCTCGCTATAGTGAGGGGAAAAGTTTTGTGTTACACTCGGGTGCAAATGTATTTTACTTCTCGTGTGTTAAAAAACTCGCAAGTTCAGAATTCTATTCTCGAACCACTCGCTTCGCTCGTGGTTCAACTATAGAATCCTTTCACTTGCTCGTTTTTCAATTCCACACTCGGCGTTAAAATACAACTTTGCCCCCTTGTATAACAAATAACTATTTATAGTATGCGTAATTTAATTTCTACTCTTTTTTGGTCAGACTGTACCCTTAAAAAAATCCGAATTACGCATACTATGTTCGCAAAATATTTAGAAAATAATTTTATACGTATACAACGTGTTACACCAGCCACTGGAAACCTCAGACACCTCAACAGATTATTATTATTTTCCCCTCACTAGCTCGGAAACACGTGTTTTGTCCTTTAATACCAGCGGGTAAAAACGCATTTTATCCACTAGTGGGTAAAGTAATTTGACCTTGAATAAAGTCAAATTAACTGCTTTAAAATTGATAAAAGTAGGTTAATCTAGTAATAAAGATGATTTACCACCTGTGGAACTACTGGAAGCAGTGATAAATGCATTTTTTGCGTTGTAGTTTCCTCACTATAGTGAGGGGAAAAGTTTTGTGTTACACTCGGGTGCAAATGTATTTTACTTCTCGTGTGTTAAAAAAGTCGCAAGTTCAGGATTCTATTTTCGAACCACTCGCTTCGCTCGTGGTTCAACTATAGAATCCTTTCACTTGCTCGTTTTTCAATTCGACACTCGGCGGTAAAATACAACTTTGCCCCCTTGTATAACAAATAACTATTATACGTATACAACGTGTTACACCAGCCACTGGAAACCTCAGACACCTCAACAGATTATTATTATTTAGAGTTAGTCTAGAGAATTTAATTTTATTTTTTTCTTTTAACGAGATATTAATATATGTGATAGACGATGGTTTTCTGACTCTGGGAAAAATAATAAAAAAAATATTCAAGATCGATTTTTATACTAAATCAGTGTTAGAAGTTGAATAGGCCAAATCTTATTTATATAAATATATCGTAATTGGTAAGCTTTATTTAAAAAATACTACTATTAAAAAGCTACAGTATTTGTGGAATCTGTCATACCGATATAAGTTAAATGTAGTTGCCTGTGTGGTGACCGGTTAAGTGCCTGTGTAGTGACGGGTTAAGAATTTCACCACCCCCTTTCTTACCGCGGGTGTCGTAGAAGGCGACTATGGGATATGGGTTAAATTGTGGCGTAGGCGAGAGGCTGGCAACCCGTCACTGCAATGTCACACAGTTTCGTTTACTTTCAACCCCTTATTTGCCAGGAGTGACACTGAAGCTTTAGTAGTTTCATGTGTTTTGCCTACCCCTTTATGGGATACAGGCGTGATTGTATGTATGTATTTTAAATAATGCTAATATAAAATATGATCATACTTATCTGCTGCCAGCCCTGAAATGTGTGGTAAAAGCCGGCGGCTCGATAATAGCACTATAGTAGCATTAGTAGCTTCAGTGACAACCCTGGCCCGTAATGATGTATCGAATCTTATTTGTTCAGAAAAAATCCAAATACTGGGTAGAGGTTGAAATTTTTCTTCTAAAGAATTTGACTTGGAGATTTGACTTGGAGAAAATAATTTAATTATGTACATGTTAAGTTATTGTATAACTATGGTTTTGTTTGAAGAAACGTCACTTTCAACATCTAAAACAATTTTTTGGCGAAGGTATATCAAATTTCAAATAAGGTGGTTAATTAGGTAAACATCCATACTAATATTATAAATGGGAAAGTGTGTGTGTCTGTTTGTTTGTACGTCTTTCACGGCCAATCGGAGCGACGAATTGACGTGATTTTTTAGTTGGTGATAGTTGAAAGGATGGAAAGTGACATAGGCTACTTTTTGTCTCTATCTGACGTGAGCGATGCCGCGGGCAAGAGCTAGTAACAAATAAATAAATAACGTCCTTACACAGATACGTCCCAGTAAGCCCAAGAAGGCAACGCCTTATTATTATAATAACCATGTATGTATGTACACTGCCCGTATGATGACGGGTTAAGAAGTTTCACCATCAATTTTCTTCCCATGGGTGTCGTAGAAGTCGACTGTGGGATATGGGTTTGATTGTAGCGTAGGATAGAGGCTAGCAACCTGTCTCTTCAATGTCACAATTTTGTTTTCTTTGAACCCCTTCATTGCCAAAAGTGGCACTGAAACTTGAGTAGTTTCATTGTGTTTGCTACTTCTTTATGGGATACAAGCGTGATTTTATGTATGTATAATAGACTAACCTAAGCTAGACAAGCATCTATTGTATTTTAGCTTCCAAATACAAACTAATAATCAATAATTCAATCACCGTCCTATTTCAAATGCCCATACACGGCGTACATCAAAATTGAGCGGAACCAAAATGGCCGCCCATAAATTTTCGAGATAAGCACAGATCATAAATCCGAGTCTAATGTTAATGTTTGTTGACTAACCTGTGGTACTTTTAAGTAGCATATTGACAGATGTCAATGGGTTTGTTTTTTGGACAAATATTATGTACTTTTTGCCCGCGGCTTCGCTCGCAATAAATTTGAAAATAGGAATGCTAAAGTAAAATCCATAATCCTACGGACCAAATTGACAAGTAAGTGTGAACAAATGTTGCCACAGTCTGGCCAGTGTCGTTCTTATCGATATTAAAATTATTATTACATCGTAGATTTAAGGTGCACCCAGACGGGACAATGAAATTGGCAATTTGATCGGCAAATCAATATACCAACTTTTTCTGTTATTTCGACAGATCAAAAGGTCTGTAGACCCCTAATTAGAAATTTTTTTTTACTTCAAAGTAGCAATAATATTATACGAAAATTATATAGATATTTATGATATGCTTGCCATAGCGTGACGGATACTTTATCCCCATAGATATGTCCTGTAGGAGGTAGGGCATAGCGAATGATATTCCGCTTTGTGTGGTAGGGCACAGCACAGCGGATATCGTCTCGCTCGAATCTAGAGCAGAGCCCAACTGGGGTAGTACCTCCGCCTTACAGAAGACCGTAGCCAAATAGCACTAGACCCTACTCATAGTGTTGTGTTCCTGTCGGTGAGTAAGGCTGCCAGAGCTCAACGAGGGTGCGGTGTGCTGATGACGGGAGGACTTACGGAACTAACTTGTTCCGTTTATTGTCCTTTGAGTCGTCGGCAACCCGAACCCTCCTTAGAACTTGTACACTCCTTTTTGGTGTGTACTTAACACATCAAAAGGGAATGTACAAGTTTCTAATGGGGTGGCAACGCGCATGTGACCCTGTTTGAGTTGCAGACGTCCATAGGTTACGGTGACCGCTTTACATCAGGCGGGCCGTATACTTGTTTGCCACCGACGTAGTATAAAAAAAAAAAAATATGTGATAAAATTGAAAGCATAATACACCGGCTGGGAATGAATAATATTTTATAATAAAGACTAGTAAAATTATCGTCGGACATGGTATTTTATTTTTTACCTACAGGCTCGGAAACCTTTTTATGTTTTAAAACTAGTGGGTAAAAATGCATGGTATCCATCCACTACCTCGAAAATACATAGAACACACCAAAATGTGTACCTCTTAGTTGAAACGAATATACTTATTCTTGATTTAAACTTGTCTGTTGTAATGTACTTTACAACTTGTCGATATATTGTTATCGACATATACTCTTCACTATTTTTATTTTGCTGTTCCTGGTAACACTTTACCTGTCAGTCATTTGTCAATTTAGTCCGTAGGATTATGGATTTTACTTTACATACAAAATTTCTCCGACGCGAAACAAAAACGAAACGCCGCGAAAGGTAGTCTGTCTCTGTCGCGCCAATACGCAAAAGCGATAGAGATAGATATCTACTAGCGTTTCGTTTCCAAGCGTTTCGTGAGCGTTTGTGCCATTCGGCTAGGCACCCAGGCCCCGTAGCCGAATGGCATTTCTGTGACACGAAGCGAAAACGAAGCGCCGCAGAAATGTTGTCTTGCTGTGTCGCGCCAATAAGCAAGGGCGATAGAGATAGCTACGAAAGAGATATTATCGTGAGCGTTTGTGTGCATTCGGCTACGCACACAGGCTTTAAGCTAGGAACATACTACGCGGATGTCCGCGGTCGCGATCAGTGTGCACGGTCTTCGGGACGTGGCTTCGGCTGACCAAAACATCCAGCGAGCCAGATTTCGATCGGACGTCCGTGCGCTCAAGGCTACGTCCACAACCGACGACCGATAGTTTGCACGGTTAAGTGTATATTCATTGTCTAGATCCGCGTCCGCGGTCGCGCGACGGCGGACGTCCACGTAATATGTTCCTAGCTTTAATCTCTTGGATTTCGGGTTGTGTTTTCCTTAGAGATTAACGAAGGTAAAGGTCCTCCAAACAAGAGGAAGGTTACATATTCTTGAGGTTCATGGACGTTCCACGGAACACAATGAAAGTAAAAATAGATCATGTGATAGTACTGTCCTTGAATGTTGAAGGACATGGACGCTTGATCGAATGTATTAAGGTTTGGTATACTTTTCCTCGTATATGTACATAGTATTTGTTCCAGTAAAATTTCAAGTTGCCCGTGTGGTGACGGGTTAAGAATTTCACCACCCCCTTTCTTCCCGTGGGTGTCGTAGAAGGCGACTGTGGCATATGGATTAAATTGTGGGTAGGCGAGAGGCTGGCAACCTGTCACTACAATGTCACAATTTCGTTTTCTTTCAACCCCTTATTTGCCAAGAGTGGCACTGAAATTTGAGTAGTTTCATGTGCTCTGCCTACCTCTGCATGGGATACAGGCGTGATTGTATGTATGTAAAATTTCAAGTAAATTTACATACTTACTTATTTCAATTTTTCAAGTATTAGTTCCCTTTTTTTTTTTGTAAAAGTAATTACTAATTAAGCTTGCCCCAATGCTTATTTTAAGCCGTCTACAGTATTTTTCAACAGGCATGATTAAAATAGTACATTAGGATACAAGTGCGTAAAAAAGGAAGTTCGAAACGAGTGGCGATAAATTAAAACACGACCGAAGGGAGTGTTTTAAATCGACACAAGTTACGAATTTCCTTTTCGCACGTGTATCGTACGACGTTTTTCAGTACAGATTGGCCATCCGAAGTTTCGACCTGGCATATAATGAACCACTTCTCGCACTAGTGCGTAAAAAAACACCATCTGTACTGAAAAAATAGTTTGAGAACATATATATTAGCTGCCTATGCGTAATTCGGAATTTTTTCAAGTGTCACAGAACTCATCCAAGTTGAAAACTACTATAACCTAAAAATTTAGTTTGTTGTTTCATTTTTCTTTAATAAAGTGTTACTTGCCAGCACCAAAAGAACGTCAGCAAAAAGTTCAAAAACCCGCACTGCGTACCACAGACAAAAAACCTAAACAGAAGTTGGCGCCTTCGTGTGAAACATTAAACTGTGATTTAAGTAGCGACATCTGTTGGAGGCGGCAATTAAGCGACTTTTGAAGACGTTTACCATAATTACCAGTGGGTTTTGAGTGCGTTAAATTTGCGATGAATAAATTTATAATTTGAAAGAAATAACGTATTTTTACAGGAAAAGGAATAAAATTGTAGCTAAATTGAAAAGTGACACTGCGGGTGCCCTTTTCAAATCAATGTATACGACGCTATTTTTTAATTTGTACAATTTCTTGTCCAAATATAACAACAGGTTATGTTGGTAAGAAGACAAGACATATTTTAAGTAGTTTACAAGATTTTAAGCTACAAACTTAAAACTAAAAATTTTCCGTAACTATAACGGAGTACGCTGGTTCAAATCCAGCATTGGACACTTTGGAGGCCTTGGTAATTTAATCTTTGTATATGATATTTATTTCAGTTTATAAAATGATTTTATCAATTGGGTAAAAATTGACAAAACAATTTTTTTACGGTGATTCGATTCTGATTTTACAGAAAACTTATATCGTATGAGAAAAAATACAAGCAGAGATAATCGGGATCCGCCATCGAAGACAAGGCATATCCTCCATAAAACGTTGCGTGACGTAAATATTTTGCACCATAAAATCGGCGTAAACAAACAAATCCCTTCTGAATAGTCAAATTCAGATTTAACAACCGACCTTAAAGAGATATCGGATATAATACTACTTCCCAATCTTTACCGAAAAACCTGTCCCTGAACAGTTATAACTAGGGTTGCCAGATAGTCGGGATTTGACGGGATTCTCCCAATTTTTGTCATGTCGTCCCAACTTTTGACAAAATAAGAAATTTCCCAATATCATATTTTACAAAAACATCAAATAGAATCAAAACGTTGCTGTTTCGGCGCTTGGAAAAACACGAAAAGTTGAAAGAAAAGTTACACTTAACCTGAATATTCATTAAAATTGGTGAACATTATCAATTTATCATATTATCAAATATGGGACGAAAACAAGATTTTATTACGAAAACGCTTGGAAGTATCGAGTTGGAAAAATATATTGATAACTAGCAGTGTTGTGATTGTAGACTGTATAATAGAGATGACGGAAACACTTTAAAATATTTTTTTTAATAATTTAAGTAAATAAACTACTATATAGTTCAGTGACAATATGCAGACTGATGGTTTAAAAATAAGACATCGAAGTCAGTATCAAAAACTGACATTTATTTAAAATGTGCGCCGGTCGCGTACCAGCCAGTCGCCAAAATATCTAATTAAGTAGATTCTTCTTGCATTTCCCGACAAAAGTCCCAAAATCCCATTGAAATGTCATTTTAAAACCGAAATAAATTACACATAATGAAAGAAAAAGTGACCAAGGCCTCCAGTGCCTGAGGCTGGAAACGAACCAGCGTACCCTGCAATCGCGGCAGATGCCTGTTTCCGCTCGGCCACCTAGGTCACAGCTGCTGAGATCGAAATTACGAGTATCTCTCATATGAGTAATCTAGCACAAGTTGAAATATTTTCAATAGAATATAATTTTTTGACTTGTGTTAATTAGAAAATGTTGAGCTCACTCCATCGTAGGCCACGTCTTTGCCTTTGGCTTGTCTGTGGTCAAGAGTAAGCCCATTTATAATAATAAAAAAAAAAAAGTCTTTTTGTCCCGATTTTGGGGCCACTCGATCTGGCAACCCTATTTATAAAGGAAAGTATTGTAAATGGTCGTTTTTCGTGTCTACCTTCAACATTTCCATTTTACAAGTAACATAAAAAAGTTTGATCATTCGAAACTGTAACTTCGGGGTTGAGTAATAGAGTTGGTTTAAGTTTGTCTTGTTGTTGTCGCAGTCTTGCATGTTTGGAATCAACATAATTTAGGATTTCGGCAACGGCTGTATGCGCAGCGTTTGCCAATTTGCTCGAAGTTTATAGAAAATGGCGGATACAAGTATTAATATACCTAGTATAAATGTAAGTTAGACTTATGAATTTGAAGTTTTTCGGAACTTATGTGCGTTTGATATTTGCCAGTCGCTTTTGTGAAGAAACCGAACTAATTCCAATAAGGCCTAGTTACGTTTCGGGTTGGAAGGTCAGATGGTAGTAGCTTTCGTAAAACTAGTGCCTGACAAATCTTGGGATTATTAAATTGTGGGACTCCCATGAGCCGTGATAAACGCTGGGATAATGCAAGGAGGATGATGATGACGGAAGTTAGATTTAATGCTGTTCTTGAAAACGTTTTCCGTTAAAGAAAATACCCCTCGCAAACAAGTAAGTTTCTTGCAGACAACACAACTTAAGGGGAGTTATCCATACTAATATTATAAATGGGAAAGTGTGTGTGTTTGTTTGTTTGTCCGACTCTCCCGGCAAAACGGAGCGATGAATTGACGTGATTTTTTAACTGGAGATAGTTGGAGGGATGGAGAGTGACATAGGCTACTTTTTGTCTCTTTCTAGCGCGAGCGAAGCCGCAAGAAAAAGCTAGTGTTTTATAAAGCTTTAGTTCTAAAGGAAGAAACGCCTCCGCCATACAACTTCAAGACGGATTTTCCAATGACCTTTAAAATGGCGTGGTCGTGTCGAGTTATATTTGCTCATTAATGTTCTTAAAAGAGTACGTTTTACCGTGAACTTGCGTGAACGTTTGCAGGTAATGGAAATAATCTTCTAGACGTTTATAAAAAAAATACCATACCAATAACAAATACCAATTATTGAGCACGGCAAATACGGATCCACTTACAAGTTGACTGGAAGGTCTGGAAGCAACTGCCGCATATACTAGTTTTTGCCTTTTTATAACGTTTGCAAAATTAACATAGCTAAGTACATACAAAAGTTTCCAAAACTTACAGTTTCACCCACTGTTAGTAACCGCAATATCACAATTTGGATTTCTTTTAGCCCCATTTTGCCAAGAGTGGCACTGAAACTCAGTAGTTCATGTGCTATACCTACACGTCTAAGGGATACAGGCGTGATTATACATATGTATTTTTTATTATTATTGTGACGATCTTTTTGTGAATTAATACTAATTTTTAAATTAATACAACATGAAGTTTCCAATAAGAAATAAAAGAAACCATTAAGGAAAACAAAATGTCGCCTCAGTTCGGACCTTACCCTTTATAAAGTGTTTAAACTGGTCCATTTCCTATTATCTACTGAAAAACAATACAACTTATAAATTAAAAATAATAGTATGCATATTCTTTTCCACATGGAACGCGGAACTAATAAAGCTTAAAATAAAGTAAATGGATTCACGTTAAGAACCTAACGGGAACTGACATGGCAACAATGAGGCATTATTCTTCACGGCAGAAGTTTCAGCAACTTATCCCATTGTTACAGAATAATGTTATGAAGTTCCAACTCTAAACATTGTACGGGAAAAGTAAGACTAAACATAAACTACATTTAAGTAACTTTTGTGACGGAATTATAATAACTGTTTTAATTTATACCTACTATTATAATTTTATCCTTGCCGGCGGCTATATTTCCGAGCTCATATAACCCGGCAACCTTCAAATCAAGAGTGAACAGGCATCTTCTGGGCAAGCTCACTCCATCGTAGGCTATGTCTGTGCCTTCGAATAGTAAGTATGTGGCCAAGAGTAAGCCCGTATATAATAACAAGAAAAATGAAAGCCATGGCTTCTACGACACCCACGGGAAGAAAGGGGGTGGTGAAATTCTTAATCATCACTTATCATCAGGTGTGATCGTGGTCAAACGTCTACGTATTCATACTAAAAAAAGACGTAGCGCACGGCGACAGGCTCGCGAGACGCCAGATGTGGGGGGGGGTCCTTACCTACGATTTGGACGACGACGATGATGATAAATGTATTAATTATATTATATACTTATATGTATATCTGTTTGTATTAGAGCTAAAGTGCCAAATGATTAATATATGTGTTTTGTTTTTGCAGGTACATATCAATCCCAATGTGACTTAAACTGGCAAGTAATAGGCAAAATTGCAATGGACAAAATATAATGCTTATTAAACCTATTTAATACAAAATAATACATTATTAAGGTTTCAATCCATTGTAATTTAGTCAAAATCAACATTGATGATTCACCTAAGTTGAAGAACAACTTTGAGGCAAGTAACCATAGTTAGTAACTAGTTTGCAGGTGGTACAGCGACATCTAGCGAAAAATTTGGACTTCAAAAATATAAATACATTTTACGACAGCAAGTCATTACCCAGTTTGCGGGGGTAACAGGGACATCTAGCGAACAACTTGCACTACGGCATATAATTGTTTTTCACGCCCTCTATCGTTGAGTTTTCTAAACATATCCTAAGTACATCGGATTTACTATTTCCTTTGACTGAAAACACCGTGATTAGTGCTTAAGTTATACGAAACAAAAACATATAGGTATCTCAAACTAAAGAACATGTTTACTACAGTTTATGTTAAAGACTGAGCCTGGGGTCCGCTTTGACAACGAATCCCAAGATTTGGCGTAGGTAGACACTAGATTTACGAAGGCGACTGCATCTGACCTTCCAACTCGAAGAGTAACTACTTAGGCCTTATTGGGAAATGTCCGGGTTCTCACGATGTTTTCCTTCACCGAAAAGCGAATGACAAACACACTAATAAACATAAATATTAACAATACGTAACGGTGAAAATAATCTGCGGTCGATTCTAGTTGAGAGGTAAATGTTATTGCTCTGTGGTTTGCAGCGCCATCTATCGGTGATTGCATTCAGTCTGTATAACTGTCGTGTGATATATCGGTCATTGTCATCGCTTTCCCGAATAACGGATTCGGGAAATATTAATTACTTCATTGTTTTATTGTTCGTACTACTATTGATATGAAGGAAAATTGGGTCAAAGAAAAACCTAGTATTTAATATTCAGCTGTTGCTAGAAGTATATATTTTTAAACAATGATGGTGTAAACTAGCCTACAGCCCATCTAATTTTAAGTAGCCACCGTAGCCTCTATAAAGAATACCTAGAAATTCTTAGAATCATTAAGTCCGACTTTTTAACAAACTTATTTTTATATACCTTAATGTGTAAAATGAATATATCTACCACGTATTTACAAGCTAAATTTATGAAATAAAAATATTCGTATCAATATCAAAATCTTCTTAAATACGCAAATAAACAACCAAAGAAGTACTCCACATAAATACAACCTATTATAAACAGGAAATATCAAACGTAATAAAAAATGGCCACGTAATATTTTGCTGATACCAACCAAATCAGGTTGGCCAACATCACACTGCTCAATCACGCGTGAATTATTGACTCAATTCCCTCCTCAATGCGTAAATAATCTGTGGCAACTGTTCCATAGACTACAGAGATTGGATGTTGACCTTTTCACGGTTTCGATCAGAGCTTGAGAGGGTTTTCTGCTGTTTATTCTCTGTAAGACGTGTCATGAATTACAATACCACATAATACTGTGGCAAACGTACTTGGACAGTAGATGGATGAGCGAAATTTAAATGTTTGTTTGGTCGCTCTTTCGCACCATGTTTAATTTTTAATTTCCCACTTTTTTATACGCAGAAAGTATCTACAATAGACAGTCAATAAAATCTTGACATGAATAAAGGCGGCAAATCTCAAAAATGTAGCGCTCACCGGCCAATTGTCTTCATAAAACGCGTGACTTCCTAACCTTGACGTTGGCGGAATCATCGACGAACCATAACAATTAGAAGACCGCAGCCCACAGAGAACCTCCTATAGAGTGGCAGTCTTGTATATTTGGTTCGCGATACGAGTCACCAGTGTTTGGGGTGCGAGGAGCGGGCGGGGAATGTGTTAAGCGCGCTGTGATTGGCCGTTTCAAGGACGGCGGGCAGTCGCGCTAGATGAAAAGGGACAGAAGTATGACTGTCCCTCTACTGACGCGTAAGTGGCCAATGTAAGTTGACCTATGCCGGCTCTGAATAAATTATAAATATGACTTATTTGTGGAATGTAATGCCGTCTGTTTTTAAATTTGAGCTTCTTGTTACCTTTCCACACCATTTCACACTACAGGTGGACATCTTTAAGGCATCAAAATACCCTTTTCCAATTTTTTTGTGCGAAAAACACGCGCTGCTTTCGGGTCTGTTACTTGGTCGATACTGATCGGGCACGGCGAGCGCCCGCGCTTATATCAGTGCAAATACTAGGAAGGCTGGCGACCGCGAGTCGTCTTGTAATAGATGTCTATAGGGGTTGGTCTGTGCCGCAGCCAAATAGCACTAGACCCTACTCATAGTGTTGTGTTCCTGCCGGTGAGTAAGGCTGCCAGAGCTCAACGAGGGTGCGGTGTGCTGATGACGGGAGGACTTACGGAACTAACTTGTTCCGTCTATTGTTCTTTGAGTCGTCGGCAACCCGAACCCTCCTTAGAACTTGTACACTCCTTTTTGCTGTGTACTTAACACAGTAAAAGGGAATGTACAAGTTTCTAATGGGGTGGCAACGCGCATGTGACACTGTTTGAGCTGCAGGCGTCCGCAAACCAGGTCTCATCGACGAACTTGCGACCATCTCCAACGCACTTTCGCCACTCCGTCCGCTTCTCCGCAAGCTTCTCCCAGTTTTGGTAGTCGATTTTAAAGGCTGCCATGTCCCTAAATAAATAAATACATAAATATTATAGGACATTCTTACACAGATTAACTGAGTCCCACGGTAAGCTCCAGATGGCTGGTGTTGCAGGTACTCAGACAACGATATATATAATATACAAATACTTAAATACGTAGAAAACATCCATGTCTCAGGATCAAATATCTGTGCTCATCACACAAATAAATGTCCTTACCGGGATTTGAACCCGGGACCGGGATAGATCTACTGAATGGGAAGTGGCTAATATTTGTAGGTATGTGTGGGTATGTTAGCTTTACTAGCGTTCGCCAGCGGCTTTTTTTTATACTACGTCGGTGGCAAACAATCATACGGCCCGCCTGATGTAAAGCGGTCACCGTAACCTATGGACGCCTGCAACTCAAACAGTGTCACATGCGCGTTGCCACCCCATTAGAAACTTATACATTCCCTTTTGCTGCGTTAACTACACAGCACAGTGTACAAGTTCCAAGGAGGGTTCGGGTTGCCGACGACTCAAAGGACAATAGACGGAACAAGTTAAATCCGGAAGTCCTCCCGTCATCAGCACACCGCACCCTCGTTGAGCTCTGGCAGCCTTACTCGCCGACAGGAACACAACACTATGAGTAGGGTCTAGTGCTATTTGGCTGCGGTCTTCTGTAAGGCTTGGCTTGTGTTAATAAATTCGAAAATTGCGGAATACTCTATACAATTTTCTACCCCCCCATTTAGAGAAGTGGGGGGGGGGGGGGGGGCGAGCGCAACAATAATTAATCATTCATAACTCTTAATGACAGTACTAGTCAACTAATACATCAAAAAGAACCCAATTAAAGCGCTCTCTAGGCACATTTCAACTTTGAACTAGGGCAAACTATTACAAGTTCCGAAGTGGCCCATATAATCCACCCCCAGTGGCGGAAACTGTGCCCTCCTTACACTTCGACTGCATGACAATAAGAGTGGATCGAACAGGCTACATATACACTGTTACTTGTAGGCATTGAAAGTCAAATAATCACAAAATTAAACTTTTTAAAAAACCCCCGACCGCGACATAGTAGACCGATTTTCATGAACCATGGCTAAGAACACTCCCGACTAACTCAGCTTTCAGACAAAAAAACTAAATCTAAATCGGTTCATCCGTTCGCGAGCTACGATGACACAGACAGACACGTCAAACTTATAACCAAAGATCGGACGGATTTGCGACATTCTTAGTGACTTACCTACGTCATTTTAATGACTTTTACACTGAGAAAAAATACAACCAGTTTTCATGTTCGTTCAACAAGCTTTTTGGTTAAAATAGCGCCTACGTGCTCTTTGGTTCAAACAACAATTAAGCTACTTGTCATTTGAATCGGCAATATATTTGAATCAACAAGTCGATTTTATAAAAACAACCTGACACATATTGTTTTAAACATACGTTTGGCTGATCCAAACGGATAAACCGCAACAAGTCGAACTTGTTAAATTCACAATGCAAATTTCTCTCAGTGTAGTATGAGGTGACGCACAAAAATCCGATCTCTGTTTATAACACCCCGTCGTATGTATGCTTATGTTTAAAACCCGCAACGGGCTCTGATGTGGTAGGTATTATAATAGATGGTTAACCGACTTCCAAAGCTCAAAAGAAGAAGGTTATCAATTCTTCTGTAGGTATGCTTTCCATTTAGTTTTTTTTTTTGTTTTTTAATATCGAAAATATTAAGAGCGAGATAATATTATAAGTTTCCAAGTGAAAAGAAAAAAAAGAAGCCAGAGACTCTGACCTTCTTACACTTCGTCTATTTCACTGACAATGGTTCAAATAACTCTCTGTTTAAAGTAAGAATAAAATGTTTACTGGAGCATATTTAAATTGTCTGTTTAGCCTAGTTTGTAGTGAATGCGATATTTTAATTCGAAAGTAGATTTTTCTGTAAAGAGAAACCAACAAGCCGTAAAGATTTTAAAGTAACGAGACTGGCTCTGGATCGCATAATTATTCCTATGTTTAATAGGCTAGTTTCCTATACTTAAAATAAAATATTTTATGCAGTGCACGAAATAAAGCACCACATAATTACTTAGAAGAAAAATATGGTCAGTAGTTATGTTTAACATAATTTCTATTTAATAAGTCAAAGAGAAAGATATAAAGTAAATGAATTGACCGTGACGTCATTCCTCAGTATTTTATAGTAATTCCATATTAGCAAATCGTTTTGACAGTTCTTAAAAAGAAGCTGATTTGACTAGTAGGAAACTAGCCTATTGTTTGAGCATGAATGAGATATTTCTACCCAGGCGGTTATCTCTAGTCTCTACCTACACAACCGATACTTATTAAAACTGAGGGAGCTCGATAAATGACCTTTTTCTAAAAATAGTAGGTATAGGTATAGGACGACCGGTCTGGCGCAGTCAGTAGTGACCCTGCCTGCTGCGCCGCGGTCCCGGGTTCGAATCCCGGTAAGGGCATTTATTTGTGTGATGAGCACAGATATTTGTTCCTGAGTCATGGATGTTTTCTATGTATATAAGTATTTATATATTATATATATCGTTGTCTGAGTACCCACAACACAAGCCTTCTTGAGCTTACCGTGGGCCTCAGTCAATCTGTGTAAGAATGTCCTATAATATTTATTTTATTTATTTATTTATTTTTATAGATAAGTACCCACTTTATTAAAAAAAAGTTCTTCCACTTTTAGGTACTAATCACTGCGTGTGGCCTCTTACATGACTTCGGACATTTTGGAATATCTATGTCTGAATAGGCTACTTGCCTCCTAATCAAATCAGCTTCTTTTTAAGAACTGTCAAAACGAATTTGGAACGACTTGCTAATATGGAACTTATATGAAATCGAATTGAGTGACGTCACGGTCAACTCAAGTAGCTATATATTGGGAGTTCTGGCCCACTCCTAATGCTCCAGCTTCGCTTCGCTCGCTGTCGCAGTCGTGGTCCAGACACTCCCAATATATAGCTACGTGCGTGGTTCAGAAACTCTCAGTATATAACCATCATTTGCAACGTTGGGATAAAATATATACTCTAAAGCTTATTAAAATATACTACTGGCATATTGTCTTTCAAGTTAGTTGCACGTGTCTATTGATAATATGAAGTTTGTAAAACAGTCTCAGAAATTGCAGTTGGATGCTGTTTGTTCTTTGTCCAAGAAACGCTATTTTCGACATGGCTCACTTTTACCTAACACCATACGCTGTATAATATGCGGCCCATCCAACTGTGGAAAAACAAATTTAATTGTTGGTTTGCTGCTACATGAACAAGGTCTACGCTTTGAAAATGTTTATGTATACTCTAAAACCTTATTTCAACCAATGTACCAATTTCTTGAGCAAGTTTTAAAACTAGTTCCATCAGTTTCATTTAAAAAATATAGTGTAAATGATGAAATCTTAAGTCCTCATATAGCAAACATGAATTCCATTATAATATTTGATGATGTTGCGTGTGAAAATCAAAATAATATACGAGATTACTTCGCAATGGGAAGACATAAAAATATAGATAGCTTTTATCTGAATCAAACGTATAGTAAAATACCTAAACAATTAATAAGAGATAATGCTAACTTAATCATTCTTTTTAAACAGGATGATATTAATTTAAAGCATGTTTATGATGAACATGTAGGAAGTGATATGTCATGGTCTCAATTTCGTGAAATGTGTGCACAAGTATGGAAGATACCGTTTGATTACTTAGTCATAAATAAAGATTGTAATAGAAATTCAGGATGTTATAGAAAAGGATTTGATACATTTATAATTCTAGATTAACTTGATATATAAAGGATAGTATTACATTAAAAACTTATTGTTGAAAATGAAACCATCCAGTTCAGACATGGAACATAAAATTAACGAAGAAAAAATATTTAAACATAAAGTACTCAAATCTGCTGAAGCAGTAAGAAAAAAGTTAAACGCATTCGTGATGTTAAAACAAACGATAATATGATGTTGGAAGCAATGTTAAAACCAATCACAGACCCACTTGGTGAAATGGTAAAAAAACATAGTAGTAATGATAACAATCTTAATATTAGTGCCTCAGATTTCGATAACGATAGGTTTAAATGGAATAAGTCGGTAAAAACTTTGAAATATAGTCCTTCAGAAGATGGGATGAAAGAAAGTTTGGATAATAAAACAATGCTGAGAAAGTCATTTGAATCTGAACCAAATTATAGTGAAAATGAATTAAATGATAGTGAATATAGTGATTCTTCATCTCAAAGAAGTGGGAACCAAAGTGATTCTGATACAACAAATAATGTATCATTTAGAACGTCAGACTCGTTTTATTCTCCTCGCGATGATCCTGCTTGGCAAAAACAATATTTTATCATGAATATTCCATTCGGTGTACGAAATGAGCGCGGAAAGCTAATGCTTGGATCTTACCCAATTTCTGTTAATGATGACAAACTCGTAATAGGTGGAGAAAGCTATTTTTTAACACGAGGCTTAAATGATTTGTTGTTTAAGAAAGTACCTGACTTAAAACTAGTAACTGAAGATGATAAACGATTGTATAAAACATTGTTATTGAAAACGAATGCACATAGACGTGACTTTGATCCAAATAAACCCATAAAAAGCAACAAGGGTATGAAATATTTAAACGTTATAAAACCCCTTTTCAAATTATCCAAACAACGCACAGTAAGTGAAGAATTATGTGTATCCGGTGAAGGTTTACCATCAATGAAAAAAGTAAAAAGAGATATTTCATATGTATATTGGGATGATCCAAACGAATTAGTAGACAGATTAAAACTGCTTATGGCATCGCGAGACGCTGGTAATACTGAGTTAGATAACGAAATCATATCCATAATTGAAGAATTACGTGAAGCAGGCTTGATAAATAATATATAAGTGAATACTCTTACCTTTCTAATCAGTCGAAGTTTGACTTTCAAGTAAAAAATGAATATAGACAAATTCGGACACCATGTTCATAAACGTTTGCGTACTGATGAAATCTCTGAGCTCAAGTACAAAGCTTTGCTTCGAACAGAAGCAGGAAATTTTGATCTAAAAACTGTTAGATTAAAAGGAGTTGTTAAACCATTATCTTCCGATGATGCAGTTAACAAACAGTACGTTGATGAATACATTCAAAACATGTACGAAAAGAAGTATATAGACTCTTTGTTTAACACAATAAATAATCAAATTCACCAACTCGTAACTCAGTTAAAACTGAACTTTTACACGAAGAAGGAGGTAGATGATATTTTAAAAAAAATAAATAATGGCAAAACAACAAATAGTGAACGAGATCCACCGGTCAGCGCGAAGAAATTTTAAGCGACGATCGGTTGTACTAAAAGAAATTGATGATTTATGGCAAGCTGATTTGATAGATTTACAAAAGCTTCATACTGTTAACAGAGGATATAAATATATTTTAGTCGTTATTGACACATTTTCAAAGTATGCATGGTGTACACCTATTAAGTCTAAAACTAAAACAGTAGTCAAAAATGCATTCGAACTAATAATCAAAACATCTAAACGGAGACCTAATAACTTACAAACTGATCTAGGAAAAGAATTCTACAATCATGAATTTGATTTCTATTTAAAATCATTAAACGTAAATCATTACTCAACTTATTCAATTAAAAAGGCATCTATCGTTGAAAGGCTGATAAAGACCATTAAGTTTAAACTCTACAAACATTTCAGTTTAGTTGGTAACTATAAATGGGTTGGTAAGCCATTAGACGATGTAGTAAAATCGTATAATCAGACCGTACATCGCACAACAAAAATGAAACCTATTGATGTAAATGTTGATAATGAAATGCAAGTATTAAAAAATATTAAAAGATCACAAGCCACTTTGTCTTATAAATTGAACAAATTTAATAAAGGAGATTGTGTACGCATTAGTAAGTATAAAAATGCCTTTCACAAAGGTTACACACCTAATTGGTCAACAGAACTTTTCACTATTACTCATGTGAATCGCACTCAACCTGTTACGTATCACGTTCAAGACCAGCATAAAAACACTATACACGGTACATTTTACGAAGAAGAACTTCTGAAAACCAACCATCCAAACGTTTACCTTGTAGAAAAGGTTATTAAAAAAAGGGTAGAAAGTTGTATGTTAAATGGTTAGGCCTTGATGATAGCGAAAACAGTTGGATTGATAAAAGTGCCATTGTTTAATGTTATTTATATAATATCCTTTTAATGATAGTGTTATTATCTTACGGGATATGAAAGGGAGAGGACTCTTAAACAGCGCTATTAATAATTTGCCCTTCGAATTACACTTACCTGGTTATAACTATTGTGGTCCGGGAACGAAATTGCGCAAAAGGTTACAAAGAGGTGATAAAGGAATTAATGCGCTAGATAATGCGTGTATGAAACACGACATAGCATATGATAATTATTCTGATTTAGCTGGTAGACATCGTGCTGATTTAGAACTATACGAAATGGCGAAACAAAGAAGAAAGTCGAAAGATGCAGGGAGAGGAGAAAAAATTGCTTCATGGTTAGTTAGCAAAGTGATGAAATCGAAAATAAAGGCCGGTGCGGGTATAAAACCTTTTAAACGTTTTGTGTCCAAGATACGCACTGAATTAAAAAAGAAACCAAAAACAAAACGTAATATAATTGATCGAGCTCTTATTGCTGCGACAAAAATTTTCAATACCAATTCCAAGGTACGGGTACCTCGTATTATACCAATTCCAAAAACTGGAGGCTTCTTACCGCTGATACCTATTTTTGCCGGTCTGTCTGCGCTGGGATCATTAGCAGGAGGAGCTGCCGGAATTGCTAAAGCTGTAGGTGATTACAAAGCCGCCAGAAAAAATTTAGCGGAATCAGAGCGACATAACAAGATGATGGAATCTATTGCATTAGGAAAAGGCTTACACATTAAACCATATAAAAATGGCAAAGGATTATGTTTGAAAATTTCAAAAAACTAAATGAGAGGTTACCCAGGCGCGCTCTTTCAAATATTGATATTTTAAAACACTCATCTGATATTCCATATTTTCGAGGAGTTTATATGAGAGACAGTTTACCAAAGAGTCCTAAAAAAGTAGAATGTGGAATTGTTAATTTGGACAGTTCTAAAAACAATGGTACACACTGGGTAGCCTATGTAAAAGATAATAATTATTGTGAATATTTTAATAGTTATGGAGACCTTCCACCTCCGCTAGAATTAAAGAGGTATTTAAAAAAATATGATATTTACTATAATTATGACACGTACCAAAAGTTTAACACTGTCAATTGTGGTCATTTATGTCTAAAATACTTAAAACAATATTGGTATAACCGTTTAAATATCATCGCACAATAAACAGTTTATCATTCTCACAATGTCTTTCACTTTGTCTATAACTGGAACATCTTCCACTCTGTTAACAAACTATTCACCAGCTCTTCAACTGGATGGTGAATATGAGTGTGGGCTATTGTATATGTCAACTTTTAATTCTATACCCAACATAGACAACAGAAATAATAAGTTATATTATGGTAAAAACAAAGTAATTAAAATTCCTGAAGGATCATATGAACTTCAAGATATTGACGATTACCTTAAAGAACATATTGAAGGATGCTCTTTTGCATTAACATGCAATAATAATACCTTAAAAACATCTACTTTATGCTCTGAAAATATTCATTTCAACAAAGAAGGCTCTATCGGTAATTTACTTGGCTTCGGTTCAGAATCCATTCAAGCTAATATATTAACCGAATCCCCTTATCCTGTTTCCATTCTGTCGACAACTATAGTACGCATTGAATGTGACATAGTGAGCGGTTCATTTGTTAACGGAAAACCTAGTCATATAATTCACGAGTTTGTACCAAATGTGGCACCTGGTTATCGGATTATAGAAACACCAAAAAACGTTATTTATTTCCCTGTAACCCAAAACAGCTTAAATACAATTACGATAAGAATTTTAGACGTTAAAAATAATCTAGTTAATTTACGAGGTGAAGAAATTCAGATATACTTACATCTTAGGAAAAAATGATAGACTTCAATAAAACTTCAATCTCTCTTAAAAAAACTATCAGTACTCATCCTGCAATCATAAAAAGAAGACCTAAAGTGAAACTTACGAAACAAAATAAGCAATTCCTCCAAAGCTTACGGCTATTAAAATGAGTATATTAAACTTAACAGAACCTTTTGTCTTTGATAATTCTATCGAGAGCTTTGAATATCATTCATATAAGCCGTACGTAACAAGTTTTAATTTCAACGATGAAATACGTATACCTATAAACCAACAAGATCTTTATGTACTACCATCAGCAAGTTCTTTATACATAGAAGGTACTATAACCGCATTCAATAGAGAAACAAAAGCCGAGGTAAAAAGTGTTCTTTTTACAAACAACCCCATACTTCATCTATTTCAAGATATTCGATATGAATTAAATGGAATCGAAATTGACAAAATTAAAAACGCAGGAGTTACAACAACTATGAAATCTCTTGTATCTACGAATGAACTGGAAGCATCTATGTCTAAGTTATGGGGATTTGATGTCAAAGGCATAAAAAACACGCAAGGTTCATTTTCCGTGTCTGTACCCTTAAACAAGATTCTCGGGTTTGCTGAGGATTACAACAAAATCATAATTAATTGCAAGCATGAACTCATTATTTTAAGATCCAATACTAATTTGAATAGCGTTAAACTAAATGCGAATGAATATATAGACAATATTACTATATCTAAAATAGTATGGCGCATGCCTCATGTTAAAGTGTCTGATCGAGAAAGATTAAACTTACTCAAATGTTTGGAAAGTGATCGTGCCATTCAGATAGCATTTAGGACTTGGGATTTATATGAATATCCGCTCTTGCCTGAGACGTCAAAACATTCTTGGTCTATCAAAACTTCATCTCAAATTGAAAAGCCGCGTTATATTATAATTGGTTTGAAAACGGGACGAAAAAATGACGCTAATAAAGACATAACACATTTTGATCACTGTAATTTGAGAGATGTTAAAGTTTTTTTGAATTCAGTCTACTTTCCGTACGAAAGTTTTGATGTTAGTTTTTCGGGTGGAAAGTTTGCTATATTATACGAGCAGTATGCGAAATTTCAGCAGTCTTATTATAACCGTCTACAAGCGCCGTTGTTAAGTCCTCAAGACTTTAAAGATATAGCTCCTTTATTTGTTATCAACTGTTCTCGTCAAAACGAAACCTTAAAAACCGGATCGGTAGATGTGAGAGTTGAATTGGATTGTGAATCTGATATACCAAAGAACACTGCAGCTTACTGTCTGATTTTAAATGATAGTATATTTGAATATAAGCCCTTAAGTAATATTACGAAAAAAGTATCGTAATGCAGCATATATTTGTAGACCTTCAAGGATTTAAAACAAAAGAAAATGAATTTATTGTCAAAGAATTTGCATACAGCACGCTAGAATATACTCAAGTTTTCTTAATAAAACCCCCTTTTCGTTTTTCTAAATTGGCGGAAAGTGAAAAGAGGCAGACAAGATGGATTGAAAAACATTTAGGTATTTTATGGCACGAAGGTTATGTTGATTATAGAGAATTTAGAAGACTTATTGATAACCATATAAAAGATAAGACAATCTACGTTAAAGGTTTGGAAAAAGTTCAATGGATTAAAGATTTATATCCAAAATGCACTATTTTAGATTTGGGTGAAAAAGATGTGCCTAATTTAAAAGAACTGTATAAAAATATTGTACTAATGAATGTATTTTTAACTGTGTGTATCATAAAAAATCTTGTGCATTAAAAAATGTTTTATGTATAAAAAAATGGTATTTAGACAATCGACAAATCTAATTTTAATTTGTATTCAAAATGTGTTTCTTAAAATAAATGTTTGTTATTAATTATATTAGTTTTTTTATACCATTCTATATAACTACTGATAACTACCTAATAAGTTTTTTATAGTAAATGTTATATTTTTAATTTTTAGCTTAGATTTTACATAATTTGCATAAGAAAAACTTATTAGTTAGTATGGATATAAATAAAACGACAACTTACTCATATAATATTTATTACTTATATAATATTTAAAATACAACTTTAATAACTAGTACTGTATCCACAAATTTTTTTTGAAATTTTATTTATTAAAGCCTCTGTGCTGTCAATAATTTCATCAAAATTATCGCCTGCAACATACTGCGCGCTCAGTAATACATTTTCGTTCTGTTCATCGTTTTGATCCCTTACATCCTCTGTTATGTTGATTATTTGAATTTTGATCAGTTTATTGCCTTTGATCTCATGATTATTTATCACAAAAGATGGTGGGTGTCCTTGAGTCCTTTTCACTACTTTATTATGAATGTTAACTTTATTACGTTTCTTGGCTTTAGGGTTTTCGATGTTCTTTTTAATTTTTTTATATAAGTCGCTATCGTCAAATTCTTGTGGTAGCTCAAACTCTTGTGCATATTGCGAAAATGGAATTGGGATGTCTTCGCTGTCTGCCATTTTTTGAAAACCTAAGACAAAACGAAAAATTATATAATATTGATAAATCAGATTACACAACGAACAAAAATGTATATAACCACAAATAAATTAATTTTAATGTTTATTTGATTTGTAAAATATAATATATAATTTTAATATATATATATATAATATATATATATATATATATAATTTTAATAAGTAGTTAGTTAAAAAACAACTTACCAGGTCTATGTCTGCGAGTGGATAATAAAGACGCGTTGATGCTATTCGAATGTAACCAATTAAAAATTACTTTGCGCTTATAAAGGTTAGCTATTGTTTGTTCAGCAAAATATAAATGCGCAATCCTGTTATATGATAGCTTTAACTTTACACGTGTGTATGTCTTTACCTAAACAAGTCACAACTTGTTTTATGAACACGTTTATGAATAAACTATCTATAGAAATGTTTAAGGTAAATTAAAATGAAAACAAGAAAATAATAAGATAATATATTTATTTATCATAAGACATCACTGAATAATATTGTTAAAATAAAAACACAATAAGTATAATAAGTAGAAGAAAGATTTATTTTTAGGACATATAATTGAATTAGTTATTATCTTCAACTTATATTTATAGTTTTTAATAGATTTATAAAATTAATATCAAAATGTTGTTTCAATTATATGTGCTATTCAATTTACTAATGACCTCTGACTGCATATAGTACAATTTATTTTATACAAAACATGACAATTGATTACAAATTAAACATTAAGTATTGAGGTATGCCCCAAGCTTTCGTCACTATTTGGTTGTCAGATATCATACGCTTATCATCATTAGCTGAAAGGGCGACTTTATTTACACTTTGGGTAAATATATTGTGCTTAATCGACTTAAATAATATGTTTCTTCTTTTTATTTCATCTCCTTGAAATAATGATTTCACGTAATGAGAAAACTCAAATTTGCATACTACAGGTTCTCTCACACCCTTAGCTTTTTTAATAATTTTATCAACTGTTTTGATAGAATACACTTTAGAACGAAGTCCAACATACTCTTTAATCATTTTTCCTTTCATTTCATCCTTAAAAAGTCCTGGCACTTTTTTATTTTGAACAGGTAATAAAAATTTATTATCAATATCGTAACAACTAGTATCGAAATATGTTAAAAAATGCATTCTTAAATCTTTAAAAAAGTCTTTTGTTTGTATATAATAAACAAAACTATCTGTATCCGTGTAACACATTTGTAGACGAGTATCATAAAAACGTTTAAATACTGAATAATGAAAATCATACATATGACTTTTAGATAACTCTAGTACAGCGAAACCAATGTAGATCGGTTTATCTAAAATTATTAGATCTGGTTTCAATTGAACTGCCACCAAATTTTCAGTAAAAACTGATACACTGTGAAAATTTGGCCTTGCAATTAATCTGTCAGCGGTGATTTTCTTTTTTGTTGTGTTATCATTGTCTGTCCACTGATTAACTAAGCGCACATCAACCCTTTTCTCAGTATTTTCTAAAGTTTTACCAAATATACTGTTATTCATCAATTTACAAAAATCTTGTTCAAAGACAGACGTTGCCTCTTGACGTAGCCTTGTATTCATATCAATATATTGTTTTAAGTAAGGGGACTGTTTGAACGTAATTACTCTATGTACTTTTTTTAATTTTAAACCATGTTTAAGACACGTTTTCAAATGTACATAATGAATCACATACAAATATTTGTCATATAGATTAGGTACCAGTTTATAATGCGTCCCACCTGGTGGAACACATTTTTCGGGACAAAATGGTAAATCATTATGTTTATCATGTAAATCATTGGGGTAAATAATATCAACTTCTAGAATGAAACCATAATCCGAGTCATCAGGGATTTGAGTGATATTTAAAGCACTTATTTCATTGGTTTCTAGAAACCTAAAGTCTGATAGGGGCATATACTGACACATGCTGTAACCATATAAATTATTACAGTCGATATAAATTAGGTATGAGTCTATCTGGGATGAGTCATAGTGAGGTAAGTATATGTTATTAGCCTTTGCATATCGTAGAGAGGTCATACAGACTCCCCCTCTTATTCCAGATTGGATCATCTTAAGCATGTTAAAGTCATCTATAAGCTCTAATTCAATACCAGTTTTCAGAAGCATGGCATCAAATGATAAGCTAGGTGTAGTTAAATAAAAAGCAGGATCCAAGTCATAGTGTTGTTTGCAAGTAGCGCGAAACTTTTCAAAAATATCGGTTAGCAGAAGAACATCCGTTTGCAAATATAGGTCTGTATATTCACCTAAATTTTGAATTTTAAACTGTTGCCATACTTTTTGCGCATGATTATAATCTTTTACAGAAATGTTCTCATCAGTGAGCGAATTATGAAAACAGTCAATACTTGGCAGGTATTTTTCTTCAAAACATTGCCATTTATTCATATACTCATAGGGAAACACACCTTTTCGTGTAAGTAATTCAAACTCCTCATCATTACAAAAATATTTATGTAAATGAACAAAGTCAGATTTCTGCATAGTTGTAGTTAGTTTTTCTAAACTTGTATCTAAAAATTTGAAAGAATCTACAAAACGAAGCTGAAAATACTCATTCTCGATAGGGATAAATTTAGTAAAAGAAATATAGTTTTCTTTGGTTTTAGGTATAACTTTGACGTTTCCAGGTGCCTCCCCCAATTTTTTGATAAATAGATGGCAATCATAACCAGACAGATTGTGAAAAAAAATAGGTACGAAACAAGGACGTTTATATTGTAAGTTACATATATTATGTGCCGCTCCCCGATATCTTCCTGTAATGTGACAGTGATCTCGAACCCGATCAGAAAATAGAAAATGGTTACAAATATGACAACGTTTAGCGTTCAAAAAGTTTTGCTCGTCATTCTCATTACATATTATTGGGGTATTTTTGTTCACAATTTTATAAATTTTAGCAACATCTTTGTAGATTGCCTCAATAAATTTATCGACGCAATCAGTACCGCGATAAGAGAAATAACGATTATGACTCGGATCTGCGTTACAAACAATATGATACCCAAAGGCAGCTGGTATATGATGATGCAAAGTTGTAGTGTTAGGGGTAAGACTATCACTAGTATCAGTATCAGAGTCACTAGTTTCAGTTGGTTGTAGTAACGATTCAAAATCTGCATATATAACGAATGGAACATTCTGTTTACGATCGAAATGTTTAAATTTAATTACTGTCCCCTTTTCTGGTAAAACGGTAACTATTCCAGTACACAAGTGATTTGCGAGTTCTTCCTGCGTGAGAAAAAATAACAGACAGGTTTCGCAAAAGTATATCTTACTATTATGCTTTGTTACTTGTCTGCGCACAAGACGACTCAAGTCTTTAATTAGAACATAATGTGGTGGGTGACTACCATCGTCTATTAAAAGTAGGTTTATATTTTTTCTACATTTCTGATTACTAGATACTTTAGACTTGTAAAGGGGGCCCACAACAATTTTATTATTTTTCAAACCAAAAATCGTCAATGAAATCATAGGGTTATTTTTTTCGAATATTCTTATGTCATCAAATGTGACTGGAAAAGAAATTTGAGAAATATTCAAAACGTCTCGAAAATTAGGATAAGATGATACTCTTTCAGGGTGTTTTGTAGAAGGATGCAAAGCCGCTGTTACACACCATAAAAAACAGCATTGATCGTTGTTTTGTATATTTATACATGCTTTTTTGTTTTTTATGAACTTTGGCAGGTCAACATAGCTTGAACCTCGTAATGGTTGATACTTGTTAATGTTGATCTCTAAATGAGAGTTACTAACAAAAGCCCATCCACTATCACGGTCTTGAAATTCCTCAAATTTTTTCTTTAGACAGTTAACAACTTCGCAAAACAGTGACTCAAAATCATAACTTAAGTATAAAATTTTATTTTTAGTTCCAAATGATTTTATTGATTGACTATTATCTTTGAACATTAAAAACAATCCAAAGAGCTCGAAATTTACTTTTACGCACGTATGTTTCGTAAGTGAATTATCTAAAAGCCGTTTTATTTTGTTTCGAATAGAGTTCATAAACACATCGACAGACGCCAGACTTTGGTCGTTGGTTGCTGATATACGATAAGTGGCAATGCGCATCCGAAATGCAGACTCTACTACTTCAACACCATCATTAAGTAATTTGTTAGAACATACAGTTGTTTTATGTGCAGTGCTTCGAAGATGACCTGTCCATTTATTTTTGTCTACAGATGAACTACACGGTACACAGAAAGGCATAATGAATTATGTTAATGCAAAAGATGTAGCTAAACTCACTAGGCTATTTTGAAACCGTAATTTGTCAAACACTAATTTAATACATCTATTTACTATTAGCATACGTTGTATTAATCAAAACAGTTGACTCGACTGACTTCTCATTAAGAATGCAATGAATTGTTAACACTATGCAAAGTATGGTAGTATAAGTCTATAAATATAAATCAAATAAAGTCGCAGTATTAAATTATCGCATTCGAAAATATTCTTTAAATTTAACAGAAAGTAACCTTTTATCTTACAAAAATTAATTTCTGTATTTATTCATTAAAACTTTTTCGCACATAAAATATTGAAAACCTTTAAGTATCTATTTTTGTACACAAACTATTTATATAAGCGTACGATATATTCTTAATGCAAAAACCATATTCGAGATTTAGTTATAGACGTAGGTATCTACCTTTGCTGTTAACTATAACTTGATTTTGCCAACAACTTTGAATAAAAAATAACAAAATTTTGTTTAAATAGAATTCTCTTACTGTGGGAGATTTGAAAATATTCAACTAATTTTTTTTATAATTATTATAATAAACAGGTTCACATTCTCCAAAAATATTAAAGGCTTGACCTAAGAACGTTTGTATTTGATTCCACTCGGAGGAATTCTCTTGACATTGCAATTTAACCGACGCTAATGCTTTTTTATAACGTTCTTCAGGCTCAGATTTTTGGTAATCATTAATGTTATACACTTTTAAATCAATGAAAAAATTACCGTCTGTTATCGTAGTGCGTCGACTAGAACCTGTCGATACGCGGCTGGTAAACGATGATGTTGTCTTGACGGTTTTCGAACTGCCCTCGCTGGTGATCTTCTCTTCTTCTCTTATGATTTTGAAGATATCGGTTTCAGGCGATTTTTTGGAAGAACTGAAAAAATAAAACAGAATTACAATATTTCAAGCAAATACATTATGTTATAGTTGCACAATCACAATAAAGTAATTTAATTTTAAAAACAACTAAAAATAAGTAGTACCTAGAGCCAACATTCTTATTTTCACTGGTTGACGTTCGTGCTTTTTTGGTTGTTTTTTTCTTTTGCGCGCAAGGTGTTGGTGAGGATGAATGTAGTACCCGTCGATTTTCTGTTTCAACTTCGGACCTTAAATAAGAAAAACAATATTAAATATATGTCAATTAATAATAATTATGTTGACACAAAACTAAACCAAGTTCATAGTTATGACTGACAACGTTATAAATAGGTGAGAATAAGATAACTGAGAAATAAATTAACGTGATAAACACACAGATATGCCTTACCAGGATTAAATCCTGTAACCTCAAGCTTAGAAAACAGAGTCACTAACGACTAGACTAGCAGGAACTGTTAAATATAACTCTAAGGATTATTTTAATTAATATAAAATAAATGAATTACCTTGCGGCTGAGGATGATTTCCTTTTCTTGATATTCTTTGTAGCAATCTTCTTCGGTTCAGGTGAGGGCGTGCGCGTGTATACTGAACATTCGGAGTCAGACCTTCAAAAAAGAATAAAAATATACCAACAATACTTAAATCAAAGTTTTAAAGAGATTCGATATATAGGGTTATAAATACTTACTAACATTTTAAATGAAGTTGAAAGTTGCAGATTCCTCACTTAACAAAAATAACGAGCAGCTTCACGTCGCAATACAGAATAGTAAAGAAATTGTTGCATAAAAACGCATTATTTTATAGTGAAATATTTGATGAGTTGATATTAAATCGAAACATAAATATATGACTAAAGAACCAAGTTCTGACATTCAACTTTAGATCTAAATATTATAAATTTAAATAAATATTATCGTTTTTATAAATTGAAGCACATAATTTATATTCAAAGTATATTACCACTTGTATTTCACAAAGCGCCGACAAAGTATCGAATTAACAAATAATACCGCAAGTCTTGCAACACGTGTAAATATGACCGCTACCACGAGTACTTACAGATTAAGTTCAAAATGTTTTTTATTTTTATTTCAGTATATATATATATGACAAATACCATCAACACTATCGTTTTTCGTTAGTTCGGGTGCTACCTACGTAAGTATTAAACATTTTTGAAAGAAGAAAGAAAGTAAGAAAATAAAGACATTAATTGCAGCCAAATAAAATATACAATATGAGGCTTACATACTAAACAGTACAAAATCAGTTACATTGGGTTTGGTTTGTGGTTGCAAAAGGACACCACTCGACATATGCTCTGACACTGATGGTGGCACAGCGCTGGTCTTCCGTGGAGCCTTGGGTCGGGCGATAGTGCAATACAATAATTATTATACAATTAAAGGCACAGAGTAATTAAGAAAGTCAGTGACACACTATACAAGGACAAGACTACTTATAATATTTTTGAACATTTATGGAAAACAACTTAAAAACAAACCTTCTTCAATGCATATAATATGTATTAACATATTATATGCATTAATTATTTACACTAAATTATTATAAAATCATTAAAGAACAACAATGCTTCATACAATAAAACACAACTCACCTTTTTAGAATGTTGGTTAAATAATATCATGGTATAGGACAATAAACACAGCGTCATCATTTTCAGTAAGTAACATGCAATTCTCATATCAGCGACATTGTTGATTGAAATAAAATACCTCGACACATTGTGATTAACACAACAGAAGCGTCATTTCGAATAATAGTTGTTGATATGCAGAAAAAATTATTACTATTACTACTATTATATATATATATATATATATATAAATGTAATTAACTTAAATTCAATACACTATTCTTTTCAATAGACTTATTTGTCAAAATAATTTGAATTTGCGATAGTGAAAAGCAAAAAGGTTCGCGTCTTTCCTGTAGATCATTTCAAAAATAAGGGTTTAAATCCTATCTTTTATTTAATCAGTCTGTATTACCATTACTTTTCATTCATTAAGCTTATCAGTATTATGTTCATAAACTTAGATGCGTATATGACTTAGGTAGAAACAGTAACCAATCTCTTATTTTATTCTTTAATCGGATTATTACATATCAACATATCGGACTCGACTACCTGTTATCGCATGTTCCGTCACTTGTTTATTTATATATTATATCCAAAGTATGACAAAGACAAAGCATAGCAGGTTCGACTATTTACGTTTCATAAACAGTTTAGAGTATTAATACATACGTACTTTGTTAGTCTTACGATCATATGTATGTATGTAACTATAGACTTAAATAAAAATTATGCTTTATTTTCAGTGGATAACTTTGTTTTTTGATTTAACCTTACTTTAAGTTTTGTTGGTTTTACATTATGAACTAAGTTTACATGAAGATAAAATTACATAAATGTATTTTGAACTTGAATACGATCGGACTATGGTTGAAATCGGTACTAGTAAAGGCAAATTACGTTAAATCTCGTAACACCAACGTCACATTTAACAACCAATCACATTGTCAGGTCTACATCGCGCTATTGAAGTTTTTTGTATTCGTTTGTATATATACAATTTACAATGAAAGGCATGTCGGAGTGACTGTGGCTATACCGACCGATAGTCTCAGGTACTCTTACCTCTTCGATGTTGCGAGGCATGGCCAACCTTGTGACATTGACTTGGTAACGCGGTGGCGTGTGCAACATACTTGGTTCTAATAACCCTACCTTGGGCAGGGTATGTATGCATGACACACTACAACGTGATGACGGTTAAACACATACGTGATGACGTATACAGCAATAAATTCCTGTCTCATGGTAGGTGCTGTATTACACGGGTGATCCATGTTGCTAGACGGTCGTAGTAACGTTGGAGATCCCATCCATACTCTAACATTACAGTCTCTGGCCAAGTCTGTGTTGTGAGAGTGTGAAAAACACCGTAATAAACCTAGCCCGGCAAACCTCTACCCGATGCAAATCTGGGCTATGATGGTGCGTTACGAGATCTGGTTCTCAAATAGAACAAGATCTGGTGGGTGCAATGCTAGCAGTACCCGTTGTGTTAAGCCTTTTGCATTTTTTTTATCGTAACATAAAATCAACCCTCACTTAACATAATATTTTGGATTTAGCTGAATACAACGTTAACGGCTACGTATCGAGAAAATCCAAATGCATCTCGGTGTTCTACCCCAATGATACGACTACGTATAGGGAAACGGGTTCTACCCCACTGATACGAGCTATATATTGGGGGTTTCTGGACCACGACTGCGACAGCGAGCGAAGCGAAGCTGGAGCATTAGGAGTGGGCTAGAACTCCCAATATATAGCTACTAACTCAGTTACTTTATACATTTCTACCTGAATTATTTAATAGAAATTAGATTTAAAAATAACTTCTGTCCATGTTTTTCCTATAATTATCTAATGGAATAATTATCAGTGTGGAATTGAAAAACGAGCAAGTAAAAGGATTCTATAGTTGAAGATTCGAGAAGTTTGAGATTAGAATCCTGAACTTGCGAGTTTTTTAAGACACGAGAAGTAAAATACATTTGCACCCGAGTGTAACACAAAACTTTTCCCCTCACTACAGCGAGGAAACTACAACGCAAAAAATGCGTTTATCACTGTTTCCAGTAGTTCCACATGTGGTAAATCATTTTTATTACTAGATTCGCCTACTTTTATCAATTTTAAAGCAATTAATTTGACGTTATTCAAGGTCAAATTACTTTACCCACTAGTGGATAAAATGCGTTTTTACCCGCTGGTATTAAAGGACAAAACACGTGTTTCCGAGCTGGTGAGGGGAAAAATATTTTATTTTAACTACAGTCAAGTTCCCTATTTGAACGTCGTGAAAAATGTACCTACTGCTTTAGTTATACTTCCGTGATACCTACAGTACCTACGTAATTTTAATTCTAGTAAGTAACAGCTGGGGCGCTGTTTACTTTTCCATTTTCCGAGCAAAACCTAGCAAAGACATATGTAACTCCGTATAGACATATAAAGTCTAAGAAAAAAACGTTCCTCAAGAAAAAAGCTAGCCTAGATGGCAACCTTTATCGGCTAGATGGCGCTAATATTAATATTTGACATTTTAAAATTCAAGCTAACAATATGGGCCAAATTGTCAAAACTGAGGTTCAAAAGTTTTAAGCTTGTGTCGAGAGAGGGCAGTCTATGCACTGTGATTACACATTTTACTTTGACAGTAACTCTCTATAATACTCGATCCTCTTTGTACCTTGTAACATACATTACATAAAACCAAAAACTCATCACAGAGTCTTTGTTAGTAATCTCAAACTTAAGAAAACTATTGCAAAACAGCGGAAGAGTACTTTGTCGCCATTTTCTTGCAACACCGTGTTTAATGTAAACTGTTCTTAGTCAACCACGACACGGATAATTCAATTAAATGGCGTACGGTTCTTTCGCAAAGTTTTCAATGGTTTTTCCCTCCGTCTATAAAAAGAATAGGCCTACTTACTACAGTGTGACGTTTAATTAAGGAGGGCGCCTTTTTATACGTAGCTTTCACATTTTTGACGTAATGGCAACGAGCCATATTTATTTATTTAATCGTTATTAATATTTTCTTATTTTTCTGGAGATGTTTTCGCCATGGGCGCCTCGATCCGACTGACGGCAGATTAGTCGATGAGGTCATAGACAAAGCTGTCAATGTGGATGATAAAGTTTGTCAAACAAGTCTGTCAGTAAATAGGAACAAAGAAAACTATAGGTATCCTTTTCTCTAGCACAGTAAAGAAAAGAATGCATATAGTTTTCTTTGTTCTTATTTACTGACAGACTTGTTTGACAAAGTATAGAATCACAGTTTTTTAGTATTGAACTTTACGTCCGTAAAATGGTCTAATGGTCCATGGTCTGACCAAAGGAAATTAAAAAGTGGCATCATCGTACTATCGTCCCGTTTTCTCACACATATTGGTTTGAAAGGGACGACAATACAATGTTGCCACTTTTTAATAACTACCCTTTTTGGTCAGACGGTACTAAATGTCGCATTGCGTCTGCGATAGCAAATATCAAACCATATGTATGTGAAGAATGAAAAATAGTTATTTGTTTTACAAGGGGGCAAAGTTGTTGTTTAACCGCACGTGCCAATATTGAAGCCCGAGCAAGCGAAAGATTCCATTATTGAACCGCGAGCGTAGCGAGTGGTTCAAAAAGTGGAATCTTGAGCGTTGCGAGGGTTTCAAGGCACGAATTAAGGTTAAACAAACTTTGCCGCCGAGTGAAACACAAAATTTTTCACCACACCAACACGAACAAAATACTGACTATAAAACATCAAACTAAATCAAATCTATCAATATGTTCAAAATTTATAATTAAAAATCATCATTTATAGGTGATTACTACCAGTCAACTCAGATATCAAGTTAAAATTTGTATGAAATTACTTTGCACTCTTGTGGATAAAATGCAATTTTGCTATCTGTTTTCGAATAGCAAAGTAAGCAATTATCAGTTGGTGTGGTGAAAGCATATTTTCACCACACCAATTGGTAAAGACTTACTTTGCTATTCGAAAACAGATAGCAAAATTGCATTTTATCCACAAGAGTGCAAAGTAATTTCATACAAATTTTAACTTGATGTCTTGAGCTGGCTGGTATAATTTACGTGTAAACGATGATTCTAAATCATACATATTGATTATATTGATATATTTGATTTGGTTTGATGTTTTATAGTCAGTATTTTGTTCGTGTTGGTGTGGTGAAAAATGTTGTGTTTCACTCGGCGGCAAAGTTTGTTTAACCTACGTGCCTTGAAACCCTCGCAACGCTCAAGATTCCACTTTTATTGGAATCTTTCGCTTTCTCGGGTATCAATATTGGCACGTGCGGTTAAACAACAACTTTGCCCCCTTGTAAAACAAATAACTATTATTCATTGTAACCAGTATTCCTTTTAAGTTAACAAAATTTCTTTTCCATTTCCATAACCCAGTTTCAACATGGTTTCAACGCAATCTTTCATGAGAGGATGAGGAACTCAAGTCTTCAAGAGTATACGTTTTCCTATTACAAAACATCCAATAATACTTCCATTATGGAAACAAGGATACATCTCCGCTTCGCATCGACACAGAAGATTAAAATTCAGAGTAGCAAACACTAAAGAGAAGAAAATTAAAAGTGAAAAAAAATGTCCTCATTAATTCGCCTTCTGCATTTATTATGAAACTGTATTAGCCATTAGCGACACGTCGAATCGCATTCAAATGTATGAGGCTCGATTCCGCATAAAGCCTAGCGTCCACTAGGCTCGCCGAGTCGAGTCTCATTAATTCGCCTTCTGCATTTCTTATGAAACTGCGGCTATTAGCCACTAGCGACTCGTCGAATCGCATTCAAATGTATGAGGCTCGATTCCGCATAAAGCCTAGCGTCCACTAGGCTCGCGCCGAGTCGAGTCTCATTAATTCGCCTTCTGCATTTAGCGACTTATGAAACTCCGCATAAAGCCTAGCGTATTAGCCATTAGCGACACGTCGAATCGCATTCAAATGTATGAGGCTCGATTCCGCATAAAGCCTAGCGTCCACTAGGCTCGCGCCGAGTCGAGTCTCATTAATTCGCCTTCTGCATTTCTTATGAAACTGCGGCTATTAGCCACTAGCGACTCGTCGAATCGCATTCAAATGTAGGGCTCGATTCCGCATAAAGCCTGGCGTCCACTAGGCTCGCCGAGTCCAGCCTCGTTAATTCGCTTTCTGCATTTCATATGCACTGCATCCATTAAGGCGGAGTCTTTTAAGAACTCGATGCGACGCTCGATTCCCTCTTAGTGGACGCCAGGCTTTAGTGGACTCCAGGCCTCATAGCCGAATGGCATTTCTACGACGCGAAACGAAAACGAAACACCGCGAAAGGTAGTCTGGCCCTGCCGCGCCAATACGCAAGAGCGACAGAGATAGATATCTACGAGTTTTTCGTTTCGTGAGCGTTGTGCCATCGCGTCGAGTCGAGTCCTCATACATACATTTGAATGCGATTCGACTCGTCGCTAATGAACGCAGTTTCATAAGAAATGCAGAAGGCGAATTTATGCGACTCGACTCGGCGAGGCTATTGGACGCCACGCCAGGCTTTAAGTGGACGCCAGGCTGAAAATACAAATCCATTTCATTTGACGACACGTCGACGCTGCTGCTTAGCGTATTCTACAATGTCAAGAATTCAATGTAGAAACTAAGAAATGTTCCTCTGCAAGTTTATTCTACTCTGTGCTCGTATTTTTTCCGCATTTAACTTCGTAGGCAGGCTCAAGCCTCATTTGTTCAACGGCACTTTGAGAAGGAACAAAAACACAAATTGAAGGAATCTACATCTAATTTGAGTTTGTATCGAATAACAACTGAAACCTTTAAAATATTCAATTTTGTAGTCAATTCAAGTTATGCAGTCAGCTATTTTGATGGCATACCTACTCTGAGAAAGCTTTAGGTACTTATGTTATTAGTATTACAAATTTGAACTTGAGAACTGGCTGGTAGAATTTATCTATAAATGATGATTTTGAATCAAAAATATTGAATAGATTTATGGATTTGGTTTAGTTTGATGTTTTATAGTCAGTATTTTGTTTCTGTTGGTGTGGTGAAATTTTTGTGTTTCACTCGGTGGCAAAGTTTGTTTAACCTTCGTCGCTAGATGTCACATGTCACTTAACTATGCCTATACAAATAACCCGCATTTACTGATGTATGGACTTACAACTCTTCCATTACTTATTCCTCTATACCCTTACGCAAAGTTGGAATGTATTGGACAGTCTCATGGGACGGCAAGCGATTTGTTATGCCCACTGCTGTCACACACAGGCCCGATATTAATGTTGCTAACTTAGGGTAATGGGGCGTTTACCCGGACCAAGTAACATATCGTTTCATTGAAGAAGGCGTGTGTTTTGTTTAGTCAGTAGAATTCAAATAGTTGACTGTAGCTACCCATCGGCCCGCCTAATACTTCCAATTTTATCACTTATCCACGTGGATAAGACATTTGTCACTCTCACACTGACATACCTACTAGCCAGAACGTAACAGACGCTTTATATGCCACAAAGATAAGTGATAAAATTGGAAGCATAACAGCCGGCCAGCAAAACACCAAAAGAAGTTCTCATGAAAAGTTCTTTCCACATTTATTGCCAAGCTAGAAAATATTCTCAATGGCAACTTGCGTCAAAAATTTCTCATGAAACTTTTACATAATGTAAGCCCAACTCATGGGCCTCGTGCTGGGGATCTCAGGTGTTGTTCACAATACAAACTCGTTGGTCTTCTCACAGGTTTTAATTATAAAAACGAAAATGGCTTAACAACAAAGCGTCCTCGCTTGCGATAATAATGACAGCAGAGATAAAAAAACAACTTTGCCACAGGCACATCTTGAACACTGGCGATCAAATATATGAAAGAGGCGCATTCCTAGCACACATTCTAAGCTCGTGTAGGTGAACGCGTACCATGCTTGTATGAGTGAAATATGACAGGTCGACTGTTCGCGTTTTTGACAGGCGGTAACTGTGAGGTAACCGAGAGGGGGTGGGCGGCACTTTCAACGGGGAGCGGGAGTGGCCATACTGTACGATAGTACTCTTTATTATACTGTGCCACAGGATAACATAAAAATTACGGCCAAAATGGCGGCTTTATTTGTCCACCTTTCACGGCAAAACAGAGCGACGAATTGTGGTGAATTTTTTAGTGGAGATAGTTGAAGAGATGGAGAGTGACAAAGGCTACCTTTTGTCTCTTTCTAACGCGTGCGCAGCCGCGGGCAAAAGCTAGTTACCTATAAAAGTCTCTATTCTATCTTCATTGAACAGTTAACGTGTGAAATTGCCATCCGGCCTCTGTTTCCGATCGATTTCAACGCGGATATTTAAAATACAGTCTCTTCCTTAGAAAGTGAACAGACATGATAGAATCTTATTTTACGCTTTGTGACCGACAACAATATTATAGTCTATCGAGACATTTTCGTCAGTAGAAAAAGCGGTAAATAAAAAAAAAGAAAGATCATTGTTTCTAAATATTTTATTTAGAAAATTTTTGCGTGCCTTTTTTCTTTAACTGTTTAATTTTTAAGTTTTCGGCCGTCTTCATAATACGATTAATAAAGCAAATGGTCTAATGGGACACTTAACATTCGTACCTATATTTTTTACATTAAGTTCTCATTATTTTCTAGTGACGAAAACAGCTTGACAGACTATAGCCGGTCAAACAAGTTCGTAAGTAGGAAAAGGCGCGAAATTCAAAATGTCTATGGGACAATAACCCTTCACACCTACATTTTTAAAATTGCCGCTTCTACCTACTGATGCAAATGGCTTGACAAACTATATTTAAATTAAATAAGCGAACCTTAAGAAATCAGATAATCAACAACGCAGTTTATACCTACGGTTGTAAACCGGTTTAATAAACCTTTATACAGTCAGCTGCGAAATTGCATGGAAAAATTATGAATAAATTCATTGATAAATTATCCATGCACTTTTGCAGCTAACTGTACGTAAACTGAATTAAATCACTACACATCTTCCATTACCATTATCATATCACATCGCAATCTACACAATGCCCCAGACACTTTATGACCGCGCGTGTCAAGTGCACGACTGCAAATGGAACCATAGACGGCATAGACTAAACTACATCCGACCATAGACTAAACAAACAACAGCTAATATGGTGGTGTCGTGATTTCATACAATATAGCCTCTTTAGTCCCGGAAGCATTTGTTTTGTTTTTAATCCCCGACGCAAAAACGACGGGGTATTATAAGTTTGACGTGTCTCTCTGTCTGTCTGTGTGTGTGTCTGTCTGTGGCATCGCAGCTCCCGAACCGATGATCCAATTTAGATTTAGTTTTTTTGTCTGAAAGCTGAGTTAGCCGGGAGTGTTCTTAGCCATGTTTCATGTAAATCGGTCCACTATGTCGCGGTCGGGGGTTTTTTCAAAATTTCAATTTTTTATAAGAACAAATGACATATTTCTTTATTTTAAAATCATGATATTACGTCAATAGGTACAAATTTTGAGAAAAATAATAATAATACGACATTTCGCGCTTCTATTGAGAACACTTCCTTCATAAGCAATTCAGAAGAAATAGTCTAATGTTTCATACAAAGAATATAGTTTGCCTTTTTTTAACTGAAAAAGTCAATGCACATTGTATGTACGTTCAAACTGAAAAGGTCAGTTTGAACTGTCAATTTGCATACAATTTTTTAAGATTATGAAAAGAAGTCAACCCAAAGAAGTAAAAAGTTTAAAGAATATAAAAACGCCCAAATCTGTTTTTCTTAAATCACGCAAACCATCTGGGCACAGGAGCAAATTGCTTTCAGCCGCAAATTGAAGGCCGATTTACGTGAAGCATTTTCGACAATTTTGCATATAAATTACTCTTAATACTTTAACTAAACTAGCAAAAATCTATATTCTCACGTAGTAACAGCAACTAATAACTTTAAAGACTTGTTTTAAAAAGGTTGTAACACAACACTTTCCTCACACATACTTTTAAACTCTATGATTCTGTATATAAAGTACAAAATTCAATAAAACTGTATCTAGGGTGTAAAGGTCAACACATGGGTCGGTATGAAGGAAATATTTAATAAGTAAAGGTTGCAATGCATGAGCACACTTTGCGCCATGTTGGTATAATGCTTCATTTATCCGCAAGATGGCGATGTTTGACCAAAAGGTTCGGAAATTTAAATATTTTCTTGATAATCATGTTATATTTTGATCGAGGATGGAGACAGTAGGTATATTTCATGTGGAATCAAGCCATAATATTTATTTCCTGTGGTATTGCGGTGTTTATGTGGAAAAGAAAGACTTAAAACGTTTTCATTTTTCATTTATTACCTAAAGTGTTGTGTATAGTCGCTATTAGATATATCGGAGCAAATCGTAGTAGTCAAGGTGGTCAGAAATCCTCAAAAAAAAGCGCGAAATTTAAATTATGGGAAGATTAACTTCGCTACCTACACTTTTCAAAATGGCCGCCTTTTCCCGTGAGTTTATTATATCTAGATCTAGTAAGATGAATTAGTAATTATTCCTATTATTATCAGTATAAAAACGCACACATTTTTCAGTATCCTAATAAAATGGAAGAGGTAATGAAATCGGCGCCATTTTTATTACGTTTGACGGTGACATGAAACCGACGAATCGAATTTATCTCATCTTCAGTATATTATTTAATTATAATACGAATGCTTAAGAATTTGACTTTTTTCATCAAATTCAAGATCAAATGAAACGTACTGTATTCGTTCATAAGTACAGTCAGTACCAATGATACGTAGAGGATTAAATCTCAATTGAAATTGTCGTTTATAGTTACAGCCTGACCAGTCAGTTTACAATCATAAATTACAAAAAATAACAATTCATTATATTCACATTACATGTTCATAAATTAATTAACAAATAATATTGTTGAAATTATATTATAACACAAAATTAAAACATATAAATTAATGACATTACTATTGATACAGATACAATAAAAATGGGGATTTGGACACTTCAATTCACCAGGTACTCATTCACCGAGTAGCAGGCCATATTTGTGCAGTAGGTTTTAAACTCACGAACAAAGGTACGATCTGTTGCAAGCATTTTAATTTTTTCAGGTATTTTATTATAGATAGCGCGAGCTACGGCTCAGCCACGACATTGGTCTAAGCGCGGGTTCACTAATGTTTGACCAAACAATTTTAGCAAATGTTCATTTTACAAAAAACGTTTCATCAATATAGTAATTGGCAAATATGTTATTCCGCATATGTATCATTTTACAAAAACTTACTTGACAAATAATCATTTAGTAACTAATACATTAGTACAATGTGTTACCAGGTGTTACTTAATAAACTATCAATTGTATATTTTTCATATTACCTAATAGTATGTAAATTTGACAAATTGATACTTTTACCAAATGTCATGTAATAAATTGTTATAAAGGGGTTACAGTCTTTTCTTTTAGCCTAGGCTAAACTGATCGACCCACTTTTTTAGATCAGTTTGCTTTGTGATAACTTAACCTAACCCACTTTTCTAGTATTACTTCGGTTTTGTGGGGGTCACAGTTCTAACCTAACCTAACCCACTTTTCTAGTATTACTTCGGTTTTGGGAGGGTCACAGTTCTAACCTAACCTAACCCTCTTTTCTAGTATTACTTCGGTTTTGTGAGGGTCAAAGTTCTAACCTAACCTAACCCACTTTTCTAGTATTACTTCGGTTTTGGGAGGGTCACAGTTCTAACCTAACCTAACCCACTCTTCTAGTATTACTTCGGTTTTGTGAGATTTACAGTTCTAACCAAATCTACTTTGTAGTAGCTTTCCTTATTAGTCAACATATTTGTTAAATATGAACTTGTCAAAAATATCGTTTATAAAGGGGCCCATTTCTCGAAGCTACAAGTTACAATTTACAAGCGTTTGTCAATGTCTATTATGGCAAGTTGGAAAGAGATTTCCGCATGTCACTTGTAACTTTCAGTTTTGAAAAATGGGCCCCTGTTTCATTAAGTAAGCTCGGCCAGTTTTTATGCAGCAGCTTTCGCTGGCTGGTATACGATATAGGATGTAGGAAGGATTTCAAGGGCAAAAGTCAAAGATGGCGGCTCAAATATATGAGATGTAGGCCCTTCATCTGATATCGGATCGGATAATGTGAAAGCGCACTAAGAAACGATGCCATACCTTCAACTTGATAAAGTTACAAATAGTTAGGTACACGTATAACACTAAGTTCTCGCGCTTTGTACACATATTTAAAGTCACATACAGGTCGAACGCGATTAATTAACATTATTTTTACCTTTTTCCCAACGTTTCGGCCAACTGGCCGTGGTCGCGGAAGACTGACGTCCCAGCAGTGTCACCGGAGATGTAAACAACACAGAACTACCCGATATTACATACATACATACATACAATCACGCCTGTATCCCATAAAGGGGTAGGCAGAACACATGAAACTACTGGCCACTCTTGGCAAATAAGGGGTTGAAAGAAAACGAAACTGTGACATTACAGTAACAGGTTGCCAGCCTCTCGCCACGCCACAATTTAACCCATATCCCATAGTGTACGACACACGGGAAGAAAGGGGGTGTAAATTCTTAACCCGTCACCACACAGACTACCCGATATTAATTTATATAAATGTATAATTTAAATAAATGTTAATCGCGTTCGACCTGTATGTGACTTTAAATATACGTACACGTAATCCAAAATAATACAACACGAGTACGAATAAGCTTTACGTCACAGGACTCACAAGCGTCATTACTCAGGCTTACTGTCCTTGTGTTGTACACGAAATATACGCAAATGTTACGCAAAATACATTGCGAACTTACGTAAAGTGATATTATGAATTGTACTAACCCTTTATAAATTCTATCAAATAACAATTATTTTTTCAGCCCAGTTCTGAGTCTGCCAATAATCATTGAATTTCTTCTTCGTAATCTTTTCCTTTATTATATTGACGTGAAGCTGGCAAAAATGTCTTAAGACGATTGCCATAACATAAAAAAAAAAAAAAAAAAAAAACGACGGGTGTTATAAGTTTGACGTGTCTGTCTGTCTGTCTGTATGTCTGTTTGTTTGTCTGTGTGCGTGTCTGTCTGCGGATGGTAGCTCCCGAACGGATGAACCCATTTAGATTTAGTTTTTTTGTTTGAAAGCTGAATTAGTCGGGAGTGTTCTTAGCCATGTTTTATGAAAATCTGTCCACTATGTCGGGTGTTCTTTCAAAATTTTAATTTTGTGGTTAGGTTATTAACGTTTAAAACACATCCGTTATATTCATAAACGTTCACTAAAGTTATCAAGCTGATAAAGTTCGTTTGTCCCTTTCCGACGTATCGCTGTGATCCGAGATCCGCTATAAGGGATCGGATAATGTGAAAACGCACTTAAATTAAAGGAAAAATTAAAAAGAAATGGAAAAACTAAAAAAAATAATGATTAATGAATGATGATTGAGTGTGAATATTGCTATACGCCACCGTAAAGCTAGGAACATACTACGCGGACGTCCGTCGTAAATCGACCGCGGACGGGAATCTGGACAATGAAATTACACATAACCGTGCAAACTATCGGTCGACGGACGTGGACGTGGCCTTGAGCGCATGGACGTCCGATCGAAATCTGGCTCGCTGGATGTTTTGTTCCGTGAAACACTCCGATCGGTCGCGGTCGCGGTCGATTTACGACAGACGTCCGCGTAGTATGTTCCTAGCTTAAGGCGTTTAAGACTTGAGGGAATAGATGGATAATTTCGCACACATCCAGCAGGCCTCCGTGGCGCAGTTGGAAGCGGGATGGCTCCGGCAAAACCAGAGGTCGCTGGTTCGAATCTTGCCGGAGGTCTGGATTTTTCCATTTTTTCTTTAATTTAAAAGTATGATTAAAAATGTCGATAGGGTTAATAAACATCACAAAAATGTATGCATTTTTTATTCACAAAGGTGCCTTTCTACTTCTATCAGAGATGCGCTACGTGGATGTTTGATAAATTGATACCCACCAATCAGCTTAGTCGAAACTAGTCGAAACCCTTCTCACCAGTGCTAAGTATGCTTTATGAACATGATTGGTGGATACAGACAGGATAGCAAACATATCCACGTAGTGCACCTCTGGTGGAAAGGCACCCTTAAAAACTCGTGGTAGCTACACAGATGTACTATCAGCTGCAAAACTGCATGGCGAATTTATTAATGAATTCATTCATAATTTCTCCATGCGATTTTGCTGCTGATAGTAGTGATAGTACAGAAAAGTCCTCCGATGAATCTGTCTGTATGTCCGCAATAAACTCAAGATCCTACTAAAAATTAAAATTTTGAAAAAACCCCCGACCGCGACATAGTAGACCGATTTTCATGAAACATGGCTAAGAACACTCCCGACTAACTCAGCACTCAGACAAAAAAAACTAAATCTAAATTGGTTCATCCGTTCGGGAGCTACGATGCCACAGACAGACAGACAGTCAAACAGACACGTCAGACTTATAACACCCCGTCGTTTGCGTCGGGGGTTAAAAAGAGTTGAAACTATCAAACTTATTTTTTCCAAAAATCATTTGATTACGGAATGACCCTTATAAAGCTATCTAACCTTATTTATTCAGTCCGGAACACGTTAATAGGACTATAAACCCGTATAAATACGGGTCCCGATTTACCTTCATATTTTGGGGTAAAGGGTGTCCAAATACCCTTTAATAATCTACGTTTACGTACCCAGATTATTGTGTAAACGAAAGTAAGGTTATTACGCTAGGTAATATAAGAAATATCTGGGCGACCGAGCTTCGCTCGTTTCTATTTTATTCAAAGACATATATAACTCCGTATAGACAGATAGTCTAAGAAAAAAATGTACCTCAGTACCATACAGAAAAAGGAACGGTGGCCTAGATGGTGTTACACGTTTGGGGTACGCTCAGCTAGATGGCGCTAATATTAATATTTGACATTTTAACACATGTCAAAACTGAGGTTCAAAAGTTTTAAGCCTGTGTCAAGAGATGGCAGTCTATGCACTGTGATTACACATTTTACTTCGACAGTAACTCTCTATAATACTCGATCCTCTTTGATTTTTATTATATCACGTCATTAGATAAAAAAAACTATTATAAATACAAAAATAAAACTTTATTTCTGGCCGGGATTCGAAACCCTGCGATGTGCTTGCGAACATTAAACCGACCTCTTACGGCTGAGTTACGCCCAGCCGATGCACAATCGGCGGAAATTAACGACCATATTTTGAATGCATGAAAACTCGAAATCTAGATCGAATTTTCACCCCCGAAAACCCCCACATAACAAATTTCAGCCAAATCGTTAGAGCGGTTTCCGAGATCGTCGGTATATATATATATATATATACAAGAATTGCTCGTTTAAAGGTATAAGATATACACAACAAAGAACTGGCTTTTTCAGTATATGTCACCTATTGTTTTATTTCCACACTAGTTCGCAGTCTTATATTTCTTGTCAGTTCGAAACTTCAAAGGGACACGTACTGAAAAACGTCGTGCGATACATGTGCGAAAAAGAAATTATAGTGTACTCGTGTCGATTTAAAAAACTTTGGTCGTGTTTCGAATTTTATTTTTTCCGCAATTGTATCGTAATATTATGTGAGGTATAAGTACTTAGATTAGAAACTACAAAACTTTAGTATTTAATTATTACCTACCTATGAAATTGCAACATACGATTTTGGGATCAATGTACCTAACGCTCTCATTTTATTGCTATAAGATTTCAGTCACTTCTATTCTAGCAAAATATTTTCGTGGAATTAAAGACACCCTCGGTCTATTTTTCCTTATAACGAAAATACCAAAATGTCAGCAGTATCATGCGATAGTGCGATACTTCCCCCAAAATGAACTAGCAAATTCAGTTGACAATCGCCTGCGGAAAGTCGCACGCACGTAAGTAAGCCGGAAAATCAATATACGAATTTCATATTCAACAAGTTCTCAAGACATTGTTCTGCGCGACATCTATCGCACTTTCCCCGAACTAACGCGAGCTTAGATAAATGTTACGTTTTGTGTTTTGATGCGACGAGAGGGCGCTGGGGTGCAATAACTTTTATAGATTACTTTCCAGATAGAGACGTAAGTTTTTGATGTATTTATTTATAAAATATAATTTATCTTGTTTCAGGTATTTCATCAATTTTGGTGTTTGTCCTAGTGAATTTGTATCAGTCGGTAAATATAAATAAGAACATTATATTAGAAGAGCAGTTCCCGACAACTTTGTACATAGCCACGTCAGCAAATTTTAATTGATCCTATTTTGTTACCAACATTTAGTAATATAAGTCGACTTTCGTGAGATATATAGAAGATAATTGTTGTAATTAAGAAAATATAGATACTAGAGAACCTTAATGGCGTAATAAAACTTACTAAAATCTCAATTCATCAAAAAAATCTTGGTAACAAAATAGGAATAATAAAAACAAATTTAACTTTTTCCTTAATTTTTGTACAAACTTTTCGAGAACTGCTGAGAAACTCGTCAAAACATTATGGTATCATAATACTTAACAATAAATTACTGGCTTTTATGGACCTTGCAGAAAAGTCGTTTTTGTGAAAGACATTATAGGGATCGTAAATAACCCAAATAACTTTATTTTTATGACGGAGAGAGAAACTACAGAAAGACGCGTAGATACGGCACATATTTAATGAAAAATCAATCGTTGAATGACATCGAACATGGAAAGAAACTCGACGGAATATTTTAACGAGTTTAAGCTTTATTGCATCTAATGACAAGCAAAATTTGACATGGCCGCTGGGTCATGATCATGATCGTTTCCGTAATTTTAGCGACCTTTTATTAGTTTACTATCATTTTATGGCCCATTAATAATGCAAACCACAATGAAAACAAAATTATAATTCAATTTACACTGTATATTTACGTGATGACTATTTAAGTATTAAGTAAGACAAAATTAGAAAGTTGCTTAATTGAAAAATCCATAGACAACAAAAACGCCATTTTGAACCGCGACAGAACTAGAACGTAATTTTTACGTAAACGGTTGCCAACCGCGATAAATCGTGCGGAAAGTTCAACGACACTTGTCTTATTTTTTATAATCCTAAGTGTTTGCGCAAATTCTAGATGTCTTCTCGGCCATTAATCCGAATATCAAACGCAGGCAAAGCGACAGGGGTGAATATATGATTTATAAGGTTGGCCCGAGTCGTTGGCGGTCATAAAATGCAGGGTTGTGGCTGAATGGGGGTTTATGACAAAAACTCCATAGATAACGCCTCTTGTCTCTGATTTTGACGGGTGTGGCTGTTTGAGTAATAGCTTTCGTCTAGGTAAGTGTATTGTTTGTTTTGTTTCCGTATTATATTGTACCATTCCAAAATTATTAAGCATTAAAGGCATTTTAGTGTTGTTTTAGTTATTTATTAACAGTTAAATTAATGACTTTTTTTATTGTATTTTTTTAACCCTGAATAAATGGATTAACTTGTATGTAAAAAAAAAAGTTAAATTAATTAATAGATTACTTTTCAAAAATCATCACGCGATGTAAATAGCTTACTTTATTTATTTATTGAAGTTTAGACTTATAATTAGTAATAATGGTTTAACACATTGTTATACCAGAAACGAATCATGTTTAATTCATTAAATGCCGTCACGATCAAAGTGAACGATTAATTTAATAATAATTAATTGAGAAACAGTGAATTACTAGCACGATTCAATTAAATTACCTACCTGGAATTTGTGGAAAGCGTTTTACATTACACATTAAAACGGTTCCGTAATTAAATAGCTTTGCATATATTAGGTACATACATTGTTCGAATATTCACACATAGTTCGTAATAAGTAATTAATTATGATAAATGTTCACGCGTGTTCACGAAACCACGGGAAGTTTAAATGGACAAAATCCTTATTACATTAGTCGAGCAATATTATCTATAATTTCTTCATGAAAGATTTTTCGGTATTCATTAAGGAAACTCCTCTAACACTGTATACTCGTCGATTCAGTAATATCAAAATCAGAATTATTTTAGAGTACCCCAAATACTGGGTTAATTTTTTATAGAATAATCTCACATCCTTATAAACCTATTATCCTTCACATTTATGCAACATAAAAAAAAATAGTTTTGGCCATCACAGTCATCGCAGATCGTAAAGCCTCAGCCTATAAAAAGTTTTACTCATAGTCTTACCTTTAATAGACAAAAAACCCTCTTAAATGACCTAGGATGATTTAGAGAACTTTCCAGACCATTGTCTTCATTACTTTCAATAGTTTGTCCCCGAGCCTTGTCAAACATTTTTTGCATCCACTTCATTAAGAAAATCATTTGCTACCATTCCTTAACCACCACGCCTTTAGTCCTGCAGGTTTAAGTTTGAAAATGGAATGGAATTTTGTTCTGAAACCGCAAAACGCGGGTTGATCCTGATAGTGACAAGTCCTTTCGGGATGACGTGGCAATGTTCACTTACTTGACTTTTTAGGGACCCGTCCCCTATTAGTGGACTCTGGGAATCCGAAAATACAACGTGAATTGCATTTGAGGTTTTATTAAAGAAAAATCCGTTTTATAATTAATATTTTAATGCAGGATTAACTGCAGGATTGCAGGACAAAAACATAATATATTAATATTATTAATTAGAATTACATTTAGTCATTGACACAAATGTTTAAACAACTTTATTCAAAAGACCTCGGTACATGTAAAACTAACTTAAAAATACAAATTAATATAATACTACTCTATTAAAACTAACATTACTGTAAAACTAAATTCTATTCACAAAACTCGTTCCGGGCCCTCTCAGATGCAAAGGTGCCCATCACACTCGATGTGTTGCAATGCAATGTTTAAACTATGTCGCGATAGATGGTACTGTACCTATCAGATATTTAAAAAAAATCATAATTTCTACTCTATTATAGGGATCATAATTTTTTACCGCAACAATTGTTGAAAAAAAATCAACAACGGTACTTACAGTAAATAAATTATTTTCTACATCTGTACAGAAAACGTTATAGTTCCTTAAAAAGCACCCGAGAGAATAAAGATACAAAACTAGGTCGGAGATGTCGGAAGCCACCGCAGGTCATGAAAGGACTGAATTTATTACGGTAGTGAAATATTACGTTTCAAAAAATTATGTGCAGATCCATGACCGTTTAATCAGACAAATTGGTATATTTATGCTAGAGAAATCTGTCAATAATTGATGAGAAAAAAATATGAATTTTGGTTTTGAAACTTTTAAGGGCGTCCCCTGCGCCAGTGACCTTCGATTTAAAACCATTGATATTATGATAGTTTCTAAAGCCTACCTATATTAACAGCATGGTTTTCAAACAAAATAGTATCTCATAAGTACTTCACTGCTCATTGTTTCTGTGATATTTTGCATCAAAGTTGAACAATTTTAGGGTCAAAATTTGGTTTTTTGGTCATAACTTATGTTATAATTAGTTTAAAGTTAACACTTCTTTTGAATTTTGAGAAAAGTCAAAGGTAAATCCAAACATGTCGATTTCATGTATGTAAGATCCTTCACTAAAATCAAATTTAGAAAAATAACAATCGCTGGAAAAAAGTGTTTTTTAGACCATGATTAAAAAAACATATAAAAAATAAGTAGGTATGATTTTTTTTACATATGGCTCTTTGAATAGAGATAAAAAATTAAAGAACCGATGGCCGTTAGTCTTACATTTCTATCTGTAGTGAAAATTTAGGAGTTTCAACTCAAAACGAGTCAAAAATCGATGTGGCGCGCCTTGTATGTATCTTTATTTTATTCATTTATTATAAATTGGCTTACTCTTGGTCACAGACTAGCCAAAGGTAAAGACGTGGCCTACGCTGGAGTGAGCTCGCCCAGAAGATGCCTGTTCACTCTTGATTTGAAGGTTGCCGGGTTAAATATGAGCTCGGAAATATAGCCGCCGGCAAGGAATTCCACTCCTTGGCAGTGCGCAAAAGAAAAGAAGAAGCAAAGCGCTTCGTGCGTATCTAACTAAAAGTATCTGAAGGATATCATTATCATAAAACATAATGGCTAAAAGTACGATAAGCCGTTAAATTAGTAAAGTTACTTTATGATTATGACTTTTAAAGATGAATCAAATAAACAGAACCCACACCAAACTTGGTCGCGGCCTACAAATCTTGCTGACAAGACGCGGGTCGGATCGGATAACATTATTTGCCAATAGATTGATGGAGCAAACTTTTTAAGACAGGGAGGCTGGCTGATTAGATAGCTGGCCGTTTTTGCTGATAGCGAACCATTGGGAATGACCGGCAAGAGTAGTGCAAATTGTTTCCAACTTTTTTTTAATGGATAGCTTTTTTACTGTAATGGATAGCACTTCGGAATGCGATAAAGTCCCTGATTTGGCACAAATTACTGATTTTTATGATTTTATATTTTTGGGAAGTAATGATAAAGAGGGATGTTTCCTGGATTATAATATTTATAATTAGGTATTTCAAGAAAGAAAGAAATATAGATTTAATACTTTAATATCCTCCTTTTATATTTGTTACTTTTTCATCCTCCCTCATTTATTGAGTTAGTTAATCATTTTTTATATATATTTCAATAGACATAGTCATTGTACTTATAATTTTATAGATAAACGTATAGTTTTAGGAAAAAAAATAAAAGCAACTAAATTTAAAAAAAAAAATACAACACCTCTTAAACTAGAATTTGTTTTCTAACAAATATTAGTTTCATTACACTACAGTTCAAAAATTCAGTAATAACCTAGTCTTCTTTGACACAGTCTCAAAGTGCCAAAAACGCCTTTTTGAAGCAAGCTCAAGGGCCTTTACACTCGACTTTGTGCAAATGCTTTGTGCAACTGCCAAGTTTTCTGTACCGCCGGAAAAATCTTAAAAAGTCCATACTACGTAGCTTTTTTATGCAAAAGCTAAGTAGTTTTTCATGCAGGCTTATATGCTCTTGTTGTATGCATGTGATAAAATTTGAAATCAACGCTGTTATACAATTTGCATTTGTGTTGACACTGTGGCGGCATTCGTTAGTGTTGTGTTGAACTTTGACTAAACTCCGTTTACATATCTTATTATTACAATTCCAATCCTGAAGTCTATAAAAGCGTTAAAAAAGTGTAAACTCCTACATTAATACTTGTTTAGTATTATGATTTATTATTCAAATCAATCTTGGAAGTCTGATCTAAGTCTGCCTTCCAAAACAATGAAATCTCTTTTTTTTATTTTTTACAAATTTTTTGTACTTTTAATATATGCATGACACTTTTTACTACCTTACAGTAGTAAACTATCGCAGCCTTTAGATTTATAAAATTGTCTGGTCATTTATCCTCTGATATATCAAAATCGATACTAATATCGATACCGACTTATCAACTGCGTGCGTAGCCGAATGGCATTTCTCCGACGCCAAACGAAAACGAAACGCCGCGCCACTTATTCTGGCTTTGTCGCGCCAATACGCACGAGCGATAGAGATAGATATCTACTAGCGTTTCGTTTCGTGAGCGTTTCGTGAGCGTTTGTGCCATTCGGCTACGCACCCTGATATGTTCGCATCCTCTGATTTGGCATTTCTTCTGAATTTTGCACATATCATGTAGGTACATATAAAAATCGGTATCGTATCATCAAGTATCGTCACATCCCTATTCCCTAGCCTGGCCCCGTAGCCGAATGGCATTTCTGCGACGCGAAAATGAAACGCCGCGAAAGGTAGTCTGACTCTGTCGCGCCAATACGCAAGAGCGATAGAGATAGATAGCTACGAAAGAGATATTATCGTGAGTGTTTGTGCATTCGGTACACTGTAGGTACATATGAGTTAGTTAGTTAGTTAAGTTAGCACACGCCTCACGCCTGTATTGTACGTCTTTGACAGGTTCCCTCTGTGCACAAGGAGTGTTTGTTTGAGCAAATGGGACAATGTCACGAAACTGTGTCAGGCTTCATTATTATTTTCATGAGACGTATTCAATTGGAAGGGAATTTTATCTTAACGGGTGAAAGACGTTTCCTTTGATATTTGGATGGGTTTCCTTGTACACTCCTTTTTGCTGTGTACTTAATTATACTTAACGCAGCAAAAGTGAGTGTACAAGTTTACAATGGGGTGGCCACGCGCATGTGACACTCTTTGAGTTGTAGGCGTCCATAGGCTACGGACCGTATGCTTGTTTGCCAGCGACGTAGTATGAAAGAAAAAATAGGTTTTTAAAATAAAACTGGGTACGTAGCCAATTTCTATTTTCGTATTTTTTTTTTCTTTTCCACTAAGTAAGCGGGAAAACGTTCAAGCGCACTATGAAAATAGGCAGTACTTATAAGAATAGGCAATTTGACTCTACTTAAAATAAAATAAAGCATTATAAGAAAAACAGGGACAGAAATTATTTTTACATCCAATTTATATTTTATAAATCAGATAGAAATATATAAAGTAAATCAGTTGACCGTGACGTCACTCAATTCAATTTCATATTAATTCCATATGAGGAAGTCGTTCCAAATCGTTCTGACAGTTCTTAAAAAGAAGCTGATTTGACTAGGAAGAAAGTAGCTTATTATGTGACTCGCATACTTGGGTATTAGTAGATTTAGTAGTGACTTTGAAAATTAACTGGTATCCCCAATGTATGACAGTGATGACGTCACTGAATAATGTTGACATTGTCAGTAAGTGCGAGAGGGACACCAGCCCAAACAATGACCTCTCATGTGGACACACTTTTTGACCTAACTACACAATCTAGTTTAATAATTCTAAATCTATGCTCGCATACGACACTATATTTCCTGTTTGTTTTTCCTCTCTTTGAGAGGATACCCCTTTCCAAGGAGACCTATGATCGCGCCAATCCTGTTAAAACGCAACCAAGTTGTCCCACCATCTTTTTCTATAGCAAAATTGCATTTTATCCACAAGAGTGCAAAGGACTTTCATACAGACTTGATACCTCAAGCTGGCTGGTAGAATTTATATATAAATGATGATTTTGAATATTGAATAAATATTATTAATAATATATAAATATTTAATTATAAATATTGAATAAAGAATATAAATTTAGGTTGAGGGCCCCCGCGCTGAATCGTTTTTGGTGCAAAAGTTATCCATAACCATCCAAAGGGGTAACGCCATAAGTATTATGGGTACTTTTGCACCAGAAACGATAAGGAGCGGGGTTTAATAGTTAGTTTATTTGTAAATATTTATTTTAAGTTACCTTTTACTTATATTGTCAGATTGTAAATTATAACAATTTATCTGAGTTAAATAAAAATAATATATTTAGGTTGATACATTACAGTATTTTGTTCGTGTTGGAGTGGTGAATTTTTTTTATGTTTCACTCGGTAGCAAAGTTTATTTACAACAACGTTGCCCCCTTAAAACGAATAACATTCGAAAGAAATGTCCATGTGAAACGTTAGTATCAAAGGGCAGCTTTGATTTACCTAACCCTAACCAAAAATCTTCCATGGCAATACTACTTATATAAATAGACAAGTAATTAAAGTTGCTTCAATAAATATCTCGGGTTAACGAAGTACAGTTTTCTCATTCGCCTGTTCGTAAGAGTTAAATTGCTTTCCCGGGATAGGCAGTCGACCTAAATTGTCGGTCAAGAGACATTTGTACCAAGATTTATTTAAATGTCACGAGATTTTTGTATAAATGTTGCGAATCTAGAATGTATTTCTGTTGAGATTTAATTAAGGGTGAATCAACTTTTTCTTGCCTGTTATTGCCATGGTTACGGTCCCCTGAGCCACGCTGGTTTTATGCAAAATTGTGCTACATAAAATATGCAAACATGCATTTTTCTGATGTTAACAAACCCTTTCCTTAATTTGCCACCTACAAACATGGATTACATTCATGCTTGCATAATTTCAGTAGCATAATTTTGCATAAAAAGCGTGCAGCGTGACTCAGGGGATCGTAACCATGGCGATAACAGGCAAGAAAAAATTGATTCCCCCTTAAAAATATTGCGTTTTGTACCTGTTACTGTTAATCTGGGTAATTACGTATAGACTACTTGCCTCCTGTTAATCTGGGTAATTACGTATAGACTACTTGCCTCCTATAGTCAAATCAGCTTCTGTTTAAGAACTGTCAAAACGAATCTTTCATCTATAAGAGATGAATTTTGTAATTCATTTGTATTCATCATATTTACACTCATTTTATAATCTAGAGAAAACGTCAAAATGAGATTCAAGTGCATGATGCGCATTTGTCAAGTTTTTCATCTTTCATCTATAAGAGATGAATTTTGTAATTCATTTGTATTCTTCATATTCAGACTCATTTTATAATCTAGATGAGGATATTCTCATTCCGCCCAGCGTTAGTCTGACTAAGTATCTCGTTGACTTAATTTTTGCACCAGCATACAGCACTTTAGAAGGAAGTATGTCAAAATTGCTCTTCTATCTAACTCACGCGGATGTATGTCACGTCACGCCGCACAACACTTTAGTTGAAACTCTTGTCTATCAGGTTTGTGTCACACGAAATACAAAAAGTTTCAATAAATTGAATAGATTTTGTGTGGGAAAATTGTTCCACGTACCACGTACTAAATCAGTAAAAAAAAAAATAAAGTGCGGCTAATAAAATAAAATTAAAAAATGTCCCAGCCAGCAAGAGCTGGCTCCATATAAAACCAAAAATAATATGCTGCCTCGGCCTCATACGTTTTCGTCATCCATATGTTTCCTTTGAAATACTAGATTATTTCGCGATTTCATATAATTAACACGTAATAACTACAGGCAAAAATGGCGCACTACGTCAGAAACCTGAGTAGCCTGACGTTATTTGTAACCGACCGTTTGTATGGTGAGAACCCGCCCATCGGGTTGTCTTAGCAAAGTTAACGAGTGCCTGCCACTCCTTCCAGACGGGTTCTTGGTTACGGAAGTGTCAAAGAATATTAATTCGACTTAGATCGTATATATAAGTGTCAAATGTGACGTCCCATATACCTATCCCAAAAAAAAAAAACTCCTACATTATATCACTTCTACTAATTACAAAAATCATATAATCATTCAATCGGGTTGTCTTAGCAAAGTTAACGAGTGCCTGCCACTCCTTCCAGACGGGTTCTTGGTTACGGAAGTGTCAAAGAATATTAATTCGACTTAGATCGTATATATAAGTGTATGTGACGTCCCATATACCTATCCCAAAAAAAAACTCCTACATTATATCACTTCTACTAATTACAAAAATCATATAATCATTCAATGTATAATTTCACCTGTACTCACTGCCTACGCTACTCAACAAAGCGTAAAATAACCGTCTACGGCGTAGCGCTACGAAATTAACGTAGCAGTGAGTGTACACTGTGCGTAGCCGAATGCAAAAACGCTCACGATAATATCTCTTTCGTAGCCATCTATCTCTATCGGTCTTGAGTATTGGCGCGTCAGCGCTATTCAGCTACGGGGCCTAGTTCAAAATACTGTCAAAGCTCCACCCCTAGAATCTTATTGCGTTAAGTAGGACATTATTGTTCCATATTTTTAATTCAGAATTAACATTTTTAATTAATTCTAAAAGTGGATGTGACGCTCAGAAAACAAGTAAGGATTCATTAAGCCATTCGAGATTTCAGTCATGAAGAAGAGGACATTGAATGTCTCTTTCTAATACTTACGTATAACTGCCAATACATCCCAAAATAGGTTGAAGCTAATTTATTATTCATCCAATTTCCGCAGAATATATCAAGGGTCATGACCCGTTGTTCATTACATTACATACATAATTAAATAGGTATGTACATATAATGTTATTTATATGTTATATTTGCCTTTCTTGCTAATTCATACATGACGTCACCTTTTATATTATATTTTAGCTAGGTGTAATTTTATATTTCGTTATATATCTAAAACCAAACTTCTTTATATTCACACCATACAAATGAGATCCATTTGAAAGGAAAATAATAAACAGTAATTATATACACCTCTCAAATTACTGTATTTCTCCCTCCCTGACTTCATATTTAAAGCTTAAGTGAAACTGAATAGGATATCGTTTCCCCTGAACGCAGAGCTAGGGGTGATTTTATACAACTTTATCCACCACCCTCGGAGAAAATGGCCGAGTCGGATGCAGCCAAAGATGGCGACGCGCATGCGCGCTGAGTCGCTCAATACGTGCACCCTCCCATAGCTTAATCTCTGTCCCTATGCTCTCCTAGTCTTATTGACCTTATGAGGTTATAGCACAGCTGAGTTTTACCCACATTTATTAACATCTCATGAACTATGTTCGTGCCACTTCTAACATATGACTTGTAAGCGTTTATCACAACCCAAGACTAACATATGTTAGCTTCAAATTGATAAAAATCTCTGATAAATCACTGCTTAATCAGCTAGTCACAAGATAAGAAGTGATATATAAGGACACATAAAAGCACTAGACTTAGTTGAGGCTATGCACTCTCACTAATGTCACTGGCACTTTACACTAGCACTGTCCATCGATTTTGGGCTCGGCCGCCGCTCCCATTTAAATCAACAACCAGCCAACCTGTGAACAGAACCTGTAGACACACACAATATAGTAATAAAGATAGAACATTAAAAATCCTCTTGAAGTTTTTGCTGAAGATCGGTGCAATCGTTCGGTCAGTCCGTTGTGTTGCGGGTGGTAGTGCGTCACCTTTGCCTGCTTGTCCCGGCGCAGCAGTAGACTTTACTTACTGCTGTGACAGGACAATATGGCAAAGACGCGCGAAGGACGCGACGTCGTCGGGTGTCGGCGAGCGTGTGGCGACGGAGACGCGGCGCGCCGCGCCCCGCACTTGCGCATGCGTACCCCAGCACCCCTCAATGGACACCCTCAATCAACTATCGATTTTCCTTTAAAAAAAGGTTAATTCATTGCAAAAGGGATATTTATACTACGTTGTTTATGTTTACAACTACAATTCCGATGCATTTTTTTCACTGGGTCACTGACTTGGGGGTGTCAGCCATGCGTTTCGCGCCATCCCTTACCTTCAGTCTAGACCTTTTTCACTCCCATAAATCGTTGGCTGCCTCTTTAATATTTGCAATATTTCGGGTATAAGCATCCGAATGTTTAAAAATCATAAAAATACGTTTATTCAAATTCAAAACTTACTTTCTATTTCACGTAACTATACAAAAAAAAAAATTTCTTTTTCATGCGTATTTTTTGTCATTTATCTCTATATAAATGAAATTATATCAATTTTACCTTAATTATTGCAAGAAAGCCACAATTCAAATATTATACTCACTGTTCCTCTCTCACATCTTCAAATAAATTACATAAAATTCACTATTAAAATAATTTCCCCGTCCCAACTTATTGAAAAGCCCGAGAGCGCCGGGTCAATGACTCCGTCTACATATCCCGGAGACATTGACATTGGCTGAGCCCTAGATAGCTAGTCAGGATGACTTGGCTATTGTCACCACTGCCTTCCAATCAATCGATTGATGACTAATACTCAAGTGTTGGATTAAATTTCAAACGTCAACCTTCTCACTCTATCCCCTATCTTTATGTATCTTTCCGCTTCGTTCTAACACAAGGATATAGTAAATGACTTATGGAATTAAATAAATTTTATGGACCTTAAACAATAATAGGGACAAATATATATCTCAAAAACATAAAAAACGGCAGTCAAAATAAATGATCAAAATAAATGGAGTTTTACATTGATACAGGTAAAAGGGATCTATTTTTTTTTTAATTTTTTTTTAAACATTGTAGCCTATTAAGCTGCCTCTAGGTTTCAATGTACGTAAAATAATTTTAAGGCCTACAAAAAAACCTCGCGTTCCTAAGTTTCACTGAATCCAGTAAGATTAGCTCAAACGTGACAAATTATACGACCGAGTCAGGGTTCGAAGGCAATCGGCCGAGCTTGAGGTCAAACGTCTGGGGTTTTTCGGCGAATACGGCTTTTCATCTGGCAATTAGTGGCAGATTTTTCTTAATGATATAGGGATACTTTTCCTACTCATTACTTAATCTTCTAAACCTAAAAAGTAAGAAAATTAATGGAATAAAATCACGAATATCCAAAAAAGGTGGACAAGATTTAACTATTTTTGTGTCAGGTTCTTACATTATGTACACGTATCCAAAATTACAAAAATACACAAAAGATTTAGAAACGAAAAGGTCTGCAAATACCTAAAGCGAATGAAAAGATAAATTGATGACGTCCAAGCTGATTTATGGCACAAGGAGATTTTCTAAAGAAAAAGTTCCAGGATATCCATCAAACGGCTTAGCAAAGAATCTGACCAACTGCGACTTGTATGGAATGCAGCATTTATCATGCAAATCCGCGGCTATAAGTTTTAACGAGTTTGAATCTATTTTAGCCTTAGATAATTTAATATTTCGTAAAACATTAAATTTATATTCTTAATTTAATAGAATTAAACAGTAATGCTTCTGTAAATTTTACAAATTAAGTCAATATTTGGCGAGAAACCGCGCGCTGACACCAGGAGCTCAGGGCAACTAAGAGTACCACCCTCTACGTGGAAAAGGGAAAGCGTGAGGAAACCCCTTTTGTTGAATAGAAACAAAAACGTCCGCGCGAGAGAGAAGGGTATACGTATCAATTTGGTAAACTAACAAGGCGGAGCGAGATGAAACCTAGTAACCCTCTTTAGAGATGAAATGCGCAACTCGAGAGCAATTTTTGCGAGCAGCTGGCGATTGCGAAGTTCATTTTCAATAAAATAAAAGCCGAGGAGCTTTCAATTACGTTGCTACCAATGTGCGAATGCAATTTTGTTTTTTTAACGCTAGAACGCGTTTGTAGTGTGATCGTTTTGTTAGGCTTGCCACAGACAGTCTTAAAAATTCATAATCTTAAAAAAAAATTGTATGCAATCTGACAGTTCAAACTGAATTGATCTGTCAGTGTCAATTTGCATACAATTTTTTTTTAAGATTATGAATTTTTAAGACTGTCTGTGGAAAGCCTTAGTTGGAAACTTAAATTGATGCTATTAACATTTCTTTTTTATGTAACTATTGGAAACAATCTAAATTTGTAATAAAAAATATTTTAAATTGATTTGGGTATTTAAATGGGTATATAAAACTACTTCATATAAATTGCTAACTGAAATGAGATGTCATATATGAAATAAAAAGTGACAGATACCGACCGTATTCAAGGCGTTACCGGATTTCTACACCGTGTTTTTATTGTTTTCCGTAAAATTCGACACGTAACTAGGTTCATTATCAGGAACTACCCTGTATATCACTTTTAGTTAAATTCGCAAAAAAAATTTTTCATCATTTTCATACATAATAAATGAATTTATTAGTGTGAGAGACCCTTAAGAATAACATTCAAGTTAGTGTCAAGTGATTGACGGCACATGCCAAAACAAATAACATTAAAAATTGGTAAAGGCTGTCACACACGTGTTCAGTAATTATCTTTATTTTTTTAATAACTCGATAACCGCAAGAGTTAAGACGCTTGTTTCTAGAGAAATTAATTGTATAATTTGATCTAAAGAACCTCCCCTTAAAGTTAACGTTATTCAATAAAAACAGGGTGTATCAAGACTTCCGTTTATTCTCTACACTTTATATACACCCATATAGGTATCCATATAGGTAGGTATACATACCTATATGTAGGCTTTACTTCAACATTTTATTTCCGTAGGTATGATCAGTTTGTCTGTCACCCGACATTGCCAGTAGAAAAGTATGCGAAATTCAATTTAATTTTTTGGGACATTAAGGGCCAGTTGCATCAACCACATTTGACAGATACATCATCGTCACGAAGCAGACTTCTATGGAACTTCCCATACAATAAAATTTTACGAACGCTTTAACGGTGACAGACGGTTTGATGCAACCGGCCCTAACTCTTAGAGTCGACATTTTTTAAATTTGCCACCTTATGCTACTGGCGGAAGTGGCTCGACAGACTGTACTTTGAATAGGTAAGATAATTGGCATTTCAAATAAACATATTTATAAAGTTATTTAAATTATACAGCTAATTCTCAGCCATATAATTATTTCTTCGATAAGTTAATTACACAAATACCAAGAAACTTTCATGGCCGCTGTACACATATGGCCAACGGTTCCACCAACCCTTTGTGAAACCCCTTGGCCAAGATAAGAGCCGCTGTTTACACATTGGCGAACCACTCACTTGGCATTGGCTCTTCATGAAAGATGGACGTGGAATGGAAAAGTCTAGGAAATTCTAGGTCATAGACGTTTTCAGAAAAATTTGATTAAAAAATAATAACCCCGTAGTAAAATTAAATTATTTGAAATATTAACAATTTTTTGAATATTCTGATAAGAACATTTATCTTTTTTAGGAAATACATTAAACATTTGCAAGGTTATTTTATTTCCTAAAATCTACACTATTATTGGCATAGATAAACTTATTATTTTCGTAAATATTTCACTACTGTCCTCTCTGACGACTGACGACCAACTGAATGAAGCGCCAACGTGTAAACGCAGTTGGCCATTGGCGCCAAGATCCTTTGATGTGTGGACAAAAAACCGACACCAATCGGTTGGCCGGCAAGCGCAAGCGCCAACTGCCAACTTACGACCAAGTAGCCCTCTACACGCTTGGCCAAGGGGGTTGGTGAAACCGTTGGCCATATGTGTACAGGGGCCATCAAAAGTTTTCCAATTACAGAATTTGCCAACATGTATAGAACGGATTAAAAGACAATTCTTGTTTAACTTTCTTACTGTTCCTCATGATGAGCTAAGTTCTCTCCTATTTATGAAATAGGATCTTTATGTGGTTTACCGAGGCAAAAAAATCATATTGAAAAAGACAAAAGCCAAAGTTCTTATTTATAATAAGAAAACTTACCAAGATTTTAATATAAATAAATGCAAAATAATTTACGTTTTACGTCTGTTGAAATTAGGTTTGTCATTTGACGTTTCTCCAACCAAGCTGCAAAAAACTAAACTTCCGTCCATCCATAGACAATTTCATTCTTCGCTTCACCTCTAAGGCTCCCCACAGACAGTCTTAAAAATTCATAATCTTAAAAAAAACTTGTATGCAATCTGACAGTTCAGATCTGTCAGTGTCTTGTCAGTGTCAGTTTGAACTGTCAGATTGCATACAAGTTTTTTTTAAGATTATGAATTTTTAAGACTGTCAGTGGGGAGCCTAATACCTCTATTACCTCTATATTATTTGTTTACAAACGTTACGTTACTTTTCACAACAAAAACATATTGCAAGAATTTTATATATATCTCTGGATAGTGCGTGCCGACCAATGAGTTGAAGCCAGGTTCATTCACCTTTACTCCTATGTTCTATCTCATTCCAACACTGTGATGTATTGCCAGATAAGTTAATAAAAAAAACGTATAAAACATTCTTCAATCAAATTGACTTACTTTTCTTTGTATTATACAAAAAAAAACTCAATCAAAAACCTTATTTCTCCGGTATTTACCTCCTGCGTACTATGGGAACACTAATAATAAAAAAAAATGCCCGATATGTCAGAATTGTCAAAATTCATTCACCGATTCAGAGATTTATTTTGCAAAATAAACGTTTTTCGACGATTTACTTAAGTTCTGAGCTATGTATTGCATAGTGAACCATTGTGGAAGTAAATGGAAACCGAAATCCGACGTAAAATTTCACAAGTAAGTACTTATTTTACCAAAATGTTCATAAACCTCACTGGCAATAAATTTTCTTCTATTTTGCTTGTAATCTTGGTTAGTTCTTATCATTATATTGGTTTCATTGTCTCAAATTATATCAAAATTCCCACGAATAGGTTTAGAACGATAAATATGACCTTTAAAGAAAAATAATGCTATGTGCTATTTTACGACTAGGGTGACCAATCTTTTTTCTTGCATGGTATTTACTCTTATTGAATGGAGCTAAATCTATCAACTTGGTACGGTTTCTATGTTCATAGTTCATATCACAGTATAATAATACCAACTTTATATAATTTATGTCTTTACAATTAACATGAATAATATTAAACTTTTCAGTATTCCAAAAGATGAAGGAAGGAGGCAGCATTGGCTGTTGGCTGTCGATTGTAACGATAAAAGGAAATGTTTCAGAGCGTTCGACAATTTGCAGATTTGCACTTTAAGCCTGAAGATTATGACACAGAAAGAAATTTTAAAAATCAGTCCAGTAACGACGGATATATCGTGGCCTAAACATTAAATTGAGATACATATATACATGCGAAGAGAATTGAAATACGTACGAATTGAGAACCACCTTCCTTGAGATTTGGGGCGGCGCTTAAAAATAAAGATACTGTTTTAAAACGTCCTAGTATTTCATTATTTCCCCATTGACAAATACTTCCCTTATATTTTTGTGGCTATTCCCACTAGTTACCACCAAGTTTTTACCTGTCCTAACTACTGGGATTTCCCCCACATTGTTAATTACCACACCGGGGGTTGATAGCTACTGGGATTAGTTTTCCCAGTAGTTACTACCAAAATATTATTGTGATGACCAAAACACTAAAATATATATTCCATTGCATGCTTTAATAAACACAGGTGTCAGTTAGTAAAAGACAAATACTTATGTAACTCCGTATAGACAGATAAAGTCTAAGAAAAAAACTTACCTCAAAACCATACAGAAAAAGGTACGGTGAGCTAGATGGCGATACACCTTTGGGGTAGGTACGCTCAGATAGATGGCGCTAATATTAATATTTGACATTTTAACACATATCAATATCATATCAAGCTGAGAATATTGTCAAAACGGAGGTTCAAAGGTTTTAAGCCTGTGTCGAGAGATGTAATACGTCAAATTCCGCGGGATATCCCTAATGTATGCTTAATCATGGACACCCTAAAGAAAGAGATGCAAGACCGGCGTGACGTAATTCAAGGTCAAATTTTCTGGCTTCAAAGTAATGTTCGGCGTGCAACATCCATTGTATATAAGATTCTTGACATATTGTAATAAGAAGTGAATCTGATTGCTAGTTTAATGACTCAATCGCGGCAATGCTAACAGTTTACTCGATGTAATCAAATGTTCAATACTTACCTACTTTCCCTAAAATCGCAACTTGTAACTGGCCGGTAATAAAGCGTAAACAAATGCCGACCGTGTTTTGTCATAGCAAACTTTCGCGTCACAAATTCGATCTGCTTCGCGGCATTATTGTTCAATTGTGTATTTTCTTGTCGATTGTGAAGTGACAATGATGGGACTATATTCCAGTGGGGCGCTCGGAGGCGTGGAGGTTTTGGACGGCGGCTTGGTTGGGAGCGAGCTGACCGCCCATGTCTTGAGCGCGCAGGCGGCTGCTCATGCCGCCGCCACGGCCGCTGCGGCGGCCCACCAGCAGCACCAACAACAGCAAATTGCTGTTCAACAGATAAGTAAGTGTTTCTTTAATTTACAAACAGTTTCAGTGTATCCTTTGTTGGATTACGTACTTAATTTCAGTGGCTTCTATAAGCATTTTTTTATCGAGAACACTCTTTCAGTAAGTTGTAGGTATATTGCTCTTTGCGCTCTTTACTACTTTTATTGGTTGACATGATAATAACAATAGGTTTATGTCAGAAAACTGTTTTTTTTGCTTGCAAAACTTACCTAAACACATCTAAACTTAAAACCAGTAAGAAGAAGAAGAGTTGTTTTATTATTCCTTTTTACTTTTGCCTACAAAGACTAACCTTTTATGGCAAGCTTAGATCTCATCATTTTCTATTTATTTCTTACTTGATTTTAGTACTTTAAGAGCCAATGAGACTTAATAGGACATTGTTTGAATCTGGCTGCTTAAAGAAACCTTTGATAGGTAAGATAATCACTACCGCTTAATTGTTTACCGTCACAAACATAGTCAATTACAAAGTTTGCAAATTACCTTACTCGCCACTCTATCCATTACAAACTTTGCCAACTCAGTTATAACTTTATAGTGACATCACTCCGCCTGAACTCCACCTTTGTAGCTAAAATAACATTGTACTGAAATAGTAGTAAAATGGTGCCTTATTTTGTATAAAGATAGTTTTGAAAACATTTTTACATAATTCTTTATTAATTAGCCTCTTTTCAGAAAATGAAAAAGTTCTTTTGAATGATTCAGATTCTTGTGATTCTTAGTAAGCCTTTTTAACTGATTGTTTTTTTTTTCTTTGCGTTTACCACACAGATGTCATATATACCATAGATCAAGCAAACTTATCTACTTAGCGTGTCAAATGAACTCAGTGAAATCCACTGAGTTGTCCGTCTTTACTCGCAGCTTGCAGCTTTCGGGCGTCAATTTTTGTAGGTTGAAGTCAACCAAAACATAAAAAATGCCTCGTTACGTGATATTCAATTGCAACAACACAAAAATTATGAACAATCAAGAGCCTGAGACATATTTAAAATTACAGGCAAGAATCAACCTCAGTACAAAATTTGACACGCTCGGCCCCTATACAAATATATGAATTTGTTTCTTCTATCTAAATTAAGTTCTGTGGTTTACCATAACAATTTTGACCTAGATCTTTTCCTGTTAACTGTGTTAGGCCTTGCTAAGGATTAGTCCCTTTTCTCAACAATGTTTTCCTTCACCAAAAAACGGGTAAATTACAAACTGTACTGTCACCAACTTGCAGGTAATTGTCCCGGCAGCCCTTCCACATTTCTCTACTCAAATAAATACATATAAATCCTCAAATCTTGTTGATTTCCTGTAGAACAGAAGGACTTCTTTGAGCTCATCTTCTCTCAAATTATCTCTACCGAATGTAACATTATAACGGTGACTTAATTTTCATACCTTTTCCCCGCAGAAACCTCTCCATCTTCAGGCCGCTCGTCGCCCGCGCCCGCCCCCCCAGCCTCCACTCCCCCTCGCCCAGCAAGCTGTTTGTGGGAGGCCTCAGCTGGCAGACCAGCTCGGAGAAGCTCCGGGAGTACTTTGCCATGTTCGGGGCGGTCACCGATGTGCTCATCATGAAGGACCCCGTGACACAGGTGAGGCGCATGCTATTGTAGATAGGGGTTTTTGGTAATAGCCGGGCCCACACAGAGCCAGGCATGTCCTGAGCACAGTATAATAAAGAGTACTATAGTACAGAAAGTGCCGCTCACCCGCTTTAGGTTGAAAATGAAAATGAAATATTTACTAGGCCAATGCGCATATGAACGTCCTGCGGCTCTAACCCTACGCCTCAGCCTCAAAGTGCCGCTCACTTCTTTTCAAAACATTACATCTTATTTATGCATTAAATAACAACATACAATTTAACATGCAAAAGTATTCATCAAAGAATATGAACAGACTAGGTACTCTATGTACTCACGGTTACCTCACAGTTACGCGAAAGCGCGAACAGTCGACCTGTCATATCTCACTCATACAAGCATGGTACGCGTTCACCTACACGAGCTTAGAATGTGCTAGAAACGCGCCTCTTTCATTTATTTGATCGCCAGTCCGAGATGTGTCGCGAGGCAATGTGTTCAAGCGGCAAACAGCCAATGTAGACGTGCCCCAGCTGAGGCAGGTTGCTCGGCTGAGCCACATCTCTGACACTGGCCATCAAATATATGAAAGAGGCGCAATCATAGCACACATAGCTAAGCTAGTTTAGGTGAACGCGTACCATGCTTGTATGAGTGAGATATGACAGGTCGACTGTTCGCGTTTTTGACAGGCGGTAACTGTAAGGTAACCGAGAGGGGGTGGGCGGCACTTTCATCGGTGGGGAGCGGGAGTGGCCAAACTGTATGATAGTACTCTTTATTATACTGTGGCCGAGCAAAACGCACGCACTGCCTCGGCCGAGGCGCGTCTACGGCCGATAGACCACTATCATATGTTTGTCATCCTTTTTCTTCACATTGGAAAAAAAGGGAGGCATACAGAATTACAGACCTATGTTCATATATCTATGATAAACATATGATAGTGTACATTCGGCCTTAGCACGTTTGCTGAGCGACATGCGCGGATCCAGGGGGGGTCATGGGGGTCATGACCCCCCCCTGGAGCTCAGGCTGGCCATACAAATAGACCACGTGACCCCCCCGGAGGGCCTGGGCCTTTACCACGTGACCCCCCCCCTGGGCACGAAGCTGGATCCGCGCTTGCTGCGCGAGGATATTGACTCACGCGATGTCTCGCTCTGTGTGGATCCGGCCAATGGTTTAAATATGTAAATAAAGTTATTTGTATTTTATTTGTAGGTGATTTAGGTTTGAAAACAATGGAGTTCGCAAATGTTAGTGGTTTTAATAGATGGCGCCAGCATTTCAATAGTCTAATTACTTACTAAAAAAGCGCCTAGTAGAAAAATATAGGCGCAAAGAATTAGCGTTTCATAGAAAATTCTATTCTAGCGAGATCCTTGTTTGATCAGCTGGATTTTACTGGTTCTGGTTTTTGTACAAAGTATTTGTACCTAATGCTACAAACGTATGAATGTTTGAAGGAGTAGTAGAGATTTACCTTTAGCCTAAGACCGGTACGATATTTTTGAAAATAATTCTATAACAGTAGTTTTATTTCATATACAGCGCTTAATCGCAATTTAAAAAACCTATATTTTCGAATCCACCAATAGTTTGGAATGGAAGATATTAAAAAAACTACGCCTAGAAAATAAGCGTTTTCTTTCAGCAAAATACCTCACAGTAATTTAATGGTGGAAACATGTAGAAAAAAATCAGTTTTAAGGTTTACAACCCGAAGCCACCTAAATATATGACGGGAAATAAGACTATTTTTATTGATATAGAATTTTTGAATTTTGTCTAACGTGCTCTAGAGCTGATATAATAACAGATATTTTTAACCAGAAATCAATAGCACATAATTTTTCAGATATTTAACATATAAAAACCACCAATATATTTATATGGAAATAAAAAAATCTAAATATTTGACCGGGCAAATTCGAAACAGATAATAGTACGAGGTTGACTTTTATTGTCCCTATTTAACAATATTAACAGCATGATAATCCACCCAATAAGTTTGACCTTTATTTAATACTTTAATTTATTTAATATATTTACATTTTTTGCGTGGTTTGGTTTGGACCTTAGTGTCTTACATTTAGGAATCCATATGGCAAACCACCACGCCGGTGGAGCTGGGCCGAGGGTAGGTGATGAGCCGTGTCGCATGCTTTTTATTCTGTTCTTCTATTACACATTAACGTAAATGAGGAGGCACACTGACATTTTACCCCGCCAGGCGGCGCCTATGCATGTCACTGTCATTCATATGTGAGAGAGAGAAAAACATAATTATCAGCTTCTCGCTCTCACGTCTCACGGACTAATAGGGTGGCGCCATCTGTCATATCCTTTGAGTGTTCCTCCTCATTACATGCCTGTTTCTACATAAGTAATATTTTAAGTAGATTAAAAACAGACGTTTCCCACCGATAATAAAGTCCAAAGTAATTAAAAAAATTACACATTTATGCATGCGATTTGACAGTCGTCGAAAAGAGTATATACTTGTCAGTACATACATCTATCTCACGTTTTTCTCTTCTACCATTTGACAGATCTCCGTCATCTTGTGAAATGTATTCTTCCATTCTTCAGAATCGTTGAAGCAACGCTTGTTACAAACACGCGAAAGCTATGCAAAGTCTAATTTCGACCCATATGTCACGGCCAGGTATAGCCCCGGCGATTATCGTTAGACTTACAAGCCACAGGTCACGGGTTCAAATCTCAGTCGTCGCATACGTTTTTACAGCTTTTTTAATTATTTTTTTAAGGTTTTATTTATATTATAAGTTGATGAGTACAAGCTACTGCAATGACATTAAATACAAGGACGCACAATTCATAACAAAAATGTTTTAAAAATCTGGGTCTAAATTGCATTTATAACATTCTTGTTGATGCTAATAACGTTAACTTCTTATCTGCTTAGGAAAAAAATCGTTCATGTCATAACCAACATAGTGTATAAAGACCTAAGTATCAAAATTGCAAATGGAACTGCCACACACTAAAAACTCTTTATCAAAATACCTTTTGTCATAATATGCTCAAATGACTTATATGTCAAAATGAATTGCGAACGAATATTGAACGAATGGAGCCGCTACCAATATATAATAAGTATGTAGGTATTAGATATTTCCAATTTATTCCATAAATATAAATACCTAAAAAAGGCCGCAATTTTACTTCTTCATTACATAAACTTTAAAAATACCCTACTGTATCATCTTTATCTTGGTCACTTGTACTCCGTTTATTACAATAAATGTATGTAATGTATGTATGTGTAAATTTCCTGAAATAAATGTCATATCTTGTTGTCACAAAGAAAAATTTACAAGGCTTCCAAGAATCTCGAGCTGGAAGGATACAAATTAAAATATTTTCTATGAAAACAATTAAATTCGACAGCAGACAACCCAAAGGTTTATCGGATTTATTTATTATAGGCATTTGTTTTAAATTAAATACCAGTGGTTCTGATCTGATAGTGTGGGATATTCTTTAAAATTTATTTTCAAAAGGAGATTTAATGTTGGTAATGCCATTCAAATAATATTAGAAGTGTCTAATACGCGAGTGTTCGAATTTAATTATAGGATAGCACATATTGAAAGTACTGTAATATGGGTACAAAAGCCTGCCTATTGAAATATAAAATACATAGCAAAAAATATAGAAAGGACCTACTTTTCGACTTTTTATTTACACTACGTACCGACCATACAACTGACTCTAATTAATCTTGGTATTAAAAAGAGTAAAATGTAGTACGTTTTTCCATTATCCGATCCGATATCGGATGTCGGACCGATATTCCATACATTACAGGCGGAATCTTGGATTCTTCTATTGATATCCTTCCGACATCCGTTATCGGATCGGATAATGTGAAAACGGTCTAATAGCGACTCAATAGTTTTTGTTCCTTGAAAGTCATTAATTTGAACAAATAAAATTATTCATTGAAATCTATACAATTACAACGAGTATTATAATGTATAATACATTCATTTTGTAATGTAATCCAAAGAAATAACTTATAAGAAATATATTCTACCCTTTTTACTTGTTTTCTGATTACTATTTAGCCAATTTTTCATTGACTCATACCATGGACTTTCAATAGGGACTGAGCTCACACTTTTTTTGCCATACTAAATTGAACTTTATCACCGGTGCAGAAAGGCGTTCTTATCAGACTAGTAAAAGTGTGTCCACATGAGAGGGTCAAAGTTGGGGCTGGTGTCCCTCTCGCACCTGTGACCAGTGTTAAAGAGATTACTACACTAGTAGTATTTTTACCTGTATGATAACTAAGTTTATAAACTTCTTAAATTATTTTTGTATTATATCGAGGCAAGGATATTAATACCTTGTAATGAATTGGTAAGTCATTATTATGAAGCCATAAAACCAAAGATTTGCGCAATTAAAAAAACCTTTAATTCGGTATTAGTAGATTTGGTAGTAACTTTGAATATTGACTGGTATCCCCAAATAATGACAGTGATGACGTCATTCAAATAATTTTGACAGTGGCAATAAGTGCGAGATCACCAGCCCCAACTTTACCCTCTCATGTGGACACACTTTTTGGCCTAACAACTCAATCTAGCTTAATGATATATAAATCTATTAGTCATACCGGACAACTGTCACTATACAGTTGTAATCCTTATTACAAGGGCATAACGTCTAGCGATGGTTAGCTAAGACAGAGTATTGCGGTTAGTAGGAACGACGCACGATGTTGAACCTTAGGTTACCTTCAATCAATACTAATACTGAAAGACAATTTTTAAACTTATTGCATTACATGTGTCTAACAAAATTTCAATGAAATGGGTTGTAAATCTAATACTAAAAAATAAATATTTAAAAAGAGAGGGTTTAAAAGGGTGTAAAAGATAAAAAAATAACAAGAAAAAAGATTTCCACTGCCGAGGATCGAACCCACGACGACAGGTCAGGAGCGCGCCCATCGTCTTACGCTACTATAACTGAGCTATTTAAGCGATAGTGAAGGTGGCGAAATATATTATTATACCGCGATGTAATGAAAATACGAATGAATAACTAACTTTTGAAATAATGCAGAAAATGACATCGTCAATAGTAGAGTTTGTAGGTAAATGAAAAATATGAAAATACTTCTTTCAGTACAGATTTTAGCGCTTCTTGGCGTGCATTTAAAGGTGGATTATTTTTTATACTTCTTTATTTTGATCTTAACGAAAAGTCTGTTCCAATTTTTTTGCTGATATAATTTTTGCCCTGAATGTTATTCTGAGCTAGTAAAATACTGAACTTCCGTTTTGTTTTTAGGGTGGTTTCAGTAGAAATAGTGTTTCAACACATAATGAGATACAAAACAACCATAACTTCACTTGTCCTATTATTGCTTGCGTCATAACTAATTTAATTACTCCGCTTTTTGCTACTACGAAGTATCATTCACAAAAATAGGTGGTTTCTTAATGTGTTATAAAGATCATAAATTAAAGTAGTCGAATTTAAAACAAAAGTCCTGATACCATTTTCGCCTGATTTTTAGTGAATTAAAATAATCTTTTTTTTATTATATTATACGTTTCTTGTCACAAATTTTGGTGGCTTAACTAAAAAAACTGTACCAAATTACCAAACTTAATTTTTGGTGAGATAAAAAGTACTGTTATAGAATTAAGTTATTTTCCCAGTAGTAGCAAGACCGGATAGCTCTTGGGGTACTTATATAAATTGACATGACACTTTGCTTAAAGAGCATCCAAAAAGAATCATGAATTTTAACCTGTGCTATGCTGGCGTCATCTGTAAAATACTTAGATTGGCCAACCCCATTTTTATGCTACAAAATTGAGGTACCTCCTCACTATAAGTTTCATAATTTATATTTGGTAGAAAATTTCATAAATTAATCTGAAATTTTAAGGGACTATCCACACACATGCGATGCACGTCGCAAGACACGGAACGGACGCCAGCGCCGCACGGCCCGAATGTAATTTAAAAAATCGTCTCCTGAGTACATTTCGTATAGATAGGACGTAACGTAAGACGCGCCTCAAACGTCGCGCCCCAAGCGACGCGTCGGGCGGCGCGGCGCTGACGTCCGTTCCGTGTCTTAGCTACCATCCACACTCATAAGACGCATGTCTTGCGGCGCGCAACGGACGTCTCTGAGGAGACGTTTTTTGAATTACATTCAGGCGGCGTGGCGGAGACGTCCGTTGCGCGCCGCGAGACACGCGACGCCTAAGTGGGGACGCTGCCTTACGTCGTGCTTCGCCTGAGTGTGGGTTGCCGCTTAGCTATAAGTTGTTATAAAATTTTCTACCAATCATTATCTATATTGCAGTATCCACAAAGTCTATTCATATCGCCATGAGATATCGGAGCGTCTAAAGTTGCCCAAAATATCCATACATGCACTCTAAAGCCTTAAGAATAGAGGCGTGTTTAGATATATGTGAGCACCTTGGTCGCTCTGCATTGTCTGATTGATATGTTCACTGATAAAGTGTAAATATATTTTAAAACGTACAGTCAGCTACATTAATAACATTTATCTGTAGATATTTTAATTTTAACGAATTTCAAAATTATTTTTTTACCAACAACTATGTAGGAGTTATGACCTATTTAAGTAGGAGTCGAATGAGGCATACCATATGTGGATTTCAACACCTAAAGGGTCCTTTATGCTTCAGGCGCTATATAATCAATATAATCATGATAAGTTTGACATTACACTAGAAGCATAATAAGGACACTTTAATTAAACTAGTAATGTGACAGACAGACTAACAGAGTCATACCGTTTTGGTACGGAACCCTAAAAATTAAATCTTTACTAGAATCTCAAATGGGAGAGTTAAAGGTTTTTTTTAAAGGATCATCAACGTAAGAGACTTGTTACTTGTGTCCATAGACAACGGTAACTAATTTCATTGTTTCTTGCCCGATTGCGGCAAAGGGGCCATTTTCAAAGTTGTCCAACAAACTTTTTTTTTTATTTGGAAACTTTTAGGTTGTTTCCACTCAAGAATCGCGAGCTCCTTCAATCCTATTTGGAGAAAAAAAGTGTCCCAAGGTTTTTTCCCCATTCCGTTACCATTTTTTCATACATTTTGTATGGCGGTAACGAAATTGGAGGTTTGATATGGAAATCTTGGGACCTTTTTTTCTCCTATCAGGATCGAAAGACCTCGCAATTCTGAGTATGAATCGCGTAAAAAATACCCATGTTAAAAAAGTGGAGTAGACATCAACTTTAAAAAAACTGGCACAAAGGCAAAAATAAGCGTTATGACTTTACCCATCTGTAACCAAATGTTTCGGATAAAACCTTATTTCTAGTGCGTCATTCGACTCTAACATTGAAGCTGAACGTCATTCACATAAAGGAGGTATTAATAAACAAAAGTAACTCAATTAAAACGAACAAAGCTACATTTTAACACAATACAATAATTATAAAATAATTGGTTTTGTGTTTTCGGTGGAGCAAGTCATGAAAGTAATATAAATGGATTAAATCAATATAAATTTAAATCCGCCGCCTATATATTTATATATTTCTATAATAAACCCATATTCGAACATCACAAACTTTTGTCTTTGCCTTCGTTATATATATACGAAACAGCTGTATTTGTGCACAGCAATCAAAATTATTTTAATAAAAACTATGAGGTTATAACCTACAACGACCGGATATCCAGACAAAAAGACCTATTGAGTGTACCTAAAGCCCGCTTGAAACAAACAATGATTAGTCCATATTTTATGTGTGTAAAAATATATAATAAGCTTCCTATGAACATAAAAAATCTACATCTCAATCAGTTCAAAACTTCTGTATAACTGGTTATGCGATCACAATATTTATTCCATTAATGAATTTTTAAATCTTTAATGTAATTATTAATAATAATTATGCATGTTTGGCTAAAACTTGTAAATAGGCTAGGTCTTTGTATTTGGTGGACTGATTAACATCAATCCGCCAGAAATACATAAAATTTGCATGCTTGTTTAAGTAGAATATGGAGAACATGTCATTATATTATACCAACCCTATGTAACCCGTATTCCGCAAATAAATTCATTTCATTTCATTTCATTTCGGTGCGTACGTAAAACGGAACGTTACACTAGATATCTATTCTAAATTTTAAATTTCAAATTTGAATATTTTCGATTCGCCCTTGACATTCCTGAATTCTTTCTTAGTTCAATCCTGGATTTCGTCCTATAAACACCTTCGAAGCATTAAAATGATACTATGAAATACTGAGGAGTGACGTCACGGCCAATTCATTTACTTTATATCTTTCTCTTTAACTTATTAAACATAAATTATGTTTAAAAATAACTAGTGTCCATATTTTTCTTCTAAATATGTGGTGCTTTATTTCGTGCACTGCATAACATATTCTATTTTAACTATAGGAAACTAGTCTATTCTTGTATATACTCACAGTGCACGTGCAGTTTACCAGTTTCATTCAGTTTAGTTATTCGTTTTCCGGTATATTAATTAATTACCCAAAGGCACAATATCAATTGTGCCTTTATCTTTACTTTTAATAAAGACCTTCGCCCTGTAACCAAGCCCTTATCATTTCCATCACCTGTGGCTACTCCGTCACAGTAATATGTGTAAGAAAATTGTGAATTGTTTGTTTTCTAGCGGTACTTGGTCCATTTAAGTCTATGGCCAACTAATTTGAACCAGGCCGCTGTAGAACCTTTGTACCATAAACGTCAATGTGACTTCTATGGCAAATAGAACACGTTGTAAATATGACAGGGTTCTAGAGTGCCATAGTATTCAAAATGGTTGACCGTTTACATACACATGGTCAGTTTAATGACAATTATGTCGTAACAAGACTTAATTGTCTATTCTCTTGAAAACCTATTGTTTTGACAGCGTTAAGTTTTAGCATCCAAGTATCCAAGTTAGACCTAGCTTCCTGTATTTATGATGATCATTAAAACTGTACGGTAACATGGTTTTAGGTTCGTCAGAAACGGTGCGTCCTAGAAATTAAATAAATAGATAGGTATGCCGTTAGTCAAGCAGGATACAAAATCCAAATTGCGTGCTGGGGGCGATTTTTGAATATCGCATACGGGATTTTGTCACTAAAATACCGGTTGAAAACGGTAACTTGCTTATTATTTTCAGTGACAATTTTCTGAATTCGAACGCGTGAGACTCAAAAATCGGCCCCCAGCCCAGCAATTACTTTTTTTATGCTATATGAACAGGTCGCCTGATGGTAAGCAATCACTGCTGCCCATGGACACACGAAGCATTGCCGGCCTTTTAGATGGGTGTACGCTCTTTTCTTGAAGGTTTGAAGGTCGTATCGGTCCGGAAATACCGCAGGCGACAATTTAGCTGTTTAATATAAACTAATTTTTGTGACACAATCTAAAATTCTTAATCAACAACAGGAAGTCCGACTTTTTCTAAACAGCCTGGTCCACACAGGTCGAAGCACATCGCGAGGCAATTTTCCCGCGCGGCTAACGTGCTATGTAGTCGTGCCTCGGACGAGGCAGTGCTTGCGTTTTGAATTGCCTCGCTGTGGCTAATTTAAAACAGATTGTATGAAAGAAAGAAAAAAAAATTATTTGCAAACACACGTCAACATAAACAATACCAATACGAAGTATGTTTCTCATAGTCGATGAAACAACAAATAGGCCACTCATTTTTTTTGATACATAACGAAATAAACCTTTACGTGAATGATCGTTCTAGCTAATAAGTCCCTGCATAATTCGTATATATTATATGGCACCATTATTGTCGTTTTGCGCCAAAGTTAGTTTATTTTACTCTTGCGACGAAAGAGTTTACAGTGAAATAATTTTTACATTTATATAACTAGTACCTACGTCACATTCAATGACAATGATGGTGTTGCAAATCTGTACGGAGAATAGTCGTGAATGTATGGGCTGGGCTCCCTTATATTTCACAATTATTTTCGCACAGATTCGATTATCAGATATAAATACCTACATAGTTTTAAGTTATAGCAATAAGTTTAAAAAAAAATACCTAAAATCTATACACATATTAACACATTTTGTTGTGAGACAGACGTTGTAGGCAGGCGAAGACGGATTTTCACCTCTTTGGGTCAGTGAATAGAGTTTGGAGTCCATTGGTTGTTAGGTTAGGTAGTTACCAAGTAGGTACAAGTATGTGCTGTGCCATAAACATTTTGACATACATTCACATATTGTACAGATGCAGTGCGAATTTTTCCTTCGTATTTTCACGGAAACTGACGAACGTGTGCGATTTCAGTCAGTCTTAGTACAAGAAGTACTACTGTTGACCGAGCTAGCACGACAGATGCGAATGTTTCAGAGAAAATACGAAGGAGATCTATGTACTTATCTGTCACCCTTCTATATTCCAACTCTTTAAATTCCCCTTTTTTATGTCCAATCCGGAGGTCGCGGGTTCAAACCCCGGCTCGTACAGTGCAATGGTATCGCACAAAAATATCTGACATGATCTTATTTCTAGTGCGTGTCAGATATTTATGCAGCCTTATTTTTGTACGATATTATGGCCGGTGACTATCAATGCGTTTTTCGGATGTTCTGTACAAAATGTCATTAGGAGGGTCCAAACAGAGCGAGGCACCTCGCCAGGCAATTTTCTTGCGCGGCAAACGTGCTATGTGTGCCTCTGCCGAGGCAATGAGTGCGCTGGCCGAGAAACCTGCCTCGGGCGAGGCACGTCTACATTTGACGTTTGCCGCGTGAGTACATTGCCTCGCTCTGTGTGGACTAGGGCTTCCAATACCGGGATCCCGGTATCTCGGGATCCCGGGATCCCGCCTTTTTTTGGGCACATTTCAATACCGGTATTTAATTTAGCAATACCGGGATCCCGGTATTTTTAGAAACTAACAAATTATGCCAAATGAACGTAAATTACTCATCAAAAACGTTAAATTTCTGCATTACGATGGTCACTACACGCGTAAATCTTGCTTCTTGCTCTCATTTTTCGATTTGACACATTCTCTGTTTGGTGTTTTTGCAATATTTGTATGAAAATGATAGTTTTTTCGATGATTACCTAGATAAAGAATTAAAGATACGTGTCAAAAGCATTCATTGAGGAGGGTCACGTCAAACGTAGTTTCAACAGGCCACAGATCCTCTGTAAACAAATCACCTTGATGCATCTATATCATAGATATAACTTTACAAAAAATTGGTTAATGCATTCGAACTAACGAATACCGTAGCTACTCTATTTTTACTGTACGTGTGCGTTAGTGTGTTGAACTCTAGCTCAAAACTTTGCCGTAACATTCCCTATAGTAACGAAATTGGGAACTCACTACTCAACTATCAAAATGAAAAAAATTACTTTTCTTATCCGTAAATTAAGTGTTCCTATTCCGCGAAGTAATCTTTTTGATTTTGATTATCATGGATTTCCGCAAAGTAACGTGTGATTCCATAGATTTGTTCTTAATGTGATTTTTAATAATCTATGTCGGACAATTTAGCTTTCTTGGCTAATTGTTCAATGATTTGGCGGATTTATTTTATTAGTGCTTTAGCGCCTCTAGCGCTACGAAAAACAAAAATACCACTAAATTGTACCGTAGATATTGATTACAATGTGTTTCCAAAAAAAAAAATCATCTCATGTTCTAATTTCAAAAGTCAATGATGGAACTATAGAGTGTGTGTAATCGAGAAATGCTCGTAATGCTTGTTATTTAATAAAGTGACATTATAGTTAAATCTACAATTACACCATTACACTGACTATAAAATGTAACACAGCATGAATGAGACACAGCTTCCTAGTATCACAGCCATACTAAAGAAGAGGCGACTGAGGTGGCTCGAGCATGTGTATCGAATGGAGCGGACTCGTTTGCCACGTTAAATCCTGCTGGGAGAGGTTGCAGATGCAAAGAGACCAGTCGGACGGCCAATGCTGCGCTTTAACGATTGCGTGAAGCGTGACATGGTCACATTTGATATTCAACCAGTGGCAACGACTGGCCGAAGTCCGTCCCACGTGTTGTCAATCCAAGTACGCCAATGCCTCCTTGAATGATAAACGCATGAGGCGTCACGAGCGGGCCTCTAACCCCCGCCCATCTGGGGGAGTATACACTTGCCGTGTGTGCGGACGAAGGATCCTCTCTCGAATTGGGCTATACAGCCACGAACGTAAGTGTCGCAAGGATGCTGCTTGAATAGTCTGTTATAGATGCAAAGGCCTGTTATTATTAAAATGTAAAAGGTTCTATTCCGCACGAGCTTAAAGAGATTGATTTGGCAGAAAACATGGTTTGCTATGGCCGCGTCTTCTTGCAAAATGTCCGATCTGGCGGCGATATCTAACTTACAGAATCACCTGAGTAGAGATCTGGCGCTCTTTCCCGCTTGCTTTTATACTGCGTCCTCAGTCCCAGTCATAACAAAAATAAAGAGCACAGGGCGTAGCCCTTTGAACTATGTATACTTAAAAACAATAAAAGTTGAACCGACTTGGCCACATAAGTTTGCGAACCGTTTTGGGTTGAATTCGATACTTTTAAAGTTGGAAATGTAATCGATTTGACCCATTTGTAAGTCGGATTGGCAAGATTCCACTGTAGTATAACACGCATGAAAAGTAACAAACGAAATTTTGAATAAAATTTGTTATTTTAAGCAAATTACTTGGTTTTCATATTTTCCCGATTTCAATACCGGGATCCCGGGATCCCGGTATTGAAATCGCCAATACCGGAATGAATACCGGTATTGGCTAAGGTCCGGTATTTGGAAGCCCTAGTGTGGACCCGGCTATTTGATATTTTGCCAACCGCTTTTCGGCGAAAATAAAATTCCCAATAGGCCCTAGTTTACCCTCTGGGTTGGAACATCAGAATGGCAGTCGCTTTCGTAAAAACTAGTGTCTACGCCAAATCCTGGGATAAGTTTCTAAAGAGGATCTCAGGTTCTCCTGAGCCGTGGCAAAAATGAGGGGATGACACTAGATGATTAAATTTTCGGAACTAAAAAACATTCCTGCTCTTTGTATTTTTTTTTTAATTCTTAACTTTTTTATTGTATTTATTCTAATATTAATTCTACTCACCCAAATATTTAAATAACTTCGACATAACAGACAGACACATTGTTTATGGTACGCTCTAGTTGGGCTATGGACTAGGTACACTAATACGAATAGACTGGCATGCTAGAGTCACTAATTCTAGACTTGGACCATAGACTAACTTCGCTGTCTCTATCTTGACTATGTCTTCAAAACTCTGGTAGATCCCCCCTTTTCTATAGTTAGTGTTGCCATGGATAAAAATAATAATTTTAGTTTTTTTTTAGTTAAGTTTCTGGCTTTTCTTGTGTTAGTATAATAACAATAGCATCAAAATTAGCAGATCAAATGTCGCTTCAGATTATGGCGAGAGAAAGGGACACAGCTATAGCAGATACATAGCTCCTTCCTTCTCTCTCAACCGAAACTGAAAATCTTTAGCACTTCATGGTAGCCCCCTCAGAAGTACCATATATTATCATTCTGTAACCGTTAAACAAAGAGAGATGTGCGAAACGTAGCAAGTAACATACATACATTATGTTACTGTGTGGACCTGCCCCGTAACTAGGCTATTTATTTTTCACCACACCAACTGTTAAAGGCTTACTTTTGCTATTCGAAAACAGATAGCAAAATTGCATTTTATCCACAAGAGTGCAAAGTAATTTCATACAAATTTTAACTTGGTGTCTTAAGCTGACTGGTAGAATTTTCCTATAATTGATGATTTTGAATCATAAATATTGGATAATGAATTAATTATTTTTTTGGTTTTGATGGGATTTGATTCAGTTTCATGTTTTATAGTCAGTATTTTGTTCGTGTTGGTGTGGTGAATAATTTTGTGTTTTACTCGGAGGCAAAGTTTGTTTAACCTTCGTGCCTTGAAACCCTCGCAACGCTCAAGATTCCACTATTTGAACCACTCGCTACGCTCGCGGTTCAAATTGGAATCTTTCGCTTGCTCGGATAGCAGTATTGGCACGTGCGGTTAAACAACAACTTTGCCCCCTTGTAAAACAAATAACTATTGTACTCTGTCAAATTTGTGTTCCATTTTATTTTTCCATCAACATGGCAACACCGACTTTTCCTATCTAAACTCAAACTCGAAACCATCATTAGTTTAGTCAATAATCACGTGAGATAGACTACACGATTATGTTGGTAGAGTAACTCGTAGGTTCTTCACCGACGTAACACTTGTCATGCTCAACAATGGTAGATTTTGGTAACAATTGCTCGATAGAGAAGGGAGTGCTAATTTGAAAACTGTGGACAATATTATTGACAATATTTTACTTTTTTCGACAACTTAGTTTTTTTTTTGTCGGCAGCATGATCAGGTCTCGTGAGCAAGGACCCCGCTAAAAATACGCACGAGCCTTGCTCATGGCTATCTGCTGCCATCTGTTTTCCCTTAGTCGCAATACCCAAAGAACAAGTACAGAAGGCTCACTCCTTTGATATTCACAAAACGCCTCCATTCTAAATTCTTACCTACATTAACAAACGGACCGTACGCGAGCAGCCGACATTGAATTATATTGCGCCGCGTACTAATGTGCTGACGGAAAGTCCAAATTTCTGAAATTTTCACTTAGGAAAACTTCGGAAACTTTATTATTTGTATGGAAAATTGTATGGATGGAAACTTTCCATTTCATAAATTTAAATTCCCTTTATTTTTCGTGAAACTTCGTGAATTTTTCATGAAATTTAAGATTCTTTTGGAAAGTTTCCGCAACTTGATGCACATCACTAGCGCCGTCACAACTAAATGGGCCGGCATAATACTTGTAGCGCAGCGAAAGAATCGCAGAGTGAGCCGCCCCTGAAAGATTTGATCTGAGCTATCTTCTCACCTACTTTCGCCTACAAAATAAGTTATATTTTTGTAGAAATCAGCCCAGCTCATTTCGAATTTAGTTGCCAGTTAATAGACAAACTAAATTAGTTTTACGAATTGATTGAATCATTGGAAGATTAACTTCATTGAATAGATTGCGCTACATATCGAAATTGCCTTTGATAATAGGTAATTTGTTTTAGCATGTGAAAGCTTTGGATTTATTGGTGTGCTGACGGAGAAATTGGAAATTACATTATATACGGTCTTGGAATAAATTGTGTTTATCATGTGTAAAGCCAGCAGGCTTAGCTTAGCCAAGGTACCACTCGCTTAGCACGTTCGACACAGAGAACCCGTCTGGTAGGCATTCGTAAACTTTGCTCAGATGCCGGAAAACCCGCCGGGCGGGTTCTCGACATACAAGCGGGGAGTTATAAATTACGACCGGTTTCTGACGTAGTGCGTCGTTTTTTGTCTGATAGTGAATGTTTTGCACTGGTTCCACCAAAAGCGTGTAAGCGATTAGCGATAGAAACGTATATATGACAGTCGCTCTCGTGTAAATAAAAGAGAGAGCGAGTGATTTATACTTCATTATTCGGCGACAAACTCGCGCGCGGGAGCGACTGTCCTTTATAGGTAATGTGTATACTTTCCGTTGTATCATTCGGTATGGCCCTGATGGATGATGGAAGATCAGCGTTGGCCCCCCCAGACTAACACCATGCTAAGTCAGGACCATTTTCGTGGCAAATATTTGTACCTAGTACTTACCTACCTTTTTGTGATGTTATGTGTATTTTTTTTTTACCATGTATAAAAACTTTTCTATTTTGTTCGTTTTTTATCGCTCATCGCTTACTCGCTTTCAGTGGGACCAGTGCCCTTACACGTTGATAGAAACGCCAATGTCTGCGTCACTAGTATAGAATAGTGATAGAAAGATTACCGTGTCGTTGGCTGCGGAGTTACCAATTAGGTAGCTTCTTGGCTACGAACACAGATAAGATTCTATTTAGCTCTGAGATGGTGTCGTTAGAAACGGCTTACAGGTATGTTCAGGAAAAAATTTGGTATTATCATTCTCTTGTTTAAAAGAACTATCAACATTTCACACCTGCTCCAGTAATGATGCTGATTATAGATTAAAAAACAACTTCAATCTTGATTCTGAAATGACCCAAAAATAATAGGCGAGACGACTAAAAAAAAAATTAGTCCGTCAGTTAGATTATCAAAGAACTTTAGACACATATTTTTTCTTTTTTCTCGTAAACGAAAAATGACGACTGTACAGTGAGCCGAAGTTTCGCATGACTTCACGCCTAGGTACAATTTTTACTTAGAAGTGACGTCACAAGCCCCCCACTCCGGAACATTGATGCTCTATATCTTTGTATTTTTTCATTAATTATAAAAAGCGAAATATGTGTTCAGTATTTTTGGACGATCTGACGGACTAAACAGAATGCCATTTTTTTATGTAGTCGTCATCCCTATTGTTACCGCGTGTAGTATATCTATACCCTTTACACCTTACCTTTCCAATACCTAGTATTTTAGTGAGAGATATATTTACGATTCTTATCATTAACTTATTTTGTTACATGTTTTATTTACCCGAAAATATTGTCAGTAATATTGTGAACACGGTAACTAGATAGTTTTTTGTCCATCCGATAGTCGGTGACGTAATGGCATGACAGAATTGGCCCCGTATCGAAACTACGTATTATAGAGGGTGGAATAGACATTTGGAGTAAATAGACTGAATAATAAATTGATATCCTCTACTAAAAGATTTTGATGTTTTAGAATACGTTTTTCGACAGCGCAAACATCAGGAGCGGTCACGGAAAATTTATGTATTTTTTTGGTTCTATAATTTGTATCTTTAGGTATTAGAAAGAATGTAAACAAAATCTACCCTCGAAAGGGAAAATGGAAATATTACATGACCAAATAAGGAGGTTAAAACAGGTCGGTCAGTGACAGATCCACTAGTTTTAGTGTCACGCGGACCGTCCGCGCGGAGCGATCCGCGCGACCAATTGTATGAAGTTGATGTTGTCGTCCGCGCGGCCCCGTCCACGCCACTCAAAGGCCGGCAACAGACAGTCTTAAAAATTCACAATAATTAATACATAAGATTTGTATGCAAACTGATAGTTCAAACTGACACTGACAGATCTGTCAGTGTCAGTTTGCATACAAATCTTACCTAAGATTATGAATTTTTAAGACTGTCTGTTGCCGGCCTAAAACGCTTCCTGGCGACCTATTTTTGAATCTCGAACGCATGAATTCGCCGTTCAAAAGTCTGTGGAAAACGACGTAATGCTACTACTTTCGTTATTGACAGATTAGTGCTTGCCAGTGAAATAAGTGAAGTGTTTCAAAATAGTGAGTTTTCTTCCCGCCCGCCTCCGCTTAATATTCTACTAAAAGACGTTCAAACATATAAGCCAATTTATAAGTTCATTAAAAATACAGTGATAAATCTTTAATAACTTAATCATAACAATAGTGAAGTGTCAACCAGTGACTTATTATAAAATTAAAGACTTGGCTTAAAGGTCTCGTAGCCATAAACCACCATACCACCATAAAACCACCAACCAGGCCATAAAATTCCAAAAAAAAAAAAAGCTACTACTTTCGAAGGGCGAATTCATGCGTTCGAGATTACACGTTAGTCCAGTGCGGATTGCTCCGCGCGGTCGATCCGCGTGACACTAAAAGCAGCCTTAGTATTCGGTTGGGTATTAAGTATTAACCAACAAGTGTTGTAACTACCCGAAAATATACAAATAAATTGTTTACGTTTTTTTAACTGCCTCAAAGGCTGAGTATAGTAAATAACCATTTGAGTACGCTGTTTAAATTCTCCGTACAGTATCATTTTCCGTGATGTGAGCGTATAAGGATTATTCTAAAAAATCAAGTTTATGGTAGAGGTTCTTATTTAATTTAAGATATTTCCCATTAAAAGAGAAAGTTCCAAAAATATTATCATTCACAATTTTATTTGCTACATGAAATGGATAGTAATATTTTGGAATTTTCGCGTTTTGGCCGAAGGAAAAGCATTCCCATTCTCACACAAGACAGTTACTCGGCGGTCTGGTAAAAGTTGCCTAAAATTTAGATTTAGGCAATTTTTTTACTTCTGCCAGTGTCAATTACACTTTTCTAGTATGCCACAAAAAGGAAAATGTAGTGAAATATTGTCACGTGTTACTAACATGTAGACCGTGACATCATATTGACAATTGTCACCTGACAATGACATTTTACAAATATGTGGTAAATTTTCATTATTAGGTGGCAATTGTCAAATTGGTGAAATAGCCTGAATGTCTACCAAAGATCTAACACTGCCAGTCTGAATTGACTATTCAAAGTTTTTATTATATTTGTCAGAGCTTTATGATATAATAATATGGTCAGAAAAAAAAAATTAAACAGTGCCACAGTTTCAAAAGTCAATCCCTACTCTGACATATGTAATTGAAGTATCTTCTTGATTTGTAAGTATTTGGCAGTAGCTTGTTTTTAACCCTAGTGTTAGTAATGATAGCTTACATCAGGTTTTATAGTCATTAACTTTAGTATAGGCTATTTTTAATGATTACCTATTTCAGTACCTATCCTTTTCCTAATAGTCTTTCAAGTACGATAGTAAAATCAAGAAGATATTTAAGAAAAAATATAGTTTGTTAGATTTGTTTTAACTAAGTTTTTTGTGAGTTATGCTGACATAAATTGTGGTTTTTGGTTCGTACATCGCGATTGAACTTGTCTTAGTTATTTCATACCGTATACAAGTATATTGTGGTTTTCCAATATTTACTAATAACATACTTTCAAACTTAGTCACATCTTGACAGTGTTTTAGTAGTTCTAGTTTTTTTCTGTAAAGTCTGGCTTTAAATTTGTGATAACTGAAAATGTAGTTATATTAACTGCCTTTCCTTTTATGCTAAACATTAGATACTATCCATTTAGCTATTGGCTCAATCCGAGCTCTCAAATATAATCTTCATTAGTCCTAATCGATCGCTATGTTCGACCAGCGACCTTAAAGGTGTCTCCAGAAGTGGCGAATGCGTCGCTGACGCGTCATTCGCAAACCATTTGCACTCATGCACTACGTAATGTACAGAGTGCGAGTAGTTCGCGAACAGATCCCGAGCGACGCATTCGCCAGGTTTGGACGCGTCTTTAAATAGTTCCAAGCGAGGCAACTGAGCCCCGCCGCGCGCAGCGTTCGCGCGGCTTCGGCTTCATCACGTTCCAGGAGGCCGCCTCCGTGGACAAGGTGCTCGCCGTGCCCGTGCACACCCTCGACGGCAAGCGCATCGACCCCAAGCACGCCACGCCCAAGTCCGCCCCGCGCCCCGCCAAGACCAAGAAGATCTTCGTCGGCGGCGTCGGCCAGGACACCTCCGCCGACGAGGTCCGCGCCTACTTCGCGCAGTTCGGCCACGTGGAGGACGCCGTCATGCTCATGGACCAGCAGACCAAACGCCACCGCGGATTCGGGTTCGTAACTTTCCATTCCGAGGAAGCGGTCGAGCGCGTCTGCGACATACACTTCCACACGATAAAGAATAAGAAGGTGGAGTGCAAGCGCGCGCAGCCGAAGGAGGCGGTCGCGGCCGCGCCGCTGGCGCTCGGCAAGCGGCTGGTGCTGCGCCCCGGGCGCGGGCTGGTGTACGCGACGGGCGGCGTGGGCGCGGTGCCGGCGGTGGGCGCGGCGCACGCGTACCGCTACGCGCCCTACGCGCTGCCCGCCGCCGCCGGCGCCGCCGCGCTCGTGGCGCCGCCGCAGCCCGCGCCGCCGCCCGCCATGCCGCAGTTCGGCGCCGCCTACTCGCTGGCCGGCGTCGACATGTCCTCCTTCCAGAGCGTCGACTGGGGCGCCATGTACGGCCTCCCCATGTACATCTAAACGGTAACGCGGCTAACGAATCGAAAACCCCACCCGCCTACAGAGGTTAGGTATTTTATTTCTTATACGATAGTTCCTACGTTTTTAGTACGTCGTATTTTGTCTTGCCGGAGCGGCCACGGATCAGTATTCTTTAAAGTAATTAAGGTTTACGGCTCATATACTTAGGTTAAGTCTTTACTCGACGAGCAATACTTGGCCCGATGCGGGAACTATATCAAAGAATACGCATTTCGTTTTTTTTTTAAAGTTAAGTAAGAGGATCTCAGATATTTTAGTTTGCGGACTAATTTTTCTTTATGTGTTGGATTTGTAGTGTAGTGCACGGTCGTTGGCAATATGACTATTTATACTTGACGAATGTATATTGATGAATCTCATGCAGCTCTGTATATCTCTTTAGGCCGCGTCGGTCGCCCGGTGACGGAACGCCATTTCGTAAATTGATTATCTAAATACATCACAAGTATCAGTATTATATTTTCGTGCCATTCTCGCAGAATACAAAATTGTGCCAAACTCTGCCATGTCATTTTCCGAACAACTGAGCGCTACCTTATTTACTGAGCTAACAATGGACGTCGAAATATTCTTTCAATTTATCTTGTAGAGAGTCCCACTTGATATAATGGTCGCAATCGAGCTTGACTAGCCATCCTTCCAAGAAATCTCTTATTGTAAACGTCCATTTCATTGTCAATAGCAAAATAAATGCCTATAGATATATATCCAACCTTTTTATGCCTCCTTTTATATTCCAAAATTGTTCGAGGTTGTTAAATGCCATGTTTTCTTCAAAATACGCTTGTCTTAAATTTGACAATTGTCACCTGACAATTACAGTTTGTTTACGTATCTAGATTGACAAGCAGTAGTTCGGTGTATCTCCCACTTGTCAATCTAGATATGTAAAGTGAATTTTCATTGTCATAAGACAATTGTCATGTTGGTATAACATAAATCTAGCGCTCAGTTGCAACACATATTCCGTCATTTGGCACCGACGATCATCAGCTCACAATACTCTCGTACATATCTAACTGTGTGGAAAGCAATCTCATTACATATATATGTATTACTTATTTACGTAGCTATATACCTATGTAGTCAACCTGTGTTGTATCAGCGAACATCACATGCCTAACGCTGATATGGCATTGGCTTAGTTTAAATTAAATACGTATAGTATTAGTTCAAGATATGCAACTAACACCCTGTCGTGACAATAAGCTTAGAATTAAGCCTGTAGAATTGTCATGGTCGCCCGTCTTTGCCTGCTTCAGTCCCACGTTTGGGCGCCGTGTTAACAGGCAGCTGATCCAATGTGGTAATAATATTCTTTCCCAAAAGTTTGGAATTAGTACGTAAAAATATATAAATATAAGTTATTATACGAGGCAACTAAAAAGTATTAAATTGGTATGAGTAGTGGATGCTTGAGAATCTCATTAATATATTTCAAAGGCAACTAAATAATTTTTATATAAAAATATGCGTATTATTACCACTGATTTATATATAGCTTTATTTGGGCAGGGCCCACTCAAAAAAACTGCCAAAATTATTTATTCCAGCGTACTTAATTCACGTACTTAGAGTTAAATTTAAAACAAAAAGCAATATGGTAGTAAAATTGCAATACTGTGATTAATATAGTATTATTCGAATAAAAGACGATGATGGTTGTGTTTGTGCAATTTCTAGGTTTAGGCGGGGCGTGGTCTCAATGAGGGGTACTTAACGGTTTTATTTCGGCAGGCAAACTCGGGCGATTTTGTGATAAATTTATAAGATAATTCGATCGAAATACAGTGGTTTTACTTAAGGTATGACTTAAATTAATTGTTAATAACTTGCAGAAACCAGCCTATTCAGTATTTCTTATTCCAAAAGTTAACAAAAATAACACTGAAATACCAAAAATGTAATTATACAAACATGACAATTGTTAAATGACGCTGACAATATAACATTTTTTCCGAGACATTTAAATCTACAGGACTTGTCCTACCAGAAATGTACCGGGTTATCATTGTCAAATGACAATTGACCGTGGCAATTTAACACCTTTTTCTGAGACATAATTCCACAGTAATCGCTCTTGATTTCCCAGAATATACGGTATTGTCATTGTCAAATGACAAATGTCAAATTACAAAGAGGGTATTTATTAAAGGCGGCGATTTATCTAAAACTAATCAGGACACATTCCTGCAAAACCACTCGACTTCGCTCGAAATGTCTTATACGATTTATCGATAAAATTCTCGGCAAACTTACGGCGTTTCCATGGCAACAGAGAACAAAGCTAAGTACCTACTTACTAGAAGGTCGGCTAGTACGTCTTTCTACGTAAACAATTTAGAACTATTCAAAAGATAGTGTCATATTGTATATGTAGCGAAATTATATTCGTGTGATTTACCCGTCTTGAAAAATAAACTCGATCTTGTCGTTTGATGGATATGTTCCCTATACTTTTATATGGCGCAGCCGGTAGGATCCATGTAAAAGTACAGGCAAGATCGAGAAATAACTCGTTCGTTTTTCAAGACTGTTAGATTAGATTAGATTATATTTATTTCTTGATGAAAATTACATGTTATTTTAACTTAAAAATAGCACCAATTCACAAAAAGATCGTCACAACATAATTATAAGAAAATAATTGATACAAACAATAATAATCATCAAATTAAAAAGTAAACCAATAATATGTCATAATAAAGCAATTAAATAAAAAAATAAAATTACATTAGTAATGTCCAAAAAATAAATGTTTGTATATAGTACTAGGGCTTCCTAGTGAATATAATGTCAAACGTCATAAGTGCTAAAAACAATGTCAAGAATCAAAGATAATAATAATAAAATAAAAAAAGCAATTTTATCAATGTCCATTAATATTTGTACATTTCAATGTACTCTTTAACTGAATACAGTGGTGTCGATAGTAAAAGTTATTTTAATTGGTGACTAAATATGTCGTCGGAGGTTACATTTCTGATACTGGCGGGTAGGCGTTCATAAAGTGATGGACCTATTACTCGCAGGTTCTTGTCGAGAAGCGCTAGTCGGCGCGGCACGGGCAGTAATCGCGTTTGACGGGTTATTCCGCCAAGCATATATATATAGATCACACCATTACAGTCTCGCCACATACCCATATAATATGACAACAGGTACTCACTATGTGTAGCTAAAAAATTATGACATTATCATCTAGCCCACGCCTTCAGTTATTAGCCCAGCTAAAACGTATTGATCGTTCACTAAGCTTAATTCTCCGTGGCCATGGAAAGTCTTTCATATCTAGTCCTGAAATACGGAGCTGAATACAATACCACGTTTCTTAGTGGAACTTGAAGATTATCTTAAGAGGAAAGACGACCACTTATCTCTACAATTGCCTCTCTGGATATTAATCAATATGGAAATATTGCTATTGCCTTTCAATTAGTTTATTAAAAGCCTCTTTATGCTCCGTGTCATAAATAAATATATTACGTAATTTGAAATCTATGCACACAGTGTTAAACTACAAAGTCTAAAAAAGATTACGTCACCAGGCTTGACAGGGAGAAGATACGAGTTTCCAATAATTTTAGCAATTTTGTTTTCCCTCCTAATTCATAAATTAATGATAAATCAATGAAAGCTTAAAAGATACAAAGTTATGATAAATGTATTTTTAATTGTCTTTCAACCAGAGAGAATATAGTAGACGTTTGTGGAGAGAACCGTCGTCCACTTTTGCCCTAATGGCGTTTTCGTGTGGATGACTTATCTAAATTAATGAAGATTCTGTGGTACTTATCGCGACTTAGTTCATGACTATATATCCAAGTTTGTCGAGATAGCAGAATGCATGTCGTAGCGTAGACGGCTGTATCTTTCTGCCGGATCGGTGGCCTGATTTGTGAACTTTTTATTTATTTGACTTTTCAATACAAGCTTTTCATTTAGTTATCTAATAAAATATAATGGCCAATTGGGCTTTAACAATAGTCCTTGAATGTAAAAGCTTGTACGAAGTTGATTTAGAGGTTATGTATAGATATAGAGATTGTATTTATTTTATTTTATTTACATCCACTAGATTTCTTCACATATCAGGCTCACTGAATGCTATTATCACATGTATACACATACCTATCCTTATTATTTAGCAGTATTCTTAGTATAATTAGGCTAGAACCTCCTGAGATTAATGACGCGCTGTTTCCTTCTGGCCAATACTTTTTACAATAGACATTGCCCCTGAACTTTATGTATAGATTACAAAGTTCAGACTTTACATGAAGAGGTAAATATGGAGCCTCAGCGTTGAGCATTTTCCGCGTATCGAGTGAACGTGTTGGTCACGACGAAACGGCCCGACTCTCACCCAGTGACACCTTTTGTATATTAGCATTACTTTCCTGAAATTCTCAGTATTAGATGGTTGATATTATTGTGATGTCCTACACTCTTAGTAACCCTTGACCGCTTGCTGTCTTGCCAAAACTTAGAAGCGGTGGCCTTAGTTTTGAACTGTGTACTTAATATTTTCTTAATATATATCTCCTTTTTTAAATATCACCACTCACCAGTCGTGATGTTTGAAAAGTCTTAACAAATTATTTATATTTTTTTCTAAACACCTGTAAGTTACACTGGTAAATGGTATGTGCCGTCGGTCGCTGCTTTTGCATTCGTTTGTTTTTGTTTGTCAGCGGCCGGCGGTGGTAGGCTAGCAGTAGTTATTTTGTATTTAGCGGATTTAGATTCTTGCCCGTACATAACTGTATGTAATGGAGCACTTAGAGTACCCAATGTGTCATTACATGGATAATATTAGAACAATAAAGTGTGTTTTATTTCGCTAGCTGCTAAGCGTGGGGTAGATATTTTGTGCTGGGATATGGTATGTTCACTTTTGTTATCCATAGATAGTTTGCACGTATTTTGTTCAGTAGAGTGTGACGATGGATTTGCGAAATCTTTGCCCCACGTTGGGCGCCAATTGTACCTTTTTAAGAGTAAGTATGGGAGGGTGGGGCTTCCAGGAGCCGGAGATGGTAAGTTGGTGTAGAGGAGGCATGCGTATAATATAATAGTCTAGTAATCGTCTTATAATCGACTAACACTTCCGCTGGACCCTGTTCGGTAGCGTAAGGCATGGTTGGCATGGATTTATACGTAAACACGACGGGTATCTTCCAATTCATTCACTGTCAATTCTTCATAAGGCGTTTGCCACACGTTGGTTGTGAAACGTGCTATTAAAGTATTTCTTTTAAAGGTGAAATGCTTTTAGGGAGATTCTTTTCGACCTTTTCGATCGCAGGTTTTATCCACAAGAAGTTTAACGTTGGGGCAATTTTGTGTTTGAATGGTAACTGATGTTATCATCGCTTATGTTGTGGTCGAAACGATCGAATAGAATCTTTTAACTTTGAAAGAAATATTGGATACGTAGTCACGTAGTTTAGACCGTGTAGTGACGCTTCGCTTGAGGCCTACAGTCTTCCTCTAAAGAAGTTTATTTGCCAAAAGTATAGGCCAAAACTTAGCCAAAAACTAAATTCTTTGCTCAAGATAACGTAGATTTTTTTGACTCATGTTCAGTACTCAGGAATTTGATTTGACAGACGCCATTTCGTGTTGTATCGAGGTAAGGCACTAGCCAAGTTAAGGTTGAGACAATAATCTGAAGGGACGGCCAACTACGACGCTAGATTATTCTTTATCGCCATTTACAATACATTCCTCTCTAGTCAGTTTGTTATGGAATTATAAAAGTTGTGTTATTTTAGCGGGAATCATCTTGCAGTCTAATCTTGCTCAATACTTCTTGCCTAGTTGTACGTAGTTTGTTTGAGTAAAGCTTGCATTGAACGTGCCATAACACACACCGCACGACGCGCACGTAGCGATGTCCCGTGCTTCGCATCCAGGTATCTCTGGACCAAATGTAAACAACATTTAATATATATTCGTAAACTAAGGTAATAAGATATACATGGATTAATATACAAATTTTGGATTGGTATAATATAAAGTATGTTAAACAAAAGGTTAATATTATGTTGTGTGTTTTAATGTATGGCAAATGCTAGAGTAGTGACGTAGTGTAGCGATTTTGAAGTTTTACATACATTATAATATCGATAAGTATGACTAACCGAAAGCAATAACATTATTATTATATTCACTGGCGCGCGTTGCGAGCACAGAATGAGATAGCAAATACAAGAATAAGTCGATTCAAGCACCGTTCAGAGAGCACAGCAGCGCGCGCTCCCATGTTAGAATATTTAATATACACAAGCATACAATATAAAATATTTAAATATTTTTGTATAATAGGATCGGTGTATTCAGTAGCAAGTTGGTAATTGGTATTTAAAAGTTATTCGTGATAAATGTGCGAACACTTGTTGATAAGTGAGAGTTTGTGATTAACTTGTTTAATACTTAGGCATGCGCCGCTTAAAGGCGTGCGGCCATCTTGTTTGCGACATTCGACAAAATGGCGGCGCGGTGGACACGACATTACTCAGATATTATATATATAATAATTGTATTTAATGTAATATGTAATTTGAATGCGCGTCTGTGTCTGATGCTAGTCTAAAATTGTGTAGTGACTTTATGTAAGTCATTTTTTACGGACGATATATCTGTAATATATGTCGTGTCCCAAGCGAGCTCCCGACATCGCAATATCTATAAAGAGGCTGTATTGACATTCCTTTTATGTATATTTTTGGTCGTAATGGAGTTTGCATTTTTTATTTATGGTAGATATACTCGTATTTATCGATTAACATAGTTTCTCATCTAAGATATATTAGAAATGGGCTGTTTTTTATTTTATCACATAGTACACTGAATTGCTGTAGATAATACATTGTGCAATATGTAATCGATTTTCTCTTGTATGTGTTTCGAGGTTTCAGTAGTGGGGCGGGGTAGTAGAGTAGCGTTCGTTGACGAAAATGAAAATAACTATAATCCCTAACATAGACTTCGAAACTTTACATAAGCGTTACTAGTGTTGATTTTTTGCAAATTTCTATATTCTAAATAGTTTTCAATATAACTAACGTAATGTTTCTCCAAACTGACAATTGTCATCGTCACCTGACACTGCCTGTGTGAGGTATCAATTGTCAAGTTCGTGAAATAAATAATAAATAAAATTATCAAGTGTCAACTTGACAAGTCTCAAAATAATTTGTGACAATGCTTTGTGTCAGATGAAGTGTCAAGTTGATGTTGTAAACGGTCTCCTGACGAAGACAATAAGGAGTAAATTTATACTTCTATAGCGTCCTCGGGTGTTTAGTTTGATACTAGTTACGCTTATCTTATGTTATTTCTAGTCCAGGGAAATATGCAATAATCTTGCATTTTATTCAAGTCTATGTGTTGGGAGTAAACGCTGTACCCTAGCTTTTTTGCAAATATTAAAAATACCGAATGACTTGTATCAGTAATGTGTGAAATCTGTAGATTGATGTATTTTTCTTTTCGGCGACGCCTTTTTTGATTTCTTAGTAATTTCAACGTAAAAGAAAGAGTCTACAAGTGTTAGAATAATGTATGTTTAATATGGTATATCTGGTTAAGATTTCAAATTAATGTACTTACCTTACTCTTACCACTTCATCACCAACGTCACTTAATAGTCAGTTTAAGGCCGGCAACAGACAGTCTGAAAAATTCATAATCTGAATTTGGATTTGTATGCAACCTGTCAGTTCAAACTGACACTGACAGATCTGTGTGTGTGTGTGTCTGTGTGTGTGTGTGTGATACAAATATTTTCTAAGATTATGAATTTTTAAGACTGTCTGTGGCATGCCTAAGCTGTATGTTTCCATTGGCATCTGGATACCACAGATTCAAAAAAGGCGTTCGCTCCATAGACAACTCTAGGCAATAGATTCTGGGCTACTCTAGCGCCCCTAGCTAGAGCCCGCAGTAGAGCGCAGGCCGCGCGCCTCAACGCCATATATGGTTCATCTTCACTTAGAACAAATCTTAGTAATAAATGGTAATAAACACAGTCGGATTTTCATTTATCGCTTCCCTTCAATAGTAACAGTAAACTGAAGTATTTCAGTAGTTTTGGAATGAGCTTGCCCCAGTTGGGCGCCAGTTAGTACAACAGTTTTCTTTGGTAGTATAGTGGAGGAGGAGATAGATGCATGCAGACGGAGGTAGCGGTGGTGTGCATGGCCGCAGCAGGAGCCCTGGATTCAAGACGAAGACTTCGTGCTCGGTGAGACAATACTGACTTGACGCAACTGGTGATGGCACATGTTTGGCTGAGTGGCTATTAAATCCACCCTACTTTAACAAAGTTCATCATTACCTACTCTGAATTTGTAGAATATTTTCTGTCATTTGCTGTGGGTGTGGATTCTAATAGCCACGGAGCGTGTATTCTCGTATTAATTATTGAGATTGCGTTTTGTTAATTCGGGATAGTTGTAGACTTATTAGAGGGCCTTAGTTTTACATGTACCTTTCTGGTTTAGACATCTACTATTAGCCAAAGCGCAACCTACAATATTTTTAAAAGTGTAAACTTGAAAATCATTAGCCGCTAGTTTCTGGTTTAGAATTGTAAGTGTTCTAAAAAGATCCTATACAGAAGTATTTAACACATGAACACGTGTTTTAAGCTTTCGTCTGTTTAATTTTATTAAGAAAAGCGACGCATGCACAGTCAATATTTCTAGTCTTTGAAGTCCTATAGTGTGTCATATCAGTATTCGTCAAGATTCTAACTACTTATCATAGTTTTGTCGATGCAAAATCAGTATTGTCATTCACTTTCAGATGCTGTTTCATCGCTTAGTTATTTAGTCCCCAATCCAAAGTGCATCCCAGTATAATAGTGTAGAACATAGTTTAAATACATGGTTTTGGGTGCTGGCCGTTAAAAGTAGCTTAGATGAATGGTCTATTAAATTTTACGTAAATCCTACAAAAAAAATGTGATGAGACTTACCTTTGGGAATTGCTTGTTTTTTGAATCTCTGTAGTGTAGACTCCTGTAGAAAATTAGAATTAATAACATATCAGCCGAGAGACCCCCTACAAGACACAATCGAGTTGTGCCTTAAGTTAGTTTTCTATTTGAAAAACGAGAAAATTAGATCTTTCTAGAAGTAGTACATGGACCAAAGACTCAATTACTTAGTTTGAAATATATTTTTTGTATCTCTTTTCTGTTGAACAAGATGTGATCGATTTTCATAAATCAAATTAAGATTTTTCACATGTAGTGTATTTTAGAAGTTTAAAAAGTAACGGAAAATTTCAAGTACAACGTACTTCGTTTTGTAGTAGTACAAAGTAATTTAAGTATTGTAAATGCATCGATTTTATGTCACTTGTTACACTGACACGTCTTTCTATGAATTGATAATAATAGACTGATTGTAGTCACCCATTTCTTATGTTTTATTTAATAATATTAATATCCCAATTGCCTGGGATGCACTGATTTCTTTATTTTACGTAACCTATGTAAGAGCACTTGTTTGGATCTGTCAAGTTTTCCGCCTTTACTAGTCTATGGCATTTATTTGTCTATTGCAAGAGCACTCGTTTGAATCTGTCAGTTTTGCCGCCATTTTATCTATGACCGTTGAATTTTTTAAGGTCTGAAAAAGTGCTTCGCGCCTAAGGTGCATTAAATAGTGTTTTCTGTAGTTGAAAAGTGTTCAGTAGTGTAAACCCCAGTACAAGGAACAGTGCAGTGCCTCGTTGTGTGACAATATCATGTTCCACAGTTCATTTAGTACCTGCGTATGTCGCGTAGCACTGATATCTATGAAATTGTAACATTTTCATACATCTTTCTCGATTAAAATGTATTTTAGGCAACAAAAACATTGGATTAATAATATTTTATCTTTTCTTGTTGCCTGAAATCTTTACTTCAGTAAGTTGAGAAACTTTTTCTAAAAATTGTGACTTCTATACTAGACTAGTCATTTGTGATAAATTATGAGTTTTGATAAAGTTTATTTTATAATTAGATTTTTGTTTGTATACTTAGTTGATTTTGCGTTAAAATCAATTGAAGTTTCGTTTTTATAGTTTTATTCTGAACTTAAACAATTAGTTGTTTTTTTCTAACCTGACGTATTTGTAAATATTCTAGTTTTAATGACATTGTTATTAATAATATTTGTATTTAATTGTCATGTAGGTAACCTGTATTTAGGGGTGACTTTAGATATTAGGCTCTCTGAATTTTGTCTTTGGAATTTAAAAATAGTTTTCTCTATCGATTTGATGTAGTTAAAAAGTTATTGGGTATATATGACTCTTTAGTACTGGAATGTTTTAGTTTGGAAAGAATGATAATACCAGTGGCGTTAACTTCGTTTCATGGAAGTTTTAAATACTTATGTGACGTATTCATTTTTTTATCATGATCAAAGAGTATCATAACCTAACCTAAACTTTAGTCTACCAAAAGAAGAAATTATCGTGGTATCTTTGGGAGAGATTTTTTGTAATACCTGTACATTTTTACCTCATAGAACAATTTATTTTATAGCCCTTTAACACTCTGTTGTTTTATGACACATTACCTACTTAAAAATATTATTTTAAGGCATTACCGCGACAAAATAAGAGTGTCAAGTTTATGCGAACAATAGGTACTTATATTTTAATTTTTTTATGAGTACCTAATAGAAAATTATTTATAAATTAATTCCACTTCCATGACTCGTCGTACCCAGTGGCATAGCAAAATAGTGATTGAAAACGGAAAAGAAGTGCCCCTCGAATTTGTATATCTACTAAACAGTATAATCGAAATTATTCAATATTTACATCGTTAGACGTAGCTGTAATTCTGTCAAATATTTAGATTTTTTACTCCTACGTAATAATATACGGAAAATGAAAAATAAAATTTGAATTTCACTGGTCACAGTTGTTTATTATTAAAATGTTTAAATGTACTTAATATTTTTCATTTTACGTAGTCTGTGTTAATATGCTTGGAATTCTGTGCTTTATGTATATTGTCAATTAATCAGTCAATAAACGTTTTATTGAGAAGCGGAATTAGTAGTTCTCATTTAAAAACTGGCAACCGAAATGTGCCTTTCAGAAATTCTAAGAATTAGCTTTCATAACTCTACGACCTAGAAATCAATAAGCATTTTCCAATCATCAAGAGGACTGGACCCCTACTACCTACACCCTATTGCTATAGTTTTCACACATTGAAAATTTGACAACGTTTCAAAATTTACAAATGTCCCTAAATTGTGTGATACTATACAGCACGACCACGGATGATTTTATTAATTCTGATGCGGTACAAATTCACGAAAAAAAATGTACTTTTTTGTACTGACGTTTAAAAAAAATGTACCCTTATGATTTTGGAGTTTCGACATAGGGCCCGGGGTCGTGCTAGGTAGGTACTCCCTGGCACGACCACACTATATTTAATGAGATTTTAAATTTCTGTTGCAGTACAAATTCACGAAAAAAATGTACTTTTTTGTACTCACCTTTTTAAAAAAAATACCCTCATAGTTTCGGAGTTTTGACATGGGGTGTGGTCGTGCTAGATAGGTGGTACTTCCTGGCACGACCACACTATATTTATGTTTAATTTGATGGTCAAATAAATACTAAACAAGTGTTTTGAAATTGTACTATGTAAATTACTTCAAAAACTTAGTGCGGTCGTGCCAGGGAGTACCTATCTAGCACGACCACAACCCATGTCGAAACTCCGAAACCATGAGGGTACTTTTTATAAAAAGGTAAGTACAAAAAAGTACATTTTTTTTTGTGAATTTGTACCGCATCAGAATTAATAAAATCATCCGTGGTCGTGCTGTATAGTATCACACCCTAAATTGAAAACCATTTCGAGATGTACGCCTGTAGATCACAAAAATATTTTTTTTTAATAATTTTCGTATTTTTAGTATTTTTTTTTAATAGTTTGAAGGGGAAGTGACGTCAACGTCACATAGCTGATTCAGAGTTACCACCATATAAAAAAAAATATCTTCCGATTATGATGTCACTTGAGTTTGACTGTCTCTTAGCCTTCGCGGTAGTAACCCAGCCTACGAAGCAAGAGGTCCCTGGTTCAAATCCTGATGAACAAAAAGACACGAACGAACATAGCTGGGCACCGTTAATCAAATAGTTAACTTCGATAATCGTTAATCCGTAACTTAAAAAGTTAACTTCGTTAATCGTTAAAGCGATACATTTCGGTAGATTTAACGGAAGTTAAAGTTAGTCGATAATCCGTTAACACGTCATAAAAATAGGATTCCACTGTAGGTATTATGTATTTCTATTTACTAAGTATCCACCAAAAACCATTAAAACCTGTGACGCCAATCGGTAAAAAACCGAAATGTAATAATTACGGTTCTTCAGATTGAGATTTGAGATGACAACTCGATACTGTGGGCCACGATAACTTAGTAGAGTAATTAAGGCCCGCGCCGGACTCTAACTCGATGCGTCGGTTGCGCGATTTGTCTGGCATGCCTGATGATTGCACTCTATTCCCAGGTTAGTGATCGATCTAGCATGCCTAATAAGATTTAGAAGATCTCGAATAAGTGATCAAAAGTCGCGAATTGGTCTTTAGACTGTTTATAACCGACGGATCTGCTTTTACCGATAAATCCTAGGTTTTGCCGTACTACGGGTTTTTACAGTAGCAGTAAGAACGTGGTTTTCGCGGCGCAGCGAGCCGCTTGGGGTGCTGGATTAACGATTAAAGGACATGAAATTTAACGGAAGTTAACGAATCCGTTAACATTTTTTAAAGTTAACTTAAAAGTTAATCCGTTAATCGAAATGTTAACTTCGTTAATTAACGGATTAACGAGTTAATGCCCAGCTATGCGAACGAACCTGATAACATTTGCATACATAGCGCACTACCCTTTTGTCGGGGTCTGCCTAAAACGCAGTCTGACTAGATCGCGTTATGCCTAGACCAACCGAGAAATAGTCGTACTTAAGACTAAAGCTAGGAACATACTACGCGGACGTCCGTCGTAAAACGACCGCGACCGCGACCTATCAGTGTGCACGGAACAAAACATCCAGAGAGCCAGATTTCGATCGGACGTCCGTGCGCTCAAGGCCACGTCCGCGTCCGTCGACCGATGGTTTGCACGGTTATGTGTATTTCCATTGTCCAGATTCCCGTCCGCGGTCGATTTACGACGGACGTCCGCGTAGTGTGTTCCTAGCTTAAGGCCGAATGAGTTTTTGTCCTAAAGCGAACTTGGCACAGTGAGACTCGGTCGTATTACGATTTTGTCCTAAAGCGAACTTGGCACATTGAGACTTAGACTTATTACGTATTGGTCTAAAAGCGAATTAAACATTAACTCGCAACACCACATTGTTGGAATTAATTTTTATGGAAGCACTGCATTGATTACGGTTACCGCACCGCCAGAGCGAGGACCCGTCATTATTCGAATAGTTTTTTGTATAGCTAAATCCATTGTGCAGTAAATTACAGCGGTCTTTTCTATTTTTTACAAATAAAACGCTTTCGATTTCGTTTGCATGTAGAATTGGACATTCCAGGCATATGGACAATCCAGGAATTAGACATTCGAGGCATATGGACATTCTAGGAATTGGACATTCGAGGCATATGGACATTCCAGGAACTGGACATTCGGGGCCAGAATGATTGATATTGATAGTAATATAATAATAATATATATCCCTTTATTAGGTATAACGCGGACTGCACCCAAAGATAGCACTAAATGTAATGTTATAATTCATTACGTCATTTTGAGTTATTAACAATACTTCAGTTTCAAGTGGCCAGTGAAGAGGTAAAGTGTGATAGGAGTTCGTATGGAGAAATAGGTATATTATTTGTGATATAGACATAACGTGTTTTAGCCTAACTGCTAATTAGGCGTATCGCGAAATGGACAAACACCTACTTAGGCTTACTACGTTTTGGACACATTGCGAAATAGGTGATATGAGTAATAGGTCAATAGCGATTTAGACGAATAGCGAATTTCAAATAAAGTATTGTCGTAACGCGAATTTGTCAAACTGCGTTTTAGGCAGACCCCGACAAAAGGATTTAGTTGATTCTTGGCGTTTGTAACTTATGCTCTTACGGGAGTTTCGCATTAAAATAGCAGTTTTTTCTTTAAAATAAAAAAATACGTGTAGCTTTTGATATTGAGTTCTTTCAAACCAAACAATAAAAAGTAGTACCTACTCAAAAATATGAAATGTCAATTCGGGACAGGATCGCCGAAGTTACTTAAAACATGCTGAGTATCTGCTGGCATAAAAAAAAAATGAAAGTGACAACAACATGTGCCTATCATGAATATCAGGTGGTAGCAAGGACCATTTAATACTAGACTGATATAGCCCATACAAAAAAGCGTACCCCTGAAAAAAGCTTAGTTTTTGCTTTAAAACTAGATGGCGTTGTTTCGTAACCCGGGAGTGGAAAAAAACATATTTTCACACATATGTTTACTTGTTTTTATATTATACTATGAATAACTATCAAAAAACTTTATTTTAATATCAAAATATTGGCTCAAAACATAATTTTTACAAATTATATTTTTTGGTCGGCCTCGACGTAGTTGTGATCGCTTCGCTGGCTAAGTTTGTTCGCATGTTGTCTAACTATTGCCAAATAAAATGACTAGATGACGTTGGTGGACTAGGAAAATGTCACATCCGTTTCGTTGTTCATTAATATAATATACTTAGTGATAATAAACCTATATGTTGAGCTCAAATACGTTCAACAAAACGCAATCATTGTGCCAACAGATGTGACATCCAGTGACATCTGACATCCATGTCACATCACAAATGTCATTGTATGATTTATTGAATATTCATAATATATGGATATTAAATATTTTAGAATCGCCAGCAGCAATGCGAGTAGAGATACAGAATTAATAACTGTATAAATTAATAATTGTATGACCAATTACCTCATAAATAAAATTACCAGTTTAGGTGACAGAAGGCGAATCCAATTTGTAAACATTAAATTTAATGTGCTAAGGAAAAGAATCTTTCCGATTTTCAACGGGACACGGCTGAAGGGGCGAGCTGGTTTCGACTGCGCCCATGCATCTCAATTGTCCAGAAAGTTCATTCGAAGATCATTTTGCTTATAATAATCTGAGTAATCACAGTGAATGGTTTGACAGTATTTCAGCTAACATGTAGAGAGACTTGCTAGCTTCGTCGGTCAGGCTTCGTCTTGGACACAACGCCGATAGTTAGGCCGCCAGGTGTGGCACTTTGGATTACGTTTTTATAATAAATTAATGATAGTTTGTATTGTTTTGGTAATATATTTTCTACTGTATACTATACTCGTTTGGTACTCGTATAAACCTAAACTGAGATAATAAATGAATAAAAGGAAATAATTAGTGAAACTCTGATATAAGTAATAATTAATGAGACTAAATGCGTTTTCACATTATCCGATCCGATATCGGATGTAGGACTGATACCCCATACATTACAGGCGCTATCTTGGATTTTTTCCATTTAAATCCTTCCGACATCCGATATCGGATCGGATAATGTGAAAACGGACTAAGACAATAGATACCTTGTTAGTGTTATATACCTATGCCTATGTATATCCCACCAAAAACATTCTGTAAAAAATAGCCGTCTCGATGGAGCTGCTTGTTTATCTCTAAAAAGTAATGAAATCTACATAAAGTTCCTTACTGCGATTTCTTTATTATTATAGTTAACTAGCCTTTGCCCGCGGCTTCGCTCGCGTTAAATTCGAAAATCTCTCCACAAACTTCCATCCTCCATTCTAAGGAAGTGGGGGGATATAAAAAGAGACAAAAAGTAGCCTATGTCACTTTCCATCCAGTCAACTATCTCCACTTAAAAATCACGTCAATACGTCGCTCCGTTTTGCCGTGAAAGATGGACAAACAAACAGACACACACACTTTCCCATTTATAATATTAGTATGGATGTTGTGTGACTTGGCCGTTGAAGTGTAGCGGTGCTGGCGACAGATTGGTGCAATGGTGTCATGGAGCACCTGGTTATAAACTTCTTTATACCCTTGTGTATAAAGAAGTTTATAAGTTTCATATTCGATGGTCCGAGCTAAGGTTCGTAAAGCCATGAAGCCGAGCTGATAATCACTGACGCTAAACGCCGATCGAAACGCAGTCTGAAGTGGGTGATAAACGTACGATACGAGCAGGTATGCGTACTTATGGCTCGACCACCTTTTTCGATTGTGTGTCACCGTAAGTACGCGTAAAAACCGCTGCGCATAGTAGTCGACCATCCAACGCGTACTTTGCTCGTACGCCTATCACCCACTTGACGTCGCGCCAACACTTTATGGAAAAAGCGGGTTTTCGACAACTAAGTACCAATAAGATTTTAAACATTCAAAAATCTTCAATAATACTCAACTGTTTCGGTCGCACTCGTTCAAATATAGGATAGGATTGGTATGAGCGAGACGGTCAGGAGATTGATTGTCAACATGATATCTATCATAAACACCGTTCGAAATGGCCTCATTAAAATCTAAATTTTAAATATATTGAAAGTAATATTACTAATCATTGACGTCACGCTCAAAATGAAAGAGATAGAAAATTTGACAGTATGGTACTCTTTTGCATGATTGTCATAATTCAAAATAAGAACGATGGTTTGCGTTGTAAACAGGGACTGAAACATGACACGGGCCCCTAGCGTCATCTATATACTTTTCACTGTATCACTTGTAATGCCGTTGAACTACCGCGTGCGTATTTTAAAAAAAACGACATTTTTATTCAAATGACACTCTTAGTGACATCTAGTGACATAGATTTACGGCTGCCAACGGGGTACGGTATTTAGTAAGGACTCTGCTGGTCCTTTATAATCGTCCTTGGTGGTAGGTATATATTTGAACGACAAGGATGTTGCCAACTTGCCACTTAATTTCTGCTCATGTTTGCCAAGCTGCTGCGTCTCGCAATTTTTCTCCAAAATCAATCAATCTGGCAAATAGTTTCCGTAACTTGAAATGCCGTGAAATAAAAAGTAAGTTATCTTGGATATTATGCTCCAACGCATCTTTCTCCTCTAAATAATTTATCCTCCTGGGTCCTGGTGCCCTAGTACGAGTACATAAAGTTTGAACTTTTACAGGAATAAAAGAAAGTTCTAAATTCAAAAGAACAAAAAATTGCTAGGGATCCAGGAGGTTAAGGCGACAATTGTTCTATAGAATTTTTATATAATTATCCATATCCACAGGTGATTTCTGGCAGACAGTATTCCAAGTATATTACTTACACCAATTGCAACTTGGCAGATCTTTTAACGGGACTCGTTGGCGTATTTAAGTTTCTTGATTTCTGGTGACGGGTCAACAATTTAACCCCCGTAGAAGTCGACTGAAGGATTCTTGTTGGCGATGGGCTACTGGGCCCTACAATATCGCAATTTCGTCTTGTTTCAAGTGGCACTGAAACTTGAGCAATTTCATGTGCTCTGTCTACCTCTTTTGTGAATCATATTAGATCGACATTTATTTGATTGGTGGATGTTGAAGTTTGCTGTCAAAGACCTGGCGCCTCTGTATCGCCGCCCGGGGCAAAAAACGATTTTGAAAAGCCTCATTGTGTCTTAAGTGGAAATACATTCAAAAATAGTAAAAAAAAAATATCGCATTTGTATTTAACTGTTTTCCTTTCTTTTTTTGCCTTGAAATGCGTGGCTAAAATCTCGCGTAATGTTCACGAGAGTCACGACTTCACGAGCACCGTGTTTATTGTTTAATATATATCAAAACGTCTAGGCATTTTAATTTCTATTTACCCCGTTTAAAGACTGTCAAGTTGCCCCTAACAACGGTACTAGTCGTAGTTTGTAAAAAGATTCGCAAAGAGTTTTAACTTAGCTTTGTATATTTATCTACTGTTCACGACTGACGCCGCGAGGTGGCGCTGCGCAATTGGAACTAATAAACGAATAGCATAAGTAAATGGTTTACATTCTAACAAGGTGTTTTATTTAATAGCCCATAATCTGACACCATGATGCGCGTGCGAAGATGTGTGTGCGTGAACGCTATTACTATGCGCGCACGCATCGTATGGATCCATATATAAAGTACAACAATGGCGAGCACATCTACGCACCCGTACTCTTGTACCTGCCTTCATAAGGGCATTCCAATGGAAGCTTACATCTTAGGTGCAATATTACATAGGGACAGAGGTGTGATTTAAATGTCTAGTCCTTGTGTAAGTGTCCATTTGGATGCAACCTTTGTATTCAAAATGTATGAATGTACTCTGGCAAGCTAGCTTTCTTATGTGGACAAAAAACCGACACCAATCGGTTGGCCGGCAAGCGCAAGCGCCAACTGCCAACTTACGGCCAAGTAGCCCTCTACACGCTTGGCCAAGGGGGTTGGTGGAACCGTTGGCCATATGTGTACAGCGGCCATTAGTGGTAACACATTGTGGTGAGGAATTGATCATTTTTTTCGCACCTTCCACTGACAAATTTGGTTTGCCACAGTATAATAGAGACTAAAAGCGATATACAGTGAGCGTCAGGACCCCTGGACCACTACAGATATTTGATGTTTAGTACATACTAAAATTTAGTACCTATTTGATACTATTTGGTACCTGAGTACATATATTTGGTACCTCCACTGATATCGAAAAATCGAGCGAATAAAGTGGCCAGACATTCTGACGTCAGGATGTCTGGACCATTTTTGGTTTACATAGTTCTAGACAACACTACTAATTGATATCTTAGTCAATATTTACTACCTATTTGGTACCTGTCAATATATTTTTTTCAAATTTTTTTGGCATACCAGAAAAAAGTTATGACGGAATTTAAAGTTGTGAGCCCGGCCGTGCCGTTGAAGTATGTAGCGCCTGTTTTGTTACTTTTATATTTCGACTATATTAATGCCACTAGTCAGTAGAGATGATGTGCGAGTGCCTAAAAATAAATTCCTATTTAAGTTGACGCGCAGGAGGGCAGGCGGATTTGCCTCTATTCTTTGGACATGCGCTACATACTTCAACGCCACGGCTGGGCTCACAACTTTAAATTCCATCATAACTTTTTTCTGGTACGCCAAAAAAATTTGAAAAAAATATATTGACAGGTACCAAATAGGTAGTAAATATTGACTAAGATATCAATTAGTAGTGTTGTCTAGAACTATGTAAACCAAAAATGGTCCAGACATCCTGACGTCAGAATGTCTGGCCACTTTATTCGCTCGATTTTTCGATATCAGTGGAGGTACCAAATATATGTACTCAGGTACCAAATAGTATCAAATAGGTACTAAATTTTAGTATGTACTAAACATCAAATATCTGTAGTGGTCCAGGGGTCCTGACGCTCACGAAGTCGACCTGTCTGCTCGTTTGTCTCCTATCCCATAAAAAAGTGCTACAGAGAAAACTACGTTCGTAGTTCGCGGTGGACCATCAGTAGATTAGGTATGATATCTTCAACTTCATTTTGGCTGAACGGGGCTGCCGATTAATGTAGAAGTAAGTATGAAATTAACAGTAAGTAAGCACACGAAAAATGCGCTCGTTTCTCGCTATATCGCACGTCAAATCAAACGGAACCCTAGAAAACAAATCGATCAATCAATCAAAATTTATTCAAATAGGCTTACAAAAAGCACTTTTAAATGGTCAACAATGTACATTTTTTATCTTATTCTAAATATCATCCGGCGTATTATGATTCCAATTTTATCATTTATCCACGTGGATAAAGCATCCGTCACGCTTTGGCAAGTATGTCAGTGTAAGAGTGACAGTTGTCTTATCCACGTGGACAAGTGATAAAATTGGAAGCATGATACGCCGGCTGAGCTTTATCGTAAGTGACAAAGTGGAACGTTTTACTGAACATACACAAAGATCATGATGATCGTGATGACAAAGTTTAAAAAATCTAATCGCACTAAAGTTGACTTCCCGAAAAATGCGCCTTTTTAGGGTTCCGTAGTCAACTAGGAACCCTTATAGTTTCGCCATGTCTGTCTGTCCGTCCGTCCGTCCGTCCGTCCGTCCGTCCGTCCGCGGATAATCTCAGTAACCGTAAGCACTAGAAAGCTGAAATTTGGTACCAATACGTATATCAATCACGCCAACAAAGTGCAAAAACAAAAAATGGAAAAAAATGTTTTATTAGGGTACCCCCCCTACATGTAAAGTGGGGGCTGATATTTTTTTTCATTCCAACCCCAACGTGTGATATATTGTTGGATAGGTACTTAAAAATGAATAAGGGTTTACTAAGACCGTTTTTTGATAATATTAATATTTTCGGAAATAATCGCTCCTAAAGGAAAAAAAAGTGCGTCCCCCCCCCTCTAACTTTTGAACCATATGTTTAAAAAATATGAAAAAAATCACAAAAGTAGAACTTTATAAATACTTTCTAGGAAAATTGTTTTGAACTTGATAGGTTCAGTAGTTTTTGAGAAAAACTACGGAACCCTACACTGAGCGTGGCCCGACACGCTCTTGGCCGGTTTTTTAAAGACGAAAAAGCTTAATTGCAAGCAAGCTAAATCAAATATCGCGCCTACCTTTGTCGCGTTTTTATACTTAACTGGGTTGCCGTGCCAGAGTATAGATGATTTGCATTGACTCCTCGAATAAAAAATGTTAAACATTTATAACGGTTAAGCAAAATTTTGTCTTCTATGGGACTAAAATCTTCTATTGCCGCCTTTTTAATGACAAATTTTGCTTGTCTAATTATATTTCTACTTACCAAGTCGAGTTAGCAAAATCGCTATTTGTTTTTTTAGCTGCTGAATATCATTTTTATTAATTCATGTCAAAAGCAAAACGGAATTTAAAACATCTCATTCGAAAGCAGTTTGCGTTAAATATGGCGATTAAAAAAATATTCCGAACTTTTTATATTTCCCGGTACGTTTGCCGCCATAAAGCGTTTCGTTTCTGCAATGTTTTACGCCTAAACAATGTCCTCTAATTGCTTTGGGAGTGTTCGCGCGTTTTAATATTTTTAATGTAGGTATCTACGTGTGTTTGTGTCCGTTGTTTCACGGGAAAAGTAAAAAGAGGTTAGTCATCATCCTCCTTGCGTTATCCCGGCATTTGCCACGGCTCATGAGAGCCTGGGGTCCGCTTTAACAACAAATCCCAAGATTTGGCGTAGGCACTACTAGTTTTTACGAAAAGCGACTGCCAACCCGAAGGGTAACTAGGCCTTATTGGAATTAGTCCGGTTTCCTCACGATGTTTTTTCCTTCACCGAAAAGCGACTGGCAAAAGTGGCAAATATCAAATGAAATTTCGCACATAAGTTCAGAAAAACTCATTGGTAAGAGCCGGGTTCGAACCCGCGACCTCCGGATCGAAAGTCACACGCTCTTGCTCTTACCGCTAGGCCACCAGCGCTTCCTGTAAAAAGAGGTTAGTGCGTTACATTATCCGATTCGATATCAGATGTAGCACCGATATCCTATACATTTGAAATCTGATCGGATAATGTGAAAACGCTCTATTAACCTTCTTGATAAGTTTGAAACACAGAAAAATAGTTAGGATTTGAAACCGTTTCCAATCGAGATATTTCAATTAAAGTGTACCTACCAGTAGGTAGGTTAGTTACTAGTTATATTAACGCTTATGTGGCGAGTTGGCGACGTCTACAGACGTTGCTCGTCTGAAAAAGTTATAAATGAAAACTTGAGCGTGGTGAGGGTTTCAATGCATGTTTCACCTCAGCTCACTATGAAATAAAGTTTAAATAAGTACCTAATAGTTAAATAATTAAATCAAGAATATATTATAGAACTATTCAAATAGGTATACCTAGTATAATACCTCGTCTTTTCAAAGAATAGTCTTCAAAAATACTATTTTCTAATATACATATAATAATTTTGCATCACATATTTGGGTGAAATGGACACACGCATCCATATTGTCCACACACGGTCAGGACATCTCTTATTTTTGCCGCAAAATGGTGATTTAATTCGACCAAGCGATTTGAAATATTCTCACGTACCGCGGTACCGTTAGGAATGCTTTTTAGGTTTTTTTTTAGCAAAAGTTGTGTGCATTCTGGATTTTTCGGGGTGAAATTAAAATCGTGTTTGTTGTCGAATCAAGTCAGCAAAATAATTATTACGTAAAGGTATATAGGTTTACGCATGCTGGCGTATTATGCTTCTAATTTTATCACTTATCCACATAGATAAGACATATACTTGCCGAAGCGAGACGGATACTCTATCCACATACCTAGATAAGTGATAAAATTGGATGCATAATATGCCGGCAGGATATAGGGACATGAAAAACTTTTCATATGTCCTTACCTATAAGTAAATTAACTTACCGTAAAGGGAAGAGAAACGGCCGACAAAATACGGGAAGTATGTACCTAGTGTGATATGCTGCAAGTAGGTACCTAGTAACATTAGTTCGAAGCCGGTGCGGTGTTAATTTAATGGCGTTGGAGCCCCTAAGCTTCGGGTGACAGTGGCACAGGCGACATCTTACCGGTTGGGAATGTTGGGATACGCAAAAACATCTGAACACGCCTGACAATAGAGGCATGCACCTCGGGCGCTCCGATATATCTGTCCTTCTAGCACAACTTGCCTTGTCGTGCGCGAGTCCATACTTGAAGTCGGGCTTGGTGTATGAACTAGCGCGCGACAAAAGTTGTCGCGCAATTACATACCTACATACTACATACCTACTGGAGATTTTTTAATACCACGTCAGTGGCAAACAGGTTGAAAGGAACAAACAGGAACCAAAACTGATGGAAAGCGACCACCGTAAGTGCGTTTTCACATTATCCGATTCGATATCGGATGTAGGACCGATATCCCATACATTGAAGCCGCCATCTTTGATTTCTGCCTTTGAAATCCTTCCGACATTCGATGTCGGATCGGATAATGTGAAAACGCACTAAGACCGTTTTCACATTATCCGATCCGATATCGAGTGTCGGAAGGATTTCAATGGAAAAAATCCAAGATGGCGCCTGTAATGTATGGGATATCGGTCCGACATCCGATATCGGATCAGATAATGTGAAAACGCACTAACGTAACTTGCGACTCGAGGGGTGTCGCATATGCGTTGCCGACCCATTAGAAACTTGTACACTCCTTTCTTGAAGAACCCCATACTGTAGTTCATCGGGAATTCCTGGGCAGCTCATACCACAGTCGGAGCTTCCGCGGGAGGAAATTCCTCTGAAACCGCACGGTGCGCGACCATTTTAGGTTGAAAGGTGTGTGGATGAGCGCCCTGTCGATGGCGAGCGGTGTGCTGATCGGAGATCTATACAAAATTAGGTAAGTATCAAAAATTTAAAATTAAAATTAGGTAATCTTCTTTCCACGTTTAAAGAGGTCGTAGATATGACATTAAGGACATAAAATCACCCAAATTGAACCGTTTTCATTCCGATAACGATCGGTCCCATTATCGGTTTCCTGAAGCACCTATTTCTCGAAGGCATTCACGCGATACCCTTCTCTTATTTTAGAAGTCATCATAACAACATACTATGGTTAGATATTTTAAGATCGCGAATTTATTCTGCCAATCAAATTTTAATCAGTAGAATGTAGAATGCCAACTAATGTTGGTATTAGAAAAGAAGAAGAGTTGAATTCTTTTGTTTGAAAATCGAACTAAATGAAACAAAAGCAACTGTATTCTATTTATCCGAGAATCAAGCGCGATCCTATACTTTCGAATCCCGCGGTATTAAGGGCTTTCATTTGTGTGATGATCACAGATGTTTGTCCCAGAGTCATGCATGTTTTCTATGTATATTTGTACGCGCCAAAATATTGTAATAATTGGAGGTAAACTAGGCCTGTCTAAGGTTTTCTGGGAAGTATACCTACTTTATGTATTATCATCATCCTCCTTGCGTTATCCCGGCATTTGCCACGGCTCATGGGAGCCTGGGGTCCTCTACTTTATGTATTATAGTTATAGATTAATAAGGCCCACTTGCACCAACCACTTAAACCAGGGTTAGTGACTGTCATCTGTCAAATTTCATATTAAATGGTTTGGTAAATGGTTGGTGGTGGTTTTCGTTAGCGCAAGTGGCCCTAAGAAATCAAAAGTTAACCACTTCGATGGAAACAGTTCTAATCATTAATTAATGTTTAATAACAATTTTTTTAAGGCCACAATTGAATGTATTATAATTAAGTGCAATTGAAATACTTCAAAATTGAACAACGAGCGTAGCGAGTGTTTCGACATAGTACCATCTTGGGTATTGCGAGAGTTTGAATCCAAGTCATAATAAAGTTCAGCCATCGTAAGGAAACGACAGAACTCAATATTTTCGTCCGCTGTTTACAACTCTCTCCACTGTTTTTCAACCATCTGACTGCCTAGTTACCCTAGCTCTTAAAATGAAAAAAATAAACAGACCCTCTTTATTAGTCAGCGGACACATCACGACCCCTGCACTGATTGGGGTGTGACCCCGTTTACTATTGATTTAGGAAGGATTGTGTGCTGGCTATTTCATTTGGATAAATCTTGTTTGGATGAATCAAATCATGAATACCAACACCGGCATTTAATTTCGCTATATCACTAACGACAAAAAAATCCCATCAGAATACTCGCTATGCTCAAGATTCCAATTTTAGAACCACTAGACTACATAGGTACACACTATGTAAAAAAAATTGGGGGACACCTTAGACTAAGCAAAGCTTGTATGTAATATGGGTTCTATGCGACGATATACATACTTATATAATTATGTCGGAGAATGACCAAAATGTGGTTTAAGATACGTTTTATGACGCTATATTTGACAAATAGAGCAAACAAGGGTTTTACAACTTTGTACAGCCTGGCTGGTATTCGACTGAGTTCTGCCAAAACGTCAGAGAGGACACTACTGTCTAAAAGAACAGAATCGAAAAACAGATAATAGACAGATGATTGGAGGCTGTGAATCGATCTGCAGGGGAAATGGTTGAGGAGTGCTGGCGTTGTTGGAGATTCTTCGGTCTAATCCGGCGGTTTGCTCGAAATAATGAAATGTATTCGCGGAATGTACCTATTCTACAACGTGATTTAATGTGTAATCGGTTTTGTGAAGTAAATTCTGTGATATGGACATGGTACCTATTTCATTGAAAAGCCCTCATAAACAACTACGGCATGTCCTGACAACGGTTGTGGTATGATACGCCCACGATCCGACATATAGATAAATACATACTTATATATACATAGAAAACGTCCATGACAGGAACAAATATCTGTGCTCATCACACAAATAAATGCCCTAACCGGGATTTGAACCTGACTGAGCTAGAACGGTCATCATTAATGGTTGTCAATGTTGTCATTACACTGATTCAAACTTTCACGATTTTTACACATATTGAAAAATTGCAAACGGGACTTAATCGCGTTCGCGCATTCTCTGTCTGCTCAGAGACCATGGGGTTGTCGTCCTTGAAACGTCGGAGGTTAGTGTTTAAAACATAGTAAATACGCGATTAATCGCGTTTGCAATTTTTAAAAATGTTGTCATTGTTCGTGATTTAATTTATCTACTGGCCTATATGAGGAAAAATCTCATTGTCTTTAATTTTTGAGAATAATGAGAGCTATTACGAACAACCCGGACTAACTAAGTATTCACAATCGTTCACGCTCTGTGGCGAAAGAAACGAAACTGAAGGATTTGTCCCAACAATTCGGAAAAGCGATAAAGATGGAGAAAGAATAATTAACGACAGATATGCTAACGAGACTCGAAGAGTACCGAGCGTGAACGATTGTCACTTCAGCTGGGCTGGGTGTTCGTATGTAAAAGCCTTTTGAAACTTACTTAATAATTTTGAAACTTAAATCAGTACCGCGATACCGGCTATACCTACCCGGCGTCCTTTATAAATTCGGAATATTTCCAATGTAACCACAAACCTTGTATTTTCCGGCCCAATGGCTTCTAAATAAATTGTCGAAAAAACCGCTCCCGTTCCACGCACGATTTCCCGCCGCTGCCGGTGACACTTGTCATTTCTCCCGCCGAAACAATACGCCGAGCAATAACCGAACGCCAGATGCAAGATGGCGTGTGGGTTTTGATTTGACCGCTTATTTTTTTAAATTTCAAATAAAGTTACTTTTCTTGTCTTTACACAGAATCGTATGTTTTAATGTAACTCACATCTAAGTATAGTAATTACCTACTTGTAAGTATTATATCTCTTTATAATTAAGCCACTTGCTTTTATCCTAAAAACTCATGCAACGCTTTACGAATATTACGATACAAGTGCGGAAAACGTTAAAAACACTTTCCGTTCGCCGTAGTTTCGAAACTTTCCTCAACTTTTAGGACTCAACCATAGATTTCAACATGACCCGCCATTTTTAACACCCCTGATAACAAACGCTTAACTGACTTCCGGTATAATTGGAAATTAAACGAACTTACCTGTAAGTGAAGTTCTATTTCAATTATATTAGCTGCACAAATTCCGAAATGATATATATTAACTTGTAGTACGCCGTAGTACATACAGCCCCTAGCCATGATATTTAGAGTAAATATTAAAATTTTTGAACGAAAATTCAAAAAACGTTGCGTCACATTTCCGAACGGCGCGTCTCCGTCACGCCGTTCGGCGCTACCAACTTCATTTAGTTTAGAGTGATATACCAGGACATATAACTTCACTGCCAGCGACCCGCTAGGCGATCCTCAATCGCAAGATTACAGAGCGGGAAAAAATATGCTACATAATAGCTACATAAGTATATGCTTATCTTGTAACGCGTAACTCGCGCTGGCAGTGAATATGCCAACTGATATAAAATAATTTGGCTAACAACTCAGCAAAGCCAGCCTTATCCTAAACTTTGTCAGGGATAGCTCCGGGATCCCTGGTTGTCTAGGACAACGCGGGTCCTGGGCGGGAGGGTTATCATTTCGGAATTTGTGCAGCTAATATAATTGAAATAGAACTTCACTTACAGGTAAGTTCGTTTAATTTCCAATTATTATTACGCTGCACAAATTCCTTCAATGATATATATTAACTTGTAGATGTTTAGAGATATACAAAGTTTATTTCTGGCTTTGTATTAGGTATACAATGTTAGCCTAGCAAAATTATGTTTTATGTCAAGATTATGTGAATTTTTAACACGTGATAATCCTTAATCACTTAAATTTCAAATTTCTAGTGATATCATCATTTACCAAACATTAATAAATGTATTTAAACCAAAAGGAAATCCTTCCTTATTAATATTCATCTAGTACCATCTTATAATACTTATGTTTTATAACTATCACAATCAGCAATGATACATACTATCTTTGTTTTTAAGAATTAACAACTCAACAACTATAGGTACATATAAACAAGTCTTCGTAATATATTACTGCTTACAATTTTACATTCATTGTTAATTGACGGAAACACGTGTTTCCTAACTAACTAGACATCGATCATCGATGCTCTATCAAAATCAATTGTAGACACTAAGGGCCTATTATAAAATTTATCGATAACTTTAGAAGTATCAGGCCTGATGTTTTTCTGGTTACATCAATATTGACTCCTAATCGATTTGCGGCTAACACCGACGCATGGTGGGTCAAATGGGAGGTGAAAATGGAGGTGTCAATACCACTATCTTATTTACTTAATCCACCTACTAATCTAAGTGGTTTCTCATAGGCAATAAATAGTCGTTCACACCCACCACATATAACTATGTTGTTATGCACTCGTTGATCCGTACAGCTACCTACTTTAGAAGTTTTAATAAAGTCTGAAATTTTTATAAGGATCTTTTCAGGATAATGGTAAATAGTATTACATAACTTTATCAAGTACAGATTTTGCACTCCGTGTGCTGTGACAATTGCTAATAGGGTGACAAATTTTTTACTCGGATATTTCACACACTTGTTGACAACGTTGACAAATTGTTTAAAACCAATTACGTCTCGATATTTAGGTTATGGTGGGTATATACGAAAAAACGCACCGTCATAAAGCGTATCACGTTATCATCTGATGAGATCTTTTCTCTCAATAAAAGCACCAAAGCAGATGTGCAACAATTGACACTTTCATACCCAGCTAGCTAGCTACCTCGTTACACAATTTGTTAAAACCTAGTATTTGTGGAATAGATGTCTTAAAACAATTAATATTATTTTCCACAAAACATATTACATAATATTTAATATGTAATATGCTGGTATATTAATACCAGCGTGTCAAGTACGTGTGATACTGCTTGACGGTGTTGGGCGCGAGGGACTGCAGCATGACGTCACCGCCGCCCCCTTCAGCGCCAGCGCTGCCCGGAGAGCCCCGCGGCAAACAGGATAACACGTCGCTGAAACTGCTGGTTGCTGGAATAACATATATATAAATGAGAGCTGGGGCCCAATTCTTTGCATTTGACTTGACAAGTTTTATAAAATTGAGCTTGCCACTTGGTACAATAACAATACCTCTTGATTTTTGTAGAATACATAGATATACATATATGTTTTAGAAAAATCATTTACTTTAGGTATTAGTGTGAATGGGGGAAATATCGTAGAAAAAATAGGGTGTCCATGAAAAAGTGAATGCATTTAGCATTTGCGCGACTAGCAGATAAGTCTATATCCAGATTTCTAAAACACTGCAGGACACCCTCTAAACATTCATCATTTAATTCACATTCAAATTCCGAATGAGCCTTTTTAGATTCCCTATCGGCTATCACATTACGTTCGGATTTAACATATGAGGCAAATATTGTGGTATTCGTAATATGTCTATCTTCACATTCACTCCACTGCCAAATTTTGCCTAGCAATTGAATTAAGGTGCAGGTAACATGTCCCCCCGGGCGATGAATATATATGAGATAACTGTTGAATTATCTATTCTTAAAAGAATCTCACAGTCAGATAGGATCAGATCAGAACAAAATGTCTTTAAAGATAAGAAATGCGCTATAAGCTCTAGATAATTTATGTGATGTTCTCTCTCAACATCATTCCATAACCCGGCAGCTGTCTCCCTACCACAGGAGCCGCCTCAACCTGTCAATGAATTATCACTATAAATTTCTCTATAAGATTTATTACACTAAATTTTGCATTTAGCCTCATTTATAGTTCTTGCCACCATTCTAATTCATTTTTTACACTAAGCATATAAACATAATGAAATCATAATTGTCATTATTTTTTCCTAAATATATATATTTTTGTCTCTAGTTATTTTGTATACATGTAGCCATATTCAGTGGCAGGACAAATAGAGACAAGCAAGCCAGTTAAACGGGCAACATCCCTAATATAACAATTTGACAAGTTTAGAAATAAATTTATTTCTTATTTGACTTTAGATTTATTCTTATCTGGTAAAGAAATATGCAATTTCTTAGAGTCTAATATGAAACCTAGATATTAGACAGCATATCTTTGTTTTAAGCAGTTTTTTCTTCCTTTAAGCCCCAGATAGGAAATGATATCAAATGTAACTTAGTGTACTATTTAAACATTCGTCGTGAGAACTTCCTAGATAGTTGCTCATTATGCAACCTTTTAGATCTTATATGTTTCATGACAGGTCTGAGTAGTCACTGTACATATAAGGAAACATTTAATTCTAAGGGTAAAACTTGAAACTGAAATATTTCAGTATTGGACAAGAAACAGGTATTTCCTATATTTATGGTGTATATGTATATATATATATATATATATATGTCAAAAAATAGGGCATCTTGAAAATCTAAAGTGCTCATGAAGCAATTTTTGTGCCATTAGTTTCCTCCTGAGTCCTGACATGTAAATTAATAAATTCAATTAATTTTTTAGATTCTTTAAAAAGTCAAAATAAATCACTAATCTCCGTATGATTCTGCCACAACAATATTTTAGACACATATTACTTTCCAAAAGAATTACAACTCACAAGGTAAATGTTTTACAATACCTTTTATTAACAGTTCAGACATAAGTGTTTAGTAAACACCACACTGTCAAAATCAGAGAAAGATATCAATTTAGGAATAACTGATTGTAATGTCATAAATAAAAATGAGATTTTGTTCCCAGATGGCCAAGACCAGACCCTTGGGTCATTGGTCATATTCTGCCAGTGCGCCAAAAAATATTTAATTTGATCGCAGTAACTTATACCAACCTGATCATTTAACAGCTATTGTAATAGTAATATTGCTGAGTGCGACACCTCCGCTGATGATGTGGCTTGGCAGAAGAGGTGGTGTTGTTATGGTTTCCTGTGGTACAGCTTCTGACCTTGGGCTCTGGGTATGTCTCTGTGTTATTGGTTGGGCCCTTGAATTTGTATCTTCTACTAGGTTATATCTTCTTAGGTCTCTTCAGATCTTCCCTAGATTATTCAATGGCATTTAAAAACTTTTTAGCTATGTTTTCTCTAAAAACACTAGTCAACATCACAATATTTTAAGGTCCCACATACAATTTTATTGTAAAGACCCGACGTTATAAACATCCTTTTAAGTTGTAACTCCCTGCGTCTCACAAAAGATGACCAATTCATTCAGCAAATGTTATGAGGGCCAAGCCAGTGGCAAATAAATTGAGACTTCAGATTATTTCTGTTCTATGACTTTATACTTTGTAACTTCTGGAGCAGGATGTTTCTTAGTTGACTTGTCCTTTCTTTTCTTTATTTATCTCTTTGTAAGCTGGAAAAAAGGTTTTTGCCAAAAAACAACCTGCTCAAGTGCCTCACCGAGAGGTTAAGACTTCATCGCTTAGATCTTCAATTGCTGAAAAATAGGAATAGCATTTTAGCGCACTTACAAAGCAATGAGACAGCCTAGGTTGGCATACCACTTTTGATTAACTCTAGGATAAAGAGCTGTGCCTAGCCGAGCACGCCACAAAACCCAGTAGATATATCCAACATAATCCAACAAGAAGTTTGGACATCCACAGCAAGTAGCAGTAGGTTTGAGTAAAAAACTCAGTGCTGTCGGCAAGGAATGTGTCTAGTATGACAACACCACAATGCCTAAGACTGCTGGCAGCGAACGCACCTAGTATAGTACGCCAAGATTGCCAAATGCAGTTAGCAAGCGGAGATACCTAGTCTAGTATTCCAATTTTGCTCAGCACAACCTTCACACATAATGCCAGATGCAGTTAGCAAGCAGAGATACCTAGTATAGTATTCCAATCTTGCTCAGCACAAACTTCATACAGTGCCAAATACAGTTAGCAGACAGAGATACCTAGTATAGTATTCCAATCCTGCTCAGCACAAACTTCAAACACAGCGCCAAATGCAGTAAGCAAACGGAGATACCTAGTCTAGTATTCCAATTTTGCACAGCATAATTGTTGTTCCATGGCAGTATTGGCAGTGCAAGGTGTAAAATTCATGTGCATGACCTTCAAAAACATACAACACCAACATCTCACTAGCGGTCAGAATGCGTTTAACAAAGCACACACCACTGTCACCTCACAAAAATATATTAGAAGTTTGAAATTGTAAATTCTTTTCTTACCATTTGTGCTTCATTATGGAGGTCGTCAGAATCTCAATGACAACCAATGGAGACCTGTTACTACTTCTCGACGCCGCAGGCAGAGATGGTGATCTCGAATATAAGGCAAACCTAGGGCGCGGTTTGGATCTTGTAAGATAACGCAAACAATAAAGTCCGCAATGCCCGCGATCATGGCGGCGAGGGACGCCCGCGTTGATCGGCTTTCTTCTATCTTCCTCTCCTACTCTTCTTATTTTCTCGCCTAATTTATCAAACAGATTACTTTCCACACTGTCTAATTTTCTTCGATACATTATAATAATTAACACCAATGCTTCCGGACCCTAATTTTTAACACCAATGCTTCCGGACCCTTTTTACCATAGAATACACACGCCATAACACGCTTATCTGGTTTATACGCCATTAAACAGCGGTGGAGGGATTCGACGGGAGTCATGTTTCAACACAGACTTGTGTTTACAGTACAATATAATTATATAAATAAAATAAATTATAAATATTATAGGACATTCTTACACAGATTGACTGAGGCCCACGGTAAGCTCAAGAAGGCTTGTGTTGTGGGTACTCAGACAACGATATATATAATATATAAATACTTATATATATAGAAAACATCCATGACTCAGGAACAAATATCTGTGCCCATCACACAAATAAATGCCCTTGCCGGGATTCGAACCCGGGACCGCGGCGTAGGAGGCAGGGTCACTACCGACTGCGCCAGACCGGTCGTCATATATGCCTAGATATATAGTATGTATGATTTTTTTTTAACCACAATACCTTACATGGGTCTAGATTATTCAAAAATTGATAACTTGATAAGAAATATTGCAAATTTTGAAACTGATACCGCCACGGCGGGCGGGTGGTCTAGTGGTAATGACGTTAGGCGCGTAAGCTGAAGACCCGGGTTCGATTCCCGGCTCGGCCACAAGTGGGCCTTGTCGTCTTTTCTTTCCTGTATGATATCTATTTCAATTTATAATCTATATATTTATAGTAGTGTGACTACTTGAAAAACAACAAATCAACAAATTTTCAATAAAATAACTTGATTCGTTCCCTAGTTGTAAGAAATTTTGCACTTATTCACATGTGGGGCAAAGGAAGTCGAGTACAATAGTTATTTGTTATACAAGAGTGCAAAGTTGTATTTTAAGTCCGTTTTCACATTATCCGATCCGATATCGGATGTCGGGAGGATTTCAATAGAAAAAATCCAAGATGGCGCCTGTAATGTATGGGATATCGCCGATATCGGCCCGACATCCGATATCGAATCGGATAATGTGAAAACGCACTAACGCCGAGTGTGGAATTGAGAAACGAGCATTCAAAAAGATTCTATAGTTGAACCACGAGCGAAGCGTGTGGTTCGAGAATAGAATCCTGAGCTTGCGAGTTTTTCAACACACGAGAAGTAAAAATACATTTTCACTCGTGTGTAACACAAAACTTTTCCCCTCACTATAGCGAGGAAAGTACAACGCGAAAAACGCGTTCTATTCATCACTGCTTCCAGTAGTTCCACAGGTGGTAAAACATCTTCATCACTAGATTATATAACCAACTTTTATCAATTTTAAAGCAGAAAATTTTTCTCTATTAAAGGTCAAATAAACTAGTGGATAAAATGCGTTTTTACCCGCTGGTATTAAAGGACAAAACACGTGTTTCCGAGCTAGTGAGGGGAAAAGATCATTGAATCACTGCGGTTGAGTAACGCCGTGTCTTGCATGGGCGACGGTCGCGCGACCGTCGCCGTCGCGTCGCCTACTCCCACAGAGATCGAAGGTTTGATTTCGTCGCGTCGCATCGCCGTCGCGCGATCGTCGCGCGACCGTCGTCCACGCAAGCCACGGCGTAAGTATTTTATAAGAATAGGCCTTTGAAACATCTAAACCGCAGTGATGCAAGGATTATACCTTGTAAACTAAATCCAGCGTAATTAATTACAGCACCACTAATCACGGTACACTCGGCCCCAGGTGTTGCTGGCCTCCGTAATTCATCGCGCTTGAGTGATGGACATGCATACGGACGTGGGCCTTTGTTAAATTATGAATCTTTTAAATGTAAGTTGTAGGTCAAAATTAACAAACATAAAAGTTTAGACTACACTTAGAAAGAACAACTTTACTGAGAAGTTTGAAGTCGGTCCCAAGCCAAATGTTGTCGATTGTATTGTATAAGAACTGTCAGATCAATTTTAAAATTCATAATAAGTGTGTGAACAGTTGCAAACCTGTACGGAAAACCGTGCATTAAGATTTTTCAGATTATGAATTTTTCCCCTCACTAAGCTCGGAAACACGTGTTTTGTCCTTTAATACCAGCGGTAAAAACGCATTTTATCCACTTGTGGATAAAGTAATTTGACCTTGAGTATAGTCAAATTTTCTGCTTTAAAATTGATAAAAGTGGGTGAATCTAGTGATGACGATGATTTACCACCTGTGGAACTACTGGAAGCAGTAATAAACGCGTTTTTTGCGTTTTACTTTCCTCGCTATAATGAGGGGAAAAGTTTTGTGTTACACTCGGCTGCAAATGTATTTTTCCCCTCACTAGCTCGGAAACACGTGTTTTGTCCTTTAATACCAGCGGGTAAAAACGCATTTTATCCACTAGTGGGTAAAGTAATTTGACCTTGAATAAAGTCAAATTAACTGCTTTAAAATTTATAAAAGTAGGTGAATCTAATAATAAAGATGATTTACCACCTGTGGAACTACTGTAAGCAGTGATAAACGCAATTTTTGCGTTGTAGTTTCCTCGCTATAGTGAGGGGAAAAGTTTTGTGTTACACTCGGGTGCAAATGTATTTTACTTCTCGTGTGTTAAAAAACTCGCAAGTTCAGGATTCTATTCTCGAACCACTCGCTTCGCTCGTGGTTCAACTATAGAATCCTTTCACTTGCTCGTTTTTCAATTCCACACTCGGCGTTAAAATACAACTTTGCCCCCTTGTATAACAAATAACTATTACTACTCGTGTGTTAAAAAACTCGCAAGTTCAGGATTCTATTCTCTAACCACTCGCTTCGCTCGTGGTTCAACTATAGAATCCTTTCACTTGCTCGTTTTTCAATTTCACACTCGACGTTAAAATACAACTTTGCACCCTTGTATAACAAATAACTATTAAGACTGTCTGTTGCCGGACTAAGTTAAGAGCGATACAGATAGCTACGAAATAGTACATTTCGATACAAGTGCGAAAAAAAGGAAGTTCGAAACGAGTGGCGATAAATTAAAACACGACCGAAGGGAGTGTTTTAAATCGACACGAGTTACGAATTTCCTTTTCGCACGTGTATCGAACGACGTTTTTCAGTACAGATGGACCTCTGAAGTTTCGACCTGACATATAATGAACCACTTCTCGCACTAGTGCGTAAAAAAAACGCCATCTGTACTGAAAAATATATTATCGTGAGCGTCTCGTGAGCGTTTGTGCATTCCGCTACGCACACAGGTCTCCGTACCTAATTCATCGCGTTTCTGCTTGATTGATGAATGAGCAAGCATACGGACGACCTTAGCTAAATTATGAGTGGTTTGCTACAACGTTGCTATAGCAGTACAGTATACTGTATACATGTATGGCTGCGCCTTTAATAGTAGCATAGATTAATTAAATAAACAAAGATTGGTAACTCAGTACATCGTGTAGCGACCTACTTAACGCGAGTTATCGTCGCTGGTACCTCTTAGTTTTCCAGCTCCGGTTTTTTTTTTAATGTGTTTAAAAAGAATTATGTTGTTGTTTTTCGCTTTTTTTATTTTTCTAGTTGAATATTAGAAAAATAAGTATGATGTGAAGTTGAATCATACAAAAGTAAGTATGAATTGTTCGCGCCTACTTGTTGTGTGTTTGAATCATAGAAAAGTAAGTATGAATTGTTCGCGCCTACTTGTTGTGTGTTTATAAAACCCATAGGCCCATAGTGAGGTACTTATCTACCTACTCTACTCTCCAATCACTTATGTGACGTTGTCTCTTTCCAAAGACCGATGTGCAAGTTTTATCGCCCTTTACTGTATTTATATAAATTTATCGGTACCCATAAGTATTAAAAATCTTTATTTAGGCACCTACAGCTATACAGTCAAGGAATTTGATTCCCTGCCCATTTAATAGAATCGTTGTTAGAAATACGTATATAGTATTTTATTTTATTCCATATATCTTTGGTTATAATAATAATAATAATAATTGCCCCCGAGAGTCGGTCAGGCCCCTCCCTCCGGCTTGCCTTCACTGGCCGGCCGGAGTGAACACTGAGCAGGGGCCGCAGGACTCTCACCTCTGGCTTGCCTTAACCGGCCGTCCAGAGTGGGGTGCCAGAGCTATATGCTCGCAGGGTGGAAGTGAAATATGCATAAGACGCGAGTTGGCACAGTGGCTGTTTCGTACAGACTGGGTAGAAAGCGGCGCACACCTCTCCACACCCTAAGCCGCTCACGCTATGTTGTCCCCTTGTCGCTCCGTGCGAGCGGCCGTTTTCGGGGACCCATATAGTGAGTTGGCGAGTCACCGCCTGCCTATTTTTTCGTGTTTTTAAAACATATGATCAAGGCAGGTGCCATAGACCTTTCCATAGACCGGTCACTAGCACACTAACATTTCAACCCAATAGCCCAGTATAATTTGTTTCTTTTCATTGCAATAGTTTTACACTAACCGGGGCTTGTCCTTGGGTGCATTCTATAGTGCGGACAGGGACAATCGCCGGCTAGTGTCACATTACTTTAAATTAAACTGTCTTAAAGGGCCTCTGCGCTGTTGGCTTCGGCCCCACGCACGCCTCCCAAAAGTCCGGGACCCCATGTTCCCGAGAACTGGAAAAGACAAATAATAATAATAATTCATTTATTTCAGATTAATAATCCATAATACACTTAAACAACAAAGAACAAAATAATTGAGACATGACACACAAAAACGAATAATACACTAAAATTAAACACTAATTACATCGATAAATAAATAAGTAATCTAACAAACAAAATATCAAAATAAAATATCACAATTCTTAGAACAACTTAAATTAAATTATTTAAATTAAATTATTATTTCAGTTTAAAATATCACAAACCGTCAGTTAGACGTCCTATGCAGCCTATCCCAGTGAAGCTGGAAAGGACCGTCCAGGCGCTCTGCCACCGTCTGAAGGAGGCTGTTCGGGCTGCCGCGCAGGCGCCTCACCAAGGACGCACCGCGCTTGCGCATTATGGCATGAAAGCCGTCCGTACGTCTCTCGCAAAACATCCCTGATGCACTGCAATGACGCGGCAGCCCCAACAGTATCCTAAAACTATTATTATATTGGACGCGTAGGGCGCTAAGAGCTCTCTGTGTATAGTTAATCCATAGGCTGCAAGTGTAAAACGATTGACAGAACGCCTTAAAAAGGGTAACCTTAGCTTCTTTAGTACACCTTGCAAACCTACGAATCAACATATTACTCCTTACTGCAAGCGCCCTACGCTCCCTTTCCACATCTTTATCGTCGCTCAGACTCTCCGTGACCCAGTGTCCCAGGTATTTAAATTCCTTAACAATACTAAGAGGTGTGTTGTACAGCTTTACCGGCGGCACGCGTGGATAATATTTTGTACCTGCCTTAAAAATCAACATAACACTCTTAGATGTATTGTACTTAAGCCCGTGTGATTTCGCATACTGTTCACAGACACTGAGCATCTTGTTGAGAGCGCTGATCGAAGGGGCCAGTAGCACCATGTCGTCTGCATAACTAATGTTATTCACAAAAGTGCCATCCACAGAGCATCCTACCATGGTACCACTAAGCTCCCTAACCAACCCATCAACGTACAGGCTAAAGAGCCTGGGCGACGACAAGCCGCCCTGTCTGACACCGCATTCCAGCCTGTATGAGACTGACAGCGAATTAGCCCACCTGACAACATTTCTCTGATAGCTGTACCAATATTTAAATAATTCAATCAACTCACCGGGTAAGCGCGTATCATTATATAGTTTCTGCCAAAGTTTGTCGTAGCATACCAAATCGAAGGCTTTGGACAGATCAAGGAAACATGCATATACAGGTGTTTCCCTGTCTGTGTAGTACCGCACAGTGTGTTTCAGACAGAGAACTGCTGTCTCTGTAGATAGACCGGCTCTAAATCCAAATTGTGCATCATGCAGCATCAAATGCCTTTCCAGTTCCCTGTCTAAAACACCGTCCAGCACTTTCGACACAATGGTAGCCAAAGAAATGGGTCTATAATTGTTTATGCTAGCGACATCTCCCGTTCGATTCTTGACTATTGGCACCACCACGGTTTTCATCATGTCGTCAGGTAGGTATGCATGGCTCAAGCAGACGGTGAAAAGCATGGCTAGCACTCTGGACATATGCGCTCCGGCATTCTGCAAGTGCTCAATACTAAGAGAATCATGTCCCGGAGACTTACCGCGCCGCATGCCTTTCACAATTGCTGCTACATCGTCCGCTGTGACTCTCACACGAAGGCCTTCCGTTGCCCGCGTCTCGTGAGGCTCCTCAACGCCAGTACCTGGTTCTGACCGAACCTGAAAGCGGTTTCTAAAAAGCTCGGCAACCTGAAAGGGGTCACTAACACCCTCGACACTCACCGGGAGAGCAGCCCTGGGATTCAGCTTACTAGTCTGTTTCCAGAAACTAGGAAAGTCCTTGTTAAAGTGATGGGTTGCTATAATATCCATTTTTATTTGTTCAGCATTACTTTGGCACCACTTGAGCTTCCGCTTAAAGACTTTCCTAGCTTCAACCATTGCGTTATACATGGCACCAGCCCTAGGTCTACCACAGGCAACCCAATTTTGGAATGCCAGTCTCGCCTCTCCATGAGACTGTCGAACGTGTCTATTCCATCCTACGACTGGCTTTTTCCGCCTAGAAACCGCTTTATGGGAACTGAAAATTGCTGCGTCTCTCAAAGTATTTACTATATTGTAATACAACCTGTCAATTATTAGTCTATGGTTTAAAGTAGTGCAAATTACATCTGTACAATTTATAAGATCATTCGGAAAATCAATTAACTTGAGCCTATCATTACAATAATTATTAAATAATGTCACCTGATCAGGTGTTCTAGTCCCCCACAAAACATTATTATTATTCATATTACTTACCTAGTATACTTACCTAGTATAGTTATACTTACCTAGTATTGAAATGTCAAATTACTTAGCACTGTTTTTGACATTTCAAATTAACTCGACCAAATTATGTAGGTTGCTTATAGGCGTATCGTCCGAAACTAAACTTAACACGTGTTTCTAATTTAGTAGCGTTGCTCATGTTTTATGCATCATCAAAGCAACGTCTTCATCTAGCTAGACCTTATGGTTTTTTGTGTTTCCTCGGAAGAAATCATTTATATTGGTCCCTAGTATCACTGTACAAAGTGGCTTGCTTTTTGCATAAAGTGCAGCTTTTTTGACCACAATTTCGCCGTAAGCCTTATATCTCTTTTCGTTTTTGTTTCACTATTGATAGCTAGCCAAGGCGCGTAAAACTAAATCCAGTGATAATTTTGTCTGTGACAAGAAGTGAGAGGAATAGTTCCCGTCATAGTTATCATTGTTATCAACAAACAATATTTCTTTAATCTTCACAAAACATTAAACTATTTGTTATAAGGGCCCGCGCAGACGGGCGACAAAGTCACTCGACGACTTTTTTGTCTCTGTCGTAACTCCTTGCGACAATTTCAAAGGTGCGCACACGGGAACGACAGCGATGCAACCACAGACTACTATGAAGATACTACGGACGCAACTTTTTCTTTTTTCATGAAATTAAGAGCCTATCCAAAAAACATTTTTGGTACTTCAGAATAAGTGTTTAAAAGTTTTGATGAACTCGTTAGAATTTTACAACCCGGCATCGTTTTCCTCAATATTGTAGGACTATTCTTTTAAATTCTTGTCATATAAAGTCGGTCTTACCTCTACTTCTGAAGAATTGAAATTAAACGACAGGTATCAATGTCGACTTCAACAATCGGCATTTAAAATTATATTTTTTTTTCGAATAATAACATACGTTCGCCCAGGCGGTTGAGTGATAACTGTCAAAATGACAACCGACCGGCGACTATTTTGTCACCGTGTGCGCACTTGCATTGAAACATATAGAGAATGAGACAGTTACGTCGCAGGCTTGTCGTCACTCGTCGAACCCGCAGACAAAAAGGTTGCGTTGCAACGTGTGCGCACTTTCATACTAGCCCATAGACCGATCTCCGCAGACAAAAAAGTTGAGTCGCCCGTCTGTGCGGGCCCTAACGCATACTTTGCAATTCGCAGGAGATACCAACGCCTGGACTGGCAACACCGACCGGGTTAAACGTCAAATTCAAGCTTCGTGCGTATATCATTTCAATAATGTGTTATAAATATTAAAAATGTAAAATATAAGGAATTACAGTGATGTATCGTATTTTAATTAAAATGAGAAAGTGTTATCATAAGTTTTCATGCAGCCTAAGAAGCCAAATATTGACGAAAAAACTACGCCAACCGTCAACGGAGTAGCGTTCAAGATTTAAAATTATAATTAATTAGCGTTTTTTACAGATGAGTATAGCTTACTTAATATTTAAGTGTAGTTTTTCAGATTATTTGTCTAGAACTAGTAACTGTCATAGGTTATTTTTGTGTTTTCTGTTTGTAAACATTTGAAGTACATAATAGTATTTTAACTTCCATATTTACATTTTCTTTGTTAAACCAACTCGAAATAATAAAACCTTACTCACTGCTATCCCGTGTAACTTGCAACAAAGTGAATTACAAAGTTTGTTATATGAAATCTTGTTAACAAAATCAAGGCTGTGGTTCCATATTCTTGTATCTTAATCACATTATATCCTGTTATAAGCCCTAATTAATATATTTTAACAATACATTTAGGCTTCAATATCTCACATGATGAATAATGTTACAGAACAAACTACCAAGGTTACAACACACCGGGATGTGATGGTGGCTAGAATGAAACAAACACAAGCCTCAAAAATCAGCAATCAGCCAACCAAGATGTCAAGTATGAAGACCTGCAAGGACAACGGGATGACCTCTAGGCAGTCATTGATCGGTTCCAGCAATGCCAAGAGATACATGAGCAGGCATTACAACGCATCCGGGACCTCGAGCAGCAACTGCAGGAGTCGGATTCAAAATGGTATTGCAAGTATTGCTCCGGGAACTCCGCTCTGGCTGAAAACAATTTAAGTATATTTGCTGAATATAATATATTTGATTTAGATGTGGTTCATGACAGTGCATCATGCTCCCCAATGAAAGACCCTGTAGATTTAAAACAGTCTGTGCACATAGAGGGCGGCAGTGATCCCAGAGTGACGTTGAAAGGGTCAAATAAAATTAAAAAATATCTAAAGCTAAGCAAATTCAAAATACATCAAAATGTAACAGCTGCCTTAAGCGATGAGCTTCTAAACTGTCAATACCAACTTGACCTGACAGCACAGGAGTTGAACCATCGCTCCGATGAATTTCACAAATTAGAATTGAAACTAAAAGACCTGAATAATAGGTATGAACTGACAAGTAAAGCATTACACGAGTACATCTTTTGTGAATAACGTTCTAGATCCATCGAGCGTGTACCCTGTGTGCATGGACTCGCCTGCGCCCGCTTGTTCGAGCCGCGCCCGAGCCGGCTTAGCCCCGCTCCCACAAGCCCGCGCCCGTGCGCCGTCGCGCCGGCTCCGTCGCCGTCGAGCCTTCTGCAGCTGGCGCTGTCGCGGCTGGCCGCCGAGCCTCCTGCAGCTGGCGCTGTCGTGGCTGATCGCCGAGCCTTCTGCAGCTGGCGCTGTCGCGGCTGGCCGCCGAGCCTCCTGCAGCTGGCGCTGTCGCGGCTGACCGCCGAGCCTTCTGCAGCTGGCGCTGTCGTGGCTGATCGCCGAGCCTTCTGCAGCTGGCGCTGTCGCGGCTGGCCGCCGAGCCTCCTGCAGCTGGCGCTGTCGTGGCTGATCGCCGAGCCTTCTGCAGCTGGCGCTGTCGCGGCTGGCCGCCGAGCCTCCTGCAGCTGGCGCTGTCGCGGCTGACCGCCGAGCCTTCTGCAGCTGGCGCTGTCGTGGCTGATCGCCGAGCCTGAGCCTCGGCCGCCGGCCCCCGCCGCCGCTCCGCCCCGCGGCGGCATTATATATATTTTTTCTTTAGTTGAGACATCAAGAGTCTTTTAAAACTCTAAAGTTATTTTAGTTATTTTTTATTTGTATCAGTTCGTTTTTTTCTTCATCATGTATATTTTTTTTATTTTTTTAGATATACCTTGACACTTAGAGACTCTATACAGTATCTCTAACATCTCTTATTAAGCATAGTAGCTTTGTACTTTGTATAATTTATTGAAATTAATTTCCATAGAGCAGTCTGTTAATATTTTCTTTATGAATACTTTTGCATGTGTATTTTGAAAAAAAGTGGCTGAGGCGTAGGGTTAAAGCCGGCGTAGCTTTATTTGACGTTCATATCATTGTAATATGCCTACTTGGAAATAGTGCATTACGATACAAGTGCGTAAAAATCGACACGAGTTACGAATTTCCTTTTCCCACGTGTATCGTACGACGTTTTTCAGTACAGATGGCCCTCCGAAGTTTAGACCTGACATATACTCGTAATGAACCACTTCTCGCACTAGTGCGTAAAAAAAAACACCATCTGTACTGAAAATAAATATTTCAATGCATTTCAACACTTAGCATGATAATTAAGAAACTTTTCAAAGAATTTAATTAATAAAATTGACTTATAAATATATTGTTTTATTCCACATTCATATATTAAAAAAAATCGATGATGAAATGATGAATGTTGATCATAAATTAGCCGCAAATCGTACAACTTCTGTCTTATTCTGATAATAGTGCCATCTGACTCTGTCGTGCTGATATATGTAGCTGTTTGTGGTAAAACATTTTTATAGTAATAAAAATAAAATAATCTGAAAGTAATACTTCCGTCTTAGTGCGTTTTCACATTATACGATCCGATATCGGATGCAGGACCGATATCCCATATATTTAAGCCGCCATTTTTGATTTTCGCCTTTGAAATCCTTCCTGACATCCGCACTTAGGGTTGTAATATTTTACGTAGCATATTTTGCCTATTCTGGGATGTACGTCCAAGATAATTTAGAATAATCGTTAAAACTTGTGCAAAAAAAAAAACAAATACTAATGATAATGAATGTGCATATTGAGAGTCAAGAGTATTGTACGCCAAATTCTGGCAGATTGTGATGTTACAAAATACTAACCCTATCATCAATTCATCATTTATAAAGTCGCCGTCAATAGAATTTGTGAACAATGTAAACAAACCTTGTACGTTGTCAAAATGTCTTTAATTTTCATTCTAACTCATCAGATACTGGCTAAATCCAATCTTTGAAATAATAAAATTGTGCTAAAATATTGATATTTTGTATAATGGTTTGTTTACATTGTTGGAAATTTCTATTGACAGCGATTTTAACTACTCAAATTCGAACAATAAATAAATTGAATTTAAAACTTATCTTCAATATGCCAACTTTGTTTAGCATGCAGTGTTGTGCATCTTGCATACGCGCCATCTACCGGATTATAATGTTTGCTATTAGTCATCAAACGTACAAAACACTTCCCATGAATTGAATCTGATTCAAGTACCCGATTGGTAAAAAATGACTTAATTGTTTTTGTTAATTTCGGTGTTATATAGTGATAATGTTGTACGATCATGTTCCAAATTTTGAAATAATACGACTTAGGTCATTTAAATGAAATTATTTCGTGAATTGAACAATACCATTTGTCGCGAGAGTATAGTAATGCCATCTATTGTTTTACGAGTCAAACATATAAAACGATGTACTGAGTTACACGTCTTCCTTTATTTAGTTTAGTCTATGATAGTAGGTACATTATGATACAGTAATACCCCGCTTAACGCGAGTGATGCGTTCCAGGGAAAATCGCGTAAAGCGAATTTCGCGTATATTGGGGTCACTTGATTTCCGAAAAAATGTTTTCAGTACAGATGGTGTTTTTTTTACGCACTAGTGCGAGAAGTGGTTCATTATATAACAGGTCGAAACTTCGGAAGCTCATCTGTACTGAAAAACGTCGTACGATACTCGTGCGAAAAGGAAATTCGCAACTCGTGTCGATTTAAAACACTCCCTTCGGTCGTGTTTTAATTTATCGCCACTCGTTTCGAACTTCCTTTTTTACGCACTTGTATCGTAATGTACTATTATATTTTACTTGAAAAATTACAATCAAATAGCTTGTTTAAAGAAACTTTAACATTTTACATTTAAAAAAACAATAATAGAGTGCTATTTTAATTAAAAAAACAATCTCATGTTTTCGTGAGTGGCGTTTTGCTTCCGATTCATCAAAATTTTAAAATCGCGTTATAGCGAATCCGCGCTAAACGGGGTCGCGTAAAGCGGGGTATTACTGTACAAGTAAAGAGGAAGTGCGAAACGAGTGAAATGAAATGAAATATGAAATGAAATGAAATAAATATCGATAAATCGATTCGAGTTATGAATTTTCTTTTTGCATGTGTACCTATCGTACGACGTTTTTCAGTAGGTACAGAAGGCCCTCTGAAGTTTCGACCTGACAATAAATTAACCACTGCATACTTTTGCGGGCAAGAAACACCATCTGGTACTGAAAAAGGTATTTTGAGTATAATCCTATATCTACGTATCTACTAAGTAATGTACGTTCTTAATGATTAAACAAAACCTAATATCATCCCTCTTTGTATCAAATAGACCTATTTAGAGCCTAGCAAAGTTTCCCTTTGTTCGAAACAATAGGTACCCGTGTACGGGTGACCCGACGCGGGTAGCGGGTTTTTGCGGAGTTCCATTACCCGCCGCCAAATGACCTGTGAACTGATAACGGGACGCTAGTCACAGGCGCCAGCGGAATAGGAAGCGGAATGAGCTTTGGTTTAACAATAACGGGCGAAGTTTAGAAGAGACGATTTTGTAGTACGTTCGTGCTACTGTAGGTACGTTCTACTTGGTTCTACATATATTGGAACCTATCCTATTTTAGACATTAGCTAGCTTTTAAGTTTAGTCTTAGTTTCTTATATAATTATGTAAATATGTTCATGTAAATAAAGAATAACCTATCTTTGGATTGAACAATACCTAAAGTGTAGGTATGTCAAAATTAAAAGCCTATATCCAATATGCTATTATCTAAAATCGTTATTTTCCTAAAGTGTAGTATGCTAGAGAGATAGCAATTTTAGACATTACTTTTGAGAATTTTAGGAATTCTCTTATCATTGCTATCTACTAATCTGTCTGATTGTTACATTTACCTATAAATTTCTGAACTGATTTCGATGAATTTTGTAAGAATTTGAGGCTCAAGGAAGGATATAGGATATCAAAGTTGTTAATCATAATCATCACTAATTTATCAACATACACTAATGAAGTGACGGGCCGAAGCATCATGACAAACTAAATTAAATTGGCTGCAATTTTGATACTTAGCCAGCTGTGAAAGCGTTATTTTCAAAGTAAAACTTTGAAATGAATAGTTTTCATTTGCAAAGTCTGCACAAAATCGCTGTCATTCTAGCTCGCCTAACTCTAAATGTTTGTGAATTAGGCCATACGCCCCCGCCGCAGGATCATTCCGGGCTGTATTTCACTTATCGCGGGTTAAGCGATTCGCGCTCCGCTGACTAATCAACTACGCCTACTGCACACTGTGCCACGTGCCCCATTGAATGTGGCATGCGACATAGGTATTGACGAGTCGAGTCCATATAAGACCGAAGTTCACCGATTTGAACGGAACAAAGTGAGGGGGTGTGTGTGCAAATGTAAGCTTGTCAAAAGCATTTTCATCGATGATGAGGTGCCACATATTGCCACATATTGTTATTCCAAATCCCCTGCAGAGTTACCTTGATCTACTATAGGTACACTGTGCCACACGACGCTAATAGGGGTATTTACTCCAAAATCAAGCGATATGTCACGTCGAGTGCTTTGATTCGATGGTGGAAACATAGTGATTCAAACTGTTTGGGTGAAATAGGTACTTAATGATGTCACAAACTCAGCGTGTCGCACAGTCTATGTCGTCCTTAAGCGGGTCTTTTCAACGCGTGAGCAATGTCATTATCTGATGATTAGCACTTTGGAAGAATAAGGCAATGAACTTAATGGAGTGCACTGATTTCTTTCACAAATCACTGAATTTGCGGACTTTCTTTTGAAATAGGTCGCGTTTAATATTAAATGACGGTCTATTAAGTATCAAAAGGTTTTTGTTCTAAAAATGTCGAGTTGTCGGATGTAGCTTCATAAAGTTCATAACGACTTTAATTGGGGTAATAATGCATTTATCGGATATTATAGACGGTTAACCAAATCTTGAGAAGTTCACTAAAAAAATAAGGCAGTAAACTATGTGGCTCCACCGGGCATCAAATGTCTGCCTAATCTCCATAGAAAATTTGAATTTCGCGCCATTGTTTTTGTGCCAAGATTTGGTTGACCAATTGACCATCGTCGTAACAATTTCCGGATTCTTCGGTTTCTAAAACAACGTACTTAAGTAAATATTTTTTATGCATGTAATCAAAAAGCTTAAGTTTGAGTGCAGAATAAAAATACAAGAAAAGTGACTAAAAATAATAAGATCAAAATAGTGCGCCATCATTTTTTTTTGCACTGACATTATTTCTAATACAAAAAGCCGAGAGCTTTCCATAGCAGTATCTAAACGCATCATATGTCAAAACGTTCTGTCAAATTCTTTAAAAACGATTGATGCTAAACACGTCAATTACCAAAGATTATAACCAACTACGTAAAACAAAATGCATCTTCTACCGTTTGTTAAAGTATAGTTTAGAATATTTAATCTTATATTGGTTTTGCAAAATAGCTCAGTTCGCATTGAATTTAAATGTCGATCAGCTGTAGGAATTTCGCGATTTTATATTTTAGCAATTAAATAGTAAAGTATATAAAATACGGTAAATTGTGTATAATGCGGTTTGTATCGCAACTATTTCAACCATTATTAACCATACCAAAGAATGCGAAGATCAAGAATACAGAGATAACTTGCAAGAGCCAAAAGGTGAGGTTATATTATTTTGAAATCAACAAATTCTTTGTTTTTAAATAAAATGCATAATAATTAACCTTGTATTTCTCAATTGAGACTTCAAAAATGAATCTATGCATCTAGGTTACATACATAACTTTCTATCGAGCACAATATTTCGTTTTTTTCTCAGTTTTCTTATAGACTATGCTGTACGTACTTAAGAAATAAATTTATTACATTGACCCTGAAGTCTCCAGCATCTAAATAAACTATAGAAGGAACTATAGGAAGGCTCTGACGACCGGTCTGGCGCAGTCGGTAGTGACTCTGCCTGCTACGCCGGGGTCCCGGGTTCGAATCCCGGTAAGGGCATTTATTTGTGTGATGAGCACAGATATTTGTTCCTGAGTCATGGATGTTTGCTATGTATATAAGTATTTGTGTATTATATATATCATTGTCTGAGTACCCGCAACACAAGCCATCTTGAGCTTACCGTCAATCTGTGTAAGAATGTCCTATAATATTTATTTATTTATTATTATTATTATTTATTTATTATTTTTATAATTCAGGCAGGCAGTTGAAAAAACAACTGATATGGCCTGTATCCTGGTATCTTTTTCTAGGTTTATCTCATATTATTATGTTTGTCTAATTTGTTCTTAAAACTGTTGATGTTGGGTGCTGAGCCATCTTGAGGCGTGACTACTCTGTTAGCAAAGAAGTGTCTATGTGGGTTGTTGTTTGACATGCAGAGTTTCTGTAGTTTTAAGTGGTGCCCTCTCAGTCGGGTATTGGTGTCTCTTTTGAGTATAGATTTGAAGTCTTCGAGGTCATAGTGTCCATTTATTTATTTATTTATTTATCTTGCACATAGTTTTCTAGCATTTCTCTATGATTTTAAATGAATACACAACTTATAAATCTTCCAGCTCCTACTCGAATGTGGTCTAATCCGTCCCACATCCCCCGGTTTCTTCGCCCTCCTACCTCTTGCCCGGCGCGCCTTAGACAAGCTAGAAGCTCTTGTCAAGCGACATATAGAGGCGGCTGGCGGGCAGCGGGTGTCGCTACCTGCGTTGACAGCTGCGGGGCTGTGGGAGAAGACGGGACGGATTACGGAGGAGTTGTTGAAAGTGCAGGATCGGCATGGGAAGAAGTTTGTGCTTGCCCCAGTAAGTGTTTAAAATAAGGTGGAACAAGTATTTTGACAGTTCTTTGGTTTGTTTGCACTAATAAATTCACTGTGATAAAATTATAGTGTATTCTTGCAACTTGAATATTCTTTACATCAGGGGCCCGTTTCTCGGAGCTACAAGTTACAATTTAAGGGCCCCCAGATCTAGCGTCTCACGAGTGTAGCGTCGGGCGAACTATATGGAAAAAGATGCGGCATCGGGCTTTGCCATACAGTTGGCGCAACCCTATGTAATAACAAGATATGTTATTACTGTTGAGGATGGGCAGCGTCACGGGATGAGGTGTTGTCAAATGATGAACACGAGTAGTAGGTAAAGCGTAAAGTAATGAATCTCAATCAATCTCATTTATTGTATAAAGGTGTGCCTATATATACATGTTTGGGTTGTCGCTGACTAAGCAATATGCGTTATGTCGCAGTAAACCATTGTGTTACTGCTAAACATAGAAAGTGGCTAATATGCCATTACACTACGCTCGCGAGACGCTGGATGTGGGGGGGGGCCTTACAAATGGTAGTCAATGTCTAATATTGGAAAGAGACTTCCACTTGTAACTTTCAATTTTGTTTTGAGAAATAGGCCCAAGATCATTTAGTTCAGTTTACAGTTTAAACAATATTTTCTGCTTTACCAAGCCAAGCCCTTAATTGTTAAGAGGGGCACTGGAACTTGAGTAGTTTTATGTGCTCTACCTACCCCTTTATACAGGCGTACAGGCTATTATTTATTAATCAAACAGGCAGTTATAACAACTGATAGTTGCCTGTATCCAACAATTCTTTCTTAAGATGTGTTCTTTAAATTAAGTAGTTACCTGCCGGAGGTGTGAATTTTTCCATTTTTCCTTTAATTTAAAAATATGTAATACCGCTCGCAGACTGTTATGCATGATGAAAAACAAATTTTGTGTATTAAAGTTTTACAGAAAATGTGCAACTAACTAATAATTTTCACATTATGTTTCAGACACATGAGGAAGCTATAGCAGATTTGCTGTCAGATGTTGGGCCTTTATCCTACAAACAGCTACCACTCTTATTGTATCAGGTGAGTACAATATTTTGTAACTCTAGTTTTGGAAAGGTACAGCGGGGCAAATCTCGACTGGGGGCAAATCACGGCTAGGCGACTAAAAAATAACTAATTAGTCCGTCAGTTAGATTATCAACGAATTTTAGACACGTGTTTTTTATTTTTTTCTCGTAAACGAAAAATGACGACGGTAGGTACAGTGCGTTGAAGTTTCACGTGACGTCACGCCTAGGTACAATTCCTACTTAAAAGTGACGTCACAAGCCCCCACTCCGGAACTTTGATGCTCTATATATTTGTATTTTTTCATTAATTAGAAAAAGCGAAAAATATGTGTTCAGTATTTTTGGACGATCTAACTGACGGATCTAACGCCAGCACTCCTCAACCATTTTCCCTGCAGATCGATTGACAGCTAGCCTCCTATCATCTGTTTTTCGATTCTGTTTTTTTAGACAGTAGCGTCCTCTCTGACGTTTTGGCAGAACTCAGTCGAATACCAGCCATGTTGTACGAAGTTGTAAAACCGTTGTTTGCTCTATTTGTCAAATATAGCGTCATAAAACGTATCTTAAACCACATTTTGGTCATTCTCCGACATATTTTTATATTAAAGGAAAAAATGGAAAAATTTACGCTTCCGGCGGGACTTGAACCCGCATCATTTGCAATCCGTGCAAGGCTCTTAACCAATTAAGCTACGGAAGCCACGCCGGACATCGCAAATCTTTCCATGCCTTTCCTTATGTACACACGTCTTGGGGTGACGTCTAGCGCCATCTACCGACAGACTATTACATCTTGTAACGGCACTGGAGTCTCAAGTTATATTGAGAATTCACCAGTAACAATGTGCTAACCCATACTAAATTTATTTTTAACAAGCAGAAACGTCTGCTAACGATTCTAAACATTTTTATATTAAAGGAAAAAATGGAAAAATTTACGCTTCCAATAACAATTACAATAATAATTAATAATAATAATAATTAATAATTAGTAATAATAATTTACGCTTGAGACTCCAGTGCCGTTACAAGATGTAATAGTCTGTCGGTAGATGGCGTTAGACGTCACCCCAAGATAAGATAAGATAAGATAAGCGTGGCTTCCGTAGCTTAATTGGTTAAGAGCCTTGCACGGATTGCAATTGATGCGGGTTCAAGTCCCGCCGGAAGCGTAAATTTTTCCATTTTTTCCTTTAATATAAAAATGTTTAGAATCGTTAGCAGACGTTTCTGCTTGTTAAAAATAAATTCTCCGACATATTTGTATTTTCAGATCAGCGATAAATATCGCGATGAGCTTCGTCCCAAGCATGGCGTATTACGAGCGCGCTCCTTCCGCATGCTAGACGCATACGGGGCACACACACAAGAACAAGCCACAGAAGTGTACCAACGGGTAGGAGAACAGTATAGAAGACTATTTGATACATTGAGACTGGATGTACATAAAGGTAGGCTTATCTTATACCTTTATACTATCTCGGAAACCGCTTTAACGATTTCGCCGAAATTTGTTATTTGGGGGTTTTCGGGGGTGACAAATCAATCTAGAGTCAAATCCTTAGATCCCGAAAAACGCGAATATTTGAATTTTCATGCGTTTTTCTTTCGTGTTAGTAAGCGTAAAATATGGTCGTTAATTTCGCCTACCGCGCGTCGGCTCCGCGTAGCTCGGTAGTAAGAGGTCGGTCTAATGTTTGCAGACAGATCGCAGGGGTCAGGGTTTCGAATTTTTTTATCTAAAGACGTGATATAATAAAATAGAACCGAGCAAAACTTTTTAATATTGTGTTAGAAGTCAGATTGATACATACGGGGCACACACACAAGTACAAGCCACAGAAGTGTACCAACGGGTAGGAGAACAGTATAGAAGACTATTTATTTGATACATTGAGACTGGATGTACTATCAGCTGCAAAAGTGGATGGCGAATTTATCAATGAATTCATTCATCATTTCTCCATGCACTTTTGCAGCTGATAGTACTTACATAAAGGTAGGCTTATTAATATTGTGTTAGAACACTTTAAGTTCTCGCGCTTTGTACACACACACATATTTAACCCTTAAATGCATATTGTTGCCATTTGGCTACAATGTATGTATATTTTGTATGTATGTATGTATATTTTGGCTAGTTTATAGCCAAAATATAAGCTGGAATTTTTTATTTATTTTTCTTAGATCCTACATCTCAATTACTAAATAAAAACATTATTTCCAACCATTTAAGAAAAAATGGCGGAAAAGTGTGAAAAAACTGGATGATGGTGATTTTTAGTACATGATTCAGGCAGATTTTTTCAGAGTTAGTAACTATTTTATGTTTAATCATTTTATCATAGGGGTTTCTCAAATAGTGTACCTTTTTAATAGTAGTAAAAGTTTTCTTATAATTTTACTAGTAATTATATGTTTATATAAGTAAGATTTAGCCTATTTTACTTCTAACACTGATTTAGTATTAAAATCGATGTTAAATATTTTTTTATTATTTTTCCTAGAGTCAGAAAACCATTGTCTATCACATTATTAATTTCTAGTTAAAAGAAAAAAATCATGCATTTAAGGGTTAAAGTCACATACAGGTCGAACGCGATTAATTAACATTATTTTACCTTTTTAACATTAACTAAAAGCGGATAGATTATATTTACTTGTCTACCCCGAACGTTTATATAAATTAATATCGGGTGGTTTTTTGGGTGTTTACATCTCCGGTGACATTTTGCTGGGATGTCAGTCTTCCGCGACCACGGCCAGTGCAACCTGGCCAAAACGTTGGGAAAAAAGGTAAAATAATGTTAATTAATCGCGTTCGACCGGTATGTGACTTTAAATATTTTGTTAGAAGTCAGATTGTTTCATATGCTAGATACATATGGGGCACACAGACAAGAACACAGGTTGAACAGTTTTCGAAAAAAATACGGGAAATTACGGAACCCTACACTGAGCGTGGCCCGACCCGCTCTTGGCCGGTTTTTTTTATAAATTATAATATTAACTAGCTTTTGCCCGCGGCTTCGCTCGCGTTAGAAAGAGACAAAAAGTATCCTATGTCACTTTTCATCCCTTCAACTATCTCCACTTAAAAAATCACGACAATTCATCGCTCCGTTTTGCCGTGAAAGACGGACAAACAAATAGACATACACACTTTCCCAATTTATGATATTAGTATGGATTTCAGTACCTGCGCCTTGCGGAGAGATGGGCGGTTCAGAGTCACACGAATGGCAGCTACCGGCGGCAGCGGGGGAAGACAGAGTGTCAATATGTGCAGTTTGTAGACAAGCTACTGTTGAGGAGAAATGTCAGTGTGGGGGGAGCACTGAAGCTGTTAACAGTATTGAGGTAAGCCTATAGCATAGTATAATAAAGAGTACTATCGTACAGTATGGCCACTCCCGCTCCCCGCTGAAAGTGCCTCCACGCTCTCGGTTACCTCACAGTTACCGCCCATCAAGAACGCGACCAGTCGACACATGGCGCGTAGGCATAGGTATATTTCTGGTCAGGTTTTACACATTAGGCTTAAGACTTGGTTTATCATGGTCACTTCCATCCAGTTTTGCTATATGGAGTTGTGATATGGGGTAAATCGACGAATACAAATTGGTTTGTTACTTTGATCGGAGCAAAGTTTAAGGAATCAATAGATGATATGCCAATTGTCTTTATACCGTTTATTCTGCACAGAGATATACACACATATGTTTTACACCGGTTTAAAATTTCACGATTATTTCAAACAATAACTTTTAAACCTGGACTTAATCGCGTATCACTATATTAAAACTTCACCTCCAACGTTTCGGGGACGATGTTGTCCCTTGGTCTCGGAGAAGACTAGAGATTTACCCCCTTATTCATAAACGTACTCTAAAGTTATCAAGCTGATAAAGTTGGGTAGTCCTTTTCTATCACGCCAATACGTCGGAAAGGGACAAACGGACTTTATCGGCTTGATAACTTTAGAGTACGTTTATGAATAAGGGGGTTAAAAGGTATCATATGTTTTAATCCCACAAACTCTCAATATAATTGTTTTATTTGCAGGTCGGGCACACGTTTATCCTAGGCACTAAGTACAGCGAAGCGCTAGGTGCCAACTATGTAGTGCCTAGCGGCCCCCCTCAACCGATCGTCATGTCTTGCTACGGTATAGGAATTACTAGGTAAGACATGAACCATGAACAGGTACCATGATATATAGCCTGTCAACCAAATTTTGGCAGTAGCAATGTACATCAAACTAAAGTATGGTATCCCATGAACAAAAACCAGCAATGTACGTCGAACAGCCACAGATATATTTTTTTCAAGGGGCTCGCTCCTTCCTTACGAATTAGATAATGTATTAAAAAGGGACGGATATGTGCTAGTTATTTCTCTTTTTGGTAGGGTGGAGATTTCCACAGATAAGATACAAATGACACGCGAATTTCCACCGATTTTCAAAACTAGTGTTGCTAGCCCGCGATTTTTCAAATTTGCCGCATTTTTCTAGTGACAAGATTTGGTTGACGGTCTATAACAGTCACAGCTATATAAATAAATAAATAGGTAAATATTACACGACATTCTCACACAGATTGACTGAGTCCCACGGTAAGCTCAAGAAGGCTCGTGTTGCAGGTACTCAGACAATACAAATACTTAAATACGTAGAAAACGTCCATGACTCAGGAACAAATATCTGTGCTCGTACAAATAAATGCCCTTACCGGGATTCGAACCCGGGACCGCGGCGTAGCAGGCAGGGTCACTACCGACTAGGCCAAACCGGTCGTCTATATCCTCCATTTTTTAAGGATTAAAAAAGTCTTGCGGTTGTCGTCGTGCCATTTTTAGGACAACAATTTAAAAACGAACATATTTGACTATTTTATTTAAACCACAACATCATAGATTAAATATAACAAGATCATACCATCCCATACATTAAAATGCGACCGCCTACGAACGCGCTTACACTCCACCACACATAGATGGCGCCACAAAAAATGCCTTGTTGCCACCGATTATTTGTAGATTGGCATTAAGTGTCAATTCCGAGCCGTAAATCTATGTCAAAAGTGACACTTAACGCCATCTACAAGTATAATCGAAAGCTACAAGACATTTTTTTTGTGGCGCCATCTATGTGTGGTGGAGTGTAAGCGCGGTCTTAGGCGGTCGCATTTTAATGTATGGGATGGTATGATCTTGTTATATTTAATTTATGACAACATGCACAACTATATTTCCAAGTTGTCTCATTTATATTTTCTAGAGATGACTAAAATATTTGATTAAACTTAAACTTGATGTTTCTTAATACGTTTTCAAAAAAAAACACAATAGGCTAGTTTCCTACTAGTCAAATCAGCTTCTTTTTAGAACTGTCAAACCGATTTGCTAATATGGAATTACTATGAAATACTGAGGAGTGACGTCACGGTCAATTCATTTACTTTATATCTTTCTCTTTGACTTATTAAATAGAAATTATGTTTAAACATAACGACTGTCCATATTTTTCTTCTAATTATGTGGTGCTTTATATCGTGAACTGCATAAAATATTTTACTTTAAGTATAGGAAACTAGCTTTGCATTTATAAATAAATAAATTACTTAAAATCGCCGTCAATAGAAATTATCAACAATGTAAACAAACTATTATATAAAATAACAATATTTTAGTACAATTTTATTATTTTAATGGTTGAGGATCATAATGTGAGATGAATTGATTAAATAACACATGGATGTAGCCAGTATCTGATGAGTTAGAATGGAAATTAAAGACATTTTGACTACAAGGTTTGTTTTTCACAAATTCTATTGACGGCGACTTTATGTTGTAGGTACTAAACGGACATGTTTTGCTTACAGATTACTCGCTGCCAGCCTTGAAGCCCTATCTACAGACACAGCTCTCCGGTGGCCTGAACCCATTGCCCCATATCGAGCGATTCTCATAGGCCCTAAGGTAATAAATAAAATTATAAATAAATAAATATTATAGGACATTCTTACACAGATTGCCTGAGCCCCACGGTAAGCTCAAGAAGGCTTGTGTTGTGGGTACCCAGACAACGATATATATAATATATAAATACTTATATGTATACATAGAAAACATCCATGACTCAGGAACAAATATCTGTGCTCATCACACAAATAAATGCCCATACTGGGATTCGAACCCGGGACCGTAATAATAATTAATATACTCGAAGAGTCTCGACCAACATCTCGAGAGACTCTCGCTAGGTGGCTGGATCAAGGGCCAGATGCAGAAGGCGGTGATCTTGGACACAGCGCGGATAGTTCGACGGTTCCTCTCTCTGCAGCCCTAACCACCGGCAGCTTGGGCCCTGCCCCGCTGCTGGCGGCACCCTAGGTTAGGTTTTTTATAATATGTTTATATGTTTTTATATTGTTTTGTAAGTGTTTTTTTATTTTACTTTTATACTCATATTGTAAAAAACCTAGCATAAGAAAAAAGATAAATAAAGGAAATTAATATACAACCTCCGTAATAATAATTGATATACACCGTGGTTTTTTTTGTTTTCCGTTAACCCTTTAATGCATACTGTAGCCAAATGGCTACATCTGAAATGACATATCAGTCAATGTCAATTGGGTAAGTAAAGTTTTTTGATGATAGAGGCAAATAATATATTTTTCTGATAAGATACATTGTAACATCACGGAAAGGTGGCACTTTTATTATGTACAAGCTTTTGCCCGCGGTTTCGCTCGCGTTAGAAGCTTTATAATTTTAGAACAAAACGGGACTTAATCGCGTAAACACTTACATTTATATTTGGCCCTACGTTTCGAACATCACATTATGTTCTAAAAAAATTCTATTGTTGTGATTAAATTCTATCAACGGAACGTCTGTTCTACAGCAGAAAAGCACGTGAAGCGGTTGAAATTAGAAAGCATCGAAATTTCAACCAGAATGAGGGGCAGAACAAGTGCGGGTAGTTCGAGAAACTCGCGCGGTCAGTCTACCCGTGACCACGAACATAATGTGATGTTCGAAACGTCGGGCCAAATATAAATGTAAGTGTTTACGCGATTAAGTCCCGTTTTGTTCTAAAATTATGAGTGCAAATCGTGTTAGTCTAAATCAATATAAAGTAGCTTTTTTTTTCTATTTTCTTACAATCCAGCATGCGCAAAGGCATTGTATTGCATATGTACTGAAAATGTTGTTTTTCAGTACACAGATGGTGGTTTTCTTTACGCACTAGTGCGAGAAGTGGTTCATTAGGGTACGTGCAGATGACAAGCGTTCAACGCGCGACGAACGCGCGCAAAATTTTTGTATAGTGTTCACATGACACGCGCTTGCCGGGCGTTGAACGCGCGTTGCCGCGACCGCCATGGTTCAGTCAGTAGAGTTCTTACATTTGTCGAAGATGGACGTAGAAACAGTTTTAACGGTGATATTATACCGACGGTTGAAACGACGCGCCAGAAGACGGAGATATTGGGTCCACCCAATCTTAGTGTGATACTATACAGCACGGACCACGGATGATTTTATTAATTCTGTTGCGGTACAAATTCACGAAAAAAATGTACTTTTTTGTACCTACGTTTAAAAAAATGTACCTTTATGGTTTTGGAGTTTCGACATAGGGGCAGTGGTCGTGCTAGGTAGGTACTCCCTGGCACGACCACACTATATTTAATGAGTTTGCGTGAGTAAAGCTTCGGTTTCCATTTCGGACGATTTCTGGACGACCCGATGAACCCTAAAATACGTCCATCCGCGTCGAAAGCGCGCGCTCAACTGAACGGAAACATAGAAAACCAATGATCTCAAAGCGCGCGTTGACGCGCGCTGACAACAGTCGAGCGCTAGCGCAGCGTTCAACGCGCGTATTAATAAAACGCGCGTTAGCATGTGTACAGCCTGAATAAGTTGTTATGTAGTTGTAAACGCGCGTTATCAAAACGCGCGTTGAGCGCTTGTCATCTGAACATGCTCTTAGGGTACGTTCAGATGACAAGCGTTCAACGCGCGTTGAACGCGCGCAAAATTTTTGTATAGTGTTCACATGACACGCGCTTGCCGAGCGTTGAACGCGCGTTGCCACGACCACTATGGTTCAGTCAGTAGATTTCTTACATTTGTCGAAGATGGACGTAGGAACAGTTTTAACGGTGATATTATACCGACGGTTGAAACGACGCGCCAGAAGACGGAGATATTCGGTCCACCCAATTTTGTCAACCACGCTGACTGAAAGCCATGTCATACTTGTCATATCCCATATCGCAGGACGTTTCTCTATTTCGTCTATAAATAATTCCGTATCAAAAGCTTCGGTTTCCATTTCGGACGATTTCTGGACGACCCGATGAACCCTAAAATACGTCCATCCGCGTTGAAAGCGCGCGCTCAACTGAACGGAAACATAGAAAACCAATGATCTCAAAGCGCACGTTGACGCGCGCTGACAACAGTCGAGCGCTAGCGCAGCGTTCAACGCGCGTATTAATAAAACGCGCGTTAGCATGTGTACAGCCTGAATAAGTTGTTATGTAGTTGTAAACGCGCGTTATCAAAACGCGCGTTGAGCGCTTGTCATCTGAACATGCTCTTATATGTCAGGTCGAAACTTCGGAGGGCCACCTGTACTGAAAAACGTCATACGTGCGAACGGGAAATTCGTAACTCGTGTGAGTCGTGTCTATTTAAAACACTTCCTTCGCTCATGTTTTAATTTATCGCAACTCCTTTCGAACTTCCTTTTTTCGCACTTGTATCATAATGTAATTCTGATTTATGTTACAGGAAGGTTCCAAAGAGTGGTCGGTCTACAACTCGGAGCAAATGCTAGGTCTGTTCGACAAGTTGTCTTCATTGCCGGGGCTTCGTGGTGACGTCATATACGATGACCGACACCAGATGACCGTCGGCAAACGGATACTCATGGCCGACAAGTAAGTTTACATTAATGTATTATTTAGTACAAATGAGTATTCAAACTCAGGAAAATGTGGAAAATACATACATACAATCATACATACAATCACGCCTGTATCCCATAAAGGGGTAGGCAGAGCACATGAAACTACTAAAGCTTCAGTGCCACTCTTGGCAAATAAGGGGTTGAAAGAAAACGAAACTGACATTGCAGTGACAGGTTGCCAGCCTCTCGCCTACGCCACAATTTAACCCAATCCCACAGTCGCCTTCTACGACACCCACGGGAAGAAAGGGGATGGTGAAATTCTTAACCCGTCACCACACAGGGTGGAAAATTTTACCACTAAAACTCGAACTCATAACTCTTTGAATCACTAGCCCCATCGTTCTACCAGCCACCGAGTATTTACTAAACAAGAGCTTTTCACTAGGTATAGCACTCATATTATGGCACCTAGCTAGTCTAGCGACATCTATCCTAAAAGTATCACATTTTAAATGACTACCGGAGAAAATGCAAAATACAATAGTTATTTGTTATACAAGGGAGCAAAGTTGTATTTTAACGCCGAGTGTGGAATTGAAAATCGAGCAAGTGAAAGGATTCTATAGTTGAACCACGAGCGAAGCGAGTGGTTCGAGAATAGAATCCTGAACTTGTGAGTTTTTTAACACACGAGAAGTAAAATACATTTGCACCCGAGTGTAACACATAACTTTTCCCCTCACTACAGGGAGGAAACAACGACGCAAAAAATGCGTTTATCACTGCTTCCAGTAGTTCCACAGGTGGTAAATCATCTTTATTACTAGATTCACCTACTTTTATCAATTTTAAAGCTGTTAATTTGACTTTATTCAAAGTCAAATTACTTTACCCACTAGTGGATAAAATGCGTTTTTACCCGCTGGTATTAAAGGACAAAACACGTGTTTCCGAGCTAGTGAGGGGAAAAATCATTTATTCAGCAAATGGGCCACGGGGGCACTTTTACATGTCAACATTACAGAGTATTCATTAAAGTTAAACAAATGAAATTAATAGAAATATTACCTAAAAATATTAATCATAAGCAAAGTAGCTATACACTGATATAGAATTAGAGATGTATAAAGTCTCTTAAATGTCATATTATTACTAACTATAATCAATACATAAAGAAAGCGCAAACAGATACAAAGATAAAAGAAATCTATAATACTTCAACAGTTGTAAAAGACTGAATGTTACAAGTAAAAGTATTATACTTAATCAAATAATCCATGGAGATGTATAGAGTCTCCAAGAGTCAAATTTTATAAAATTAAAATATTTAAAAGTAAAAACCTTTGTCAAACCATACAAAAAAAACACAGAAAATGAACAGCTAAATTACACATTTCAAGAGATGTACAAGTCTCTAGTTGTCAATCATTAAAGAACAAATCAAGTTTACAAAAAAATATAATCAAACGACAACAAGATCATTAAAGTAAGGAATCTATTTAAAAAAAAATAATCAAAATCTTGAACACTTGTGATCCTAAGTCGCTATTCGAGTCTTTTGAATTTTTCAACTTTTCTGAATGAAGTTTATTACATAAATATTTAGAATATACAGTAAGAGGCAAGTAACTATAGCGACGTATACTTTACACTCATAAACGCCTAAGCGACTAGCGACATCTACTGTATGAGTCAATATACAACTCGGAGCAAATGCTAGGTCTGTTCGACAAGTTGTATTCATTGCCGGGGCTTCGTGGTGACGTCATATACGACGACCGACATCAGATAACCGTCGGCAAACGGATACTCATGGCCGACAAGTAAATTCATAAAAAAAAAACAAAAGTAAAACTTGAACTCACGAGTTTGTGTCACTAGGCCATCACTCTACCAGATACTCCACCGATACTTCAGTCAATAGCAGCGATATTTTCATCAGACATGCGACATCGGTGCCTAGGCGACACATACATAACAATTATTATATGTGAGTGTGTTTAGTAAAACGTCCCACGTTGTCGGTTACCATTAAGGCGAGATTTACTTGTATCCTTATATGAATAAGCTAACAAAGCGGCTTTATAGCAATCGATAAAAAACGGGACGTTTTCCAGTGCACACTCACATATTTTCTTATTAAGTAGATTCAAAGTTTTAAAAAAGTAGGAAATATAGCTAGTATTACTCGAACTCATGACTCTGAATTACTAAGCTAAGCCATCGCTCTACCAACTGAGCTACCAAGCCTTCACTCGAAACAACAAAAATTGCCATTATAACCAGTCATTGTTACATTGCGTGAAATGTCGCTCACTCAGCGCGTAACATTCTGTCTCAACGCGACTCACTCATTCCATTCATTCACTTATTCAGTCAGTGACAGAACAGAATGCCCAGAATGGTTTTCAATGGTGGAATGGTTGGTTGGAATGTGTGACTGCGTGTATTTTAAATTTAGATAGACGTAACGTAACTAAACGCGCGTGATGGTCACTTGACAAAGTGGTTGGAATGTGCGACTTCTGGTTCGAGCGCCATCTTAGCGGTCTCGCCTTGTGAATAACCCATTTGTTTTACGCATTAAATAGCGGCCCGTGTGTGCGTGTGTTTTATATTTAGATCGAGTGCAAAATGATTTGAGCAAATAGCAATTTAAAATATTTAAAACAGTAAAATATGGACGTAACTAAACGCAAAAACGTGATGGTTACTTGACAAAATGTTTTTGAGGTTATTTTATGAAGTTTCACTTTTTCCGCGCGGAGGGACTCTACGTTTTGTTTTTTTACAAGCTTTTATTCAACTTACCTTGTTCGTATGTTAGCGTGCGTCAAAACGTAGAAGCTAAATTTGACCCACTTCCCGGTTTCCGATTGAGCTGAAATTTTGCACACATATGTAAATCACATGACAATGCAATATTATGGTATCATGGAGCTGATCTGATGATGGAGCGGAAAGGTGGCCATAGGAACTCTGTTATGAAACGTCGTACCCCCATCGAGTAAGGGGTTTTTATAAATATCTCGGGGAGCAGTAGATGACTGTTGAAAGAAAAGTACAGTCGGCAATAAAAGCTTGTGCCAAAAATGAAATTTTTGCATTATTTTATTATATTATATCTCATAACCTTACCTGTGTAGACCTTAAAGAATAACATTTATGTTAAAAAATGTCCCATATTAAAAGTTCTAATCACAGAGAACCTCCTATAGAGTGGCAGTCTTGTCATATTTGGTTCGCGATACGAGTCACCAGTGTTTGGGGTGCGAGGAGCGGGCGGGGAATGTGTTAAGCGCGCTGTGATTGGCCGTTTCAAGGACGGCGGGCAGTCGCGCCAGATGAAAAGGGACAGAAGTATGACTGTCCCTCTACTGACGCGTAAGTGGCCAATGTAAGTTGACCTATGCCGGCTCTGAATAAATTATAAATATGACTTATTTGTGGAATGTAATGCCGTCTGTTTTTAAATTTGAGCTTCTTGTTACCTTTCCACACCATTTCACACTACAGGTGGACATCTTTAAGGCATCAAAATACCCTTTTCCAATTTTTTTGTGCGAAAAACACGCGCTGCTTTCGGGTCTGTTACTTGGTCGATACTGATCGGGCACGGCGAGCGCCCGCGCTTATATCAGTGCAAATACTAGGAAGGCTGGCCACAGCGAGTCGTCTTGTAATAGATGTCTATAGGGGTTGGTCTGTGGTTCTAATACACAATTTTGTTCGCAGAATGGGCTACCCTCTGGTGATAGTTTGCGGTAAAGGAGTCTTAGAAACCCCACCACGACTCGAGCTGCATTCTCAAGGCGAAACACAGTTGCTGACGCTAGGACAACTTATGTGGGTGCTACAAGGGGGAATGAGAAAGTTGCTAATAAAATGTAAAATCAATATGTTTGTTTCATTTAATTACCTTAAATATCCGAAGAGGATCGAGTATTATAGAGCGTTACTGTCAAAGTAAAATGTGTAATCACAGTGCATAGACTGCCATCTCTCGACACAGGCTTAAAACTTTTGAACCTCAGTTTTGACAATTTGGCTCATATTCTTAGCTTGATATGTGTTAAAATGTCAAGTCCCCCAAAGGTGTAACACCATCTAGGCCTCCGTACCTTTTCCTATATGGGGTTGAGGTACTTTTTTTTCTTAGACTTTATCCGTCTATACGGAGCACAGACCAATACAACAAGACGGCCCTTACAGGGCGACTCGCGGTCACCAAGCATACGACAAATCAGGTTTATAAAAGTTTGAACGCGTGCGACACCGATCAGTAGCGCCCAAGTATACGACCCGCTAACAGTGTTCGTGTCCGCTCGGGAAAAAATCTTAAATAATCAAATTTGGTTGCAAACAATGGTCTCTTGCAGCATAAAGTGGTGTGGCAAGTCTTCTAACACTTCTACATATAAAAAAGATGGAATAACATTCCACAGTTAAGTCAAATTAATTATTTTGTTGAATATTGTTTATTATCCGCGGAGTTCATTTATACTGGTCAATATGGTTGTACTGAGCGGCGCCGCGGCGCGTCCATCCCTTTTTGCCTAGTTAACAATGCGATATGCTATCCCTTTCACGTAAACGACTAGGGATGGGGCCATGTTAGTTTATGTCTGTTGCGGGAACTTCGTACTACCGTTCGTACCATGTGCTACCATTTTATGAAATATAAAAGAAAGCAGATTTGTAAATGTTAATAATTATCTAGAATCTGTAGAGTCTGTAGTGTTATTTAGTTGATTGATTAGTTTAGAATATTTAGTTGGTAATTTAACTTAGTAAACGTAAGTAAAAATGAACAGTTTAGTTATTAGTTACTAGAATGATTTTTATTGAGGTGCTATCACAACCATCATCCTTCTTGCGTTATCCCGGCATCGGCATTCGCCACGGCTCATGGGAGCCTGGGGTCCGCTTTGGAAACTAATCCCAAGATTTGGCGTAGGCACTAGTTTTATGAAAGCGACTGCCATCTGACCTTCCAACCCGAAGGGTAACTAGGCCTTATTATAATTTAATTATAATATTATAATTTGTTGCAAAACAAATTCACCACAGTACTGGTACCGGTACCATTGTCTATAATAGACATGTCCCATTCCCATCCCTACGGTTAATCGTAAAGGCGCGCCATTATTTGAAACGACCAATGGCAGCACCGTGCGCGCCCGCCTCACCCCGCAAGGATTGGTGATTTGCGTCTCGAACAATATCGCTTGCATTAGGCTTCTAGTGGGGTGTTCTGTGATACGGAGTTACATAAGTCTTTGCCTTATCTTAAATCTGCGGGGGCCCTTACGGATACACTTCGACCCATCGGGATATTTTGTTCAATTACCCCCTACGATCCTAAGATCCTTCAGCTATTCAGGAGCTTCTCGCCCATCTCCACGTATCGGATGATGAGGCTCATGGCTTTCTGAAATCCTTTGGTACCAGGTAGCCTGCTCCAAAGTTCTTCATTCTTTGTCTGGCGAGGGCGTGACATTCACGCTTTAGATGTCTGACGGTCTCTTCCTCTTCGCCACACATGCGACAATCAGTGTTGTCAGCGTGTCCCATCTTGCCCAAAATTCCTTTGATCCCGTAATGGGCTGTGAACACCCCCGTTATAATTTCGGCCCGTTATAAGCTCGTACTACTCGAGAGCTGGGGGGCTACCATGAAGTGCTAAAGCCGTTCAGTTTAGGTTGAGAGAGAGGGACGGAGCTATTGAACTGCTATAGCTTCGTCCCTTTCTCTCAACCTAAACTGAACGTCTTTAGTACGTCATGGTAACCCCCCTGATCGGCCGTTTTCGGTCCGAGTCAGTCGGTTCTGGTTCGGTTGCGGTCGGATCACACGGATCGCTTTGCTGTCATATGCTAGTTTCCTATTAGTCAAATCAGCTTCTTTTTAAGAACTGTCAACACTATTTGCGGATATGGGATTACTATGACATACTGAGGAGTGACGTCACGGTCAATTCATTTACTTTATATCTTTCTCTTTGAGTTATTAAATAGAAATTATGTTTAAACATAACTAAGGTCCATATTTTTCTTCTAATAATGTGGTGCTTTATTTCGTGCCTTGCATAATATATTTTATTTTAAGTATAGGAAACTAGCCTATTGTCACTTCTCGGCTCTTCGCTCCTTTCGCTCCCATTCTGTTGCGCGTGTGTGAGTGTACTAAATGTACTAGAGAACAGAATCATTTGGGCGTAGTTCGGTCTAGAACAGTGCAGGGAATCGTGTCTTTTGTACTATTAGTACATAGTATAAACAAGTATGTATAATATTGGAATGAATCTACGAGCGTAAAAATACGTTGGTCTGAAATCATCTATGTTATAAGGAAAATCTGTAAGCGTCCATAGCCTACGGTGAGCGCTTTCCATAAAGCCGTCACTGATAATGAATTATAAAAAAAATCGTATACACTCGGCTACGATTTATTTAGTGAAACAAGAATAACCATCCAACCAAAACCATAATATGTAGGTACACCTATGTTCGACGAATAAAAAATAAACTAGTAGGCCACGTCGTTTGGCTAGTCTGTGGGTAACCCCGCTGATATAGCCCGGCAACCCTCAAATCAAGACCGATCTTCAAGAGTAAACCCATTTATAATAATAATAAAAAAACCGGCCATGAGCGTGTCGGGCCACGCTCAGTTCCGTAGTTTTCCCTATTTTTCTCTAAAACTACTGAACCTATCAAGTTCAAAACAATTTTCCTGGAAATTGTTTATAAAGTTCTACTTTTGTGATTTTTTTCATATTTTTTAAACTTATGGTTCAAAAGTTAGAGGGGGGGGGACACATTTTTTTTACTTTAGGAGCGATTATTTCCGAAAATATGAGCATTATCAAAAAATGGTTATAGTAAACCCATATTCATTTTTAAATACCTATCCAACAATATATCACACGTTAGGGTTGAAATAAAAATAAAAACACTCCCCACTTTACGTGTAGGGGGTTACCCTAATAAAATATTTTTTTCCACTTTTTATTTTTGCACTTTGTCGGCGCGATTGATTTACATATTGGTACCTAATTTTAGCTTTCTAGTGCCAAAGGTCACTGAGATTATCCACGGACGGACGGACGGACAGACATGGCGAAACTATAAGGGTTCCTAGTTGACTACGGAACCCTAAAAACGATGTGGTACAGTACAGTATGTAATTCATAACAGGAAAGAGGTGTAGTGACCGCAATTCTTTCTATGATAGTATTCATAGTATAGCTACGTAACATAATCTAAGAGGTAGACCACGACTTTATGATTAGAGCCATCTGATAAGATTATTCGAAGATAGCATCTAAGAGGATATCCCGTAGTTTGTCACGACGTATTCGAAGAGCCTACTGCGAACGTTCGAAATGTTACTTCTCTATCGCACATGTAAATTCGTACTTAAGTGTGACAGGAAGGTAACGTCGAACGTATTTCGCGGTAGGACCTTTGAGACTTAATCTAGTGGTGGCGCTAGAGAAATTACATCTAACATCTAAGTAGCTGTATCTCATTGAAATAATCAAAGTATCAACTCATGCCGTTTCTAAATCTAAAGAGAGGTAGCAAATCTTGTCACTAAAATAAGGCGGCAGTAAAATGTTGAAATTTTCCATTACAATTAAAATCCTTGGCTGCAAGTACCGTACAATCGGCATACATGAAGGTTCTAATAAACCAGAGATTATGGATTTATATATGTGGTTTGTGAATAAACTAAGAATAAGTAGGTATCAATCACGCTATTAGCGCTTAAAATAGCAATAACAGTAAAATCACATATCTTAGCGCTATGCTAAAGTACTTTCGAAGGCAATTAGCACTCCGCAGGCATACACCGTCCAAGTACCAAAGTATGCGTAACTTTTTTTCAACGCAACCCAAAGCGCGCCAGTCGACGGTTGACTGGCATCCGTGGCTGCCGCGCGCTCTGAAAAAAAAAATTAACTGTCAAAATATTTTATTTTTAATTTCGTGTGTTGGACTTTGGGGTAAAACTAGGTAAGCGTTAATTTTATATTTTTGTTGTAGCGCTATTTATTTTGATTTCAAATTATTTGAGTTTGTAGTTAAGTTAAAGTAATAAGTAACAACCGGTTAGGCTAGTTAGTGGTCAGACAAAAAGTTTGGTAATTGATTTGTACTACTCATTGCGGGTCACTTGTGATTTAAACGGTTTATATTATGATTTATAGGCGAGAAAAACTAGGAAAGATATACAATAGTTATAAAACAAATACGTTTTCAGTGAATAAAAAAATGTTCAATTTTTTTTTACTGTTACTAATTTATAATGAATAAATCGTCGTATTTGATTTACAAATAAAAAATACTATACTTGTTTAATATTATAAGACTTTAAAAAATGGACTTTTTTATTGATCCACTAACACGAACGAGTGCCTATATTCAAGAGGTGATCAAATCAAAAAGGTTTTCCTTATGTGCACAAAACAACACACAAAAAGACCTTCACTACACGTACAATTTTTTCTATTAGAAAAAAATGTGCAATTTGCAACGCAAATAAAAGCACGAAACTCCTACATATTTGTTTGGTTATTAATGTGAATATGAAGCTAATGACCCGTTATAAAAACCATTAACATATACCATCATCATGCATAATATACATATATGAATAATTTATGTTTCCGGAATATCTGCAACCAATAAATCAGGATATTGATATTTGATCAAAATGCAGTTATCCTAATAGCTTGTGAATTTACGAAACCTACTTGCGCAAGTAAGTACACAAACTTTTGAAACTTACCTAATACTTTTAGACTATTGCAAACTATTGACATATTTGTCATTAGGTACATTACTTACTAATTTTTATTGTAACTAGACTGCAAGTAAATAGTCGGTAAGTTTGATAATAGTTTTGATAAGTTTGAACTCTACAGAGTTCATCTTTGGATGAATCGTTTCGTTATTTCGTTTATTTTATTTATTCACACTTTTATATAAGTCAATCTATTCTCTTTCTGTAGCAATTCGCGCCTGTAATGATACCTCGGTTGTAATTTGATTTCCTACGGGACAGGCATTGCCTAGCGTAGGAATCACGCCAACTATTGGTAAGGCACAAAGGGTTTGCTTTTCAAATTCAAAGTTCTGTAATTAAATTCTGTGTATATTGTATATGAATTTGTAAAGTTGAATAAATATGTTTTATGTTTTTTTATATGTTTTATGTTTATGCTGATAGGTACGGAGCAAGACTCCATCTTAATCAAACAATTAAATCGTCATGGTTCTATAATAAAAAACCGGCCAAGTGCGAGTCGGGCTCGCGCACAAAGGGTTCCGTAGCAGCAAATATAATAAACCAATAACTTAACCAAAATTACAGTTAAATCAACCTATCTCAAAAACTATAAGAGATACTTTGATCAAACCAAAAATCGTTGAAAGAGTTAATTAGCATGCATCACCTCTATTTTTTTTAGAATTTTATACCCCGTAGTTATAAAAATAGAGGGGGGGGGACATACTTTTTACGACTTTGAGAGCTGATATCTCAAAAACCGTTCACTTTAAGAAAAATGTTTTTTAGAAAACTTTATATCATTTTAAAAGACCTTTCCATTGATACCCCACACGGGTATGTACATCGAAAAAAAATTTTCATCCCTCAGTTACATGTATGGGGGCCCCACCCCCAATTCTTTTTTTTACTATTTAGTGTCATAATTTTGTAGCGGTTCATACAACACATATTCCCATCAAATTTCATCACTGTAGTACTTATAGTTTCCGAGTAAATCGGCTGTGACAGACGGACAGACGGACAGACGGACAGACGGACAGACGGACATGACGAAACTATAAGGGTTCCGTTTTTGCCATTTTGGCTACGGAACCCTAATAAAAAAGTACGTGCATCGCTTAGCCTTGAGGTTTACTCAACTTACCGTGACCTTAAGTTTATAATTATAAGATTAAGTTTAATCTGGTTTACAAATTCAGATAAACACCCAGAACGGATAAATCTAAATGTTGTGTGTTTAAAGTTCAAATTCTAATAACAATAAAGAAAAATTAAGTAACAGAAAATGTCTTAGAATAAATAAATTTAAGTACCTATAGTTATATCAAAAAGCAAGTACTTATATCCGATCAGAATCAGAACACGTCTACTAAAAAAAAATAGATGCGAGGATATCCCATATAAAACTTGATTACTCGTTTTTTCTACTGACAAAATATATTTATTTTGTCACTTTAGCCGCGACAATTTATTTAGAGTGCCTATATTAGGAAATAGAAGAGTTGTAGAATGTATTAGACCCCATATATTTGACGACTATTCTCTGACAGCACAGATTCTAACGATGGCTGTGCAAAAAATCATTACCCACGTAAAATTGTATGGCCATTGTACATTAGCACACCCTTGCGGTTTAGGTAAGGCTATTGTTCAATCAAGGGAACTGCCGTAAACTGGTAATGTTGTTAGAATTCGGCGCGCGTGTTGCTGATAACAATCACAAAAAGTTATCTGAGATTGAAGAGCGTGACTTGATGCATTTTTTTGATTTTTTGAGTTGTCGGTTTTTTTTTGCTTTAAGGGGTTTTGTGGGTTTAAAATCGTGTGAGGTTCCGGTATGAAAAAAATATGATATGTATAGTAATTAACACTTACACGCGACTCATAGTCCGTTTTCACATTAGGTATCCGATCCGATAACGGATGTCGGAAAAAATTCAATGGAAAGAATCCAAGATGGCGCCTGTAATGTATGGGATATCGGTCCTACATCCGATATCGGATCGGGATATGAAAATGAACTTAAACCCATTTTATTTTAAGAAAGTCTATTAACAACACATCCATACATCATGTTTTCGTCTCTAGTAAGTTAATAACGGAAACATTATTACCTTTTTAATTACATGACACGTCAAGTATTAGCTTTCTCGCATTTGATTAAAGTTTGATTACAATCTTTCTTTACTTGCCTACTTTTTTTACTATCCACACTTTAAAACTCTAGGTCCATAGGGTCCCAGCGCGAACAAGTTGTTCACAGAAATCGCGAAGCGTCTGGTTGAGATACTGGTGACCGAAGAGCTGGCGACTTCCTCGCACAACGTATCAGCATTGCGATACAGCGAGGAAATGTCGCCAGTATCCTTGGTACAATACCTCAAGGGCCTATTTTAGACATTAGCTAGCTTTTAAATTTAGTCTTAGTTTCTTATATAATTATGTAAATATGTTCATGTAAATAACGAGTTTTAACGAGCCCAGCAGTGGGACACAATTTTAATAGCTTATAAATTGTGTCCCACTGCTGGGCAAAGGCCTCCCCTGTTTTCCGCCACTCGTCACGGCTTTATGCATGGTCCAGCCTGCCGCCACAAAATGAGTGCTTATCCACCAATCAGCTGTGGAATCCGTTCGCACTAGCGCTATGCTTTGTGGAACAATGAACATGATTGATGCACCTATATCAAGCACATCCACATCTCTGGTGGAAAGGCACCCTTACTTTCCTTTTTAATTTCCGCCATCTTTGATGACGTCGCCTAAAATAATAATCTTATCGGAATTTCTGTGGACATTTCAGATGAAATAGTCAATTAACAAGGGAGTATTTTACGGATAGGGCGTAGGTATCTACATGTTTGAACTTACAACCACTTTTGAAGTTAGACGCTCAAATTAAGACGATACTCCTGTATCGTATTTCGCTCCTGCGAAAGTACTAAAATAGAAAGGAACCCTCCTTTTAATTAGGGAATTCTAGTTTAATATATCTACTAGTGTTATTAACTAGATTTATCCAAAAAAAATGTCCATTAAGAACAACTCAGTTAAAAGATATTGCGAAAAAATTTTTAAAATCGAGGTTCAGCTCTCGACTGTTTCCTCCTTCAAAACTTAATCAATCGTACCGAAATTTGAGAATCTGAATAACAATGATATAATCTATGTTAGACCGTTTAGTTTTTTTTGCTAAATGGCACCAATTTTGACTACCACACCTTTTTTTGCGCCATAATCAATAAGGCCATTTTTGGGAATTTATGATGGGCTCTAGCGTCTTTAAAAATAAGAATATCAAAAAAATCAAAACGGTCCGACACAGATAAAAATAATATTAATCTGGGTTGAAGAAATCATTGCTCTATCTTCAAAACCCAGGGAGGAAATAGTCGAGAGCGTTTGTATGGAGAATTGACCACTCCTGTATCGTCTTAAACAACAAACATACAAAGAAGCATCACACGCTCATAGATTACACAGCCTTGAAAGTAGACACACCAATCATGTCCGACTGCAATTCACATTGAGACGTGCACCGCGGGTCATTGCCCTACATACTGGTCAACACGCGGTTCTAAAACGCTGTAAACGCCGTTAATTTGGTACTGAGATTGGACCATTCGTTTTGGGTCATTTGATTTGGCAGGATGATTTGTAAAGAGTGGGGTTACAATTTTTAATATCCAGTAAATGTGAGTGTGCTAGGGAAAACGTACCACTTTGTCCATTGGTAAAAAGCCGCTTTATCAGTTTATTCATATAAATATCCATCCATCCAAAGGGTATCCATCTGCATATATCACTCCTCAAATCAAAGAAAAAACGCGAGGATCTTTTCGTCGACAGCCTACTTTATGCCGATGACGCAGCCTTTGTTGCTACCTCCGAAAGTGAGCTCCAGTTAATGATGGATCAATTCTCCAAGGCCTGTTCCCTGTTTGCCATGTCCATCAACACCAAGAAAACGGTTGTATTAGCACAAGGTGTTAGTTTAGTCCCACAGATTTTACTCAATGGCACGCAGTTGGAGGTGGTTGATCGGTTTTGCTACCTAGGTTCGACCATAACTGACAATCTCTCGCTCGATGCAGAGGTTGACATTCGCATCGGCAAGGCAGCTACTACTTTCGGGAAGCTTCGTGCTCGAGTGTGGCAAAACAGACTCCTGACTACTAAGACCAAGGTACTGGTCTTTCAGGCTTCTGTATTGAGCGTACTCTTGTACGGAGCCGAGACCTGGACGACGTATGCCAAAGTCGAACGCCGTGTCAACTCATTCTATATGCGCTGCCTGCGTAGGATCTTGGGCATATCATGGCAAGACAGGGTGACAAACCAGAGGGTTCTAGAAATCGCACAGCTACCCAGTCTGACCGCGCTTCTCAAACAGAGGCGACTGCGTTGGCTGGGGCATGTGCACAGGATGGAACCCTCCCGTTTACCACGCCGTGTTCTTGTAGGCGAAGTAGCGAATGCCAAAAGAGATGTTGGGAGACCATTGCTTCGCTTCAAAGACTGCGCTAAGAGGGACATGGCAGCCTTTAAAATCGACTACCAAAACTGGGAGAAGCTTGCGGAGAAGCGGACGGAGTGGCGAAAGTGCGTTGGAGATGGTCGCAAGTTCGTCGATGAGACCTGGGGGGTTACCATGACGTGCATAAGCCGTTCAGTTTAGGTTGAGAGAGAGGGACGGAGCTATGTAACTGCTATAGCTGTGTCCCTTTCTCTCAACCTAAACTGAACGTCTTTAGTACATCATGGTAACCCCCCTGGTTTGCGAAACTTGCTGACAAAAGGGAAAGAAGACACCATAGCGAAACGTCGCAATCGGTTGGAAGCTTCCCTTGTCAGATGTGTGGCAAAATGTGTCGCTCTCGGATAGGTCTCTTTAGTCATCAAAAGCGATGTCTTTCGGACATTGCACCATAAATCGTCTGAAATAGACGCTAAGGCCATATATATATAAATATACAAGCAAATCTCGCCTTAATGGTAACCGACAAAGTGGGACGTTCTACTAAACACACTCACAAATTTGGTACAAATACTGTTTCAAAAGAGGCAATAGGAGTGGTATTTTTGCCATATTTTTGCATAAAAATGTTTACAACGCAGATTAATATTAAAAAAAATATATCTTCAGGTTTTTTTTCTAAGGCCCACCAACCACTTAACTCAGGGTTAGTGGGCTGTCAACTGTCAAATTCCATATAAGATGGTGGGTTAACACCTTCCGTGGTTAACACTCGAGTTAACTCTCCATTTTCGTTGGTGCTAGTGGCCCTAACGCCGTGGCTTGCGTGGGCGACGGTCGCGCGATGGTCGCGCGACGGCGATGCGACGCATACGAAATCAAACCTTATCGATATGGAAGTGGAAGTATGAGACGCGACGGCGACGGTCGCGCGACCGTCGCCCACGCAAGACACGGCGTAAGACGGTGAAAATCAAGGTGATATTGATTTGTTCATGCAGTGACAATGACTTTATTTCATTTGTCATTTCTGCAGTAATCAATGTTTGAACGAAGGACCAACATCCTAAAATTGGGGAATACCTTACTTACTCATAAAACATTACTGACAGGCTTTTAATGACTATAGTAGATATAGAGGTAAATAGTGTTCCTAAGCGGCAACCCACATAGGCGACGCACGTCGTAAGACGCGGAACGGACGTCAGCGCCGCGAGTGTAAAATAAATAAGCTTTTTTTTGCAAAAAAATCATTTTTGGCACAAGCTTTTATCGCCGACTGTACCTTCCTTTCAACAGTCATCTACTGCTCTCCGAGACGTTTCTAAAACCCCTTACTCGATGGGGATACGACGTTTCATAACAGAGTTCCTATGACCACCTTTCTGCTCCATCATTAGATCAGCTCCATGATACCATTATATTGCATTGTCACGTGATTTATGTACATAATGTGTGCAACAACTCAATGGGAAACCGGGAAGTGGGTCAAATTTAGCTTCTATGTTTTGACGCACAACTAACAAGGCAAGGTGAATAAAAGCTTGTAAGAAAATGCGTAAGACGCGCCCCAAGCGACACCACGCTCGCTTGAGTCGCGTCTTACGTCTTTTCTATACAAACAAAATGTACTGAGGAGACTTTTTTTTTTTAAACGATGTGCGTCGCCTGAGTGTGGATAGTCCTTAACGCTAACAAAGCAGATTGAAAACTTTAGTATCTGGTAGTTCAGAGGTCATTCTTATCGAGCTGCTAACGACCCTATGCTTGTGTCTTGGTTACTGCGGGCAAGAGCTATTTTCGTTTATTTGATAGATAATAGTTGTCACAGGATAATATTGATAGCCAGGTTATTCATCATCATTGGCCATCAAGTCTACAAAAGACAAACAAGTCTAGCACCCTAAAGAAAAGGATGCATATAGTTTTCTTTGTTCTTATTTACTGACAGACTTGTTTGACAGAGTATATTATAATACTCGTACAATCAGTGTCTGACAACGTTTTTCATGGCTGTGTGACACAACAAAAACTCTGTTGTAACAAATGAAATAAATATGTTAGGTATAAGTACCAGTAGTGGACAGTGTACCAGTAGATGATACTTTGAATTTTAAGTCATTGTCATTAAATGTAACAGAAGGATGTCTTCTATTGCGCGTACATGAATATAATAAATAATAATGATGATTACGTGTCGAGCATTGGTACTTTTACCATACTTGGGTGCTTTTTGAAAAGTAGGTACTATACAAATTTTTATATTAATTTAGCGCAAATATGTAAATAATCATAAGAATATTGTGTATTATTAGGTACTTAAAAACATTTTATGCGGAAAGCCTGCTTTTATATAAATTATTTATCATAATTTGACATTTAATAACCACAGTTTCATGACTTTTATGAGTGTTTTATTGAAATGTAACTCTAAGGTTCAAGTTTCCTAGTTTCTTTCGCACATAACTCAAATAAATAACTGTAGATAATTGCAATAGTGCATGCGACTCATGCCACTGCAATTAATTGCATAGTTAACATTCGTTAAGTGCATTAGAACGTAGACAGCTAAAAATAAATTCGTTATTAATATTTATTATTGGTATGAGGTGCGAAATTTGTAGTAATGTTGAGGGTTCTGTATATCTGATATTAAATTTAATTAGAAAACGATCAATTTTAATATATTAAGTAGAACAAATCCTGCGGCTATCATGCTTGCAATTTTATCACTTATCAACGTCCACGTTGATAAGTGATAAAACGTCCATAAGTGATAAAAAGTCCACGTGAAGTGTGAGAGTGACAATTGTCTTATCCATAAGACATCTGTCACTCTCACACTGACATACGTGCCAAAACGTGATGGATGCTTTATCCACGACCGGTCGATAAGTGATAAAATTGCAAGCAACATAAGCCTGCTGGATTTAACACGATCGGTAGGTACTTATTTTAAATATGTTTTTAACATATTACAAGAAAATCTGGACTTGACTGAACAATGATCGTATGACGTAGGTACTTACTGCGAAAAGCAAGTCACCTGTCCATCATAGGCCTAGATAATCATAGTTTCAAAGTAGCTTTATTTGACGTTCATATGAGCATTGTAATATGCCTACTTGAAAAATAAATATTTCATTTTCATTTTCATCTGAGGGTTAAACAATAGTACATTACATCAGAGGCCGGGAAAATGAGGATTTCCGGCCAAGTGGGTATATAGGCCGGATAGGGATACGAGGCCGGGAATCCGTTTTCACGCCGAGGCATGTATAGTGCTTTTCTCAAACATACAATGAAATAAAAAAAATGCTGTAAAGGACAATATTTTATAAAAAAAAAAGTTACTTTGCAGGCCTAGGCCTAAAAAATAATATGAAATCCCTTTACAGTCCTCTCGAGTTGTTGGCGCCCAAAAAGCGATACTTCCCAGCCCATTTTAAGGAACGTAAAGACAATATTTCATTGCATGTTTGAGAAAAGAATTTTTAGCCGCAGTAAAAGGAAAGAAATAGTCATAATATTTTGAACTCAAAACGCCAAAAAAAATAAAAATGCCTAACTAAAATTTTCCCGTCTGTCATACAATTTCAAAACTCTCATCAATTTGTAAGGAATAAAAAATCCCGCTCCCCACATAACCCCAGTAACATGAACACAGTTTTTACTGTTTTTATCGAGAGGTTACTGCTATTTGATCCGAGATAGTTCGGTTCGAGTAATGCCCTCATAAGTTACTAGCTAGTCTTATGAGACGTACATGTCAGTGCAATCATAATTATTAATAATTTGTTGTCTTATGATAGACCGAGTGCTGTTGAGGATTGTTGGAGCTGTTAGAACGGTGAGTAATTAGTCTTATTAATATAAAATAATCTTTATTTACATGAACATAATTACATAATTATATGTAATTATAAGAAACTAAGACTAAACTTAATAGCTAGCTAGTCTAAAATAGGCTCTTGGGGCATTGTAGCAGGATACTGGCGACATTTTCTCGCTGTATAGCAATGCTGATACGTTGTGCGAGGAAGTCGCCAGCTTTTCTGTCTACCAGTTAATTATTAATTAATATTTATTAATTAGAAAATAGGCACTGAAGCTTTAGTGGTTTCATGTGTTCTGCCTACCCCTTTATGGGATACAGTCGTGATTGTATGTATGTATGTATGTAGAAATAGGTAGGTAAATAGGCTTAAACTAAACTTTAAAAAAAAAAACCAAAAGCGACACCGTTTTTTGGTATTTTTACCTACTTAAAATAATAGGTCTATAGTTCCAACTGTTGAAGCTTGAAGTAATATTTAAAAACATATCTTTTTAAACTATTGCCGTGCATTCGCGTTACCTTTAAGCATGAAGTCTAAGCTAAACCAGGCACAGACACGTTGTCCACAATCACGTGGTCTGACTTTATTCCTCAAAATACGTAATGGTGTAGGTAAAAGGACCATTTCTTTTTTCAAAGTTGTCCATCCCACTTTGTTGGATTTGGATTTTTTATTTGTTTTCCACTCAGAATCGCGAGCTCTTTTAATCCTAATAGGAGAAAAAAAGTCCCAAGGTTATTCCCATTTTGTTACGATTTTTTCATACATTTTGTATGGCGGTAACGGAATGGAATGGATGTTTGGAAAAATGTATGGAAATCTTGGGACTTTTTTTTTCTCCTATCTGGAGCGAAACAGCTCGCGATTCTGAGTATGAATCGCGTAAAAAATACCCATGTTACAAAAAAAGTGGAGTGGACAACTTTGAAAAAAATGGCCCAAAAATACTGTCCACGATACATACAATACTTAGGTACATAACTGCACTCGACAGGTGTTACAACCTACCAGCAGCGGCTGGTCCATACAAGCCGATTCCCACCGGCTTGCCTAAAATTGATTACTTATAGTAAAGTACCTAATGTTACGTAGGTTAATTTTTGCTCAGTGTTGCTTAGCAGAAATTTTCACCAACCGCCACTGCAAAAATACAACATCACTATTAAGTAGTTTACGTCATAACGTATGATGTGCGATTAGCTAGATGATCTGTATCGACTGTATCTATACCTAGGTAAGCTCTGTTCGATCTAGCCTTGATGGCTTCCAGTGATTCAATGTATCGAGTAGCCATAGCCACATCGTTTGTGGCTTTACGCTGACTAGGAGCAACAATATTATGTGTAGGTACCTATACAGGATGTTTAAGTTGTATCAAAAACCTTTTAGCTATTTAGACAGGCATATAAGTGTATGACTGTTACAATACAATACAATACAATACTCTTTATTGCACACCTCACATAGTTTACTGACTGTTGTGATGCTACTAGACAGAACTTGATAACTAAGTGAAGATTTTTATAATATTGGCTTCCCAGAATCTGTCATCAATCTATTGGTCATTACTGTCTTTAGGCCCCGAAATGCTTAAAATAGGAGCATTTCTTTTTTTTGCCACCTTTATGAAATGTGGTATTTAAAAAAAAGATACTATTTCTACTCAGAATTACTAGCTTTTTAATTCAATCCTAGTACTTAAAAAATCGTCCCATACGTTTTTTCTTATTTTGTTACCATTTTCCGTACATGTTGTATAATGGGGTAACAAAAGAGGAAGGTAACAAAAATGTATAAAAATTCTGGGACACTTTTTGTCTCCCAGTGAGATAGAAAGTACTCGAGATTCTGACTACAATTGACCTAAAATTCCCTAAAACAATGAACATAAAAAAATTACAAAAAAAAGAAATGCTCATAGACCTTATAGGTAACTTAAAATTAAGTATATTAAAATGATTTAAAAATCAGTCCACAAACGCTGGAAATGTACTATTAACTGACACCGATATTTCTTACCGACAAGGCTGGTAATCGAGAGGTCAGCAGTAATTTATGTCCACGATTGCAGCAGTTACCTTACACTCTTTCTCAACATCATCATCACTTCGAGATTTAATTTGCCTTCCAAGATCGCAAAGATCTATCGAGTACTTATGTACATACAGGGAAAAAACCTACAAGTATTGCATTTTAAATACTTAAGTTCAAAATTCGCAATTTAACCCAAATCACTTGTTTTTGTTTGCATGGACATGCATAATGTTGCAAAACAATAAATAACTCGATCACCTTGGACTTACCCGTGTCCACGTCCATTACGATTTAATGTACATATCCATACATGATAATGATTTATTTATGTTATCTAGGTACCCGTAAAACATTCGAATTCCACTTAGTCATACATTTGCGATGAGTGTCTATTGGTTCCCATAAAGTCGTTTATAGTTTGTCTACATTTTCGGTAGTTTGGTTTTTCTCAGAAACTCGTATCTTTTCAGGATAGCCGTAAAACCTTAATGAAAACCCTGAAAAGTTAACCCTTTAATTATGACTAATGAATTTCTTCTTGTATATTATATATTCTGTGCTACGACGCGAAACGCCGCAGAAATGTATAGTCTGGCTCTGTCGCGCCAATACGCAAGAGCGATAGAGATAGATATATACGAAAGAGATATTATCGTGAGCGTTTCTGCATACGGCTACTCACACTGTCAATCATTGCATTATGACTTTCAAAATAGTATGTCAAACAAAGGGGTCCGATTTGCGATGGTTGATAGTATTGTTACAGAATTCGGGAAATGGTCAATGCTGATGTTACAAAAGGTTCTCAATGACATTTCTGACAAACAATAGCAGTGCCTAATTCAGTTTGAAATTATGATGTAACAAAACGTCAATGTCCCTGTAATGGTCATTGTCCACGACTCGCCCTCGGTACAGTTTTAATTCTTGAAATAACGGACTCTCAATTATTGGCCTTGGCTGTCAATCATAGGGACATTTTTTCTTAAACTTTAATTTTCTGGTTAAGACACTCGTTCAAAAAGCTTTTTTGTATTAAATGAAGAAGAATCATAATTTTATTTTGTACCTAATTCGTCTTATTAATGTTAAAATGATTTATTGATAAATAATATTTAAATACTAGCTTTTGCCCGCGGTTTCGCTCACGTTAGAAAGAGACAAACTGTAGCCTATGTCACTTTCCATCCCTTCAACTGATCACGTCAATTCGTCGCTCCGTTTTACCGTCCCCCCCCCATTCTAAGGAAGTGGGGGATATAAAGAGACAAAAAGAAGCCTATGTCACTCTCCATCCCTTCAACTATCTCCACTTAAAAAATCACGTTAATACGTCGCTCCGTTTTACCGTGAAAGACGGACAAACAAACAGACACACACACTTTCCCATTTATAATATTAGTATTGTTACAAAAGGTTTTCAATGACATTTTTGACAAACAATAGCAGTGCCTAATTCAGTTAGAAATTATGATGTAACAAAACGTCAATGTCCCTGTAATGGTCATTGTCCACGACTCGCCCTCGGTACAGTTTTAATTCTTGAAATAACGGACTGTCAATTATTGGCCTTGGCTGTCAAAAATTGGGACATTTTTTCTTAAACTTTAATTTTCTGGTTAAGGCACTCGTTCTAAAAGCTTTTTTGTGTTAATTGAAGAAGATTCATAATTTCATTTTGTACCTAATTCGTCTTATTCATGTTAAAATGATTTATTGATAATTATTTAAATACTAGCTTTTGCCCGCGGCTTCGCTCGCGTTAGAAAGAGACAAACTGTAACCTATGTCACTTTCCATCCCTTCAACATCACGTCAATTCGTCGCTTCGTTTTACCGTGAAAGAGGGACAAACAAACAGACACACACACTTTCCCATTTATAATATTAGCATGAATAATGCATAATTAGAGGTAGATAAGTTGTTTCTGCATATGTTAATCGATCATTTTTAACATTATGACTTTTAATATATAAAACCTACGTTTTAATTTTTGTCACGTTTGGTAGATACGTTTTAGTGGTCAATATTTCGTTTTCTTGCACCCCAAAAGTGGCAACGTTTCAGATTCCAAATTTGAAGACTGATAAAACAGGTAGATTTTTAGGTAAATCTAGTTGCACTTAGTCTTCTTAGAAGGACATGTTTGATGCACCTGCAAAATTACCGTGCAAAGACCATTGTCAGTGAACCAATAGACAGGCATCAAGAATTTTGCGACACACAAGATTATTTGGAATCGCTCAAGTACCTACCTAATCTACCTATCATTATCAATGTAGTCATGAGCCTAACAACTTTGCCCCCCTCGAAGTCTATTCAAGATGACTACCTGCTGTAGGTACGATGCACCTGCAAAATTGCCGTGCGAAGACCATTGTCATTGAACCAATAGGCAGGGTCAGAAGCCCCACTTGGATTGATAAGATGTTTCCTCGAGTCGTCGACCTTATTCTGACTCGATTGATCTGGTTTTTGCTCTCTGAGCGGAGTGGGTCACGTATGATCTTAACTAATCGGGATTGTACCTGATAGTTTAGGTTAGCTACTTAGAGTACAGAGGATTTATACCGTAGTAACTATAATATATATAAGTACAGATCGAATTACAGATATAAAGCGCAGGGGATCGATTTTTCAATTTAAGACGCTTTGAATTCGCCTTTCGAAAGTCTGTGGAAAACGACTATTTTTGAAAAAACATTCAGTCGAATTGAGAACCTCCTTTTTTTGAAGTCGGTTAAAAAGACGGCTAGTAATTTTAAAAACTAGTGATAATGACCACTCGTTTTCGATTCTGCTAGTAGAATTTAAATCGCTAGTACTTAGTGGAGATATTATTGAACAAATTTCACGAAATAGAATGGCCGAGATCAACGAATCTCACGGCGTTCGAATTCAGAAAATTGTCACCAAAATTGCCTACTATTTTCAGTAAATATTTTCTGAATTCGAACCGTGAGATTCAAAAATCGGCCCCCAGGTGGCCTACCGGTAAGAGCGTGCGACTTTCAATCCGCAGATCGCGGGTTCTAATTCTGTACTACTCTCGTAAAATATCTCTTAAGTAACGTCACAGTATAATAAAGAGTACTATCGTACAGTATGGCCACTCCTGCTCCCCGCTGAAAGTGCCGCCCACCCCCTCTCAGTTACCGCCTGTCAAAAACGCGAATTGTCAACCAGTCGGTCTTCAATTCGTCTGTATTTTTTTTTTATGTTTGTTCCTCGATATCTCCGTCGTTACTGGACCATCCGTTCGGGGGCTACGATGTAGACAGACAAACAGACAGACATTTCAAACTTATAACACCCCGTCGTTTTTGCGTAGGGGGTTAAAAAGTGAGGATGCTTTCCAATAGCCCTGATTGGGTAACATACCTACCACCTACCTATAAGACATTATCCTGCAGGTCTTTTACCTCAGTATGGTATAGATACAATAAGTAATAATCGTTCTGAAAACGAAGTTCGTAAAAACATAATAAACGAACTAATAATGGCATTTAAGAGTTAAAACCAGTTATGAGAAGGATCCCACCATTGTACATTGTTAGGTTTTATCACAAATGTACTACTTACTACTTTTATTACTTCGCGTACAGTCAGAAACAAAAGTAGATGTATCTACATGAAATTTTATTATTGAATCCCTCACTGCGCTCAGATTTCTACTTAAAACCCTTCGCTGGTTCAGGATTCAATAAAAGCCCTCGCCGTAAATATATCATTTTTAACCCCCGACGCAAAAAAACGGGGTGTTATAAGTTAGACGTGTCTGTCTGTCTGTTTGTCTGTCCGTCTGTCTGTCTGTGTATGTGTCTGTGGCATTGTAGCTCCTGAACGGATGAACCGATTTAGATTTAGTTTTTGTTGTTTGAAAGCGTTAGAGCGAAAGATATACGCCGTGGCTTGCGTGGGCGACGGTCGCGCGAACGTCGCCGTCGCGTCTCACGCCGTGGCTTGCGTGGGCGACGGTCACGCGATGGTCGCGCGACGGCGATGCGACGCATACGAAATCAAACCTTATCGATATGGAAGTATGAGACGCGACGGCGGCGGTCGCGTGACGGACGCGCGACCGTCGCCCACGCAAGACACGGCGTCATACATATCCATATCGATAAGGTTTGATTTCGTACGCGTCGCATCGCCGTCGCGCGACCATCACGCGACCGTCGCCCACGCAAGCCACGGCGTTAGGTCGGGAGTGTCGTAGCCATGTTTCATGAAAATCGGGGTTTTTTTTTCAAAATTTTAATTTTGTGGTTAGGTTATGCTCCCTAGTGATACAATCTACTGTTATAACCCACTGCACTGACTATTATAATAAGGCGCATAAATCAAGTTTAGTAGTCTGTGCGGCAAATGGGCCATTTTTTTCGAAGTGGTCCACCCCACTTTTTTTTGGATTTGGAAATTTTTATATGGTTTCCACTCAGAATCGCGAGCTCTTTCAATCCTAATAAGAGAAAAAAAGTATCCCAAGGCTTTTTTCCCATTCCGTTACCATTTTTTCATACATTTTGTATGACGGTAACGGAATGGAAGGTTTGAAAAATGTATGGAAATCTTGGGACATTTTTTTTCTCCTATCAGGGTCGATAGACCTCGCGATGTTACAAAAAAGTGGGGTGGACAACTTTGAAAAAAAGCATTAGTATGTTTAGACATTATCCGATCCGATATAGGATGTGGGATCGATATCATATAATTACTTACTAAAGTTGCCCAAATAGCTCTTCATTTGTCGACATAAAAGCTATGACATAAATTTTTGAGCAACTTTTGTGCACACATATTTTTTACTTAACTGTACCTTGGACTTTTGCTGCTGTCTGTACCAATCCGTAACTACAGATGTAGATCATCTGACTTGACATGAATTTAGTGTGAATTTGTGTGAGAAACGAATTTTAATAAAGACAAGAGTTTCCTTTCGTTACTTAGCCGTGTTATTAGCCGTATTATTTTTGCACTGAAGTGATTGTCAAATATGTAGATAGATAGATAGATATACGTTTATTTTTTTTTTTTTTTTAATCTTATTTATTTTATAAGCCTTACAGATATACGTTTATTTGTTTGTCACAATACACACAGAATACACAAAAGAAATGAGCTACAAAAAAGAATTAGAATACATACTTAATAAGCAAATTGGAATAGGATATTGTCTATAAATACGATAGGTAATCAAGTTATAAGATACTGAAAGTGACTTAAGTGAATTCCCTATTTACCTAAAAATATGCCAAAAACGACCCCTTTGACGTCTGACACTGTCCGATCACGATCAGTACACAAGCAAGACCTATCTTATACGAATTATTCTAATAGGGCCGTCAAAATCGTTACGAGCGTTCGCGTTAATGTATGTGTGATTCAGGAATGCCCGTTTCAGACACAAGGTAAAAAATTTTGAAAAAAGCCCCGACCACGACCTAGTGGACCGATTTTCATAAAACATGGCTAAGAACACTCCCGACTAACTCATTTTTCAAACAAAAAAAACTAAATCTAAATCGGTTCATCTGTTCGGGAGCTACGTTGCCACAGACAGACACACACAGACAGACAGACAGACAGTCAGACAGACAGACAGACGGAGAGATACGTCAAACTTATAACACCCCTTCGGTTTAGCGTCGGGGGTTAAAAATTAATAGTTAATTGTTATACAAGGGGGCAAAGTTGTATTTTAACGCCGAGTGTGGAATTGAGAAACGAGCAAGTGAAAGGATTCTATAGTTGAACCACGAGCGAAGCGAGTGGTTCGAAAATATAATCCTGAACTTGCGAGTTTTTTAACACACGAGAAGTAAAATACATTTGCACCCGAGTGTAACACAAAACTTTTCCCCTCACTATATAGCGAGGAAACTACAACGCAAAAATGCATTTAATCACTGCTTTCAGTAGTTCCACAGGTGGTAAATCATCTTTATTACTAGATTCACCTACGTTTATCAATTTTAAAGCAGTTAATTTGACTTTATTCAAGGTCAAATTACTTTACCCACTAGTGGATAAAATGCGTTTTTACCCGCTGGTATTAAAGGACAAAACACGTGTTTCCGAGCTAGTGAGGGGAAAAAAAATTAAAATACCAGTGCTGGACTGGACAGTGTACCAGTAGATGCCGCTTTCAGCTTTCTGTCAATAAATGTGACAGAATTTGACCATTTTTAGGGTTCCGTAGTCAACTAGGAACCCTTATAGTTTCGCCATGTCTGTCCGTCCGTCCGTCCGTCCGTCCACGGATAATCTCAGTAACCGTTAGCACTAGAAATTTGGTACCAATATGTATATTGTATATCAATCACGCTAACAAAGTGCAAAAATAAAAAATTAAAAAAATGTTTTATTAGGGTAAATGTTTATTAAATAATGTGAGTGTATTATGTTTAATAGGTTGATAGGTACCTACACTACCTACCTACACCAATGGAGACTGATGATTATTTTCCGTTGTTTCAGAACAAAATGAAGGTCCTCCTGTGTCTCACTGTCGCCGTGTTGGTGTGCGGAGCGTTCGCCAAAAATAAGAAGAGCGAAGATAACAAAGTTTGTATTTACTTAATAATACCCTTTTATAATTCTGACAGTCATCCTCAGTCCGTTTTCACACCATCCGATCCGATATCGGATGTCGGAATAATTTCAATGGAAAAAATCCAAGATGGCGCCTGTAATGTATGGGATATCGGACCCGGATGTCGGTCCGATATCGGATCGGATAATGTGAAAACGCACTTACTGAAACTTGTTTTGAACCGACTTCAAAAAAAGAAGGAAGGCAATGATATGATTGCGCTTTCACATTATCCGATCCGATATCGGATGTCGGACCGATGTCACATATATTTACGCCGCCATCTTTGATTTTTTCCTTTGAAATCCTTCCGACATCCGATATCGGATCGGATAATGTGAAAACGCACTATAAGGGTCATGTTATACTATACGCACTGTGTGTTATCCGTGTTATCGTTTACCTAAGTAGGTATTTTAAAGTCAGTGACCACACAGGCCGTACAATACGCGAAGTGCTTATGCAAATTCGCGGGTAACGGCTAGTTTTCTACTTTCTCTTGAACTCTTGTGAGTTTTAGCACGTACCGTACATGTGTTGTGTACATTACCATCTCAAAATGTTACCTGGCTCCGTAGCCGAATGCACAAACGCTCACGATAAGTATAAGTATTTACTTGAAATCCAACAACAATAGTACTAAGCGGCCACATTCATAACTAAATTATCTATTATTACTATCTTTCTCTCTTTCTTTATGAATGAGTCCTGATTTTTCTTCTCTCTCTGTTTTAGATCTGTATGTTCCATGTATGGTCTGTTTTGATCTTGTTATAAGTAGTTTTAAGTTTAGTTTTAGTTTTAAGTTTAGTTTTAATTATGGCGTGTCTCTTAGACACGGTCTACGCTGAGCGGCATCCTATTTGGTATACCGGTTCACTCTATTTGTATTGTGTTGTACTTATACTGTTCTTATACCAAATAAATATTTTTTTCTTTCTTTCTTTTCTTTCTTTTCGATAATATCTCTTTCGTAGCTATCTATCTCTATCGCTCTTGCGTATTGGCGCGACAGAGCCAGACTACATTTCTGCGGCGTTTCGGTGGCGTTTCGCGTCGCAAAAATGCCATTCGGCTACAGGGCCTCATGTATTGTAGAACTTAAAACAAAGACTTAAGGTATATAAATGGTAATAAAAGCAGGCGTTGTTATATGGTATTCGTATCACGAATGAATTGTTATTGCCTTGAGCCTTCTTTTCACTTTTGTACCCGTTTGAAATGTTTAAAACAATAACATAGTGGGATAATTACAGGCTGTTAAACCATATTATCCTCTTAGGGTTCAATTTCCTAATACTATTTTATTAGTAGGTATAAATAACCTCAAAAAAAATAAACTTTGAAAAAAAGCACCGACATTGTGGACCGATTTTCATCAATCATGGCTAAGAACACTCCCGACTAATTTAGCTTTTAAACAAATAAAAACTTAATCTAAATCGGTTGATCCGTTCGTGAGCTATGATGCCACAGACAGACACACACACAGACAGACAGACAGGTCAAACGCATATCAATATCACCCATCGTTTCTGCGTCGGGGGTTAAAAATGATTAATTTCACGTTGTTCTTTTCTTTTAAAATAATATGTTACTCAAGAAGAGCTAATAATTTTTCAGTAATTACAGATGGTGTTTTTTACGCACTATAGTGCGAGAAGTGGTTCATTAGTGTGCGTGTGGATTGAGTGAGCACCTTCCGAAAAAAAAAAGAGCTGATCATTTAGTAAAAGTTCTAAAACAATTGTAAAACGAATCTCTGAATTTGTAAAAAGATAAATAAAAAGATACACTTATTAACATAGCTCACTCATTTCTCACAAACTACCGACGAAAACAGTGAATGTATTCATTTAACATATAATATTTATATACTAACATTTATTAAAAAATATGCCAACTTACCTCTATAAATTTTAGATCACCTAGTGACGTATATAATTTTTTACAAATAGTTTCTAATGCTCACTAAATCCTCACACTTTTGAAAACCCGAATTTTGATGAAAACATAAGATTTAGACCGCTAGTATATGTGTATAGTTTAGTAAAAGTAATATTATGGGAATTTGTAAAATACAAAACGAACCACTAACGTGTCAGGTTTTTTTATAATAAATTTTTGTAAGTGCTCACTCAGTCCACACGTTTTGAGAAAGTTAAAAATGTAAATATCTTAAGATTTGTAGCACCACAGAAACTCTAAAGTACTTCAACATTTAGTAAAAAATTTTACTAAATATCCACCATCTAATATCTTATATTCGTTGTCTGGTTTTAAACATATTCAGATATAACTTTTCTCATACAAATGTATCATGTAGGGTGGCCACACTATGTCGGCTCCTGATTTTCCCCGCCTTCCGATTGTCATATTGATTGGGGAATTTCGTTCAATTTTGATAATAGTTTATATTAAAAACTAATACCATATTAATTCTCAATCTGCAAACTGTTTTTGGGTTATGTTTGGGCCTAGTGATGATGTGTATTTGTGTAATTTTTAATCCGGTACGGTCATCTGTTAGCGCGATTATATTACCAGCACGGGAAGCATGGTCGCGCGATAGACGATAAAATAGCAGGCCGTCCCTGTCGCACTATTCGTAAGTGCGATAGGGACGGCCTGATATTTTATCGTCTATCGCGCGACCATGATTCCCGTGCAGGTTCTGGTTTCATGTCCTTTTTATTGCATGAATGTCGATATGGTTATTATCCTGCCGTCGATAAAAATTACACAAATACACATCATCACTAGGCCAAGAACATAACCTAAAAACAGTTTGCAGATTGAGAATTAATATGGTATTAGTAGTTTATATTAAACTATTATCAAAATTGAACGAAATTCCCCAATCAATATGACAACGGGAAGGCGGGGAAAATCAGGAGCCGACATAGTGTGGTCACCCTACATGATACATCTGACGACCGGTCTGGCGCAGTCGGTAGTGACGCTGCCTGCTGCGCCGCGGTCCCGGGTTCGAATCCCGGTAAGGGTATTTATTTGTGTGATGAGCACAGATATTTGTTCCTGAGTCATGGATGTTTTCTATGTATATAAGTATTTATATATTATATATATCGTTGTCTGAGTACCCACAACACAAGCCTTCTTGAGCTTACCGTGGGCCTCAGTCAATCTGTGTAAGAATTAATGTCCTATAATATTTATTTATTTATTTGTATGAGAAAAGTTATATCTGAATATCTTTAAAACCAGACAACGAATATAAAATATTAGATGGTGGATATTTAGTAAATTTTTTTACTAAATGTTGAAGTACTTTAGAGTTTCTGTGGTGCTACAAATCTTAAGATATTTACATTTTTAACTTTCTCAAAACGTGTGGACTGAGTAAGCACTTACAAAAATGTATTATAAAAAAACCTAACACGTTAGTGGTTCGTTTTGTATTTCACAAATTCCCATATTACTTTTACTAAACTATACACATATACTAGCGGTCTAAATCTTATGTTTTTCATCAAAATTCCGGTTTTCAAAAGTGTGAGGATTGAGTGAGCATAAGAAACTATTTGTAAAAAATTAAATACGTCACTAGGTAATCTGAAATTTATAGAGTTACAAGTTGGCATATTTTTTACTAAATGTTAGTATATAAATATTATATGTTAAATGAATACATTCACGGTTTTCGTTGGTAGTTTGTGAGAAGTAGTGAGAACTGAGTGAGCACATTTTAATAAGTGTATCTTTTGATTTATTTATATGTTTTTACAAATTCAGAGATTCGTTTTACAATTGTTTTAGAACTTTTACTAAATGATCAGCATATTTTTTTTAATTTTCGGAAGGTGCTCACTCAATCCACACGCACACGTTCATTATAATATGCCAGTTGGAAACGTCGCAGTGCTATCTGTACTGAAAACGTCGTACGATACACGTGCGAAAAGGAAATTCGTAACTCGTGTCGATTTAAAACACTCCCTTCGATCGTGTATTAATTTATCGCCACTCGTTTCGAACTTCCTTTTTTACGCACTTGTACTCTACTACTACTCCTACTAGTCCTACTACAACTACTATTGGCTACTATTGGCTATTGTACTATTGGTTATTCTTTCGATTAGCATCATAAATAAAAGCAGGGGACGTTTTTTCACGTTTTGGTCGTTTCGATTCCCAGACGAAACAAGTAATTCTTAGAAATCAAACAGAATGACTAACTTTTATAAATAAAATAGTCTTCTTTCAGCAAAATACGTACCCTATTATGATATTAAATACTTTCCCTTCATGTTCCATTGTCTTGAGAATCCTTGTATAAATATCATTGTCGAATACTTAATAGATGTAGGTAATAGTCACAAATCATTTATCAGTGACCTATTTCACAATAGTGAGAATAGAGAATAGAATAGAGAATTTATTTGCATACCACATACATAATTATGTATTATATACATGGACCCTGACAAGGGTGTAGCAAAGTAGAAATGTGTGACTGATGACTACATAAGAAAAAACCGGCCAAGAGCGTGTCGGGCCACGCTCAGTGTAGGGTTCCGTAGTTTTCTGTATTTTTCTCAAAAACTATTGAACCTATCAAGTTCAAAATAATTTTCCTAGAAATTCTTTATAAAGTTCTACTTTTGTGATTTTTTCATATTTTTTAAACATATGGTTCAAAAGTTAGAGGGGGGGGACACACTTTTTTTTCCTTTAGGAGAGATTATTTCCGAAAATATTAATATTATCAAAAAACGATTTTACTAAACCCTTATTCATTTTTAAATACCTATCCAAAAATGTATCACACGTTGGGGTTGGAATGAGAAAAAATATCAGTCCCCAATTTACATGTAGGGGGGGGGGTACCCACATAAAACATTTTTTGCTACATTTTATTTTTGCACTTTGTCGGCGTGATTGATAAATTGATATACATATTGGTACCAAATTTCAGCTAATGTGTCACTGATGACTACATAAGAAAAACCGGCCAAGAGCGTGTCGGGCCACGCTCAGTGTAGGGTTCCGTAGTTTTCTGTATTTTTCTCAAAAACTATTGAACCTATCAAGTTCAAAACAATCAAGTTCAAAACAATTTTCCTAGAAAGTCCTTATAAAGTTCTACTTTTGTAATTTTTTTCATATTTTTTAAACATATGGTTCAAAAGTTAGAGGGCGGACGCACTTTTTTTTCCTTTAGGAGCGATTATTTCCGAAAATATTAATATTATCAAAAAACGATCTTTGTAAACCCTTATTCATTTTTAAATACCAATCCAACAATATATCACACGTTGGGGTTGGAATGAAAAAAAATATCAGCCCCCACTTTACATATAGGGGGGGGTACACTAATAAAACATTTTTTTCCATTTTTTATTTTTGTACTTTGTTGGCGTGATTGATATACATATTGGTACCAAATTTCAGCCTTCTAGTGCTAACGGTTACTGAGATTATCCGCGGATGGACGGACGGACGGACAGACATGGCGAAACTATAAGGGTTCCTAGTTGACTACGGAACCCTAAAAATGCTGGTGGTAGTGGTGGTCTAGCGGTAAGAGCGTGTGACTTTCAATCCGAAGTCCGGAGGTCGCGGGTTTGAACCCCGGCTAATATAGGTATCAATGAGTTTTTCGGAACTTATGTGCGAAATTTCATTTGATATTTTGCCAGTCGCTTTTCGGTGAAGAAAAACATCGTGAGGAAACAGGACTAATCCCCCTTCGAGTTGGAAGGTCACATGGCAGTCGCTTTCGTAAAACCTACGCCTACGTCAAAATCTTGACATTAGTTGTCAAAGCGGGACCCCAGGCCCCCGTGAGCTGCGGCGAATACAAAAAGGGGATAACGCAAGGAGTACGTCTACGAAGTAACTTAAAAAATAAATAATAAAAATACATACATATAACATACATATATTCACGCCTGTATCCCTTAAAGGGGTAGGCAGAGCACATGAAACTACTAAAGCTTCAGTGCCACTCTTGGCAAATAAGGGGTTGAAAGAAAACGAAACTGTGACATTGCAGTGACAGGTTGCCAGCCTCTCGCCTACGCCACAATTTAACCCATATCCCACAGTCGACTTCTACGACACCCATGGGAAGAAAGGGGGTGGTGAAATTCTTAACCCGTCACCACACGGGCAATAAAAATAAAATAAATAAAGTTTGTTTATTTCCAAGAAAATACAGTCATATAAACAATTAAACTGACCTCCACACTAGGCAGAAGCCTGTCCCGTGGAGGAGGGGTCTTTTGGAGGGGACTTGAGTCATACTTCTTTATGTGGCCTTGTATCAAGACAACAATTTAGATTCTCACGGTACCTACCTACACCTATCACCAGTAACGTCATTCTTCCGGGTAAATACCCTCTATTAAGGACAATTGTGCACCCAGCTTGGATTCCTGACCTCTTGACCGCCGACCTCAATACGGCATGCAATTTGTGATTTAAACTAGGCATGCCACTTACGCACCGACCTACTAGCACATCTCGGACACTAGCGATTTATTTATTTAATCGTATGGCAAATAATAAAAGCAATCAGAGTGTAGCCTTGAGGTTGCTAAGCCAGGCAACCAGGTCCGGTGTCACGATGAACAGATCTTCAGCAGGCCCGGGATATGAGTGGAGTGGGCAGCGTTGGAAGATATGTTCAGTAGTCTGCTCTTCCTCTCCGCATTCGCAAAGTGGTGGACACTAGCGATCAAATGTATGAAAGGGGCGCGTTCCTAGCACACAGTCTAAGCTCGTGTAGGTGAACGCGTACCGCTTGTATGAGTGAGATATGACAGATTGACTGTTCGCGTTTTTGACAGGTGGTAACTGAGAGGTAACCGAGAGGGGGTGGGCGGCGCTTTCAGCGGGGAGCGGGAGTGGCCATACTGTACGATAGTACTCTTTATTATACTGTGCTACTAGGGTATGCAACGAAGATGGGCACGTCAGTTATTGCATCTATTACACCTTACTATCGCCAAAGAAGATATTATATTAATATTCATACTAATATAATGTATATTATAATAATAATTATAAATGGGAAAGTGTGTGTGTCTGTTTGTTTGTCCGTCTTTCACGGCAAAATAGAGCGACGAAATGACGTGATTTGTTAAGTAGAGATAGTTGAAAGGATGGAGAGTGACATAGGCTACTTTTTGTCTCTTTCTAACGCTAACGAAGCCGCGGGCAAAGCTAGTATCCATACTTACTATACTATATTAATATTATAAATGGGGAAGTGTGTGTGTCTGTTTGTTTGTCCGCGTTTCACGGCAAAACGGAGAAACGAATTGTCGTGAATTTTTAAGTGGAGATAGTTGAAGGATGGAGAGTGACATAGGCTACTTTTTGTCTCTTTCTAACGCGAGCGAAGCCGCGGGTAAAAGCTAGTATAAATGGGAAAGTGTGTGTGTCTGTTTGTTTGTCCGTCTTTCACGGCAAAACGGAGCGACGAATTGACGTGATTTTTTAAGTGGAGATAGTTGAAGGGATGGAGAGTGACATAGGCTACTTTGTCTCTTTCTAACCCCCACTTCCTTAAAATGGGGGGTGGAAGTTTGTTTGGAGCATGCCGCAATTTTCGAATTTAATGCGAGCGAAGCCGCGGGCAAAAGCTAGTATTTCATAAATATCGTGAAAACGGAAGCCTACAAGTATGAGTAGGTATTAAACCCCCGACGCAAAAACGACGGGGTGTTATAAGTTTGACGTGTCTGTCTGTCTGTCTGTCTGTCTGTCCGTCCGTCTGTCTGTCTGTATGTCTGTCTGTCTGTTTGTCTGTCAGTCTGTGTGTGACCGATTTCGATTTAGTTTCTTTTTGTTTGAAAGCTAAGTAAGTCGGGAGTGTTCTTAGCCATGTTTCATGAAAATCGGTCCACTATGTCGCGGTCGGGGGTTTTTCAAAATTTTAATATTATGGTCAGGTTATTTTTCTTTTTGAAGATGCATATAGCAAGCAAAGCCTAAAACTCGATAATTTTTCTAGGCTAACGATTAGCTGCCAATTTGGAAGATTTCCAAGAAACTGACTTGCCAAAAAAATTTGCTTAGTGTGTGTCATGTCTGTGACTTCTATGAGGAGAAAATTGCATGACAATATTGAATGCCCTATTGAATATAACTTTAGGAATACATATGAAAAGTAAGAATGTAAGAATGTCCTATAATATATAATATCTGGGCGACCGAGCTTCGCTCGGTTCTATTTTAATATATCACGTCTAAAGATAAAAAAAAACTTATAAATACAAAAACAAAAAAAAAAGACAAAAAACAAAAACTTAATTTTCTGCCCGGGATTCGAAACCCGTCCTACGATCTATCTGCGTACATTAGACCGACCTCGTACAACTGAGCTAAGCGGAATCGATGCACGCGCGGCGAAATGTACGACCATATTTTACGTTTACAAACGCGAAAGAAAAACTCATGAAAACTCGAAAATTCGCGTTTTCTGGGATCTAAGGCTACGCTAGATCGATTTTTCATCCCCGAAAACCCCCACATAACAAATTTCAGCGAAATCGTTAGAGCGGTTTCCGAGATCGTCGGTAAATATATAAATAAATAAATATACAAGAATTGCTCGTTTAAAAGTATAAGGCGTCATCCATATATTACGTCACAGTGTAAGGGGGAGGGGGGGGTCATACTAAATGTGACAATCCCTGTTAATGGGATACAAAAAAGCGTGACATAGGGGGGGGGGGGAGGGGTCCAAAAACCTGAAATTTGGTGTGACGTAATATGTGGATGATCCCTAAGATATATATATATTTTTTTTTATATGAGAGCATGTTTGTTCAAACGGAAACGGATACCTTCGCTAACGCTCAGTTAATTATTAAAACCGAAACAAATTCCACATATGAGAGAAAAGTTACCAAGGCCTCTGGTGCCTGAGGCTGGAATCGAACCAGCGTACTCTGCAATCGCGGCTCATGCCTGTTTCCACTCGGCGCTCGGTCACAGTTGCTGAGGTCGAAATTATCTCTCATATGAGTAATCTACTATAATGTACAAGGACTAGTAGCGCCCTCTGACCACCTCTAGGGTAGAACGGAAACAGGCATCTGCCGCGATTGCAGAGTACGCTGGTTCGATTCCAGCCTCAGGCACCAGAGGCCTTGGTCACTTTTTCTTTCATATGTGTAATTTATTTCGGGTTTAATCTTAACTTACTAATATTATAAATGGGAAAGTGTGTGTGTCTGTTTGTTTGTCCGTCTTTCACGGCAAAATAGAGCGACGAAATGACGTGATTTTTTTTTAATGGAGATAGTTGAAGGGTGGAGAGTGATAGGCTACTTTTTGTCTCTTTCTAAACAGAAATATCATCATTCATGCAATTTAAAATTAATGTTAATAGCGTCGTTCACCGTTGTATCAACATCGAATTACCTAGCAACCAATTGTTTGTAATAACCGTCTCTGATTGGCCGATAACGCGACAGATAAAAAAAAATGTGTTTCAGATGCAGAAAAATTTGCCAGGTATCGCAAATTATAGCCTGTCAACCAAATTTTGACAGTAGCAATGTACGTCAAACTAAAGTATGGTATCCCTATGAAACGAACAAAAACCAGCAATGTACGTCGAACAGCCACAGATATTTTTTTTTCAAGGGGCTCGCTCCTTCCTTACGAATTAGATAATGTATTAAAAAGGGACGGATATGTGCTAGTTATTTCTCTTTTTGGTAGGACGGAGATTTCCACAGATAAAATACAAATGACATGCGAACTTCCACCGATTTTCAAAACTAGTGTTGCTAGCCCGCGATTTTTCAAATTTACCGCCTTTTTCTAGTGACAAGATTTGGTTGACGGTCTATAGTATAGAAATTGTATAAAGTTCTATTTTTGAAATTATTATAGTTAACGAAAGTCAACTATAATGAGATTATTATAATTGAGTTGGAGCTGCCATAGAGTATCCAACACTGAAAAGTAAGCACTTATAGTTAAGTCTGTGGTGTCCTAATTGACATATCATACCTATTACCTACTCTAGCTGTAATTACAGTTTACCTTAAATTGAATTCTGTCTACGGCCCTGAGGATACATAATAACAAAGACATATATAACTCCGTATAGACAGATAAAGTCTAAGAAAAAAACGTACCTCAGTACCATACAGAAAAAGGTACGGTGGCCTAGATGGCATTACACCTTTGGGGTACGCTCAGCTAGATGGCGCTAATATTAATATTTGACATTTTAACACATATCAAGCTAAGAATATGGGCTAAATTGTCAAAACTGATGTTCAAAAGTTCTAAGCCTGTGTCAAGAGATGGCAGTCTATGCACTGTGATTACACATTTTACTTCGACAGTAACTCTCCATAATACTCGATCCTCTTTGATAATAATGATAATTTTGTCAGTTAACTATAAATAGTTAGTCTAGCCGCCGCGAGTACTGCTATTATGCCTGAAGACGGACGGGTCTCCTAAATGACCCGAAACATGTCGCAACAGTCGCGAAATATTAACTTCTCGGAGGAAATATAGACTGGAGTAGCCTTCATGTTGCGTCTACGTACAAATAATTCTGCCAAGATTCGCGGGAGGTGAGGAAATAACACATGTAAAGGAGTACTCACAAATGCAAAAAATATTATTGTCAATACACACGCACATTATGATAAAAAAATAACACATGCTCATTATGATGCACACAGACATATCACACATGGAAATACTTCGTAGAAACACAGTGTATACGGACACTAAATGCGCACGTGTGTGTCTCAAACTATAGGGATGAGGCAGGCATCGATAAGTGAAGTCGATAATAATTAATGAAGCAAATTATAATTTTAATGATGTCGTTGTTTTTTCTAGATCTGTTTAATGTTTGGCACTATTATAATCATATTAAGATTCACTAATGACAATCCTGGGTAGTAGGTATCACGCGGGTGGACTAGCGATGGATAATACGATTAGTAGGTAAAGAAATATTTGACATTTTGACAAAACATTAATTTATTTTTCCAGACTAACTAATCAACAACGTTTACTGCGGTTGGTGGTACTAAATCATTATAAACAAACTTGGTTAAATAAATAAACTAGAAATGGTTTAGTCTTCATTAACTGTTATCAATACTGGTTCAAAGTGAAAAGTTTATTAAGTACATGTAATAAAACTCAAATCATTCTCTTTCGGAAAAATGCAAATATACTTCAAATTAATTGTGTGATCAAGGTTTGCAAATCATACTTTTTTATCGATATTTGGTATTTTATCGACCATGCCCACATCTTTAAGACAAGTCTCGGTCAAATGATTTTTCTAATTTTCAATTATCCTTGTCAATATTATTATATGCTCTATTCTAATTGCAATGAGGTTAATTCTTACAAAATATATAAATGAAGTCTCCGTCTTTTTATGAATAAATTGATATATAAATATCGACCCTATTTTAAACCACATTAGGTAACTTCTTAAACAGCAAAAAATCGAAGTCTCGTGGGGAGTGTTCGTGACGTAATTTCTACCCACCAAAAAATTTCAAATCGATTGCATTCGATCACATAAATCGATATTCGATGACGTATGACAAAAATATTATCATTTAGATAATAAAAACAGTAATACAACAATATTAAAATTACTTACAAATGGAATATTATGCCATCTTTTTGCAAACTTGAGGTATTTGAGCGCTTATTACAAGTGTTCACAGCACACGCGGGCATTTTTAATTACCAGTGATATGTGTCGTGGCGATTCTGTGAATGAGCATGAATCGATTGTGAAATTGTATTTACGTGACTTTATGAACATTTGTTCAAGTTTCTTGGCAGAGGGGTAAGTAACTGAAAGGCTACTCCAGTCTATATTTCCTCCGAGATTAACTTGAGTACAACCCTTTATTGATTATCTTATACTTTTAAACGAGCAATTCTTGTATATTTATTTATTTATTTTTTTATATATATATTTTTCTTATACTTTTAAACGAGCAATTCTTGTATATTTATTTATTTATTTTTTTTTTTTTTTTTTATATATATATTTATTTACACTGACGATCTCGGAAACCGCTCTAACAATTTCGCAGAAATTTGTTATGTGGGGGTTTTGGGGGTGAAAAATCGGTCTAACTTATCCTTAGGTCTCGGAAAACGCGAATTTTCGAGTTTTCATGCGTTTTTCTTCGCGCGCCATCTCGTGTGCAGTAGTTGTACTGTTAAGACAGAATTCTTTCGGTCGATGTAAGTACTATTTATTGCAAACACTAGATGGCGACACAGGTCAAGGCTAAAACGAATAGAAAAATACAGTATTTGAGTTTTTGTGGCGAAATGCGCGCCATCTCGTGTGGAGTAGTTGTGTTGTTAAGGCTGAGAATTCTTTCGCTCGATGTAGGTACTATTCATTTTTGAACTAGATGGCGACACATGTCAAGGATACGAAACAGAACCGAGCGAAGCTCGGTTGCCCAGATATTTTAACTAATACCTATATTTGTTGCAGGTTAAAATAGCGCTGTACTACGAGAGCTTATGCCCCGACAGCAAGCGCTTCATCACGGACCAGCTCGCGCCCGTATGGCGGGACTTCAAGGGCGCCGTCAAGGTTAAACTGGTGCCCTATGGCAAGAGCACTGTAAGTATAAACGCGTAGCGACATCTACCGTAAGAGGCACAACAGGTAGTGCAGGGTCGTAGCGACGGAAGAACATGGCAGGCATACGTCGATCCCAACGCGCCCTCACGAACGGCAAAGAGGATGAAACGCCGGATTGGGTTTAGTGGGTAGGGCTAGTCCCACATATCGTGTGTAAGTAACTGCATTCCCAATCTGTCAAAAAAAGGTCGTAGCGACATCTACCGTAAGATATACTACCTACCTATAGTGAACGCATGTAACGACATCTACCTCTTCTTGAATTCCGTGAAATAATCGGTAGATGTCACTAGACGTTTCCGAAAGGCTCAATTGAAGATGTGCTGGAAATACTGTAAAAGAAGTCGTAATTTCTTAATTCCTTCTTATAATAGACCGGTTCTAAAAATGCACTGATACGTGTAAGTTGCGGCGTAGTCCAAGAGATAGGGAGGACACTCTGTTTAAATATTGTATCCCCGTAAAATATCTTTAAAAAACCGTGCTTAAAATTAGGTATGGAATGGAGTTATTTTCTTAAGTGCCCTTATTCCTTTGAGCACTCATCAATTTCGTGAAATGGCCATCGATAGATGGCGTTGGCAGTTAACAGCACAATCACGATTAGCAACGAGATATCCCACTACGAAATTTGAAAACATCTTCCGAAAAAACTGATTTTTTTGGAGTATAAAATGACATATTTTAGAATATTATCCCATGATTATATAGCTTAAGATATCTATGTTCTTTTAGGAACATTATCAGTTTTTTAATAATCATTTATAGTTTCTTTATAATTTTGAATGAAAAAGGTTACATTTTGCAAAAAAACGCTCGTCTTTAGGAATAAGACCTCTTAAGTAAATCATGTTTTTGTTTCAGCACGACAAGGTGAACGGCAAATGGCAATTCAATTGCCACCACGGCCCTGATGAGTGCTACGGCAACAAGGTAAGATTTATAGTTAATTGGTCTATCATCAAAACATCTATCAACCTAACTATACTATTCGATGAAATGAAGGGGCGCACTGTAAAAGGACAGATGTTGCCACTGCACCACGGCGCCACCTGGCGTAATAAAAGATGCGTTTTGCTCCTCCTGAGCCTAGAGCCTGAAGGGACGTTTCCGTATATGTATTTTATTTCAAAGGACATAGGTAAATTTCGTAGTTCCGTGCATTTTCAATATTTTCATCCATCATTAAATGAGCATCCCGTTAAGTTTGTACATTTGGATCACGTCTCCGACTTTGATAAAAATTGGTAGGCTGATAGAGTCCATGATGCTGAGCAAGATCCACTAGGTTTCCCAAAATGTCCTATGTAGTTTGTATGAAACCTTCCTTTTTTGTTACCAGATTTCTATACATTTTCGGTTACAAAAAAGAAAAGTTTCATACAATCAACCTAAGACATTTTGGGAAACCTAGTGGATCTTGCTCAGCATCATGGACTATCAGCCTACCAATTTTTATCCAAATCGGAGACGTGATCCAAATGTACAAACTTAACGGGAATTGCTCAAATATTTAATTTGCCTATCCATCATTAATATAAAATAAATAAAAAATAAAAAAGCCCTTTATTCATTTGTTTTATTACACGTGTTTCTATTTACAGTTTCTTTTATTATGAATCCCTATGGTGGGTAAAGGCCTCCATTAATATTTAATATTTAATAACAGAACACCACGTTTGCAGTGATGAAAAACTAGTAACAAGTTTTTCTTTATTTTTTTTCCAGGTCCAAGCTTGCATCCTGAAGGACAATCGCCTGGCCGACACGGATAAGATGGACCTGGTCATCTGCCTCATGGGACAGGCCAGCCCTGACAAGTCGCTAGACACGGTAAGATTGAATTAAAATTTAATGGTTATTTGTTATACAAGGGGGCAAAGTTGTATTTTAACGCCGAGTGTGGAATTGAAAAACGAGCAAGTGAAAGGATTCTACAGTTGAACCACGAGCGAAGCGAGTGGTTCGAGAATAGAATCCTGAACTTAGCGTGTTTTTCAATACACGAGAAGTAAAATACATTTGCACCCGTGTGTAACACAAAACTTTTCCCCCCACTATAGCGAGGCAAACTACAACGCAAAAAATGCGTTTATCACTGCTTCCAGATTTACCTACTTTTATAAATTTTAAAGCAGTTAATTTGACTATATTCAAGGTCAAATTACTTTACCCACTAGTGGATAAAATGCGGTTTTACCCGCTGACATTAAAGGATAAAACACGTGTTTCCGAGGTAGTGAGGGGAAAAATAATTGCATACTTATTTGATGTAATAAAGTGACGAAGGCCTCCAGTGACCGAGGCTATAATCGAACGAGCATACTCTGCAATCGCTGCAGATGCTTGTAAACCGATCCACCCAGGCTACAGCGGCATAGATCGAAGGACTGGTGGCGCCCTCTAGTTATTTGTTTTACAAGGAGGAGGAGGAGGAGGTTTAATGTTTGTTTATATAGACTCTTGTTCTGCGTCTAGTACTTGTATTTGCAAGGTGCGAAGTCAGTTCAACTGGCTTGGTTTATACACTTTATACCCAATTGAGAACTATCCTAGACAAAAAGTAAAACTAAAGCAGCCCTCTTACGAGTTAAAGAGCACCAATAACATGTTCTAATTAACATACAAATTGTTACAGTGCCTAGAAAAAGTCAACAAGCTATCAGAATCGAACAAGCTAAAACAGTGCGCCAGCGGCACGCAGGGAGACAACCTACTGGCCAGTTATGGAGACAAGACTGACGCCGTACAGCGCCCTCTGGCGTTTGTGCCCACCATCGTTGTTAACGAGGTAAGATCTATCAACTAAAGAATTATCCTTATAGGTTATCTCTTTCAATAAAGGAGATAGGAGGATAGTTAGGAAGACAAGGAGACAACCTACTGGCCGGTTATGGAGACAAGACTGACACCGTACAGCGCCCTCTGGCGTTTGTGCCGACCATTGTTGTAAACGAGGTAAGATCTATCAGCTAAAGAATTATCCTTATAGGTTATCTCTTTCAAGGATAGTTAGGAAGACAAGGAGACAACCTACTGGCAGTTATAGAGACAAAACTGACGGCGTGCAGCGCCCTCTGGCATTTGTACCCACCATCATTGTTATGTTAATGAGGAAGATACTTTATGGATACAGAAAGAAAAGGCTATTAAATCAATGAGAAAATCAACAAGCTATCAGAGTCAAACAGGCTAAAACAGTGCGCCAGCGCGGCACACAGGGAGACAACCTTAGTAGGCTGGTTATGGAGACAAGACTGACGGCGTCCAGCGCCCTCTGGCATTTGACCCAGTGTACCCACCATTGTAAACGAGGTAAGATCTATCAACTAAAGAATTATCCTTATAGATTATCTTTGTCTTTCAATAAAGAAGATAGGAGGATAGGAAGACAAGGAGACAACCTACTGGCAGGTTATGGAGACAATCTTGTTAGTCTTAAGGGCGTGCAGCCCTCTGGCGTTTGTGCCCACCATCGTTGTTAACGAGGTAAGATACAACCAACTAGAGACAGATAAGGATTAAGGAGAGAAAATCAACACTAGGAACAGTTTAGGAGAAAATGGATAGTTAGACACACAGATAGCTTACTCGGCGGTTACCAACCATCGTTGTTAAAGAGGTAAGATACAACCATCTAGAGACAGTTCAGGAGAGAAATATACACTAGGAAACTACCTACCTAGGTAACTATATACCTAAGCAGACAAGGGCCGGATAGTTAGAAACAAGGAGACAACCTTTTGGTAGGTTATGCACACTAATGTTAACCAGGTTATCTGCGGGCCGATTTTTGAGTCTCACGCGTTCGAATTCAGAAAATCGTCACTGAAAATAATAAACAAGTCACCGTTTTCAACCGGTATTTTAGTGACAAAATCCCGTATGCGTGATTCAAAAATCGCCCTCCTGCTAAGAGAAGACTAGTTAAGGGATCAAAACTAATGGCTCTTAGGTATAAAATGGTGGAAAAAATGCTTTTCACCACACCAACTGATAAAGGCTTTCTTTGCTATTCGAAAACAGATAGCAAAATTGCATTTTATCCACAAGAGTGCAAAGTAATTTCATACAAATTTTAACTTGATGTCTAAAGCTGGGTGTGGGAATTCACGTGGGATTTTGAATCATACACGTTAAATAAATTGAAGTTTTTTATTTATTTTGATGTTTTACAGTTCATATTTTCATAGTGTTGGTGTGGTGAAAAATTTTGTGTTTCACTCAGTGGCAAAGTTTGTTTAACCTTCGTGCCTTGATACCCTCGCAACGCTCAAGATTCCACATTCTGAATATTGGAATCTTTCGCTTGCTCGGGTATCAATATTGGCACGTGCGGTTAAACAACAACTTTGCCCCCTTGTAAAACAAATAACTATTTAAATGTCGTTGAGTTTCATTGCACAAAATGAAAATACCACCTTTTGTTTACAGAAATTCAGCCAGGAGAACCAAGATGCGGCCTTCACAAACCTGAAGTCTGTGATCTGCCGCGTGGCGACCGGCACTAAACCTTCCGCCTGCTAACGTTTCATACAAACTTCATACATACAAATGTCATACATATATAGAGAATTTCTATAAAATACCTACTATATAATTCATCTCTCATCAATGCAGGTGAAACACGGTGAAATAAAAAGGACCGTATCTACAACTTTGTATAGTGACTTTTCAGGTCATAATGAAATCGCAAAAAAAAAATTCGGCTGTTTCATACAATAGCCTAGTTTCCTATACTTAAAATAATAGTTATTTGTTATACAAGGGGACAAAATTGTATTTTAACGCCGAGTGTGGTATTGAAAAACGAGCAAGTGAAAGGATACTATAGTTGAACCACGAGCGAAGCGAGTGGTTCGAGAATAGAATCCTGAACTTGCGAGTTTTTTAACACACAAGAAGTAAAATACATTTGCACCCGAGTGTAACACAAAGCTTTTCCCCTCACTATAGCGAGGAAACTACAACGCAAAAAATGCGTTTATCACTGCTTCCAGTAGTTCCACAGGTGGTAAATCATCTTTATTACTAGATTCACCTATTTTTATCAATATTAAAGCAGTTAATTTGACTTTATTCAAGGTCAAATTACTTTACCCACTAGTGGATAACATGCGTTTTTACCCGCTGGTATTAAAGGACAAAACACGTGTTTCCGAGCTAGTGAGGGGAAAAATATTTTATGCAGTGCACGAAATAAAGCACCACGTAATTAGAAGAAAAATATGGACAGTAGTTATTTTTAAACACAATTTATATTTAATAAGTCAAAAAGAAAGAAAAAGTAAATAAATTGACCGCCCATACAACCATTTCAGTCGCAAAATCTTCAAATCAGTAACTAACTGTCAAATGTGACATAACGCGTGGTAACGTCGTGCAAACAATGCGACCGTATTGATACAATAACAAAATGTAGTCGTCGTGTGCACTCGTTACGGTAACAAAATGTGTACGAATTTGTGGCTGTCAATGTCACTGTCAGAATGACTTTTAACGACACTTTATTAGTCGACGTTTGCACACATAACGGTAACAACATGTGGACGAATTTGTGGCTGTCATTGTCACTGTCAGAACGGTTTCTGACAGTGACATTGACAGAATTTGTACACACATGTGTAGGTCTGATTACCGAACTGCTCCTAAACCACTGTATCCGCAAATGACAATCTGAAATACGAAGGTTTCTCAAACTGTCTTGTGAAGTTGTGGACTGGTTGCTTTGAATCATTTAAATATGAGCGAATTAAATAATAATAAACGACGACGACCATTTAAGCACTCTTCGACATTTTATAGAAATGTGGGAAAGTTAAGAAAAGTGCAGAATGATAATACAAATAGATAAGCACTTTATAGTTACTTAATGTATTAAATATATAATTTTTAATTCTTATTGATAAAAATGAAGTGTAGTGTTGCTTTACACAATAAAAAGTAGGAATCAAATGAAATAGAGTATTTACTGTGATATTAATAGAATTTCTGTTGCGCAATGATAGTTTTTTTCAGTACAGATGCTGCTTTTTTTAACGCAGTAGTGCGAGCAAATCAAGCAATGATTCTTTTCTTGTCTGGTCGAAACTCTTAGCTTAGATTTAGGTACTGAAAATCGTCGTACGATACACGTGCGAAAAGGACATTCACAACTCGTGTCGATTTAAAACACTCCCTTCGTTCGTGTATTAATTTATCGCTACTCGTATCGATTTTCCTCTTTTCCGCACTCGTATCTACAAGTATTTTGTTTGGGTTACAAAAAAAACACATTATTTACTCTACTACGTTTTATTTATGTCTCTTTAACATTACAAATTTGTAGACACTTATCTATACAAAAATCTTGACAAAAGAAGTACAGATCGCTGAAATTAATGTTGATAGTAATATTAATGACGACTACTTCAACAAGTGTCAATTGTGAAATGCCGCAAAATACTAGTTGCTCTATAGAAGACCATAATAATATGATCCCCGATCCTTTACAACCCAGCAGCTCGGTACGCACGTTACAATTTTTTTTAATCTTCTTTAGTGAGGGCAACTGAGTACGTCGGCATATTTAATTGTTTATAAAGTTTGAGGATACCTGGAAAAAATTAATACAAGAAGCCATTTTGCTTTCGGTCACGCGTGTACGCTGCGACCATTTTGCGACCGTTTGTCGACCGTTTGGTGACCGTTTGGCGACTGTTTTTTACATGGAATATTACCGTCTTAATCCATATTTTAACAACTTTATTGGTTTTCTAGGCATTATTTTTATTATTTCAGTATAGTATATGCACCGGAGCACTAAAACTTCACCAATCAATATACATAACACGCAAACACCGAGTAGTCAATAATATTATTACTGGTTAAACTGAGGTAAATTGATGGCGCGTTGATAAATTTAGACTTATTTTATGAAATCACTCGAGCAATTTAATTGGCCATGGTAATTAGCCCACATTATATTACAAATGCAAACAATATTTTATCTTTAACAAATTCTTACGCCATTACATTTTAATGACAAATGATTTTATTTCTTTTTTACTTTGACGTCTCTGACAGTCGCCATTTGAAAAGAATGAAATGAACGAATGATTTTGGGAAAGTAGTCGCCAAACGGTAACAATGTGTGCACGCGTAGTGCACACTTCTGTCACTTTTGTGACCATTTGTGCCTGTTACCAATCGTCCCCATTTGGGTCGCCGCGACTAAACGTCGACCGTACTGCGACTAAGCATTGAGACCCGAAGACCTGTGTGTACACAAAATAGGAGGATTTGCGTAGGAACGGCGACCGATTTTGGTTATATGGGCGTGACGTCACTCCTCAGTATTTCATAGTAATTCCATATTAGCAAATCGTTTTGACAGTTCATAAAAAGAAGCTGATTTGACTAGTAGGAAACTAGCCTATTCGACTGTCATGATGCCGCTGATTTCTATGGAACGGCCAATTTTTTTTCGCGATTTCAGCATTGGTTCCATAATAAAAGTTCTTCATCATGACCTCAAAAATCACTATGCAAAGTTAAAACGGTCCTTTTTATTTCACCTGTAGTTCATTCTTTCTTCAATCAATACAAGCATAAAAAATTCTAAAGAAAACTATAAGGATTCATAAAATGCCGTTCACTGTATTTAAACTTTCTCACATTCATACATTCCTACATACATGAATAATATCAAAGAGGATCGAGTATTATTGTCAAAGTAAAATGTGTAATCACAGTGCTTAGACTGCCATCTCTCGACACAGGCTTAAAACTTTTGAACAACGTTTCACAATTTGGCCCATATTTCTTAGCTTGACCATTAGATTAAGTTACCATCAATGTTACACGCAGAAAAAAATCTAAATATTTTAACTACATATAAAATGACATAATGACAGGATCGTCATCATCATCATTCCCTTGCCCTTTTCCCATTATTTGGGGTCGGCGCAGCAGATCATCTTCCTCCATTTCTCTCTATCAGCCGTCATTTCCATACTAATACCTTTCACTCTCATATCGTTGTTCACACATTCCATCCATCTTTTCTTAGGCCTTCCACTACCATTGTATCCATCCACTTTCATATTTACCACTCGTTTTATAACATTGCTTTCGTCCCTCCGCATTACATGCCCATACCATGCTAATCACAGGATCGTATCGTAACAATATGAAGAATTAAACAAAATCTAAAGATTTCTATTCTTAGCTTTATATGTTTTAAAATGTCAAATATTAATATTAGCGCCATCTAGCTGAGCGTTCCCCAAAGGTGTAATGCCATCTAGGCCACCGTACCTTTTTCTGTATGGTACTGAGGTACGTTTTTTCTTAGACTTTATCTGTCTATACGGAGTTATATATGTCTTTGATAATATTAAGAAAATTTACTCAATATTTGTACTAAAATTTTCATTGCTACTATATGTATGTTACATAAGCTTCATCTACATTATATACGGATTGAAAAATACCGTTCAAACTTTGCATAGTGACTTTTGAGGTTATAATGAACAACTGTTATTATGGGACCAATGCTGAAATCACAAAATAGTATTTTATACAATCGCGATATAATACAAAGCTTTTCAGTCGAGTACCATGTTTAGGCCACGAAGCTTTGCTGAGTGGCCTAATAGTACGGTACGAGAGTGAAAAGCTTAATTATATCACTATTGTATACAATACTTTTTCTACGAGTCATCATCTTCATCATCAATGGACGGAAATATCATCATTCATGCAAGTTAAAATTAATGTTAATAGCGTCGTTCACCGTTGTATTAACATCGAATTACCTAGCAACCAATTGTTTGTCATAACCGTCTCTGATTGGCCGATAACGCGACAGATAAAAAAAAATGTGTTTCAGATGCCGACAAATTTGCCAGGTATCGCAAATTAGTATAGAAATTGTATGAAGTTCTATTTTTGAAATTATTACAGTTAACTAAAGTAAACTATAATGAGATTATTATAGTTGAGTCGGAACTGCCATAGAGTATCCAACACTGAAAAGTTATCACTTATAGTTTAGTCTGTGGTGTCCTAATTGACAGATTACAGTCGACGAGTAGAAAAAAAAATTGGGCTGTTCCATAGAAATGAGCGGTATCATGATAGTCGAAATGTATGAAACAGTTCAGTAAAAGTTCAGTTCAGTTCAGTAAAATTTGTTCATTATAACCCCAAAAGTCACTACCTATGCTAAGATTGCTAAGTCTGATGAACGGCCCTTTTTTTCACCGTGTATTGTTATTTCCAAATGAATATACCTAAACTATTATAAATACTTTCTGTAATATCTAAAAGCATTACTTTCTATGTAAAAACTACGAACATATTTTCGTTATGTATTTTTGATGACTGAAGTACAGTGTATTAATTTATAAAATTATAAAAGACAAACTTCCAGTTGTTTTAATATAAGTTTAGATTGTAAGAATACTTTTGTAAAATTTTATGTGTAAAAATAAAAATATGAATAAGACTAATAATTAAATGTGTTATTTATTTATGCCTTGTCACCCTAATCCTCGAAAACTCAAAGTGTACCCCGACCGGTGAGTAAGGTTGCCAGAGCTCATCAAGGGTGCAGCTTTTGTACAGTATGGCCACTCCCGCTCCCCGCTGAAAGTGCCGCCCACCCCCTCTCGGTTACCTCACAGTTACCGGCTGTAACAAACGCGAACAGTCGACCTGTCATATCTCACTCATACAAGCATGGTACGCGTTCACCTACACGAGCTTAGACTGTGTGCTAGGAACGCGCCTCTTCATCATATATTTGATCGCCAGTGTCCGAGATGTGGTACTGGGGTCTGCTCTGGAGTTACAGGCGCATCCATATGCAACGGTGGCTGCTTAGCATCCACTCTTCAATAAAACAACACTGGAATCAATAAAACTATATTTACAAAACAACGCGCATATCCCTTATGATTACGATATTTCAAAAAACCTTATTTATATTTACAACAACTTAACCACTTGACAGTCCCACGATAGCATAGTATCCAAAAAAAATATGCAGCAGACAGTCCCGGATACCTTACTATCCAAAGGAGGGGATGGAGAAACAGTTGATTAAAGTGACATCTAGCGAAATATTGCGGCATTATTTACTTATTCTCTTGATACAATAACGTAGCCTAACTACATAGTTTGCTACAAAAAGATGGCAATGTATGCTCGTTACTTAGTCAATGCTACCAAAAATATATTCGGCAGTGCCTTGTCAAACTCCGCGTGTTTGTGTTTGATTTTGAATTTGTTTAACGGCTCATGGGAGCCTGGGGTCCGCTTTTTTTTTGGGTAACTTCATGAGAACTGTATGTGTTGGTTGTGGTATCATTATAAAGGTAAAATAGTATATTTCTCTAATACGTAATCTAATACGTAATAAAAAAGGGGGTCATCGCTTAAAATTTCCTGTAATTTAAGTAATAGTCAAATAAAAAATTTCTTCATTTTTTTACCGATTCCATAAGTTTAAACTTGATTATAGTATATAATCATACATATTTTACTATCACTATAGTTTTATTTCAATTACTGTACGTTCATTTATGCAGAAGTATTTTTTTTTAACTATACCTTGTGTAGTTTAGAAGATACAGACGTTTTTGTAGAAAGTTGTGGATGCGCAGCGCGCGTCACTTAAAAATCCGGACTGTTGACCGGAAAATGGTCGCGCGGGCTGGACTGTCAAGTGGTTAATTGTAATTCTCAGGATTCCTGACTCAATTCTCATTCACATTTTTAAACGCAGAAACTGATTTTGAGTACGGACCATTTTAGTAAAGACTAGTAACAGATTTCTCAAAAAAAAAAACGATTCAGGGGCCAAGGGGCATATTACTTCACACAAAATTTAGATTTTTTGACCACATATCACGCTTTTTTGTATCCCTTTAAAAAGGATTGTCACATTTAGTATGCCCCCCCTTCTTTACCTTTGCGCTGTGACGTAATATGTGGATGATCCCATTTGAAACAGATGTTCAATCACCACCCATTTGAAACAGACTGGAAGTTGGACCAGCAGGAAACCCTCTCACTCACCATGTTTAACATTTCAAAAGTCATTTCAACCCTGACGTAAATCAGACAACACAACTAAAATGGAAATGGACTGGCCACATGCGAGATAAAAGAGAAAAATGGAAGACATAACATCATGGACCAAGAGATGGCAAAAGGAAGGATGGCGGACAAAAAATGAGATGGGAAAAAATTTGTGTTTCACTCTATAATATGTTTAACCCTTCGTCTGTTTGTGTGTCAAAAAATAGGCTACTTTCCTCCTAGTCAAAACAGCTTCTTTTGAACTGTCAAAACGAATTGGAACGACTTGCTAATATGGAATTTATATGAAATTGAATTGAGTGACGTCACGGTCAACTCAGTTACTTTAAACACTCCCTTCGGTCGTGTTTTAATTTATCGCCACTCGTTTCCAACTTCCTTTTTTACGCACTTGTATCGTAATGTACTATTATTTTAACTACAGTCAAGTTCCCTATTGGCATAAAAAAAATAACTTTGACATAATAATATAAAAATAACTTCCTGCCCCGCACAGCTAAACTGTGGAATGAATTGTCGCCTGCGGTATTTCCGGACCGATACGACCTTCAAATCTTCAAGAAAAGAGCGTACACCCATCTTAAAGGCCGGCAACGCACCTCCAACACCTCTGGTGTTTCGGGTGTCCATGGGCGGCGGTGATCGCTTACCATCAGGCGACCTGTCTGCTCGTTTGCCTCCTATCCCATAAAAAAAAAAAAAAAAAAAATTTTCAAAGTCCACTGCCTTATTTTAGGATCCTTATCAAACACAGACGAAGGGTTAGAAAGGGTTCAATGAGCGCTCTTGGCGGTGGTAGGGTTAAATTTATCCACAAATTTCATAAGAAACATTATGAAAAATAATCAACATAATTTCACAATAATGTATAATCCAAAATCATTCAAAAAATAATCACACATAATTCATTTATCATTATAATAGTCACAACTATTATTTCATTTTCAAATCGAGTCTTGTAGTGCAATGATTATTATTTATATAACAAATTTACTTTTTCGACTATTAGTTTATGGTTTTCAATGTATTTTTAATATCAAAGAGAAGTACAAAGGTTGATAATCTCCATACAAAGTTTGTTTCAAAAATACAGAATTAATTTCGTGGTTTCCCATATTGAAATTAAATTATATTTTAGAAAATATAAATAACTAGCTTTTGCCCGCAGCTTCGCTCGCGTTAGAAAAAGACAAAAAGTAGCCTTTGTCACTCTCCATCCCTTCAACTATCTCCTACCTAAAAAATCACGTCAATTCGTCGCTCCGTTTTGCCGTGAAAGATGGACAAACAAACAGACACACACACTTTTCCATTTATAATATTAGTATGGATAGACCCAGTCGATTCCAGCCGTGGGCAACCGGCAGCCCTGATCGCTTTTAACCCTCGACGCAAAAACGATGGGGTGTTATGAGTTTGACGTGTGACGACCGTGTGTGTCTGTGGCATCGTAGCTCCCGAAAGGAATAAGTTCAATTCAAATTTTAGATTTTTAGATTTTTGTTTGAAAGCTGAATTAGTCGGGAGTAGGGTTGCAAAAAAACGGTTTTTTTTCTGGCTTGAAAAAAAAAACATGAAAAAAAACCGTGAAAAAAAAACAGTTTTTTTTCTGGAGTACGTTTTTTTTCTAAAGTACGAAATCTAAAAGTAGTTAATACTTTTATACGGTTTTTTTGACTTAATGTTAACTATTAAACGAATTTAATTAAATAACTTTAATTTCTGGTCTTATAAAAGTAACATTTACGAAATCTGTAGTTGGTAGTTATCACTATTTACTGTTGGCAACACCACCGCCTCTCCACCCTACACGCAGCATCGGGGATTCCCCAATAAACGTTTGTATACTGAATGTTAATTGTATTAACATGTACGTTATTGTTATTGAAACACGTTACAACTCACGAAAAACCGTTATTGTCGTATTATTTGTTCATCTGAAAAAAAACCATATTTAGAAAAAAAACAATAGTGCTCGGTTTTTTTTTCATGTTTTTTTTTCATAATTCTGAAAAAAAAAACATTTGGTTTTTTTTCTATTTACAACCCTAGTCGGGAGTGTTCTTAGCTATGTTTCATGAAAATCGGTCCACTAAAGTCGCCGTCAATAGAATTTGTGAACAATGTAAACAATCCTTGTAGTCAAAATGTCTTTGATTTCCATTCGAACTCATCAGATACTGGCTAAATCCATGTGTTATTTAATAAATTCATATCACATCATGATTCTCAACCTTTAAAATAATAAAATAGTGTTCCAATACTGATATTTTATATAATGGTTTGTTTCCATTGTTGACAATTTCTATTGACAGCGTTTTTTTTTTCTAAATTTTAATTTTTCCTTAGTATATTGCAATTACTTATGTTTAGAATAGAACATTTTAAAATCAAAACTGTTGCGTTTCCCGAAGTATTCTCAGTAGCCATACCTACATATATACGTATCAGAGGCAACTTTGTTCAGGGATTATCAGTCCTTTTTTATACTTGTTTCAAAAAAGTTAAGCCAGCTATATTTAATCGTATCAACAAGATTAAATCATAAAGTCCTCATCGCTATCATCAACGGAATGCCTCCTCAGCCTATGCCTTCTCAAATCACTCCGCCTCTTCGTACTATAACTACACTGATCACACGAATACTTGCTACCGCCACTTTTACTCTTGATATTGCCACAACTTTTACTCTTCACATGATTCAACGCTTCACTTTTCACATTAGAACTAAAACCGCACTTGTCACATGTGAACTTCTCCTGTTTTTTCTCAACAGGGTCGTGGCAACGGAGATGGTAGATCAAACTCATGTTGTGTCTGCTTTATAGTTACATAGATGGCACTTGAAGTTTCTTTCATCCTTATGTTTCCGTTTATGTCTGGAGAATTGTGCCTTGCTCGCTGTGGTATAGTTGCATGTTGAGCAAACTTGGATGGTGGTCGAATGGTGAGCAAACTCTAGATTGTGTTGTAGGAATTCTGATTCGTTGTCCGTTTTGAAGTCACACTGGACGCAGTAGTACGGGCTGGAATGGACGAAGTACTCAAAGTTTCCTTTTTTCTTCTTTTTTTTCTCTGATTTCTTCTGTTTGGGTTTTTCTTTGATGAACCTTTGGAGCGGTCTGTCGTCTTCGTCGGTTTCATCTGAGACCTCTACAGTGTCGATGTGGGGTTCTTCTATGATAACTTCGTCTTCGTCGCTCGATGTTAGGAGAGATATTGGGTTGGGATCTTCTGTTACTCTGTAAAAGAAATTAGTTTTTAGTAAACATATCAAACAAAACGCCGTGCCCCGTGTGGTGTCGGACAAGGCTCGGAACCGGTCATTTTTTTACCGGTTAAAACCGGTTTATTTCGATTTTACTCGAACTTTCTAAAGAACGCAAAACGTTATGAGAACTTTATTTTAACCGAAATAAACCGGTTTATTCGACGAGCGGCGAGACGCACCGGCGCCGCGTAAATACCTACGTTCACGCAATGAATTGTTTTGTTTGGTTACAACAGTATTCCCTATCATGCTGTGGAATAAACCGGTTTATTTTGTTCTAAACTGGTTAATCGAATGAAATCTTTGTGAAAGATCCTAGTCCTAAAAACCGGTTAAAGACAATAGCGGTTTTTCGAGCGAAAACGAAATTTAAAGGTTTTGCCGCAAGTACATGATAACGGTTTAAAAATTAACCGGTATCCGAGCCCTGGTGACGGGTAAAGAATTTCTTCCCGTGGGTGTCGTAGAAGTCTGTGGAATATGGAAATTGTGGCGTAGGAGAGATTCTGTTTTCTTTCAACCCCTTAATTGCCAAGAGTCGCACTGAAACTTGAGTAGTTTCATGTGCTCTGCCTAACCCTTTACGGGGTGCATGCGTGATTGTAGGCAGATGTAGGCTTGTTTACGATCTGCCGGATCTTAAGGCTTGAAAAACTTATTTATTATCCGTCTCTACTATCTCCATATCGCTGTCCGTGTCAGGTCCGTGTTCCGGCAACATGAGTCTTGAAGGGTCGATGTCACATTGGACGCTCTCCAGCAACATCAGACAGTCTTGGGGACTTTCTATATAAGGCTTAGAATAGGCTAGTTTCCTACTAGTCAAATCAGCTTCTTTTTATGAACTGTCAAAACGATTTGTTAATATGGAATTACTATGAAATACTGAGGAGTAACGTCACGGTCAATTCATTTACTATTGCGTGCACTGCATAAAATATTTTATTTTAAGTATAGGAAACTAGCCGATAAAGAAAAAATACCACCTTAAGTGAGGCTTGAACTCACAGGTAGTAAATGAATAATCCAGGACCCCACCCGTAGCGTATGAAACAGCTAATTTTTTTTCGCGATTTGCGCGTTGGTTCCATAATAAAAGTGGTTTATTATAACCTCAAAAGTCACTGTACACAGCTTGGGTAGGAAAATCTAAGGAAATTAATAACAAATCGTCACTACTTTCAAAAAATCTCGTATCTCACGCTGCTTCTCAAAGTTAAAACGCATTTTCATTGATAGACGAAGATACAAGTTTTTTTTTAAAGTAGTGACGAAATGAACATTCCATACTTAAAATATCCGCTCAAGGGTAATTTTATCTTCAGTTGGAAGTTATTTTAACTAGGAGCGTTACGGCCCGGTCACGACATTGGTCTAAGCGCGACAGCGGTGAGCGGCGGCCATACGGAGCGAGACACAGCGATCGGACTTTTCATTCGCACGTATGGCCGCTCACCGCTGTCGCGCTTAGACCAATGTCGTGGCCGGGCCGTTAGTGCGTTTTCACATTATCCGATCCGATATCGGATGTCGGAGTGATATCCCATACATTACAGGCACCATCTTGGATTTTTTCTTTTGAAATTCTTCCGACATCCGATATCGGATCGGATAATGTGAAAACGAACTTAGGATATAGTATTTTATGCAACAGGCGTTTAAAGGAGGTCAAAAAAGACGAGTGGCGTGGGTAACAATTTGAGGCAAAGCCGAAAATTGTTATTGAGACGCCACGAGTATTTTTTGACTCAGTTAAACACCGTTGCATACAATACTTTTTCTACGACCATGCACTTAGTTTTTAATAGTTTTCTTGTCTTGAATAACTTTCGTGAAATTCACACTGCTTCCTGTATTTTGACTCAAAGGTTTGCACTGTCAGCTCGGCTGCCCAAAGCCTTCCCGCGCACGCCCGCAGTGTCGTTATAAGGCGTTGCCATGGTTACAGAGCCAAACAATGCGTTTTCAGTTTTTTCGATACTGCGCGCATGCGCGGAAAGCCGGCGGACGCTGGCTTTGGTGAATAGACCTTTATGTAGGGTTTTAAAGATCTGTGCACGACCCTGTAAATGACGAATAACAGTTCGGGAGTAGAAAAAGGATTATATTGATACGTACTTGTTATCCGTCTCTACTATCTCCATATCGCTGTCCGTGTCAGGTCCGTGTTCCGGCAACATGAGGCTTGAAGGGTCGATGTCACATTGGACGCTCTCCAGCAACATCAGACAGTCTTGAGGACTCTCCGCTCTGGTGTCATCTGAAGTAATAAATAGGACCATAATTAGTTTGAAAAAGATAAAAGTCACGAAATATACGGTGGGTCTGAATAACCCGAAAGTATTCCTGGATGTAGGGAACAATAGTTATTTGTTGTACAAGGGGGCAAAGTTGTATTTTAACGCCGAGTGTGGAATTGAAAAACGAGCAAGTGAAAGGATTCTATAGTTGAACCACGAGCGAAGCGAGTGGTTCGAGAATAGAATCCTGAACTTGCGAGTTTTTTAACACACGAGAAGTAAAATACATTTGCACCCGAGTGTAACACAAAACTTTTCCTCTCACTGTAGCGAGGAAACTACAACGCAAAAAATGCGTTTATCACTGCTTCCAGTAGTTCCACAGGTGGTAAATCATCTTTATTACTAGATTCACCTACTTTTATCAATTTTAAAGCAGTTAATTTGACTTTATTCAAGGTCAAATTACTTTACCCACTAGTGGATAAAATGCGTTTTTACCCGCTGGTATTAAAGGACAAAACTCGTGTTTCCGAGCTAGTGAGGGGAAAATCAAATTATTTTATTAAATATTTTTTGATTTGTTTTCTTTAGTGTATGGTATCTATTTCAGTTTATAATGTATTGCTGATCATATTTAGAGACTATAATTTCATTATGAAAATCTGGATTTGGCTTAGATTCAGAGATTTTGTATTTTTTTTTGGTTATGATTTATGAAAAGCCCACATAAATGTATTAAAAAATCTAAAAAAAAGTACAAAAAATGTTTTTTTTTTTCTCCAAAAATGAAGTCATATAACTTTTTTTCACTTGTTTTTACATAAACCTTACCTGTGTGGTGACGGGTTAAGAATTTCACCACCCCCTTTCTTCCCGTGGGTGTCGTAGAAGGCGACTGTGGGATATGGGTTAAATTGCAACCTGTCACTGCAATGTCAGTTTCGTTTTCTTTCAACCCCTTATTTGCCAAGAGTGGCACTGAAGCTTTAGTGGTTTCATGTGCTCTGCCGACCCCTTTATGGGATACAGGCGTGATTGTATGTATGTTGTATGTACATAAAAAAATACGAAAACACACACATATTATAAATATATATTAATAATTTTTTGACATTTGTAATCTGGGGGGCCATACCTCTCGGCATGCCAAATTTGAGCGCGCTCGGACCAACTTGAAAAAAAAAAAAAAAAAAAGTCGGCCATTTTGAATTTTTTTTGATGCAACTTTTTTCTACTCGGGCTCCTGTATGACATTTGGTCGAGCACCCTATAGCTATCTCTTACGGTTTAGGAGTTGCCATACAAAAAAAAAGTGGCCAAATTTTTCGCATTTGTAGCATTTTTCAAAATTTTTTTTTATTTTTGAAATCAGGGCCCCCCAGAGATTCTTTGACCAAAATTTCAAATCTCTAGGATGAATTTGAAATTTGGTCAAAAAAAAAAAGTCGGCCATTTTGAAAAAAAAATGGCGGCCTCCAAAACTGCCCAGGGTCCTCTATGACATTTGGTCGAGCACCCCCCACCTAACCCCCCTAGTTTAGCCAGGCTGTCCAACATTTTTTGACCCAAGAGTCGGAGACCAGATCCCGTATTTTTCCCATACGTCTCCCGACTCCCTCTATACATAGACACTTCGACCATCAAAATCGGTTCAGCCGTTTTCCAGAAATAGGGAGAGGTTAGAAATGAGTCGTTATGTAAAAATATAAATATATAATAAATTATTATATATTTATATTTTTACATAAAAAATGCGTTGTTAAAATCTTTCGGGTTATTCAGGCCCACGATGTATAAGACACGTTATATTTATTTACATTTTTATTAGCCCAAATGACCAACGTTGGCGCTAGACTAGACATCGAACGAAATGCAGACGGACTCTGTCGCGCCAATACGGAAAAGTCAACTTTCCCTAATAGTCCAACTTACCCCACTTCCCTCTAAAGTGACACTTGTACCACACCTCGGACACTGGCGATCAAATATATGAAAGAGGCGCGTTCCTAGCACACAGTCTAAGCTGGTGTAGGTGAACGCGTACCATGCTTGTATGAGTGAAATATGACAGGTCGACTGTTCGCATTTTTGACAGGCGGTAACTGTGAGGTAACCGAGAGGGGGTGGGCGGCACTTTTAGCGGGGAGCAGGAGTGGCCATACTGTACTCTTTATTATACTGTGCTTATACTCTGGTCCACAGCCACTTCTGTGAAGACAGGAGCATAGACTTAATCTGAGACAACTGGGGTCCATATCTCAAAACTACAGGGTACAATTTACAAATTATTTATTTGTTCCGGTGGCCGTGGAGACTAGTGGGTGCTGGTGTGCGGAGGCAAAAACCTTCCTCTGGGAGCTGGGGCGTCGTCTGCAGGAGAGGGGTCTCAACTCCCGCTCCGGGTCGTTCTTGGCGCAGAGGTTGTCCATCGCGGTTCAGCGTGGAAACGCGGCTAGTGTGATGGGCACATTTGCGTCAGGAACGATGCGGGGTGGGTTGTTTGACTAATTTAGGTAGTTTGTTAAGGTTTTTTTATTGTTAAGGTTTTTTTTTTTTTATTAGTATTTGGTTTTAAACCTAGTATTAAATAGTTAAGTATTATACGTGTAAACCTAAAATCTTATGTTCATGTCAATAATATCAATTTTTTAAATTAAATATTGTACTTAAAAAAAAAAGTTACAAGTGGCTGTCAATGTCTAATATGACAAGTTGGAAAGAGACTTCCGCTTGTAACTTTGTAACTTCCAATTTTGAGAAATGGGCCCTTGTCCAACTTGTTGGCCGAGTGGTTCCTACGCACACAGTCTAACGGCTCAGCCACAACATTGGTCTAAGCGCGACAGCGGTGAGCGGCGGCCATACATTGGAGCGAGACACAGCGATGGGACTTTTCATTCGCACGTATGGCCGCCGCTCACCGCTGTCGCGCTTAGACCAATGTCGTGGCTGGGCCGTAAGCTCGTGTAGGCGAACGCGTACGATGCTTGTATGAGTGACATATGACAGGTCGACTGGGTTTTTTTTATACCACGTCGGTGGCAAACAGGTATACGGCCCGCCTGATGGAAAGCGGTCACCGTAACTTATGGACGCCTGCAACTCAAGGGGTGTCACGTGCGCGTTGCCGACCCATTAGAAACTTGTACACTCCTTTTTAGGGTTCCGTAGTCAACTAGGAACCCTTATAGTTTCGCCATGTCTGTCTGTCCGTCCGTCCGTCCGTCCGTCCGTCCGTCCGTCCGCGGATAATCTCAGTAACCGTTAGCACTAGAAAGCTGAAATTTGGTACCAATATGTATATCAATCACGCCGACAAAGTGCAAAAATAAAAAATGGAAAAAAATGTTTTATTAGGGTACCCCCCCTACATGTAAAGTGGGGGCTGAAATTTTTTTCATTCTAACCCTAACGTGTGATATATTGTTGGATAGGTATTTAAAAATGAATAAGGGTTTGCTAAGATCGTTTTTTGATAATATTTATATTTTCGGAAATAATCGCTCCTAAAGGAAAAAAAGTGCGTCCCCCCCCCCCCTCTAACTTTTGAACCATATGTTTAAAAAATATGAAAAAAATCACAAAAGTAGAACTTTATAAAGACTTTCTAGGAAAATTATTTTGAACTTGATAGGTTCAGTAGTTTTTGAGAAAAATACGGAAAACTACGGAACCCTACACTGAGCGTGGCCCGACACGCTCTTGGCCGGTTTTTTTAAGAACCCCATACTGTAGTTCATCGGGAATACCTCGACATGGAGCTCATTCCACAGCCGGAGCGGTTGCTTTCTTGACAGGCGGTAACTGTGAGGTAACCGAGAGGGGGTGAGCGGCACTTTCAGCGAGGAGCGGGAGTGGCCATACCGTACGAGAGTCTCATCTCATCTCTCTCCTCCTAGCCGTTTTCGAGAGTACTCTTTATTATACTGTGCCCTAGCTGCCTCTATACTTACTCTGATCCACAGCGACTTCTATGAAGACAGGAGCCGTAGACTTCATGTGGGCCAACTGGTTGTCCAACTTGTTGGCCAAGTGGTTGGCCAACTGGTTCACGTCGAGCTTGCTCGGACTCACCTGGAAAGATAACAATCAAGGATTATTTTATTTATATAGGATTTACAGACTCCATACTAAGAATCGTACCTCAATTTTTTAGCGCCACCTATTAAATACTATAATAACTACACTGATGATGCCTACATTTTTTTTTACAATCTGTATTGAGTGTCATGATATATCCATGATATTTAATAAAGAAACATGTCATTTGTTCTTATAATAAACAAAAACACGCAAAAATGTTTGGGTAAAATATGATTTTGGCCACTTCCGGGCTGCGAAACAGCGCCATCTAGTTTTAAGCCTAAAAGGCCCATACATTTCAGGTGTACGCTTTATTGTATGGGCATTGTGTATCCTCCCGGTATTATATCTTCCTTGTTACACTCACCTTTATTTCATTCCTATATTTATTTCGTTTCTAGTTTCCTCCAAAACTTCCATTTCCACAGTGACTTGCTCAGCAGCTTCCAATTGTTTTAACTCCTGCTTTTCCAAGATGGCGGGTATGAGATCTTAAGGGTTCTGGTTGAGAAGTACAACACTCTTACGGTAGATGTCGCTAGGTGTCTCCTTAAAGCTCAATTGGTAGAAACTATATACCGGCGATATCAGAAACAGCTCTAACGATTTCGCTGAAATTTGTTATGTGGGGGTTTTCGGGGGTGAAAAATCGATCTAGCTTAGTCCTAACTTCCGGGAAACGCAAATTCCCGAGTTTTGGAACTCCGAGCTCGTCCAGGTACTGATATTTAAACTTTAAATCAAAATAATTACTACAAACTCACCTCCTGTGTGTTTATTTCGTTCCTAGTTTCCTCCAAAACCTCCATTTCAACAGTGACTTGCTCAGCGGCTTCCAATTGCTTTAACTCCTGCTTTTCCAAGATGGCGGGTATAAGGTCTTCTAAAGGATCCGGGTTGAGTCTGTCAGCGAGAGGTGGTTGCTTGATCTGGTAATTAGTGATCATGTCTTCTATATCGTTTATTTCCGGAGTGCTGGAAATGAAAATGAAGTTATTCTAGTTTTCGTAATCTTCTTTTGGGTGAATAAAATTTTTCTTGCCTGTTATTGCCATGGTTACGGTCCCGAGTCACGCTGGTTTTATGCAAAATTATGCTACTTAAACTATGCAAACATGCATTTTTCTGGTGTTAACAAGCACTTTCCTTACTTTGCCACCTACAAACATGGAGTACATGTTGCAATAACAGACAAGAAAAAGTTAATTCACCCTTTTACACGTCAGGTGTCACGACTTTAGACAATATTATATTCTTACATAAGAACACTCCCGACTAATTCAGCTTTCAGACAAAAAAAACTAAATCTAAATCGGTTCATCCGTTCGGGAGCTACGATGCCACAGACAGACACACACACACAAACAGACAAACAGACAGACAGACAGACAGACACGTCAAACTTATAACACCCCTTCGTTTTTGCGTCGGGGGTTAAAAATATAGGTTCCAAAAAAGCGAACTACAGTGACAGTCAACTTTTTTATAAATCACTAGCTTTTGCCCGCAGCTTCGCTCGCATTAAATTCGAAGATTGCGGAATGCTCCGTACAAAGTCGTTTTAGGGAAACAAGGAAGTTAGAAAGAGACAAAAAGTAACCTTTTGCCATCCCTTCAACTATCTCCACTTGAAAAATGACGTCACATCGAAAATGAAATATTTATTTTTCAAGTAGGCATATTACAATGCGCATCTGAACGTCAAATAAAGCTACGCCGGCTCTAACCCTACGCCTCAGCCTCGAGAAGATTTCAGTCCCCCCTCAGTTGGGAGGGGGGTATCCACTATGGGACCGGCAAGAAACTCGGCGGGCAACTTCTTTTCAAAACATTACATCTTATAATTAACATGAATTAAATAACAAGATACAATTTAACATGCAAAAGTATTCATCAAAGAATATGAACAGACTAGGTACTCTATGGAAATTAATTTCAATAAATTATCACGTTAGTAACTTATTATTCTTATTAAAATTCTCACGGATCCGTGTCTGCATACGAGGGGTTCAAACTAAAATATGGCTATCCTCGTAACGCATACAAAAATGTTGCTACAGAATTTTGATCCTAATAGGCTAGTTTCCTACTAGTCAAATCAGCTCTTTTTATGAACTGTCAAAACGATTTGCTAATATGGAATTACTATGAAATACTGAGGAGTGACGTCACGGCCAACTCATTTACTTTATATCTTTCTCTTCGACTTATTAAATAGAAATTATGTTTAAAAATAACTACTGTCCATATTTTTCTTCTAATTATGTGATGCTTTATTTCGTGCACTGAATAAAATATTTTATTTTAAGTATAGGAAACTAGCCTATTGTATTTTAAATTGAGTTGAGTTACATTTGTTCGAAAAATTTCAGAGACAAAAGAAATGCTATTTTATTTTTCACATGAAAGTTGAAATTCCATTGAACCAAAGTGTACATCTCATCGCACATTGGGCGGCAAGAGGCTATACTTACAGTATAAGAGTTTTTTTTCGATTTTTTTTTGTCAACAAACAAAGTACTTACTTTTCCACTACTCCATTCTTGTCCCCTTTCCTATTTTCACCCCCCTGCCTTGTATTAAGCGAACTCTCTCCATTTTCAACATTATTCTCCGTCGCGCTTGTAGTGTCAGTATCTGTGGTAGACTCATCTGTCTTATCTATGGTTTCTGTAGTTATATTATCTATGGTTTCTGTAGTTATATTATCTGTGGTTTCTATGCTGTCTATGGTGGAATCGACTTTAGCTTTCTCTGTGGTCTTTTTCTCTTTAGCTTTTTTGTTTTTCGGGTTGGTATTTGCGTTTTTATTTGTATCTTTTGTTGGGTCTGTGATGTTTCCGTTTTCCGTGGATGGCGGTTTCTATGGAAGAAATAATACATATTTATAATTGAAAAAATCGAAAAAAAAAACACATTAAAGAGGAAGTACCTGCGGCTGATATTTATATGTATGTATAAGCTTTATTGTACATAAAGGAAATAAAAGAGACACAGTTACAGAGTCAGTAATATACAATGTAGGCAGACTTATCCCTTAATGGGATCTCTTCCAGTCAACCTTTGAGGTAATGAGTAGAAGCGAATTAACGATGAATGACAAATTTAAAAAACCGGCCAAGTGCGAGTCGGGCTCGCGCACAAAGGGTTCCGTAGCAGCAAATATAATAAACCAATAACTTAACCAAAATTACAGTTAAATCAACCTATCTCAAAAACTATAAGAGATACTTTGATCAAACCAAAAATCGTTGAAAGAGTTAATTAGCATGCATCACCTCTATTTTTTTTAGAATTTTATACCCCGTAGTTATAAAAATAGAGGGGGGGGGACATACTTTTTACGACTTTGAGAGCTGATATCTCAAAAACCGTTCACTTTAAGAAAAATGTTTTTTAGAAAACTTTATATCATTTTAAAAGACCTTTCCATTGATACCCCACACGGGTATGTACATCGAAAAAAAAATTTTCATCCCTCAGTTACATGTATGGGGGCCCCACCCCCAATTCTTTTTTTTACTATTTAGTGTCATAATTTTGTAGCGGTTCATACAACACATATTCCCATCAAATTTCATCACTGTAGTACTTATAGTTTCCGAGTAAATCGGCTGTGACAGACGGACAGACGGACAGACGGACAGACGGACATGACGAAACTATAAGGGTTCCGTTTTTGCCATTTTGGCTACGGAACCCTAAAAATGTACAACCACTAAAATAATTAAATGCAAATTTTGTATATACATGGTAACAGATATATACATATATAATAATAAATAAACAAATACTCATAAAATATATATTTATATAATTAGACCTGGATAAAGTATATGGATATTTAAACAAATAAGTAAATTAACATTTTATCACCTCAGCTGGAGCCACTATATCTGCCTACTATCATGGTCAAATCACTTTTTTTAAAGATTTTTTGACTTCTTTTCCTGCATATGATGCGTACAGCCAATATAGGTACGTAGAAAAGCAGTGACGAATTGACGACATCAGTCCTAACTTTTCAGTGTGCTTCCTCGTCATATTTTCAAAAATATCAAAGAAGAAAATTGAGATTACCTTTGGATAACAAGACGATTTTGAGGCAAGCAATTTTAATTTGTGACTTTATCCTTTACTTTAGTTGCAACTTATAGTAAAACACGCTAGGTACAGCTGTACCCAGCAGCCGCCGCTTGCTGCCGCGCATGCTCTTGTAGTCTGCATCGGTAAAGTGAGCTGAGCAGACGCTTTTAGGAACCTGGGGCTAGTTGTAACATAGTTGTACAACCAACCCCCACTGTACTGGCCCAGGCTACTAGTAAAAACCAACTTCAAAGAACCTGGGTTAAATTGTAACATTGTGGTACAACCAACCCCAGATGTAGTTGTGGCCCCGGCTACTAGTAAGAACCGATTACAGGGGAACCTGGGGTTAGGAGACCTGGGGTTAGTAACTTACAGTAAACACGCTGGGTACAGCAGTGCCGAGCAGCCGCCGTTTGCCGCGCATGCTCTTGTAGTCTGCATCGGTGAAGTGAGCTGAGCAGACATCGCCTCCTGACGCTCCGGTTGCCTCTATCCAGGCGGTTAGTAAGGAGCCGCTACGGGGGAACCTGGGGAACAAGGGAACAACATTAAATATAAAATAATTATGTATTGATGATGAATGGATGAGATTCATGATGGAGGAGGAGTCCACTGGCCCGCGTCCTAAGACGCGCCCCAGGCGGCGCGGCGCGCACCACACTGCCGCCACGTCGCTTGGGGCGCGTCTTACGTCCTTCCTGTACAAAATGTACTGAGGAGACGTTTTTAAAATTACATTCAGGCGGCGTGGCGGAGACGTCCGTTGCGCGCCGCAAGACATGCGTCTTATGAGTGTGGATGGTTCCTTAGACTATGGGAACTGACTGGTCAAAACACTCAAAACCCTTTAGACAAAGAAATTCTGCTGCGGAAGTGGCGCTGGATAGGTCATGTTTTACGAAGGCCAAACAGCCACCTATCCAAGCAAGGGCTGACCTGGAAAATTCTCGGAAAAATATGATTCATATGTACCTGATGATGATGATGATGTTTAGTTTATTTAGTCTGCTTTCTTTTATTTCCTTGGTCAAAACCAAGAAATTTTACTGTTGAAATTGTAGCACCGCTCAGTCTCTTTGCTTAGCCTCGAGGTTGACTGGTAGAGAATGCCTTAAAGCATTAAGTCCGCCTTTTTGTACTGCAAGAATTTTCTTTTTGTGGTCGGTTGTAAAAGTACTCACCCTTCTCATGGTGTTGTGTTCCTGCCGGTGAGTAAGGCTGCCAGAGCTCACGAGGGTGCAGTGTGCTGGTGATGGAAGGACCTACGTACGGACCTAATTTGTTCTGTATATTGTCCTGTGAGTCGTCGGCAACCCAAACCCTCCTTAGATCTTGTACAAGTTTCTAATGGGTTTGGCAATGCATGTGACACTCCTTGAGTTGGAGGCGTCCATAGGTAACAGTGACCGCTTTCCGTCAGACGGACCGTATGCTTGTTTGCCACTGACATAGTATTCAAAAAAAAAAGTAACAAGACTTACTTGAAATACTCTACATCTGGACTGGAGAAGTCACAGCCCTCTATGCAGCATGATTTGACCATTTTGGTGGCTACAACATCTGAAAAAATATGTAAGATTGTAATTTACTGAGAAAAATCAAGAATGGTTCATAAAAATCAATGGGTGAATCAACTTTTAAGATGAAACTTTTCATTTCTGCATTACCAAATATTTCTTTAGAGTTGTAATCAGATCATGTCCAATTTGAGAATTTTTTAAACTAACCAAGTCAATATTTATAAATTTAATTCTTATGGATAGGTTGGTCTATTTTTTTTTCTTTTGGTTGCATTTATGCATTAATAACACTAATAACTTGTCTGTTTTTAATTTTATTTACATCAACACCTAATTTCTACAAGGGATTTATTTTGTAAAAAATAAAGAAATTAGATACTTTTATTACTCATATTGTTTACAATATGGTATCTGAATAGAATTAAGGTAATTAATTTATTTGATTAAAAGATTTAGATTGTGAGTATTATTTATTAGCTAAATAAATACAGTTTGTAAAAATGTAAAAATGTACTAAAAACAAAATTATGGCATATCAAATAATATTTTGCCACCATAAAAACTTTAAATTAAAAAATATACACATTTTTTTAATTGACGCAGAGAACGCGGCAAAGGCAATAACTAGTCTTGCGTCCGTATTCTACACTGCCAGAATCGCAACAGCATCGCACGCCGGTGCATCACATTTCGACTTTATAACACTAGTCCATAAGGTTGATATTGCAAACACAAACCGCTACACCGAAATCGAAAGATGCGATGCGATTTACTGAATAAGACGCTTTAATTAGTTTCGACAAAGATTCAATTATCGATCCGAATGTGTAGAGAAATGAATAAACTAACTAAATACAACATTACATAGTATTAAACACATGATTTACGCGCGAAAATCGTCAAAACAAAGGTTGAAAATGCTCATAAAAAAATCATACATACCGAAGATTAGTAATGAATGTAGCAACTATACAGGCCTGAATAGCATTATAATTTAAAAATGTATATTCCTTCAACGTCACGAGATCAATAAATGTTTATTTAACTCGATATTTCAACAAAAAATAAAAATATTTATTCCAAGCGCTTGCTCAGACAACTTTGACAGCTTGGTTGGTTGTTTTTTTTTTTAATCCGCCATTTCTTAGGGGCTATGAAATGTTATACTGCCATTCGTGTGTTATGGTGTAAAATAGCGTTTTATAATGCGGCTTAAACAGTGCCAGTCTTCAAAATCAAAATGTCGCTGTGACGCTGTCGACTCTACTGTCACGCAAATGCCAAAACTGCCAATTTGCCAAAATATTGTAACGAGTCGTAAGAAAAAAAATTTAGATAATTAGAAGACGTTATTTTATCAAACGTGGGCCTCTGATATTTTGTTTTGTGCCGCCTGAAGTATCTAATAATAAGGTTTAAATTTCAACTAAAGCGTCGCACAGACTTATTAACTATAACTACATTTCTTCGCAAGTCCAAATTATTTTCCTAGCTGCACCTGCAGGCTTAGCAGGCTATCAGATTATCATGGAATTCCTTAATTTAATTACAAACAGATAGAACTGCAGTGAGGCAGTGATCACAAACAACAGTGGTTGTGCGACAAAAAACATTGCTAAGTATAGCACACTTCGTCAATTCAGCAAAAATGTCTCTAGAGGGTGCAAAGTACGTATGGGTAGAGTTGGAACCGGTGTGGCAAGGTCCTGGCTTAAAGGCGAAGCAAGAGCAGGAAATAACAGACAATTTGAAGACAGAACTTAAATCAGAGCCAGAAGAAAAGTTATGTGTTATCAGTGAAACAGCTGGGGCTGGATTGCACTTAAAGCATGAAGAGCCTGAGAGTGCACAGGCTGGGAATTTGGATCAGGTAAAACCAGAGGTTAAGGCAGAAAGTGAAAACTTAGCTAGTACTGTTGAACCAGCTATGCCAGATGGCTTGTGCAAGGACCAGGAAAGCATAATTTCTCATATAGACCCTGTAGTCAAAGCAGCTTTGAAGGAAGAGGATAACATTGACTCGCAGAAGAAATACAGCAGTTGGATAGAGCCTATAGTGCTAGATTCAGAATCTGAAAGTGAGAGTGCTAGCAGTATGGACACAGCAGATCAGGCAGGCCTGTATTTGAAACATGAGGTGGAAGATGGAGTAATGGTGGGCCCGGAGGTATACCATAAAGGTAATTCATTTTGTTATAAATATTTATGTATGGTTTATTTAGTTACACATTTTATTTCCATTGTGTCCAAGTTTCCTTGTTGTTTCTAATGGTTTTTATTACTCAGGTCACAACTAACTATGTATATCGTCTGTCAAAAACTTGTATCTTCGTCTGTCAATGAAAAGAAAATTGTAGTAAGTATGTATGGAATGCATATAGACACTGCATTTTAACTTTGAGGAGCAGCGTGAGATACGAGATTTTTTCAAAGTAGTGACGATATACAGGTCACATTTCCTGTTCTCTGATAAAGATCTATCTCATAGAGACAGGAGAATGCCATGCCATAGGAACTCTGTGATAATGATAAAACAATGCAACCTTATTGTGTTTGAGGTTGTTAAAATTGTCTTTTTGAGTATATTGCTTGTGGCACAAAATAATAAAGAGTACTATCGTACAGTATGGCCACTCCTGCTCCCCGCTGAAAGTGCCGCCCACCCCCTCTCGGTTACCTCACAGTTACTGCCTGTCAAAAACGCGAACAGTCGGCCTAGGGTTGCCAACTTTTTTTTAGGGAAATATAGTATTTTAGAAAATTCCATCTATAAAATATAGTACACCGAAATAAAATATAGTACGGTGCAGATAATCGATAACCGAGTCGTAGAAATCGTTTTTTCTGCCCACTGTAATGGATCTCCACTCGGTTTTCATCGATTTTGACAAGTTTTGTGTTATATTGGTTCTCTTATTTTGTCGTTGAAAATTGTAAAACGACCGAATATCACTTCCCAACTCAAGTTTCGCGGAATTTTATTCCGCCGAATGTTCATTTCCCAACTTATCATAATTGTTTTATTTGCCAAGCTCACGTTTACCAACTTAACATTTGGCCCTTAAAAAAAAAGCAAACTTGTGGATGATGTTAGAAATTATTTGTAACTTGCCTAATGTTTCGTTGCGAAACGTTATTTGTCCAAGAGTTGTTTCAGCAAGTGAAGCATTTGACAAATGATATGTCTGATAAAAGTTTAGATGGATTTTAATAATCTGCTTTACAATAATTCTACCTATTGAAAAGTTGCTAAAATGTTAAATTCTTAAAATGAAACTTCGGCGAAATGTTGGTTGGCAAATGAAACTCGGCCAAAAATGATTTTGCGAAAAGGCCGTATTACCGGTATTACCCTAATTGTAAGACCCCTATATCGAAAAAAAAATGTATATGTAGTTATTTTTTATGAACTTTGACATTGTCTTGAAAACATTTTTGGAAGTTTTGTTTTGGTGAAGGATCCTACATACATGAAATCTAGATATTTCTTAAAAAGCAAGAGCGTTTTAATTTTAAACTAATTAAGGCAAAAGATTTGATCAAAGAACTTGTTTTGGTCCTAGAACAGTTCAACTTTGATGCTAAATATCACAGAATCAATGAGCTGTGAAGTAATTATGGGATACTAGTTTGCTTAAAGACGATGCTGTTAATATGATAGGCTTTAAAAACTATCATAATATTCATAATACCAATGGATTCAAATCGAAACTGTCTTAAGAAATGTTGTTTTTTAATATATCGTGTAATACTAACCTAACCACAAAATTAAAATTTTGAAAAAACCTTCGACCGCGACGTAGTAGACCGATTTGCATAAAACATGGCTAAGAACACTCCCGACTAACTGAGCTTTCAGACAAAAAAAAAACTAAATCTAAATCGGTTCATCCGTTCGGGAGTTACGATGCCACAGACAGACACACACACACAAACAGACAGACAGACACGTCAAACTTATAACAGCCCGTCGTTTTTGCGTCGGGGGTTAAAAAGACAAATGTTTGCTAACAACGGCTTTATATATTTGTAACTGTAATAATTTCATGTCAGAATGAAGTAATGAAATGTACAATGGATGTCAGGTAGAAATGAAAGCGCGAGCGTAGCGAGCGCGAATTTTTTTTTATTATAAAAACGCCGCCTCTGGCGCTTTGATCCTAGTGTAAATTCGCCACTAGCAAGGAACCCTAAAATATAGTACTTTTGCGTACTATATCTTTGTCATATAAAATATAGTACGCTGGGCCAAAATATAGTACAATACTATATTATATAGTACGGTTGGCAACCCTAAGTCGGCCTGTCATATCTCACTCATACAAGCATGGTACGCATTCACTTACCACAAGCTTAGACTGTGTGCTAGGAACGCGCCTCTTTCATATATTTGATCACCAGTGTCCGAGGTGTGCCTGTGGCGAGAAAAGTACAGTCAGCGATAAAAGCTTGTCTTGTTTATTTTATTTATATACTTTTTACAGCATCATTCAACAGAGCCAGGAATCCTCCAGAAAGGACCTGCACTGTAAGTCTCGAGCGCATGCATATAGACATGGAGCGCTCTGTATGCAGGATTGGACCCAATACATACAAGTTTCTACTGTGCAGTCATCAGGAAAATGATACAAGTGTGAAAAGAAGTAAGTTGTATAAATTGATTGAAATAGTCAAAGTCAATAGTTTATTGCAAGAACATAGTGAGATTACACAAGATGATAACATTGAAAAGCAGTTCTTATGTTCTACCAAGCAAGGCATGCAATATTTAACAATTATTTACAAGTATGTACAATATAATGTCAATATAATTTGTTACACAATAATTCATTACAAATAAACACAAGGATTGAGTCAATTTATTACATTTTATAAATTACACAGCTAAGATGTCAAATATAGGCATAGATAAATTACTTAATTTCAGGATTTACAATAAATTGAGATCTTGGCAACTTAAATATTCTTTTACCGAGTAAAAACATTTGTCTAGTAGCCATTCCGTAAGTGATTTCTTAAAGCGATCTGTAGGACATTCTAAGATCGATTTAGGCAGCAGGTTATAAATTTGAATTGCCATACAGAACGAGTTATTTTTGTGAAGCTTTACTCTAGAATACGGTAGGAATAGTTTATCTTTATTTCTGGTAGATCTAGGATAGAATGTACTTTGCTTTTCAAAAAATTCAGGATGTTCTCTTACAGACATGCACATCTGTTTGATGTACAAGCATGGAATAGGTATCATACATGAAAGAAAAAACGACAAGGCCCACTGGTGGCCGAGCCGGGAATCAAACCTGGTTCTTCAGCTGACGCGGCTAACATCTTTACCACTGACCACCCGCCAGCCGTGGTACCCGACGAAATTTCTCTAGTGTATGTTATCTCTGATAAGGCTAGGCGCCTTTTTGACCAATCCTAAGGGCAAGCAATTAGTGCTTGCACCTTCTAAAAAATAATAAAATAATTTGATTTTCAATAAAATAAAATAATTGAAATTATTTAAGTTTCATTGTAAACACCAATTTTCTAGTCAACTTAGACTATAAACTAGTAGAAGTATATAGAAACAAATGCCCAGCAACTGTTCCAAAAAAATAAATAAAAATCCTTTTACTCAAATCAGCTTCTTTTTAAGAGCTGTCAAAACGAATTTAAATCGAGTCCAGTGACGTCACGGACATCACGGTCAACCCACTTACTTTATATCTTTGTATATGACTTATTAAATAGAAATTGGGTTTAAAAATAAGTACTTTTCATTCGTGGCCGAGCCGAGAATCGAACAGGGGATCGATTTTTTAATTCGAACGCACGAATTCGCCGTTCGAAAGTCTGTGGAAAACAACGCGTCGTAAAATAGCATTACGTCGCGATTTAATGCTATTTTTGAAAAAGGACGGCTACTAATTTTAAGACTAGTGGTAATGACCACTCGTTTTTAGAATTTTCCTGTTAGTAGAATTTAAATTGCTAGTAGTGGAGATATTATGAACGAATTTCACGAAATCGAATAGCCGAGATTAAAAAATCGGCCCCCTGGAAAAGTTTATAGCGAATAATGGTTTTATAATTTATTTTAGGCTCTGTTTAAAAAATATTAACATTTAAAAAGGTTAGGGAAATGAACTGTCCTTCTGTTCCATTAGCTGAACAAATATTTTTATATTTTTTTAGGGCATGTATTTGTGTGATGTGCACAGATATTTAATTGTTCCTGAGTCATGGATGTTTTCTATGTATATAAGTATTTATATCCATACTAATATTATAAATGGGAAAGTGTGTGTGTGTGTGTGTGTCTGTTTGTTTGTCCGTCTTTCACGGCAAAACGGAGCCACGAATTGACGTGATTTTTTAAGATGTTGAATTGTCTGAGTACCCACAACACAAGCCTTCTGGAGCTTACCGTGGGCCTCAGTCAATCTGTGTAAGAATGTCCTATAATAACTATTTATTTTATCTTGCAGGGTATTCTCAGCGCGGCAAAAGTGCGAACCAGGGTCTATACGAATGTCCACTATGCGATTTTACTAGTGTCCACAAACATTACATAAGAGTCCATAAAAACATCGCCCACCCCAATGAGAAAGCAAAAACCTGGAAGACAAAACAGAGAAAAAACATAGACAAAAGACCCTATAAATGCAACCAATGTAGTTACTCTTCTGACCTTAAAGTCGGTCTGTCAATCCATAAATTAGTTCACACCAAGAAAACTGCTTATAAATGCAGTCTGTGCGGTTATGGATACTCTCACAAATATGAACTACAAGACCACATTAATACAAAACATGAGAGTGAGAAAGTCTACAAGTGCGATCAATGTAAATTTGTGACCGTCCACAAAGACAGATTCATATCACACAAGAAAATGCACAGCAAAAGCTTTCCTTACAAATGTAACCAATGTAACTTGCTACTAAGGACAAAGATCATTACCAGGAGCATGTAAAAACACACAGTGTTGCCAAACCATACAAGTGCGATCAATGTGATTATGATAGTGCGAAGGAGACTCTTTTGCAAATTCATAAGACTATGATGCATGGAGCGTTTGGAAAAAAATTGGGCTTGAAAAATGGGAAGAAATCAACATTTAAAAGAAAAAAAGTATGACAGCACCAAATATAGATGTTAAACGTTTGTAAGACATATTAAAATAATCAGTTTTACTTTAAATACATCTCGTTCGGCGACCTGTTTCGAGTCATTGACCGCCGACGCAAAAACGACGGGGTATTATAAGTTTGACGTGTCTGTCTGTCTGTCTGTGTGTGTTTGGCATCCTCGAACGGATGAACGATTTAGAAAACGACGCCATGGGTAAAAAACAGTGGACTGTTTTTTATGAAACATGGATCAGAACACATGTCGCGGTCGGGGTTTTTTCTAAATTTTAATTTTCTGGTTAGGTTATTTTGGAGACTAGTCATCAGGCATGAGTGCTCGCGGTGGCTAGAAATGTCCAAAATGACTCGAAACGTGTCGCCAAACGCGATGTATTAAAGTGAATATAACCGTATATCGTCACTACTTTAAAAAAAAACTTGTATCTACGTCTGTCAACGAAAAGAAAATTGTAATAAGTATGTATGGAATGCATATAGCAGAGTAGTGACGTATTTAGGCCGATAGTCCACTATAATATGTTTATCATAGAAATATGATCATAGGTAACATGCCGTCCTGTTTCTTCTCGTTGGAGAAAAAGGGAGGCATATCATATGTTTATCATATTTCTATGATAAACATATGATAGTGGACTATCGGCCTTAAATAATACCAACTTTGAAACAGATGAATGCATTGGTGGACGTGAACCAATAATGAATTTTTAAATCGTGCCTACATTTTTAGGATATGTGTGTTATAACTTATAAGGTAAAACTCCATAGGATTAAGTTATTGGAATGCTTCAATTATTGTGATTTATTAACTTAACAATCATATTTTATGTAATAAATTAAATGAGGTTGATATAAAATAATGATTTTATTTTTCCTTTGACAAATAATACCTACTCTAGTTAGCTTTATAAGGGACAGAGGGGTAATTTCAAGTTTCAACTAATCGATTCTTTCCATGTTCTAAAATTTTCGGATTATTACTCAAAGGTTAATAGCACACATCGGACACTGGCGATCAAATATATGAAAGAGCCACGTTCCTGGCACAGTCTAAGCTCGTGTAAGTGAGCGCGTTCTATGCTTGTATGAGTGAAATATGACAGGTCGACTGTTCACGTTTTTGACAGGCTGTAACTGTGAGGTAACCGAGGGGCTGGGCGGTGGGCGGCACTTTCAGCGGGGAGTGGGAGTGGCCATACTGTACAATAGTACTCTTTAGTATACTGTGGATAATAGTGTCATAGTATAATAAACAGTACTATCGTACAGTATGGCCACTCCCGCTCCCCGCTGAAAGCGCCACCCACCCCCTCTCAGTTACCTCACAGTTACCGCCCGTAAAAAACGCGAACAGTCAACCTGTCATATCTCACTCATACAAGCATGGTACGCGTTCACCTACACGAGCTTAGACTGTGTGCTAGGAACGCGCCTCTTTCATATATTTGACAGCCAGTGTTCGAGATGTGCTCACAGTATAATAAAGAGAACTATCGTACAGTATGGCCACTCCCGCTCCCCGCTGAATGTGCCGCCCACCAACTTTGTTACGGCCCGGCCACGACATTGGTCTAAGCGCGACAGCGGTGAGCGGCAGTTTTACGTGCGAATGAAAAGTCCGATCGCTGTGTCTCGCTCCAATGTATAGCCGCCGCTCAGCGCTGTCGCGCATAGACCAATGTCGTGGCCGGGCCCATGGAGAAGTTACTCTTGCTCAATTACCGCCTGACCCGCCTGTCAAAAACGCGAACAGTCGACCTGTCATATCTCACTCATACAAGCATAGTACGCGTTCGCCTATTACACGAGCTTAGACTGTGTGCTAGGAACGCGCCTCTTTCATATTTGATCGTCAGTGTCCGAGGTGTGCCTGTACTGTACCTTAAGCACTTTCTCACTTATAAACGTTCACTAAAGTTATCAATTCGATAAAGTTCGTTTGTCCCTTTCTATCACACCAATACGTCGAAAAGGGATAAACGAACTTTATCGGCTTGATAACTTTAGCGTACGTTTATTTATGAATAAGAGGGTTTGGGTTTAGGCTGAATAAAATAAAAAACATAGTCAATATAAAACCTTTACTGATATAATTTCAATAAATAACTACACTAGTACTGATATACAAATACTTATTGCATTATTTACATAAACTAGGATATTATTATTACACAAGTCAATAGATTCATGAGCGTTTTCTGATATTACGTTTGCAGGTACATTTTATGGGTTGTCTTCAGATTAATAGGTACGATACACGTGCGGAAAAGAAATCGAAACAAGTGGCGAATTATTACAACAGCACCGAAGGGAGGAAAGTATTATTTTGCACACTTTGTGGTATAGTTACACCGTGTACTATAAAGAACGTTGTTATTTTAGGTAAGGTAAAACTACTCAAAGATGAACCCTGAAAAATTGCAGTGAACATTTATGTAAGGTAAGGTGGGGAAAGACTGAAGGGCTTTTCTTGAGGGCTAAGATGAAATATGTTCCGTATAATGAAGCAGCAAGGGTGGCTTTCCATCTTATCCCGCAAGAAAAACCGTTCAATCTTCCTCCACCTTACCTTAAAACTTAAATTGTTGTTTTTATACCCTTAATTTTTAAAGTTTCACCAATGATGGAGCATTTCTAGTATGTACCTATGGTAGTTTTAACCCTTTTTACGCCAGACTCCGAAGGTATATCCGAAGGGAAATTGAACCTTTTGGAGTCCCTCCAAAGTTTCTTTTGCATTGGCTAACCTGTCGGCTATAGGGGCCATTTTTTTCAAAGTTGTCCACCCCGTTTTTGGCTTGTCCCATACTTTTGATATAATATTTAGCGTATTTAAAGAGTCTAAACTAATGAAGACTATTTTTTATTCGAACCCAAATTTAGTTGACAGTAATTTACAATATTCATTTAAATTTTTATTATAATTATGTATTTGTTAAAAATTATAATGTGATAAAAAATGGGCAATTTTTTGCTGTCCCACGTCAAATATCGTTTTTGTTATGGATTTTATTCTATAACTAATTGTACTAAATATTGATGACGGCATAATTTGAAAAGATTGAGTTATACGCTATTATGTTATAAAATATTTCATGTTAATAAATAAACGTACTATTTAAAATTAAGTATAATTTGCCGAGACGGAATCTGGTAATTGTGGAATTTTCCATTCCGAAACCGCAGAATGACTGTTAAAATTAAAAGAAAGTTCCTAACATTTGGTAGCATTTTATTCAGCTTGGCAAAATTAATTTAAAACTACTCAATACCGTCATCTTGCATTTTCCAGTTGCCGCCAAACACGCATCAAAGTAGCTCGTACTCAGGGGTAACATTTTCTCATTCCACCTCCCGAAACCAAATTTGCGGGTAAATACGTAATATGCAACCTTTTAACATCGATTCCTAAAACAAAGTACTAATATTGAAACCAAATAAGCCAATTAAAAACAAGATTTGTGATTATTTAATAAATAATTAAGTAAAATATCGCCGGAGGTAGCGTTCCGTTACTTCCGATCCGATACTAGATCGTTGGTTTCGTATAGGCGGAAAGAAAAACGTATCGGAATGGAAGTATAAAGCGGTATTCACGTGGTTTTAATGTGATGTTTTAGTTTCATTTGATTGCGGGAAATAAAAGAAAAACGTATGGGATTAAAACTAACTCATCTAAAATATGGTAATCAATCACGGATTACACACTCCGGTTGTTTTAGTCATTACTCGCGATATGCTTTGGAGGTCTTAGGTACCCACGTTCAAGTGTAGACGAGACCTTAGCTTTCATCCGTTACCCATACAGTCAGATCCGTTACTGTCCCATGTTTCAAATAGTTTTATTTGCAAAAATTAAATACAATTTGTTATTAAACTACGTTTCCGTTATTTTATATTGAAATAGTAACGTTTAAACTATTGATTACAAGTGATGGCATCCTATAAACTTGTGAAGCAGTATAGTAATCTTAAAAATTCTCCTCTATTTTGTACTGAAAGTAACGGAACGGATATATATATATGGGTTTAAAAAAATAGTAGTCCGCATTTATGTGAAAATGAAAGTGTAATTTCTTCATTTGTTATTTTAGAATGAATAATAAAAATATTGTAAAATTCCCAAACCTTTTATATTTACATTATCTGCGATTAAATTTGGTTGCGGAACGGAACACTCGCTTCCCCTCAACTCAACAAAAACATATTTTTTTATTAATTACTTAAAAGTCAAGTGAACCTTCTATATTTTATATAAATTTATTTATTAAAGAATCTATAAAAATAGCTTTTAATAAATTTCTATCGGTTTCATTTTCATATCAACTTTTTTCGGGGTGGACAACTTTGAATAAAATGGCCCATAGTCGTCCTTGGCAACGCATTAAAATGAGGTTTAAAATCGCCTATGGCGGTTATAATTAGTTTATTTTAATGTGAAGAACACCCAAAAAAAAGAGTTTACTTATGTCATCAGAATAAATAATGCAGTTTATTTAGAACAATTGTACAATTGTATTGAAAGTTTTTATATTAAAGGAAAAAAATGGAAAAATTTACGCTTCCATTTTTTCCTTTAATATAAAAATGTTTAGAATCGTTAGCAGACGTTTCTGCTTGTTAAAAATAAATTTTGTATTGAAAGTTATACAAAACTATATTAGAAATGAATAGAACTTCACAAAATTTCATGATATTTCACAACTTTTATACTTCGAAATTTACATGAAAAAGTCCATACGAATTTCCATACACAGTAATCAGTTATTATTGCACTCATTTTTGTGTAAAATTGTAAATATTATGCCTGAGGTGTTGAAGCTAGTTCTATAGATTGCTATTAATTTACAGTGTTATATGCTTAGGTCAATAGTTTTTACAGACCTAGGTTAGTAAAATAAGAGACCTTGATTTCGCCTCAGCCGTCAATTATTTGATCTGAGCCTTTCTTATTTACGACGGAGTCGGAAAGCGTCAACTTCGATTAGCAAAGCGGGCCGAAAGTCAACACTTTCCGACCAGCGGACAAAAATAGTACATTACGACACTAGTGCGGAAAAGTAGAAATTCGAAATGAGTGGAGATAGCTTAAAATCGACAGAAATCGACATGAGTTACGAATTCCCTTTTCGCACGTGTATGGTAAGACGTTTTACAGTAGGCATATGGCCTTTTGAGGTTACGACATATGCACACAAAGTACCTACTTTGAGCATTAGTCGGAGCAGGGCTCGGAACCGGTTTATTTCGATTCTTGTCCGAACTTTCTAAAGAACGCGAACGTTATGAGAACTTTATTTTAACCGAAATAAACCGGTTTATTCGACGAGCGGCGAGACGCACCGGCGCCGCGTAAATACCTACGTTCACGACTTCACGCAGAAACTTGTTTTGTTTGGTCAGAACAGTAGTATTACCTATCATACTGCGGAATATACCGGTTTATTTTGTTCTCAACCGGTTAATCGAACAAAACCTTTATGAAAGCGTTCTCCTAAAAACCGGTTTAAAATAGCGGTTTTTCGAGCGAAAACGAAATTTAAAGGTTTTGCCGCAAGTAGGTACATGATAACGGTTCGAAAATTTAACCGGTATCCAAGCCCTGAGTGCGAGAAAGTAGCTACATGTGCTGTAGTACATTACGATAAGGAGTTAAAAAGGAAGTTCGATAGTGGGATAAATTAAAACACGACCGAAAGTGTTTTAAATCGACACGAGTTACAAATTTCCTTTTCGCACGAGTATCGTACGACGTTTTTCAGTACAGATAGAAGTTTCGACCTGGCATATAATGAGTCACTTCTCGCACTAGTGCGTAAAAAAAACGCCATCTGTACTGAAAAGGATTATTATAGGTAATTTTTTGGTTCCTAGTTTGCTATATAGATTATATAGTGGAGAGTAGACTTTTAAGGAAAATACTATTATTTCATAATTAATAATACAATATACAGAATACTATTATGCATAGTAATGGGCATATAGCCACCAAAGTTTTTAAATATAGTATTTGAACTCGAGAACAACATTGATTGGTTTAATACTCGTACGAAACGTACGTCTTCATTTTTATATTTACATTCTAAATTTTCAATCTGCACGAAGTCCATGAAAAGATTTAATTGATTTTATTTACGTAAGTTTCACATCAAAAAATGTGAACAGAAGACAAAATAACTTTTTATGAAATAGCAATACTAAGGGCCAGTTGCATCAACCAAAGTTAACACACAAATCAATTTGACGAAGTAGAACTATTGAAATTCACATACAAAAAAAATGGGATCGCTAACTTCGGTGATAGACGGTTTGGTGCAATTGACCCTCAGGCACTGGTCCCACCGCGAGCTAGTAAGCTATGAGCTATCGGCTATAAAAACGAACAAAAGATAATCACTCCCGTGTAAATAAAAGAGACACGGCGATATTGATAGCTCACCGGGCGAGTAACTATAAACATCGCCGTGTCTCTTTTATTTACGCGGGAGTGATTATCTTTTGTTCGCTTTTATAGCCGATAGCTCATAGCTTACTAGCTCGCGGTGGGACCAGTGCCTGAGACACTAGTCCCACCAAAAGCTATGAGCTATCGGCTATAGAAACGAACAAAAGATAATCACTCTCGTTTAAATAAAAGAGAGAGCACGCGATATACGATATACACTGTGTTTTTTTGTTTACCGTTAAATTCGACACGCAGTTAGGTTCATCGTCAGGAACCCCCCTGTATATCACTTTTTGTTAAATTCGAAAAAACATTTTTTTTTCGTTTCCATATATAATAAATGGATTAATTAGTGTGAGAAGACCTTAATCATAACATTAAAGTCATTGTCAAGTGTTTGACGGCACATGTATAAGCAAATAGCATTAGGAAGTGGTAAGGGATGCCACACACGTGTTCAGTAATTAAATTATTTTTTTTAATAATTCGATAACCGTAAGAATTAAGAGGCTACTTTCTTAGAGAAATTTATTGTATTTGAACTAAATAATCTTCCCTTAAAGTTAACGTTGTTCAATATAATATATAACCACAAAATTAAAATTTCAAAAAAAACCCCGATCGCGACATAGTGGACCAATTTTCATGAAACATGGCTAAGAACACTGTCGACTAACTCAGCTTTCAGACAAAAAAAAAATCTAAATCGGTTCATCCGTTCGGGAGCTACGATGCCACAGACAGACACACACACACAGACAGACAAACAGACAGACAGACACGTCAAACTTATAACACCCCGTCGTTTTTGCGACGGGGTTAAAAAACAGGGTGTATAGTTCATCGCTCGGCGAGGAACTATAACTCGCCCGCGCTATCATCGCGTCTCTTTTATTTACACGGGGGCGACTATATTTTGTTCGTTTCTATAGCCGATAGCTCATATCACGGTGTGTTCAGTCAAAGGAAATAGTAATTCAGCAATTCCCGTCAACTTTTTACAATGCCACGTCAGCAAATTTTAATTGATCCTATTTTGTTACCAACATTTAGTAATATAATTCGACTTTCGTAAGATATATACAGGATAATTGTTATAATTAAGAAAATATAGATACTAGAGAAACTTAATGACGAAATAAAACTTAATAAAATTTCAATTCATCAACAAAATCTTGGTAACAAAATAGGTATTAATAAAAACAAATTTAACTTTTCCCTTAATTTTTGTACAAAGTTGACGGGAATTGCTGAATTCTGATGTACTTTGGATATGTTTAGGGAAATTAACGATAGAGGGCGTGAAAAACAATTATATGCCGTAGTGCAAGTTGTTTGCTAGATGTCACTGTTCACACCTTAACAGAATTCGCAATACATTACCTCAAACTGGGTAATGACTTGTTGTCTTAAAATGTATAAGTATTTTTTGATGTCCAAAATTTTCGCTAGATGTCGCTGTACCACCCGCAAACTAGCGAACGGCATTCTATGACTAATTAAATTGTAAATTTTGTTAATGTCATCTTATTTAACAAATAAGTTAGCATTCAAATACTTATTAATGTGACTAGTTGATGAATGACCTATTTAGAAATCCCGCCATAAATATGTGGCGTTCCACGTTTAAAGGGTGCGCATGCTTTATGTTCTAAAAGGAACCTTTAGGCATGGAAAGTCACATGAAAAGTTGTAGTAACTTAATTATAGATGGCGCTGCATTAGAAAATCTTGACTGATAACTCTATACCATACTATTCAATATACTCTATGGCTCATACCTTGCTTTTGGTGGAACCAGTGCCAAAAAAAATGGACATCGTTTCCTGTTACAATAATTTCCCTGCCTTGATTATAGGGATGTTACGAATATTTGCATTCGCATTCGCATATGCGAAAGATTCGCATTCTTTTAAACATTTGCATTGACATTCGCATTCGCTTCAAACGATGCGAATGTTTTGCGAATGCGAATGTGTGCAAGTCGCAGCTTGTTCCTCGCCCGCACCGGCCGCTCCAATTGCTACGTGTCGACTGTCGACTCGCGCATGCGCAGATAGCTCAAATTCGTACGGCGTGAAGTTCGTACTCGGCATTTTGACCAATAGTAAGCATTTTTACCTAGCGGGTTATTGGTGATTGCTTGGTTTTTTATGAAATTCAGCGATATTCGCATTCGCATTCGCACATTCGCATTCTGAATATTCGCATTCGCATTCGCGAATGTGACACATGCGACATTCGTGACATCCCTACTTGATTACAACCTGAATCAATGCATATCCTTCACAACATTCAAAAACAGAGAATCATATCACGACAAGTTCACTTCAGAAAACTCCTGTAATGGATCACTCCGGTCATCCGATTTAGAACTTTGCTCCGTTGACACAGCTACCTGTTCCTTATCATCCGAGTCATTGGACATATTCTCTATGTCAATATCATCGAAGTCCTTCTCAGTTTCAGTTGGGGTGACAGACCTGCATTTGGACGGGCTGAGATTCTGTACAGCGGTCTTGGAGACCGTCTTGAAGAGTTGCTCGAGATTGGTCTCTGTGGAGAGCTTGAGAGCGTTCTCCCAGCCTTGCAGGGTTTGGGAGTGGAGGGTTACCTGCCTGTCGGCAAGCTCGAGAGGAGGCTTTGATCTCGGAGTGGGTTTTTGGGATCCAGTCAGAGAGTTCGGAGCGGATTGCTTCGGATGCTTGTTCTAACCTGGAAATGATGGTTATTTTTATACGAAATCATGACTATATTGCAAGGTAAGGTAGTGAATAGAGTTTAAGGTGCCGTTGCAAGTTGAGAAAGCGAAGGTTTGGAGAACTAGTAGCTATTTTGTGGATTCTTATTTTTTTAAATGAACCGGGAGATCTATAGGCTAGGCAGCTTAGAACAATTTTGATTGTAAAATAAATTAACTATTATTTACCTGTTATGGAGTTCATCAGAGTTGTTGCCCGCCACAAATGTTGCTGAAAAAGAAAAAAATATGTTTACTTTTTATCGAAAATTTAAATTGTAAAAAATGTAGTGTTGTTAATCAGAAACATCATAATCAATAGGATGTATATTTTATTATTTTTGAATGCAAACTGTATTATACCTACTTGTCTCTACGAACTCTATTTGGAGCGTCATGTTCCTTTGAAATATTGCTCTCGTCCCGCAGACTCGCAGAGACTGTGTGGCGCGTTGGAGGTTCTGCAGTAGATACACCGGTCTTGGAGACCGTTTTAAAGAGCGTCGTGGTCGGTAACGTCGCAGCCCTATATTCTGTGGTGCTATCTTTGCGAGTGCAGCGGCGTGGTGAGGTGCATTTATATTTCTGTGCAGCGGTCTCGGAGACCGTTTGGAAGAATCGCTCAAAATTGAATTTCACAATAATGAGTAATCTTTATAAGTTTTTTACGTACCGTGGCGAGATGAAGTTATGTTTCTGTGAAGCGGTCTCGGAGACCATTTAGAAGAATCGCTCGAAAATGTTTTTTTTTAATCTTTACACATTTGATACGTACCGTGTAGAGCGTCTCTCTGGCGTATCTTCTCGGCATGAGCGGCGGCGTAGGCCGCCAGCAGCGGCAGCGTGGCGCGGTGCCGCAGCCCTGGGCGCGCCCGCGCCGCGCCCGCCGCGCCGCCGCCCGCGCCCACGCCCGCCGCGGCGGACGCCACGCGGCCGCGCTCGCGGACGGACCACGCGTCGCAAACGCGCTTTAATCTAGAATAACCGAGAACTTTCAATTTTCAACGTGGCTAAGAACACCCAACCCAACCATAGAGGAATAAGTAAGGGAAGAGTTGTAACTCCATACATCAGTAAATGCGAGTTATTTCTATAGGCATAGTTAAATGACATCAAAGAGGATCGAGTATTATAGAGAATTACTGTCAAAGTAAAATGTGTAATCACAGTGCATAGACTGCCATCTCTCGACACAGGCTTAAAACTTTTGAACCTCGGTTTTGACAAGTTGACCCATATTAGCTTGATATGTGTTAAAATGTCAAATATTAATATTAGCGCCATCTAGCCGAGCGTACCCCAAAGGTGTATCGCCATCTAACTCACCGGACCTTTTTCTGTATGGTTTAGAGGTACGTTTTTTTTTTCCTTAGACTTTATCGGTCTATACGGAGTTATATAAGTCTTTGATGACATCTAGCGACAATCACGCGTCAACTAGCGTAAATTATCAGTACTGATACTTATCAATAGATGTCGCGACGAACGAAAAGTCTAATGCTCACCAATTTTTAAGCTAATATTACAATAGTATTAATCAGTATTCTGTTTTCGATTCCTTCTGCTTGTAATATAAGTTGTAAACTGTTCTAATATTTAATTTTTAGCAGACGAGACACAATTGCCACCTAATAGTATCGAGTAGTGGTACTGATAATTCACGCTATTTGACGCGTGATTGTCGCTAGATGTCACTTAACTATGCCTATACAAATAACCCGCATTTACTGATGTATGGAGTTACAAGTGTTACAACTCTTCCCTTAGATACTTATTCCTCTATGGTTTGTCTGGTTTTCACGACAAAACGGAGCGTGAATTTTTAAATGAAGACAATTGAAGGGATGGACAATGACTAGGCTACTTTTTGTCTCTTTCTGACCCTCCTGGCGATCAAATATATGAAAGAGGCGCGTTCCTAGCACACAGTCTAAGGTCGTGTAGGTGAACGCGTACTATGCTTGTATGAGTGAAATATGACAGGCCGACTGTTCGCATTTTTGACAGGCGGTAACTGTGAGGTAGCCGAGAAGGGACGGGCGGCACTTTCAGAGGGGAGCGGGAGTGGCTATACTGTACGATAAGTACACACACAGATAGACAGACAAGTTAAACGTATAACACCCCGTCGTTTTTGCGTCGGGGGTAAAACGATAAATACTCACCCAATAAGCTCAGTGCCTAGTGAGGTGGACCCCTTATACAGTTTGGTAGTGAGAGCGCAGAGCGATGTAAGTTTCTGCTGTAGCGACTGCAGGTAATCCCCGGCCGAGCTGAATTCAGGATCCTTCACCCTGAAATAAACGTTTTTGATAACTGTCTTTTAACTTTGGAAATCGACTTATGTATGTATACCTTCAATAATATGTTACACATTTGAGGTCGAAAATATATCTGGCACGAACTTATTTGTACAGCCATAAGGGGCCATATACATAATACGTCACGCAAATTAAGGACCCCCCCCCCACGCTTTTTTGCATCCCTGTAACATGGATTGTCACATTTAGTATGAGGATAGACTATTAAAGAGAGTTACTGTCAAAGTAAAATGTGTAATTGTGTAATCACAGTGCATAGACTGCCATCTCTCGACACAGGCTTAAAACTTTTGAATCTCAGTTTTGACAATTTGGCCCATATTCTTAGCTTGATATGTCTTAAAATAACAAATATTAATATTAGCGCCATCTAGCCGAGCGTACCCCAAAGGTGTATCGCCATCTAGCTCACCGTACCTTTTTCTGTATGGTTTTGGGGTACGTTTTTTTCTTAGACTTTATCTGTCTATACGAAGTTATATAGGTCTTTGGTATGACCCTCTCTCCCCCTTACGCTGTGACGTAATAGGTACATGGATGACGCCTAGAAGCGTGTCTCACATAGGTATTATTGCGTCGCGGCTACGAAGATTAACATATTGGTGACTATATTCCTGCCTGTTTTGCATCCTAGTATAGAACTGGCGCCGAATTGAAATCTAACTTCAATTCCGGCAACGCTTTTACAAAACTTACAAACTTTTTTTGCCCTGCTTACAGTTGGAAGATAAAGTTTGCTCGTTACCTTCTATATTATACTGTAGTATAGTGCACTAGTTGCGAACTCGGAGGAAGACTTACGGGAGCTAATAACCAGATTTGGTCGCGCGTGTGACCTATTCTCAATGAGTGTTAACACCAAGAAGACCGTTGTTATGGTTCAGGGCATAGACGCGATGCCGAGTATCGTTCTCGATGGTGCTACTCTTCAGGCTGTGGATAGCTTCTGCTATCTGGGCTCCATAACAGAGTCAAACCTGTCTAATAATAAGGAACTGGATGCTCGTATTGGCAAGGCTGCGGCGACGTTCGGCAAACTTGCCTCACGTGTTTGGAAGAACAATAAACTAACGATTGCTACCAAAGTCCTCGTATACCAGACTTGCGTTCTAAGTATTCTCCTGTACGCCTCGGAAACGCTGACTACATACGCCAAACAAGAGCGTCGTCTTAATGCCTACCATATGCGATGCCTAAGATACATCCTGGGAGTCACGTGGAAGGACAGAATGACCAACGAAGCCGTTCTCTTGAAGACCAACTGCAGCAGCATCACAGCAATCTTAAAACAGAGACGACTCCGCTGGCTGGGACATGTTTACCGGATGGGTCCCGAGAGACTGCCGCGTGAAGTCTTGCTTGGGGAAATTGCTGACGCCAAAAGACCTGTGGGCCGCCCAATGTTAAGGTTCAAAGATTCCTGTAAACGGGATATGCAATCTTTTAGTATAAACCTAGACAGTTGGGAGACACGCGCTAGTATGAGACCTGAATGGCGCCGGGACTTATCCGACGGGGTGATAGAGCACGACAAAGCCTGGCTCGACAACCTTAAGCAGAAAAGGCTCCGTTCCAGAGCTCCTCCTCCTCTTGACTCGCGTTTCACCTGTGACAGATGTGGCAAAAGGTGTCGGGCTGCCATCGGACTACTAAGCCACCAAAGACGATGTACCGGCACCACACAATAAAATCACTGCAACAATCATCTGCTAAGATGTCGTGGCCAATGATGATGATGACTATGTATGTACGTAGCTGATAAGATATATATAAGGACAAATTACTCGTGTTTGAGAGCAGTATTCAATCATCATTTAATCTGAAAACTCGTTTCTCCGAACCCTCCCAACCTTACATGGCGACCCTGTCAGAAAATAATGGGGTGAAATGTTAAGGTTTTCGACTTACCTGGCCCCATTGGCAGGTTTAGCCTCGCCGCCGCTGTACAAAGAGCTTAAGCCCCACAAGTTGAGAGCACTGCTCTCACTTTTGAATACCTGGACAACATTTTAAAATCTATCAGTTAAATTCGCCATATTATTGTACCTTCTAGTTCAGTGGTTTTTGAACTGCCGAGTAACAAATTTAAATATTTATTTAATTTAGCAAATAGAGCATAAGTATATGTACATGTAGACATTGCATTGCTACTTCTACTAATTCTAAAATGGACATTCAAATTTACAAAATAGATTAAATAAATAAAAAACACTGTTCAAAGTTTTTGGAAAACATTGAACAAAAATACCACAAGAAACAACAACCATATGTGATTGTGTTTATTAAAACTTTCCACTTTGTCGGTTACCATTAAGGCGAGATTTACTTGTATCTTTATATGACCATAAATTAAATATAACAAGATCATACCATCCCATACATTAAAATACGACCGCCTAAGACCGCGCTTACACTCCACCACACATAGATGGCGCCACACAAAATGCCTTGTTGCCACCGATTATTTGTAGATTGGCATTAAGAGTCAATTCCGAGCCGTAAATCTATGTCAAAAGTGACACTTAACGCCATCTACAAGTATAATCGAAAGCTACAAGACATTTTTTTTGTGGCGCCATCTATGTGTGGTGGAGTGTAAGCGCGGTCTTAGGCGGTCGTATGTTAATGTATGGGATGGTATGATCTTGTTATATTTAATCTATGATATGACTAAACTGACAAAGCGGCTTTATAGCAATCGACAAAGTGGAACGTTTTTCCGTGCACACTCACATATTGATACGTAACATAACTAAATGGCATTGTACATTATATTACCTTGTCTAATTCTTCATCCGGAGTGGTAAGAAATAGACGGAAATCATCACTATGTGTTAGAATCGGATGTTTTGCGACGCGATCTGTAAAAAAAATACTCGTTTATTTCTCAGAGGACAAAAAGTAACGAGAAATTGAATACGCTATTTTTCTTCTTATACTTAAAATAAAATATTTTATGCAGTGCACGCAATAAAGCACCACATAATTAGAAGAAAAATATGAACAGTAGTTATTTTTAAACATAATTCCTATTTAATAAGTAAAAGAGAAATACACCGTGTTTCACTTAACACTAAAAACCTGAAAACAGTTTGTTCAGAATCGAGAGTAGAATCGATTGAGCTATATCTTGATGGGGGTAATATTTTTATTTAAATTAGTATTATTAGTTATTTTTTACGTGCCCATTCTATTGTACTCGTAATACAACATTGTGTATATCGCATTGCTAGAGGTTGTTTACCTTTTTTCAGTATTTAGGGGTATTAATACTGGCCGGTTACTTGGACGATTATTTTTTCCGCTACTAGTTTGACGTTGTTTGTCAGTTTAATCTTAATGTTTATCATAAGTCATAACAAATTGAACTCGTACCTAATTACAACCTTGTCATTTTGAATATTGAGTTTATTTGCTTACTGCGATTACCTGTCCAACTTGAAGTTTACTGTGACAAAGCTTTAAAGTGTTTTACAGTGACATCTTAGCTGTCTATTGGTAAACCTTATGTCGTTGCAGTAACGTACACAAATAAATAGTCTTATGGTTTATGATGGTAGTTAGCAATTATTTTATTGAGTGTAGAGTTAAAAGTCAAGTAGAGCTGTACAGAAAATTAAAAATTCAATTAAGAAAAAAGTAACGATCAGATTAAAAGATGAATAGTCTAGATGAGTTTAAAAAAATAAAAATCAGTTGGGGTGTCTGAGGTTTTGAGTGATACCGGAAACACCGTGTATATAATGTAAATTAATTGACCATGACGTCACTCCTCAGTATTTCACAGTAATTTCATATTAGCAAATCGTTTTGACAGTTCATAAAAAGAAGCTGATTTGACTAGTAGGAAAATAGCCTATCCTTTTTAATTACACTTTCCTATTTTAAATTTTAAGAACCATTTTTGGTGGTTTCTATAAGGGTGCGCGCCCACGGGCGACAGTTGCTCGGCGACTTTCGTATTTGTATGAAAAGTTGCGTCGCTCCGTGAGCGCAGTTTCATACTAGGCCATGGTCGCGACAAAAAAGTCGCTGCCAAAAGTTGCCCGTGTGCGCGCTCTCTTAAACGAGGCAGCGCAGGCAGCGCTAAATGTGTAGTTCTAGTTCATCGCACCCATAATTTTGTAATTTTTAGATCCATTTTTAAAAACCGTCCAAGAGCGTGTCGGGCCACGCTCAGTGTAGGGTTCCGTAGTTTTCCGTATTTTTCTCAAAAACTGCTAAACCTATCGTGTTCAAAACAAATTTCCTAGAAAGTCTTTATAAATTTCTACTTTTGTAATTTTTTTCATATTTTTTAAACATATGGTTCAAAAGTTAGAGGGGGGGGGACGCACTTTTTTTTCCTTTAGGAGCGATTATTTCCGAAAATATTAATATTATCAAGAAACGATCTTAGTAAACCCTTATTCATTTTTAAATACCTATCCAACAATATATCACACGTTGGGGTTGGAATGAAAAAAATATCAGCCCCCACTTTACATGTCCCCTACATGTAAAGTGGGGGCTGATATTTTTTTTCATTCCAACCCCAACGTGTGATATATTGTTGGATAGCCCTGTAGGTAGGGTACCCTAATAAAACATTTTTTTTTTGCACTTTGTTGGCGTGATTGATATACATATTGGTACCAAATTTCAGCTTTCTAGTGCTAACGGTTATTGAGATTATCCGCGGACGGACAGACAGACATGGCGAAACTATAAGGGTTCATAGTTGACTACGGAACCCTAAAAAAACGAACGTAGTGATTGAAAGTATCTACAGTAGTGAATGTATGTGACATACTAAAATATTTAATACTCACTGAGAAAGGCGTCAAGCGCCATAACGCGTAGTCATGCGCGGATCCAGGGGGTCATGGGGGTCATGACCCCCCCCCCCCCACCTGGGGCCTAGGTTGGCCATACAAATAGACCACGTGACCCCCCCCCCCCCCCCCCGCCCCCTGGGCACGAAGCTGGATCCGCGCTTGCGCGTAGTAACACGAATGATGGTTCGTAACGATCAAGTTGTATCGCTGAGTAAGTGCGTTTTCACATTATCTAATACGATATCGGATGTCGGAAGGATTTCAAAGGCAATACTCAAAGATGGCGGCTTCAATGTATGGGACTTTTTTTTTTTTTATCGGATCGGATAATGTGAAAACGCACTAAGGCTGACCATAAGTGCGTTTTCACATTATCCGATCCGATATCGGATGTCGGACCGATATCCCATACATTACAGACGCCATCTTGGATTTTTTCCATTGAAATCCTTCCGACATCCGATATCGGATCGGATAATGTGAAAACGGACTAACTGTTGGACGTTAAGTCACACAACCATCAACACACAGTTGACATCACGGACACAACTCGAAGAATGGCGATCAAATATATAAAAGTTTCTACGCACACAGTCTAAGCTCGTGTAAGCGAACGCGTACCATGCTTGTGTGAGTGAGATATGACAGGTCGACTGTTCGCGTTCTTGACAGCGAGCAAGGTAACCAAGAGCGGGTGAGCGACTTTCAGCGGGAAGTATGGTGTGGCCTTACTGTACGACAGTACTATTTATTATACCAAAGAGGATCGAGTATTAAAGAGAGTTACTGTCAAAGTAAAATGTGTAATCACAGTGCATAGATGGTGCTACGGACTTACTAAGGAAAGCGTCAAGCGCCATAGCGCGTAGTAACACGAAGGACGGTTCGTAGCGGTCAAGTTGTTGTCTCGCCGAGTGTAATGGCGGCAGAGGCGGCGGCGCTAGCCAAGCGTGAGCGTTCGTTAGGCGACGGTGGAGTACCTGTACAAAATTACAAATATATTCAGTTAAACGTCGACTGTGATAGACAGTAAGAGTTGTATGCAATACTATACATTACAATAATAGAAATATTGAAAAATACTAAAATAGTACATTACGATTCAAGTGCCGAAAAGATGAAGTAAGAAATGATTGGCGATAAATTAAAACATTTATATATTGAAAATCTCAGAAACTATGGATTACGCCTTTTATGGGCTCTAATATGGCTGACCAGGCCGAACTTGGTCTTAAAGACAAGCGACTCTTTGGCAAGTGCTACAATAGAGTTGGCCAGATGCATTGTATGTATATACGTAGGAGCTAGGGCTTCGGTTCGTCTTTGCGTTACTGGCGTTTGGCATTTAAAGTAAGACTTCAAGAAAAGTGCAGAAAAAAGATAGCAGCTCTGGAAAGAAGAAACCAAAATTTGCAAAAAATTAATGAGTCATTGGAAGAACGAATCACACAATTGGAATTAAAAGAGGTCGAGACTGAACTTGAAATAGTAGGTGTGGAACAAGCCATGAATGAGAATACAAAAGACCTTATCGCAACAATCAGTCGAAAATTGGAAATGGATGTTAGCGAAATAGAATCGGCACGAAGGGTAGGCCGAGAAAAAACCGATGAGAAGCGCCCGCGACCCATCGTTGTCAAGCTGAGGTCCAAGGTCGCCCGAGCTGGCTGGCTCAAACATAGAAAAACTACGCTCACAAATAAGGATTTAATTGGAAACGACAATAACAACAGAATCTATATAAATGAAAACCTTACAAAACAAATGAAAAGCTTGTTCTGGAATACCAAAACCTCACTAAAGGCAACCTACAAATACATATGGATACAAGATCTTAAAATCTTAATTAAAAAGACGGACGGCTCAAAAATATACAACATTAAGTCTGACGCCGACATCCTAAGACACTTAGGAAGTGATAACGAGGAGGATACCGAGAGCTAATCTATCTGTTAGCGCTGGGATACACTAGGTGAATAACATAAACTAACACATTCACGGATCTTATTCAAGAATTAGAAGACAATAATGAATTTCACAAATTTGAGAATGTTACTACATGGAGCAACTACTTAAATCAAACTTCTCAGGACCTACAAATAATACATTTAAATATTCGATCGATTCGTAAGAATTTTAATGAATTACAATGCCTTCTTAAAAACACCAAGAGTGTAGATGTTATTATACTAAGCGAAATTAATATTAAAAAAGAAGAACTAATGATATATAATATGCCGGAATACGATATGTTTTCAACAACCAGGTGCAAAAGAAGAGGTGGTGGAATAATAATGTATGTTAGAAACGAACTGAGCGGAAATCTACAAGGAACCCAAGGATATTCTACCGAATTGCTACATACTAAACTACAACAAGGCAAACGCTTTACACATGTAATAGGAATATATAGACCGCCGGACACGAATAAACTCAGATTTATCAAGGAGATCGATAATCTGTTGAAAAGTATACCCGAAAACGATCACATAGTACTCATTGGAGATACGAACATAAATACAATGCAGGACAACAACGTAACAGAAACATACAAATGCACCCTGTGTGACCACGGCCTACAATGTATGATAAGCGAATGTACGCGAGAGGAGGTGGCGGGTGATCGGCTGGTGACGTCGTGCATCGACCATGCGTGTGTGCGTGCGCCCGCGCATCGCCTATCCGCACACATCCTCACCTGTAAACTCTCCGATCACTATCTTATAGGTGTGAATATTGCGACCGGGATCAGCTGTTCGGCCAGTGAAGTAGGTCAACAGAAACCGGTATGTGTTCTTAACTCCAAGCTAATTATCAATATGTTGGACAAAGTAAACTGGGACGACTATAGAAGCATTAAGTGCCCGATATTACTGTATGACAAGTTAGTCGGTTTATTTAGTGACATTTACGAGCGCGCAAAGACTAATAGGTACTGTAAACAGAAGCGAAAAACACAACCATGGATTAATAACACTGTTATGAAAATGATTGAAAGGCGGGACGAATTGTTTCGATTGTGGAAAAACAACCCTAAAAATGTTACCAGTAGATTAAACTATACTAAATTTAGAAACTTAACTAATAAATATATTTACATGTCTAAGCAAAAGTATAAACAGTATGAAATTGAAAAGTGTGAAAATAACTCTAGAAAATTATGGATTACTATAAATAGTTGGTTAGGAAATCCTAAACCCACCGTTGATACAACTATTTTAAAATATTTAGGTAAAACAGATTCGCTGCCCGACATATGTACAAAATTTGCTAATACTTTTACAGAAGAAATAAATCAAATAAAACATAATTGCAACACCAAGTTTCTGGAACGTCAAGCGTATATTGAGCCATGTAACGTTAGCTTTAGGTATCATAAAGTTAATAGCCTATACATCGAAAAACTTATTGGGAAACTTAGCAAAAAATCCCCGGGCATAGACGAAATTAGAGTACAAGATTTAAAATATGTACAAAAACGAATTAGTCCAGTTTTAGCAAATTTTGTAAATATGTGTATCCAGCAAGGAAAGTATCCAGATCAATTAAAAAAATCAATTATAAGGCCAATATATAAACAGGGAAGTCATTCAGAATACTCAAACTATAGGCCTATAGCCATTTTACCTGTAATTAATAAAATCATGGAAAAAGTAATTGTAAACCAGATAAGTACTTTCCTTGATAAATATAATATCATCACGGATGCTCAGCATGGTTTTAGGCAGTCTAGAAGTACTTCTACGGCCCTGGCGCGTTTTACGGATGAAGTGTACAGTCATTTAAATCATAAAAAGTACATAGGGGTGCTTTTTATTGATTTTAAAAAGCTTTCGATACGCTGGACCACGAACAACTACTGCAGGCCATGGAAGAGTGTGGGGTTCGTGGTCCGGTGTTGGACTGGTTCCGTACATACTTGTCGAGACGCACTCTGCGCGTCTCCGTGGCCGGTGTGCGCGGCGACGAGGCAGATGTGCAGACCGGGGTGCCGACCGGCTCGGTGTATGGCCCACTTGGGTACATAATGCACGTAAACAGTCTAACTAATGTTGTGCGGAACTGTTCAACATACATGTATGCGGATGACACCTGCTTGCTATATGCTGATAAAGACCTTAGTAAAGTACAAAATTATATACAAAAGGATTTTGAAAACATATTAAAATGGTCTCACGATAATGGTTTAATATTAAATACCGAAAAAACTAAATTTTTGCTCTTAAAATCACCATTTACGAAACAATGTCAGGCGCCAATCCAAATTATTGGTCATACGTACGATTGTTTGCACACCGAAAAACGTGACTGTAAATGTAGATTTATAGAAGTAGTTGATAAGTTTAAATACCTAGGTCTAACTATAGATAAAAACATTAACTGGAAAATACACATAGATGCAGTATGTAATAGGCTAAGATCTATACTGTGTAAAATTATTAGTTTAAAATATATAGTAAATAACAGTGGCGGGGCGTGAAAATTTTCGTTGATAAAGCCGGGGGGGTTTATGGAATCTGTTTAGTACGTACTTCTACAGATACTAGAGAATTTTAGGGAACCCGTTGGGAATCGAGTTGTATCGACGCTCCGCCACTGGTAAATAATAAAATATTACGAATGTTATACCATGCACTGGCTGACGCTGTAATTGGGTACGGTTTAATAGCTTATGGACGCACATTTAAAACCTATTTGGATAACATATTAAACTTACAATTGCGTCTATTAAAAAACATAATAGATAAAAAAACCAAAACAAATTGTAGAAACGATTACACGATCCTATTTAAGAATTTAAACATCCTGCCAGTGCATGATAAAGTTAAGTACTTGATAGCAACGGAACAATTTAACAATCCCGATTTTAAAACCCCGCGAATATATACCCGAGCGCCTAGAGGGACAAAGCGTCGTCGATATGTGGAACCTACCGCCAGCAACTATTATGGCAAACGGACTCGCCGCTACATCACACCGCGATTATTTAACACATTAGGTACATTAGAAGACGAATGTCGAAGTAAAAACATCTTTAAATCAAATATTAAGAAGTTGCTATTAGGTACAAAGCCTGAATGAAAAATTACCCTCGCATTTTTAAAATAGTTACTGAACTGATTAATTAAAGGGGTGCTTGGTCCCTTTCTCACATATACATAAGTCAACATGACAGATAGGGACAGCGATTTTTTGGCTAATTCAGGTTTTTTAAAGCGTTAATGAAAAGCGCCATTAGTAATTCATAAGATATTATTATCTATTAACACTAGAATAAGTCATTTAATATAATTTAAGGTACTAACTTTGAAAATTAGTGCTTCATTTCGCCGTTAAACGTAAGTTTGGCGAAAAATTTAAAGTATTGAAGCGGCTTTTCTTGAATATTTTGATATTCTTAAAGATTGTTGATCGCCAAGATGACCTAATTAAAACATTTAAAACACGACCGAATCGACACGACTTACTAATTTCCTCTTCGCGCGTGTATTTTACAGTCACCGGCAATTGACGACGTTTTTCAGTACATATGGCTATTTTAAGACACATACATATGGCAATTTTATACTTCTCGCACTAGTTCGATATAATCTAACCACAAAATTAAAATTTTGAAAAAAATCCCGACCGCGACATAGTAAACCGATTTTCATGAAACATGGCTAAGAACACTCCCGACTAACTCAGCTTTCAGACGAAAAAAAACGAAATCTAAATCGGTTCATCCGTTCGGGAACTACGATGCCACATACAGACACACACACAGACAGACACGTCAAACTTATAACACCCCGTCGTTTTTGCGTCGGGGGTTAAAAATTCGAGTAGCAGCATAATATACTACCATCTTACGGACTTTGTACTAACATCTTATGGATCAATGATGGATCTGAAATAAACGAATTTTATTTATTTATTATTTTTATATATACTGAAAAGTAACATTTCCATAGACAAAACATTTATCTATAGAAAATTAGTTTGGCTAGTAGATACCTTAATTATCTACATTTCTTCATACCTTAAAGTGGTTGTACCGGCGACGCACGTGAGGAGGCGTGGGCCAACGCGCACACACGCAACGGACGCGGTATGTGACGAACGTTTCTAGAGTTGAGAGCTGCTTCATTGGGGCGTCCACCTGGCAAAAGGTAAAGATTTGATTTAAGGGGGTTGTTACAATTTGGTGCTCCTAACTGGGATTATTTGAGAGAAACATTATTATAAAAACATTCAGTCGAATTGAGAACCTCCTCCTTTTTTGAAGTCGGTTAAAAATGGATATACTTTTGGTATAACATATTTTTAAACTAAAGGAAAAATGGAAATATTCACACCTCTCAAACCTGCAAACCTCTGGCTTTGCTGGAGCCAGCCGCGCTCCCAACTGCTGCGTTACAGAAGCCTGCTGGATGTGTGCGAATTTATCCATTTACCCGTAAGAATACATCTTAACAGGCACTGAAGTCTCAAGTTACATTGAGAATTCGCCAGTAACAATGTGCTAACCCACATTTTTTTTTTCATTATGCAGAAACGTCTGCGAGCAATATTACATATTTTGGTATACTCTTTAAGGTATTCTATAACATTGAGAGGGCCACAGAATAAACCTATCCATGCTATAATAATAATAATTATTATAGCATGGATAATTATAATTATAATAACTATTATTATCCATGCTATAGTATGTTGTAAATTTCTCTAGATGCATGTTATCTACACCTAGAAAAAAAAACAGCACTTATTTTTAAATCAATTTGCAAAAGACTAAATGCGAAAGTGACAGAGTGGTCATAAAACTCATAAAGAACTTCAAAGATCTTTTTACATACCTTAACAGCAATATCATATCCATGCTCCATAATAAGTGGAGATGCATCCTGGGTGCCTTCGGTGACGCTCGGGGCATCTGTGTCTTCCGTTGGGTCGTCATTGAGATCTAATACCGCTGAACTGCTCTCACTTGCCATTTTACTGATATTCTGAATATAAATAATATACTTATTGATAGTTATACAACCTAACGTTTTTCTCTATTTGTGGATTTTCTAGCCGGAATTTTCTAGTGCCTACGCCAAACCTTGGGATTAGTTGGCAAAGCGGACCCCAGGCTCCCATGAGCTGTGGCAAATGCCGGGATAGCGCAAGGAGGATAATGGGTAAGAGAAATATCAACAAAAAATAATACAGTCTCATGTAAATACTTACTCATACTTTGTAACTATTTTTGGATTTTATAGGTATTTTCATTGTCCACCCACTATTATACTCTCTTTTGAGTAAAGTGAACAATTTCAACAGAGAAAAAATACTACTTACTGGTCAATAAAGCCGGGGAATTTAATTAGTAGTATTAAATTAATTACTACTCGCTAATTGAAAGGAAAAATGCCGATCAAATAACATTAAATATCTTTTATATAGCAAGTTACCACCTCTCAGTACAACACGTAGCATAGAAAGAAATAAAGGGCGTTTCCGGTATTACAATTGCATTATGACCTAATGATAACGCGAAATGAATAAAAACAGACACTAACATTCTGCCCTACTTAGAGTAAATATGGGTCGATAATACGTTGCAAAATTTGTTTACACGTAGCACTTGCAAATAACCAAATTCGCTGTAGGACGAAAGGCTATGATAGTCACTGTTTATTTATATTCACCTTTTATCACTGAGTATTGTATTATATATACAGTTATCCTATAATTTAAATAACAAATAAAGGTCTACGCTGACTACGCTCGAAATGATGACAGGATTGACAGGAAACATTACGTTTCTTTACACGTAGTCTATATGGACCGTCATTTTGGATCGATATTAAATTGGCATTCTAGCGTCATCGCATAGCGTAAATAGAAACGCTGTAAAGCTATGCATAGAGTCTGCATATATTATGATATATTTGAGCGTTTATTTATATAGCTCAAACAAATGTGGCATGTTTTTTTTTTAAATTTTTGACAACTTTCTTTCCCTTGTGAAATTTCGTGAATGTGGCAAATGGTATTTGTTTATAATTTATCGAATATTATTATAAATATTACACTGTGAATTTCTCAAGCGTCTTTAAGAGTTGTTTTACTAGGAAGATTACAAAAAGCTACCAAGATTAGTGCCAAAATGCAGGGCGTGAGCGCTCCTCGCGAGCAGCCTCCGCCAGTCATCAGTACCAGCTCCACAATCCTCAATATGAGGGAAAAGGAGAAATACATAGAAGATTTCGACTTTCCCTTTTGTGACGAGTCTTCCAAATATGAAAAAGTTGCTAAAATCGGCCAGGGAACGTTCGGAGAGGTGTTTAAAGCGCGTGCTAGAAACTCGTCGAAGAAATTTGTTGCTATGAAAAAAGTTCTGATGGATAATGAGAAGGAAGGTTTCCCGATCACGGCTTTGCGAGAAATAAAGATCCTACAGCTCCTAAAACACGAGAACGTCGTTAATTTGATAGAAATATGCAGAACAAAGGCCACATTGCATAATAAATATAGGTCGACATTTTACCTCGTTTTTGATTTCTGCGAACACGACTTAGCCGGCTTGTTATCAAATATGAATGTAAAATTTAGTTTAGGAGAGATTAAAAAGGTCATGCAGCAGTTGTTAAATGGTTTATATTACATACATAGCAATAAGATTTTACATAGAGACATGAAGGCTGCGAATGTGTTAATAACTAAGAATGGGACACTTAAACTGGCCGATTTCGGTCTAGCGAGAGCATTTAGTGTGGCCAAGTCTGGACAAGTCAATAAGTACACAAACAGAGTGGTCACATTGTGGTACAGGCCTCCAGAACTGCTTTTAGGTAAGTTTCATACATACTACTTAGCTAATCTTTAGATTGAGTCTACAGTTGCTGAATACCTAATTGATTACTTTCCTTAAGTCAATAGTCTCACCGCACTGACTGAAGTAAAGAACCCTAAATTTGGCAAAAAATAGTCATGGTCGCGAGTTCAAGCCTCCTCGGCACTCAATAGTGTTAATGATTCTGATTCGGAAATAAAAAGGGTCAATGATTATGTTTGCTAGGACGAACATTGTCTAACATTGTCTCTCTTGTAAATTATAGGAATTAATATTAATAAATATGTTTGTTGTGATGCAAAGTTAGCTCATAGCCTCATAATTAGTATTAGGTATAAGTACATATAATGAAAATTTGTGGTGTATTGTTATATAACATTTACATGTACATTCTTAGTTAAGTATCCCTAGCTAATACGAAAAATTTGCATGCTTTAAGTAAAATCATCATCATCCTCCTTGCATTATCCCAGCATTTGCCGCGGCACATGGGAGCCTGGGGTCCGCTTTAACAACTAATCCCAAGATTTGGCGTAGGCACTAGGCACTAGTTTTTACGAAAGCGACTGCCATCTGACCTTCGAAACCCGAAGGGTAAACTAGACCTTATTGGAATTAGTCCGGTTTCCTCACAATGTTTTCCTTCACCGAAAAGTGACTGGCAAATATCAAATGACATGCTTTAAGTAAAATGTAAGCACTTAATGTTACCTAGTGTTAAACTATGTCACTACATTTTGCAAATAAAAAATCTTTATCTTTAATTAAAAAAAAGGGTAAAAAAAATGTTTTTTCCTCAATATATGCATTTGCTGGAAGAGACAAACTGACAACAACATTTAAATGGCAGTTGGATTGCGTTTTATCTCTGTCGGCCCTTAATATGTGAAGTTTTTCAGGGGACCGTAATTATGGGCCTCCAGTGGACATGTGGGGTGCCGGCTGCATCATGGCCGAAATGTGGACAAGGTCACCCATCATGCAGGTATGTTGAAGATGTTTATATCAAACTCAGAACTAGTGTTAATTATAAGATGTAATGTTTTGAAAAGAAGTGGTCTGCCGAGTTTCTTGCCGGTCTCATAAAAAAAAAAAAAAAATTTAAACTGTTTATTTCTATAAATAATTACAAATAACATGTTTTTTCTTAACTACTAATCTTAACTAATAAAGATTTTTTGAGTTAAGGAGTCCTATCTTTTATGGCTAAGTAATTATACTAATGATTGCATGCATTTTTACATATTTATTTGAGGGTTAAGTATTCAATTAATTGGCGTCGTTAGACTGCCTTATCTTAAACAAAGTAGTGGATACCCCCCACCTAACTGAGAGGGACTGAAATCTTCTCGAGGCTGAGGCGCTTAGCTTTATTTGACGTTCATATGCGCATTGTAATATGCCTACTTGAAAAATAAATATTTCATTTTCATTTTTCATTTACCTCAAACAAGTTATTGTTGCAATAAGATGAAAAAATGTACACATATTTATGAACTTGACTGTAATGTATAGATAGTGTAATAATACAACCATCCTCAAATTTGAGTAGAGCTATAACCTAACCACAAAATCAAAATTTTGAAAAACCCCCGACATAGACAGTAGACCGATTTTCATGAAACATGGCTAAGAACACTCTACTACTACCTCAGCTTTCAGACAAAAAAAAAACTAAATCTAAATCGGTTCAACCGTTCGGGAGCTACGATGCCACGGACAGACACACAAACAGACAGACAAACAAACATACAGACGGACAAACAGACAGACAAACAGACACGTCGTTTTTACTTCGGGAGTTAAACACCAATTAACTTATTTTGGGTGGGTTCAACCATATAACCGTACCTACTTAGGAAATCAGTTCAAATTTTGCATTACAAATTAACCCACACTGTGTTAAAGAGGATTGCCATAGATGCAGATATTAACCTCCTAACTCTAATAAACAGGGCGCGACTGAGCAGCAGCAACTAATCCTGATCTCTCAACTGTGCGGCTCGTGTACTCCAGACGTCTGGCCCGGCGTTGAGGCCCTGGATCTTTATAACAAGATGGAACTGCCCAAAGGCCAGAAGAGGAAAGTTAAGGTATGTTGATACACAGGTAGAAACAGCCAAACCAGATACAAGTAGCACGTAAGTTTAGCGCTGAGTGAAATGTGGAGGGGATAGCTGCACATGGGGACGCATACACTTCGCCCCCTGTAATACCCTGAGATACCTGTTTTTGACTTCTGCGCAATAACGGTCTGCGCTAAACCTACGTGCCTCTACTTGTATGTGGCTTGTCATCAATGCCACAACAAAATGGATTTACCGAATGGTTCAATAGGTCAAAAAGGAAAAAGTTCAAAATCAGCAAGCGATTTATATCTCCCAGCTCTGGCTTGTGTCCTCCAGATGTGTAATATTACATTATTATTTAAATCTAAATCAGAAATGTGGCTTGTCATCAACGCCACAACAAAACGGATTTTCCGAACGGTTCAATAGGTCAAAAGAGGAAGGTTCAAATATTTTGAAAGTAAAGCAGAAACTGATTTTGATCTACCATTTCTGTTTCTCCTGTAGTACAGATGTCTGACTGAGATATGCGTGCAGGCATGGAAGCCCTAGATCTGTACAAGATCAAACTGCCTATAAAATTATGTATCTGTATTTATCTGTAATTTTGATACAGTTGTAATATTTTGCAAGTTTTTGACCTTACTGCAACAAACCTGTAATTCCTGTATTCTGGTAACAGGAAAGGCTAAAGCCGTACGTGAAGGACCCTTACGGCTGCGACCTGTTGGATAAGCTGCTGCAGCTAGACCCGGCAAAGAGGTGAGTTTAAATCTATTCAAAACATTCTTACCATATGGGCAGAGATGTACAAAATGGTTTTAAAAAAGCATTTAAATACAAAATGCAAAATACTTTTCAGATTTACTATTTCAAATGCAAAATACCAAATAGTTTTGAGTTTTGTATTTCAAATGCTAAATGAAAAATAGGTATTTTCAAAATACTTTTTGAAAATAAAATACCTTTTGACCAAATCTCAGATATTTTTATTTATTTTCGGTATTAATAATCATGAGAAATAGAGTCACAATGCCGAACAAAAACGTCTAATATCATGGCGCCTAATGAAAGTAATGAATGATATTTTGGTCATATTTATCAGTAGGCAATCAATAAATTATGTTATGTTATTTTATTTATTAATAACATAACAGAATGTATTGATCGCCTACTATTTCTAGGTATTATTATACATATTATACCTACTCACTTAAATAATGTAATAAAACTAGACTAACGAAAAGAGAGCCATGGCTCCATTTTGTTGAATGTGCATCTAGTTCTTATATTTCATACCTATATCACCTAAATGCTCTTTATTTATTTTCATTCTATAGCTTCGGATATTTACAATAGGAATAATAACTCAACACTTAAAAGTAGGTAGGTAATTAAATCAAAATCAGTCATTAGCACTCAGCACCAGCAGTCCAGTCCAGGGGCCCGTTCCTCGAAAGGTACAAACAAGCCTTGTATTACAAGTGCGCGAACTGTCAAATCGTATGGGTTGTCATGGAAACATTCTTGTAATACAAGGCTTGTACCTTTCGAGAAACGGGCCCCTGCAAACAATAAATCCGTTAAATCGTCGGCGTCTGTGGCGATGGCGTCGCTTTCCATAGATAATATTCGTTTTCGTTTGACATTGACAGTGTCAAATTGACTCTAGTCAGTCAGTCTATCGTCAAATTCGGCAATACAACCGTCATTTGTTCACATTTTGTTTGACTGGTAATGTTGGCTAAACTTAATTTAATCATAAAGTATTTTGCATTTTGAAAATGCAAAATAAATCTCAAAAAGTATTTCAAATAAAATACAAAATGGTTTTTACTAAAAGGCATTTAAATGCAAAATACAAAATAGGTATTTTGCATTTTGTATTTGCATTTTAAATAGTATTATTTCAAATAAATCGCATCTCTGCATATGGGGTTCAATGCACTTACTCTTACTCAATGGAATTATTGCTATAGGTGTAAATAGATTGAATAATCTATTTACCGCGATAAAATATTGCACTCTGCTAGTTTGCATTAATAGTATTTTGTGCAACCGGTTAAAAGTGGTCAAAAAAGGCAAGCGCTGTGAGTAACAATTTGAGGCGAAGCCGAAAATTATTAATACAGACGCCACGAGTATTTTTGGACTCAGTTAAACACCGTTGTATGTACAATACAACAATTTTTGCACTAGTTTACTCTTTCTTAGTTTTCTAGAATAACTTTCGTAAAATTCACAGATCCAGGAAACAGTGTGAATTTTACGAAAGTTTTTTCCTTCACTCAACCCTGTCGCTTGCACTTTCCCAAGCCGATTTCCTCATTTTTAACCCCCGTCGCAAAAATGACGGGGTGTTATAAGTTTGACGTGTCTGTCTGCGTGTTTGTCTGTCTGTGGCATCGTAGCTCCTGAACGGATGAACCGATTTAGATTTAATTTTTTTGTTTGAAAGGTGAGTTAGTCAGGAGTGTTCTTAGCCATTTTTCATGAAAGTTGGTCCACTATGTGGGAAGTTTTTCTAAATTTTATTTTTTCGTGAAAGTGGACGCCCCTATTGACCTTGAAATTGTATCATCAGGTACGACGCCGATACCGCTCTAAACCACGACTTCTTCTGGACGGACCCAATGCCGTGTGAGTTGGCGAACATGCTCGCCCAACATACGCAGAGCATGTTCGAGTATTTAGCGCCGCCGCGGCGGCCTGGGCACCTGCGGCACCATCATCACGTGGCCGGCGCCGCGCCCAAGCCGCCACCCGCCCAAGATTCCGGTTACCAGGATCGTGTCTTTTGAGCATGGATTGAGAATTTTTTTTAATGATAAAAAAAAAAATAACTGCCTACTGTTTTGTAAATAAGGGTGCCTTTCCGAAATGAGCAACGTCACAGTATAAAACCAGTAATAACTCTTCTAACAAATTTTGCGCCGCGTGGTTTGACCTTGAGTAGCGCTCGCACGCAGCGAAGTGCAGCGAGTACATGTACACTAGTCAGTACGGGACGCGCTGCCGTGTAGCGCGCGGCGCGTATCTCACGCTGCTCCTCAAAGTTAAAACGCAGTAAGTCTATATGCATTCCATACATACTTACTACAATTTTCTTTTCATTGACAGACGAAGATACAAGTTTTTAAAAAGTAGTGACGAAATACCGATCGCGTCGCCGCTGCCGGAGATTAACTACTGAATCGTCCTTATACTGTGGCTAGGTGCCGTGGATGTGTTAGATCCACCAATCATGTTCATTGTACTACAAATCATAGCGCTGGTTGTAACGCGTTCGACTAATCTGATTGTAAACAAACTCATCCACTAGCACATCTCTAGTGGAAAGGCACCCTAACTCCGACACTTATGAGTTAGTTGTATTTTAATTTTGACAGCAAATATAGTTAGATATTGTATTTTGATTTTAAAGAGTCAAAATGTCTTTAATTTTTTTATGGCAACAAATATCATCTGACATTATGATTCTCAATCTTTAAAATAATAAAATTGTGCTAAAATATTGATATTTTATATAAATAGATATGACGGCGATTTTAAAAGAGGAGTATTGTTCAAAAGCATTATTTTAGTTTTCATGATTGTAATAATTTGACTTATTAGAAATAGGCGAAGTCAAAACTTGTTATCGTTTAAGGTTCCTATTAAACCATTTTTCTGCATTTTTTTTTTAAAGTTTAACCAGATACTTGTACTGATTATTGTTATGATATGAGTATGACAGTGCCCTCGTCCTGCCCACCAAATACAGTTTGAGCCATTGAAATTTAAACCAAATGATTAAATAAATAGGGTAAATTTTCCTTTGTATCACGATTTAGGTAAAACAAAAAAGTAGGTATTTTTGCCGACCCAGGCTTTTAATATAAAATCAAACAATTTAATAATGTGCTTTACTCCTTTATAAATCACATTGGGCAGGACGAGGGTACAGTACAGTACCTAAACCATGTATGTATATAAATATGTACCTACGTCTTGTTCAGAACGAAGTGCTTAATTTGTGTAAATATAAATATGAAAATAAACATTTTTCTACGTAATTTAGACTTTTACTTACATTTGCTAGCGGAAACCAACCTACACAGTGTACATAAGTTACAAATCTTTGGCTAGGCTTAGTTTACACATCTCACGTTAGATGGCGCTGTTTGCTGTAGCGAAAATCCTGAATCGCGCTATAAAGATTTTTCCTGGGATGATGACATTGATGACCCCAAACGTTATTTAGTTTGTGAAGTCAACAATAGATGGCGCTGTTCCGTGTAATAAAAATCCTGAATCGCGCTATTAAAAATTTTCCTGGAATTATGGCTTCAAAAGTCGTAATATGTAGAGGAAGGTGACTATGACTAGCGTGACTTAGGGCCCATTTAGATTAGACTCGCATACGAGTTTTATTACATTGCGGTATTTGATGGCTGTGCAAAATTGTATGTAACCTCAAAAGGCCGCAATGTAACTAAAATCGCATGCGAATTCGCACGTCGTAAATCAGGCCTTACTGTGATAATAAATGAAACAAAAGTAATGTATGCAAATTTTTTTTTCTATAAGTATTTCTGGTCGTTTTACAAAAGATGCAAAAAAGGTGTTACAACAATCAGTAGGTATACTTGATTATTTATTTTATATTTCTTTCATAGGTATCTTTCTTTATATTTGGTCAGTTTTGAGACCCTGCAGGGCTCTGTAATTATCTATTGTCACATATTACTATGTGGGTAGATTTGTATGTAGGGTAGGCGGTAACGGCATGCAAGCGAAAATAATAAATCAGTCTAATCAGCTGAGGTGGTTTCATTGTGTGTTCCCTAATACTTTACATGGCGCAGTCGGTAGGATTCGAACCTACGCTCCCAAAGGGAATCTGATTTCCAATCAGACAGTTATCGTTTAGCCATTATGGACGAATTCCTTTCTAATCTTTCGAGCTATAGCTTTCAAACCCGCATAATAAATCGGCAGGACAGTGTGCAAAAGATCCTCTGGATACGTAAATTCGTACCCTTTGGTAATCTCCAAAGTATACGCATATGGAATTTTTCGGACGCCATAAGCATAGTCATCGCTGCTTCCGGAACTCTCGTACCATTGGCCACTGCTCATGACCTTGAACGGCTGCCCACCAGCCTTCACTACAGCCTTAGAATAAAGTTTGGCGAGACTACGAAATTTCTTCGACATAGGGCTATGTTTTTTCGTATAACCCCATGGATAAACGAAATACTCCCGTAAGAATGTATATCTATAAACAGTTTTATTCGTTTCTCGTATTCCTTCATTACTTTACGTATTAATCGGGTTTCGATCTCGGAAAATGCCTTTTCGCCGGCGTATGTTTCGTAATCGCACGGGTCGAAGGAAGCGCCGCTGACACCCCACTTGTAGCCGAAGTTTCGGTTCATATCTGCACCGAAACAGGTCTTGTTAAACGTTTTCGATCTTGTTTTTCTCCAGAGACGGTTCTGTGAAACAGAAAGTAGACTTTTAAGCTTACAGAGTATCTCTATTCGAAAAATTAAAACCGAAAGCTTGTCGGGCAGAGCTTCGTTTTCGGTCTCCTGTTTTGGCACTTATCTTACTAAGTATTATTCTGTCAGCTATAGAAAAAGTTTAGTCGCTCCAGGCTTTCAGCTTCGTAAGGTACCTTGATTTGAAAGTTGCTGGGTTATAAGATCTGGGAAATACAGACGCCGACAAGGAATTCCACTCCTTGGCAGCGCGTATAAGAAAAGAAGCACCAAGTGAGGGTGGAAACCAGCCGTGCGTCCCAAAATCCGATAGTAGAATGGGAACGGTGGAATAAGCTCGTGTAGCTCTTGTGTTTGATTAAGTTTATCATTTGACAAATACTTCCTGAATATAATATTAGCAAGGATTCTCACATTAGGTTTGGATCTCGAGAACTCATACCCATCAGGGTTGGCCACGGGCAGTATGTACCAGTCTAAGCCCTTAACCTCCTTAGGTTTCTGTCCCTCCTGTAGCGCTTTGACCAGCTGATCTGCTATGTACATCGCAAACGCCGGCCCTGCCCACTCTCGTGCGTGAACACCTGGAAAATTACACTTCATAAAGAACGTTCTATACTTCCCTAGAGTGCAGAAGAAATAATAGCTCTCATAAAGTTCTTCTTACGTTTAATACGCGGCCAAATTACTAACCCTATCATGCTATCTCTGATTTCATTAAAAGTTCGCCCTATCACTGGCATAGAACTCCGCCCCGTCGACAAACTCTATTCGCTATCCCTACAGCACGAACTCATGCCCTATCACACTCTCCGCTACACCATGCATTAACTTTTCTAAATGAAATACTGGCCAGTGACAGCAATCTGGACATGTTTTACAGCACGGAATCGCAATTCCTTTCGATTAGCAGCCGATACCTGGCAGCTAAGAGAGCGCACACACGGGCAACTGTTGCCGGCGACTTTTTTGTCGCGACCATGGCCTAGTATGAAAGTGCTCACACGAGGCGACGCAACTTTCATACAAATACGAAAGTCGCCGAGCAACTGTTGCCTCCGTGTGCGCGTTCCCTACGACTCCAAGTTCCATTAGCTACTGATTATTAATCAATCATAAGACCATAAGTTTGTACCTCTAAAACTACCATCCTATTAATATGTATAGCCCGTCTGTTAGTGTTAATTTTGTGGAATTTATAAATAAAGAAATATAGTCTGTATGTAGTTATGTTTAATAGGAGGAGGAGGAGGAAGTTGAATATTACTAACGAGAGCTAGTTAAATCGAGTTAGTAATAGGTATTCATACTCCCCGAGTTACACACAATGTTTTTCATCACACTCGCAATGTAAAAAATATGTAAATAGATGTAAAAAAAAGTTAGGTACGATACGAGAAATTTCATTATTCCCTTGGGAGAACGATTTTTCTATAACTCACGCTCCATCTGCGTGCAATAGCACATTTAAAGTGCGGGTGTGATGAAAAGGTTTTTTTTTATTATGGGCTGATCGGCGATTGACCCTAGTTGCACCTGATGGAAAGTGAAGACAGAGTCACTAAGATGGAGCTCACCGATTCAGTAACAGCCTAGGTTCTTTAAACCGACAAATGTAACTACGCGGACTTGTCTTTTAATGTAGACTTCGGCGAAATGAGCTAGATATAGTTTGTCTTCTATAGAGGACTAAGGCGATTAAAGGCAGCCTTTACTAATAAATTAGATTATTAAACTTGTCATAACCATTGTTAAATCCTTAGGAAATATATTAAGGGTGTGGGTATGAGTTTTACCTGAATTTAGAAATATTATTGGGTTCCCGGCCGCGTGGTTAGATGAAATCTTCATCAGAACCATGACTCGGCCTTCATAACTCTTTCCAATATTCTGTAGTTTCACATAGTCACTAGATTTTAAAAGTTGTTTTAAGTGGTGTGATATCTACAATTTGAGTAAAATTTAACATTTCACATCAAAAATGGATAAACACTTATGCAACTGTGAGCTCCGCTACTCTGTAATCATCACTAAATAAATAAATATTATAAAATGACTGAGTCCTGGGGGCCGATTTTTGAACCTCACGGCATTCGAATTCAGAAAATTGTCACTGAAAATAGTAGGCAATTCACCGTTTCCATCCGGTATTTTAGTGACAGTGAGACTCAAAAATCGCCCCCTGTGCTGAGTCCTAAATGTCCTAATATGGTAAGTTCAAGGTGGCTTGTGTTATCTTAGCCAAACAGAAAGTAGCGAAAGTGCAAGGTAAGTACTAAGTAGGTATTCATTTTCTAAAAATATTTTCATAATACAGCATAAAATACAATTTAGTCATCTTTTTAAGTCTGTGTTTAACATTTTTTACGTACCTATACGTATAATACTTACAGCTGCGTAGGAATTATATTTGAAGTTTTTAAATTTATCATTTTTGCTTAACATTGCTACTTGATATCCGAAATTTCTGAAAAATAGTCACATCATAGGTAGGTACTTATAATGAAATATCTTATGAAACATAAAAACGCAAAGATACTTAATATAAAACAGAGAGATGCCAACCTGCCATAATGATCAACATGTTTAACACCCATTCCTCTCGACTTGGCGAATTTTTCAACATATTTTCGATACTTCAAGGGGACCAACAAATCAGTCGTGTCGTTTATACCATGGCTGTATTTGAATATGTCCACGTTATCCAAATTAGTTAGCTTCTTCAAAGTTTTGAGCTGATGGTGGTCGTATGGCGTGATTTTTATGAGGGAGTAACTAAAAGATAGAAAACATACACGAAATAAGTTTTGCAACAACTGATAACATATTTTTTTTGGATCTAAGGTATAAGTATATTACTTCCATGGACATCAATATGCGGAGAAAACGATTAATTCGTTTGGAATGAAAGTTGTCTTCTCTAGACGACGCCGACTATTTCAAAAATTTTAAATAAGTATTTTTTTAGATATTACTTACAAACTTATATCTAATTTACATAAGAAAACAAAGGTGCAAAATTTGAGTTTCTATTTACGTAACTACTTACAAAAACTTTAAACGTAGGTATAATTTGAAAAATATATCAGATTATTGTGATATTTGTAAAATATACGTGATTATTAAATTGGTCTATACTCTTATAATACGTATAATAAAATTAATTAACTCGGAAACAGCTTACACTCACTTTATATATTTATTTCTCCCATTTACTTGCACAAGGATATCTGCAATTTAAGAAATGCGTTGCAGGTATAAATAAAACAAATCCTGTTTAAAAGCAATGTAAAAAGTGCACGATAACCTATTGAACTATACTTACTGAATATAATTACTATCAAAATGGTCATTTTGAAATCGAATTTATAATTTTGAATTTAAAAATAAATATTTAATATGCTCTAAAGGGAAATTGCCACGACGCATGGTTATGCTTAAAATATTCATCTACAGTGGAAGAAAAACTTACTTATAATGTGCATATAATTAAGGGATCATCCATAAATTACGTCACACTAAAAATCGTGATTTTTGACCCCTCCCCCCCTCCTTGTCACAGCTGGTCACATTTGTAGGACTCCCCCCTCCCTAGTGTGACGTCACATACATATTTTGCAAATTTACACGTAGAAATTATTGAATGAAAACAGCGGGTAGAAATCAATCTTATTTCCATTTATGTACTTAAATTATTCTTCACTCCACCAACAGTTTCATTTTATCTACAAGAGTGCAAAGTAATTTCATAGAAATTTTAACTTGATGTCCACAACTAGCTGTGGCTGGTAGAATAATCGTTTAAATGATGATTTAACTCTTAAATGTTAAAAAAATATGAATCAAACTACATAGTCTGATGTTTTGCAGTTAATATTTTCCACATGTTGGTGTGTGAGAGATAAATTTATTTAACCTACGTGCCTTGAAACCCCTGCAACGCTCAAGATTCCACATTCTGAATCGGTCGACAAAACAATTGGTATCTTTTATTTATAACCAGATGCAAAGTCGAGTATAGGTGGTATTCTAGGCCATTTACAACATTTTTAGCTATACATGGCTTAGACAAATTTTAGTTTTTTTTTCGACCTAAGTAATGGCTGTCGATACCTTTGGGTTCAATTGGCGTAAAGGACAAAATGCAGGTTTTCAGGAGAAGCAAAAAACAACTTTTTTTTTAGAAAAATCTTTATATCTGTTTTGTTTTTTGACCTATATTTGTGACGTATATAGAAAAATATGTAGATTTTTAGTATCCTTAACCTAGTGTAGCATCTGTAGTGATAAACTAAACGGTTTAGAAGTTAGATGGTTGTAAAGGACATGTCAAAATGCTATGAACGTCCTTTACACCCACGATTTTTTGAACAATTAGAGTTGATAGGGTCGTAAATGACGGTCTTAGATGATTTTTATACAAATTCGGGGCGTAAATGTAACCGTAATGGTACTAACGGCATCTGTTTTTAGCTTAGTTTACAATGGGGGATGTCTGAAAATTTTAAAATCGCCTGATATTTTTTCTGGTGATAGGAATAACCATTTCTAATTACAGAAAAAAGTTACAGATTTTTTGGTAGCACCATACATTTTATAAAAATAAAAACGTGTTGCTTGACTGCGCGTACGACCCACTTCGGCTGTTATGAGATTTGTCTTAGTCTTTAAAAAAATTCCTTTTTGAATCTGTGCAGGCCACAGACACTGACAGTTGATTGTCAGCTTGACATTTTTCTCGGAGAATTCATAACCATATCTGGTGAACTATTTATTACTGTTTTCGACTCATTTTCTCTCCCTGGCCTCTGATTTTGCCTCCTTATACGACTACCTTCGCTCTCGAACCCCGGACGTTGATTTTACTGGCTTAAAATGACGACCTTTGATATTAACCTCTGGACCTGATTCTGCTTGCATTAACGAAGACGTTTGCTTTTAAACACTGGACCTGATCCTGCTGAACTGTTTACGATCCGTTTTGCCTCCCTGACTTCTGATTTTGCTTGATATAAGGACGATCATCGCTTTTAAGTTCCGACACTATTTGTTATAATGAATACAAGTACATAAACACGATATAAGGATCCCAAAACAAGCTTTATACCAACTTGTTCTAAAACCAACCAGAAAAACCCAGATTTAAAATTGTTCATATTAAGAAAGGAGCTGAAGGAAAGTTGGGGTGTCAATAGGTTGGCAGGAACTGCCCAACCAGAGTGCGATTTTGCTGTGAAGACCACCTGAGTGTAAGATACCGTGTCTTGTTTACCAACCTTAAAATGCAGTTACACGCTGGCAATAATATCATAAAAAAGAAAGCCATAAATATCTGACACGGTGGCATTTTATAAAATGTGTATTTTTTGGATAGACCAATAGGAAAAATATGGTAAAATACATTTTTTTTTATAATTTGCAATGTCCTATAATAAAATACAATTGATTTATTTTATTGTGTTGTTTTATTTTACTTCTGAGTTGTATGTGTCATGTGTGTCAGTTGTGTCAAGTTACTATCAAATTCAGTCGGCTATGGCTTTCCATATTCTTCTATCTTAAACCCTCCATACTGTTAAAGCATGATTAACAGCACTATAGTAGATTGTGTTACGAGGGAGCAAAATTGCATATTTATAGCGAGGATATAAATTGAATTGTGAACGAAGTGAAGTATTCTATATGTAATTGAATACTGAGTGTAGTGACTGGGATTCGAAAAGAAAGGGTTATTTTCTTCCCTGCACTGCGAGGAGGGTGCAAAGAGGCACTTTTCCTCTTTGCTATTAGGGACCAAAGTGATACTTTTCCCTTCAAGGACACATTTTTTTTACATGGTTACATAACATACCATTTTTTATGTTCATATAACATATCATTATATATAAATTTCCTAAAAGTTGATGTTAATATGTGTAGCAAATTTAATTCCACCTTGTGTCTTAACACTTGAATCCCTCACTACGCTCAGGATTAAATTTAAGAATACCTTGCTACACTCAAGATATATATCTCATTTTTCTCCCTTGTTGCACAATCTACTATTGCTACCATTTGACACTTTTTTTTTCATATCATATAAGCAAATACTAAAATATGAATCAAGTCTGTTGTAAAAATATTATGCACTTAATCGACACAATTTTTTTATACATAATATTACTTATGTGCAAACACTTTCCGTGGCGTTAATATTTTATACAGCCCAGACAAAGTTATTGAACAGAAAAGTGTCACTTAATTCCCTCCTAACAGGGCCGAAAAGTACCCTTTCTGAATGGGTGATGTGAAAAGCAGTAGGCGTCACATCGCAAACTCATTTCCTTTTTGAGCACTAACTACTTAAAGCAGACAATAAACCAACAATCTAAAGTTATTTGTTTAGGGCACAGGTCCTTCTCTAGTTCTCATCTGTAGGCAGGTGCGCTTATGAATCACTACTAGGAGTTAGCCTGTTTTCACATTACCCGATCCAATATCGGATGTCGGAAGGATTTCAATGGAAAAAATCCAAGATGACGCCTGTAATGTATGGGATATCGGTCCAACATCCGGTATTGGATCGAATAATGTGAAAACGTACTTATGGGTGCTAAAATGAGTAATAATGTTAATATAGATCAAGACAAATTTATGTTTATTACACTCATTAACATGTAGTTGCACTTTTCAAAATTAATGGGATACACATTCTCTGTCCAAAATATCTCTGCATCTTTCATCAATTTCTTCTTCACAGGCATTGTGTTTGTCGCTGTTCCACATTTTGGCAAATTAGATGAACTAGCTCTTACAAAATCGCTAGTACCTATCCACGTTTTCCCAATTCAATGGGCTTAAAAATTGTAATCAGGTCCGGGGTTCAACGCAAAGGCCGTCGGCAGCAAGCAGGGCAAGCACACGTCTTCGTTAATGCAAGTAGAATCAGGTCCAGGGTTTAAAATCAAAGGTCGTCGTTTTAAGCCAGTAAAATCACGGTCCGGGGTTCGAGAGCGAAGGTAGTCGTAGAAGGAGGCAAAATCAGAGGCCAGGGAGAGAAAATGAGTCGAAAACAGTAATAAATAGTTCACCAGATATGGTTATAAATTCTGCGAGAAAAATGTCAAGCTGACAATCAACTGTCAGTGTCTGTGGCCAGCACAGATTCAAAATGGAATTTTTTTAAAGACTAAGACAAATCTCATAACTGCCGAAGTGGGTCGTACGCGCAGTCGAGCAACACGTTTTTATTTTTATAAAATGTATGGTGCTACCAAAAAATCTGTAACTTTTTTCTGTAAATAGAAATGGTTATTCCTATCACCACAAAAAATATCAGGCGATTTTAAAATTTTCAGACATCCCCCATTGAGAAACTTGAAAAATGTATCAAAACGTAGTTAATATGGCATAGAATAGCCACAATAGTGTTACAGTGTATATTTATCTAAATATTTAGCAAAGACAAAGAACAATACTATTTTATATCCAGTTTTGCAATAAAGAAACAACATTTGCTTAAAAACTATCTAATATTTTGGAAAGTTATTATTTTAGTACTCGTCGCTGTCTCAATAAGTTACGCATTCAGTATTTAATTCTAGCAGGGAAACGCTCTCGTAGTTTAAGTAAATATAAAAAACACTAATGGTAATCACGTAAACTTTAATCAGCAACTGTGAACAGTAGACTATATTAATACGACAGTAATTTTAAGTCTAAAGTAGAAAGAAGTTCTAAGAATAACTAAGAGTTAAGTACATTGAGGTATATGTACTACGTACTAGAGGCGACGTTGCCAAGCGAAAACTCTGCACATGCTGACAAATGCGCGGGGTGCGGGGAGCGGTCATTTACGCGTAGAGTAGGTCTACCACCAGATGTGACACATTATTATATTCTGCCTAACGGGAATTTTACATTATAGTTAAATAAAATACGGATATTCTAGTCAAACCTATTTATTTATTTACAACTTAAACAATACAAATTAATACAAAATAATTGTGCCGTATTTATTTTCTTCTTTAAAATACACAATGAATATATATATATATGTGTGGTCAGTTGGTAACCAAGTTTCCTCAGCACGATTTTTTTGGACAAAGCGTATCAATTGTTCCCTTTTTTCATGACCAGGCCGAAGAAAACTGCAAAAAGTGAGCGTGCTAAAAATACAATTTTACTCAAAAACTATTAACTATATATATTAAACAAATAAACTTTTTTTTATATTTTAGTAACATAATTAATGAAATAGTAAGTAAGTAGTTACTTAATAATTTTCCAAATATAAATATTTATATTTCGCAACTCTATTAGAGGTGAAACACATTAGTAGGAACAGTGTAAATGGCACATCTGCGCGGTTAACTTTTTATAGTCTATGATTGCGTCACCAAAATGGCGGCAGTGTCGCTCCCGCTCGCGATTTTGTAGAATATTCAATCTTAAAATATTATAGACGAGTTTTTTGTTTAATTTACCGATGAAATGTCACACCTTGGCTTTTATTTGATTTCCTCGAGTGATTAGTACAATTTTTAAGCACACAAGAAGGCATTATTCACGTGGAAAGTAAATGCATCACGGCACGTCACTGCACCGCAAGGACCTGGTAAGGACTGACAACGTTGCGGTCCAGTGGACCGCAGTGCGTTGTGTAAAAATTCTCTTAGCAACGTCGCCTCTAGTACGTAGTACATATACCTCAATGGTTAAGTACCTATTTATAAACGCAAGTTAGGACGCGTATACAAACTGTAGTGTGACCAACTAATAAATAATAGTAACTGTAGTCAAGACTACCTACCTACTATGTTGATTCATATTTTTGATAATTTTAAAACAGAAGATTGTTATTTAGTCTTTAACCTGTTAAATAAGAATAATCTTAATTATGAGTTCAATCCTAGAAATATTATAGTCAATGCTTTAAGTACCTGGGTACAATAGCCAAGTCACCAAACGCTAACGCTCATTCGCTAGCGAAACGCACCTGTTATTGTCGCACTAAATGTTAGTATAGTCTACTGTTAAAGTTTACTGCCAGCGTAGCTGAATGGCAATCGTCGACGCCAGACGCCGACAAAAATGCAGTCTGGTGCAATACGCAAGAGCGATAAAGATATATAGCTACGAAATAGATATTATCGTGAGCGTTTGTGCATTTGGGTACGTACCCTGATTACCACAGTGTTTTTTTTTAATTACCTACATCTCGTCGCAGTATAATAATACTACGAAAGCGTTTCCCTGCTAGAATTAAAGGCTGAATGCGTACTAAAAAATAACTTTGAGTTTGTTGCCAAAGTATTAGATAGTTTTTAAGCAAATATTGTTTCTTTATTACAAAACTGGATATAAAATAGTCTTGTTCTTTTTTGTTGCTAAGATAGCTTAGATTAATAATACACTGCATTAAACTAATGTAGCTGTTCTATGCCATATTAAGTACGTTTTGACACATTTTTCCAGTTTTTAACTGTAAACTTAGCACAACATTTGTACCATTTCGGTTACAATTAAGCCCCGGTTTTGTATAAAAATCATCTAAGACCGTCACTTACGACCCTATCAAATCATGGGTGTAAAGGACGTAATAGCATTTTGACGTGTCCTTTACAGCCATCTATCTTCTAAATCGTTTAGTTTATCACTACGGTTGCTACACTAGGTTAAAGATACTCGTAATCTGCATATTTTTCTTATACACGTCACAAATATAGGTCAAAAAAACAAAAAAAGTGAGTTTATCTTTCTCTTGGAAACCTGCATTATATGTCCTTTACGACAATTGAACCCAAAAATATCGATTACAGTTGCGGATAAAATATTTTTAGTGCTGGTCGTAAAGGACGAAGAACAAAAAAACTTGTCCTTTACGCCCAACTTTACCACACTACTATAGAAAGTGATCCTTAAAAAGTAAGGGCTTAAAGGGCAACAATATATATCAAGGCGACTTACGACTATATTTTTATTTGTAGATTTCCTTTACGACACAAATAATAATTTATAATTAATGACTTGATATTTACGCCCCTTCAGAAAAGCTATTTTTGCAAGTCCATAGTAGAAAATCTTGGTCGTAAAGGCAACTTTTTAAGAGATATCGAAATTTTAACTACACAGATCGATAGCGCTTGAAATTCTGAACAAAACTGTATATATAACTCATTTTCGCCAAAATGTCCTTTACGCCAATTGAACCCAGAGGTATCGATATGTCTAATTTATTTTATGGTATACGATAGACATTTTACAATACGAAATAAAACCAAAACAACTATCTACAGTAACAAAAGTACGCTTATCGATTTAGTCTGAAATTTTGGAGTTTTCGCCGAGAAGTTAAAAAAAACCCTAAAAACGACGAATCAAATTTTGTCCAAGACATAAGAATGTTCTAAATGGCCTAGACTATCGCCTACTTTTGGCTTTTCATCCGGTTACCGAACATTCTGTATTTGTATGTCATATTCATATATATATATGTTTATGAGGTTTCATAAAGAAAGTTTATAGTTCGTGTTTTAACCCTTAGATTATGATAGATTTTGAAATGTGACGTCACGAAATTTAGGACCCCTCACTCCCCCTTGTCACACATTGTCACACTTCGTCGACCCCCTCCCTCCCCCTTAACGTGTGACGTAATTTATGGATGATCCCTTAATGTTACGTGCTATCGGGCTCTGAGTTAACGAATTATTAATCAATTATCTATGGACGTGTACAGGAAATTGGATAAATAATGGATTACTCGTAACTATCCTAATGCAATTAACGTAACCCTTATACCAAAGATACCCTTTTATTTAATATACTGTTGATTTAGCATATTCGAAGAATAACTCATTCTTATTTTTCAAGATAAATTATTATGGATACAAACGGAAGCATCTTTTCAATTTGTCATATTAGATTATTTACCACTACTGTAGTATAACGACTACCACTACTTGTAATTTTTAACTTCAAGAAACGGGTCACTAGACTTTCGAACAACTCGTGTGATGTGTGTGTGTCCATGTTTTAGCAGTGCTTCGATGATTTAAAATATTAACCTACGCATGTTTGCTAAATGGGTGTTATTCCGTATAGTTCCAAGAATTAAAAATGCAAAATTAATTATCTTTCAGCCTTTTTTCGAAAATTCGCGTTTAATTTCTTCTGCCATAGCTTTCAAACCCTCATAATATTGTGGCAGGACAGTGCCCAAAAGCCGTTCCGGGTAGTTAAATTGGTAGCCGTTAGTAATCTCCAAAGTGTACGCATATGGAATCTTTACTATTGCGAAGGCGTAGTCATCACTGCCTCCGGCGGCCGGGTACCACTGTCCCGCGCTCATGATCTTAAACGGCCGCCCTCCTGCTTGTACCACAGCTTTTGAATATACTTGTGCTAATCGATGCAACTTCTCCCATTCATCTGGCAGAATGGTCCCCGTATAGCCCCAAGGATGGATCAAGTACTCCCCGTATGAGTGTATGGATATATAGAGCTTGATTCGTTTGTTAGCCTCCATTACTTTGCGAACTAGACGTGTTTCGCGTTCAGAGAAGGCCTTTTCGCCGGCATATGTTTGGAAGTTGCAAGGGTCGAAGGAAGCACCACGGTAGCCCCACATGAAATCGTAGTTCCTGTTGATGTCTACTCCGTGGCACTCTTTTCTCCAAGTTTTCGATCTTGTTTTTCTCCACATACGATTCTGAGGATCAGGTAAAGTATGATTAGATTGCAGTGTAGTGTAGGGAACGGCTTCTGTGACAAAACTAAAGAAGTAGCGTGGCGTCAAGCTTTCAAGAGAGACTGCGGGCAATGACACTGGCATATGTTTAGATACATTGAGGCATGCTTAGATGAATTGCAATAAACCGTCTTATAATCAAAACGTCCTTAAATGTCTCAATGGGCACTAAGCAAAAACATGCTCATCTGATAGACATGCAAATATAGACAGACCATAGACAGTCCTTTGCGATAATGTTACACAAAACAAAAACTCAGTCAGCAACTAAGTGATCAAATACTGCTAACAATAAGTAACTTTTTCTACTTACTTACTTTGTATGGGATAGAATTATAAATTATTAGACTCTCACGTCAGGGTCCGATCTCGTGAACTCATAGCCATCAGGGTTGACCACCGGCAGTATGTACCAATCCACGCCGTGAAGCTCTTCCTGATTAGGTTTCTTTGCCGCCACCACTAGCTGGTCTATTACGTACGTCGCAAATGCTGGGCTTGCCCACTCTCTTGCATGCGCACCTTAAAATGTACATGGTTTGATGTAGGGTCACACCTCGGACACTGGCGATCAAATATATGAAAGAGGCGCGTTCCTAACACACAGTCTAAGCTCGTGTAGGTGAACGCGTACCATGCTTGAATGAGTGAAATATGACAGGTCGACTGTTCGCGTTTTTGACAGGTGGTAACTGTGAGGTAACCGAGAGGGGGTGGGCGGCACTTTCAGCGGGGAACGGGAGTGGCCATACTGTACATAGTACTCTCTATTATACTGTGGTAGGCATAGCTGGGCATTAACTCGTTAATCCGTTAATCGTTAGTTAACGAAGTTAACATTTCGATTAACGGATTAACTTTTAAGTTAACTTGAAAAAATGTTAACGGACTCGTTAACTTCCGTTAAATTTCTCCGAGTCCGTTAATCGTTAATCTAGTAGGGCACTGGCGCCATCTGCGCTGCGAAAAACACGTTCTGAACGCTACTATAAAAGCCCGAAGTACGGCAAATCCTATGATTTGCCGGTAAATCCTAGGTTTTACCGATGTCGATTGCTAAAAGTCCAAAATATTACCTAAAAAAGTATTCTTCACGTGGATTTGCTTTTACTAAGTTTGATTCGGTGAATTCTAAGCTTTATCATGGCGACTGTTGTAGTGATAGGGCAGCAAATTCGAGCCCTATTTACGACCACATTCGCTTCCCTAGCCTCTACCGCCCAAAGTGCCACAACAGTCCCGTCACCGCCAGCATCTCTCCTGACACAGCTCTTGGCAGTAGCTCAGGCGATCACTGCCTTCCACGTGCAGCCTAGAGTTCAAATAGGCTAGCTGTACTTCGGCCTTTTACAGAAATATAATACGTTATAGTGGATACTGATGCAACTAAATAATTAAAGAAAAGTTCAATTTTTTTCACGTGTTAACGGATTAACGATTAACTTTAACTTACGTTAAAATTGTCGAAATGTATCGCTTTAACGATTAACGAAGTTAACTTTTTTAGTAACGGATTAGCGATTAACGAAGTTAACTATTTGATTAACGGTGCCCAGCTATGGTGGTAGGGTGTACATACAATACTTTCGAAATAAAATATTTTTATCATGAGTCTCCGAGAGAAATACCTAAAGGAAAAATGGTAAATTTCACACATCCGGCACATTTTAAATCGATGCTCCGGCGGGATTCGAACCTGCGAGTTGCGACCTTCTGTTTGGCCGGTGCTGCAGAAAAAAAACATACCTACAAAGAAGCTGGAGAATTAGGGTCCGATTGGAAATGTACAGTCACCGATAATTTAATGAAATGTACGGGGTACCTACACCGAGGGGAATCTGCCCTAGTTCAAGTCATGGGACGCCCGCAGAGACAGCAGTCGCCAGGGTGTAAGGACTATTTGAGGGTTGGTATGGAATCTGTGCTCGCCTGGAGGAGGCCGCGTCGGACCGGGAACAGTGGAAACCGTTCCTGAGCATTTCTTTTTTTTTGCCAATAAAAAATGTTCGATTGTTTAAGGGAATTTTAGGTCAATTGTACTCAGAATCACGAGTACTTTCAATATCACTGGGAGACAAAAAGTGTCCCAGAATTCCATACATTTTTGTTACTTTCCTCTTTTGTTACCCCATACAACATGTACGTAAAATGGTAACAAAATAAGAAAAAATCGTATGGGACAATTTTTTTAACTACTAGGATTGAAAAAGCTAATAATTCTGAGTAGAAATAGCAATTTTTTTTTCAAAAATATCACACTTCATAAGTGGCAAAAAAAAAGAAATGCTCTCCTAAGATATGCCCCTGATGAGGGACAACAGGATATAGTCACCATCATCATGAAATCTAAAATAAACTGGGCTATTGGATGAAAGCGATAGACTAACAGGAAAAACATAAGTTGCTACTTACCTGCATCAAGAAATATTATAGGATTCCGAGCCCCAAAATTCGCGGAGATTTTTACCAAGGTCACCATTCGACGTTCGTAGCTCCTGCCAAGATTTTGTAGTTTCACATACCGGCGGTTCTCTTTTGATAGAGTTTTTAAATGCTTCGATATCTATAATTTAAATTAAACCGATATACTTAAATTGTAAGTGACATGACAAACAAGCCTAATATCTGATGCCCTGGGGAAAAAGACTTTTAAAAGAAAACTTTTTAAAAATATTTTATGACATTATATCTTGTTTCATTACTATCTTGGTACAGATAAATTACATACTAATTATTAGCATCACGTGTAAGGACATGAACGGACTGACTGTGACTGGTACTTACATATTTTTTATCAATATTATTATAACGGATTTCAACAGAATACTTACAGCTTCATAAGAATTATATTTTGCGGACAGATATTGGTCATGTTTTCTTATTACTGCTACCTCCTTATCAAAATATCTGTAAAATGAAATACAAAGCCTTAGAACCTTAAGTACAGTCAGCTGCAGAGAAAAGTAGACCCCCCTGCATACAAATGTGTATGCAAGGGGGTCTACTTTTCTCTGCAGCTGACTGTACTAACACTAAATCCTCATCCCCTCTACAACCTGTTATAGTGAAAACACAAATAAAAAAATATTTTTAACTTCTGATTAGCAGAAACGTCTGCAATCGATGCCACTAGGCTTAGAATAAATTTAAAAGTGGAAAATGTCTGCCTTGGGTGAGACTTGAACTCACGGCCTCTGGATCGATACTCCAGCGCTCTGCCTACTGAGCCACCAAGACTTCAACCAAGCCAGCGAACCATTGGGCAAGCCATTGACCTTAGTAGTGGAAAATTTCGCTGGCTTGGTTGAAGTCTTGGTGGCTCAGTTGGCAGAGCGCTGGAGTATCGATCCAGAGGTCGTGAGTTCAAGTCTCACCCAAGGCAGACATTTTCCACTTTTAAATTAAAAAAAAAAAATATTTATTTGCTACACACACACAGAGAGAGATCGTTACTATCACGTGTTTTGAAATGTGCCTAAAACAAACAATTGTTTAATAACATCTTTGTCTGACGAAACCTAAACTGTAACCTAATAACCTGTGTTCTTCATTTCCTTTTAATGTCTTCTACTTTACCACCAATGGCGACATACTTACTGGCGAATTCCGACAAAATGGAGACATACTGGCGACGTGGTGACTTCCGACATAGTGGAGACATAATGGCGACGTAGCGACTACCGACAAAATAGCGTCATACTCGCCACTACCGCCATAACAGGCACATACTGGCGATTATCTGCAAAATGGGTACTTACCTATTAGATCTTACAAAATGATAAAATCTCACCTGCCATAATGATCTATACGTTTAACGCCCATTCCCCTCAACTTTGCAAACTTTTCCACATTTCTTCGATCTCTTGGGGACACTAATAAATCAGCAGTGTCGTTTAAACCATGACTGTGCTTCATTATGTCCACGTCATCTGAATTGGTGAGCATCATCAATGTCTTCAGTTGCTTTTTGTCGTATGGAGTGATTTGTATGAGAGTGTAACTAAAATAAAACCATAAATTAAATATAACAAGATCATACCATCCCATACATTAAAATGCGACCGCCTACGAACGCGCTTACACTCCACCACACATAGATGGCGCCACAAAAAATGCCTTGTTGCCACCGATTATTTGTAGATTGGCATTAAGTGTCAATTCCGAGCCGTAAATCTATCTCAAAAGTGACACTTAACGCCATCTACAAGTATAATCGAAAGCTACAAGACATTTTTTGTGGCGCCATCTATGTGTGGTGGAGTGTAAGCGCGGTCTTAGGCGGTCGCATTTTAATGTATGGGATGGTATGATCTTGTTATATTTAATCTATGATAAAACTGAGCTATGAATCTTACAGTGACGTAATGGCGTTTCAGCAGGGTTAGCACATGATTGCCGCGAGAGTATGTCGCCGTGAGATAGAATACCCGTCTTTATGTCATTAATACAGTTAGAAGAAGACGTGTCATCTATCTCGCGGCAATCATGTGCTAGGCCTTCATTTTTTTTGTTAAAGCCTGACCAGAAAATGTCCACTTTGTCGGTTACCATTAAGGCGAGATTTACTTGTATCTTTATATGAATAAACTGACAAAGCGGCTTTATGGTAATCGATAATGTGGGACGTTTTCCCGTGCACACTCACATATGACCATATTGTCGAGAGGGCGCTGTTATTATATAGCTATCCATGCCGTAATCGGCAACGGCGACCCTAGCTACTTACGTTACGAGCGTGTGCTCGGATATGGCTTGCAAAGCCGAACTTGGTCTTGAAAATTCTGTCGCACGTGGGGCAGTAAAGTTGACCAGAACCATTGTAGGTGTAATTATAGGAGGGTTTCGGCCGAGATTTCCGTATCTGACGCTTCGTATCAAGCTCAATGAGACGGGCGTCTTCAAAGTCTTTGACGCTGCTTTTGATACGAGAGCGCCATTCTGGCCGCTGAGATGCATACTCCTCCCATTTTTCAGGTGGTATTCTGCAGGCAGTTAGGTGGCGTTTAAGCACGTCCTTGTAACGCAGGTGCTGCCCACCTTGCTTCCGTTTTCCAGCTGATAGCTGGGAGTAGAACACGGCTTTCGGTAGTCTGCAATCACTCATACGCCAAACATGCCCACACCACCTAAGCTGACCCTTCATCAAGAGCGCCTCCATGCCAGGCATCTTGCAACGACGAAGTACTTCAGTGTTGGGGACGTGATCTTGCCATTTTATGTGCAGAATGGAACGTAGACACCGCAAATGCGAGAGGGCGCTGTTATTATGATGTATGCGGAGGCAGACAGTTCGGCATAGTAAGATAACCTAACCACAAAATAATAATTTTGAAAAAATCCCCGACATAGTTTACCGATTATTATGAAACATGGCTAAGAACACTCCCGACTAATTCAGCTTTCAAAGAAAACTAAACCTAAATCGGTTCATCCGTTCGGGAGCTACGATGCCACAGACAGACACACACACACACACACACAGACAGACACGTCAAACTTATAACACCCTGTCGTTTTTGCGTCGGGGGTTAAAAATAGTTTGAAATCCCGCAACATATATTTCTTTCTGGTCAGGTTTTTCACCAAATCCTTTCCTTTCCTACAATATGGTTATGGACTCGTTAATTTATACACAACTAGCTTTTGCCCTCGGCTTCGCTCGCGTTAGAAAGAGAACAAAGTACCCTATGTCACTCTCCATCCCTTCAACTATCTCCACCTAAAAAATCACGTCGATATGTCGCTTCGTTTTGACGTGAAAGACGGACAAACAAACAGACACACACACTTTCCCATTTATAATATTAGTATGGATTGCGACTCACTCATTATATTTATTTATCCCAATTGTTTGCCAAAAAGTACCGATGATACCTGCAAATTTTGGCAAAAAGATTAATACACCTACAGATATACAATAAAACATAATTATGTAAAGTTATAATTACGTACAGCACAAGTACATATAGTGAGTGTGGATAGTATTTATTATAATACTAGTTTTTGCCCGCGGCTTCGCCCGTGTTAGAAAGAGACAAAAAGTAGCCTATGTCACTCTCTATCCTTTCAACTATCTCCACTTAAAAATCACGTCAATTCGTCGCTCCGTTTTGCCGTGAAAGACGGACAGACACACACTTTCCCATTTTAATATTAGTATGGATAACTTAGCTCTCTGTAACTGAAAGCTTCTTTTTTCTTTATGAATTTATTTTAAGATTGCAAATTCTTTATTACTTAAAGATGATTCATAATTGTATACTTACTGAATATAATTAGTAACAATTTTGCCATTTCTAGTATTCACATTTCATAAGTGCAATATTATAATTATTCTCTTCCGTTTGTAAAAAAAGCAAGAAACATTATTTTTGTCTTCTCTTCTCCTTGTGATCACTATTAGTGACGGAAACCAAATGAACTCTGTGCCTAATTAATAATATGGCTAATAATTAGTAATTAGCTATGGGGACAAGATAGCAACGCAAATGTCAATTATGTATGATTTTCCATACACAATTGGATAATGAAGTACCTAACGCAAATGATAATGCAATAATAAGTTCGATAAAAATAATTTTAGGAGTTACATAAGATATTCTATTCTATTAGATTCGATTCATGTAGCTTATCATTAAAAAACGCATAAAATAATGCCATTGACGTTTTTAGATATTTTTCTTTGTACGGTTATTATATGTCTTGTATACAAGACGGCGGCGCCCGTATAACGCTCTACCGTTGTCTTGTACACAGGACAATGACGGTCAAAAGCAAAGTGTATCTAAGGTTAAAATATAAAAGTCGTAGTTTAGCATATCAGTATATTATCTAATTTCATTTATCATGTTACATATCTTTAAATATTTATTTAAATCATAACAAAGAAACGGGCTTACATCTACACAGTAGCGTTCAATAACTATAGCATTCATCCCTTTCCAAATTTAAAGTAGGTACGAAATCAGTCAGAAAAAAAATGACAGAGAAAAAACTGTAAGTACCTACTTTACGCGGCCAATGGTAACTCGTTTGACAGATTATTTTAGTATGGACTGTATTTTTATTTTCTATTTTGGTGTTTTAAAGATTTTTATTTAATTAGAAATGTAATCATTAAATAATAAAAATACCGTAAGTCTTTTTAACAATCGTTACTTAAATAAGTCAAAAGCATATCGGAAGAACTGTCATACTAGTCACCATTGGCTCATTCAACTATATAAACATACATTCTGAAACGTGCGAGCCCCGCAATCAGTTATGTTCTGTGTGAACTCTTTAATAGTTGTATGCGATCAGGAGTTTACCCCGAGAGCCTGAAGAAAGTAAAAATAAGTCCACTATACAAGGGGAAAGGCAAAAAGTCCGCAATACAATCTTACCGTCCCATCTCCTTGGTCCCAGTGCCTAGCAAATGTTTCGAGGTCGGACTAAACAAAAGACTCCTAAGCTTCTGGGCGCCAAGGATTATAATGTCGGAGAGCCAATATGCCTACCGTCATGGCAGGTCCACTACAGACCTAGTGCGAGAGGTGGTGCGCTGCGTGTTGGGCGCGCGCGAGGCGGGACGCCATGTAGCCGTTATCTGTTGCGACCTGTCCCGCGCGTTCGACACGGCAGACCACGCACTCGTCGCCAAGAAGCTGGACCACTACGGCATCCGGGGCCCAGCCACCAACCTAATACTCTCATTCATGACTGACAGAGCGCAGGCGGTGGTTGGTGACGGGGGGAAAGTTGTATCCACAGAGCTACAAAATTTAATGGGTGTCCCGCAAGGATCATGCCTCTCCAATACCCTGTTCAGCATTTTGCTGAACGATTTGCCTAAGGCGATAAAAGGCGCTGATATTTATATTCATGTACGCAGATGACGTCACGGCAGTCGTCAGCACTACTGTTGAACGGGAATTGGAAGCGGCACTAAATGGTGTTATGGAGCAGTTACACCAATGGTTCCAAAACAACGGCTTAGCTCTTAACAAAGAAAAAACCAGTTACATGGCATTCAAGCTAAATGGCCATAAAAGCCCGACAATGAAGGTGTGCGCTGGCGGTGCCCCTATACAGCACGTGACCGGCGCGCGCCTTCTCGGCTTCCACCTCGATAGCGCGCTAACTTGGGAGGCGCACATCGACCAACTGTGCAAGAGGCTGGGCAGTGCGTGCTTCGCGCTACGGCGACTGACAATGACCGCCGGAAAAAATGCGGTGCGCGAGTGTTATTTCGCGACAGTGCACTCGCTCCTGACTTACGGCGTGGAGCTGTGGGGCCGCGCCTCTGACTGGAGGCGTGTGTTCTCTCAGCAAAAGCGCGCCATCCGCGCGATGTCGGGTAAGGCGGAGGATGCCCCGGCGCGTGACCTTTTCCGGGAGTTGAAGATCCTGCCCCTGCCTTGTTTGTTCATTTACCAGGTCTCCATTTTTACACACGAGCACCAAGATATGTACAAGCGCAGGGGCATTAACTCAAACTATAACCTGCGCAGCAATAGACTCCACAATAGGTTGGTCGCCGAGCAGCACAAACTCGCCAAGTCCGAGCGTTCAGTTTATATTATAGGCCCGTCGATTTACAATCGCCTGCCGAACTCGGTAAGAGATGCAGTTTCAACAGCGGCTTTCAAGGTCAGACTTAAGATGTGGCTAACGCAAGAGTCATTCTACTCGTATGACGATTTTTTTAGTCTACCAATCGTTGACAAATTGTAATTTATTAATTAATGTTGTAATTAATAATATAATATAATAACTTATTTTACTTATACACCATTCCATCGACATGTAACAATTGTTATTAATAAATATATTTCATTACATTTCATTTCATTTCATACGAAGGACGCACACAAAACAAAATAACATCGATTCTAAATAAAATGTGTATGATCTATGTTGTTTAGTTAGTGTTTCTAAAATAACCAAAACGAAATGACCTCGACAGAAAGGAATGAATGCTATTCTTTAAATTATACGGTGTCCATACACATGTATGATATTTAAAAAAATTATATTCTGTTTAACTATTATTAATAGTCTGTATGCACATAAGTAAATATCCATGGGAGGGATAGATAAAAAATTCAGACAAATTCGAGCTCAGAAAATCAAAAAGTACAGTCAGCAACAAAGCTATGAATACAGCCAAAGTGCTACAAAATATGTACATATACAGAACTTTATTGCTTGTACATTAAGGTGTGTATTTGGCATATATTCACAGCTTCGTTGCTGACTGTACTTAGTGCGTTCCATACCTACTTAAAGGGTCTCTATGTGTAAGAGCCCTTTTCTGTTGACAAGCCACATTTGTGGAATACAACTGAAGTACTATAAAAAGTTATAATTACTAAATATTAAGTATAAAAAACACATCCTGAATTGCCAAAAATTGTATCTTAATTAAGTGCCGATTTTATAACATCTTTTTTTTGTCAAAGTATAAAATAATAGTAATAAGTAAAAATAAAAACCTGTTTCTCTTGATTATGTGTCGTGGCTCACTATACTGTTTAGTTTACTTAGTTCAGTTTAACTTGTCGTTGTGGTTATTATTTATGTTATTATATCTTGTAAATTATATGTTCCGTTTGTATGTAATGGAAGGGTTGCCACGGAAGACCAGCGTCAAAGTATCCAAAAGGTACCTTGACACCAAGCTGAGTGGAAACCTTTTCAGTGACGTTTTATTTCAATTATTGTGACATGTTTTTATAATTTATATTGTTTAAGCGTCCTGAATAAAGTTTTTTCTATTCTATTCAGTGACGTTTTATTTCAATTTTACTGTTGGACTACAATTTCAGTTTTACTGACATGTGTTTGTAATTTATATTGTTTAAGCGTCCTGAATAAAGTTTTATCTATTCTATTCTATACAATAGGTTGACTTAAAAACTATAGGAAGAAAACATTGACGGCAAAACATAAATGTAACTTCTATCCATAATTTTATGTTTAACAAATAAAAATAACTTGAACAACTTATAGTAAATAAATTTATATAATACTTATTGAACATATAGTTCAATGGTAGGTAATATTAATATGTATTATTAACCTCCAGCCCACCATACAAGATAGGTTTCGGAACTCAATTGGCTCCTACAGATAAAACTATAAGTTGGGCGTATTTAGAGCTCAGTCGGCGCGCTCCTAGAATCAGACCAAGCTAAGCTAGCAACGACTTTATTAGCCCCGCTATCGGGATTAAATCAACGTCATAATTTCTTCGAAGTTTGACGTTTAAAATATCGTTTGCATCGGCAAGGGTGTTATCCTTTCTAGCGGTGACATGGTATCTAACGGAATTCAAAGTCACATAAAAAAAATATACGAGAATTGTACTAAATTGTACGCTAATTCAAAAAAATGAACTACATGTATTTATAACAAAACAAAGGCATATTGATCATTGTTTTCTTGTAAATTCGTATAGGTTTAGGTAGTACATCTTTTTAAATTGGCGTACCATTTAGTACAATTCTCGTACATTTTTGATGTGACTTTGGATTCCGTACAATACCATTGATACCAATTACCATGTCACCGCTAGTAAGTATGACACTGGTAAGGATGTCAAAGCTAATCAAAATCGCAGCCAATTTACTTTGGTATAACTCTACATACGATATATGTTATCGCCTTAAAACGTATCACGCCTATCAAAACGTTCGTATTTGTAATGCTGGTTCAAACAGTGTCAGTGCGTCTCGTACTGAGACTGACTGAAATAACAAGACACGCTCGTACGTTTCCGTAAAACCACGAAGAAAAACCTTTTCGCATTATATCTGTAAGTCGGGCGTATTTGGAGTCCTCTTCACGCGCACCTAAATACATGGGCACTATAGATTAGTCGATTTCGAAGAACCTTTTACGCAATCCTTCATGAAGGCGCCCAGCATACTATAAGATCTAGCTTATACGAGACACCCACAGGGATCTTTTATATTGCAAAAACTTTAAGACAAGCTTTGTAATAACTATCAATGTCAAAAATGTGTCTAAAATTGTGCTTTATAATCACCCTGAGCATCGATAATATTCTGCAAACGCTGCCTCATAGACCCCACTAAACTCATACACAGCTCCGTCCCTCTATGCGATTCCCACAACTCACCTACATGCTGTTTCAACGACGCAAAATCCTTGACTTTCTCGCCATTCCACGCTCTAACCATCTTATCCCAAATATCATGTATCGGGTTCAAGTCTGGCGACTTAGGCGGCAAAGGTACTTCGACGAGATTCTCCTGTTTCTTAATCCATTCCCGTACAAACCTGGATCTGTAAGACGCCCCGCCGTCTTGTACAAACTGTAGTTGAGGGCTCTGTATGACAGGCGACGCTGTTGGTATCATGACATCTTGTAGAATACTTATATAATCGTTGGCTGTCAATCTGCCTTTGACGTCAGTGATATGTCCAGTGCCGCCTGCGGAGATCCATCCCCAGAAGCTCATAGTGAAACCAGAAGTTTTGAAGGTTAGTCTACTCTTCTTTTTCCTACCTAGAGAAATTTTGCCATCTATACAATTAACAGTAATTATATCAATGAAGATGGCGTTAGAGAAGTCATAGTTTAAGTATTTTTTTGCGAAGTTAAGGCGCTGTGTCTTGTGTCGGGGAGACAGGATGACCTTGCGGACTGGCGTCTTTTGGACGCCAAGATCGTGCAGGCGACGGCGGATGGTCGAAGCGGAGACTGAGAAGTTTTGAGCTAAGTCTGATGTGGTGATGCGGCCTCCTTCCTGTAAGGGATAAGTAAATATTGTATTAAGTTATATCAATGGTGATTTTTTAACTTTACAAATACGTCTGTATGTTCAAAATAACTGAAACTAATTTTTCGGTGAGCTCTAGACCTCACGCTATGCTTAGAAAATATAGGTAAATTTATTCCAGAAAACTCGCAATAATATAGATGTTGGATCGACAAAAAATAGGTCACAAGTCATAAAACATAGCGAGAATCGGTTAAGAGTAGCATCATACCATATTTCGACCACGGCGACAATTTAAAACTGGTTATTAGAGCACCCAATCGTCGAGCAGACTGTCGTTCGCAGCGAGCAAAGAAGTCGTTGAGTCTTCTTTTTGCCACGCGAAGTACATATGCCTTTTCTGTCTATCTTGATATTATAGTTCAGTGGTTTTCTCCTCAACACTAAGTAACATTCTATTGTTAGTTGCTTTCTGGCAAATATACTATGCATTACCTGAACCTTCTCGACGATCATCCTGTCATCATAAGCACAAGTCTTCCTCGGTCTGCCAAACGAGACTTTATTCTTCAACACCCCCTCTGTCTCGTAGCGGTGGGTCCACAAATACACCGTATTACGCTGAAATTATACCTCCTTTATACACGTAGCCTAGGGACGCGTAGACCTGACCGCCAAAGGTAGACCGCCCGTTAGTGTAGACCGCGAGGTTTATAATGACGAGGTTTAGAAGACGTAGCGTATAGAGGGTTAAGAAAGGGGGCGATCGGAACTCATTTTCCGAAATGGATATGACGTTGTTGGAATATTTTGATGTAAGTACCAAATTTGATGTATTTTAGTATTCTAACAGATTTCATTCAAATTGTTTTTGATATGCTCCTGTCCTGTTCCATAATAATTGAAGATAAAAAAGAAAGCGCTATTTGACAGCCTTTTAACAGTTTTTTATCGTGCGTGCTTATGTTACCGCCGTTAGGTATGAAGTTACATAATGATTTGTCTTTTGTATAAGACATCGGTGACAAGAGCTTTATATGGTTTGTCTTCTATATTGGACTATGGCGTTTCAAGAGTCAAAATAGGCTACTAGACCCGTATCGAATTTGGCCCAATAAATGATTGTCTTCTGTAGTATTTGACATAAAATAACAATATTTATAGATTTTGGGTATTAAAAGCGTATATTTTCGATTAAAAATGTGTGTAATTTTTTATTTATTTTGGCCACCGAAAACGCTGTCAGCGATGTATGTGACGTCATCGAATTCGAACCTTACTGCATGTCAAAACAATCACTGACATATTGAACTTTATGCCTTCATACTTAAAAAGTCAGAAAATGTTGTTTTCGAATAGATTGACCTTGTGTATCAAGTATCAACACAGAAAATCTATAGATTAACAGGACTGTTTTGTTTTCGCCTGATTACGTAAAAGTAAACTTTAAAAATATTTTTTGCTGTTTTGAAGTCATAATAAAATATGATAATATTTTATTTCGGTTAATTGGACAGTACTTAATCATATAAGACAGACTTTAAAAAAAGGTCAAGTAGCCTATACATCAAATAATGTAAGTGTCATATCCATGGAGGAAATTGAGAACGTTTGTATAGATCGTCCCCTATCCTACTTTACCCCCTACCTTAAGTTAGGGCGTGTGTCCAGCAGTGGGACGTAAGGCTCAATTATAATACCTGCAGCTTCTGAACGATCTGGCGGTCATCTAAGGCGCAGGTTTTCCTTGGGCGACCGAAGGAGACGCGATTTTTGACGGCGCCCTCCGTCTCGAACCGATCACACCACAGGTACACAGTTTTTCTCTAAAACCAGAGAGTAGAGTTAGTACATCGTGATCAAGAGGCATAGACACATATCCTAGACATTCATAGACAATAGTGACTTTTTTATATAAATGGGCGTATCATGTCCACAGACTAAAAAAATAAAACTTATTGATAACAAAAGCGCCAGGCAAGCACGGTCGCGTGATAAACGATAGTCAGGCCGTCCTTTTCGCACTGTTTGCAAGTGCGGTAGGGACGCACCGATGCAATAAAGTTTATCAACTAGTGTGCTACGCTCGCAGCTAAAATTAAATAATGTGTATAAGCGGAAATATAGTTGAATTGAAATAATTTGTTAACCTCAAGATCACGATGCGAGTGCCAAAGTAATAAAATAGTGCCATCAAAATAGTTACAAAGAACTGTGCATTTTGAAAAACAATTCCTTTCCATTTTTTTTTAAATGAGGTTTTTCTGAATCGATTTTTTAGCCAGGCGGCGAGACTAAAACGCCAAGGTCTTTCTGACAGCAAAGTTCAAAATCCACCAATAAAATAAATGTAGATTTAGGGTTAAAGCATTCGTTAAATTTGATTGTATGGGAAGTTCCATAGACCTCTGCTCCGTGACGATGATGTGTCTGTCAAATGTGGTTGATGAGACTGGCCCTTAATATGACTGGTGGATTTTAAGTTTGCTGTCAGAAAGAGGCGTCTCAGTGCCGCCGTCTGGCGAAAAAAACGATTCAGAAAACCCCCATAAAAAATGTTTTAAACAAAAGTTTTGTTTGTGTTTAATAAGCTTAAATTTATTGTTATGGGTTCTTTCCCTCGTCATAGTCTTTTGACTGAGCCATCTCGTGTGTTTAAGAAAACTTTAAAAGCAAGAATTTAGTTTGTAGTTATTTCTTCCTTTCAACTAAGAAACTACAGTATATTAGACAAATCGAGGGTTTACTGGTGATTGTGAAACCTGATAAGTTGAGCAAACTGGCTTTTTAAATTCGAACTATGTGTAATTTTCACAATGTTGTTATTTCAAGGACAAATTATCTCGATTTATCGGGTTTCACCAGGAAACCCTCGCAGTATATTAGTTATGGATGGACACAAGGCACTATTTTTGTACTTAGGCACTCTCTCTACCCTCTGGAAATATTGTAGGCAATTTCAGAAGTGGCTTTACGTCTCGGAATATACTTAATAAAGATAATATTCAAAGCAGTAATAAAAAAATTATGTACTTAAAATAAAATACGATATTATAATATAATACACAAGAAAAAAGCTTTGAAGGAAAACATCATGAGAAAATTGGACTTGTCCCAAATAGTATTTTCTTTTCTGGTATTCATTATATTAACATTTTAAGAAAATATCTGAGATTATATTGATTAAGGCATTAAATAAAATGAGACATCATAGTGGAAATATAAATCAACCTTATTTTAATTAGCTTCAAATCAGACTTTTCGAAATCAGACTTAGGCACTGGTCCCACCGCGAGCTAGTAAGCTATGAGCTATCGGCTATAAAAACGAACAAAAGATAGTCGCTCCCGTGTAAATAAAAGAGACACGGCGATGTTTATAGTTACTCGCCCAGCGGTGAGCTATCAAAATCGCCGTGTCTCTTTTATTTGCACGGGAGTGCTTATCTTTTGTTCGTTTTTATAGCCGATAGCTCATAGCTTACTAGCTCGCGGTAGTTATTGGCCATAGAAACATACAAAAGTAGTGCTATTGTGCTACTAGGTAGTGCTATTGGCCATAGAAACAAACAAAAGGTAGTAAATAAAAGAGACGCAATGATAGCGCGACCAAGTTATAGTTAATGTTAATAATCCATATGTTTTAAATATAAACATATAGATTTTTCCTTTTTTATTGTAGAACATACCACAATGAAAAAATCATGCAAAAAATTCGCAGTCATGGACGGATGGTCGGCTGGCGCAATTGGTAACATATTGGACCGGCAATCCAAGGATGTGGGTTCGAGTCCCACGTTGGCCAGAGTCGATCACTGTTGATTTTTTCATTGCAAATGATGTCTGCATTTATAATTTGCAAGTTATAGTTCGTCGCCGAAATCGCTGGTTCTTTCTTTTTTTTTTGTTTCTATGGATGGGACTAGTGCCTAATTCTAAATATTGAAAATGCATGATTAAACTCACAATTTTACCATATAGCTATTGGCAACACACACATACATAGTGTACTCCCAAAATGGGTAGACAAAGCACATGAAACTACTCAAGTGTTAGTGCCACACTTAGCAATTAAGGGATAGAAAGAAAACAAAATTGTGATATGACAGTCATAAACACATCACAATTGAACCCATATCCCATAGTCAACTTCGATGACCGGTCTGGCTCAGTACAGTGACCCGGCCTGCTAAAAATCATTATTTGTGTGATGAGCACAGATATTTGTTCCTGAATGGATGTTTTCTATGTATATAAGTATGTATTTATCTATTTAAGTATGTATATTGTCACTTAGAACCAATAGTACAAGCTTTGCTTAGTTTGGGGCTAAGTTGATCTGTGTAAGGTGTCCCCAATATTTATTTATGGGTGGAATTCTTAGCCCATCGTCACCACAGAGAGATTTTGCTTTATTTTGAAATCCTTCATCATGCATTTTCATGATTTTCAATATTTAAAATATGTCTCACAAATGTGTAACTCATATAGGGGCATTTTCACAAATTGGGACCCAAAATTAGTGACACTTGTTAACAAAAAGTTAACTTGCTGTCAGTTTTGTGACAAAAATTTAATTATATGTGAGTGTGTTTAGTAAAACGTCCCACTTTGTCGGTTACCATTAAGGCAAGATTTACTTGTATATTTATACTAGCTTTTACCCGCGGCTTCGCCCGCGTAATAAAAGTATTCATTAAGATTTTCATTTGGATCCTTAGGTTTCTCTGTAGGTATATTTATCTGCGATTATTTCGATTGCACATAATACTTTTGCTTGCAATGATTGTAGAAATATTACACATCGACCACAGCGTAGGTAATTCTATATACGCTGGGGAAACCTTTATAAACATCCCACATAGCCCGTATTACGACACTATGATCGGTGGGTAAAAAGTACTTTTTTCTATTATCCCTTACAATTTTTTACATTTTCCTTATACTTATCGCAAACGTAATCTTCAAGCAAGCAAACAACGATCGTCTTAGAGCACATTGATTGTAAGAGACCGCCGACCGATTATCCGTATCCCTCTAACGATACTCATATTATCCGTATCCGTATCCGTATCCCTATCGCTATCGATATCGCTAACGCTAACGCTAACGCTGTCGCTATCGCTATCGCTAACGCTAACGCTATCACTATCGCTATCCCTATCGCTATCCCTATCGCTATCCCTATCGCTATCCCTATCGCTATCCCTATCCCTATCGCTATCCCTATCGCTATCCCTATCGCTATCCCTATCCTTATCCCTTATCAAGATGTTTAATGATATAACACTTTAAGTTCTCGCGCTTTGTACACATATTTAAAGTCACATACAGGTCGAACGCGATTAATTAACATTATTTTTACCTTTTTTCCCAACGATTCGGCCAGGTTGCACTGGCCGTGGTCGCGGAAGACTGACGTCCCAGCAAAATGTCACCGGAGATGTAAACAACACAAAACTACCCGATATTCATTTATATAAATGTTCGGGGTAGACAAATAAATATAATCTACCCGCTTTTAGTTAATGTTTATTTCCCACCATGTTTATTTTAAAGGTAAAAATAATGTTAATTAATCGCGTTCGACCTGTATGTGACTTTAAATATATGTTTAATGATTTCTTATCAAGTGCTAAAATATAAAGTTTCATGGTTTTATCTTTTAAAATTAAGAAATCCCATACAAACTTTCAACCTCTTTTTCAACCCGTTCATCCCTTTTTTTCGAAATAAAAAGTAGCCTATGTTCTGTCTCAGGGTCTAAAGATTGTCTGTTCCAAATTTCATCAAAATCGGCTGCGTGGTTTAAGCGGGAAAGCGTAACAGACAGACAGACAGACAGACAGACAGACAGACAGACAGACAGACAGACAGACAGACAGACAGAGTTACTTTCGCATTTATAATATTAGTATGGATGAGTAAACTGACAAAGCGGCTTTATTCCTGTGTCTATTTCCTATGCACACTCACATATAAACTACAAGCGATAATCTACATTCAGATCGTGAAAGAAGTTGATTTTTAGACAGATTCTATGCTTCTTTATGACATCGAATTTTTTTTTTAACTGATGCTAATTTTCAATCAGGGTCCCAATTTCTGAAAATGCCCATAAGTAAGTTGTTGAGAATCTAACTTGCTACTCACCGTCAGCCCCAAATTCTCCGCTATTTCTGTTACAGTGTACCCCTCTTCCTTTAAGAATATAATCCGATGTTTGGTGTAATCGTCCAGGCGGTACATTTTGACCTTCTCCTTCGGTTTGTCGGCTTTAGGAGGAGGAGGAGCCGCCATCTTGGATTCCTTGTTTTATATTGTTATATATTACATAAGATGGAACACAATATTTTAAGCTTTTGAAGTAACTTTCATCCCGAAGAGATCTGTAAAAGAAGCAAAAATTGTTTTAGTTTGACAACCAGTCTGGCTCAGTCGGCTGATAAGCCGTGGTCCTGGGTTCAAGTTAAGGGCATTTATTTGTGTAATGAGCACAGATATTTGTTCCTGAATCATGGATGCTTTCTATGTATATGATTATTTCGTCACTACTTTTAAAAAATCTCGTATCTCACGCTGTTCCTCAAAGTTAAAACGCAGTAAGTCTATATGCATTCCATACATACTTACTACAATTTTCTTTTCATTGACAGACGAAGATACAAGTTTTTTTAAAAGTAGTGACGATTTGTATACTATATATTTATGTCATTGTCTGAGTACCCACAATACAAGCCTTCTTGGGCTTACCATGGGGCTCAGTCAATCTGTGTAAGAATGTCCTATATTTATTTATTTATTGTTTTAGTTGTAAATATATTGAAATAATATGAACAATAAAAACAAATTATGTCTTTACTTTACATGGTAAAACAGTTAATATACTATTTGTTTCTGAGTAACAAGGGTTGACCTGGGGCCTGTTTCTAGAAAGGTACAAGCCTTGTATTACAAGTGCGCGAACTGTCAAATTGTATGGGTTGTCATGGAAACTTGTAATACATTGTACCTTTCGAGAAACGAGCCACTGGACCCTGGATCCGTGTCTGTTGAGTGATGTGTTTTATCAATGTGTAAGAATGTATTTATATGGTTGCTTAGTAACCAACTTAGTTTGAATAATATTTAAAATTTATTCATTACTAGCTTTTGCAGCTCTTGCCCGCGGCTTCGCTCGCGTTAGAAAGAGACAAAAAGTAGCCTATGTCACTCTCCATCCCTTCAACTATGTTCACTTAAAAAATCACGTCAATTCGTCGCTCCGTTTTGCCGTGAAAGACGGACAAACAAACAGACACACACTTTCCCATTTATAATATTAGTATGGATTTATGTAGAAGACTCTTTGAAATTGAATTTTGTTTTAATCCTTGCAACATCACTAATTTATATGTTTATCATTAATTATTCATTCTTATATTATGGATATTTTTGGGTGTTCATTTTACTTATCTATTATATGTATCATTGGCCAATAATGATTTAGGTGCATACATTCTGATAAAGGCAGAAGCGAGCCCTGGTGGAAACGTGATGACGGCATGAAGCGAAGGCGATATGTGGTCCACTAAATAAAAACGTCTTGAGCACTCAACAAATTGTTTTATTTATTCCATATAAATAACGATACAATTTGCTTACATCCTTTAAGGATGTATCACGATTAAACTTCACATAATAGATTTAAAAATTAGACTAGAACTATAAATCGGCCATTGCAGAGCTCAGATAAAAAGGAAGTGACAAAGCCGGAAGAGAAAGCCAGTCTAGAACTGTCAAAAATATTGGTATTGCCAGTACAATTATGAAAAGGGTATATTACACGTTTTCCAATACTCCTCCTTACACTTTACATATTGTGATATCAATACCAAGTGAGTATTTTTATATAAGCATGGCTCTACATATGGCTTACTTATAAAATACATGCTGCACGCTTAGAGTTTAAAAAAAAAAAACAGGTACATATATTCTAAGTCATGCGGCTAAAATTGTATACAATAGGAATGAATTTCAAATTTAAAAATAATAACATAATACATAAGAGAGATGAACTTTAGTTAATTTTGTAAAGATTTCACATTAAGACCTTCTCTAAATTTACAATGCTTTTCAGTGCACAAAGGTTTTGTTAATACATCAGCTATCATTTCATCAGTTCGCAAGTATTTTACATTTAAATGTCCTTTTTGGATTAGATCCTTGATAAAGTGATATCTTAGGTCTATATGTTTTGCGCGTTTATGGGAGTACTCTTTGAGTAACAGTAACTTTTGTGCTGATTGGCTATCATTAAAAATGCAGGTTTCTATGGTTTTATCGAAAATTTCTGATAAGAAATTTCGTACAAAACATATATCCTTACAACAGTCTCCAATTGCTACAAATACCGATTCACAGCTAGAAAGACTTATACATTGTTGCTTCCTAGCCTCCCAATTAATAACGGAGTTGCCTAATTTAATCACAAAACCAGTATAGGACTTGCGATCTGAAAGGTCATTGGCCCAACTTGCGTCAGCAAATGCTGTAAGGTTAAAAGTATTGCTCTTTGTAAAACAAAGGCCATAATCAATAGTACCTTTTAGGTATCTCAGCACTCGCTTCGCTATGCGCCAATGATTTTCATCAAAACATGTGTTAAACATACTGAGTTGGCTACATGCAAAAGATATGTCAGGTCTAGTACAGACGGATAAATACATTAAACTTCCTAATAATTGTCTGTACTGATAGACTTCATCATCTAAGTGAGTCTTGTTAGATTTTTCAAGTTTACAATTGACCGGTAACGGTGTAGAAACAGATTTAGACTCTGACATGTTATATTTAATTAGCAAACGCTTAACATATTCTTTTTGGTCTAAGGTTGTAACACCATTCTCTCTATGAACATTCATTCCTAGACAATTGTGTAATTTCCCTAAATGTCGAATTTCAAAATTGGTTTGTAAAAGTAGTAAAATACCATTCAAGCAATTATTATGAAAAATGTAAAAATCATCGACATAAAGGGCAATTATAATATACTCTTTATCATTTTTCTTAAAATAAATACATGGTTCACATTGGCTCTGTATAAAATTGTGACTAGCTAAAAAATCATGTATTTTTATATTCCACATTCGGCTTGCCTGCTTAAGGCCGTATAAGCTTTTCTTAAGCAAACAAACCTTATCACAGTTCTTAAAACCAGATGGCTGTTCCATATAAATCTTTTCATTAAGATCGCCATTTAAAAATGCGGTTGTTACATCAATATGGTCTATCTCTAGGTTCAGTTGTGTAGCTATAGAAAACAATATCCTCAAAGTGCTATGTCTTACTACAGGAGCAAATGTGTCCGTGTAGTCAATTCCCTCAATTTGACTGAAACCACGGGCAACCAATCTCGCTTTAAATTTAGCAGGCTTACCTGAAGTGTCTTGCTTCTTTTTATACACCCACTTGCACTTGACGATATTTTCATCAGCTGGTCTGTCTACCAAGATCCATACTTTGTTTTTAATTAAAGAGTCATACTCACACTGCATGGCCTTCAACCATTCTTCCTTTTCAGAGGATTGAACGGCCTCGCTATATGTGGTAGGCTCCTCTGGCGAATAGCCTTCCGCCATCAATGATAAATCATAGTCTCTGAGATGTTGTGGCACATTACCTCTTGTACTACGCACGGGACGTGGCCTCAACGCGTCGGAAATAACCGATAGCGTAGGCTCATTGTGTGTAGACTCCGGCAGAGAAGAGACAGCATCCGTTGGAGCACCCACTTCATCACCATCGTCACAACCATCAAGTGATGACTCTGGCAGAGAAGACAAGGCGCCCTTCGGGACGCCATCTTCATCACCATCGTCACTTGCACCATCATCGCCCGTGCAGTAGTGTTCAGACAGCGGCGACCACGCCGGTGGCGTTGGTGACTCAGCATCTGAAACATTTTTAAAAGAGGATGAGCACTCAGCTGATTTATCAATTATATTGTTTTGAATGACATCATTAAATTCATTATTAATAATTTGATTTAAATTAGAGTCATTATTAAAATTATTCTGAGCATCACAATTATTTTCATTATTTGGCAAATGAATATTAAGGCCATCAATTTCATAATTATAAAAATAGTTTCTACAAGTCTCTTTACAACTGTCATGTTTTCCTAAAAATTTATCCTCATTAAAAATAACAGACCTAGACTGCACAATTTTACGAGGATTATTTGGATCAATTAAACGGTATCCTTTAAAAGTTTCACCATAACCAACAAAGATGAGAGCTTTTGCTCTAGCATCAAGCTTTTGACGTTTTTGACTAGGTACATATGCATAAGCAGTACACCCAAAGACGCGTAAATGACTGATGTCAATAGGACGACCAGTCCACATGGTCTCGGAAATTCCACCCGCAAGCGCTCTGGTAGGAGATCTATTTTTAAGATAAATGGCTGTCATAACAGCCTCTCCCCAGTAGCGATTGCACAGGCCGGACTCCTGCAGCATAGCCCTAGCTTTATTAAAAATCGTTAAAAAGGCCCTTTCTGCAATGCCATTTTGAGCAGAATTGTAAGGGACAGTGGTTTGGTGTATGATACCATGGTCTTTAAGATAATTGGCCAGTTTAGAATTAGTAAACTCAAGGCCATTGTCACTGCGCAAAATTTTAATAAATAAACCAGATTGTTTTTCTATCATATTTTTAAAGTTAATAAAATGAGATCTCACCTCTGATTTATGCTTCATAAGGTATCCCCACGTTTTCCGGGTGTGGTCGTCTGTGAAGGTCAGAAGGTAACGAGCTCCACCCCAAGTTTTGACTTGCATAGGTCCGGTCACATCTGAATGGATGAGTTCCAAGGGCTGGGTAGTGCGCTTCGTGCTGACAGCAGGATACGGTGAACGCACCATCTTGCCAGTCAAGCACGGCTCGCAACTACCATTCATGACATCTTGTTTCTGTAAAAGAAAGTTCATGCATTTCTTCCCATCACCTAGAACCTTCATACCTGCTTCAGACAAGTGTCCTAATCTCCTATGGATTAAGTCCATTGGGACAGTCGAAACAACGTGAGCATTCGCTGTCTCTTGCCTAGAGTGCAAGAGCTTAGAAGACTCCTCCTCAAAGGTGTGTCGTCCTTGAGCCTTATATTTATACAAACCATTATCCTTCGAAGCGATTATGATTGGATTGCCAGTGACTTTAACATTATCAAAGACTTTACAATGATTCTTATCGAAAACAACAGTGTAACCTCTATTAGTGATTTGGCTTACAGACAAAAGATTACTTGAAAGGTCCGGCACATGGAGGACATTGGTCAAACTAACATTAGAGCAAAAAGGGACCCTACCAGTACAATTACTATGTAATTTACTACCATTAGCAATTAAAATGGTTGAATTTTTACCTATAGGATCTTCCAGTAGCTTCCTGTCAGAAACCATATGTTGAGAGGCACCACTGTCAACCACAAAATCGTGGCTGCTGTCGCCTCTGCTGCAAACCATGGCCGATGCTAGCATTGTGTGGTTTTCCCCATTCTTCAGCTCCTTCTGGCGTTTGAAGCAGCGCTTAATTGTATGTCCGCTCTTCTTGCAAAATTGACAAAACATAGGTGATGATGATTTCTTCTTCTTGTACCCGAGGTAAGCCTTCAAACCTTCCTGATCACTCGCATTCCGTCGGTGTTCTTCTTGTAGCAACCTTGTTCGCACAACTTCCACCGATAGTTTACTTGTCAGACAGGCGGTCTCCAGGCCGGATACTAGGTTGTCGAACTCCTGTGGCAAACCGCTGAGCAGGATCTCCGCAACCACTTCATCCTCTATTTTCTTGTCTATATCAGAAAGCTGTTGAACCAGCCGCATAACGGCCTCAACATAGTCAGACATGTTGCCGTATTCGTTATATTCAATTTTGTGAAGTTGCCGCAATAAGAGAACTTTCCTGTAGAGGCCCTTAGACTCAAAGGCGTCGGAAAGCTTCTTCCATGCATCCTTTGCAGACGTGGCATCTCTTACATATTGATATAGGGACGGCTTGATCGTCAAACATATCTTGGCCAAAGCGCGGCTGTCGTGGGTCTTGTCAGTGTCTGTTCCATCCACACAACCCCAAAGACCATCTAGGGTTAGTAACATCTTCATTGCAAACTTCCAGTTTGAATAATTCTGTAAGCCATCAAGCTTCTCGACGGGAATGTGCCCGCCATTATGCTCGTTCTGTGAGTTTGACATCGTGACAATTTATTTGTTGAGTGCAATTGGGTTATAAGCCATGAGGGACTGACATAACCTCAAAAAGTTAATTGACGTTTGAAAGTGAACAGCGTACCTTTCTTGGTTTCTTGAATCCGCCTCGCAGCATGATCTTCTGGGCTAATAACCTGATAAAGGCAGAAGCGAGCCCTGGTGGAAACGTGATGACGGCATGAAGCGAAGGCGATATGTGGTCCACTAAATAAAAACGTCTTGAGCACTCAACAAATTGTTTTATTTATTCCATATAAATAACGATACAATTTGCTTACATCCTTTAAGGATGTATCACGATTAAACTTCACATAATAGATTTAAAAATTAGACTAGAACTATAAATCGGCCATTGCAGAGCTCAGATAAAAAGGAAGTGACAAAGCCGGAAGAGAAAGCCAGTCTAGAACTGTCAAAAATATTGGTATTGCCAGTACAATTATGAAAAGGGTATATTACACGTTTTCCAATACATTCACAGAAACAGAGGCAGTAAATTGTTGATATTTTGAGTATGCCGAAATTAAACACCAAAGCCATCACTTTTTAAGTAACATTCTTTAAAATTGAATGAAAAGTCCTTTAAAACGTTACTAATACAATACAAAGGTAGTACACACGATTTACAACCAAGGCGTTGTCTGCGCCTAATAGTTACTGTACACGTAACAGCCCATATACATATATACAACGCATGACCCAAAAATATCAAAACGCAAGTTTATCTGATTATTAAGAGCCGCTAAGTAACTTAAATCTGCTCTGTTGATCAGGTAACTGAAAAACTAGCTTTCTATTTACTTTTCAGTAACAAATATTACGATATTTGCATAATACATACCGTATAGTCACATCTACATCAGCGGCTATAAGTACGAAGTAACCATCCAAATCACTCAACTAAAATCACATAATCTGAGGGTTATTTATTTTTGTAGTTATATAACAATTAAGCAGCTAATTATTCCTAGATTTGCATTATGTTGTTGTTTTGATTCACCATTAATCTGAGAAACTGACAACCATTGTAAAATAATAGTGAAATGATTATAAATAGACGAGCGTTCTGAAATAAAAATATACCGACTTTAATAAATACTAAATTGTACTTTTTTACTGAGTTTGAAAATAATTCGAATTTACTTGATTCTAATTCAGTTAATTTGGCATATTGATTTTCTATAAAGATACATTTTATTAATCTGAAATTGTGTGAGGATCCTTTTTATTTTTTGGTAGGCATAATATTAAAGTTTACAATATTTCTTTTGTTCTGAACGTGCCATGAATGACATTTGTGAAGGTGTTGCCACATAATTAAAATAGTTGTGCCAGCGACATCTAGTGTTGAGTAGGAAAACCATAGAAAATGTTAAAAGTCGTCGACTTGGCGAAGTTTGCCAAGACTTGGTAACCGTGTAAATGTAGCATTATGACAAGCTGACTTTGACGTTTGTGTTATGCTGCCAATGTGCCAATATCAAATGCTAATGTAGCAGAGAAATCACAAGACTAATTATAATAATTACTCATTATTTATGTTTCACCCAGTGACCTCAGTGAGTCAGCTACATGCTTATCCTCAACACGTTCACGATACTTCTACAAGTAGCGTTCATTGTGTTTATGTCACTGCTGTCCATGAACATTATTCGTCAGTTCACTAGTGCGAAGAAAATGGCTCTGGTCGCTCCAGCCTTGTTCGTGAACCACGGGGGTGGTCCCATGCCGCTTTTGGGTGATAAGGATCACGTAGGACTCGCGAACTTCCTCAAAGACGGTGTGAAGAAGCATGTTGATTTTAAAAACGTTAAAGCGATTATTTTAGTGACCGCGCATTGGCAGGAGAATAAAGTGACTATATCTTCTAGCAATCATCATGATTTATACTTTGATTATTATGGTTTTCCGCCGGAATCGTACAAGTATAGGTACGATGCGCCTGGCGATTCAAAGTTAGCTTCGCGCATTCATGAAACATTGAAGAAGAGCGGTATAGACTCGCGTCTTGATCCTTCTCGTGGTTGGGACCATGGAGTTTTTGTCCCAATGATTTTGATACACCCTGAAGCTAACATACCTATAATACAGATATCTGTGCTAAGCAATGAAGACCCAGAGCAGCATTACAAACTCGGACAAGCGTTGCATCAATTCAGAAAAGAAGGTATTGCTATTATTGGTTCCGGAATGTCATATCATAACATGAGAGAGTTCTTCAACAGTCGTAGAGCGAGACAAGTTATAAACAAAGAGTTTGATGACTATTTAAATGATGTGTGTACAGCGGAGGAACAGAAGAGGAAAGAAGGGTTGTTATCGTGGAGAGAGGCTATAGGGGCTAACGAGGCTCACCCTCCGCATGCTGCGGAGCATTTTATGCCACTTGTTGTCGTAGCAGGTGCTGGAGGATCTAGGCCTGGTGAGAGGATTTTCAATTGGGACATGAGTGGAGTCTTCAGGTTAAGTGCTTTCGTATGGAAAGAGGAGTGACCGTGGTATTCCGTTCCTGACTTTTTGCTTACTAGAAATATTTTTAGTTTAGTGGCAAGGTGAAATTATCCAGCGAACATACTCATTCATAAATTGTTAAATATAGATTTTGTAATTCATGATGATGTGCAGATTTGACAAATCTAATCTTTAATTGCTTGATAAAATAAACTAACAAACACATCTTTGTGAATAACACAACCTGTGAGCAAAAGTATTATTTGGGAACCTGTTTAAAGGTCAATAATTAAATCATGTTATGCTATAACATAACACAACTTACAATCATGTAATTGTAAATTGACCCTTGGACAAAATGTAGTATTTAACACACATTGCAACAATACACATTATATGTGTTAACTTTATTTCACACATCTTTCCATCATTTACAAGCATATTTATATAGGATTTATAAGCTTTATATTGTACAGCAGGGTGTAATATTACATGGACACATTGGGTTATGTAATATAATTAATTCATAAGGCTCCGCGCACACGGGCGACAAAGTTGCTCGGCGACCTTCGTATTTGTATGAAAAGTTGCGTCACCTCGTGTGCGCACCTTCATACTAGCCCATAGACCGAGCGACGGAGACAAAAAAGTTTTGTCTCCCGTCTGTGGGGGGCCTAAAACATCCAATTTGTCCATGCACTTTTTATGCACATAAAAGGGTGATATTTGATAGTTGCCAACAAGTTTCTGACTTTCTGCCAAGATAACTTACACATTTTCCAATCTCACCTAAATACATGCATAAATTACTGTGATCTGGCCAGGTTTATAGGGACACAGTATATATGCTATTTTCAGTCAAAAGAGTAGGTAGGGTGTACCCCAACGGGTAATTTCGAAAGTCACAAAAATCACCATTATTTCCATCATATCAAGATTCCCCTTTCGAAATCACCCGAGCATTTCTGTGCTTCGAAATTACCCCAATGCACCCTACTTATGGTTGTCAAGGGGCTATTTCCATAATAGCTTCATATGTAAATATTTTTGACCACAATGTGGTCTTTTGATTGAAAAAATCGCACATTTTGAGATTAAAATATAAAGCTAAAATCTTTTGTATAAAACAAGAACTTGGGAAATTAAAAAGACTGTTGATGTGATGTGACTGGTGTTTTAGAATAAAAATCAATACATTGCATTGATGCTTGCTTTCCTTTTGTCAAATGTGGGTTAGTATTACTAAATTTAGGTCAAAAATATAAATGGATAAATGTCATCAAATAAAAATTTAGACGGCCAGAAATCTTGGCGCTAAAAAAGGCGGCGAATTTGAAAAGTGTAGGGCTCACCGGCTAATTGACTTCATAAAACGCGTGCCTTCGAACCTTGACGTTGGCGGAATTACTTAAAAATTGATTGAAAATGTAGGGGTGAAGTAATAGGCTACTTGCCTCCTAGTCAAATCAGCTTCTTTTTAAGAACTGTCAAAACGAATTTTAACGACTTGTTAATATGGAATTAAATATGAAATCGAATTGAGTGACGTCACGGCCAACTCAGTTACTTTATATATTTCTACCCGACTTAATAAATAGAAATTGGATTTAAAAATGTCTTCTGTCCATGTTTTTCTTATAATTATCTGATGCTTTATTTCGTGCATTGTATAATAGTTATTTGTTATACAAGGGGGCAAAGTTGTATTTTAACGCCGAGTGTGGAATCCTGAACTTGCGAGTTTTTTAACACACGAGAAGGAAAATACATTTGCACCCGAGTGAAACACAAAACTTTTCCCCTCACCATAGCGAGGAAACTACAACGCAAAAAATGCGTTTATCACTGCTTCCAGTAGTTCTACAGGTGGTAAATTATCTTTATTACTAGATTCACCTACTTTTATCAATTTTAAAGCAGTTTACCCACTAGTGGATAAAATGCGTTTTTACCCGCTGGCACACCTCGGACACTGGCCGTCAAATATATGAAAGAGGTGCGTTCCTAGCACACAATCTAAGCTCGTGTAGGTGAACGCGTACTAAGCTTGTATGAGTGAAATATGACAGGTCGATTGTTCGCATTTTTGACAGGCGGTAACTGTGAGGTAACCGAGAGGGGGTGAGTGGCACTTTCAGCGGGGAGCGGGAGTGGCCATACTGTACGATAGTACTCTTTATTATACTGTGCCGCTGGTATTAAAGGACAAAACACGTGTTTCCGAGCTAGTGAGGGGAAAAATATTTTATTTTAACTACAGTCAAGTTCCCTATTTCCATAGAAAATTGGAATTTCGCGCCTTTTTTAGTGCCCCGATTTGGTTGACCGTCTAATGTATAAGTTTGGTATAAGGTTCGTTTAAAGTCCCAGTATCTCTTTAACTTACTGTTTTTGGTGTTGGTACGGCACGCCTCTGAAGTTATTTAATTTTAAGACCGAATAATATACACATTTGTTATACAAAACTATGTACTAGTTTTATTTATACCTACCATTGACGTATGGACTAAGAGCCCCCAGAGCCGCCAGACCTGGATAATGTAGTCCGTATCGACATTAAAGCTAGGAACATACTACGCGGACGTCCGTCGTCGATCGACCGCGGACGGGGATCTGGACAATGAATATACACTTAACCGTGCAAACTATCGGTCGACGGACGTGGCCTTGAGCGCATGGCTCGCTGGATGTTTTGGTGACCGTGCACACTGATCGGTCGCGGTCGATTTACGACGGACGTCCGCGTAGTATGTTCCTTGCTTTAATGTCTGCATATTACCTAGTTCAGCCCGTCTGTCATTTTTTTGCTATAGTGAGTGTTGTGTGTAGGAAATTCTTAACTTGTGTCGATTTAAAACACTCCCTTCGGCATTTGTATTTCTATTTCAAAGGCAAATCTATTTCAAGCAGGATGTTCAAATAAAAGTTATCAATACTTCTCGAAATCGTTTATTAATACAGTATTTATAAAGTACATCAAGTAACCTAATATTATCTAATGTATAATAAGTTACACTTAAGATGTATTCACCACCGATTATCATTAAAACCACAAGCCTTAGCCTTTTTACCACCATGAAAAAAAATGTATTTAACACCCTCGCTGCAGTGATTAGTATAATTATTAAAAAATACTTAAGTACAGTAAGGCACTGGTCCCACCGCGAGCACTATAAGCTATTTATTTATTTATTTCAAAAATAGTAATACAGCATGACAGTATTAAATACTAAATCACTGCAAAACTAAAAACAAGTACAAAACATTTTTTATACATGATAAACTGTTGAAAGACGTACATCCATCCTCTCGCAGAACCTCAATAATTCATCGCGCACAGCACTCCATCTGCCAGCAAATAAATCGCACTCAGGTGCTGATGCTAAGAGAGCATTCAGGAGGGGCAAAGGGCGAGGCCGTGTAAGCTATGAGCTATCGGCTATAAAAACGAACAAAAGATAGTCGCTCCCGTGCAAATAAAAGAGACACGGCAATGTTTATAGTTACTCGCCCAGCGGTGAGCTATCAAAATCGCCGTGTCTCTTTTATTCGCACGGGAGTGCTTATCTTTTGTTCGTTTTTATAGCCGATAGCTCATAGCTTACTAGCTCGCGGTGGGACCAGTGCCTTATGCAGTGAACGTGTTAATAAAGTAGATAAAAAGCCACGACGGTAAAAAGGTTAACTATGTTATCGGAATTGAGAGAAAGGATGCCCAGACCTTCTTAAAATAAAACATGATTAAAAAAAATACAATTTGCAGAAATGGGGTTGAAAAGTAGCACAAAACCTTACAGTTTGATGGATTTATTTATTTTCTGCTGTTATATTTTAGTCAGTCTGTTTTGTGCTTGGTTTTCACAGCGGTTTAGGTTCAACCCCATCCAATGCCAGTTGGCCATAGCCGACAAAGGTAAATGAATATAATTAATTTTGATAAAATTTACTATTGCGTGTAATACAAAGACATATAACTCCGTATAGACAGATAAAGTCTAAAAATAAAACGTACCTCAGTACCATAAAAGGTACGGCTGCCTAGATGGCATTATACCTTTGGGGAACGCTCAGCTAGATGGCGCTAATATTAATATTTGACATTTTAAAACATATCAAGCTAAGAATATGGGCCAAATTGACAAAACTGAGGTTCAAAAGTTTTAAGCTTGTGTCGAGAGATGGCAGTCTATGCACTGTGATTACATTTTACTTCGACAGTAACTCTCTATAATACTCGATTCTCTTTGGTGTAATATAAAATCTTAGAGCATTCAGTAGAGAGACGTGTCGGTCTGTTTGTCTACTATCTGGGGCCCATATCTCAAAACTGAAAGTTACAAGCGGAAGTCCCATTCCAACTTGTCATATTAGACATTGACTACCGCTTGTAAATTGTAACTTGTAGCTACGAGAAATGGGCCCCTGTTCTGGCTATTTTATGCGCTACGTCACATATATTTTTTATACGTAACGTAAAAATAATCATTTCAAATAAACATCAGTACATACAATACGTATGGCCGATTTTTCTTGACAGAAAATTCATTTTTTAAACGCCTTCCATCTGAATGTTCTAAGTACAGCCTGTCAAAATAGATTAGAAAATAATAGGGGAGCCACCGATGTAAACCGTTTTGCATGTAGCAACTACTGACTCACTTTTGTATGAGAACAGACTTGGCACATCTCGGACACTGCCGATCAAATATATGAAAGAGGCGCGTTCCTAGCACAGTCTAAGCTCGTGTAGGTGAACGCGTACTATGCTTGTATGAGTGGAATATGACAGGTCGACTGTTCGCGCTTTTGACAGGCGGGAACCGAGAGGGGGTGGGCGGCACTTGCAGCGGGGAGCGGGAGTGGCCATACTGTACGATAGTACTCTTTATTACACTGTGCTTATGGTAAAAAAAAACATTTCTACTCTTTTTTGACAGGCTGTAGTCAATTAGTCATACTAAACTAATTTGACACCGATTTTGATTCCGCCTTTGAAAGGATTAACCCCTCGCATGCGGCCTGTCAATTTTGATCATTGAAAATATGACCTTGACATTTAAAACAATAGATTCAAATTCCCACGCACGGATCCGTGTCTAAGCATACGAAGGGTTAAGTAAACTTTATAATTTCATGGAAGTTTGACGTTCATATAACAATCGTCCCGGTGGGAATGTCAAAATAGTTTGTTACCACTCTAAGGCACTGGTCCCACCAGAGGCAAGTTAGCGACGCGCTATCGGCGAATAAAAAATAGTCGCTCCCGTGTAAATAGAGACGCGATGAGATACGCAAAAACAATACAACGCTTTTCGTACCCAGTATAACAACGCCTTTAGGCCGTTTTCACATTATACGATCCGATATCGGATGTCGGAACGACATCCTACATCCGATAAACGCTTCCGATAGTGTCGGATGTCGGTCCGATAAAACCACAGAGAACCTCCTATAGAGTGGCAGTCTTGTATATTTGGTTCGCGATACGAGTCACCAGTGTTTGGGGTGCGAGGAGCGGGCGGGGAATGTGTTAAGCGCGCTGTGATTGGCCGTTTCAAGGACGGCGGGCAGTCGCGCCAGATGAAAAGGGACAGAAGTATGACTGTCCCTCTACTGACGCGTAAGTGGCCAATGTAAGTTGACCTATGCCGGCTCTGAATAAATTATAAATATGACTTATTTGTGGAATGTAATGCCGTCTGTTTTTAAATTTGAGCTTCTTGTTACCTTTCCACACCATTTCACACTACAGGTGGACATCTTTAAGGCATCAAAATACCCTTTTCCAATTTTTTTGTGCGAAAAACACGCGCTGCTTTCGGGTCTGTTACTTGGTCGATACTGATCGGGCACGGCGAGCGCCCGCGCTTATATCAGTGCAAATACTAGGAAGGCTGGCGACCGCGAGTCGTCTTGTAATAGATGTCTATAGGGGTTGGTCTGTGAATAAAACGCATTATTCCAAATCAATGAAGTATGATTTTGTATCAAAAAATATTTAAAAAAATGTTTTATATTTAATAATTATAAGCACTATATCCTAAATATTATATTGTAAAATTAAAATAACGAGCATAAAAAATACTCAGTGTCAGGCAAAATAAATAATTTTACATTCAACTATATCTACTAAAAGATGAAAAAACTAGTATCCGCAATTCGGACCGATGCATTACAACCTTTTTTTTTTCAATGGAAATTGTCAACTAATTTGAATTTCGATCATTAGTAGCTGTTTAATAGACGCCATTTTTGTCACGCACACTACTACAAACGTATACATACATTGTATACGCACACAAACAAATATTATCGGCCGACAACTGGCGGGGGGTCCGGCATGCCAAAAAATGTCGGAAGCGTCCTGCCGATATCGGCAGTTCCATGGTGCCTCGGACAAAAACTGTTGTAGGAGAGTGCCATCGGCATTAAATCCGCAATTTTTGTAGTTCGTAGTTCGTCGCCAAGCGATGAACTGTAAATCGCTCGCTCTCTCTTTTATTGACACGGGTGCGACTATTTTCTGTCCCTTTCTATCGCCGATAGATCAATGTTTAGTAACTTCTGGTGTGACCAGTGCCTGTAGCTTAAATAGCATGTTTCTAGCTGTAGCGGTCAAAATCTCATTTTATTTTCACGCAGTATTATGCTAGGCTTACCATCATGGTAAAATATTTTAAAAAAAATAAAAAATTACGTCTATTTTTTATTGCATATAAAATAAAATCATGTCTTGGTGTACATTTCGTTTACTAAGTTATTTACAAAACTTATATACTAGTAGCCTATTTTTACGTGTCGCGTCGCGTACAAAAATTAGCCTTTATGACGTTATGAATAAGAGCGAGAATGGCGAACGCGTGTTTAAAAATTTTAGTACACGGATAGAGAAATAAGGGAAGAGTTGTAATTGTTATAGTGACATCTAGCGACAATCACGCGGCAACTAGCGTAAATTATCAGTACTGCTCCTTGTCAATAGATGTCGCGACGAACGAAGAGTCTAATGCTCACCAATTTTTAGCTAATATTACTGTTCAGTTTTGCCCATCATTTTTCGGATATTTTTTCATGTTAACTGTGGCAACACTTTGTCACAGTTGAAATTCGAATATTAAAAAAAAACGGTTGCTCTGTCATGTAATCGACAGAGCCAGTACGCAACAGATTCGCGAACAGCCACCATCACCTTAGCCAGTCTCGCTATTTCTCGCAGTAAATTATTTGAAAGCACCATCACCCGTAGTTTAACATCATTTCAATAAGTGTTGTGTATCGGAGAGCGCCAGGATCATCCGTGGAGAGAACGTCGAAGGTCTAAGTTGAAAGCTCGAAGGTAACGGTTTTACGCTTCCTCTAGCTTGCGACAAGGAGCTGAAATCACCGCCAGCGGGCCTAAAGCGCGACCAACGACTCAGTCCTCACATTCCCGGGCTGTAAGGTAAACTTCGTTTACACTTATTTCACACTAGTCGTCTAACATCACATTTACCATCTTCACTCCATACCAACTTCCTTGCTGACTCGGCCCTAAATTCCACGCTATCGCTTTCCCCTTTTCGCCCCCATACAGTCCATTAATTGTCGAACAATTACAATAGTGTAAATCAGTATTATGTTTTCAATTCTTTCTGCTTGTAATATAGGTTGTAAACTGTTCTAATATTCAATTTTTGGCCGACGAGACACTATTGCCACCTAGTATCGAGTAGCAGTGCTGATAATTTACGCTAGTTGACGCGTGATTGTCGCTAGATGTCAGTATAACTATGCCTATACAAATAACTCGCGTTTACTGACGTATGGAGTTACTACTCTTCCATTACTTATTCCTCTATGGTAAACATGGTGTTTTTTTCCCGCACTAGTTCGAAAAGTAGTGCGTTTGTTGAGTAGGTTACTTTAACGGGCCGCATGGACTAAAAACGTACGATACACGTGCGAAGAGGAATTTCGTAACTCGTGTCAAATTAAAACACTCCCTTCTGTCACACCTCGGACACTGGCGATCAAATATATGAAAGAGGCGCGTTCCTAGCACACAGCCTAAGCTTGTGTAGGTGAACGCGTACCATGCTTGTATGAGTGAGATATGACAGGTCGACTGTTCCCGTTTTTGACAGGCGGTAACTGTGAGGTAACCGAGAGGGGGTGGGCGGCACTTTCAGCGGGGAGCGGGTGTGGCCATACTGTACGATAGTACTCTTTATTATACTGTGCTTCTGTCGTGTTTTCATTTATCGCCACTCGTTAACTTCCCCTTTTCCGCACTTGTATCGTAATCTTGGAGATTACAGATGTATTGCGAAAAGGGTTGCCTTCGTATTGTTATGGAAACGTACGAACGTGTCATGTTATTTCAGTCAGTCTCAGTACAAGATGTATACTATAAACATTAAATAAATGTCATATACAAAGAAAAAGTGACCAAGGGCTCCAAGTGTTCCGAGCTGGAATCGAACCAGCGTACTCCGTTAACCGGACGGATGCCTGTAAAACCACTCGGCCATCGGATCACGAAAGCAAGGGTCGAAATTTCCAAGTATATGACACAATTACCGAAGGCTTGGCGCCCCCCGCCATCTCTGAGGTAGAACCGAAACTAGTTCGACCTCCTAACTGAATCAACACATGTGATTACGAGCTAGCGAAGAGAGATGGCGCTGCCGTGCAAATCTACAAGATGCAAGGTGCAAGATGTATACTGACTGAACTAGCATGAAAAATACGAACGTTTCCGGAAAAATACGAAGGCAACCCTTTTCGCACTATATCTGTACGGACATTTATTATGTGAAAAAATTGCATTGCGCCTTTTTAATATTGGACGAAAAAAAGGTCGCAAAAATATCTGACAATAAATTGAAATAGATATCATACACGAAAGAAAAAACGGCAAGGCCCACTGGTGGCCGAGCCGGGAATCGAACCCGGGTCTTCAGCTTACGCGGCTAACGTCTTTACCACTAGACCACACGCCCGCCGGCGTGGCGAAGACCTTGCCGTTTTTTCTTTCGTGTATGATATCTATTTCAATTTATAATTTATATATAGTAGTGTGACTACTTGAAAAACGAACAAATCAAAAAATATTCAACAAAATAATTTGATTTGTTCCCTAGTTGTATATCTGACAATCTTATTTCTAGAGCCACAAGAGCGTGTCAGACATTTATGCAACCTTTTTGTACGATATTATTGCCGGTGACTATCATCCACCTGTATGGTACCTATATTTGGTACCATATTTTTGACTCTTAGTACTTTTTTTTTATTTTGGGGTAAATTTAGAGTTTATTATTGGCAAGATGTATTTTGTGTTATTTAAAAAAAATGAGAAAAGTTTCAGTATTTTTTCTACCTTGAAGAAATCTCGGTATTTTGGGAAGATGCGGTCGGTTTACTACAGTTGTGGTGTGGGTTTCAGGCTACTGTTCCGGATTTGTAAGTTCACATTTTTGACACATTTGTTTTGAAGTATGTTGCGATGTGGCTAAGACGTATCGTTTGCCAAATCTAACGAATAATTTCGAATTGGTTTAATCGGTTAGGCCCTATGTACAAGGAGGCGCTTAAACAAATATACGAATTCTATCAACTTATTGAAATGTCATTTGAATCGAAATGACAGACTCTGCCACAGCACTAGTTTAAAAATAAAAATTAATAAATGACATAAAAAGTAAATCCTGCGGGATAAATTAATATCGTAAAATACTAACGAAGATCCGCAAAAATGTAATATGTGTTAAATTATGTTTAAAGTAAGCGAAATATTGTTTTTAAGTACTTGATTTTTTTAAATATTATTACAGGATTTTATTTTAAATTTCATTAGGTTGCGCGAGTTTACGTTATGTCGGCGCTGTCATGTGCCAAAAAGAGGTTCTTAGAAATCCGGGACAATAGTCCTATTACTGCGACATCACAATTTCTTTCTCTTTCAACTTCAGAGTGGTATTGAAACTTGAGTTTGTGCTCTGTTTACCCCTTTTCTGAAAACAGGCGTGTGTTTATGTATCTTGTGTATGGTTGTTGTTTGTGTAGCGTAGTTATATGTTACTGATGCAGTTGGTGTGGGGCCAGGACTGCTTGTGCGAGCGGCAGTGTCGTGGTGATGGCGGGCGATGCCGCGCTCACTGCTACGCCGCCGCCGCAGAATATCACCTGCAAATAGAACAAAGATTAACCCCTTATCCATAATTATTGCTTATTCTTTCTATCACACCAATACGTCGGAAAGGGACAATAGTACATTGTGCAACAAGGGAGGTAAGGGGGTCATTAAATACGAGTGTCCTGATATATTCACGACAGCCGCAGGCTGGAGTGAATATAGACACGAGTATTTAATATCCTTACCTCCTGAGTTACACACAATGTTTTTCATCACATTTGAGAAAAAAATCCAAAAAAAAGTCATAAGGCAAAACCTTCAACGCAACGACGGCGCAAAGACCAATAGTGTATCTTCATCTATATCAGATTATTCATATTAATTTTGAACGAAAACAAACTGGAAAATCCTGCATATTAATTTAGATGCAATGTTCAAAAAAGCATATAAATCATATAATTGAACTAAATTTTTACTTATTTATGATTAATTAATTAATTTTGATCTGTTGTACTCTCCGTTGCTAGGCAACGGTGGGCGCCTCGCGCTGGCATACGGTCAAGCGCGAGTCGAGAACATATTGTCAGATTGTAAATCATAACAATTTATCTGAGTTAAATTTAGGAAATAAATGCAAAACACACTGAAATAATTCTAAAACATAAACAAAATCCATTTTTCATACCGTTTAATACCTTTTATAGCTTAATAGTTAAATTTTGGTTGTGCAACAAAAATCTTTGGCTGATTGAATCTTTGCCTGAAGTATTGTACGGCCCATACAACCATTTCAGTCGCAAAATCTTCAAATCAGTAACTAACTGTCAAATGTGACATAACGCGTGGTAACGTCGTGCAAACAATGCGACCGTATTGATACAATAACAAAATGTAGTCGTCGTGTGCACTCGTTACGGTAACAAAATGTGTACGAATTTGTGGCTGTCAATGTCACTGTCAGAATGACTTTTAACGACACTTAATTAGTCGACGTTTGCACACATAACGGTAACAACATGTGGACGAATTTGTGGCTGTCATTGTCACTGTCAGAACGGTTTCTGACAGTGACATTGACAGAATTTGTACACACATGTGTAGGTCTGATTACCGAACTGCTCCTAAACCACTGTAACCGCAAATGACAATCTGAAATACGAAGGTTTCTCAAACTTTCTTGTGAAGTTGTGGACTGGTTGCTTTGAATCATTTAAATATGAGCGAATTAAATAATAATAAACGACGACGACCATTTAAGCACTCTTCGACATTTTATAGAAATGTGGGAAAGTTAAGAAAAGTGCAGAATGATAATACAAATAGATAAGCACTTTATAGTTACTTAATGTATTAAATATATAATTATTAATTCTTATTGATAAAAATGAAGTGCAGTGTTGCTTTACACAATAAAAGTAGGAATCAAATGAAATAGAGTATTTACTGTGATATTAATAGAATTTCTGTTGCGCAATGATAGTTTTTTTCAGTACAGATGCTGCTTTTTACACGCAGTAGTGCGAGCAAATCAAGCAATGATTCATTTCTTGTCTGGTCGAAACTCTTAGCTTGGATTTAGGTACTGAAAATCGTCATACGATACACGTGCGAAAAGGACATTCACAACTCGTGTCGATTTAAAACACTCCCTTCGTTCGTGTATTAATTTATCGCTACTCGTATCGATTTTCCTCTTTTCCGCACTCGTATCTACAAGTATTTTGTTTGGGTTACAAAAAAAAACATTTTATTTACTCTACTACGTTTTATTTGCTGACCAAAAGCATGCCTTTTCACAGCGGTTCTACATATGTCTGGGACCGCGGCTGTACAATAAGTTAAACGCAGATTATCACATATATCATCTATGCTACGCAGAATGTAAAAAGTTACAAAGAAAGCTCTAGAACTAATGTCTTATGAAGACACGGAAAACTTATTAACAGTTCTAAAATAACTAGAAATAACCTAGACAGAGCTACTTAATGTTTACAAATAAATACACCTACCTATGTATCCTTACGCTGATGCGATAAAGTACAACTGTTGACTCATTAAAATGCTAATAAGCAATAAGTATTACATATGGCTTACCATCTTTTTTTGCTGTACTTTTAGAATTATGATAGTTTTAAGTAGGTAACCTACTCTATTTATAAATCTGTAATGTAACTTATTTATTTTTTAGTTGAATACCTATGCAATGCACATGATATTATCAAATAATTTCCCTGTTTTAGTTTGTAAGTTATTTTTTCTGCCTGAGATACAGGATCTCCCTAGTTCAGGCACGGACATGGTGAAGCCTATTTTGTGTTAATATAGTTTATGGCCTGTTTATAACTGCTATTTTTGGTACATGAATAAATGATTTTTATTTTTTTTTATTTTTTTTTTATTTATGTCTCTTTAACATTACAAATTTGTAGACACTTATCTATACAAAAATCTTGACAAAAGAAGTACAGATCGCTGAAATTAATGTTAATAGTAATATTATTGACGACTACTTCAACAAGTGTCAATTGTGAAATGCCGCAAAATACTAGTTGCTCTATAGAAGACCATAATAATATGATCCCCGATCCTTTACAACCCAGCAGCTCGGTACGCACGTTACATTTTTTTTTTAAATCTTCTTTAGTGAGGGCAACTGAGTACGACGGCATATTTAATTGTTTATAAAGTTTGAGGATACCTGGAAAAAATTAATACAAGAATTACGCCATTTTGAAAACAGCTTTCGGTCACGCGTGTACGCTGCGACCATTTTGCGACCGTTTGTCGACCGTTTGGTGACCGTTTGGCGACTGTTTTTTACATGGAATATTACCGTCTTAATCCATATTTTAACAACTTTATTGGTTTTCTAGGCATTATTTTTAATATTTCAGTATAGTGTATGCACCGGAGCACTAAAACTTCACCAATCAATATACATAACACGCAAACACCGAGTAGTCAATAATATTATTACTGGTTAAACTGAGGTAAATTGATGGCGCGTTGATAAATTTAGACTTATTTTATGAAATCACTCGAGCAATTTAATTGGCCATGGTAATTAGCCCACATTATATTACAAATGCAAACAATATTTATCTTTAACAAATTCTTACGCCATTACATTTTAATGTCAAATGGTTTTATTTCTTTTTTACTTTGACGTCTCTGACAGTCGCCATTTGAAAAGAATGAAATGAACGAATGATTTTCGGAAAGTAGTCGCCAAACGGTAACCATGTGTGCACGCGTAGTGCACACTTCTGTCACTTCTGTGACCATTTGTGCCTGTTACCAATCGTCCCCATTTGGGTCGCCGCGACTAAACGTCGACCGTACTGCGACTAAACATTGAGACCCGAAGACCTGTGTGTACACAAAATAGGAGGATTTGCGTAGGAACGGCGACCGATTATGGTTATATGGGGGATTGTATTAATTTTTAAAACTAAATCCATTATTCCCTTGGGAATAAAATAGTACATTATTCTTCAGTACACGTAGACGTAATGAGACCTTTAAACAGCAAATGTGATGAAAACGATTTTTATCGGCTTGATAACTTTAGTGAATGTTTATGAATAAGGGGATAAAGATCTGGGTCACACACTCTAGATAGAACTAGATCCGACGGCAGCTGCTGGAACCATAATGGCACAATTTCATTAGTCGATAACTCGTTCGGTATACAACATACGGGGAGTCCAAGCAGGCGGGATAACAACCAATGAAATGCACAATTACTATTTAATTTCCCCGAATGCGGGCCCTGTGGCACGCGTTCCAGAAATCTTTCGTACCCCGCATGCGGGCCTTATCGACTAATGAAATTGCGCCATTAGTCGATAGAATCCGCATTCGGGGTGCGAGAGATTTCTGGAACGCATGCCACAGGGCCCGCATTCGGGAAATTATATATTAATAGTAACTTTTATCGGTTGTTATATCGCATACGGGAACTCCCCGTATGCTGTATACCGAACGAGTTATCGACTAATGAAATTGCGCCATAATGAAAACGTTTCTCCGAACGCGTTCCATAATCTCTCGTACCCCGAACGCAGGGTGCGCATTGGAATGGCAGTGGTCGTGTCGTACCTGCTGCACCTGCGGGCTCTGCTGCGCGCCGGGCGCCGCCAGCACGTACTGCTGCCGCACGCCGCCCACCTGCGCACAACGCCATGTTACACCACACACCATATATATACAACACTATACACTACAGGAAAGACAACTAAGAGTTGAGTTGAGTTGAGTTTATTTATTTCATAATGGTAAATTACAGTATAAATTATTCTACGTTAACCTATATGAATTTACATTATGATCGTCAATTATAATAATTTGGCATGCAAAGATACAATAATATAACGTCAATAATACTCAAAAACAATAGAAATTATTAAATTAACAATTTGTAAATGTGGTTTTCAAAACCACCGCCATTAAAAACTAAATAAATAATATAGCACAAGTCAAGTTAAAAGTCTAATAGTTAGGTATCTCATAATGATCGTCATATTAAAATGAAATTATGAGCAATTGGTAATAATAATAGTTCAAAATGTCAAGTAAATTATTACAATTTTAATTCCATATATTCATCTACCGAATATAATGGATTTTTCAATAAAAAGTTCCTCAGTTGAAGTTCAAATGCTTCGTCAGAGATTTCAGTTCTTAATTCGGCGGGTAGGCGTTCGTAATAGGTAGGGCCTATCACTCGTGGATTCTTGCATGAAAGTGCCATGCGACGCGGCACTGTTCGCAGTCTTCCCGTCGATCTTATCTGTTTGCCTATAACTTCGACACGTTTGAACGTAGACAAGTTTCTTCTTACGAACATCAAAACTTGAAACATGTATAGGGAAAAGTGCGTCATTATGGAATACTTTTTAAAGAGTTCTTTGCAGTGGCACCTTTGTTCAACCCCAGCCAGTAAACGGATGGCACGTTTTTGGAGAATCAATACTCTCTTGGCATCTGTTGAATTTCCCCAAATCAGTGTACCGTATGACATCAAGGAGTGAAAGTGTGAAAAATAGACGTTTTTAAGCGACTTCCTTGATATCAAAGGTTGTAGTTTTTTCAACGCAAATATAGAACTACTCAACCTATTACAAAGCTGATCGACATGGCACTTCCAATTCAGATTCGAGTCAAGTACAAAACCCAGAAACTTTACTTCGTTACATAACGGCATTGGGCAGCTACTGATACATGGCGGTACCGTGGTGTTGCGGCCCGAGAACATCATGACATTGGATTTTGTTATGTTTAACAGTAGGCCATTTGATGAAAACCATGTCTGTAATTGGTCACAAGCTTCATTTATTCCCTCGGCCAACTGCGCGTGTGTTTTTGCCTTAACAACTACAGTGGTGTCGTCTGCAAATAACACTGAGAGTCCATTTGTGATGGCAGAGGGTAAGTCATTCACAAACAATAAAAATAGCGTATTTCCGGCCGCCGACCCTTGAGGAATGCCTAAATTAATGTAGCCAGTCTCTGAAACATGCCTCTGGCCATTTAGTGGCATCTTAACTACTTGTTGACGGTCAGACAAGAATGATGCAAGCAATTTATGTGCGGAACCATTTATGCCATACATTGTTAATTTATTTAAAAGTAGTTTATGACTAATGATGTCGAAAGCCTTAGACAAATCGCACAGTATGGCAGCCATCTTGTACTTATCATCTAATCCAGTCAAAATGCAGTCAACGATTTTGTGTGCTGCTGTAGTAGTGGAGCGTTTTTGTCTGTAGGCATACTGGTTATCGGTCAGCAATGCATTATGTTCCAGGTACGACATTAAGGAAGACGACAAAATTGACTCAACAATTTTTGACACTGTAGGTACTATAGTTATAGGCCTGTAATTGTTTACATCACTCTTGTCACCCTTTCCTTTATAGACCGGACACACACGTGTATTTTTAAGTACATTCGGATATATTCCAATTTGAAACATGTCATTAACTAAAACTATTAATATGTCAGATAGAATAGGCCAGATACTTATTAATATATTTAAAGATATGTCATATACGTCTACAGTGGTACTGGTCCTTAACATTGACTTTATGGTTTTATCCAGAAGGTCACGAGTAACAATAGGGAATGCGAAGGACGGTATATCAGTGTTGCCCAAGTGCCCACTAACGTACTGCTTGGATAGGTGCTCATCGTTGCTTACTGCATGTATTTTGGCGATGTTTAAAAAGTGCGAGTTAAAAGCATTTGGAATGTAAGAAATAGTATATTGTGCAACAAGCGAGGTAAGGGGCATTTTGTCAACGAGTGTTAATAACTTGCGACAGCCGCAGCCTGGAGAGAGTTATAGACACTAGTTTACAAAATCCTTACCTCCTGACTTACACACAATATAATTAATTTTACGTCCGGATATAGTATTAATTTTTAAAACTAAATCCATAACTCCCTTGGGAATAAAATAGTACATTATTATTCAGTACACGTAGATACAATGAGACCTTTAAACAACAATTGTGATGAAAAAACTATTTTTCACTTCTCATTCTCAAAAGGTGCAATAAAATAAAATATGGGGGGGGGGGGTTGCCCTAATAAAACATTTGTGAGTGTGTTTAGTAAAACGTCCCACTTTGTCGGTTACCATTAAGACGAGATTTACTTGTAACTTTATATGAAATAACTGACAAAGCGGCTTTATAGCAATCGACAAAGTGGGACATTTTACCGTGCACACTCACATTTTTTCCACTTTTTATTTTAGTACTTTGTCGGCGTGATTGATATACATATTGGTACCAGGACGTAGTTACGCAGAATCCAATCCATCTGAAATATTTGTTGAAATGAAAGACTTTTGTTTTTCATACAAGGTCTAAAACTTAATGACAATTTCATGTGGAATGGAACGTTTCTGCGTAACACAGCACAGCGGATATCGTCTCGCTCGAATCTAGAGCAGAGCCCAACTGAGGTAGTACCTCCGCCTTACAGAAGACCGCAGCCAAATAGCACTAGACCCTACTCATAGTGTTGTGTTCCTGTGAGTAAGGCTGCCAGAGCTCAACGAGGGTGCGGTGTGCTGATGACGGGAGGACTTACGGAACTAACTTGTTCCGTCTATTGTCCTTTGAGTCGTCGGCAACCCGAACCCTCCTTGGAACTTGTACACTCCTTTTTGCTGTGTACTTAACACAGCAAAAGGGAATGTACAAGTTTCTAATGGGGTGGCAACGCGCATGTGACACTTTGAGTTGCAGGCGTCCATAGGTTACGGTGGCCGCTTTACATCAGGCGGGCCGTATGCTTGTTTGCCACCGACGTAGTATTAAAAAAAAACTACGTCCACAGCTTTCTAGTGCAAACGGTCACTGAGATTATCCGCGGACAGACATGGCGAAACTATAAGGGTTCCTAGTTGACTACGGAACCCTAACAAGGTGTAAAATGAGGCTGGCAACCCCAGCAAGATAAACATCTCTAAGAGAAGGCTCGCTAAATTTTAATCCTTAATAAGTTATAAAAGCTTACGAACATTGTGGTGAAGTGTACAACAGTGGCGTGGTCCGCCTTGCGGACGAAATCACGTCAAATTCAACTACGGTGCACAACATTTCAACGTTTCCTGCCACAGTAAAGTACGTAGATAACCGTTTACACTTTAAAAATCCGAAATTTCGTCAAAGATAACGGGATAACAACGTGACGTACACAGCTGTTGAAGCAAACTGACGTTGACATTTCTGACAGTGACATTGGCGACAGATTGGATAGAGGGTGACACATTAGCACGTATGCCAACATCATAATTGCAACTGTCAACAGAAGGGAGCGTTCGGAAACCACATCACGTTAGCATATTTATCCTAGCCAATATACTCAGCGGTTTCGTCCAACATGGCTCTGTGCGCTGGTTGCAAATTAGTAGCTGAAGATGGAAGATACATGAAATGTAGTAAATGCGCTCAATCGTACGACTTATTGTGTGCCGGGTTAATGTTGGATAGATACCTAGCTTTGTCAAACGAGGACCTCAATTGCTGGATTTGTATGGATTGCCGACGTACAATACCCAAAACTGGAAATACAAATACACCTGTACGTCTATTTCCTAGCCTAAGCAACTGTATGGGTAATGATGGTTCAATTGCTGAAATAGTTGATACCTCAGATTTGGACTTGGATAACGACTTTAAAAATATCACCATTGAGCGAGGGCAGTACAGGTCAAAGAAAACTCATCGAGTGGACGAGCCGCCGCCTAGGTGTGCATGCGGCGGAGCCACACTACGATCTATTATAAGGGAAGAGCTTAACACTCTATTTGCAAACCGGAACCCTTCTTGGCTCTTGGATGCCATCTTGCCCATGTCAACTGAGCTTAAACAAACAATGAATAAGGTTTTAGATATTCAGAGCTCGCTATTAACTAAACTAAATGAATTCACCACCTCTCCGTCGACTGTAACACCGTCTAGCACATGCAAGCAAACGCAGCAGGTGGATATATCTGCACATAGTGCTCATTTGTCACCCCAACCAGAAACATCCAAATTAAACTTGCCTATTTCTACCACTGGCAACCCCGTTACTACGACAAAATCCCCTGCGCTCTGCTCTATACAACAAGTTGTACCAGAAAGTGCTCCTCTGGCTCTTCCAAATTCTGCAAGCAAGCCGCTGGATAGTAGGAAAATTAATGTTGTTAACGGTGATGCAAGCGACCATGACCATGACGATGATAGTCGTGACAATACCTCCACTACTGCAGAAAACGAACTAGCTTGGAAAAGTGTGCAGTACAGGAGGGGACGGATGTCTAACCCACCCTCCAAAGACGACAGTAATCGTGATCGTAGTGGTGCCCAAGGAGTCTCTGGAGGTAACGGCTATTGTGGCAGCGACGTTGGTGGACACAGACGTAGAAGCAGAGCTAGCGGTCTCGTGGGACGAGCCGGCGCCGAGAGTGGCATGTGCCGCGGCACGGCGCCGCCTGGTGCTACTCCCTTGTCTGCTGCGGAGCGACTGCAACAGTTACATCTATGCTACGTTCAGGAAGGCACCACAGCTGAACAAGTGCGGGCACATCTGGAGACTATCTGTGAAAGTGACGTGTGTACGGTCGAACCCCTTAAGCCCCGGGGGAACTATTCATCATTCAAGCTTGGAGTGCCCGCAAAGTTCTCTGACCGAGTGCTGTCAGCTAGTAATTGGGCCGAAGGAATATGTGTTAAATATTGGCGACAGAACTTTCGTTCCGGCCGGGGAAAAGCCGTGTCGACGGCCCACCCCCGGCAGAAAAAACTATTGTTTAACTACCAGAACGTCCGGGGATTGCGATCTAAGACTGACATGTTTATTAAGAATGTTATAGCTTGTAAATTTGACATTATTGGCCTTACGGAAACCTTTCTGACAAGCTCCGTGTGCGACGGTGAGCTCTTCCCCAGCGGGTGGCGCGTGGCGCGACGAGACCGCGCGGGCGACGCCGGCTGGGGCGGGGTGCTGCTGGCCGCGCGAGACCGCTATTCAATGCGTGTCCTCCATGATATCGATGGCCTTACCACTGATATGGAATTGTTATTTGCAATAATCACTTATAAGAATTTGAAATTTCTGTGTTGTGTCGTATACCTACCTCCGAGCTATAATGCTGACCAGTATACGAATGTTTTGACATGTATTGAAAATGCTGTATGTGCTTATCCTGACCTATGTTTCATTTTGTTAGGCGATTTTAATCTTAATTCATGTTCTTCTAGTGTTAAATGTGACTTTGATTTATTTTGCGACTTTTGTAAACTGACTCAATATAATAATGTTTTTAATGAACACGGGGGCATGTTACATCTCGTGCTGAGTGATTTGGATGAAAAACTTTTGTCGGTATATGCCTGTTCTGATGAAGCGTTGGTCCCGATGGACGCGTACCACCCACCCCTTGCGCTTTTAGTAACGTTTCCCTGCAGCCTGCCTCCGCCGTCCGCCCCGCCGCGCTCGCGCGCCGCCTCCTGCCCAGACTGGAACTGGCGTAAGGCGGACTACCAAATGCTCTATCCGGCTCTGGCAGCCATTGATTGGACCGATCTCCTGTCAGCTGCTGATGTTGATTCTGCTACCGAAATTCTGTACACCAAACTTTATTCGTGTATCAATCAATTTGTTCCTTTAAAAAATCGTACTAATAATAATTCTAAATACGTATACCCAAAATGGTTCACAGGGGAGATTATACGCAATATTAAATTAAAATATTTTCACTTGAAACGTTTCAGACAAGAGGGCAAGGATTTCAATTGGCATATGTTCAAATATTACAGAACACAAGTAAAGTATTTGATTGATGATGCGTATAAACTTTACCTTCATAATGTACAACGTAATATTATTAGTTGCCCGGGGAAGTTCTGGGATTATGTCAAAGACAAAAAAAGGGAACGACAGCACAGTGACGAGTCTTTTTATTTTAAAGGAAGAGAAGTGAGTGGTCAGGATGCTGCGGATGCCTTCGCCAATTATTTCAGCTCCGTGTTCCAGCAAGATAGGCCGAACCTGGACGCGGCGGCCGCGGCGCGCGTGGCACATGTCTCCGGTGACTCGAGAACTGTCTCCATTCCCTTCGTTTCTGAGTCTGATTTAAGGGCGGCTATACGTAAAATTAAACCCCGCTCATCTAGCGGGCCGGACGGTATCCCAGTATTTCTAGCCAAAGATTGTGCTGATACATTGGTTACGCCTCTAATGCATATATTTAACCTTTCGCTCAGATGTTCCGTCTATCCAAATCGCTGGAAAACTTCTAGGGTGACGCCAGTTCCCAAGGAAGGTAACAATACGGATATTACCTCTTTTAGGCCTATAGCCGTGCTGCCTGTGTTTGGCAAGATATTTGAAATCATGCTCAATCGCCATATAAGTGTACAGGTGGCAGATCGCTTGCACCCCAGTCAGCACGGCTTCCGTAAGTCGCGATCCACTGTCACGAATCTTGTTGCTCTTGCTGACTATGTCTGCAAGGAGATGGATGTTGGTCGCCAGGTCGATGCAGCTTATTTCGACTTTAGAAAAGCTTTCGACCTGGTCGACAATGACATATTGCTGGGCAAGTTGGCGCTAGTGGGCTTCACGCCGAAGCTATTAGATTTTTTAGCTAGTTATATGTGCGGTAGGCAACAGTACGTTAGGGTGAGCGGCTTCGAGTCTAGCGATTACTGTACGCTGTCTGGTGTAAGTCAGGGCAGTACCCTTGGCCCCACTCTGTTTCTTATTATGATAAATGACTTGCCTGATACAATTAGGGCAGCTAAATGTCTTCTTTTCGCCGATGACCTGAAGCTGCTCCTAGGCATTGGTGATAGTAGTGACAGTGCGGCGTTGCAAGCTGATATTGATGCTGCTGCTGGGTGGAGCGTGAGAAATAGACTTCCCTTTAATGCCAAAAAGTGTAAGGCGATAACTTTCACACGTAAACGTTCCGCACTCCAAACTGAGTACAGTCTAGCGGGCTCGTCTTTGGAGAAAGTCACTGATATTCGTGACCTGGGTTTAATGTTGGATAGCAAATTTGACTTCCATTCGCATATCACTAACATTAGCAGGCAGGCCAGTAAAACCTTAGGATTTGTAATGAGAATATCCAAGCAATTTCACGTCGGAGTGGCCAAGGTTCTCTATAATGCTTACGTACGCAGTAAGTTGGAGTATGGTGCGGTTGTCTGGGATCCGTATGAAGCCAAGTATTCATTAATGCTTGAGAAAACACAACGGAAATTTGCACGCTGGTTGTACAAGAAAGCTTATGGATACTACCCGTACCTCTACCCTTCCATCTTTGTCTCGGGGATGGTTGGGCTAGACACCCTCGGTTTGAGGAGGAAGTTGCTGCTCCTGATACACTATCTCTCCATCATCCACCACCATGTTGATAGCCCAGATGTGTTAGGAAAGATAGGGTTATTAGTTCCCAAGCGTGTGCCGCGCGACTTGGAGGGGGCGGTGGCACCGCGTCGCCGGCCGTGTCTGCTGCAGCGGCCGACCGCTCGCACGTGTTACGCGAGGCACGCGCCCACCACGCGTGCTTTAACGCTTCTCCAGGCGATGCTCACTCAGCACGTTGACGTTGACATGTTTGCTGATCGTTTAGCATACTTATGCAAAACTGCTAGACAATTTATGAATTTTTATTTGACTGACCCGTAATCTGTTTGACATTATTTTAAATTTTCTTATTTTATTTTACCTCTTAATTGTTTATTTGATTAGTTTGACTTGTTCGACATTTATACGACATTTTACCTAAGCATGTTTTATTTTTATTATATTGCATGTATTGTTAATGTGTAGGTGTATTGGTTCAGACTGTAAGCTTGCACTATGTTCAATAAATAAAAAAAAAAAAAAAAAAAAAAAAAAAAAAATGCACCTGATGTATTTGCTGTTGCTGCACCGGCTGTCGGTGCGTGGCGTCAGCTTCTACCACAACTTGCTCCATGTAGTTACCGCCCGCTGAAACAGAACATAACACTATGATACAAGTCCGAAAAATCGGAAATTATGGTACAATACGTTGTGGACACAAACCTACCCCCGACGCAAAAACGACGGGGTGTTATAAGTTTGACGTGTCTGCCTGTCTGTGTGTGTGTCTGTCTCTGGCATCGTAGCTCCCGAACTGATGAATCGATTTAGATTTAGTTTTTTTGTCTGAAAGCTGAGTAAGTCGGGACTTCGGGAGTGTTCTTAGCCATGTTTCATGAAAATCGGTCTACCTACTATGTCGCGGTCGGGGGTTTTTTCAAAATTTTAATTTTTTCTACGCTTTAACCAAATATTCTCACCTGCGGGCTGCGGCGCGGCGCTCTCGCAGCCAAAAAGGCAATGCTGCACCGTCCAGCGAGGCTCGAACGGGATGTGTGTCTTCACCTGAAACGGACACGAAAACGTGGGCAATTAAAAAAGACCGGTCAAGTGCGAGTTGTACTCGCGTTGTAAGGGTTCCGTACACTACAAGAAGGGCTGAAGCGCCTCCTTTTTAATAGGAACTTAAGTCATTTATGCGAATAATCAATATTTTGAACAAAACGAAACAGAAATGAGTTTATATGTAATATTCAAACGCGCTCTAACTATTTCAAGAGATTCGGTAACTCCTTGCAGCGGCAGTGAGTGAAATTCGTAATATGATTTTTTTTCTTTTATTTTAAGTCCGACTTACGCTTTACTGTAGATTTCTAATAGGTTTTCCTGTAATCTATAGATTGAAAACTATTTCGTGTATTTTTTTTAAATTTTACGCATAGTAGTTTCGGAAATAAGGGGAGGGGGAATGGTAAATTTTGCCTATTTTATTAAATAACTTGAAAATTACCTTACTAAAAATTATTAAAAAAATATTTTTGAAATACTTATGAAAACCTCTTTCATTAGATATATGTAACACAATATAGTTCTAGAAACTTTGACTTTTAATTTTCACTTTTATCCAAAATTGAAAATTTAAAATATATGCGTGCCAAATTTCAAGTTAATCGGTTCAGTAATTTTGGAGAAAATTGGCTGTAACGACGGACAGACAGACGCACGAATGATCCTATAAGGGTTCCGTTTTTCCTTTTTTAGGTACGGAACCCTAACAATAGACTAGTTCCCTACTAGTCAAATCAGCTTCTTTTTAAGAACTGTCAATACAATTTGCTAATATGGTATCACTATGAAATACTGAGCGAGATGAGACTATGAGACTGAGACTCAATTCATCAAAGAAATCTTGGTAACAAAATAGGAATAGTAAAAACAAATTTAACTTTTTCCTTAAGAGGGCTTTCGTGTTAAAAATAGTGAAATCGCAACCGAGCGCTCGATCATACCGTGTGTGGTATCAAATTAAAGGGCTTTGCGAGTAGTTTATAAATATATATCACATTATAGGACTTTTTCTACTTGGTCTAACAAAATATAAGAAAATGTCCGAAAGTGGTTATACCTTCAGTTCAGTAGTCAACATGAGTATATGTCGACATGGCAGTCTGAAGAACTTGCTGAAGAGACAGGAACACTCTTGGGTGGAAGTGCCGTACTTGCATGTAGCATGTTGTCTTCTATATGCCTTCAGCCGATTGTAAGTCAGTCAGATTGTATTGATTGCTTAATTTTGACCAAATATAGGAGTTTCAATGATCTGCCTGATTTTACAATGGGCCTAATTTTACAAATTGTTTTCTAATACCTTTAGTTCAGTAGTCAACATGAGAATATGTCTGCACGGCAGTCTGAAGACCTTGCTGAAGAGACAGGAACACTCTTGGGTGGAAGTGCCGTACTTGCAAATGGCTACGCTGCTGTGTCTTCTGGAACAAGGTGGGTTCTCACTATCTGGGTTTACAAGCTTAATAATATACACTAAAAACAGTTTATTATCTTATACTTTTAAACGAGGAATTGTTGTATTTATTTATATATATATACCGACGATCTCGGAAACCGCTCTAACGATTTCGCTGAAATTTGTTATGTGGGGGTTTTCGGGGGTGAAAAATCGATCTAGCGTAGCCTTAGATCCCGGAAAACGCGAATTTTCGAGTTTTCATGAGTTTTTCTTTCGCGTTAGTAAACGTAAAATATGGTCGTTAATTTCACCGCGCGCGCATCGATTCCGCTTAGCTCAGTCGTACGAGGTCGGTCTAATGTACGCAGATAGATCGTAGGTGTCAGGGTTTCGAATCCCGGCCAGAAATTAAGTTTTTGTATTTTGTCTTTTTTTTGTTTTTGTATTTATAACTGAATGAATCGTGAAAGATTTACTTTTCTTTTTAATCCTTATCAGGGGCGGCTCACTCCACGATTCTATCGCCGCGCTACAAGTACATGCCAGCAAAAAACCGGCCAAAAACGTGTCGGGCCACTCTCAGTGTAGGGTTCCGTAGTTTTCAGATTTTTTTTCAAAAAAAGTTTAAAACAATTTTCCTAGAAAGTTATAAAAAATTCTACTTTTGTAATTTTTTCATATTTTTTAAACATATGGTTCTAAAGTTAGAGGGGGGGGCACTTTTTTTCCTTTAGGAGCGATTATTTCCTAAAATATTAAAATAATCAAAAAACAATTTTAGTAAACCCTTGTTCATTTTTAAATACCTATCCAACAATATATCACACATTGGGGTTGGAATGAAAAAAAAAAAAACAGTCCCCGCTTTACATGTAGGGGGAGCACTTTTTATTTTACCACTTTGTCGGCGTGATTGATATACATATTGGTACCAAATTTCAGCTCTCTATTGCTAACGGCCACTGAGATTATCCGCGGACGGACGGACAGACAGACATGGCGAAACTATAAGGGTTCCTAGTTGAGTACGGAACCCTAAAATGGCCCAGCTATCAGTTGATATAAAAACTTGTTTTTGATGTTTCATAGCCATCTAGTTGGTATATTAGATAGAGGAATGAGTCCTACCTGCCAGCCCGGTCGTCGAGACATTTCTGCGCTATTTTGGTCTGGTGAGACATCAGGTTATACGCGTACTGCGTTATGGTGTCTGTGGGGGACTGTTTCAGGGTCTCCGGTTACAGAGTAAGAATTTCACCACCGCCTTTCTTCCCGTGGGTGTCGTAGAAATCGACTGTGGGATATATCCCAGGTTAAATTGTGGCGTAGGCGAGAGGCTGGCAACCTGTCACAATGTCGTTTTCTTTCAACCCCTTTTTGCCAAGGGTGGCACTGAAACTTGAGTAGTTTATGTGTTTTGCCTACCCCTTTATGGGATACAGGCGTGATTGTATGTATGTATGTTCATACAAACTTTTAAAGAATTGCTCAGGTAGCATGTTCGGTCTTGAACAAAATATCTTTTAGAAGGGTTAAAGACCCTCTTTCATCTTCTTCAGATTTTTCGAGTTGCTAAGAAGTTACTAGCTATCAGTTTTGTTTCTACACTAGCATTCAGTTGATATAAAATAGTTATTTGTTTTACAAGGGGGCAAAGTTGTTGTTTAACCGCACGTGCTAATATTGATACCCGAGCAAGCGAAAGATGCCAATATTGAACCGCGAGCGTAGCGAGTGGTTCAAAAAGTGGAATCTTGAGCGTTGCGAGGGTTTCAAGGCACAAAGGTTAAACAAACTTTGGCACCGAGTGAAACACAAAATTTTTCACCACACCAACCGAACAAAATACTGACTATAAAACATCAAACTAAATCAAATCTATCAATCTAATCAATATTAATGATTCAAAATCATCATTTACACGTAAATTATACCAGCCAGCTCAAGACTTCAAGTTAAAATTTGTATGAAATCACTTTGCACTCTTGTGGATAAAATACAATTTTGCTATCTGTTTTCGAATAGCAAAGTAAGCCTTTACCAGTTGGTGTGGTGAAAACTTATTTTTGGTGTTTCATAGCCATCTAGTTGATATATTAGATAGAGGAATGAGTCCTACCTGCCAGCCCGGTCGTCGAGACATTTCTGCGCTATTTTGGTCTGGTGAGACATCAGGTTATACGCGTACTGCGTTATGGTGTCGGTGGGCGACTGTTTCAGGGTCTCCGTATCCTGAAATAAAGTAAAATGTTTACATTACAACAATATTTCCATCGCCATCATTTAGATGGCTGGCAGTCCGCAACTGTGCGTTTCTCCAGAAACTTCCTGCCTCGCACGGCTAAACTGTGGAATGAATTGTCGCCTGCGGTATTTTCGGACCGATACGAGGGATGTCACGAATGTCGCATGTGTCACATTCGCGAATGCGAATGCGAATATTCGGAATGCGAATGTGCGAATGCGAACGCGAATGCGAATATCGCTGAATTTCATAAAAAACCAAAATAAAAACCAAGCAATCACCAACAACCCGCTAGGTAAAAAATTTAAAATGCTTACTATTGGTCAAAATGCCGAGTACGAACTTCACGCCGTACGAATTTGACCTATCTGCGCATGCGCGAGTCGACAGTCGACAAGTAGCAATTGGAGCGGCCGGCGCGGGCGAGGAACAAGCTGCGACTTGCACACATTCGCATTCGCAAAACATTCGCATCGTTTGAAGCGAATGCGAATGTCAATGCAAATGTTTAAAAGAATGCGAATTATTCGCATATGCGAATGCGAATGCAAATATTCGTAACATCCCTAGATACGACCTTCAAGAAAAGAGCGTGCACCAATCTTAAAGGCCGGCAACACACCTCCAACACTTCTGGTGTTTCTGGTGTCCATGGGCGGCAGTGATCGCTTACAGGCTAGGCGACCTGTCTGCTCGTTTGCCTCCTATCCTATGGTAACCTACCAATAAAGACATGCGTCATGTCACTTTAAAAACTGACTCAGTATTCGAGCGTTAAAGAATCCGACTTGTACCAAATACTATATAAACTCTAGAGTTAATACGTGCAGCTTCTGACGTTTCCCATACATTGGAACGGCAACAATTTTACTAGCGCCATCTAGCGGTACGAGTTGATCAAAGTAGTTGTTCAGACTTTTATTTTAGTAAATTAAAATAGAAAATGCTATTACTTGATCTACTTTAACATTTTTAGACGGAATAAAACAAAAAAATAAGAATATGTGACTTTTTTTAATTTTATACTGTATGAAACTAAACTATTTCGATCAACTTATGCCGCTAGGAGCGCTAGTGTGCATGTTGCCAACTTTGGCACCAAGCTGCACGTATTAACTCGTAGAGTTTACATAGTATTTGCTTGTACTAAAGTGTTTTTAAACCTTATAATTGTAATAATTATCTTATAACTTTCCTTTTTTTTACGTTATATTTTATTTAGATATTTTTTGAGAATAGGTACGGTCAACCAAGAAAGTGGTTCTTATAACTAGCTATTGCCTGCGACTTCGTTCGCAGTAAATTCGAAAATAGCGGAATGCTTACTTCCACCCCCCATTGTAGGGAAGTGGGGGGTTAGAAAAAGACAAAAAGTACTCTCCATCCCTTCAACTATCTCCACTTTAAAATTCTCGTCAATTTGTCGCTCCGTTTTGCCGTGATAGACGGACAAACAAACTGACACACACTTTCCCATTTATAATATTAGTGTGGATGTGTTCAAATGCTAACATTTTCCACTAAAGAGAAAAATGGCGTAGGAAATTTCCCTGATCTAGAAAGAAAGAAATAGTACATTACATCAGAGGCCGGGAAAATGAGGATTTCTGACCAAGTGGGTATATACCGGATAGGGATACGAGGCCGGGAATCCGTTTTCACGCCGAGGCATGTATAGTGCTTTTCTCAAACATACAATGAAATAAAAAAAAATGCTCTAAAGGTCAATATTTTATAAAAAAAAGTTACTTTGCAGGCCTAGGCCTAAAAAATAATATGAAATCCCTTTACAGTCCTCTCGAGTTGTTGCGCCCAAAAAGCGATACTTCCCAGCCCATTTTAAGGAACGTAAAGACAATATTTCATTGCATGTTTGAGAAATAGTTATTTGTTATACAAGGGGGCAAAGTTGTATTTTAACGCCGAGTGTGGAATTGAAAAACGAGCAAGTGAAAGGATTTTATAGTTGAACCACGAGCGAAGCGAGTGGTTCGAGAATAGAATCCTGAACTTGCGAGTTTTTTAACACATGAGAAGTAAAATACATTTGCACCCGAGTGTAACACAAAACTTGCCCTCACTATAGCGAGGAAACTACAACGCAAAAAATGCGTTTATCACTGTTTCCAGTAGTTCCACAGACAGGTAGATTCACCTACTTTTATCAATTTTAAAGCAGTTAATTTGACTTTAATCAAGGTCTAATTACTTTACCCACTAGTGGATAAAATGCGTTTTTACCGGTATTAAAGGACAAAACACGTGTTTCCGAGCTAGTGAGGGGAAAAATAATCTGTCTTACCCTGAGTCTGCTGACTGCAAAGCTTCGTCGCTCGTCTTCCAGCTGGTTAGCCACATTGAAGAACAGAGAGACAAACTCGTCTGGCTGCATCTGACTCCGGACCAGAGTTTGGAACTTTGTCACAAGCCGCTCTAGACCCTGAAATTTAGGAACTAAGTGAATATTGCAATTAAATATATATCCAATTAACACTCACGCTTGACCATAAACTTCTCATCTACACATGTAAGACTATTTATTTATGTAAAGGTTGACTGGTAGAGAATGCCATGTAGCGTTAAGTCCGCCTTTTGTAACTGTATATTTTTGCTGTGCAATAGTTTAAATAAATAAATGAATATTTTCGTAATTTAAAAAAAAATCATTTACGTAAAACGTCACTAAGTTACATAATTATGTATAATATAAAAAAAACCGGCCAAGTGCGAGTCGGGCTCGCGCACAAAGGGTTCCGTAGCAGCAAATATAATAAACCAATAACTTAACCAAAATTACAGTTAAATCAACCTATCTCAAAAACTATAAGAGATACTTTGATCAAACCAAAAATCGTTGAAAGAGTTAATTAGCATGCATCACCTCTATTTTTTTTAGAATTTTATACCCCGTAGTTATAAAAATAGAGGGGGGGGGGACATACTTTTTACGACTTTGAGAGCTGATATCTCAAAAACCGTTCACTTTAAGAAAAATGTTTTTTAGAAAACTTTATATCATTTTAAAAGACCTTTCCATTGATACCCCACACGGGTATGTACATCGAAAAAAAATTTTCATCCCTCAGTTACATGTATGGGGGGCCCCACCCCCAATTCTTTTTTTTACTATTTAGTGTCATAATTTTGTAGCGGTTCATACAACACATATTCCCATCAAATTTCATCACTGTAGTACTTATAGTTTCCGAGTAAATCGGCTGTGACAGACGGACAGACGGACAGACGGACAGACGGACATGACGAAACTACTTTGCCATTTTGGCTACGGAACCCTAAAAATCTGTCCAATCGAACCAGCAGTTTCGGAGATATTTGGTTGTGATAGATGGGTAGTCGCACAAATTATGCTACAACTTTTAGGATTCACTGTCCTAGAAATTACCTTCAATGAAATTTGATTCAAAGTTAAATATCGTTTGATATTCAAACATTTCAAACCAAAGAAATTCAGCCCTGTTTTCTCTTTTTAATACCATTGATTCAAATTTGAATGGCAATTTACTTGTATGGAGGGTCGCTAGAGGCACAGTATAAGGACGGCACAGTAGTTAATCTCCGGCAGCGGTGACGCGAAAATTACCTACTGCGTTCGGTAGCACGTGGTTGAACAAAATTACCAGGGAGCGTACTTTTCGTGCCGATGACATCAATTTGACGTCACGCTCCATATAGGATGATCACAAATTGTTTTATTGTAAATTATTAATCATTAATCATTTTAAGTTATGAATTTCTTTGCATGGTAATGAATGCAAGAATGATGATGTGCTTTACGTTAGAGAGGAATTCTCTTTTCTACGTATTTATTGTAATGTGTTGTTAACAATACTATTTAATTAAATTTATTTATAAAAACAAATAATTTTATTCACGTTTCACATTTTAAGTAGGTATTATTTATGCCACATGTAAATGGACTACTGTATTTGAAGTAATTTGTATCTACACGATTAAAATGACGAAATGACGACTAATGATTAATAATTTACAATAAAACTATTTGTGATCATCCTATACGGAGCGTGACGTCAGATTAATGTCATCGGCATGAAAAGTACGCTCCCTGAAAATTACTATTAAATGCTACTTGACATCGTCCAAAGTAAGATGTTGTTATTTAATACTATTAACTATAAGTATTAGTATAATAATACCATATTATATCAGTCAGAAAACACGTAAAATATCATTATGCATATTATTCTTATCCACGTTTATCCAAATCCGCTTGCATGTGTTGCGTACGTACACTACGCGCTTGTGTGCACCGCGCGCGGCGTACGTTTGTTGGAAGAGTTATTACTGGTTTATACTGTGCTAGAGGATAAGAGTTTTTTAAATTGAGATACACAACCTTAAAAAGGAGGGGGTAGGGCATAGCGATTGATATTCCGCTTTGTGTGATAGGGAACAGCACAGCGGATATCATCTCGCTTGAATCTAGAGCAGAGCCCAACTGGGGTAGTAAGGCCTGACTCGTAACGGATTTGTCAAATTCAAAACTGTTTTAACGGTACCAGAGCCGGCCGAATCAAAGTATGTTTTTCTATAATGTGTTTAAAATGTATTTAAAATTTATTATTTATTAGTAAATTCATCATTCTCCATTTCTCCTCGCTCATGTTGTAAGTTTTGTTTTATGCCCTCCATCGTACATCCGACAGTGTTTTTCGACACATTCTTAGTTTTAGTCCTATCAAGGACTATCTTTTTTTAAATATTTTGGTGGCTTATGGTTGGTGTCATTTAAATGAATGAATTTCTTAGACACTCCATCCTATTCCGGTTAATAGGTGAATACTATGAGACTTCGTTAAATTAAGTTTTTTACCCGATTTGAAGAGCGTTGGCTTTAGCAGGCTGCTGGCTTCATAGCTGTGGTGGATGATATCCAGCTATTGTCAGAATAAAGTTAAAAGATCATATTATTAAATAAAATCTGCGAACAGCTTCGTTCAGCAGTTTTTGTTGTAGATTTTTTATCGAAAAGTGGTTACTTTGCTTTAAATGCTTAGTAACGGACAGTGCATCGACTGAATTCCTAGTAAAGTGGATATTTGGAGACTCATCTACATTATCATTGTTTCATAGGAATCGTAAAGAAATTGCCTTTCAGATAAGGTATAATGTTGGTTGCCTGGTAGTGTTGAAAATGATTTAAATGCAAGTTTCGTCAACAGGAATCAAGTTTTTGACAGCAATTTGTCGCCGAATTATTTTCAGCGATCACTTTAGTTTTATCTATCTAGTTAGTTGAGAATTGCTTTTAAACATGATTCTAACATAATAATTTTGTGAATCTGGCAATTTGAATGGTGTAATGTATATATAAAGTAAGCTAGAAATTATACAAGAAAAAGCACTCTGAATTTGACAAATCCGTTACGAATCAGGCCTTACCTCCGCCTTACAGAAGACCGCAGCCAAATAGCACTAGACCCTACTCATAGTGTTGTGTTCCTGCCGGTGAGTAAGGCTGCCAGAGCTCAACGAGGGTGCGGTGTGCTGATGACGGGAGGACTTACGGAACTGACTTATTCCGTCTATACTTAGTCGTCGGCAACCCGACCCTCCTTGGAACTTGTACACTGATTTTTACTGTGTATTTAACAGAGCAAAAGGGAATGTACAAGTTTCTAATGGGGTGGCAACGCGCATGTGACACTCTTTGAGTTGCAGGCATCTATAGGTTACGGTGACCGCTTTCCATCAGGCGGGCCGTACGCTTGTGTGCTACCGACGTAGTATAAAAAAAAGTAGGAAATTACCTTGTGCAGTATATTAGTATAGTTATCAGGTTCGAGCCAAGAATCAAGCTTGGCTATGGCTCCCCCCGGTCGAGTCAGAGACTCCCATAAGCGAAGGGTACCAGCTCCTGTGCCGATGATGCCACGTTTTAACACCTGAAAAAGAAATAAATGTATAACAACTGAATTGAAAGATAAATCGAAAAGAAAGTTTATTCATGGTAAACACATAATTATCTGCATAAGTATTATTAATTAATATCAAAGACATATATAACTCCGTAAAGTCTAAGAAATAAACCGGCCAAGAGGGTGTCGGGCCACGCTCAGTGTAGGGTTCCATAGTTTTCCGCATTTTTCTCAAAAACTACTGAACCTATCAAGTTCAAAACAATTTTCCTAGAAAGTCTTTATAAAGTTCTACTTTTGTGTTTTTTTTCATATTTTTTAAACATATGGTTCAAAAGTTAGAGGGGGGGGGGGGCACACTTTTTTTTCCTTTACGAGCGATTATTTCCAAAAATATTAATATTATCAAAAAACGATGTTAGTAAACCCTTATTCATTTTTAAATACCTATCTAACAATATATCACATGTTGGGGTTGGAATGAAAAAAAAAATAAGCCCGCACTTTACATGTAGGGGGGTACCCTAACAAAACATTTTTTTGCACTTTGTCGGCGTAATTGATATGTATATTGGTACCAAATTTCAGCTTTCTAGTGCTAACGGTTACTGAGATTATCCGCGGACGGACGGACGGACAGACAGACATGGCGAAACTATAAGGGTTCCTAGTTGACTACGGAACCCTAAAAAAACCTACCTAGATGGCATTACACCTTTGGGGTACGCTCAGCTAGATGGCGCTATATCAAGCTAAGAATATGGGCCAAATCATCAAAATTGATGGTCAAAAGTTTCAAGCTTGTGTCAAGAGATGACTGTCTATGCACTGTGATTAGACATTTTACTTCGACAGTAGCTTATCATAACATCAAGCGATAGAAAAGCATCTATCCACCTCGCCCAGTCATTGCTGCTTTAGCGACCTCCATAGACTCTTGGCAGTCCTAAAGCTTGTCTTACCTGCAACTGAGCTGGTGTGTGTTCCCCCCTCAACAGCGCTAGAGCATAATTCTTGGTCTTCACAGCCACGTCATCAGGCGACAGAGAAGCATCTTCTCACCTCTCCCATTCTGCTATTATTACCTTGTAGTAAGCTGCAGGCTGTTCCTCATCTCTTAGAAAGACCAGATTAAAAATATTGTTACTCGCAGCATCTTCAGTCACAGAGAAGCATACAGTCTTCAAACCCAGTTGTTTCTTCACCAGTCTTGGAATGAGTTGTTTAACAGTGTTTTTCTTACCTGTAACTGTGCCGGTGTGTGTTCCCCCCTCAACAGCGCTAGAACATAGGTCTTGGTCCTGGCAGCAACATAAAGCGATAGAAAAGCATCTATCCACCTCGCCCAGTCATTGCTGCTTTAGCGATCTCCATAGACTCTTGGTAGTCCTAAAGCTTTTACCTGTAACTGAGCCGGAGTGTGTTCCCCTCTCAACAGCGCTAGAGCATAGGTCTCGCAGCAACATCTAGCAATATTGAAGCTTTTCCTTCACTCAATTCATTAACAGACCCTTGATATCATCTCCTAGCTTCTTTTGAGACTCGTTATGTTACCTGTAACTGTGTCGGTGTGTTCCCCTCTTAACAGCGCTAGAGGGCGACATCAGGCGACAGAGAAGCGTCTTCTCACCTCTTCCTGTATGATTAGCTTGTAGTAAGCTGCAGCGTTACTCTACGTTTTGGTCCCGGCAGCCACATCATCAAGTGACGAAGGCTTCTTACTCATCCACCTCTGTATAAAATTCTTGATTGAGCCATCTATCAAAACGCTTTGTTTCTTTACCTGTAACTGAGCTGGTGTGTGTTCCCCTCTCAACAGCGCTAGAGCATAAGTCTAAAGCCCTATTTAGATGGTACGAGTTTCTCGCCTCGGACGTACGATTATCGAAGTACGAGAAAAAATATCGTATCATGTAAACTATGCGTACGATATCGCACGAGAGGGGGCGATAATCGCCTCGCCTTTGATATTTGTATGTCTCCGTGTAAACAAAACACATATGCGAGAATCGTATACGAGTTTATACGCTACTCAGTCGAAATGAATTCAGTAGAAATCATGTAAAACATGGTGTTTTTATATTTATAGCTACCTCTCAGTAACTGCTAAAACCAAAAATAAATTCGGCTTATTAATATTATACAGTTAATGTTTACCTACTGACATTTTACCCCATATATCTATGGGGCAAAATGCCTACTATAATTTAAAAAAAATGTTATTTATATTCTATGTTTAATAATATCCTAAACCTAATCGCAAGTATCGCAACCAAGATTTTATTAGCTAGGTAACGGGGCTACGGTCGAAATCATTATTTTCCCTATTGTATATTATTGAGACCTTCATAAATCATTTATAGTGTTTTTAATATTATTGGGTACTATTCATCTTAAATTCAAATAAATCCAAGGTAAATTATACCCAATATTATAAAAAAGCATATAATACAGTAGAACCCGCTTAAAACGATTCTGAGGGGACCCAGCCAAAAAAGCGTATTATGCGGGAAATCGTATTAAACGAGAAAAAAAAGTGATTTTTCATCGTAAACTTTTAATATGGTTACTTTTTCTTGGAGCATTAATGTTTTTCTTCTTATTTTTGACATCACTGAACCAAAGATGGGACAAAGAATTCAGAGACTCAACACCGACACTCAACACCGCAGCAGTGATAATGAGCGAAGTGTATGTAGGTTGGTACGAACTATCGCACTAACCGCTGAGTTAGGACGACAAATTACAAATTAATCTTTACGGGTGGCGGTGTCGCCAGAATCGCGTAATTAGTACAGTACAATTAGTTCCGATTATTGTCACCCGCATAAATAAAGTTGTAAAGTAATGCAAGGTGAGTGGTTTTAGATGGTGTATTAAGCGGGAACGCGAGTCGTATTAACCGTGAAAAAATGTCTGAAAACAAGTCTCAAATTGTAGGGACCGGCGTAAAATGGCGTATAATGCGGGAAATCGTATTAAACGTGATCGTTTTAACCGGGTTCTACTGTATATGTGTTTATAATTAATTAATTAGCAACTAGGCACGCAAGTTGACAGGCAAAACTCGTATGAAAATCGGTTCGCTCCGATTCGTGCGATAATCGCACGTTCGAGAAAGAATGTCATACGAGAACCGGTTTAGACGAGTCGAGAAATGTTATGGAAATATCTCCCGAAAATTCTACACTCCGTCTAAACTATTTCGCCTGGCGAGTCTCGCATACGATACTCGTATGCGAGTTTTTATTTCTCGCACTAATGTAAACGTTTTCGTACGATACTCGCCAGGCGATTATCGCATACGATAATGTCATACGAGTTTCTCGACCAAGACGGACGAGAAACTCGTACCATCTAAATGGGGCTTTAGTCCTGGCAGCCACGTCATCAGGCGATAGAGAAGCGTCTTCGCGTCTCGTTCAGTCTCCGCAGAGACCCTTGATCCGGCCACGTAACTAGAATGACACGAGGCATCTTATATCCTTACCTGTAGTTGAGCCGGTGTGTGTTCCCCCCTCAACAGCGCCAGAGCATAGGTCTTGGTCCTGGCGGCGACGTCGTCCGGCGACAGAGAAGCGTCGTCGCGGCGCGCGGCGAGGTGCGCGAGGCGCGCGCAGGCGCGGGCGGCCTGCCACACGGAGCACGTCACGTGGGACGACGGGAACGCCGCGCGGACAGACTGCGGACGGAAATTATCACTATTATAATAACCACAAAATTGAAATTTTGAAAAAACCCCCGACCGCGACATAGTAGACCGATTTTCATGAAACATGGCTAAGAACACTCCCGATTAATTCAACTTTCAGACAAAAAAAAACTAAATCTAAATCGGTTCATCCGTTCGGGAGCTACGATGCCACAGACAGACACACACACAGACAGACAGATCAGTCAAACTTATAAAAAACAAACTAAATCTAAATCGGTTCATCCGTTCGGGAGCTACGATGCCACAGACAGACACGTCAAACTTATAACACCCCGCCGTTTTTGCGTCGGGGGTTAAAAATACAATTCATTCGAAAATATTTTGGCTGATAAAATTAATTGATTCTGATATCCTGGTCACGGCACCAAATTGTGACACGGAACGGTAACTATTATAAATATTATATGACGATCTTACACAGATTGACAGAGTCCCACGATCAGCTCGAGAAGGCTTGTGTGGTAGATACTCATTCCGCGATAAATATAATATACACATATTTATACATATAGAAAACACCCATGACTCAGGAACAAAATATCTAAAATACAATTCAAGAGAGTCATTGCCAGATGTAAAAAAAACCGGCCAAGAGCGTGTCGGGCCACGCTCAGTGTAGGGTTCCGTAGTTTTCCGTATTTTTCTCAAAACTACTGAACCTATCAAGTTCAAAACAATTTTCCTAGAAAGTCTTTATAAAGTTCTACTTTTGTGATTTTTTCATATTTTTTAAACATATGGTTCAAAAGTTAGAGGGGGGGGACGCACTTTTTTTCCTTTAGGAGCGATTATTTCCGAAAATATTAATATTATCAAAAAACAATCTTAGTAAACCCTTATTCATTTTTAAATACCTATCCAACAATATATCACACGTTGGGGTTGGAATGAAAAAAAAAATATCAGCCCCCACTTTACATGTAGGGGGGGGGTACCCTAATAAAACATTTTTTTCCATTTTTTATTTTTGCACTTTGTTGGCGTGATTGATATACATATTGGTACCAAATTTCAGCTTTCTAGTGCTAACGGTTACTGAGATTATCCGCGGACGGACGGACGGACGGACGGACAGACAGACATGGCGAAACTATAAGGGTTCCTAGTTGACTACGGAACCCTAAAAAGAGAAATAGAGCCCGTGACATCTGGTCGATGATTAATAATCATTGATTATTATTTGTTTTTCTTAATAAATTATTTGTATTTTTTCAGTAGGTATGAGACCATTTTTTTGCTTATTTTAAGATTTAGGAATTAAAGGCTAAGTGACTTACCTGCTGACATTTAGTAGGGTCTGCCACGACGCAACGCACTTGCCTCCAGGCTGGGTTGCACGACTTGAAAGTGTCGAGCAGCCAAGTCAAATCGTCGCCTATCAACGCCGATATGCCTGCAAACAAGAAAATACATACTAATATTATAAATGGGAAAGAGTACGTCTGTTTCTTTGTCAGTCTTTCACGGAGCGACGAATTGACGTGATTTTTTAAGTGGAGATAGTTGAAAGGATGGAGAGTGACATAGGCTACTTTTTGTCTCTTTCTAACCCCTAACTTCTCTAGGGGGGGGGGGAGTTTGTATGGAGAATTCCGCAATTTTAGAATCCAACACGAGCGAAGCCGCGGGCAAAAGCTAGTTCTTAAAATCATCCTTGGTACGATAATACTCTTTATATACTGTGGTTACACACCTGCGCTCACAATGACAGACTTCCCGTTTCCATCTTCTGCTAAGAATAGGGTGACGTTATGCTTCACGCTGGGGCTAGATGTACCGCCCACTGTTGGGATGGTACTGTTGAACTCGATGCCTGTAAGGAATAATATACTTATAGTATAATTTGTAACAAAAAAGCAAGGAGTGTAAGAAAGTTTTTAATCCAAGGGCTTATAAACCTTCAAATGAAGTGTATGTGACAGTAGTGCTGTTCTTGCAGTTAAGTCTATATCCCAACTACATAATAGCTAAATAAACATCTTACACATATGAACTTAGCCCCAAACTTAGTTAATACTGAGAAACTTTTATTATGGGACCAATCCTGAAATTGCAAAAAAAAATTACCTGTCTCAAACATCATGACCTCAAAAGTCACTATTCAAAGTTTGAACAGCCCTTTTTATTTCACCGTGTATAACAATAGTTTTTGATGAGTACCTGTCTCGATGCAGAGGAACTGAGGAACCGCGTTGAAGGCCATTTGCATGCTGGGAGTCGTGAGGTACACGCACTGAATGCAACCCGATGGCGAGTGGAGAAGTTTCACTCCAGCATCTGTGGAACATAATAAAATAAATAATTGAGCCTATATATATTCGTCCCACTGCTGGTCACAGACACATAAGAGAGGGCTATAGTCCCCACGCTAGCCCGATGCAGATTGGAGACTTCAGATTAGAGATGGGCCGAATATGGACTTTGCCGAATACGAATATTCGGCCGAACATTCGGTTCAGCTCTTACCGAACCGAATATTTGAAATTATTGATAATGGTTACATATCATAACTACAACTATGTTTTTATGATTTAGTGGACAACTAAAACTTAGTTAAAATAACTCTGAACTCTTTTCAACTCTTAAAATACGGTTTTTTTAACTTTTTTACATAACAATTGTATTTATATCTTGACGCATGGGTTTCTCTTTTTAGCAGTTCCTTGAAAAGTTACTAAAATAGGAGCTTATTATCCAATGGAGTACGTAAGATCTTCATTAGTTATTTTCTTTGTTTTTTCGGTACATATTCGGCCAATGTAATAAACAAACCAAACCGAATTATTCGGCCGAATACGAACATTGAAAAACTTGCCGAATACCGAATATTTACCGAATATTCGGCCCATCTCTACTTCACATACACCTTTGAATTCCTTCGCAGATGTATGCAGGTTAGACTTATATTGACCGGGATATAGACCGTGATTACCTTTTTCATTTTCTATATCCCGGTCAATATAAATCTAATGAAAATAACCGTGAATCATTCAAAACTCTTATTGTACACAGGTTTCCTCACGAAAGTCAGTGGTTAGTGGTAAATATAAAATTATATTTCGTACGTAACTTCCGAAAAAACTCATTCGCAAGGGAGAAAAAAAAATTATTGACAAATAAAAATACAACTTCCGCCATTTTGGGGCACAAATATATAACACATTAATTAGACGGTACGAGATTTTGCATACAAGTTTTGTTATGTATGTCAATCTGATAGGTTGGCTGAATTGGATGTACTTCAGAGCATATAAAACTAGAGAGGCCGTGACGCCGGTGGCCATGTTGCAGTTGTTCAGCTCATTGAGCATACGGTTGTCGTTGTGTGCCGTATACACACCTGGAGGCGGAGCATAGAGAACGAGCTGCGTGAATTTGGACTGAGCTAAAACTAGAGATGGGCCGAATATTCGGTATTCAGCATATTCGGCTAGTTTTTCAATGTTCGTATTCGGCCGAATAGTTCGGTTACATTGACGAATATTTACCGATTAAACAAAGTAAATAAATAGCGTAAGTTGTTTCGTTTTTCATCGGATAATATAATGACATCCTATTCCAACATTTTAAGGAACCACAAAAAGGAGATAAAATGCGTTAAAATATAATTACCTACAATAATTATGTAAGAAAGTGAAAATTACGTAGTTTAAGAAACCAAAACCAAAATTTTCTTCAGCACTAACTTATAGGAACAATAAGAGCCTTAGTACCCATTAGGTATCAATCATTGAAAAGTTTTTAACTCCAAGCCAGAATTTAAAATATGGCGGAACCGAATATTAGGCCGAATGTTCGGTTCGGTAACAGCTGAACCGAATGTTCGGCCGAATATTCGTATTCGGCAAAGTCCGTATTCGGCCCATCTCTATTAGCTGGAACCATGCCAAGGGGCTGGCTAAAAATAGAAAGGTGTGGAAGGATCTTATGGAGGGCCGACCCTATACACGATTGGGAGCCCTAGGAAATTAATACTTACCATAATTAAGCTGGAGTTTCCTCACAACAAAGTCATATTTCTGGTTGAGCCAACGGACCGCGCCGGTTCCTGCAGCAACTAGTTGTTCTTCTGTTGTGATCACTGAAGGCTCAGCGCTGTGAACAAACAAGGTTATTTAACATTTTTCATCACACTCCCTCAGTAAGAGTGCACATTAGAGATGCACCGAATATTCGGTTACTATTCGGTATCCGGCCTATTCGGCCCTTATTTTAATATTCGGCCGGATACCGGATAGTGAGGTACTATCCGGCCGGATACCGGATGTACTATTTTTGATAGAATGATTTTGGGGTAAACAAATTAAATGTAAAAAAAAAATCAGTTTCAGTTATGATACTTATTATCATAGCCATTTATTATTAAAAAAATAAACGTTTAAACAAAAACGGACTCTGAGCGAATTTCACTACGAAACAAGTCAAAACCTGCACGACGCGCCCGCTCCCTGCTTAAATTGTAGGTATGTAGGTAAATTTCTGCTGTCCGAATATATTCGGTATCCGGCCAACTATTCGTTGCATCTCTATTGCACATGCAAGTGTAGTGGGAGTTATAGAAAAATCTGTGTAAAACTTGGGGTGTAAGAAAATTGCAAAATCGAGTCTCTAAATCGCCCCAAAAGCCCTCACAATGTAACTTACTCTTGTTTGTAATATTTAACTCTGGCCTATGTTGCACAATGTACTATTTAAGTGTACAGCTGGAACCCGAACCTGAACCCTTCTGGAATACCAAACTAGCCTCGCTTCCTTTACTTTAAAAGTATATAGTATTGCTCCTGATAAAAACTAGCTGAGCATTTCTTTTTTTTTTTGCCACTTTTATGAAGTGTGATATTTTTGAAAAAAAAAAAATGCTATTTCTACTCAGAATTACTAGCCTTTTCAATCCTAGTAGTTAAAAAAATTGTCCCATACGATTTTTTCTTATTTTGTTACCATTTTCCGTACATATATGGGGTAACAAAAGAGGAAAGTAACAAAAATGTATGGAAATTCTGGGACACTTTTTGTCTCCCAGTGAGATTGAAAGTACTCGTGATTCTGAGTACAATTGACCTAAAATTCCCTAAAACAATAAAAAAAAAATATTGGCAAAAAAAAAAAAAAAAGTTTAGTATTACCTTTCAGCATTCTCCGTAGGCGGGTTCTCAATGATGGCCACCTCATACTCCTGTGGTGTTTCAACGGTTTGCTGGTTGTTGCTCATCTCATACTGCTGATACGTGTTCGGCTTCGGCCTGCATTACATATGGATGCGAGACATGGGCACTCACTAAGGAGCACCGGGACAGGCTCATGTTCTGCCAGAGGTCTATGGAACGGAGTATGATGGGGATATGAAGATTGGACAAAGTTCGAAACGAAGACCTTAGGGAAAAAACAAAAGTAACCGACATACTATTGAAAATTGACCAGAAGAAGTGGAGATGGACCGGCCATATGCTCCGAGACAAGCAGGAGAAATGGAGCCAAATCATAACAAATTGGTACCCTAGAGGTTGTACTAGGGGCCAGAAAAAACCCCGAATGAGATGGGAGGACGAACTGAAGCTTACAGTGAGCTCGAAGTGGAGAAGAGTGGCCCAGGATAGACGTCAATGGAAAGAGCTAGAGGAGGCCTTTGCCAAGCGGCACACTGAACTAAAGACATTCTCTAATTCAGAAAAAAGGGGCTTAATAGATAGAGAGATAGATAGATTACCTTTCAGCATTCTCCGTAGGCGGATTCTCAATGATGGCCACCTCATACTCCTGTGGTGTTTCAACGGTTTGCTGGTTGTTGCTCATCTCATACTGCTGATACGTGTTCGGCTGTTCTTCTACTTGTTGCTGAAACATATGGCAATTTGGAGTAAGTGAGGACTAATAGGATATTACTTGGTGCTATGTTTCTTGCATCAAGTGAAGGTCCATGTAATAGATCCTTGCGGGTCTCTTTTAATTAGGCTTAATTGAAAAAGAATGAATTCAATAATAATGGCAACTGGTCTGGCTCAGCCGGTAGTGACCCTGCCTGCTAAGCCGCGGTTTTGGTCCTGGGTTTGAATCCCATTTATTTGTGTGATGAGACAGATCTTTGTTCCTGAGTCATGGCTGTTTTCTATGTATATAAGTATGTATTTATCTATTTAAGTATGTATATTGTCGCTTAGCACCCATAGTACAAGCTTTGCTTAGCATGGGGCTAAGTTGATCTGTGTAAGGTGTCCCCAATATTTATTTATTTATTTCATTTAATGAAGAACAAGGTTCACCATATTTAGCACTGAATGACTTCACTCAAAGAAAAAAGAGATACAGGAGGCCTTATTGAAGTGTACAAAATTCTGAATGGACACTATGATCTCAAAGACTTCAAATCAACACTTCATATGAAAAGGTAGCCTTCGAGGGACACTACTGGCAATTACATTACTAACTCCTATTTTAAGATTTATTTATTTAAACTTTATTGCACAATTGAAAGAAAAAGAATAAATGGCGGACTTAATGTCTTAAGGCATTCTCTACCAGACAACCATAGGGCAAAACAGAAATTTGAGAATGTGGGTGCAGTGAGAAAAATAATTTTCCCCTCACTATAGCGAGGAAACTACAACGCAAAAAATGCGTCTTATCACTGCTTCCAGTAGTTCCACAGGTGGTAAATCATCTTTATTACTAGATTCACCTACTTTTATCAATTTTGAAGCAGTTAATTCGACTTTATTCAAGGTCAAAGTACTTTACTCACTACAGTGGATAAAATGCGTTTTTACCCGCTGGTATTAAAGAACAAAACACGTGTTTCCGAGCTAGTGAGGGGAAAAATAATTTAGAAAGCATGACATGACAACTATTAACAATATTATTTACAATATTGTATACTAGCTTTTGCCTATGGCTTCGCTCGCGTTAGAAAGAGACAAAAAGTAGCCTATGTCACTTTCCATCCCTTCAACTATCTCCACTTAAAAAATCATGTCAATTCGTCGCCCCGTTTTGCCGTGAGAGACTGACAATCAAACAGACACACACACTTTCCCATTTATAATATTAGTATGGATTATTTTAGATTTGGTTGAGATGAAGACTATTTTCACTTGACGTTTGTCTAACCAAACCTAGCAGCTAATAACATTGATAGACTATGCTGCTAGTATCCCAGAAACACAGCCTGAGGGTAAAACTCTAGCCTGAGCTGGTACATCTGTTTTGTAGGAAATCAAACAGATTTGAGGAGATTAGTATAAGATATGAATGCTGACAGAACAGAATTTGATAACTCCAATTTTAAGAGTTAGGCTTAATTATTGCAAACAACCAATTGACAGCCCACCTGTTTCTATCTGGGCATCCTTGCACTACATCTACAAGATTCAGAATCCTAAACCTTGCTATACTTTTTATGCAATAACATCTGGGTCAATCCACGGCAAGAGTAACGATTTTATGGCATGTTCCATTTATTCACAATGTTAGTGCAAGTGATAATCTATCTCTAAATAAATGTTACTTTCCCGATATATGCATAGATCCTTTCATTTGCAGCTATAGTTCAAATAAACACGCAATGAAGTCGTGACAGGTTACTTTTACGTTGGATTCACCCATCTGTTGATGGCACTTAATTTTGACATGCATGTTGTTATCGAGGTTATTTTAAGTGTCTTATTATGTTGTTTATATAGTAGAAAGCTGGGCACAACCCCCAGTTGGTCGTTAATAAATCAAAAACACTTACATTGCTAACTTCAGGTGTACCCTGTACAAATGTGGTTCCTTCCTCTTCTGGCTCCCCTTTCACATCATAAATCGTCTCCGCCATTACTATGCGGCCCGACGAATCCATAGTCCACATACCACCAAACGCAAAGTTCGAGGGGTTCCCGCTTTGCTCATAAAGTATCACTGTATTGGGCCCGAGTTGCACAGGTTCACCTTTCATGTTAACGAACACTGGCTGCTCGAAATTCCCTTCCACCAGCTGCCCAGTATGCACTATCTGCTGCCCCTGCTCCACCGGCACCTCTACAACTTGATTCACAACCTCCACTTTGTCTTTTTCCTCGTCAGTCTTCGCACGGCTAACCATAATTTTTTTCTTGTCGCTTTCCCCAGGATCGTCACTTTTCCGCTTTATCACAGTTTTCTTTTTGTTTTTCTTGTCCATTTTTATTTGTTCACTATGTAATTGCACTAAAACGCGCATGAAATACGCTGAGACGTGATATTGTTTAAATATTTGGAAATAAAAGTAACTATAGTAAACAGAGGTACGCCGCACCCATTAGACATCATTTTTCCAATAGATTAATGCTTTATTGTGAAGAAAATAAGATAAATATGATCGAGTTGGTAATTTTTGCAATAATAACAGCAAAAATGCTTGTTTGATAACATAAAATTGAGATTAAACCGCCGTATTTAAGTGCGAAAGGGACAACTCAACTCAAAGAGACGCCATTTTTAATCGCCACATTTTACTATTAATGTTGCCATATAAAAGCATTTTTCTCAAATGTTCTCAAAGCCCCCCGGCCAAAGAGTAGTACACATAAAGACGAATACGAAACAAAGCGAGGCCGGATAGGTCTGAGGCGGGCAACTCCATTTCCCGCCGAGGTATGTATAGTGCTTTTCTCAAACATGGTATGAAATAAATAAAGTCTACTGAAAATAGTAACTTTGGATGGCTGTATCTCCGCGTCGTAGCGCAAAAATAATCGAATTTTCGTTCCCCTTTGATGCCCCGTATACGCTTATAAAAAAACAAAAAGTTAAAAAAAAATAAAAGAAAAAACGAATTTTTTTTTTGTATGAAAACGCACCCAAAATCAAATATTGTCTAGGGCCCGTACCAGTTGCAGTCGGCACGTCTACAAAGCCCCTTATAGTTTTTTTTTAATTGGCTAAATACCTGGATGTTATGTCACAATTATCTGTGTTTGGAAATTAAAAAAGAGGACTTTGGCTCCCCACAGACAGTCTTAAAAATTCATAATCTTAAAAAAAACTTGTATGCAAATTGACAGTTCAAACTGACACTGACAGCTGACAATTTTTTTTTAAGATTATGAATTTTTAAGACTGTCTGTGGCAAGCCTTTGCCGGGATTGACAGAATAGATCAAGAGCCCAGGCCCGCCAGACCTTCCTCAAATTCTCAAGGATGAAACTTTGGGACAATGTAGAGTTCACATCGGCGTTTAATGTGTGCATATTTTCTAGTTCGGCCCATCGGCCAATTTTTTGCTATCAAGTGATGAAGGTGAAAAAAAAAAGTGCTTACTTTCCTTAAATTCTCAAGGCTGATTTTTATATATGTGTTAGAGCACGTTGTTAGAAATTGGTTATCATCAATGCCAGACCGTTTCCGCCGGCCATAACTTTTGCCAGACGCGACAAAGTTGGCAAAAAACGACTCTAACTTACCTCATTTTCTCAAGCCTGATTTTGATATATGATACGCAGGGACCTATAACTAGACCGTTTGTAAGCAGCCAGACCAATCGGATGGACCCAACCATCCGCCAGACCGACTTAAAGTTTCGATATGAGCATTAGTAGAATTGAAATATTCCGGGTCTATAAAAGCTAAAAACTTGAATTTTCTACATTAAGCTACGTGTATATTGTATACTTGACGTAATAAGCGACTTTCAAAAATTTTACTTCTAAGGAAATAAAAAAATGAAAGTTTATATGTGGTGCAAGATTAATTTTAAGCTATGAATTTTATTTACACTGCGTAAGTACATGTGTATTTTATTATAAATATAACTTTTACCAGACGCGACAAAGTTGGCAAAAAACGACTCTAACTTACCTCATTTTCTCAAGCCTGATTTTGATATATGATACGCAGGGACCTGTAACTAGACCGTTTGTAAGCAGCCAGACCAATCGGATGAACCCAACCATCCGCCAGACCGACTTAAAGTTTCGATATGAGCATTAGTAGAATTGAAATATTCCGGGTCTATAAAAGCTAAAAACTTGAATTTTCTACATTAAGCTACGTGTATATTGTATACTTGACTTAATAAGCGACTTTCAAAAATTTTACTTCTAAGGAAATAAAAATATGAAAGTTTATATGTGGTACAAGATTAATTTTAAGCTATGAATTTTATTTATACTGCGTAAGTACATGTGTATTTTATTATAAATATAACTTTTACCAGACGCGACAAAGTTGGCAAAAAACGACTCTAACTTACCTCATTTTCTCAAGCCTGATTTTGATATATGATACGCAGGGACCTGTAACGAGACCGTTTATAAGCAGCCAGACCAATCGGATGGACCCAACCATCCGCCAGACCGACTTAAAGTTTCGATATGAGCATTAGTAGAATTGAAATATTCCGGGTCTATAAAAGCTAAAAACTTGAATTTTCTACATTAAGCTACGTGTATATTGTATACTTGACGTAATAAGCGACTTTCAAAAATTTTACTTCTAAGGAAATAAAAAAATGAAAGTTTATATGTGGTGCAAGATTAATTTTAAGCTATGAATTTTATTTACACTGCGTAAGTACATGTGTATTTTATTATAAATATAACTTTTACCAGACGCGACAAAGTTGGCAAAAAACGACTCTAACTTACCTCATTTTCTCAAGCCTGATTTTGGTATATGATACGCAGGGACCTGTAACCAGACCGTTTGTAAGCAGCCAGACCAATCGGATGGACCCAACCATCCGCCAGACCGACTTAAAGTTTCGATATGAGCATTAGTAGAATTGAAATATTCTGGGTCTATCAAAAGCTAAAAACTTGAATTTTCTACATTAAGCTACGTGTATATTGTATACTTGACGTAATAAGCGACTTTCAAAAATTTTACTTCTAAGGAAATAAAAAAATGAAAGTTTATATGTGGTGCAAGATTAATTTTAAGCTATGAATTTTATTTACACTGCGTAAGTACATGTGTATTTTATTATAAATATAACTTTTACCAGACGCGACAAAGTTGGCAAAAAACGACTCTAACTTACCTCATTTTCTCAAGCCTGATTTTGGTATATGATACGCAGGGACCTGTAACCAGACCGTTTGTAAGCAGCCAGACCAATCGGATGGACCCAACCATCCGCCAGACCGACTTAAAGTTTCGATATGAGCATTAGTAGAATTGAAATATTCTGGGTCTATCAAAAGCTAAAAACTTGAATTTTCTACATTAAGCTACGTGTATATTGTATACTTGACGTAATAAGCGACTTTCAAAAATTTTACTTCTAAGGAAATAAAAAAATGAAAGTTTATATGTGGTGCAAGATTAATTTTAAGCTATGAATTTTATTTACACTGCGTAAGTACATGTGTATTTTATTATAAATATAACTTTTACCAGACGCGACAAAGTTGGCAAAAAACGACTCTAACTTACCTCATTTTCTCAAGCCTGATTTTGGTATATGATACGCAGGGACCTGTAACCAGACCGTTTGTAAGCAGCCAGACCAATCGGATGGACCCAACCATCCGCCAGACCGACTTAAAGTTTCGATATGAGCATTAGTAGAATTGAAATATTCTGGGTCTATCAAAAGCTAAAAACTTGAATTTTCTACATTAAGCTACGTGTATATTGTATACTTGACGTAATAAGCGACTTTCAAAAATTTTACTTCTAAGGAAATAAAAAAATGAAAGTTTATATGTGGTGCAAGATTAATTTTAAGCTATGAATTTTATTTACACTGCGTAAGTACATGTGTATTTTATTATAAATATAACTTTTACCAGACGCGACAAAGTTGGCAAAAAACGACTCTAACTTACCTCATTTTCTCAAGCCTGATTTTGGTATATGATACGCAGGGACCTGTAACCAGACCGTTTGTAAGCAGCCAGACCAATCGGATGGACCCAACCATCCGCCAGACCGACTTAAAGTTTCGATATGAGCATTAGTAGAATTGAAATATTCTGGGTCTATCAAAAGCTAAAAACTTGAATTTTCTACATTAAGCTACGTGTATATTGTATACTTGACGTAATAAGCGACTTTCAAAAATTTTACTTCTAAGGAAATAAAAAAATGAAAGTTTATATGTGGTGCAAGATTAATTTTAAGCTATGAATTTTATTTACACTGCGTAAGTACATGTGTATTTTATTATAAATATAACTTTTACCAGACGCGACAAAGTTGGCAAAAAACGACTCTAACTTACCTCATTTTCTCAAGCCTGATTTTGATATATGATACGCAGGGACCTGTAACTAGACCATTTGTAAGCAGCCAGACCAATCGGATGGACCCAACCATCCACCAGACCGACTTAAAGTTTCGATATGAGCATTAGGTAGTAGAATTGAAATATTCCGGGTCTATAAAAGCTAAAAACTTGAATAACGAATTGAATTTTATATTATAAATAACGTAAACAAGGAAAAAACAAATTGGTGCAGTGCATTATAAATTAAATATTCAATTCAAAGAAGTAAACAATCAATGTTACAACGGTATATAACTAAACGAATTTCCTTTCTCCTACAAAACATGGTAACATACCTAAGTGACGAACTTTAGAATTACAAGTTTAGGAAGTTTAAACATTTGTACTCAATACGAACATCATCAACCCCGTTATAACCCATGTCGGAGATGCTGAATTTTCAGACACGAATAAATTTTTGGCATTCTTCAAATACATGTATGCCGTTATAAAAAGTTTAGAATACTTTACGTGTGTACACAACATATACACTTATACTTTCCACCTCATTTTAACTGAACTTATATAAATGCTTAAATAACTTTTGTAGTATGCGAGGGATTTGACATTATATGCAACATACACATAGTGCCTTTATACATAGTGTGAGGTCCCTCGCCCACAAATTAAAAAGGATCGATCTTAAAACTAATTTTAAACCACCTTGTTCGACGACCGAAAAAAAAGTTTAATTTACTTTTCTTCTTTAAATTTATAATAAAATACACATGTACTTACGCAGTGTAAATAAAATTCATAGCTTAAAATTAATCTTGCACCACATATAAACTTTCATTTTTTTATTTCCTTAGAAGTAAAATTTTTGAAAGTCGCTTATTACGTCAAGTATACAATATACACGTAGCTTAATGTAGAAAATTCAAGTTTTTAGCTTTTATAGACCCGGAATATTTCAATTCTACTAATGCTCATATCGAAACTTTAAGTCGGTCTGGCGGATGGTTGGGTCCATCCGATTAGTCTGGCTGCTTACAAATGGTCTAGTTACAGGTCCCTGCGTATCATATATCAAAATCAGGCTTGCGAAAATGAGGTAAGTTAGAGTCGTTTTTTGCCAACTTTGTCGCGTCTGGTAAAAGTTATATTTATAATAAAATACACATGTACTTACGCAGTGTAAATAAAATTCATAGCTTAAAATTAATCTTGCACCACATATAAACTTTCATTTTTTTATTTCCTTAGAAGTAAATTTTTTTAAAGTCGCTTATTACGTCAAGTATACAATATACACGTAGCTTAATGTAGAAAATTCAAGTTTTTAGCTTTTATAGACCCAGAATATTTCAATTCTACTAATGCTCATATCGAAACTTTAAGTCGGTCTGGCGGATGGTTGGGTCCATCCGATTGGTCTGGCTGCTTACAAACGGTCTGGTTACAGGTCCCTGCGTATCATATACCAAAATCAGGCTTGAGAAAATGACGTAAGTTAGAGTCGTTTTTTGCCAACTTTGTCGCGTCTGGTAAAAGTTATATTTATAATAAAATACACATGTACTTACGCAGTGTAAATAAAATTCATAGCTTAAAATTAATCTTGCACCACATATAAACTTTCATTTTTTTATTTCCTTAGAAGTAAAATTTTTGAAAGTCGCTTATAACGTCAAGTATACAATATACACGTAGCTTAATGTAGAAAATTCAAGTTTTTAGCTTTTATAGACCCGGAATATTTCAATTCTACTAATGCTCATACCGAAACTTTAAGTCGGTCTGGCGGATGGTTGGGTCCATCCGATTGGTCTGGCTGCTTACAAACGGTCTAGTTATAGGTCCCTGCGTATCATATATCAAAATCAGGCTTGAGAAAATGAGGTAAGTTAGAGTCGTTTTTTGCCAACTTTGTCGCGTCTGGCAAAAGTTATGGCCGGCGGAAACGGTCTGGCATTGATGATAACCAATTTCTAACAACGTGCTCTAACACATATATAAAAATCAGCCTTGAGAATTTAAGGAAAGTAAGCACTTTTTTTTTTCACCTTCATCACTTGATAGCAAAAAATTGGCCGATGGGCCGAACTAGAAAATATGCACACATTAACCGCCGATATGAACTCTACATTGTCCCAAAGTTTCATCCTTGAGAATTTGAGGAAGGTCTGGCGGGCCTGGGCTCTGGGTCTAGAAGCGCATTGAGTGAGTCTGTTTGGGTTTTTAGGTTATCATCCTTATATAAATAAAACTTCCTTTATTTACATACAAAAGGTGACGGTATATTAACTAACTTATTCTATATACACAAATTACACATAAAAAACTTCCGGCTGAGAGGCAATAAAGGTAATGGAAGGGAATGAGAAGGAGAAGCCGCCGGACCCCGGTGGTGGCAATTGCAACGATCTAGCGGATGATCACAATACAATGGAGGTAGATATAGGGATTAGGAAGAGAAACGCTAGATCCTTGGAATTGACACAAGCCGACCAAGCCCGCGAACCCCAAGAAAAACGTCCTACACAGGGAGACATTAGCAATGCGTCTGTCTCTACACTATATAAACACCCGGACCTTGAAAAAGAATCGCGCAAATACGACACCAAAGACTGTGGCCACTTCATAGTCCACATCTCACGTGAATCAGAATCTCCTAATATGAGTTCGTCTCTCCAGCCTCTTAGAGTTGGACAAATTTTTGCAAGGGAGAATGTCCCCGACATCAAAAAGGATGGTATTAAATCCATGGGCCGCAACCGCGTTACGGTAGAGTGCAAATCCGCAGATGCTGCCAACAAATTAATGGAGAACCCCTGTTTAGCTCGCAATAAACTAACAGCATTGATCCCATCCTACCATGTATCCCGCATGGGCCTTGTCCGTGGTGTTCCTGTAGACTGGTCAATGGAGGAGTTCGTCTCAGCTACGGATTTAAAAGAGGGAACTGGCAAAATTCTGAAAGCCCGCCGTCTCCAACGAAAGGTTCTTAAAGAAGACAGTGCACCATCATGGGTCCCGACCCAATCTGTGGTTGTTACATTTGAGGGACAGAAACTTCCTTCCAAGATTTTTGCATGCTACACATCACTAAACGTAGAAATATATGTGTTGCCCACTATTCAATGTAGGAAATGTTTGCGCTTCGGACATATCCAAACTCAATGCAGATCAGATGCACGGTGTTATAAATGTGCCAAAAAACACCCAGGCGATTCCTGCAACGTTGCTCCAGAGCATATTACTTGCCTTTTCTGCACAGCTCGTCATTTTGCCACAGATAAAAAATGCCCAGAATTCAATAGGCAAAAATCTATTAAATTGGTAATGTCAGAGCAAAACATCTCTTATCAGGAAGCTGCGGCCCGTACTCCAACCGTTCGTAAAACCTACTCTGACGTAACAAACACTATGTTTAGCCCCATAGTTACAGATGCCCCTCGACTCTCTCCCCCGATAGACACAACTCCCTCTAATTCACAACACCCACATAATGGACCAAGTGTATCTCAATCCCGCCGACAGACTATATACCGCCCCGTCCGACCTAGGACGCCACTTTCCCCAGTTATGACCGCCATGCTCACCAAAATATAATTTCTACACCTCCTTCTCAATTGCCAAACGGACATGCCCTCTCATTCCCCCAATCTTACACAGAGTCCACAAATGACAACAGTCTATCACTCATGATAACTCTGATGGAAAAGTTTACCTCCATGATTAGCGAATGCGTACCGAACAACGTTGCCCATCACCTTGCAGCCATCAGAACCGAACTAGCCTCAGTTAGCTCCCCTATTATGGCCCCTACGGCCACCAATATCCTTCAATGGAATAGCCGTAGTATTATTAAAAACAAAACTGATTTAATCAAATTAATCAACGATCACTCTGTTACGGCCGCGGCCGTCTCGGAGACATGGCTGAGGCCTGGATCCCGCTTTAGGATCCCAGGATTTTCATGCCTCCGTGATGACCGCAATGATGGTCGTGCAGGTAGTGCATTATTGATTAATAGAAAATTCCCTTTACTCAGATCCAGCTTCCCCCCCATTCCCATAACATTAACGCAGTCGCCGCTAATGTCATGGGAATAAACATTGTATCTATTTATATCCCCCATCCAAATCTAAATTTAATTCCTGACCTATCTACTCTCTTTTTTTCTGTTCCTCATCCTCTTCTGATCTTAGGTGACTTCAACTGTCATAACTCCTCCTGGGGTTCAGCATATAGTGACACTTTCTCCTCATTTCTCATTGATCTTTTTGATGATATCAACGTATCTATAATTAATGATGGCACACCAACCCACAGAGTATATCCCGGCCAGAACCCCAAGTCAGTCTTAGATCTTTCTGCTTGCTCTCCTAATCTTTCTTGTCTGCTCTCCTACCAGGTTTTGAACCAGTCTTTCGGTAGTGATCATTTCCCTATAATAATTTCCAAAGCATCTGCAGTATCGAGTCTTTCATCACCAGAACCTCTTTTAAAGTATAAGCTGGAAAAGGCTGATTGGCCCAATTTCTCATCTCAAGTAGAGGAGAAGTTAAATCAACTTCTTAGAGTAAATAATACTCTAAGTCCTCTTGAAAATTACTTCTTGTTTAAATCTATAATCCTAGAAGCAGCTGACTGCCACATTCCCAAGAAAAATCCGGCCAGCTCTAAGATTCCATCTCCCCGTGGTGGAATTCAGACTGTTCGGCAGCAGTTAAGGAACGAGATGCAGCAGAGCAGAGATATAATGAGTCAGGTCTCTCTGAAGATTTCAGTACTCACAAAAAAGTATCTGCCCAAACCAAGCGACTTTTAAGCAGAACAAAAAAGATTGGTTGGAAGGGATTCTGCGAAAGCCTTAATCCCAGAACCCCATCATCACTGGTTTGGAGAAACATAAAAAAGTTTCGAGGGTCATTCAAGCCCGACCCTCCATCATCTTGCGATTCTTCTATCTGGTTGGAAGACTTTGCAAATAAACTGGCCCCACCTTCTGTCCCGGAAGAAAGCTGCATTAATCCATCCTCTAATCTTCAGTTATCTGCATTTGACAACCCCTTTTGTATCTCGGAATTCGATATGGTTTTGACTGGTCTCCGCAACAGCTCACCTGGTGAGGATGGTATTCCGTACTGCTTCATCCAAAAACTTAGCCCGCTTTGCAAACAACACCTTCTAAACCTCTTCAATCTGTTCTTTACATCCGGTGAGGTCCCTGATGATTGGAAGACCCAAGTAGTAATCCCAATCTTGAAGCCAGGCAAGGATCCTCAACAAGCTTCTTCTTACCGGCCCATAGCTCTATCTGCAACCATGGGAAAAATATTTGAACATCTAGTGAAATGTAGATTGGAATGGTTTGTTGAAAACAAAGGACTCTTAGCAGATACCCAGTTTGGATTTCGCAAGGGGAAAAGTACCTCGGACAGCTTAACCATCTTGACTGCAGACATAAGATTAGCCCTCTCTGAGAAACAACAACTTACCGCATGCTTCTTAGATATATCTGCAGCTTATGACAATGTGCAGCTCCCTCTGCTCAGAGCAAAACTGCTTCAGCTGAGCATTCCTGTGAGAATTGTTAATATTGTCTCCAAACTCTTCATGGGAAGAACCATCAAAATTAGATCCGGTAAAGCTTTCCTCCCTCCTCGTATAGTATGGCAAGGCCTCCCGCAAGGCTCTGTCCTCAGCCCTCTTCTATATAATCTTTACACATTTGATATTGACCAATCTGTTCTCCCATTCTGTAATATTCTCCAATACGCGGATGACTTGGTAGTTTATACTGCGGACCATAATTTGGACAGTGCAACGGCTAGACTCAATGAGGCTCTTGTATACCTTAAGGAATGGCTGGATGAGCATGGCTTATCCCTTTCTCCCTCAAAAAGCTGCACTGTTACTTTCACACGCCGTCATTCCATCCCAAATGTATTTCTTCGCTATGAAGACCAAATTATCCCCACCAGCAATATGGTAAAATTTCTGGGAGTGCTTTTTGATTCCAAAATGTCAGGTGTTCCACATTTGAACCACATTGTTGGCAAATGCGAAAGAGGTATTAATGTACTTCGATCTCTCTCTGGGGTTTGGTGGGGTGCTCATCCATACTGCCAAAAACTTGTATATAATGCCTTAATCCGCAGCCAAATGGACTATGGCTCCTTTGTCCTAGAACCTTGCAATAAAGAAGCACTCAGAAAGTTGGATGCTATTCAAGCAAAATGCCTACGAATAATCCTGGGTGCTATGAAATCTTCGCCAAAGAATTGCATGCAGGTGGAGTGTGTAGATCCACCCCTATCTCTCCGTAGACAACTCCTTGCAGACCGATATGTATTGAGAGCTTGTTCCATATCAAATCACTTGCTCATCCCTCGACTCCAAGCTCTCTCCTCCTTGATTCCTGAAAATGCATATTGGTCTCATAAAGAAACACCCAGATTTATTTCTAGTTATAGGAAAATCCAAGACCTCTCTCCCTCACTTTATAGCACAGGCAAAAATGCAATATTCGAAACAGAATATAAATGTTTAATCTACTCCCCCAAAGTAATTTTAAATTTTAACATTAATAAAAGTGACCCAGGAGCAAATGCAAAATTAAACAAAGAACTGGAAAAGTGGGAAGATTTCTTACCAATATACACTGATGCTTCAAAACTGAACAATGATAGCTGTGTCGGAGCAGCAATTTGGATCCCCAGATACCGTGTCCTCCTATCATACAAATGCCCCTCACAGTCCTCTGTCTTTACCGGGGAATCAATAGCGTTGATGGAGGCTGTGGCATATGTGGAGTCCCACAACATTCCAAAAGTTATTATCTTCTCTGATGCTAAAAGCTGCCTACAGGCTTTAGTAGGCAACCATTTCAAAATGAAAATGTTATCCCCATTCATCCTCAATCTGAAACAATTATTACACAGATGTCATGAAAAAGGCCTACAGATAACATTAGTCTGGATTCCTGGCCACTGCGGGATAGAAGGTAATGAGGATGCCGATATGTGGGCAAAACAAGCAATCCTCAATGGTTCAGAGTCACACAGCATGGTTCTCGCATCCGATTTAATGATTAAAGCTCACCGTGATTTGAGAGATGACTGGCAGAAACTATGGGACAATTCCAGACGCCATATTGGAAAACATTATGGAAACATACAACCAATTATTCCATATAAACCATGGTTTTTCCGCTTCCGTTCCGCTACTAAATGGGCCACGTCTACACTCTGCCGTCTCCGATTAGGTCACGTCTGTACTCCGGTGTTCCTTGCCAAAATTAGGGTTCGGGATAGCTCCCTGTGCGAATGCGGGCTTGACGAAGGAACTCCTGATCACATTTTCTTTTCGTGCAGCAAGCTTAAACACTCGATGTACGACTTCTTACCAAAAAACATCCCGCGTCCTATCAATCTTCAAACGCTTCTGGTCCTCATGGACCCTCCCATTACCGCATTGCTTCTCAAACACATACAGGAAAATAACATTAAACTTTAAATTCTTTTATATTCCTTCATCTACTAAATTATTAATATTACACTGTCAATTTTATTGTCAATCTCTTATTTCTCCTTATGTTGGCATGCTTACTAACTGTCAAAACTATCGCCCTTTCCCGCTCTTTTCTCTAATGGCCCCTGTACACACATGGCCAACGGTTCCACCAGCCCTTTGTGAAACCCCTTGGCCAAGATAAGAGCCGCTGTTTACACATTGGCGAACCAATCACTTGGCATTGGCTCTTCATGAAAGATGGACGTGGAATGAAAAAATCTAGGAAATTCTTGGTCATAGACGTTGTCAGAAAAAAAATATTAAAAAATAATAACCCCGTAGTAAAATTTAATTATTTGCAATATTAACAATTTTTTGAATATTCTGATAAGAACATTTATCTTTTTTAGGAAATACATTAAACATTTGCAAGGTTATTTTATTTCCTAAAATCTACACTATTATTGGCATAGATAAACTTATTATTTTCGTAAATATATCACTACTGTCCTCTCTGACGGCTGACGACCAACTGAATGAAGCGCCAACGTGTAAACGCAGTTGGCCATTGGCGCCAAGATCCTTTGATGTGTGGACAAAAAACCGACACGAATCGGTTGGCCGGCAAGCGCAAGCGCCAACTGCCAACTTACGGCCAAGTAGCCCTCTACACACATGGCCAAGGGGGTTGGTGGAACTGTTGGCCATGTGTGTACAGCGGCCATAATAAACTGTACATTCGTCCTGTGCTGTCTGTGATGTCCTTAACAATAAATGTTTTTTTGTTTTAGGTTACCAGCTCCTTTCCCACCAAAAATTTTCACCGAACATTCTTATCGTGCGTTGTATGTCTTTAACGTCGTCGTTGGCAAAATCCCTCCTGTAAAAAGAGGGGAAGGCCATCAATTTAAAAAAAAAAAAAAAAAAAGCCTTTGCCGGCCTTGGCCTGCAAGGTTTGTATGAAATTCCATTATCTATCAATCGTCCTAGCCGCACCTGCAACGTCATACTTCGCTGCCAATTATAAGGCACATAACATCAATATTTCATACCATGTTTGAGAAAAAAGCTTTGTTCCATTTCTACTATTTTTTGTCAAGCTGTAATATCGGCCCTTTTAGGGTGCGCGCCCACGGGCGACAAAGTTGCTCGGCGACTTACGTATTTGCGGTATTTGTATGAAAAGTTGCGTCGCTTCGTGAGCGCACTTTCATACTAGCCCTTGGCCGCGACGGAACCCTATAAATGAAAAGCACATTTCTACAAAAAATACTTTATTCACAAAGATAAAAACTCAATCACACTTTAATTCTTACTTAAGTAAAAATTACAGAAAAACTTTAGGTATTTGATGATGATCATAGTAGCACCACAAAATTATAATTAAACCAGAATGAGTTGTTAGGCCAAAAAGTGTGTCCACATGAGAGGTTAAAGTTGGGGCTGGTGTCCCTCTCGCACTTATTACCACTATCAAAATCATTTGAATGACGTCATCACTGTCATCATTTGGGGATACCAGTCAATATTCAAAGTTACTACCAAATCTACTAATACCCAATTAAAGGTTTTTAATAATCGCGAAATTTTTTGGTTTTATGGCTTCATAATAATGACTTACCAATTCGTTACAAGGTATTAATACCCTTGCCTCGATATAATACGAAAATAATTTAAGAAGTTTATAAACTTAGTTATCATACAGGTAAAAATACTACTACTATAGTAATTTTTTAACACTGGTCACACGTGCGAGAGGGACACCAGCCCCAACTTTGACCCTCTCATGTGGACACACTTTTGCTAGTCTGTCAAGAACGCCTTTATGCGCAGGTGATAAGGTTCAATTTAGTATGGCAAAAAAAGTGTGAGCTCAGTCCCTATTGTAGGTCGATGAGCAGCATAGTCTGGTAAGGAGCGCCAGAATAAGGCTTCCCACAGACAGTCTTCAATGTGCAATGGACTTCAGTGTGCAATGGACTAAGGCTTCCCACAGACAGTCTTAAAAATTCATAATCTTAAAAAAAAATTGTATGCAATCTGACAGTTCAAACTGACACTGACAAGACACTGACAGATCTGTCAGTGTCAATTTGTATACAATTTTTTTTTAAGATTATGAATTTTTAAGACTGTCTCTGGGAAGCCTAAGGCTTGCCAAAGACAGTCTTAAAAATTCATACTACAGCTCTGCTGTCAGTGTCAGTTTGAACTGTCAATTTGCATACAATTTTTTTTTAAGACTGTCTGTGGCAAGCCTACGTTTCAACATTACTTACCAACGCCATCTATTTTTGTGTACGAAAAATAAAGTATTATTTCCAGAGAGAGGAGACAGATGGCATAGTTTTTCGTTTAAAATTTCTGTTGACAGTGATAGAATGCGTAATAAAACTTTATTATTCTTTTATTATTTAAGATAAGTATTGAAAATATTAAATGTGTAGTTAAATTATAGTTACTTAAAATAAATCTGTAGCGAATGGCAGTTTTTATCGTAAAACAAGACCTTAGAATATAAACATTTTACCTACTGCAAGTTCTACCATCATACTTTACCACCGAAATGACTATAATAAATAGGTAAACGAAATAAATACTAGGTATTATAGTGTGATAAAAAACGGTAAGTAAATTAAAAAAAAAACACATATAGGCCATAAGCACAGACTTTTGTAAAAATAAATTTGAACAATTTATTTTAGCCATTATTTGTAAAATTAGACATTAAGTTTTATAAATTTCCCTGTAAATTTGTGAAATAATAGATTATCGTAATATTATTCATTGTAGGGAACAAGCGCTGATCCAGCTTAGTGCCCAAAGAAGAGGGGGGGGGGGGGGTCATGACCCCCATGACCATGACTGGATCCGCGCATGGAAGGCAAATAAAATAAGTAAAATAGTGCAAGTGGTAAGTGGAATATTCAAAGTCACTAAAAAAAAGGAGTCAATAATTGTAATGCACAAAAAATGCTTTATGGCCAGGGTCTATACCTACTTTGTTACATTACTATTCTAACCACTACTATAGAATACTTGACACTGTCTGGTGATGAGGCACCTTTTCCTTTCATACTTTCTGCTGTTATAAGGTACATAAAATCAACATAAACTCTGTCCTCATCAGAAAGTCCGATAAAAATAGCTTCACCTAGACTTCAAGTGCTAACATATCCCCGCACCGCACTAATGACATCCACATACTGCCTGTAAGTGGGCGCGAGAAAGAGTTATTTTTCTCCCTCTCATTTACATGAAAAAAATCCAAGGTCGCGGTACGGTGCGGTAGTTTGTTAGCTACTTTAAGGGGCTCACAGACGATCAAAATACACATAAAATTCGTCGAACTCACAGGCCTGCCCAGCGGACCATCAGTGGGCTTTACAGTCAACAACTAAGCTGTTACAAAGTGCCAAAAATAGGTATACACACTTATATACATGTATAGGCAATAAAGTTCTGCATACATGTTTTTGGCATGTATTCATAGCTTTGTTGCCAACTGTACATGATATCTTAATACACAATGAAACGCGTAACCAATGCAGACACAATTAGAGTAACAATAGAGTAGAAGCTCCTGTTGGCCAATCCAGGTACAGGAATATTGTTCCCAGCGCCAGTGCAGGCTTGCAAATGGCTGAACAGTTCAATATAGTTCTTGGCTGGCTGGTTGGTGGTAGCCGTGGTGGGTTCCGAGAACCCGACGGCTGTGTTCTTGAAGAGCAAGTCCCGGGTTCCGTCGAAGCTGGAGAAGATTTCTAGGTTGACGTGCTGGGTGCCTGAGGATGCGGTGTAGCCAAAGTACTTTTCGAGGGTATCGAGGAGAGCGCTGATGCTGCTGTAGGCTTCGTCTTGTCTGGAAGAAGTTTAGACACTGGTTATAGTCTGGCAAACCAAAAGGGTTACGGGATAAATAAATATTAGGGGACATATCTTACACAAATCTAACCTAGCCACAAACTAAGCTCCAGACTATGCGCGCGAATCACGACGCGACGCCGCGAACGCGAGTGTAGAACTCTCTGCGTATAAATCCACACTTACGTTCGCGTCGTCGCGCCGTGATTCGCGCGCAGTATGTAGCCAGCTTTAGGGTGCGCGCCCACGGGCGACAAAGTTGCTCTGCGACTTACGTATTTGTATGAAAAGTTGCGTAACTTCATGAGCGCACTTTCATACTAGACCATGGTCGCGACAAAAAAGTCGCTTCGAAAAGTCGCCCGTGGGCGCACCCTCTTAGGAGAAGATATTAGTTTTCAGGAGGTCTTAAGTTAAGAATGGAATATTTTCAAAGTTGGCAACAAGCTAATATTAATGATAATAATGATACTCTCAAGATCGTGTTAATAAAATGAAGCTACAATCACAAAATTACAGTCTGGCAGAAAAGAGTAGAAATTAAAAAGTGGCAACATCGTGGTCTTGTTTTTTCACACATGTGCCGTTATTTGGGTAAAGGGACCTCAAGCTAGGAACATATTACGCGGACGTCCGCCGTCGCGCGACCGCGGACGCGGATCTAGACAATGAATATACACTTAACCGTGCAAACTATCGGTCATCGGTCGTGGACGTGGCTTTGAGCGCACGGACATCCGATCGAAATCGCTGGATGTTTTGGTCAGCCGAAGCCACGTCCCGAAGATCGTGCACACTGATCGGTCGCGCGACCGCGGACGTCCGCGTAGTATGTTCCTAGCTTAAAGCTAGGAACCATATCTTCTTAGTAGTTTGTGCTAGGAACATACTACGCGGACGTCCGTCGTAAATCGACCGCGACCGCGACCGATCAGTGTGCACGGAACAAAACATCCAGCGAGCCAGATTTCGATCGGACGTCCATGCGCTCAAGGCCACGTCCACGTCCGTCGACTGATAGTTTGCACGGTTAAGTGTATATTCGTTGTCCAGATCCCCGTCTGCGGTCGATTTACGACGGACGTCCGCGTAGTATGTTCCTAGCTTTATTGTCGGTGGCGCGTACGTCCAGCCGCGTCGTATTTGTATACGAACACTGTTCATAACGCCGTAATCGCCATCGGCAATAAGGTCCCTTTACCCAAATAACGTCACACATATTGATAAGGGTGCGCACCCACGGGTGACAAAGTTGCTCGGCGACTTACGTATTTGTATGAAAAGTTGCGTTCTGCTGACAGATTGACTGACAGTTTGAACTGTCTTTGCGCACAAGTTTTTTTAAGATTATGAATTTTTAAGACCATGGAACCTTACGTATTTGTATGAAAAAAGTCGTCGCTTGCGAAAAGTCGACCATGGTCGCGACAAAAAAGTCGCACCCTCTAAAAAAGGGAGGAGACGACGATGTTGCCACTTTTTTGATTTCTACTATTTTTTGCCTAGCTGTAATTGCTACAGTAGGTACGAATAGTCGAAGCGAAAGCTGGCTAAAAAGTGTCGAAGTCTAGTCAAAGTTCAGGGGGGCGATTTTTGAATCTCGCATACGGGATTTTGTCACTAAAATACCGGTTGAAAACGGTGACTTGCTATTATTTTCAGTGACAATTTTCTGAATTCGAACGCGTGAGACTTAAAAATCGGCCCGCGGGAGCAACAAAGAGACTTTTCGCTGGGAAACGTAGTGACTGTATTTTTTTACATTTAATTTGTTTACTCCAAAATCATTCAACCAAAAATACAAATCTATACTAATATTATAAATAAGGGGAATAGGCCGGATACTGAATAGTGTGTGCATCTCTAATTATAAATGGGAAAGTGTGTGCGTCTTTTGTTTGTCCGTCTTTCACAGCAAAATGGAGCGACTAATTGACGTGATTCTTTAAATGGAGATAGTTGAAGGGATAGAGAGTGACATAGGCTACTTTTGCTAATATGAACATAATATAAATACGTACACATAAACTGGCCTCAGAGGTGGGGGATGCGTGATGTTATGAGGTTTCAGCGGCCGTGGTAGGTGTTTAAGAGTAGGCCTTGAATGAGAAAACTACACTAGGGATACTTCATTTTAAAAGACCAATACCCAGTAGGAAATAAATTATTTGGTTTTCATGCTAATGAGGAGGCACAATCAAAGGTTATGACAGATGGCGCCACCCTATTAGTCCATACGTGAGAGCGAAAAGATGATATGTTTTTTCTCTCTCACATACGAATAACAACGACATACCTAGACACTTGCACAGGCGCCACCTAGCGGGATAAAAAGTCAGTGTGCCGCTTAATTGATCTAAATATGACAAATACACAACATCCAGTCTCGAGTATGACCGTACACTAAGTCCAAATGAGAGGTAGAATAGAGTAAAATGTAGAATAATGATTTATTACCACTCACAATAAATATAAATACGTGTAATAAAACAAGAAAAACAGAAAATGAATTAAAACATAAGGAAGGTTTCATAAGACTAAAATAAGTCCATTGCTCTTCCATTGCACAGATAAAGAATTTTATAAATGAGAGCGAGAAGATGGCGGGATACTTAAAATGTCAGTGTGCTTCCTCATTGAACTTTTTAGGGTTCCGTAGTCAACTAGGAACCCTTATAGTTTCGCCATGTCTGTCTGTCCGTCCGTCCGTCCGTCCGTCCGTCCGTCCGTCCGTCCGTCCGTCCGTCCGTCCGTCCGTCCGCGGATAATCTCAGTAACCGTTAGCACTAGAAAGCTGAAATTTGGTACCAATATGTATATCAATCACGCCAACAAAGTGCAAAAATAAAAAATGGAAAAAAATGTTTTATTAGGGTACCCCCCCTACATGTAAAGTGGGGGCTGATATTTTTTTTCATTCCAACCCCAACGTGTGATATATTGTTGGATAGGTATTTAAAAATAAATAAGAGTTTACTAATATCGTTTTTTGATAATATTAATATTTTCGGAAATAATCGCTCCTAAAGGAAAAAAAAGTGCGTCCCCCCCCTCTAACTTTTGAACCATATGTTTAAAAATTATGAAAAAAATCACGAAAGTAGAACTTTATAAATACTTTCTAGGAAAATTGTTTTGAAGTTGATAGGTTTAGTAGTTTTGGAGAAAAATACGGAAAACTACGGAACCCTACACTGAGCGTGGCCCGACACGCTCTTGGCCGGTTTTTAATCATAACAACACTAGGTTTAGATAGACGGTGGCCCCCATTATTTTCTAAGGGTGCGCGCCCACGGTCGACAAAGTTGCTCGGCGACTTTCGTATTTGTATGAAAAGTTGCCTCGTTTCGTGTGCACACTTTCATACTAGGCCATGGTCGCGACAAAAAAATCGATGCCAAAAGTTGCCCGTGTGCGCGCTCTCTAATCTTTTTTGCCAGGCAGGTATTTTTTTTTATACTACGTCGGTGGCAAACAAGCATACGGCCCACCTGATGTAAAGCGGTCACCGTAACCTATGGACGCCTGCAACTCAAACAGTGTCACATCTGTAACATGCCTTACTCAGAGTGACAAAAATGGATGAACTCAGCGTTTTTTGCGTCTGGTTTAGGTACACATGGTTTACACCCCCCTTGACTATAGTATGGTAAAATCATAGAATAATAAATAGTTATTTTTTATTCTATGAAAACACTTACCATGAATTGAATCTGATTCAAGTACCCGATTGGTAAAAAAATACTTAATTGTTTTTGTAAATTTTGGTGTAAATATAGTGATAATGTTTTACAATCAAGTTCCAAATTTTTAAATATTACGACTTAGGTCATATAAATGAAATTATTTCGCGAATTGAACAATATTATTTGTCACGAGTGTATAGTAATGCCATCTATTGTTTTATGAGTCAAACATGTAAAAGTGACTACGGAGTTCGGCTTCTTCCCTATTTATCTATGAATAAAATGATAAAAATTTACCTTCTAGTCAGAACCTCTGAATCCACCACATAAGACAGCAAGCAGTTGTCATCCACGTTGACTCCGTTCTGCAGGGCCAGGGTGTTGTTACTGCAGAGGGCTCGGAACTGGGAGGCCTGCAGATTCTGGGCCGTCAGGTAGCCTATGAAGGTTATGGTTATGAAATAGAGATGGCAGCACTGGTTACAAGTAGGCATTGGCAGGTAAAATGTGGATTTTGCGGGTCAGAAATAAAGATGGCAGCACAATTGACATTTTGATTGACATTATGACAGATAATACTTATGTGGAGATTGTGCTATTGAAAACATGACAAACCTGTGGAGGTTACGGTTTGAATACGGAGATGGCAGCACTGTTACCTATATCGTAATGAGGAGGCACACTCAAAGGTTATGACAGATGGAACCACCCTATTAGTCCATACGTGAGAGCGAGAAGATGATAGTTTTTTTTCTCTCTCTCTCACATATGAATGACAGTGACATGCCTAGACACTTGCACAGGCGCCGCCTGGCGGGATAAAATGTCAGTGTGCCTCCTCATTGACGGTTTTTAAATACGAAATTGTAAAAATTAGAAACTCCTAGATGGCGGGTATGTGACATCACAATAGCACCATTTTTTTTATCTCTGTTGAATTCGACGCGTTGTTTGGCTTCTTAACATAAGCTACCTATTATATCGTTATTATTTCCATTTAAATAATCGCGGGAATTCAAAATATGAATAAGTTGGAGTTAAGTTATATGTAATAGGTATAAGTTTAGTCAGTTGCTCTTCCACAATTAAGCTAGGAACATACTACGCGGACGTCCGTCGTAAATCGACCGCGGACGGGGATCTGGACAATGAATATACACTTAACCGTGCAAACTATCGGTCGACGGACGTGGCCGTGGCATTGAGCGCATGGACGTCCGATTGAAATCTGGCTCGCTGGATGTTTTGTTCCGTGCACACTGATCGGTCGCGGTCGATTTACGACGGACGTCCGCGTAGTATGTTCCTAGCTTCAATGTACCTAGTATAAAAGATGACATCTCACATCCCTAGCGCATATTGTTTAATTAAATTAAATACTATCTGTGCACACATGTTTAGAGTAATAGGGTAGCAGTAAAATTGTAATTTATTTTTCTATTAATATCTGTAACTTGTTTTGTGAGCCAAAAAAAAAAAAAAGAATAAATATTGTCCCAATTTGCCAGCAAACCAGGGTTTTTTTGAGAGACGATTGTCGCGTCTAGACTGGCCTTCAGTAGTACTTACTATTGATGTTGGTGGTTTCCACAAAGATGATATCAGCGTCGTTGTTAGCCAAGCAGGATAAGGAGCCGTTGTTGCCGAAGTACAGGTTACTGGTGTAGTCCCAGCTGCAGGTGGCTGGAGGAAAAAAAAGGTAAAATAAAGGAGACATTTAAATTTAAAAATAATGCTGACTTTTTCACGACTACTCTGTATACGACTCTGAACAGTATTTTGAGAAGTTTTTACGCAGCAAGGCGGTTTTTTTATAATAGAAAATATAATAGAAAAAAAATAGGTTTCTCTTCAGTGTGCGTAGCCCAATGCACAAACGCTCACGATAATATCTCTTTCGTAGATATCTATCTCTATCGCTCTTGCGTATTGGCGCGACAGAGCCAGACTACCTTTCTGTGGCGTTTCGATTTCGTTTCGCGTCGCAGAAATGCCATTCGGCTACAGGGCCTGGGAAGAGCACTTACCGTAAACCACAGTTTCTTTCATAACGTGCGAATTTAAGTGTTCGATAGTGTTCCAGTAGATGTCACTTTCAATCTTAAGTCATTGTCAATAAATGTGACTGGAATCTAATTGGGCGTTTATCCCGCTCCGGACTATGCGTGCGAATCACGGCGCGACGCCGCGAACGCTAGTGTGGAACTTTTTGCGTATCAAATCCACACTCGCGTTCACGGCGTCGCGCCGTGATTCGCACGCATAGTCCGGAGCGGGTTTTTGAGTGTAGAGTACTGATCATTTTATTCAACAGGTGCGACAGTGGCAAAGATAAAACGTCAAATGTGATGTGACGTTCGCGGCACACCCCTAGCGCTAGAGGCGCCTTCCTAGGCGGAGTTTTTCGTCAGACGGAGGATCGTAAAGTGTTGCAAAATCTGGACGTGAACAAAGCAAGTGGCCCTGACGGTATTTCAGCCATAGTTCTTAAAACCTGTGCACCTGAGCTATGTCCCATCTTAACGCACCTCTTCCGCCTCTCTATGACTACCGGTCAGGTTCCGAAATCTTGGAAGCTTGCTAATGTGCAACCAGTGCCGAAAAAAGGTAGCCGAGCAGACCCGGCCAACTACAGACCGATTTCGGTCACTTCCATACTCTGTAAGAGTATGGAACGTGTACTGAATAACCGACTCCTGGCATACCTCGAAGCGAACGACCTCCTCAGTGACCGACAGTACGGCTTCCGCCGTGGCCGGTCCACTGGAGATCTGTTAGCGTATGCCACACACATCTGGAGTGAGGCCATCGAGAAGAAAGGAGAGGCCTTGGCTGTCTCTCTTGATATATCGAAGGCTTTCGACCGGGTCTGGCACGAGGGTCTTATTAGCAAGCTACCGTCCTTCGGTCTTCCCACTAGTCTCTGTAACTGGGTATCTGACTTCCTGAGGGATAGATCGATTCGGGTTGTCATTAATGGCTGCTCGTCCGATCAATTGGCAATAAACGCCGGAGTTCCTCAGGGATCTGTGCTTTCAGCGACCCTCTTCCTGCTCCATATAAACGACCTACTGAAACCAGGTACGTTCGGTTATGCAGATGACACGACGGTTGTAGAAAGCTACATACCCGACTCACGAGCTAGTGGAGTCCAGATACAGTCACTCAGGAGGCAATGGTCGAACGCATGAACGAATCACTGAAGGCAGTCTCCGATTGGGGTGAAGCCAATTTGGTTGCGTTCAATGCTAGTAAGACTCAGGCGTGTCTTATTTCTGCTAAAAGGAGCCCATTCCACCTTACTCCTACGTTCCGAAATGTATCCCTTCCGATTACCGACCATCTTGAGCTTTCGGAATCTCACTGACTTCGAAACTTAACTTCGGCCCGCACATTGAGTCGAAAGCTCAGTTAGCTGCAAAAAAGCTGGGCATCCTCAACAAGGTGAGGCATTATTTTACACCTAGGCAGCTGCTCGACCTGTACCAAGCACAAGTCCGGTCGTGTGTAGAATATTGTTCTCACCTGTGGGATGGTTCAGCGAAATACCAGCTTGCGGCGCTCGAGTCAGTCGAGAGGAGGGCCAAGAAGATCATCAATGACGACGAGCTGACCAATTCTCGACTACATAGCCTGGAGCATCGTCGGAAGGTTGCCAGTTTATCGGTATTTTACAGGATACATTTCGGAGAGTGCGCTGAGGAACTGTATAACCTTGTTCCTCCGTCCTCATTTCACCATAGGACCACTAGACAATCGGCAATGCGGCATCGCTTCATGGTCAGTATTCCAAAAATACGCACTAAGCGTTTCGCTTCAACATTTCTTTTGCGAACCGCCAAGGAGTGGAATGCCCTGCCTAAGTCTGTGTTTTCGCACGAGTACAATCCAGGTCTCTTTAAAGCAAGAGTAAATAGGTATCTCATAGGTAAGCGTGCTCCACCGTAGACCGCATCATCACTTACCATCAGGTGTGATCGTGGTCAAACGTCTACCTATCTATACTAAAAAAAAAAAAAAAGTTTTGAGAATTTCCTAGCGAGTATTATGTTCTTTGTCCTCTATAAATAACATATATGTAAAAAAACTTACAGTTAGCACCGTTAGGAGCCTTGCAAAGACTGCAGAGATTTGAGACATCGTAGTTCTGAAATGAGAAAAAAAAACTTAGTGCCGCGTGGTGCGGTCGTGTATTAGCTACTTTGGGCTTTTTGACGACCGGGTTCGAATCCCGGTAAGGGCATCCTGAGTCATGGATGTTTTCTAATATGTATATTATAAGTATTTGTATATTAGGTAGTACATGCTACTTACGGAAGCTCCAAGGGCATGAGAGGCGTCTTGGGCACCAGGAGCGCAGGTGGTTGAGAAGAATTCACCGACCGCCCTCGCGTAGTCGCATTCTTTGTCGTTCAGCACGCCGAGCACTTGGGCCGTGCGGACGAAGGACATGTACGCTGAAAAAAACGAAAATTTTAGGCCCCGCGCACACGGAGGCAACAGTTGCTCGGCGACTTTCGTATTTGTATGAAAAGTTGCGTCGCCTCGTGTGCGCACTTTCATACTAAGCCATGGTCGCGACAAAAAAGTCGCCGGCAACAGTTGCCCGTGTGCGCGGGCCCTTAGTTAGATACGAGCAAAGAGTCATACCATGCTAAGCTGACAGCTATTTTAACAGCCGCGCCGTGCAAGAATTATTTTAAACGCCAAACCTTTATGAAATTCTTTGTTTATTTATTTACATGAACATATTTACATAATTATTTAAGAAACTAAGACTAAACTTAAAATTAAGCTAGCTAATGTCTAAAATAGGACCTTGAGGCATTGTACCAAGGATACTAGCGACATGAAATTATGTCGTTTACTTAACCTTTGTACTTGCACAGGTGGCGCTATCAAAATCGCTGTCTAGCTAAAGCCGGACCAGAAATATAATATGACTACACGCCATCTTGCGGAATTTCATTAGAACTATTTTCTTCATACTATACTGAACTGTCACCCCATACATCAGAATAACAGCGCCCTCCTGACAACGGCTTTAGGCGTTTAAGTATTGAGAGAAGGCATGCAAAATTTTGCGCTGGAAGGTCTCAAAATTTCGCGCTGGAAGGTCTTCTTGCCTCAGTTGAGAGGGAATATGGACCGATGTTCCAAAATGTCGCAATTTAGAGTTGTGCCGGAAAAGCGAAAAGTCGCCAGGGAGCACCCTTTTACAGAAATTTACTTACAAATGCCTCCGAATTCAGGGAAGCACGCTTTCCTGCCGCGAAGGTTCTCGAAGCGAGTGATGTCCGAGTTGGCCCTCACTAGCGCTATCACTCGCGAGAAAGAGTTGGGGTCAGAGTGCAGGTTTTGGACCAGCTTCACTGGCGTCAAGCTGAAGTGCCTGGAAGAATTAAATAGATACAGGGCTTTGACTTTGGCGGCAACATTTTTACGTGAGTCCCGTAAGTGCGTTTTCACATTATCCGATCCGATATCGGATGTCGGACCGATATCCCGTACATTAAGTCGCCATCTTGGATTTTTTCCATTGAAATCCTTCCGACATCCGGATCGGATAATGTGAAAACGGACTATTATAGGAAATTTTGTCAATTTAAGTGAAGGTCGCAGATTTCTATCAGAAACGATGGAAACTCGTGTCACTCTTATGGGATTCGGGTAATAATGCTGCCATCGAAATCAAAGCGATTAAAACTTTCGGATAAATGCCCAGTAAGATTTTCATCGAAAATTGGGAAATGGGTTTTTAACATGCAAACTTGGATTACAAATCCCACGGATAGATGGTAGGTATCAGCGTGTTATTTAATCCATGTCCAAAATGGATGTAGGGTAAAAAAAAGTGAAGACGAAGTAAATTTTAAAAAGCAAGTTCTTAGAATTTGAATTTCGATCGAAAATTATTGTTAGAAGGTGGGCTACTGGATCTAGAAGACAAAAGACTCGGTGGTTTCACACTATCACAGCACAGATAAATCTGTGGTCTCTGTTGTCGATATAAATTGAATACTTACTGCCTGGCGAGGTATCCGTAGTTGGAGGAAGTGGCAATGAAGTCAACGTTTTTTTCTCGCACGTCACGCAGGCATTGGAAGATATCGGATCGCTGCACGCATGAGATCGATGGCTGGAAATGAAGAACAATTTTATAAAATCGAAAACACTGGCAGTTATCTATTTAATTTATTTTTAAAGAAAAGGAGAAAATCCGACAGAATAGCCTGTTTTTATGAGACTAATAATTAGACACCGTCTATACCTCGTTTTTTTTATTAGAAATTTGGTAAACAAAGAAGCAGTCTTCAATCTATCTTCTTAGGACAAATATTAAATGTTAAGAATTTTAACCAGAACGAGAACATAACAGGGCAATATAAGTTATTTTTAGATTTTTAAACTAGCCAAAGGCAAAGACGTGGCCTACGATGTATAGCTCAAGATGCCTGTTCATTTGAGGTTATATTGTTATTTTGAGATTTTTAAATGGAGTGATTATTTGCAAGCCATTTGGGCCTGCCTTCTGATCCATCCAAACACACATCACAAAATAGAATATCAATAATAAAGTAATAAAATAAGTTATGTAAAATGACGTGTCGTGTTGGAGACCAGAAATCATTTTATGTCTTCCTCGAGGAATTCAGTCGCAGCGAGCTAGCGTCCCTGTTGTCCAAAACGTATCCATTCAATTTGATATTTGATTAGTCCGCGCGAAGCAACGCTCGTCTTCCTGAGCTGGAGCTCTAACTTAGATGAATTTGGCTTAAGGAAGACTACAGATCAGGGAGTGTCACATACCTTGATTCCTAAGCTGTAAGCTGCAGCGCGCACCCAGTTGCACTTGGCTAGCTCCTGAGCTGACACAACACACCAGACGCGAGGTGGAACGCAGGACGTTGCGCTGTCAATGCTGGTCAGCGGGCGGCCTGAAATACATCAACGTTTTAAAAACGTATTAAATATACTATTGTGAGCTGTAAAAAGAGCATTTCTTTTTTTTTTGCCAATAAAAAATTTTTGATTGTTTTAGGGAATTTTAGGTCAATTGTACTCAGGCGAGCCTGGGAGAAAGTGTCCCAGAACATCAACGTTTTACAAAACGGAAAATGGTCAAAATAAGAAAAAACGTATGGGACAATTTTTTAATACTTGGAGATATAGTAATTTGAGAGCATTTTTTTTTCAATAATATCACACTTCATAAAAGTGGCAAAAAAAAAGAAATGCTCAAAAGTGAAAAATACTTAGTTTATTTCATCGTTATCACAGTTTATGACAATTCCTTTTTATTTGACTCTTAATTCCACGAGAGCACAGTATCAGGACGACTCAGTAGTTACTCTCCGGCAGCGGCGATGCAAAAGGTACCTACTGCGTTCGAAAGCACGTGGTTTGAACAATATTACTATCAATGTTACTCGACATCGTCCAAAGTAAGATGTTGTTATTTAATACTATTAACTGTAAGTATCAGTGGCGGCAGGTGAAAATTTCTGCTAGGCAACACTGAGCATAAAGAAACCTACTTTAACATTTAAGGTACTTTACTAGTAATCAATTTTAGGCAAGACGGTGGGAATCGACTATGGACCAGCCGCTGCTGATAAGTATAAGTATAATAATACCACATTGTCCACATTATATCAGTCAGAAAACAAAAAAAAAAAATCAGTATGCATATTATTCTTATCCACGTTTATCCAAATCCGCTTGCATGTGTTGCGTTGCGTACGTACACGACGCGCTTGTGTGCACCGCGCGGCGTACGTTTGTCAGAAGATTTATTACTGGTTTTATACTGTGACGAGAGTTTGGCTGCGTTGACAAGACCTACCTTAACATTAGGCACTTTAATAGCGTACCGATTTTTGAGCAATTGTGGGAATTTGCTTGTTGGACCTCTCTGAAATAAGTATTACTATATTGGAGAAGCTTTTATACTGTAGAGCAGTGAGTTTGGCTGCGTGAAAATTTCTGCTAGGCAACATAGAGCAAAAAAGAAACCTACCTTTACATTAGGTAGCTACCAGTATTGTAATCAATTTTAGGCAAGCTCTGTGGGAATCTTACTATTGTGGATCAGCTTGCCTGCTGGTAGACAAAGAGTATCCTCAATGGCGACAGAGCTACCACCTGTGTATTGGCATGGGTCTTGCAAGCTTGTGTCTGACATTTACATAGACAGTCTTCAATTACTAGTTTGAGTGAAGTTGGCAGGAGTCAGCACGTTCTCCTCAACAACAACTATATCTTTATTTTTATTTTATTATAAACGATGTGACAATAGAGGACACCCATAATATTTATGCATCATATATACATTTTCTTTTATTGGATACATAGGTAATTTGATTTGTGCGTTCTTGTCACATCTCTATATTGACAATCCTGCACTAACTAAGGTTTCTGTTTGATCCAATGGTTGACTGGTAGAGAATGCCTTAAGGCATTAAGTCCGCCATTTGTACAATTTTATGTCGTGCAATAAAGTCTAAATAAATAAATAAATAAACAGCTCGAGCGTTTGACGACTACTGAGGAACCAGGATAAAGTAGAGTGTGGATCGCCAAGAGTTGTCAGACGGAATTCCTACCTCAGGACTATCAATAACTAAGGCTAGTCTACATCTTGTAAGCTTCTACTTGGTATTTCCTCACAGAGAGTCTTCACTTACTAAGCTGAGTGAAGTTGGCAGGAGTGAGCAGAGTGTCCTCCATAATAACTTGGGCGTTTGACGACTGAGGAACCAGGATAGAGTAGAGTGTGGACCGCCATGTGTTGTCAGCCGGGTTGCTGCCAGCGGGCCACCAGGTACGAAGTTCGGTCTGGAGCGCATTAGCACGGGCACTGGAATAAATATTATGTAGTCAGAACAAGCTTAGTTCCCAGCGGTTTGGATGTCGCCAGTGCAAGAGATAAATTTAAAACTGGAAATGGGCTGAACACGGACTTATATATAAATATTATAATTTGGATTTCTTTCAACCCCTTTTTGCCAATAGTGGCACTGTAACTTAATAGTTCATGTGCTCTGCCTACCCCTTTAAGGGACACAGGCGTGATTATATGTATGTTATGTACTTAACAAATACATGTATTAAAAAGGGTAAGTTCAAGAAGGCTTGTATTGTGGGTATTCAGACAACGATATGTAATTATAATATACAAATACATAATATATGCATAGAAAACATCCATGACTCGGGAACAAATATCTGTGCTCATCACAAAAATAAATGCCCGTACCGGGATTCGAACCCGGGACCGCGGCTTAGCAGGCAGGGTCACACTACCCGCTAGGCCAATATAGCCAGGAGAAAAAAAAGAAAAGACTTACGAGTTAGCGACGATGCCGCCCCAGTGTTGAGAGACGAACGCACAAGGCGCGTTGGTGTCGGTAATGTTTACAGAGTTCAACCCAACCAGAGTGCCGTTAGGGCAGAGGAGAGAGAAGTTGCTCACGATGTCATTGTTGCGAATCTGTTGGAAATAGGAATAGAAATATTATTCGTGACATATTCGAACAACAGAAATTACTTACACATATCACCAAAGGTAGGTACCGACTCAGCTTGGTGTTAGCCTGGAAGGACCAACAATGATGTTTCTTTGAAATTGGATTTAGATGTAAAAAGGAAACCAACAACACAACACGACAAATGTTTAGTAGTAGTAGTAGTAATCACTTTATTGTGTACAACAGTTTATATACAATTTGTAGGTACAGAGATACAAAGGCCATTGTTTAGCCATTGATGTTGAGTAAAGCATAAGAGTAGGGTAGATGCCGGTTCTGGACCAAAAGTTCCAAAAAAATCCGCTATCGGTTATAACTTGTTAGTTCCGAAAAAATCCGATAGATGGCGTCCTGTGTTAGTTCCTAAAATTTCTGCAATCACTAACTAGGGTGCCACTTGTTCGTTGCAAAATATAGATGGCGCTACTTGTTAGTTTAAAATAATCTGTCACGAATCAGAATCACGTTTGTGGTCACACTTACTTCGTTAAATTCGCGATAAATAATAAATAAATAATAAATATTGGGGACACCTTACACAGATCGATTAAATCCCAAACTAAGCAAAGCTTGTACTATAGGTGCTAAGCGACGATATACATACTTAAATAGATAAATACATACTTATATACATAGAAAACATCCACGACAGGAACAAATATCTGTGCTCATCACACAAATAGATGCCCTTTCCGGGATTCGAACCCAGGACCGCGGCTCAGGCAGGGTCACTACCGACTGAGCCAGACCGGCCGTCGACGCGAAATAATGTGCGACGGGTTGCCCCATGGAACAAGGTTCGTAGACCTTTCTTAATGTGCAACTGGCCACACAAACGCTCACGATATTATATCTTTCGTAGCTATCTATGATGTCTCTATCGCTCTTGCGTATAAGCGCGACAGAGCCAGACTACATTTCTGCGGCGTTTCGGTGGCGTTTCGCGTCGCAAAAATGCCATTCGGCTACGCCGTTTTAATACCGTACGCCATAAGGAATATAAATATGAATCTTACAGTGAAGAATTCGCGGACATGCTGCCAAGCGACATAAGTGACGTCACCGCCGCTCCTGAGACACTCAAGAGCCTTGATGTGTGCGTTGTTGTTGTTGATGCCAGCGATAGTGATGCCCATGTCGATTGTATAGTCGCATGAAGAGTTGGGTCCGCAAAGCGCGCAAAGGCTGGGGTACCGACGCTCTGTGGAACAATTACTTATTAACAAAGACACATAACTCCGTATAGACAGATAACGTCTAAAAAAAACGTACCTCAGTACCATACAGGAAAAGGTACGGTGACCTAGATGGCATTAGACCTTTGGGGTACGCTCAGTTAGATGGCGCTAATATTAATATTTGACATTTTTAAACATATCAAGCTAAGAATATGGGCCAAATTGTCAAAACTGAGGCTCAAAAGTTTTAAGCCTGTGTCAAGAGATGGCAGTCTACGCACTGTGATTACACATTTTACTTCGACAGTAACTCTCTATAATACTCGATCCTCTTTGCTTATTAATAAGAATATGGTGCTATTCGATGGGAGATACTTTCTCTTTGTTGAAGTGAAGACAATGAATAGATTAACTTTTTTTTTTAAATATAAATGGGCTTACTCTTGGCCACAGACTAGCCAAAGGCAAAGATGTGGCCTACGATGGAGTGAGCTCGCCCAGAAGATGCCTGTTCACTCTTGATTTGAAGGTTGCCGGGTTACATGAGCATCAACTTTTCAATGTTTTTTTGAACTTTTCAAAGTGGTTGGTGGGAATGGCTCCGTAAATGGAGATTTGAGATTTACATTCATTTATGAAGACATTCACCATTGGTCCCGTGGTCCCCCAATGGCTAAAAGAGTTTGCTGGTTAGGACGGAGCCAGTTTACATTTTTCATTTCTTTAAGTTAGTACCTCTATTGAGTGAGTTTAACATTTAATATGAAATACCCTATTGGTAAAGGCCCCTTTTCCTTCCACTCTTATCAACTTTGAACTACTTACCTACAATTAGCAACTCTCTGAAAAAAGAGTCAAGCTATCTCGCCGTCACACCGTCCTCATCATCCTCGATTTGACTTAAGTTCAACTAGCCTTTGAACTCAAACATAATGACTAAAATGTTAATAATCCATATGTTTTTAAATATAAACATATGGATTTTTCCTTTTTTATTGTGGAACGTACCACTTTACAAATCGCAAATTATAAATGCAGACATCAATCGCAATGAAAAAATCAACAGTGATCGACTCTGGCCAACGTGGGACTCGAACCCACATCCTTGGATTGCCGGTCCAATGCGTTACCAATCACGCATATACGCAAGTATTCGCAGTCATGGACGGATGGTCGGCTGGCGCAATTGGTAACGCATTGGACCGGCAATCCAAGAATGTGGGTTCGAGTCCCACGTTGGCCAGAGTCGATCATAATGACTACGTTGTGTTTTGTAACTTTGGTCCATTTTAAGAACCCTTGTGTTCTTGTGTTGCATCTCTTGCACAAAATATTCTGATGATAAGCTGAAGTCTCACGGGAGTCTCAAAAGCAACAACGACTTACTAAGGTCAGCATCGACAGTAGCGTTAGCGCTCCAAGCTCCAGGGCGACAGGAATCTCCGAAGAACTGGCTCAAGGTTTCCACCTCCATCTCCTCGGCTGTCTTGAACTTGTAGTCTGCTTCTGGGCAACGGTCGGTGTTGGCAGCCTGAAACAAAATTGCATATTAAAGTCAGCGGGCCGATTTTTGAGTCTCACGCGTTCGAATTCAGAAAATTGTCACCGAAAATAATAAGCAAGTCACCGTTTTCAACCGGTATTTTAGTGACAAAATCCCGTATGCGAGATTCAAAAAATCGCCCTCCTGGTGCCGTATCCGAATGGCATTTCTCCGACGCGAAACTAGGATTGAAAAAGCTAGTAATTCTGAGTAGAAATAGCATTTTTTTTTTCAAAAATATCACACTTCATAAAAGTGGCAAAAAAAAGAAATGCTCAAAATCACTCATATTTGCTCAACTTTTGATTCTTACCCTGGTTTCTAGTTCCTTCTCAACTCTTGGTGACCAGCGCAGCGCGGCCTCTCCTAAGCCAGGGTGGCAGTACTTCTTGCCGCGCAGACCTTCGAGGCCATTGGTGTGGTCGTTGCGGACCACGGCCACTGATTGGAAGGACACCGATCCTGTAAGATTTTGGTCAGTTAATACTATAGTTGGGCCATTTTTTCCAGAAGATTTTGGTCAGTTAATACTATAGTTGGGTCATTTTTTCCAAAGTTGTCCACCCCACTTTTTTTGTAACATGGGTATTTTTTACGCGATTCATACTCAGAATCGGGAGGTCTTTCGATCCTAATAGGAGAAAAAAAATGTCCCAAGATTTCCATACATTTTCAGACCTTCCATTCCGTTACCGCCATACAAAATGTATGAAAAAATGGTAACGGAATGGGAAAAAACCTTGGGACACTTTTTTCTCCTAAGTATTAGGATTGAAAGAACTCGCGATGAGTGGAAACCACATAAAAATTTTGAAATCCAAAAAAAGTTGTTGTGGACAACTTTGAAAAAAAAAATGGCCCTAACTGGGCCATTTTTTTTTGCTTTGGGGTCGGTTGCAGCAATTTGTCCGTTACTTAATTTAGCGTTCGCTACATATTTTTATAAGAATTTCCATGGACTTCTGCTGCGTGTGCGATGTGCTAACTGTGGTTGATGCAACGGGCCCTAAGACTATGAGAGCAATTTTGATAGCACCGTTTGAACAAAGGATTAAGGTGGCTACAGTGAACGTCGATGTAAGAGCGACATCTGCCATGATATTGGCTAAACTTGCATAGTTTCTGACCTGGTTTAGTGAAGTCCCAGCAGGCCTAGCACATGATGGCCGCGGGAGTATGTCGCCGCGAGATAGACTACCTGTCCTTATGTCATTAATACAATTAGACAAAGACGTGTCATCTATCTCGCGGCGACATACTCCCGCGGTCATCATGTGCTAGGCCTACTGACAGTAGCACAGAGAACCTCCTATAGAGTAGAAATCTTGTATATTTTGTTCGCGATACGAGTCACCAGTGTTTGGGGTGCGAGGAGCGGGCGGGGAATGTGTTAAGCGCGCTGTGATTGGCCGTTTCAAGGACGGCGGGCAGTCGCGCCAGATGAAAAGGGACAGAAGTATGACTGTCCCTCTACTGACGCGTAAGTGGCCAATGTAAGTTGACCTATGCCGGCTCTGAATAAATTATAAATATGACTTATTTGTGGAATGTAATGCCGTCTGTTTTTAAATTTGAGCTTCTTGTTACCTTTCCACACCATTTCACACTACAGGTGGACATCTTTAAGGCATCAAAATACCCTTTTCCAATTTTTTAGTGCGAAAAACACGCGCTGATTTCGGGTCTGTTACTTGGTCGATACTGATCGGGCACGGCGAGCGCCCGCGCTTATATCAGTGCAAATACTAGGAAGGCTGGCGACCGCGAGTCGTCTTGTAATAGATGTCTATAGGGGTTGGTCTGTGGACAGTAGCAATGACGAGATTATTGGTAGGCTTTGTCTGACCCAAAACCAGAAAAGCTTTGTCTGACCCAGAACCAGAATCATAAAAAAGTTTCTGTTATCGTAGACTGACAATTGCTATATACCTACTTCAATGTTGTTATCTTAATCTTAGTGTAAAGTACCTAATCTAATGTAGTTTAAAGTTTAATTGAGCGCTACGCCAACAAACTGTCTCACAGTTTGGCGAAAATTTAATTTAAGGTACTATGAAACTGTGTTTTTTTTCTTAAAAAAAAAAAGAAGCTCCTCATCAGTAAAGAATACCACATCAGCTTGTTCCAAGCGCAATCCACTCGAAAGACATTACATTATACTCGATCCTCTTTGCCGCAATATACAAAGAAGTCTCTAACAAAAGGCAACTCCACGCTTGACGGCAGTTTGCAGAGGTAACAGCGACATCTACCATGATATTGAGTAAACTTTCCTGCATGCCGCGACACATAGAAAGTTCCTAACAAAAGACGAAAAGGCGTCGGGCGCTCGACAACAGTTTGCAGATGTAACAGCGACATCTACTTTGATATTGGGTAAAGTTTCTAACCTGGTTTAGTGAAGTCCCTGACAGTAGCAATGACGAGATTATTGGTAGGCTGTGTCTGACCCAGAACCAGTAGCTCCTCATCAGTAAAGAATCCCACATCAGCTGTGCCGCGCACTAGTTGCAGGGCGCAGTCCACTCTGAAATACGATAGACATATGTAACTCCGTATAGACAGATAAAGTCTAAGAAAAAAACGTACCTCAGAACCATACAGAAAAAGATACCGTGGCCTAGATGGCGTTACACCTTTGGGGGACGCTCGGCTAGATGGCGCTAATATTAATATTTAACATTTTAACACATAGCAAGCTAAGAATATGGGCCAAAGTGTCAAAACTTTGTTCCAATTGTTTTAAGCCTGTATCGAGCTCGAGAGATGGCAGTCTATGCACTGTGTTACATATTTTACTTTGACAGTAACTCTATAATACTCGATCCTCTTTGCCATTTTGGAATGGGGTGTTTTCTACCCCACTAGAAGGGAGCAAAATTGAAATATTCCTTGCTAGGTGGGAACAAGGGACCTTTCATTTCAGTTAGGGGGGAGGACTTTTTAAACTTTTCCTTTTTGCTAAGTAGGAGGAAGCAAAGCAGAACTTTAGCTCTCTTCATGGAGGCAGCAATAAGACACTTTTCTGTCATAGGAAATAGTTAAAAGCAGTTAATTTTATTATATTCAAGGTCAAATTACTTTACCCACAAGTGGATAAAATGCGTTTTGCTGGCATTAAAGGATAAAACACGTGTTTCCGAGTTAGTGAGGGGAAAATTTTATTTTTTCCATAGGTAACATTAATTTTCATTATATTTTGTAAAATAAACATTTGAGCTGAAAAAAATATACGCAGTGTCTCATGGTAGCTAAATAATTTCCTTCCTTGGGCGATTCAATTTTATAATCTTGAATATAGTCAGTCATTATGCTATATTGCATTATGCATATGTAATTATGCTCCCTAATATATTTAAAAATATTTGAAGCGAATTTTTACTCACGTGTTAAATCGATATAATAACGTTCGACATGTTTCGATCCATTTCCGAGGATCTTTCTCAAGAGTAGCGACCCCGCCTTTACATGTCCCTAATGTCACAATCTACTATTGTCGTTCGCGTTTATTCTTTCCCTGAGACAGTAGGCTACACCATAGATGAATTTTTCGATAAGGTGTCATTGATCCACGGTCTTACAACATGAAATGAAATGTGAATTGATTTTATAGTGATATTGATATGTATAATAAAAATATTGTATAATTTTATATTGTTTTAAATTAATTGTATGTGTTATTGGATATTGATAAAACTGGCCAAGAGCGTGTCGGGCCACGCTCAGTGTAGGGTTCCGTAGTTTTTCGTATTTTTCTCAAAAACTACTGAACCTATCAAGTTCAAAATAATTTTCCTAGAAAGCATTTGTAAAGTTCTACTTTTGTGATTTTTTTTATATTTTTTAAACATATGGTTCAAAAGTTAGAGGGGGGGGGACGCACTTTTTTTTCCTTTAGGAGCGATTATTTCCGAAAATATTAATATTACCAAAAAACGATCTTAGTAAACCCTTATTCATTTTTAAATACCTATCCAACAATATATCACACGTTGGGGTTGGAATGAAAAAAAAAATCAGCCCCCACTATACATGTAGGGGGAGTACCCTAATAAAACATTTTTTTTCATTTTTTATTTTTGCACTTTGTTGGCATGATTGATATACATATTGGTACCAAATTTCAGCTTTCTAGTGCTAACGGTTACTGAGATTATCCGTGGACGGACGGACGGACGGACGGACGGACGGACGGACGGACAGACAGACATGGCGAAACTATAAGGGTTCCTAGTTGACTACGGAACCCTAAAAAATGACATTGCATTTCCTGTTTATAAATAGATATAATTGTAAACTGTTTTAGTGATGTATTTGTAACTTATATAAGTTACAAATACATCAACAAAGTGTAAACCATTATATGTACCTTATTCTTGACTTGTAATTAACTTTATCAATAAATATATGAATATGAATATGAATATATGTTGAGTATACCGAGGGTTTACTGGTGAAACCCGATAAATTGAGATAATTTGTCCTTGAAATAACAACATTGTGTAAATTGTACATAGTTCGAATTTCAAAAACCAGTTTGCTCAACTTATCGGGTTTCACCAGTCGGCCAAAACACATTACTCTCATTAGTGATGCCTGTTGAATTGTTGATAACTAACCTGGACTCAACCGGGGTGCAGATGGCGCGAGAGTCGCCCAGCTCCAAAGCTTGGCACTGGCTTGTTGATGAAACGCATACTCGATCTGAAATTAAAAGCACAAAATAAGATACTAAGTGTACAAAGTAACAAAACCTAATATCCAGGAGCACCATCTTATTATGAAACTCTTTAAAGGATATCTCTACGGAGATTCGTAGGACCTTAATATCCTAAGTATTTTCTGTTTTTATACGTTTGGTTTCTGTATTCGGGTGTCTATTGTGTATGGGGCGTGGGCTATGAATTTCACCACCTCCTTTCCTCCCGTGGGTATTGCAGAAGTTGACTGTTTGATATAGGTTCAATTGCGGTATAGACGATTTACTTTTCTTTCAACCCCATTATCAGTAAGGGAGGCACTGAAACATGAACAGTTTCATGTGCTTTGCCTACCCCTTTGGGGAATACAGACGTGAGTTTATGTACTCTCTCTTGTACCAATAAGGATGGGAGATACTAACTGTGTAGGCTTAGGTTATACTTCTTCTTTAGTCGTTCCCCCAATGCTGAGGATCGTGACATCATGTCATTCGGTTGAAGACTAGGTCCCTCCATAGGCGTCTATTCCTCGCCAAGCGCATGGCCTCGTGCAGTTTTAATCGCATGGGTGTAGGTTATACTACAAATCCTACAAGTGACGGTCCACAGAAGAAATTCTAAAGATTTTGTGCATTTCGGTCTATAGTTCGTAATTTTTTATATCATTCAGAAGAAAAATATCCAGGGTTAAATAAATCCATTCAGTCAAGCGTGGGTCCAGCTTCGTGCCCAGGGGGGGGCTCACGTGGTAAAACCCCAGGCCCCGGGGTACATGGTACATGGTCTATTTGTATGGCCAACTTAGGCTCCAGGGGGGGGGGGGCATGACCCCCATGACCCCCCCCCCTGGATCCGCGCATGCATGTTCAGTCTATCGGGAACGGTTCAAGATGGCATTGTGATCAAAAAAATAACACTTTCAATTTGTAGATGTTTGCAACGTTCACAACTATTCCAAATTTCAAGTCGATAGCATAAGTAGTTCTCGAGATATTTAGAAATGTGACAGACAAACGGACAGAGCGTCGCATAAGGGTTCCTTTTGTACCTTTTGGTACGGAATCGGTTAAAATCGGAATCCGTTAAAATCGATTCAGCCTGTCGGGACGGCTCAAGACGGCAGTCGTAATGTAATCTAAATAACGGTTTCTTGAGACTAAAAATTGTGTGATAGGGGCTGGGTAGGAACATACACTATGTAACTTTAACTGTTCCTCTTTGTATGTTAAATTTGTCGCTTGTTTATTATGTTACTGTCCTTTTTATCATACATTTTATGTTATTAAGTAATATTACGTCTTATGTCTGCTGTCAATTTACTTGTACAGTGGCGGTATTCCGCATCTGTTTGATATTTGTGCTGCCACTTATTTTAGTTTACCCACCCACTGAAAACCAGCGCTTCGGCATGCCGTGGCAATATGCTGAGTGGGCTCCCAATTTAACATCTAGATTGTGTTGTATTTATCTTTGTTATATTTGTCCAAACTGATGTTAAATAAAATATAATCAAATAAAATAAAATATTCTATTCTATTCGAACTTTATACTAGCTCGTAGGCACTGACCCCACCGCGAGCTAGTAAACTATAAACTATGAGCTATAAAAACGAACAAAAGATAATCATAGAGTATATTGAATAGTACCTATGGTATAGCTTCGTAGCGCCCACGGCCCACCATACAAAGTTTTTGCTAGGGAATTTTGATTCTTATTGTACTTGAGATTGAATCATTTCATTTTAGAAACAAAAGAAATTATATTTTATTTGTTTACATGAAAATTCCATTGAAACCATTATGTACTCTAGAAAGTACAGTCAAGGTTTTCGAATGCAGTGCCATCTGTTATTAAATTACAACTTTTCATGTGACTTTCCATGCCTAAGTTCCTTATAGCACATAAAGCATGTAGACCCTTTAGCACAGATCAATACAACAAGATGGCCCTTACAGGGCGACTCGCGGTCACCAAGCATACGACAAATCAGGTTTATAAAAGTTTGAACGCGTGCGACACCGATCAGTAGCGCCCAAGTATACGACCCGCTAACAGTGTCCGTGTCCGCTCGGGAAAAAATCTTAAATAATCAATTTTGGTTGCAAACAATGGTCTCTTACAGCATAAAGTGGTGTGGCAAGTCTTCTAACACTTCTACATGTAAAAAAGATGGAACAACATTCCACAGTTAAGTCAAATTAATTATTTTGTTGAATATTGTTTATTGTCCGCGGAGTTCATTTATACTGGTCAATATGGTTGTGCTGAGCGGCGCCGAGGCGCGTCCATCCCTCTTTACCGAGTTAACAATGTGATATGCTATCCCTTTCACGTAAACGACTAGGCATGGGGCCATGTTAGTTTATGTCTGTTGCGGGAACTTCGTACTGCCGTTCGTACCATGTGCTACCATTTTATGAAATATAAAAGAAAGCAGATTTGTAATAGTGAATAATTATCTAGAATCTGTAGAGTCTGTAGTGGTATTTAGTTCATTGATTAGTTTAGAATATTTAGTTGGTTATTTAACTTAGTAAACGTAAGTAAAAATGCACAGTTTAGTAACTAATGGTGATAAGCAATAATGTGTCAACCCACACGCCAACCATTTTGAGAAAATGGCGTCTAAAGATTTTTTCTCATTTTTTTGTGTTTCTCTTAAAAAAAATTGTTTTTTATATAGATTGTTGTGTTTTTCAGCTATAATACGTTCAGTAGTAGTGATTATTGTAGCTTAATTTCAAAACAAACTTCAATTTGACGAAATAATGCCCTTTTCTTTTATTGCGAATTGTTCGACGACGTCAAACTTTTTCAAGACTGTGTTATGGTACTTAACCCACTTTTGCTAATTGTTTAAAAATATCTATGAGTCTTAAATAAACATGTTAAAGCACATAAATTGTTATTGTAAAATACTCTACCTATGCATATTTTTAACTTTATAAGTGTTAAGTAACATATCAGTCATGGTCACTTATGTTATTAGGTATAAATAATAAAATAATAATAAATATTATAGGACATTCTTACACAGATTGACTGAGACCCACGGTAAGCTCAAGAAGGCTTGTGTTGTGGGTACTTATAATATATGAATACTTATATACATAGAAAACATCCATGACTCAGGAACAAATATCTGTGCTCATCACACAAATAAATGCCCTTACCGGGATTCGAACCCGGGACCGCGGCGTAGCAGGCAGGGTCACTACCGACTGCGCCAGACCTGTCGTCATGTAGGAATCAATACATTATTTATTAATCAAACCTTTTAATGATTTTTCTACTCCCGAACTGTTATTCGTCATTTACAGGATTGTGCGTATCGAAAAAACTGAAAACGCATTGTTTGGTTCTGTAATCATGGCAACGCATTGCATTAACGATACTGCGTGCGTGCGCGGGAAGGCTTTGGGCAGCTGAGCTGACAGTGCAAACCTTTGCAATACAGGAAACAGTGTGAATTTCGCGAGAATTATTTAAAAAAACTATTAAAAACTAAGTGCATGGTCGTTGTAAAAGTATTGTATGCAATGGTGTTTAACTGACTCCAAAATACTCGTGGAAAGTACGCCACTCATATTTCTTGACCTCCTTTAAACGCCTGTTGAATAAAATACTATAAATTAACTATTAGAGTAATGATCATTTCTAGACACATATTTAAATTATCTGTGCTTTTTCAACAAAAAATCGTTACAAAAACCAAATAATCATCTTTAAAAAAAACAAACTACTTATCTAAAATATACAACAAAATATTTTTTTACGCTAAGAAATAGACTAAGTCATTTAAATTATGAATAACTCATGACTTGTACAAGAACAAAACATATAAAATATCTTTAACAAAATAATAAACTACCATTCAGTAAGTATTCAAAAATCAAACAATATTTTTATGCATACATTAACACGTCTTAATGTAATTAGTAATTATAAAAAAATAGTAGCTTATATTAGATTTTTATATAAACACGTACTTGTAAAAAATGTTTGCAAATTATAATAACGAATATGTATATTCATGACTTAAAATGTTCAATTTCGTACTGAATTTACCATTCATGTGCAAAAATATACTAATGGACTAAGTCATAACTTATTTAAACATAAATTAATATGAACAGTTATATTTTACAATATAGTGTCATGGTACTTACACCAAAAACGAACAATTTATGACCCGAATATAATTTAACAATAATGACTTATGTTTTATAACACGGGTCGTAGCATAAAACAACGAATAAAATATCATTTTGCAATAATCATTCAAGTCTCATAGTGGGTAACTATGTCATTTTTTGCGTTTTGCAAGAATGAGTCAAGTGTAAAAAATCGTTGAGTCAACCCTCATAACACATTATTGTAATTTAAATATGTCTTCTGCCAATTACTATAATAAGTTAAGGTTCTTGACACATTAATGCAAAACAGGCAACACACGATATAGGATTTGTGTTAACCTATTTTTTTACTTTTGGGATAGTAAAAATTTTCAAAATGAAAAGGTCATTTTTGCAAATAGAAGTTTAAAAATCCAGCTATAACATGGCATTAAAATCTCATTTTTTTAGTTTTTGTGGGTTGACACATTATTGCTTATCACCATCCAGTTATTAGTTACTAGAATGATTTTTATTGAGATGCTATCACAATTATCATCCTCCTTGCGTTATCCCGGCATCGGCATTCACCACGGCTCATGGGAGCCTGGGGTCCGCTTTGGAAACTACTACCAAGATTTGGCGTAGGCACTAGTTTTATGAAAGCGACTGCCATCTGACCTTCCAACCCGAAGGGTAACTAGGCCTTATTATAATTTAATTATAATATTATAATTTGTTGCAAAACAAACTCACCACAGTACTGGTACCGGTACCATTGTCTATAATAGACATGTCCCATTCCCATCCCTACTGCTAATCATAAAGGCGCGCCATTATTTGAAACGACCAATGGCAGCACCGTGCGCGCCCGCCTCACCCCGCAAGGATTGGTGATTTGCGTCTCGAACAATATCGCTTGCATTTGGCTTCTAGTGGGGTGTTCTGTGCCCTTTAGACATGGAACGCCACATATTATGTTTGATACTCGTTATGAATTTAAGCAAAAAAAAAAACTAGTGTTCTAATTTATTATATACAATTTAAGTAATTACATACAATTAACCATAGAATGCCGTTCGCTAGTTTGCGGATGGTACAGCGACATCTAACCAAAAATATGGACATCACAAAATACTTATACATTTTACGACAACAAGTCATTACCCAGCTGACCCAGTTTGCGGGGGTAACAGTGACATCTAGCGAACAACTTGCACTACGGCATATAATTTTATTTCACGCCCTCTATCATTAATTTTCTTAAACATATCCTAAGTACATCGGATTTACTATTTCCTTTGACTGAAAACGCCGTGAAGATAAAAGAGACACGGCGATGTTTATAGCTACTCGCCCAGCGGTGAGCTATCAATATCGCCGTGTCTCTTTTATTTGCACGGGAGTGCTTATCTTTTGTTCGTTTTTATAGCCGATAGCTCATTTACTACTACTTACTAGCTCGTGGTGGGACCAGTGCCATAGACTGGAAAAAAGTTGCCGGCGGCATAGTTTCCCGCGGGCGCATACCCGGTACATGGCATTATTTGCATGGCAACATAACGAAATACCACACTCCCCTTTATTTATAATCTGATAACGGTTTCCGCCGATAACTTGATAAGTCATACTAACTTTGGATCAATTATTGCAATATTACAGAATTTTTAAGAGTTCAAGTTTAGAGGTTTAAGTAATCAATGTGCTGCATTTTTTTTGGAATTGCCACGTATTTGCGGGATCACTTTCATTAGCGACGGATCTGATTTTTAACCCCCGACGCAAAAACGACGGGGTGTTATAAGTTTGACGTGTGTGTCTGTCTGTCTGTCCGTCTCCCTGTCTGTCTGTTTGTCTGCCTGTGTGTGTCTGTCTGTGGCATCGTAGCTCCCGAACGGATGAACCGATGTAGATTTAGTTTTTCGTTTGAAAGTTGAGTTAGTCAGGAGTGTTCTTAGCAAAGAGGATCGAGTATTAAACTGTCAAAGTAAAATGTGTAATCACAGTGCATAGAGTGCCATCTCTCGACACAGGCTTAAAACTTTTGAACCTCAGTTTTGACAATTTGGACCATATTCTTATCTTGATATGTTTTAAAATGTCAAATATTAATATTAGCGCCATCTAGCCGAGCGTACCCCAAAGGTGTATCGCCATCTAGCTCACCGTACCTTTTTCTGTATGGTTTTGGGGTACTTTTTTTCTTAGGCTTTATTGGGCTATACGAAGTTATATAGATCTTTGGTTCTTAGCCATGTTTCATGAAAATCGGTCCACTATGTCAGGGTTTTTTCAAATTTTTAATTTTGTGGTTATGTTATTCTGGCCTACCCAGTCGAAGCATCCGCATATTTTAGTTCATTGTCAACAAATACCTACCTAACTACAGTGTCCTCTACGTGATACCTTATCGTTATCGGTCTCGATACGTTTATTGAGCGTTAGGCGCGGCGGCTGAATCACGAATTTGATATTATGTATTTATGACTGATATTTTACTAAGAATGAAATGATTAGCGTAGGGAGTCGTCACCTTTACAAATAGTTTGTTTGCTTTAATATTGTCTTCGCTTACCGTTAGGTACTCATGAAATAAAACTATGGAAACGGCTTAAATCGCGTATAATGAATTTACAATTCATCCTGACGTTTCGAACACATTCACACGAACAGCATTCGTGGTCAACGGGTCAACGGTGGAGGAAAAATTACAATGTGCAAAAGCTATATATCCACGTACAAGAAATATTAACGAACCATGACCATAAATAATATAGATTTTTAAGGCAGGTTCACACACTATTAATAAAGCTAGTTATACAATATTTAAAAAAAATACCATTACTATGTTAAAAAACAATTAATCTACAGAAAATTGACAAAAACAAACTGCAAATGTCCAACACCATACAACACAAATGCCTCACAGTCTTCGTCGTGCTTGTTCCATTATCAGATGTACTACTGGATCCCAGGCCGGTGGTAAAGTAAAGCCATCTTCTCTATTAAAGTTTGGATATTTTATTTAGTTTGGACGTCGGGATGAACTGTAAAATTATACACGATTTAATCCGTTTCCATAGTTTTATTTGTTTGCTTTAGTTAATACTTATCGCGCTTGTATCCGTATTTGAAAGAGGTAGGAGGCAAATGAGCAGACAGATCACCTGATGGTAAGAGATCATTGTCGACACCCGAAAGACCGCGTCGCGCGCGAGTCCATACTTAAAGTCTGGACTTTAAGCAAATACTATGTAAACTCTACGAGTTAATACGTGCAGCTTGGTGCCAAAGTTGGCAACATGCGGTACTAGCGCCCCTAGCGGCATGAGTTGATCAAAATAGTTTAGTTCATTCAGTAGGTATAAAATTAAAAAAAGTCACACATTCTTATTTTTTTGTTTTATTCCGTCTAAAAATGTTAAAGTAGATGAAGCAATCGCATTTTCTATTTTAATTTACTAAAATAAAAGTCTGACAAACTACTTTGAACAACTCGTACCGCTAGATGGCGCTAGTAAAATTGTTGCCGCTCCATTGTATGGGAAACGTCAGAAGCTGCACGTATTAACTCTAGAGTTTATTACTGGGGACGCTATTGCACAACACCCTGCATTTTATGATTAAGCACTGAGACTTGGCACAGGTTGTTCCTTGGGTGGCCCTGAGTAGATAAAGATCGGGAGGCATTGAGAGCCCCCCTTAATTTAGGAGGGAAGAGGGGGAAGGCTGGCGCCGCCGCGCTTCCTTTGAAACCATATTTCTCTAAAACTATACAAAATAGGGCATGCGATATATCATTTTCGGATAAATGAAGGACGAGGAATTCATTTTTGGAACAAAAAAAATGTATTTTAGAATAAAAATACAAAATAAAATGGGAAAATCTGAAAACGAGATTTTTTTTATACATATTATTGCACATTTTATGAAAACTGTAAAGGTTTTTTCTAAAAAAAAAATATTATTTAATAGCTACATTTATCTAGTTTTAGAAAATGTATAATTTGTTATAGAAATATATTATAGGGCGAGTGATAAAAAATAATTTACATCGCCCGATAGGGTGATTTGAATGCTCATTTCAATAAGTTTTGTCAATGATTTCAGGTATAATCACTATTTTTAACACACGAAAGCCGTAATCAATGTAGTTTATGGCTATTTTAGTGATTAATGTACTTAAAATAAAAAAAAATACAAAAATTTAAAAAAATATTAAAAAAGTGATATTTTTTTTAACATTATCCTATTTTTTTCTTTCTACACAATATATATCTAAAAGCAATAAATATCAATAAAAAGCCACATTTATGCAGTTTATAAAAATATATATTTTGTTATATAAATATATTAGGAAACGCGAGATAAAAAATAATGAAAATGAAAATTTTAATGTACGGGTCAGCTTGCATTATTCGATGAGGTGAGGTAAAGGTACTACCCGCTATGCAGTGGAGTTCGTCTAGTAATACAGAAATTATACTTATTCTAATAACGTTTACACATGTAGGTATATCACGACCCAGTACAGAAAATTGTAAAAGTCCTATAATATAGTTTATTTTGATTGTAAAATAAAATTGCATGTGACATATTGCAAAAAAAATGTCTTAATCACGTTCTCCTCTCCTGAAGCCGTTCTGCATGCATAGGCTTGAAGATTTTTTAGTTTACTAGCAGAATTTAGTTACTTCCTTTGGGCCTCCTTAAATTAAATCGGTTTTACCCATCCATAAAAGATAAAATAAAAATCGTCATATTCTTCCTTTCAGTATCAATGATAGTTAGTTATTGCGCAATAGTGCCATAAAAATAAACTAGATTCGTATTAGCATTAAACATTAATGATTTTTGAACTAAGACATTGCTTTTGTACAAAGGAGAACCTCAAAAAATAGTCTGACTAGACGAAAACATGTGTATCGGGGCTAGTACTCAAGGCTCTCAAAAAGTGTAGCTATTTTGAGTTATTCAAATAAAACAACATGAATAGTCTGAATTTAATTATGTATACAGAGTGGGGCCTGTAACAAAGGCGAAGAATTGAACTGTAGGCTATTCTCCTTATACTGATCAACATTTGTTCAGTGACTTTTAAAAATTATGATGTCTTTAAATTTTTAATTTTTCATACAAAATAAATATTAGCTTCAATGTACGCCATTATTGTTGTCATTGACGTTGTCTGTCACACTTTAGACTTAACAGAATTCGCAATACATTAGCTCTTAGAAAAAACTTTCAAGGGTGATAAAAATCAAAATACAAGTTATTTTTAAAAGTCGCCGAACAAATGTTGATCAGTATAAGAAGAATAGCCTAGAGTTCAATTCTTCGCCTTTGTTACAGGCCCCACTCTGTATATCACAACATCCACTGCATAAGCACATCAGCTCCGAACATTTAATTTAAAAAGTCTTTTTTTACGATTGCACCTTACGCGGCACTGTTTTTTACACCTGCATCCGACAATTTCGAGGCATGTTTCTGCAGCAACAGGCAACGTTGCGGGCAAGTAGGCTCCCAAATACCAATTTTTACAGACTTTCGTCCAGCCACAAGTAGCAAATAATGGCAAATTTTGAATTGGGTTTAGTTGACCCCATAAATGGACACCTTGATATACCTATAACCCTTACAAAAATGGTTGGTGCAAGGCAGCTTTTGTCGGTGAAATGCTGTTAATTTGGCGGTCTTTTTTGGTTAATAACTATTTTCGGCACTCGTTAACCAAAGTACAGGACGCAGATCTGGAATAATAAATATGTCAAGTAAGAATTATCCATAAATTAAGCAAATCATATAGATAACTACTATTTCACAAGATGTATTAAGATCAGATGTATATATCTGACCTATCATATCAATTGATCATTTCATGTAATATAAATAGTTAAATTCAGACTATATAGGAGTATGTTGTTTAATTTGAAGTACTCTAAATAACTACACTTTTTGAGAGCTTTGAGTACCTTTACCTCACCTCATCTAATCATACAAGCTGACCCGTACCGTACATCAAGATCGCCCTGCCACGTCACTTTCATTATTTTTTATCTCGCGTTTCGTAATATATTTATGTAACAAACTATTAATTTTTATAAACTACATAAATGTGGCTTTTCATTCATATTTATTGCTTTTAGATATATATTGTATAGAAAGAACAAAATAGGATAATGTTATAAAAAGTTATCATAGACATAGACATAGACATAGAATGGCTTTATTTAATATCACAAATTTCACAATGTCACAATGTTAAAATTAAAATAATTAGGTCAAACATGGATATTAAAAAGGGGCGCGACTCAGCATAATGTTGCAGTATTTTTTTACTGCAACGCTGGTTTTCAGTCGGACCCTAAGTACTTCACTAAACCTAAACTAATTAACCTAAACTAGTTTGTGTGTGTGTGTGTGTGTGTGTGTGTGTGTGTGTGTGTGTGTGTGTGTGTGTGTGTGTGTGTGTGTGTGTGTGTGTGTGTGTGTGTGTGTGTGTGTGTGTGTGTGTGTGTGTGTGTGTGTGTGTGTGTGTGTGTGTGTGTGTGTGTGTGTGTGTGTGTGTGTGTGTGTGTGTGTGTGCGTGTGTGTGTGCGTGTGTGTTTGTGTGGGCGCGCGTGTGAACCTATTGCGTATGATTGCGCGTATAAAAGCGCTATAATAGGGAACTGTAGTCAAAACAAAATATTTTATACCATGCACAAAATAAAGCATCAGATAATTATAAGAAAAACATGGACAGAAGTTATTTTTAAATCCAATTTCTATTTAATAAGTCACGTAGAAATATATAAAGTAACTGAGTTGACCGTGACGTCACCCAATTCGACATCATACAAACTCCATATTAGCAAGTTGTTCAAATTCGCCTTGACAGTTCTTACAAAGAAGCCGATTTCACTAAGAAGCAAGTAGCCTATATGTGTATACAAGTATACATTATACATATTCAACGTTTTAAATTTTTTTTAAGTACATTAATCACTAAAATAGCCATAAAATACAATGATTACGGCTTTAGTGTGTTTAAAATAGTGATTATACCTGAAATCATTGACAAAACTTATTGAAATGAGCATTCAAATCACCCTATCGGGCGATATAAATTATTTTTTATCACTCGTCGTATAATATATTTCTATAACAAATTATACATTTTCTAAAACTAGATAAATGTAGCTATTAAATAATATTTTTTATTTAGAAAAAAACCATTACAGTTTTCATAAAATGTGCAATAATATGTATAAAAAAAAATATAGTTTTCAGATTTTCCCATTTTATTTTGTATTTTTGTTCTAAAATACATTTTTTTGTTCCAAAAATGAATTCCTCGTCCTTCATTTATCCGAAAATGATATATCGCATGCCCTATTTTGTACAGTTTTAGAGAAATATGGTTTCAAAGGAAGCGCGGAGGCGCCAGCCTTCCCCCCCTCCTCCCTCCTAAATGAAGGGGGGCTCTCGATGCCTCCCGATCTTTATCTACTCAGGGCCACCCAGTGAACAACTGTGCCAAGTCTCAGTGCTTAATCATAAAATGCAGGGTTCCCATACAAGACATAGCAATAGCGTCCCCAGTATATATAGTATTTGCTTTAAGTATGGACGCGATGCGCGCGACAAGGCAAGCTGTGCTAAACGGACAGAAGGGCTGGACTCATTATTTAAAGACTCCTTAGATTTAAGGGTTCACTTGATTGAAATTTTAAATCTATGTCATAAATTAGCTCTATAGATACGATATGTATCGGATATTTTAATATATCAAATACTTCACACATATCCGGTTCATGTCGAATATTGAGCTAATTTTTATTATGAATAAGTAGTTAAAGTTAAAATTTGACATTATCCGATCCGATATCGGATGTAGGAAGGATTTCAAAGGCAAACATCAAAGATATTGGATGTAGGACCGATATCCCATACATTACTGTCGCCATTTTGGATTTCTTCCATAGAAATCCGTCCGACATCCGATATCGGATCGGATAGTGTGAAAACGGACTTGAGCTCAGTGCTACCTTCACTTCACCAAGCAGATACAAGCAAATTTAATATAATTATAGTCAGGAATTGTAATCCATAATATTATAAAGGGAAAGTGTGTGGTCTGTTTGTTTGTCCGTCTTTCACGGCAAAACGGAGCGACGAATTGACGAGTTTTTTTTATGTGGAGATAGTTGAAGGGACGGAGAGTGACATAGGCTACCTTTTGTCTCTTTCTAACGCGAGCGGAGCCGCGGACAAAAGCTAGCTATTTATACAAATTATACAAGCGGTAATTAACCATTGGTGACCCTAAAATATCACCTTTGATAGTTTAAGATTCAAGAACTGTTTTTGTGTTACAAGGGGAAAAGTTGTTGTTTAACCCCAAGTGCCAATATTGATACCCGAGCAAGCGAAAGATTCCAATATGGAACCGCTAGCGTAGCGTGTTTACTGTTTTAAATATTTTACATCGTTAATAATTTCTCAAATCATTGAAAAAACAAACATGCTCATGAAACACTGACAAGTTCAAGAGTTCACTTCAAAAATTGTTATATTTTGGCGTATTCCTGGCATCAGTCAAGCATTTTTTCAAAATTAGAGTTGGCAACACTGAGTGTTTCACTTCACATATTCACTACACCAACACGAACAAAATAATAACTGTAAAACGTCAAATGATTTCTAATTTCGTTTTAACGGCACATCAAAGTGTTTCAGCGAATATTATGACATGGCAATCAATGATTAATTTGTCGATCGATCGGTGACTCATTGTCACCTAAATCAGTTTGTCACGTGACAAGAACTTTGTAGATAATACAATTGCATTTTTAACGTCGATTTCCACCTTATGTTTACGACTTTTCAAGGTTTAGATCTTAAACGCTAGTATGTATATCTTGTCTTAAAGCCTGTAAATATTAATAACTTAAAGAACTGCCCTATAAAACTGATTCAAAGAACAATATCGTCACTACATACTTTAAAAAAAACTTGTATCTTCGTCTGTCAATGAAAAGAAAATTGTAGTAAGTATGTATGGAATGCATATAGACTTACTGCGTTTTAACTTTGAGGAACAGCGTGAGATACGAGATTTTTTAAAAGTAGTGATGATATGACGAATCAGTTTCCAAGGCGATAGCTTAATATTAAATTAATAAAAATCTATCGGTTTAATTTATCTAAATAAGCAACTTAAATGCCATAAAAAGTTGTCTAGGTAGATTTTACTACAAACACCGCTTTTCATATTTCAAAACTGAAAATCTTTAGTCAATATCTACGACCTTCAAGATACTTTATCTCTTCGTATTACATCATCAACAAAATCAAAAATACTTACATCTATCTTGCGCAAACACGCTCGCCAGAAGCGACAGCAAAATAAAACTTCTCAACGCCATTTGTCACTACTTAAAGTACTAAAAAAACTTAAAAATACACTATTTTATAATCCCACCAACGCCCGCGGTACCTCGACACACTATGTGTGAGTTTCAGGACTTCAGCTCGATAAAATGCTTATCTTATCCATTTCGAAATTCAGGGTAAATATAGGTGATATAATATCGCATAGATAACGATTAACGGGTATATTTATGTACGTGAATCCAAAGATTAGTCAGATGATAAAGACTTCAGCTTATAAGCATCCTGCCTCGCACAACTAAACACCGTGGAATGTATTTGGGCATTTTCAAAAGATTCAATACCTTTTTTTTTTCCAAAGTAGTTAAATTTTACGTTTTTCCTACTCAGAATCACGAGCCCTTTCGATCCTACTAGGTAAAAAAACTCGTTCCAATTTTTCCACTTCGTTACCATTTTTCAAACACTTTGTAATTACAGCGGTTACAAAGTCAAAAGTATGTGAAATAATAGAAAAGTTTGGGACTATTTTTTTGTCTCTTTTTTTTGTCCTACCTTAGAAAAATTTTTTTGGTGATTGTTCTCGCGAAAATGCCCTATTGTGGGGGCAAAGTAGTTATTAAACTGCACGTGCCAGCATTGATACCCGAGCAAGTGAAAGATTATATTAAGAATGTGTAATGTTGAGCGTTGCGGCGCCATCTATGTGTGGTGTAGTGTATGCGCGTTCTTAGGCGCCATATGGTATGATCTTCTTATATTTAATTGACGACCGGTCTGGCGCAGTCGGTAGTGACCCTGCCTGCTACGCCGCGGTCCCGGGTTCGAATCCAATTTAAGTAAATTTCGGTAAGGCATTTATTTGTGTGATGAGCATAGATATTTGTTCCTGAGTCATGGATGTTTTCTATGAATTATAAATTTACCCGTTTTAGTATTTATATATTATATATATCGTTGTCTGAGTACCCACAACACAATTCCTAATTTTGAGTTTTCAAAAATCCGTGATAATAAGGCTCTCAGTCAATCTGATAACGGAAAGAATGTCCTATAATATTTATATTTATATTTATATTTATATTTTATCATTTCTTATATTTAATCTATGGCCATAATTAGGTACATTTCAGGAGTAGGTACACTTTTTTATATGGGCTTTATCAGTCCCGGTAGTACTTTGCACTCTTGTAGATAAAATGCAACTTTGTCATAAGTTTTTGAAGTATTAAGAGTGCCCAGTTAGGCACGCCACAGACAGTCTTAAAAATTCATAATCTTAAAAAAGATTTGTATGCAATCTGTCAGTTCAATCTGACAGAATTTTCAGATTAAGATAAGATTTTTTTAAGATTATGAATTTTTGAGACTGTCTATGGCGTGCCTTAAGCTGTTTTCACATTATCCGATCCGATATCGGATGTCGGAAGGAAATTACTTAAATAAATCCAAGATGGTGCCTGTAATGTATGGGATATCGGTCCGACATCCAATATCGGATCGGATAATGTGAAGACGCACTTAGTAACAAAATAATAACATTATTGCCAGTCGTTTTAATTAACTTGTCTCTAGTAAAACTTTTATGCAGACCGATAGAGATTTAAAACTAAAACGCTCTATAATGTATCAAACATTCTCATTTTCAACTCTATGCTTTCGTGATAAGAATCACAAAGTTTTTACATTTTACTCTTTTCCTACAACCTATGAAGGTATCCTTAATATAGATAATATAATAATATACATAAGACTAAAGTCCGTCCAAGCTAAATAAGCAGCGATTTTGATAGTCGAAATCGTTACACAAATGTAGTAGGTTCGGTACCGTATCGTACAACACAGAGCGTTTTGTCGTCTTGGCTACACCGTAATCTTATTATACTGAAGCTACACGCTCAAGTTTGTCAAATGTCTTTATTATGCCATCTCTATACTTTTTTAAGCATATCAACATAATATTCCTAACTTTAGGTACCATCAACAACACTGTTAGCTGTACAGTTGTAATCCTTATTTGAGCATTTCTTTTTTTTTATGAAGTGTGACGTGAAGTGTGATTACTAGCCTTTTCAATCCTAGTAGTTAAAAAAATTGTCCCATACGATTTTTTCATATTTTGTTACTATTTTCCGTACATGTTGTATGGGGTAACAAAAGAGGAAAGTAACAAAAATGTATGGAAATTCTGGGACACTTTTTGTCTCCCAGTGAGATTGAAAGTACTCGTGATTCTGAGTACAATTGACCTAAAATTCCCTAAAACAATAAAAAAAAAATATTAGCAAAAAAAAAAGAAATGCTCATTTATGTTGACCGAACGGTGGCCGCTATCGGATGTAAGAAGCGCCTAGCATCCGTTGGCTCGTTGGGTGGACGACATTCGAAAAACTGCGGGGCACTTCTGGATGAAATTAGCCCGGGACCGGGATAAGTGGCGTACACGAAGGGAGGCATAATGTCAGTAGCGGGCGATTAATGGCTGAAATGATGATGATGATGATGATGTTGATGAAGATGCTGATTATAAGGGCATAAAGTTTACCGATGGTTAGCTAAAAGTGTTGCTGTTAGCTGTTAGTACAAAGCGCACTTCTCTGTTACCGCCTTAGACGAGACGATGACGACTTGAACGAAGCGCTTTGTCTTTTCCATATTTGTGCGACAGTGATATTTGCGTTTCGTTAGTGGTTTAATTCGCTATGGAACATAAGCGATTGGCATATTGACTACGCCACCTGTGTGCGTAGCCGAATTCACAAAACGCTCACGAAACGCTGACGATATCTCTTTCGCTATCTATCTCTATCGCTCTTGCGTATTGGCCCGACAGAGTTAGAGTACATTTCTGTGGCGTTTCTGTGGCGTTTTGCGTCGCAGAAATGCCATTCGGCTACGGGGCCTGAAGTACACTTCATAATATACCGGGTGCCGGGTAATTAATTATATAACTTTTTAAAATTTTAGGTAGTATTAAAATTTTAAAAAGTGTGAAAATCTCGAAAACCAGGCGACTTTTACTAAACCTTAAAGTCGATTTTCTGGACCAGTATAAGGTGCCCTCTTGGTGGTTAAAAGGTTGTCCATTAATATCCATTAAAATTTTAAAAAGTGTGAAAATCTCGAAAACCAGGCGACTTTTACTAAACCTTAAAGTCGATTTTCTGGACCGGTATAAGGTGCCCTCTTGGTGGTTAAAAGGTTGTCCATTAATATCCATTAAAATTTTAAAAAGTGTGAAAATCTCGAAAACCAGGCGACTTTTACTAAACCTTAAAGTCGATTTTCTGGACCAGTATAAGGTGCCCTCTTGGTGGTTAAAAGGTTGTCCATTAATTACCGGGCACCCTGTATGCAGAAGCGAGACACTTTTGAGTATGATGGCTATGATACGAGATATCTTATTCATAAGATATCTCTTATCATAGCTAAGAGATACTTAATCGTGTCCTTCCACGGTCAAAATAATATCAATAATAATATCAATTGTCTAGTATTTGTAATTTATACATGACCTACACGATATCATTTCCTTACCCAAACCTACGATATACCTATAACCTACCGTGAAAATAGTGTTAAAAATGGTTAAAAGTATGTAATAAAGATTGATAATCATATTTTTGCCATTATTTCATAAGTAGTTGACATATTTACATAATTATATAAGAACTAAGACTAAACTTAAAAGCTAGCTAATGTCTAAAATACGCCCTTGAAGCATTATACCAAGGATACTGGCGACATTTCCTCGTTGCATCGCAATGTATCAGCATGTATCGTTGTGCGAGGAAGTCGCCAGCTCTTCGGTTACCAGTAACCTCAACCAGACGCTTCGCGATTTCTGTGAACAACTTGTTCGCGCTGGGACCCCATGGACCTAGAGTTTCTACGCCAAAAGGTACAAAAAGGTATTCTTTGTTCATGTAAGTAAATAAAGATATTATTTAAAAAAAGTAGTTGACATACATCAGTGTATATAAACTTATTAGGTTCAAACAAGAATACATGTACAAAAATTACACTTCCAACCTTAAAATAAAACTACTTAACACTACTCCCATGCGAAAATTCATCCGCAACGCAGACTTCGTCAGGTGGCCACAAATCCAAATCAACAACATGCTTCGACAACAAACCAATGATGATATCCGCAACATGCAGTGTATTAATGTCAACGTCAAATAATGTAAACAATGTCTGAGATTTCCCGATTGCGATCCCTTAATCTAACAATATGGTATGTGCATGAAGGGTTATCACCAGAGCTAAAAGTTGGCGAATTTGTTAATTTTATTTTTTGTTTAATTCATCATTCCAACCTTCCCTAATCTACTCTGTCGAGAAGGAACATAGCGTTAAACCACCCTGTATACGGTGTGGTGCCGGGTTAAGATTTTCACCCTCCCCTTTCCTCCCGTGGGTGTCGTAAACATCGACAGTGGGATATGGGTTCATAGTGTGGGCAATGGGTCCTGAAATCTGTCAATGTACTTTGGTTTTCTTTCAATCCCTGAAATGCCCATGGTGGCACTGAATTTTGAGCAGTTTCATGTGCTCTGCCTGTTCAGACCGTAGAGCAAGTTTCATAGTTTTCATACTAAGAAGTTTAATATTTGTCACGAGAGATGTCGCTGTACCAAGTGTAACAATTTGTACATCGCGCTATTGAAATGTTTATTGGGAATGTATATAAGGGTTTGGGATTTTTTATAATGTACCTATTGGTTTTAATTGTGACTTGTAATATTTATTATAGGTACAATCAATCCTTTCATTAGCGCCATATTTGAACTAGAGTTGTGCCTGCTCGTTCACTGAAAAGATCGCTCCCAACTAGTACGATCTCCGAAATGTACTAGTTTGTTCTTTTAGGACATTTAGGACAGTAGTACACCGAGAGAGCGAGAGATAAATTGTGCATATGGTGTACAGTAACGTTCGCTCGTACTAGCCGAGAGCTGATCAGCCGTTTTCGCGCGCTCTCGGTCGGTTTCGGTAGGATCACACGGATCGCTTTGCTGTCATTGTCACTCCTCGGCTTTTCGCTCCTTTCGCTCCTATTCTGTTGCGCGTGTGTGAGTGTACTAAATGTACTAAAGAGCAGAATCATTTGGGAGCAGTTCGGTCTAGTACAGTGCAGGGAATCGTGTCTTTTGTACTATTAGTACATGTCCTACACAAGCCTAATTTGAACTTTGAAGGAATTAGGAGTAGGTAAGTACTATCAGCTGCAAAATAGCATGGAGAAATTGTGAATGAATTCATTGATAAATTCACCATGCACTTTTGCAGCTGATAGTACATACACTGCTTACCGTTTCCGTCCCTTTCGCACTATCTGTAAGTGGGATAGGGACGGTCTGATGTTTTATCGTCTATCGCGCGACCATGCTATCGGTGCAGGTGTGAGTGATATCTAAGCAAGCGAAAGATTCCACTATTAAACCGCGAGCGTAGCGAGTGGTTCAAAAAGTGGAATCTTGAGCGTTGCGAGGGTTTCAAGGCACGTACTTAGGTTAAACAAACTTTGCCACCGAGTGAAACACAAAATTTTTCACCACACCAACGCCTCCAAAATACTGACTATAAAACATCAGATTAAATCAAATCCATCAATTTATTGCATATTTATGATTCAAAATCATCATTAAAAGGTAAAATCTACTAGCTAGCTTAAGACAACAAGTTAAAATTTGTATGAAATTACTTGACACTCTTGTGGATAAAATGCAATTTTGCTATCTGTTTTCGAATAGCAAAGAGAGCCATTTACCAGTTGGTGTGATGAAAAAGTACTACCTATCAAAGTTTAAGCGTATTAAAATTTCTTCGAAGTCCAAGCACGAGGTGTTTACATAGCCAAATGATAAGGAAGCGCGTGATATCAATCACTTAGTAACATTATTATGACATATAAGAGTAGGAATATCGGTCCTACATCCGATATCGGATCGGATAATGTGAAAATGTTCTACCATCGGACTCTTAGACGCACGGCCGGTTTCCATCTTTACTTGGTAGATATTCCGCGAATTCGCACGAAGCGCTTTGCTTCTTCTTTTCTCATGCGCACTGCCAAGAAGTGGAATTCCTTGCCGGTGGCTATATTTTCGAGCTCGTATAGCATTCATGATGTCTATTTAACTTAGTATTAGCTATTCCACTGTCACCTGCCTATCTAAGAGATATGCCCGGCTGTTGACATAATACCTAGGGTTCGGGAAAGAATAAAGAAACACCAGTATTTTATACAAAATTCTTTATTATGTACACCCTAAATAAAACCTAACTCAGTAACTTGGTAGAGCAAGATTTGGTTCGTTAAACTGTTATTTACATCAAGTTCAGTTCGATCATAAAACCTAGGAAAAACACAGATCCTATGTGTAAACACCATCCATAGATCAAACTAATTTTAAGATAAACCTAATATATAGATTAAACCACCACCAACCAAATTGTTGTAAACAAAAATTATTACTCAGTAAATGTGTGTCTCTAAATGCTATACCTAGAACTGAAACTAAAACGAACTGAAACTGGATCTGGCAAATGTTGCAATCATGAGATAGGCTTTCAAGTATTCATTTTATGGTTATTAACTTTTGAATAGAAAGGATTTAAATTAACATTTTAACTGTAAAAAGAAACAAACCAAATAAAAAACCAATAAAAACCAATAAAAACCAACACAATAGGGCTTTTTTATATGGGCTTTATCAGTCCCGGTAGTACTTTGTACTCTTGTGGATAAAATGCAACTTTGTCATGTTTTTGAAGTATTAAGAGTGCCCAGTTAGGCACGCCACAGACAGTCTTAAAAATTCATAATCTTAAAAAAGATTTGTATGCAAATTCTGTCAGTTCAATCTGACAGAATTTTCAGATTAAGATAAGATTTTTTTAAGATTATGAATTTTTGAGACTGTCTATGGCGTGTCTTAAGCTGTTTTCACATTATCCGATCCGATATCGGATGTCGGAAGGAAATTAATTAAAAAAATCCAAGATGGTGCCTGTAATGTATGGGATATCGGTCCGACATCCAATATCGGATCGGATAATGTGAAAACGCACTTAGTAACAAAATAATAACATTATTGCCAGTCGTTTTAATTAACTTGTCTCTAGTAAAACTTTTATGCAGACCGATAGAGATTTAAAATTAAAACGCTCTATAATGTATCAAACATTCTCATTTTCAACTCTATGCTTTCGTGATAAGAATCACAACATTTTTACATTTTACTCTTTTCCTACAACCTATGAAGGTATCCTTATCTTGGATAATAATATACATAAGACTAAAGTCCGTCCAAGCTAAATAAGCAGCGATTTTGATAGTCGAAATCGTTATACAAATGTAAGTAGCAGGTTCGGTACCGTATCATCGTACAACCGATCCACACAGCGTTTTGTCGTCTTGGCTACACCGTAATCTTATTATACTGTGGCGACACGCTCAAGTTTGTCAAATGTCTTTATTATGCCATCTCTATACTTTTTTAAGCATGAAATAGTTATTTGTTATACAAGGGGGCAAAGTTGTATTTTAACGCCGAGTGTGGAATTGAAAAACGAGCAAGTGAAAGTATTCTATAGTTGAACCACGAGCGAAGCGAGTGGTTCGAGAATAGAATCCTGAACTTGCGAGTTTTTTAACACACGAGAAGTAAAATACATTTGCACCCGAGTGTAACACAAAACTTTTCCCCTCACTACAGCGAGGAAACTACAACGCAAAAAATGCGTTTATCACTGCTTCCAGTAGTTCCACAGGTGGTAAATCATCTTTATTACTAGATTCACCAATTTTTATCAATTTTTTATCAGTTAATTTGACTTTATTCAAGGTCAAATTACTTTACCCACTAGTGGATAAAATGCGTTTTTACCCGCTGGTATTAAAGGACAAAACACGTGTTTCCGAGCTAGTGAGGGGAAAACATAATATTCCTAACTTTAGGTACCATCGACAACACTGTTAGCTGTACATTTGTAATCCTTATTTGAGCATTTCTTTTTTTTTTTACCACTTTTATGAAGTGTGATATTTTTGAAAAAAAAAATGCTATTTCTACTCAGAATTACTAGCCTTTTCAATCCTAGTAGTTAAAAAAATTGTCGCATACGATTTTTTCTTATTTTGTTACCATTTTCCGTACATGTTGTATGGGGTAACAAAAATGGAAAGTTACAAAAATGAATGGACATTCTGGGACACTTTTTGTCTCCCAGTGAGATTGAAAGTACTCGTGATTCTGAGTACAATTGACATAAAATTGCCTAAAACAATAAAAAAAAATTATTGGCAAAAAAAAAGAAATGCTTATTTATGTTGACCGAATGGTGGCCGCTATCGGATGTAAGAAGCGCCTGGCATCCGTTGGCTCGTTGGGTGGACGACATTCGAAAAACTGCAGGGCACTTCTGGATGAAATTAGCCCAGGACCGGGATAAGTGGCGTACACGAAGGGAGGCCTATGCTCAGCAGTGGGCAATTAATGGCTGATATGATGATGATGATGATGTTGATGATGATGCTGATTATAAGGGCATAAAGTTTACCGATGGTTAGCTATAAGAGTGTTGCGGTTAGCTGTTAGTACACAAAGCGCACTTCTCTGTTACCGCCTTAGACGAGACGATGACGACTTGAACGAAGCGCTTTGTCTTTTCCATATTTGTGCGACAGTGATATTTGCGTTTCGTTAGTGGTTTAATTCGCTATGGAACATAAGCGATTGGCATATTGACTACGCCACCTGTGTGCGTAGCCGAATTCACAAAACGCTCACGAAACGCTGACGATATCTCTTTCGTAGCTATCTATCTCTATCGCTCTTGCGTATTGGCCCGACAGAGTTAGAGTACATTTCTGTGGCGTTTCTGTGGCGTTTTGCGTCGCAGAAATGCCATTCGGCTACGGGGCCTGAAGTACACTTCATAATATACCGGGTGCCGGGTAATTAATTATATAACTTTTTAAAATTTTAGGTAGTATTAAAATTTTAAAAAGTGTGAAAATCTCGAAAACCAGGCGACTTTTACTAAACCTTAAAGTCGATTTTCTGGACCAGTATAAGGTGCCCTCTTGGTGGTTAAAAGGTTGTCCATTAATATCCATTAAAATTTTAAAAAGTGTGAAAATCTCGAAAACCAGGCGACTTTTACTAAACCTTAAAGTCGATTTTCTGGACCGGTATAAGGTGCCCTCTTGGTGGTTAAAAGGTTGTCCATTAATATCCATTAAAATTTTAAAAAGTGTGAAAATCTCGAAAACCAGGCGACTTTTACTAAACCTTAAAGTCGATTTTCTGGACCAGTATAAGGTGCCCTCTTGGTGGTTAAAAGGTTGTCCATTAATTACCGGGCACCCTGTATGCAGAAGCGAGACACTTTTGAGTATGATGGCTATGATACGAGATATCTTATTCATAAGATATCTCTTATCATAGCTAAGAGATACTTAATCGTGTCCTTCCACGGTCAAAATAATATCAATAATAATATCAATTGTCTAGTATTTGTAATTTATACATGACCTACACGATATCATTTCCTTACCCAAACCTACGATATACCTATAACCTACCGTGAAAATAGTGTTAAAAATGGTTAAAAGTATGTAATAAAGATTGATAATCATATTTTTGCCATTATTTCATAAGTAGTTGACATATTTACATAATTATATAAGAACTAAGACTAAACTTAAAAGCTAGCTAATGTCTAAAATACGCCCTTGAAGCATTATACCAAGGATACTGGCGACATTTCCTCGTTGCATCGCAATGTATCAGCATGTATCGTTGTGCGAGGAAGTCGCCAGCTCTTCGGTTACCAGTAACCTCAACCAGACGCTTCGCGATTTCTGTGAACAACTTGTTCGCGCTGGGACCCCATGGACCTAGAGTTTCTACGCCAAAAGGTACAAAAAGGTATTCTTTGTTCATGTAAGTAAATAAAGATATTATTTAAAAAAAGTAGTTGACATACATCAGTGTATATAAACTTATTAGGTTCAAACAAGAATACATGTACAAAAATTACACTTCCAACCTTAAAATAAAACTACTTAACACTACTCCCATGCGAAAATTCATCCGCAACGCAGACTTCGTCAGGTGGCCACAAATCCAAATCAACAACATGCTTCGACAACAAACCAATGATGATATCCGCAACATGCAGTGTATTAATGTCAACGTCAAATAATGTAAACAATGTCTGAGATTTCCCGATTGCGATCCCTTAATCTAACAATATGGTATGTGCATGAAGGGTTATCACCAGAGCTAAAAGTTGGCGAATTTGTTAATTTTATTTTTTGTTTAATTCATCATTCCAACCTTCCCTAATCTACTCTGTCGAGAAGGAACATAGCGTTAAACCACCCTGTATACGGTGTGGTGCCGGGTTAAGATTTTCACCCTCCCCCTTTCCTCCCGTGGGTGTCGTAAACATCGACAGTGGGATATGGGTTCATAGTGTGGGCAATGGGTCCTGAAATCTGTCAATGTACTTTGGTTTTCTTTCAATCCCTGAAATGCCCATGGTGGCACTGAATTTTGAGCAGTTTCATGTGCTCTGCCTGTTCAGACCGTAGAGCAAGTTTCATAGTTTTCATACTAAGAAGTTTAATATTTGTCACGAGAGATGTCGCTGTACCAAGTGTAACAATTTGTACATCGCGCTATTGAAATGTTTATTGGGAATGTATATAAGGGTTTGGGATTTTTTATAATGTACCTATTGGTTTTAATTGTGACTTGTAATATTTATTATAGGTACAATCAATCCTTTCATTAGCGCCATATTTGAACTAGAGTTGTGCCTGCTCGTTCACTGAAAAGATCGCTCCCAACTAGTACGATCTCCGAAATGTACTAGTTTGTTCTTTTAGGACATTTAGGACAGTAGTACACCGAGAGAGCGAGAGATAAATTGTGCATATGGTGTACAGTAACGTTCGCTCGTACTAGCCGAGAGCTGATCAGCCGTTTTCGCGCGCTCTCGGTCGGTTTCGGTAGGATCACACGGATCGCTTTGCTGTCATTGTCACTCCTCGGCTTTTCGCTCCTTTCGCTCCTATTCTGTTGCGCGTGTGTGAGTGTACTAAATGTACTAAAGAGCAGAATCATTTGGGAGCAGTTCGGTCTAGTACAGTGCAGGGAATCGTGTCTTTTGTACTATTAGTACATGTCCTACACAAGCCTAATTTGAACTTTGAAGGAATTAGGAGTAGGTAAGTACTATCAGCTGCAAAATAGCATGGAGAAATTGTGAATGAATTCATTGATAAATTCACCATGCACTTTTGCAGCTGATAGTACATACACTGCTTACCGTTTCCGTCCCTTTCGCACTATCTGTAAGTGGGATAGGGACGGTCTGATGTTTTATCGTCTATCGCGCGACCATGCTATCGGTGCAGGTGTGAGTGATATCTAAGCAAGCGAAAGATTCCACTATTAAACCGCGAGCGTAGCGAGTGGTTCAAAAAGTGGAATCTTGAGCGTTGCGAGGGTTTCAAGGCACGTACTTAGGTTAAACAAACTTTGCCACCGAGTGAAACACAAAATTTTTCACCACACCAACGCCTCCAAAATACTGACTATAAAACATCAGATTAAATCAAATCCATCAATTTATTGCATATTTATGATTCAAAATCATCATTAAAAGGTAAAATCTACTAGCTAGCTTAAGACAACAAGTTAAAATTTGTATGAAATTACTTGACACTCTTGTGGATAAAATGCAATTTTGCTATCTGTTTTCGAATAGCAAAGAGAGCCATTTACCAGTTGGTGTGATGAAAAAGTACTACCTATCAAAGTTTAAGCGTATTAAAATTTCTTCGAAGTCCAAGCACGAGGTGTTTACATAGCCAAATGATAAGGAAGCGCGTGATATCAATCACTTAGTAACATTATTATGACATATAAGAGTAGGAATATCGGTCCTACATCCGATATCGGATCGGATAATGTGAAAATGTTCTACCATCGGACTCTTAGACGCACGGCCGGTTTCCATCTTTACTTGGTAGATATTCCGCGAATTCGCACGAAGCGCTTTGCTTCTTCTTTTCTCATGCGCACTGCCAAGAAGTGGAATTCCTTGCCGGTGGCTATATTTTCGAGCTCGTATAGCATTCATGATGTCTATTTAACTTAGTATTAGCTATTCCACTGTCACCTGCCTATCTAAGAGATATGCCCGGCTGTTGACATAATACCTAGGGTTCGGGAAAGAATAAAGAAACACCAGTATTTTATACAAAATTCTTTATTATGTACACCCTAAATAAAACCTAACTCAGTAACTTGGTAGAGCAAGATTTGGTTCGTTAAACTGTTATTTACATCAAGTTCAGTTCGATCATAAAACCTAGGAAAAACACAGATCCTATGTGTAAACACCATCCATAGATCAAACTAATTTTAAGATAAACCTAATATATAGATTAAACCACCACCAACCAAATTGTTGTAAACAAAAATTATTACTCAGTAAATGTGTGTCTCTAAATGCTATACCTAGAACTGAAACTAAAACGAACTGAAACTGGATCTGGCAAATGTTGCAATCATGAGATAGGCTTTCAAGTATTCATTTTATGGTTATTAACTTTTGAATAGAAAGGATTTAAATTAACATTTTAACTGTAAAAAGAAACAAACCAAATAAAAAACCAATAAAAACCAATAAAAACCAACACAATAGGTACCTGACTGTCGCTGAAGTCCCCGAAGAAACACTCCGTTCCCGGCTCCGGATTCATTAGTGAAGTATGAACATTCTCCTCCCCTACAATAGAAATAGAATAATAAGAACCACGTTTATAAGCTAAAGAATTTCCCTACTCCTTTTAAGATTGAACTATGGTAACACTTACCGGAAAATACTTCAGCAGACAAGCATTAAAATTATTAGGCATCGGCACAACCATCGAAACGCCTACGCATATCAGCAACAGCTGCAGTGCCGGTGCCGGTAGTCTGAGGACCTATTGTTCCTGTCCTCGATGTTGGAACTATGCATTGGAAATGCATAACACACCAAAATAAAACTTTTCCTTACTATGCATCTATAAACTTACAGAAGATGCATTTATGGATTCTATGCCAATAAACATTATTATTATCTTATAAAATTAATTTCTGTACATATTTAGTCAGAAAACGCCTTTCCTTCACGTCCAGAATTTTCCATCCCCCCATTCATTTGTTCTTTCTCTATCCAAATTCAAATTCCCCACCATAGAGGTAAGTAGCCAAAAAGTCCTGAATAAACTAGATGAACAAAACCTTTATGCTGAAACTATAAAAATAGACTGAAAGTATAGGAATGTAATTTTATTAATTTAACTAGAACATATTATTTATTTATTAGAAAAAATAAAATCATAAAAATACATACCACGTTAGTAACACAGATACTCACTAGGTGTCGCTACGTGACACCACACGCGGACATCGCATATAAGGTAACGGACCCAATCATGGACAGTTTAAGAAAAAATTTCGCCTGTTTTTGATATTTCACTCATAAATGTAAAAATTCTAGCGCTAAGCGTGTTAAATCTTGAATGTCCTATCCTTCTTTTACATTTCAAGCGTATTTCAGAATAGATACTCCTATTTGGTTTCTTCATAGTTAACAAATTAAAACTAGGTGTTTTTTCTCCAATTATGGACGGCAGTTCTCCAGTAATGGATCCCCCATTATGGACAGTGAAATAAGTTTAAAATTTTACTTTTAAAGCCAACTGATACTCAATGAGTCAATTTTATATGCCATAAATACAATTAGTTTGGGTTATTTTAACATAGGATTGTTTCTTGTAAATTTGGTTTTGTAAATTGTTCCTTGTCCATCATAGGAGGTACGCAGTTTTTCGGTTCCAGTAATGGACACTCGCAAAATAACGCCATTTCTTTATATCTTTGGAGCAACAAACTAATATGTTTTATACCTTATCTCATGCTTAATGCAGTTAAGTAAAACTCATTCAAGTTTACACCGAGTATTATTTTTTTATTATTTTATACATGAACTCAACTCTCTTAGCAACATTGCTAAGAATTCGTCTTGATATTTTTTTCTGTAAACTGGTGAATTTTATCTTACCGACCGAACTTAACCGAATTAAGGTCAGTTGGGGTAAGTGAACCTATGGGGTAAGAGAATCTATGTGTTATAAACAGAAAACTATGCTATGTAGCAAAGTGGTTCTCTGTCAGTAAAGCAGTACACATAGGCTAATTCCAATTATCTAACACAGATGAGGGTAGATCACATATGTGACAGTTGAGGGTACATCAAAAAAATCAGTTGGCTTCTTGATTGAACTCGAGCTAGCGGGAAGTTTTGCGTGCGGTGATAAAATTATAAATATAAGTGATCAGAGGCTGATGTTCAAGGTAAGTGCAATATAAAAGATTGTACTTCATTCGCGTAACCACATTTTATTAAATTTTCGTTATTATGTTATTATTATGATGTCTTAAAAAACATCATCTATAAAACACCGAGCTGGGAAAGAGAAACTAGTAACACCGGGAAAGTGAATCATATGTCCCTCTTTCCCGGTGTCAGGAGTTACAAACATTTACATTCTCATTAGGATTTAAGAAGTTAAAGAAAATATTTGACGCTTTGAGTTTGCCGAACGGAAGATATCATAATTAAGTTGCCGAATCCAGTTATCGGTCGCCGGGGTCATATCATATTTAAATTATCATTTAATAAATATAATATACAATGAAATACCGTTATTCAACATATTTTTTCTTCAGCAGTAACATTTTCTTCACATTATAATATAAGTACCTATCACTATAGAGGTATTCTGTGATGAAAAATGTTGTTAAAGAAAATAAAACTTTTGTTATTATAATAATTGTACCAATTATTTATTCGCCACTCTTTTCGTACATTCTCTTTTCCGCACTTGTACCGCAATGTACTATTATTGTATGAAATATAATTTTAAACCAACTGTTGTACACGTCTGGCTGCATGCGATATGTTTCTCTTGCCCCGTTTTCAGTAATGTCACGCTAGTTCCAAAACTAAACCCTACTCCAATATGTTAAATATTACTTTGGATTAACGTTACTGCGCTTAAAATAATTAGTCTGGAGATACTTCGTAGACGTTGAACTAGCTCGTAAAATAAAAACAGTTTCACTTACCCCAAAAACCGGGAAAGAGAAACTGTTCTGCGTAGTGCTACTTAGTTGATGATTTGAGCCTTATGCAGTGCATGCCGTTTATTAATAAAAATATACAGATAAGCTAAGTATTACAGCAATATTATCCAATTATCATCAAAATGAATGAACGTCTTAGAAGCGAATTAAATAATTTTATATTTTATTTTAAATAAAGTATGTTTCTCTTACCCCAACTGACCTTAATTGAAACTTCAAAATAAAACAGCTCTACAACTCTAGTTTATGGTACATAGCCGTCAGTTATCAGAAACAAATTTTAGATACTTATTTTTAAGGATTTGTGTAATTTTGTCCATAATGGCATCACCGTCCATTATGGGGTATTTTACCTTAGGTACCTTAAAAAAAAATCGCGACGTAAAATAACAATAGAAAGTGCGTTCCGTGAGAACGCGCGCCTGATTAGGCCGCGAACTCGCGGCCGCCGGCATCTACTTGTAGCAGCAGTGAGCCGCCCCTGACGAAACGTTCAGTGGGTAACGAAAATGCCTGAATCATATATCCAAGGAAAATATATCATGGTAATTTCTTGGGGTAATTTCTTAATACCTACAGGAAGCTATGGCGGATGTAAGTGTGTCAACGATATGACGCATATAGCGCTTTCTCACTCACACACCGGACTTGTGGATCATAGTATGATAATCGAGTAGCTATCAAGTTTGCCATAGTTTTCTAAGGATATGATGCGTATTTCTTGTATTATCATTTTCACGTATGAGATAGATCTCAGAAGTTGATGATTCCTGTTAAAGATAAAATAGAAATTATATGATATAATATATTTCTACGACACCCACGGGAAGAAAGGGGGTGGAGAAATTCTTAACCCGTCACCACACAGGCAATATATATAGGATATGGGTTAAATTGTGGCGTAGGCGAGAGGCTGGCAACCTGTCACTGCAATGTCACAGTTTCGTTTTCTTTCAACCCCTTATTTGCCAAGAGTGGCACTGAAGCTTTAGTGGTTTCATGTGTTCTGCCTACCCCTTTATGGGATACAGGCGTGATTGTACGTATGTATGTGTATGTAAAATATATTTAAAAATAGAATTTCTGAACGATTTAATTTTTTTCTAATAAGTATTCATAGACCAGAAATATATGACTATTGTCAGGAGGGCGCTGTTATTCTGATATATATGGGCTGACAGTTCAGTGAAGCAGTTAGTCGATTGAAGAAAATAGTATCTGTTCCATACAAAACAGATGAAATTCAACGCAACATGGCTGGCAACATGGCGGGTAGTCACATATTTCTGGTCAGGGATTCATTTGATTTGTTAAATTTTACTCTGTGGCTTCAATTCTTGAGTTTAAAATTCCTCGTTCCTTGAAGCCCTTGCAGGCTCTCGACGCTCAAGATTCCACTTTTCGAACCACTCGCTGTATTCGTGGTTCAAAGAATTGGCCCATTGTAAAACAAATTCCTTTTTAGGGTTCCGTAGTCAACTAGGAACCCTTATAGTTTCGCCATGTCTGTCTGTTCGTCAGTCCGTCCGTCCGTCCGTCCGCGGATAATCTCAGTGACTGTTACGGCCGTTAGGACTACAAAACTGAAATTTGCTACCAAATAGTACCAATATGTATATGAATCACGCCGACGAAGAGGTGAAATAAAAAGTGAAAAAAAAAATGTTTTGTTAGGGTACCCCCTAATACATGTAAAGTGGGGACTGATTTTTTTTTTCATTCTAACCCCAACGTGTGATATATTGTTGGATAGGTATTTAAAAATGAATCAGGGTTTACTTGTTTGTTATTTGATAATATTAATATTTTAGGAAATAATCGCTCCTAAAGAAAAAAAAAGTGTGTCCCCCCTCTCTAACTTTTGAGCCATATGTTTAATAAAATATGAAAAAAATCACAAAAGTAGAACTTTATAAAGACTTTCTAGGAAAATTGTTTTGAACTTGATAGGTTCAATAGTTTTTGATAAAAATACGTAAAACTACGGGACCCTACACTGGGCGTGGCTCGACACGCTCTTGGCCGTTTTTTTATATGCAATTAAATAATATTTAAATAATGCAATGACAGTACCATGCAACACATAATTGTTTTGAGCATGCTACAATAATTAACAACCATTTAGAGTAAGTAAAATATCATGTTACGATAAATAATGGCTTAACTGAAATATGAAATATTACAGTTATGTTGGTGATGAAATTATACACTGCTAGAGTGAGCTTAAGACAATGTTGTAAGTAACATAAATCCAAGTTTTACGATAATAAAGATCTAGAGTAAATGCTGTAAAACGGGGTGAGTAGAGGTAGCACAAATATTCAAATTTGGATACAACTTAATACTTAGCGAGCTTAAATCCAAAATAGGCCCTTGAAGCATTGTATACATACTCAATTTCAAATACGAAGGCCCGATAGAACTTCACTGCATGTTTATTTACTTGTTTATGATACAAATGGAAGTCTTCATTTATCTCTAGATAAGCTTACTTTTTGATCCTTAAACATATCGATATTTAAATTTGCACAATAAATAAAAAAGTGGGACGTATAATAAAATTTTCTTAATTTTTTTTAAGTTTATTTATTAAAAAAAAATGACTATATAATTCCTTTTTGCCAAACTGGAACCAGTTTGTTATCGAATACTTAGTGCACGTCTTAATTTAAATTACATGTCCGTCTTTGGATCACAGGTTAACATATAGTGTGCCAAATTTGTGTGCGATAATGTTTAAGCGGACTGTAAATTTTGGGTTTTTTAATTTTGATCGACACAAGGTTATGAACACGAAAAAACAGTTATGAGATTACTTCGAAAAAACACCTTGAAATTCAGAGGGAAGGCAACTAACCTGGGCTTGTAGGATGTAGAAGCTCCTGTGTCAGGCGGCGAGGTCCTCAGAGACCAGATCGTACTCACCAATACTCCAAGGTTACCTGCACGCCTGATATACCACAGCTCCAGTGTCTTCTTCTTCTGATCTCAAGGCACAGAATCTATTTCTAGCAACTTTTGACTAGTTTAAACACAGCTAATACGAAAATTAAATATTCGACGAAAGCGGGCTACAAAATGCAGCTTACCGCGCGGAGCTTTTTACGAGCAAGAGAGAATGACTTGACGCTAATTTTGAACCAGTGTTCTATTGGTGTTGCCATTACGAAATATATACATATATTTTTTTTTAATTCTGAACATTACCGCCCACCAAAAATACAGTAAGTTATTTTTTTTTTTTTTTTAAGTTTATAAGCTATATGGAAAGTAATTATATCTAAATTATTGCTAATTTTTGTCACACACTTGAGTTTTATTCAGACTCTACATGAGTGACGCACCACGGGGACGTTAGTTATCGTTAAGAGGTAAAGGGCACAGTTTTACAACTGGGCGTTTATACTGTCCAGAGGCTGTGCGAATGGTGGCGACGCGACAAATCCCGTCGTTCCCAGGATGCAATTGCACGATACGGCCTAAAGGCCAATTAAGTGGGCTGCATTGCTCATTAACAATGAGAACAAGAGTCCCAACTTTTAAGTCAGGGTGTTTGTTGAACCATTTTTGGCGTTGGTGCAAGGTGTGCAAGTATTCCAAGTGCCATTTGCGCCAAAAATCTTGGTGTATTTTTTGAAGTAGTTTCCACCTTTGAAGTGGACTAATCTTAACATCAGTGAAATTGCTTTCTGGTAATATCGTTAAAGGTTCGAGTGTGAGGAAATGACCAGGAGTTAGTACCGATAGGTCGTTAGGGTCTGAACTGACGGGCGATAAAGGCCGTGAGTTCAGCATAGACTCTAATTGGGTCAGGACAGAATAAAATTCTTCATAAGTCAAACGTTGTAAACCTATTACCCGTGACAGATGAGTTTTAACTGATTTGACCCCAGCTTCGGCCAAGCCCGAGAAATGTGGACTACCCGGCGGGTTGAAAACGAATTCAATTTGCTCCTTCTGGGAAGCATTCGCCATTAAATCTTTAAGTATATTGCTGGCGCCAATAAAATTTCGGCCTTGGTCCGATATAATTCTTGAGCAGCGGCCGCGACGCGAGATGAAGCGGCGCAGGGCTGCCAAGTAGGCTTCTGAAGTGAGCTCAGAAACGAGTTCAAAATGGACTGCCTTGGTGGCAGTGCAAACGAAGACACAAATATATGCTTTGTAGGATTTGCTGCCTCTTGCCCTACCCAACGAAATTGTGAAAGGCCCTGCATAATCCACTGCAGCAGAAGAAAATGGTTTCAACTGGCTAATACGAAATGACGGTAAGTCTCCCATGAGAGGAGGTGGGGCCACTTGTGGGCGCACGCGAAAGCATCTGATGCATGACGAAACGACAGAATGGATCGCCCGCTTAGGTGAGAGAATCCAGAAATCCTGAACAATAAGGTTGTGCAGGGTTTGTAACCCCGGATGGGAAAACCTACGATGATATTCTTCTATCACCAAAGCCGTCAGCCGATGTTCACGCGGCAACAGCATGGGGTGTTTCTTATCGTAGTCGAGCGTGTGATTATGGGTCAACCTTCCGCCCACCCTCAACAAATCCTCTTCATCGATAAACAGATTTAATTTCCGAAGAGGTTTGTGCAGGGAGTTAGTTAAACCCTTTTTGATGAGACGAATTTCGGTCGAAAAGACATGCTCCTGGACATGCCTTACGAGAAATCGTATCACCGAGTTGGTTTCACACGTCGACAGGGTCAGAACCGAGGCTTTCAACGAAGGGTTCATGAAATTATGAAGAAAACGAAAGCAATACGCCAAAATATTTACGATACGACGAAATGACGAATATTTCGAAAGGATTTGCTCGATAAAACTCGAGTTCATTGCGCTAAACAATGTTAAAACTTTTTCTTCCTCGAATGCCGCTCCGTCACTTTGCACGAGGGACTTTGGCCAATCCTTTTCAGGACAAGACAACCACGTAGGCCCCGCCCACCATGACTGGCACTGCAATAAGTCAGCGGGAAGCAACCCCCGAGATCCGTGATCCGCTGGATTATCACCACTCGATACATGGTGCCAGCAATCAGGAGCAATTTGCTCTTGAATCGCCGCGGTCCGATTTGCGACAAACGTTTTCCATCGCGACGGACATGACCGAATCCATGTCAAGGCCACGGTGGAATCAGACCAAGCATAAGTTTTGACGTCAAAATGGAAGTCCTTTAATGCATGACGAACTGACGTTACAAGATCAGCTAAAAGCACAGCAGCCAACAATTCCAAACGCGCAATGGACAACCGTTTAAGTGGGGAAATTTTACTTTTGGCGCAACAAAGACGAATGATAATGTCTTCGTCATCATTAACCATACGAAAAAACACTATTGCGCAATACCCTCGCTCCGAAGCATCACAAAAGCCATGAATCTGAATGTCATGGGACAAAACCATGCGACGAGGTATTGACAATGCGCTCAAACACGACAGTTGAGATTTTAACTTGAGCCACTGTTCAGCGATGGGTGCTGGAGCATCCGCATCCCAGTGGAGTCCGGAGGCCCACAACAACTGCATAAAATATTTTGCCAGGAAGACCACTGGCGAAAGGAACCCCAAGGGATCAAAGATCCTAGCGATCTCTGAAAGTATCGACCGTTTTGTGCAACGGCACTCAACGTTGGAGGTTTTAAACGAAAATGTGTCAGATTTAGGTTGCCATAACAAACCTAAAATCTTTAAGGAGACGTCGTGAACGTCTTCGAAATTACGAAAATGTTCCGAATATAAATCGGAATCTGACAAATTAGCAAGGAACCCTTGATCGTTGGAAGTCCATTTCCTTAAATGTAACCGAGCAGAAGTTAAGATTTCTATTAACTCATCACGAATAAGTATGGCATTTTCTACCGAATCTGCGCCTGATACGATGTCATCAACGTACGTGTCCCTGTTGAGAACGGCGGCACCCAGGGGAGCAGTATCGCTAAACTCCTGCGCCAGCTTCGAGATACACCACAATGCTTGGTAGGGTGCACAGGAGACGCCGTAAGTTACCGTAAGCAGGCGAAAGTCCTTAACAGGTTCAGAAGGAGACGGACGCCAAAGTATGCGTTGATAATCACAGTCTTGCTTATCCACCAAAAATTGGCGATACATTTGTTTAATGTCCCCAGTGAACACGACAGCATGCCAACGAAACCGAATTAATAAATCGAAAATATTCTTTTGTAATTTTGGCCCTGGCAGCAGAGTGTCATTAAGAGACTTTCCCTGACTATCCTTGGCGCTAGCATTAAAGACCGTCCTCAAAGGGGTAGAAACCGAATCGGGGCGTAAAATTCCATGATGAGGTATGTAATAAAAAGGACCTTCAGCCGACGAAGGAGCCTTGACCTCCTCCATGTGACCACACTCCAAATAGTCATTCATAAAACTGACATATGCTGTCCGAAATTCAGAGTTAATATCAAACTTCTTTTCTAAATTTAGAAGTCGCCTAAGTGCGATTTCACGAGAGTTGGAAAACCGGGGGCGATCCTGAAGGTTATTGAAAGTCAATGGGACCACCATTCTTCCTTCAGGATTCCGACAATATTTCGCACCCATAAGGTTTTCACACGACAAATCATCTTTGCTCAAAGTAACAGAGTTTGGGCTAACGACACTTTCTATTTCCCAAAACCTTTTGATACTATTGTCCAAAGACACCGACGAAACGAGAAGACACATCTTGGGATCACTCAAGAGGCCATCGCCACTACGACACGATAAATTGGTTTTAAATAAATCAGTACTAGGACTTACGACATTTTTAATTTCCCGAGTCTGATTATTATTTTCTCTTAAAGAGAGCGACGAAACATGATAACAATCCTTTTTGTTTTCAGGAGTTGTTCGAGAACGAGAACGATAACGAGAGGACTCAATATCTACGCCACAGTCACCCATGACTAACCAACCAAAGACAGTGTTGATCGCTGCGGGTTGACCTTCCTCACCCTTCACTAGTCCAGGTTGAAGGGCTGACACCAAAAGACCCACATTCATTAGAATGTCAACAGGCCCTGGGTTATAATACTGAGGATCAGCAAGATCAAGATCCTTCAGATGTGTCCATGCCGAAGAATCCAATTCACTATAAGGCATATTCGGACAAATTGTCGACAGAACGAAGGCTTCGAAAGAAAATTTGTTATTTCCCTTAGTGGGAAATATTTCACAAACTGTGGACCCCAGTGGTGCTGTTGATATATACTCGATACCGTTGATAGATCGGTGACACTTAGTTATTGGTAGCCCAAGTCTCTCTGCAAACGGCTTAGTTATAAAATTACAAGCCGAAGCGTTGTCGAAAAGAATCCGTACAGGCACCAGACGACCCATACCATCTTTAATGCGGGCGAGAGCAGTAGCAAAAACTACTGGTGTGTCATGAGTGTGCACGGACAATGCAGTCAACTGTGTAGTGGGTTTGGACTCTTGACCATCCTCAACCACCTTTTCCTTTCGAAATGAAGCAGGGAATTATGTCGAAAACTACATTTATTGCAGCGAACAGCTGATCTACAATGTCTCATACTATGAGAGGGCTTTAGGCATACAATACACAGCCTCTTCTCTTTCACTTTCGAAAATCTATCAATGGGAGATAAGTTTAAAAAACTGGGACATTTTTCCAACTCATGACCAGTGGAAGCACACACTGGGCAGTTTAGAATAGGCGCTGAGGGCACCATCAGTGAAGTTTTATTTTTAACTATATGAGTAACGGGTTTATTTGATTTATTATTTACCGCAGGTACTTTTATTTTACTATTGGAGTTTTCCAAGGCTTGACCTCTTTTTTCTATAAATGACTGTAAGTCTTCAAATTTGGGAATATCCACATTAGATTCCAACTGTAACTCGAAGGCCTCGCGTGTACTAACATCCAATTTGGACCACAAAAGATAAAACAGCATAAAATTCTTGTCAGGCAATTGAAATTTAGACAAAATGTCAAGATTTTCACAGAAAAGACGGCTTACTCTGTCAATATCATGCTTATTTTTCATCGACTCGCAATTTAATAATTTTTCATAATATACTATAGCAATTTGTCGCTTTTTATTGTAATACTTTACTAATGTTTGATATGCAACATCATAGTTGTCATCAGACAACGGAAATCCTTTTATCAAATCATAAGCATGACCCTGACAGCTGGTTACTAAATAATGCAGTTTTTCTACCTTAGGTATGTTCCGCCGATGAATCAGGGAGTCAAACAAATCACGAAATGCAACCCACGACTCAAGTTCTCCATCGAAGGCTTTTATCGAAATTTTGGGCAAATGAGCCAGGTTCAACGGGGTCGCGACCTCTACTGGTTTGATATCACTCAGTAACTGAGCGCGCAATCTAGCTTGGACAGCTTTCAATTTAGTCTCAAATTCTCTTGTTAACGCACACTCCGACTGCCTCTGTACAGCGCTTAAACTTGCTAATACTTTGATTTGAGCTTTATGAAACTGATTACTTAAATCAATCAAGTCTTGTTCAACATAACCAAGAAGATTGGAGGCTTCTATGTGTTCTAATCTAAACACAGCATAGTCACGCGCTACCCGCGAATTGTCAGCACATCCCGGTTCATCGTCACTCATTGTTGATGAATATAAAACTAGGCACTACACTACGAAAAGGTTTGAAAACTTCGAAAATACCAAGTTGTTTACGATAATATGACACAAGACAAGTCTAACGTCAATGTCACTGTCACTAATGTCTATGGTAAAGTTGCGTTCCGTTTCACACAATTTCCACAGACCTATACAATTTCACGTATCTGTGGAGTCACACACGAAAGAATTTATAATTTTATAAGCTTACCCTCTATTTTTGGTGGGAACACGAAACGAAATATTTTACACCAAATTAATGAAGAATAGCTTAAAACACGACAAAACTAAAGCTCCACAGGCTCTTTCCAAGCTCCGGGTCGTAGGACCAAATAATAAATGTGCGATAATGTTTAAGCGGACTGTAAATTTTGGGTTTTTTAATTTTGATCGACACAAGGTTATGAACACGAAAAAACAGTTATGAGATTACTTCGAAAAAACACCTTGAAATTCAGAGGGAAGGCAACTAACCTGGGCTTGTAGGATGTAGAAGCTCCTGTGTCAGGCGGCGAGGTCCTCAGAGACCAGATCGTACTCACCAATACTCCAAGGTTACCTGCACGCCTGATATACCACAGCTCCAGTGTCTTCTTCTTCTGATCTCAAGGCACAGAATCTATTTCTAGCAACTTTTGACTAGTTTAAACACAGCTAATACGAAAATTAAATATTCGACGAAAGCGGGCTACAAAATGCAGCTTACCGCGCGGAGCTTTTACGAGCAAGAGGGAATGACTTGACGCTAATTTTGAACCAGTGTTCTATTGGTGTTGCCATTACGAAATATATACATATATTTTTTTTTAATTCTGAACAGTGGCACTGAAACTCGATCAATTTAACGTCTGTGTGCGTGAGTTTCAAAAATGTAAAGAAAATTACATAAGTTTTTTTTTAAAGTGTCATTTTTGGCACAAGATTTTATCGCCGACTGTACCTTTCTTCAACAATCATCTACTACTCTCAGAGACGTTTTTAAAAACCCCTTACTCGATGGGGATACGACGTTTCATAACAGAGTTCTTATAACCACCTCTCTGCTCCATATCAAGTCAGCTCCACGATACTATAATATGATATTGCATTGTCACATGTCAGCTCAATCGGAAACCGGGAAGTGGGTCAAATTTAGCTTCAACATTTCTAAACCCAAACTAACATACAGTCAGCAGCAGAAGTGCCGTAGCGGGCAAGGTGTTTAAAATGAACTTGACACGATCTTATTTTTAAGACAATAAAGCGTGTTAGGATCATTGTGAAAGTACTTAACATACAAACAAGGCACTAACATAATAAAAGCTTGTAAAAACGTTACTTGTTTCAGAATGGATAAACCAAAACGCAAGTTTACGCCGATCCGAGCCCTAATAGCTTGCGGCCGGGCGTTCTGTCAGCAGACTTCTATGCATGGCTTCCTGCACATCGCTGCTCCTAACAGATGGTGGGGAGAAAGGTGAGTAGATCTTAACCACATTAAAAGACACGGCAATTTTCTATCTTAAGGAAACCATTAAACGGGGTGAATAGGGATAGCCGGGGTGTAAATCGTATAGAGTTCTAGAGTAACTAGCCAATATTGCCAGCAGATATCTCTGTGTGGTTTCTTGCAAATTGCTGCTCCGAACTGGTGGTGACGAGAAAGGTCAGGTTATCTTAATCGCATTTAAAAGAAATGGCTTGATTCTTTCTCTGAAATTGCATTAAACGGGGTGTTTAGGAGTGGCTGAGGTGAATAGAGACAAAACATGAAGTGTAATTTACTCAACTCTCACAAAACCTACTACTGTTAAAAGTACGTCAATCTCAGTGTACTTACATTTTGAAGAAGATCACCAGATACAGACATATATCCATAATCATGCTTGTGCTAATTTTACTAGTGGCTTTATTGCTGAAATTTTCACAGACTGCTATGGGCGTTCGCGACAGCTGTAGCGATCTTGGGAGCCGTGGAGATATCCCTCGGGCAGTGGCAGCGGTTCAACGAGAACCCCACAGTCGTAGCTCTGGAGAAGGACTTCAGATCCTGGCAGTTCTGCATGCCTGGTCTCACGCTTTGTGCCCAGGTATCATACCACCACATACCACGTTACGTGGCACTTCTTTCCTTTCTGCTTTGTTATAATGTTTTTGTCTTGCCTATGTCCACGAATAAATGTTTATTTTTTCTATTCTATTCTATGCCAGCCATTTTTCTGCATACTTATGCCTTTGTTCGAGTCAGCCACATAACTCCACCTGAGACAATTTCGGCCAGAAGTGACTCGAGTAGGTACTTACAATCTTGCAATAAGCGAACGGCTGCGAGACTTCAGGCCCCGTGGCTGAATGGCATTTCTTCGACGCGAAACGCCGCAGAAATGTAATCTGGCTTTGTCGCGCCAATACACAAGAGCGATAGAGATAGATAGTTACGAAAGATATATTATCGTGAGCGTTTGTGCTGGTTTGTGCATTCAGCTATGCACACAGGTACTGCTTTCGTCTCAAATTCCGACAATTCCGTTAACATTCTGACTCATACACATTAAATTTTTTTGACGTGAATTGTAAAGTTTCCAAGACTTCCGTTTGAATTACCTGTAGTTTTCGCCGGTGCTAATCTGTATTCCAGGTACTACTTTAAACAAAACGCATCTCACTTGAAACTCTTTATTCACAGAACCGAACAGACGAAAATAAGCTACCCTCAGTAATCAAGAAATACTGGGGCGTGGACGCCACAGACCCAAAATACTCCCGCTATGAGCAATTTGTACGTGACGTGGCTAACTCAAGTATGTTGCATTTGACGGATCTTCTGCAACATGAGGGTGAAGACTTGGAGGTGGATCTGTACCAACTTGCTGTTGATGTAAGTTATTATAACACTTTAATTTCTCGGTTTTATGTACACATTTTTTGTGACACACACGCGCGGGTCGAACGAGCCACGTTTCGGCCCATTTCTCGCAGCTCCAAGTTACAAATGTTACAATTTACAAATGATCGTCAATGTCTAATATGACAAGTTGGAAAGAGACCTCCAATTGTAACTTGTAGCTTTCAGTTTTGAGAAATGGGCCCCAGGTTGCACTAACCTTAAGGCTGCTTTCAAAAAAAACGTGAAAATAATGTAAAATTGATAGTTTTAGTCGGTGAAATACTACACTTTCCGTTATCCAATAGATTTATTTAATCCAAGTTCCAATTAGAGCATCTTATTATCTTGATTTTTATAAGACTGGATTTTTGAAAACTAACTCACTAAATTAATTATGAATTTTTCTCTAATGCACGTTTAGAAAAACGCACGTATAGAGCTGAATCAGTCGATCTTATTTGTAAAATTTGGACAATTTTGAATATTAAAACGGGTAAATTTATAATTCGTATATCCTGTACCACAATCATTTCAGACTAGATTTTTATTTTAATTTGAAAAAGAGTAAACTAGCCTAAGGCGAATTCAATTTTTTTCAGAAATGACCTAAAATTAAGTGACAATTTCTTTGAAAATCTACATCACATCGAAGTAAGTTTTGTACTAAATTAAGCGTTTACGTTGCCTTAGGATTATAAAGGTGATAATGTACAATTATTACCACTTTTATTTCATATTTTGTTCGCATTCTTTAATTTGATACCACACACGGTATGATCGGTGTGTCTTAACACGAAAAAAGGTATAAAAGTGATATTTTATTTATCGCACAATTGAAATCTTGACAAGTATGGCACTGTCAACCGGGGTGGCTTTAGGAAAATTGGGGGTTACTTTGATGGTATTTAAACGGCAATTAAATTAATATTATTCATTATTTACTGAAACCGTTCATGTAACTAGTTACATCAATAAATATTCTTGTAAATCTACCATAGAAAATCGCAAATTTACTTATAGTGTGACTTTTAAACTAAATTCAAAGTCGCCCCTGCGTTTAGAGTCGCCCCGGTTGACTGTATGGCGCCTTGTTTTCAGTCGGTACACTTGTATTGCTTCAAAAGGAAATACTTCTAGTTTATAGAAGACGTGGGCAAGATTAAACTTGGTAAATCAGTAGCTTTGCGTAGTTCGAGACTAGATAAGATGTACCCTAAATACCCTAATGAATTTAAGAGTGGAAAGTTACTGCCTTCGGTGAATCAATACTCCAGCACTCTTTCCATCTGAGCCACTCAGACCTCATATACAGGTGAATAAAGAAAGTTCGAGACCAACTCCCCCGCTAACCTTCATCATCATTGGCCTCAAAGTCTATAACAGACTATACTCACAGTGTCAAATTACGGTTTTTAAGTTACCGAAAATGTCCAACATACAAATCAATGGAATCTGTAGCATCGATTGAATGAGAAAATTAGTGAAAATTGAGACTTTTTTAGGTAAATATCCTCCATCCAAGACTGCAGCAGTTTCCATCTGGTGAGATTGTAGTCAAACGCTTCTAATAAAAAATGTGCCCTAAAACTTGTATATTTACATACATACATACATACATACGCCTGTTTCCCAGAGGGGTAGGCAGAGATCACGGATTTCCATTTACTACGATCCTGACAAACCACTTTCCCTTCATACACTTGTATATTTATTTACAGGTACTTCCGGATTACAGTATAAAGCCTACCTGGTCGATCCCAAATCTGCAGGTGCCCTGGTTTTACATCATGACTGAGGTTGGAGCCTGCTACGCTACCAACTCCTTGGCTATCCCTGATGACGCTATCGAGGCACTTGGGTAACCTTCACTCTTTAGGCACACCTCGGCCAATTACATACGAAAGAAAGACAGAGAGAGACACAGAGAGAGAGAGAGAGAGTTAGCGATTGTGATGTTGCTATTGTAATACCTACTCACTTTGCGAAAGCTTCTACTGACGACCAGTTAGTAACTTTAAAACTGTTATAGTCTTTGTCTATAACAGTTTTAAAGTTCAGTGGCCGATTTGTAGTCTGGCCACACTGGACCCTCTATGCCAAACAGTACAGATGTAGTTCATAAAGCATGTCTCTCGCTATAACTGGATCCTGGTTCATACCAAACCTGCAGGTACTCTGGTTCACCATAATGGCTGAGGTAGGCGCCTGCTACGCTACCAACTCCCTGGCTATCCCTGATGACGCTATCGAGGCACTTGGGTAAACGTCACTCTTTAGGCGACTTTTAGATGTACGGCATAGTCTCAAGCGAAAGAGATATTACTGTCACTTCACTTTTCAGGTTAATTCGTCTATAAAAAGTCCCACTGATGACCAAACGCTGTACACCAAAGCCTGTCAGAACTCACTACAACCACACCTCGGACACTGGCGATCAAATATATGAAAGAGACGCGTTGCTAGCACACAGTCTAAGCTCGTGTAGGTGATCGCGTACCATGCTTGTATGAGTAAAATTTGACAGGTCGACTGTTCGCGTTTTTTTACAGGCGGTAACTGTGAGGTAACCGAGAGGGGGTGGGCGGCACTTTCAGCGGGGAGTGGGAGTGACCATACTGTACGATAGTACTCTTTATTATACTGTGGCTAGATGTCACTACAAATAACCCACATTTAATTATGTATGGATAATACATAATCCATCCTTACTTATTCCAGTTATTCCTCTATGTTTGTACACAGAAAACCCACCGTGAACCAGACTAGTATGTTCCCGTTGACTTGCAAGTACTCTTCCCTCAACTGCTACGTCACTATTGAGGTGCCGGTGCCTATTTATGTAAGTTTATGTTTATTATTCCAATGTTTATCGATCCCGGCGTATCATGCTTCCAATTTTATCACTTGTCCACGAGGATAAGACAACTGTCACTCTCACACTGACATACTTGCCAAAGCGTGACGGATGCTTTATCCACGTGGATAAATGATAAAATTGGAATCATAATACGCCGGCTGTACACCATTGTACACGTTGGCCCATTGCAGTGGCCCATGATCAGTGATGGCGTAATCGGGGTTTCAGACAAAAGTCAAAGTGTACAATCAACCAATTGGAACCCTAGGCCACTCTACAACCATGTCAAAATGACAAGCAGTAAGAGATTTCTTACAATCTGACTTATAACGTCATTGTTCGTTCCGGTTCCGGTCAACGGTTCCAATTGGTTGACTGTACCATGCGCGCGCCAACATGGTGTATTATAATAATCACTCAATCTGTAATGGACCATCACTGAAACCCTTTACGCACTACATTTGTACTCCATGTTATCTAAATATACAGGGTGGCCCATTCAAATCGGTCAGTATGGGAAAGTCTGAAACTCTAAGACATACGAAGATTTGTTCTTAGGAACCATGTCACCGATTTTGATAAAAAGAAAAACTGCATTCATACAATTAAAAAAAAAAGTGTACCCAGCTGGGGAATCGAACCCGGTTGTTTTGAAAAAATAAACTTACACTATTTCTATTCAGATATCGCTTGTGTAGGTCTTAAGCAGTAAATATCTCTAAGAAACATAATGTCTAAAATGAATAAAATGCATTTTTTTCACATACTTTAATTTATTATAGTAGGTGTTCAAAGTGACCACCGTCTTTTTCAATACAATATTCAACACGTCTAGGTAACGATCTTACTATTGCATTTTGTATCTTCATGTGGTGAATCTGCGTTAAAGTTGACTCTATGGCTACTTTTAGGTCTTCAACGGTGTTATAGCTATTTTTGTACACTGTTGTAAAGATGAAGTGAACTTGCTGAATATTGTAACGGTGGTCACTTTGAACACCTACTATGATAAATTAAAGTATGTGAAAAAAATGCATTTTATTCATTTTAGACATTATGTTTCTTAGAGATATTTACTGCTTAAGACCTACACAAACGATATCTGAATAGAAATAGTGTAAGCAAGGACCATTTAATACTAGACTGATATAGCCCATACAAAAAAGCGTACCCCTGAAAAAAGCTTAGTTTTTGCTTTAAAACTAGATGGCGTTGTTTCGTAACCCGGGAGTGGAAAAAAACATATTTTCACACATATTTTTACTTGTTTTTATATTATACTATGAATAACTATCAAAAAACTTTATTTTAATATCAAAATATTGGCTCAAAACACAATTTTTACAAATTATATTTTTTGGTCGGCCTCGACTAGTTGTGATCGCTTCGCTGTCTAAGTTTGTTCGCATGTTGTCTAATTATTGCCAAATAAAATGACTAGATGACGTTGGTGGACTAGGAAAATGTCACATCCGTTTCGTTGTTCATTAATATAATATACTTAGTGATAATAAACCTATATGTTGAGCTCAAATACGTTCAACAAAACGCAATCATTGTGCCAACAGATGTTACATCTGACATCCATGTCACATCACAAATGTCATTGTATGATTTATTGAATATTCATAATATGGATATTAAATATTTTAGAATCGCAGTAGCAATGCGAGTAGAGATACAGAATTAATAACGGTATAAATTAATAATTATATGACCAATGACCTCATACATAAATTTACCAGTTTAGGTGACAGAAGGCGAATCCAATTTGTAAACATTAAATGTGCTAAGGAAAAGAATCTTTCCGATTTTCAACGGGACACGGCTGAAGGGGCGAGCTGGTTTCGACTGCGCCCATGCATCTCAATTGTCCAGAAAGTTCATTCGAAGATCATTTTGCTTATAATAATCTGAGTAATCACAGTGAACGGTTTGACAGTATTTCAGCTAACATGTAGAGAGACTTGCTAGCTTCGTCGGTCAGGCTTCGTCTTGGACACAACGCGGATAGTTCAGCGTTTCTTGTATGTCACTCCGAGCACCCTGACCATCGGCAGCGTAGGCCATGCACTGGCCGACTAGGTGTGGCACTTTGGATTACGTTTTTATAATAAATTAATGATAGTATGTATTGTTTTGGTAATATATTTTCTACTCGTATACTACTCGTTTGGTACTCGTATAAACCTAAACTCTGACATAATTAATAATTAATGAGACTAAATTTAATGCGTTTTCACATTATCCGATCCGATATCGGATGTAGGACTGATACCCCGTACATTACAGGCGCTATCTTGGATTTTTTCCAATGAAATCCTTCCGACATCCGATATCGGATCGGATAATGTGAAAACGGACTAAGACAATAGATACCTTGTTAGTGTTATATACCTATGCCTATGTATATCCCACCAAAAACATTCTGTAAAAAATAGCCGTCTCGATGGAGCTGCTTGTTTATCTCTAAAAAGTAATGAAATCTACATAAAGTTCCTTACTGCGATTTCTTTATTATTATAGTTAACGAGCCTTTGCCCGCGGCTTCGATCGCGTTAAATTCGAAAATCTCTCCACAAACTTCCATCCTCCATTATAAGGAAGTGGGGGGATATAAAAAGAGACAAAAAGTAGCCTATGTCACTTTCCATCCCTTCAACTATCTCCACTTAAAAAATCACGTCAATACGTCGCTCCGTTTTGCCGTGAAAGATGGACAAACAAACAGACAGACACTTTCCCATTTATACTTGACGTGACTTGGCCGTTGAAGTGTAGCGGTGCTGGCGACAGATTGGTGCAATGGTGTCATGGAGCACCTGGTTATAAACTTCTTTATATCCTTGTGTACAAAGAAGTTTATAAGTTTCATATTCGATGGTCCGAGCTTAAGGTTCGTAAAGCCATGAAGCCGAGCTGATAATCATTGACGCTAAACGCCGATCGAAACGCAGTCTGAAGTGGGCGATAGACGTACGATACGAGCAAGTATGCGTACTTATGGCTCGACGACCTTTTTCGATTATGTGTCACCGTAAGTGCGTTTTCACATTATCCGATCCGATATCGGATATCGGACCGATACCCATACATTACAGGCGCCATCTTGGATTGTTTCTATTGAAATCCTTCCGACATCCGATATCGGATCGGATAATGTGAAAACGGTCTAAGTACGCGTAAAAACCGCCGCGCATAGTAGTCGACCATCCAACGCGTACTTGCTCGTACGCCTATCACCCACTTGACGTCGCGCCAACACTTTATGGAAAAAGCGGGTTTTCGACAACTACCAATAAGATTTTAGACATTCAAAAATCTTCAATAATACTCGACTGTTTCGGTCGCACTTGTTCAAATATAGGATAGGATTGGTGTGAGCGAGACGGTCAGGAGATTGATTGTCAACATGATATCTATCATAAACACCGTTCGAAATGGCCTCATTAAAATCTAAATTTTAAATATATTGAAAGTAATATTACTAATCATTGACGTCACGCTGAAATGAAAGAGATAGAAAATTTGACAGTATGGTACTCTTTTGCATGATTGTCATAATTCAAAATAAGAACGATGGCTTGCGTTGTAAACAGGGACCGAAACATGACACGGGCCCCTAGCGTCATCTATGTGCTTTTCACTGTATCACTTGTAATGCCGTTGAACTACCGCGTGCGTACTTTAAAAAAAAAACGACATTTTTATTCAAATGACACTCTTAGTGACATCTAGCGACATAGATTTACGGCTGCCAACGGGGTACGGTGTTTAGTATGGACTCTGCTGGTCCTTTATAATCGTCCTTGGTGTAAGTTTATTTTTTCAAAACAACCGGGTTCGATTCCCCAGTATACCTATAATATACAAATATTTATATACATAGAAAACATCCATGACTCAGGAACAAATACCTGTACTCATCACACAAATAAATGCCCTTACCGGGATTCGAACCCGGGACCGCGGCTTAGCAGGCAGGGTCACTACACGCTAGGTCACGGTATATCTATAAGTACTTAATCTTTAGGATAAGTAACCTTATAACCTCTCCCTCTTAAATCTTTACCATTCTCTAGGATAAACTAATGATTTTGACCATTACAGTTCTACGTTCACTCCCCCTACGATATTCTCAACGTGCGCGCCACCCCCATAGAGGTCGCCCTCGGCAGGAGAAGTCGTCAGAATTCAGCGTCATTGAGAGCGGCTGTGGGAGAGGCGTGAGGGAACTCAGTCCCAGACGACGGAGCTGTTTGTACACTGACGAACCACAAGCTAGAGGCCGAAAGGTACCTATTTAAAGCTAGATGCCTAAAAGCGAAAATAGGATTTTTAATCTTATACATTGGCCGTATCATGGTCGTGTTTCTGTTGTCATATCATGCGTCACTTTGCGCTTCCATACTTGTTAGAACGTGACAGACATGGCTACAAAATGATGGACAACCGTCCATCTTATCCCTGCTGATCTGTTCTAGTAGATTAGTGACCCTGCTTCCTAAACCGATAGTCCTGGATTCGAATTCCAGTAGATATTTGTTCCTATCATGGAGGCCGGCCTCGGCAGAAGTCGTCAGAATTCAGCGTCATTGAGAGCGGCTGTGGGAGAGGCGTGAGGGAACTCAGTCCCAGACGACGAAGCTGTTTATACACGGACGAACCACAAGCTAGAGGCCGGAAGGTACCTATTTAAAGCTAGATGCCTAAAAGCGAAAATAGGATTTTTAATCTTATACATTGGCCGTATCATGGTCGTGTTTCTGTTGTCATATCATGCGTCACTTTCGCGCTTCCATACTTGTTAGAACGTGACAGACATGGCTACAAATGATGGACAACCGTCCATCTTATCCCTGCTGATCTGTTCTAGTAGATTAGTGACCCTGCTTCTTAAACCGATAGTCCTGGATTCGAATTCCAGTAGATATTTGTTCCTATCATGGAGGCCGGCCTCGGCAGAAGTCGTCAGAGTTCAGCGTCATTGAGAGCGGCTGTGGGAGAGGCGTGAGGGAACTCAGTTCGAGACGACGGAGCTGTTTGTACCGAAAGGCCGTAGAGGCTGAAGGTGTCAGAAACTATGCATAGTTGGAGGCCTATAAACGAAAATAGGAATGTATGTATTATGTCTTTATTATCCATACTAATATCATAGATTAAATATAACAAGATCATACCATCCCATACATTAAAATGCGACCGCCTAAGACCGCGCTTACACTCCACCACCACATAGATGGCGCCGTCGCGATTTAACTTACTCTCATATTTAAAGTCACACACAGGTCGAACGCGATTAATTAACATTATTTTTACCTTTTTTCCCAACGTATTAATCGCGTTCGACCTGTGTGTGACTTTAAATATGTGTACAAAGCGCGAGAACTTAAAAGTGTTAAAAGTTCATCGCACTCGCAATGTAAAAAATATGTAAATAGATGTAAAAAAGTTAAGTACGGTACAAGAAATTTAATTATTCTCTAAAGAGAACGATTTTTCTATAACTCACGCTCCGCCTGCGTGCAAAGCACATTTAAAGTGCGGGTGTGATGAAAAAATACTAGAATAATAATTTTCAAGGTAGATGTTTCATTAAGAAGTTTCGGCTCGTGATACGGTTTATATAAACAAAAAAAATCTCAAATGTAAATATACTATCAACTTTTAATAGAATGGCCCACTTTATGACGGGAACTATAATAATAGCGTAAAAATAATACAAAAAGTTATTCCGATACCGGGAATCGAACCCGAGCCTCCTGGGTGAGAGCCAGGTATCCTAGCCACTAGACCATATCGGATATGTCAATTCTGACGAAATTAAGATCCACTTCTGAATGATGTATTTATTTTATTTATAGGCCTCATGTTTTCTAACATGTCACAGTTTCATTTTCTTTCAACCCCTTACTTGCCAAGAGTGGCACTAAAGCTTTAGTAGTTTCATGTGCTCTGCCTACCCCTTTATGGGATACAGGCGTGATTGTATGTATGTATGTATGTATGTATGTTTTCTAATATTTATGGTTTAGTATTTATGGTAGATATTTGAAAGTAGGTACGTTGACCACATGTCTTGTACGAAAATAAGAATAAAAGCATAAAACCAATGTTTCGACCACGACCACGGAGAATATAATATTATTAGTCAGATGTATGACTGATATGAAATGAATATGTTACGTAATTTCATTTAATTTTTACCTACTTGGACATTTCAATCGGTTGATCCAAAAGTCCAAAGTCAAGTGTTTTTCACCACACCAACTGATAAAGGCTTACTTTGCTATTCGAAAACAGATAGCAAAATTGCATTTTATCCACAAGAGTCCAAAGTAATTTCATACAAATTTTAACTTGATATCTTGAGCTGGCTGGTAGAAATTACCTATAAATGATGATTTTAAATTATAAATATTGAACAAATTGTTAGATTTGAATTAGTTTGATGTTTTATAGTCAGTATTTTGTTCGTGTTGGTGTGGTGAAAAATTTTGTTTTTCACTCGGCGGCAAAGTTTGTTTAACCTTCGTGCGTTTTTGGAACACGCTTTCTTTTTGAAATCGCTACGCTCGCGGTTCAATATTGGAATCTTTCGCTTGCTCGGGCTTAAATATTAGCACGTGCGGTTAAACAACAACTTTGCCCCCTTGTAAAACAAATAACTATTGTTTTGTGAATGCTATAAGTGCGTTTTCATATTATCCGATCCGATTTCGAATGTCGGACTGATATCCCGTACATCACAGGCGCCATCTTGGATTTTTTCTATTGAAATCCTTCCGACATCCGATATCGGATCGGATAATGTGAAAACGGACTAAGACGTTAAATAATGATATTGATTTTTGTAACTTATTAATCTTGGGTTTACATAATTGTAGGTGTACAGTACCAACAGCTGCCGCCGTTCCTGCCGAAACCAAGAGGCCCTTCGCGACTGCAAATGTAAACCCTTCTTCAATCGCAACGAAGGTACTGTTTGAGTTTAAACGTATCTTACTTAATTTGTTGATAGATGTCGCTGTGTCAATTGAGACTAGAATGTTGCAGCATAACAAAATGTGAGATGTCTCATCTTTAAGGCCAATTTTATTAAGAGTTTCCAACGATTCATTTTGACTACACTGACTTTGTTTTGGAGTAATCGATACGCAGTTTAACTTAAAAGGACTTTAAATAATTATTTTGCGACATTTATTGTATGTTACAGCACGTTACATACTTTGTAAGAGGTAGGGCATAGCGAATTATATTCCGCTTTGTGTGGTAGGGCACAGCACAGCGGATATCATCTCGCTCGAATTTAGAGCAGAGCTCAACTGGAGAAGTACCTCCGCCTTACAGAAGACCACAGCCAAATAGCACTAGACCCTACTCATAGTGTTGTGCTCCTGTCGGTGAGTAAGGCTGCTAGAGCTCAACGAGTGGACTGTATGCTTGTTTGCCACCGACGTAGTATAATAAAACATACCGAAGGTGTCTGAAAGGAATACGAAGTTTTAATGTGTCGCTATCCTACAAAGAGGATCGAGTATTATAGAGAGTTACTGTCAAAATAAAATGTGTAATCAACGTGCCATCTCTCGAAACAGGCTTAAAACTTTTGAACCTCAGTTTTTTTCCACTTGATATGTTTTTTAAAACATATCAAGCTAAGTTCTATAATCAAAGGTGTATGAGCTCAGTCTGTATGGTTTTGGGGTACGTTTTTTTCTTGTCAGTTCTTTTATCTTTAAAAGGTTATCGGCTGAAGCTTTACGGCTAAATCACTTGTCAATAGATGGCGTTGCGTGTTCCCTCCGCGGCATGCGTTGCCTCGCAGAGCATTCAGCTCGCGAGGCAGAGCGCGCGAGTGCCGAGGCAGCGAGGGTGAAGGCTGCCAAAACTGCTGCGCGCGCACAGCCCGTTTCTAAAGGTAAGAGGCAAATTTGCTCTCTCGTATGAGATAGATGGCGTTGTGTTCCTTCGCGGCATGGATTGCTCACGCATACATAGATAAATCAATAAATATTATAGGACATTCTTACACAGATTGACTTGAGTCCCACGGTACGCTCAAGAAGGCTTGTGTTACGGGGCTTCAACGATATATTGCCTTCTCTAGCTTGGCATTCCTAACATAACAAGGCAACTTTTTGGCATATTTCAAAACTTTTTAAAACCACTTATCTTAAGGATTTTTTTTGCTACCTAGGGGCCGATTTTTGAATCTCGGCCTTTCGATTTCGTGAAATTCGTTCAATAATATCTCCACTACTAGCGATTTAAATTCTACTAATAGAAAACGAGTGGTCATTACCACTAGTTTTAAAATTACTAGCCGTCCTTTTTCAAAAATAGCATTAGGTATGTCGTTTTCTACAGACTTTTGAACGGCGAATTCGTGCGTTCGGAATTCAAAAATCCGCGGGCCGATTTTTGAGTCACACTGTCACTAAAATACCGGTTGAAAACGGTGAATTGCCTATTATTTTCAGTGACAATTTTCTGAATTCGAACGCCGTGAGACTCAAAAATCTGCACTTATCTTAAGGATTTTTTGTCGCTACCTACTCACTTGATACATAAATTTACTCCATAGGTGGCAGTGCCACACAAGTGGCTCAAGCGAAGGTCGTGGACAGCTGCAAATGTCCTCTGATGTGCGTTGACGCGCTGTACCAGATGCTCTCCTTGTCAACTAAGAAACTGTAAGATTTATTCCTTCATTTATTTGTGACTTCTCAAGTAAAAGGTTAACATAGTGTCACTTATGTGTCTCTATGCAAATAGCCTAAGTATACATACATACTTACAAGCGTGCTTGTGCTTAATTTTTAACTTCTGATTAGCAGAAACGTCTGCAATCGATGCCACTAGGCTTAGAATTTCACCCAGCCGGCGTATCATGCTCCAAATTTTATCACTTATCCACGTGGATAAGACATTTGTCACTCTCACACTGACATACTGGCCAAAGCGTGACGGATACTTTATCCACGCGGATAAATGATAAAATTGAAAGCATAATACGCCGGCAGGGCAGACATTTTCCACTTTCAAATTTATTCTAAGTTCTTGTGCTTAGCAATAATGATGTACCATTTGCTTGAACGCCACATTTCTTGCAGTTAAAGTTATGAGTCTCTCTCACAGATGGCGTTACTAACTACCTAAAAGTTGGCAACTAGCCAACAACTGCTATTAATAGATGTTCGTGCTTACCATAGAGGAATAAGTAAGGGAAGAGTAAAGTTGTAACTCCATCAGTTAATGCGGGTTATTTGTATAGGCATAGTTAAGTGACATCTAGCGACAATCACGGGTCAATCACGCGTCAAATAGCGTGAATTATCAATACCACTAATCGATACTAGGTGGCAACTGTGTCTCGTCTGCCAAAAAACAGTTTGCAACTTATATTACAAGCAGGAGGAACCGAGAACAGAATACTGATTAATACTATTGTAATATTAGCTATATACTCTTCATTACCCCTTGTTCCTCCTTCTAAAAATCATTTCAGCGTATTATTTTATTCTAATTTCATCAAACCTAAACCAGGGACGGTCCGTTCAGCACGCACGGAGTGACCCGCGTCAAGATACAGGCTCCCCGGACTCGGTACACCAGAGAAATCGTCTTCTACTTTCAGGATCTCATTGGTGAGTAGACTGCAAGAAAAAGCTTACACGTTCCAGCTGGTCTCATAGCGAAAAGTCTTGACAAAAATATTGAGAGGCTCTCGCTAGAGAAATGCACAGTTGCGGCCTCCTAGCCTAAGCTTGCAACGACACTGACATATAATAATCTGTGGAATAATCTCCCTGTCAAAATTATACAGTCTCCGAATAGGTTTGCTTTTAAAAAATCCCTCAACACATTTTTTGCTGATGGTAGTTCAGAAAATTCGTAGTATGTCTGTTTTGTACATCTCATCGGATTGTATATATTATACCTATATACTTATATGCATGTAATTTTATGTATTAGTATTAATATAACGTATATGTGTATGTTTATTCCTCTGTATTCTTTGTTGTTGCTTGTATTGTGTCCTTAAAAGTACCTAATTATAGTTCTTTTGTTTGTAATTTTGCACCGCCTACAACTCTGCTTTGCCTAAAGGTTGACTGGTAGAGAATGCCTTATGGCATTAAGTTCGCCTATTGTACATTGTGTTTCTGTGTTCAATAAAGATTAAATAAGTAAATAAATATCTTGTTCGCTTCTTTCGCTTTCTGAAATTCCTCATTCACGCTCGCCGGTTAACCCTTGTTCTCTGTTGCACAAAAGTTAGTCTCTTGTGCACAAAAAAAACTTCATGTGGTCGTGGCCCTCAGCCATGAGGAACCGAAGAAGGAAGGATATGTCTAAAATACCAAATATTTGTGTTGTCCGCAGTATCCTTCGGTGGAGCGACAGGCCTGTTTCTAGGAGCCAGTTTCATCAGTTTCGTTGAGATCGTGTTTTTTGCTGCCGAATGGCTCATTGGGCCAGCGCGCCGTGATGATAAGGAACTTCTGGTCAGTATCTACATTACCTACCCTCTTCCCTTTCCTAATATCAAGGAAGACACAGAAAGAAAGAGAGAGAAAGAAAGAGGATTAGGCTTAAACAAAGGATACTATAGACTAGACAGCCAAATAATAATACCACTACCGAACGAGATGGTCACATACAAATTATAATAAGAATGACAGAGAGCAAAATGTTATTTTTTGTCTTTGTCATAGTTTCACTTTTCCGCCGTTGCCACAAACGAGTTTGTGGCAAACAATAAGGACGTGACTTGTCAAGCTTATTATCCGCCCAAATTACGTAGGTTGTTTATGGTAAACTGTCAGACATTTTTAAAGTGATTCTTAAATTCGCTCCATTATTATATATCTGTCCCTTACGGGTGTACGCTTGCGTCAAGTCTATAGTATTCTTCGTCTGAGGGATTAGGCTTTTTGTTCGTCGCGAAATCTATTGACAAGTAGCAGTACTGATAATTTACGCTATTTGACGCGTGATTGACGCGTGAATGAAGCTTGATGTCACTACAAACAAGTTGCATTTACTGATGTATGGAGTTACAACTCTTCCCTTATGGACGGTGCCCAGAAATTTATTTTTTTCACAATGTGTATTGACGTGATACTTATCATGATATTAAAATAAAGAAGCAAGTCTTTTGTTCTTATAAAAATTCAAAACCTCAGTAGGTATGTTTAATAATACATTATAACCTAACCACAAAAAAAAAAATTTGGAAAAACCCCCGACCCCGACACAGTGGACCGATTTTCATGAAACATGGCTAAGAACACTCCCGACTTACTCAGCTTTCAGACAAAAAAACTAAATCCAAATCGGTTCATCCGCTCGGGAGCTACGATGCCACAGACAGACACACACACAGACAGACAGACAGACAAACAGACAGACAGACAGACACACACACAGACAGACACGTCAAACTTATAACACCCCGTCGTTTTTGCGTCGGGGGTTAAAAACAGGCAAATATATTTTGGGACAATATGATTTTGGCCACTTCCAGGCTGCGAAAGAGCGTCATCTAGTTTTAAGTCTAAAAGGCAAAATACATTTCAAGGGTACGCTTTTTTAACCTCCGACGCAAAAACGACGGGGTGTTATAAGTTTGACGTGTCTGTCTGTCTGTCCGTCTGTCTGTCTGTCTGTCTGTCTGTCTGTTTGTCTGTCTGTCTGTGTGTGTCTGTCTGTGGCATCGCAGCTCCCGAACGGATGAACCGATTTAGATTAATTTTTTTTGTCTGAAAGCTGAGTTAGTCGGGAGTGTTCTTAGACATGTTTCATGAAAATCGGTCTACTACGTCGCGGTCGGGGGTTTTTTCAATTTTTTTTTTGTATTGTCTTTGTCTGCCCCGGTATTATACAGTCCTTGCAAGTAAACTCTGTCAACCAAGTCTGTCAGTAAATAAGAACAAAGAAAACTATATGCATCCTTTCTTTAGGGTGCTAGAGAAAAGGATACCTATAGTTTTCTTTGTTCTTATTTACTGACAAACTTGTTTGACAGAATATAGTATATACAGGGTGATTCATGAGTCGTGAGCAGGAGTGAACAGGGTACTGGGGAGGGTCACGCTGAGCAACTTTCATTAATGGGGCAACACTGAATTGTGATTATTTTTCTTAACTATGACTTAATTGATAGCTAATTATCAATTACGTTCTAATTATGACTTAATTGATGATTAACTATCAATTAAGTCATAGTTAAGAAAAAAAATATATCACAATTTAGTGTTGCCCCATTATGAAAGTTGCTCAGTGTGACCCTCCCCAGTACCCTGTTCACTCCTGCTCACGACTCATGAATCACCCTGTATTTGTATAATTTGTTTTGTACTCAGGTGAAGAAATCGAAACTGTCCCACGAGCAAGCCAGCATTCAGCGTCTAAATGCCATCTTGGAAAACCAACGATTCATCAACCAGCACCAGGTTACTGGCACGCGGATCTTCATATTTAGTTCTAATTCCTGACTCCTTGTCCATCACAGATGAACAGCTGCCAGACACGGCATGTTGTTATCACAGAGTAACAATTGTGAAACGCTTTAAAGACAGCTGAAGTGTTAAAAAAAAGATATAGATGAATATCCCATGATTCTATAAGAGGCAGAAAATTAGGCCCCATTTAGACGGTGCGAGAACTGGCATACGAGTTTTATTACATTGTGGTATTTGATGGCTGTGCAAAACTAATCTAACCTCAACAAATGTATGCGAGTTCGCAGTCTAAACAGCCTTACTGTCGAAGTAAAATGTATCTAGTCACAGTGCATAGACTGCCATCTCTCGACACAGGCTTAAAACTTTTGAAACTCAGTTTTGAACTTTTGACAATTTGGCGCATATTCTAACTTGATATGTTTTTAAATTTTAATATTAGCGCCATCTAGCCGAGAGTCAACCAAATGTGCAGCGCCATCTAGAGTCTACCTCAGAACCATCAACTGGTTCTGAGGTACGTTTTTTCAACACTTTATCTGTCTATGCGGAGTTACAGACTTGAATTTATGTATGTAGATATGTGTGTAAGTTGTCCCCCAATATTTAAAAAAAATGTATGAAATAAATGAAGGCATATTTCTGTCGCTTTATTGATTGACCCGGTCGTGCAGTTTGCATTGCCATTAAATATGGATAATATTATAGCAGTCACGCTAACGTTGTTCTATCTGATTATTATGCATAATTTATCGTTGTCACAGAGTAAAAATAATAAAGAACACTGATTTAAACTTTCACGATTAAATATTACACATAATTATTTTTTCCCCTCACTAGCTCGGAAACACGTGTTTTGTCGTTTAATACCAGCGGGTAAAAACGCATTTTATCCACTAGTGGGTAAAGTAATTTGGCCTTGAATAAAGTCAAAATAACTGTTTTAAAATTGATAAAAGTAGGTGAATCTAGTAATAAAGATGATTTACCACCTGTGGAACTACTGGAAGCAGTGATAAACGCATTTTTTGCGTTGTAGTTTCCTCGCTATAGTGAGGGGAAAAGTTTTGTGTTACACTCGGGTGCAAATGTATTTTACTTCTCGTGTGTTTGCCCCCTTGTACAACGAATAACTATTAAAATCGGGACTTAATCGCGTATGACAACGTCGTCCCTGAAACGTTGGAGGTCAGTTTAATATAGTCATACGCGATTAAGTCCCGATTCTTTAATAGTTATTTGTTATACAAGGATGCAAAGTTGTATTTTAACGCCGAGTGTGGAATTGAAAAACGAGCAAGTGAAAGGATTCTGTAGTTGAACTTGCGAGTTTTTTAACACACGAGAAGTAAAATACATTTGCACCCGAGTGTAACACAAAACTTTTCCCCTCACTATAGCAAGGAAAGTAAAACGCAAAAAAAACGCGTTTATCACTGCTTTCAGTAGTTCCACAGGTGGTAAAACATCGTTATCACTGGATACACTCATTTTTATCAATTTTATAGCAGTAAATATGAATATATTCAAGGTCAAATTACTTTATCCACTAGTGGATAAAATGCGTTTTTACCAGCTGGTATTGAAGGACAGAACACGTGTTTCCGAGCTAGTGAGGGGAAAAAATAATTAGGTGAAAAAATATAAATACGGTTTAAAAACGAAACTGTGATTCATATACCAATGTGTTATGAAATTTTCCTCGTGTTTAGGGGAAAAAATCACGTAGCGTTATGGCACTTCATAAATAAATCAGGTGCCGTAACCGAATGGTATTTCTCCGACGCGAAACGAAAACGAAACGCCGCGAAAGGTAGTTTGGCTCTGTCGCGCCAATACGCAAGAGCGATAGAGATAGATATCTACGAGCGTTTCGTGAACGTTTGTGCCATTCGGCTACGTACCCAGGGCACGTTAGTGCGTTTTCACATTGTCCGATCCGATATCGGATGTCGGAAGGATTTCAATAGAAAAAATCCAAGTTGGCGTCTATAATGTATGGGATATCGGTCCGACATCCGATATCGGATCGGATAATGTGAAAACGCACTTACAGAGAACTCAATTTTAAACGGACATTGTGTGAGTCGATACTGGAAGACATCCCTTACATTGATAAGTTCGTATTTGTACCTCTACACTAAATAGAACTGTGAACCTGTCTTAGTACAACTATACTACGATGCCTTTGCCCGCATGTCGAACAGAGCCCTCTGATCCCTGCCGTGACTGCACGCAATCCAGACTGGACTATAATTAGGTCACCTGCTATTGATCCTGGTACCCTAGTACACGGGTACGGATAATACGTTGATTTTTATCAAATAAGGGTCCTTTTTTTTTAAATACGTAAATAGGACGTTTAATGCACTTTCATATTATCCGGTTCGATATCGGATGTCGGACCGATATTCCATATATTTACGCCGCCATCTTTGATTTTTTTTCCCTTGAAATCCTTCCTACTTCCGATATCGGATCGGATAATGTAAAAACGCACTCAGTGTGTGAGCGTGATAAATAGTATTTTATACAATCGTGATATAATACAAAGCTTTTCAGTCGAGTACCATGTTTAGGCCACGAAGCTTGCTGAGTAGCCTAATAGTACGGTACGAGAGTGAAAAGCTTAATTATATCACTATTGTATACAATACTTTTTCTACGAGTCATCATCTTCATCATTAATGGACGAAAAATATCATCATTAAAGTTAAAATGAATGTGGCATCGTTCACCTTTGTATCAACATCGAATTACTTGGCAACCAATTGTTTGTAATAACCGTCTCTGATTGGTCGATAACGCGACAGATAAAAAAAACCTGTTTCAGATGCAGAACAATTTGCCAGGTATCGCAAATTAGTAAAGAACTTGTATGAAGTTCTATTTTTGAAATTATTACAGTTAACTAAAAGTGAACTGTAATGAAATATTATAGTTGACTAAGTGTCAAAGACTATCTAACACTGAAAAGACAGCACTTATAGTTTAGTCTGTGGTGTCCTAATTGATAGAATAAAGTCAACGAGTAGAAAAAATAACTTAAACTAGGTTATTTGAAGACTGAAATGGGGTAGGTTGGTTCATCAATTAAGGGGCTGACAACACCCAATTGCGTAAAATTGATGTTACTTGCGCAGTTTTTTAAGACAAACTATTAATCTTAGTAAGGCAAGTAAATAATATGTTATTATTCATTATATTTAAAAGAACATAGCCGTACTCGATACACGATTTAATGTAATCGGCTCGATAGAAAAAAATTGCAAAGGTTGGTCTCGAGTTCGTCATTAAACGGTTGTGTGTCGTTCAATTATTCACTTAATTGTCTTTAGTGAATATTATAATAACACATATATACATATCTAAAACACTAATGAAACATTTTGCACAAGTAATGCATCTTTCTATTTTATTTTAATATTTTTCCGCACTTTTCGTACCTATCCGCCCTCTTTTAGTGACATCGCGCTCTCACTTACTCCCATACGATTAGACAGTGTACGCTAGCGTCAAGGCCATTGGGTGCTGTCAGCGTCTTAACCACCTTTTCGAAACTGCTTCTGTTTTAAAGTCATGAGTGTTACAAATATTTCGTCACCTATCTGGGGGCGTAGCCGAATGGCATTTCTACGACGCGAAACGCTATCGAAACGCCGCAGAAATGTAGTCTGGCTCTCTCGCGCCAATACGCAAGAGAGATAGAGATATACAAGGTGCTCGCGAGGAACCCGCATTACTTGAACCACGCGTTTCTGAGGCAAAAAGAAAGAAAAAAATTTATATGAATTTTAAAATTTTTCGCCAAAGAAAAAAAATTTTTTTTTTACTTTTTTGGACGTATTTTCACATAAAAAATTTTTTTATCCATAAAGTTGGCCATTAAAATGAGTTCCTTCATTTATTTTTCTAAAAACCAAATTATTTGGAAGTTTTTCTTGTCACATTTTGACATCTATCAATGACTACTGTGAGACTATGCTCCACATCAGCGCCGTTAACCCTTAAATCGACAACGTCCACTATACTGGGGACGCTATTGCTATGTCTTGTATGGGAACCCTGCATTTTATGATTAAGCACTGAGACTTGGCACAGTTGTTCACTGGGTGGCCCTGAGTAGATAAAGATCGGGAGGCATCGAGAGCCCCCCTTCATTTAGGAGGGAGGAGGGGGGGAAGGCTGGCGCCTCCGCGCTTCCTTTGAAACCATATTTCTCTAAAACTGTACAAAATAGGGCATGCGATATATCATTTTCGGATAAATGAAGGACGAGGAATTCATTTTTGGAACAAAAAAATGTATTTTAGAACAAAAATACAAAATAAAATGGGAAAATCTGAAAACTATATTTTTTTTTATACATATTATTGCACATTTTATGAAAACTGTAATGGTTTTTTTCTAAATAAAAAATATTATTTAATAGCTACATTTATCTAGTTTTAGAAAATGTATAATTTGTTATAGAAATATATTATACGACGAGTGATAAAAAATAATTTATATCGCCCGATAGGGTGATTTGAATGCTCATTTCAATAAGTTTTGTCAATGATTTCAGGTATAATCACTATTTTAAACACACTAAAGCCGTAATCATTGTATTTTATGGCTATTTTAGTGATTAATGTACTTAAAAAAAATTTAAAACGTTGAATATGTATAATGTATACTTGTATACACATATAGGCTACTTGCTTCTTAGTGAAATCGGCTTCTTTGTAAGAACTGTCAAGGCGAATTTGAACAACTTGCTAATATGGAGTTTGTATGATGTCGAATTGGGTGACGTCACGGTCAACTCAGTTACTTTATATATTTCTACGTGACTTATTAAATAGAAATTGGATTTAAAAATAACTTCTGTCCATGTTTTTCTTATAATTATCTGATGCTTTATTTTGTGCATGGTATAAAATATTTTGTTTTGACTACAGTTCCCTATTATAGCGCTTTTATACGCGCAATCATACGCAATAGGTTCACACGCGCGCCCACACACACACACACACACACACACACACACACACACACACACACACACACACACACACACACACACACACACACACACACACACACACACACACACACACACACACACACACACACACACACACACACACACACACACACACACACACACACACACACACACACACACACACACACACACACACACACACACACACACACACACACACAAACTAGTTTAGGTTAATTAGTTTAGGTTTAGTGAAGTACTTAGGGTCCGACTGAAAACCAGCGTTGCAGTAAAAAAATACTGCAACATTATGCTGAGTCGCGCCCCTTTTTAATATCCATGTTTGACCTAATTATTTTAATTTTAACATTGTGACATTGTGAAATTTGTGATATTAAATAAAGCCATTCTATGTCTATGTCTATGTCTATGATAACTTTTTATAACATTATCCTATTTTGTTCTTTCTATACAATATATATCTAAAAGCAATAAATATGAATGAAAAGCCACATTTATGTAGTTTATAAAAATTAATAGTTTGTTACATAAATATATTACGAAACGCGAGATAAAAAATAATGAAAGTGACGTGGCAGGGCGATCTTGATGTACGGTACGGGTCAGCTTGTATGATTAGATGAGGTGAGGTAAAGGTACTCAAAGCTCTCAAAAAGTGTAGTTATTTAGAGTACTTCAAATTAAACAACATACTCCTATATAGTCTGAATTTAACTATTTATATTACATGAAATGATCAATTGATATGATAGGTCAGATATATACATCTGATCTTAATACATCTTGTGAAATAGTAGTTATCTATATGATTTGCTTAATTTATGGATAATTCTTACTTGACATATTTATTATTCCAGATCTGCGTCCTGTACTTTGGTTAACGAGTGCCGAAAATAGTTATTAACCAAAAAAGACCGCCAAATTAACAGCATTTCACCGACAAAAGCTGCCTTGCACCAACCATTTTTGTAAGGGTTATAGGTATATCAAGGTGTCCATTTATGGGGTCAACTAAACCCAATTCAAAATTTGCCATTATTTGCTACTTGTGGCTGGACGAAAGTCTGTAAAAATTGGTATTTGGGAGCCTACTTGCCCGCAACGTTGCCTGTTGCTGCAGAAACATGCCTCGAAATTGTCGGATGCAGGTGTAAAAAACAGTGCCGCGTAAGGTGCAATCGTAAAAAAAGACTTTTTAAATTAAATGTTCGGAGCTGATGTGCTTATGCAGTGGATGTTGTGATATACAGAGTGGGGCCTGTAACAAAGGCGAAGAATTGAACTCTAGGCTATTCTTCTTATACTGATCAACATTTGTTCGGCGACTTTTAAAAATAACTTGTATTTTGATTTTTATCACCCTTGAAAGTTTTTTCTAAGAGCTAATGTATTGCGAATTCTGTTAAGTCTAAAGTGTGACAGACAACGTCAATGACAACAATAATGGCGTACATTGAAGCTAATATTTATTTTGTATGAAAAATTAAAAATTTAAAGACATCATAATTTTTAAAAGTCACTGAACAAATGTTGATCAGTATAAGGAGAATAGCCTACAGTTCAATTCTTCGCCTTTGTTACAGGCCCCACTCTGTATACATAATTAAATTCAGACTATTCATGTTGTTTTATTTGAATAACTCAAAATAGCTACACTTTTTGAGAGCCTTGAGTACTAGCCCCGATACACATGTTTTCGTCTAGTCAGACTATTTTTTGAGGTTCTCCTTTGTACAAAAGCAATGTCTTAGTTCAAAAATCATTAATGTTTAATGCTAATACGAATCTAGTTTATTTTTATGGCACTATTGCGCAATAACTAACTATCATTGATACTGAAAGGAAGAATATGACGATTTTTATTTTATCTTTTATGGATGGGTAAAACCGATTTAATTTAAGGAGGCCCAAAGGAAGTAACTAAATTCTGCTAGTAAACTAAAAAATCTTCAAGCCTATGCATGCAGAACGGCTTCAGGAGAGGAGAACGTGATTAAGACATTTTTTTTGCAATATGTCACATGCAATTTTATTTTACAATCAAAATAAACTATATTATAGGACTTTTACAATTTTCTGTACTGGGTCGTGATATACCTACATGTGTAAACGTTATTAGAATAAGTATAATTTCTGTATTACTAGACGAACTCCACTGCATAGCGGGTAGTACCTTTACCTCACCTCATCGAATAATGCAAGCTGACCCGTACATTAAAATTTTCATTTTCATTATTTTTTATCTCGCGTTTCCTAATATATTTATATAACAAAATATATATTTTTATAAACTGCATAAATGTGGCTTTTTATTGATATTTATTGCTTTTAGATATATATTGTGTAGAAAGAAAAAAATAGGATAATGTTAAAAAAAATATCACTTTTTTAATATTTTTTTAAATTTTTGTATTTTTTTTTATTTTAAGTACATTAATCACTAAAATAGCCATAAACTACATTGATTACGGCTTTCGTGTGTTAAAAATAGTGATTATACCTGAAATCATTGACAAAACTTATTGAAATGAGCATTCAAATCACCCTATCGGGCGATGTAAATTATTTTTTATCACTCGCCCTATAATATATTTCTATAACAAATTATACATTTTCTAAAACTAGATAAATGTAGCTATTAAATAATATTTTTTATTTAGAAAAAACCTTTACAGTTTTCATAAAATGTGCAATAATATGTATAAAAAAAATCTCGTTTTCAGATTTTCCCATTTTATTTTGTATTTTTATTCTAAAATACATTTTTTTTGTTCCAAAAATGAATTCCTCGTCCTTCATTTATCCGAAAATGATATATCGCATGCCCTATTTTGTATAGTTTTAGAGAAATATGGTTTCAAAGGAAGCGCGGCGGCGCCAGCCTTCCCCCTCTTCCCTCCTAAATTAAGGGGGGCTCTCAATGCCTCCCGATCTTTATCTACTCAGGGCCACCCAAGGAACAACCTGTGCCAAGTCTCAGTGCTTAATCATAAAATGCAGGGTGTTGTGCAATAGCGTCCCCAGTACTATACAAGACATCCCAAGTAAAAAATTCTACACCGAATATTAAAGCATATCAATACTTTTGATGCAGCGTAAGTGAATCCTTAGTTATTTTTAAGTAAATAAAAAAATATTAGAAACCAGTGGAGACCTAATATTTGTGTCAAAGTCCTACAGAACACAGACCTTACTAGGAAGCATCCGACTGACTGATATCGTTGCTAGCTGTTTTTATTTTTTTGTATGACAGTATTATGCAGCGATAAAATATATAATATGTTAATAATTATTTAATAAGTCACAGTCTAAATAACACGAAAAGGTGTTGTTTTTATGGGTATTAGACACTTGAAAAGTGCAGTGTGCAGTATTTTACCCGTTGTCAAGTTCACGATACTTTTGCTACGTCCAGTATGTTGGACGTTGCCAAGTAAACGAAGATTAAAAACGATTCTTTTTTATGATTTTTTATTGTAAATAACAATAATATATGATTTTTAGATATTTCAAAACCTCAACAAGTTCGTTATTTGGTATACTACAAGTTATTGAGCCAAATGGATAAAAAAAAATTTTTTACTGAGTACTTTCCCTATTAGTCCGTTACAAGGAAGAGCCAATTTCAATATAGAAATTTCTTATGAAATTTTTGATAAATGCACGTGCTTATAATACAAACAATAGCTTCTACGTTACTGTTTCTTATGACATTCGGCTCGATTAATTTTATGTTAAATATATGTGTCAATAACTGGAAAAATATGATCACCTTAAAAACTATGAAATTATCTCCCAAAAAAATTGGATGACACAAGTTTATTATATCAATATATTTTTTATTACAGGATGTTCTTATGGAAAAAACACAAGTGTTTTATAATTAGCAAAACAAAATAATTTGATAAAAAAAACCGTATGCGGATAAAATACCGTATACTCGGCATTGTCCAAAATACTGCACGTCTTCTCCTAACTCCATCCTGACGCCATCATTACAGCAAACCTGGCAGTGTCCAACATACTTGACATAGGTTTTTTTCAAAACTGTTATAAATATATTTTTTTTGTGATTTTTCTACAATTAATTATCACATAATAACTTTAAAAAACAGACGCAACCCCATTTTTTCGAGATTTTTTTTCCTTGTCGATTTAAGGGTTAAGAAACCTTTTCTACTGAGTAACAATACGGAAATGTTTTTTTTTAAATTGGCAATAACTCTGAAACTAGACGAAATCTAGAAAAGTTTATATGACATTTTAGTCTTAAAATGTGACCAAGAATATGCCGTTAAAGTTATATGGGTTCCTCGCGAGCACCTTGTATAGCTAAGAAAGAGATATTATTGTGAGCGTTTCGTGAGCGTTTGTGCATTCCACTATGCACACTGTCCATAACGTTCCACGCATGTGGAATAGATCCCTGGAATCCTGACACGCGATCCAGGCTATAATCAGGTCACATGCTATTGATCCTTGTTCTAACACGACGGGTCTATTACACCCGTCAGGTTAATGATGGCGGGGACAATTATTTTACAAATGACTGACATTAACATGAGACTTAATGGCTGGTCAATAATAAAATGTGAGGTAGGAGTATTGTTTTCGATCAAGGGGCCATGGGAAGATAAGTAAGGGAAGATAAGGTAAGCGACAAAGTGGGAGTATTGCTCGGACACAACTCATATATTTATTTACTAATAGGCTGGTTTCCTACTAGTCAAATTAGCTTCTTTTTAAGAACTGTTTAAACTATTTGCTAATGTGGAATAGGCTATAGTTTCCTATACTTAAAATAAAATATTTTTTATGCCGTGCACGAAATAAAGCACCACATAATTAAAAGAAAAATATGGACAGTAGTTATTTTTAAACGTACCTAATTTCTATTTAATAAGTCAAAGAGAAAGATATAAAGTACATGAATTGACCGTGACGTCACTCCTCAGTATTTCATAGTCATTCCATATTAACAAATCGTTTTGACAGTTCATAAAAAGAAGCTGATTTGACTAGTAGGAAACAGGCCTATTACTATGAAATACTGAGGACTGACGTCATGGTCAATTCATTACTTTACTTTATATCTTTCTCTTGGACTTATTACTTAAAATATACTACTTTATTCATGAAATTAAAAAAATAGAACATTTTAATAAAAGGTAACTTAAAATAAATATTTACAAATAAACTAACTATTAAACCCCGCTCCTTATCGTTTCAGGTGCAAAAGTACCCATAATAGGCACTTATGGCGTTACCCCTTTGGATGGTTAAATAGAAATTATGTTTAAACATAACTACTGTCCATATTTTTCTTCGAATTATGTAGTGCTTTATTTCGTGCACTGCATAAAATATTTTATTTTAAAACGTATAGGAAACTAGCCTATTATTGGCCTTAATAAAATTATGCATCACTGTAAGAATGTTTTATCAAAGGTTGTATGTACCATACTATTCAATCTATGGTATGTACAGATATATCTGTACACTATAGTGCGAATAGGTTTACCCAGGTATTTCCTTCGTGTGTTAACGGAAACGAGCGAATTTTTTTTCATATTTTATCATAATTAATAACAAGGACTTAGGTAGGTATTTTTGGTCTGTTATAGGCGCTTTAGCTAAATTATTGACAACTAGCTTTAGTCCGCGGCTTCGCTCGCGTTAGAAAGAGATAAAAAGTAGCCTATGTCACTCTCCATCCTTTCAACTATCTCCACTTAAAAAATCATGTCAATTCGTCGCTCCGGTTTGCCGTGAAAGATGGACAAACAAACAGACACACACATTTTCCCATTTATAATAATATACATATTAGTATGGATGTACATAAGTATGTATACCGACCCAAATCACTATGCACACAGCCTACTTGCAGGTTGCGTGTTCGTTCCCTTCCTCGTTGAGTCATTAAAGTTTCAGACTAAGCAAAGTTACTGTTATTCCTGTTATTCAGGATGTAACAACATGGGTATTTAGACTACTTAGTGTATATTCTCCAGCTGTCGTGTCGTAATCTTAGCTAGCGTGAGCCGCGTGATTCTTGCAGAATACAGATTGCTATTGTCTTTTGTTTTGTTTTGTTTATTTTGTCTTATTTGTATATAACTACCTACTACTTTCTCGCCCCTCCTCGTCCTCCTATCTCTATCTTGATATCGTATATTTATATTTTCCTATCTATCACCAGCCCCTACCTATCAAACTTAATATTATATTTGTAGAAATAAAACTATGCCTTTATGTGTTCTATTCTTATTCTTGTATAGTGTGCCACTGATTCTTCTGTTTGCGATTATCTATTATCTACGATTGTTTTCAAGCTTATTGTACCTATTGCACTATCGCCCGACCCAGGGCTCCACGGAAGACCAGCGCTGTGGCACCATCGGTGCCAGAGCTCATGCTGAGTGGTGTCCTCTTGCAACCACAAACCAAACCCCATGTAACTGACTTTGCCTCCCCACAGACGAGTCTTAATTTTCATAATCTTAAAAAAAACTTGTATGCAATCTGACAGTTCAAACTGACACTGACAAGACACTGACAGATTTGAACTGTCAGATTGCATACAAGTTTTTTTTAAGATTATGAATTTTTAAGACTGTCTGTGGGGAGCCTTTGTACTGTTTAGTATGTAAGTGTCATATTCTTTTTCTTTTTGGTTGCAATAAATGCCTTTTCTTTCTTTCTTTCTTTCTTTTCTATATTTTTAAGTAAAATACCCTATAATGGACGGTGATGCCATTACGGATGAAAAAAAAACACAAATCCTTAAAAATAAGTATCTAAAATTAGTTTCTAAAACGGACGACATCGTACCATATTACAAGAGTCACAGAGCTGCTTAATTTTGAAGTTTCATTTAATTCTGTTATTTCTGAAGGATTTGGCGGCAAGTCAAAAGTGATTACTTTTGAATAACTTTTGACTTGCCTTTTGAGTTTACTGAAAAAAATATCACGATGAATAAAATTCTTAGTATATGTACCTAATGTTGCTAAGAGAGTTTAGTTCATGTATCCATACTAATATTATAAATGGGAATGTGTGTGTGTCTGTTTGTTTGTCCGTCTTTCACGGCAAAACGGAGAGATGAATTGACGTGATTTTTAAAGTGGAGATAGTCGAAGGGATGGAGAGTGACATAGGCTACATTTTGTCTCTTTCTAATGCGAGCGAAGCCGCGGGAAAAATCTAGTAAAATAATAAATCAATTATACTCGGTGTAAACTTGAATGAGTTTTACTTACTGCATTAACCATGAGATAGGTATAAAACATACTAGTTTGTTACTCCAAATATATAAAGAAATAGTGTTATTTTGCGAGTGTCCATAACTTGAACCGGAAAACTGCATACCTCCTATCCCAAGGAACAATTTACGAAACCAAAATTTAAGTAAAATTAAGTATAACGAGCAAAGAAGAAATATTTCGGTCAAATAATAAACTTTATTGAGCATTTTCAACAGTTACAAAACTTAAAAAACTTACATTTAGCTTTCCAAAAGTGTCTACTATTTGTTATGAGATGAGCATAAGCTTTTAGAGCTGTATTAATAACAGTATAAATTAAAATAAAACAATTATTGTGCAAACTGCCTAGGCTTAATACATAATTATATGAGATTAATAAAAACATATCGCCACTACTTTGAAAAAAACTTGTATCTTCCTCCATTAATGCGACTTACTGCGTTTTAACTTTGAGGAGCAGTGCTGCAGTGTGAGATACGCGATTTTTTCAGTGACGATATATATGTATACGCTCCATAGACTAGAAGGTTACCTCTCTTTATTATATGATAGAGATATTGCCATTTCCTTTGCTACCATTGCTACAAAGCAAAAACCAACCACCCAGATATAGTAAATTAAGGGACGGTTTTATCAAACCTCTGTCACCGTTAAAGCGTTCGTTAAGGGGCTGACAACACCCAATTGCGTAAAATTGATGTTATTTGCGCAGTTTTATAGACAAACTATTAGATACATATAATTATAATAACATATATATAATTATAATAATAACACATAATTTACTTGCCTTACAAGTAAGGCAAGTAAATTATATGTTATTATTCATTATATTTCAACGAACATAGCCGTACTCGATATACGATTTAATGAAATCGGCTCGATAGAAAAAAATTGCAAAGATTGGTCTCGAGTTCGTCATTAAACGGTTCTGTGTCGTTCAATTATTCACTTAGTTGTCTTTAATTAATACTACAATAACAAAAATATACATATCTAAAACACTAACGAAACATTTTGCACAAATAATGCGTCTTTCTATTTTATTTCAATATTTTTCCGCACTTTTCGTACCTAGCCGCCCTGTTTTAGTGACATCGCGCTCTCACTTACTCCCATACGATTAGACAGTGTACGCTAGCGTCATGGTCATTGGGTGCTGTCAGCGTCTTAAATTTTATTGAATGGGAAGTTCCACAGACATCTGCTGCGTGATGAGGATGTGTCTGTCAAATGTGGTTGATGCAACTGGCCCTAAGTTGTACACAATCGTCGGTCAAGATATGTCAAGTAGGTACAAAAGTATAAAAGCTTTTTACATAAGTACTTAATATGTATTCTGGCAGTGTTTTATTTTAACGTTTTAAAAGCTGGGGGCCGATTTTTGAATCTGGCCATTCGATTTCGTGAAATTCGTTCAATAATATCTCCACTACTAGCGATTTAAATTCTACTAACAGAATTGAAAACGAGTGGTCATTACCACTAGTTTTAAAATTACTAGCCGTCCTTTTTCAAAAATAGCATTACGTCGTTTTCCACAGACTTTCGAACGGCGAATAATTTGTGCGTTCGAAATTCAATTATCGATCCCCTGAGCTAAGTTTTCTCGACCCAGCCGACTCTGCCTCGGCCGAGAACAAACATGAGCACATCATCTTGTCCAGGCCCGGGGGACACCCGGGACAGATGCCAGGAACGCTTCCTGGAGGATCGGGGAGTCGCTGAAATAAATGAAATTCCAGATAAGTATAATCTTAAATTTTTTCATGTGTTTGAAAAATAATTTGAATGAAATATTGACGTTAGTAAACGAGATCATAGTTTTTCTAAGTTACTTGTAGTGTACTGTATCTTCATAATGATTGACTAAAAACCCTAATAAAATGGAATAATAATATGAATAAAATTACCAAAATTAAAAACATGAATCTGGCCCCGTAGCCGAATATGGCATTTCTTCAAATACAGTCTAGGTCTGTCACGCCAATACGCAAGAGCGATAGAGATAGATAGCTAGGAAAGAGATATTATCGTGAGCGTTTGTGCGTTCGGCTACGCACACGAAAGACGTCGCAACAACGCACACGGCGACAACACACGTGTCTACAAGCAACGCGTAAGCGACGTTGCCAGCTATTCAGATAGTTCCACTTACCGCCGCTGCTGCCGCGGCGCGCGTGTCGCTAGCTCCGACGTCGCAACAACGCACACGGCGACAACACGTGTGTCTACAAGCAACACGTAAGCTACTAGCGACGTTTCCAACTAGTTAGTTAGTTCCACTTACCGCCGTTGCTGCCGTGGCGAGCGTGTCGCTAGCTCCGACGTCGCAACAACGCACACGTCGACAACATGTGTGTCTACAAGCAACGCGTAAGCTACTAGCGACGTTGCCAGTTAGATAGTTCCACTTACCGCCGCTGCTGCCGCGGCGCGCGTGTCGCTAGCTCCGACGTCGCAACAACGCACACGGCGACAACACATGCGTGTCTACAAGCAACGCCTAAGCTACTAGCGACGTTGCCAGCTATTCAGATAGTTCCACTTACGGCCGCTGCTGCCGCGGCGCGCGTGTCGCTAGCTCCGACGTCGCACCAACGCACACGGCGACAACACACGCGTGTCTACAAGCAACGCGTAAGCGACGTTGCCAACTATTCAGCTATAGTTCCACTTACCGCCGCTGCTGCAGCGGCGCGCGTGTCGCTAGCTCCGGCGTCGCAACAACGCACACGGCGACAACACACGCGTGTCTACAAGCAACGCGTAACCGACGTTGCCAGCTATTCAGATAGTTCAACTTACCGCCGCTGCTGCCGCGGCGCGCGTGTCGCTAGCTCCGACGTCGCAACAACGCACAGGAAGACAACACTACATGTGTGGCCACGAGAGAAGCGTACGCTGCTGTTTGGTAGCGGCGGAGCCAGGCTGCTACAGTTTGGAGACAATCCTGGGGAAAATAATATGGAAAATATTAGTGACGATCAATATCCTCTTTAGCAATTTTTTGGCCTATCACTTAGTTTGAGAAATTTGAATGATTCATGGTTATTTTCATTAGAATAGGCTTCTTACCTTCTAGTCAAATCAGCTTCTTTTTAAGAACTGTCAAAACGAATTTGAACGACTTGTTAATATGGAATTTACCTATATGAAATCGAATTGAGTGACGTCACGGTCAATTCAGTTACTTTATATATTTCTACCTGACTTATTAAATGGAAATTGGATTTAAAAATAACTTCTGTCCATGTTTTTCTTATAATTGTCTGATGCTTTATTTGGTGCATGGTATAAAATATTTTATTTTTACTACAGTCAAGTTCCCTATTATATTGACCGGGATATAGACCGTGATCTTGACCGTGATTACCTTTTTGACGTTTGTCGAGCTCCCGTTATTTCGATTTTCAATTTTCCGTGATCATGATGCATGCAACTGCGTGGAAATATCGGGAGCTCGAAAAAAATCAAATAGGTAATTACTAATTAATCATGGTCTATATCGGTCAGTATAATTATATCATTAAGTTTGTTAAATTTTAACTATTTCATTCGACTACTAACGCTTTTAATATATTACAAAGATACCTATCCTGTTTGTTTATAATATTAGAATTTTTATAACCTCAAATTTACTGCCAACTTTTTACTTTTAGAATGAAATCTCAGTAGTAACACACTGAATTATAGTTTGATTTACACATTACTACAGCGATGGGATACCCCCATTTGCCAGAATTTCATTTGCCATAATTTTATTTGCCATCCTATTCAACAATCATAATATTGTTTCTCATAACATCTTATGCCATAATCATTGTTTACTATATTAATCTAGTGCCAGAAACTTTGCTTCCCATAAAGTCAGTTTCCATAATGTCATTTGTCAGAATCATCGAAATCCGTAATTACCACATTCCATACCATCATTTGTCATATAAATTAGCGTCCAGAAAAGTCAATTTCCATAATGTGTTTTGGCAGAATCGAAAACTACTATAATAGGTACTAGAAGGACTAGAGAATGAAACTGCTATCAGAAAGTAGGCCAGGCTAGGTTAGAACTGTGACCCCCTGGAAAATGAAACTGCTATCAGAAAGTAGGTTAGGTTAGGTTAGAACTGTGAACCTCTGGAAAAGGAAACTGCTTGAAAAGTAGGTTAGGTTAGGTTAGAACTGTGACCCCCCGGAAAATGAAAATACTATCAGATAGTAGGTTAGGTTAGGTTAGAACTGCGACCCCCTGGAAAATGAAACTGCTATCAGAAAGTAGGTTAGGTTAGGTTAGAACTGTGACCCCTGGAGAATGAAACTGCTGGAAAAGTAGGTTAGGTTAGGTTAGAACTGTGACCCCTGGAAAATGAAACTGCTATCAGAAAGTAGGTTAGGTTAGGTAATAATATGGGCAACAATTAATATGGCAATAATTGCTTATGGCGTTTGAATATTCTATGAAACCATATTATTGCACTTAATAATATGGCTAACAAATAGTATGGCATTGTATGATTATGGAAGGTAATATTCGGATAAACAACGAGTATGTCATATGATTTTTATGGTAAACAAATCATTCGGGCAAATGAAATTCAGGCAAGTTAGATTCGGGCAAATGAATATTATGTTAAATGACTGTCGGGCAAACAATAGACAACCCTACAGCGATATCTAAATATATAAAAGAAGAAGCTGACTGACTGACTGACTGACTGACTGACTGACTGACTGACTGACTGACTGACTGACTGACTGACATATCAACGCACAGCCGAAACCGCTGGTCCTAGAGATTTCAAATTTGGCACGTAGGTTCCTTATATAGTGTAGAGGAGCACTAAGAAAGGATTTTCCAAAATTCACCTCCTAAGGGGGTCAAATGGGGGTTCAAAGTTTGTATGGGGAAACAAGATTAGTTTGACTATTTTATTCGAAACTTCACAGGAAGATTCTTTAAGACATATGACTGAATACGTGTTTCAGGTTTTTTGAAAATGTAACCCCTAAAAGGGTGAAAAGGGGGTGATAAAGTCAAAAAATCAATATGGGTATCGTTTTTATGGTTTATCGGGTCGCTGATCACGATAAATACAACGTTTTTAAAATCTAACGAGGCGGAACTGAAATACCTTCTCCCCTGTTGTGGTGCAATGGGGTTTAAATATCAAAAAAATATATAAAAGAAGATATTGACTGACTGACAGACATATCAACGCACAGCCGAAACCGCTGGTCCTAGAGATGTCAAATTTGGCACGTAGGTTCCTAATATAGTGTAGAGGAGCACTAAGAAAGGGTTTTTCAAAATTCGCCTCTTAAGGGGGTCAAATGGGGGTTCAAAGTTTGTAAGGGGAAACAATGTTTGTTTCACTGTTTTATTCGAAACTTCACAGGAGGGATCCTTAAAACATATGATTAAAGACGTGTTTCAGGTTTTTTGAAAATTTAATCCCTAAAAGGGTGAAAAGGGGGTGATAAAGTCAAATAACTAATATGGGTATCGTTTTTACGGTTTATTGGGTCGCTGATCACGATAAATACAACGTTTTTAAAATCTAACAAGGCGGAAGTGAAATACCTTCTCCCCTGTTGTAGTGCAATGGGGTTTAAATATCAAAAAATATATAAAAGAAGAAACTGACTGACTGACTAACTGACGTAATATATCAACACACAGCCGAAACCGCTGGTCCTAGAGATTTCAAATTTGGCACATCCGTTCCTTATATGGCGTAGAGGAGCACTAAGAAAGGATTTTTCAAAATTCTCCTCTTAAAAGGGTGAAATGGGGGTTCAAAGTTTGTATGGGGAAACAACATTAGTTTGACTATTTTACTCGAAACTTCACAAGAGGATTCCTAAAGACATTCTTAAAGACATATGACTAAATACATGTTTCAGGTTTTTGAAAATTTGACCCCTAAAGGGGTGCAAAAGGGGTAAGTCAAAATCACAATATGGGTATCGTTTTTATGGTTTATCGGGTCGCTGATCACGATAAAAACAACGATTTTAAAATCTAATGAGGTGGAAAATAAATTTTCTCTCCTGTTGTTGTGCAATGGGGTTAAAATATCCAAAATAGCCATAAGTAGGTATAGGTTGTTTTTATCTTTACTTCTGGTTCAAGAGATTTCAAAATGACACGGAAGTTCCTTAGAGGAGCACTAAGAAAGGATTATTCAAAGTTCACCTCCTAGCATGATAATTTGACAGGGACAGGGACAGGGACAGGGACAGGGACAGGAACAGGAACGGGATAGGGTTAGGGATAGGGATAGGGATAGGGAAATTAGGGAAGGGATAGGGATAGGGATAGGGATAGGGATAGGGATAGGGATAGGGATAGGGATAGGGATAGGGATAGGGATAGGGATAGGGATAGGGATAGGGATAGGGATAGGGATAGGGATAGGGATAGGGATAGGGATAGGGATAGGGATAGGGATAGGGATAGGGATAGGGATAGGGATAGGGATAGGGATAGGGATAGGGATAGGGATAGGGATAGGGATAGGGATAGGGATAGGGATAGGGATAGGGATAGGGATAGGGATAGGGATAGGGATAGGGATAGGGATAGGGATAGGGATAGGGATAGGGATAGGGATAGGGATAGGGATAGGGATAGGGATAGGGATAGGGATAGGGATAGGGATAGGGATAGGGATAGGGATAGGGATAGGGATAGGGATAGGGATAGGATAGGGATAGGGATAGGGATAGGGATAGGGATAGGGATAGGGATAGGGATAGGGATAGGATAGGGATAGGGATAGGGATAGGGATAGGGATAGGGATAGGGATAGGGATAGGGATAGGGATAGGGATAGGGATAGGGATAGGGATAGGGATAGGGATAGGGATAGGGATAGGGATAGGGATAGGGATAGGGATAGGGATAGGATAGGGATAGGGATAGGGATAGGGATAGGGATAGGGATAGGGATAGGGATAGGGATAGGGATAGGGATAGGGATAGGGATAGGGGGATAGGGATAGGGATAGGGATAGGGATAGGGATAGGGATAGGGATAGGGATAGGGATAGGGGACGGGGATAGGGATAGGGGAGGGAAGGGGACAGGGACGGGACGGAGACGGGGACGGGGACAAGGATAGAGATAGGGACGGGGATAAGAATAGGGATAGGGATAGGAATAGGGGATGGGGACGGGGATAGGGATAGGAATAGGGGATGGGGACGAAGATAGGAATAGGGAAGGGACGGGGACAGGGATAGAGGAGGGACGGGGACAGGGACGGGACGGGGACGGGGACGGGGACAAGGATAGAGATACGGACGGGGATAAGAATAGGGATTGGGGTCGGAATAATCGGTCGGAAATCGATATCTAGGCAGTGTAAAATGCAGGTGGCTCAGTGGGAAGGGATTAGTATGTAAGTAGGCATCGGTGAGTATCCTGCATCCGTAATAACTTTTACATTCAATGTGCTGTAAGAGGATCGTTGTTTGCTTGCCTTTTATATGTTTACGTTTGCAATTAGTATAAGCAAAATGGAAAAAATTGTAAGCGATAATGCAAGGAAGTATTTTTTACCTTACCGACCATAGCGTCGAGATACTGGCTATGTGGGTTGTATGAAGTTTCCCCACTATAAATATTTATATAGGTAAAATACATACATATTCGTACCTACTACCTACGCTGTGGTCGCTGTGTAACAATTCTACAATCATTGCAAGAATTTCTTTTAAAACAATAGTAATATGTGTAAGGTACAGTCAGCCAAAAAAGTGGTTTACTACTTTTCGATCAATAGAGTCGAACCTACCTACAAAGAAACCTACGAATCCAAATGAAAATCTTATTTTTTGTAAACGTTTCAATAAGAATACTTTTATTACGCGGGCGAAGCCGCGGGTAAAAGCTAGTATAACATAAGAATGATAACTTCATGATTCTGCAAGAATGAGTTAACAACCACTACTTTTGGGGTTAGAAAAATTCTAACCTTAAAAAGCAGTCAAAACTTTTGACTCACCCTCTGATATATATTGGCAATAGAGCAATTGTCAGGGGCGCCAGCGCGCCCACAGCAGGACCACGGGAGCTTAGCTGGCTCAGTTGCAGTCGCACTGAAAACATCATCTATTCAATCATGTATGTCGTATCTAGACACTTTTTGACGCTACTCAAAGTTAGAATCGGGCCGTAACACAAACGACTCAATAGCAATGGCTTAAAGGACTCGCATCCAGGCCATAAATTAAAAAAAAAAAAACTCAATAGCAATATTGTTTGCGCCTTAATTCAAAACCTCTTGCTAACATATTACGGCCTCCTTGTCAGGTGTTGTCGAGAAGGAGTTATTATAAAGAAATAAAGTGACAGTAAGCCAGTGTCACGACAGAAAGAAAAACGCATTATCGTGTAATACATGTGTTACGAAGATTAATTCATTAAAGGGGATCCTCAAACTAAATACATTCAAATAAGCAACCTAAGTATACCTATATCAGTGACGATGACGACACTCGCCATGGATGGACCCAGTGACCTAAATATTTGGTAAGTTATTCGGCAGCGCCAAATATAAACTTCTATAAAATCATAAATAATGATAATTTCAATGGTTTTAGTTATTTAAATTAAAAAAAAAAGTGGAAAATTATTTCATTTCTTAGAAGTTGCTAAATCATACTTGAAATGCTCGCAACAGCTGAACGCGATGCGAAGTGCGTGTGTCCACTGCCCGTCTTCTGATTGTAGACCTTTCTGGAAAACAATGAAGCATGAATGAAGCCATAATGGATACAGGCCCCGTAGCTGAATGGCATTTCTCCGACGCCAAACGAAAGCGATACGCCGCTGGCTCTGTCGCGCCAATACGCAAGCGCGATAGAGATAGATATCTACTAGCGCTTCGTTTCGTGAGCATTTCGTGAGCGTTTGTGCCATTCGGCTAGCCACCCAGGTTTTATTCCAAAAGGAATAGATGACTCTATTCCTGACATTCAAGATAAGTTAGTAAAAAGTTGACAGGTGAAAATCTAGTCTAAGGGCCGGTTGCATCAAACCGTCTGTCACCGTTAAAGCGTTCGTTAAATTTTATAATATGGGAAGTTCCATAGACGTTTGCTGCGTGACGATGATGTGTCTGACAAATGTGGTTGATGCAACTGGCCCTTATACCTCTAAACGAACAAGTCTTGTATATCTATTTATACCGGCGATCTTGGAAACAGGGGATCGATTATTGAATTTCGAACGCACGTATTCGCCGTACGAAAGTCTGTGGAATACGACGTAATGCTATTTTTGAAAAAGGACGGTTAGTAATTTTTTCTACTCCCGTATTCGTGAGTTACAAGGTCGTACATAGAACTTTAAAACCCTAACCCTGTGGAAAACGACGTAATGCTATTTTTGAATAACCTAACCACAAAATTAAAATTTTGAAAAAACCCCCGACCGCGACATAGTGGACCGATTTTCACGAAACATGGCTAAGAACACTCCCGACTAACTCAGCTTTCAGACAAAAAAAAAACTAAATCAAAATCGGTTCATCCGTTCGGGAGCTACGATGCCACAGACAGACACACACACAGACAGACAGACAAACAGCCAGACAGACAGACAGACAGACAGACAGACAGACAGACAGACAGACAGACAGACAGACAGACAGACAGACACGTCAAACTTATAACACCCCTTCGTTTTTGCGTCGGGGGTTAAAAAAGACGGCTAGTAATTTTAAAACTAGTGGTAATGACCACTCGATTTCGATTTTTTTAGTAGAATTTAAACCGCTAGTAGTGGAGATATTGTTGAACGAATTTCACGAAATCGAATGTCCGAGAAACGAAAATCGGCCCCCCGCTCGAAAACAATTTCGCCGAATGTGGGGGTTTCGGGGGTGGTAAATAAATCTAGCTTTGTCTTAGGTCCCGGACAACGCGAATTTTAAAGTTTTCATGCGTTTTTATTTGTATGGTATATCATTTAACCCTTAAATGCATAGTTATGTTATGCATCATGCAATTTTGACTCTATTGACAGCACGTCAAAATTCAAAGAATAAATCTTTCTCAAGGTCATGCATTTAACGGTTAAAACACAATATATAATAAAATAGAACTCCGAGCGAAGCTCGGTCGCACGTACAGTTATTTTAAACGTAAAACTTCGATGAAATTATGACGTAAACTTTAAAATCATTGCGAACTTATCTGCGTTTCTTTTCTTTCTTTGCTCCAAGGACAGGTTCAATTAGATATTTAACTATTATGTGGAGGGAGAGTCTGTAAAAGGAACTTTTCTATGAAATAAGACATATATAACTCCGTATAGACAGCTAAAGTCTAAGAAAAAAACGTACCTCAAAACATGCTCAAAACCATACAGAAAAAGGTACGGTGACCTAATAGCTGGGCATTAACTCGTTAATCCGTTAATCGTTAATTAACGAAGTTAACATTTCGATTAACGGATTAACTTTTAAGTTAACTTGCAAAAATGTTAACGGACTCGTTAACTTCCGTTAAATTTCTCCGAGTCCGTTAATCGTTAATCTAGTAGGGCACAGGCGCCATCTACGCTGCGAAAAACACGTTCTGAACGCTACTATAAAAGTCCTATGATTTGCCGGTAAATCCTAGGTTTTACCGATGTCGATTGCTAAAAGTCCGAAATATTACCTAAAAAAGTATTCTTCACGTGGATTTGCTTTTACTAACTTTGATTCGGTGAATCCTAAGCTTTACCATGGCGACTGTTGTAGTGATAGGGCAGCAAATTCGAGCCCCATTTACGACCACATTCGCCTCCCTAGCCTCTACCGCCCAAAGTGCCACAACAGTCCCGTCACCGCCAGCATCTCTCCTGACACAGCTCTTGGCAGTAGCTCAGGCGATCACTGCTTTCCACGTGCAGCCTAGAGTTCAATAGGCTAGCTGTACTTCGGCCTTTTACAGAAATATAATACGTTATAGTGGATACTGATGCAACTAAATATTTAAAGAACAGTTCATTTTTTTTCACGTGTTAACGGATTAACGATTAACTTTAACTTACGTTAAATTTGTCGAAATGTATCGCTTTAACGATTAACGAAGTTAACTTTTTTAGTAACGGATTAGCGATTAACGAAGTTAACTATTTGATTAACGGTGCCCAGCTATGGGTGACCTAGATGGCGATACACCTATTGGGGACGCTCGGCTAGATGGCGCTAATATTAATATTTGACATTTTAACACATATCAAGCTAAGAATATGGACCAAATTGTCAAAACTGAGTTCAAAAGTTTTAAGCCTGTGTCGAGAGACGGCAGTCTATGCACTGTGATTACACATTTTAGTTTGACAGTAACTCTCTATAATAGGTACTCGATCCTCTCATCTATGAAATAACTCACCTCAAGTAGTGTAGACGAGAAGTAATAGAACAGCGCACATTCCAGCAGAAGCAACAGCAGAATTAGTGCTGAGTACTGTAAGAAAATAAGTCTTTATTCTTTTGACCTTTGTTTGCTCTTTAGAATAAATGCCCAAAAGAAAATTCTCAAAGAAAGTGATTCCTGTCTGACTTGCGGCCCAGCCACGACATTTCGTTAAGCGCGGTAGCGGAATGAAAAGTTCGATCGCTGTGTCTCACTCCAATGTATGGCCGCCGCTCACCGCTGTCGCGCTTAGACCAATGTCGTGGTTGAGCCGTTATAATACTGCCTGAATAGGCGTGCTTTTCTGTTGGACATAGACGCCTAATATTTGGATGTCCTAATCTCAAACATAAGTGGAAGTTGTATAGGTAAGTACCATTTACTTTTTCATAAAAAATTCAAGATTTTTTTGTCAACGGGATAAGTGCAGTCTAAGATACTTTCCTATTAATTGGCAGACATAACGTTTCCATTCAGTGCACACAGACAATCTCTCAACCTTTGTGTCTATAAAGATGGATCGGAAAGGAACTACAGAAGTAGGTAAGCAGTGAAAAGATTCAAGTCGAAAGTGGTACTTACTACTTACATACATACAACATACAATCACGCCTATATCCCATAAAGGGGTAGGCAGAACACATGAAACTACTAAAGCTTCAGTGCCACTCTTGGCAAATAAGGGGTTGAAAGAAAACGAAACTGTGACATTGCAGTGACAGGTTGCCAGCCTCTCGCCTACGCCACAATTTAATTTTTAGTGGTACTTAAAATATGTAATTCTTATATTACCATGACTAGAAGAAACTGCGATTGTGTAAGTGCCCCACAGAAACCCATGAAAGCCACGAAGAAGAAGAATAGCGCCAGCAACGCTAAGGCCACTCCTAGCGAAGCTGTCAAGGTGTGAGGCGCCAATAGAGTCTGTAAAAGAAAGTACCTACCACTTTACATGGATCATTTTAAAAGATGTACACTTTAAAAGCTCGGCCACACATGCGCGTTTTGAGAATGCACCGTGCGGTGCGCCGGACGAACGCTGGCATTGCGCCCAGAGGACGCATGTAGCAACTAACGAGCGCGGATTGCGAGCGGAATGCGCGCGGATTGCGAACAGAACGCCAGCGTTCGTCCGGCGCACCGCTATCAGTGCGCCCCGCTAACGCTACGCTATCTAAACGCTCTATGTGTGGCGGAGGCTTAAAACGCAGTAGGAGGCGTCAATCCTCCATACAAATGCTCCTGACTATTACCTCCCTGGTTTTTGAAGCTAGACCAATGGTTTTTATAACACAGATTATGTATTATTATTTTTATCTTTGTTGGATTGTTTTGCCTTTTCGATATTTTTATTTATAAAGGCGATTAGAGCCCATCAAAAAATTACAAAATGGCATAAGTAATTGATAATGCCGCAAAAAGGTCGAGTACTTGTTAGGCCACAGTGCGCGGGCTGCGGCTGACAATATCAACACTGCATTGGGCGCTGGAAGTACAAGCCATGCCACGGTGTCCAGATGGTTAGTCCGTTTTAAATCAGGAGACAGGAGCCTTGAAAGTCAGTCACGCTCAGGGCGACCACCTGCATTCAATTTTGGAGGATGAAGCAGTCGAGCACCTCGATTTTAAAGATTTCCTTTCACCTCAGTGTGCAAGTGTTACTTATCTTAATGTTTAACTTCTAAGAAATTATCACCATCTCTGGGCCCATTTCTCGAAGCCTCAAGTTACAATTTACAAGTGGTTGTCAATTAGGGAATGCAGCTAGAACCGAAAACCGAGTATCGGTTTTTTTTCGGTGAAACTCGAAACCGATTCGAATTTCGGTTCATAACCGAGTTTTTGTTACCTTCAGGTAAATTGTTAAACAAAACAGATTTTTCGCTTATATTGTGTTTTTATGGACTTTGTAAACACAGTATATAAATAAAAATCTCATAGGACGATTTGTTGACTGCTGGGACCAGTTTTTCTTAGGAATTGGTGAAGATTATTGCTTTGAAAAGTATAGCTGAAGTTCAATCGACATGAACAATTTAAAAATGTAACGTAAGTGATGTTACATATTTCTTTATGTTAGACGCAGCATATTGCGATGTAAAATGGGATGAAAAGACTCTATTTTCAACTCTCTGAGAACGAATCTCATCTATAATTGAAATGATGAAAGTAATCGTTTTGGCATCTTTTGTGTCCTGGTGAGTTCTTTCATTTTTAACCGATTTCCAAATATCAATGGCGGAGTAAAATGAAATAAATATACTATAAAAAGAAAAAAATTACCAAGGCCTCCAAGTGTCCAAAGCTGATTCTAAGAGTTCAATGGAGGAGGTAATCAGTTCATCTGTATTTTTTTTAAATATTTGTTATTTGATATCTCCCTCAACTCTGAACCGATTTTTTTTTATCGAATGTATATATAGGTTGGTCCTATTTTTATCAAGTGGTGTCCAGTTCTGATGATGGGATCCTGGAGAATTCAAGGAAACTCTTCAAATCTTAAAGGTAAACTGATTTTCGTTTGCTAAGAACGTTGGGGTTTTAAGCCACATTCTGGTCAAGCTAGTGTTGTGAATTTAAGCTTTGAGGCGTAAACTACAAAACTCGAGTCGCGACTTCTGAGTTTTAAAGCCTCGAATTTTAGCCTCGACCATATAAGCCTCAACCTTATAAGTTTGCGTTGCTGCTTACGAGCACAGAATCCTCGAGTCTTTAGTCCTCAAGCTTTAAAGACTCCTAAGCTTTGAAGGTTTAAGTCTATAAGGTTTGTAGCATTTAAATCTTAAGAGCTTTTAATAAACTAGATCCTAAGGTCAACAGAAGTAAAAAAAACAGGCCAAGTGCGAGTCGGACTCGCCCACTAAGAACTCCGTACTTTTTAGTATCCTGAGATACATGAGATACAGCGTGGTGACGTGACCGGGCGGACGGATATCTGAGTCTTAGTAATAGACTTACGTTTTTACCCATTGTGTACGGAACCCTATAATCTACCAAACCGACACCGTCAAATTAAGGGTTAAATATAAATACTATCTGCCTATAAAGCTCGTTGTTTGAGCTCTTAAAGCTTGACACAGGCCTTCGAGGTTTAGGGGGCTTGAGCTCTCTATGAAGCCCGAGTCTTAAAGACTCACTCTTAAGAGCTCATAAAAAGCTTGAGTAGTTAAGGTTCTGAACCGTTTCTGAGCTAAAACCTTTAACGCTTGAGTCTTTAAAGCGTGAACCTTTAGGGTTTGCAAGTCTTTAAGGTTTAAAAGTCTTCAAGACTAGTCTTATAACAACACTAGGTCAAGCTCGTGTTTTGGTGGCGGGCTCCATGAAGAATCAAGGGAACTCTTCAAATCTAAACGGCACACCAATAGTGACTTTTGTATCTTTATCAGAAAAGGAATAACATTAAAAAGAATGGCATTTGATGAAGTGGAATCGCTGATGATGATCAGAAAGAAAGTTTTAAAGACGCATGACGCGTTGATTTGTTTTCTTCGTTATGTTTGTTAAGCATGTTGGGTTTTCAAGACGTAATTTTGTCAAGCTCGAGTTCTAATAATGGGATTCATGAGGAATCCAATAAAATAAATAAATAAATAAATCCAGGGAATTCCATAAACCTTAACGGTATACGTGTATTGTCTTTTGTATTTTTATCAAATAAAACAGTCGCTTTTGATGAAGTGGAAAAGATAAGCTCCTTCAAAACTTTTTTATATGATAGTTAAGCATGAACCCAGACCCGACACCGCATCCGCAAAACTTTACTTTTAGTTAATTTTACCTACAGTGTCTCCGCAAAAGAAAAAAAAGCACCGAAATTTCTTCTTTCATCCTACAATTGCGTGAAAATAGCATATTATGTTACAATTACAAATCTCTTAAACACCGTTCAGTTGCCTTTTATAAAATATTAGATATTTGGCGTATTAGGTGAATCTTGAACAACGTAAGTACCTACTACAAAAACAAAATGTTCGTTAAAGTTCAAAAAGCGCTGCTGACCTTGTGGTAAGAGAGTGCGAACGCGAACCCCGGTTCGTACCAATGAATTCATATGTGCGAAATGTCATTTGATATTTACCAGTCGCTTCTCGATGAATTAAAACATCACGAGGAAACCGGAATAATTCCAATAGGATCCTTCCGGTTGGAAGGTGAGACGGCAAAGGCTTTCATAAAGCTAGTGCATGTGCCAAATCTTGGGATTAGTTGTCAAAGCGGACCCCAGGCTTCAATGAATGCCGTGGCAAATACCGGGATAATGCAAGATAGATTAGAGATAGATTGATAGAAGTTCAAATAACAATTACCTACAAGTAATTTGAAAAAGTAAAGTGATCACTGTAATTTGAAATATTTGAACAAGTAAAGTAATCTACATTGGCTTTACGTCAGTTTCTAGGTGAGAATTTGCATCTTAACTAATGTATTTAGTATTTTTATTAAAAAATCCTTCAACTAAAAAACTCGAGTTTAACTCGATTGAAAACCGAGTTTCAAATCGGTGAAAACCGGACGGTTTTAACCGAAACTCGGTTTTTTCACTACTCGGTTGCATTCCCTATTGTCAATGTCTAATATGACAAGTTGGAAAGAGACTTCCGGTTGTAACTTGTAACTTTCAGTTTTGAGAAATGGGCCCCAGCATTTCTGGATGAAACTAGCTTATAATGACAACTGGCATAGAGAACCATGGACAGTGGATAATAATGATGATATGATGATCATAACAATAGGCTAGTTTCCTACTAGTCAAATCAGCTTCTTTTTATGAACTGTCAAAACGATTTGCTAATATGGAATTACTATGAAATACTGAGGAGTGACGTCACGGTCAATTCATTTACTTTTTATCCTTTTCTTTGACTTATTAAATAGAAATTATGTTTAAACATAATTACTGTCCATATTCTCTTCTAATTATGTGCTGCTTTATTTCGTGCACTGCATAAAATATTTTACTTCAAGTATAGGAAACTAGCCTATTATGAAGTTATTGATGACAATGTAAAATTCACCAAAATCGTTTCCTATTATCTATATCCGTTTTTGACCTAAAAATCCTTTCTTATCAGCAAAATCGCCCCAAAAATCTTCATTAACCATAGTGTGGCATGTGTAGCTATCGTACACACATCACAAATAGCCGTATCATGTTAGAACCGGGTCGTTGACAAAGGATCCGGGTCAGAGCTTATGAGGCGATGTAATTGTTATCTAATTTTGGTAATTATTGAGGGCGTGGAAAGTATTATAGGCAATATACTCATTCGATTAGGTTAATTTGGCTATGCTTATATTTGGCTTACATGCCCTCAAGCTGTACGGAGTTTCGCCGCAAAGATAGGCTATATTAGCCATCTATGAGCGTCAGAATATAGCTAATCATTCTCCTTGCGTTCTCCCGGCATTTGCCACGGCTCACGGGAGCCTGGGGTCCACTTTGACAACTAATCCCAAAATTTGGCGTAGACACTAGTTTTACGAAAGCGACTGCCAAGTGACCTTCCAACCCTAGTGGGATTAGTCCGGTTTCCTCACGATGTTTTCCTTCACCGAAAAGCGACTGGCAAATATCAAATGACACTGAGCGTCAATAGTTGTTTGTTTTACAAGGGGGCAAAGAAGTTGTTTAACCGCACGTGCCAATATTGATACCCGAGCAAGCGAAAAATTCCAATATTGAACCGCGAGCATAGCGAGTGGTTCAAAAAGTGGAATCTTGAGGGTTTCCACGAAGGTTAAACAAACTTTGCCACCGAGTGAAATTAAATTTTTCACCACACCAACACGAACAAAATGCTGACTATAAAACATGAAACTAAAGAAAATCCATCAATTAATCCATCAATATTCATGATTTAGAATCACAATTTATAAGTAAAATCTACCAGTCCGGTTAAGATATCAAGTTAAAATTTGTATGAAATTACTTTGCACTCTTGTGGATAAAATGCAATTTTGATATCTGTTTTCGAATAGCAAAGAGAGTCTTTACTTATTGGGGTGGTGGAAAATATTGTAAAGGGGTCTAAATGGTCCTGAATAAACCTGAAAAATAAACTTTGCTTTCGCGCTGGTGACCTGGCGGTAAGAGCGTGCGACTTTCAATTTGGAGGTCGTGAGTTCGAACCCCGTCTTGTACCCATGTGTTTTTCGGAATGTCTGTACATTCCTGAATCGCCATCAGATATATAAGAGCGCCCGAGGTACTCAAAAATATCTGAACACGCCTCTATTGCCTAGGTGTTAGAGGCGTGTTCAGATATTTTTGAGTACCTCGGGCGCTCTTATATATCTGATGGCGACTGTATGTGCGGAAAGTCATTTGATATTTGCCAGTCGCTTTTCAACGAAGGAAACCAATCGCAGTCGACTTAGCTTAGTTTTTTGGCAATTCTATTATGGCGTCTTAATGGCCTATATCCATACTAATATTATAAATGGGAAAGTGTGTGTGTCTGTTTGTTTGTCCGTCTTTCACGGCAAAACGGAGCGACGAATTGGCGTGATTTTTTAAGTGGAGATAGTTGAAGGGATGGAGAGTGACATAGGCTTTTTGTCTCTTTCTAACGCGAGCGAAGCTGAAGCAACAGCTAGTTTCTATATAAAAGCAGTATGTCATGACCTATTTGCGATGGACAAACATGGAGCTATATGACTTGCGCTTCTCGTACAGGAGATCGATTTTTGAATTTCGAATGCACGAATTCACCGTTCGAAAGTCTGTGGAACTTTAACTCTTTCACTTGTCGTTGGCTAATGTAACAAAAGCCAGAAGAAAAAAAAAAAAAAGTCTGTGGAAAACGACGTAATGCTATTTTTGAAAAAGGACGGCTAGTAATTTTAAAACTAGTGGTAATGACCACTCGTTTTCGATTCTGTTAGTAGAATTTAAATCGCTAGTAGTGGAGATATTATTGAACGAATTTCACTAAATCGAATGGCCGTGATTCAAAATTCGGCACCCAGGAACAGTGCAATACCAATCAACTAGCAAAGTCATTAGAGCTTAAGAGCATTTCTTTTTTTTTTGCCACTTGTATGAAATGTAATATTTATGAAAAAAAAAATGCTATTTCTACTCAGAATTACTAGCTTTTTCAATCCTAGTAGTTAAAAAAATTGCCCCGTACGATTTTTTCTTATTTTGTTACCATTTTCCGTACGTTGTATGGGGTAACAAAAGAGGAAAGTAAGAAAAATGTATGGAAATTCTGGGACACTTTGTCTCCCAGTGAGATTGAAAGTACTCGTGATTCTGAGTACAATTGACCTAAAATTCCCTAAAACAATCAAAATAAAAAAATTGGCAAAAAAAAGAAATGCTCTTAAAACACGAACAATGTTAGAAGGAAATAGGTCGTTACTGCATTTGTTTGATAAGCGGTATAGGTCGACGTTATGGAATAGTCGATGGCGGTGCCACCGCACGGCTGACACGGGTAAACTATTAATAGAATATCGAATTTGCGACTACTTTTTCTATTCAGGCCCCGTAGCCGAATGGCATTTTTGCGATGCGAAACGAAATCGGAACGCCGCAGAAAGGTAGTCTGTCTCTGTCGCGCCAATCTGCAAGAGCGATAGAGATAGATAGCTACGAAAGAGATATTATCGTGAGCGTTTCGTGAGAGTTTAGTGCATTCTAGAGCAGAGCCCAACTGGGGTAGTACCTCCGCCTTACAGAAGACCACAGCCAAATAGCACTAGACCCTACGCATAGTCTTGTGTTCCTACCGGTGAGTAAGGCTGCCAGAGCTCAACGAGGGTGCGGTGTGCCGATGACGGGAGATTGTCCTTTGAGTCGTCGGCAACCCGAACCCTCCTTGGAACTTGTGCACTCCTTTTTACTGTGTATTTAAACCACAGACCAACCCCTATAGACATCTATTACAAGACGACTCGCGGTCGCCAGCCTTCCTAGTATTTGCACTGATATAAGCGCGGGCGCTCGCCGTGCCCGATCAGTATCGACCAAGTAACAGACCCGAAAGCAGCGCGTGTTTTTCGCACAAAAAAATTGGAAAAGGGTATTTTGATGCCTTAAAGATGTCCACCTGTAGTGTGAAATGGTGTGGAAAGGTAACAAGAAGCTCAAATTTAAAAACAGAAGGCATTACATTCCACAAATAAGTCATATTTATAATTTATTCAGAGCCGGCATAGGTCAACTTACATTGGCCACTTACGCGTCAGTAGAGGGACAGTCATACTTCTGTCCCTTTTCATCTGGCGCGACTGCCCGCCGTCCTTGAAACGGCCAATCACAGCGCGCTTAACACATTCCCCGCCCGCTCCTCGCACCCCAAACACTGGTGACTCGTATCGCGAACCAAATATACAAGACTGCCACTCTATAGGAGGTTCTCTGTGATTTAAACACAGCAAAAGGGAATGTAATACATGTACAAGTTTCTAATGGGGTGATGGCAACGCGCATGTGACACTCTTTGAGTTGCAGGCGTCCATAGGTATAAAAAAAACCTGCCACCGACGTAGTATAAAAAAAAATAATTCGGCTACGCTCACAGGGCCTGTAGCCAAATGCACGAACGCTAATATCGCTATCGTAGCTGTTAGCTAATCTCTATCACCCTTCCATATTGGAGTGACAGAGACAGACTGCGTTCCGATCGGCGCATGGCGTCAACGATTGTCATTTGGCTAGGCCGACTGTAAATTTAACACACTGTACCACAGAGAATATAATAATAGTACAAGTACAGAAGGCTCACTCCTTTGACGTTAACAAAATGTGACCATTCTAAATTCTTACCTGAGCAGTTCCCGTTAAGTTTGTACATTTGGATCACGTCTCCGATTTGGATAAAAATTGGTTGGCTGATAAAGTCCACGATGCTGAGCAAGATCCACTAGGTTTCCCAAAATGTCATAGGTTGATTGTATGAAACTTTCCTTTTTTGTTACCGAAAATGTATAGAAATCTGGTAACAGAAAAGGAAGGTTTCATACAAACTACATAGGACATTTTGAGAAACCTAGTGGATCTTGCTCAGCATCATGGACTCTATCAGCCTACCAATTTTTATCAAAATCGGAGACGTGATCCAAATGTACAAACTTAACGGGAATTGCTCACCTACATTAACAAACTGACCGCACGCGAGCAGCCAACATTGAATTCTATTGCGCCGCGCGAAGGTCGTCACCAGTGAATGGGCCGCGAACTCGCGGCCGCCGGCATGTACTTGTAGCATGGCGATAGAATCGCGGAGTGAGCCGCCCCTGACTGTACTCCAGATACAGTTTATTAGATTTACAGGTGTTCGAATATTAGGATCATTGGCTTACCTTGATCACAGGACTGTTAATCTTCTCTATGTTGGCCGATAGCGTGGCAGGTGAGACGATCACCCATAGACTGAATGCGAAAACTGCTCCGCACGCCATCTATGATAAATCATTGTAATTAAGTATTGAAAATGGACTAAAAGGAATTAAGTGCATTATTATGATTATACAATAAGTATTTTTTAACCCCCGACGCAAAAACGACGGGGTGTTGTCTGTCTGTCCATCTGTCTGTTTGTCTGTCTGTATGTGTGTCTGTCTGTGGCATCGTAGCTCCCGAGCGGATGAACCGATTTCGATTTAGTTTTTTTTGTTTGAAAGCTGAGTTAGTCGGGAGTGTTCTTAGGCATGTTTTATGAAAATCGGTCCACTATGTCGCGGTCGGGTTTTTTCCAAATTTTAATTTTGTCGTTGGGTTATTACATCAAAATTTAGTTTGACTTTTATATCGCTATAAGAAACTACAATTTTACTTTGACTGTTGATTCAGGTTTTCTTAATCATTCAGAGATTCAGAGATACGTATTATCGTTATAACTTATACATTTAAGTAAATATAATTAAATTTGTTCTTATAGAGTATCTATAGGAATTGTTTTTTAAACAACGGATCTCCATTTTGTTGTTACTTACTTAATTAATAAATTTTGGAGTTAGTCAATAATTGAATAAATATATACTACCGTATGATGGTAACTCGGCTAATGCCGTAATCAATAAAATTATAACTAATTTAACTAAGGATCAGAAGTCAAAAAATCAAGGCCATTCGAGTACAGACAGGTGCATGGCGCTCGCGTGATAGGTCCTAATCCGAAGGCCTAAGCAAAACTGGCCTTGACTGAATAATTTAGATCAAGAAGCTCTGTTGGTTTGCTACAAGTGCTTTGTTTGCAGGTGTATGGGTTCCGTAAAATCATTGCTTAACCGATAACTACATGCATAACGTCACGCTTGTATTCTCCAATAGGGGTAGGCAAAGCACATGCAAATATTTGATTTAAACCCCTTATTTTCCAACAGTGGCACTGATACTTGAGTGCTTTCATGTGCTCTGCCTACTCCTTTATGAGATACAGGTGTGATTTTATGTACCTACTAGCTTTTGCCCGCGGCTTCGCTCGCGTTAGAAAGAGACAAACTGTAGCCTATGTCACTCTCCATCCCTTCAACTATCTCCACTTAAAAAAATCACGACAATTCGTCGCTCCGTTTTGCCGTGAAGTACGGAAAAACAAACAGACACACTCACTTTCCTATTTACAATATTAGTATGGATGTATGTATGTATTAGATAAGCTAATAAGCAACTAACCTAACCACAAAATTACATACATACATACATACATACAATCACGCCTGTTTCCCAGAGGGGTAGGCAGAGATCACGGATTTCCATTTACTACGATCCTGACAAACCACTTTCGCTTCACCACAAAATTAAAATTTTGAAAAAACCCCCGACCGCGACATAGTGGACCGATTTTCATGAAACATGGCTAAGAACACTCCCGACTCACCCAGCTTTAAAAAAAAAAAACGTGGAGCTACGACGCCACAGACAGACAGACAGACACGTCAAACTTATAACACCCTGTCGTTTTAGCGTCGGGGGTACCAACCATGACAACGAAGTTGACAACCACCAGCAGAGTCGCCGCAAGTTTTGAAGTTCGACCCGTTTTGCCGCCCATTATTTAATCTGAGAAAAAGGATCAAGTATTTATAGAGAGTTACTGTCAAAATAAAATATGTAATCACCAGCCGGCGTATCATGCTGCCAATTTTATCACTTATCCACGTGGATAAGACATCTGTCACTCTCACACTGACATACTAGCTAAAGCGTGACGGATGCTTTTTCCACGTGGATAAGTGATAAAATTGGCAGCATGATACGCCGGCAGAGATCGGACGGATTTGCGACATTCTTAGTGACTTACATCATTTTAAGAGTATGAGATGACGCACAAAAATCCCATCTCTGGTAATCGTAGTGCACAGACTGCCATCTCTCGACACAAGCTTAAACTTTTAAACCTCAGTTTTGACAATTTAGCCCATATTTTTAGCTTGATATTTATGCGTTCAAATGTCAAAAATTAATATTAGCGCCATCTAGCCGAGCGTCCCCCAAAGGTGTAATGTATAAGGCCACCTTACCTTTTTCTATATGATCTTGAGGTACATTTTTTCTTAGACTGTAGCTGGTGTCTAAATATATGGAGTTACATATATCTTTGACCTGAAACAAGGAAATAATTTGAAGGTTTTTGTTCGACAACTGATTTAGAATGAAAATAAAGATAAAATATCGTCCAAACTACAGATTAAGAACGGTAAGCCGCACCGTAACCTTCAAGGCCCGCGAACTTCGAAGGCCAACATCGCGTGGTAACCGCGTGGTAACCGTAAGAATATAATTTTGTGAATTTCCAAGCCTAACGGGTCCTTGCTTCAAGTGTAATTAAGATCTTTTCCATCGGGAAATCCAAGGGTAATAGGCTAGTTTCCTAGTAGTCAAATCAGCTTCTTTTTATGAACTGTCAAAACGATGCAAATATGAAATTAATATGAAATACTGAGGAGTGTCGTCACGGTCAATTCATTTACTTTATATCTTTCTCTTTGACTTATTAAATATAAATTATGTTTGAACATAACTATTGTCCATATTTTTCTTCTAATTAGGTGGTGCTTAATTTCGTGTACTGTATAAAATATTTTATTTTAAGTATAGGAAACTAGCCTATCTTTAATTTATCGTGCTAATGAAGGAGGACTCTTTAATCGAAATCATTATTTCATGCACTCCTACACAACGTTGTTCTCTTGTGACCCAAATGACCTAATTTATTATTCTAACATAATTATACTGAAGAAAACAATAGATCCTATGATCATCGACTTAAAAACACTTATAACTAAAGGCTCGTTAGTATGGATGTGGTATGACAAACAATAATAAACGCCGATGATTGACGATCAAGGGTAAATATCATGTGACCTTAATTTTGTGTTTTAGAATGAAAGGGATGTCCCGATTACCGCCCTAAAAATGGTTTTTCATAGTTTTTTTTTAATACTACGTCGGTGGCAAACAAGCGTACGGCCCGCCTGATGCAAAGCGGTCACCGTAACCTATGGACGCCTGCAACTCAAAGAGTGTCACATGCGCGTAGCCACCCCATTAGAAACTTAATTGTACATTCCCTCTTGGTGTGTTAATTACACAGCAAAAAGGAGTGTACAAGTTGCAAGGCGGGTTCGGGTTGCCGACGACTCATAGACAATAGACGGAATAAGTCAGTTCCGTAAGTCCTCCCGTCATCAGCACACCGCACCCTCGTTGAGCTCTGGCAGCCTTACTCACCGGCAGGAACACAACACTATTATTTCGTATTTCCCTCCTTGAATACTGAAATTACTTATTCGAAGTGTTCTTACACAATTTGGTGTACATATTTTAATCATACTTTTATTTAAAAGTTCAAAGTTCAATAGTTTTATTCTCTAAAATGCACGTACACCATAATGTAATGGTGGAAATATATACATAGTATCAATGCATTGACCCATATGGCATGCAAATCATTAATCATAAATATACCTACCTAAATAAAACATTCATTTATTTACAAAAAGCTGATGCCAAGAGAAGCATCGACCGGCCAATGCTACGACATAAAGATTGCGTCAAGCGAGACATGCACGTCTTCAACATCCCGGTCCACAAATGGGAAGAGCTTGCCGAAGACAGAGACAAGTGGCGCAAGTTGGTGTTTGATGGACGTACAATCCACGACAATGCTTGGTTTGCGACACTCGCAAGTAAGCGAGCCAAGCGTTGTCAGCGCGATACCTCTTCGCCACGGGTACACTACACCTGCCAGAGTTGTGGTCGTGTTTACCGCTCCCGTATTGGCTTACACAGCCACGAGAAACGTTGTTGCCCTACCTGACACTGCTTGAATAGTCTGTTAGATACTTGAAGGCCGATGATGATGATTTATAAAACTATTTGCAGCATATTTACACGACGAAACCCGTAATATACTCTCTCTCTCTCTCTCGGTCTCTTTAAACATAGAGTGAATAGGCTATTACTGAATCGGTGAGCTCCATCTTAGACTCTGTCTTCACTTCCCATCAGGTGTGACTAGGGTCAATCGCCGATCAGTCCATAAAAAAAAACCTATTTTTTTAGATAGAGACTTGAGAGAGCCCGCAAGACTCCCTTGCTCAATAGTGCGGGTGCTCAGCTGCAGATAGTGAGGGTTCAAGTCCCGTTGGAAGCGTAACTTTTTTCTATCAATGTGATTATTATTTTTCTATTTGTATTTACGTACTTGTATTTGTCGAATTTAAATTAAGTTACATGACACTAATTTCTCTTTTTTCACTGATACTACGGGGGACAAAAGAGCTGGTAGCTTCCTCGCTCAACATATGTATAAGCATGGCGATTCAGCGAGGAAATGCTGCCAGCATCATGGGCACTAGGCCTCAGGGGTCTTTAGATTTAGATTTTTAGTTTTTTTTAATTGACTAGTTTATAATAAGGTACAGCGGGGCAAATCTCGACTGGGGGGGCAATTGTAACTAATCCATTTTTAGGGTTCCGTACCAAAAAGGTACAACAGGAACCCTTATGGTGCGACTCTGTCCGTCTGTCTGTCCGTCTGTCACATTGTTAAATATCTCGAGAACTACTTATGCTATCGATATGAAATTTGGAATAGTTATAAACATTGTGAACCTCTACAAGTTTAAAGTATTTTTTTTAATTAATTAATATAAATGATAGAAAATGACCAAAATGAGGGGGGCCAACTGAAAATTTCAAGTAACTAGGTCAAGTGGGGTATCGTTAGAAAGAGCTCAAATTGTACATAATTATCAAAACCATTTTTTATAATTTTTTGGTTGTGGAAAAAAAATGTTTTTTGAAGGAAAATGTAAAAAAAATACCGTCCCCCCCCTTATCTCCGAAGTTTACCAACATTTTTATGATTTTTTTTTCCATTATTTTATCGTAACTGATCCATTATTACACTAGGATGTTGAGTTCTACGTGTATCCACTGAACACGCCTACCATATATAACCGGAGCCGGGCTTGCGGCAACGATGCTGGTTTTCTGAGCAGTTTTTTTCAATCGAATTTCTTGGGTAGGAAACTGGCTTAATTAATATCCTACGCTTTTTATGCTTTGGCTCCAGTTCTTCGTAGTCAGAAAAGCGGTCTTCCTCCTGAGGACGATCTTGTTCGTAGCATGCTCTTAGTATGCGATCAAACAACGGCTTGATTTTCCAAATCCTATCCTTCTTCTGTTCAAGAGTTACTTCATTATCGTAAACGCATTTGAGGCGTTTTCTAATGAAAAAAAAATCGTTTGCGAGTCATGGCTTGAGCTATTATGGGAACTCTCCATTTTTCTGACCAATACATATCAATTTGTGGATACTGGAGAGCTGACATGACTTGAGTTATTCCAATAAACACGTTTAACTCTCTTAGACTAAGTCCAAGTGACTTTCCAGTGTTCAAAATGCGAGTTCTATTAGTAGCATCAATTATTTGAAACAGAATATCGGCGTCAATGTATTGTTCGTAAAATTAGTACCTACCATTCATAATCTGAATAATCTATCTGCTTATATGCCGGTTGTGTCAGTGGTCTTATTTCAGGCTGAAAATATTCTTTCGACCAATTATCCTGAACACTGGAAGCAGAAGCCCTTGTCTGAAGGGAAGGCGGTGATTGCGCTTGCGCATTGCTGTCCCTACCTCGTCCTTGGCCTCTTCCTCTGTTTCTACCTCTCCCGCGGCTGCGTGCTCTTGATGAAGATCTGGCTAGTCCCCTTGAAGAAGAACTTGTAGTTGCTAACTCTGATACATCAGAATATGATAAAGGTGGTGTAACAGGAGGATCGGGTACATTTTCTTCTTCATCCGAACTGCTGCTTGACTCAGACTCGATACTGGCATGTTTTGCAATTTCTGATGGAAGAAATATAGGGTCGTCGTCTGAATCATTTCCCGAGTAATCAAATTCCGAGTCATTTAGGACGTCCTCTATCTCTATGTCTGCTAAAGCTGAAAACAACGTATAAATGAAAAATACATCTTCGTTTATTTATGTCCTTTACAAAGTACACATGTAGGCAAAATTTCTTAAACTTAATCACCTACATTTGTACTCTGCAAAGGACATAAAACCTTCCGACATGGTGCAACGAAAGATTTTGAATAGTTCAAGAAACTAACTGTGTAATACGTAAATATATGCACTAATTATTGATAAATTACACGTTTAATAGGATAATTGCTAAGAAAACACGAGATTAATGACGATTAAACTTACCTTTGCGCGGGCGCAGGGCGGACCGTACACTCGCCGCCGCCATTTTTAAATAATGACAGATTGACGTTGACATTTTTATTTTTGTCTGTGAACTTTGACAGCTGTATAACGAGTTACAAGGAACACATTAGGGTTACCATTGAAAAATTGTCCGCAATATTTTTTAATTTCTTATGTCCTTTCCAAAGGAAGAATGTAGGTAAGAGGTTAATAATGCAGACCTTGAAAAACATGGAAAAAATGGACCAGTTACATTTGCCTCCCAGTCGAGATTTGCCTCGCTGTACCTTATTTATTACTAGTTTATTGTATCAAATCTCTCTAATATATCAGTCATTCAATAAAACTTTTACCGTAAAAGTTTTAGGCCATTTTTACCTTACCCGCCAAAACTTTCCCTCCAAAAACATACTCTTTAACTCTACAACGAAGCTTGAAAAGACTCGTTAGTTCGACAAACAATAATAAAAGGTGATTGTCGATGTAAACATACTAACTGTACTACTACATTAAACATAGTGTGACCCCGATATCGGGACCATTAACCATTAGTATTAGTAGGTCGGGTCAGTGCAAAGTTTGCAAGCATTTTGAATCAATAACTAGGTGACTGGTGAAGTTGAAGGGAAAAGATAGAAAGTGGGTAATTTATTGTCTGATCGAAACTTCGGAGGGCCATCTGTGCTGAAAAATGTCGTACGATAGACGTGAGAAAAGGAAATTCGTAACTCGTGTCATATTTTAATGAATTTTTCGTTTTTACGCACTTGTATCGTAATGTACTATTTCAGTACATAAGGTGTTTTTTATACGCACTAGTGCGAGAAGTGGTTTATTATATGTCAGGTCGAAACTTCGGACGGCCATCTGTACTGATAACCGTCGTACGATACACGTGAGGAAAATTCATAACTCGTGTCGATTTAAAACACTCCTTCCTGTCGTGTTTTAATTTATTATTAGTAATTAAATTAGTTAAGTAGTAAATGGTGTATTAACTTACCCTAGTTAAAATTATAATAGGACAGTGGCGCCCAACGCGGGGCCATTGTCGCTTTATTATTTTAGCTAGGGTATTTTGGCTAGTCATGCCCTATTTTCACATTTATTATTTTTGTCTGGTGACGGGTTAAGAATTTCACCACCCCCTTTCTTCCCGTGGGTGTCGTAAAAGTCGACTGTGGGGTATGGGTTAAATTGTGGCGTAGGCGAGAGGCTGGCAACCTGTCACTGCAATTTCACATTTTCGTTTTCATTCAACCCCATATTTGCCAAGAGTGGCACTGATACTTGAGTACTTTCATGTGCTCTGCCTACTCCTTTATGAGATATAGGCGTGGTATGTATGTATGCTTATCGTAAAGTTTACAGTTCACAGGATTACTAGTTTACCTTTAGGTTAATCCCTTTTTGTTTTACTACTGTAAGTAATTTACTAATAAGACGATAAGCAAAAAGTTTTCCACAGGTCAAAGCTAAGCACAGGAAACAGGAAATAAGTGGAATGTGACTTTTACCGAACTTCGCGCACTATTACAGAAGTTGGGATGAGTTTGCAAGTAGAAATAGAACAGGAAAATAGCTTGTAATTATATATAATACAAGCTATAGAGCGAATTTCATATAGGTACAAATAAATCTTACATCTTTCCGGCATCCGACATCGGAAATACTTTCTTATCTTTCTGATTTATGTTTTGGGTATACCTATGTGAAAAGACAAAGACCGATTTATTTTGTCTTAGGTTCTTATATAATTATGTTCATATACAGATTTTTACAGTTGTTTGTGTTGCTTCTTTATTTTGTATTGTTGTATTTTATCGAGGTGTGCAATTAAGAGTATTGAGCTGTGGCAAATGCCGGGATAACGCAAGGAGGATGATGATGATGTGCAATAAAGAGTATTTGTATTGTATTCGTTTTGTATTGTCTATTTATAGCTAGCCAATAACTGAAAATAAAAGTCCTTTCCTTTGGATCCAACCGACTGCGCCAGACAATAATTTTATATATGGATAATAAAATGTTCGATAATTCAACAAAGTATTATCAGTGCTTGATATTTGATGTGTATATAGTACGGTCATGTGTCTGTCTGTCTGTACTTAAGTATATGTATAAGCACATAATTAATGTGAAAGAAAAACAGTGTAAATTTTACCGGAGGATAACTTTACTCCTGACGCGTTCCTCTTAAATATGCTAAGGACAAAATAAGAAACATACCAATGTGTATTATTTTATAGTAGTAGCATAAAGAAACAAAGGCTATCTAATTATAGGCTAGAAAGACAAAGAAGCGAGTCCGGAAAGGTGAACGAACTATGAATTATAGATAAGCCAGCGGCGGTTCCCTTGGGACGCGACCGGTGCGTGCAACACAGGTCAACTTCAAACTATTTATAAAAGTTAGGTAAAATTTTAAAGTAAGTACAGTCAACCAATTGGAACCCTAGGCCACTGTGGAACTATGTCATAGTGACGTTATATAAGTCAGATTGTAAGAAATCTCTTACTGCTTGTCATTTTGACATGGTTGAAGAGTAACCTAGGGTTAACCATGTCAAAATGACAAGTAATAAGATATTTCTTACAATCTGACTTATAACGTCACTATGAGATAGTTTAGAGTCGAAAAGTGGTAAACCACTTTCTTGGCTGACTGTACTATGAAATACTGAGGAGTGACGTCAAGGTCAATTCATTTACTTTATATCTTTCTCTTCGACTTAATAAAAATAGAAATTATGTTTAAAAATAACTACTGTTTATATTTTTGTTCTAATTATGTGGTGCTTTATTTCGTGCATTGTATAAAATATTTTATTTTAAGTATAAGAAACTAGCTTATTTCCGTAAATTAATAGAAATTTTCATTAGAAAATGCTCATGCAAGTTGCGATTGAGAACATTCATCTTTAAGTTGACGATCGCTTCATTTGAAGTTTGGGTTACACTGGCTTTTATGAAATATCCCATAAAAAACAAAAATGTGAAATGAGAGCCAAGTTCAATAACATTGTTATTTGTTGTTGACTTCAACGACAAAAGAAGTGAGATTTAATGAGGAGGCACACTGACATTTTATCCCGCCAGGCGGCGCCTGTGCAAGTGCCTAGGCATGTCACTGTCATACGTGTGAAAGAGAAAACATATCATCTTCTCGCTCTCACGTATGAAATTCTTTATCTGGGCACACAGGGACGACTTGGGGAGCATTTTTTACTTATAAGTTAATTTTAAGTTATCAAATAGATTACTTTTTTATCTTTATTGTATACATATTCCTTATTACGTTTAGTATTTTATAATCTATACTAATATTATAAATGGGAAAGTGTGTGTGTCTGTTTGTTTGTCCGACTTTCAAGGCAAAACGGAGCGGCGAATTGACGTGATTTTTTAGGTGGAGATAGTTGAAGGGATGGAGAGTGACATAGGCTACTTTTTGTCTCTTTCTAACGCGTGCGAAGCCGCGGGCAAAAGCTAGTTAGCTATAATCATATTATATATATTATATCAAACAGGGAATTCTTACTTCATGTCGATTTAAAACACTTCGGTCGTGTTTTAATAAAACGCGCAAAAGCTAGTTTTATATAATAGAAATAATGTTTTTAGTTATTTGTTTAAATAAATTTTCTTCTTATAACTTAACATAATATATTGTAGCCTAAGGTCTGTCTTGGCTAGTTCTCATATGCGAAAAGCCGGCATTTTGTAAACATCAAAACAGCGAGGCTACTGTACTTGTACAGTCGACTACAAAGTGATGTAGCCACTTTTTCACCTTATTGCATTGTAATCTCTTTGTAGTCGACTGTATACTATACATATATTCCGTTGTATTGCTCCTGTCACGCCCGATATACGTATAAAAATTGAACTCCATTGTAATTTGTAATTCTATCGATGTGTGCCGTAATTACCTTGGTCAATACTAAACTGTTTGTGTCCAAATAGCCGTTAAGTGTAAATTAGATATCTGACCTAGTTCACCGTTGAGTACATTAATGTATTTTACTCCACATGACTTTTTGAAGACGCTTCCTGCTCGATTCAAATTACAATTATTTTACTTTGGTTCAGATATCTATACTAATATTATAAATGGGAAAGGGTGTGTGTCTGTTTGTTTGTCCGTCTTTCACGGCAAAATGGAGCTACGAATTGACGTGATATTTTAAGTGAAGATAGTTGAAGGGGTGGAGAGTGACGCAAGCTACTTTTTGTCTCTTTCTAACGCGTGCGAAGCCGCGGGCAAAAGCTAGTTAGCTATAATCATATTATATACAGAGTGGGGCCTGTAACAAAGGCGAAGAATTGAACTGTAGGCTATTCTCCTTATACTGATCAATATTTGTTCAGTGACTTTTAAAAATTATGAAGTCTTTAAATTTTGAATTTTTCATACAAAATAAATATTAGCTTCAATGTACGCCATTATTGTTGTCATTGACGTTGTCTGTCACACTTTAGACTTAACAGAATTCGCAATACATTACCTCTTAGAAAAAACTTTCAAGGGTGATAAAAATCAAAATACAAGTTATTTTTAAAAGTCGCCGAACAAATGTTGATCAGTATAAGGAGAATAGCCTAGAGTTCAATTATTCGCCTTTGTTACAGGCCCCACTCTGTATATCAAACAGGGAATTCTTACTTCATGTCGATTTAAAACACTTCGGTCGTGTTTTAATTTATTGCCACTCGTTTATTTTTCTTTTATTTTGAAGTTATATCGCAAATAAAAATAAAAATATATCCTTTTAGATGAGGCTTCCTGACCGATTCGAATTTCAATTATTTTATTCTGTTTCAGATATGATTCTGATATGTCATATTTTTGGTTGAAGAAACATACGTGCCTTAGAAATTTTCCAACGCTCAAGATTCCACATTTTGAACCACTCTCTACGTTCGCGGTTCAATATTAATATCGGTACGAGCAGTAAAACAAGCCCCCCCCCCTAAAATAAATAACTATTTTGTTATTCTATCTATTTTCAATATGATACTGAGTCATTTCTCGTTTAATTCTGACAGGGGCGTTATTCGACAACCTTAAGACGATACGGAAGAATTGACCCCTAATTCTCCATACAAACGCTCTCGACTATTTCCTCCCTGGTTTTTGAAGATAGAGCAATGATTTTTTCAACACAGATTGTTATTATTTTTATCTGTGTCGGACCGTTTTGATTTTTCTGATATTCTGCTTTTTAAAGACTCTAGAGCCAATCAAAAATTTCTAAAAACGGCCTTTTTCATTGTGGCGCAAAAAAAGGTGTGATACTCAAGAATGGTAACAATTAACTAAAAAAGCTAAACGGTCCGACATAGATTATTTCATTGTTATTCAGATTCTCAAATTTCGTTCCGTTTGATTAAGTTTTGAAGGAGGAAAGAGTCGAGAGCGGTGTAATGGCATATTAGCCACTTTCCGTGTTTAGCAGTAACACAATGGTTTACTGCGACATAACGCATATTGCTTGGTCAGCGACAACCCAAACATACCTTTACACAATAAATGGAATTGATTGAGATTCATTACTTTACGCTTTACCTACTACCTACTCGTGTTTATCATTTGACTACACCTTATCCCGTGACGTCTACATGACATCTCTAACATTATATATTGTTATTACAGCGGAACCTCGATTTTTTTGAAATATCTTTTGACTGAGTTGTTCTTAATGGACAATTTTTTTCGATAAATCTAGTTAATAACACTTTTATATTTAACTAAAATTCCCAAGTTGAAAGGGGGGCTCCTTTCCATTTTAGCATTTTCGCTACCGTATCCTCTTAAATTGCTTCAAAAATCAATCAACTTTTCGCATCATTTAAAATCACAGTGGACCCCCGGATATGTTGCGTCTATCAAGTTCTGATTCCTAACCCTAACAGATATAAGCTAGCTAAGATTTTGAAGTACAAATAAAATGTTGTATACACCGTGTTTTTTTTGTTTTCCGTTAAATTCGACACGAAGCTAGGTTCATTATCAGGTACCACCCTGTATATCACTTTTAGTTAAATTCGCGAAAAAATTTTTTAAATGAATTTATTAGTGTGAGAGACCCTTAAGAATAACATTCAAGTTAGTGTCAAGTGATTGACGGCACATATCAAAATAAATAACATTAGGAATTGGTAAAGGTTGTCACACACGTGTTCAGTAATTATCTTTATTTTTTTAATAACTCGATAACCATAAGAGTTAACACGCTAGTTTCTTAGAGAAATTAATTGTATTTAATCTAAAGAACCTTCCCTTAAAGTTAACGGAATTGAATAAAAACAGGTTGTATGTATACCTTTACACGCCAAAATGCCCATCAATCAAAATCAATCTACACCATCACAAAATACCACAAAAAAACCGTAAATATTATCCCGCCCAAAAGTTCGTCAGCCGTAAACTTCACGTAAGTTACACCGCAGTTCAGCCGGCGTCCGGCGCTGTAGGCTTCGCGGCGGCTACTGAAAAGCTTTGAACACCCTGAATAGAGAGAGGGTTACTTGATCATTTCTTTTTTTTTGCCAATATTTTTTTTTTATTGTTTTAGGGAATTTTAGGTCAATTGTACTCAGAATCACGAGTACTTTCAATCTCACTGGGAGACAAAAAGTGTCCCAGAATTTCCATACATTTTTGTTACTCTCCTCTTTTGTTACCCCATACAAAATGTACAAAATAAGAAAAAATCGTATGGGACAATTTTTTTAACTACTAGGATTGAAAAGGCTAGTAATTCTGAGTAGAAATAGCATTTTTTTTTTCAAAAATATTACACGTTAAAGTGGCAAAAAAAAAAAGAAATGCTCACTTATTTCAGAGCTTATACTGTGAACGTTCGACGTTCTCTCTCGCTCTTATAACTTCTATTGAACGTGTGAAAGAGGGGCAAAATGTCGAACGTGGTGTGCAGCAATTCTTACCTCAAGCAAAAGTTAGCATATAGCCTGCCATCTTTCTTTTGAATGACCATTAAATGCTTCAATCGAGGAAAAAATTGTGAACTTCTTGTAGTTATGTGTGAATTACAAGTTCCTATTCTTAACATGGAAGTTTACTTTTTTTCTTAATAAATCACGAACTTTCTGAAATATACACATCGGCTAGGAATTTATTTATTTATTCAAACTTTATTGCACAATTGGAAAAAAGTACAAATGGCAAACTTAATGCCTTAAGGCATAGGGCAAAACAGAAATTCGCGAATGTGGGTGCAGTGAGAAATATTTTTTGAGTTAAAGGAGTCCTATCTTTAACACGCTTTTATTAGGTCGTCGTGTATGTAACTAACTATGTAATGGAATCTGCGGAGGCTAATTTAACCATCTTCCAAGGATCGTAGCGTAATGAAAATTGGCAGCTGTATGTAGTTCTGATGACAATACAATAATATGATCCTGTTGAACTGATCTGATGATGGAGCCGGAAGATATGAACTGGAACTACATGATGGAACATCGTATCATAGCTGTTTTTGGGTTTCTTAGAAAAGTCTTGTAATGAACTTTGACTACGATTAGGTTTCAAGGTCTGATGATGGAGCCGGAAGATATGATCTGGAACTACATGATGGAACATCGTATCATAGCTGTTTTTGGGTTTCTTAGAAAAGTCTTGTAATAAACTTTGACTACGATTAGGTTTCAAGGTCTGATGATGGAGCCGGAAGATATGAACTGGAACTACATGATGGAACATCGTATCATAACTGTTTTTGGGTTTCTTAGAAAAGTCTTGTAATAAACTTTGACTACGATTAGGTTTCAAGGTCTGATGATGAAGCTGGAAGATATGACCTGGAACTACATGATGGAACATCGTATCATAGCTGTTTTTGGGTTTCTTAAAAAAGTATTGTAATGAACTTTGACTACGATTAGGTTTAAAGGTCTGATGATGGAGCCGGAAGATATGAACTGGAACTACATGATGGAACTTCGTATCATAGCTGTTTTCTGGTTTCTTAGAAAAGTCTTATAATGAACTTTGACCACGACTAGGTTTCAAGATCTGATAATGAAGCCCGAAGATTGGCACTGGCATTCCATGATGGCATATCGTATCATAGACATAGTTGTGTTTGCGCTTGTGAGAAAGGCCACGTAATGAACTTTGAACGTTACGTTTTCAACGTTATAACAAACCTATTATTGACCGAAGCGAAGCGAGGCCTAAGTTAGGTTAGGGTTTTCTTGCGACCCTTATGAGCGGAAAAAGGAAAGACCGAATAAGTATCTAAACTACGTCAGGTAAGGGTCTTTTTTGTGACCCTTAAATATGTAGCCCAGGTCGCGGGCTAGCGTCCACATGCTTACAAAAGAAAAATTGATAACAAAAGCAAAATTAAAGGGGGCGAAGCCCCCGCAAAAAAGAAAGATCAACGTAGTGTGTAAAATAAGTTGGGATAGGGTTTTTTTGTGACCCTTAAGAGCAAAAGTAAGAGGGGCTCGGGGGGCGAAGCCCTCCGCATAAAAGAAAGATCAATGTAATATTTAAAATAAGTTGGGTAAGGGTTTTCTTCTGACCCTTAAGAGCAAAGAAAGGGGGCCTCGGGGGGCGAAGCACCCCGCATAAAAAAATGATCAATGTAATATTTAAAATAAGTTGGGTTAGGGTTTTCTTGTGACCTTTAAGAGGAAAGAAAGGGGGCCTCGGGCGGCGAAGCCCCCGGCATAAAAGGAAGATCAATGTAATTTTTTAAATAAGTTGGGCTAGGGTTTTCTTGTGACCCTTAAGAGCAAAAGTAAGGGGGGCTCGGGGGGCGAAGCCCCCGCAATAAAGAAAGATCAACGTAGTATTTAAAATAAGTTGGGCTAGGGTTTTCTTGTGACCCTTACGAGCAAATAAAGGGGGGTTCGGGGGGCGAAGCCCCCCGCAAAAAAAATATATCAACGTAGTATTCAAAATAAGTTGGTATAGGGTTTTCTTGTGACCCTCAAGAGTATACACCGTGTTTCACTTAACACTAAAAACCTGAAAACAGTTTGTTCAGAATCGAGAGTAGAATCGATTGAGCTATATCTTGATGGGGGTAGTATTTTTATTTAAATTAGTATTATTAGTTATTTTTTACGTGCCCATTCTATTGTACTCGTAATACAACATTGTGTATATCGCATTGCTAGAGGTTGTTTACCTTTTTTCAGTATTTAGGGGTATTAATACTGGCTGGTTACTTGGACGATTATTTTTTCCGCTACTAGTTTGACGTTGTTTGTCAGTTTAATCTTAATGTTTATCATAAGTCATAACAAATTGAACTCGTACCTAATTACAACCTTGTCATTTTGAATATTGAGTTTATTTGCTTACTGCGATTACCTGTCCAATTTGAAGTTTACTGTGACAAAGATTTAAAGTGTTTTACAGTGACATCTTAGCTGTCTATTGGTAAACCTTATGTCGTTGTAGTAACGTACACAAATAAATAGTCTTATGGTTTATGATGGTAGTTAGCAATTATTTTATTGAGTGTAGAGCTAAAAGTCAAGTAGAGCTGTACAGAAAATTAAAAAATCAATTAAAAAAAAAGTAACGATCAGATAAAAAGATGAATACTCTAGATGAGTTTAAAAAAATAAAAATCAGTTGGGGTGTCTGAGGTTTTGAGTGATACCGGAAACACCGTGTATAAACAAAAGGAGGGCTCGGGGGGCGAAGCCCCCCGCATAAAAGAAAGATCAACGTAGTATTTAAAATAAGTTGGGTTAGGGTTTTCTTGTGACCCTGAAGAAAAAAACTAAGGGAGGTTCGGGGGGTTAAGCCCCCCGCAAAAAAAAAATCAACGTAGTATTCAAAATAAGTTGGTTTAGGGTTTTCTTGTGACCTTTAAGAGTATATAAACAAAAGGAGGGCTCGGGGGGCGAAGCCCCCCGCAAAAAAAATATATCAACGTAGTATTCAAAATAAGTTGGTTTAGGGTTTTCTTGTGACCCTCAAGAGTATATAAATAAAAGGAGGGCTCGGGGGGCGAAGCCCCCCGCATAAAAGAAAGATCAACGTAATATTTAAAATAAGTTGGGTTAGGGTTTTCTTGTGACCATTAAGAGCAAAAGTAAGGGGGGCTCGGGGGCAAAGCCCCCGCATAAAAGAAGATCAACGTAATATTTAAAATAAATTAGGTTAGGGTTTTCTTGTGACCCTTAAGTGCAAAAGTAAGGGGGGCTCGGAGGGCGAAGTCCCCCGCATAAAAGAAAGATCAACGTAATATTTAAAGTAAGTTGGGTTAGGGTTTTCTTGTGACCTTTAAGAGCAAAGAAAGGGGGGCTCGGGGGGCAAAGCCCCCCGCATAAAAGAAAGATCAACGTAATATTTAAAATAAGTTGGGTTAGGGTTTTCTTGTGACCCTTAAGAGCAAAAGTAAGGGGGGCAAAAGTAAGGGCTTTATCAACGAAAAATTTCACGCCACGCCACTGCTAAGCACGTCGCGAAGGTCTACAGATCCCAGAGCCACTATCAGTCTTTTAGTTGCTTAGCAAACTGTCGCGTCCACGTTCCATATCCAGGTTCAACCCTACGCAAATATACTAGAGAGCGACTGAGAAAATTCAACCTTTTGTCTCTTTCCTATTCTGTAAGATGAAATCCTTAAGTTCTGTATTGCATTAATCTTCAAATTAGCGCAGCACTATGAAAAAATTTGTAAATGAATGACTTTATTGCGATAAACTTGGTACCTATACATCAGGTGGTATTAATTCTTATTAAGTAGCAATACGTGTTAAGCCACAAATGGCTTGCGAAATTCGCCTACTTGAAATAATATTTTTGTTTAAATTTTAAATATATTTCATTATTAACGACTAAAAAGTATAAAATAAATTTATAGTTTAAAAAACTCTAGAAAAACACGCTTTTATAAATGCACGTAAAAGCCAAAAATAAATTATGGATCGTTCAAGTTGTCTCTATTGCTGGGATCAAGAGTAAACTATGTGCTTTTAATTATAATATTTGATTGTAAAAGCGTGGGGCGCTGTAACAGGAAAAACTTTTTGTATAACTTGCTGAGAAATCAAGTTAAGCTATATTACGAGAAGCAGTTTACACAGATTGGCGCGCTAACTGGACTTGCAGCACGACTGCAGCGCCCCACGCTTTTACAATCAAATATTATAATTAAAAGCACATAGTTTACTCTTGATCCCAGCAATAGAGACAACTTGAACGATCCATAATTTATTTTTGGCTTTTACGTGCATTTATAAAAGCGTGTTTTTCTAGAGTTTTTTAAACTATAAATCCGATTGATATTCCGAAATAAAATACGCCGATTTTCGGTACGCCGACAACGATTCGCCGACGTCGTTTTTGGCCGAAAACCGCATGGAAGAGTCTCATTTCGCATAATATTCGTTCGTAAACGGAGACGGTAAGCAGAAATTTGATACGCCGATTGACTTTTCGTCGAATAATCATTTAGTAATTGTAAAAATTGGCCGACAAAAAATTGGTCGAAACACAATAGGTCGAGTGATCATTTGTTTTCAAATTAGCACTTTTCCGTTCAAGCACATAAGGTTAATTGCCAGAATATGTAAATTATTACCGCAACGAAAATAATTTCACATTATACATTGTTTAAGAAAAAAGTGTCTATTAGTTAAATGCGTAATTTTTTTACAACTGCAATAATTCATTCATTCGAAAATATTTTAACAATGTATAAAATGTGAAACGTTATTCGACTAAACGTGGCCTAAACGAAAATTTTACTTTGCTAAATGAAAAATGTCCAATATTTTTTTTTATATAGCCTATATTGTTTAAATAAATAAAATAATAAAATTAAAAAAAAAAACCACTTTTTATATTACCACTTTGTCGGCGTGATTGATATACACATTGGTACCAAATTTCAGCTTTCTAGTGCTAACGGTCACTGAGATTATCCGCGGACGGACGGACGGACGGACGGACAGACAGACATGGCGAAACTATAAGGGTTCCTAGTTGACTACGGAACCCTAAAAACCAAACCAGCCTAACAGGAAAATGACTTACAAACCGGTATTGGTCAGTCGTCTCAGGACTTCCCAGCTAGACGGTTTTGACATAAATTCAGCAAAATAAATTCCTTTAAAAATATCATAATTTTATACAAGTTCTTTTATAATCAAAGTGATATGTGCCTTGAAGGTACTCGTAGTGTTCGTGATATGAATAAAGTGAAATATATAATATGTTCCGTTATACTTTTGGCGCTTTTAGGTAAGCTTATTTTTGATATCGTATTTTACCTTGAGTTATATTATCGTAGTAATTCGTAAGTGATTTGTCAATTTTGTATAAAAATTTGTACCTTGATTTTATTCACGTTTGAAGTAGGTATTTAACGAATAATCCCAGTGACCGTTAGCACTAGAAAGCTGAAATTTAGTACCAATATGTATATCAATCACGAGGACAAAGTGGTAAAATAAATTTCATACACGTATAAACAAGGGACTGTGAGTATTTTTAGTTCTATAAAATGGGGTTTACACGAATCCATGAATGTAATACCGCATAGCGATCTTAAGCATTTCTTTTGACTCATGAAAACCAATTCACGATCAGTAGCATTGCCCCAAAACATTATACCGTATCTTAAAGTTGACGTCACATGTGCATGGTATACTGTTAGTACAGCTGATTTATTAACTACTTTCCTTAAATTATATAGTGCATAGCTAAATTGATTAAGTTTTGTACATAAAGTGTCAATTTGATTTTTCCATGTCAGATTACTATCTAAACTTAAACCTAAAAATTTGGTAGATGCAGTTTCATTAATTCTTTGGTCTTGGTAAGTAATAACTAGATTAGGTGCATTGTTGGTACGCAAATGAAAGTTCATGAAATTAGTTTTTTCAATATTTACATGTAGGTTATTTTTATTAAGCCATTCAATAATACTATGTAGAGCTTGATTAATATTCTCCTGGTGTACATTTATGTCAGTCTCCGTAAATATAATTGTACTATCGTCGGCAAACAGTACCATTGGGTGGTTTACGGCTTTAGGTAGGTCATTAATGTATATGAGAAAGAGGAGTGGACCTAGAACACTGCCTTGAGGTACACCGTAGCTTATGTCTTTGAAGTTTGATAGGTGCCGGACTTCCTTTTTTGTCTTTGGGCATATTCTCTCGATTTGTGTACATTGTTTGCGACCTGTTAAGTATGATTTGATAAGATCATATACATTGCCCCGTACTCCGTATTTGTGAAGTTTTGACAAAAGAATCTGGTGGTCAACAAAGTCGAAAGCTTTTGACATGTCCATGTATAGAGCGCAAACAGGTACCCTTTTATCAACGTGAGCCATAACTTTTTCTAGTAGATTATAGATAGCCATATTTATTGATTTATTTTTCCTGAATCCTTTTTGTTCTGGGGTAAATAAATCATTTTTTTTCAAAGTATTGATATAAGCTATTGTAGATTACTTTTTCTATGATCTTAGAAAATATTGGTAGTAGAGCCACTGGCCTATAATTACATATATTTCCTCTTTCGCCCTTTTTAAATAACGGACGAACAACTGCTATCTTTAACTTCTCGGGAAATTTACCTTGAGCAATGCAGAGGTTTATGATATAGCTTAATGGCGAAGCGATGGCATACACTGCTTTTTTTACAACTTTGGTGGTTATCTCGTCGTATCCTGTGCTATTAGAGTTTTTTAAAGATGTAATAATTAAGTGAATGTCATAAGGATTGGTTGGAAGCATGAATAGTGAGTTTAACGAATTATATGTCAATGTGGAATTATTCTTATTATTATTAAAATTAAATGATTGAGAGTTTATTTGGTCAATGAAATAGTTATTAAAAACTTGCGCAATTTGTTTAGCATCATTTATCATAGTATCGCCACTTTTTATTTGTGTTATAGAGCAATTAGGGTAACGCGATTTGATGTCTGTGAAGTTGGCATATCAAAGTCTAGCAAATCAAGTTTTTATTGGAGTTCTATTAGCATGCACAATAGTTCTAGAGTTCCTGATACTTTATAACAATAGTTCTGGCATATTTATACAAAAAATCGTTACTATGGATTTTGACAAATTGATATGCTAACTTCCCACTTCAGCATATCATTTGTTTCCGAATGGATTAAAATTTAGTACACAGCTCCGCCACACGAAAACCAGGAGTTCCTGATAAAAAAAACCAAAGCACTGACCATCACCTGGATTTGGCAGTTATTTTCAAATAAATTGATATGCTAACTTCACACATGCTCTGCTGGTGTAATTTATAAACGCACAAACGTAATTTTGGACCCAAATAAAAGATCTAGCTCCATCGTTTACAGAACTCACGAGTTCTAGGCTCTTACTCAAGTAACAAATCCAAAAAAAAACAAAACATTAATAATATATAATTTTTCAAACATAATACAGTGCTATGCTCAAATATATCATGGAGTTCCAAGCCGAAATTAGGTCTTAAATGATAGCTGTGGCCCTAGACTGTACATAACAAAAGAGTTCTAGGTATTCAGGACCCTTTTAGAATTTTTTTTTATATCAAGTTTGAAATTTCGATTTTGTCAAGTTACAGGTGTGATCTGCTGAAAGATTTTTACGAGTTCCAGGAGAGAACTAGGTCTTAAATGATAGCTGTGGCCCTAGACTATACAAAACAAAAGAGTTCTAGGTATTGAGGATGCGTTTAGATTTTTTTTTTAAATCAAGTTTGAAATTTCGATTTTGTCAAGTTACAGGTGTGATCTGCTGAAAGATTATCACGAGTTCCAGGAAATAACTAGGTCTTAAATGATAGCTGTGGCCCTAGAATATACAAAACAAAAGAGTTCTAGGCATTCAGGATGCTTTTAGATTTTTTTTTAAATCATGTTTGAAATTTCGATTTTGTCAAGTTACAGGTGTGATCTGCTGAAAGATTTTCACGAGTTCTAAGAAAGAACTAGGTCTTAAATGATAGCTGTGGCCCTAGACTGTACAAAACAAAAGAGTTCTAGGCATTCAGGTAGATTTTAGATTTTTTTAACTTAGGTATGAAATTTCGATTTTGTCAAGATACAGGTGTGATCTGCTGAAAGATTTTCACGAGGTCCAGAAGAAAAGTAGGTCTTAAATGATAGCTGTGGCCCTAGACTGTACAAAACAAAAGAGTTCTAGGCATTCAGGATGCTTTTAGATTTTTTTTTAAAGTCATGTTTGAAATTTCGATTTTGTCAAGTTACAGGTGTGATCTGTTGAAAGATTTTCACGAGTTCCAGGAGAGAACTAGGTCTTAAATGATAGCTGTGGCCCTAGACTGTACAAAACAAAAGAGTTCTAGGCATTCAGGATGCTTTTAGATTTTTTTTAAATCAAGTTTGAAATTTCGATTTTGTCAAGTTACAGGTGTGATCTGCTGAAAGATTTTCACGAGTTCCAGGAGAGAACTAGGTCTTAAATGATAGCTGTGGCCCTAGACTGTACAAAACAAACGAGTTCTAGGCATTGAGGATGCTTTTAGATTTTTATTTAAATCAAGTTTGAAATTTCGATTTTGTCAAGTTACAGGTGTGATCTGCTGAAAGATTTTCACGAGTTCTAAGAAAGAACTAGGTCTTAAATGATAGCTGTGGCCCTAGACTGTACAAAACAAAAGAGTTCTAGGTATTCAGGATGCTTTTAGATTTTTTTTAAAGTCATGTTTAAAATTTCGATTATGTCAAGTTACAGGTGTGATCTGCTGAAAGATTTTCACGAGTTCCAGGAGAGAACTAGGTCTTAAATGATAGCTGTGGCCCTAGACTGTACAAAACAAAAGAGTTCTAGGCATTCAGGATGCTTTTAGATTTTTTTAAAGTCATGTTTGAAATTTCGATTTTGCCAAGTTACAGGTGTGATCTGCTGAAAGATTTTCACGAGTTCCAGGAGAGAACTAGGTCTAAAATGATAGCTGTGGCCCTAGACTGTACAAAACAAAAGAGTTCTAGACATTCAGGTAGATTTTAGATTTTTTTTTAATTAGGTATGTAATTTCGATTTTGTCAAGATACAGGTGTGATCTGCTGAAAGATTTTCACGAGTTCCAGAAGAAACGTAGGTCTTAAATGATAGCTGTGGCCCTAGACTGTACAAAACAAAAGAGTTCTAGGTATTCAGGATGCTTTTAGATTTTTTTTAAAGTCATGTTTAAAATTTCGATTATGTCAAGTTACAGGTGTGATCTGCTGAAAGATTTTCACGAGTTCCAGGAGAGAACTAGGTCTAAAATGATAGCTGTGGCTCTAGACTGTACAAAACAAAAGAGTTCTAGACATTCAGGTAGCTTTTAGATTTTTTTTAACTTAAGTATGAAATTTCGATTTTGTCAAGATACAGGTGTGATCTGCTAAAAGATTTTCACGAGTTCTAAGAAAGAACTAGGTCGTAGATTATAGCTGCGGCCCTAGACTGTACAAAACAAAAGAGTTCTAGACATTCAGGTAGCTTTTAGATTTTTTTTAACTTAGGTATGAAATTTCGATTTTGTCAAGTTACAGGTGTGATCTGCTGAAAGATTATGAGGAGTTCCAGGAAAGAACTAGGTCTTAAATGATAGCTGTGGCAGTAGACTGTACAAAACAAAAGAGTTCTAGGCATTCAGGATGCTTTTAGATTTTTTTTTAAATCAAGTTTGAAATTTCGATTTTGTCAAGTTACAGGTGTGATCTGCTGAAAGATTTTCACGAGTTCCAGGAGAGAACTAGGTCTTAAATGATAGGCGTGGCCCTAAACTGTACAAAACAAAAGAGTTCTAGGCATTTAGGATGCTTTTAGATTTTTATTTAAATCAAGTTTTAAATTTCGATTTTGTCAAGTTACAGGTGTGATCTGCTGAAAGATTTTCACGAGTTCTAAGAAAGAACTGGGTCTTAAATGATAGCTGTGGCCCTAGACTGTACAAAATAAAAGAGTTCTAGACATTCAGGTAGCTTTTAGATTTTTTTTAACTTAGGTATGAAATTTCGATTTTGTCAAGTTACAGGTGTGATCTGCTGAAAGATTTTCACGAGTTCCAGGAGAGAACTAGATCTTAAATGATAGCTGTGGCCCTAGAATGTACAAAACAAAAGAGTTCTAGGCATTCAGGATGCTTTTAGATTTTTTTTAAAGTCATGTTTAAAATTTCGATTTTGCCAAGTTACAGGTGTCATCTGCTTAATGATTTTCACGAGTTACAGGAGAGAACTAGGTCTTTAATGATAGCTGTAGCCCTAGACTGTACAAAACAAAAGAGTTCTAGGCATTCAGGATGCTTTTAGATTTTTTTTTAAATCAAGTTTGAAATTTCGATTTTGTCAAGTTACAGGTGTGATCTGCTGAATGATTATGAGGAGTTCCAGGAAAGAACTAGGTCTTAAATGATAGCTTTGGCCCTAGACTGTACAAAACAAAAGAGTTCTAGGCATTCAGGATGCTTTTAGATTTTTTTTAAAGTCATGTTTAAAATTTCGATTTTGCCAAGATACAGGTGTGATCTGCTGAATGATTTTCACGAGTTACAGGAGAGAACTAGGTCTTAAATGATATCTGTGGCCCTAGACTGTACAAAACAAAAGAGTTCTAGGCATTCAGAATGCTTTTAGATTTTTTTTTAAATCAAGTTTGAAATTTCGATTTTGTCAAGTTACAGGTGTGATCTGCTGAAAGATTTTCACGAGTTCCAGGAGAGAACTAGGTCTTAAATGATAGCTGTGGCTCTAGACTGTACAAAACAAAAGAGTTCTAGGCATTAAGGATGCTTTTAGATTTTTTTTAAATCAAGTTTGAAATTTCGATTTTGTCAAGATACAGGTGTGATCTGCTGATAGATTTTCACGAGTTACAGAAAATAAGTAGGTCTTAAATGATTGCTGTCGCCCTAGACTGTACAAAGCAAAAGAGTTCTAGGCATTCAGGATACTTTTAGATTTTTTTAAAATCAAGTTTGAAATTTCGATTTTGTCAAGTTACAGGTATGATCTGCTGAAAGATTTTCACGAGTTCCAGGAGAGAACTAGGTATTAAATGATAGCTGTGGTCCTAGACTGTACAAAACAAAAGAGTTCTAGGCATTTAGGATGCTTTTAGATTTTTTTTTAAATCAAGTTTTAAATTTCGATTTTGTCAAGTTACAGGTGTGATCTGCTGAAAGATTTTCACGAGTTCCAGAAGAGAACTAGTTCTCAAAAGATAGCTGTGCACCTAGACTGTAAAAAACAAAAGAGTTCTAGGCATTCAGGATGCTTTTAGATTTTTTTTTAAATCAAGTTTGAAATTTCGATTTTGTCAAGTTTCAGGTGTGATCTGCTGAAAGATTATGAGGAGTTCCAGTAAAGAACTAGGTCTTACATGATAGCTGTGGCCCTAGACTGTACAAAACAAAAGAGTTCTAGGCATTCAGGATGCTTTTAGATTTTTTTTTTAAATCAAGTTTGAAATTTCGATTTTGTCAGGTTACAGGTGTGATCTGCTGAAAGATTATGAGGAGTTCCAGGAAAGAACTAGGTCTCAAAAGATAGCTGTGCACCTAGACTGTAAAAAACAAAAGAGTTCTAGGCATTCAGGATGCTTTTAGATTTTTTTTTAAATCAAGTTTGAAATTTCGATTTTTTCAAGTTTCAGGTGTGATCTGCTGAAAGATTATGAGGAGTTCCAGGAAAGAACTATGTCTTACATGATAGCTGTGGCCCTAGACTGTACAAAACAAAAGAGTTCTAGGCATTCAGGATGCTTTTAGATTTTTTTTTTAAATCAAGTTTGAAATTTCGATTTTGTCAGGTTACAGGTGTGATCTGCTGAAAGATTATGAGGAGTTCCAGGAAAGAACTAGGTCTTAAATGATAACTGTGGCCCTAGACTATACAAAACAAAAGAGTTCTAGGCATTCAGGATGCTTTTAGATTTTTTTTAATCAAGTTTGAATTTCGATTTTGTCAAGGTACAGGTGTGATCTGCTGAAAGATTTTTACGAGGTCCAGAAGAAAAGTAGGTCTTAAATGATAGCTGTGGCCCTAGACTGTACAAAACGAAAGAGTTCTAGGCATTCAGGTAGCTTTTAGATTTTTTTTAACTTAGGTATGAAATTTCGATTTTGTCAAGATACAGGTGTGATCTGCTGAAAGATTTTCACGAGTTCCAGAAGAAAAGTAGGACTTAAATGATAGCTGTGGCCCTAAACTGTACAAAACAAAAGAGTTCTAGGCATTCAGGATGCTTTTAGATTTTTTTTAAAGTCATGTTTGAAATTTCGATTTTGTCAAGTTACAGGTGTGATCTGCTGAAAGATTTTCACGAGTTCCAGGAGAGAACTAGGTCTTATATGATAGCTGTAGCCCTACACTGTACAAAACAAAAGAGTTCTAGGCATTCAGGATGCTTTTAATTTTTTTTTAAATCAAGTTTGAAATTTCGATTTTGTCAAGTTACAGGTGTGATCTGCTGAAAGATTTTCACGAGTTCTAAGAAAGAACTAGGTCTTAAATGATAGCTGTGGCCCTAGACTGTCCAAAATAAAAGAGTTCTAGGCATTCAGGTAGCTTTTAGATTTTTTTTAACTTAGTTATGAAATTTCGATTTTGTCAAGTTACAGGTGTGATCTGCTGAAAGATTTTCACGAGTTCCAGGAGAGAACTAAATCTTAAATGATAGCTGTGACCCTAGAGTGTACAAACCAAAAGAGTTCTAGGCATTCAGGATGCTTTTAGATTTTTTTTTTAAATCAAGTTTGAAATTTCGATTTTGTCAAGTTACAGGTGTGATCTGCTGAAAGATTTTCACGAGTTCCAGGAAAGAACTAGGTCCTAAATGATAGCTGTGGCCCTAGACTGTACAAAACAAAAGAGTTCTAGGCATTCAGGATGCTTTTAGATTTTTTTTAAATCAAGTTTGAAAAATCGAATTTGTCAAGTTACAGGTGTGATCTGCTGAAAGATTTTCACGAGTTCCAGGAAATAACTAGGTCTTAAATGATAGCTGTGGCCCTAGACTGTACAGAACAAAAGAGTTCTAGGCATTCAGGTAGCTTTTAGATTTTTTTTTAACTTAGCTTTTAAATTTAGATTTTGTCAAGTTACAGGTGTGATCTGCTGAAAGATTTTCACGAGTTCCAGGAAAGAACTAGGTTTTAAATGATAGCTGTGGCCCTAGACTGTACAGAACAAAAGAGTTCTAGGTATTCAGGACCCTTTTAGAATTTTTTTTAAATCAAGTTTGAAATTTCGATTTTGTCAAGTTACAGGTGTGATCTGCTGAAAGATTTTCACGAGTTCCAGGAAAGAACTAGATCTTAAATGATAGCGGTGGCCCTAGACTGTACATAACAAAAGAGTTCTAGGTATTCAGGATCCTTTTAGATTTTTTTTTTAAATCAAGTTTGAAATTTCGATTTTGTCAAGTAACAGGTGTGATCTGCTGAAAGATTTTCACGAGTTCCAGGAGAGAACTAGGTTTTAAATGATAGCTATGGCCCTAAACTGTACAAAACAAAAGAGTTCTAGGCATTCAGGATGCTTTTAGTTTTTTTTTTAATCATGTTTGAAATTTCGATTTTGTCAAGTTACAGGTGTGATCTGCTGAAAGATTTTCAGGAGTTCCAGGAGAGCACTAAGTCTTAAATGATAGCTGTGGCCCTAGACTGTACAAAACAAAAGAGTTCTAGGCATTCAGGTAGCTTTTAGAATTTTTTTTAACTTAGCTTTTAAATTTCGATTTTGTCAAGTTACAGGTGTGATCTGCTGAAAGATTTTTAGGAGTTCCAGGAGAGAACTAGGTCTTAAATGATAGCTGTGGCCCTAGACTGTACAAAACAAAAGAGTTCTAGGCATTCAGGATGCTTTTAGATATTTTTTTTAGTCAAGTTTGAAATTTTGATTTTGTCAAGTTACAGGTGTGATCTGCTGAAAGATTTTCACGAGTTCCAGGAGACAAATAGGTTTTAAATGATAGCTGTGGCCCTAAAATGTACAAAACAAAAGAGTTCTAGGCATTCAGGATGCTTTTAGATTTTTTTTTAAATCAAGTTTGAAATTTCGATTTTGTCAAGTTACAGGTGTGATCTGCTGAAAGATTTTCACGAGTTCCAGGAGAGAAATAGGTTTTAAATGATAGCTGTGGCCCTAAAATGTACAAAACAAAAGAGTTCTAGGCATTCAGGATGCTTTTAGATTTTTTTTTAAATCATGTTTGAAATTTCGATTTTGTCAAGTTACAGGTGTGATCTGCTGAAAGATTTTCAGGAGATCCAGGAGAGAACTAGGTCTTAAATGATAGCTGTGGCCCTAGACTGTATAAAACAAAAGAGTTCTAGGCATTCAGGTAGCTTTTAGATTTTTTTTTAACTTAGCTTTTAAATTTCGATTTTGACAAGTTACAGGTGTGATCTGCTGAAAGATTTTCACGAGTTCCAGGAGAGAACTAGGTCTTAAATGATAGCTGTGGCCCTAGACTGTAGAGAACAAAAGAGTTCTAGGCATTCAGGATGCTTTTAGATTTTTTTTAAAGTCATGTTTGAAATTTCGATTTTGTCAAGATACAGGTGTGATCTGCTGAAAGATTTTCACGAGTTCCAGGAGAGAACTAGATCTTAAATGATAGCTGTGGCCCTAAAGTGTACAAAACAAAAGAGTTCTAGGCATTCAGGATGATTTTAGATTTTTTTTTATATCAAGTTTAAAATTTCGATTTTGTCAAGTTACAGGTGTGATCTGCTGAAAGATTTTCACGAGTTCCAGGAAAGAACTAGGTCCTAAGTGATAGCTCTGGTCCTAGACTGTACAAAACAAAAGAGTTCTAGGCATTCAGGATGCTTTTAGATTTTTTTTAAATCATGTTTGAAAAATCGATTTTGTCAAGTTACAGGTGTGATCTGCTGAAAGATTTTCACGAGTTCCAGGAAATAACTAGGTCTTAAATGATAGCTGTGGCCCTATACTGTACAGAACAAAAGAGTTCTAGGCATTCAGGACCCTTTTAGAATTTTTTTTATATCAAGTTTGAAATTTCGATTTTGTCAAGTTACAGGTGTGATCTGCTGAAAGATTTTCAGGAGTTCCAGGAGAGAACTAGGTCTGAAATGATAGCTGTGGCCCTAGACTGTACAAAACAAAAGAGTTCTAGGCATTCAGGTAGCTTTTAGATTTTTTTTAACTTAGCTTTTAAATTTCGATTTTGTCAAGTTACAGGTGTGATCTGCTGAAAGATTTTCAGGAGTTCCAGGAGAGAACTAGGTCTTAAATGATAGCTGTGGCCCTAGACTGTATAAAACAAAAGAGTTCTAGGCATTCAGGCAGCTTTTAGAATTTTTTTTAACTTAGCTTTTAAATTTCGATTTTGACAAGTTACAGGTGTGATCTGCTGAAAGATTTTCACGAGTTTCAGGAGAGAACTAGGTCTTAAATGATAGCTGTGGCCCTAGACTGTACAGAACAAAAGAGTTCTAGGTATTCAGGACCCTTTTAGAATTTTTTTTAAATCAAGTTTGAAATTTCGATTTTGTCAAGTTACAGGTGTGATCTGCTGAAATATTTTCAGGAGTTTCAGGAGAGCACTAGGTCTTAAATGATAGCTGTGGCCCTAGACTGTACAGAACAAAAGAGTTCTAGGCATTCAGGACCCTTTTAGAATTTTTTTTATATCAAGTTTGAAATTTCGATTTTGTCAAGTTACAGGTGTGATCTGCTGAAAGATTTTTACGAGTTACAGGAAATAACTAGGTCTTAAATGATAGCTGTGGCCCAAGACTGTACAGAACAAAAGAGTTCTAGTTATTCAGAACCCTTTTAAATTTTTTTTAAATCAAGTTTGAAATTTCGATTTTGTCAAGTTACAGGTGTGATCTGCTGAAAGATTTTCACGAGTTCCAGGAGAGAACTAGGTCTTAAATGATAGCTGTGGCCCTAAAGTGTACAAAACAAAAGAGTTCTAGGCATTCAGGATGCTTTTAGATTTTTTTTAAATCAAGTTTGAAATTTCGATTTTGTCAAGTAACAGGTGTGATCTGCTGAAAGATTTTCACGAGTTCCAGGAGAGAACTAGGTTTTAAATGATAGCTATGGCCCTATACTGTACAAAACAAAAGAGTTCTAGGCATTTAGGATGCTTTTAGTTTTTTTTTTGAATCATGTTTGAAATTTCGATTTTGTCAAGTTACAGGTGTGATCTGCTGAAAGATTTTCAGGAGTTCCAGGAGAGAACTAGGTCTTAAATGATAGCTGTGGCCCTAGACTGTATAAAACAAAAGAGATCTAGGCATTCAGGTAGCTTTTAGAATTTTTTTTAACTTAGCTTTTAAATTTCGATTTTGACAAGTTACAGGTGTGATCTGCTGAAAGATTTTCACGAGTTTCAGGAGAGAACTAGGTCTTTAATGATAGCTGTGGCCCTAGACTGTACAGAACAAAAGAGTTCTAGATATTCAGGATGCTTTTAGATTTTTTAAAAAGTCATGTTTGAAATTTCGATTTTGTCAAGATACAGGTGTGATCTGCTGAAAGATTTTCACGAGTTCCAGGAGAGAACTAGGTTTTAAATGATAGCTATGGCCCTATACTGTACAAAACAAAAGAGTTCTAGGCATTTAGGATGCTTTTAGTTTTTTTTTTAATCATGTTTGAAATTTCGATTTTGTCAAGTTACAGGTGTGATCTGCTGAAAGATTTTCAGGAGTTCCAGGAAAGAACTAGGTCTTAAATGATAGCTGTGGCCCTAGACTGTACAGAACAAAAGAGTTCTTGGTATTCAGGACCCTTTTAGAATTTTTTTTAAATCAAGTTTGAAATTTCGATTTTGTCAAGTTACAGGTGTGATCTGCTGAAATATTTTCAGGAGTTTCAGGAGAGCACTAGTTCTTAAATGATAGCTGTGGCCCTAGACTGTACAAAACAAAAGAGTTCTAGGCATTCAGGTAGCTTTTAGAATTTTTTTTAACTTAGCTTTTAAATTTCGATTTTGTCAAGCTACAGGTGTGATCTGCTGAAAGATTTTTAGGAGTTCCAGGAGAGAACTAGGTCTTAAATGATAGCTGTGACCCTAGACTGTACAGAACAAAAGAGTTCTAGGCATTCAGGATGCTTTTAGATTTTTTTTTTAATCAAGTTTGAAATTTTGATTTTGTCAAGTAACAGGTGTGATCTGCTGAAAGATTTTCACGAGTTCCAGGAGAGAACTAGGTCTTAAATGATAGTAGTGGCCCTAGACTGTACAAAACAAAAGAGTTCTAGGCATTCAGGTAGCTTTTAGAATTTTTTTTAACTTAGCCTTTAAATTTCGATTTTGTCAAGTTACAGGTGTGATCTGCTGAAAGATTTTCAGGAGATTCAGGAGAGAACTAGGTCTTAAATGATAGCTGTGGCCCTAGACTGTATAAAACAAAAGAGTTCTAGGCATTCAGGTAGCTTTTAGAATTTTTTTTAACTTAGCTTTTAAATTTCGATTTTGACAAGTTACAGGTGTGATCTGCTGAAAGATTTTCATGAGTTCCAGGAGAGAACTAGGTCTTAAATGATAGCTGTGGCCCTAGACTGAACAGAACAAAAGAGCTCTAGGCATTCAGGATGCTTTTAGATTTTTTTTAAAGTCATGTTTGAAATTTCGATTTTGTCAAGATACAGGTGTGATCTGCTGAAAGATTTTCACGAGTTCCAGGAGAGACCTAGGTCTTAAATGATAGCTGTGGCCCTAGACTGTACAAAACAAAAGAGTTCTAGGCATTCAGGTAGCTTTTAGAATTTTTTTTTAACTTAGCCTTTAAATTTCGATTTTGTCAAGTTACAGGTGTGATCTGCTGAAAGATTTTCAGGAGTTCCAGGAGAGAACTACGTCTTAAATGATAGCTGTGGCCCTAGACTGTATAAAACAAAAGAGTTCTAGGCATTCAGGTAGCTTTTAGAATTTTTTTTAACTTAGCTTTTAAATTTCGATTTTGACAAGTTACAGGTGTGATCTGCTGAAAGATTTTCACGAGTTTCAGGAGAGAACTAGGTCTTAAATTATAGCTGTGGCCCTAGACTGTACAGAACAAAAGAGTTCTAGGCATTCAGGATGCTTTTAGATTTTTTTAAAAGTCATGTTTGAAATTTCGATTTTGTCAAGATACAGGTGTGATCTGCTGAAAGATTTTCACGAGTTCCAGGAGAGACCTAGGTCTTAAATGATAGCTGTGGCCCCAGACTGTATAAAACAAAAGAGTTCTAGGCATTCAGGTAGCTTTTAGAATTTTTTTTAACTTAGCCTTTAAATTTCGATTTTGTCAAGTTACAGGTGTGATCTGCTGAAAGATTTTCAGGAGATCCAGGAGAGAACTAGGTCCTAAGTGATAGCTCTGGTCCTAGACTGTACAAAACAAAAGAGTTCTAGGCATTCAGGATGCTTTTAGATTTTTTTTAAATCATGTTTGAAAAATCGATTTTGTCAAGTTACAGGTGTGATCTGCTGAAAGATTTTCACGAGTTCCAGGAGATAACTAGGTCTTAAATGATAGCTGTGGCCCTATACTGTACAGAACAAAAGAGTTCTAGGCATTCAGGACCCTTTTAGAATTTTTTTTATATCAAGTTTGAAATTTCGATTTTGTCAAGTTACAGGTGTGATCTGCTGAAAGATTTTCAGGAGTTCCAGGAGAGAACTAGGTCTGAAATGATAGCTGTGGCCCTAGACTGTACAAAACAAAAGAGTTCTAGGCATTCAGGTAGCTTTTAGATTTTTTTTAACTTAGCTTTTAAATTTCGATTTTGTCAAGTTACAGGTGTGATCTGCTGAAAGATTTTCAGGAGTTCCAGGAGAGAACTAGGTCTTAAATGATAGCTGTGGCCCTAGACTGTATAAAACAAAAGAGTTCTAGGCATTCAGGCAGCTTTTAGAATTTTTTTTAACTTAGCTTTTAAATTTCGATTTTGACAAGTTACAGGTGTGATCTGCTGAAAGATTTTCACGAGTTTCAGGAGAGAACTAGGTCTTAAATGATAGCTGTGGCCCTAGACTGTACAGAACAAAAGAGTTCTAGGTATTCAGGACCCTTTTAGAATTTTTTTTAAATCAAGTTTGAAATTTCGATTTTGTCAAGTTACAGGTGTGATCTGCTGAAATATTTTCAGGAGTTTCAGGAGAGCACTAGGTCTTAAATGATAGCTGTGGCCCTAGACTGTACAGAACAAAAGAGTTCTAGGCATTCAGGACCCTTTTAGAATTTTTTTTATATCAAGTTTGAAATTTCGATTTTGTCAAGTTACAGGTGTGATCTGCTGAAAGATTTTTACGAGTTACAGGAAATAACTAGGTCTTAAATGATAGCTGTGGCCCAAGACTGTACAGAACAAAAGAGTTCTAGGCATTCAGGATGCTTTTAGATTTTTTAAAAAGTCATGTTTGAAATTTCGATTTTGTCAAGATACAGGTGTGATCTGCTGAAAGATTTTCACGAGTTCCAGGAGAGAACTAGGTTTTAAATGATAGCTATGGCCCTATACTGTACAAAACAAAAGAGATCTAGGCATTCAGGTAGCTTTTAGAATTTTTTTTAACTTAGCTTTTAAATTTCGATTTTGACAAGTTACAGGTGTGATCTGCTGAAAGATTTTCACGAGTTTCAGGAGAGAACTAGGTCTTAAATGATAGCTGTGGCCCTAGACTGTACAGAACAAAAGAGTTCTAGGCATTCAGGATGCTTTTAGATTTTTTAAAAAGTCATGTTTGAAATTTCGATTTTGTCAAGATACAGGTGTGATCTGCTGAAAGATTTTCACGAGTTCCAGGAGAGAACTAGGTTTTAAATGATAGCTATGGCCCTATACTGTACAAAACAAAAGAGTTCTAGGCATTTAGGATGCTTTTAGTTTTTTTTTTAATCATGTTTGAAATTTCGATTTTGTCAAGTTACAGGTGTGATCTGCTGAAAGATTTTCAGGAGTTCCAGGAAAGAACTAGGTCTTAAATGATAGCTGTGGCCCTAGACTGTACAGAACAAAAGAGTTCTTGGTATTCAGGACCCTTTTAGAATTTTTTTTAAATCAAGTTTGAAATTTCGATTTTGTCAAGTTACAGGTGTGATCTGCTGAAATATTTTCAGGAGTTTCAGGAGAGCACTAGTTCTTAAATGATAGCTGTGGCCCTAGACTGTACAAAACAAGAGAGTTCTAGGCATTCAGGTAGCTTTTAGAATTTTTTTTAACTTAGCTTTTAAATTTCGATTTTGTCAAGCTACAGGTGTGATCTGCTGAAAGATTTTTAGGAGTTCCAGGAGAGAACTAGGTCTTAAATGATAGCTGTGACCCTAGACTGTACAGAACAAAAGAGTTCTAGGCATTCAGGATGCTTTTAGATTTTTTTTTTAATCAAGTTTGAAATTTTGATTTTGTCAAGTTACAGGTGTGATCTGCTGAAAGATTTTCACAAGTTCCAGGAGAGAAATAGGTTTTAAATGATAGCTGTGGCCCTAAAATGTACAAAACAAAAGAGTTCTAGGCATTCAGGATGCTTTTAGATTTTTTTTAAATCATGTTTGAAATTTCGATTTTGTCAAGTTACAGGTGTGATCTGCTGAAAGATTTTCACGAGTTCCAGGAGAGAACTAGGTCTTAAATGATAGTAGTGGCCCTAGACTGTACAAAACAAAAGAGTTCTAGGCATTCAGGTAGCTTTTAGAATTTTTTTTAACTTAGCCTTTAAATTTCGATTTTGTCAAGTTACAGGTGTGATCTGCTGAAAGATTTTCAGGAGATTCAGGAGAGAACTAGGTCTTAAATGATAGCTGTGGCCCTAGACTGTATAAAACAAAAGAGTTCTAGGCATTCAGGTAGCTTTTAGAATTTTTTTTAACTTAGCTTTTAAATTTCGATTTTGACAAGTTACAGGTGTGATCTGCTGAAAGATTTTCACGAGTTCCAGGAGAGAACTAGGTCTTAAATAATAGCTGTGGCCCTAGACTGAACAGAACAAAAGAGCTCTAGGCATTCAGGATGCTTTTAGATTTTTTTTAAAGTCATGTTTGAAATTTCGATTTTGTCAAGATACAGGTGTGATCTGCTGAAAGATTTTCACGAGTTCCAGGAGAGACCTAGGTCTTAAATGATAGCTGTGGCCCTAGACTGTACAAAACAAAAGAGTTCTAGGCATTCAGGTAGCTTTTAGAATTTTTTTTAACTTAGCCTTTAAATTTCGATTTTGTCAAGTTACAGGTGTGATCTGCTGAAAGATTTTCAGGAGTTCCAGGAGAGAACTACGTCTTAAATGATAGCTGTGGCCCTAGACTGTATAAAACAAAAGAGTTCTAGGCATTCAGGTAGCTTTTAGAATTTTTTTTAACTTAGCTTTTAAATTTCGATTTTGACAAGTTACAGGTGTGATCTGCTGAAAGATTTTCACGAGTTTCAGGAGAGAACTAGGTCTTAAATGATAGCTGTGGCCCTAGACTGTACAGAACAAAAGAGTTCTAGGCATTCAGGATGCTTTTAGATTTTTTTAAAAGTCATGTTTGAAATTTCGATTTTGTCAAGATACAGGTGTGATCTGCTGAAAGATTTTCACGAGTTCCAGGAGAGAACTAGGTCTTAAATGATAGCTGTGGCCCCAGACTGTACAAAACAAAAGAGTTCTAGGCATTCAGGTAGCTTTTAGAATTTTTTTTAACTTAGCCTTTAAATTTCGATTTTGTCAAGTTACAGGTGTGATCTGCTGAAATATTTTCAGGAGATCCAGGAGAGAACTAGGTCTTAAATGATAGCTGTGGCCCTAGACTGTATAAAACAAAAGAGTTCTATGCATTCAGGTAGCTTTTAGAATTTTTTTTAACTTAGCTTTTAAATTTCGATTTTGACAAGTTACAGGTGTGATCTGCTGAAAGATTTTCACGAGTTCCAGGAGAGAACTAGGTCTTAAATGATAGCTGTGGCCCTAGACTGTACAGAACAAAAGAGTTCTAGGCATTCAGGACCCTTTTAGAATTTTTTTTATATCAAGTTTGAAATTTCGATTTTGTCAAGTTACAGGTGTGATCTGCTGAAAGATTTTTACGAGTTACAGGAAATAACTAGGTCTTAAATGATAGCTGTGGCCCAAGACTGTACAGAACAAAAGAGTTCTAGTTATTCAGAACCCTTTTAAATTTTTTTTAAATCAAGTTTGAAATTTCGATTTTGTCAAGTTACAGGTGTGATCTGCAGAAAGATTTTCACGAGTTCCAGGAGAGAACTAGGTCGTAAATGATAGCTGTGGCCCTAAAGTGTACAAAACAAAAGAGTTCTAGGCATTCAGGATGCTTTTAGATTTTTTTTTAAATCAAGTTTGAAATTTCGATTTTGTCAAGTAACAGGTGTGATCTGCTGAAAGATTTTCACGAGTTCCAGGAGAGAACTAGGTTTTAAATGATAGCTATGGCCCTATACTGTACAAAACAAAAGAGTTCTAGGCATTTAGGATGCTTTTAGTTTTTTTTTAATCATGTTTGAAATTTCGATTTTGTCAAGTTACAGGTGTGATCTGCTGAAAGATTTTCAGGAGTTCCAGGAGAGAACTAGGTCTTAAATGATAGCTGTGGCCCTAGACTGTACAAAACAAAAGAGTTCTAGGCATTCAGGTAGCTTTTAAATTTTTTTTAACTTAGCTTTTAAATTTCGATTTTGTCAAGTTACAGGTGTGATCTGCTGAAAGATTTTCAGGAGTTCCAGGAGAGAACTAGGTCTTAAATGATAGCTGTGGCCCTAGACTGTATAAAACAAAAGAGTTCTAGGCATTCAGGTAGCTTTTAGAATTTTTTTTAACTTAGCTTTTAAATTTCGATTTTGACAAGTTACAGGTGTGATCTGCTGAAAGATTTTCACGAGTTTCAGGAGAGAACTAGGTCTTAAATGATAGCTGTGGCCCTAGACTGTACAGAACAAAAGAGTTCTAGGCATTCAGGATGCTTTTAGATTTTTTTAAAAGACATGTTTGAAATTTCGATTTTGTCAAGATACAGGTGTGATCTGCTGAAAGATTTTCAGGAGATCCAGGAGAGAACTAGGTCTTAAATGATAGCTGTGGCCCAAGACTAAACAAAACAAAAGAGTTCTAGGCATTCAGGTAGCTTTTAGAATTTTTTTTAACTTAGCCTTTAAATTTCGATTTTGTCAAGTTACAGGTGTGATCTGCTGAAAGATTTTCACGAGTTCCAGGAGAGAACTAGGTTCTAAATGATAGCTATGGCCCTAGACTGTACAAAACAAAAGAGTTCTAGGCATTCAGGATGCTTTTATTTTTTTTTTAAATCATGTTCTAAATTTCGATTTTGTCAAGTTACAGGTGTGATCTGCTGAAAGATTTGCAGGAGTTCCAGGAAAGAACTAGGTCTTAAATGATAGCTGTGGCCCTAGACTGTACAGAACAAAAGAGTTCTAGGTATTCAGGACCCTTTTAGAATTTTTTTAAATCAAGTTTGAAATTTCGATTTTGTCAAGTTACAGGTGTGATCTGCTGAAAGATTTTCACGAGTTCCAGGAGAGAAATAGGTTTTAAATGATAGCTGTGGCCCTAAAATGTACAAAACAAAAGAGTTCTAGGCATTCAGGATGCTTTTAGATTTTTTTTAAATCATGTTTGAAATTTCGATTTTGTCAAGTTAAAAGAACTAGGTATTAAATGATAGCTGTGGCCCTAGACTGTACAGAACAAAAGAGTTCTAGGTATTCAGGACCCTTTAAGATTTTTTTTTAAATCAAGTTTGAAATTTCGATTTTGTCAAGTTACAGGTGTGATCTGCTGAAAGATTTTCACGAGTTCCAGGAGAGAACTAGGTCTTAAATGATAGCTGTGGCCCTATAGTGTACAAAACAAAAGAGTTCTAGGCATTCAGGATGCTTCTAGATTTTTTTTTAAATCAAGTTTGAAATTTCGATTTTGTCAAGTTACAGGTGTGATCTGCTGAAAGATTTTCACGAGTTCCAGGAAAGAACTAGGTCCTAAATGATAGCTGTGGTCCTAGACTGTACAAAACAAAAGAGTTCTAGGCATTCAGGATGCTTTTAGATTTTTTTTTAAATCAAGTTTGAAAAATCTATTTTGTCAAGCTACAGGTGTGATCTGCTGAAAGATTTTTAGGAGTTCCAGGAGAGAACTAGGTCTTAAATGATAGCTGTGACCCTAGACTGTACAGAACAAAAGAGTTCTAGGCATTCAGGATGCTTTTAGATTTTTTTTTTAATCAAGTTTGAAATTTTGATTTTGTCAAGTTACAGGTGTGATCTGCTGAAAGATTTTCAGGAGTTCCAGGAAAGAACTAGGTCTTAAATGATAGCTGTGGCCCTAAAATGTACAAAACAAAAGAGTTCTAGGCATTCAGGATGCTTTTAGATTTTTTTTAAATCATGTTTGAAATTTCGATTTTGTCAAGTTACAGGTGTGATCTGCTGAAATATTTTCAGGAGTTTCAGGAGAGCACTAGTTCTTAAATGATAGCTGTGGCCCTAGACTGTACAAAACAAAAGAGTTCTAGGCATTCAGGTAGCTTTTAGAATTTTTTTAACTTAGCTTTTAAATTTCGATTTTGTCAAGCTACAGGTGTGATCTGCTGAAAGATTTTTAGGAGTTCCAGGAGAGAACTAGGTCTTAAATGATAGCTGTGACCCTAGACTGTACAGAACAAAAGAGTTCTAGGCATTCAGGATGCTTTTAGATTTTTTTTTTAATCAAGTTTGAAATTTTGATTTTGTCAAGTTACAGGTGTGATCTGCTGAAAGATTTTCACAAGTTCCAGGAGAGAAATAGGTTTTAAATGATAGCTGTGGCCCTAAAATGTACAAAACAAAAGAGTTCTAGGCATTCAGGATGCTTTTAGATTTTTTTTAAATCATGTTTGAAATTTCGATTTTGTCAAGTTACAGGTGTGATCTGCTGAAAGATTTTCACGAGTTCCAGGAGAGAACTAGGTCTTAAATGATAGTTGTGGCCCTAGACTGTACAAAACAAAAAGAGTTCTAGGCATTCAGGTAGCTTTTAGAATTTTTTTAACTTAGCCTTTAAATTTCGATTTTGTCAAGTTACAGGTGTGATCTGCTGAAAGATTTTCAGGAGATCCAGGAGAGAACTAGGTCTTAAATGATAGCTGTGGCCCTAGACTGTATAAAACAAAAGAGTTCTAGGCATTCAGGTAGCTTTTAGAATTTTTTTTAACTTAGCTTTTAAATTTCGATTTTGACAAGTTACAGGTGTGATCTGCTGAAAGATTTTCACGAGTTCAGGAGAGAACTAGGTCTTAAATGATAGCTGTGGCCCTAGACTGAACAGAACAAAAGAGCTCTAGGCATTCAGGATGCTTTTAGATTTTTTTTAAAGTCATGTTTGAAATTTCGATTTTGTCAAGATACAGGTGTGATCTGCTGAAAGATTTTCACGAGTTCCAGGAAAGAACTAGGTCTTAAATGATAGCTGTGGCCCTAGACTGTACAAAACAAAAGAGTTCTAGGCATTCAGGTAGCTTTTAGAATTTTTTTTAACTTAGCCTTTAAATTTCGATTTTGTCAAGTTACAGGTGTGATCTGCTGAAAGATTTTCAGGAGTTCCAGGAGAGAACTACGTCTTAAATGATAGCTGTGGCCCTAGACTGTATAAAACAAAAAGAGTTCTAGGCATTCAGGTAGCTTTTAGAATTTTTTTAACTTAGCTTTTAAATTTCGATTTTGACAAGTTACAGGTGTGATCTGCTGAAAGATTTTCACGAGTTTCAGGAGAGAACTAGGTCTTAAATGATAGCTGTGGCCCTAGACTGTACAGAACAAAGAGTTCTAGGCATTCAGGATGCTTTTAGATTTTTTTAAAAGTCATGTTTGAAATTTCGATTTTGTCAAGATACAGGTGTGATCTGCTGAAAGATTTTCACGAGTTCCAGGAGAGAACTAGGTCTTAAATGATAGCTGTGGCCCCAGACTGTACAAAACAAAAGAGTTCTAGGCATTCAGGTAGCTTTTAGATTTTTTATTAACTTAGCCTTTAAATTTCGATTTTGTCAAGTTACAGGTGTGATCTGCTGAAAGATTTTCAGGAGATCCAGGAGAGAACTAGGTCTTAAATGATAGCTGTGGCCCTAGACTGTATAAACAAAAGAGTTCTATGCATTCAGGTAGCTTTTAGAATTTTTTTTTTAACTTAGCTTTTAAATTTCGATTTTGACAAGTTACAGGTGTGATCTGCTGAAAGATTTTCAGGAGTTCCAGGAAAGAACTAGGTCTTAAATGATAGCTGTGGCCCTAGAATGTACAAAACAAAAGAGATCTAGGCATTCAGGTAGCTTTTAGAATTTTTTTTAACTTAGCTTTTTAAATCTCGATTTTGACAAGTTACAGGTGTGATCTGCTGAAAGATTTTCAACGAGTTTCAGGAGGAGAACTAGGTCTTAAATGATAGCTGTGGCCCTATGTTTGAAATTTCGATTTTGTCAAGTTACAGGTGTGATCTGCTGAAATATTTTCAGGAGTTTCAGGAGAGCACTAGTTCTTAAATGATAGCTGTGGCCCTAGACTGTACAAAACAAAAGAGTTCTAGGCATTCAGGTAGCTTTTAGAATTTTTTTTAACTTAGCTTTTAAATTTCGATTTTGTCAAGCTACAGGTGTGATCTGCTGAAAGATTTTTAGGAGTTCCAGGAGAGAACTAGGTCTTAAATGATAGCTGTGACCCTAGACTGTACAGAACAAAAGAGTTCTAGGCATTCAGGATGCTTTTAGATTTTTTTTTTAATCAAGTTTGAAATTTTGATTTTGTCAAGTTACAGGTGTGATCTGCTGAAAGATTTTCACAAGTTCCAGGAGAGAAATAGGTTTTAAATGATAGCTGTGGCCCTAAAATGTACAAAACAAAAGAGTTCTAGGCATTCAGGATGCTTTTAGATTTTTTTTTAAATCATGTTTGAAATTTCGATTTTGTCAAGTTACAGGTGTGATCTGCTGAAAGATTTTCACGAGTTCCAGGAGAGAACTAGGTCTTAAATGATAGTTGTGGCCCTAGACTGTACAAAACAAAAGAGTTCTAGGCATTCAGGTAGCTTTTAGAATTTTTTTTAACTTAGCCTTTAAATTTCGATTTTGTCAAGTTACAGGTGTGATCTGCTGAAAGATTTTCAGGAGATCCAGGAGAGAACTAGGTCTTAAATGATAGCTGTGGCCCTAGACTGTATAAAACAAAAGAGTTCTAGGCATTCAGGTAGCTTTTAGAATTTTTTTTAACTTAGCTTTTAAATTTCGATTTTGACAAGTTACAGGTGTGATCTGCTGAAAGATTTTCACGAGTTCCAGGAGAGAACTAGGTCTTAAATGATAGCTGTGGCCCTAGACTGAACAGAACAAAAGAGCTCTAGGCATTCAGGATGCTTTTAGATTTTTTTTAAAGTCATGTTTGAAATTTCGATTTTGTCAAGATACAGGTGTGATCTGCTGAAAGATTTTCACGAGTTCCAGGAAAGAACTAGGTCTTAAATGATAGCTGTGGCCCTAGACTGTACAAAACAAAAGAGTTCTAGGCATTCAGGTAGCTTTTAGAATTTTTTTAACTTAGCCTTTAAATTTCGATTTTGTCAAGTTACAGGTGTGATCTGCTGAAAGATTTTCAGGAGTTCCAGGAGAGAACTACGTCTTAAATGATAGCTGTGGCCCTAGACTGTATAAAACAAAAGAGTTCTAGGCATTCAGGTAGCTTTTAGAATTTTTTTTAACTTAGCTTTTAAATTTCGATTTTGACAAGTTACAGGTGTGATCTGCTGAAAGATTTTCACGAGTTTCAGGAGAGAACTAGGTCTTAAATGATAGCTGTGGCCCTAGACTGTACAGAACAAAAGAGTTCTAGGCATTCAGGATGCTTTTAGATTTTTTTAAAAGTCATGTTTGAAATTTCGATTTTGTCAAGATACAGGTGTGATCTGCTGAAAGATTTTCACGAGTTCCAGGAGAGAACTAGGTCTTAAATGATAGCTGTGGCCCCAGACTGTACAAAACAAAAGAGTTCTAGGCATTCAGGTAGCTTTTAGAATTTTTATTAACTTAGCCTTTAAATTTCGATTTTGTCAAGTTACAGGTGTGATCTGCTGAAAGATTTTCAGGAGATCCAGGAGAGAACTAGGTCTTAAATGATAGCTGTGGCCCTAGACTGTATAAAACAAAAGAGTTCTATGCATTCAGGTAGCTTTTAGAATTTTTTTTAACTTAGCTTTTAAATTTCGATTTTGACAAGTTACAGGTGTGATCTGCTGAAAGATTTTCACGAGTTCCAGGAGAGAACTAGGTCTTAAATGATAGCTGTGGCCCTAGACTGTATAAAACAAAAGAGATCTAGGCATTCAGGTAGCTTTTAGAATTTTTTTTAACTTAGCTTTTAAATTTCGATTTTGACAAGTTACAGGTGTGATCTGCTGAAAGATTTTCACGAGTTTCAGGAGAGAACTAGGTCTTAAATGATAGCTGTGGCCCTAGACTGTACAGAACAAAAGAGTTCTAGGCATTCAGGATGCTTTTAGATTTTTTAAAAAGTCATGTTTGAAATTTCGATTTTGTCAAGATACAGGTGTGATCTGCTGAAAGATTTTCACGAGTTCCAGGAGAGAACTAGGTTTTAAATGATAGCTATGGCCCTATACTGTACAAAACAAAAGAGTTCTAGGCATTTAGGATGCTTTTAGTTTTTTTTTTTTAATCATGTTTGAAATTTCGATTTTGTCAAGTTACAGGTGTGATCTGCTGAAAGATTTTCAGGAGTTCCAGGAAAGAACTAGGTCTTAAATGATAGCTGTGGCCCTAGACTGTACAGAACAAAAGAGTTCTTGGTATTCAGGACCCTTTTAGAATTTTTTTTAAATCAAGTTTGAAATTTCGATTTTGTCAAGTTACAGGTGTGATCTGCTGAAATATTTTCAGGAGTTTCAGGAGAGCACTAGTTCTTAAATGATAGCTGTGGCCCTAGACTGTACAAAACAAGAGAGTTCTAGGCATTCAGGTAGCTTTTAGAATTTTTTTTTAACTTAGCTTTTAAATTTCGATTTTGTCAAGCTACAGGTGTGATCTGCTGAAAGATTTTTAGGAGTTCCAGGAGAGAACTAGGTCTTAAATGATAGCTGTGACCCTAGACTGTACAGAACAAAAGAGTTCTAGGCATTCAGGATGCTTTTAGATTTTTTTTTTAATCAAGTTTGAAATTTTGATTTTGTCAAGTTACAGGTGTGATCTGCTGAAAGATTTTCACAAGTTCCAGGAGAGAAATAGGTTTTAAATGATAGCTGTGGCCCTAAAATGTACAAAACAAAAGAGTTCTAGGCATTCAGGATGCTTTTAGATTTTTTTTTTAAATCATGTTTGAAATTTCGATTTTGTCAAGTTACAGGTGTGATCTGCTGAAAGATTTTCACGAGTTCCAGGAGAGAACTAGGTCTTAAATGATAGTAGTGGCCCTAGACTGTACAAAACAAAAGAGTTCTAGGCATTCAGGTAGCTTTTAGAATTTTTTTTAACTTAGCCTTTAAATTTCGATTTTGTCAAGTTACAGGTGTGATCTGCTGAAAGATTTTCAGGAGATTCAGGAGAGAACTAGGTCTTAAATGATAGCTGTGGCCCTAGACTGTATAAAACAAAAGAGTTCTAGGCATTCAGGTAGCTTTTAGAATTTTTTTTAACTTAGCTTTTAAATTTCGATTTTGACAAGTTACAGGTGTGATCTGCTGAAAGATTTTCACGAGTTTCAGGAGAGAACTAGGTCTTAAATGATAGCTGTGGCCCTAGACTGTACAGAACAAAAGAGTTCTAGGCATTCAGGATGCTTTTAGATTTTTTAAAAAGTCATGTTTGAAATTTCGATTTTGTCAAGATACAGGTGTGATCTGCTGAAAGATTTTCACGAGTTCCAGGAGAGAACTAGGTTTTAAATGATAGCTATGGCCCTATACTGTACAAAACAAAAGAGTTCTAGGCATTTAGGATGCTTTTAGTTTTTTTTTTAATCATGTTTGAAATTTCGATTTTGTCAAGTTACAGGTGTGATCTGCTGAAAGATTTTCAGGAGTTCCAGGAAAGAACTAGGTCTTAAATGATAGCTGTGGCCCTAGACTGTACAGAACAAAAGAGTTCTTGGTATTCAGGACCCTTTTAGAATTTTTTTTTAAATCAAGTTTGAAATTTCGATTTTGTCAAGTTACAGGTGTGATCTGCTGAAATATTTTCAGGAGTTTCAGGAGAGCACTAGTTCTTAAATGATAGCTGTGGCCCTAGACTGTACAAAACAAGAGAGTTCTAGGCATTCAGGTAGCTTTTAGAATTTTTTTTAACTTAGCTTTTAAATTTCGATTTTGTCAAGCTACAGGTGTGATCTGCTGAAAGATTTTTAGGAGTTCCAGGAGAGAACTAGGTCTTAAATGATAGCTGTGACCCTAGACTGTACAGAACAAAAGAGTTCTAGGCATTCAGGATGCTTTTAGATTTTTTTTTAATCAAGTTTGAAATTTTGATTTTGTCAAGTTACAGGTGTGATCTGCTGAAAGATTTTCACAAGTTCCAGGAGAGAAATAGGTTTTAAATGATAGCTGTGGCCCTAAAATGTACAAAACAAAAGAGTTCTAGGCATTCAGGATGCTTTTAGATTTTTTTTAAATCATGTTTGAAATTTCGATTTTGTCAAGTTACAGGTGTGATCTGCTGAAAGATTTTCACGAGTTCCAGGAGAGAACTAGGTCTTAAATGATAGTAGTGGCCCTAGACTGTACAAAACAAAAGAGTTCTAGGCATTCAGGTAGCTTTTAGAATTTTTTTTAACTTAGCCTTTAAATTTCGATTTTGTCAAGTTACAGGTGTGATCTGCTGAAAGATTTTCAGGAGATTCAGGAGAGAACTAGGTCTTAAATGATAGCTGTGGCCCTAGACTGTATAAAACAAAAGAGTTCTAGGCATTCAGGTAGCTTTTAGAATTTTTTTTAACTTAGCTTTTAAATTTCGATTTTGACAAGTTACAGGTGTGATCTGCTGAAAGATTTTCACGAGTTCCAGGAGAGAACTAGGTCTTAAATGATAGCTGTGGCCCTAGACTGAACAGAACAAAAGAGCTCTAGGCATTCAGGATGCTTTTAGATTTTTTTTAAAGTCATGTTTGAAATTTCGATTTTGTCAAGATACAGGTGTGATCTGCTGAAAGATTTTCACGAGTTCCAGGAGAGACCTAGGTCTTAAATGATAGCTGTGGCCCTAGACTGTACAAAACAAAAGAGTTCTAGGCATTCAGGTAGCTTTTAGAATTTTTTTTAACTTAGCCTTTAAATTTCGATTTTGTCAAGTTACAGGTGTGATCTGCTGAAAGATTTTCAGGAGTTCCAGGAGAGAACTACGTCTTAAATGATAGCTGTGGCCCTAGACTGTATAAAACAAAAGAGTTCTAGGCATTCAGGTAGCTTTTAGAATTTTTTTTTAACTTAGCTTTTAAATTTCGATTTTGACAAGTTACAGGTGTGATCTGCTGAAAGATTTTCACGAGTTTCAGGAGAGAACTAGGTCTTAAATGATAGCTGTGGCCCTAGACTGTACAGAACAAAAGAGTTCTAGGCATTCAGGATGCTTTTAGATTTTTTTAAAAGTCATGTTTGAAATTTCGATTTTGTCAAGATACAGGTGTGATCTGCTGAAAGATTTTCACGAGTTCCAGGAGAGAACTAGGTCTTAAATGATAGCTGTGGCCCCAGACTGTACAAAACAAAAGAGTTCTAGGCATTCAGGTAGCTTTTAGAATTTTTTTAACTTAGCCTTTAAATTTCGATTTTGTCAAGTTACAGGTGTGATCTGCTGAAATATTTTCAGGAGATCCAGGAGAGAACTAGGTCTTAAATGATAGCTGTGGCCCTAGACTGTATAAAACAAAAGAGTTCTATGCATTCAGGTAGCTTTTAGAATTTTTTTTAACTTAGCTTTTAAATTTCGATTTTGACAAGTTACAGGTGTGATCTGCTGAAAGATTTTCACGAGTTCCAGGAGAGAACTAGGTCTTAAATGATAGCTGTGGCCCTAGACTGTACAGAACAAAAGAGTTCTAGGCATTCAGGACCCTTTTAGAATTTTTTTTATATCAAGTTTGAAATTTCGATTTTGTCAAGTTACAGGTGTGATCTGCTGAAAGATTTTTACGAGTTACAGGAAATAACTAGGTCTTAAATGATAGCTGTGGCCCAAGACTGTACAGAACAAAAGAGTTCTAGTTATTCAGAACCCTTTTAAATTTTTTTTTAAATCAAGTTTGAAATTTCGATTTTGTCAAGTTACAGGTGTGATCTGCAGAAAGATTTTCACGAGTTCCAGGAGAGAACTAGGTCGTAAATGATAGCTGTGGCCCTAAAGTGTACAAAACAAAAGAGTTCTAGGCATTCAGGATGCTTTTAGATTTTTTTTTAAATCAAGTTTGAAATTTCGATTTTGTCAAGTAACAGGTGTGATCTGCTGAAAGATTTTCACGAGTTCCAGGAGAGAACTAGGTTTTAAATGATAGCTATGGCCCTATACTGTACAAAACAAAAGAGTTCTAGGCATTTAGGATGCTTTTAGTTTTTTTTTAATCATGTTTGAAATTTCGATTTTGTCAAGTTACAGGTGTGATCTGCTGAAAGATTTTCAGGAGTTCCAGGAGAGAACTAGGTCTTAAATGATAGCTGTGGCCCTAGACTGTACAAAACAAAAGAGTTCTAGGCATTCAGGTAGCTTTTAGATTTTTTTTAACTTAGCTTTTAAATTTCGATTTTGTCAAGTTACAGGTGTGATCTGCTGAAAGATTTTCAGGAGTTCCAGGAGAGAACTAGGTCTTAAATGATAGCTGTGGCCCTAGACTGTATAAAACAAAAGAGTTCTAGGCATTCAGGTAGCTTTTAGAATTTTTTTTAACTTAGCTTTTAAATTTCGATTTTGACAAGTTACAGGTGTGATCTGCTGAAAGATTTTCACGAGTTTCAGGAGAGAACTAGGTCTTAAATGATAGCTGTGGCCCTAGACTGTACAGAACAAAAGAGTTCTAGGCATTCAGGATGCTTTTAGATTTTTTTAAAAGACATGTTTGAAATTTCGATTTTGTCAAGATACAGGTGTGATCTGCTGAAAGATTTTCAGGAGATCCAGGAGAGAACTAGGTCTTAAATGATAGCTGTGGCCCAAGACTAAACAAAACAAAAGAGTTCTAGGCATTCAGGTAGCTTTTAGAATTTTTTTTAACTTAGCCTTTAAATTTCGATTTTGTCAAGTTACAGGTGTGATCTGCTGAAAGATTTTCACGAGTTCCAGGAGAGAACTAGGTTCTAAATGATAGCTATGGCCCTAGACTGTACAAAACAAAAGAGTTCTAGGCATTCAGGATGCTTTTATTTTTTTTTTAAATCATGTTCTAAATTTCGATTTTGTCAAGTTACAGGTGTGATCTGCTGAAAGATTTGCAGGAGTTCCAGGAAAGAACTAGGTCTTAAATGATAGCTGTGGCCCTAGACTGTACAGAACAAAAGAGTTCTAGGTATTCAGGACCCTTTTAGAATTTTTTTTAAATCAAGTTTGAAATTTCGATTTTGTCAAGTTACAGGTGTGATCTGCTGAAAGATTTTCACGAGTTCCAGGAGAGAAATAGGTTTTAAATGATAGCTGTGGCCCTAAAATGTACAAAACAAAAGAGTTCTAGGCATTCAGGATGCTTTTAGATTTTTTTTAAATCATGTTTGAAATTTCGATTTTGTCAAGTTAAAAGAACTAGGTATTAAATGATAGCTGTGGCCCTAGACTGTACAGAACAAAAGAGTTCTAGGTATTCAGGACCCTTTAAGATTTTTTTTTAAATCAAGTTTGAAATTTCGATTTTGTCAAGTTACAGGTGTGATCTGCTGAAAGATTTTCACGAGTTCCAGGAGAGAACTAGGTCTTAAATGATAGCTGTGGCCCTATAGTGTACAAAACAAAAGAGTTCTAGGCATTCAGGATGCTTCTAGATTTTTTTTTAAATCAAGTTTGAAATTTCGATTTTGTCAAGTTACAGGTGTGATCTGCTGAAAGATTTTCACGAGTTCCAGGAAAGAACTAGGTCCTAAATGATAGCTGTGGTCCTAGACTGCACAAAACAAAAGAGTTCTAGGCATTCAGGATGCTTTTAGATTTTTTTTTAAATCAAGTTTGAAAAATCTATTTTGTCAAGTAACAGGTGTGATCTGCTGAAAGATTTTCACGAGTTCCAGGAGAGAACTAGGTCTTAAATGATAGCTGTGGCCCTAGACTGTACAGAACAAAAGAGTTCTAGGTATTCAGGACCCTTTTAGAATTTTTTTTTTATCAAGTTTGAAATTTCGATTTTGTCAAGTTACAGGTGTGATCTGCTGAAATATTTTCAGGAGTTTCAGGAGAGCACTAGTTCTTAAATGATAGCTGTGGCCCTAGACTGTACAAAACAAAAGAGTTCTAGGCATTCAGGTAGCTTTTAGAATTTTTTTTAACTTAGCTTTTAAATTTCGATTTTGTCAAGCTACAGGTGTGATCTGCTGAAAGATTTTTAGGAGTTCCAGGAGAGAACTAGGTCTTAAATGATAGCTGTGACCCTAGACTGTACAGAACAAAAGAGTTCTAGGCATTCAGGATGCTTTTAGATTTTTTTTTTAATCAAGTTTGAAATTTTGATTTTGTCAAGTTACAGGTGTGATCTGCTGAAAGATTTTCAGGAGTTCCAGGAAAGAACTAGGTCTTAAATGATAGCTGTGGCCCTAAAATGTACAAAACAAAAGAGTTCTAGGCATTCAGGATGCTTTTAGATTTTTTTTAAATCATGTTTGAAATTTCGATTTTGTCAAGTTACAGGTGTGATCTGCTGAAATATTTTCAGGAGTTTCAGGAGAGCACTAGTTCTTAAATGATAGCTGTGGCCCTAGACTGTACAAAACAAAAGAGTTCTAGGCATTCAGGTAGCTTTTAGAATTTTTTTTAACTTAGCTTTTAAATTTCGATTTTGTCAAGCTACAGGTGTGATCTGCTGAAAGATTTTTAGGAGTTCCAGGAGAGAACTAGGTCTTAAATGATAGCTGTGACCCTAGACTGTACAGAACAAAAGAGTTCTAGGCATTCAGGATGCTTTTAGATTTTTTTTTTAATCAAGTTTGAAATTTTGATTTTGTCAAGTTACAGGTGTGATCTGCTGAAAGATTTTCACAAGTTCCAGGAGAGAAATAGGTTTTAAATGATAGCTGTGGCCCTAAAATGTACAAAACAAAAGAGTTCTAGGCATTCAGGATGCTTTTAGATTTTTTTTAAATCATGTTTGAAATTTCGATTTTGTCAAGTTACAGGTGTGATCTGCTGAAAGATTTTCACGAGTTCCAGGAGAGAACTAGGTCTTAAATGATAGTTGTGGCCCTAGACTGTACAAAACAAAAGAGTTCTAGGCATTCAGGTAGCTTTTAGAATTTTTTTTAACTTAGCCTTTAAATTTCGATTTTGTCAAGTTACAGGTGTGATCTGCTGAAAGATTTTCAGGAGATCCAGGAGAGAACTAGGTCTTAAATGATAGCTGTGGCCCTAGACTGTATAAAACAAAAGAGTTCTAGGCATTCAGGTAGCTTTTAGAATTTTTTTTAACTTAGCTTTTAAATTTCGATTTTGACAAGTTACAGGTGTGATCTGCTGAAAGATTTTCACGAGTTCCAGGAGAGAACTAGGTCTTAAATGATAGCTGTGGCCCTAGACTGAACAGAACAAAAGAGCTCTAGGCATTCAGGATGCTTTTAGATTTTTTTTAAAGTCATGTTTGAAATTTCGATTTTGTCAAGATACAGGTGTGATCTGCTGAAAGATTTTCACGAGTTCCAGGAAAGAACTAGGTCTTAAATGATAGCTGTGGCCCTAGACTGTACAAAACAAAAGAGTTCTAGGCATTCAGGTAGCTTTTAGAATTTTTTTTAACTTAGCCTTTAAATTTCGATTTTGTCAAGTTACAGGTGTGATCTGCTGAAAGATTTTCAGGAGTTCCAGGAGAGAACTACGTCTTAAATGATAGCTGTGGCCCTAGACTGTATAAAACAAAAGAGTTCTAGGCATTCAGGTAGCTTTTAGAATTTTTTTTAACTTAGCTTTTAAATTTCGATTTTGACAAGTTACAGGTGTGATCTGCTGAAAGATTTTCACGAGTTTCAGGAGAGAACTAGGTCTTAAATGATAGCTGTGGCCCTAGACTGTACAGAACAAAAGAGTTCTAGGCATTCAGGATGCTTTTAGATTTTTTTAAAAGTCATGTTTGAAATTTCGATTTTGTCAAGATACAGGTGTGATCTGCTGAAAGATTTTCACGAGTTCCAGGAGAGAACTAGGTCTTAAATGATAGCTGTGGCCCCAGACTGTACAAAACAAAAGAGTTCTAGGCATTCAGGTAGCTTTTAGAATTTTTATTAACTTAGCCTTTAAATTTCGATTTTGTCAAGTTACAGGTGTGATCTGCTGAAAGATTTTCAGGAGATCCAGGAGAGAACTAGGTCTTAAATGATAGCTGTGGCCCTAGACTGTATAAAACAAAAGAGTTCTATGCATTCAGGTAGCTTTTAGAATTTTTTTTAACTTAGCTTTTAAATTTCGATTTTGACAAGTTACAGGTGTGATCTGCTGAAAGATTTTCACGAGTTCCAGGAGAGAACTAGGTCTTAAATGATAGCTGTGGCCCTAGACTGTACAGAACAAAAGAGTTCTAGGCATTCAGGACCCTTTTAGAATTTTTTTTATATCAAGTTTGAAATTTCGATTTTGTCAAGTTACAGGTGTGATCTGCTGAAAGATTTTTACGAGTTACAGGAGAGAACTAGGTCTTAAATGATAGCTGTGGCCCTAGACTGTATAAAACAAAAGAGTTCTAGGCATTCAGGTAGCTTTTAGAATTTTTTTTAACTTAGCTTTTAAATTTCGATTTTGACAAGTTACAGGTGTGATCTGCTGAAAGATTTTCACGAGTTTCAGGAGAGAACTAGGTCTTAAATGATAGCTGTGGCCCTAGACTGTACAGAACAAAAGAGTTCTAGGCATTCAGGATGCTTTTAGATTTTTTTAAAAGTCATGTTTGAAATTTCGATTTTGTCAAGATACAGGTGTGATCTGCTGAAAGATTTTCAGGAGTTCCAGGAGAGAACTAGGTCTTAAATGATAGCTGTGGCCCAAGACTAAACAAAACAAAAGAGTTCTAGGCATTCAGGTAGCTTTTAGATTTTTTTTTAACTTAGCCTTTAAATTTCGATTTTGTCAAGTTACAGGTGTGATCTGCTGAAAGATTTTCACGAGTTCCAGGAGAGAACTAGGTTCTAAATGATAGCTATGGCCCTAGACTGTACAAAACAAAAGAGTTCTAGGCATTCAGGATGCTTTTATTTTTTTTAAATCATGTTCTAAATTTCGATTTTGTCAAGTTACAGGTGTGATCTGCTGAAAGATTTGCAGGAGTTCCAGGAAAGAACTAGGTCTTAAATGATAGCTGTGGCCCTAGACTGTACAGAACAAAAGAGTTCTAGGTATTCAGGACCCTTTTAGAATTTTTTTTAAATCAAGTTTGAAATTTCGATTTTGTCAAGTTACAGGTGTGATCTGCTGAAAGATTTTCAGGAGTTCCAGGAGAGCACTAGTTCTTAAATGATAACTGTGGCCCTAGACTGTACAAAACAAAAGAGTTCTAGGCATTCAGGTAGCTTTTAGAATTTTTTTTACCTTAGCTTTTAAATTTCGATTTTGTCAAGCTACAGGTGTGATCTGCTGAAAGATTTTTAGGAGTTCCAGGAGAGAACTAGGTCTTAAATGATAGCTGTGGCCCTAGACTGTACAGAACAAAAGAGTTCTAGGCATTCAGGATGCTTTTAGATTTTTTTTTTGATCAAGTTTGAAATTTTGATTTTGTCAAGTTACAGGTGTGATCTGCTGAAAGATTTTCACGAGTTCCAGGAGAGAAATAGGTTTTAAATGATAGCTGTGGCCGTAAAATGTACAAAACAAAAGAGTTCTAGGCATTCAGGATGCTTTTAGATTTTTTTTAAATCATGTTTGAAATTTCGATTTTGTCAAGTTAAAAGAACTAGGTATTAAATGATAGCTGTGGCCCTAGACTGTACAGAACAAAAGAGTTCTAGGTATTCAGGACCCTTTAAGATTTTTTTTTAAATCAAGTTTGAAATTTCGATTTTGTCAAGTTACAGGTGTGATCTTCTGAAAGATTTTCACGAGTTCCAGGAGAGAACTAGGTCTTAAATGATAGCTGTGGCCCTATAGTGTACAAAACAAAAGAGTTCTAGGCATTCAGGATGCTTTTAGATTTTTTTTTAAATCAAGTTTGAAATTTCGATTTTGTCATGTTACAGGTGTGATCTGCTGAAAGATTTTCACGAGTTCCAGGAAAGAACTAGGTCCTAAATGATAGCTGTGGTCCTAGACTGTACAAAACAAAAGAGTTCTAGGCATTCAGGATGCTTTTAGATTTTTTTTTAAATCAAGTTTGAAAAATCTATTTTGTCAAGTAACAGGTGTGATCTGCTGAAAGATTTTCACGAGTTCCAGGAGAGAACTAGGTCTTAAATGATAGCTGTGGCCCTAGACTGTACAGAACAAAAGAGTTCTAGGCATTCAGGTAGCTTTTAAAATTTTTTTTAACTTAGCTTTTAAATTTCGATTTTGTCAAGTTACAGGTGTGATCTGCTGAAAGATTTTCACGAGTTCCAGGAGAGAACTAGGTTTTAAATGATAGTTGTGGCCCTAGACTGTACAGAACAAAAGAGTTCTAGGTATTCAGGACTCCTTTAGAATTTTTTTTAAATCAAGTCTTAAATTTCGATTTTTTCAAGTTACAGGTGTGATCTGCTGAAAGATTTTCAGGAGTTCCAGGAGAGAACTAGGTCTTAAATGATATCTGTGGCCCTAGACTGTACAGAAAAAAAGAGTTCTAGGTATTCAGGACCCTTTTAGATTTTTTTTTTAATCAAGTTTGAAATTTTGATTTTGTCAAGTTACAGGTGTGATCTGCTGAAAGATTTTCACGAGTTCAAGGAGAGAACTAGGATTTAAATGATAGCTGTGGCCCTGAACTAAACAAAACAAAAGAGTTCTAGGCATTCAGGATGCTTTTAGATTTTTTTTTAAATGATGTTTGAAATTTCGATTTTGTCAAGTTACAGGTGTGATCTGCTGAAAGATTTTCACGAGTTCCAGGAGAGAACTAGGTCTTAAATGATAGCTGTGGTCCTAGACTGTACAAAACGAAAGAGTTCTAGGCATTGAGGTAGCTTTTAGAATTTTTTTTAACTTAGCCTTTAAATTTCGATTTTGTCAAGTTACAGGTGTGATCTGCTGAAAGATTATCGCGAGTTCCAGGAAAGAACTAGGTCTTAAATGATAGCTGTGGCCCTAGACTGTACAAAACAAAAGAGTTCTAGGCATTGAGGTAGCTTTTAGAATTTTTTTTAACTTAGCCTTTAAATTTCGATTTAGTCAAGTTACAGGTGTGATCTGCTGAAAGATTATCACGAGTTCCAGGAGAGAACTAGGTCTTAAATGATAGCTGTGGCCCTAGACTGTACAGAACGAAAGAGTTCTAGGCATTCAGGATGCTTTTAGAATTTTTTTTAAATCAAGTTTGAAATTTCGATTTTGTCAAGTTACAGGTGTGATCTGCTGAAAGATTTTCATGAGTTCCAGGAGAGAACTAGGTCTTAAATGATAGCTGTATCCCTAGAGTGTACAAAACAAAAGAGTTCTAGGCATTCAGGATGCTTTTAATTTTTTTTTAAATCAAGTTTGAAATTTCGATTTTGTCAAGTTACAGGTGTGATCTGCTGAAAGATTTTCACGAGTTTCAGGAACGAACTAGGTCCTAAATGATAGCTGTGGTCCTAGACTGTACAAAACAAAAGAGTTCTAGGCATTCAGGATGCTTTTAGATTTTTTTTTAAATCAAGTTTGAAATTTCGATTTTGTCAAGTTACAGGTGTGATCTGCTGAAAGATTTTCACGAGTTCCAGGAGAGAACAAGGTCTTAAATGATAGCTGTGGCCCTATACTGTACAGAACAAAAGAGTTCTAGGTATTCAGGACCCTTTTAGAATTGTTTTTAAATCATGTTTGAAATTTCGATTTTGTCAAGTTACAGGTGTGATCTGCTGAAAGATTTTCACGAGTTCCAGGAGAGAACTAGGTTTTAAATGATAGCTGTGGCCCTAGAGTGTACAAAACAAAAGAGTTCTAGGCATTCAGGATGCTTTTAAATTTTTTTTTAAATCAAGTTTGAAATTTCGATTTTGTCAAGTTACAGGTGTGATCTGGTGAAAGATTTTCACGAGTTCCAGGAAAGAACTAGGTCTTAAATGATACCTGTGGCCCTAAACTGTACAGAACAAAAGAGTTCTAGGCATTCAGGTAGCTTTTAGAATTTTTTTTAACTTAACTTTTAAATTTCGATTTTGTCAAGATACAGGTGTGATCTGCTGAAAGATTTTCACGAGTTCCAGGAGAGATTTAGGTCTTAAATGATAGCTGTGGCCCTAGACTGTACAAAACAAAAGAGTTCTAGGCATTCAGGGTGCTTTTAGATATTTTTTTTAATGAAGTTTGAAATTTCGATTTTGTCAAGTTACAGGTGTGATCTGCTGAAAGATTATGACGAGTTCTAGGAAATAACTAGATCTGAAATGATAGCTGTGGCCCTAGACTGTACAAAACAAAAGAGATCCTGGCTTTCAGTTTGCTATTAGAATTTTTTTTAAATCAAGTTTGAAATTTCGATTTTTTGAAGATACAGGTGTGATCTGCTGAAAGATTTTCAAGAGTTCCAGGAGAGAACTAGGTCCTAAATGATAGCTGTGGTCCTAGACTGTACAAAACAAAAGAGTTCTAGGCATTCAGGATGCTTTTAGATTTTTTTTAAAGTCATGTTTGAAATTTCGATTTTGTCAAGATACTGGTGTGATCTGCTGAAAGATTTTCACGAGTTCCAGGAGAGAACTAGGTCTTAAATGATAGCTGTGGCCCTAGACTGTACAAAACAAAAGAGTTCTAGGCATTCAGGTAGCTTTTAGAATTTTTTTTAACTTAGCCTTTAAATTTCGATTTTGTCAAGTTACAGGTGTGATCTGCTGAAGGATTTTCACGAGTTCCAGGAGAGTACTAGGTCTTAAATGATAGCTGTGGCCCTAGACTGTACAGAACAAAAGAGTTCTCGGCATTCAGGATGCTTTTAGATTTTTTTTAAAGTCATGTCTGAAATTTCGATTTTGTCAACATACAGGTGTGATCTGCTGAAAGATTTTCACGAGTTCCAGGAGAGAACTAGGTCTTAAATGATAGCTGTGGCCCTAGACTGTACAAAACAAAAGAGTTCTAGGCATTCAGGTAGCTTTTATAATTTTTTTCAACTTAGCTTTTAAATTTCGATTTTGACAAGTTACAGGTGTGATCTGCTGAAAGATTTTCACGAGTTCCAGGAGAGAACTAGGTCTTAAATGATAGCTGTGGCCCTAGACTGTACATAAAAAAAGAGTTCTAGGCATTCAGGATGCTTTTAGATTTTTTTTAAAGTCATGTTTGAAATTTCGATTTTGTCAAGATACAGGTGTGATCTGCTGAAAGATTTTCACGAGTTCCAGGAGAGAATTAGGTCTAAAATGATAGCTGTGGCCCTAGACTGTACAAAACAAAAGAGTTCTAGGCATTCAGGGTGCTTTTAGATATTTTTTTTAATGAAGTTTGAAATTTCGATTTTGTCAAGTTACAGGTGTGATCTGCTGAAAGATTATGACGAGTTCCAGGAAATAACTAGATCTGAAATGATAGCTGTGGCCCTAGACTGTACAAAACAAAAGAGTTCCTGGCTTTCAGGATGCTTTTAGAATTTTTTTTAAATCAAGTTTGAAATTTCGATTTTTTGAAGATACAGGTGTGATCTGCTGAAAGATTTTCACGAGTTCTAGGATAGAACTAGGTCTTGAATGATACCTGTGGCCATAGCCTATACAAAACAAAAGAGTTCTAGGCATTTAGGATGCTTTTGGAATTTTTTTTAAATCAAGTTTGAAATTTCGATTTTTTCAAGATACAGGTGTGATCTGCTGAAAGATTTTCACGAGTTCCAGGAGAGAGCTAGATTACAAATGATAGCTGTGGCCCTAGATTGTACAAAATGAAAGAGTTCTAGACATTCAGGATTCTTGTAGAATTTTTTAAAAATCAAGTTTGAAATTTAGATTTTTTTCAAGATACAGGTGTGATCTGCTGAAAGATTTTCTCGAGTTCCGGGAAAGAACTAGGTCTTAAATGATAGCTGTGGCCCTAGACTATAGAAAACGAAAGAGTTGTGGGCAATCAGGTAGCTTTTAGTTTTTTTTTTAAATCAAGTTTGAAACTTCGATTTTGTGAAGTTACAGGTGTGATCTGCTGAAAGATCTATGTCTTAAATGATAGCTGTGGCCCTAGACTATACAAAACTGAAAGATTTTCATGAGTTTCAGGCTGCCTTTAGGTGTCAAATATTATACTCCTTTGATATTTAAACTCTTGTAGTAGTTGTATTTGGTAAAATACAGGTGTGATCTATTGAAAGATATTCAGGAGTTCTTTTTCCATAATTTTTCAGGTTTAAAATGATAGGTGATAATCTTGATCACATTAAACAAAAGATTTATAGCCATTCAGGTAGGTAGCTTTGAAGATTAATGAAAAATTATGGTTTACATTTTTAAGTGATTAATACAGGTATAATGTTCTGAAAGATTTTTAGGAGTTAATAGTTAGAATGAATTTTAAGTTGATAGCTGACACTGTACACTGTATATTAATGCAAAACAAAAGAGACTTATTCTTTAGAGAAATTATGTATTGTCTTAGCTTTTAGAATTAGATGAAAATGATTGATTGGGTGAAATATTTTCAAGTGTACTAGGCTGTAATTAAGATAATAGCTCCTACTTTAGACGATTTTTTTACAGACGCTAATTGCTGTACAAATATTTTTTTTTTTTTTTGGTTTATTTTTTTTTTTTGGTTTTTTATACTTTTTTAAAGATTTTTTTTTTATATTTTTGGGTTTTTATTATTTTCTTCGAAGTGTATAAATGATTACGTGTGGGAACACCTCTTTGTCTCCTTTGACTGTTGCACGTCTTTTCATAAGATCGTCATAAATGTGCCATACGTTCCCAGTTAGTGTGTAAGCGACATAATGGGCCATGTCTGCCATATAACCAACTACGCCTGTTAAGATGTAGGTAGCATGGCCAACATTGATGTTTTTGCTTACGGAGCCCAGTGTGTGCTTTTTCATGCTGTTGTGACCTGGATATCCTGGATCAGTCAAGACAGCCGTGTCTACAATTAGATGTGGCCCGTAATCTGTCAACATCACCATTTCATTTTTGCATCTTACGCAAGTTCGGCGTGAAGATACGCAATCGTCGATAGCGTTTTGCATGTTATGCAAACCGCCGCATAAAATTATATCGACGTTGACATCCAGTAACGAGTAACTTCTTGTGTCAACTACATGTGAGCACGCATCACACCTTGCCTGGACCTTCACACTTGGCTCTGTCTGGAACATTGACTGCGCTAGGTGAGCAGCGTTACACCTAGCAACAAGTCGCTTGACTTTCTGTGTAAAGGTAACAACAGAGTCACGGAGAAAATACACATTGGTGAGTATTTCCGCTCTTTTTTTGTAGTGTGCTTTGAATATATTTCTTTTGTGTGCAATTTCTTTCGCCAGCTGTATGAGCGGACATTCTGACGTCAAGAGATGTTCCCTGTATGCCACATTAGTAGTAATGCCACTAATCACAATGTGACATATGGCATCGAATGCGCATGTCTCTGTTATATTCCAGGTGCAGCCGTCCATGCGAACAGGGGGGCGCGTACTACCGTTCATAAAAACGGGGATCCGACATGCTTGAGCGTCTTTTACAAATTCCCATTCGGGACAGTCATCGTATGAGCGAAATTTCTGTTTTTTACGTTCGGGTGGGTCGTCATGGGGCGTGGCATTTTTAACTTTGCCACGCCATTCCTCTTGCAGATTCCATTCGTTATCTGCCGCCACAGAGAATGTGGGAGAGGTTTCCTTTGGAGTACTAGCAATTTCTGGAGTACCGATCACAGAAGAAACCCGCTCATGAGATGTCGATAGGTTTGCTACCAGGGGCTTCGCGTCGCTTTCCTTAGACCGTTCTCTGATTTTTTCATCTATGCGGTCTAAATGCTGCAGTACGAACCTGTCGATTTTCATAGGCAATTCTCCCTTAAAGTCCCTGTGTTTTATATCCCCGAACTCTGACTCCACTGCAGCGGAGGTCGCGATAACAGCACCTCTTCTAAATACTGGTATCATCACTCCAGTCCATAATGCCACATACGGAAGCAGATGTTTTTTTAATTTATTAGCAAAGTCCTCGTTATGACATGCGTTGATTGTGTCGCCTTCAGTGGATTCTTTTGCTATTTTACTTGCTTGGTTGAAAATCCTATCGGTCCAAGACGTCCAAGCAGTTTTCCCTCCAACATTTGTTCCCTCCTCAATGGGGTTACAATTTTCCTTATCATCGTCGTCGATTTCAGTTTCGTCATATGTCGGTTCCCCTTTGATTCGGTCTGTGAGGAATTTCCGCCTTTCCTCAGACGGCAGCGGTTGGTTTTCTGCATCATGGCCAACATATTTACTTAAGCAAACGACGAGGACGGATTCCATAAAATATGTTAAGTCATCAATGTTGCTGATTTTTGACGCCTGCCCCACGCAGCGTTTGTAAAAGCGTCCTACCAAAACTCTACTACCCCCCTTTAAACAGCCCCATCGCGAAACCATCGCCGAAAGGTGGCATACGTCCAACCGCATGAATGTTGATGGTAATGTATTTTTATTCTCGACCACAACCTCGTAGCACTTTTGCAAATAGTCAGAAAAATTTGCACATCGCCCAAAAATTTCTGCTACCGCAATTAGGAGTGACCAGCCAAAATCGGTAACCACAATTGGCGGAATTGGTGCGTTGGCTGCGAGTATTAACCGCAGGAAGTGAGCGATAATCAGAGACCGCTGATCAGCAGACACCATCTGGAATACTGGGATACTACCCTCGCTTGTCACCAGGACACATTGGTACAAAAAAATGTGCGGATCATGTGATTGTCCCCGCTTGGCTATGCCCCCAGTAGCATCAATAATAAATTGGGCATCAGAATTGTTTTTACACCGCGCTGTATACATTTGCAGTTGTTCTGGGCGCCAATATATGCAATTAAATTTAAGCAAAGCTACATGGTGTATACAGCCTACATATTTTCCATGTTCGGCATTTTTTAACAGGTTTTGAGCTGGATCTGAAAATTCTAAGCCATAGGTTTCTAGCAAACGCTGTGCTTTCGCTTTGCGCAACACGCCAGTTGACGCGAGTATTGGCGGATCCTTTCCACCAAACTGCTTCAAACGAGCCGCCTCTTGACGTCGGAACGTAATCGCGTCCCGGCGCGTGTTTATGAGGGTGTCCGCTACCCTCTGCCTATTAATTCCGCGTAACTGACGGCGTTTTTTCCCGGTGTGAATGTTTTTCATTCCTTGGATGGTAACTTTTACCACGACGTCAATATTTTCGGCTGGCTCCTTTAATAATGTGCCGCTTATTATTGCTCTACATTCACTGCAGTAGCCTTCAAACGATAAATAATACCGTGAAATTGCCGTTCGATTCACAGAATTATTTTTTGAAACAAAAACACAATCTAAGTTGTGTTGGACCCACATTGCTTCGGCTATCACGTCAGCCCACCCTGTACGCAACTTCCAATATATTCGGTTACCGTATTTTTTTTCTACGGGTGTGATCGTTTTCCATTTTTCAGCAGAAATAACTAAATTTATATTTTTTGTCGGCTCTGATTCTGTATTTTTAGAGCAGTGGGACGAGTCATTAAAACTTTCGACAGTATCGGAATCTTGTTCAGGTGATAACGGCGACATACCGAAAAAATCCAAAATGCGATCTCTAAAACCATTACGGTTATTATTTACAATAGTATGGACGTGTTTAGGAGTGATGCTTGACCCCGATTCTGCCATCAAACTAGCAATTGTTCTATAAATTTGGTCTGATGGCGGAAGAACGCGCCCATTTATATCGATAGTACGATAAGCAGGGTTCAGCAACAACGTCTCTAACCCTATTTTGTCGTATGCCTTTTTTGGATTTGAATCCATGTTGTATACTGTATTATACCAGGTACAAGACACACACACACACACACACACGCACGCACGCACCCACACACACACACACACACACACACACACACACACACACACACACACACACACACACACACACACACACACACACACACACACACACACACACACACACACACACACACACACACACACACACACACAAACGCACGCACACACACGTTTACACACGTTAACACACGCACACAGTTACACAAACAGTCAAAACACAACTTTAAAACAACAAAAACTTAACAAAAACAACAAATTAACAAAAACAACGAAAACAAAACAATTATAACAAAAAACTTTAACAAGAACTACACCAACGACACGATAACAATTAATTTTAGCTTTTCTGCAAATTTCGAGAACCTCAGACAGCAATAATACATGAAACGAGTCATAACATTTTTTTGAAATCACCTATAAGGTAACCTCGGTTTGACAAAGTGAACCATTAATCCCACTTTATCTCGGTAACGGTTAGTCGCACAGAAAAAAATATTAGACATAAAATGCATGTAATTACGCATTCTTTACTACAAAAGAAGAAAAAAACGCATTTTCAGTTTTTCCGACCAAAATTTTCCAAATAACTGACAAAATTACCCATTTAGCCCACTCTCTCTCGGTAACGGTAAGTCGCACAGGGAAACTTATTTGACGTAAAATGTATTAAATTACGCATTCTTTACGTCAACAGAAAAAAAAACGTGAAATATTAATTTTCAGTTTTTCCGACCCAAAATTTTCTAAGTGCCTGCCAGAGTGAACAACTTGGCTCACTCTATCTCGGTAACGGTTAGTCGCACAGAAAAACTTATAGAACATAAATTGTATAGACTTATGCATTCTTTACGACAAAAGAAGAAAAAAGTGAAAAACGCTTTTCCAGTTTTTTCGACCCAAAATTTTCTAAGTGCCTGAAGAGTGGACATTTAACCCGCTTTATCTCGGTAAAGGTTAGTCGCACAGAAAAACTTAAGTAACACAATATACATCAAATTATGCATTCTTTACGACAAAAGAAGACAAAAGTGAAAAACGCTTTTCCAGTTTTTTCGACCCAAAATTTTCTAAGTGCCTGAAAGAATGAACATTTATCCCGCTCTATCTCGGTAACGGTTAGTCGCACAGAAAAACTTATAGAACATAAATTGTAAATACTTATGCATTCTTTACGCCAAAAGAAGAAAAAAGAGAAAAACGCTTTTCCAGTTTTTTCGACCCAAAATTTTCTAAGTGCCTGAAGAGTGAACATTTAACCCGCTTTATCTCGGTAACGGTTAGTCGCACAGAAAAACTTACATAACACAATATACATCAAATTATGCATTCTTTACGACAAAAGAAGACAAAAGTGAAAAACGCTTTTCCAGTTTTTCCGAAGCTGAGCTGAAAATGATATTTTAACATTTTTTGTACAAAATTATGATTTTAGTAACATTCTTAGTAAAAGTCGACAACAAAAGTGCAAATTATAAGATTATATAAGCAAAACTGATTATAAACTGATGAGTATGATTATAAACAAAATTACTACAAGAGATAATAAGATTTTTTTTAAATGAATTTATGATAAAACGGAACAGTTTATATAAGCACTATATACCTACAAACTGCTCTACAAAATACTGCAAAAAAAAATCTCAAAGCTACCTGAATGATTAGAAATCTTTTGTTTTTTACAGTCTAGGGCCACAGCTATCATTTAAGACCTAGTTCTTTCCTAAAACTCGTGAAAATCTTTCAGCAGATCACACCTGTAAATTGACAAAATCGAAATTTCAAACATGATTTAAAAAAAAAATCTAAAAGTATCCTGAATGCCTAGAACTCTTTTGTTTTGTACAGTCTAGGGCCACAGCTATCATTTAAGACCTAGTTCTTTCCTGGAACTCGTGAAAATCTTTCAGCAGATCACACCTGTAACACAAAATCGAAATTACAAACATGATTTAAAAAAAAATCTAAAAGCATCCTGAATGCCTAGAACTCTTTTGTTTTGTACAGTCTAGGGCCACAGCTATCATTTAAGACCTAGTTCTTTCCTGGAACTCGTGATAATCTTTCAGCAGATCACACCTGTAACTTGACAAAATCGAAATTTCAAACTTGATAAAAAAAATCTAAAAGCATCCTGAATGCCTAGAACTCTTTTGTTTTGTACAGTCTAGGGCCACAGCTATCATTTAAGACCTAGTTATCTCCTGGAACTCGTGAAAGTCTTTCAGCAGATCACACCTGTAACTTGACAAAATCGATTTTTCAAACTTGATTTAAAAAAAAATCTAAAAGCATCCTGAATGCCTAGAACTCTTTTTTTTTGTACAGTCTAGGGCCACAGCTATCATTTAAGACCTAGTTCTCTCCTGGAACTCGTGAAAATCTTTCAGCAGATCACACCTGTAACTTGACAAAATCGAAATTTCAAACTTGATTTAAAAAAAAATCTAAAAGCATCGTGAATGCCTAGAACTCTTTTGTTTTGTACAGTCTAGAGCCACAGCTATCATTTCAGATCTAGTTCTCTCCTGAAACTCGTGAAAAACTTTCAGCAGATCACACCAGTAACTTGACAAAATCGAAATTTCAAACTTGATTTAAAAAAAAATCTAAAAGGGTCCTGAATACCTAGATCTCTTTTGTTTTGTACAGTCTAGGGCCACAGCTATCATTTAAGACCTAGTTTTCTCCTGGACCTCGTGAAAATCTTTCAGCAGATCACACCTGTAACTTGACAAAATCAAAATTTCAAACTTGATTAAAAAAAAAATCTAAAAGCATCCTGAATGCCTAGAACTCTTTTGTTTTGTACAGTCTAAAGCCACAGCTATCATTTAAGACCTAGTTCTCTCCTGGAACTCCTGCAAATCTTTCAGCAGATCACACCTGTAACTTGACAAAATCGAAATTTAAAAGCTAAGTTAAAAAAAATTCTAAAAGCTACCTGAATGCCTAGAACTCTTTTGTTTTGTACAGTCTAGGGCCACAGCTATCATTTAAGACCTAGTTCTCTCCTGGAACTCGTGAAAGTCTTTCAGCAGATCACACCTGTAACTTGACAAAATCGATTTTTCAAACTTGATTTTAAAAAAAATCTAAAAGCATCCTGAATGCCTAGAACTCTTTTGTTTTGTACAGTCTAGGGCCACAGCTATCATTTAAGACCTAGTTCTCTCCTGGAACTCCTGCAAATCTTTCAGCAGATCACACCTGTAACTTGACAAAATCGAAATTTCAAACATGACTTTAAAAAAAATCTAAAAGCATCCTGAATGCCTAGAACTCTTTTGTTTAGTACAGTCTAGGGCCACAGCTATCATTTAAGACCTAGTTCTTTCCTGGAACTCCTGAAAATCTTTCAGCAGATCACACCTGTAACTTGACTAAATCGAAATTTCTAACATGATTTAAAAAAAAAATAAAAGCATCCTGAATGCCTAGAACTCTTTTGTTTTGTACAGTCTAGGGCCATAGCTATCATTTAGAACCTAGTTCTCTCCTGGAACTCGTGAAAATCTTTCAGCAGATCACACCTGTAACTTGACAAAATCGAAATTTAAAAGCTAAGTTAAAAAAAATTCTAAAAGCTACCTGAATGCCTAGAACTCTTTTGTTTTGTACAATCTAGGGCCACAGCTATCATTTAAGACCTAGTGCTCTCCTGGAACTCCTGAAAATCTTTCAGCAGATCACACCTGTAACTTGACAAAATCGAAATTTCAAACATGATTAAAAAAAAAACTAAAAGCATCCTGAATGCCTAGAACTCTTTTGTTTTGTACAGTCTAGGGCCATAGCTATCATTTAAGACCTAGATATCTCCTGGAACTCGTGAAAATCTTTCAGCAGATCACACCTGTAACTTGACAAAATCGATTTTTCAAACTTGATTTTAAAAAAAATCTAAAAGCATCCTGAATGCCTAGAACTCTTTTGTTTTGTACAGTCTAGGACCACAGCTATCATTAAGGACCTAGTTCTTTCCTGGAACTCGTAAAAATCTTTCAGCAGATCACACCTGTAACTTGACAAAATCGAAATTTCAAACTTGATTTAAAAAAAAATCTAAAAGCATCCTGAATGCCTAGAACTCTTTTGTTTTGTACACTTTAGGGCCACAGCTATCATTTAAGACCTAGTTCTCTCCTGGAACTCGTGAAAATCTTTCAGCAGATCACACCTGTAACTTGACAAAATCGAAATTTCAAACTTGATTTAAAAAAAATTCTAAAAGGGTCCTGAATACCTAGAACTCTTTTGTTCTGTACAGTCTAGGGCCACAGCTATCATTTAAGACCTAGTTCTTTCCTGGAACTCCTGAAAATCTTTCAGCAGATCACACCTGTAACTTGACAAAATCGAAATTTTAAACATGATTTAAAAAATAAATAAAAGCATACTGAATACCTAGAACTCTTTTGTTTTGTACAGTCTAGGGCCATAGCTATCATTTAAAACCTAGTTCTCTCCTGTAACTCGTGAAAATCTTTCAGCAGATCACACCTGTAACTTGACAAAATCGAAATTTAAAGGCTAAGTTAAAAAAAATTCTAAAAGCTACCTGAATGCCTAGAACTCTTTTGTTTTGCACAGTCTAGGGCCACAGCTATCATTTAAGACCTAGTTCTCTCCTGGAACTCCTGAAAATCTTTCAGCAGATCACACCTGTAACTTGACAAAATCGAAATTTCAAACATGACTTTAAAAAAAATCTAAAAGCATCCTGAATGCCTAGAACTCTTTTGTTCTGTACAGTCTAGGGCCACAGCTATCATTTAAGACCTAGTTCTCTCCTGGAACTCGTGAAAATCTTTCAGCAGATCACACCTGTAACTTGTCAAAATCGAAATTTAAAAGATAAGTTAAAAAAATTTATAAAAGCTGCCTGAATGCCTAGAACTCTTTTGTTTTACACAGTCTAGGGCCACAGATATCATTTAAGACCTAGTTCTCTCCTGGAACTCGTGAAAATCTTTCAGCAGATCACACCTGTTACTTGACAAAATCGAAATTTCAAACTTGATTTAAAAAAAATTCTAAAAGGGTCCTGAATACCTAGAACTCTTTTGTTCTGTACAGTCTAGGGCCACAGCTATCATTTAAGACCTAGTTCTCTCCTGGAACTCGTGAAAATCTTTCAGCAGATCACACCTGTAACTTGACAAAATCGAAATTTAAAACTTGATTTAAAAAAAATTCTAAAAGGGTCCTGAATACCTAGAACTCTTTTGTTCTGTACAGTCTAGGGCCACAGCTATCATTTAAGACCTAGTTCTTTCCTGGAACTCGTGAAAGTCTTTCAGCAGATCACACCTGTAACTTGACAAAATCGATTTTTCAAACTTGATTTTAAAAAAAATCTAAAAGCATCCTGAATGCCTAGAACTCTTTTGTTTTGTACAGTCTAGGGCCACAGCTATCATTTAAGACCTAGTTCTCTCCTGGAACTCCTGAAAATCTTTCAGCAGATCACACCTGTAACTTGACAAAATCGAAATTTTAAACATGATTTAAAAAATAAATAAAAGCATACTGAATACCTAGAACTCTTTTGTTTTGTACAGTCTAGGGCCATAGCTATCATTTAAAACCTAGTTCTCTCCTGTAACTCGTGAAAATCTTTCAGCAGATCACACCTGTAACTTGACAAAATCGAAATTTAAAGGCTAAGTTAAAAAAAATTCTAAAAGCTACCTGAATGCCTAGAACTCTTTTGTTTTGCACAGTCTAGGGCCACAGCTATCATTTAAGACCTAGTTCTCTCCTGGAACTCCTGAAAATCTTTCAGCAGATCACACCTGTAACTTGACAAAATCGAAATTTCAAACATGACTTTAAAAAAAATCTAAAAGCATCCTGAATGCCTAGAACTCTTTTGTTCTGTACAGTCTAGGGCCACAGCTATCATTTAAGACCTAGTTCTTTCCTGGAACTCCTGAAAATCTTTCAGCAGATCACACCTGTAACTTGACAAAATTGAAATTTCAAACATGATTTAAAAAATAAATAAAAGCATACTGAATACCTAGAACTCTTTTGTTTTGTACAGTCTAGGGCCATAGCTATCATTTAAAACCTAGTTCTCTCCTGTAACTCGTGAAAATCTTTCAGCAGATCACACCTGTAACTTGACAAAATCGAAATTTAAAGGCTAAGTTAAAAAAAATTCTAAAAGCTACCTGAATGCCTAGAACTCTTTTGTTTTGTACAGTCTAGGGCCACAGCTATCATTTAAGACCTAGTTCTCTCCTGGAACTCCTGAAAATCTTTCAGCAGATCACACCTGTAACTTGACAAAATCGAAATTTCAAACATGACTTTAAAAAAAAATCTAAAAGCATCCTGAATGCCTAGAACTCTTTTGTTCTGTACAGTCTAGGGCCACAGCTATCATTTAAGACCTAGTTCTCTCCTGGAACTCGTGAAAATCTTTCAGCAGATCACACCTGTAACTTGTCAAAATCGAAATTTAAAAGCTAAGTTAAAAAAAATTCTAAAAGCTACCTGAATGCATAGAACTCTTTTGTTTTATACAGTCTAGGGCCACAGCTATCATTTAAGACCTAGTTCTCTCCTGGATCTCCTGAAAATATTTCAGCAGATCACACCTGTAACTTGACAAAATCGAAATTTAAAGGCTAAGTTAAAAAAAATTCTAAAAGCTACCTGAATGCCTAGAACTCTTTTGTTTTGTACAGTCTGGGGCCACAGCTATCATTTAAGACCTAGTTCTCTCCTGGAACTCGTGAAAATCTTTCAGCAGATCACACCTGTTACTTGACAAAATCGAAATTTCAAACTTGATTTAAAAAAAATTCTAAAAGGGTCCTGAATACCTAGAACTCTTTTGTTCTGTACAGTCTAGGGCCACAGCTATCATTTAAGACCTAGTGCTCTCCTGGAACTCCTGAAAATCTTTCAGCAGATCACACCTGTAACTTGACAAAATCGAAATTTCAAACATGATTAAAAAAAAAACTAAAAGCATCCTGAATGCCTAGAACTCTTTTGTTTTGTACAGTCTAGGGCCATAGCTATCATTAAAAACTTAGTTCTCTCCTGGAACTCGTGAAAATCTTTCAGCAGATCACACCTGTAACTTGACAAAATCGAAATTTCAAACTTGATATAAAAAAAATTCTAAAAGGGTCCTGAATGCCTAGAACTCTTTTGTTCTGTACAGTCTAGGGCCACAGCTATCATTTAAGACCTAGTTATCTCCTGGAACTCGTGAAAATCTTTCAGCAGATCACACCTGTAACTTGTCAAAATCGAAATTTAAAAGCTAAGTTAAAAAAAATTCTAAAAGCTACCTGAATGCCTAGAACTCTTTTGTTTTATACAGTCTAGGGCCACAGCTATCATTTAAGACCTAGTTCTCTCCTGGATCTCCTGAAAATCTTTCAGCAGATCACACCTGTAACTTGACAAAATCGAAATTTAAAGGCTAAGTTAAAAAAAATTCTAAAAGCTACCTGAATGCCTAGAACTCTTTTGTTTTGTACAGTCTAGGGCCATAGCTATCATTTAAGACCTAGTTATCTCCTGGAACTCGTGAAAATCTTTCAGCAGATCACACCTGTAACTTGACAAAATCGAAATTTCAAACATGATTTTAAAAAAAATCTAAAAGCATCCTGAATGCCTAGAACTCTTTTGTTTTGTACAGTCTAGGACCACAGCTATCATTAAGGACCTAGTTCTTTCCTGGAACTCGTAAAAATCTTTCAGCAGATCACACCTGTAACTTGACAAAATCGAAATTTCAAACTTGATTTAAAAAAAAATCTAAAAGCATCCTGAATGCCTAGAACTCTTTTGTTTTGTACACTTTAGGGCCACAGCTATCATTTAAGACCTAGTTCTCTCCTGGAACTCGTGAAAATCTTTCAGCAGATCACACCTGTCACTTGACAAAATCGAAATTTCAAACTTGATTTAAAAAAAATTCTAAAAGGGTCCTGAATACCTAGAACTCTTTTGTTCTGTACAGTCTAGGGCCACAGCTATCATTTAAGACCTAGTTCTTTCCTGGAACTCCTGAAAATCTTTCAGCAGATCACACCTGTAACTTGACAAAATTGAAATTTCAAACATGATTTAAAAAATAAATAAAAGCATACTGAATACCTAGAACTCTTTTGTTTTGTACAGTCTAGGGCCATAGCTATCATTTAAAACCTAGTTCTCTCCTGTAACTCGTGAAAATCTTTCAGCAGATCACACCTGTAACTTGACAAAATCGAAATTTAAAGGCTAAGTTAAAAAAAATTCTAAAAGCTACCTGAATGCCTAGAACTCTTTTGTTTTGTACAGTCTAGGGCCACAGCTATCATTTAAGACCTAGTTCTCTCCTGGAACTCCTGAAAATCTTTCAGCAGATCACACCTGTAACTTGACAAAATCGAAATTTCAAACATGACTTTAAAAAAAATCTAAAAGCATCCTGAATGCCTAGAACTCTTTTGTTCTGTACAGTCTAGGGCCACAGCTATCATTTAAGACCTAGTTCTCTCCTGGAACTCGTGAAAATCTTTCAGCAGATCACACCTGTAACTTGTCAAAATCGAAATTTAAAAGCTAAGTTAAAAAAAATTCTAAAAGCTACCTGAATGCATAGAACTCTTTTGTTTTATACAGTCTAGGGCCACAGCTATCATTTAAGACCTAGTTCTCTCCTGGATCTCCTGAAAATATTTCAGCAGATCACACCTGTAACTTGACAAAATCGAAATTTAAAGGCTAAGTTAAAAAAAATTCTAAAAGCTACCTGAATGCCTAGAACTCTTTTGTTTTGTACAGTCTGGGGCCACAGCTATCATTTAAGACCTAGTTCTCTCCTGGAACTCGTGAAAATCTTTCAGCAGATCACACCTGTATCTTGACAAAATCGAAATTTCAAACATGACTTTTAAAAAATCTAAAAGCATCCTGAATGCCTAGAACTCTTTTGTTCTGTACAGTCTAGGGCCACAGCTATCATTTAAGACCTAGTTCTCTCCTGAAACTCGTGAAAATCTGTCAGCAGATCACACCTGTAACTTGTCAAAATCGAAATTTAAAAGCTAAGTTAAAAAAAATTCTAAAAGCTACCTGAATGCCTAGAACTCTTTTGTTTTATACAGTCTAGGGCCACAGCTATCATTTAAGACGTAGTTCTCTCCTGGAACTCCTGAAAATCTTTCAGCAGATCACACCTGTAACTTGACAAAATCGAAATTTAAAGGCTAAGTTAAAAAAAATTCTAAAAGCTACCTGAATGCCTAGAACTCTTTTGTTTTGTACAGTCTAGGGCCACAGCTATCATTTAAGACCTATTTCTCTCCTGGAACTCGTGAAAATCTTTCAGCAGATCACACCTGTATCTTGACAAAATCGAAATTTCAAACATGACTTTAAAAAAAATCTAAAAGCATCCTGAATGCCTAGAGCTCTTTTGTTCTGTTCAGTCTAGGGCCACAGCTATCATTTAAGACCTAGTTCTCTCCTGGAACTCGTGAAAATCTTTCAGCAGATCACACCTGTAACTTGTCAAAATCGAAATTTAAAAGCTAAGTTAAAAAAAATTCTAAAAGCTACCTGAATGCCTAGAACTCTTTTGTTTTATACAGTCTAGGGCCACAGCTATCATTTAAGACCTAGTGCTCTCCTGGAACTCCTGAAAATCTTTCAGCAGATCACACCTGTAACTTGACAAAATCGAAATTTCAAACTTGATATAAAAAAAATTCTAAAAGGGTCCTGAATGCCTAGAACTCTTTTGTTTTGTACATTTTAGGGCCACAGCTATCATTTAAAACCTATTTCTTTCCTGAAACTCGTGAAAATCTTTCAGCAGATCACACCTGTAACTTGACAAAATCAAAATTTCAAACTTGATTAAAAAAAAATCTAAAAGCATCCTGAATGCCTAGAACTCTTTTGTTTTGTACAGTCTAGGGCCACAGCTATCATTTAAGACCTAGATCTCTCCTGGAACTCCTAAAAATCTTTCAGCAGATCACACCTGTAACTTGACAAAATCGAAATTTAAAAGCTAAGTTAAAAAAAATTCTAAAAGCTACCTGAATGCCTAGAACTCTTTTGTTTTGTACAGTCTAGGGCCACAGCTATCATTTAAGACCTAGTGCTCTCCTGGAACTCCTGAAAATCTTTCAGCAGTTCACACCTGTAACTTGACAAAATCGAAATTTCAAACTTGATATAAAAAAAATTCTAAAAGGGTCCTGAATGCCTAGAACTCTTTTTTTTCTGTACAGTCGAGGGCTACAGCTATCATTTAAGACCTAGTTATCTCCTGGAACTCGTGAAAATCTTTCAGCAGATCACACCTGTAACTTGTCAAAATGGAAATTTAAAAGCTAAGTTAAAAAAAATTCTAAAAGCTACCTGAATGCCTAGAACTCTTTTGTTTTATACAGTCTAGGGTCACAGCTATCATTTAAGACCTAGTTCTCTCCTGGATCTCCTGAAAATCTTTCAGCAGATCACACCTGTAACTTGACAAAATCGAAATTTAAAGGCTAAGTTAAAAAAAATTCTAAAAGCTACCTGAATGCCTAGAACTCTTTTGTTTTGTACAGTATAGGGCCACAGCTATCATTTAAGACCTAGTTCTCTCCTGGAACTCGTGAAAATCTTTCATCAGATCACACCTGTAACTTGACAAAATCGAAATTTCAAACATGATTTAAAAAAAAATCTAAAAGCATCCTGAATGCCTAGAACTCTTTTGTTTTGTACACTCTAGGGCCACAGCTATCATTTAAGATTTAGTTCTCTCCTGGAACTCGTGAAAATCTTTCAGCAGATCACACCTGTAACTTGACAAAATCAAAATTTCAAACTTGATTAAAAAAAAAATCTAAAAGGATCCTGAATGCCTAGAACTCTTTTGTTTAGTACAGTCTAGGGCCACAGCTATCATTTAAGACCTATTTCTCTCCTGGAACTCCTAAAAATCTTTCAGCAGATCACACCTGTAACTTGACAAAATCGAAATTTAAAAGCTAAGTTAAAAAAAATTCTAAAAGCCACCTGAATGCCTAGAACTCTTTTGTTTTGTACAGTCTAGGGCCACAGCTATCATTTAAGACCTAGTGCTCTCCTGGAACTCCTGAAAATCTTTCAGCAGATCACACCTGTAACTTGACAAAATCGAAATTTCAAACATGATTAAAAAAAAATCTAAAAGCATCCTGAATGCCTAGAACTCTTTTGTTTTGTACAGTCTAGGGCCATAGCTATCATTTAAAACCTAGTTCTCTTCTGGAACTCGTGAAAATCTTTCAGCAGATCACACCTGTTACTTGACAAAATCGAAATTTCAAACTTGATTTAAAAAAAATTTAAAAGGGTTCTGAATAACTAGAACTTTTTTGTTCTGTACAGTCTTGGGCCACAGCTATCATTTAAGACCTAGTTATTTCCTGTAACTCGTAAAAATCTTTCAGCAGATCACACCTGTAACTTGACAAAATCGAAATTTCAAACTTGATATAAAAAAAATTCTAAAAGGGTCCTGAATGCCTAGAACTCTTTTGTTCTGTACAGTCTAGGGCCACAGCTATCATTTAAGACCTAGTTATCTCCTGGAACTCGTGAAAATCTTTCAGCAGATCACACCTGTAACTTGACAAAATCGATTTTTCAAACTTGATTTAAAAAAAAATCTAAAAGCATCCTGAATGCCTAGAACTCTTTTGTTGTGTACAGTCTAGGACCACAGCTATCATTTAGGACCTAGTTCTTTCCTGGAACTCGTGAAAATCTTTCAGCAGATCACACCTGTAACTTGACAAAATCGAAATTTCAAACTTGATTTAAAAAAAAATTTAAAAGCATCCTGAATGCCTAGAACTCTTTTGTTTTGTACACTTTAGGGCCACAGCTATCATTTAAGACCTAGTTCTCTCCTGGAACTTGTGAAAATCTTTCAGCAGATCACACCTGTAACTTGACAAAATCGAAATTTCAAACTTGATTTAAAAAAAAATTCTAAAAGGGTCCTGAATACCTAGAACTCTTTTGTTCTGTACAGTCTAGGGCCACAACTATCATTTAAGACCTAGTTCTTTCCTGGAACTCCTGAAAATCTTTCAGCAGATCACACCTGTAACTTGACAAAATCGAAATTTCAAACATGATTTAAAAAAAAATCTAAAAGCATCCTGAATGCCTAGAACTCTTTTGTTTTGTACATTTTAGGGCCACAGCTATCATTTAAAACCTATTTCTCTCCTGAAACTCGTGAAAATCTTTCAGCAGATCACACCTGTAACTTGACAAAATCAAAATTTCAAACTTGATTAAAAAAAAATCTAAAAGCATCCTGAATGCCTAGAACTCTTTTGTTTTGTACAGTCTAGGGCCACAGCTATCATTTAAGACCTAGTTCTCTCCTGGAACTCCTAAAAATCTTTCAGCAGATCACACCTGTAACTTGACAAAATCGAAATTTAAAAGCTAAGTTAAAAAAAATTCTAAAAGCTACCTGAATGCCTAGAACTCTTTTGTTTTGTACAGTCTAGGGCCACAGCTATCATTTAAGACCTAGTGCTCTCCTGGAACTCCTGAAAATCTTTCAGCAGATCACACCTGTAACTTGACAAAATCGAAATTTCAAACTTGATATAAAAAAAATTCTAAAAGGGTCCTGAATGCCTAGAACTCTTTTGTTTTGTACATTTTAGGGCCACAGCTATCATTTAAAACCTATTTCTCTCCTGAAACTCGTGAAAATCTTTCAGCAGATCACACCTGTAACTTGACAAAATCAAAATTTCAAACTTGATTAAAAAAAAATCTAAAAGCATCCTGAATGCCTAGAACTCTTTTGTTTTGTACAGTCTAGGGCCACAGCTATCATTTAAGACCTAGTTCTCTCCTGGAACTCCTAAAAATCTTTCAGCAGATCACACCTGTAACTTGACAAAATCGAAATTTAAAAGCTAAGTTAAAAAAAATTCTAAAAGCTACCTGAATGCCTAGAACTCTTTTGTTTTGTACAGTCTAGGGCCACAGCTATCATTTAAGACCTAGTGCTCTCCTGGAACTCCTGAAAATCTTTCAGCAGTTCACACCTGTAACTTGACAAAATCGAAATTTCAAACTTGATATAAAAAAAATTCTAAAAGGGTCCTGAATGCCTAGAACTCTTTTTTTCTGTACAGTCGAGGGCTACAGCTATCATTTAAGACCTAGTTATCTCCTGGAACTCGTGAAAATCTTTCAGCAGATCACACCTGTAACTTGTCAAAATGGAAATTTAAAAGCTAAGTTAAAAAAAATTCTAAAAGCTACCTGAATGCCTAGAACTCTTTTGTTTTATACAGTCTAGGGTCACAGCTATCATTTAAGACCTAGTTCTCTCCTGGATCTCCTGAAAATCTTTCAGCAGATCACACCTGTAACTTGACTTGAGTTTTGTACAGTTTAGGGCCATAGCTATCATTTAAAACCTAGTTCTCTCCTGGAACTCGTGAAAATCTTTCAGCAGATCACACCTGTTACTTGACAAAATCGAAATTTCAAACTTGATTTAAAAAAAAAATCTAAAAGGGTCCTGAATACCTAGAACTCTTTTGTTTTGTACAGTCTAGGGCCACCGCTATCATTTAAGATCTAGTTCTTTCCTGGAACTCGTGAAAATCTTTCAGCAGATCACACCTGTAACTTGACAAAATCGAAATTTCAAACTTGATTTAAAAAAAATTCTAAAAGGGTCCTGAATACCTAGAACTCTTTTGTTCTGTACAGTCTAGGGCCACAGCTATCATTTAAAACCCAGTTCTTTCCTGGAACTCGTGAAAATCTTTCAGCAGATCACACCTGTAACTTGACAAAATCTAAATTTAAATGCTAAGTTAAAAAAAATTCTAAAAGCTACCTGAATGCCTAGAACTCTTTTGTTCTGTACAGTCTAGGGCCACAGCTATCATTTAAGACCTTGTTATTTCCTGGAACTCGTGAAAATCTTTCAGCAGATCACACCTGTAACTTGACAAAATCGATTTTTCAAACTTGATTTAAAAAAAATCTAAAAGCATCCTGAATGCCTAGAACTCTTTTGTTTTGTACAGTCTAGGGCCACAGCTATCATTTAGGACCTAGTTCTTTCCTGGAACTCGTGAAAATCTTTCAGCAGATCACACCTGTAACTTGACAAAATCGAAATTTCAAACTTGATTTAAAAAAAAAATCTAAAAGCATCCTGAATGCCTAGAACTCTTTTGTTTTGTACACTCTAGGGCCACAGCTATCATTTAAGATTTAGTTCTCTCCTGGAACTCGTGAAAATCTTTCAGCAGATCACACCTGTAACTTTACAAAATCGAAATTTCAAACTTGATTTAAAAAAAAATTCTAAAAGGGTCCTGAATACCTAGAACTCTTTTGTTCTGTACAGTCTAGGGCCACAGCTATCATTTAAGACCTAGTTATCTCCTGGAACTCGTGAAAATCTTTCAGCAGATCACACCTGTAACTTGTCAAAATCGAAATTTAAAAGCTAAGTTAAAAAAAATTCTAAAAGCTACCTGAATGCCTAGAACTCTTTTGTTTTATACAGTCTAGGGCCACAGCTATCATTTAAGACCTAGTTCTCTCCTGGATCTCCTGAAAATCTTTCAGCAGATCACACCTGTAACTTGACAAAATCGAAATTTAAAGGCTAAGTTAAAAAAAATTCTAAAAGCTACCTGAATGCCTAGAACTCTTTTGTTTTGTACAGTCTAGGGCCACAACTATCATTTAAGACCTAGTTCTCTCCTGGAACTCGTGAAAATCTTTCAGCAGATCACACCTGTAACTTGACAAAATCGAAATTTCAAACATGATTTAAAAAAAAATCTAAAAGCATCCTGAATGCCTAGAACTCTTTTGTTTTGTACATTTTAGGGCCACAGCTATCATTTAAAACCTATTTCTCTCCTGGAACTCGTGAAAATCTTTCAGCAGATCACACCTGTAACTTGACAAAATCAAAATTTCAAACTTGATTAAAAAAAAATCTAAAAGCATCCTGAATGCCTAGAACTCTTTTGTTTAGTACAGTCTAGGGCCACAGCTATCATTTAAGACCTAGTTCTCTCCTGGAACTCCTAAAAATCTTTCAGCAGATCACACCTGTAACTTGACAAAATCGAAATTTAAAAGCTAAGTTAAAAAAAATTCTAAAAGCTACCTGAATGCCTAGAACTCTTTTGTTTTGTACAGTCTAGGGCCACAGCTATCATTTAAGACCTAGTGCTCTCCTGGAACTTCTGAAAATCTTTCAGCAGATCACACCTGTAACTTGACAAAATCGAAATTTAAAGGCTAAGTTAAAAAAAATTCTAAAAGCTACCTGAATGCCTAGAACTCTTTTGTTTTGTACAGTCTAGGGCCACAGCTATCATTTAAGACCTAGTTCTCTCCTGGAACTCGTTAAAATCTTTCATCAGATCACACCTGTAACTTGACAAAATCGAAATTTCAAACTTGATTTAAAAAAAATTCTAAAAGGGTCCTGAATACCTAGAACTCTTTTGTTCTGTACAGTCTAGGGCCACAGCTATCATTTAAGACCTAGTTCTTTCCTGGAACTCCTGCAAATCTTTCAGCAGATCACACCTGTAACTTGACAAAATCGAAATTTCAAACATGACTTTAAAAAAAATCTAAAAGCATCCTGAATGCCTAGACCTCTTTTGTTCTGTACAGTCTAGGGCCACAGCTATCATTTAAGACCTATTTCTCTCCTGGAACTCGTGAAAATCTTTCAGCAGATCACACCTGTAACTTGACAAAATCAAAATTTCAAACTTGATTAAAAAAAAAATCTAAAAGCATCCTGAATGCCTAGAACTCTTTTGTTCTGTACAGTCTAGGGCCACAGCTATCATTTAAGACCTAGTTCTCTCCTGGAACTCCTAAAAATCTTTCAGCAGATCACACCTGTAGCTTGACAAAATCGAAATTTAAAAGCTAAGTTAAAAAAAATTCTAAAAGCTACCTGAATGCCTAGAACTCTTTTGTTTTGTACAGTCTAGGGCCACAGCTATCATTTAAGAACTAGTGCTCTCCTGGAACTCCTGAAAATCTTTCAGCAGATCACACCTGTAACTTGACAAAATCGAAATTTCAAACTTGATTTAAAAAAAATTCTAAAAGGGTCCTGAATACCTAGAACTCTTTTGTTCTGTACAGTCTAGGGCCACAGCTATCATTTAAGACCTAGTTCTTTCCTGGAACTCCTGCAAATCTTTCAGCAGATCACACCTGTAACTTGACAAAATCGAAATTTCAAACATGACTTTAAAAAAAATCTAAAAGCATCCTGAATGCCTAGAACTCTTTTGTTCTGTACAGTCTAGGGCCACAGCTATCATTTAAGACCTAGTTCTCTCCTGGAACTCGTGAAAATCTTTCAGCAGATCACACCTGTAACTTGTCAAAATCGAAATTTAAAAGATAAGTTAAAAAAAATTATAAAAGCTGCCTGAATGCCTAGAACTCTTTTGTTTTATACAGTCTAGGGCCACAGATATCATTTAAGACCTAGTTCTCTCCTGGAACTCGTGAAAATCTTTCAGCAGATCACACCTGTTACTTGACAAAATCGAAATTTCAAACTTGATTTAAAAAAAATTCTAAAAGGGTCCTGAATACCTAGAACTCTTTTGTTCTGTACAGTCTAGGGCCACAGCTATCATTTAAGACCTAGTTCTCTCCTGGAACTCCTAAAAATCTTTCAGCAGATCACACCTGTAACTTGACAAAATCGAAATTTAAAAGCTAAGTTAAAAAAAATTCTAAAAGCTACCTGAATGCCTAGAACTCTTTTGTTTTGTACAGTCTCGGGCCACAGCTATCATTTAAGACCTAGTGCTCTCCTGGAACTCCTGAAAATCTTTCAGCAGATCACACCTGTAACTTGACAAAATCGAAATTTCAAACATGATTAAAAAAAAAACTAAAAGCATCCTGAATGCCTAGAACTCTTTTGTTTTGTACAGTCTAGGGCCATAGCTATCATTAAAAACCTAGTTCTCTCCTGGAACTCGTGAAAATCTTTCAGCAGATCACACCTGTAACTTGACAAAATCGAAATTTCAAACTTGATATAAAAAAAATTCTAAAAGGGTCCTGAATGCCTAGAACTCTTTTGTTCTGTACAGTCTAGGGCCACAGCTATCATTTAAGACCTAGTTATCTCCTGGAACTCGTGAAAATCTTTCAGCAGATCACACCTGTAACTTGTCAAAATCGAAATTTAAAAGCTAAGTTAAAAAAAATTCTAAAAGCTACCTGAATGCCTAGAACTCTTTTGTTTTATACAGTCTAGGGCCACAGCTATCATTTAAGACCTAGTTCTCTCCTGGATCTCCTGAAAATCTTTCAGCAGATCACACCTGTAACTTGACAAAATCGAAATTTCAAACATGATTTAAAAAAAAATCTAAAAGCATCCTGAATGCCTAGAACTCTTTTGTTTTGTACATTTTAGGGCCACAGCTATCATTTAAGACCTAGTTCTCTCCTGGAACTCCTAAAAATCTTTCAGCAGATCACACCTGTAACTTGACAAAATCGAAATTTAAAAGCTAAGTTAAAAAAAATTCTAAAAGCTACCTGAATGCCTAGAACTCTTTTGTTTTGTACAGTCTAGGGCCACAGCTATCATTTAAGACCTATTGCTCTCCTGGAACTTCTGAAAATCTTTCAGCAGATCACACCTGTAACTTGACAAAATCGAAATTTCAAACATGATTAAAAAAAAAACTAAAAGCATCCTGAATGCCTAGAACTCTTTTGTTTTGTACAGTCTAGGGCCATAGCTATCATTAAAAACCTAGTTCTCTCCTGGAACTCGTGAAAATCTTTCAGCAGTTCACACCTGTAACTTGACAAAATCGAAATTTCAAACTTGATATAAAAAAAATTCTAAAAGGGTCCTGAATGCCTAGAACTCTTTTTTTCTGTACAGTCGAGGGCTACAGCTATCATTTAAGACCTAGTTATCTCCTGGAACTCGTGAAAATCTTTCAGCAGATCACACCTGTAACTTGTCAAAATGGAAATTTAAAAGCTAAGTTAAAAAAAATTCTAAAAGCTACCTGAATGCCTAGAACTCTTTTGTTTTATACAGTCTAGGGTCACAGCTATCATTTAAGACCTAGTTCTCTCCTGGATCTCCTGAAAATCTTTCAGCAGATCACACCTGTAACTTGACAAAATCGAAATTTAAAGGCTAAGTTAAAAAAAATTCTAAAAGCTACCTGAATGCCTAGAACTCTTTTGTTTTGTACAGTCTAGGGCCACAGCTATCATTTAAGACCTAGTTCTCTCCTGGAACTCGTGAAAATCTTTCATCAGATCACACCTGTAACTTGACAAAATCGAAATTTCAAACATGATTTAAAAAAAAATCTAAAAGCATCCTGAATGCCTAGAACTCTTTTGTTTTGTACATTTTAGGGCCACAGCTATCATTTAAAACCTATTTCTCTCCTGGAACTCGTGAAAATCTTTCAGCAGATCACACCTGTAACTTGACAAAATCAAAATTTCAAACTTGATTAAAAAAAAAATCTAAAAGCATCCTGAATGCCTAGAACTCTTTTGTTTAGTACAGTCTAGGGCCACAGCTATCATTTAAGACCTAGTTCTCTCCTGGAACTCCTAAAAATCTTTCAGCAGATCACACCTGTAACTTGACAAAATCGAAATTTAAAAGCTAAGTTAAAAAAAATTCTAAAAGCTACCTGAATGCCTAGAACTCTTTTGTTTTGTACAGTCTAGGGCCACAGCTATCATTTAAGACCTAGTGCTCTCCTGGAACTCCTGAAAATCTTTCAGCAGATCACACCTGTAACTTGACAAAATCGAAATTTCAAACATGATTAAAAAAAAATCTAAAAGCATCCTGAATGCCTAGAACTCTTTTGTTTTGTACAGTCTAGGGCCATAGCTATCATTTAAAACCTAGTTCTCTTCTGGAACTCGTGAAAATCTTTCAGCAGATCACACCTGTTACTTGACAAAATCGAAATTTCAAACTTGATTTAAAAAAAATTTAAAAGGGTTCTGAATAACTAGAACTTTTTTGTTCTGTACAGTCTTGGGCCACAGCTATCATTTAAGACCTAGTTATTTCCTGTAACTCGTAAAAATCTTTCAGCAGATCACACCTGTAACTTGACAAAATCGAAATTTCAAACTTGATATAAAAAAATTCTAAAAGGGTCCTGAATGCCTAGAACTCTTTTGTTCTGTACAGTCTAGGGCCACAGCTATCATTTAAGACCTAGTTATCTCCTGGAACTCGTGAAAATCTTTCAGCAGATCACACCTGTAACTTGACAAAATCGATTTTTCAAACTTGATTTAAAAAAAAATCTAAAAGCATCCTGAATGCCTAGAACTCTTTTGTTGTGTACAGTCTAGGACCACAGCTATCATTTAGGACCTAGTTCTTTCCTGGAACTCGTGAAAATCTTTCAGCAGATCACACCTGTAACTTGACAAAATCGAAATTTCAAACTTGATTTAAAAAAAAATTTAAAAGCATCCTGAATGCCTAGAACTCTTTTGTTTTGTACACTTTAGGGCCACAGCTATCATTTAAGACCTAGTTCTCTCCTGGAACTCGTGAAAATCTTTCAGCAGATCACACCTGTAACTTGACAAAATCGAAATTTCAAACTTGATTTAAAAAAAATTCTAAAAGGGTCCTGAATACCTAGAACTCTTTTGTTCTGTACAGTCTAGGGCCACAACTATCATTTAAGACCTAGTTCTTTCCTGGAACTCCTGAAAATCTTTCAGCAGATCACACCTGTAACTTGACAAAATCGAAATTTCAAACATGATTTAAAAAAAAATCTAAAAGCATCCTGAATGCCTAGAACTCTTTTGTTTTGTACATTTTAGGGCCACAGCTATCATTTAAAACCTATTTCTCTCCTGAAACTCGTGAAAATCTTTCAGCAGATCACACCTGTAACTTGACAAAATCAAAATTTCAAACTTGATTAAAAAAAAAATCTAAAAGCATCCTGAATGCCTAGAACTCTTTTGTTTTGTACAGTCTAGGGCCACAGCTATCATTTAAGACCTAGTTCTCTCCTGGAACTCCTAAAAATCTTTCAGCAGATCACACCTGTAACTTGACAAAATCGAAATTTAAAAGCTAAGTTAAAAAAAATTCTAAAAGCTACCTGAATGCCTAGAACTCTTTTGTTTTGTACAGTCTAGGGCCACAGCTATCATTTAAGACCTAGTGCTCTCCTGGAACTCCTGAAAATCTTTCAGCAGATCACACCTGTAACTTGACAAAATCGAAATTTCAAACTTGATATAAAAAAAATTCTAAAAGGGTCCTGAATGCCTAGAACTCTTTTGTTTTGTACATTTTAGGGCCACAGCTATCATTTAAAACCTATTTCTCTCCTGAAACTCGTGAAAATCTTTCAGCAGATCACACCTGTAACTTGACAAAATCAAAATTTCAAACTTGATTAAAAAAAAATCTAAAAGCATCCTGAATGCCTAGAACTCTTTTGTTTTGTACAGTCTAGGGCCACAGCTATCATTTAAGACCTAGTTCTCTCCTGGAACTCCTAAAAATCTTTCAGCAGATCACACCTGTAACTTGACAAAATCGAAATTTAAAAGCTAAGTTAAAAAAAATTCTAAAAGCTACCTGAATGCCTAGAACTCTTTTGTTTTGTACAGTCTAGGGCCACAGCTATCATTTAAGACCTAGTGCTCTCCTGGAACTCCTGAAAATCTTTCAGCAGATCACACCTGTAACTTGACAAAATCGAAATTTCAAACATGATTAAAAAAAAATCTAAAAGCATCCTGAATGCCTAGAACTCTTTTGTTTTGTACAGTCTAGGGCCATAGCTATCATTTAAAACCTAGTTCTCTTCTGGAACTCGTGAAAATCTTTCAGCAGATCACACCTGTTACTTGACAAAATCGAAATTTCAAACTTGATTTAAAAAAAATTTAAAAGGGTTCTGAATAACTAGAACTTTTTTGTTCTGTACAGTCTTGGGCCACAGCTATCATTTAAGACCTAGTTATTTCCTGTAACTCGTAAAAATCTTTCAGCAGATCACACCTGTAACTTGACAAAATCGAAATTTCAAACTTGATATAAAAAAAATTCTAAAAGGGTCCTGAATGCCTAGAACTCTTTTGTTCTGTACAGTCTAGGGCCACAGCTATCATTTAAGACCTAGTTATCTCCTGGAACTCGTGAAAATCTTTCAGCAGATCACACCTGTAACTTGACAAAATCGATTTTTCAAACTTGATTTAAAAAAAAATCTAAAAGCATCCTGAATGCCTAGAACTCTTTTGTTGTGTACAGTCTAGGACCACAGCTATCATTTAGGACCTAGTTCTTTCCTGGAACTCGTGAAAATCTTTCAGCAGATCACACCTGTAACTTGACAAAATCGAAATTTCAAACTTGATTTAAAAAAAAATTTAAAAGCATCCTGAATGCCTAGAACTCTTTTGTTTTGTACATTTTAGGGCCACAGCTATCATTTAAAACCTATTTCTCTCCTGAAACTCGTGAAAATCTTTCAGCAGATCACACCTGTAACTTGACAAAATCAAAATTTCAAACTTGATTAAAAAAAAATCTAAAAGCATCCTGAATGCCTAGAACTCTTTTGTTTTGTACAGTCTAGGGCCACAGCTATCATTTAAGACCTAGTTCTCTCCTGGAACTCCTAAAAATCTTTCAGCAGATCACACCTGTAACTTGACAAAATCGAAATTTAAAAGCTAAGTTAAAAAAAATTCTAAAAGCTACCTGAATGCCTAGAACTCTTTTGTTTTGTACAGTCTAGGGCCACAGCTATCATTTAAGACCTAGTGCTCTCCTGGAACTCCTGAAAATCTTTCAGCAGTTCACACCTGTAACTTGACAAAATCGAAATTTCAAACTTGATATAAAAAAATTCTAAAAGGGTCCTGAATGCCTAGAACTCTTTTTTTCTGTACAGTCGAGGGCTACAGCTATCATTTAAGACCTAGTTATCTCCTGGAACTCGTGAAAATCTTTCAGCAGATCACACCTGTAACTTGTCAAAATGGAAATTTAAAAGCTAAGTTAAAAAAAATTCTAAAAGCTACCTGAATGCCTAGAACTCTTTTGTTTTATACAGTCTAGGGTCACAGCTATCATTTAAGACCTAGTTCTCTCCTGGATCTCCTGAAAATCTTTCAGCAGATCACACCTGTAACTTGACTTGAGTTTTGTACAGTTTAGGGCCATAGCTATCATTTAAAACCTAGTTCTCTCCTGGAACTCGTGAAAATCTTTCAGCAGATCACACCTGTTACTTGACAAAATCGAAATTTCAAACTTGATTTAAAAAAAAAATCTAAAAGGGTCCTGAATACCTAGAACTCTTTTGTTTTGTACAGTCTAGGGCCACCGCTATCATTTAAGATCTAGTTCTTTCCTGGAACTCGTGAAAATCTTTCAGCAGATGACACCTGTAACTTGACAAAATCGAAATTTCAAACTTGATTTAAAAAAAATTCTAAAAGGGTCCTGAATACCTAGAACTCTTTTGTTCTAAGGCCGACTAGATGACCAGTTGATCCAGCTGTTCACGGTGTGGCGAGATGGCTGGCGGTCATATGCAACCCCCACTTCGTCGTCATCACCAACGTGCAGCGCACTGCAGCTGCAGCAATCTTCATGAGCCGTTCGGGCTCCACTTCACTTCGCAACCGGCGCGGCGGGAAGATTGGCGGCCATGAGAAGCCCCCACTTCAACGCCACCGCCAACAAGAATCGGCATCTTCAAAATTTATTATGTTTTTTCATGTGAAATAAACGTTTTGCCTTGTTTTTTTTACTTGAAGTTAGGTGAATTTGCTAACAGCTGTCATGTCAATGTCATCTAGTCATGGCCACAGACAATTAGCTGTCAGAAAGTTCAAAATAAAAGGGTTTAGTCGATGAGCAGGGGTTAGGTTTTTGCCATTGGTTTTCCTAACCATAGTCCATATCTGACTAATTTGCGAGGACCTTGGCTATAGTCCAACTATCCAAATTATGGCGGTCTCAACCGTGGACTAGGCAACCACGCAAAGAGCGTTAGATGTTGGCTACCTTGAATGAGGCTGTCACTATTGGGTGTTAGGAGATTTTTTTTTGTGTGTAGGGGGGCCTGGCTTAGGTAGGGCCAACCGGTAGTTAGGGTAGAATAGGATAGGATAGGGTGTAGTATTGTGAACAATGGCTGCTTCTAACATAAGGGGGAGGGATATGTAAGAGGTTTCGCATTCAGAATGAAACCTTTTACAGCAGTCATGGTCGCTGACTGGCAGTCCCTGATTTAAAATTGGAACAGTATAAGAACGTCAAGGAAAACAGACACTTCAAAGGGGTAATCATATAGAAGCAGCGATTGAGAGTGAACGGTTGTACTTAGCTCCTAAAATATAAAAAATATTGATTCAAAGCGTTGTTTAAATGTTTGGATGCTCTCCACTGATAGGCCGACTCTCTTACAGTACAGTCTAGGGCCACAGCTATCATTTAAAACCCAGTTCTTTCCTGGAACTCGTGAAAATCTTTCAGCAGATCACACCTGTAACTTGACAAAATCTAAATTTAAATGCTAAGTTAAAAAAAAATCTAAAAGCTACCTGAATGCCTAGAACTCTTTTGTTCTGTACAGTCTAGGGCCACAGCTATCATTTAAGACCTTGTTATTTCCTGGAACTCGTGAAAATCTTTCAGCAGATCACACCTGTAACTTGACAAAATCGATTTTTCAAACTTGATTTAAAAAAAATCTAAAAGCATCCTGAATGCCTAGAACTCTTTTGTTTTGTACAGTCTAGGGCCACAGCTATCATTTAGGACCTAGTTCTTTCCTGGAACTCGTGAAAATCTTTCAGCAGATCACACCTGTAACTTGACAAAATCGAAATTTCAAACTTGATTTAAAAAAAAAATCTAAAAGCATCCTGAATGCCTAGAACTCTTTTGTTTTGTACACTCTAGGGCCACAGCTATCATTTAAGATTTAGTTCTCTCCTGGAACTCGTGAAAATCTTTCAGCAGATCACACCTGTAACTTTACAAAATCGAAATTTCAAACTTGATTTAAAAAAAATTCTAAAAGGGTCCTGAATACCTAGAACTCTTTTGTTCTGTACAGTCTAGGGCCACAGCTATCATTTAAGACCTAGTTATCTCCTGGAACTCGTGAAAATCTTTCAGCAGATCACACCTGTAACTTGTCAAAATCGAAATTTAAAAGCTAAGTTAAAAAAAATTCTAAAAGCTACCTGAATGCCTAGAACTCTTTTGTTTTATACAGTCTAGGGCCACAGCTATCATTTAAGACCTAGTTCTCTCCTGGATCTCCTGAAAATCTTTCAGCAGATCACACCTGTAACTTGACAAAATCGAAATTTAAAGGCTAAGTTAAAAAAAATTCTAAAAGCTACCTGAATGCCTAGAACTCTTTTGTTTTGTACAGTCTAGGGCCACAACTATCATTTAAGACCTAGTTCTCTCCTGGAACTCGTGAAAATCTTTCAGCAGATCACACCTGTAACTTGACAAAATCGAAATTTCAAACTTGATATAAAAAAAATTCTAAAAGGGTCCTGAATGCCTAGAACTCTTTTTTTCTGTACAGTCGAGGGCTACAGCTATCATTTAAGACCTAGTTATCTCCTGGAACTCGTGAAAATCTTTCAGCAGATCACACCTGTAACTTGTCAAAATGGAAATTTAAAAGCTAAGTTAAAAAAAATTCTAAAAGCTACCTGAATGCCTAGAACTCTTTTGTTTTATACAGTCTAGGGTCACAGCTATCATTTAAGACCTAGTTCTCTCCTGGATCTCCTGAAAATCTTTCAGCAGATCACACCTGTAACTTGACAAAATCGAAATTTAAAGGCTAAGTTAAAAAAAATTCTAAAAGCTACCTGAATGCCTAGAACTCTTTTGTTTTGTACAGTCTAGGGCCACAGCTATCATTTAAGACCTAGTTCTCTCCTGGAACTCGTGAAAATCTTTCATCAGATCACACCTGTAACTTGACAAAATCGAAATTTCAAACATGATTTAAAAAAAAATCTAAAAGCATCCTGAATGCCTAGAACTCTTTTGTTTTGTACATTTTAGGGCCACAGCTATCATTTAAAACCTATTTCTCTCCTGGAACTCGTGAAAATCTTTCAGCAGATCACACCTGTAACTTGACAAAATCAAAATTTCAAACTTGATTAAAAAAAAAATCTAAAAGCATCCTGAATGCCTAGAACTCTTTTGTTTAGTACAGTCTAGGGCCACAGCTATCATTTAAGACCTAGTTCTCTCCTGGAACTCCTAAAAATCTTTCAGCAGATCACACCTGTAACTTGACAAAATCGAAATTTAAAAGCTAAGTTAAAAAAAATTCTAAAAGCTACCTGAATGCCTAGAACTCTTTTGTTTTGTACAGTCTAGGGCCACAGCTATCATTTAAGACCTAGTGCTCTCCTGGAACTCCTGAAAATCTTTCAGCAGATCACACCTGTAACTTGACAAAATCGAAATTTCAAACATGATTAAAAAAAAATCTAAAAGCATCCTGAATGCCTAGAACTCTTTTGTTTTGTACAGTCTAGGGCCATAGCTATCATTTAAAACCTAGTTCTCTTCTGGAACTCGTGAAAATCTTTCAGCAGATCACACCTGTTACTTGACAAAATCGAAATTTCAAACTTGATTTAAAAAAAATTTAAAAGGGTTCTGAATAACTAGAACTTTTTTGTTCTGTACAGTCTTGGGCCACAGCTATCATTTAAGACCTAGTTATTTCCTGTAACTCGTAAAAATCTTTCAGCAGATCACACCTGTAACTTGACAAAATCGAAATTTCAAACTTGATATAAAAAAAAATTCTAAAAGGGTCCTGAATGCCTAGAACTCTTTTGTTCTGTACAGTCTAGGGCCACAGCTATCATTTAAGACCTAGTTATCTCCTGGAACTCGTGAAAATCTTTCAGCAGATCACACCTGTAACTTGACAAAATCGATTTTTCAAACTTGATTTAAAAAAAAATCTAAAAGCATCCTGAATGCCTAGAACTCTTTTGTTGTGTACAGTCTAGGACCACAGCTATCATTTAGGACCTAGTTCTTTCCTGGAACTCGTGAAAATCTTTCAGCAGATCACACCTGTAACTTGACAAAATCGAAATTTCAAACTTGATTTAAAAAAAAATTTAAAAGCATCCTGAATGCCTAGAACTCTTTTGTTTTGTACACTTTAGGGCCACAGCTATCATTTAAGACCTAGTTCTCTCCTGGAACTCGTGAAAATCTTTCAGCAGATCACACCTGTAACTTGACAAAATCGAAATTTCAAACTTGATTTAAAAAAAATTCTAAAAGGGTCCTGAATACCTAGAACTCTTTTGTTCTGTACAGTCTAGGGCCACAACTATCATTTAAGACCTAGTTCTTTCCTGGAACTCCTGAAAATCTTTCAGCAGATCACACCTGTAACTTGACAAAATCGAAATTTCAAACATGATTTAAAAAAAAATCTAAAAGCATCCTGAATGCCTAGAACTCTTTTGTTTTGTACATTTTAGGGCCACAGCTATCATTTAAAACCTATTTCTCTCCTGAAACTCGTGAAAATCTTTCAGCAGATCACACCTGTAACTTGACAAAATCAAAATTTCAAACTTGATTAAAAAAAAATCTAAAAGCATCCTGAATGCCTAGAACTCTTTTGTTTTGTACAGTCTAGGGCCACAGCTATCATTTAAGACCTAGTTCTCTCCTGGAACTCCTAAAAATCTTTCAGCAGATCACACCTGTAACTTGACAAAATCGAAATTTAAAAGCTAAGTTAAAAAAAAATTCTAAAAGCTACCTGAATGCCTAGAACTCTTTTGTTTTGTACAGTCTAGGGCCACAGCTATCATTTAAGACCTAGTGCTCTCCTGGAACTCCTGAAAATCTTTCAGCAGATCACACCTGTAACTTGACAAAATCGAAATTTCAAACTTGATATAAAAAAAATTCTAAAAGGGTCCTGAATGCCTAGAACTCTTTTGTTTTGTACATTTTAGGGCCACAGCTATCATTTAAAACCTATTTCTCTCCTGAAACACGTGAAAATCTTTCAGCAGATCACACCTGTAACTTGACAAAATCAAAATTTCAAACTTGATTAAAAAAAAATCTAAAAGCATCCTGAATGCCTAGAACTCTTTTGTTTTGTACAGTCTAGGGCCACAGCTATCATTTAAGACCTAGTTCTCTCCTGGAACTCCTAAAAATCTTTCAGCAGATCACACCTGTAACTTGACAAAATCGAAATTTAAAAGCTAAGTTAAAAAAAATTCTAAAAGCTACCTGAATGCCTAGAACTCTTTTGTTTTGTACAGTCTAGGGCCACAGCTATCATTTAAGACCTAGTGCTCTCCTGGAACTCCTGAAAATCTTTCAGCAGATCACACCTGTAACTTGACAAAATCGAAATTTCAAACATGATTAAAAAAAAATCTAAAAGCATCCTGAATGCCTAGAACTCTTTTGTTTTGTACAGTCTAGGGCCATAGCTATCATTTAAAACCTAGTTCTCTTCTGGAACTCGTGAAAATCTTTCAGCAGATCACACCTGTTACTTGACAAAATCGAAATTTCAAACTTGATTTAAAAAAAATTTAAAAGGGTTCTGAATAACTAGAACTTTTTTGTTCTGTACAGTCTTGGGCCACAGCTATCATTTAAGACCTAGTTATTTCCTGTAACTCGTAAAAATCTTTCAGCAGATCACACCTGTAACTTGACAAAATCGAAATTTCAAACTTGATATAAAAAAAATTCTAAAAGGGTCCTGAATGCCTAGAACTCTTTTGTTCTGTACAGTCTAGGGCCACAGCTATCATTTAAGACCTAGTTATCTCCTGGAACTCGTGAAAATCTTTCAGCAGATCACACCTGTAACTTGACAAAATCGATTTTTCAAACTTGATTTAAAAAAAAATCTAAAAGCATCCTGAATGCCTAGAACTCTTTTGTTGTGTACAGTCTAGGACCACAGCTATCATTTAGGACCTAGTTCTTTCCTGGAACTCGTGAAAATCTTTCAGCAGATCACACCTGTAACTTGACAAAATCGAAATTTCAAACTTGATTTAAAAAAAAATTTAAAAGCATCCTGAATGCCTAGAACTCTTTTGTTTTGTACATTTTAGGGCCACAGCTATCATTTAAAACCTATTTCTCTCCTGAAACTCGTGAAAATCTTTCAGCAGATCACACCTGTAACTTGACAAAATCAAAATTTCAAACTTGATTAAAAAAAAATCTAAAAGCATCCTGAATGCCTAGAACTCTTTTGTTTTGTACAGTCTAGGGCCACAGCTATCATTTAAGACCTAGTTCTCTCCTGGAACTCCTAAAAATCTTTCAGCAGATCACACCTGTAACTTGACAAAATCGAAATTTAAAAGCTAAGTTAAAAAAAATTCTAAAAGCTACCTGAATGCCTAGAACTCTTTTGTTTTGTACAGTCTAGGGCCACAGCTATCATTTAAGACCTAGTGCTCTCCTGGAACTCCTGAAAATCTTTCAGCAGTTCACACCTGTAACTTGACAAAATCGAAATTTCAAACTTGATATAAAAAAATTCTAAAAGGGTCCTGAATGCCTAGAACTCTTTTTTCTGTACAGTCGAGGGCTACAGCTATCATTTAAGACCTAGTTATCTCCTGGAACTCGTGAAAATCTTTCAGCAGATCACACCTGTAACTTGTCAAAATGGAAATTTAAAAGCTAAGTTAAAAAAAATTCTAAAAGCTACCTGAATGCCTAGAACTCTTTTGTTTTATACAGTCTAGGGTCACAGCTATCATTTAAGACCTAGTTCTCTCCTGGATCTCCTGAAAATCTTTCAGCAGATCACACCTGTAACTTGACTTGAGTTTTGTACAGTTTAGGGCCATAGCTATCATTTAAAACCTAGTTCTCTCCTGGAACTCGTGAAAATCTTTCAGCAGATCACACCTGTTACTTGACAAAATCGAAATTTCAAACTTGATTTAAAAAAAAAATCTAAAAGGGTCCTGAATACCTAGAACTCTTTTGTTTTGTACAGTCTAGGGCCACCGCTATCATTTAAGATCTAGTTCTTTCCTGGAACTCGTGAAAATCTTTCAGCAGATGACACCTGTAACTTGACAAAATCGAAATTTCAAACTTGATTTAAAAAAAATTCTAAAAGGGTCCTGAATACCTAGAACTCTTTTGTTCTGTACAGTCTAGGGCCACAGCTATCATTTAAAACCCAGTTCTTTCCTGGAACTCGTGAAAATCTTTCAGCAGATCACACCTGTAACTTGACAAAATCTAAATTTAAATGCTAAGTTAAAAAAATTCTAAAAGCTACCTGAATGCCTAGAACTCTTTTGTTCTGTACAGTCTAGGGCCACAGCTATCATTTAAGACCTTGTTATTTCCTGGAACTCGTGAAAATCTTTCAGCAGATCACACCTGTAACTTGACAAAATCGATTTTTCAAACTTGATTTAAAAAAATCTAAAAGCATCCTGAATGCCTAGAACTCTTTTGTTTTGTACAGTCTAGGGCCACAGCTATCATTTAGGACCTAGTTCTTTCCTGGAACTCGTGAAAATCTTTCAGCAGATCACACCTGTAACTTGACAAAATCGAAATTTCAAACTTGATTTAAAAAAAAAATCTAAAAGCATCCTGAATGCCTAGAACTCTTTTGTTTTGTACACTCTAGGGCCACAGCTATCATTTAAGATTTAGTTCTCTCCTGGAACTCGTGAAAATCTTTCAGCAGATCACACCTGTAACTTTACAAAATCGAAATTTCAAACTTGATTTAAAAAAAATTCTAAAAGGGTCCTGAATACCTAGAACTCTTTTGTTCTGTACAGTCTAGGGCCACAGCTATCATTTAAGACCTAGTTATCTCCTGGAACTCGTGAAAATCTTTCAGCAGATCACACCTGTAACTTGTCAAAATCGAAATTTAAAAGCTAAGTTAAAAAAAATTCTAAAAGCTACCTGAATGCCTAGAACTCTTTTGTTTTATACAGTCTAGGGCCACAGCTATCATTTAAGACCTAGTTCTCTCCTGGATCTCCTGAAAATCTTTCAGCAGATCACACCTGTAACTTGACAAAATCGAAATTTAAAGGCTAAGTTAAAAAAAATTCTAAAAGCTACCTGAATGCCTAGAACTCTTTTGTTTTGTACAGTCTAGGGCCACAACTATCATTTAAGACCTAGTTCTCTCCTGGAACTCGTGAAAATCTTTCAGCAGATCACACCTGTAACTTGACAAAATCGAAATTTCAAACATGATTTAAAAAAAATTCTAAAAGGGTCCTGAATGCCTAGAACTCTTTTGTTTTGTACATTTTAGGGCCACAGCTATCATTTAAAACCTATTTCTCTCCTGGAACTCGTGAAAATCTTTCAGCAGATCACACCTGTAACTTGACAAAATCAAAATTTCAAACTTGATTAAAAAAAAATCTAAAAGCATCCTGAATGCCTAGAACTCTTTTGTTTAGTACAGTCTAGGGCCACAGCTATCATTTAAGACCTAGTTCTCTCCTGGAACTCCTAAAAATCTTTCAGCAGATCACACCTGTAACTTGACAAAATCGAAATTTAAAAGCTAAGTTAAAAAAAATTCTAAAAGCTACCTGAATGCCTAGAACTCTTTTGTTTTGTACAGTCTAGGGCCACAGCTATCATTTAAGACCTAGTGCTCTCCTGGAACTTCTGAAAATCTTTCAGCAGATCACACCTGTAACTTGACAAAATCGAAATTTAAAGGCTAAGTTAAAAAAAATTCTAAAAGCTACCTGAATGCCTAGAACTCTTTTGTTTTGTACAGTCTAGGGCCACAGCTATCATTTAAGACCTAGTTCTCTCCTGGAACTCGTTAAAATCTTTCATCAGATCACACCTGTAACTTGACAAAATCGAAATTTCAAACTTGATTTAAAAAAATTCTAAAAGGGTCCTGAATACCTAGAACTCTTTTGTTCTGTACAGTCTAGGGCCACAGCTATCATTTAAGACCTAGTTCTTTCCTGGAACTCCTGCAAATCTTTCAGCAGATCACACCTGTAACTTGACAAAATCGAAATTTCAAACATGACTTTAAAAAAAATCTAAAAGCATCCTGAATGCCTAGAACTCTTTTGTTCTGTACAGTCTAGGGCCACAGCTATCATTTAAGACCTATTTCTCTCCTGGAACTCGTGAAAATCTTTCAGCAGATCACACCTGTAACTTGACAAAATCGAAATTTCAAACTTGATTTAAAAAAAATTCTAAAAGGGTCCTGAATACCTAGAACTCTTTTGTTCTGTACAGTCTAGGGCCACAGCTATCATTTAAGACCTAGTTCTTTCCTGGAACTCCTGCAAATCTTTCAGCAGATCACACCTGTAACTTGACAAAATCGAAATTTCAAACATGACTTTAAAAAAAATCTAAAAGCATCCTGAATGCCTAGAACTCTTTTGTTCTGTACAGTCTAGGGCCACAGCTATCATTTAAGACCTAGTTCTCTCCTGGAACTCGTGAAAATCTTTCAGCAGATCACACCTGTAACTTGTCAAAATCGAAATTTAAAAGATAAGTTAAAAAAAAATTATAAAAGCTGCCTGAATGCCTAGAACTCTTTTGTTTTATACAGTCTAGGGCCACAGATATCATTTAAGACCTAGTTCTCTCCTGGAACTCGTGAAAATCTTTCAGCAGATCACACCTGTTACTTGACAAAATCGAAATTTCAAACTTGATTTAAAAAAAATTCTAAAAGGGTCCTGAATACCTAGAACTCTTTTGTTCTGTACAGTCTAGGGCCACAGCTATCATTTAAGACCTAGTTCTCTCCTGGAACTCCTAAAAATCTTTCAGCAGATCACACCTGTAACTTGACAAAATCGAAATTTAAAAGCTAAGTTAAAAAAAATTCTAAAAGCTACCTGAATGCCTAGAACTCTTTTGTTTTGTACAGTCTCGGGCCACAGCTATCATTTAAGACCTAGTGCTCTCCTGGAACTCCTGAAAATCTTTCAGCAGATCACACCTGTAACTTGACAAAATCGAAATTTCAAACATGATTAAAAAAAAAACTAAAAGCATCCTGAATGCCTAGAACTCTTTTGTTTTGTACAGTCTAGGGCCATAGCTATCATTAAAAACCTAGTTCTCTCCTGGAACTCGTGAAAATCTTTCAGCAGATCACACCTGTAACTTGACAAAATCGAAATTTCAAACTTGATATAAAAAAATTCTAAAAGGGTCCTGAATGCCTAGAACTCTTTTGTTCTGTACAGTCTAGGGCCACAGCTATCATTTAAGACCTAGTTATCTCCTGGAACTCGTGAAAATCTTTCAGCAGATCACACCTGTAACTTGTCAAAATCGAAATTTAAAAGCTAAGTTAAAAAAAATTCTAAAAGCTACCTGAATGCCTAGAACTCTTTTGTTTTATACAGTCTAGGGCCACAGCTATCATTTAAGACCTAGTTCTCTCCTGGATCTCCTGAAAATCTTTCAGCAGATCACACCTGTAACTTGACAAAATCGAAATTTAAAGGCTAAGTTAAAAAAAATTCTAAAAGCTACCTGAATGCCTAGAACTCTTTTGTTTTGTACAGTCTAGGGCCACAACTATCATTTAAGACCTAGTTCTCTCCTGGAACTCGTGAAAATCTTTCAGCAGATCACACCTGTAACTTGACAAAATCGAAATTTCAAACATGATTTAAAAAAAAATCTAAAAGCATCCTGAATGCCTAGAACTCTTTTGTTTTGTACATTTTAGGGCCACAGCTATCATTTAAGACCTAGTTCTCTCCTGGAACTCCTAAAAATCTTTCAGCAGATCACACCTGTAACTTGACAAAATCGAAATTTAAAAGCTAAGTTAAAAAAAATTCTAAAAGCTACCTGAATGCCTAGAACTCTTTTGTTTTGTACAGTCTAGGGCCACAGCTATCATTTAAGACCTATTGCTCTCCTGGAACTTCTGAAAATCTTTCAGCAGATCACACCTGTAACTTGACAAAATCGAAATTTCAAACATGATTAAAAAAAAACTAAAAGCATCCTGAATGCCTAGAACTCTTTTGTTTTGTACAGTCTAGGGCCATAGCTATCATTAAAAACCTAGTTCTCTCCTGGAACTCGTGAAAATCTTTCAGCAGTTCACACCTGTAACTTGACAAAATCGAAATTTCAAACTTGATATAAAAAAAATTCTAAAAGGGTCCTGAATGCCTAGAACTCTTTTTTTCTGTACAGTCGAGGGCTACAGCTATCATTTAAGACCTAGTTATCTCCTGGAACTCGTGAAAATCTTTCAGCAGATCACACCTGTAACTTGTCAAAATGGAAATTTAAAAGCTAAGTTAAAAAAAATTCTAAAAGCTACCTGAATGCCTAGAACTCTTTTGTTTTATACAGTCTAGGGTCACAGCTATCATTTAAGACCTAGTTCTCTCCTGGATCTCCTGAAAATCTTTCAGCAGATCACACCTGTAACTTGACAAAATCGAAATTTAAAGGCTAAGTTAAAAAAATTCTAAAAGCTACCTGAATGCCTAGAACTCTTTTGTTTTGTACAGTATAGGGCCACAGCTATCATTTAAGACCTAGTTCTCTCCTGGAACTCGTGAAAATCTTTCATCAGATCACACCTGTAACTTGACAAAATCGAAATTTCAAACATGATTTAAAAAAAAATCTAAAAGCATCCTGAATGCCTAGAACTCTTTTGTTTTGTACATTTTAGGGCCACAGCTATCATTTAAAACCTATTTCTCTCCTGGAACTCGTGAAAATCTTTCAGCAGATCACACCTGTAACTTGACAAAATCAAAATTTCAAACTTGATTAAAAAAAAAATCTAAAAGCATCCTGAATGCCTAGAACTCTTTTGTTTAGTACAGTCTAGGGCCACAGCTATCATTTAAGACCTAGTTCTCTCCTGGAACTCCTAAAAATCTTTCAGCAGATCACACCTGTAACTTGACAAAATCGAAATTTAAAAGCTAAGTTAAAAAAAATTCTAAAAGCTACCTGAATGCCTAGAACTCTTTTGTTTTGTACAGTCTAGGGCCACAGCTATCATTTAAGACCTAGTGCTCTCCTGGAACTCCTGAAAATCTTTCAGCAGATCACACCTGTAACTTGACAAAATCGAAATTTCAAACATGATTAAAAAAAAATCTAAAAGCATCCTGAATGCCTAGAACTCTTTTGTTTTGTACAGTCTAGGGCCATAGCTATCATTTAAAACCTAGTTCTCTTCTGGAACTCGTGAAAATCTTTCAGCAGATCACACCTGTTACTTGACAAAATCGAAATTTCAAACTTGATTTAAAAAAAATTTAAAAGGGTTCTGAATAACTAGAACTTTTTTGTTCTGTACAGTCTTGGGCCACAGCTATCATTTAAGACCTAGTTATTTCCTGTAACTCGTAAAAATCTTTCAGCAGATCACACCTGTAACTTGACAAAATCGAAATTTCAAACTTGATATAAAAAAAATTCTAAAAGGGTCCTGAATGCCTAGAACTCTTTTGTTCTGTACAGTCTAGGGCCACAGCTATCATTTAAGACCTAGTTATCTCCTGGAACTCGTGAAAATCTTTCAGCAGATCACACCTGTAACTTGACAAAATCGATTTTTCAAACTTGATTTAAAAAAAAATCTAAAAGCATCCTGAATGCCTAGAACTCTTTTGTTGTGTACAGTCTAGGACCACAGCTATCATTTAGGACCTAGTTCTTTCCTGGAACTCGTGAAAATCTTTCAGCAGATCACACCTGTAACTTGACAAAATCGAAATTTCAAACTTGATTTAAAAAAAAATTTAAAAGCATCCTGAATGCCTAGAACTCTTTTGTTTTGTACACTTTAGGGCCACAGCTATCATTTAAGACCTAGTTCTCTCCTGGAACTCGTGAAAATCTTTCAGCAGATCACACCTGTAACTTGACAAAATCGAAATTTCAAACTTGATTTAAAAAAAATTCTAAAAGGGTCCTGAATACCTAGAACTCTTTTGTTCTGTACAGTCTAGGGCCAAAACTATCATTTAAGACCTAGTTCTTTCCTGGAACTCCTGAAAATCTTTCAGCAGATCACACCTGTAACTTGACAAAATCGAAATTTCAAACATGATTTAAAAAAAAATCTAAAAGCATCCTGAATGCCTAGAACTCTTTTGTTTTGTACATTTTAGGGCCACAGCTATCATTTAAAACCTATTTCTCTCCTGAAACTCGTGAAAATCTTTCAGCAGATCACACCTGTAACTTGACAAAATCAAAATTTCAAACTTGATTAAAAAAAAATCTAAAAGCATCCTGAATGCCTAGAACTCTTTTGTTTTGTACAGTCTAGGGCCACAGCTATCATTTAAGACCTAGTTCTCTCCTGGAACTCCTAAAAATCTTTCAGCAGATCACACCTGTAACTTGACAAAATCGAAATTTAAAAGCTAAGTTAAAAAAAATTCTAAAAGCTACCTGAATGCCTAGAACTCTTTTGTTTTGTACAGTCTAGGGCCACAGCTATCATTTAAGACCTAGTGCTCTCCTGGAACTCCTGAAAATCTTTCAGCAGATCACACCTGTAACTTGACAAAATCGAAATTTCAAACTTGATATAAAAAAAATTCTAAAAGGGTCCTGAATGCCTAGAACTCTTTTGTTTTGTACATTTTAGGGCCACAGCTATCATTTAAAACCTATTTCTCTCCTGAAACTCGTGAAAATCTTTCAGCAGATCACACCTGTAACTTGACAAAATCAAAATTTCAAACTTGATTAAAAAAAAATCTAAAAGCATCCTGAATGCCTAGAACTCTTTTGTTTTGTACAGTCTAGGGCCACAGCTATCATTTAAGACCTAGTTCTCTCCTGGAACTCCTAAAAATCTTTCAGCAGATCACACCTGTAACTTGACAAAATCGAAATTTAAAAGCTAAGTTAAAAAAAATTCTAAAAGCTACCTGAATGCCTAGAACTCTTTTGTTTTGTACAGTCTAGGGCCACAGCTATCATTTAAGACCTAGTGCTCTCCTGGAACTCCTGAAAATCTTTCAGCAGATCACACCTGTAACTTGACAAAATCGAAATTTCAAACATGATTAAAAAAAATCTAAAAGCATCCTGAATGCCTAGAACTCTTTTGTTTTGTACAGTCTAGGGCCATAGCTATCATTTAAAACCTAGTTCTCTTCTGGAACTCGTGAAAATCTTTCAGCAGATCACACCTGTTACTTGACAAAATCGAAATTTCAAACTTGATTTAAAAAAAATTTAAAAGGGTTCTGAATAACTAGAACTTTTTTGTTCTGTACAGTCTTGGGCCACAGCTATCATTTAAGACCTAGTTATTTCCTGTAACTCGTAAAAATCTTTCAGCAGATCACACCTGTAACTTGACAAAATCGAAATTTCAAACTTGATATAAAAAAAAATCTAAAAGGGTCCTGAATGCCTAGAACTCTTTTGTTCTGTACAGTCTAGGGCCACAGCTATCATTTAAGACCTAGTTATCTCCTGGAACTCGTGAAAATCTTTCAGCAGATCACACCTGTAACTTGACAAAATCGATTTTTCAAACTTGATTTAAAAAAAAATCTAAAAGCATCCTGAATGCCTAGAACTCTTTTGTTGTGTACAGTCTAGGACCACAGCTATCATTTAGGACCTAGTTCTTTCCTGGAACTCGTGAAAATCTTTCAGCAGATCACACCTGTAACTTGACAAAATCGAAATTTCAAACTTGATTTAAAAAAAAATTTAAAAGCATCCTGAATGCCTAGAACTCTTTTGTTTTGTACACTTTAGGGCCACAGCTATCATTTAAGACCTAGTTCTCTCCTGGAACTCGTGAAAATCTTTCAGCAGATCACACCTGTAACTTGACAAAATCGAAATTTCAAACTTGATTTAAAAAAAATTCTAAAAGGGTCCTGAATACCTAGAACTCTTTTGTTCTGTACAGTCTAGGGCCACAACTATCATTTAAGACCTAGTTCTTTCCTGGAACTCCTGAAAATCTTTCAGCAGATCACACCTGTAACTTGACAAAATCGAAATTTCAAACATGATTTAAAAAAAAATCTAAAAGCATCCTGAATGCCTAGAACTCTTTTGTTTTGTACATTTTAGGGCCACAGCTATCATTTAAAACCTATTTCTCTCCTGAAACTCGTGAAAATCTTTCAGCAGATCACACCTGTAACTTGACAAAATCAAAATTTCAAACTTGATTAAAAAAAAAATCTAAAAGCATCCTGAATGCCTAGAACTCTTTTGTTTTGTACAGTCTAGGGCCACAGCTATCATTTAAGACCTAGTTCTCTCCTGGAACTCCTAAAAATCTTTCAGCAGATCACACCTGTAACTTGACAAAATCGAAATTTAAAAGCTAAGTTAAAAAAAATTCTAAAAGCTACCTGAATGCCTAGAACTCTTTTGTTTTGTACAGTCTAGGGCCACAGCTATCATTTAAGACCTAGTGCTCTCCTGGAACTCCTGAAAATCTTTCAGCAGATCACACCTGTAACTTGACAAAATCGAAATTTCAAACTTGATATAAAAAAAATTCTAAAAGGGTCCTGAATGCCTAGAACTCTTTTGTTTTGTACATTTTAGGGCCACAGCTATCATTTAAAACCTATTTCTCTCCTGAAACTCGTGAAAATCTTTCAGCAGATCACACCTGTAACTTGACAAAATCAAAATTTCAAACTTGATTAAAAAAAAAATCTAAAAGCATCCTGAATGCCTAGAACTCTTTTGTTTTGTACAGTCTAGGGCCACAGCTATCATTTAAGACCTAGTTCTCTCCTGGAACTCCTAAAAATCTTTCAGCAGATCACACCTGTAACTTGACAAAATCGAAATTTAAAAGCTAAGTTAAAAAAAATTCTAAAAGCTACCTGAATGCCTAGAACTCTTTTGTTTTGTACAGTCTAGGGCCACAGCTATCATTTAAGACCTAGTGCTCTCCTGGAACTCCTGAAAATCTTTCAGCAGTTCACACCTGTAACTTGACAAAATCGAAATTTCAAACTTGATATAAAAAAAAATTCTAAAAGGGTCCTGAATGCCTAGAACTCTTTTTTTCTGTACAGTCGAGGGCTACAGCTATCATTTAAGACCTAGTTATCTCCTGGAACTCGTGAAAATCTTTCAGCAGATCACACCTGTAACTTGTCAAAATGGAAATTTAAAAGCTAAGTTAAAAAAAATTCTAAAAGCTACCTGAATGCCTAGAACTCTTTTGTTTTATACAGTCTAGGGTCACAGCTATCATTTAAGACCTAGTTCTCCCCTGGATCTCCTGAAAATCTTTCAGCAGATCACACCTGTAACTTGACAAAATCGAAATTTAAAGGCTAAGTTAAAAAAAATTCTAAAAGCTACCTGAATGCCTAGAACTCTTTTGTTTTGTACAGTCTAGGGCCACAGCTATCATTTAAGACCTAGTTCTCTCCTGGAACTCGTGAAAATCTTTCATCAGATCACACCTGTAACTTGACAAAATCGAAATTTCAAACATGATTTAAAAAAAAATCTAAAAGCATCCTGAATGCCTAGAACTCTTTTGTTTTGTACACTCTAGGGCCACAGCTATCATTTAAGATTTAGTTCTCTCCTGGAACTCGTGAAAATCTTTCAGCAGATCACACCTGTAACTTGACAAAATCAAAATTTCAAACTTGATTAAAAAAAAAATCTAAAAGCATCCTGAATGCCTAGAACTCTTTTGTTTAGTACAGTCTAGGGCCACAGCTATCATTTAAGACCTATTTCTCTCCTGGAACTCCTAAAAATCTTTCAGCAGATCACACCTGTAACTTGACAAAATCGAAATTTAAAAGCTAAGTTAAAAAAAATTCTAAAAGCCACCTGAATGCCTAGAACTCTTTTGTTTTGTACAGTCTAGGGCCACAGCTATCATTTAAGACCTAGTGCTCTCCTGGAACTCCTGAAAATCTTTCAGCAGATCACACCTGTAACTTGACAAAATCGAAATTTCAAACATGATTAAAAAAAAATCTAAAAGCATCCTGAATGCCTAGAACTCTTTTGTTTTGTACAGTCTAGGGCCATAGCTATCATTTAAAACCTAGTTCTCTTCTGGAACTCGTGAAAATCTTTCAGCAGATCACACCTGTTACTTGACAAAATCGAAATTTCAAACTTGATTTAAAAAAAATTTAAAAGGGTTCTGAATAACTAGAACTTTTTTGTTCTGTACAGTCTTGGGCCACAGCTATCATTTAAGTCATAGTTATTTCCTGTAACTCGTAAAAATCTTTCAGCAGATCACACCTGTAACTTGACAAAATCGAAATTTCAAACTTGATATAAAAAAAATTCTAATAGGGTCCTGAATGCCTAGAACTCTTTTGTTCTGTACAGTCTAGGGCCACAGCTATCATTTAAGACCTAGTTATCTCCTGGAACTCGTGAAAATCTTTCAGCAGATCACACCTGTAACTTGACAAAATCGATTTTTCAAACTTGATTTAAAAAAAAATCTAAAAGCATCCTGAATGCCTAGAACTCTTTTGTGTTGTACAGTCTAGGACCACAGCTATCATTTAGGACCTAGTTCTTTCCTGGAACTCGTGAAAATCTTTCAGCAGATCACACCTGTAACTTGACAAAATCGAAATTTCAAACTTGATTTAAAAAAAAATTTAAAAGCATCCTGAATGCCTAGAACTCTTTTGTTTTGTACACTTTAGGGCCACAGCTATCATTTAAGACCTAGTTCTCTCCTGGAACTCGTGAAAATCTTTCAGCAGATCACACCTGTAACTTGACAAAATCGAAATTTCAAACTTGATTTAAAAAAAAATTCTAAAAGGGTCCTGAATACCTAGAACTCTTTTGTTCTGTACAGTCTAGGGCCACAACTATCATTTAAGACCTAGTTCTTTCCTGGAACTCCTGAAAATCTTTCAGCAGATCACACCTGTAACTTGACAAAATCGAAATTTCAAACATGATTTAAAAAAAATCTAAAAGCATCCTGAATGCCTAGAACTCTTTTGTTTTGTACATTTTAGGGCCACAGCTATCATTTAAAACCTATTTCTCTCCTGAAACTCGTGAAAATCTTTCAGCAGATCACACCTGTAACTTGACAAAATCAAAATTTCAAACTTGATTAAAAAAAAATCTAAAAGCATCCTGAATGCCTAGAACTCTTTTGTTTTGTACAGTCTAGGGCCACAGCTATCATTTAAGACCTAGTTCTCTCCTGGAACTCCTAAAAATCTTTCAGCAGATCACACCTGTAACTTGACAAAATCGAAATTTAAAAGCTAAGTTAAAAAAAATTCTAAAAGCTACCTGAATGCCTAGAACTCTTTTGTTTTGTACAGTCTAGGGCCACAGCTATCATTTAAGACCTAGTGCTCTCCTGGAACTCCTGAAAATCTTTCAGCAGATCACACCTGTAACTTGACAAAATCGAAATTTCAAACATGATTTAAAAAAAAATCTAAAAGCATCCTGAATGCCTAGAACTCTTTTGTTTTGTACATTTTAGGGCCACAGCTATCATTTAAAACCTATTTCTCTCCTGGAACTTGTGAAAATCTTTCAGCAGATCACACCTGTAACTTGACAAAATCAAAATTTCAAACTTGATTAAAAAAAAAATCTAAAAGCATCCTGAATGCCTAGAACTCTTTTGTTTTGTACATTTTAGGGCCACCGCTATCATTTAAAACCTATTTCTCTCCTGGAACTCGTGAAAATCTTTCAGCAGATCACACCTGTAACTTGACAAAATCAAAATTTCAAACTTGATTAAAAAAAAAATCTAAAAGCATCCTGAATGCCTAGAACTCTTTTGTTTTGTACAGTCTAGGGCCACAGCTATCATTTAAGATTTAGTTCTCTCCTGGAACTCCTAAAAATCTTTCAGCAGATCACACCTGTAACTTGACAAAATCGAAATTTAAAAGCTAAGTTAAAAAAAATTCTAAAAGCTACCTGAATGCCTAGAACTCTTTTGTTTTGTACAGTCTAGGGCCACAGCTATCATTTAAGACCTAGTGCTCTCCTGGAACTCCTGAAAATCTTTCAGCAGATCACACCTGTAACTTGACAAAATCGAAATTTCAAACATGATTAAAAAAAAAACTAAAAGCATCCTGAATGCCTAGAACTCTTTTGTTTTGTACAGTTTAGGGCCATAGCTATCATTTAAAACCTAGTTCTCTCCTGGAACTCGTGAAAATCTTTCAGCAGATCACACCTGTTACTTGACAAAATCGAAATTTCAAACTTGATTTAAAAAAAAATCTAAAAGGGTCCTGAATACCTAGAACTCTTTTGTTTTGTACAGTCTAGGGCCACCGCTATCATTTAAGATCTAGTTCTTTCCTGGAACTCGTGAAAATCTTTCAGCAGATCACACCTGTAACTTGACAAAATCGAAATTTCAAACTTGATTTAAAAAAAATTCTAAAAGGGTCCTGAATACCTAGAACTCTTTTGTTCTGTACAGTCTAGGGCCACAGCTATCATTTAAAACCTAGTTCTTTCCTGGAACTCGTGAAAATCTTTCAGCAGATCACACCTGTAACTTGACAAAATCTAAATTTAAATGCTAAGTTAAAAAAAATTCTAAAAGCTACCTGAATGCCTAGAACTCTTTTGTTCTGTACAGTCTAGGGCCACAGCTATCATTTAAGACCTAGTTATTTCCTGGAACTCGTGAAAATCTTTCAGCAGATCACACCTGTAACTTGACAAAATCGATTTTTCAAACTTGATTTAAAAAAAATCTAAAAGCATCCTGAATGCCTAGAACTCTTTTGTTTTGTACAGTCTAGGGCCACAGCTATCATTTAGGACCTAGTTCTTTCCTGGAACTCGTGAAAATCTTTCAGCAGATCACACCTGTAACTTGACAAAATCGAAATTTCAAACTTGATTTAAAAAAAAAATCTAAAAGCATCCTGAATGCCTAGAACTCTTTTGTTTTGTACACTCTAGGGCCACAGCTATCATTTAAGATTTAGTTCTCTCCTGGAACTCGTGAAAATCTTTCAGCAGATCACACCTGTAACTTTACAAAATCGAAATTTCAAACTTGATTTAAAAAAAATTCTAAAAGGGTCCTGAATACCTAGAACTCTTTTGTTCTGTACAGTCTAGGGCCACAGCTATCATTTAAGACCTAATTACGGCCTGGAACTCCATGAAATATTTGAGCATAGCACTGTATTATGTTTGAAAAATTATATATTATTAATGTTTTGTTTTTTTTTGGATTTGTTACTTGAGTAAGAGCCTAGAACTCGTGAGTTCTGTAAACGATGGAGCTATATCTTTTATTTGGGTCCAAAATTACGTTTGTGTGTTTATAAATTACACCAGCAGAGCATGTGTGAAGTTAGCATATCAATTTATTTGAAAATAACTGCCAAATCCTGGTGATGGTCAGTGCTTTGGTTTATTTTTGTCAGGAACTCCTGGTTTTCGTGTGGCGGAGCTGTGTACTAAATTTTAATCCATTCGGGAACAAATGATATGCTGGAGTGGGAAGTTAGCATATCAATTTGTCAAAATCCATAGTAACGATTTTTTGTCTAAATATGCCAGAACTATTGTTATAAAGTATCAGGAACTCTAGAACTATTGTGCATGCTAATAGAACTCCAATAAAAACTTGATTTGCTATACTTTGATATGCCAACTTCACAGACATCGCGATTTGCTCTTGTTTACAATATGCCAAGTCGCCTTAGACTTATTTGTGGAGTTTTCAATGAAGTAATTGTTTTGAGACTTTTGCGTTAAATGTATTATTCTGCTAAGCCTTTTGGAGTAATCTTTAAAATAATTTCGGTTTGATTCATTTGGGTTTAATCGGCATTTCCATAGTAATTCACGTTTTCTCTTACAGCAATTTCGTATACCTTTAGTTATCCATCTAGGTTTACTTACAGATAAACATTTTATACGCTTGTAGGGGAAACAAAGGTTGTAAAATAGTTCAAAAAGCTCTGAGAAGTTATTAAAAGCGTCCTCGGCAGTGTTTGCCATGTATACACTATTATAATTTATACTACTTAGGCATTCAACAAATTTATTTATATTCTCGACACTCAAGTCTCTCCTAGTTATATACCAGTGGGATAGCAGCGACGTTTTCTTTATAGGACACTTAAATATTTGCCCTGTATGATCCGATAGAGCCATTTCAGTTACCGTAGCTTTACCATTTCGCACATTATGGATGATGTTATCAATGCAGGTATTACTCTGTAAACGCGTTGGTTCCGTAATTCCGAGTTTAAGATTATAGCAGCTAAGTAAGTTTTTAAAATCAATGGCCTGTCTGGTCCGTTTTAGGGTATCAATATTATAATCGCCACAAATGATAATTTTCTTCTGACTGTAACAAATTTCTCTTAGAATGGTATTTAATGTGTGAAAAAAGATTTTTATATCGGTGTTTGGTACCCGATAAATACATACTACTACAATCTTATTTATTTATTAATATATATACAATTTACACAGCATTACAGTTTGCACCAAAGCGCTGGCAAATTTAAACATGCTTAGAAAAATAATTACAGTATTAATAAAGTACTTATGTTTTATAAGCTCTATCGCCGAACATTCTACAACATTTGGGATAGATCTACTGCATATATTGTCCAGTGATTTAAATGCATGGACATTTTTTACTAATACACATGAGCCACCGTTTCTATTTTCCCTAGAGAAAAAAGAGGCAAGTTTAAAGTTAGGAATCAGTAGCTGGCTTTCATCACCCAATTTCATATTATGCTCCGTTATACAAATTATATCAATGGGGCTATCAGACTTCGCAAGCTCCTGTAAATGCACAGTCAATAAGTCAGCTTTATTTGCCAGCCCATTTATATTTTGATGTAATATAAACATATTATTTATAACGAAATAAATCATTTGTATGGTTATTTCTTAGAGGATCACTACTATTGTTTTTAACATTGTCATTGAACAAATCACTGCATACTTGGGTCCTCTCCGACACTTGCGAGGTACCTATTCAAATCCTGGCCAGATGTTAAGTTTTGCTCATTCATTGTGGATGTAGAGTTTTGCTCTCGATCGCTTGAAATTCTCTGGGCGTTCCGTTCGCTCTCTGGGGTTAGAGTATCCGTTGAAATATGCACGTTTGTATTGTTTGCCACGTCTTGCGTAGTATTTTTATGTAATGTCGGACAATGTTCTTTACCATTGATGTACAGCTTGTCGTTCCGGAGTATTGCATATTTTCCTTCGTTTCTGGCTGTTTTTAAGCACTCCCGTAAGTAATGACGTCTCTCAAGACCTTCCTTGTCTAAAATATCGGACACAAAATATCCTGAATATTTGAAGCAGTATGAATTGTTAAGGATATATCTTTTCATTCTGTTGCTTATTAATTCTATTATGAGAGGGCGTCGGTTCCCTTTTTTTCCTGTCCGTTTAACTGATTCCACGTAGCCATTAATGTCAATGCCTAGTACGTCACGGAATAAGCAATTAATTCGGGTAATTACGTCTTCTTCTGATTCTCTACGATACTCGTCAAGGCCATATAAAACTAATTTCCTTCTGTTACTGTCATTATCGGTTGTTTGCGAAATTTTACCTTGTTGTGTCTCCAAAATATTTTTAATGCCATTAAGCTCATTTTTCAACTCATGATTTTCGATTTCTAATAAATTTATTTTTTCTTGCGTCCTTTGTAATTGTTGCTCGAAATATTGTTGTTTAGATATAATTGAGTCAGTGGTTTGAGTAAAATCGACGGTTATTTTCGTGACGGCTTGTTTAATTTCAGTCTGTATTATACCTGTCAAATTGGCTACGATTTTATCGTAGTTGGCTTTCAGTTTGGAATCGAGGAGAGTGCTAATTTGGTCGATTGTAACTGTTTCACGTATTTCACTTGTGGTTTGATGGGTTTGCGATCTTATTGTGTCTCCTATCGTGCTAATTTCTGTGTCATCATGAAGTAAATCGTCGATGGACATATTTGTATTGTCAAACATAGTTTCATATGATTTGCGAACTGGTGTGTTGTCATTCCTTCGCCGTATAGTAACATTAACACAGGACGGACACCGCCATCCTCGCTTTAATTCGCCATTCATGCTTTCATATGTATTTTCTGACATACCTAGACACAGGTAATGATAGCTTCTCTGACATGAGTAGCATGCTAGCCGTTCAGAATCGTTCATAATTTTTGTAGGACACGCAAAACAATCCATTGTGGTGTTTAGGTATTTTTAAATAATGTGACAAAATGGTCCTCTATGTCTATTCGCTCCCGAGTTTAGCCGAAGATTTGCGAATCGAAGCGATGATCCAATAGCTAACTTTCTCAAAGGTCATGCAAGTATTTCACATTGCTGATAGGTCCACGAGCATATCCGAAATACACTGGTGCTTATCTTAATGATGATTGGGCTCTACGATCTCGCGAGAATGGCCGAACGATATTCTAATAGATGATTTGTCGCCGGAAATAGCCGAGCTTAGCCGAACGGTAGCGAAATGTTCTGATTGGTCTACGAGAGCGTCAGATTCCAATTGGGCGCCGAGCTTTGCCGAGCTTATACAGGCACGCTATTTGTCACCGAGTCCTGCCGAAACTAACCGAGTACCGTCGTGTGCGCACAACAATATCCATGTGTGCGTGAATTTCGAACGGTAAACGATCAAGTACACTATTTATTCCACATATAATTACATTTTGACCGATTATTTCCGGGCTGTCTGTAGCACAAAACTTGAATTTAGTCTTTCTGCTGTGTATGCATGTATGCAGCGTGCAGCGGTGTGCGTGTCGCTGCCGCACACACGTCAGTAATAAACGATCTATAGAACGAGACGCGTGTGTTTTCTTTAAGTACTGATACCTACCCGGCGAGTTACCTACATATATACTATTTGGCGACGACGAGGGAAGAATCCACACGGAATTTCAAAATGAGTGTCTACGTTGGTACCTTGGGGACTTTTGATTATAAAACTCAAGATTGGAAGATTTTTTCGGGAAGATTAGCGATGTTCATAACCTTAAATGACATCGCGGACGAAAAAAAAACTGCAGTGTTACTAACGAGTTTATCCGAGGACACTTATCGGTTGGTTAGTAACTTGTTACTTGAGGGCGAAAGTGTAGAAGAATGGGCAGCACGCCTGCGTGGATTAGCAGTGCACTGTGGCTTCGGAACAGAGCTAAATGTTTTATTGCTTGATCGCTTTGTGCTAGGGTTCAGATCGGGGCCCGAACGCGATAAACTCTGTGAACAGGATCTATCGACGTTGACGATGGCAAAAGCACTAGAGATAGCTCAGCAGGCACTATGTGCAAGAAGTGCAAAGGCGAGCGAGCCCCCAGCAGTCACAGTGAAAGAAGAACCGTTATTCAAGGCCAGCGTGAATCGCGCGGGTGGCGGTGGTCGCGCGGCGCGCGTTGCCACCCAGCAACAGAGTTCGAGTTCGCAGTCGTGTACGGTATGCGGATTAAAAAGTCACTCGGCGGATCAGTGTAAATATAAAAACTATCGGTGCAATAAGTGTAAAAACAAAGGACATCTTCGTAAGGTATGCGGGTTCAAAGTCCATAATTTGGGAGCACAACAGGACCTGGAGCAACAGAACGAGTGTGCACATGACTGCGAGGAGTGCCAGCTGTTTAGTATGAGGTGCGTAGACGAAAAGCCAATTTTAGTGTCAGTGGAAATAAACGGTTGCGAATTCAAAATGGAGCTAGATTCCGGTTCTGCTAAATGTGTCATATCTCATAAAATGTACCACCAATATTTCACTAAATATCCGTTACACACTTGCTATACTAAAATGTGTTATTATACTGGCCACAAAATCACACCCGTAGGATATATTGTAGTTAAATTATCATTTTATAATATCGAGAATACAGTTAAGTTTTACGTCATAGAAAATGGGGAGAACCCTTATTAGGGCGCGATTTTATGGCTATGTTTGGTGTGTCGTTTACTGTTGATACTAGTCAGTGTAGTGCTAATAATAAATTAGAAGTTATTACACCCAAAGACAGTGATGTATTACGGTTACTCAGTAGTTATAAAAATGTATTCCGAGACGAACTAGGGTGTTATAAGGGGTTAGAAATTAAAATTGCATTAAAAGAGGGAGTCCAGCCTAAGTTTTGCAAGGCCCGGCCGGTTCCTTTTGCCATCAAAGAACAGGTGGAAAGGGAATTAAAAGACTTGTCGATATAGGCGTTTTAGTACCAGTGTCCCATTCTGACTACGCGACCCCTATTGTCCCCGTGCGTAAACCCAACGGTAGTGTGAGAATCTGTGCTGATTATTCGGTAACACTAAATAATCATATACAAGTCGAGAAATATCCGCTACCTCGCATCGAGGAGGTTTTCGCCAAGTTAAGTGGGGAGAACAATTTTCAAAACTAGATTGTAGCCAAGCTTATAATCAATTAGTTCTATCGGAATCAGCACAGAAACTTACTACTATTAATACACATAGAGGGCTTTTTATGTACACGCGTTTAGTGTTCGGATTAGCGAGTGCCCCTGCGATTTTTCAAAGAACGATTGAAAATTTACTGGCGGGAATTGAGGGCGTATCCGTGTTTTTAGACGACGTCTGTGTAACAGGGCCCAATAAAAAAGTTCACTTAGATAGGCTAATACAGGTTTTCCAGCGATTTCAAGACGTAGGCCTTAGGTTGGAAAGCAAGAAATGCGCTTTATTTCAAGATAGCGTCACGTATTTAGGGCATAAGATAGACAAACACGGGTTACATAAGTGTACGAGTAAAGTCGAAGCTATTATGAAGGCGCCGAAGCCTAATAACATAACGGAATTGAAACGATTTCTAGGGATGGCTAACTATTACCGCAAATTTGTACCTAATGCGTCTATGATATTAAGTCCATTGCACGAGTTATTGCGCGCGGGCGCGCGGTGGGAGTGGACGGCCCGGCAACAGGCGGCGTTCGATGAGGTAAAACGCGAGCTGTCATCAGACCAGGTGCTAGCGCATTTTGACCCGAAGGCGCAGTTGATCCTTTCAGCTGATGCTGGACCGGAGGGCTTAGGTGCAGTACTATACTCCAATTGCTAATTCGAGTCCAAAAAAACTACTACGATGTTGCCACTGCAATAAAATGTTTGTAAAATAGTATAATCCTTTTTTATAAAAACACACGCCAAGATAAATTATTTATTATTTATTTCAATCCCTTGATTTTTATATATTTAATAGTCTTTTATTATTTACATAAATACTAGGACGCTCGATTTTTTTTCTTTTTTTCCGTGATTTTTAGTTGTAAAGTTGGTATTGCGCTTGTATCACTTCAGGTATCAATAACATTTGGTGCTATATTTTGCGGTATAGAACAAACTATTGATGATATAGATATTGTGACCAATTTTTTACACATATATTTTACAATTAGCTAATCAGCGAAATAGTGTATAGTGGGCTTTATGGTTGCCACGGCTGCCATTGTTTTGGAAGCGGCCATGACACCATGGTCTGTCAAACTGTATTTGAATTTATTATTATGTATGATACACAGATATACAATTATACAGACTACATCTCTGATATATGATAGACAGACGTTAATATGCAAGTAGCGCTTTATTGACAACCGACACTTATGAACCTTTTAGATAAAAAATGGCACATGTAATGATCTATTGTTTTACCTTAAAGAGAGTATAATACTCATTACTCAAACTTACATAGCCTATGTAAGTTTGAGTAATGTTCTTCAATTTATGGTTCCAAATCTCCTGAGGAGTCTCAGAGATACATTGGGCACTCGTTCAATACGCTAAGGAAATACCTTTCGTGAGCCCCTGACTTCGCCACGCGCCATTCTGAGAGCCAGTTCAGGTGCTACCCCTCAGCAATAACATTCTAATATTGGTAATGGGTTGTTAGACTCCAATGACTAATTTAATAAACATTGGCGAAAATTGCACCTGACTGAGATAGGGCAGCTTTAGTGCATACGTTTGTCTGGTTTAAGTTTTATTATTATTAGCAACGTGAATGAAGGTGATGTTGATTGTCACATATACACGTAATATAATGCGAATTACCAACATTTATCATTAGTGGCGACCGGTGGAACTAATTTGACGTATGAGAATTAAAACAAAAAAACTAAAAAGAATTTTCTCCACAATTTTATCATCAAGTATTCTTGGATTTCTTACGTGCCAAATAAAGAATGTAGAAGGTTGGCGAAACCTGAAAAGTATTTTGACAGTGACATAAGTGACATTGACAGCTGTGACATTGACGTATCTGTCGTAGTTTTTTTGGACTCGAATTAGCAATTGGAGTATAGCACAAATTGATTCAGATGGGGTTGAGCGACCGTTGGCTTTTGGTTCTAGAAGTCTGTCGGCGGCCGAACGTAATTACAGCCAGCTACATAAAGAGGCTACGGCTTTAATTTTCGCAGTAAAACAATTTCATCAATATTTATTCGGTCGTCAACAACCATTTATTTTAAAGACTGATCACAGACCACTTTTAGCCATTTTCGGTAATAAAAATGGCATTTCAGTCACAACTGCATCGCGGTTAGTGAGATTTGCGATTTTTTTACAAGGCTATAATTTCACTATTCAGTATGTAGCAGGTAAACAAAATCAGGTGGCGGATTATCTCTCGCGCGCGCCGGTAAACAATAGCGATTCGATAAAGAAAAATAAACAGTGTTCCGTGTTAGGTATTAATTATCTACAACTTCATAACTTAGCGGTAACATTTCGAGATTTACAGGCAGCATCAATGAATGACAAAATATTAAGCACAGTGACAAAATACGTAAAAAAGGCTGGCCTAGGAAAGTTACTTGTAAGGAAATATTGCCGTATTTTCAATGTAGGAACGATTTAGAAATTGAGGACGGCTGTTTACTCCGGGGGCATCGAGTAGTTATCCCATCGAGTTATAGAAATAAGTTATTGCTAGAATTACATAATTCTCATTTAGGGATTGTAAAGTCTAAGAGCAGGGCCCGCGCGCGCATGTGGTGGCCGGGAATTGACCTAGATATTGAACAGCTGATCGGCGCGTGCGAGGTCTGTAGTGCACTGCGGCCCTCCCCGCCGCGCGCGCCGCCCGCCAGCTGGCCGACTCCAGATAAGCCGTGGAGCAGAGTACATATTGATTATATGTCTATAGGGAATAGGACGTATTTGGTTGTAGTTGACGCACTGACTAAGTGGATAGAATGTATAGATATGGGCACGGGTATTTCAACATTACATTTAATTAGAACTCTTAAGACCTTAAATTCAAGGTTCGGATTACCTCAAACAATTGTTTCTGACAATGACCCCAAAATTGCTTCACGAGAGTTTGAAGAATATTGTAGAAGCAATGGTATGTCACGTTACATCCCCAATATACCACCCTAGTAGCAACGGCCAAGTTGAGGGTTATGTTAAAATTTGTAAAAAAATGATTAAGTGTATAATTCAACAATATACTTGTAGTCATACCATTCATGAGAAGTTGCAGGAATATTTATTCGAGTATCGCAATACAAGTCATTCCTTTACGGGGAAGTCGCCGGCTCAAATGATGTTTGGCCATAATTTGCGATGCAGGCTAGATTTAATTCTGCCTCGTAGGAAAGGGGAGGGGAGAATAAGTAGTGCGGATCGTTCCGATCCTCAGAATGTAAACAAGGCTAGGTCGTTCTCGGTTGGGGAAGTGGTATGGGTTAAATGTTTCCATAACAGGAAACCCTTCTGGTCAAAAGGTTCAATTGTAAAAAGAGTAGGATGTCGATTTTATATTGTTAAAGTACTTAATGTGAATTGTAAGCGCCATATTGACCAATTGTTGAAATACACAGGCAACATGCCTTATCACGAATGTACAATGTCCCCTTCATCGGTGACGTATGAGGACAGTACTGGTCCTCAACCAGATATTGTTGATACCACCAGTCCACCATCGTCGCCTCCCGACAGTCCTCTCGATAATGTTGAGGAAAATCAAGTGGTGGAGAGTGAAGCTTCTTGCGACCAGGGAACTGATGAATGGCAAGAAGCTGTGGAAGAGGAAACGATGGTTGACACGGACAGTCCGGTCATGGGAACTGAGCAGATAGGTTCATCTATAGAACGAGACGCGTGTGTTTTCTTTAAACTGATACCTACCCGGCGAGGAACTTTTTTAAAAATGTTTTGTTAATTGTTTTCGGAGGATAAACAAAACGTACGTCTGCCTACATGTAAAGTGGGGACTGATGTAAAGTGGGGACTGATTTTTTTTTCATTCCAATCCCAACGTGTGATATATTGTTGGATAGGTATTTAAAAATGAATAAGGGTTTTCTAAGATCGTTTTTTGATAAAATTAATATTTTCGGAAATAATCGCTCCTAAAGGAAAAAAAAGGTGTTCCCCCTCTCTAACTTTTGAACGATATGTTTAAAAAACATGAAAAAAATCACAAATATAGAACTTTATAAAGACTTTCTAGGAAATTTGTTTTGAACTTGATAGGTTCAGTAGTTTTTCGGCTCGTACCAATGAGTTTTTCTGAACTTATATACGAAATGTCATTTGATATTTGCCAGTCGCTTTTCGGTGAAGGAAAACATCGTGAGGAAACCGGACTAATTCCAATAAGGCCTAGTTACCATAGAGTATATTGAATAGTATGGTATAGAGTTATCAGTCGAGATTTTCGAATGCAGCGCCATCTATTATTAAGTTACGACAACTTTTCATATGACTTTCCATGCCTAAAGGTTCCTTTTAGAACATAAAGCATGTGGACCCTTTAAACGTGGAACGCCACATATTTATGGCGGGATTTCTAAATAGGTCATTCATCAACTAGTCACATTAATAAGTATTTTGAATGCTAACTTATTTGTTAAATAAGATGACATTAACAAAATTTACAATTTACAATTTAATTAGTCATAGAATGCCGTTCGCTAGTTTGCGGGTGGTACAGCGACATCTAGCGAAAATTTTGGACATCAAAAAATACTTATACATTTTAAGACAACAAGTCATGTAACGGACCCAATCATGGACAGTTTAAGGAAAATTTTCGCCTGTTTTTGATATTTCACTCATAAATGTAAAAATTCTACCGCTAAGCGTGTTAAATCTTGAATGTCCTATCCTTCTTTTACATTTCAAGCGTATTGCAGAATGGATACTCCTAATAGTTTCTTCATACTTAACAAATTAAAACTAGGTGTTTTTTCTCCAATTATGGACGGCGGTTCTCCAGTAATGGATCCCCCATTATGGACAGTGAAATAAGTTTAAAATTTTACTTTTAAAGCCAACTGATACTCAATGAGTCAATTTTATATACCATAAATACAATTAGTTTGAGTTATTTTAACATAGGATTGTTTCTTATAAATTTTGGTTTTGTAAATTGTTCCTTGTCCATCATAGGAGGTAGGCAGTTTTTCGGTTCCAGTAATGGACACTCGCAAAATAACGCCATTTCTTTATATCTTTGGAGCAACAAACTAGTATGTTTTATACCTTATCTCATGCTTAATGCAGTAAGTAAAACGCATTCAAGTTTACACCGAGTATTATTTTTTTATTATTTTATACATGAACTCAACTCTCTTAGCAACATTACTAAGAATTCGTCTTGATATTTTTTTCAGTAAACTGATGAATTTTATCTTGTCGCCAAATCCTTCAGAAATAACCGAATTAATTGAAACTTCAAAATGAAACAGCTCTACAACTCTAGTTTATGGTACATAAGGTGACGAACCCAATTATGGACAGTTTAAGAAAAAAATTCGCCTGTTTTTGGTATTTCACTGATAAATGTAAAAATTCTACCGCCAAGCGTGTTAAATCTTGAATGTCCTATCCTTCTTCTACATTTCAAGCGTATTGCAGAATAGATACTCCTATTGGTTTCTTCATAGTTAACAAATTAAAACTAGGTGTTTTTTCTCCAATTATGGACGGCAGTTCTCCAGTAATGGATCCCCCATTATGGACAGTGAAATAAGTTTAAAATTTTACTTTTAAAGCCAACTGATACGCAATGAGTCAATTTTATACACCATAAATACAATTAGTTTGGGTTATTTTAACATAGGATTGTTTCTTGTAAATTTTGGTTTTGTAAATTGTTCCTTGTCCATCATAGGAGGTAGGCAGTTTTTCGGGTCCAGTAATGGACACTTGCAAAATAACGTCATTTCTTTATATCTTTGGAGCAACAAACTAGTATGTTTTATACCTTATCTCATGCTTAATGCAGTAAGTAAAACGCATTCAAGATTACACCGTGCGTTATTTTTTTATTATTTTATACATGAACTCATCTCTCTTAGCAACATTACTAAGAATTCGTCTTGATATTTTTTTCAGTAAACTGGTGAATTTTATCTTGTCTCCAAATCCTTCAGAAAATAACCGAATTAATTGAAACTTCAAAATTAAACAGCTCTACAACTCTAGTTTATGGTACATAGCCGTCAGTTTTTAGAAACTTATTTTAGATACTTATTTTTAAGGATTTGTGTTTTTTTGTCCATAATGGCATCACCGTCCAATATGGGGTATTTTACCTTAGCCGTCAGTTTTTAGAAACTAATTTTAGATACTTATTTTTAAGGATTTGTGTTTTTTTGTCCATAATGGCATCACCGTCCATTATGGGCTATTTCACCTTACCCAGTTTGCGGGCGTAACAGTGACATCTAGCAAACAACTTACACTACGACATAATTATAATTGTTTTTCACGCCCTCTATCGTTAATTTCCCTAAACATATCCAAAGTACATCGGAATTACTATTTCTTTTGACTGAACACACCGTGCTAGTTACCCTTCGGGTTGGAAGGTCAGATGGCAGTCGCTTTCGTAAAAACTAGTGCCTATGCCAAATCTTGGGATTAATTGTCAAAGCGGACCCCAGGCTCTCATGAGCCGTGGCAAATGCCGGGATAACGCAAGGAGGATGATGAGGTTCAGTAGTTTTTGAGAAAACTACGGAACCCTACACTGAGCGTCGCCCGTCACGGTCTTGGCCGGTTTTTTTGTGCAAAAATTTAGTTGACCATCTACATGTACTTAATAAGGTATGGTGCATTAACGACTGTACTCTTGCCGGCCCTGGGTGCGTAGCCGAATGGCACAAACGCTCACGAAACGCTCCTAGATATCTATCACTATCGCTCTTGCGTATTGGCGCGACAGAGCCAGGCCCCGTAGCCTATTGGCATTTCTGCGACGCGAAACGAAATCGAAACGCCGCAGAAAGGTAGTCTGGTTCCGTCGCGCCAATACGCAAGAGCGATAGAGATAGATAGCTACGAAAGAGAGTGATTCGTAAGCGTTTGTGCATTCGACTACGCACACAGACCTTTCGTTGCTTTCGCGGCGTTTCGTTTTCGTTTCGCGTCTGAGGAATGCCATTTGGCTACGGCACCTGGAATTCCCTGGAAAACTGGTAGAAGTAAATGGGCCCTACGGAAGACCAGCGCTGGCTTCCAGCTAGCATTATGCTGAGTTGGGTCCATTTCGTGATGCGCACTTACTTTATGTTCTGTTCTCTGTTTTTTGTCCTATTCTTGTGTGTAAGTACATGTACGTACGTGTTTGTGAGCATCATGAATAAATGTCTTTTATCTTTTATCTTTTTATCTTTTAAATTACCTATTTTTTTTTATTTCAGCGTCATCACCGGTTTTGATAGCGGTGGACCCTGATTGGATACACTTCTGCAGGTAATATAACAATAAACAAGTTTTCTACATTTGATACCTACCTACAGTGTGTACCTAAATCGAATACGGGCGTAGGTAGTATAGACATAAGACATACATATAATTAGATATGGACAACCAGGCGCGGGGAGCGGTTTCACCCTTATGTTGTCGACCTACCTTTCATTCGCACGAAGAGGTTTGCCTCTTCTTTCCTAATGCGAACTGCTAAGCAATGGAACATGCTCCCCTCATCTGTATTCCCGGGCGAATACAATCTGGGTGAATTCAAGTCAAGAGTGAATAGGCTATTACTGAACCATGTGAGCTACAACCTCGGCCTTGTCGTCACTTTCCATCAGGTGCGACTAAGGTCAATCACTGGCCAGTTTATAATTTAAAAAAAAAAAATTACTTTGAACTGAAGTAAAATCTTTATCCTTGCAAATTAATTCGGCCGATTTCGGTCTACAATGTAATGTCACACCTCGGACACTGACGATCAAATATATGAAAGAGGCGCGTTCCTAGCACACAGTCTAAGCTCGTGTAGGTGAACGCGTGCTATGCTTGTATGAGTGAAATATGACAGGTCGACTGTTCGCATTTTTGACAGGCGGTAACTGTGAGGTAACCGAGAGGGGGTGGGCGGCACTTTCAGCGGGGAGCGGGAGTGGCCATACTGTACGATAGTACTCTTTATTATACTGTGGTAATGTGGTAATGCAAACCCACATGCGACAGACGCCAATGACAGTTAGTCATAGCAACCGTGTTTACAGAAGATTGCTGCTGAGAATCATTTCAAATTTATTATTGGGTGAAAATTATGAGTAACTTAAATACTTACACCTCTTGATTGGGCCATTTTTTCCAAAGTTGTCAACCGCACTTTTTTTGGATTTGGAAATTTTTATGTGGTTTCCACTCAAAATCGCGAGCTCTTTCAATCCTAATAGGAGAAAAAAAGTGTCCCAAGGTTTGTTACCATTCCATTACCATTTTTTTATACATTTTGTATGGCGGTAACGGAATGGAGGGTTTGAAAAATGTAGGTATGGCAATGTTAGGTAATTTTTTTTCTCCTATCAGGGTGCGTAAAGAAATATGAATATATATATATGAATATGCGTAGCCGAATGGCACAAACGCTCACGAAACGAAACGCTAGTAGATATCTATCTCTATCGCACTTGCATATTGGCGCGACAGAGCCAGACTAACTTTCGCGGCGTTTCGTTTTCGTCCTCGCGATTCTGAGTATGAATCGCGTAAAAAATACCCATGTTACAAAAAAAGCGGGGTGGACAAGTTTGAAAAAAATGGCCCAATTACAGATGTCTCAATGAATTACGTCTAGTCTTATTTTTCGCCCTTATAAGGTTACACACTGGAGGTATAAAAATTTAGTTCTTTTAAATGACAATAAATTACTAAAGTCGCCGTCAATAGAACTTGTGAACAATGTAAACAAACCTTGTAGTCAAAATGTCTTTAATTTTCATTCTAACTCATCAGATACTGGCTAAATCCATGTGTTTTTTAATCAATTCATATCACATTATGATCCTCAACCTTTAAAGTAATAAAATTGTGCTAGAATATTGATATTTTATAGAATTTATTAGGCGATTTTACAATAGTACATTACTACAGAGGCCGGGACACCTCAGACCTATCCGGCCTCGCTTCGCTCGGCCATCTATATGTCTTCGGCCGGCAACCCCATTTCCCGCCGAGGTATGTATAGTGCTTTTCTCAAACATGGTATGAAATAAATAAAGTCTACTGAAAATAGTAACTTTGGATGGCTGTATCTCCTAAACGGTGCGTCGTAGCGCAAAAATAATCGAATTTTCGTTCCCCTTTAATACCCCGTATACGCCTATAAAAAAACAAAAAATTAAAAAAAAATTAAAAAAAAACGAAAAAAAATTTTTTTGTTTGAAAACGCACCCAAAATCAAATATTGTCTAGGGCCCGTACCAGTTGCAGTCGGCACGTCTATAAAGCCCCTTATAGTTTTTTTTTTAATTGGCTAAATACCTGGATGTTATGTCACAATTATCTGTGTTTGGAAATTAAAAAAGAGGACTTTGCCGGCCTTGGCCTGCAAGGTTTGTATGAAATTCCATTATCTATCAATCGTCCTAGCCGCACCTGCAACGTCATACTTCGCTGCCAATTATAAGGCACATAACATCAATATTTCATACCATGTTTGAGAAAATTATATTTCGTTAAGGATACACGATACAATTAGTTTATTCCTACGCCGTGTCTTGCGTGGGCGACGGTCGCTCGACCGTCGCCGTCGCGTCTCATACTTCCATATCGATAAGGTTTGATTTCGTACGCGTCGCATCGCCGTCGCGCGACCATCGCGCGACCGTCGCCCACGAAAGCCACGGCGTTACTAATGAGCTCACTGTATTGGAACTGGGTGTATTGTATTGTATTGTATTGTATTGTAATTTTATCATATCTATATTCTAATTTTTATTCTTATTCATCATTTTATCGCATTGTTTTAAATTTTACACTATGAATTGTTTAATGTTATAATGTGAATTTTATTAATACCTTTTTGAGATGAATATTCCTACATACCTATTTGGTTTAGTTTAGCTTAAGATTCTATTGATACTGTGTATCCACTACTGCATGGATTTGTCCTTATTTGCAATAAAGATTTGAGTATTGAGTATTGAGTATTGAGTATCCCTGTTTACTAGGAACTAGCGAATTCATTACCATTAGAGGATATTAACAGTCGGCGTTACAATTACAAGTTGCATTGCAATGGAAGATTTATACACTGTGTAACACGAGGAAACCGAATAATTTTAACATTACTTGTTCAGAATTACATACACCTATATTATTATTATGTCCTGTGTGATGAGACGTTACGAATTTCACCACCCCCTTTTTACCCGTGAGTGTCCTAGAAGTCGACTGTGGGATATGGGTTCAATTGTGTTGTGGGGATGGGATGGCAACCTGTCACTGCAATATTACCTATTTTAAATCCCGGATGCAAAAACGACATGGTGTTATAAGTTTGTCGTGTCTGTCTGTCTGTTTGTTTGTCTGTTTGTTTATCTGTCTGTCTTTGTGTGTCAGTCTGTGGCATCGTAGCTCCCGAACTGATGAACCGATTTAGATTTAGTCTTTTGTTTGAAAGATGAATTAGTCGAGTGTGTCCTCTATGTCACATCTCGGACACTGGCGGTCAAATATATGAAAGAGGCGCGTTCCTAGCACACAGTCTAAGCTCGTGTAGGTGAACGCGTACCATGCTTGTACGAGTGAAATATGACAAGTCGACTGTTCGCGTTTCTGACAGGCGGTAACTGTGAGGTAACCGAGAGGGGGTGGGCGGCACTTTCAGCGGGGAGCGGGAGTGGCCATACTGTACGATAGTACTCTTTATTATACTGTGTCTATGTCGCGGTCGAGGTTTTTTCAAAATTTTAATTTTGTGGTTGTTATGTTTCAAGTGTTCAACCCACAAATTTGCTACAACTGGCCATGAAACGTGAGCATCTTCATTGCTATGTCTACCCCTTTTGGGAACACAGAGTGTATCTTTGTATAGGTGAATAAATTAAGAAAGTCACCTGTTGTATGTGTGTTTAATAAAAACTCCAATATTTTAACTTCTGATTAGCAGAAACGTCTGCAATCGATGCCGTTAGGCTTAGAATAAATTTAAAAGTGGAAAATGTCTGCCTTGGGTGAGACTTGAACTCACGGCCTCTGGATCGATACTCCAGCGCTCTGCCAACTGAGCCACCAAGACTTCAACCAAGCCAGCGAAATTTTCCACTACTAAGGTCAATGGGACCCGTAGCGACATCTACCGTAAGAGTGTTAAACTTCTTAAACGGCAACCGGAGTTCCAAGTCATATTGGAAGTTCACCAGTTACGATGCGCTAACCATGCTAAACTCCAATATTCACATTCAATACAGTTTATTACATTACGCTACTATGACTATTAATTTACATTTCAATTACAAATAACAACCTTAATATTATTTTAATAAAATGACTATGACATACGGACACCCGTAATCTGTCCGTATGTCTTGTAGTTAACATGTTTACATTAAATATTACTTCTCAAATACAGAAATATCATTCTACAATATTGACACTCAATCTAGAACTTGTAACAGAATTTCTAAACTTGAACCACACCTCGGACACTGACGATCAAATATATGAAAGAGGCGCGTTCCTAGCACACAGTCTAAGCTCGTGTAGGTGAACGCGTGCTATGCTTGTATGAGTGAAATATGACAGGTCGACTGTTCGCATTTTTGACAGGCGGTAACTGTGAGGTAACCGAGAGGGGGTGGGCGGCACTTTCAGCGGGGAGCGGGAGTGGCCATACTGTACGATAGTACTCTTTATTATACTGTGCTTGAACTGTGGAATTTTAGTATCTACACTAGCCAGCAGCACTTGCCCTCGACCAATGCCCGATAGCAACTGCTGCTCGTCCATCCCAACAGCTGGTTTTAACCACGGTGTTTTCAGTCAAAGGAAATAGTAAATCCCATGTACTTTCGATATGTTTAGGGAAATTAACGATAGAGGGCGTGAAAATCAATTATATGCCGTAGTGCAAGTTGTTCGCTAGATGTCACTGTTACGTCCGCAAACTGGGTAATAACTTGTTTTTGTAAAATGTATAAGGATTTTTTGATGTCCAAAATTTTCGCTAGATGTCGCTGTACCACCCGCAAATTAGCGAACGGCATTCTATGACTAATTACATGTATTAAATTGTAAATGTTATTAATGTCCTCTTTTTTTGGCAAAAAGGTTAGCGTTCAAAAATCTATTAATGTGACTAATTGATGAATGACTCAATTAGAATTCCCGTCATAAAAATGTGGCGTTCCATGTTTAAAGGGTCCACATGCTTCTTGTTCCAAAAGTAACCTTTAGGCATGGAAAGTCACATGAAAAGTTGTCGTAACTTATTAATAGATGGCGCTGCATTCGAAAATCTTGACTGATAACTCTATATCATACTATTCAATATACTCTATGGTTTTAACCCCCGTCTTTCCACTACTTCACCAGTGGGAGGCGGGTAGTTATCAAAACAGTGTTATTGTCTTACCGTACAAAACAAGTTTAATATAAAATTATTCTAAAACTAACTTTTATTTACTAAAATCATCACATGTGAGTGACGTGCAAGCGCGGATCCAGCTTCGTGCCCAGGGGGGGTCACGTGGTAAAGGCCCAGGCCCCCCGGGGGGGTCACGTGGTCTATTTGTATGGCCAGCCTAGGCTCCAGGGGGGGTCATGACCCCCATGACCCCCCCCTGGATCCGCGCATGGTGACGTGTTCGAATAGGCGAGGCGTTTGTTTTGTTTGTGTAAGTAATTTTAAATATGACGACCGGTCTGGCGCAGTCTGTAGTGACCCTGCCTGCTAAGCCGCGGTCCTGGGTTCGAATCCCGGTAAGGGCATTTATTTGTGTGATGAGCACAGATATTTGTTCCTGAGTCATGGATATTTTCTATGTATATAAGTATGTATTTATCTATTTATGTATGTATATCGTCGCTTAGCACCCATAGTACAAGCTTTGCTTAGTTTGGGGCTAAGTTGATCTGTGTAAGGTGTCCCCAATATTTATTTATTTTATTTATTTTTGTGTCTCTATTCTAACACGTCACTCACACATACAACAGGTGACTTTCTTAAGTATTTTACCTATATGTCTGTATGTTTCAGCATAGAAAAATTAGACTACAAAGAATGGGAACTCCGTAGTCCAATTTATATGTTTGACTCGTAAAACAATAGATGGCATTACTATACTCTCGCGACAAATGGTATTGTTCAATTCACGAAATAATTTCATTTAAATGACCCAAGTCGTAATATTTAAAAATTTGGAACTTGATCATACAACATTATCATTATATAACACCGAAATTTACAAAAACAATTAATTATTTTTTTACCAATCGGGTACTTGAATCAGGTTCAATTCATGGTAAGTGTTTTGTACGTTTGATGACTAATAGCAAACATTATAATCCGGTAGATGGCGCGTATGCAAGATGCACAAAACTGCATGCGCTGCATGCTAAACAAAATTGCCATATTGAAGATAACAGTTTTAGTATTTGTTTTGAGTTTTTAATAATATTTTATTCCAAGATAGTTCTAAATTACCTTGGACGTACATTCCAGAATAGGCAAAATATGCTACGTAAAATATTACAACACTAAGTGCGTTTTCACATTATCCGATCAGATATCGGATGTAGGAAGGATTTCAAAGGCGAAAATCGAAAAAAGGCGGCTTAAATATATGGGATATCGGTCCTACATCTGATATCGGATCGGATAATGTGAAAACGCACTAAGACGGAAGTATTACTTTCTGATTATTTTATTTTTATTAGTATAAAAATGTTTTACCACAAACAGCATATATGTATATCAGCACGACAGAATCAGGTGGCACTATAATCAAAATGAGACAAAAGTTGTCAAATGATTTACGGATTTTTTTTATACTACGTCGGTGGCAAACAAGCATACGGCCCGCCTGATGTAAAGCGGTCACCGTAACCTATGGACGCCTGCAACTCAAACAGTGTCAAAAGCGCGTTGCCACCCTATTAGAAACATGTACACTCCCTTTTGCTGTGTTAAGTACACAGCAAAAAGGAATGTACAAGTTCTAAGGAGGGTTCGGGTAGCCGACGACTCAAAGGACAATAGACGGAACAAGTTAGTTCCGTAAGTGCTCCCGTCATCAACACACCGCACCCTCGTTGAGCTCTGGCACCCTTACTCACCGGCAGGAACACAACACTATGTCTAGTGCTATTATTTATTTGGGGTATTTTTTACATATCGAATATTAATGGGGAATAAAACAATATATTTGTGGGATATTGTTATGCCTCGAATGAAAACCCAGCAATAAACAACGAATAACTTTTAATTAAGCAGCAAATAAGAAATTAACAGATTTTACTAAATTCTTTCACGTTCGATCGCTCATCGTTCAAAACTGTTCTCCCATCGCCTTTCACACCTACTGTCATTCTACTATCATACAACGTTCTGTTTCACGCCATCACCTTACGTTCCGATCCCACATTCTCGGCTGTCCTGCTCTCATATCTGCCTTCAGATGGGCATTTCTCAGTGTTTAAATTTTTTTGTTTTCGGTGGCAACAGTTTTTCTGTCAATTTAAATAGAAGTCGCGGATTTCTACCAGAAACAAAGAAAACTCATGCTACGCTTACGGGGTTCGGGTACTAATGCTGCCACCGAAATCAAAAAGTTGAAACACTCTGAGAAATGCCCAGATATACTTCAACGTTCATTCATCTAACTACATCTCATTCATTCAACATTACATTTCAACATAAATTGAAAAACATCCGACAATATAAGCATTAGATATAAAAACAATGACTGTAACAACTTTTAGCATTTTACAACACAACAACATTTTAAATATTCACCAAACTTACTAAACTTAATAAAGTAACAAATCAAGTTAACTTTTAGGCACCAAGAATTTCTTACACAAGTTAAAGTTTCATCTTCACAGTACTTCTGAAAGCTCTTTTCTTTAATGCTTTACCTCGGGCAAAGGTAATATGTATAATAGGGTTACCAAACGTCTGTCGCTGCAACTGCCACTTGCTAATCACCTCTGCTCTAGATGTCGACTTCATCGGGTAGGGCCACACACACTTGGTGAACGCATCAACAACTGTAATTGTGTGATCGTAGGGCTTCTTCGTCTCAGTGAATGCCCTTTTCCTCGTTCTCATAGCAAAATGACCATTACTATGCACCTTATATGCAACTTCCTTCCCCATTACCTTAGGCACCACCGTTTGCTGTTGGTCTCCTTTGTTTGGCATGCCATTTTCCAAACACAAGTCATTATAGTCACCATCTTTCAAAACTTAATTATTAATTAAGTAATTTATCTATGCCTATATTTGACATCTTAGCTGTGTAATTTATAAAATGTAATAAATTGACTCAATCCTTGTGTATATTTGTAATGAATTATTGTGTAACAAATTATATTGACATTATATTGTACATACTTTAAATAATTGTTAAATATTGCATGCCTTGCTTGGTAGAACATAAGAACTGCTTTTCAATGTTATCATCTTATGTAATCTCACTATGTTCTTGCAATAAACGATTGACTATTGGCTATAAAATCAGCTGTTTAGTCGCATTGAGCTCTTCATTTCGCCACAGGGATATCATCTTTCAGAGTGATCTTGAGCTCGATCGGCGCTTCCTTAGTCTCCACCGGTTCATACTCGACAACCAAATGCTCGACGTTTTCCTAACAGTACCATCGCGATCAGAAACAGTGAAGTCCTCACTCACGCAATCCACTTTAAATTCGTCGAAAGAGTCTTTGTTGATTAGGTTATATCCACTGCCAGAGTCTATTAACGCCTGCGTTTCTACGTCACATAAACTTTAAAGGTTTTTTTTTAGTAGTTTTCGTCTTCATATCATCTACATTATCGTATTAAGTATTTTGTTGCAATGTTTACATCGTGCCGACAACTGTTTCCGCCATGTTGACAGCTGTCTCGTCATTGGCCAATATTCCAAATATGACCGCTTGTCGACGAATATCTGTCGCCGCGGACTGCTTTACCGATGGAGCCGCTTGCTGATGATTCGCCTTTTCTCCCGAGCCATAGGTGCAACACTGCTTTACCGACGGATCTGCGCAACCAGCATGGTCGCGCGATAGACGATAAAATATCAGGCCGTCCCTATCGCACTTACAAATAGTGCGATTGGGACGGCCTGCTATTTTATCACTTATCGAGCGACCATAATTGCTTGCCAGGTCTTCGAAGGACACTCGCTGAGTCGCTGCTTATATGGTCATAAGTCATAATAGACGGAGAGCTGGCAGCTCCTTTTGCTGTGGGCCACCGTTTACGAGGTATTGACGAAAAACGGAGCATGTAATCGATTAAAAAAAACTTTCTTACTAAATTATCCATTTATATATTGATCCTATCGAAAAAACGTACATAACCTTTCTTGTAGGAAATTAAAATATGACGTCCACGTAGATATTTTCTGTTTGGGCCCCAAAAAATTAAATCTTTAAAAATTCATAGCTCGATAAAGCCCCGCCCCTTTAGCTGCCAGACTTGCAGACCTGATGTTGGTCATGATTAGAGAAGCATCTGAGCACCTTTCCAGGTTGCCTCAAGGACCTACTCCAAAATCCTGCCAGCTCTTGGACCATAATCATTGCAAAAAAACACTTCAATCCTTTAGTACATGATCCTCTTGACACGGCGGCAAGTGATTGGAGAGTCGAGTAGGTAGATAGGTACTTCCCTATGGGCCTATCGGTTTTATAAACACACATACAACAAGTAGGCGCGAACAATTTATACTTACTTTTCTATGATTCAACTTCACGTCATATTTTATTTTTCTAATATTCAATTATATATAAAAAAAGTAAAAAACAACAATATAACTGTTTTTCAAACATATTAAAAAAATCCGGACCTGGGTCTCGAACTCGGGATCATAGACGTGCAAGTCAAATACACTAACCCCTAAGCCAAAAAACAAGGAGCCGCCCGGCTCAAAATATTGAATCATATTCATATATGGTTACTCGGCAATGTAATTAATTATTATCTCACTAGACGACACTTTTAAACATTGAAAATAGCGCCATCTGTAAATAACTCGAAAACTAAGAGGTACCAGCGACGATAACTCGCGTTAAGTAGGCCGTGTAGCGATGTACTGAGTTACCAATCTTTCTTGATTTATCTATGGTTTCAGTAAGAACAGCATGCACTTACGTCCAGAACAGCGACATTTGAAGCAGTGGAAGTGCTGATGATGGTCAGAACCGAACTCCTCAAATCTGAACGGCACGTTTATAGTGACTTTGGTATTTTTATAAGAACAGCATGCACTTACGTCCAGAACAGTGACATTTGGTGCAGTGGAACTCCTGATGATGGTCAGAACGGAACTCCTCAAATCTGAACGGCACGCTTATAGTGACTTTGGTATTTTTATAAGAACAGCATGCACTTACGTCCAGAACAGCGACTTTTGGTGCAGTGGAAGTGCTGATGATGGTCAGAACCGAACTCCTCAAATCTGAACGGCACGTTTATAGTGACTTTGGTATTTTTATAAGAACAGCATGCACTTACGTCCAGAATAGTGACATTTGGTGCAGTGGAACTGTTGGTGATGGTCAGAACCAAAATACGTAATCCAACATTCGCAAGTAGCTCTCACCAGAACCCCAAAGGCGGCGGTTTTTTTTTCTTAAAAATTATTTTCCTAGGGCCTCAAAATGCGTGCTACCCGACTACCCCGAGCACGGCACATACACGGTCGCAGAGCGCGCGGCGCGCCCCGGCCTAGTGTTCGACACCGTCACTCTCAGCGTGTCTTGCTCTCCGCCCTACCGCCCGGACGGCCCGGCGCAGCCCCACTGCGCCAACGGCGAGTGGTACGTCCCTGTGCCCGAGTGCAAACGTGAGTAAATATAATAATATCCCGCGGTTCCGCGTTCAAATTCCGGTAAGGGTATTTATTTGTGTGATGAGCACAGATATTTGTTCCCGATTCATGGATGCTTTCTATGTATATATTTAGGTATTTATATGTGTCGTTGTCTGAATACCCACAACACAAGCCTTCTTGAGCTTACGGGACTCGGACAATCTGTGTAAGAATGTCCTATAATATTTATTTATTTATATTATTGTGTACTCTAAGTGTTGTGTTCCTGCCGGTGAGGAAAGGCTGCCAGGCACCGTAGCCGAATGGCATTTCTGCGACGCGAAACGCCGCAGAAATGTAGTCTGGCTCTGTCGCGCTCTCGGCGGAAATATAGATAGAGTATTAGAGATAGCCACGAAAGAGATAGGTAATTATTATCCTGAGCGTTTCGTGAGCGTTTGTGCACACATAGGCTATGCACACATAGGCTATGCACACATAGGCTATGCACACATAGGCTATGCACACATAGGCACACAAGGATGGTGCAGTGTGCTGACGATGGAAGGACCTACAGAACTAATTTGTTCCGTCTATTGTCCTTTGAGTCCTCGGCGACGACGACACCCCTTGAGTTACAGCCGTCCATAGGTTACGGTGACCGCTGTAAAAGCCCCCTCCGTTACCTAAACGCTACCTTAAACCCAAAGACCCATTTACCCAATAACTAATCTAAATCTCAAGGAACCCTAAAAGCAAATCTACTTTAACTACCTGTCTCTGTCTTGCATTTAAACGTTTGGCCATAAAAGTGATGTGATCGTCTAGTAAGTGGTAGGACCCCGTAGTTGTGCGTAGTAACCCCTGGTTCTTTAACAAGGAGGAGAGTTGCATACCTTACAAAACTGGAATTTAATGAAACTAAGATAATTAATTAAAGGTAATTTACTATAAAGTTTTAGATCTTAGAAAGTTAGATTATATTAAAGTTAGGTTATTATGAGAAGTAGATAAATAACAAAAGCAAAGTAACAAAGAACATGTTTTAATCAATGTAATATAACAAACACAATAATAATTTAGTTAAGTAATCATTCATGTAATTGTACTATACTGCAGAATCTGGATACTGGAACTCTCGTCAGTCGTTGGAGTTGGTTGACAATAGCAGTAGCTCAGCTGGAGTAGAAACAGTGGTCCTTGTAGTCCTTCCAGGTGCAAAGATGTAGATAATAAATACATAAACATAAAAAAAGGTTTTTGGTAAAAATCCCCAACTCCTACTTGTGACTCCTGTCGCACGAGAAGCGTCGGATAAGCCGAAGTGACTCTAAAGTTATGGAATTTAACCTAATAAAATCTGAATGCTAAAACTAACGCTTCCTATACTAGGTGGGGTATGGAGTCTCCCTAAACCAATCACTGTGGGAAAATCCCTCGATTGGGCTTCCTAATCCCTACCTCCCTATTCCTAGGAGTATAAGACTCAGCAAATGGCTAGAAAACGTTTCACAAGTCCTAATGGTATTCCGATGATTGAAACGTCAAGTATTCACCAGAAACCCCTACCTACTTCATTTCACTCTAAGCTAATCCCATAACCCATTCCCAAAAGCTGTAAGCTTTGATGGCAGATCCGTAGATCAATTTATACCCTTAGGTAATAAATGCAATAGGCCTTAGCCTTAACATGACCTTAGTCAAACTGTAAGCTTTGATGGCAGATCCGTAGATCATTTTTATACCCTTAGGTAATAAATGCAATAGGCCTTAGCCTTAATATGACCTTAGTCAGACTGTAAGCTTTGATGGCAGATCCGTAGATCACTTTTTACCCTTTGTAGTGAATAGATTTGGTATTTAGCTATTATTTTGTAAAATGTATTGTATGAATAAAATGGGTGTTATATGAAAGGTGTGCCGGAATGAACTCTGGTAAGGCTTCGGACTTTTGTAGTACAAGGTCCTCTTGCTATACTAATCTAACACTGTGGGTTTCATAGAGTTGATGTAAATAATAATGCCGAAATATTAATTCATGCAAATATAATTCATAAGAACTGAAAACCTAAAGGCCGATTACATGGGCTCAAGGCCGGTTAATCTTAAAGTCTAGCCGCTTATGGTCTACACGCGCGGTGTTGTACGATAGACGACTACGCGTATCTTTGGCCAAAGAAAACGGGGGGAAAATGTTTGTGCCCTCACGAACTCGTGGTCTCGTCGTTTGCAGCGCCGGTACCATCAGGGTACGGGCGGAACGTCGGTCGCAGAGCTCTGCCCGTCAAGTTTTACTCAGCTAAGCAAAACCGAGGGCGGCGAGCTCGCTGTAGTTCAGGTCGCGAGTGTGACCCGTGAAGTCCTTAGCTTGGTCGGCGGCGGAACAGGCGCCGCGCGACTCACAGCCCGGGTCCGGGAGCTGTAGCTTGCGGAGAAAGACGCCAGCGCTATCAGCGCATCGTTGACGCGCCCGCGCCAAAGGCGCCGGTCAGACGACGCCGGCAAATGATGGGGGGGGGACGTGTAAAGCACCTCGAGGTCGCCGGCGCTACCGTTACAGCAGCGCTCGGCATACAGCCCACGTCCCGGCAGCTGTACTCTACGGTGGAGACTCGGAAGCCGCGCGGGCTCTCAACACACTGCACGCACGCACACTTCACACGCGGTATACGTTTTCTTAGTTTACTAACACCAGAACTACGCCTGGCAGCATGTCAAGGCGCAATCAGCCGCCTGCGGCGGCGACGGGGACCGGATCAAATAATTTAATAACGGAGCGCGCACGTTTTTGTCTCGATCCTGTACTCATCTGTCAAAACCGTCAACTCCATCGACCCACGAAAATCTGCGTTCCGTTTGTTCGGTCCGCTCTCCATATCAGACTCAATCCTATTAAAAAACCTTAAATAAATTAAACTTCAAACCGTATCGACATTATTTATACTATTTAGTAATAGTTATCACCACACGGGATTTTATAGCAATTCTTAACAAGTCTTTGAACTTTTTCTATTTGTGTCTCCCCTCCGAACTACGTGAAACGAAACGCACCAACTTTTTCTATTTGTCAAATTCTGACTTATTTCTACCGTACATTCTCTAACCTATTTCATGTAACCAATATCTAATTACTTTTTTGGAAATACCAAAAAATGTGGGATGTGATCGGATTTACTAAATTCTACGTTACAAAAGGAACATTTTGGTGTGCGCAAAGTCTAGTTCTGTTTTGTAATTACTGTGTACCAAGTCCTAGAAGTTTGACTTAGCCTAGTGTTTATATCGCGGCATATCTAAAGTTCAGGGCTTCTATATGGCCTAAATGAATGCAAAATTAGGAGTTCAGAAGGTAAGCCACGATTTTATATGGGCATTAAGCTTCGGTGTATGTTTTCTGTGGAAAAAAACGGCATCGAAAACCGATGGTGATATTGAGGTTAATTTTCATATAAAATGTATGTAGTATCACTACAGTATCCCCCTTCTCGGCAAAAAGGAGAGTACCACTCGACCGAAACAGCCGGGGTAACCGTGGAAAAAATAAGAAATATAGATCCAATCAACAATTATTATTATTATTTTTTAATAATTATCATGCACTTATGTTACTTACTATTGTCGCTTGGACTATAATTCCCATTTATACGTTTTATAGCTAATTTCTTAACTAGTATTGTTTCCTATTCTAAGTGTTTGAAATCATAGTGGCGTCCCACTATGGTTTCTGAAATTTTAACCTAAGGTTTTATCTATAGTTTTCTAAGGATAATTTTTAATTAAATAGTTTAATTACTATGACTATAATTACTTATAGCATACCTACTTAATACGAGCTACCTTAAGCTTCTATGGCTATACAACATTTAAGTGCCAAGTACTTTGACTAGGGTCACTTGTTGTAAGTTCACCATATACATTAATTATTTCAATACGACTATATTCTATTTTAACATCTAGCATGCTGTATTATATACATGCTTAAACCTACAGTCCTATTATTTTAAAATAACTTGGTAACTATTTATTACTTGTTATTTACAACTTTAAATTATTTATATAGTGGAGGCTTATTTCTGTCTCGCACTTCTAATTTAAATTCCTAAGTTTTTGCCTTGAGGCTTTCAATATATTGAGAAAAAAAACTTATTATTCGTTTTTTCTCCCAAAGTATTGAGTTTTAGTCCATGATTTTGTACTACCCTTGGTACCTAGGGTGCACAGTTATGTAAAAAATTGGTTTTAATGGGAACGTTCCAAAAAAAAAATTTTTTGACTTGTGTTGTCAAAATTAGTATGTGATCACATAAAAAGTGTGTTCTATGAACACTAAAGAAATCTTGGCAACTATGGCCGAGGAAGTAGGGATCCCTTTAAAAAAAAATGTGGGTTTTTATAATAACTTTACCCAAATAATAATATTTGTAACTAATTCGAGCTTACACCTTGTGACAACTTGAGGTCATGTAACGAATTTGGAATGCATCTAATGGAATGCATGCCATTCGTCAAAAGGTCACGACCCCTTTTCAACAAAATGGTGTAGGTATACCTCGTTACAATATTGATTACAATACTATTCAAGAATAGCTAGGCAGGAGTGTATGTTGACTCCGCCTGCAGTTGTCAATCCGTGACAAAAAATCAGAGACGTCCGAGTCACCTGAAAAGTTTAAGTTCCAGGACCGCAGATGGTCCTCTTTTAGGACATGAACAATGCGTTCATTATTTTCCCTAATGTCTCTAATGGGAGTAGAGAATTTCCCTGTCAAATCCAATTTTGCCTGGCGTACAAGTCCAGGCGCCCCCAATGTGGGCATTGAGGGTTGAGGATTGTCTGATGTGGATGGGCCGGGCGGGTGGGCTTCTGCATGAGCAGGACCCCGCGGTCGCGTGTTGACATATGAGGGGATCTGAGACTTATTGTCTCTTGTATTTACTTCTTGATAATCTTCGACGTCCGACATGTTGCCAAAGACGTGGGTCCACCTGAGTCAGGTCTAGCAATAAATAAATCAATGACACTTCTGTGTTTACAGAAAATGTGAAATAAAATATAAATGCACTCTTAAAGTGAGAGTGAGAAATGATAAGTGGCTGGTGCTATGCTATTCATTCATAGCGCAGCCTAAAAAATTATAATAATAAATAAACTTGCTAGCCTGTTACAAGTGGACTCACAAATTAATTAATTAATTTATTCTACTGCCATATTTAGTGACTGATTAAGATTCAGGTAAAAAATGTGGCCCACAAAATTTCAAATTTATTAAATTTAAATTTTTAAGAAATAACACACTATGAAATCCACAGGGTAATAAAGTATTAAATTGTTTCGGGCGCCATATTGTAGTGAATAGATTTGGTATTTAGCTATTATTTTGTAAAATGTATTGTATGAATAAAATGGGTGTTATATGAAAGGTGTGCCGGAATGAACTCTGGTAAGGCTTCGGACTTTTGTAGTACAAGGTCCTCTTGCTATACTAATCTAACACTGTGGGTTTCATAGAGTTGATGTAAATAATAATGCCGAAATATTAATTCATGCAAATATAATTCATAAGAACTGAAAACCTAAAGGCCGATTACATGGGCTCAAGGCCGGTTAATCTTAAAGTCTAGCCGCTTATGGTCTACACGCGCGGTGTTGTACGATAGACGACTACGCGTATCTTTGGCCAAAGAAAACGGGGGGAAAATGTTTGTGCCCTCACGAACTCGTGGTCTCGTCGTTTGCAGCGCCGGTACCATCAGGGTACGGGCGGAACGTCGGTGGCAGAGCTCTGCCCGTCAAGTTTTACTCAGCTAAGCAAAACCGAGGGCGGCGAGCTCGCTGTAGTTCAGGTCGCGAGTGTGACCCGTGAAGTCCTTAGCTTGGTCGGCGGCGGAACAGGCGCCGCGCGACTCACAGCCCGGGTCCGGGAGCTGTAGCTTGCGGAGAAAGACGCCAGCGCTATCAGCGCATCGTTGACGCGCCCGCGCCAAAGGCGCCGGTCAGACGACGCCGGCAAATGATGGGGGGGACGTGTAAAGCACCTCGAGGTCGCCGGCGCTACCGTTACAGCAGCGCTCGGCATACAGCCCACGTCCCGGCAGCTGTACTCTACGGTGGAGACTCGGAAGCCGCGCGGGCTCTCAACACACTGCACGCACGCACACTTCACACGCGGTATACGTTTTCTTAGTTTACTAACACCAGAACTACGCCTGGCAGCATGTCAAGGCGCAATCAGCCGCCTGCGGCGGCGACGGGGACCGGATCAAATAATTTAATAACGGAGCGCGCACGTTCCTGTCTCGATCCTGTACTCATCTGTCAAAACCGTCAACTCCATCGACCCACGAAAATCTGCGTTCCGTTTGTTCGGTCCGCTCTCCATATCAGACTCAATCCTATTAAAAAACCTTAAATAAATTAAACTTCAAACCGTATCGACATTATTTATACTATTTAGTAATAGTTATCACCACACGGGATTTAATAGCAATTCTTAACAAGTCTTTGAACTTTTTCTATTTGTGTCTCCCCTCCGAACTACGTGAAATTAAACGCACCAACTTTTTCTATTTGTCAAATTCTGACTTATTTCTACCGTACATTCTCTAACCTATTTCATGTAACCAATATCTAATTACTTTTTTGGAAATACCAAAAAATGTGGGATGTGATCGGATTTACTAAATTCTACGTTACAAAAGGAACATTTTGGTGTGCGCAAAGTCTAGTTCTGTTTTGTAATTACTGTGTACCAAGTCCTAGAAGTTTGACTTAGCCTAGTGTTTATATCGCGGCATATCTAAAGTTCAGGGCTTCTATATGGCCTAAATGAATGCAAAATTAGGAGTTCAGAAGGTAAGCCACGATTTTATATGGGCATTAAGCTTCGGTGTATGTTTTCTGTGGAAAAAAACGGCATCGAAAACCGATGGTGATATTGAGGTTAATTTTCATATAAAATGTATGTAGTATCACTACAGTATCCCCCTTCTCGGCAAAAAGGGAGAGTACCACTCGACCGAAACAGCCGGGGTAACCGTGGAAAAAATAAGAAATATAGATCCAATCAACAATTATTATTATTATTTTTTAATAATTATCATGCACTTATGTTACTTACTATTGTCGCTTGGACTATAATTCCCATTTATACGTTTTATAGCTAATTTCTTAACTAGTATTGTTTCCTATTCTAAGTGTTTGAAATCATAGTGGCGTCCCACTATGGTTTCTGAAATTTTAACCTAAGGTTTTATCTATAGTTTTCTAAGGATAATTTTTAATTAAATAGTTTAATTACTATGACTATAATTACTTATAGCATACCTACTTAATACGAGCTACCTTAAGCTTCTATGGCTATACAACATTTAAGTGCCAAGTACTTTGACTAGGGTCACTTGTTGTAAGTTCACCATATACATTAATTATTTCAATACGACTATATTCTATTTTAACATCTAGCATGCTGTATTATATACATGCTTAAACCTACAGTCCTATTATTTTAAAATAACTTGGTAACTATTTATTACTTGTTATTTACAACTTTAAATTATTTATATAGTGGAGGCTTATTTCTGTCTCGCACTTCTAATTTAAATTCCTAAGTTTTTGCCTTGAGGCTTTCAATATATTGAGAAAAAAAACTTATTATTCGTTTTTTCTCCCAAAGTATTGAGTTTTAGTCCATGATTTTGTACTACCCTTGGTACCTAGGGTGCACAGTTATGTAAAAAATTGGTTTTAATGGGAACGTTCCAAAAAAAAATTTTTTTGACTTGTGTTGTCAAAATTAGTATGTGATCACATAAAAAGTGTGTTCTATGAACACTAAAAAAATCTTGGCAACTATGGCCGAGGAAGTAGGGATCCCTTTAAAAAAAAATGTGGGTTTTTATAATAACTTTACCCAAATAATAATATTTGTAACTAATTCGAGCTTACACCTTGTGACAACTTGAGGTCATGTAACGAATTTGGAATGCATCTAATGGAATGCATGCCATTCGTCAAAAGGTCACGACCCCTTTTCAACAAAATGGTGTAGGTATACCTCGTTACAATATTGATTACAATACTATTCAAGAATAGCTAGGCAGGAGTGTATGTTGACTCCGCCTGCAGTTGTCAATCCGTGACAAAAAATCAGAGACGTCCGAGTCACCTGAAAAGTTTAAGTTCCAGGACCGCAGATGGTCCTCTTTTAGGACATGAACAATGCGTTCATTATTTTCCCTAATGTCTCTAATGGGAGTAGAGAATTTCCCTGTCAAATCCAATTTTGCCTGGCGTACAAGTCCAGGCGCCCCCAATGTGGGCATTGAGGGTTGAGGATTGTCTGATGTGGATGGGCCGGGCGGGTGGGCTTCTGCATGAGCAGGACCCCGCGGTCGCGTGTTGACATATGAGGGGATCTGAGACTTATTGTCTCTTGTATTTACTTCTTGATAATCTTCGACGTCCGACATGTTGCCAAAGACGTGGGTCCACCTGAGTCAGGTCTAGCAATAAATAAATCAATGACACTTCTGTGTTTACAGAAAATGTGAAATAAAATATAAATGCACTCTTAAAGTGAGAGTGAGAAATGATAAGTGGCTGGTGCTATGCTATTCATTCATAGCGCAGCCTAAAAAATTATAATAATAAATAAACTTGCTAGCCTGTTACAAGTGGACTCACAAATTAATTAATAAATTTATTCTACTGCCATATTTAGTGACTGATTAAGATTCAGGTAAAAAATGTGGCCCACAAAATTTCAAATTTATTAAATTTAAATTTTTAAGAAATAACACACTATGAAATCCACAGGGTAATAAAGTATTAAATTGTTTCGGGCGCCATATTGTAGTGAATAGATTTGGTATTTAGCTATTATTTTGTAAAATGTATTGTATGAATAAAATGGGTGTTATATGAAAGGTGTGCCGGAATGAACTCTGGTAAGGCTTCGGACTTTTGTAGTACAAGGTCCTCTTGCTATACTAATCTAACACTGTGGGTTTCATAGAGTTGATGTAAATAATAATGCCGAAATATTAATTCATGCAAATATAATTCATAAGAACTGAAAACCTAAAGGCCGATTACATGGGCTCAAGGCCGGTTAATCTTAAAGTCTAGCCGCTTATGGTCTACACGCGCGGTGTTGTACGATAGACGACTACGCGTATCTTTGGCCAAAGAAAACGGGGGGAAAATGTTTGTGCCCTCACGAACTCGTGGTCTCGTCGTTTGCAGCGCCGGTACCATCAGGGTACGGGCGGAACGTCGGTGGCAGAGCTCTGCCCGTCAAGTTTTACTCAGCTAAGCAAAACCGAGGGCGGCGAGCTCGCTGTAGTTCAGGTCGCGAGTGTGACCCGTGAAGTCCTTAGCTTGGTCGGCGGCGGAACAGGCGCCGCGCGACTCACAGCCCGGGTCCGGGAGCTGTAGCTTGCGGAGAAAGACGCCAGCGCTATCAGCGCATCGTTGACGCGCCCGCGCCAAAGGCGCCGGTCAGACGACGCCGGCAAATGATGGGGGGGGGACGTGTAAAGCACCTCGAGGTCGCCGGCGCTACCGTTACAGCAGCGCTCGGCATACAGCCCACGTCCCGGCAGCTGTACTCTACGGTGGAGACTCGGAAGCCGCGCGGGCTCTCAACACACTGCACGCACGCACACTTCACACGCGGTATACGTTTTCTTAGTTTACTAACACCAGAACTACGCCTGGCAGCATGTCAAGGCGCAATCAGCCGCCTGCGGCGGCGACGGGGACCGGATCAAATAATTTAATAACGGAGCGCGCACGTTCCTGTCTCGATCCTGTACTCATCTGTCAAAACCGTCAACTCCATCGACCCACGAAAATCTGCGTTCCGTTTGTTCGGTCCGCTCTCCATATCAGACTCAATCCTATTAAAAAACCTTAAATAAATTAAACTTCAAACCGTATCGACATTATTTATACTATTTAGTAATAGTTATCACCACACGGGATTTAATAGCAATTCTTAACAAGTCTTTGAACTTTTTCTATTTGTGTCTCCCCTCCGAACTACGTGAAACGAAACGCACCAACTTTTTCTATTTGTCAAATTCTGACTTATTTCTACCGTACATTCTCTAACCTATTTCATGTAACCAATATCTAATTACTTTTTTGGAAATACCAAAAAATGTGGGATGTGATCGGATTTACTAAATTCTACGTTACAAAAGGAACATTTTGGTGTGCGCAAAGTCTAGTTCTGTTTTGTAATTACTGTGTACCAAGTCCTAGAAGTTTGACTTAGCCTAGTGTTTATATCGCGGCATATCTAAAGTTCAGGGCTTCTATATGGCCTAAATGAATGCAAAATTAGGAGTTCAGAAGGTAAGCCACGATTTTATATGGGCATTAAGCTTCGGTGTATGTTTTCTGTGGAAAAAAACGGCATCGAAAACCGATGGTGATATTGAGGTTAATTTTCATATAAAATGTATGTAGTATCACTACACCTTAGGTAATAATTGTAATAGGCCTTAGCCCTAATATGACCTTAGTCAGGAATACAATTCATTAGGTATAAGTTGCGCGAATCGACTGTTTCTATTATACAGTACGACTCCTAACTCTGCGTTCCGCTCGGTTAGTGCTCTTAAACCATAAAATGTCCACCTGAACATTATGTCAAACAGCAGCGAAGAAATAATATAGATCTTACTTCGTGCCATCAAGATGAACTGATATTTCATATCAAACAGCAGTGAAGAAATAATAAAGATCTTACTTCGTGCCATCAAAATGAACTGATATTTCATAAATGTTAAAAAACATTATCACAATTAATTTCAATCAAATATTCAAAATCTTCTAAGTTGAAACAGCTAATAATAATATAGACAAGGAAATAATATAGATGGTAAAATTATACCAATGATGTTATTCAACATACGTGAGAGAGGATTGTCCACATATGGACTTTTTAGGAATATGGTGCATAATGTATTCTTTATATTTCAGTAATGCAATAATTCTATGTTAACTCATCTAACTTCTCGTTAATATTGACGAGTAACATTTGTTCACATTAAATATATTATTTGGGACATAATTCCCCATAAAGAACTTTTAGTAATATGTTGCATAGTGTATTCATCATATTTCAGTACTGCAATAAGTCTATGTTAACTCATCGTATTTGTTGTTTATTTTGACGAATAACATTTGTACACGTTAAATATATTATTTGGGATATAATTCTCCATATTCATTATATTTCAGTAATGCAATAAGTCTGTGTTAACTCATCTAATTTGTTGTTAATATTGACGAGAAACATTTGTACATGTTATATATAATATTTGTGACATAATTCCCCATATTCATTATATTTCAGTAATGCAATAAGTCTATGTTAACTCGTCGTATTTGTTGTTTATATTGACGAGTAACATTTGTACACATTAAATATATTATTTGGGACATAATTCCCCATATTCATTATATTTGAGTAATGCAATAAGTCTGTGTTAACTCATCGTATTTGTTGTTTATATTGACGAGTAACATTTGTACATGTTATATATAATATTTGTGACATAATTCCCCATATTCATTATATTTCAGTAATGCAATAAGTCTATGTTAACTCGTCGTATTTGTTGTTTATATTGACGAGTAACATTTGTACACATTAAATATATTATTTGGGACATAATTCCCCATATTCATTATATTTGAGTAATGCAATAAGTCTGTGTTAACTCATCGTATTTGTTGTTTATATTGACGAGTAACATTTGTACACATTAAATATATTATGTGTACTCAAATAGTAATCAATATACATAATAAACAAAATAACCATCTAATCACATGATATTATGATATACCTAGTTATTTCCTTAGGAAAACATCGTAAAGTCACTTCTTTTATCAAACCGTAATTCAGAACACTAAACAAAAAATATCACTCTCTTCTATACTTTACACTCAGTCAATTTGTGTAAGAATGTCCAATAATATTTATTTATTTATTTTTTTATCATCTTTAAATTTATACTACAGTATCAAGATTGCCCAGTCTTGCTATAATTCATAATCAAAAGTAAATCTGCTTAATTGTAAATCAAATCAAATCAAATCAAATAATTTACCTATTAGCGTTGGAATATAAGCGTTCTCTTTTAACAACCGCTTTACATCAGGCGAGCCGTATGCTTATTTGCCACCGACGTAGTATAAAAAAAATACGTATAATTGAATGACACTTACTTACTTAATGTACATATCGTACAAAATAACTTTTAAATTCAAATAAACACAGTAACAACACGCCCAATATAAGTTGATCCACTACTAGACACAGTGTAATTTAAAATGGCCGTCCGCCTCGCGTCGCGTCGAAAGTGCAATCCAAATTATTATCGACTTTTAGGAATACACTAAGAAATCACTATTCATATACACAGTAAATATTAAAACAACTACTAGATCGCATTGAAACACGATATTGGATTAATTCACAGAATATATATTAGTACGTTAAATAGAATATCGAAAGTACAGAATTCGCGCCCTCTCGCGATACGCGATCAAAATCATCCGCCATTTTTAAAATTCGAAGGTCAAGACCCGCGCTGGCTGGTATCAAATGCACGAGCGGTTTAGTTCTATTACGTCACAGGAATAAATCGCATGTCGTTTTTCGCTCGGTTTAACGCGATGTCTTATTAATCTAAATTGTTTGTAATTGATACATAATGATAGGCAAATACAACGCGAACGCGAACTACGTGGTGAAAGTATATTTGTATTCTATCAGTGTAATAAATGAACTAAGATTGTATTCGCGAAGATCTGATCTTACGGACTTACTTGTTTATTTTGTAGGCACAACACAGAGCCGGGATGTATAGTTAAATCTTTAAATTATCAACACTTTATTAACTTTTTGTGTAAGTGAAAGATAATGGAAAGCTATAAGTATTGTTTATAAGCTGTGATTGTGTCTTAGTGAATTGTTTAGTGAAATATTTTCTCTATAAAAGCAAGCTAGTGTCCCGACGGAATGTAAACGTACAAAGGTATTTATCTAGCTGAAATAGTTTTATTGCAATTACGTACTTAAAGCGGGTTCCTTAAGTTTATGACACACGAACTCTATAGTATTATTTAAATAACACACATAAAAATGCCAATGAAAAACCGTCACGTAATTAATTATGTAGTTCACTTGCGCACTAAAATTATTAAAGAGTAATTAGTACCTGTTTTCTTAATGTCGGAAGGTCTTCTTTAGGTCGCCTTCGATGACTAGCTCCAATCTCCTCCATTCTTCATAATTATTGGCATACGCACCAAACCTCCTTTTTCTGAACTATGCAAACCTTAGCTCCAGCCTCCTCCGTAGTCACAAAGTACTTCTTCAATCTTCTCGAATCGAATTACCTATTCTTATAATGTTATGTCTTCAACGTTCCCGAACCTAATGACCCCATCTGACGCTGCGCTCTGAGTTTTATTCCCCCGAATATGACGCATGCGCTGTTCTTGGTGACGCTCGGGACGCGCTTATCTAGCGTCTCATTGGTTGAATTTTTCGTCCAAAGTTCCGCTTTCCTCGATAACAACGCTTACGGCAATAGTGTAAGGAATGTTTGATTTTGTAAATTACGCTAACTTTCATATTTTTATCCCGATTTACTGCTTTCCTCGATAATAACGCTTTTGGCAACAGTTTTAGAAATGTTGATCTTTGTAAATTATGTACGTTTGAATTCCGGGAATAATTATTATTTTTCTATCGTGTGATCTCCCCAGCGTGGCCTTGTGCTGCGGGTAGCAACAGTGATCGTTGTGCGGAATGTGCGTGCTTCAATTCCGAGAATTGTTATTTTTAATTTCCTGGAATTTTGTTTCTAAGCATATTTAATTTTACAAATACTGCATTCAAATAGTGTAACTATTTGATTAGAATATTACTTATTATGAAATCATACAACACAAAATTAACATAGACAATTGTCTAAAAGAAACAAAGTCAGATTATTCATATAATTATATACATAGATTTGTAAGAGGCGAGGACATCGGGTCGTTACAATTGCCCCCACATTTGTGCATAGAGAATGGTTTCTCAAACCTGACTCGGAGCACAAATGTTTTTATTCAAAATGAGATATCGTTGTCTTAACCCTTTAATTCCGGTAAAATATGATATGTTTCCGGGATGAGTACTTCGGTAAATTAAACCTCTATATGAGAGCCGCTCCAACTAATTCCTGAATTGTTTAGGAAACTGAATATCTATTTCGGTATCCATTTTTGGTTATCTTTAAAAACTAAGACAAATTCTTTTTGAACTAGCCTTTTGAATGACAAATCCTTAGATTCAACTGCCATATGGTGTGAAATGTGTTGAATGGTTTGGCCATGGCCATCGATAGTTGTCCGAGATTCCAAACTATAAATTCTATATGCATGTGATACTCCACTTTCCTAGTATCGCGGATTTATCACCTGACATTGTGTTACACTAGTCAGTGCTAGAATTGTTTGACTTCCAGGGTAACTTTTATGTTAGTATGTAGTATTATAAGAATGGAATGATGATTCCAAAGTCTGCCATTCTCGAGGCCAGTGTTAATTATGATTCAACTTTTGTGAACAAAACTTATTTTGATTTAATAATTCTCCTAGATAGAGAGAAATATAGTAAATAATTTGATTAATGTTTATCAAAAATAACCAGCAAAATAAATTCAGTTATTGAAGTTTTCAATTTCCCCTTTTCGTAGTTGTGGTGAGTAAAAGTGACCAATATTCAAAGGAACCTCACTGATCCAGCACGAATTATGAACTTAATGGTTATCCAGACACATGAGTCAAATTGCCACCAGCCAGAATTCCCATTCCAATAAAGCATTTGGTTGTGAATCAAATGTACCCTAATGGTAAAATTTTTGCATCCTCATATGGGTAGTTAAATCACATTGCTCGATTAGGTAACCCGCTATCTACATTGCCCAGATATTATGAACCTACAAAAATCTCTTTACTAGAATGAAAAAGCCTTTCAATTTCTCAGGTAACCACCGACAATTGTTCTCCCCATAGTTCGAAAAACCAGTCCACAACTCAATACTAGTCAATAATTTTCCTCCTTTCTCGGCATATGTCCTATGTATAATTATAAGACTAATCAGACAATCAACACTCCAATCATATTGACAATTTTACAAATATGATTTTATGTTAAGTCACATTTCATGCCAAACAAGATTATCTGATTCATCCCATAAAGACACAGGGTGTGTTTGGTTTGTTTATTAGCAGCGTGTAGAGTATGTTGTTACCAAAAGAATGTACCTGTAAAAGGTATAAATTATTTATCCTAACACCTAACTCTCGTGGTAACAAGTTTGTGTAACCCTTTCCCCATTTTAAAATTCCAATAACTGCCGTCACTATTCTCAGACTTGCAAACATGAGGAAACCCTTCATATTTTCAACCGAACTCCATCTATTCATCTAGCTAAACCTCTCTTCTCTCATTTATACTACTCATTCAGATTCCATCCTTCCTCATACGCTCATTTTTACTGTTTCTGTCATACCTGCAAGCCCACTTAGATAATGACAGTACAAAAATGTATGATATCATAATTGAATAGCTCTCTTTTCTTTATTGTAGCTATCTCAATTTTCAATTAAATGTCACATTAAAAATATATACATATGTCATAAGTATAGGTACCTATTATATTTTTCTTTAATTTACGAATCGCTCTCCTTTAGTGTTTTCCTGTACCCAAATCATTGTAACAGTAGCTATGATTAATTCGGGATTCTTTTGTTTCAGCGTAACGTTTTCAGTATAAGCATAGATAAATCAAGAAAGATTGGTAACTCAGTACATCGCTACACGGCCTACTTAACGCGAGTTATCGTCGCTGGTACCTCTTAGTTTTCGAGTTATTTACAGATGGCGCTATTTTCAATGTTTAAAAGTGTCGTCTAGTGAGATAATAATTAATTACATTGCCGAGTAACCATATATGAATATGATTCAATATTTTGAGCCGGGCGGCTCCTTGTTTTTTGGCTTAGGGGTTAGTGTATTTGACTTGCACGTCTATGATCCCGAGTTCGAGACCCAGGTCCGGATTTTTTTAAATATGTTTGAAAAACAGTTATATTGTTGTTTTTTACTTTTTTTATATATAATTGAATATTAGAAAAATAAAATATGACGTGAAGTTGAATCATAGAAAAGTAAGTATAAATTGTTCGCGCCTACTTGTTGTATGTGTGTTTATAAAACCGATAGGCCCATAGGGAAGTACCTATCTACCTACTCGACTCTCCAATCACTTGCCGCCGTGTCAAGAGGATCATGTACTAAAGGATTGAAGTGTTTTTTTGCAATGATTATGGTCCAAGAGCTGGCAGGATTTTGGAGTAGGTCCTTGAGGCAACCTGGAAAGGTGCTCAGATGCTTCTCTAATCATGACCAACATCAGGTCTGCAAGTCTGGCAGCTAAAGGGGCGGGGCTTTATCGAGCTATGAATTTTTAAAGATTTAATTTTTTGGGGCCCAAACAGAAAATATCTACGTGGACGTCATATTTTAATTTCCTACAAGAAAGGTTATGTACGTTTTTTCGATAGGATCAATATATAAATGGATAATTTAGTAAGAAAGTTTTTTTTAATCGATTACATGCTCCGTTTTTCGTCAATACCTCGTAAACGGTGGCCCACAGCAAAAAGAGCTGCCAGCTCTCCGTCTATTATGACTTATGACCATATAAGCAGCGACTCAGCGAGTGTCCTTCGAAGACCTGGCAAGCAATTATGGTCGCTCGATAAGTGATAAAATAGCAGGCCGTCCCAATCGCACTATTTGTAAGTGCGATAGGGACGGCCTGATATTTTATCGTCTATCGCGCGACCATGCTGGTTGCGCAGATCCGTCGGTAAAGCAGTGTTGCACCTATGGCTCGGGAGAAAAGGCGAATCATCAGCAAGCGGCTCCATCGGTAAAGCAGTCCGCGGCGACAGATATTCGTCGACAAGCGGTCATATTTGGAATATTGGCCAATGACGAGACAGCTGTCAACATGGCGGAAACAGTTGTCGGCACGATGTAAACATTGCAACAAAATACTTAATACGATAATGTAGATGATATGAAGACGAAAACTACTAAAAAAAAACCTTTAAAGTTTATGTGACGTAGAAACGCAGGCGTTAATAGACTCTGGCAGTGGATATAACCTAATCAACAAAGACTCTTTCGACGAATTTAAAGTGGATTGCGTGAGTGAGGACTTCACTGTTTCTGATCGCGATGGTACTGTTAGGAAAACGTCGAGCATTTGGTTGTCGAGTATGAACCGGTGGAGACTAAGGAAGCGCCGATCGAGCTCAAGATCACTCTGAAAGATGATATCCCTGTGGCGAAATGAAGAGCTCAATGCGACTAAACAGCTGATTTTATAGCCAATAGTCAATCGTTTATTGCAAGAACATAGTGAGATTACATAAGATGATAACATTGAAAAGCAGTTCTTATGTTCTACCAAGCAAGGCATGCAATATTTAACAATTATTTAAAGTATGTACAATATAATGTCAATATAATTTGTTACACAATAATTCATTACAAATATACACAAGGATTGAGTCAATTTATTACATTTTATAAATTACACAGCTAAGATGTCAAATATAGGCATAGATAAATTACTTAATTAATAATTAAGTTTTGAAAGATGGTGACTATAATGACTTGTGTTTGGAAAATGGCATGCCAAACAAAGGAGACCAACAGCAAACGGTGGTGCCTAAGGTAATGGGGAAGGAAGTTGCATATAAGGTGCATAGTAATGGTCATTTTGCTATGAGAACGAGGAAAAGGGCATTCACTGAGACGAAGAAGCCCTACGATCACACAATTACAGTTGTTGATGCGTTCACCAAGTGTGTGTGGCCCTACCCGATGAAGTCGACATCTAGAGCAGAGGTGATTAGCAAGTGGCAGTTGCAGCGACAGACGTTTGGTAACCCTATTATACATATTACCTTTGCCCGAGGTAAAGCATTAAAGAAAAGAGCTTTCAGAAGTACTGTGAAGATGAAACTTTAACTTGTGTAAGAAAGTCTTGGTGCCTAAAAGTTAACTTGATTTGTTACTTTATTAAGTTTAGTAAGTTTGGTGAATATTTAAAATGTTGTTGTGTTGTAAAATGCTAAAAGTTGTTACAGTCATTGTTTTTATATCTAATGCTTATATTGTTGGATGTTTTTCAATTTATGTTGAAATGTAATGTTGAATGAATGAGATGTAGTTAGATGAATGAACGTTGAAGTATATCTGGGCATTTCTCAGAGTGTTTCAAATTTTTGATTTCGGTGGCAGCATTAGTACCCGAACCCCGTAAGCGTAGCATGAGTTTTCTTTGTTTCTGGTAGAAATCCGCGACTTCTATTTAAATTGACAGAAAAACTGTTGCCACCGAAAACAAAAAAATTTAAACACTGAGAAATGCCCATCTGAAGGCAGATATGAGAGCAGGACAGCCGAGAATGTGGGATCGGAACGTAAGGTGATGGCGTGAAACAGAACGTTGTATGATAGTAGAATGACAGTAGGTGTGAAAGGCGATGGGAGAACAGTTTTGAATTGAACGATGAGCGATCGAACGTGAAAGAATTTAGTAAAATCTGTTAATTTCTTATTTGCTGCTTAATTAAAAGTTATTCGTTGTTTATTGCTGGGTTTTCATTCGAGGCATAACAATATCCCACAAATATATTGTTTTATTCCCCATTAATATTCGATATGTAAAAAATACCCCAAATAAATAATAGCACTAGACATAGTGTTGTGTTCCTGCCGGTGAGTAAGGGTGCCAGAGCTCAACGAGGGTGCGGTGTGTTGATGACGGGAGCACTTACGGAACTAACTTGTTCCGTCTATTGTCCTTTGAGTCGTCGGCTACCCGAACCCTCCTTAGAACTTGTACATTCCTTTTTGCTGTGTACTTAACACAGCAAAAGGGAGTGTACATGTTTCTAATAGGGTGGCAACGCGCTTTTGACACTGTTTGAGTTGCAGGCGTCCATAGGTTACGGTGACCGCTTTACATCAGGCGGGCCGTATGCTTGTTTGCCACCGACGTAGTATAAAAAAAATCCGTAAATCATTTGACAACTTTTGTCTCATTTTGATTATAGTGCCACCTGATTCTGTCGTGCTGATATACATATATGTATGTAGCTGTTTGTGGTAAAACATTTTTATACTAATAAAAATAAAATAATCAGAAAGTAATACTTCCGTCTTAGTGCGTTTTCACATTATCCGATCCGATATCAGATGTAGGACCGATATCCCATATATTTAAGCCGCCTTTTTTCGATTTTCGCCTTTGAAATCCTTCCTACATCCGATATCTGATCGGATAATGTGAAAACGCACATAGTGTTGTAATATTTTACGTATCATATTTTGCCTATTCTGGAATGTACGTCCAAGGTAATTTAGAACTATCTTGGAATAAAATATTATTAAAAACTCAAAACAAATACTAAAACTGTTATCTTCAATATGGCAATTTTGTTTAGCATGCAGCGCATGCAGTTTTGTGCATCTTGCATACGCGCCATCTACCGGATTATAATGTTTGCTATTAGTCATCAAACGTACAAAACACTTACCATGAATTGAACCTGATTCAAGTACCCGATTGGTAAAAAAATAATTAATTGTTTTTGTAAATTTCGGTGTTATATAATGATAATGTTGTATGATCAAGTTCCAAATTTTTAAATATTACGACTTGGGTCATTTAAATGAAATTATTTCGTGAATTGAACAATACCATTTGTCGCGAGAGTATAGTAATGCCATCTATTGTTTTACGAGTCAAACATATAAATTGGACTACGGAGTTCCCATTCTTTGTAGTCTAATTTTTCTATGGTATAAGTTCGACTTAAATTAAAATTGTGAAACATATTAATTTTATACTTTAAAGTCTACTCTCAATTATTGACAGATAAACGTTTCTCTAATAAATATTTCAAAAGATATGTTAATAAAAGTTACTTCGTAATAAAACTTGCCCCCATGACATCGCAAGTTTTACACTATTAACTAACTCTTATAAAATGATAATTCAAAATTATAAAACTACTAGAACTTGTTTTTAAAATATTTTTATGATATAAATCCTATATATTTATTATATTTATGAATATGATGATACTGATATCACAGTTATTAACTAAGTTAATCGGAAACAAGAATAACATAAACATACACTTACAATGTACTGTATCCGTTGCATACGCAAACTATTTAATTACAATTATAATTTCCGGCATACATTTTTGCACGGCGAATTGAATTTAGTTTACCCGTTGAGGCAAACGAAAACGAAAATAACATACATACACATACACTTACATTTTACATTTATACTTTGACCTACTTACCCCCTTGTTAACTAAATTTTGTCATCTTGACAGATTTAATAATCATATACGTCGAAAAACTAATTCTAAATTCTTAAATTAGATGCCGATTAAACTGAAATTATTGCACTACTTTCTTCCTTCAATAGTGATTAAAGTTATCTTAAGATTGTGATGAAATTAATGAACTATAAATATAGAAAGTGATGAAATTTAGTAACCATAAAAATAGGAAATGCTTAACAGTGGTTATTGCTAAGTTGTAAATTTGAAATTGAAAATTGGAATCATTGTAAATTTCTAAACGGAGGTTATTGCTAAGTTGGTATTCAAATCTAAGTAATTATTCACGTCATAGATTTTGATAAAATTGAATAGATGGTAAATAAATTCTAAATGATCCCAAACATACCCATTACATACGTACATACAAACAACCAGCTCTGAAAATTAAACCCTTTTAATTGATTTATTTTTCCTACTCTTTAGCCTTTTAATGAAAGTTTATTTAAGTTTATGAAATTGGTGTAAAATGACAATAATGACACTATTAAGATTTACCTGACTTGATTATCTGTGTCTTACTGACAGGTACAATGAATTAAGCTTTGACACCACTAGATCCTCCGATCTCTACAAATCTCTTCATATTTTATCAAAACATAAGAATATGAAATAATCGAACACAGTATGATAATAATCAAACATAGAAGTGAAATTATTGCGTAACTGAATAGACAACAACCGCTTAGAATTGATAAGTGGTTATGTAAATTTCGAATATATAAGACATACAATCTCTTGAATGTGAAAATTAATTTTCTTGAAGTGCAATATTACGTATACTTGATCAAAATAATAAACTAATATGATCTGACAAGTAATTACTTAAGTTTAAGAGACTAATATATTTAAAAATAGAAAATTTTGCAAAATTACTTGCCTCTAAATATTATCTATAAATGTACTCTTGTATGTAAAGATCATAATTTTCATATAATTGTTAATTGAAAAGCTGAATTGTTTTATGTCTCTAGTTTCCAAGAATAGCTACGACAAACTAGCACAAGTAATCTTCTAAAATAAAAGTAGAAATATCAAAACGACAACTATGCAGTAGCATAATCCACAAGAAAATTCCAATTGCAATCGAATACAATATAAATCCGATAAAATAAATATATAAAGTTACGTTTAAGTAAACACGAATAAGACATATTTCAAACATGCTCACTTACCTCGATATAATATAAACTGCTGTGTGAATGGCTATTATCGTCTTACCAATTTTTGTTACTTTTTATATCTTTTGCCTGATATTTTCTTCATTTTGAGACTTCTAACTTTCCTATACTATGTATGAAGAAGAAAATAATGGAATAACATCACAGTATATAGCTTTAATTCAATCTTGCTGCAGTTAACCTTCCCCCACTTTTAGTAAACTCTTGACCCACCTTTTCACAAGAACATGGTTAGTAATGTAGACCTAAAAATATAAAACAATGTTAGAAAGGTAATAATAAATATGCAACTCTCAACTCTTTGCATCCGTAACACGGCAACAAATTGTGACACTCGCGTGCCACTAGCAAAACAGAGACACAAAAAAAATCTAAACACATTTAAATACATCCTACTAATGGTAATAATTTTAAGTTCAGTAAATAATAATCCTGGTCATGGCGCCACCAAATTGTAAAAGCCCCCTCCGTTACCTAAACGCTACCTTAAACCCAAAGACCCATTTACCCAATAACTAATCTAAATCTCAAGGAACCCTAAAAGCAAATCTACTTTAACTACCTGTCTCTGTCTTGCATTTAAACGTTTGGCCATAAAAGTGATGTGATCGTCTAGTAAGTGGTAGGACCCCGTAGTTGTGCGTAGTAACCCCTGGTTCTTTAACAACACAGAACACCCCACTAGAAGCCAAATGCAAGCGATATTGTTCGAGACGCAAATCACCAATCCTTGCGGGGTGAGGCGGGCGCGCACGGTGCTGCCATTGGTCGTTTCAAATAATGGCGCGCCTTTATGATTAGCAGTAGGGATGGGAATGGGACATGTCTATTATAGACAATGGTACCGGTACCAGTACTGTGGTGAATTTGTTTTGCAACAAATTATAATATTATAATTAAATTATAATAAGGCCTAGTTACCCTTCGGGTTGGAAGGTCAGATGGCAGTCGCTTTCATAAAACTAGTGCCTACGCCAAATCTTGGTAGTAGTTTCCAAAGCGGACCCCAGGCTCCCATGAGCCGTGGCGAATGCCGATGCCGGGATAACGCAAGGAGGATGATAATTGTGATAGCATCTCAATAAAAATCATTCTAGTAACTAATAACTAAACTGTGCATTTTTACTTACGTTTACTAAGTTAAATAACCAAGTAAATATTCTAAACTAATCAATGAACTAAATACCACTACAGACTCTACAGATTCTAGATAATTATTCACTATTACAAATCTGCTTTCTTTTATATTTCATAAAATGGTAGCACATGGTACGAACGGCAGTACGAAGTTCCCGCAACAGACATAAACTAACATGGCCCCATGCCTAGTCGTTTACGTGAAAGGGATAGCATATCACATTGTTAACTCGGTAAAGAGGGATGGACGCGCCTCGGTGCCGCTCAGCACAACCATATTGACCAGTATAAATGAACTCCGCGGACAATAAACAATATTCAACAAAATAATTAATTTGACTTAACTGTGGAATGTTGTTTCATCTTTTTTACATGTAGAAGTGTTAGAAGACTTGTCACACCACTTTATGCTGTAAGAGACCATTGTTTGCAACCAAAATTGATTATTTAAGATTTTTTCCCGAGCGGACACGGACACTGTTAGCGGGTCGTATACTTGGGCGCTACTGATCGGTGTCGCACGCGTTCAAACTTTTATAAACCTGATTTGTCGTATGCTTGGTGACCGCGAGTCGCCCTGTAAGGGCCATCTTGTTGTATTGATCTGTGTTTAACAAGGAGGAGAGTTGCATACCTTACAAAACTGGAATTTAATGAAACTAAGATAATTAATTAAAGGTAATTTACTATAAAGTTTTAGATCTTAGAAAGTTAGATTATATTAAAGTTAGGTTATTATGAGAAGTAGATAAATAACAAAAGCAAAGTAACAAAGAACATGTTTTAATCAATGTAATATAACAAACACAATAATAATTTAGTTAAGTAATCATTCATGTAATTGTACTATACTGCAGAATCTGGATACTGGAACTCTCGTCAGTCGTTGGAGTTGGTTGACAATAGCAGTAGCTCAGCTGGAGTAGAAACAGTGGTCCTTGTAGTCCTTCCAGGTGCAAAGATGTAGATAATAAATACATAAAACAAAAAAAGGTTTTTGGTAAAAATCCCCAACTCCTACTTGTGACTCCTGTCGCACGAGAAGCGTCGGATAAGCCGAAGTGACTCTAAAGTTATGGAATTTAACCTAATAAAATCTGAATGCTAAAACTAACGCTTCCTATACTAGGTGGGGTATGGAGTCTCCCTAAACCAATCACTGTGGGAAAATCCCTCGATTGGGCTTCCTAATCCCTACCTCCCTATTCCTAGGAGTATAAGACTCAGCAAATGGCTAGAAAACGTTTCACAAGTCCTAATGGTATTCCGATGATTGAAACGTCAAGTATTCACCAGAAACCCCTACCTACTTCATTTCACTCTAAGCTAATCCCATAACCCATTCCCAAAAGCTGTAAGCTTTGATGGCAGATCCGTAGATCAATTTATACCCTTAGGTAATAAATGCAATAGGCCTTAGCCTTAACATGACCTTAGTCAAACTGTAAGCTTTGATGGCAGATCCGTAGATCATTTTTATACCCTTAGGTAATAAATGCAATAGGCCTTAGCCTTAATATGACCTTAGTCAGACTGTAAGCTTTGATGGCAGATCCGTAGATCACTTTTTACCCTTAGGTAATAATTGTAATAGGCCTTAGCCCTAATATGACCTTAGTCAGGAATACAATTCATTAGGTATAAGTTGCGCGAATCGACTGTTTCTATTATACAGTACGACTCCTAACTCTGCGTTCCGCTCGGTTAGTGCTCTTAAACCATAAAATGTCCACCGGAACATTATGTCAAACAGCAGCGAAGAAATAATATAGATCTTACTTCGTGCCATCAAGATGAACTGATATTTCATATCAAACAGCAGTGAAGAAATAATAAAGATCTTACTTCGTGCCATCAAAATGAACTGATATTTCATAAATGTTAAAAAACATTATCACAATTAATTTCAATCAAATATTCAAAATCTTCTAAGTTGAAACAGCTAATAATAATATAGACAAGGAAATAATATAGATGGTAAAATTATACCAATGATGTTATTCAACATACGTGAGAGAGGATTGTCCACATATGGACTTTTTAGGAATATGGTGCATAATGTATTCTTTATATTTCAGTAATGCAATAATTCTATGTTAACTCATCTAACTTCTCGTTAATATTGACGAGTAACATTTGTTCACATTAAATATATTATTTGGGACATAATTCCCCATAAAGAACTTTTAGTAATATGTTGCATAGTGTATTCATCATATTTCAGTACTGCAATAAGTCTATGTTAACTCATCGTATTTGTTGTTTATTTTGACGAATAACATTTGTACACGTTAAATATATTATTTGGGATATAATTCTCCATATTCATTATATTTCAGTAATGCAATAAGTCTGTGTTAACTCATCTAATTTGTTGTTAATATTGACGAGAAACATTTGTACATGTTATATATAATATTTGTGACATAATTCCCCATATTCATTATATTTCAGTAATGCAATAAGTCTATGTTAACTCGTCGTATTTGTTGTTTATATTGACGAGTAACATTTGTACACATTAAATATATTATTTGGGACATAATTCCCCATATTCATTATATTTGAGTAATGCAATAAGTCTGTGTTAACTCATCGTATTTGTTGTTTATATTGACGAGTAACATTTGTACATGTTATATATAATATTTGTGACATAATTCCCCATATTCATTATATTTCAGTAATGCAATAAGTCTATGTTAACTCGTCGTATTTGTTGTTTATATTGACGAGTAACATTTGTACACATTAAATATATTATTTGGGACATAATTCCCCATATTCATTATATTTGAGTAATGCAATAAGTCTGTGTTAACTCATCGTATTTGTTGTTTATATTGACGAGTAACATTTGTACACATTAAATATATTATGTGTACTCAAATAGTAATCAATATACATAATAAACAAAATAACCATTGTTCGGTGTACTCCTCAATGTAAGATCTTCTTATGAAGAATGAAGAACTCCAGGATAGTACTATTTTTCTTTTAATTAACTTAATAACTAGGTACAAGTAGTTTAGGTATTTTAATGAATCTATACAGATATATGTGTAGCCGCTTCGGCTGTAAGGTGCAGTCTAATGTAGGTACGCGGCGTTTTTTATTTTTTGGGGCCGTGACGTATGTGTGTGACGTCATGTGTCGTCAACCGGTCTTCGTCAACCGGTCTTCGTACGAGTACTTGGGTAAACGTATATATATTGTGTTGTGTGAACATCCTCCCGCCTCTTAAAGCTTGGCTTTAAGCTTGGTCTTCATCAAGGAAGGGGCATATCCTGTTGATGGCTCGTCGAATCGTGCCCTTCGCGGTGAGTATGTCTGCGACTCTGCTTGCTCCATCACTACCAGGATACACTGCCTGTATTCGTCCCAATGGCCATTTCAGTGGTGATGTGGCCTCGTCTTTTATAAGGACCATTTGACCGGGCTTAATGTCGGGGCGCCGCTGCTGCCATCGGGTACGTTGCTGCAATTCGCAGATATATTCTTGGCTCCATCTCGACCAAAAGTGTTGCCTTGCCTGTTCAATCCTCGCATATCGATGAAGCCGACTAGGATTGACATCTTGCAAATCTGGTGCCGGTAGCGACACAAGGGGTCTTCCAATGAGGAAATGCCCAGGGGTTAGAGGGACTAAATCACTAGGAGAGGATGACATTGGACAGAGAGGTCTAGAATTAAGGACGGCCTCAATCTGTGCGAACAAAGATGTCAACTCTTCGAATGTTAAGTGAGTATTGCCTAACGCCCTTTTCATATGAAATTTCGCTGAGCGAACAGCTGCTTCGTAAAGGCCTCCAAAATTTGGCGCGTACGCAGGTGAAAAGTGAAAGACTATCTTATCGTCTACAAATGCATCTGACACAGAACTGGAGGCAGCATTGAGAAACTCGCCTATCTCACGATTGGCGCCTACGAAATTTCTCCCATTATCACAAAATATCTCTCGAGGCATTCCTCGTCGAGATATGAAGCGACGCAATGCTAAAATAAAATCTTCTGTGCTCAGAGAGCTTACGAGTTCCAAATGAACTGCTTTTATTTTAAAATCTATAAAAACGCACAGGTAACTCTTAAGGAGTTTTGCACCACGGCCTTTCCTGTCACTCACAAGAAATGGACCAGCAAAATCAGTACCTACCACCTCAAACGCATGTCCAGGCGTAACCCGCTGAGCTGGCAAGTTTCCCATGATTTGCTGAGCTACTTCTCCTTTCATTCTTATGCAACGAGTGCAACTATTATAAGTACGTGCAGCAAGTACTCTGCCATTTAAAGGCCAATAATGTTCGCGAATAACTGACAGAAGAAGTTGTGGTGGCGCGTGTAAAAGTTTAAAATGGAAATATCTAAATAACAATTTAGTAAAATGATGTTTAGCATCCAAGAGTATAGGGTGTTTTTTATCGAAATCATAATCAGAATTATCTAATCTTCCCCCTACTCGAATCAACCCCGAGTCATCAATAAAAGGAGTTAATTTACTTGAGCCAACGATAGACTTTCCATTGTTGCTCTCATAATTAGGAAAGCTTTCTTTTTGTGACAAATAAGCTAACTTGGACTCTGCTTGCTCACGCTCGTCCACGGTTATTGAACTGCTAGCTTCACCATTTTGTTTATGCAGCAAGCTATTGATGAATCGACACACGTATGCAAATATTCTCCTAAGTCTCAGAAAACTAGAATAATTTGACATGTCGATTATCGGTTGTGTCGATTTTTCAACTCTTGCCGCACATACACGTAACTCAGGCAAACGCTTTTCTATCGCGTCAGTTTGCGCTGGCCACTGATCAATTGTCATCATCCTCCTTGCGTTATCCCGGCATTTGCCACGGCTCATGGGAGCCTGGGGTCCGCTTACTTCCGCCACTGATCAATTGTATCCTGCAGAAATGCAGGTCCCTCCCACCACAGCGACAATGACTGCAGTTCATCTGGAAACACGCCTCGTGAGGCAAGATCGCAGGGGTTTTGAGCGGAAGGGACATACATCCATGCAGCATTCGAACACTTATCATTTATTTCAGCGACTCTGTGTGACACAAAAGTACATAACTTATTTGTAGGAATGCGTAACCAACCCAAAACAACTTTGCTGTCTGACCAAAAATATCTTTTTGTGATATTACAGCGCAAAGCTTGCACAACCTTTTCACATAAACGCGAAACTAGTAAAGCTGCACAAAGTTCCAATTTTGGGATAGTTGTGGCCTTCAAAGGTGTGACTTTGGTTTTAGCACACAAAAGCCGAACAGTACAATTTCCTAATTCATCTACTGATTTTAAATAAATACATCCTGCATATGCCTTTAAAGAGGCATCCGAAAATGCATGGATTTGAATTTCAACTGCGTTTCTACAGCTGGCGTGGCGTGGAATACTTATTTCTTTTAAATAATGAATGCTGTTGATAAATCTGGTCCAGATACAGTTTGGTGCCTGGGGTATCTCTTCATCCCAGTCCAGTTTCTGTGACCACAACGATTGCAAAAAGATTTTGCATAGAATAACGCATACACTCAACAGCCCTAAAGGATCAAATATACTTGAAGCTACAGATAGGACGGCCCTTTTAGTGTATTTTACATGGTTATCTATCGCTGGAATTTTAGAGCATTTTATTAATATGCTGTCAGCATTTGGGTTCCACTCTACGCCTAACGTGTTACTTTGATTAGATATTTTTAAATTATCCTGCTGAGAACTATTTGTCTCCATAGAGAAAACCTAGAACATCTGGTTGATCTTTCAAGGGCAGCGTGACGCAAAATCTGCCATCAGCTAAGCGTCGTGTGTTTTGCTTGAAGTGTTCTTCGCACACCTCCTCTTCTGGGGACAACACTGGTACAGTTGGGACCTCCTCCAACTCCCAAAACTTACTTAGCTGATTGCGTATTTCTCTACTGAAACCACAATGCTCAGTTTTCGTTTTCGTCGTGGTACTATTATTATTTAGCATCGTCTGTCCTACTACTAACCATCCAAATACAGAATTTTTCAATAGGGGTTTATTGGGTCCAAGTTTAATCTTGCCATTGGTGATTAAATCCCAAAATATCGCACCGCCGACTAATATATCTATTTCAGCAGGTTTGTACCAGCCTGGGTCTGCTAGTGTGATATTCTGAGGAATCTCAATGTTAGAAATATCTACTTCTTCTGCTGGCAAAGGTTTCATTATCCGAGAGAGAATGTAGGCATCAACACGCGCACAAGGTTTTTTACTGTTACGCGCTTGAATGGCAAATTTGCAATGCTTTTGAACATCAAAGGATATTTCCTTAATAGCTGTAATGTTGGCATCTACATCCTCACCCTGCAAGCCTAACTTCTCCGCCAGCGCCTGTGAGATAAAATTAGATTGAGCACCACAGTCGAGAAAACAACGAGCCTCATGCATTGTATTTGTCTTTTCATTTTTAACTAAAACAATTGCAGTCGACAACAATACCTCAGTATCACTGCAGACTGTTAATGCTACGGGCGCAGACACAAACTCCTTCTCACCTCCATCCTTCTGTTTATCTGACGTCATAGTCTTGTGCAAAAGGGTATTGTGTTTACGCTTGCAAATAACACATGGACTTGCCTTACATTGATGTGCAAAATGCCCGCCACGGAAACAATTAATGCACACCTTTAAAGTTTTTATCAATGCATTTCGCTCATCGACTGACATTTGATTTAATTTTTCACAGTTATAAATTAAATGATCCCCATTACATACGCGACAAACTCGCGTATTACTTATATTAGAATTGGTCGATGTGTTAGAATCGCTTGCCGCGGCAACAAATGATTTCTGCGCCTTATCCATTCGCTTATAATTAATCTGCTTATTATCTGTTTTCTCGCTAGCAGTAGTCGCCGAAATCATTTCCAACACATCGGCCCTCTGACGTAAAAACTCATAAAAATTGTCCAAAGTAGGATTCTCCGTTAAGCTATTCCTATATTCCTCCCACTTCGTACAAGTAGCAGTATCTAATTTACTTGCAAACATAAATATTATAAGTGTATCCCAGTTATCTGTTTTTTCACCTAAACTATTTAAAGCCCTCAAATGTTTCGAAACATGATCAATTAGAAACCGCAACGACTTATCAGTCTCCCTTCCTGACAAAGACACATTAAAAAGTGACTTAAGGTGAGTATGAATAAGCTGGCGCTTGTTATCAAACCTATCGCATACTAATTTCCAAGCCGCGGTATAATTCGCCGCCGATTAGTCTGAATCTTATCGTATTCCTCAAATAACAAGTCCGCTTTCCGTAATCTTAATTTAATTTCATTTAAATTTGCCTTAGAAACCTGCTTTAATTTCTTAAACTCATCTAAATAATTTCTAAATGTAGTTAATCGACCCTTAATCGATGCTCTCTTTGCCTTCAATTCTGTGTCAGTCATATTGTAAACTAATTACAAATATAGGTCAAGCCGTTCAATAAAAGTGCAATAAATACCTTTATGTACGTTTTCCTTATACGAAACAGCTGTACGTCTCACCGGCTGATAACCAGGACAATAGAACTAGGTCAACTCGGCGCAGGCGATGGCAGGCCGGCGCGGGCGCAGGGCGGGTTATCCTGGAATATTCGGCCGAAATACTATAATTTACGTAAACAAACCTATTTGCAATAGCTAATTGAGCTAAGAGATGCAAGATAGTTAAGGATCCTACGATTATTAACTTTAATTCCATAAAATGAATGCAATATTTAAGCACAAAGGCGTAATGTAGGTAGGTATACCTATAACTTGAACGATAATTTTAAATAGCTTATTCAATTGCAAATTATACCAATAATTTGTATTTCTACAGATGTTACTTTTAGTTTACAGCAGATAGCAACGTAAATAAGGAAAATGTGCAATTAAATATGGTTTAACTGTGAGCTATTGATTATTTTTTGTTGCTAAGTGCGTTGACCTTGAGTAGGTAAGCGAGTTTAATGATACTTTAGCTTTAAAATTATGCACTTAAATATAAATAAATGAGATCTGCTCGCACAAACGAAGCTTTACAGGGCTGTAGGAACAGTATAGCTATGTCAGCTCATATTCAAGTACGTGCGCACCGCGATATGAGCTGACTAGCCAAAAGCAATATCCTTTCAATGTGAGAACGAGACGCCAGTCTCACTCCGACCATTGTAACGTTAACTGGTTATTTTAATATACGGAGTTAATTATAAAGTGCTTATTATTCCACACCAATATATCACCTCTTATAATATAGAAGTGCGGACAAATAACTTCTAAAGTGGTGACCTCCCGACGTGAATCAGTGGACGATCAGTGAATAATAAAAACAGTTAAAGTGATTAAAAATGAGTCCGGATCCCAATAAATTAACTTCGGGCAGTGAGACTCAACCGGGCGCGGACAATGTACCAGCAGCAGAAACGACCGATGTGGTAGCCATTTCAGTGTCGAGCCGGATACCAGATTTCTGGGTGGACCAGCCCAGAGTTTGGTTCATCCGGACGGAAGCAGTATTAACACCACAGCGGATAGGGGACGACGCCAAATTCGACATGGTGGTGTCGAAGCTGCCAAAGGACGTAATACTGCGGCTGGCGGATTTTCTAACAAACCCGCCCGCCACCAACCGATATCAGGAGCTTAAGGCGAAGCTCTTGAAGATGTTGGAAGATTCCAAAAACAGGCAAGTAGAGAAGGTCCTCGGGGAAATGGACCTGGGCGATCAAAAACCATCCCAGCTATTGGCCAAGATGCGCAACCTGGCTAAGGACAGCTTCCCCGATGCCACACTGAGAATAATGTGGCAGAATCACCTACCTACGGCAGTGCGCGCAGTTTTGGTAGCATCCAGGGAGAGCGATCTTGACACACTGGCCAACATCGCCGATGACGTATCGGAAGCCACTAGAATCCCTAACGTGGCAGCAGCGGCAGTACCACAGAGTCAGGCGCACAGAGCCGCAGCGAACACCTCAGGAACCGCAGATACAGCAGTGATACTCGCTGAGATTGCCAAGTTAAGCGTCAGAATGATGGACTTGGAACGGGCAAGGCCAAGAGGTCGCAGTTACGGAAGGAGAGGACGCGGAGGTCGTTCAGCGTCCAGACCAAGGAGTACGTCACGCCACCGGAACCAAGCCGAGAGGAGACCAGATTGGCTTTGTTACTACCATTTCCGATTCGGTCCTGCCGCCACCAAATGTCGCCAACCCTGCGCATGGGTACTCAACCAACAGGAAAACTAGCGGAGATAGTACAGAGTGCGACTAGGACGGAGATCTGTACTATCAAACCAAGCCGTCGTTTATGCGTAACAGACTTAAACACTGGACTGCATTTTTTAGTGGACACAGGTGCTGACATTTCCTTATTACCAGTGCAGAACAAACAACGTGCGGGTGAGTGCTCTGATCTAAAACTGTTTGCAGCAAATGGCTCAGAAATCAAAACATACGGTGTTAAAGTTTTAACGTTAGATTTAAGGTTACGTAGACCGTACAAATGGGAATTCGTTATAGCCGACGTTAAACAGCCAATACTGGGAGCCGATTTTTTGAGTCATCACAAGTTAGTAGTAAATTTAACTGATCGCAAATTGCATGATCTGGTGACTTTTCTTAATATAACCGCACCGACCGTACGTAGCAACCAACCAACTATTAATACTGTCAATGGTAACCACCCGTATCATGATTTGTTATTGCAGTTTCCTAGCATAACAAAGCCACCGACATACAAGGAAACACCCACACACAATGTGGTACACCATATCGAAACGACGGGTGCACCAACATTCGCGCGGGCTAGACCATTACCACCTGACAGGTATAAAAAAGTTAAGGAGGAATTTCGTCGTATGCAGGAGTTAGGCATTTGTAGGCCTAGCAAAAGTCAATGGGCCAGTCCTTTAACGGTTGTAACAAAAAAGAACGGCGAAATTCGCCCTTGCGGTGATTATCGTGCCTTAAATGCACAAACTAAGCCTGATAGATACCCAATACCGAGATTACATGATTTTACGTTCATATTGGCAGGTAAAAAGATATTTTCCAAGTTAGACATAAATAGGGCGTATCATTGCATTCCAGTAGCTAAACAGGATGTTGAAAAAACCGCCATAATTACCCCTTTTGGGTTATTTGAATTTCCAGTAATGTCATTTGGGCTTCGGTGTGCTGCTCAAACGTTTCAGCGTTTCATGAACAGTTCAGTTCTGGAAGGTCTCGACTTCTTGTTCAATTACTTAGATGATGTTCTTATCGCGAGCGATAATGAGGCGCAGCATAGGGACCATCTTAGACTGGTTTTCGAGCGTTTCGACAAGTACGGCATAACGATCAATTTAGCCAAGTGTAGCTTTGGACAATCGAAGCTGGAGTTCCTAGGTCATGAGGTAACTACCACGGGCATTAGGCCGTTAGAGGAGAAAGTGCAAGCCATAGTCGACTACCCAAAACCACAGAACGTAGAACAATTACGTAGATTTTTAGGAATGCTAAACTTTTATCGCTCTCACGTCCCTGGAGCAGCGAACATGCAGGCTAAACTCGACCGATATTTAGTTAACGCGAAAAAGCGAGACAAGACCCCTATAATTTGGACGAGCGAGACCGAAGAGGCGTTCGAGCAATGTAAAATGGGCCTTAAAAAAGCCGTTACGTTGTCCCACCCTCGGTCCGACGCAGTCTTAGCCTTAATGTCTGACGCGTCAACTACGTCAGTAGGATCAGCTTTGAATCAATTGATTGACGGTAAATGGGAACCCTTAGGTTTCTTTTCAAAAAAATTGACTAAAGCTCAAAAAAGTTATTCTGCATATGATCTCGAACTATCAGCTATTTACATGTCACTGAAACATTTTCGTAAATCATTCGAAGGTAGGCCGCTGATAATTTACACGGACCATAAACCCTTATGTAGAGCATTCGAAAATATAGGCAAGAATAATAACGAAACACCAAGACGAACAAGGCAACTATTGTTCATTAGTGAATTCAGCACTGACATCCGGCACATAAGTGGGAAAGAGAACGTTGTTGCTGACACACTCTCTCGCATAGAGACCATTGTTTGCCCCACATCACTTGACTACGCAGAACTCGCCGACGAGCAAGCAAAAGATGAATGGTTAAAAAACATGACGCAATCGGATCAGCACGACGGAAATAGCAATATAAAATTAAAACTAATAGCGATACCTACATGTAGTAAATCTGTCTATTGTGAAATTTCTTTAGAAGAAGCAAGACCGTATTTACCACAAAAGTTTAGACGTACAGCATTCGAAAGTGTGCACAACTTAAGTCATCCTGGAACGCGTGTTACTCGTAAGCTAGTTACAAAGAAATTCTTTTGGCCTAGCATGAACAAAGACGTAGTTAATTGGGCAAGATGTTGCATCGCTTGTCAGAAATCAAAAATTAATCGTCACACGATGTCTAAATTAGGAACGTTTGAAGATGCCGACCGTATGACACATATCCATGTAGACCTAGTCGGACCCCTTCCGACATCTCCACATGGAAACCGTTACCTAGTTACAATAATAGATAGGCGTACATGTTGGCCGGAAGCATTTCCCATACAGGATATGACAGCAGAGGTTGTAGCCAAAACTATATTCGACGGTTGGATCGCACGTTACGGTTGTCCGACCAGACTTACGACAGACCAAGGACGCCAGTTTGAAAGTAACTTGTTCCGCGAGCTTATGAAACTGTTAGGCATAGATAGAATTAGGACCACACCGTTCCATCCCCAGAGCAATGCTAAGGTGGAAAGATTCCATCGCACCCTTAAAGCAGCCCTTATGGCTAGAATGGACAACGGCTCTTGGGAAAACGAATTGTCTACTGTGATGCTTGGCCTGCGTGCCGCAGGACGTAGCGATAACGGCGTAAGCGCCGCAGAAATGATGTTCGGACGGGCACTACGGTTGCCCGGAGACTTTTTCAGCACACAGTCAAACGAACCTAGCGATCCTTGTAGTTTAGTTGACAACATTCGCGATACAATAGCTCAATACAAACCGATAACTATTGGTTCTCGCAATAACCGTACTCTATTTGTTCACAAAGAGTTGCAAACTTGTGAATATGTTTTCGTACGAGACGATACCGTGAGGAAATCTTTACAACCACCGTATATGGGACCATTTAAAGTTTTAGAAAGAGACGATAAAGTATTTCTCATCCAATTTCAAAATAGGCAAGCTCGCATTTCAATTGATAGGTTGAAGCCAGCTCACGTTTGGAATGATGACGTCAACGATAGCGTGAACCTACGTAAGGTAAGCGACTCCACTACAACGCAGAGCGAAAGCGAAGCTAACTCGAAACCGCGGACCACTAAAAGTGGTAGGGTTATAAATAAACCCGTAAGGTTTTTAATCGATGAATAAGAGAACGTGACATTCGGGTCCGCTACTGTGTTTAATTTAGCATCTCCTGGATGGAGCCTGGACCCCGGGAGCAGGAAGTTTTTTCCTGTTTTCCGAAAAGTAGCATCGGTAGTTTATCTCTCGAGAGGGAAGACTACGTTCAAACTCATTACACCGGTATAATCAGTTTCAAGTCGGACTCTGCAACATGATGTTCCGCACCCTAGTTAGGAAATCAGATACTTTAAGTTTTAAGTTGAACTTTACGTCAGTAACGGGACTTATATTACATACGAACGGTCAAAACAGACATTATCCGTCTTATTTATCATAGTAAGGCAATGATGTGATGTTGTTTTATAGCAAAGCATAGCGGTTACAGTACTGGCTGGGTAGCGTTAGTCATGATGTCGTAAGTGTTTACGTTATGTATAACAGCATAAAATGCTGAAGAGATTGTATTGTGAAAGTATGAACTTTGATCACAGAATTATTTTTGTACTAATTTAAATGAATTTTGCAATGTATGTGTTACTAATATATTGTCTTATAAATATGTATTTGTGTCAACTATAAGCAATTGTCGTAAAATATTGGTACTAACAACACACAACGTGTGTCATATATTTATCGTGTAATAAAAGTAAATTTTGAATATAATTAAAATGGGCTATGCACAGAGCAAAGAGGATGGTTCACATAACAGTATTGCAATTGCTGAAGTCCATAGTGTTACTGGACAAGTAGACACGAAATTGAATTATTTTGGAATAATCCTCATAATTATCTCAGTAACATTGGCACTGTTTCTCTTGTATTTCATACAGTCCAAATGCAGACAATGTATAAGAAGTTGGTTACTGAAAGCAGTAGCTAGAGTTCAGCCAACAGCAGTCGTAGTGCACAGGGAACCAGCCCAACCCCAACCGAAACAACAACCTGTGATTTACTAAGTGAAGTGTTATAAATAAAACAAATAATTCAGTGCTATCAAAATGATCAAGTGTATTCAGTATATAAATGAACATGTTTATAAAAAAAAATCAAACATTTTTGTAATAAACTTAGTTCTAATAACTAATTATAGTTGTGTAACGTAATCATATAATACAACCTCCATTGTGTAACATTGTACTCATATCGCACAGCTGCGCGTCACGCTATGTCAGCGAAACGCGCACCTGTCCGATAGCTGAATAGCCACAACATACGAAACATACAGGGTGTAACAAATATCAGATACTATTCAATTGTATGTAATTTTTTATGTAATTTTTTTTTTTCTTCCCTAAGGGGGAAGTAATGTAGGAACAGTATAGCTATGTCAGCTCATATTCAAGTACGTGCGCACCGCGATATGAGCTGACTAGCCAAAAGCAATATCCTTTCAATGTGAGAACGAGACGCCAGTCTCACTCCGACCATTGTAACGTTAACTGGTTATTTTAATATACGGAGTTAATTATAAAGTGCTTATTATTCCACACCAATATATCACCTCTTATAATATAGAAGTGCGGACAAATAACTTCTAAAGGGCTAACACAACAAATAAATAGGTAGGATAAGGAACGGGCTAACCTCCCTTTGTTCTAGAAGTCGGCTTCAGTACACGTCACTTTAGGTAATACTGGGCACTTAGGTATCACAATTTCTGGTAGGTATTTCACTTCCTCTTCTAGATCTCGGTGGTTACAATGCAGCTCCGTTTCTCCCGTCAATCCTTTGTGAAGTAGATTGCAGATTCGTGCTATGCGCCCGCATAGCAACAGTAACACGGTCGCCAAAATGTTCGGTGTACTCCTCAATGTAAGATCTTCTTATGAAGAATGAAGAACTCCAGGATAGTACTATTTTTCTTTTAATTAACTTAATAACTAGGTACAAGTAGTTTAGGTATTTTAATGAATCTATACAGATATATGTGTAGCCGCTTCGGCTGTAAGGTGCAGTCTAATGTAGGTACGCGGCGCGGGGAGCCGTGACGTATGTGTGTGACGTCATGTGTCGTCAACCGGTCTTCGTACGAGTACTTGGGTAAACGTATATATATTGTGTTGTGTGAACAACCATCTAATCACATGATATTATGATATACCTAGTTATTTCCTTAGGAAAACATCGTAAAGTCACTTCTTTTATCAAACCGTAATTCAGAACACTAAACAAAAAATATCACTCTCTTCTATACTTTACACTCAGTCAATTTGTGTAAGAATGTCCAATAATATTTATTTATTTATTTATTTATCATCTTTAAATTTATACTACAGTATCAAGATTGCCCAGTCTTGCTATAATTCATAATCAAAAGTAAATCTGCTTAATTGTAAATCAAATCAAATCAAATCAAATAATTTACCTATTAGCGTTGGAATATAAGCGTTCTCTTTTAACAACCGCTTTACATCAGGCGAGCCGTATGCTTATTTGCCACCGACGTAGTATAAAAAAAATACGTATAATTGAATGACACTTACTTACTTAATGTACATATCGTACAAAATAACTTTTAAATTCAAATAAACACAGTAACAACACGCCCAATATAAGTTGATCCACTACTAGACACAGTGTAATTTAAAATGGCCGTCCGCCTCGCGTCGCGTCGAAAGTGCAATCCAAATTATTATCGACTTTTAGGAATACACTAAGAAATCACTATTCATATACACAGTAAATATTAAAACAACTACTAGATCGCATTGAAACACGATATTGGATTAATTCACAGAATATATATTAGTACGTTAAATAGAATATCGAAAGTACAGAATTCGCGCCCTCTCGCGATACGCGATCAAAATCATCCGCCATTTTTAAAATTCGAAGGTCAAGACCCGCGCTGGCTGGTATCAAATGCACGAGCGGTTTAGTTCTATTACGTCACAGGAATAAATCGCATGTCGTTTTTCGCTCGGTTTAACGCGATGTCTTATTAATCTAAATTGTTTGTAATTGATACATAATGATAGGCAAATACAACGCGAACGCGAACTACGTGGTGAAAGTATATTTGTATTCTATCAGTGTAATAAATGAACTAAGATTGTATTCGCGAAGATCTGATCTTACGGACTTACTTGTTTATTTTGTAGGCACAATACAGAGCCGGGATGTATAGTTAAATCTTTAAATTATCAACACTTTATTAACTTTTTGTGTAAGTGAAAGATAATGGAAAGCTATAAGTATTGTTTATAAGCTGTGATTGTGTCTTAGTGAATTGTTTAGTGAAATATTTTCTCTATAAAAGCAAGCTAGTGTCCCGACGGAATGTAAACGTACAAAGGTATTTATCCAGCTGAAATAGTTTTATTGCAATTACGTACTTAAAGCGGGTTCCTTAAGTTTATGACACACGAACTCTATAGTATTATTTAAATAACACACATAAAAATGCCAATGAAAAACCGTCACGTAATTAATTATGTAGTTCACTTGCGCACTAAAATTATTAAAGAGTAATTAGTACCTGTTTTCTTAATGTCGGAAGGTCTTCTTTAGGTCGCCTTCGATGACTAGCTCCAATCTCCTCCATTCTTCATAATTATTGGCATACGCACCAAACCTCCTTTTTCTGAACTATGCAAACCTTAGCTCCAGCCTCCTCCGTAGTCACAAAGTACTTCTTCAATCTTCTCGAATCGAATTACCTATTCTTATAATGTTATGTCTTCAACGTTCCCGAACCTAATGACCCCATCTGACGCTGCGCTCTGAGTTTTATTCCCCCGAATATGACGCATGCGCTGTTCTTGGTGACGCTCGGGACGCGCTTATCTAGCGTCTCATTGGTTGAATTTTTCGTCCAAAGTTCCGCTTTCCTCGATAACAACGCTTACGGCAATAGTGTAAGGAATGTTTGATTTTGTAAATTACGCTAACTTTCATATTTTTATCCCGATTTACTGCTTTCCTCGATAATAACGCTTTTGGCAACAGTTTTAGAAATGTTGATCTTTGTAAATTATGTACGTTTGAATTCCGGGAATAATTATTATTTTTCTATCGTGTGATCTCCCCAGCGTGGCCTTGTGCTGCGGGTAGCAACAGTGATCGTTGTGCGGAATGTGCGTGCTTCAATTCCGAGAATTGTTATTTTTAATTTCCTGGAATTTTGTTTCTAAGCATATTTAATTTTACAAATACTGCATTCAAATAGTGTAACTATTTGATTAGAATATTACTTATTATGAAATCATACAACACAAAATTAACATAGACAATTGTCTAAAAGAAACAAAGTCAGATTATTCATATAATTATATACATAGATTTGTAAGAGGCGAGGACATCGGGTCGTTACACCGCTTTCCATCAGGCGGACCGTATGCTTGTTTGCCAACGACGTGGTATAACAATAAATAAGTTTTTGGTAAAAAAACGTCTTTTATAAAAATCATTTTTTGACCCGGTGATATCTGGTTAAAATAAGCCGTCATCCTTTCATGGGTTTTATCTAATCCAAAATTAATGTGTCATCAATATGAATGTAGATGATTTTCATTTGTCACCGTTAGGCGCAACTTGATAAGTTAGATAAACATCAGACTAAAATACTTTAAAAGCTAGAAGACCTGTGTGCGTAGCCGAATGCACAAACGCTCACGAAACGCTCACGATAATATCTCTTTCGTAGCTATCTATCTCTATCGCACTTGCGTATTGGCGCGACAGAGCCAGACTACATTTCTGCGGCATTTCGGTGGCGTTTCGCGACGCAGAAATGACATTCGGCTGCGGGGCCTGGCAGGCAAGCGCAGTCACATGAAACGCACAAGAGACGCACCGATGCGATAAATTCATTAAACTAGAATGCAAAAAACTGGCTACCAACATTAGACGACATCCAAAATCTCAGAAATAAGTTCACGCTATCATTCCACTCCACCTCACCCAAATTCTCACCGGCCACGGCTATCACAAAACGTACCTCCATCGCTTCAATATCACCCCCGACGACCTATGTTCATGCGACCAAACCACTCCACAATCCATAGATCATCTCCTCAGATATTGCCCTAAATTTATGAACCCACGTCTCGACCACGAAATCATCTGCCAAAACCTCAAAATTGACCCTTATAACCTTTTGGAAATCATTACAAAAAACTCAACTTTATTTCATGAGTAACTATCGCGGTAACCGAAGACAATAATAGTCATATCATGATCATAATACTTATGTAAATTAGATGTAAGAATGTAAATAAGAGGTTCACAGACACATAAAAATAAACTTTGGAATCATTCTGTAAATTTATCCTAATTTATTAGTTGCAGATATTTTAACACATGATACTTTAAAAACATTAAAATAATTAACTTTAAATACAGAGTGGGGCATGTAACAAAGGCGAAGAATTGAACTGTAGGTAGGCTATTCTCCTTATACTGATCAACATTTGTTCAGTGACTTCATAGATAAATCAAGAAAGATTGGTAACTCAGTACATCGCTACACGGCCTACTTAACGCGAGTTATCGTCGCTGGTACCTCTTAGTTTTCGAGTTATTTACAGATGGCGCTATTTTCAATGTTTAAAAGTGTCGTCTAGTGAGATAATAATTAATTACATTGCCGAGTAACCATATATGAATATGATTCAATATTTTGAGCCGGGCGGCTCCTTGTTTTTTGGCTTAGGGGTTAGTGTATTTGACTTGCACGTCTATGATCCCGAGTTCGAGACCCAGGTCCGGATTTTTTTTAATATGTTTGAAAAACAGTTATATTGTTGTTTTTTACTTTTTTTTATATATAATTGAATATTAGAAAAATAAAATATGACGTGAAGTTGAATCATAGAAAAGTAAGTATAAATTGTTCGCGCCTACTTGTTGTATGTGTGTTTATAAAACCGATAGGCCCATAGGGAAGTACCTATCTACCTACTCGACTCTCCAATCACTTGCCGCCGTGTCAAGAGGATCATGTACTAAAGGATTGAAGTGTTTTTTTGCAATGATTATGGTCCAAGAGCTGGCAGGATTTTGGAGTAGGTCCTTGAGGCAACCTGGAAAGGTGCTCAGATGCTTCTCTAATCATGACCAACATCAGGTCTGCAAGTCTGGCAGCTAAAGGGGCGGGGCTTTATCGAGCTATGAATTTTTAAAGATTTAATTTTTTGGGGCCCAAACAGAAAATATCTACGTGGACGTCATATTTTAATTTCCTACAAGAAAGGTTATGTACGTTTTTTCGATAGGATCAATATATAAATGGATAATTTAGTAAGAAAGTTTTTTTTAATCGATTACATGCTCCGTTTTTCGTCAATACCTCGTAAACGGTGGCCCACAGCAAAAGGCACTGCCAGCTCTCCGTCTATTATGACTTATGACCATATAAGCAGCGACTCATCGAGTGTCCTTCGAAGACCTGGCAAGCAATTATGGTCGCTCGATAAGTGATAAAATAGCAGGCCGTCCCAATCGCACTATTTGTAAGTGCGATAGGGACGGCCTGATATTTTATCGTCTATCACGCGACCATGCTGGTTGCGCAGATCCGTCGGTAAAGCAGTGTTGCACCTATGGCTCGGGAGAAAAGGCGAATCATCAGCAAGCGGCTCCATCGGTAAAGCAGTCCGCGGCGACAGATATTCGTCGACAAGCGGTCATATTTGGAATATTGGCCAATGACGAGACAGCTGTCAACATGGCGGAAACAGTTGTCGGCACGATGTAAACATTGCAACAAAATACTTAATACGATAATGTAGATGATATGAAGACGAAAACTACTAAAAAAAAGCCTTTAAAGTTTATGTGACGTAGAAACGCAGGCGTTAATAGACTCTGGCAGTGGATATAACCTAATCAACAAAGACTCTTTCGACGAATTTAAAGTGGATTGCGTGAGTGAGGACTTCACTGTTTCTGATCGCGATGGTACTGTTAGGAAAACGTCGAGCATTTGGTTGTCGAGTATGAACCGGTGGAGACTAAGGAAGCGCCGATCGAGCTCAAGATCACTCTGAAAGATGATATCCCTGTGGCGAAATGAAGAGCTCAATGCGACTAAACAGCTGATTTTATAGCCAATAGTCAATCGTTTATTGCAAGAACATAGTGAGATTACATAAGATGATAACATTGAAAAGCAGTTCTTATGTTCTACTAAGCAAGGCATGCAATATTTAACTCTATTAAATTCTTGGAGACCATATACACCTCCAAGGAAAAAAGTAGATTAAGTATACATATATTTTTTTTCCTTTGCTTAAGACAACAAGAGTCTTTTACAACTCTAAAGTTATTTTAGTTATTCGTTTTTTTTCTTCATGTATAATTTTTTTTTTAGATGTACTTTGACACTTAGAGACTCTATACATCTCTAACATCTCTTATTAATAATCATAATAGCTTTGTACTTTGTATAATTTCTTGTGTTAATATTTTTTTTTTTTTATGAATACTTTTGCTTATTAAATTGTATCTTGTTTTTTTTTAATGCATGTTAAATATAAGATGTAATGTTTTGAAAAGAAGTGGCCCGCCGAGTTTCTTGCCGGTCCCATAGTGGATACCCTCCTCCAACTGAGGGGGGACTGAAATCTTCTCGAGGCTGAGGCGTAGGGTTAGAGCCGGCGTAGTTTTAGTTTTATTTGACGTTCATAAGCGCATTGTAATATGCCTACTTGGAAAATAAATATTTCATTTCATTTCATTTCATTTCATAACAATTATTTAAAGTATGTACAATATAATGTCAATATAATTTGTTACACAATAATTCATTACAAATATACACAAGGATTGAGTCAATTTATTACATTTTATAAATTACACAGCTAAGATGTCAAATATAGGCATAGATAAATTACTTAATTAATAATTAAGTTTTGAAAGATGGTGACTATAATGACTTGTGTTTGGAAAATGGCATGCCAAACAAAGGAGACCAACAGCAAACGGTGGTGCCTAAGGTAATGGGGAAGGAAGTTGCATATAAGGTGCATAGTAATGGTCATTTTGCTATGAGAACGAGGAAAAGGGCATTCACTGAGACGAAGAAGCCCTACGATCACACAATTACAGTTGTTGATGCGTTCACCAAGTGTGTGTGGCCCTACCCGATGAAGTCGACATTTAGAGCAGAGGTGATTAGCAAGTGGCAGTTGCAGCGACAGACGTTTGGTAACCCTATTATACATATTACCTTTGCCCGAGGTAAAGCATTAAAGAAAAGAGCTTTCAGAAGTACTGTGAAGATGAAACTTTAACTTGTGTAAGAAATTCTTGGTGCCTAAAAGTTAACTTGATTTGTTACTTTATTAAGTTTAGTAAGTTTGGTGAATATTTAAAATGTTGTTGTGTTGTAAAATGCTAAAAGTTGTTACAGTCATTGTTTTTATATCTAATGCTTATATTGTCGGATGTTTTTCAATTTATGTTGAAATGTAATGTTGAATGAATGAGATGTAGTTAGATGAATGAACGTTGAAGTATATCTGGGCATTTCTCAGAGTGTTTCAAATTTTTGATTTCGGTGGCAGCATTAGTACCCGAACCCCGTAAGCGTAGCATGAGTTTTCTTTGTTTCTGGTAGAAATCCGCGACTTCTATTTAAATTGACAGAAAAACTGTTGCCACCGAAAACAAAAAAATTTAAACACTGAGAAATGCCCATCTGAAGGCAGATATGAGAGCAGGACAGCCGAGAATGTGGGATCGGAACGTAAGGTGATGGCGTGAAACAGAACGTTGTATGATAGTAGAATGACAGTAGGTGTGAAAGGCGATGGGAGAACAGTTTTGAACGATGAGCGATCGAACGTGAAAGAATTTAGTAAAATCTGTTAATTTCTTATTTGCTGCTTAATTAAAAGTTATTCGTTGTTTATTGCTGGGTTTTCATTCGAGGCATAACAATATCCCACAAATATATTGTTTTATTCCCCATTAATATTCGATATGTAAAAAATACCCAAATAAATAATAGCACTAGACATAGTGTTGTGTTCCTGCCGGTGAGTAAGGGTGCCAGAGCTCAACGAGGGTGCGGTGTGTTGATGACGGGAGCACTTACGGAACTAACTTGTTCCGTCTATTGTCCTTTGAGTCGTCGGCTACCCGAACCCTCCTTAGAACTTGTACATTCCTTTTTGCTGTGTACTTAACACAGCAAAAGGGAGTGTACATGTTTCTAATAGGGTGGCAACGCGCTTTTGACACTGTTTGAGTTGCAGGCGTCCATAGGTTACGGTGACCGCTTTACATCAGGCGGGCCGTATGCTTGTTTGCCACCGACGTAGTATAAAAAAAATCCGTAAATCATTTGACAACTTTTGTCTCATTTTGATTATAGTGCCACCTGATTCTGTCGTGCTGATATACATATATGTATGTAGCTGTTTGTGGTAAAACATTTTTATACTAATAAAAATAAAATAATCAGAAAGTAATACTTCCGTCTTAGTGCGTTTTCACATTATCCGATCCGATATCAGATGTAGGACCGATATCCCATATATTTAAGCCGCCTTTTTTCGATTTTCGCCTTTGAAATCCTTCCTACATCCGATATCTGATCGGATAATGTGAAAACGCACATAGTGTTGTAATATTTTACGTATCATATTTTGCCTATTCTGGAACGTCCAAGGTAATTTAGAACTATCTTGGAATAAAATATTATTAAAAACTCAAAACAAATACTAAAACTGTTATCTTCAATATGGCAATTTTGTTTAGCATGCAGCGCATGCAGTTTTGTGCATCTTGCATACGCGCCATCTACCGGATTATAATGTTTGCTATTAGTCATCAAACGTACAAAACACCATGAATTGAACCTGATTCAAGTACCCGATTGGTAAAAAAATAATTAATTGTTTTTGTAAATTTCGGTGTTATATAATGATAATGTTGTATGATCAAGTTCCAAATTTTTAAATATTACGACTTGGGTCATTTAAATGAAATTATTTCGTGAATTGAACAATACCATTTGTCGCGAGAGTATAGTAATGCCATCTATTGTTTTACGAGTCAAACATATAAATTGGACTACGGAGTTCCCATTCTTTGTAGTCTAATTTTTCTATGGTGACTTTTAAAAATTATGAAGTCTTTAAAATTTTAATTTTTCATACAAAATAAATATTAGCTTCAATGTACGCCATTATTGTTGTCATTGACGTTGTCTGTCACACTTTAGACTTAACAGAATTCGCAATACATTACCTCTTAGAAAAAACTTTCAAGGGTGATAAAAATCAAAATACAAGTTATTTTTAAAAGTCGCCGAACAAATGTTGATCAGTATAAGGAGAATAGCCTAGAGTTCAATTCTTCGCCTTTGTTACAGGCCCCACTCTGTATAAATTAAGAAATCTTTTCATGTAACTTTTTTGATTTCATTTTCCTAACAAAAAAATTAATTATAATTTCGTCTAAAAAAATCATCATGTGCATTATCACATGTCACAATAACACTGTCTGTCATGTCAACAATTGTTTGTTGTAAATGTCGTAAAGGTTCGGCGGGAAAACTGCACATGTCATTGAAGTGGCCAGTTACAGTTAAATGGTACGTAAAGGTACTAGCATCTGTTGAATGAGTTTTCATTTAATAATCACATAAACAGGGTGTTTTTACGTAGCAAATTTGTTTTTCCGTTTTCTCCAAAAAAACATCGTAAAAGCTATAATGTTTCACGGTTTAATATACTCCAGAGACCGAGTACTATCAGCTGTAAAAATATCTGCATCTAATAAATTAGGACCTTATATAGTTAACAAACTCAAAAAATTCAACGGTACATAACTCATTATCACTCATTTATTCATCATTTTCATTGAATCACTACATTATTCCACAAATTTCATTAACTAATACAAACAGATTATCTATGCATACGGGAAAAAAAAAAGATTCATTGAATTCAGCCGCCCGTATAATTCGCGGGGACTGGGCTTGGAAGTCACAGATCATTAAAAAAAAAGTATGCTACACCCACTGGGAATGTGTTCTAAATGTTTTCCCATTTAGGCCAAACCTTATACAGTAGAAAAGTTCAGCATTGATTATGGCTTACCATGTATCATCATCCTCCTTGCGTTATTCCGGCATTTGCCACGGCTCATGGCATGGGGTCTGCTCTGTAATCGCAAGATTTGGTGTAGGCACTAGTTTTACAAAATCGAGCGCTATCTGACGTTCCAATTCCAACCCGAAGGGTAACTAGGCCTTATTGGAATTAGTCCGGTTTCCTCGCGATGTTTTCCTTCACCGAAAAGCGTCTGGCAAATGTCAAATGACATTTCGTACATAAGTTCAGAATGCCTAAACCTCCGGATCGAAAGTCGCACGCATTTACCGCTAAGCCACTAGCGCTTACCGTGTATTAATAGTTATTTGTAATACAAGGGGGCAAAGTTGTATTTTAACGCCGAGTGTGGAATTGAAAAACGAGCAAGTGAAAGGATTCTATAGTTGAACCACGAGCGAAGCGAGAGCGTTTTTTAACACACGAGAAGTAAAATACATTTGCACCCGAGTGTAACACAAAACTTTTCCCCTCACTGTAGCGAGGAAACTACAACGCAAAAAATGCGTTTATATCACTGCTTCCAGTAGTTCCACGGGTGGTAAATCATCATTATTACTAGATCCACCTACTTTTATCAATTTTAAAGCAGTTAATTTGACTTTATTCAAGGTCAAATTACTTTACCCACTAGTGGATAAAATGCGTTTTTACCCGCTGGTATTAAAGGACAAAATACGTGTTTCCGAGCTAGTGAGGGGAAAATAAATATTTCTCTGTTTCAAAGGTTTCTGCAAACTAACTCGGCATCCAAGCGTCACATACTCCTGCAAAATCACAGACTCGAACATTCTGAGCGGCGACAGAAAGTGCAACGAATATGAACCGAGCGGCACCGAAGTCCACCCCCGTTGCAACGACAATTACTACCACAATGGCGTCCCCAGCTACATGCATTGCATCGACGGATTCTGGGACCATGTCGCCACTTGCGAACCAGGTACCGTGACTAATGTTACATTTAAGGGTAATTCTCAAAATAGTGGCATCGTACCCTGCCATCACGTTTTTGAATAGAAAGTATGCGAAATATATAATTTTTACATATAATTAAAATTTTCATAAGGAGACATTAACGTGACACATCGAGGCCAAAACATATTTTTTCAATAAATATAATACTTTTGTAAAAAAAAATTAAAGAAGACCGTTTTCTACTGTACCCTGCCTTGTCACAACGCGACACTGCTCAAGTTTTCGCTCTATAGATTATTGAATTGCAGTTGTATGATAATAAAATATCGTTTTTTGTAGAGAATAGACTACTATATTCTTAAATATACGTTGCACGGGATGTTTCGATTACTTTTGAACACAAATTTTCACGTTCAAAGTTTGTCCAGCGATATTTTCTCCATATCCTGTGCGTCCGAAGTATTGCACCTCACTCACACACAGAAAGTCTTATTAAGACCCTAATATACGTAAAACACGTAGCCAGTATGGTTCTAGCCGCCGGTGTAAAGGTTTGTGTGTGAGGTGCTGCGGTCTTGTGGTTAGAAGTTTTCAAAGTGTGACGTTCGGAGTTTGTAACAGGTATGTCCACTTTATTCTGGCACGATTATTTTAAAATATTAATACGGCAGTTTTTTTACTAATAACATTTTAATGTTGTATTGAAGTATAACTATATATATTAAAATTATGAAAGTTGTATTATCAACAGTTTCGGAGATAATATCTAGTTAATCGGATTTTCACTACACCCTGTGTAACTTTATCCTGCCATCACTCTGCAGGGTAAAGTGACTGTTGACAGGATAAAGAAACACAAGTAAAAAAAAGCTATTTTGACATGGTTTTTACTAACTTGCAATGTATGTATGTATGTATATTTGTATGTATGTTGAGGTCAAATCTTGCAACCCAATTTGAAGCAGAAATTTTCAACCGACTGAGCTGAAATTTTGTATACACGCTTCGATATTGGGCAATATTCTGCCCAGCGCCGAAGCAGCCCCGATGAGGCTAGGAACCAATTTGATTAAATGTTCCTCGGAGTCCCAATTTTGGTTTAAATTTAAGCCCAAGTACTTAATTTGGGGCGCAAACGGGACCGCCTCACCGCCAACAGGCAACATCCCTATCGCTCTTGCATATAGGCACGTCAGAACCAGATTGCATTTCGATCGGCGTATAGCGTCAACGATTGTCATTTTGGCTAGGTCAGCAGCGATCACTTTCTTCGGGCAGAAGCCAACCTTACCCTCGAAAACCACGTCATCGGTCACGTCATCGTCGTGGCAAGTAACACCGCAAGCCCAAACAAATTAATGCGCCCAACTGTGAGCTCAGTTGCCACTGTGGCTCTCCTTATTATACTGGTACTTTCTTCCCCTCACGGCTACTATTGTGTCATCGGCATAACAAATGGTGATCTTGCGGAGAAGTTGGACTATTCTGATAGCCAAGTCAAAGCCAATGCTCCAGAGCAGACGCCCAGTACCGACCCCTGTGGAAAACTGTGGGTAGGTTATGATTATTATGATCATATGCATGTGGGTAAGAAGAAGAATAAAGAAGTCAGTCTTGAATTGAGCACGTAGTCTTATTGACCTGTCCCTATACGTTTACATGGCGCAGCCGGTTGGAGCACCACACTCCATTCGTCTTTCTAGGTATCTTCCTCCTGATTCATTGAGCACTACTCTATGTGCAAGGTGAATGATGTTCAAATAGAAAGGCGCATCGTGGAAGCAATGCGCCTATTTTATTACCACATAAGGAAGAGAGCCGAAGTAATTGGCAATGTCAAGAGATACTGCGATGGCTCCCTGCCTTTTCTCTGCTACCAGACCGCTGTATTTATGCAGCGCATCAATTGCGTCTACCGCTCCTCCCAGAACCCGATCTCTGATGTTTGGGCACGTGTTTTCCAATATGCGTGCACAGCAGTAGATGAGACTTACGATGATGCGCTCAAACATCGTGCCAGTTTCATCTAGGAGGGCAATGGTACGGTATCCTAAGGGACAGTCAGCTGGACTACCCTTTTTTCGAAAGGCGCAGTCTACCCACCTTCCAACGAAAATTTATACCCTCACGGAGGCAGTCGTCAATGCCACGTGGCCACGTAATCTATATCTAAGATGTTTAAAGAGCCAAGGCACACCGTCCGGCCCTAGAGTGGCCCTCATTTTAAATGCTGACCTCATTATCTCGACATCTGTTACCAAGGGGACATCAAGGAGATGAACCGACTCCTCCACTGGGGCAGCCATTGCAGGCGTTACATGCACAAGCACAACTCACATTGTGAATCATGATATGTGCTTTGTTGTTTTAAAAGACTGTGATTATAGGTACTTATTTATTTATTCGTTATTGCACATAAAAAATAAGTACAAATGGAGGACATAATGCCTTAAGGTATTCTCTACCAGTCAACCACTGGGTCAAAAAGAAACATTTGATACGTACAGGCATCGTGACAGAAAACAATAATCAGATATCACTTACTATACTTCAACTGTTTTGAATAAAAAATAATGGATTTATTGTTTAAAAAATATATTTTTTTTGTTTTTGTTTCTACTTAAAGAAAGTAATTTGAATCCTAACAAAATCATAATAGTCGATATATGTTGAATTATTAGTGGTAAACTGGTTTTTTTCATTCAAACTCTCTTTATCCTGCCACGTTTTCCCTGCTACCCTGTCTATTCACTTTCTCCTGTATGTCTAAAATTTCAACTCGCCATAAGTTCTACGTTTTTACGACTATTTCGTTCCCTTCCGCAAATTCCGTATCATTGATGCACTCAAAAACATATATAAATCCAAAAAGGTATGAAAAACCATTTTCATTTTTTTCCATTACCTTTACCCTGCCGGTGCCACTTTTTTGAGAATTAACCTTAATACTAATGTTCCTGTATAGATAGATATATAGATAGATAGATACATTCTTTTTCCCCTCACTAGCTCGGAAACACGTGTTTTGTCATTTAATACCAGCGGGTAAAAACGCATTTTATCCACTAGTGGGTAAAGTAATTTGACCTTGAATAAAGTCAAATTAACTGCTTTAAAATTGATAAAAGTAGGTGAACCTAGTAATAAAGATGATTTACCACCTGTGGAACTACTGGAAGCAGTGATAAACGCATTTTTTGCGTTGTAGTTTCCTCGCTATAGTGAGGGGAAAAGTTTTGTGTTACACTCGGGTGCAAATGTATTTTACTTCTCGTATGTTAAAAAACTCGCAAGTTCAGGATTCTATTCTCGAACCACTCGCTTCGCTCGTGGTTCAACTATAGAATCCTTTCACTTGCTCGTTTTTCAATTCCACACTCGGCGTTAAAATACAACTTTGCCCCCTTGTATAACAAATAACTATTATTCATACCCACAACATACATGGCATTGACAATTTAACATAAACAAAAATTAAAAACAGTAAAAGAGTTACATGCAAACTTAGTTTAACTAATAACATTGTTTTAACTAATACCTACGCCATGCATCGTGGCAGAGAAAAGGCGCTGACTCAGCGTCGTGATGCGGCAAGCCACAGCAGCGACCTTAATATAAAAATGTGCAGCTTAATAAAAATGTGCATGTTTATGTGTGTGTGTGTGTGTGTGTGTGTGTGTGTGTGTGTGTGTGCGTGCGTGCGTGCGTGCGTGCGTGAGTGAGTGGGTGAGTGAGTGAGTGAGTACGTGAGTAGTTGAGTGAGTGAGTGAGTGAGTGTGAGTGTGTGTGTGTGTGTGTGTGTGTGTGTGTGTGTGTGTGTGTGTGTGTGTGTGTGTGTGTGTGTGTGTGTGTGTGTGTGTGTGTGTGTGTGTTTTTTTTTCCACTTACCGGATTCCAGTTACCGGAGGGACCACGAGGAGGTGTGGACCAGGAATTGGCATCCAAAATGCATATGACGAGAAAAGCGAATGCGGAGAACGTATTTTCTTCTCCAATCAATATTCATTTTTAAAGCCCTTTACCCCTCCCACCTCCACCCTCCATTCAAAACCGTTCTGTCAGTGAGTGAGCAAGCGAATGAGTGAGTTGGCGTTTAACGCAACGTAGCACTGACTGAGTGTTACGCGCTGTCAGTTTCACTTCAATGAGTGAGTGAATGACTGAGTGCGTTGGCGTTTAACGCAACGTAACACTGAAGTCGCATTAGACGTTTCACTTCAATAAAACTATAAAACCTTGTACTAATTCTTCTTTACCAGAATGTGGCACCCTCACGCCCAAAGGCGAGCCGTTGGTGATCAATGGAGTAAATGCGGAAAGAGGGGAATTCCCGTGGCATGCCGGCATCTATGACAAGAGGTTTACCCCCTTCATGCAGATCTGTGGGGGGTCACTGGCCACAACTACTGTTGTTATATCAGGCAAGTATATTTCCAATTATTATCTCAAACAGTTCATGAATTCGACGATCAGTTACCTAAATACTACAAGACAAGCACTACAATACAATACGTCTTTCATGAATTTGGGGGACAATTAACTATAATCGTATTACCAAAAACCGGCCAAGAGCGTGTCGGGCCACGCTCAGTGTAGGGTTCCGTAGTTTTTCGATTTTTTTTTAAAACTACTGAACCTATCAAATTCAAAACAATTTTCCTAGAAAGTCTTTATAAAGTTCTACTTTTGTGATTTTTTTCATAGTTTTTAAACATATGGTTCAAAAGTTAGAGGGGGGGGACGCACTTTTTTTTCCTTTAGGAGCGATAATTTCTTAGAAAACCCTTATTCATTTCTTAATACCTATCCAACAATATATCACACGTTGTGGTTGAAAAGAAAAAAAATATCATCCCCCACTTTACATGTAGGGGGGGTACCCTAATAAAACATTTTTTTCCATTTTTTATTTTTGCACTTTGTTGGCGTGATCGATATACATATTGGTACCAAATTTCAGCTTTCTAGTGCTAACGGTTACTGAGATTAACCGCGGACGGACGGACGGACGGACGGACGGACGGACGGACGGACGGACGGACGGACGGACGGACGGACGGACGGATGGACGGACGGACAGACAGACATGGCGAAACTATAAGGGTTCCTAGTCGACTACGGAACCCTAAAAAGTATTGTAAGCCAATGGCCAACTGGCCTGATTACGTAGCCGAATGGCACAAACGCTCACGAAACGAAACGCTCGTAGATATCTACTCGTATCTCTATCGCTCGTGCGTATTGCCGCGACAGAGGCAGACTACCTTTCGCGGCGTTTCATTTCCTTTCGCGTCGGAGAAATGCCATTCCGCTACTGGGGCCTTTTTAAGAATGAAAGAGCTCGCGATTTTGATTGGACCACATAAAAATTTGCAAATCCAAAAAAGTGGTCACAACTTTGAAGGAAATGACGCTAATAAATTATAAAAATATTAATACATACAACATACAATCACGCCTGTATCCCATAAAGGGGTAGGCAGAGCACATGAAACTACTAAAGCTTCAGGGCCACTCTTGGCAATAAGGGGTTAAAAGAAAACTAAACTGTGGCATTGCAGTGACAGGTTGCCAGCCTCTCGCCTACGCCACAATTTAACCCATATCCCATAGTCGCCTGCGGAGTGGGCCTAGACCTCGACGCGACGCCGCACTTGCGTCGCGCGAAGCGCAACAGCATTTTAAAACATTATTATTGTACAAATATAATTATTTATTAACCACATCAGCCCCCCCCGACCAAACCAAACCAAAACACACAACATTTTTGCATTTTTCCCCTCGCTAGGTCGGAAACACGCGTTTTGTCCTTCAATACCAGCAGGTAGAAACCCACTAGTGGATAAAGTAATTTGACCTTGAATATAGTCATATAGTGAATCTAGTGATGACGATGTTTTACCACCTGTGGAACTCCTGGAAGCAGTGATAAACGCGTTTTTTGCGTTGTACTTTCTTCGCTATAGCGAAAGAAAGTGCACGTTTTCCCTCACTATAGTGAGGGAAAACGTTGTTGTGTATCGTGGTTCAACTATAGAATACTTTCGCTTGCTCGTTTTTCAATTCCACACTCGCCGTTAAAATACAACTTTGCACTCTTGTATAACAAATAACTATGTATTTTATATTTTTGAATATATTTTTTCAAACTGGCACTTAAAAAGAGTTTAAACTTTTTTTTTTCTAAAAACCTAAATTTTTCAACAAAGGTTTTACTTTTCACTTTTCGACATCTATCAATGAGAAAGGACCTTTTGTAGTAAGAAACAATACGATTTTTTTATTTAAAAACGATAATGTAAAAACGGCCTAAGGGTTACCAAGGCTCGATCGGCGCGCCTAGTGGACGCCAGGCTTAAATTGTCTGGTCTTGGTGTTTTAATAATTTTATGTGTTTATAGTCGTAATTTATTTGCGAAGTATTAATTTTATATCTGTATTTTTAAATTACACTATGTTGTGGTACCGGGAAGCATATTTTAACTTAAAAGGACGTAATGACAACATTTCATACCATGTTTCAGAAAATAAATATGTAGTTTCGGAGTTTAAATTAAGTTTGCAGTGTTTGCACAATTTTATGAATAAAAATATTACTCTCGAAAATGTTTTATCAAATACGTACTTTACATTTTGTTCATTATGTTTACTACATGTACATTCTTAGCTATTATACTTATGTATTTCTTACATAATAATATTCATTTCCATATTTTTAATTAACTACGCGCCTGCTTTAGAGTGCTTTAAATTTTAACAAATCAATGCATCCTTTGGTCGGGGGCTGGGGCCTCTCAACTCAAGGTCGCCGGCGCCGTGGTCGCGGGGCGCGGTGCGTGGGGCGCGGGGTGGGGCGCCGCGGATCTCGTTCATTCAATTCCGCTTGCATGTGTTGCGGACAGAGCGAGTATATTATACGTACGCGGCGAGCACACATACAAGCCGCACGGCAACGCCATCTAGTAATGTTCGACTTTAAACGTCCATGTGACGTTATAGGTTTAGTGCGTGAAAGCTAAAACAGATGTCGCAAGATGTTGCAGTTTGATGACTATTTCGACGTAGGATACTGATAAGAGTTTTGTTGGCCTCGCGTGGCTACTGGCGCCATCTAGCTCTTCTTCTACGACACCCACGGGAAGAAAGGGGGTGGTGAAATTCTTAACCCGTCACCACACAGGCAAATATTAATATATTAACACGCTTTTATTGGGTCGTCGTGTATGTAACTAACTATGTAATGGAATCTGCGGAGGCTAATTTAACCATCTTCCAAGGATCGTAGCGTAATGAAAATTGGCAGCTGTATGTAGTTCTGATGACAATACAATAATATGATACTGTTGAACTGATCTGATGATGGAGCCGGAAGATATGAACTGGAACTACATGATGGAACATCGTATCATAGCTGTTTTTGGGTTTCTTAGAAAAGTCTTGTAATGAACTTTGACTACGATTAGGTTTCAAGGTCTGATGATGGAGCCGGAAGATATGAACTGGAACTACATGATGGAACATCGTATCATAGCTGTTTTTGGGTTTCTTAGAAAAGTCTTGTAATAAACTTTGACTACGATTAGGTTTCAAGGTCTGATGATGGAGCCGGAAGATATGAACTGGAACTACATGATGGAACATCGTATCATAGCAGTTTTTGGGTTTCTTAGAAAAGTCTTGTAATGAACTTTGACTACGATTAGGTTTCAAGGTCTGATGATGGAGCCGGAAGATATAAACTGGAACTACATGATGAAACTTCGTATCATAGCTGTTTTCTGGTTTCTTAGAAAAGTCTTATAATGAACTTTGACCACGACTAGGTTTCAAGGTCTGATAATGAAGCCCGAAGATTGGCACTGGCATTCCATGATGGCATGGCATGGCATCGCAAAAAAAAGGATCAACAAAGTATGTAAAATAAGTTGGGTTAGGGTTTTCTTGTGACCCTTAAGAGCAAAACTAAAGGGGTTCGGGGGGCGAAGACCCCCGCATAAAAGAAAGATCAACGTAGTATTTAAAATAAGTTGGGTTAGAGTTTTCTCGTGACCCTTAAGAGCAAAGAAAGGGGGCTCGGGGGCGACGCCCCTGCATAAAAAAATGATCAATGTAATATTTAAAATAAGTTGGGTTAGGGTTTTCTTGTGACCCTTAAGAGGAAAGAAAGGGGGCCTCGGGGGGCGAAGCCCCCGGCATAAAAGGAAGATCAATGTAATTTTTAAAATAAGTTGGGCTAGGGTTTTCTTGTGACCCTTATGAGCAAATAAAGGGGGGCTCGGGGGGCGAAGCCCCCCGCAAAAAAAAGGATCAACGTAGTATGTAAAATAAGTTGGTTTAGGGTTTTCTTGTGACCCTCAAGAGTAAATAAACAAAAGGGGGGCTCGGGGGGCGAAGCCCCCCGCATAAAAGAAAGATCAACGTAGTATTTAAAATAAGTTGGGTTAGGGTTTTCTTGTGACTCTTAAGTGCAAAAGTAAGGGGGGCTCGGGGGGCGAAGCCCCCCGCATAAAAGAAAGATCAACGTAATATTTAAAATAAGTTGGTTTAGGGTTTTCTTTTGACCCTCAAGAGTAATTAAACAAAAGGGGGGCTCGGGGGGCGAAGCCCCCCGCATAAAAGGAAGATCAACGTAGTATTTAAAATAAGTTGGGTTAGGGTTTTCTTGTGACCCTTAAGAGCAAAAGTAAGGGGGGCTCGGGGGGCAAAGCCCCCCGCATAAAAGAAGATCAACGTAGTATTTAAAATAAATTAGGTTCGGGTTTTCTTGTGACCCTTAAGTGCAAAAATAAGGGGGGCTCGGGGGGCGAAGCCCCCGCATAAAAGAAAGATCAACGTAATATTTAAAATAAGTTGGGGTAGGGTTTTCTTGTGACCCTTAAGAGGAAAGAAATGGGGGCTCGGGGGGCGAAGCCCCCCCGCATAAAAGAAAGATCAATGTAATATTTAAAATAAGTTGGGTTAGGGCTTTCTTGTGACCCTTAAGAGCAAAAGTAAGGGGGGCAAAAGTAAGGGCTTTATCAACGAAAAATTTCACGCCACGCCACTGCTAAGCACACAGATCCCAGAGCCACTATCAGTCTTTTAGTTGCTTAGCAAACTGTCGCGTCCACGTTCCATATCCAGGTTCAACCCCATACTAGAGAGCGACTGAGAAAATTCAACCTTTTGTCTTTTTCCTACTCTGTAAAATGAAATCCTAAAGTTCTGTATTGCATTAATCTTCAAATTAGCGCAGCACTATGAAATTTTTTTTAAATGAATGACTTTATTGCGATAAACTTGGTACCTATACATCAGGTGGTATTAATTCTTATTAAGTAGCAATACGTGTTAAGCCACAAATGGCTTGCGAAATTCGCCTACTTGAAATAATATTTTTGTTTAAATTTTTAATATATTTCATTATTAACGACTACAAAGTATAAAATAAATTTATAGTTTAAAAAACTCTAGGAAAACACGCTTTTATAAATGCACGTAAAAGCCAAAAATAAATTATGGATCGTTCAAGTTGTCTCTATTGCTGGGATGAAGAGTAAACTATGTGCTTTTAATTATAATATTTGATTGTAAAAGCGTGGGGCGCTGTAACAGGAAAAACTTTTTGTATAACTTGCTGAGAAATCAAGTTAAGCTATATTACGAGAAGCAGTTTACACAGATTGGCGCGCTAACTGGACTTGCAGCACGACTGCAGCGCCCCACGCTTTTACAATCAAATATTATAATTAAAAGCACATAGTTTACTCTTCATCCCAGCAATAGAGACAACTTGAACGATCCATAATTTATTTTTGGCTTTTACGTGCATTTATAAAAGCGTGTTGTCCTAGAGTTTTTTAAACTATAAATTTATTTTGTAACTATATTCTTATCGAATCTTTTTGTCAACAGCGGCACATTGTTTCTGGAACGATGTGGAACAATTGTTACCAGCGAAGTACTTTGCAGTTGGAGTGGGCAAGCTGTACCGATCATGGAACATTGAGGAGGGAGGACAAAAATCAGACGTAAGAGTTTTAACGTTTAACCAAAGACTATATATACATTGTTTTGGGAAGCCCCCGTTTGATTTCAACAACTGATTTGTTACTGGTCACACCCATTGTTTACGAGAACACCGTGATTCCCTTGTCATCGCAAGTTAAGGATCTTGGCTTAATCTTAGACAATGGTTTGACATGGGAGCCACATGTGCCTGACGTCAGTCGCAAGGTGACTAATACATTACGGGCGCTTTACAGACATAAAAACTTTTTGCCGGCTAGTACGAAAACCTTACTTGTTCAGTCCTTAATACTTCCTATAATTGACTACGCTGATGTGTGTTGCACTAACATTACACAAGCCTCACTGTCTAAACTTGATCGTCTTCTTAACAACTGCATCAGATTCGTGTTTAACCTCCGCAAATATGACCACGTCTCTCCCTTTCGCCAAAAACTTCAATGGCTCCCAATTCGTGAACGCAGGTCATTGCGAATCTTATGTACCCTGTATTCAATTTTATTTGATCCAGCAGCACCCACTTATCTCAGTTCCAAATTTGAGTTTATAAGAGCCCGCCCCGGTTGTGTACTTCGTGACTCTCGTACTCTCAAGCTAGCTGTACTCCCACATCGGACTGGCTTCTTGTCAGACTCATTTACCTGTCAAGCGATTCGTCTGTGGAATGCTCTCCCTTTGCCTATCAGACAATCTCAGAGCAAACTTACGTTTAAAACCAAGTTGCGTAAGCATCTATTTGAAAACATTCGTGACTAAGTATTTGTATTATGTCTCACACTAGGTACGAAATTATTATATATATGTATGTATAATTTATATTTATGTATAATATATATTTGTGTTTAATATATATTTTATTTTATTCGGAATATGTATTTAATATATGTATATAAGTAGGTTTATTGCGATAAGTATGAATACTGACTTGTGTTTTCTTATTTAATTTTTTAAAATCCTGCACCAAACTAAGCTTTCTGTTTAGCCCAATGGTTGACTGGTAGAGAATGCCTCAAGGCGTTAAGTCCGCCATTTGTACTCTTTTTTTGTAAATTTGTGCAATAAAGTTTAAATAAATAATAAATAAATAAAAAATATATAACGCCGTATAGACAGCTACAGTCTAAGATAAAACGTACCTCAGAACCATATAGAAAAAGGTACGGTGGATTAGATGGCGTTACACCTTTGGGGGACGCTCGGCTAGATGGCGCTAATATTAATATCTGACATTTTAACACATATCAAGCTAACAATATGGGCCAAATTGTCAAAGCTGAGGTTTAAAAGTTTTAAGCCTGTGTCGAGAGATGGCAGTCTATGCACTGTGATTTGATTACGTATTTTACTTTGACAGTGACTCTCTATAATACTTGATCCTCTTTGCGTTTAACAGTAGTTTATGGTTTATTATTGGACTCTTTCAAGGATTAGAGGCAAGACATAGCTTTAGTAGGAGGTAGGGCATAGCGAATAATATTCCGCTTTGTGTGGTAGGGCACAGCACAGCGGATATCGTCTCGCTCGAATCTAGAGCAGAGCCCAACTGGGGAAGTACCTCCGCCTTACAGAAGACCGCAGCCAAATAGCACTAGACCCTACTCATAGTGTTGTATTCCTGCCGGTGAGTAAGGCTGCCAGAGCTCAACGAGGGTGCGGTATGCTGATAACGGGAGGACTAACGAAACTAACTTGTTCCGTCTATTGTCCTTTGAGTCGTCGGCAACCCGAACCCTCCTTGGAACTTGTACAGTCCTTTTTGCTGTGTACTTAACAACGCGCATGTGACACTGTTTGAGTTGCAGGCGTCCATAGGTTACGGTGACCGCTTTACATCAGGCGGACCGTATACTTGTTTGCCACCGACGTAGTATAAAAAAAAAACTAGATCAGTGGAGAAATTAGGCGGGCTTTGCCCAGCAGTGCATGTGACAATTTGGCCCATAATCTTAGCTTGATACCTATGTATTAAAATGTCAAATATTAATATTAGCGCCATCTAGTCGAGCGTTCCCCAAAGGTGTAACGCTATCTAGGCCACCGTAAATTTTTCTTTATGGCTTTGAGGTACGTTTTTAGGGTTCCGTAGTCAACTAGGAACCCTTATAGTTTCGCCATGTCTGTCTGTCCGTCCGTCCGTCCGTCCGTCCGTCCGTCCGCGGATAATCTCAGTAACCGTTAGCACTATAAAGCTGAAATTTGGTACCAATATGTATATCAATCACGCCAACAAAGTGCAAAAATTAAAAATGGAAAAAAATGTTTTATTAGGGTACCCCCCCCTACATGTAAAGTGGGGGCTGATATTTTTTTTTCATTCTAACCCCAACGTGTGATATATTGTTGGATAGGTATTTAAAAATGAATAAGGGTTTACTAAGATCGTTTTTTGATAATATTTATATTTTCGGAAATAATCGCTCCTAAAGGAAAAAAAAGTGCGTCCCCCCCCTCTAACTTTTGAACCATATGTTTAAAAAATATGAAAAAAATCTCAAAAGTAGAACTTTATAAAGACTTTCTAGGAAAATTGTTTTGAACTTGATAGGTTTAGTAGTTTTTGAGAAAAATACGGAAAACTACGGAACCCTTCACTGAGCGTGGCCCGACACGCTCTTGGCCGGTTTTTTTTTTTTTTACTTTTGCCGTCTATACGGAGTTACATATGTCTTTGGTATAACCTAAAAATATGAAAAATTTTATTTTTACGATTAGAGGGGTCTCGAAACGTACACTATTATCAATTAATTTCTAATCTCCTGCCTGTATGTATACCTACTAGGAGATCATTATCAATGTAGGTAAATTGACCTATATTATGTTTCAAATAAAAAAAAAACGTTTTTCATTTTCATGTTATTTTTAAATTTTCATTTTCATTTTTCAATTTAATTTTCATTTTTAATTTACAATTTCAAATTTCACATTAAATTTTCAATTCACATTAAAATTTTCATATTTCAGTTTTCTAGCTCAATTTTCATTCTCAATTTCAATTCAATTTCAATTTTCAATTACTGTAGGTCTACTACTAACTAGATGATCCTCATCAATGTAAATTCTAATCTGTATGTTTTAAAAGATTTTCACGTTTATTTATAATTTTCAATTTCAAATTTCAATTTTCAATTTACAAATTTTCAATTTTCAATTTTCAATTTCAATTTCAAATTTCAATTTTAATTTCAATTTCAAATTTCAATTTTCAATTTCAGTTTTTAATTTCAATTTTCAATTTGTAAATTAGGTACTATAAATAATATATGCTAATCCAAAATGTTTGTAATACCTGTAGGTAGGCGACATAAAAATCCCGCCCCGTTTCTCTGGCGGGGCCAGCAACTTCCAAGACGACATCGCCCTCCTAATTCTGGTCACGCCAGTCGTGCTGGCCAACTATATACGGCCAGTCTGCGTAGACTTCAGCGTGCTGTTCGATGAGAGGCAGCTTCGGCCGGGGAATATGGGCAAGGTAAGGATCAAAATAAATCAAATCTATCAATTTATTCCATATTTATGATTCAAAATCATCATTTATAGGTAAAATGTAGCAGCCAGATTAAGACAATGAGTTAAAATTTGTATGAAATTACTTTGCCCCCTTGTGGATAAAATGCAATTTTGCTATCTGTTTTCGAATAGCAAAGAAAGCCTTTACCAGTTGTGCGAAATTGTATGGAACTCCGTGCACTCGATCTGATTTTTGTAAGATTATGATTTTTTCAGTTTACGAATTTTAAGACTGTCTGTTGCCGGCCTTAGGCACGCCACAGACAGTCTGAAAAATTCATAATCTTAAAAAAGATTTTTATGCAAACTGACGGGTTGCATACAAATCCAAATTCAGATTATGAATTTTTCAGACTGTCTGTCGCCGTCCTTACACTGACTTTAATCAGATTTATCAATATTTCAGGTGGCAGGCTGGGGATTAACCTCAGAAGACGGTTACGCGTCACCAGTCCTGATAGTGGCGGAGTTACCATACGTAGCTGTAAAACAGTGCATTGCTGACCTGCCTTTTGCCTTCCGCAGCTTCTTTACTAGCGACAAAATATGCGCTGGGACTAAGGCTGGTGGGTATTTCTCTCTTTTTTTCTCGTACTCATAGTAAATAAACATTTTTTCAGTACAGATGGTGTCTTTTTTTACGCACTAGTGCGAGAAGTGGTTCATTATATGGCAGGTCGAAACTTCGGAGGTCCATCTGTACTGAAAAACGTCCTTCGATACACGTGCAAAAAGCGCGATTTGACGCGTGATTGACGAGTGAATGTCGCTAGATGTCACCTAACTATGCCTATACAAATAACCCGCATTTACTGATGTATGGAGTTACAACTCTTCCTTCCTCTATGTATATGATAATCCCACCAATTAATATACCAGTAAAATTTCCATTTTTCCAGTCACAGCACTCTGCAAAGGCGACGGCGGCGGCGGCCTAGTCTTCCCAGAAGTCGAACGCAACGTTCAACGCTGGTACCTCCGAGGAATAGTGTCCGCTGCCCCTAGCAACGGACATAAGTGTAACGTGAACTCGTATACGAGTTTCACGCATCTGTTAAAGCATGACGAGTTCGTTAAGACACATCTTAATAATAGGATGTAATAAGTACCTAAATGGATAACCCTCCGAATGATTTAATGTACTGTATTTAATAACGCTGTTGGTCACACATATTGTAAACACTATTACTATACTTTAAATTAGCCTGTTTTGTAGTGACTCTTTGGTTAACTAAATAAATTGAGAAAAAATTATAGTTTAAAAAACACTAGTAAAACACGCTTTTATAAACGCACGTAAAAGCCAAAAATAAATTTTGGATCGTTCAAGTTGTCTCTATTTCTGGGATGAAGAGTAAACTATGTGCTTTTAATTAATAATACTTGATTGTAAAAGCGTGGGGCGTTTCAGTCGTGCTTCAAGTCCAGTTAGCGCGCCAATCTGTGTAAACTGCTTCTCGTAACATAGCTTAACTTGATTTCTCAGCAAGTTATACAAAAAGTCTTTCCTGTTACAGCGCCCCACGCTTTTACAATCAAATATTATTAATTAAAAGCACATAGTTTACTCTTCATCCCAGAAATAGAGACAACTTGAACGATCCAAAATTTATTTTTGGCTTTTACGTGCATTTATAAAAGCGTGTTTTACTAGTGTTTTTTAAACTATAAATTTATTTTATACTTTTTAGTCGTTAATAATGAAATATATTTAAAATTTAAACATAAATTTATTTCAAGTAGGCGAATTTCGCAAGCCATTTGTGTCTTAACACGTATTGCTACTTAATAATAATTAATACCACCTGTTGTATAGGTAGTAGGTACCAAGTTTATCGCAATAAAGTCATTCATTGATTCATTGAATTTTTATTTTTATTTCAATTTATATTTTATTGAGCCCACATTCTCTCCATCTCCGCCAGTGTGTCTGTATTGCATGGTGTTTTACCTGTCAGCTTAGAACAATCTAGCTCTTCTATCTGGAGAGCACTAAGTGACAGGGCCACATGCACATGTCCAACCGCAAAAGTACGGGACCCTAAGTACACCACTGCGTAGTGCCTTGCATCTTGTGCACGGTAGATGCCCAACTTGAAATCACTAGGAGCCAATGCCGGCCTGTGCGATCGATTAGGGTTGTGTGGGTTGGTTGAGAGAATTTGAGTTTCGGCAGGTTTTGGAAGATATTTTAGCATGTAAGGAAAAAATGGCGAGCGTAGCGAGCGCGAAATTTTTTTCATAGTGGTGCGCTAATTTGAAGATTAATGCAATACAGAAATTAAAGATTTCATCTTACAGAGTAGGAAAGAGACAAAGGGTTGAATTTTCTCAGTCGCACTCTTGTATTTACGTGGGGTCGAACCTGGATATGGAACGTGGACGCGACATTTTGCTAAGCAACTAAAAGACTGACAGTGGCTCTAGGATCTGTAGACCTTCGCGACATGCTTAGCAGTGGCGTGGAGTGAAAATTTTCGTTGATAAAGCCAACCCCCCCGGCCCCCGACCCCATTTTATTTGCTCTTAAGGATCTCAAGAAAACCCTATCCCAACTTATTTTAAATACTACATTGATCTTTATTTTTCCCCCGAGCCCCCTTATTCTTGCTCTTCAGGGTCACAAGAAAACCCCAACCCAGCTTATTTTACATATTACATTGATCCTTCTTTTTTGCGGGAGGCTTCGCCCCTCGAGCGCCCCTTTATTTGCTCTAAAGGTCACAAGAAAACCCTATCCCAACTTATTTTAAATACTACGTTGATCTTTCTTTTTTGCGGGGGCTTCGCCCCCGAACCTCCCTTTATTTGCTCTAAAGGGTCTCAAGAAAACCCTATCCCAACTTATTTTAAATATTATGTTGATCTTCCTTTTATGCGGGGGGCTTCGCCCCCCGAGCCCCCCTTTATTTGGTCTTAAGGGTCTCAAGAAAACCCTATCCCAACTTATTTTAAATACTTCGTTGATCCTTCTTTTTTTGCAGGGGGCTTCGCCCCCCGAGCGGAGCCCCCTTTATTTGCTCTTAAGGGTCACAAGAAAACCCTATCCCAACTTATTTTAAATACTACGCTGATCCTTCTTTTTTGTGGGGGCTTCGCCCCCCGAGCCCCCCTTTATTTGCTCTGATGGGTCACAACAAAACCCTAACCCAACTTATTTTAAATACTACGTTGATCTTTTTAGTAGTTCCAGTTCATATCTTCCGGCTCCATCATCAGACCTTGAAACCTAATCGTAACGTAACTAGTCAAAGTTCATTACAAGACTTTTCTAAGAAACCCAAAAACAGCTATGATACGATGTTCCATCATGTAGTTCCAGTTCATATCTTCCGGCTTCATCATCAGACCTTGAAACCTAATCGTTGTCAAAGTTCATTACAAGACTTTTCTAAGAAACCCAAAAACAGCTATGATACGATGTTCCATCATGTAGTTCCAGTTCAGATCTTCCGGCTTCATCATCAGACCTTGAAACCTAATCGTAGTCAAAGTTCATTATAAGACTTTTCTATGAAACCCAAAAACAGCTATGATACGATGTTCCATCATGTAGTTCCAGTTTATATCTTCCGGCTTTATCATCAGACCTTGAAACCTTATCGTAGTCAAAGTTCATTACAAGACTTTTTCAAGAAACCCAAAAACAGCTATGATACGATGTTCCGTCATGTAGTTCCGGTTCATATCTTCCGGCTCCATCATCAGATCAGTTCAACAGTAGAATATTATTGTATTGTCATCAGAACTACATACAGCTGCCAATTTTCATTACGCTACGATCCTTGGAAGATGGTTAAATTAGCCTCCGCAGATTCCATTACATAGTTACAATACACGACGACCTACTTAATAAATAAAAAAATAAAAATAAAAAATAAATAAAAAAGCGTGTTACAAATAAATTTATAGTTTAAAAAACACTAGTAAAACACGCTTTTATAAATGCACGTAAAAGCCAAAAATAAATTTTGGATCGTTCAAGTTGTCTCTATTTCTGGGATGAAGAGTAAACTAAGTATGTGCTTTTAATTAATAATATTTGATTGTAAAAGCGTGGGGCGCTTCAGTCGTGCTGCAAGTCCAGTTAGCGCGCCAATCTGTGTAAACTGCTTTCGTAACATAGCTTAAGCAAGCAGCAAGTTATACAAAAAGTCGTTCCTGTTACAGCGCCCCACGCTTTTACAATCAAATATTATTAATTAAAAGTACATAGTTTACTCTTCATCCCAGAAATAGAGACAACTTGAACGATCCAAAATATATTTTTGGCTTTTACGTGCATTTATAAAAGCGTGTTTTACTAGTGTTTTTTAAACTATAAATTTATTTTATACTTTTTAGTCGTCAATAATGAAATATATTTAAAATTTAAACAAAAATTTATTTTAAGTAGGCGAATTTCGCAAGCCATTTTTTAAATATGAGTAGGTACGCTAGATGAGTTTAAAAAAAATAAAAATCAGTTGGGGTGTCTGGGGTTTTGAGTGATACCGGAAACACGTTGTGTAGGTAAATATGGGTTGTGTAATAAAACAATATTACTTTTTGAACATGGTTTGATTTTATTATAATTCATATCTATATATTGAGCTGCTTACGCTTATCTTTGCGATATCCATAATTTTTATATACTTAGAATTAGAAAAAAAAAACTTAAAAATAAATCAATATCAAAAATTTAATTTACGTCAAATTTCAATGTAAAGTTGCTTATCTATATTTATTTCATCTGCTTAATTACCTTTGATCATGTTACGTACTGAAAATGTTTTAAATATCTCTCACACTGTCGACTCAATTCATGTAATTTCCTTACTGCTCATGCTTAGTAAAAAACAAAAAAAAATGCGTCGTCTTATGATAACTTCCTTCTACAACATACATATGTATATTATATTATATCTACTTCACTCAATAGGCTAGTTTCCTACTAGTCAAATCAGCTTCTTTTAAAAAACTGTCAAAACAATTTGCTAAATATGGAATTACTATGAAATACTGAGGAGTGACGTCACGGTCAATTCATTTATTTTATATCTTTCTCTTTGACTTATTAAATAGAAATTATGTTTAAACATAACTATGTCCATATGTTTCTTCTAATTATGTGGTGCTTTATTTCGTGCACTGCATAAAATATTTTATTTTAAGTGTAGGAAACTAGCCTATTATCATTTAGATTGTTTCATACAATATTAATCCCATGTATTAACAAATTCATTTTGAGTTAAAACAGTTAAAACGAGCCACTAGTGTACATTTCCTTCGAAAACTTTGCTGCTTTTGTTTAGGTGACTAAGGGCTGAAATGATGATACCTGATGATGATGATTGAGTTTCACCAAAACGTAAAAGACACGTTTTCGAGTGTAATTTATAGTATCATACTAATAGTATACTAGCCAAAGTCGCAATCGCTTACGCTCCTTATGGTGTTCTCATACTGAGCTATTATATTAACATTTATAACAGCCAGTGTGGGAGCACCATCAGGAATCGAAATTAGAGTGATGGAGGTACAGAAAGCGTTTCGTTGTTGAAGCGATATAGATTGTCACCTTTAGCTCGCGCCGTCAGTGCGGACATTTTCAGAATTTGGGTCCCCACAATTAGCAAAAGTTGTTAACAAATGTTAACTCGCTGTCAGTTTTGTGACGACAATTTTATAAAGCATAAAATCTGTCTAAAAATTTACTTTTTTCACATTCTGAAGTAGATTATCGCTTAAACTTTATGTAACATACATACAATTACGCCTGTATCCCATAAAGGGGTAGGCGGAGCACATGAACTACTCAAGTTTCAGTGCCACTCTTGGCAAAAAGGGGTTGAAATAAAACGAAATTGTGACATTGCAGTGACAGGTTGCCTCACGCCTACGCCACAATTTAACCCATATCCCACAGTTGACTTCTGCGACACCCACGGGAAGAAAGGGGGTGGTGAAATTCTTAACCCGTCACCACTAAACCGCCGTTTATGTAATTAATACACAAACAATATTTTTATTGAAATTTCATGCTCGTCACAAAACTGACAGTGAGTTAATAATTGTTAACAACTTTCCCTAGTGGGGGGGTCTCAAATTCTGAAAATGCCCGTGGATACAATTTTGTACTCAATACCAAAACCTATCATCTGCTCCTATTATTAAGATATTTCCTAACAAACTCGTCATGCTTCAACAGTTGCGTGAAACTCGTATACGAGTTCGCGTTACACTTATGTCCGTTGCTAGGGGCAGTGGACACTATTCCTCGGAGGTACCAGCGTTGAACGTCGCGTTCCACCTCTGGGAAGACTAGGCCGCCGCCGCTGTCGCCTTTGCAGAGTGCTGTGGCTGTAAAAATGGAAATTTTACTTGGTGGGATTATCATATAAGCTGCTAGAATCATATCGAATTTGGCACATTAAATGATTGTCTTTTGTTGTATAGTATTATATGTAGTATAGTATTGACATAAAAAAAATAGACTTTGGGTATTAAAAGTGTATGATGAATGACGAATGTGTGTAATTTTTTTTGGCCACCGAAAACGCTGTCAGCGATGTAGTGGCGTCATCGAATTCGAACCTTACTGCATGTCAAAACAATCACTGACATATTGAACTTTATGCCTTCATACTATTTTTTTAATTTATTTATTTAAAGGTAACATACAACTTAAAAAGTCAGAATATGTTGTTTTCGAGTAGAATGACCTGATGCACAGATAATCCAAATATTAACATGACTGTGTTGTTTTCGCCTGTTTACCTACTTAAAGTATACTTTTTATAGTACATTACGATACAAGTGCGTAAAAAAGGAAGTTCGAAGCGAGTGGCTATAAATTAAAACACGACCGAAGGAAGTGTTTTAAATCGACACGAGTTACGAATTTCCTTTTTGCACGTGTATCGTACGACGTTTTTCAGTACAGAATGGACCTCTGAAGTTTCGACCTGACATATAATGAACCACTTCTCGCACTAGTGCGTAAAAAAACACCATCTGTACTGAAAAACATGTTTATTTACTAAGAGCACGAGAAAAGAACGAGAAATTAACCACAATAACACAGCTTTCAAATAAAAAAAACTAAATCGAAATAGGTTCATCCGTTCGGGAGCTACGATGCCACAGACAGACACACACACAGACAGACAAACAGACAGACAGACAGACAGACAGACAGACAGACGGACGGACAGACAGACAGACAGACACGTCAAACTTATAACACCCCGTCGTTTTTGCGTCGGGGGTTAAAAAATTTTGAAAAACCCCCGACCGCGACATAGTAGACCGATTTTCATGAAACATGGCTAAGAACACTCCCGACTAACTCAGCTTTCAGACAAAAAAAACTAAACCTAAATCGGTTCATCCGTTTGGGAGCTACGATGCCACAGACAGACACACACACAGACAAACAGACAGACAGACAGACAGACGGACAGACAGACAGACAGACACGTCAAACTTATAACACCCCTTCGTTTTTGCGTCGGGGGTTAAAAAGAGAGAAATACCCACCAGTCTTAGTCCCAGCGCATATTTTGTCGCTAGTAATAAAGCTGCGGAAGGCAAAAGGCAGGTCAGCAATGCACTGTTCCACGTCAACGTATGGTAACTCTGTCACTTTCAGAACTTGTGACGCGTTACCATCTTCCGAGGTTAATCCCCAGCCTGCCACCTGAAACATTGAGAAATCTGATAAATATTGTCTTCGGTTACCGCGATAGTTACTCATGAAATGAAACTATGGAAACGGATTAAATCGCGTATAATGAATTTACAATTCATCCCGACGTTTCGAACACTTTACAGCGTTCGTGGTCAACGGGTGACTGAGGAAATAGTTATTTGTTATACAAGAGTGCAAAGTTGTAGTTTAACGCAGAGTGTGGAATTGAAAAATGCTCGTCGTCGTCGAATTGTAAATTTAATCCGTTTCCATAGTTTTATTTCATGGTATTAAGATATGTTCTATTTTAAGTCTTTACCTTGCCCATATTCCCCGGCCGAAGCTGCCTCTCATCAAACAGCACGCTGAAGTCTACGCAGACTGGCCGTATATAGTTGGCCAGCACGACTGGCGTGACCAGAATAAGGAGGGCGATGTCGTCTTGGAAGTTGCTGGCCCCGCCAGAGAAACGGGGCGGGATTTTTATGTCGCCCACCTGTAAATTGAAAATTGAAATTTGAAAATTAAAAATTAACAACGAAAAGTCTTTTAAAACATATAGATCATTTTACATTGATGAGGATCATCTAGTAGACCTACAGTAAATTGAAATTTGAAATTCAAATTGAAAATGAAAATTTAAATACAAATAGAAAATTTAAATGTAAATTGAAAATTAAAAGTAAAAATTGAAATAAAAAATTTAAAAATTAAAATTTAAAAATGACATGAAAATTAAAAACGTTTATTTCTTTTGAAACACATAGGTCAATTTACATTGATAAGGATTTCCTAGTAGGTATACATACAGGCAGGAGATTAGAAACTAATTGATAATAGTGTACATTTCGAGACCCCGAGAATCGTAAAAATATACAATACAATACAATACAAATACTCTTTATTGCACACCTCAATACACGAAACAACATAGCAAGTATAAACAACACTCGACACATTCTCTGTTTAGTGTTTTACAATATTTCTATGAAAACACTTAAGAGGTAAAACAAGAGGCGGTCTTATCGCTAAAGAGCGATCTCTTCCAGACAACCTAGGTAGTGGAGAATAATAAATTTAACCTTGTAAAATGTTTTTTTCATATTTTTAGGTTTATAACCCGGGACCCCTTTGACCATCCACGGTTATACGTGGCGCCCAACGTGGGGCCACGTATAACCGGGGATGGTCAAAGGGGTCTCGTGATTTACGCAAAACAACTATGAATATGGAAAGGACACTGTGTGTGTGTCTACAAGTCTGGGTAGGGAGTTAAGGCTGTGCTATAGGTATACTATACGACCTAATAGATTTTCCCTAACGGTGACAAATGAGAATTTTGCAGGAATGGATTTCAAGGTCGTATCTCAACCAATTATTTATTATTGGGAGACTGTCGTGTCCCACTGCTGGGCAAAGCCCCCTCTTGCCTCTAATCCTTGAAGGAGTCCAATAATAAACCATAATCTATTGTTAAGACGCTTCAGAAGCAAAAATGCTAAAATTGAAAGGAGCCCCCCTTTCAATATGGGAATTCTAGTTTTATCGAATTAGATTAGAATAGATTTATCGAAAAAAAAATGTCCATTAATAACAACTCCGTTAAAAGACATTGCGAAAAAATCTTTAATTTCGAGGTTCCGCTCTCGACTATTTCCTCCTTCAAAACTTAATCAATAACCAAATTTGATAATCTGAATAACAATGAAATAGTCTGTGTCGGACCGTTTAGTTTTTTTGGCTGATTGTCATCAATTTTTAATAGCACACCTTTTTTACGCCATAATCAATAACGCCGTTTTTAGAATTTTTTAATGGACTCTAGAGTTTTTAAAAATAAGAACATCGAAAAAATTAAAACGGTCGACACAGATAAAAATAATAATAGTCTGTGTTGAAACAATCTTTGCTGTATCATTAAAAACCAGGAAGGAAATAGTCGAGAGCGTTTGTATACTTTGTATGGAGAATTGACCCCTCCTGCCGGCGTATCATGCTTCCAAATTTATCACGTGGATGACATCTGTCACGCTTTGGCAAGTATGTCAGTGTGAGAGTGACAGATGTCTTATCCACGTGGAAAAGTGATAAACTTGGAAGCATAATACGCTGGCTGTAGCGTCTTAAACGTTAAAACTCTTACGTCAGACTTCTGTCCGCCCTCCTTAAAGTTCCATGGTCGGAACAGCTTGCCCACGCCAATTGCAAAGTACTTCGCTGGTAACAGTTGTTCTATGTCGTTCCAGAAACAATGTGCCGCTGTTGACAAAAACATTCGATAAGAATATAGTTTCAAAAAAATATTAATATTTTTACAATTTATTAGAGTCAGTTTCTTCAAAACTGTCCACCTGCACCCCCCCACACTTTTTTTTTGGATTTTTTTATGTGGTCCACTCAAAATTGCGAGCTCATTCAATCTTAAAAAGTGTCCAGCTATTGGCTATTAGCTTACAATACTTTTTGGTAATATTATTGGTCGGACGATTCGTAAAAGACGTATAGGCTAGTTTCCTACTAGTCAAACCAGCTTCTTTTTAAGAACTGTCAAAACGGTTTTCCTATGAAATACTGAGGAGTGACGTCACGGTCAATTCATTTACTTTATATCTTTCTCTTTGACTTATTAAATATAAATTTTGTTTAAATATAACTACTGTCCATATTTTTCTTCTAATTATGTGGTGCTTTATTTCGTGCACTGCATAAAATATTTTATTTTAAGTATAGGAAACTAGCCTATTGTAGTGCTTGTCTTGTAGTATTTAGGTATCTAAATTCATAAGCTGATAATAATTGGAAATATACTTGCCTGATATAACAACAGTAGTTGAGGCTAGTGACCCTCCACAGATCTGCATGAAGGGGGTAAACCTTTTGTCATAGATGCCGGTATGCCACGGCAGTTCCCCTCTTTCCGCGTTTACTCCATTGATCACTAACTGTTCGCCTTTGGGCGTGAGGGTGCCACATTCTGTTGGATGTAATTTTGGTAATACAATACAATACAATCCTTTATTGATAAAATAAAATTTTACACGTCAGGTACATTGGCATGCTTACTGCTAGATCGAATCGAATTTATTTGTCGATTCTTACTGATGTAAATTTTGTCTAAACACGCACTAGTTATTTCGCCTTTTAATATATAAACCAAAGTTAGTGCGTTTTCACATTATCCGATCCGATATCAGATGTAGGAAAGATTCCAAGCTGTAAAGGTAAAAATCAAAGCTAGAGGAAAAAATCAAAGATGCTTAAATATACATATGGTATGGGATATCGGTCCGACATCCAATATCTGATCGGATAATGTGAAAACGCACACAAGTTACCTATGCATAAGTTTCGTAAATAACTTACTTTAGCCGAAACCAGTCTCGTTCTAATTCTTACAACACGTATATAAAAGTAAAAAACCGGCCAAGAGCGTGTCGGGCCATTTACGTGTAGGGGGGTACCCTAATAAAACATTTTTTTCCACTTTTTATTTTTGCACTTTCTGGGCGTGATTGATATACATATTGGTACCAAATTTCAGCTTTCTAGTGCTAACGGTCACTGAGATTATCCGCGGACGGACGGACGGACGGACGGACGGACAGACAGACATGGCGAAACTATAAGGGTTCCTAGTTGACTACGGAACCCTAAAAAGGGACGCTAAAATATCTGACACACAATAATAATAAAAATATCTGGTTTCTCCAGCTATATAGACGTGTCAGATATGTATATACCTATTCAGCCTTTTTTAAACCCCTGACTCTGAAACAACGGGGTGTTAAAAGTTCTTCTTCTTTTCTCGCAATTCTATCTATAAGCTCTTGCCGCGCAATGTGGAATGAGATATACATTTTTGTTCTATAATAAATAAAGTAGCATTTCTTTTGTCCCTAAAATTTTTCGAACAAAACAAAATCATCTTTATTTAAAATGCAAATAGGTGAATAGGTTCTAATGAAAAAATGTTATTTATAGCTGTACTTCTTTACGCAACTCGCTGTACAATTTGTATAGTTACTATAGTTAGTAATACGTCTCACTAGTACTGTACTACTATTATTATAAAAAATAAATCACTAATTTAGTCCTTCTTCTGCCTGAAACACAGGAACTATCCTAGCTCAGGCATTTGTATAAAACATCTCTTATATGTATAACAATTCTTAGCCTTTAAGAACAATCACTGTACAATTATGTTTTTATTAATAAATTATTTGTATTTTGTATTTTGTATTTGTATATATTCTGTGCTATTACCTTAATCTATAATATATATAATAACGAAACTGCGTCCTGTAGCTCAGGACACAGGGTCGTGATTTTCTGAAATTGTTAATTTATATAATAAACCTTTCATTTTCATAGGTTCAAAATTCCCTTCCAAAATGTTTGTATGGTGGGCGTTACGAGGCTGTATATGTATAGATAATAAAAGGATGTTAAAAGGATGGATCAGGGTAAATTAAACAAACTATTCGTGCATGAAAATATTTATTCAAAAGTATAAAAATCCATCCTGTTAACAAAACTTATAAAAATACATATTAATATATTATTGCCGCGTGTGAAACTGGTAATTAGTATGATAGGGGAGAGCAGGGTGGGTTATAAGAAAGGTGTTGTGACAAAGTAGATTTTTGGAACTCATTAACTATCAGGGGGGCTACCATGAAGTGCTAAAGCCGTTTAGTTTAGGTTGAAAGAGAGGGACGGAGCTATGGAACTGCTATAGCTTCGTCCCTTTCTCTCAACCTAAACTGAACGGCTTTAGCACTTCATGGTAACCCCTCAGCACACAATAATATGTGTGTCAGTTCTTAATAGCGCGCGTTTGCTAGCTCAAAACATAAGGAAAAAACCGCTTTTGCGAGCTTGCTGATAGTTAATAAGTTCCCAAAATCGACGTTACTATAGATATACAAAATATAATTAGAGTGTGCTACAAATATAACACTATAAATATGTGCTACAAATATTTGTCATAACTTCCTTTCCTGTGAATATTTTAAAATTCTACAACTTGGTTACAGTTTTCTAACATATACTTTTTTAAAGAAACATACATTTATAATATTGGCCACAAGAAAGTCGGTCTTGTGTCATACTAAAAATATTTATTCCATATTATTTTACAAACTAAGCAAAATATTAAAAAAAATGGTAGAAATGCCCGAAAACTAATTAGCACTATAATTGTCAGAGTACACAAAATCTAAAATAAATCATATAGCCTGATCTTATTTAATTCTAATGAATATATGTAGAGTATTAAGAAAATAAATTCGTCAAGTGAAACTGAATGTAAAGCCACGAATGTAATAATACCAATATCTTTGGTATACTAAGTCACTACAAGTAAGGCAAAAGTCAAGCGCGGACAGCTTTGTGCCCAGGGGGGGGTCACGTGGTAAAGGCCCAGGCCCCAGAGGGGGGTCACGTGGTCTATTTTTATTGCCAACCTAGGCTCCAATGGGGGGTCATGACCCCCATGACCCCCCCCCTGGATCCGCAAAAGTGCATGGCGAATTTATTAATGAATTCATTCATAATTTCTGCATGCACTTTCGTAACTCAGTGTACAGTCAACCAATTGGAATATAAATCAATTTAAAAAGCGTAATTTTTGGCCCGAATGGAACGCTTTTACCGCTAAAATGGCGGCATCTATATCAGCAAACTATGTATGTCCGAGTAATGGCTACTTTCCTCTATACAGATTACAAAGATATAAGCCACCGCGCCATAACACTTTTCGTATCACCTGCCGGAGTATCATGCTGCCAAATTTATCATTTATCCACGTGGATAAAGCATCCGTCACGCTTTAGCAAATATGTCAGTGTGAGAGTGACAGTTGTCTTATCCACGTGGATAAGTGATAAAATTGGCAGCATGATACGCCGGCTGGTTTTTGATCCAGTCACTCTAACTACGGGTTTTTAAAGACGTTCGTCTAAAGCTGAGTTTAGACCAGCAAGTTATTGCTGGAAGTTTTGAGACGCAGATAGGTAAGAGTGAGTGGCAAATATCTGCATCTCTTTCTTGCATATACTTCTGTCTCAAAACTTGCAACTAAACTCGGCTTAACGTTTTACGTCAAAAATCTATTACTGCTTACCACTTTGAGATGGTTGTACCACATCTCGGACACTGGCGATGAAATATATGAAAGAGGCGCGTTCCTAGCACACATTCTAAGTTCGTGTAGGTGAACGCGTAACATGCTTGTATGAGTGAGATATGACAGGTCGACTGTTCGCGTTTTTGTCAGGCGGTAACTGTGAGGTAACCGAGAGGGGGTGGGCGGCACTTTCAGTGTTGAGCGGGAGTGGCCATACTGTACGATAGTTCTTTATTATACTCTGGTTGTACAGTGGCCTAGGGTTTCAATTGGTTGACTGTACATAGTTCGACTTTTATTTTGACATTTTTTTTATATTAATACATATTTTATCCACACAAGACCTCTACTTGTTTAACAAGTCTAAATTCTTAATCTAATAAATTTAAAAGTAGAAAATGTCTGCCTTGGGTGAGACTTGAACTCACGGCATCTGGATCGATACTCCAGCGCTCTGCCAACTGAGCCACCAAGACTTCAACCAAGCCAGCGGAATTTTCCACTACTAAGGTCAATGGGACCCGTAGCGACATCTACCGTAAGAGTGTTAAACTTCTTAAACCACTTTTTTGTTTTTTTTTCCACTTTTAAATTTATTCTAAGCCTTTCTGCTAAACGTTTCTGCTAACCAGAAGTTAAAACTTAATCTAATAAGTTTGTATGGCGAATTGTACGGTTAGTAAAAGTTAAAATATGATTTCATCACAATTTTTGCCCTTATCGAACCATTTATGAATAGTATTTAGAAGTATAGGGTAGCCTACTATAGGTATCGACTATTTTGGTGATCCCTATGAAATCCCTACTAAATCTAAGCATATTTGCCCTAGTCTAATATACAACTTAGAAATAACGCCCAGTATAAATTGCACTATTATAACTACTAAATATTAGGTAAGTTAATCATCAATTTTATTGATTATCAACCTCTTTAATATGATTATCATTATCGTAATAGCTCTTTATATCAGCAAATCTCTGATACAACGTATCATTGCTGACACTACCCCCGTTCCTCCACAGATCTTCATCTATATCATAATCATCATCTCTTTCACCTGCTGGAACTATAACTCTATTCCCATTACCAGGAACATCAACCGCTAGTACAGTATTAACAGAATCTGAATTATTAAACACTGATACGGTATATTTAGGACCAGTCACATGAACAACTAAATGTCCATTAACATAGACAGAAACGTTAGTGTTTAATGTAACATTAGTCACGGTACCTGGTTCGCAAGTGGCGACATGGTCCCAGAATCCGTCGATGCAATACATGTAGCTGAGGACGCCATTGTGGTAGTAGTTGTCGTTGCAACGGGGGTGGACTTCGGTGCCGCTCGGTTCATATTCGTTGCACTTTCTGTCACCGCTTAGGATGTTGGAGTCGGTGATTTTGCAGGAGTAGGTGACGCTGAGATGCCGAGTCAGTTTGCAGAAACCTTGGAAAACAGAGAAATATATATTTAATAAGCGTTATAGTGGCCTAGCGGTAAATGCGTGCGACTTTCGATCCGGAGGTCGCGGGTTTGAACCCCGGCTCGTACGTACCAATGTTTTTCTGAACTTAATGTATGTACGAAATGTTATTTTGATATTTGCCAGTCGCTTTTCGGTGAAGGAAAACATCGTGAGGAAACCGGACTAATTCCAATAAGGTCTAGTTACCCTTCGGGTTGGAACGTCAGATGGCAGTCGCTTTCTTAAAACTAGTGGCTACGCCAAATCTTGGGATTGCAAACCCCAGGCTCCCATGAGCCGTGGCAAATGCCGGGATAACGCAAGAAGAATGATGATATTTGATACATGGTAAGCCATAATGAATTTAAGAAAGAACTGACTAATGGCTACAAGATCACTGCTTTTATAGTATTAAGGATTATTTAAATTTCAAATTGTAATATATAATTTTTTTTTAACTATTTGATTTTATTTTTAATTTGTACTGTGCAATAATTATTTAAATTTCAAATTGTAATATATATTTTTTTTTAACTATTTGATTTTATTTCTAATTTAAACTGTGCAATAATTCATGTGTAAATTAATATTTTATTTTATCTATAATTACTATGAAATTGTGTTATATATTAGGATCTAGACTATTAAAATGATATGCATGTACCTGATGTACCGTTACGGAATGTAATATACAAACACTTTGCATGTTGGCTTTATGTCGACTGAATACTGATTCTGTATCTATTTTTTAAGACCTAAATTGTGACGTATTCTAGCAAATAAACATTTCTATTCTATTCTATTCTATTCTATTCTATTCTATTCTATAATCATTGCTGATGACAGTGTTGGAAAAATATCTTCGACTGTATGAGTTTTGGCCTACCCGAGCACACTATTTACAAAATAAAAATTACTGCCTCGGGTAAGACTTGAACTCACGGTTTCTGTGTCTCGGGTGAGTTTGAGTCTCTCCCTTGCACAGATTTTTTTTATTATTTTAAAAATTACTGCCTAGGGTGATACTTGGACTCACGGCTTCCGTATCTCGGGTGAGTTAGAGTCTCACCCGGGGCAGCAGTTTTTCCATGTTTTAATTTCAAAATGAAGTCAGAACTCACGGTTTCTGTATCAGTGCCTTGTGCTAAACCGACGTAGGTTCGAATCCTGAAGGTGTAATTTTTTTTTTTTTCGTAATACTCACGTTTGCACTCTGGCACAGGGGCGTACCACTGGCCGTTGGCGCAGTGGGACTGCGCGGGGCCGTCCGGGCGGTAGGGCGGAGAGCAAGACACGCTGAGAGTGACGGTGTCGAACACTAGGCCAGGGCGCGCCGCGCGCCCTGCGACCGTGTATGTGCCGTGCTCGGGGTAGTCGGGTAGCACGCATTTTGAGGCCCTAGGGAAAAAATAGAAGGTTAAGACACTGGTCCAACCGCGAGCTAGTAAGCTATGAGCTACCGGCTATAAAAACGAACAAAAGATAAGCACTCCCGTGCAAATAAAAGAGACACGGCGATTTTGATGGCTCACCGCTGGGCGAGTAACTATAAACATCGCCGTGTCTCTTTTATTTACACGGGAGTGATTATCTTTCGTTCGTTTTTACAGCCGGTAGCTCATAGGTTACTAGCTCGCGGTGGGACCAGTGCCTAAATAATACATTGTATATGTATATTAAGGGCGGAAAGTGAAGGATTACTAACGAGAGGCTATTTGAAGCCCAATGCCGAAGACGGCGAGCTTTAATAACTCGAGTTTGTAATCCTTCAGCCGCCCGTGATATACACCATGTTTTTTTTTTGTTTTCCGTTAAATTAGACACGTCGTTAAGTACATTATGAGGAACCATCCTGTATATCACTCTTAGTTAAATTCGCAATAAAAATATTTCGTCATTTTCATACATAATAAATGAATTTATTAGTGTGAGAGACCCATAAGAATTACATTCAAGTTATTGTCAAATGATTGACGGCACATGTCAAAACAAATAACATTAAGGAACTGGTAAAGGCTGTCACACACGTGTTCAGTAATTATCTTAATTTTTTAATAACTCGATAACCGTAAAAGTTAAGACGCTTGTTTCTTAGAGAAATTAGTTGTATTTGATCTAAAAAAACCTCCCCTTAAAGTTACCGGAATTCAATAAAAACAAGGTGTATACATAAAATTTAAAAAAAAATGAACTAACGTGTTTGTCGGTGTGGTCGTTCTGTTGCAAAGCTCGGCTGCCTCATCTGAGCCGTCTGCGCAATGTAGAGTGCCGTCCTGTCAACAAAAAATGATAATTATAATTCTTATGATACCCATACGAATATTATAAATGGAAAAGTGTGTGTGTCCGTTTCTTTGTCCGTCTTTCACGGCAAAACGGAGCGACGAATTGATGTGATATTTTTAAGTGGATATAGTTGAAGGGGTAGAGAGTGACATAGGCTACTTTTTGACTCTTTCTCACCCCTCCACTGGCATAAAATGGGGGATGTAAAAGCGAACTACCTCATTGCACTCGTCGACACAAGCGCCGTAAGCGCACTGGAACAGGTACGGCGCGCATCGTCGTCCCGCGCACGACTCTAACGTCTCATCGGAACCGTCCGCACAATTCTTCACTCCGGCGCACGGTTCCAACACGCTTGTGTATCTATCTATATATGTCACTGCTCATGGTAGAAGCTCGCTCTCAAAAAAAAAATGTTACCTCAGTACCTATCGTCTCACCGTCGAAACTCATCGCAGAAGCTAAGATCTCTTAAAGCGTAGGATAAGGCGAATATAGTGCCACATTCGATATTTACCTTAAATATCTTCAAAAGATATATTTTCAGTGATATTTCTAAGAAAACACCGTTTATATTTTAGAAAACACTGTATACACTTTATTGTTTTGGAGCTATTCTCAAAAAACTTGTCAAAAAGTGGCAATTTTTACCTATCCTTCGTTCTGGGGATAATTGCAAAAAAAAAATTGTAAACAGTGTTTTATAAAGTTGCTTTTGTGTTTTGTTTCGACTGGTGTAGAAATACTACTGGAAAAATGTATAATTTTGAAGATATCAGGAAATATCGAAGGTGGCGCTAGTGTCGCCTTAATAAAAAGCGAACTACCTCATTGCACTCGGCGTCGGCGTCGACGCAAGCGCCGTAAGCGCATTGGAACAGGTACGGCGCGCATCGCCGTCCCGCGCACGACTCTAGCGTCTCATCGGACCCATCCGCGCAATTCTTCACTCCGTCGCACAGGTCCGTTGAGGGTATTTTCTCCCCGTTCTTGCAGGTGAATTTTCCTCTGAAACATTAAAAAAAAAATTAATTGTTGCCCTAACTGTCCTTGGCATGGCATTGGCAATGCAAAGCAATGGCTTGTAATATGCAAACTGCATCATAACGAACAGCGGAGCAAATTGGATCGGCATTTCGAACGATTGTCATATCTGACAACCATACAACAACAATGTCGCAACCATATGGTTATCCCCATACTCCTGCGACATGTGTAACTCACTTGACGACGTCTCATTCCTACACCGCGGGAGAAGTTCGTCGGAACCGTTAGCACACTCCTGCGCGCCACTGCACGAGTACCGTGCCGTCCACGCATGCTCCGTACGAGCAGTGAAACAGGTTGGACTGGCGTATATATTAACTGCAGAAACATTTCCGCAGCCGTATGGTTATCCCCATACTACTGCGACATATGTAACTCACTTTACGACTTGCGTTTCGTTCCTGCAGTGTGGTAGCAGTTCGTCAGAGCCGTCTGCGCACTCCTGCGCACCGCTGCATGGCGCCGTGCCGTCCACGCATGCGCCGTACGAGCAGCGGAACAGGTTGGACTGGCAGCTGGAAGGAATAATCAAATTTAAAATCATTTAAACTATAACCTCAAATCTTGAAGAAAAGAGCGTATACCCATGTTAAAGGCGCGTTAACATAAAACCTTTACAGTAGAATTAAGACTAGCAAAGTCTCTTCCAATTTTCAAAAATCAGATTAAATTATACTTATCTATCTCTATCTTAAGTGGCCATTTTTTATTTATTGTATTTGTGTATGTCTATATGTACCTATGTATTATTTTTATATATATTTATTTATGTATTCGGTATATATGTATGTGTGTTTGTGTTGGTTTTCTCTATATTATTCGTTCACACTGCCTGTTAGCTTTTGTTTCTGTTCCGTTTTTGCAGCTACCCTAAGGTTGTCTGGAAGAGATCGCTCTTTAGCGATAAGACCGCCTGTTGTTACCTAGTTATACTCTCACTCAACATTCTGTATATATTTTTACATGTATAATGCTAAAATGGTGCAATTAACCCTTAACACGGCAAGACATGAAGTAATGTGACCATGTATCTCTTTGCATGTTTTTAGGTATAGTTATGGGTCAAAACGAACCATTCAGAAAAAATAAATGAAAGTATTTTGGAAGTAGGATTTTCAGGACGTCCGTTAAAACGGACATTGCCAGGAATCTCACTGAGTGATGGCTCCAAAGGTAGTCCTAAAAAACGGACAACGCCGTCATATGGTGCCCAAGAATAAAAATTAAATTACGTATTATAAAGTGAAAAAACCTTAAATTATTAAAATAACACACTACTAAATAATTAAAAACACTTAAACAATCATCAGAAGATTAAAAAAAACACATGACAACCCAAAAAACTATTAAGTATATAAATGTTATTATGATATACAATCAAAACATATTCATCCCTTAGCCTAAACCCCAATGTTCTTATCTAATTTATAATTTCTATGGGCCAGAGTATAACTCTTCTCGTTTAGTTTACTTATAAATGAGTTTCAATATTATGACTACTGAAAAAGTAAGGTAGGTAGTCAATAAATACCTTCCCTTCCTGAAATACACGTTTTTTATTTGGTGATTCAAAATGCCACCTTTTATGAAAATGTTAACTAAAACCTAAATATTTTTAAGCTGTTATGCCGATAGTAATATAGTAATTCACATTTAAGACATATCACTGCAATGCCACAGTTTCGTTTTCTTCTAAACCCTTATTTGCCAAGAGTGGCCCTGAAGCTTTAGTGGTTTCATGTGCTCTGCCTACCCCTTTACGGGATACAGGCGTGATTGTATGTATGTATGTATGTATGTATGTATATCGGTAGGTATACGGAATTAAAAATAATCTCGTTTCGAACTCTGCACAACATCCGTCTGAACAAGAAATTAAATGTTTTCACGTCTGTCCCATTGTAACGTGTAAAACTACCCACATTCAAAAATATTTAATAAATCTGTAAGTTTCAAAGCTACGGCTAGTTATAAATTACAATTATTGTAAGTATTAAGACTAAATACGTAAATATTCAAACCATTCATTGTGGTCTCACAGTCTTGACTTTCTTGTTTCTTTATTAGATTGACGACTGAATTCTGAGCACAGGAAAAGTTAACTTTCACATTAAAAATTACATATTTCTTGATCATATTGGCATCTGGCAACATAGTGGGATCATATTGATTCTCCTTATCCAGAAATAGAAGCTGATATATAATTTTATTGCGTATATCCATAACATACTCCATGACTCCAGACTCTTGGTCCTTGGTGTTTGACATTTTTAGGTAGCACTTAGTGTTTAAACTCTAGGTCACATTAAGTGACTGTACTAAAAAAGTGACAGGAAAGCTTTAAGGGTTAAGAATATTTACTTACTTACTTACTTACCCTTCTGGTTGTTTGGATGCCCAAGGACGGAAGTGGTCGCTTTTTTGCAAATTGTCACCCAATTGTTTACTAAAAATACTTAGGTAGTACCTACTTTCTGTTCAAAGTCGGTTATAAATGTATAGAGACGTGGAAATTGGAGGAAGTAATCAAAGAGTTGAAGAGACCAATCATAGTCACTTTTGCTTTCTGCCTACTTCAAAAAGTAACCATTTTTTAAACCTTAATGACTAAATAACTAAAATAAAATAAATAAATAACTATTGGGGACACCTTACATAGATCAACTTAGCCCCAAACTAAGCAAAGCTTGTACTATCAAGTACTATGGGTGCCAAGCGACGATATACATACTTAAATAGGTAAATACATACTTATATACATAGAAAACATCCACGACTCAGGAACAAATATCTGTGCTCATCACACAAATAAATGCCCTTACCGGGATTCGAACCCAGGACCGCGGCTTAGCAGGGAGGGTCACTACCGACTGAGCCAGACCGGTAATTTTGCCAGAATTTTAGCGTATTTTAATTTAAGCTCGTTGCGGATATTTGTGTCTAAAAAAAATCTATAAAAAATATAATAGCTTACCGCATATTTCGACAGAGGGCGTGAGTCTCGTCGCTCGCATCGGGACAGTCGACTACTCCGTCACATTTCCCGTCGAAAGGTATACAGGTTCCATCCCGACAGGGCCACTGGTTTTTACTGCAAAATATAAAATATTATTTTCACATGACTATTTCAGAGAGGCCCAGTGGCCCAGTGGCTGGACTTAAGAGGCAGAGGCTGTCCACTTGGGAGATGGTCGAACGAAATTAGTGGCAACGGCAGGTCCAAAATGGACAGAGACAGCTCAAGACAGAGAAGAGTGGAATTCCTTGGGGAAGGCTTTTACCCGAAAGGGGCCCAGATATTTATTTTAAGTTAATTTTATTTTTTCCTTTTTCTCTTAAGTATGCCTATTGTTTTTCATTCATGTTTTAAGTATGCGTGGAACAAATGAAGCTTTATTATTTATTTATTTCAGAGAGGGGCCTTCTCTTCCCTGCTAAGAGGAACCAAACTTCCCTGCTAGGAGGAAATCCTTCTGAAGGATCAGAGTAGACACTTATTTTTTAATCCTTCGCTACGCTCAAGATTGAATAAAATCCCTCGCCGTAGATTCATAGATCATTTTGCTCCCTTTGTGACACAATTTCTAACAAATTAAGACCCAGGACTATACCTACTTGTTCTTGCCAAAGTCACTTCTTCCTATTCGCAATTCTGGACAATCTGAATTCTACGCAATTAGTATTTCACCTCATTCGCTATTCTGCACAGTTATTACTTATGAACAGTGGCGATTCTTCCTGTTTGCAATTCTGCACAATCTGAATTGCATACAATAGTTTTTGACCTCATACGCTATTGTGTGCAGTCATTATTTGTGTACAGTAGCGATTTTTCCTCTTCGCAATTCTGCACAATCTAAGTTCCACACAGTAGGTATTTCGCCTCATTCGTTACCGTGCGCAGCCGTTATTTATGTACAGAATAGTTTCTTCCTATTCGCAATTCTACGCAATCCGAATTCGACGCAATAGGTATTTCACCTCAATCGTTATTGTGCATAATCATTATTTGTATACGGTATAGTTTCTTCCTATTCGCAATTATACGCAATTCGAATTCCACACAATAGGTAATTCGCCTCATGCGCTTTAGTGCACAGTCATTATTTGTGTACATTATAGTTTCTTCCTATTCGCAATTCTACGCAATCTTAATTCGACCCAATAGTATTTCACCTCATTCGATTTTATGCACAGTCATTACTTGTGTACAATCTCGTTCTGCACAATCTCAGCTTCCTCAATCCCCGCAAACACACACACACAGGAACGCAGAAAGTGCCTTCCGTGGCGCACTAGCGTAGGCAAAGCTCCATATAGCATTATTAATATTAACTACCGTTATACACACTCAGCAAAAATAATATTTAGGTGTCATGCTACAGATGGCGTTGTTACAAGCACTGTATTAAATTTTGACACCCAATTACAAAATAAAATAAATCTAACTAGTCACCATATCAATATCTTGTAAATAAAATGTTAAAATCAAACGTTTGCTGGCTAGAGGTATAGGCCAATGTTTACTAAATAATTACAAATGTAGTGCGAAAAGCTTTTCCTTCGTATTTTTTGGGAAACGTTCTATTTGTCATGCTATAATAGTTCACATTGTGACATTTGATGAAGTAGAACTGCTGATAATAGGTCAGAACGAAACTCCTCAGCGACTTATAGCTCATGTTAGGAGATTTCTGCGTTTCTATGTGTGCGTGTTTGCGGGGATTGAGGAAGCTGAGATTGTGCAGAACGAGATTGTACACAAGCAATGACTGTGCATAAAATCGAATGAGGTGAAATACTATTGGGTCTAATTCAGATTGCGTAAAATTGCGAATAGGAAGAAACTATACTGTACACAAGTAATGACTGTGCACAATAGCGCATGACGCGAAATACCTATTGTGTGGAATTCGAATTGCGTATAATTGCGAATAGGAAGAAACTATACCGTATACAAATAATGACTATGCACAATAACGATTGAGGTGAAATACCTATTGCGTCGAATTCGGATTGCGTAGAATTGCGAATAGGAAGAAACTATTCTGTACATAAATAACGGCTGCGCACGGTAACGAATGAGGCGAAATACCTACTGTGTGGAACTTAGATTGTGCAGAATTGCGAAGAGGAAAAATCGCTACTGTACACAAATAATGACTGCACACAATAGCGTATGAGGTCAAAAACTATTGTGTGCAATTCAGATTGTGCAGAATTGCAAACAGGAAGAATCGCCACTGTTCATAAGTAATAACTGTGCAGAATAGCGAATGAGGTGAAATACTAATTGCGTAGAATTCAGATTGTCCAGAATTGCGAATAGGAAGAAGTGACTTTGGCAAGAACGTCGCATAATCCTTCTGTCTATATTTTTTCCCGGATTCCAGCTCTTTATACCAATCTTTTTAGAACTTCCAGTGGTCAGAGCCAGTTTATTTCAGCGTTGTGTCTGCTAAATTTTATATAGGCTAGCTGTTTTATCGAATGGGATTTTTTTTTTCAAAGTCCATCCTATTTTTTTTGTAACATGTGTATTTTTACGCGATTAATACTCAGAATCGCGAGCTCTTTCGATCCTGATAGGAGAAAAAAAATGTTCCAAGATTTCCATAAATTTTTTCGAACCTTCCATTCCGTTGCCGCCATACGAAATGTATGAAAAAATGGTAACGGAATGGGAAAGAAACCTTGGGACACCTTTTTTCTCCTATTAGAATTGAAAAAGCTCGCGATTCTGAGTGGAAACCACATAAAAATTTCCAAATCCAAAAAAAAAGTGGGGTGGACAATTTTGAAAAAAATGGCCCAAATACGGCTTAATTATTTATGAAAAAAAGTAGGTATCAATACAACTTACCGACACCCGGACTGCCGCTTGTGTCGATGTAGCACCAAATCCTGAAGTTCTAACTGATTTCTGGAAAAAATAAAACCATTAAACTTTTATAACGGGAAGCCATTTTCGTCACTAGAGAAAAGAGCGGCCAATGGAGGCGCGAATGTTTATTGTTCATAGAAAATCTTAATTTTGCGCCTTTTCTAGTGACATACTTTTTGACCGGATAAATTAAATATCGTCTGAGGAAAACCATACTACTGTAATATGTGTACTCACGAGCCGACCCCACAGCTGAATTCATCGCTGCCGTCAGCGCAATCTCTCTCGCCGTCACACCGCCGGTCCAGGCTCACGCATGCGCCGTCCGTGCACGAAAACTCATTCTTACTGAAACCAAAGAGGATAGAGTATTATAGAGAGTTACTGTCAAAGTAAAATGTGTAATCACAGTGCATAGACTGCCATCTCTTGACACAGGCTTAACTTTTGAACCTCAGTCTTGACAATTTGGCGCATATTCTTAGCTTGATATGTGTTAAAATGTCAAATATTTTTATTAGAGCCATCTAGCCGAGCGTTCCCCAAAGGTGTAACGACATTTTGGCCACCGTACCTTGTTCGTTATGGTTTTGAGGTACGTTTTTTTCTTAGACTTTATCCGTCTATACGGAGTTACATATATCTTTGCTGAAACATACAGACATACAAAGATACACTCTGTGTTCCCAAAAGGGGTAGACGTAGCACATGAAGTTTTTCACGTTTCAGGGCCAGTTTTAGCAAATTTGTGAGTTGAACACTTGAAACATAATAACCACAAAATTAAACTTCTAAAAAACCCCGACCGCGACATAGTGCACCGATTTTCGACTTCCGACTAATTCAACTTTCAAAGAAAAAACTATATCTAAATTGGTTCATCAGTTCGGGAGCTACGATGCCACAGACATACACACACACAAACAGACAGACACACAAACAGACAGACAGACACGTCAAACTTATAACACCACGTCGTTGTTGCATCCGGGGTTAAAAATAGTTTGAAAGATAAAAAAATGTGATATTGCAGTGACAGGTTGCCATCCCATCCCACAACACAATTGAACCCATATCCCACAGTCAACTTCTACGATACCCACGGGAGGAACGGGAGTTGTGAAAAGTGTAACGTGTCACTGTCAGTGTCACCAAACGGGACATAATAGCATATAGGTCCCTAATGTATGTTAATTTTGAACAAGTAATGTTAAAATTATTCGGTTTTCTCATGTTACACAGTGTATAAATCTTCTATTGCAACTTGTAACGCCGACTATTAATATCCTCTAATGGTAATGAATTTGCTAGTTCCTAGTAAACAGGGATAAACCCAGTTCCAATACAATGAACTCATTAAATTAGTAAGAATAAACTAATTTACGAGTAACACATATTGACTGAGGATCAAGAAGGCTTGTGTTGTGGGTACTCAGACAACGAAATATATAATATATAAATACTTTATATACATAGAAAACATCCATGACTCAGGAACAAATATCTGTGCTCATCACACAAATAAATGCCCTTACCGGGATTCGAACCCGGGACCCCGGGAACCCGGTAATGTAATAGAATTTTCAGTACAGATGGTGTTTTCTTTACGCACTAGTGCGAGAAGTGGTTCATTATATGTCAGGTCGAAACTTCGGAGGCTCATCTGTACTGAAAAACGTCGTACGATACACGTGCGAAAAGGAAATTCGTAACTCGTGTCGATTTAAAACACTCCCTTCGGTCGTGTTTTAATTTATCGCCACTCGTTTCGAACTTCCTTTTTTACGCACTTGTATCGTAATGTACTATTTCAGTACAGATGTTGTTTTTTTTTACGCACTAGTGCGAGAAGTGGTTCATTATATGTCAGGTCGAAACTTCGGAGGGCCATCTGTACTGGAAAACGTCGTACGATACACGTGCGAAAAGGAAATTCGTAACTCGTGTCGATTTAAAACACTCCCTTCGGTCGTGTTTTAATTTATCGCCACTCGTTTCGAACTTCCTTTTTTACTTGTATCGTAATGTACAATTGTAGTCATTTATTATATCTCATTTGCCTGACGTCAAACCATACCTTAGTTGCCAAATAAAAGAACTAAATTCAAACCTCCAGTGTGTACTTAAGGGTGAAAAATCAAACGAGACGTAATTCATTCAGACTATAAATAAATAAATAAATAAATATTATAGGACATTCTTACACAGATTGACTGAGGCCCACGGTACGCTCAAGAAGACTTGTGTTGTGGGTACTCAGACAACGATATATACAGCGCGTAAACGTAATAAGGGCGATAAATGAAACCAGGCGTATAATTCAATATTGTTATCATTAATTAAGAGGTGTTTTTGATTTACTCTTAATTTTCACCCCATAATGAATTTTTGAAAAAAATTTCAGCAGCAATGTACTGTAAACGTGGTTGCGATGACAATCAATGACAACTGTCAACGAGCGTTTAACGGGAGTGTGTTTGCATTACATTGCGGGCCGAATTAATTTGTATGGATAAAAAAAATATTTCAATTTTAAGTAAAAGTTATCTAATTACATTTTATACGTCCTATACTCACCACCGTTAAGAGGTTCGCCCGTATTACGTTTACACCCTGTATAATATACATAGAAAACATCCATGACTCAGGAACAAATATCTGTGCTCATCACACAAATAAATGCCCTTACCGGGATTCGAACCCGGGACCGCGGCGCAGCAGGCAGGGTCACTACCGACTGCGCCAGACCGGTCGTCACTATGTGTAAATGGGCAATTTTTTTCAAAGTTGTCCACCCCACTTTTTCATACTTAACATGGGTATTTTTTACGCGATTCATACTCAGAATAGCGAGGTCTTTAGATCCTAATAGGAGAAAAAAAAATGACCTAAGATTTCCATACATTTTTCGAACCTTCGATTCCGTTACCGCCATACAAAATGTATGAAAAAATGGTAACGGAATGGGAAAAAACCTTGGGATAGTTTTTTTCTCCTATTAGGATTGAAAGAGCTCGCGATTCTGAGTGGAAACCACATAATAATCTCCAAATCCAAAAAAAGTGGGGTGAAAAGCAAAAATTATGCAGTTCAATCCAGTGGTTTGGTCCTGACTCCAGCAAATGCTCGGCAACCGCAGACTTATTTATTTTTCTTATTTATTTATTTTTCCCCTCACTAGCTCGGAAACACGTGTTTTGTCCTTTAATACCAGCGGGTAAAAACGCATTTTATCCACTAGTGGGTAAAGTAATTTGACCTTAAAATAAAGTCAAATTACTGCTTTAAAATTGACAAAAGTAGGTGAATCTAGTAATAAAGATGATTTACCACCTGCGGAACTACTGGAAGCAGTGATAAACGCATTTTTTGTGTTGTAGTTTCCTCGCTATAGTGAGGGGAAAAGTTTTGTGTTACACTCGGGTGCAAATGTATTTTACTTCTCGTGTGTTAAAAAACACGCAAGTTCAGGATTCTATTCTCGAACCACTCGCTTCGCTCGTGGTTCAACTATATAATCCTTTCACTTGCTCGTTTTTCAATTCCACACTCGGCGTTAAAATACAACTTTGCCCCCTTGTATAACAAATAACTATTTTTGCATTTGCTGGAGTCAGGACCAAACCACTGGATTGAACTGCATAATTTTTTGCTTTTCACCCCATTTTTTTTTGGATTTGGACATTTTTATGTGGTTTCCACTCAGAATCATTTCAACTGAACGTCTTTACTATAGCAGGAAAGTACGTGAAGCGAATGAAATCAGGAATCATCGTAATTTCAATCAAAATGAAGGGCAAGGGATTTCATCTTCGTGGAATCCGGTGATTAGCAAGTGTAAACGTGAGAATATTTTTGGTCCCATACCATCGGATGTTGTGTGTTGTATATAGGCAGAGTGGCAACCCTAGCGTAAAAGTGACTAATGACAATCAAGTGCGGGTAGTTCGAAAAACTCGTACAGCTAGAAGATGTTGATACAAATCCCAGCCAGTCTACCCGTGACTAAGGACGTAATGTCATGTCCGAAACGTCGGGTTAAATATAAACGTAAGTTTTACGCGATTAAGTCCCGTTATAATTTAATAATAAAAGTTATCTAATTATATGTATGTATGTCTTATGTTCTATACTACCTACCTACCGATAAAAGATTCGCCCGTATTCGATTTAGGTACACACTGTATAAGGTAGGTATCAAATGTAGAAAACTTGTTTACTGGTTTGTTAGTTACCTGCAGAAGTTAATCCGATCAGGGTACACCGCTGTCAAAACCGGTGATGACGCTGAAAGAAAAAAAAAAGGTAATTTACTTCTACCAGTTTTCCGGGGAATTCCAGAGCCGACAGCCAAGAGTACAATCGTTAAGACGCTACAGTAGCGAAAATGCTAAAATGGAAAGAGCCCCCCCCCCCCCTTTCAATTTGAGAATTTTATTTAAATATACTAATGTTATTAACTTTAGAACATGTGTTCCAAAAACTTGCGCCTCGTTGGGGAGAGAGGGGCTTCATCGTCGGTGATAAGAGGTTAACCAACCGTTTCGCCGACGATATCGTCTTGTTCTCCTCAACTGCATCTGAGCTACGTCTTATGCTAGAAGACCTCAGCAACGCAAGCCTCGATGTTGGACTAAAGATGAATATGTCAAAGACCAAGATCATGACCAATCAAAGCACACAACGTAGGATTGAGATAAACGGAGAACACATCGCATATGTCCAGGAGTACCTTTATCTGGGCCAAATAGTCTCTTTCCAGGCGCGACAGGACAAAGAGATCCAGAGACGCACTGAAAACGCCTGGAAGAGCTATTGGTCGATGAAGCACTTGATGAAGGGAGACCTACCTCTGTCATTCAAACGTAGGCTCATGGACATGTGCGTACTTCCAGTTCTCACCTACGGTGCTCAGACTTGGTCTTTGACAAAAGCTCAGCAGTCCAAACTCGGGGTTTGCCAAAGAGCTATGGAGCGCAGCATATTAGGTGTAAAGTTAAGGGACCGGGTCCGAAACACCACGCTGCGCTCTAAGACTCAAATAATAGACGTAGCTCAAAAAGCGGCTAAGCTAAAATGGGACTGGGCTGGCCACGTCTGCCGAATGCCGGACGACTTGTGGGCCAAGATAACCACGGAATGGGAGCCCCACGAGTCAAACCGGGGAACCGGCAGACCACGTCGGCGATGGCGGGATAACTTGGACTCCTTTTTGAAAGATTGGCCAGATGTTGCTCCAAACAGGGATGAGTGGAAAAAGAGGGGGGAGGCATTTGCCCAGCAGTGGGACACATTAGGCTCTAAATAATAATAAAAATAATGTTATTAACTAGATTTATCGAAAAAAAATGTCTATTCAGAACAACTCACTTAAAATATTGCGAAGAAATCTTTAAAATCAACGTTCCGCTCTCGACTGATTCCTCCTTCAAAACTTAACCAATCGTAACGAAATTTAAAAATCTGAATAACAACGAAATTATCTGTGTTGGACAGTTTAGTTTTTTTGGCTACTTAATTCTCACCAATTTTGGATACCACACCTTTTTTTGCGCCATAACGAATAAGGCCGTTTTTGAAAAGTTTTGATGAGCAGTCTTTAAAAATAAGAATAAAAAAAATATCAAAACGGTCCGACACAGATAAAAAAAAATCTGTGTTAAAAAAAAACAGTGCTCTAAAACCAAGGAGGAATTAGTCGAGAGCGTTTGTATGGAAAATTGACCCCTTCTAAGTATATCGTCTTAATTTGTCTTAATGCACCATACCTTACACGTAGACGGTCAACTCAATTTTTGCACAAAAATTCCTTACCTTCACCGCCATTGATTACTTTTATTCTTTTTTTACTTAATTCTATTCTACCTTACCTTATTCCTACTTAATTCTACTCTAATAGGGATGACGACTACATAAAAAAAATGGCATTCTGTTTAGTCCGTCAGTTAGAAAATACTGAAACGTCGTTCAAAAATACTGAACACATATTTGCTTTTTCTAGTTAATCAATAAAAAAATATAAAGATCATCATCATCATCCTCCTTGCGTTATCCCGGCATTTGCCACAGCTCATGGGAGCCCGGGGTCCACTCTGACAACTAATTCCAAGATTTGGCGTAGGCACTAGTTTCACGAAAGCGACTGCCATCTGCATCTGACCTTCCAACCCGAAGGGTTACTAGGCCTTATTGGAATTAGTCCGGTTTCCTCACGATGTTTTCCTTCACCGAAAAGCGACTGGCAAATAAAAAAAAAAAAAAGTTCCGGAGTGGGGGCTTGTGACGTCACTTCTAAGTAACAATTGTAGCTACGTCACGCGAAACTTCAACGCACAGTGGGTTGGAAGGTCAGATGCAGATGGCAGTCGCTTTCGTAAAACTAGTTTTTTTTAGTCGTCTCGTCTAGCGTCTATTCTAGTCTAATTATTAGTTTACAGTTAAATTGACCGGCCTTGTCCGACAATGAATGAAGACCTTACAGATTGCGTGTGACGACTATTGTTTTCAAAGAAAGCGCCTTTTACCTTGCAAATGGGGGCATGAGTCATCTCTAATCTCACGGGGCCTAGATCACGACGATAGGCACTGGTCCCACCGCGAGCTAGTAAGCTATGAGCTATCGGCTATAAAAACGAACAAAAGATAAGCACCCCCGTGCAAATTAAAAGAGACACGGCGATATTGATAGCTCTCCGCTGGGCGAGTAACTACAAGACTAGATTATAGTCTTGGCTAACCGGTCGAACACATTACATCTTCTTACGACCGGTTTGGGCTAGTGGATAGTGACCCCACGGTGTTTTCAGTCAAAGGAAATAGTAAACAGTTATAATATTCTAGTATTTTTTTACCCCCGACTCAAAAACAACGGGGTGTTATAAGTTTGACGTGTCTGTCTGTCCGTCCGTCCGTCCGTCCGTCCGTCCGTCCGTCCGTCCGTCTTTTATCGTCTTTTAAGGGTTTTATCGAGAATCCACTCTCGTGATTATATTCTGTTTGGTGCGTGCGATATCCTATGTCAATAATAATTAAGGTCAGTGAGGTTATCAATTTAATAATCTTACGACTGTAGGTACATATATATTGTTTTACGTAGATATCATTTTTCTTGCATACTCATATAGTACATTAAAGTAAGAAATGGCTCAGACCTTTTAGCACAACTTGCCTTGTCGCGCGCGAGTCCACACTTGAAGTCGCGCTTGATGTATGGACTCGCGCGCGACATGGCAAGTTGTGCTAAAGGGGCTGATCTTATATCTTATTCGGTTGTGTATACCTTTCATTTACTCTCATCTGCTGCCTTTTGAGGGAACATTTTGTTTACATATACCTAAAGATACGTCGTAGATTATACGTAAGATTCATCAATTGTGAGTGTGTTTAGTAAAACGTCCCACTTTGTCGGTTACCATTAAGGCGAGATTTACTTGTATCTTTATATGAATAAACGGACAAAGCGGCTTTATAGAAAACAACAAAGTGGGACGTTTTCCGTGCACACTCACAATTTGTCGATATAAAATTGAGGTAGACGTTTAATTGACATCCAGCCAAACAGGTTACATGAAATAATAGATCAATTAAATAACTATAATAGCTTTAATAGCCAAAAAACCTGGCAAAGAGCAGAGTTCCGTAGTTAAATCGTTAAAATCGACTGGTTGCAAACATTTTAGGTTAAGTATGTTTGTTTACAGATTTCATTTAGATATAAATTTACCTAACTTATATCTAAATGAAATGAAAAGCAACCTACGACTTTCCTACAAGTCGAATCAGCTTCTTTTTAAGAACTGTCAAAACGATTTGCTAATATGGAATTACTCTGAAATACTGAGGAGTGACGTCACGGTCAATTCATTTACTTTAATATCTTTCTCTTTGACTTATTAAATAGAAATTATGTTTAAACATAACTACTGTCCATATGTTTCTACTAATTATGTGGTGCTTTATGTCGTGCACTGCATAAAATATTTTATTTTAAGTACTATTTATACTACACAAATTATTTACCCCACTTTAAAAATAGGATTTATATTGTTAAATTTCCAATACATATAAGATTTAAATATAAATGTTAAGACTTCCTGCTGTTTACCTTTGTTTTTGTTGCTTCTTTATTTTGTATTGTTGTATTTTATGGAGGTGTGCAATAAAAAGTATTTTCCCCTCACTAGCTCGGAAACACGTGTTTTGTCGTTTAATACCAGCGGGTAAAAACGCATTTTATCCACTAGTGGGTAAAGTAATTTGGCCTTGAATAAAGTCAAAACAACTGCTTTAAAATTGATAAAAGTAGGTGAATCTAGTAATAAAGATGATTTACCACCTATGGAACTACTGGAAGCAGTGATAAACGCATTTATTGCGTTGTAGTTTCCTCGCTATAGTGAGGGGAAAAGTTTTGTGTTACACTCGGGTGCAAATGTATTTTACTTCTTGTGGTTAAAAAACTCGCTTCGCTCGTGGTTCAACTATAGAATCCTTTCACTTGCTCGTTTTTTAATTCCACACTCGGCGGTAAAATACAACTTTGCCCCCTTGTATAACAAATAACTATTAATATTGTATTGTATTTCCTGTCTAGTTCTAAATTTCGTAAAAAAAAAAACACAGATCGTTAACGCAAATTGAGGTAATAAAAACTACCTTCTTATTATCTGGGATAAAAAACCCATTTTAAACCGATTAAACAACAATTAAAACGTTAAATACCTACTTCAAACGTAAATAAAGTCAAGGTACAAATTTCATACAATGAATCAACTTTTTCTTGCTTTTTGCAAGAATTACCCTTACTTATTATTAGGTCTACTTTTGTGATTTTTAACCTTACCATCGTGAATAAAGATCCTTATTTCACGTATACCAATTACGGAAAAATTTAAAAACGATTCATTTTTAATTAAAACAATATGTGACCCAGTGGAAGAGACACTTTTTTCATACAAAAGTGAGGGACAGCTATGTCCACTGGGTCACTGCTCGAAACAAAGTTATAAAATAGGAAATCCTATAATTACATGTTGTATTGCGTAGCTATTATATTTGTCTTTAATATAATAATTATACATTAATTAGACTAAATCCCAATTAAATTTTCTGACCACATGTAGTCGAAGTATGCGAAATTTTCCTGGCAAAGAAAAGTTGATTCACCGCGAATTAGGTACTATGATCAAAATATCTAATATACAAAAAACAGAGGTTTTAATAAACAACACTATACAACTCAAGGTAAAATACGATAAGAAACTTACCTAAAAATGCCAGAAGTATATAACGAAACATATTATATAGTTCACTTTATACATATCACAAACACTACACTTTAAGGCACTACACTATGATTATAAAAGAACTTGTATAAAATGTCTATGATTTTAAAGAATTTATTGCTATCGACGTCATGTCAAAACCGTCTGCCTGGGAAGTCCTGAGACGACTGACCAATACCGGTTTGTAAGTCATTTTCCTGTTAGGTTAGTTTGGTTTTTATTTAGCTTAGCAATTGATAATTACGTGTGTCATCGATCTCATCTTTAGTGTGAATTATTTTTGTTTTTAGGGTTCCGTAGTCAACTAGGAACCCTTATAGTTTCGCCATGTCTGTCTGTCCGTCCGTCCGTCCGTCCGTCCGTCCGTCCGTCCGTCCGTCCGTCCGCGGATAATCTCAGTAACCGTAAGCACTAGAAAGCTGAAATTTGGTACCAATATGTATATCAATCACGCCAACAAAGTGCAAAAATAAAAAATGGAAAAAAATGTTTTATTAGGGTACCCCCCCTACATGTAAAGTGGGGGCTGATATTTTTTTTCATACCAACCCCAACGTGTGATATATTGTTGGATAGGTATTTAAAAATGAATAAGGGTTTACTAAGATCGTTTTTTGATAATATTAATATTTTCGGAAATAATCGCTCCTAAAGGAATAAAAAGTGCGTCCCCCCCTCTAACTTTTGAACCATATGTTTAAAAAATATGAAAAAAATCACTAAAGTAGAACTTTATAAACACTTTCTAGGAAAATTGTTTTGAACTTGATAGGTTCAGTAGTTTTTGAGAAAAATACGAAAAACTACGGAACCCTACACTGAGCGTGGCCCGACACGCTCTTGGCCGGTTTTTTTTTATAAAACATAAAACGTGAAGTTTGAGAAAAGATATAGGAAGCTGTGAGCATTTTTTTTTTGCCACTTATTTGAAAAAAAAATATGCAATTTCTACTCAGAATCACTAGCTTTTTCAATCCTAGTAGTAAAAAAAATTGTCCCATATTTTTTTCTTATTTTGTTACCATTTTCCGTACATGTTGTATGGGGCAACAAAAGGGGAAAGTAACAAAAATGTATGAAAATTTTGGGACACTTTGGCCCTGAAATGGCCTCAGTTTCATTGGTGGGACTATTTTGCCAGTGTCAAGGCGGTATAAGCTAATTGTTTTAGATTTTGGTACATTAAGTACGACAGTGTTCGGTAGTTGGCCCTTGTAAGTTGATAGCTAGATTTTACGGATTATGCGACGTTCTTGCCAATGTCACTTTTTCCTATTCGCAATTCTGGATAATCTGAATTCTACGCAATTAGTATTTCACCTCATTCGCTATTGTGGACAGTAATTACTTGTGAACAGTGGCGATTCTTCCTGTTCGCAATTCTGCACATTCTGAATTGCACACAATAGGTATTTCGCCTCATTCGATACTGTGCACTTGGTTTTAATATAAAGTTGCAATATTTGTTTGGGTCGGTAATAGGTTCCTAAAGAAGTATCTATTACCGAGCGACATATTAGTCTTGTATAAAATATGACATTTAGAGTACCGTAAGTACAGATTTCTTAGATGAAACTGAGTCTTCTGTGGGTATTCATAAAGGAAGATAGTATAGGTATATGTATTTGTCATAATTTGTATATTCAACCGTCGGTATTAAGCTCCGAATTTTGAGATGGGTTTCTATTTACCGATGGCAGAAAAACACTGTCATTCATACCCTCGGTAATGAAATCTCAATTCGCGTTAATAGAACCGCAGCCTGTTCATTACCACGGTAATAGAAAATTTAGGTATGCTGGCTTCAATAATTATTTTATGACATATAATATACTAAAATTATCCAAAAACTATTCAAAACTAATAGTTCAATAAATACTCTTCCATAAAAAAAATATTTGTGGTCGTTAACGAGCTTTGATACCCTTAATTTTTTGGAATCTTTTGAAATCTTCCTGAAGTACCACGTTAATAGGCGCCATTACCTTATATTTAGAATATACAAAGGCTTTTGACAGCATTACCCATGACTCCATATTCAGTTCACTTGGCCATCAGGAAATAGAGTTTACGTACATAGATTTACTAGAGTCTATTTACAATAACAGTACAGCCAATATAAAATTACAAGCCAGCTGTTCAAAATCAGTAGAGGCGTAAAACAGGGAGACCCACTATCCCCGAAACTTTTCACTTGCACCCTTGAACAGGTTTCAGAAGCTTGGCGGCCTCATGGGAAAACAAAGGCATTGTCATCGACGACAGAAGACTAACAAATCTCCGTTTCGCCGATGACACTGTCCTGTATTCCTCATCAGCCCGAAGACTCCAAGTAATACTCCAAGATCTAAGCTCAGCAAGCCTTCAAGTTGGTCTTACAATGAACAGGACCAAAACGCAGTTAATGACCAACAGCATAAAACGTAGGGTCGAGGTACTCAAGGTAGACGGGCAGGGGGCGATTTTTGAATCTCGATGGAGAATTGACCTGTATGGTACTTACGATTTCTCACACCTATGATCGTAACTCAGCGGAAAGTAAAGATTGTTTTCCCCTCACTAGCCCGGAAACACGTGTTTTGTGCTTTAACACCAGCTGGTAAAAACGCATTTTATCCACTACTAGTGGATAAAGTAATTTGACCTTGAATAGAGGCCAATTTTCTGCTTTAAAATGGATAAAAGTGGGTTAATCTAGTGATGAAGATGTTTTACCACCTGTGGAACTACTGGAAGCAGTGATAAACGCGTTTTTTGCGTTGTACTTTCCTAGCTATAGTGAGGCGAAAATTTTTACACACGAGTGCAAATGTATTTTACTTCTCGTGTGTTGAAAAACTCGCAAGCTTTGGATTCTATTCTCGAACCACTCGCTTCGCTCGTGGTTCAACTATAGAATCCTTTTGTTTGCTCGTTTTTTCAATTTCACACTCGGCGTTAAAATACAACTTTGCACTCTTGTATAACAAATAACTATTGAAATATTTGGGGCATTTTTTCCTAATATCTGGGGTTCTGTTTCGTATCCTTGACATGTGTCGCCATCTAGTTCAAAAATGAATAGTACCTACATCGAGCGAAAGAATTCTCAGCCTTAACAACACAACTACTCCACACGAGATGGCGCGCATTTCGCCACAAAAACTCAAATAGTGTATTTTCTATTCGTTTTAGCCTTGACCTGTGTCGCCATCTAGTGTTTGCAATAAATAGTACTTACATCGACCGAAAGAATTCTGTCTTAACAGTACAACTACTGCACACGAGATGGCGCGCGAAGAAAAACGCATGAAAACTCGAAAATTCGCGTTTTCCGGGACCTAAGGATAAGTTAGACCGATTTTTCACCCCCAAAAACCCCCACATAACAAATTTCTGCGAAATCGTTAGAGCGGTTTCCGAGATCGTCAGTGTAAATAAATATATATATAAATAAATAAATAAATAAATATACAAGAATTGCTCGTTTAAAAGTATAAGATATAAGGATTGTAAGATCTCATGGTTTTTAGGGTTTTGTAGAAAAAGTTTGAAATTTCAGGTTTATAGATGTAAGCAAGCACTATTTATTATTTATAGCTTTATTAGCCATTAGCAGGATTGCTAGATGTTTCAGTAGTAGTAGTTGTTGTTGACCTCGTATGTTTTGTCGGTACTGCGGGTTCTGTCGGTAGTATAGGTTCTGTAGGTTCTATAGGAACTATGGGTTCTGTAATAGCTGTGGGTGGTGTAGGCTTCGCAGATGTTGATGGCACTGTAGGTGCAGTCGGCTTTGGAGGATTTGTTACTGTTGTTACTGTTGTTGCTTCTGTTGCTTCTGTTGTCGTTGGTTCCGTTGTTGTTCTTTGTGTCGTGTCTTTAGTGGCTTCTTCTGTAACTATTTTCTTAGTAGTTGATACAGTTATTTTTTCAGTTACGAAAGTTGTGGTCGGTGGCTTGGTAGCTGTAGTAGGTATAGGTGTAGTGATTTTAGATGTAGATTTTGATTTTAAATTAATCAATTTCTTGGGTGAATGGTTCAAAGGCTGTTTTGTGGATGGGTTGTTTGGTCTGTTAAGGATTACTTTAAGGATGCTCTGCGGAACCCAGTGGCCAGGAAGCTCAGATTCTACAGGGTTGGATATGAACACAAGGGGGTCGTTTTTCATATTTTTCTGTTCGTGAGCTGCTGCTAGCGCAACCGCAAGAAGAATTGCTAACACTGCAACAAAATTATTACTAGTAAGTTAATAAACAGAATACAAGAGGCTAGGTACAGTCGAGTTTATAAATATGTGTACATTTTTTCATCTTATTACAAAGAGTTAAGGTGAAAAAATGTACACATATTTATGAACTTGACTGTACAGACAGAGTAACGTGTGGTTTTGAAATTCTGTCTCCATAGATTTCAGTATCAGCATAGAGGAATTAGTATGGGAAGAGTTGTAACTCCATACATCAGTAAATGCGGGTTATTTGTAGTGACATCTAGCGTCAATCACGCGTCAAATAGCGTAAATTATCAGTACCACTACTCGATACTAGGTGTCAACAGTGTCTCGTCTGCCAAAAATGTAAACAGTTTACAACTTATATTACAAGCAGAATGAATGAAAAATAGAATACTGATTAATACTATTGTGACATTAGCTAAAATTGGTGAGCATTAGACTCTTCGTTTGTCGCGACATCTATTGACAAGTAGCAGTACTGATAATTTACGCTATTTGACGCGTGATAGTCGCTAGATGTCACTACAAATAATTCGCATTTACTGATGTAGGAGTTACATCTCGTCCCTTATATATTCCTCTATCGTTTCAGTATCGGCATTGCCATAAACATATAAGCGAGGAAATGTCGCCAGTATCCTTGGTACAAGGATTAAAATTAAATATACTCACTAATTGCGCTCTTTTTAAATCGTTTTATTTTCGTATATTTAGCGTGTAGTTTACTTTAATACTTATGTAATTATAAAAGCAATGTGATATCTGCTCAAATGTGTACATAATGATTGTCCATTAAGATGCTAAATTGACCGAAACTTGCGTCAGTGTCGTAAATGTTTTAATGATTCATTAAGCAACGATTAAATCAATATTTTTTTAATATAGGTACCATATACCAAAATGGTGGGAAAAACGCCGACAACAGGGTCGAGTGGAAAGAACGAGGGGAGACCTTTGCCCAGCAGTAGGACACTATAAGCTAGCAGATGCCCTGAAACAATTCGGGGCTGCCGAAGGGCGCCATGGTGGACAGAGGAGACCCGATGATCCCATGACGCCCTCGCGAGCGGCACAGAGGGCGAAACGACGGAGTGGGGTTTAGTGGGTAAACCTCTTTCCCTCTCTCTCGACAAGAGAGGGGGCCGAAGGAGTCCCAGACACCACCCATCAAGGCCTTCCCGCGGCTAGGGGGACGATGCGTGACGCATTCCCCACTCCGACAAAAAAAAGGACACTAAAGCTAGGAACATACTACGCGGACGTCCGCGGTCGAGCGACCGCGACCGTGACCGATCAGTGTGCACGGTCTTCGGGACGTGGCTTCGGCTGACCAAAACATCCAGCGAGCCAGATTTCGATCGGACGTCCATGCACTCAAGGCCACGTCCACGACCGTCGACCGAGTATTGAGTATGTTCCTACCTTAAAAGAGCCTAAAAAACAATAAAACTACAGTTGATTTCCAAATCCCTACAGTAAAAAAAAACAATCGCATTAATTAATCTCAAATTTTCAAAAACATTTCATATAGGTAGGTTACTAATACCCAAGACATATGTAACTCTTCTAAGTCTAAGAAAAAAACGTACCTCAAAGCCATAGAAAAAAAGGTACGGTGGCCTAGATGGCGTTACACCTTTGGGGAACGCTGGACTAGATGGCGCTAATATTAATATTTGTCATTTTTAACACATATCAAGCTAACAACAACAACATGTGCCAAATTGTCAAAACTGAGGTTCAAAAGTTTTAAGCTTGTGTCGAGAGATGGCAGTCTATGCACTGTGATTACACATTTTACTTTAACAGTAACTCTATAATACTCGATCCTCTTTGCTAATACTAATACTAATTTCATTCCTTTTAGTGATTGAGCGAAGTTCTTGCTTTCTTCTAGGTAGCATTATACTTTAGAATTTTCTTTATAAAAATGATCGGGGGTCATTTTCAGATTTAGCATTCTTAGACTAATTGCCACAACCTCTTTCAAATATTGGTATTTTTTTCTATCTAAATATATCGCAAAAGAATTTCGTGCAATCCACTGAATAATTTCATTGCTTTGGCATCATGATAGGACAAGCAGAAGTATAGTTTTTTGGACTAAGATTATTTCATCGTTGTGGCAATTAGAAAAATTGCCCCAAACTATTTAATTTCTTGCTTATTTTGAAACAATGCGATGAAAAAGGAGATAAAATAAACATCCACAAATCTACTTGTTTAAACTAAACATACTTTATAGTCGTCGTAATTAGAACATTGTTTCGGCGATGAGATAAATCCTTTTTATGTATTTTTTTTTGTTTTGCTACATAAACTTAATACTTTTTTGCGTCAGCTTGTTTAATGATTGACGCCATAGTCTATGCCTCTACTCTTATGGTGTGAAAAGGGTGCAGGAAATGGTCAAAAGAAAAACAAAATGTATATATTATAACGTGTTTTTTCTACTCCCGAACTGTTATTCGTCATTTACAGGGTCGTGCATAGATCTTTAAAACCCTACATAAAGATCTATTCCCCAAAGCCAGCGTCCGCCGGCTTTCCGCGCATGCGCGCAGTATCGAAAAAACTGAAAACGCATTGTTTGGCTCTGTAACCATGGCAACGCCTTATAACGACACTGCGCGAGTGCGCGGAAAGGCTTTGGGCAGCCGAGCTGACAGTGCAAACCTTTGCGTCAAAATACAGGAAGCAGTGTGAATTTCACGAAAGTTATTCAAGAAAACTATTAAAAACTAAGTGCATGGTCGTAGAAAAAGTATTGTATGCAACGGTGTTTAATTGAGTCAAAAAATAGTCGTGGCGTCTCAATAACAATTTTCGGCTTCGCCTCAAATTGTTACCCACGCCACTCGTCTTTTTTGACCTCCTTTAAACGCCTGTTGCATAAATTACTATTATTCCACCTTCTCTTTATGGACAATAGACAGTTAAAGACATATCTAAAGTCAATTCAATGAATTATTATAGCAAAATAAATAAATTTGAAATAATAATTGTCGTCGAAACAATCCAGGAAACATTAATTATTGCACAAACGACAATCTTAGTGGACAAAAGGCAAACATACACAATCAAATATATGAAAGAGGCGTAGGCACGTTCCTATGCACAGTCTAAGCTCGCGACTGGTCGCGTTCTTGTCAGGCGGTAACTGTGAGGTAATCGAGAGCGGGGAGCACTTTCAGCGGGGAGCGGACGCCATACTGTGTAGTACTCTTTATTATGTGCTAATAGAGTTCATCGACCTCCAGCTTAACATGGTCTATAACCCTGCTGAACGCGTCATAGCTGCAGCAGAAGCTATGCGTAGCGTCGTCCCGCCATGTCAACCAGCTCGCGCATGCGTCCTCGCAGAATGTCAACGCGTTATCCATTGATGAGTTGAAGAAGGAAGAGTTGATTGTGATGAAGGCTGTCGCTGCTCGGCGGGCTGGGTCGTGAACCAGCTGGAATTAAAAAGGCAGGTTGTAAATTTAAAACAACGTGACCGTCTATTGTCTTTTGAGTCGTCGGCAACCCCAGCCCTTCTTAGAACTTGTACATTCCTTTTTGCTGCATACTTAACATTTCTAATGGGGTTACCGCGACCGCTTTCCATCAAGCGGACTATATGTTTGATTGCCACCGACGTAGTATAAAGAAAACATGAAAATCCTTCAGATAAGCCGTTTAGGGTTCGAACTAGTATTAATAAATTAACATAGATGGCGCTACATAATATTGTCTTCGGGTACCGCGATAGTTACTCATGAAATAAAACTATAGAAACGGATTAAATCACATTGTAATTTTTCCTCAGTCACCCGTTGACCACGAACGCTGTAAAGTGTTCGAAACGTCGGGATGAATTTTAAATTCATTATACGCGATTTAATCCGTTTCCATGATTTTATTTCATAGATGGCGCTGTCTACTGATGACGAGTGGACAGCCGAAGTGTTAATACTGTTAATCCCTTTCACTCATCCTGCAGTAAAATTAAGGACTTTGTTTAGGTACCTACATACCTTATAAAAGTACAAAGGCACTGGCACGGCCATATTGTTGTTCTCATCCGAGTACAGGTACAGTTCCTTCTCTCCCTGGGTCCCGGGCAGCGCTAGGACCCCGTGGGTCCCGGTATATACTGTTACTGAAGAGTTGGTGGTTTTCACTCGTCGGCGAAGGGCCTGTAATTAACACAGATGAGCATAACATAACATACAATCACACCTGTATCCCATAAAGAAGTAGGCAGAACACATGAAACTACAAAATCTTCAGTGCCACTCTTGGCAAATAAGCGGTTGAAAGAAAACGAAACTGTGACATTGCAGTGACAGGTTACCAGCCTCTCGCCTACGCCACAATTTAAACCATATCCCATAGTCGCCTTCTACGATACCCACGGGAAGAAAGGGGGTGGTGAAATTCTTAACCCGTCACCACACAGGCTAGACATAGATGAGGTTATAAATTAACTTAAATAATGTGACAGACAGACGGACAGAGTTGCACCAAGGGTTCCTTTTGTACCTTTTTGGTACGGAACACTAAAAGGAAAACCCACTTCAAAAGGAGGAGGTAAATTTTGTCCCAGTAGCTAATTTAAAAGCTTTGGCCAAGTTGAACGTTTTACAAATAAAAAAAAACTTCTCGTGGAGGTTTCTAGATATTTCCTGCATTTTTGAAAATGCTCGGCAACTCGCATATTGCCAAGATAAAATAAACTTTTTAACAAAAAATAAAACCGCCTTCAAAAATAAGCGCGTTACAAAACACGGAGAAACTAAAAAGCCAAAAATAATAAACCTTTCAATTCAGATTTCTTATCGTATTGCAATAAGCTAAACATCCAAATTATAAACAAATCAATTATTTTTGTAGTCAGTACCAGACTTGCTATTGCCTGTTTGCCCCACCCAACCATACACAGGCTGGTACCGACTCCAAAAATAATTGATTTGTTTATAATTTGGATGTTTAGCTTATTGCAATACGATAAGAAATCTGAATTGAAAGGTTTATTATTTTTGGCTTTTTAGTTTCTCCGTGTTTTGTAACGCGCTTATTTTTGAAGGCGGTTTTATTTTTTGTTAAAAAGTTTATTTATTTGTTGATTTTTAGTGGTTCCTAGTGATATTATATGTATCAGTCCGAATACATGTACAGTAGTGAAAGAATTATCCTTTAACTCCTAACCATTGAGGAGTTGACCTTCCATCATCAGCTCAGCCACATAAAATTATTACCATCAGACGTAAATACTGGTGTACCTTTGAAAAATAGACTAAAAACATTACATGTGCCTATAACATTTGAAGAGTTCCCTCGATTTCTCCAGGATCCCATCATCAGACCCTGACTTGGTGCCAATGGGACCATCTCGGGGTTATACCGGTTCGATCAAAAAAAAATTTTTGAAAATCGGTCCACGATTCTCGGAGATATCGAGTAACATACATACAAAAAAAAAACAAAAAAAAAATATAAAAAAAAACATTCAGTCGAATTGAGAACCTCCTCCTTTTTTGAAGTCGGTTAAAAATGGCAGTAAAAGTAAAAGACATAAATGTAACTCCGTATAGACAGATAAAGTCTAAGAAAAAAACGTACCTCGGAACCATACAGAAAATGGTACGGTGGGCTAGATGGCGATACACCTTTAGGGGACTCTCAGCTAGATGGCGCTAATATTAATAGGTATTTGACATTTTAAAACATATCAAGCTAAGAATATGGGCCAAATTGTCAAAACTGAGGTTCAAAAGTTTTAAGCCTGTGTCGAGAGATGGCAGTCTATGCACTGTGACTACACATTTTTCTTTGGCAGTAACTCTCTAGAAACTTGATCCTATTTGCTCTTAACTATTGTAGCTAGTTTTCATTCAATGGAAAGTTTACTCGTGGCTTACAACAAGCATTATGGACAAAATCAACACACTGTGCACCGTTCAGTCACGAATCGCTTAGGAATACAAACAAAAGACCGATTCGTGTCGCATTCAGGAGCATCTATTTTCTCTTGTCTTTGTTTGAATCTATTAGTGTTCAGCAAGTGTTCATACTGTCGAGGGGGGTCAAGCGTTTCTGATCCCCCTCCCCATGCGGGTTCCTTGGCCGTAAGCCCAGGCAATGCCGGAGGGCACCATGGTGAATAATATACATCGATCCCAGCGCGCCCTCACGAACGGCAAAGAGGATGAAACGCCGGAGTGGGTTTAGTGGGTAGGGCCAAGTTTCCCTCCTCTCGCTAGGGGAGGGGAAAGAAACGGCGAGTCCCACACATCGTGCGTAGATGCATTCCCACTCCGTCAAAAAAAAAAATGTTCATACTGTAGCTACAGCTCAGTTACAGTATAATAAAGAGTAGTATAGTACAATATGGCTACTCTCTGCTTCCCGCTGAAAGTGTCGCCCACCCGCTCTTGGTTACCTCAGTTACCGCCTGTCAAGAGCTACTACAGTTACCGCCTGTCAAGAGCTCGACCAGTCGACCTGTTATACGCTCATACAAGCATGGTACGCGTTTGCATACACGAGCTTAGACTGCGTGCGTAAGAACGTGCTTCTTTCATATATTTGATCGTCGTCTGAAATCTTCTCGAGGCTGAGGCGTAGGGTTAGAGCCGGCGTAGCTTTATTTCACGCGCGTTCATATGCGCATTGTAATATACCTACTTGAAAAATAAATATTTCATTTTCATTTTTTTTTTCATTTTCATTGTCCAAGGTGTGCCTCATCGCTACTCAATCCGCACAAGTGTTATTGGTAAATTACCTCTTCAAGAGCGCCCCAGTCACCTCGGTTGCCCTTCATCCACTGAGGAGCTACGTTGACGAAGTGGAACGTGGCGCGCTGCAATGCTGCGAGAGAGAAGTCTGCTCTTGGGGCCAAGTGGCCACGCGTTAGGAACTGGAATAAAAAATATAATATTACAATTAGAATGAGTCAGTAAAATTATAACCTACCTACCATTATTTATGCCTAAGTCCGTTTTCACATTATCCGATCCGATATCGGATATCGGAAGGATTTCAATGGAAAAAATCCAATATGGCGCCTAAAATGTATGGGATATCGGTCCTACATCCGATATCGGATCTGATAATGTGAAAACGCACTTAGGGCAATGGTCTCAACAAATAGAAGTCCGTAGCATTTATTTTTGTACAGAATTTTCAGTCTTACCATTGGAATAAGGGTGAATATACAAGCAGTCTTGTTAATTCATAACTGTGTCTGTCTATATAAGCAATAAACATTATACGTATGCGATATTGACCTAAAATTAAACTTTAGTGTAGCAAAGACCGATATTATTTTTTACCGATGAAATTTTGCGGATTTTTGCCTTTTAAATCCAATTACTTACTCTGAAAATTTAACATTCAGTCTAAAAATATTTACTTATTTTATCCTTCGGCAATATCAGTCCATATTTTATATTAAAATTAATTCTGCTCTAAAAGGAGAATCATATTTTGCAGGGAAATTTCTAGGCAAGGGTACACCCTTAATTAAAATTGGTGATATAAACTGAACAAATCATTATTTATAAAGCTATAATATTGCGAATCTCATTAAAATAGTCTACTTAATGTGTCTAATGTTTTACCTGTTGTTTGCTAAAATACTTGTCCGCCATATTAGGTCCAAGAATCTCATTGAACCTGTTCTTTTCATACTGCGTCTTGTATAGTTTCTCGATGTGCACTTTACTTGGGAAGAGGTCGCCACCTGTAATGATACAATGTCACGTCTTTATCGTTTATCGTCGTGGATTATCACTTAGTCACGTTCAGTCACGAATTATGGCGTGTAAATGTCATAGGTAGTTAAGGTGCTGTGTAAGTATTATCTGTTCAAAATAACTATGTCAAGGAATTATAAACTGTAATAGACATCAACATCATGCATGAAAGAAAGAGAGTAGCTAACGTCTTTACCACTAAACCAGGCCACGGATGTACCCGTGGAACCTCTCCCTCTCTCTCAATACATGAGATTTTCTTATAACCGTAATGTTTTGGAAGAGACACTTAACGCCATCTCGTGTCTATCACTCACAACAGCGCATTTTCAGTGGTGCCATCTTGTAGTGGTGTTGTATAGGCGTCCATATTTGAATCATTTGAATGTACAGGATGGGTTTATATTCTACAATCTCAATGTCTAGTCTGTGATGTAGAGTTAGTGCTATGTGAAAACATTATCCGATCCAATATCGGATGTCGGAAGGATTTCAAAAGCAAAAATCAAAGATGGCGGCTTCAATGTATGGGATATCGGTCCTACATCCGATATCGGATCGGATAATGTGAAAACGCACTTACCTGTGAACTGCGGCCGTTTGTGACCGGTCTGTATGTTGACGCTGCTCGGCAACAGCTTATGCTTCACGAAGAACGTGTTTAGCTTGCTTCGATCGAAGCACGCTGAGTATAGCTCGTATAGCTTATCGCGGATTGTGTAGCCCACCCTGAAAGCAAATGAAGATTGAGTACATAAGTAAATATAGGGCCGATAAGTAATTTTTATAAAGGTCCTTCAAAAATAAATTAAAAAAGAAGTATGGCGCATTAGGGTAATTCCGAATGACAGAAATACTCCTTCCGAAAAGGAATCTTGATTGATATGATCGAAATAATAGTTATTTTTATGCGACTTTCGTAATTAGACGACTCTCGGAATTACCCTAACGCACCTACACAAGTAGGTAGGTATAAACAAAACAACATGGCCCACGCGCTGATATTTAGTGGTAGTTAAGATGAAACGTTAGCCTTTCATGATATGCCTAGAATTGTCTTGGATTGCTGGATTTTCAGTTTTCCGCAGCCATACATACCACCTGACCATCTGATCGCCTCTGTAGCGAGATTTATAGACGTTAGATACTAACTTGACCCTTTGACCGCCTCTGTAGCAAGCCTTACAGACTTTAGATACTAACTTGACCGTCTGACCGCCTCTGTAGCAAGCCTTAGATACGAACTTGACCTTCTGACCGCCTCTGTAGCAAACCTTACAGACTTTAAATACTAACTTGACCGTCTGACCACCTCAGTAATAAGCTATATAGATACTGACTTGACCATCTGATTGCCTCTGTGGCAAGCCTTACAAACTTTAGATACTAACTTGGCCGTCTGACCACCTCTGTAGCAAGCCTTACAGACATTAGAGACTAACTTGACCGTCTCACTGTCTCTGTAGCAAGCCTTACAGACTTTAGATACTAACTTGACCGTCTGACCGCCTCTGTAGCAAGCCTTACAAACTCTAGTAGCAGACAGCAATCTAGACATATTCCAAAGTAGCGAGACCTATTTTATGATAGTCAGTAGCCGATACCTGGAATCCATAACGACGCTGAGCTCAATTACAATGGGTTAACATTTTATATTGTAATTATTAAGTATTGTAATTAACTTTGTAAACTGTGAAGCTATACTTTAAGTGTTAATATAAGGAATAATAAATAAAATAGATACTAACTTGACCATCTGACCGCCTATGTAGCAAGCCTTACTGACTTTAGATACAAACTGACCGTCTGACCGCCTCTGTAGCAAGCTTTATAGACTTTAGATACTAACTTGACCGTCTGACCGCCTCCGTAGCAAGCTTTGTTGGTTTCCTTGACCGTGAACACAGGTGCGGAACTGCAGTTCAATTGGTTCAGCTCTCCGGTCCATTTTCCTACAGAGAAGGTGGATGTTGAGACGCATTTGGCGTCCTGGGGAAGAAAAATATGTAGTTAAAAAAAGGGTTTTTTTTAAGTAGTACTACTACTATATATAAATTATAAACTGAAATAGATACCATACGCTAAAGAAAAAGCGATCAAGCCCACTGGTGACGAAGCCGGGAATCGAACCCGGGTCTCCAGCTAACGCGGCTGACGTGATAAACCGCTACACCACCTCGACCGCTGGTGCTGCTGGTGATGCACAATAATTATCAATTAATTTATTCGTAATTTAGTAGAAATAACGTGTCTGTGTGTGTCTGTCTGTGGCATCGTAGTTCCCGAACGGATGAACGGATTTAATTTTTGTTTGATAGCTGAATTAGTCGGGAGCGTTTTTAGCCATAAGTATAAACTATATTTATGTTGGAAATCGGAGCGTGTATATCACCCTTATAATTCAATCTGTCTTTGCACGTGTGAACAAGGCTTAACGTTACTTTTTAATCTGTGCTGTCTGCTTTTTTCGCTCTCTCTCTTTTGGTTCAGACACACTGATGGACAGACGTGTCCCCTTGTCTTTATTCCCATGTAAGTGCTACGACTACTATATACTTAATGTGTGTGAGATTAATAAATATCTTCAGTCTGTTTAGCGTGACTATTATTCCACTGCCCTACGGAACCTCGGTTCCGCTTATCAATTTAAAAGTAAAACCTACCACCACTTCTTTCCTAGTAGCCTGGCCGGCGACGGTGAACATCCAGTGCGGGCACGCGACGGTCAACACAGCGCCTCGGCATAGGAAGATGGCGCCACTGGCTGTGTTGGAGCTAAGGTACTCGTTACCCAATAAGTAGATTGCTGATGGAGGGAACTCAGTACAATATGATTGACAATTTAATTGCCAATCTGACCTAGTCTACACGATTTTTTAGTAGCGTCGGGGAGAGGACTTTAGATAGTAACCTGACCGTCTCTGTAGCAAGCTTTACAGACTTTAGATACCTAATTGACCGTCTGACCGCCTCTGTAGCAAACGTTACAGACTTTAGATACCTATTTGACCGCCTGACCGCCTCTGTAGAACCTTCATAGATCAATAAAGAATTATCAATTAATTTATTCGTCATTTAGTGGAAATGACGTGTCTGTGTGTCTGTCTATCTGTGGCATCGTAGCTCCCGAAGATTTAGATTTAGTTTTTTTTTTGTTTGAAAGCTGAATTAGTCGGGAGTGTTCTTAGCCATATAATCTATATTTGAAACCTACCACCGCTTCTTTCCTAGTAGCCTGGCCGGCGATGGTGACCGCCCGCTGCGGGCACGCGACGGTCAGAACAGTGCCGCGGCGCAGGAAGATGGCGCCACTCGCCGTGTTGGGAGTGAGGAACTCATTACCCAATAGGTACACAGCTGATGGAGACCCGAAGTCGGTTTTTAGTGAGAGAATGCAGTCTGGAAAATAAGCAAGTTTGTATTTTTAAATTAAAGGGAAAATTGATTGTTTTTTTTTTTAATGGGTCGACAACGCGCATGTGACACCCCTTGAGTTGAAGGCGTCCATAGGTTACGGTGACCGCTTTCCATCAGGCGGGCCGTATACCTGTTTGCCACCGACGTGGTATAAAGTAAATGAATTGACCGTGACGTCACTCCTCAGTATTTCATAGTAATTCCATATTAGCAAATCGATTTGACAGTTCTTAAAAAGAAGCTGATTTGACTAGTAGGAAACTTGCCTAATATTATATACCTAACTAATGTAGTATCCTTCTTATTCAGGTATTTACTAATTAATACACTTAATTAAATACGTTATATTTAACTAATTATTTTATCTGTCAACTTGGCCTTGATATATTTCCTGTGTAGATAAATGGATTCGTATTTCGTATAATACATACTTATTTGTGTAATTTCATGCAAAAAGGGTATGTATCTTTGTTTTATGTCCAATAAGAATCATTTTATCACAATTTATATTAAATTAGCTTTTGCCCGCGGCTTCGCTCGCGTTAGAAGGAGACAAAAAGTAGCCTATGTCACTCTCCATCCCTTCAACTATCTCCACTTAAAAAATCACGACAATTCGTCGCTCCGTTTTGCCGTGAAAGACGGACACACAAACAGACACACACACTTTCCCATTTATAATATTAGTATGGATTTTTAGGTGAAAAAGACCTTTTAAAAACCGAAAAAGCAATTTTTTTTAAAAGAACGGGGGAGAGGACCATTATAAGTAGTCAAGTATTTAAACTATTTAAAGGGTCGGTAACGCGCATGTAACACCCTCTAGAGCTTCAGGCATCCACAAGCTACGGAGACGGCTTACCATCGGACCATATTCGTGTGCCACAGTTTATTAAAAAAACACAATCACGCCTGCATCCCATAAAGGGGTAGGCAGAGCACATGAATACTAAGTTTCAGTGCCACTCTTGGCAAAAAGGGGTTGAAAGAAATCCAAATTGTGACATTGCAGTGACAGTTTGCTAGCTTCTCGCCTACGCCACAGTTTAACCCATATCCCACAGGATTAAAAAAAAACATGTTAATAAACAATCAAAATTATAAATAATAAAACTTACCTCCGCCAATCCGATCGACTTTCAATACAATCAATAACACAAGCAAACAGATGATAGACTTCATTCTGTCCAAACACAAGTGCACTATACAGTACAAGAACGGTTTTCACTTATGTATAAATATTATAATATATATCACAGTTGTCACACCTGTGGACAAAAGAAGGTAAAGTACAACTTTCACACGTGTAAGGTACAGCGGGGCAAATCTCGACTAGGGGACAAATGTAACTACTACTACTCTTTTTTACTACTTTTTATATCTTTGTTTTAAATTTTTATTTCATTGTTTCACACTATTTTCAATACTTACCGATTAGAAACACACAGTAATGATGTAACCATTGTCGTATTGTTTTGTTTTATTTTGTCTTAAAACTTTAACTGCTTGTTAACATAACTTTTATATGTAAGAAGTTATGATATTATTTTAATTGATACCTAAGACTGAACCATCTCCTCCACGGGACAGGCATCTGCCTAGTGTGGAGGTCAGTTTAATTGTATACATGACTGTATTTTCTTGGAAATAAACAAATTTTTTTTTTTTTTTTTTTTCCATGTTTGCATTATTACATAGAGTGTCCACCGGTTATATATGGTAGGCGTGTTCAGTGGATAATATATGTAGAACTCAACATCATCATCATCATCATCCTTGAAAATGAAAATGAAATGAAAATGAAATATTTATTTTTCAAGTAGGCATATTACAATGCGCATATGAACGTCAAATAAAGCTACGCCGGCTCTAACCCTACGCCTCAGCCTCGAGAAGATTTCAGTCCCCCCTCAGTTGGGTGGGGGGTATCCACTATGGGACCGGCAAGAAACTCGGCGGGCAACTTCTTTTCAAAACATTACATCTTATAATTAACATGCATTAAATAACAAGATACAATTTAACATGCAAAAGTATTCATCAAAGAATATGAACAGACTAGGTACTCTATGGAAATTAATTTCAATAAATTATATTATTGCTTAATAATACGTCGTTCTTCTTCAGAGAAAACATATCAAATTGTCACAGAAGAAAAAGATAATATGAATCTCAATATCATTAAATATGTAATTTACCTACACAACATAAAATATAAAATATTTGATGTGCTTTCTTATCTGAACTGTGTCCTCTATACATAATACAATTATTTTAATTGCTATTCGTTTTTTGTAGTTTCTGGTTCGGGCCATGCATGTTTGTCTGTCAAATAGTCCTCGACTCTGTAATAAGCCTTTAACATCAATGTTTTTTTTAAGTAGTTCTTAAGAGCTGGGAGGGGTAATCTCAAAGCAGTGTCAGGTAACTTATTATAAAAATGAATGCATTGCCCAACAAATGACTTCTGTACTTTACGGACACGAAACTTCTTTATGGCAAGCTTATTTTTGTTTCTAGTGTTATAATTATGGATATCAGAATTCTTAGTGAAACAGTCTAAATTCTTAACAACATAAATTATACTATCATAAATGTATTGGGAAGCTACAGTTAAGATATTAATTTCTTTGAAGAGTTCTCTTACTGATTCACGTGTTCCTAAGTTGTAAATAGAACGAATGGCTCTCTTTTGTAATACAAAGATAGTCTGTATGTCAGCTGCTTTGCCCCAAACCAGAATACCGTATGACATTACACTGTGAAAATAACTATGATACACTAGGCGAGCTGTCTCAACATTAGTCAGTTGCCTGATTCTCCTAACGGCGTATGCGGCTGAACTTAATTTGCTTGCTAGTTTCTTTATATGAGGACTCCATTGTAGATTTTTGTCCAATGTTAAACCAAGGAACAGTGTTGTATCTACCATCTCTAAGCATTCATCATTCAAAAGTATTTTTGTATCGATTGGTTTAACATTCGGCAGAGAAAATCGAATACATTTGGTTTTCTTAGAATTAAGAAGTAAATTGTTGACAGTAAACCACTGCAGTACATCAGCTAACGTGCTATTAATTACATTGTAATCCGTAGATTTTCGGTCAAGATTAAAAAGCAGTGATGTATCATCAGCAAAAAGTACTATTTCACAAAAGTTTTTTACTATATATGGCAAATCATTTATATAAACCAAAAACAGGAATGGACCTAAAATTGAGCCTTGTGGCACTCCTAATTGGACTACAGTCCCGCTAGAGTGAGTTTTGTTAACAACTACTGTTTGTGTTCTATTGCTAAGGTAAGAAGACATAAAGTTTAGGGCATTTATAGACAAACCATAGTGTTCTAATTTCAAAATGAGCGTTCCATGATCCACACAATCAAAGGCTTTTGAAAGATCACAAAATATGCCAATTGCATCACAAGAATTTTCCCAAAAATTATATATATGTTTAATGAGTACCGAAGCAGCATCGGTCGTGGAACGGCCCCTTGTGAAACCGAACTGTTTGCTTGTAAGTAATCTATGTCTGTTGAAGTGTCCCAGTAGATCATTTAACATTAGCTTCTCAAAGACTTTACTTAGTACAGGAAGTATTGATATGGGACGGAAATTGGTTATATCACTCGAATCACCCGATTTAAAAAGCGGTATGACTTTGCGACATTTCATAAGATCTGGAAAGGTGCCTTGTGAAATTGAAATATTATATATTACGGCCAAGTAAGGTGCTATTATATCTATGACATGACTAATTACTTTAACTGATGTTCCCCATAAGTCTTCCGTTTTCTTTAAATTGAGTGACTTGAATGTTTTAACAATATTTACAGAGTCTACTTGACTAAATTCAAATGAATTATTACATTTCTTAACATTAGCACAAAGTAATGAATGGGCTTGAGCCGCAGAAGAATGTAAACATTTTGTGGTGTTAACGGCTATATTTGAGAAATAATCTTCGAATGCCGAGGCAACATCGCTGTTCGACACTATTTGTTGATTATCTGATACAATGTTGACTTGACAATCGCGTGATTTACATTTACCAGCTTCTTTATTTATAATACTCCAAGTTGTTTTCACTTTGTTGTCCGACACTTTCAATTTAGAACTAATAAAGTTTTTCTTAGCAGTTAAACACACTTTCTTGAAGATTCTTGAGTAGTTTCTTACATAGTCCAGGAATTCTGAATTCTTGTTCAGCTCTCTCTCACCATAAAGTTCATAAAGTCTTTTTCTACTTTTGTGAATACCTACAGTAGCCCATTCACTAAACTTTGTTTTAACTTTTGACCCACTAATAGATTTCACTTTAAAATTGTTATTAAATTGATTAAGAATTACATTGAAAACATCTTGATACAAATGATTACAGTCATAATGCGAAAATGGTATTATAGACAAACTATGTTGAATTTCATTTTTGAATGATTCCAAGCGAGATCCAGTAATGGGTCTATATGTTATTGTTTGTGGAGTATCATGAATAACGTTTAAGAAAGCTGCCCTTTGGCCGCTGTGATCGGAATGAAAACAGTTAAATAATTTCTTATCTGTACATTCACAGTTACAAAAAATATTATCTAGGCATGTTGCACTAGTCACACCTACCCGAGTAGGTTCAAGAAATAAATTAAATAAATTAAATGATTTAAACAAACAGAACATTTTAACAGTATTACTAGATGACTCGAGCAAGTTAACATTAAAATCTCCACATACAATAACATGTTTTTGGCCCTTGCATACTAAATTCAGAACATTTTCCATTGTAGATTCAAATATGCTGAAGTCAGCTGATGGTGGTCTATAAACACATACAATAATATATCTGTCTAATTCAACACATGAAATTTCTATAGTTCTTTCTATGGAATATTTTACAACATCTTTGCGCTCTTTACACTTCATACAATTTTTAACAATAATAAGGGAGCCACCATGAGCAGCAGATTTTCTGGCAAAAAAACTAGCTAATTTAAAATTAACATAATCAAATATCAACTGTTCTTGTTTCAACCAATGTTCAGTAATACACATAACTTCAACATTATTACTATCTAAAAATAATCCTACTTCTAATTCTTTGCTGGAAAAACCCTGAATATTCTGGTGAACAACGTTCATACTCAGGTGTTTTTCCGCTGTCTTACAATCTAGTTTAAATGAGGCATGGGGTCCTTGGCTTTGTCAGCTGACTGAGACTTATATATAACACTATTACATCTATTTGGCTCAATATTGAAGGCCAATAACTCCACTAAATATACAAATAATTTCTTTGGCAAAAATACCTTCCGTGGAGCTAGCATGAAGCGTTCAATGAATTTATTTAAGTCAAAGAAATGGTACTTTTTATTAACAGCTATGGCATGGTACATTAAAGAATTATAGTAAGCTATCTTACAATTATAGTCATATGATACATTTTCTGCATAAGGTAGTGCACATAATATAATTTTCCCCACACCAGATTTTTCAATAACATTTAGTGTGGACATCAATTTATCTATGCTAAGCTTATCTACATTAAGACTATTTCCTAATAAAATTACTAATGTAGTACTGCTATCATAACATCCCTTTGAAATAAGGTCACATAAATGAGACAAAGTAATGTTTTGATAACAGTAATTTGTCACTTGTTGCTCTAACTGGTAGCTCAATAATGGGCCCATTCCTAACCCAATCTGATCTGAAAAAACAACCGTCTTACTGACTGCTCTAGGGGGCTGTTTAACTACTGCCGCATGCCTAGTTGTGTCGTGGGCCACATCGGCTTGAATAATCTTTGCTGGTGGCATTTGGCCACAATTACAATGTTTTCCATTTAATAATGCCTTACACCGCTCCTCCAAATCTCTATTTTCTAGCAGCAATTTATTAAAAGCCTGTATGTGCTCCTCAACTTGTTTTTTAGTAGTCTCATACATGGTGGATACTGCCAAAAGCTCATCTTTCAGCCTGTTAGGTTCGTTCTCAAAAAAGTGGCACCGTCAGGGTAAAGTGAATGAAAAAAAATGAAAATGGTTTTTTGTACCTTTTTGGATTTAAATATGTTTTTGAGTGCATCAATGATACGGAATTTGCAGGAGGGAACGAAATAGTCGTAAAAACGTAGAACTTATAGCGAGTTGAAATTTTAGACATACAGGAGAAAGTGAATAGACAGGGTAGCAGGGAAAACGTGGCAGGATAAAGAGAGTTTGAATAAAAAAACAAGTTTACTACTAATAATTCAACGTATATCGACTATTATGATTTCGTTAGGATTCAATTTTTTTTCTTTAAGTAGAAACAAAAGCAAAAAAAAGTATTTTTTTAAACAATATCCATTATTTTTTATTCAAAACAGTTGAAGTACAGTAAGTGATATCTGATTATTATTTTCAGTCACGATGCCTGCAGTGTTTGACTGGTAGAGAATGCCTTAAGGCATTATGTACACCATTTTGTACTTTTTTATGTGCAATAAAGAATAAATAAATAAGTACCTACAAATCCTACAATCACAGTCTTGTAAAACAACAAAGCACATATCATGATTCACAATGTGAGTTGTACTTGTGCATGTAATGCCTGCAATGGCTGCCCCAGTGGAAGAGTTGGTTCGTCTCCTTGATGTCTCCTTGGTAACATATGTCGAGATAATGAGGTCAGTATTTAAAATGAGGGCCACTCTAGGGCCGGACGGTGTGCCTTGGCTCTTTAAACATCTTGGAAGTAGATTACGTGGCCACATTGACGACAGCCTCCGAGAGGGTATAAATTCTCGTTGGAAGGTGGGCAGACTGTGCCTTTCGAAAAAAGGGTAGTCCAGTTGACTGTCCCTTAGGATACCGTCCCATTGCCCTCCTAGATGAAACTGGCACGATGTTGAGCGCATCATCGTAAGTCTCATCTACTGCTGTGCACGCATTTTGAAAGACACGTGCCCAAACATCAGAGATCGGGTTCTGGGAGGAGCTATAGAGGCAATTGATGCACTGCATAAATACAGCGGTCTGGTAGCAGAGAAAAGGCAGGGAGCTATCGCAGTATCTCTTGACATTGCCAATTACTTCGGCTTTCTTCCTTATGTGGTAATAAAATAGGCGCATTGCTTCCACGATGCGCCTTTCTATTTGAAGATCATCATTCACCATAGGGCATTACCTTGCAGATAGAGTACTGCTCAATGAATCAGGAGGAAGATGCCTAGAAAGACGAATGGAGTGTGGTGTTCCTACCGGCTGCGCCATATAAACGTATAGGGACAGGTCAATGAGACTACGTGCTCAAATCAAGACTGACTTCTTTATTCTTCTTCTTACCCACATGCATATTCATAATAATCATAACCTACCCACAGTTTTCCACAGGGGTCGGTACTGGGCGCCTGCTCTGGAGCATTGGCTTTGACTTGGCTATCAGAGTAGTCCAACTTCTCCGCATGATCACCATTTGTTATGCCGATGACACAATAGTAGCCGTGAGGGGAAGAAAGTACCAGGATAATAAGGAGAGCCACAGTGGCAACTGAGCTCACAGTTAGGCGCATTAATTTGTTTGGGCTTGCGGTGTTACTTGCCACGACCGATGACGTGGTTTTCGAAGGAAAGGTTGGCTTCTGCCCGAAGAATGTGATTGCTGCCGACCTAGCCAAAATGATAATCGTTGACGCTATACGCCGATCGAAATGCAATATGGTTCTGTAATGCCTATATGCAAGAGCGATAGGGATGTTGCCTTGCCTATTGGCGGTGAGGCGGTCCCTCTTACGCCCCAAATTAAGTACTTGGGCTTAAATTCAAACCAAAATTGGTACTCCGAGGAACATTTTATCAAATTGGTTCCTAGCCTCGTCGGGACTGCTTCGGCGCTGAGCAGACTATTGCCCAATATCGAAGGACCCAATGCCCCATATCGGCGCTTATATGCGAACGTCACCCGCAGCGTGTATACAAAATTTCAGCTCAGTCGGTTGAATATTTCTGCTTCAAATTGGGTTGCAAGATTTGACCTCAACATACATACAAACATACATACATTGCAAGTTAGTAAAAACCATGTCAAAATAGCTTTTTTTTACTTGTATTTCTTTATCCTGTCAACAGTCACTTTACCCTGCAGAGTGATGGCAGGATAAAGTCACACAGGGTGTAGTGAAAATCCGATTAACTAGATATTATCTCCGAAACTGTTGATAATACAACTGTCATAATTTTAATATACATAGTTATACTTCAATACAACATTAAAATGTTATTGGTAAAAAAACTGCCGTATTAATATTTTAAAATAATCATGCCAGAATAAAGTGGACATACCTGTTACAAACTCCGAACGTCACACTTTGAAAACTTCTAACCACAAGACCGCAGCACCTCACACACAAACCTTTACACCGGCGGCTAGAACCATACTGGCTACGTGTTTTACGTATATTAGGGCCTCAATAAGACTTTCTGTGTGTGAGTGAGGTGCAATACCGCGGACGCACAGGATATGGAGAAAATATCGCTGGACAAACTTTGAAGGTGAAAATTAGTGTTAAAAAGTAATCGAAACATCCCGTGCAACGTATATTTAAGAATATAGTAGTCTATTCTCTACAAAAAACAATATTTTATTATCATAAAACTGCAATTTAATAATCTATAGAGCGAAAACTTGAGCAGTGTCGCGTTGTGACAAGGCAGGGTACAGTAGAAAACGGTCTTCTTTATTTTTTTTTTACAAAAGTATTATATTTATAGAAAAAATATGTGTTGGCCTCGATGTGTCACGTTAATGCCTACTTATGAAAATTTTAATTATATGTGAAAATTATATATTTCGCATACTTTCTATTCAAAAACGTGATGGCAGGGTACGATGCCACTATTTTGAGAATTACCCGTTAATGTCGGCATTTAATTTCAGAAAATTTGATTCCTTGACTTCCAGCTCTGAATGACAGTCTTGAACCCTATTTTTCATAACTGTTAATGTATGTTTTAATTTACTATATTTTTTAATACATGCCTGGCCTTTGATCAGCTTTTGGGTTCTCCTAATATACCTATTAATCTTAATGTACTTTTTTAACTTATTACTACTATTAAAGAATACTATGTGTTTGGAGTCCCTACTTAATTGTGTTTCACCGCTTACCAACTCTTGGTACACATTCTGTAACTGCGAAGCATCATAGTGCTCCCGCTCTTTCCTAAACAAATTAAGTTCCTCATTTGCCACACCCAGTTCTTCTTCTAACTGTGTGATGCGGGCCAAGGCCACTTCATGTGTCGAAGCGCACTGGTTGAAGGTGTCTATTGTGCCTTGCAAACGGTCCACTTCTCCGCGGGCATCAGTCAGCTGCACATCATTGTCCGCCAGCTCCCTTCTCAATTCTGAGTTTTTGTTGATTATTTTCTGGAGCTCCACTTCGCTTTCCTCCCTTTCCTCCAACAACTGCTTCGACAAGGCCCTCGACTCGTGTAGGTCCTGTGCTGTTGTTTTTAGCTGCATCTCTAGTTGTCGTGCCGTTGCCTTGCGTTATCACAGCATTTGCCACGGCTCATCGGATCCTGGGGTCCGCTTTGTCAACTAATCCCAAGATTTGGCGTAGGCACTAGTTTTACGAAAGCGACTGCCATCTGACCTTCCAACCCGAAAGGTAACTAGACCTTATTGGAATTAGTCCGGTTTCCTCACGATGTTTTCCTTCACCGAAAAGCGACTGGCAAATATCAAATGACATTTCGCACATAAGTTCCGGAAAACTCATTGTGCGAGCCGGGGTTCGAACCTGCGACTTTCGGAACGAAAGTCGCACGCACTTACCGCTAGGCTACCAGTGCGCAACTGTAGAACTCAACATCATAGTGTAATAATGGGAAAAATGGATCAGTTACAATTGCCCCCCAGTCAAGATTTGCCCCGCTGTACCTTACAACACAAACATTTAAGGCTGACGTCCACTATGCTCACCGAATCGAAATTCAAATCCCTTTTACATTTGACCATGAAATTTTATTGATGATGAGAAATTACATTTACTATGCACTATGCAACTGTGTCCATTGGCGACGCTACGAATTCACCATTCATAGTAAACTAGCTTTTGCCGGCGGCTTCGCTCGCGTTAGAAAGGGATAAAAAGTAGCCTATGTCACTCTCCGTCCCTTCAAGTATCTGGAGATAAAATCACAATTCGTCGCTCCGTTTTGCCGTGAAAGACGGACATGTATAGATTATGTAGAACTTCCGAAGGAATTCAGAGCTACCCATGAGCCTCATCATCCGATACGTGGAGATGGTCGAGAACCTCCTGAATAGCTGAAGGATCTTAGGATCGAAGGGGGTAATTGCACAAAAGATCCCGATGGGTCGAAGTGCGTAAGGGCCCCCGCAGATTTAAGATAAGATAAGATAGATTATGTAGAAGGCCAATTTTTAAAATTCGATACGGTGAGCCTAGTATAGACGTCAGCCTTTACGATCCGTAGAGTATTTTAGTTATCTCTATCGCTTTTCCGTATTGGTACGACAGAGTTACGAATCGTTCGCCAAGGAGCGTGAACAATTGCACTCTTGACTACGGCCCACCTCCGGTGTTTTCAATTTTGTTCGAATACGCAACGCCCTTGTATACCTACTCTAGTTCACAAACGTATCACTTTCTGCACACTTTCTGAACAACAATCACCAACTTTCAGAGCATGAGGAATGAAAAATGTTTTTCTCAAACATGCAATGAAATATTGTCTTTACGTTCCTTAAAATTGGCTGGGAAGTATCGCTTTTTGGGCGCAACAACTCGAGAGGACTGTAAAGGGATTTCATATTATTTTTTAGGCCTAGGCCTGCAAAGTAACTTTTTTAAGTAAGCTGTCAGAACTGTCATGTCACTTTTTTTTAAATTTTTGTGTGACCTGGATACTTGTCACACTTGACGTTTGAGTGTATTTGTATTTTGTCACTTAATAAATAAAATATTGTCCTTTAGAGCATTTTTTTTTATTTCATTGTATGTTTGAGAAAAGCACTATACATGCCTCGAAAAGCGTGAAAACGGATTCCCGGCCTCGTATCCCTATCCGGCCTCGCTCGCACGCTCGCTCGGCCGTATATACCCACTTGGCCGGAAATCCTCATTTTCCCGGCCTCTGATGTAATGTACTATTGTTACTAATTACACAAAAAATTAGTACTTACAAAGTAAAACTATATGTTTAGAGGTCGGTTACTAACATCAAAATGGGATATTGATCAACATTTTCTTTATATCTATGTACCATTCTTTTTTAATTACTTAATGAGTTCGGCTAATTATTTTAGTAATTTGATGGATGATGAGTTTATACATTAAGTAGTTATATTATCTTAATTAATGTCACACAAATTACACCTAAAATAAAAGTTTTGTTTTATTACACTCATTTTACTCGTAAATAGTGTCTACAACACACTATGTTTAACTTCAAAGACTGTTTGCAAACACAATGAAATCGTTTAAAATATAAATAAATACGTACGATATATTTCTTTGGATCATAACACTTGAACTACATTTCGTTCTAACTATTTGTAGACATTCTGTTAAAAAAAACTTCCGCCTTACTATTAGGTATTACAAATATGCTAGCTATCTAGTTACGGTAGAACACGGAACACAAACACCGTGTCTGTCAGAATAAGGACAAACACTGACGATTTACCGTAAAGTGATACCAGTATTAAAAGCTAAAAGTCTGTGCTGCGTGAAAAAGGTATGATTTTACCAATAATAGTAACAATTATAGTTCGAGAATAGAATCCTGAACTTGCGAGTTTTTTAACACGCGAGGAGTAAAAACATTTGCACCCGAGTGTAACACAAAACTTTTCCTCTCACTATAGCGAGGAAACTTCAACGCAAAAAATGAGTTTATCACTGCCTCCAGTAGTTTCACAGGTGGTATATCATCTTTATTACTAGATTCACCTACTTTTATCAATTTTAAAGCAGTTAATTTGACTTTATTCAAGGTCAAATTACTTTACCCACTAGTGGATAAAATGCGTTTTTATCCGCTGGCATTAAAGGACAAAACACGTGTTTCCGAGCTAGTGAGGGGGAAAATATCTTACAGTAGGTACATTTTTAGGGATATAGGAAAACAGCATACTTAGCTTAAGTATCATTAAAAAGGGCGTTGCATCAACCACATTTGAGACACATCATCGTCACGCAGCAGAAGTCTATAGAACTTCCCATACAATAAAATTTTACGAACACTTTATACCTATTAACGGTGCCAGAGGGTTTGATGCAACCGGTCCTTAGAAACACAAATTTAATTATAACAGGTAATCTATGAAAACTAAATCAGTAGTTAACTACGCGAAATAGTAAAATGCAACAATACTTTCAAAAAAGTTACACAATTTCACTCAAAACAATCCTCTTTTTTGGTCTGTCACCATTTTTGCATTTTGTTTTCACCGCAAAATTTCGTCGCATTATCTTATTGAAATATCTAAACCTAGTTTTCCCAGTACGCTTTTAATACGGTTTTAGAAGGAGTACATTTTTAGTACGCCTGATGTTCAGAAATTACGTAAAATCGTAAAAAAGTACATTGGCAACACTGTTATGTAAATACGATGCGCGCGCCTCCTCTACCATCGTGCCGTTATCTGAAACTCACTCGGTAATCGCTCGTATTATTCATATCTAATTTAATTAGGCTAATGAAGACAGGGTTTAACTTATGGGGTTTTTAAATAAGATTACCTTAAAATGGGTTATATGTATATACTACAATAAGTGTTCCGGACTTTTATATTTTAGTTTTATTTTGGAAAGTTTCATTTTATATTTTTTTACGATAAACAGGGAATCCTACCTCACCCCGTAGTCCCTTGTAATTGGGGTGAGATGGGATTTCATACAAGGGTGATTTTGGATTGTTTGGTCGATTTTTTTATTATGAATATTACTAAATATAGCTCAATTTTAAATTGAAATAATTGGAACACATTGTTTCTGTAGCAGTAACCTTAAAATCTCATCTCACCCCCCATTCGTCCATTCTCTCTTCATTCATAACTTAACTCCCCACGAACCCTAAGCTACTTACCTCAAATTACGGTAAATATTTTTTATTTTTCCCCTTACTAGCTCGGAAACACGCGTTTTGTCCTTTAAAACTACTGGAAGCAGTGATAAACGCATTTTTTTGCGTTGTAGTTTCCTCGCTATAGTGAGGGGAAAAGTTTTGTGTTACACTCGGGTGCAAATGTATTTTACTTCTCGTGTGTTAAAAAACTCGCAAGTTCAGGATTCTATTCTCGAACCACTCGCTTCGCTCGTGTTTCAACTATAGAATCCTTTCACTTGCTCGTTTTTCAATTCCATACTCGGCGTTAAAATACAACTTTGCCCCCTTGTATAACAAATAACTATTCTTTGAACTGCCTATTTTAAGTTGGGAAGGGACATTTGAGTCATGACATGAATGAGGAAAGCTGGTTTCAAAGTTGAGTAATTAGTATCTTACCTGAGTTTAAAAGATTAACATTATATTACACTTTACACTCACAGACAGACACAATGTTTCTGACATGAATGTGACATAGTATACGTATTAAGTAAATATGTATAATTACGATTATTTTACCGTTGATGGTAAAATCCCGTCAAGTATGACTAAGTAATAGTGACTGGGAAAAATCATTGTAAACAGTAAGTACTCTTAACAACAATATAATTGAGCTAGTAACTGAGCATTTTTTTTTTTTTGCCACTTTTATGAAGTGTGATATTTTTGAAAAAAATATGCTATTCTACTCAGAATTACTAGCTTATTCAATCCTAGTAGTTAAAAAAATTGTCCCATACGATTTTTTCTTATTTTGTTACCATTTTCCATACATGTTGTATGGGGTAACAAAAGAAGAAAGTAACAAAAATGTATGGAAATTCTGGGACACTTTTTGTCTCCCAGTGAGATTGAAAGTACTCGTGATTCTGGGTACAATTGACCTAAAATTCCCTAAAACAATCAAATTTTTTTTATTGGCAAAAAAAAGAAATGCTCAACTATGGAAATTCTATAATGTACAAAGGACACGCGTTTGATTGACCTTAAGTGTAGGAAAAGTTTTATTTTAAATAATAATTAATCATTTATTTACAATAGTCAGGAAATCCATATACGTATGTAAGTAGGTACGTAATTATAAGAGCCGCTACAATTAGTTTCATAGTATTCGGAACGTGCAAAACTTGTGGTAGACGGTTAATAGTTTCTTTGTAGTAATAAAAATTGTAAGATAAAGATAAAAAATCCTTGGTAGGGTGCTGAATCATAGCACAAAGGCAGCACTCTTGACCAATTATTAACTTTAACCTCATTGCAATAAAGTTTATAAAATTAAATAGTTATAAATCGTGCCATTCATGAAGACGCTCACCTTGACTCATATTATCATGTTAATAGACGAAGAGTTTCACAAATTCGAGCGCCATTGTTAATGACACGAATTATAACAGGGTATGTAGCAAAATGCACAAACGAGATTATAGAGAGTTACTGTCAAAGTAAAATATGTAATCAGAGTGCATCAGACTGCCATCTCTCGACACAAGCTTAGAACTTTTGAACCTTAGTTTTGACAATTTGGCCCATATTCTTCTTGATATGTATTAAATTAATATTAGCGCCATCTAGCCGAGCGTTCCCCAAAGGTCACGCCACCGTACCTTTTTCTCTAGGGCTTTGAGGTACGTTTTTTTCTTAGACTTTATCCGTCTATACGGAGTTACATATGTCTTTGTTATTACTAAGTCGTTATTTCCATATTAATGAGTCACGGAATTTCATCTTAATGATGGGTGGAAAATGTACCTATACTACGGCCGATAGTCCACTATCATATGTTTATCATAGAAATATGATAGGTTTGTATGCCTCCCTTTTTCTCCAACGTGAAGAAAAAGGACGGCATGTTGCCTATGATCATATTTCTATGACAAACATATGATAGTGGACTATCGGCCTACGTCACTGCTGCTACATTGTCAATAGAATAAAGAGTACTATCGTACAGTATGGCCACTCCCGCTCCCCTCTGAAAGTGCCGCCCGCTCTCGGTTACATCGCAGTTACCGCCTGTACCACGCGACCAGTCGACCTGTTATAATATCTCACTCATACAAGCATGGTTTGCGTTCGCCTACACGAACTTAGACTGTGTGCGTGGAACGCGCCTCTTTCATATATTTGATCGCCAGTGTACGAGGTGTGACATTATGCTCTGTCGGTCTAGCCGAAATGACAATAATTGACGCCAGGGGGGCGATTTTTGAATCTCGCATACTTACGGGATTTTGTCACTAAAATACCGGTTGAAAACGGTGACTTGCTTATTATTTTCAGTGACAATTTTCTGAATTCGAACGCGTGAGACTCAAAAATCGGCCCGCAGATGATCGAAAGTATCGAAACTCAGTCTGGCTCTGTCGCGCTAATACGGATGAGCGAGATAGCTATCTACGATAATGAATAAGATGTTATTTCATTTGGCTACGTACTGAGGCTCTTTTGTGCCACTACGGAAGTGCGATAAGGAGAGCTTACGCTTACGGAACGAAAGCGATAGTAACGTTGCCTGCGCACCCTGACTACAGACATAGATTAAATATTATAAGATCATCATACCATCCCATACATTAAAACGCGACCGCCTAAGAACGCTATGCGCGTTCTTAGGCGGTCGCATTAGTTGTTGCCATCGATTATTTGTAGATTAGCGTTAAGAGGGGGTCGTACGAAATCCTCGAAAAGTGCATTCGGCGTTTAACAAATGCTGCTCACATTTCTAAATTAAATGAAATAAAATAAATGTAGTTATTATCTTAAAGAGTGTGTCTACAACTTTTGACTATTCACAATCTCCAATTATTAACGGTGTAATAACTAAACCCACACAAAGTTGACCTAAAATGAGAAAATCGTATGTCGCCGTTTAGTAAACTTTGTTAAAAAAATTCAATACCCTAGTTATAACATTATGTGATTCTGAAAGCCAGATAAATGGACTACAAGTTTTGAGGTTTTTTATATTTTTCCTCTCAAAGGCAACAAAGAAATTTTACCTTAAATTTAAACTATCGTAAAATTTCCATACATTCGCCATTGCTGTCAGAATTCTCCTTTCGATTAGATGCCGTGAGCGGCTCATCGGAGGCAGACGTGTCGCCGGTCGCTCCGCGTTGACAATTAAATTTGACAAATATTTTGACAGAAAATAGTGTACGTACACGAAAAACCATACCAGTGTAAAACTGTGCTCAAAATAAATAGGGTAAGTCGATAATGTCAGGTGGAGATCCAATCTCATTTAAAGTGTAATGGTGCATGGCTTGTGCATCAAAAATAAATAAAAATATATCACATTATTAAAGAAAATAACGAACACAACCGAATGAGTATAAATGATTTCATTCTAGTTCGAATAAATTGAAAAGAGTTTCATGTTTTCTTTTACTCATTGGAATACATTTTCATTACGCTGGTATTAACAGTACGTCATTTTAAAAATATATATGACAGCACCTACGTCAAATTCTGTCAACCAGATTGTATGTAAACAATTATAATTTAATTTATTTTTACATATTTAGATACTTATTAATCGATTTTTACTTAGAATAGAAGAAAGGGAAATGCGGACGGGTATATAAGTACCTATTTATTAAATACAATATTCCGTATGGTGTGCTTCTGGTTCAAATTTTTATATAAAAAAATGTTTCAATTTCATTAAAGATTACCCTGTGCATACCACGAACACGTAAGTAACCGTAAGTTCATCGTTGTTTAGAAAGTAACGCTCGTTTTGAATGGCACTTCTCCATTCAACTAGACCAGATGTTCATGGAACAGTCACCAGCATACGTATATGACTATGAACGGCCGTGACAACATATCCGATTCTCTATAGGGGCCATAAGTATATGACGACATATTCCCGGCAAAAAATTGTGATGCTTCGTGACCGGCAAAAACATAGTCTCTCTTTCTAGCGTCTCGCGAGCGTAGCGTCGGGCCAACTGTATGGAAAAAGACGCCGCGTCGCGTCGGCGCTGCTTAGCCATACAGTTGGCCCGACGCTACGATCGCGAGACGGTAGATGTGGGAGGGTCCTTATCCGTATAAATATCTTATCGGGTCGCTTAAAAATATTTGTTTCCTTATAAAAATCTAAATTACACTCTCACTCGCATAATTATCTATCCATTGTTAAAGCAAATATATATCTTACGGGCTAGAAATCATTAATATGTAATTAAAGTGCAATAACAAACCCTACCTTAGTTGCCTTAGAGCGGTAAATTGTATGAGGTGATTTGACATCTCACGAAACACGTGCAGTATTATATTGTCGTTGCATATGTCTGTCTCATCTGTTCTTAAACTATGACAACTAAACTTATTACAAATCTGATATCAGAAGTCTTTTTACAAGCTTTTATTCAACTTGCCTTGTTAGTTTGGGTCAAAACGTAGAAGCTAAATTTGACCCACTTTCCGGTTTCCGATTGAGCTGAAATTTTGCACACATATGTAAATCACGTGACAATGCAATATTATGGTATCATGGAGGTGATCTGATGATGGAGCAGAAAGGTGGTCAGGGGAACTCTGTTATGAAACGTCGTATCCCCATTGAGTAAGGGGTTTTTAGAAACATCTCGGAGAGCAATAGATGATTGTTGAAAGAAAGGTACAGTCGGCTAAGGTAAAGCTTGTGCCAAAAATGAAATTTTTGCAAAAAAAATATATTATAAATTGGGAGGTGTAATTTTTTATTATCTCTGCATTTCATTGAGAAGAAAAACCGGCCAAGAGCGCGTCGGGTCACGGTCAGTGTAGGGTTCCGTAGTTCCAGGGAAAATAATATATTTAGGGGCATGAAAACGTCTGTCAAAGTTGGCATTTAAATTTATTGTATTATTTACTCATTTTAACTTTATTTTTGTGTGAAATTTTGCTCAGAATTTGTTTGTTATCCTTTTGAATGTAGTGTATACCTACACTTCTAAAGTTTATGTTCCATACATACTTACTACAATTTTCTTTTCATTGACAGACGATTTCAATTTCAATTTGATGGATGAAATATCCGCGGCCTGAGGGGTGAATAGGATCAGGAATGGGGGGAAACGGGTCGCAAAGGGGGTGAATAGGTTTACGAAGGGGGTGATTAGGGTCGGAAGAGGGGTGAATTGGGATGTGTGGTCAATGGTTGTCAAATTGTATAAAAGATATATAACTTACCTAAAATGATGTTTTTATGAATGACCTCTCTGTATATGGACGCAATTTATACGTCAATGTATTGCTTCGTAGTTAGACTAGATACAAGAAATCAACATTTAGAAATGTTAATTACACTTCTGTCAACCTCCACGTTTCACCCATGATTGCTATAATATAAATGGATTACTTTAAAATAAAAATCATAAGTATGAAACTATACAACTAGGGAAGAAATAAAATTATTTTATTGAATAATTTTTGATTTGTTCTTTTTCAAGTTTATATAAATAATAAATTCTCAATTCGCTCGAAGGTTGAAAGAGACACCTTATAGGGATAAGTTCGCCTTTGTATACCATAACTATACTGTATTTATATGTCCTAACTTGTCTTATGTACAATAGGTAAAGTGTTCACATACATACATACATAAATTGAAATAGATATCATACACGAAAGAAAAAACGACAAGGCCTACTGATGGCCGAGCCGGGAATCGAACCCGGGTCTTCAGCTTACGCAGCTAACGTCATTACCACTAGGCCACCCGCCCGCCGTGTGGTACCCAACGAAATTTCTCTAGTGTATGTATGTTATCTCTGATAGGCACATTTTGACCACTTCGTATATGAATCTTATAAGGCCCATTTGCACCAACCACTTAACTCAGGGTTAGTGGGCTGTCAACTGTCAAATTCCATGTAAAATAGTGGGTTAACCCTCAGGTTAATCCTCCATCTTCGTTGGTGCAAGTGGCACTTAGAGGATTACGGTATAGCGAGAGACATGGCGGGTTCGATTCCCGGCTCAGCCACCAGGGGGCCTTGTCGTTCTTACTTTCGTGCGTGATATCTATTTCAATGTATAAGCATGAAAACGGTTATGACTTTATTTTCAAATAAGTAATTTTTACTGATAAACTTTTTTTTTGGCATTTAATTTTGTAAGGTATGCTCCCAGCCGAAGATCAGCGCTGATGAAGAGGCACCAAAGAAAACACGTCCGTTCCATACAAGATTTATTAGCAGAGAGCGAAAATATAAACCTACCCACAATCAGTCGGTGCCTATAATTACTAAACTACCCACATATGTCACAAATTTATTTCAAAAAAACTTAATGTCATTATCAGTTTGCCTTTAATATTTGTGGGGTTTGAAATTGGACCAGAAGTGATATTAAAAAAAAATATACATTTATAACCTTTTGAATTTTGGAAGTCGGTTAAAAAATCTGGCCAAATGAGAATCTTTTTTCGCACAATTGTAAAACTAAATTATCTTTACTAGTTACCTCTAAAATACTAAATGAAATGACATCTATTGCGACTTAAGTAGTTTGCATAAATTAGTAACCCAATTCACCTAGAGACGGCGCTGCACTTTGGGCTACTTAGTACATCGTTTTCTGAAGATTTTGGGTTCATGGGGTCGGAACGGGTATGAACTACCGTAATTTGTGCTGAATAGGACCAAAACCGACTTTTGAACGTAGATAGCACTTTTTTATATGTTCCATGCTAATTTTTTACACAAAAAATCTTCCAGCGGTGTGAACTTCGGTTTGTCTTTGAAAATATGTCGTTTTATTTAGTAATTTTCGCTCACCCTAACGTTGGGGTGAATAGGGAAAAGTGCTAGGGTTGACCCTTTTGGACTACGAACAAAACCTGACTAATTAGTATGTTATGAGTAGTCGGTTATGTATTAATAAAATAAATTTATCGAAATCTACACATATGATAACCTTAAACCAACCTTTATAAATGGTGCTCTGACGCAGTGAACAAGTAAGTATGGTCGTGGGCAGTGCGGATAACGTGTTAAAATATAAGCATAGTTTGTTGCTATTTTTCATGTTTAAATAACTTCTAAACTAACGTAGTGGTATTCAAGTAAAAGGTTCACAGTGAATATTAAGTAGCTTGCCAGAAATGGGTTTCTGCTTAGCTATACCTACCATTGTAAGTATTGAGTTTTGTATCATAAAGTCAAACTAGGCATTTATTACTAATGATTTACTCTGTGGGGTGCCTTTGATAACTTGCATGGGGTAACATTGACCATAATGACACATAGTTGATTATTGTCTGATTATGTCACGGTACTTGTTGAGTTGAGGCAGATAATTTGATCTCTTCGTGTGATAAATATTGAAACAATTGCAAATAAAGTTGGTTTTTCGAAGATGGTAGGTAATTTTTATTTTTGATCAAAGTAACCCCAAAATAGCGTTAAAGAGTTGTAATATTTGACTGTGCGAACCGTTTTTTTATCTTTTCTTGAGATAAAATACTTTTGCAAGGGGTTACATTCGATTACCATTTAAAAAAAACATAGGGTATCAAAGTAACCCTAATGTCAGTTTAAGTTTGATCTCATAGTTTTTTTTTCTGCGTACATTATTTTGTTGCTTTTCTAGATTTTTAGCAGGAAAAGACTAAAAAAGTTGATGGTCCCATTTTTTTTTCTTTCTTTACATTTAATGGATAAAAATACCCATTAAATGTAGAAGCTAGCTATAGCTACCCATTACCATGTAGAAGCTAGAGAAGTTTAAATTCCCAAATTGGTCAATGTAACCCCAGTTTACGGTAGACACCGTGAATCTATTCTAATAATTCTCTATTTATTTGAAAGAAAAATCGTTACGATACTAAAATGCAATCTAAGATAAAAATGCTTTTCATAAATATAGTTACAAACTAAGTTCAGAATTTTTTTTCGTACAACTTTTACAATTAAATTGGTCTACCTATCAAGTTCAAAATAATTTTCCTAGAAAGTCTTTATAAAGTCCTGCTTTTGAGATTTTTTCATATTTGAGAAAATAGCCCTTATTGCCTGAAATACGGCAGTGATATTGACATTGACATTTGCTTTTTCGTATTTTGACTGCACTGTTGTATTTTTTGCCATGCTAATTTGAACCTTATCTCTGAGCGATGTTTTTTAATTTTCAGTCACGTCACAGATGTTTATGACATAACATCTAGGTATTTAGCCACTTAAAAGAAACTACAAGGGACTTTACAGACGTGGCGACTGCAACTGGTACAGGGCCTAAGCTATAATTTATATAATTTATATAGCTATAATTTATTATATTGTGATTTTTATATGTTTTTTTGTGTTTTATTTATTACCAAGTATGAGTTTCAACATTTTCAACTCAAGAAACTGAAATTTAGAGAAGAGACTCGGAAATTGGGTAAGATAAAGAGTCTGATGAAGATGGCGATGGATATGCGTCGATATTCCCTGTCTTTCTTTGTGTCTCTGACTTGACTGCTGCTAGCTGTACTCTATTCATTAGGTTTTTATTTTATACACATACTTTATTTTGTATCAAACTAAATGATAAAAAAACCTAACGACAAGAAGAATATTAGAATAAAGAAAATATCTGATAGTCTTTAATACAACCCGCATATACGTAATGCACATCACAGGCCTCTGAAGACCTGCAGGGCAATCATAGTCGCGCGATAAATGATAAAACATCGGACCGTCCCTATTGCACTTACAAATAGTGCGATAGGGCTGAATGTTTTATCATTTATCACGCGACCATAATTGTCTGCCTGGAGGTATCGGCCTTCACACACGACTTTGAATAATGTTTGCGGGGATAGGCAGGCTGACGATTTTTAATCTAAGTATAGAAAAGTAACGCAAAATGAAGTGCAAAGTAATTTGAAATACACCTAGATACACAATCAACTGAGTAAGGAACGTTATCTACATATTTAGGTAAATTTAAGTCACATGAGACATGAACAGAGAAGGAAAGCTAGATGATGCGTATTTTTTTCTATGTCTTCTTGTATGCTACCTTTTTTACAGTTTAATTTCTCAAAGGAGGTCAGTAGTTGACTACAAACTCAAAATAACACTCTTGAAAAAAATTAAGGGTCACTGACCTTTCACAGTAAATTGATTGTTTTGTTTAGTGTGAGTGAAGGGTGTTTGTGTGTGTAATGGGGTAATTTGACAGATTCTGAAAATTCTCCCTGCTCTACCCCCTCTTAAGTGTCACTTTCGAGCCATAAATCTATGTCACGCCATCTACAAGTACAATCGAAAGCTACAAGACATTTTTTTGTGGCTCCATCTATGTGTGGTGTAGTGAATTCGCGTTCTTAAGCGATCGCCGGTCGCATTTTTTGTACAGGATGGTATGTATGATCTTCTTATATTTAATCTATGCTACAGATAATATAATAGGACATACATACAATAAAAATAATGCAAGGTGAGTTTGTAGTAACAATTTATTTTACAGTCAAACAATATATCTACACAAAATTATTAACAAAACGTTTCCTACAAATGAACTGAATGTTTTATAGCTTATACTTCGTATTTGCTCAAATAAGTATGAAAAAATATATAAAAAAAAAGACATAGTTGAGCAAATACACAAAATCTGTAAGCTTATAACAGTGGTGGGGGGAGGGGGGCATTTTCGCGAAAAAAGATTCAAAAACTTTTTTTTCTAAAACAGGTATATTTAATATTTTTTCTATTCAGAATCACAAGCTCTTTCCATTCTACTAGGCGGAAAATCCCAAATTTAATAAAAAATTGTGAAATTAACCAGGGCCCGTTAACATTCATGCTGATGACATAAATTTGACGTCACGCTGCATATAGGATGATTCAAGAGTTTTTTTTTAAAAACATTATTCATCAATATTTTAATCATGACTTCAAAACTAATCTATTCCTACGTGAAATTATTAATACCTACAAACGTGAAAAGTAAATTAAATTATTTATTTATTTTTTACATTCATTTTATTAAATACGTTTCTTACCATATTTCAACAAATTATTAAACTTAAACAAATTGTTTCCTTTTCGTTTCACGTATCATATAGGTATTAATTATTCCACGTATGAATAGCTTACTTTTGAAGTCATTTGAACATGATAAAAATTGATTAATGAATTGATTATTACAATAAAACTATTTTAATCATCCTATATGCAGCGTGACGTCAAATTGATGTCATCGGCATGAAAGTTACGGAATAAATTATTAGGATTCGAACCGGGATTACCTATTTGTATGTACATACTACAGGGGTAAGTACTAATAATTCTTATCTCTAGTAATAATAGTTTTAATGTAGTATTTTTTGAAATTACGGAGTATGAACACAGTATTCTTTTAACAAAGACTATACAATTATAAATTGAAAGAGATATCATACATGAAAGAAAAAACGACAAGGCCCACTGGTAGCAGAGCCGGGAATCAAACCCAAGTCTTTAGCTTACGCGGCTAACGTCTTCACCACTGCCACCAGGCGGGCGGGTGGTCTAGTGGTGAAGACGTTAGCCGCGTAAGCTGAAGACCCGGATTCGATTCCCGGCTCGGCCACCAGTGGGCCTTGTCGTTTTTTCCTTCGTGTATGATATCTCTTTCAATTTATAATTTATTATAGTCACCTACTTGAAAAAAGAACAAATCAAAAAATATTCAACAAAATAATTTGATTTGTTCCCTAGTCGTAAAGTCTATACAACTTTACGAGTCTGTTTAAGATGTTACACTTAAAATTAGCTTTCTAATTGCTGTAACTTCAAAAGTACTTGTCTTTCTATTAAGAAACGGTTGTCTTTTTTTTTTCAAAATTAGTAGAAATAGGTACTAAGCATCATTTTAAGCCAAAGACATATGTAACTCCGTATAGACAGCTACAGTCTAAGAAAAAAACGTACCTTAGCCATATAGAAAAAGGTACGGTGGCCTAGATGGCGTTACACCTTTGGGGAACGCTCGGCTAGATGGCGCTAATGTTAATATTTGACATTTTAACACAGATGTCACAGATCAAGCTAAGAATATGGGCCAAATTGTCAAAATTTACGCTTAAAAGTTTTAAGCTTGTGTCGAGAGATGGCAGTCTATGCACTGTGACTACATATTTTACTTTGATTGTAACTCTCTATAATACTCAATAACACAAATATGTCCATAATTTGAATGTTCTAATTTTTAAACATTAATTTAACACGTTGCATTGCCTATTGACATTATATTAATTCTTGATCTTATCATAAAATAAACATAAAATAATTTTTACAATCACTTTATATACAAATATCACTAACGGCCCAGCCACGACATTGGTCTAAGCGCGACAGCGGTGAGCAGCCATACGTGCGAATGAAAAGTCCCATCGCTGTGTCTCGCTCCAATGTATGGCCGCCGCTCACCGCTGTCGCGCTTAGACCAATGTCGTGGCCGGACCGTAAAACTTACAAGCTAAAAACATGTGCTGGTTTGAAGACTGTTAACATTATTGCTGCATACATTTTTAAGGCCATCGATTAAAAAATAATTTAAGAGAGCAAAAGAGAACTATAGAAAAGTAGAAGCCCCGCGCGTGGCTTTGTCGATTGAAGGGAAGAGATTATTATTTTTCAGTAAAGATCGTGTTTTTTACACACTGTGCGAGAAGTGGTTCATTATATGTCAGGTCGAAACTTCGGATGGCCATCTGTACTGAAAAACGTCGTACGATACACGTGCGAAAAGGAAATTCGTAACTAGTATCGATTTAAAACACGACCGTAGGGAGTGTTTGCAACTAAGAAATTAATGTGTATAGGGTCTCGCTATATATAAAAATATATAAAAAGGAGGCCAGCGTAGCGGGGTCACGTCGACAAAGGGCATACAATATTTTTCACTTCACGATAGGATATTAATATCCGTGCGTAAATAGTAAAAAAATCGTTTATCACCGCCAGAAAATGAGCCCCTCATCGCGGGGCTTCGTCGAGTCTGGGGGCGAGATAATATTATGCGTTTTATTTGTTGTTATAAATGACACAAGTGTTACGGGTTTATGGGGCAAAGAACTAGAAAAATTAGGAGGTTAGTTTTTAAAACATAGTAAATACGCGATTAAGTCCCGTTTGCAATTTTAAATATAGAAAAATGACCCCAGCATAGCGGGGCTTCGTCGACTCAATTTTATAGTTTCACTATATGTCCAGGCTGCCGATATAGATAACAGCTAGTATTCCCCGGCCATTATTAGAGGTAGTAAGCCGGTCCATCCGGTGAAGGGCCGGCATCCGGCGCCGTGACCGTCCACGTCAGAATAATGCTCCCAGAAGTAACCCGTGCGACGGTATTCTGACAGGAGGTTCCCTGAAAAAAGAAATAGTGATAAAAAAAAGGTTACAATTAGAGATGGGCCGAAAACGGACTTTGCCAAATACGAATATTCGGCCGAACATTCGGTTCAGCTGTAGTTAAAAACGTTTCAATGATTGGTAATGGGTACGGTACACATTTATCTTAATTATCCTATAATTTAGTGCATAAGAAAATTTTGGTTTTTGTTTCTTAAGGTACGTTATTTTTACTTTCAAACAAAATTAACGCATTTTTAACTCCCTTTGGTAGTTCCTTAGAATGCAGAAATAGGATGTCATTATGTGATGAATTACGAAACAACTTACGCTATTTATTTACTTTGTTTATTCGGTAAATGTTCGGCAATGTAACCGAACTATTCGGCCGAATACGAACATTGAAAAACTTGCCGAATATGCCGAATACCGAATATTCGGCCCATCTCTAGTTAAAATAAAAGATAAGCACAATACAAAATTTTAATTTTGAAAAAAAAAACCCTAGCAATCGGTCCACTATGATTTCCATCAAACATGGTTAAGAACACTCCCGCAAGCGCTGGTGGCCTAACGGTAAGAGCGTGCGACTTTCGATCCGGAGGTCGCGGGTTCGAACCCGGCTCGTAGCAATGAGTTTTTCTGAACTTATGTGCGTGTCATTTTGATATTTGCCAGTCGCTTTTCGGTGAAGGAAAACATCGTGAGGAAACCGGACTAATTCCAATAAGGCCTAGTTACCCTTCGGGTTGGAAGGTCAGATGGCAGTCGTTTTCGTAAAACTAGTACGCCAAATCTTGGGATCAGTTGTCAAAGCGGACCCCAGGCTCCCATGAGTCGTGGCAAATGCCAGGATAACGCAAGGAGGATGATGATGGCTAAGAACACTCCCGAATAATTCAGCTTTCAAACAATAAAACTAAATCTAAATCGGTTCATCCCTTCGGGAGCTACGATGCCACAGACAGACGGACCAGCAGAGAGACAGACAAGTTAAACTTATAACATCCCGTCGGGGGTTATAAAACTTATAAATTAGTAGTCAAAAGTTAAATATTGCACACGAGAGTACTTAAGTTAAATCGTGACGGCTTGCCGGAGCAAGACTCGAATTAGTTATATCTCTGGATCGATACTCCAGCGCCCTCGATCCAGAGGCCATGAGTTCAAGTCTCACCCAAGGCAGACATTTTCCACTTTTAAAAAAAATATTCTAAGCCTGGTTTCATCGATTGCAGACGTTTCTGCTAATCAGAAGTTAAAATGTAAGAAACTAGCCTATTATGAACTACGGTTTCTACAATCTATGGTATACTCACGGACGACGTTCTCTCTCAGTCTGTCGTGCAGCTGTCTCGCTCGCACAGCCCCTCCCTGGAGTAGTGCTTGAGCGCGGCGAACGCTAGATAGTTCACGTTCAGACTTGTCAGAGTATACTCACGGACGACGTTCTCTCTCAGTCTGTCGTGCAGCTGTCTCGCTCGCACAGCCCCTCCCTGGAGTAATGCTTGAGCGCGGCGAGCGCTAGATAGTTCACGTTCAGACTTGTCAGAGTATACTCACGGACGACGTTCTCTCTCAGTCTGTCGTGCAGCTGTCTCGCTCGCACAGCCCCTCCCTGGAGTAGTGCTTGAGAGCGGCGAGCGCTAGATAGTTCACGTTCAGACTTGTCAGAGTATACTCACGGACAACGTTCTCTCTCAGTCTGTCGTACAGCTGTCTCGCTCGCACAGCCCCTCCCTGGAGTAATGCTTGAGCGCGGCTAGCGCTAAATAGTTCACGTTCAGACTTGTCAGAGTATACTCACGGACAACGTTCTCTCTCAGTCTGTCGTGCAGCTGTCTCGCTCGCACAGCGTGCGGCCCCTCCCTGGAGTAATGCTTGAGAGCGGCTAGCGCTAGATAATTCACGTTGATCCAGACTTGGCCGCGCCAATATGGCGGATCATGTTCGGTATTCCGTTTCATGTACAGAGGCGATGATTTTGATAATGATCTGGAATTAGAACATTACATACATACAATCACGCCTGTATCCCATAAAAGGGGTATGCAGAACACATGAAGCTACTAAAGCTTCAGTGCCACTCTTGGCAAATAAGGGGTTGAAAGAAAACGAAACTGTGGCATTGCAGTGACAGGTTGCCAGCCTCTCGCCTACGCCACAATTTAACCCATAATTATTAATTAGAACATTAATCAAAGATTTTATAGGATACTAGTTTTTGCTCGCGGCTTCGCTCGCGTTAGAAAGAGACAAAACCGGCCAAGAGCGTGTCGGGCCACGCTCAGTGTAGGGTTCCATAGTTTTCCGTGTTTTTCTCAAAAACTACTGAACCTATCAAGTTCAAAACAATTTTCCTAGAAAAACTTTATAAAGTTCTACTTTTGTGATTTTTTTCATTTTTGATTCTTGCCTGTAATTTTAAATATGTCTCAGGCTCTTGATTGTTCATAATTTTAAACCTATGGTTCAAAAGTTAGAGGGGGGACGCACTTTTTTTTTCCTTTAGGAGCGATTATTTCCGAAAATACAAATATTATCAAAAAACGATCTTAGTAAACCCTTATTCATTTTTAAATACCTATCCAACAATATATCACACGTTGGGGTTGGAATGAAAAAAAATATCAGCCCCCACTTTACATGTAGGGGGGGTACCCTAATAAAACATTTTTTTCCATTTTTTATTTTTGCACTTTGTTGGCGTGATTGATATACATATTGGTACCAAATCTCAGCTTTCTAGTGCTAACGGTTACTGAGATTATCCGCGGACGGACGGACGGACGGACGGACGGACGGACGGACGGACGGACGGACAGACAGACATGGCGAAACTATAAGGGTTCCTAGTTGACTACGGAACCCTAAAAAGTAGCCTATGTCACTCTCCATCCCTTCAACTATCTCCACTTAAAAAATTACCCCCGTTCCCTCAGTTTTGCCGTGAAAGACGGACAAACAAACAGACACACACACTTTCCCATTTATAATATTAGTATGGATACATAGATTTTATTTTATTAGCCTGTGCTGGTAGCCTAGCGGTAAGTAAGTGCGACTTTCGTTCCTGAGGTCGCGGGTTCGAACCCCGGCTCGCACCAACGAGTTTTTCGGAATTTATATGCGAAATGTCATTTGATATTTGCCAGTCACTTTTCGGTGAAGGAAAACATCGTGAGGAAACAGGACTAATTCCAATAAGGTCTTGTTTACCCTTCGGGTTGGAAGGTCAGATGGCAGTCGCCCTACGCCAAATCTTGGGATTAGTTGTCAAAGCGAACCCCAGGCTCCCATGAGCTGTGGCAAATGCCGGGATAACGCAAATTACCGGGAACCGAACGCAGGACCGCGGTTTAGCAGGCGCTGGACACTACCAACTAGGCCAGATCGGTCGTAATTTTGAATAACTCAATAATAATTAAATAAATAAATAAATATTGGGGACACCTTACACAGATCAACTTAGCCCCAAACTAAGCAAAGCTTGTACTATGGATGCTAAGCGACGATATACATACTTAAATATATAAATACATACTTACATACATAGAAAACATACATGACCCAGGAACAAATATCTGTGCTCATCACACAAATAAATGCCCTTACCGGGATTCGAACCCAGGACCGCGGCTTAGCAGACAGGCTCAGTACCGACTGACCCAGACCGTTGAATTGTTTTTGATTTAAATAACCTTCCCTTAAAGTTAACGGAAATCAATAACTAACCTAACCACAAAATTAAAATTTTGAAAGAACCTCCGACATAATGGACCGATTTTCATGAAACATGGCTAAGAACACTCCCGACTAACTCAGCTTTCAAGCACAAAAAAAACTAAATCTAAATCGGTTCATCCGTTCGGGAGCTACGATGCCACAGACAGACACACACAGACAGACAGACAAACAGACGCGTCAAACTTATAACACCCCGTCGTTTTTGCGTCGGGGGTTAAAATCAGGATGTATAAAATAAAAATACCTGAGTCCAAATTTAGACCACAGCAGGTCTGGCTTGTCCAGATCTCTTAATATCTTGCCCAGGTTTTCACTGTCGGGTTTCAGTACTTTAAGCAGCATTGGGAAGAGGGATACGTAGCCTGTGGACAATACATAAGCTCTTAATGTGTCCAAATAATCTGGCTTGTCCAGATCTCTTAGTATCTTGCCCAGGTTTTCGCTGTCGGGTTTCAGTACTTTAAGATACAAGTAGCCTGTGGACAATAAAAGCTCTTAAGTGAAGTTACGAAACAAGTGGTGATACATTAAAACACGACCGAAGGGAGTGTTTTAAATCGACACGAGTTACGAATTTCCTTTCCGCACATGTATCGTACGATGTTTTTCAGTAATAGTACATTACGATACAAGTGCGTAATAATGGAAATTCGAAACGAGTGGCGATAAATTAAAACACGTATGAGGGAGTGTTTTCAATCGACAGATGAGTTTTTCAGTACCAAAGTTTCGACCTAGCATGTATCGTAATGTACTATTTCAGTACAGATGGTGTTTTTTTACGCACTAGTGCGAGAAGTGGTTCATTATATGCTAGGTCGAAACTTCGATGTGATATCTGTACTGAAAAACGTCGCACGATACACGTGCGAAAAGGAAATTCGTAACTCGTGTCGATTTAAAATACTCACATCGGTCGTGTTTTAATTTATCGCCGCTCGTTTCGAACTTCATTTTTTTCGCACTTGTATCGTAATGTACTATAAACAAAGAGAATAGGCTAGTTTCCTACTAGAGCTTCTTTTTTGTAAAACATTTCAGAATGAATTATGAAATAAGAGTACGTAGAATATCTTTCTTTTTCTTATTAAATATAAATTATGGTACTGTCCATACTAATTATGTGGTCTTTATTTGGTGCAATGCATAAAATATTTTATTTTAAGTATAGGAAACTAGCCTATTATTTTTTATAAACATTCAGAATTAATTATAAAGAGTATAGATACTTCGGTGCCATACTCACCAAAAGCTGAAGTAACCAATTTGGTTTCCGGCGGTACAGTGACGCTCCGGACCACTTTAGCGGTCTCGCCCGGACGTTTAGCCGGCTGCCGGACCAGCCGGACGCCGTCAGTGTGTAACCCTGTTAATAATACAAATTAGACATACAAAAGCTTTGTTTTTAGGGTTCCGTAGTCAACTAGGAAACCTTATAGTTTCGCCATATCTGTCTGCCCGTCCGTCCGTCCGTCCGTCCGCGGATAATCTCAGTGACCGTTAGCACTAGAAAGCTGAAATTTGGTACCAATATTTATCAATCACGTATTTATCCGTACAACATATCGAGGGTTTACTGGTGAAACCCGATAAATCGAGATAATTTGTCCTTAAAATAACAACATTGTGGATTTTGTTTTTTACCAGTAACTTTTAAACTTTATTTACTTTTTAACTTTATTTGTGGAAATTGCACATAGTTCGAATTACAAAAACCAGTTTGCTCAACTTATCGGGTTTCACCAGTAAACCCTCGATATATCTTACCGTAGTCCGCATAAGTCTGTGTGTGCGGCGACCAGTGTAGCTGGTTTAGTAGTTCCTCATCGCCTAATTGATCTCGAGTCGCTTCGAACCTAGACAAAAAATATGGGTTAGCAAGACATCCACTGTACACCGGCCCGGTATCCCATTCGAGGGGTTTGGAAGGGATATTCCTTTGATTACCAAAGCCTTTGCAGACAATAAACCACTATATCATGAATAGGTTATTCATTTATTATATACTAGCTTTTGCCCGCGGCATCGCTCGCGTTAAAAAGAGACAAAAAGTAGCCTATGTCACTCTCCATCCCTTCAACTATCTCCACTAAAAAAATCACGTCAATTCGTCGCTCCGTTTTGCCGTGAAAGACGGACAAACAAACAGACACACACACACTTTCCCATTTATAATATTAGTATGGATTCACTATGTCACTTAACCTGTACCACACCTCGGACACTGGCGATCAAATATATGAAAGAGGCGCATTCCTAGCACACAGTCTAAGCTCGAGTAGGTGGACGCGTACCATGCTTGTATGAGTGGAATATGACAGGTCGACTGTTCGCGTTTTTGACAGGCGGTAACTGTGAGGTAACCGAGAGGGGGCGGCACTTTCAGCGGGGAGCGGGAGTGGCCATACTGTACGATAGTACTCTTTATTATACTGTGCCTGTACCTACTGAAAGTACAGTCACCAGCATAAATAAGTGATGATTGCTACACTTTATCATATTAACATCTTGTTTGAAATGTCATACGAAGTTGTCAAATGATTGAAAGTAGAGATGGGCCGAATATTCGGTAAATATTCGGTATTTAGCATATTCGGCAAGTTTTTCAATGTTCGTATTCGGCCGAATAATTCGGTTGCATTGCCGAATATTTACCGAACCAACAAAGTAAATAACTAATGTAGATCTTACGTATTCCATTGGATACCTAATAAGCTCCTATTTTAGTAGCTTTCAAAGGAACTACTAAAAACAATATAAATTCAATTGTTTTGTAAAAGTTAAAAACTCTTAAACTGCGGTAAGAGTTGAGAAGAGTTCAGAGTTGTTTCAACTAAGTATTGGTTATCCACTAAATCATAAAAACATAGTTGTATATTAACATATTATTATGTACCTAACCAAATTATCAATCATTTAATAGTTTTAATGAACATCCCCTTTAAAATATGGCGTAACCGAATATTCGGCCGAATGTTCGGTTCGGTAAGAGCTAAACCGAACGTTCGGCCGAATATTCGTATTCGGCAAAGTCCATATTCGGCCCATCTCTAATTGAAAGCAGCAAGGTACAGAAATCATCACTTATTTTTGCCGGTGACTGTACTGAACTACTTAGTAGTCATTATTGAGTTTCAGGTGTCATCTTGACAGGTCATACCTGGTAGTGTCCCTCTGTAGAACATCAGCTATCGTGGCCATAGCGTCAGCAGCGGCATATATCCAACAACGCAAGTCTACATGACGCTCTATATTTGACGGGTGTGACGCTCTGAAAATAACGAAGTAATAAGGCTTGTGTTATGATGCATATAGTACTAGAGAGAAAAAATAAGTTTTTTTTGCAAAAAAATAATTTTTGGCACAAGCTTTAATCGCCGACTATACCTTTCTTTCAACAGTCATCTACTGCTCTCCGAGACGTTTCTAAAAACCCCTTACTCGATGGGGATACGACGTTTCATAACAGAGTTCCTATGACCACCTATCTGCTCCATCATCAGATCAGCTTCATGATACCATAATATTGCATTGTCACGTGATTTCCTTGTGTGCGAAATTTCAGCTCAATCGGAAACTGGGAAGTGGGTCAAATTTAGCTATAAACTAAGATACTAACAAGGCAAGCTGAATAAAAGCTTGTAATATTTAGACGAGTTTCCTATACTTCAAATTAAATATTTTATGCAATGCTGCAGTATACGAAATAAAGCACCACATGATTAGAACAGAATTGGACAGTCGTTATATTTAAACACAGTTTATATTTAAGTCAAAGAGAAAGATGTAAAGTAAATGAATTGACAACATTTCATATTTTCGACTACTACTTTTTATTGTTTGGTTTGAAAGAACTCAATATTTAAAGATACACGTATATTTTAATTTTTCCCAAAACTGCTATTTTAATGCGAAAATCCCTTTTTATTACTACTTCGAACAGAAAGAGCGTAAGTTACAAACGTCAAGACATAGCGTTCTGACGTCACATGTGTTGTTTCATACACCTAAGAAAACGACAAAATCATTCCAAAAAAAAAGTTTTAACAGTCAGCTTAAACAGTCCGAGATGTCCGCCTGTCAAGTGTCACTATCAACAAATATGAGCTATGGAATGTAGAAGTATAAGGAGATAAATCTGTCAAAGTAGAACAGTCGAAAATGACGTGTCAAACCCTTATGTGCCTGTAATTGCAGCGCCACCTGGTTTTATATCTGCACTTCTGAAACTTAAAGCTTCCGTTCCTTACCTCTAAATCTCCATACTACTAGCGACGATAAGTGTCACAGTCAAACTCAAGTGACATCCCAACCGGAAGATTTTTTTGGTTATAGTGGCAGCTCGAAATAGTCTGACTCAGCTACGTAACGTTACTTCCCCTTTTAACTATTTTTAAGATTTTTTACTAAAAATAAGGAAAAAAAATATTAAAAAATATATTTTTGTGATCTACAGGCGTATATCTCGAAATGGTTTTCGATTTAGGGAGATTGAAAATTTTGAAATGTTGTCAATTGACCGTGACGTCACTCCTCAGTATTTCATAATTATTCGATATTAGCAATATTGATTTGACTAGTAGGAAGCTAGCCTATGAACTAGTAGTAGACGTTGGTAACTTATTTCGGTAACCATGGCAACAAACAAACAATAATCATCATCATTACCTTGGATAGTCATCCAACCCCGAAGTCAGCGTCTTAGGGTTGAGTTGCAGGCCGTCGTCGACCCGGCCCCGCCAGCGGTAGGTCGTGGGTTCATCCCCCTTTTGTGACGACAGGAACCACTGGTACCAGGTCTGCAGACGTGTAACATGGTTAACGGCAACACGCATTTTACACATTTGGCATAGTATGAATTTTCTGAGATGTTTTTTTGGTTTTTGCCGCAATCTGTTAAACAAAAGCTTTTGTTTCTATTATTCACGGCGGCTAGCTCCCGTTTAAACGGCACGCGCTAAAGTCTCAGTGTACTTAAAAAGCAACTATCATGATAGCAATAAGGTTCAAATTTATGAAACAGTTCGCAGTATGCAGGTAACTTTTTTCGAAGATGACCAAACGTGTTATCTCCGAAATGGCTTTTTATGGATTTGAACCTTATTGCTATCATGATAGTTGCTTTTTAACTACACTGAGACTTTAGCGCGTGCCGCTTAAACGGGAGCTAGCCGCCGTGAATAATAGAAACAAAGGCTTTTGTTTAACAGATTACGGCAAAAGCCATAGAATTGACGTGATTTTTTAAGAGGGGGTAGAGCAGGGAGAATTTTCAGAATCTGTCAAATTACCCCATTACACACACAAACACCCTTCACTCACACTACCTCAATTTACTGTGAAAGGTCAGTGACCCTTAATTTTTTTCAAGAGTGTTATTTTGAGTTTGTAGTCAACTACTGACCTCCTTTGAGAAATTAAAACTGTAAAAAAGATAGCATACAAGAAGACAGAGAAAAAATACGCATCATCTAGCTTTCCTTCTCTGTTCATGTCTCATGTGAATTTAATTTACCTAAATATGTAGATAACGTTCCTTATTCAATTGATTGTTTATCTAGGTGTATTTCAAATTGCACTACATTTTGCGTTACTTTTCTATACTTAGATTAAAAATCGTCAGCCTGCCTATCCCCGCAAACATTATTCAAAGACGTGTGTGAAGGGCTAAAGGCCGATACCTCCAGGCAGACAATTATTATGGTCGCGTGATAAATTATAAAACATCAGCCCTATCACACTATTTGTAAGTGCGATAGGGACGGCCCGATGTTATACCATTTATCGCGCGACCATGATTGCCCTGCCGGTCTTCGGAGGCCTGTGCTGTGCATTACGTATATGCGGGGTGTATTAAAGACTAACAGATAGGTACTTTATTCTTTTTGGTCGTTAGGTTTTTTATCAATTTATCATTTATTTTGATACAAAAATAAAGTATGTGTATAAAATAAAAACCTAATGAATAGAGTACAGCTAGCAGCAGTCATGTCAGAGACACAAAGAAAGACAGGGAATATCGACGCATATCTTATCTTATCCAATACTGCCATCGGCATCTGCATCAGACTCTTGATCTTACCCAATTTCCGAGTCCCTTCTCTTAATTTCAGTTCCTTGAGTTGAAAATGTTGAAACTCATACTTAGTATTAAATAAACCACAAATACATATAAAAATCACAATATAATTTTAAATTATGGCTTGGGCCCTGTACCAGTTGCAGTCGCTACGTCTGTAAAGCCCCTTGTAGTTTCTTTTAAATGGCTAAATACCTAGATGTCATGTCATACACATCTGTGATGTAACTGAAAATTAAAAAACATCGCTCAGAGATAAGGTTCAAATTAGCATGGCAAAAAATACAGTGCAGTCAAAATACCATCAAAATACGAAAAAGCATATGTCAATGTCAATATCACTGCCGTATGCCGTATTTCAGGCCATAAGGGCTGTTTTCTCAAATATGAAAAAATCTCAAAAGCAGAACTTTAAATAGTATTTTATGCAACAGGCGTTTAAAGGAGATCAAAAAAGACGAGTGGCGTGGGTAACAATTTGAGGCGAAGCCGAAAATTGTTATTAAGACGCCACGAGTATTTTTTGATTCAGTTAAACACCTTTGCATACAATACTTTTTTTACGACCATGCACTTAGTTTTTAATAGGTTTCTTGAATAACTTTCGTGAAATTCACACTGTGTCCTGTATTTTGACGCAAAGGTTTGCACTGTCAGCTCAGCTGCCCAAAGCGCGCTGACAGTGCGCACGCGCGCCGTATCGTTATAAGGCGTTGCCATGGTTACAGAGCCAAACAATGCGTTTTCAGTTTTTTCGATACTGCGCGCATGCGCGGAAAGCCGGCGGACACTGGCTTTGGGGAATAGACTTTTATGTAGGGTTTTAAAGATCTATGCACGACCCTGTAAATGACGAATAATACATAGTTCGGGAGTAGGAAAAAGACTTTCTAGGAAAATTATTTTGAACTTGACAGGTAGAACAATTTTTAAAAGTTGTACAAAAAAAATCTGAACTAAGTTTGTAACTATATGAAAAGTATTTTTTATCTTAGATTGCATATTTTATATGCATATTATAGTAACGAATTTTATTTCAAATAAAAAGAGAATTATTAGAATAGGTTGACGGTGTCTACCGTAAACTGGGGTTACATTGACCAATTTGGGAATTTAAACTTCTCTAGCTCCTACATTTAATGGGTATTTTTACCCATTAAATGTAGGAGTTAGAGAAGTATAAATTCCAAAATTGGTCAACGTAACGTAACTAAGGAAGAAAAAAAATGGGACCATCAACTTTTTTAGTCTTTTCCTGCTAAAAATCTAAAAAGGTAACAAAATAAGTGATATCAGGATTATTGTTTTCTGTCACGATGCCTGCACGTATGAAATGTTTCTTTTTAACCCAGTGGTTGGACTGGTAGAGAATGCCTTAAGGCATTATGTCCACCATTTGTACTTATTTTTTTATGTGCAATAAGGAATAAATAAATAAAATAATGTACGCAGAAAAAAAACGATGTGATCAAACATAAACTGACATTGGGGTTACTTTGATACACTATATATTTTTTTTAATGATAATTGAATGTAATCCCTTACAAAAGTATTTTTATTTTTATTGTATTGAATGTTGTTGTATTTGTAATTTAAATTATGTCATTATTATTGTCTACATGGCGCATTAGTTTGTCACTGTAATGTCATGTATATGTGTTCTATTAAATAAATAAAATAAATAAATAAATAAATAAATGTCAAGAAAAGATAAAAAAAATGGTTCGCAGTCAAATATTACAACTCTTTAATACTATTTTGGGGTTACTTTGATCAAGAATAAAAATTAACATCTTCGAAAAACCAACTTTATTTGCAATTATTTCAATATTTATTACAAGAAGCGATCAAATTATCAGCCTCAACAAGTACCGTGACAAAATCAGACAATAATTAACTATGTGTCATTATGGTCAATGTTACCCCATGCAAGTGATCAAAGACACCCCACAGAGTAAATCATTAGTAGTAAATACCTAGTTTGACTTTATGATACAAAATTCAATACAATGGTATAGCTGAACATATTTCTGGCAACCTGAGTTGTGGTCGTGTCGTGTTTGCCGCTCCCGTATTGGCTTACACAGCCACGAAAAACGTTGTTGCCCTACCTGACACTGCTTGAATAGTCTGTTAGAGACTTGAAGGCCGATGATGAATATTCACTGTGAACCTTTTACTTTAATACCCACTACGTTAGTTTAGAAGTTTATTTAAACATGAAAAATAGCAACAAACTATGCTTATATTTTGACACGTTATCCGCACTGCCCACGACCATACTTACTTATTTACCGCGTCAGAGCACCATCTAACTATAAAGGTTGGTTAAGGGTTATCATAATATATTATGTGTAGATTTCATTACCGACCACTCATAACATATTAAATCCTTATTTTTTGGTAAAATAAATATAATACGCTCGTGACAGGTCATATTTTCTTCGCAATCCGAAAGAGTCAACCCTTTTCCCGAATTTCACCCCCTTCCCGATCCTATTCACTCCAACGTTAGGGTGAGCGAAAATTACTAAATAAAACGACATATTTTCAAAGACAAACCGAAGTTCACACTGCCGAAAGATTTTTTGTGTAAAAAATTAGCATGGAACATATAAAAAAACTGCTATCGATGTTCAAAAGTCGGTTTTGGCCCTATTCACCATAAATTACGTTAGGTCACAGAATATATAATAGTACAAGTACAGAAGGCCCACTGCTTTGATGTTCACGACATGCCGCCTTTTTAAATACCTACAAAATTCTAACAAAGAAACGAGTCGCACGTGCGCGGCGCCCGGCGATAGGGTTGCCTATGCCTTAAAACGAATTAATACTCAGATAAAACGTTACACTATTATATTCAAGTCTTGGATAATTTCTAGGTATATTTATAGTAATTATATATTTTTGTTTAAGTTCTAACACCACAAGCCTTATTGAATCTTTTCGGGGACATTAATCAATAGTAGATCTGTGTAAAGTGTCCTATGGTATTTATTTTCTTCATGATATCTATTTACCTAAGCATTACTAGCCATTCCACACGCGGACATCGCATATATGAACCTTAAAAAAAACTCGCGCCCTAAAGTAACATTAGAAAGTGCGAACGTGCGTTCCGTGAGAACGCGCGCCACCCCTGATTAGGCCGCGAACTCGCGGCCGCCCGCATGTACTTGTAGCGCGGCGATAGAATCGCCGAGTGAGCCGCCCCTGGTTAGGTATACCCGTTCCGACCCCATGAACCCAAAATCTTCAGAAAACGATGTACTATGTAGCCCAATTTTATTTGGTATTTTGGAGGTAGCTAGTAAAAATAATTTAGTTTAACAATTGTGCGAAAATAGATTCTCATTTGGCCGGTTTTTTTAACCTGGCCTGGTGGCCTAGTGGTAATAACGTTAGCTGCGTAAGCTGAAGACCCGGGTTCGATTCCCGGCTCAGCCATCGTGGGCCTTGTCGTTTTTTCTTTCGTGTATGATATCTATTTCAATATATGTATGTATGTATGTGAACAGTTTATTGTACATAAGACAAGTTAGGACATAAAAATACAGTAAAGTTATGATGTACAAAGGCGAACTTATCCCTATAAGGGATCTCTTCCAACCTTTGAGCGAATTGAAAATTTATTATTTATATAAACTTGAAAAAGAACAAATCAAAAATGATTCAATAAAATAATTTTATTTCTTCCCTAGTTGTATAGTTTCATATTTATGATTTTTATTTTAAAGTAATCCGTCTATATTATAGCAACCATGGGTGATTTTTGCGGACTTAATCACTTAAGTAGAAACGTGGAGGTAGACAGAAGTGTGATTAACATTTCTAAGTGTTAATTTCTTGTATCTAGTCTAACTACGAAGCAATACATTGACGTATAAATTGCGTCCATATACAGAGAGGTCATTCATAAAAATACCACTTTAGGTAAGTTATATATATTTTATACAATGTGACAAGCATTGACCACACATCCCAATTCACCCCTCTTCCGACCCTAATCAACCCTTTCGTAAACCTATTCACCCCCTTTGCGACCCGATTCCCCCCATTCCTGATCCCATTCACCCCTCAGGCCGCGGATATTTATTCATCCCGTAAAAATTCCCCAACACAGTTGCATCGCTTTCTTCATGAAAACCATTATAAAAATGAAAATATGTCTTATGATTTTCTGTTATACATAAACTTTAGAAGTGTATACAAATTTAAAAGGATAATGAACGATTAAAATGAGTAAAAATCCAATAAATTTGAACGTCAACTTTGACAGACATGAAACTGTAAATAAAAATGTGTGGCTTGCACATTTTCACTGTAATTTTAAATATTCACACATTTTTTTTTAGTAACATATTGTGTATAATACTTTTCACTCAACAGATAACTGTTATTGGCCTAAGACTATGTAAAAATACCTATGTAAGTTGAATATTTACGGCTGTTGTCCTAAATACCAATAATAATAAAAAAAACATAATATATTATTTTCCTACTTTGATTGCGGAAAATAGAAGGAATATGTCAAGAAATATAATAACATTATATACCCCCGGAACCCTTTTCACCCCAGATTACGGTATTTATTAAATTGTCATTATGTAAAATGTCGGAAACTACGGAACCCTACACTGACGCGCTCTTGGTCGATTTTTCTTCTTAATGCTATGTAAGAGATAATAAAAAATTACACCTCCCAATTTATAATGTTTTTTTTGCAAAAAAAATATTTATTGCTCTCCGAGACATTTCTAAAAACCCCTGACTCAATGGGGATACGACGTTTCATAACAGAGTTCCTATGATCACCTTTCTGCTCCATCATCAGATTAGCTACATGATACTATAATATTGCATTGTCACTTGATTTACATAGGTGTGCAAAATTTCAGCTCAATTGGAAACCGGAAAGTGGGTCAAATTTAGCTTCTACGTTTTGACTCAAACTAACATAACTAACAAGGCAAGTTGAATAAAAGCTTGTACCTATAAAGGCTTCTGATACTAGATTTGCAATAAGTTTACTTGTCATAATTTAAGAACAGATGAGACAGACATATCCAATGACACAAGTCTATACCGTTTTTGTGAACTATCAAATCACCTCATACAATTTACGGCTGTAAGGCAACCAGGTAGGGTTTATTATTGCACTTTAATTACATATTAATGATTTCTAGCCCGTAAGATATATATTTGCTTTAACAATGGATAGATATTTATGCGGGTGAGAGTGTAATTTAGGTTTTTATAAAGAATCAAATATTTTTAAGCGACGCGATCAGATATGTATGCGGATAAGGACCCTCCCACATCTACCGTCTTGCGATCGTAGCGTCGGGCCAACTGTATGGCCGCGCTGACGCGGCGTCTTTTTCCATACAGTTGGCCCGACGCTATACGCTAGAAAGAGAGACGATGTTTTTGCAGGTCACGGAGCATCACAAATTTTTGCCGGGGACATATCGTCATATACTTATGGCCCCCTATAGAAAATCAGATATTTTTGCACGGCTGTTCATAGTCATTTATGCTGGTCACCAGCTGGTGTTCCATGAATATTTGGTCTAGTTGAGTGGAGAAGTGCCATTCAAAACAAGCGCTTTGTAAACAACGATGTATTTAGGTGATTTATAATTATTATTGTTTTCAACTTACGGTTACGTGTTCGCGATATGCACAAAGTAAATCTTTAATGAAATTGAGTCATTTTTTTATATACACAATTAAATTTGAACCAGAAGCACTATACCTATACCCGCTCGCATTCCCCTTTTTTCTATTCTAAGTAAGAATCGATTAATACGTATCTGAATATGTATGAATAAATTAAATTGTAATTGTTTACATACAACCTGTGAAGTTTGGTTGACAAAATTTGACGTAGGTACTGTCATATATATTTTTAAAATGACGTACTGTTAATACCAGCGTAATGAAAATGTATTCCAATGAGTAAAACAAAACATGAAACTTTTTTCAATTTAACCGAACTAGAATGAAATCATTTATACTCATTCGGTTGTGTTCGTTATTTTCTTTAATAATGTGATATATTTTTATTTATTTTTTATGCACAAGCCATGCACCTTTAAATTTTAAATGAGATTGGATCTCCACCTGACATATTTGATTTACCCTATTTATTTTGAGCACAGTTTTACACTGGTATGGTTTTTCGTGTACGTACACCATTTTCTGTCAAAATATTTGTCAAATTTAATTGTCAACGCGGAGCGACCGGCGACACGTCTGCCTCCGATGAGCCGCTCACGGCATCTAATCGAAAGGAGAATTCTGACAGCAATGGCGAATGTATGGAAATTTTACGATAGTTTAAATTTAAGGTAAAATTTCTTTGTTGCCTTTGAGAGGAAAAATATAAAAAACCTCAAAACTTCTAGTCCATTTATCTGGCTTTTAGAATCACTTAATGTTATAACTAAAGTATTGAATTTTTTTAACAAAGTTTACTAAACGGCGACATACGTTTTTCTCATTTTAGGTCAACTTTGCGTGTGTTTATTTATTATACCTTTAATAATTAGAGATTCTGAATAGTCAAAAGTTGTAGACACACTCTTTAAGATAATAACTCCATTTATTTTATTTCATTTAATTTAGAAATGTGAGCAGCATTTGTTAAACGCCGAATGCACTTTTCGAGGATTTCGTACGACCCCCTCTTAAGTGGAGATAGTTGAAGGGATGGAGAGTGACATAGGGGTACTTTTTGTCTCTTTCTAACGCGAGCGAAGCTGTGGGCAAAAGCTAGTAATATATAAAAATTTTACCTTCCAATAAAATTGTTATTATTTTGCCTGGTATATCCGAGGTCTTATATAGAGACCTGTTTATTATCTCCTGGTGGCGAGTCAGCTGGCGCGCAAGCCTTTGGTAGCCCTATTGGCATAGCATAGAAGAATAAGTGAATCGGTTGTTGAACCGATTTGACAGATGTATCAGTCGAAATCGCCTTCGATCCGCGAATATCTCGGTGCCAGAAACGCCTAAAGAGATTTTCGTGATGACGTTTAGCTTTAGTCAGCGAATAGTTAGAGAAATGACATTATTATACATTGTAGGCGAGGCTGACTTGAACAAGATACAAAAACCTTAGATACACTTTTATTATTAACAGACACGTTATTTTATCAGGTTATTATAAACCCAATTTCAGACACAAAGTGTGGAAATTAACTGTAAAAGTAGTGTAACTATCTGTACTGTAGCAGGGTAACGTAATTGATACTGCTTTTGTCAACCCTTTGTAAAAATTATCTAAATCAATATTAGCTTTGATATGACTATTTAAAGTCCAACGTCTTACGTCCATATCAAACACAGAAAAAGGTCATCACTCACGCGCCCGAGGGCTATTTGTTACGATACTGGTATTTTCGATCAGACTATTTTGCGTCAAGCGAGCGCGGTTACAAGCGAGACTCCTGAACTCTGAACTCTTTTAGTGAGGGCATTTGAGGATACTGATCGCTCGGTAAAACTAGCCTAGAAGATGAAAAGTACGAGCGCTGTCGATTGCTACTACACTGGACGGAGGTATCAGTCGATTTCTTCAAGTCAGTCATTGACTCTTAGGGTAATCCATTACCTAATCCAAAACCCGATGCGACGTATTTCTACTTCGTGCAATGAAGGTCGACAGTGTAGACTGAGAGGTGACGTCCGTGTCGCATCGCTGGTGGTTGCTGAACACGTCGTGGTAGCAGGTCAAGGGGTGAATTAAAACACCGCCACACATGCGCGCTTTGAGAGCGTAGGCGGAGCGCAATACTGGCGGTGCACCGCACAAACGCTGGCGTTGCGCCCAGTGGGCACTAGCGGGAACTAACGAGCGCGGATTGCGAGCGCAACGCGCGCGGGACGCGAGCGGAATGCGCGCGCATTCAGCGCGCTGATAGCGTAGCGTTAGCGAAGCGGAATGCGCTTTATGTGTGGCGGAGGCTTAATACGTACCGTTGTACGGCGTAATGCAGGGCTCTCGCAGACGAAGAGGTACGATGACGGGCAAAGCAGAAGAAGGCGAGGTCACCGAAGGTCACTTACTTGGCTCCCAGGGGGTGCATACTGACCTCGTACGACAGTCTGTTGGAGTCAGCAGTTACTGTCGTAGTTACTCGTAACAGAAGAGATGTAGTCCTGCCATCGTACAGCATAACATAACATACAACCGAACTGTGCATAGCATATAGTGCTATGCGAACCTTAATCCGGCTGCATGTCACTTCAGTCGCCAGCGCCACCGCCTGTTGAAGATTATTTTCCATCGGAAGAGCTTTACTTTGTACAATATTCCGATTATTGAAGGTCTTATCGGGCTGCAAATGCAAGCAAAACAGGAGCGATTGGCCTACAGCTATCGGCAGCTGTACGAGGTAATGCTGGAAACTGCAGCGGTGCAACCTTCCTCTGTAGACTACGAAAGTTGTGAAATTGATGAAATCAGGTTCTACGATCGAATCAAGCACTATATTAATTCAGTATAGTCGAGCCAGATGATAACTACTGAAGTCCTCCTGAGTTCCTGGCCCCTTTCGCTTTGAGCTGGAATCTCAAGTTCACTAAGGCGAAGCGGGTTTATTTTTCCCAATTTGTTTATTAGAGGCTCGGCGAATAAGTTAATCTCTCGAATGGACAGGAAGCGCCACAAGCCTCCGGGAAATCGTCGTGTACTTGGAACCCCCGCGGCCAGATTACCGATCGGTTTTGGTGTCCGCCCGGTAAACAGACGCACGCTCAGGATGCAGCACGCTGGCTCGAATTCAGATCTGGACATTCTGAAAGAGTTTTTTTTTTTAAATTCCGCAAACCTTTACGATGTCTTTGACCTACACAATGAGCGACGTACAGGAATCACAGGGTCGTCTCGCGAGGCGCCTCTCCGATTAGATAGCTCGCGAACATCTTCAGGACACCCTCGCAGCAGTGCGGCTCCTCGTCCGGTTATTGACGTCTTACCTCGTTCAACTATGGGTGGCCAAGCCACGTTAGGACGTAGCATCTTTAGAATTTATCTGTTCTCACTTCGGCGACGGAGGAGTCATTGGTCAAAATAGAGTGTAAATACTGTCGAAGTACTTCACGGGAACTGGTAAGAGAAGAGTGGATACCATAGTGTACGGGATGTCAGCTGATAGCGGCGCCCGGCGTCACATTGGAGGGCAGTATCAGCCTGGTTAGCAACAGAGTCTGCAACGATACCGTAGCAGACGGAGCCCGGATATGGTCGTGGCACCATTGTAGGGGAAGACAGTGCTCGCGGTGAGCGTGACATCTTAGGCGCGACGGACGTTATCAGCGTGGCGGCTAGCAGTACCAAGGGACCACATCAGCAATCTTACCAGCTTGTCACTGCAGCAGACGATGTTACGTTCGGCGGTGAGATTGAGACGGCCGTCGTCAGCTCGAAAGGCGTCTTCGATGCCCCTGTCGCGTCACGCAGTATCGTGTTCGGTGGCCCTCTCGAGGTCGCCGCCGTCAGCGCGGGAGGCACCGGCGCCAGCATGACAGTCAGCTACATCGGTGAACAGCATCAACAGAGTTCGCGGCGTCGTCACGGCAGACGCGGCAGGAAAATTAGCGACGCCTTCGCGGCAGCCGCAGTATTGCGCTCGGTGGCGCGATGAAGGTCGCCGCGTCTGCAATCTTACCTCGTGCGATCGAGGCGACATCAAGGCACCAGCATCAGCGTGTCGGCCGACGACACCGGTGGAAAACTTCAAGTAGCTTGCGGCGATGTCACGGCAGACGCAGCAGAAGGATTGCGACGCCTGTGCAGCGGTTAACAGTATTACGCTCCGCATCACCACTGAGGCTTGTCACGGCAGACGAACGCTCTGCATCACCATCGAGGCGCCAGCATAAGCGTGGCGGCCAGCGATACTGGTGGACAGCTTCAGCAGGGTCGCGGCGTTTTCACGGCAGATGAGCGCGCTGCATCACCATCGAGGCGCCAGCATAAGTGTGGCGGCCAGCGATACTGGTGGACAGCTTCAACAGGATCGCGGCGTTGTCACGGCAGATGAGCTCGCTGCATCACCATCGAGGCGCCAGCATAAGCGTGGCGGCCAGCGATACTGGTGGGCAGCAGCAGGATCGCGGCGTTGTCAGGGCTGACGAACGCTCTGCATCACCATCGAGGCGCCAGCATAAGCGTGGCGGCCAGCGATACTGGTGGACAGCTTCAGCAGGATCGCGGCGTTGTCAAGGCAGACGCACGCTCTGCATCACCATCGAGGCGCCAGCATAAGCGTGGCGGCCAGCGATACTGGTGGACAGCTTCAGCAGGCTCGCGGCGTTGTCAAGGCAGACGCACGCTCTGCATCACCATCGAGGCGCCAGCATAAGCGTGGCGGCCAGCGATACTGGTGGACAGCTTCAGCAGGATCGCGGCGTTGTCATTATAAGACCTCGGATATACAAACGGCACAAATAATATAAAAACAACTATAATTTAGGACACAACAAAAAATTCACCTTACAAATAAATGAGATCTTGCCAGGATTAGAACTCTGGGTCGGCCGTCAACGGAAAAAAGAAAGTCTCAAGAGTAGATATACTTAGTATGAAGTTTCTGACGTTAACGCGAGCTAAGCCGCGGGAAAAAGCTTCTTCATCGTCTCGTCTCGAAGCAATTTATGTCAAAGTTTGCAAAACAAAGTACCAGGGATCAGAACTCACCTGGAGTCTGGTGAACATTCGCTCGAGAGTTCTTCGTAACGGCCACTGCGCTTGGAAGAGTTGAGGCTGTGTTTTGACTAGATTTACTATTGTGGCTACAGTGGCTACTCCTGCCGGCGTATCATGCTTCTAATTTTATCACTTATCCACGTGGATAAGACGTCTGTCACGCTTTAGCAAGTACGTCAGTGTGAGAGTGACAGATGTCTTATCCACGTGGATAAGTGATAAAATTGGAAGCATGGTAGGCCGGCTGCTTAAATTCTAGACTGTTCTAGATTTGTCTAGAACCGGTTTCAAGTCAAATTTTGCTAAAGAAACAGAGAATTTGGTAACCTGAAGTACCAGGCAATCAGAACTCACCTGGAGTCTGGTGAACATACGCTCGAGAGTTCTTCATAACTGCCATTGCGCTTGGAAGAGTTGAGGCTGTGTTTTGACTAGATAGCCTATTGTTATATCACTGGCTACTCCTGCTTACATTCAAGATTGTTCTAGAATTGTCTAGAACCGGTTTCAAGTCAAATTTTGTTAAAGAAACCGAAAATTTGGTAACCTAAAGTACCAGGCGATCAGAACTCACCTGGAGTCTGCTGAACATTCGCTCGAGAGTTCTTCGTAACGGCCACTGCGCTTGGAAGAGTTGAGGCTGTGTTTTGACTAGATTTACTATTGTGGCTACAGTGGCTACTCCTGCTTAAATTCTAGACTATTCTAGATTTGTCTAGAACCGGTTTCAAGTCAAATTTTGCTAAAGAAACAGAGAATTTGGTAACCTGAAGTACCAGGCGACCAGAACTCACCTGGAGTCTGGTGAACATTCGCTCGAGAGTTCTTCGTAACGGCCACTGTGCTTGGAAGAGTGGCTGTGTTTTGACTAGATGGACTATGGACTATTGTTATATTATACTCCTGCTTAAATTATAGATTGTTCTAGATTTAACTAGAACCGGTTTCAAGTCAAATTTTGCTAAAGAAACCGAAAATTTGGTAACCTAAAGTACCAGGCGATCAGAACTCACCTGGAGTCTGGTGAACATTCGCTCGAGAGTTCTTCGTAACGGCCACTGCGCTTGGAAGAGTTGAGGCTGTGTTTTGACTAGATGGACTATTGTTATATCACTGGCTACTCCTGCTTAAATTCTAGATTGTTCTAGATTTGTCTAGAACCGGTTTCAAGTCAAATTTTGCTAAAGAAACCGAAAATTTGGTAACCTAAAGTACCAGGCGATCAGAACTCACCTGGAGTCTGGTGAACATGCGCTCGAGAGTTCTTCGTAACGGCCACTGCGCTTGGAAGAGTTGAGGCTGTGTTTTGACTAGATGGGCGATGGTTAGCAGCAGCATGGGAGGGTTGGCTGCTGCGTTACTTTGGACTACGAATTCTTTGGGTACTCTTGCTAGGGCCTCAGTTCCTGGTCACGAAAAATATCTATAATTATGTATTATATATTCAATAAACGAAATAGTACATTACTATACAAGTGCGGAAAAAAGGCAGTTCGAAACGAGTGACGATAAATTGCGGCACGACCGAAGGGAGCCATTTCTCGCATCTGCTATAAAAAGCACCATTTGTATTGAAAAATAAATTATGTTCATCTAATCAATTAAATTTGGAAGACGTCACAAAGGCGAAGTCGAGGGTCGACACAAATCTCAAGATATCTCATCATGGGAAGGAATAAAAGACACCTCAAAAACACGTTAAGTATTTGATGGCTTATTTCAACAGCTCACCAAGTATTTGCTCCCTGGGGATCCAGCCTTCGACATTGATCAGGTCCAGCCAGTGAGCAGCTATGTCCATCTGGATGTCTGGAGACCAGCGCTGGATGAGGAGTCCGTGGAAACCCTCGTCCCAGAGGAACCCTCGGGGGAAGAAGGATCTGTTGACAATAGACAATTTTTTTAAATATCCCCGTCGCACCCGATCCCGATACACAACATATTGTCCCGTCTCTGTCACCAAAGCAATACCTATCTCTGTCACCCCAGACCCCAGCTCAGCTCTGCTCTGTCTCTGTCGCTCAATTGTTCGATGACGTCACTAGGAACCAGTTTCATCGAAGCTCTTGTTAAGCTATGTACTCCTGGTAGCTTCGACAAAAGCGCGTGAGTTTAATGATATTTTTGATAGTAAAATGGTGGCAAATAAGCATACAACTGGTCTGTTAAGTAAGCAGACACTTTAGCCTATACGATGTTGCTGCCTTTATAGGTGTTACATGCACGTTGCCAACTTATTACTGAGGTTTAAACCATAGAGAATCGAGTATTATAGAGAGTTACTGTCAAAGTAAAATGTATATAATCATAATCACAGTGCATATACTTCTATCTCTCGACACAGACTTAACACTTTTGAACCTCAGTTTTGACAATTTGGCCCATATTGTTAGCTTGATATGTGTTAAAATGCTAAATATTAATATTAGTGCCATTTAGTGCCATCTAGCCGAGCATTCCCCAAAGGTGTAACGCCATCTAGGTCACCGTACCATTTTCTCTAGGGCTTTGAGGTACGTTTTTTTCTTAGACTTTATCCGTCTATACGGAGTTACATACATATGTCTTTGTTTAAACTAACGATCTGTGGGTAGATTTGAAGGGACTTTGACAGTAATTTATAAAGGTCTTGTTGGACCAAGTCCTTGTGTCTCCTTGTATTTCTAACTATGAAATAACATTTAAAAAAAGAATCTAACCTGCTAGGCACAGCGGTGTATAGAGGGGCCCTCCAGTAAGGCACCGGTTCTCTCGTGTACTGTGACTGAACGCGACCCGCGCCGTAGAAATAGCCTATACCTCCGATCATGTTTGACAGAGCCGCTTGAGCTATGCTGATGTCCTGATCTGTATAACTGTAACAAATAGATTTTTTTTATACTACGTCGGTGGCAAACAAACATACGGTCCGCCTGATGGAAAGCGGTCACCGCAACCTATGGACGCCTGCAACTTAAAGAGTGTCACATGCGCGTTGCCACCCCATTACAAACTTGTACACTCCCCTTTGCTGTGTTAAATATAAGTACACAGCAAAAAGGAGTGTACAAGTTCCAAGGAGGATTTGGGTTGCCGACGACTCAAAGGACAATAGACGGAACAAATTAGTTCCGTAAGTCCTCCCGTCGTCAGCACCCTGCACCCTCGTTGAGCTCTGGCAGCCTTACTCACCGGCAGGAACACAACACTATGAAAAGTTTTTTGCAAACAATTTTTTTCCACTAACTTTTATCGCCGACTGTACCTTTCTTTGAACAGTCATCTACTGCTCTCCGAGACGTTTCTAAAAACCCCTTACTCGATGGGGGGATTCAACGTTTCATAACAAAGTTCCTACGACCATTTTTCTGCTCCATCATCAAATCAGCTCCATGATACCATAATATTGCATTGTCACGTGATTTGCATATGTATGCAAAATTTCAACCTAATCGGAAACCGGGAAGTGGGTCAAATTTAGCTTCTACGTTTTGACGCATACTAACATACTAACAAGGCAAGTCGAATAAAAGCTTGTAAAAATGGCGTATCGGGGTTTTTTCAATGTTGTACAAAGTTCAATATTGCTTAAAAAAGTAAGTTGTATCGCGATGTCTTGTTTGACATAATGTTTTACATCAAACTTGCAACATAAAAAAAATTTAATATGATTTTAAGAAGTTAAATACGGCATTAGAAATTTTTCAGTACAGATGGTGTTTTTTTACGCACTAGTGCGAGAAGTGGTTCGTTATATGCCAGGTCCAAACTTCGGAGGGCCATCTGTACTGAAAAACGTCGTACGATACACGTGCGAAAAGAAAATTCGTAACTCGTGTTTTAATTTATCGCCACTCGTTTCGAACTTCCTTTTTTACACACTTGTATCTGAGTAGAGCGATTCTGAGTGGGAACCACATAAAAATTTCCATATCCAAAAGTGGAGTGGACAACTTTGAAAAAAAAATGGCCCAACTACCCGAAAATGTACAAAATATTGATTCAGAGTATAGGTACAGTATAATAAAGAGTACTATCGTACAGTATGGCCACTCCCGCTCCCCGCTGAAAGTGCCGCCCACCCCCTCTCGGTTACCTCACAGTTACCGCCTGTGAAAAACGCGAACAGTCGACCTGTCATATTTCACTCATACAAGCATGGTACTCGTTCACCTACACGAGCTTAGACTGTGTGCTAGGAACGCGCCTCTTTCATATATTTGATCGCCAGTGTCCGAGGTGTGGTATTAATATCGATAAACTTACTTTTTCTCTCTTAAGCCAAATTTACGTTCAAATTCTTCGTTGAAGATTCTCTTCTTGTCTTCTAACACCCTGGTATACTCCTCCCCCTTCAGAGCGGGGGTGGGGAGGTCCTCTATAGTGAACACTACGTCCATAACGAAGGGGGGTTCCACTATCATCTGGATTGGTACGAAGTTTACTTCTGCATCCTGAAAAAAAAACGTTTTCGAAAATAAAATAATTTTTTCCCCTCACTAGCTCGGAAACACGTGTTTTGTCCTTTAATACCAGCGAGTAAAAACGTAGTGGATAAAGTAATTTGACCTTGAATATAGTCAAATTTTCTGCTTTAAAACTGATAAAAGTGGATGTATTTAGTGATGAAGATGATTTACCACCTGTGGAATTACTGGAAGCAGTGATAAACGCGTTCTTTGCGTTGTACTTTCCTCGCTATAGTGAGGGGAAAAGTTTTGTGTTACACACGGGTGCAACTGTTACTTCTCGTGTGTTGAAAAACTCGCCAAGTTCAGGATTCTATTCTCGAACCACTCGCTTCGCTCGAGGTTCAACTATAGAATCCTTCCAATTCCACACTCGGCGTTAAAATACAACTTTGCACACCCTTGTATAACAAATAACTATTAAATTTAAAAGCATATTAATGTGTTGTCATGGCAACCCATATGATTTGATAGTTCGTGGACTAATAATATTAGTCTAATATCGTTCGAGATGGGCCCCAGACCGTTCGTCAAGTAAAAATAAGTCCTTATTGAATAGAATCGCAAGAGCAACTCTAAATATAAAGCATAGATTAAAATATAAGTATGATACCATCCCATACATTAAAATGCGACCGCCTAAGAACGGCACTACACTTTTCATCATCGCACAAAAAATGTCTTGTAGCTCTTGTAGTTTATTTTTTATATAAGGCCATCGACAGATTGGCGCTCATCCACACAGGCTTGTGTTGTGGCAGACAACGATAAATGGTAACGATATACGCATCCATGACTCAGGAACAAATATCTGGCTTTCAGACAAATTACCCTACCGGGATTTGACGCTCCGGCTGCAGGAGATGAGCTACCCTGCGCCGACCGGGTAGATGTCACTTTTGCGAGGGTTCTTCAAATGCTAATCTCCATAGATTGCAAGTTTCTAATGGGTGGCAACTTAACGCATGTACATAATCGAGTTGCAACAAGTCCATAGGTTACGGTGACCGCATCTCCGTGGCGGAGTGTATACCTCTTTATGACTTCGATATGGTAATCTATGATAAAAATAAAGATCAATTTACCTTGTTCCTCAATTCGTCGTCAGGGCTAAGCACAGCTATTTTGCCGAAAGTAGGATGCGCCTCAGCTTTCAAAAGAGAGTAGAACTTCTCCTTCAGAAGATGGAGCCCTGGTGCGTGACCTTCAGAAAACGATGTGTGGAGGACCTTGCCTGGCAGAAAAATAATGGTATTTTAATTGGACTGGCAGATGTACAGAACCACAGTATAAGCACAGTATAATAAAAGTACTAAGTACTATCGTACAGTATGGCCACTCCCGCTCCCCGCTGAAAGTGCCGCCCACCCCCTCTCGGTTACCCCAGTTACCGCCTGTCAAAAATGCGAACAGTCAACCTGTCATAACTCACTCATACAAGCATAGTACGCGTTCACCTACACGAGCTTAGACTGTGTGCTAGGAACTAGGAACGCGCCTCTTTCATATAATTTGATCGCCAGTGACCGAGGTGTGGTGTAAATTTTTTCACCTTATCAATAAGGACGACTCAGTAATAACTCTTCTAACAAATTTTGCGCCGCGCGGTTTGTCCTTGAGAAGCGCTCGCACGCAGCGAGGTGCAGAGAGGTATGTGCGGAACCGAATGATGCCGGTCGCGTCAGTACGCGGCGCGTGCGAGAGAGCCAAATACCGATCGCGGGAGATTAACTACTGAGTCGTCCTTTATACTGTGACAGAACTATCATATCGCTTACGCTTAAAGACTACTAAATTGTGCGAAAGAGATGCCGACATGTATATGAACATCCCATGAGTGCAAAAGAGACAGACTAATGACAAAGCGCGACCATTTTTGACCTCGACAACGGTCGCTAGCGGCCTAAACAATTTGAGTTTAAATCGGACCGTTCAGTACAAAAAAAAATATGTTTAACACAGTGGGTGATTTCCGTTTTTAGGGTTCCGTAGTCAACTAGGAACCCTTATAGTTTCGCCATGTCTGTCTGTCCGTCCGTCCGTCCGTCCGTCCGTCCGTCCGTCCGTCCGCGGATAATCTCAGTAACCGTTAGCACTAGAAAGCTGAAATTTGGTACCAATATGTATATCAATCACGCCAACAAAGTGCAAAAATAAAAAATGGAAAAAATGTTTTATTAGGGTACCCCCCCCCCCCTACATGTAAAGTGGGGGCTGATATTTTTTTTCATTCCAACCCCAACGTGTGATATATTGTTGGATAGGTATTTAAAAATTAATAAGGGTTTACTAAGATCGTTTTTTGATAATATTAATATTTTTGGAAATAATCACTCCTAAAGGAAAAAAAAGTGCGTCCCCCCCCCCTCTAACTTTTGAACCATATGTTTAAAAATATGAAAAAAAATCATAAAAGTAGAACTTTATAAAGACTTTCTAGGAAAATTGTTTTGAACTTGATAGGTTCAGTAGTTTTTGAGAAAAATACAGAAAACTACGGAACCCTACACTGAGCGTGGCCCGACACGCTCTTGGCCGGTTTTTTTCCCATATTTGATCGTCATTGTCCGAGGTGTGACCAGGTTGACTCTAGTTGTATACTCACCAAGTGTGTGAGGTTGTGTTTTTGCCAAGAGTAGCACTGAAACTTAGTAGTTCATGTGTTCTGCCTACCCCTTTATGGGATACAGGCGTGATTATATGTATGTATAAATAAATAAATAAATAAATATTGGGGACACCTTACACAGATCAACTTAGCCCCAAACTATACTTCGTTTCTTTTAAGATTAGAATTGATTCTTCTTCTCTTCGATTTCGGCCGATACCACTGATTTCTTGGAACTTATAACATAGTAATACTATGTATATAAGTTCCAAGAAATCAGTGGTATCGGCCGAAATCGAAGAAGGAAGGTCTACGACCACTGCTTCTTTGTTTACCCGTTTGACAGATAATTCTAATCTTAAAAGAAACGAAGTATAAGCAAAGCTTGTACTATGGGTGCTATGCGAGGATAGACATACTTAAATATATAAATACATACATACTTATATACATAGAAAACATCCATGACTCTGGAACAAATATCTGTGTACATCACACAAACAAATGCCCATACCGGGATTCGAACCCAGGACCGCGGCTGAGCCAGACCGGCCGTCAAATCGTCGGTATGTATGTATACTCACCGTGTAGTGGTACCAAGTTGACCCTAAAGTTGTGGAGCTGAGGCGTATGTCCGTGCAGGGCTCCGCCCTCGAGCCAGAGCCGCGAGAGCGGCCCCGCGCGCCCGAGAGACTCGTCTAGGGCTCCATACCACACTAGTACATAGGGCGCGTACACATTGTTCTGGAATAATAGATTAAATTATTAATATGGGTTCTTAGATCTTAGCAAAGACATATGTAACTCCGTATAGACGGATAAAGTCTAAGAATTAACTTTTTAACAAAAAATAAAACCGCCTTCAAAAATAAGCGCGTTACAAAACACGGAGAAACTAAAAAGCAAAAAATAATAAACCTTTGAATTCAGATTTCTTATCGTATTGCAATTATCTAAACATCCAAATTATAAACAAATCAATTATTTTTGTAGTCGGTACCAGACCTGTTCGTCGCCTTGTTATTGCCTGTTTGCCCCACCCAACCATACACAGGCTGGTACCGACTCCAAAAATAATTGATTTGTTTATAATTTGGATGTTTAGATTATTGCAATACGATAAGAAATCTGAATTCAAAGGTTTATTATTTTTTGCTTTTTAATTTCTCCGTGTTTTGTAACGCGCTTATTTTTGAAGGCGGTTTTATTTTTTGTTAAAAGTTAATTTATTTGTTGATTTTTAGTGGTTCCTAGTGATATTATATGTATCAGTCCGAATATATGTACAGTAGTGAAAGAATTATCCTTTAACTCCTAACCATTGAGGAGTTGACCTTCCATCATCAGCTCAGCCACATAAAATTACTACCGTCAGGCGTAAATACTGGTGTACCTTTGAAAAATACACTAAAAACATTACATGTGCCTATAACATTTGAAGAGTTCCCTCGATTTCTCCAAGATCCCATCATCAGACCCTGACTTGGTGCCAATGGGACCATCTCGGGGTTATACCCGTTCGATCAAAAAAAAAATTTTGAAAATCGGTCCACGATTCTCGGAGATATCGAGTAACATACATACAAAAAAAAAATAAAAAAATAATAAAAAAAAAATAAAAAAAATAATAATAAAAGATAAAAAAAATAATAAAAAAAATAATAAAAAATAATAAAAATAATAAAAAAAATAAAATAAATAAAAAAAATAAAAAAAATAAAAATAAAAACATTCAGTCGAATTGAGAACCTCCTCCTTTTTTGAAGTCGGTTAAAAAAAACGTACCTCAAAGAGAAAAACGTACCGTGGCCTAGATGGCGTTACACCTTTGGGGACGCTCGACTAGATCGCGCTAATATTCATATTTGACATTTTAACACATGAAATAAAACTATGGAAACGGATTAAATCGCGTACAATGAATTTAAAATTCATCCCGACGTTTCGAACTCTTTACAGCGTTCGTGGTCAACGGGTGACTGAGGAAAAATTACAATGTGCAAAAGCTACCCACATACAAGAAATATTAACGAACCATGACCACAAATAATATAGATTTTTAAGGCAGGATCACACACTATTAATAAAGCCAGTTATACAATATTCAAAAAAAATTAAAAATTACTATGTTAAAAAATAATTAACCAATTAATCTACACACAATTGACAAAAACAAACTGCAAATGCGCGATTTAATCCGTTTCCATAGTTTTATTTCAACAGAACATGTCAGATTTAAAAGTAGTCCTGGGTTCAAATTCTGATAATGAAAACGTGGAGATCTTTTCAGAGGCAATACACACATAAACTCACGCCTGTATTGCCAAAGGGGATAGGCAGAGCACATGAAACTGCTCAAGTTTCAATGCCACACTTAGCTTTTAAACAAAAAAAAACATCGTGAAGGATAACATCGTGAGGAAACCGGACTAATTCCAATAAGGTCTAGTTTACCCTTCGGGTTGGAAGGTCAGATGGCAGTCGCTTTCGTAAAAACTAGTGCCCACGCTAAATCTTGGGATTAGTTGTCAAAGCGGACCCCAGGCTCCCATGAGCCGTGGCAAATGCCGGGATAACGCTAGGAGGATGATGAATAAAGTGACTACTATAGTATGAATTTTCTGAGATGATTTTTTGGCTTTTGCCGTAATCTGTTAAACAAAAGCCATTGTTTCCATTATTCACGGCGGCTAGCTCCCATTTAAACGGCACGCGCTAAAGTCTCAGTATAGTTAAAAAGCAACTATCATGATAGTAATAAGGTTCAAATCCATAAAAATCCATTTCGGAGATAACACTTTTTGTAATATTCGAAAAAAGTTAACTGCATACTGCGAATTGTTTCATAAATTCGAACCTATTGCTATCATGATAGTTGCTTTTTAACTACACTGAGACTTTAGCGCGTGCCGTTTAAACGGGAGCTAGCGGCCGTGAATAATAGAAACAAAGGCTTTTGTTTAACAGATTACGGCAAAAACCAAAAAACCTCAGAAAATTAATACTATACTAATATACCTTAGCAGTAACATTGATGCGAACAGTCCAGTGCCCCCCGTGCTCCCCGCCTGGGGTTTTGACGAAGCTGGTGAACATCTCGTGCGGCGGGTCCTCTATACGTTGCTCCCCGAAATGCACACCGTCGTGGTGGAGCCAGCCGTAGGAGGGCAGGTTGTCGCCCTGGTCGCACCAGTGCCTAAAAATAGTTTAAGTGTGTTTTAGGGTGGGTATTTTTTTTAATATTGGGTACACCGTACCAGTGGCGGAGCGTCGATACAACTCGATTCCCAACGGGTTCCCTAAAATTTTCTAGTATCTCTAGAAGTCCATACAAAACAGATTCCAAAAACCCCTCCGGCTTTACCAACGAAAATTTTCACGCCCCGCCACTGCACCGTACACATATCAACTTAGCCCCAAACTAAACAATAATAAAATTAAAACCACAACCAACACCGCGTCAGCGGCGAAGAGACCCGAAAGGGTAGAAGTGCGTGAGGGCGGGAAGTCTGCTGACGGACCCCCGATCGTTGTGAAGAGTGGGCTTCCGAGTTCCGGTGAGGAGCAGAGTAGTCTACGGAGAGGAACTGGGCAGGGTACTCCGGATGTCCTACAACTGGAAGGCCTGTCACTAAGTGAAGAAGCAGAGCTGCTGCGTTCGCCGAAGGGGGGGACAACCGAAAGGGAGGCCACACCTGCGGAGAACGGGCCGTTCTACAAGTATAAGTCGAAGGCCCAGAAAAAGAAGGCTAAGCTACTTAGGAGAAAGGCTGTGATTGCTGGGGAAAGGGGTGGCGTTCCGGTGTTGGAGTTTAAGGGGGACGCCAAACCTGGCCCGAGCAAACGCGGCCTTAAGATGAAGAGACAGAGCACGGATGAGGGTCGCTCGGAGCGTCCTCCAGCGAAGCGCCAAAATCAGGGCAGGGCGGCTGCAGACGGACCACGGAACGTCGCTAGGGCGAACCGAGGTCTGGCTGTGGCTGTGTGCCGTGAGGATGGAGTTTCGGTGGATGAGGCCTTAGCGAAACTCATCAGGAGAAAGCTGACGCAGTTAATTGAGGTGATCGTCCTGCAGGTAGTAAGGGGGGAGCCGGGCGTAGTAGCACCGAGGTTCGCGACGTCGGGTTTGGTGTCGGAAGGGTTTTTCCTTGTGACACCAAAATCGACGGAGTCAAGGGACTGGCTACTAGGTCAGGACTTCGGAGAGCTGGATGGTCACCGGATTATCGTGCGGAAGCTGGAGCAGACCAGGGTTCAGGTTTGGGTTCCGGGCGAGGCGGAGACTGAGTACGTAAAGGAGTTCCTTTACGCTCAGAACCCGGATCGCCGGGATCTCAAATTCCTGGAATGGAAAGCGGCGGGCAGAGATGCTCTGGAGATAGGGACTAGATTGACCTACTTGGTCCCGGAAGGTGTGGAGGAGATCTGGGGCGAGGAGAAGACGAAGGTCCTGGACTTCTCCGCTACCAGTGTTAGAGTTAGGATACTGAGGGCCAACATAACTCAACAACCCTCAGATCCTACTAATGAAGAACCCGAACCGGGAAAGGAGAGGTCGGTGCCGGGCGATGGACATACGAATGAGAGGGGGGGTATGGACGTCGTCGACGGCGGCGAGCTCTCTGAGTAGCGGTTCCGGGGACAGCGACACTACACACATCAATTAACAATATGAACACACAAAATACACTAAACACACACCTATACACAAGCACACACACAAACATTTGCCAAGTAAACCTCCAACATTGCAAAGACGCAATGTCCGAACTAGGACAATATGTTAGGAGGGCCAAAGTTGAAATAGCACTGCTGCAAGAACCTTATGCATGGAGGAACCGGGTGGCAGGCCTGGGACATCTGGGGGGAGCTCTATACTATGAGGGAAATGGTGAGCTACCTCCTAGAGCATGCATTTATGTGAGTAATAATGTGAGAAATATGGGATGCTTCATGACCATGTGTTGCAGAGACCTTGTCGTGGTGGAGACCTACTTCATCAACGACGAAGGGAAGAGGTGCAAGGTGGCGCTGGCGTCCTGCTATCTGCCGGGCGACGCAGTGACACCCACAAAGGAATTGGAAGAAACGGTTCTGAGGTATAGAGGTAGGAAAATACCCCTGATAGTAGGTTGCGATGCTAACTCACATCATGAGGTGTGGGGGAGCACCGACACCAACGAAAGGGGGGAATCTCTATTAGAATTCTTAATAAGCAGCGACCTGGAGATCATAAACACAGGCGACACACCTACGTTTATAACAAGGGCGAGGAGAGAAGTGCTGGACATCACTGTAGCATCGAGAGAGATATCAGGCAAGGTAAAATGTTGGAGAGTGGACGAGGAGGACAGCATGTCTGACCACCGAAGGATACTCTACAGCATTGATTGTCGGGTAGAAAAGATGAAGGTAAGAAATCCACGCAAAACAGACTGGACGAAGTTCGGAGAGGAGCTAAAGAGAAATTCTGTCTCGGGTGGTAGGTACGAAAGTATTGACGACCTGGACAAAGGAGCACTCAGGCTGAAGGAGTTAGTAATAGCAGCATACCACAAGGCATGTCCAGAGAAACTCGTGCAGGCAGGTAAAGGACAGCCATGGTGGAGCAGAGAATTACAGAAGGTAAGGAAGAAGGTTCGCAAGGCTATGAGGGTAGCGGTAAAGAAAGGCGACGCTCATAGCTGGGACGAGTACAGAGAGGTCAGGAATAAGTATACCAGACTAAGAGAGAGAGCTAGACAGGAGGGCTGGAGAAGATTTACAGAAGACATTGACAGTTACTCAGAAGGTGCGAGGGTGGTAAAGCTATTAGCTGGTGACCGGGCGTGCCAACTGGGGAGCCTAAGAGTAGACGGTGACTTAATCACAGAGCCGGAGAGGGTACTGAGTACTATGCTGAGCACACATTTTCCGGGCTGTGAGGAGGTGACAGAGATAGATGAGCAGGTGAGCCGGGGGGAGGCCGACTGGGGAGGTGCGGCGGAAGTGGTGGAGGAGAGCAGGATGGAGTGGGCGCTCTTCTCCTTTGCACCCTTCAAGTCTGCGGGCCCGGATGAGGTCCTACCGGTACTACTGCAGAAAGGGTATGAGCACATAAAAGATGACCTACTGGAACTATACAGGGCAAGTATCGCTCACAGACACATTCCAAAGGTGTGGAGAGAGGTAAGGGCGGTTTTCCTACCTAAACCAGGCAAGAAATCATATCAAGAGGTAAAATCATTTAGAAGCATAAGTCTATCGTCTTTTGTCCTAAAGACCCTAGAGAAGGTGATAGACAAGCATATAAGAGAGAAGGCCAACTGCAGTGGAGACCCGCTTCACGGGAATCAGCATGCATATATGGCTGGGAAGTCAACGGAGACGGCCCTTCACAACCTAGCTGTGAGGGTAGAAAGGGCACTAGAATCGAAACAGTACGCTCTAGGCTGCTTCTTCGACGTGGAGGGGGCCTTTGACAGGGCTACCTTCCAAGCCGTTGAAGAGAGTCTGGAGAGAGAAGGCATCCGACCGACATTAGCGCAGTGGATAGGCAGTATGCTTAGGTGCAGGTCTATAACGGCGGAGTTGGGAGGAATAACAAAGACGATTAGTCCCAGGAGGGGGTTCCCGCAGGGAGGCTGCTTGTCACCCTTGATGTGGTGTCTACTTCTGGACTCTATGGTAAGAGAACTCAACAGGGGAGGCTTGTACATGCAGGCCTACTCTGATGACGGAGTACTACTGGTGAGAGGTATGGTCCTCAGTGTCATGAGGAACATAATGGTAAGAGGTCTCAGACAGGTACTGGGATGGTGCAGAGGGAGAGGACTGGATCTCAATCCGTCGAAAACTAAGCTGGTGTTATTCACTAATAAGAGGAAAAAAGAGCTGGAACCCATAAAAATAGAGGGCGTAGAACTAGAAATAGTAGACGAGTTCAAATATCTGGGCATTACTCTTGACAGTTCACTCAGATACAAGACTCATATCAGAGAGCAGACGGCTAAGGCCATAAGAACGCTGTACCAATGTAAAAGGGCAGTAGGGAAGAACTGGGGACTAAAGCCGAGTATGATCCACTGGATTTACAAAGCCATTATCACACCCAGGGTGCTATATGGGGCGGTGATCTGGTGGCACAGGACCCATATTGGAGAATATCGGAAGAATCTGACAAAAGTACAAAGACTAGCCTGCCTCATGATGACGGGGGCTATGAGAACCACCCCGACACATGCTATGGAGGTGCTGTTAGGCTTAAAGCCCCTCTGGATTGAGGCAGAGAAGAGAGCCATGGAACAGTGGTACAGAATAAAAGCATGCAAGGAATGGAGAGGAAGTTGCGTGGACAAGAGACACGCACTGATACAAAGAGAGGCACTATCGAAGCTAGAAATGCTGATGGTTAATAATGACCTCATAAAGAGGGAGGAGATTTTCGATAAGAAGTATAGAGTACATATAGGAGAAAGAGACAACTGGAAGGTAGAGGTCGGGCACCCAACGACTATATGCTTCACAGATGGCTCTAGGAGAAGCTCTACAAAGCTAGCAGGGGCGGGAATAGTAATCCCGAAACTAGGAGAAAAGGTGTCGATACCACTAGGGAGATACACTAGCGTGTTCCAAGCAGAGGTATGTGCCATAGCGCGCTGTGCACGTATATTAAAAGAAAGCGATAAACAAGATGGAGCCGTGGTCATATACACCGACAGTCAAGCGGCACTAAAGGCTCTGAAGAGAACATCGGTGACCTCGTCCCTGGTGAGAGAATGCAAGGAAGAGCTCAACTCGATAGGCAAGCATAGAAGTGTAACGGTTGCGTGGGTACCGGGACACCAGGGAGTCACAGGTAATGAGAAAGCGGACGAGCTGGCAAGGGCGGGGGCGGAGACGGAATTCTTGGGTCCGGAACCGGCTCTGCCTATGTCAGCTGACGTCACGAAAGGAGTCATTGAGAGGATAAAAGAGATGGAAGCACAAAGAGCCTGGGAAAGAGAGACCAGTTGCAGACAAACGAAGATGATGATAGAAGGTAGAGACCAAAGGAGAGCTAGGTATCTTCTGAAACTAGGTAAGAACAGTCTAAGAATGTTGACCGGTATCATAACGGGACACAACACTCTTAACAGACATATGAAGATAATAGGTATCAGTAGTGACGAATCCTGTCCACACTGTGGTAAGGAGGAGACTAGTTTGCACCTACTAGCAGAATGTATCATGTATGCGGCACCGCGACATGAAACATTCGGTAGAGACAATTTGGGAGAAGATGAACTCAAGGATGTCAAACTTAAAGATGTCCTTCTGTTCTGCAGGAAAACAAGAAGATTTGAGGAGAGAAGTGTGGGAGAGCAGCCGGGACAGTAACCTGCAGCTCCAACTCCAGGGAATTGGGCTGAATGAACGCACCAGCGATCGACAGCCCGCCTGTATCCGGCCAGGCGTCCCTACACTACATCTACATCTACATCTAGCCCCAAACTAAGCAAATCTTGTACTATGGGTGCTAAGCGACGATATACATAGGTACTTAAATAGATAAATACATACTTATATACATAGAAAACATCAATGACTCAGGAACAAATGTCTGTGCTCATCACACAAATGTTTGCCCTTACCGGGATTCGAACCCAGGACCGCGGATTAGCAGGCAGGGTCACTACCGATCGAGCCAAACCGGTCGTCATTAATTATACAAAAAAGTGGGTGATAGACGTATGTACAAGCAAAGTAAAGATTTCATACCAATTGGATAGTCAAAGACTATGCGAGATGTTGTTAAAGGGCATTTTCAGAATTTGGGTCCCCCAATTAGCAAAAGTTGTTAACAAAAATTAACTCGCTGTCAGTTTTGTGACGACAATTAAGCATAAAATCTGTCTAAAAATTATTTTTTACATTCTGAATGTAGATTATCGCTTAAAGTTTATATAATTAACACAAAAACAATATTTCTATTGAAATTCCGTGGTTAATTATCGTCACAAAACTGACAGCGAGTTAATTTTTGTTAACAACTTTCGCTAATTGGGGGATCAAAATTCTTAAAATGCCCTAAAATACGTGTACTTATCAAGCGAAAGTACGCAAACTTGCTCGTACATCTATCACCCGCTTTACACTGAATTTTTGTGCAGACCAGAATTCGCAAACAGCAGATGAAATTGTCCCTGATGCATTTAATAAATCCCGCGTTATTGCAGTGCCTCGGCCATGTTTGCGCACGCGCGAACGGAGGGATTCGGCGCGGTGATCCGTCACCGCATCGCATCACTCCAGCGCAGAGTACGCGGGAGCCGCAACAACATCCTGAGGGTCATCAGTGACAGGGTGGACTGCCCCATTCAGGGACACTGGATACGAACGCACACGCACGTACCGGGTGTCCCTGAGGGCAGCAGATATTTAAATAAATAAAAAATAGCAGTTAAAGTTAAATAAATATGTAATGTTAATTTTAAGTCACTAATATAGCTTAAGTGTTATATGTTAGTACTAATATTATATGGGCCCTGCCTGAAATAAACAAATTTTATTTATTTATTTTTATTTATTTATAAATATGTATAGAGCCAGATAAGCTGACAAATCATCTTCATCAGTGATTATCTTAACCAATAAATTTATTAGATGGAAATATACTCTTTTCATAAAGGAATTATAGTCACCTTATGCCCTTCTGCGCAACACTGGTCAAGTCGTACCACATGAGGCCGAAGACGGGTGAGCGAGGCTCTCGGCTCTTCATGCCCATGTACACTCCTGGCCGATATGAGCCCCAGTACCGGCTCGGGACGCCCAGACCCGTCTCCGATACTATCTGAAATTAATGGAGTTGGTCTTAAAAATATTTTAAGCGGGTTACTCACATGTTAAGTCAATATAGCGTTCGACATGTTTTGATCCATTTTCGAGGATCTTTCTCAAGAGTAGCGACCCCGCCTTTACATGTAAAGAGCGCGACGCATACTGCGGGCGCTTGCTCTGTGTGCGGGCTGCTGCTCTGGGGTCGGAGGCGCAAGCAAAAAAATCCTTGTTGTTAATTTTTTTTTTTAATTATAGGTACAATGGTACTATGAGTCTAACATTTATACAACATCCACACTAAAAGTTCAAGTCAAGATTATCAACTAGATGTTAAACTTTTGTGAGACATGTTCAAATATTTAATAAATCAACAGTTGTACTCATGTTATTATATCACTACTGCTGCAACATGTTTCGGGCCAATTTTGGAGGCCAATCTTCAGACATATAGGAGTGCTCACAGCGGCTAGACTTCGTGCACTGACCGCTCCAGCTGAGAAGGGGCTGTGGTGAGCGGGGCAGCAGTAGCGAAATAATAAATAAATTAAATTAATTAAAAATTCTTTATTCATTTTAAGAGTTACTTACATAACTTTAGTTGTGGATACCCCTTTTTAAGTAAACAAATACCTGTGGTAAGGGGTACCGCTCTTCCTTAAAACTAGTAGGTAAGTAATCTAAACAAGAATGATTTATTTGAATCATTGAAATTTAAACAATTTGAAAACTTAACTGAAGTAACTTCTCTTCTAAACTATATTTTAACCTAATGAGATTAAGAGTTTACAAGTTTCTAATGGGGTGGCAACGCGCATGTGACACTGTTTGAGTTGCAGGCGTCCATAGGTTTCGGTGACCGCTTTACATCAGGCGGACCGTATACTTGTTTGCCACCGACGTAGTATAAAAAAAAAATAAAAAAAAAAAAGATAACATTATTAAAATAACGTGAGTACAACCGGTAATTCATTAAATATTATCAACTAGGATTAACAAATTCTGATGATTATTACTTGTGTTATTCCAGTCATAAAATTGTTTATATAACACTATACAATGAATAATGACGACCGGTCTGGCTCAATTGGTAGTGACCCTGCCTGCTAAGCTGCGGTCCTGGGTCTGAATCCCGGTAAGGGCATTTATTTGTGTGATGAGCACAGATATTTGTTGCTGAGTCATGTATGTTTTCTATGTATATAAGTATGTATTTATTTATTTAAGTATGTATATCGTCGCTTAGCACTCATAGTACAAGCTTTGCTTAGTTTGGGGCTACGTTGATCTGTGTAAGGTGTCTCCAATATATTTATTTATTTATTAATGATCAACAAACCGTAGCATGATACAAATCATACAACAATCACTTTTTTATGTGTATAAATGTTCATTCTAATCAGAACAACATTCATACAGTATTTCTGACTTAAAACCTATTCAAAATTACCCCTGAATGATGTCACCGGCCGGTATATGCTCTGTCAACACTCATAAACCACTGTTTGTACAGGACGCAGTCATAAAACATGCAAAATGTTACCTCATAAACTACATACCTTCTCATCGCTAAAAGGTGTGTTCACCCTCGTTTCTAAGTAGCCTAGAGTCCCAACATACACAGCAACAGTAAAACACACGAAACCTATCACAGTTTTCCATCCTGAGAGCACTTTTAACGTGCGACTACCCGTGCCCGTCTCACTGCTTGCTGAGCTACTACTAGTCGCATTTCCGCGATGTGTGTGCTGAATATGAACGGTCTTCCTATTCCGAACCATCGTTCTATACTTAAATATGTTTTAACTAGTTACATATGTGCTTAATTGACGTGGTTTCTTATCTATAGATTTTTGGATTGACCTGTCGGCGTTTGTGTGGTCAATGCAAACGTCAATACGTGCGACGTTTTGACAGCAAACGCAGCAGCTGACAGTTTTCTAACGTTCAAAAATCAATATCGTTTCCCACCGATAACATTACATCACTCTTATTATTAAATAAAATTAAATATTGATTAATATTCGTATTGGTAATCAAAAATTCAATTTACGGAAACGTGTCACAGTTGAAATAAAAAATTGTTTGAAGACTTTATTTTTATTAATTTTATTTTACTACTGGCAATCTAAATGTTTATCAATGCCATAAAAACTTGAAAAGAAATATAAATATTTTTCATAATTTCACGCAAATGGCTGAAATGGCATTTTGTTTGTACAAAATCAACCAGTAACCGGTGATGATAATGTTCTCTCACCATGAAGGTAAATAGTAATAAAAAAAACTTATTGTAATAATTCGTTTAAAACCCAAAAAAATTGAGCCGCTTTACAAGACGTATTGCTGATACATATTTTAAGTATTGCGTTAAGAAAGCTCTTGAATTGTTTCATATCAGTTTTTACATATTTGCTTTATATTAAATGATTAATTGCTAAACTGCCTGTCTGCCTTATTGTAAATATTATTTTTTTACTTTTATCCTTTTCGATTTTCAGTCGCTTATTGCATATGTATCATTATTTTGTTTCCATAAACTTCTTAAAGAAATAAATAATATTTAAAACAGAAAGTTTAAACATGATTTACCTAGGATATACCATGGATATACGATATACCTATGAAAATTGTCAGTTTTATTTATTTAATTTGCGGCCAGCGGCCATATGGTGAAAGTATGTAACTTATAAATAATGATTTTTGTTATTTGATTTGATTATGGTACCAGCATGTGGTTTCAATTCGTATCGAGAGATGGCGCTAGCTGCCTTATTATTAAACTAGGGAATACAGCGTTGTGTTTACTTGAAGAATTTGTAATGAATGTGATGTCGTATTAAATAGGACAGAGCCTAATAATTATTGTAACTTCGGAAATTCAGAAGCCTAAATCATGTTTCTACACGTGACTACAAAAAGATGTCAAACAGATTAAAAAATGAAAACAAACAAAATGCAGGTAGCATCAATACAAACGCATATTTGCAAATGGCCGCGCCACCTGTCTGCTCGGTGGATAGAGCAGAGCCGCAGCGCGGTCGGTAAAGCAGCTAGGGCGCGCCCCCCGTCCCCCGCGGCCCTCGCCCCGCGCCCGACGCGGACCGAATCCCAGTACGATCGAGCGAGACGGGCCGGGCGTACCTGCTACCGACGACCGTACGATGCGTCACACTACGCGATTATGAGGCGAACGCGACTATTTTCCTCAAATAATCAGTGAAATAATGTAAAACGTTCGTCAAAAAGTAACTAGAAGCCGCCGCGGCGTCACCTGCGTGCCTGCTCCGTTGTCCTCCCGCCGGCCGGCGGACGCTGCACGCGACAACGCTTCCAATAAAAAAAAACTAAAATTTCGATGTCAGTGAGCGTGAGGACTCTAGTGTCAGTGTAGTGTAGTTTTAAAATAGTTAAATGGATAAACGGCGTGCAATGTTCGTATGAGGAAGAAAGGCAACCGGAACATCGTAAGTGGAGAGTTCGCTCTCAGTGTTAATTCTGTTGTGTCAGAGCAGAAATGCGGGGTAGCTCGCCCCTGTACCCGGAGGTTTTAACATACGAGTGGGGAGGCCGCTGAGCGCACTACGGAGGTACGGAGGTCTATCCCTCGTATACTCACTCAATGTTTTTTATCCCGAGCAGGTCTCTTTCCGAACCCCTTTTTTGTGCGGCGCATTTTTTTGGAGGGAATGTTTACGAATCGATATCATGTAGGTTATGATACTCTTGTATCCGTAGCTTGGATTTTGACGATATCGCTTTGAATTTATGTTGCGCTCAGTTGTGAGAGTAAACTTATCTGTTGATAAACACCTACGAACCAAAACCCATCTCTATAATAAACTAGCTTCGCTTGTAACCAAAACACACCCAATTCCAAATCAATAGTAACCTTATTGTAGTATTTTCTTACATTACCAGTACAGTATGGTTAAAGAAAACAGTATACTCCCACGATAACAAAGTGTAGTAACTCCAAAATCAATAATTTGCCGTGCCGTCCAAAAAAACTGGAACGCTGTATACGGTGTTTAGGTAACCTCAAAACTTGTTTTACCGAGCCTCCCGTGATCAAATGACGAAACATCAACGTATAATGTTTTATTATTAAAAAGGAGAAGTTAAAGACATACTGAAATGACCGCACAAAGTCAATATTTGGGCAAGTGTCATGCAATGTTATTGTTATATCATATGTAAATAAAAAAAGAAGTCGAATGAAAGTTTGTATACTAATCTATAAATAGTATACATATTTAAAATAGTATATTTAATTTAATATTAACTTAAAATCGCGTAAGCTAATAAACAACGATAAATATTTAATTCTTTATAAATACGTATAAAACTAGTCACGCCTGATAAACAAGATATTTGATTGAAATTTACAGATTCTGCACTCAAATTAATGTAATTTTCTATACTTTTTTAGATTAAATTAAGCAAACGAAAAAAAAATTGATAAAAGCCATCAGGTAATCATTTAATAGAGCATAATATCCCTTGAAACTGAGATGTCTTTCAAGCATCCAAAAGTTTTGGATAAGTTTTATAAATAAATGATGACTTAAAAACTCCAAAAAGTTCAAAAATATTTCACGTTAACAGTTTTTCCATACAAACATGAATTGTCATATGGTTCATTATTAATCATTATTGACCGCGTCTAATAAAATAAATGTCGCTGGTAACCAGTGTGACCACAATAAACAAACAAATCTTCAAACTACTACAATAGCAACAACTAAAAAGGTTTAACCATAACAAGAATCAATTGATGATTTAAATCAATTGCCATTTGTATCAATATCATTTCATTCGATCAAAATACATTAGGTGTATAAAGATCAATTGTCTCTTTAGTAATCGAACTTTTATCTGAACTTAGTAGTTAAATTAAATGTCTGATCTATACATTAACTAGATAACTGTTAAACTCACCTTGAATATGTTAACAGATTTAACACTTTCTAGAACTATAAGTTCAACTTACTTTTACCGAATCAGTGATGAAAATGAAATCAACTTCATTTTGGTCCTTCGAACCGGATGTTGTGTCCATTGAGTTACCAATTACGACGTTGAAACTGAAACGGATTTAAAACAATTAAATCATCTCAAAAATCCCATTTTGCTTACGAAAGTGACAACTTCCAAGCCAACAGTAAACACTGTTAATACAGGGGAATCAGAATCAATAAACGCGACAAGAATCCACTGCAAGGGTTCGATAATTTCGACATCGTAATATAATCCAACCCCAAAACCGAGCGGTGGGAATGAATGAATAGACGTAAATGTAGAATTATTGTTTTTTTTTTTCTAAAAACAATACAAAGATGCTTACTACTACAATTTCGCCAAACCAAAGTTTAAGCAACGTTATGCACTCTTAGTTGAGAAAGAAATGAACAGTGGCGCTTGTATTACAATATTTGCAATGTATTACAATATTTGCAATGGTTTATAAGTTGCATCGGAATCGAGTGAGAATACTACCTGTCATAAAACTTGATTTTATTAATTGTAATTTTTTAACGAATGCATGATAGGACCTTATACGTAAGCGCTGGTGGCGTAGTGGTAAGAGCGTGCAACTTCGATGTAGGTTCAAGCAAAACCCGGCCCGTATGAGTTTTGCAGAAGTTGTGGACAAAAGGTCATTTGAATGAAATTTTCCAATCACTTTTCAACGGTCTAAAGATATACTCGTAAGGTTGTCAAATGAACAAATGGTATAACCTGAACATTACTCTGATAGACCAAAATTTTCTGGGACTTAATTAGCCCCTTACAGCCCCTAGCTTCCAAACGCTGTAGTTACTAGTTAGTAGCATCACTATCCTTGTCTTCCCAAATTAAAAGTTTAAGCTTGATTCATTCGGAAAGTCCTCCGTTCTAAAGACCAAAATTCCTGACGTAACAGGGGAAATCCCGACGTGGAGTGAACTTTACGATCAGATTTACATGGCTCACAACCACACCTTTAGAATGGGGTACAATCCGGATGGTTGCTTCTATGTACGATGTTCTAGAAATGCTTAAACAAAAATATTTTGAAAATCTGTATAGTATAGTGTATTACTCTCTCCAATGAGGAGGTACACTGACATTTTATCCCGTCAGGCGGCGCCATGTCACTGTCATTCATATGTGAGAAGAGAAAACAATGTCTTCTTCTCGCTCTCACGCATGAAATCCTTTAGTTATTTGTCCAATGGACTAATAAGGTGGCGCCTTCTGTCATAATCTTTGAGCGTGCCTCCTCATTGGACTATACCGCAACGAACGCGTGTCGTTCGGATGCTGCTTAAATCATCTGTCATAGATGTAGAGGTCTAAATATTGTATACCCTCTGGAATTACTACTTTATGACTTCTTATGAGTCTTATGACTAACAGTATTGTAAAGTACGGGCGCAGTTTTGTTTGGAGCGCTAAACATCGCCCAAGGTACACTATATTTCCTTGCCAAAATAGTGCATATGTCGTGTACGGTTTATTGGCCACGATAACTTCTTGGCACGGCGTGGCACAGCGCGACACGAGAAATAGCGATGCCACGCTAAATGCATTTATTTTTGTACCTAACTGATTTGAAGATAAATTCTATCATAGACTTCCCGGGTTTTAGGACATGGCTTATGAGAGCCGGGATGGATATTGACAACTGATCTTGAAAAATTTACGAACCGATAACGTACCAAAACAGAGGGAAGAATGGGCCTTATTGGGATTGGTCCAGTTTCCTCACGGCGTGATGTTTTCCTTCATACAATACAGTCAAGATAGGACTGTGACTTCTGAGTCGATCCCATAAAAGTTGCTCAGTATGGCATCTATCTATAGGGTGTCTGAGGTTTTCAGTGGCTGGTGTAACATGTTATATATTGACTGTACAGTGGGCTGCAATACGGTGAATTTATCAAATAATTCATTCATAACACCTGAAACCTCTGCCGACAACTGGATACAGGCTTTATCAATTACTACAACTGCCTGCCTGCTTTACAAATAATAATAAATAATTTCGCCGTGCAATTTTGTAGCTTACCGAAAAACTTACCGGTATCTACGTAGTACGTACGTACCGAGGTTTGAAGCCACCTTCGGATTGAAAGTCGCATACTCTTATCGCAAGGCTAGCTTTACGTATAATATCTCATTTTGCAATACTATTTTATTAGCTAAGCTGTGGCAATGAAAACTTTAAGAATCTTTCGCCTGTCACTTCGATCAGGAGAAGCTTAGTAGTTGAGCTCCATGGTAAGGTCACGTTCGAACACAGATCTTAATTAGGGAGGGATCCCGGTCAGAGGTTTGTGTACAGGTGGACATAGTTGCTTTAGTTATCCTGTCTTCCACTAAAGTGGTTAAAGTGGACTATAACTTCGGCTTTATGACATTTTTGGCCAAATTTGTGTTTGCTATTTACGAATTTTAATAAAAATTGGCAGATTTTAAGACTCTGGTGGGAGTAAACATGAAATCGCTATAAAGTTATTAAATTTCATACATTTGGTAACTTACTGGAAGATTTCGTAAAAATAAAAATAAATTTTAAAAACTCATTGTGAATATAGGGATTATATGGATATGGAACTATGCATCTTTCATCAACGTCCAAAGAAACTGGAAGAATGGCCAAAAAAGAATGTGTCCAAGTTCTCTGAAACCAAAAATATTCTTAATGAAAACGTATGAAATCATAATAATCATATCAATTTACTGAAACTTTAAAACGAAGTTATGTCTATATTTTGTTTAAAATAATGGAATTTGATTCCGAACGATTTCATTCTATAATCTCCCTCACTTGTCGTCAGTCTCAAAATATTTACAAACATCAAAGGCACACATACAATCTCTATTATCTTGCCAATCGCGAAGACGCACGAAATGAATCGTAACGCCGTATTATTAAAGGGTAGATTCGACAAATCAGCACGTCATCGTGGGTGACACGAACTGTATAACAATATTAACAATACGTAATGAAGATCTGCATCGTCGCGTGCTACGTCACTCGTTTTCACTGCACTTTCCTAAAGTCAACTGTATATCGTGTTTAACGGCATTATTTATTGATTTATTATACTCGTCGCGCTATGATGATATCAGTGACAGTTCCTCGATTTCTTTTTTTTTTTTTATTATAAATAGGCACAGACTGGGAGAAGACAGCTCTACTATGGAGCTCGCCTAGGAGGTGCATGTTCACCATTGATTTGAAGTTTATTTCGCTTTTGGAAAGACATTAATTGAGGAGAAAGGTTTCATATAAATTTGAGTGGCTGATTGTTTAATTAGGTAGTGTATATGTATCGTTATATATTTTTGCATTTGTTATTGTTGATACGACGTGTTGTCATGGTAATATAGTAAATATTGTAATGGTCAATACAATAACTGATGGGAAATTCTAATTAGTGGCATTAGATAATGCATTGTTGTTTTAAATTCCTTATCAAAACTTCGATTCACAACACAATTGCACTAAGTAGTTTATTTGTGGTGCAAAAGAATCAAAAGAATCATGGAGTTGTTATGATAACCGTCAAATTTATATGTAATTTAATAGATGCACAATACAATGGAGTAACGTTCTGCTACAATAAAAACAGAACCAGTTAGTTCCATATTCGTCTGCCTCTAAACATATTTTTAACCAAACATTCAACATTGAGCACCTCATTATCATCACCATTAAATGAGATATACCTAAATGCTTGAAGATGAAGATGCAAGCTTTCCATAAAGCCTTTGCCTAAAGACTAAAATACCGTTAATATGGAAACTAAAATATGTATTAAACAACACCCAGTCAAATTCTTAAATTAGAGCTCATATTGGTCAAAAACAAAAGAAACTGGCGTGTTTTCTTTGGACATTAAGAAAGCTTTTAAGATATTTTACTAAAATAACCTAACATATTTTAGATTTTGATATATCTTGGTCTATTAAAAAGCTTCCCCGTCACAATTTTTATCTTATACCCTCTTAAAACCAAAGACAAACCTTTTAAAACTGACTCAATCGAGCGACACGGTCAGGATCGAGCTCGTTTATTACCTGCTACCTTCGGTCGGACAAAAGAACAAATATTTGGACACAAATAGCGGATATTTCCTTTAAATACGCAACAATGGTACTAAAAGTACAGAGACGATGGGATGCAGATGCGGGTTATTTCGGAAGTTAATACGTGGCTACGTATTACCTACATATGTATATTATGATGTGAATTTCTATATACACCCTGTTGTTATCGAATTCCGTTAACTTTAAGGGAAGGTTCTTTAGGTCAAATACGGTTAATTTCTCTAAGAAACTATGGCGTCCTAACTCTTACGGTTATCGAATTATTAAAAAAAATCTGACCACGTGTGTGGCATAGCATCCATTACCACTTCCTTATGTTATTTGTTTTGACATTTGCCGCCAGACACTTGAAACTGAGTTTAACTTTAATGTTATGATTAAGGCCCTCTCACATTAATTAATTCATTTATTATGTACGGAAAGGAAAAAAAAATTTTTTTCGAATTTAACGAAAAGCGATATACAGAGTGGTTCCTGGTGATGAACCTAACTGCGTGTCGAATTTAACGGAAAACAATAAAAACACGGTGTATAAAGGCTTCTGCTTTAAGTGTAATAAGGGCCATTCCATCAGAAATTCTGATAAAATTGTTATTATTGCACATGACATGAAACATAAGCAACCGCGGCAGATTCAAATATCAATAAAATCAATGCAACTTTGAAGCGTGTATTATTATTTTTTAAATTAACGAATTTAAAAAATTAAGGAACACTACATATTAGGTTTTCGTACCTACTGTTTTTAATTAGGTAATTGTACCTGTAGACATTGCTATTCAATAAGGTACATTTTTAAGATAACATGGTTTTTGTGAAAAAAATACTTAGGTGCTTTTGCCTCGAGATGTTAATGTCAGTTCCATCACGTCACCTAACAGTTGACAAGTATCATCGAAAAAATGTTTATTTTGCATAAACAAAATTCGGCCTTAAACAATTTTGTCCATTTCTAATTTACAAAAATATCAAACAAAATGACAGAACTAAAAAGGACAAACTATCAAATGTTTGTTACATTTGACCAAAAATTATAAAATGCCATTAAAAATGACTTATTTACAAATTAAAACCAAACAGTTCTGTTTCTGTCGTAAATTATCCAAGATTTCCGCATTAAGTTAAAAGGCGGTACCTTAAAAACAACAAAATTTGTAATAGAGCGATTGATTCAATGCTCTTTGAGCGAAATATCAAAAGATGTTTTTCTCAAACATGGTATGAAATATTGATGTTATGTGCCTTATAATTGGCAGCGAAGTATGACGTTGCAGGTGCGGCTAGGACGATTGATAGATAATGGAATTTCATACAAACCTTGCAGGCCAAGGCCGGCAAAGTCTTCTTTTTTAATTTCCAAATACAGATAATTGTGACATAACATCCAGGTATTTAGCCAATTAAAAAAAACTATAAGGGGCTTTATAGACGTGCCGACTGCAACTGGTACGGGCCCTAGACAATATTTGATTTTGGGTGCGTTTTCATACAAAAAAAATTTTTTTCGTTTTTTTTGAATGTTTTTTTTAAACTTTTTGTTTTTTTATAAGCGTATACGGAATATCAAAGGGGAACGAAAATTCGATTATTTTTGCGCTACGACGCACCGTTTAGGAGATACAGCCATCCAAAGTTACTATTTTCAGTAGACTTTATTTATTTCATACCATGTTTGAGAAAAGCACTATACATACCTCGGCGGGAAATGGGGTTGCCCGCCTCAGACCTATCCTAACATCGTAGAATAATAATAGTAAAAACTACAATAGTTAAAAGACGGTACCTTAAAAACAACAAAATTTGTAAAAAAGCGATGGATTCAATGCTCTTTGAGCGAAATATTAAAAGATGTTTTATTTTTTTTTTACTTTGCAATCTTAGCATAACATCGCAGTATCATTACCATGAGTTTACGCAGTCGATACTCGCTAGCGTCTGCGTAAAAGATAGTAAAAACTACAATAGTTAAAAGGCTGTACCTTAAAACAACAAAATTTGTAAAAGAGCGATTGATTCAATGCTCTTTGAGCGAAATATCAAAAGATTTTTTTTTACTTAGCAATCTTAGTATAACATTGAAGAATAATAATAGTAAGAAGTACAAAAATGAGGTCAAGTCGAGTATTATTGAAGAGACGCCGAAACAGGTTGAGTGCATGCAGGTGGCAGGAGTTCAAGGACGCGAGTCTTCACGCCAGTTTAACACTTTAGTTATGCAGACGGACTGCAAAGCGACTGCAATACGCGGGCACGAGGCTAGTTTCCTATAGTTAAAATAAAATATTTCTTGCAGTGCACGAAATAAAGCACCACATAATTATAAGAAAAACACGGACAGTAGTGATGTTTAAACATAATTTCCATTTAATAAGTCAAAGAGAAAGATATAAAGTAAGTGAATTGACCGTGACGTCACTCCTCAGTATTTCATAGTAATTCCATATTAGCAAATCGTTTTGACAGTTCTTAAAAAGAAGCTGATTTGACTAGTAGGAAACTAGCCTATCAGTGGCGGGGCGTGAAAATTTTCGTTGGTAAAGCCGGAGGGGTTTTTGGAATCTGTTTTGTATGGACTTCTACATATACTATAGAATTTTAGGGAACATGTTGGGAATCGAGTTGTATTGACGCTCCGCCACTGTAGCCTATTGCAGTGATTTCTGTGATTTGCAGTCCATCTGGGGACCGATTTTAACATAATACCTCGTTGGACCAGGGGACAGATTTTTGAATCTTGAACGCATGAATTCGCCGTTCGAATCTGTGGAAAAAAAAATTAATGCTACGACTTTCGAACGGCGAATTCATGCGTTCGAGATACAAAAATCGGTCCCCTGGTCCAACGAGGTATTATATTAAAGTTTGTAACTTAGGAAACAAAAAGGAATTAGGAAATTCAAAATATAGATCTATAACTCTTGGCGAAACACTCATCAACCTCCTTGCGTTTGCTGGCATTTAGCCACGGCTAGCATGGGAGCCTGGGCCGCTTTGACAACTAATCCTAAGACTTGGCGTAGTCACTAGTTTTACGAAAGCGACTGCCATCTGAACTTCCAACCCGAAGGGTAACTAGGCCTTATTGGAATTAGTTCGATTTCCTCACGATGTTTTCCTTCACTGAAAATTTAAGCGACTGGCAAATATTAAATAACATTTCGCACATAAGTTCTGAAAAACTCATTGGTACGAGGCGGGGTTCGAACCCGCGACTTCCGGATCGAAAGTCGCACGTTCTTACGCTCTAGGCAAAACACTATTCCCCATAAAATATGATAATAGGAATCGCCGGTAGCTAGAAGTACACCCAAAATATCAGGTGCCGTAGCCGAATGGCATTTCTGCGACGCGAAACGAAAACGAAACGCCATGAAAGGTAGTCTGGCTCTGTCGCGCCAATACGCAAGAGCGATAGAGATAGATACATCTACGAGCGTTTCGTTTCGTGAGCGTTTGTGCCATTCGGCTACGTACGTACCCTGTTCGCGGTCAGAAATTTTAATAGTTATTTGTTATACAAGGGGGCAAAGTTGTATTTTAACGCCGAGTGTGGAATAAAAACGAGCAAGTGAAAGGATTCTATAGTTGAACCACGAGCGAAGCGAGTGGTTCGAGAATAGAATCCTGAACTTGCGAGTTTTTAACACACGAGAAGTAAAATACATTTGCACCCGAGTGTAACACAAAACTTTTCCCCTCACTACAGCGAGGAAACTACAACGCAAAAAAAATGCGTTTATCACTGCTTCCAGTAGTTCCACAGGTGGTAAATCGTCTTTATTATTAGATTCACCTACTTTTGTCAATTTTAAACCAGTTAATTTGACTTTATTCAAGGTCAAATTACTTTACCCACTAGTGGATAAAATGCGTTTTTACCCGCTGGTATTAAAGGACAAAACACGTGTTTCCTAGCTAGTGAAGGGAAAAATTTAATTATTACCTAAGCGTTATTTGATCCGATACCTTCAATGGCAATCGTACAGTAGGCCCACTTTAAACATTAAGGCTAAAACTGGCCGATGCAGGTGCCAAGTTCACGCCTCAAGGACACGAGTCACACGCGAGTCGCCCCCTTGTCTTTGGCCGGTTGCATCAAACCTTTATCAATGTCATCGTACTTGTAAAAGTAGCCGAATGGCACAAACGCTCACTAAACGAAACGTAGATATAGATATCTATCTCTACCGCGGGTCTATATTAATTCGCATAACTGAATACTCCTAATATGAATTGGCATACCGTTTATTACGCATAACGTTTAATACGCATATCATTATTTCGCATAACATATTTCGTATAATGCTAATGCGCATAATGTAAATTGTTATAACCATGAATTGGTATAAGTATAATAAGCATAACTTTGTTTCGTAGAATGTTTAAATGGCATACAAGAAAATTATATTTTCACCACACTAACGGGTAACGGCTTACTTTTCTGTTCAAAAACAGATAGCAAAATTGCATTTTATCCACAAGAGTGCAAAGTAATTTCATACAAATGTTAACTTGATGTCTTAAGCTAGCTGATAGAATTTTGCCTATAAATGATGATTTTGAATCATAAATATTGAAGAAATCGATGGATTTGATTTAGTTTGATGTTTTATAGTCAGTATTTTGTTCGTGTTGGGGTGGTGAAAAATATTGTGTTTCAAACTCGGTGGCAATGTTTAACGTGCCGTACGAAGGTTAATGTGCCTTGAAACCCTCGCAACGCTCAAGATTCCACTTTTGAACCACTCGCTACGCTCGCGGTTCAATATTGGAATCTTCCGCTTGCTCGGGTGCGATCTTGGCAGGTGCGATCTGCGAAAATCTGAACGATGTAATAATATTATTTAAATACTATCCATTTTCAATTTCTTTAGTAAAGTACAGCGGGGCAAATCTAGACTAAAAGGCTAAGCTAAACTAATCCATTTTTTCCATTATTATTACTATTTCCATTATACCATTATTACATGTATCCACTGAACACGCCTACTACATAACTAATAGACACTCTATTTTCTGAAAAACACTTATGAAAAATGAAAAAACTTAATAAGTAATGTATAAATAAAATAAAGACTCCTTAACTCAAATAATCTTTTTAATTTAAGATTACCAGTTAAGTTCATAAATGCATGTATGTTTCTTAAAAATAAACAGGTTTTTTTTTAATAATGCAAACATTGTAAAACATGGAAGAAATTGACCAGTTACATTTGCCCCCCCCCCCCACTCGAGATTTGCCCCGCTGTACCTTACTTCCCCCTATTTTCTTCATGCTTAATAAGTGAGACAAAATAAAATTAAATACTCAAAATCGAGCGCTCGAAATTGAAAAATCAGCCCCTGATTGAATCGCTTTGAATTGAATTGAAAATCGCTTGCTCCATACAGTTAGTAAGTATGGCAATTCATTATAGGATAATTAAAGTTATACGAAATAATAGTATGCAAATTTCAATTATGCAGATTTATTGTTATGCGAAATAAGAATTATGCATTTTTAATATTATGCTTATTCAATGTTATGAACAATTATGTTATGCCAAATCTGTTATGCGAATTCAAATTATGAGAATTAATGATAGGCGAAATAGAGGGCACCCCTCTACCGCTCTTGTTTATTGGCGCGACAGAGCCAGACTACTTTTCGCGGCGTTTTGTTTTCGTTTCGCGTCGCAGAAACGCCATTCGGGTACGGCACCGGTATTGTTGACTATTTAGGATAATTTCGATTATTTTAACGTCATGATGTCACATGCACTTCATTAGAAAAAAAATGGCTAGAATTAATATCGCAATTCGTCGTTTACAATTCAACCCAATTTTTATTATTTTACAGTAAATTTGGCGCTATATTATCCCACTAGTTAGGTAATGAGCTACTACACAACTATGTCAGAAATTGAAATAGCAATAAGTACTCTAAAACTTGTACGATACATGTGCGAATAAGTAATTCGAAACGCTCAGTACGGTTGTTTGAATTTATCGCCACTCGGTTCGAACTTCCTCTTTTCTGCACTTGTATTGTAATGTACTATTTCATAGCAGCTAATTGTAATAAAGAAACGGATTTGATTAATCGGTCAAAGAAAAAGAGAAGCTAAGTTTGACTTGTATGAAAACTTAGACAGTTCTTTATAGGATGACAGCTGCCAATGCTATATTTATTTAGATGAGCAGTATGCGCGTAGTGCAATAATGCAGTTGTGTATAATTTTAACTGATGACAAATCAAAATAACTTCCATGTTTCTAACAGTATAATAGAGATCGGAATATCGACGGGGTGTAAGTTTGACGTGTCTGTCTGTGTGTGTGTCTGTCTGTCTGTCTGTCTGTATGTGTGTGTCTCTGTCTGTGGCATCGTAGCTCCCGAACGGATGAACCGATTTGGATTTCGTTTTTTTTGTCTGAACGCTGAGTAAGTCGGGAGTGTTCTGAGCCATATTTCATGAACATCGTTCCACTATTTCGCGGTCGGAGGTTTTTCAAAATTTTAATTTTGTGGTTATTTCAATAATACTTAGATAGACACATACCTACTTCATACTTCTACCTCCCAATGTCATATAACACAATTAATACAACATATTATTAAGAGGTCCGTGTGGTGACGGGTTAAGAATTTCACCACCCCTTTCTTCCCGTGGGTGTCGTAGAAGGCGACTGTGGGATATGGGTTAAATTGTGGCGTAGGCGAGAGGCTGGCAACCTGTCACTGCAATGTCACAGTTTCGTTTTCTTTCAACCCCTTATTTGCCAAGAGTGGCACTGAAACGACTAGTTTCATGTGCTCTGCCTACCCCTTCATTGGATACAGGCGTGATTGTATGTATGTATGTATGTATTATTAAGAGGGAAAACACTAGACATCATCAAATACAAGTTTTAATACATAAAACAGGGCATAGCTTGGGACAATTATCAAGACGACGCGGTAATGGCGGATGATCCTCTGACAGCTCCACTCGCGCCATCTAGTGACGCGACACCGACCGTAGGGCTTTACAAAGCACCACAATCGGTTATCAATATACTCTGTCAACCAAGTCTGTTAGTAAATAAGAACAAAGAAAACTATATGCATCCTTTTCTTTAGGGTGCTAGAGAAAAGGTTACCTATAGTTTTCTTAGTTCTTATTTACAGACAAACTTGTTTGACAGAATATACCTAATTAGAGTCTGGCTAATGAAAGTTGATCCCAGTATTTTTTTAAAGTGCAACTCTGGATGTCATGTCATCGATTGTCATCTGTCAGTGTGACTGTCACTTTAACGAGTTTCGGTAAAAGTTAACAGCGTAATCTATAGATAATAATGAATAAAACCATAAAAAGTAGTAAAATAAGTGCTGAAAATAAATTAAAAATAATAAAATATAAATTCAATGAGTTGCCAGCTCATTTTTTTTTGAAAATGCCACGTTTTCGGAATCAACTTTCATTAGCCAGACTCTAATTATAAACGAATACGAATCAAATATGACAATCCCGAAAGTAATAAACCTACAACCTCAAAAACTTCAAATGAAATATAATTGCAGGTATCTAATAAAAATACATTGAGACTTTTTTGTGAATTATTATTTGTTTGTCTTTCCCATCACGGAACAATGATGTTCCGGACCTTTGGGAGGCGTGCGCGGGGCCGAAGCCAACACGTAGAGGCCCTTTTGACACTTTAATGAAATGTAAGGGGTATACCGAGCGGATGTTGCCCTTGTCCGTATCATGGGACACACGCAGAGGCAACACCCGCCAGGGTGTATGGACTATTTGAGAGTTAATGGAATCTAAAATGAACTGGTCTATTTTGATGAAAGTGATGGACTAAATACTGGGCTATGGATAAAAAACCGGACGCCTGCCTAATAAAACGGTATCCAATTTTATTTTGTGTATTATTATTATCAATAAACAGTCTATGAATGACCAACCCTAACACAAATAGTTCCCTCATGTGACCGGTTTGTCCTAACGGGTTACACTAACCCTTCTAACTTCATTGTCAACTTACAAAACTGTTGACTTTGACCCCCGCGCACGCCTTAAGTTCAAAAGAAACATAATAAGCTTGCAAAATTGCATTTACTTGCGTACAAATTGAGATGTAAAATGACGTCTAGTAGTATGATTTTGTGAATGTCCAATATAAACGTTAGAAATATGTTATAGATTAGATTCGATTTCTTTATTTCATGATAAAAATTACACTATAAATTTGCTACATGTCAAAATTATGTTTATCTTCTCATCATGATCGTCCAAAATTACATAATAGATTCCAAATAAAAACGATTGTGTCTCCCAATAAGGATCGTCATTTACAAAGAAAAAAATACACATGCCAAGCTAAATAAAATTAATAAATTAAGTTACAATATCATGAAATTATCACGAAGCAAGAAAATATAATATAGTGATGCTTATTTAAAGTCACACACAGGTCGAACGCGATTAATTAACATTATTTTTACCTTTTTTCCCAACGTTAAAATATGTGTAGGTACAAAGCGCGAGAACTTAAAGTGTTATATAGTGATGCTTGTTTCTCTTTCTAACATTCGACTGGCATTGAGAGAAGTGAATTGGAAGTGAACATAAGTCAAAGTGGTTTCGCCCTACTTCCGATCCAAATCTGTGGAAAAAAAGATCCGTCATAGGCGTCATAGTCATATAACTATTTGTATGGTACTCATAGTAGTTTATGCACAGCAATCGAATGTTGATGGAGTACCAATAGCACCATACAAATAGTTGTATGAAAGCGCTCTTACAGGCCCTTGTACAGTAAAATTATCCATCAATTCTTTTAGAGTTTTCAGTCACGGAAAAAGTCATCATCATCATCCTTCTTGCGTTATCCCAGCACTTTCCGCGTCCGCGTTGACAACTAATCCCAAGATCTGGCGTAGGCGCTAGTTTTACGAAAGCTACTGCCATCGGACCTTCCAACCCGAAGGGTAACTAGGCCTTATTGGAATTAGTCCGGTTTACTCACGATGTTTTCCTTCACGGAAGGAGTATCGGTATAAAAATCATACTTCGGCGAGAAACTGTCACATCCGGCCAAAAACTCGGTTTTGGTAGATTTTGGCTTAATCACCTTCAGCCAAAACCATGTCAGGGCGAAATGGCACCTTCGCAAACGGATAAACTATTCATAACAGAAGCTTTCACGACCACGACGTGTCTTTTTCGGTTGACAAATTCTCAAAGCGTCACCACTTTTATATATATTACACAATCACTTTTTAGGGTTCCGTAGTCAACTAGGAACCCTTATAGTTTCGCCATGTCTGTCTGTCCGTCCGTCCGTCCGTCCGTCCGTCCGTCCGTCCGCGGATAATCTCAGTAACCGTTAGCACTAGAAAGCTGAAATTTGGTACCAATATGATATCAATCACGCCAATAAAGTGCAAAAATAAAAAATGGAAAAATATGTTTTATTAGGGTACCCCCCCTACATGTAAAGTGGGGACGGGGACTGATATTTTTTTTTCGTCCCAACCCCAACGTGTGATATATTGTTGGATAGGTATTTAAAAATGAATAAGGGTTTACTAAGATCGTTTTTTGATAATATTAATATTTTCGGAAATAATCGCTCCTAAAGGAAAAAAAAGTGCGTCCCCCCCTCTAACTTTTGAACCATATGTTTAAAAAATATGAAAAAAATCACAAAAGTAGAACTTTATAAGGACTTTCTAGGAAAATTGTTTTGAACTTGATAGGTTCAGTAGTTTTTGAGAAAAATACGGAAAACTACGGAACCCTACACTGAGCGTGGTCCGACACGCTCTTGGCCGGTTTTTTCTGCTACAATCTGTGCACAGTTAGCTTAGACGAGCATAGTGTTGGTGTTGCATATAGTATATGCAGAGAGTATCGTGGGAAAAATGGCTGTTAGCGTCGGAACTTTCAAATTTTATTACTCATCGTTTAGGACGACGAGCTCTATTGAAAACTAACGAAATCATTTTGACCTAGCTCATCGCTGTTTCCATGGCATGCAGAGTTCAAACCAGTTTAAGCTAAATCTATCTGTGGCGGTATAACTGATACGAACATAGACTAGGTGATAGCTTTTGCCACAGTGTATGTTTATTATTGGGCGGTAAAAAATTGCTTTTATCAATAAGATTCAATAAGCTTCAATTTGCAAGTATACAAAAGGCATGTATTCTTTTTACAAACCTCAAAAGTACATTTATATGATATACTTAAGTACTATAAAAGATGATTTTGGACTTGAAAATCGAAACTAATATGTTATATTATATTACCCTTGGCTGAAATCCATCTACCTATATGTCTATGTGAAATTTCATGCAACTAAGGAGAAATCTTATATAACTTTCAATGTCCTTCTGGACTCGAATATAACCACCAAACACACTTTATTATACAAAATTTCAACTAAAATATTGAACATTAAGTTCGCCATTTATAAATTATACACATTTATATTATGTGAAGTAAAATTTAATTAAAATAAATATTCAATATTGTTTGTAAAGTTACAAACAAAATAAAAATATTCAATTTTCTAATCTATTTACGAGTTTAAACATCAGGTAAGACAAATGGACAGACAGGAATAGTTGTTTATTACACTCTTGGGGATAAGGAGCTTTTCAATCCCCAATATACAAAGTTACATTTAGTACCACTTATTAGAGAAATGTTACGAATATAAATTTGTTTAATTTAATTTAATCATATGTTTTCACGACCGGTCTTGCCTAGCGAGTACTGACCCTGTCATTAGTAGTAGCCATGGTAGACAGGACCATCTTGAACCAGTCAACCATAGCCATAAGACCAGGCAGGCAATTATGGTCGCGCGATAAATGATAAAACATCTGGCCGTCCCTATCGCACTTACTGATAGTGCGATAGGGACGGCCTGATATTTTATCGTCTATCGCGCGACCATGCTACCCGTGCAGGTCAATATCTGCGGAGTGTCAAATTACTACTACGTTTTGTGGAGCATAGCATAGTTGTTGTTGTTGTACTTCTGTTTTTATAAATAAAAAAAAATAAAAAAATCTTTTTCACAATAGTTATTGTTAGGTACAAGAAATATCCAGTAGCCGATTGCAAAAAAAAAAAAACGAATATAAAGACTACGAGTGTCATTGTTATAAGGAAGAAAGAAACTGTAAATTCGGAAAATATCTATCAATCTTATACTATTAAACGAGCAATTCTTGTATATTTATTTATTTATTTATCTATTTATTTATTTATACCGACGATCTCGGAAACCGCTCTAACGATTTCGCTGAAATTTGTTATGTGGGGGTTTTCGTGGGTGAAAAATCGATCTAACATATCCTTAGGTCCCGGAAAACGCGAATTTTCGAGTTTTCACGCGTTTTTCTTCGCGCGCCATCTCGTGTGGAGTAGTTGTATTGTTGAGACAGAAGTCTTTCGGTCGATGTAAGTATTATTTACTTCAAAGACTAGATGGCGACACAGGTCAAGGCTAACACGAATAGAAAAATACACTCTGAGCTTTTGTGACGAAACGCGCGCCATCTCGTGTGGAGTAGTTGTGTTGTTAAGACTGAGAGTTCTTTCGATTGATCGATGTAGGTACTATTTATTTTCAAACTAGATGGCGACACAGGTCAAGGATACGAAACAGAACCGAGCGAAGCTCGGTCGCCCAGATATTAATAAGCTAAAATATGTGAAAATTATAAAATAAATCACCTTTAAGAAATAACTAACATTAATAAACCAATAAATGTCGCTACTATCATAAAGTAGTAGTAGTAATAGTAATACACTTTATTGTACAAAGATAAGAACACACACAGTAAAGAAAAAAAGAACACACACATCATTTGTACAAAACCAGAAGACGCACAAATGTGAAAAATGGAGTTATGACACTTTACCAACTTTCGTCAACTAGCCGATGCGTAATCGATACGGTGTTCGATTACTCTAAAATTTAAAGTCAGAAATAGTCTCAAGTTATACTGAAACACACCCAATATGTCAGTAGAAATAGGCGGGAAATTCAACCTTTGTATGGCCAGTTAACTTTTCGCGCCAATATTTCTTAAATTTACCTGGCAGTGCTAATGCCTTTATAGAGCTTTTAGCAATCGAGTATCTTTCCAAATTTTGATCAAATTTGCATTGGTTTCTCACAATTTGCTGAATGTTAAAGTGAAGCATTTCGCACTACCTAACTGAATTTTAAAAAAGGCACGAAATTCAAATTATGTATTGTCCCAGATTTGTAAGAACCTCTTTTTGACACATGACAGCGTCCACAATACGTAAACTCGCGCAACCTAATGAAATTTTAAATAAAATCCTGTAATATTATTTAAAAAAATCAAGTACTTAAAAACAATATTTCGCTTACTTTAAACGTAATCTAGCACATGTTACATTTTTGCGGATCTTCGTTAGTGAGTATTTTACGATATTAATTTATCACGCAGGATTTACTTATTATGTCATTTATCATTCATTTTTATATTTAAACTAGTGCTGTGGCAGTCTGTCATTTCGATTCAAATGACATTTCAGTAAGTTGATAGAAATCGTATATTTGTATAAGCGCCTCCTTTTGTACATAGGGCCTAATCGATTCAACCAATTCGAAATTAATCGTTAGATTTGGCAAACGATACGTCTTAGCCACATCGCAACATACTTCAAAACAAATGTGTCAAAAATGTGAACTTACAAATCCGGGACAATAGTATTTGCTTTCAATATTCTATCGATAACAACCGCAAAACCTACGCTTGCGAAAGCTGTAAAATTTCGATCAGTCAACTCCACTCAGTGCGACTACATGAACTCGATCGTACTCACGTCAGTGCGAGCGAGATAGCGATATCTGCGATGTATTGGACTGAGTTCTCGTCAAGTGTCAACTCATGGTAACCATACTGAAGGGAGTTGTTCAATATTTTACAGATATCGCCAGCATAGGATTTTCTTTTTACAGTTACCCGCATTATTGGTTCTTAAAGAGGGTTCCCTAATCTTAATGAGGAGGCACACTGACATTTTATCCCGTCAGGCGGCGCCCGTGCATGTTACTGTCATTCATATGTGAAAGAGAGAAAAAAAATAATCTTCTATCTCTCACGTATGATTTTTTTTATCTGTGCAATGGACTAATAGGGTGGCGCCATCTGTCATAACCTTTAGAGTGTGCTTCCTCATTTCGAAAAGGTGACCTTAAAAATATTCTTTGCATTTAGGTATACTTTGACATACCCACTTTGTAAGTAGAAAAGGCGCGAAACATACATTTCCTATGAAACTTTCCTCCGGGAAGTTAACCCTTTTTAATTTGACTTCTACTACTGACCGGCAAACAACCTAGTTTTCTCGTTTATTTCAATTAAAGCTTCGGTGTTAGCAGTAGGTTTTCAGCTGGGTTAGGTTAGTACATGTTTGTCGCGAGAGTATGTCGCCGCGAGATAGATGACACCATAGAGTATATTGAATAGTATGGTATAGAGTTATCAGTCAAGATTTTCGAATGCAGCGCCATCTATTATTAAGTTACGACAACTTTTCATGTGACTTTCCATGCCTAAAGGTTACTTTTAAGAACATGAAGCATGTGGACCCGTTTAAACATGGAACGCCACATTTTTATGACGGAAGTCGGGGATTCTAATTAGGTCATTCAACAATCAGTCCCATTAATACATGCCATAAAAGGGGACATTAATAATATTTACAATTTAATACATGTTAGTTTGTGGGTGGTACAGCGACATCTAGCGAAAAATTTGGACCTGGATGCTTATACATTTTACGAAAACAAGTCATTACTCATTACCCAGTTTGCGGACGTAACAGTGACATCTAGCGAACAACTTGCACTACGGCATATAATTGATTTTCACGCCCTCTATCGTTAATTTCCCTAAACATATCGAAAGTACATGGGATTTACTATTTCCTTTGACTGAAAACACCGTGGATGACACGTCTTCTTCTAACCAAAGAGGATCGAGTGTTTATAGAGAGTTACTGTCGAAGTAAAATGTGTAATCTGCCATCTCTTGACCCAGGCTTAAAATTTTTGAACCTCAGTTTTGACAATTTGGCCCATATTCTTAGCTTGATATATGTTAAAATGTCAAATATTACTATTAGCGCCATCTAGCCGAGCGTACCCCCAATTTGTGATGCCATCTAGACCACCGTACCTTTTTCTGTATGGTACTGGGGTAGGTTTTTTTCTTAGACTATCTGTCTATACGGACTTATATATGTCTTTGTTCTAACTGTACCAATGACATAAGGACGGGTAGTCTATCTCGCGGCGACATACTCTCGCGGAAATCATGTGCTCACCCTGGGTCCGCAGACAACGAAACCAAACTGGCCTTTTGGTATTCATATGGAAGGGAGAGATCAGAGAGATACCTACCTACAATACCTACGCCACAAAGCGATGTTTAGCTACTTATCCATGGGCTTGTTCAGAGGCGGATCTAGCCTTGGAGTCAGGGGTTTCGCGATTAATCCCCAGCCCCCAAACGAGTCATAACCACCTGCCGGATCCGCTCTAAGATCTCGCCTTTTTAGTCTGTGATCGTTTGGCCACTCGGCTATCTATGAGCCATGTTCAGGGACGGATCCAGCTTTGAAGTCAGGGATTGTGCGGTCAAACCCCAGGGGATCGATTTTTGAACTTCAAACGCACGAATGCGCCGTTAGAAATTCTGTGGAAAACGACGTAATGCTAGTTTTGAAAAAGGACGGCTTGTAATTTTAAGACTAGTGGTAATGACCACTCGTTTTTGATTCTGTAACGAATTTCACGAAATCGAATGGCCGAGATTAAAAAATCGGCCCGATTTTTGGGTCCCACGCGTTCGAATTCAGAAAATTGTCACTGAAAATAATAGGCAAGTAACCGTTTTCAACCAACTCAAACTCAAAAATCAAATTTCAGACTCAAAAATCGGCCCGCTGATCGGCCGTTTTCGCGCGCTCTCGGTCCGAGTCAGTCGGTTCGCGTTCGGTTGCAGTCGGATCACACGGATCGCTTTGCTGTCATTCACTCCTCGGATCTTCGCTCCTCTCGCTTCCATTCTGTTGCGCGTGTGTGAGTGTAGGTACTAAATGTACTAGAGAGCAGAATCATTTGGGAGTAGTTCGGTCTAGTACAGTGGAAGGTATCGTGTATTTTGGACTATTAGTATATGTACTACATAAGCCTACCACTAATGCTGTTCCCTCCACAGATGTCGGTGGGCCTGCAGCGGCGCGTCCCGCCACTGGACGACGCGCCAGGCGTGCCGGCGGCCTGGAAGAGCGGCAACCCGGAGCCGCCGTTCTCGTCCTTCGCGCCGCCCGCCGGCTCGCCCGCCGGTCCGGCCTTCGCCGCCTCCCCCGCACCCTCCACCCCGGGCCCCGGCTTCGCCGGCCCCCCCTACGCGGCCCCGTTCGGAAGCCCCTCGGCGAGGCCGGGGAGCGGCGGGGGCTTCCCCCCGGGCCCCCCGCCCCAGCAGGGGCACTTCCCGGGGCCCAACTTCGCGCCGCCCGGCTCCCCGTTCCATCCGCACCCGCCGCATCCGATGCCGCCGCATCCACACATGATGGCGCCTCTCCCGCCGCCTGTTGACAGGTAAGTTCCTTATGTTCATGATGCCCTGGTACTTTTTAGTTATAAAGGGCTTGAGCCAAACACGTCACCCATGGATATGACACGTTGACAGGTCAGCTTCTTGTCATTCTGGAGGGTTATGGAGGACTTGGGCATACGAAGAATAAACGTAACTGACCTCTAGATATAATAAGTATGGGAAATAGGCATAGTGTCCGGTTGATCCCAGCTTTTAACTTTAGTGACTTCTTCTGAGTCTGACCGCCTTGAGATCAATTTGACCACCTGACCGATTTCGCACCACTTTTTTGTCTTCTAAGTAGATATTCCTCGAATCGCTTTACATTAGAATTTATTGGCATTTTGCATTGATCAGAGATCACCTATTTTCTGACCACGATGTAAGTTTCTTCTGCATTTTATTTAGAACCAAGTAATTGTCAAATTACAATGTATGCAACAATAGTTATTTGTTATACAAGGGGGCAAAGTTGTATTTTAACGCCGAGTGTGGAATTGGAAAACGAGCAAGTGAAAGGGTTCTATAGTTGAACCACGAGCGAAGCGAGTGGTTCGAGAATAGAATCCTGAACTTGCGAGATTTTTAACACACGAGAAGTAAAATACATTTGCACCCGAGTGTAACACAAAACTTTTCCCCTCACTATAGCGAGGCAACTACAACGCAAAAAAATGCGTTTATCACTGCTTCCAGTAGTTCCACAGGTGGTAAATCATCTTTATTACTAGATTTACCTGCTTTTATCAATTTTAAAGCAGTTAATTTGACTTTATTCAAGACTTTAGTCAAATTACTTTACCCACTAGTGGATAAAATGTAGTGGATAAATACTCCGAACAAGACTAAACCCGGCAACCTTCAAATTAAGAGTGAACAGGCATCTTCTGGACGAGCTCACTCCATCGTAGGCCACGTCTTTGCCTTTGGCTAGTCTGTGGTCAAGAGTAAGCCCATTTATAATAAAAAATAAAAACTCTGACCTCTGACCGCCTTGAGATGAGACCCACTTTTTAACCGACTTCAAAAAAGGAGGAGGTTCTCAATTCGACTGAATGTTTTTTTTTTTTTTTTTTGTATGTATGTTCCTCGATATCTCCGAGAATTGTGGACCGATTTTCAAAAATTTTTTTTTGATCGAACGGGTATAACCCCGAGATGGTCCCATTGGCACCAAGTCAGGGTCTGATGATGGGATCCTGGAGAAATCGAGGGAACTCTTCAAATGTTATAGGCACATGTAATGTTTTTAGTGTATTTTTCAAAGGTAAACCAGTATTTACGCCTGATGGTAATAATTTTATGTGGCTGAGCTGATGATGGAAGGTCAACTCCTCAATGGTTAGGAGTTAAAGGATAATTCTTTCACTAGTGTACATGTATTCGGACTGATACGTATAATATCAATAGGAACCACTAAAAATCAACAAATAAATAAACTTTTTAACAAAAAATAAAACCGCCTTCAAAAATAAGCGCGTTACAAAACACGGAGAAACTAAAAAGCAAAAAATAATAAACCTTTGAATTCAGATTTCTTATCGTATTGCAATAATCTAAACATTCAAATTATAAACAAATCAATTATTTTTGGAGTCGGTGCCAGCCTGCGTATGGTTGGGTGGGGCAAACAGGCAATAGCAAGGCGACGAACAGGTCTGGTACCGACTGCAAAAATAATTGATTTGTTTATAATTTGGATGTTTAGATTATTGCAATACGATAAGAAATCTGAATTCAAAGGTTTATTATTTTTTGCTTTTTAGTTTCTCCGTGTTTTGTAACGCGCTTATTTTTTAAAACGGTATTTAACCCACCTGTCCGATTCTGATCCTGCAATTGTATTTTCTAGATTGTAGATGTTAGTATTCGTATCGTTTGACCTGTGACCGCATTGAGATAACGACACGCAGACTTGTTCTAGACCGTTCTTATCAGTTGTAGTGAGAGTTTGCACGTATTTTGCTATTATGAAGGCAATAAGTATAAAATTAAATCAAATGCCTATAAATTTTGAATTTAATGTGAATTCATTCACAAATGAGTAACACGGAAAAACATTGTGTATCGAAAACCGCCTAGGAACATCAGAAACTGAGAACCGAGAATCAAATTGCTGCTAAAGGCACTAAATAGTCCCACAGCGAGCTAGTAAGCTATGAGCTATCGGCTATAAAAACGAACAAAAGATAAGCACTAAAGAGTACTATCGTACAGTATGGCCACTCCCGCTCCCCGCTGAGTGTCGCCTACCCCCTCTCGATTACCTGACAGTTACCGCCTGTCAAAAACGCGAACAGTCGACCTGTTATATTCCACTCATACAAGCATGGTACGCGTTCACCTACACGAGCTTAGACTGTGTGCTAGGAACGCGCCTCTTTCATATATTTGATCGCCAGTGTCCGAGGTGCTTCGGTCGTGCTTCAATTTATCGCCACTCGTTCCGAACTTTCTCGTTTCCGCACTTGTATCGTAATGTACTATTATAATGACATCTCCACCCTTGATCTTTCCAACACATGACATTCCCATTCAAGTCTGCACTGCACAAGCTAGTGCATATTTAAGTTTGGTTAGACAGACGGTCTTTTTTTTTTCATTTTTGTTTTTTCTACTTTTGATTATCAATATTTGTGAGTGTGTACGAGAAAACGACCTACTTTGTCGATATGGAGTTACGAGTAGTTCTTTATACTACGGAACATAAGCTATCTTTCGTTTTTAGGGTTCCGTAGTCAACTAGGAACCCTTATAGTTTCGCCATGTCTGTCTGTCCGTCCGTCCGTCCGTCCGTCCGTCCGTCCGTCCGTCCGTCCGTCCGTCCGTCCGTCCGTCCGCGGATAATCTCAGTAACTGTAAGCACTAGAAAGCTGAAATTTGGTACCAATATGTATATCAATCACGCCAACAAAGTGCAAAAATAAAAAATTGAAAAAAATGTTTTATTAGGGTACCCCCCCTACATGTAAAGTGGGGGCGGATATTTTTTTTCATTCCAACCCCAACGTGTGATATGTTGTTGGATAGGTATTTAAAAATGAAGAAGGGTTTACTAAGATCATTTTTTGATAATATCAATATTTTCGGAAATAATCGCTTCTAAAGGAAAAAAAAGTGCGTCCCTCCCCCTCTAACTTTTAAACCCTATGTTCAAAAAATATGAAAAAAATCACAATAGTAGATCTTTATAAAAACTTTCTAGGAAAATTGTTTTGAACTTGATAGGTTCAGTAGTTTTTGAGAAAAATACGGAAAACTACGGAACCCTACACTGAGCGTGGCCCGACACGCTCTTTATCTTTTTATTTTTTTTTAATTTTATTTAAGTTCCAAAATAAAATTTTGGCTAATACTTTGATGTGTTGATTTTTAGGGTTCCGTAGTCAACTAGGAACCCTTATAGTTGCGCCATGTCTGTCTGTCCGTCCGTCCGTCCGTCCGTCCGTCCGTCCGTCCGTCCGTCCGTCCGCGGATAATCTCAGTAACCGTTAGCACTAGAAAGCTGAAATTTGGTACCAATATGTATATCAATCACGTCAACAAAGTGCAAAAATAAAAAATGGAAAAAAATGTTTTATTAGGGTACCCCCCCTACATGTAAAGTGGGGGTTGATATTTTTTTTCATTCAAACCCCAACGTGTGATATATTGTTGGATAGGTATTTAAAAATGAATAAGGGTTTACTAAAATCGTTTTTTGATAATATTAATATTTTCGGAAATAATCGCTCCTAAAAGAAAAAAAAGTGCGTCCCCCCCCCTCTAACTTTTGAACCATATGTTTAAAAAATACGAAAAAAATCACAAAAGTAGAACTTTATAAGGACTTCCTAGGAAAATTGTTTTGAACTTGTTAGGTTCAGTAGTTTTTGAGAAAAATACGGAAAACTACGGAACCCTACACTGAGCGTGGCCCGACACGCTCCTGGCCGGTTTTTTTTTTCTATTCGTTCATAGTTTTTCATGCTTGTCAAGTTGTCACTATTGTCAGTCACTTTTCGTAAAAGCTCTATAAAATCCAAAAATTCCAAACTCTCTATTATTAATTTAAAACATCAATTTATTCCTCAGTAAAAACCATTCGTATAAAAATCGCAAAATTATCCTCTAGTAAAATAAACTATGTATGTGTGCGCAAAGCTCGTCCGTGTGTCTATGTGTGCACCCATAAAACGCGTCTGTGTGGGTGCACAAATAAATGTAGGTGAACAGTACGTATATATTTTGTGAAGCGTGGTACAGTCGCGTAGAAAAGTTATCAATTAATCAAGTTTTTAATTAATATTTGTGTGAAGTATTTCAAATGGTGTTAATTAGGTTTCTGTGGTGGTATTTATTGATTGTGGTCGTTGATTAGTAGTAATTAATTAAAATGCGCAATTATTTTTAGGGTTTCGCACCAAAAAGGTACAAAAGGAACCCTAAGTCCGTTTTCACATTATCCGATCCGATATCGGATGACGGAAGGATTTCAATGGAAAAAATCCAAGATGGTGCCTGTAATGTATGGGATATCAGGCCGACATCCGATATCGGATCGGATAATGTGAAGACGCACTTATGGTGCGACTCTTAAAAGCTCGGCCACACATGCGCGTTTTGACAGCGTAGGCGGAGCGGTAGCGGAGCGTCAGCGGAGCGCAACGATAGCAGTGCGCCGGACGACGCTGGCGTTGGACGAGCGCGGATTGTGAGCGGAACGCATCATTGCGCTCCGCTAACGCTACGCTATCAAAACGCTTTATGGTTTGTCCGTCTCTTACATATAATGTATCGTTGCTTATTTTACTTTAGTAAGTCAGTTATATTTGAATTTATACCTACAATAAATGTCATAAATTACCAGTTACGAGTATCTAAACTAAACCTAATTGTGAATTGCATCAAAATTGTTAAATAATTTAGTGAATTAAATGTAATCAATTTTTTTTAGTTTTTTTCTTACAAGAATAATTGAACATGGCAAATAATAATCATGACGTGTTGTTATTGTATTAATTGTATTAAGTGTAATTAAATTGTATTTTTATATGTGCTTCCCATCACGGAAACCATTGGTTATTCCGGACCTGTGGGAGGCGTGCGCGGAGCCGAAGTCAACACGTAGACGCCATTTTGACACATTTAAATTATTATTACAAAAATAATGGCTTACGCGGATGCAAAGATGCATACCCACTGTAGGAATAATGTATTTAGAAAGTGGATATGCATTGCAATTAATTAATTACGCATAATTACCTGCATATGTAAATAAATAAATAATTCAGTATTCATATTAATTTATGTACCTATTGTTACGCCTGATAAGCATTTAAATTTTAAATTGTAATATTACTTAAAACACACTTCTTTTTTCTAAGATAGATGGAATACTTTATTATATACAATATAACAATTTGAACTAAATACATAAAAATAAACTTATAATAAATAAAAATAATACTAACAGTTAAATAATAAGTAAGTACTAAAAAGAGGAAAAAAAGTCACTTCTTGTTGACACATTTTATTTTGAATCGATTAATGTTTTCGTGATTTTAGTGCAATCAATAGCGGGGAGATACAAATAACCACCATTATGGTACCTAATTCATATTATCATCCATACTAATCCATACTTAATATTATAAATGCGAAAGTAACTCTGTCTGTCTGTCTGTCTGTCTGTCTGTCTGTCTGTCTGTCTGTCTGTCTGTCTGTTACGCTTTCCCGCTTAAACCACGCAACCGATTTTGATGAAATTTGGAACAGACAATCTTTAGACCCTAAGACAGAACATAGGCTACTTTTTATTTCGAAAAAAAGGGATGAAGGGGTTGAAAAAGAGGTTGAAAGTTTGTATGGGATTTCTTAATTTTAAAAGATAAAACCATGAAACTTTATATTTTAGCACTTGATAAAAAATCATTAAACATCTTGATAAGGTCGAACGCGATTAATTAACATTATTTTTACCTTTTTTCTTTTTTTTTGTGTGTCGTGCGGTGGGAAATAAACATTAACTAAAAGCGGGTAGATTATATTTATTTGTCTACCCCGAACATTTATATAAATTAATATCGGGTAGTTTTGTGTTGTTTACATCTCCGGTGACATTTTGCTGGGACGTCAGTCTTCCGCGACCACGGCCAGTGCAATCTGGACGAAACGTTGGGAAAAAAGATAAAAATAATGTTAATTAATCGCGTTCGACCTGTATGTGACTTTAAATATGTGTACAAAGCGCGAGAACTTAAAGTGTTACCTTAATAAGGGATAGGGATAGCGATAGGGATAGCGATAGCGATAGGGATAGCGATAGGGATAGCGACAGCGATAGCGTTAGCGATAGCGATAGGGATACGGATGCGGATAGCGATAGGGATAGCGATAGGGATAGCGATAGGGATAGCGATAGCCATAGCGATAGCGATAGCGATAGCGATAGGGATAGGGATAGGGATATACGGATACGGATACGGATTCGGATAATATGGGTATCGTTAGATACGGATAATCGGTCGGCGGTCTCTTACAATCAATGTGCTCTAAGACGATCGTTGTTTGCTTGCTTGAAGATTACGTTTGCGATAAGTATAAGCAAAATGTAAAAAATTGTAAGGGATAATAGAAAAAAGTACTTTTTACCCACCGATCATAGTGTCGAAATACGGGCTATGTGGGATGTTTATAAAGGTTTCCCCAGCGTATATAGAATTACCTACGCTGTGGTCGATGTGTAATATTTCTACAATCATTGCAAGCAAAAGTATTATGTGCAATCGAAATAATCGCAGATAAATATACCTACAGAGAAACCTAAGGATCCAAATGAAAATCTTAATGAATACTTTTATTACGCGGGCGAAGCCGCGGGTAAAAGCTAGTAATTTTATATATTAACAAACCTTTGATTACATCAATTACATGCAATTGGAGGCAAGGACAATTTTTTTTTCCAAATATTTTTGTCATATTTCTAAAGTATTTATAGAATTAATCCAATGTTAATGTATAGTAATAAAACGGCAACTCTTACCAATTACAATAACCATTATTATTTAATTGAAATAAATACACCAACAAAAACAAAACGAATCAATTTTCTAACGCTGCCAACGACTGTACTTGCCCACCCCGAGTACAACCTCTATCTACCTATATCTATGGATCCCTGGTACCGCTTCGCCCACTCTAACTTGACCCGCCCTGCCCCCCGGACCTTATACCCTCGCTAGTAGTACCAGGGTGTTTGCACGGTGTTACAAGGGTCAGGTAAGACTGGTCGCGGTATGTACATAAGTAAAGACTGGAGTGAGACGGTCGGGCCTCGAGTGTCGTCTGCCGTGCTCCCCGATCAAAATCGTTCCAAATTCAAAATGGAATTTTGACGTTTTTATATTTTTACGTTGACGGGTCATGGAGAGGTTATAAATTTTTGAGCTAAATATTTTTTAGGTATTATTTTTTGTGAATAATAAATATTTTTCTTAAAATTCCAATATTGACCAACAGCCCAACGTACCTACTGATACAAACGACTCTCAAAAAAGTATTGTTTGGAATTCCTTGCCGGCGGCTGTATTTCCGAGCTCATATAACCCGGCAACATTCAAATCAAGGGTGAACAGGCATCTTCTGGGCGAGCTCACTCCATCGTAGGCCACGTCTTTGCCTTTGGCTAGTCTGTGGCCAAGAGTAAGCCCATTTATAATTTAAAAAAAACATCATGAAATACTACGCTGATTGCTCTAAGCTCAAAAACCACGAAGGAAAAAGTCGAATAAGTTTGGAAAATTGATCACTTCACTTGCAAGATAACAGATAACCTTTAAATAGTAAATGAATGAAAATTAAAAATAGTAGTTAGTAGTAGTAGTAGTAGTTTTAGTAGTAGTGACCCTGCCTGCTACGCCGCGGGTTCGAATCCCGGTAAGGGCATTTATTTGTGTGATGAGCACAGATATTTGTTCCTGAGTCATGGATGTTTTCTATGTATTATAAGTATTTATATATTATACAGTGTGTTTGGTTAGCGGTGTCGGAGCTTTTAAGGACGTAAACTACAATCAATTTTATCGATAAATTACCATGCGAATTTTTTTTTGTGTCAACGGTAATTAAATGGCGGCAATTTCAAAATTACAAAGAGCTGAACACGGGTGCACGTGGTATTTCTGGAATTATCTGTCTGTTATCGGTCCTATTGTTACAAAGAAAATCTCATTAGAGAGCTCATTAAATAAATAAACTAATTAAGCTAATTGTTTGACTCAATAATTTCAATAACAAGGCCAAAAAAATTATTAAATATAAATAATAGTAAGAAATTCACCTAAATTTTTCAATTAATTAAAATTTTCATGAAAACTAGGTCGTTAAGATAGGTTTTGTTAGTACAGGATGTAAGCTAAAAAATAACACCATAACTACAGTTATACCTTAAGTACTTTAGGAATTAGAGGTCCTCAAACATGAACCAAAAAATGTAGATTTGTCGCAGGAAGGGAAAAAATTAAACAAGGTGTTGCTAATAATAAAAAAAAAACGTAACTTACCTAATAAGTTAATTTAACTACTTAAGAAAACAAATAAAAGTAACTGTTCAAAGTGACCCCCTCGATTTTGACCAGTAACCAGAGACCCTCGACTAAGTATCAGAAGGATAGGTAACCATATGAATTTAAATTTGTGGACAATATGGAGAATATTAAAAAGAGAAGGATTACTTCCCTACCATTTTCAAAGAGTGCAGGACATCATCGAACCTGATTACGCTGCAAGATCAGTTTTTTGTGCCTGGATTGTCAGAAGAACACGCGGGGATGAAACGTTTTTGAAACGCATCATGTGGACAGAGGAAGCCACTTTTACCCGATCAGGCTTTACTAATCATCGCAACCAGCACCTGTGGCAAATGGAAAATCCTCATGCAGTGAGAGAAAGTTCGTTCCAGCATCAATTTTCCGTCAATGTTTGGGCAGGAATGATCGATGATATTTTAATTGGGCCAGTTGTTTTACCAGGAACAATGAACGGTCCGAGATTTTTAGAATTCCTGCAAACGCAGTTCCAGGATGCATTAATGGAACTACCCATTGCTTACAGATTGAGGATGATCTTGCAACTGGACGGAGCTCCCCTACACTTTGCAAGAGATGTGAGGAATTACTTAAATTAGCACCATGCCCCGTGGGTTGGACAAGATGGGCATATCGTCTGCATGGCCAGGGCCACCTCGTTCACCGGACTTAACACCACTCGATTTTTTTTTTTATGGGGCACTCTGAAGCAAAGAGTATATGTCGATATACCAGCGACTAAAGAAGAATTGATAAGGAGAATCGTCGAAGAAAGCAACGTGTTAAGAGAAGACAATGAAATGATTCGACGGTCTACGCAGCAAGTTGCGATAAGAGCAACTGCTTGTCTTCAAAATCGAGGGGGGCACTTTGAACAGTTTAATTTGTTTTATTTTTTTTGTTAAGTTAACTTATTCGAATCGTTACGTTATTACATTTTTAGTATTAGCAACACTTTGTTTATTTTTTTCCCTTCCTACAAAAAATCCGAATTTTATGGTGCATGTTTGACCTCCTGTAATTCCTAAAGTACTTAAGGTATTACTGTGATTATGGTGTTGTTTTTTAGCTTACATCCTGTTCTAACAAATAACAACAAAAAAAACCTATCTTAACGACCTAGTTTTCATGCAAAATAAAATTAATTGAAAATTTTAGGTAAATTTATTACTGTTATTTATTTTTCATATTTTTTTTGGCCTCGTTGTTCAAATACTTGAGTCAAACAATTAGCTTAATTAGTTTGCTTATTCAATGAGCTCTCTAATGAGATTTTTTTGCGAAGATAGGACCGATAACAGACTGATAATTTCAGAAATACCACGAGCACCCGGTTTCAGCTCTTTGAAATTTTAAAATTGCCGCCATTTAATTACCGTTGACACAAAAAAAAATCGCATGGTAATTTATCGATAAAATTGATTGTAGTTTACGTCCTTAAAAGCTCCGACACCGCTAACCAAACACACTGTATATATCGTTGTCTGAGTACCCACAACACAAGTCTTCTTGAGCGTAACGTGGGCCTCAATCAATCTGTGTAAGAATGTCCTATAATATTTATTTATTTTATTTATTTAAATAGTTACTTAGTTTAAATTGTATCAAGTTCACTAGCAACGAACTTTTTCCCCACCTGTCAAGTAACTGTCAAAGATCGCATCAGATACGCTGGTACGCGGTATTGTGGCTTTACATGGAGAAGGGTCCATTTGCTTCACCTGTAATAAGAACGAATTTCCTTATTGTACCTACCATAGAGTATAATATTGAATAGTATGGTATAGAGTTATCAGTCAAGGTTTTCGAATGCAGCGCCATCTATTATTAAGTTACGACAACTCATTTCATGTGGCTTTCCATGCCTAATGGTTCCTTATACCACATAAAGCATGTGGACCCTTTAGACATGGAACGCCACATATTTATGACGGGATTTTAAATAGGCTTGATGTTTTCATTATGAATCTGAGCAAAAAAAACAACAAATTTTCCAAATTCCAAAACTTTTTTTTTAATACTACGTCGGTGGCAAACAAGCGTACGGCCCGCCTGATGGAAAGCGGTCACCGTAACCTATGGACGCCTGCAACTCAAAGAGTGTCACATGCGCGTTGCCACCCCATTAGAAACTTGTACACTCCATTTTGCTGTGTTAAATACACAGAAAAAGGAGTGTACAAGTTCTAAGGAGGGTTCGGGTTGCCGACGACTCAGAGGACAATAGACGGAACAAGTTAGTTCCGTAAGTCCTCCCGTCATCAGCACACCGCACCCTCGTTGAGCTCTGGCAGCCTTACTCACCGGCAGGAACACAACACTATAAGTAGGGTCTAGTGCTATTTGGCTGCGGTTTTCTGTAAGGCGGAGGTACTACCCCAGTCGGGCTCTGCTCTAGATTCGAGCGAGATGATATCCGCTGTGCTGTGCCCTACCACACAAAGCGGAATATCATTTGCTATGCCCTACCTCCTCCTGACACATTTTACGACAACAAGTCATTACCCAGTTGCAGCGAACAACTTGCACTACAGCATATAATTGTTTTTCACGCCCTCTATTGTTAATTTTCTTAAACATATCCTAAGTACATCGGATTTACTATTTCCTTTGCCTGAAAACACCGTGGTACCTACTAGGCTTTGGAGCAGATTTTGTGTTGGAAGGCAACGATTAACTACCTGTGTCACCTCACTCTGCTCTTATCCATGAAACGTTAAATTACAAATTTTGTCAATTTTTTTTTCAATAAACTTGAACGTTAGTAGGTACAAATAATAATTAACCTTAAATGCTTGACCTTGACGAAGATTTATTCAAATTTGAATTTTGACATGCTGTCATTAGAGTCAAAAATAGATGATGCGTATATACAATATACATCACTATGCAGTATGCATTTAAGGGTTAATTTATTTTATTCAATTAGTTGTAAGTCCCAAATGCTCATTTTTAGGGTTCCGTAGTCAACTAGGAACCCTTATAGTTTCGCCACGTCTGTCTGTCCGTCCGTCCGTCCGTTCGTCCGTCCGTCCGCGGATAATCTCTGTAACCGTGAGCACTAGAAAGCTGAAATTTGGTACCAATATGTATGTCAATCACGGCAACAAAGTGCAAAAATAAAAAATGGAAAAGAATGTTTTATTAGGGTACCCCCCCCCCTACATGTAAAGTGGGGGCTCATATTTTTTTTCATTCCGACCCCAACGTGTGATATATTGTTGGATAGGTATTTAAAAATGAATAAGGGTTTACTTACTAAAATCGTTTTTTGATACTATTAATATTTTCGGAAATAATCGCTCCTAAAGGAAAAAAAAGTGCGTCCCCCCCCTCTAACTTTTGAACCATATGTTTAAAAAATATGAAAAAAATTACAAAAGTAGAACTTTATAAAGACTTTCTAGGAAAATTGTTTTGAACTTGATAGGTTTAGTAGTTTTTGAGAAAAATACGGAAAACTGCGGAACCCTACACTGAGCGTGGCCCGACACGCTCTTGGCCGGTTTTGGTAGATATTTTTATCGGGTAAGTACCTACTGCTTGTTGTTTTAATTGTTTTTTTTTTTCTATTTCTACCTAATAATAGTTTCAAATTTTTTTGTGTATTTTTTTTGCACACTAGTAATCGAACCAATGAAATACAATAAAATATGTTGTTCTAGCACTTCTAGCTAGATTAAGTATTAGAGGTATGTACATATCGGCTCAAATTATATTTCTTCAACCCCTCAGACATAGATTTCAGAATATCACTCTTTATTTATTTACATGAACATATTTACATAAATTTGTTTTTTATCATGCAGAAACGTCTGCGAGCGATATTACATTTTTTTTTTATTATTAAAGGAAAAATGGAAAAATTCACACCTCCGGCAGGACTCGAACCTGCGACCTTTGGCCTTGCCGGGGCCATAGGGCAAGGCCAAAGGTCGCAGGTTCGAGTCCTGCCGGAGGTGTGAATTTTCCATTTATCCTTTAATTTAAAAAAAATATATATTTAAATAATTTTATAAGAAACTAAGACTAAACTTAAAAGCTAGCTAATGTCTAAACTAGGCCCTTGAGGCATTGTACCAAGGATACTGGCGACATTTCCTCGCTGTATATAAGTTTACAAAAAAGTACATCGTTAGACTATATGGCGTCAGTTAGCTTCGTGTGACTAGACATCCAGCAAATATTTGTTCTTAAACAATATTCTCGACTTGTCCCACTTGTCTAATAGAAATACGCAATTAATAACATTCCCAGACATATGTACTTTTAGGCATTAGTCCCACCAAACGCGAGTAACGCCGTGTCTTGTCTTGCGTGCGCGACGGTCGCGCGACCGTCGCCGTCGCGTCTATTACTTCCATATCGATAAGGTTTGATTTCGTATGCGTCGCATCGCCGACCGTCGCCCACGCAAGCCACGGCGTAAGCTATGTATTGGCAATAGAAACGAACAAAAGATAGTCGCTAGTCGCTCCCGTGTAAATATAACCTAACCACAAAATTAAAATTTTGAAAAAACCTCCGACCGCGAGACCGCGACATAGTGGACCGATTTTTATGCAACATGGCTAAAAACACTCCCGCCACAGACAGACAGACATAGACAGACAGACAGACAGACACGTCAAACTTATAACACCCCGTCGTTTTTGCGTCGGGGGTTAACAAGATAGAGCGAGCGATTTTCACCGCTGGCGACGAACTATAACTTGCTCTTTTTAACCCCCGACGCTAAAACGACGGGGTGTTATAAGTTTGATGTGTCTGTCTGTGGCATTGTAGCTCCCGAACGGATGAACCGATTTAGATTTAGTTTTTTTGTTTGAAAGCTGAGTTAGTCGGGAGTGTTCTTAGCCATGTTTCATGATAATCGGTCCACTATGTCGGGGTTTTTTTTTTAATTTAAATTTTGTGGTTAGGTTATATTTACACGGGAGCTATCTTTTGTTTTTTTCTATCGCTGATAGCTCATAGTTTTCTCGCTTTTGGCACAGTATAAATAAGAGTACTATCGTACAGTATGGCCACTCCCGCTCCCCGCAGAAAGCGCCGCCCACCCCCTCTCGGTTACCTCACAGTTACCGCCTGTCAAAAACGCGAACAGCCAGCCTGTCATATCTCACTCATACAAGCATGGTACGCGTTCACCTACACGAGCTTAGAATGTGTGCTAGGAACGAGCCTTTTTCATGTATTTGATCGCCAGTGTCCGAGATGTGCTTTTGGTGGCACCAGTGCCTTAGTTGTGCCTACTGGCAGTACTGGCACAGTTTAAAGTCGGAGCACGTATGGCCTATATCAGTTTATTGTCTACATTTTTATCGTAATTAGCTAAAATTTACATTTCTTGAATATGTTTAAACTTGCAGATTGTTTTTATAAAAAAAACACACTATTTTTTTTTCTAAATGAAGGTATGTGTCTATTTTTCTAAACGGTTCGCATTTTTTTTTCATATGATTATTTTGTGCAACCATAATTAATTAATTCCCAATAAATAGCTTCTTTCGTTTCGTCATTATCGTGAAATATGAAATTATTTAGAATAAAGAAACGCGCGGCGGCAAATTTAATTTTTAAACTTTTTGCCTATACCAGTTACACAAAGTTTTAAAAGCTTAATAAGCTCATTATGTTTTACAGGAATTTCCAATTTGGAAACGGAATACAATTTATATTTAAAAAAAAAGAAAATTTTGTTATGACAAACATTGGCATAAAATTTCTTTATAAATTTCATAAAGTTTCCGACATTTTTACAGACACAACACCAGGCTGTCAACACTAATAAGGTATAAACGAAAACCTTTAAACCGAGCTTACCGCAAGTAAATGATTGCGGTCGGGCCACGCTAGGGGGCGGCACGTGGCTCACCCCTGAATGTATAACAACGGTATAATTGTAGACGTTTTCGGATCTTTGATTCTATGCGCTCCTGGTATCTCGGATAGAATAGAAATGTGGTTTTCTATTAGAAAACGGTTCTCATCCCATTTACAACAAAAAGCCAAAAAGTTAGGAACATCTCATTAGGTACCTAATCTTAAATAAATTGATTTGCAAAAATTTAATTTTTGGCACAAGCTTTTATCGCCGACTGTACATTTCTTTCAACAGTCATCTGAGCATTTCTTTTTTTTTTGCCATTTTTTTATTTTCATTTTTTTAGGGAATTTTAGGTCAATTGCACTCAGAATCACGAGTACTTTCAATCTCACTGGCAGACAAAAAAAAATGCTCACCTACTGCTTGCTCTCGGAGACGTTTCTAAAAACCCCTTTCTCGATGGGGATACGACGTTTCATAACAGAGTTCCTATGACCACCTTTCTGCTCCATCATCAGATCAGCTCCATGATACCATAATATTGCATTGTCACGTGATTTACATTTGTGCGCAAAATTTCAACTCAATCGGAAACCGGGAAGTGGGTCAAATTTAGCTTCTACGTTTTGACGCACACTAACATACCTACTTAATAACAAGGCAAGTAGAATAAAAGCTTGTAAAAAGACATTTTTTTACATATTAATTGCCATTTTTTGTAGACACTGGTAATGTCATCAATAATGTCGACATTCTTATTAAATATTACGTTTTTCATTATAAAAAGTGTCATTACACTTTAATTGGTCTTTGGATTTTTAATTGGTCCGAAATAAACAATTTTTATTTTTTTTAGTCACTTTGTTCTAATAGTTTCATACTCAGAATAAACTTTATCAAGAATATTGATTTCTTCGCTTTGCTAGAAAATCAAATAAATTGATTTTATTACCCATTCAATAATTTCCCATTGTTTATTATCATAAATATTTTAAGATACCTAAATATGATGATTTTTTAAGATTATGAAAATTAAGACTAAATCGAAAGTGTTGCCTGTTTGTTTGGCCTAACGCAAGCGTAGCCGTGGGTAAAAACTAGTATTTAATAAATCTAAATATATAAAAGAAGAAACTGACTGACTGACTGACTGACTGACATATCAACGCATAGCCGAAACCGCTGGTCCTAGTGACTCCAAATTTGGCACGTGTCGTAGGGTCCTTATAAAGTGTAGAGGAGCACTAACGCCGTGGCTTGCGTGGGCGACGGTCGCGCGATGGTCGCGCGACGGCGATGCGACGCATACGAAATCAAACCTTATCGATATGGAAGTATGAGACGCGACGGCGACGGTCGCGCAACCGTCGCCCACGCAAGACACGGCGTAAGAAAGGGTTTTTCGAAATTCGCATCCTAAGGGGGTGAAATAGGGGTCTAAAGTTCAATAGTTTAATAAAATCTGTGAAATTACCTTTAATGCGCGGGCAAAGCCGCAGGAAAAATCGAGTAAATATTAAATACTTAATAAATAGTGTAATAATATTACTTGCAATTTCCAAGGGACCTATAACGACGCGTTTATTTCTTATAGAAAACCTTACACGTGGTATAAATGATTAGTATGCACAAAGAGGATCGAGTATTTATAGAGAGTTACTGTCGAAGTAAAATGTGTAATCACAGATCACAGTGCATAGACTGCCATCTCTTGACACAGGCATAAAACTTTTGAACCTCAGTTTTGACAATTTGGCCCATATTCTTAGCTTGATATGTGTTAAAATGTCAAATATTAATATTAGCGCCATTACATCTAAGCTGAGCGTACCCCAAAGGTGTAATGCCATCTAGACCACCGTACCTTTTACTGTATGGTACTGGAGTACGTTTTTTTGTTAAACTTTATCTGTCTAATACGGAGTTATATAGGTATGCCTTTAGTATGCATATGCATTTTATTGTTAATGCCGACTCCATGGCTCGCTAATGTCTTGGCGTGCTATAAAAACTCTGCTTACTTATATTATATCACACACAATCTGAAGGTCAACATAATATCATCTAAGACTTTTTTATGTCATCATCCTCCTTGCGTTATCCCGGCATTTGCCACGGCTCATGGGAGCCTGGGGTCCGCTTTGACAACTAATCACAAGATTTGGCGTAGGCACTAGTTTTACGAAAGCGACTGCCATCTGACCTTCCAACCCGAAGGGTAACTATGCCTTATTGGAATTAGTCCGGTTTCCTCACGATGTTTTCCTTCACCGAAAAGCGACTGGCAAATATCAAATGACATTTCGCACATAAGTTCCGAAAGACTCATTGGTACGTGCCGGGGTTCGAACCCGTGACCTCCGGATTGAAAGTCGCACGCTCTTACCGCTAGGCCACCAGCGCTTATTTCTTATTTGCCACCTATTTACCATTAAAACAAGGACTCACAAAAACAAAAAGTTGGAAGAAAGGTCAGTAAAACCCCCCCCTCCCGGGAGCGTGCTAGCGAAGCACAAACTTTGCAAATTTAGCTTAAAATGTAGGTCAAAATATCACGAGTGCCGTAAGTGCCATTTTACGTCATTATAGTCGTAATCGAAATTAACCGGTCATTGACGACCGGTCTCGCTTAGCGCGTGACCCTGCCTGCTACGCCGCGGTCCCGGGTTCGAATCCCGGTAAGGGCATTTATTTGTGTGATGAGCACAGATATTTGTTCCTGAGCCATGGATGTTTCTATGTATATAAGTATTTGTATATTATGTATATCGTTGTCTGAGTACCCACAACACAAGCCTTCTTGAGCTTACCGTGGGCACAGTATAATAAGGAGTACTATCATACAGTATGGCCACTCCCGCTCCCCGCTGAAAGTGCCGCCCACCCCCTCTCGGTTACCTCACAGTTACCGCCTGTCAAAAACGCGAACAGTCGACCTGTCATATTCCACTCATACAAGCATAGTACGCGTTCACCTACACGAGCTTAGACTGTGTGCTAGGAACGCGCCTCTTTCATATATTTTATCGCCAGTGTCCTAGGTTGTGCCGTGGGACTCACTCTGTGTGAGAATGTCCTATAATATTTATTTATTTAGAAGTTTTTATGCGAATTTAGCTGAAATATAGGCCAAGTATTCGGTGCCAGCGTATAGTTAATTTAATATTAAATATAGTTGCAGACAAGTTGCCAAAAATATGTATGCACATCCATAAGGTTTAAACAATAAAGTCGTCTATACATATTTTTGGTACTTGACCGCATATAATACCTTGACTGAAGTAAGAATAATATTTTTTTCTGATCAATAGTTGAATCAGCGAGGAAACGCGGCAAGCCAGCGAGGAAACGCGGCAAGCGTCCTAGGGACGATGCCCCGGGCAAACGTAGAATTTATATAAGCTGCATGTATTTTGATAAGTAATACGTCTGTTTTAATAAATAAAATATCGAGCCATTGGAAAAAAAAATTGTTCTTATCTCGTTGTGATAAGGTTTAACAGTCTAGCTGTTAAAATTTTGAAAAAACCCCCGACCGCGACATAGTAGACCGATTATCATGAAACATGGCTAAGAACACTCCCGACTAATTCAGCTTTCAGACAAAAAAAAACTAAATCCGAATCGGTTCACCCGTTCGGGAGCTACGATGCCACAGACAGACAGACACACACACACACAGACAGACACGTCAACCTTATAACACCCCGTCGTTTTTGCGTCGGGGGTTAAAAATGAAAATAATTGGTAGAAATCGTTGAACACTAAAATAATGTATGGAAAAAATTGACAACTTGGCTATGCATCCATACTTTTCATATACTCATAGCCGAATCGATAGGTAAAATTAAAATCTGTTAGCTTAGGTATTTTGTTTACTTTTGTTTTGAATTTTGAACGATTTTTAGGGTTCCGTACCTCAAAAGGAAAAAACGGAACCCTTATAGGATTTGTTGTCCCACTTTGATGTCCGTCTGTCCGTCCGTCCGTCCGTCTGTCAAGACCCTTTTTCTCAGGAACGCGTGGAGGTATGAAGCTGAAATTTATATCAATTACTCAGGTCTACTGTCCCTTGAAGCTGTGAAAAAATCAAACTTCTAAGCCAACGCAATCAAAAGATACAGCCGTTTATGCCGCAAATTTTCGACACTTGCAAGGGAATCAAAACCTACAGGGTGCTTCCCGTGAACTCAGAATCTTGAAATTTGGTACGAAGCAACGTCTTATAGCATAGATAAAGGAAAAATTACGAAAACCATAAATTTTTAGTTACATCACATAATATATTTTTTTTTAATAATTTTAACCTTACTACCCATTTCCTTTCCATTTGTACGGAACCCTCGGTGCGCGAGTCCGACTCGCACTTGGCCGGTTTTTTTTATATTTAAATACCTACTAATAAAAATACGCGTAAATATTATTATGCATATTATACAAATCTTTATTTTTAACCCCCGACGCAAAAACGACGGGGTGTTATAAGTTTGACGTGTCTGTCTGTCTGTTTGTCTGTCTGTGTGTGTGTCTGCCTCTGGCATCGTAGCTCCCGAACGGACGAACCGATTTAGATTTAGTTTTTTTTGTCTGAAAGCTGAGTTGGTCGGGAGTGTCAGCCATGCTTCATGAAAATCAGTCTACTATGTCGCGGTCAGGGGTTTTTTATAAAAAAAATAATTTTATGGTCAGGTTATTATTGTACCTATTCAAATTCATGTAAACAAAAAACCGGCCAAGAGCGTGTCGGGCCACGCCCAGTGTAGGGTTCCGTAGTTTTCCGTATTTTTCTCAAAAACTACTGAACCTATCAAGTTCAAAACAATTTTCCTAGAAAGTATTTATAAAGTTCTACTTTTGTGATTTTTTTCATATTTTTTAAACATATGGTTCAAAAGTTAGAGGGGGGGGGACGCACTTTTTTTTCCTTTAGGAGCGATTATTTCCGAAAATATTAGTATTATCATAAAACTATCTTAGTAAACCCTTATTCATTTTTAAATACCTATCCAACAATATATCACACGTTAGGGTTGGAATGAAAAAAAAAAACAGCCCCCACTTTACATGTAGGGGGGCTACCCTAATAAAACATTTTTTTCCATTTTTTATTTTTGCACTTTGTTGGCGTGATTGATATACATATTGGTACCAAATTTCAGCTTTCTAGTGCTTACAGTTACTGAGATTATCCGCGGACGGACGGACGGACGGACAGACAGACATGGCGAAACTATAAGGGTTCCTAGTTGACTACGGAACCCTAAAAACGCTTTCATAACTTTAAAGAAGCTTAATTAAAACTTAAGTACACAATTTACACAAATTAAATGCAACATATCTAAGAACAAAATCCATCTTGAAAATGATTACACAAAATTACATTTTATTAAACACTTGTGCGACTGAGTGTCCATTGATTTTTCATTTACATGGAGAGGGAGATAGCGCGACACTTCGACGCGGGAGTGAGCGAGACGGACGATTATTAATGGGGAGAGTATAAAATTTGCAATCGCAACCCCAAACTGTGGTAACTTTTTGTTGACATCGAGTTGTACGCGTTCATTCATAGATGGCGCTGAAATCAATTTTAGTTTCACTTGAAAAGTTTTTATGTTTATTTAAATTACTTACCTATATGAGTTATACATATAAGAATTTTGTGTCATTTTCAACAAAAACTTTTCAACTACATTACATCATTTTCGAATTAGCATTATTAGGAATAGGCTACTTGACCTTTTTTAAAATCTGTCTTATATGATTAAGTACTGTCCAATTAACCGAAATAAAACATTACCATATTTTATTATGACTTAAAAACAGCAAAAATTATTTTTTCTCAAACATGCAATGAAATATTGTCTTTACGTTCCTTAAAATGGGCTGGGAAGTATCGCTTTTTGGGCGCAACAACTCGAGAGGACTGTAAAGGGATTTCATATTATTTTTTAGGCCTAGGCCTGCAAAGTAACTTTTTTAAGTAAGCTGTCAGTACTGTCATGTCACTTTTTTTTTTAAATTTTTGTGTGACCTGGATACTTGTCACACTTGACGTTTGAGTGTATTTGTATTTTGTCACTTAATAAATAAAATATTGTCCTTCAGATCATTTTTTTTTATTTCATTGTATGTTTGAGAAAAGCACTATACATGCCTCGGCGTAAAAACGGATTCCCGGCCTCGTATCCCTATCCGGCCTCGCTCGCACGCTCGCTCGGCCGTATATACCCACTTGGCCGGAAATCCTCATTTTCCCGGCCTCTGATGTAATGTACTATTAAAGTATACTTTTACGTAATCAGGTGAAAACAACACAGTCATGTGAATCTATAGATTATCTGTGAATCGGGTCATTCTATTCGAAAACAACATCTTCTGACTTTTTAAGTATGAAGGCATAAAGTTCAATATGTCAGTGATTGTTTTGACATGCAGTAATAGTAAGGTTCGAATTCGATGACGTCACTACATCGCTGACAGCGTTTTCGGTGGCCAAAATAAATAAATAAATGCACACATTTTTAATCGAAAATACCTAGCCATCATACACTTTTAAAATATCGAATTTCTATAAATATTGTTTTTTTAACCGCCTTCCAAATCTCAAGGGAAGGGGTTCTCAATTCGTCTGTTTTTTTTTAATGGTTGTTCCTCGATATCTCCGTCGTTACTGAATCGATTTTGAATTTTTTTTTTGATTGAATGTATATGCATACAGATTGGTCCCATTTTTCTCAGAACCCAGTTCTGATGATGGAATCCTGGAGAAATCGAAGGAACTCCTCAAATCTGAAAGGCATACATATGGTGATTTTTGTGTTTTTAAAGGAACAGCATGCATTAACGTACGGAACAGTGACATTTGGTGCAGTGGAACTCCTGATGATGGTCAGAATGGAACACCTCAAATCTGAACGGCACACTTATAGTGACTTTGGTATTTTTATAAGAACAGCATGCACTTACGTCCAGAACAGTGACATTTGATGCAGTGGATCTGCTGATGGAGTGTGAGCCGCCCCTGGTTAGAGTTCCGTTCTGATAATCATTCTCATCTGTAAGTACTTCAGAATCATCCAAATTTCAAAATTGGTTCAGAAATGACGGAGATATCGAATAACAAACATTAAAAAATATACAGACGAATTGATAACATAATCCAACATTTGAAAGTATTTATCACCAGAAGCCCAAAGGAAGGCGTTTTTTTTTTCTTAAAAATTATTTTATGTCAAATACTACAGAACACATCATTATTGTGCCAAATTCGATGTGAGTGTAGTAGCCCATACATAACTTTGGGCACGCCACAGACAGTCTTAAAAATTCATAATCTTAAAAACGATTTGTATGCAATCTGTTAGTTCATAAAATTCAAATTATTCGCACTCTGTCAGATTAATCTGAAAAAAATCATAATCTTAAAAAATAAGACTGTGTGTGGACAGTTGCGAAATTGTATGGGAATTCGTGCATTCGATCTGATTTCATAAGATTATGATTTTTTAAGATTATGAAACTTAAGACTGTCTGTTGCCGGCCTAAGACTGTCTGTGGCGTGCCTTAGGCCGGCAACAGACGAGTCTTAATTTTCATAATCTTAAAAAAAAATTGTATGCAAACTGACACTGACAGATCTGTCAGTGTCAGTTTGAACTGTCAATTTGCATACAAATTTTTTTTAAGATTATGAATTTTTAAGACTGTCTGTTGCCACTTGCCGGCCTTACACTTTACTATTACCTCAAATACTTATTGTGCAGTAACTTACAGAGGTACCCACTTCTTTTTTTTTAATTTATGTTTAACCATAAGGTACTTCTTGACAAGGACGAGTACATTTTGCCGATAAAAAAATATTATTTTGAACATAACCGAGAGCACACACACATGTAATACAAACACACACATACGTGCAGGTAATTGTCAAATGCTATTACACCGGCGCTGTCTGTGTGTGCGTGAGCTTAGGTACTCTGCTTGAAATATATTGATACTTAATGTGTAAATTATGTATATTATAATATAACTACTACAAACAAGCGCTGGTGGCCTACCGGTAAGAGCGTGCGGCTTTCGATCCGGAGGTCGCGGGTTCGAACCCGGCTCGTCCCTATGAGTTTTTTTGAACTTATGTGCAAAATATCATTTGATATTTGCCAATCGCTTTTCGGTGAAGGAAAACATATCGTGAGGAAACCGGACTAATTCCAATAAGGCCTAGTTACCCTTCGGGTTGGAAGTAGGAAGGTCAGATGGCAGTCGCTTCCGTAAAACTAGTACCTACGCCAAATCTTGGGATTAGTTGTCAATGCGGACCCCAGGCTCCCATGAGCCGTTGCAGATGCCAGGATAGCGCAAGGAGGGAGAATAGGATGAATGAATAACTACTACAAACTTTAGTTTCTGTCTCTAGTAACTTATACTAAGCTTTAAAGTAATGACCATAGAGTTGGATTTACGAGTAAGTGTGCGTGTTAAAAATGTTGTATGTGAAATTTGTGTTCGATGTTTAGATTTAATTTTTAATTCATAGATGGCGCTAAGAGATTTTGTAATTTGATGAGTGTGAAGGACTCATTTTTTCCTGAGTTTAGTAAGACTACTATCACTTGAAAATAGATTTTATCAGCAGTTTTTCTTGTGGTTTTCTACGACGAGTAGTGATCCTGCCTGCTAAGAAGATGGCCCTGGGTTCGAATTCCGGTAAAGGCATTTATTTGTGTGACGAGCACAGATATTTGTTCCTGAGTTGTGGATGTTTTCTATTTATATAAGTAAATATTTGTATATTATACATATCGTTGTTTGAGTATATATCCACAAGCCTACAATGTGCTTCTAGTGTCAAAAAAGTCTTATAATATTTATATTTATTTATACCTAATCTAATGCACTTAGGTATAATATCAGTAGGGATATTCAAAACCAATCTAATTTTCAGTAGCTTTAATTTGAATAGCTATAGTTGCTTTTGGTATTAGCTCTAATTACCACTGGGAAATTTACGAATTTCCACAGTGATAATGACTTGACATTGACATTGACAATTCTGCACCTATTTCTGGGTTGTTAAGTAACACTGGGACTTCCGGTTCGAACGCCATCTTAGCGGTATCGTATCGTATGTCGTGAATAATTTCTTTTTCTTTTGCTCATTAATGTTGTTTAAAGTGTAATATCGATAGCTTATTAAACAGTAAACTAAAACTAATGTTCTAGTGAGAATCTGATGAAGAATTAATATCGAAACGCGTATAGCCACTTTTTTGTCATCAACGGCCGGTAGTCCACGTACTCTTGTAAAATCTAGCTATCAATTTACAAGTGCTAATTCACCGTACACTGTCGCATACAAAAATTATTAATAATTAGCTCATATCACCTTGATACTGGCGAAATAGTCCCAATACTCCCAATGGACTGAACTGAATCCATTTAATTTTAAAAACTGAACTGAACTGCATGAAGTAACACTGTTACTTAGCGTCAAAATTAAATTTCCTTGTTAAACAGACAATGAACGGCAAAGTATCCTACTTATATGTCGGGCGACAATTGTCACTTGTATTGTACTATTATTTCATTTCATTTCATTTCATTATATATATTAATATATATATTCTGTGGTATTGTGAAATAGGCGCCACTGCTGTCGCTGTCACTTTTATTTTACTTAATAATAGAGTCCATTGAAATTTTTGGAGTAATTTAAAGGCTATCTTAAGTCTCGAAAACAACAAGCTGTTAAACATTGCTTTCAATCGATCAGTTATTACTTTTTCAGTACAGATGGTGTTTTTTTTACGCACTAGTGCGAGAAGTGGTTCATTATATGCCAGGTCGAAAGTTCAGAGACTCATCTGTACTGAAAAACGTCGTACGATACACGTGCGAAAAGTTCCTTCCCTCGGTCCCTTCGGTCGTGTTTTAATTTATCGCCACTGTTTCGAACTTCCATTTTTATACGCATTTGTATCGTAATGTACCTACTATTTTAACTCGGAACCGAAAACGTGTCGCGCCGGCGTGGTGCGAACACGTGAGTGTCCGGTAAAAAACAAACTTGCCATTTCATTGTGCCATTGGATTTAAGCGTATTTTGTGGCATATAGGCCTTTTGGGTTTGCCTCGTGATTTTACACGTGTACTTGAGTTGATCAAAGCGTGGAGGTCAATGGAGGCTGTATCTCAAACTCACTTAACTTCCTAAAGTTTCTAAAGAGGACATTTTGCGAATGAAAATATTGAATTTAACTTAATTTATTTATTTAAAACAAGCAACATGGCTCATACATTGACACAATAAACTTTACAATTTAAAAAAAAGTTACACACATTGACAATAAAACATTTATACACGCAGTCACGCACTTAACATGTCTACTTTTTTTTTTTAAATACTACGTCGGTGGCACTGATACTTTAGTAGTTTCATGGTGCTTGCCTAACCTTCATTGGGACAGGCTGCAATTGTATGTATATGTATGTTACTACGTCGGTTAAATTACATACGGCCTGCCTGATGGAAAGCGGCCAATGAACCCATGGACGCCTGCAACTCAAGGGGTATATTGTCAAGAGAACTTAAATTACAGGATTGCACCTGGGAATCCACTCCTAAACATTTCAAGCTTTTGTTCAAAACTAAATTACGGTCCATATTTTAATTAGATCACTTTCTTTTGCGTCGTTGATCTTTTGAAACGCTGGTGGCCTAGCGGTAAAAGCATTCGACTTCAATCCTCTGGCAGGCAATCATGGTCGCGCGATAAATGATAAAACATCAGGCCGTCCCTAGCGCACGTACAAATAGTGCGATTGGGACGGCCATACTCGCTACCACAGATGTCATATATACCATAGATCAAGCAAACGTATCTACTTAGCGTGTCAAATGAACTCAGTGAAATCCACTGAGTTGTCCGTCTTTACTCGCAGCTTGCAGCTTTCGGGCGTCAATTTTTGTAAGTTGAAGTCAACCAAAACATAAAAAATGCCTCGTTACGTGATATTCAATTGCAACAACACAAAAATTATGAACAATCAAGAGCCTGAGACATATTTAAAATTACAGGCAAGAATCAACTTCAGTACAAAATTTGACACGCTCGGCCCCTATACAAATATATGAATTTGTTTCTTCTATCTAAATTAAGTTCTGTGCTCGCTACCTTGTCGCGGGTTCTAACCCCGTTTTGTGGCAATGACTAGTCGTTTTTCGGTGAAGGAAAATTAGCTCGGCATCATTAGGTGTCATTATCAAGCAATGAGGACGTACACTGACATTTTATCCCGCCATGCGGCGCCTGAGCAAGTGTCTACGCATGTCACTGCCATTCATATGTGAGAGAGAGAAAAAAAATATCATCTTCACGCTCTCACGAATGAAATTCTTTATCTGTGCAAAGGACTAATAAGGTGGCGCCATCTGTCATAACCTTTTAGTGTGCCTCCTCATTCGCAAGAATTTTAAGAGGATACGGTAGCGAAAATGCTAAAATGGTAAGGAGCCCCCCTTTCAACTTGGGAATTTTAGTTAAATATACAAGTGTTATTAACTAGATTTATCGAAAAAAAAATTGTCCATTAAGAACAACTCAGTCAAAAGATATTTCAAAAAAATCTTTAAAATCGAGGTTCCGCTCTCGACTCTTTCCTCCTTCAAAACTTAATCAATCGGAACGAAATTTGAGAACCTGAATAACAATGAAATAATCTATGTCGGACCGTTTAGCTTTTTTGGTTATTTGTTACCAATCTTGAGTATCACACCTTTTTTGCGCCACAATGAAAAAGGCCGTTTTTGGGAATTTTTGATTGGCTCTAGAGTCTTTAAAAAGCAGAATATCAAATAAATCAAAACGGTCCGACACAGATAAAAATAATACATCATCCTCCTTGCGTTATCCCGGCATTTGCCACGGCTCATGGGAGCCTGGGGTCCGCTTTGACAACTAACCCCAAGATTTGGCGAAGGCACTAGTTTTTACGAAAGCGACTGCCATCTGACCTTCCAACCCGAAGGGTAACTAGGCCTCGAATTAGTCCGGTTTCCTCACGATGTTTTCCTTCACCGAAAAGCGACTGGCAAATATCAAATGACATTTCGCACATAAGTTCAGAAAAACTCATTGGTACGAGCCGGGTTTGAACTCGCGACCTCCGGATCGAAAGTCGCACGCTCTTACCGCTACGCCACCAGCGCTTATATTAAATATGTATACGAACAAAGTGCCAAAAACATCTATACGCGTAGTCTAGCACAGTTAACTAGGGGCGTGTATACATCTTTTTGGCGCTCTGCTTGTGTCGATATTTAAAACGCTGACTGTACACACGAGACGCGCTGCGCTGTGGACTATGACCTATTTTCCCTAATCAATCAAAAGGTCTGAGTCTCCATAATGGTTCGGCTTAACTTTTTAACGTGATTTCTTATGTTTAGATGTTTGTTTGAGTACATCAAAATAATTAATTAGTTAATTAATAAGAGTTTTGAATGATTCACGGTTATTTTCATTAGACTTATATTGACCGGGATATAGACCGTGATTACCTTGAGCCGTGAGCTCGACAAAAACCAAAAAGGTAATCACGGTCTATATCCCGGTCAATATAAGTCTAGTTAATTAATGTATATGATATGATACCAGAGATAGAACAACTGCTCCTCTAGCACAACTTGCCTTGCGAGCGAGTCCATACCATAGATTAAATACAAGAAGATCATACCATCCCATACATTAAAATGAGACCGCCTGAGAACGCGCATACACTACACTACACATAGATGGCGCCACCAAAAAATATCTTGTTGCTTTCGATTATACTTGTAGACGGCGTTAAGTGTCACTTTTGACATACATTTATGGCTCGAAAGTGACACGTAACGCCAATCTACAAATAGTCGATGGCAAACAGGCACTTTTTGTGGCGCCATCTATGTTTGGTGTAGTGTATGCGCGTTCTTAGGCGGTAGCATTTTAATGTATGGGATGGTATGATATTCTTATATTTAATCTATGTCCATACTTAAAGTCGCGCGTATGATGTACTAGCTGTTTCCCGCGGCTTTGCCCGCGTACTAATATAATCTTGTTTTTCCATACAACTTTTGAACCCCCATTTCACCCCCTTAGAAGGTGAATTTCGAAAAATCCTTTCTTAGTGCTCCTCTACACCTTATAAGGAACCTACGTGCCAAATTTGGAATCTCTAGGACCAGCGGTTTCGGCTGTGCGTTGATATGTCAGTCAGTCATTCAGTTTCTTCTCTTATATATTTAGATGGACTCGCGCGCGACAAGGCAAGTTGTGCTAAAGGGTCTGGTCGTCATTCTAACAACATTATTCCTAAAACGCCATACAAATGACGCCCAACTGTCCAATCTCTGATGAATTGATGATAATTGATAACTTACAAATCTTACAATGCAGTAACGGCCACGTCTTTGCCTTTGGCTCGTCTGTGGCCAAGAGTAAGCCCATTTATAAAAAAAAAACTATGACACTAAAAACTAGTGCCTACGCCAAAATCTTGGGATTTGTTGTCGGAAGCGCTGGTGGCCTAGCGGTAAGAGCGTGCGACTTTCGATCCGGAGGTCGTGGGTTCGAACCCCGGCTTGTACCAATGAGTTTTTCGGAACTTATGTGCGAAATGTCATTTGATATTTGCCAGTCGCTTTTCGGTGAAGGAAAACATCGTGAGGAAACCGGACTAATCCTAATAAGGCCTAGTTACCCTCCGGGTTGGAAGGTCAGATGGCAGTCGCTTTCGTAAAACTAGTGCCTACGCCAAATCTTGGGATTAGTTGTCAAAGCGGACCCCAGGCTCCCATGAGCCGTGGCAAATGCCGGGATAACGCAAGGAGGATGATGATGATGCAGTAACTATGACACTATATACAGTCTTGTCACAGTTTCTTGTCAATATGGTATGTCACAATTTCGTTTTCTTCCAACCCCTGGTTTGCCAAGAGTGACTCTAAAACCTGATCTGAATAGCTTCTGTCATTCGCAATTACCCTAATGCACCTTATATCCTTATCAGACGCATCTCATCTGATCACACAAATAATTATCTGCACCGAGATTCGAACCCTGAATCCTCAGCTTCATGAGGCTAAAAATAAGGATTGTCCAGTCCAGGCCCTATTGTCACTATCGATTTTTTTTTCATTAAATAAGAAATTAATAAATAAGCCATTAGAAAATCATTACATTCATTACGCACCTACGAAATAATTAAAATTTTGAAGAAAAAAAAAAAACCGACATAGTGGACCGATTTTCATGAAACATGGCTAAGAACACTCCCGACTAACTCAGCTTGCAAACAAAAAAAAACTAAATCTGAATTGGTTCATCCGTTCGGGAGCTATGATGCCACAGACAGACCGACAGACAGACACACACGTCAAACTTATAACACCCCGTCGTTTTTGCGTCGGTAAAAATAACTTAACCACAAAATTAAAATTTTGAAAAAACCCCCGCCCGCGACCTTGTAGACCGATTTTCATGAAACATGGCTAAGAACACTCCCGACTAATACAGCTTTCAAATAAAAAAAACTAAATCGAAATCGGTTCATCCATTCAGTAGCTACGATGCCACAGACAGACACACACACAGACAGACAAACAGACAGACAGACAGACAGACAGACAGACAGACGGACAGACAGACAGACAGACAGACACGTCAAACTTATAACACCCCCGTCATTTTTGCGTCGGCAAAAAAAAAGAAAAAAATCGCATAAATAATTACTATAAGTTATTTTAGATTTTGCCTCAATAGGGGAGATACATAAGTGAATTTTAAAAGAGAAAGCCTATTTAATTTATATGATTGTTTATAAACGCACTCGTCAGTACCTGTCGAAAAGCATCATAACCACTCGATCCCACTATACACGCACACAGCCGCGCGTTTATTGTCTCCGCACACAGCACGTAAACTGTCTATGTGTGCGCGAGTTCAAAATGCTGGCGCCATGGGAGAATGTCGTAGCTGAACTTTCTTGTTTTTAGTCAAATTTTATTATGACATAATTTTATTGTGATGTTCGTTAATGTTACATTCGTACATTATTAAATTCAGTTGTTTTTAAATATTGCCCACGGTAACTTTTTTCACAAATTGTGCGCAGCGGAATGAACCAACGCTCACGAAATGCTCACGATAATATCTCTTAGGTAGCTATCTATCTCTATCGCTCTTGCATATTAGCGCGACAGAGCCAGACTACATTTCTGCAGCGTTTCGCATCGCAGAAATGCCATTCGGCTACGGCACCAGGCCCCGTAGCCGAATGGCGAAACAAAAAACGCCGCGAAAGGTAGTCTGGCTCTGTCGCGCCAATACGGAAGAGCGATAGAGATAGATATCTACGAGCGTTTCGTTTCGTGAGCGTTTCGGGAACGTTTGTGCCATTCGGCTGCGTACCCTGGAAAGTAAACGATGACAATTAAAATTAAAAGTAGCAGGAAAAAAATTCGGAGTTAAGAGTTCATATATTTTGCATTTTATAAAAAGGTATAAAGGTAAATAATTTTGGGCATTAATGAATATCATTAAGCCTAGTATTATTACAAGTGTTATTTTATAACGAATGATAATAATACTTTATTCTAAATTGATAATTAATGAACGACTGATCCCCTCCGTCTCTTTTAAATTATGAAATGTTTAAATGCAAAAATAACTCTGTCTTTTAACGACTTCACGCTTAAACCACTAAATAAACTGATTTTGACAGTATTTTCGCATGTATTCGACGCCAATGAAGTCCCCACACTTGCAGAAACTAGTCTATAAAGTAAAGTATCTCATTGACAGCCAGCCGTGGTATTTTAAACCATAATTAATGTGTTAGTGCAACTCGGTTTCGACATACATTCACGTTCATCGCCAAATACGGTCGCATATTATTACTAGCGTAGCAGACAACCTGTCTAGTATTACAGACCAAAGCAAGACTAGTAGCTACAGTGAGCTGTGGATCTTTCGAGATGAAATTGATAACAGCATTAAAAAAAAATACGAAAGTAACGACCTGACATTGAAGAGAACGATACAATAGTTATTTGTTATACAAGGGGGCAAAGTTGTATTTTAACGCCGAGTGTGGAATTGAAAAATGAGCAAGTGAAAGGATTCTATAGTTGAACCACGAGCGAAGCAAGTGGTTCGAGAATAGAATCCTGAACTTGCGAGTTTTTTAACACACGAGAAGTAATAGTACATTACTACAGACTACAGAGGCCGGGACAAAGGGGGTTGCCGGCGGAAGATATATAGGTCTGAGGCGGGCAACCCCATCTCCCGCCGAGGTATGTATAGTGCTTTTCTCAAACATGGTATGAAATAAATAAAGTCTACTGAAAATAGTAATTTTGGATGGCTGTATCTCCTAAACGGTGCGTCGTAGCGCAAAAATAATCGAATTTTCGTTCCCCTTTGATATCCCGTATACGCTTATAAAAAAACAAAAAGTTAAAAAAAAATTAAAAAAAAAACGAAAAAATTTTTTTTGTATGAAAACGCACCCAAAATCAAATATTGTCTAGGGCCCGTACCAGTTGCAGTCGGCACGTCTATAAAGCCCCTTATAGTTTTTTTTTTAATTGGCTAAATACCTGGATGTTATGTCACAATTATCTGTGTTTGGAAATTAAAAAAGAGGACTTTGCCGGCCTTGGCCTGCAAGGTTTGTATGAAATTCCATTATCTATCAATCGTCCTAGCCGCACCTGCAACGTCATACTTCGCTGCCAATTATAAGGCCCATAACATCAATATTTCATACCATGTTTGAGAAAAATACATTTGCACCTGAGTGTAACACAAAACTTTTCCCCTCACTATAGTGAGGAAACTACAACGCAAAAAATGCGTTTATCACTGCTTCCCGTAGTTCCACAGGTGGTAAATCATCTTTATTAATAGATTCACCTACTTTTATCAATTTTAAAGTAGTTAATTTGACTTTATTCAAGGTCAAATTACTTTACCCACTAGTGGATAAAATGCGTTTTTACCCGCTGGTATTAAAGGACAAAACACGTGTTTCCGAGCTAGTGAGGGGAAAAAGTATTTTTATCCAAGTTGAAAGGGAGATCTCGGAGCCAGGCAACGCTCGATCAATTAACATATTAGATGTGTGAAGTAAATTCTAATAAAAGTACATGCAGAAACGTCTGCTAGCGATACTGCATATTTTTAAATTTAAGGAAAAATAGAAAAATTCACACTCCGGCAGGACTCGAACCTGCGACCAACTGCTTTGTCGCTAAGACCAACTTAGCCACGGCGGCCTGCTGATTTTTTTCATGCGTGCGAATTTTTCGCTGAACGAAACCTAGTACCTTCATCATCATTATTTCAGCCGCTAATCGCCAACTGCTGAGCATTGGCCTCCCTTTACGTACGCCACTTATCCCGGTGCGATAGCCGAATGGCATTTCTGCGACGCGAAACGAAAACGAAACGCCGCGAAAGGTAGTCTGGGTCTGTCGCGCCAATAAACAAGAGCGATAGACATAGATATCTCGGTAAGGGCATTTATTTGTGTGATGAGCACAGATATTTGTTCCTGAGTCATGGATGTTTTCTATGTACAGTCAAACCTGGATAAGTGAGAACTGGATAAGTGAGAAAACTCTATAAGTGAGAGTAATAGCCAGGACCCGTCATTTTAAGCTCCCAAAACCTCTATTAGCGAGAAACAGAAACCTCTGTAAGAGAGAGTAGTTTTTCCCTCATAGACCTCCGTAAGTGAGACTGCTACTTATCTATACCTCTATAAGCGACAGTCGAGCTTTATTTACAAATTTAACATGTGCTATTTTATGACTCATTCTTAACTTTCGTGGAACTTCCTACCATTGTTTTTGTATTCTCGTCAATATTGTTCCTATTCTATTTCGTGGAACTAAATAACTTTATTGTTGTTATTTTATCGCATTCTTTTCAAATGGACACGTGTGCCTGTGTACCGTCCTGTTTGTCAGACTTACTCAGTTTATAGTTTTCAATTGCGAAGGAAAGTTGTACATTCGTACTTGCTGTGACTTGTTATTGCTGCGTACCCCTATAAGAGAGAAACGCTACCCATGTACCTGCATTAGCGAGAAACTCGGGTTAGTGAGAAACCTCTATAAGCGAGAATGAGATTGTGCTCCCTTGAACTCTCGCTTATCCAGGTTTGACTGTATATAAGTATTTGCTATGGAAAGAGCTATGCTTGGAGTGTCTCTGAGGGACAAAATTCGGAACGAAGTGATCCGCCAGAGAACCAAGGTGACCGACATAGCTCTGAAAGTTAGTAGGTTGAAGTGGCAATGGGCTGGCCACATATGTCGCAGAACCGATAACCGCTGGAGCAAGCGTGTTCTGGAGTGGAGACCGCGTCTTGGTAAACGTAGTGTGGGACACCCTCTGGCTAGATGGCGGGATGATTTGCATAGGGGGGCCGGCGGAAACTGGATGCATAAAGCAGCAGACCGGGCTCTGTGGCGTACCTTGGGGGAGGCCTATGTCCAGCAGTGGACTGCAGCGGGCTGATGATGAAGTATTTATATATTATATATATCGTTGTCTGAGTACCCACAACACAAGCCTTCTTGAGCTTACCGTGGGCCTCAGTCAATCTGTGTAAGAATATCCTAAAATATTTATTTATTTATTATCTACGAGCGTTTCGTTTCGTGAGCGTTTGTGCCATTCACCTACGCACCCTGGTCCTGGGCTAGTCTCATCCAGAAGTGCCCCGCAGTTTTTCGAATGTTGGCCAAACAACGTTACGTGTAATCCCGATTTCTTCTATTTTATTGTTATAGAGGCAAATTAGCATACGGCTGATCGATAGTAAGTAGGTAGACATTGTAGCCCATGGGCCTTTGCACCTCTAGATGTGTTACTTGCGCGACCCTTTACTATATAGACTGTTGAGTTGACACTGCACTGTCATATCCGATTCTCCATAGCTTACTTTTGACGAATGGGGCCGAAATACGTGAGGATTTTGTGAACGTGTCAAATGTGTGTAATATTTGGTTCTAGTAAAAGTTACCGTTTGGGCCCGCTCTTCACTTTCTCGATACAATTACTGTCCCTTTCCATGATATTTAGACCGTTTTCGCATTATCCGATCCGATATCGGACGTAAGGACGTCAAAAATCTTATGCGAAAACTGCCTTACGCAATCGTGTAACGTGTAAACTTAGGTAGTCTACAAAGATCTCAGAGTTGGAAGGTCATCTGAGTCGTACGCCTAGAATATTAAAAACTAGAAAATAAAGCAAAATTAAAATAAATTAAATAATCACTTGGAATGGAATGCTCAGCTACGGCACTCTGCCGCTATCCCGCGCCGTAATAATAATAAAATGCCTCTGTGTGCGTGAGTCAACTCGGTATCTGTGTGTGGGCGTGCCTCGTTTGCATCAGCTCAGGGGCGAGTTACTCGAATATGCGAGTTGTGATAAATAGTAGAATCCTAAAGTTCACACGTATTAAGTTGTCAAGTAATTAACTAAATTTTAACTTAATTTTAAGCGACTTAAAGCGTGTAAACAATCAATTTAGTAATAAGTTACAAGTTAATATTTAGCGTGCACTTAAGCAAGTAAATTAGAATTTTGTCTATTTTTCGGTTAAGTAGGTGGGCGTGAACTACCACTTGATACGTTTGGACAGGCACGACTTAGTTAAATATTAGTTAATTGTATAAGTTTGGCGGAGCGGTTGCGATCTTATGAAAAATGTCGAAGTGGTCGGAAGACACTACGTACCACAAGTTTATTGAAGAATAATTATGTTAAAGAAAGTTGCACTAGCGCCATATTCATTCCTTCTGCTTATCCAGTTTCTCACCCAGTATCGTGGGTGCTCTCGTTTCCCTGTCTATTTCATCCTTCAGTTCGTCTAAAACCTCGCTGAATACGAATTTAATTACTGAATGAATGACTTGAAAGCGCTGTTGATCGTCCATTTCGAGATGACTAAAGAGCTTAGCTGTTTACGACGTGTAAACGCTTACTTAAAATTAAGTCGCTTAAAATTAAGTTAAAATTTAGTTAATTACTTGACAACTTAATACGTGTGAACCGGCCTTAAGCGTAGTGAGTAGTTTATAGTTAAACTAAGGTGAAAATAATTTGTTACCATGTGACGTATACTACATTACGCATCACAAATGAGGAATTTATTATGTAGGCACGTTACGAAATGTTATTTAAGCTAAAAATATTTTATGAAAATCGTGTTTTGTGTAAAAACACATAACAATTTGATCCTTCCTATCATTATGAAAAGTGACGCGTACTCTGCCGTCCCTCATAGAACGGACACGGATCAACTTATTATTTTAGTTGTGAAATTTTCTTTGTCAAGTTGTAAAGCTTCCAAAATTAATGCAAATTACAAGAAATTTATCATTAATTGTTTAACATCTAATCGCAAAATACATATTGACTTTGATTTGCAAAAACACCAGCTGAGTTTATAAAAAACCTGGAAACTATGTATTAAATGAATGAAATCAGATATTCTAGATATTAAGATTTATTCATACCTACATGAAACAGGTGCTATCAAAAATATCTGAATTTATCCCTGACGACTGATGTTATGATAAGGAAAATAAGATCAATTTTAAAACAAAACAAAAGAAAAATGTCATCATTATGAAAGTCATAAACTTGCATTCATCAATTATTATAAACAACAGAAATACTAAAACACATTCAAGTACTAAACTAATCCAAACGCTCCTCCAACTGATAGCCCCTTATCTCATCTACTACTACGTCAACAGACTGACTCCGTCCTTGTCCGACTAACGGCACGCGCCTCGCCCCATCCCCCTCACACGCCGGTACATTTCACTCATTCACACAAACTGCATCCCTATAGCGCTGTCCTTGTCGCACGCCGGTAGCGCCGTCCTCGTCGCTCTAATGAATTAAATTAACGACCTCTCGCTTGCTCCCTCTCGATGATCAGTTCTTATTTGAATATTTGAAAATAGAAATTCGATTTTTGAGTCCTTGCATTGGCGTAACGTTGGCAATTGGCATACTTGGATTTTAAGATTTCAATTTTAAATTGGTATTTAATTTTCCTGTAAGAGTTAAGATTTTGTTTTATTATTGTAAAGAGTAATTTTTGTTGCTCTAAAATCAAAAATTTCTATTGTTTAAAATAAAAAGTTGCTAACTTGAAATTTATGACATTTGCTAGTGATGGGACATCGTTTTTACCGGTTTTTGAAAAGGTTTTTCAGAAATTATTTTTGGTCATTATATGTTATGCCATGAAGATTGATTTTATTGTGTTTATGAGTACAATCAATAAATTGAATATGAAATCGACTATTAAACCACATACATAATTTCAAAGATGCATCATTTACATATGATAGACTAGGAAGACTATTGTCTATGATGACGTATGGTATGAAGGAATTGTGTGAACTTTTAGTGTTTTCTTTTTTGTAATTTCTTTAGTAAACTTTATTCCAGAAAGCAGCATTATTATTCTAAAATGTATTTTTGATTTTTCTTGATCATCTGCTTGACACCTAAATTTATTAACTAATAAATACCTAGGTACTTACTGAGAGCTCAATAGAGATAAATAGGAATAACAAATTATGTCTTTGAAATCTTTTGACGTTAATTTGACAATTCTGCCCCGATTAAGCAATTAGCGGTATCTCAAAATCAAATGCATTTGAAAATGGAACTGTCATTTAGAAAACTTAAGGTATATGTTTGCATTAAAATTTTATTTGGGATACCGCCAATTGCCTTATTAGGGCAGAATTAACGTCAAACGTTTAGTCTACCCGTGACCACGAACATAATGTGATGTTCGAAACGTCGGGCCAAATATAAATATAAGTGTTTACGCGATTAAGTCCCGTTTTGTTCTAAATTATGAGTGCAAATCGTGTTAGTCTAAATCAATATGTTAATTTGATACCCCATACAAAATGTTTTTCGCGCGGTTCCTACTTACGTTGCGTTTTTTTTTTCAGATTTTTTTTTTTATAAAATAATCTGTTTTTTTTTTTAACACAGATTCTGTACTCTCTAACTGAAAAATTAGGCCTCATTCCGACCGTCAGTATGAAAGCAATCGCCCATACAACGGTTGCTTAACGGTAAACACCGCTATGTACCTAACTTACGATAATGCAGGCTAGCTGTAAAACGCACTTATAAAACAAAACAGTACCGACCGACCGATAACTGTCATGGATGTTTTCTACGTATATATTTATAACTTATATATTATAATAATGTATGGGACATTTTTTTAAAGTTGTCCACCCCACTTTTTTTGTAACATGGGTATTTAGAATAAATTTAAAAGTGGAAAATGTCTGCCTTGGGTGAGACTTGAACTCACGGCCTCTGGATCAATATTCCAGCGCTCTGCCAAGCCATTCTAAGCCTAGTGGCATCGATTGCAGACGTTTCTGCTAATCAGAAGTTAAAACATGGGTATTTCTTACGCGATTCATACTCAGAATCGCGAGGTCTTTCAATACTGATAGGAGAAAAAGAATGTCCCAAGGCTTTCATACATTTTTCAAACCTTCCATTCCGTTACCGCCGTACAAAATGTACGTAAAAATGATACCGGAATGGAAAAAACCTTGGGACACTTTTTTTACACACAAGAGCTAGCGTTTCCACCACATAAAAATTTCCAAATCCAAAAAAAGAGGGAGGGGGGGACTTTGAAAAAAAAAATTGCCTGTATATCGTCGAGTACCCTTAATGAATACTATTCTTAGTTTGAGCTGGTTCGAGATGTCCCTCCATATTTATTTGATAATAATACATACATCACACACATTTGTAGATTGAATATTTGGACTAGTCCTATAAAACGTAATTCAATCGTATCGGTCAAACAAAAAAAAAACAACATCTTCCAAATGATTTACCTTCCCCATTAGGAGATATGAAAGACACTTTTTTTCAATAAAAATACACATTTTATTTTGCATATTAATAGTTTAATGAAATGAAATGAAATTGTTTATTTCGAGTAACTAATGACTCATACAATTTGTTAGTAAACTTACGTTTAATAAAATAATTTCCGTAAAACGTGGAGTTGATATATTAATGGCCGGTATCGTACATGTTTGTGGCTAACCATGTCGGTTGTTGGCTATTAATAATGTCAAAGGTTATTAATTGTTCATTGTTTTGGGATTTGCGATATGTGTAATACCCACGTAACACCACAAAGTCACTAGCGATTTTTGCGTTTTTCATTTTACATTATTAAAGGAGACATATTAGACCAAAATTTTTAGCTTACCGTTTTTGGGACTATGAGTCTCATAGTAATAAACGGTCAGTTTAGAAAATGTCACCTTGAACTCCACACCCTTGACAACCCTACAGACGTGAAAATTATCGGTCCAAAGATTTACCCATTTATCAAACGTGGCTTTGCACAGAAATAGATTCTAATGCCAAATACACGACTAATTCTGATGGGAAGGCCATTAGAATTACTCATTGAGTTTTAGATGAAACCGACCTCATGGAATGATCCATAGTTAGCGACCGTTGATGATTTGTTTCTAATCAGACAGGTGCATTAGCGGTATATAAATAAATAGCGCGTGTCCGCGCAGTCGAACCGTCGAGACAGAAGACAACTTCCTTTCACTTACTTTCTCTTTGACAATTGTTGGCGGACAAATGCCATAAGAATCATAGGAATCTAAAAAATATATCCTAAGTTGTCTATGATTCTGGCTGGCTGCCTCTACAAGAGAAGAGGTGGAGGAATAAACCAATATTTAATCGACATTTGCGAGTGTGCGCGGGAAAACGTCTCACTTTGTCGATTGCAGTAAAGCCGCTTTGTCAGTTTATTCATTAAAGATACAAGTAAATCTCACCTGGTAACCGACAAAGTGGGACGTTTTACTAAACACACACATTTCTTCTCCGCTTCGTTAGAGTTAAACCAATTTAACCAATGCTACCGCAGATCTGATCTTGTCTCTATTTTAGCAGAATTACAACCATAACTTAGCAGAAATTATATGTATCTTGTATCTACATAAGCATAAATGTCAACAGTTCTGAGAATTGAGATAACATTTTTAATGTATATTATTTAGTAGCGAGTTAACGTAAGTTATTAGTGCATATCGCTTAAAATATTAGCAACAAGCTTAGATTTATTGCGCTCTAATGGCCAGCAGTCAGAAGTGAGCCCGTCAAACTAGATTTTCGTCTATTGTGGACTGTGAAGTGATTGACCTGCGACAATAACCGGTTTTCTATAAATCATGACATAATCTAATCGGGTAACATATCCGAACTTGCCGCGGCGAGCGCGCCCGAGTGTGCCCGAGGCGCGCCGATCGGCTGACAGTTCGTCACTTGTCCGTCACAGCGCGGCACACTTCTCTTATGTATTGAATTACATAGGCGCAGTATACGCGCCGCCGCGCCGGTAACTCTAGCGTTCTCTTTTCAAACTATTTACACTGCAGTTTCAAAATTCGGTCGATGATCGAGCTGTCGATAGGCGTGAGCGGACGCGTGATTTTTTCCAATCGATTCGCCGATATTTATACGTGGTTATTCCGCGGCGGGCGTGTGGTGCAGCGGACGTTATGTACACAAGTTCCTGGTCCGGCGCCGGAGGCCCGGACTCCGGTGCGGGCCCGGTGACGCACGTGCGGCTGTTTACGTGCCGCGAGTCATTGACACGCCGGCGTGACACACATTCCGCGCTGACTGACGGAACGCTAACACGTCCGCGGTTTCTCGCCGATTTTTTGCGCGAGTGTATTGTCTAAAATAGTTTTACGGGCTTATCATTTATTTGGGTGCTTTTCGTTGTGTTTTATCGTCCGGTTATCATCCGTGATAGCGCGGCCCGTGAACTGTGGGATAGTTACAATGATAGCAACAACAATAGTGCGGTTTATTTACTTGTGTTCGTGTTTTCCGTAACTCAGGGCCGTCGGACTTTATGTCAATAGACTTATCTCAATCTGGCCTTGTTTATTCTCATTCATTATTAACTTTTTTTAACTTCAATATTTTTGCGTTAATTTCAAATTGAAAACCTTTTTTTCTCGATAGCCAAATTTACCGGTTTTTGAAATCACTAATTTATAATTGTCGGATTTTCGCAACTCTTTAATTCTTAATTACGGCTTGTTATTGTAAAATTAATTACAAAACTAACCAGATAATTTAACAAAATAATTGCCGCTCCACAAATTCCTTTTTTTATTAATTGATCCTCTCGCTGACGCGCTCACATTCGCACGTCATTGTGACGTAGTCGCTTGTCATCTAACGTTTAAGATAAATGAATGAAATATTACAACTGAAACTCATTGCAGACAAATTGAAGCAAGAAATTTTCATGGACACGTCTCGTCTGTTATTTATAGACGTACTGTTTGATTTGTATACCGCGTGGCGTCGTAGCTTACCTACATAATCTACGGCCGTAGCTCGCGGAATGTATGTACATCTTGCACTATGTAGAGCGTATGTACAACGGATATAACAATATCAGCGTCGTTGCCAGTGTGTGCGTGCCAGCGTAATGAGCGTTCTATGTGCTAAGAAACAGTAAAAAGTATGGCGCGAACGCCCGGAGCGGCAACGTCGCGTGCGTTCGGAGGCCTTGCCGCGGTGAAAACAATAGCCTTTTTATTATTTTTTGAATAATACATTATGCATATTGTGATAATTACTTTTCGAATGGCGCGTGATGACAGCTCGCTTAACGGGTCTTATTAATGATAGTTTGGAACTACCAAGTTTTACGGAAATTTGTATAATTTACTTTTACTTTAGTTAGAAAATTAGAAATTCATGTTTTATGTTCTTCCAATTGGCGGTTTCGTGCTTGAAAACATTCTTAATGGATTTATATCGGACAAATACACCCATATGTGGTTGATATTGATAGTAAAACACACAGTTTTATAAAAATAGCTGAGTGTAATAAAAAAATAGTAACCGATGTTGACCTTTCCGAACGCTCCTCGTTTCTAGTGCGGCCAGCTGACAAACGACGTTGCGAGCTCGCCGCCGCTCGCGACTAGCATCTACCGGCTTATCGCTTCTATTGCCGCGCGGTAAAGACCGCTATCGCGTATCACGGTTAAGTATATAAGGAACTTGTGACGTTCTTCACGGTACACTGGCACTTCCCGGCGCGAAAAATTCGAAATGCTTTTTATCAGTCGCCAGTGCGCGTCAGCCGTAAATCCACCTGTTTCAGTGACATGACGTTAGCGCGTGAAATAGTGATTTAATAAACCAAAGTGCATACAGTTTTTAAAAAAGATATTACTTAATAATTTAATTAAAAAAAAAACGGAAAAACCGGTATTAAAAACGCGGCTCTATATTGTAGCTACCAAAAATTTTTAATACGTTTCTAGACAGCTTCACGGAAAATGTGTGTGTATAGGGAAAGTGAACATAATTTACTAGAACCAAAAAATACCTATTTGTCCGTGACGCTGATGAGTGACGTATTAAAAACTCATAGTACTATTTGCAGATTATGAAATGACGTGATCGATAGTGATTAAACAAACCAAAGTGCCCAAAGTTTATATATTAAGAAAGATTTATTTACAAATTTATTTATAAAAAAAACCGGAAAAAAAGTTTTAATAGTGAAAAAAAAAACCGGAAAAACCGGTTTTTAATGGAAGTTTTGGTATTGAAAGTGAAGTGATGTGCAAAAGTTGACGCCGTGGCATACATGCCGGTGGCGCTGGGCTCGCTCGGCGAGGGCGAGTGCCGCGAGTTCCACCACCTCTCGCCGCTCTACCACGAGTACGCGCCGCTCTACCAGCCACCCCCACAACACTACAGGTACTAAGCAGTTGTGAGACTTGTGAGTGGCAAAGTATCGAAAAGTCGTTAGAAACAAAAGCCAATCATTTTTCTCTAAAATGTACAGTTTTAATGCCAAATTATAGACACGTACACCCATCTTCTGGTGTTTCGGGTGTCACATAGGCGGCAGTGATCGCTTACCATCAGGCGACCTGTCTGCTCATTTGCCGGCTATAAAACAGAACGCCATTAGAAATAAAGGACAACATAACTTTGACAAATGTGGGAACGCCCTGAAAACAAAATGCATTCGATTTTTTAGGGTTCCGTAGTCAACTAGGAACCCTTATAGTTTCGCCATGTCTGTCTGTCCGTCCGTCCGTCCGCGGATAATCTCGTCAGTAACCGTTAGCACTAGAAAGCTGAAATTTGGTACCAATATGTATATCAATCACGCCAACAAAGTGCAAAAATAAAAAATGGAAAAAATGTTTTGTTAGGGTACCCCCCTACTTGTAAAGTGGGGGCTGATATTTTTTTTCATTCCAACCCCAACGTGTGATATATTGTTGGATAGGTATTTAAAAATGAATAAGGGTTTACTAAGATTGTTTTTTGATAATATTAATATTTTCGGAAATAATCGCTCCTAACCTAAAGGAAAAAAAGTGTGCCCCCCCCCCTCTAAATTTTGAACCATATGTTTAAAAAATATGAAAAAAATCACAAAAGTAGAACTTTATAAAGACTTTCTAGGAGAATTGTTTTGAACTTGATAGGTTCAGTAGTTTTTGAGAAAAATACGGAAAACTACGGAACCCTACACTGAGCGTGGCCCGACACGCTCTTGGCCGGTTTTATTTAAAATAGACAGTTGTAATGACGAAGTAAGGCAGCGTCACTAGATACATACTGAATGGTAACCGATAAGCATTTCCATGAAAACAGATATTTAGCTAAAATGTTACGTCTTTTTAACATATTTTATAGAAGTAACTTATTATTGGTTTGTTACTAAATTATTGTGACATTTGTGACGTTTACTCGGGCGAAGAGAGAATTCGTAAGTGCGTTTTCACATTATCCGATCCGATATCGGATGTAGGACCGATATCCCATACATTTAAGCCGCAATCTTTGATTTTTGCCTTTGAAATCCTTTCGACATCCGATATCGGATCGGATGATGTGAACACGCACTAACTGGTATCGATTTCAAACACTCCTTCGGTTGTCTTTTAATTTATTGCCACTCGTTTCAAATTTCCTCTTTTACGCGCTTGTTAAAAATGTAAATATTTTATATTAATAATGCTTACCGTAAGCAGAAGATTATGTACCTGATTATGACAATTAAATAAATTCCATTTATTAAAAACCGAAAAAAAACCGGTAATCTTAACACTTTCCCATCACTATCATAATTTAAAGTTTATCAGGAACCGGACCTCCTCCAGTGTTCCGGCATTTTTTTTTTTTTTTTGAAAAGATTTTATTTTGAAAAGATGATTTTAAATGGTAAACGTTTGATAATGTTTAATATGGATTCGATATGCTGTCTTACAGCTAACTTCCCTTGGGTGGTGGTGAAATATTACATAAGTGAGTAAAAAAGGAAGTTCGAAACGAGTGGCGATAAATTAAAACACGACCGAAGGGAGTGTTTTAAATCGACACGAGTTGCGTATTTATACCATTCCATAAAATTAATGAGGCCGGTTTTGGGAAAACAAGAATATAAAAAAACAAATACGGTCCTACACAATATATAAATAATAATAATCTGTGTTGAAAAACTCTATCTTCAAAAACCGGGGAGGAAATAGTCGAGAGCGTTTTGTATGGAAAATTGACCGATTCTGTATCGTCTTAGGCCTGTTTTAGACGGCGTGCGATCTCGCATGCGATTTTAGTTACATTGCGGGCTGCTGAGGTTACATACAATTTTGCACAGCCATCAAATAACGCAATGTAATAAAACTCGTATGCGAGTTCTCGTACCGTCTAAATTAGGCCTTACTCGCGGTTAGATTATTCGCAGGTTGCCAGTCTTGAATGTTTACTAATCCTTGGCTAAGCTAAGCAGGTCACTCAGCTGACATAACCTCGTTTTAGCTTGTTTTTGTTGGCGTAGCAACAGTCCAATAACCTAAATATGACAGTCGGATATTCATACACTCAATGACATATGTAACTCCGTATAGACGGATAAAGTCTAAGAAAGAAGCGTACCTCAAAGCCCCAGAGAAAAAGGTACGGTGACCTAAACTCCAATTGCTAATTCGAGTCCAAAAAAACTACGACAGATACGTCAATGTCACAGCTGTCAATGTCACTTATGTCACTGTCAAAATACTTTTCAGGTTTCGCCAACCTTCTACATTCTTTATTTGGCACGTAAGAAATCCAAGAATACTTGATGATAAAATTGTGAAGAAAATTCGTTTTAGTTTTTTTGTTTTAATTCTCATACGTCAAATTAGTTCCACCGGTCGCCACTAATGATAAATGTTGGTAATTCGCATTATATTACGTGTACCTATTTGTGACAATCAACATCACCTTCATTCACGTTGCTAATAATAATAAAACTTAAACCAGACAAATGTATGCACTAAAGATGCCCTGTCTCAGTCAGGTGCAATTTTCGCCAATGTTTATTAAATTAGTCATTGGAGTCTAACAACCAATTACCAATATTAGAAAGTAGATTGCTGAAGGGTAGCACCTGAACTGGCTCTCAGAATGGCGCGTGGCGAAGTCAGGGGCTCACGAAAGCATTTCCTTAGCGTATTGAACGAGTCCCCAACTGTGTGAAGAAGAAGTTTGTAATACAACCGTACTAGTATCCAGTAAAAATGACACAGCGTAATTTTTCTCATGTGATTGTATTGTATCATTAGTTATGTTAGTAGGACGCTTAGAGACCTTATACACCTCTAAGAATTTTGTTTTCATTATATAGCGTAGTTATATAAAATTTATTTAAAGTATGATAGTACACTGACCCTTAGAGACCTTTACATCTCTAAGTCACGTTGAGCATGTAATTAGTTATGTATAGCTATACTAGGCATTGTTGCCCTCTTTAATGTCACCTACAAGCTTAATGTCGTGTTTCACTGTGTCGATTTTTCTTTTGTCAATTTGCTGTTAGCTTGAACATGTCATGCTCGCTTAAAAGTCTTTGCTTACGGTGGCGTGTTGATCGGGTCGCCACCTTCCCGAATGGAGGTTGAGGGAGGCGATGGCTGAGATACGCGTCATACTCGTGAACGGGTGCTGTTTGTGGAGACTGGTCTGTTCAAGCTTACCTGGGCCACATGTTTTGTTAGATTATTTAACTTTACTTTTGAGCGGATTGCGAGACACTACATTCGGTTCTTGTAAGAATTAAACTTAAGTAAGTAATGTCTTAAGGATGACACTAGAGACCATCACGTTGTCGTTTAATTTAGTTAATTTTAGCTTTTGGACACTTAGAGACTTTATACATCTCTGAGATTTTGATTATATTTTATTTTAAAATAGACTCCCTCCTTACTTTAATGACCTTGTTGTCGTTTGATTAAGTTAATGTTAGTTTTTTGGACACTTAGAGACCTTATACATCTCTGAGATTTTGATTATATTTTTAAACTTAATTTGTAACCTTGATTGGCCCTTATTTGTAAACTTGATTTGTTCTTTAATGATTGACAACTAGAGACTTGTACATCTCTTGAAATGTGTAATTTAGCTGTTCATTTTCTGTATTTTTTATTTTTTTTTGTATTATTTGACAAAGGTTTTTACTTTTAAATATTTTAATTTTATAAAATTTGACTCTTGGAGACGCTATACATCTCCATGGATTATTTGATTAAGTATAATATTGAAGTATTATAGATTTCTTTTATCTTTGTATCTGTTTGCACTTTCTTTATGTATTGATTATAGTTAGTAATAATATGACATTTAGAGACTTTATACATCTCTAATTCTATATCAGTGTATAGCTACTTTGCTTATGATTAATATTTTTAGTTAATATTTCTATTAATTTCATTTGTTTAACTTTAATGAATACTCTGTAATGTTGACATGTAAAAGTGCCCCCGTGGCCTATTTGCTGAATAAATGATTTTGTATTTTGTATTTTGTATTTTGTGGGAACAATCCACTAATATCCAGTATTGAACTTCTTCTGAATGCTTGTGGACATATTTGTAACAGTTCATTACCATTGTTTTTTCGTTAACGGTCAGAGGACGAGTACAGCGTTTTTTTCTTGGGGAAAGAATCACCTGACGAGAAGGCCCTGGTTCAGGTTCCATCATACTCGTACTTTTGCGCTTGCGCTCACGCAAAGTCCTCGTAGAAAACACAATCTTAACAACGATTTGAAATAACAGTAACTGAACAGGAAACTAAAACTTAACAAAAAACAAAAACTCAACAAGGCAAAAAATCACCACGGAGCAAAAAAACATTCAAACAATCAGAACAGAAGTTAGACGTCGAATAAGAATGTCAAATTCAAATACAGTTTGACAGACCATGGTGTCATGGCCGCTTCCAAAACAATGGTGGCCGTGGCAACCATAAAGCCCTCTATACACTATTTCGCTGATTAGCTAATTGTAAAATCTAAATATATAAAAGAAGAAGCTGACTGACTGACTGACTGACTGACTGACTGACTGACTGACTGACTGACTGACATATCAACGCACAGCCGAAACCGCTGGTCCTAGAGATTTCAAATTTGGCACGTAGGTTCCTTATATAGTGTAGAGGAGCACTAAGAAAGGATTTTTCAAAATTCACCTCCTAAGGGGGTGAAATGGGGGTTCAAAGTTTGTATGGGGAAACAAGATTAGTTTGACTGTTCTATTCGAAACTTCACAGGAGGATTCCTAAAGGCATATGACTAAATACGTGTTTCAGGTTTTTCGAAAATTTAACCCCTAAAAGGGTGAAAAGGGGGTGATAAAGTCATAAAACCAATATGGGTATCGTTTTTATGGTTTATCGAGTCGCTGATCACGATAAATACAACGCTTTTAAAATCTAACGAGGCGTAAGTGATATACTTTCTCCCCTGTTGTGGTGCAATGGGGTTAAAATATTTAAAAAAAATACAAAAGAACAAACTGACTGACATATCAACGCACAGTCGAAGCCGTTGGTTCTAGAAATTTCAAATTTGGCACATAGGTTCCTTATATAGTGAAGAGGAGCACTAAGAAAGGATTTTCCAAAATTCATGTCCGAAGGGGGTGAAATGGGGGTTCAAAGTTAGTATGAGGAAACAAGATTAGTTTGACTGTTCTATTCGAAACTTCACAGGAGGATTCCTAAAGGCATATGACTAAATACGTGTTTCAGGTTTTTTAAAAATTTAATCCCTAAAAGGGTGAAAAGGGGGTGATAAAGTCAAAAAACCAATATGGGTATCGTTTTTATGGTTTATCGGGTCGCTGATGACGATAAATACAAGGCTTTTAAAATCTAACGAGGCGGAAGTGATATACTTTCTCCCCTGTTGTGGTGCAATGGGGTCAAAATATTAAAAAAAAATACAAAAGAACAAACTGACTGACATATCAACGCACAGCCGAAGTCGCTGGTTCTAGAGATTTCAAATTTGGCACGTAGATTCTTTATATGGAGTAGAGGAGCACTAAGAAAGGATTTTTCAAAATTCATGTCCGAAGGGGGTGAAATGGGGGTTCAGAGTTTGTATAGGGAAACAAGATTAGTTTGACCGTTTTATTCGAAACTTCACAGGATTTCTAAATACGTGTTTCAGGTTTTTTGAAAATTTTACCCCCAAAAGGATGAAAAGGGGGTGATAAAGTCAAAAAACCAATATGGGTATCGTTTTTATGGTTTATCGGGTCGCTGATCACGATAAATACAACGCTTTTAAAATCTAACGAGGCGGAAGTGAAATACCTTCTCCCCTGTTATGGTGCAATGGGGTTTAAATATCAAAATTGTCATGCATTTAGTTTTTATGTTTACTTCTGGTTCAAGAGATTTCGAATTGACACGTGATTTCCTTAGAGGTGCACTAAGAAAAGATTTTTCAAAGTTGACCTCCTAACATGATCATTTGACAGGGACAGGGGATGGGAGGGGATAGGGATAGGGATAAGGATAAAGATAGGGACGTGCTGTAAGAAGATCGTCGTTTGCTTGCTTTTTATAAGTTTACGTTTGCAATAAGTATAAGCAAAATGCAAAAAAATTGTAAGCGATAATGCGAGAAAGTACTTTTTACCCACTGACCATAGATACTGGCTATGTGGGTTGTATGAAGTTTCCCCAGAGTGTATATAGAATACATACCTACTCGTACCCACTACCTACGCCGTGGTCGCTGTGTAACATTGCTACAATCTTTGCAAGCATTTCGTTAAAAAAAATAGTTATATGTGTTATCTAAATAATCGCAGACAAATGTACCTATATAGAAACCTATGGATCCAAATGAAAATCTTAATTTTTGTATACGTTTGAATAATTCTTTTAGTACGCGGGCGAAGCCGCGGGTACAAGCTAGTATATGTATAAAAAATTGGTCACAATATCTATATCATCAATAGTTTGTTCTATACCGCAAAATATAGCATCAAATGTTATTGATACCTGAAGTGATACAAGCGCAATACCAACTTTACAACTAAAAATCCCGGAAAAAAAGAAAAAAATCGAGCGACCTAGTATTTATGTAAATAATAAAAGACTATTAAATATATAAATCAAAGGATTGAAATAAATAATAAATAATTTATTTTGGCGTGTGTTTTTATAAAAAACGATTATACTATTTTACAAACATTTTATTGCAGTGGCAACATCGTAGTAGTTTTTTTGAACTCGAATTAGCAATTGGAGTATAGATGGCGTTACATCTTTGGGGCACGCTCGGCTAGATGGCGCTAATATTAATATTTGACATTTTAACACATATCAAGCTAACAAATATGGGCCAAATTGTCAAAACTGAAATTCAAAAGTTTTAAGCTTGTGTCGAGAGATGGCAGTCTATGCACTGTGATTACACATTTTATTGTGACAGTAACTCTCTATAATACTCGATCGTCTTTGATACACTACAGTTTAGGCGTCCATTAATCACGTCACACGTTTTTGGCATATTTTAGACCCCTCCCTTCATGGTGCTCTTTGGTGATATTTTCAGTAATACATTTAGGCATTACCTCTTCAAGGTAGAGATATTATGTACTTAGGCTTATTTAGATTATGCCTAACCTTGGGCCACTATCCTCAAAACTGGTGTATCCAATTTAGAAAATAGATGTGAATAATTTAAATGTACGTGAGCACAAACGGACCAGATGTAGATAACTACTATATCAAAGTGTTTTAATAAAATAATTGAATATACGTATATTATACGCTTCTCGATTTTAAGTCTCAAAAAATTAGTTTTAGCGCTATCTACTTATCTGCTTTAGTTTGATCAGATCAGATCAGACCATCCCATACATTAAAATGCGACCGCCTAAGAACACGCATACACTACACCACACATAGATGGCGCCACGAAAAATGCCTTGTTACCATCGATTATTTGTAGATTGGCGTTAAGTGTCACTGACGCTTCGAGCCATAAATCTATGTCAAAAGTGACTATTAACGCCATCTAAGTGACCGGCCACACCAGAGCGTCGCGTGTCTCGGGGCGCGCAACGGACGTCCGCGCCACGCCACCTGCTGAGTGTAATTCAAAAAACATTTCCTCTGTACATTTTGTATAGGAAGGACGTAAGACGCGCCCCAGGTGGCGTGGCGGCGGCGCCTTACGTCCTTCCTATACAAAATGTACTGAGGAGACGCTTTTTGAATTACACTCAGGTGGCGTGGCGCGGACGTCCGTTGCGCGCCCCGAGACACGCGACGCTCTGATGTGGCCGGTACCTAAAAGTATAATCGAAAGCTACAAGACATTTTTTTGTGGCGCCATCTATGTGTGGTGTAGTGTATGCGCGTTCTCAGGCGGTCGCGTTTTAATGTATGGGATGGTATGATCTTCTTGTATTTAATCTGTGACGATACATACATTTCAATAAAAACTAGAATAAACATCCTACGGATGTATTTGAAGACACTCCACCATCTTTAACTAATAACTTTATAAGTCATCTTGGTTTTTATAAACAAATCAAGTCGACAATTAAATGAAGACCTCAATCAGAGAAGTTATGGCTTCTTCACTGGCTAAAAATGTGGGACGCCTTTGATTAAAAAAAGTCTTGAAATGAGGTTAGAGTCGGTTCAGACGAACTCTGCTCTAATTTGAGAGTACAAACTTACAAAGTAGGTACCTAATGCTACCTATACTCTGTACGTTTAGGTATTAAAGAAAAAACGTAGGTAAACAAATAATTTGTACATTTTCGGGTAGTTCCAATGCCAGTGCTACTCTAGACGACTAAAAAAAACTAATTAGTCCGTCAGTTAGATTATCAGAGAATTTTAGACACGTATTTAGGTCACTTTTTTCAAAGTTGTCCACCCCACTTTTTTTGTAACATGGGTATATTTTACGCGATTAATACTCAGACTCAGAAGCGGGAGCTCTTTCGATCCTGATAGGAGAAAAAAAATGTCCCAAGATTTCCATACATTTTTTCGAACCTTCCATTCCGTTACCGCCATACAAAATGTATGAAAATATGGTAACGGAATGGGCAAAAACCTTGGGACACTTTTTTTCTCCTATTAGAATTGAAAGAGCTCGCGATTCTGAGGGGAAACCACATAAAAATTTCCAAAACTAAAAAAAACATTGAGGTGGACAACTTTGAAAAAATGGCCCATCTTTTTTTTTCTCGTAAACGAAAAATTACGACGGTACAGTGCGTTGTAGTTTCGCGTCACGTCACGCCTAGGTACAATTTTTACTTAGAAGTGACGTCACAAGCCCCCACTCTGGAACTTTGATGCTCTATATCTTTGTTTTTTTTCATTAATTAGAAAAATCGAAAAATATGTGTTCAGTATTATTGGACGATCTAACTGACGGACTAAACAGAATGCCATTTTTAGGGTTCCGTAGTCAACTAGGAACCCTTATAGTTTCGCCATGTCTGTCTGTCCGTCCGTCCGTCCGTCCGTCCGTCCGTCCGTCCGTCCGTCCGTCCGTCCGTCCGTCCGTCCGTCTCGGATAATCTCAGTAACTGTAAGCACTAGAAAGCTGAAAATTGGTACCAATATGTATATCAATTACGCCAACAAAGTGCAAAAATAAAAAGTGGAAAAAAATGTTTTATAAGGGTACCCCCCTACATGTAAAGTGGGGGCTGATATTTTTTTTTCATTCCAACCCCCACATGTGATATATTGTTGGATAGGTATTTAAAAATGAATAAGGGTTTACTAAGATCGTTTTTAGGGTTCCGTAGTCAACTAGGAACCTTTATAGTTTCGCCATGTCTGTCTGTCCGTCCGTCCGTCCGTCCGTCCGTCCGTCCGTCCGCGGATAATCTCAGTAACCGTTAGCACTAGAAAGCTGAAATTTGGTACCAATATGTATATCAATCACGCCAACAAAGTGCAAAAATAAAAAATGGAAAAAAATGTTTTATTAGGGTACTCCTCCTACATGTAAAGTGGGGGCTGATTTTTTTTTTCATTCCAACCCCAACGTGTGATATATTGTTGGATAGGTATTTAAAAATGAATAAGGGTTTACTCAGATCGTTTTTTGATAATATTAATAGTTTTGGAAATAATCGCTCCTAAAGGAAAAAAAAGTGCGTCCCCCCCCCTCTAACTTTTGAACCATATGTTTAAAAAATATGAAGAAAATCACAAAAGTAGAACTTTATAAACACTTTCTAGGAAAATTGTTTTGAACTTGATAGGTTCAGTAGTTTTTGACAAAAATACGGAAAACTACGGAACCCTACACTGAGCGTGGCCCGACACGCTCTTGGCCGGTTTTTTATAATATTAATATTTTCGGAAATAATCGCTCCTAAAGGAAAAAAAAGTGCGTCCCCCTCTAACTTTTTTTTTAACATTAAAAATAATTTGAAGTGCCCGTATTATGTATACTCGATCCTCTGTGCTATAGATAAGACTCGTATTTAAACCATGTTTTCTTTTGCTTTCAGGCGGCACACTCCATATTTCGGACAACCGGATTACAGAGTTTATGAACTCAATAAGCGGTTACAACAGAGGACAGAGGTAAGTTCATATACACTTTGTTTTTTTTTCGTTAAATTCGACACGCAGTTAGGTTCATCATCAGGAACCATCCTGTACATCGCTTTTTGTTAAATTCGTTTTTTTTCCATACATAATAAATGGATTAATTAGTGTGAGAGGACCTTAATCATAACATTACAATCATTGTCAAGTATTTGACGGCATATTATTTAGCGCCATCTATTATTACGGTAATGACATAAGAATTGTCATTGTAAGTAAGTCTTTCTATAAGTCTATACATAATTATAGTATCTGCCTAAACAAATATGTTTTTACTAATAGATATAAGTAAACAGAACAGAGTAGATTAAAAATAAACAAAAGTTAAACCCAATCAACAAAGTGGTAATAGTCAGACGTTTTATTATTGTTTTGTAACACAATAATATTTAAAGCGATAACTACTACCAATACTACTAGCGACATCTATTGTCGCAGCGGCGGACATATGTAGGTGCAACTTTGATATTAACGCCATCTATGTTTTATAACAAGCTTCTAGAGGTATCATCTGTAAATGCTTAGGTTTTTAATTATATTTATTAAAATAATGGAAGTTCAATAAATCCAGTAACTATTCAATTCTCTATCTGACTACGAAATAACTAAGAATAATACATAAGATACGATATTTAGAAGCAAACTCATGCTACATAATTAAAAAAAATATATTTATTTAATTATTAAACAGTCGACAAATATTACAATTTATCTGAGGCCCTGCAACTGTTTGACAGTTTGACTGAAAATAACTGGGTATTTTCTAGGAATGCTATTTTTATGGTCGTTTACAATCTTGATAACTAGTTCAACATGCATGTAGCTAAATACCTACGACTGTTTACTTACTTAGTACTATCAAAGACATATATAACTCCGTATAGACAGATAAAGTCTAAGAAAAAAACGTACCTCAGTACCATACAGAAAAAGGTACGGTGGCCTAGATGGCATTACACCTTTGGGGTACGCTCAGCTAGATGGCGCTAATATTAATATTTGACACTTTAAAACATATCAAGCTAAGAATATGGGCCAAATTGTCAAAACTGAGGTTCAAAAGTTTTAAGGCTGTGTCAAGTCTATGCACTGTGATTACACATTTTACTTCGACAGTAATTCTCTATAATACTCGATCCTCTTTGGTACTATGTATTGATGTATTACGTTTTATGGTAGGAAAGTACTCGGAAATATATATATTTCGACTACCGAACATAACATAACAATAGCAAAAATCGCGCAAAACAAAAACGGTACCTGCGATAAATAAACATACATACATACATACATACAATCACGCCTGTATCCCATAAAGGGGTAGGCAGAACACATGAAACTACTAAAGCTTCAGTGCCACTCTTGGCAAATAAGGGGTTGAAAGAAAACGAAACTGTGACATTGCAGTGACAGGTTGCCAGCCTCTCGCCTACAAACATAAATAAACATAACTAACAAATATGGCTCCGTGATCCAAAAAGGATCTTGGCCTCCAAAACGTGAGAACGCCACTTCTCCCGATACTTCATCTTCTAAAAACATACAGTGTGTGGCCATGAGTATGCCCGTTTATAATAATTATAAAACTGCTCACGCACTATTGGAATCGATCTATTATCACTGACAGGACTATTGTAGCCAATAAGCCTGACATTGTGATAATAGATCGCCCGCAACGCCGGGCAGTGCTCGTTGACATCACCATCCCCCATGATGAGAATCTCGTGAAAGCCGAGAAGGACAAGTCCAGTAAGTACCTAGACTTGGCTTACGAGATAACCGCCATGTGGGATGTTGATTCGACGATCATTGTCCCGATAGTCGTTTCAGCGAACGGTCTCATAAGAAACCTAGCCTAAGAGAAAAGATAAATAAATGTGATAGGTACAATGTGATAAAACTGCTAAATTATTAACTCGTAATTGTCACATTTCAGGACTCAGACAACCTCTGGTGGGACGCGTTCGCGACGGAGTTCTTCGAAGACGACGCGACGCTAACGCTCACCTTCTGTTTAGAGGATGGACCTAAAAGATACAGTAAGTATACTTACAACTGCTCGAGAGCTACACGAGCTTATTCCACCGTCCCCATTCTACCGTCGGACTCTAAAACGCACGGCCGGTTTCCATCCTTTCTTGGCAAATAGATATTCCGCGATTTCGCACTTCTTAGTAGATATTCCGCTAATTCGTACGAAGCGCTTTGCTTCTTCTTTTCTTATGCGCACTGCCAAGGAGTTATTTCAATCAATCAAAATCAAAATATTTAAGTATTCGTAATAAACTTAAAACTACACAATATGCGAAAAAAATTGGTTGTCTGTAGAGTCGGTTTACGGACGGTAGTTTAACGTGATAACGTCAAACATTACAGTAGTATAGACAGGGGCGGTCAGAGTATAGCAAAAGGGGCCCGATACTGGGACTTTTTTCACGTTTTTTTATTTATTTATTTATTAAAAATACACAAAAGTTAACAGTATTTCACCAAAGCACTTATGTGGTAATATAATTATGTACATGTTAAATTGACATAAATAAAAGCAAACACACTTAAAAGTTAAACTATGGTTATTACATTAATCACCTAAGGAGTGTAGAGTCTATGAACCTTAAGAGTTTTCTGTAAAACACACCAACACTATCAACAATTATGTCAATATCGTCTGTCTCCAACATGATGCGGTTAAGAGCAGCTCGGGCTCGAGCGGTGCGCCGGCCGCCGCGAACAGGCGCCGCCGCCGCCGCGCCGGCACCGCGCCCGGCATGTTGGCATGCCGCATATTATGCATTACCGCCAACTGTTTCACCATAGAGTAGATGACGCATCCGTGCTTGAGAGAATGGGGCTGCAAGTGCCAAGAGCGAATGTGGTGGTTGGCCACTCTGGTGGCTCTTGGCACTTGCAGCCCCATTCTCTCAAGCACGGATGCGTCATCTACTCTATGGTGAAACAGTTGGCGGTAATGCATAATATGCAGCAGTTTCCGTCTGGTTTCTAGAGTTTGAAGACCAACCATTCCTGTTACGAATAGAGATGGATACATATATGGGTAATATCCGTACAGTCGTTTGTAAATGTGCCTACAGAACTTCCTCTGCACTCTTTCTAGTGATTTGCCAATAACTTTTGGGAATACTGGTGTGAGTAGATAGATAAAAAACCTTTAATACAATTATCAGAAGTGAATACTTACAATCTTTCCTCAAAGCTCTTCGCTCCATCCATTTACCGCAATGATGGCAATGTTTGCCAAAGCAGACCAGATTTGGCTATGAAAAAACATACGTATATATATTATAATCCTTTAAAAATATATGTTTTACTATAATAGAAAGTAATATTGCAAATACTTACAATTTTTGGCATTGTATGACCATTTCAATGTTCAAATAAAACCTTAGACCTATATATAGGGACCCGACATGTTGTTCTATGCCATAGATTTATATATATTAAGCAAGATTGAGTTGTTAAGCCAAAAACTTTTACTAGTCTGACAAGAACGCCTTTCTGCACCGGTGATAAAGTTCAATTTAGTATGGCAAAAAAGTGTGAGCTCAGTCCCTATTGTACCTTGTTTAGCGGCCCAAATGTCATTGTCAGTGAGTTCCAAAGACAGGGGACAGCGGAATCACATTTTTTGCCATACTAAATTGAACCTTATTACTGAGACAAAAAGGTGACCGTTTTCGCTATTCTGAACTATCGAAAACGGTCCACATGAGAAGGCATTGTTTGGGCTGGTGTCCCTCTCGCACGTGTGGCCAGTGTTAATGAGCCATAATAGTAGTATTTTTATATATATATATTACCTGACTTTATAACTTCTTATATTATTTTAGTGTTATATTCAAACTAGGGTTTCGATATATTTCAAAGAATTGGAAAATATTTACAATGTAATTATTTTGATGCCCATAAATCAAAGATTTGTATAATTAAAAACGACGTTCACTGAATAATGTTGACATTGTCAGTAAGTGCGAGAGGGACACCAGCCCAAACAATGACCTCTCATGTGGACACACTTTTTGACCTAACTACACAATCTAGTTTAATAATTCTAAATCTATGATGAGTTCAGACGGGATATGTTCTGTAAAAAGTCGTATAAATTAAAATAATTAATTTTGTAAAGCTGAGTTTAGACATGCAAGTTATTGCTGCAAGTTTTGAAACAGAAGTATATGCTAGAAAGAGATGCAGATATTTGCCACTCACTCTTACCTATAGTTGCGTCTCAAAACTTGCAGCAATAACTTGCTGGTCTAAACTCAGCTTAACGAGAACAACACACGGGCGCGCCATCTGTCCCAGCTGTGGTGCTTTACTCAGGCCACACGCTATAACCATACCGAGCGCATCGATCAGCCGCTTAGTTCCAACGCGCGCCAATAGATGGCGCTAAAGCTATATTGCGAAACGGGACAATGACGTCATCTTTTTCGTGCATGCTGCCCGTAGTAACGAGTTATTAGACGTTATCACGTCAAAAACAGTATTACTAAAACTACAAACGTACAAGGGATTGATAAGTTTATCACGAAAAGGTCCCGTCTCAGCATAATGCTGACCCGGAGGTCAGCGCTGATCTTCCGACGATTATTTCTCTATTTCTTTATTTATAAATTCCTTAAAGTTAACAGTAACAGACAGGCTACGCATGTTAATAGGAGAGTAGTTTTAGAGACTCATACAATAGGGTACAAACTTAATGGTCTTATTATTATTCTCTTTATTTCTTTCAAATCTTAGGCTAGGCTGTTTATAATATGAATATAAAAGTAAAATACAAAACCACTTACAAAACAATATAAAACACATATAAACACATTATAAAAAACCTAACCTAGGGTGCCGCCAGCAGCGGGGCAGGGCCCAAGCTGCCGGTGGTTAGGGCTGCAGAGAGAGGAACCGTCGAACTATCCGCGCTGTGTCCAAGATCACCGCCTTCTGCATCTGGCCCTTGATCCAGCCACCTAGCGAGAGTCTCTTAAGATGTTGGTCGAGACTCTTCGCTATGAGACCGTTCGCTGAAACGACTATCGGAACAATGATCGTTGAATCAACATCCCACATGGCGGTTATCTCGTGAGCCAAGTCTAGGTACTTACTGGACTTGTCCTTCTCGGCTTTCACGAGATTCTCATCATGGGGGATGGTGATGTCAACGAGCACTGCCCGGCGTTGCAGTCGATCTATTATCACAATGTCAGGCTTATTGGCTACAATAGTCCTGTCAGTGATAATAGATCGATCCCAATAGAGCATGGCACGACCATTTTCGAGAACTGGCGCAGGTAAGTACTTGTAGTACGGTACTTCGCGGTCCACAAGGCCGTATTGAAGAGCAAGTTGCTGGTGAATAATCCTGGCTACGAGATTATGTCTGTGCAAGTACTCGCCGTTAGCAAGATGAGAACAACCGGAAATAATATGCCTGAGTGACTCTCCGGGACGGCGGCATGCCCGACAAATGTCGACCGTACCGTCCTTCAGGATATATTTCCGGTAGTTGTTCGTCATCATAACTTCGTCCGCAATTGCACAGGCAAAACCCTCGGTTTCTCCGAAGAGGTCCCCGAATCGTAACCAGTTCACCGATGCGAGCAGATCTACATCGGGTCCCGTGAGGGCCTTGTAGAACCGCCCGTGTAGCTGCTTGCTCTCCCATACCGCCTTGCGGTCCGCAGTATTTAGTACCACAGGTTTGCGCCAGTTCTCTTTCGCCAAGGAGAGCGGCGTGAGGTTTCCGTCCACTGCCACCACATCACGATGCATCCCGCACTCGTTGTTAAGGAAGTAATTCCTGAGATTGTACACCTCACGGTTGTGGAGATCTTTGGCGTTTAGGAAGCCTCGACCTCCGCACTTCCGTGGGATGTACAATCTCATAACAGACGAGCGCGGGTGTAACATACGGTGTGTGGTAAGCAGTGAGCGGACCCTCCGATCCAGGGCGTCCAGCTCAGTCTGGGTCCACCGTAGTATGCCAAAGGAGTATGTGAGTAGAGGCATTACCCAGGCGTTAAAGGCGCGCACTTTGTTGCCTCCTGACAAAAGACTGTTAAGGACTTTTGTCAGCCGACTGAAAAAGCGCTCCTTCACCGACCGTCTAATGCCACCATCCTCAATACCCAACGACTGTGACATACCAAGGTACTTATAGGTTTCTGATTCAGAGATAGATCTGAACGACATCGTCTCAGAAAGTTGTAAATTTTCTGAATTTACAACCTCCCCCGCTGTACATGCATGACCGCACACTTATCGACACCAAAATCCATTCTGATGGCGGTACTGAAAACTTCTGTGGTTTTCAATAGCACCATCAGGTCTTGGGTGTTCGGTGCAAATAGTTTGAGATCGTCCATGTACAGAAGGTGAGAGATGACTTCACCCTCTCTCCGAAGCCGGCAACCTAGCCCAGAATCCTTCAGCAGCGTGCTGAGGGGATTCAGAGCTAGGCAGAACCATAATGGACTCAAACTGTCACCCTGGAATATTCCTCGCTCAATCCTTATGAAGTCCTGCGGGCCAGGGGGCCATCCCTGCCTCCTGGTTGACGAAGGACTGTGGTCCACTGCCTCATACATGCAGCCAGGAAGGATATTAAAGCTGCATCAAGTTTATACAGCTCCAATACCCTTCTCAGCCATGAATGAGGCACCGAATCATAGGCCTTTTTATAGTCAATCCAAGCGGCCGAAATGGCCCCCTTGTTCCGCCGAACTTGTTGGCAGATGGTCATGTCTATGAGGAGGAGCTCTTTAGTACCACGGGACCCAACTAGGGTATGCAAACCGGTTAACCGGTTAACCGAAAAACCGGTTAACCGAGACTTTTTGGCCTCGGTTAAAAACCGGTTTTCATAATCTCTAACCGGTTAATAACCGAAACTATATTTATTTCCCAAAATGACCAAATTAGGCATAAAAAAGGGTCAAAAGTGCATAATTCTTCAATGTTTTGTAACAATAAAGATTTATTTATTACTTTTCATTGACAATATTACGCACCTGCACTGAATTTCTTAAAGTAGTCATAGTATGATCATGATTTTGTAATCTAACTAACCGTGAAGATTAAACAATAGACCCGAGTCCACTCAAATATACATTTTATACAGTAAAGTCCGGTTAGTATTACGACTCCGCATGCATATATCTAACCTAAACGTCCAACCGCTTACAATAACCGAATAACGGAAGCACGGGATACCCCCATTTGCCAGAATTTCATTTGCCATAATTTTATTTGCCATCCTATTCAACAATCATAATATTGTTTCTCATAACATCTTATGCCATAATCATTGTTTACTATATTAATCTAGTGCCAGAAACTTTGTTTCCCATAAAGTCAGTTTCCATAATGTCATTTGTCAGAATCATCGAAATCCGTAATTACCACATTCCATACCATCATTTGTCATACAAATTAGCATCCAGAAAAGTCAATTTCCATAATGTGCTTTGGCAGAATCAAAAACTACTATAATAGGTACTAGAAGGACTAGAGAATGAAACTGCTATCAGAAAGTAGGTTAGGTTAGGTTAGAACTGTGACCCCCTGGAAAATGAAACTGCTATCAGAAAGTTCTAACCTAACCTAACCTAGGTTAGGTTAGAACTGTGAACCTCTGGAAAAGGAAACTGCTTGAAAAGTAGGTTAGGTTAGGTTAGAACTGTGACCCCCCGGAAAATGAAAATACTATCAGACAGTAGGTTAGGTTAGGTTAGAACTGCGACCCCCTGGAAAATGAAACTGCTATCAGAAAGTAGGTTAGGTTAGGTTAGAACTGTGACCCCCTGGAGAATGAAACTGCTGGAAAAGTAGGTTAGGTTAGGTTAGAACTGTGACCCCTGGAAAATGAAACTGCTATCAGAAAGTAGGTTAGGTAATAATATGGGCAACAATTAATATGGCAATAATTGCTTATGGCGTTTGAATATTCTATGAAACCATATTATTGCACTTAATAATATGGCTAACAAATAGTATGGCATTGTATGATTATGGAAGGTAATATTCGGATAAACAACGAGTACCTATGTCATATGATTTTTATGGTAAACAAATCATACGGGCAAATGAAATTCAGGCAAGTTAGATTCGGGCAAATGAATATTATGTTAAATGACTGTCGGGCAAACAATAGACAACCACGGAAGCACAGGTATTTGTTTGGTTTTCATATGTGATATTATGAAAGTACATCCGTTTATTACGACTCCGGTTTTAACGACCAACCGCTTTTTACGACGTAATTTAACGCAAAATCCGTCCGTCAAGTCCGGTTACAACGATGAGCGACAACGTTTTTACTAGTAAATTGAGGAAACAGCTATTTCCGCCCCAAGCACGGCCGTGCTTGCCTACAAGTAGCAAGATGAGATTGTGGCCATGTGACTTTTTGGAGCATTGGTTTTAATAATTTTAACAATTGGTTCGCCTGGGGTCTAATCTTATAAGCTCTAAATAGAGGGATACCCCCATCCTGGCGCGCCGCGCCGTGCGCGACCGGCTGCTGCAGGCGGCGCGGGTACGTCGCGGAGCCACCACGGAGGGCACTGGCCTGCCGGGCCATAACTGCCGCTTCTATGTTAACGAGCGCCTGACTTCCTTCAACCGAAAACTGTTCCAGAAGGCGAGGCAGCTAAAAGAACACTACGGTTGGCGATATGTATGGACCCGCGATGGTAGGATTTACATGCGCCAACGTCCAGGTTCGGAAACTCCGCGATATCGTATACAAACAGAACTAGATTTAAGCCGTGTTTTTGGGACACTCGATATTTGATCTCATGTCTAAAAAGTATGTTTTAGAATTTACACTTAATAACGTACACTATAGTTACACGATTGATTTTGAATTGTTTTCCGACGCACAATTTTTATTATTTTTAATATATTTTGAACATATAAATAGATTGAATAACCTTGAATCTTGTATGTGTAACAATTTGCTTATTTTAAACTTGTTTGTTGAATGCGTTGCACTGATAACAACCACCATGGATCTACACACACATTTAAATGCTTTTGTCACAGTATTCACCCGTTATAACACACTTTATGCCATATTTTATGCACTATACATCACTTTTAACTGCCTGAGACACACTTATTACCACATCCACGTACATATGATAACACTGATAGCTAATATTGAACCAGTATTTGAGGTTATACTACCGCGTTGTGCGCTATTGTATCGCTTTACTAACCAGATATTACATGGTATAACTAGTGACGGGCACTAATAAAACATGTTTCTTAAAATTAGGTCTCTTTAACGCGGGGTCCCTTGCAACCGGACACGACGACTTTTTAATTGCGATGAATAAATATGACGCAGACATAGTCGCAATCAACGAATCGTGGATAGGACATGGCCAAGAAAAACGTGCGCCGGCGGTTCCTGGATATAAATTTCTCAACAGCCCGCGACCTACTGCGGTGCGCGGAGGGCGCGGCGGTGGGGTAAGCTTTTACATCAAACGCGGTGTTCGCGCGCGCCTATCTACCCACCCCGTTGCAAATATTGAGCAGATGTGGTTAAGTATGACAATTAATCGTCGTAGTTTTATAGTAGGTACAGCGTATCGGCCAAATTGGGTAAACACTGATTTATTTTTTGATTCTTTGACAGAATCTATAAGTCACTTTTCCAAACATGACTATGTAATTTTACTTGGAGATTTTAACATAAATATGCTCGATACCTGTAATAGTAATGTGACAAAATTCACTTGTTTTCTGGATTGTCTAGATATGAAACAAGTAGTAACAGAACCTACGCATTACTCAGTCGACAATGAAACCCTAATTGACGTTGTATGTACGAATGCTCCAGTCTGCGATGTGTGCGTCTCAAACATAACAGGTTCTCTGGGTCACTGTATGGTTATAGCTACTGTGTCGATTAAAAAACCTAAAACAATTTCTAAATCCATTACATATAGACCAATAAGAAATATTAGACTTGCTGAATTTGATAAGGATTTGCAGTCTATACACTGGGAATCTGTATTAAATTGCAGCTCAGTAGAGCATATGTTAGAAATGTTTAATAAATTATTGCTCGCGCTGTTTGATAAGCACGCGCCAATAAAATCCTTAAAAATAAGACAAAATTATTCATATATTCATATTCATATTCTTTATTCAGTATTGATTATACATTGTCAGGTTTTACATTCACATATTTATCTAGTTTAAGTATAATTTAATTTATTGTACATTTTCCCATTGGAATTAAATATTATAATTATTATTTACAAAAAGTGACATATAATTCTATTTTATTCGTATTATATTATGATAATTTATGATATTAATTGCATAGTAGGTATATAATTTTATTTCATTCGGTCATATATTCAGAAACGGAATAGTAGGCCTTCTGCAACAAAAATGATTTTAGTTTTAGAGTGAAGCCTAAATATGTGTTCGTATTTTTGATGTTGACAGGAATTTTGTTATATAGCTTGGGACCTAGTACATGCAAACTATTTGCAGTTTTCGCTAGACGACAGCTTGGCACGTCCAGGTCGTGTTGTCTGCTCTCATGATATCGATCACTTTTCCATTTTTTCCGTGTAAAGGACTCAAGATTCTGCCGAACGTACTTAGCAATCTCTAAAATGAAAATAGATGGTAGTGTTAATATTTTTAGATCTATGAATAGTTGCTGAGCTGGTGTCTCTGGAGCGACACGTGCCATTTTTCGAATTATTTTTTTTTGTATGATAAATGGACGGTCTCTGTCAGCCGCCAACCCCCATAGATCCACGCCATATGTTAATACGGAATAACAATACGCATTATAAGCAATTAATAGATTTTCCCTTGACAGTATGGGCATTAGTCTAGAAATTATATAATAGGCAGAATTGAGTTTTTTACATATCCTATCAATATGAAGTTGCCACTTTAGACTACAATCAAAAGTGAAACCTAAAAATTGGGCATGCTCTACAATGGGGATTGTAATATTCCCCACAAGCACTGAATCGGTGTCGGCAGGTTTGTAACTTTGCCTTAAATTAAACTCCACTAGGCTCGTTTTTTCTAGATTCAGGACCATTCCATTAAATGTGAACCATTCCGAGAGGCTACAAATAATATTTCGCACGTTGATCAGCAGTTGGTCTCTGCTATCAGCATTTATGATTGCACAGATATCATCCGCATACATCACGAAGTCTACCATAGGCGAGAGAAATGGCAAATCATTCATCAGGATTAGAAAGATATTATTTCCAATATTTGACCCTTGCGGTACAGACCTGTCACCTATGGGGACGAGAGTCGACTTCTTGTTATTCACGTCCGTCGACTGCTGCCTGTCACACAAGAAGGAATTGAGCAACTTAAGTACTATCCCACGTACGCCATAATGTTCAAGTTTGTTTGCTATGAGGCCATGGTCGACCAAATCGAATGCACGTGACAAATCGAAGAACACAGCAGCTACGTGTTTCCTACCTTCGAGGTGCTCGAACACGGTTCGCTTCATAATATATAATTATAATCTTCCATGGATAACTGAAACTATTAAGGTCATGATTGCGAAACGAAATGAGGCACACTTGAAATATAGGCAGTCCAAATCAGATAGCAGTAAAAAATACTACAATGATTTAAAAAACTTGTTGTTCAGAGTATTTTTCGTGAAAAGCAAGCTTATTATAATCACAAAATAAATTCCCAATATAAGGATTCGAAATCTTTGTGGAAAAATCTAAAAAATACCGTTTTATATGATGACTCTAATGACCGACCTCTCTCTGATTGTTTTAATAATCCAAACGTAATCAATGACCATTTTCTTAATGTTCCAAGTTGTGATAAGGTTACGCAGTCTACAATATCGGGCTTTCAGTATGACCGTTTTGGCAATTCTGTTTTCACCCTTGGACCAGTCAACGAGCAACAAGTTGGAAAATACATACTGTCTGTTACAAGTAATGCGGTTGGCGTTGACTCCATGTAGGGACATGATTGTACTCACATTACCGCGCACATTATCTGTGATCACAGCTATTATTAATAGGTCAATTGTTACCTGTGAGGTGCCAGCTATTTGGAAATCTGCGCTGGTAACCCCATTGCCTAAAGTGAATAACGCATCGCAACTGAAAGACCTCAGGCCAATAAGCATATTGCCGTTCTTGTCGAAAATATTAGAAAAAGCTGTTTTTGAACAATTATATAAGTATGTAGAAGATACAAATATCCTGCCTCAGATGCAATCTGGCTTCCGTAAGGGAAGGGGGACCATAACGGCTTTAATTGACGTGGTTGATAATGTGCTCTCTGAACAAGACACGGGTAAAGCCACATGTTTGGTACTTTTAGATTTCTCGCGCGCCTTTGACTGTATAAATGTTGACTTACTACTCTCAAAACTGAGTTACTATGGATTAGACTTGAATTCACTGGCTTGGTTCAAAAGTTATCTTGAGGGACGAACTCAGTCTGTAAAAATTTTAAGGGAAAGTGGTTCATTAATGGTATCTGATGCTAGACCTTTAACACGGGGAGTCCCCCAGGGTTCCATACTTGGACCATTGCTATTTATTATTTACAGCGCAGATATAGTAAACCATATTAAATACTGCAAATATCATCTTTATGCAGATGACGTCCAATTATACTTTTCGACCCACCCTAGTGATCTACCTCAGGCCATTAACAATATAAATACAGATCTTAAAAGTATATCCACTTGGGCTGATAAAAATGGATTACTGCTCAACCCTCTCAAGTCCAAGTTCATGATTTTAGGTTCAAAAGTACAGATAGCAAAAGTCCTCGACCGTCAACCAGAAATAAGTATAGAAGGTTCAATAATAGAACGTGTGGAGGAAGCTAGAAACCTAGGGCTTGTGATCGACGGTCAGTTGCGGTTCGAAAAACATGTGAGAGAGTTGGTCAAATCCTGCTTCTTTCGCCTAAAGGTTTTATACCAAATACGAAATCTTTTGAGTGAGGAAGTACGTAAGATTTTATGTGAATCACTGGTTCTGTCTAAGCTGAATTACGGAGACATAGTGTATGGTCCACGTCTACAAGACAAAACACGTCGTCTTGTACAACGAGTACAGAATGCCTGTTACCGTTTTTGCTTTTCAATTCCGCCTAGAAGTCACATAACGCCATATTTAAATAAGGCTTCAATACTAAATATGTCGTCTCGCAGACACCTACACCTTGCAAGTCTTTTGTTCGGTGTCATGAATGATAAGACTCCTGACTATTTGCATGCAAAAATACGCGTTTCCTCATTTCATACACGACACGGTACTAGAGCAACTAGGCGCTGCCTTTTGGAAACACATCCACACAAAACTGTAGCCTTTACTGGGTGCTTCCGGTATCTCGCAACCAAATGCTGGAATAATATCCCTCCACCATTAAGATGCCTTAAGACTAAGAATTCATTCAAATTTCATTTCAAAAAATACCTACTGGACAAGCAAAATTTAGGAATCCCATACGGGTACTTGGTTGCAGATTACCGGATCTAATCTAGTCTGGTCTGTTTTTAGTGTACACACACACACACACACACACACACACACACACACACAGACACACACACAGTCACACACACACGCACACTCCTTGTAATTTTATTTTTTGCAATTTATGTTTATGTCATGTTACTATAATGCAATCGTTTAGACATAGGCAAACTATTACTATTATTATTACTTTTTTTTTAAAATTTTTTTTGTACAACGATCTGTTAGTGACCTGGGTTCTAGCAGAATTACCAGTTGCTTCGCCCGAAAGAGTGGAGCATATAACTGAGCCAGGACCCTTTTGTTTTTGCTGCAACGCACACAGCAAACCCACCCATATTTTAATGTATGCTATTGTTGTTTTTTCTGTAGTGTTAGTACTTTTTATTGTTTATTTTTGTTTTAATTGTTTAATTTTGGTGTGTATTGTAGCAAACAAATAAATGATTATCTTATCTTATCTTATCTTATCATTTGCCAGAATTTCATTTGCCATAATTTTATTTGCCATCCTATTCAACAATCATAATATTGTTTCTCATAACATCTTATGCCATAATCATTGTTTACTATATTAATCTAGTGCCAGAAACTTTGTTTCCCATAAAGTCAGTTTCCATAATGTCATTTGTCAGAATCATCGAAATCCGTAATTACCACATTCCATACCATCATTTGTCATACAAATTAGCGTCCAGAAAAGTCAATTTCCATAATGTGCTTTGGCAGAATCGAAAACTACTATAATAGGTACTAGAAGGACTAGAGAATGAAACTGCTATCAGAAAGTAGGTTAGGTTAGGTTAGAACTGTGACCCCCTGGAAAATGAAACTGCTATCAGAAAGTAGGTTAGGTTAGGTTAGAACTGTGAACCTCTGGAAAAGGAAACTGCTTGAAAAGTAGGTTAGGTTAGGTTAGAACTGTGACCCCCCGGAAAATGAAAATACTAACAGACAGTAGGTTAGGTTAGGTTAGGTTAGAACTGCGACCCCCTGGAAAATGAAACTGCTATCAGAAAGTAGGTTAGGTTAGGTAATAATATGGGCAACAATTAATATGGCAATAATTGCTTATGGCGTTTGAATATTCTATGAAACCATATTATTGCACTTAATAATATGGCTAATAAATAGTATGGCATTGTATGATTATGGAAGGTAATATTCGGATAAACAACGAGTATGTCATATGATTTTTATGGTAAACAAATCATTCGGGCAAATGAAATTCAGGCAAGTTAGATTCGGGCAAATGAATATTATGTTAAATGACTGTCGGGCAAACAATAGACAACCCTAAATAGAACCCACTTTTTATTTTTCGATTGCGTATAAACTAGTTTTACTTAATAAAAAAAATCGATTGTCATGTTAATTACGTAAATCGAGGTTCAAGGAATGCAACTATTTATTATTACGATATACGACAGTAATTTGCTGGTGATGAGCAAGCACGCATACTAAAAATGACATATCTTTAAACCGAAATGAATTTCGTTTTGTACGACATCCAGTTAGTACGACGTAATATCAGCGGTCCCTTGGGCGTCGTTATAACCGGACTCTTCTGTGTATTTCAAATTATATTTTAAAAATAAAGGGAAAATGAAGATCTTGGTTTTCTTACGTTAATTTTCTGTATTACTAGTGGCTCTGGGAGCTGTAGACCTCCGCGACATGCTTAGAAAATGCAAAACTGACAAATACTTAAAGTGATTATCACAGTAAAGCACGACAGTTTTAAGCGCCATATACACTATGGGCACTCAAGTCCTTTATGGCAACTTCTGCATTTTACAAAATTTCCAAAAATTGGATAAAAATGATCTTCATCGGGCAAGTAATACCTGCTAAGACATCATAAACAACAGAATTCTTGAAGGTAATGGTAATATTATTGCGTAGTACGGTAATTTACTAAAAATCCGCAAAACCGGTTAAAAACCGGTTAACCGGTTTTGAAGGTATAGGTTCGGTTATTAACCGGTTTTTAAAGTTAACCGGTTTTTGCAAACCCTAGACCCAACCCTACATCCATTTTGAGCGGGAGCCAGAATGTTGTTAGCGACAATATGCGCGTTAATTTTTGCTCTCAAAATGGATGTAAGGAGCTTGTAAAGTGTAGGCAAGCACGTGATGGGTCTGTAGTTTTTTGCTTCCGTGGTACTACCGGACTTATAGAGCAGGAAAGTAACACCAGTTGTTAGGGAAGGTGGGAGAGAACCAAGATCGAGGGCTTGTTGAAATTGCGTTGCCAAACGCGAGTGCGAGCATCGAAACCATTTTAGCCAGAAGTTGTGCAATCCGTCCGGTCCAGGACTTTTCCAGTTCTGGGCCGTGCGGGTAGCACAACTTACGTCGTCGGGGCTGATGGTGATAGCCCCCATAGGCTCGATGCTCTCGCACTCGCGTTCGACAACGGTCATCCACTCACCCTCCGTGTGTTCGACGGGCACCGACCAGATGCTACGCCAGAAATCAGACATGGCAGTAGCATCCGGCAGCCGCACGTCAGACACACGAGGGTCGGTTTCCTCCCACCTTCGGTATACTTTCCTTTGGTCGCTTTGAAAAAGACGATTCTGCTGGAATCGGTCCACACGCTTTCTGTAGCGGCGAATACGGCTTGCCCATGCATAGATTTTCTGCTTCAGGAAGTCGATGCGCTCTGTGACATTGGCCAAATAGTCGCGGGGCCTGATGTCCGTCCCCGCGAATGCCTGGTTCACAAAGCGCATTACTCGGGGGCGATTATTACCCCCTCTGAAGCAGATCAGCTTTGCAATTATTATTATTATTTGTATGTCTTACCATATCTCGGGACCATGGGGTCCCGGACTTTTGGGAGGCATGTGTGGGGCCGAAGCCAACAGCACAGAGGCCCTTTTAGACACTTTAATCTAAAGGCAAGGGATACACCTGGCGGATACCATCCCCGAGCGCACAATATGATACATCCGGAGATGGTCCCCGCCAGGTGTAAAGACTATTTCAGTGCAGCACTTTTGTGTTGCGATGGGAACTAAGGTCATAGGCTATTGTTGTGCAAGTTGGATGGACTGGATAATGGTCTATGGGGGGAGACTATCGGACACCTGCCATGACAACTAGTCTCAAGATTGTAAAAGACAGGCGGTGACTCGCCAACTTATTATTATTATCATTTCCTTTATTTATCTCTTTTCTTACATTAGGTTTTTTACAATATGAGTATAAAAGTAAAATAAAATAAAACACTTACAAAACAATATAAAACATCTAAACACATTATAAAAAACCTAACCTAGGGTGCCGCCAGCAGCGGGGCAGGGCCCAAGCTGCCGGTGGTTAGGGCTGCAGAGAGAGGAACCGTCGGACTATCCGCGCCGTGTCCAAGATCACCGCCTTCTGCATCTGACCCTTGATCCAACCACCTAGCGAGAGTCTCTTAAGATGTTGGTCGAGACTCTTCGCTATGAGACCGTTCGCTGAAACGACTATCGGAACAATGATCGTTGAATCAACATCCCACATGGCGGTTATCTCGTGAGCCAAGTCTAGGTACTTACTGGACTTGTCCTTCTCGGCTTTCACGAGATTCTCATCATGGGGGATGGTGATGTCAACGAGCACTGCCCGGCGTTGCAGTCGATCTATTATCACAATGTCAGGCTTATTGGCTACAATAGTCCTGTCAGTGATAATAGATCGATCCCAATAGAGCGTGGCACGACCATTTTCAAGAACTGGCGCAGGTAAGTACTTGTAATACGGTACTTCGCGGTCCACAAGGCCGTATTGAAGAGCAAGTTGCTGGTGAATAATCCTGGCTACGAGATTATGTCTGTGCAAGTACTCGCCGTTAGCAAGATGAGAACAACCGGAAATGATATGCCTGAGTGACTCTCCGGGACGGCGGCATGCCCGACAAATGTCGACCGTACCGTCCTTCAGGATATATTTCCGGTAGTTGTTCGTCATCATAACTTCGTCCGCAATTGCACAGGCAAAACCCTCGGATTCTCCGAAGAGGTCCCCGAATCGTAACCAGTTCACCGATGCGAGCAGGTCTACATCGGGTCCCGTGAGGGCCTTGTAGAACCGCCCGTGTAGCTGCTTGCTCTCCCATACCGCCTTGCGGTCCGCAGTACTTAGTACCACAGGTTTGCGCCAGTTCTCTTTCGCCAAGGAGAGCGGCGTGAGGTTTCCGTCAACTGCCACCACATCACGATGCATCCCACACTCGTTGTTAAGGAAGTAATTCCTGAGATTGTACACCTCACGGTTGTGGAGATCTTTGGCGTTTAGGAAGCCTCGACCTCCGCACTTCCGTGGGATGTACAATCTCATAACAGACGAGCGCGGGTGTAACATACGATGTGTGGTAAGCAGTGAACGGACCCTCCGATCCAGGGCGTCCAGCTCAGTCTGGGTCCACCGTAATATGCCAAAGGAGTATGTGAGTAGAGGCATTACCCAGGCGTTAAAGGCGCGCACTTTGTTGCCTCCTGACAAAAGACTGTTAAGGACTTTTGTGAGCCGACTGAAAAAGCGCTCCTTCACCGACCGTCTAATGCCAACATCCTCAATACCCAACGACTGTGACATACCAAGGTACTTATAGGTTTCTGATTCAGAGATAGATCTGAACGACATCGTCTCAGAAAGTTGTAAATTTTCTGAATTTACAACCTCCCCCGCTGTACATGCATGACCGCACACTTATCGACACCAAACTCCATTCTGATGGCGGTACTGAAAACTTCTGTGGTTTTCAATAGCACCATCAGGTCTTGGGTGTTCGGTGCAAATAGTTTGAGATCGTCCATGTACAGAAGGTGAGAGATGACTTCACCCTCTCTCCGAAGCCGGCAACCTAGCCCAGAATCCTTCAGCAGCGTGCTGAGGGGATTCAGAGCTAGGCAGAACCATAATGGACTCAAACTGTCACCCTGGAATATTCCTCGCTCAATCCTTATGAAGTCCTGCGGGCCAGGGGGCCATCCCTGCCTCCTGGTTGACGAAGGACTGTGGTCCACTGCCTCATACATGCAGCCAGGAAGGATATTAAAGCTGCATCAAGTTTATACAGCTCCAATACCCTTCTCAGCCATGAATGAGGCACCGAATCATAGGCCTTCTTATAGTCAATCCAAGCGGCCGAGATGGCTCCCTTGTTCCGCCGAACTTGTTGGCAGATGGTCATGTCTATGAGGAGGAGCTCTTTAGTACCACGGGACCCAACCCTACATCCATTTTGAGCGGGAGCCAAAATGTTGTTAGCGACAATATGCGCGTTAATTTTTATTATTATATTTCCTTTATTCATTTTAATTCTTAGGCTAGGATTTTTATAATATGATTATAAAAGTAAAATACAAAACCACATACAAAACAATACAAAATATATAAACACATTATAAAAAACCTAACCTAGGGTGCCGCCAGCAGCGGGGCAGGGCCCAAGCTGCCGGTGGTTAGGGCCGCAGAGAGAGGAACCGTCGGACTATACGCGCCGTGTCCAAGATCACCGCCTTCTGCATCTGGCCCTTGATCCAGCCACCTAGCGAGAGTCTCTTAAGATGTTGGTCGAGACTCTTCGCTATGAGACCGTTCGCTGAAACGACTATAGGGACAATGATCGTTGAATCAACATCCCACATGGCGGTTATCTCGTGAGCCAAGTCTAGGTACTTACTGGACTTGTCCTTCTCGGCTTTCACGAGATTCTCATCATGGGGGATGGTGATGTCAACGAGCACTGCCCGGCGTTGCAGTCGATCTATTATCACAATGTCAGGCTTATTGGCTACAATAGTCCTGTCAGTGATAATAGATCGATCCCAATAGAGCGTGGCACGACCATTTTCGAGAACTGGCGCAGGTAAGTACTTGTAATACGGTACTTCGCGGTCCACAAGGCCGTATTGAAGAGCAAGTTGCTGGTGAATAATCCTGGCTACGAGATTATGTCTGTGCAAGTACTCGCCGTTAGCTAGATGAGAACAACCGGAAATGATATGCCTGAGTGACTCTCCGGGACGGCGGCATGCCCGACAAATGTCGACCGTACCGTCCTTCAGGATATATTTCCGGTAGTTGTTCGTCATCATAACTTCGTCCGCAATTGCACAGGCAAAACCCTCGGTTTCTCCGAAGAGGTCCCCGAATCGTAACCAGTTCACCGATGCGAGCAGATCTACATCGGGTCCCGTGAGGGCCTTGTAGAACCGCCCGTGTAGCTGCTTGCTCTCCCATACCGCCTTGCGGTCCGCAGTACTTAGTACCACAGGTTTGCGCCAGTTCTCTTTCGCCAAGGAGAGCGGCGTGAGGTTTCCGTCTACTGCCACCACATCACGATGCATCCCACACTCGTTGTTACGGAAGTAATTCCTGAGATTGTACACCTCACGGTTGTGGAGATTTTTGGCGTTTAGGAAGCCTCGACCTCCGCACTTCCGTGGGATGTACAATCTCATAACAGACGAGCGCGGGTGTAACATACGGTGTGTGGTAAGCAGTGACCGGACCCTCCGATCCAGGGCGTCCAGCTCGGTCTGGGTCCACCTTAGTATGCCAAAGGAGTATGTGAGTAGAGGCATTACCCAGGCGTTAAAGGCGCGCACTTTATTGCCTCCTGACAAAAGACTGTTAAGGACTTTTGTGAGCCGACTGAAAAAGCGCTCCTTCACCGACCGTCTAATGCCAACATCCTCAATACCCAACGACTGTGACATACCAAGGTACTTATAGGTTTCTGATTCAGAGATAGATCTGAACGACATCGACCACCATCTTAAGAGACTCTCGCTAGGTGGATGGATCAAGGGCCAGATGCAGAAGGCGGTGATCTTGGACACGGCGCGGATAGTCCGACGGTTCCTCTCTCTGCAGCCCTAACCACCGGCAGCTTGGGCCCTGCCCCGCTGCTGGCGGCACCCTAGGTTAGGTTTTTTATAATGTGTTTATATGTTTTATATTGTTTTGTAAGTGTTATTTTTATTTTACTTTTATACTCATATTGTACAAAACCTAACTTAAGAAGGAAGATAAATAAAGGAATTATTATTATTATTATTATTTGTATGTCTTACCATATCTCGGGACCATGGGGTCCCGGACTTTTGGGAGGCATGTGTGGGGCCGAAGCCAACAGCACAGAGGCCCTTTTAGACACTTTAATCTAAAGGCAAGGGATACACCTGGCGGATACCATCCCCGAGCGCACAATATGATACATCCGGAGATGGTCCCCGCCAGGTGTAAAGACTATTTCAGTGCAGCACTTTTGTGTTGCGATGGGAACTAAGGTCATAGGCTATTGTTGTGCAAGTTGGATGGACTGGATAATGGTCTATGGGGGGAGACTATCGGACACCTGCCATGACAACTAGTCTCAAGATTGTAAAAGACAGGCGATGACTCGCCAACTCATTGAGTGGGCCCTGCAAAACGGCCGCACGCATGGTGCGACAACAGAGCAACACTTGAAGAGTGGCTGAAAGGTTGTCGAGAGGTGAGACTGCGGTAGCCAGATCCCGGTGATCCGTTCAGCAGGCCGCCGGCGTTATGACATTTTACACTTCCAACCTGGAGCATAGGTCCCGCTCTTGCGAATCCACTCTGGCCGGCCGGTTAAGGCAAGCTCAGAGGCGAGGGCTAGATGGAAGTGCCCTCTGGAATAGGGGTCCGCGGTGTCGCCACTCACCGTCAGCTCGCCACAAGCTGCCCCCGCGGGCTTATTATTATTATTATTTGTATGTCCTTTCCAGTTCTCGGGACCATGGGGCCCCGGACTTTTGGGAGGCGTGCGTGGGGCCGAAGCCAACAGCGCAGAGGCCCTTTAAGACAGTTTAATTTAAAGTAATGTGACACTAGCCGGCGATTGTCCCTGTCCACACTATAGAATGCACCCAAGGACAAGCCCCGGTTAGTGTAAAACTATTGCAATGAAAAGAAACAAATTATACTGGGCTATTGGGTTGAAATGTTAGTGTGCTAGTGACCGGTCTATGGAAAGGTCTATGGCACCTGCCTTGATCATATGTTTTAAAAACACGAAAAAATAGGCAGGCGGTGACTCGCCAACTCACTATATGGGTCCCCGAAAACGGCCGCTCGCACGGAGCGACAAGGGGACAACATAGCGTGAGCGGCTCAGGGTGTGGAGAGGTGTGCGCCGCTTTCTACCCAGTCTGTACGAAACAGCCACTGTGCCAACTCGCGTCTTATGCATATTTCACTTCCACCCTGCGAGCATATAGCTCTGGCACCCCACTCTGGACGGCCGGTTAAGGCAAGCCAGAGGTGAGAATCCTGCGGCCCCTGCTCAGTGTTCACTCCAGCCAGCCAGTGAAGGCAAGCCGGAGGGAGGGGCCTGACCGACTCTCGGGGGCATGGGACCCAAGGGACGCCACTTCCCATTCAGCTCGCCACAATTATTATTATTATTATTATTAGGAGCCTGTTATGTCCCACTGCTGGGCAAAGGCCTCCCCCCTCTTTGTCCAATCTTCCCGATCTGGTCTAATGGTCTTATGATTGATTAATAATCAGTAGCTAATGGAACTTGGAGTCGTATTAGCTTCCAGGTATCGGCTGCTAATCGAAAGGAATTGCGATTCCGTGCTGTAAAACATGTCCAGATTGCTGTCACTGGTCAGTATTTCATTTAGAAGAGTTAATGCACGGTGTAGCGTGGTGTGGTGGAATTCCTTGCCGGCGGCTATATTTCCGAGCTTATATAACCCGGCAACCTTCAAATCAAGAGTGAACAGGCATCTTCTGGGCGAGCTCACTCCATTGTAGGCCACGTCTTTGCCTTTGGCTAGTCAGTGGCTATTGTGGCCAAGAGTAAGCCCATTTATAATAAAAAAAAATTGATTAACGAAATCATCGTCGTTCGTTAGCCCTTATCCCATCAGTTACTTGGGAATGGTACAGCGTGTCTTCCTCCTCCTTATATCCTTATTAGTTCCTGGTGCCTTAGCCGAATGGCATTTCTGCGACGCGAAACGAAAACGCAACGCCGCGAAAGGTAGTCTGGCTCTGTCGGGCCAATACGCAAGAGCGATAGAGATAGATATCTACGAGCGTTTCGTTTCGTGAGCGTATCTTACCAGCACTCAAATCACCACACCTATTCCAAATACAATCACTAATGCACATTTTGAAAGGAAAAATGGAAAAATTCGCACCTCCGGCAAGTAAGAGCAGGTTTGAGTCTGCGACCTTCTGGAATATCGGTCCAGCTGCAACTTAGTTACGGAGGCCTGCTGGATCTGTGCTGTTTCCATGCCTTCCCCCAATTTTTAAACGTCTTAGGCTGGCTTATGGCGACCTCTACCTACAAGAATACATTCATAAACCACACATACATATATACCATAAATAATATAGGTATAGTATAACTTAGCAGCCATTTCTGCATGAAAAATCTAATCACTAATGCATTACCTTCTCAAATTCCAGCAATAGGAAGGACGCTGATACCGCGCTACTTCCGCAGTATATACGAGGGCGGAGTCTCAGAGCTATACTACACGATGCGGCAACCCAAGGAGTCCTTCCACAACACCAGCATCACGCTCGACTGCGATCACTGTACAATGGTCACGCACCATGGGAAACCCATGTTTACTAAGGTTGGTCCTAGTGTTCTACCCTGCAGCACCCCGAAATTCCCTGACAAAACATTGAATGACTCTTAGAAGGCCTTTGACAAAGCCACGCACCATATTCATAAGGATAGGTGGTCTTAGAACTGTACCCTGAGGTAACGCAAGTCCTTCCACAATACTAGCATCACGCTTGACTGCGATCACTGTACGATGGTCAAGCTACACGGGAAACCTATGTTTAAGGTGGGTCCTTGTATTCTACCCTGCAGCACCCCGAAATTCCCTTACAGAACCAGGAGCACCGGTTCCTCATTTTTAGTCCCGGTTCTTTCGCCGCCAAAAAATTCCCGGGATCTCCCTGGAAATCGAGAACCGGGAAATACCGGGAGCGTGCCCTACCATCATCATCGTCCTCCTTGCGTTAAAGCGACTGCCATCTGACCTTCCAACCCGAAGGGTAAACTAGACCTTATTGGGATTAGTCCGGTTTCCTCACGATGTTTTCCTTCACCGAAAAGCGACTGGCAAATATCAAATGACATTTCGCACATAAATTCCGAAAAACTCATTGGTGCGAGCCGGGGTTCGAACCCGCGACCTCCGGAACGAAAGTCGCACTTAGTATTTTCATAAGCGCATGCCATACGAATAACCAAAATTATAAGATTCTCTATTCCAACTTTCAGGTGTGCACAGAAGGGCGTCTAATCCTGGAGTTCACATTCGACGACCTGATGCGTATCAAGTCGTGGCACATGGCGGTCCGCGCGCACCGCGAGCTCATCCCGCGGCAGGCAGTGCACCCGCCCGACCACGCAGCGCTAGATCAGCTCTCCAAGAACATCACGCGCCAGGGCATTACCAACTCCACGCTCAACTATTTGAGGGTCAGTGTAACACACAGAACATCATCAATTCAGCAGATCTTTACTCCCAATCACTTTAGTGTCAACAGTAATTTCTAGCATTATCATCGAGCTAATGGACCATGACGTTCAAGATCAGTTGTCCAAGAACATCACTCGCCAGGGCATCACCAACTCCACGCTCAACTATTTGAGGGTCAGTATAAGCTGTATCCATAGTCTACAGTCAAACTATCTAGATTCGATCACAGAACATCATCAATTCAGCAGAGCATCATCTTCACTCTTAATCACTTTAGTGTCATCAGTAATTTCTAGTATAATCTTCGAGCTAATGGAGCATGACGTTCAAGACCAGTTATTCAAGAACATCACACGTCAGGGCATCACCAACTCCACGCTCAACTATTTGAGGGTCAGTATAGATGCAACTTCGTTTCTGTAGTCAGATTTTTACGGAAAACTTTCTAGGTAGGTCAACCATTCGCCAGATCACGCCGCGTTTGATAAGCTCTCCAAGAATATCACGCGTCAGGGCATCACAGAACTTCATCCGAACATCATCTTCACTCAGCGAAAATTTCTAGCATAATTATCGAGCTACCGGTCCATACCATTCTAGACGATCTGTAAAAGAATTTTACTCATCAGGGCATTACCAACTTTATGCTTAACTGTTTGAGGGTCAGTTAAACTTTCACTTTCGAGTTCGATCGGAAACTTTTTAGCCAGGTCATCCATTCACCGACCACGGTTTAGGTGAGGTTTCCAAGAATAAACGGCAGGCAATCAGACCTCCGATAGCTAGCATTAGACTCCTACACTGTCAAGTTACTCATTGTCATTGCATCAAGCTGTCCTCAACCACAGAAACAAGGAGATATCCAGTTGGCAGTGTAACACACCTCGGACACTGGCAATCAAATATATGAAAGAGGCGCGTTCCTAGCACACAGTCTAAGCTCGTGTAGGCGAACACGTACCATGCTTGTATGAGTGCTCACTACTCACGAAAATTTAACTTTTATTACCTTCTATTATATTTTTCTAAATGAAGTATTTTATGATTCCAGTTATGCGTGATCCTGGAACCGATGCAGGAGCTAATGTCCCGGCACAAGGCTTACGCGCTCTCACCACGAGATTGCCTCAAGACCACGCTCTTCCAGAAGTGGCAGCGAATGGTGGCGCCCCCTGGTGAGTCATGGTCTCCTGGTACTGTAGGAGTGTAGGACGTGTCACGGCACAAGGCTTAGGCAGCGTTCCCACTTAAAGCGTCGCGTGTCTCGGGGCGCGCAACGGACGTCTCCGCCACGCCGCCTGAATGTAATTCAAAAAACGTCTCCTCAGTACATTTTGTATCCGTTCGACGTCCGTTCCGCACCTCAGGACATGCGTCTCTTAAGTGTGGCCGGTCCCTTACGCGCTCTCACCCTGAGACTGCTTCAAGACCACGCTCTTCCAGAAGTGGCAGCGGATGGTGGCGCTCCCTGGTGAGTCATGATCTCCTGGTACTGTAGAATTATGTGTTGAACGAATTTATCTGCCCACAGTAGTATTTGTATAGTCACCGGCGATAGTACAAAAATAAGACTGCTCTTAAAGCTCTAGAAATGAGGTTGTGTTATTTTTGAAGCTTGTGCGATATTATTGCCAGCGACTATAATTTGCACAAGTCTCGTTAAGGAAAGCTGTGATTGTTAACTGGTCTCATTGAAAGATGACCGCTGAAAGTCCCCAGGAAGGAATATGCTGGGATGGGTTTACTGACGATTCGCCAAAAAATGTTTCCCAAAGTTTCACATCCCAAACTATTATTCCCAAATTATCATTTCCCAAATAAACGTTTGGCAAAACAACTTATCGCAAATTGACATTTAGCAAAACTTTTTTTGGCAAGTATTTGTTTCCCAAAATATTTACTTGGTCAAATTTCATTTTACCAAATATTATTTAGTCAAAGGCATTGTTAGGCAAAATTTCCATTTCCCAATATATTGTAATTAAATGGCGCACTGGAAATTTGTTGGTTGATTTTATACTTTGTGTCCAAGATTTGTGTGAAATAATGTACATGTATATCGTACTTTTTTCCTTCTGCTGCAAATGTCAAGGATGACATTTTCACTTACATGTCCGGATACATTTTATTAAAAGAAACCTGATGTTTTCAAGACCATTATGTTCTATTCATTTTTAATTACTTTAAAAAATCATTTCCGGTTTGCTCATTGTCAACCTAACACGCTCCTCCTCGCTTCGCTCGTCGTCGCACCTAAACTGACTTTGTAGCACACGACTTTTCTGTTACAATACTAATAAAATGTCATCTGTCGACTTTTCTGTTACAATACTAATATAATCAAATGTGTCAAACGTGGCTTTGCATGGTGTAAGTAGAAACATTTTTTGACAAAAAAAAATAGTTGACACAATAATTTTGTCTAGTAATTAATTTGACAAAAATAAAGATGAGTATCCTTTTTCTGTGCAACTGAAGCACTTGGGAATAAAACTGAAATTATCATTTGACAGATTTTAACTTAAATTTGGCAAAAAAAATCTTCGGTAAAATACGATCCCGTAGAAATGAAAATGCAAATGCCTAAATATTTTCGAACTTTGCGATGTGAAATTTTGACCAAACATGTTTTTGGGATATAAGTTTTGCCATTAAAAACGTTTGCGAAATAAAGTTTTGTCTAAATAAAATTTGACAAAGTAAAATTGTGCCAAATGATAATTTGACCAAACAAATTCATTGCGAAACATATCTTTGCCAAACAATACTTTGGGAAATGAAACTATTGCGATATGATTATTGGGAAATGAAATTTGACGAAACGTTTTTTGGCGAAACGGCAGGACACCGCTGGGATGAGATCATTTTCTACTCTGGTGATTTATTGGAGGTCGAATATAGAGCATGCATCGGGGCGGGGCGTGCGAGATGCACGTCAAACAATTCCAGGCTCCGTAGCCGAATGGCATTTCTACGACGCGAAACGAAAACGAAACTCCGCGAAAGGTAGTCTGGCTCGTCGCGCCAATCCGTAAGAGCGATAGAAATAGATATCTACGAGCGTTTCGTTTCGTGAGCGTTTGTGCCATTCGGCTATGTACCCAGGTATCCAGCCGACGCCGCAGAAAATTTATGGATAACCCGCTGAACCCCCTCCTGACGCTCCGTTACTGGTGTCCAATCAGGCCTTACGGCTCAGCCTCGACATTGGGCTAAGCGCGACAGCCCATATAACCATAATCGGTCGCCGTTCCTACGCAAATCCTCCTATTTTGTGTACACACAGGTCTTCGGGTCTCAATGCTTAGTCGCAGTACGGTCGACGTTTAGTCGCGGCGACCCAAATGGGGACGATTGGTAACAGGCACAAATGGTCACAGAAGTGTGCACTACGCGTGCACACATTGTTACCGTTTGGCGACTACTTTTCCAAAATCATTCGTTCATTTCATTCTTTTCAAATGGCGACTGTCAGAGACGTGAGAGACGTCAAAGTAAAAATGAAATAAAATCATTTGACATTAAAATGTAATGGCGTAAGAATTTGTTAAAGATGAATATTGTTTGCATTTGTAATATAATGTGGGCTAATTACCATGGCCAATTAAATTGCTCGAGTGATTTCATAAAATAAGTCTAAATTTATCAACGCGCCATCAATTTACCTCAGTTTAACCAGTAATAATATTATTGACTACTCGGTGTTTGCGTGTTATGTATATTGATTGGTGAAGTTTTAGTGCTCCGGTGCATATACTATACTGAAATAATAAAAATAATGCCTAGAAAACCAATAAAGTTGTTAAAATATGGATTAAGACGGTAATATTCCATGTAAAAAACAGTCGCCAAACGGTCACCAAAAGGTTGACAAACGGTCGCAAAATGGTCGCAGCGTACACGCGTGACCGAAGGCAGTGAATGCTTCTTGTATTAATTTTTTCCAGGTATCCTCAAACTTTATAAACAATTAAATATGCCGTCGTACTCAGTTGCCCTCACTAAAGAAGATTAAAAAAAAATTGTAACGTGCGTACCGAGCTGCTGGGTTGTAAAGGATCGGGGATCATATTATGGTCTTCTATAGAGCAACTAGTATTTTGCGGCATTTCACAATTGACACTTGTTGAAGTAGTCGTCATTAATATTACTATCAACATTAATTTCAGCGATCTGTACTTCTTTTGTCAAGATTTTTGTATAGATAAGTATCTACAAATTTGTAATGTTAAAGAGATATAAATAAAATGTAGTAGAGTATTATGTGTTTTTTTTTGTAACCCAAACAAAATACTTGAAGATACGAGTGCGGAAAAGAGGAAAATCGATACGAGTAGCGATATATTAATACACGAATGAAGGGAGTGTTTTAAATCGACAAGAGTTGTGAATGTCCTTTTCGCACGTGTATCGTACGACGATTTTCAGTACCTAAATCTAAGCTAAGAGTTTCGACCAGACAAGAAATGAATCATTGCTTGATTTGCTCGCACTACTGCGTTAAAAAAGCAGCATCTGTACTGAAAAAAACTATCATTGCGCAACAGAAATTCTATTAATATCACAGTAAATACTCTATTTCATTTGATTCCTACTTTTATTGTGTAAAGCAACACTACACTTCATTTTTATGAATAAGAATTAAAAATTATATATTTAATACATTAAGTAACTATAAAGTGCTTATCTATTTGTATTATCATTCTGCACTTTTCTTAACTTTCCCACATTTCTATAAAATGTCGAAGAGTGCTTAAATGGTCGTCGTCGTTTATATTATTTAATTCGCTCATATTTAAATGATTCAAAGCAACCAGTCCACAACTTCACAAGACAGTTTGAGAAACCTTCGTATTTCAGATTGTCATTTGCGGATACAGTGGTTTAGGAGCAGTTCGGTAATCAGACCTACACATGTGTGTACAAATTCTGTCAATGTCACTGTCAGAAACCGTTCTGACAGTGACAATGACAGCCACAAATTCGTCCACATGTTGTTACCGTTATGTGTGCAAACGTCGACTAATAAAGTGTCGTTAAAAGTCATTCTGACAGTGACATTGACAGCCACAAATTCGTACACATTTTGTTACCGTAACGAGTGCACACGACGACTACATTTTGTTATTGTATCAATACGGTCGCATTGTTTGCACGACGTTACCACGCGTTATGTCACATTTGACAGTTAGTTACTGATTTGAAGATTTTGCGACTGAAATGGTTGTATGGGAGCAGTGCGCGGCGGCCATACATTGGAGCGACACACAGCGATGAGACTTTTCATTCTCACGTATGGCTGCCGCTCACCGCTGTCGCGCTTAGACCAATGTCGTGGCTGGGCCGTTATGCTCCGCATTTGTGCCGGCATAAAGTACAACTTATTGGGTCTTTATTACATAGTTCCCCTAAAGCCTTAAGTCATATTGGATTGTTTGACCATATTTTCGTTAGTCATGATTTGGTTTTACTGAGAATCTCTATCAGATTCCACTCTCCACTTACCTAAATAATAATTATACTCCAATTGCTAATTCGAGTCCAAAAAAACTACGACAGATACGTCAATGTCACAGCTGTCAATGTCACTTATGTCACTGTCAAAATACTTTTCATGTTATTGATACCTGAAGTGATACAAGCGCAATACCAACTTTACAACTAAAAATCACGGAAAAAAACAAAAAAAAATCGAGCGACCTAGTATTTATGTAAATAATAAAAGACTATTAAATATATAAATCAAAGGATTGAAATAAATAATAAATAATTTATCTTGGCGTGTTTTTATAAAAAAGGATTATACTATTTTACAAACATTTTATTGCAGTGGCAACATCGTAGTAGTTTTTTTGGACTCGAATTAGCAATTGGAGTATACAAGCTTTTATTCAACTTGCCTTGTTAGTATGTTAGTGTGCGTCAAAACGTAGAAGCTAAATTTGACCCACGTCCCGGTTTCCGATTGAGCTGCAATTTTGCACACATATGTAAATCACGTGACAATGCAATATGGTATCATGGAGCTGATCTGATGATGGAGCAGAAAGGTGGTCATAGGAACTCTGTCATGAAGCGTCGTATCCCCATCGAGTAAAGAGTTTTTAGAAACATCTCGGAGAGCAGTAGATGACTGTTGAAAGAAAAGTACAGTCGTCGGTAAAAGCTTGTGCCAAAAATTTTTTTTTTTTTTCAAAAAAAAATTGGTTGTCTGTAAAGTCGTTTTACGGACGGTAGTTTGACGTGACAACGTCAAACATTACCGTAGTATAGATTAAACGATGAGATTGTCAAATGCAAGAATTACTTACCTACCTCTATATTGCCGCAATTGTATTGAACACACATGAAAATCACAATAACATTTCACTTCACTTTATAAACATTTAAGTTCACGTGTATATTTTATGCTAGGATGATCGAGTGGAAGGGAGATAGATGCAGCACGAACCGAAATGAGCCGATCGCTCGAGCCGATCATGCCTCTCTCTCGTTCGTGCCGCGCTCTCGCTTGCGGAACGGGACAATGACGTCATCTTTTTCGTGCATGCAGCCCGTAGTACTTAACGAGTTATTAGACGTTGTCACGTCAAAACTTATAGTAACCTGTCTAATCCCTTGCAGAGTCGCAGCGGCCGGCGAGCAAGCGGCGCAAGCGCAAGGGCAGCGCGGGCGCCAACGCCGCGCCGCCCGCGCCCGCCAAGAAGCGCTCGCCCGGACCCAACTTCAGCCTCGCCTCGCAGGTACACATTATTAACTCCCGGAGCTGTTAGTTCACATTTTTAACACATGACAGCGTCCACAAAATGTAAACTGGCGCGACCTAATGAATTTTTTAATAAAATCCTGTAATAATATTTAAAAAAATTAAATACTTCAAAACAATAAATATAGCTTACTTTAAACATAATCTAACACATGTTACATTTTTGCTGATCTTTGTTAATGAGTATTTTATTTTACGAGATTAATTTATCACGCAGGATTTACTTATTATGTAATTTATCATTCAATATCAAGTAATATCAACCGATTCGTAAATAATCGCTAGATTTGGCACGCGATACGTCTTAGCCACTCGCAACATACTTCAAATCAAGAGTGAACAGGCATCTTCTGGGCGAGCTCACTCCATCGTAGGCCACGTCTTTGCCTTTGGCTAGTCTGTGGTCAAGAGTAAGCCCATTTATAATAAATAAATAAAATAAATGTGTCAAAAATGTAAATTTACAGCTCAGGCATAATATACTATCTATTGCGAAATATGCCGTCTAGGCGCAGACCCAGAATATATAATAGTACAAGTACAGAACACGAAATGCCGTCTTTTTAAAAGCCTACATAATTTTAACAAAGAAACGAAATATGTCCATTTGTGTAGTGATTGTTGTCAAACATTGTCAAATGATATGGCTGCGTTCATAATAACTTCAACTATATTTATTTTTAACAGTTACTTTTTTTTGACGAATATACACGTCGTCGCGTTTTGGGTTCTGCTTTGAAATGTAATACAGAAAACAGTAAATTTTAGCGTTATCGATTTTTTAGTAAAGAGTTTTAAAGTAATATACTATTTCATTACATAAATGATTTATATCATAATGAATGAATTAATTAATGAATTACTTCATTGCGATAAACATGGTATTCATCAGGCGGTACCACGAATTGACACAGGTTACGAATATCCTTTAGGCAGTACAGGTGGCCCTCTATATGGCACTACGAAGTTTCGACCTGACATACATATAATGAACCACTAGTGTGTAAAAGAAAGCATCATCTGTACTGAAATAAAGACTGTATCGTTAAGTATGAGGACAACTTTGAGTAGCCGTATTTATTTGCTATTATATTTTTTTCTTAAAACAAGACATAGGCTTAATAAGGCACATAATAAGGTTCACATTTTGTCCTAGAAACTCGACGTAAAGCAAGTGGTTTAGACAGTATTGACTTAATCCTCCCGAGTAACAATTACGATTCCGGACAAATGCTACTAGAAAATTCACAAAGTGCGTAAAAAACGATACGATTGCGAAAAAAATTGTACTGTGTGAACCTCAACGACATATGATCCACAAAGCAGAATATCTGGACATAGTCTAGCCATAGTTATTTTTAAGAAATAAAGTTCAGGATCTGTGTATGGCGGCCATTTAGAGAATGTGGCATGGTGCTTCCTCTAACTCCGACTTTGATGTCGAATTTAACTATCACACACTGTTTATATCGATTTGGTTTAGGCACTGTTCAAACACCGTGAATGTCAATTAGACTTTGGCCTATGGCTAATTTTTTTATCTGTTTCTCTCATCCTGCTTGCATCAAAAATTTACGACAATCCGGAACGTTGCTCAAAATAGCGTTTTTTTTAATTATATAAATTCACCGCATTTATTCTGCAAGTACCCAATTGAAAAACCATGAAGAGGACTCTTAAAGAATATATTTTGGCAGCATATTAACCTTTGTTTGTTGAAATCGTGCAAACAGTCATTGAAATATTCTCAAATTAAGCCAGATAGGGGTTGTCCGAAATTTATTTGCTAGACCTTAATGAAAGTACCATAAAGTCTCTAAAATAAAATAAAAATTAGACCTTCTTATATCAAATAGTGCTTTCCAATACCTTCAGATCATACTCTCGGAACATAATAATATAAAATTATGCACATGTCAACATTTAGACGAGGTTTGTTTTGTCCTTATACTTATCGATACAGTCCTTAGTACATTACGATACAAGTGCGTAAAAAAGGAAGTTCGAAACGAGTGGCGATAAATTAAAACACGACCAAAGGGAGTGTTTTAAATCGATACGAGTTACGAACTTCCTTTTCGCACGTGTATCGTACGACGTTTTTCAGTACAGATGAGCCTCCGAAGTTTCGACCTGGCATATAATGAACTACTTCTCGCACTAGTGCGTAAAACGTCGTACGATACACGTGCGAAAAGGAATTAAGTATTTTTATACAAAATTCTGGTGTTACTTAAATTCACAAGTATATATTTGTAACGTCGTAAACACGTAGTAACACTGATACTCACTAGGTGTCGTTACGTGACAGGAATGTACTATTTTTTATTTGAACGTGTTTGTCTACAGGACGTGATGGTGGTCGGTGAGCCGTCTCTGATGGGCGGCGAGTTCGGGGACGAGGACGAGCGGCTGATCACGCGGCTGGAGAACACGCAGTACGAGGGCGACGCGGCCGAGTGGAGCGCGCCGCCGCCCGCCTCGCCCGCCAAGACGCCGCCCGCCAACCACTGACGCCCGCGCGTCGCACCGGGGACGCACCACTCGTTTATCTACTCCACGGACTAACACACTCCGACCGGAACGCGTTTCGACCTAAATAGGGATGACGACTACGTAAAAAAATGGTCTGTTTAAAGCTAGGAACATACTACGCGGCCGATCAGTGTGCACGGTCTTCGAGACGTGGCTTCGGCTGACCGAAACATCCAGCGAGCCAGATTTCGATCGGACGTCCGTGCGCTCGAGGCCACGTCCACGATCGTCGACGTATAGTTTGCACGGTTAAGTGTATATTCATTGTCCAGATCGCGCGACGACGGACGTCCGCGTTGTATGTTCCTAGCTTAATACGTCAATTAGATCGTCCAAAAATACTGAACACATATTTTTTACATTTTCTAATTAATTAATAACATAACCACAAAATTAAAGCCCCCGACCGTGACATAGTAGACCGATTTTCATGAAACATGGCTAAGAGCACTCCCGACTAACTCAACTTTCAGACAAAAAAAACTAAATCTAAATCGATTCATCCGTTCAGGAGCTACGATGCCACAGACAGACAGACACGTCAAACTTATAACACCCCGTCGTTTTTGCATCGGGGGTTCAAAACACAAAGATATAAAGCATCCAAGTTCCTAAGTAAGGCCTTGTGACGGGCGTGACGTCACGCGAAACTTCAACTCACTGTCACGTCGTCATTTTTCGTTTACGAGAAAAAAGAAAAAATATGTGTCTAATATTCTTTGACAATTTAATTGACGGACTAATTCGTTTTTTTTTTAAACGTCTCGCCTATTATTTAAAACCTGTATCTTTAGGAATTTCAATAAATGTAAACAAAATCTACCGTCATAAGATTACACGACTAAATAAAAGAGGTTAAAATGGCCGCTCTATGACAGATTCGGTTGGTTTTTGTAATTGGCTGGTTAACCAAGAAATCTAACCCGAAAAAGTAGAAGTTATTTGTTTATGTTTTTTAAATACATACCTAAAAGTACAGACAAATTACCCATAGTTTTGAACCAAAATGTTTTATAATAGGCTTTCCTATACTTAAAATAAAATATTTTATGCAGTGCACGAAATAAAGCCCACATAATTAGTAGAAAAATTTGGACAGTGGTTTTGTTTAAACATAATTTCTATTTAATAAGTCACAGAGAAAGATATAAAGTAAATGAATTGACCGTGACGTCACTCCTCAGTATTTCATAGTAATTCCATATTATCAAATCGTTTTGACAGTTGTTAAAAAGAAGCTGATTTGACTAGTAGGAAACTGGCCTATTCTCTCTGGTATACTTCTGTCTAGAATATGTCATTTTTTAAGCAAATGAGACCTATTGGATGTAATAAATATTGGTTATTATCGAAAAAGCAAAACTTCAGTCGGGCACTAACTTTTAGAATCCCAATATTACCAGTAACAAAATTGGAACGTCTCTTTGTGGACAACCCGATCGCATTTTTTTCAATAAGTGTATTGGTTTGTGTCATTTTTAGTAGAAAAACTACTATATTAACTTAATTAGATATAAAATTCTAAGGAAAAAGCGACCAAGGAAAGGAACAACAGAGTTAGTACCGTTATAAGGTAAAATACAAAAAAGGAACTCCTAATAATTGTTTTTCAAGAATATGATTTGTAAACTTTTGTTTATTCGACACTGATTCTGCCTGGTAAAAGATAAATTGCAAAAATTGGTTACAAAAACTAGTCCGGTCACGAAAACGCGATTTTTCAAGTTATGAATTTTGACATATCACTAGCTAAAAGCAAGGAAACATCTCTGGATAACAGTTTTTAAAATTCAGGGTAATATTTAATTTATCTACCTTCCGTTCTCAATAGATTAAGAATATATCTAAAAGAAAATAAATTCAATAGATGTTTCCGTTGCTTTCTGGCAAGAGAGATCGTGGTTACGCGTAGTCTGCGGATGTTGTGTCGAGAATCGGTGGAATATCGCCTATCCCTGTCTAACTGCAGCTGTGACTGTGTGAGTGAAAGGGACGAGACTATCGTGTTCTCGATAGACGAGCCCTGAACGTGTCCTGGGAAGCGTCAGTACTCCAGACTGTGTATGAGCCCCTGGTACATTGTAATTTTTTGACTTTTACTAAACGCGGGCACACATGGATTATTGTCAACAGATATAAATAAATAAATATAGGCCTTTACGGATAAAATAAGTTAATTTGGTTGTTTTATTTACATTGTCATATTCCTTTACCTTTGTCCAATTTATAAATTACCTATCCCTTTTCGAAGCGACTTTTTTGTCGTGTCCATGGGCTAGTATGAAAGTGCGCTCACGAAGCAACGCAACTTTTCATTCAACTACGTAAGTCGCCGAGCAAATTTGTCGCCCGTGGGCGCACACCCTTATGTGATACAATTTCTTAACCTTTTGGCCGCCGGGCCCTGTCCGCCGAGACGCTCACTCACACGCCAGAGCACGTAAGCAACTGATAAGAAGTTTAGGGATTGCAAATAGTGATATCGATTCTTTAAATTAATGGTTGAAATCTTTTCAGATTGGCCTTTTTATTAACTAACTCTCTTTTCTCTCAAAAATTCACACGATAAGATAAAATAATAAGATAAAATTAGTGCAGGAATTATACTATGCCATAAATGGGGTTGGCGGGATTGTGCACTCTGCGACTGTGGTGAAGACATACGAATAAAAATATGACATAAATAATTATAATTAAACATTAGATGAGTTTTTTTAAAAGAATTTCCTTTTAAAGTTACTGAAAAAAAATATGTAGTTTGAGGGTGCGCGCACACGGGCGACAAAGTTGCTCGGCGACTTTCGTATTTGTATGAAAAGTTGCGTCGCCTCGTGAGCGCACTTTCATACTAGGCCATGGCCGCGACAAAAAAGTCGCCGGCAACAGTTGCCCGTGTGCGCGGGGCCTAAGGTATAATAAATATCGGAAGTGGCGTTGGTGTCGCTTCATCCGTCTACCGTACCGTCTATTTAATGTAACTACAAAATTAAAATTTTGAAAAAACCCTCGACCGCGACACAGGTGACCGATTTTCATAAAACATGGCTAAGAACACTCCCGACTTTCTCAGCTTTCAGACAAAAAAAACTAAATCCAAATCGGTTCATCCGTTCGGGGGCTATGATGCAATAGACCAACCACAGACAGACACGTCAAACTTATAACACCCCGTCGTTTTTGCGTCGGGGGTTAAAAAAGAAAGGACAATTCAGTGATGACGTCTTTAGACGTCCTTGGCATGAAAAGGTTTAAAACCGAATGTGATGTGATGGCGTCATGGCGTGTATTACAAAATGAAGGAACCAACATAAGAAAAGCAGTATTTATCCGTTGTGTAATTTATATTAAAAATATAATAAAAAGGAAATTACAAATTTGTAGTTAAAATCGATCGCATCCATAGTAAGATTTGGCGTTTTGGCCACACGTCATCGGTGATGTTTGAGGTTACGTTCAGAATATAAATTACTGTACACTATTATCAAAACTAAATTCATGTTTACATCAAAAATCAGACCTTTAAATTGTAGTAATTAGTGTTAATTAGAAGTAATTAGTAAATAATTATTTACTGTAGCTTTTTTATAAATACTATTAACTAAACAGAAGAAAAATGAATAAGATGACAAATAACTTTCTCTTTTGAATGTTATGTTCCGAACGCTTCAATACGTGGAAGACATTCATCGAAATCGGGAGACGTCGAGCGGTTTCCCATTAGAATTTATTTAGTTTAAGACATAAAGGTCGCAAAGGAGTTAGTAAAATGGTCACAAAATACGTTATTGCCCTTTTCGCCCTCTGCTCTATGAGCGGAGCTTTAGCCCAAAGCTGCCAAAACCCTCAGGTAGAAGCAGCTTCATTCACAAGTTTAGATGCTACGGTGGTAACACAAATTGCGTACATCACGGAGTTTACGCTAAAGTGTGATAATCCTTTGCCCCCAAACTACGCATTGTACGCGGAGGTTGAGGGAAAACCGCTGACTGCTGCCCGCATCGGAGAGAACAAATATCAGGTTAGTAACCTCAAACCTCTTTTGCCGAACAATTGTTTAATACTCCCTGTAAAGTATTATAAGGTCGAAGACTGACAAAATCCACACTGTTTCGTGTATTAATCTTTAATATCAGAAAAACTTTATTAAAATAGAAACATAGATTATCATACAACTTCCTATTTAAAAGCTGAGTTACATCTATCTTCTCCTCAGTTACGTGTCAATGCAATATCTATAGGTTTCGTTACACTTTTGAATTTTCCTTTAAATCCTACCCTCCTCCGGAGAAGACTTTTTTTGACAAATTTAAATGATAGTTTGTGGAAACAAATCACCAAACAATTTCCCGACATTAAATTCTCAGTTGAATATAAATGAAAGCTAAAGCATGCATGAAATTAGCTCAACAATTATTATCGTTAGTTTGCTACTGAAGAAATAGCATTTTTATGTAGATAGAGTTAGGCTAATTGTCCACTATCATATGTTTATCATAGAAATGTGATCATAGGCAACATGCTGTCCTTTTTCTTCACGCTGGAGAAAAAGGGAGGCATACAGAGCTATGATCATATTTCTATGATAAACATATAAAGTGGACTATCGGCCTTAGTCTAATCAAAGAGGATCAAGTATTTATAGAGTTACTGTCGAAGTAAAATGTGTAATCACAGTGCACAGACTGCCGTCTCTCGACACAGGCTTAAAACTTTTGAACCTCAGTTTTGACAATTTGGCCCATATTCTTAGCTTGATATGTGTTAAAATGTCAAATATTAATATTAGCGCCATCTGAGCTGAGCGTGCCCCAAAGGTATAATGCCATCTAGACCACAACACCTTTTTCTGTATGGTACTGGGGTACGTTTTTTTCTTAGATTTTATCTGTCTATACGGAGTTATATATGTCTTTGGTCTAATATAAGTAAAAAAAAAGTCAATGAATTTGACAGTTGTGCTTGTGTACTTGTGTAGCTGTCTGAAGAGTGTATTAACATCCTTAAAAATTCTCATACATAACTAATGTGCAGTCAAGCAATAGGCTAGTTTCCTACTAGTCAAATCAGCTTCTTTTTAAGAACGGCCAAGTATAGGAAACTAGCCTATAGGAAACTTGACTGTAGTAAAAATAAAATATTTTATACCATGCACGAAATAAAGCATCAGATAATTATAAGAAAAACATGGACAGAAGTTATTTTTAAATCCAATTTCTATTTGCGTGTTTTCTAGAACTAGTAAAGTTCAACAAACAGTAACTAATTTCTTACAATATTTGGACGTAGTTATGCCATAATGTTCCAATTCCAATCCACATGAAACTTTCATTGAAATGGATTTTTTTTTAATACTACGTTGGTGGCAAACAAGCATACGGCCCGCCTGATGTAAAGCGGTCACCGTAACCTATGGACGCCTGCAACTCAGTGTCACATGCGCGTTGCCACCCCATTAGAAACTGACTGGATGACTTTTGTTTTTGATACAAAGTTCAAATATAATTCCAAAAAGTAAATTTATTTTTTCCGCAGATGTTTTTTTTTTAATTTATTGTTCAACCGTGTTACACAGGTGTTCATTTGTTTTGTCTTACATAGCGCATAAGCGTCTACAACAACTTCTTTATGAAGAAGAAGCCTATTAATAAACACTTTTGCCTTCAGGTGTCATGGACTGAAGAGCCGGCTCGCGCCCGCTCGGGCACGCACGAGGTCCGCATCCTGGACGAGGAGGGCTGGGCCTCCCTGCGCCGCGCGCGCCGCGCCGACCCCGCCGCCACCGTGCCTCCGCTACTCGCTGTTCAGCTGACCCACCCCGGCAGTGAGTACCAGCTCTCTCAGGGTGTCCACTTTCTGGAAAGTCAGGGAAAGTCAGGGAAAAGTCAGGGAAGCTCATAGTGGTCATGGAAAGTCAGGGAAAGTCAGGGAAATTATTTGGAGGTCAGGGAAAAATTTGGCACCAAGAAAAAAATTAAAAAGTATTGAAATAATAATATGATTTCTTGGGTTGGCCACATCCATGACAGCAAAGATGGACTTTTTATGACAAGTATAGTAGCCTCCATCCCAGTGATTGCTAATGAGGGATATCTTCATGCTCTAGCTGACCTTAATTTACCCGGCCCAAAATCGTAATTGCGGAAAATCCAGGTTTTTCTATTTACATTGCATGCCCCACCCTCATATTACAAAATGGCGAGGGGGTCGGGAATAAATTCAGTTATTGTGATTCAGATTAACTGGAAAATTGCACCACAATGTTACCATGTAGTGTAGGTACAACATTCATAAGGTATTATGTGCTTTTGCCAGGGCCACTTGAAAACGATAAAGACAAACTTAAAGGCATGTACTGGAAAAACACCTAAATGGGCATCCCGACACTGACAACAGAGAAAAAATTTCGCGCTCGCTTCGCTCGCGTTTGCTATTTCTGCATGATAGTTAGTATATTTTAGTTACTTACTCAATACTTCGCGCTCACTACGCTCGAAATCTTGTTTTCATTTCAAGCCTGCTTTCCTGTCTCTGCTCTGATAGACTAAGTACAAACAAAATGGTTTGTACATAATAACTACTACCAGTCCCAGGGACGTATAAAAAAGGGGAAAAAATTTCGCGCTCGCTGCGCTCGCGATATTTTTTTCCAGCGTAGTACGTCCAAGGACGCCGAAACTCAAACTTGCTCCACCCTGATGTCCCTGTTAGAGTGCACAGACCGGCACTGGTACAGCCAAAAGTAAATGTCGATAACTACCAACTATAGATTTCGTTAATGTTACTTTTATAAAACCAGAAATTAAAGTTTAATAACTAACATAAAGGTAAATAACCGTAGGTACAAAAGTATGAACTGCCTCGCAAATTTTAATAGTTCGTACTTTAGAAAACAAACATATTCCAGAAAAAAATTGACTTTGACAGACGGACAGACAGACGCACGAGTGATCCTATAAGGGTTTCGTTTTTCCTTTTTGAGGTACAAAACCCTAAAAAAACTGCTTTTTTTCAAGTTTTTTTTTTCAAGACAAAAAAAACGTTTTTCTGTGACCCTGAGAAAAAATTATAAAAATGTCGTCAAATAATGAAAATTTGGTCAGGGAAATTTTCTTTAATGGTCATGGAAAGTCAGGGAATTTTTTTTGGGTTTAGTAGTGGACACCCTGTCTCTGTTTAAACTCTCAGCTGTATTAGACTTGAGGAGCTGACTCGCGCCCACTCGGACACTCAAGAGGTGAGTATCCTGGACGAGGAGGGCTGGGCCTCCCTGCGTCGCCACCGTGCCTTTGCTACTCGCTGTGCAGCTGACCCACCCCGGCAGTGAGTACCAATTCTCTGTTTATTCTCTCAGGTGTATTAGACTGAGGAGCTGGCCCGCGCCCGCTCCGGCACGCAAGAGGTGAGTATCCTGGACGAGGAGGGCTGGACCTCCCTGCGCCGCCACCGTGCCTCCGCTACTCGCTGTGCAGCTGACCCACCCCAGCAGTAAGTACCAGCTCTCTGTTTAAACTCTCAGGTGTATTAGACCGAGGAGCTGGCTCGCGCCCACTCGGGCACTCAAGAGGTGAGTATCCTGGACGAGGAGGGCTGGGCCTCCCTGCGTCGCCACCGTGCCTTTGCTACTCGCTGTGCAGCTGACCCACCCCGGCAGTGAGTACCAATTCTCTGTTTATTCTCTCAGGTGTATTAGACTGAGGAGCTGGCCCGCGCCCGCTCCGGCACGCAAGAGGTGAGTATCCTGGACGAGGAGCGCTGGACCTCCCTGCGCCGCCACCGTGCCTCTGCTACTCGCTGTGCAGCTGACCCACCCTGGCAGTAAGTACCAGCCCCAGTAAAAGAATAGCACCATCCCATCCTGTGGCGTTGTATAAGGTGACTAAGGGAAACATGAGCAAGGCTCGCACCAAGCGCGGATCCAGATTCGTGCCCAGGGGGGGGTCACGTGGTAAAGGCCCAGGCCCCAGAGGGGGGGTCACGTGGTCTATTTGTATGGCCAACCTAGGCTCCAGGGGGGGTCATGACCCCCATGATCCTCCCCCCTGGATCCGCGCATGGCTCGCACGCACGTAATCTTCACGGGGCCCTTGCTCACGAGATCGGCACGTCGCCACAAACACCTTTCCTCAGTTAGTCAGAGCAGAGTTAGTATAACAGTCGAGAGCGGACAGGCATAGGGTGGACATGTCGCAGATGTTAGGTTTAGGTCATGGAGCATACAGTTGCAGCTTAAAAATTTGCAACAGGCATATTCTACACTAAATATTTGCATAGATTAAACATCAACCATCCCGAAGATCATCCCGTACATTAAAATGCGACCGCCTAAGAACGCGCATATACTACGCCACACATAGATGGCGCCACAAAAAATGCCTTGTTGCCATCGATTATTTGTAGATTGATTGGCGTTAAGTGTCACTTTCGAGCCATAAATCTGTCAAAAGTGACACTTAACGCCATCTACAAGTGTAATCGAAAACTACGAGGCATTTTTTTTGTGGCGCCATCTGTGTGGTGTTGTATGCGCGTTCGTAGGCGGTCTCATTTTTAACCCCCGACGCAAAAACGACGGGGTGTTATAAGTTTGACGTGTCTGTCTGTCTGTCTGTGGCATCGTAGCTCCCGAACGGATGAACCGATTTCGATTTAGTTTTTTTCATTTGAAAGCTGTGTTAGTCGGGAGTGTTCTTAGCCATGTTTCATGAAAATCGGTCCACTATGTCGCGGTCGGGGGTTTTTCAAAATTTTAATTTTGTGGTTAGGTTATAATGTATGGAATGGTATGATCTTCTTACATTAATTTAATCTATGATATTTGTGATCAAATATCTGTTTCATAAACCATATTTCTTACCACTCAGGTTACTCTGGTCCCTGGGTGAACTCCGAGGTGCTTGCTACCGCCATGTCGGTGTTGGTGGCCTACACAGCTCTGCGCAACAAGAGCCGAATTCTCGCTTAAATGTTATTTATTTTTAATATTTAATAAATCTTTCTAATTTAAATTTGTGTTATTATAATATTTACTTACTTTTAATTTAAAAATGACAATTTGAGTTGAACTCGAAAACTAAAACACTTCGTTATGAACATCTTTTACTTTGAAGGATAGGTTTTTAGTTTGATAGTACCAGACAAAAACTACTACAACACATGTTAATCACATATTTTTAATTCAAAAATAACTATATTTTAAAGTTATTAATTTACAATACACACTTTAACACTATAATTATATAGAAAATGCCAACATAAGAATTAGGGCTGTCTCAGGAGGATAAGTAGTGTATAATATTGTAATTTATACCACAGAATATATAATAGTACAAGTACAGAAGGCTCACTCCTTTGATATTCACAAAATGCGGCTATTTAAATTCTTACCTACATTAACAAACGGACCGCACGCGAGCAGACGATATTGAATTCTATTTGGTCACCGCTTTGGGCCGCGAAACCTAGCGGATCTTGTAGCGTCGATAGAATCTGTGAGCCGGCCCTGTTTATACTGGATTTGGCGTTAGAAATTATAGATGTGTGATAACAGGATGAGTACCTATAGGTACAATATTCTGCACTACACTGTGAGCCCCGAAAATACTTCAGATTATTTACAAATTTTCCAATTTTTTTTTTGAGTTACCAGAGGCACATCTATCATCTATGTATGTATGTATCTTAAGCACATCAGTGATATGTATAAACATTTTATTGTACAAAACAACAAAAATATGGCACAGCACTTACATCATATAAGCTGATATTTTTTTGAAAATTCAGAGTAGAAAATTAAATACTTTTCAAATAATTCTTTGGTAAGTACATAAATTATTTTACAGCAAATTAAGTTATAAATAAGCACATAAAACGTAACCGAGGGTAAGGTTAGTATCAAGGTGATGTACCTAAGTCAATTAATCATAGAAATTTGATGTTAGCAGTGCCATGCCACTGTATCGGCTTAGGGTCTTTGGCAAGCTCGGCTGAATTTCATTAATTATAAAAGTAACTGTTGGACTATAATGAACCTATACAAAGACATGAGGTATGTCTTAGAACTAAAATGTTTAAATGCTTCAGCTAACGAAACAAACAAAATAAAATACAAAATTTGTATGAAAATATTTTTTGTATTTTTTAAACTACGGTATCTTACCCTAATCACATATGTTAATGTACTGTATGTATATGTACAAAGTTTCAGAGCAATCTAGCTATTAGTTACATAATTATAGCATATACCTCTATAATATATTAAAATATGTCTGTATGAAGAACCAAGCTTGCTTTAGGTATAGACCTTGAATTATTTCTTAGCATTGGCCATTTCCTCATTTTTTTTGTGCTTGCCGATGCAATACCGAAACTCTTCAACTTGTGCTTGACATTTCTCCAGTCCTTTGTGGTGGCTATGCACTCCTGGTGAAAAATAAATATTAATTATTAAATTTTAGAAACTTGTGTTTCATCATCATTGCACATGTTTCGACAATTTCTAAAACAAAACTACTATGTTTCTATTTCTAAGTCTTGTAAAACATTTCGATTTCTCAAAATGTTTTTTTTTTTTCACACGTCGGTGGCAAACAGGTATATGGTCCGCCTGGTGAAAGCGGTCACCATAACATATGGACGCCTGCAACTCAAGGGGTGTCACATGCGCGTTGCCGACGCTGACCCATTAGATACTTGTACACTCCTTTTTACTATTAATAGTAGTATCCTTACTTTTTTCCTTATATCGAGTATTGTGACTTTGTGACTGTCTCCTTAACAAACACAAATAAGTTGATTAGATTTTTAAATAATTAAATATTCTATTAGAGAAGTTAAAGGTTACGAAATAGAAGTATTGTAAGTATACAAGTAAATTTTAATAAACGATAAAATTACCTGCACTTTATAATGTAATTCAAGGCATCCGGTTTTCTTCAGCATGCTTTCGACGGGGTCATCGTCATTATCTGGTACGTCTCGCGGTTTCACCGTCATGCTGATGGTTTATTTAATTTATAAGAACTCTCTTTTTAATTTTTATTAACGAAATAAATAAAGAATTGCCGAGAGATCAGAGAGATGGACATTTGACGAAGTGTCAATTTCATACGATGTTGACAATCCGGTTAATACACAGCCAAATAATGCGCAACTAAATAATCGACTATCTGCCGCGACGACCGCTCAGTTTAAAATATGTAAAAGCGATAGAGAGGCAAATAAAGAAATCACTGTATAAATAGTGTTATTATTCCATATCGTACTGATAATAATTCACTGCCTTAATAATGATGATGATCATAATGATCAAAATGTGCCGTGTAAACTGGGTATTATTACAAATACGTCGTATATTTTAAAACATGCAACACCACGTTTTGTGTCAATTTGACAATACAAAACAATAACACGCTAAAGTTAGGTTATAAGCGCCACAAAATGTTTAGAAAATTAAGAATAACTCGTTTCTCAACGCTTTACTCTAATTATTCAGTTAAAGTAGAGATAGACACCAATTTAAAAGATAAATTTGAAAGCAAGGAGTACAAACCTCGCAAGCACCCGGGAACTACGCGAATAAAATTGGCAGCGTTACCTCCCGATATAGTTAAGGCCATAAAAATTGTTTTAGACGATTCAGGCGCCCGTTCTATGGTCCAGGACAGCGTCAAGCTCAGCAACTATCTTCGCTCACGCTTACTTCCGCCAGAAGAAGAGACATTGACCAGAAAGCAGCAAAAATTCACGACAAAATTTCAAAGAAAGCGTATTCCAAGATCGGTGATAATGTGTCTGAAGACGAAGTTTATCAGTTAAATAAGCAGGTGCAAGCTAAAGTATTTAACGTTTTAAAGGCGAATGTTTACCGCTGGGGTAACATTTCATACGACAATGCGACATGTTTACAATATTTGATGTCTAGAGCCGCTCCCGAGTACGCCGTACTAGTACGTGTGTTAGATGAAATAAGAATGAAATATCCGGACTACAAGCCAAGAAGCTTCTTTGACTTTGGCTCTGGTGTGGGAACAGGCACATGGGCTGTTAACAACTATTGGAACGGGGATATCTTTGAATATTTCTGTGTCGACACCTCACCGCACATGCATGATTTGGCAAGACTACTCCTATGTCAAGGGAAAGACAATGTAACAATGCCTTTGAAAGGCTATTTCCAACGGCAGTTCCTCCCCGCATCAACAGATCTGAAGTATAACATAGTTTTATCAGCATTTTCATTATTTGAACTGCCAAGTATACAAGCAAGGCTGGAAACTATTCAAAAACTTTGGAAGAAAACGGAAGATTTCCTAATAATAGTTGAGCAAGGCACAAACGCTGGCTTCCAAATTGTGAATGAAGCTAGAGAATTTGTGTTAAATTTACCTAAAGGCAAAAATAATGGTTACGCATTTTCACCATGTCCAAATGACAATGTATGCCCAAGGTATTTAGAGTTGAAAACACCTTGTAACTTTATTATGAAGTACGAATCATTGCCATATCCTTCAAAATCAGATGTGGGTGCAGAATTGTTCTCATATGTGATACTAAAGAAAGGTGTGCGTCCGTCCGATGATCCACAGTGGCCTAGGATAGTCCGAGCACCGATTGTCCGCTCTGGGCATACAATTTGTAGGTTATGTACGAAGCAAGGAGAGCTGCAAGAGATCATATTCTCCAAGTCTAAGTTTGACCAGACGACGTATAGGTGTGCTAGATCCAGCAATTGGGGAGACTCGTTACCTGTGAAATAAATTATTTAAAAATCATTGTTTTTTATTTGTTATATTGGTTGCTTTTGTCTTTACCTAATTGTTGACATTGGAATTGTCGGTAAAGTAATAAAGTGAGCAGCGAATGTGTCACATTGAGCATACAGGTGTTCATAAGTGCGTTTTCTTATTATACGATCCGATATCGGATGTCGGAAGGATTTCAAAGGCAAAAATCAAAGATGGCGGCTTAACTGTATATCTACGACGGGATATCTGTCCTACATCCGATATCGGATCGGATAATGTGAAAAAGCACTAAGGGTCGGCTGACACGGGAATGGCAGCGGGTGCTGCCGAGGTTATTTTAAATCTATCTATATACATATTTAGAAAGACCAGTATCACTTGACTAACTCAAATAAATAATAATAAATATTGGGGACACCTTACACAGATCAACTTAAGGCCGGTTCACACGTATTAAGTTGTCAAGTAATTAACTAAATTTTAACTTAATTTTAAGTAAGCGTTTACACGTCGTAAACAGCTAAGCTTAGTCATCCTGAAATGGACGATCAACAGCGCGTTCAAGTCATTCATTCAGTAATTAAATTCGTATTCAGCGAGGTTTTAAACGAACTGAAGGATGAAATAGACAGGGAAATGAGGGCACCCACGAGACTGGATGAGAAACTGGATAAGCAGAAGGAATGAATATGGCGCTAGTTAGTTTAACATAATTATTCTTCAATAAACTTCAGTTAGTGTCTTCCGACCACTTCGACATTTTTCAAAAAAGAGAACATACGAACGCAACCGCTCCGCCAAACTTATACAATTAACTAATATTTTTTTGCCTGTCCAAACGTATCAAGTGGTAGTTCGCCCACCTACTTAACCGAAAAATAGGCTACTTGCCTGCACGCTAAGTAACTTATCTTAAATCAGCTTTTCGCTTAAAATTAAGTTAAAATTTAGTTAATTACTTAAGAACTGTGAATTGTGAACCGGCCTTTCCAAAAACGAATTTGAACGACTTGCTAATATGGAGTTTATATGAAATCACTCAATTCGATTTCAATGGTCGACTGGGGATGTGGAATGTATTGCATTGGTTTAAATAAAATGAAAAACTGTGACCATCAAATATATATTTACTATCAAGCTTTCAAAAATTACTATAACAGCATACAAATAAAATAGTATAAATATGTCGCCTATAATTAATGTCTTTTTTTTGAGATTGCGTGATTGTCTTAGACCCTTTTTCTTATATTAACATAACAAATAGAGATAAATGATTATACAAAATACAATATAACTAACATTACTCAGTAATGTCATACATTTGATTAGAATAATTTCATAATCTGAAATTCATAATTACTATATTATCTACTTTACAGTTTTACCCGCCATGAGGTCGCTGCGATCTCCAAACTTTTTTACTTGGCTCCTCCGAGAAATTAGCGCGAACCACTAGGTATCCGTTGTTTTTGCGCTGAGTGTTAAAAAGTGAGCAAAAGTTCTAAAACATGGGGGTAAAATTGTTAACATCCTTCTATTTTGTCGTGATTATAGAGAAAATGTGAGTGTGTTTAGTAAAACGTCTCACTTTGTCGGTTGCCATTAAGGTGAGATTTACTTGTCTTTATATGAATAAACCAAATGAATAAACTGACAAAGCTGGTTTATAGCAATCGACAAAGTGGGACGTTTTCCCGTGCACACTCACAAATAATGCTAGACGTTACACAGTTGGTTTGAATATTTAGTACGATTTGTTTGACTGTGATAACTCATAACTAGGTATAACTAAAGTAAGTAAATAGCAGGTATAGAATATTAAATAATTTTAAATTCGCTATTATTTTGTACATAACACGTTTACAAATTATAATTCGCGCGATCACATTTTGAAAAGGTGCGGTCGTGTTCCATATATCGAGGGTTTACTGGTGAAACCCGATAAGTTGAGCAAACTGGTTTTTGAAATTCGAACTGTGTAAATTACACAATGTTGTTATTTCAAGGACAAATTATCTCGATTTATCGGGTTTCACCAGTAAAGCCTCGATATATCGTCACTACTTTAAAAAAAAAAACTTGTATCTTCTTCTGTCAATAAAAAGAAAATTGTAGTAAGTATGTATGGAAATAGAATGCATATAGACTTACTGCGTTTTAACTTTGAGGTGAAGCATGAGATACGAGATTTTTTCAAAGTAGTGACGATATGTAGGTAGGTACATATCTACCTACACGATTTTATTACCAGTGCCTTAGTAGAATTCTGAACTGTAGAGATGCTTATTTTGAACTCAACTATACCATATATACCTGTCGCAGTAAGATAGATAAAGCCGTTATATAGTTATAACCCTAGGGATATAATTATATGTCGTAACATAGTTAAACGAAAGCGATTTATTGCTATCTTACTAGGAATATAACTATAATACGTTACTAGTTTAGTCAAATAGTTATATGACTGGATTCAGTTTAGTGAAATGATTGTAGACAGGAGTGTGGCGGTGCGGCGGAGGTATAGTTATAACCCTAGGGATATAATTATATGCGTTAAACAAACAAACCACAGTGAAGAATTGTTTAGGGCAAGAATTTGTTAATTATTTCCAATTCAATGTGCTTATTCTCTCTAAACACATAGACGGATGGACAGAGTCGCGACATCAATAAATAATAAATAAATATTATAGGACATTCTTACACAGATTGACTGAGGCCCACGGTAAGCTCAAGAAGGCTTGTGTTGTGGGTACTCAGAAAACGATATATATAATATATAAATACATACTTATATACATAGAAAACATCCATGACTCAGGAAAAAATATCTGTGCTCATTACACAAATAAATGCCCTTACCGGGATTCGAAACCGGGACCGCGGCGTAGCAGGCAGGCTCACTACCAACTGCGCCAGACCGGTCGTCAAAAGGACATAATGGTTCCTTTTGATTTTTTTTTGGTATAGAACTATAAAGAACCGGGACACCTGGTTCCAGTCCCACTTAGAGACGTATTATAATTATATCCCTAGACTAAGTTTAATCCAGTGATATAATTATATAACTAAACTAGTACCTACCGTATTATAATTATATTCCTAGTAAGATGGTTATGAATCGCTTTTGATTAGCTATGTTACGGCATATAATTATATCCCTAGGGTTATAACTATACCTCTGCCGCAGCGCCGCACTCCTGCCTACAATCATTTCACTAGACTGAATCCAGTCATATAACTATTTGACTAAACTAGTAACGTATTATAGTTATATTCCTAGTAAGATAGCAATAAATCGCTTTCGTTTAACTATGTTACGACGTATAATTATATTCCTAGGGTTATAACTATATAACGGTTTTATCTATCTTACTGCGACATACCTATACAGTCAGTAGCAGAATCGCAGAAAATGATCTTCACACGCTCTCATCTTGATAATAAAATTTAAAATGTATGCATTGCGCCCGCTTAGCTGTCTGCCCGCTTAGCTCATCCCATACATTAAAATGCGACCGCCTAAGAACGCGCATACACTACACCACACATAGATGGCGCCACAAAAAAAAATGTCTTGTAGCTTTCGATTATACTTGTAGATGGCGTTAAGCATCACTTTTGACATATATTTATGGCTCGAAAGTGACACTTAACGCCAAGCTACAAATCGTCACTACTTTGAAAAAACTCTCATATCTCACGCTGCTTCTCAAAGTTAAAACGCAGTAAGTCTATATGCATTCCATCCATACATACTTACTAAAATTTTCTTCATTGGCGGACGAAGATACAAGTTTTTAAAAATCTCGTATCTCACGCTGCTTCTCAATGTTAAAACGCAGTAAGTCTATAATATTTGCATTCCATCCATACATACTTACTACAATTTTCTTTTCATTGGCGGACGAAGATACAAGTTTTTTTAAAAGTACACTGAGAGAAAATACAACCAGTCTTCATGTTCGTTCAACAAGTTTTTTGGTTAAAATAGCGCCTACGTGCTCTTTAGTTCAAATAACAAGCTACTTGTCATTTGAATCGGCAATATATTTGAATCAACAAGTGGATTTTATAAAAACAAGCTGACACATATTGTTTTAAACATATGTTTGGCTGATTCATACGGATAAACCGCAACAAGTCGAACTTGTTAAATTCACAATGCAAATTTCTCTCAGTGTAGTGACGAAATAATCGATAGCAACAAGGCATGTTTTGTGGCGCCATCTATGTGTGGTGTAGTGTAACATGCGCGTTCTTAGGCGGTCGTATTTTAATGTATGGGATTATATGATCTTCTTATATTTAATCTATGCTGCTACTGACTTTAAATGATTTCTATAATATAAATCTAGTCTCATTATTCCGTTTAAGTAACATAGCCGTATCGTTTTGTTTTCCACTTTTAAATCATTTAAATGTAACATATCCATGCAGGCAAGCATGGTCGCCTGGTATATGATAGCACAGTATAATAAAGAGTACTATCGTACAGTATGGCCACTCCCGATCCCCGCTGAAAGCGCCGACCACCCCCTCTCGGTTACCTCACAGTTACCGCCTGTCAAAAACACGAACAGTCAACCTGTCATATCTCACTCATACAAGCATGGTGCGCGTTCACCTACACGAGCTTAGAATGTGTGCTAGGAACGCGCCTCTTTCATATAATTGATCGCCAGTGTCCGAGATGTGACGATAGGGACGCACCGATAAAGTTTATCGAACTAATGTGCTACGCCCGCGAAACCCTCTGACTGTCCAAGACGTCGATTGCCGCACGCGACTACAGCCTAATCAACATTCCATTTCGACAAGATACACTGCGCGGCGCGCACGATAGATGTGGATGTGCCGTCCAAAGACTCCAAAGGGTCATATAGACCTTGATACTCCTAAGTATCCCAGCGGTAAGTACGTGCGACTTTCGTTCCGGAGGTCGCGGGCTCGAACCCCGGCTCGTAACAATGAGTTTTTCGGAATTTATGTGCGAAATATCATTGGATACTTCCCAGTCGCTTTTCGGTGAAGGAAAACATCTTGAGGAAACCGGACTAATTCCAATAAGGTCTAGTTAACCCACAGAGAACCTCCTATAGAGTAGCAATCTTGTATATTTTGTTCGCGATACGAGTCACCAGTGTTTGGGGTGCGAGGAGCGGGCGGGGAATGTGTTAAGCGCGCTGTGATTGGCCGTTTCAAGGACGGCGGGCAGTCGCACCAGATGAAAAGGGACAGAAGTATGACTGTCCCTCTACTGACGCGTAAGTGGCCAATGTAAGTTGACCTATGCCGGCTCTGAATAAATTATAAATATGACTTATTTGTGGAATGTAATGCCGTCTGTTTTTAAATTTGAGCTTCTTGTTACCTTTCCACACCATTTCACACTACAGGTGGACATCTTTAAGGCATCAAAATACCCTTTTCCAATTTTTTAGTGCGAAAAACACGCGCTGCTTTCGGGTCTGTTACTTGGTCGATACTGATCGGGCACGGCGAGCGCCCGCGCTTATATCAGTGCAAATACTAGGAAGGCTGGCGACCGCGAGTCGTCTTGTAATGGATGTCTATAGGGGTTGGTCTGTGAGTTAACCATTCGGGTTGGAAGGTCAGATGGCAGTCGCTTTCGTAAAAACTGCCTACCAAATCTTGGGATTGTCAAAGCGGACCCCAGGCTCCCATGAGCCGTGGCAAATGCTTGTGTTACTCCTAAGTATCTCTCTTCTCTATAACAGCAGTAAGTTCTTGCCGATCTCTCTTATTTTCACACGCACAGCTCACCAACGCTAGCAAATGTTTGTTCGAATATTCTAACCTCTCTCTGATAAACTCTTCCAACTCATTCCGGGGTAAATAGTACGCCTTTACGTACCTGTCTACATACTCTTGGTACGGAACCGGTTTAAGACCTGAATTCTTCTCTATCTTCACAAACAATTGTCGGTAATCTAGTTGCATAAGACCTCGGCCTCCATTTGAACATTTCGTAGCGTTTGAAAAGCCTTCTACCAACAAATGAACAATGAATTTAGACACCATAGCCCAAACTGAGTTTATGACTTCCAAATTAAGAGTAACCTTTTTAGATATATTCTCTAACCTTAAAGCAAACACTTGAATTTTACGAGTTATCATGTCTACGTAAGGACTGTTCTCAACTTCGACATTTTTGACATCCCATCTCACTTGGGACATGGCCAGTAATGTCGTTCTAGCATCTACAGCTTTTGAGGCAGAACACATGTATACAGGCATTCTTAAATCCACAGCACTGGCGAGGGTGTTGTCTCTAAAATGCTCTAAAACTAGTTTTTGATGCTGAGCCACTATTGATTCTAAATATGGTTGTAGAAACTCAAATTGCTTCGCTAGGAAAATTACGCTTTCGACCGCTACTATTCGTTCGCTTAAACCGTGGAGATACTCTTCAGAAGATAAGTCTAAATGTTGAGGTATTTCTGGACAGAGGAAGGTTTTGGAATCTCCTGAATTGGAAGTGTCTATGGAGTTTGATATTCTTTTTAATGCAGCTGTCAACTTCGGAGTATACAACGTGGTTGAAGCTACATCCAAATCCGAAGTGAAAAATAGATGTACTGTGAAAAATAGAAGTCGAAAAGCTGGTTCATAAGCATGACGACTTCTAAAGATATCTGTGGGAGATATCTACAGATTTGTAGATATTGCCCGCAATTTCGTAGAACCGATAAAGTAGTGTTAGTTACTATGACGGAGTGTTTAGCTTTCGATGGACTTTTGGCGTCATCGTCCACAAAATCTCTCTTCAATTCTTCCGGTTCGTCATCAGAAGTATCACTGCCGTCTAACTCAGGTTCTAGACCAAATATATCATCATTAGTCACATTGTCGCTTCTGAAAATCTCGAAAGGAGTATGTGTAGTCTTTTGATTGAAGTACTTCGCAATATATACGCTGTCATCTTGAGAATGCACTGAAGAAGTCCCATCAGACAGTGTGCTGACTTTAGATAATGACGTGTCAAAGTTAGGATTTAAATATTTTTTGAACTTCTTAAATTCTTGAAGGTTTAGCAACGTAAAAGTTGATTTGACAGGACATTGCTCCCATCCTTCATTCTCAAGGAAGAGTTTAAGCTCCTCCATGCGTCCTCTGTGGTAATTCTTGATATACGACATGCTGTGACTCTTTATAAAATCCTCTAGAATATCTGACTTGTCGCCACAAAATACTTCCGCTACTTGCATCAACCGCCTCAAAATACCTAGTATCAGAATAAATTTCTCAAAAGCGAAATCCTCTATATAGGCCCTCTTTAAAAATATCGATACTTTAGTCTGGACATCATGCCAGATTCTCACTAGACCTCCTTTCAACTTCTGTTTTATATATTCCTTACTAACATTCCTTTCTATTTCAAAAGCACTTGAACTTGGCAAATCTTCGTCTTCATGTTTCGAATGCCATTTAACCAGCAAATAGTAACTCCTCATGATTAAGAACAAGTTCTCGCAAAGATTTAAAAAGCAAACAGCCGCTTTATCTTTTGGTACCGATTGACACATCTCTTGAAACTTCACTTCGATTGATACTTCTCCAATGCAATCTTTAACAGATTTTAAAGATGTTTCATTAACTGCCGAGGAGTAGTGCATATGCAACTGTTCCATGGCTGCTTGACTTTTCCCAAGTAAAGCATGCGCTTTCCTGAGCTTACTAAAAGTGTCTCCGTCGAAGTTATAACAAATGCTAGCTAAAACTGAGTCTAACTTCTCTTCAGTCATGTCTAAAGTATCCTGTAACCTTGTAGCTAAATCCGCTATACAAGTATACTCCCTATGATTCGCAGCAGCTTTCCGACTCTTCAAAATCAGCTCAATGGCTTCACAATACTCCTTCTTAACGAGTAACTCCTGGACATCTTTCTCGACGCTTCTCAAGCTTCTAAGTAGTTCTAAAGACTTGAGGACTGACCTGATGATCTGCCGTTTCCTGAAGTTAGCCAGGATGACGAAGGTGGAGATTGTTAGGTGGTTGGAGGCGGTTCGGAGGTGGGTCCGCGCGGTTTGGCAGGTGTGGAGGGTGGTGGCGAGCTGTTCGCGAATGTTCTGGATTTCCGCGAATTCGCGATCGCAGTTGTCGCGCTGTTGGGAGATGAGGTGCAACGCTTTGCCGGATACCACCTGGGGAAGAAATGGAAGAGCTCTTAACTAACAAAGTCACTTTGAAAGAGTTATATATTACTAGCTTTTGCCCGCGGCTTCGCTTGCGTTAGAAAGAGACAAAAAGTAGCCTATGTCACTCTCCATCCCTTCAACTATCTCCACCTAAAAAATCACGTCGATTCGTCGCTCCGTTTTGCCGTGAAAGACGGACAAACAAACAGACACACACACTTTCCCATTTATAATATTAGTAGGTATGGATGGATTGTTGAGTAAAGTACCAGGGCACCAGAGGACGTAAGAAGTTACCTGCTGCTGTCTCTTCAGTTTGGTGAACATCTGCTCTATAGCGTCGCAGGTGGGCGGGTCGGGCGCGCTCTCGCTTTCACGCGTTCTCTATCTCTTTCGTACTTGTAGGATACCTAAAACATACCTGATACTGCTCTGTTCTGTAGAAGACCCGCCAGGTTCCAATAGTGAAGTAGCAGAACACTTTAAGAGTCCAGAAATATCACATATAAATAGAATGTTACTTGAAGCGGCATTTGTTTCCAATTTTCTTTAAACTACTGTTTACGACATGATGAAGTTATGATTAATACCATCAACTCGATATTGACCCGTTTATATAAGAAAAAATTGTTGAGTAAAGTACCAGGGCACCAGAGGACGTAAGAAGTTACCTGCTGCTGTCTCTTCAGTTTAGTGAACATCTGCTCTATAGCGTCGCAGGTGGGCGGGTCGGGCGCGCTCTCGAGCGCGTGGCGCGCCGCGTCGAACTCGCTTGGAGGTGAGAAGTATACGTTTTCTATCTCTCTTAGCACCTGAAGGAAAACAATTTTTAAGCTTTTGCCCGCAGATTCGCTTAAGTTAAATTCGAAAATTGAGGAATACTCCATACAAATTTCCACCCCCCGTTTTAGAAAAGTGGAGGGTTAGAAAGAGACAAAAAGTAGCCTATGTCACTCTCCATCCCTTCAACTATCTTCACTTCAAAAATCACGTTAATTCGTCGCTCCGTTTTGCCGTGAAAGACGGACAAACAGACACACACAATTTCCCATTTATTAATAGGCTTCGTTCGCGAAACATTGGCAGTCACTTTCGTAAAACTAGTGTTTTCACCAAATCTTGGGATTAGTTGTTCACGCCGACCCCAGGCTCCCATGAGCCGTGGTAAAATGCCGGAAAAGGAGGATGTGGAGTTACCTCGAGGTCTGCAGCAGAGTGCGCCGCGCTGAGCGCGCGCGAGTTCACACCAGGCGGGCCGTGGCGCTCCATGTCTCATATCTACAACAAACAGTACTCCTTATACTCACTCTCCACTGCTTAACAAATTGGTCTAAATGAAATAAAACTATGGAAACGGATTAAATCGCGTATAATGAATTTATTTTATTTTCTGTGTGGTGACGGGTTAAGAATTTCACCACCCCCTTTCTTCCCGTGGGTGTCGTAGAAGGCGACTGTGGGATATGGGTTAAATTGTGGCGTAGGCGAGAGGCTGGCAACCTGTCACTGCAATGTCACAGTTTCTAGAGAGTCTTTATTTCAACCCTTATTTGCCAAGAGTGGCACTGAAGCTTTAGTAGTTTCATGTGCTCTGCCTACCCCTTTATTGGATACAGGCGTGATTGTATGTATGTATGTATAATGAATTTATAATTCATCCCTTCAACTATCTCCACTTAAAAAAATCAGGTCAATTCGTCGCTCCGTTTTGCCGTGAAAGACGGACAAACAAACAGACACACACACTTTCCCATTTATAATATTAGTATGGATACAAATACTTCACTAACATAGTATAAAACAAAGTCGCTTTCTCTGTCCCTATATCCCTATGTATGCTTAAATCTTTAAAACTACGCAACGGATTTTGATGCGGTTTTTTTTAAATAGATAGAGTGATTGTAGAGGAAGGTTTACATGTAGGTATAGTACCCGTGCGAAGCCGGGGCGGGTCGCTAGTATATTATACATAGAAAACATCCATGACTCAGGAACAAATATCTACGCTCATCACACAAATAAATGCCTTTACCGGTATTCGAACCCGGGACCGCGGCTTAGCTTAATACCTACATTTTAAGTATGTCCCCTGTCATCAAAAACGAAATGTCCAACAACAATGTCCACTGACATGGATATATCAGTTATATACTGGCTCTTTATATTGTAAGTATAAATACAAATGGTGATAAGTTTATAAGCAAATAATATTGTTAACTGTTCATGACTGTGGAATCAGTGAGTGGCATGATAATATAAAAACATTGGTCTAAAGTACCTAAACAAATATTGTACATAATATTGTCTTCGGTTACGGGGGGGGGGGGCGATAGTTACTCGAAAATATGAAATCAAAAAACTCTTAGGAAACGGATTAAATAATCGCGTATAATGAATTTAAAATACATCCCGACGTTTCGAACTCTTTACAGCGTTCGTGGTCAACGGGTAAAGAGTTCGAAACGTCGGGATGTATTTTAAATTCATTATACGCGATTTAATCCGTTTCCATAGTTTTATTTCATAAATATTGTACAGTCAAGATACTAAATATAAATGCGCACAAAGTGCTAAAAATATGCGCACAAAGTGCTATAATTATATATAAGCCAATTGTAATAACAATTACTTGTATAGTAGATACGTAAGATGACATGTAATTATATATTATCAATAAATTATGAGTATGTGTATGAGCACAAATGAGTATGTATCCACAAATTTAACATATAATCAAGAAAGTTGTGTATACATATTATATTTATTTTCACCACACCAACTGGTAAAGTTCTCTTTGCTATTCGAAAACAGATAGCAAAATAGCATTTTATCTACAAGAGTGCAAATTAATTTCATACAAATATTAACTTGATGTCTTAAACTGGCTGGTAGATTTTACCTATAAATGACTTTTGAATCATAAATATTGAATAAATTGATGGATTTCATTTACTTTGATGTTTCATAGTGTTTTGTTCGTGTTGGTGTGGTGAACTATTTTGTGTTTTACTCGGTGGCAAAGTTTGTTTAACCTTCGTCCTTTGAAACCCTTGCAACACTCAAAATTCCAGTATTTAGAATCTTTTGCTTATCATTCTTATCAATTGGTATGTGCAGTTAATCATCAACTTTGCCCCCTTGTAAAACAAATAACTATTGTTTTACAAGTGGGCAAAGTTGACGTTTAACTGCATGTGTCAATGTTGATACCCGAGCAAGCAAATTATCCCAATATATGACACAACACAAGGAAAATACTAACCATAAAAAATCAAATCCGTTTATTTATTATGTGCAATCATTTTTTTTTACTATTATAGGAAATTCTTACACAGATTGACCGAGTCCCACAGTAAGCTCAAGGCTTGTGTTGTGGGTACTCAGACAACAATATATTTAATATACAAATTTATATACATAGAAAAAATTCATGACTCAGGAACAAATATCTGTGCTCATCACACAACTAAATGCCCTTATACCGGGATTCGAACCCAGGACCACGGCTTAGCAGGCAGGGTCACTATCGACACACCTCGGACACTGGCGATCAAATATATTGAAAGAGGCGCATTTTTAGCACACAGTCTTAGCTCGTGTAGGTGAACGCATACTATGCTTGTATGAGTGAAATATGACAGGTCCACTTCGTGTTTTTGACAGGCGGTAACTGTGAGGTAACCGAAATGAGGTGGGCGGCACTTTCAGCGGGGAGCGGGAGTGGCCATACTGTACGATAGTACTCTTTATTATACTGTGCTACAGACTGAGCAGACCGGTCGTCAATAAGGAAAACCATATTAATGGTATTTATATCATTTCAATTAGTAGGCACAGTTTCATGCATGCTTCATGGATTAGTGTTGATTAGATTACAAACACATACAGACTGAGGATCAATTATATTCAATATTTAACTGTTCTTATGTAAATACGTGAAAACCATAACAAAAACTTTTACTATATTTCAAATTCAATAGGGTTAGTAAGTAGTAATGATGGAGACTCTATTTGGAAAACAAAAGGGAAATACAGTGAATGGCCAACGTCATAGAGAAGAAGCAGTAACATATAAATATTTGCATAACATATACAAACTTGCAAAGGGCAAAAGTAACACAACTTAAATCACCGAAAATACTTATCTTGCACTATCTGAAAAGCTAATAAGTAATTACTATTGTAAGGACTCGTTTACCTTATAATTTATCGTCATAAGTGATGCAAAACTTGTGCTGAGTGGTAAAATAATTCACATCGACCAAACCAAACTTAACACAATTTTGGCTGTCACTTTGACAGTTCGAGTGGGCGTATTTTCACCTACGTAAACGATTCTCTAATATACACCCACGTAATGTTCGACCAGATTTTTTGCAATACAGCGCCATCTATTAGTAAGTAGATATTTCTGGAAAAATTTGCTTACAACGCCATCCATTGCAGAGCAGACTAAAATAGTCTATAGTTACGGCCGAAACATGAAAAGTGATGCATGTTGAGACGCCATAAGTTGCTAGGTACAGGCCAACTGTTCTTATACTGCATCAGAATGAGAGAATTTTAGAGAGAAAAATAACAAAACAATAGTTTTATAAAATTTTATTGTTTAAAATTAATCTTATATCCCTTTGTTTCCCCGTCTTGTTCTAATTTGAAGTTATCCGTGGAAAGTCCGAACGGTTTCAATATCATATTGCCCAAGTCCTTCAGCTTGCCAAGCATTTCCGCTTTAAGTTTTTCGTTTTTTTCTTCTATGAGCGGCGGGAGCCGGATGGTAGCTTTTTGAGCCTCTGTGTGTGAGGGGTCGAGTTCTAATATCTTTTTGTAGTCTGCGAGACACTCGTCCAGTTTTTCTGTGGCTTCGTAGGATTGCGCGCGCCTGAAAATATATGAATAAAGTTTTTTAATTCTACAACAGTTTACAACCCTTTTTTTTTTTCCTAAAATTTTTCTTAGAACAAAATTGCATTTCTTGTCTCAAAAAATACCCAATGACTGCACTACCTACAGAGTGCAGACTGCATTACCTTGTTTAGAAAAACATCCAAAATGGATATTAATTATATTAAATTTTTTCTCAGGGCAGGCAATTTGGATTGATCACATAAATTATAAACATTTTCAACAATATTCTTTATATTAAGAAAGACTAGGGGCCCATTTCTCGAAACTACAAGTTACAATTTACAAGTGGTTCTCAATGTTTAATATGACCAGTTGGAAAGAGACTTCCGCTTGTAACTTGTAACTTGTAACTTTCAGCTTTGAGCAATGGGCTCATGGTATCAGCAATTCCCGTCAACTTTGTACAAAAATTAAGGGAAAAGTTAAATTTGTTTTTATTAATTCCTATTTTGTTACCAAGATTTTGTTGATTAATTGAGATTTTATTAAGTTTTATTTCGACATTAAGGTTCTCTAGTATCTATATTTTCTTAATTATAACAATTATCCTGTATATATCTTACGAAAGTCGAATTATATTACTAAATGTTGGTAACAAAATAGGATCAATTAAAATTTGCTGACTTGGCATTGTACAAAGTTGATGGGAATTGCTGGTATATAAACATACGCACCTGATATAAGCCTTCAGATACTTCTCATCAAGCTCAATGGCCTTGCTGCAGTCCTTGATCGCTCGCTCATATTTGAGGAGCTTCATCTTGGCAGCGCTACGGTTGCAATACAGCACCGAGCGCTGTTGGCTAAACTGCAGTGGGCAGATTTTTAAACCTGGAACATGGGAACAAATGACTGTTGTAGGTTTTATTGCAAAACCTGCTACCTATGGTCATTTAAATAAAGAGTTTAAAAACCAGGTATTCTAGTTCTAACCAAGGATTATTTACCTATATACAGGGTGTAACAAAAATGGTGGTGATCCGTTTAAGGGCGTATTCAGTATCGTATTCTCATCAGGAAAAAGTAGGATAAAAATTTTTTTTTGCAAAAAATTTTTTTATCTTTGAATTCGAGATTCGACCGATTCGCGCGGCCCGGCTCATACAAAAGTGAAAATTTTTTTAGCGAAAAAAAAATTTTCTTCTACTTTTTCCTGATAAGAATACGATACTGAGTACGCCCTTAAACGGATCACCACCATTTTTGTTACACTCTGAATAGGATTTACATACTTCATATTAAGAATCGTAACTTGACTATTAAATACTACCATAACTAAATGTGTAATGGTTGAGGTAACTGGTGACCGAAGAGCGAAAGCTGGCGACTTCCTCGCACAATGTATCAGCATTGCGATACAGCGAGGAAATTTACAATGCCTCAAGGGCCTATTTTAGACATTAGCTAGCTTTTAAGTTTAGTCAATCTTAGTTGCTTATATAATTATGTAAATATGTTCATGTAAATAAAGAGTTTACTATCCAATGTGTATTGATGTGATATCAAATATAAAGAAATTTGTCATTTGTTCTTAATATTTGGGGAAAAAATGATTTTGGCCACTTTCAGGCTGCGAAACAGCGCCATCTAGTTTTAAGCCTAAACAGCCCATACATTTCAAGGGTATGCTTTTTTGTATGGGCTTTGTCAGTCCAGTATTAAATTGTGCTTGGTTCTAACCTTCTGTGTATTTCTCAATGCACCTCTCAAACTGGCCGTCCTTAAAGGCCTCATTGCCAACCCTCTTCAACTCCTCGGCGATGAGCTGACGTTCCGCCTTCTCATCGTCTGTCAGGGCCACCTCGGCATCCTTCAGGGCCTCCTCGTCTAAGGAGTCGGTGTCACTATCTGGTTCATCCTTGTGGTCTGGGTCTTTCTCAATGTGTACGTAGTTTAAGGGGTCTGAAATAGTCAACAATTGTTATGAAATTAACACCTAATAAAATTCAAATAATACAAATTATCCTACTGTTATACACATTATTCCACCAAATATGTTCTAATAAATTTAACTCTTATCCATACTTAATATTCTAAAAGGGAAAGTGTGTGTGTCTGTTTGTTTGTCCGTCTATCACGGCAAAACGGAACGACGAATTGACGTGATGTTTTAAATGGAGATAGTTGAAGGGATGGAGAGTAACAAAGGCTACTTTTTGTCTCTTTCTAACGCGAGCGAAGCCGCGTGCAAAAGCTAGTATTCTATAAACATACTGGTTTACACACACACAAAATAATTTACTATTATTCAAAACAAAGGTTCTATTGCTCCTTCAATGTCAACTGTCTTTTCAGTTGGGCTTTTTTTTTTTTTTTATACCACGTCTTCAATGTCAAACTGTCGTTTTCCTTTTTTGAAGAACCCCATACTGTAGTTCATCGGGAATACCTCGACAGGGAGCTCATTCGTTCGTGGGAGTCTGAAACCGCACGGTGCGCCAGTAAATGGGGTTTTCTTAGCGGTGAACGCACACACCTGTGTCTTAGTGGGATTGAAACAGACTAGGTTGTCCCGACCCCACACCGAGACTCCGGACAGAATCCTCTCGATGTCCGACACAAGCTTTTCACGACTTTCTAGCATCATTGAACGAGGGATATTAGCACGGCCCGTGTAAAATGTATCCCCAGTACTGTCATCCGCATAGCAATGGATGTCGCCGATAGACAACATGTCATTGATATGCAGCAAGAACAGCGTTGGGGATAGCACAGAACCTTGCGGGACGCCAGCGTTTATGTCCATGCTATCGGAGCAGCTACCGTCTACTACGGCTCGTATGCGTCTGCCGGACAAAAAGCTGGCAATCCATTTGCATAATCCCTCGGGCAGTCCATAAGATGGTAACTTCGACAAAAGGCCCCTATGCCAGACCCGATCAAATGCCTTCGCTATATCTAGGCTAACTGCCAATGCCTCACCTTGACTCTCAATGGCCGAAGCCCAGCGGTGAGTTAGATACACTAGAAGATCACCAGTAGAGTGACCGTGGCGAAAGCCATACTGGCGGTCGCTTATTAGATCGTGTTCTTCTAGGTATCCAAGGAGCTTCGAGTTAATTACACGCTCCATGACCTTAGAGAGAAGGGAGGTAATAGCGATAGGCCTATAGTTTGATGGATCCGATCTGTCGCCCTTTTTTGGGACAGGGTGCACAAGGGCCGTTTTCCACGAAGATGGAACTTCCCGTTTGCTAATAGAAAGCGTGAAGAGATGCGTTAGCACGGGACACAACTCTGGAGCACAGCGTTTGAGCACAACTGCAGGTATGCCGTCTGGCCCGCTCGACTTGTGAACGTTTAAGGACAGTAGCTCCCGCCGAACATCCTTCTGAGAGATGCGGATTTCCGGCATGGAGTGTGCACACCGCGGTATGGTAGGTGGCACGGTGCTACCGTCATCGCTCACAGTCGAGTTCGAGGCAAAAAGAGTACCTAGTCGGGCTTTATCAAAAATTGTCTTCTAACTTAACTTACAACACTATTACAGCATACTGATTCATACACACACAATAAAAATTACTATACATCATGCCAAAACAAGAATAAGATTCGGGTGCGGCCCTAATGTATGGTTTACAACAATAACTTGATCATCTTATATTATTGCCTCATTTATGCCATTTACCCACCTGAAGCCTGCCCTGGGCCGTCGGCGGGAGGCGGGACCTCCTCAGCACTGGTCGCAGGGTCGATCACGAACTCCTCCGAAGTGTTTTCTGTACTTAAAGACGATTTAAGCTCTCTCGTTAAATCGTCGATAACTTCCTCGTTGGATACCTGCTGTGTGCTCTTTAGCCGTTCGGACATGTTGTTCACGGATGATACAGAATAAGGTTCACTATTTCATGTGTACAAATTTCAGGCAATAAAGGACAAAGTAATCTTTTTTAGCGCATTTAGTGTGCATTCGAGATGTTTGCTTTTGACAGAACGTTTTGTTCTAATCATAGTTGTCAATGTCATGGTCTATGTTGCCAACGTAAGAAAAATAACTCCACACTTATACTTTTATTACTGTTTGTTGTGAATAAGTTATTAAAATTACAGTTTTAAGTTACAAAACCAGAAAATGGAAGATAAAGCCATTTAGAAAATATACTAATATATAAATATACTAATCGGTAAATGTATACAATGTCGTCAATGTCGAAGTAAAGTTCGTCCTAAAAATTTATTCGTGGCAATGGCAGCCCGTCAAGGTGTTACGTTTAATTATTGCATATAACAAGTATTGAAGGTGCACAAAACATGTCCGATTCACTTACACTTGTATAAATAAATATCATTTTGGTAATTAAAAATAAATATTTATTTAAGTTCTTGAATGGATATGGAGAAATTTTTTTTTCTTCTTGAAACAAAAGTTCAAAGTTGTACACAAACAGATGACAGAAGTCATCTGTTTTGTATAACGAAACGTAATTTAACCTAAAACTTATAGTAAATCTATTCAGTCAGGGTCAATTATAATTTGTAATATTTTGTTTAAATATTAGCATACGATTGTCTCGAGAGCGTGTGCATCCGGAGGGAGTGTTCTTACGCATAGTGACTCATCAATTTCCGTCGTGAACAAGCATCAAAATGTTTTACAGACATATTTTAAGAACTTTCACCAATCCACGAATACGATGCCTAAATAACGGGTTTAGGAACAAATATAATAATTTCGGTAGTCCCGCGTCGCTGTCCACATCTATAAAGGCGTTAAAGGATGAAAAGTAAGTTGTAGTTTTATACTTTAAGTAATTCTTTCATTTAAAGGTTTTGATTAGTTTGACATTGATTACACAATAAAATATTGATAAACTCGAGATTATATTTCCTCGCTTCATTGTTCGATATAATTATTAAGTTTACATTATTGTAGTTTATTTAATCTACTGGCAACATATTGCACGCTTATTTTAGAGATTTATAAAAAATAAGTATTTCAATTGCCTCTAAACCCCACCCTCAGGTCGGTGTCAACCGGCGGTGGCAACCTCACATGAAACTGGTTGTATTTTCTCTCAGTGTACCCACAATTTTGGTACTATTTTTATTTTAGTTTTTATAAAACTAAATTATGGCTTGGTTTTTGTTCTGTTCAGAAAGCACCGTTGCTTTCTCGAACAAGAAGTCACGGAGACCGAAATGGTACATTCCGGACAACCAACTCGATTACCAGGACTCGAATTCTCCATACATCGAGAATGTTCCGGAGATCTTACCTGAAGACGCAACACCCTGCGGGTACGGCGCCAGGCTCAACTCCTGAAAATTCAGCTCCAAAAGTACCTGATTTGGACCCAGACCTGGTTACCGCGTTTAGGTGAGGCTATATACCGACCATACACCCATATTTGGGGAAAAATTCACGGTAACTTAGCCTCCCCTTGGTTATCATTAGTCCGCAAGGGTTTACCAAAGATTTGAAGGATAAGATATTAAAAGAATACCTTATCTCCGAAAATTGTACGTTTTTTTAAGCATTTAGATGCTTCATGCAGAAATTTCTGCGGCCATTACAGCCATGCTGTTTGTGGCAGCTGCCAGTTGGGTGTAGGCATTACAGCCATAAACCGAGCTATTACTGTTCTATTGACGTCTGATGATATATAAGATCACTGCTACCAAGCTGTTAAGCGACAGTTGTCGCATCTTATCAGACTTGCATTATTGCAAAACCCAAGCACGTACAAGGCTTGTCACACCCAGGTTATAAAAACCCTTCTTGACCATAATTCAAGATGCGGGCGATTTACTCTATGGAAGTAAACTCCCGGAAAAAATAAAAGCCTCAAAAGTAATTGAGAAACAATGGCTACAGATAAAAAAGTCTGTATATTCGGGAAAGAGCAACACGGCTCCATCAACTTCGACAACAACGTCGGCGCGCAACCAATACCAGTTTCAGGGAAACGGGTCAGGCCTTCCTCGTTACCAGTCGAAAACGGCGGGGGGGGGAGCCCAGAGAAGGACAGCAGTCAACCAACCCCGAACCCTCCAGCCAGACCAGCAGGCCAGGGCAAGCCCCGTGCCACTCCTCAACAATGAGTCAGTTTCAGTTACCTCACGCTGGTAAAATAAAATATTTTTTATGATTGCTGGTCAAAAATAACATCAAATGAAGTTATTTTAGATTCGCTTAAAAACGGTTGCTCGGTAACTTTTGAACGTCCGGTTTTTCAAGACGTTGTACCCCAAATAAATTGGGCAAGTAGTGAAAAAGCCGTTATGGAGGTACGTCCAAAATTTAATTCAGCTGGATGCAGTTGTCCCTTGCATCCCACAGCATGACCAGTTTATTTCGAGAACGTTTTTGTCACAAAAATGTAATGACACCAAACGTTTTATTCCAAATCTCGAAAAGCTGAACAAATTTATTCCTAGAGAACATTTCAAAATGGAAAACCACAGACCAACTGTTAAGCTTATACTTACTAACAGGTAGCTTCATGGCTACAGTTGATTTGAAGGAAGCTTACCCACTGATTCTTATTGCGAGACAGTGCCGCAAATATCTGAGCGTCCATTTTGAAGATGAAAACCCTAGTTTATTAACTTAAATGAATTTACGGCTTTGTCTTATGGTCTTTTTTAGCGCGGTATTTTATGTGTCGGGTACTCTTATGTAGAGTGTTTACGAAACGTAAACGTTAACCTACTAGAATGCTTGTGCTTTGTCATAAACTATACTAATAGGACATTAAAACCGCGACAGGTTTGTCGAGACTTAGGTTTTATGTTCAACTCAGTCGATTTTTTTACCTACGGGAAAAATGAGAGAAAAATCGACGTGATGGTTAGAAAATCTCTGTCACTACACTCTTGTTCCGTTAGAGAATTATCTCAACTGATCGGAGTACTTATTGACGCATGCCCTGCAGCTAAATTTGGGTGGCTATATACTAAAATTCTAGAACGCCAAAAATTTCTAGCCTTGCAACGCGACCCAAACTATAGTAAGAAAATTAAATTACCGAAACTAATATTAAATGATCCGAACTGGGGGATGAATATTATATTCTCTTGCACACGGAGCGTCGAGATCCGAGGAAAAAGCTTTCCACATAAACCAATTGGAAATGTTAGCAGTATGTTTACCTCTTAATATTTCTTTAATGACCGTCGTTGTGACTATTTTATATTAATTCGTATAGACAATACGAAAGCTATAACTGATATAAGCGATGAAAATCGCATGGGCAACGTTCAATTTCGAAATTTGACCGACCCTTTCAGACGGATTTGGCAGTGGTGCGAAGAAGCTAAACCTTTGTTTTTTTTGCATCGTATATAAATATTAAATATACGAAAAACAATATAGAAGTAGACCGGGTATCACGAAATGTGAATCTCGATACTGAATGGGAACTATCTCATGAAGCGTTTATACTGCTACGCATAATGTATACTGCTGGTGAGCCTGATATTGATCTTTTCTCTTCTCGCTCCAATGCCAAATGTACACTTACTTATCATGGTGGAAAGACCCAGATGCATCAGCTGTAGATGCTTTTACACTAGACTTTTACAGTTTTCCTCCATTGCCGATCATTTTAAAATCTTTAAAAAAAGATAATTTATGACAAAGTAACAGGAAGTTTAGCTTCCCCGTCTGGCAATCCCAAGCGTAGTTTCCTTTGTTAATGTCACTAGTAAAATCCGATATTATTTACATGAGCCCCGAAGAACATAAGGTCTGTTCTGATCACAGCACCAGGAATCCGTTCCACAAGCGCCTTCTCCTGGGTGCAGCGGTGCTCTCCGGTAAAGGTTATCTGAGGAAATTTCATGTGATCGCATCTATTTCTAAAAATACCATTCAGCAATATAACGTTTCGTTTAAACGTGGTTTAAACTATGGTGGACATTTTGATCACAACTCGATCAAAACCTTTTTAGTAGTTCGATTAAGTTGATTCTAAGATTTTTAACGGACCAGTTTAACGCAGGATCGTCATATTATGGATCCATAAACAATCATAAGGTCAGCATTATCCCTGTTTCTCAGGACAAAAAAAAAAAAAAAAAAAAAAAAAAAAAGAACATGTTAAACGTTTGTTAAAACGCACATTTAAAATGAGACCTATTTTTCCAAAATATAATTACTCTTGGGATCCAAAAATAGTATTGGATTACATTGATGAATGATATCCAAATACGACTATAGAGCAGATTACCTAGGTACTAAAAAGCTTGTCGTATTATTGGCATTATGCACTGCCCATCGCGTGCCAACATTCTTACTGATTAAATGAGTGAATATACACTACCCAAATGGGGTAAAAATTATCGTGTCAGATATAACCATCTGCCCCGACATACTTATACTGTTCCTTTCGTACCTTAAAGAAACGTGTCACGCGACTTCGGTCCTTCGCGAGTATCTTACTCTAACAAGCGATAAAAGGGCCTCCGAACTCAGAACACCTCTTATTAACTGCGAAGCGCCCTCACAGGGACGCGATGGCACAGTCAATAAGCAGGTGGATAAAACAAGTACTAGCGGAGATCGGGATGGACGTGGCAACATTTAGTGCACACAGGCACTCGCCATGCTACCACGTCTACTGCCGTTTCGGCAGGGGTCAATGTTTGACATTATCAAAAAAACTGCGGGTTGGACCTCAACCTCGCTATTTCCTAAATTCTGCCATCGTCAAATAGTTGACCTATTTGCAAGATCAGTTTGCTATAATTAATTATGAACTGTGTTACTGAATAAGACTGATCTTGTGTATAAATTACATAACTATGTAATTGCTAGTTGTTTAGTAATAATTATGCAACAAAATTGAATGATAAATATTTAATTTTGTTTTCACAATTGCCATACGCAAAACTTTGTCTCTAAACAACTACAATAATGTAAACTTAATAATTATATCGAACAATGAAGCGAGGAAATATAATATATGATCAAACGAGCTTCGCAAGCGAAGTTCGATCGATATTATATGACTCGCTTCATTGGAAGATATAATTACCCTCCCTCCCGATACACCCAGATTCCAAAGTTTTGCTTGGAATAATCTCTGAAAATAATGAGGTTGCCACCGCCGGTTGACACCGACCTGAGGGTGGGGTTTAGAGGCAATTGAAATACTTATTTTTTATAAATCTCTAAAATAAGCGTGCAATATGTTGCCAGTAGATTAAATAAACTACAATAATGTAAACTTAATAATTATATCTTCCAATGAAGCGAGTCATATAATATCGATCGAACTTCGCTTGCGAAGCTCGTTTGATCATATATTAGATTTGAAGAACTAACAACAAGTAACAAGTAAGGAGAACAAGATAACTAATCTTAGTATTTATTTTTCCTTTGAAAAAATATATAGGTATAATATGTAGTTTCATGCATTAATGATCTTTAAACTTCATGTGAAATAAGGCCATTTTTTACAGGATTTTGTTAGCATTTCAAATACGAAAGACCTTATGGCCCTTGACACGAGAGGACCCACAAAAGGATTCTCTGATGCAAAGCTTCTTATAGATATTATACACTTACACTAATATTATAAATGGGAAAGTGTGTGTGTCTGTTTGTTTGTCCGTCTTTCACGGCAAAACAGAGCGACGAATTAACGTGATTTTTTAAGTGGAGATAGTTGAAAGATAGTTGAGAGAAAGTGACATAGGCTATTTTTGTCTCTCTCTAACATGAGCGAAACCGCAGGCAAAAGCTAGTGAGATTATATTTATTGGTGCTTCCACTTATTATTTTGTAATTCTAAATGAAATAACTGTTATTGAAATAGAATCTTTACGATCTCTTTTCTATATAAAGATGGTGTAAAAATGATGTCATAGTAATTGTATTTATTGCAATTAGCCATCATTAGATAGTGTCATTACTCATGATACTATTGAAACTTTTGATGACCGGTGTCATGTGTCATTACAACAATTTTAAAACTAAACATTAAACAGGTGGAACAGCTGGATGGGGTTTTTTTATGATTGAGTTGTTTTTTTTTTTTTTTGTGTGTAAGTACTTTTGAAATATTTTTAATTTAAGTTAGTTTTAGTTTATTATTTATTATGTTTTAGGTACTTAAAGTTATCATGTATCATTCAATCCTTTGTGTAAATAATCATTTTAATAAACTAAACATATCTGTTGCAGGGTGAAAGTGACATTCGTCTTGCACGATGGGAAGCGGTTGCAGGCCGACGCCAACGTCGGAGACTCCATACTAGATGTTATAGTCAACAATGATCTGAACATTGAGGGTTACGGTGCCTGTGAAGGCACGCTCACCTGTTCTACTTGCCATGTCATACTAAAACAGGAAGACTATGACAGGTAACTGCTAGTAGTTTATGGTGCCCTGGTATTCTCAGAGACTCCCTGGACCCGGATGTTATAGTCAACAATGATCTACATTGAGGGTTACGGTGCCTGTGAAGGCTTGCTCACCTGTTCTACTTGCCATGTGATACTAAAACAGGAAGACTATGACAGGTAACTGCTAGTAGTTTATGGTGCCCTGGTATTCTCAGAGACTCCCTGGACCCGGATGTTATAGTCAACAATGATCTACATTGAGGGTTACGGTGCCTGTGAAGGCACGCTCACCTGTTCTACTTGCCATGTGATACTAAAACAGGAAGACTATGACAGGTAACTGCTAGTAGTTTATGGTGCCCTGGTATTCTCAGAGACTCCCTGGACCCGGATGTTATAGTCAACAATGATCTACATTGAGGGTTACGGTGCCTGTGAAGGCACGCTCACCTGTTCTACTTGCCATGTGATACTAAAACAGGAAGACTATGACAGGTAACTGCTAGTAGTTTATGGTGCCCTGGTATTCTCAGAGACTCCCTGGACCCGGATGTTATAGTCAACAATGATCTACATTGAGGGTTACGGTGCCTGTGAAGGCACGCTCACCTGTTCTACTTGCCATGTGATACTAAAACAGGAAGACTATGACAGGTAACTGCTAGTAGTTTATGGTGCCCTGGTATTCTCAGAGACTCCCTGGACCCGGATGTTATAGTCAACAATGATCTACATTGAGGGTTACGGTGCCTGTGAAGGCACGCTCACCTGTTCTACTTGCCATGTGATACTAAACCAGGAAGACTATGACAGGTAACTGCTAGTAGTTTATGGTGCCCTGGTATTCTCAAACTCTCTGCACCTGAATGTTATAGTCAATGCTGATCTAATGTGTGTGACAAAGTTGTCCCCGAACCATAGAGGAATTAAGGAGTTGTAACTCCATACATCAGTAAACGCGAGTTATTTGTATAGGTATAGTGACATCTAGCGACAATCACGTGTCAAATAGCGTGAATTATTACTCCATTACTCTATAACAGTTGTCAACTCAATTAGAATCTAAATAATAATAGATTAAGAGTTTTGTTTGTAAAATTCTATAAAAAATGACTGAAATAAACAGTTTAATTTTTTTTTATAGTGTCTCGTTGCCAAAAATTTTATATTAGAACAGTTTACAACTTATATTACAAAGCAGAAGGAATTGAAAACGGAATACTGATTTATACTATTGTAATATTAGCTAAAAATTGGTGAGCATTAGACTCTTCGTTCGTCGCGACATCTATTGACAAGTAGCAGTACTGATAATTTACGCTAGTTGACGCGTGATTGTCGCTAGATGTCACTATAACTATGCCTATCAGTGGCGGCTGGTGAAAATTTCTGCTAGGTAACACTGAGCAAAAAGAAACCTACCTACCTAAACATTAGGTACTTTACTAGTAATCAATTTTAGGCAAGCCGGTGGGAATCGGCTTGTATGGACCAGCCGTTGCTGATGCCTATACAAATAACTTGCATTTACTGATGTATAAGTCTTCCCTCACTTATTGCTCTATGCCGTGAGCACATACCCTAAAAAAAACGTACCTCGACAAAATTGGACGCTCACTTATTTTTCTATGGCCCCCAGGATACCAAAAAAAATGTGTGACGAGGAGAGAGACATGCTCGACCTAGCGTACGGCCTCACTGACACTTCGCGGCTCGGCTGCCAAATCATCATGACTAAGGTAACTAATTATTCTTATAATAATCAGGAAGTATAAGAAGAAGTTTCAGGAGGAAGAGTCAGGAAGTCTCATTTAAGTTTTATGGCGAGTTTTTTTGAAAAGACTTTTTATAGGTCTCTTCTTCAGAATATGAAATACTAGCTTTTGCCCGCGGCTTCGTTCGCGTTAGAAAGAGACAAAAAGTAGCCTATGTCACTCTCCATCCCTTCAACCATCTCCACTTAAATCACGTCAATTCATCGCTCCGTTTTGCAGTGAAAGACGGACAAACAAACAGACACACACACTTTCCCATTTATAATATTAGTATGGATAACTATTCTTTATAAATACCCTGTGCTTTTTTCGTGTGTGTGGTGGACTGGTGGTCTATATCTATGTATAACGCTATTCTTAAACACTGTAATTAACCTCAAAGACTGCACCTCTAGAATAGATAATAAACATATTATTATTCTTATATAAATATTACAGCAATTTACAGTGTTTTAGTGGACTGAAGTCTGTGAAGACCGGTCTGTTTACTGGGGCTGTTATAACTTAGTAACTTTAATTCTAATTTTTATTAAATTAGGACACTTTGTTCGGTTGTCGTTTGTTTCCTTTCTTTTAGTGAATATTTTAAATATATGATTTTGACTACCATATACATCTCTAAGGAGAATTAGATTAAGTAGATATACATTTTATTTTTAGTTGTGACATTTAGAGTCATTTGCACCTCTAAAGTAATTTTAGACTTTTTTTTTTTGTATTTGTACTTTTTATATTAAAATTTAGTGTAGTTCTTGGTTGTAATTCGACATTTAGAGACCTTCTACATCTCTAATTAATTGTATAGAGTTAACTTTAGTTAGAACTTAGAATTAGTATATAATAGTATCAATTGTAATTTCAACTCAATTTTAAATATTTTTTTAAATACCTATGTACATGTGACGTGTAAAAGTGCCCCTGTGGCCTATTTGCTGAATAAATTATTTTGATTTTGATTTTGATTTTCTGATCACTCTGATCAGCTACAAGTTGGTCCTTAGAACCGTATCATCATCCTCCATTTTGCGGCATTTGCCACGGCTCATGGAAGCATGGGGTCCGCTTTGACAACTAACCCCAAGATTTGGCGCAGCCGCTAGTTTTACGAAAGCGACTGTCATCTAACTAGGCGTTATTGGGATTAGTCCAGTTTCCTCACGATGGTTGGTCCTTCGAACCGTATATCACCTTAAATATCTATTATTTTTTTAGGAACTCGACGGCTTGGAGGTAAAATTTCCGGAAACCATTAACGACGCGCGTAGCTGATGCGGCGAACTTCGTTTTGTAAGACCAATTTAATAAAATAATTGACATTTTTGACAATATGACTTCTTTGGCTGTTATTATTCTACTTATGTATAGTGACAAATTGACAATGATAATTTCTACTAATGTACAGAAAGGACACCTTCTACAAAGTCGAACACAGCAGTTTAGGGTCGATTCAGGGTTGTGTTGTCCCTCTCGACTATTTAGGGTTATCAATAATCACACATTTATTTATATGTATATGAAGATTATAGTGTTGTAGATACACATACTTAATAATATGAATTGGCTGTATATTTCTTTCATAACCACAATGTTGTTGGATTAGTTATAATTGAAATTATATGATATTGCTAAAATATAGCTAAAATGATTATATTTTAAGAATTTGCTTACATAGTTATATATCGGAGTTTTTGGCAGCTGATGCTTAAAATGTTAATGATGCTTAACCTCCTCAGTCCTCGTGTACATTTTTTGTACATATTCTAAGATCTATTAAAATTTTTTCTACTCCCGAACTGTTATTCGTCATTTGCAGGGTCGTGCATACATCTTTAAAACCCTACTTAAATGCCTATTCCCCACAGCCAGCCCCCGCCGGCTTTCCGCGCATGCGCGCAGTAATGAGAAAATTGAAAAAGCATTATTTGGCTCTGTAACCATGACAACGCATTGTTATAACGTTACTGCGCGCATGCGCGGGAAGCCGGCGGGGGATGGCTTTGGGCAGCTGGCTCGAGCGCTGGCAGTGCAAACCGCCGCGTCACAATACAGGAAACAGTGTGAATTTCACGAAAGTTATTCTAGAAAACTATTAACAACTAAGTGCATGGTTGTAGAAAAAGTTTTGTATTCAACGGTGTTTAACTGAGTCAAAAAATACTCTTGGCGTCTTTATTAACAATTTTCGGTTTCGCCTCAAATTGTTACCCACGCCACTCGTCTTTTTTGACCTCCTTTAAACGCCGGTTGCATCTTGATCTTAATTCAAAAACAAAACAATTGCTCTCAGGACTCGGGAGGTTGGATCTTTTTACAAAATAAAATTTACAATTTCGAACAAATATTTATATATAGTTGTTTTTTAGTATATTTTCAAAATTATTTTAAATAGGTATATGAAAATGGACATGTATTAGTCGTAATATATATTAAGATCAAAATTTATTATGTTTGTTCATATAATATATTTTTTAAAGATATTTTACATTAAAGTTGAGCATCTACAACTACTTTTTATTTGTTCCTATTTCCCTAATGCTTAATTTTAATGATTTAAGACTGTACCGAAGTTTCATTTAATCACACCTATATCAAAATATTCATAATATGTGTCGTTTGCAAGTTGTAGGTACCACGCTCTCATTTAATAATATTGACGCTCTATGAGCCGGTCTAATGAGTATTTACCGTTCGGTATTGCACTAAACTAATGCAACTGGCCCTAAAGTTAATTCGTTTAAAGATACGAGCAAATGTTTTCTTTATGGTTAGCGACACCACAGTATAATAAAGAGTACTATCGTACAGTATGGCCACTCCCGCTCCCCGCCGAAAGTGCCGCCCACCCCCTCTCGGTTACCTCCCAGTTACCGCCTGTCAAAAACGCGAACAGTCGACCTGTCATATCTCACTCATACAAGCATGGTACGCGTTCACCTACACGAGGTTAGACTGTGCTAGGAACGCGCCTCTTTCATATATTTGATCGCCAGTGTCCGAGGTGTGGCGACACAGAGGGTTGGTCTGTGTATTACGATGACGTCCAAGTGGCACCTTTTATTTTATAACGTCACATACACGGTCAGGGTCAACGTTTAGCAGACAGACTTGAGGACTTTTCAGACGTTTGGGTTCTATATGACACCCCTTGATTTTCAGGCGTCCATAGATTACAGTCACCGCTTTCCTGATAATGAACCAGTGTCGAATTGAACGACCGTATGCCTGTTTGACCACCGACGCTTTGACCGTATGCCTGTTTGCCACCGACGTGGTATAAAAAAAAGGTTTAATTTAGCAAAATGTATTGCATTAATTTCCCTTTAATGTAAATCAGTGAAGATATATTGTTGACACAGTAAGTGCACAGTAAACATGTAGTATAGGGAACATGACTGTAGTTAAAATAAAATATTTTATACCATGCACGAGACGAGATAAAGCATTAGAGAATTATAAGAACAACATGGACAGAAAGTATTTTTAAATCCAATTTCTATTTAATAAGTCAGGTAGAAATATATAAAGTAGGTAGCTGAGTTGACCGTGACGTCACTCAATTCGATTTCATATAAATTCCATATTAGCAAGTCGTTCAAATTCGTTTTGACAGTTTTTAAAAAGAAGCTGATTTGACTAGGAGGCAAGTAGCCTATTGCAGCATGTCTGATGTCCAGTTTTATCACAAAAACGAAAAATAGTCCTCATAACATTGCAGCACACGATAAGTATATGTACTTGATTAAATTTCTCGCCTTGATTTTACTGCTACAGTAATTATGGAATTAGGGTTCCTTCAATCTATATCATGTGATAGTTGGCGTAGAAAAAATATAATAATTTTCCTTTGAATCCGCTCATTTCTTCCTAGAAAGTGCGGAATGAGTCACAGATAGACAGTCTGGCAAGAAAGAGTAGACATTAAAAAGTGGCAACATTATAGTGACGTCCCTTCCAATCAATATATGGAAGAAAATGGGACGGCACTAATTGATGTCGGCGCTTTTCTCTGTACTACATTGTTCACTTATTCAGGTCTTCTAGGGTGACTTGTCCATTGATGTTCCTTCTCTGGTTCACGATTCATGCATATTTGCTAAATAACAAAAAAGTACTGTAAACAATAATCTGCCCTGTTTCGTTTCGTGGCAGCTTCCGATACGATACGCTGCAACCAAGTGTTGGAACAATTTTCCGCCACCAGACAGAAACTGATGTTAATTTTATAACCTCTTAATTATAACCTTAATATCTATTTGTTCCAATTTCAACAACACTTACCGATAACATAACTACCTACTTACTACTCTCTGTCAATTACGTAAAAAATGTGTTTGTTAACAGTACATGTTCTATTCAGTATCTGATTAATGTTTAATTATTTTCTTATTTTCTTTTATGCGGCATCCTATTACATATCTAAGTACTAGTTATTGATTAGTTAGGTACTTATTATGTATGCCAAATACACAAAATACACAGAAAATACACGTTGTTTATGAATGTAGTTAAGTCCATCTAAAAGTTAAAGAAATTAATAGAATAAATATTATGCAGAACCCACAGTTACGAAATTCAAACTCAGTACTTACCTATTTTTTTCTCGGCATATGAACAGTGTCGTTCATATTATGTGTTGGTAGTGTACTTCTTAAACATGAATTTCGCCATATTTTGTATTATTGCACGTGAGTTTATTGTACCTACTTTTAAGGCAGAGTTTGTTAAACTGGGATTCACGGAGCCCTTAGGGGTCCATATTTATCGGGGTCCAAGTACTTGATGTATCTTATCTTATCTTATCTTAAATCTGCGGGGGTCTTTCCGGATACACTTCGACCCATCGGGATCTTTTGTGCAATTACCCCCTACGATCCTAAGATCCTTCAGCTATTCAGGAGCTTCTCGACCATCTTCACGTATCGGATGATGAGGCTCATGGTATAGTAGGGGGAAATTAGCTAAAATTACGGCATAATTAATGGAAGGTTTTTTTTAATTGAAATATGTACGTTATAGACTGAAGTTATTTTTCATCAACCCTCCCCACTCCTCCCCCCTCTGCGTCACCCCTCTACCCTCCCTTAAAGTGCCGAAAATGCGGTTTTTCTCGATTTCTGACAAAACTGTTGAAGATACAGAAAAAGCGCGTAGGAACGAAGTAATCCTTAATAAATTTACTACAAATCATTCATTAACACTTTGGTTCTAGTACTTATAGTTTTCGCGTGATCCGTCACGAAAGTTGGTCCTTTGCTGCAATTTTCTTTATTGAATGTTAAGTTTTCGCCCAAAATGCTTACGAAATCGTCGAAATTTGTTTGATATGACTAAAATATTGTAACCCAGTACTAAAATAAAATTAAGGGGGAAAAATCACTACCATGGGTGGAATTTCTAATATGTCTTGGAATTCCAATAATTATTTAAGACGTAATATTTTCACAGTAGTAGTCGCTAGGAATACCATTGATCCATATAGTATATCGATGACTGGGGATGAGCTTTTGGTAGCTGTTGGTAGAGCCCTGGAGTTTCAATCCAGAAGCCGTGAGTTCAAGTTCCACCCATGGTAGTGATTTTTCCCCCTGAAATTCATTTTCAGTTTATAATATTTTAGTAATATCAAACAGATTTCGTAAGCAATTTGGGAGAAAACTTAACATTCACTAAAGAAAATTTCAGCAAAGGACCAACTTTCGTGATGGATCACGCGAAAACTATAAGTGCAAGAACCAAAGTGTCAATGAATGATTTGTAGTAAATTTATTAAGGATTACTTTGTTCCTACACGCTTTTTCTGTATCTTCAACGGTTTTGTTAGAAATCGTGAAAAACCGCATTTTCGGCTATTTAAGGGGGGGAATAGGGGTGACGCAGAGGGGGGAGAGATGGGGAGGGTTGATGAAAAATAACTTCGGCCTATAATGTACATATCCCAATCAAAAAAAATCTTCCATTAATTATGCCAATATTTTCATACATAACTCTATGGTAGTCTATGGCTTCGATACACAGCAAAGTCACCACGGGAGGTACCGGCCGCCGAAAAAAGATAGTCATAGGGTGGAACAAACATGTAAGCGAAGCGCACAGGGAGGCCAGGGCTAGATTCCAGGACTGGGTTTCGTGTGGTAAGCCGAATGGTGGGTCCGTTTTTGAAGCAATGACTCATAGTCGTAAAATCTTTAAGTCTAAGCTCAGATGGGTCCAAAATCATCAAGACCAAATAAAAATGGACTTACTTGCCGCACATCACAAGAAAAATGATTTTCGAAATTTTTGGAAAATGACAAAAAAGTTGGAAACTAGGCCTGGACTTTCTGTAAGCGTAGACGGAGTTTCAGACCCTAAGGGCATTGCGAATGTATTTAAGGATCATTTCAGCGTTCCACCCGCTGCATCAACCGGGGCCCGGCGGCAGCGGCTGCGCGATTTTGGGGTATCGGAGGGGAGTGACTTTCAAGTCCATTTCACTGCAGATGACGTAAGAAAAATAATAAAAGATATGAAAAGGGGAAAGTCGCCCGGTCACGATCACTTAAGTGTCGAGCATCTGCTGTTTGCTGGACCTCACCTGCCCCGCATACTGGCAATGTTCTTTAACCTTTGTATATGTCACTCGTACTTGCCATCTGATTTGACCAAAACCATTGTAGTGCCTATTGTCAAAAATAAAACGGGTGACATATCCAATAAGGCTAACTATAGGCCTATATCGTTAGCGACAATAGTGGCTAGGGTGCTCGACGGCTTGCTCAATGTACAATTGGACAAATGTGTAATGTTACATGATGCTGTTCGGCTTTCGACCTGGTTTATCCACCGAAAGTGCCATCATCTGTCTAAAGCAAGCCGTTGAGTACTACACACGAAGAAAGACACCTGTATATGCGTGTTTCCTCGATCTATCCAAAGCCTTCGATCTTGTTAACTATGATTTATTGTGGAAGAAGCTTGACGAAGTGCATTTTCCTATGGAACTTACGCGCATATTCAGGTGTTGGTATGGTGGCCAGCGAAATTGTATTCGCTGGGGTAGTGAGTTGTCGGACGAGTATGGTCTGGAGTGCGGGGTGCGGCAGGGGGGGCTAACCTCACCTAAGCTTTTTAATTTGTATATCGATGCCCTGATTGGTGAGCTCAGCAGTACACGTGTCGGTTGTCATATTGATCGGGTTTGTTTCAATAACATTAGCTATGCCGATGACATGGTACTGTTGAGCCCATCGATTGGCGGTCTGAGATTGCTTATTGAGAGGTGTGAGGTATATGCCCGTGCGCATAACCTTAAATATAATGTGACCAAAAGCGAATTTATGGTGTTCAAAGCGGGAAGCAAGTGCCCATCACACATCCCACCCATTCGTTTGAATGGCATGCAGCTGAAAAGGGTTTCATCATTTAAATACCTTGGGCACTTGGTAACCGACGATTTCCGTGATGACGCGGACATTGAGAGGGAGAGGAGAGCGTTGGCCGTCAGGGCCAACATGATAGCTCGCAGGTTTAGCAGGTGTACAGCGCAAGTGAAAATCACATTATTTCGAGCTTTCTGTACATCGCTGTAGGTACACCTGCAGCCTGTGGACTCGGTACACGCAAAGGACGTTTAACGCCATGCGCGTACAATATAACGACGCGTTCAGGGTGTTGTTGCGGCTGCCGCGGCATTGCAGCGCGTCCGGCATGTTCGCGGACGCGCATGTGGACGGGTTTCATGCGACGCTGCGTAAGCGCTGCGCCGCGACGCTGCGCAGGGTGCGCGATAGCCGCCACAGCCTCCTGAGCGTAGTTGCTGAGAGATGGGACAGTGGCCTCATCAAGCACTGGTCCTCTCTCCACTTATCTCTAGTACCTAAGTTAGTTATTTAAGATTATTTTTAAGTTAACCATAGTTTTTATGTTTTAGGTTAAGTTATACTAACAAAATATGGACCTTGTTTGTCTGAAATAAATGCATTTTATTTTTATTTTTTTATTTTATTTTTATTTATTTATTTTATAACTTTCCAGAAGCAACGTACTAGTAGCTCTCTGAAGTCCTTTGGTACCAGGTAGCCTGCTCCAAAGTTCTTCATTCTTTGTCTGGCGAGGGCGTGACATTCACACATAGAGTACTTGAAGTAGACCAGGCACTGAACTTAACATAGCCTTAAGATTTTTTATCCTAGATTATTGTTTTGACTGAGGTCCTTGTGAGTGTTTCGTTCAGTCCGCTACAGAGATAACTAATTAGGATTACCCATAGACATGTGCGCAGAGCTTTAGCTATTTCCGCAGTTGACTGAACTTTTTTGATAAGCAGAAACGTCTGCAATCAACATACTTATATGTGATTAATTAAGAACCAACCAATAAGCTCATAAAATCCTGAATGGTGTTAGTTTTAGGATTCTATTTCAGAATTGAGGGAAAAGGAATAAGGTCTAATAGTAAATTTAAAAGTGGAAAATGTCTGCCTTGGGTGAGACTTGAACTCACGGAATTTAGCATGGTTAGCGCATCGTAACTGGTGAATTTCCAATATGACTTGGAACTCCGGTTGCCGTTTAAGAAGTTTAACACTCTTACGGTAGATGTCGCTACGGGTCCCATTGACCTTAGTAGTGGAAAATTTCGCTGGCTTGGTTGAAGTCTTGGTGGCTCAGTTGGCAGAGCGCTGGAGTATCGATCCAGAGGCCGTGAGTTCAAGTCTCACCCAAGGCAGACATTTTCCACTTTTAAATTTATTCTAAGCCTAGTGGCATCGATTGCAGACGTTTCTGCTAATCAGATGTTAAAGGTCTAATAGTGTTTCAGAACTTTTACAATAAGTATTATCCTTTTAGTATCAGCAACCATACAAGCCGGCCCCCTCCCTAAGCTACGGCACCGCCTCCCAAGATGGGCCCGCGCCAGGCTGCCGAGACTCCGCCCCATCAAACTGGTACAAACATCAGAGGAGGCCTTCCACGTGCCTGAGGCTAGACGTTTCGACACCATCGCCATTGATGCCAATGATGGGAATAACAATTTTGCAATATCATTTAAAGGTGATTTAAGATCATTAGCTAAGAATAGTATTAGCGATAATATGAGATCAGTATTTGGAAAAAACGACGCTATACATTTGACTAAAGGTAAAAAGAAGAATAATATTTTATTGAACATCGTAGAACAGTTGGTAGAGGACGAGAAGCAAAAACAGGATGGCCGAGACATTATGGAGGTTTCCTTAGGATTAAAGAGAGGGTTGAGAAGGCAAGGGGGACTCCCGCCTAAGTTGACTTACGATTTCAATGAACTGGTTGATTAGATTAAGTTGAATTATTGGTAAATATATTAAAAGAGAATATAATGTGCATTTTCTTATATAATAAATATTGTTAAGGTAAGGTCAATACGCTTAAAAACACATTCACTACCAGGCGATCGATTTTTGAATTTCGAACGCACGAATTCGCTATTTTTGAAGAATAATGGCTAGTAATTTTTCTCCTCACTAGCTCGGAAACACGTGTTTTGTCCTTTAATACCAGCGGGTAAAAACGCATTTTATCCACTAGTGGGTAAAGTAATTTGACCTTGAATAAAGTCAAATTAACTGCTTTAAAATTGATAAAAGTAGGTGAATCTAGTAATAAAGATGATTTACCACCTGTGGAACTACTGGAAGCAGTGATAAACGCATTTTTTGCGTTGTAGTTTCCTCGCTATAGTGAGGGGAAAAGTTTTGTGTTACACTCGGGTGCAAATGTATTTTACTTCTCGTGTGTTAAAAAACTCGCAAGTTCAGGATTCTATTATCGAACCACTCGCTTCGCTCGTGGTTCAACTATAGAATCCTTTCACTTGCTCGTTTTTCAATTCCACACTCGGCGTTAAAATACAACTTTGCCCCCTTGTATAACAAATAACTATTAAATTGTACTAACAGAATCGAAAACGAGTGGTCATTAGTAATGACCACTCGTTTTCGATTCTGTTAGTACAATTTAAATCGCTAGTAGTGGAGATATTATTGAACGAATTTCGCAAAATCGAATGGCCGAGATTCAGAAATCGGCGCACTACGTCAGAAACCGGTCGTAATTTTATAAGCGCCCGCTTGTATATCGAGAGCCCGCTGGGCGGGTTCTGCGGTATCTGAGAAAGTTCACGAGTGCCCGCCTCGTGGGTTCTTGGTTGCAAAAGTGTTGTGTCAAACGATATTGGGGTGTTCACTTGGCCTGTTTAAATAATGATTGTTTATTGAGAGTTCATACGTTTACCACTAATCGCGAGTAGCAAAAGCATGAACTCTCAAAAATACCTGTGACAGTGAGTAAAAAGGCCAGACCCCCGTATGTATTACATTATTCTGCAGGGTTAGCACATGATTGCCGCGAGATAGATGACACGTCTTCTTCTAATTGCATTAATGCCATAAGGACGGGTAGTCTATCTCGCGGCAGTATACTCTCGCGGCAATCATGTGCTAAGCCTGCTGGTATTTCCGAAAACAAATCTCGCAAAGCGAGGATCTAATTAGCCCTATAGGTAACTCAACTCTCTCCAGAAAACCGCCGCCTGCGTCGGGCAGTCAGCAAATCGGAGACAGAGCGGTTACGCGCAGTACTCAACGCTGGTTTGCTCATGCAGTCCGTACTACTGTCTACCGCACAGGTACTTATGAATCGAACGAGGAACGAGGGACGGCCTGAGTTACGTGAGTGACCCTTCGAATGATTAAAGAGTTGCAACTTTTAGGGCCGGTTGCATCAAACCATCTGTCATCGTTAAAGCGTTCGTTAAATTTTATTGTATGGGAAGTTCCATAGACGTCTGCTGCGTGACGATGATGTGTCTGTCAAAAGAGCATTCCTATTTTTTTGCCATTTTTTTTATTTTGATTTTTTTAGGGAATTTTAAGTCAATTGTACTTAGAATCACGAGTACTTTCAATATCACTGAGAGACAAAAAGTGTCCCAGAATTTCCAAACATTTTTGTTACTTTCCTCTTTTGCTACCCCACAAATGTACGGAAAATGGTAAGAAAATAAGAAAAAATCGTATGGGACAATTTTGTTTAACTACTGTCTACTATCACATTTCAAGTGGCAAAAAAAAAAGAAATGTTCAAATGTGGTTGATGCAACTGGCCCTTAGTGTCCTAGAGTTAGCGTTGAGTTGGAGAATTTATTTGAAAATATCAATGAATTGATCATTTTCGATTATGTATAATGCTGTAGGTAAACTAATGTGTAATGCTAATGTCACTTTTTACCTAAACTTAGTGGTTAAGTAACACATTCTTTTTGTACCATGTTATTGCCGGTGACTGCACAAGTTGTTCCGAGATATCAGGTCAAATTATATTTCAACAACTTTAAAATAACTCTTAAAAATACTGAGTGTAAGGGGTGCCTTTCCACCAGAGACGTGCTCTACGGTGCTACGGATGCGTCTGATATCCACCAATCTTGACAGGTGTTTCAGCGCCGATTTCCGCAAATTTCTCTTGTCAGTCCTGCGGTAGACTATGTCGGTCTCGTATCGGTCTAATAAGTCATCAGAAAAGGTGCTCTTCGAATATTACACCATAAATCGTCTGCAACAGACGTTAAGGCCAATGATGATGATGACTTGACTTAATGTCCTATGTCCCCTAGGTGGGGCAGAGGGCGTCCACAGCGCGCCGCCACCTCGATCGGTCTTGAGTTTCATGCTTTAATTCGCTCCAAGTCTTTCCAATAGCCTTTCTTTTTATGGGATAGGAGGCAAACGAGCAGACAGGTCGCCTGATGGTAAGCGATCACCGCCGCCCATGCACACCCGAAACACCAGTATTGGAGGTGCGTTGCCGGCCTTTAAGATGAGTGTATACGCTCTTTTCTTGAAGATTTGAAGGTCGTATCGGTCCGGAAATACCGCTGGCGACAATTCATTCCACAGTTTAGCTGTGCGGGGCAGGAAGTTTCTGGAGAAACGCACAGTTGAGGACTGCCAGCCATCTAAATGATGGCGATTAGTCCTTAGTCCGTTTTCATATTATCCGATCCGATATCGGAAGGATTTCAATAGAAAAAATCCAACATGGCGCCTGTAATGTATGGGATATCGGTCCGACTTCCGATATCGGATCGGATAATGTGAAAACGCACTTAGCATCTGCAATAATAGTCCGTTGCCATGTCGCCAATTTTGCTTCGGACGGCAACTTTTTATTTTTCCTTGGGGGTTCCAGACAGCGTAGTCGAACCCGTTCCCACTAACGCTATGCTTTGTGGAACAATGACATTATTGGTGGATATCAAACAACACATTCACGTAGCGAAACTCTGGTGGAAAGGCACTCTAACGCATGTTCTCTACTTTAAACATTTACAACAAAATAACTTTATAGCCCAAAATCAGTACGGTTTTAGAAAACAAGCCAACACATTATCAGCGACAATTTTGATCTCATCACTAAAATCAAAACTAGCATTGACCAGAAACAAATTTGTCTGGGAATATTCATAGATTTAAAAAAAGCGTTCGATACCGTTAATCACGAACTGCTCCTTCAAAAGCTTGAGAACATCGGCATCACAGGAACGGCTTATAGCATATTAAAATCATATTTGGATAGTCGATCCCAAATTGTCAAAATTGGCAACTACACTAGTAATCCTCTAGAAATCAAATGCGGCATCCCTCAAGGATCTATTTTAGGCCCACTCCTGTTTCTGATTTACGTAAATAACGTGTGTAACATAGGACTAACTGGAGAAACGACTTTATACGCAGACGATACCTGTATATTTTACTTTGGAACAGACCTCTTGGAACTAACACGGCACGCTCAACTCGATTTGGACAAATTTTATACTTGGTGTCAGCATAATCAACTAACTATCAATACCAAAAAAACTTCCTATATGATATTTGCAGCGAAAAATAAAACAATCCCACAGCTTCCGATCTTAACCATCAATACCGATATAATTCACCGTTCCTATCAAGAAAAATATCTTGGCCTCCTCCTAGACGATAAATTAAGTTGGAAGGGACACATTGAACACGTAAGATCTAAATTAACGGCCCTAACTGGTGCGCTTCGAAAAATTTCGGGATGTGTCCCTCACAAAGTACGGATGACTGTGTACAATTCCTTAGTCAAGTGTAATTTAGAATATCTAGTCGAAGTATGGGGTTGTGCTGCTAAAACCAATCTAATAACTTTACAACGGTCGCAAAATAAACTTATTAAATCCTTATTTAAATATGACTAAGTACCTTATGAATAGAATACCGAAACACTGTACAATAGAACCAAACTATTTAATATAAAACAACTTTACACTTACACTACCTGTATCTTAATTAGAAAAATCTTGTCAAATGAAATACATACGAACATTACTTTGACGAAAAGAAATTTTAGGCATTGTTTGAGAAATACAGACAAAATTAAACTTATTAAGCACAGAACAGGTTACGGTAAAAAAAGCATCATGTCCGAGGGAGCCCAGATGTACAATAACTTACCCAGTGAAGGGAGAGACAGCAAATCATTAAAATTGTTTAAAGTGAAGTTAAAAAAATATATCAGTGACAATGTATATTAAGTATCAAAGACTAGCTGGATAAAACTATATTAAGAAAATTGTTTATATCTTAAGCTCATTGTAAGTGAACTTTTGTTCTTTATGAGTAATAAAGTCTTTAAATCCAAACTATATTTTACTAGCCCCGATTCATATGTATTGGTCTAGTCCATCGATCTAAACTACCTAGATGCACCATCACGGCTTAGAATGTGTCCTCAGCAAATTGTGCTTGAAAATGTTCTAAGCACAATTGGGCGGTCAGTAGCGCTTCATCCGCCGTGTCGGCAACATGCCTAAGTGCTCCGTAAAAAAGTGCGAAAATAACACCTTATATACGTTAAAAAAGGATGACGTATCGTATTTCCGGTAAGTAATTGTTAATAATTTTATAATGTTATGCATTTGTGGCCAAAATGACTTACTAAAAACATTTATTTTCTAGAATAATCAAAGTAAATTCCTTGATTTGGTCTTACGCAGTTTGTCTCTTTCTCTCGCGCTATACTAGTAATGAGCGGACGGCGACAAAAGATGGATGAAGTGGAACATAGTTAAAAATGGAATGATGGAGTCGCTAATTTATATTTTTTTGTAAAAGAAGCCTATTTCATATTAATAGTGTATGTATTTATTTATTATTATGGACCAATAAGTCTGAAATAAATGATTTCAATTCAATAATATTAATACATATCTTATAAATTACTTTAATTATAAAAAGAAACAAGCCGGGAGTAGCAAATTCGTTTTTAAGTAATAAAAAAGGTTTTTATTCCAGATTCCCAAAACAAGACGTTGAAAGGGAAAAATGGCGCAAGATTATAGCTGAGGAGCGGAGAAAAGATTTACCCACACAAAGCTATGAAAGAAATTACGTAGAATAATAAATTAATGTCATCATTCAATTCTTCTTTGTTTTAATAGCTACTTAATTCATATTCTCCAAGAGCACCATCCCTCACACACACCACATACAATCCCTCAACTGTTTACCTTCACATAATCGCTACACAAACACTCACTACACGCACACACACACACACACACACACACACACACACACACACACACACACACACATATGTTATATATATATATATACATACATACACACACACAACCAGTTTTTAGCAAAAATACGGCAAATTTCCTCATTCTCGCCTTTCATCTCATAGCGCGACTCCCATGATGCCTCTGTCCATCCTCGTTCCCAATTTAAAAATGGCGTTTAGATTGTTGCAGCGCGAACGAAATTAAACTTATGTTGGTTGCAATAAGACGTAGATTTGTTTAAAAATATGCACACCTGCGATCTGCGGTCATAAAATTTTATGGCTTTCGCGATGATCACATTCATTAATGTCATAACCGCCAATTGCTTGCATTTGAAATTGAACTTTAAGTACTAAGAAATAACGTTTTTTTTTGTAAAAAAATTAAAGTAGTTTTTACTACATTGCGAAGTTGTCGTTTGTCAACTAGACGCACACATTTGCAACTAAGCGATCGGACACTTTTGAGTGTCGAATTTGTAGGTGATAGTGTATCTAGGGAAGTTTAAATCGATGGTCTAGTCAGACCATTTTTTGAGGTCCTCCTGTTTGTACAAAAATAATGTCTTAGTACTCTTAGTTCAAAAATCATTAATGTTTAATGCGAATACTAATCTAGTTTATGTTTTATGGCAGTTGCACATTAACTTAATCTAAATACAAAAACAATTCTTCAAGCATGCAGAACTGCTATAGGAGAGGAAAACGTGATTAGGACAACATTTTTTTTAAAGTTCTTTTTTTTACGTCACATGCAATTTTATTTGACAATCAAAATAAACTATTACAATTTTACAATTCTCACTACTGGGTCGTGACTACATGTGTAAAAGTTATTAGAATAAACAAAATATTTCTGTATTACTGGACGAACTTCATTGCATCGAGGCTAGTATAAATTATAAGGTTCCTAAATAAAACAACACAGTGTAATAGATCATTTTATTTCTATTCATACAAAATATTTAAAATCGCTCCACAACCCCCCCCTCGATCAACAATAAGGGCCTATTTATTGTCGAGAACTCGCATACGAGTTTTATTACATTGCGGTATTTGATGGTTGTGCAAAATTATATGATACTTCAACATCCCGCAATGTAACTGAAATCGCATGCGAGTTCGCACGTCGTCTAAACCAGGCCTAAGCGCCAGAAGCAGGCGAGAAACAACTTTAGGCACATTGTCAAATTTCAATACTACTTTTGTACAAGTGTCATCATCATCATCATCATCATCGTATCAGCCGGAAGACGTCCACTGCTGGACATAGGCCTCCCCCAAAGATTGCCACAATGACCTGACTGCGCCACCCGCATCCAGCGGACTCCTGCGACCTTCACCAGGGGCCCATTTCTCGAAAGTTATTAGTCTAATAATATTAGTGTGTTGTCATGGCAACCCATACGATTTGACAGTTCGTGGACTAATAATATTAGTCTAATAGGCTACTTGCCTCCTAGTCAAATCAGCTTCTTTTTAAGAACTGTCAAAACTTATATGGAATTTATATGAAATCGAATTGAGTGACGTCACGGTCGACTCAGTTACTTTATATATTTCTACCTGACTTATTAAATAGAAATTGGAATTAAAAATAACTTCTGTTCATGTTTTTCTTTTAATTATCTGATGTTTTATTTCGTGCATGGTATAAAATATTTTATTTTAACTACAGTCAAGTTCCTTATATCATTCGAGAAATGGGCCCCGGATCATCAGTCCATCTTGTGGGGAGCCTACCCACGCTGCATCTTCCGGTACAGTCACCGGCAAAATTAAGTGGTGATTTCTGTACCTTGCCGCTTTTAATTATTTGACGACTTCGTATGACATTTCAAACAAGATGTTAATAGGACAAGGTACAGAAATTATCACTTATTTATGCACTTATGCAGAGTGGAGAACGAAGGCGTGGTCAGTTCAGACATTTTTACGATGACGATGATTTGAATGAAATATTTTTGTAGACTCGCCCGTTAAAGGGTTAAGGGACTGGTCCCAGCACTAGCTAGTAAGCTATGAGTTATCGGCTATAAAAACGAACAAAAAATAAGCACTACCGTGGAAATAAAACATACACGGCGATTTTGATAGCTCACCGCTGGGCGAGTAACTATAAACATCGCCGTGTCTCTTTTATTTGCACGGGAGTGATTATCTTTTGTTAATTTTTATAGCCGATAACTCATAGCTTACTAGCTCGCGGTGGGACCAGTGCCTAAAGGAAAAAAGGTTAAAAAACAGTAATGTTTACGTGATTTATTAAAACAAATAAAACGTTAAGTTTGCCCTGCTTTGCGCTCACAACAGTCATTTACCCATAAAAATATAAATTAAAAAGACGTATAAAATCTTACCCACCGTTACTAACTAAATTACTTTATATTTTACTATATAGCTTACTGTAGTTTGGAAAAAACAAAGAGAGTAGGCAAATAATAATCAAAACTAGATATAAATTATAGACAAAGTCCAAACCTTTTTTCTCTTAGAGGAACGTCTATTTTTGCAAAATAAGGTCAATACTGGCAAGTGTGTGACGCGTGATTGTCGCTAGATGTCACTTAACTATGCATATACAAGTAACTCGCATTTATTCCTCTATTACTCAGAATTTTAGCACACGGGGTTTTCTCCCAAACACACGGTAACGGAAGTGAGACATTTTTTTTTTAAACCAATATCAATGTGGATAATTTCAAATTGCCCACTCTCACGCGTTTAACGCAAAACAATATCAAAAAAATACATCTAAATGTGGAAATCATATTTGTGCCTTTAGGAATGACTACTAAACACGCATAACCCCGTCTATATCCGTTTTGCCCACGACGTCAAAATCCGTCAGTGTGGCCAATGCAATGCAATGTTTAAATTCTGCATGCGCGGATCCAGGGGGGGGGGGGTTCCATGGGGGTCACGACCCCCTGGAGCCTAGGTTAGCCAAACAAATAGATCGACCCCCACGAAGCTGAATCCGCCCTTGAAATTCTGTCAATATAATATGCTATTTACATTTTTTTTTAATATTTCCTTGAATGGTTTTTCATGTGGCCTCCATAGAAAAGAGTCCACATGCTGGTCTCTTCTACTGGAATACAAATAAAAACATTAAAAACGTTTAATATTAAAGCACAGGGATCCTTAGGTGCTGGAAAGTCACATATAGTCAATAGAAGTACAGTCACGGACTTTAATTCTTGATCCACTTTTAGCTCATTTTATACTGGAACGTCATAGCTTAACTATACTTAACTATGAAATGTCCAGTATAACAGCTAGAAGTGGACCAACAATTACAAGTCCGTGACCGTCCGTCAGCAGTTCTCAAAAAGTTTGTACATAGCCACGTCAGCAAAATTTTAATTGATCCTATTTTGTTACCAACATTTAGTAATACATATAAGTCGACTTCCGCAAGATATATACAGGATAATTGTTATAATTAAGAAAATAATATCTGGGCGACCGAGCTTCGCTCGGTTCTATTTTAATATATCACGTCTTTGGATAAAAAAAAAACTCTTATAAATACAAAAACAAAAAAAAGACAAAAAACAAAAACTTAATTTCTGGCCGGGATTCGAAACCCTGACACCTACGATCTATCTGCGTACATTGGACCGACCTCGTACGACTGAGCTAAGCGGAATCGATGCGCGCGCGGCGAAATTAAGGACCATATTTTACGTTTACTAACGCGAAAGAAAAACTCATGAAAACTCGAAAATTCGCGTTTTCCGGGATCTAGGGCTACGCTAGATCGATTTTTCACCCCCGAAAACCCCCACATAACAAATTTCAGCGAAATCGTTAGAGCGGTTTCCGAGATCGTCGGTATATATAAATAAATAAATAAATATACAAGAATTGCTCGTTTAAAAGTATAAGATATAGATACTAGAGAACTTTAATGACGAAATAAAACTTACTAACATCTCAATTCATCGAAATAATCTTGGTAACACTTGCACTTTTTCCTTAATTTTTGTACAACTTCTTAAGAACTGCTCACGTAGGACCAAGGATTTAAAATTAGAGTAACTCATTTTTTTCTCATTTAAAAAATGTGTTTAGATAATATTGGAGACTTGGCCCGTTTAGATATTTCTGTACATATAATATATCATCTCTTTCTGATGAGAGAAAGAGACAATGACATTTATTTCTTATAATATCTCTATTATTGCTGATAATTAAATTGAAATATTAAAAAAACAATTTACAATTTTATTTAAAAAACTGTACGTATTAATTTAGCTAAATATGTATTTTGTAACAATATCATTTATTTATCAATTGGGTGAATCAACTTTTCTTGCCCGTTATTGCCATGGTTACGGTCCCCTGAGTCACGCCTCCAAGCATGCATGTAGTCCATTGTAGCAAATTAAGGACAGGGCTTGTTAACACCAGAAAAATACATGTTTGCATAGTTTAAGTAGCATAATTTTGCATAAAACCAGCGTGACTCAGGGAACCGTAACCATGACAATAACAGGCAAGAAAAAGTTGATTCACCCATTATATTACAGGCATTTAAGCATAAGACATAGTATAGTTGTTTCAACTACCATTTTGTATGATATTTACATTGATATTTTTATTGAAAATAAATACTTGTTTCTCAATCGAATTATGTCAACCGGTTCATAATATTATTACAGCAGTGGTTACAGTTTCATAATAATATTTTCTCAAACATGCAATGAAATATTGTCTTTACGTTCCTTAAAATGGGCTGGGAAGTATCGCTTTTTGGGCGCAACAACTCGAGAGGACTGTAAAGGGATTTCATATTATTTTTTAGGCCTAGGCCTGCAAAGTAACTTTTTTTTATAAAATATTGTCCTTTAGAGCATTTTTTTTTATTTCATTGTATGTTTGAGAAAAGCACTATACATGCCTCGGCGTGAAAACGGATTCCCGGCCTCGTATCCCTATCCCTATCCGTATATACCCACTTGGCCGGAAATCCTCATTTTCCCGGCCTCTGATGTAATGTACTATATAGCAGTGGCTAAAGTTTGTACAGATGTAGTGAGAAATGGGTTTCCTTTTTCCGGAAACGTTCGTATTTGTCATGCTAGTTCAGTCAGTCTCAGTACATCTTGTACTGAGACTGACTGAAATAGCATGACACGTTGGTGGGTGTTTTACAAAATAAATCTCGAATATCGAATTTCACTAGATCTGGACGCGCTTAGGGCTCATTCTTTGAGAATCGATTCGATCCTGACGATAAAAATAATGTGACCTAATTATTTTTCCTTTACGTCACTTAAAATTTCATGCTTAATTGTCGTCACAAAACTGACAGCGAGTTAATTTTTGTTAACAACTTACGCTAATTGCGGTGACCCAAATTCTGAAAATGCCCAACTACCCGAAAATGTACAAATTATTTGTTTACGTTTTTTTTTTACATACAGTCACCAGCATAAATAAGTGATGAATTCGGTACTTTGTCGATTTTAATCGTTTTACAAACTCGTATGACATTTCAAACAAAATGTTAAGGCCTGATTTAGACGGCGTGCGAACTCGCATGCGATTTAGTTACATTGCGGCCTGTTGAGGTTACATACAATTTTGCAGCCATCAAATACCGCAATGTAATAAAACTCGTATGCGAGTTCTCGTACCGTCTAAATGGGCCCTAATGTGACAAGATACAGTAATCATCACGTGACTGTACCTAACAATCGCATCTTTATGAAACAAGTATATATTTCTTAAATCATAACATGTCAAATAATACTTATTAAAATATCCAAATAACAATTTTCTAAGAATATCCGAATTTTTTCAATAGTATTTTCCAGAGATTCATGCCATTGATTTTGTCAAAGTATAATATTTATATTCTATCGAAATAACCAACATAATTATATGGCAATAGCATTAGTCAAAACACATACATTTTAAGTCGAAATGAATTCGACCAGCGTCTCGAAATATAAACGTAGAATTGACATGCAGAGTCCACGCGCCTGGCACAAACACAAACATCTTCCATGCGTTATCTCGGCACACGCCACGGCTTATGGCAGACTGAGGTTCGTTTTGACAAGTAATCTCAAGATTTGGTGAAGGTTTTAGTTTTACTAAAGCGACTGCCATCTGACCTTCCAACCGAAAAGAAGGGTAACTAGGTCTTATTGGGATTTAGTCTGGTTCGTACACGATATCCTTCACCGAAAAGCGATGGACAAATATCAAATGACATTTCGCACATGAGTCCTATGAAAAAAATCATTCACAAATTGGTATGAGCCGGGGTTCGAACCCGCAACCTTCGGATTGGAAGTCGCACGGTCTTACGATAATTTTTTTTTATCAATGGGGTGTTCGACCAACTGGCACGTTTGCCAAGTGTTTGTGGTGATGTTTGGAAAGGTGTTGTGTGTTTGTAACAAACACTAATCGTGTGGAGCCGGCATTATATTTTAGTTGCACCATTTTGATGGCATGTCAACACGTATAAAGTAAAACATTTTTAGCATCAGTTTTAAATACTTCTGCTATTGCAAGGAACTGATAATTTCAATGAATCTATTCAAGTTGTCAAGATCGATATAAAAAATGTATCAGTATGTTTTATTTAGTAGTGACATTAAAATTCAAGCCAAAGCGTGTTGAGGGCATTGCCCCCTAGTTAGTGTATGTTCGGCGCTCGCCTGTCGGCATTGATGGATCATTCATAACCAGAGATCGGACAGTTGGGAGTTATTTGTATGTCGTCTTCGAAATAATGAATATATGTTGATAGAATGATGACCAGTTGTCCGATCTCTGATAACAGTTGAGGAGTGTCTTTTCAAAATGACTTATTTCTATAAGTCAACAAGGTTTATTTCTCTAGGAAGACATAGATAAAAATAACCCCTGTTGACTTATAGTAATAAGTCCTTTTGAAAAGACACTCGTACTCCAGACCATATCAAATAAAGTTGGGTTTTTAGCATTGAATCCAAGCATGTAGAAGATTATGTAGTGTGATCACTTCAATAGCATTTGATGCATAAAAAAAAAGGTTTTTAACATAGTAAGTCCGAGCCTGTACATCTCATGTAGTGTGTAGGGGGACTCCCCCAGAAAGTGTATATTTGGCGATCACCTGACACCTTTGGTGGAACATTTATAACAGTTAGTTTAGTAAAATAAGGTTTAAAACATAGTAAGTCCAAGCCTGTACATCCCACGTAGTGTGTAGGGGCAACGCTGCTCTGATTACTGTATAATCGGCAATGACCTGTTGATTTCAGTAGATCACTTCTAAATGTTAGTCTGTTGTATAACCTTATTTAGAATTTTTACATTGTTGGTAAGTCCAAGCCTGTACATCTCACGTAGCGTGTAGGGGGCGTCGCCCCCCGGTTACAGTATATTCGGCGATCACCTCTGACTGTTATTTTAGTATCTGATACATACATTAGGTTTATAACATAGTAAGTCCAGGCCTGTATATCTCATGTAGTGTGGGGGCGTTGCCCCCCGGCTAGAGTATATTCGGCGATCACCTATGACTGTTATTTTAGTATCTGATGCATAGATTAGGTTTATAACATAGTAAGTCCAAGCCTGTACATCTCATGCAGTGTGGGGGCGTCCCCCCGACTGGTGTGGGCGCGATCACCTGTCGGCGCAGGGGGGCTGCGCGGGGGCGCGCTGCTTGCGGTGGTAGTGGTCGTCCAGCTGAAGGAGGCAACCTACGGCGCCGAAGTATCTGGAATAAATTAACTGGTATAAGTACAGTCTACCAATTGGAACCCTAGAACACTGTAGAACTATGTCTTAGTGACGTTATAAATGAGATTGTAAGAAATCTCTTACTGCTTGTCATTTTGTAGTCATGTGGGGTAACTGTGCGCAGAGGGTAACTGCGCAACGCCTTTATTAACCAGCGTTATTAGGGTCGTTTGTCAGTACATATGTGGATACGTCCTTCCTATACAAAATGTACTGAGGAGACGTTTTTTGAATTACATTCAGGTGGCGTGGCGCGGACGTCCGTTCCGCACCTCAGGACATGCGTCTCTTAGATGTGGCCGGTCCCTTAGGGTCGTTTGTGATATGTGGATACCAAATAAAGATTTGCGTCGCATAACTTGAAATCTGGGTAAATCCATTCTGCTTTAAGGTTGATTATATAAAATAACTGTTATTATAACTGAAAGATAATCAACCTTATAGCAGAATGGACTTACCCAAGTTTGAAGTTAAGCGACACATTTGTTGGTGAAGAATTAGTTCACACCAGCCCCTTTAGCACAAGTTGCCTTGTCGCGCGCAAGTCCATACTTGAAGTCGCGCTTGATGTATGGACTCGCGCGCGACAAGGCAAGTTGTGCTAAAGGGGCAGATGGAATCATACATTTACTAAAAAAATCCGGTGCTGTAGACGTAAAATTTGTTGTCTCAAACATTCAATGAAATATTGTCTTTACGTTCCTTAAAATGGGCTGGGAAGTATCGCTTTTTGGGCGCAACAACTCGAGAGGACGAAAGTAACTTTTTTATAAAATATTGTCCTTTAGAGCATTTTTTATTTTATTTCATTGTATGTTTTTACATTCGCGTGAAAACGGATTTCCGGCCTTTTATCCGGCCTCGCTCGCAGCTCGGCCGTTTATGAAATCCTCAGCCTCTGATGTAATGTACTATGCCTCTCAATACTTTTTTTTTCGTACGATTTTAAGCCCTTTATGAAGCTATGTTATGTCTCAATAACGTAATCTAAATTGTTATCAAAATTAGTCTGCTTATAATAAACAAGAAGAACAAATATTTATTGAACTAAAGAGATTTGAGGTTTGAGAAGACATTTTTGTCTCCAGCGCAATTGAAAGAGCTCATGATTCTAAGTAGAAAAAGTATAAATATTTCCACATTTGAAAAAAAAATTAAAACATACCAAAAAAAATCAGCCAAGTTCTCTTAGCTTAACTTGCAAAAATAAATTCAAATGAGATGTGTTCCTATAACTTACCCTTCATGCTCTAGGAAGAGCGCTTTTAGCGCGCCGCGTGACCAGTATGACATGGCATATGACAGCAGCTTCATTGAGAGAGGGTTCACTCGTAGGAAGTTACCGCAGAACACCACCTGTCAAGAAATTTATACGGGGGGAAAATTAATGCGTGAACAAAAACATGATTTTCTTTCTCTATCAACAATTCGTCACTACTTAAAAACCTTGTATCTTCGTCTGTCAATGAAAAGAAAATCGTAGTAAGTATGTATGGAATGCATATAGACTTACTGCGTTTTAACTTTGAGGAGCAGCGTGAGATACGAGATTTTTTAGTAGTGACGAATTGACGGTTGAATGTATAGTATAACGTGATTTTGTAAGTACTAGCCAAACTTTGCATAGTTGATTTTTGAAATCATAACTCATAATGAATGTATTTACGTAAAAACGTTCCAATAAATTGTCATTGAAATGAAAGATTTTCGTTTTCCATAGAACATAATGACAGTTTCAACGTTTTTGGAACGTTTTTGCGTAATTACGTCCCAATTAGTTCATTACCCACTCAGGTCCGTTGCAACAAAAATACGTATTTATAATTCTACAACGATTTCGGCAATGTATTGTCTATTTTCATATGTAATACAACTCAATGTAACTCTTCTGTAATGACTGTTTGTGCCAAAATAAAGAGAAAAAAAAAAAGACCTCAAAAGTCGCTATGCAAGGTTTGATTAGCCAACATTTTCTTGCGAAGTACGAGTATATTCTATGTATTTTTGTTGCTGATCGGAGGCGCAGTCTATAGCGGCCGAGGACAGAGCGAGGCTGTATAGAGACGCGACTCACCCTCTCAATATTCTGATTGCTGGCACACAGCCGCGCTATGAAACCGATGTTGTTTATATTGTAATAGAACACAGCTTCCATACTGTAGGAGTAGTCTTTAGCGGCCGAGGTCAGCGCGAGGCTGTATAGAAGTGCGAGGCTAGTATTCTAAAGTGTACTCTATATATTTTGGTTGCTGATCGGAGGAGCAGTCTATAGCGGCCGAGGTCAGCGCGAGGCCGTATAGAGACGCGACTCACCCGCTCAATATTCTGATTGCTGGCACACAGCGGCGCTATGGAACCGATGTTATTAGTAATAGTGACCAGGGTAGCCCGCGCGAGGTCCTCCCGAGACACCTTGGTTACAGTTAGCGGCCGAGGTCAGCACGAGGCCGTATAGAGACGCGACTCACCCTCTCAATATTCTGATTGCTGGCGCACAGCCGCGCTATGGAGCCGATGTTGTTGGTAATAGTGACCAGGGTAGCCCGCGCGAGGTCCTCCCGAGACACCTTGGTTACAGTTAGCGGCCGAGGTCAGAGCGAGGCTATATAGAGACGCGACTCACCCGCTCAATATTCTGATTGCTGGCACACAGCCGCGCTATGGAGCCGATGTTGTTGGTGATAGTGACCAGGGTAGCCCGCGCGAGGTCCTCCCGAGACACCTTCGCTCTCCGGTCCGCTGTGCACATCTGGCCGAAGCTGTAATAAAAAAGGAGGTTTGAAACTAGCTAAAATGCCACTTATAGCTATTTATTTAATAATGCGTACTATTTAAATATATGAATTTGTTTCTTCTATCTAAATTAAGTTCTGTGGGGTTGAAAGAAAACGAAACTGTGACATTGCAGTGACAGGTTGCCAGCCTCTCGCCTACGCCACAATTTAACCCATATCCCACAGTCGCCTTCTACGAGACCCACGGGAAGAAAGGGGGTGGTGAAATTCTTAACCCGTCACCACACAGGCAAATAAAACAGTTATAAAATATTACCATTTTTAATGGATTTTTAATACAATGAAGGTTAATAAGGTTAATACAAGGTTCTAGTCTAGGACACGTAGCGGAGAGAGATTTTGTTTAGAAAAGAAGGGTCGCTGGTGCCGAGCTCCTTGCTTTTATAGTGACGCGAAAGGGGAAACTGTGGCGCTTCAGTCTTCATTCTTATTGGTCGAGGCGCTGGCCGCCGCTCATTGGATCAGCGGGGTGACCGGAGGTTGGCTGTCCTGGACAGTGTTGCCAGTCATGGCGTTAACACGTACTATTTTCGGCAGTAGCCTAAAATAGCTCATAAGTCTCACTTACTAGTAACTGCAGCCTTTGTACCAGTCTATAGAGGCCTTTTAGTATTCTTTTTTTGGATTTTATTTAGAATCAGAGACCTATAAACACTTTACTATGGAAAGTCGTGTATAAATGATTTTAGGCCTCACCTGCTAGCCACTTATAAGACCTACCTACTGAACAATTACGGTGACAATAACCTAGTTAAATGCATGATGTATTTATGTAACAACAATGTTCTCATGGAAGTGATGTATATCTTAAATGGGAATAAATGTCTTTAAACCTAAACCTTATAAGACTATAGAGGCCTAAAATAGCTTATTTATTATACTTACTAATAAATGCAGCCTTTGGAGCAGTCTATAGAGACCTTAAAGCATTCTTTTTTTTAGAATCAGAGGCCTATAAACACTTTACTATGAAAAGTCGTGTAATAAAAGATTTTAGGCCTCACCTGCTAGCCACTAGGTCTCCTGAGAGTCCGAATCACGCGCAAACACCATTATTACTCACTATAGAGGCCTTTTAGACCTTCTTTTTTGGATTTTCTTCAAAACCAGAGGTATATAAACACTTTTTATTATGAAAAATATTGTAAAACATAATTTTAGGCCTCACCTGCTAGCCACTAGGTCCCCTGAGAGGCCGAAACGCGCGTAGTCACCATTATTACTTACTATAGAGGCCTAAAATTAGGAACACTTTTAATTAGGAAAAGTTTTGTATTAAAGATTGCAGGCCTCACCTGCTAGCCACTAGGTCCCCTGAGAGGCCGAACCGCGCGTAGTCCCCGCCGTATATGTCTCTGATGAGCTTGTCGACTGTAGTGTTGTCTCCAGAGGCCGCTAGCGTTATGGCCTCCTCGTAGCTACTGCAGCCGGTTAGCAGACAGCAGAGGCCGAGGAATGTGCCGCCGCCAAGACTGGAAGGTGAGTTTTTTTTAGAATGAAATGAAATTTTTTAGATTTAGGTTACAATGGTTGCAGGTCTAAAGCTCATAAGTTTATGTTGATTTATTACAAAGAGGATCAACTAAAAATTAAAATTATCATTATACATATTAAGCCTCCTAGTCTAAAATCAGTATTATTGTCATTAAAAAAATCATTTTTAAGAACTGTCAAAATTGCTTAATTTGAACGGCTTGTCTTTAAACCTATCTGGAATTTATATGAAATTGAATTGAGTGACGTCAACGGTCAACTCAGTTAATTTTATATTTGTACCTGACTTGTTAAATAGAAATTGGATTTAAAAATAACTGAAACAATGTCTATTTTTTCTTATAATTATCTGATGCTTTATTTCAAAGAGGTACATGGTACTTGCCTCCTAGTGAGCTTCTTTTTAAAAACTGTCAAGCACGTCATTTGAACGGCTCACACATCTTAAATAGATAATTTAGAGAACATTAGATTAACAATCAAGATAATAAAGTATCAAGTATCATTTACCATTAACCTTTTAAATATAATAGATAATGATAACTCCCACATTAATAGATAATTAGATAATATCCTTATATAAACATGATGTACTCATACATTTCATGGCGATCCTGCCAGTGGGGCTGCTCGAGCACTAGCCACTTGCTCGAGGCAGCCCACCCCGCCTTTAAATATTTTATTTTAACTACAGTCAATTTCCCTATTATAGAGAGTTACTGTCAAAGTAAAATTTGTAATCACAGTGGATAGACTGCCATCTCTCGACACAAGCTTAAAACTTTTAAACCTCAGTTTTGACAATATGGCCCATATTCTTGGCTTGATATGTGTTAAAATGTCAAATATTAATATTAGCGCCATCTAGCCGAGCGTCACCCAAAGGTGTAACGCCATCTAGGCCACCGTACCTTTTTCTATATGGTTCTGAGGTACGTTTTTCGGTATCTATACGGAGTTACACATGTCTTTGCTCTAACTAAGGGTATTGAGTCCTATAAAAAGTTACAGTAGAAGTAGAATTTTTACCTGGTGCCGCTGACTCGGTAGAAGTCGTTAGGGCCGTTCACCACGAGAATGGACACGCCGCTTCCAATGTTCACTAGCAGGAACGGGTACGGGTTGGAGAAGTCGAACGGCTGACGCTCGTACAGACTTAAGGCCGCTTCCAAGTATGGGGGCTGAAAAAATAAAAATGATAAATAAAATAAAATATCTTTATTTCAGACCAAAGTCCATACAGTGAGAAAATACATTTTTAAAAAACTTATTCTAATTAGATTATTTAATATGAAAAGAAAAATAAGTTTTTTTTGCAAAAAAAACATTTTTGGCACAAGTTTTTATGGCCGGCTGTACCTTTCTTGCAAACGTCATCTACTGCTCCCTGAGACGTTTCTAAAAAACCATTACTCGATGGGGATACAACGTTTCATAACTGAGTTCCTATAGCCACATTATATGTCTTTGACAATAAGATATTACATACCTTAGACTATAGACGTCAAAAATATATAATAGTACAAGTACAAAAAGCTGGTTTGATTTTCACCAAATGCTGGTATACCACAGAGTAATAAAAGTGTCAAAAGGCCAAGTTTCGCGTCCAACTTTTGAAGACTTCATAGAGAAAGACATCAACGCGCTCTAACCATTACTTTACACTTCGTGTCGTATACTAACCGTGCCCAGTATTAGCACTCGGCGGAATGCCACGCGTTTACCAATATCGCGTCAAGGTAGTCTATTTTTTAAGCTATTCATTGAAAAAGACATCAACGAACTCTAACAGTTATTTTACACTTCGTTTTATATACTAACCGTGTTGCTGGTATTGTGGTAAAGTAGCTCCGCGTCCGGTGGGGCCCAGTTGTAGCACTACCGAGTGCCTCGCGTCCACAAATAGTCTTAAGTTTGATATTAAAGTCTTCATAGAAAAAGACATCAACGCGCTCTAACCGTTATTTTACACTTCGTTTTAAAAACTAACCGTGTTGCTGGTATTGTGGTGAAGTAGCTCCGCGTCCGGTGGGGCCCAGTAGTAGCACTCGGCGGAATGCCACGCGTCCACGAACAAGAGACCCGCGATTAGGGCGTCCAGCTCGTCCAGTTTTTGGAGGTGCATGTTCACTTCCTATGAACAAAAAATAATCTCTTTTCAAGCATTTGAGATCAACTGAAATAAATGTCATATATTACAAAGAAAAAAATGACCAAGGCCTCCAAGTGTCCAAAGCTGAATTAGAACTAGAGTCTTCCATTTTCGCGACGGATGCCTGAACCACTCGGCCATCGGTCACGGTGGCAAGGGTCGAAATTTTCAAGTGAGTTTATGACACAATTCCCGAAGCCACCATAGTATTGACCTGGCTGACCATTAGTTGTAGGAACGCCCCCACTTTTCACACTTTTAGACCTCGCTAGTTACAATGCCTGACTAGCCTTAACAATACATAATGTCGATACAGACCTTTTTAACCGCTCCACCAGACCAATACATTAAGGATGGTGTCATACATCATCATAACTAACCTTAATAAAGTTCTCTTCAAACTTGTAAGCACCGCCGCCGGTCGCGTATATAGTGTTGACCAGTGCGGCCATGCCTTTAGACCTGGCTAGTTGTAGGAACGCCCCCACTTCTGTGGTGGGGAAACGGATGAAGTGGAGCGTGCCGCGGCGGCCGCGGATCGTCACGTTGTCCATCTGAAAAAAAAAATATTATAGGACATTCTTACACAGATTAACAGTCGCACGGTAAGCTCAAGAAGGCTACAGAGATACACAAGGAAGGAGATGGGACATGCCAGGCGATTTGTATTGAATACGCATGTTGCGAGTTCTTGAACCCACATACTTACTTGTCTGTTTTGTTTACAGTCACTGGCATAAATAAGTGTTGATTTCTGTACCTTGTCGCTTTTAATCGTTTGACAATTTCGTATGACATTTCAAACAAGACGTTAATGTGACAAGGTATATCAGATATTTCACACATATTTGCGAATGACCAGCGAGTCGTGGCTTTGAGGTACGTTTTTAGGGTTCCGTAGTCAACTAGGAACCCTTATAGTTTCGCCATGTCTGTCTGTCCGTCCGTCCGTCCGTCGGTCCGCGGATAATCTCAGTAACCGTTAGTACTAGAAAGCTGAAATTTGGTACCAATATGTATATCAATCACGCCAACAAAGTGCAAAAATAAAAAATGGAAAAAAAATGTTTTATTAGGGTACCCTCCCTACATGTAAAGTGGGGGCTGATATTTTTTTTATTCCAACCCCAACGTGTGATATATTGTTGGATAGGTATTTAAAAATAAATTAGGGTTTACTAAGATCGTTTTTTGATAATATTAATATTTTCGGAAATAATCGCTCCTAAAGGAAAAAAAAGTGCGTCCCCCCCCCTCTAACTTTTGAACCATATGTTTAAAAAATATGAAAAAAATCACAAAAGTACAACATTATAAAGACTTTCTAGGAAAATTATTTTGAACTTGATAGGTTCAGTAGTTTTTGAGAAAAATACGAAAAACTACGGAACCCTACATTGAGCGTGGCCCGACACGCTCTTGGCCGGTTTTTTTCTTAGACTTTATCCATCTATATGGAGTTACATATGTCTTTGCTCTATGCAACGATGAACACCGCATGAAATTCCGTTCAGTAGTTTTTGAGTTTATCGCGAACACACACACACTTACACGGACAGACGCGGCGGGGGACTTTGTTTTATAAGGTGTAGATATGCTTTGAGCACAGTATAATAAAGAGTACTATCGTACAGTATGGCCACTCCCGCTCCCCGCTGAAAGTGCCGCCCACCCGCTCTCGGTTACCTCACAGTTACCGCCTATCAAAAACGCGAACAGTCGACTTGTCATATTTCACTGATACAAGCATGGTATGCTTTCACCTACACCAAAGAGGATCGAGTATTAAAGAGAGTTACTGTCAAAGTAAAATGTGTAATCACAGTGCATAGACTGCCGTCTCTCGACACAGGCTTAAAACTTTTGAACCTCAGTTTTGACAATTTGGCCCATATTCTTAGCTTGATATGTTTTAAAATGTCAAATATTAATATTAGCGCCATCTAGCCGAGCGTACCCCAAATGTGTATCGCCATCTAGCTCACCGTACCTTTTTCTGTATGGTTTTGGGGTACGTTTTTTTTCTTAGACTTTATCTGTCTATACGAAGTTATATAGGTCTTTGCCTACACGATCTTAGATTATGTGCTAAAAAAGCGCCTCTTTCACACATTTGATCGCCTGATGTGTCCCTGTGTCTGAGGGAAGAACGGAACAACAGAATTTACCTGTAAATGTACATCTCTCCTCCCAGTGTTCCCATACGCTGAGTTCCTGGTGAGGTACCGCCTGATGTTCTTGAGGACCTCCGTTTCTTTATCCAGCTCCCGGCGGTTGGTCTCCCTCGGCTCGAAGTAGACGAGTTTGGTCAGGGTGCCGCCAATGTCCATACCGAACCAGGGCATTGCTGGAAAGAGACAAGACTACTGTTGTGTTCCTGCCGGTGAGTAAGGCTGCCAGAGCTCAACGAGGGTGCAGTGTGCTGATGACGGGAGGACTTACGGAACTGACTTATTCCGCCTATTGTCCTTTGAGTCGTCGGCAACCCGAACTCTCCTTGGAACTTGTACACTCCTTTTTACTGTGTATTTAACACAGCAAAAGGGAATGTACAAGTTTCTAATGGGGTGGCAACGCGCATGTGACACTCTTTGAGTTGCAGGCGTCCATAGGTTACGGTGACCGCTTTCCATCAGACGGGCCGTACGCTTGTTTGCCACCGACGTAGTATAAAAAAAAAAGTCTATAAGTATAAGTCATTTTTGTCACAAGCTTTTATCGTCGACTGTACCTTCCTTTCAACAGTCATCTACTTTGTATCCCCATCGAGTAAGGGGTTTTTAGAAACGTCTCGCTTTTAGAGCAGTAGATGACTGTTGAAAGAAAGGTACAGTTGGCGATAAAAGCTTGTGACAAAAATGATTTTTTTGCAAAAAACTTATTCCCTACAATAAATGTAATTTACAGCGATGTCTACGCAATCTAGTAATTCAACAAGAACTCATGATAGAGGTTCTGATAACACTTTCGCGAGCCTTATAGATTCTTAGCTACATTTTACATGAAATGTTTTTGGTGTGAGACATTTTCAAAGATTTAATGCGGCTGAGGGGCGAGCGGCGCAGCGAGCATTCCTATATGCCTGAAGACAGGTCTCTGGCGACAGTAGCGATATAATGACGTGAATTGATTCATTAAATATAAGTATATCCATAGATAGTGATACTTACGTGGCGCATTGTTGTCAGGCGGCGTCGGCGGCGTGGGGTCCACCATTTTGGTGCAGTTTGATTTGCTGTTGCTCATTGGGTACGGTGAGCGGCGTCGCTTGCACAATGTGGTTCTGTCGGCAGAAGATAGATGGCGTTAAAATCAAATTAAACAAAAGCATAAAGAAAGGGCAGTTTTTTTATTTCTGTAAAAGCTAAGTAGGAATTCGCTATTCATGCACACTAAATGACGAATGCATAAAATCTATAGCTATTTCTCATTTTGTACGATTCAACTTACATTTGTTTAACGAATTTGACGAGCAGCCTTCGCGATTTTGTCGAAGGACAAGAGATGGCGTTAAAATCAAACAAGAATAGAAAGCTGTTGGATTTGAAAATATTTGCCCACATCTATGGAGATGAGAATACGTTTGTAACGCTGTGGGTATCTCTAATCTCCATACCTACAGCGTTACAAACTTAATCTTTCGAGTGACTAAGTATGTATTAAGGGAAGAAAATTTAGCAGAACGCGCCCGGCGCGATAGTACTCTTTATTATACTGTGCTGCGAGGCAGCCCTCACAGCGATGCTGCAGTAAGGTAAGGTGGTGAGCCGCAGGTAGCAGGCGAGCATACTCACTTGAAGATAGAGCGGGGGTAGTCCGCAAGCGGCGCCCGGCGCGGCGGGCAGGCCGCGAGGCAGCTCACAGCGATGCTGCAGTAAGGTGGTGTAGCCGCAGGTACCAGGCGAGCATACTCACTTGAAGATAGAGCGGGGGTAGTCCGCAAGCGGCGCCCCCGGCGCGGCGGGCAAGCCACGAGGCAGCTCACAGCGATGCTGCAGTAAGGTGGTGTAGCTACAGGTACCAGGCGAGCATACTCACTTGAAGATAGAGCGGGGGTAGTCCGCAAGCGGCGCCCGGCGCGGCGGGCAGGCCGCGAGGCAGCTCACAGCGATGCTGCAGTAAGATAGTGTAGCTACAGGTACCAGGCGAGCATACTCACTTGAAGATAGAGCGGGGGTAGTCCGCAAGCGGCGCCCGGCGCGGCGGGCAGGCCGCGAGGCAGCTCACAGCGATGCTGCAGTAAGGTGGTGTAGCCGCAGGTACCAGGCGAGCATACTCACTTGAAGATAGAGCGGGGGTAGTCCGCAAGCGGCGCCCGGCGCGGCGGGCAGGCCGCGAGGCAGCTCACAGCGATGCTGCAGTAAGATAGTGTAGCTACAGGTACCAGGCGAGCATACTCACTTGAAGATAGAGCGGGGGTAGTCCGCAAGCGGCGCCCGGCGCGGCGGGCAGGCCGCGAGGCAGCTCACAGCGATGCTGCAGTAAGGTGGTGTAGCCGCAGGTACCAGGCGAGCATACTCACTTGAAGATAGAGCGGGGGTAGTCCGCAAGCGGCGCCCGGCGCGGCGGGCAGGCCGCGAGGCAGCTCACAGCGATGCTGCAGTAAGGTGGTGTAGCCGCAGGTACCAGGCGAGCATACTCACTTGAAGATAGAGCGGGGGTAGTCCGCAAGCGGCGCCCGGCGCGGCGGGCAGGCCGCGAGGCAGCTCACAGCGATGCTGCAGTAAGATAGTGTAGCTACAGGTACCAGGCGAGCATACTCACTTGAAGATAGAGCGGGGGTAGTCCGCAAGCGGCGCCCGGCGCGGCGGGCAGGCCGCGAGGCAGCTCACAGCGATGCTGCAGTAAGGTGGTGTAGCCGCAGGTACCAGGCGAGCATACTCACTTGAAGATAGAGCGGGGGTAGTCCGCAAGCGGCGCCCGGCGCGGCGGGCAGGCCGCGAGGCAGCTCACAGCGATGCTGCAGTAAGATAGTGTAGCCGCAGGTACCAGGCGAGCATACTCACTTGAAGATAGAGCGGGGGTAGTCCGCAAGCGGCGCCCGGCGCGGCGGGCAGGCCGCGAGGCAGCTCACAGCGATGCTGCAGTAAGGTGGTGTAACCGCAGGTACCAGGCGAGCATACTCACTTGAAGATAGAGCGGGGGTAGTCCGCAAGCGGTGCCCGGCGCGGCGGGCAGGCCGCGAGGCAGCTCACAGCGATGCTGCAGTAAGATAGTGTAGCTACAGGTACCAGGCGAGCATACTCACTTGAAGATAGAGCGGGGTAGTCCGCAAGCGGCGCCCGGCGCGGCGGGCAGGCCGCGAGGCAGCTCACAGCTAGGGCTGCCATCCGTCCGGGTTTCCCCGGATTTGTCCTAGTTTGGAGGCCGTCCGGGGGCCGTCCGGGCGGGGAGTCAAGAAGTGTCCGGGGAAAACCCGGACACTTTTCACGTAAGGAAGCACCTCATTGAATTTAAGTATTTATCAGCGAATTTAAGTTGGCTGATTAACTAATATCTGTTTACGTAATAAAAAACCGGCCAAATGCGACTCGGAGTCGCCCACCGAGGGTACCATATTCGTACAAACTTTCAATGGTTAAAAAAAACTCAGTTCATATTATGTAACTCTAATGACTTGTCCAATGAGCATTAAATCACTACGTTTTAAGAGTCGGCACTCTCGAACAACCCTCGAACCGATTTATGCAAGCGTTTTTTCGACTTTTTGGACTTGTCTAGAAGTATAGGTACTAATGAGCATTATTGTGTATAGTATAGTGCCATCTCTCGGTGAATTCTCTATCTAATTTGTGCGACCTGTATTGTATGATGGTTTTTCAGGGAAAATACTTTATAATGTTAACCGATTTCGACAGTTTTTACTTTATTTAAAAGATAATGTTTTAGGTAAAATCTCGTATAATTTTGAAATATGATATGGATGTATAATTTGTATATGCAAGGGTGGTAAAATTGAAATTGAAAAGTTTTTTGTCAATTAAAAAAACAGTTTCCAAGATACACACTCGATTCAATTTTTCCTGTAATATTTAGTATAATGTTTCGTAAAATGTTCACAATTTTTCGTTGGTAAACTTCGGAAGATAAGGGGGCGGGGGAAGAACGCTATTTTTTTTAACAATTTCCTTAAAATTCTTTTTTTTTCTTCAACAAAACAATTATAAGAAATAGTTTTGATAAGTATGTGCAATTTGAACTCTTTCTAATTTGACCTAGTAGGTAACTCAGTAACCTCAAAAAAGACAAATTTAATTTTTTTGTAAGATTTTTTTTGTCTTTGTTATTGTTTATTGCAAATGGTCATTTTCGTGAAAAAGATTCAAACTTTTTTTTGTAAAATAGGTACATTTAACGTTTTCCCTACTCAGAATTAACGAGTCCTTTCGATCCTACTAGGTGAAAAAGGCGTCCCAAATTTAATTTTTCCACTTCATTACTATTTTCCAAACACTTTGTACAACGGTTAAAAAGTGGAAAGTATTTCGAAAATAGAAAATTTTGTGACCACTTTTCTGTCTCCTGTTTTTTGCCCTAGATCGAAAGGGCTCGTTATTCTGAGTAGAAAAAACATAAAATTGACCTACCTTAATAACATTTTTTTGGTGTTTCTTCTCGCATAAATACATGGTGTGATATTAAAAAAAAATTTATTAAAAATAAAGGTCATGTTTTTTTTAAATAACTTCTGACTCGTCCGGGGAAAAAATGCGATTTTCGCCAAATGTCCGGGTTTTTTGTATCTTTGTCCGGGTTTGGCGAAATTCGAGATGGCAGCCCTACTCACAGCGATGCTGCAGTAAGGTGGTGTAGCCGCAGGTACCAGGCGAGCATACTCACTTGAAGATAGAGCGGGGGTAGTCCGCAAGCGGCGCCCGGCGCGGCGGGCAAGCCGCGAGGCAGCCCTCACAACGATGCAGGCGCATCTGGAAATAAAGAGAATCATAAGTCATGGCAACTTATTCTTATTCTTCTTATTCTTATAAGTCATGGCAACAGAAAAATCGGGATCATTTTGTGTTGAACATCCTCTCTACGAGTCATACAATTTGTCCTTCTCTTGTAAGCAACCGAAGTTTGCAAATTGCTGGCATTTATCTCTTTTATTCCTAAACATGTTGTATAAAATATCTATAAAAAACATTGTGAAGGTATATATTTTCACTGATACAGGGCTAATAATACAAATACCGGTTCAGTCCCTAATATGACTAGTTTAATAAGTGACTTCTAATTGTTGTTATTTATGATAGTTGTAAACTGATGATGTGATGAAATACGACTTTACATAAAAAGTAATACGACACACAGTCAATATTATATGATCCATCCATACTATACTAATATTATAAATGGGAAAGTGTGTGTGTCTGTTTGTTTGTCCGTCTATCACGGCAAAACGGAGCGACGAATTGACGTGACTTTTTAAGTGGAGATAGTTGAAGGCATGGAGAGTGACATAGGCTACTTTTTGTTTCTTTCCAACGCGAGTTTCTAAAGCTAGTATTATATAATCCATACTTAATATTATAAATGAGAAAGTGTGTGTGTCTGTTTGTTTGTCCTTCTTTCACGGCAAAACGGAGAGACGAACTGACGTTATTTTTTAAGTGGAGATAGTTGAAGGGATAGAGAGTGACATAAGCTACTTTTTGTCTCTTTCTAACGCGAGCGAAGCCGCGGGCAAAAGTTAGTATTATATAATACCTTATATAAGGTGGGGTACTAACATACAGTCAACCAATTGGAACCCTAGGCCACTCTACAACCATGTCAAAATGACAAGCAGTAAGAGATTTCTTACAATCTTATTTATAACGCCACTATGACATAGTTCTACAGTGTTCTAGGGTTCCAATTGGTTGACCGTACCGTCTATTTTACTCGGTGCATGATCAACAGTGTGAGGATTCCCTACAAGTGTTATTCAGTTATTCTTGCATTAAGAAAACCATTGTTACCCCATGTTATCTTTTAGAAAGAGTTTCACAAAAGAGAGTACAAAATAACCATCCTCTATATTTTTAACGAATTGTCAATAGATGGACATGACAATAAATTCGCCTTTTCTCAAAGATAACTAAACTTGTTTTGACGTAATAGTACAAAGTCGAGGTAGCGACCTTGATCAGCTGGCCGCGTAGCCAACATGCCACTCGCTCACGCTCTTCACGCTGTCATTATATGAGTGATAGAGAGACACAGCGTTGTCGCTACGTTTGTCACTTTGGATAATCTTGCATAATAACCTTAATTCAGTAAATACGCAAAAGATAAAAACCTGATTAGCAATATTGTGAGCATCACACCACTCTGACATCATTTTTTAATAAAAAAATCAAATATGTCAGCGTTTTTGCAAATCTAAACAATTTTGCACATATACTTATGACGCGCAAAATCAAATGGAACTTTGATGGCATAACATGATTGACATGATTTTGCATAAACATGGCAGTGAAAAAGTGTAGCGTTGGTAATAGTATTTTATGCAACAGGCGTTTAAAGGAGGTCAAAAAAGGCGAGTGGCGTGGGTAACAATTTGAGGCGAAGCCGGTAATATTCATACTCCCCGAGTTACACACAATGTTTTTCATCACACTCGCAATGTAAAAAATATGTAAATAGATGTAAAAAAGTTAAGTACGGTACAAGAAATTTCATTATTCCCTTGGGAGAACGATTTTTCTATAACTCACGCTCCGCCTGTGCAATCGCACATTTAAATATGCGCCAACAAAGTGCAAAAATAAAAAATGGTGTGATGTAAAAAGGCCATATATTTTTAGTTACCTTAAATAGTCAGGTCAGTTTGTCTCTAAAGAGAAAATCTCATAGGTTTAAGTTTTTAAATACGGAAAACTTTTAATGCTCTTGGCCCCCGATGCAGAAAACGAAGCAAAAACGGGTGTTATAAGTTTGACGTGTCTGTCTGTCTGTCCGTCCGTCTGTCTGTCTGTCTGTCTGTCTGTCTGTCTGTTTGTCTGTCTGTGTGTGTGTCTGTCTGTGGCATCGTAGCTCTCGAACGGATGAACCGATTTAGATTTAGTTTTTTTTGTCTGAAAGCTGAGTTAGTCGGGAGTGTTCTTAGCCATGTTCCATGAAAATCGGTGAACTATGTCGGAGTCGGGGGTTTTTTCAAAATTTAAATTTTGTGGTTATTCTCCTCGAACTCTTCACGACTGCTTTTTTATTTACCGCTCTTTTTCTAGTGGCAACATATGCTTAACCATAAATGTGTAAACATAAAAAACAAAATCCAAAACTCCCTCTTAAATAAATATTTCAAAAAACCTGATTGGCAATAAAGTAGGCATCGCGCCACTTTGACGTCGCGGTTCGAATAGAAAAATCACATGTGTCAGCGATTATGCAACAGTAAACATAACATTTTAGCATGAATAAGTAGATAATCTTGTTTTAGTTCGCATCGCTTGGCAGTGACAAAGTGTGGGGCCTACCTACTTAGTATCATTATTTTAATTGTATCATTTTGCCTCTTGGAGACCCTACAAACCTCTAACGATAATTAGATTAAGTATAGGTACATATTAGATTAGATAAGATTAGATTTCTTTATTTCATGATAAAAATTACACTATAAATTTGCTACATGTCAAAATTATGTTTATCTTCTCATCATGATCGTCAAAAATTACTTAATAAATTCCAAATAAAAATAATATATTATCTTTAGTTATGACATTTACAGTCTTTGGAAGACTGCCAAAGTTTTATTTTTTGTATCTGTTTGAAAAACTTTTTTGTATCTGTTTATACTTTTTTAAATTATGTGTAATTTTTAGTTGTAATCCGACATTTAGAGACTGTACACATCTCTAACTAATTATAGTACCTTTGCACTTCAGTAATAATTAATATTATCAATTGAAATTTTCATTTGTTTTATTTGTTACTTACTAGCTTTTGCCCGCGGCTTCGCTCGCGTTAGAAAGAGACAAAAGTAGCCTATGTCACTCTTCATCCCTTCAACTATCTCCACCTAAAAAACTCACGTCAATTCGTCGCTCCGTTTTTCCGTGAAAGACGGACAAACAAACAGACACACACACTTTCCCATTTATAACATTAGTATGGATTTGTAGTACATTTACTTTACCCCTGTTTAATTAAATAAATATTCCCAAAAAAAATGAAATTTCAATCCTATTGTAAATCTATTGCACATATGTTGACGTAAAGTGCCCCTGTGCTATTTGCTGAATATAAGTATTATTTGTATTTGCTTGCACTACAAATCTTATTACTTTTTTATGGTATACAGCAATACTTATATCATAGGTACTTAAGTGTTCAACTTTTATGGCTACGCTTTTATATACGATTTCGAAAATATGGTGGGGGAAGATATTCCATAAACTGATTGGGCGAAGTAATGAATGAAACTACTGAAGCTGCGAACCAAATTTCATGAGAATTTGTTTGAAATACTAGAGTATATACAAAATTATTATATTATTATTATTATAGAGAGCCTGCGATGTCCCACTGCTGGGCAAAGGTCTCCCCCCACTTTTTGCATTCCTCCCGGTTTTGGCCTGGGCTGCCACTCTGTGGTAATTAAGGCCCATAGCTCGCTCGGCATTCGGCAGGCATGACCGGCAGGATAAAAAATACGAATAATTAACAAATAAAAAAACCGGCCAAGAGCGTGTCGGGCCACGCTCAGTGTAGGGTTCCGTAGTTTTTCGTATTTTTCTCAAAAACTACTGAACCTATCAAGTTCAAAACAATTTTCCTAGAAAGTATTTATAAAGTTCTACTTTTGTGATTTTTTTCATATTTTTTAAACATATGGTTCAAAAGTTAGAGGGGGGGGGACGCACTTTTTTTCCCTTAGAGCGATTATTTCCGAAAATATTAATATTATCAAAAAACGGTCTTAGTAAACCCTTATTCATTTTTAAATACCTATCCAACAATATATCACACGTTGGGGTTGGAATGAAAAAAAATATCAGCCCCCACTTTACATGTAGGGGGTACCCTAATAAAACATTTTTTTCCATTTTTTATTTTTGCACTTTGAAAAAAAATATTGATGCTTGATTACTTTCTTGAAACCCAACGATGAACTTTGTAAGGTAAATAAATAACCTACCTAACCATTTCGTGTGCCATTTTTTTTACTAGCCTAGTGTAGTGTTTTTTTTACTAGCCTAGTGTAGTGCTCAACAAAGGCCTCCCCTAGCTTCTTCCAATCAACCCTGCCACGTGCGTAATCCTGCCAGCGTGGATAGAATGCGTCCAAGTCATCCCGCCATCTCTTCTTCGGTCTGTTTTTTTTTAATTTATTTTATATTCATTAATAAATTATATAAAAAATATCAACGAAATACCTAATCAGTATGTAAAGGTTAGATACCTACATAATGATATTTTATTAAAAGTTTTAATACCTATCAATTGTTTTAAAAATAATGAACATGAACTATATTTTCAAAATACAATTGAGGTTAAATTAGTATGAAAATAAATAAGTTTTTTTTACACAAATAACAGGTTTTGGTAATTTGTTTCATTTTTTGATTAATCACAATGTGTGTTTTAACAGACAATTATTTAAATTCAAGGCACCTACTTTAGAAATAACTGGTATTTAGGAAGAATAATAAATACACGAAAAAAATATTATTCCGAAATTATTAATTACTTACTTACTATAAAATTTCGACGTTTACTTAAACCTAGCACAGGGCTACCGAAATTTCGTAACTGTGACTATGCTAAAGGTACAATAAAAACAGATCAGTTTTTATTGCAGTACTAAAACAAATATAAGGTACAGCGAGGCAATTAACACTGGGGGGCAATTTTCAACTGATCGATTTTTTTCCATGTTTTAAACTATTAACTTGAGCTCCATAATTGTATCCACATAAGACGCGTGCCATATATGACCAATGGGCGCTCTATTTATTAATTAAAAAATATAAAACATGGGAAAAAATCGAGTAGTTGAAATTTTCCTCCCAGTTGTTATTGCCCCGCTGTACCTTACAATAATACAGCAAATGGAGAGAAAATAGCAACATGCGGTCTTTTCTTTAAAAAGCGATATCTTTAACGCAACTATAAGATATCGAAATTGTATAAACGTAAGTCATGTCAGTAAAAAAAAACGTTTATTCTCAAAATAAACCCTTTTTTGATAACATCAATTTTTCTGCCAAACTGCAGGACAGTTAGTTAGCAGAGGAGACTCCCTTGCAGCTTTACAGTTTAGTATATTTTTGGCTATAGCTTTACAGTTTAGTATATTTTTGGAATAAAATAAAAAATATCTACTTTAAGTAAATAAAATAACAACCAGAATTTAAATAAATGAACGAAACATACGAGAGACAAGAGAATGTTTCGTTACGTATTCGACAAATGTTAAAAAAAAAAAGAAATAGGCACCTTTGGTTGATTTTCCTGAGATTTCTTCGTTTCCATTTTTAGATATAACATACAAAACACATATTTAATTTAAACTTCTATATTTCGTTTGATCACCATATCACACCGTAAACCGTAATGTTTGTTAGTTTACTTAACAAAAATGTAAACTACTGGACACACTTAAAAACTACCACAGATTATTAATATTGTCATTTTATTACTAATATTGTCTTCGGTTACCGCGATAGTTACTCATGAAATAAAACTATGGAAACGGATTAAATCGCGAATAATGAATTTACAATTTTATTCATCCCGACGATTCGATCACTTTTGCACATTCTAATTTTTCCTCAGTCACCCGTTGACCACGAACGCTGTAAAGTATTCAAAACGTCGGGATGAATTGTAATTCGCGATTGAATCCGTTTCCATAGTTTTATTTCATTTTATTACAAGTTATACGAGTGAAAAAAATTATAAAACAAAATCCGTCAGGAAACGAATATTATTATTCACATTATTATTTCACGTGTGTTTTGCGAACGAAATGTGAATTTAAACTGATATTGCAAACCAACCAAACCAAGGCTATGATAAGCGATAAACATATTATCTCTGCGATTATATTTGGCAATAACAAATATATACTTACGGATATTTAATTAGTTATAGATACCAAAGACATATGTAACTCCGTATAGACAGCTACAGTCTAAGAAAAAAACGGAACTCAGAACCATACAGAAAAAGGTACGGTGGCCTAGATGGCGTTACACCTTTGGAGAACGCTCAGCTAGATGGCGCTAATATTAATATTTGACATTTTAACAAATATCAAGCTAAGAATATGGGCCAAATTGTCAAAAGTGAGGTTTAAAAGTTCTAAGCTTGTGTCGAGAGATGGCAGTCTATGCACTGTGATTACATATTTTACTTTGACAGTAACTTTCTATAATACTTGATCCTCTTTGTAGATACTAAAGGAATAACTCTGCATATACAGATAAAATCTAACCCCCTTATTTATAAACGTTCAGTTATCAAGCCGATAAAGTTCGTTTGTCCTTTCCGACGTATTGTTGTGATAGAAAGGACAAACGAACTTTATCGGCTTGATAACTGAACGTTTATGAATAAGAGGGTAAAAAATAAAACGAACCTCGTAACCAACAATATTTAACAGTTTTAACACATATCGATTTAAGAACATGGGCCAGGGGGCCGATTTTTGAATCTCACGGCGTTCGAATTCAGAAAATTGTCACTGAAAATAGTAGGCAATTTCGGTGACAATTTTCTGAATTCGAACGCCGTGAGATTCAAAAATCGGCCCCCAGATTGTCAAAAGACGAAAGAGGTTCCAAAGTTTTAATCCTGTATCGAGAGATGGCAGTCACTGTGACTACACATTTTATTTTGACAGTAATTCTCTACCTATAAATCTTCTAGTAGATATCTAATAGTTTATTATTTCATAATGTTACAATTGTATATACATAGCTGGGCATTAACTCGTTAATCCGTTAATCGTTAATTAACGAAGTTAACATTTCGGTTAACGGATTAACTTTTAAGTTAACTTTAAAAAATGTTAACGGATTCGTTAACTTCCGTTAAATTTCATCGAGTCCGTTAATCGTTAATCCAGCACCCCAAGCGGCTCGCTGCGTCGCGAATACCACGTCCTGACTGCTACTGTAAAAGCCCGTAGTACTCGTACGGCAAAACCTAGTATTTATCGGTAAAAGCAGATCCGTCGGTTATAAACAGTCTAAAGACCAATTGGCGACTTTGGATCGACTTATTCGAGATCTTCTAAATCTTATTAGACGTGCTAGATCGATCACTAACCTGGGAATAGTGGGAATAGAGTGCTATCATCAGGCATGACAGACAAATCGCGCAACCGACGCATCGAGTCCGGCGGGCCTTAGATTACTCTACCAAGTTATCGTGGCCCACAGCATCGAATTGTCGTCTCAAATCTCAATCTGAAGAACCGACGCACCACGATCGCGACCGCATGAATGACCCAATAATTACTAATCCGAAGTAAAACCTAGGATTTAGCCAACCAATGGCGGTAAAAGCCCGAAGAGACCGTAATTATTACATTTCGGTTTTTTACCGATTGGCGTCACAGGTTTTAATGGTTTTTGGTGGATACTAAGTAAATACAAATACATAATACCTACAGTGAAGTCCTATTTTTATGACGTGTTAACGAATTATCGATTAACTTTAACTTCCGTTAAATCTACCGACATGTATCGCTTTAACGATTAACGAAGTTAACTTTTTAAGTAACGGATTAACGATTAACGAAGTTAACTATTTGATTAACGGTGCCCAGCTATGTGTATATACTTTTTCTACGACAGCCAAATAAATACCTATTCGAGAATAATAAAATGGGTTGCTTACCTACTTCATATAATGAATGGGAATATTTGTGTGGATCTACAATTATATTCTGTCCACAATGTTGATGGCGAGAACTTGTTGCACAATTCTTCAAAATATGCCAACAACGCGGTTTCCGAGAAAGTTGAAACATTTTTTTGCAATTTCCATTTCAAAACAATCATAACAATTTTGGTGCGCTTTATCCGACTTTTTTGGTAACGAATTGTCAGTCACTTTGATCGCCATAGCCTTGATTTCTTCGGAAGTACATAGTTCACCAGAATCACTTATAATTACTTAAGTTTTTGCACAATAACGTCGAATTAAAATAAACTACACAACACTAAAATACTTAGTTCAAAAAGTTTCGTCAAAAGTTTACAAATGTCAAACATGCCATAGACAAGAGAAATAGAAAATAAGCCGGTTTTCAATTACGAAAAATGTGGTTGCGTTCAAGAATATTTAAATGTCGAATGTAAAATTATTTGATAAACTTATGATTTTTACCTTTGTTTTGCAATATCTAATATGTAAAACGCATTTCTGTTTATTTTTTCATCTTGATTTAAATTATGAACCTTAACATCATATTATTTATTAAAAGTTACAAATGAAAACATACCTGATAAATTGGAAGTTGTGTTTTAAAAAAAAATTAACAGAACTCCTATATTCATATGATTACTGCTAAGCAGTAAAGCTAGGAACATACTACGCGGACGTCCGTCGTAAAACGACCGCGACCGCGACCGATCAGTGTGCACGGAACAAAACATCCAGCGAGCCAGATTTCGATCGGACGTCCACGCGCTTAGGCCACGTCCACGTCCATCGACCGATAGTTTGCACGGCTACGTGTATTCCCATTGTCCAGATTCCCGTCCGCGGTCGATTCACGACGGACGTCCGCGTAGTGTGTTCCTAGCTTAATCATATGAACCTATAGACAAATAGGCTTTCTTATCATTACTCAAATGAACTTAATTTGGATACCGCTGACAATAATCTAATTGGCAGATTTGAGTGCTGGAGTAGAAAAATATATATTATTTACACTCGAGAAGGCTCTGAAGTTTAACCATATCTCGGACACTGGCGATCAAATATATGAAAGAGGCGCGTTCCTAGCACACATTCTAAGCTCGTGTAGGTGAACGCGTACCATGCTTGTATGAGTGAGATATGACAGGTCGACTGTTCGCGTTTTTGACAGGCGGTAACTGCGAGATAACCGAGAGGGGGTGGGGGGGGGGGCACTTTAAGAGGGAGCGGGAGTGGCCATACTGTACGATAGTACTCTTTATTATACTGTGGTTTAACTCTTGATTTTCCTCTGATTTTGTATAAAATGTTTCTAGTCAAGATAATAATAACTCCGTAGAAGACAAATAAAGTCATAATAGATCAAGAGCCCAGGCCCGCCAGACCTTCCTCAAATTCTCAAGGATGAAACTTTGGGACAATGTAGAGTTCACATCGGCGTTTAATGTGTGCATATTTTCTAGTTCGGCCCATCGGCCAATTTTTTGCTATCAAGTGATGAAGGTGAAAAAAAAAGTGCTTACTTTCCTTAAATTCTCAAGGCTGATTTTTATATATGTGTTAGAGCACGTTGTTAGAAATTGGTTATCATCAATGCCAGACCGTTTCCGCCGGCCATAACTTTTGCCAGACGCGACAAAGTTGGCAAAAAACGACTCTAACTTACCTCATTTTCTCAAGCCTGATTTTGATATATGATACGCAGGGACCTATAACTGGACCGTTTGTAAACAGCCAGACCAATCGGATGGACCCAACCATCCGCCAGACCGACTTAAAGTTTCGATATGAGCATTAGTAGAATTGAAATATTCCGGGTCTATAAAAGCTAAAAACTTGAATTTTCTACATTAAGCTACGTGTATATTGTATACTTGACGTAATAAGCGACTTTCAAAAATTTTACTTCTAAGGAAATAAAAAAATGAAAGTTTATATGTGGTGCAAGATTAATTTTAAGCTATGAATTTTATTTACACTGCGTAAGTACATGTGTATTTTATTATAAATATAACTTTTACCAGACGCGACAAAGATACACCGGTCAAATCTTACATGAAAATCGGCTAAAAAAACAAAGTGTGATGTAAAGCTGGATTTTTGGTATGTTATTTGGAGTCCTTGAGGGAATGTAAGACTATATTTTGCAAGCAAAAAAAAAGTGTGCTAACTTCGTAATTTAAAAAAAAAAGTAAAAAAATCGGACTTTTTTTGGTTTTTATTTTTTTATTAAAAAACTATGCGTTTTTGGTCAAAAGTTGCTGTGTAATGTTGAAAGCGCATTAAATTTCAAATAGTTTGACATCTTTTTTATCAATGTCCGTCAAACAGTTTTCGAGATATGAAGCGTCAAAAAAGGTTAATTTTTGACGCATTTATAAAATGTAGCGTTTTGCCAATATTTTTAGACAAATATCTCCAAAATACTTCATGATATGATATATATTGCAATATAACATTGTATAAAATTTATTTTGCTTTAGTTTTAGTGAAAATAAAGGTCAGTAAGACGAATAGTTACTTTGGTAAAAAAAAAATATCTATAAATAGAGAAGGCAAGAGTCTGGTAGATTAGTTAAGGTAAAATAGTTTACGCTAAAAGTTTTAGGTTGAAAGTGCTATCTATTCGATCTTACTTTCTTTGATATCCGTTTATCTGAAAAAATTGTCTCAGCTAACTTTGCATCGATTTGACTATTACTAATGAAGAAATAAAATACAGTAAAATTTTGAAGTTTAGTAAATTAGAAAAATAAAACAGAATTAGTTACATTTTCCTGGTTCTGCATCTTGATGGCACAACTCCTGTAGTGATAGAAAGTCCACTTGAGTTGTATTTGACCACCAATTGCTGTGGAATAAACTACGGGAACGGAAAGCACCCACGCCAATTATTAAGATACTGGAGAAGTGGTATTCCCAGCAGAAGAACGTAGTAAGATGGAAGTCAACTCTGTCCACAGCCAGCGGGCTAAACTGTGGCGTGAGACAAGGAGGCAGTATGTCTCCGGCTCTCTTCAGCGTGTACATGGATGGGCTGTCGCAGGCTTTGACCAGTCGGTACTGGTCAAAGCCTGCGACAGCAGCCAACCTCGGTAGGTTGGCTGCTCCATCAATGGGCAAATGATAAATCACATCGCATATGCAGACGATATGGTCCTACTAGCACCATCTGTGGGAGGGAGCTATGCGTAAGTTACTTGCAGAATGCGAGAGATACGCCAGCCAGCATAACATGAGATACAATCCGAACAAGTCTGAATTTATGCTCATGGAGGCAGCACATATGCCCACACATGTACCACCTCTTTTGCTTGATGGAGTTCAATTGCGGAGAGTACACGAAGTCAAATATCTTGGCCACATCTTGTTCTCCAGTTTAAAAGACCAGGAGGACATAGAAAGGCAGAGGCGAGCCACCGCAGTAAGGGCAAACATGTTGGCTAGAAGATTCGCCAAATGTAGTGACAGCGTAAAAAGACAGCTGTTCCTCAGTTTTTGTACAAGCGTGTATACTGTCGAGTTATGGTCCGACTACACCTGCGCGGCGGTGAGAGACCTGCGCGTGCAATACAACACATACTATGTACTGATATTTCGTTAAACGGAGAATACTATGATTCGGGCACGTCCACGACAACGCTCGTGAGATTGCATCGGTGTTATTGACCCTCAGTGATATGCTTTAAAAACCAGTCCGTACGAGAACAATTTCGAAACAATCTGATTCAATTAATGAGGGTTTTCTACTCGTAAATATTTTTTTCCGCCAAACGGCGAGCCTGAAGTCTTTCTGACCGTAAACTTAACTTACTAAATAAATGTTGATTTGATATACGCAAATATGTGTCTGAGTAATACTTGAACAGCCCCCAAATAATAATAATTCGTTCTCCGCTACGCCTCCTGTAAATATATATAAACTATCCCAATTGGCCATTACCATCCACCGATTATTTCTGATCCAGTTATACTAGACTTATGATATAATCCTATTTTTTTAAATAACTGGCACTCTTTTGGTCTTATTGAAATTTTCAACATTTTTATTTTACAATTTATGAAATAGCCTGAGTTGTTTTGCTGATATCTGTCTCAAAATATTAGCAAAACGAATATTTTCATAGAAAGGGGAAAAATGTTCTTTTTTTGACGCTCATATCTCAAAAAATATTTCACGGACATTGATAAAAAAGATGTCAAACTGTTTGGAATTTAATGCGCTTTCAACATTACTAAGCAACTTTTGACCAAAAATGCATAGTTTTTTAATAAAACGGCAAAAACCAAAAAAAGTCTGATTTTTTTACTTTTTTTTTTAAATTACGAAGTTAGCACACCATTTTTTTGCTTGCAAAATATAGTCCTATATTCCCCCAAGCACCCCAAATAGCATACCAAAAATGCAGCTTTACATCACACTTTGTTTTTTTATTTCTCTTTTTGACCAGTGTACCGTTTGTAAGCAGCCAGACCAATCGGATGGACCCAACCATCCGCCAGACCGACTTAAAGTTTCGATATGAGCATTAGTAGAATTGAAATATTCCGGGTCTATAAAAGCTAAAAACTTGAATTTTCTACATTAAGCTACGTGTATATTGTATACTTGACGTAATAAGCGACTTTCAAAAATTTTACTTCTAAGGAAATAAAAATATGAAAGTTTATATGTGGTACAAGATTAATTTTAAGCTATGAATTTTATTTACACTGCGTAAGTACACGTGTATTTTATTATAAATATAACTTTTAGCAGACGCGACAAAGTTGGCAAAAAACGACTCTAACTTACCTCATTTTCTCAAGCCTGATTTTGATATATGATACGCAGGGACCTATAACTAGACCGTTTGTAAACAGCCAGACCAATCGGATGGACCCAACCATCCGCCAGACCGACTTAAAGTTTCGATATGAGCATTAGTAGAATTGAAATATTCCGGGTCTATAAAAGCTAAAAACTTGAATTTTCTACATTAAGCTACGTGTATATTGTATACTTGACGTAATAAGCGACTTTCAAAAATTTTACTTCTAAGGAAATAAAAATATGAAAGTTTATATGTGGTGCAAGATTAATTTTAAGCTATGAATTTTATTTACACTGCGTAAGTACATGTGTATTTTATTATAAATATAACTTTTAGCAGACGCGACAAAGTTGGCAAAAAACGACTCTAACTTACCTCATTTTCTCAAGCCTGATTTTGATATATAATACGCAGGGACCTGTAACTAGACCGTTTGTAAGCAGCCAGACCAATCGGATGGACCCAACCATCCGCCAGACCGACTTAAAGTTTCGATATGAGCATTAGTAGAATTGAAATATTCCGGGTCTATAAAAGCTAAAAACTTGAATAACGAATTGAATTTTATATTATAAATAACGTAAACAAGGAAAAAACAAATTGGTGCAGTGCATTATAAATTAAATATTCAATTCAAAGAAGTAAACAATCAATGTTACAACGGTATATAACTAAACGAATTTCCTTTCTCCTACAAAACATGGTAACATACCTAAGTGACGAACTTTAGAATTACAAGTTTAGGAAGTTTAAACATTTGTACTCAATACGAACATCATCAACCCCGTTATAACCCATGTCGGAGATGCTGAATTTTCAGACACGAATAAATTTTTGGCATTCTTCAAATACATGTATGCCGTTATAAAAAGTTTAGAATACTTTACGTGTGTACACAACATATACACTTATATACTTTCCACCTCATTTTAACTGAACTTATATAAATGCTTAAATAACTTTTGTAGTATGCGAGGGATTTGACATTATATGCAACATACACATAGTGCCTTTATACATAGTGTGAGGTCCCTCGCCCACAAATTAAAAACCGGCCAAGTGCGAGTCGGGCTCGCGCACAAAGGGTTCCGTAGCAGCAAATATAATAAACTTATTATGTCAATTTATACACCTGCCAAAATTACAGTTAAATCAACCTATCTCAAAAACTATAAGAGATACTTTGATCAAACCAAAAATCGTTGAAAGAGTTAATTAGCATGCATCACCTCTATTTTTTTTAGAATTTTATACCCCGTAGTTATAAAAATAGAGGGGGGGGGGGGACATACTTTTTACGACTTTGAGAGCTGATATCTCAAAAACCGTTCACTTTAAGAAAAATGTTTTTTAGAAAACTTTATATCATTTTAAAAGACCTTTCCATTGATACCCCACACGGGTATGTACATCGAAAAAAAAATTTTCATCCCTCAGTTACATGTATGGGGGGCCCCACCCCCAATTCTTTTTTTTACTATTTAGTGTCATAATTTTGTAGCGGTTCATACAACACATATTCCCATCAAATTTCATCACTGTAGTACTTATAGTTTCCGAGTAAATCGGCTGTGACAGACGGACAGACGGACAGACGGACAGACGGACAGACGGACATGACGAAACTATAAGGGTTCCGTTTTTGCCATTTTGGCTACGGAACCCTAATAAAAAGGATCGATCTTAAAACTAATTTTAAACCACCTTGTTCGACGACCGAAAAAAAAGTTTAATTTACTTTTCTTCTTTAAATTTATAATAAAATACACATGTACTTACGCAGTGTAAATAAAATTCATAGCTTAAAATTAATCTTGCACCACATATAAACTTTCATTTTTTTATTTCCTTAGAAGTAAAATTTTTGAAAGTCGCTTATTACGTCAAGTATACAATATACACGTAGCTTAATGTAGAAAATTCAAGTTTTTAGCTTTTATAGACCCGGAATATTTCAATTCTACTAATGCTCATATCGAAACTTTAAGTCGGTCTGGCGGATGGTTGGGTCCATCCGATTGGTCTGGCTGCTTACAAATGGTCTAGTTACAGGTCCCTGCGTATCATATATCAAAATCAGGCTTGAGAAAATGAGGTAAGTTAGAGTCGTTTTTTGCCAACTTTGTCGCGTCTGGTAAAAGTTATATTTATAATAAAATACACATGTACTTACGCAGTGTAAATAAAATTCATAGCTTAAAATTAATCTTGCACCACATATAAACTTTCATTTTTTTATTTCCTTAGAAGTAAAATTTTTTAAAGTCGCTTATTACGTCAAGTATATAATATACACGTAGCTTAATGTAGAAAATTCAAGTTTTTAGCTTTTATAGACCCAGAATATTTCAATTCTACTAATGCTCATATCGAAACTTTAAGTCGGTCTGGCGGATGGTTGGGTCCATCCGATTGGTCTGGCTGCTTACAAACGGTCTGGTTACAGGTCCCTGCGTATCATATACCAAAATCAGGCTTGAGAAAATGAGGTAAGTTAGAGTCGTTTTTTGCCAACTTTGTCGCGTCTGGTAAAAGTTATATTTATAATAAAATACACATGTACTTACGCAGTGTAAATAAAATTCATAGCTTAAAATTAATCTTGCACCACATATAAACTTTCATTTTTTTATTTCCTTAGAAACGGTCTGGCATTGATGATATTCAATTTCTAACAACGTGCTCTAACACATATATAAAAATCAGCCTTGAGAATTTAAGGAAAGTAAGCACTTTTTTTTTTTTTCACCTTCATCACTTGATAGCAAAAAATTGGCCGATGGGCCGAACTAGAAAATATGCACACATTAACCGCCGATATGAACTCTACATTGTCCCAAAGTTTCATCCTTGAGAATTTGAGGAAGGTCTGGCGGGCCTGGGCTCTGGGTCTATAAGTTCGGGCCAGTACAATGACCTCATTGTAAGTGAACTCATATAGGTAATAGGTATTGTGTGTGAATTCGACTGTGCAAAGGTTTTTCAAAGGTAAGGTTAAAAATGTAAGTTTTATTTCAATAAACGCATATTTTTATTTCGTTGTCTATTTTTTTAATGAGAGAATTTTTATATTTTCTACTCAGAATCATGAGCTCTTTCGATTCCGCGGGAGAAAAAAATATCTCATGTTTTTTCCGCTGAGTTACCTACTCATAGAACTTTTATGATCGTAACTCAGGGGAAAGTAAAAAAAAAAACTTTGATAGATCAAGCTCATGATTCTGAATAGTGTAAAAAAATCCAAAAACAAAAAAGTGAAATCGAATTGATACAAATTGGCCTTAATATTAATTTCGATAGCAATATTTGCACAGCATTTTCTTTATTATCAAACAGTGGAGCCATATTTGCACAAATACAACTGCCAAGTGTGTTAAGCCTGTAATGATATATTAAAACAATGATTAAGCTAAAATAATTTATAATTAATCCTTGGAGGTAGATGAATCAATAGATAAAGTAAATTCTGGTGATTTCTGATTGTCAATGACAACAAGGTCGAGATAAACAAACAAAAATAGGCATAGTGATAGATATCTGAGCAGACAACATGCTCAGAAATACCTGAACATCTCCTAATGCCTGAAAATAGAGAGATAGCACGTTGACCTCTCTGATGCCACATAGGGGTATCAATATATTTCAAAATAAGATAACCTAACCTCAAAATAAAACTTTAGAAAAACCCCCGACCGCGACTGGACCGATTTTCATGAAACATGGCTAAGAACACTCCCGACTAACTCCGCTTTCCATAAAAAAAAAACTGAATCTAAATCGGTTCATCCGTTCGGGAGCTACGATGCCACAAACGGACAGATACAGGGTGTAACAAAAATGGTGGTGATCTGTTTAAGGGCGTATTCAGTATCATATTCTCATCAGGAAAAAGTAGGATAAAAATTTTTTTCGCAAAAAATTTTTTTATCTTTGTATGGAGATTCGACCGATTCGCGCGGCCCGGCTCATACAAAAGTGAAAATTTTTTTTAGCGAAAAAAACATTTTCTTCTCCTTTTTCCTGATAAGAATACGATACTGAGTACGCCCTTAAGAGGCCTTATTCCTAAAGACGAGCGTTTTTTGCAAAATGGAACCTTTTTCATTCAAAATTATAAAGAAACTGTAAATGATTATTAAAAAAATGATAATGTTCCTAAAAGTACATATCTTAAGCTAGAAAGTCAATTGGTACTACTTTAAAATATGTCTTTTTATACTTCCGAAAAATCAGTTTTTTCGGAAGACGTTTTCAAATTTCGTAGTGGGATAGCTCGTTTAGAATCGTGATTGTGCTGTTAAAAATGTTATTTGGGGTAATAAATGATCACAATCCTATTTGTTATATCCTGTACGAGTTAGCTAATACTTTGACATTTTAAGATTTACTTGAAATGGTGGATAAATAACCTTCCGTATCCTCCCCATTTTTTCGATAAAAAGAGGTTTAAATTATGTATTTTTCCTGCGATTCCTGCATTTTTTGTAACTCTTAAATAATATTATCCTAAACTAGAACTTCTTATTGACCTATAAGAAAAAAATCATACATATAAGACATACTTTTCTGTCGATAGATATGTTTTTAAAACACCTAAAATTCGAATAAAAGACACTGTGCTAACGCGAGCCCGCTCAGTCTGCGCCGAGCGCTCGAAGACAACGGACCTGCGTTTGATCGTCCGGCGCACCTAGCTTTCGTAAGCAGCTCGATAGTTCCGAGAAGTGCCGTAAACTGCGACTAAACAAATCTTGATCCTTTTTACACCTTATGCAATTTTAGCATTCGACATGCTTTTCATATGATTTTTGATTTTAAGTTATACGTGAAGTTTGTTGAGAGTTTGAATTATTATTATATTTTGGGACCAGGATGAGGTTCTGGTTCTCATGATGATGGAGTCAGGCAGGAGATGTTCAACAGAACTGCTATTCTACTTATCATAACTCCACCATGTTTGGGCTCATTAGATTTGGGCTGATGAGCACCATCGATCTAGATGAGGTCCAAGGTCTCATGATGGAGTCAGGAGGTGGTCAACAGAACTGCTATTCTCCTCATCATAAACCCATCATGTTTGGGCTCATTAGATTTGGGCTGACGAGCACCATCGAACTAGATGAGGTCCAAGGTCTCATGACGGGGTCAGGAGGTGGCCAACAGAACTGCTATTCTTCTCATCATAACCCCATCATGTTCGGGCTCATTAGATTTGGGCTGACGAGCACCATCGAACTGGATGAGGTCCAAGGTCTCATGATGGAGTCAGAGGTGGTCAACAGAACAGCTATTCTCCTCATCATAACCCCATCATGTTTGGACTCATTACATTTGGGCTGACGGGCATCATCGAACTAGATGAGGTCCAAGGTCTTATGATGGAGTCAGGAGGTGGTCAACAGAACTGCTATTCTCCTCATCATAACCCCATCATGTTTGGGCTCATTAGATTTGGGCTGACGAGCACCATCGAACTAGATGAGGTCCAGGGTCTCATGATGGAGTCAGGAGGTGGCTAACAGAACTGCTATTCTCCTCATCATAACCCCATCATGTTCGGGCTCATTAGATTTGGGCTGACGAGCACCATCGAACTAGACGAGGTCCAAGTTCTCATGATGGAGTCAGGAGGTGGTCAACAGAACTGCTATTCTCCTCATCATAACCCCATCATGTTTGGGCTCATTATAAATATGTGGAAGGTCGTTAATAATAATAAATGGAAAAAATGTTTTATTAGGGTACCCCTACATGTAAAGAGGGGGCAGATATTTTTTTTCATTTCAACCCCAACGTGTGATATAGGTATAGTTAGATAGGTATTTAAAAATGAATTAGGTTTTACTAAGATCGATTTTTGATAATTTTCATATTTTCGGAAATAATCGCTCCTAAAGGAAAAAAAGTGCCCCCCCCCCCCCCCCCCTATAACTTTTGAACCATATGTTTAAAAATATGAAAAAAATCACAAAAGTAGAACTTTACAAAGACTTTCTTTGAAAATTGTTTTGAATTTTATAGGTTAGTTTTTGAGAAAAATACGGAAAACTACGGAACCCTACACTGAGCGTGGCCCATACCAACAAACATAACTAAATAAATGTCACTGTTCTGAACTTAAATGCATGCTTTTCTTACAAAAATACCAAAGTCACTATGAGTGTGCCGTTCAGATTTGAGGAGTTCGGTTCTGACCATCATCAGCAGTTCCACTGCACCAAATGTCACTGTTCTGGACGTAAGTGCATGCTGTTCTTATAAAAATACCAAAGTCACTATAAGCGTGCCGTTCAGATTTGAGGAGTTTGGTTCTGAGTGTTCTGACCATCATCAGCAGTTCCACTGCACCAAATATCACTGTTCTGGACTGGACCTAAGTGCATGATGTTCTTGTAAGAATACCAAAGTCACTATAAGTGTTCCGTTCAGATTTGAGAAGATCGGTTCTGACCATCATCAGCAGTTCCACTGCACCAAATGTCACTGTTCTGGACGAAAGTGCATGCTGTTCTTATAAAAATACCAAAGTCACTATAAGCGTGCCGTTCAGATTTGAGAAGTTCCGTTCTGGCCATCATCAGCAGTTCCACTGCACCAAATGTCACTGTTCCGTACCTAAATGCATGCTGTTCCTTTAAAAACACAAAAATCACCATACGTATGCCTTTCAGATTCGAGGAGTTCCCTCGATTACTCCAGGATCCCATCATCAGAACTGGGTTCTGAGAAAAATGGGACCAATCTGTATTCATGTACATTCAATTTTTTTTTAAATCGGTCCAGTAACAACGGAGATATCGAGGAACAAACATAAAAAAATTAAAATAAACATACAGACGAATTGAGAACTTCGCCTCAAATCTCTCAGATTTGAGGCGACGGTTAAAAAGTGACACATCATGAGCAGTTCCAATGCACCAAATGTCACTGTTCTGGACGTAAGTGCATGCTGTTCTTATAAAAATATGAAAGTCACTATAACTGTGATAATTTCCGAAAATATTAATATTATCAAAAAACGATCTTAGTAAACCCTTATTCATTTTTAAAGACCCATCCAACAATATATCACACGTTGGGGTTGGAATGAAAAAAAAAAAAACAGCCCCCACTTTACATGTAGGGGGGGTACCCTAATAAAACATTTTTTTTCCATTTTTTATTTTTGCACTTTGTTGGCGTGATTGATATACATATTGTTACTAAATTTCAGCTTTCTAGTGCTTACGGTTACTGAGATTATCCGCGGACGGACGGACGGACAGACAGACATGGCGAAACTATAGGGGTTCCTAGTTGACTACGGAACCCTAAAAAACAGAAATCACTATTAAACTATTCTCTAATTTCAAGTTCCTAACTAAAATTTTCCTAATAAAAAAAAAACAAATTGATCCCGCTACAAACTTTCACTCCCTTTTTCCCTCTACTAGGGCTGTAAATTTTCATAATCAATTCTTATCTCTTCGAAATTGTGTTAATGCAATCTATACAAATTTCGACTTTCTAGCTTTCGTAGTTTCGGCTCAGCGGTGTTGGTTGTTGAATCAATCAATTAGGAAACCTGAATTTATATATGTACATGTAGACTAATACTATACTTTTACTACATTCATATACCTTATTTCAGCAATTCCCGTCAACTTTGTACAATGCCACGTCAGCAAATTTTAATTGATCCTATTTTGTTACCAACATTTAGTAATATAATTCGACTTTCGTAAGATATATACAGGATAATTGTTATAATTAAGAAAATATAGATACTAGAGAACCTTAATGACCAAATAAAACTTAATAAAATCTCAATTCATCAACAAAATCTTGGTAACAAAATAGGAATTAATAAAAACAAATTTAACTTTTCCCTTAATTTTTGTACAAACTTTTCGAGAACTGCTGATTTACTACTACCATACCATGAATATGAAATTAAATAAAGAGTCCCCATATAAAATTGAAAATTATGTTATTAGCAATTTAATTCAAAACTATCAAGATTATTCGTGTCTGCGTTGAAACGCGCGTTGAGTTGCCGGTGCTCGCGTACCGAGCGCCAACGCCATCTATCGATGGCCGTTTCGTGAAATTGATGAGCGCTCTAAGGAATAAGGGGTCTTAAACGGATCACCACCATTTTTGTTACACTCTGTATACAGACAAACACGTTAAACTTAAAACACCCTGTCGTTTTTTCATCGTCGGAGAGTGACATAGGGTACTTTTTGTCTCTTTCTAACTAACCTCACACTTCCCCAAAAGGGGGTGGATTTTTTTTTTTTTTTAATACTACGTCGGTGGCAAACAAGTATACGGCCCGCCTGATGTAAAGCGGTCACCGTAACCTATGGACGCCTGCAACTCAAACAGTGTCACATGCGCGTTGCCCCATTAGAAACTTGTACATTCCCTTTTGCTGTGTTAAGTACACAGCAAAAAGGAGTGTACAAGTTCCAAGGAGGGTTCGAGTTGCCGACGACTCAAAGGACAATAAACGGAACAAGTTAGTTCCGTAAGTCCTCCCGTCATCAGCACACCGCACCCTCGTTGAGCTCTTATATGGAGCATTCAGCAATTTTAAATTTAACACGAGCGTCGTAGCCGCGGGCAAAACTATACTCTGTCAAACAAGTCTGTCAGTAAATAAGAACAAAGATAACCTAACCACAAAATTAATGTAAGCGTGAAAAAACACCGAGGGACACACCGGCTGATGTCGTGAGTGTTGTGTGTAGGCAAAGTGTCAACCCTAGCGCAAAAGTGAATAATCAAGAACAAGTGCGGGTAGTTCGAGAAACTCGCGCGGCTAGAAGATGTTGATGCAATTCCTCGCCAGTCTACCCGTGACCACGAACATAATGTGATGTTCGAAACGTCGGGCCAAATATAAATGTAAGTGTTTACGCGATTAAGTCCCGTTTTGTTCTAAAATAATGAGTGCAAATCGTGTTAGTCTAAATCAATACACAAAATTAAAATTTTGAAAAAACCCCCGACCGTGATATAGCTGTGGACCGATTTTCATGAAACATGGCTAAGAACACTCCCGACTAACTCAGCTTTCAGAAAAAAAAAACTAAATCTAAATCGGTTCATCCGTTCGGGAGCTACGATGCTACAGACAGACAGACAGACAGACAGACGGACAGACAGACAGACAGACACGTCAAACTTATAACATCCCTTCGTTTTTGCGTCGCGGGTTAAAAACTATTTCTCTAGCACCCTAAATAGGTTATAGGTAGGCTTTTCTATAGTAGGCTTTATATTCACAACCGGTTTTTTTGTTGTCACTCGTAGTGTCAAACCTTGTAAACAGGAATAGAATAGAATAGAAAAACGTTTATTGCAGAAACCATCATACAGCATCACATACATTTAAAAAAAAAGAGAGATCTTATGAACTAAATACTTAAAACTATATTGCTTATTACAATACAACAAAAGATGCTGATGCTGCAGATAGAGGCCACAAAAGGACTCCACTCAGCATATGCTCCAGCATATAATGCTACAGCGCTGGTCTTCCGTGAAGCCCAGGAACTAAGAAGATAGCTCAGAAAACTAAAGGCAGTGTCAATATAAGGAACAAAAAAAAGTAATTTGATTAAAATAAGGAAGTGGATAGCAATTATTTGAATAATATATAAACAGGTCTGTGAATGTATTAAATATAATATATAGTGAAATATATAAATATTACGTAGTTGATAAATAGACATCATATTTTAAACAACTATTAGGAACGGATAGTATTATGGTAAATGTCTTACCATACAAGTATTACATATTCATATCAAAAACATACCTACTTATTTAAAACTTTCTTAATGAACGTGCAAAAAAAGTACAACGTAAAAACAACCCGTAAGGTACAGCGGGTCAATTACGACTGGGGCCAATTTTCAACTGATCGACTTTTTACATGTTTTACAGTATTACCACACCTCGGACACTGGCGAATTGGCGATCAAATGTATGAAAGAGGCGCATTCCTAGCACACAGTCTGCTCGTGTTGGTGATGCTTGTATGAGTGAAATATGACAGGTTGACTGTTCGCGTTGTTTTTGACAGGCGGTAACTGTGAGGTAACCGAGAGAAGTGGGCGGAACATTCAGCGGGGAGCGGGAGTGGCCATACTGTACGATAGTACTCTTTATTATACTGAGCTATTACTGAAAACGCGTGCCATATATGACCAGTGGACATCATTTTTTATATATTTAATAATGCAAAAAATGTAAAACAAGGAAAAAAATCGAGTAGTTGAAATTTGCCCCAGTCGTAACTTATACCATTTTTCACGGAAACTACTTTTTTACAAAGTTTTTTAACTTTACTTATATATGTCATAAACTTCAATGTGTAGCGTTTAGAGACTTACCCCCTTATTCATAAACGTACTCTGAAGTTATCAAGCCGATAAAGTTCGTTTGTCCCTTTCCGACGTATTGGTGTGATAGAAAAGGACAAACGAACTTTATCGGCTTGATAAATTTAGAGTACGTTTATGAATAAGGAGGTTATTTGACAGCCAAGGATGCGTTCTTGCCAAACGATGTCGAAAGAAATGAACGCCTGTGCATAAGTCTTGAGCAAGAAAATCGCGAAGGCTATTAATACATTGTACAGATTAAGTAAAACATAATTTTTCAGTACATTATGTACAGTCAACCAATCTGAATCCTAGGCCACTGTAAAACCATTTCACAGTAAAAAACCGGCCAAGTGCGAGTCGGACTCCGAGGGTTCCGTACACTGAGAGAAATTTGCATTGTAAATTTAACAAGTTCGACTTGTTGCGGTTTATCCGTTTGAATCAGCCAAACGTATGTTTAAAACAATATGTGTCAGGTTGTTTTTATAAAATCGACTCGTTGATTCAAATATATTGCCGATTCAAATGACAAGTAGCTTGTTGTTTGAACCAAAGAGCACGTAGGCGCTATTTTAACCAAAAAACTTGTTAAACGAACATGAAAACTGATTGTATTTTCTCTCAGTGTAGGTACAAACTTTCAATAGTTAAAAGTAATCTCAAATTTCTCAGATAACTCTAAAGACTGTATACAGTATGTACGTATACTACTGATGAGTATTATTGTGTACAGCGCCATCTCTCGCACTAATTTGCGCTGTTTCTGTTCTGTTAAGGTTTTTTTTTAATTTCCAAAATACAGACGATTTTATTTTTCCTGTAATATTTAGAACCAATGTTTCGTAAAATTTTCTTATTTTTCGTCGGTAAACTTTGAGGTTACATTTTTCCTCTAAATTCTTTTTTTTCCCAGAACCGAAAGTTTGTTTGTTTGAAAGCTGAGTTAGTCGGGAGTGTTCTTAGCCATATTTCATGAAAATCGATTCACTATGTCGCGATCGGGGGTTTTTTCAAAATTTTAAGTTTATTTTAGGAACTAACCTATTACTTACTGAAATTAAAATTTCCGCAGTCGCTATAGTATTTTATGCAACTGGTGGTTAAAAGAGGTCAAAAAAGGTGAGTGGCGTGGGTGACAATTTGAGGCGAAGCCGAAAATTGTTAATAAAGACGCCACGAGCATTTTTTGACTCAGTTAAATACCGTTGCATACAATACTTTTTCTACGACCAAGCACTTATTTTGAAAGAAAATTATAAATTCAACAAATACCTACTTTCAGTCATCTTAGTTATCTAGTGGACCGCCTACGTGTGTGTGTGGATTGAGTGAGCACCTTCCGAAAATAAAAAAAAATATGCTGATCATTTAGTAAAAGTTCTAAAACAATTGTAAAACGAATCTCTGAATTTGTAAAAAGATAAATCAAAAGATACAGCCATTAACATGTGCTCACTCAGTTCTCACAAACTACCAACGAAAACAGTGAATATATTCATTTAACATATAATATTTATATACTAACATTTAGTAAAAAATAGGCCAACCTACCTCTATAAATATTAGATCACCTAGTGACGTATTAAATTTTTTACAAATAGTTTCTTATGCTCACTCAATCCACACACTTTTGAAAAGCCGAATTTTGATAAAAAACATAAGATTTAGACCGCTATTATATGTGTATAGTTTAGTAAAAGTGAAATGGGAATTTGTAAAATACAAAACGAACCACTAACGTGTCAGGTTTTTTTATAATAAATTTTTGTAAGTGCTCACTCAGTCCACACGTTTTGAGAAAGTTAAAAATGTAAATATCTTACGATTTGTAGCACCTAAGACACTCGAAAGTACTTCAACATTTAGTAAAAATTTTTACTAAATATCCACCATCTAATATTTTATATTCGTTGTCTGGTTTTAAAGATATTCAGACATAACTTTTCTCATACAAATGTATCAAGCAGGGTGACCACACTATGTCGGCTCCTGATTTTCCCCACCTTCCCATTGTCATATTGAGATTGGGGAGTTTCGTTCAATTTTGATAATAGTTTACCGGATTTGTAAGTGGGAGCGAGAAAAGAATAACTATTTCTCGCTCCCACTTACAAATCCGGTACGCTCATCTGTTAGCGCGATTAGATTACCAGGTTCTGGTTTCTTACTAGTGAAGTATTATATTCTTTGTTTCTTACCAATTATCATTCATGTCCTTTTTAATGCATGCATGTCGATATGGTTATTATCCTGACGTCGATAAAAATTACACAATACACATCATCACTAGGCCAAGAACATAACCTAAAAACAGTTTGCAGATGGATAATTAATATGGTATTAGTTTAATATTATCAAAATTAAACGAACGAAACTCCCCAATCTCAATATGACAATGGGAAGGTGGGGAAAATCAGGAGCCGACATAGTGTGGTCACCCTACTTGATACATTTGTATGAGAAAAGTTATGTCTGAATATCTTTAAAACCAGACAACGAATATAAAATATTAGATGGTGGATATTTAGTAAAAATTTTTACTAAATGTTGAAGTACTTTCGAGTGTCTTAGGTGCTACAAATCGTAAGATATTTACATTTTTAACTTTCTGAAAACGTGTGGACTGAGTGAGCACTTACAAAAATTTATTATAAAAAAACCTGACACGTTAGTGGTTCGTTTTGTATTTTACAAATTCCCATTTCACTTTTACTAAACTATACACATATAATAGCGGTCTAAATCTTATGTTTTTTATCAAAATTCGGCTTTTCAAAAGTGTGTGGATTGAGTGAGCATAAGAAACTATTTGTAAAAAATTTAATACGTCACTAGGTGATCTAATATTTATAGAGGTAGGTTGGCCTATTTTTTACTAAATGTTAGTATATAAATATTATATGTTAAATGAATATATTCACTGTTTTCGTTGGTAGTGTGTGAGAACTGAGTGAGCACATGTTAATGGCTGTATCTTTTGATTTATCTTTTTACAAATTCAGAGATTCGTTTTACAATTGTTTTAGAACTTTTACTAAATGATCAGCATATTTTTTTTTATTTTCGGAAGGTGCTCACTCAATCCACACACACACCCGCCTACCATTTTGAATATGCAGTTTGAGTGCAAACATGAAAATAAAACTGTCTATGGTATGGTTCTTTGAAGCCTGGCCACTAAGACGAACCGAGCCGAGTTTAATCGAGTTCTCATACATTTGAATGCGATTCGACGCGTCGCCAATGAACGCAGCAGAAAACGAAGGAGTCTCGACTCTGCGAATTGGTTTGTTAAGTTGGTAGCAATGTATTTACTGAACTTTAACAGCTATATCGTGCTACTGCTACTAAATGTTTTCAGGGTATAGACTAGATAGACTTGTCCTGACATCTTTTATGTAGGGTTTTAAAGTTCTATGCACGACCTTGTAACTCACGAGTAACAGTACGGGAGTAGAAAAAAAATATAATCTACAAATATATGTAGTATTAGAAGTAGTGTAGTACTATTCCCATGACTAATATTGAGAGTTTTACCGCGTACATGCCAAATTAACTATGCCAAGATACATTGAATTCATACAATTGTTGAGCTGTCACTGACTGTCACGATATTGGCACGTGTTCTAAGTATTACATAAGAATCAGGAAATCTTAAACGCATATAAAAATAGATTTTATATACAGGCTGATTTATAAAAAAGCAAAGTGTATAAATCTCATGCGCGGATCCAGGGGGGGGGTCATGGGGGTCATGACCCCCCCCTGGAGCCTGAGTTGGCCATACAAATAGACCACGTGACCCCTCCTGGGGCCCCGGGCCTTTACCACGTGACCCCCCCCTGGGCACGAAGCTGGATCCGCGCTTGATAAATCTATGTAACATAATATTATATTATAGGGCAATCTCATATTTGCCAGTCGCTTTTCGGTGAAGGAAAACATCGTGAGGAAACCGGACTAATTCCAATAAGGTCTAGTTACCCTTCGGGTTGGAAGGTCAGATGGCAGTCGCTTTCGTAAAAACTAGTGCCTACGCCAAATCTTGGGATTAGTTGTCAAAGCGAACCCCAGGCTCCTATGAGCCGTGGCAAATGCCGGGATAACGCAAGGAGGATGATGATTCTCATAGATTGACCGAGTTCCACGGTAAGCTCAAGAAGGCTTGTGTTGTGGCACAGTATAATAAAGAGTAATATACTACTCCCGCTCTCGGTTACCTCACGGTTACCGTCTGTCAAAATCGCGACGTCGACCTGTCATATCTCACTCATACAAGCATGGTACGCGTTCACCTACACGAGCTTAGACTGTGTGCTCTGTTTGTGTGTGTGTCTGTCTGTGACATCGTAGCTCCCGAACGGATGAACCGATTTAGATTTAGTTTTTTGTTTGAAAGCTGAATTAATCGGGAGTGTTCTTAGGCATGGGGAAAAGTTTTGTGTTACACACGGGTGCAAGTGTATTTTACTTCTCGTGTACCTATTGAAAAACTCGCTAAGTTCAGGATTCTATTCTCGCTTTTTTTATATGCATTATAATTTGCTTTGTTTATATGCATAATTATATGATTTAAATTGTATTTTCACCCGAGTGTAACACAAAACTTTTCCCCTCACTATAGCGAGGAAACTACAACGCAAAAAATGCGTTTATCACTGCTTCCAGTAGTTCCACAGGTGGTAAATCATCTTTATTACTAGATTCACCTAATTTTATCAATTTTAAAGCAGTTAATTTTACTTTATTCAAGGTCCAATTACTTTACCCACTTGTGGATAAAATGCGTTTTTACCCGCTGGTATTAAAGGACAAAACAAGAATTTTATTTCAATTTCATAGAAAGAAATAGATCGGTTGCAATTGACCCCCAGTCGAAATTGCCCTGCTGTACCTTACCCAGTTGTCGATACGGTTCAATTTATTGATATATTATTAGACACATAATTACGTGATATCGGAGTTGTATATGTTATCAAATTAACTAGTTGATATTTCAGTTGTTTATTATCTCATTGTATCCATATGTATTAGTACTATTTTGTTGGTATTAACCTTCAAGTATTTTGGAATGTGTAAATTTTACATTTCCGTAATAATTAACTATTGTAATAATAACTCAAGGTAACAAAATATATGTAAAAACAGTTCGTAAGTATTGATATTTTTAAACATTCTTTATTTACATGAACATATTTACATAATTATATAAGAAACTAAGACTAAACTTAAAAGCTAGCTAATGTCTAAAATAGGCCCTTGAGGCATTGTACCAAGGATACTAGCGACATTTCCTCGCTGTATCGCAATGCTGATACGTTGTGCGAGGAAGTCGCCAGCTCTTCGGTCACCAGTTACCTCAACCAGACGCTTCGCGATTTCTGTGAATAACTTGTTCGCGCTGGGACCCCATGGACCTAGAGTTTCTACGCCAAAAGGTACAAAAAGGTATTCTTTGCCAAGACTTTTGTATTTATTACGTTTGATGTTTTTAATTTTTAATTTCTTATGCTCTTTAGTATGTACGTTTCTGCACTAGATCATTTTGTTTTCCAGGCACTTATACCTGGGTGAATCAACTTTTCTCTGCCAGCAAAATTACGCATACTTCGACTACATGTGGTCAGAAAATTGAATTTGTATTTAGTGTAATTTAATTAGTTTATACTTATTATATTAAAAACAGATATACAAGCTATGCAATACATCATGTTTTTATAGGATTTGCTATTTTATTACTTTATTTCGAGCAGTGACCCAGTGGACATAGCTGTCCCTCACTTTTGTATGAAAAAAGTGTCTCTTCCACTGGGTCACATATAGATTTAATTGTAAATGTTTTTTTTTTTTAATTATTCCCTTAATGTAAAATAAAAATAAGGATCTTTATTCACGATGGCCAGGTTAAAACTCACAAAAGTAGAGCTAATAATAAGTATGGGCAATTTTTGCAAAAAGCAAGAAAAAGTTGATTCACCCACCTACGTTATTTACGGCTAAAAATGAAAATGTGGTTTTAAATTTTTAATTATTTTTTTATACGTCATCATCATCCTCCTTGCGTTATCCCGGCATTTGCCACGGCTCATAGGAGCCTGGGGTCCGCATAGACAACTAATCCCAAGATTTGGCGTAGGCACTAGTTTTACGAAAGCGACTGCCATCTGACCTTCCAACCCGAAGGGTAACAGGCCTTATTGGAATTAGTCCGGTTTCCTCACGATGTTTTCCTTCACCGAAAAGCGATTGGCAAATATCAAAATACATTTCGCACATAGTTCTGAAAAACTCAGTGGTACGAGCTGGGTTCGAACCCGCGACCTTCGGATCGAGAGTCGCACGCTCTTACCGCTAGGCCACCAGCGCTTCTTATACATATTTTTTTACACATATTCCATAGTAATATTTAACTTCACTCATAATTTAAGAACTAAACGCGATTAAGTCCCGTTTAGTTCTAAAATTATTTGACTTCACATTAAAAAAAAAACAATAATTTTACTTAACTAAATTTAAATGAATTCTATGCAACTTGATGCTTCATGCTTTTTTTATATATTTTACTTTCTTCGTATTTGAAATGAAAAGTATTTAACTCAAGTGGCTAAAACACTGAAAGAAAAACATCTCTTAATTTCCCTAGTTCACTAACATTTCAGACGTCAATGCGATATATCCTTCCCTTTCACACTTTAACCACAGAACCAGTAAAGGATAGAGACAGAAAGCTTTGGACTCTGCCCTCAGTTACGTACATAAGTTGATAAATATACAAATTACATTGTTACCGAGCCGGGTTTGAACCTGTGACCTTTGCTGCATTACGTACAATGCGACGACAGTATATAATAAACATACTCGTATGTGACGTTCTCAAGAAAAAGATACTGTCTAATATATGTCATCGCTTGTTATAAAGACGCGCTGACGGGTCTGACTGTTTATTTGGGTGAATCAACTTATTCTTGCTTGTTATTGCCATGGTTGACCCGACATGGCCCGACGCAAAAACGATGGGGTGTTATAAGTTTGACGTGTCTGTCTGTCTGTCTGTGTGTGTGTCTGTCTGTGGCATCGTAGCTAACGAACGGATGAACCGAACCGATTTAGATTTAGTTTTTTTTGTCTGAAAGCTGAATTAGTCGGGAGTGTTCTTAGCCATGTTTCATGAAAATCGGTCCACTATGTCGCGGTCGGGGGTTTTTTCAACAGAGCGACGAATTGACGTGATTTTTTAAGTGGAGATAGTTGAAAGGATGGAGAGTGACATAGGCTACTTTTTGTCTCTTTCTAACGCGAGCGAAGCCGCGGGCAAAAACTAGTAATAATATAAATGAATATAAGGATAACCTGTATTTTGAATTTCTAGTTTGGCTAAGCTAGCTCTTATAAATTAAACCGTATAGTATATTAGGGAACTTTACTTGCCTCTAACGAAAAAACATTTCTCAAAATCAAGTGCATGTCTTCGTAAATTTTTGATATAGGTAGTATTCGTAGGTATCAGTGGCGGCTGGTGAAAATTTCTGCTATATAGGCAACACTGAGCAAAAAACCTACCTTAACACAAGGTATTTTACTAGTACCTAATCAGGGTGGCTAGCCGAATGGCACAATCGCTCACGAAACGCTCACGAAACGAAGCGCTAGTAGATATCTATCTCTATCGCGCTTGCGTATTGGCGCGACAGAGCCAGCGGCGTATCGCTTTCGTTTGGCGTCGGAGAAATGCCATTCGGCTACGGGGCCAGTTTTAGGCAAGCCGGTGGGAATCGGCTTGTATGGACCAGCCGCTGCTATATACCTCGAGTTCGAGATTGTTTTCTACAATATTTTCTTCAACGAAAACTGGTGATAATATGTACGTATAGTCACCGGCATAAAGAAGTAATGATTTCTGTACCTTGTCGCTTTTAATCGTTTGGTAATTTCGTATGACATTTCAAACAACACGTTAAAATGACAAGGTACAGAAATCACCACATATTTATGCCGGTGACTGTAAACGACTTCACACCTGATTTTTGTATACAAGTGTCATAATAAAAAGTTTTTCATCACATTTGCTGTTTAAAGGTATCCTTGCGTCTACGTGTACTGAAGCATAATATACCATTTTATTCCCAAGGGAATAATGGATTTAGTTTTAAAAATTAATACTATCCGTACAATACCTCAGGCAAAGGATGTTTCAATCAGCCAAGGATTTTTTTTGCACAACTAAAATTTGACTATTTAGCTATAAAAAAAATTTATACTCTATGAAAAATGCATTTTATTTATGTTTTACAATTATTTCAGTGTATTTTACCTATATTTTGTAAATTTCACGTAGATAAATCGTTATAATTTGCAATCTGGCAGGAAATTGTGACGGCCATCTCGATCGCGTTGCCATAGCAACGGGCAGTACAACACCGCCATTCATTGAAGGTTTTGCCTTATGATTTTTTTTTCTCTGTATTTTCCTCTCAAATGTGATGAAAAATATTGTGTGTAACTCAGGAGGTAAGGATTTTGTAAACTCGTGTCTAAAACTCTCTCCAGCCTGCGGCTGTCACGAGTTTTAACACTCGTCGACAAAATCCCTCTTACCTCGGGATTGTTGCACAATATACTATTAATTATGTACACTTCTAACTTCTAAGCCTAGGTTATTATGATTATTGATTTGTTGCCAACAATAATATTCCACAAACCCGTATACATGATTATACTATAAGTTTTTTTGCAAAAAAAAATCATTTTTGGCACAAGCTTTTATCGTTGACTGTACCTTTCTTTCAACAGTCATCTATTGCTCTCCGAGACGTTTCTAAAAACCCCTTGCTCGATGGGGATACGACGTTTCATGACAGAGTTCCTATGACCACCTTTCTGCTCCATCATCAGATCAGCTCCATGATACCATAATATTGCATTGTCACGTGATTTACATATGTGTGCAAAATTTCAGCTCAATCGGAAACAGGGAAGTGGGTCAAATTTCAGATTCAACGTTTTGACGCACACTAACATACTAACAAGGCAAGTTGAATAAAAGCTTGTAATTATTTATAGTATTTAATTGGATATATTAACTACTTGTGTAACACTGAATTGCATCAACAATATCAACACAACAGCTCAATAAAACTCCTTATAGTTCAGAAATTTGTTAAAAAGTTCTCAGAAATTTCATAAACCCCCAGATGAATTTCACCATAAATTAAATATAACAAGATCATACCATCCCATACATTAAAATGCGACCGCCTACGAACGCGCTTACACTCCACACAAAAAAATGCCTTGTTGCCACCGATTATTTGTAGATTGGCATTAAGTGTCAATTCCGAGCCGCAAATCTATGCCAAAAGTGACACTTAACGCCATCTACAAGTATAATCGAAAGCTACAAGACATTTTTTTTGTGGCGCATTCTATGTGCGGTGGAGTGTAAGCGCGGTCTTAGTGCGTTTTCACATTATCCGATCCGATATCGGATGTCGGAAGGATTTCAATAGAAAAAATCCAAGATGGCGCCTGTAATGTATGGGATATTGGTCCGACATCCGATATCGGATCGGATAATGTGAAAACGCACTTAGGCGGTCGCATTTTAATGTATGGGATGGTATGATCTTGTTATATTTAATTTATGATTTCACTTACTCCTACTATTAGGTACTGGTCCTAATACCAAAAGCGAGTAAAAACGAACAAAAGATAGTCGTTCACGTGTAAATAAAAGAGAGAGCGAGCTATTTGTAGATCATAGCTCGGCTATCGGTGGGACCAGTAGGCCTAGCACATCTCGGCTACGAACACAGATGTCATATAAACCATAGATCAAGCAAATGTATCTACTTAGCGTGTCAAATGAACTCAGTGAAATCCACTGAGTTGTCCGTCTTTAATCGCAGCTTGCAGCTTTCGGGCGTCAATTTTTGTAAGTTGAAGTCAACAAAAACATTAAAAATGCCTCGTTACATGATATTTAATTGCAACAACATAAAACTTATCAACACTCAAGGACCTGAGACATATTTAAAATCACAGGCAAGTAACAACTTCAGTACAAAATCTGACACGCTCGGCCGCCATACAAATAAATGAACTCGTTTCTTCTATCTAAATCTAATTCTGTGGCTACGAACTATAACTCTCGGTGGGACCAGTAGGCCTAGCGCATGATTGCCGCGAGAGTATGTCGCCGCGAGATAGATGACACGTCTTTGTCTAATTGTATTAATGACATAAGGACGGGTTAGTTTATCTCGCGGCGACATACTCTCGCGGCAATCATGTGCTAACCCTACAGTGCCTTAAACCTGTTACCATAAGCAGCCCATAGAAGACCATTTCGCTGGACAATAAAATACATACATAAACTCTGGCCTGTGTTCTCAAAAGGGTTAACAGACACATAGAACTGCTTAAATTTCACTCTTAGCAAAACTCGAGGGTTGAAAGAAAGGGCTACAGGACAACGCAGTGGTGAGGTTAAAGTTAAAACACACCGATCCCAGTGCGCTCTTAACGAACGGACAAAATTAAAATTTTGAAAAACCCCCGACCGCGACATAGTAGACCGATTTTCATGAAACATGGCTGAGAACACTCCCGACTAACTCAGCTTTCAGACAACAAAAACAAAATCTAAATCGGTTCATCCGTTCGGGAGCTACGATGCCACAGACAGACACACACACAGACAGACAGACAAACAGACAGACAGACAGACACGTCAAACTTATAACACCCCGTCGTTTTTGCGTCGGGGGTGTTGAAACGGAGTGGGTTTAGTGGGTAGGGCCGTTTCCCCCTCTCGCCAGGAGAGGGGAAAACGGCGAGTCTCACACAGCGTGCGCAACTGTATTCCCACTCCATGAAAAAAGGGGGTTGAAAGACAACGAAATTGTGATATGTAGCAGTGGCGTGGCGTGAAAATTTTCGTAGGTACAGCCGGAGGGGTTTTCGGGAACTGTTTTGTATAGGTAGACTTCTAAAGAAACTGGACAATTTTAGGGAACCCGTGGGGAATCGAGTTGTATCGACGCTATGCCACTGATATGCAGTGACAGTTTGCTTGGTTGCTAGCCCATTGCCCACACCACGCATAACCCAATATCATCAGCCTGCCATTTATTCACTACAGTAACCTTTTGCCTTCCGAGGCCGGTATCGTCCCGTGACCTGATAGTCTGTAGGCTGATTTAGACTCTTTGACCTAAGTATGTGATGTAATTTAATGCAAATATTTCTATTCAAGTGTTAGACTAAAATAAACTCTTATTAGAATACTCCGGGGGTTCGTGTATCTATTTATAACTTTGTTTTTTGTAAGATAGTTACCAAGCTAGAAATTCAAAATACAGGTTATCTTATCCTTATTTTAATTTATAGTATTATAAAGAGGCCAAGTGTATAATTTGGATGTAATGTAATGGAATGTACACTAACACTCTGGATTTTTTTCCGAAATAAAATTATTGAATTGAATTGAATAAACAAAAATAAATCCATAATTGAACATGAACATCTACGGATCGATGTTGCCCAGAATCAATTATTTATTTTATCGTTTATTGTAATTCCTAAGTTTTAAAATGTTTTTCAAATTATGTTTTCATTATCCAAGTAATAAAAACTCTATTAAGAACTTACTTGATGAATAGTAATAACTCCAGTTTGCTGCTTCATATTGAATAAATTATTAATAAATAATTAACACTAATATCACAGATTGAATAAATAACAGCACAAATATCACAAGTCACTCATCCTCCAACTCGAAAGCATCAACTAAACTTCTCAGCAACTTTTTTATGGAATAATCTAGAATTTTGCATAGAAAAAAATTGTAGTAGACGAATATGTAGGTTATTTGTATAATGAGGCGCGGGTCTGGCATGCGTCCGCTAGCCGCGACGGCTGAGGAGCGACTGAGCGTTTTCTGTTGACTTTGAGCGCTTTTCTTGCGTACGCGCAAGTTTATTTGTTTACACGCATGGTCGGGGTGGACACGGGGTGACTAGCTATCAGTGGCAAAATTGTGCATGTTTTAATTAGATAACTGGGGTTATGAGTGAAAACGAGCGTGATCAGACTAAATGTCACTGTCGACACCGTGCCGTGATGCTTGATAGGATAGTTAAGAGGATACGGTAGCGAAAATGCTAAAATGGAAAGGAGCCCTTTCAACTTGGGAATTTTAGTTAAATATACAAGTGTTATTAACTAGATTTATCGAAAAAAAATTAGTTAAATATACAAGTGTTATTAACTAGATTTATCGAAAAAAAATTGTCCATTAAGAACAACTCAGACAAAAGATATTTCAAAAAATCTTTAAAATCGAGGTTCCGCTCTCGACTCTTTCCTCCTTCAAAACTTAATCAATCGGAAGGAAATTTGAGAATCTGAATAACAATGAAATAATCTATTTTCCGTTTAGCTTTTTTGGTTATTTGTTACCAATCTTGAGTATCACACCTTTTTTGCGCCTCAATGAAAAAGACCGTTTTTGGAAATTTTTGATTGGCTCTAGAGTCTTTAAAAAGCAGAATATCAAAAAAATCAAAACGATCCGACACAGATAAAAATGATAACAATCTGTGTTGAATAAATCATTGCTCTATCTTAAAAAACCAGGGAGGAAATAGTCAAGAGCGTTTGTATGGAGAATTGACCCCTACCGTATCGTCTTAATGAAGGGGTTACTAATGTATTACCGAAAGTTATTTGCCAGATTTTCACATCCCAAACAATGTATACCAAAAATTTAAAAGGCAACTCATCATTTCCCAACTTATCGTGTGACATATACATATTTGCCAAAATAATGATATCCAAATAAATATTTAGACATTTCCTTACTTTGGCAATGTTCATTTTACCAAACTTCAATTAATCAAAATGATTAATTGCCAACCAATATTATCCCAACAGAAAAAAAGCCAAATCTAACATTTGGTAAAACATTTCTTGGGCATTTTTTATTTTAACAAACCTTGTTTACTCAAACCGAGTAGTTGACAAAAATATAAATAAACCACATTTACTTTGACATTTTTTTATATAACCAAATCTTAACGTATTCGAAATAAACCTACTTTTTAGTAACATTTTGTGTGGGGGTCGCAGTTCTAACCTAACCTAAACCTACTTTCTTCGCTACAGTTTTGTGTAGGGGTCGCAGTTCTAACCTAACCTAACCTAACCTAACCTAAACCTTCTTTATTTAGCAACAGTTTTGTGTGGGGGTCGCAGTTCGAACCTAACCTAAACCTACATTCTTAGCAAAGTTTTGCGTGGGGGTCGCAGTTCTAACCTAACCTAAACCTACTTTCTTAGCAACAGTTTTGTGTGGGGGTCGCAGTTCGAACCTAACCTAAACCTACATTCTTAGCAAAGTTTTGCGTGGGGGTCGCAGTTCTAACCTAACCTAAACCTACTTTCTTAGCAACATTTTGTGTGGGGGTCGCAGTTTTAACCTAACCTAAACCTACTTTCTTAGCAACAGTTTTGTGTGGGGGTCGCAGTTCTAACCTAACCTAAACCTACTTTCTTCGCTACAGTTTTGTGTAGGGTTCGCAGTTCTAACCTAACCTAAACCTACTGTTTTAGCAACATTTTGTGTGGGGGTCGCAGTTCTTACCTAACCTAAACCTACTTTATTTAGCAACAGTTTTGTGTGGGGGTCGCAGTCAACCTAAACCTACTTTTAGGTTTTTGGGCTATGTTTAGGTTTTTAAAGATTATTTGACTCGTCATAATTATGGTATTTTCGTCAAAAGTGTTTGTGGGAAGCAAACGTGTAAGTAGTTGTTAAAATCTGTTTGGGAAATGAAATTCGGTAAATGAAAACAATCATGTTAAAACACTTGTCAAAAATTGGTTTTGCATAGTGTGTTTTTAAGGAAAAATTTTTTTACTAAACAAATTATTTGACTAAATAATTTTGTCCAGTAATTAATTTGACGAAAGTAAAGTTGAGCAAACTTTTCTAGTCAAAGTGGAACATTTGCGAAATTAACAGTTGGGGTTATAAAAGTTGCATTACAACAGTTTGGGAAATTATCATTTGACGGATTTTAACGTTGTCAAATGTTATTATGGGAAAGATTGAGTTGACAAACGTGTAGTTGGCAAAATTCGTTTGGGAAATGAAATTCGACAAAAAAATCTTCGGTAAATTAAAAGGATCCCCTTAAGGAAGATGTAAAAAAAACCGACATAACCTCAAGTTGCCCGGACATGTAAAAAAGGGTCTTCCCTTTTATTTTAATGTTATTTAGCCTCTTGACCTTTAAAAATCTCGATGTTTAGATTGATGAAAATCAGCACATTTCAAACTTTATTTGAACTTGGTTGAACTATTCTAGATTTGTAGTTCCTTATATTCTTATTCTATTCTTACGGTTAAGATTATGGTTAATCTCTGGATTAAGAAGTAGATGATGACCTTAAATATTGATTTAACTTTTAAGTTAAAATGAGTCTAGGGTGCACTCGGCCGGTGTAGGCACTAAATTTTACTCCTCTAGGCATGGAATGTCACATAAACTAATAAACAAGCAAAAACGAATGTTATTCTAAAATGTGAACAAGGCCTTAGGTGGCCTAGTCAATGTGTTATTTTTTAAGATTTTGTAACTCATTTTGTAACAATTTGGCCTTTGAACTCGTGAAAATTTGTGGAAAACCCACCAGTTGAAATACAGGGAACTTAAAGCAATACCTACCATCACCGTTGGTGGGTCTTATAGGTTCGAAATAAAGTCTAGAGGTACAAGGTGTAACAACTGTTTTAAATAGAAAAAATAAATGCAAAATTGTAGGACGCAATAAATTATGGAATCTTGGCTTTTGACAACTCTCGCGTCTCTTAACTAAGTCTAGCGTTTTGTACACATATTTAAAGTAGTAGAAAGTTTGTTCTCTGTAAGGATGTTCAACAAACAGTCCCCTGGCAATGATTTTTTGAAATATTTATTAATGAAATCCTAAATAGTTAGTATAATTTAATAAAACCCATTTGCCTTAATTAAATTATACAAACTATTTCTGATTTTATAAATAAATATTTTAAAAAATCATTGCCAGGGGACTGTTTGTTGAACATCCTTACAGAGAATCACCCATCAATCTATAAATACGCGATAAATAACATTTTCCCCTCACTAGCTCGGAAACACGTGTCCTTCAATGCCAGCGGGTTTAAACGCATTTTATCCACTAATGGATAAAGTAATTTGACCTTGAATATAATGAAATTTTCTACTTCAAAATTGATGAAGGTGGGTGAATCTAGTGATGAAGATGATTTACCACCTGTGGAACTACTGGAAGCAGTAATATACTCGTTTTTTGCGTTGTACTTTCCTGGCTATAGTGAGGAGAAAAGTTGGGAAAGAGGGGGGATGTATTTTTCCCCTCACTAGCTCGGAAACACGTGTTTTGTCCTTTAATACCAGCGGGTAAAAACGCATTTTATCCACTAGTGGTTAAAGTAAGGTCAAAACCTTGAATAGAGGCAAATTTTCTGCTTTAAAATTGATAAAAGTGGGTTAATCTAGTGATGAAGATGGTTTACCACCTGTGGAACTACTGGAAGCAGTAATATACTCGTCTTTTGCGTTGTACTTTCCTCGCTATAGTGACGGGAAAAGTTTTGTGTCACTTCTCGTGTGTTGAAAAACTCGCAAGTTCAGGATTCTATTCTCGAACCACTCGCTTCGCTCGTGGTTTAACTATAGAATCCTTTCACTTGCTCGTTTTTAAATTCCACACTCGTCGTTAAAATACAACTTAGCACCCTTGTATAACAAATAACTATTTTACCTTTTTTCCAAAGTTTCGGCCAGCCGGCGCATTATGCTTCCAGTTTCATCACTTATCCACGTGGAGAAGACATCTGTCACTCTCACACTGACATACTTACCAAAGCGTGAGTCGTGACGGATACTTTAACCAAATAGATAAGTGATAAAATTGGAAGCATAATACGGTTTGCACTAGCCGTGGTCTCGGCTTACGTATGGTGCGAATAGAGATGGGTAACTGCCCAGGTAAATACCCGACGGTGGGTATTTACCGGGTAAATACCCGATATTTACCTACCCGCGGGTAAATACGCGGGTATTTTCATTTTTCTTCCAAATTTGACGTTTTTAAATGGTGTTTGGGCTAAAATAGATTAATTTAAGTCAGTCTTTGTAATTGTACACATAATGTTTATTCAAATTGGGAACGAATAGGTTGCTATGAGATATTTTGTGATTTTAGTGTATCACTCCAACTATAAAAATCGTGTAATATCATTCTCTGACATACGGAAATAATTTTAAATGCTTTTAATATAAATTATAAGTTTGATAAATTAAAACTGTAAATAAAAATATGTGAATAAAAATATTAAAAAAAAATCTTTTTCAAGCTCATAACTCATACATAGTATGTTTTATGACAAAAATGCATATAAACTTTTTTGTAGGAAATTGTGTCTACTTTAGTTCGTACATACAATACTTTTCGATATTAATGATAGTTTCCATGAAATATGAAAAAAATACATTTTACCCCCCCTAACCCCACCATAACCCCCTCCAACCAGTACTAGGAAGTTTATCTTTATCGTATAAATACGACTAATTAATACAATCTAAAAAGCACACATAAAACATATTTTTTTAATTATTTTTAAAAATATGCATTAAAACTTCTGTAAAATTAATTGTCTATTTGACTGAACAGTTTTGTTTTAAATTGTGTATAAAAATTACAACCACTAACTTAGTATTTATCTCCATTTTAACACAAATCAGCATGTCCAACATGAAATGAATCTACCCGTCAATTTGGGTAGATACGGGTAAATACCGGGTAGATAGGTATTTACCGGGTAAATACCTGGGTGGGTAGATTGGGTATTTACCCACGACCCATCTCTAGGTGCGAATAAATGCATCATTGACATTTAGAAGGTCAAACTGTATGTGTTTATACTGTTCATGTTAGAAAATATTGACAAAGCTATGTCGTATGATGACAATAATGATATTTACAAGTTTATTGACACAATCTGTACTATCTATACTGTTGTGTATTTGTAAAGGGTGTCAAATGGTCCCATCCCATCCTAATGAATTTTTTCGCAGCCTGTGTATGCTTTTTCCAAAATCTAACAACGTCAATCTTTTTGACGTGTCTGTCTGTCTGTCTAAGTGTGTATCTGTCTGTGGCATCGTAGCTCCCGAACGGATGAACCGATTTAGATTTAGTTTTTTTGTCTGAAAGCTGTTACGCCGTGTCTTGCGTGGGCGACGGTCGCGCGACCGTCGCCGTCGCGTCTCATACTTCCATATCGATAAGGTTTGATTTCGTATGCGTCGCATCGCCGTCGCGCGACCATCGCGCGACCGTCGCCCACGCAAGCCACGGCGTTAGTCGGGAGTGTTCTTAGCCATGTTTCATGAAAATCGGTCTACTATGTCGCGGTCGGGGGTTTTTCAAAATTTTAATTTTGTGGTTAGGATATTTAATTTGAAAATCGAGGGAAGGTCTAAGAATCGCACGGAATCTGGTAGTTGCGCTCCAGGGATCCTTTAGATAGGCAAATTATCGGGCTGAGTGGACAACGTAAATAAGTTTCGAAGAAGAAGAAGTTGCCTTCACTGACCTGACATCAAAATACACACTGTATTTTGTCACAGCAGTTAGGCAATACCCGACTACTTTTATGAAATAATCTATAAATTATTACTATTATTAGTAGACGAGCTAGGCTAGTTTGAGTAGAGCTACCTCGTTTTATCACGCAAAGTAGACAAAACCGGCCAAGAGCGTGTCGGGCCACGATCAGTGTAGGGTTCCGTAGTTTTCTCAAAAACTATTGAACCTATCAAGTTCAAAACAATGTTCCCAGAAAGTCTTTATAAAGTCCTACTTTTATGATTTTTTTCATATTTTTTAAACATATGGTTCAAAAGTTAGAGGGGGGGAAACACTTTTTTTTTCCTTTAGGAGCTATTATTTCCGAAAATATTAATATTATCAAAAAACGATTTTAGGAAACCCTTATTCATTTTAGGATTGAAATGAAAAAAAAAACACTCCCCACTTTACGTGTAGGGGGGGGGGGTATCCTAATAAAACATTTTTTCCACTTTTTATTTTTGCACTTTGTCGGCGTGATTGATATACATATTGGTACTAAATTTCAGCTTTCTAGTGCTAACGGTTACTGAGATTATCCGCGGACGGACGGACGAAACTATAAGGGTTCCTAGTTGACTACGGAACCCTAACAATAGTTATCGACTTGCAGAAAATGCTCTTATTAAATACAATGTATGAATGTATGAATTCCACACCATATACGTATAGGAAGGAAGTTCTATATACAACCTGATGAAGCTGACCGTCGAACCACACCCAAGTGACCCACGTCACTAAGGTCAGCTAAGGTCAACTGTCAAAGTCAGATCTAGGACGCGATATCAGTCAAGTCACATGTGACCTGACCTACCATCGTCATAAGACTGGTTTTAGTGTCACGCGGACCGACCGCGCGGAGCGATCCGCACCGGACTACTATGTAGTCTATGTATTAAGTCAGGGAGCGTTTTAGCGGACAGGTCCGCGCGGACGCCATCAGCTTCATATAAATTGGTCCGCGTGACACTACGAGTAAAACCAGCCTATAAACTGATGTTGTCGTTTATGAATATGGACCTACTATTTTCATAGAGCTTAAATTTGAAATCAACCTTATCAACAATCGACATTGTGGTATTGCTATTTGTTAAATGATTAATTCCCGTTAAGTTTGTACATTTGGATCACGTCTCCGATTTTGATAAAAATTGGTAGGCTGATAGAGTCCATGATGCTGAGCAAGATCCACTAGGTTTCCCAAAATGTTCTATGTAGTTTAGTTTGTATGAAACCTTCCTTTTTTGTTACCAGAATTCTATACATTTTCGGTAACAAAAAAGGAAAGTTTCATACAATCGACCTAGGACATTTTGGGAAACCTATTGGATCTTGCTCAGCATCATGGACTCTATCAGCCTACAAATTTTTATCCAAATCGGAGACGTGATCCAAATGTACAAACTTAACGGGAATTGCTCAAATACGTCATACGACACGTTTTTCTTTTTGTACATACTTGAGAATTGTCACACAGGATTTTCCTCTTACGTAAGTACCAAGCCAAGTAATTTGTGTATGTATTCATTAGATTAGGTTAATAATATTTTGTAAATAAATACCTAAACTAACTACAATACATACTTAGGTACGAGTATAATTTATTTTGTGTTATGCGAGGTGATTCACAGTTTGACCTGTCATTCAACTCACTTTGGCCAAAGGTATACATATAAGGTATTAAAGACCCTTTATTCATAAATATACCTAGATTTTTTTCTGGCACGATTGAAATGACACTAGTGACTTCCTTCCGATATTTAGTTCATCGATAACTTACGTTATAATATGTCATTAATTATTACATTCTGAATGTCATTAATCCGTTGCAGTGAATATTGAGTAGTTTCGTGTGCTCTGACATAGATTAAATCTTATATTTAATCTATGGCTCTGCCTCCTGTTTAGGGAATATAGGCTTGAATTTATGTGTATATAACATTAATGTTTGTTTTCTACCAATGTCACATGTTTGAAAATAAATGGACAATAATAATAAAACGAATCATATTTTATTACATTACATAATTATTCAAGATTTTAGAGATTATTATAGGTAATTAATAACCTTATGGGAGGCTATTTATCGATAGAAGGATTGTCGATGTTTTTATTTTGCCAAGCACTAACAACATGACGCACAGTGGATCGAAATGAATAAAATATGGACATTCGCATTTTTTTACAAAAATCCTATTTTAAAAAATGCTCTTCGGTTGAAAATGATATGAGAAATAAAAAATGTTATATAAAATTTTTCAAAATGAGGCTTATTTTAAGCAGAAAAAAATAAAATGTGTTTTTTTGTATGAAACTGAAAAATAGGTATCTTATAGTAAGAAAACCGTAACCGATCCCGCTTTCAAACCTTTACAGTGTCATTGTCCTACTTTAGAACAGTAGAAAATAGTAAAAACCTTATCTGAGTAGGTGCCCGTTTTTTTTTTGTAGTCCAATCAAAAGTCAGTAAATACAACATTTTTCTTAGTGCTTTATTTTTTTATTTATATTAAAAAAACGGTGTATTCATGACAATTTAGTATAAAAACAAAATATATATGACATTTTATTAAGGATAAATACAATTTTTTACAAGAAAATTGCATTGAAATAGAAACAATTATTGCGGTGTTTTTATTGATAGTAAACAAATAGCTAAAATATACTTGAAATCAACAACAATTTTTTGGTGTCATCTGATCCAAGATTGTCTTTTTTGAGGCCACCGCTGAGTAAAGCGACTAAAAAGACCCTCTCTTCTAAAGCTTTGGAATTATTAATAATAGAAAACATAAGCACTGATGACACTGAAAATATAGAAATGTTTGAAAGTGTAGAAGAAGGTGGTGAATAAAAAAGATCTATACAATGTATTTTTTTTTATAACTTATATTGTTATTGTTGATTTCAAGTAAATTTTAACTTTTTGTTACTATCATAGTTACTAAAAACATCGCAATAAATGTTTCGATTTCAATGTATTTTTAACCATTTCCTTGTAAAAACTTGTATTTATCTGTATCAAAATGTCATATATATTTTATTTTTATACTAAATTGTCATGAATATACCGTTTTTTTTATGAAAATAAAAAATAAAGCACTAAGAAAAATGTTGTATTTACTGACTTTTGATTGGACTACAAAAAAATAACGGGCACCTACTCAGATAAGGTTTTTACTATTTTCTACTGTTCTAAAGTAGGACAATGACACTGTAAAGGTTTGAAAGCGGGATCGGTTACGGTTTTCTTACAATAAGATACCTATTTTTCAGTTTCATACAAAAAAAAAACATTTTATTTTTTTCTGCTTAAAATAAGCCTCATTTTGAAAAATTTTATATAACATTTTTTATTTCTCATATCATTTTCAACCGAAGAGCATTTTTTAAAATAGGATTTTTGGAAAAAAATGCGAATGTCCATTTTTTATTCATTTCGATCCACTGTGTGACGTTCGTGCCAGAAAAATATCTAGGTATATTTATAAACGTTCAAGTTTAAAATATGAATAAGGGGGTATAGAGAGATAAACTCTAAGAGAAAAACGTACTTCCACCAATAAGAAAAATGTATGGTCGAGTCTGAAGTGGCGTTACACCTGCAGTTGCACCGATATTAGGCCAAAAACATCGGGCCGTCCCATCGATCTAAACTAAATCGATGGGCCGTCCCTATCGCACTTACAAATAGTGCGATAGGGAGCGGCCTGATGTTTTATCATTTATCGCGCGACCATGCTTGCCTGGTATTTCTAGAGACTATAATAGTTGTCAAAGAAAAATGTGTAGCCACAGTGCATACACTGCCATCTTTCGACACAGGATTAAAACTTTTGAAGCTCAGTTTTGACAATTTGGCTCATATTCCTAGCTCGATATATGATAATATTAGCGACATCTGGACGAGAATCAACCATAGGTGTAGCAACATCTATACGACCAAACGTTTTTTGATTTTTGGTGGTTCTGAGACTTCCGACGGTAGGTATTTTTCCTCACGGAGTTATATATGTATGTCTTTGACAGTACAGCCTGGCAAAAAAGATAGAAATGATACAATTTTATGTCAAAATAGTTTGCCACATGCAACACGGTTTGCATATAGACGGTGGCGCCCCCATTAATTTTATACAATTTTTTTGCCATGCTGAACTAAGGTACTAGGCTCTCAGAGTTCTAAGGTGGTACAAATGGTATAAAGTGACTTACAAGGGTCAGGAGGCTGGTCTGGATCTGTCTGTAGATGGAAGGAGTACCTAGAAGGGATGAGGAATAGGTTAGAAGGATATAGGATAAGGATTACTGGAATAAAATACCTACAACTGGTAGGGCATTTTCAGAATTTGGGACCCCCCAATTAGCGTAAGTTGTTAACAAAAGTTTTGTGACGACAATTAAGCATAAAATCTGTCTAAAAAAATTTTTTCTATTGTTTAAATTTATGTAATTAACACAAAAACAAAATTTTTATTGAAATAATCAAAACAGTTAATTTTTGTTCACAACTTCGCGACCACCTGTAAGGATATTTCACACACAGTAAAAATGCCCAGAAATAATTTACACAGTAAAATTTTACACTTGACACTGATTCTATGCCTATTTCTGTTTTTTTTTGAAATAGGCAGCAAACGAGCAGACGAGCCGCCTGATGGTAAGCAGTCATCGCCGCTCATGGACATAAGCAACATCAGGGGAGTCACTTATGCGTTGCCGACCTTTGAGAACCCTAAATACCTGCTTCTTGAAGAACCCCATGTCATAGCGCAAGTGTTTGATAAATAACACTGTTACTCAGCGTCATTATTTCCTTGTTGAACAGGTAATGGACGTCGAAGTGTCACTATGGGCGACAATTATCACATCACTGATGTAAAATAGGCTACAGCACTTCAATTTGTATCTGATGCGCGTGCCGCGCCGCTGCAGTAGCCGTATCATGATCGTGTTTTGTCATATCATGCGTCACTTTCACACTTCGCACTTATATACTTGTTAGAACGTGACAAACATAGTGACAAATGATAGACAGCTGTCCATCTCAGTCCTGCAGGACACCATCGCAGCCAGCGATGCATCGCGATGTCTGCCCGGAGAGGTATTTCGTTTGTTCACTTCTATTTGTGTGTAGTCATTTCTTTTCAAACTTTTCCACCCCATATTTTGTTGAAACATGGGCATTTTTTACGCGATTCATATTCAGAATCGCGAGGTCTTTCGATCCTGATAGGAAAAAAAATGTCCCAAGATTTCCATACATTTTTCAGACCTTCCATTCCGTTACCGCCATACAAAATGTATGAAAAATGGTAACGGAATGGGAAAAAACCTTGGAACACTTTTTTTTCTCCTATTAGGTTTGTAAGAGCTCGCGATTCTGAGTGGAAATAAAAATTTCCAAATCCAAAAAAAAGTGGGGTGGACAACTTTGAAAAAAAAAATGGCCCGTGTATACAATTTTGATTGTAGTTTTTTAATGTTTTTTGTTCACTTTCGTGTCCTTTCCTTCTCTGTGTATGTGCGTGAGTTATTTTGTTATCATGATTCATGATAGGTAGAAATGAAAGCACTATATCCGTAAACGGTTATTAACTATAATAACAGATATCTGCTAGTAGATAATGTACATCTTAAAATTTAGGAACCGGTGCTCCCGGTTCTTTTCATAATATCGGATTTATTCATTTTTTAAATTGTATCTGCATTTGGATTTGTGCGATGGCAGTTTTAATTTAATCTAAGATAAACATGATATTTACTATCGCAAATAGTGCAATTTGCAGCACTACACTGCTACAATTATACTACTGAACTTAATCCTGTAATATAACTATATTACTTAACTAGAGACGTATTATAATTATATCCCTAGACTAAGTTTAATCCAGTGATATAATTATATAACTGAACTAGTAACGTATTATAATTATATTCCTAGTAAGATGGTAAGGAATCGCTTTCGTTTAGCTATGTTACGGCATATAATTATATCCTTAGGGTTATAACTATACCATTTTTTATCTCTTCCGTAATATTTTTGTCTGACTACTCCTTCTAAATAACCTGGTACTGTTATATGTGTATTTATTTATATATATTTTATTTATATATTTATGCATTTAGTTATTTATCTTTATATATGTATGTTTATGTATAATATTTTTATTTTTTTTGCCTATATTGTGCGATAAGTTTATTTCTTCGAATTTGCTGACACCTACTGACATTATATAAATTTATCAATTTCCGCTACCTTAAGGTTGTCTGGAAGAAATCGCTCTTTAGCGATAAGACCGCCTGTTGTTTACCTTTGTTCGTGTTTCTTCCTTGTTTTGTATTGTTGTATTTTATCAAGGTGTGCAATAAAGAGTATTGTATTGTATTGTATTGTGTATACCTCCGCCGCACCGCCGCACTCCTGCCTACAATCATTTCACTAAACTGAATCCACTCATATAACTATATGACTAAACTAGTTTAGTATTATAGTTATATTCCTAGTAAGATAGCAATTAATCGCTTTCGTTTAACTGTGTTACGACATATAATTATATCCCTAGGGTTATAACTATATAACGGCTTTATCTATCTTACTGCGACATACACATACCTACCTATAGGATTACTGTCAAAGTGGCAGAGTCATCATCGTTAATATTAGATACAGACTTATATTTGAACTAAATCAAGTTTACGGAAGCGAAATCTAAGCAGAAGACTATGCAAACACCTAATTATTGTCTTAACCCTTTCGCTGACAGTGCTCCGCATATCGACGAATTGTCACTGAAAATACGCATCGTCACTACTTTGAAAAAATCTCGTATCCCACGCTGCTCCTCAAAGTTTACTTACTACAATTTTCTTTTCATTGACAGACGAAGATACAAGTTTTTTTTAAAGTAGTGACGGTATGTTAGGCTGGTTTTAGTGTCACGCGGACCGACCGCGCGGAGGGATCCGCACCAGACTAAGCGTTTTAAGCTAGGAACATACTACGCGGACGTCCGTCGTAAATCGACCGCGACCGCGACCGATCAGTGTGCACGGAACAAAACATCCAACGAGCCAGATTTCGATCGGACGTCCATGCGTCGACCGATAGTTTGCACGGTTATGTGTATTTCCATTGTCCAGATTCCCGTCCTCGGTCGATTTACGACGGACGTTCGCGTAGTATGTTCCTAGCTTTAAAGTGGCGCGGACGGGTCCGCGCGGGACGACAACATCAACTTCATACAAATTAGGCACACGGATCGCTCCGCGCGGACGGTCCGCGTGACACTGAAACCAGCCTGTCTTTTCTGCGGCAGCACCGGGTCGGCTGTCGACGTACCTACTGACAAGGCATCTGCGCTTCGCAAAGGTCCCCATGGTGTTTCAACTGTTTCAACCACCAACCAGGGCTCGGATACCGGTTAAATTTTCAAACCGTTATTATGTACTTGCGGACAAACCTTTAAAATTCGTTTTCGCTCGAAGACCCGTTATTTTTAAACCGGTTTTTAGGAGAGAACTCTTTCATAAAGGTTTCGTTCGATTAACCGGTTTAGAACAAAATAAACCGCAGCATGATAGGTAATACTGTTCTAACCAAACAAAAAACTCGCTGCGTGAACGTAGGTATTTAGGTGCGTCTTGCCGCTCGTCGAATAAACCGGTTTATTTCGGTCAAAATAAAGTTCTCACAACGTTCGCGTTCTTTAAAAAGTTCGGAGTAAAATCGAAATAAACCGGTTCCGAGCCTTGCCCTCAACACCGACAATGAAATTCTAAGTATGTAATTCTAAATAAATTTTCAGCGTCGAGGACACTTGTCAAGGCTTAGCGTTCCAACCCCAAATCCCGACATTGAAATTGTAAATTATTGGAAAATTGTTGTTGTATTATAATTAAGTGAATAGTACTTACCTAACAGCATCGCCCACCAAACAGGCAGCGCATGATGGGGGGTCACCGGGCCGATATTCTCATGCTTTGGAACTGTGGACAACAAGCATTTGTTATTTCAACACCTGTTGCGAATAAGCCCCCCGTGTGGTGACGGGTTAAGAATTTCACCGCACCCTTTCTTCCCGTGGGTGTCGAAGAAGTCATTAGGTACCTGTGTGATCCTGTATATTCTCTTTGTTTTTATGTTTAACGCTTATTGACCTTATTGTTTATAGCTTGGTAAAAAAGAGTAGAAATGGGAAATGGAACTATTTTTTTATCATAGCAACACTTAACTGTTCTCTTAGAAAAGTGTCAAACTCTGTCAAAATACATGCCACGCGCAAAACGATTTACATAGACGCCACCGTTATTTTCTACTCTTTTTTGCCAAGCTATAAAATAGGACGCTGTGTAAATGAGCCCTTAGTGGTATGTTTTTTTTTTAATTATTTAATTATAAATATATATAAAATTATAAATGGGCTTACTCTTGGCCACAGACTAGCCAAAGGCAAAGACGTGGCCTAAAACGGAGTGAGCTCGCCCAGAAGATGCCTGTTCACTCTTGATTTGAAGGTTACCGGGTTATATGAGCTCGGAAATATAGCCGCCGGCAAGAAATTCCATTCCTTGGCAGTGCGCGAAAAGAAGATGCAAAGCGCTTCATACGAATTCGCGGAATATCTACCAAGTAAGGATGGAAACCGGCCGTGCGTCTAAGAGTCAGAGGGCAGAATGGGGACGGTGGAATAAGCTCGTGTAGCTCTTGAGCACACTCCCCGAAGTGCAATCTGTAAAACACCGACAGACTGGCGACTTTCCGCCGATGGGCCAAAGACTACTTTAGCCGTTAGCTTCTTATCACCAACCTGGCTCTGCACTACACCACAGTATAATAAAGAGTACTATCGTACAGTATGGTCACTCCCGCTGAAAGTGCGGCCCACCCCCTCTCGGTTACCTCACTATTACCGCCTGTCAAAAACGCGAACAGTCGACCTGTCATATTACACTCATACTAGCTTAGTACGCGTTCACCTACACGAGCTTAGACTGTGTGCTAGGAACGCGCCTCTTTCATATATTTGATCGCAAGTGTTCGAGGTGCGGGTACACTGAGTCTAAAGAGGCGAGTTGGTATGGTATGGTTAGTAATTTAGTACGCCAACAATCTAGTTTTAATTACTGAATTTTCTATTGTTATCGTTTAGCGAAGTGTGGAATGAAAAGTACGTAACTTTATTACCTACGTCATGGATCTGTAACTTTGTAATGTGAAAAGGTCATGCCTTACAAATATATTACAATAGATCCATGGTAGGCTATGGATAAAAGAGTTTTACTATAAAAAATAATCTACAGTTGGGCCTCAAAGTTTTCCACCCCACTTTTTTTGTAACATAGTATTTTTTCGCGATTCGTACTCAGAATCGCGAAGTCTTTCGATCCTGATAGGAGAAAAAAATGTACCAAGTTTTCCATACATTTTACAAACCTTCCATTCCGTTACCGCCATACAAAATGTATGAAAAAATGGTAACGGAATGGAAAAAAACCGTGGGAGACTTTTTTTCTCCTATTAGAACTGAAAGAGCTCGCGATTCGGAGTGGGAACCACATAAAAATTTTCAAATCCAAAAAAAAGTGGGGTTGTCTGTCTGTGTGTGTGTCTGTCTGTGGCATCGTAGCTCCCGAACGGAGGAACCGATTTAGATTTAGTTTTTTTTTTCTGAAATCTGAGTTAGTCGGGAGTGTTCTTAGCCATGTTTCGTGAAAATCGGTCTACTATGTCGCGGTCGTGGGTTTATTCAAAATTTTAATTTTGTGGTTAGACTATTGTAAGATAATGATTCTGTAGCCGGCCTTGAAGTGACAAGGTACAGAAATCATCACATATTTATGCCGGTGACTGTACCTAACGGCCCAGCCACGGTATTGGTCTAAGCGCGACAGCGGTGAGAAGCCATATGTGCGAATGAAAAGTCCCATCGCTGTGCCTCGCTCCAATGTATGGCCGCCGCTCACCGCTGTCGCACTTAGACCAATGTCGTGGCTGAGCCGTGTTTCTCACTGTTGCTTACTCATGATGCGTATTATTTTGCCAATAAGTGTCAATCAAATTATCATATGTTCCTACAAAATGGAATCTAATAGAAAATATTTACACAGCGTTTAACTATTTCAAATTAAACTGCAAATATTTATGTTAAATAGATCCTGTAAGTTTATGTCAAATGACGCGGTAGATTTTGACTTTTATAATTATTTCAATCATCGTAAGAATCAGAATATTTATTTAGAGTCTCAATAACCTAACCACAAAATTAAAATTTTGAAAAAACCCCCGACCGCGACATACTGGACCGATTTTCATGAAACATGGCTAAGAACAGTAAGAACACTCCCGATTTACTCAGCTATGTTTTTCGTATAATTATCTGGTGCTTTATTTCGTGCATGGTATAAAATATTTTTCCCCTCACTAGCTCGGAAACACCGTAGTTTACTTCTCATGTGTTAAAAAACTCGCAAGTTCAGGATTCTATTTTCGAACCACTCGCTTCGCTCGAGGTTCAAATATAGAATCCTTTCACTTGCTCGTTTTTCAATTCCACACTCGGCGTTAAAATACAACTTTGCCCCATTGTATAACAAATAACTATTATTTTAACTACATACGTTACTTCCCTGTCATATTTAGGAACTTGCGCATTAACAAGTGTTACAATAGGGCAACACACGGAACTTGGTTGGCGGTAGAGGCGCCCTCTTAGCAAAATTTTGCGTATTATCTTATAGCGCCATCTAACAGCGCATTAGCTAAGTAATTTGCATGATGTATCACTATGTTGGTTTTTCACGGATAATAATACCTACCAAGTCTCCATTTCAATTGTATTTATTGAATACGTTGTTTATCTTAAACAGACCTCATTGCCTGACAATAGGAAGGATATCCGCTTATTTGTGACTTGTGACAGACGTCATACGCAAGTAAACAAAACAAATTATTTATATTTTTCATTCACTATGTGACTGCCTATATCGTATGAATATATTGATTTTGCATTAGTTCAGGTTGGTTAACTCAGGTGTAGAGTCCTTTAAAACTACGAAAAAAATAATCTTCTATGTAAATGCTAAAAAACATAGGAAATACAAAAAACACCTACAACCTGGCAAAAAAGAGAAGTAAACCGCTTTGCATGTGGCAACTATTGAGTCACTGTCGTATGAGAAAAGTAAGCGTTGCTATACTAATAGTTATTTGTTATACAAGGGGGCAAAGTTGTATTTTGACGCCGAGTGTGGAATTGAAAAACGAGCAAGTGAAAGGATTTTATAGTTGAACCACGAGCGAAGCGAGTGGTTCGAGAATAGAATCCTGAACTTGCGAGTTTTTTAACACACGAGAAGTAAAATACATTTGCACCCGAGTGTAACACAAAACTTTTCCCCTCACTATAGCGAGGAAACTACAACGCAAAAAATGCGTTTATCACTGCTTCCAGTACTTCCACAGGTGGTAAATCATCTTTATTACTAGATTCACCTACTTTTATCAATTTTATAGCAGTTAATTTTACTTTATTCAAGGTCAAGTTACTTTACTCACTAGTGGATAAAATGCGTTTTTACCCGCTGGTATTAAAGGACAAAACACGTGTTTCCGAGCTAGTGAGGGGAAAAATAAAATAAAAAACCGGCCAAGTGCGAGTCGTCAGTGGCGAGTCCACATTATATCTGGCAGAAAACACGAAAAATATCATTATTTATTATGCATAGTATTATTTATTTATTATATCATTATTTATTTCTTATCCACGTTTATCCAAATCCGCTTGCATGTGTTGCCTACGTACAGGACGCACTTGTGTGCACCCCGCGCGGCATACGTTTATTAGAACAGTTATTACTGGTTTATACTGTGCTCCTGATCCGACCATAGAAATCTTAAAAACGCGATGTAGGAAATGAGCGTTCATCGTACAGCGACATCTATCGGCAACTGAAGTAAACTAATGTGCGTAAGCTTAAAGTGTGGAAGATGATTTTTACGGGATTATTACTTATTTCGTGAACCGATTTTAACCATATTTACTTTATTTTTAAGCGGGTATTTTCATTGTTATTCTGTAGATATAGGTTTGAAAAGGCAGAGACAATATTCTTTATCTGTGCAAAAGTCGTCTTGAGGTGGCGCCATCTGTCATAACCTTTTAGTGTGCCTCCTCATTGGTCCTATACCTATTTTCCTTACTTAGTGCCTCCCAATGAATCAATAAATGAATAATCTTCGAGTAACTAAGTATGTTCCTCATTATCATCCACGCCCTTGTGATAACACACAATAACAAATATGATGACGTGATAAAGATAACACCTGCCACCATCGTAGATCTCAACATATGAATAAAAAAAAAATATTATAGAACATTCTTTTCAAAGTTGTCCACCCCACTTTTTTTGTAATATGGGTATTTTTTTACGCAATTCATACTCAGAATCGCGAGGTCTTTCGATCCTGATGGGGGAAAAAAAGGCCCAAGATTTCCATACATTTTTCAAACCTTCCATTCCGTTACCGCCATACAAAAGGAATGAAAAAATGGTAACGGAATGGGAAAAAACCTTGGGGCACTTTTTTCTCCTATTAAGATTGAAAGAGCTCGCGATTCTGAGTGGAAACCACATAAAAATTTCCAAAACAAAAAAAAAAAGCTTTGAAAAAAATGGCCCACATATGAATAAATAAATAAATATTATAGGACATTCTTACACAGATTGACTGAGCCCCACGGTAAGCTCCAGAAAGCTTGTGTTGTGGGTACCCAGACAGCGATATCCATACTAATATTATTATAAATGGGAAAGAGTGTGTGTCTGTTTGTTTGTCCGTCTTTCACGGCAAAACGGGGCCCGGGGCGACGAATTGACATGATTTTTTAAGTGGAGATAGTTGAAGGGATGAGAGTGACATAGGCTACTTTTTGTCTCTTTCTAACGCGAGCGAAGCTGCGGGCTTGTCAGGGATTTTTCAATTTTTTTTTTATCGTGATTATCATTTCAGCATATTCTGCATATGCAAAGAGAAAAATATTGACAGAGAGGTAACAGATTAACATTTTAGTGATGTATGGCAATATTTATTTATTTATTATTTATTTAAACTTTATTGCACAAATTATCAATAAAAAGTACAAATGGCGGACTTAACGCCTTAAGGCATTCTCTACCAGTCAACCATTGGGCAAAACAGAGATAGTTAGTTTGGTGCACAAGATTATAAAGCCAGTATGAGATTTTAACGATTAAATACAAGTCGATACCTACTATTATAAAATAAACATACACAAATACAATAAGTAAACCTACATATATATTAGTATAATACATATATATGAATAAAATACACATATACATAAATAAATAAATGTACCTAGTGCGAGACATCAAGTAGACTTTAATCTCGAATGTTTGCAAATAAGTGCTTACGCAACTTGCTTTGCAATATTTTCTTTGTGTTCACATTAACTTACTGACACTTAAAATATGGATCATGCAACTGGTTGTTAAATTAAAACAAAGTAAAGTACAGAAGGTACAATTATGAATGCAGTTAATAACACACTGATATGAAAGTTACGAAGTACCTCAGGGTCCTCGGGTCAATGGACTTTTACTTTGTTCATTAAACAGACAATATCTGGGCGACCGAGCTTCGCTCGGTTCTATTTTAATATATCACGTCTTTAGATTAAAAAAAAACTCTTATAAATACAAAAACAAAATAAAAGGCAAAAAACAAAAACTTAATTTCTGGCCGGGATTCGAAACCCTGACCTACGATCTATATGCGTACATTAGACCGACCTCGTACGACTGAGCTAAGCGGAATCGATGCGCGCGCGGCGAAATTAAGGACCATATTTTACGTTTACAAACGCGAAAGAAAAACTCATGAAAACTCGAAAATTCGCGTTTTCCGGGATCTAAGGCTACGCTAGATCGATTTTTCACCCCCGAAAACCCCCACATAACAAATTTCAGCGAAATCGTTAGAGCGGTTTCCGAGATCGTCGGTATATATAAATAAATAAATATACAAGAATTGCTCGTTTAATAGTATAAGATAATATAACTACAAAACAAATTTACCATCTATGTGTAAATTATGTCTTACTTCTTTTTAGGGTTCCGTAGTCAACTAGGAACCCTTATAGTTTCGCCATGTCTGTCTGTCCGTCCGTCCGCTGATAATCTCAGTAACCGTTAACACTAGAAAGCTGAAATTTGGTACCAATATGTATATCAATAACGCCAACAAAGTGCAAAAATAAAAAATGGAAAAAAATGTTTTATTAGGGTACCCCCCCCCCTACATGTAAAGTGGGGGCTGATGTTTTTTTCATTCCAACCCCAACGTGTGATACATTGTTGGATAGGTATTTAAAAATGAATAAGGGTTTACTAAGATCGTTTTTTGATAATATTAATATTTTCGGAAATAATCGCTCCCAAAGGAAAAAAAAGTGCGTCCCCCCCCTCTAACTTTTGAGCCATATGTTTAAAAAATATGAAAAAAATCACAAAAGTAGAACTTTATAAAGACTTTCTAGGAAAATTGTTTTGAACTTGATAGGTTCAGTAGTCTTTGAGAAAAATACGGAAAACTACGGAACCCTACACTGAGCGTGGCCCGACACGCTCTTGGCCGGTTTTTTTTATTATAAATGATAGATACTCATTATATTGTGCTCTTGGCCACAGACTAGCCAAAAGCAAAGACGTGGCCTACGATGGAGTGAGCTCGCCCAGAAGATGCCTGTTCACACTTGATTTGATAGTTGCTGGGTCCACACTTCACTTTAAAAGTGGCTAAAAACCAGATAATTCTCGTTTTTTTTTGAAGATATTATTTCAGTATACTTAAGAACAATGTTTACGACTTTACAAAATACATTTGCTTGGGATAATGATTAGACCACCATACATAATGATTAGAGGCCTTCACTGCAAAGACGGGGTTCTTGCAAGATATAAGAAAAAAAACTATATAAATTGTTAAAGCAAGAAGTAAAAGGTTATTTTATTTTATTATTTTTATAATGATTAGACCAAAAAATGTAGGTTAAAATTTTTAAAGAGGTTTAAAACTCTTGCTCAGTTTCTTACCAAAAGACAAATTTGTTTCAAATAAAAATAAGAAAATTCAGTAAAATATTTTTGACTAGCTTTTCAAAACTGTAAAATTATAACTCTGTGTAATAAATAATTACCATAGTAAAGTAATTTTGGAAATGGCATAATAAGTCTTCTTAAAAACTAGAATATTCTAGTGGCAACAGTAAAAGTTCAATTATAGAATTTGTCATGTTCCATATATCACCTATGCACTTTAAAATACATCAACAGTTCCAGTGAATCCTTCAATAAAATTCAATTATTTTGTTTTGAGACCTTGAAATGAATACCGTTTAAATTGGCTTTTAATTGCTCTGGCCAATCAGTTAAGCATTGTAAAAAATAAAATGTAGAGCACTAGGACAACATTTCATTCATTTTAATTATGAAGGTAGATTACATGTTTTTTTTTAAACCAGGGTTGCTCTTGCTACAACTTCTATTTTTTTTTTAAGAATAGAAGTGTGTTTTAATTAGCAATCTAATTTTCATATCTGGAATGATCGTTGCTAAATGTTTATAAAGTGGATATTCCAATAAGAATTCGGTTTTATCGTGAATAACTGCTATCAAAATAGATGTTAAAAGGTATCTACGCGGTAAATACACAGTCCGAAGTACAGGGTCAGGCTATTGAGCTAATTTTTCCTCTCAAAAGAAACCGCAATCTTCAACATAACTGTTCCGAGCCGTTAAAGTGGACCGCGACCTACTGGAATTCGCGACGAAAATTCCATTATAACATCGGGTAATATAGCTATCTAATCATTATAACTTACCGCTTATATAATCAAGTTTGTTGTTGATGGTCCAGAAACTTTATTGCTGCAGAGTAATTGAAGAAGATAAGCAAATTTTAAAGCAATTTCGCGCAAATCGCGACGTGACACAACGCTTGCCGAAGAAATGTAAACGTCACTCTGACAGGTCAAGTGCACACGAATAGTTTCCGAAGTGCACATAACATTTTCACATCACGTTAGTGAAGTGATTACATAAGTCACTAGAAAGTTATTATTATTGTGATGTAAATAATTATGTTATGTTTTAACTTGCAAAATTTATACAGCAATTTAAAAAAAATGCAAAAATTGCAACTGACATAATATAGCAACTTGTATAGCCTGTGGTAAATTTGCATGAAAAAAGCATGGCGGATTGTCGTTCCCGTGCTGTGTATTTTTATTTTGACGTCTTTGTGTGAACTGTCTTTGTTTTAAATCAGCGATATTTATAGAAAAGTGTGAACATTTAATCAGTGAGTGTCGATTAAAACCCACAATGGGTCTACCAGACACCTGCATCACCGAGGACAAGCTTCCTCAATGCTGGTCGGACGATGTGCGCATGAATGCACTTTTTGCACCCTTTCGTTTGAAAGCTGCAAACCCTGAATCTTGGGACATGAAGATGAAGTTTTGGTCTGATCTTCTGAGGCAGTATTGCCGTTGGAAGAAGGACCCAGTGGTGTCTGCAGCAGATTTAAAATGCGCCTTCATGAGGAAGGGTCGTACGCCTGCTTGCCTTGACATTGTCGTGGAAGAAATGTTCCGGTAAGGTTTTCACTTTTCTCCTAGTCCGAGCATCTTGTGTTTTGTCTAAACACAATGTGCGATTGCGTCATCGCGTATTTGCATTATGGATTTAGAAAGACGGGTTTACTTGCTCTGTTTAATAAATTATAATACCTATATTTTTATTATTTTATAGTTGAAAAGCCTTTAGACATGTGGTGATTTTCATTAATGTGTATTCATTAGATGTCTAATTATTATGAAACTAAGTGTTATAACCAAATATTGGCCTTCTAAAATGCATTTGAAGATAATCTCAAGAGATAATAGCTGTGAGTGGCTTCAAAATTTTGGACATTATTTTCTTGAAAATAATATCTTTTATTTTATTTTATAATTTAGGCCGACAGTTGGCGACAACTGATATGGCCTGTATCCTGATATCTTCTTCTAGGTTTATCTCATATTATTATGTTTGTCTAATTTGTTCTTAAAACTGTTGATGTTGGGTGCTGAGACTACTTCCTCTGGTAGCTTGTTCCAAGGCGTGACTACTCTGTTAGCAAAGAGGTGTCTATGTGGGTTGTTGTTTGACATGGAGGGTTTTTGTAGTTTTAAGTGATGCCCTCTCAGTTGGGTATTAGTGTCTCTTCTAAGTGTAATAGTCAAAAAGTCTAGTAAAATTAAACATAGTATCCACTAGGGTTTATGCAGATTCACAGATGTTTGTTTTGACTTGACCTGTTCAGTAGTGAGGGTAAAAATAAGTCTTACATAAATCAGAACAACTCGACTGCATATTTTTTTACCTACATTAAAATTTAGCTCATTATACAAACACAATATAACTTTTGTTTACCCTTTCAGCAATGGTGATCTAGCACCACTAACGAAGTACCAGCAGATCCTCCACAACGGGCCGGAGGGCTGGGTGCGTTGGGGCGCTCGCTTGGCGTTCAAGCCTGCCGCACTGGCTTTGACCGCTGTCACCTCACTCCTGCCAGCACGGCAGGCTATTGACAATGACGGGCTACCGAAAGCCAGCATTGATTCCACACAGAGATTTGTGTGTGAAAGTGCTGTGAAGGTATGTACCATGGTGTTTTCAGTCAAAGGAAATAGTAAATCTGATGTACTTAGGATATGTTTAAGAAAATTAACGATAGAGGGCGTGAAAAACAAGTATATGCCGGAGTGGATTTGACGCATACGGGCCCATACTTTCAGACGACAAAGTTACTGTTATTACATGTTTTTTGGAATTTGGAAAATTAGTTGGTTGTTTTTGCTCAGATTCACAATGAAAACATCAAACTTATTTAAAAATCCCGCCATAAATATGTGGCGTTCCATGTCTAAAGGGTCCACATGCTTTATGTGCTATAAGGAACCTTTAGGCATGGAAAGTCACATGAAAAGTTGTCGTAACTTAATAATAGATGGCGCTGCATTCGAAAATGTTGACCGATAACTCTATACCATACTATTCTATATACTCTATGGTATGTACCAGACTCCATTACACGTAAAGTACTAGCAGGACACACAAACCGAGGAGGGCTAGTTGTGTCTGGGCATGTACCAACCAGTAGTTTGCGTGTGGTGCGGGTTAAGAATTTCACCACCCCCTTTCTTCCCGTGGGGGTTGTAGAAGTCAGCAGGGGGATATATCACAGTTTCATTTTCTTTCAACTCTTTAATTGCCAAGAGTGGCCTGAGACCAGGGGCGGCTCACTCCGCGATTCTATCGCCGCGCTACAAGTACATCCTGGCGGCCGCGAGTTGCGGCCTACTCAGGGGTGGCGCGCGTTCTCACGGAATGCATGTTCGCACTTTCTACTATTACTTTACGTCGCGAGGTTTTTTTAAGCGATGTCCGCGTGTGGAATGGCTAATAATACTTAGTTAAATAGACATATTGAATAAAATAAATACCATAGGACATTCTTACACAGATCTACTACTATTTAAGTCCCACGGAAAAGTTCAATAAGGCTTGTGATGTTGGAACTTGAACAAAAATATATAAATACAGTATATTTTTTTTTTATACTACGTCGGTGGCAAACAAGTATACGGCCCGCCTGATGTAAAGCGGTCACCGTAACCTATGGACGCCTGCAACTCAAACAGTGTCACATGCGCGTTGCCACCCCATTAGAAACTTACCTAGAAAGTACCCACGACTTGAATATAATAATATAACATTTTATGTGAGTATTAATTCGTTTTAATCCATAGGTAACCCTATCGCCGGACGCCGCGCACGTGCGGCTCGTTTCTTTGTAAGAATTTTGTAGGTATTTAAAAAGGCGGCATTTCGTGAACATCAAAGTAGTGGGCCTTCTGTACTTGTACTATTATATATTCTGTGCTGAGACTAAGTAGTTTCATGTGATCTGTCTACCTCTGTATGAGATACAGACGAGGGTGTATGTATGTATAGTTTATGTAATGCTGTTTTCGAATATCTCCTTGAATTAATCTTATGAAATTTAGAATGGTTTTGGAATGAGGTTGCCAAGCAACTAACCATGCATACATGAAATTTCATGTGAATATCAGTATTCATTTAATAATGGGGATGCAGGGCTCATTATTTTTGACACAGCACTGCACTAACTCTTTCTCGTCATTTTTTATTCTCAGGAGCAAGCCACAGAACTTCTAGAAAACTTCCCAAATGATGCAGAGCGGATAGGCACTGTAGACGAGCTGATGAAGATATGCAAGTGGCAGCAGGGTCGGGACACTTTCGAGATGCTGCTCGGGTATCTGGTGTCCCAGGGTGCCGCTGTCAAGAAAGATGAAGTCATCAAACTGGGTGAGTAACCATAGAATAAATAATAATACAATACTCTTTATTGCACACCTCACATAGTTTACAAGTAATGCACAAGAAACAAAAACAAATTAAACAGAGGTAACAACAGGTGGTCTTATCGCTTAAGAGTGATCTCTTCCAGACAACCTTTGGGTACTGGAGTTAATATAATCAGAATATATAGTAGGTGGCTCTAAGGAATATGAGAAGTAGAATTTAAATACAACCAAACAACACAAAACACTCATTCAAATAGACAAAGGGTCACTACCGACTGAGCCAGACCGATCGTTATAAGTTGCTCCACCTTAGACCGCATCATCACTTACCATCAGGTGTGATTGTGGTCAAACGTCTACCTATTCAAACTTAGAAAAAAAAACATTATCTGTTTATCTGTGTGTCTGTCTGTGGCATCGTAGCTCCCGAACGGATGAACCGATTTAGTTTTTTTTTTTTTTTAAAGCTGAGTGAGTGTTCTTAGCCATGTTTTATGGAAAACGGTGCACTATGTCAGGAGTTTTTCAAACTTTTGTGGTTATGTATAAATGACGACGACCGGTCTGGCTCAGTCGGTAGTGACCCTGCCTGTTAAGCCCTGGGTTCGAATCCCGGTAAGGCATTTATTTGTGTGATGAGCACAGATATTTGTTCCTGAGTCATGGACATTTTCTATGTATATAAGTATTTGTCTATTATATATATCGTTGTCTGAATACCCACAACACAAGCCTTCTCGAGCTTACCATGGGGCTCAGACAATCTGTGTAAGAATGTCCTATTATAATATTTATTTAATGAAACTATTTCTATAAAACAACTTCTTCCACAGCTGAGCCAAACAAGAAAGCCACACCAGTGACGGAGACCGACGAAGCCCTAGTGCGCTTGGTGGCAGCCGAGGCACGTTTGGAGTCGGAAGCCAACAAGCTGGTCCGCGATGCCGCCGCCGCCGAGGCCGAAGCTAGAGCCGCCTTGCAGTTAGGCAACAGGCTTGCTGTAAGTGTAACTTAGTTATTTATTATTAACTTAGAATCAAAAATGAACTATATCACGTATAGACTAGTGTTTGATGTATACCTTACTTTTTAAAATATGTATTTATGAACTTCCAGGTCTTTTATCCCTTATACGTGTTTGCTACCTATGTATTTGATATATATATATATATATATATATATATATATATATATATATATATATATATATATATATATATATATATATATATATATATATATATATATATATATATATATATATATATATATATATTTTTTTACATCATAAAGAAAATTACAAAAATCTTAAGAACTAAGATGCGCCACAGAAACTTGTAAGAAGTTTATGCGTGATGCAAATGCATCACTCCGCTCAACTGCACAGACAATTAGTAGGTACCTACATATTATAGGTTACGCTGAGTAAGTAATTGGTATAATGCCCCAAGGGCTTATTCTAGGATTAGGCCAGCTCTTAAGTTTTATGCTTAGATTTAGTTTCTATATGTGGTGCATTTGTTACATAATAAATAATATGTAGGTACGTATTACAATTTCAATAAAGTAAGATATCTAGGTACCTACTTAACAAGCATATGGCAGGTGGTAACACCTGTCCTCACACGCCTGTTATTTAATATAAAATTTCTTAAACGCATTTTTACAACTATGTTTATTCCCTAGGCTATTTAAATGGGATACCCCCATTTGCCAGAATTTCATTTGCCATAATTTTATTTGCCATCCTATTCAACAATCATAATATTGTTTCTCATAACATCTTATGCCATAATCATTGTTTACTATATTAATCTAGTGCCAGAAACTTTGTTTCCCATAAAGTCAGTTTCCATAATGTCATTTGTCAGAATCATCGAAATCCGTAATCACCACATTCCATACCATCATTTGTCATACAAATTAGCGTCCAGAAAAGTCAATTTCCATAATGTGCTTTGGCAGAATCGAAAACTACTATAATAGGTACTAGAAGGACTAGAGAATGAAACTGCTATCAGAAAGTAGGTTAGGTTAGGTTAGCAGTGTGACCCCTGGAAAATGAAACTGCTATCAGAAAGTAGGTTAGGTTAGGTTAGAACTGTGAACCTCTGGAAAAGGAAACTGTTTGAAAAGTAGGTTAGGTTAGGTTAGAACTGTGACCCCCGGAAAATGAAAATACTATCAGACAGTAGGTTAGGTTAGGTTAGAACTGCGACCCCTGGAAAATGAAACTGCTATCAGAAAGTAGGTTAGGTTAGGTTAGAACTGTGACCCCCTGGAGAATGAAACTGCTGGAAAAGTAGGTTAGGTTAGGTTAGAACTGTGACCCCTGGAAAATGAAACTGCTATCAGAAAGTAGGTTAGGTTAGGTAATAATATGGGCAACAATTAATATGGCAATAATTGCTTATGGCGTTTGAATATTCTATGAAACCATATTATTGCACTTAATAATATGGCTAACAAATAGTATGGCATTGTATGATTATGGAAGGTAATATTCGGATAAACAACGAGTATGTCATATGATTTTTATGGTAAACAAATCATTCGGGCAAATGAAATTCAGGCAAGTTAGATTCGGGCAAATGAATATTATGTTAAATGACTGTCGGGCAAACAATAGACAACCCTATTTAAATATATATCTTCAGGAAGATTATTCAGAATATTAGGTAGCATATATTGCCATGTCCTTTTGCCATACACGTTTACGAACCTTGGTAGAATATATCTAGGTTGAACTACAGTGTTACGTAATTGTTTATGTCTAATTTTTCTTTCCAGTAATTTTATTTTGTCAAATTCGTCAAGTACTATAGACATGTTTATTTTATCAAAGACAGACATTACTTTACAGTGTTTAAAGATATCACTTTCGTTTTCAAATTTATGTAGGTATTTTGGAAGAATAGTTTTAAGTATGCTAAGCTGTAGTTTGTAAATGTTATCTATGTATGTCTTATATGTACGTCCATAACTACTTAGCCCATAGCTTATTACCGAGTCTGCCAGGGACAGATATAGTAATCTTAATATGTTAAATGGAAGTTTATACTTAAGTATGTTCAATTTACAACGCAGTGATCGTAGCTTATCGCACACATGTTCAATGTGAGGCTTCCAGTTTAGGTTGTTATCAATGATAAGGCCCAGGTAGGTATGTTGTTCCACCAGCTGGAGCGGCTCGCACGCGCAGGCGCGCGCGTGCTCGCCGTGCCAGCAGGGGTGCGCATGAGCTATTATTATAGGGTTGTCACTTTTTTTATTATAATTATGGAGAGTGTATGTGCAGAAGTTTTGTTTTGTTTGCATTTATAACTAGGCCCACATCGTGTGCCCACTTACAAAGGATATCAAAGTTATATTGCATCATCTCCTGAGCCTCACCTATGTTTTTGCCGTATGCGACTAAACATGTATCATCGGCAAATTGATATACAGAGCCCTTCGTGAAGAGGCTACACATGTCGTTGACATACGCTAAATATTCGGTCGGCCCTAAAATTGAGCCTTGCGCAGTACCTTTTTGCGTAAGTATAGCGTCACTATCTTGCCCGTTTATGCGTACGACTGTCTTCCGGTCCCTGTGGTAGTCGCGGAACCACTCCAGCAAAGGGCCCTGTATACCCACCTGTTCTAGTTTGTAAAAAAGCGTCGGATAATTTAATAAATCGAATGCTTTGCTAAAATCAATGAAGACACCTGATTTCTGTCATTCAGTTGCTGGTTGACCTCATTGACAACAGTTGGGAAGTATTCCGGCCTTTTTGAAACCCATATTGTTTGTCGTTAATTACGTGATTTTTAGAAAGAAAACTCGTTATTTCATCGCCGATATACCTCTCAACTATCTTATCAATACATGGTAAGATAGTAATGGGTCTATAGTTATTTACATCATTGTAGGATCCTTTTGTTTATGTGTTCTGACTGTATGTGTTCTGAACAATAAAATAATCCATACTAATATTATAAATGGGAAAATGTGTGTGTCTGTTTGTTTGTCCGTCTTTGTCACGGCAAAACGGAGCGACGAATTGACGTGATTTTTTAAGTGGAAATGGTTGAAGTGATGGAGAGTGACATAGGCTACTTTTTGTCTCTTTCTAACGCAAGCGAAGCCGCGGGCAAAAGCTAGTAAAATATATACGGAGATCCGTTTGATGGTACAATAACATCTTGACTTAAAATATAAGCAACTAGCTTTTTCCTGCGGCTTCGCTCGTGTACTAAAAGTAATTATTATTCAAACTTTGGACTCCCATTTTACCCCCTTAGGAGGTGAATTCTTTTTTAGTGCTCCTCTATGTCTTATATGGAACCTAGGCGCCAAATTAGGAATCTCTAGAATCAGCGGTTTCGGCTGTGCGTTGATATGTCAAATCAGTCTCTTCTTTTATATATTTAGACTAACTCCATTTTTGGTTCTCAGGCTAAGAACCACCTCCGTCGCAAACACAAGCTACAGCAGCGTATTGACCACACCGACGGCGCTCTACAAAACGTCAAGCAACTGTTGCAGCAGATGCGAGAAGTTGACACCAACACCGCCATAGTTGACACTTACAAGTTAGTATTACATTACTATAGGTAGCATATAACAGGTACATACCCACTGGCATTAGGACAAGTGGCAACAACGCATACTAGAACTATAGAAGTCTGGCAATAGTGACTCTGCGTTGGTATGCATCAACAAGATGCTGGAATGTTATGCCACCACCGCCATAGTCGGCACCTATATACAAGTACCATCTGAGTAGAATAACTATAGAAGTCTGGCAACAGCACATTGAATACAGCGACAGTGCTGCAAAACGTTAAGCAACTATTACAGCAGATGCGAGAAGTTGACACCAACACCGCCATAGTTGACACTTATAAGTTAATTCTTAGAACAAATTAAATTATCCTCATAGAAAATAATTTAATTTGTATTTTTAGTAGACACACTACTATTTTAACTATAAACTGAAATAAATGTCATATACAAAGAAAAAATGACCAAGGCCTCCAAGTGTCCAAAGCTGGATTCGAACCAGCGTCCTCCGTTATCGCGACGGATGCCTCAACCACTCGCCAGTAGTAGTATTAAAAAAATATAAGTAACGTTCTTTCGCAGGATGACGTCGCAAGCGATGAAGCGGAACATGAAAGAGGGTGGCCTCGACGAGGACGCTGTACACGACACTATGGACGACCTTAAAGAGGTAACTCATTTATTCAACATAAATTCATACTAATACATATTATAAATGGGAAAGTGTGTGTGTGTTTGTTTGTTCGTCTTTCACGGCAAAACGGAGCGACGGATTGACGTGATTTTAGAGGTATATGTGGAGATAGTTGAAGGGATGGAGAGTGACATAGGCTACTTTTTGTCTCTTTCTAACGCAAGCGAAGCCGCGGGCAAAAGCTAGTATTAAAATAGAGAAGTATGTCATTTGTTCATAAAAAATAAAAATATTTGGGGAAAATATGATTTTGGTCACTTCCAGGCTGCGAACAGCGCCATCTAGTTTTAAGCCTAAAAGGCCCATACATTTCAGGGGTACGCTTTTTATCTATGGGCTTTGTCTGGCCCTTTCCAGTTCTCGGGACCATTGGGTCCCGGACTTTTGGGAGGCGTGCGTGGGGCCGAAGCCAACAGCGCAGAGGCCCTTTAAGACAATTTAATCTAAATGTAATGTGACACTAACCGGCGATTATCCCTGTCCGCACTATTAGTAATGCACCCAAGGACAAGCCCCGGTTAGTGTAGAACTATTGTAAGAAAAAGGTACAAAAAGGTTGTCTGGCCCTTATTATTATGGTCCTTGACTTATAGTTTTAAAAAATGCGTATCGTTGCCAGGTGATGGAGCAATATAACGAAGTGGAGAAGGCACTGGCAGGGTCTACAGAAGATGTGGATGCTGCAGAATTGGAGCAAGAGCTTAAGGAACTGTTGTCCGGCCCTGCGGCGCCCCCTGGCGGCGGCGACAGGAGAGAAGGTTAGTTACATTCACTACTTATAACTCTCTCTCTCTCTCTCTTTAGCCTGATTCTACCCTTCGGGTGTAGGCCTCCTTCAACAGGCGCCACTCGTCACGGTTTTGTGCGATCTGGAGCCACTTTTTCCCAGCTGTCCTTTTGATATCGTCCGCCCAGCGCATCTGCGGTCTTTTTTGACGGCGCTCTTCTCCCCATGGTCGCCATTCAAGTAGTCTTTTATTCCAGGAGTCGTTTTTACGTGCTATATGGCTATGACTACTTATAACTATGGTTCGGTATATCGAAATAGAAAGATCTAGAAGGATACAGAAGATGTGGATGCTGCAGAATTGGAGCAAGAGCTTAAAGAACTCTTGTCACGCCCTGGGGCGCGCCCTAGCGGCGGCGAGAGGAGAGAAGGTTACTTACATGCTCTACTTATATCGAAATAGAAAGATTTAGAAGGATACAGAAGATGTGGAAGTAGTAGAATTAGACCAAGAGCTCAAGGAACTGTTGTCCAGCCCTGCCGCGCCCTCTGGCGGCGGCGACAGGAGAATAATTGACAATTTATAACCTTACTGAAAAAATATGATGTTATTTTTACAGTCTGGCTGACAGGCAGACTGCGCAATCATTACAACATCTTCTTGACCACTCCGGCTATAATAATCATACCAATAATAATACCATTTTTCAACATTCAGCCATACCACTAGGGATGTCCCATGTCGGTAGTGATGCTCCCTTAAACTCTATTTTTCTTTATAACTTCAATATCTTTCATCCACAGTCCCCGTCCCAAAAACGCCACAGTCCAGAAAGAACCTGGAACCAGACTTCGTGTTTGATGGTGAAGAGCGTGTGATCGCTGAACTGAATGAGCTCAGCGTTGAAGATGCCTCTCCCAGAGCTCCGAGGACAAGGGTGCCAGTCGCTGAGGGCTGGGAACCTACTCCAACCGGTGAGTCTAGCTATAACTGTAGACCTTAAATCATGGTTGATCATAGACCAGATGCCAGGAAGTGTGTCATCGCTGAACTGAACAAGTTGAGTGTTGAAGATGCTTTCCCAGGGCCCTGAGGACAAGGGTGCCAGTCGCTGAGGGCTGGGAACCTACTCCGACCGGTGAGTCTAGCTATACCTGTAGACTAATCATGGCTGAACATAGACCAGGTGCCAGGAAGTGTGTCATCGCTGATCTGAACAAGTTGAGCGTTGAAGATGCTTCTCCCAGAGCTCCGAGGACCAGGGTGCCAGTCGGGCTAGGGCTAGGAGCCTACACCCACAGGTGAGGCTTAACTAGCTCAGAAATGTAGACCTCGAATGCGGAGTGAAAAACCAGCTACCAGGCACTTATTAACAGAACTAGTTAGCTAAACATGTTGCCATTTTTGAGAAACATGTTGCCATTTTTGCTAAACATGTTGCCATTTTTGCTAAACATGTTGTCATCTTTGCTAATCGTGTTGTCATTTTTGCTAAACATGTCATTTTTGCTAATTGTGTTGTCATTTTTGCTAAACAAGTTGCCATTTTTGCCTCTTGAAAAAAGTTTATTTGTTACTGACAAAAGAGATAATACTTGTATCAACAATAGTTTTGATCACATTTTTTATACTATAGACAAACCGGAACGGAAGCCTTCACCCAAGCCTTCGCAGAGCTGGTACCCGCCCAGCGCTGAGTGCCTCCGCCCCGACACCACTTGGAACAACAACCCGGACCGCAGCTATGATGAGCTGCGACTCGATGACAGGCTACACCCCGGTGAGTAGTTATCCAATACTAAAGTCATCATCAACATGACTTCATAATGATGATGACTACATAGCCAAACCGGAACGGAAACCTACAACCAAAGATAAGAATCCATCCCAAAATCTTTGGTGACTGAAGACTTTACTAACGCATTGTCTGCGAACTAGAAGTTGACAACAAGTAAATTCTTATGGGTACATACACGTTTGGTTTTTAATGACATGGCCAAAAGGGGCGGGAGTCTATATGATGAATATTTTAAAAATAACGTATGTAATGATTGATTCTGATAACAAAAACAAATTCTATAAATAACACCCCACACATTGCTTGTTATAGGCCTGGGGGGAGGGGTAAGAGCTTTGCTTTCTTTGCTGACAAAGGGGATGGATGGTAACTGTAATAAATCTGCTTACGTAATACTTAAACGGCCCCTGATAAGGAGGTTTTTATTACATACTAGCTTTTGCCCGCGGCTTCGCTCGCATTAGAAAGAAACAAAAAGTAGCCTATGTCACTCTCCATCCCTTAAACTATCTCCACTTAAAAATCACATAAATTTGTCGCTCCGTTTTGCCGTGAAAGACGGACAAACAAACAGACACACACACTTTCCCATTTATAATATTAGTATGGATTGAAAAGCCCTACGGTCATAAATCAGTGGAACGCCACATTTGTAGATTTTCGATTTACTGCTGGGTTGTTTATTAAAATTAATTAAATTATGCCCGTGTCACATCTCGGACACTGGCGATCAAATATATGAAAGAGGCGCGTTCCTAGCACACAGTCTAAGCTCGTGTAGGTGAACGCGTACCATGCTTGTATGAGTGAGATATGACAGGTCGACTGTTCGCGTTTTTGACAGGCTGTAACTGTGAGGTAACCGAGAGGGGGATGGCGGCACTTTTAGCGGGGAGCGGGAGTGGCCATACTGTACGTTAGTACTATTTATTATACTGTGCCCGTGTGGTGACGGGTGAAGAATTTCACCACCCCCTTTCTTCCCGTGGGTGTCGTAGAAGGCGACTGTGGGATATGGGTTAAATTGTGGCGTAGGCGAGAGACTGGCAACCTGTCACTGCAATGTCACAGTTTCGTTTTCTGTCAACCCCTTATTTGCCAAGAGTGGCACTGATACTTTAGTAGTTTCATGTGCTCTGCCTACCCCTTCGTGGAATACAGGCGTGATTGTATGTATGTATGTTGTTTATTAAAGTGAACATTTAAAAAATGTTCTGTTCATTCCAGGGCAACCTCTGAACGTGGACTTCTCTTCACCAGCCAAACTGTACAGCTCCGACTTCCAAGTCCGGGACCACAAACTCCACTCCGGAGTGTGGTTATACAACAGTAGAGACGACAACAGTAACCTTAACAACTCTTTCGGACCCAGTACACAGTACACGAGGTAAGGACTTTTCAATATAGACCGACAGCTGCTTGCCATCCACATAGTAATGGTATGCCTGAACGGCTCAATCGGCATTTAAAGGTAAAAAAATGTTGATATTAGGGTATGCAAAAACCGGTTAACTTAAAAAACCGGTTAATAACCGAGACTTTTCCTTCGAAACCGGTTAACCGGCTATTAACCGGTTTTGAGGATTTTTAGTAAATGGCCGTACTACGCAATAATTACCATTATCTTTAAGAATTCTGATGTTGATGATATCGTAGCAGGTATTACTTGCACGATGAAGATCATTTTTATCCAGTTTTTGGAAATTTGGTAAATGCGGAAATTGCTAAAAAAGGCTTGTGTGGTTTGAATGTGATTCGACAGTTGCGTTTTCTAGGTATGTCGTGAAGGTCTACAGCTCCCAGAGCCCCTAGTAATACAAGCAATTGATGTAAGAAAACCAAGATCTCCATTTTACCTTTCTTTTAAAAAATATAGTTTGAAATATACGGTAGACTCCGGTTACAACGACGCTCAAGGGACCGCTGATATTACGTCGTACTAACCGGATGTCGTACAAAACGAATTTCATTTCTTTTAATTAAAAGTAATATCTACATCTCTATTACTAAAACATTTCAATCAATAGGTTTATTTACAGCGTATCATTATCATCATAGTATTAATACCTTATTTTATTGTGACTTGTTCAGTTAGAAAAGTCCTTTTTAGTATGCGTGCTTGCTCATCATTTGTAAGTAAAGCTAGTTTAAACGCAATCGAAAAATACAAATTGGGTTCTATTTAGCTTATAACATTAGACCCGAGGGGAACAAATTGTTAAAATTTTAAATGCAATACTCCAAAAAGTTACGTGGCCACAATGTAATGTTGCTACTTGTTGTAGGCAAGACAGGGGCCCTGCTCGGGTGGAAGTAGCCTTGTTTCCTCAATTTACAACTAAAAACGTTGTCGATCGTCGTTGCAACCGGACTTGACAGTCGGATTCTGTGTAAAATGTGTCGTAAAAAGCGGCTGGTCGCTAAAATCGGAGTCGTAATAAACGGATGTACTTTCATACTATCAGTGATAGTCTATCACATACGAAAACCAAATAAATACCTGTGCTTATGTCGTTGTAAGAGGTTGGACGTTAGGTCTATGCGGAGTCGTAATATACTAACCGGACTCTACTGTATTGTATAAAATGTGTAATTGAGTAGACTCGGGACAAATTTTTAAAATAAAATCATTACAGATAATAATGTTGTCAATGAAAAGTAATTAATAAATCTTTGTTATTACAAAACATTAAATAATTACGTGTTTTTGAACCTTTTAATGCCTAATTTTCCAAATTTTGAGAAATAAATACGGTTTCGGTTATTAACCGGTTAGAGACTATAAAAACCGGTTTTTAACAGAGGCCAAAAAGTCTCGGTTAACCGGTTTTTCGGTTAACCGGTTAACCGGTTTGCACACCCTAGTTGATATAATATACCATTACTTGTTGGGTTACTGAAGTTAGAAAGGCCTCATGACTAAAATCCAAGATGGCCGCTGTCCATTTTGGCGTTTCCTATAATAGACATACTTGAGACAAATGTACAGCTCCGACTGTTCACTCCGGAGTGTGGTTATACAACAGTAGAGACGACAACAGTAACCTTAAGAACTCTTTCGGACCCAGTACACAGTACACGAGGTAAGAACTTTTCAATATAGACCGACAACTACTTGCCATCCACATGGTAATGGTATGGCTGAACGGCTCTATCGGCATTTAAAGGTAAAAAAATGTTGATATACCATTATTTGTTGGGTTACTGAAGTTAGAAAGGCCTCATGACTAAAATCCAAGATGGCCGCTGTCCATTTTGGCGTTTCCTATAACAGACATACTTGAGACAAACTGTACAGCTCCGACTGTTCACTCCGAGTGTGGTTATACAACAGTAGAGACGACAACAGTAACCTTAAGAACTCTTTCGGACCCAGTACACAGTACACGCACAGTATAAGGAATATTCAGTAGTTAATCTCCGGCAGGTACATGCGGGCGGTCTCTGCTGCGCAAGGTCACGCAGGGTTGAACAAAATTACTATAAAGTTAATCAATCAACTTCGTACAAAGTAAGTTGTTGTTATCTAATAGCACAAACTACATATATACAGACTATGCCACCCCGTACCACAAAATGCGACTGTCAAAACGAAACTATTGTTTGCAGCGGAAATGGATAGATGTCGCTCATAGTCCCATTTCGCACATATCTATATTTAATAAATTTGCAAGCCTTGTCATCCGATACATCCGTCTCAGGTTTTTCTCTTCAATAATTTGACAGGTGGAACTGACTAACTATTTATTTTTATGCAGGAACATCGAAATGCCTGACATGTAGCGAAAGCTAGATGATACCGAATTTCGGGCAAATTGTCATGGCACGTTATGGTCTCATCAGAAGTTCGTTCGCTTTTCAATCCAGAGGTCACTGGTTCAAGCCTCGGTGGAGACACACGTAAAGATATCCAGTTTTTTGGGTTTTATTATTATTTTATGGTTTTTTATTTGTTTAGATTTTTTTTGCGTAAGTTTTCACGATAATTCTTAATTATTTTGAACGTACATTCCAGAATAGGCAAAATATTACAACCTTAAGTGCGTTTTCACATTATACCCGATCCGCGATATCGGATGTAGGAAGGATTTCAAAGGCGAAAATCAAAGATGGCGACTTAAACATAATATATGCGATATCGGTCAATGAATAAAGGCAAGAAATTGGTTCTAGCTGGGAATTTTCTAGAGATTGAAGACATTATTCCACCATTTGAACTTATGTGCAATAAAGTATAAATAAATCATTGGTTTTTGAAATTGTTGATATGTCATTTTCATAGGCTAACTGTAGGTACTATTGGGTTGGTAAGAAAGTAATGAGCGATCGATTGAATTCCACATAAAATTTTTGAGCGAGTTCTAGAATCTTCTATGGTCGAAAGTATATAAAGGGCTAGTCGCACAGTTTCTCGTCAGTCATTCACTAGCTGTCGCCGAGCTAATATAAGGAAGAAAATGGACGAATTAAAAGTGCATGTAAGGCATTGTTTACTATATGAATTTCAGTCTGGCCATTCAGCCGCCGAAGCAGTGCGTAATATATGTCAGCGTGTTGCTCCTGAAGTTGTGTCTGAGGCCACGGCGAAACGATGGTTCCAGCGGTTTCGTAGTGGCGACTTTTCATTATCAGATCAACCTAAGTCTGGTCGACCGGTGAAGATTGATGTAGCCAAATTAAAAACCTTAATTGAAGGAGATCCGAGGCTAACGAGCCTTGCTACCGAGTTAGGCTGCTCTCATGTCACCATAGAAACACATTTACACGAGTTGGGAAAAAACTACAAATACAGTGTTTGGATACCGCACGAACTTGATAGAGATCAACTAAACCGCCGTGCCGATATCTGTATACAACTTCTGTCTTTTCGCCACACATTCAACTGGTTGGACCATCTTATCACTGGAGATGAAAAATGGGTCTTATATATAAATCACACACGCAAACGTCAGTGACTAGCTCCAAACGAAAAAGGAATAGAGGCACCAAAAACAGAGCCTCACCCGAAAAAAGTTATGCTGTCCGTTTGGTGGGATATTCATGGTATTATTCACTGGGAACTCCTACCAAGTGGAATGACTGTTACCGCATCAGTATACTGTAATCAGCTTGAAAATTTAAACCAAAAAATCTGTCAGAATCGTCCACAGCATGCTAAAGTTTTTTTCTTACACCACAATGCTCGCCCACACATTGCAAAAGTGACTCGGCTAAAGCTATTGGAGCTAGGTTGGAAAGTGATACCTCATCCACCGTACTCTCCAGACTTGGCACCTACGGATTACGCATTGTTCAGATGGCTAAGCAATGCCTTGAATGAAAAAAAGTTCGATGATCAAGCCCATCTACGACAGTACATAGCTGAGTTTTTTGAATCTAAACCTAAGAACTTCTTCGCCGATGCTATTCATTCTTTACCAGAACGATGGAGACAAATAGTAGATAACGAAGGCCGTTATATTTTTGATAAATGATTAAAATAATAAATTAAATGAAAATTACAATATTGGTTATGATTCGCTCATTACTTTCTTACCAACCCAATATATCATTCAGGGACAGGGTACAGGGTTTATAGTAAAATAAAAAGAAACTAGCTATAATAACTTTTAATTATAATATACATTACAAAAACTTGTTTCATTTACTTGAAAATATTAGAGGTTTACCATATCACAACAAATATATAGTCATCAATGCGATGAAATAAGTTCTCAGGAAATTTATTTAAAATGTGATAAGCCTTTAGTGGATGGCCTGCTTCTGCTTTTCTTGTTTTCGTGCTCCTTCATCCCATTGAAACTTCGATGTTTACGCATTTTTGTCAATCCGTTTCGATGTGTACACAGGAGCAGACATGAGGGAACAACTCAAATGATTTTGGAACATACTCGTAACTGGGATTGGCTTCCACATCGGCTTTTCTACCTCCAATAAAGTTTGCATTATAAATTCACCGTAAATTCAATACTTGTATCAAATGATTATGCACTTTAAATAATCAGAGGTTAGATGACACTTTTCTTCTTACGGCAATTATCCACTTAAACGGTGGTTTCGTTTCCACCACAGTCTTGGAAATAGCTAGAATTTAGTCGCTATTTTTCTTGGTGTTATTACAATTCACCATAACAAATTTTACTAGGCCCATATTAAATTTATCTCGAAAATGTTTACTGCAATATGGATTTGACAACGTAAGTCAGTGACAGGAATGTCAATTTTGGCCATAGTGAGCGCTGGTGAGCGCTGTCATCCTTTTAGTTACCCCCTCCAGGCCTCCACCCGCTTTGCACCCTGCACCTTGCCAATACAGTACAGACTTGTCATCCCATACATCCGTCTCACGTTTTTCTCTTCAATCATTTGACAGGTGCAACTTAATAACTAAAGTATTTACTTTTCAGCAGGAACATCGAAACGCCTGACACATTAGTGAAAGCTAGATGATGGCGAATTTCGTGCCAATTGTCAAGACACGTTATGGTCACGGTTGAAGTTGATTTGGTTTTCAATCCAGAGATCACGGGTTCGAATCCCGGCGGAGAGACACAAAGTGAAGATAACAGTTTTTTTGTGTTTTTTTTTAATTTTATGTTTTTTGATTTTTTTTGCATAAGTTTTAACGATAATTCTGAATTATCTTGAACGTACATTCCAGTAAAACCAAAATATGCTAGGTAAAATATTACAACTCTAAGTGCGTTTTCACATTATCCTATCCGCGATATCGGATGAAGGAAGAATTTTAAAGGCAAAAATCAAAGATAGCGGCTTAAATATATTGGATATCGATATCGGTCCTACATCTGATACCGGATCGGATAATGTGATAACGCACTAAGACGGAAGTATTACTTTCTGATTATTTCATTTTTAGTAGTATAAAAATGTTTTACCACAAACAACTACATAATTTCAGCACGACAGAGTCAGACGGCACTATGATCAGAATGAGACTAAAGTTGTCAAAATGATAGATATTGTATATTATTGGGGAATAAAACAATAATTATATTAATAGGCCAATTTTATTCACCAAATTTTTTGAAAAGTTTTTTCATTACCATACTAAGTGTTGGTCCAGATTGATAAAACATGGAATATTGGTAGTTCGGGGTGTAAAAACATGTCAAACCTGAGATATGAAATATTAGTACCTATTTTCCCATCAAATATAATGAATAAAAATAAATCAAACACAAAGTATTAAATAAAAAAATAAAAAAAGATTCACAAAAAAGCAAGGTCTCCCCGGTGAGATTCGAACCTCGTCTGCTGCTCAAGTTATCGCAGCTAAAAAGCAGTATCTTTGACCGCCACACCAAACTTCTACTTAATCAGAGTGACGAAATTAGGTAACTTATAGGTATAATATGAGTAGTACCTAAGTCATGAAGACTTTTCACGACAAATTGAATGAATATTAAATGTTTTGTTACTTCAAAATGCAACGTTGCCAGACTGCTGACTGCAACGTCGCATAACTCTAGTTTGGTCGTAAACTGATTTAGACCTTAGTAAATTATTATTAAAAATCAATTCAGAAATATAAGATGATGGCTATACACGGCGCTTGACTGATGGATGCGTTTTGTTATATAAAAAGAGTAGGTACATATTTCTGAAAATATTTTTATCTTCTTGCTTTAAACTAAAAATCATCTTGATATTCATCAATTATCATCATTTTGATATTTTGATATTCGTATATAATTAATAACCTAGATACAAAAAGAACATAATGAATGATACTTCGATATTTTACCAGTATCGAAACGCAGTAGGTTGGCCATGACAGCCAGTGACAGTACTAGTACTGAGGGCTTACTGCTGTCACCTGGGTTAACACATTGCGGACATCTTTCTCTTTTACTCCTATCCAGGCATATAGAGTGACATATATAGCCACATAGCGCAAACTCTGGTGTTCGTGGAAAACCTCCTAGCTAGACTTGTCATTCATTCATTGTAAAAATAGTAAAAAGATTTTGACTCTAAAGACTAATGTTTAAGTGATTTTCAGTCTTATGTTAAAGCTGAATAAGACGTGGATGGCGGCAAAGCTTTTGTAAATACATACATATATTGAATCACGGAATTAAGCAACACAAGGCAATTTTTGTTATGTATTTATATTCCGCGTTTTGTTTAAGCCGTATATTGTATCGTTTTTCATAACAAAATGCGTAGATAATTTACACCTTAGTCTGTAACGTATTCGCAAAGGTTCTTGAGCGAAACCAAAATCGACAATATCCACCTACACTCAAAAAAATCTTTATTTATTAATTATATTATAAAGCAACATCTGCTGACGGTTTGTAATTGTCGATATTAATATATCTAGACTAACTTTCAATGTGGTACATGCAACTGGACAACTGTCACTGTACATTTGTAATCCTTATTACAAGAGCATAACGTCTATGGTTAGTTAAGACAGAGTATTGCTGTTAGTAGGTACGATGGGTACGATGTTGAACCTTAGGTTACCTTCCATCAATACTAATACTGAAAGACAATTTTTAAACTTATTGCATTACATGTGTCTAACATAATTTCAATGAAATGGGTTGTGAATCTAATATTTAAAAAAATCACTATTTAAAAGGAGATGGTTGAAAAGGGTATAAAATATTTAAAAAAAAGAAAAAAAAAAGATTTTCACTACCGAGGATCGAACCCATGACGTCAGGGCCGCGTCCATCGTCTTACGCTACTATAACTGAGCTATTTAAGCGATAGAAAGGGTGGCGAAATATTAACTAACTTTCAATCTAGTACATGCATGGCGTTACGAGTCCTAAAATTCATTATATTCTTTTAAAGATTTATGTCTCAAAAGTGACACTTAACGCCATCTAACAGTGATCTCAAGGCAACAAGAAATTTGTAGTAACGCCATCTACATTTGCCGTGCTTTTAGGCGGTCGCATTTTTTTGTATGGGGTGGACATATCTACTATATCCATAATCTCTGCTAATAGGTACTATTAGGTAACTGTAAGTATTAGTATAACAATACCACACCAGTCAATATTGAATACACAAAAAAATATTATTCATATATTAATCTCATAAGCGCAATACTAGATTGTGTAACGATCCCGAGCAAAATGAGATATTCACGGGGACGGCTTTTCACATCACGTATGTGGTAATTTATATGTTATACTTAGATATTATTTAAAACAAAAACGCACTTTCTACTACGTACCATTCAAGTAGGTACGTGTTTTTTTCTTAAATACTGACGAAATAGTATTTAAATGTCTGAAGAGATGGTTCCACAATATTTAAGTAGGTACCAAACTTTCGAGATAAGATAGATCGCATCATCTACCTAAATAAAAAAAAAGTATTTGGTTGCAAAGTAATTAATGTCGTTACAGGTAAATCCTTATTGATTTTAATGCATCACTATATCTCACTTTTACCTAACGCTGCAAAAATATAAGTATAAAAACCACTTACTTTTCTGGAAGTCTAGGAATTGTGAAGAATGTTATATCCGGATTTTTAGAACTGTTCCCCATACATCCATAAACACTACAGTAACGAAATGACCTCGGCACTGACGTCATTTTCACACACACATCAAAACAGCGCGCAAACGCGGCCCCGACTGTCCAGCCCAATAATTACCAGTTTCGCATGTTTTCGCTGCATGCGAGGGGAGGGAGGGGGACACACCGCGCGGCGTGAAGTTTGTAAGAAGAGTTATTACTGGTTTATACTGTGGTACACGAGGTAAGAACTTTTCAATATAGACCGACAACTACTTGCCATCCACCTGGTAATGGTATGGCTGAACGGCTCAATCGGCATTTAAAGGTAAAAAAATGTTGATATACCATTACTTGTTGGGTTACTGAAGTTAGAAAGGCCTCATGACTAAAATCCAAGATGGCCGCTGTCCATTTTTGCGTTTCCTATAATAGATATACTTGAGACAAATGTACAGCTCCGACTGTTCACTCCGGAGTGTGGTTATACAAAAGTAGAGACAACAACAGCAATCTTAACAATTATTTTGGCCCCAGTACACAGTACACTAGGCAAGAACTTTTCAATATAGACCGACAACTGTTTGCCATCCACATGGTAACGGTATTGCTGAACGTCTCAATCGGCATTTAAAGGTTCTGATAATACTACCTAATAATAATACCATTACTATATATATCTAATAATACCATTACTCGTTGGGTTGCTGAAGTTAGAAAGGCCTCATGACTAAAATCGAAGATGGCCGCCGTCTATTTTTACGTTTCCTATAATAGACATAGTTGGGACAAGCTGTACAGCTCAGACTGTTAAGTCCTCGACCACAAGCTCCACTCTGGAGTGTACACAGTACATGAGGCTTATAATGTGTAGGCAGAAAAGTCTGTTTTTACTAAATGGACAGTCTGTTTTACTACTTCTTTAACAAATTTATATTTGCTCCCGCGATAACGATATATGGTCCAAAGTGTTAAACCGTATTTTATTCCCCAGTAACGAGAGCCCGGGCAAGACGGGCGGCGGTTTCCAAATGGCGCCCGGCGGGGAGCGCCGCCGCTCGCAGCCCGCCGCCGCCCCCCCCCCCCCCGCGCCCGCGCCCGGCTGGCCGCGCGAGCAGGACGACGTGGCGGATATAGAGCGCCGCCTGCACAACCTGAGGGGGTTCAACTTATAATCCACGGACTAGCCTGACAGGTAACTTGGATTCCTTCGTGGAAACACTGTCTTTCAGCCTCTCAGGGGCGCTCCGGGCCTCCGACCTTACGCGGAGCTCGGCCTTCGCATATATGATACTTTGGGGGTTGTAAGCTAGCAAGCCTCTCGTGTGACACCGGTAACCGCAGGAACGGGACGATGTTGCTGATATAGAATAAAATAAACATTTTGACCACACTGACTGGTAAAGGCTCTCTTTGCTATTCAAAAACAGATACCAAAATTGCATTTTATCCACAAGAGTGCAAAGTAATTTCATACAAATTTTAACTTAATGTGTTAAGCTAACTGGTAGATTTTACCTATAAATGATGATTTTGAATCATAAATATTGAAAAAATGGATTTGATTTAGTTTGATGTTTTATAATCAGTATTTTGTTCGTGTTGGTGTGGTGAAAAATGTTGTGTTTCACTTGGTGACAAAGTTTGTTTAACCTTCATGCCTTGAAACCCTCGCAACGCTCACGATTTCACTTTTCGAATTTTTGAATCTTGCTTGCTCGGGTATGAATATTGGCACTTGAGGTTAAACAAATAACTATTATTGGTGAACACACAGACAAAACTAAATACTCATTATAAGTATTATAATAAAACAATATTGACAATGTCTCTATTACATTCCATTCTCTTTACAGGTAGGCTGGACACTATAGTGATATAGCTTTAAGGAGTATACTAATAAAACATGGACGTTAGCGTGACTGCATCTACAAAGTGATTGTGTTTTCACCGATTATCCAAAGACGGTTTACATCGCCTACAGAACTTGAAAATGTCCAACTTAGGCGCGTCACACACTGTCTTAAAATTCATAATCTGGAAATAACCTAACCACAAACTTAAAATTTTGAAAAAACCCCCGACCGCGACATAGTGGACCGATTTTCATGAAACATCGCTAAGAACACTCCCGACTAATTCAGCTTTCAAACAAAAAAAAACTAAATCGGTTGATCAGTTCAGAAGCTACGATGCCACAGACAGACACACACACAAACAGACAGATAGACAAACAGACAGACACCAAACTTATAACACCCCGTCGTTTTTGCGTCGGGGGTTGTGTGCAATCTGTCAAATCTGAAAATTCATGGAAATTGTTGGGAAAGTGTATGCCGTATGGAACTCCGTGCACTCGATCTGATTTTTATAAGATTATGATTTTTTTTTTCAGATTATGAATTTTAAGACTGTGTGTGGCCTGCCTTATACCCTATTCTTTGGAGTACTGGACTGACAGGTAGAACGCCATAGTGATGTAGATTTAAGATTAGATATAAATTTTAAATCTTCTGTATAACATCGTGACAACTTATTAGTGAATGAAATACTTACCCCCTTATTCATAAACGTACTCTAAAGTTATCAAGCCGATAAAGTTCGTTTGTCCTTTTCTATCACACCAATACGTCGGAAAGGGACAAACGAACTTTATCGGCTTAATAACTTTAGCACAACTTTAGAGTACGTTCTGAATAAGTTAGACCATATAATTCGCTAAAGTGTGACATAGGCTGGTTTTAGTGTCACGCGGACCGGACTAATATGTATGAAGTTTAGCGTTTTAAGCGCTTTAGCGTTTAAATTGGTCACACTAAAACCATAAGGTTGTCTGAGATCTATCTATTCAGACTGCGTAGACAAGATTACGTTTACGCTGTACCGTATTAAAGTTGTCTTTGAAGAGCGACAGCGAGAGATTGCTTGAAGGAGTGTGAATGCTTGGCGTCTTGTCTACGCGTCCAGTTTAGACACCAAAGACTCAAGTACATAAATATGTGTAATGACTGTAAACAGAAGATTTAGGGCTCCCCCAAATCGGCGCGAAATCGGCTCTGCTCGGACCAAAAATCTCTCGTTAGTAGAAGTACGCAAGTTCATAATATCGAGCGATTCTTGGGCGGCGGAAATTTTTAATACCATGTTCTTAGAATGTCTCAATGTTAAAACGGATTAGTAGTGAAATGTCTAAAATTACAAAAATACCAATTTTCAGTACATCAAACTGCCAAAATGACATTTTGCTATTACATCCAATATCCGAAATGTATTAGTTTCATAATAACCAAAATTCAAATTGACACTTTCTCAGAATACTACAGTGTGTATTATATTCCTTGCACTGTGTTTTATTAATTATTATTAACTTTAGTATTCATTTAGTTAAGTAATGCTAACTATTTAAGAAAAACCGTAAACCATTTTGAGAAAGTGAAGTTTTGGATTTAAGTTAATTTGACTTTTAGACATTTTGAGAATACGGTAATTTGAGAAGTAGGTTTAGGTCATTTCAAGTTTTGGACATTATGAGACTAATCTGTTTTGGCATTGCGACGTTTTTGGAATATGGTGTTATAAAATTTGGTTGTAACGAACCGTAATCGATTCCGCGTTTATAAGTTTGGGGAGACCGTTAGCTTATAATATAAAATAGTTGTAAATTTGTATATAAATAGTATAAAGTCATATGTCCTGGTGACATTATAGGATACTCAAATCATATGATTTATCTGTGAATTATTATAACATATAGTGATAATTCACATAGTAAATACTTTATATTATGTACCATAAGTTTGAAGTTCTTTGATGCCGGTTAGATATACATAAAGGTAAATTTATTATATTGTAATAATCGGTATTCGAAATAGTATAATTTTTGTTTTTTGGGTTATACTTTTATGTGTGTGTGAGATAACCTTTTAAAGTGGCTTTGCTTGGTTGTTATACAATTTTTAAAGTTTTTGTTTGATACTTTTTAAATGTCTTTGATTCAAATCGATTTATAAAGAGGAAAAATCCTTTGAAGATTTTTTTTGTGTATTAGTATTTGTACTCCAACAAATATACATTTATTCTTTTGAATTGTTTAGACTTAGTTATTCGATTATTTTGATGTTTCTTTTTTTATACATTCAAGCAAAACCGCTAGGAAAAGTAAACTAATATTTGACTGACGAATTAATAATTAATATTTTATAATGAACATGTGATTTAATTAGGTTTTTAGTGTTTTAAATCTTTTTGTGTATGATTTAATTTTGTTCTTATAACGTGTTTAGTTCAATTTAGCCAAATAACTTGATTGTTTTGATAATAAAAATATATTGTTAGAAAATATATACATTATGTCTGCCACTACTACCATGAGATACGCTATGGTCTTAGCATGATCAAAAGTCAATATTATTGTTACTCATATTTATGTATTTATCCGTTTAAGAGCAACGATGACGCGGACATATATACAGACATTCATTGACGTCACGGCACAGAATGTATAACAGAGAACAGAAGGCTCACTACTTTGATGTTCACAGAATGCCGCCATTCTAAATTCTTACCTACATTAACAAACGGACCTCACGCGAGCAGTCGACATTGAGTTCTATTGCGTCGCGCGAAGGTCGTCACCACTAAATGGGCCGCCGGCATGTACGGTCAACCAATTTGAATCCTAGGCCACTCTAGAACCCTGTCTCATTTAAACCATGTTCTATTTGCCATAAGAAGTCACATTGACGTTTACTGTGCAAAGGTTCTACAGTGGCCTAGGATTCAAATTGGTTGATTGTACAGTGAGCTGCGATATTTCTTCTCCTTTGCCTTTATCCCATCATTTGGGGTCGGCTCTCCTCGTTCTCATGCGCCAGGACCGTCTGTCCTGGGTTGTCTGTGTGTTCAATTGGGCTCGTTCTAAATCCTTTGACACGGTGGACCACCAGGTGGCAGGCCGGCGCCCTGGTCCTCTTTTGGTATCCTGAAGGGCTAGTGCCTTTTTCATGGAGAAATTATAAATGAATTAATTGATAAATTCGCCATGCACTTTTATAGCTCACTGTACTTGTAGCTCGGCGAAAGAATCGCGGAGTGAGCCGCCCCTGGTCACAGGTTAAATAAACTTATTCTAATCTAGAATCAACGAAGATTAGTAAAAAAATAAACTGTGGCTTACCATATATAAGAGGGTCCGTACGCCTAACGAACAAAAATGTAATTTCCATCTGAAATTCTGATAAAATAGTCTTCAGAAAGTCAAATTAAATGATTCTAAAAAAGTACAAGTGTACAAGTTTCTAATGGGTCGGCAACGCGCACGTGACACCCCTTGAGTTGCAGGCGTCCATAGGTTGCGGTGAACGCTTTCCATCAGGCGGGCCGTATACCTGTTTGCCACCGACGTGGTATAAAAAAATTCATGAGTAGTATCAGCCAATCATTATAATGTATCTGTATTCATAGACATGCTTAGTTTATTTAATTTTATAACTATTTCTTTCGTCTAAATACCTCAATATTCTCATATAAATGTTGTCGGTTGTTATAAATTTATATTTAATTTAGTTTCAATGTCTATAGTATACCTAACTCTAGTTGTGCCTGTGCCTATATTAGCTTAGTAGACAGTCGGTACCGACGGACTGTAAACCGACTGCAACATGTATGTCAACTGCATAGGGGCCGTCCAAGTATCACGTAAGCAGATTTATTACAATTGTTTACCTTGTCAGTAAAAATAAGCAAATCTATTTTTCCTTTCCTTTAATTTTTTTCTACGTGAACATTTCCCTATTAATGTATTTTATTTCAAGCGTAGAGTTGGCAATCATCATCTAGACTCCCCCTAACCCAACTGTCATCAAAAATAAGCCAAGCAAAGACACAATACAGTGCTTACGTAATACTTGAACGGCCCCTAGCAGACATACAAGTTGCTGTTGGGATGTAGTGTATCTGTGACGGCTCTTAGGTTCAATTTGTGTATCAACAACTGGGTGATTTTATTTTAAGCGATGAAAAACATTTATTGTGTTACTAGTTTTTGCCAGCGGCTTCGCTCGCGTTAGAAAGAGACAAAAAGTAGCCTATGTCACTCTCCATCCCTTCAACTGTCTCCACTTAAAAAAAAAATCAGTCGAATTGAGAACCTCCTCCTTTTTTTGAAGTCTGTTAAAAATCACGACAATTCGTCGCTCCGTTTTGCCCTGAAGGACGGACAAACAAACAAACACACACACATTCCCATTTATAATATTAAGTATGGATTCCACTCAGAATTATGAACTTTTCGAGCAGAATAGAAGAAAAACTGTCTTAGGCCGATAGCCGATAGTCCACTATATAGTCCATCATAGAAATATGATCATAGGCAACATGCCGTCCTTTTTCTTCACGTTGGAGAAAAAGGGAGGCACACAAACCTATGATTATTTCTATGATAAACATATGTATCGGTCTTAGGCACTGGTCCCAAAAGCGGCGGAATCTATCGGCGACGGAAGCGGACCAAGGCTCGGAACCGGTTTATTTGTTACCGGTTAAAACCGGTTTATTTCGATTTTACTCCGAACTTTTTAAAGAACGCGAACGTTATGAGAACTTTATTTTAACCGAAATAAACCGGTTTATTCGACGAGCGGCGAGACGCACCTAGATACCAACGTTCACGCAGCGAGTTTTTTGTTTGGTTAGAACAGTATTACTTATCGTGCTGCGGAATAAACCGGTTTATTTTGTTCTAAACCGGTTAATCGAACGAAACCTCTATGAAAGAGTTCTCCTAAAAACCGGTTAAAAAATAGCGGTTTTTCGAGCGAAAACGAAATTTAAAGGTTTGTCCGCAAGTACATGATAACGGTTTGAAATATAAAACAGACGCGATGAACTATAAATCACTCACTCTCTCTCTCTCTTTTATTTACACGGAAGCTCCTATCTTTTGTTGCTTTTTGATGATTGGTATTTGATGTAAACATAAATTTGAAGGTTACTCAAGAATGAAATTTTCACCTAAGTTGTTGGCACATGAAGTGAAACGAAAGTGAAGTTATCCTATTTAGATTTAACAAGTGTGGAAGGTCTAGAATAATGGTCTCCCCAAACCGATCGACGCGGAATCAACTAGCCGACCACAAAAATCGCTGGTTAGTATGAAGACGCTTACGTCGTCGCTGAACGCATGCGTGTTCGTCGATAGGTTTGGGGTAACCCTATACTTCGTTTCTTTTAAGATTAGAATTATCTGTCAAACGGGTAAACGAAGAAGCAGAGGTCGTGAACCTTCCTTCGATTTCGGCCGATACCACTGATTTCTCGGAACTTATGTACATAGTGTAGATAGTGACAGTGACGTTTAAAAATAGAGCATAGTGTGATAATTATTAACTCTGCCTCTAGCTTTATCCTCATAACGTCCACCATATAAAAATCTTTGTTAAGGAATTTTGATTCTAGTTTCACTTGAAATTGAGTTGAGTTTCATTTGTTCGAAAAATTTTAGAAACAAAAGAAATTATACTTCATTTGTTTACATGAAAGTTAAAATTCCATTGAAACCAAATGTACATCTGATTGTACATTGGGCGGCAAGAGGTTAATGTACAACCTTTCCATGAAAAATTGCAAACACAATTTATTAAAAATTTTTTCATCACACCCGCACTCTAAATGTGCTATTGCACGCAGGCGGAGCGTGAGTTATAGAAAAATCGTCCTCCCTAGGGAGTTATGAAATTTCTAGTACTGTATTAAACTCTTTTTTACCTTTTTGCATATTTTTTATAATGCAAGTGTGATGAAAAACATTGTGTGTAACTCAGGAAGTATAAATATTACTCGAGTCTTTAAATCGCTCCGGCAAGCCGTCGCGATTTAACTTGCACAATGTACCTACTATTATTTTCATCTTAGAATATAAATTAACCAATGTTATGTTTCTTATCTGTTCACAACGCTGAGTAATGTATGTGTTAATAAAACATGATAATAAATACGAGATATTTATTGACTCGTATTCACTGTTCAATCCGCAGAATGTGCCCGATAAAAAACCTTATATCGTCACTACTTTTAAAAAAACTTGTATCTTCGTCTGTCAATGATAAGAAAATTGTAGTAAGTATGTATGGAATGCATATAGACTTACTGCGTTTTAACTTTGAGGAACAGCGTGAGATACGAGATTTTTTAAAAGTAGTGACGATATCTCGTTCTTGACAGGTCTCTCTAATGCTAAAAAAAACGAAGTGTTGCTAGCTTTCAAATTTACTTCAACTTTTTAAACTGCAAAGTATGTGCAGAATTAGCATGGTTAGAATCGTGTGTCGCTTCCCTTATTTTTTATATATTTAAATGTAAATACTGTATGTGCGTATGTGATATTAACACTGCCTGTGTTCTAGTTTCATGTTTTGTTGTATTTTTCTAAGCCGATGTAATATTAGTTCACAAGTACTCGTTGTAGATGCACTAGGGTTCCTACTGTGACCTATTTAAAGGGATCATATTAGAGATGGGCCGAATACGGACTTGGCCGATTACGAATATTCGGCTTACGCTATTTGTTTATTCGATAATTGTTCGGCAATATAACCAAAGTATTCGGTCGAATACGAACATTGAAAAACTTGCAGAATATGCCGAATACCGAATATTCGGCCCATCTCTAGATCATATATTGTATTGTAGAAAAGTAACCTTTTGGTTCTTAAAAAAACATGGGACTAAAAACTACCTATATGTGAAATATAGGTAATAATATAACCAAATCCTAAAGTAAGTGGAGAGCGCCTACGCTACATTGAGTGCTTACCCTTATAAAAAGTTCACATGGTCCCTTTATTCTTTGGAATACACATCGGAATAAGCATAGCACTTGGACATTAAGACCTGTGCACACCAGATGCGTGTACGTTGTAATGTATAGATCCTTATGAGAGATGTCACACTGCTTGCGTGACTTGTGCGTTTACGCAGCTAGTAAGCTCTAAATTTATTACAACGGTAATATGTAAAAATAAATGTAAATAATCTATCACGGCTGGTCCGAAATTTTGTAATCAATAATAAGCAAAAAATGAGAAAAAAAATCATTTAAACATTGTAAATTCTAGTATTAAGTAGGTTATCAAATTGAAATTATCGTTAGATAGGGAAAAAAAAAGAAAATGTGAAAAAAAAACTTTTTTACCTCGTTGGTGTATGGAATTTTTTTGAGTTTATTTTTTTATTGTGACTTGGATTAACATGTGTTGTAATATTGATTTTTTTGTGAACAGTTATTTATCTACCATTTTTACTGAATTACTGCTAACTAAAGTTAACCATGTCTTTATTTGCAGACTGCTTAAGTTTGTCCTTCACGGACAAACATTTATATTTAAATTATAATTCAACCAGCATAATATATTTTATGATGCCGCCGACAGTGTTCACATAGTTTATGTAATTTTCTGTCCTGGGCGGAAAGCGTCAAATTTCAGGCCGGTGCGCTAAACGAAGTTAACGCTTCCCGGCTCCGTCGAACAGAAAAATATTATACTTGGCCAGTATGAGGAAGCTAGCCAGTAGGGGAGACCGGGGCTAGTTCACTATAGGGGTAGGTTGACTAACTATTAAAAAATTGAGCCAAAAATCAAACTTGAGCCAATCAGTGATACGATATTAGGTACGAGAGGCTCACTGGTGACTGAGCGAGGGGAAGGGGACGGACTTTCGTACCTCACTGGTTGGCTCAAGTTTGATTTTTGGCTTTTTTTAATAGTTAGTCAAACTACCCCTATACTCAACTAGCCCCGGTCTCCCCTATCTGAGACATGTCTTACTTTACTGGCGGTCAAATTTTTGAATAATAAATAGTAACTTCCTGACATATCATATAACTTATTTAGATCAGCAGAGACGATTTTACAAGTATATCAATACCTACTAATTTTTATTATCTTCTCAAACTCATGACATAATAAGTGGCCTACGTACTAATAAATATATGAACACCTATCACTCCAATATACAGTCTGACCAAAAAGAAATTTAAAAGTGGCAACATTGTCGGCAACAAATCAATATGTGTGAGGAAACGGGACGACACTTGATGTTGCTACTTTTAAATATCTACTCTTTTTGGACTATCTGATCGCAACTGACAGGTTTAAGAACTTTTTTTTTAAAGTATAAATGGTAGAAAATGATTGTAAGTAGTCATGAAATAACATGTATAATGCTCTCGAACGACTGAAAAGATCATAGAATAATTTTACTTACAGTAAAAAATTACGGAAATATAGTAATTATTCATTGTGAGTACTTCTTCGTTTTATTTTTTCCCGCTTTCGCACCCATGCTTATGACCTAACCACAAAATTAAAATTTTGAAAAAAAAAACCCGACTTACGAGGATAGATTTTCATGAAACATGGCTAAGCACACTCCCGACTAACTCAACTTTCAGACAAAAAAAACTAATCTAAACCGGTTCATCCGTTCGGGAGCTACGATGCCACAGACAGACAGACAAGACACGTCAAACTTATAACACCCCGTCGTTTTTGCGTCAGGGGTTAAAAATAGCCAAGAGTTGTGAACGAAAAATAGTATGGGCGCCGCTGTCACGCAAACACCCGCTGCTGCCGGCTTAGTATAGTCACAGTATAATAAAGAGTACTATCGTACAGTATGGCCACTCCCGCTCCCCGCTGAAAGTGCCGCCCACCCCCTCTCGGTTACCTCACAGTTACCGCCTGTCAAAAACGCGAACAGTCGACCTGTCATATGTCACTCATACAAGCATAGTACGCGTTCACCTACACGAGCTTAGACTGTGCTAGGAACGCGCCTCTTTCATATATTTGATCGCCAGTGTCCGAGGTGGTATAGTCGAAGGGGCAATCGTTGACGTAAGGTAAGGTGGGAAAGATTGAAGGGCTAAGATGAAATATGTTCCGTATAATGAAGCACCACGGGCGGCCTTCCATCTTATCCCTTAAATCTTTCCCCACCTTACCTTATAGCAAAATTGCATTTTATCAAATTTTGCTATTCGTTTTCGAAAGAATCAATAGACCCTTTACCAGTTGGAGTGGTGTAAAAGATATTAGTCTTTGAAAATGAGAAACAATACATTAAAAAAAACTAATTTATTTGATAACAAATAATTATATTTGTACTACATAAAAACTAAACAAAACAACTCATGCGTGTAACAAAATAAAAGCAATATTCTTATTCTAAACATAATTTTCAGAATAACAGCACGTTGTGTTCGATCCTCAAGTGACGAGACCAGGCTTCTAGATTTTGAAATACCTGTAAAAAATAAACAGATTCTACAATATTGCGTAAATTGCGTTCTACCAGACAAAAAACGTCACGTCGCATTACGTCAGAAACCGGTCGTAATTTATAACCGCCCGCTCAGCGGGTTCTCCGTTATCTGAGCAAAGATCGTTCTAGGGATGTTACGAATATTTGCATTCGCATTATTTTAAACATTCGCATTCGCTTCAAACGATGCGAATGTTTTGCGAATGCGAATATGTGCAAGTCGCAGCTTGTTCCTCGCCCGCGCCGGCCGCTCCAATTGCTACTTGTCGACTGTCGACTCGCGCATGCGCAGATAGGTCAAATTCGTACGGCGTAAAGTTCGTACTCGGCAGTTTGACCAATAGTAAGCATTTTTACCCAGCGGGTTATTAGTGATTGCTTGGTTTTTATTTTGGTTTTTTATGAAATTCAGCGATATTCGCATTCGCACATTCGCATTCTGAATATTCGCATTCGCGAATGTGACACATGCGACATTCGTGACATCCCTGGATCGTTCTTGGCTGCGGAAGTGTTAAACATTTGAATAAGTAGTGTAGTATAATACAGAAAAGTAATCCATTTCCCGTGTGGCGGGTTAAGAAATTCACCCTCTACCCTTGGGTGACGTAGGACCCCTCCTCCCCCCGTGGAGCACAGATTGGCCATACAAATAAATTTAACCACGTGACTCCCCCCCCCCCCTCCACCCGGCCTGGGCACTGACCACGTCCCACCCCCACTCCTCCCTCTGGGCACAAAGCTGGATCCGCCCTTGTTAGTACCAGGTGCGCATAAGTAGTAGTAGAGACTCACACTCTCGACTCGTTCTCTAAATTCGCTGGCGTCCATGAAAGCCTGGCCGCGTCGAATCCGGCGCTCTCTTGCGGTTCCGGCTTCGGCTTTTACCACACCCACGGGATGAATGGGGACAGTGAAATGATGAGAAAATACTTACAAATTGTCCCGAAATCTTCTCTTTCAAACGTCTAAAGTACCAGGCGCACATAAGTAGTAAAGAGACTCACACTCTCGCAGTACTGGCACGGGAACAGCACGAGCCCGTGCGTAGCCACGTGTTCTCTGAACTCGCTGGCGTCCATGAACGCCATGCCGCAGGAGTCGCAAATCCAGGCCGCGTCGAATCCGGCGGTCTCTTCCGGTTCCGGCTTTTACGATACCCACGGGAGGAAAGCACACAGAGCAACCATTTAGATGACAAAATACGAGAAATCTTCTATTTTGACATCTTTCCATACGTCTTTGGTACGAAGGCCACATAAGTAGTAGAGACTCACACTCTCGCAGTACTGGCACGGGAACAGCACTAGCCCGTGCGTAGCCACGTGTTCTCTGAACTCGCTGGCGTCCATGAACGCCATGCCGCAGGAGTCGCAAATCCAAGCCGCGTCGAATCCGGCGCTCTCTTCCGGTTCCGGCTCTGGATCCGGTTCCGGTGGGAGAGTGGAGATTGTCTCTGGTTTGGGTTTCTTGGTTTCGCGCGGTTGGTAGTAGGGGCAAGCTGGAAATTATAAGTTATTTTTGTTCAGTTGGTAAAATTATCCCTGCAGAATTTTATGTAAGTGGGCTAAGATAATAATAGCTTTGCTGACTGTAACGTTTTGAAATCAAATTGTCGCTACCATAAGTGCGAAATATACTCGTATCTTTAGAGAAATTACCTCATAGAGCTTTGCTTTTGCCGCATCTACTATCTGTAGGTTAGTTAGGCTAAAGTTATTGTCCTGAAAAAAAACCGGCCAAGAGCTTCTGTAGTTTCCCATATTTTATTTCAAAAACTGTTCAACCTATCAAGTTCAAAATAATTTTCCTAGAAAGTCTTTATAAAGTTATACTTTTATGATTTTTATATCTTTTTAAACTTATAGTTAGAGGGGGAGAGGGGGGGGGGACACATTTTTTTAACTTTTGGAGCGATTAGTTCCGAAAATATTAACAATATGAAAAATGATTTTCGGAAACCCGTATTCATTTTTTAATACCTATCCAACAATATATCACACGTTAGAGTTGAAATGAAAAAATCACTCCCCACTTTACGTTTAGGGGTTGTGGTTTGGTACCAAATTTCAGCTTTCTGGTGCTAACTATCACTGAGATTATCCGCGGACGAACGGACGGACAGACAGACAAGGCAAAACTATAAGAGTTCCTAATTGACTACGGAACCCAAAAATAGAAAAAAGAAACATGACTTTTTGAAAATTGTCGCTGATTTCGGTGACGATCATGTGCGCTGGACAAGTTGATGTTAACTGGTTAACAGTAGGTACTCGTATGTATGTATGTAACTCACGGCCGTGGCCCACGTGCGTCTTGTGGAAGGTGACGAGAACGCCCTCGGTGGTTTCGGTGACGATCATGTGCGCGGGGCGCGCTTGTCTGTCTGTATGTATGTATGTACACTACAGTGTATGTATGTATGTAACTCACGGCCGTGGCCCACGTGCGTCTTGTGGAAGGTGACGAGAACGCCCTCGGTGGTTTCGGTGACGATCATGTGCGCGGGGCACGCTTTGCCCGTCTTGTAGATTTGCCGCTCCGGCGCTGGACGCTTGCCTTTACCCTGTATCAAAGAGGATCGAGTTTAATACTCGAGAGTTACTGTCAACGTAAAATGTGTAATCACAGTGCATAGACTGTCATCTCACAAGCTTGAAACTTATGAACGTCAGATTTGACAATTTGGCCCATTCTTAGCTCGATATGCTGTAGATATGTGTTAAAATGTCAAATATGAATATTAGCGCCATCTAGCCGAGCGTCCCCCAAAGGTGTAACGCCATCAAGGCCACCGTACCTTTTTCATTATGGTTTTGAGGTACGTTTTTAGGGTTCCGTAGTCAACTAGGAACCCTTATAGTTTCGCCATGTCTGTCTGTCCGTCCGTCCGTCCGCGGATAATCTCAGTAACCGTTAGCACTAGAAAGCTGAAATTTGGTACCAATATGTATATCAATCACGCCAACAAAGTGCAAAAATAAAAAATGGAAAAAAAAAATTATTAGGGTACTCCCGCTACATGTAAAGTGGGTGCTGATTTTTTTTTTCATTCCAACCCCAACGTGTGATATATTGTTAGATAGGTATTTAAAAATGAATAAGGGTTTACTCAGATCGTTTTTTGATAATATTAATTCTCGGAAATAATCGCTCCTAAAGGAAAAAAATTGCCTCCCCCCCCCTCTAGCTTTTGAACCATATGTTTAAAAAATATGAAAAAAATGACAAAAGTAGAACTTTATAAAGACTTTCTAGGAAATTTGTTTTGAACTTGATAGGTTCAGTAGTTTTTGAGAAAAATACGGAAAACTACGGAACCCTACACTGAGCGTGGCCCGACACGCTCTTGGCCGGTTTTTTTTCTTAGACTTTATCCGTCTATACGGAGTTACATATGTCTTTGTAAGTATACAGGGTGAAATATAAAGGACCAGCCATACTTTGCATAGCGACTTTTGAGGTCATAATGAACAACTTTTATTATGGAACAATGCTGAAATCGAGAAAATATTTTTTTCTCAAACATGCAATGAAATATTGTCTTTACGTTCCTTAAAATGGGCTGGGAAGTATCGCTTTTTGGGCGCAACAACTCGAGAGGACTGTAAAGGGATTTCATATTATTTTTTAGGCCTAGGCCTGCAAAGTAACTTTTTTTTATAAAATATTGTCCTTTAGAGCATTTTTTTTATTTCATTGTATGTTTGAGAAAAGCACTATACATGCCTCGGCATGAAAACGGATTCCCGGCCTCGTATCCCTATCCGACCTCGCTCGCACGCTCGCTCGGCCGTATATACCCACTTGGCCGGAAATCCTCATTTTCCCGGCCTCTGATGTAATGTACTATTTTTTTACCTCAAAAGCCACTATGCAAAGAGCTGGTCCTTCTTTGTCATCATCCTCCTTGCGTTATCCCGGCATTTTCCACGGCTCATGGGAGCCTGGGGTCCGCTGTGACAACTAATCCCAAGATTTGGCGTAGGCACTAGTTTTACAAAAGCGACTTCCATCTGACCTTTCAACCCGAAGGGTAAACTAGACCTTATTGGGATTAGTCCGGTTTCCTCACGATGTTTTCCTTCACCGAAAAGTGACTGGCAAATATCAAATGATATTTCGCACATAAGTTCCGAAAGCTCATTGGTACGAGCCGGGGTTCGAACCCGCGACCTCCGGATCGTAAGTCGCGCGCTCTTACCGCTAGGCCCTGCGCTCTTTCATCATGTCTGTTTGAATAATATATTTTTTTACCTGACATACATACACTCCGGATTGGCTGCACATATAGTGCGATCGCACGCCCTCTATCGTCTGTTTGCTGGCTGTTGTCTTCCGGAAACGATACTTGGTCTCCTCTTGAATGGCGCTTTTGAATAACATGAACTCTGGAAAGAGTTGAACGAATTAAAATATGAAAGAACATGTAAATCCATACTAATATTATAAATGCGAAAGTAACTCTGTCTGTCTGTCTGTTACGCTTTCCCGCTTAAACCACGCAACCGATTTTGATAAAAATTGGAATAGACAATCTTTATACCCTGAGACAGAACATAGGCTACTTTTTATTTCGAAAAAAGGGATGAAGGGGTTGAAAAAGAGGTTGAAAGTTTGTATGGGATTTCTTAATTTTAAAAGATAAAACCATGAAACTTTATATTTTAGCACTTGATAAGAAATCATTATTCATTAAACATATATTTAAAGTCACATACGGGTCGAACGCGATTAATTAACATTATTTTCACCTTTAAAATAAACATGGTGGGAAATAACCATTAACTAAAAGCGGGTAGATTATATTTATTTGGCTACCCCGAACATTTATATAAATTAATATCGGGTAGTTTTGTGTTGTTTACATCTCCGGTGACATTTTGCTGGGACGTCAGTCTTCCGCGACCACGGCCAGTGCAACCTGGCCGAAACGTTGGGAAAAAAAGTAAAAATAATGTTAATTAATCGCGTTCGACCTGTATGTGACTTTAAATATGTGTACAAAGCGCGAGAACTTAAAGTGTTATATCATTAAACATCTTGATAAGGGATAGGGATAGGGATAGCGATAGCGATAGCGATAGCGATAGCGATAGCGTTAGCGATAGCGATAGCTATAGCGTTAGCGATAGCGATAGCGATAGCGATAGCGATACGGATACGGATACGGATACGGATACGGATCGGATACGGATACGGATACGGATACGGATACGGATAATATGGGTATCGTTAGAGGGATACGGATAATCGGTCGGCGGTCTCTTACAATCAATGTGCTCTAAGACGATAGTTGTTTGCTTGCTTGAAGATTACGTTTGCGATAAGTATAAGCAAAATGTAAAAAATTGTAAGGGATAATAGAAAAAAGTACTTTTTACCCACCGATCATAGTGTCGAAATACGGGCTATGTGGGATGTTTATAAAGGTTTCCCCAGCGTATATAGAATTACCTACGCTGTGGTCGATGTGTAATATTTCTACAATCATTGCAAGCAAAAGTATTATGTGCAATCGAAATAATCGCAGATAAATATACCTACAGAGAAACCTACGGTCCCTACGGATCCAAATGAAAATCTTAATGAATACTTTTATTACGCGGGCGAAGCCGCGGGTAAAAGCTAGTTTACATATAAAGATGGCGGAATCCTGTTATAGAAATGTAGGGTTGCAAATAGAAAAAAAAAACAAATGTTTTTGTTTTCAGAATTAAGCAAAAAAACCAAGCAGCATGGTTTTTTTTCTAAATATGTTTTTTTTTCAGATGAGCAAATAATACGACAGTAACGGTTTTTCGTGATTCGTAACGTTGAAACGTAACGAAAAAACAATAATGTACATTTTAATTCAATAAACATTCAGTATGGAAACGTTTATTGGGGAATCCCCGATGCGGCGTGGAGCGTGGACTGTGTGGAGAGGCGGTGGTGTTGCCAACAGTAAATAGCGACAACTACTAAATACAGAATGTGTAAATGTTACTTTTATAAAACCAGATACTAAAGTTATTACATTAAATTTGTTTAATAGTTAACATAAAGTCTAAAAAACCGTATAAAACTATTAACTGTTTTGCAATTTTTGAGATTTCGACCTTTAGAAAAAAAACAGTCCAGAAAAAAAACAGTTTTTTTTTTCACGGTTTTTTTTTTCAAGCCAGTAACCCTATAGAAATGTATAGAGAATGTCCACATTTTTCTTTTGATTATGTGGTGCATTGCATAAAATATTTTATTTTAAGTATAGGAAACTAGCCTCTTGTCCTTATAATATACTGCTTACCATCCATGGAGTGTAGATGCAGCCTTTCCACATGTTCTCTCACTCTGTGCTCCGTGAGTAGGTGTCGGCTGAACTGAGCGCCGTAGCTCACTCGATTAGTGCACAGAAGGACTAACTTACTGACTATGGATTTTCTGTACAGTCAGCTGCCGCTTCATTGGGTTGTATAAATACAGTGTTTTATACATTTCTTTGAAGCACTCAATTTCTGAGATACATCAGTGGAAATAAAATTTGTCACATCTGTTATCAGGTAATAAATGTATAATATACAGCATGGAAAAAAAAGAGTAGAATATTAAAAGAGGCGCCATCGGACCGTCTATGTAAACCGCTTTGAATGTGGCAATTATTTTAACACTTTTCTATGAGAACAGTGAAGTGTTGCTATGATAAAAAAAAATTGTTCCATTTCTAGGTACTCTTTTTTTTGCCAATCTGTAACTGCTGTATGTAGTGTGTTATTTATCTTTATGTATGTATGTTTATATATGTCAAATTTTTAGTCTGTATTGTGCGATAAGTTTATTTCTTCGAATTTGCTGACACCTACTCATCAATTTCCGCTACTTTAAGGTTGTCTGGAAGAAATCGCTCTTTAGCGATAAGAGCGCCTGTTTACCTTTGTTCGTGTTGTTTCTTGTTTTTTATCAAGGTGTGCAATAAAGAGTATAGTATTGTATTGTATTGTATTGCTGTAAGAATTATACGCTAAAATCTTGATTTATTATGTAGAACTCACCATCCATGGAGTGTAGATGCAGCCTTTCCACGTGTTCTCTCACTCTGTGCTCCGTGAGTAAGTGCCGGCTGAACTGAGCGCCGTAGCTCACTCGATTTGGACACAGAGGGCACAGGAACGCCTTGCGTTTCTCCACCTGTATTTATCAAATGAGTTAAACTAAAAGCTTTTGTAATAAGTTAAACTAATTTTTTTTTTTATACAACGTCGGTGGCAAACAAGTATACGATCCGCCTGATGTAAAGCGGTCACCGTAACCTATGGACGCCTGCAACTCAAACAGTGTCACATGCGCGTTGCCACCCCATTAGAAACTTGTACACTCCCTTTTGCTGTGTTAAGTACAATGTGTGTTGTGTTAAGTACACAGCAAAAAGGAGTGTACAAGTTCCAAGGAGGGTTCGGGTTGCCGACGACTCAAAGGACAATAGACGGAACAAGTTAGTTCCGTAAGTCCTCCCGTCATCAGCACACCGCACCCTCGTTGAGCTCTGGCAGCCTTACTCACCGGCAGGAACACAACACTATGAGCTACACACAACACTAAATTCGAAAATTGCAGAATACGCTCCATACAAACTTCCACCTCCAAATTCTAGGGAAGTGGGGGGGTTAGAAAGAAACAAAAAGTAGCCTATGTCACTCTCCATCCCTTCAACTATCTCCACTTAAAAAATCACGTCAATTCGTCGCTCCGTTTTGTCGTGAAAGACGGACAAACAAACAGATACACATCACACTTTCCCATTTATGAGCAATTCCCGTTAAGTTTGTACATTTGGATCACGTCTCCGATTTTGATTAAAATTGGTAACCTGGTAGTCCATGATGCTGAGCAAGATCCACTAGGTTTCCCAAAATGTCCTATGTAGTTTGTACGAAGTATGAAGCCATCCTTTTTTGTTTTGACTTTCCATGCCTATAGGTTCCTTATAGCACTTAAAGCACGTGGATCCTTTAAACATGGAACGCCACATAGTTATGGCGAGATTTCAAAATAGGTCACCAACCAGTAAAAATTTGGACATCAATAAAAAGTTATACATTTCACGACAACATGTCGTTAGCCAGTTTGCGGGGGTAACAGTGACATCTAGCGAACAACTTGCACTACGGTATGTAATTGTTTTTCACGCCCTCTATCGTTGATTTTCCTAAGCATATCCTAAGTACATCGGATTTACTATTTCCTTTGACTGAAAACACCGTGATAGTTACCTCATAGCCATGCACCTTCCAGAGATGTTTGTTCAAAATCTGCTTCTGACTGAAGTCTCGGTCGCAAATGTGGCATTTCTTGCGTTCGCGGGGCGTGTACTTTGGCGTTTGGTCGTTGCTGAGTTTTACTGGAAGTTCAAACAAAAAATGAAGGTACTTAAAATTGCAAAAAAAATTTGATAAGTTACCTTGTTAGAAAAAAAATCGTTCATACCATAATCAACTTAATGTTTTAAGACCGAAGTATCAATATTGCAAATGGAACTGCGATATACTAAAATCTCTATTAAAGTTATTTTAACTTCTATCGTAATAAGTTCAAATGACTTATGTCAAAGACAGTGTTGGATAGGTATTTAATAATGAATAGGGGTTTTCTAAAATCATTTTTTGATAATTGTCATTTTCGGAAATAATCGCTCCCAAATAAAAAAAAGTGCCCTCTAACTTTTGAACCATAAGTATAAATATGAAAAAAATCACATATGTAAAATGACGACCGGTCTGGCTCAGTCGGTAGTGGCCCTGCCTGCTAAGCCGCGGTCCTGGGTTCGAATCCCGGTAAGGGCATTTATTTGTGTGATGAGCACAGATATTTGTTCCTGAGTCATGGATGTTTTCTATGTATATAAGTATGTATTTATCTATTTAAGTATATATGTCGTCGCTTAGCACCCATCCCATAGTACAAGCTTTGCTTAGTTTGGGGCTAAGTTGGTCTGTGTCAGGTGTCCCCAATATTTATTTATTTATTTATTTATTTTATTAACCCACGACGCAAAAACGAAGGGGTGTTATAAGTTTGACGTGTCTGTCTGTCTGTCTGTCTGTCTGTTTGTCTGTCTGTGTGTGTGTCTGTCTGTGGCATCGTAGCTCCCGAACGGATGAACCGATTTAGATTTAGTTTTTTTTGTCTGAAAGCTGAGTTAGTCGGGAGTGTTCTTAGCCATGTTTCATGAAAATCGGTCCACTATGTCGCGGTCGGGGGTTTTTTCAAAATTTTAATTTTGTGGTTAGGTTATTAAGTAGAACTTTATACAGACTTTCTAGGAAAATTATTTTGAACTTGATAGGTTGAACAGTTTTTGAAAAAAATACGGGAAACTACGGAACCCTACACTGAACGTGGCCCGACACGCTCTTGGCCGGTTTTTTTCAGCTGATTGAAGTATTGGCTAGGGTACTCACAGCCGTGTTTCATACGGAGGTGTGTGTAGCAGGCTTTCCTGCTGGTGTACACGTTGTCACAGAAGTGGCACGGGTAGCGGCGGTTATCCCCCGTACTGCCGCCGTGGCATCTGTTGACGAATACAATATTTGGGTGAATCAACTTTTTCTTGCCTGTTATTGCCATGGTTACGGTCCCCTGAGTCACGCTGCCTTTATGCAAAATTATGCTACTTAAACTATGCAAACATGCATTTTTCTGGTGTTTACAAACCCTTTCTTTAATTTGCCACCTACAAACATGGACTACATGCATGCTTGCATAATTTCAGTAGCATAATTTTGCATAAAACCAGCGTGACCCAGGGGACCGTAACCATGGTAATAACAGGCAAGAAAAAGTTGATTCACCCATTTAGACCCTCTTCTTCTTTAGACGATCTTTAGATCTTTTGACGACCGGTCTGGCGTAGTTGGTAGCGACCCTGCCTGCTAAGCCGCGGTCCCGGGTTCGAATCCCGGTAAAGGCATTTATTAGTGACGAACTTGCAACCATCTTTAACGCACTTTCGCCACTCCGTCCGCTTCTCCGCCAGCATCTCCCATAAATCACTAAAGTTATCAAGCCGATGAGTTTGTTCGTCCCGTTTTATCACGCCAGTACGTCGGAAAGCGACAAACTTTATCGGCTTGATAACTTCAGTTAACGTTTATGAATTAGGGTAGTTCTCCATTAACATAAATAAATAAGTAGCTGCATTTTAGCATATTTTAGGAACATTATTTGGGCTCATTGGAGGAATGTAAAACTATGTTATCAAGCAAAAAAATTTGTGATTCCTTCGTGATTGGGAAATTGGAAAAAATTAGGACTTTTTTTTTGTTTTTGCAGTGCCGGCGCCATCATGTATGGTGTAGTGTATAATGGGTCATTTTTAGGGTTCCGTAGCCAAAATGGCAAAAACGGAACCCTTATAGTTTCGTCATGTCCGTCTGTCCGTCTGTCCGTCTGTCCGTCTGTCCGTCTGTCACAGCCGATTTACTCGGAAACTATAAGTACTACAGTGATGAAATTTGATGGGAATATGTGTTGTATGAACCGCTACAAAATTATGACACTAAATAGTAAAAAAAAGAATTGGGGGTGGGGCCCCCCATACATGTAACTGAGGGATGAAAATTTTTTTTTCGATGTACATACCCGTGTGGGGTATCAATGGAAAGGTCTTTTAAAATGATATAAAGTTTTCTAAAAACATTTTTCTTAAAGTGAACGGTTTTTGAGATATCAGCTCTCAAAGTCGTAAAAAGTATGTCCCCCCCCCTCTATTTTTATAACTACGGGGTATAAAATTCTAAAAAAAATAGAGGTGATGCATGCTAATTAACTCTTTCAACGATTTTTGGTTTGATCAAAGTATCTCTTATAGTTTTTGAGATAGGTTGATTTAACAGTAATTTTGGCAGGTGTATAAATTGACATAATAAGTTTATTATATTTGCTGCTACGGAACCCTTTGTGCGCGAGCCCGACTCGCACTTGGCCGGTTTTTTTTTTTTCAAAGTTGTCCACCCCACTTTTTTTTTAGATTTGGAATTTTTTATGTCTTTTCCACTCAGAATCGCGAGCTCTTTCATTCCTAATAGGAGAAAAAAAGTGTCCTAATTTTGTTTTCACCATTCCGTTACCACTTTTTAATTACATTATATATGGCGGTAACGGAATAGAAGGTTCGAAAAAATTTATGGAAATCTTGGGACATTTTTTTCTTCTATCAGGATCGAAAGAGCTCTCGATTCTGAGTATGAATCGCGTAAAAAATACCCATGTTACAAAAAAAGTGGGGTGGACAACTTTGGAAAAAATTATTCGTATGCGCGTTAGCGCGCTTAGGCGGTCGCATTTTAATGTATGGGATGGTATGATCTTGTTATAGTTAGAATACCTATTGATGTGATCCAGCACGTCGTGTGTGAGCGTGGCGCCGCACATATTGCACTCTTGCAGTCGGAGCCCCGTTCGCGGCTCTAGGCCGTGGACGGAGCGAACGTGCTCTTCTACCTGATCAGAAATAGTTATTTGTTATACAAGGGGGCAAAGTTGTATTTTAACGCCGAGTGTGGAATTGAAAAACGAGCAAGTGAAAGGATTCTATAGTTCGAGAATAGAATCCTGAACTTGCGAGTTTTTTAACACACGAGAAGTAAAATACATTTGCACCCGAGTGTAACACAAAACTTTTCCCCTCACTATAGCGAGGAAACTACAACGATAAAAAATGCGTTTATCACTGTTCCAGTAGTTCCACAGGTGGTAAATTATCATTATTACTAGATTCACCTACTTTTATGAATTTTAAAACAGTTAATTTAACTTTATTCAAGGTCAAATTACTTTACCCACTAGTGGATAAAATACGTTTTTACCCGCTGGTATTAAAGGACAAAACACGTGTTTCCGAGCTAGTGAGGGGAAAAATATATTTTCAGTACAGATGGTGTTTTTTTACGCACTAGTGCGAGGTCGAAACCTCGGAGGGCCATCTGTACTGAAAAGCGTCGTACGATACAAAAGTGCGTAAAAAAGGAAATTCGAAACGAGTGGCGATAAATTAAAAAATCGACACGAGTTACGAATTTCTTCCTTTTTTACGCACTTGTATCGTAATGTACTATTTTATGGCAGTAGTTTTTATAGGACACTTTTTTTATTATGAATGGGCTTACTCTTGACCACAGACCAGCCAAAGGCAAAGACGTGGCCTACGATGGAGTGAGCTCGCCCAGAAGATGCCCTTGATTTGAAAAACCAACCAAGAAAGGTAAGCAAGCACATTTATGGTTCTAGCTTAAGTAGCTTAATTGGTCGTTCAATGTTCAATAATTAGGTACGCCATGGATGCCAAATTTAGTTACTACCCTAAATGGCTCAACCGCCGGGCATTTTCGCGAAATAAGATTCAAAAACTTTTTTTTTCTAAAATAGGTAAATTTAATGTTTTTCCTACTAAGAATCACGAGCCCTTTTGATCCTTCTAGGCGGAAAAAAGCGTTCCAAATTTAATTTTTCCATTTCGTTACAATTTTTCAAACACTTTGTACGGCGGTTACAAAATGGAAAGTATGCAAAATAATAAAAAAATTGGGACCATTTTTTTGTCCTTGATAGAATTGGCTCGTGATTCTGAGTAGGAAAAGTGAGTAGTGAGGATGAGTATGAAAGAACAAGAGGGAATGAAAGTTACCTCTGCAGCATCAGACAGCGTCAGATCGCAGTAGATGCACGTCGTTTCATCCAGGGCCTGGATGGCGTATTGCTCGTCTAGCTCTCCTGTGGAGGGTAAGGGGGTGAGGGGACAGGACTGGGGGAGCGGAATGGAAACAAAATGAGATAAATAAATGTGGTAAAAATATTTGCTCATTAGATAGATTGCATAATAATTCGTGGCGAAATCATCATGATGAATATCGTTTTAGTCGCTATATCTATTTAATTATCATATTAAAAGCCCACCGACAACCCATATCCCACAGTCGACTTCTACGACACCCACGGCAAGAAAGGGCACGGCATGGCACGGGGCAGGTATTGAACGGGGGGGTATTAATACTTATGTCAAATATTACATAGTTATTTGTTATACAAGGGAGCAAAGTTGTATTTTAACACACGAGAAGTAAAATACATTTGCACCCGAGTGTAACACAAAACTTTTCCCCTCACTATGGCGAGGAAACTACAACGCAAAAAATGCGTTTATCACTGCTTCCAGTAGCTTTATTACTAGATTCACCTACTTTTATCAATTTTAAAGCAGTTAATTTGACTTTTTTCAAGGTCAAATTACTTTACCCACTAGCGGATAAAATGCGTTTTTACCCGCTGGTATTAAAGGACAAAACACGTGTTTCCCAGCTAGTGAGGAGAAAAATATATTATTGTAGTAGTGTCAACAACTCAACTGATACATAAACATATGATACATTATCATGACGACCGGTCTGGCGCAGTCGGTAGTGACCCTGCCTGCTGCGCCGCGGTCCCGGGTTCGAATCCCGGTAAGGGCATTTATTTGTGTGATGAGCACAGATATTTGTTCCTGAGTCATGGATGTTTTCTATGTATATAAGTATTTATATATTATATATATCGTTGTCTGAGTACCCACAACACAAGCCTTCTTGAGCTTACCGTGGGACTTAGTCAATCTGTGTAACAATGTCCTATATATAATATATATTTTTTTTAATCTATTATTAAATTAAATTAAAACGGGACTTAATCCCACGTAACGTAAGTTTTTACGCGATTAAGTCCCGTTTTAATTTAATAATATGAGTGAAGATCGTGTTAGTTTAAATCAATATATTACCATCTATTTCATTCTCTTCACCGGGCTCCAACTTTTTCCCCGAATCTGCTTCCTGAGCCTCCACTTCCTCGGATGCATCTGCTTCTTCTAGTATGGACTCATCTAGGTATTCCTCATCTGAAAATAATATAATCAGGTAATAGTATTCTGGAGCATTCCATGAAATAGTCTACCATTGTTCCAGTACAACCGCACATTTGCTGATAGATCTCTTGATAATAGATTTCTTACATACATACAATCACGCCTGTATCCCATAAAAGGAAAGCTAAAGCTTCAGTGCCACTCTTGGCAAATAAGGGGTTGAAAGAAAACGAAACTGTAAACTGTGTGTGGGTGTAATAGATTTCTTGATAATGGATATTTTTGTAAGACAAAGACTTTTTCTATTTTTCTATGTGCAGAAATTTGCATAGAAAAATGATTGCCTGTTTTAAATGCTGAAAAAAAAATCGCAACATACGAAATTAAATTGCGTTTGTACAGACAGCCCATGGAACGCTCTTTCTATAGAAACTAGTCCTAGCATGAGGCAATGTCCTAAAATTCTGTAGTGTGGGTCACAGGTTTCATATAAACCATAACCTAGATCAGGGAAGCATCTACTTAGCGTGTCAAAGAAATTCAGTCAAAATGTCTCATTATATTGTCTCATTATACACTTGATCGCAACAACACAGACATTTTGAACACATCAGAAATATACTTCCTATGTATTACAAATAAGTAACAATGCCAGTACAAAATGTGCCACACTAGGGTCCTTTACAAAACTTATTTCTTCTATTAAATATAATTCTGTGTTACAGGTTATCTATAAAATTCTGGTCGGTAGTAGGTTGAGTACCAGTGTTTATGTTCTAAAAATAATGATTATACTAGTATAACGATAAGTAAAATACTAAGGATCGGTTGCACCAAACCATCTGGCACCGTTAAAATGTTTGTTAAATTTTACTGTATGAGAAGTTCCATAGAAGTCTGCTGCGTGACGATGATGTGTCTGTCAAATGTGGTTGATGCAACTGGCCCTTAATGTTCTGAAAATTTTGCATAAACAATACAAAAAAAATGATGGTCAGCAATTTTTGCTCTGAAGAGGATTAAGAGACTAGGAATCTGTTGGAGATAACTACTTTTCAACTTATTATTGTACCAAAAACTTAATACCTTACTAATATTTTCACCTTGGTTTTATTTTAATAACCATATTACCCAAAATTATTATTAGTAATGTTTAAAAAATATGGTAAGTAGATAGGCTATTCAAAGTTTTTACTCCAACCATCAATTTTATTCATCGATCATGCTACGACGCTAGTGGCTGATACTAGTGATACTATAGCTACTGTAGGGAAGGTAATAAAAGCAATGTAAAAAAATATTTTTTTTTGTTTTTACCTTTTATAGTCTGCAGCATGGAAATATTTTTTAAAGTCTGTTCTTTAAAAACTACTGCTTCTTCCAACTTTTGAGAACATACAGCACAAATGTATTTAGAGATATTCAACACCTAAAAACAAATTGTTAAATGATAACTTTAAAAAAAGGTCCTAGTGTGGAATATCTGTAGTATTGATTGTGAAATGTGATATTTATAAGACCATCTTGTATACATGTTGTATGACTTGAGATCAAAATAAACTTGAAATAAAAAGATTTAAAAATAAATTGTTACCTTCAAGTCGAAGCAGGTTTCAAACATTTTTGCATAAGTTTCCACATTATCGGAATAAGCAGCAAATAGGTCGTATAAATCCGTAGTGCTCATGCAACTAACGCAACCTACAAAGTCGGGCTCCTCCATGTTTTATAAGAATTTATCAGCAAACAAAAAAGGCCATGACTAAAGTTGATTTGAATTTGTTTTGACAAAAGACGGTCGGTTTTGTTTTTTTTTTTAATGAAAATATTCCAAGCTGGATGCTAGCTTTTTAAGAATTAAGGCTGATTGTACAATAACAAAATTATAGACAGTCAAGCTTATCTTGTTACTAAAAAAGGCGTCAAATTTGAAAAATGTATTCTCGAAAGCTTATTGTCTCATAGACATTTTGAATTTCCTGCCTTTCTTAGTAACAAGATTTGCTTATCCTTAAAATTTATTACAATTGTATGTTCACAAATCTTGAACTCACGAAAAAATCACCATATCTGAGCTTGAACTCCTTGTGGTGGTATTTATATGAAATAAGTGAAACAAGAAATATTTTGCATTCTTGTTGTTTCCGTCCAATGAAAAAGTTCCTCTTGCGAGTACCACGCTTTATAGAGTTTTGAAATAGTCTATGAAAAAAAAAACGTTTACTGTTGACAGCCGTGACATTGACATTTCTTTCAGCGCATCTCGCTTCCCGATAAGGAACGCGATACAATAAATAAAAAAAGGAGTGAAGCGGTGTACAATGTAGAATAATGTAAAATATTGTTTTATTTGTACATTAAGTAAGAGGCTTATAAGGAGGTGTTTGTAATATATTTTCATAGCAATAATGACTACTGAAGTAGAAGAAAGTTGTTTTGTTTGCTCAAAAACCGGCGGCAACTTGAACATCTTCTCCACTTATAGCATCTGCGAAAACAAAGAGGAGTTGTACGTTGAAGTCATCAAAAACTGTTTCAGCATTGAGGTAAAATAAACATTTCATTACATATTATACATCCTTTGTTATTACAACTATAAGGTTATAGGTGTGTCAGGTGTTTACAATAAGAAACGAATATCCTTATTGGGCATATTCCAAAATGTTTCTACTGTTAATAGTGTTAACAAGCGAAAAAAAATATTGCTATTTTTTTGTAAAATTGTAAGTTGTAGCTTCATTCTGCCAGTTATAATACCATAAGTTATACAGATATTTTTTTATGAAAGGAACAATGACCTTTAGTAAAGTTGTTTCTGGTATGTTTTTTTTTTACAGATTGGGCAGGACTCAGGTCTCAATGCGTTGTGCACTGATTGTAGCATTAAGCTCCGACAAGCATATTCATTTAAAACTGAAATAGTACAAGCTGTGAACAAACTGGTGGTTTTACAAGGTATCTCTTTTTTTCAGTAATCACAAAATCCCTTAGTGTTGTATGTTGGGCAAGCAAATATTATCCCAATATTTGTGGAATTATCTATGCTACTCTGTGATGCACTGCAATAAAAAGATACATCCCTTTTTCTAGAGAAGAACATATATTTACACAATAATATTGGTATTATTTAGTATGTTGATAATTATGTTAATTATAAATATTCTTTTAGATATTGCACAGGAACCCGAATATGTCAAATATTTGGAGCATACATTTGAAAATGACTACAACATCAATTCTGTTCTCAACCCGGAAACCGGACAAATATCTTACACTTTAGATAAAATAGAAGAAATTAAACCAACTAATGAACAAGACACATACATGATTGATTTAGAAAATGATGCCATAATCCCTAAGACAGAGGCAGATAAGAAAGTTAAAAAAACTAAAAGGAAAAATGTTGTTAAAGAGAACTTACCAAATAATAAAAATAAAAAAGCGAAACAGAATAATGTTGAGATTAAAAAGCAAAGCTGAGTAAGGCTAGGAAAAAGAAAGAAACTGAAGATATTTCAGCTATTGATACTGAGAAAGCTAATGATGTAGATATTGTCCAAAATGAAGCGGAGAAACCTAAAAAAATTATTACAATTGAAGGGAATTTGGTGAATGCACCTGATGAAGAGAAAAAAAGTAAGAAGCCAAAGAAAGGAAAAAATGGTGAGGTTTTTTTTTATTATTATAAATGGGCTTACTCTTGACCACAGACTAGCCAAAGGCAAAGACGTGAAAGGCAAAGACGTGGCCTACGATGGAGTGAGCTCGCCCAGAAGATGCCTGTTCACTCTTGTTTTTGTGTTGTTACTATTAGCTTGCAACTGCGACTATTTTGTACTATACTCACAGAATTAGATTTAGATAGAAGAAACAAGTTCATCTATTTGTATGGCAACCGAGCGTGTCAGATTCTGTACTGAAGTTGTTACTTGCCTGTGATTTTAAACATGTCTCAGGCCCTTGAGTGTTCATAATTTTTGTGTTGTTGCAATTACATATCACGTAACAAGGCATTTTTAATGTTTTTGTTGACTTCAATTTACAAAAATTGACGCCCAAAATCTGCAAGCTGCGATTAAAGGTGGACAACTCAGAGGATTTTACTGAGTTCATTTGACACGTTAAGTAGATACATTTGCTTGATCTTCTATGGTATATAATTATGACATCTGTGACTGTAATTACTGTTCCATCAAATTTTCCAAAATACCTTTACAATTTAATATTTTGGTATGCAAATTGAATTCTTTTCTAAAATTATAGTTTGCTTTGTTAATATATGTTTTTTTGAAATTCTAACAACCTTTCCATATTTTTGAGAGGTATTGTAATATGTACAACCATTAGCCTCTGCTTGAAAATGTTGCAAATGCGAATGTTGACTTTCACCATTTTTTTTTAAGGCCAGTGATTGACCTTTGTGCATTTCGATATGAGTTTTTGGTGAATTGACTTTTTTGTGCCACTCTTGCCATGGTAACAAATTCTATTCTGTAAAAACTTCTGATTTGTAACCACAGAGAACCTCCTATAGAGTGCCAATCTTGTAAATTTTGTGCGTGCTACAAATCACCAGTGCTTGGGGCGCGAGGAGCGGGAGGGGAATGTGTTTAGCGCGCTGCGATTGGTCGTTTCAAGGACGGCAGGCAGTTGCGCCAGATGAAAAGGGACAGAAGTATGACTGTCCCTCACGTCATGCTCCACGGCAGCGCCACCTTAGCTTTGATGAACATAAACATATGGGAAAATATCTATATAAAGTCTATAAAATTCTAGACTAGTTAAAAAAATATCTATGTTTCTAGTTTCGTCGTGAGCTCTTATACATTGTGGCGCTGCTGTAGAGCATACTCCACAGCAGCGCCACCATAAAATATCAATTACTGCATATGGTACAGGCACGTATATGGCTTCAAATAATTCTATAACAATTCTATATTGGCCTAGCTTACAAAATCCCTACTTTTATTTTGCATGTAGGAAAATACGATGCCACAAATATTTTATAACAAATAATTATCGCAGCGCCGTAATAAAAAATCAAGGCAAACACACTAACAATTTTGCCGAGATTTTCAATAAGGCGTTGCGATAATTATTTCTTACAAAAGGTTTGTGGCATCGTATTTTCCTAAATTCTTTATTCTTTTATTCTTTATTCTTTCTTTATTGCACCATGGTAATTACAATATGTTTTTACATGCGAAATAGTCAGTACCTCATGGACCCAAGATGGGTATGGCAATTTAAATCTTAAAATTAACTTATGTGCTAATACATATGTGCATGTATATCATTAAAATTAATTAAGAATTACAATGAATAAAATTTTAAATATGAACATAATTATTAAAATACTAACATCATTATTATTAGCAACATACTTTAATTATTACAAATAGTACCGAATGTGATAATCAATTTCATAGTATTAAAATAGTAATAGGTATAATTAATCAGTGCTCATGTCATGTCATTATCATTCATAAAATCCTTAACAGTATAATAGTTTTTATTGATAAGAAATGTCTTCAACTTATTTGCGTAGCTTTTGTCGTTCTCCTCTGACCTAATGTAATTTGGAAGTTGATTATAGATTTTTACAGCAGCATATTGAGGGCTATTTCGGAATAGTTCCAATTTCGGTGCAGGTAGTTGCAGTTGCAGTTTATTTCTTAAGCGTTCATTTTGCTGCTTTTGAAATAGATGCAAATTTTTCTTTACAAACATAGCCAGTTCAAAAATGTAAAGGCATGGTAACGGAAGTATACCATGATTTGAAAAGTAAGGCTCGCAACTTTCATTATTATATTTATTAACTAATATGCGTATACACCTTTTCTGCATTACGAACAAGTCGTGTGCGTCAGTACTATTACCCCACATTGCGATACCGTATCGCAGCCAAGAATGTGCATAAGCATAGTACGCAGAAAGTGCTGCAGCAAAATTCGAGTATTTACGAAGTGTGAATAATGCGTACTGGAATCGGGATAATTTGGATTTAATATCTAAAATATGGGCTTTCCAATTCAAATTGCTGTCGATTATCACACCTAAAAGTTTAAAATTATTTACTTCTTCAATTGGTTTGTTGTTTAGCGTTAGATTTAGTTGTAAAGGGGTTCTTTGGTAAGGATAAAACTGAATTAATTTTGTTTTATCAGAATTTATGCTAAGATTGTGGTCATTCATCCAATGGTTTATTTTATTTAAGGTTTGTGCTAATGTCGCGTTAAAATCGTCATTGCTATTGAATTCAAAGAGGAGGGAAACATCGTCTGCAAATAGGGTACATTTAACGTCGATTTCTTTTGGAAGGTCGTTTACGTATATTAAGAAAAGCAGGCAGCCAAGCACGCTTCCTTGGGGGATAGATCCGCTTACTTCCTTAACATCACTGCGGACAGTCTGCAAACAGGCAGACGAAGGGTCGAGATACTCAATCTGTACAAGCTGCGATCGGTGGTCTAGGTATGACTTGAACCAGTCATAAGCGATTCCCCTAATACCTGATCCGTATAGTTTTTGAAGCAAAATTTTGTGTGAAACTTTATCATATGCCTTGGTGAGGTCTAGCAGAAGTCCTACTGCAACGCATTTTTTGTTGATAATGTCCATGATTTCTTGCGTGTACTTGCTTACTGCAAGGGTAGTAGATCTGTTTTTCCTAAATCCATATTGGTCGTCATGTAATGCAACGTTTTTCTCTAAGAATTTATAGACTCTAGTACACATTGACTTCTCAAAAATCTTGGATAGAGTGGGCAGTAGTGCTATTGGCCGATAGTTGTTGACGTCAAGAACACTGTCTTTTTTGTGTATGGGTTTAATTAGTGACATCTTTAGCTGTTGTGGAAAGCACCCTTCATTAAACGATTGATTAATTAATATACACAACGGGAATGATAGTTGAGTGGCACACAATTTTAGTAAAGTCGATGGGATTTCATCTATCCCAGTACTATGTGTTTTCTTAAGTCCACGTATAATTTTAAAGACCTCGTTCTCCGTTACCGGGTACAAGTACAGAGATTTTTCTAGTGGGGATCGCACGGATGCAAAATAAAAGTAGGGATTTCGTAAGCAAGGTCAATATAGAATTGTTATAGAATTATTTGAAGCCATATACGTGCCTGTACCATATGCAGTAATTGATATTTTATGGTGGCGCTGCTGTGGAGTATGCTCTACAGCAGCGCCACAATGTATAAGAGCTCACGACGAAACTAGAAACATAGATATTTTTTTAACTAGTCTAGAATTTTATAGACTTTATATAGATATTTTTCCATATGTTTATGTTCATCAAAGCTAAGGTGGCGCTGCCGTGGAGCATAACGTCTGTCCCTCTACTGTCGCGTAAGTGGCCAGTGTAAGTTGACCTATGCCGGCTCTGAATAAATTATAAATATGACTTATTTGTGTTTGTAACATTTAACTTCATTGATTTAATTAAACTTACACTTGATGGATTTTAGGGGTTGGTCTGTGTTTGTAACATATTTAAAATTGTAAATGTTGGAGATCAGTTTAAAAACATAATAACACGCAATTAAGTCACGTTTGCAATTTTAAATATTTAACTTAATTTCATTTTGATATAACAAACTTAAACAATAGTGTAGATTTGTAGAATAACAATAAAAAAGTTATCCAAATAACAATAAATAAGTTATATATTATATAGTTGAAGGAATGGAGAGTGACATAGGCTACTTTTTGTCTCTTTCTAACGCGAGCGAAGCCGCGGGAAAAAGCTAGTTGTAAATATTTCATTGACATGTTCTTGCTTGGCTTTACTGTCACTTGGTTGCACTTCTATGACATTTTTTTCTTTCCAGCCAAATCGTCCCCATTTACCCTCGAGCCCGGGCAGACCAAATGCACCATCTGCAACACACAGTTTGAGACCACAAGGCTCTCCGGAACCACATGAACGCTCACTACCCGGACCATGTTTGTGGGGAGTGCGGCATGGTCTTCGCAAGCCAGGAGAGGCTTCGCTCCCATGTGTACCAGATTCATAATGCTGATGACTCGCCGACTTGCAAGTATTGCGACAAGGTTTGAACCAATTTTTTGTATAAAGACCTTATAAAAATTACATATCGACCCTGTAATAGGGGTGTTGATAGCACCAGTGCAGCCTGAACGTGGCCGTGGAAAATCCATATCCGTACTAATATTATAAATGGGAAAGTGTGTGTCTGTTTGTCCGTCTTTCACGGTAAAACGGAGCGACGATTTAACGCGATTTTTTATGTCGAAATAGTTGAAGGGATCACAAGATTTGGCGTAGGCACTAGTTTTACGAAAGCGACTGCCATTTGTCCTTCCAACCCGAAGGATAAGTAGGGCTTATTGGGATTAGTCCGGTTTCCTCACGATGTTTTCCTTCACCGAAAAGCGACTGGCAAATATCAAATGATATAATTATCTATTTCCTAAATACCAAAATGTATTTGTAATAAAGACATATGTAACTCCGTATAGACGGATAAAGTCTAAAAAAAAACGTACCTCAAAGCCATAGAGAAAAGGGTACGGTGGCCTAGATGGCGTTACACCTTTGGGCACGCTCGGCTAGACGGCGCTAATATTAATATTTGACATTTTAACACAATTATCAAGCTAACAATATGGGCCAAATTGTCAAAACTGAGGTTCAAAAGTTTTAAGCATGTGTCGAGAGATGGCTGTCTATGCACTGTGATTACACATTTTACTTTGACAGTAACTCTCTATAATACTCGATCCTCTTTGATTTGTAACTAACTCAATATTTCCAGGTTTTCACCAATGTGAACACCCGAAACGCTCACATGTGGCGTACCCACACCAAACCGGACCCGTTCAAGTGTGCGCAGTGCGGCGAGCGGTTCAAGACCTACCTCAAACGGCTTCGGCACATGCAGTCTGAACACGGAGAGGTCACAGAGTATCCATGCCATTACTGTGACAAGAAGTTCGCGTATGCTGGTAAGTATGCAACCCTGGTACTCGCGGGACAAATTGGCTGGTAGTTTCTTTATTTTTAAGTCATAAATGGTGTGCTGTTGGGAGACTCAAATGCATTTCAAATATTTGAGGACATTTTATGTTATGGATCCATATAGTATAGAAGTGACAAAAACGCCCTTATGCTGATAAGTTTCTTGAGTCTATGTGACCCTGGTACATAGGGGGTAATTGCACAAAAGATCCCGATGGGTCGAAGTGTGTGTGTAAGGGCCCCCGCAGATTTAAGATAAGATTTAAGATAAGATAAGACCCTGGTACATAATTATAGGGTAACATCAGTAACATGGTAGTAGAATTTTTGGTTTTTAGTCATAATGGTATGCGTTTTAGTTGATTCAAATACAATATTTGAGGTTATTCTTGGCCAAATTGGAATCTATAGAGCAGCTATAGAGGTTCAAGACACCTCAAATGGCTCCAACACATGCAGTCTGAGCATGGAGAGCTCACAGAGTATCCATGCCATTACTGTGACAAGAAGTTCGCTTATGCTGGTAAGCTCCTTTGACTTATGCGGTCCTGGTACTTCTGGGGTAGCATTGATAGGTAGGATTTTTAGTTTTTAAGTCATCAGGTGCACTCTTATAGACCCTAATCAATATTTGAGGTTATTCTTAGCTGTAATGGAACCTATAGAGTATATAGAGGTTTAAGACCTACCTCAAACGCCTTCGGCACATGCAGTCTGAACACGGAAAGGTCACAGAGTATCCATGCCATTACTGTTTACATAGTTTTTAGTCATATGTTATGCGTTTTAGTTCATTCAAATACAATATTTGAGGTTATTCTTGGCCAAATTGGAATCTATAGAGCAGCTATAGAGGTTCAAGACACCTCAAATGGCTCCAACACATGCAGTCTGAGCATGGAGAGGTCACAGAGTATCCATGCCATTACTGTGACAAGAAGTTCGCGTATGCTGGTAAGCTCTTGACTTATGCGGTCCTGGTACTTCTAGGGTAACATCATTGGTAGGTAAGGTAGGTTTTAGTTGTGCCAAATATTGATACCCGAGCAAGTGAAAGATTCCGTTTTTCAAGAAGTTGAATCTTGAGCGTTGCGAGGGTTTCAAGGCACGTAGGTTAAACAAAGTTTGCCACCGAGTGAAACACAAAAATGTTCACCACACCAACACCAACAAAATACTGATTATAAAACATCGAATGTAATGCAATGCAATGCAATCTAATTCTATATTTAAAAATAATTATTTGTACGTAAATTCTAACAGCCAGCTCAAGGCATCACTGAGAGAAATTTGCATTGTGAATTTAACAAGTTCGACTTGTTGCGGTTTATCCGTTTGAATCAGCCAAACATATGTTTAAAACAATATGTGTCAGGTTGTTTTTATAAAATCGACTTGTTGATTCAAATATATTGCCGATTCAAATGACAAGTAGCTTGTTGTTTGAACCAAAGAGCACGTAGGCGCTATTTTAACCAAAAAACTTGTTGAACGAACATGAAAACTGGTTGTATTTTCTCTCAGTGATCAAGTTATAATTTGTATGAAATTACTTGCACTCTTGTTCAGAAAATGCAATTGATCTTTATCAGTTGGTGTGGTGAAAATATATTTGAGGACATTTTCAACAGGTTTTAACTATTATTTTCACTCCAGCCTACAGGACAAAGCACATCCGCACAATCCACTTGGAAGCTCGCCCACACAAGTGCCAAGACTGTCCGTTCTCGTTCGCGCGTCGTCGCGAGTTGGACGCTCATCGCGCCAGCAAACATGGCGACGGCGAAATGAAATACCAGTGCAATGTGTGCCAGAAGAAGTTCTTCTTTAATTCGGCGCTGAAGTTTCATGTCAATCTACATAACAGGTATGCTTCTTATGTCTATGGAACCCTGGTAGCATTCTGTGGTAAGTGTCGTGTGGCTACGTTCATAACGTTACAATTTCTAGCTTTGAAGTCTCAGGATACTTTGGATCCCCATATTCGGATAGTAAGTAAAAGTTAAAAGTATTTATTATAATGATAATTAATAGTTAGAAGTGGACTAGGCCAGCAAACATGGGGACGGCAAAAAGTACCAGTGCAATGTTTGCCAGAAGAAATTCTTCTTTAATTCGGCGCTGAAGTCTCATGCCAATCTACACAACAGGTATGCTTCTTATGTCTATGGAACCCTGGTAGCATTCTTTGGTAAGTATCATGTGACTCTGTTTATTAATCAGGGGCCAAACGCCAGCTCAAGATTTCAAGTTAAGTATGAAATGACTTTACACTCTTGTGGATAAAATGAAATTTTGCTATCTGTTTTCGAATAGCAGAGTAAGCCTTTACCAGTTGGTGTGGTGAAAATAAATAAATAATACATATATTAAAATAGTGTTTTTCTAATTATCTTTATATTTTTATTCACAGATTCGCCTGCACCCAATGCGACACCAAGTTCACAGACCAGAACGAGCTAGACGCCCACATGAGCACCCACACGAAAGACCTTGAGCCCCTAGACCACTCTCTAGACGGCCTGCCCATTCTAGACTCCTTAGAATTTAACGAACTGACAGATTATGCTTTGGACTCTGACTTGTGGGTGTTTGGCAATGAGCTGTAGATTTAAGCCCGTTTTCACAGTATCCGATCCGATATCGGATGTCGGAAGGATTTCAATGGAAACTAACCTAACCACAAAATTAAAATTAAAAAAAACCCCCGACCGCAACATAGTGGATCGATTTTCATGAAACATGGCTAATAACACTCCCGACTAACTCAGCTTTCAGACAAAAAAACTAAATCTAAATCGGATCATCCGTTCGGGAGCTACGATGCTACAGACAGACACGTCAAACTTATAACACCCCGTCGTTTTTGCGTCGGGGGGTTAAAAATCTAAGATGGCGGCTTAAATGTATGGGATATCGGTCCGACATCCGATATCGGATGTGAAAACGCACTAATCGTTACCACAGTATAAGGACGCGTCAGTAGTTAATCTCCCGCGATCCGTTTTTGATACTGACGCGACCGGCATCATCCGGTTCCCCACATACTCTCTGCACCTCGCTCGCGCCGAGCGCTACTCAAGGACAAACCGCGTGGCGCAAAATTTGTTAGAAGAATTATTACTGAGTCGTCCTTATACTGTGTCGTTGCCATGGTTACTAGACAGAACCTCGAGGTCTCAAAGACCTATTATTGTCCCAGAGCTGTAAGAACCTCTTTTTGACACATGACAGAGACCACAAAACGTAAACTCGCGCGACTTAATGAAATATTAAATAAAATCCTGTAATCATATTGAAAAAAATCAAGTACTTAAAAACAATATTTCGCTTACTTTAAACATAATCTAACACATGTTACATTTTTGCGGATCCTCGTTAGTGAGTGTTTTACGATATTAATTTATCACGCAGGATTTACTTATTATGTCATTTATCATTCATTTTTATTTTTAAACTAGTGCTGTGGCAGAGTCTGTCATTTCGATTCAAATGACATTTCAGTAAGTTGACAGAAATCGTATATTTGTTTCAACATACTTCAAAACAAATGTGTCAAAAATGTGAACTTACAGATCCGGGACAACAATGCCTCTCTAGACGCCCATTCTAGAAGACTTTAGAATTTAACGAACTGACAAATTATGCCTTATGGGTCCTTTGACAACGAGCTGTAGATGTAATCGTTGCCATGGTTACTAGACGATAACACAGAGCACTCTCTAGACGCCCTGCCTATTCTAGACTACAATTTCACGAACTGGCAGACTATGCTTGACTCTGCCTTGTGGGTCTTTGGAAATGTATTGAAAAAGAAACTTTGCGTTGCCATGGTTACCTAGGTGGGACCTCGAGGTTTTAACGACCTAGTCGCTAATATCTGTCAAACAAGTCTGTCAGTAAATAAGAACAAAGAAAACTATATGCATCCTTTTCTTTAGGGTGCTAGAGAAAAGGATACCTATACTTTTCTTTGTTCTTAGTTACTGACAGACTTGTTTGACAGAGTATAGATGCCCTACTAACCCTAGACTAGTTAAAATGTAACAAACTAGTCTACTCTTTTGGGTTATTGAGCAAGAGTTGTAGACAAAGAGGACCTAGTATTATAGAGAGTTACTGTCAAAGTAAAATGTGACAATGCATAGACTGCCATCTCTCGACATAGACTTAAAACTTTTGAACGTCAGATTTGACAATTTGGCTCATATTCTTAGCTTGATATGTTAAAATGTCAAATATGAATATTAGCGCCATCTAGCCGAGCGTCCCCCAAAGGTGTGACGCCATCTAGGCCTCGGTACCTTTTTCTCTATGGCTTTGAGGTACGTTTCTTAGACTTTATCCGTCTATACGTAGTTACATATGTCTTTGGTTGTAGATGAAACTTTTCGTTGCCATGGTTACATCTTTCAAAGACATATATAACTCTATCTAGACAGATAAAGTCTAAGAAAAAAACGTACCTCAGTCCCATACAGAAAAAGGTACGGTGGCCTAGATGGCGCTACACCTTAGATGGCGCTAATACTAATATTTGACATTTTAAGACATATCAAGCTAAGAATATGGGCGAAATTGTCAAAACTAAGGTTCAAAAGTTTTAAGCCTGTATCGAGAGATGGCAGTCTATGCGCTGTGATTACACATTTTACTTCGACAGTAACTCTCTATAATACTCGATCCTCTTTGCGTCTATATCAGGGGCGGACAGAATATTCGCTTCGCTAAGTGTGGCTAAGTTGTATTTGGTTGTATTTAATTAGTAATTATTGTAGAAACTTAACTAAAAAAAATATACTTTAAGCAATATTAAAAGTAAAAATTAACGGTAACTATGTACATTTCTTGTATATCCTTTTTTGTAAAGCGTATTAAATAGATCATTGTAAAAAAATAGCGGTAAAATTACGAAACTAACAATTATAGTCTGGCAAAAGTGATAGACATAAAAAAGTTTTCTCGTGTAATCCATCTAAACCATCTTAAGATCTTAACTCTTAACCCTTATTAAACATATAATCGGGTAACTCACGTATAATTAACAAATAAAGCAAGTTGCGTAAGCACTTATTTGCAAACCTTCGAAATTAAAGTCTACTTGATGTCTCGTACTAGGTACATTTATTTATTTATGTATGTGTATTTTATTTATATATTTGTATTATACTAATATATATGTAGGTTTATTTATTGTATTTGTGTATGTTTATTTTATATAGTATATTTATAATAGTAGGTATCGACTTGTATTTAATCATTACAATCTCATACTGGCTCTATAATATTGTGCACCAAACTAACTATCTTTGTTTTGCCCAATGGTTGACTGGTAGAGAATGCCTTAAGGCGTTAAGTCCGCCATTTGTACTTTTTATTGATAATTTGTGCAATAAAGTTTAAATAAAATAAATAAATAAATAATAATTGTCGAAGGTAGCTCGACATGTTTCGCTCCGTAACGAGGAGCATTTTCATTGAGCACGCGCGGTTTATGCCGAAAGTGAGGGTAGTTTCGCACCGCCCCTGCCGCCGCCGCCCCCCGCGCCGCCAACGGTCGCAGCGAGCTGCGGCCTGCAGTCTGCGTCGGGATACCATCGGCATCGCGCGTGCTTAATGAAAATGCTCCTCGTTGCGGAGCGAAACATGTCGAGCGACCTTCGACAATTTTACGTGAGTTACCCGATTTTACATGTTTAATATGTCAGTGTCTCACAGGAGTTTTATCATCTTAACACTTAAATGCATAGTGATGTATATGTATCATGTATTTATGACTCTATTGACCGCATGTCAAAATTCAAATTTGAATAAATGTTTGTCAAGGTCATGCATTTAAGGGTTAACGGCCGACAACTCACCTCCAACCCCTCTGGTGTTTCGGGGATCCATGGCTGACAGCGTTCTCTTACAATCAGGCGACCTGTCTACTAGTTTGCCTCCTTATGACGCTGGTCCCACCGGGAGCTAGTAAGCTATCGGCTATAAAAACGAACAAAAGATAAGCACCCCCGTGTAAATAAAAGAGACACGGCGATGTTTATAGCTACTCGCCCAGCGGTGAGCTATCAATATCGCCGTGTCTCTTTTATTTGCACGGGAGTGCTTATCTTTTGTTCGTTTTTATAGCCGATAGCTCGTAGCTGGGCCATTTTTTTTTTTCAAAGTTGTCCACCCCACTTTTTTTGTAACATGCATATTTTTACGCGATTCATACTCAGAATCGTGAGCTCTTTCGATCCTGATAGGAGAAAAAAAATGTCCCAAGATTTCCATACATTTTTTCGAACCTTCCATTCCGTTACCGCCATACAAAATGTATGAAAAAGTGGTAACGGAATGGGAAAAAAACCTTGGGACACTTTTTTTCTCCTATCAGGATTGAAAGAGCTCGCGATTCTGAGTGGAAAACACATTAAAAAATCCAAATCTAAAAAAAAGTGGGGTGGACAACTTTAAAAAAAATGGCCCAGCTTACTAGCTCGCGCTGGGACCAGTGCCTTATCGCATAAAAAAATCTATTTGAAAGGAACGACACTACAGTGTTGCTACTTTTTAATTTCTGCACTTTTTGGTCAAGCACTAATAACCTATGCTAGACATACACGGTGTAACATAAAGAAACCGAATAATTTTAACAGCGTATTCCTCATCATATTAGAAGACTAGAATGTCATATGTCATTTAAACTTTTGTGGATTTCGCCTACTTTCAGAGTTATAAACATAAAACAAAAACAATTACTTATTATTTCTCAGAACTCAGAACATAACCTAACCACAAAAAAAAATTTGAAAAAACTTCCGACCACGACATAGTAGACCAATTTTCATGAAACATGGCTAAGAACACTCCCGACTAACTCAGCTTTCAGAAAAAAATAACGAAATCTAAATCGGTTCATCCGTTCGGGAGCTACGATGCCACAGACAGACACGTCAAAATTATAACACCCCGTCGTTTTTGCGTCGGGGGTTAAAAACGCTATTTTGATGGCGATGATGCCGTTATCGGACATAATCTAACTATCCTCGTTGATAGATGTCAAAAAATAACTACTAACTCATTACAAAATAGTATTTTTTTTAGAAAAAAAAAAGATTTTTTTAGAAAAAAAAAGATGATTTTTTTATTTTTAGTGACAGTTTTACGAATATCATTCACTTTTTATGTGAAAAAACATCCAAAAAAACTAAAAAAAATTACAAAAAAAAATTTTTTTGCTCAAAATTTTTTGACGTCATGTAACATTTTATCTTCTATATATCGTCTCAGAAATGTATAGTTAAAATCTTTCGGTTCCCTCATGTCACACCGTGTATAATGAATGGTAATTATGTAAATTTCTTGTATATTCTTTTTTGTACAGCCCATTTTGTAAATTTTTGTAAAATTGAACGAACGAGACGCGACTGTATGTTAGAATGGGAGAAAAGTTTTTTCCAATTCTTACAAAAATGTGATTTGTATTTTGAACCCACTGTGATAAGTTCAAGTGTATTTTGTATACGTGTTCCTTTTTTTTAAATGAATCTCATTTCATTAGTGATTTTTTTTAAAGAGACTAATGTAAAAAGGATATATAAGATCTTTTGAGTGGTATCTGGGCATTTTCGTGAGAAGAATCACCAAAAATATTTTTTCTAAGGTATGTAAATTTTATGTTTTTCCTACTCAGTATCACGAGCCCTTTCGATCAAGGGAGTCGACTTTTGAATGTCGACCATTCGTATTCGTGAATTTCGTTCATTAATATCTCCACTACTAACGATTTAAAATTCTACTATCAGAATCGAAAACGAGTGGTCATTACCATTAGATTTTAAATTACTAGTCGTCCTTTTTCGAAAATAGCATTTCGTCGTTTAAAAAGACTTTCCAATGGCGAATTTCGTGCGTTCGAAATATAAAAATCGGTCCCTAGGACAAAAAAACCGGCCAAGAGCGTGTCGGGCCACGCTCAGTGTAGGGTTCCGTAGTTTTTCCGTATTTTTCTCAAAAACTACTGAACCTATCAAGTTCAAAACAATTTTCCTAGAAAGTATTTATAAAGTTCTACTTTTGTGATTTTTTTCATATTTTTTAAACATACGGTTCAAAAGTTAGAGGGGGGGGGACGCACTTTTTTTTCCTTTAGGAGCGATTATTTCCAAAAATACTAATATTATCAAAAAACCATCTTAGTAAACCCTTATTCATTTTTAAATACCTATCCAACAATATATCACACGTTGGGGTTGGAATGAAAAAAAATATTAGCCCCCACTTTACATGTAGGGGGGGTACCCTAATAAAACATTTTTTTCCATTTTTTATTTTTGCACTTTGTCGGCGTGATTGAAATACATACTGGTACCAAATTTCAGCTTTCTAGTGCTAACGGTTACTGAGATTATCCGCGGACGGACGGACGGACGGACGGACGGACGGACGGACGGACGGACGGACGGACAGACAGACATGGCGAAACTATAAGGGTTCCTAGTTGACTACGGAACCCTAAAAATGGTCCCAAAATGGTATAGTCCCTATTTTTTCTATAACGTAGTCCAATCAAATCAAGTCTTTATTAGTGTTCTTTACATATCCTGCACCTTTTTTGGTCTTCTCTGTTGGGCCTAAAGGTTGACTGGTAGAGAATGCCATGTAGCATTAAGTCCGCCTTTTGTATATTTTTACTGTGCAATAAAGTTGAAATAAATAAATTATTTTGCATACTTTCCGCTTTGTAACCGCTGTACAATGTTTAAAAAAACCGGCCAAGAGCGTGTCGGGCCACGCTCAGTGTAGGGTTCCGTAGTTTTCAGTATTTTTCTCAAAAACTACTGAACCTATCAAGTTCAAAACAATTTTCCTAGAAAGTCTTTATAAAGTTCTACTTTTGTGATTTTTTTCATATTTTTTAAACATATGGTTCAAAAGTTAGAGGGGGGGGGACGCACTTTTTTTTTCTTTAGGAGCGATTATTTCCGAAAATATGAATATTATCAAAAAACGATTTTAGTAAACCCTTATTCATTTTTAAATACCTATCCAACAATATATCACATGTTGGGGTTAGAATGAAAAAAAATATCAGCCCCCACTTTACATGTAGGGGGGGTACCCTAATAAAACATTTTTTTCCATTTTTTATTTTTGCACTTTGTTGGCGTGATTGATATACATATTGGTACCAAATTTCAGCTTTCTAGTGCTAACGGTTACTGAGATTATCCGCGGACGGACGGACGGACGGACGGACGGACGGACGGACGGACAGACAGACATGGCGAAACTATAAGGGTTCCTAGTTGACTACGGAACCCTAAAAAGGTAGGGAAGTGGAATAATTAAATTTGGGACACTTTTTTCCTCCTAGTAGGATCAAAAGGGCACGTAATTCTGAGTGGGAATAACATTAAATTTACCTATTTTAGAAAAATAAGTTTTTGAATCTTTTTTCGCGAAAATGGCCATCTTTCACATTGGCAGTTTTTGAAGAAATATCTAAGGTAAGTAGAGTAAGCGAATCTGCATTTGTATGTTTAATTAAAAGTGTAAAATTTCTTGTATGTATGTAATCTAGTGTAATTTTTAAGTAAGTGAGTATGCCCCAGTATACAGGGTGAACTAAAAGAGGACCATTCAAACTTTGCATAATGTCTTTTGAGGTCATAATGAACAACTTTTATTATTATGGATAGAATTTCACCACCCCCTTTCTTCCCGTGGGTGTCGTAGAAGTCGACTGTGGGATATGGGTTAAATTGTGGCGTAGGCGAGAGGCTGGCAACCTGTCACTGCAATGTCACAATTTGGATTTCTTTCAACCCCTTTTTGCCAAGAGTGGCACTGAAACTTAGTAGTTCATGTGCTCTGCCTACCCCTTTATGGGATACAGGCGTGATTATATGTTATGTTATGTGTTTTATTATGGGCCCAGTGCGAAAATAGCAAAAAGATTTTGGCTGTTTCATACATTTCGACTGTCTTCCGCTTATTCATATTTATTTATTTATTTATTTAAAAACATATTTCAATGACATTACAGATAAATCCAATGCGTCATGAAACTTAAATTAAAAAAAAAACAGTAAATGAGATCATGAAAAAAAAAAAACAATAAAGTTTTTTTTTTAATCTTTATTTAAGAGCTTGTCACCGAAGTGAACATGTCGCTCCGTAAAAATCAACATACAATTTTATTGTCTTACAATTGACTTATTCTATTACAAATAGCATTTCTCACAAGTTGCAATAGCCCAATGGCAACAATTGATAAAGTTTATAACTAAACAACTGACGACCGGTCTGGCTCGTGTGCGTGTGCCACAGACCAACCCCTATAGACATCTATTACAAGACGACTCGCGGTCGCCAGCCTTCCTAGTATTTGCACTGATATAAGCGCGGGCGCTCGCCGTGCCCGATCAGTATCGACCAAGTAACAGACCCGAAAGCAGCGCGTGTTTTTCGCACAAAAAAATTGGAAAAGGGTATTTTGATGCCTTAAAGATGTCCACCTGTAGTGTGAAATGGTGTGGAAAGGTAACAAGAAGCTCAAATTTAAAAACAGACGGCATTACATTCCACAAATAAGTCATATTTATAATTTATTCAGAGCCGGCATAGGTCAACTTACATTGGCCACTTACGCGTCAGTAGAGGGACAATCATACTTCTGTCCCTTTTCATCTGGCGCGACTGCCCGCCGTCCTTGAAACGGCCAATCACAGCGCGCTTAACACATTCCCCGCCCGCTCCTCGCACCCCAAACACTGGTGACTCGTATCGCGAACCAAATATACAAGACTGCCACTCTATAGGAGGTTCTCTGTGGCGTGTGCATTGAGTGAGCGCCTTCCGAAAAAAAAAATATGCTGATCATTTAGTAAAAGTTCTAAAACAATTGTAAAACGAATCTCACTCAGGAGCCGACATAGTGTGGTCACCCTACATGATACATTTGTATGAGAAAAGTTATATCTGAATATCTTTAAAACCAGACAACGAATATAAAATATTAGCGGTCTGGCGCAGTCGGTAGTGACCCTGCCTGCTACGCCGCGGTCCCGGGTTCGAATCCCGGTAAGGGCATTTATTTGTGTGATGAGCACAGATATTTGTTCCTGAGTCATGGATGTTTTTTATGTATAATTGTATATAAGTATTTATATATTATATATATCGTTGTCTGAGTACCTGCAACACAAGCCTTCTTGAGCTTACCGTGGGACTTAGTCAATCTGTGTAACAATGTCCTATAATATTTATTTATTTATTAGATGGTGGATATTTAGTAAATTTTTTTACTAAATGTTGAAGTACTTGAAGTAGTTTTTCTTGAGATGTCAGCATTGGTTCCGTAATAAAAGGTGTTCACTATGATCTCAAAAGTCACTCCAGTACGATTAACATCAGTTAACGATTCGGGTTTTATATCTATCTTGCTCGCACTTATGCGATCCCGATAAGAGCCGAAGCGGAAGGGAAGAAACCGAACCGTTCACTGATACAGAGCGCGCACACGGGCAACTGTTGCCGGCGACTTTTTTGTCGCGACCATGGCCTAGTATGAAAGTGCGCACACGAGGCGACGCACCTTTTCATACAAATACGAAAGTCGCCGAGCAACTGTCGCCCGTGGGCGCGCACCCTAAATCGCAATGTAAGGGCTCGCGCACACGGATGCAACAGTTGCACTGCGACATTTTTTGTCTCTGTCGTCACTCCTTGTACGCACGACAGAGACAAAAAATGTCGCCGTGCAACTGTTGCATCCGTGTGCGCGGAGCGTAACTATGCAAAATTAGAACGGTCGTTTTTATTTCACCGTGTAGAACCAGACTAAACTATACTCTGTCAACCAAGTCTGTCAGTAAATAAGAATAAAGAAAACTATATGCATCCTTTTCTTTAGGGTGCTAGAGAAAAGGTTACCTATAGTTTTCTTAGTTCTTACTATGATGTGATTTAAACTTGTTTTGACACAGACCGTGCAAGTGTTGTTTTAAATAACACTTTCTCAAGGAGTGTACAAGTTTCTAATGGGTCGGCAACGCGCATGTGACCCCGTTGAGTTGCAGGCGTAGGTTACGGTGACCGCTTTCCATCAGGCCGTATACCTGTGCTGTTTGCCACCGATGTGGTTTAAAAAATAACAAGAACCCGCCTGGTGAGCACTGAACCTGGCTCAGGTGCCGGAGAACTCGCTGGTCGGGTTCTCGACATTCAGGCGGGAGGTTACAAATTACGGCTTACACAACACGTGCGTGACATGTCTGTCAAGATCGTTGTCAAGTTAGCTTGGTCTGGATCTACCTTCGTTGATTGTTTAATCACGGTTTAAATATTCTCGAATAAATATAAAACCGAGCAAATACAATAATATAGGATAGGTATATTATACAATTTATTTTTTCGCGTAATAAAAATATCGCAATTTTTTTATCAAAATACTATGCCTCTTTTTGCATAGCTTTCAATCCCATAAAATGGAAATTATATTTTAGATGGCATCTGTCACCGTGGTCAACGCTAGCAGCACATTGTTCCTTTATATATTTTGACGACCGGTCTGGCGCAGTCGGTAGTGAGCCTGCCTGCTGCGCCGCGGTCCCGGGTTCGAATCCCGGTAAGGGCAATTAGTGTGATGAGCACAGATATTTGTTCCTGAGTCATGGATGTTTTCTATGTATATAAGTATTTATATATTATATATATCGTTGTCTGAGTACCCACAGCACAAGCCTTCTTGAGCTTACCGTGGGCCTCAGTCAATCTGTGTAAGAATGTCCTATAATATTTATTTATTTATTTACCTATGTTTAATGTCTGCTATTTGTAATCTGTTATCCTTGTGGTGCAATAAAGAATATTTACTTACTTACTTACTTATTATTTATTTATTTATATTTATTGTATTTTCCCAGTTTCAATACATTATACATTACAAAGTTCACATGGATGAGTAAAATAGAAATACTGGCAACAGTGAAAACGTTTATTATTTAAAAATAAATATTATAGGACATTCTTACGGTATTTGTATGTTATGTATATCGTTGTCTGAGTACCCACAACACAAGCCTTGAGCTTACCGTGGGACCGTCCCACGGTAAGCTACTATCTTGTTCGTTTCTATCACCGATAGCTCATAGCTGACTCGCTTATAAGCTTAATAGATGGCGCTGAACGTCAGATAAACGCAACTTTTTTTATAGACACAGACACTGTCAGTCTTCCTGTTTTCTTCATCTTTAATACATAACATATATTAAATACTACATAAACTCTACGAGTTAATACGTGCAGCTTGGTGCCAAAGTTGGCAACACGCGATACTAGCGCCCCTAGCGGCATGAGTTGATCAAAATAGTTTAGTTCATACAGTTTAAAAGTCACACACTCTTATTTCTTTGTTTTATTCCGTCTAAAAATGTTAAAGTAGATCAAGTAATTGCATTTTGTGTAGTTTTACGTACTACGCCTACACTGACATACTACTTTGAACAACTCGTACCGCTAGAAGGCGCTGCTAAAATCGTTGCCGCTTCATTGTATGGGAAACGTCACAAGCTGCACGTATTAACTCTAGAGTTTATATAGTATTTGCATATATGTAGTTAAATAAGTTCATATGTATAGTGTTAATAAAGGTATACAATTTAAATGTAAATTGCTAAGTTAGCTTTTACTATACTGATATGTTTATTGTAAATTACTATAATGAGATTTGCAGTGCATTTCTAAAATAAAATTAAAATTATACGATGTTGTTTTTTTACCCTTATTATTAAGAATAAGAACTATATTGAACTACTGATGGGCCGGCGGAAAGTTTCCAAAACTGAAAATTTCACATAGGAAATCTTCGGAAACTTTCCATACTTTGTATGGATGGAAACTTACCATTTCATAAATTTAAATTCCCTTTATATTTCGTGAAAGTTTTGTGAATTTTTCAAGAGATCTAAGTTTTTTTTGGAAAGTTTCTGCAACTTGCACATCGCTATTTTGAACAGCTAACCGAGGGCCGCCATTTTGCCCAGCAAATTTGCTCGGAAGAGCCAAACGTGCGCGCATGAGCAGGGTGTTTTGCGCACGAGGCATTGCCTCGCGAGGCGTGCGGTCGGTTTGGACCCGGCTAATTGCTTTAATCCTGAAACTATGTTGAATCCTGAGCTCAACGCTTTGAATCATGAGCGTAATGAGGGGTTCAAGAGTTAACGTCCAAGGTGAAAAAAAAAACTTAATTGAGCATTTATTAATCAATCTATATTAAGGCCTTAGTCAACAAAAACGCTATAAGTACATAAATAAAGCTTCTATCACATGAAATTAATGGAAAATACCTACTCCATGAGAGCTTTCTAACAATCAGCTCTTTTTTAGATATATTATGGACAAATTCCGAAAGTTAAAAAAAACCCTTAAGCTAAGAACATATTACGCGGACGTCCGCGGTCGGCGATCTACACAGCCGCGCTGGATGTTTTAAGGCTGTGCACACTATCGGTCGCGGACGTCCGCGATGGCACTTACAGTGTTAATAAGCCTCTCAGGTACGGATATGTTCCTAGCTTTATTAATACTACATATCTAAAATTTATCACTCCATCAAAAAAGTCGCTAATTCAAAATTATAATTTGAATACCCTTCGCTGTATTTAATACTTCGCCCTCAAGAGCAAATATTCAATTTTTACTATGTAACACAACGGGAAAGCTTCATAATTTTACGTCTATCTACATGATTTACAATTTTAGCAAAACGAAACATAGATACAGATGATTTTAGTAATTCATTTTAAGAAACGGTCAACGTCAGTAAAATTAGTTCCGATTTATTCAACTGTACAAAACGTCTATGAAAAAATATACATTTTAAAAATATTAACAGCGTTCGGTGTCTATACTAGTTATGGATGGATTACAAGCGATTTTAAAAATTATTGCCTTCGGCAAAGTATACAGTTTATCAATTTTTTAGCGACCGCGAGCTAGTAAGCTATGAGCTAGTAAGCTAGTAAACTATGAGCTATCGGCTATAAAAACGAACAAAAGATAAACACTCCCGTGCAAATAAAAGAGACACGGCGATATTGATAGCTCACCGCTGGGTGAGTAACTAATGTAACTATAAACATCGCCGTGTCTCTTTTATTTACACGGGAGTGATTATCTTTTGTTCGTTTTTATAGCCGATAGCTCATAGTTTACTAGCTCGCGGTGGGACCAGTGCCTCATTAGAAGGAAAAGCCAAGAAAATATAACATTTTTGGATAAATAAATAAATAAAATATTAGGCAGTGATCCCACCAAACGCGAATAAGCGATAAGATATCGATAGAAATGAACAAGATACTCGCGCCCGTGTATAAATTACGACACACGTTAATAGGGAGGGAGGGGGTCGACGAAGAGTGACATTGTGTGACAAGGGGGTGGGAGGAGTCCCAAATTTCGTGACGTCACATTTCAAAATCTAAATGTAAGTGTTAAAACACGCAGTAGGTTAAATTAATGTGTCACACACAACACGTGAAAAAGATTAACTGCTAAACATCAAACGAGTCTGTCAGTAAATAAGAACAAAGAAAACTATATGCATCCTTTTCTTTAGGATGCTAGAGAAAAGGATACCTATAGTTTTCTTTGTTCTTATTTACTGACAGACTTGTTTGACAGAGTATAGTTTGATTTCGGAACCGTCGTTGTTTTCATTCAATAATTTCTACATGTGAATTTGCAAAACATATGACGTCACACCAGGGAGGGGGGAGTCTCACAAATGTGACCAGCTGTGACAAGGAGGGAGGGGCAAAAAATCATGAAATTCGTGACGTAATTTATGGATGATCCCAGGAGAGCGAGCGAGTTATAGTTCATCGCTCGGCGACGAACTATACTATAACTTAGGGTACCCCCCCACATGTAAAGTGGGGGCTGATTTTTTTTTTTGATTCCAACCCCAACTTGTGATATATTGTTGGATAGGTATTTAAAAATGAATAAGGGTTTACTCAGATCGTTTTTTGATAATATTAATATTTTCGGAAATAATCGCTCCTAAAGGAAAAAAAAGTGCGTTCCCCCCTCTAACTTTTGAACCATATGTTTAAAAATATGAAAAAAATCATAAAAGTAGAACTTTATAAAGACTTTCTAGGAAAATTGTTTTGAACTTGATAGGTTCAGTAGTTTTTGAGAAAAATACGGAAAACTACGGAACCCTACACTGAGCGTGGCCCGACACGCTCTTCTTGGCCGGTTTTTATTTACATAGCTTCCTCGCTTTTGGTGGAACCAGTGCCTTATTATAGTCACCTTCATAGGTTTAAATTACAAAATCACTTATTAGGTTTTTTTATTCTAAGTTGGTGGCATTCAAGCATACGACTTGCCTGATAGTGCAGTCACCATAGCTTATGAATGTAACAAAATGGTAGGTGTGTGTGTCAATTTAGTTTTATTTGTAAGCTATTTTGTATCCATTTTATTCGTTAAATTGAATACATTATTACTTTTCAAGTATAAAGCGGTAAAAAAAGGTGTGGTTGACCCTCGTTACATTGCCGAAAACAATAATAACACTAAACTATACTTATAAAATACATTAAAATCACAATTTTCAAAATATTATAAGTATTATACACTGTGGTAATATTGCTAGAAATACAGGGTAAAATAAAAAGGACCAGCCATACTTTGCAGTGACTTTTGAGGTCATAGTGAACAACCTTTTTTTTTTACGTGGAGTAATGCTTTAGGCCGGCAACAGAGTCTTAAAAATTCATAATCTTAAAAAAAAATTGTATGCAAATTGACAGTTCAAACTGACACTGACAGATCTGTCAGTGTCAGTTTGCATACAATTTTTTTTTAAGATTATGAAAATTAAGACTCGTCTGTTGCCGGCCTTACGCATTCCGTCTAGCCGGGGAACTAGGATGGATATGTCGGGCTCGTGGCCAAGGGGCCAAATACCGACTAAACAAATAGTGAACAACCTGCCGTAGGCGTAACGAAGCCGGCGTAGCTTTATTTGACGTTCATAATATGCGCATTGCAATATGTCTTAGAGGGCGCGCACACGGACAACTTTTGCCAGCGACTTTTTTGTCGCGACCATGGCCTAGTATGAAAGTGCGTTCACGAAGCGACGCAACTCTTCAGACAAATACGAAAGTCGCCGAGCAACTTTGTCGCCCGTGGTTGCGCACCCTAACTTGAAAATATTTCATTTTCATTTTTCAACTTTTATTATGGGACCAATTTTTATTTCACCCAGTATGTAATGTAACAATGTTACCACGGCAAATTGAACCTTAAGCGTTTGTGCATAAGCCTAGAATACAATTTCATAATTTGGTGCGAAACTATCTAAAGTCCCTAAAACCTTAAAATTTGTGAGTGTGTTTAGTGAAACGTCCCACTTTGTCGGTTACCATTAAGGCGAGATTTACTTGTATCTTTATATGAATAAACTGACAAAGCGGCTTTATAGCAATCGACAAAGTGGGACGTTTTCCCGTGCACACTCACATTTATTGAAGAGTAAAACCTTATAACATTTTATTTGATCCACAAATATAGCTATTGAACAGTACCTTACGATACAAGTGCGAAAAATAAGAAATTCACGCCTGTCGATAAATTTAAACACAAGTTACAAATGACTTATTCGCAAGCGTATCGTAAATTTTACAGTGTATATGGCTCATGTGCGGTAAAGTAGCCAAAATATGAAGTGTAAAATAAATAAAATTCATTGATCAACAATAGATACTTTTATTACCACTATACTAACTATAAATTTAAAACGTACACATTACACAATAAAATAAAACCCTAAAAAGAAAGCATAATCAGGTCGTATCTCTAAAAACGTGCCATTTTATAATAAAATTATAGTATAATCATACAAAACTTAGTTGACAGCTATTTTGACAGCACCGTCAGTGCAAGTGTTAATTTAACACATTCACTGCCAGATGAAAAATGGCGCACTACGCCAGAAACCCGACGTTAACTTTTAAACGATTATATGGCGACAACCCGCCGTGCGGGTCATCCGGCATCTGAGCAAAGGTCACGCCTACCTACCAGGCGAGTTCTTCGTTGCGAAACTATTAAGTGTTTTTTTTTTATGAATGGGCTTACTCTTGACCACAGACTAGCCAAAGGCAAAGACGAATACTCAAGAAAGCTTATGTTATAAATAACTTTAATGTATAAGTATCTTTGTATTACACCTTTTGGCAAGCCTAAATAAATCTTTTTTTTATGCTGTCATGGCCGATTTCGGCCACAGCGACTGCGTGTTCAACTGGAACAGACAATTTCAAGAAAGTGTAGCTGTTCCACTCTCTGGTGTGCTTTACGTGGCTCGCGTACCCTATCTTATGGCTAAATTTTCGAGCACATTTTGGGCACGTCAGCTTAATAATATATATAAAAGAAGAAACTGACTGACTGACATATCAAGGCACAGCAGAAGCCGCTGGTCATAGAGATTCCAAATTTGGCACGTAGGTTACTTAAAGAAAGGATTTTTCAAAATTCACCTCCTAAAGGGGCGAAATGGGGATCCAAAGTTTGTATGGGAAAATAGATTACTTACGCGGGCGAAGCCGCGGGAAAAATAATAATAAATAAACCCTCGCAAAGGCTAACAAAATAGCTGTTAACTTAGACTGGTATTATTAGTTATTATTAATGGCAGTTTTTCATTTCTACACAAAATACAAAGTCGAAATAATACAGAAATAGAGTCGGAATAATATATACAGTTTTTACAAATATTCATTTTTTGGTGAGTATTCCTTATTACTCGTATTTTACAACTGTCAATGACTAGATTTTAAAGGCATGTAAGAATCGCGTCCATGGCGAAATTATTAGAACTGTCATATTTAGTTATAAAGGAAAAGTCACCAATATTATACAATACATTAATGAGAAAAGAGAGGCGGTATCTTATGACAGCGATTGGCTGACTTCTGAAGAATATTTAACAGATGTTTTAGGACGTAATTTTCGACCCAACAAAAAACTACTGAGTTAATAACTATTTATAACCCACTTATATAAGGTCCTAATTTATTAGATGCAGATATTTTTACAGCTGATAGTACTCGGTGTCTGGAGTATATTAAACCGTGAAACATTATAGCTTTTACGATGTTTTTTTGGAGAAAACGGAAAAACAAATTTGCTACGTAAAAACACCCTGTTTATGTGATTATTAAATGAAAACTCATTGAACAGATTCTAGTACCTCTTTTACGTACCACTTAACTGTAACTGGCCACTTCAATGACATGTGCAGTTTTCCCGCCGAACCTTTACGACATTTAAAACAAACAATTGTTGACATGACAGACAGTGTTATTGTGACATGTGATAATGCACATGATGATTTTTTTAGACGAAATTATAATTAATTTTTTTGTTAGGAAAATGAAATCAAAAAAGTTACATGAAAAGATTTCTTAATTTATATTTAAAGTTAATTATTTTAATGTAAAGTATCATGTGTTAAAATATCTGCAACTAATAAATTAGGACCTTATATAGAAAAGGCATCTCTAACAAATTAACTATTATCGACTAAAACTATTTTATGATAAAAACGAGCACATATGGTATAAAGAACTACGACTTCTCATAAACTTACATTTGACATTTCTTTAAAGTTATTTTAGGGTTTTTTCTGAATCTGGGACCCCCCAATTAGCGTAAGTTGTTTACAAAAATTAACTCACTGTCAGTTTTGTGACGATAATTAAACATGAAATTTCAATAAAAATATTGTTTTTCTGTTAATTACATAAACTTTAAGAGATAATCTACATTCAGAATGTGAAAAAAGTACATTTTTATACAGATTTTATGCTTAATTGTCGTCACAAAACTGACAGCGAGTTAATTTTCACAACTTACGCTAATTGGGGGGACCTATATTTTGAAAATGCCCTTTAAACCACTGTTTGCCTCGATTTTCGTAGGTCATAAATTGAAGTGTTACATTTATTTGACACTTTGAAAAATACTGTCCGATTTTACAGTCGAAGTTTACTTCTACACACGCGAAAAAATGTCTGAACACCCTTTTATACTCAGAGTCACGTTGTACTAAGTTGTCGTTTTTGTGGCTATTTCAATGGCCCCGCATGTAAAATGGTTAAATAAATGTATACTGACGGGGTTCTGAAAATACTGGCAATTTAACTTGGCATGACTTCAAATATCGCATTCAAATATTTTAGTTCGCATATGTAGATATAAAAGAACTCGACTGTAAACATTATCTCGTTTTTTAACGCTTTTAACTATTGTTTGGCCTGTCTTGATAGTGTTATCTTCAGAGGTTCACCAACCTGGCAGATGAGGTGTTCGCGGAGAGTCTCTCTCGCCTCGGTGATATGATGAGAAAACGCGAAGTCATAGCTGAAAGAAAAAAATCTTTTTTAAATAGCATGTATTTTATGAGCTGTATTACTCTTCGAGAAACTAGGTATTTTGTTGCCAAATTGTACAATAGGCATCTGAGATACCTATCTAAGCATACTAAGCCTTTTTAAATATGTTTTCAGTACAGATGGTGTTCTTTTTACACACTAGTGCGAGAAGTGGTTCATTATATGCCAGGTCGAAACTTCGGAGGCTCATCTGTACTGAAAAACGTCGTACGATACACGTGCGAAAAGGAAATTCGTAACTCGTGTCGATTTAAAACACTCCCTTCGGTCGTGTTTTAATTTATCGCCACTCGTTTCGAACTTCCTTTTTTACGCACTTGTATCGTAATGTACTATTCTATACCGGAAGGTCTATTATCTCTGCGCCTTACTGTAAACGTATACCTACAGCAAACTTTGTAAGTCAGTATTTCAACAACGGTTCTATTGAATCTCTCAGCTGCGCCATTGTTTGTGGGAGTACCTTATCAGATTACATTTACCTTTTGGTTTCTAGTGCAACGAAAGATTCACCTTTTTAGGACGCTTATAGTACCTAACGCTTTCCGCCTTCCAAATCAAAAGCTGATGAACTTAGGATAGAGAAGACTGACCTTCATTCGGCAGCCTTGCGGCAGTTGGGGCACGTCTGCTGCTCCGCCAGCCAGGGCGCCAGGCAGCCTGAGTGGAAGCTCACGGCAGACGGGTCAGATCCTGGTCTTTCTAAGACAATTCTATTTGGTCTTTCATCTATACCATTTTAAAACGGTATTTATAGCGAGATAAACAACCGTTATCAATACGTTCATTATGACGACAAATGTTCTATTGAATCTTTCAGCTGTGTCATTTTGTTGTGGGTAGGTTTCATGTTTCATTGCAAGGTCCTTCGATTTTGGGGCTAGCTTTTGTTAAGCTCGTGATTATTATTGAGGACTCACCTTTTTAAAGCGCTTATGGCCTAGATAACACTGTCCGACTTAAAATCCCGAGGTTTTAGTCTACCTTGGGACGTACTAGTGACTTGTGGCAGTGTACTAGGACTAATAGTAGACTGACCTTCATTCGGCAGCCTTGCGGCAGTTGGGGCACGTCTGCTGCTCCGCCAGCCAGGGCGCCAGGCAGCCTGAGTGGAAGTTGTGCGCGCACGGCAGACGCGTTAGATCCTGGTCTTTCAACATGATCTCGAAGCAGATGGAGCACTCTTCTAGGGACCAGGAGCGTTCGCGGCTGAAAGGTGTTAAATTCATTTTCAGTATTTAAACAGTTGTTTGATCAAATATTCCTTTCTTGTAGTTTTCAGTTGTAATGACATATCGAGGGCTGTGTGACTCAACCATGTATCAACCTATACTTGATCTTACGACTCAAACTCGTATAATAATCGCTTCAGTATAAAGATTTATAATAATGAATATGCGAGACTAGGTTGAGTCACTTATCTATGTATATACGAGTTTGAGTCACACAAGTCACAACCCACGATATTCGTAAACTACCCAGATGCCAATTGGTACCTATTTAACTATCAATCTTCTATATTAGAGAGATAGATCAGCCTTTCATTCGCTACGGAGCGTAAACGACTGGGATATTGGCTAGTTAACCTGCTGAGGTGACAAAAGTAATTCTTAGAACAAATTAATTTATCCTCATAGAAAATAATTTAATTTGTATTTTTAGTAGACACACTACTATTTTAACTATAAACTGAAATAAATGTCATATACAAAGAAAAAGTGACCAAGGCCTCCAAGTGTTCAAAGCTGGATTCGAACCAGCGTCCTCCGTTATCGCGACGGATGCCTAAACCATAGGCCAAAAAAAAATGGTAAAAATCCTGCAGCTTTGAACACGTGGAGACCTTAGTCACTTTTTCTTTGTATATGACATTTATTTCAGTTTGTGACAAAAGTAGTTTTAAAAATAATTATTTATTTAAATTACATTAGAACATATCAATATTTCAGTGCACAAGCAACAGCAAAGCATGCAAAAAATATAATATCAGACACCAATGTACACATTCTTAACATAATGTACAAAAAGGATACTATGATCTAATAATTGTCATAAAAAAATATAAAGTAACAACTAAACATGCTATTATAGTACTACTAAAACTAGTACTTATTAAGTAACTAATACAAGTGCGGAAAAAGGGAAATTCGAAACGAGTGGAGGTAAATTATTAATACACAACCGAAGGGAGTGTTGTAAATCGAGACGAGTTGCGAATCACCTATTCGCACGTGTATCGTACTAGGTTTTTCAGTACCTACATATGGCCCACTATTATTACAACCATTTTGTCCGCGTAATTAGTACGATTGTGAACTAGGGTGACGATATGTGAGCGAGTTTAGTAAAACGTCCCAATTTGTCGATTGCTAAGTATAAAGCCGCTGTGTCAGTTTATTCATATAAAGACAAGCAAATCTCGTCTTTATGGTGAGGGACAAAGTGGGCGTTTTACTAAACACTATCACATATGGATTGTAATAGTAATAGTAATAGGCTAGTTTCCTACTAGTCAAATCAGCTTCTTTTTAAGAACTGTCAAAACGATTTGCTAACATGGAATTACTATGACATACTGAGGAGTTATATCGTTTTCTTTGACTTATTAAATGGAAATTATGGTTAAGCATAACTATTGTCCATATTTTTCTTCTAATATGTGTGCTTTATTTCGTATACTGCATAAAATATTTTAAGTATAGGAAACTAGCCTATTTATGTAAATCTAATGGTAGCTATTTTACCGATAACTTAATCGACCATATATGACTTAATTATATGAATCTAATTATAATATAACACAATTGAACTTAGCTCTATTACGTAATTCATTAACATAACATGCATTAAGTTACACAGTCTTACAATTTCTGAGCGTGTAGGAACTTTATCTGTTCCTCTTCCGACCTGAAATAAATAAAAAAGTTATACCAAGATAAATTTGTTTTTTATCATGCAGAAACGTCTGCGAGCGATATTACATATTTTTAAATTAAAGGAAAAATTCACACCTCCGGCAGGACTCGAACCTGTGACCTTTGGCCTTGCCGGGGCCATCACGCTACCAACTGCGCCACGGAGGCCTGCTGGATGTGTGCGAATTTATCCATGCCTTCCCTCAATTCTCAACCGCCTTAGGGTGGCGTTACAGCAAACATCTACCCGTAAGAATAGATCTTAACAGATCTTAACAGGGAGGTGTGAATTTTTCCATTTTTCCTTTAATTTAAAAATATGTTATACCAAGATAAGTTAACAACGATTTTTCACCACACCAACTGTTTAAGGCTTACTTTGCTATTCGAAAACAGATAGCAAAATTGCATTCTATCCACAAGAGTGCAAAATAATTTTATACAAATTTTAACTTGATATCTTAAGCTGACAGGTAGAATTTAACTATAAAATGATGATTTTTAATCATAAATATTGGATAAATTAATTTTGTTCGTGTCGGTGTGGTAGAAAATGTTGTGTTTTATTCGGTGGCAAAGTTTGTTTAACCTACGTGCCTTGAAACCCTCGCAATGCTCCAGATTCCACTCTTTGAACCACTCGCTACGCTCGCGGTTCAATATTGGAATCTTTCGCTTGCTCGGGTATCAATATTGGCACGTACGTCTAAACAACAACTTTGCCCCCTTGTAAAACAAATAACTATTAATTCAACAGGTTGCACTGGATACTATTAAATTATGGCGTTTAGTTAACATTCACTACCAGACAAAAATGGCGCACTAGGTCAGAAACCGGTCGTCATTTTATAACCGGTTGTACGGCGAGATCCCGCCCAGCGGGTTCTCCGGCATCTGAGCAAAGTCCACGAGTGCCCACCAGGCGGGTTCTTCAGCGAAAGTGTTAACACATGCAAAGTCTCAAAACCTTTGACTTAATTTAACATTTGAATTAGACATATCGAGGGTTTACTGGTGAAACCCGATAAATAGAGATAATTTGTCCTTCCTATACTTTCCTGAATATATTCACATTTGGCAATCTAATTTAAATTTCTAAATAGGTACTACTACATATGTAGGTATGTCACGGGATAGATAAGGTCCCTTGACCGGTAGACCTAAATGACGAACAAAACAAACTATAGGACAATATTAACTGTCTCTCTAATTATAATGGTTCTTCGAATCTCAAGAGCCCTGGTAGACAGACAAACTGACATAATACCTAACCTAATCCATACATGCACCTCGCAATGTATTTTACTTTGAGCTAATATATATAAGTAACTGATTTGACTCAGTTATCCAAAAATTAGAATTTTGAAAAACCCTTGACATAGTGGGCTGATTTTCATCAAAACATAGCTAATAAGTCTAAGAACACTCCCGACTAATTCAGCTTTCAAACAAAAAAAAACGAAATCTAAATCGGTTCATCACTTCGATAGCTACGATGCCACAGATAGACAGACAGACACGTAGAAACTTGTAACACCCCGTCGTATTTGCGTCGGGGGTTAAATATTAATCTTGGGCTTCGGAACAAGAGCGTCACCTGTCACGATCACCAGTGTCCAAAATCAGTGGCGTAGCGAGGGGGGGGCCGGGGGGGCCATGGCCCCGGGCGGCACATGACAGGGGGCGGCAAAATCGGCAATTAAAAATTATAACATACATAGAGACAGAGTCGCACCATAAGTGTTCCTTTGTACCTTTTTGTTACGGAACCTAATAAATAAAATTGTTAATTATGAGACCAACATTTTTCAAATCGCGCTGAGAAACGCGCCAATTCTCTGTTTTGTGCTGGCGCCGAATACACCGCGGCTGCGATGGACGCGGGGCGGGGGCGCGAGCGGCCGCGCGCTGCCGAGCAGCCGCCGAGCTTCCACGAACTATAGGCGAATGTTCGAAAAACTATGGCGAAAGAGCTTAAGCGGCAGCTATATTACACGATAAAACACCTTATCGTCATACTGTTAAGCCTTACTTTGTAATGAATGGAGTTCTACATTTTTGTACTTACGACAGATGAATACTTGAGTTGAGCAAACAAAATTCGTCATTTTGTTCCGAAGTTTCGATTTTAAAAACTGCAATTACTTCTTAGTGCTAAGTTTAATTATAATTGGAAAATATTACATTTGATTTGTACATTGATATTCAATTCACTTATTGTCAAATTGGGTAAGTGTCTATTTTAAGTACCTATTTTGGAATTTGAATTGAATGTTGAATAGTTTTGTTCCAAGTTTGAAATATTTCTCGTATGTTATGTGCGTAAGTAAACAATAATATTATAATACTTTAGCTTTGTGCTAAGGCCACCGAGTAATATTAGACGGTAAACCAAATTTTAGCACTAAAAAAACTGGCCAAGTGCGAGTCGGACTCGCCCACCGAGGGTTCCGTACAAACTTTCAATAGTTGAATCATCAAATGTTATTCATATAACTCTACAAACTTGACTAAATCCCTCAAGAGTCAATTCCCACATAAGTAATATTTGAATATACAATTTTATTGTTAGACAACGTCCAAAGAAAATCATAACTCGACTTCAATAGTTTACGACATGTAAGGACGCTCCTGAAGCGACCTCATTATATCAGGATAAATGCGATGTAGGAAATGAGCGTTCAACGTACAGCGATATCTTTCGGCAAATTAAGTAAACTAATGTGTGCGAGCTAGTATGGAGGATGATTTTTATGGGATAATTGTTTATTGTGTGAACCGATTTTAACCATTTTTCCTCTCTTTGAAAGCAAAAACTTTCATTTTCAAAAATACAGGTACAATAAACACCCGCAAGAGTGTTCAAATTGAAAATGTAAATCTGGAAGGATTCTTTATAAAGTAAAAAAAAAAGTTCATTTTTTTTCAAAAACATTTTTTTTCCACAACAAAAAAAATATCGTAGCTTCCCGAACGCTGCCCAACCGAGTCGGATTCGACGATTAACCTCTTTCTCGAAGTTGGACCTACCTAATTGGATAACTTGTCCTAGGTATATATAATCGTCTACAACTTCGAGTGTAAAGCCTCCAATTGTAACGGGAATTGGTGCTACATGGGCATTGGAGATGATTTTCGTCTTATCCATGTTCATCTTAAGACCAACTCGCATGGAGGCTCTATTGAGGCGTACTCAAGTCCTCCATGGTCTCAGCCAAGACTACTATATCGTCCGCGAATCGAAGGTGAGTGAGGTACTCGCCACCGATTGAACCGATGGCCGTTGGGGCGGAAAGGTTCTCGAGTGGCGACCGCGTACCGGAAGGCGAAGCGTGGGTAGGCCCCCAATAAAGTGGACTGATGACCTGGTGAAGGTCGCAGGAGTCCGCTGGATGCGGGTGGCGCAGGACAGGTCATTGTGGCAATCTTTGGGGTAGGCCTATGTCCAGCAGTGGACGTCTTTCGGCTGATATGATAAAATAATAATAATAATAAAATAAATATTGGGGACACCTTACACAGATCAACTTAGCCCCAAACTAAGCAAAGCTTGTACTATGGGTGCTAAGCGACGATATACATACATAAATAGATAAATACATACTTATATACATAGAAAATATCCATGACTCAGGAACAAATATCTGTGCTCATCACACAAATAAATGCCCTTACCGGGATTCGAACCCAGGACCGCGGCTTAGCAGGCAGGGTCATTACCGACTGCGCCAGACCGGTCGTCAAATGATGATGATGATGATGATAAAAAAAAATATGAAAAAAATAGTTTTGATATGTATAGTTTGAGTTTTTTGTAACGATACCCCACTTGCCCGAGTAAATTTGAAATTTATAGTTTTCCCCCCTTTTATTTTGGCCATTTTCTGTAATTAATATTAATACATTTAAAAATATATACTTTCAATTTGTAGAGATTAACGATGTTCATAAGTACTGCATATTTCAAAGCGATATCATAAGTAGTTCTCGAGATATTAAATAGTGTGACAGACAGACGGACAGAGTCGCACCATATAAGGGCCTTTTATTTGTACCTTTATGGTAAGGAACCCTAAAAAGGCGCGAAATTTAAATTTTCTATGAGAATTTAACCTTCGCCCATAGGGCGAAAATATAAAATATTGAAAATATAGATTTTCAATATTTTTTTGAAGTGTTAGAATATGGTTCGTCGATGATTCCGCCAACGCCAAGGTTTAGGAAGGCACGCGTTTCAAGAAATGTACTAGCCGCTGAGCCGTCTATTTTTAAATTTGCCGTTTTTTTAGTACCAAGATTTGGTTGACTGTCTTCTTTAGTAGGAACAAAAGACAAAAGCTATTGGTTTGGATTACCTCAAAAAGGAAAAACGGATCCCTATAGGATCATTCGTGCGTCTGTCTGTCCGTCTGTCACAGCCAATTTTCTCCAAAACTACTGAACCGATTAACTTGAAATTTGGCACACATAAGTCCTGTGACCCAAAGCAATTTAAATTAAGAAAATTTAATTGTAGGGGTCACTTTTGGTTGGTAAAAATGAAAATTAAAAATTAAAGTTTTTTAAACTCTATTATGTTACATATCAAATGAAAGAGCTTTTTATAAGTATTTCAAAAATATTTTCTCAAATAATTATAAATGAAGTAATTTAAGAAAATAGGTAAAAAATTCACAGAAAAAATACACGAGATAGCCTTCAATCTATAGATTACACAGGAAAAGCCTATTATAAATCTACAGTCAAACGTAAGTCGGACTTAAAAGAAAGAAAACTCAAATTTCACTCTCTGCTGCTGAAAGGAGTTACCAAATCTCTTGAAATCTAACTAAATTAATTTCTGTTTCGTTATTTTTAGAAATTGTTCAGAATATCGATTATTATTAAAAATGATTTAAGTGCCTTCAAAAAACGAGGCGCTTAAGCCCTTCTTGTGGTGTACGGAGCCCTTACAACGATAGCACACCTCGCACTTATAATTACCAAGTAGGTATAATCTAGATATGTTGATCATAAGAGAGGCGGCATATCGGCAAAATTGGTGATCGGCCCCGGGCGGCAATCACAGACGCTACGCGGCTGTCCAAAATAACAGTTTAAATTTTTACAGAAAAAATACCTAAGTTCTGAACTATCCCCTCTAGTCCAAACTAGGGCTCCCGGTCGTGACCGTGTATCGTGAACACGTAGCCGTACGCACGTTGCCGTGATACACGGCAACGGATTTCTGGTTCGTTCGTCACGTGAAAATAAATCACGTGAAATTAGCGTACGTACGTACGTAGATCCGTACGTACGTACGTACGAATTCACGTGACACGCCCGGCCCGGTCCAGCGGCGTTTCATGAGAGAAGATAAGATCGGATGCAGTCTCTATAAGTTATGAATAAAAATGTAGGTTATATCTTAATTACTTTTGAATTAAAATTTACATTCAATACTGCGGTTTTTCAAATATTAATATGTAAGTAATAAATAAATATAACCGAATAAACGATCCGGGGTTTCCGATAGGCTTAATTTAGAAGTGGTTATTAAAATACCAACGATATGGGTAGGTAACCTTTTGTAAGGGTAACTGCTAGATTTGGTAACCGTTTCAGATAAAGTTTCCTTCCAGTCATTTGAGTTTTTTACTCTATTCAAAAGTATTCAACAGTTGTAATTCTAAATTCAACTTATTATTGAATAACCACTGTTAGCATTGTCTCTACGCTACAACCGACGCTTCGAGTTCAAATCCAGAAAATACTTATACTTTTACTAAAATATTACTTTTATGTTACCATGACTATACCTTATCCTTTGTTAAGCTTATCTGTTGAGTGGTTGTGGTTGAAAAATACCATGCGTTAACATGGTAATATATGGGCTTAACCGTGCACCGTGATACCTTTGAATCTGCTTATTATGTGTCTGCAGTGTTCGTTGACAAAAACTCTCTAGTTACCCTCTGATTAATGAGATTTAATAGGTAGATAAGTATACACGGTACTATTCAATTATTGATGAACGGAATAAGAAATTTGTCAATTTAGTATAAAAATTAAGAATGTGACGATGGGATGACATCCACGGAAACGTAATTTTAACATATACCTAGTTAATAATTATGTTATACATTTTACGCCAACTTAACTGTTATAGCCACCATTTAATTAGGTAATTACGTTATATAGTAATAAGATTGATGGTCGTAAAAAAAGTCTACTTTAAGAGTGTTCAAGGCGCAGGATTATCATTTTATTGTTTCAAACTGTTTCAAATTGTTTCAAAAATAATAATTAATATAATAACTAAGCCATGTACTACTGATTGCTTAATAAAGCATTGCTTAATAAAGTGAGCTTCGTTATACTATTTACATGCAATAACTTTAAAATTATTTTTTCATGGTATTTATTATGGATTACACCTATTTAAAAAATTAACTTACTCGTTTGATGTCGTAACAGTAACAGCAGATTTCAAATGAACTGACGTCAAATGCCTCGCGATAGATCCTGTAGTACCATGACGACACGGAAACTCATTGTTTGTCCGATCCTTGCAGAGACTACATAAAGCTGAATCTCCGACTCTGGTGGCATATCTCCACACCAAACTTCTCTTCGTTGTTAAGAGTTTCAAACATTAACAGTAACAATACAAAAACTGAACAAAACAACAACGACAATAACTTTTAAATTCACCGCTAAAGTAAAGTGTCAAGGCCTTCAAGTGTTGATCAACTGGGATCTTACAAGTGACTAATTGAAATAAACTAAAACTCTAATCTGCCCCATCCAGATTAAATAAAAAAATCCCAAAATGTAAAAATAACACATCGCTCATTTCACTCAGCTTCACGTACAAATGGCTGCTCGTAAATCTTACTGTCTTTATTACCACGTGGTGGAACTGCACTTATTATTTACAAAATACCACCACAGTAAGATAGCTGAGCTCGTTCGTCAAACAATGCAGTGCTTTAAAGGAATATACTATCTAAAAGTATTATTTAATGTACCGTAACTGATAAGAACTGCAGCTGTTATTTTTTTTGTCTTAACCGTGGCCCCGCGCACGTGTGTGCATATTTTTTTTACCTGGAGTATAATAGTCATCATAGTACGTCTCAAAGATTCACAGAACTTGATCTTTTGTTCATCTACAATATCTACATTGCTGTTTGCCTTGTTTACATTTAAGATTCGTTATATTATTACATATTAGCAAGCTTAAATATTAATTAATTAAAGCCACTTCGTAGGTAAATTACTTTTTATAAAAATCTTTTTTCATTTTCATACATAATAAATGAAAGAATAAATGTGAAAACCTTAAGAATAACATAATAATGCTTCACCAGAAATATATGGCTAAGCGTCGTGTTGCTGAATTTCATTAGAACTATTGTCCCGGATCCGTAAGTTCACATTTTTGACACATTTGTTTTGATGTATGTTGCGATGTGGCTAAGACGTATCGTTTGCCAAATTTAACGATTAATTTCGAATTGGTTGAATCGATTAGGCCCTATGGACAAGGAGGCGCTTAAACAAATAAACGATTTCTATCAACTAACTGAAATGTCATTTGAATCGTAATTACACTCTGCCACAGCACTAGTTTAAAAATAAAAATGAATGATAAATGACATAATAAGTAAATCTTGCGTTATAAATTAATATCGTAAAATACTTACTAACGAAGATCCGCAAAAATGTAACATGTTTTAGATTATGTTTAAAGTAGGTAAGCGAAATATTGTTTTTAAGTACTTGATTTTTTTAACCATTATTACAGGATTTTACGTTTTGTGGACGCTGTCATGTGTGAAAAAGAGGTTCTTACATTTCTTACAGCTCTGGGACAATATTTACTCCATACTATACTAAACTGTCACCACTTACAGTTTTAAGTTAGTGTCGAGTACTTGAGGATTCTGACGGCACATGTCAAAAAATAAACAATATTAGGCCCTAACGTAACACAGCGAATAACTCCATAAATCACTTGATCTTCTCTTATAAAACAAAGTCCCCTGCTGCGTCTGTCTGTGTGTTTGTGATAAAGTCAAGAACTACTGAACGGATTTTGATGCGGTTTTCATTTATGAATAGAGTAATCCTTGAGGAAAGTTTAGGTTTATAATTTGTTAGTTTTGTTTGAATTGGTAAAAATATGACGATATTTTCTAATCGAGTTGGACAAAATCCCGCTGGCTGAGAGCTTTAATCGAAAACGCTGCCAAAACCGTTTGAGCTATATCAAAATAATGTATTGGAAAATTGTGTCTCTCTAATAGGTCTACAAAAAAGTCCGCGATGGCATATATCTATCTTTTACGGATAACTTATTATAAAAAATTTTATGATAATCCCCGTGCGTAGCCGGGGAGGGCCGCTAGTTATATGTATTGTATATGTTCGACAATTAATGGACTGTATGGGGGCGAAAAGGCGAAAACGATAGAGTGGAATTTAGGGCCGAGTCAGCAAGGAAGTTGGTATTACGGAACCGAGAACGACAAATGTCCGTAGTACAGTCGCCTGCGTCTCCCATCAGAATCCACCCGAAAACGGTGTTGACGGCAGTCGCCTGGCCCGGGGCCCCATGGATTAAACCTGGGCGCAACGAAGAAGCGAAAATATTGACATTCAACAATAGATCAACAGGTCCTGGAATGTGCCAGTAGGGGTCAGCTAATTCTAAGCCCCTAATATGTTGCCATGATGACAGGTCGACAAGTTCAGGCGGCATCTCAGGACAAATTTTAGGCAGCAAATAAGCCTGAAACGAGAGGCTAGTATCAGCCTTCCCAACGCTCGGTGTGATGGTACATGACAATGTGCCACCAGGCTTCGACACGAGTTCACCGATACCAGTGATGGCATGGTTCCCATATTCTGCCCGGAGACCAAGTCTCTGTGCACATGCCTCACTTATGAAATTACAGCCACTGGCACAGTCAAGCAAGGCCCTTACCTCAACTAAATTCCCTCTGGCATTCTCCACCAATACCCTCGCAGTCGAAAATAGGGATGAAGCGGCAACATTATTGGCTACCATCACCAGAGGATTTGTTGAGCTCGATGGACGCTTCAAATTATCCACATCCGTTGCCGGGGGTACAGGCACCTTACCACTATTAAAATGCAACAGCGTATGGTGAGAGAACCGACATTGCTCACACCGCTGCTTCGACTTGCACGACCTCATAGGATGTGACCCCGACAGACACAGAATACACAACTTATTCTCTTTTGCACATTTAAACCGAGAAGCGGGGTCATAACTCAAAAAGGTTGGACAGGATGTAAGACTGTGGGCCTGTCCACACACCTCACACTTCGGAGCCGAGACTACCAAGGCTACTTTTGGCTTATTAGATGGCTTGCTACTACTTGGCTGCGGAGCACTAGCGACAAACCCCGATGCCACTGCAGCGTCTAAGGCACGGTGTCGCTTTTCAATAAAATCCTGCAATTTACTAAACTCAGGAATGTCATCAGAGTTATGTTCTAATTCGAATTGCTCTTTAGTGTTCCTATCAAGCTTCGACCACAGTAGTTGTACGAGAAGGAAATTTTTGTCCGGTAAGTTGAAACCTTTCAAAATCGACAAATTCTCAGCAAAAACCCTATAAACCCGCTGCAGGTCACTAGCGCGGGATGCCTTCACCGGCTCACACTGTACAAGCTTCTCATAGTAAGTAGCAGCAATTAATCTAGTTTTGTTATATTGCTTGTACAGCGCTTCATATGCTACCTTATAGTTGTCATCGGTGACAGGATAATTCTTTATAAGGTCATAAGCTTCGTTTTGCACACTGGACAAAAGATAATGCAATTTTTCAACCGGAGCAATGTCAGTCCGCTTGTCCACCAAAGAATTAAACAACTGCATAAATGTTACCCAATTTTCAATTTTCCCATCAAATGCTTTAATTTGCAGTTTTGGTAACTTAGGCAAGACCGGCTGCGGCACGCCCGAGACTGACGAAGTCCCAGCACAAGGCTTCCTATTCTGCAACCTCGACCGTACTGCCCTTACTTTCGAATCGAACATCGCGGTATGTGAGCAGATCTCCCTGTGTTCGGAACGAGGAGCACTACTTAATAACTTTATTTGCGCTTCATGGAAGTTCTTCGCTATAGAACACAGCTCACTCTCGTCACATAGCGCAAGTTCGGAGTCCGACAACATTTGCAAATATTCAATTCTCATTACCTGATAGTCACGAGCAATCATCACCGTGTCAACCTCTGTTCCGACAGACTTATCGCCATTCGTCATTATTACGGCGTTAAATTACACTAAAAACGGCGATATTAATATGAAATTACAACAAAACTAATCTAATCTTCACAAAATAAATCACAACACAAAAGTCGGTTGATTGACACTGACAGGAGTCACAGGTGTCAGCTGACAGGTGACACTTGACAAAATTGTTGCCAGTAAAATGAAAAGTGAGTGAATGATTTTTGTTAAAGCACCATTACCCGACCAACTTTCTTGCTTACCCACAAATTTTTAACAAGTCTACCCTAAATTTTAAAGTGCGAAAAATGACAATACAAATTTGAGAAAGCGAATATTTAAAACGAAAACGACAAATCATAGGCGCTTTATCAAAGTATGCGGGTCGAAGGCCAAAATGTTCGACAATTAATGGACTGTATGGGGGCGAAAAGGCGAAAACGATAGAGTGGAATTTAGGGCCGAGTCAGCAAGGAAGTTGGTATGGAGTGAAAATGATAAATGTGATGTTAGACGAACAGTGTGAAATGAGTGTAAGCGAAGTTTACCTTACAGTCCGGGAATGTGAGGACTGAGTCGTTGGTCGCGCTGTAGGCCCGCTGGCGGTGATTTCAGCTCCTTGTCGCAAGCTAGAGGAAGCGTAAAACCGTTACCTTCGAGCTTTCAACTTAGACCTTCGACGTTCTCTCCACGTATGATCCTGGCGCTCTCCGATACACAACACTGATTGAAATTAAGCTAAATTACGGGTGATGGTGCTTTCAAATAATTTACTGCGAGAAATAGCGAGACTGGCTAAGGTGATGGTGACTGTTCGCGAGTCTATTGCGTACTGGCTCTGTCAATTGCATGACAGAGCAACCGTTTTTTTTAATATTCGAATTTCAACTGTGACAAAGTGTTGCCACAGTTAACATGAAAAAATATCCGAAAAAATGATGGGCAAAACTGAACAGTATAAAAATCGAAGCAAAACATAAATATAAGTTTAATTCATACGTAAAAAAACTTTCGTCCGGTATTAAGTATAGGTACTAAGTGATAATTCAATAGTAGTCATGATTTGGTTTTCTCCCGGGCGTGTTGAATCTACAAAACGTACGATAAGTACCCAACGGAACCGCCACCCGAAGCTCTGCACACGAACGTAGGTTCGGGCGGCGGCGTGTCACGGACCGCGGCGTGTCACGTGAATCCGGGCGCTAAGGCAAGTACGTACGTACGAGGTACGTACCTTGCCGTGTTCGTGAAATTCGTGATCTTAGTACCGCCGGTGTTAAGGTCACGTAGCTACGGTTCGGCGTGAATCACGTGTATCCAGAGCCCTAGTCCAAACTATAAATAAAATGTCAAACTACGAGTAGCAAAAGGTAAATAATGCTTACAACGCTTGCGCCCGCAATATGTCTTGCTCCTCTTGTGATCTGGAAATAATAAGAAAATAGATACAAAAGGGTTAGTTTTAAAAAACCTTGTTTTGTTTTTTTTACCTACATAAAAATAATTTTGTATTAGGAATATTAGGATTTAGGGCCTCAGTGCCATTACGTTGTACTATGCTTACAGTTAGATAGTGTCGCTATGCCCCTTCATAAATATGCAAACAGAATATCTAGTTTTCCCATAATTTCTGCATATAACTTCTCTTTAAAAATAAATAAATAAATATTGGGACACCTTACACAGATCAACTTAGCCCCAAACTAAGCAAAGCTTGTACTATGGGTGCTAAATACATACTTATATACATAGAAAACATCCATCACTTAAGAACAAATATTTAGTCATAATATCTGTGCTCATCACACAAATGCTCTTACTGGGATTCGAACCCAGGTCCGCGGCTTAGCAGGCAGGGTCACTACCGACTGAGCCAGACCGGTCGTCAAAAATACCCATAGTTACTGATAAGCATGGTAAAGATAATTTAAAACTAACAAATATCTGGAGATATTTGTTAGTTTTAATAATTAAAAATATGGCAAAATTAAGCTAATTACTATACTTGTGGTTTATGATAAAGTTACTGATAAATTAGTTAAAAAATGCACTCAAAATTTAAACAAAAAGTCAAGCAAACTTACGTTACATGCCTCGGCTCACTAGGTCTAGGGCTAAAAAGCGCTCCCAAGCTCCCAATCATCATCCTAACCGGTGACAAACTCCTTCTCTCCTCACTCGGAACGTCCAACGAGTCGGTCACATCCCACTCATCTTCGGAGAATGAGAACGACTCCTCCAAGTTAGGTATCACATCAATGTAGGAGTCCTCAGAGTCGGAATGCATGCTTGTGTCGGTGGTTGTGTTTTCTGAGACGGTGGTGTAGGAGTCTTCGAAGGAGGTGGTAGAGTTGTTACAGTTGTTCTCCATACTTGTGTCCGTGTCATCAAAAAAGTTGCTAGTGATGGGTGAGGTGAAAAAATGGTGCTACATGATTATTGCTAAAATGAGGTGACTTTTAAATTATCAAGTATTATTTTGCAAGATGAATACTGAATTACTGAATAGATACTTTATATTTCCGTGGCAATATTACTATGCGACAAAGTTCAAAAAACTAAATTTTAGCATACACGTAAAAATGATTACCAGTGTAAATAAGCTAAATAGTCAACTATGAAAAAGTTGCTTAATGTTACTTATGAATTCACCTTACAAAATATCATTAAAAACACAAGAAAATGTTTACTCTATAAACGGACCCTCTACAAAATTGAATATGTCAACAATAGATAAAATCATGTGATGTGATGTTGGTATACAGAAAATCTTTAATAAGTAAATATTCCCCTAGGCACAGGCAGTTTCCTTAACTTTGATACTTCTCAATTCTTTCACAATCACTTCTAAAGTCATTTTTTTATGTATGTTTTTCACTGAATTTAAATTTTTGCACACCAACCCCCTTATTCATAAACATTCACTAAAGTTATCGAGCCGATAAAGTTTGTTTGTCCCTTTCATTGGTATGATAGAAAGGGATAAGCTATTGACTTGAGAACTTTAGTGTACATTTATGAATAAGGCGGTAAAAATTTAATTTATATATTCCATTTTTACCTAGTCAGTTAACTACAGGGTGATACAAATGAAATGAGAGTGAATCTATTCTAATGAGAGTGAATCTAACAATTTTTCCTTATTAGTTATGTCATCACAGGTAAAATAAGTTGTATATGAATCATAGACAGACAAGTTAATTTACCTCCTGCTCTTCCTGATATAAGAGGACATGATAAAATAAAACCTATATTTATCAAGCAGATGTGTCTACAAATGATACAAATTTTAGATTAAAAGAATCAATTAAAGAATTAACTACACTTCTGGTGGAATTATAAACTTGAACCTATGATATGATCTCAACCAACTGACCTAAGGGTGTTAAGTTCTGCCAGAAGGGTAATTTTTACCTTTTTTTCTTAAATACAAAAATTTTGCATTGATTCAGAAAGCTATCTTATCTTTATTAATCAGGTTAACTGTAAGAGATCCCTATCAGGGATAAGTTCGGCTTTGTACTTCCTCCTTCTTTTTTATATTTGATGTCTTGTATATTTTATGTTGGTGGTACAATAAAGAGTTTACTTACTTACTTGCTATCTTGCTCATTTATAAATTTTGCTTTAAGCTACTTACTGATAATTTGATACCTAGCTTTGGCACATTACTTCCACGGTTTACATGCTGAAATGCTAATGGTCAAAATTGTGCTTCATTTTCACTGACTTGCATCTTTTGTGAAGTGCAAGTAATGTAAGGAAATTGCCTGCAGACCTTGGGTAACCTGTAGCTACTAGAAATAATACATCCAACAATGTTTTCAACCGTTTTTGATACAAAAAATTGATATTACATTACAGTTTTCAGTTGCATAGGTCATATAAAATATGATAATTATATCAATTGTTGCATTGAACATATAGGAAACACTTTTTTTTTTACAATTAACCCACCTAGTGGGTTTTTGGCAATGAATGTGTAATAAAAAATGAAGTACCTATATTTGAACGTAATTACTGAGATAATATGAGAAATGGAAATGTAGGGTAGTTGTGAAATTAACATTAACATAACTAACATTTATGTTCATTGTTATTAATTACAACATAACTAAAGAACTAATTAAAATCAAGGCAATGAACATCAAACATTAATATTATTAGATAACATAATATTTACTGTAACTACGAAATCATGCTCAAAAGCGAAAGCGAAGCGTGTGTAGAAAAATAGGTCTTATGCTAACACTTACAAGGCATGAGGTTGCTCGCAGGACCAGCCTGTAGTGGATCCTTCGCCATCAGGATTTTCTGGCCTCTTACTGAGGAAGTAGTACAGAGCAGCCCCAACACCAACGCCCAAGGCTGCGGCCGCCAAGCCGAGCCCGCGGCTTGGGCAGTTGTTGTTCTTCTGCCGATCTTCCTCGCGCATACTCATCTTTGTTCCGTTATTGCGTTCTGATCACCTTGTGAAATATTTTATTTTCGTTTCGTGTTTGAGCTTTGACGTTGACAGGTAGTGTTGGGATGTTGAGAGATTGTGGTGAAATCTAAATCGACGATTGTAGTTTCATGAAGAACTGATAACAAAAAAAATAGCTTTGCATTAGTAATAATGCAGTTTATTCTACAAAATATAAGTTATAAAATACTGAATTTTGATTAAGATAATAATTGAGTTCTGGCTGAATACAAACACTTTGGTCAAACTTTGGTCGACACAAAAAAAAGAAAACAAACTCCGTTCCGCTCTACACAAAATTTAACTTACTACTAAGATGCAAAATTAATTAAATTAATAAGTAAAATCAATAAACTAAAAACATTAATCATACCTGACTATAATTTTAATTTACTTATATACTCTCAGTAGTTATATTCGTTATAATCTAATTTTTTTATTAAATCAAAAATATTAACTTGACAGGTATCAAGACCTCATTAAGACGGAACGGAACGCAGCAAAAAATTTTTCACTTCCTTTCAATTTTCTTTAGTATTTGTTGTTGAGATTTTGTGTGCACGCTTTACGGGGATTTACAGAAAAACCTAAACAGAGATAAGAAAATGACTTCCGAACGTTAGTTTTAATCTACCTTCCAGTGAAGCAAACCAAGTTTACTTTTGAAACTTGTAATACTATAGTAAAACTAGTTAAAGTAAGTTTTTATTATCTTAGCTGTGTTTTCATAGCCTTCTGATTTGTTTGATCAATAGGTACGCTCCAGCAGTGTTACTAAGTAGGTGAGTTAAATAGCGTGGAAGAGACAATGTACTATTGCCATACTTGTTGGCATATGTTGTCTTCTACGCATTATGTCGAACACCTACCTACACTACAATTGTATTTATGTAGACACGTAAAGACAACACATTTCATAAATATGTAGGGTGCATTAGGGTAATTCCGAAAGTCGCCTAATTTCGAAAGTCTCACAAAAATCACCATTATTTCCTTCATATCAAGATTCCCCTTTCAGAATTACCAGAGCATTTCTGTCATTCGGAATTGCCCTAATGAACCTTATTTAAAACTTGCATAATATATATTTTTGCTATTTAGATAATTGTAAGTAAGTATCATATAATTTTATAAGAACAAAATGTTTATGATATTATAAAGAAAGTTGTTTAAAATTGAGTGGAACTAATGTTCAAAAGTATCACTATTTGTATTTATTTTTAGGAATGAATGACATATAAATTACACAATTTTTGATTTAAAAATAGAAATTTCTAATGTATTTAGTACTTAAATATTTGGCACAGACTCCTTTAAATATACATATTTATATGCTAACATATTATGCCTATTAGTTTTTGACACTTCGTTCTTAGGACTGTGTGATATTTTCATTTGTCTCCTTTGTCCCTTAAAAAGATGGGAATTGGAGGAAACCATACAAATCATTCAAAATCTACCTCATTTATGATTATGACTGTGACATGGGTTTCATCTAAATAATGGGAACAAACTGAAATACATCCATACTAATATTGTAAATGGGAAAGTGTGTGTGTCTGTTTGTTTGTCCGTCCTTGACGTCAAAACGGAGCAACGGATTGTTGTGATTTTTTAAGTGGAGATAGTTGAAGGGATGGAGAGTGACATAGGCTACTTATTGTCTCTTTCTAACGCGAGCGAAGCCGCGGGCAAAAGCTAGTATACTATACAAGTAATGATCCTCCAATCTTATATTTCATACCATGTCAGTGGCAAACAGGCATCCAACTGATGAAAAGGGGTCACCGTAACCTATGGACGCCTGCAACTTGAGCGGCGACGCATTGCGTTACCGACAGATCAGAAATGGTCGCAGTGATACATAAGGTGCTAAGAAACCTTACATAGACCCTAGCAAGAAGGGTTCAGGGTGTTGAGGACAAATTATAATTGGTTCGCAGCTTAAACTAAAGTCCATGTAACATTATTCCAGAATGGAGGTACTAGCCAAGGGTATCATGATAAGCGCTGCGGTGGTGGTGGCGGCCGTGGCTGCCGTGGTTCAGTGGTGGCAGTTCAGCCAGGTGCCGGAGCGGTACTCCACGCATGGCGAGCGGCCGAGACGGAACTGAGGTAAATTCTTCGTACACATATTGAAGGATCCCCTTTTCATTTTTTTCTATTTTAACCCTTACCTGGCCAACTGTATACGCGGCCATGCGCGGATCCAGGGGGGGGGGGTCATGGGGGTCATGACCCCCCCTGGAGTCTAAGTTTGCCATACAAATAGACCACGTGACCCCCCCTGGGGCCCCGGGCCTTTACCACGTGACCCCCCCCTGGGCAAGAATAGTTTGCCGCCGTATAGTTGGCCCGACGCTACGCTCACGAGACGCTGGGGGAGGGGGGTCTTAAGTATACAAGTGTTGTGGCTAGAAGGTAAGGGTTAAATAAAATGGTGGTTAACCAAAAAGATTACAAAATAAAGATTATATCCTCACTAAATCTAATTGTGCCATATTCAATAGCTGGGTGCACAACTCCACACAGAGCGAGCACATTGCCTACCGACGTGCCTAAGATGTAGCTCTGTGTGGACGCGGCTAATCAAGGAAACTAAAGTTACTGTTGATTGTCATAAGGGACCGGCCACACTTAAGAGACGCATGTCCTGAGGTGCGGAACGGACGTCCGCGCCACGCCGCCTGAATGTAATTAAAAAAACGTCTCCTCAGTACATTTTGTATAGGAAGGACGTAAGACGCGCCCCAGGTGGCGTGGCGGCGGCGTAGCGCGCGCCGCGCCGCTACGTCCTTCCTATACAAAATGTACTGAGGAGACGTTTTTTGAATTACATTCAGGCGGCGTGGCGGAGACGTCCGTTGCGCGCCCCGAGACACGCGACGCTTAAGTGGGAACGCTGCCTAAGGCAACCTTTATCAAGAGTGAACAGGCATCTTCTGGGCGAGCTCACTCCATCGTAGGCCTCATCTTGGCCAAGAGTAAGCCCATTTATAATAAAAACCGGCCAAGAGCGTGTCGGGCCACGCTCAGTGTAGGGTTCCGTAGTTTTCCGTATTTTTCTCAAAAACTACTGAACCTATCGAGTTCAAAACAATTTTCCTAGAAAGTCTTTATAAAGTTCTACTTCTGTGATTTTTTTCATATTTTTTAAACATATGGTTCAAAAGTTAGAGGGGGGGGACGCACTTTTTTTTCCTTTAGGAGCGATTATTTCCGAAAATATTAATATTATCCAAAAACAATCTTAGTAAACCCTTATTCATTTTTAAATACCTATCCAACAATATATCACACGTTGGGGTTGGAATGAAAAAAAATATCAGCCCCCACTTTACATGTAGGGGGGGTACCCTAATAAAACATTTTTTTCCATTTTTAGGGTTCCGTAGTCAACTAGGAACCCTTATAGTTTCGCCATGTCTGTCTGTCCGTCCGTCCGTCCGTCCGTCCCTCCGTCCGTCCGTCCGTCCGTCCGCGGATAATCTCAGCAACCGTTAGCACTAGAAAGCTGAAATTTGGTACCAATATGTATGTCAATCACGCCGACAAAGTGCAAAAATAAAAAATGGGAAAAAATGTTTTATTAGGGTACCCCCCATACATGTAAAGTGGGGGCTGATTTTTTTTTTCATTCGAACCCCAACGTGTGATATATTGTTGGATAGGTATTTAAAAATGAATAAGGGTTTACTAAGATCGTTTTTTGATAATATTAATATTTTCTGAAATAATCGCTCCTAAAGGAAAAAAAAGTGCGTCCCCCCTCTAACTTTTGAACCATATGTTCAAAAAATATGAAAAAAATCACAAAAGTAGAACTCTATAAAGACTTTCTAGGAAAATTGTTTTGAACTTGATAGGTTCAGTAGTTTTTGAGAAAAATACGGAAAACTACGGAACCCTACACTGAGCGTGGCCCGACACGCTCTTGGCCGGTTTTTTTTATTTTTGCACTTTGTTGGCGTGATTGATATACATATTGGTACCAAATTTCAGCTTTCTAGTGCTAACGGTTACTGAGATTATCCGCGGACGGACGGACGGACGGACGGACGGACGGACGGACAGACAGACATGGCGAAACTATAAGGGTTCCTAGTTGACTACGGAACCGTAAAAAGGCGCTATTTCCATCATAGCTTCAATATGAAATATTTGTTTTCATCAACCAACTTTGTGGTATGTACAGTCAGCCAAAAAACTGATTTACCACTTTTCGAACTTATGTTTTTAATTAGACTTGAGTCAAAATCACAATTTTAGGTGAACATTAGTCATTTTTAACTACAAGCTTTTATTCAACTTTCCTTGTTAGTATGCGTCAAAACGTAGAAGCTAAATTTGACACACTTCCCGGTTGCCGATTGAGCTAAAATTTTGGCACACATGTAAATCACGTGACAATGCAATATTATGAGAGAGAGTAGTACTTAGATGGCTGTTGAAAAAAGGTACAGTCGGCAATAAAAGCTTGAGCCAAAAATGAAATTTTTGCAAAAAACTTATATCTTCTTTGTTTCAGAGGAGGAACTTCCACCTGCACAAAGTATTGAAGCACAGCAATAATAAATGATTATGCGATATTATTAGCTTGATTAGAAATTAATATTATTTATTGCAAGTTATGTTATTTTTTTAAGATTGGTTCTTTTAATAAAAATGAATGAATAAAGTTTGTTTTAACAAGTACCTCACCTGTAACAACCTGTATGTATATATGGCGGTTCTCATTATGACTTTGACTACTAACTAGGTCTAAGGTGAAACTACGTGTTCACAAACTATTCAATTTCAATAATTTTATTTCGGAAATAATCCATAGTGTTAGTGTACATTCCCTTAATCCTATGTTAGTTACATTTACATATTATTTATTACATCTAAAAAAAACTAAAACTAATAAATTATACACTTGGCCTTTGGATTCCATATGTACACTATCCCAGTGTCTCCAGATAGCACAAGCAGGCGATTCCAACACTAGGCGCACAAGGCTGTTGGAGCTGTCTCGCACGCGACGCATCAGGGAGGCAGTTCTTTTGCGTATTATAGCACCGAAACTGTCAGTGCGGGCCTCAGCGAACATGCCTGACGCACTAGGCAGTCCCAACAGCATCCTGAACCCATTGTTGTACTGGATACGCAGGGCACTGAGGGCCTTTTTAGTATAATTTGTCCACAGGCTACACGTGTAAAAGGATTGGCAAAACAAAATGCTTTAAATAGCGTTATTTTGACATTCCCATTACACCGCGCAAACCTGCGGGACAGCATATTATAACGTACCGCCAATGCCCTGCGTTCCCTCAATACACTCTGGCGTTCACTACGATATTCAAATATAGAATCCTATGCTACTCGTATAGGCTAGTTTCCTATACTTAAAATAAAATATTTTATGCACTGCACGAAATAAAGCTCCACAAAATTTGAATAAATATATGGACAGTAGTTGTATTTCAACAAAATTTCTATTTAATAAGTCAAAGAGAAAGATAAAAAGTAAATGAATTGACCGTGACGTCACTCCTCAGTATTTCATATTAATTCCATACTAGCAAATCGTTTTGACAGTTCTTAAAAAGAAGCTGATTTGACTAGTAGGAAACTAGCCTATTATCAATTCATCACCAATTAATATTTGTAAGATTTAAAATGTCTAGGGATATAAATAAGCAAATGAGGAATTATTAGTAGGAAGTAGATCTTTTGCTACTTATTTAACTTGAAGTTTAGTCACGGAACCAATGTTTTGCTTACCACTAGCAGGAAGAGATCTGTGAGTGTGTACGGTAAAACGTCCCACTTTGTCGATTGCTATAAAGCCGCTTTGTCAATTTATTCATATAAAGACAAGTGAATCTCGCCTTAATGGTAACCGATAGTGGGACGTCTTATTAAACATACTCACATTTGCTGGTATCTTAGGGCATGTAAGATCCTTATATGGCAAGCAAGTCAAGAAACAACACTTTGTAGGAACAAATAAAACAACATTATATGAAATATCCTCTATTTATTTTTATTTATTAACAAACTAGCCAATCGCTGACTCAAAACGTTCACCAGTCAAAATAAATCACATTTCATCCTCGGCAGGACAGGCACCTAAATGACTGCAGGCCGCACGGCCAAATGCAACGTGGTGGGGAAATGAGGAAAATGCTCGTCTATGACCAGTCTCAGAAATAAGTTTAGAATTCCATACATAAAAACCTACTTAAACAATAAGTTTCAGTGACCCTCAACTTATGGCTTGAGTTTTTTTTATGTGATAGCAGGCAAACAAGCAAACAGGTCGTGGTAAGCGATCACTGCCGCCCATGGACACCCAGAAAGGTTGGAGATGCGTTGCTGGCCTGTAAGATGGGTTTTGAGACTGCTCAAAAAGACTTTTTTTTTTTAATTTTTGATCGAGTTTGTCTATATCTTTGCACAGATATATGCATTCTTCCAAATGATTGTATTACAAACTCGTCATGGGACAAAAAATGAATTGCCGTGCGGCCCGAAAATAACCAGAAAGTACCAAGCTCTTTCTCGCTTCTACATAAACGGGTGTTGTAGGGTCTTCGCTTCAATGTGCCAATGGCAAAATAAAAACATTTAATTGCAAATTTGAGATCAAAAACCTTTTGAAAATAACGAAAAGTACAGTCAAGTGCAAAAATAAGTATCGAAAAAGTCGACTCAAAAATATGGTACTACGCTCTTATTACACCGAACTAAGGTGCTATGGGACATATTTTTGAGTAACATGTGTACACCCATATTTTTACACTTGACTGTACATCACGAAATCGAATGGACAGATTCTGAAAATTACAAAAGGAAGAATATAAGTGTATAGGGATAAGATTTAAAGTGTTTTTTTTAAGGTTTAGCTTTTAGCTACGGACGATATTCCGTATTACCACTCCGAGAAATAAACTTTTCAATCTTACCCAAATGCATCTATATTTTACCCTATTGGAAAACTTTTGTTAAGTTCGGTTTCATCATAGAATAAATATAAGACAATCATACCATCCCATACATTAAAATGCAACCGCCTAAGAACGCGCATATACTTCACCACACATAGATGGCGCCCACAAAAAATGTCTTGTAGCTTTTTTTTTTTTTAAATAATGGCTTTCTGCTACCAGGGCACTTTGCCAGTGTCAAGTAAATTACAGAGATATATAAAACAGTATAAGTAGTTTTCGCGATGAACTGGAGGATAGCTGGAGCAGCAGTACAAAGCATGATGGCGGCCGGGACCACGAACTGCCGAGTGGTGTCCGTAGAATTGGTTATTCGTATCTCCAAAAGAATTCTTCATTAAATGCACTCTTTGCGCAGGCTATTCACTGCATAATATCCTATCAAACTTACACATTAAACAGCAGAATGCAAAAAATACATCGGAGGACGATCCGCCATGTTCCATGGGTCAATCGAAAGTCCCGTCTTGTAGCTTTTGATTATACTTGTAGATGGCGTTAAGTGTCACTTTTGACATAGATTTATGGCTCGAAGGGCTGGCTTGTTATGGCAACAAGGCATTTTTGTAACGCCATCTATGTATGGTGTAGTGTAGTGTATGCGCGGATGGTATGATCTTATATTTAAGCTATGGTTTCATACAATGTTTCATTCTGTGATTTCTACAAAGGATAATCTTTGAAAGTCTATATTCATTTTAAAGTCAGTGTTAAGGAATATATGTGTACCTAATGTACCTATGCAATTTTGGCGAAGAGCGAGTGTATTTAAAAAAAAAGCATGTTTACCCCACAACAAACCCAGTATGGGACTTTATAAAAATTTAAAACACCTATTCTAAACGTCTCTAGACGTTATAAAAAATATCAACGCGTGACAAGAGCGCGCGGAGTAACATAAAAATAAGGATGCCCTTTTTGTAGTGAGAGACAAGTAGACAATCTGTAACAGACGAACGCACCAGACCGTGACTTTTATCACGTCAGCAAATCTTTCGCTCTCACTTATAGCTGCGTCCTTGACGGACTAATGGCGAACCGTCTCCGTTTGATCATAGAGAAATAAGGGAAGAGTTGTAACTCGATACATCAGTAAATTATGGTATATGCGAGTTATTTGTATAGGCATAGTTATAGTCACATCTATAGCGACAATCACGCGTCAAATAGCTGAATTATCAGTATCACTATTCGACACTAGGTGTCAATAGTGTCTCGTCTGCCAAAAATTTAATATTAGAACAGTTTATAATACAAGCAGAAAGAATTGAAAACAGAATACTGATTAATATTATTGTAATATTAACTAAAAATTGGTGTCTATTGATAAGTAGAAGTACTGATAATTTACGCTAGTTGACGCGTGATTGTCGCTAGATGTCACTTAACTATGCCTATACAAATAACTCGCATTTACGGATGTATGGAGTTACAACTCTTCCGTTACTTATTCCTCTATGGTTTGATCCAAGTCCGGTCCGTTTGTCTGTTACAGCTTTAAGGCAAGCAGCAAGAAAACACCATAATTTGTGTCAATAACAGTAGTTGTTAACGGACCGAGATATTCTGAAAGGAAGAAGTTTTCTGAATATCACTAGCCTCGGGACGAGTGAAGAATGACATTTTCGCACGTGTAACGAACGACGTTTTAAACTATAATAATTTTCGAAGTCTACTATTTTTCTAAAATCTATTTGACAGATTTCACACTTTATATTTTGCAGTAAATGCAAAGTAATTGATTAAAAAAAAAGAATGCCGGTGCTACTGATACTGATAATACACTTTTTGTAACCCCCGCGCCTCATGTGAAAAAATCGTAAAATTGATTACATACAACTTAGAAAGTATTATCTTTTATAAAATTAATATCCAAAACAGTAAACAGTTTCTTAACCTTCATTACTCATACAGTAAAAAACTTTAAACATCAATTCACATTTCTCAATTTTTTTAAATTTATATGTATTTTATTATGGCAACCCAGTGTAATGTAAATTAAAAAACCGTCTACTCTTAAAATACAGGGCTGACAACACTGCGCGCCGTCGCACGCATAAAAAAAGGTTCTACATTTTTGTACTAAACATGAAATACATTTTTAAGCACTAACCTTTAAATAAGCTGTTACTTTTTATTCTTACATTTGTCAATTATTTTTAAGTATAAAAGCAGTGGCTAAGTCAATATATTAGTCAGAAATTGACGATATTTCATCGCTCGAAAATCACCATTTGGTGACCATTACTCGTATTTTAAGTTTATTTAAATTATCATTATCAATACTTAACAATATACTGCATTGCTAATTGCCACTATATTTTAACTTTAAATTTACTTGGGTGGATCAACTTTTTTCGTATTGTCAGGTTGTCAAAGAAGGGTGGTTTAGTTTGTCAAAAAAAAGTTATGTCAAGTAATTGTCAACCACAAACATGTTTAGGGGGCATTTTCAGAATTTGGGACCCCCTCAATTAGCGTAGGTCGTTAACAAAAATTAACTCATTGTCAGTTTTGTGACAATAATTTTATTAGGCATGAAATTTCAATAAAATTGCTTTTGTGTTAATTACCTAAACTATAAGCAGTAATCTACATTAAGAACATAAAAAAGTTGGTTACAAAATTAATTGTCGTCACAAAACTGACATCGAGTTCATTTTTGTTAACAACCGTCACTAATTTAGGGTTCCAATTTCTAAAAATGCCCTTATACAACGAAAATAAGTTTCTTTTCTTTCCTTAGACAACGGTAACCATGGCAACGGTAAAAAGTTTTCCACCCTAAAAAAGCTATATATCTTACATTCACTACGCAACCAAACAGTAAATATATTTGTCTTTAGACGTTTTAGTTAGGCTTTATATGTACGCTTACATCATTGCTTGTCATGTTTGCTGTCAGTTGTACTTCTTAGTTAAACAATGAAAGTATTTCAGAAATCCGTAGTTTTTCAAGTTTTTTTTTAATACTACGTCGGTGGCAAACAAGCATACGGTCCGCCTGATGGAAAGCCGTCACCGTAACCTATGGACGTCTGCAACTCGAGGAGTGTCACATGCGCGTTGCCAAACCATTAAAAACTTGTACACTCCTTCTTTTTGCTGTGTAAAATACACAGCAAAAAAGAGTGTACAAGTTCTAAGGGTTCAAGTTACAAAGAGTAAAAACAGCCTGTACGTTGGTGGCAAACAGGCATTCGAACCACCTGATGGTAAGTAGTCACCCGTAGGCTACGGACGCCTGCAAGTCAAGAATTACAGCATACTTATGTTGAGCTCTGGCAACCTTACTGCCCAGCAAGAACAGAGTTGTACTTGTACTTCTATTATTTTATTAGTTTCCTATGTATTCGATATTCATTTTTGGCTTCCTGGCATATAACCTGCCACTATGGATTTCTGAAACTTTCATCGGCCAACCTTTAGGTGCTATGTATACATTTGTGTACTATAGAACAGTATATGTCTATAAAAAGCGATACAAAATTTGATTTCGCCACATCGCTTAGTACAGGAACTGTGAATATTATGGATAGGCCATACGTAAAATTACACATCACTTATACCCGAAAGTTTAGAACATAAGACAACTAATGTCATTTTGGTATAAAATTACGCCATTTTCCAAATTTTCGTGCAAAATATGGGTCTTTTTGACCAGTATACAGTCACCAACAAAAACATCGAACAAAAAGATAAGGTTGCCCAAACATGTGTCTCGCTGATATGGCTCTAGAAACAAGAATGTGTGAGATATTTAGCCCCCGACGCAAAACGACAGGGTGTTATAAGTTTGACGTGACTGTCTGTCTGTCTGTGGCATCGTAGCTCCCAAATCGACGAACCGATTTAGATTTACTTTTTTTTGTTTGAAAGCTGAATTAGTCGGGAGTGTTCTTAGCCATGTTTCATGAAAATCAGTCCACTATGTCGCGGTCGGGGGATTTTTCAAAAATTTAATTTTTTTAACCTAAGTTAGATTATCGGCCATATTTTTGTGCGACATTATTCCCGGTGACTGCACGTATGCATGTATGTTCATATGTTCCCTCATAACTTCTAAAAGCATTTCTCTCCCGTTCTGAATTTTCAAGAATAAGTCTTCAGTGCCACTCCAGTATGACCCATGTGTGTGTGTGTGTGTGTGTGTATGTGTGCGACGGCGGAACGCAGTTTACTCGCGCAGTTTGAGCGCGTGGTCCTTGATGGCGCCACCGTCGCCCTCAGACACGTAGCGTTTGCGGCCTCTGAAACGAAAAACAAGTTTTAGCACAAGTTTGTTTTTGGGACAAGTTTTTTATCGCTGTCTGTAATATAGGGAACTTGACTGTACTTAAAATATTCTTTAAATATTTTATACCATGCACGAAATAAAGCATCAGATAATTACATGAAAATCATGGACAGAAATTATTTCTAAATCCAATTTCCATTTAATAAGTCAGGTAAATATATAAAGTAACTGAGTTGACCGTGACGTCACTCAATACGATTTCATATTAATTCCATATTAGCAACACGTTCAAATTCGTTTTGACAGTTCTTAGAAAGAAGCTGATTTGACTAGAAGGCAAGTAGCCTATTCTTTCAGTTATTATTACCATCAGGATTGTAAAAACCGCTAGCGCGCTAGCCAGACAACATGAATTGTATTGTGGTTTTACTGTGTTGTATTTGCCTGTTTGTAACCCAGACTTAAATAATTAAATGAATAACACGTGACCCAGCTTGAACTTCTGCTGGCAGCGCTCGAGGAAGCTCCCAGCATGAAGGACACACCCATACACCTGCAACAGCTGTAGCCCTACACCTGCAACAGCTGTAACTCACCTGCTCGGCATACGCTTGATGACCACGTCCCCCAGCTTGAACTTCTGCTGGCAGGAAGCGGTCCAGCATGATGTAGGACTCGCACCCATACACCTGCAACACCTGTAACCATACACCTGCAACAGCTGTAACTCACCTGCTCGGCATGCGCTTGATGACCATGTCCCCCAGCTTGAACTTCTGCTGGCAGCGCTTGAGGAAGCTCCCAGCAGGATGGGGGACACACCCATACACCTGTAACCCTACACCTGCAACACCTGTAACCCTACACCTGCAACACCTGTAACCCTACACCTGCAACACCTGTAGCTCACCTGCTCGGCATGCGCTTGATGACCACGTCCCCCAGCTTGAACTTCTGCTGGCAGCGCTCGAGGAAGCGGTCCAGCATGATGTAGGCCAGCGGCACGTCCAGCACGATGTCCGACATGTCTTCCAGCACGCGGAGGAAGCCCTGTAACCAGTGTTAGGGCTGAGAATTTTTTTTAAAACTATAAATGGGCTTACTCGTGGCCACAGTACCACATCCAAATGCTATTATTGTTTTAAAAATACTTGTTACGTTTTGAATAGGTTTTTTTTTAAATCTTTTTATTTTATTTTATAGAGTCGTTTTTGTTATTGACAACTGTTGTTTTTTTAGTTTGGTAAAATATGTTTGTATTATTTGTTTCAATTATTGCTAATTAGTATGTTTTATTTATATGTGTATATAAGTGTAATTTCAAATGCGATTTATATTGCTTGTGAATTAAATAAATGAAATGAAAACAGACTAGCCTAGGCGAAGCTCGCCCGATACGATGCAGCTCGCCTAGAAGGTACCTGTTCACCCTTGATTTGAAGGTGAACACACACATTAAAAAACTAAAAAATGATGCTTAATTTATGGTTTGTAAAGAAACATTTAAGAGTTTCTGTAAAGCAAAACTTCATAAGGAATCCGGACTAGTCACAAAGTGTTTTAGTGTTTCGTCTAGTTTGGTTGACAGATAACGTAGGTTAGGTTCCTTATAAGGTGTAGAGGAGGACTAAGAAAGGTTTTTTCAAAATTCATCTCCTAAGGGGGTGAAATGGGGGTCCAAAGTAAGAAGGCTGCATAAATATCTGACACGCTCTTATCCATACTAATATTATAAATGGGAAAGTGTGTGTGTCTGTTTGTTTGTGTTTGTCCGTCTTTCACGGCAAAACGGAGCGACGAAAAGACGTGATTTTTTAAGTGAAGATAGGTGAAGGGATGGAGAGTGACATAGGCTACCTTTTGTCTCTTTCTAACGCGAACAAAGCCGCGGGCAAAAGCTAGTAATAAATAATAATAATAATTATTGGGACACCTTACACAGATCAACTTAGCCCCAAACTAAGCAAAGCCTGTACTATTGGTGCTAAGCGACGATATACATACTTAAATAGATAAATATATATGTACTTATATGCATAGAAAACATCCATGAATCAGGAACAAATATCTGTGCTCATCACACAAATAAATGCCCTTACCGGGATTCGAACCCAGGACCGCGGCTCAGCAGGCAGGGTCACTACCGACTGAGCCAGAGAGTCATGTCTCTAGAAATAAGATTGTTTCACAAGATATTTGCGGCCTTCTTTTTGTGCTATTTTATTGCTGGTGACTAGTGTAGTGTACAGAAACTCACTCGGTCCATCTGATCAGGAGTGACGATGACACACCGCCTCAGCTCAGCTAAGAAAGTGCACAGCTGCTCCTCCACCGAGGAGTTGACTGTCTCCAACGCCAACAAAATAGTCTGAAACAAATAAATTTTTTTTAGCAATTTTATAGATTTTGAAGGTAATAGGCAAATCTCAAAATAAATTTTTGTCTTGAGGCATTGACTTCATAATTTTATGGGCCTATGATTTTGTATGAAGATGTATTGTATTAATTCTAATGCATGTGTATGTTGTGTCTGTACTAGGACGAGTATGCCTAAATCCATACACTTTGCTGCGCCAGCGCCGAATGCGTGCTTTAGAAAAAAACATTACTAGAAATATAACCTAACCACAAAATTAAAATTTTGAAAAAACCTCCGTTAGTGACATAGTGGACCGATTTTCATGAAACATGCCTAAGAACATTCCCGACAAACTCAGCATTCAAACAAAAAAAACTAAATCTAAATCGGTTCATCCGTTCGGGAGCTACGATGCCACAGACAGACAGACACGTCAAACTTATAACACCCCGTCGTTTTTGCGTCGGGGGTTAAAAAGAGAGTTCATCCTCATCACGCAGGTCAGGTCTCCTTGAGGAGCTGGTGCCCTCCATCATTAGCTGACTGCTGGAACTCCTCACCTCATATACCAGCTCATGGTGGAAATGCGTCTCTTCCAGCTCTCACACTGCTACAACCAGATCTCTGCAGGTCAGGTACTCCTCGAGGAGCTGGATCTATTCCAGGTGTTCTCCATCATCAGCTCACCTCATAGACCAGCTCGTTGTGGAAATGCGGCACCTCCAGCTCTCGCACGCAGCGCATGGCTCCAGCCACACTGGCTGGCTTTGCTCCAGGTGCCCTCCATCATCAGCTGACCGGAACAGCTGCTCACCTCATATACCAGCTCGTGGTGGAAATGCGGCACCTCCAGCTCTCGCACGCAGCGCATGGCTCCAGCCACACAGGCTGGCTTTGCTCCAGGTGCCCTCCATCATCAGCTGACTGGAACAGCTGCTCACCTCATATACCAGCTCGTGGTGGAAATGCGGCACCTCCAGCTCTCGCACGCAGCGCATGGCCTCGGCCAGGTCCCCGCAGGTCAGGTACTCCTTGAGGAGCAGCTGGATCTGCCGGATCAGGGACTTCACTGGCCTGGAAAAACGGCGAGGGTTAAAAATAGTTCTGATTCAACGTGAGATCAGATACTTTCTGGTGCACTCCGGACAAGCGGTAAAATTTTCACCCAATCTGATGAAAATCGACTGTTTTACAATTTGAAATTAAAATAAAATAAAAAATAAAATAAATATTGGGGACACCTTACACAGGTCAACTTAGCCCCAAACTAAGCAAAGCTTGTACTATGGGCACAGTATAAGAAATATTACTATCGTACAGTATGGCCACTCCCGCTCCCCGCTGATAGCGCCGCCCACCCCCTCTCGGTTACCTCACAGTTACCGCCTGTCAAAAACGCTAACCGTCAACCTGTCATATCTCACTCATACAAGCATGGTACGCGTTCACCTACACGAGCTTAGACTGTGTGCTAGGAACGCGCCTCTTTCATATATTTGATCGCCAGTGTCCGAGGTGTGCTATGGGTGCTAGGCGACGATATACATACTTAAATAGATATAAATCAACGACCGGTCTGGCGCAGTCGGTAGTGACCCTGCCTGCTACGCTATATATATATATATATATATATATCGTTGTCTGAGTACCCACAACACAAGCCTTCTTGAGCTTACCGTGGGCCTCAGCAGGGGCGGCTCACTCCGCGATCCTTTCGCCGCGCTACAAGTACATGCCGGCGGCCGCGAGTTCGCGGCCCATTCAGTGGCGACGACCTTCGCGCGGCGCAATAGAATTCAATGTCGTCTGCACGCGTGCGGTCTGTTTGTTAATGTAGGTAAGAATTTAGAATGGCGGCATTTTGTGAACATCAAAGGAGTGAGCCTTTGTACTTGTACTATTATATATTCTGTGGCCTCAGTCAATCTGTGTAAGAATGTCCTATAATATTTAATTTAATTTAATATTTAATAATATAAATACATACTTATATAAGTACATAGAAAACATCCATGACTCAGGAATAAATATCTGTGCTCATCACACAAATAAATGCCCTTACCGAGATTCGAACCCAGGACCGCGGCTTGTCACTACCGACTGAGCCAGACCGGTTGTCAACCGTATACCTAAGAAATTAGAGGAAAACTGTTTCATTAACTTGGGTATATTTCAGTATTGTAAAAAATAACTTACCTGATGCCGCCACCGACGCCCCAAATATTGTCGAGCCTGACAAGACCCTGCTTCATGGAGAGCAGTGTCTCAGCTCGGTGGATCGCTTGCCTGCACAAGAGGAAGGAGCTTTTAGTGTGTCTATATTAGGGTGGATAAAAAAAACACTTTTTTGGAATCAGCAAACCTAATAGTTATCAATCAATGACCCTTAGTCTATGAAGCCCTTGTACAAAATTTCAGCTTTTTTAATCAACTTCTTCAGCCCCCGCATTTGGTTTGAAATTTTGAAAATCTCAAACAATCCTGAAAATTCAACTTTATACAACTCTATATTCATTCACTACGCGATTTTCTCAAGCAAAGCTTTGACGCTTGTCATAAGGATATTCAGACAGGTTAGTCGTGTAAAAGATACGCAGTACTGATAATTTACGCTATTTGACGCGTGGGTGACGCCAGATGTCACTACAAATAGCTTGCATTTACTGATGTATGGAGTTACAACTCTTTCCATACTTATTCCTATATGCTTCGAATGAAGGTTCCTATAATAGTTCGTTAGAGATAGGAACCTGGCGGCAGCATTGAGTGGTGTATCACGTTGCTGCGACACAAAACGAGGCGGCAAACAGTCGTCGGCCACGCATCGCGCGATGAAGTTGGACAACAGGACTGCTGCGTCCGGCGTGTCCAGAACCAAGTCGGGCAGTTTCTCCAGCAAGCGCTCGAATGCTGTAAGAAAATATTCAGTTAAAGCGTTGATTTCACATCCTAAGGGCCAGTTGCATCAACCACATTTGACAGACTCATCAACGACACAAAGCAGCTGTCTATAGCATTTCTCGTACAATAAAATTTAGCGAACGCTTTAGGGTCCCCCCACATCTAGCGTCTCACGAGCGTGCCAACTGTATGAAAAAAGACGAGGCGTCAGGCTTTGCCGATGCTCGCGAGGCGCTAGATGTGGGGGGAGACCCTTAACGGTAACAGATTTCGATGCAACCGACCGCGACCCTTAGTTACGTTACTGTGCATCTTTTGGTCCTGTCCTTCCAAAATGAAGGTATTATTTTTTAAGTAGCATCTTACGGGCATTACGCTCTTGAAGTGGTCTAATAGATTTCGATGCCGTGGATCAAATCGATTACATTGTTCTCCTTCTAGACGTGGCCTGTTACATTTTGGTGCCGTGAACAGGATTTTTCAACCAAAATGTTAGTTTCATTTTGTATTTCTGCGATTTTATAGTTAATTTCCTTAGGGCAACATCCTTCACAGAGAACACCCTCCCTATAGTCCCTATACAGCTCCGATACCAGCACAAATGCCATATTGCAGTTACTTGGCTTGTGTTCCAATTCCAAGGCAGTTTTTATGATGGTCTCATGACGGTCAGATGGATTCAATCTATGTAATAAAGAAGAGCAAGGTATCTTGAGGGCATTGTACTGCTTTTTGCAGTGGCCTGTTTTATTTTGGTGCCCTGACCAGGATGTTAATTGTTTACAGGTCTGCTTACCTAAAGCTATATCCTTGGCGGAGAACACCCTTCCATACAAATCGGACACGAGTACAGAGGCCATCTCACAGTGGCTCGGCTTATGTTCCAAGGCCGTCTCTATGATGGTCTCGCAGACGAGATGGCTTCGCTTGGCAGTGACGAACTCCAGGAAGTCCTCGGCGGCCGCGTTGGTGTCGCCATGCTCGAAGTACTCGAGGATCACGGGCTCTGACTTGCGCTGTGGAAAAGAAAATATATTTTACTATTTACTCACGATCATGTAGTCACAGTCGCGTACACATTTGTCAAAAACAATGCCCAATATCGGGTCCACCGCAGGGCTTGGATACCGGTTAAATTTTCAAACCGTTATCATGTACTTGCGGACAAACCTTTAAATTTTGTTTTCGGTCGATAAACCGCTATTTTTAAACCGGTTTTTATAAGAACTCTCTCATAAAGGTTTCGTTCGATTAACCGGTTTAGAACAAAATAAACCGGTTTATTCCGCAGAATAATACGTAAGACTGTTCTAACCAAACAAAAAACTCGCTGCGCGAACTTAGGTATTTAGGTGCGTCTCGCAGCTCGTCGAATAAACCGCTTTATTTCGGTTAAAATAAAGTTCTCAAAACGTTCGCGTTCTTTAAAAAGTTCGGGGCAAAATCGAAATAAACCGGTTTTAACCGGTAAAAAGTAAACCGGTTCCAAGCCTTGGTTCACCGTAGCCTTTAGTCATGTATAGCTTAGCTACTAAGATCCCGGCTTTCGGATTCGTTCGTGCTAGGAACGAAATGAGACGACAGTCGATCTGACACTCAACACTGCATGTACAACACATGTATTAATGACAATAATGGCCATATAATCAGAGCCAGCTCTGTAGTCTGTAGACCATTTGCAATAACAAAGGGTGGTGTATGCGCCATAATTAATGCCAAAATTCTATGAAAATGTGACGCATATGATTGATATATATAAGAATACATAATAGTACAAGTACAGAAGGCTCACTGCTTTGATGTTCAGTGTTCACAAAATGCCGCCTTTCATTTTTCTTACCAGCAAACGGACCGCACGCGAGCAGCAAACATTGAGTTCTATTGCGCCGCGCGAACGCCGTCAACCACTGAATGGGCTGAGCTGCGCCGGCGCCAGCATGAAGTTGTTGCTCGGCGAAAGAATCGCGAAGTGCGCCGCTCCTGATAATATAACGATTCTCCCTCTGTTATATTTGAGGCTGAGCAAAGTTAGCTTATACTGATTCTACCTCAATACTGGTTAGAGAAGTTCTGAACGTCCCCTGGCTGACAGCTCTGCAGTGAGTGGACGAGAATTCGATATGGCGGAGCCCAGGATTGTAGGAGCGTCATGCTAAGAGTTGTCATACATTTTACGTGGTAATAAATCAATAATTCAAGACTAAGTGCGTTTTACTGTTAATAATACTAATTCCGGATTCACATCTTGTCACCACAGATAAAGGAAGGAAGGAGATCGGACACGCCTGGCGAATTGTATTGAATACACCCGTCGCAAATTCTTCAACCCACACACACTTGTAGATGGACGCTCCTTGAGCTATTGCGCAATACACGCGTATTATTTCCATGTCTGTGTACATGAGAACGACCAACAAGTCGTGTCATCACGCACGCACACAACGACAACTGTATGCTCAACGAGCTAACAACCTCAACCGCCGGTGGCCTGTCCGCTCTTTAATAATGCTATGAGCTTGTCACAAAAAAGGCGCGAAATTCAAATTTTCTATGTGACGATAAACCTTCTCACCTACAGAGATGACACCTATAGTAAAGTGTAGATATTATCAAGTTATGCATGTTGCTATAAGACATTGTCCTTAAAAATCAGTCTTTGACTTAGTTATGGTACAATTAAACAGTACCACAAAATCAGCTTGATATTGATATCCTCTGAACTTGTTTCTAGAACATGGAATATATTGTCATGCTTAGTAGACGGAGTGCAAATGTTTTGGTGAAAGTTGGCATATCCCAAAAACCAGGTCATAATATGGGCACAGAAGAAGTCTCCCTAGGTATAACTGTTTTCTCTGTAAATGACCGATTTTTCTAGTATAGCTCTGGCATATCTTTGTTTGCCACGAAGAATCCTAATCATGTACATAACTTTCATGTGGTCGCTCATGGCCCTAATATCCATATAAAATGCGCATGGTTCTTTTTAACCCCCGACGCAAAAACGACACGAGCGTCTGTCTGTCTGTACGTCTGTCTGTCTGTTTGTCTCTGTGTGTGTGTCTGTCTGTGGCATCGTAGCTCCCGAACGGATGAACCGATTTCGATTTAGTTTTTTTTTGTTTGAAAGCTGAGTTAGTCGGGAGTGTTCTTAGCCATGTTTCATGAAAATCGGTCCACTATGTCGGGGTCGGGGGTTTTTTCAAAATTATAATTTTGTGGTTAGGTTATTAAGTGTTGTCTCCATCGATGTTGTTGATGATCCCGGTGAGCCCCATATTTTTCAAACTTACCGCCTTTTTTTAGAGACAAGATGTGCTTGACCGTCTATATCAATTAAGTTACTGTGTTATGGTAGAGTTAAGAAAGACCTGCGTGACCTTCAAGTGACTGAGTGGCATCAGATCGCACAGGATAGGAGCGAATGGCGGAATCTAGTGTCGGAGGCCAAGATCCACTTCGGGTCGCTGAGCCATCGCAGTAAGTAAGTAAGTAAGTTATGGTAGAGTAAAAATGTAGCCAAGTGACCTGCGTCATCAAAACGAATCGATTCGATTAACACCTCAATCATAAACTTAGGCTTAGTGTTTCGTTTCTACACGTGCAACATGACAAGTCATGCCCAGGTACATTATTTCACTACGAAAACGCTCTTCCATATGTAGAATGTATAGATGTCATAAAGTATTTTTTTAACTACATAAAGGAAAATGAAAAAAGATCTTTTGTAACACCAACAGGTCCAAAAGGTTGCAGGTTCGAGACCAGCCCGTGGTGTGTATATTTTCATTGTTCATTTTATTCAAAAATTTGTATTATAGCTCGCAGACGTTTCAGCCTGATAAAAATAGTTTAATCAAAGCACAGACCAACCCCTATAGACATCCATTACAAGACGACTCGCGGTCACCAGCCTTACTTGTATTTGCCATGATATAAGCGCGGGCGCTCGTCGTGCCAGATCAGTAACGACCAAGTAACCGACCCGAAAGCAGCTCGTGTTTTTCGCAATAAAAAAATTGAAAAAGGGTATTTTGATGCCTTAAAGATGTCCACATGTAGTGTGAAATGGTGTGGAAAGGTAACAAGAAGTTCAAATTTAAAAACGGACGGTATTACATTCCACAAATAAGTCATATTTATAATTTATTCAGAGCCGGCATAGGTCAACTTACACTGGCCACGTACGCGACAGTAGAGGGACAGTCATACTTCTGTCCCTTTTCATCTGGTGCGACTGCCTGCCGTCCTTGAAACGACCAATCGCAGCGCGCTAAACACATTCCCCTCCCGCTCCTCGCGCCCCAAGCACTGGTGATTTGTAGCACGCACAAAATTTACAATATTGCCACTCTATAGGAGGTTCTCTGTGAATCAAAGCCTTCTCTGACCACGAACTTTGTATTCAACATTGGAAACATTTCATCAATTTCATGTTAAAAAAATATGTTTTTAAAGAATTTACCATCCCCATTTTAAAACATACGAAGACTTATAATATTTAACTGAACTGCATTTAATGAGACGTTTTACAAATTTCTATTAGCACTGAAAATGAAAAAAATTAAAATGAAATATTTATTTTTCAAGTAGGCATATTAAAATGCGCATATGAACGTCAAATAAAGCTACACCGGCTCTAACCCTACGCCTCAGCCTCAAGAAGATTTCAGTCCCCCCCTCAGTTGGGAGGGGGGTATCCACTATGGGACCGGCAAGAAACTCGGCGGACCACTTCTTTTCAAAACATTACATCTTATAATTAACATGCATTAAATAACAAGATAAAATTTAACATGCAAAAGTATTCATCAAAAAGTTATTAACAGACTGTTTATGTTTTCTCGTCTGCACTTCTACAAGAGACAATTAAGGTATTGTACTAATTGAGACTAAATGAGTTTAGTCATAAAACCGGAAAATGTTAACGGCATGGCGGTTGAACGGCACTTTTTATGCGTACGGGCATAATATCATCATCATCATCATCATCAGTATAATATGATACATAACAAATATGATATATGGTACGAGTAAATCAAGGGTGAACAGGCATCTTCTGGGCGAGCTCACTCCATCGTAAGCCACGTATTTAGCTAGTATGTGCTAGCTAGTACGCCCATTTATTAAAAAAAAAAACAATAATATGTGGTCTTCTGTGCCTAAAGGCTAGGGTGCAATAAGGTTATTTCCATCCTAATTCACATAAAACGGTATTTATTGTACTACAAGCATAAAAATTCATGATGGTAAATAGTAGAAACCGTTTAACACCTAACCTAACCACAAAATTAAAATTTTGAAAAAAACCCCGACCGCGACATAGTAGACCGATTTTCATGAAACATGGCTAAGAACACTCCCGATTAACTCAGCTTTCAGACAAAAAAAAACTAAATCTAAATCGGTTCATCCGTTCGGGAGCTACGATGCCACAGACAGACACACACACAGACACGTCAAACTTATAACACCCCGTCGTTTTTGCGTCGGGGGTTAAAAACAGGGTGCCGTCACCTATATCGGGATCTTTCCCTTAGATAGTTATGTCATGTTATGGCCTAATATCTCGATATCTGTGGCCGACGGCCTAGTTTTAGACAGATCCTTGGACCTTCTATGAAATTCCTACAGAAATTCAGTAACGTCCTTACTGTATGTGAAATTTAAGGACCATTATCTGATGGAAAGCTACACAACATAAATAATAAACCGCACTTCATCCGTACACAAGCCGTCGCGTCAAGCGTCTCAAATCCAAAGATAACATATATCGACCGTCAGTGCCCCAGTTACCGCCACGCGTGCATATTTTATACGGAAGAGTCGGGAGCATTTCCCAAACCAAAGAGCACTCTCTTTGGTTGAAAGGGATTTTGGTAAAGTAAAATCCAGAGGTTCTAAATTTTATCCACTTGTGTCTAGAGATAGCGGTCAATGCAACTTATTGACTGCTATCTCTTTACACGTAGGACTAAAATTTAGAATCTACTACGCTACGTCTTAACAATTTCACTCATATCTATTACCTGATACGAATGACGTGTAATAGTATTTTATGCAACTGGCGTTTAAGTGAGGTCAATAACCACAAAATTAAAATTTTGAAAAAACCCCCGACTGCGACATAGTAGACCGATTTTCATGAAACATGGCTAAGAACACTCCCGACTAACTCAGCTTTCAGACAAAACAAACTAAATCTAAATCGGTTCATCCGTTCGGGAGCTACAATGCCACAGACAGACAAATAGACAGACAGACAGACAGGCAGACAGACAGACAGACGGACAGACAGACAGACAGACACGTCAAACTTATAACACCCCTTCGTTTTTGCGACGGGGGTTAAAAAGGACGAACAATTTGACCTTGAATATAGTCAAATTTTCTGCTTCAAAATTGATATAAGCGTGTGAATCGAGTGGTGAAGATGATTTACCACCTGTGGAACTACTGGAAGCAGTGATAAATTGCGTTTTTTGCGTTGTATTTTCCTCGCTATAGTGAGGGGAAAAATTTTGTGCTATATACACACGGGTGCAAATGTATTTTTCCCCTCGCTACCTCGGAAACACGTGTTTTGTCATTTAATACCAGCGGGTAAAAACGCATTTTATCCACTAGTGGGTAAAGTAATTTGACCTTGAATAAAGTCAAATTAACTGCTTTAAAATAGATAAAAGTAGGTGAATCTAGTAATAAAGCTGATTTACCACCTGTGGAACTACTGGAAGCAGTGATGAAACGCATTTTTTGCGTTGTAGTTTCCTCGCTATAGTGAGGGGAAAAGTTTTGTGCTACACACGGGTGCAAATTTATTTTACTTCTCGTGTGCTGAAAAATTCGCCAAGTTCAGGATTCTATAGTTGAAGCGATCAGCGAGTGGTTCGAGAATAGAATCCTTTCACTTGCTCGTTTTTCAATTCCACACTCGGCGTTAAAATATAGCTTTGCACCCTTGTATAACTATAGTCTATAATACATTAAGATACAAGTGCGTAAAAAAGGAAGCGTTTTAAATTTAAATTAAAACACGACCGAAGGGAGTATTTTAAATCGACACGAGTTACGAATTTCCTTTTCGCACGTGTATCGTACGACGTTTTTCAGTACAGATGGCCCTCCGAAGATTCGAACTGACAAGAAATGAATCACTTCTCGTAACTAGTGCGTAAAAAAAGCACCATCTGTACTGAAAATAACTATTGTTATGAGACCTATAACAATTATCTAAAATCGCGCATGTAACGTCTCAAATACAAAGACAACAGGTATCGACCAACAGACACGCGTCATCACAACTGCATATTTCATACGAACCAGTCTGGGACTGAACACTGCACAAACAAACAAGCGAGCGGATAGAAAAACATGTGTCTCTGTATTCTATAGACTCTTTCAAACACTTAGGATCGGAGGCACCAAAGCGTGTGTTACCATTATTATATTATAACAAACGTTTTACTGTATGGGCATTAATTTCACTGCAACCAAAGAAAATCGATTAGATTATATATGAATGCATTGCATATTATATGCCTAGGTATTTTATAATGAACGACAATTGATAACATTTAATATTATTTTCCTAAAACAAACTATTTTAAGATAGATGCACAGCTATAGATAGTACAAAAGAATCCCAAAAATGCATCGCCAAAAAGTACATCGTAACACACCTTTGTCATAAGTTTTTTTGAAAAAACCCCCGACCGCGACCGATTTTCATGAAACATGACTAAGAACACTCCCGACTAACTCAGCTTGCAGACAAAAAAAAACTAAATCAAAATCGGTTCATCCGTTCGAGAGCTACGATGCCACAGACAGACACACACACAGACAGACAGACAGACAGACAGACGGACAGACAGACAGACACGTCAAACTTATAACACCCCTTCGTTTTTGCGTCGGGGGGGTTAAAAATAACTATGTGTTCCAGTGTCCTTTGGCTGCCACAGTATTATATTTGTATAGGTCCGACCGAGATTTTTGAAGTTGCAGCGAATAAATATGTCTGAAGTCTCGGCCGATAGTTGTTGCAATTGCCGGCCGAGGATTTTTTTCGGCCGAGACTTCATACAATTTATTCGAAAGCGCAAGCCGTAAAGAGAATCTCGGTCGGATTTCACTGAGTTCATTATCGATGCTGTGTATATTGTATGTGTAGATTGAACACTATAGACAGCACTACACTATAATCAGATCTGCACACGTTCTTACTCTCTAAACAACTGTTACGTAACCCATTTGTACACCTTATCTGTTCAACATTTTTTTTGCTGTTAGGGATACAATTAAATACTGTATCTTATACAATTAATGCATCACGGCTATACCTAAGGCCGGTAAATAGCTTCGGTTCGCAACCAAGGCCCTAGTTGCGAAAGGCCGCACGTTCCTAACGATACTCAAACGCGAGCGATTCGAACGTTCTACGAAACCATTTGGTCACATTTTTAGTCACAAATCAATTTCATGAACTATTGATCCCAGATAAAAAGTGTTTTTTTTTTTTAGAGAATTTTTAGTAGTATTTACTACAGTTTATATCGCGAAAAACTAAAAAAGACCTTTCCAGTAGCTCCCCCAATACCCCTCAGTACTTTGAGTATGTGGATTAGAACACCATTCCCTACAACTATGCCAAAATTCGGTTATACACGAGTTTTTCCGATGAGGTAGGCTTCGTTGAGTGAGTTATGTAGGTGAACGCGTAAGCTATGCTTGTATGAGTGAAATATGACGGGTCGACTTTTCGAGTTTTTGACAGGCGGTAACTGTGAGGTAACCGAGAGGGGTGGGCGGCACTTTCAGCAGGGAGCGGGAGTGGCATTACTATACGATAGTACTCTTTATTATACTGTGACACAGGTCAAGTTACGCTGGTTCGCTTACACTCGCGCAAGCTTCGCGAACGCTAGCCCGTAGCGGGTTCAACGACCTCCGCTGTAGGGCAGGCGGCCGCGTAAACGTAACTATTATTAGACGAGAAAAACAGCGAAAAACGGCGTTGACATCTCGAGGCCTATGCAGCTGAGCTGAGTGAATGAGATGAGTTACGTCAATGCGGCTTATGCAGTGCTAGTCGGACTTGTAGGTACTATAATATAATGGCTACTTCACTTAAACGCTGATATTATGAACGTACATTTACGTATAGTGTTTTTTTTTTTTGTTTTCCGTTAAATTACCCTCTGAAGTTGTGAACTCTACCAGTGTTAATCAATTTAAAAATAGACTAGACAAACTATCTAAGTAGTGAAATCGTGCAAAGTGAACTATGATTTAGACGCACCAGCATCAGCTGCCTGTCTAAAACGAAATAAAAATAAAATAATAAAATAAATTCGACACGTTCTTAGGTTCATTATCACTATTATCAGGAACCGCCCTGTATATCACTTTTAGTTAGATTCGCAAAAAAATTAAAAAAAAAATTCATCTTTTTCATCGTTTTCATCCATACTAATATTATAAATGGGAAAGTGTATGTGTCTGTTTGTTTGTCCGTCTTTCACGGTAAAACGGAGCGACGAATAGCGACTTGATTTTTTAAGTAGAGATAGTTGAAGGGATGGAGAGTCATATAAGCTTTTTGTCTCTTTCTAACTCCCCACTTCCCTAAAATGGGGGGGTGGAAGTTGGTATGGAGCATTCCACAATTATCGAATTGAACGCGAGCGAAGTCGCGGGCAAAAGCTAGTACATAAAAAATAATTAATCAGTGTGAGGGACCCTTAAGGATAAAATTCAAGTTAGTGTCAAGTGATTGACGGCACATGTCAAAACAAATAACATTAGGAAGTGGTAAAGGCTGTCACACACGTGTTCAGTAATAATTAATATTTTTTTAATAACTCGGTAACCGTAAGACGCTAGTTTCTTAGAGAAATTAATTGTATTTGATCTAAAGAACCTTTTCTTAAAGTTAACGGAATTCAATGAAAACACGGTGTATGTATTATATTGATTGTAAATAATATTGTTAGTAGTTGTCGTAAATCGCTTATAGTTGTCATGCTCTCTAAATTATTTTTAACCCCCGACGCAAAAACGACGGGGTGTTATAAGTTTGACGTGTCTGTCTGTCTGTCTGTTTGTCTGTCTGTGTGTGTGTGTCTGTCTGTGGCATCGTAGCTCCCGAACGGATGAACCGATTTGGATTTAGTTTTTTTCATTTGAAAGCTGAGTTAGTCGGGAGTGTTCTTAGCCATGTTTCATGAAAATCGGTCCACTAGGTCGCGGTCGGGGGTTTTTTCAAAATTTTAATTTTGTGGTTAGGTTATTCTCACTGCACCCACATAACCCACAACCACATTCGCGAATTTCTGTTTTGCTATGGTTCACTTTTTTTCAATTGTGCAATAAAGTTTAAATAAATAAATAAAGTCGCTCAACGTGCTATGGAAAGAGCTATGCTTGGAGTGTCTCTGAGGGACAAAATTCGGAACGAAGTGATCCGCCAGAGAACCAAGGTCACCGACATAGCTCTGAAAGTTAGTAGGTTGAAGTGGCAATGGGCTGGCCACATATGTCGCAGAACCGATAACCGCTGGAGCAAGCGTGTTCTGGAGTGGAGACCGCGTCTTGGTAAACGTAGTGTGGGACACCCTCTGGCTAGATGGCGGGATGATTTGCATAGGGGGGCTGGCGGAAGCTGGATGCATAAAGCAGCAGACCGGGCTCTGTGGCGTACCTTGGGGGAGGCCTATGTCCAGCAGTGGACTGCAGCGGGCTGATGATGATGATGAAATAAATAAACGGTAGGTAAAATTTGCAGAGCCCATATGAATTGATAGGGGGTCATAACATAAGTCATAATAAAAAAAAAACAGGCGGCCGAATGGGCTACTTGCCTCCTAGTCAAATCAGCTTCTTTTTAAGAATTGTCAAAACGAATTTGAATGACTTGCTAATATGGAATTAATATGAAATCGAATTGAGTGACGTCACGGTCAATGCTTTTACTTTATATATTTTTACCGGACTTGGGACTTATTAAATACGCGAATTCGCGGTCTGCATTAAATGGGTCATTTCGGATCCGAACTGCGGTCCTCCATTTAGTGAACCCTGTTATAAAGGATCACACATTTTGATAATCTCGACTATTTATAGATTAGGTAACGAAGGGAAAGTTAAGGAGGTCGATTACAATTTCCATGGCTACTTAATTGCAAAAAGTACCTAAGTATGTAGTAAATTACAACTAGGGAACAAACCAAATTATTTTATTGAATATTTTTCGATTTTTTCTTTTTTCAAGTAGTCACACTACTATATATATAAATTATAAATTTAAATAGATATCATACACGAAAGAAAAAACGACAGGGCCCACTGGTGGCCGAGCCGGGAATCGAACCCGGGTCTTCAGCTTACGCGGCTAAGCCGGGTTCGATTCCCGGCTCGGCCACCAGTGGGCCCTGTCGTTTTTTCTTTCGTGTATGATATCTATTTAAATTTATATGTACTAAATTGTTGAGAGAATGTAGCGATTTTTACGCTGATGTTCATACAATTTATAAACTAAAAACCTGTTAGAAAAATCACGCAAAACATCTCAGAGATAGTCTGAAATTACTCAGGTGATTTACATCACCAAAGCTATTTGAAATAAACAAAATAAGGAACAAGAAATATTTAACATGTTCAACTTGCTATAAAAAAAATCATGACAAAATTTGTAAATCAAAATCAAAGGGGAACACCCCTGATCAAAAAAGGGAAAGAATTTCAGGATCGCAACAAGTGGAGCAAGTGAAGACACGTGTTATCTGCCTACCCCTCCGAGAAATAAACGTAATAACGTAAATATTAAGCTTTTGCCCGCGGTTTCGATCGAGTTAAATTCGATAAATTGTGGAATGCTTCATATAAACTTCCCCCCCATTTTAGGGAAGCATTGTGAATTTAACAAGTTCGACTTGTTGCGGTTTATCTGTTTGAATCAGCCAAACGTATGTTTAAAACAAATGACAAGTAGCTTGTTGTTTGAACCAAAGAGCACGTAGGCGCTATTTTAACCAAAAAACTTGTTGAACGAACATGAGAACTGGTTGTATTTTCTCTCAGTGTAGCTTATATCACTCTTCCCTTCAATTATCTCCACTTAAAAATCACGTCAATTCGTCGCTCCGTTTTGCAGTGAAAGACGGACAAACAAACACTCACACACTTTCGCATTTCGTCACTACTTTGAAAAAAAACTTATATCTTCTTCTGTCAATGAAAAATGTAATAAGTATGTATGCAATGCATATGGAGCAATGTGAGATACGAGATTTTTTCAAAGTAGTGACGATTTATAATATTAATATGCATGTATGTTAATGTTACCCTGCATTTAATTTAACGGCCCGTATCTGAGATTGTGTGTCTCGTTTTATTATCTGGTTACAGTTTGTTTTTGTTATTATCATTTGGCTCGTTACCGCCACATGCGAGATATTAAGCTATATTTAGACGCCAGAGGGAACGCGCGGCAAAAAATACATTCGTACAGAGCTTTGCGATGATAATGAAAACTATATGAAAATTAAACTTCCTCTTCGTGCCATTTGCAACGATGCATACATAAACACACGCCCGTATTCCCAAACGGGATAGGCAGAGCACATAAAACTGCTCAAGTCTGAGTTTGCTATGATATTTTGGAAATTTTGATGTTATTAATAAGTATAATGAGTTGATGACAGATCCTTACTTACCATTACTTATAAGGCAGAAAAAATAGTATATTGTGCAACAAGGAAGGTAACGATTTTGTCGACGAGTGTTAATAACTCGCGACAGCCGCAGGCTGGAGAGAGTTATAGACACGTGTTTACAAAATCCTTACCTCCTGAGTTACACACAATATTTTTCATCACATTTGAGAGGAAAACACAGAGAAACAAAATCATAAGGCAAAACCTTCAATTATTGGCGGTGTTGTACCGTCCGTTGCTATGGCAACGCGATCAAGCGCAAATCGAGATGGCCGTCACAATTTCCTGCCAGATTGCAAATTATAACGATTTATCAACGTGAAAACTACAAAATAAATGTAAAATACATTTGATATAATTGTAAAACATAAATAAAATGCATTTTTCATACCGTATACTATTTTTTTATAGCTTAATAGTCAAATTTTAGTTGTGCAAAAAAAAATCCTAGGCTGATTGAAACATCCTTTGCCTGAAGTATTGTACGGATTGTATTAATTTTTAAAACTAAATCCATTACTCCCTTAAGACTAAATAGTACATTATTCTTCACTACACGTAGACGCAATGAGACCTTTATACAGCAAATGTGATGAAAAGAAACAAAATCGACATGGCATCAAGTTTATAAAAATAACGTTAACCAACCGTGACATATTTTTAGCAATGCTTAATGTAGGTTAAAGTTATCTTATCGTATCGCTATTTATGTTCTATGCTATGTGTTTAGATAAAACACGAAAACACGCTTTTTGACATTAATATAATTATTAATTAGAAGGATTTGTCGTGTAGGGTTCCGTAGTTTTCCGTATTTTTCTCAAAAACTACTAAACCTATCAAGTTCAAAACAATTTTCCTAGAAAGTCTTTATAAAGTTCTATTTTTGTGATTTTTTTCATATTTTTTAAACATATGGTTCAAAAGTTAGAGGGGGGGGGGACGCACTTTTTTTTCCTTTAGGAGCGATTATTTCCGAAAATATTAATATTATCAGAAAACGATCTTAGTAAACCCTTATTTATTTTTAAATACCTATCCAACAATATATCACATGTTGGGGTTGGAATGAAAAAAAAATCCGCCCCCACTTATGTAGGGGGGGTACCCTAATAAAACATTTTTTTCCATTTTTTATTTTTGCACTTTGTTGGCGTGATTGATATACATATTGGTACCAAATTTCAGCTTTCTAGTGCTAACGGTTACTGAGATTATCCGCGGACGGACGGACGGACGGACAGACAGACATGGCGAAACTATAAGGGTTCCTAGTTCACTACGGAACCCTAAAAAACAACAGTGTTTGGTTTTGCTAACCAAAACCAAACACTGTGTTGTTGTATCGCAGAGATCCTATGACATCCTGTCTCCATCATCAGATTAGCTATGAAATAGCCAATTAGTGACAACTACATATTTCATAACTTCCTAGGGCGCACGATTTTGACTGTGTTTATCCTGTGTTTTATGTATTATTATTGACGACCGGTCTGGCGCAGTCGGTAGTGACCCTGCCTGCTACGCCGCGGGTTCGAATCCCGGTAAGGGCATTTATTTGTGTGATGAGCACAGATATTTGTTCCTGAGTCATGGATGTTTTCTATGTATATAAGTATTTGTATATTATATATATCGTTGTCCGAGTACCCACAACACAAGCCTTCTTGAGCTTACCGTGGGACTCAGTCAATCTGTGTAAGAATGTCCTATAATATTTATTTATTTATTATTAATATAGCCGACTGTACTGTCCCTTTTGTGAGCCCTTACAATGTGACGCGCGCGTGCGGCGCTTACAAACACGGGTCAATGACAGCCGATGCCATTAGATACCATTCACGCATGCTCGTTTGATAGCTGAGCCACAGTATAATCACAGAATATATAATAGTACAAGTACAGAAGGCTCACTGCTTTGATGTTCACGAAATGCCGCCTTTTAAATGCCTACAAAATCCTAACAAAGAAACGAGCCGCACGTGCGCAGCGTCGGACGATAGGGTTGCCTATTAAAACCAATTATTACTCAGATAAAATGTTACACTATTATATTCCAGTCTTGGGTACTTTCTGGGTATATATACAGTATTTATATATTTTTGTGTAAGTCCCAACATCACAAGCCTTATTGAACTTTTCCGTGGGACTTAATCAATAGTAAATCTGTGTAAGATTGTCCTATTTTATTCATGATGTCTATTTAACTAAGTATTATTAGCCATTATTCACACGTGGACATCGCATATAAAACTTTAAAAAAACTCGCGACGTAAAGTAACAATAGAAAGTGCGAACGTGCGTTCTATGAGAACGCGCGCCACCCCTGATTAGGCCGCGAGTCCGCGAACTCGCGGCCGCCAGCATGTACTTGTAGCGCGGCGATAGAATCGCGGAGTGAGCCGCCCCTGGTATAATAAAGAGTACTATCGTACAGTATGGCCACTCCCGCTGCCGGCTGAAAGTGCCGCCCACCCCCTCTCGGTTACCTCACAGTTGCCGCCTGTCAAAAACGCGAACAGTCGACCTGTCATATTTCACTCATACAAGCATGTACGCGTTCGCCTACACGAGCTTAGACTGTGTGCTAGGAACGCGCCTCTTTCATATATTTGATCGCCAGTGTCCGAGGTGTGGCTGAGCACCTTATCACTACATAGTATAAAACAAAGTCGCTTTCTCTGTCCCTATGTCCCTATGTATGCTTAAATCTTTAAAACTACGCAACGGATTTTGATGCGGTTTTTTTTTAATAGATAGAGTGATTATAGAGGAAGGTTTACATGTAGGTATAGTACCTGTGTGAAGCCGGGGCGGGTCGCTAGTTGGAAATAATTAAGGTTCATAGATAGGTAGTCTAGTATTAGTGTTGGTTAAGATAGGACGCGAGTTCGAGTCCTGACGATACAGGGGACCTATGACGATACAGGGGGGTCAATTCTCCATACAAACGCTCTCCTCTATTTCCTCCCTGGTTTTTGAAGATAGTGCAATTATTTTTTCAACACAGATTATTATTATTTTTATCTGTATCGGACCGTTTTGATTTTTTTTTATATTCTTATTTTTGTCCTAACCTATGGCGCCCAAACATGGTCACTCACAGAGATTCAGAAGTCCAAACTGAAGGTTTGCTAACGCGCTATGGAGCGCAGCATTCTAGGTGTCAAAAGGACCGATCGAGTCCGAAACACTACGCTGCGCTCCAAAACTCGCATTGCTGATGTTGGCAAAGTACACGTCTTTCCTATTTTTTTAAATTGCGCTTTATTTATTCAATAAACGACTAGGACAACAAGACTCGATTTATTTGAGCGAGTTCCTATCAACACTATTCAGTCTCCCTTTGCAAGGCGAAACATAGTATGTAAAACGAACGTGTAAGTGCGTGGGTGCGTGATCGGAGTTTTCAATGAAATGTAAGCGACTCTCGATGGTGACAGAGCACCGCAGGGCTGCGTTTCGAGTGTTTCGACCATACAATTTCTAGGTATGTGTAAGAATTATAAGACAAACGGCCATAGGTTCTTCAAGCTTTTATCTCTATTTGTAAGAGCCATATTAAAAAAAAAAACATATTTTTTTATTATTTTTTTAAACATTCCATCTATCTATTTCAATAATTCTATCCGTAGTTCAAATTTAGGAGATTTCAAATCAAAACCCCTGTAGAGCCCCTTTTTAACCCCCGACGCAAAAACGACGGGGTGTTATAAGGTTGACGTGTCTGTCTGTGTGTATGTCTGTCTGTCTGTCTGTCTGTGGCATCGTAGCTCTCAGATGAACCGATTTTGATAAGTTTCTTGGTCTGAAAGCTGAGTTAGTCGGGAGTGTTCTGCCATGCCATGTTTCATGAAAATCGGTCCACCGCGTCGCTGTGGAGGGTTTTATCAAAATTTTAATTTTGTGGTTATGTTATACTGAAGTGACAAGAAACTTCGCCATAAATATTTTCCCTTGGCCCCAAGCTCAGCCCTGCATAACCTTTAAATGAACTTGCGACAGCGACATTACTCCTGTTTTACCAATTGATATGACTACCAAGCCTTTCAGTAGAAAATGGCGCTATTTTGAACAAATTTTATATGCACTTATGTTGTTTTGGATTTACAGTGTATTTGTTTGTGTGCGACGCGATCGTTTTAAACAAGGAGTTTATAGTAGGGATGTACCGACTAGTCGCCGACTAGTCGGGAAAGCCGACTATCCGGCCACATTTGTAGTCAGCGATTAGTCGGCGACTAGTCGGCAAAAAAGGCCGATTAGTCGGCCCCTTATAAGTGATAAAAAAACAGGACAAAAATAAATTAACAGCCGATATAGTTGTATTATGTACCTATTGGTTATGCCTTTGTTACTCAAAACAAGAAATATCTGTGATCATTACAGAAATAAATGGCCCTCATTGAAATTCAAACCTAGGACTGTCGATTTCATAGCCAGGATCAATACCCACTAAGCCAACCCGCTAGTTAAAAAATAAAAAATTCTCATAGAACTTAGAACGTGTAAAAATAATGAAAATTGCGATTTAATGATTAAAAAATCTGGTGATTTTAGTCGAACATTATGTTCTGGCCGACTAGCCGACTAGTCGGCCGACTAATCGGCCACCAAACCGCCGACTAGTCGGTAGTCGGCCTAGTCGGCCAAATCAATAGTCGGTACATCCCTAGTTTATAGTATGGGTCTTTCAATGTGCTTCATCCATACTTATATTATAAATGGGAAAGTGTGTGTGTCCGTTTGGTTGTCCGTCTTTCACGGCAAAACGGAGCGACGGATTGACGTGATTTTTTAAGTGGAGATAGTTGAAGGGATGGAGAGTGACATAGGCTACTTTTTGTCTCTTTCTAACGCGAGCGAAGCCGCGGGCAAAAACTAGTATACAATAAGGTACATTCTATCCCAATTTCTATTGGAATTTTAGTAAAAACGTAATTTTTCCCTTTAAATCATAGGGTCCCTTTTGTGTTAGAAAGCCACATATCATGTTTTATAGAAAAAGGGCACCATTGTTTTCTAGTTACGTAGGGTTTTGGGGCAGCTTCAAAGCAAATTTTTTTTTATTGACAAAATACGTAAAGTATAATTTTGCTTGAAAATTGCACAAATTACTTAAATCTGCAACAGTGTAAAAAGTTGGATATTTGGATATTACAAAATATAATTTTACATCGCTCACGTACACATACTGTTCTCATTTATATGCTTTACTGACGAGTTGACGACCGGTCTGGCTCAGTCGGTAGTGACCCTGCCTGCCGAGCCGCGGTCCTGGGTTCGAATACCGGTAAGGGCATTTATTTGTGTGATGAGCACAGATATTTGTTCCCGAGTCATGGAAGTTTTCTATATGTATATGTATTTGTATATTATGTATATCGTTGTCTGAGTACCACAACACAAGCCTTCTTGAGCTTACCGTGGGGCTAAGTCAATCTGTGTAGTAAGTATGTCCTATTTATTTATTTGCTCCCTGTGCGAAGCCGGGCAGGTCGTTAGTATTACCAAAGAGAATCGAGTATTATAGAGAGTTACTACATACATACATACATACTATCACGCCTGTATCCCATGAAGGGGTAAGCAGAGCACATGAAACTACTCAAGCTTCAGTGCCACTCTTGGCAAAAAGGGGTTGAAAGAAATCGAAAATGTGACATGTGAATGTGAGAGAGTTACTGTCGAAGTAAAATGTGTAATCACAGTGCATTGACTGCCATCACTTGACACAGGCTTAAAACTTTTGAACCTCAGTTTTGACAATTTGACCCATATTATAGCTTGATACCTATGTTTTAAAATGTCAAATATTAATATTAGCGCCATCTAGCTAAGCGTACCCCAAAGGTGTAATGCCATCTAGGCCACCGTACCTTTTTCTGTATGGTACTGAGGTACGTTTTTTTCTTAGACTTTATCTGTCTATACGTAGTTATATATGTCTTTGGTATTACATACAATGCCACGCCTTAGTCGATTCCTACCTCTCACATTTAAAACGCAAAACATTGACTCAAGTGTTCCGATAACGATATTTGCGCGCAAGGTCGACCATATCCGATTAAACATAATCGAGCCGCGTTTCTTTGCCTTTTCTTTTGTCGTTGTCGTTGTTCTCGGGTCATGAAATACCGCTGAGTTTAATGCATAGTTAGCCTGACCAGAAATATTTGACTACACGCCATCTTGCGGAATTTCATTAGAACTATTTTCTTCATACTATACTGAACTGTCATCCCATATATCAGAATAACAGCGCCCTCCTGACAATAGGGAACTTTACTGTAGTTAAAATATTTTATACCATGCACGAAATAAAGCATCAGATAATTATAAGAAAAACATGGACAGAATTTTTTTTTAATCCAATTTCTATTTAATAAGTCAGGTAGAAATATATAAAGTAACTGAGTTGACCGTGACATCACTCAATTCGATATCATATAAATTCCATATTAGCAAGTCGTTCAAATTCGTTTTGACAGTTCTTAAAAAGAAGTATGTAAGTGACTAAGTGTGTACTTAACACAGCGAAAGGGAGTGTACAAGTTTCTAATAGGGTGGCAACGCGCTTGTGACACTGTTTGAGTTGCAGGCGTCCATAGGTTACGGTAACCGCTTTACGTCAGGCGGGCCGTATGCTTGTTTGCCACCGACGTAGTATAAAAAAAAACAAAAAACAAGTTGATTTGACTAGGATGCAAGTGGCCTAGAGTCGTATATTTCTGGCCAGGTTTTAAATATGGTTAGCGTTCAGAGGTAATTTAGGTTAGACAGACTTTAGGGTCTTTTTTACACTAGTATTATTACTTTGCGGGATTTGATTAGTGTGTTAAGGCTGCTTTCAAAAAAAAACGTCAAAAGAATGAAAAATTGATAGTTTTAGTCGGTGAAATACTACACTTTCCGTTATCCAATAGATTTATTTAATTCAAGTTCCAGTTAGAGCATCTTATTGTCTTGATTTTTATAAGACTGGATTTTTGAAAACTAACTCACTAAATTAATTATGAATTTTTCTCTAATGCACGTTTAGAAAAACGCACGTATAGAGCTGAATCAGTCGATCTTATTTGTAAAATTTGGACAATTTTGAATATTAAAACGAGTAAATTTATAATTCGTATATCTTGTACCACAATCATTTCAGACTAGATTTTTATTTTAAGTTTTTGAAAAAGAGTAAACTAGCCTAAGGCGAATTCAATTTTTTTCAGAAATTACCTAAAATTAAGTGACAATTTTTTTGAAAATCTATATCACATCGAAGTAAGTTTTGTACTAAATTAATCTGCAACGTTTACTTAAATTGCTGTTATGCCTTAGTGATTATAAATTGCTATTATTGATTTTTGCCAATTTTTTGAAAACGAGCCTTCACCGGTACAATTATTACCACTTTTGGACATTTTCTCATATTTTGTTAGATCAAGTAGAAAAAGTCCTATAATGTGATATATATTTATAAACTACTCGCAAAGCCCTTTAATTTGATACCACACACGGTATGACCGAGCGCTCGGTTGCGATTTCACTATTTTTAACACGAAAGCCCTCTTAAACTGACCTGAATAGTCCGCAATGTAAATAAAATCCATTACTTTGGAGCAAGATCTACAAGTCCAAAAACTGAATTTAACGAGGAGATAGTACTAGGGCCACATGAGTTACAAGAAGGTAACTCACTGCATCAAGAGATTCATTCATTCATCAGGGTAAACATGCTTCATCCTAGACTGCAATCTGCATCGGCACTTTTCATCAGGTTAGATTATGGTCAAATGATTTACCTGTTCCTCTTAAAAAAAAGGTCGATGAACAGCCAGTCATCATCGAACAATTTATAATTCTCGCTCGAAATTTAAATTCTCGCTCGAAATTTAAATTCTCGAACGTATTTCGTCACTACTTTAAAAAAAACTTGTATCTTCAATGAAGATTCTTCATCTGTTAATGAAAAGAAAATTGTAGTAAGTATGTATGGAATGCATATACACTATGTAACATAATTGCCAAAGATAAATCCTACGGCTTATACATTACCTTCTATAGTACCTTTAATTTTCATGGTGTTTATTTTAAAAAAAGGAAGTGGTATTCGTAACCGCTATTCGATACCGGTTATGCTCTTAAATGGATCACCAGCATTCATGTTACATCCTGTATATAGACTTACTGCGTTTTAACTTTGAGAAGCAGCGTGAGATACGAGAGTTTTTCCAAGTAGTGACGATTTGCTCGCCGACGTCGGCCCTCCCAAGCGCGCCCCTTAGCAAACATGCTCAGCTATAATCCGCTTATTACAGTGGCATCGTCACTTGTTTTTGATGAAGGTTTTGCCTTTTTTATGAACTATACTACTCACAATAACTTCCTCAGGGTCAGCTTCCACGATGACCTGCATAAACTCGATGTCCATTGGTTACGGCTTCCGAGTCGTAAGGTCGTTCTCGTCCTCCATATACTCCAGCAGCTAAGCGCTCCCCATACAAATCACTCACTCACATAATCTCCCATTAGAAGCGAGGTACCAGGGCCTCATGAGTTACGAGGAGTCGTTGGCCTGCTGCTGCGGATACAACCACAATATGAATGGAGCTCCAATTCCAAATTCAAAATTTCGAACGCATTGGCTCGACAGCGCCGATCGTCACTTGTTTTCGCCTTATTATTTTTTTATTTAATAATCTTAGGACTTAATCTAGAATTTTATTCTAGGTTTTATGTTACTCACAATGATTTCCTCAGCTATGCTTCCACGATAACCTGCTTGAAAACGATGTCTCCATTGGCGACGGCCTCCGGGTCGTAGTTGGGGTCGTGCTCGTCCTCCATATACTCCAGCAGCTAAGCGCTCTCCGTACAAACCCACTCACAATCATCTCCCGTTAGGAGCGAGTTACCAGGGCCACAAGAGTTACGCGGAGTCGTTGGCCTGCTGCAGCAGCGGATACAACCACAATTTGGAGTTCTAATTACAAATTCAAAAATTTCGAACGCATTTGCTAGACAGCGCCGAATCGCCGATCGTCATTTGTTTTCGAAGAAGCTTTTGCTTTATTTTATTTTTTTAATCTACTACTCACAATGATCTCCTCAGGGTCAGCCTCCACAATGACCTGCTTGAACTCGATGTCACCGTTGGCTACGGCCTCCGAGTCGTAGTTGGGGTCGTTCTCGTCCTCCATATACTCCAGAAGCTAAGCGCTCTTCGTACAAACCCACTCACAATCATCTCCCGTTAGGAGCGAGTTACCAGGGCCTCATGAGTTACGAGGAGTCGTTGGCCTGCTGCAGCGTACAAACACAATATGAATGGAGTTCCAATTCCAAATTCAAAAATTTCGAACGCATTTGCTCGACACCGAATCGCCGATCGTCATTTGTTTTCCAAGAAGCTTTTGCTTTTTTTTTCTTAATCTACTACTTACAATGATCTCCTCAGGGTCAGCCTCCACAATGACCTGCTTGAACTCGATGTCTCCGTTGGCTACGGCTTCCGAGTCGTAGTTGGGGTCGTTCTCGTCCTCCATGTACTCCTCCAGCAGCTCGGAGCCCGGGGCTCCCCAGACGCCCTTGCCGCCGGCGCCTCCTGGATTAAATAAGAAAATATTTAATGGCCGCTGTACACATATGGCCAACGGTTCCACCAGCCCTTTGTGAAACCCCTTGGCCAAGATAAGAGCCGCTGTTTACACATTGGCGAACCAATCACTTGGCATTGGCTCTTCATGAAAGATGGACGTGGAATAGAAAAGTCTAGGAAATTCTAGGTCATAGACGTTGTCAGAAAAATTTGATTAAAAAATAATAACCCCGTAGTAAAATTAAATTATTTGAAATATTAACAATTTTTTGAATATTCTGATAAGAACATTTATCTTTTTTAGGAAATACATTAAACATTTGCAAGGTTATTTTATTTCCTAAAATCTACACAATTATTGGCATAGATAAACTTATTATTTTCGTAAATATTTCACTACTGTCCTCTCTGACGGCTGACGACCAACTGAATGAAGCGCCAACGTGTAAACGCAGTTGGCCATTGGCGCCAAGATCCTTTGATGTGTGGACAAAAAACCGACACCAATCGGTTGGCCGGCAAGCGCAAGCGCCAACTGCCAACTTACGGCCAAGTAGCCCTCTACACGCTTGGCCAAGGGGGTTGGTGAAACCGTTGGCCATATGTGTACAGGGGCCATAAGACTGAAGGTTTTTTTTTGTGGTTGTGGGGTGCAAAGGTCTCGTGAGCAACAAGGACCCCACTAAGGGTCCCCCCACATCTAGCGTCTCGCGAGCGTAGCGTCGGGCCAACTGTATGAAAAAAGACGTCGCGTCGACGTCGCGCCGCGGGCTTTGCCATACAGTAGGGGGACCATAAGGAGCCGAGCCTTGCTCAATGCTCATGTGTCATAATTGCATATCTGCCACCCTCAGTTTTCCCTTAGTCACCTAAGGTGTAAAATACACAGAAGGGACACACGTCGTAAGACGCGGAACGGACGCCCACGCCGCGGCGCCAGCGTGTAATTTAAAAATCGTCTCCTCAGTCGATTTTGTATAGGAAAGACGTAAAACGCGTCGCTTGAAGCACGTCTTACGTCTTCGTCCTATACAAATACGTATGTTGGGTCAAAACTAAAGACCCACTTCCCGATTGAGCTGAAATTTTGCACACATATGTAAATCACGTGACAATGCAATATTATGGTATCATGGTGCTGATCTGATGATGGAGCAGAAAGGCGGTCATAGGAACTCTGTCATGAAACGTCGTATCCCCATCGAGTAAGCGGTTTTTAGAAACGTCTCGGAGAGTAGTAAATGACTGTTGGAAGAAAGGTACAGTCGGCGATAAAAGCTTGTGCCAAAAATGAAATTTTTGCAAAAAAAGCTTATTAAAACTGCGTCTGTGCAAACAAGAACATTGTCAGGTTCTTAAAGTCACAGCGGCTCAGTTGGGTGCTTGGGTGGGTAATCTTGAATGGGAGCCTAAAAAGAGGGCATCAAAAATAATGACAATGTGGACGCCGCAACAAAAAAGACATCGAGGTCTGAAAAGCGTTCTATCGTGCAGAGGATCTCACGCACCTGAACGCACGGGAGGATCAAGGGGGGCATTGTATTTTACAGTTTTTTATTTATTTTAAAGAGAAACAAGAAACCTATCAGAACATAAAGGTTCATTCCCTAGAAATAGAAATGGGTAACCTAACCCACATTTATTAGAAAATAGAAAGACGTTTGACAATATTTCTGGCATTTGTCCAGGCATAATGCAATTCATGTGCAGTTGTTATGATAATGGTATTCAGGCACGAACAGAAACTATTCAAGTTATATTCGTATATGTGGCGTTATCTGTCTGTCACAAGGCACCACAATGTCGCTTAAGCATAAGAGCGTTAAAGGTACGGCTGAATTTCGTCCTTTTGGCAATGTCGTACCTTTTATTTGAGATTGTCACTTATATCAGTGACTGATAGAAAGATTCGTCAGAACGTAAAGTTTATAATAAATGTTTTGACAGTAGTCACATTGAAGCAATACAGATGCCTCGAAATTCCCTTAAATTGGCCTAATGTCTACTAATAGACAGAGAAAATTATTTTCCCATTTCACATTTTACCTACAGTCCAGTGTACAAGTTTCTAATGGGTCGGCAATGCGCATGTGACACCCCTTGAGTTGAAGGCGTCCATAGGTTACGGTGACCGCTTTCCATCAGGCGGACGGGCATTTTCGCGAAAAAAGATTTAAAAACTTTTTTTTCTAAAATAGGTTAATTTAATGTTATTCCTACTCAGAATCACGAGCCCTTTCGATCCTACTAGGCAGAAAAAACTAAATAGCGTCCTAAATTTAATTTTTCCACTTCGTTACCATTCTTCAAACACTTCAGCGGTTACAAAGTGGAAAGTATGAAATATAATAGAAATTTTGGGACCATTTTTTTGTCCTGGATCGAAAGGGCTCGTGATTCTGAGTACAACAAACATAAAATTTACCTGCCTTAGGAAAAATATATTTTTGTTGATTGTTCTCGCGAAAATGCCCGGACCGAATGCCTGTTTGCTTTGCCACTGAAGTGGTATAAAAAAACTGATATGTGAGAGGGCTACATGTACAGGCCCAATGTAGATTAGGGATTTTACAATGCTTCCCTTCACCAGGCAGCTACTACTAATAGGGATGACGACTAAATCACTACATAGTATAAAACAAAGTCGCTTTCTCTGTCCCTATGTCCCTATGTATGCTTAAATCTTTAAAACTACGCAACGGATTTTGATGCGGTTTTTTTTTTTAATAGATAGAGTGATTCTAGAGGAAGGTTTACATGTAGATATAGTACCCGTGCGAAGCCGGGGCGGGTCGCTAGTAAAAAATATGGTATTCTGTTTAGTCCGTTAGTTAGGTTAGGTTAACACATTTTTTTTAATACTACGTCGGTGGCAAACAAGCATACGGTCTGCCTGATGGAAAGCGGTCACCGTAACCTATGGACGCCTGCAACTCAAAGAGTGTCACATGCGCGTTGCCACCCCATTAGAAACTTGTACACTCCCCCTTGCTGTGTTAAGTATAATTACACAGCAAAAAGGAGTGTACAAATTCAAAGGAGGGTTTGGGTTGCCGACGACTCAAAGGACAATAGACGGAACAAATTAGTTCCGTAAGTCCTCCCGTCGTCAGCACCCCGCACCCTCGTTGAGCTCTGGCAGCCTTACTCACCGGCAGGAACACAACACTATGAGTAGGGTCTAGTGCTATTTAGCTGCGGTCTTCTATAAGACAATACAGATATATTTTTCGCTTTTTCTAATTAATGAAAAAATACAAAGATACAGAACACCAAAGTTCCGGAGAGGGGGCTTGTGACAGTTGTGACGTCACCTTTAAGTAAAAATTGTACCTAGGCGTGACGTCACGTGAAACTTCTACGCACTGTACGGTCGTCATTTTGTTTACGAGGAAAAAGAAAAAATAAATGTCCAAAATGTTTTGATAATCTAACTGACGTACTAAATAGTTTTATAATCGAATGATGCCCCTTACATAAATACATATATATGCATAAATGTCATAATATTTGTACTATTATTTAATCGCCACTTGTTTACCATTTAAATGTATTCGCAATCAAATGTAGCTCTTACAAGTTTAAACATATTAGTCATTCTAGTATGTTATGTGTGGTTTAGGTATTTTAGATAAGGAGAGGTATTATTAGATGGTATATTAGTAAACAATGTTTTCGTTGCATTTATATCAGGGATTTGGTTATCATGTTGGTTTATAAATGAAATTATCAGGTTTGAGGTATTTGGTATCTTAATTAAATTAAGCGTGGAAAAATATTGATGGAGTAAAATAAAGCATGACTTTCAGATCATCATCATCATCATATCAGCCCTTTATCGCCCACTGCTGAGCATAGGCCTCTCTTCTAGTACGCCACTTATAAGCTTTATTGTACATAAAGGAAACAAAAGAGACAAAGTTACAGAGTCAGTAATATACAATGTAGGCGGACTTATCCCTTAATGGGATCTCTTCCAGTCAACCTTTGAGGAAATGAGTAGAAGCGAATTAACGATGAGTAACCTGTTTTGTGGTGAAACCCGATAAGTTGAGCAAACCTTTAAATTCAAACTATGTGCAATTTCCAATGTTGTTGAAAGGACAAATTATCTCGATTTAATGAAGTAAACCCTCGTTTTATTGATTTCCATTCTATTTAAGGGAAGGTCCTTTACGTCAGATACTATTAATTTTTGTAAGATAATACACTAGTCTTGACTCCTAAGTCTTAGTGCGTTTTCACATTATCCGGTCGGAAAAATCCAAGATGGCGACTGTAATGTACGGGATATTGGTTCTACATCTGATATTGGATCAGATAATGTGAAAACTTACTGTTTTATTGAAGAAAAAACATCAATGACTTAGGCGACAATTTTTTTTTAATATGATTAAAACCAGCACAAAAAGTCCTGTTTAAATAGTTTGTCTATTCCTATGCATTAATTAGGCACCTACTACAGCTTAGTCAATACAAGAAAATCAAAAATCCCTACTAAATACAGTAATCCAAATTTAAGAAATTTGTAAATTGTAATTATTGATTGTAAACACGGCGATGTCGGCGATGCATCATCCTTATCACATTTAGATATAAAAGTTTAAACATAATAAGCTGCAGTATCTACCTACACATGGCAAATAAAATAAGATAAAAAAATTATTGTATACTATCACAGAATAAAAGTACAAGTACAGAAGGCTCACTCTCAATAACCTGACAACGGACTGCATGTGACATCGAGTTCTATTACGCAGCGTGAAGGTTGTCAAACTTTATGGGCCGTCGAAATGTACGGAAGAAACGCGGAGTGAGCCGTACCTGACCTGATACTATCAATTGCTGCAGCATTGCCTATTCCGCCTAACATTGCCTTCCTTGAAAAATAGTGACTTTTACCGAATAGCCATTTCTAATGGCGGTGACTATCCTATTTCTCAAAGGACCATGCGTCAAAATGGACCCAGAACCAACAGACATGAGAGTTCGGCTATTAACCCATTCAATGCCGAAGACGCGAATTCGCGTCCTGTGTATGCGTAAACGTGATGCCGAGGACGCAAATTCGCGTCCACGAGTTATTTGTTTTTTTTTGCTAGAAATCAACTGTACTTAAAAGCTGATACGAAAATGTTATTTTATTTATGAAGGATAATACTATACCGTTGCTGGTTTCTGGATTCAGTGCATTTATAATTTTCATAATTCTTATCTCGGATGCCGAAGACGCGAATTCGCGTCCTGTGTATGCGTAAACGTGATGCCGAGGACGCAAATTCGCGTCCTTCAAGTGTGAAATAACCTAATGCCACAGACGCGAATTCGCGTCCTTCAAGTGTGATATATAACCTAATGCCGCGGACGCGAATTTGCGTCCGTTGAAATGTTAACGTGATGCCGTGGACGCGAATTCGCGTCGTCGCGTAGAAGGCGGCGGCACTGCGTGATGATTAAAAATATGAGGCGTCGGCAATGAATGGGATCCTTCATAAATAAAATAACATTTTCGTATCAGCTTTTAAGTACAGTTGATTTGAATGGGATAATATTATACTGTCGCTGGTTTCTGGATTCAGTGCATTTGTAATTTTCATAATTCTTATCTCGGATGCCGAAGACGCGAATTTGCGTCCTGTGTATGCGTAAACGTGATGCCGAGGACGCTAATTCGCGTCCTTCAAGTGTGAAATAACCTAATGCCGCAGACGCGAATTCGCGTCCTTCAAGTGTGATATATAACCTAATGCCGCGGACGCGAATTCGCGTCCGTTGAAATGTTAACGTGATGCCGTGGACGCGAATTCGCGTCGTCGCGTAGAAGGCGGCGGCACTGCGTGATGATTAAAAATATGAGGCGCCGGCAATGAATGGGTTAAATAGGTCTTTCAATCTACTTCATTTAATTATATGGGCATAAAGTCGAATTCCATTGCAGAACCGAGATATTCGTATTTTAATTCAGAGAGAATACGAACTATGAAGAATCTGTAGCTAGGGTATTTAACATTTTGGAGGGTAGGTAACATACAATATGGTAATAATGAAGGTATTGCCACCGAATATGGCGTGAACTACATTTGTGCGGTTACCTAGTCATCTGTTTTTAATATCTTGATTTATTGTCTTACACATTTCTGTATCTCTCAAACGCTCGGTTCTGTCATGTCATTTTAACTTTTTTTCGCTACGTAAAGGTTGTCTGAAAGAGATCGCTTTTTAGAGATAAGACCGCCTGTTATCTTCCTCTAGTTTAAGAACTTATTGTTAACGCTTTTATATTATTATCCTATTGATCGGTAGTCAATCACTGAGAAACCCGTTTTTGTAGATCTTATAACCACTGACTAAAATACGAATATCTCGGTTCTGCAATGTCATACAACTTGGTGCCTATAGAACAAAGTGAAGTATATTTATAGACCTATTTAATGACCTAACTTTCAGCTCTGTTGGTTCTGGGTCCAAGCTCCATACCAAGTTGCCCATGGTCCTTTGATTTAAACACTTTCTTTGTGGAGCACTACTATTTTCAAGCCAATCAATGTTAGGTAGGGTGGCCAAAGTTGCAGCATTTACTTACCCTTGGCCAGGTGTCCATAATAGGCTAGTTTCCTATACTTAAAATAAAATATTTTACGCAGCGCACGAAATAAAGCACCACATAATTAGAAGAAAAATGTGTACAGTAGTTATTTTTAAACATAACTTCTATTTAATAAGTCAAAAAGAAAGATATAAAGTAAATGAATTGACCGTCACTCCTCAGTATTTCATAGTAATTCCATATTAGGAAATCGTTTTGACAGCTCATAAAAAGAAGCTGATTTGACTAGTAGGAAACTAGCCTATACCTAATAGCAAAGAGGATAGAGTATTATAGAGAGTTGCTGTCAAAGTAAAATGTGAAATCACAGTGCATAGACTGCCATCTCTTGACATAGGGCTAAAACTTTTGAACATCAGTTTTGACAATTTGGCCTATATTCTTAGCTTGATATGTGTTAAAATGTCAAATATTAATATTAGCCATCTAGCTTAGCATACCCCAAAGGTGTATCGCCATCTAGGTCACCATACCTTTTTCTCTATGGTTTTGAGTTACCTTTTTTTCTTAGATTTTAGCTGTCTAGACGGAGTTACATATGTCTTTGCTAATAGGTAGTTAATAAGAAACCAATAAGAAAGTTTGCTTACATTTTGTTTTACTGTATGTTGTTTAAGTACTTAAATTGTACCTTAATTCCAACAAAAACCTCAAAAAACATGTAATTATCCATAAAGCTCTTTGCTTTCTTAAATTGCTCTGTTGACAAGTCGTTGAACATATCCTCAGAACATAAGTGAGAAAGTTGCTCGACAAAATTAATTAATGCAGAAAACCTGTCTATCTGGTCTACAAATAAAGCAGTCACCCCTTTGTTGTGTCTATGGAAAACATTAACGACCTTGGCTCATATGCGTTTAATATGAAAAAAAAAAAAAACGTTATCCATTCAGCCAACCGGCCACGCTATTCCTGACCCGGCAGGATTGTCGTCCTAAAATAGCCTTGAGCAATCGAAAGTTGTTTACAAGCATGTCGTAATAAGACGTCGACTCCTATTAGTGACCTACGCCAATCGATATGAGGAACCCCGTAACAGCGTACAACGTAACTGCGCAGAGCCGGGCCCGCGTGACCTTGAGAAATGCGGCGATACGGACTCAAAATATATACGTGACCACCGGTGCGTAGTAAACAAAATATTATGTAAATAGCCATTCGCGGCTCAATTCACGCCGTAGGGGTTCTAGAAAAATCTACCGCGTTGCCGGTAGGTTAAAATGCGAAGTCGATTGAAGGTAGATTGGTAATTTTACCTTTTTTAGGCAGTCCGCGCCCGTGGCCATTGCGCGGTCGGCGGCTATTTTTCCAGCTTCGATATCTAGGGAGCGGCGTCGGCGTGCTTACGCCGCCCTCCTTGCTGTTGGTTCTTGCGAGCTTCTTATTTCTATGACGGCGTTTCAGACGCTCAGAATGAGATGTCGCGGCGTCTCCGGCGCCCTCGTCCGCCGGCTTCGCGTTATCAGTGTCACTCGCCGCCACGTTTTCTAGTTCGGAAGCGATGGGCTCGACTTCCATTGTGGCGAGATATAACTGACGCGGGGTAAACGAGGGTTCTTATTAGCGACAATCAGCACTAATGAGAGTCTATTTGGATTTATTTTAAAGAAACGGTAAGATAAAATGTGGTTTTAACGCACTGATAAACAATAGGTTCTAGCGAGCACGTATTTGTTTTGAGAGCGCACACCGGTGTGAAGTTTGGTAAATAACAAGCGGTAGTTGCGCAGTGCTGCCAACATGACATCCTGCTGTGGTACTATGAGTGCCCGTATCACATTATTTCACTTCGTTTATTCAGTAGTTAATTTCCAATTTTTTTTTGTTTTATATTATAATTATTGTTAAAAGATAAAAACAAAGTCATCCTACTTCACGTTCAGTATTGATTATTTGAATTTAAAATCAAGTACTAATCTTACAACTTAAAAAAATAAGTCATTAGAAATTCGATTCTATAAACAACTTTCGAGTTATGGCTTCGTTGCAGAAACTCGAAACATTAGTAACGCCACATGTCGTCAATGTTGACAACATAACAAAAATGACAGTGTTGTCATAATAAACTCGGGTAAATATTTGGGTAAATAGTGTGAAAAAACACTGTTATCACTGTATCGGGGAACACAGCATATAGATTATGGTAACATTAATTAGATCGATTTTGTTGCATTATAATCGACACTCGGTTTTGCACTCGGTTCATCACTATAAAAAAAGAAAAAATCTAAAAAAAAAAAGCAAATGTCAATCGTCAATGCTATTGTTATTATTTTGTAATCTAATTCATTATGAAAAAACATAAAGAAAACTTATTTTCGACGAAGTTTCGCTTATTGAATTCGCAAGAATATTCGGAAGAGATTATCTGGTCATCAAGTGACTCCAGCGAGTTCGAAGATGTCGACAACAAAGCGAATTTTAATAACATAACCAACAAGAAACTAAATCGTAAAAGAAAACGCAAATCAAAGGTTCCCAGTAACGTTTCTAACTTAGATATCACTATAATTGACGTGAATAAAGACGGAGAAGGCGGTAAATCTCCAGTTTTAACCTGTAAAACTAAATGTAAGTCAATTGAAAATGTTCTTGATAAGACATATTCAATATCAAGATACGTTGAAAATAGCAACAATAAGACTGATCTGACGTCACCTGTACTGTGTACCGGTACACAGAGAGCTAATATTATCATGAAGAGTCCCGTAATAGCTCAGAAGTATGCATCTCCGGTTCACAGTCCCAAGGTGAGAAAAACATTATTTAGTGAAAGTAAAAATGATAATACAACCCAAAAAGACAAAAGAAGTACTTCTCCTGTACTTAGTCACTACTTTCCACGTGACCGAAGAAATATACAAGATAACATTAAAGTAGAGATTGAAAATACTCAAATTATAGAAACACAGAATTCTATACTAGGAGAAGACAGGTTACACAGTACCGAAAGCTCAAAAAGCTCTGGTAATGTTGAATTGATCAATAAAGTGAAGTCCTTCTTTGATAATCAGTTTAGTTCTGAAAATTGTTCACAAGTTTCAATTGCCGATACTCCTACACCGCATAATATCTCAAATGATGATGTAGAGATAATATCCATTACTCAGATGACTTCAACCGAAAGTAGTGTCAGAACAGTGAAACATACAAATTCCACAGACAATTCTGCAATAGAGGCTGAAAAATCTAAGAAAATAAGGTATAAGAAAGACGGCCTAGCATACAGACTATGTTCACTATTAAAAAAAAATTGTGCTAATATTTCTCTATGGCAACACGAAAGGTTCCTGGCTGAAAATTCTAATTTCAAAATACCTAAAGGCGAGCATTTAGTGTTCCGAATTCAAAAAGTTGAATTCAAATATGGAAGCTATCTACTGGACACTATGGATATTAATGATGAGGTGTTTTTAATTTTGATCAATAATAGTTATGTAAATAATTGTGTATTTAGTGTAGATAGTGTTTTTAAGTTGTATGAGCCTTATCAAATATTTAGTTTTGGTGAAAAAAGGTTGATAGTCCATGTTTGTAAATTTGAATGTATTACTATAGATTTATAAGTAAATAATTGTAAGCCAAGTAGTATCCATCTCCTGTGGAGCTACAACTTACTTGTTGTAATATACAGAGTTATATGAGAGATGTCACACCACGTACACCTGGCGTGCATCCAATCCATACTATCCATACTATCCATACTAATCCATACTATCCATTCCATACTATTCCATACTATTCCATACTAATATTATAAATGCGAAAGTAACTCTGTCTGTCTGTCTGTTACGCTTTCCCGCTTAAACCACGCAGCCGATTTTGATGAAATTTGGAACAGACGATCTTTAGACCCTGAGATAAAACATAGGCTACTTTTTATTTCGAAAAAAAAGGGATGAAGGGGTTGAAAAAGAGGTTGAAAGTTTGTATGGGATTTCTTAATTTTAAAAGATAAAACCATGAAACTTTATATTTTAGCACTTAATAAGAAATCATTAAACATATATTTGAAGTCACATACAGGTCGAACGCGATTAATTAACATTATTTTTACCTTTAAAATAAACATGGTGGGAAATAAACATTAACTAAAAGTGGGTAGATTATATTTATTTGTCTACCCCGAACATTTATATAAATTAATATCGGGTAGTTTTGTGTTGTTTACATCTCCGGTGACATTTTGCTGGGACGTCAGTCTTCCGCGACCACGGCCAGTGCAACCTGGCCGAAACGTTGGGAAAAAAGGTAAAAATAATGTTAATTAATCGCGTTCGACCTGTATGTGACTTTAAATATGTGTACAAAGCGCGAGAACTTAAAGTGTTATATCATTAAACATCTTGATAAGGGATAGGGATAGGGATAGGGATAGGGATAGGGATAGCGATAGCGATAGCGATAGCGATAGTGATAGCGATAGCGATAGCGATAGCGATAGGGATAGGGATACGGATACGGATAATATGGGTATCGTTAGAGGGATACGGATAATCGGTCGGCGGTCTCTTACAATCAATGTGCTCTAAGACGATCGTTGTTTGCTTGCTTGAAGATTACGTTTGCGATAAGTATAAGCAAAATATAAGAATTGTAAGGGATAATAGAAAACCGGCCAAGTGCGAGTCGGACTCGCGCACCGAGGGTTCCGTACAAACCTGCAAGGTTTACAAAGTTCGTTCATTACGACAATCGAGTCATAACTATGGTATTTTTATTGCAAGATAGCTCTACGCGTTCATGAGGAAAAAAGTAATAAGTTTATATTTATTAACACTTTCGAAACCGGGCTCTACGCGGCGCTACGACATTTTCGCTACATACGGGGAAACCCATGTAATCGGCTACGCTTCTACGAGCGGTGTGCCCGACAGTCGGGTTCTTGGTAGCGAAAGTGTTAAATAACTAAAAATTTAAGGTTTTCGGAATTTTTCCTTTATGTGTGCTATAAAACGTTGCTTCATGCCAAATTTCAAGATTCTAGGTCGACTGGAAGTACCCTTTAGGTTTTGATTCCCTTGCGAGTACTTGCGAGTTTCAAAATATGCAGCTTAAATTGCTGTTTCTTTTGATTGCGTTGACATAGAAGTTTGATTTTGTTACAGCTTAAAGGTATTATAGACCTGAGTATTTGGTATGAATTTCAATTTAATACCTCTACGCGTTTATGAGGAAATGGGTAGTAAGGTTAAAATTATTAAAAAAAAATATATTATGTGATGTAACTAAAAATTTATGGTTTTCGTAATTTTTCCTTTATCTATGCTATAAGACGTTGCTTCGTACCAAATTTCAAGATTCTGAGTTCACGGGAAGCACCCTGTAGGTTTTGATTCCCTTGCAAGTGTCGAAAATTTGCGGCAAAAACGGCTGTATCTTTTGATTGCGTTGGCTTAGAAGTTTGATTTTTTCACAGCTTCAAGGGACAGTAGACCTGAGTAATTGATATAAATTTCAGCTTCATACCTCCACGCGTTCCTGAGAAAAAGGGTCTTGACAGACGGACGGACGGACGGACAGACGGACAACAAAGTGATCCTATAAGGGTTCCGTTTTTTCCTTTTGAGGTACGGAACCCTAAAAAAGTACTTTTTACCCACCGATCATAGTGTCGAAATACGGGCTATGTGGGATGTTTATAAAGGTTTCCCCAGCATATATAGAATTACCTACGCTGTGGTCGATGTGTAATATTTCTACAATCATTGCAAGCAAAAGTATTATGTGCAATCGAAATAATCGCAGATAAATATACCTACAGAGAAACCTAAGGATCCAAATGAAAATCTTAATGAATACTTTTATTACGCGGGCGAAGCCGCGGGTAAAAGCTAGTATGAAGTTAAGTGGTCATCTAACTCACGCAGCCAGTGTGCTTTGGCCTTAAAGGGATGACATACTATTTAGTTTGTATCAAGGATAATTTATATAGGATTTACAATGTTCATACTAAGAATCGTACCTCGATTTTTTAGCGCCACCTGTTAAATACTATCACAACTACGCTGAGGATGCCTACAATTTTTTTTTTCAAAATGTGTACTGACTATCATGAATATCATCATCATCCACCTTGCGTTATCCCGGCATTTGCCACGGCTCATGGGAGCCTGGGGTCCGCTTTGACAACTAATCCCAAGATTTGGCCTAGGCACTAGTTTTACGAATGCGACTGCCATCTGACCTGCAACCCAAGGGTAACTAGGCCTCATTGGAATTAGTCCGGATTACTCACGATGTTTTCCTTCACCGAAAAGCGACTGGCAAATATCAAATGCCATTTCGCACATAAGTTCCGAAAACTCATTGGTACGAGCCGGGGTTCGAACCTGTGACCTCCGGATTGAAAGTCCCTCTCTCTTACCGCTAGGCCACCAGCGCTTATTTGTCAGCGCTTATTTTAATATAATGAATATCATGATATTAAAATAAAGAAACGTCATTTGTTCTTATAAAAAAATAAAAACATGCAAAAATATTATTTTGGCCACTTCCAGGCTGCAAAACAGCGCCATCTAGTTTTAAGACTAAAAGGCCCATACATTTCCGGGGAACGCTTATTTGTATGGGCTTTGTCAGTCCCTTATTATCGATATATCCTTGGTTTACATACTATTATGTTAATTTCCAGTTCATAATCATAACTATGTTACCTGCCTAGTACCTGAATGCCAAAACTACAAGGGTATTTTTACTAAGTTTTTAGTTTGTTATTATTATATTAGCTACCTTGTGACATTATAATTATGATGTAAATAAAACCATTTGAACTGAGAATAGAGTAGTTTTAATCAATAGTATCATTCTAGTACAGTCTCAAACACCCATTTGAATACAAACAATGACAGCAAGGTACAGTACAGCGCGGCAAATCTCGACTGTGTAAGGGATCATCCCCACACAAGAGACGCATGTCCTGAGGAACGAACGTCCGCGCCACGCCGCCTGAATGTAATTTAAAAAACGTCACCTCAGTACATTTTGTATAGGAAAGACGTAAGACGCGCAAGAGACGTCTCTTGCGCGTCCTTCCTATACAAAATGTACTGAGGAGACGTTTTTTAAATGGATGTAGTTGTAGTTACGCAATAACGTTCCAATCCATCTGAAATTGTCATTGAAATGAAAGACTTTTGTTTTTCATACAAGGTCTAAAACTTAATGACAATTTCATGTGGATTGGAATTGGAACGTTATTTCGTAACTACGTCCAAATTACATTCAGGCGGCGTGGCGCGGACGTTCGTTCCGCGCCTCAGGACATGCGTCTCTTGAGTGTGGACGGTCCCTTACTGGTTCATTTTTTCCATGTTTTACAATGTTTGCATTATTAAATAGTGTGTCCAGTTTTATATGGTAGGTGTGTTCAGTGGATACATGTAGAAATCAACATCATAATGTAATAATGGGAAGAATGGATTAGTTACAATTGCCCCAGTCGAGATTTGCCCCGCTGTGCCTTACAGTAAAGCCCAACAAGAAACATGACTTTTTTTTTAATACCTACTACCTCGGTGGCAAACAAGCATACGGTCCGCCTGATGGAAAGTGGTCACCGTCTGCAACTCGAGGAGTGTCACACGCGCGATGCGGATTGTCTAGAGGGCGCTGTTTTTCTGATGTATGCCGTGACAGTTGAGTGTTGTATAAAGGAAATAGTTCTAATGAAATGGCGCGTAGTCATAAATTTCTGTGAGTGTGCACGGGAAAACGTCCCACTGTCGATTGCTATAAAGCCGCTTTGTCAGTTTATACATGTAAAGATACAAGTAAATCTCGCCTTAATGGTAACCGACAAAGTGGGACGTTGTACTAAACACACTCACTTCGCCAGTACCTGCTATTGGGGTTGTGGCGAACCTCTTTTGAATCTTTGGGTTAGCTTACCTCCGCCTACGAACGCAGGCCGCTAAGATAATTTTTATACTTCGTTGTCAAAACTGACTTATGTTATTCTAGTTTTTTGATGAGTGAATAAAAATACGTTCAAGTTATTTTGCTATTTATTTATCTAAATCATAGATTTATATAATTATTAAGCTAGATTAAGTTGTTAGGCCAAAAAGTGTGTCCACATGAGAGGGTAAAGTTGGGGCTGGTGTCCCTCTCGCACTTATTGCCACTGTCAAAATTATTTGAATGACGTCATCACTGTCATTATTTGGGGATACCAGTCAATATTCAAAGTTACTACCAAATCTACTAATACCGAATTAAAGGTTTTTTTTAATGCGCAAGTCTTTGGTTTTATGGCTTCATAATAATGACTTACCTATTCGTTACAAGGTATTAATCCTTGGTATCCTTGCCTCGATATAATACAAAAATAATTTAAGAAGTTTATAAACTTAGTTATCATACAGGTAAAAATACTACTACTATAGTAATCTCCTTAACACTGGTCACACGTGCGAGAGGGACACCAGCCCCAACTTTGACCCTCTCATGTGGACACACTTTTACTAATCTGATAAGAACGCCTTTCTGCACCGGTGATAAAGTTCAATTTAGTATGGCAAAAACAGTGTGAGCTCAGTCCCTATTGAAAGTCCATGATCTAAATAGTAGTCCCGCAGGGTACATTAGCAAGTTGATGAGATTGCTTGTGTGATAGGGCCTTTAACTTAGGTTAAAGGCCCTATCCCTCATCCCTTCGTCTGATATGTCTAAGCACTGATCAGTGCGTGGGAATTGTAATTTATTGTTTTAAATGTCAAGGTCACTTTTTCAATGATAAAAATTGACAGGCAACATAGGTTACGGCCCAACCACGACATTGGTTTAAGCGCGACAGCTGTGTCTCGCTCCAATGTATGGCCGCCGCTTACCGCTGTCGCGCTTAGACCAATGTCGTGGCTGAACCGTTAATTTTCTCTTTGTTGATCGGACTATTTTCTGCTTTTTAATGAAAATAAAATACTCGACTCCATTTTCATACATTTAATTTCACATTGCAACATTATTTCATTTCAAGATGACCGGTCTGGCTCAATCGGTAGTGACACTAGTGACCCTGCCTGCTGAGCCGCGGTCCTGGGTTCGAATCCCGGTAAGGGCATTTATTTGTGTGATGAGCACAGATATTTGTTCCTGAGTCATGGATGTTTTCTATGTATATAAGTACATTAAGTACTAGCTTTTGCCCGCAGCTTCGCTCGCGTTAGAAAGAGACAAAAAGTAGCCTATGTCACTCTCCATCCCTTCAACTATCTCCACTTAAAAAATCACGTCAATACGTCGCTCCGTTTTGCCGTGAAAGACGGACAAACAAACAGACACACACTCTTTCCCATTTATAATATTAGTATGGATGTATGTATTTATCTATTTAAGTATGTATATCGTCGCCTAGCACCACAGTACAAGCTTTGCTTAGTTTGGGGCTAAGTTGATCTGAGTAAGGTGTCCCCAATATTTATTTATTTAAGACATTTCCTCATATGAACAGCTAGCACGTCTTTCCTATTGAACCGGCGTCCGCACGCGGCGCACAGAAGCTCGCTGGGTGGTCGGTGTGTGCGCGGCCCGTGCGGTCGGTGTGTACGCGAATGCCGGACGAAGGAGCTTTGCTTTGTGAACCTGTGAAGAACAATGATTTTTTCTTAATGATGTATCAGGTAGACAAGCAGAGCTATATTCTGTCAAACAAGTGTGTCAGTAAATAAGAACTAAGAAAACTATAGGTAACCTTTTCTCTAGCACCCTAAAGAAAAGGATGCATATAGTTTTCTTTGTTCTTATTTACTGACAGACTTGGTTGACAGAGTATAGAGATATTTGTTCTTAGTAAAAGGGGCTGATTTTTGAAAGTCGACAATGCGATTTCGTGAATTTCGTTCAATAATATCTCCACTACTAGCGATTTAAGTTCTACTAACAAAGCGAAAACGAGTGGTCATAGCCACTTTTTCTAAAATGACTGGCCACATTTATTCAAAAATTACTTTACGCCGCTTTCCACAGACTTCCGAACAGCGAATTCGTGCATTCGAAATTCAAAAATCGGTCCCCAGTATTGATACTTCGGGGGCGAAGCGAAAGTAGGTACACAATTTGTCACACTCAAAATTAATAGAACTTTGAGTATATTTTTTTTATGGGATAGGAGGCAAACGAGCAGACAGGTCGCCTGATGGTAAGCGATCACCGCCGCCCATGGACACCCGAAACACCAGAGGTGTTGGAGGTGCGTTGCCGGCGTTTAAGATGAGTATAAATCCTTTATAACCTATAACAGATTTTTCATCAAACCTGCTTGGTAAATAAAGTGTGGTGTTGGCCTGACCCCAATTTACCTAAACTTTACAAGACCATCTGCAGACCTCATAGCATTTATCAACTTAAATCTAAGAAACTTAATAAATGTTTATCTCTACATTGGTGATACCTATGTTTGTGATATTTGTCTATGTTAGTAATAGACAAATCAGGGGTTACACATGTTTTATGAATAAGGAAAAAAAGTACAAACCTCATCCCACACTCCGCACACTGAACCGGCTTGTCCCCATCATGAGCCCGGTAGTGCGCCTCCAAAGAATGCCTCGCTGTGAACCTCTTCTCACACAACTCACAACCGAACCGCTTCACTCCCATATGAGATAGTCTGTGCGCTTCATACTTGCTGAATACGGTGAAAACTTTAGCGCATACCTCGCATGCTATAGCGTCTGATGTGTGTAACTTTGTGTGTAGTTTTAGTGATTTTTCATGCTTGTAACTCTTATTGCATATATTGCAATTGTATTTTATATTTTCTAATTTTGGAGTAGTTTTTAAAATGTCTTCTGTTATATTTTCTTTACTTATATCATTTGTGGGCTCATTTGTGAAACTTATGCATTCTAATTCTTCTTCAGGTGTGGCATTCATTTCACCATTTTCAAATGCATAGTCTTGGTTGTTATCAATTCCATAATTACCTATTGATAATTCATTTTTCTCATTAAAATGCTTGTAAATCCTTTGTATTAAAATATTATCATCTGTAGAATCGAGCAGCTTTATATTGTCTTTATATTTTAAAGTATGTATTTTACCATGTTTCACCAAACTGTCTTTTCTACCAAAACATTTGTCACAAATAAGACATTGGAATTTCCTCTCCCCACTATGGATAGTTAAATGCTTCATTAAATGTATTTTTTGGTAGAATTTCTTCAAACACACATTGCATTGATATGGTTTTACACCTTCATGTGTTAATAAATGCCTTTCCACATTTGATTTGTTCCTATACACTTTGCCGCAATATTCGCAAGTGTGTGTAAGCCCTTTATGTGAAAGTAAATGAGACACCAGGCTATGTTTATGTGTGTAACTTCGATTACATATATTGCAAGAGAAAAAATTTACTTTCTCATGACTTCTCAGGTGAATTTTTAATTTTGCTTTAACAGTATAATATTTATAACATAGTTCACATTGATAGATATTTGATTTAGTATGTTTTCTGATATGTTGTTCCAAAGTTGACTTTCTATTGTATGTTTTAAGGCAATAATCACATTGGTACATATCAGATTTTGTGTGGAGCTTGATATGTGATATTAAGCTGCTCTTTTGAGAAAATTCTTTGCTGCAAACAAGGCATTTATGTCTGTATGGAACATTTTCATTTTTGCTCTGTGAATCTAGTGCTATCTCCATATCAGTGGTTATCCTGGAATAAATAAATGATAATATCAGAATAACAGAGCTGTGATGAGTGGTGGAAAACAGGGGAGGGCTTTGCCCAGCAGTGGGACACATTATAGTTAATAACCTAACCACAAAATTAAAATATTGAAAAAACCCCCGACCACGACCTAGTGGACCGATTTTCATGAAACATGGCTAAGAACACTCCCGATTAACTCAGCTTTCAGACAAAAAACTAAATCAAAATCGGTTCATCCGTTCGAGAGCTACGATGCCACAGACAGACAGACAGACAAACAAACAGACAGACAGACATACACACAGACTGTCTGGGGTTAAAAAAAAAATAATTTGCATTAAATAGGGATTTGATAAATCAAATAAATGAGAAGAATAAAGCACAGTAACCATATGAAAACGAATGTTATTCTTGAATCGCATCGCATTGATTTGAACTTGAAAATGATAGTTTTCACTTCTAATTTTCTACATTTGTTACTCTATGCTGAAAGAATGAACAGTAGAGACAAAAATCAATACATATTAAGACAAGACACTACTCTTTATTCACAGACGAAGCGAAAATTTCTTATGTACCTACTACCAAAGTTTTCGATCCAAAGTTGAAACTCAGTATTTTATTAATGTTTATATAAATAACTGCAATGGAATATGTTACATGTATTATAAAGTAAATCCCTTTTTCTAAATTACCTTAAATTGCTGCGAATAATACACACTACAGTCAGAAATATTAATTTAAACTTAATACAAAATACGACACGAAAATATACCAAAATGCCAAAACAATATTTTGTACTGACAACTTGACAAGTGACATCATTTAAATGCTAGTATATTCATTTTCCTTATTCATGCCTAAATTTTTTACATCAAACTAAACTATATTCCGTTGCGATACAGTTTAATTTAGCTTACAATTGAAATGCAAAGTTATCAAAGAAAGGTCAATCAAACGCTACAAACAAAACGCAAATGACGTTTCACAGACGTTCGATTACACGGATGAAGTTTGGATACAGTATTCTTATTTACGTGTAAAAATGAAAAACTAATAACCTTTTAGCATCTAAATTATCCGAAAAACTAGATTTTACAATCCATAAAACGATTTAGTAAAGTATTATTTTTGGAAATAAAACTTGTTAAAAGTTATTTATAATTTACCCTAAAATTTGGGTACATCGAAAGCTCTTCCTGCTGGCAACACCGTTGGATTTCAGTTCAGTCGATATTTCAGCAGTACGTTTGCGAGACTTCAGCTTTCATATAAAGCTATCTTTTTGTGTTTTTAATAACATTTTAACTAATATTGATACATTTAAGTACTTATCGTGCTTGTGAAAAGTTTGAAACATGTATATATAAAATTGTATAGAGTTAAACCGAGAAATGTTATTGATTGATTCGTGATACCAATCTAAAATTCAGGTGAGTATAACGAGGCCATACACAGGACGTGCTGTTTGATTGGCCTATAAATAACCCAACAATCTTGGGAATAATTTATTGGATCAATTTAGGGTAGTTAATTACATTTTCTTGTTATTTTATGCCTATAATATTTGTTAGTACTTTTTCGATTGTTTTAATGTGTATGTTGTGCTGAAGGCAAGCAAATGCGGTGTTTTAGGTTTTTCAAAATATCTAGACATATATAGGTATAAGTACTAGATATATTTGCGCGTTGCCTACCCTAACACTTAGCACCCTATTCGTGTTTGTGACCAAATTAAAATTTTGAAAAAACTCCTACATAGTGGACCGATATTCATGAACCACTAGAATACTAAAGAGCAGAACTCTCGACTAAGTCAGCTTTCAAACAAAAAAACTACCTACATCTAAATCGGTTCACCTTCAAGAAAAGATCGTACAACCATCTTAAAGGCCGGCAACGCACCTCCAACACTTCTGGTGTTTCTGGTGTCCACGGGCGACAGTGATCGCTTACCATCAGGCGACGTGTCTGCTCGTTTGCCTCCTACCCCAAAAAAAAATCCGTTCGTGGGTTACGATGCCACAGACAGACACACACACACAGACAGAGAAACAGACAGTCAGACACGTCAAGCTTATAACACCCCGTCGTTTTGGTGTCTGTGGTTAAAATGTAGGTACTTTCAAATATTAAAGTCATACAATTCATACGTTGGCCATATCCGATCCGGTTCGAAGGACCATCGGTAAAAAGCATTCTTTAATCTTTTTTTTAAAGCCATGTTTAGGGTCCCTCCACATCTAGCGTCTCGCGAGCGTCGCGTCGGGCCAACTGTATGGAAAAAGACGTCGCGTCGACGCGACGTCGACGCGGCGTCGGGCTTTGCCCATACAGTTGGCCTGACGCGACGCTCGCGAGACGCTAGATGTGGGGGGACCCTTAACCTACATCGGAGCGTTACATAATTTTTTCACCACCCCAACTGGTTAAGGCTCTCTTTGCTATTCGAAAACAGATAGCAAAATTTCATTTTATCCACAAGAGCGCAAAGCAATTTCATACAAATTTTAACATGATGTCTTAAGCGGGCTGGTAGATTTCACCTACAAATGATGATTTTGAATCATAAATATTGAATAAATTGATGGATTTAATTTAGTTTGATGTTTTATGGTTCGAATTTTGTCCGTGTTGGTGTGGTAAAAAATTTCGTGTTTCACTCGGTGGCAAAGTTTGTTTAACTTATGTGCCTTGAAACCCTCGCAGCGCTCAAGATTCCACTTTTTGAACCACTAGCTATTACGCTTGCAGTTATTGGAATCTTTCGCTTGCTCGGGTATCAATATTGGCACGTGCGGTTAAACAACAACTTTGCCCCCATGTAAAACAAATATGTAACTATATTCTGTCAAACAAGTTTGTCAGTAAATAAGAACAAAGAAAACTATAGGTATCCTTTTCTCTAGCACCCTAAAGAATAGGATGCATATAGTTTTCTTTGTTCTTATTTACTGACAGACTTGTTGACAGAGTATATATGTAACTATTTTGCACGAAAATGGCTTGTTAAACAGTAGTACCTAAGTGACACATTTGTACTTTGCTACGCCCTTATCAGGGTCCATGTATGTAATACATATGTATCGTATGTGGTATGCAAATAAATTCTCTCCCTCTCTCTCTCTCTCTCTCTCTCTCTCTCTATAAAAAGGCTGTTCCAAGGGTTGTAATGACTCATCATCATCATATCAGCCTTTTACCGCCCACTGCTGAGCATATGCCTCTCTTCTCTTCTTGTAATGACTGATGTCTATTATCGTTACTCGATGAATTTGTACGAAGATAGACATAAGATCGTGTATGCGCGTGTATGCCGTGTATAATGAAACAAACGACGAATAGGTTGACCTAGCGCGTAGTGACCCTGCCTGCTAAGCCGCGGTCGGGGGTTCGAATCCCGGTGCGGGCATTTAATTGTGTGATGAGCATAGATATTTGTTCCTGAGTCATGTATGTTTTCTATGTTAGGTGCATATTAGGGTAATCAGAATGACAACAAAAATGCTCTGGTAATTCCGAAAGGGGAATCTTATATCTTAATGGTGATTTTGATGAGACTTTCGTAATTCGAATACTTTCGGAATTACCCTAATGCACCTTAAATACTTATATTTTACTAGCTTTTGCCGGCGACTTTGCTCGCGTTAGAAAGAGACAAAAAGTAGCCTATGTCACTCTCCATCCCTTCAACTATCTCCACATAAAAAATCACGTCAATTCGTCGCTCCGTTTTGCCGTGAAAGACGGACAAACAAACAGACACACACACTTTCCCATTTATAATATTAGTATGGATAAACATCTGCGCAATCTATGGTATTAAAATCGTTGTCAACTTAGATTGGACAGACTGACATAGCAACGTTCGTATACGCGCCTATAAATAAACGGAAACCGACCTAAAGTAAACATGGTATAATCGCAACCAGAAATAGGAGTAGTAAACAGTGGCGGAAGAGAATTTCATGAATTGTGGCCTTCTCAAGTAAAAGGTGCCACGTTGTCCCATACTATAGACTTAGTCTAATACTTATACCAACTTATACCAAAGAGGATCGAGGGTTGAATTGATCTAACATCTACTGCACCCATCGCAGGTGTATGGTCTTGTTTAGAAAAAAAAATACGAATTTAAGAAAACTAACTATGCCATTCCGTATTCTAATATAGTTAGACGTATGACGAAGTTAACGGAATTCAATAAAAACACGGTGTAGTAGTTCAAATGCTGTTGAGAAACGGGCTTTATGTGTTCGATATGAGATTGGCATATCATAGTTTTGACACTTACTTAAGTAGAGTTAATTGTAAAGCCCGTTTCTAAACAGCAATTGATCTAACATCTATCGCAGCGATCGCAGGTGTATGGTCTGTTTAGAAAAAAAAATACGAATTTAAGAAAACTATATTCTGTCAGTAAATAAGAACAAAGAAAACTATATGCATCCTTTTCTTTAGGGTGCTAGAGAAAAGGATACCTATAGTTTTCTTAGTTCTTAGGCTGGGCGCAGACGGGCGACGCAACAGTTTTGTCTCCGTCGCTCGGTCTATGGGCTAGTATGAAGGTGCGCACACGGTGCGACGCAACTTTTTTGTCGTAGGGGTCGACGACAGGCCTGCGACGCAACTGTCTCCTTCCCTATGGGTTTCAATGCAAGTACGCACACGGCGACAAAACAGTCGTCGGTCGGTTGTCAATGTTGCCAGTTATTCGAAAAAAAAGATAATTTTAAATGCAGATTGTTGAAGACGACATTGATATCTGTCTTTTAATTGCAGAAATAGAGGAAAGACTGATTTTATATGACAAGAATTTAAAAGAATATTCCGACAATATTAAGAAAAAACGATGCCGGGTTGTAAAATCATCAAAACTTTTAAACACTCATTCTGAAGTACCAAAAAATTATTTTAGATAGGCTCTCAATTTCATGAAAAAAGAAAAAGTTGCATCCGAAATATCCAAAGATAATAGAATTAGTCTATGGTAATAGCTTTTTAGTAGTCTGTGGTTACGTCGCTGTCGTTCCCGTGTGCGCACCTCGGAGACTGTCGCAAGGGGTGACGACAGAGACAAAAAAGTCGTCGAGCAACTTTGTCGCCCGTGTGCGCGGAGCCTTATTTACTGACAGACTTGTTTGACAGAATATAACTATGCCATCATGTTTTCTAATATATGTATGCCGCTCATATTATACCTAATTATGCCGAAGTTAACGGAACTCGCGTCAGTAATAAATAAACTTACAGTAAACATCATCATCCTCCTTGCGTTATCCCGGCATTTGCCACGGCTCATGGGAGCCTGGGGTACGCTTTGACAACTAATCACAAGATTTGACGTAGGTACTAGTTTTTACGAAAGCGACTGCCAATGCCATCTGACCTTCCACCCCGAAGGGTAAACTAGACCTTATTGGAATTAGTCCGGTTTCCTCACGATGTTTTCTTTCATCGAAACTCTTCTTCTCAGTCGTTCCCTCATGGCTGAGGATCGTGACCAACAGTGATTTCTCTCCACTTCACGCGGTCTAGGGCCATATGGACTGCCATCTGCATGGAACCACAAGAAAAGCCTTCATCGAAAAGCGACTGGCAAATATCAAACTGGCAATAAACATATATGGGTTTTAAATGAAAATGATTGACGGATGACTTCACTCGGAGTGCTCGTAACTGTCATATGTTATTTAGAATTTAGCTCTCAGCCTTTAAATAGAAACACTAAAATAATTCTAGGAATTACTGAGTTGACTGCGATTACCAGGCCACACACTGGCGACTGCAGATAGTATATGCGGAACCGGGTGATGCCGGTCGCGTCAGTACCGCTGCAGCGCTGTTAAGGTCGCGCGCGGCGTGTGCGAGAGAACCAAATACCGATCGTGGGAGATTAACTACTGAGTCCTCCTTATATCGTAAGTCAAGTCTAGATACTTGCCAGACTTGTCCTTCTCGGCGTTCACGAGATTCTCATTAGATATTGTTATTCTCAGTATTTATTTTCTTTCTTAGGCTAGGTATTTTTATAATATGATTATAAAAGTAAAATACAAAACCACAAACAAAACAATATAAAATATATAAACACATTATAAAAAACCTAACCTAGGGTGCCGCCAGCAGCGGGGCAGGGCCCAAGCTGCCGGTGGTTAGGGCTGCAGAGAGAGGAACCGTCGGACTATCCGCGCCGTGTCCAAGATCACCGCCTTCTGCATCTGGCCCTTGATCCAGCCACCTAGCGAGTCTCTTAAGATGTTGGTCGAGACTCTTCGCTATGAGACCGTTCGCTGAAACGACTATCGGAACAATGATCGTTGAATCAACATCCCACATGGCGGTTATCTCGTGAGCCAAAGTCTAGGTACTTACTGGACTTGTCCTTTTCGGCGTTCACGATATTCTCATTAGATATTGTTATTGTTACAGTGAGAATGAAGCTGCCGGGGCCTAGCAGCAGCGTGGTGTGCCTCGCCGCGCTCCTGTCTTATATATCAGTCGGTAAGCTCCAGTACTGACAGTACAACAGACCGTTTGGTCCTATTTAGAAATTAAAAAGTGGCAACACTGGCAACATTGTACTGTACCCTTTCAAATCAATATATGTGTGAGAAAACGGGACGACAATACGTTGTTGCCACTTTTTAATTTCTACTCTTTTTGGTCAGACTGTATCCTCTTCCTGAAAATGTCACCAATGATCGCCATGGGGGAGGGAGGGGTCTAAAATAAGCCAAAGACGTATATTATAAGACGAGATTAATGGACGCCCCCTAATATACAGGTCGCGTAAATTATTTACATATTCAGCCAAAAGTCTGCTTAGGTGTAAGAGGGTGCGCACACAGGCGACTTTTCGCTGCAATGCAACTTTTTTGTCACATGGACGTATTTGTATGAAAAGTTGCTTCGTGAGCGCACTTTCATATGCTTAACCCATGTTCGCGACAAAAAAGTCGCCCGTGTGCGCAGTGCGCACCCTCTGTTGTATTCGGACTCGATACCCTGTTTTAGGCGTACACTGCATCTCGCCGTTCACTACAGCCTTATGATAAGAGGGAAAATAGACAACCCGGTTGCGTTGGAAGTTATCCGTCTCTTTGTGCCTGTGCAATATGGGCTCTTGGGGCGCCGCCGCCGGCCGCTCCTCGTGGCGCCGCCGGGGGCGGAGACGCCGCGCACGCGCCGCCGCCGCGCCAGCAACGCGCCCGGCGCCCGGGCGCCGGCGCTGCTCAACCGACTCGTTTTAAGCCAGGATGCCGACGTGTTTGCCGATAGCTGGCACACTTTATTGTGTAAAATACGCGCACTTTGTAATGAATTTAGTTAAAAATTAATTTATGTACTTATTTGATTAATTAACTATTTTGTTTTAGTATTGTTAAATACATCTTGATAACATTATAGGTGCTTTGGTACCACACTGTAAGCTTATGATTGTAATTGAATAAATAAATATAAATATTGTAATTTTTTGTTGAAATTTAAAACATAAACACCTTATTGCACTCAAAGCAAACGAAAAAAGGCAGAAATCTAAATTTTTCTTGATTCTTGAAGCAAATAAAGACACAACATAATAATCCTGCTTTTTTAATCTTAAAAATAAAACTGAAACTTTTATAGTGAGTCTTAAATTGAACAAGAAGCCAACTAGTGATGTGCAAGTTGCAGAAACTTTCCTTAAAAATCTTAAGTTTCATGAAAAATTCACGAAAAATAAGGGAAATATAAATTTATGAAATGAAAAGTTTCCATCCATACAAAGTATGGAAGGTTCCCGAAGTTTTCATATGTGAAAATTTCAGAATTTTGGAAACTTTCCATCGGCACAGACTACGCACTAAATAAATGTTACCATACTGATTTTGCCTAAAGCATTATCGGGAGTTCTTAAAACTATTCCTTTTATCAATTCAGGTATGTTGTTTTGAACAGCGTATTCAATCAGCCCATCCAACGTGTCCAACTTCGCAGTTGCAATCAGTTTCTCGATGCAGCCCGCTGCCAACTTGTCCATCAGGCACCGTCTAGCCAGCAGTAATAGTGGTTTTAATTCTAACTCTGTATTTGGAATGGTCCCCAAGTACATGTATGCCTTTAAGCACTGCAGGGTCTTTACTGTGACTCCTACCATGTCGATGCTACCTTGTCCCGTCTCTTTCCATTGTCCTTTCAGCATGGCTCGGAACATCTCACTGTGTACGAACAATACACTCTTGTGCACCGGCACGGTACCATCTTCCGCCTGAAGTTTGAAGTCTGTGAACTCTGTTTCTTCATAAAGTTCTTTATAATGTTCATTGCATACAACAGAATGTGTTGCATCTTGTATTACAAAATTGATTGTAATTGTATATAAAAAAATGTTACTTTTTTTGCTTAAAAAACCGTCATACTTTTTGGTTGGTATTTGAAATTCAAGCCAGTCATCCTGACAAAGTATTTCCTTGTTGAAGCCTTCTGCGGTCACATTCAGTGAGACTGTTTTCTTCTTTGCCTGAATAGTCTTCTTTATTTTAACATTGACTTGAAGATGGAATTCAGGTGTTTTTAGAGGCCTCATGCTTACAACAACTAAAGCCATCCCATTTATATAATTGTTGGTGACAATTTCATTGGCATCATCTTCAAATCTCATAACTGATAGTACTACCTTTAGCATTGGCCCTCGCAGTTGTGTTTCCACTATGCTGCAAAAGGAAATAGATAGATAATTAGATAGATGCTGTAGTCAGGTAATTTCAAACTTTAGGCATAACAGGCGGTTTAGCACAACTTGCGTTCTCGCACGCGATTCCATACATCAAGATGGATTCGCGGGCGACAGCGCAAGTTGTGCTAGACCGCCTGGTATATTTTAAAATAAGAAGGGCTTAACACATAACAATAAAATTACTTACTTAAGAAGACTGTTTTGTTGATTTAAAATAGCCACTTTTAATAATTACAGGTTATGTTTAGTTACTTATCTAGTTATCTAATTTTACAAGAACATCGCGTTTATATGTATATTCTTTTTGACATAGATACTTGGCAATGAAAGACTCATAGTTTTACAAGTACCGAAGTTTACAATTTGTTTCAAAAAAGTTATTCCAAAACTTCCTTGCCTCTTAATCGTTATTCCAATAAAATAAATCATTTAAGAGAAATAATAATATTAACTTGCATTCGTAGTTTTCAAGTATTGCAGCATGGCCATAGAAAACAGAAATTAATTTATTACTTACCACCTGTTTGTAATGTAAGTGGGAGCCATAATTGTTAGTTAGATAATTTAATTACTAAAAGCAAATAAAATAAATTGTAAAATTCGATATACGTCGGTTGCACTGCACACTGCACTAGGCCACTATGCGGAGTAGGCGGGGCGGGGCGGCGTCGGCGATTTGGTGGGGAAATTCAATGAATAAGGAATCACATGGAACGGACATACCTACAAAAAAAGTGTGGCCGTCGCCATATTGTCAAGAACAAAACATGGCGATCTGTAGTGCTGGGAAATCACGTTGATATTTGTCAAAGATATCGATATAGTGTGATTATTTTTCATTTTGTTGTTAACCGCCGAAAAATCGGAGGAGGTTTTCAATTCGACGCGTGTATATTTTTTATGTTTTCTGACCACCAAACCATGGAACTAAATAAAATCCATCAATTTAATAAAAAAATATGATTCAGAATCATCAATTGAATGTGAATTATACCAGTCAGGTGCACTCTGTTACAATTTCTATGAAACTACTTTGCACTTTTGTGGATAAAATGCAACTTTCTCATCCGTTTTCGAAGAATCAAGAGAGCCTTTACTTTATTAGGTGAAAATCAAATTTGTACGGGACAAATAAACATTCAATAATTTTTAAGAAAAAAAAATCGCCGCCTTTGGGGTTCTGGTGAAAGCTACTTGCGAATGTTGGATTATGTAGAAATGTGTAGGTATTTTTAAAACTGCTTTTAATGCAACACAAATAAATATACGCATACCGTTAAGGTTTGAGGAGTTTCCTCAATTCCTCATGAATCCGATTATAAGAAATCGAAGCTTGACAAAATTTGACTTGAAAACCCAATCTTCTTAACAAATATAACTAAACAAATGTCACTGTTCTGAACTTAAATGAATGCTATTCTTATAAAAATACCAAAGTCACTATAAGTGTGCCGTTCAGATTTAAGGAGTTCTGGTCTGATCTTCATCAACAGTTCCACTGCACCAAATGTCACTGTTCTGGACGTAAGTGCATGCTTTTCTTATAAAAATACCAAAGTCACTATAAGCGTGCCGTTCAGATTTGAGGAGTTCCGTTCTGACCATCATCAGCAGTTCCACTGCACCAAATGTCACTGTTCCGTACGTAAATGCATGTTGTTCCTTAAAAAACACAAAAATTACCATACGTGTGCCTTTCAGATTTGAGGAGTTCCCTCGATTTCTCCAGGATCCCATCATCAGAACTGCGTTCTGAGAAAAATGGGACCAATGTGTATGCATATACATTCAATCAAAAAAAAAATTCAAAATCGGTCCAGTAACGACGGAGATATCGAGGAACAAACATAAAAAAAAATTAAAAAAAAAAACATACAGACGACTTGAGAACCGTCCGTCCTTGAGAGATTTGAGGCGACGGTTAAAAAATAGGAGCGATTTATTGTTCACATTAATTCGGACACGGATTTTGATACTGAATTGTTTATTCTTCATTAGTACCTATACTCTGTCAAACAAGTCTGTCAGTAAATAAGAACAAAGAAAACTATATGCATCCTTTTCTTTAGGGTGCTATAGAATAGGATACCTATAGTTTTCTTTGTTCTCATTTACTGACGACGTGTTTGACGGAGTATAGATTATATCCAAAAATAAAATCTTCAAGAGGAAACAGGAGCGAAAGTGCTTAAATGGAAAAGAACCCCTCCCTCCCCTTTAAGTTTGGGAATTTTAGTTAAATATACTCGTACTGACTAGATTTATAGAAAATCGAGGTACCGCTCTGGACTGTTTCCTCCTCAAAATCTTAACCAATCGGAACGAAATTTAAGAATCTGAACAACAATAAAATAATCTGTGTCGGACAGTTTAGTTTTTCTGGCTAATTGTTATGAATTTTAAACATCATCAGGGGCTATTTCTCTAAGCTACAAGTTACAATTTGCAAATTGTTGTCAATGTGACAAGTTGGATAGAGACTTCCGCTTGTAACTTTCAGTTTCAAAAAATGGGCCCCATATTTTTTTTGGCGGATTAATTTTTTGCTAAAAGTTTTGTAAAATAAATGTACCTAGGGTAGTGTAGATTAAAATAAAATACCATTCATTCATATTAACAATCACATTATTATTTCAAATCTAGAAAATTACTTTGCTAATTGGGTAATTCTAAACGACTAATTCTAGATTATAAACTGCAATAGATACCATACACTAAAGAAAAACCGATCAAGCCCACTGGCGGCGAAGCCGGGAATCGAACCCGGGTCTGCAGCTAACGCGGCTGACGTGTTCGACCGCTACACCACCTCGACCGCCCAGGTACCCGTTGACAAAAAATAACGACAAATCAAAAAATATTTAATAAAATTATTTGATTTGTTCCGTACATCGACTAATTCTAATTTTATAATTTGCTCATCATTGCATATAAATAATAAATATTATAGGACATTCTTACACCAGATTGACTGAGGCCCACGGTAAGCTTAAGAAAGCTTGTGTTGTGGGTACTCAGACAACGAAATATATAATATATAAATACTTATATACATAGAAAACATCCATGACTCAGGAACAAATATGTGTGCTCATCACACAAATATATGCCCTTACCGGGATTCGAAGCCGGGACCGCGGCGCAGCAGGCAGGGTCACTACCGACTGCGCCAGACCGGTCGTAATAATATCGTATAATTTGACTATCATAGCTTTCCACAAAGTAATACCCGATTCCATCGATTATCTATTCATTTCGGAATAAAACAACTTTGTTGAGGTAGTTCCGGAAAGAAATTTTTTCTGTCTGCTTTTTTCCATAATATCGGTAGCGTAGATCAAGGTAAGCTTGAATTACACATTTTATCAGTAAGTGTTTGTGTTGAGCATCGTGGTCGTTCGAGTTGCTTTCAAATATACCAGTTGTACTCTCAAAATAGTAGTCCATTATAAATTTAAATATATATAAATGATAGTTTTGTGGCGAGTTTTTTTTTAAATTTGTTTTTAGCAGCTTTTCTGTTTTTATTATGTCTTCTAAGTCCTTGGATGGATATTTAAGTCCACCTCTGGATTTGTATTTGATTAGACTTTTTGTGTTGTCTTTCGGGTCTCCAAGTAACATGCTAATGCATGTCTCACACTTTATACTGCGAGAAAGTTTTCTGGCAACAAATCCAGCTATATAAAAAGCAACACTTTCAGTATATTTTGAAAGTGTGCCGTTTAAGCAGTCAATGTATTCATCATATAAATCACTATCATCTTCTGGTATATCTATAAATGTATTTTTGTCCGTAAGTTGATTGAGAGCATTGGTTGGGTTTATTTTACTTGAACAGTTCAGTATATTGATCTGCTCTAATGGAATGCAGTTACCCAGGCCACCATCGCGAATTTCACTCCTTATTAATAATCTTTTAAATGCGGCTTTCAATTGCACAGCATTTGGGTTGTTATTAAAACCCCCGCGAGCTCTGATCGCGGAAAAAAACAACTCGACGTGGTCTTGACTCATTTTATACATCGGTAAATATTTTAGCATCTTTGTGTCTTGGACCAAGTGTCGGAAAAGTTGTAAGGCGCTTTTCATATCGATGACGAGTCCTATGAATCCAGTCTTCCTTTTCGACTTAACCACCAGCTCTCCGGATGGTAACTTTAAACTGTAAATATACCCGATGGCCCCTTCAAAGAGAGCTTCCACAAATCCCACATTTTCTGGGCATATCGCCTTTTTCCATCCAGGTGGACGAACAGAATGACTGTTTAGGACGTCGAAAACGTCATTGAAAATACGTATAAAATTTACCGTACCCTCACAGTCCTGGAATTGTTCCAAGTGCAATTCTGTATTGCAGAATTCCAGTGCGTCGGCAACTGAGCTACTTAGAAGTTGAGTAGCAAGGCGCACCTTCATTTTTTGTTTGGCAAAATACAGATGGGCTTTGGTAATTTTAGTTGCCATGTGTAGTCCTTCCTGCTCTTGTAATTGCAATAACTTCTCTAAATAACCAAAGTCTATTTTCCTGCCATAATTATCATAAAAGATCCTTAAATCTCCAAAAGTATTCCTCACCAGTTTAATGGCATGGCAAGGGTCAATGAATGCATGCAGTTTACTTTTGCTACAGTTGAAGGATGTTTTATCTTGATTTTTTGAAAGATGCAATCCTAATTCGGAAAACATGCTAAAATTCGCAGCTGGACCATCACATGTGACGCTTACAATCTCAACTCCTGCTTCTTCACATTTTTGTAGGCACATCTTTAACAATTCCGCCTTTTGCTCGCCTGTCAGTGTTGAGATTAAAAAGTACCCAACTGGAACTTTCCAACCGTCGTTGATGCAGTTCAGCATGAATACGAAACACTGACTCGCTACCTCTAAAGAGTCGTTATCAGACTCTGATCCTACTGAGATTCGACCGTAATACGTCTTGGTCTGAGGATCCCAACACAACGACTTCCTAATGGACATTTCGTCGAAAATCAACGAGCATACCACCGGCCTGGGGCTTGCTTGCACTTTAGTTTTGAGTGCTGTAAATGCTTCTTCGCAGAAACCAGGTTCAGCATTTATATTCTGGTACCATCTGGTCAGCGTTCTTGGGTGAGGGAGACAGGTATTATATGTGCGGCGTACGAAGTCATATGCCTTGGGAGAAAAAAAATGCAAAGTTAAAGCAAACTTGCGCGTCTCTTCAGAGTATTGCCGTTCCAATGGCACACCTTCACTTTTTAAAATTTGTCTTTTCAAAAAATCCTTTGGTCCGGCGCATGCTTCCAGGATGATAGAACTCTCATTGTTCATCAAATTTCTCTCCTGTAAATCCTTAATTATATTTTTGAAATTAGCTATTTTTTTCTTTTGTCTGCGAACTTTTTCATTCAGTGTCCTTATTTTTCGTCTAAGATTGTCACACTTTTGCTCTAACTTCTTTATTTGAGATGGTTCCTGAAAACAAGTTTTATTTTGCGTTCAATATTTTGTTAACGATTTTTAATATTATGTCATTTAATCTTCACATTTAAATTCAACAGACATCGTAATTAAATTAGAGAAACTTTACTAAAGTTAAAACCACAAAGTTGATACAAGGTGAAGCATAAACTGCTTAATATGATCCACGTTCACTTAATTATGGGATGGGACATTGCATTTATAAAAGATAAATTTAGACTTACCGGAGTTTCAGATGTCCCAGCCGTCTCAGGAACATGCGGAGCAGGTTTCACAGCAGGCTGTAATTAATATCACAATCAATATAAAAATCTCAAAAATGCAATATGCAATTGATTAACAATGAAGTATATATCCAGACCATAAATCTACGTACACTTAGTTACAGAAGGCAACTCACTTTCCATCAGGTGCAACTAAGGTCAATCACTGGCCATAAACTATACACATATATATATATATATATATATATACATATTATATATATATATATATATATATATATACAACGTGTTACACCAACCACTGAAAACCTCAGACACCCCAACAGATTTTTATTATTTAGAGTTAGTCTAGATAATTTATTCTTAAATCGGCCTATTATTTCCAAAGATATTGTTATTTCTTTTATTTTCGTAAGTCTAGTTGATTAGTAACTCTACGTTCGTTGATTACGTATGCGTGCCGTGTTAGTGTATCATCGTGGTCCAAACAGATTACTGGCAATTCGTAATCCTTATTGCAAAGGCATAAGGCTTTAGGTATCTTATCAATTGTCAGTCATACAAACTGGGTTTAGAACAAAAGTCGATAAGGCGATAGTTTGTTACAAATTGTTAGAAAAACAGCCCTTATTGCCTGAAATACGGTAGTGACATTGGCAACTGACATTCGCTTTGTAGTAACAGGGACTGACCTGTCGTATTTTCGCCATGATAAATTGAACCTTATCACTGAGCCAGAAGAGCGAAATTTAAAAAAATAAATCTTGAATAAAAAGAACAGCCAGTATTAAAACATTACCAAGTATGCAATCCTCTATCAGAGATACAGTAGTAACTTTTGCTTTTGTAACTTTTAGACCTGGCACGCAAAAAATGAAAACTAAATACAAAAAATAACCTGCATTAAAATATAGCGTAATCGATTCTACTCTTGATTCTGAACAAACTGTTCAGAGAAACTTTATCCTGAATATTAATACTACCGATTAGTATAATAAAATAAGGAGTGTTTATTTTTTTATATATATATAAAATGATGGAACTGAATAATAATTAGTGTGTGTGTGGATTGAGTGAGCACCTTCCGAAAATAAAAAAAAATATGCTGATCATTTAGTAAAAGTTCTAAAACAATTGTAAAACGAATCTCTGAATTTGTAAAAAGATAAATCAAAAGATACAGCCATTAACATGTGCTCACTCAGTTCTCACAAACTACCAACGAAAACAGTGAATATATTCATTTAACATATAATATTTATATACTAACATTTAGTAAAAAATAGGCCAACCTACCTCTATAAATATTAGATCACCTAGTGACGTATTAAATTTTTTACAAATAGTTTCTTATGCTCACTCAATCCACACACTTTTGAAAAGCCGAAAAAAACATAAGATTTAGACCGCTATTATATGTGTATAGTTTAGTAAAAGTGAAATGGGAATTTGTAAAATACAAAACGAACCACTAACGTGTCAGGTTTTTTTATAATAAATTTTTGTAAGTGCTCACTCAGTCCACACGTTTTGAGAAAGTTAAAAATGTAAATATCTTACGATTTGTAGCACCTAAGACACTCGAAAGTACTTCAACATTTAGTAAAAATTTTTACTAAATATCCACCATCTAATATTTTATATTCGTTGTCTGGTTTTAAAGATATTCAGACATAACTTTTCTCATACAAATGTATCAAGCAGGGTGACCACACTATGTCGGCTCCTGATTTTCCCCACCTTCCCATTGTCATATTGAGATTGGGGAGTTTCGTTCAATTTTGATAATAGTTTACCGGATTTGTAAGTGGGAGCGAGAAAAGAATAACTATTTCTCGCTCCCACTTACAAATCCGGTACGCTCATCTGTTAGCGCGATTAGATTACCAGGTTCTGGTTTCTTACTAGTGAAGTATTATATTCTTTGTTTCTTACCAATTACCATTCATGTCCTTTTTAATGCATGCATGTCGATATGGTTATTATCCTGACGTCGATAAAAATTACACAATACACATCATCACTAGGCCAAGAACATAACCTAAAAACAGTTTGCAGATGGATAATTAATATGGTATTAGTTTAATATTATCAAAATTGAACGAACGAAACTCCCCAATCTCAATATGACAATGGGAAGGTGGGGAAAATCAGGAGCCGACAGTGTGGTCACCCTACTTGATACATTTGTATGAGAAAAGTTATGTCTGAATATCTTTAAAACCAGACAACGAATATAAAATATTAGATGGTGGATATTTAGTAAAAATTTTTACTAAATGTTGAAGTACTTTCGAGTGTCTTAGGTGCTACAAATCGTAAGATATTTACATTTTTAACTTTCTCAAAACGTGTGGACTGAGTGAGCACTTACAAAAATTTATTATAAAAAAACCTGACACGTTAGTGGTTCGTTTTGTATTTTACAAATTCCCATTTCACTTTTACTAAACTATACACATATAATAGCGGTCTAAATCTTATGTTTTTCATCAAAATTCGGCTTTTCAAAAGTGTGTGGATTGAGTGAGCATAAGAAACTATTTGTAAAAAATTTAATACGTCACTAGGTGATCTAATATTTATAGAGGTAGGTTGGCCTATTTTTTACTAAATGTTAGTATATAAATATTATATGTTAAATGAATATATTCACTGTTTTCGTTGGTAGTTTGTGAGAACTGAGTGAGCACATGTTAATGGCTGTATCTTTTGATTTATCTTTTTACAAATTCAGAGATTCGTTTTACAATTGTTTTAGAACTTTTACTAAATGATCAGCATATTTTTTTTTATTTTCGGAAGGTGCTCACTCAATCCACACACACACTAATAATTATAATCACGCATTTTTGAGACCAAAAAACGAAAAAGTTATGAGTTTTATGTATTTTAAAAATATATATATTTTTGTAATATTCTTTTTTGTGTTTTTGAATGTATTTCCTTTTAAAAAGTACGAAATCCAGAATATCCATTATTACAGGTTTACCTTTAAGCTTATAAATGGAGCTTTAGAAGTACCAGGAACTGGTTGAATTTCAGTGGCAGTGGCAGTGACTGTGAATCCAATCGGACGCTGTAAATTAAAAAAAAAATGAACCAAGCAAATAGGATAATAAACTATTTTGATTAATTTTAAAATCAAATGCCACAAAACAAATGCAACACTCTTTTACAATAGGAAATAATATGATATGTTCTGCCACCAGAGTGTAGCACTATAACATACAGTACCTAAACTGTAGAGTTAAGTTATGCATACTATGTTATACAGTTTGTAGGAAAATTCTCATAATGAAATTGATGCAACTTGGCACTGTGTTTACAGAGGGCCTACCAAGAAGCATGTTTCATGTGTCCTTATTGTGTTAGAAGCACTCTCTGAGCAGGATTTTGCATACGTACTAACATCTCTTATTCACTTGAAGAAATAGTACATTGTGCAACAAGGGGAGGAAGTTGAATATTACTAACGAGAGTAAGTTAAATCGCGACGGCTTGCCGGAGCGATTTAAAGACTCAAGTTAGTAATATTCATACTCCCCGAGTTACACACAATGTTTTTCATCACACTCGCAATGTAAAAAATATGTAAATAGATGTAAAAAAATTAAGTATGGTACAAGAAATTTCATTATTCCTTTGGGAGAACGATTTTTCTATAACTCACGCTCCGCCTGCGTGCAATGGCACATTTAAAGTGCGGGTGTGATGAAAAAACTATTTTGTCTTCCTATACAAGCATGTAGGAAGTTATGAAATGTGACACTTACCAAATTTAACTTCTGACTGTCTGCTAAAGGAGATCGTTCTGGTATGATTTCTTCTTGTTCTGCTTTTGACAGTAAATTGCAATCACCTTGACTGGTACTACTAGGCTGAAACAGTAAAATTTAACTTCAAACACTATAGTTAAGCCAGCTATAACCAATTCTTTATCATTTTTAATTAAGTTTCTTAAGTTTAGCAATACTTTGAAATGGTAAGACATGACCGAGAATTTTAGATGGCAATCACAATAGGTCACATTAATTTCATAGATGTTTAGTTGATTTGATTTACCTTTCTGTAAGGTTGTAATGGTATGGCACCATCTTGCAGTCGAATGACATCCAAAGTTCTATTGAATGCACTTTCATGAAAATGTAAGGAGCATATGAATATATCTTTGATATTTGGCCTTATATTTTCTATTCCAATAGCTTCTAACCATTTTTTTCTTGTATACACAGATGTCGGTAACCTGAAAAATTAAATATGATGAATTTCCCTTGATACAGATGGTATGGTTTTAACAGATGGTATGTGTTTATATATAGTAAATTTGTATCTACATAATGAGTAAAACTGGAATAAGGGTAGGACAAGATGCAACAATAGTGACGATCAAAACGAGAGTGGTCCAATTATTGGTAATTAATTAAAACTAATTATTTACATACAAAGAGTTGTACATTGTGATGTACATGTACTCGGTTAATTAGGCTTAAAATTTTTCAAATACGTGTTTATAATCTCCGCTTAACATTTCTTAAATTCGATATTAAAAGTACATCACTAAATGTCAAATCAACTAATTTGTTTAATACGGAAATATCGAAAATAAAGCCTTGTTTTATTGAAATTTAACACAAATCGCGTTTGCTGGCTAATTATTCACTAAATACATACTATAAGAAGCCAGTAATCTGTAAAGTAACAAATATTTGAGTTAAAATGTAAACGTACCGATGCAACGACAATTTTTTTTGATTTTCATTTTTTTTTGATCCACATCCCACAACGCTGCACTTAGGCATTATGTCCTTTTTTGTCCTTAACCACTACACCACATATTCGCACAGAAGTATTCGCAGAATGTCCAATTTTTCAGTATTTTATTTAAAAAACACGACACAATGACACTTTATGTACCCTAGAGAACCGGAACAAAATATGGCGGACCGGCCACAGTAGGTAACGTCAATGAAAAATGTTGCCATATCAGCGCGCACTGAAATATTGTTATCTTTTTCCACATAAGGAAAAAGATATTGGATGGAAAGAGACAACATAGTATTTTAATTATCTGCTTCGAAATGCTTGGTATTTGTATAACTGATTGTACGTATAGAACAATATGCCGAGTCCATATGATTATAAGTCAGTGGGGAAATTCATGGGGAATTGACAACATAGAGTATATTGAATAGATTGACAAGACAAGACAAGTTGACACAAATCAAAGGATAAGTTTTATGAGACTTGAAAAAAATCCGGTTTCTATCTTAAACAAAGGATACTATAGACTAGACAGCCAAATAATAATACCACTACCGAACGAGATGGTCACATACAAATTATAATAAGAGTGACAGAGAGCAAAATGTTATTGTTTGACTTTGTCATAGTTTCACTTTTCCGCCGCTGCCACAAACGAGTTTGTGGCAAACAATAACCCTTTACCGCATATTGTTCCACATTTGGCCGTTATAAATTCTACTCTACTGACAACTGTTATAGTTCAAATTTGAACAAATATTGTATACGTCACATGCGGTAAGGGATATGTACGTGACGTCAAGCTTATTATCCGCCCAGATTACGTAGGTTGTTTATGGTAAACTGTCAGCCATTTTTAAAGTACTTCTTAATTTCGCTCCATTATTCTATATCTGTCCCTTACGGGTGTACGCTTACGTCAAATCTATAGTATTCTTCATCTGAGGTTTCTATGCTTGCAAAATATTTTTGACGTGATAACGTCTAATAACTCGTTACTACGGGCTGCATGCACGAAAAAGATGACGTCATTGTCCCGTTCCTCAAAGCCACCAAGCAAGAGCAAGTGGTTTGTGTATGGACGGTTTTATAAGCAAAAGGGGCCCGATTTTAGGACTTAGAAATTTTTTGTTAAAAATATTCATTTATTATTTTTGAGTGTTTGTAATTTAAAAACATGAAAGATTGCATTAAAATAAGCATCTTTTATAGAATGAAGTTGCTTGAAAACCTACTTTTCCATTAATATTTACTGAGATATTAATTTATTTATTTATTTATTTATTCAAATATTTACAAGCTTACAGTTTACACCAAAGCGCTTACAAACTAGTTATTCCTAACGGATATAATACAATTAATACAATTAAGCAGTAAAAAATATACAATTAAGCTTACATACAATTATCACAAAAAATCATTATCATTAACAAATCCAATACAACAGTCATTAAATAAATTAAATCATTTTTATTATTATACATTAATTACTCATTATATTCAGAATTCAAATATTAGGTGGTAGTGTGTTTGGTCAAATAATGGCTAAGGAACAGCAAGAGCTTTCTGCCAAAACCACCAGCACTATCCGCGAATATGTCAACATATGGGGCATCGATGGACATGGCATTGAGGAGAGCAAGTGCGCGAGCCGTGGGCGAGTTAGCGGCGCGGCGGGTGCGCGCGGGGACCCCCGCGAACAGACGCGCCGGCCGCCGCGCGGGCAGCGCGCTCAGGCCCGGCGGACAGGGGCGCCACATCGGAACATTCAGGCCGAGCCGAGCGAGTACACTAGGATTATTTACAGTGTTGTGTAATACACCATAATAGTGCATCACCAACAGTACCTTCCGCCTGAGCTCCAGCGTCTGCAGCCCCACCATCCCCGAGACAAAGAGTGAGGGATACAAGAGAGGGTAATATCCATACTGCCTTTTGTACAGGTATCGGGCGAAACGCCTTTGGACTCTTTCTACCATTACCTTGTATTTCTCCTCGCTGGGATCCCACGCTACCGCACCAAACTCTAACTTACTGCGGACGTAAGCATTGTACAGCAGTATTGCCACCTTGATGTTTTTAAACTGTGCAGATACCCGCATAATGAATCCAAGCGTTTTAGTAGCGGCTTTACATATCTGTGTTACATGCTCACGGAAGTTCATCTCCACGTCTAATTTGAGTCCCAAGTCGGATATTTCACTGACTCTGCCGAGAGAGACGTCTCTAAGATGATATGTAGCATACACTGGTGACCGAGCTCTAGTGAAGGTAATGACTTTACACTTAGTTGTGTTAAATTGAAGCTTGTTCACATCAGCCCAATACGCAACAGCCTCAATATCCTCCTGCAGCCTGGTACAGTCGCCCCGTTCATTAATTTGCAGGAAGAGTTTGAGATCATCGGCGAATAACAAGCACCTAGATGTACTGACAACGTTCGGTAAGTCGTTAATCATGAGTAGAAAAAGAGTCGGCCCCAGCGTGCTGCCCTGACTAACACCTGATCGGGTGTAATATGGTTGCGAATGGTATCCGGATAGTGCAACATACTGACTACGGCCGCGTAAATAATCCGCCATAAATTTCAACAGTTTAGGCGTGAACCCAAACCCAGCCAACTTTCGTAATAAGACATCGTTGTCAACCAGATCGAACGCTTTTTGGAAATCAAAGTAGGCCGCATCAACCTGAGCGCGCTGATCCATGGCTGCAGTTGTATAGTCTACCAAACAGATGTGATTAGTTGTAGTCGATCTACCACTCCTAAAGCCATGTTGAGCGTCATCAAGTCGAGCGGCCGTCTGATTGTTTATTCTATTGTTGACAACGGCTTCAAAGATCTTGCCAAAAACTGACAACACCGCTATGGGCCGATAGTTACTTACCTACATCGGAACCGACACTGCTCTTGGGTACAGGTGTTACTCTGCTGATTTTCCAGCAAGAAGGGTATGTTGAGTTCTGCAGCGCCAAGTTGAATATATAGAGAAGCGGTTGCTCCAAAACACTTATACAATCGCGGACCAAGAAAATAGGAATACCGTCCGGGCCCGAAGAAGACCGTGCCTTAAGAGCCCTGGCTGCACGACGCAACTCTCGCGCATCCACGTTGTCGACAGCAACACGCGCCGCATCCACCTCCGCCGTGGCACATCTTGCCGCCTCCTCGGCGTCTAAGCAAGGCATCTCGCTGTGGAACACAGAACTAAAATATTCCGCAAACGCGTCGGCCGCTTCCTGTCCGTTCACGATTTTCCCTTTATATGAGTAGGCACTCTCACGTCTATCCCTCCTTTTGCTCCTAGTATAACTCCAGAATTGATTTGGATCACTAATAATATTGCGCTCAATGTTTTCGAGGTATCGCTCAAATGCAATCTTTATAAGCACTTTGACATGGCCCCTGTAGTATTTATAGAGCTCCTTGTTGAACACTTTTCCCGTTTGCTTGTACTTTTTAAGATGAAAGTATTTGCTTTGGATGTTACTGATAATTTCGGGTGTATACCACGGTGGATAGATATAGCGTCCAGATTGTTTTCTTGGTCGCTTATTAGGCACATACCTTGATATACATTCGTTCAGTTTTTTGTAAAAAACTTCGGTCGCCAATTCAACATTATGTGCTAATAAAACCTCACCCCAATCCATCCCAGCCAGTGATGTGTACAACGACTCATAATCAGCCTTACGAAAATCCCACACTGGCAGACCAGTACTGCGCGAAGGGGAAGGTATCAACGATACGCCGCGCGGCAACATAAGTGCTACCTCAAGAGGCGGGTGATAGGCGTCCGGCAGCACCAGAGGCTCAATGTCATCAGACACTGTGACGCGATCAGCATGCAGTCCACTCAATACCAGGTCCAACACTCCACCATGGTGATTATGTATAGTATTATGTTGGTAGAATTGACAAAAAGCTAAAAACGTTTCAAAATTATTTCGGACCTTAACACTACATGAGTTCAAATTGAAATCGCCTAGAATTATTATATCAAGATCAGAATACTTGCAGGCAGCATTTTCCAGGCAAGATAGAACGGATAGGTACTGATTATCATTGTAGCTCGGTGGAAGGTAGACTACACAACATAGGAACTTAACATTTTTCCACTGGACTGTAGCAAATACTAACTCCATTTCCTCTGTGATTCCGTCTATATCATAAACTGGGCGCAAAATTAACGAATTAGACGCAGCGAGTAGAACCCCTCCCCACCCAGCATCACGTAGTCTGTCTTTACGTAGCACTACGAAGCCAGGGGGAAAGAGTTCCGAATCGCTTACAGAGCTGTTCAGAAATGTTTCAGTTAAAGCAACAAGATCACAATTACAAACTAGAATATTATTTAAAAATTCTTCTGTTTTGGTTCGCAACCCTCGCACATTTTGATAATATACAGTAATTTTTTTATCGTTCTTTGGGTTACGAACTTTTTGCACGAAAGTTCTGAAGCCACGGCTTAATACATATGTCTTTGGGCCAATTCTCACTAGCCATAACACGATCTACTAAATTCTGTGGTACGCTAAGCTTAAAGGACGCGTAGTTACCCCGCGCTTTCAGCGCAGACACGCCACATATATCACTGTTAGTTATAGCACTAAGATGTTGCCGTACCTGATCTTCAGTAGTTCCCTCCTTAACGTAGTAAAGGTGTAGGTACTGCCGCCTTTCAGCTGCTTGGAGTATGTTGCAGCCCACGGTAGCCGTTCCCCGCATTACATTTGCAGGCGTGCTGCGTGCACGCTCCGGGCCAGCACCCTTGACCGCCTCCTTAGCCTGCATGTTGTTGACACTGGCCGGCTCCTGCCTGTCTGCCTGCCCGATGTCCGCAACAGCTGCGCTCCTAACCTGTTCACCTTCATCCTTCTTTATCGTCGCTCCATTAGGTCTACGCTGCTTAAACTCTTCCGTATCGGCGTTAACTGGATGTTGATTTTCCGGCTCTGAGTCCGTCGATAACTTATTCGCCTCTGCGTTCACGGATATTGGTTGCCTGCTTGTTCCAGCTACGTTATTAGTGGAATGGCACAAAGCTGAAGCCTGAGATTTTGGTGACAAATTTTGGTAAGAACCGCGACTTTGCTTGACACTTTTCAGCTCTGAGTTACCTGGGCTCTTCGCCGTTTTTTTTGCGGTATAATATAGGTACAGGTTAGGTTCGTTAGGTATTTTCAAACGGCCGAAGGCCAAACTGCACAGAATAGCATGCACTTACGCGGGGCTCCGTCGATATCGCTTTCTGTCTCTGGCGCCTTAGTAATGCTACGGGAAAATTTTGCACCTTTGCACCACTCTAAGGCTCCCCACAGACAGTCTTAAAAATTCATAATCTTAAAAAAAACTTGTATGCAATCTGACAGTTCAAATCTGTCACTGTCTTGTCAGTGTCAATTTGCATACCAATTTTTTTTAAGATTATGAATTTTTAAGACTGTCTGGGGGAAGCCTAACTCCTAAATTAGTAGGTTTTTAAAAAAACTTTAATTTATAAAAGATGCTTATTTTAATGAAAAAAGTCCCAGAATCGGGCCCCTTTTGCTATACTCTGACCGCCCCTGTCTATACTACTGTAATGTTTGACGTTATCACGTTAAACTACCGTCCGTAAATCGACTTTACAGACAACCAATTTTTTATTAAGACGTAAAATAATGAAAAACATATAAAAATTATGATTTTTTTGAATAAATTGCATTAGAAATAAAATATATTCAATGAAATACGAGAGGAATATATTAAGGATATTTTGATTATTGATCATAAATTGGGGATACCAATTAATTTTCAAAGTTACTACCAAATCTATTAATACCCAATTGACGGTATTTTTTAATTATACAAATCTTTGATTTATTGGCAACAAAATAATTACATTATAATTATTTGCCAATTCTTTAAAATTTATCGAAACCCTAGTTTGAATATAACACTAAAATAATATAAGAAGTTATAAAGTCAGATAATATACAGATAAAAATACTACTACTATGGAAACCTCATTAACATTGGCCACACGTGCGAGAGGGACACCAGCCCAAACAATGCCCTCTCATGTGGACCGTTTTCGCTAGTCTGATACGATCACCTTTCTGTCTCAGTGATAAGGTTCAATTTAGTATGGCAAAAATGTGATTGCGTTGTCCCCTGTAAAGGTCTTTGAGACAGATGGACAGAACCAAGACCATACTATACTAAAAATACAATACAATACAATACTAATCTACTTTATTGCACAACCTCAGAAATGTACATAGGAACACACACATTACAATAAATTTTATTACAGAGGTAAACAACAGGCGGCCTTATCGCTAAAGAGCGATCTCTTCCAGGCAACCTTTGGGTAGTGGAAAAATGGTATTCATAACTTTAACTAATTAGGAGGTGCAAAAAAAAAACTAAATTAAAAGTAATTAATAGTAGCTAAAAAGCATATACCTACATAATACATATAATACCTACACATACATATACATACATACTGCTTACATATTATATACCTACATACATATATAATAATATATACAATATTTCGTGCCAAACGTGTAAGTGAAGAATTTACAGAGACACTAATGAAGGGACAAATAATAGTCTTTCAGATGGGATTTAAAAGTAGCAAGGGATTGAGCGCGTCTCAATTCGACAGGAAGAGAGTTCCAGAGCCGAACAGCCCGAAAAGTTAAAGAAGAATTGTAGAATTTGGAAGAGGTAGGAGGAACAGAGAGAAGCAAGTTTTGTGAGGATCTAGTGGAGTTAAAATAACTGAAACGTTCTTTTAGGTACCGAGGTGTGGTGGGATTAAAAAGTATATTATATCAGAGAAAAGAGACTACATATATAAAAGACAAAGAATATGAAAATTTCGTCGAAAGCGGATTGGGAGCCACTTGAGTTGCGCGCGGAAATGAGAGACGTGGTCAAATTTACGCAATCCAAATATAAACCGGATGCAGAGATTTTGTATTCGCTCTAGCTTGCTCAGTTGCTCCTCTGTGAGATCAAGATAGGAGATGTCAGCATAATCAAGTATCGGCAGAAGAAGAGACTGTGCAAGCGCAACTCTGGTGGCGATTGGCAAGAACAAGAAGTTACGTAATCGCCTAAGAGAGCCAACAGCAGCAAACATTTTCCTACTAACCTCGCCTACTTGAGGTGCCCAAGATAAGGAGCGGTCCATAACAACACCCAGATTTTTCACTTGATGTGATAAAGGAATCTGGACACCGTCGTCGTCGAAGTATATGGGAGGAAGAGTCGCAAAGTCTACTCTGGGAATGAGTTTGCTACTGCCAACAATGATGACTTGGGTTTTCGCATAATATTATAAATGGGAAAGTGTGTGTGTTTGTTTGTTTGTCCGTCCTTCACGGTAAAACGGAGCGACGAATTGTCGTGATTTTTTAAGTGCAGATTAGAGATGCAACGAATAGTTGTTTGGCCGGATACCGGATACCGAATATTCGGCCTAACCATCGGCCGAATATTCGGTATCTGGCCGCCGAATATTCGGACAGCAGAATTTTACCTACAATAGGTACTACAATTTAAGCAGGGAGCGGGCGCGTCGTGCAGGTTTTGCTTGTTTCGTAGTGAACTTCGCGCGGAGTCCGTTTTTGTTCAAATGTTTATTTTTTTTAATAATAAAGGGCTATGATTATAAGTATTATAACCGTAACTGTTTTTTTTACATTTAATTTGTTTACTCCAAAATCATTCAATCAAAAATAGCACATCCGGTATCCGGCCGGATAGTACGTCACTATCCGGTATCCGGCCGAATATTAAATAAGGGCCAAATAGGCCGGATACCGAATAGTAACCGAATATTCGGTGCATCTCTAGTGGAGATAGTTGAAGGGATGAAAAGTGACATAAGTAGGCTACTTTTATTCTCTTTCTAACGCGAGCAAAGCCGCGGGCAAAAGCTAGTATTATATATATCGTTGTCTGAGTATCTGCAACACAAACCTTCTTGAGCTTACCGTAGGACTCGGTCAATCTGTGTAAGAATGTCCTATAATATTTATTATTATTTATTAATTTTATTATCATAGCAACTTACTGTTTTCATACAAAAGTGACTCAATAGTGCCCACATGCAACACGGTTTATATATAGACGGTGGCGCCCCTATCATTTTCTACCCTTTTTTGGCAGGTTTTTGTATGTTATGGAAATACTGCGGCGAACCACCTCACAATCGAACGTGTGTTGCGTCCCGCCGCCGCATGGTCGTCCTGAAACTGTCGGTCTAGTCTAGTCGAAATTACAGTCGTTATCGTCTATAGAAACGCAGTCTGGCTCTGTTGCGCCAATACGGAACAGCGATAGAGATAGCGATAATATCGTGAGCGTTTGTGCTGCTAACACACTACCGAGCCAAGCCAACGTTCTTCCTGGCGTCATCCATATATTACGTCACAGTGTAAGGGGGAGGGGGAGGTCATACTAAATGTGACAAGCCCTGTTAAAGGGATACAAAAAAGCGTGACATAGGGGGGGGGGGGGGGAGGGGTCCAAAAACCTGAAATTTGGTGTGACGTAATATGTGGATGATCCCAGTGAGAGCGAGAATAAAATATATGCCATTAAAAACAAAACTTGCAAAAATAAACAAGTCTCGCAACTCAGTTGTACCAGGGGCGGCTCACTCCGCGACTCTATCGCCGCGCTACAAGTACCTGCCGGCGGCCGCGAGTTCGCGGCCCATTCAGTGGTGACACTGGTGACGACCTTCGCGCGGTAATGTCGGCTGCTCGCGTGCGGTCCGGTTGTTGATGTTGGTATGAATTTAGAATGGCGGCATCTTGTGAACATCAAAGGAGTGACCCTTCTGTACTTGTACTACTCGTATTATATATTCTGTGGTTCTACTACCATAACAAGTTCCGAGATCCATGTTAACAATTAAGTCGGTATTACATAACATAAGTATAGAGATGGGCCGAATATGGACTTTGTCGAATACGAATATTCGGCCGAACATTCGGTTCAGCTCTTACCTAACCGAACATTCGGCCGAATATTCGGTTACGCTATATTTAGAAAGCATATATTAAGATTAAAACTACTAAATGATTGATGGTTACATATGTGACAGGAACGACATATGTTATTTTCTTACGATTTAGTGGATAACAAAACTTAGTTAAAACAACTCTGAATTCTTCTCAACTCTTAAACTACGGTTTTTTCAACTTTTTTACAAAACAATTCTATTCATATTTTGACGCATAGGTTAGGTAATTAACTCTTTTTAGTAGTTCCTTAGAAACCTACTAAAATAGGAGCTTATTATCTAATGGAATACGTAAGATCTTCATTAGTTATTTACTTTGTTTATTCGGTAAATATTCGGCAATGCAACCGAATTATTCGGCCGAATACGAACATTGAAAAACTTGCCGAATATGCCAAATACCGAATATTTACCGAATATTCGGCCCATCTCTACATAAGTATATCAGTCCCTACATAAGGGACCTTCTGTCCGAATTAGGGCCCCCCACTAGCGTAACGCTACGCTAGCGAGACGCTAGATGTTGGCCTTATAGAGACCATAATTAATATTAAAAGTAGGTATTTTAAAACTGAAGACCCGGGTTCGATTCCCGGCTCGGCCACCGGTAGATTTCTTATGTAATTTATTTCAGATTTTTAATACTTGTTTTCCATTATTTCAGCTCAAGCCATCGACTGTTTCAAATGCGTCTCCATGAACGGGAAGTTCGCAGCGTGCGATGACCCCTTCCATAATAACCACTCTCTACAAATGCTAGAGTCACCCTGTATGGGGGGGAGAAAAGGAAGGGATGGGCTGTTTCCGGCTACATCCTGTATAAAGATCGCTGGAGTTTTCGGTATGTTTTATCTCTCTCTTACTATCTTTGCATCTCAGTCACACAGCCGCATTATAATCATTCTCTACAAATATTAGAGTCACCTTGCATTGGGGGGGGGGGGGGGGGGAGGTACTATTTCCGGCTACTTTCTGTATAAAGATCGCTGAAGTTTCCGGTATGTTTAACACTCTCTCTATCTCTCTCTTTATATCTCACACAGTCTTTTAACATTCACCAAAAAAAAATCTGTTGAATTGAGAACCTCCTCCTTGTTTGAAGTCGGTAAGTTACACTAATTAATACTAAACAAGTAGTCCACACTAATATTATAAATGGGAAAGTGTGTTTGTCTGTTTGTTTGTCCATCTTTCACGGCAAAACGGAGAGACGAATTGACGTGATTTTTTGAGTGGAGATAGTTGAAGGGATGGAGAGTGTCATTGGCTACTTTTTGTCTCTTTCTAACGCGAGCGAAGCCGCGGGCAAAAGCTAGTTTGATATAAGTGTCATAAGGAGAAGTGTAAGTCAACGTAATATTAACCATAAGTGCGTTTTCACATTATCCGATCCGATATCGGGTGTAGGACCGATATCCCATACATTAGAGCCGCCATCTTTGATTTTTTGCCTTTGAAATCCTTCCGACATCCGATATCGGATCAGATAGTGTGAAAAGTTGAAAACGCACTGTGTAATGTAATGAAAAGAACCGTGACTCATTCAAAACTATTAGGGTGCGCGCCCACGGGCGACAAAGTTGCTCGGCGACTTTTTTGTCGCTCACATCTCGTCTATGGGATAGTATGAAAGTGGACAGACGGGGCCGATTTTTGAATCTCGGCCATTCGATTTCGTGAAATTCGTTCAATAATATCTCTACTACTAGCGATTTCAATTCTACTAACAGAATCGAAAATGAATGGTCATTCATTACCACTAGTTTCTAAATTACTAGCCATCCTTTTTCATTACGTCGTTTTTCACAGACTTTCGATCGGCGAATACGTGCGTTCTAAATTCAAAAATCGATCCCCTGCCAGTATGCGCACTCTAATACTAGCCTATGTGGTATGGCACACCTCGGACACTGGCGATCAAATATATTGAAAGAGGCGCATTCCTAGCACACACACAGCACAGTCTTAGCTCGTGTAGGTGAACGCGTACTATGCTTGTATGAGTGAAACATGACAGGTCGACTGTTTGTGTCTTTGACAGGCGGTAACCGAGAGGGGGTGGGCGGCACTTTCAGCAGGGAGCGGGAGTGGCCGTACTATACGATAGTACTCTTTATTATACTGTGCCCATAGTCTAGATATGAGCGACAAAAAAGTCGCCGAGCAACTTTGTCGCCCGTGTGGGCGCACCCTCTTAAAACGAATTCTGTTGACAGACGACACAGGCGAGAGCATAACGGTCCGGGGCTGCGGTCTCGACTCCGGAACCGTCACCACAGACACTGAAATCATCCGCATGTCCCACTGCGGGCGCTTCTACTACAACGACAGGTGAGACTTGAACTCACGGCAGTCACGACTGGGAAGCTAGGAAGAGACTCTAATCTGATTAAGTTATCTACTTCTACTCGTAAGCACAAAATTAGACATCCTAATTATAAGTAACTATGTACATAGTTTTAAGAATCTTATCTTGCCATACCCTTCACAGGGTGCCATGTGTTCATTATTAAAATAATATTATTGTAACATCCTGTAGTAGTAGTATTAGTAGTAGTAGTAATACACTTTATTGTACAAAGATAAGAACACACACAGTAAAGAAAAAAAGAACACACACATCATTTGTACAAAGGCGAACTTATCCCATTAAGGGATTTCTTCCAGTTAACCTTAGAGCAGTTAAAGGAGAATTGGAGATGGTAGACGTTCCTAAGCTAAACCTATACCTAACCTACAAACTACAGCAATATAGACGTTATATCATATAAATAAATACGTTATACATAATTATAATACAGTTTTATGACTACCCTACATACATACACAATCTACCTAACCGCAAACATCTTTTAGATTAAGGGTCAGTTGCATCAACCACATTTGACAGAAACATCATCGTCACGCAGCAAATGTCTATGGAACTTCCCATACAATAAAATTTAACGAACGCTTTAACGGTGACAGAAAGATCCTGTACGTATACCATGGTCAGCAAATAAATGATTTATGATTTATGATCTATCGTCGATGCAAAATGTCCAGTCACATCTCGGACACTGGCGATCAAATATATGAAAGAGGCGCGTTCCTAGCACAGTCTAAGCTCGCTTGCAAGTATGAGTGATGAGAGAATATGACAGGTCGACTGTTCGCGTTTCTGACTGGTGGGCATGGGTGGTGGGTACTGTGAGGTAACCAACAGGGGGTGGGCGGCATCTTCAGCGGGGAGCGGGAGGGGTACGATAGTACTCTTTAGTACTGATGTGCCGACGGAAAGTTTCCAAAATTTTTGAAATTTTCTGAAATTTTCACATAGGAAAACTTCGGAAACTTTCCATACTTTGTATGGCCAATTGTATGGATGGAAACTTTCCATTTCATAAATTTAAATTCCCTTTATTTTTCGTGAAAGTTTCGTGAATTTTCCATGAAATTTAAGATTTTTTTAGAAAGTTTCCGCAACTTGCACATCATTACCCTTTAGTATACTGACTGTATCTACTAACCCCTTAGTTTGTAAGTTCTACTAATAACATATGTGTCTATGTTGGTTGCACGTATATTCAATATTCATTTATAAGAATTTCACATATCAACCAATATTCTTCCAGATACGTGCACGGCTGCCTGCAGAGCTGCAACGACGCTGACGCTTGTAACGGCGCGCCTCGCACACACGTCGGTCTTGCCCCACTAATATATACTATCATCTTTCTGTTCTTACAGAGCTAACATAGGAAATAATATAGCAGGGAGGAATGTTTCATTTTAATTCCAGTACGCAATACATAAATATCTCTAACAAAGCTTGCGCATCACGTCGGAATTGCCTCACTAATATACACCAACTGATTTCTGTTCGTACAGAGCTAATATTGACGGGCTGTAATGGAAGAATTATTTATTTTTATTTATAAATTTACAACGACGCAGTCCTATCACGTCGGTCTTGTCCCACTATTATACACTATATTTCTGCCGGTACCAGTGGCGGCTGGTGAAAATTTCTGCTAGGCAACACCAAAGCAAAAAGAAACCTACCTTAACATTAGATACTTTACTAGTACTCAATTTTAGGCAAGCCGGTGGGAATCGGCTTGTATGGACCAGCCGCTGCTGGCCGGTACAGAGCTAATAGAGACAGGGCATAGGACCCTTTTCTTTTTATCTATATTTTATAGTATTTCAACAACGCAGGCGTAGCCTGTCGGAATTAACCCACTATGTTGCTATTGTTAAAGAGCTATTATTGTGGGCTATTAGACAGGGAAAAATTGTCTTACTTAATATCCAGGATCACTGCCCGTCTCACGTATGTCGCTCTTGCCTCGATATATGGTTAAGTTTTTTAAAGATCGAACGGAAGGGAAGCCGGGTTAAGGGGAGAAGAGTATTTCTTTAGCAGTATCTACTGCAAGAATTAGAATAGATATTGATGGAAAGATTGTGCTACACAGAAGCATTCTTAAGTACCTACATATTTACTTAGGTCCGAGACATTTATGCCTACAAGTAATTCAGGCCTATGTGAATAATGGTACAATTTTTTTCATCTACATTAAAACTATTTGAATACCAAATATGGGCCTCAAGTATTAGGTGCAATATGTAAATTAATCAATTCTTATTTAGGTTTGACCCTTATCTTTCATAAGGTAACGGCGGCTATCAACGCGGGTATCGAAATCGACGTCCATTACCGCCGCATTTGCAAATACGCATTTTATAGGCAAACCGACCAATTTCTTAAAAAAAGTTACTCACACAAAGGAAGCCTGTTTAGTTGACTAACGCACATATAGGCGATGGAGAGTGTGAATGAAAGAAGACGTTCGCTATTTGACAGTTTTTGCCACGGGGCCGCGAGAAGAGTTTGTCATACTGACGTGTGACGCTAAACCTAAGTGAACTCCAATCTCATTTAGTAGTTTATGTAATAATTATGGCAAACAGGTGAAAGTTATGCATTTCAAATTATTGTTTATAGTTTTCTACATGACTTCTGAGTACTTTTTACGTATTGTTTAGCCTGTAAATGTGTTTAAAGTGGAAATTAAAAGACAGCGGTGAAAGGCGCCATTTCGTGAGTAGATTCTATTACTGTGGTAATACCACGGTAATAGTTAAAGTAGTGATATTAGTTCTTTTTGCTTTATTTTAAGTATATGTGATCAGTTATATAATGTCTTACAGTTGTTTCAATCTTGATCTATTCACGCTATCAAAGAACTATTTACGCGGTATGAAAATTATTCAACAAAACCTTAATTTTTAGCAAAAACTTCATGACTGATTTCGTAGTTTCTATGAAAACCGTTAATTTGTCAATTTTTTTAAACATTGACATAAAGTCTCATGCTTACTTACCAGTTATGTAAACTTGGTTTTAATATAAGGTTGCAATATTTTATTTTGATTTGTAATGAAAATACATCTGTATGACTTTGTTTTTATGGGTCGGAATTAGATTTTATAATACTCCAATTTATGCCTATTACCGATGGTACGATCAGATAACCCTCGGTAATAGAATATATAAGAATCTATTACCGATCCATGCAATATTTGTTTGGGTCGGTAATGGGTTCCTATAGAAGTATCTATTACCGAGCGACATATTAGTCTTGTATCAAAATATGACATTTAGTGTACCGTAAGTACAGATTTCTTAGGTAAAACTGAGTCTTCTATGGGTATTCATAAAGGAGGATAGTATAGGTATATGTATTTGTCATAATTTGTATATTCAACCGTCGGTATTAAACTCCGAATTTTGAGATGGGTTTCTATTTACCGATGGCAGAAAAACACTGTCATTCATACCCTCGGTAATGAAATCTCAATTCGCGTTAATAGAACTGCAACCTGTTCATTACCACGGTAATAGAAAATTTAGGTATGTTGGCTTCAATAATCATTTTATGACATATAATAAACTAAAATGATCCTAAAACTCTTCAAAACTAATAGTTCAATAAATACTCTTCCATAAAAAAATATTTGTGGTCGTTAATGAGCTTTGATACCCTTAATTTTTTGGTATCTTTTGAAATCTGCCTTAAGTACCACGTTAATAGGCGCCATTACCTTATATGAAATATTCTATAGGGGAGCAAATAAATAAAAATAAAAACACTGATCGGAAAACGTATATCAAAGGGCACAATCAGCAGGGAATTTGTCCATTAAAATATGTTTTAACGTAACTAATAATACTATTGTTAGTTTAGTCGCTTATTAAGCTACACATCACACCATTATATTCTACACAAAATATATTGGCTTGTAATATTTGAACGACTTTTATATACCTATAACGAATATTTGAAAACCATTTTGAGGTAAGATAAAAGTCACTTTGCTGTTGAGGTAATATTGTTAACCTCAAGGGTGACGAAAAAAAGAGCATGACTTATGTAAAGATTTAAGTTTAACACGACGATAAGAAAAAAAAAACACTTTGATTTTGAGGTAGTAATAATAAAAATTATGCATAAATATCATAAAGCTAGTTGAGTTTACAAATACTGTATAATACTAATAAACAACTAAACAACCAATTATGTTAGTATATCTATATCTACTGTTATACCATTCGACTAATTATACATTTATATTTCAACGAATGATAACTTGTACAAATATTTCAAGCCACACTATCGTGTACTTCACTCGCCTAAATAGAATACGTACGTAGATTTTATATGTTAATTTAAGTTGCAAACATCCTACTATTGCTATTAAGATTGTATGTCCACGTGTCCAAGTATTTCAAAAATGCAAAATCCATTCTTGTATCGTATCAACGTACCGTCATTGATACAGCAAAGAAATGCCGCCAGCATTCTTTGGATAATGTCTCAAGGGCCTATTTTAGATTTAAGTTAACTATTCAATTGTATGCTTAGTCTCAGTTTCAGCGTGTAAGTTTTATATAAATTATTTTTTAATAGATTGACAGTAAAATATTGCTCCTATTTAAATTAGATCATATCAGAAGATAGGAAAATATAGACTTGGCGCGTGGACCCTACCAAAGAGTTACTATTTCAAGTTTCTTTCCCTTGGCTGTGATAAGTTTTTCTACCATATACAATACGCTTCGTAATCGCTACGTTCGTAGATAGTACTTTCAATTTTCATCTGTAACAGTTAAATCTTTAAAATGTTGAGCATCAAAATATGGTATTTTCCAAAATTCAGTTTTCATTCAGTAAAATAATTTGTTTAATGACTAATAAGCTGAACATTCTTACTGGACGATTAATTTCATAGAAAATTGGGATTTCCAAATAGATTTTATACATTAAGTACTAAATAAATCTAGGACAGTGAAAAGGGAAATTCAAAATTTTCTACGAATTATTTTTTTCTGCCATACGATTATTATAATAACTTGGAATTGACATTTTAATTGACAGCTATTCATAATTAGTTAATAATAGTTACTTATTTTGTATTTTTCGGTATGAGATGCATTTTCATAATAAAAGCTAGAGTCATATAAATTGTAGACAAAACAGTTAGCTTCAAAGATTTTTGCTATTATTACAGCTCCAAAAGAGGTTAAAACACTAACTATGCATGTTCGACGTGTTGTCTCTCTGTCACACTTACGCATTAAACTTACAAGTGCGACAGAGAGGCAAAGGATCAGACATTACCGACAAAGAGCGGTCAGGATACTCAACGTTTACTGAAAAGTCGCCTTTATTACCTAGGCATACGAGTTCATATTGATTTAACTTCAATACACTGATCGCTCTCAAATGACTAAATACAATAAATAAATTAAAATCAGCAGAACTAGAGAACAAATTTAGGTAACTTTGACTTTGAGGTAACTCAAAGCTAAAGTTGAGGTTACCTCAAAAGTTTAATATAAGTAGTAAATGTTTTTGACGTCAACTGTATTCGAATTAACATCACTCGAGAACAAATTGAGGTAACTTTGACTCTGAGGTAACTGAGTTCATAGTTAAGGTTACCTCAAAATTTATAATTTAAGTAGTAAGTGTTGCACCGTTATACTAATTGTAAAATAAGCTTTATAAAGTGCGCAACTTTTGCCTAATATTGCGAAGTTTTTATAGACATGTATGGATATTTATTTTATACCGATTGTCAATACTGCCCATGATTTCGAGCAATAAAATAGATATAAATATTGTGTTTTTGTTCTTGACCTGCCCGATTCAAATAACGTCATACTATCATTTACGCACTGGGGCCCGTTTCTCGAAAGGTACAAGCCTTGTATTACAAGTGCGCCAACTGTCAAATCGTATGGGTTGTCATGGAAACACACTTGTAATACAAGAAACGGGACCCTGGTCCACCAAAAGCGAGAAACCGATGAGCTATCGGCGGCGATAGGAACAGACAAGAGATAGTCGCCTTGCCCTTGTGTAAATAAAAGAGAGCGAAGCGATTTTTTTGAGCTCTAGTTTTTTTTTTAGAGGCGGTTCCCTACTAAGGTGGAGGTACTTCTATAGATTGTGCCGTTTCGTTCGTTGATCGGAGCGCTCTGATCTTGTTCGATCGCTCCTTTAGGTCTTTTGCTCATTTAGTTCAGCCAGACCATCGACCACTACGGTCGGAAAGATCAGAACGAATGGGACCAAATAGTGTCAAATGATACGAATAGTCCACAGATAATAACAATCCCGAGCCGAAAGGTTGTAAGTAACCGAGTTGCTCTGCTAAATAGCTCGCTCTCGGTCGGCGCAGTCACACACTCGTTATCGATCCAAACCGCTCGCGCTCGCCGATCCTATACTGAACTAAACGAGCAAAGACCGATTCTCAGAGCACGGAAAGATTCAGTTCATTTCGGTCATTGATGGGAATTCCTAACAGTTCATAGTTTGTGAACGACACAAGCCTAATAAATGTAGCAGAAAGGTAGAAATAATACACAGTAAATGTTACATTCTGCCATCTTTAATAATATACTCAATAATTTAAAAATTAGGTTTCGTAAATTACATTTTCATAAAGTGGTGACAGTTAGTAAGTTAAACATCATGATCCTCCTTGCGTTATCCCGGCGTTTGCCGCGGCTCATGGGATCCTGGGGTTCGCTGTGACAACTAATCCCAAGATTTGGCGAAGCCAATAGTTTTACGAAAGCGACTGCCATTGCCATCTGACCTTCCAACCCAAAGGGTAACTATTCAGGCCTTATTGGAATGTCCGGTTTCCTCACGATGATTTCCTTCACCGAAAAGCGACTGGCAAATATCAAATGACATTTGGCACATAAGTTCCGAAAAACTCATTGGTACAAGCCGGGGTTCGACCTCCGGGTTGAAAGTCGCACGCACTTACCGCTAGGCCAGTAGGCCACCAGCGCCGGCGTTAAGTAGTAAGTTAAACATAATCGACTCGATAACATTGATATATGTAATATATTATGTAGCATAATTACACATGTATATTTGTGGCACATAATTAGACATTGACTAGAAAATGGTGCAAATATATTATTTACAAAAGAAATTAATTTAACTCAGTAAAATACCTACCAAATATAAAATAAGTTTTTCAACCCTTTGAATGCTACGCTAGTGCGCGGCGCGTCAGTGGTTGGACACTGTCTCGATCGGGTGATTCCAGCATTTCCAGCAACGTTCGGCTCGCATTGCTACGCAAATATATTATTTAGCAATTAGTATTTCAACCCTTCGAATCTACGCTTGTGCGCGGCGCGTCAGTGTTTGGACACTGTCCTGATCGGATGATTCCAGCAACGTTCGGCTCGCATTGCTTCGTAGCAATTAGGATTGGAGCTTGACATCCCTTTGACAAATACGTGAATAGGCTAGTTTCCTACTAGTCAAATCAGCTTCTTTTTATGAACTGTCAAAACGATTTGCTAATTGGAATTTACTGAGGAGTGACGTCACGCTCAATTCATTTACTTTATATCTTTCTCTTTAATAGAAATTATGTTTAAACATAACTCCTGTCCATATTTTTACGTTGTGCTTTATTCTGTGCACTGCATAAAACATTTTATTTTAAGTATAGGAAACTAGCCTATTCGGACAGAAAGGGATAGTGTTGTGCATTAGAAAGGGACAACCCGATTCGACCCAGAACTGTAGGAAGTTTTCTCTTTCGTTAATTTGTTTTTGAAGTTTTCTTTTAGTTATTCGTTTTTAACCCCCGACGCATAAACGACGGGGTGTTATAAGTTTGACGGGTCTGTCTGTCTGTTTGTGTGTGTCTGTCTGTGGCATCACTGGCATCGTAGCTCCCGAGCGGATGAACTGATTTAGATTTAGTTTTGTTTTGAAAGCAGAATTAGTCGGGAGTGTTTTAGCCATGTTTCATGAAAATCGGTCCACTATGTCGCGGTCGGGGGTTATTTCAAGATTTAATTTTGTGGTTAGGTTATTTTTAAAAAGTGTTCTTCCTGTACGTACTGTTCTATTCTGTATCGGACGGACTAAGGTTGATATTGGGTTTTAGGCGCGCGTCTTTAGACGTCATTGGCGGCCAAAGGGTTAAACATGGCGTCTTTCAGTCTAGCTTTGTGTCGTTGACCTCAGAACTGTCTTCGGAAGTCTCTTCGCCCTCTTCCGTCACGCCATCTGAAACTGAAAGGTTTTGGAATAGAGAAAACTGAATAAGGAGTTTGTGTGATAAGGCGTTAATATTGTAAATAGACAGTAGGCACAGTATAAATAAAAAAAAACAATTGGGGACACCTTACACAGATCAACTTAGTCGAAACTAAGCAAAGCTTGCACTATGGGTGCTAAGCGACGATTAAATACATACTTATATACATAGAAAACATCCATGACTCAGGAGCAAATATCAGTGCTCACCACACAAATAAATGCCCTTACCGGAATTCGAACCCAGGACCGCGGTTTAGCAGGCAGGGTCACTACCGATTGAGCCAGACCAGTCGTCAAAAGTATAAAGAGTATAATACTATCGTACAGTATAGTCACTCTCTGCCTCCCGCTAAAATGCCTCCCACCCGCTCTCGGTAACCTCACAGCATACAGCAGCACATGGCAGCATATCTGGGAAGGTACCTGCTGGAGCATATTGTAAGGGAAGGGACGCACCAAGTTGAGCGTGCCGTGTGCTGGGCGAAGGTGTAGTATGACACATTTGCAGCACAGCAGGTCTTGCAGCTGTCAGCTCTATGGCAGCATATCTGGGCAGGCTGCTGGAGCATAATGTAAGGGTAGGGACGGGTCACTATCAAGTTTATCTTATCGCTAAACGACTATTTCGGCTAGATGTCAGAAAATGTAAATATACAGTCAGCATAAAGTCAATTCAGCTGGGATGACTTGAAAGTAGAATACTCAATCAGCAAAAAGTTAATTTGACTGGATGGCTAAGACTTAGAATGAATGAGTAGCCAAACGTCTGGAAATATACATAGTCCGTATGATTAGCATATCTAAAAAGTCAAAAGTGAAGTTAGTTAATTGACGTCAACACAGAACGACACAGTAGCAAAACGTCCGGAAATATAATGTGTCATGGACGTCATGGTTTATAATAAATATGTAACAGTTCTTATTAACAGTGCGAGAAGGTTTGAATTCTCAAGGCACTTAAGCATTTTAAAACCAGACGTTTTGCTAACGGGTCGTTTGGCGTTTATTCTTTTTAGCAATAAAAACATTAAACAATCCAGACTTTTTGCTCCTCGACTGTTTAGCGTTAATGTCTGTTTTGTAATACAGACATTCGAAGATGAAGATGTTTTGCAGTTAGATCATTTTAAATTGTTACGTTTTAAGATCCAGACGTTTTGCTAAAGACGCATTTAGCATTCATGTCTACGTAGCCACAAAGACATAACACAATCCAGACATGTCAGCTATATAGTCTTTTAGCGATAAGGTAAATTTGATAGTGACCCGTAGGGACGCACCAGGTTGAGCGGGCCGGGTGCTAGGCGAAGGGGTCGGTATGTCATATTTTCAGCAGGTCTTGCAGCTGTCAGCTCTATGGCAGCATATCTGGGAAGGTACCTGCTGGAGCGTAATCTAAGGGAAGGGACATACCAGGTTGAGCGTGCTGGGTGCTGGGCGTAGGTGTCGGTATGTCACATTTGCAGCGCAGCAGGTCTTCCAGCTCTCTAAGCTCTGACGGCAACATCTTCTGTTTCTCTTTCTCCGATATGTCACCTGGAAATTTAAACACGTTTGTATAGTTTTTCAAGCTGTTTTCGTCACTAGAAGAAAATAGCAAATTCAAAAAAAGCCTATATTTTTGAATATTACGCTATTTTAAATTGTCAAATGTCATCCATATAATTTTTCTATTCTCGTCTTTTCTCTAGTGAGAAGCTTTTTGTTACTGCCAGCATGCCATGCAGCATGACAATCGTGCCAATACGGAAGCTTAAGAGGTACGTCAAGCGTTTGTGCATTTGGCTACGTGGGTTCCCTGTTGTTCTTTTTGCTATAGGTATTGTACTGCTCAGTATGTCTGGGTCATTTTTTTCAAAGTTGTCCACCCCGCTTTTTTTTTAATTTGGAAATTTTTATGTACTTTCCACTCGGAATCGCGAGCTCATTCAATTCTAATAGGATAATAAAAGTGTCCCAAAGTTTTTTTCTCATTCCGTTACCATTTTTTCATACATTTTGTAGGGCAGTAACGGAATGGAAGGTTCAAAAAATCTATGGAAATCTTGGGACATTTTTTTTCTCCAATCAGGATCGATTCTGATTCTGAGTATTAAGTTCGTAAAAAATACCCATGTTACAAAGAAAGTGGGGTGGACAACTTTGAAAAAACCGGCCAAGAGCGTGTCGGGCCACGCTCAGTGTAGGGTTCCGTAGTTTTCCGTATTTTTCTCAAAAACCACTGAACCTATCGAGTTCAAAACAATTTTCCTAGAAAGTATTTATAAAGTTCTACTTTTGTGATTTTTTTCATATTTTTTAAACATATGGTTCAAAAGTTAGAGGGGGGGGGGGGGGACGCACTTTTTTTTCCTTTAGGAGCGATTATTTCCGAAAATATTAATATTATCAAAAAACGATCTTAGCAAACCCTTATTCATTTTTTAATACCTATCCAACAATATATCACACGTTGGGGTTGGAATGAAAAAAAATATCAGCCCCCACTTTACATGTGGGGGGGGTACCCTAATAAAACATTTTTTTGCATTTTTTATTTTTGCACTTTGTTGGCGTGATTGATATACATATTGGTACCAAATTTCAGCTTTCTAGTGCTAACGGTTACTGAGATTATCCGCGGACGGACGGACGGACGGACGGACGGACAGACAGACATGGCGAAACTATAAGGGTTCTTAGTTGACTACGGAACCCTAAAAAATGGCTCGTCTATGGTAACTTACTGAAGGTAAACTTGACTTTGCCCTTTTCTTGACATTAGCAGTGCGGGTCTCAGAAGGCAGCTTCATAAGTTATAGAAATGACATATTGTACGTACTGAAGGTAAACTTGACTTTGCCCTTCTCGTGGCAATAGCAGTGCGGGTTTCAAAGGGTCTTTCCAAGTGCTCGGGGAACTATTTATAAATATTGTACTTACTGAAGGCGGACTTGACCTTGCCCTTGTCATCGTGGCAGTAGCAGTGCGGGTCGCGCCGCAGCAGGTCGGCCAGCTCTCTCTCCGTTACGCCGTGGCTTGCGTGGACGACGGTCGCGCGACGATCGCGCGATGCGACGCAACGAAATCAAACCGTCGATCTCTATGGAAGTAGGCGACGCGACGGCGACGGTCGCCCACGCAAGACACGGCGTTAGAGAGCAGCTCCATACGCTTTGGGTTTAAACTTGACTTTTCCTTTGTCGTGGCAGTAGCAGTGTGGTTCTCTCTCAGAGGGCAGCTCCAAAAGCTTTGGGAATGACAGGATATTGTACTTACTGAAGGTGAACTTGACCTTGCTTTTGTCGTCGTGGCAGTAGCAGTGCGGGTCACGCCGCAGTAACTCGGCCAGCTCTCTCTCCGTCAGAGGGCAGCTCTATACGCTTTGTGAATGACAGGATATTGTACTTACTGAAGGTGAACTTGACCTTGCCCTTGTCATCGTGGCAGTAGCAGTGCGGGTCTCAGAGGGTCACTCCAAATGCTCCGGGAATAACACTATTTATAAAATATTAGCGTTTGCCTGCGGCTTCGCTCGCGTTAGAAAGAGACAATACTTAGCCTATGTCACTCTCCATCCCATCAACTATCTCCACTTAAAAAATCACGTCAATTCGTCGATCCGTTTTGCCGTGAAAGACGGACAAACAAACAGACACACACACTTTCCCATTTATAATATGTATTAGTAAGTATGGATTGTACGTACTGAAGGTAAACTTTAAACTTGACTTTTCCTTTATCGTGGCAGTAGCAGTGTGGTTCTCTCTCAGAGGGCAGCTCCATACGCTTTGGGAATGACAGGATATTGTACTTACTGAAGGTGAACTTGACCTTGCCCTTGTCATCGTGGCAGTAGCAGTGTGGGTCGCGCCGCAGCAACTCGGCCAGCTCTCGAGCGCGGATCTCGGAGGGCAGCTCCAAACTCTCTGGGAATGATATCATTTCATATACATACATATTGTCCGGTTAATTGATAATATAATTTATCCCATGGATATAATTAAGAAAGTTAACGACGATATGCAATGCTAATGGGCCCATTTAGACGGTACGGGAACTCGCATACGAGTTTTATTACATTGCGGTATTTGATGACTGTGCAAAATTGTATGTAACCTCAACAGCCCGCAATGTACTAAATCAGGCCTTAAACACCATCTTCATGAAGGATACGTCACATCACTCAACCCCAGTCGGGCCACGGTTACCATGGTAATGCCAATGGCTTGTTGCCATTATAACGGTAGCGAGATCGTGCTACATATTATATTCTTACATACTCTAGGGTACATTAGGCTTTCGCGCGGTTCCCATGGTAACACACACACAGTATTATATTGAATACCTGTAGGTATAGTAGGAAGTTCCGTACGCTCCAAAGCGTCTTCGTGTATGCGTCTCATCACGTAAGCCCAGTCGCCCCGCTTCTTGGCCGTTGCTATGGTAACACACACACAGTATTATGTTGTATACCTGTGGGTATAGTAGGAAGTTCAGTACGCTCCAAGGCGTCTTCGTGTATGCGTCTCATCACGTAAGCCCAGTCGCCCCGCTTCTTGGCCGTTGCTATGGTAACACACACACAGTATTATATTGTATACCTGTGGGTATAGTAGGAAGTTCAGTACGCTCCAAGGCGTCTTCGTGTATGCGTCTCATCACGTAAGCCCAGTCGCCCCGCTTTTTAGCGGGCGCCATGGTAACGCCGGTGGCTAGGTTGAGCACTGAAAAAGGCAACATGTAAACATTAAATAACTTTACTGCGATATACAAAGAAAAAATGACCAAGGCCTCTTAGTGTTCCGAGCTGGAATCGAACCAGCGTACTCCGTAAGTCCGTTTTCACATTATCCGATCCGATATCGGATGTCGGAAGGATTTCAATAGAAAACATCCAAGATGGCGCCTGTAATGTATGGGGTATCGGTCCGACATCCGATATCGGATCGGATAATGTGAAAACGCACTAACCCGGACGGATGCCTGTAAAATCACTCGGCCACCATCACGAAAGCTAGGGTCGAAATTTTCAAGTTTATGACATAATTACCGAAGGCTTGTGGCTTATTTTATGTTTATAGTATAGTAGCATAGATTAGATATAACAAAATCATACCATCTCATACATTAAAATGCGACCGCGTAAGACCGCGCTTACACTCCACCACACATAGATGGCGCCAAAAAAAAAGTCTTGTAGCTTTCGATTATACTTGTAGATGGCGTTAAGTGTCACTTTTGACATAGATTTACGGCTCGGAATTGACACTCAATGCCAATCTACAAATAATCGGTGGCAACAAGGCATTTTTTTGTGGCGCCATCTATGTGTGGTGGAGTGTAAGCGCCTTCGTAGGCGGTCGCATTTTAATGTATGGGATGGTATGATCTTGTTATATTTAATTTATGATAGTAGTGAGACTACTTAAAAAATGCAAATTAAAATATTTTCAGTGAAAATAATTTGATTTGATCTAAGAAGGTAACATGTGTTTGTAAATCGAATAAAATATATCATTATTAGGATTGTATTTGGATGACCTTGGCGAGGTACAGATGTAGTGCAAAAAGAGTTGCCTTCGTATCGTTACGGAAACGTACGAACGTGTCATGCTATTTCAGTCAGTCTCAGTACAAGATGTACTGACATTGACTGAACTAGCATCACAAATACGAACGTTTCCGGAGGAAACCCTTTTTGCACTACAACTGTACACTTAAACAGCGTCAAATGTATTTCTTTGTTGAACAGGTGTGGTGAAACAGGCCACTGTATTTAACAATATTATATGACATTCTTACACAGATTGACCGAGTCCCACGGTAAACTCAAGAAAGCTTGTGTTGTGGGTACTCAGACAACGATACTTCGTATAGACCGATAAAGTTTAAGAAAAAAACGTACCCCAAAACCATACAGAAAAAGGTACGGTGAGCTAGATGGCGATACACCTTTGGGGTACGCTCGGCTAGATGGCGCTAATATTAATATTTGACATTTTAAAACATATCAAGCTAAGAATATGGGCCAAATTGTCAAAACTGAGGTTCAAAAGTTTTAAGCTTGTGTCGAGAGATGGCAGTCAATGCACTGTGATTACACATTTTACTTCGACAGTAACTCTCTATAATACTCGATCCTCTTTGATATAACATACAAATACTTATATATAGAAAACATCCATGACTCAGGAACAAATATCTGTGCTCATCACACAAATAGATGCCCTTACCGGGATTCGAACCCAGGACCGCGGATCAGCAGGCAAGGTCACTACACGCTGAGCCCGACCGGTCGTCGATGTAGATAAGTAAACTGACCGTGATCAAGCAGATCTCTAGCCTCCAGTTCTCCTTCGAGTTTCTCCCTCAAAGCCCCGGCGTACTCGCGTCGAATGTACTGGCGGTCGCTGAAGCGCTGACGAGACTCCAACACCGCTGTAGAAAATATTTTGAGGTCATGTTAATATGGGCCATCCACTTTTTTTTTGGTAATTTTTATGTGGTTTCCACTCAGAATTGCGAGCTCTTTAAATCCTAATAAAAGAAAAAAAAAAGAGTCCCAAGGCTTTTTCCCATTCCGTTACCATTTTTTCTTACATTTTGTACGGCGGTAACGGAATGGAAGGTTTGAAAAATGTATGGAAATCTTGGGACATTTTTTTTTCTCCTATCGGGATCGAAAGACCTCGCGATTCTGAGTATGAATCGCGTAAAAAATAGGTACCCATGATACAAAAAAGTGGGGGTCAACTTTGAAAAAATGGCCCTAATATGAGAAAAACTGGGATAAATTGTAGATAGTGTCTTACTACAAGTTAGTAGATATTATACTTTTATTTATTTTGTGGTAGAATCCCATTATTTTATTAAAACTTTACCGTCATCCACAATCGCGTTGAGCAGTCGCCTCGTCTCGTGCGCTGGCGGGAAACGCTCCTCTGTGCTCCTCTCATACTTGATGGGAGTACCTGTGATATATAATAACAGTTTAATAATTAACTATTTCTTTACTATAAAATCGTGGAAGAGACGTTTATAGAGTCTAAGAAAAATCTGAAATTATTATTTTAGCACGCAGAAACTAGTTATTTGTTTAACAAGGGGGCAAAGTTGTTGTTTAACCGCACGTGCCAATATTGATACCCGAGCAAGCGAAAGAATCCAATATTGAACCGCGAGCGTAGCGAGTGGTTCAAAAAGTGGAATCTTGAGCGTTGCGAGGGTTTCAAGGCACGAAGGTTAAACAAACTTTGCCACCGAGTGAAACACAAAATTTTATGAAAATATGAAACACTATGAAAACATGAACTGTAAAACATCAAAATAAATAAAAAAACTTCAATTTATTTAACACAACGGCATTTGTCGTCTCGTACAGTCGACTACAAAGAGATTTACACTTTCTTACCTTATTGCACTGTAATAAGGTGAAAAAATGGATACATCTCTTTGTAGTCGACTGTGTCTCGTACCAGCTTTATGGAAAGAAAGGTATATGTACCTATAGCGTACTTCCAGCGAGGATCTTTCCTATGCTTGGTTTCAATCGGTTCCATAGCGATCTTGCAGGAGCGGCAACGGCAGTTCTCGTCCAAAGGCTGGCCGCAGCGGATGCATTGAGCTGTAACATAAGGAGAGGGTATGAATTAAAGAAATGATTCAAATAGTTTCTGGTTACAATTTAATAGCTCTTAATTTCTCTCTATTACTTTGCAAGGAACACGACTGGCTGCCCTGGTGCCGTAGCCGAATGGCATTTCTGCGACGAAAACGAAACGCCGCGAAAGATAGTCTAGCTCTGTCACACCAACACGCAAGAGCGATAGAGAAAGTTTCGTGCGTTTGTGCCATTCGGCTACGTAATTTGTATGATTTTTCTATAACTTTTATGGAGTTCAAATCAGGTCCAACGGCCGTCGCTCTTAATGCTTCATAACTGAAAGTACCAGGAGTACATAACGTCAAAGAGCATCATCTATCAGTCCAAAATTATGGTCTCCTCAACATTGCAGTACTAACTGTATACGCGATACTTCTTTCGACTTCGCTTTGCCTGAAGTACCAGTATTACATAAAGTTAAACTTTCGACTTCGCTTTGCCTGAAGTACCAGTATTACATAAAGTTAAAGAGTTACCTACCTTATTTGATCTCAGCATCATCTATCAGTCCGAATATTGTCTTCCTAGCGGACTTCATTCATCCACGCGCTCTGTAATGACCATGTCGACGACTCGTCTTAAAGCTTGAAGTACCAGGACTACATAACGTTAAAGAGTTACCTTCTTTGATCTCAGCATCATCTATCAGTCCGAATATGGTCTTCCTAGCGGCTTCCGTCCTAGCGCTCTGTAACGCAGACACACGGTGTCTGGAAGCGCACTTGTGGGCCTCGGGAAGTAGGAACTGTTGGACCAACTCGGCCACCAACTCATTCTGTTCTGCTGTTGACCTGGAAGGAAAATTATTCAATGAGAACTTTGATGCGGCATTTATTTATTTATTCAAACTTTTTATTGCACAGTAAAAAAATATACAAAAGGCGAATTTAATGCCAGAAGGCATTCTCTACCAGCTAACCTTTGGACCAAACAGAGAAAATAGCATGATATCAGATTCGAAATACTGTACTCTACTAGCAAAGTAGAAAAAAAAGATAAAAATGTGAAAAATTTTGCTTCCACACAAGTTTTGAAGTTAGTAATTAGTTTATCTCCTGTGCTACTGTCTCCTGTCTGTCCTGTCTGTGACACAGGAACAAAAATCTGTGCTCATCACACAAATAAATGCCCTTACCGGGATTCGAACCCAAGACCGCGGCTCAGCAGGCAGGGTCACTACCGACTGAGCCAGACCGGTCGCTAACTATGAACTGTCTCCTGCGTTACCCCTGTACTCACATAGCCTGATTCTCCTTCATCTCCTGGTCGATCTCATCGGCCCTGCGCTCGGCGCGACGCACCGCCTCCTCTTCAATACCCAGTTCTATTCCCTCCGCGATCACGTCGTGCAAGTAAGCGTCTACTGTTTCCTGGGTGACGCCTATGATCTGCCATAAAAGTGATATATTAGAATGTTTTTTTTTTCTTTTGTGTTTATCTGGATCGGCTAAAGCTCTACGCCATGTTTTGTCATGACTAGGTATTTTTTTTATTGATGAACGTTTCATTAACGGTAACATTTGACAACATACACCACATCTATCTAGTTAGGTACTGAGGTATTTTTTCCCCAGGTGAAACGTTTCTTGAGAAACTATAAACTTGCGGAATGGTCCGTACAAACTTCCCCCCCCCCCCCCCATTTTAGGGAAGTTGAAAGTTAGAAAGAGACAAAGATTATTCAACTATCTCTACTTAAAAAATCCCGTCAATTTGTCGCTCCATTTTGCCGTGAAAGACGGACAAAAAAACTAACACATACACTTTCTCATTTATAATATTAGTATGGAATATAGAGTCAAAATAGAAGATTTAGAACATAAATGTTCACTAAAAGCACACCTTGGCCACTGGCGATCAAATATATGAAAGAGGCGCGTTCCTAGCACACAAGCTCGTGTAGGTGAACGTGTACCATGCTTGTATGAGTGAAATATGACAGGTCAACTGTTCGCATTTTTGACAGGCGGTAACTGTGAGTTAACCGAGAGGGGGTGGGCGGCATTTTCAGCGGGGAGGGGGAGTGGCCATACTGTACGATAGTACTCTTTATTATACTGTGCTAAAAGAGTCAAACCTGTCTGAACATCTGGTCGTGCTCACGGCGACGGTGTTCCTCCTTCTGTCTCCTGCCGGCCTCCGCCGCTTCTCGCATCGTTTTCTCACGAACTAGAACAGACGATGCGAGGGTTTACTGGTGAAACCCGATAAGTTGAACATGTTAAGTAGGTATTGATTGTGCTTTTTAAAAAGATTTGTTAAAGAAAAATGGAAACTATAGGTCTAGATTAACAAAAGTAACTGTATAAATATTATTATTGTATGACCGTTTGTTTCATATCCAAATAAATAAAATAAATAATAAATATTTAAAGTCACATACGGGTCGATCGCAATTAATTAACATTATTTTTCCTTTTTTCCCAACGTTTCGGCCAGGTTGCACTGGCCGTGGTCGCGGAAGACTGACGTCCCAGCAAGGTGTCACCGGAGATGTAAGCACCACAAAACTTCCCGATATTAATTTATATAAATGTTCGTAAAATAATGTTAATTAATCGCGTTCGACTTGTATGTGACTTTAAATATTATGTTTACAAAGCGCAATTTACACAATGTTGTTATTTCAAGGACAAATTATCTCGATTTATCTCAAGTATGAACCGTAAGTTTTGTAATTTTTCATCGCAGGCCACGTCTTTGCCTTTGGCTAGTCTGTGGTCAAGAGTAAGCCCATTTATATTTTTTTTTAAATAAATTAACCGGTTGTACTGATGTTAATATATCGCTACTGTTGCGACATGTTTCGGCCCATTCAGGCATTAGGAGTGCTGAAGAGGGGCCTCCTAAATGGCCCGAAACATGTCTGCGAGGCCGTGCTGCATCTGCGCTTCGGCAACATCATGATGGCCACCTGCAGCAAGGTAGGCCTTTGACATACTTTACCACTCTATATCTATAGGAAAACAAAATTGAATCTATGCAAAAGAGAAAATAATAAGCCTTTTCAAAGATTATTTAAGAAATCCTAGTCATTTGGTGAACATTAAACACAATATCAGTTAGAAACAAGAAAGAACTTATGGTGTCGCACAAGGTAGTGTCCTAGGACCGACTATCTTCTTAGCTTACATCAACGACTTTACTGAAGTAACGTCAACACCGGCGCCATGCTCAGCAAGCTCATACACCACTGCGCTAGGTCCTAAATGGCCCGGCATGTTTCTTGCTATTATTAACGCGTTGTACCCGTTGATTCATTAAATATTTGAATATGTCTCACGAAAGTTTAACGACTAAGTTTTTTGTACCTGCAATTAGTAAGAAGGCGTGCTGTCTCCTTTCCTCCTTAAGTCTTCGCAGTTCCTTCTCCAAAAAGTCGAGAGCGGCCGACACCGTGCTACCGCATAACTCGTCCACTAGTGTCGCTATTGCGGTTTCCTGTGCATATACACCAAATTATATGATATTCATCAGTAATACGATTTCGGTACGACAAATTGGCAGTCTACAATTATCAAAAATTTCATCACAAAATGAATTAGTCTCTAATTAGTTTTCTTTCCTTTGGCTTTGGTATCACCTCGAAATAGAAATTACTCTATTTTTTTATCATTCGGATATTTTCATGTCTTGTACCAGCACGGGAAGCATGGTCGCGCGATAGACGATAAAATAGCAGGCCGTCCCTATCGCCTATTTGTAAGTGCGATAGGGACGGCCTGATATTTTATCGTCTATCGCGCGACCATGCTTCCCGTGCAGGACAGCGGTGGGCAAACTTTTTCATTGCGGTCTAAAATTTGAAGGAATTTCAGAGGGGAGCCAGATTAAACATCAAATATAGTTTTTTTCAACAATGCTGGCCTTACCACACACTATTTTGAAGGACCGGGAGCCGGTCGGATAAAATCCATAGGCTATATCAGGCCCGCGGGCCGTACTTTGCCCACCATTGTACCAGGAGATCAAAGTTAAAAGGAGATCCGCTTGAATCTGCACAATGTGATGGTCATGAGCTCTAGCTGAAAAAAAACATGAAAAAAAACCGTGAAAAAAAACAGTTTTTTTCTCCTCTAGCGATATGGATTTTATCCTCTTACTGCAGACCGTGTGTGTATTTTAGTGCGTTTTCACATATATGTAGGCCACCACCTCTGATTTTTGTCTTTGAAATCCTTCTTACATCCGATATCGGATCAGATAGTGTGAAAACGTACTTAGGTTCCTTGCACCATTGTACCAGGAGATCAAAGTTACAAGGAGTTACCTCTCGATCCGCTTGGGTCTGTACAACGTGATGGTCACGAGCTCTAGCTTCCTCCTTAGCGATATGTATCTTATCTTCCTTCTGTAGACCGTGTGTGGTCTTCAACTCTTCAGTCAGTTCGGCTGCGCGAGTACGGCCTTCGTACATCTGCAAAAAATAACAGTAGTTTCAATGTTGAATGTATTGCATGAGTATGGTTTGTCTACAGTGTGTAATCGTTATTTCTTTGGAATTTGCAATTCTTTCAATAATTTTCTACTAGGTATTTTACAAACCGCTCTTGATTTTTTGCAGTGTCACTGTGACGATGTTAGTTTTACAGTGAAATAGTAAGGTATTATTATGTAATTTATTATTATGACATTTTCCAATGCTGGATTTCCTCTAAATTTGCACTAATTATATGCTATAATGCTATAAAACCTATAAGGCCTTCTCTAATTATTTGACTTTTTGTAGTGACAGTGACAGTTTTCACTAAGCTTACAGTGACATTAGTAAGATATGTTACATATATTGTTTGAGTATGGTTTCTACCCAATGTGTATGCATTTTCTCCTTGAAATTTTTACGTAATTACAAATTTTAGACAACTTTCACTGTACAGCGCGTCCTGTAATAATCCTCTGTAGCGTCAGCGCCACTTGGTGGCGAGTCTCGTCGCTATCCCTTGCCCCATCCCTAAGGACTAATCTCTCCAGTGTGAAGGCTATATCTCCTTGAAATTTCCACTTAATTACTCTTTTTTTTTTAATAATAAATGGGCTTACTCATTTTAGTCTTACCAGGCATTGTACAGCGCGTCCTCTAATGATCCGTTGCAGCGTCAGCGCCGCCTGGTGGCAAGTCTCGTCACTATCTTGCACCGCGTCGACCTCGGGGGTGGCGGGGCGGGGGGTGTGGTCCACGTGGCGCGGTTTCAGCACGCGCAGCGGACCGGCCACTTGCTTCGCGCCGGCGCCGAGACGGGCCTCTGAAAGAGACAACGGTATTTTAATTTCTTCGCACTGAGGAAAGAGTACAGTCACCGGCATAAATAAGTGATGATTTTTGTACCTTGTCGCTTTAAATCGTTTGACAATTTCGTATGACATTTCAGACACGAAGTTACTTAAAGTGACAAGGTACAGCAATCATCACTTATTTATGCCGGTGACTGTACAAGTCGCAAGTGCAATTGGAAACAATTTAATTTCAGTTTGAATTATTTAAATCAGTATTTCAATATTTGCAATTAAAGAAAAACTTGAAGCCCCCAAACGTCTTCAAGTGTCACTTGAGTATGGTTTTTCTCCAGTGTGTATCACTTATCACTACATAGTATAAAACAAAGTCGCTTTCTCTGTCCCTATGTCCCTATGTATGCTTAAATCTTTAAAACTACGCAACGGATTTTGTTGCGGTTTTTTTAATAGATAGAGTGATTGTAGAGGAAGGTTTACATGTAGGTATAGTACCCGTGCGAAGCCGGGGCGGGTCGCTAGTTTCATATAAATTTTAGCTTAAACCATACTTAATTTTTTGTTTATCAAGCTGTTCGGAATGTTTCTTGTTTTCCTTTCATAGTTACCAAATTTATTGGAAAAACAGGCCCCGCTTAGTCGAATGGCTGCAGTCTGGCTCTGTCGCTCCAATAAGCAAGAGCGATAGAGATAAATTGCATTTCTGTGCAATTGAAATACCATTCGGCTACGGGGCCTGCCGGCGTATCATCACCGTACCAACACCTCGGAGACTGGCGATCAAATAAGTATATGAAAGAGGCGCGTTCCTAGCACACGGTCTAAGCTCGTGTAGGTGAACGCGTACCATGCTTGTATGAGTGAAATATGACAGGTCGACTGTTCGCGTTTTTCACAGGTGGTAACTGCGAGGTAACCGAGAGGGGGTGGGCGGCACTCTCAGCGGGGAGCGGGAGTGGCCATACTGTACGATATACTTTGGTATCATGCTTCGAATTTTATCACTTATCTGCGTGGATAAAGCATCCGTCACGTTCTGGCAGGCAATTATGGTCGCGCGATAAGTGATAAAATAGCAGGCCGTCCCTATCGCACTATTTGGAAGTGCGATAGGGACGGCCTGATATTTTATCGTCTATCGCGCGACCGTGCTTCCCGTGCTGGCAAGTATGTCAGTGTGAGTGATGGGTACCTTATCCGCGTGGATAAGTGATAAAATTGGAAGCGTGATAGCTCCGCTGGCCTTATACCTACTTACTTTTCAGATCATTATGCAGCTGCTCCAGAAACTCTTCACTCCATTTAGTTTCCCGTTCGCAGAGCTGCATCGGATCCCTAGGTAGATGATGTCCGGAGCAGGATTTCTTCAGATTCTGACCGCACTGATTGAGCCAGGCTGGGGGCTTGGCTAGCTTCTCGTGGTCTTCGTACGCTGAAAGAGTGGGGGGTATTTGAGGACGGTAGGCTTTAGAATATAATAAACATATTTATTTGTGAACACAAGACAAAAAACCGGCCAAGAGCGTGTCGGGCCACGCTCAGTGTAGGGTTCCGTAGTTTTCCGTATTTTTCTCAAAAACTACTGAACCTATCAAGTTCAAAACAATTTTCCTAGAAATTCTTTATAAAGTTCTACTTTTGTGATTTTTTTCATATTTTTTAAACATATGGTTCAAAAAGGGGGGGGACGCACTTTTTTTCCTTTAGGAGCGATTATTTCCGAAAATATTAATATTATCAAAAAACAATCTTAGTAAACCCTTATTCATTTTTAAATACCTATCCAACAATATATCACACGTTGGGGTTGGAATGAAAAAAAATATCAGCCCCCACTTTACATGTAGGGGGGGTACCCTAATAAAACATTTTTTTCAATTTTTTATTTTTGCACTTTGTTGGCGTGATTGATATACATATTGGTACCAAATTTCAGCTTTCTAGTGCTAACGGTTACTGAGATTATCCGCGGACGGACGGACGGACGGACGGACAGACAGACATGGCGAAACTATAAGGGTTCCTAGTTGACTACGGAACCCTAATAATAGGGATGACGACTACATAAAAAAATGGCATTCTGTTTAGTACGTCAGTTAAATCGTCAAAAAATACTGAACACATATTTTTCGCTTTTTCTAATTAATGAAAAAATACAAAGATATTAGCGCAAGAAAGTTCCGGAGTGGGGGCTTGTGACGTCACTTCTAAGTAAAAATTGTACCTAGGCGAGACATCACGCGAAACTTTAACGCACTGTACCGTCGTAATTTTTCGTTTACGAGAAAAAAGAAAAAATACGTGTCTAATATTCTTTGATAATCTAATTGACGGACTAATTAGATTTTTTTAGTCGTCTCGCCTATTACACAGTACCTGGGCTTCGCTCGGAGTTCGCAAACTCGAAAATTCACGTTACCGGGACCTAAAACTATGCCAGATCGATTTTTCACCCCCACATAACAAATTTCAGCGAAATTGTAACCTCAGCTGTTTCCGAGATTGCTGGTCTAAGGGCCCATTTAGACGGTACGAGAACTCGCATACGAGTTTTATTACATTGCGGTATTTGGATGTGCAAAAGTTTATGTAGCCTCAACAGCCCGCAATGTAACTACAATCGCATGCGAGTTCGCACGCCGTCGAAATCAGGCCTAAAGGTTTTAGATTATAAGAAAACAGAATGGAATGAAGTGCCACGAAATGGCCTCATCACAGCGTGTTGCTGGTGACTTCCAGCGCGGATCTTCCGATGAGACCGTCAAGTGAGTGTGTTTTTTTTTAGGTCTCGGTTGTTTGTATCTGTAGTTATTCATTTGACATGCTGCAAGACAAAAAACATGTGCCAAAATATCCAAAAATATAATATGCGTCAAAAGCGCTATAATTTTCTAGTTATTTTAAAGAACGTAAATGAAAGCCTTGAAGAAGTGTCTCGAATCTTGAGGGTTCCAAAACACAAAATATTGCAAACTTACCCAACAGCAAAGGATCGTAGTAACATATTGCCGTGTAGTTTCTGCTCGCCTGGTAGTTTCGGTTTCATTTTAGCATAAAAATCAAGATTATGTATGACTAGTTGAGATAGTATCATTATACATGTCAATCATGTCATTACTAATATATGTGGCATTTCCCAACTTTGTCTTTGCAAGACTAAACAAAGATAGAGTTACCTTGAATACCTTGCTCCAACTTTGACTTGTTTCCGACAACGTTAGTTGCTGCCAGACGAAATCTTACCCAAAGGAATCTCAAGTGCCTTGATAACTAGTGTACTGTCATACGAACCTAACAGCGAAGGATCGTAGTATATCACCGCATGCTTCCTGCGCGCCTGGTACCCGTGCCTCGCCATGGGAGCGTGTAGGTCTGACGTCGGGTCCGCGGCCGTATACGTCACGGAGCCCCCTCCCCGTGCCCCCCGCAGGCGCCCCACGAGACCCTCGCGCCCGTAAGCGTGCTCCATCGTAAGTTTACGGATCTCTGAAAATGAACAAAAAAAAGGGTCACTTTGAACCACCAAACCAACCACCACCTGTGGCCTTTCAAAATACACTTTTTACAAAACCGAAATTTGACAGCAATCGTGCTGTCGCTTTCTAATGCCTGGCACTAGCTAGGTCATTAGGCCAATTAAGTGTTTTTACCACGTGTCGGTGGCAAACAGTCACCTAACCTATGGACGCCTGCAACTTAAGGGATGTCGCGCGTTGTCAACCCATTAGAAACTTGTACACTCCTTTTTTGAAGAACCCCATACTGTAGTTCTTTGGGAATACCTCGACAGGGAGCTCATTCCACAGCCGGAGCGTCCGCGGGAGAAATTCCTCTGAAACCGCACGGTGCGCGACCATTTAGGTTGCAAGGTGTGTGGATGAGCGCCCTGTCGATGGTGAGCGGTTGAGTATTTTTTTTTGTGACAGGTGGCAAACGAGCAGACTGGTCACCTGATGGTAAGCGAACACCCGAAACACCAGAAGTGTTGGAGGTACGTTGCCGGTCTTTGAGATGGGTGTAAGCTCTTTTCTTGAAGGTTTGAAGGTCGTATCGGTCCGGAAATACCGCAGACGCGAGTTAATTCCGTGCGGGGCAGAAAGTTTCTGCAGAAACTTAGATCCAGGGGGGAGGGTCATGGGGGAAATGGGGGACGTGACCCCCCCCCCCCCCTGGAGCCTAGGTTGGCCATACAAATAGACCTTTGTATGGCCAACCTAGGCTCCTTGATCCTCCGAGATGGGCCTTTACCACGTGACCCCCCCCCCCCTGGGCACGAAGCTGGATCCGCGCTTGAGTTGAGGTCTGTCAAAAAGCAACTATCAGTGGTAGTGTCATCATACCTCGATCTCTAGTCTTCCGTATGAGGTCCACGCGCCGCTCCATCTCCTGTTTCTTCTTCAGCCAGAGGTTCTGCAGCTTCCTCTTAGTCCTGGAGGTCTGCTTGCTGCGCTGCTGCTTCTGCAGCTGATGCAGCAGTTCCAGGCGAATGTCCTGCAGCTCGTCGATCTCCTGGAGGAACGGAACTTGTATTTAAAGTCACATACAGGTCGAACTCGATTAATTAACATTATTTTACCTATTTTTTTCCAACGTTCTGCCAGGTTCCACTGGCCGTGGTCACGGAAGACTGAGGTCCCAGCAAGCAAAGCAAAGTGTCAGCGGAGATGTAAACAACACAAAACTACCCGATATTAGTTTATATAAATGTTTGCTGATGGTGATGGTGATGATGATGATGATGGTGATGATATTGATGGTACATATACATCTACGTACAGCCTCTCTGAAGATCCAGTTACTTAGTCTCCACATCACTGATGATAATGATGATGATGGCGATGATGATGATGATGATGATGATGATACCTCTAGGTACAGCCTCCCTGAAGATCCAGTCCCTAGTCTCCATATCGCTGATGATAATGATGATGATGGTGATGATGGTGATGATACATATACGTCTACGTACAGCCTCCCTAAAGATCCAGTCCCTGGTCTCCACATCGCTGATGATGTAGTCTCGCCGCTTCATCCAGCGAGGGAACTGAGCGCTCTCCACCACTGACGTCCATGTTCGAGCATGATGATGATAATGATAATGATGATGATGGTGTTAATACGTACAGGCTCCCTGAAGATCCAGTCCCTGGTCTCCACGACGCTAATGATGATGATGATGATGAAAATGAAAATGAAAATGAAATGAATGAAAATGAAATGAAAATGAAATATTTATTTTTCAAGTAGGCATATTACAATGCGCATATGAACGTCAAATAAAGCTACGCCGGCTCTAACCCTACGCCTCAGCCTCGAGAAGATTTCAGTCCCCCCTCAGTTGGGAGGGGGGTATCCACTATGGGACCGGCAAGAAACTCGGCGGGCAACTTCTTTTCAAAACATTACATCTTATAATTAACATGCATTAAATAACAACATACAATTTAACATGCAAAAGTATTCATCAAAGAATATGAACAGACTAGGTACTCTATGGAAATCAATTTCAATAAATTATATTATTGCTTAATAATACGTCGTTCTTCTTCAGAGAAAACATATCAAATTGTCATAGAAGAAAAAGATAATATGAATCTCAATATCATTAAATATGTAATTTACCTACACAACATAAAATATAAAATATTTGATGTGCTTTCTTATCTGAACTGTGTCCTCTATACATAATACAATTATTTTAATTGCTATTCGTTTTTTGTAGTTTCTGGTTCGGGCCATGCATGTTTGTCTGTCAAATAGTCCTCGACTCTGTAATAAGCCTTTAACATCAATGATTTTTTTAAGTAGTTCTTAAGAGCTGGGAGGGGTAATCTCAAAGCAGTGTCAGGTAACTTATTATAAAAATGAATGCATTGCCCAACAAATGACTTCTGTACTTTACGGACACGAAACTTCTTTATGGCAAGCTTATTTTTGTTTCTAGTGTTATAATTATGGATATCAGAATTCTTAGTGAAACAGTCTAAATTCTTAACAACATAAATTATACTATCATAAATGTATTGGGAAGCTACAGTTAAGATATTAATTTCTTTGAAGAGTTCTCTTACTGATTCACGTGTTCCTAAGTTGTAAATAGAACGAATGGCTCTCTTTTGTAATACAAAGATAGTCTGTATGTCAGCTGCTTTGCCCCAAACCAGAATACCGTATGACATTACACTGTGAAAATAACTATGATACACTAGGCGAGCTGTCTCAACATTAGTCAGTTGCCTGATTCTCCTAACGGCGTATGCGGCTGAACTTAATTTGCTTGCTAGTTTCTTTATATGAGGACTCCATTGTAGATTTTTGTCCAATGTTAAACCAAGAAACAGTGTTGTATCTACCATCTCTAAGCATTCATCATTCAAAAGTATTTTTGTATCGATTGGTTTAACATTCGGCAGAGAAAATCGAATACATTTGGTTTTCTTAGAATTAAGAAGTAAATTGTTGACAGTAAACCACTGCAGTACATCAGCTAACGTGCTATTAATTACATTGTAATCCGTAGATTTTCGGTCAACATTAAAAAGCAGTGATGTATCATCAGCAAAAAGTACTATTTCACAAAAGTTTTTCACTATACATGGCAAATCATTTATATAAACCAAAAACAGGAATGGACCTAAAATTGAGCCTTGTGGCACTCCTAATTGGACTACAGTCCCGCTAGAGCGAGTTTTGTTAACAACTACTGTTTGTGTTCTATTGCTAAGGTAAGAAGACATAAAGTTTAGGGCATTTATAGACAAACCATAGTGTTCTAATTTCAAAATGAGCGTTCCATGATCCACACAATCAAAGGCTTTTGAAAGATCACAAAATATGCCAATTGCATCACAAGAATTTTCCCAAAAATTATATATATGTTTAATGAGTACCGAAGCAGCATCGGTCGTGGAACGGCCCCTTGTGAAACCGAACTGTTTGCTTGTAAGTAATCTATGTCTGTTGAAGTGTCCCAGTAGATCATTTAACATTAGCTTCTCAAAGACTTTACTTAGTACAGGAAGTATTGATATGGGACGGAAATTGGTTATATCACTCGAATCACCCGATTTAAAAAGCGGTATGACTTTGCTACATTTCATAAGATCTGGAAAGGTGCCTTGTGAAATTGAAATATTATATATTACGGCCAAGTAAGGTGCTATTATATCTATGACATGACTAATTACTTTAACTGATGTTCCCCATAAGTCTTCCGTTTTCTTTAAATTGAGTGACTTGAATGTTTTAACAATATTTACAGAGTCTACTTGACTAAATTCAAATGAATTATTACATTTCTTAACATTAGCACAAAGTAATGAATGGGCTTGAGCCGCAGAAGAATGTAAACATTTTGTGGTGTTAACGGCTATATTTGAGAAATAATCTTCGAATGCCGAGGCAACATCGCTGTTCGACACTATTTGTTGATTATCTGATACAATGTTGACTTGACAATCGCGTGATTTACATTTACCAGCTTCTTTATTTATAATACTCCAAGTTGTTTTCACTTTGTTGTCCGACACTTTCAATTTAGAACTAATAAAGTTTTTCTTGGCAGTTAAACACACTTTCTTGAAGATTCTTGAGTAGTTTCTTACATAGTCCAGGAATTCTGAATTCTTGTTCAGCTCTCTCTCACCATAAAGTTCATAAAGTCTTTTTCTACTTTTGTGAATACCTACAGTAGCCCATTCACTAAACTTTGTTTTAACTTTTGACCCACTAATAGATTTCACTTTGAAATTGTTATTAAATTGATTAAGAATTACATTGAAAACATCTTGATACAAATGATTACAGTCATAATGCGAAAATGGTATTATAGACAAACTATGTAGAATTTCATTTTTGAATGATTCCAAGCGAGATCCAGTAATGGGTCTATATGTTATTGTTTGTGGAGTATCATGAATAACGTTTAAGAAAGCTGCCCTTTGGCCGCTGTGATCGGAATGAAAACAGTTAAATAATTTCTTATCTATACATTCACAGTTACAAAAAATATTATCTAGGCATGTTGCACTAGTCACACCTACCCGGGTAGGTTCAAGAAATAAATTAAATAAATTAAATGATTTAAACAAACAGAACATTTTAACAGTATTACTAGATGACTCGAGCAAGTTAACATTAAAATCTCCACATACAATAACATGTTTTTGGCCCTTGCATACTAAATTCAGAACATTTTCCATTGTAGATTCAAATATGCTGAAGTCAGCTGATGGTGGTCTATAAACACATACAATAATATATCTGTCTAATTCAACACATGAAATTTCTATAGTTCTTTCTATGGAATATTTTACAACATCTTTGCGCTCTTTACACTTCATACAATTTTTAACAATAATAAGGGAGCCACCATGAGCAGCAGATTTTCTGGCAAAAAAACTAGCTAATTTAAAATTAACATAATCAAATATCAACTGTTCTTGTTTCAACCAATGTTCAGTAATACACATAACTTCAACATTATTACTATCTAAAAATAATCCTACTTCTAATTCTTTGCTGGAAAAACCCTGAATATTCTGGTGAACAACGTTCATTATCCCATATAACCATAATCGGTCGCCGTTCCTACGCAAATCCTCCTATTTTGTGTACACACAGGTCTTCGGGTCTCAATGCTTAGTCGCAGTACGGTCGACGTTTAGTCGCGGCGACCAAATGGGGACGATTGGTAACAGGCACAAATGGTCACAGAAGTGACAGAAGTGTGCACTACGCGTGCACACATTGTTACCGTTTGGCGACTACTTTCCCAAAATCATTCGTTCATTTCATTCTTTTCAAATGGCGACTGTCAGAGACGTCAAAGTAAAAAAGAAATAAAATCATTTGACATTAAAATGTAATGGCGTAAGAATTTGTTAAAGATAAATATTGTTTGCATTTGTAATATAATGTGGGCTAATTACCATGGCCAATTAAATTGCTCGAGTGATTTCATAAAATAAGTCTAAATTTATCAACGCGCCATCAATTTACCTCAGTTTAACCAGTAATAATATTATTGACTACTCGGTGTTTGCGTGTTATGTATATTGATTGGTGAAGTTTTAGTGCTCCGGTGCATATACTATACTGAAATAATAAAAATAATGCCTAGAAAACCAATAAAGTTGTTAAAATATGGATTAAGACGGTAATATTCCATGTAAAAAACAGTCGCCAAACGGTCACCAAACGGTCGACAAACGGTCGCAAAATGGTCGCAGCGTACACGCGTGACCGAAAGCAGTGAATATTTATTATATTTTCAAAATGGCTTCATGTATTAATTTTTTCCAGGTATCCTCAAACTTTATAAACAATTAAATATGCCGTCGTACTCAGTTGCCCTCACTAAAGAAGATTAAAAAAAAATTGTAACGTGCGTATCGAGCTGCTGGGTTGTAAAGGATCGGGGATCATATTATTATGGTCTTCTATAGAGCAACTAGTATTTTGCGGCATTTCACAATTGACACTTGTTGAAGTAGTCGTCATTAATATTACTATCAACATTAATTTCAGCGATCTGTACTTCTTAAGTCAAGATTTTTGTATAGATAAGTGTCTACAAATTTGTAATGTTAAAGAGACATAAATAAAACGTAGTAGAGTAAATAATGTGTTTTTTTTTTGTAACCCAAACAAAATACTTGTAGATACGAGTGCGGAAAAGAGGAAAATCGATACGAGTAGCGATAAATTAATACACGAACGAAGGGAGTGTTTTACTTCGACACGAGTTGTGAATGTCCTTTTCGCACGTGTATCGTACGACGATTTTCAGTACCTAAATCTAAGCTAAGAGTTTCGACCAGACAAGAAATGAATCATTGCTTGATTTGCTCGCACTACTGCGTTAGAAAAAGCAGCATCTGTACTGAAAAAACTATCATTGCGCAACAGAAATTCTATTAATATCACAGTAAATACTCTATTTCATTTGATTCCTACTTTTATTGTGTAAAGCAACACTACACTTCATTTTTATCAATAAGAATTAAAAATTATATATTTAATACATTAAGTAACTATAAAGTGCTTATCTATTTGTATTATCATTCTGCACTTTTCTTAACTTTCCCACATTTCTATAAAATGTCGAAGAGTGCTTAAATGGTCGTCGTCGTTTATTATTATTTAATTCGCTCATATTTAAATGATTCAAAGCAACCAGTCCACAACTTCACAAGACAGTTTGAGAAACCTTCGTATTTCAGATTGTCATTTGCGGATACAGTGGTTTAGGAGCAGTTCGGTAATCAGACCTACACATGTGTGTACAAATTCTGTCAATGTCACTGTCAGAAACCGTTCTGACAGTGACAATGACAGCCACAAATTCGTCCACATGTTGTTACCGTTATGTGTGCAAACGTCGACTAATAAAGTGTCGTTAAAAGTCATTCTGACAGTGACATTGACAGCTACAAATTCGTACACATTTTGTTACCGTAACGAGTGCACACGACGACTACATTTTGTTATTGTATCAATACGGTCGCATTGTTTGCACGACGTTACCACGCGTTATGTCACATTTGACAGTTAGTTACTGATTTGAAGATTTTGCGACTGAAATGGTTGTATGGGATACGTCGCTGATGATAATGATGATGATGATGATGATAATGATACGTACAGCCTCCCTGAAGATCCAGTCCCTGGTCTCCACATCGCTGATGATGTCGTCGCGCCGCTTCATCCAGCGCGGGAACTGAGCGCTCTCCACCACTGAAGTCCAGGTTCGAGCGTGGCGCATTCTAAAAAAAACCGGCCAAGTGCGAGTCGGACTCGCCCACCGAGGGTTCCGTACAAAATTTCTTTCAAACTACCTAGTAAAAATAATCTCATATTTTCATATAACTCTAATGACTTGACTACAAGACAAAAGTATAGGCACTAATGAGTATTATAGTATTTATAGTGTATAGCGCCATCTCCCGGTCAATTTGCTAACTAATTTGCGCGACCTGGTTTTTCAGGGATAATTCTTTATAATGTTAACCGATTTAAACAGTTTTTACTTTATTGGACAGAAGATGGTTTACGTAATATCTCGTATTAATTTGAAGTACGATATACATCCGCAAGGGTGGGTAAATTGAAAGTAAAAATCTGAAAAGTTTTTGTGAATTAAAAAAAAGTATTCAAAATACAAACACGATTATATTTTTCCTGTAATATATAGCATAAAACCAATGTTTACTAAAATTTTCATAATTTTTCGTTGGTAAACTTCGGAGATAAGGGGGGGGAACGGTATTTTTTTTTACATTTTCCTTCAAATTTTTTTTTTTTCCACAACAAATAAAATATATAAAATAGCTTATTTACGTTCAATTTGAGCTCTTTCCAACGATACCACACTTGACCTAGTAACTTGAAATTTACAGTTTGCCCCCCTTTCATTTTGGCCATTTTCTACAATTAAAATTAATATATTTAAAACAATTATACTTTCTATTTGTAGAGGTTTACAATGTTCACAACTATTCCAAATTTCAAGTTGATAGCATTAGTAGTTCTCGAGATATTTAGGAATGTGACAGACGGACAGACAGACGGACAGAGTCGCACCATAAGGGTTCCTGTTGTACCTTTTTGGTACGGAACCCTAAAAAGAATCGAGTTTAAATTTAAGTGACTAAAGTTCTGAGACTTTAGTCTACAGCTGGGCGTTTTCCAAAATAAATCTCAAAAATCGAATTCCACCAGACACATTTTTTATCGTCGGGATCGAATCAGCTCGTGATTCTGAGAAGAATGAGCCCAAACACGTCCGGATCTGCTGACATTCGATATTCGAGAATTAATGTGGAAAACGCCCAGCTACAGTTCAACGTTGACGCACCATATTACTATCTCTCTATTATCATCATCGTTATCATTTCAGCAATTAATCGCCCACTGCTGAGCATAGGCCTCCCTTCGTGTACGCCACTTATCCCGGTCCTGGGCTAATCTCATCCAGAAGTGCCCCGCAGTTTTTCGAATGTCGTCCACCCAACGAGCCAACGGATGCCAGGCGCTTCTTACATCCGATAGCGGCCACCATTCGGTCAACATTTTTTTTTATACTACGTCGATGGCAAACAAGCAAACGGCCCGCCTGATGTAAAGCGGTCACCGTAACCTATGGACGCCTGCAACTCAAACAGTGTCATATGCGCGTTGCCACCCTATTAGAAACTTGTACATTCCCTATTGCTGTGTTAAGTACACAGCAAAAAGGAGTGTACAAGTTCTAAGGAGGGTTCGGGTTGCCGACGACTCAAAGGACAATATACGGAACAAGTTAGTTCCGTAAGTCCTCCTGTCATCAGCACACCGCACCCTCCTTGAGCTCTGGCAGCCTTACTCACCGACAGGAACACAACACTATGAGTAGGGTCTAGTGCTATTTGGCTGCGGTCTTCTGTAAGACGGAGGTACTACCCCAGTTGGGCTCTGCTCTAGATTCGAGCGAGACGATATCCGCTGTGCTGTGCCCTACCACACAAAGCGGAATATCTTCCGCTATGCCCTACCTCCTACCAATCTCCTTTGGTCCACCTGCCATCACTCTGCCTGGCAACATGCCCCGCCCAATTCCATTTGAGTTTGGAAATGACGTCACCCACGTCCCGCACCTTGGTGGGCGCTGGATCTCGACATTCCTCACTCGATCTTGAAGCTTAATGCCGAGCATGGTGCGCTCCATCGCTCTCTGTGCTACCCGTATCTTGTGCACAGCCTTTTTATAGCCTCTTAGGTTTTCCATATTACTGCGATTGGGTTTCAGAATAATAGTTATTTATTATACAAGGGGGCAAAGTTGTATTTTAACGCCGAGTGTGGAATTGAAAAACGAGCAAGTGAAAGGATTCTATAGTTGAACCACGAGCGAAGCGAGTGGTTCCAGAATAGAATCCTGAACTTGCGAGTTTTTTTAACACACGAGTAGTAAAATACATTTGCACCCGAGTGTAACACAAAACTTTTCCCCTCACTATAGCGAGAAAACTACAACGCAAAAAAATGCGTTTATCACTGCTTCCAGTAGTTCCACAGGTGATAAATCACCTTTATTACTAGATTCACCTACTTGAACCAACTTTAAAGCAGTTAATTTGACTTTATTCAAGGTCAAATTACTTTACCCACTAGTGGATAAAATGCGTTTTTACCCGCTGGTATTAAAGGACAAAAGACGTGTTTCCGAGCTAGTGACGGGAAAACGAATAAATATACTAGGTAACTGATATATTTTTCCTAAATAATTGACAATTTCAGTTCATGTCTCACACCGCCCACCACCGTTTCAATTTTGGAGCTACAATTTAATAAACACATACTTGTTTATGATCTCTGTAGTGTGGAAATCAGCCGGCAAGTCACCAAGTCGAAACGGCTTCCCAGGACCTTCAATAGAATAAACACAATCAATATACTAGTACACGTTATTAAGTTATTATACATTCAGTACAAGATAAGTTGATTAAGTTGTCAAGGATTTTGACAGTCTCGCCCGAGAAAATGTATTCTTTTTAGACGCTGACAACACCCAATGACCTTGACGCTAGCGTACACTGTCTATTCGCATGGGAGTAAGTGAGACCGCGATGCCACTAAAACAGGGCGGCTAGGTACGAAAAGTACGGAAAAATATTAAAAAAATAAAATATATAGAAAGATGCATTATTTGTGTAATCTGTTTCGTCAGTGTTTTAGACATGTATATTTTTGTTATTGTAATTTTAATTAAAGACAACTAAGTGAATAATTGAACGTCATAGAACCGTTAAATGACGAACTCGAGACCAATCTTTGCATTTTTTTTCTATCGAGCCGATTTCGTTAAATCGTGTATCGAGTACGGCTATGTTCGTTGAAATATAATGAATAATAACAAATAATTTACTTGCTTTACTAAAACTAATAGTTTGTCTTAAAAAACTGCGCAAGTAACATCAATTTTGCGCAGTTGGGTGTTGTCAGCCCCTTAAGTCAAACTTACTTACTCGTATTCGACCAAAATATCTTTTCACCACACCAACTGGTAACGGGAAGAAGCGAGGGGAGACCTTTGCCCAGCAGTGGGACACTACAGTAGGCTAATAAAAAAAAAAACGGGTAAAGGCTTTACTTTGCTATTCAACAGCATATTAACAGACAGCAAAATTGCATTTTATCCACGAGTGTGCAAAGTAATTTCATACATTTTTTTAACTCGATGTCTTAAGCTAGCAGATAGAATTATTTACTCATTTGATTTTGAATCATAAATATTGAATAAATCGATGGATTTGATTTAGTTTGATGTTTTATAGTCGGTATTTTATTCGTATTGGTGTGATGAAAAATTTTGTGTTTCACTCGGTGGCAAAGTCATTTTTTTAGCAATTTTTTTTTATACTACGTCGATGGCAAACAAGCATACGGTCCGCCTGATGGAAAGCGGTTACCGTAACCTATGTACGCCTGTAACTCTAAGAGTGTCACATGCGCGTTGTCACTCCATTATAAACTTGTACACTCCTCTTTGCTGTGTTTGTTTAACCTTCGTGCATTGAAACCCTCGCAAGCTCGCAACGCTCAAGATTCCACTTTTTGAACCATTTGAATATTGGAATCTTTCACTTGCTCGGGTATCAATATTGGCACGTGCCGTTCAACAACTACTTTTCCCCTTGCCTCTATACTTTTGACAGGCGCTACATACTTCAACGGCACGGCTGGGCTCACAACTTTAAATTCCGTCATAACTTTTTTCTGGTACGCCAAAAAAATTTGAAAAAAATATATTGACAGGTACCAAATAGGTAGTAAATATTGACTAAGATATCAATTAGTAGTGTTGTCTAGAACTATGTAAACCAAAAATGGTCCAGACATCCTGACGTCAGAATGTCTGGCCACTTTATTCGCTCGATTTTTCGATATCAGTGGAGGTACCAAATATATGTACTCAGGTACCAAATAGTATCAAATAGATACTAAATTTTAGTATGTACTAAACATCAAATATCTGTAGTGGTCCAGGGGTCCTGACGCTCACCCCTTGTAAAACAAATTATTTATTATTAATTATTATTAGGAGCCTGTTATGTCCCACTGCTGGGCAAAGCCTCCCCCCTCTTTTTCCAAATACTTGACTATTAAATTGTACAATGGCTTTTTAACCGGAGCGAATGTGTAGGTTTAATTTGACCAGGGGCCGTAGCCGAATGGCATTACTCCGACGCGAAACGAAAACGAAACGCCGCGAAAGGTAGTCAGGCTCTGTAGCGCCAATACGCAAGAGCAATAGAGATATACACCGTGTTTCACTTAACACTAAAAACCTGAAAACCGTTTGTTCAGAATCGAGAGTAGAATCGATTGAGCTATATCTTGATGGGGGTAATATTTTTTGTTTTAATTTGTATTATTAGTTATTGTTTACGTGCCCATTCTACAAATTCGTAATACAACATTGTGCATATCATATTGCTAGAGGTTGTATACCTTTTTCAGTATTTAGGGGTATTAATACTGGCTGGTTACTTGGACGATTATTTTTTCCGCTACGAGTTTGACGTTGTGCGTCACTTTAATTTTAAAGTTTATCATAAGTCATAACATATTGAACTCTTACCTAATTACAACCTTGTCATTTTGAACGTTAGGTTTAAATTTGCTTACTGCGTCACCTGTCCAATTTGAAGTTTACTGTGACACAGTTTAACGTGCTTTACAGTGACATAGCTGTCTATTGGTAAACCTTATGTCGTTGCAGTAACGTACACAATTAATCAGTTTTAAGGTTTACGATGGTAGCTAGCAATTATTTTATTGAGTGTAGAGTTAAAAGTCGAGTAGAGCTGCACAGAAAATTAAATATTCAATTAAAAAAAATAATAATCATCAAATTAAAAAATGAATATTCTAGATACGTTTAAAAAAATAAAAATCAGTTGGGGTGTCTGAGGTTTTGAGTGATACCGGAAACACGGTGTATATCTACGAGCGTTTCGTTTCGTGAGCGTTTGTGCCATTCGGCTGCGCACCCGGCCGGACCAGCTCCAGCGAAGGTCTACGGTTTCTCGATGTGCTTTTTGCACTCCTTTGTCCGGATGTTATCTGCAATCTCTACAGGTCGCAATTCTGAACCGATTCTCGTAAAATTTTGTGTCCACTTTCTATGATTATTTAAATATTTTTTGTCGATCTAATTTAAGGATTTTTAAATATATAAATAAATATAAATATAAATATTGGGGACACCTTACACAGACCAACTTAGCCCCAAACTAAGCAAAGCTTGTACTATGGGTGCTAAGCGACGATATACATACTTAAATAGATAAATACATACATATGACATATATACATAGAAAACAGCCATGACTCAGGAACAAATATCTGTGCTCATCACACAAATAAATGCCCTTACCGGGATTCGAACCCGGGACCGCGGCTTAGCAGGCAGCGTCACTACCGACTGAGCCAGACCGGTCGTCCGGTCGACCGGTTTTAATTTTGCGGAAATTGGCATAAAGTACTTAGCGCCAACATGCCCTGCCTGACCTATGGCACTTTATTTATTTATAATGAAAATGAAAATGAAATATTTATTCTTCAAGTAGGCATATTACAATGCGCATATGAACGTCAAATAAAGCTACGCCGGCTCTAACCCTACGCCTCAGCCTCGAGAAGATTTCAGTCCCCTCTGAGATGGGAGTAAACGTTCGTCGTCGTAAACGTTCAGAAGATCTGACTCACCCCACTCCAGTTTGTCCAGATACAACACTTCAGGCGTGTCCTCGCAATCTTCGGCTTGCTTCCCGTCCGGCTGCCACGGAACTGTTTGTGCTGATGTCTCCCTGGTATATACAAATAAATTTTTGGAGATGCAACGGATATCCGGTACCTATACGGGCTATCCGGCTACATTTTACTATCCTACCCGATACCGGATAGTAGAGTAATATATTACGGCCGGATACTATAATAAAATACAATACAAATACTCTTTATTGCACATCTCAATACAGGAAACAACATAGTAAGTATACACAACAACTTAAGAGGTAAAACAAGAGGCAGTCTTATCGCTAAAGAGCGATCTCTTCCAGACAACCTAAATAAAATAACTAACCTAAATAATGTTTTAGTGCCAAGAAGAAAACTTGAGTACTTATAGAATAGAAAATATTTATTTGGCATACAGATACATAATAAAAACAAGTAATACTTAATAACTAGTTCACCAAATAGGATGCCACTCAGCGAATACCGTGTCTAATAGACGCGGCACTAGTTTTCAGGGCACCCAGAAAATTAATAACTAAGTCTTATAACTAAACAGAACGTAAGAGCAGAAACTATGTTTACTAAACTTACTTATACAGAAACTATGTTTGGGCGTAATAAAGAAAGTGAGTGTGTGTTAGTATCATAAATATCAAACAACAAAGTACAAGTTCTAAATTGAAGTGTAATCTCAATAATTAAGAACTGTAGAAAAGACAATCATAGTATGAGTGTAATTTTTTTTCTATCAAAAATTTCCTACCGTGCTTACACCGAACATCACGACCGCGCACGATTTTGCCAGTCGCTTTTCGGTGAAGGAAAACATCGTGAGGAAACTGGACTAATTTCAATAAGGTCTAGTTTACCCTTCGGGTTGGAAGGTCAGATGGCAGTCGCTTTCGTAAAAACTAGTGCCTACGCCAAATCTTGGGATGTCAAGCGGACCCCAGGCTCCCATGAGCCGTGGCAAGTGCCGGGATAACGCAAGGACGATGATGTACAGTCAACCAATTGGAACCCTAGGCCACTGTAGAACTATGACATAGTGACGTTGACGTTATAAATCAGATCGTGAAGCGCCCTCCACACTCGCGTGCGTATCGCGGCGCGACGCCGCAAACGCGAGTGTGGAACTTTCTGCGTATCGAGCTTAAGAAATCTCTTACTGCTTGTCATTTTGACATGGTTGTATAGCGGCCTAGAGTTCCAATTAGTTGACTGTACTCATGTACTGTACCAGTGTATAACCAGTGTACCTGTCGATTTAAGGAACAAATCAAATATTTCAAATATTTTTTGGTCGGAAGCGAACCGCCCGATACGTGCCGCTAATATCGCTGGTCGCGCCGCTGTAAGTCGTGGCGTCGTCCACTAGCCCGGTACGTTTGTTTCCCCCGCGCGTCGCACCGCGCGCCGCTGCCGCAATTCGCGCGTGTCCGTGGCCAGGCCGTAAGGCGGCGAGCGGGGCGGCTGGGCTGCGCGGGAAACGCGCGCGGGCGCTAGCCATGCCACGTACTTTTAGATGCGGCGGCAGGGCCTAGGAGCGGCCAGAACGTTTTCATATTTAAAAACATGTTTTTTACTGTCGAATATGACTCTAAAGTGCATAGAATGCTTTAATTAGTCAATTACGTCTTGTACAAGAGAATATGTGTGATGACTAAGTACATGGAATTTATTTTATGGCTAGTTAAATGATACTTAATATAAATAAACACTTAGAAAAAAATGAACAGTAAATACGAATAAATACTATACAAAAATATGTTTGAAAACATTATTACATAGTACATACGCGAAAGTACAATTCAATTTTCATTAAATAAAGGTTTCGGGTTCAAGACGCTCATAATAAAAACAAAATATTTTGTTTCGCGCGGAATCGCTAGCCCCATCTAGCCGCCTAAAAGTAAAATCCATAAACCTACGGACCAAATTGACAAGTAAGTGTGAAGGAATGTTGCCACAGTTTGGCCAGTGTCGTTCTTATCGATATTAAAATTATTATTACATCGTAGATTTAAGGTGCACCCAGACGGGACAATGAAATTGGCAATTTGATCGGCTAATCAATATACCAACTTTTCTGTGATTTCGACAGATCAAAAGGTCTGTAGACCGCTAATTAGAGATATTTTTTTTATTTCGAAGCAGCAATAATATTATTCGAAAATTATATAGATATTTATGATATACTTGCCATAGCGTGACAGATAATTTATTATCGTCGGACATGGTATTTTATTTTTTACCTACAGGCTCGGAAACCTTTTTATGTTTTAAAACTAGTGGGTAAAAATGCATGGTATTCATCCACTACCTCGAAGATAGGTACATAGAACAAACCAAAATGTGTACCTCTTATTTGAAACTCATATACTTATTCTTGATTTAAACTTGTCTGTTGTATGTACTTTACAACTTGTCGATATATTGTTATCGACATATACCCTTCCCTATTTTAATTTTGCTGTTCCTGGTATCATTTTACCTGTCAGTCATTTGTCAATTTAGGCTCCCCACAGACAGTCTTAAAAATTCATAATCTTAAAAAAAACTTGTATGCAATCTGACAGTTCAGATCTGTCAGTGTCTTGTCAGTGTCAGTTTGAACTGTCAGATGGCATACAAGTTTTTTTTAAGATTATGAATTTTTAAGACTGTCTGTGGGGAGCCTTAGTCCGTAGGATTATGAATTTTACTTTAGGCCGGTCGCGCGCGCCGCTGTAATGTCGTGGCACCGCCCGCGCGGCGCGCTACAGTTGCTTGAGTCGCGCGCCGCCCCGCGCGCCGCTCCCGCGGGTAGGCCCGTAAAAACCCGCGCGCGATTTCGAACAGCGGCAAGGTCGTGGCATGCCTCGCGCGCGCTGCGTTTTTGTTTTTGTGACTTACCGCTTGCCGCTGCCGCAAGACGCCTTAGACCATTGTCGTGGCTAGGCCGTTAGAGTTGGTCAAAGGCGGCTAGCCTTCAGAGATAACATACACTAGAGAAATATCGACGGGTACCTCGGCGGTCGGGGTGGTGTAACGGTTTATCACGACAGCCGTGAAGCTGGAGACCCGGGTTCGATTCCCGGCTTCGCCACCAGTGGGCTTGATACCTTTTCTTTAGTGTATGGTGTCTATTTCAGTTTACAGTGTACCTGTATTTGCTCTGAGTGCCTTTGTTCTTAGGTCTCCCATCGCCATGGGCCATAACTGGCGTTGGAGGCTGGAACTGAGGCGTCACGCTCGCCATGTTTATCAACTTCTTTGGCCTGAAAAATAGCTCGATTGTAATCTGACAAGTCTAAAAAAAGTTACATTACAAATATAAATATACAGTACTTCACTGCGAAGGGGTATCTAATTATCTATCCTCCACGCTACGTGGCTGTTACGGCTAGTGAAGTTTCCAAAAAAAGTCTTAAATTTCTTGAAAAATTCACGAAACTTTCACGAAAAATAAAGGAAATTTAAATTTATGATATGGAAGGTTTCCATCCATACAATTGTAAATACAAAGCATGGAAAGTTTCCGAAGTTTTTCTATGTGAAAATTTCAGAATTTTGGAAACTTTCCGTCGGCACATCACTAGTTACGGCCCGGCCACGACATTGGTCTAAGCGCGACAGCGGTGAGCGGCGGCCATGCATTGGAGCGAGACACAGCGATGGGACTTTTCATTCGCACGTATGGCTGCCGCTCACCGCTGTCGCGCTTAGACCAATGTCGTGGCTGGGCCGTTAGAGATATAGCTTAGCTTTTAGGGAGATCTAGCCACTTACAGAAACAGCTAACTGTTAGCGAGATAAAATTAGCTGCTAAGAGAGTCTAGAGACATATAGGTCGCTGTTGGAGTGAGACAGCTAACCGATTACAGAAACAGCTAGCTGTTAGAGAGATACAGCTAGCTGTTAGAGAAACAGCTAACCGTTTACAGAAACAGCTAGCTGTTAGAGAGAGAGACGGCTAGCTGTTAGAGAAAGACGGCCAGCTGTTAGAGAGAGACAGCCAGCTGTTAGAGAGACACTACTTGGCGGCGAAGCGGTATCTGTCCTTGCCGGTGAGCTCCGGTGTTAGAGAGAGACAGCTAGCTGTTAGAGAGAAACGGCCAGCTGTTAGAGAGACACTACTTGGCGGCGAAGCGGTATCTTTCCTTGCCGGTGAGCTGCGGAATGGGCTGTTAGAGAGAGACGGCTAGCTGTTAGAGAGAGACGGCCAGCTGTTAGAGAGACACTACTTGGCGGCGAAGCGGTATCTGTCCTTCCGGGTGAGCTCCGGGGTTAGAGAGAGACGGCTAGCTGTTAGAGAGAGACGGCCAGCTGTTAGAGAGACACTACTTGGCGGCGAAGCGGTATATGTCCTTGCCGGTGAGCTGCGGAGCGGGCTGTTAGAGAGAGACGGCTAGCTGTTAGAGAGAGACGGCTAGCTGTTAGAGAGAGACGGCTATCTGTTAGAGAGAGACGGCTAGCTGTTAGAGAGAGACGGCTAGCTGTTAGAGAGAAACGGCCAGCTGTTAGAGAGACATTACTTGGCGGCGAAGCGGTATCTGTCCTTGCCGGTGAGCTGCGGAGCGGGCGCGCTGCGGTCGACCTCCACGCGGGCTACGTACGCCGCGTACGAGCGATCTAGGTGGCCAGGAAGCCGGCAGTTCGGGTGGTATACTGGGGGAAAACGAAACATATACTGTAGTATATTTATTTATTTATTTATTACTAGCTTTTGCCGGCGGCTTCGCACGCGTTAGAAAGAGACAAAAAGTAGCCTATGTCACTCGCCATCCCTTAAACTATCTCCACTTAAAAAATCACGTCAATTCGTAGCTCCGTTTTGCCGTGAAAGACGGACAAACAAACAGACACACACACTTTCCCATTTATAATATTAGTATGGATATGTACGTAGTTCTTAATATTTGATATTCTCGTGTGTAGGTACACTAGGTACCTGAACAAATCAGTGTTTGACCGAGCATCTTGTCTTTTACTACATGGTGATAGGTTGATTCACGAAAGCTGGCACGAATGATAACTATACTCTGTCAAACAAGTCTGTCAGTAAATAAGCTTATAAACTTACTTACTTACTTACTAAGAACAAAGAAAATTATCAAATCAAACTTGTTTGACAGAGTATAACGCCAATACTTTTGTAGTAATTTAATTGTGCAACGTGGAGTATTAAGTTAGATTTTAAAAACGAGAGTATTAAGTTATAAGAAAATTTGGAGTTTGGAGTTTCTTCCATTATAAAAAACTGGGCGACCGAGCTTCGCTCGGTTCTATTTTATTATATCACGTCTTTAGATAAAAAAAACAAAAAAAAAACAAACTTTATTTCTGGCCGGGATCCGAAACCCTGATACACCAGCGATGTGCTTGCGAACATTACGGACCTCTTACGACTGAGCCACGCCCAGCCGATGCGCAGTCGGCGAAATTAACACCCTGGTTTTTTTAATGGCCGCTGTACACATATGCCCATTGCCCAACGGTTCCACCAACCTCCTTGGCCAAGCGTGTAGAGGGCTACTTGGCCGTAAGTTGGCAGTTGGCGCTAGCGCTGGCCGGCTAACCGATTGGTGTCGGTTTTTTTTCCACACATCAAAGGATCTTGGCGCCAATGGCCAACTGCGTTTACACGTTGGCGCTTCATTCAGTCTGTCGTCAGCCGTCAGAGAGGACAGTAGTGAAATATTTACGAAAATAATAAGTTTATCTATGCCAATAATAGTGTTGATTTTAGGAAATAAAATAACCTTGCAAATGTTTAATGTATTGCCTAAAAAAGATAAATGTGCTTATCGAAATATTCAAAAAATTGTTAATATTTCAAATAATTTTATTTTACTACGGGGTTATTATTTTTTAATCTAATCTTGCTGACAACGTTAATGACTTAAGAATTTCCTAGCCTTTTTCATCCCACGTCCATCTTTCATGAAGAGCCAATGCCAAGTGATTGGTTCGCCAATGTGCAAACAGCGGCTCTTATCTTGGCCACCAAGGGTTGGTGGAACCGTTGGCCACATGTGTACAGCGGCCATAACATTACGAATTTTTGATATTGATCTAAAGTCTGGCTTATGAAAGTTGAACCCAGTATTTTTTTAAAACAGCAACTCTGGATGTCATATCGTCGATTGTCATCTGTCAGTGTGACTGTCACTTTAACGAATTTCGGTAAAAGTTAACAGCGAAATCTGTAAATAATAATGAATAACACCATAAAAATTTGTAAAGTAAATGCTGTAAATAAATTAGAAAAAATAAAAACGAAATCTTGTTATCAATGTGTTGCCAGCTCCAATTTTTTTGAAATTGCCGCATTTTTTCGGGATCAACTTTCACTAGCCAGACTCTAACAGACTTGATCTTAATATGCGTTATGAATTAATAATTAATCTGAAAATATCATAACGCACCTCTTTCCATACATTAATATGATGAAACACACACACACTTAATTCAGATTATCTTATTTATAAAATAACAGGTCCTATTCACTATTTTCGCTTATATTTAATATATAGCAATAAAAACAATGCTATAAGATAAGTATTAGTAATTCGCAATTCACTTCTATTACAGTGTTATGTGTATATATTTGATAACAAATGTTTGGTAGATTATAACTGATCAATCTAAATTTTTAAGAATGTGTGAGGCAAGACCATTGGGTTTAGATTAGAAATTCATATGACCTCTCTTTTGCATAAGCGCTTTAATTAAATTGTCAATTTCATCAGATTGAGCGACAGATTGTCCCGTCTGGATGAGCTTTAAAAAGTGCTGTGTTGCCAGATAAACGGGAGTTCCTCCACTTCCGGCGGCTGAAACTCGAAACCTGTCAAATGTCAATATTGTCAATGGCGTCATTGGCGTCTATTCATTTGTCTTAGGAAATTAACCGTGCGATTATATTCCTTAACTAAGTTATTAACTGACTTAACTGTAAAATTACAATCCCAAATTAACGAGAAAATGTCTCATCTGTAAGTCAAAAGTCTTATATAATAAATAAGTATAGATATAGTGCATAATAATTTTTCATCGTCATTTCTCGGTAACGTTTGTGTATTTGTCGTCGGACAAAGAGACTGATTGAAATGGGTCACTATCATATTTACCTTATCGCTAAACGACAATATAGCTGAAACGTCTGGATTGTATTATGTCGTTGTGACCACATAGACATGAATGCTAAATGTTTATTTAGCAAAACGTCTGGAACTCATAGGCCGGCAACAGACGAGTCTTAATTTTCATAATCTTAAAAAAATTTTGACTGTCTGTTGCCGGCCATAATGTTACAATTTAGAATGAGCTAGCATCAAAACTTCTTTATCTTCAAATATCCTTATTACTTAATTGACATTAATGCTAAATGGTCCGGTAGCAAAACGTTTGCAACGCAAAATACCCATGAAGCAAAACGTCTGGATTGTGTGACGTCTTCATAATTAAATATGACAAACAAATTCTAATTCACACGTATACTAATTATTTTACTTCAGACATTTCATGACGTTATGCTAATAACTCGTTCTGTGTTCATGTCAATCAACTTATATCACTTTCGACTTATTGGGTATTCTAATCATAAGGACTATTTATACTTCCAGACCTTTAACTACTTGTCCATTCTAATTCTTAGTCATTCAGCTAAATTGACGCTTTGCTGAGTGTGTATTATTACTTTGTCGTCGCAGTTGAATTGACTCTCTGCTGACCGTATATTTAACTTTTATGTCATCTGACTGAAATGATTGTTTAGCGATAAGGTACATTCGATAGTGACCCATTGAAATAACATGACACTTCGTGAGTTTCCGTGAAAATACGATGGAAAAACATTTCACACTACATCAGTACCTACTGTGTCACCACAACTTAAGTGAAACATAGAGTATGCTATGTTGTTTCGTGTATTGAGGTGTGCAATAAAGAGTATTTGTATTGTATTGTATTGTATTGTGAATAGGCTATTACTGAATCGGTGAGCTCCATCTTAGACTCTGTCTTCACTTCCTATCAGGTGTGACTAGGGCCAATCGCCGATCAGTCCATAAAAAAAAAGTGTACTGTACTTACACTTAAGTTGTGGGTTGTCAAATTCTTCGAAGCTATAAAGGGCTTTCCGGTGTTCCAGTTAATAGATCAGTAGGGTTAGCATATGAGTGCCGCAAGATAGGCTGCCCGTCCGTATGTCATTAATACAGTTAGAAGAAGACATGTCATCTATCTCCCTGCCATCATGTGCTAGGCCTACAGATGAGTTCCAGGAAATCAGTATGTATCATTATAGGGTACATTTTATATTCACCACACCAACTGGTAATGGCGCTCGCAAAGTAATTTCATACTAATTTTAATTTGAGAACCGAAATTGACCTTTAAATTATGAATTTCATGAATTTTAATAACAAATGATAAATGAATTGATGGTTTTATTTATATAACGATTATACTAGTACCTATGTATGTATAAGTAAAATACTAAATGGTGACATGTAATAAATATCTAAAATGTATTTGGATTACAGAGAAATAACAACACACCATCGTGGTAATTTTGTGAATATCACACTTTCAGTCATGAGGTTAGATAATGATTACAGAGACATTACCACTCAATCTATTAATATTAATGATCTGGCTGAGATTATTATAAAATGAAGGGTGTTCAGAACCCGAATATCACATTGGACAGAATATTCAATTCAAGAAAACTGCTAATGCAAAGAACCTAACAGTATCACTAGATATAACTTCAGATGATTTCAAAAAACGATTATTATGCCAAGATGAATGGGTAGAAGTCCCAATCAATATAAAAAAATATAAATGCGCATTTGCTACATCCCCATGCTCAATGTTATTTGCAACTGAGCTAAACATTACAGTTCATGCCACCATGCCTGCAGCCTCAAGTACATGTACTGACCTTTACGAAGAAACAGAAATGACAGATTTTGAACTTGAAGGCGAAGACGGAAACGTGCCAGTGCACAAGAGTGTTCTGTTCATTCACAGTGAGATGTTCAGGGGAATGCTGAGAGGACAGTGGAAAGAAACAAAGGCAGACAGTATGAAGATGCCCGGAGTGACCGTGCAGACTCTTCAACACCTAAAGCAGTTCATGTACTTGGGCATTATTCCCAACGAAGGGATTGAGCCACTTCTTGCATTAGCTAAGTATTGTTTGATGGACAAGTTAGCGTCTGCTTGCATTGATAAGCTGGTCTCTACAGTGAAGGCGGAAACTTATAAAGGTCTTGTACAATTGGCGTGTCAAAAAGATATTCCTGAATTGGTTAATGCGTTGGTATTAAGAACTCCTGATGACGTCATCAATGGTATTTCCAAGATGTACATTAATGGGAAAAAAGCCAATGAAGAAACAAATTAACTTATAAGCATATTTTTTTTAATTCACATCATGAGCATGTTCCTTAAATAAATAAATATATGAAGAAATGTTATGGAACTTTTATTAAACATATTGACTAAGTCCCACAGGAAACTCATTAAGCCTTGTGTTATTTCTTTCATTATATGTGAGTGTGTTTAGTAAAACGTCCCACTTTGTTGGTTACCATTAAGGCGAGATTTACTTGTATCTTTATATGAATAAACTAACAAAGCGGCTTTATAGCAATCGACGAAATGGGACGGTTTCCCGTGCACACTCACATACGAGGGGTGATCCAAAAGTAATGATAACTGAATACTTTTTGCATCGGATTAAAATAAATAGGTATGCCGTTACTGTCCACAAAGACTCCTTAGTAAATAAAAAAAAATAAAAATAAAAAATATGTATCTGTCAGAGAGTTGCATTTGTTTTTTCACGAGCAGTCGGAACAATATCGCAAAAATGGAGAAAACTGAGGTGAGAGCGGTTATTAAATACTTCTGTTTGAAAAAAATGTGTACTAAAGATATATACGCTGAATTAGTGGGAACACTGGGGGAGTCCGCTCCGCCGTATTCTACAGTGGCACGCTGGTCAAAGGAGTTTAACTTGGGAAGAACATCCACTCAAGATGAACACCGCGAAGGCCGTCCATCTGTCGCCCTTACTGGAGAAAACGTAAAAAAAATTAATGATCTCGTTTTAACAGATAGAAGGATGACTATCAGGCATCTAGTTGAGCTCACAGGCATCTCGTATGGCAGCATTCAAAGAATCTTAACTGATGAATTACATATGAAAAAAGTCTCCGCTCGTTGGGTGCCTAGAATGTTAACGGCTGAACAAAAGAAAATACGTTGTGAGATTTCGAAGTCTAATCTTGAAAAATTTCAAACTGATCCCGAAACATTTTTGCGTCGGTTTGTAACCATGGACGAGTCTTGGATCCATCATTTCGATCCTGAGACCAAACAGCAATCCATGACCTGGAAGCGAGCGTCGTCCCCTACACCGAAGAAATTCAAGGTAGCAAAGCTCCGCTGGTAAGGTCATGGCTTCAGTGTTTTGGGATGCTGAGGGAGTCATAATGATCGAATACCTGGAAAAGGGAACCACTATTACGGGCTCCTACTACGCTGACCAAATACGCAGATTGAGAGAGGCAATCAAAGAAAAGCGGCGGGGTAAACTTCGAGCTGGCATCCTGTTTCACCAGGACAACGCACCGCCCCACAAGGCCGGTGTTGCGATGGCTGCCATCCGTGATTCAGGGTTCGAATTGCTGGAACACCCCCATATTCGCCAGACCTAGCCCCCAGCGACTTTTATCTCTTTCCACGGCTGAAGGAAGATCTTAGAGGCAACAAATTTTTGAATGATGGCGAGGTAATGGCCGCTGTGGAGGCATTTTTGGAGGGTCAAGAAAAAGATTTTTTTTTTAAAGGAATTCGTAGTCTGGAGAAACGATGGTCCAAGTGTGTAGACTTGGAAGGAGATTACGTAGAAAAATAAATTATTTTATTAAACATTTTATGTGTCTTTCATACTGATTATCATTACTTTTGGATCACCCCTCGTATATTTAAACTATAATAACTGTTGGCAATTTACTTAATAATGCAAATTCAATTTATTATTTCAGACATATAAATCCATACTTTTGCTAGTACATATATTTAATCAGCTTATGGTTAATATTAATACAAAAAGTATATTAACTAATATCCTTAGTTCTATTCTATAATATTGAAACAAACCATACGAAATAAAGATATGAAAAAAATTAAAATCATAAAAAAAAGAAATGAAACTAAAATTTTATACTATCGACATACCGACTTGAGCACTGGGCACTGTCTTCAACTCCGAAAACATGGTTTTGTACAGCGGTTGAATATTCTGTGACAAATTATGAATTAGGATTAGAACTCATACTACACATGTCAAACCGGGTCACTCACGTATACACATAGTCGAAGATTGCTCAACATGTTTCGCTTCATACCGAGGAGCATTTTCAACGAGCGCGCGATGTGATATCCGCAAGGGCGGATATAGCTTCGTACAGTCACCGGCATAAATATTTAAGAGATGATTTCTGTACCTTGTCACATTAACATTTTGTTTGATTTGTCATAAGAAGTTGTTAAATGATTAAAAGCGACAAGGTACGATCAAGGTATCATCACTTATTTTTGCCGGTGACTACTAGGGGGGGTTTCACGTGATCAATGTGTGTGTGCGCCTTATCCAGGCTCCAGGGGGTGTCACGTGGTCAATTTGTATGGCCAACCAAAGCCCTAAAGCCCGCTCCAGACTATACGAGCGAATCACGGCGCGACGCCGCGGACGCGAATGTGGATTCGATGCGCAGAAAGTTCCACACTCGCATTCGTGGCGTCGCGCCGCCGTGATTCGCGCGCATAGTCTGGAGCGAGCTTAAGGGTAAAGGGGTTTACGAATACGCGAGTGACCCGGTTTTGTAGACGGTCAACCACTTGTAGGCGGAATAGAGCCGCGTCGAGTAGAGTCCTCATACATTTAAATGCGATTCGACGCGTCGCTAATGGACGCAGCTCCATAAGAAATGCAGAAGGCGAATTAATGAGATTCGACTCGGCGAGCCTAGTAGACCAGACTTAAAAGTGCTAACATACGACCGCTCCGCTACCTTTGAACTTTTTTGAGAAAGACTTATTTTTTATCGCTATCACTTACGTGAAAAAATCTAATGCGCGGTGCGGTCGTTTCTTAGCTAATTTAAGGGACCAGAGAGTCCAACCCCTGCACCACAACTGAACCTACAAAGATCCCACCATACCTCGGGCACCGACGATCAAATATATGAAAGAGGCGCGTTCCTACGCACACGCGGCACACGGTCTAAACTCTAAGCTCGTGTAGGTGAACGCGTACTATGCTTGTATGAGTGAGATATGACAGGTCGATTGGTCGCATGTTTGTCAGGCGGTAACTGTTATATGTAATCATGAGCGGGTGGGCGGCACTTTCAGCGGGGAGCGGGAGTGGCCATACTGTACGATAGTACTCTTTAATATACTGTGATCCCAGTCGATCTGATAAACTTACAATTTGCGCAGAAGCCATGGCGGCTTTGAAAGCAGCTCGCGCGTAGTCACGGGCGCCCGATACGATGAAGGCCGAATCTGCAACAAGCATTTGTCGGTATACTAAACCCACAGGAAACCTGGGTACATAGCCGAATCGAATGGCACAATATGCACGGATCCAGGGGGGGCCCTGGCCCCTGGGGCCTTGGAGCCTAAGTTGGCCATACAAATAGACCACGTTACCCCCCTCCCCCCCTGGGGCCCCGGGCCTTTACCACGTGACCCCCCCCCCCTGGGCACGAAGCTAGATCCGCGCTTGTGGCACAAACGCTCACGAAACGAAACGCTCGTAGATATCTATCTCCACTAGGCTTGCCGAGTCTCGTGAATTCGCTTTCTGCATTCCTTATGAAACTGCGTCCCTTAGGGACGCATCAAATCGCAATCAAATATATGAGAACTCGATTCCGCCTTAGTGGACGTCAGGCTTCGCACCCCCTCTCCTTCGCTCTTTTGTATGTATACTAGGCCTAACACATTACCAGGACAGGCCAAGGCCACCCATAAGTGAGAGTGAGCGTTTTTATCTCGCTCTCACTTTAGGTTTGACCTTGGAATGGACCGATATATGATTATCTAGTCTGCGTAAAGAGAAGAGTCACATAATATATAAAACCCATTCATTCATTTCCCAAACAGACTATCTATTTCTCGATATAGATATTAGATATATATTTTCTTCGCTCTCACTTATGGGATGACCTTGGTACTTGGCACGGACCGGTAGTCTGTTAAGGGCTTAATCATCATCCTCCTTGCGTTAAGGCCTTAATATAAGGGCTTAGGGCATAAATATATTTTGTGACTTTGCATTCATAAAGGGTCCTTATTCGTTAGGTACGTGCAGGCCCTATCCGTTTAAAACACCAAGAGAAATTCTAATAAGATGTTTATTATTTCACTCCCTTTATTAGCCTTGGAAGCCAAATAAATAAATATAAATATTATAGGACATTCTTATACACAGATTGAATTGACTGAGGTACACGGTACTCGGTAAGTTCTCCTGAAGGCTTATGTTGTGGATACTCAGACAACGGTATACATAAATTACAAATACTTAGGTAAGGTACATTAGGGTAATTTCGAAAGTCGCATACAAATCACCATCATAAAGATTCCCCGTTCGCAATTACCCAAGCATTTCTGTCATTCGGAATTACCCTAATGCACCTTATATGTATACATAGTAAACACCTACGTGACTCAGGAACAAACCGAACAAACATCTGTGTTCATAACACCAATAAATGCCCTTACCGGGATTCGAACCCAGGACCATCGGCTTAGCAGGCACAGGCACCCAGGACTACGCCGGACAGGTTGCACTTTTAGCTCCACCCAGTCGTAAGACAGCAGCGGCTAGATATAAATTGATAGTGAGAGCATCGTAGCTATTAATATTAATCTTACTTACCATACAAATAATCATGAATCCTCATGCTGTCCGCTGCCAGAGCTGGCCGCTCGAAAACTGTTTCACTCATGTTAGAATTATCTTCTACTCCTTCTTATCTAGTATTCTGTTTGGTAGAGCGTTCACAAATCAATAACAAGATAAATAAACATTATCTGTCAAGTTGATTAAATCCAAATTAAATCTATTTGGTTGCTTGGATACCAGTTAAAGAGGATATTTTGAAGAGGTTGTCCTTTGTCCTACCAACATCTAGCCCTGTTCGGACTTGCTAATACATTACCGCACCGCACCAAGATCATCTACATACTAGCCTGCAAGTGTGAACGAGAAAGAGATATTTTTCTCGCTATGAAAAAAATGAAGTGTTCCGTAAAAAAATTTGGACCCTTTCAACAATATATCCGAACGTCACAAAAACGAAATGTCACTTCACTAAAAGATTGAGGTTATGTTTGTTATTGATTTACTTTTGTGATTGTAATTCGAAATCTTTCACGAAATTGCATTGAATCTCCATTAGAAAATTCAGAAAACAGTTATGTCAGATATGGAGGAACCACCAATGAAAGTTTTAAAAATGGATGTGAGTACCACAAGTCATCTTTTCGTTATTTCTAACAATGCATTTCTAGATTTCTACGTACGTTTCTTATATCATTTAATCGTTAGTACACATCAAAACCACTAAATAATTGTTATTAGGAGAATTATGAAGCTTCTAGATTCTACTATTCTCTACTATTATAACGTTACAAGAAATGCATGTAACCTATGACGATATTTTGAAGCAGCACATGAATCTCGCAGGTAACTCCATCGTCCTTGGACTCCACCATGGAGGGTCAGGAGGAGGGGCAGGAGGAGTGGCTGAGTGAAGGGGTCCTCACTGATGATGACTACATGGCGGCTAATGTAAGTATACAGTCGAGTTCATAAATATGTGTACATATTTTTACCTCATTGCATCCAGATAAGGTGAAAAAATGTACACATATTTATGGACTCGACTAAAATTCCTGAGCATATTGAGATATGTTGACATGTTGAAATCATTTACCCCATTCAGTCTTACTATTTCATTTTTTTGGGCATTTTATGCGCAGCCAAATAGCACTAGAACCTACTCATAGTGTTGTGTTCCTGCCGGTGAGTAAGGCTGCCAGAGCTCAACGAGGGTGCGGTGTGCTGATGACGGGAGGACTTACGGAACTGACTTATTCCGTCTATTGTCCTTTGAGTCGTCGGCAACCCGAACCCTCGTTGGAACTTGTGCACTCCTTTTTACTGTGTATTTAATGCAGCAAAAGGGAATGTACAAGTTTCTAATGGGCACTCGCATGTGACACTCTTTGAGTTGCAGGCGTCCATAGGTTACAGTGACCGCTTTCCATCAGGCGGGCCGTACGCTTGTTTGCCACTGACGTAGTATTAAAAAAAAACCTTTTTTTAGTATGGGAGGCAAACGAGCAGATGGGTCACCTGATTATTATTATTACTATAATTAGCCCTTTATTCATAATCAAACATTTAATTTTTTTTACGTTTATGAATTTTCCTAGAATTTTCCAGAATAGCTTCCTAGTTCGAGCAAGTCGTCGGCTGAATGAGTTGTCGAAGGACATTGACATTGATATTTTTAATTGTAAAGTTTCGAATGTGAGGCAATTATTGGTTAAGCGGTGTTCTTTATGAGTGATTATTATTATAATTATTTCTTTTCCTTTTTAATTGAATACTTAATTACTTATGTTGACTGTTAGTGCATTCATCTTACTTAACTTTCTGTTTTGTTTTCTCTTTCTTTATATTCCACTTTTGTGAGCATGTGTGTGCGTTGGTATAAGTGCTAGCATTAGTTTAATTAATATTACTTTGTATCTGTGAGATCCTGTAATTGGCTTTCTGAATCATATCTTGTTGTATACTGCTAGTTTTATAGCTGTTGGTTCTCCATAACATAAATAAATAAATAACAAAAGGGTTTTTTTTTACTATAATTGGGCTTACTCTTGGCCACAGACTAGCCAAAGGCCTACGATGGAGTGAGCTCGCCCAGAAGATGCCTTTTCACTCTTGATTTGAAGGTTGCCGGGTTATATGGTCGCCTGATGCAGGGTATAAAACATTTTTAAGGACAAGCAAGTTCCCTATAATTAAATATTCAGCTGACATGTTGACTCCTCAGGCGAGCCAAGAGCAACAGCCAGATGCCACCGCTGCCGAGTCGTCACAGAACTTGGAGCCGGAACCACAGCAGACGGCGCAGGAAGCCAGCGTCGCTATGGAGCAGAATATTGAAGAAACACTCAACAACTTGGAAGGGATGGAGGGCACTAAGGTAAGTGTAGTTATGTTAGACGACCGGTCTGGCGCAGTCGGTAGTGACTCTGCCTGCTGCGCCGCGGTCCCGGGTTCGAATCCCGGTAAGGGCATTTATTTGTGTGATGAGCACAGATATTTGTTCCTGAGTCATGGATGTTTTCTATGTATATAAGTATTTATATATTATATATATCATTGTCTGAGTACCCACAACACAAGCCTTCTTGAGCTTACCGTGGGCCTCAGTCAATCTGTGTAAGAATGTCCTAATATAATATTTAATATTTATAACTGACACACTCCCATCAAAAAAGAGTAAGCGATGTGCGATAGAAACAAACGAGAGATAGTTGCTTCCACAGTCAAAGGAAATCGTAAATTCGATGTACTTAGGATATGTTTAGGAAAATTAACGATGGAGGGTGTGAAAAACCATTATATGCTGTAGTGCAAGTTGTTCGCTAGATATCGCTGTACTACCCGCAAACTAGCAAACAGCATTCTATAATTAAATTGTTAATTTTGAAATAAGTTAGCATTCAAATATTTATTAATGTGACTGGTTGATGAATGACCTATTTAGAAATCCCGCCAAAAATATGTGGCGTTCCATGTTTAAAGGGTCCACATGCTTTATGTTCTATCTATCTATTAAGCCCCTGTTTAATGATGAACTAATTGAGCGGACTGTAATTTAATAAAATATCTTTAAGACGAAATTGACAAAGATAATTCGAAATTTAATGCTTTAAACAAAAACTTACTGGGGAAAAAACAGTGCATATGTCACATACCTTTTAGCATGAGGCTCCAGTGGGTTGGTTTCAGCTCGCTTACCATCAGCCTTGGTATGCAAGGCGCACGTGCGGGCCCGGCTTACCGTCTCCTCGAGCCCAGAACTGTTCTTGGAGCAGAGCTTTCTTCCTGTCCACTTTGATAATGTGACTAGCACTGAGTTTAAACTTAATTTAACGATAATTGTTGGGAAAATGTGACTTTAACTATTTAATTAGCAATAAATGGCAATTTTAATGCAGCGACGCGTTCGCAAGTTAGATCGAGAGCGAAAAAGAATGTGAGGTAATGGCTACCGGAAATGATTAGTGCCGGGCTAAACACACCGGAAGCTAAAGACAAAATAGTGTTGTTTCTTTAAAAAACCGATATTCATACGAAAGTTGAACATACCGCTCACCTAAATATGCAATATTTACTCTACAAATAGTGCTAGAGAACGACGAAAGTTAATTTGAAAGTGGTAAAGGACACAGCTTCACAACTGGTCTTCTGTACTGACCAGTAGCAGTTTGAATTGTGACCACTCTACAGACACCGTCAACTCCGGGATGTAGAGCAACGATGCGCCCAAGAGGCCATTTTAAAGGGCTTGTCTGTTCGTTAATCAACAAGACCAAGGAACCCACGACAATGTTTGTATTTACTTTATTCCATTTAGTCCTCTGTTGTAGAGTATGGACGTACTCAGCGTGCCATCTACGCCAGAAGTCTTGATGCATTTTCTGTATCATTTTCCAACGATTACAGACACTTACTTTTTTATCTACAAGATTTTCCTCTGGGACAATCGACAACGGTTCCAGAGTTAAAAAATGGCCTGGAGTTAAGGCTGAGAGATCACTAGGATCCGAGCTAAGAGGTGTCAATGGACGAGAGTTGAGCATAGACTCAATCTGAGTCAGAATTGTATAAAATTCCTCGAAGGTTAACCTTTGATTACCTACAACCCGTGCGAGGTGAGTCTTAACCGAGCGTATCCCGGCTTCAGCTAATCCGTTAAAATGAGGCGTACCCGGAGGGTTAAACGAGAATTTAATTTCTTGGGCATCAGCAGCACCTTTCATGAGTGAACCAAGATAGTTACTAGCGCCCACAAAATTCCTACCCTGGTCAGAGACAATGTTACTGCATCGACCACGACGAGCGACAAACCGTTTAAGAACACAGAGGAAAGCTTCTGTCGACAACTCTGAAGCAAGCTCTATGTGAATGGCTTTGGTACTAGTACATACAAAAACACAGATGTAACCTTTGTACGTTTTCGCACCACGGCCACGACCGAAAGCGATATCAAATGGTCCTCCATAATCAATGGCGACACTCGAAAAAGGTTTAATTTGCGAGACGCGAAAAGTAGGCAAATTTCCCATAAGCGGCGGAGATGCCGCAGAGGGATTGGCACGAAAGCATTTCACGCAGCCTCCAATCACTGCCTGAATTGCTCGCTTTGGCGACAAAATCCAAAACGTTTGCGCAAGTAAATTTTGTAAAGTTTGGGCACCTGGATGTAAAAATCTTTTATGATATTCGTCAATTATTAAAATAGTGAGTCGGTGGGAGCGAGGCAATAAAATGGGATGTTTGACAGAAAATTTAATAGGAGAATTTGCCAAGCGACCGCCCACCCTGACAATACCCTGACTGTCAATGAATAATGAAAGCTTGCGCAAACCCTTTGGCAATGCGTTCAAACGATCCTCCCTTAATTGATTGATCTCTACACTGAACGAAGTGAGCTGCACATGTTTTACTAAAAACATGAGAGCTGCAGTGGTTTCAGCTGACTGTAGAGATCCGACAACTTTTCCATCCTTAGCTGACCGTAAAAAACGGAAACAGTAGGCTAACACACGCTTTAATGTGAAAAGCGAGGAGAACCTGCTAAGGACTTCATCAATCAAGTTAGGATCGGCCGTCACGAGTAAGCTACAAATACGTTGTTCCTCTACAATACAGTCATTGCTTGGATCGTGCAAAGGTGAGCAAGGCCAATCCTTCTCTTCCTTTACCAACCACGACGGACCCTTCCACCAAATATCACACTCTACCAAATCTTCAGGCAGTAACCCCTGGATCCTGCATCAGCAGGATTGTGGTGTGTACTGACGTGACGCCAGCGATCAGGAGCAACAAGATCCTGGATATGGCTCACACGATTTGCAACAAATGTTTTCCAGCGTGAAGGGCACGACTTGATCCAAGCTAACGTTACGGTCGAGTCTGACCATGCAAATATTTCCTGAACAACATAGAGAGGTTTTAATGCCTCTTGTGTTGACTGCATCAGGTCTGCCAACAACACGGCAGCCTGCAGTTCCAATCGAGGAATTGATAATTTACGCAGAGGCGCAACCTTACTTTTGGCACAGCAAAGCTCTACAAAAGTAGAGCCTTGTGTGTCATCGACACGACAGAAGACGACAGCAGCGTAACCACGCTCCGACGCATCACAAAATCCATGCAATTGTAATGAAACAAACGAATGGATGATGCGACGGGGAATAACGACAGATTTCAACGACGGAAGTTGATCGGTAAATTTCATCCATTCTGATGTGATTGCTTCTGGAACATCATCGTCCCATTGCACCCCAGATGACCACAAGACCTGCATTAAATATTTAGCGTGAAACGTGACAGGACATAAGAATCCTAGCGGGTCATATATGCGCGCTATATTCGATAAAATAGTACGTTTAGTACATTTCTGATCACGTGGTGTTGCAACCTCAAATTGGAACGAATCTGTTTGTGGACGCCATAACAATCCCAATATTTTAAGGGACAAATCCGAAAGTTCATCAAAATGTTTAAAATCACTCGAATACAACTCAGAAGATGGAAGGTCAACGATAAAACCTTTATGGTTGGAGGTCCATTTTCTCAAATGGAACCCACCCGACGACAAAATTTCAGATAAATCTGATCTAATTTTTAAAGCTTGCTCAATAGAGTCAGCGCCTGTCACGACATCATCAACATAAATGTCTCTCCCAAGCACTTGTGACCCTTCAGGATAGGAGTCAGCAGTCTCCTCCGCTATCTGTGCTATTGTGCGCAAAGCTTGATACGGAGCCGATTTCACACCATAAGTTACCGTCCGCAAACGATAGTCTTTAACTGGGCCGTCAGTCGAAGGTCGCCACAATATCCGCTGATACTCAGCGTCTTCGTTTGGCACGAGGATTTGACGATACATGGCCTTTATGTCACCCGTAAAGACTATTTTATGCCATCGAAACCTAGTAAGGACATCAAAAATATTAGTTTGTAACTTAGGTCCAGCTAGTAGTGTATCATTAAGCGAAATCCCATTGCTGTCACGACAACTTGCGTCAAAAACGGCTCTCAGAGGTGTACTGACAGATTCGGGGCGCAAAATACCATGATGTGGGATGTAATTAAAATTCCCGACACTAGAGACAGGCGGCGCAACCTGCTCCATATGACCACTGACCTCATACTCTTCCATAAAGGAGGCATAAGCTTTACGAAAATCCGCATGCTTTGTAAGCTTGCGTTCCAACGAAAAAATCTCCGCATTGCAATTTCACGAGTGTGCGAAAAGGTAGGCTTGTTCGAAGGATCGACGAAAGGTAGAGGTACCTCGAACCGGCCTTCACTCGTGCGACAATAATTTGCACGGAAGTTATCTTCACATAGTTGATCCTCTTTCGACAAGATAGGTTTACTCGGACCACAAATATTTTCTAGTTCCCAGAACCTTTTAAGAGAATCATCCAACGACAGCGACAAGTTTGATTGTGAAGCATTCGACACGAAAAAACAATCTTTCCGACAATTAGTGAAAGATTGTGTACGAGAGGCATAACAGTCACCCATCAGAACCCATCCGAAAACAGTCTCCAAAGCCTTTGACTGCCCCTTCCGGCCCTCCTTCTTACCACTTAAAATGGAAGATGCAAAGATCTCTGCATTTAAGAGTAAATCTATTGGGCCCGGCTTCGCAAAGTCAGGGTCAGCGAGAGGTAGACCTTGAATGTGATGCCATTCCGATGTATTGACTCTATAGTATGGTTGCTCCGGACAGATAACTGGAAGCACTGACGCTTGGAAGTCAAAATTAACCATTTCTGATCCAATAGGTTTAACAGAGCATGATAACATACCCTTAGGTGCAACTTCAGATAGTCCAATTCCAGTAATTGGCTCGCTAGTATCATCTACCTGTAAACCTAATCTTCGAGCACAGTCATGGGAAATAAAATTGACACCACTAGCACCGTCCAAAAGAGCACGAGCTATTTGATAATTACCTGAACTATCCCGAACAGCTACCCGAGCAGTAGCAAATAAAACTAATCCATTACTTTGGACCGACGTCAAAGTCACTTTGCTATTTAAACCGCTCACCGTTGGCTGAGGTGCTGGTTCAGCCTCTGGCGAAGCCGGTTCCCTTTTTCCAAAGTGTAATAAAGTATTGTGGGAACAACCGCATATACTGCACCGACAATCCGATCGACATTGTTTAACTTTATGAGTTTTGGAGAAACAACAAACACACAAGCCCTTGTTTTTCACCACCTTGAACCGCTCCGAAGTGTCTAAAACTTTAAATTTTTTACAATTTTCTAAGTTATGCAGTTCAGTACAGAAAACACATATATTTTGTTGTGTGGCAACTAGTGTTACCTTGCCTTTACCTTTATTGGCACTTGTTACGGGCTTAACCTCCGTTACTTCCAGAGCGCGGACTTGTTTTTCAACAAACTCTTGTAGCAATTCAAACTTTGGAATTTCATTGGAATTGAACTCGAGGAGGAAGGCCTCCCGAGTCGCCTTGTCCAATTTTCCCCACAACAGATGAAATAACATAAAGTTTTTATCGGGTAAGTCGAATCTTTCTAACACTTGTAATGTTTCTCTAAAAACACGGTTAACTTTATCTAGTTCAGTTGAAGACTTGGTCTTCACCTGTTCACAAAGTAAAATCTTTTCATAATACCCAAAGGCAATTTGCCGTTTTCTATTGTAAAAATTGTTTAAAGCATTGTAAGCATCCATGTAACTGTTGTCCGAAATTGGGTAATTCTTAATCAAATCTAAAGCCTTACCTTGACACGATGCCATAAGATAATGCAGCTTTTCAATGTTCGAAATATTCCTTTTATGAATTAAGGAATCAAAGAGTTCCTTAAATGACAACCAATTGTGCAAGGAGCCATCAAATGGTTTCACAACAATTTTAGGTAACTTCGCTGAATTATTATCACTACTATCATGTTTGTCAACAGTTTCATGTTTGCTTGTAATGACAGGCTCAGCTTTCCTTAACCTTGTCAAGATTGACTTTACTTTTTGTTCAAAATCGACAGTAACCGAGAACTCCGTATTTACATCCTTTGTTTTCTTCATTATAGCCTTTTGGGCACGATGAAAGTCTTCAACTATTGGGTTTAAGTCGGCCGCGACATAACCCTCTAAATCTATACAATCAAAGATTAACTCTAACCGCATAACCGCGTAATTGCGTTCAACCCTATCCATGTCAACGTCTCTATTGCTCACATCAATGTCCGACATTTTTCACGTAATAATCACTGTTGATTTATCGAAAAACGAGAACGAAAATATAAATAAACAGTTTACGTTACTCAATAAAATTAACTTGTTGACTTTGACAATGACAGATGAGATGACAACCGAATTGTTGCCATACACCAAAGCATAGACTAAGACCGAACGAGATGAGCGGATTGAACGAACTGTCACACTGCTACCAACCTAACTAAATTCTACTATAAAAGTCACACTTCCGGTCAGCCATTAACCGAATCGAGAATTAAAAGTTTTACCCACCAATTTATTAGAAAAATATTACGACACGACAAATTTGATATTTTACTAATTATGTTCTATAAGGATGGAAAGATTTAGGCATGGAAAGTCACATGAAAAGTTGTAACTTAATAATAGATGGCGCTGCATTCTAAAATCTTGACTGATAACTCTATACCATACTATTCATTAAACTCTATGGTTGCTTTTGCTTCTGTACTGCGAGGGAATTATAGGTTATCGCCAAGCGATTAACTATAAATTGCTCGCTCCATTGCCAGCCATTTATTTACATGGGAGCAACTATCTTTCGTTTGTTAAGATAACTAGCAAATAGTTGTCCTTTTTTTAATACCACATTGGTGGCAAACAAGCATATGGTCTGCCAAATGATAAGCAGTTACTGTAGCCTAGACGCCTGCAACGGATGTACGCGTTTTTTACCCTAAACCTAAAACTACTTTAGAAGTTAAGATAAGATATATTAAACATGTAAAATCGGGTAACTCGTTACGGAGCGAAACATGTCGAGCGACCTTCGACAATTTTACGTGAGGTACCCGATTTTACATGTTTAATATGTCAGTGTCTCACGATAGTTTTATTATTAAGATAAGATAATCATTTATTGCAAACCATGGTATACAAAGTTGTTTACATAGGTATAGGTACACGGGATCACATGGCACCCTGGTAGGGTATGGCAATTTTTTTCTTATACTATTTAAACAAACATATTTTATTAACCTAGGGCTTAATCTAAATGAAATATATAATAAAATATATATTTTTAATACATATAATTATTGTGAGTGAGTCTCTTCTATGTATTCTCAATAAGTAGAGTAATATGCTTTTTTTAATAGGAATGTTTTGAGTTTAGTATAGTAGTTTAGATCTCTTAGCAAAGAGCATAGCTAACTTCAGTTCACTCAGTCTGGAGTAAGGTACCACAGAATATATAATAGTACAAGTACACAAGGCCCACTACTTTGATGTACTCGAAATGCCGCCTTTTTAAATGTCTACAAAATTCTAACAAAGAAACGAGCCGCACGTGCGCAGCGTCGGACGATAGGGCTGTCTATGGATTAAAACGAATTAATACTCAGATAAAACGTTATAATATTATATTCCAGTCTTGGGTACTTTCTATAGGTATACATATAAACATATATATATATATATATATATATTTGTTTAAGTCCCAACATCACAAGCCTTATTGAACTTTTCCGTGGGACTTAATCAATAGTAGATCTGCGTAAGATTGTCCTATTTTATTCATGATGTCTATTTAACTAAGCATTATTAGCCATTCACACGAGGACATCGCATATAAAACTTAAAAAAAAACTCGCGACGTAAAGTAACAATCGAAAGTGCAAACGTGCGTTCCGTGAGAATGCGCGCCACCCCTGATTAGGCCGCGAACTCGCGGCCGCCAGCATGTACTTGTAGCGCGGCGATAGAATCGCGGAGTGAGCCGCCCCTGGTATTACCTAAGTGGAAACATCTTCAAACAATACCTACCATAAAGCTTAGAGGTGCGGCTCACTCTGTCAATTCTTTCGCTTAGCTACAAGTACATGCCAGCGGCCGCGAATTCGCTGCCCATTCAGTGGTAACGACCTTCGCGCGGCGCACTAAAACTCAATGTCGGTGGCTCGCGTGCGGACCGTTTGTTAATGTAGGTAAGAATTACGCAAGGCGGCATTTTGTCAACATCAAAACAGTGAGCCTTCTGTGTTTGTACTATTATATATTCTGTGGCTAAGTTAAAAACCTGAAAATTTCTTCAGAGTTTTGGTAGCTCAGATAACAGGCCGTTGGGCTATCGATTTCGAGTTGAAGTTCGAGACTTTAGACTATAGCTATGTCATAGTTCGCTAATTCGTTGTAACGGTAACTTCGTCGAGCGCAAGAACGCCGGAATCAGACGGGATGGTCGATCGCGTCCACTCCGGAGTTGAGGACACTGCGGCGCTGTGAGTTTACTAAATATATATTCCACAATTTCTCAGTCGAATCATCCAGATCACAACACAGCGGAAGAGAGGGAACAAAAAACCGAGGAGCAGCCTGAAACTATTCTACAGGAGAATATTGAAGAGTCGCTGCACAATTTGGAAGGGATGGAGACGTCAAAGGTACCGGTTTTTTGTTGTTATTCTAGCTTTTGCCCGCGGTTTCGCTCGCGTTCGATTCGAAAATTGCGGAATGCTCTATAAAAACTTCCATCCCCTATTTGGGGGAAGTGGGGGGTTAGAAAAAGAAGAAAAGTAGCCTATGTCACTTTCCATCCCTTCAACTATCTCCACTTAAAAAATCACGTCAATTCGTCGCAATAGTACATTACATCAGAGGCCGGGAAAATGAGGAATTCCGGCCAAGTGGGTATATACCGGATATATGTCTGACAGGCTCCCAAGCACGCGAGGCCGCAGGCCGAGCTGCGGGCAGAGAGTGCTCCCAAGCACGCAAAGGCTAAAGCAAAAAAGCAAACAAGCAAAGCAATAAATCAAAAAAGCATAGCTCAAAAACAAAAAGCAAAAGCAAAACACAAAATACGAGGCCGGGAATCCGTTTTCACGCCGAAGTGCTTTTCTCAAACATACAATGAAATAAAAAAAATGCTCTAAAGGACAATATTTTATAAAAAAAAGTTACTTTGCAGGCCTAGGCCTAAAAAATAATATGAAATCCCTTTACAGTCCTCTCGAGTTGTTGCGCCCAAAAAGCGATACTTCCCAGCCCATTTTAAGGAACGTAAAGACAATATTTCATTGCACGTTTGAGAAAACATACTTTCCCATTTAAATATGATATTACAGATGCAATGCGAAAAGATTTGCCCTCGTATTCTTACGGAAACGTACGAACGTGTCATGCTATTTCAGTCAGTCTCAGTACAAGATGTACTGACATTGACTGAACTAGCATGACAAATACGAACGTTTCCGGAAAAATACGAAGGAAACCTTTATAGAACTACATCTGTAGTATTGATTAGTACCTATGGATTACAAAAACAAAATGAATTACTGGAACGCGCATCCCCGCTGCTAACAAGGCACTTGTGCTGTAATTCTTCAGCTCAGTACAAGCCAAGAGCCAGCTAAAGAGTCAGAGAGCCGAGGACATGAAGAGCTGGAAACCGTCCTGCAGCAGAATATAGAAGACGCGTTGAATGATTTCGAAGGAGAAGCTACTAAGGTAAGTTTAAAAGGAACGGAGACGATTGATTCTCCATACAAATGTTGCTAGTTGTAATTTGTCGCCCTGGTTCTTGACATTGACATCATGGAACATAATTTTACACAATTTAATGTGTTTTAGATATGTCTCTGTTTTATTTCTTTTGAATTTTCATATATTTCGATATTTTCATATATATTCTGTCAAACAAGTCTGTCAGTAAATAAGAACTAAGAAAACTATAGGTAACCTTTTCTCTAGCCATAGATCAAGCAAATGTATCTACTTAGCGTGTCAAATGAACTCAGTGAAATCCACTGAGTTGTCCGTCTTTGATCGCATCTTGCAGCTTTCGGGCGTAAATTTTTGTAAGTTGAAGTCAATATAAACATTAAAAATGCCTCGTTACGTGATATTTAATTGATACAACACAAAAATTATGAACACTCAAGGGCCTGAGACATATTTAAAATCACAGGCAAGTAACAACTTCAGTACAAAATCTGACACGCTCGGCCGCCATACAAATAGATGAACTTGTTTCTTCTACGTAAATCTAATTCTGTGTCTAGCACCCTAAAGAGTAGGATGCATATAGTTTTCTTTGTTCTTATTTACGGACAGACTTGGTTGACAGAGTATATCTTAGTTAGTTTTTATGGAATTAAATAAGTGGAAGAGTGGTGCCTCCTAGCACAAGTTATATACATACATACATATAATCACGCCTGTGTCCCATAAAGGGGTAGGCAGAGCACATGAACTATTAAGTTACAGTGCCACTCTTGGCAAAAAGGGGTTGAAAGAAATCCAATTGCAGTGACAGGTTGCCAGCACAAGTTATTTTGTAAATAACTTAGAAGGAGACACCAGCCACTGTAATAATTGTACTTTTTTTGAACAAATAAACAATTTTTGATTTTAATATTGATATTTGATATTATAATAGGGTTAAGAATTTCACCAGTTCTTTCCTACCGTGGGTGCAAAAGTCGACTGTGAGATATAGGTTCCATTGTGGTGTGAGCGATGGGCTGGCAACCTATCACTATATATAACAATTTGTCAAGGGCGGTAATGAAACTTGCAGCTTCATGGGCTCTGCCTACCCCGTTTGGAGATACAGGCGCGAGTTTATGTATTATGTTAAGAGCATTGTAATTTCTATTGTTAAATGCATCAAATTGTGTAAAAGTACTTTAAATAATGTCAAAATTATGTCTACAACTACATTTGTATGAAATACCAGCTTCGAGTCATCGTCTCCATTCGTCTTAACGAAAAAAAAACACATCAAAAAAACATTTCATCAAAATTTATACTTTTCATCTGCTTATTGGCTATATCATCCATATCATATAACTATGTGCACGGCTGTGGCGTCACATGAAGGCTATGGGCTGTTGTTTTCATCATAACTAATGTAAGTAAAAGTTAGTTAAAGTTATGAATACCATTTTTCCCACTACCCAAAGGTTGCCTGGAAGAGATCGCTCTTTAGCGATAAGGCGGCCTGTTGTTTACCTCTGTAATAAAATTTATTGTAATGTGTGTGTTCTATGTACATTTCTGAGGTTGTGCAATAAAGTGGATTTGTATTGTATTGTAAGTACTTAAGATATGATTGAGCCATTCTTATGGGGCTCCACACGGTTTTGTTTGAGTTCAAACTCCTAAATTTGCACTACAGATAGAATTATAAGACCAACGGCCATCGGTTCTTCAAGCTTTTTCTCTATTTCTGAGAGCCATATTTTGAAAAAAAAAAAATGAATTTTTTAAACATAAGACCTCAGATCTTGTGTTTCTGTCGGTGAGTAAAGTTGCCAAAGCTCAATAAGTCGGCAATGTTCATGTAACACCTTTAAGGTCGTCTCACACCGGAATGGCAGCGGCCGGCAGCGCGCGGCCGCGCGACCTGTTTGAGTTAGTCAAGTGATACAGTGCCGTAGCCGAATGGCATTTCTGCGACGCGAAACGAAAACGATCCGCCGCGAAAGGTAGTCTAGGCTTGTGCCGTTTCGTTCGTTGATCGGAGCGCTCCGATCTCGTTCACTCGCTCCCACGAACCAGTTCGCTCTTTTAGGTCTTTTGCTCATTTAATTCAACCAGACCAGCGACCACTGCGGTCGGAAAGATCAGAACGAATGGGACCGAATAGTGTCAAAATAATACGAATAGCCCACAGATAGTAACATTCCGGGGCGAAAGGTTGTAGGTAAACGAAATTCAATATGAAAAGTTGACGTTTTTTGTTGCTCTGCTAAGTAGCTCTCGGTCGGCGCAGTCACACACTCGTTCTCGATCCAAACCGCTCGCGCTCGCCGATCCTATACTCAACTAAATGAGCAAAGACCGATTCTCAGACCACAGAAAGATTCAGTTCATTTCGGTCATTGATGGGATTTTATTCCTAACAGTTCATAGTTCGTGAACGACACAAGCCTAAGGTAGTCTGGCTCTGTCGCGCCAATATGCAAGAGCGATATCTACGAGCGTTTCATTTCGTGAGCGTTTGTGCCATTCGGCTACGTATACGTACCCTTTTCTTTTTAAATATGTAGATACAGATCAAAATTATTTTACGCTAAAAGTGCTCGCCGCGCGCTTCCGGTGTGAGCCGACCCTTAGAATTGTAGCGTCCATGGTTTACGGTGATTGCTTACCATCGGGGCTTAAGCACAGACGTTACACGAATGGAAAGTTTCTTTATTTTCATAAATAAATGCTTGTCTATCGGTTTTGGGTACCCATTGCTTGTCCATTTGTCATTTTTATAAGTATTATTATTGCAATGTTCTGCCGCCAGAGCGCAGCACCTGACCAGAAATATATGGTTACGCTACGCGCCATCTTGCGGAATTTCATTGGAACTATTTTCTTCATACTATACTGAACTGTCATCCCATACATCAGAATAACAGCGCCCTCTAGACAATAGGCTACTTGACCCTTTTTCAAAGTATGTCTTATATTATTAAATATCTGGGCGACCGAGCTTCGCTCGGTTCTATTTTAATATATCACGTCTTTAGATAAAAAAAAAACTCTTATAAATACAAAAACAAAAAAAAAGACAAAAAACAAAAACTTAATTTCTGGCCGGGATTCGAAACCCTGACACCTACGATCTCTCTGCGTACATTAGACCGACCTCGTACGACTGAGGTAAGGAATCGATGCGCGCGCGGCGAAATTAACGACCATATTTTACGTTTACTAACGCGAAAGAAAAACTCATGAAAATTCGAAAATTCGCGTTTTCCGGGATCTAAGGCTACGCTAGATCGATTTTTCACACCCGATAACCCCCACATAACAAATTTCAGCGAAATCGTTAGAGCGGTTTCCGAGATCGTCGGTATATATAAATAAATAAAAAAATAAATATACAAGAATTGCTCGTTTAAAAGTATAAGATTACTGTCTAATTAAACGAAAAAAATAGTACCATATTTTATTACGATTTAAAAACCCGCAAAAAAATAATTTAAAGTTTACTTTTACGTGATCAGGCAAAAACAACATCAGCCATATTAATCTATACTTCTATAGAATATCTATGACATGACGTAAGTCGATTTAGAAAAAAATATTTGACATTGTCACAGCCGAGCAACGACTATGAATTTTAATACAATAGAGGTTGCTTCTGTGGAGATAGATTAGTACCTCTAATTTCTATAGTTGATTTGAATTATGTGACGTCACTCCATTGGCCAACACCGTTTTCGGAGTCCATAATTAAAAAAAAACATAATACACACATCTTTAATTAAAAAATACGCAGTCATCACGCACTTTTAATCCCCGCAAGCTATAAATATAGATTTCTTAAGTCAAATACTACAGAAAACAATAACTTGATGTGCTAAATTCAATACGAGTCTAGTAGCCTATAGTCTAGAGATGAGCCGAATATTCGGTAAATATTTGGTATTCGGCATGTTCGGCAAGTTTTTAATTGTTCGTATTCGGCCGAATTATTCTGTTACATTGCCGAATATTTACCGAATAAACAAAGTAAATAATTAATGAAGATCTTACGTATTCCATTGGATAATAAGCTCCTATTTTAGTAGTTTTTTAAGGAACTGCTAAAAAAAGAGAAACCTATGCGTCAAAATATAAATACAATTGTTTTTTTTTTTAAAGTTGAAAAAACCGTAGTTTAAAGTTGAGAAGAATTCAGAGTTGTTTTAACTAAATTTAGTTATCCACTAAATCATAAAAATATAGTTGTAAGTAACATATGTGACGATTATCAATCATTTACTAGTTTTAATTAATCCCCTAACCGAATATTCGGGCGAATTTTCGGTTCGGTAAGAGCTGAACCGAATGTTCGGCCGAATATTCGTATTCGGCAAAGTCCATATTCGCCTCATCTCTACGTATACTCATATTTTTCTGGTCAGGCTTCAGTGCATCATTGTTCATTCATCGTATTTCTATTTATTGCAATAATATTTGACCTCAGGACGAGTTCAACGACCTTTTAAAGAAGAACAACGAAAGCGAACCGTCGCATTCAGAGCACAGCGACGACGGACACAACACGGACGAATTACTGGTAAGTACCTAGCCTTTTTTTTTTTTGACGGAGTGGGAATAACCCGGCAGCCTTCAAATCAAGAGTGAACAGGCATCTTCTGGGCGAGCTCACTCCATCGTAGGCCACGTCTTTGCCTTTGGCTAGTCTGTGGCCAAGAGTAAGCCCATTTATAAAAAAAAATGCTGACTGGTAAGTAGCCTACATAAGGGAAGAGTTGTAACTCCATCAGTAAATGCGAGTTATTTGTATAGTTAAAGTGACATCTAGCGACGATCACGCGTCAACTAGCGTAAATTCATTCATTCAATCAGTACTGCTACTTGTCAATAGATGGCGCGACGAACGAAAAGTCTAATGCTCACCAATTTTTAGCTAATATTACAATAGTATTAATCAGTATTCACACAGTTAATTTTTGTTAACAACTTTGCTAATTGTCTCAAATTCTGAAAATGCCATTAAACAAACACTGTTTGAAAACAATTAACACACGTGTTTTTCACAGCGCATGTTGGGAGATGACGACAGCAAAAAGAAGAAAGTTCTCACAACCATCCGCGAAAAGAACGCGCGTCGCGGCGCTCCGTCCAGCGAGGACGACTTCCTCGAGGTAACGTAGAGCTTATGTCTAAGTGTATTGAGTAGATATTTCTACAGATGACAGCAAAAAGAACAAAGTTCTCACAACCATTCGGGAAAAGAACGCGCGTCGCGGCGAATCCGTCCAGCGAGGACGACTTCCTCGAAGTAATGTAGACCTTATGTCTAAGTGTATTGAGTAGATATTTCTACAGATGACAGCAAAAAGAACAAAGTTCTCACAACCATTCGGGAAAAGAACGCGCGTCGCGGCGCTCCGTCCAGCGAGGACGACTTCCTCGAAGTAATGTAGACCTTATGTCTAAGTGTATTGAGTAGATATTTCTACAGATGACAGCAAAAAGAACAAAGTTCTCACCACCATTTGGGAAAAGAACGCGCGTCGCGCTGCTCGATCCAGCGAGGACGACTTCCACGTGCTAATGTAGAGCTTGTGTATAAGTGTATTGAGTAGATATTTCTACAGATAACAGCAAAGAACAAAGTTCTTATAATCATTTGGGAAAAGAACGCGCGTCGCGCCCGGTCTAGCTAGGACGACTTCCTCGAGGTAATGTAGATCTTGTGCCGTAGCCGAATGGCATTTCTGCGACGCGACACGAAAACGCAGCGCCGCGAAAGGTAGTCTGACTCTGTCGCGCAAATACGCAAGATCGATAGAGGATCTACGATTCGTTTCGTGAGCGTTTGTGCCATTCGGCTACGTACCCTTATGTCTAAGTGTATTGAGTAGATATTTCTACAGATGACAGCAAAAAAGAACAAAGTTCTTACAATCTTTGACGAAAAGAACGCTCGTCGCGCCGCTCGCTCCAGCGAGGACGATTTCCTCTAGGTAATGTAGACCTTATGTCTAAATGTATTGAGTTGGTTTTCCTACAGACGACAAAAAGAACAAAGTTCTCACAACCATTCGGGAAAAGAACGCGCGTCGCGCCGCTCGATCCAGCGAGGACGACTTCCTCGAAGTAATGTACCTCTAGAGCTTATGTCTAAGTGTATTGAGTAGATATTAATAGGTAACTGTAATGGTAGTTGTATCGTAGTTAAAAAAAAACAATCTACAGATGACAGCAAAATAACAAAGTTCTTACACTATATTTGGCAAAAAGAACGCGCGTCGCGCCGCTCGATCCAGTGAGGACGACTTTGTCGAGGTAATGTAGACCTTATGTCTAAGTGTATAGAGTTAGATTTCCTAACAGATGACTTTTATTTTGCCGCCAAATCCTTCAGAAATAACCGAATTAAATGAAACTTCAAAATTAAGCAGCTCTATGACTCTTGTTTATGGTACAGTACCGTCAGTTTTTAGAAACTAATGTTAGATATAAATTTTTGAGAATTTGTGTTTTTTTTGTCCATAATGGCATCACTGTCCATTATAGGGTACTAGCTTTTTCCCTCGGCTTCGCTCGCGTTAGAAAGAGACAAAAAGTAGCCTATGTCACTCTCCATCCCTTCAACTATCTCCACTTAAAAAATCAGGTCAATTTGTCGTCCGTTTTCCGTGAAAGAGAGACAAACAAACAGACACACACACTTTCCCATTTATAATATTATTATGAATTTAAGTATGTAATTATGTATATCGTCGCTTAGCACCCATAGTACAAGCTTTGCTTAGTTTGGGGCTAAGTTGATTTGTGTAAGGTGTCCCCAATATTTATATATTATTTATTTATTTATTTATTTCGTTTTAGGGGGCGAAAGTGACGAAGCTGAAGGTGGCTAAAAACGCCATCATTCGAACTAAGCCTATGAAAGCCGAGCCAGAGGACTTCAGCGACAGGGACAGCGATATGGTAAGCGATAGTGTTAGAGCGAGACAGCTATACTTTTTATGTTTATACGGGGCGTTTCATTTTCATTGCGTGTACATTTGTGAAGTTTTCAAGTAAAAGGTGTCGCGTTGTCGCTTAGCGTAAGGACGAAATTTGCTCGTATTTTTATAAAGCATCCTTATGATTAACCGACAATGTGATAGGGACCGTTCAAGTCTTACGTAAGCTGATTTATTAATAATTAATAGAATTGAATTAATTGAATTGGTAGAATTGTTTCTACCCCCCGCTGTCTGCAAGAAATACTTAGTCGATGTGTGGTTGAAATTTGTTTAAAAAATAAACAACGACGGATAACGTATTCATCATCTAGACTCCTACCTCTCATGTTTTCAAGAATAAGCTAAGCAAAGACCCCCCAATACATATAGCTTACGTAATACTTTTGAACAGCCCCATGTTTTTTCCTTGAGTATGTCACATTTTTTTCATTAGAGTATATATTGTATCTATATAACATTTACACTACGTGCACCGTTTTGAAAGCTTGTACAAATAATCCTTTTTTGAGAGCCCTATCTTCAATGAAAATTGCTAATAATTAGAAATTCTAACATATTTGTTTTACTTTATATTTCGATAAATTCGAAGAGGAGCTCATCAAAAAAAAAGGTCACCAAATAAGAACGATGAAAATAGGCGAGAAGACTAAAAAAACGAATTAGTCCGTCAGTTAGATTATCAAAGAATTTTGGACACATACTTTTTCTTTTTTCTCATAAACGAAAAATGACGACGGTACAGTGCGTTGAAGTTTCGCGTCACGTCACGCCTAGGTACAATTTTTACTTAGAAGTGACGTCACAAGCCCCCACTCCGGAACTTTGATGCTCTACATCTTTGTATTTTTTTATTAATTAGAAATAAAAATGCGTGTTTAGTATTTTTGGACGATCTAACTGACGGACTAAACAGAATGCCATTTTTATGTGGTCGTCATCCCTATTATATTCGGTGCCAGTTACCAGGCTGTCATAAAAGCGCGGAGCACTTGTTATGTTTTATAAGAGTTGTATGAAACAGTTCCCGCGGGGCGCGGCGGGGGAAGCGGCCCAGGCTCCGAGGCCGAGCTACGCGGCCGCTAAAAGTACGGCCGTTTACTATACTTGCCGCAATACCAAGTAGCGACTCATGTTATAGTACTATCGCACTCTACCTCACTGGTTTTCCATTAGTATGAAAGAGATAGCAATATGCTTCAGTCGCCAATTAGTATTGCGGCGAGTGTAGCGTGCCACAGTGTGGGAAATTTGGTTCATTCGCAAAGCTAAAAAAGTAATTTTTGCTCCGGTTTTCAAAAAAGTATTGTCCCAGCATGCCATCAAACACAATTTAAATAACTATTTGAAATTTCAAATCGATATCATAAGTAACTCTCGAGATGTTTAGTAAAGTGATAAACAGACGAAGAGAGTCACACCACAAGGGTTCCTTTTGTATTTTTTTGTTACGGAATCCTAAAAAGTTGCTAAAAACGCAAGACGAGAATACATGGTACCTACAGAAGACCTTCATTTTAAGGTCTTTCTAATACGATGAATTTTATCGATATAAACTGAGAAAATATCAGCAAAAAAACATTGAACATATGCTGCCAGTTACCAGGCTGTCATAAAAGCGCGGAGCACTTGTTATGTTTTATAAGAGTTGTATGAAACAGTTCCCGCGGGGCGCGGCGGGGGAAGCGGCCCAGGCTCCGAGGCCGAGCTACGCGGCCGCTAAAAGTACGGCCGTTTACTATACTTGCCGCAAAACCAAGTAGCGACTCATGTTATAGTACTATCCCACTCTACCTCACTGGTTTTCCATTAGTATGAAAGAGATAGCAATATGCTTCAGTCGCCAATTAGTATTGCGGCGAGTGTAGCGTGCCACAGTGTGGGAAATTTGGTTCATTCGCAAAGCTAAAAAAGTAATTTTTGCTCCGGTTTTCAAAAAAGTATTGTCCCAGCATGCCATCAAACACAATTTAAATAACTATTTGAAATTTCAAATCGATATCATAAGTAAATCTCGAGATGTTTAGTAAAGTGATAGACAGACGAAGAGAGTCACACCACAAGGGTTCCTTTTGTATTTTTTTGTTACGGAATCCTAAAAAGTTGCTAAAAACGCAAGACGAGAATATGGTACCTACAGAAGACCTTCATTTTAAGGTCTTTCTAATACGATGAATTTTATCGATATAAACTGAGAAAATATCAGCAAAAAAACATTGAACATATGCTGCCAGTTACCAGGCTGTCATAAAAGCGCGGAGCACTTGTTATGTTTTATAAGAGTTGTATGAAACAGTTCCCGCGGGGCGCGGCGGGGGAAGCGGCCCAGGCTCCGAGACCGAGCTACGCGGCCGCTAAAAGTACGGCCGAGTTTACAGCTCGATTCGCAGAGTTGGCACCAATTGAATGAATGAGACTTTTATCACACCTCGGATAATGGCGATCAAATAATATATTAAAAAACCGGCCAAGAGCGTGTCGGGCCACGCTCAGTGTAGGGTTCCGTAGATTACCGTATTTTTTTCAAAAACTGTTCAACCTATCAAGTTCAAAATAATTTTCCTAGAAAGTCTTTATACGAGTAAAGTTGAACTTTTGTGATTTTTTTTCATATTTTTTAAACTTATAGTTCAAAGTTAGAGGGAGGGGATTTAAGATAAGATAAGGTAACTGTCACAGTTTCGTTTTCTGTCAACCCCTTATTTGCCAAGAGTGGCACTGATACTTTAGTAGTTTCATGTGCTCTGCCTAACCTTTCAGTGGATACAGGCATGATTGTATGTATGTATGTAAGGTAACTGTCAAGAGTCAACATTTTATTGATTAATACGTCACTCGAATATAAATTTTCATTCACTCAGTCGTGCCAACTCACGTGAATGGACCTGTGCTGGCGTGGCATAGTGTGGGAAATTTGGTTCATTTGCAAAGCTATTGGACGAAAGAAATAATAATAAAATCATTTATTTTGGATAACAAGACCCATTACATTACTCTAAGAACAAATTAAATTATTTTCATAGAAAATATTTTAACTTGTATTTTTAAGTAGTAACACTACTATTATGTTATAAATGTTATAAACATTAAATAAATGTCATATACAAAGAAAAAGTGACCAAGGCTTCCAGTGTTCCGAGCTGGAATCGAACCAGCGTATAGACGTGTGCGCCGCGCCGGCGCGCCGCCGCCGCCGGTAATTTTGGCCACGCCGCCGCCGCCGATTATTAATCGGCGTGAAATCAGCGTGACCTTGGTGGTTAATAAATTGCTCAAACTTAGTATTTGATTACATTTTTGGACTTTTTATGCAATTTCCAATACATATAATTTACTTTTATTAAAATATTCTGTATTAAGCACTAAGAAAGATGCGAAAAACCGGATATGGGGGAAGATCTATGATCGTGACGACTTTGATCTGACATACGACTTGACACAATTGCTTGAACTTTCCCTGTTGGATCTTCTGCTATTTTTTCTTCTAGATCACCATTGAATCCATTCATGGCTCCTCGAAATATTGTCCGTTTCAAAATACCCACGTGCCCACCGCGTCGGCAAATTGCTTATAGCCGCTGTGTCTAAGACTGTAAATCAGAAGATTGAATAGGAGGCGATTGTTTTTTGCGCCTTACGCCCCCAGGTAACTCAGGTTTGCTTCAATTTGCATGATCCTAATTTCGTTGCTGATCTGGTTCTGCAGGAAATGAAGCTTTTCATTCCATTATCTGTGGTTCCAATCACTGGCAAGTGTCAAACTTCATTTGATAGTCTCGTGTTTTTTTTAAGTAGCCTAATATGTGTCCCACTACTGGGTAAATGCCTCCTCTTCCTTCGTCCACCCATCACGGTTTGATGCCTGCTCCCGCCGTCCGAGTCCGAGTGATATCTCTATTTTTGGTCTGCCTTTCCCCGGCGAAGCTGCGGTAACCATTCAGTTGCTACTTTAGCCCACCGATCTGGTGCAAACATGTCCTGCACGTATCGTATAGCACATGGAAAATGATTCAGTGGTTCCAAGACGCAAAAAACAGAACCGCATTTTCTAATAAACTGTCTGCGTCCAACTCAAAATGCCGAGACCTATATGCCGGACGTTCGTTTCCAGCATAGTTCAGCGTGTAAAGCTCTTTTTTTCCTCGACACAGATAACGACGGTATCATTGGAATTTTGCTGAAGTTGTATGCTTTTGAGAGGTCACCGATATAAATTCAGCTTTCTTACCCTTATGGCGTAGACCCAACCTCATAAAAATCAGCTTTGGCGTGACCCGATCTACAAACAAGTCCGTTATCATCATCATCATCATCATCATATCAGTCTTTTTTCACCCACTGCTGAGCATAGGCCTCTTTTCTAGTACGTTACTTGTCCCGATCCTGAGCTACTCTTATGCAGTTATGACCCGCAATTTTCCGGATGTCGTCCACCCAGCGAGCCAGCGGATGTCAAGCGCTTCTTACATTTGTAAGCCGACACCATTCTGTTAAAATATTAGTCCACCTGCCATCGCTTTTCCTAGCAACATGGGCCCCACTCCCAACTCCATTTTAGTTTGGTCTTATGACGAAACCCACGTCTTGCACCTTGGCCTGCTCGAAAGGTTGGCATTCATACTACTCGTTCTGTACTGTACCAAAAAGATTACGAATTGAAAATAAAGTAACCAACAAAACGATTTCTAGTTTATTAGTTTACATGGCACTACTTTGAGCACCGGCGGGCAAGTCAAAGGGTGGCCAAATAAGCAAAAGGCATTTCCAAATGAGTTTGATACAGCTATAGCTGACGATCGTGTTTGGCACAAAGTTCTTCTTTAATTTTATCACTAAGCTCATCATAAAGAAAGAGATGGTTGTAGATTCATGATCACTTAGAGAAGGAATCCTTTGATGGAAGCAAACATTGATCAAAAAAGGTTTTGTGCCAGCAAAGGGTAACTATTTGGGTATACCCTAAAGTGTCTTTTCCTATCCCGTGTTCACTTATATGTGTTATTTAACTCATATTTTATATAAAAGTGTACGTAGTACACCTGTATTGATCAAATTTTCAAGAATAAAAACAAATAAATGAATTTTATATAAGAAACATGAAATCAAGGTCACGCCGAATTCACGCCGAAAATACGCCGCCGCCGCCGATTTTTTGACAAACGCCGCCGCCGATCATTTTTTAATCGGCGCACACGTCTACCAGCGTACTCCGCTTACCGGGCGAATGCCTGAACCACTCGGAAGCTCGGAACCGGCTCGGCTCTTAAGTTGACTGTGTTGTTTTCGCCTGATTACGTAAAAGTATTCAGATTCAGGGGGTAACTCCAGCCAGCAGATCCTGCTGCAAGGACTAGGAAGGGGAGACTACAGGGGGAGGAGATTTTGATACGCAATAGCGCTGTAGGCTCACGTGACTCTGATGATTGAGCCTAAGAGGCAGCGAGTCGTTGGATATGTCTGCGTCACATCTCAGCGACTAAGACTCGAACGCAGAATCAGACAGAGTAAGTTTGCAAACCGGCTCATTGCGCAGCAACCCCTGCTGCCCCGCCGTAGGCCCCCGCAGCCTGTCCAAGACACCAGAGCACCCAGTATATAGGGTTGGGAGTGTAAGGTTTGCAGTCCGGATAGTAGGAGAGGCGGGAAATTTGGAGCCCTGATTACGTAAAAGTATACTTTAAATATATTTTTTGCTGTTTTTAAGTCATAATAAAATATGCTAATATTTTATTTCGGTTAATTGGATAATACTTAATCATATAAGATAGACTTTAAAAAAAGGGTCAAATAGCCTATAGAACCTACATTACCTACAACAGTTATGACAAAAAGTAGAAAAATTGACCTCTTCTAAGTACTGAGATCTAAAAACAATGTCAATGTTTCTTGTTTTCAAATCAAGTTAACGAAAATAAAAACTGGTTGTATACTTAAGTAACTGATTATTTTAAAATGTAAATATTGTATAGTTACTTTCGATAGCTTTACAGATGTTAATTACCTATGCCATTTTCCCATACTGTGTATACCGTAGTGTAAATACTTAGCTTGAACCGTGCACGAAAACTTATGCCCGCTTATTTCTCATTATTAAACCTTAAGATTTCCATTTTAACATTTTATTAATATAAGGTCAAGCGGGGGAACTGCGACTACTAAAATATAAAGTTTGCTTTGCTTCTTCTTTTCTTACGCAAGGAGTGGAATTCCTGCCCGGCGGCTATATTTCCGAGCTCATATAACCCGGCAACCTTCAAATCAAGAGTGAACAGGCATCTTCTGGGCGAGCTCACTCCATCGTAGGCTACGTCTTTGCCTTTGGCTAGTCTGTGGCCAAGAGTAAGCCCATTTATAATAAAAAAAAAAAAACAACTTTGACTGCCTATACTATCAACGGTAATTTTAATGACAATAGATTGCCTTCACACTGTAGACTAGTTATCTAGGTTTTATTTGATCTGGCTCTCATCCAAAAATAAAGATTAGACTTATATTGACCGGGATATAGACCGTGAAAATAAAGATTCCGTATACTTTAAAATACGATTTTTATATGAAATGGTAGAAATAGTTATAATTACCCCGCCGAGGGGGAATTCCAGCTGTTGATAATAAGTTTCGTTACGGTAAACTTACACTGGTAAACTGGATATCATGTGGTTTGTCAAAACGTAAGGAACCTAACTTAAACACCATTTTTATGTAGGTCTGTCGGTTTGTGTAAAAAAACACTTACAAGATGTCAGCGGGGTAATTAAAACTGCTCTCCATACTAAGCAGTGACAGGAATAGTGCCTATTAGAAATCTGTCGACACTGTGCCTATAGGTGCATACCGTGTACCCGCGCACACCTTATTCTCTGTTCATAATCAGACCAATAAGGGACTAAATGTTAAAAATAATCGATAATACACAATGACGTTCAATAAAATATACTTTTAGCCCTTTCCAGAGCCAAAGTCACTCAATGAGGTATTAATATCGATACAAAACCTCGAATCGAGTACATCACTAGAGTTGTTGATTTTCATATAAAATATGGCGGGGCAATTAAAACTAGCAAATAGTCGAAATTAGCCTCCATCGCAATTTAAGGGGGGACAATTTAAACTGTCGCTTAAATACTATTAAAACATGAAAATCAGAAGATTGAAGGACATGCAAACATAAATAAGTTTATAATTATGCAACTAACTGTAGAAAAAAATGTTAAATCACATTAAAACCATATTTTTTATGGAATGTTTGAGAGGCTGTCTCTCACGCGCATACTACCAATTTCGTCGAAAACTTAACGGTCGTGTAGATCAGAGATCATTAGGACTATCAATACCATCTACGGTGAAATGATGAGAGGACTTATACGCTATCTGGACAGATATGGAACTACAGTAAATGATGTAAAATGTGGAAGATATTTCGATTAGTTTCAATTGCCCCGTAGTTACTATTACCCCGACTGACCTTATAGTATATTATGCAGGATGTTAAATTTATTATCTCGATAGTTAAAAATAATATAAGGCATGATGTGTCTCCAATACTTTAACGACCTGTATAGCTTTTTTAATGTCTAAATCCTCGTAATTTTTTGGAGTTATCTGAAAATTCGTTTTACGGTTAAGAATAAGTACCCTTTTTCAAACAGTCAAAAAAGATCCTCGGAAATGAATCGAAATACGAGTATGTCGACTTGTCGAGTGTTACGAATATTAACTTTAATACGCGCGAGTAACCCGCTTAAAATATTTTAAATATGTTGTCTCAGGGGAGTCTTATAGTAACCAAGTACTCATATTTGTGCGTGACAAGACCTCAAAATTTAAACATGTTGCTAGAGGTTGACAAATAGTGTGTTCAGATATTTATACGTTCCATGATATATCGGTGATTTTCAGTTTTCTCTCTGTATAATCAATTAATCAGTCATGTAGACTAGATTTTTTATGGCCTTTTTAATCTTTTAACTGCTTATAATTTATCTTAATTGACAGCATTAGGCTAAATGAGCTAAATGTGAGGGTGTTTAGTAAAACGTCCCACTTTGTCGTTTTCCAGGCGAGATTTACTTGTATCGTTATATGAATAAACTGACGAAGCGGCTTTATACCAATCGACAAATTAGGACGTTTTCCCGTGCACACTCACAAATATTGAATTACTTGAATATGTGGTTTCATTCAGGTCCTTATGCTTCATCTGCAATTGAATTTCATATTTTTCGCACTTATATCGTAATGTACTAATATACCACTTGATGCTTAAGGACGTATTGTACATGAGCAATTCTCGTTAAGTTTGTACATTTGGATCACGTTTCCGATTTTGATAAAATTTGGTAGGCTGATAGAGTCCGTGATCCACTAGGTTTCCCAAAATGTCCTATGTAGTTTGTATGAAACCTTCCTTTTTAGTTACCAGATTTCTATACATTTTCGGTAACAAAAAGGAAAGTTTCATACAATCAACCTAGGACATTTTGGGAAACCTAGTGGATCTTGCTCAGCATCAACGACTCTATCAGCCTACCAATTTTTATCCAAATCGTAGACGTAATCCAAATGTACAAACTTAACGGGAATTGCTCCTGTACAATCCTTTCCCCTAATCCTAATCCTTTGCTGTGTCCTTTTATCATGAAATAAAGAAATCTAAATCTAACGGGAATTGCTGACAGAATTATTTTGTAACTAGTCAAACTTTGCATAGTAATAACTTTTGAACAGCGTTTATTATGGGACCAATACTGAAACCGCGAATTGCTCTTTTTTTTCGCGGGCTCAGCAGTTGACAACATTTCATATTTTCAACTACTACTTTTTATTATTTGGTTTGAAAGAACTCAATATTTAAAGATACACGATTTTTTTATTTTTCCCATATACTGTTATTTTAATGCGAAAATCCCTTTTTATTACTACTTCGAACAGAAAGAGCGTAAGTTACAAACGTCAAGACATAGCCTTAAGACGTCACATGTGTTGTTTCAGACACCTAAGAAAAGGACAAAATCATTCCTAAAAAAAGTTTTAACAGTCAGCATGAACAGTCTGAGAAAACCGGAAGATTTTATTGGTTATAGTGGCAGCTCTGAATAGTGTGACTCAACTGTGTTACGTCACTTCCCCTTTAAACTATTTTTAAGATTTTTTTACTAAAAATAAGGAGAAAAAATATTAAAAAATATATTTTTGTGATCTACAGGCGTATATCTCGAATGGTTTTCGATTTAGGGACATTGAAAATTTTGAAATGTTGTCAATTGGTCCCATAATAAAAGTTCATTATGACCTGAAAAGTCACTATACAAAATTTGGGTAGTACTTATAAGGTCACATATGCAAATGTTTCACTAGGGAACAAATCAAATTATTTTATTGAATATTTTTTGATTTGTTCTTTTTTCAAGTAGTCACACTACTATACAAGGTGCTCGCGAGGAACCCGCATAACTTGAACCACGCGTTTCTGAGGCCAAAAGTAAGAAAAAAAATTATATGAATTTGTTTTTTTTTTTTTTTTTTTTACTTTTTTGGACGTATTTTCACATAAAAAATAATTTTTATCCATAAAGTTGGCAATTAAAATGAGTTCCTTAATTTATTTTTCTAAAAACCAAATTTTTTAGATGTTTTTCTTGTCACATTTTGACATCTATCAATGACTACTGTGAGACTATGCTCCACAATTGCGCATCAGCGCCGTTAATAAGACCTTTTCTACTGAGTAACAATACGGAAATGTTTTTTTTTAATTGGCAATAACTCTGAAACTAGACGAAATCTAGAAAAGTTTATATGACATTTTAGTCTTAAAAGTTGACCAAGAATATGCCGTTAAAGTTATATGGGTTCCTCGCGAGCACCTTGTATATAAATTATAAATTTAAATAGATATCATACACGAAAGAAAAAAACGACAAGGCCCACTAGTGGCCGAGCCGGGAATTGAACCCGGGTCTTTAGTTTACGCGGCTAACGTCTTCACCACTAGACGCGGCGGCGGGGGCGGGCGGGTGGTCTAGTGGTGGAGACGTTAGCCGCGTAAGCTAAAGACCCGGGTTCGATTCCCGGCTCGGCCACCAGTGGGCCTTGTCGTTTATTCTTTCGTGTATGATATCTATTTAAATTTATAATGAAGTGAATCATTTAATATAAATTTATTTCAGTCCGACGACGAAGGAAACACAGTGAAGAGAATGTTTACTTCCAAGCCTCACCCGACCGCCGGCCGAGCGTCGAAATCGTCGTCATCCACTAATGTTAAGACTGGTAAGACTTGGCTTTGCTCTTCCGTGCCCCTTAAGTGGCAATGTGTAGATAGTTCTAGCCTTGGCGACCGCCGGCCGAGCGTCGAAATCGTCGTCATCCACTAATGTTAAGACTGGTAAGACTTGGCTCTCACTTCCGTGCCCCTTAAGTGGCAATGTGTAGGTAGTTCTAGCCTTGGCGACCGCCGGCCGAGCGTCGAAATCGTCGTCATCCACTAATGTTAAGACTGGTAAGACTTGGCTTTGCACTTCCGTGTCCCTTAAGTGGCAATGTGTAGGTAGTTCTAGCCTTGGCGACCGCCGGCCGAGCGTCGAAATCGTCGTCATCCACTAATGTTAAGACTGGTAAGACTTGGCTCTCACTTCCGTGCCCCTTAAGTGGCAATGTGTAGGTAGTTCTAGCCTTGGCGACCGCCGGCCGAGCGTCGAAATCGTCGTCATCCACTAATGTTAAGACTGGTGAGACTTGGCTTTGCTCTTCCGTGCCCCTTAAGTGGCAATATTTAAGCAGTTCTACCCCGCGTGGTGACGGGTTAAGAATTTCACCACCCCTTTTTTCCCGTAGATGTCGTAGAAGTCAACTGTGGGATATGGGTTAAATTGTGGCGTAGGCGAGAGGCTTTCTTTCAACCCCTTTTTGCCAAGAGTGGCACTGAAACTTAGTAGTTCATGTGCTCTGCCTACCCCTTTATGGGATACAGGCGTGATTATATGTATGTGTGTATGTTCTACTCTTGGCGACCGACGGCCGACCGCTGGCGGTCGCATTTTAATGTATGGGATGGTATGATCTTGTTATATTTAATTTATGGAAATAGGTACTTTTATTCATAATAATAATTTAAAAAAACCTTCGCAGAGAAACCTAAACCCACACCAGTGAAGCAGTACACCAACACCAGCAAGAGCAAATCGCTTCTCAAACCGAAAACTGCAGAACACCCAGAGATCATCAACGAAGAGGAGTTCCTTGAGGACGACGACTTTGACCTTGACGAGGTGAGTGACCTCTTTTGGGCCCATCCATTAATTACATCACACCTAGACGGGGGGAGGGAGGGTCCACAAAATGTGACATGTTGTAACGGGGGGGTCCAAGTTAAATAAACTTATATTTCAAATGTTTGTGTTCAATTTCAATGTTGACCATAAACATTTCACCCTCAAATACGGTACATCGGTGTCCTGTCACGGTCGCCATGAAATTGAGCATACAGTTGTTGTGTGCTTGCGTGATGACACGTCTCGGTGGTCGTCTGCATACTGCACACAGATATGGTTTTTTTTTTTATTATTATAAACTGGCCAGTGATTGACCTTGTATTGCGCAATAGCCCTATAGGAGCGTCCATCTACAAGTGTGGCTTCAAGAAATTGCGACTGTATGAATTCAATAGAAATCGCCTGGCATGTTCCTTGTATTTTAAATTTATTCTCGCGTTAAATCCCCCCCATTTTAGGGAAGTGGAGGGTTAGAAAGAGACAAAAAGTAGCCTATGTCACTTTCCGTCTCTTCAACTACATCGTTTTGCCGTGAAAGACGGGCAAACAAACAGACACACACACACTTTCCCATTTATGATATAAGTATGGATTCTTAACATGAGCTTATTATTTTGAACAAAAGTCTTATTCGACCTTAATTTCAGGACGTCGGCGAACACTGGCGACGCGAGGACGGGGAAGTGCCGACAAAGACGCAGCCGATACGTCGGCCCGAGCGCATGGATGAGGAGATACCGAGCGACGAGGACAGCCACTCTGAAGACGACAGTTTATATGACGTGAGTACATAGTTTTATGATTAAAAACACGATTACGGTTCGTTGCAACCAAACATATGTAACTCCGTATAGACAGATAAAGTCTTAAGAAAAAAAAACGTACCTCAGTACCATACAGAAAAAGGTACGGTGACCTAGATGGCTTACACCTTTGGAGAACGCTCAGCTAGATGGCGCTATATGGACTAAATTGTCAAAACTGAGGTTCACAAGTTTTAAGCCTGTGTCAAGAGATGGCAGTCTATGCACTCTGGTTACACATTTTACTTTGACAGTAGCTTTAAAGCATTCTCTACCAGTCAACCTCGAGGCTAATGTTTCATGTTTTTTTAACATTGTAGTCAATATTTGTTCTGTACCTTTTTTTAAACCTAAGTTTCTTTCCGAAGGCACGAATCGGTGGAGGAATATTGTTCCAGCATTGACTTGCAAAGTATCTTAAAATAAATAAATATTATAGGACACTCTTACACAGATTGACTGAGGCCCACGGTAAGCTCAAGAAGGCTTGTGTTGTGGGTACTCAGACAACGATATATATATAATATATAAATACTTATATACAAAACATCCATGACTCAGGAATCTTACCGGGACTCGAACCCGGGACCGCGGCGTAGCAGGCAGGGTCACTACCGACTGCACCAGACCGGTAAAAAATAACATTGTGATTGATACGTTTTGTTTACAGATGATGCCCTCTTCAGATTCAGAAGATATGGACGATTGGTTCACACTGGACATACGGGCCGAACGCGCAGGCGACTACTTACCTTGGCTGGGTGAGTAACTTACTATCAAAGTCATATATAACTCCGTATAGACGGAGTACTCATTTCCTCCCATGGGTGTCGTAGAAGTCGACTGTAGAAGATGGGTTCAATTGGCGTGTGGGCGATGGGCTGACAGTCTGTCACTACAATATCACAATTTCGTTTTCTTTCAACCCCTTAATTGCCAAGAGCGGCACTGAAACTTGGAACAGTGTCGTGTGCTCTGCCTACCCGTTTGGAAATAACCTTAAATAGCCTTAAAATGGACGAGGGAAGCCTTATTTCATACCTTAAGTTAGGTCATTTATTTTTAAAAAGAAACATACTTAACTGCGTTAAATTTTTAATACTTGCCTCACAGGTGACAAAGCGCACAAACTGCTGACCGAAGAGAAGCACCGCGTGTCGTCTCGCCTCGCCGCCCTACGCCAGAGCGTGACGGCGCTACAGAGCAGCGGCCGCGTGCAAAACGACCAGATTAAAGTCGCTACGGAGGCGTTACAAGAACTCGATGCGATGTTAGCTGCCGCTTGAGTTATGTGTGCCTGGTACTTTGTAGTATAAACACTCGTAAGCTTGGTTGTCTAAACAGCGAAAAGCGGTTTTCTCATCGACTTTTTGTATTGATTCTAAATAGTTATTTGTTTTACAAGGGGCAAAGTTGTTGTTTACCCGCACGTGCCAAAATTGATACCCGAGCAAGCGAAAGATTCCAATATTGAATTTAAAAAAGTGGAATCTTGAGCGTTGCGAGGGTTTCAAGGCACGAAGGTTAAACAAACTTTGCCGCCAAGTGAAACACAAAATTTTTCACCACACCAACACGAACAAAATACTGACTAAAAAACATCAAACTAAATGAAATCATCGTTTTCGTGTATGATATCTATTTCAATTTATAAATGAAATCTATCAATTTATTCAATATTTATAATTCAAAATCATCATTTATAGGTAACATCTACCAGTTAGCTTAAGATATCAAGTTAAAATTTGTATGAAATTACTTTGCACTCTTGTGGATAAAATGCAATTTTGCTATCCGTTTTCGAATAGCAAAGTAAGCCTTTACCAGTTGGTGTGGTGAAAAGTATTTTGACCGAATATATGAAAGAGGCGCGTTCCTAGCACAGTCTAACCTTGTGTAGGTGAACGCGTACCATGCTTGTATGAGTGAAATATGATAGGTCGACTGTTCGCGTTTCTGCCAGGCGGTAACTGTGAGGTAACCGAGAGGGGCGGCACTTTCAGCGGGGAGCGGGAGTGGCCATAATGTACGAGAGTACTCTTTTATACTGTGCTATAACTCGCCCGCGCTATCATCGCGTCTCTTTTATTTACACGGGAGCGATCTTTTGTTCGTTTTTATAGCCCATAGCTAAAATCGGTCATGGTGGGACCAGTGCCTAACAGTGGAAGTTAAGACGATACAGGAGGAGTCAATTCTCCATGCAAACACTCTCAACTATTTCCTCCTGGTTTTTGAAGATAGAGCAACGATTTTTTCAACACAGATTATTATAACTAGGGAACAAATCAAATTATTTTATTGAATATTTTTTTGATTTGTTATTTTTCCAAGTAGTCACACTATACTATATATAAATTATAAATTGAAATAGATATCATACACGAAAGAAAAAACGGCAAGGCCCACTGGTGGCCGAGCCGGGAATCGAACCCGGGTCTTCAGCTTACGCGGCTAACGTCTTTACCACTAGACCACACGCCCGCCGTGGTACCCGACGAAATTTCTCTAGTGTATGTTATCTCTGATAAGGCTAGGCGCCTTTTGACCAACTCTAAGGGCGTACAATTAGTGCTCGCACCTCCTATATGAATCCTTTGCAGGATTACGATATAGCGAGAGAGATGGTGCTGCCATCTATACAACTAGGGAACAAATCAAATTATCAGAGATAACATACACTAGAGAAATTTCGTCGGGTACCACGGCGGGCGTGTGGTCTAGTGGTAAAGACGTTAGCCGCGTAAGCTGAAGACCCGGGTTCGATTCCCGGCTCGGCCACCAGTGGGCCTTGCCGTTTTTTCTTTCGTGTATGATATCTATTTCAATTTACAGATTATTATTATTTTTATCTGTGTCGGACCGTTTTGATTTTTTTGATATTCTTATTTCTAAAGACGCTAGAGCCCATCAAGAATTTCCAAAAACGGCCTTGTTGATTATGGAATTGGTAACAATTAGTCAAAAAAACTAAACGGTCCGACACAGACAATTTCATTGTTATTCAGGTTCTCAAATTTCGTTACGATTAATTAAGTTTTGAAGGAGGAAACAGTCGAGAGCGAAACCTCGATTTTAGATTTTTTTGCAATATCTTTTAACGAGTTGCACTTTTGAGTTGTTCTGAATGGACATTTTTTTTTCGATAAATCTATTCAACTATAATTCCCAAATTAAAAGGGGGGCTCCTTTCCATTTTGTCATTTTCGCTCCTGTAGCGTCTTAAGTAATCTCTGACTGAAAAAGCCGAATCGGTTAACAGAAGAAAAGCAAGCGCGTAAAAAGCGATACTTCTGAGTCCATTATTTATGAGGAACGTACAGACAATATAAACAATATTTCACTGAATGTTTGAGAAAACTTGTTTTTAACAAAGATTGCATATTACATTGATATCTTGCATTAATTACTCTGTCGATTAATATTATCTTCACTTAAATGAAATCTACGATTTTAAAATATAAAATAAGTGCACTATGTGTATTCGTATACTGCCACACTTAATGGGTACAGGTTTCCTCAAATGTACAAAACTAGGGTAGGTAGCTTATCTAAGTCTAATCCTAGTCTAAAATATGATGAAATGTATTCGGGCAATTACTAATACTTCAGTCGCCCCAAGTTTCCAATAGTTAAATTTCTTTTTGAATTTTACATAGTCATAGTAAGTTGACAACCCAGACAATGCATGTGTTATTTCGAACGTCAAACTTTATGAAATTATGAGGTTTATGTAACCAAATACTATGTAAACTCTACGAGTTAATACGTGCAGCTCGGTGCCAAAGTTGGCAACAGGCACACTAGCGCTCCTAGCGGCATGAGTTGATCAAAATAGTTTAGTTTCATACAGCATAAAATTAAAAAAAATTACAAATTCTTATTTTTTTGTTTTATTCCGTCTAAAAATGTTAAAGTAGATCAAATAATAGCATTTTCTATTTTAATTTACTCAAATAAAAGTCTGAACAACTACTTTGATCAACTCGAACCGCTAGATGGCGCTAGTAAAATTGTTGCCGCTCAATTGTATGAGAAACGTCAGAAGCTGCACGTATTATAGTATATAGTATTTGATGTAACCCTTGGACAGACGGGACGGGAGTATCAAAATTCGTGAAAGCCAACATTTGAAGTGTTTAGAATAGGTGAGACGACTAAAAAAAAATAATTAGTCCGTCAATTAGATTATCAAAGAATTTTAGACACGTATTTTTCTTTTTTCTCGTAAACGAAAAATGACGACGGTACAGTGCGTTGAAGTTTCGCGTGACGTCACGCCTATGTACAATTTTTACTTAGAAGTGACGTCACAAGCCCCCACTCCGGAACTTTGATGCTCTACATCTTTGTATTTTTTCATTAATTAAAAAAGCGAAAAATATATGTTCAGTATTTTTGGACGATCTAACTGACGGACTAAACAGAATGTAATTTTTTTTTTTTTATGTAGTCGTCATCTCTATTATACACTACAAACATTGACTGCTCTCAATTTTTTACTATTATGTGAATAACTGAATAAAAAAATTGTTTTACTACCTTAACTTGTAAGTTGTCATAGAACTAAACTATTGATGATAATTAATAATATGTTTTTTCTTCCTTACCTCAGTGGTAAGGAATAATTACATTTCATTGGGGCCCATTTAGACGGTACGAGAACTCGCATACGAGTTTTATTACATTGCGGTATTTGATCGCTGTGCAAAATTGTATGTAACCTCAACAGCCCGTAACTAAAATCGCATGCGAGTTCGCACGCCGTCTAAAGCAGGCCTTATAGAAACGGATGTGTGACGTGTAAACAGCAATAACTTTTTTTTATAGTTACTACAAATATAAGCAATGTGTTGAAACTTCTATTTTTTAGAGATAATGTTGAGATGTGAATTAAGTGCTTACAACTAGGTATACTTACGACCTTTGACCCGGTGACATCATATGAGTGTTAGCATAAATTAAATATAACAAGATCATACCATCCCATACATTAAAATGCGACCGCCTACGAACGCGCTTACACTCCACCACACATAGATGGCGCTACAAAAAAATGCCTTGTTGCCACCGATTATTTGTAGATTGGCATTAAGTGTCAATTCCGAGCCGTAAATCTATGTCAAAAGTGACACTTCGACATAGATGTTTCACTTTGTTTGTATAAAACATCTCTTATATGTATAGCAATTCTTAGCCTTTAAGAACAATCACTACAATTATGTTTTTATTAATAAATTATTTGTATTTGTATTTGTACTTAACGCCATCTACAAGTATAATCGAAAGCTACAAGACATTTTTTTGTGGCGCCATCTATGTGTGGTGGAGTGTAAGCGCGGTCTTAGGCGGTCGCATTTTAATGTATGGGATGGTATGATCTTGTTATATTTAACTTATGGTGTTAGGCACTGGTCTCACCAAAAGTGAGCTATGAGTTGTCGGCTTAAAGGGAAATCGAGGGATTTATAGTTCACCTCTCGGCTACTCGCCCGCGCTATCATTGCGTCACTTCTTTACACGGGAGCGACTGTCTTGTTCGTTTCTGGGGGATCGACTATTGTAGAGAGTTACTGTCGAAGTAAAATGTGTAATCACAGTAAGACTGCCATCTCTCGACACAAGCTCTTTTGAACCTCAGCTTTGACAATTTGGCCCATATTCTTAAAAATGTCAAATATTGACACTGTCACTGTCACTGACACTGTTATTATCACTGTTTGAGTTGCAGGCGTCCATAGGTTACGGTGACCGCTTTACGTTACTTGTTTACCACCGACGTAGTATAAAAAAAAATTAATATTAGCGCCATCTAGCCGAAAGGACAGTATAATAAAGAGTACTATCGTACAGTATGGCCACTCTCGCTCTCCGCTGAAAGTGTCGCCCACCCCCTCTCGGTTACCTGACAGTTACCACCTGTCAAAAACGCGAATAGTCGACCTGTCATATTTCACTCATACAAGCATAGTACGCGTTCGCCTACACGAGCTTAGACTGTGCTAGGAACGCGCCTCTTTCATATATTTCATCACCAAGTGTCCGAAGTGTGCCAAAGGTGTAACGCCATCTAGGCCACGGTACCTTTTTCTCTAGGGCTTTGAGGTACGTTTTTTTCTTAGACTTTATCCGTTAAAGGCACTGGTCCCATCGCGAGCTAGTAAGCTATGAGCTAATGGCTATAAAAACGAACAAAAGATAAGCACTCCCGTGCAAATAAAAGAGACACGGCGATTTTGATAGCTCACCGCTGGGCGAGTAGCTATAAACATCGCCGTGTCTCTTTTATTTACACGGGAGTGATTATCTTTTGTTCGTTTTTATAGCCGATATCTCATAGCTTACTAGCTCGCGGTGGGAACAGTGCCTATACGGAGTTAAATGTCTTTACACGGGAGTGACTATTTTTTGTTCGTTTATCTTATATCGCCGACATCGACAGCTCATAGATACTCGGTTTTGGTAGGACCAGTGCCTTTGGGGCACTGAACACTTGGTAAAACTTTTACACGTGGTAAAACTTGATCCGAATATTATATTCAATTAGTGTAAATTTATAACTGATATTGATTGATATTTGTATGTGTGTAGCTCGGTAGATGTGCGATTGTATTGTGTAAGAAATGTTACGGAAAATTATATTTTTCTGATTCCATTCAATGGTTTGTTTTATTGGGTTATTCCTCCAGCATACATTTTTAAACTGAATAATCCATACTTATATATTTTTGTTTTATTTTATAATGTTATGGGAAATGTTTGTGTCTGTTTGCTGTGCCGTCTTTCACGGCTAAGGCCGGCAACAGACAGTCTTAAAAATTCATAATCTTAAAAAAAAATTGTATGCAAATTGACAGTTCAAACTGACACTGACATATCTGTCAGTGTCAGTTTGCATACAAATTTTTTTAAGGTTATGAAAATTAATACTCGTCTGTTGCCGGCCTAAACGGAGCGACGAATTTGTCATTTTTAAGTGGGATGAGATAGTTTAAGGGATGGTGAGTGACATAGGCTACTTTTTGTCTCTTTCTAACCGCCCTAAAAGGGGGGGTAGCAGTTTGTATGAAGCATTCCGAAATTTTCGAATTTAACGCGAGCGAAGCCGCGGGTAAAAGCTAGTGTATCATAAGGTTGAAGAAACTGATAGTCTCTAGATCAGGGCTAGAATCGAACCAGAATTCAGAATACTTTGTTGCTGCTAAACTCTGTCAAACAAGTCTGTCAGTAAATAAGAACAAAGAAAACTATATGCATCTTTTTCATTAGGGTGCTAGAGAAAAGGATACCTATAGTTTTCTTTGTTCTTATTTACTGACAGACTTGTTTGACAGAGTATATGATACTTACGCTTTGTAAATGCCGAAGATATACTCTGTAAGTAAAGGTGCATTCGGGCAACTTTATAAGGGAAACAAGTGGTGGACTATTACGAAAAGAGTTGTACATTTGGATCACGTCTCCGATTTGCATACAAATTGGTAGGCTGATAGAGTCCATGACGCTGAGCAAGATCCACTGTTTCACAGGACATTTTGTCCTAGGTTGATTGTATGAAACTTTCCTGTTTTGTTACCGAAAATGTATAGAAATCTGGTAACAAAAAAGGAAGGTTTCATACAAACTACATAGGACATTTTGGGAAACCTAGTGGATCTTGCTCATCATCATGGACTCTTATCAGCCTACCAATTTTTATCGGTGTCCTGTCACGGTCGCCATGAAATTGAGCATACAGTTGTTGTGTGCTTGCGTGATGACACGTCTCGGTGGTCGTCTGCATACTGCACACAGATATGGTTTTTTTTTTTATTATTATAAACTGGCCAGTGATTGACCTTGTATTGCGCAATAGCCCTATAGGAGCGTCCATCTACAAGTGTGGCTTCAAGAAATTGCGACTGTATGAATTCAATAGAAATCGCCTGGCATGTTCCTTGTATTTTAAATTTATTCTCGCGTTAAATCCCCCCCCATTTTAGGGAAGTGGAGGGTTAGAAAGAGACAAAAAGTAGCCTATGTCACTTTCCGTCTCTTCAACTACATCGTTTTGCCGTGAAAGACGGGCAAACAAACAGACACACACACACTTTCCCATTTATGATATAAGTATGGATTCTTAACATGAGCTTATTATTTTGAACAAAAGTCTTATTCGACCTTAATTTCAGGACGTCGGCGAACACTGGCGACGCGAGGACGGGGAAGTGCCGACAAAGACGCAGCCGATACGTCGGCCCGAGCGCATGGATGAGGAGATACCGAGCGACGAGGACAGCCACTCTGAAGACGACAGTTTATATGACGTGAGTACATAGTTTTATGATTAAAAACACGATTACGGTTCGTTGCAACCAAACATATGTAACTCCGTATAGACAGATAAAGTCTTAAGAAAAAAAAACGTACCTCAGTACCATACAGAAAAAGGTACGGTGACCTAGATGGCTTACACCTTTGGAGAACGCTCAGCTAGATGGCGCTATATGGACTAAATTGTCAAAACTGAGGTTCACAAGTTTTAAGCCTGTGTCAAGAGATGGCAGTCTATGCACTCTGGTTACACATTTTACTTTGACAGTAGCTTTAAAGCATTCTCTACCAGTCAACCTCGAGGCTAATGTTTCATGTTTTTTTAACATTGTAGTCAATATTTGTTCTGTACCTTTTTTTAAACCTAAGTTTCTTTCCGAAGGCACGAATCGGTGGAGGAATATTGTTCCAGCATTGACTTGCAAAGTATCTTAAAATAAATAAATATTATAGGACACTCTTACACAGATTGACTGAGGCCCACGGTAAGCTCAAGAAGGCTTGTGTTGTGGGTACTCAGACAACGATATATATATAATATATAAATACTTATATACAAAACATCCATGACTCAGGAATCTTACCGGGACTCGAACCCGGGACCGCGGCGTAGCAGGCAGGGTCACTACCGACTGCACCAGACCGGTAAAAAATAACATTGTGATTGATACGTTTTGTTTACAGATGATGCCCTCTTCAGATTCAGAAGATATGGACGATTGGTTCACACTGGACATACGGGCCGAACGCGCAGGCGACTACTTACCTTGGCTGGGTGAGTAACTTACTATCAAAGTCATATATAACTCCGTATAGACGGAGTACTCATTTCCTCCCATGGGTGTCGTAGAAGTCGACTGTAGAAGATGGGTTCAATTGGCGTGTGGGCGATGGGCTGACAGTCTGTCACTACAATATCACAATTTCGTTTTCTTTCAACCCCTTAATTGCCAAGAGCGGCACTGAAACTTGGAACAGTGTCGTGTGCTCTGCCTACCCGTTTGGAAATAACCTTAAATAGCCTTAAAATGGACGAGGGAAGCCTTATTTCATACCTTAAGTTAGGTCATTTATTTTTAAAAAGAAACATACTTAACTGCGTTAAATTTTTAATACTTGCCTCACAGGTGACAAAGCGCACAAACTGCTGACCGAAGAGAAGCACCGCGTGTCGTCTCGCCTCGCCGCCCTACGCCAGAGCGTGACGGCGCTACAGAGCAGCGGCCGCGTGCAAAACGACCAGATTAAAGTCGCTACGGAGGCGTTACAAGAACTCGATGCGATGTTAGCTGCCGCTTGAGTTATGTGTGCCTGGTACTTTGTAGTATAAACACTCGTAAGCTTGGTTGTCTAAACAGCGAAAAGCGGTTTTCTCATCGACTTTTTGTATTGATTCTAAATAGTTATTTGTTTTACAAGGGGGCAAAGTTGTTGTTTACCCGCACGTGCCAAAATTGATACCCGAGCAAGCGAAAGATTCCAATATTGAATTTAAAAAAGTGGAATCTTGAGCGTTGCGAGGGTTTCAAGGCACGAAGGTTAAACAAACTTTGCCGCCAAGTGAAACACAAAATTTTTCACCACACCAACACGAACAAAATACTGACTAAAAAACATCAAACTAAATGAAATCATCGTTTTCGTGTATGATATCTATTTCAATTTATAAATGAAATCTATCAATTTATTCAATATTTATAATTCAAAATCATCATTTATAGGTAACATCTACCAGTTAGCTTAAGATATCAAGTTAAAATTTGTATGAAATTACTTTGCACTCTTGTGGATAAAATGCAATTTTGCTATCCGTTTTCGAATAGCAAAGTAAGCCTTTACCAGTTGGTGTGGTGAAAAGTATTTTGACCGAATATATGAAAGAGGCGCGTTCCTAGCACAGTCTAACCTTGTGTAGGTGAACGCGTACCATGCTTGTATGAGTGAAATATGATAGGTCGACTGTTCGCGTTTCTGCCAGGCGGTAACTGTGAGGTAACCGAGAGGGGCGGCACTTTCAGCGGGGAGCGGGAGTGGCCATAATGTACGAGAGTACTCTTTTATACTGTGCTATAACTCGCCCGCGCTATCATCGCGTCTCTTTTATTTACACGGGAGCGATCTTTTGTTCGTTTTTATAGCCCATAGCTAAAATCGGTCATGGTGGGACCAGTGCCTAACAGTGGAAGTTAAGACGATACAGGAGGAGTCAATTCTCCATGCAAACACTCTCAACTATTTCCTCCCTGGTTTTTGAAGATAGAGCAACGATTTTTTCAACACAGATTATTATAACTAGGGAACAAATCAAATTATTTTATTGAATATTTTTTTGATTTGTTATTTTTCCAAGTAGTCACACTATACTATATATAAATTATAAATTGAAATAGATATCATACACGAAAGAAAAAACGGCAAGGCCCACTGGTGGCCGAGCCGGGAATCGAACCCGGGTCTTCAGCTTACGCGGCTAACGTCTTTACCACTAGACCACACGCCCGCCGTGGTACCCGACGAAATTTCTCTAGTGTATGTTATCTCTGATAAGGCTAGGCGCCTTTTGACCAACTCTAAGGGCGTACAATTAGTGCTCGCACCTCCTATATGAATCCTTTGCAGGATTACGATATAGCGAGAGAGATGGTGCTGCCATCTATACAACTAGGGAACAAATCAAATTATCAGAGATAACATACACTAGAGAAATTTCGTCGGGTACCACGGCGGGCGTGTGGTCTAGTGGTAAAGACGTTAGCCGCGTAAGCTGAAGACCCGGGTTCGATTCCCGGCTCGGCCACCAGTGGGCCTTGCCGTTTTTTCTTTCGTGTATGATATCTATTTCAATTTACAGATTATTATTATTTTTATCTGTGTCGGACCGTTTTGATTTTTTTGATATTCTTATTTCTAAAGACGCTAGAGCCCATCAAGAATTTCCAAAAACGGCCTTGTTGATTATGGAATTGGTAACAATTAGTCAAAAAAACTAAACGGTCCGACACAGACAATTTCATTGTTATTCAGGTTCTCAAATTTCGTTACGATTAATTAAGTTTTGAAGGAGGAAACAGTCGAGAGCGAAACCTCGATTTTAGATTTTTTTTGCAATATCTTTTAACGAGTTGCACTTTTGAGTTGTTCTGAATGGACATTTTTTTTTCGATAAATCTATTCAACTATAATTCCCAAATTAAAAGGGGGCTCCTTTCCATTTTGTCATTTTCGCTCCTGTAGCGTCTTAAGTAATCTCTGACTGAAAAAGCCGAATCGGTTAACAGAAGAAAAGCAAGCGCGTAAAAAGCGATACTTCTGAGTCCATTATTTATGAGGAACGTACAGACAATATAAACAATATTTCACTGAATGTTTGAGAAAACTTGTTTTTAACAAAGATTGCATATTACATTGATATCTTGCATTAATTACTCTGTCGATTAATATTATCTTCACTTAAATGAAATCTACGATTTTAAAATATAAAATAAGTGCACTATGTGTATTCGTATACTGCCACACTTAATGGGTACAGGTTTCCTCAAATGTACAAAACTAGGGTAGGTAGCTTATCTAAGTCTAATCCTAGTCTAAAATATGATGAAATGTATTCGGGCAATTACTAATACTTCAGTCGCCCCAAGTTTCCAATAGTTAAATTTCTTTTTGAATTTTACATAGTCATAGTAAGTTGACAACCCAGACAATGCATGTGTTATTTCGAACGTCAAACTTTATGAAATTATGAGGTTTATGTAACCAAATACTATGTAAACTCTACGAGTTAATACGTGCAGCTCGGTGCCAAAGTTGGCAACAGGCACACTAGCGCTCCTAGCGGCATGAGTTGATCAAAATAGTTTAGTTTCATACAGCATAAAATTAAAAAAAATTACAAATTCTTATTTTTTTGTTTTATTCCGTCTAAAAATGTTAAAGTAGATCAAATAATAGCATTTTCTATTTTAATTTACTCAAATAAAAGTCTGAACAACTACTTTGATCAACTCGAACCGCTAGATGGCGCTAGTAAAATTGTTGCCGCTCAATTGTATGAGAAACGTCAGAAGCTGCACGTATTATAGTATATAGTATTTGATGTAACCCTTGGACAGACGGGACGGGAGTATCAAAATTCGTGAAAGCCAACATTTGAAGTGTTTAGAATAGGTGAGACGACTAAAAAAAAATAATTAGTCCGTCAATTAGATTATCAAAGAATTTTAGACACGTATTTTTTCTTTTTTCTCGTAAACGAAAAATGACGACGGTACAGTGCGTTGAAGTTTCGCGTGACGTCACGCCTATGTACAATTTTTACTTAGAAGTGACGTCACAAGCCCCCACTCCGGAACTTTGATGCTCTACATCTTTGTATTTTTTCATTAATTAAAAAAGCGAAAAATATATGTTCAGTATTTTTGGACGATCTAACTGACGGACTAAACAGAATGTAATTTTTTTTTTTTATGTAGTCGTCATCTCTATTATACACTACAAACATTGACTGCTCTCAATTTTTTACTATTATGTGAATAACTGAATAAAAAAATTGTTTTACTACCTTAACTTGTAAGTTGTCATAGAACTAAACTATTGATGATAATTAATAATATGTTTTTTCTTCCTTACCTCAGTGGTAAGGAATAATTACATTTCATTGGGGCCCATTTAGACGGTACGAGAACTCGCATACGAGTTTTATTACATTGCGGTATTTGATCGCTGTGCAAAATTGTATGTAACCTCAACAGCCCGTAACTAAAATCGCATGCGAGTTCGCACGCCGTCTAAAGCAGGCCTTATAGAAACGGATGTGTGACGTGTAAACAGCAATAACTTTTTTTTATAGTTACTACAAATATAAGCAATGTGTTGAAACTTCTATTTTTTAGAGATAATGTTGAGATGTGAATTAAGTGCTTACAACTAGGTATACTTACGACCTTTGACCCGGTGACATCATATGAGTGTTAGCATAAATTAAATATAACAAGATCATACCATCCCATACATTAAAATGCGACCGCCTACGAACGCGCTTACACTCCACCACACATAGATGGCGCTACAAAAAAATGCCTTGTTGCCACCGATTATTTGTAGATTGGCATTAAGTGTCAATTCCGAGCCGTAAATCTATGTCAAAAGTGACACTTCGACATAGATGTTTCACTTTGTTTGTATAAAACATCTCTTATATGTATAGCAATTCTTAGCCTTTAAGAACAATCACTACAATTATGTTTTTATTAATAAATTATTTGTATTTGTATTTGTACTTAACGCCATCTACAAGTATAATCGAAAGCTACAAGACATTTTTTTGTGGCGCCATCTATGTGTGGTGGAGTGTAAGCGCGGTCTTAGGCGGTCGCATTTTAATGTATGGGATGGTATGATCTTGTTATATTTAACTTATGGTGTTAGGCACTGGTCTCACCAAAAGTGAGCTATGAGTTGTCGGCTTAAAGGGAAATCGAGGGATTTATAGTTCACCTCTCGGCTACTCGCCCGCGCTATCATTGCGTCACTTCTTTACACGGGAGCGACTGTCTTTTGTTCGTTTCTGGGGGATCGACTATTGTAGAGAGTTACTGTCGAAGTAAAATGTGTAATCACAGTAAGACTGCCATCTCTCGACACAAGCTCTTTTGAACCTCAGCTTTGACAATTTGGCCCATATTCTTAAAAATGTCAAATATTGACACTGTCACTGTCACTGACACTGTTATTATCACTGTTTGAGTTGCAGGCGTCCATAGGTTACGGTGACCGCTTTACGTTACTTGTTTACCACCGACGTAGTATAAAAAAAAATTAATATTAGCGCCATCTAGCCGAAAGGACAGTATAATAAAGAGTACTATCGTACAGTATGGCCACTCTCGCTCTCCGCTGAAAGTGTCGCCCACCCCTCTCGGTTACCTGACAGTTACCACCTGTCAAAAACGCGAATAGTCGACCTGTCATATTTCACTCATACAAGCATAGTACGCGTTCGCCTACACGAGCTTAGACTGTGCTAGGAACGCGCCTCTTTCATATATTTCATCACCAAGTGTCCGAAGTGTGCCAAAGGTGTAACGCCATCTAGGCCACGGTACCTTTTTCTCTAGGGCTTTGAGGTACGTTTTTTTCTTAGACTTTATCCGTTAAAGGCACTGGTCCCATCGCGAGCTAGTAAGCTATGAGCTAATGGCTATAAAAACGAACAAAAGATAAGCACTCCCGTGCAAATAAAAGAGACACGGCGATTTTGATAGCTCACCGCTGGGCGAGTAGCTATAAACATCGCCGTGTCTCTTTTATTTACACGGGAGTGATTATCTTTTGTTCGTTTTTATAGCCGATATCTCATAGCTTACTAGCTCGCGGTGGGAACAGTGCCTATACGGAGTTAAATGTCTTTACACGGGAGTGACTATTTTTTGTTCGTTTATCTTATATCGCCGACATCGACAGCTCATAGATACTCGGTTTTGGTAGGACCAGTGCCTTTGGGGCACTGAACACTTGGTAAAACTTTTACACGTGGTAAAACTTGATCCGAATATTATATTCAATTAGTGTAAATTTATAACTGATATTGATTGATATTTGTATGTGTGTAGCTCGGTAGATGTGCGATTGTATTGTGTAAGAAATGTTACGGAAAATTATATTTTTCTGATTCCATTCAATGGTTTGTTTTATTGGGTTATTCCTCCAGCATACATTTTTAAACTGAATAATCCATACTTATATATTTTTGTTTTATTTTATAATGTTATGGGAAATGTTTGTGTCTGTTTGCTGTGCCGTCTTTCACGGCTAAGGCCGGCAACAGACAGTCTTAAAAATTCATAATCTTAAAAAAAAATTGTATGCAAATTGACAGTTCAAACTGACACTGACATATCTGTCAGTGTCAGTTTGCATACAAATTTTTTTTAAGGTTATGAAAATTAATACTCGTCTGTTGCCGGCCTAAACGGAGCGACGAATTTGTCATTTTTAAGTGGGATGAGATAGTTTAAGGGATGGTGAGTGACATAGGCTACTTTTTGTCTCTTTCTAACCGCCCTAAAAGGGGGGGTAGCAGTTTGTATGAAGCATTCCGAAATTTTCGAATTTAACGCGAGCGAAGCCGCGGGTAAAAGCTAGTGTATCATAAGGTTGAAGAAACTGATAGTCTCTAGATCAGGGCTAGAATCGAACCAGAATTCAGAATACTTTGTTGTTGCTAAACTCTGTCAAACAAGTCTGTCAGTAAATAAGAACAAAGAAAACTATATGCATCTTTTTCATTAGGGTGCTAGAGAAAAGGATACCTATAGTTTTCTTTGTTCTTATTTACTGACAGACTTGTTTGACAGAGTATATGATACTTACGCTTTGTAAATGCCGAAGATATACTCTGTAAGTAAAGGTGCATTCGGGCAACTTTATAAGGGAAACAAGTGGTGGACTATTACGAAAAGAGTTGTACATTTGGATCACGTCTCCGATTTGCATACAAATTGGTAGGCTGATAGAGTCCATGACGCTGAGCAAGATCCACTGTTTCACAGGACATTTTGTCCTAGGTTGATTGTATGAAACTTTCCTGTTTTGTTACCGAAAATGTATAGAAATCTGGTAACAAAAAAGGAAGGTTTCATACAAACTACATAGGACATTTTGGGAAACCTAGTGGATCTTGCTCATCATCATGGACTCTTATCAGCCTACCAATTTTTATCAATTTCGGAGACGTGATCCAAATGTACAAACTTAACGGGAATTGCACGAATAATTATTTTTATTTAAATGGTAGTAAACAGTCTCCGAAATTACCCGAACACACTTTATCGTCCTTTTATTGCGATACATGTATATCTAATTACTTTCGTTAAATAAAATAACCAGATATTTTAAGATTTTTATTATTATTGTGGCCTCTTTTACAGTAAACTCCGTAGTATCCTAATATCATTACAGTTAATAGATACTTAACTATATTTACACAGTTTACACACAGACAGACATACTGTGCCCTATTTCACAATAATGACAATCGCCCGACAGTGACACTTGTCCGTTCATTGCCTGTTCAACAAGGAAACATTGACGCAGAGCAAAGGGTTTCAAAAAAAACGGTTGTTTTTCTGGCTTGAAAAAAAAACATGAAAAAAACCGTGAAATAAAACAGTTTTTTTCTAAAGGACGAAATCTCAAAATTTGCAAAACAGTTAAAACTTTTATACGGTTTTTTAGACTTTAAGTTAACTATTAAAATAATTTTTCCCCTCACTAGCTCGGAAACACGTGTTTTGTCCTTTAATACCAGCGGGTAAAAACGCATTTTATCCACTAGTGGGTAAAGTAATTTGACCTTGAATAAAGTCAAATTAACTGCTTTAAAATTGATAAAAGTAAGTGAATCTAGTAATAAAGATGATTTACCACCTGTGGAAATAGTGGAAGCAGTGATAAACGCATTTTTTGCGTTGTAGTTTCCTCGGTATAGTAAGGGGAAAAGTTTTGTGTTACACTCGGGGGCAAATGTATTTTACTTCTCGTGTGTTAAAAAACTCGCAAGTTCAGGATTCTATTCTCGAACCACTCGCTTCGCTCGTGGTTCAACTATAGAATCCTTTCACTTGCTCGTTTTTCAATTCCACACTCGGCGTTAAAATACAACTTTGCCCCCTTGTATAACAAATAACTATTATTTAATAACTTTAATTTCTGGTTTTATAAAACTAACATTTACACAATCTGTAATTAGTAATTGTCGCTATTTACTGTTGGCAACACCACAGCCTCTCAACGCTCAACGCCGCATCGGGGATTCCCCAATAAACGCTTGCATACTGAATGTTTATCGAATTAAAATGTACGTTAATTGTCGCCTCGGTTGAGAAACATCTACACTGAACGTTTGACGCGCGAGCATATTGCCTCGCTCTGTATGGACCCGGCTATTAGGGTTCAATATTTTCATAATTTCACTAAAAAAAAACCGGCCAAGAGCGTGTCGGGCCACGCTCAGTGGTTCCGTAGTTTTCCGTATTTTTCTCAAAAACTACTAAACCTATCAAGTTGAAAACAATTTTCCTAGAAAGTCTTTATAAAGTTCTATTTTATTTTTTAAACATACGGTTCAAAAGTTAGAGGGGAGGGGGGCACACTTTTTTTTTCCTTTAGGAGCGATTATTTCCGAAAATATTAATATTATCAAAAAACGATTTTAGTAAACCCGTATTCATTTTTAAATACCTATCCAACATTGGGGTTAGAATGAAAAAGAAAAGTCCCCACTTTACATGTATTTTACCACTATGTCGGCGTGATTGATATACATATTGGTACCAAATTTCAGCTTTATAGTGCTAACGGTCACTGAGATTATCCGCGGGTGGACGGACGGACAGACAGACATGGCGAAACTATAAGGGTTCCTAGTTGACTACGGAACCCTAATAAAATGAGGCTCGATCACAACTGTCAGTGCCGAAAATAAACTCCACATACACGTTACATTACAAATCTTTATTTACAAAAAAATAACATAAAAAACCACAGTTAATAATTTTAAAATAAATGTAGACAACAGGCGGTCTTATCTCTAAAAGCGATCTCTTCAAGCGAGGTTCTTAATATATCCTGATTTTTAGTTATTACATTATATTTACAAATATGTGGCATTCCAAACGCAAAGGGTCCGTTTCAAGAGTGTACCCTTTTTGGATGGAAAGCACATTATATATAGCTATTGTGAGTTGACAAATCCAGCTGCCTTCATAATAGTTTGTTTAAAATGTCTTGAAACTGTTTCCTTACCCCTTATTCATAAAAAAGTTACTGTACTGATTTATTTAAGTGTTTTGTCCCTTTCTTACATTTTTTTAAATAATAAATGGGCTTACTCTTGGCCACAGGCTAGCCAAAGGCAAAGACGTGGCCTACGATGGAGTGATCTCGCCCAGAAGATGCCTGTTCACTCTTGATTTGAAGGTTGTCGGGTTTCTCACATATACATAAGTTAACATAACAAAGCGACAAAACACTTTCTGTCTAATCAGTTCAGTAACTGGGACTTAAGCACGCCACACGTCTTAAAATTCATAATCTTAAAAAACCGGCCAAGAGCGTGTCGGGCCACGCTCAGTGTAGGGTTCCGTAGTTTTTCGTATTTTTCTCAAAAACTACTGAACCTATCAAGTTCAAAACAATTTTCCTAGAAAGTCTTTATAAAGTTCTACTTTTGTGATTTTTTTCAAATTTTTTTAACATATGGTTCAAAAGTTAGAGGGGGGGGGACGCACTTTTTTTTCCTTTATCAGCGATTATTTCCGAAAATATTAATATTATCAAAAAACGATCTTAGTAAACCCTTATTAATTTTTAAATACCTATCCAACAATATATCACACGTTGGGGTTGGAATGAAAAAAAATATCAGCCCCCACTTTACATGTGGGGGGGTACCCTAATAAAACATTTTTTTTCATTTTTTATTTTTGCACTTTGTTGGCGTGATTGATATACATATTGGTACCAAATTTCAGCTTTCTAGTGCTTACGGTTACTGAGATTATCCGCGGACGGACGGACGGACGGACGGACGGACGGACGGACAGACAGACATGGCGAAACTATAAGGGTTCCTAGTTGACTACGGAACCCTAAAAAGACTTGTATGCAATTTGTCAGATTATGAATATTCAGTCTGAATATTCATAATCTTAAAAAACAAGAGTGTGTGTGGACAGTCGCGAAATTGTATGTAACTCCGTGCACTCGATCTGATTTTTGTAAGATTATGATTTGTTCAGATTATGATTAGATTAATTTTAAGCCTGTCTGTTGCCGGCCTTATGAATAAGGGGGTTAGACGATATAAGGTAGACTACTCTTTTTTACCAGGATGTTGATGGGTCTAATGTTCATTTTTCATTACTAAATACTGCAAAAGAAAATAGAGAAACTTCTACCAGCTATATGCATTAGTTTATTTTCTTTATGTAACATGGTTTTCAAGAAATTTCGTCTTTACGTCAGCGGTTAGGTTCACGCGACTCCAAAGTGTCATCGTAAGTGTGATGTGTGTGTGTGTGTGTGTGTGTGTATTAGTAACTGATTTAGTTTATATTTACAAAATATAGTAACTACAGTCACTACAGTCTTCTTAGCGTTACCATTTACAAAAAAAAGATAAGATACACGGTAAGGTACAGTGGGGCAAATCTCGACTGGGGGGCAAATGTAACTAGGCAATTTTTTCCATGTTTTACAATGTTTGCATTATAAAATAGAGTGTCCACCGGTTATGTATGGTAGGCGTGTTCAGTGGATACATGTAGAACTTAACATAGTGTAATAATGGAAAAAATGGATCAGTTGCAATTGTCACTCAGTCGAGATTTTTGTCCCGCTGCAGCTTAGTAAAATATAAGAGATGGTAGTTGTACGAGCAGATAAAATACAGTTTCTTGTACTGCCAATGCTTGAAACCTAGAATACAACTTGTATTCATGCAGCGCCATCTATGTTTTAGTTTGTTTTTGTATTCTTTTGTAAATGGTAGCTCTCAAAAAATGCACCCAATTTATAAGTGACGATAGTTCTGACAAATGATAAACTTAACATTGTATTATACTAAATTTTACAGTTTTTTTTAAAGTACAATTTGTATCTATGGCCTAAGTCACTAGTCCCACCAAAAACGAGTAAGCGATGAGCTAACGGCAATAGAAACGAACAAAAGATAGCCCTAGTGTAAATAAAAGAGAGAGAGCGATTTATATTTCATTTAAACTGTACATACATACATACAATCACGCCTGTATCCCACAAAGGGGTAGGCAGAGCACATGAACTACTCAAGTTTCAGTGCCACTCTTGGCAAAAAGGGGTTGAAAGAAAACGAAATTGTGACATTGCAGTGACAGGTTGCCAGCCTCTCGCCTACGCCACAATCTAACCCATATCCCATAGTCGACTTCTACGACACCCACGGGAAGAAAGGGGGTGGTGAAATTCTTAACCCGTCACCACACGGGCACTAAACTGTAAATGGGTTAAATTGTGGCGTAGGCGAGAGGCTGGCAACCTGTCACTGCAATGTCACAGTTTCGTTTTCTTTCAACCCTTATTTGCCAAGAGTGGCACTGAAGCTTTAGTAGTTTCATGTGCTCTGCCTACCCCTTTATAGGATACAGGCGTGTTTGTATGTTCAACTGTAACTCGCCCGCGCTATCATCGCGTCTCTTTTATTTGGACCATTTTTTTTCAAAGTTGTCCACCCCCCTTTTTTTGGATTTGGAAATTTTTACGTGTTTTCCGCTCAGAATCGCAAGCTCTTTCAATCCTAATAGGAGAAAAAGTGTCCCAAGGTTTTTTCCCATTCCGTTACCATTTTTTCCTACATTTTGTATGGCGGTAACGGAATGGAAGGTTCGAAAAAATGTATGGAAATCTTGGGACATTTTTTCTCCTATCAGGAACGAAAGCTCTCGATTCTGAGTATGAATCGCGTAAAAATACCCATGTTACAAAAAAAAAGTAGGGTGGACAACTTTGAAAAAAATGGCTCATTTACTCGGGAGCGACTATATCTTTTGTTCTTTTCTATAGCCGATAGCTCATAGCTTACATTTAGGTGGGACCAGTGCCTAACCACAAACTTGGAACTGAAATATTTGCTAGCGTGTGCGTAACTTACTACAAATCTCGCTCGTATCGAGATATGTAGACAAAATTATGCAAAGGTTAGCAAATAAGTCTGTGTCAAACTCGTGGTAGCCTTACTAAAGACGCTGGCGCCCTCTTTTATTGAGATCTAGTACCGATAGTTTGAGCTAGTAAGGTAATAAAGTCAACCAAATCTTGGCAGTAAAACAGGCGGCAAATTTGAAATATGTAGGGTTCAGTTCAGCAGACTGGCTTCATAAAACAGCAATTCCCGAAAAGTTTGTTCATTTGGATCACGTCTCCGATTTTGATAAAAATTGACGCTGAGCAAGATTCCCTAGGTTTCCCAAAATGTCCTAGTTTGTTTGTATGAAACTTTCCTTTTTTTGTTACCGAAAATGTATAGAAATATGGTAACAAAAAAGGAAGTTTTCATACAAACTACCTAGGACATTTTAGGAAACCTAGTGGATCTTGCTCAGCATCATGAACTCTATCAGCCTACCAATTTTTATCAAAATCGGAGACGTGATCCAAATGTACAAACTTTTCGGGAATTGCTCAAAAACGCGTGCCTTTCTAAACGAAATCTTTGGACCTTGGCGAAATCATTGACGAGCCATGACACTTAAAAATGATTGAAAAGGTAGGGGCGAAGGTTTCCAATAGATTTTTGAATTTCCCACCTTTTTAGTGCCAAGATTAAATCCTGATTTAGACGGCGTGCGAACTCGCATGCGATTTAGTTACATTGCGGGCTGTTGAGGTTTATACAATTTTGCACAGCCATCAAATACCGCAATGTAATAAAACTCTTATGCGAGTTCTCGTACCGTCTAAATGAGCCCTTAGTTGACCGTCTATAAATTATCCAATGACACAGTTATTCTTCGCTTTTGAGGTTTTACTACCAGGAGAGCATCGCCAATGAGAAGATTCGATATTTCCACTAACAGTTGAGATCGAGGTACAATATATAAAGCACTTATACCTCTCTATACAAGCTTAAACGAATCAAATGTACACTGCGAAATTTACAAATTATGTCACCGATGTTTACAAAATAATCTACTATCTCTATTTTTAACCTTTTTAACATCACGTTTAAAGACGTCTTACAGTTAAACCCATGGCATTAGGCTTGTGTCGTTCACGAACTATGAACTGTTAGGAATAAAATCCCATCAATGACCGAAATGAACTGAATCTTTCCGTGCTCTGAGAATCGGTCTTTGCTCATTTAGTTCAGTATAGGATCGGCGAGCGCGAGCGATTTGGATCGAGAACGAATGTGTGACTGCGCCGACCGAGAGCGAGAGCTACTTAGCAGAGCAACAAAGAAAGTCAAGTTTTCATATTAAACTTCGGTTACTTACAACCTTTCGGCCCGGAATGTTACTATCTGTGGACTATTCGTATCATTTTGACACTATTCGGTCCCATTCGTTCTGATCTTTCCGACCGCAGTGGTCGCTGGTCTGGCTGAACTAAATGAGCAAAAGACCAAAAGAGCGAACTAGTTCGTGGGAGCGATTGAACGAGATCGGAGCGCTCCGATCAACGAACGAAACGGCACAAGCCTACATGGCATCTATGATTCGTATAGTCAACCAATTTGAATCCTAGGCCACTGTAGAACCCTTTCTAAAGTAGTAAAAGTCAAACTGACTTCTATCCATACTAATATTATAAATGTGAAAGTGTGTGTGTCTGTTTGTTTGTCCGTCTTTCTAACCTTACTAGTAAGGTTTACATTATTTCTACCTGGGACCTTAGCGTTTCAGTGACGTTTTTTGTTTAAACAGCGTTTAAAAGGTTAAATATAAAGATAGCAAATCGTATAAGAACCAAGTTACACGTTAAAATGAATCAAATATATTGTATTTTACAATATTGTAGCCATTTCAAGATATATCAGCAACGATTTTAAAGCAAAACCTTAGTAAACCTCACTTGAATTCATCGAAGTTTGACGTTAAAATAACATTTTCCCTCACTAGCTCGGAAACACGTGTTTTGTCCTTCAATACCAGCGGGTAAAAACGCATTTTATCCACTAGTGGGTAAAGTAATTTGACCTTGAATAAAGTCAAATGCTAATGTATAACTGCTTTAAAATTGATAAAAGTAGGTGAATCTAGTAATAAAGATGATTTACCAGCTGTGGAACTACTGGAAGCAGTGATAAACGCATTTTTTGCGTGTTGTAGTTTCCTCGCTATAATGAGGGGAAAAGTTTTGTGTTACACTCTGGTGCAAATGTATTTTACTTCTCGTGTGTTAAAAAACTCGCAAGTTCAGGATTCTATTCTCGAACCATCGCTTCGCTCGTGGTTCAACTATGAATCCTTTCACTTGCTCGTTTTTCAATTCCACACTCGGCGTTAAAATACAACTTTGCCCCATGTATAACAAATAACTATTTCAGTACAGATGGTATTTTTTACGCTTACTAGTGCAAAGAAGTAGTTCATTGCTGGGTCGAAACTTTGGAGGCTCATCTGTACTGAAATAGTTATTTGATATACAAGAGGCAAAGTTGTATTTTAACGCCGAGTGTGGAATTGAAAAACGAGCAATGAAGAAAGGATTCTATAGTTGAACCACGAGCGAAGCGGGTGGTTCGAGAATAGAATCCTTTCGCTAACTCGGACACCCCTGATTCCACTCGTGACAAAATACGACACACCCATATCTAACAAATAACTATTTGTGCAGATGAGTATAAGTTTCGACCTAACATATGATGAACCGCTTCTTCGCACTAGTGCGTGCCATCTGCTGAATAGTTATTTGTTATGAGGGCAAGTTGTATTTTGGCGCCGAGTGTGGAATTGAAAAACGAGCAAGTGAAAGGATTCTATAGTTGAACCCGCGGCGAAAGTAATTCGAATGAACTTGCAGTTTTTAACACACGAGAAGTAAGGTATTTGCACCAAGTGTAACTTCTTTCCTCGTATAAGCGAAATTTACAACGCAAAAAATGCGTTATCCTTGCTTCCAGTATAACAAATAACTATTTCAGTACAGATGGTGTTTTACGCACTATGTTGAGAAATTTAATTCCATTATATCTGGAGTCAGAAACTTTGGAGGCTCATCTGTACTGAAAAACGTCGTTCGATACACGTGCGAAAAGGAAATTCGTAACTCGTGTCGTTAAACACTCCCTTCGGTCGTGTTTTAATGTATCATCCTCGTTTCGAACTTCTCTTTTCGCACTTATCGATATACTATTGCGTGAATCAACTGTTTCTTGCCTGTTGGTTAAGTAGCATAATTCTCTGCATTAAACCTGCCTGACTCAGGGGACCGTAACCATGGCAATGACAGGCGAGAAAAGTTGATTCACCCATTTACACTGGCAGAGTTTCCAATCGTTGCAAACTTATTTTGGACCGACTCTATTCAACTCTATTCGATTTCAAGTCTTTCTATATTTAGCGTGTAACACAGCTCATGGTATTTTTAGTCTGAACTACCTACTTTAAATATTAAACTGGACTAAAGTAATGATCTAACTGAGCAGATTAACATAAGTTACGAAGGTCACCTTGTAGGCATAAAGCGCCATCTAGTTCAGCTACTAGAGCACGATATTTTTACTGATTAATCCAAGAATGATGTAAGTATTTACCCCCTTTACTCCCGTGGGTGTCGGCGAAGTCGACTGTGGGATATGGGTTTGAATTTGTGGCGTGGTGGTTGAGCTAGTAGCCACTAATGTCCATGCAATACCACTTCTCTCAACTCCATAATTGCTAAAGAGTGGCACAGTAATTTATAGTTTCATGCGTTCTGCACTTCTCTATTTTGGAAATACAGGCGTCAGTAGTATGTACATACATACATACTTCTATCTCATAAAAGGAGTAGGCAGAGTACATGAACTACTCGAGTTTCAGTGCCAATCAATCAGTAGTATGTACAGTCAAGCAATTGGAACCTAGGCCACTCTACAACCATGTCAAAATGAAAAGCAGTAAAGATTTCTTACAATCTCATTTATAACGTCACTATGACATAGTTCTACAGTGGCCTAGACTAGGTTCCAATTAGTTGACTATATGATAAAACTAGTATTTCGCCTCTACACTCGCTTTGACGCGCGCCGCGCTACAGCCCATTTTAAAACCGTGCATTTGACAAGTTTCGCGACGCGCACGGTAGAACCAAAGAGTGAGGGAATAATTTCCAATGAACTATATCTTAAAATTATAAACTGAAATAGATACCATACACTAAAGAAAAAGCGAGTCAGCAATGGTGGCGAAGCCAGGAATAGAACCCGGGTCTCCAGCTATCGCGGATAAACCGTTACACCACCCCGACCGCCGAGGTACCCATCGAAATTTCTCTAGTGTATGTTATCTCTGAAGGCTAGGCGCCTTTGACCAACTCTAAGGGTGACGTTGTGCTTGCACCTCCTATACGAATCCTTTTGCAGGATTACGATATAGCGAGAGAGAGGTGCTGCCATCTATCGAAGTATGTATCAAATCATTTTATTAAATATTTTTTGATTTGTCAGCCGCGATAGCTGGAGACCCGGGGTTCGATTCCCGGCTTCGCCACTAGTGGGCTTGATCGCTTTTTCTTTAGTGTATGGTATATATTTCAGTTTATAATTTATAAATAGTACTCCTACTACTTAAAAACCTGATTTTCTCAAACATGCAATGAAATATCTTTAAATTTAACTCATTTACTCATCAACTCACCGAATTTATATATGCATCAAACCATATATCTGTCACCGAATTTTGCGTTTGCAATTTTTTTTGCATGGGAACTTCCATAGGATTTCTGCTGCGTAACGTTTTTATGTCTGTTAACTGTGGTTGATGCAACTGGCCCTTACTCATTTCAGAGCTAATTAGGCCTTTTATAGGACTTTTTTACCGGTCGGTCACCTTATGTTAATCCACTCATTTAGAATACCATATTAATTGCAAGGCCAATATAGTAACAATTTAGGTTTATTTAAAACCATTACGTCCATGTCCGTTTTCCTTTGACAGCAGTGAATATAGTCAAAAACATTACGATAAATTACCTCAGAGGCACAGATATTATTCTGAACCAGATTTGAAAAAAAAAAAATGAAAAATGAAAAAATGAAAAAATGAAAAATGAAATATTTGAACTGAGCTCTTTGACTATACTCACTGTTGTACAAAAACTTAAGAAGTGCCCCTGGTCTATGTAAAACCTTTACTATTACAATTAAAATTATATATTTAGATGTTTCTCAGTCTTAAGTTCAGGGTACATATGTGACTTCCATCCATCAAAAAATTTGATTAAAACGGTTCTTATTAGACTTATATTGACCGGTGTATAGACCGTCATTACCTTTTTGTCGATGTATTTTTGTTTACATGATGCGTGAAACCGCGTCGAAATATCGAGAGCTCGACAAAAATCAATAAGGTAATCACGGTCTATATCCCGGTCAATATAAGTATTATAAAAATAATAGTGAATTATTCAAAACTCTAAACTAAAAGAGGTTTTGTGTTAGGGCCGATAAAGATGCAGCCC